>NC_059088.1:17883229-22683229 GCF_020497125.1 Mauremys mutica | reverse complement strand
GAAGGGAGTGGGATGTGGGGATTTGAACTGAGGCCAGATTTTCTAGACTGCTCAGGCACCTTAACAAGATCTGGGTTTGCAGAAGCGCCTAGCACCTAATGTGCACCCAGTGTTATGAAAATCTGCCCTCTAGGGGCTGGATATTTCCTCACTATCCACCAGGGGGCGCTCCTTCAGCTGGCTCCAGCCAGGCTGCAGGAATGGATGCTGACCTGGCCTCCCCTAGGTACTCACATTTCGAAGAGGTGCCTGACGACGAGGAAGAGGAAGGCTAAGGGGATGGTGATGTAGAGGTCCGAAGCCTTGGCATAGACCCGCCCATCCTTGTCTTCCAGGTCTGACCATGTCAGGTTCACTGGCAACCAGAGCCGGTCCCACCAAAAGTAATTGTATAACGTCTGGAACATCCTGCAGGGGGAGAGACATGGAGTGATTCATTCATGCTCCAGGGTTCCCTGCACCTCCTACCCATGCCCCTGGGCAACAGTGGCCAAGGCCCCTGCCTCCACCCTCGGATCCCCAGCACCCAAGCTGCAAGGAAGCACAAGGACACGCATGACTTATCACGGCTACTCCAACCCTCGCAGCCCCGGGATCCCACCGCTCATCACCGCACAGGCCCCCTCCTGTCCCAGAGCAGAAGGAGAATCACCGTAAGCCCTACAGTGCTAAGGACACACAGGGAAGTGGTGAGACCGTAGCTGGCATAGGGGGCGGAATGCTGCAGCTGTTTAAACACCGCACGGCAGTTTAGCAAGGAAAGAACCTTGTATGTGACTGAAATCGCAGGGGAAATCCAGGGAAGCCAAACGTGGAGGCTCTAGGGTTGAAATGCACCATGGGGTCTATAGTGGCTGCAAAGGGTCTGGGTTGGGACCAATGTACAGCAGGTCACATGCCACGTTCAAGTCAAGACGCTCTCTAAGTACAGATGTGTACGTCCTTCAGGGCCGGGACTGGCTTTTTGTTCTGTGTGTACAGCACCTAGCGCCAGGGGGTCCTGAATGGCGACCCTAGGTGCTACCACAGTACAAATAAACTGCATCAGATAGGAGGCACCAGCAGCACAAATGCACCCAGCTCTGCATCTAGCTTTCGCTCACCTCCATGCAGAGTTCCAGCTACTAGTCCCCCCGGGCCCATCCTGGCCACGCGTGGGAGATCCGGTTACATTCTGCCTGGGGCTCAGAATAGGGGAGGCTGAGCAGGTGACCGTGGCTTTCCCAAGATGACTGCAGCACCCGGCTGTGACACACAGTCACCTTGACAAAGGGTCCCTGGTTCTGTGCGAACAACTCTCACCTCAGACCTGACAAACTCACTACACCAAACATATCTTACAGGATATTTATCCATCAAGCATAAGCTGTAACACAGGGGTGAGCAAACTTTTTGGCCTGAGGGCCGCATCTGGGAATAGAAATTGTACGGCGGGCCATGAATGCTCACAAAATTGGGTTGCGGTGTAGGAGGGGGTGAGGGCTCTGGCTGGGGGTGCAGGCTCTGGGGTGGGGCCAGAAATGAGGAGTTCAGGGTGTGGGAGGGGGCTCTGGGCTGGGGGAGTGAAGGGGAGGTGAGGCCTCCAGATGGAGATGAGTTTGGGGTGTAGGAGGGTGATCCGGGCTGGGATTGAGGGGTCTGGAGAGCGGGAGGGGGAATCAGGGCTGGGCCAGGGGGTTGGGACGCAGGCTCTGGGCAGCGCTTACCTTGAGCAGTTCCCAGAATCAGCGGAATGTTTCTTCTCTGGCTCCTATGCAGAGGTGTGGCCAGGCAGGTCTGCATGCTGCCCCGTCCACAGGCACCGCCCCTGCAGCTCCCATTGGCTGCGGTTCCCAGCCAATGGGAGCTGTGTGGGCGGCGCTTGGGGTAGGGGCAGCATGTAGAGCGGAGCCCCCCGGCTGCTCTTATGCATGGGGCGGGGCCATGCCACTGCTTCCATGGGCCACATGGAGCAGCCCCCGACCCTGCTCCCCGGCTGCAGCGCCAGAGTGGGGCAAGCACCAGAGCCCACTCCCCAGCGGGAGCTCAGGGGCCGGATTAAAACGGTTGGTGGGCCGGATCCAGCCCATGGGCCGAAGTTTGCCCACTCCTGCTGTAAGGTGTCTAAAGAAAGCTCGTAACTTGTCAAGATTCACAACTGTACAGGTACTAGCAAGGACTAACGTGTTTCTACTGACAGTATGCTTCATGGACTTGCAGTAAAAAAAATCAGTCACCAGGATACAGGTCTCGGTGACGGCCCACGCAGGCAGGAGGGAGTTGTCACCCCTCCTCTATTTAGCCGGTGATGCAATGCAATGTTTAGCCTTGCACCATACAAACAAACAATCAAAACCTCTTAAAGGTGAAAAAGGAGCATTGCAACAAGACCCGGGCGCGCCGGGGCTGTGAACAGGGACAAAAAACTGTTTCAGTGTCAGAGGACGGACAGGTTCTTTGGATCTAGTCACGGAGGAAACCCCTTGGGGGGCAGGGGTGTTTTCACGAACGTGTGGATCCTGGTCCTTCTGCAACAGGCTGAACGTTGGGGGGAACCCGACTTTATTAGCTAGGAAAGGGAACTACTGATAAGTGCTGACCCAGCTTTGCGTTTTGTTTTGCGTTGCAACCTTTTCTCTCCACCGCTCACTCTTGTTTCTAGTTAAATCTCTATTCTCTCTCCGATAAACCCGCTTTGGTTTTAGTAAAAGTGCTCACAAGTGCAGAGTGGTTTAAACATTATGGTAAACTAGGGCACACTGCTCCTGCGGGGGCAGAGGAGCTGGGATTTCTGTGAGCCTCAGGGCCTGGATATCCCAGAGGAACGATTCAAAAGAGCCTCTTGGACTGGGGCGCATCTCTTGTTCACCGGCAAGGCGAGGACAGGGCTGGCATAGCCTGGAAGAGAGTATCTGGGTGGCAGAGAGGCTGGTGGCGTATGACCAGCCAGGCGTGGCCAAGACTCAAGCTGGAAGCAGGGGGTGGTAAGAGGGCTCTCAGTGCTGACTGTCAGGTTGGCTCTCTGCTGCCTCCCCCCAGCATGCGCAGAGGAAGACCCTCCAGATCAGCCATGGGGCTAGTGCCCTGCCACTCTGACAGCAGCTCAGTGCAAGCACAGCGGATGTCACAGATCCAGTCCAGCCCGCTCCCTGGCAGCGAAGCCAAAGAGAGGAGGCTGCCCCAGTGTCTGGGTCGAGGCCCATCTCAGTGTGAGCAGCCTGTATGAAACAAGGCTGAAACCCACCAAACTCCTCCCCTCCCCCATGCAGCTGCCTAACATGCTGTGCAGTCTGGCACTGGGCTCCACCCTAGAGATGGCTGCCCTTTAGCAGTGCTGGAGAAACACAAGCTCCCCCTTCCTGCATGGGCAGGGCACCTGGGTTCTATTGCCAGCTCTGCCAATGCTCTCAGAGTCATTGCCCCATATGCCTCTGCTTTCCCTCCCTGCCTTTGCCTTGGCTATTCGGACTGTGAGCTCATCAGAGCGGGGACCATCTCTCACTCTGCGCCCAGGCAGGGTCCCGATCTCTGTGGCTGTTGTAATACTCTATAGCTTAACTGGGAGCATGGGGCACTAAAAAGTTTAATGGTGACCAGATACTCAGCACAATATTCACAACAAGGGGGAGGGAACGCAAGCCAAAAGAGAGACAGAACAGGTTAAAGAATATTTAGCTAAGTTAGTCAAGTATTCAAGTCAGCAGGGCCTGATGAAATTCACCCTACGGTACTTAAGGAACTAGCTGAAGCAATCTCGGAGCTGTTAGCAATGATCTTCCAGAACTCACGGAGGAGGGGTGAGGTCCCAGAGGACCGGAGAAGGGCGAACATAGTACAGTACCTGTCTTGAAAAGGGGGAACAAAGAGGACCCAGAGAAAGATAGACTAGTCAACCTGACTTCAATACCTGGAAAGATACTGGAACAAATGATTGAACAATCAATGTGTAGGCGCCTGGAAAGTAACAGGGTGATAAGCAATAGCCAAGAACAAACCATGCCAAAGAAAACTAATTTTCATCCTTGACAGGATAACCGGCCTAGTGGATGGTGTGAAGCAGTAGACCTGGTGTATCTTGATTTTAGTAGCTTCTGACAGTCCCACATGGCATTAGCAATTGCACACTCGGGGAATGTGGTCTAGAGGAAGGTGGGTGCACAGAAAGACCGTACTCAAAAATAGTTATCAATGGTTAGCGATCAAAGTGGCAAGGGGGCGGGGGGAGGCAGATTTAGTGGGGTCACACAGGCGTCAGTCCTGAGGCTGCTACTATCCAATATTTTCATTAATGACCGGGATAACGGACTGGAGGGTTTGCTCATAAAAGCTCCGGATGACACCGAGCTGGGAGGAGCTGCTGGCACTTTGGAGGACAGGATCGGAATTCAAAATGACCTTGACAAATTGGCCTGAAATCAACAAGATGAAATTCAATAGAGAGAAGTGCAAAGTATTTCACTTAAGAAGAAAAAAAAAATCAGTTGCACAACTACAAAGTGGGGATTAAGTGGCTGGGTGGCAGCACTGCTGACAGGGATTTGGGGGTTAGAGTGGATCACAAATTGAGTAAGAGCCAGCGACGTGATGTAGTTGCGAAAAAGGCTAGTATCATTCTGAGGTGTGTTAACGGGAGTGGCATTTGTAAGACAGGGAGGTAACTGTCTGGCTAGACTCAGCACCGGTAATGACACAGCTGGAGCACTGCATCCAGTTCTGGGTGCCACACCTTAGGACAGATGTGGACAAACTGGAGAGAAGCCAGAAAGAGCAACAAAAATGATCAAAGGTTTAAAAAACCTCACCTAGAAGGAAAGGTAAAAACCTGGCCATGTGTAGTCTTGAGACAAGGAGACTGGGGGAGGCGGGGAGAGAGAGAGACCTGATAACCCTCAGTTAAGGGCTGTTACAAAGGATGGTGATCAAATCTTTTCCTTGTCCACTGGGCGTAGGACAAGTAGTAATGGGCTTACTCTGCAGCAAGGGAGATTTAGGGTAGATATTAGGAAAAACTTTGAGACTCTAAGGTTAGTTCAGCTCTGGAACAGGCGTCCGAGGGAGGCTGTGGAATCCCCGTCACTGGAGGTTTTTAAGAGCAGGTTGGACAAACACCTCTCACGGATAGTCTAGGTTTACTTGGTCCTGGCTCAGCGCAGGGGTCTGGACTAGGTGACCCCTCAAGGTCCCTTCCAGCCCAACATTGCAATGATTGAGCTTTTTTGGAGTTTCTCCTAACTGTGGGATTCAGGCACCAGACCCCATTAGTCTGGGGCATCTCTATTGTCCAGCTGACTTGATCAGCTCAAGCAAGGCTCCCAGCATGGGTTTGCTGGGGGACAGGGAGGAGGTACAGGATTTCTCACCCACCTGCGCACCTGCCACATTTGTAGGGCTCCCTGAAGCAAGGAGCTGATGTTCCCAGACCCATGCTAACTACTAACTATAGCATCAGGAGAGGGAGGGCTGCAGGCACTGATGGATTGGAGCCAACTTTGCAGAGCGATGGCGTGGCCAGCTGACTTGCGTTCTGATTATACTGCGGGGCGGGGGGAGCTGTTCAGTGGCTCTTTGCAGGACAGCCAACCTACTGCTCCGGTAAACCTTGGATCTCCAGTCACCTCATCTGTCCCATAGCTGGGCCTGAGCGTAAAGGGATGCTTTTCCCACTTCTAACAGACCCTAGGGAGGTTGCTCCCTGCTTTTGTGCCTCAGTTTCCCAGCCTGTGGAACAGTACTAACACTTGCCCCATGGGAAATATGGAAGGGGCTACATTCAAAGTCCTTTGAGCCCCTCAGAGGAATAGGACACTAGGGTGTAGCTTAACAGCTGCCCCTCCCCTCCCCAGAGGTGGCTGCATTTTGGTGCTGGGATGGCAGAATGCAAGGACAAGCCAATCACTCACCCCATTCCCTGCTCCTGGCCTTGGACAGCCCAGGCCCTTCTCCCGGTCAGTTCTCTAGTCCAGACAGACACTGGGGAGCAAAGGACCTGCCCAGCGCAGAAAGCAGGTAACCAAAAAGGCCAATATTCACCTGGCTCTGCCTGGGGCCACCTCACCAGACTCTGGTGTGCGCCTGAGACCGACTTTGCCAAGTGGCACCTGCCTGGGCCACTGGACAGACTGGCTCAGCCACCCCACCAACATGCAGTCCCTCGTGCTGGGGGCAGACTCAAGCAAGGGGGACCCCTCCCTGCAACAAGTTGCCTCACCTGCCCGAATGCCCCCCCAAAAGGCTGGGCTGAGGCGTGGGTGAGACAGCACCTAGACAAACGGACAGACTGGGGCTACGGCCGCAGGGTGCGCCTGTTCCATAGGAACCAGTCACGCTCTGCAGCCTGACGCAGCCCAGTGGGGGAAGGAGCAGAGCGCACAGGGAGCTGGAGCTGGAGCGCCAGTGAACCATTTCCTAAGCACTTACCGCTCCCCACAGCACATGAGAGAAGTAATCCTGCCACGAATGCATCACTGCGAACCATGGTGCCTGCTACTGTGAGCATGGGCAGCGTCCACGGAGCACTACGCATTACCGCTGTGTCAGCGGGGTGGGCAGATTCGCTCTGAACCATCAAACAGCCACTTCATGCACACGAGGGTGGATTTTATCAGGGCTAAACTCCAGGGTAAATCTGGAGTCGCGCCACCAGCCTCGGCATGGCAGTAACCAGCACAGCCAAAAGCAGGGGCCAGCCCTGCGCCTCAATCAAAGCCGGTTTAAAAATATTATCGACTCTGGAGGTGACTGAGATTGAATCTATAGAGCACAGGGGGTTGGGGTTTTCACTCCCCCTGCACCACTGACAGCCCAGACACCAACAGCTGGGCTGGCCAGTTTCACTTCCTGGTTCTCTCCCCTCCTCTATCTCCATCTTCCTGCCCTACCCCTAACCTGCCATCACACTCCTCCTCTGCTCTTTCTCCATCCCCTTATAACCCCGAACACAGACCTGAGCCCCTGTATTCTGCCCTACCCTGTCATTTCCTCCCTATCCCATACCATCCCCCTACTCCCTGGACACCCAGCCGCTGGCCTCTCCTATCAGACCCCCAATCCCATCTCCCCCCCCCCCCCGCCCCGCCCATCTGAATAATGATACAAAAAAATAAAAGGGAAAATCCCATCCAAATGGATGATCCAGGTGCCAAATAACCAGCCCCCCATCCACTACCCCACCGCTGATTAGAGTTGTTGCCCCATCAAGTGGTGTCTCTCATCATTAAAGGGAAACCAGGGGGCTGATTCGCATCAAAACTCGCTCAACAGCACAACAACTGCAGATCCAACACACGCCCCCTGGCACAACCACCACCACAATATGCTCAACCAACCAGCAAACGCACCGTCAACCGCACCACCCTAGTGACACCATCCCAAGGCGCAATGGCAGCCAGTAGCCCAACCTGTAGCCAGTAGCCCAACCTGTCCCAGCCAGAGCAGGTGGCGACAGGTATTATGTGTATTACAGTAGCACTTTGGGACCCAAACTAAGATCAGGGCCCTGTTGTGCTGGGCACGGCCCAGACACAGAGCGAGAGATGGTCCCCGCCCCAAGGAGCTTGCAGTCTAAAGAGACTGAGCAGGTGGAACCTAAATTAGGAAATGGAAGGGAAAACTGAGGCAGAGACGGGGCAGTGACTTGCCAAGGTCATCAACAGGTCAGTGGCAGAGCTGTGAATAGAACCCAGGCATCCGGAGTCCCACCCCAGAGAAGCAGTGTGGGATGCATGATCTTTCACAGGGGTCATACCCTGCTCCCATTCCCTCCTACAGACCCTTCTATCCCCATCCTGTGCAACAGGCACTTCAGAGCACACACTGCTGGGGGCCGGGAGCTGCCAGGTGACCAGAAAGTGCCTATAACCCCCACACACACACACACGGCACTAGCTACAGCCTTCACCGCACGCTCTCTCTGGGGCAGCCCGTGAGCTCTCTCTCGAGGCAGGCACTTGGTCTGACGTGCCGCGCCCAGGGCACTAGAATAGCCACCGCGGCAGCAGCGTTGCAATCTGTTGATGCAAACGTCCCAAAGGAGACAGCATTCCGGGCATGGGCATGGCCTCGCACCAAGTTCCCAGCCCTCGGAAACCAATGACACAGCCCCTAGTGTCGGGTTCTACATGCCACATCCCCTGCAGGCACAGAACTC
Source organism: Mauremys mutica (assembly GCF_020497125.1). Taxonomy (NCBI): domain Eukaryota; kingdom Metazoa; phylum Chordata; order Testudines; family Geoemydidae; genus Mauremys; species Mauremys mutica. Next base: position 22,675,104 of record NC_059088.1, on the reverse strand, counting down.
AGAGCCCTCTTGGCCCTCGGTGATCTATGGGGCAGATCCACAGCTGGGGTAAACCAGTGCAGCGTGGAGAGGAAGGGCGCTAGTCTAGGACTTGGGAGAGTCGGAATCAACTCCCTGCTCTTCCACACTGCCTATGTGACCTTGGCACAGTCACTTAACTGCTCTGTGCCTCAGTTTCCCCACAAGTACAGGATAACAGCAGGGAGATGACAGGATAAATACACTAAAGAGCATGAGGTGCTCAGGTACTAAGGAGACGGGAGCCTAACAACGTCCTCTGACGTTCCAGCTGCACTGAGGTCAGTGGGAACACGCCCATTTACTCTAGCTGAGCATCTGACCCTCTATTTTCCAAATAACAGAAGGGTACAGCGAGGAAGCCCTGCACAAGGAGGGCAAGTGATCGCTGCAAGGCCACAGAGTGAGCCAGTGACACAAATGGGATGAGGACCAAGGAGTCCTAATGCCCAGTTCCCTGCTCCAACCCTTAGAGCCCACTCCCTCTTGGTTAATTTTAACCTGACTTTCCCTTCTTTGCAGGGTCCCCTTGACCACAGCTGTGGCTCTCTACCCGGGCATCCCAGCTCTCCGGCTGATGAGCTCTGTGTTCCCCCTGCCAGTCTAGGGGCTGCGTGGATCAGGTTCAGGGGAGAGTTGGGCACAGAGGCCCACCCAGGGTGCAATCCCCCAAGTGGCTGCAGGTCCCCTGGCAGGTGCAGGGCCTCCTCTGCTCCTGCCAGTCAGTGGGCGCGAAGGCCGCGTGGCAGCCAGGAGCATCGGGACCCCTTAACATTGTTGCAGAGGGCAAGCAATAGGGTTGCAAAGCAGGGCGAAGGGGAGGATTCCTGAGCACGGCCCAGCCGGGGGCAGGAAGCTGGGCTGCTGCTGCCGCCATCTGTCACTTGGGTTGGGAGGGCGGCAGCACTGCATGGGCTCTCCAGCCCTACAGAGCAGCAGCAACACAAGGCAAGGCTCTCCCCCTCACTGCCTGCGGGAGCCTCCTTGTTACCTGCGCCCCCACCCCCCACGCGGAGACCTGGGAGATGGCAGTCGCAGGGGAGGTGCGACGGGGTGTGCTGAGTTAATTCAAATCCCCACCAGTCTCTTAACTAGAACCGAACTGGAAGGATGACAGGGAGCTGCTGGAGGGTGCCAATTAACTGAGCAGAGCTGCAGCTGAGGGTTATGTGAGGGGAAGTGCCCCAGCTGCAGGGGCTATCTAAGCAAACAGGCAGGAAGTGCTGGGGGGAGCGGGGAGCCTGACGGAAGGCAGCAGTAGGCAGGACTGGCTGCTGCTGCTGCAGTCACAAGTGAGGAACCTGGCACTGACTAGAAACAAATATATACAGCATGGCTTGGTCAAGACCACCGGGGTGGCTGTGGGCTGCGACTAAGGCTGGAAAGGACTTTGCCGGGACCACTCCATGACAGGATGCTTCTCCAGTGCTAGAGGCAAGGGGGCTTGCAACTGGGGCTGGCATCCGAGAACTGGAACAGGCTGCAGTGGGTGGAGAACCTGTGTTGTTCCTTTTCTCTGCAGCCAGAGCCCACAACAGCTGATATACACAGAGCCCCAGATGGTCCTGGGGTGTGTGGGGGGAGAGCCTGGCTCCTAGAGGTGCTGAGCAACAGCAAGCCCGGGGCAGCTGCAGACTTTGCCCCTCTGAAAATCCAGGCCCCAGGTCGAGTACTCCCTGTACAGAGAGCAAGAAGCCTGCCCAGCTTGCACATAACCCTCAGTCCTTCGCCCCATCGCTTCAGCCACTCCTCGGGCCCCTACAACAATCAGATGGGAGCCCGCCAAGCCGCTGCGCTGCTGTATGCACACTGCAGAGATCAAAAGCAGAGCGGCAAACCAGGGCAGCGATCCCGGCTTTCACGCTGCCAACACGGATGGGCTTTTTCTGGGAAGGATTTGGGGGGGGGGGGCTCATCTCCACTGAACAAATGCACCGAAACCCCTGGCCTGCAGCCCAACCAGAGATCTCTCTCCCAGCGGTCCACCATCACAAATCAGGTCCAGGGCATGCTGCAGCTGGGTAACAGCGCTGGGGAAGGGAGAGCGGGCTTGGAAAGCAGCCACAGTAGCCCTGCCCAGGCCTCTATCAGAGCTGTGCAAGCAGTATGTGGAGAACGCACATGGGCTAAATGAATACACAGCACGGCCAGGGCCGGTGCTCAATAGGGCTATTCAAAATGGATCTGTCCTCAGCAGCTGGGCAAGAGAAAGAGCGATCACTGCAGGGCATGCCTCCATGCATACACACTCAGATAGTGCTATGGGGGGGAGGGAGGGAGGGCTCGCCAACAGTCCCCAAATTACAAGTGGAACGTCCCTTATTTACCTAGAAAATTGCCTGTCCAGTACTCAATCAGGACGTCTTCTAGTATTTCAACAGCAAGTGGCCAGTACTCATGGGTGCCATTCCCCCCAGCCCTGGGCCTTCAGTGCTGCTGCGCAGGGAAAGCAGGCAGGGCGCAGTCAAAGGCCAGGCCAAGGCTGGGAGGGGAATGGAAAGGTGCACCCGTGAGTACTGGCCCCCTGCTGACTCCGGCCCTTCCCTGAGCGGGATCGGGATCTGTCTGGCAGGGCAAGGGGACGGGGCTGCATGCCCTGGAGCTGCACTGAAGGGCCAGGGTCAGGGAGGGACTCTGTGGAGGGGGAGATAGGAGTCAGTACTCCCAGGGCGTAGCCTCCCCGCTCTGCCAATGTCTCCGGCAGAGGAACGTAACTGCTCGTTGGTGGCTGGCTAAGTGCTGCAGAAAGCAGCAAGAAACACCCCACGCAAACATAGGTAAGTGCTGCTTAGTACTACTAGTATTATTATTGATACCAAGAAGAGGGGTGAGGTGGAGGTGCTAAGAAAATGGCCCCTTATTTTTGAAATTCAGTGTTGGCAGCCTTAGTGGGGGGATACCCCGTCCCTCACCCTGTGCCTGTCTGATCTATTTGGACTGTAAGCCAGGGGTGGCCAACCTGTGGCTCCGGAGCCACATGCGGCTCTTCAGAGGTTAATATGCTGCTCCTTGCATTGGTGCCAACTCCAAGGCTGGAGCTACAGACACTAACTTTCCAATGTGCCAGGGAGTGCTCACTGTTCAACCCCCTGCTCTGCTCCCACTCCACCCCTTCCCCCAAGGCCCCTGCCCCTTCCCCAGAGCCTGTGCGTGCATGCAAAACATCTGGGGCAGGAGGCATGGGGAGTGAGGGGGAGGTGCTAATTGGGGGGGCTGCTGGCGGGCGGGAGGCACTGTGGGTTGGAGGAGCGGGGAGCTGCTGACATATTACTGTGGCTCTTTGGCAATGTACATTGGTAAATCCTGGCTCCACCTCAGGCTCAGGTTGGCCCTTAGGCACTGCCGTAATAAATGGGATTAATCCAAAATTTAAAAAAAGCCACAGCCCAACCCAAATGAGTACAGAAGCAGGCACACCCTGCAGCAATCAGTGGAGCTTCACGCTGCAATTGTATTTGAACATGCATCACATCCCCGCCCCACTTAAGTGTCATTTGCCCAAGATAAATTTAAGCAACTGTAGAACAGACCAGGGAAGGTGGGTAGGACGGCGTTATGTAAGCACACAATGAAGTATGTGCTTAAAGTTAGGCACATGCCCAATTTGTGCTGGATCCAACTGTCATAACTATAAAGGGAAGGGAACAGCCCTCCTGTGTACAATACTAGAAAATCCCTCCTGGCCAGAGACACCCAAAATCCTTTAACCTGTAAAGGGTTAAGAAGCTCAGGTCACCTGGCTGACACCCGACCCAAAGGACCAATAATGGGACAAGATACTTTCAAAGCTGGGGGGGGGGGGGGCAGGAAGAAGGCTTTTGTTTGTGTGCTCTTTGTTTTGGGGGTTGTTCGCTCTTGGGACTAAGAGGGACCGGACATCAATCCAGGCTCTCCAAATCTTTCTGAACAAGTCTCTCATATTTCAAACTTGTAAGTAACAGCCAGGCAAGGCGTGTTAGGTTTATCTTTGTTTTCTCAACTTGTAAATGTGCCTTTTGCTGAGAGGATTTACCTCTGTTTGCTGTAACTGTGAACCTAAGGCTAGAGGGGGTTCCTCTGGGCTCTATGAATCTGATTACTCTGTAAAGTTATTTTCCATCCTGATTTTACAGAGACGATTTTTACCTTTCTTTAATTAAAAGCCTTCTTTTTAAGAACCTGATTGATTTTTCCTTGTTTCAAGATCCAAGGGGGTTGGATCTGGACTCACCAGGAACTGGTGGGGGGAAAGGAGGGGGAATGGTTAATTTCTCCTTGTTTTAAGATCCAAGGGTTTGGATCGGTGTTCACCAGGAACTTGGTGGAGCAGTCTCTCAAGGCTACCCAGGGAAGGGTTCTAGTACTTGGGAGGAAGATATTCTGGGGGGAAGGTAGACAGAGTTTTCCAAATAACTCAAATAGTTTGGGTGGTGGCAGCAAAACCAGATCTAAGCTGGTAATTAAGCTTAGAGGTTCTCATGCAGGTCCCCACATCTATACCCTAAAAGTTCAGAGTGGGGAAGGAACCTTGACACCAACACATGGACTTAAGTGTTCTGTTAATTCACGGCCTAGAACAAAATTCACACAGATGCCCACAGCATTTCATACAACTCCAGCTCATTTAAAAAAAAGCCAAGAAGGGATTAACTTTCAACCACAACCTTTCTTCCCCTGCCTCATCACCACAATTTGCAAGTGGCTGGGTGGAAGTTTACCACCTGTAATCATTCGCACAGCGTTTAAGTACCAAAGGGCCAGACAGTCATCAGATGAGCAGAAGGGCCCAGGCATTCAAGAGTCACAGCTCCCATTTAGGCACCGAAAACAAGGGGAAGGTTAATTAACAACATGCTCCTGAAACGCTGAGCTCTTGTGATGACCCTGGGCCCTTGTTCTGGTGCCTAAATGGAAGCTGAGACTCTTGTGAAAATTCTGGCCCAAGTGAGCAAACCTGCACCTACAAACAAACTGGGACAGAGAGTGGCTCTTGAGAATCTGGTGGGCAACAGACAATCCTGGACTGATGCGTCTTTGCCACATGATACATCAACGATAAGACACTCCCCTTAAGTCTGGTGTTGGAGGATCTCAAAGCACTGGAGCAACGCTCTTCTCATTCCATCGCCTCCATGATGACATCAAAGTCAAGGCATTAGAAGGTTAATCAGGAAAAGCAATGCAGATTCAAGCCAGGCTACTAAACAACCCTGAACATGCTGGACTTGGCTCCTTGTGTTGGGGCAGGCTGAGTGCTGAACTTGGAGACACTAGACTTGTGGATTTATTTTTTTTTTAAATAAAGAAAAAGCAACTCAGCACACACTGGCTCCCACCCTCCAGAGAGAAAAGTGGCTGTGGGAGCCCAAACTAAGTCAGATGTCCCCCTTTCAGAGAAGGATCTGAAGAAAAAAAACTCTGTAGAGATCACAAAGCACAATAATCTTTCTGTTAGGACTTGCCCATAGATTTATAAAATACACAAACACCCTTTAATCCAGGTTTTAGGGCTGAGTTGATGAGCAACCCTGAGGCAAAAGGAGATTAAATCTGCAAATTAGTACACAACACAATCACTATATGGGTGATATTTCATACCTATTGTTACAGCAGGTGGCACTGTTACAGCCGCTCAAATTCTTTTCTTGGTGTGTGAGCGAGTGTTCCACCTCGGGAAGACATGCTGCGATAGATTTTGCTTAGACAAGGTTGCAGAAGCTGTGGAAGCAGTGCAAATGTTTGCTCTGTGCCTGAGCCTTGATGGTAGCCAATTCTTGACACAGCTTTGCTCCCTGAGAACTAAGCACTGGCCCTGCGCTGAGGTTCCTGGGAGAAGGGATTACCCTGTGTGCTGTTTGATGACCCCTGTTCCAGGACTGGTGCCAGTATATAAATAAAACAAGTGACCTTTCGAATATACCCACCCTCTGCATCACAGATTTCCCCTCCGTAGGGAGCTGATCTGCAAGGCCCCAATATTTGGTGTTAGAGGAGAGGCAACAATACACAGAGACTATATAGTATCACACCATTTGTTCCCACCCCTAGTGCATTACATACACTCAATAACCCCTCTCTGACGCACTCCTGGTTTGCTGTGTAACCGAAGCAAACTCGCTGCTAGTGTAATGCTCTACCAGTTCACACCAGCAGAGAATTGGGCCCAGCGTGTGCTTACTGTCTATTAACATGGCTGGTTGGTTTTGCTGAGGTTAGTTAATTCTTTGGCTCTTCTACGGGTAGAAGTCAGTCTCTCTCTCTCTAGTAAGTAATAATAATAAGTAATAATTGGAGATATACCAATCTCCTAGAACTGGAAGGGACCTTGAAAGGTCATCAAGTCGAGCCCCCTGCCTTCACTAGCAGGACCAATTTTTGCCCCAGATCCTGAAATGGCCCCCTCAAGGATTGAACTCACAACCCTGGGTTTAGCAGGCCAATGCTCAAACCACCAAGCTATCCCTCCCCCCTCTCTGAGCTCATAGGTTTGTTCAGAACATGAATTTGGAAAGTATTTTTAAAAAGTGAATATCTTGGGTTTGATCGATAACAGACAGTCAGTCACAGAGCCTAAGCCCAAGAGGGATCATTATGATCATTTAGTCTGGCTTCCTGCACCACTAGCCAGAGAACCTCATCTAGCAATTTCTGCATCCAGCCCATAACTTCTGGCTGAGCTAGAGCAGGTCTTTATTTTATTTTATTTAAAGCGGCACCCAGCCTTGAGTTACAGACTGCTTGTGATGCAGAATCCCCTGGGTTAGCTGTTCCAAAGCTCAAGTCCCCTCACTTAAAATTTAGCACTTTATTTCTAGTCTGAATTACTCAAGTTTCAGCTTCCAGCCTTTGGAGCTGATTCTCCCTTTGTCTGCTCACTTCAAGAGCAGAAACTCTCTCTTGATGTTGGTGTCTATAGACTGATCAAGTCGCCTCTCAACCTTCTCTTTGATTACACAAAGAGGCAGCTCTGCTATACATAAGTTTGAGACTAGGGGCTGGTTTATACTAGAAAATTAGGTCAACCCAGTGACGTAGCTCTGGGGTATGAAAAATCCACCCCCGAGTGACATAGTTAAGCCAATTTAAGTCCCCATATAGACAGCGCAAGGCCAACAGAAGAATTTTTCATGCAGCCCAGCCCAGCCACCACCTCTCGGGAAAATGGATGGACTATAGTGATGGGAGGGTTTCTCTGGGGCAGCTGCAGTGCTGTAAGCATACACGTAGCCTAAGCTACTGTTCAACAACCAGGTTTGCCTAATGCTCTAAAATCCACATGCTGTCTCACATCTTCTTGAAAACGCCTGTGCTTCCTGGGGCAGGGTTAGTGGTCCAAATTTGGGCTCATTTGAGCAAGGGATCCCAGAGACATAAGCTAAATTGATTGAAGTCTTTCACAGGAAGGCACATGAATGGTCTTGTGATGCTAGCACCACTTCACCCCCATGCATAGGCGCCAACTTTCCTTGGCACCAGTGGGTGCTTGTGCCCCCCGGCCTAGCCCTGGCTCCACCCCCTTCCCTCCCCCTATTGCATCCCTTCCCCAAATCCATGCCCCAGCCCCACCTCCTTCCCCAAGCGCGCCACATTCTCCCTCCTCCCTCCCAGCAGCACGAAAAAAAACGGTTACCCACCTTTTAGTAACTGTTGTTCTTCGAGATGTGTTGTTCATGTCCATTCAAAGTAGGTGTGCGCGTGCACACCAGCCGGAAGATTTTCCCCTAGCAGCGTCCGTAGGGTCAGCCCTGGCACCCCCTGGAGTGGCGCCACTACAGCGCCCTATAAAGGGGCCCGCCGACCCTCCTCCCCCTCAGTTCCTTCTTGCTGGCACTCCAACAGAGGGGCAGGAGGGTGGGTATTGGAATGGACATGAACACCACATCTCGAAGAACAACAGTTACTAAAAGGTCGGTAACTTTTTTCTTCTTCGAGTGGTTGTTCATGTCCATTCAAAGTAGGTGACTCACAAGCCTAACCTTAGGTGGCGGGGTCAGAGATCACTGCTGACTGGAGCACTGCACGACCGAAGGCTGCATCATCCCTGGCCTGGTGCGTAACGGCGTAGTGTGACGAGAACGTGTGGATGGAGGACCACGTGGCCGCTCTACAAATCTGCTGAGTCAGGATCTGAGCCAGGAACGCCGTAGAGGAGGCCTGCGCCCTAGTGGAGTGGGCCGTGACCGGAGGGACGGGGTCTTAGCAATGCGGTAGCATTCCCAGATGCAGGTCGCGATCCACGAAGAGATGCGCTGAGAGGAGACCAGGAGCCCCTTCATCCTCTCCGCCACTGCGATGAAGAGCTGAGTCGAGCGTCTGAAAGGCTTGGTACGCTCGATGTAAAAAGCCAAGGCCCTGCGGACATCCAGGGAATGTAGCCTCCGCTCCGTACCAGAAGAGTGTGGTTTCGGATAAAACACCGGGAGAAAAATATCCTGACCCATGTGGAACTGTGAGATGACTTTGGGGAGGAAAGCCGGGTGAGGTCTAAGTTGGACCTTGTCCTTACAGAAGACAGTGTACGGGGGCTCGGATGTTAACGCCCTGAGCTCCGACACCCTCCTGGCCGAGGTGATCGCCACCAGGAAGGCGGTCTTATACGACAAGTACAACAGGGAGCACGAAGCCAGAGGCTCAAAGGGAGGTCCCGAGAGGGCGGAGAGGACCAGATTCAGGTCCCAAGCAGGGGCCGGCTGACGAACATGCGGAAATAGCCTGTCCATACCCTTGAGGAAACGCCCGACCAGCGGGTTCGCAAACACCGAGGTACCCCCCTCTCCCGGATGGAAAGCCGAGATGGCCGCCAAGTGAACACGAATGGAGGAGAGGGAGAGGCCCAGTTGTCTGAGGTGTAGCAAATAGTCTAGGACAATGGGGATTGGGACCCCCAGCGGATTGTGACCTCGCTGACCCAACCATATGGAGAAGCACTTCCATTTGGCCAGGTAGATGGCCCTAGCTGACGGTTTCCTACTACCGAGCAGCACTTGTCTGACCTGCTGGGAACACTGCATCTCCACCGGGTTCAGCCATGGAGCATCCATGCTGTGAGGTGAAGGGACTCCAGGTTCGGGTGGCGGAGGGAGCCCCGGTCCTGCGTGATCAGGTCCGGGAGCAGGGGCAGCGTCAGGGGCTCCCGAACGGACATGTGCAGGAGTGACGTGTACCAATGTTGGCGCGGCCACGCCGGAGCTATCAGGATTACCTGTGCGTGGACCCTGCAAATCTTCAAAATAACCCTGTGTATCAGGGGGATCGGAGGAAAGGCGTAGAGCAGACCGACCCCGCAAGATTGTAGGAAGGTGTCCGACAGAGACCCCTGACTGCGGCCCAGGAGGGCGTAGAACCATCGGCATTTTCTGTTTTCCCTCGAGGCGAACAGGTCTAGCCAGGGAAAGCCCCAGAGCTGGAAAATTGAGCATACCACGTCCCATCGGAGGGACCACTCGTGACCCCAGAACGAGCGGCTGAGGGTGTCCGCCAAACCGTTCTGCTCCCCTGGAAGGTAGAACGCCGTCAGGTGGATAACACTGTGGACGCAGAAATCCCACAGCGCGAGGGCTTCCCTGCACAGGAGAGAGGAGCGTGCACCCCCCTGTTTGTTGATACAAAAGACTGCCAACGTGTTGTCCAAGAGGACTGAAACATCTGCCAGCCAGGTGGGACCGGAAGGTCAAACAAGCCAGGTGAACCACTCTCAGCTGAGGCGGCGGTGAGCCACTTATCTGGTCCGGTGCCGCCTTAGCGGCGCGGTGCAGGGAGGGAGGCGACAGCATGGCCGGCTTGCCCCTCGATTGTACTGGGGGACGGGCCACGGTAGGCAACTCCTTACGGTGCGGGGAGGCCGGCGCCAGGAGTCCCATCAAGTCTGAGGCCGCCTCGAACGCCTCCGGTGTCGAAGGGAGGCGCAAGTCTCCGCTGAGATCTGGGGATCTAGGCCGGTCCGGACTCGACCGCCCTCTCTGCGGTGCGGGAGTCGACGGAACAGCCGAGGGCTGTAGCCCAGCCTGTCCGCTTGCACCCGCGGACGGCGTCGGCCTCGGGTCCTGGTGGGGAGACCGTTCCCTCACCAGCTCTCTCTTCTTAGCGGGCACTGGCGACGGTGAACGGTGCCGCACTGAGGCCAACTTCCTATGACCCGACGCCCTTCGGTGCCGGGTTTTAGATGACTTGGGCTGGGCCCTAAGTCCTGATGCCGGTGCCGGGGCGCTCTGCACCGAGGAAGACGTGCTGGGCACCGCCTCGGCCGGTTCCGGGTCCGAGGGTGGCCGCAGGGCAGCCTCCATCAGGAGGACTCTAAGTCTTTGAGCTCTGTCTTTGAGAGTTCTCGGGTGGAAGCCTCTGCAGATAGAGCACCGGTCCTTTTGGTGGCTCTCTCCGAGGCACCTCAAACAAGCAGAGTGCAGGTCACTCTTGGGCATGAATTTCCCGAAGTCCTTGCAGAGTTTAAACCCGGGGGACCCGGGCATGCCCCAGCGGGCAACGAAAACTTGGGGGGGGACCCTCCAACTACCAAGAACTATATACAATGACCTAAGTAAACTAACTATAACGTAACTATATACACGGACTATACACAAGGATAGGACACTGCTAACTTGGCTAGCTTGAACTTCTCTTGCGCAAGGCATCACCGGCGGTAAGAAGGAACTGAGGGGGTGGAGGGTCGGCAGGCCCCTTTATAGGGCGCCGTAGTGGCGCCACTCCAGGGGGCGCCAGGGCCGACCCTACGGACGCTGCTAGGGGAAAATCTTCCGGCTGGCGTGCACGCGGCGCGCACACACCTACTTTGAATGGACACGAACAACCACTCGAAGAAGAACAGCTGTTTCGCACCGCAAGCGCTGGGAGCTAGGGGGAAAAAGTGGGCACGCAGCGCACTCAGGGGAGGAGGCCGAGGCAGGGCGGAGGCGAACTGGGCAGGGAGCTTGGCTGCCGGTAGGCACCCACCAATTTTTCCCCATGAGCCCTGGAGCACCCACAGTGTCGGTGCCTATGCCCCCACAACCGCTCGACAGACCCTTGGCTTTGCTTTAGGCTAGATTTGTGTCCCCCACTCACAAGTAGAGGGGCTGGGGAAGGAGCTGCGTTTCAAGGCTTGGAAGCTGCGGGATTTAGAAAGCAGAAGAGCTACTAGTCCAGGTGGTGAGAGGACAGGACGGAAGTGGTGCATGCACACCCACCCCCTGCCCTTAGCAGGTTTACCAGATTAGGAAACTAACTGTGTCAGGACTTGTCTTAAATACCATCCGTGGAAAACAAATGACACCGGGTGACCCCACGTCTCCAGAGCAGAGCAGCTCCTCCCAGGCTCTCCCACTGCTGCATCTCTCAATGAGGAGCTGCAGCAGGGATGCAGGCGCTGTGAGGTCATCGTGGAACAGCTCTACAGCACGAGCGCCTATTGGCCAAGCAGGCTGGGCCTCGCCGTGCCGGGTGCTACAGAAACACACTGAGGGAGAGTCCCTGCAGCTGCACTGACTGGTCCCATGCTGATGTGCTGCATCTCTCTCTCTTTCACACACTCACGCGCCCTCCTCCCCCAAGTAGGTGAAGCTGGATGGATCAGTTAGTGCATTCACTGAACAGAGATAGAACACACACCGTGGCTTTCTAGGACGCTTTGCATCTATAGGTCTTAAAGGGCTTTGCAAAAGATGGGTCAGTGTCATGCACTCTCAGTTTATGGGCAGAGAAACAGAGGCACAGAGCGGCAGAGTGATTTGGCCAATGAGTTAGTGGCGGAGCCAAGAGTCTTGACTCCCAACCCTCTCACCCCAACCTGTAGACCCCACTTTTGTCACAGAGCTGGAAATAGAACCCAGGAGTCCCAACTCCCAGATCTCCTGCTGCTGACGATCACCATGAAGAGGTATCAAGGAAACATATACTGCAAACGCACCTTGTCACAGCCACCTGTTCAGCCAGCACACAGGAGCACATCTCCCTCAGTCCCTCTGCAGCGCCTGCTCCTATGTTCCAGGGTGCCCTCGACAGCCCCAAAGTTCTGCCCTCAATGCAAGAACCCCCTATGCCAGGCAGGCCACAGGGGCGTTCACCCCCCACATGCAGGGAGCACAAGAGGAATGGGGGCCCTGATGGCTGCATGGGGAATAGGATGAGTCGAGGGGGCTCCCAGATCACAGCAAGCAAGAGCAATAAAAGCCCCCCACCCCTCAGCCTCTTCTTCGTAGGATCCCCCAGTCCAGGGGTGGCCCTGACCCCAGAGGGATGTGCTATGGCCCAAAGCCCTTAGGCAGACAATAGCTGGTATCTCCTTTTATCAGTAGCCCAGATGCGGGGTGACCCCTGACGACAGGGATGCTGAGCCCCACACTCAGAGGCCCCTGGAAGGGAGCACCAGGAAGCGGGTTGGCTACCTGCCAGGGTCCTCTCGAAGCCAGATGGATCCGATCTGTTGAGTGCACAGCATCCTGAGCATGGCCAGCTTCGTGCACAGGCTGCCAAGACATGATGGGCTTCTGCCCCGCAGGACGCTGAGGTACGTGGGAGCAGGCAGGGTGGGACGATTGAGCTGGGCGCACACAGACGGGGTGGCGGGGAAGTGTGGAGTGGGTGAAGGGAGCAGAGACATGGGCAGCACATGGAGATCTGGAGTGCGGGAGCTGGGGAAGGGCCCAGATCTTGGCTGCAGTGAGAGAGACAAGGGTGTGCCCAGGGCCCTACCCTTCCACCCCCCACAGCTATTGAAGTGCTGCTTCAATGCATCCGCTGAGCAAGACCCTGGAAGAAGAGTGTCCCCCTTCCCAGGGCAAGGACCTAGCTAGGAAGCCCAGGACACAAGGAGCTGAGGAGGGGTGTAACTGGGCAGGCATGTGGCAAGAGCCAGGGACACCCAATGGTGCAGCTTGTCACAAGCTGTGGTTTCCTGAGTCACATGGGGTGTTCCGGGGCGGGGTGGGGCAGGGACTTCCTCCAACTAAGTCAGCTCTCCTTGCCCAAGCGCACTGCGAGTGTCCACAGAGGTGAGCCAAGAGGCTCACGTTTGGGAAATAGAGGGGAGAGGTTACAACACAGTGTCTCTCACACACGCCGTGTGCACAGCTCTCTCTCTCTCTCTCTCTCTCACACACACACACACACACACACGGTGCTTGTGCTCTCTCTCTCACATACAGTCCGATTTAAGAGCACTGCAGCAACACACCGCATCAACAGCCAAGTCATTAGGAATAACTCAGTCATTCACGAGGAAGAGCCACGTGGCGAACACACCCATGGGGAAGACACTTTTGTTTGCAAGCCAACCAAGCTAGTTGCTCTCAATGCAACATACACAGAAGAGAGATACAGAGACTGCAGCTGAAGAGGACAGTAGCCAGGAGATGCTAGATTTCGCCATTCTGGGCCTGCTGCAGCCTAGCTAATAAGGGACAAGTCTGCAAATGGGGACTCCTGGGTTCCTTTACTGGCTGTGGGCGCAGATCTAGTGGTTAGAGCTAACAGGGCTGGGAATCAGGAATCCTAGGGTCCATTCCTAGCTCTCTCTGACTGGCTGCAAAACGCTAGGCCCTCTCTGCACTAGTTCCTCCTCTTCAAACCAGAGACGTTGATCTTCCACCCACTTCCACAAAGTACCAAGTTTGATGGGTACAGAGCACTATTGGGAACAGTGCGATTTTGGTCACATTCAAATGGGAATTGGAAAATAAGCTCTCCCTCCCCTACTCTGTGCTGAACTGGGACCCAGACTCTGCAAAGCAGATTGTGCCTGGTTCTCAAACCCGAGTTCTTCTACCCCTCACAAACATTTGGTGGGTGGAAGCCCCATAGTTAGAAGCAAAGTACAGACACTGGACTGGGCCCTAGCTGGGGCAGCAGACAGGTTTGCTATGCCATGGCCTGGTGCAGGACAGGCACCTCAGGGAATCGCACAAGGACTGAAACGGCTGCTGCAGGGAACACAGACACAAGGGCTGAGCGCTCCCAGCTGAGCAGCTTTGCAGGCATTAAGGGAGGGCCGGGAAGTGACTTAAGGTCACATGTTTTGGCTCAAGCTAGGCGGGGAGACGGCGAGCAGTGGAATGTGTGGGGAGTCCCCCAAAGTGATGCATCCAATCCTCAGAAAGAATCCTATCGCTGTAGCATTGCTGCCCCTCTGGGGGGCTCAGTGCAGCGAAGGGTACGGCTTCCTCTTTGCTCTGGCACGTGCCAGTTACTCTAATGGCTCATTACCTCAGTTGCCCAGGAGGCTGATCCCCATAGCATTCAGGCCTCAAAAAGCTGGGAGCTGCCCCCCCACTTCACAAAATGCTTTGATCTCTCGAGGATCAAGCTTTAAGTTTTTCCCTGCAGCTCTTTATATAACATCCGTTGCAACAGGTGGATACACTTCTGCGGCAAAGCGGTTCAGCGACTGATCCGAATGAAGGTTTCTGCAACGCAGGGCACCAAGTTTCATTCTCTGCTTTCCCGTTCAAATCCCCAAGCACTTGCCAGGATGTCCCCAAAGGTCCAGCACACCCTGTGCAGTGGACTTTGCCCCCCGCACTCTCAGCCCATTGATCCATGGCAGAACCCACAGCTTGCTGTGTTCCAGCCAAGCCACCATAGCCAGCAGCCCCTTTCACCACCTGGCCCTGCAGTTCACCAGCATGTCAAGGGGCATGAGAAAGGTCGGATGTACACCAGAAAAATCAACCCAAAAGTTAATCTCTCTGGACCTTCAGCTCCCCATCTATCCAGTGGGGATAACAGTACTTCCTTTCTGCTATCCTTCCAAAGAGAGCGCATTGCTCAGTGGATACAGGACAGGCCTGGGAGCCAGGATATCTACGTTATTTTCCCAGAACTGCCTCTGACACAGGGCAAGTCACTTCCCCATTCTCTGCCTCAGTTCCCCCCCCCTTTGTATTTGTAGACTGCAAGCTCTGTGGGGCAGGGACTCTCTCTCACTGTGTATTCAATGGGGCTTGCATAGCAAGGTCCTGGGGCAGGTGACCAAGGGTCATGTGACAGCACCACCCAGTGGTGTCATTTCCTATAGTAGTAAGCCCCAGTGTCAGAAGGGCCTACGAGGGGGTTTTGTTCCTGATGAATGACACCCATAAGCACCAGGAGTAGCAGCCTTAATGGCGAGAAGCTTTAGGGCTCCAGGACCTAGTTGGGGAAGGAACTACAGAGCCTGGGAGAGATTTGTCGTTAACACTGCAGTGTGATATTTTAATAAGCCACCCACCAGGAAGGGCTGTTTCCCGATTCACAAGCATCTACATGCTGTCACTGGGGAGCTGAAGGAAGGGAAACTGAGGCAGCAGACACATGGCCTGACCCCATGAAAAGGTGTATAGCTGCTACAGCAATACAAGCAACAAACTGAAACAAGACAATGCACCAGTTTGTCCAGTATCCCACTCTTGACACCAACTCATACCAGTCAACCTCCAATAATGCTCCAAATTCTGCAGGAATGGTGGGGGTAACCCCAGCTGGTAGCTCAAGCAATGCCCAGATGCATAGTTGTACCTGGGATTACTGCAAGGACCCACCACATCAAGGAATGCATATCACCTCCTACCCACTTTCCAACCTTTTTTAAGATACTTTGCTGTTACTGCCAAGTTCCATAGGTCAGCAAACCTCTGCTGATTCAAGCCAGGCTGGCCAAGTGCAGAATCTGCACGTGTGTTGTGATGCCATCCCTATCCCCAGGGTGTTCCAGTCAACAGCTGCAAGGAGATGCTGTGTTATTAGTAACCATTGGGCAGGGTTGAGAACAAGTCACAGATAAACTCCCTGAAGGAGCCAATGTGCCTTTCTAGAGAATGGTTCTTTGGCCAAGGCTGGTTTATTATGAAGACAGTTGAGGAGCAAGATGCCTAAGGTTTAATTTAGCAACTAATTTTTGTACCTGAGGGCAAAAGGAGCTGGCAAAGCCCTCGCGTGTCGCAACCAGTCCCTGCACATCAGTCTTAAATCACACTAGTGGGTTGTGATCCTTGGCTGGAGCTCCTAAGCAATACTGCAATGCACATAACAAATAATAATTACATGTGCCTAGAGACACCAGCCGAGATCAGGGCCCCATTATGCCAGGCGCTACACAGACAGAAGACACGAGACCCAAAGAGCTCATTGTCTCAATAGATAAGCCAGACAGAGGAAGGATTATGATCCCTATTTCACAGATGAGAAACTGAGGCGCAGAGATTCATGGCTCCATTCACATTTTTTGTTCAGGTTTAACTCAGTTGGTTAGGGGTGGGATTTTCTGCCACCATAACTAAATTGGAACAGCCTCTAGTGTGGACTCAGTGATACTGGTATAAAGGTACTCAGAAAGGCTCATGCTATGGTGCTGTACCGCTTTAACTGTAGCGGTTTCTAAACCTATATAGTTAAAGTGCTGCAAGCCCTTAAGCATGTGCCTAACTTTAAGCACAAGCTTCAGTCCCTCCGAAGCCAGGTTTAAAGTTAAGCATGGAGTTTACTCACTCAGGGCCTCAGCCAAAGGAGTGGCAGAGCTGGCAATCGAAGCCCAGTCACCTGAGTCCCAGCCCGGGGCCTTCACTTCTCCAGAATTCCCTGCTCCTTTATTCAATCTGAAATACACAGCCAGGTCTCACAGATAAGGAGATGCAGAAGATAGGTGCCGTAAGATTTGATTTCATCCTTCCTGATCATTTTGAAAGCCCCAAATCCTTTTACAAAATTACAAGCCATCTACACCAATTCCCTTCAGCCACTATAAAGATGCAGCCACCTCTGGGTTGGAATGTGGCAGCTGCTAGTGCTTAACAGCCACATGGTGACACTACACAGCACTTCAGGATAGGAATTGATTATGGTTATTAGTACCTAGCTCTTATCTAGTGCTTTCCATTAGTAGATCTCAAACTACTTTCAAAGGAGGTCAGCATCATTACCCCATTGTACAGCTGAGGAAACTGAGGCACAGAAGGACATGACTCACCCATGGTCACCCAACTAGGCCAGAACAAGGAAAATTCTGCAAGCACTTAAAGCAACAGGAGAGCTTCAGGAGGGAAACCGAGGTTACCCTATTGCAATCCAGGTTTAGAACAACAAATATATTGACCAAACTATGACAGCAATGAGGTGTGAAGGAGTCATGTGACTTATGGATACTGCTGCCAAGTCGGGATCAGCTGCATGCTGTCATGGAAATCCACACCTAGCCCTTGAATCAGCACCCCACTAGCAGCCAGGGACAGGCACTGGGGATGTCTTATCCGCCAGATCATTCAGCAAACATTCTCAAGCCCACCTGACCCAGCCAGTCACCACCGGGTTGTGAAATTATTGTGCTGTTGGCATGCTGGCCAAAGGTTTGGCTCAGGGACTTTGCCCTCATTCTGGAGGGTCACAGAGAGATGATTAACCTAGCTTCATGACCCGAGACCTGGGGTAAAAAGACTCGCTGGGTGCTGAAGAAAAACCCAACAGGATCTGCCTTAGTGGGAACTGCTGTCCTCACTGCATGTCTAAGGGCCAGATTCTGATCTCAGGGGCATGGGCAGAAATCCTGGGTAACCCTCCAGACTCTCAGCAGTGCATCAGATCCAATGTTCCTCCAGCGCACAGATCACACCCACACTGCCGAAGCAGCCACAGGAAGTGGGCAGGCGCTTGCCTTGAGGGCATTAGTTCTTGCCAAATATCTCCCCGCCCCACCCAGCTGAATTATTCTTCCAACCCACCAGCACACACTGGCACCAGGGTCTCCCACTTTGAACATTTCTTGCCTCCTAACAGGGATGAAAAATCCCCAGGATCTAGCAACAGGGCCATGGAACAGGCACACCTTTAAAGGGACACTGTTAAAAAAATAAACGTCAGCTTCCTCCTCTCAACCAGTCTGCTCAGGATGGGGCTCTGCAGCCACAGACTTTAAACGCAGACAGAAGCCTTACTGGAGGCGTGGTGTACACTACAGAGTTAGGTCAACTGCTCCCACCAATGTAAGCTGACCACTACGCTGACATAATACCTGCTGCTTTATTTACATCACCTCTTGGCTGTTGGCCTCGGGGCAGGGACTCCAACTGTCAGTGTCCCATACAGTTAAGTCGGTGGAAGCTCTTCTGGTGAGGACGCGGCACCATCGACAGAGCAGGCGCAGCGTGGACACGAACACCGCAATAATTACTGCAGTGGCTGTAAATTGACTTAACTTAGGTCAATTATATTTTGTAGTTTAGAAAAGACCTTAGTCACTAAGAGCATTTGTATATGTATAATCAATGCAAAACCCCAATGTAGGATCTCTGCAGCAGGCAAAGCAGGCTTATACCATCCATCTTATTTCCATATGGGGCTAGATTAAATTGCTCCAGGATAAGTGTTTGCATGGGCATAACTACACTGATGCACTAATGCCAGCATGACTGTTTTCTTCCACTAGTATTGCAAAGTCTCAGCACAGCTGTGGCAGCAAGAGCCAGAACAAAATCTAGCTCATGCATCAGAATTAACTAACCCCGATTGCCTGAGAGGCAGAAGTCGTCCTAGTCTTCACCCTCAAGATCCCAGACTGCAAGGATGACAGAACAATACCCCTCTCCCAATTTTTACTCGTAAACTAAGCAAGTTCAGCACGGCCAACAGTCATTTTAAGGGGAAAAAGCCCCATCTCCCGGAGTCCTGTGATCTCGGCACAATTTAAAAAAAAAGAAGGCAAGTTTCTAGCAAAAATGATGGTGGAGAAAAGCTTGGACAACTGACCCTATAAGGGTCCAAGACACAGGAAGTAAATAAAAACAACCCATTATTAAGATCTCATGGTTTTTTCTGAACCACCCTCATCAGATTTGAGCACTCCGGGGGTTGGCAGATTCTCTCTCTCCAGAAGACATCATCTAGCTATTTAGAGTGTAGGCTGTTCAGGGCAGGAACTAGCTCTCCCTGTACCTGTACAGGACCTGGCACAACAGGACCTGAGCTGAAATCAACAAGATGAAAGATTACAGTGGCTACCATAATACAGCTAAGAAAACAACAATCAATATGGAACCCCATGGTATCATTTTTAATAGAGCAATGCGGTATTTTCAGAAGGATTTCATACCTGTTAGAAAAGGACAAAAATAATGGTCCTGAAATCAGTACATTTTAGCCAGGTCTACACTAGAAAAGGTTTGCCAGTGTAGCTATAACCAGCAAACCTCCCTAGTGCAGATGCATCATATACTGGCAAAAGAGGGCTTTTGCCAGTATGGCTTATATCAATCAAAATCAGCTAGACCAGCAAACCCATTTTCATGCCGGAATAACTGTGCCTGCACTATGGTTTTGCTGGTACAGAAGAGCTATTAAATAAATAATCAGTCCCTTAAGCTAAATTACTATACCAGCAAAAGATTCTAATCTAGATCTGGCCTTCCAGTAGTGATATTACATTTGGGGAGGAAATTGCTGTAAAACTATTTCTATTTATTAGGTGTATTACGGCACCTCTCAGCCCCAGTCATGGATAGGGACCCCATGGCACAAGGTGCTGTACAAAGCATAGAACAAAACAAGTCACTGCCCTAAAGCAATTCCAATCTACCCATCAGCAATGAGTGTGTGGAGTGGATTCCACTCATCTCCCCTGCTGTGACAATACCCTGAACTGCATGATAACCTTTAAATACACACAACAGTGCAACTTTACTGTGTATATTATGGCGGCACCCAGACGTCCCAGCTCAGGTGCCAGGTGCTGCACAAATGTACAGCCAGAGATGGATGGGAGAAAGGATCTCCATTTTAAAAGATGGGAACCCAAGGCCCAGAGAGATAATTTAATTTGCCCAAACAAGGTCACACAGGGAGTCGGTGGTTGAGCCGGGAATCGAAACCCAAATCTCACAAGTCCCAGCCCAGCGCCTTCAGTCCCAGACAATCCTTCCCCTGTGTTTGCTTAGGGGATTGGCAACCAACGCTCTGGTATCCCCTCTGAAGGAATCGACTGACCACTTTCAGGGATCTCTGGCCTGGTCAACTGGGGATTCATTTCCCAGCATGGTTGCTACTGCTGCAAATTCCCCAGCGTAGACACCGTTTGTACCAGGTTAACAGCACTGACGGAAACTGTGCTGCATGGTGTAACCCATGTACAAATTAGGGGTCTGCATTAGTGCAGCTATCCCAGTG
Source organism: Mauremys mutica (assembly GCF_020497125.1). Lineage (NCBI taxonomy): Eukaryota > Metazoa > Chordata > Testudines > Geoemydidae > Mauremys > Mauremys mutica. Next base: position 22,654,992 of record NC_059088.1, on the reverse strand, counting down.
CCAGATATCTGCAATGTAGAGCATTTATTTGTCTACATTGTCTACACTGCATGCACTCACCTCCTACAGGGATGCCAAGCGAAACCCTAACGCTTAATGCTTATTCACACTGGCATCACCAAGCCAACGTTCAACCATGAACCCCCCAGTCCCTCTCCAGAGATACGCATTAGTTTCAGTTTTATAGCTAGGAAAGCTGAGGTACAGAAAGTGGGAAAGTCTTGCTCAAAGACAGAGGTAACTCAGGACATCCCAGCTCCGAGCTCTGGATGCTACAACAGGCTGCCTCTTGGCAAGCTGAGTAGCTACTCCTGACGCTGGAGCCATAAAATTATAGAAAATTCGGCCTGGAAGGGACCTCGAGAGGTCATCTAGTTCAGCCCCCTGCACAGAGGCAGGACCAAGAATACCTAGACCATCTCTGGCAGGTGTTTTTTTTAACCTGCTCTTCAAAACCTGCAGCCACGGGCATTCCACCACCTTCCTTTGGAAGCCTATTCCGGCATTTAACTAACCTTATAGTTGGAAAGATTCTCCTATTATCTAACCTAAATCTCCGTTGCTGCAGATTAAACCCATTACTTCTTGTCCAACCCGCAGTGGATATGGAGAACAATCGCACAGCTCTTACCATATTTGAAGACAGTTATCAAGTCCCTCCTCGATCGTCTTTGTCTCAACTGAACATGCCCAATTTTTTTTTTACCCTTTCCTCATAGATCAGGTTTTCTAAACCTGATATCATTTTTGTTGCTTTCCCTGTGGTCTCTCTCCAGTTTGTCCATATCTTGCCTGAAGTATGGCACCCGGAAGTGGACACAGTCCCCCAGCTGAGGCATTACCAGTACTAAACAGAGTGGGACAATTACCTCCCATCTCTTACACACAACACTCCTGTTAACACACACCAGAATGATATTGGCCTTTTTCAAAATCGCATCATATCGTTGGCTCAGATTCAATTTGTGATCCACTATAACCCCCAGATCCTTGTCAGCAGTACTGCCACCTAGGCAGTTATTCCCTATTTTGTCTCGGAGGAGACAGTCGTTGGCTGGAGCGTTGTGCCCTTTCTTTCCTCCTTTGTTGCTTCTCTGTCTCATGAGCACGTCTGTTCTCCTCAAAGTGATCAGTGGCATCACTGTGTTCTGTTCTGCGCTGTGCTGAGTCCTCCCAGTTTGTTGGGTTGATGCCTACCTTTTTAAGATGTACTTTCAGTAGGTCTTAAAAACTCATTCGCTGCCCTCCGCAAGCCCTTCTTCCCTGACTTAACTGAGAGAGGAGTACTTGCTTCAGGAGGTGAGCGTCAGGCATATATACACTGTGGCCAGCCCAGCTGAGTTATTTCATGACCTGTGCTTCTATACTGCTGATGTTGGCTGCAGAGAGAACGCTGATGTTAGTGCGTTGGTCTTCCCCGTTGATGCTGAGAATCTTCCTGAGGCAGAGTTGCTGGAACCACTCCAGCCGCTTGAGATGTCATCTGTAGGTTACCAGGTCTAACATCCATAGAGAAGGGTGGGGGTGACAACTGCCTTGTACACCAAGATATTGGTACCTTGATCCCTACCACTGAAGACTTGTTTGAGTAGTCTTCCAAAAGATGTACTGGCACAGTCGATCTTGTATTCAATGTCTGTGTCAATGCTGGCTGTTTGGGAGAGGTGGCTGCCAAGGTATGGCAAATAGTCCACATTTTCTAGAGGTTCTCTGCTGATGGTGATTTGTGGAGTATAAAGACTAGTTTGTGCAGGTGAGAGCTGGTAAAGTACCTTGGTTTCCCCACTGTTGAGAAAGAAAGAGATGCAGACTGTGATAGGCATCTGCAAAAAGATTTAGGGTGCTTTGCAGATCGGCCTTTGTGTGTTCAAGAATGACACAGTCATCTGCATACTGAAGGTCAGAGATGCCAATTTTTGAGATTTTAGATTTTGTTTGGAGACATCGAAGATTCAGGAGTTAGCCATCCATATGATACTCAATCCAGTTTCTGTCAGGAAGGCGGTCGCAAATGAGAATCAGGATCACAGCAAGGTAAATAGAGAAGAGGGTTGGAGCAATGACACAGCCCTGCTTGACACCAGTGCAAATGGTGAATGGTTCGGTCTCTGAGCTGTTGCACAAAATGGTGGCAGTCATCTCATCATGGAGTAGTCTGTTGATGGAAATGAATTTCTGTGGCCAAAACCTACACAGCACCGTCCATAGGGCATCATGATTGATAGAGTCAAAGGCCCTGGTTAGGTCGATGAATGCCATAAACAGTTCCTGGTGTTGCTCTCTGCACTTCTCCTGAATCTGTCGTGCTACAAAGATCATGTAAGTTGTGGCTCGGGATGGCCTGAAGCCACACTGTGATTCGGGGAGGAATTCCTCGGCAAGGGGATGGAGATAGGTTAGTAGGATCTGGGCAAGAATCTTCCCTGCAATTGAGAGGAGAGCAATACTGCTGTAGTTCCCACACAAAGATATGTCCCCTTTCTTGAATATTGTAACAATGTTGGCGTTCTTAAAGTCAGGTGGAATTTCTTTGCAGGTCCAGATTTTGTCAAGGAGTTAGCAAAGTCTGTGCTGGAGCATTGTTTCATCAGCTTTAAAAACTTCAGCTGCGATGCTGTCTGGGCCTGGTGCCTTGTGATTTTTTGTCTGGGTGATGGCATGCCAGACTTCCTCCGAAAGATGGGGGATCAGCAAGGTGTTCCATTGCTGAGCGTAGTGGAATAAACTCGATGGTGTCTTCAGAGACCGTGGATTCGCGGTTCAGTAGGCTCTCAAAGTGCTCCTTCCAGAGTTGTTTAATGGCTGCATTGTCCTTGAGAAGGGTGGAGCCATCCTGAGAATGTAAGGGGATTGGGCCTTTGGAGCTTGGCCCATATATAGCTTTTGTTGCTTGAAAGAAGCTTCTCAAGTCATCCTAGTCTATGAAACCCTAGATCTCAGAGGCCTTCTCTTGTCACCACTTGTCTTTGATGTCACGAAGCCGCCTTTGGACTTTGGCTTTAAGCAGGCGATAGGCCTCATGTTGTTTGTTAGAGGAATCATTTTGCCAGTTACAAAATGCACCTTATAGTCATTTCATCTAGACCACATTTCCCTAGTTTGCTACTGAGACTGTCATGTAGGCCTGTGTCAAAGGCCTTACTAAAAATCAAGATACGTCACATCTACTGCTTCTCCCCTATCTACTAGGCCAGTAACCCTAATCTGTTCTTGACAATTCCACGTTGGCTATTAATCATCACCCTATTATCCTCCAGGTGCTTACAAACTGATTAATAGTTTGTTCCAGTATCTTTCCAGGTATCCAAGTTTGGCTGACTCATCTATAATTCCCCAGGTCGTCTTTGTTCCCTTTTTGTTTTCCCTTCTTGAGTCCATTCACACCTCACCCCTACTCCATGAGTTCTGGAAGATAATTGCTAATGGCTCTGAGACTGTTCCTGAAATACCCTACTATGAACTTCATCAGGCCCTGCTGCCTCGAATATATCTAACTTTCCTAAATACTTTTTAACCTGCTATTTCCTTATTTTGGCTTGCGTTCCCTCCCCCTTGTTGCTAATATTAATTGTGTTAACTATCTGGTTACAATTACAATATACTTTTCTAGTGAAGACTGAAGCAAAATAGACATTAAACACCTCAGCCCTCTTGATATCGTCCGTTATTAGCTCTCCTTCCCTGCTAAGTAGAGAATCTATGCTTTCATCCACCTTTCTCTTGCTCCTAATGTATTTAAATAACCTCTTATTGCCTTTTATGCCCCTTGTTAAGCAGAACTCATTTTGTGCCTTAGCCTTTCTGATTTTGACCCTACATGCTTGTGCTATTCCTTTGTACTCCTCTTGGCAATTCATTCGTATTCCCACTTGTTGTAGAATTCCCATCTTGTACCGCCAGCCCAATACTCTATGATGCCACTGTAGTTACATGCACTTCTACAACATTGACAGAGCTGAGGGGTGGGGGAATTCAGGGCAGGAATGGCAGTAGAGGCTGCAAGTTAGGATTGAAGCAGCAGTGATGTGGGAGTGTGTAGACAGGGATGGAAGAGCAAGGAGTGCTGCTGGCTGAGGTTTAGCAGAGCAGTAGCACTTGTCTGCTCTATGCCTGGGTGACATTAGCACATCCTCACTTCCACAGAGGCTAAATTCCCAGGCTTCAGCCTTCCTAGGGAAGGCAGTGCTGGGTATACAGCTATGCTGGCCACCCTCCCCCTGCTGCAGAGGAACCAGGAGGACAAAGAAGAAGGAAAACAATCCCACAAAGCAGGATTAGGCACTAACACAAACAGGCCGCACTCTCAGGTTTCACTAAGTAAAGGACATTGGATGACTGAAACCAGAGCTGAGGATCAGGGAACTAGACCAGGGTCCAGATTTTCCTCAGTTCAGGGTTGAGATTTCCAGAATCAGGGACCTAACAGGAGGCACCTAAATCAGCAGACTGATTTACAGCAGTCACTGGGAGCTGCAGGGACACAGCACCTCTGAAAATTAGATCCTCCCCTTGCAAAAAGCCAGTGCAAAGACCCCATCCCACTTAAATCCATAATCTCTGAGCTGAGGCACAAAAGGGCACTTACGGGACTACCACAGTACAAATCAAAATACAACCAGGGGAGATGTAATCCTGTAGCACCCAGAGCGAGGGGAGGGATAAGATCCCAGCTCAGGTGCAAGATGCAGAGCAGGTAGGGTATGTAACCCATTGCACTAATACAGATTTAATAGGACCATCACAGCCCTGACCTTCGGCAAGTCTCTCCATTTCCCCTCCCACTTCACATCCACTAGATGGTTGGCTGTTTGGAGCAGGGACCATCCCCTAGAGGGTTCATCTACACTGCAATAAAAAAACCCAGAGTCTCAGAACCTAGGTCAACATGGGCTTGGGCTGTGAGGCTAAAAAATAGCAGCGTAGACGTTCTGGCTTGGGGTGAACCCTGGGCTCGGAAAACCCGCTGTAAGGGGTGGGTCCCAGATCCCGGGCTCCAGCCCAAGCCCAAACAAACACCTACCAGCGGCAGGTCTTTTATTGCAGTGCAGACTTACCTTATGTGAATGCACCACATCTAAAATGATGGGGCCACATCTCAGTTGCAGCCTCTAAACACCAATGGAATGTTATATATTTGTAAAGTGTTTTTAGCTCTCCAGAGGAAAAAGCACTAGATAAGAGCTGGAGGGTTGTGTATATACACCGCTCTAGCTCTTGCCTACCGATTTTCATCTGGAGATCTCAAAGCACTTTACACAAATGGTCAGTCTCATTATCCCCATCGTATAGATTGGGAAACCGAGGCACTGGAAGGGGAAGCAACTTGCCCACGGTCACCCAGCAGGCCTGCGGTAGAGCTGCGAACAGAACCCAGGTCTCCTGAGGCCCTATCCATCAGGCTGCAGAGAGAGGATGGGCGAGAGGGGAGGAGCAGAGCTGTCCTGTGAAAGGATCTTGACGTCCAGAATTACAGGTTTGAATGACAACCAAGAACAGGCCCCCACTGGCATGACCCTCCAGCCTTGGGAAATCAGTGCCTCTGGCATCTTCGCTGTACAATCAATACTTTACTTTCAGTGAAACAGGGGATGAGTGCGCCAAGCCCCCTGATTGACCTGCTGGCTCAGGGAGGTCTGCCCTGCCCCGTGCCAGAGCTAATATTAGTTTGTCTACTTAAAGATTCAATAGACTGCGGGGGAGGGAGTGACACTTCTTCCAGGGAACTTGGTTTCTATTTGCCTGTCTCCTCACCCTCCTCTTCAGTCTTGAAGCTTTGCTAAGTAAGGAAGATTTGTAAGGAAGAGGGAGGGAAAAGAAGAGCAAGAAATCCATGCTGCTGCTAAAACAAACGGGAGCAAGGGCTGTAGCTGGCATGGATCAAAGCTGCCATATGTCAGCTGAGACCATCTGGGGTGCAATGGAGGGAAAATGTCCCAACTATTAGCATAGTTAAGCACCAGAACAGGTTACCAACAGGAATGTGGAACCCCTGTCATTAGAGGTTTTTAAAATCAGGTTAGACAAACACCTGTCAGGGATTCTGTAGGCTTACTTGGCCTGCCTCAGCGCAGGGGACTGGACCAAATGACCTCTCAAGGTCCCATCTAGCCCTGCATTTCTATGATTTGATGACTGTCAAAGGCACAAAGGGCAGGTAGGTGCCCCATGATGCTACAGCCCTATTCCCCTAACACCTTGCATTAGAGCAGGGGTTGGCAACCCTTCTGAAGTGCTGTGCCGAGTCTTCATTTATTCACTCTAATTTAAGGTTTTGCGTGCCAGTAATACATGTTAATGTTTTTAGAAAGTCTCCTTTCTATAAGTCTATAATAGAAAACTAAACTATTGTTGTATGTAAAGTAAATAAGGTTTCAAAATGTTTTAAAAGCTTCATTTAAAATTAAATTAAAATGCAGAGCCCCCCCAGACCGGAACCGGGCAGCATGAGTACCACTGAAAAATCAGCTTGTGTGCTGCCTCTGGAACGCGTGCCATAGGTTGCCTACCCCCAAAGAGCTTAACATTGATTTGGCCTCACAACTCCCTCATGTGGAAGGAAAATCCCATTACCCCCATTTTACAGATGGGGGAAATGGAGGCCCAGAGCAGGGAAGCAACTTGCTCAAGGTCACCCAGCAAATCAGTGGCCAAGCCAGGATTAGAACTCAGGGGGTCCTGGCACCCAGCCCACTGCTGCGCCCAACAGACTATGGTCTGGTTTAGTAGAGGAAGGTGGGTGAGCATTATCTTCTCTCTATAGATGGGTTAGAGTAAAAGCTTTTTGGGACAGGGGCTGCCTCTCACCAAGAAGGGGAAGTGACCTGTCTGATGTCGCATACCCAACTCGGTGACTGAAACAGAGAACCCAGGAGTCTCATCTCTCAAATGGCTCTAATCACTACACATCACTCCCTTCATCTCTAGATCTCAAAGCACTTTACAGGGGAGGTCAGTATCCCTGTCTCCCCATTCAACGCACAGGGAAACAGACACAGAGACGGGAAGTGAGTTGTCCAAAGACCCCCAGCCGGCCAGTGGCAGAGTTGGGAATAGAACTCAGGGCTCCACGTCCCAGTCTAGTATCCTACATACCAGGCCACAGGGCCTCTCATCCTATGAACAACTATGTAAAGGGAGCTTTTCCAGAAGCATCAAAGGGATTTTTAGGTGCACAAGTGCCATTCAAAGTCAATACGACTTGGGTCCCTACCTCCCTGGGGTACTTTTGATCTCCTCCTTCCTTATTGCTTGGTTTGTTCACTAACCCGTACAGCTCATCAGAAGTATTTTAGTTTTTAATGAACACTGTGTGAGATTCCCTAGATCGCTAACATAATTTTTTTTTTTTTTAAAAAGCTACTTACAAAATATATTTAAAGAAAGAGCCTCTGCGGGGGGAAGGGAAATCAATCCCTCAGTTACTCTTCTGCCAATCCCTTTAGCTCAGGGGAGTGCAAGGATTAACGAGTGCTGCGGTCCATTTTAGGGATGGGATGACTAAAGCAGCATCATTAAGTCAGTTAATATGCTTTTCAGCTCATTTTTCATTTATAGATTCATAGATTCTAAGATTGTGATCATCTAGTCTGGCCCCCTGAATAGCACAGGCCCAAGAACTGCCCCGAATTAATTCCCATTTGAACAAGGCTTGGGGTGTTTTTAAAAGATAAACATCTAACCATTGAATGGCTCTGGTCCATTCCAATTGTCCCACTACCACACCTGGCTGATAAGACATTTCCAAAAGTTTGGGCAGCAAATGGTTCAGGCACCAGACAGGAACTCGCAAGACCCAAGTCCAATTGTCAGCCCAAGTCACTTAGCCTCTCTTACCTCAGAAATAACTATCCTTTTTCCTTTAGAAGAGAAACTTTCTCCCACCTTTGTCTAAGGAATTCAGGCCAAGGACTTTGTCGCACTACAGGCATGTTGGGTTGGTTTAGAGTTTGGGTGTGTTTAGTCTGCAGAAGACTGGGGGGGGGGGGAACAGTCTAAGTACACAAAAGGTTGTTAGAAGGAGGAAATAGAAAAATATATTCTTAACTTCTGAGGATAGGACAAGAAGCAACTAACTTAAATTGTAGCAAGGGCGATTTAGGTTGGACATTGGAAAAACTTCCTGTCAGGGTAATTAAGCACTGGAATAAATTCCCTAGGGAGGTTGCGGAATCTCCATCACTGGATATTTTTATGAGCAGGTTAGACAAACACCTGTCAGCGATGGTCTAGATAATATTGAGTCCTGCCTTGAGTACAGGGGACTGGACTAAAAGACCTCTTGAGGTCCCTTCCAGTCCTGTGATTCTATGTATAGTACCGATCACAATGGGGTCCTGATCCAGTTGGGGCTTCTAGGGGCTGTTATGATGCAAATAATAAAATAGGAGAATTATGACTGCTTCACATCAGCACATGGTCATAAGCACAAAACCACAGAACTCAGATGCTTGGACTGGCTACCTAAACTAGTCTACAAAAAAACCTCCATCCTATGCTAATCAAGAATAAACCGATTGATAAACTCATTGCCAAAATAGCATCCTCATTGTTGCTTCAGTGTGTCACAGCAGCACATTGAGACCCTGATCAAGGCCCTGTCACACTGGGCATTGCACAGACTGTGTGAGGACCACACCCTGCCTGTAAAGAACCCCCAATCTAAACAGACCAGACAGACAAGGACTGATCATCATCCCTGTTTTACAGCGTAAAGCCCCGATCCTACCAGCACTTATGCACGTTTAATTTTACCTCCATGAGTCACCGTTAGGCACATAAGAAGCATTTGCAGGATCAGGGCCTAACAAACAAAAACTAGGCAGACAGACAATGGGTGGGAATGGAAAAGAGAGGCCCAGAAAAGGCAATCACAAGGTCAAACAGGAAATCAGTGGCAGAGCTGGGAAGAAAACCAAGGTCTCCCAAGTCTCAGGGGTTGGTGCCCTACCCACTAGACCAGGGGTCCCCAACCTTTTTGGGTCCAGGGACCGGTTTCGTTTGCCGGACCCTCCGCAGGCATGCCTGCGGGAGGTCCAGCTGAGCCGCGGGACGAGCGGTCCCTCCGCATGCGTTCCTGCTTGCGGTCCGCGGCTCCCGGGGCTCAGCTGGAGCTTCCGCAGGCACACCTGCGGGAGGTCCACCGGCTCCAGCTGAGCCCCGGGAGCAGCGGACCTCCCGCAGGCACGACTGCGAAGGGAGCGCTCGTCCCGCGGCTCAGCTGGACCTCCCGCAGGCATGCCTGCGGAAGCTCCACTGGGTCGGTTCGCGGCCCAGTTTCTAAGAGGCCGCGGACCGGTACCGGGCCGCGGACCGGGGGTTGGGGACCCCTGCACTAGACCACAAAGCCACTCTGATGGAGAACTGTGCAGCTCACTGGCTGATGAGCTAGAGAGAGCCAGACCATTAAGAAAAGAGATTTTTGGCAGTCAAAGAATGTAAGCAACTAACTGAGCAGAGAGCTGGATTCAGAGATCTAAACAGAGGCAGACACGCAGCTGCAGGCTATGAAAAAGCTTATCAGCTGCATCTGGAATTTACTCAAGTAGTTTGGGTTTTGTTTAACTAATTCCATGATATTTTTTTTTAATTTAAAAGAAAAAATGAATGAATGAGATTATGTGCTTGTGATCCCCAAAACCAGGGAAATCTGTAGCATTGGCAGTGATGCTCCTCAGAGTTAAAGGGACATCATCAATTTAAGATTAGTCTCCAAATGTAGGGTTAGCAGGTTTGTTGTTTTTTTTAAAGTGGCATTATTATTTACACAGCACCAGAAGGCATCTCATGTGCTCTGCAGTATTAAGATGCCAACACCTCTGCCCTCACTTGAAGGCATCCTGATTTAAGTAGACAACCATACAGATAAGAGATCAGGGTGGGGTTACAATGGAGCAGTGATTAAGCAGTGGAGTTTGTTTCATTACCTCCACAATTTCCATTTTTTTTTTAAATATACATACATAAAAATACACACATGGTTTTTTCAGTTATTTGGAGAAGGCTTTCAGAAGGTTAGAAGGGAGAAATATGATTTATTTGCAAAGAAGTGTTGCCTATTCTTGCCATTTGAATCATGAGTCTTGTGATAATTGTTGTTAAAAAAGCCCCTGGTCCTGTAGTCAGGAGGTTACATGAGAATCTATCACTTCTAGCCCTTGTGGTTGCAGAAAAAAGCTTGAAAACATGACCCCGAATGGCAAAACAAAAACAAAATACACCACACACACCACAGAAGGCAAATAAACAGAACCCAACAGTGCAGCCTACTGGGTAGGTCACCGGACTGGAACTCAGGAGACTTTGTTCTAGTCCTGGCTATGCCACTGATTTGCTGGGTGACTCAGGCAAGTCACTACCCAGCTGTGTGCCTCAGTTTCCCTGTCTGTATAATGATACCTCCTTTGCAAAGCACTCTGAAATCTAAGTGTTGAGTTCTGTTTATTTGCCTCCCGATTTCATTTCATATTTTTTAAAACACATTCATGGGACTATTCATAACAGTAAAAAGTTTAGTTTGTGTGTAAGGGTTTATAGGATCAGGGCCTTGAGTGCTTTTGAAAAACCACACATGGATTTCTGGGTATCTTCAGAAAATCCAACCAAACAGCTGTCTAAGGGGCATGAGAACCAGAAAGTGAAAGTAACTAAAAACAAAAGTGAAACAGACCAGCCTATGTAAACATACACACATGGAGCAGTAGTGATGACAGGTCAATACTCTTAAAATTCTTTCAACCCATCTGACATCCTATAGTTTCTGAGTGACAGATAAGGATTTATTGAGAATAGAGTATTTTTGTCTTCATAGTTAACACATTACATCTGGGCAACTTCTGCTTTGCTACTGCTGGCTTAAAAATAACAAAGCCACGATTTTCAAAAGCAATGAGTCATTTTGTGGGACCGAACTCAAAGCGCTCTAAAAGGGGTTTGAATTTCAAAGAGTCTCAAGTACCTGCCTTAGCCACAATGGAGCTATGACAGTTTACACCAGCTGAGGATCTGGCCCAAGGTGTTTCAAGTTGGGCACACAAAAACAGAAGCATCACAAAAAAAAATCACCAGCCATTTGGGGAGGAGGAGAGGAAAAGGGGGAAATCTACACTCAAAAATAGATAGCTCATAAGAAACTCTCCACTGATGTGAATAATTAACCTGAAGGAGTTGAGTCTGGATTGTCCAGCACTTCAAATCACAGAGCTAGGGAAGGGGGAGGGAAAATGCCTGGATTAACAATGTTTGGCTAACTGGGTGTTCAGGAATAGCTCACAACTCCCCCGCCAATCTTGCAATCTGACCTCTCCACGCAAATCCCAGCCCAAAAATGTGGTTCCACATGGGTGCAGGGAACCATCTGCTCAACAGAGACCAAAAGATCAGGTCAAAGCACAAGCAAGAGACAGAAGTGGTAATAATACTACATCCTACATTTGCATCAGACTGAAAGCTCTTTGTGGCAGAAAACACTTCTTTAAATTATCTCTGCGAAGTGCCAGGTGCTGCATGTGCCCCCACAAGATTCTGCTCACTCAGCCAAGTTGTTATATTTTTTTTAAGGGGGAATATTTATAATTCCAGTTATGATGACAGAGGAAAGAGTAAATCAAGCATCATTTTCCACTGAGAGCCTTGCAAGATTTGCTGTATAAATAATGCTCCTTGGAATTAATCCATCTAGATGGGAATGGAGAGGAGGGTTGTTTTGGGATGAACTTGGAATCAGAAACTTTTGCTTTTAAAGTGTTTTGGTTTGCTCAGCGCCAGGGTTGTCAGCTGAAGCCACCATGAACAAGGCCAAAGATTCAGGCTCCCCAGTAAATATAAACTAGAACTAGGATGACCCTGGTTAAAACAAGATTAGAGGCGAGACCTTTATCTCAAAGGTAGAAACATACCCCCTTTAACACAGCTATCAACACGCCTCCTTTGACCAGAAATTCACTGACTTATTTCTGTACAGAGTAGGCTAATTTTAAAAGGTGCCCAAGAATTACATTATAGCATCAAGCAGGTTACACATTCTACCTTATAGACTAACAGATGTATTGGAGCATAAGCTTTCGTGGGTGAATACTCACTTTGTCAGACGAAGTGAGTATTCACCCACGAAAGCTTATGCTCCAATACATCTGTTAGTCTATAAGGTGCCACAGGACTGTTGCTTTTTACAGATCCAGACTAACACGGCTACCCCTCTGATACTTGACATTCTACCTTATGGTCCTTAGCTGGCCCCCATTATTGTAGTATCTGAGCCCCTCACAATCTTTACCATATTTATCCTCCCAAACCTTCTGTGAGGAAGGATCACCCCCATTTTACAGTTGGGGACCCTCAGGCACAGATGAACTAAGGCCCAGATGCTCAAATGTATTTAGGCTTTTAACTTACCTTGATTTCCTAAGTGACATGCCCAAGATTACAGAGGAAGTCTGCGGCAGGGCAGGGAATTAAACCGATCTCCCAAGTCACAGATTAGTGTCCTGACTATGGGGCCATCTTTTCTCTCAAGTTATTCCTAGATTGTTAAATTATTTCCTGATCTTGTGCCATAAGGAAAGTTATTGCAGATTCTGACTGTCCCGTTTCGTGCAATCAGAGTCAACAAGGGTTCTGACACACTGGGCTCCTGTCCCCTTTCTTCCCTCCCCCCACCCAAAAAATATGGTAATTGAGAACCTGTATTGCTGAATCAATGAACATTACAAACAGAGTCTTTCGTTCTGTTTAAGAGAGCCCAGAGATCCGGCTATCTTACTTTGGAAGGCAGCCTCATATTCTGTATAATGAAACCTATTTTACTGAATGCTAGAATGTACTCACAGATGAAGCATGGGGCTGAGAGCCAGGAATTTCCCTGGCGTCTAACTTGCTGTGTGGTCTTTCTTGAGCCACATAAAAGTGGGGTTTTCAGAGTACCCCAGGAGAGTTAGGAGCCCAGATGCTATTAAATTTGCATTTTTCCATCCCCTTAAGCCCCATAAAAGTCCACGTCCTCTCTGATTCAATCCCCCCGAAACATGGGGTGTCTGAAGAGGAACATTTATCCAGAACTTAATGCATGATATGGAATCTTTTCCACAGACTACAATCCGCTTTGACTCAGACCCGTTAACTGGCAAGTCACAGTATGGCTCCTGGAATTCAGAAAGTGGGAAGTCAGCAGCCCAGGAGCTTAAAAAAAATAAAGAGACTCGGCAGAGATATGTGCTGTTTAACATCTGAAGAGTCAAAACAAGATAAACTCCGGTAATTGAGGCCTCGGAAAACATGCTCCCTGCAAACCTTCCCAGTTACACTAAGCGTTCTGCAAAATCGTGTGCTTTGGAAAGGTCTCAAACTCACCACAGTGACAAGATTGAGGGCTGGACAGGGCAGGGCAGGGCAGGGCAGGTCCCCCCCACACACACAGGAAGCAAATGAATAAAATCTTTATAAACGTCGAAAGCATGTACCCCAAATGTAGGGAGTACGGTGGGGAAGAGACGGTAGAATACTTGGGAAATAATTATATCGCACAAACCGCATCGTCCAAACTCCATAAGGCACTACCCACCACGCGGGGGGAAGGGAGGGGAGCTACTTTATCAACAGTGGGATAACAGCGGCTCCTCCAACTTACTTTCGGTGCATGATCCACCCAGCCCGTTGCACTGCCTCATGTTAAGAAGAGCGTGAACGGCCTTCCACACCCCGCGGGCTCAGAAGTGGCGCTGGCCGGCCCACGTAACCCCGCCAGGCTCCCAGCTTTTGCCTTGCAAACGCCTCCAGCCTCTCCGCTTTTTGCAAACGGGAGAGCCGATGGATCCCCCCCTCCCCCTCCTCGGCAAACAAACTTTGCAAAACCCACCCCGCCAAAGTGAAGACCAGGGCGTGGAAGAGATAAAGGAGAAGGGCAGGAGGAGGGGGGGGGGAATTAACGCTTTCTTTGACCGTTTCAAGCCCAGGCGCCATCAAAGGCAATAGGCGGAGAGGGACCGACTGCAAAATGACTCCCCTCCCCCCCCCGGTGAATCAGTTTCTTGTAAATCTTCAGGGGGGTGGACACTGGCCGAAATGCACCAAAGCCCGTTTGAATCCATGAGTCACGGCAAGGGAGGGGGGCGGGGGAGAGCGGCAGAAACCACCCCCCCATTTTAAAAGTTACTTCCACACACAGAGGAGAGGGAGAAATCGAGAACTCCCCAGCCCCCCCCCTATCGAAGGGGGGGCTCCCCAGCCCCCCTTGCACGCGCCCCCTAGCGGGGGCCCGTTGTTTTCCTCTCCCTCTCTCGGGCCGCTGGGGCGGGGAGCAGCAGCCGCCTGGCGAGACCCCACCCTGCAGCCAACGCTCGGCCAAAGCCGCAAGTCGCTTCCCCTCAGGCGGCGCTGCCAGCCAACCGCCCCCCCCCGACACTCACCTGTGGAAGAGCTGGAGGGGGAGCGGGCTCCCTGCGGCCTCTCGCCTGCGCCTCTCTGTCCAACTCCCGCCCCTGCCAGGCGCCGGGCAACGCGCGCCCTGCCCAAGTGACGTGCCCCGCCGCCGCCGCCGCCGCCCGCCGCGCGAGAGCCTGGTCAAGCCCCAGCAGTCGACCGCGGAGAAACGGATCGGCCGCGCGAGGCCTCAGCAGCCGCCGCCGCCGGGAGCAAGGGCGGGGCCGTTGGGGAGGGGCGGCTCCGGCCAGAGGCCACGCCCCACACTGCCGCCGGCGCGCGGCCGCTCCTCGGGGGGCGGGGCTCGCGGGGCTGGAGGAAGCAGGCTGAGGCGGGAGAGGGGACGGGGGGGGGATACATGGATAGACGCGGGGATCAACTGATAACAGGGATCGATAAATCAGTATCGGGATCAATAGAGACAGAGAAAGAGATACGCAGATAGCTGGATAGATAGATACGAGGCTCAATAGATACAGGGATCAATAGAGAGAGGAGGAGTATGAGGATCAATAGATACAGGGATCAATAGAAAGATGAGGAGCGATAGATACAGGGATCAATAGAGAGATGAGGAGTATGAGGATCGATAGATACAGGGATCAATAGAAAGATGAGGATCGATAGATACAGGGATCAGTAGAGAGATGGATACAGAGATCAGTAGAGAGATGAGGTGTATGAGGATCGGTAGATACAGGGATAATAGAGAGATGAGGAGTATGAGGATCAATAGCAGGGCTGCCCAGAGGATTCAGGGGGCCTGGGGCAAAGCAATTTTGGGGGGCCCTTCCATAAAAAAAAGTTGCAATACTATAGAATTCTATATTCTCATGGGGGCCCCTGCAGAGCCCAGGGCAAATTGCCCCCCCCCCCCAGCTGGGCGGCCATGGGAAAAATAAACATTTAAAAACCTTTCATATCTTAGCACAAACCCAGTTTTGAGAAAACTTCTTTTCAAGTCACCTTTACAAAATATCACTGGTTCTCAGTATCAGCTAGTGCTAAAAGGCACTAAAGCTCATTAAAAGGGTTGGACAAATATTTTCTGTCAAAACTTTTTTTGGATCGAAAACTAAGGGTTTTTAAAAAGCAGAAAAAAATCACGGACAGTGTCTGCTTTCCTTCAAAATTTGTTGAGGTTTTTTTTTTTAATTGAAAAGCTGAAATTAGTCTGCCAAAACCTGAACATGTTTTGGGGTTTCAGAAGTGTGTGGCCAAATATTTGCTGCTTGCTGTGTTTGATTGTTTAAAGAAACAATAAAATTCTACTTTAAAAAATCCAAAACTTTTGAACCACCTCAGCTTGTGACCAAATGCCTGAGCCCATCCAGTCAGAGACTTTTCCAGGTTTCTGATACTCTGCTGGCTTCCTTGACTCATATCTGTCTCCATAACTTTGGGTTCATTTAGGTTAGAACATAAAAACATAAGAATGACCATACTGGGTCAGACCAAAGGTCCATCCAGCCCAGTATCTGTCTACCGACAGTGGCCAATGCCAAGTGCCCCAGAGGGAGTGAACCTATCAGGTAATGATCAAGTGATCTCTCTCCTGCCATCCATCTCCACCCTCTGACAAACAGAGGCTAGGGACACCATTCCTTACCCATCCTGGCTAATAGCCATTAATGGACTTAACCTCCATGAATTTATCTGTTTCCTAGAGACTGGCTTCATGGGGTCCCTCACAAATTGGAGATGGTTACTGTGGGTTTGTCTTTAGTATAGCTTATGTACATACTCCACGAACTGAGCATTTGAGCTTGTTCCAGAATCTGGGATGAGCCTATGTTGTGAAAACTGAAATGCTCAAAATAGCACATGCATGTGAATGAACACAGGGTGCTAAAATTAAATTAACCCAGGGGGTCTCAAACTGGGGGTCGGGACCCCTCAGGGGGTCACAAGGTTATTACTGGGGGTCGCGAGCTGTCAGCCTCCACCTCAAACCCTGCTTTGCCTCCAGCATTTATAATAATGTTAAATATATAAAAAAGTGTTTTTAATTTATAAGGGGGGGTCACACTCAGAGGTTAGCTATGTGAAAGGGGTCACCAGGACAAAAGTTTGAGAACCACTGAATTAACCCCTCTGGCGCCTCGGGGAATGCAGGGGAGTAGGGTCTCCCTTGGTAGGGTTGGGAAGGAGGTAGGTGGTGTAGGATATTGCTCTTCTCATGTGATCCCTCCCCCGTGGCTCTCTTGGCTCTATCACTGTTAATCTAAAGTGGCTAATTTTAAATGACGCTACCTGCCCCTGACGTGAATCTCCCTATGGCACTGAAATTAAATGTAGACTATAATTTGACATTCGAGAAGTGAAAGGGATGGTAGCCCTAAGGGAAAAGATAACAGCTTGGCTCTTTGTGTTAAATAGCTGCCTGCAAGCCTCAAACTGCTGAATGAGTTTTAGGATAGGGAAGGCTGTGCCTCCCCAAACAGCCTCGCCCTGCCCCTGATCCGACCCCCACCCACTTCCTGTCCCCTGACTGCCCCCCCTCAGAATCCCCGACCCATCCTGCTCCTTGGGTGCACACCGAGGTGCACACCAGCCCTGCCTCGCAACCTTAACTCTGCCCCTGGAGCTGGCAAGAGCCGCCGGGGAAGTCTTGTCAGTAAGTCTGGCTGATGGGAAAGACTCTAGATTCCATCTCTGTGTCACCAGATGCATTAGCTTTTTAGAGTCTGCTCCTTTGAGCTTCTTCTCTGCGGGTGCTGTTGCATTGCCTGGAGGAGACACAGGGCTTGAGCATCTCACCAACATGATGCAAGAGTGGCAGGTGAGAGAGACCGCAAAGAGGAAGCGTGAAGTGGAAAGTCTCTGGGGGCCATCACAGCTTTGAGAGTCAGCAGTCCCACGCTCAGTGTACCAGGATGTCCAGTGGCAGTACAGGGAGCACCCAGTGAGAATCTCTGTTATGGCTTTTGCAGTGCCTGTCAATAGGGAGGGGGGAATCTCTATGCTGCTTTCTTGGTGCTTGTCTCCAGTGGCACAAAGCACAACGTGGCGCCACAGTGCCTGATGCTTGGGTGAGAACCCAGCTTGGCTTATTTTTTGGCGTATCAGAGGCTGGAGAAACACTGAGGCACATCATCTGTATTTGTAAACTCAGGAGAGCAATTGGACACGCCCTATCCCATTGCTACAGCGGCAGGTCTGACAAACCCCACCTGGAACCAGCTAAAATACATTCTTATGAACTCCTGCCAAGGCACAGAGTTCTCTTGTGAAATCTGGGTGTTGGTGTTAAACACAAAGGAGCTGTCAGGTAGACAGCGCAACCCTGCCTGGTAGTGGAAAACGAAGAATCTTGCCTGGCTACAAGATTAAACCTGACGCTGGCCAAATGAAAACCAGACATAGGCACCTCCTGTTATCAGGGGGTAGTAGGTGCTCCCTGAAAAATGGCCCTTGAGTCTGGATTTAAGAGGCAACAGGGTGCTGGCAAGGGACACCAATAGAGCTCCCAATGGCACTCGGCCAGGGTTTTGTGTCAGTAGCTATGGAGTGAATCCAAAGAGGAGTAGACAAACAGAGCTCCTTGTAACATGAGGACAGGAATTCTGCTTTGGTTCTTCTGACCAAGCTATGAGCTGCCAACTTCCTTTACCCAACATCGGAAGGAGGAAGGAGAGTCTGTTGCTTTGGTCATGCACACTGAGATGTTAGAGGAAAACATCAATACTCTTGCTGGAAGGTTGTAGCATAATATGACTTTATTTCTTAAACTCCAGATCTTAACACACAAGAACCAAAAACAGAGAGAGACAAAGCAGGCTGCTCCCTAAGGCAGGGAGGCACTCCTCACCCCACCTTGCTCTAGCATGGCTCTTTGCAGACTGGCACTGACTGCTGTTGGGCCCATAGTGCATGCTTTCCTACAGAACCCCCTAGCCTGCCAGCAAAACCAGGAAGGCCCCCGAGAATTTAAAGTGACAGCTTATAATTAACACAGTTTTCAATGCACCACAATTCACAGCAGTTGCTGTCCTGCCAATGCTGTCAACAGAATCAAATCCCTAGCTCTTTGCAGCCATAGATCAAAAAGTGCTTTACGAAGAAGGTCAGTGTCATTGTCCCCATTTTACAGATGGAGAAACTGAGGTCACCAGCAGAGCTAGGAATTGAACTTGGGTCACCTGAGCCCCACTCCAGTGTGCTGTAAGTCTAAGTCCTCTTCCTTTAGCCCCAGAAAGTGACCCCACGAAGTCGCCGTCGGTGGTTGAAGGGGCCCCCCTCCACTCACCCAATAGGCTGCAGCACCCGCCTGTGCAGTGCTCGCTCTTACCAGATGTGGCGCACAGCCAACCGGCCGCCTGGGAGGCATCTAACTCACATGGTGGCCACGGTGGTGAGTCAGGCACCTTTCTGTCGAGAAGACAGGTTTGCGGCAGCCGCGGCAGGCCTGCTCAGACCAAATGGAGAAGTGTGCGCTTGCGAGGGAGGGCGTATAACTGACCGGGCTTAATTCTGTGATTTGGAGGGACACCCAATTGGCGGCTGCAGGGGGTACCCCAGGGCCAGAAGACTTAGGGAACGGCTACCCTCCCATAAAAGACCCCCGGCAGCAAGTCTCAGAGCCGGGGTCGACTGACTTGGGCTGGCACTACAGGGCTAGAAATAGCAGTGCAGACAATCGGGCTGAGACCCAGTGAGGATGGAGCGTCTCCAGCTCAAGCACAAAGAGCTACACTGCTATTTTTAGCCCCCTAGGATGAGCTCAAGTCAGTTGACCCTGGCTCTGAGGCTTGCTGCTAGGGGTCTTTTCTTTGCACTGTAGATCTACCTTAGAGGATGGAGGTTTCTGCCCCCTCAGGAGGGCGGGCGAAGCATCCCTGAGCCTCAGGGAGGGATGTGTGCATGTGTCAAGACATCCATAAAACAGCAACTAAAGAGTTAATGGGCGAGGCTTAGAAATGGCGGGAGTGAATATCCGGCGTGTTAAACATGGGGGCATGGAGCCACGACACTCGGGGAGAAGGCAGGGAGGGACAGTCGGTGCAGTGGTCGGAGCACTAGCCAGAGGCCTGGGTTCAAGTATCTGCTCTGCCACAGGCTCCTTGTGTGACCCTGGGCCAGTCACTTTGCCTCAGTTTCCCCATCTGTACAATGGTGATAACTGCCCTGCCCTGCCTCACGGGGGTGGTGTAAGGATAAATACATTAAAGACTGTTACGTGCTCAGATACTAGGGTGGTGGGGGCCAGGTCAGAACCTAAGATAGTGAGGCATGACAGAGGTCAAACAAACCCTTCCCCAGAGAGGAAGGATGGCCTAGTGGTTAGCTCACTAGCCTAGGACTTGGCAAACCTAAGTGCAATTCCTTACTCTACCCAGGCTCCTTGGGCAAATGACTGGGGACCAAACCTTTGAGGATTAGGGCCTCAGTTCCCCTATCTGTAAGTGGGATCCATAATAGCACTTTCCTATTGCACTGAGTGGGTGTGAGGTGCTCAGATGCTCTGGTAATGGGAGAAGCCCTGTAAGTACCTTAAATACAGCTATACTGTCATCCCTTTTCTCAGAGAGCCCAGCTCCCTACAGTACTAGGGACCTGCTTTTCAGAAGAGTTCAACGCATGGGAAGCACCCTGGGTGCCAAGACTCTCACCAAAAGTGACCCTTTTGGGTGCCGGGCTGGAAATTTGGGCCACTCGTTCTGGTGGCCGAATGGGAGCGGAGCTGTTTAGAAAACCCCGGCCCCCAGCCCCGACTGTGGGTGCTGAGCCCTTGGAAATCCCCATGCGGGCAGGGGGCCCAGCTGCAGAATCAGTACCTAGACTCGTCCGCTGAGCCTGTCTGTCTGTCCAATTTTGAGTGCCTTTCAGAGAATGCTAATTAATAATACCAAGATGCATAATGACCTTCCATCAAATCCACAGTCGATTAAGGGTATGTCTACACTACAAAAAAACAGGGCTGCCCAGAGGATTCAGGGGGCCTGGGGTCTTTGGCGGCGGGGGGCCCCCGCCGCCGAATTGCCGCCCAAGACCCGGCACTTCGGCAGCAGGTCCCGGGGCGGAAGGACCCCCCGCCGCCGAAGACCCGGAGTGGAAGAAGCTCTGGGGGCCCGGACCCCGAGAGAGTTTTCCGCGGCCCCCGGAGCGAGTGAAGGACCCCACTCCAGGGCCCCCAAAAAACTCTCATGGGGGCCCCTGTGGGGCCCAGGGCCTGGGGCAAATTGCCCCACTTGCCCCCTCTCCTCTGGGTGGCCCTGCAAAAAAAAAAAAAAAGCCCACAGCAGCAAGTCTTAGAGTCCAGGTCAACTGATTCTGGGCTAAGGGGCTACAAATAACAATGTAGACGTTCCTGCTTGGGTTCTGAAACCCAGCAAGTGGGGGTGGCTCTCCGAGCCTGGGCTCCAGCCAGAGTGGGAACATCTACACTGCTGCTTTTCTTGCCGTAGCGTGAGCCCCGCCAGCCCGAGTCAGTTGACCCAGGCTCTGAGACTCGCTGCTCCAGGGTTTGGGTTTTTGCAGTGTAGACGTACCGTGAGAGGCTAAACCAATACAATCCCCACACGCAGTGTTGGGCAGAGCCGTGATGCCCAGCCCTGGCTGTGGGTTGCCATGCCTAGGAATGCAGAAAACACACCCTGATGCAGCTTCAGCCGGTACAGAACAAGAAATCCCATCCGCCTAGCAACCCCGATCACTGTAAACATACCAGCCTGGTGCTCTGTTGTCTGCCCTGGCTCCCTGGGGAAGGGGCGGGGGGGAAGGTCCCTGTCGTGATTTTCATAACCTTCCCTCAGGTTAGCCCTGGCCATCTCGCCCTCTGCAACCATGGGCACCCACCATAGCTCCGGCACCATGGCACAGTCCAGGCCCCGTGCAGAAGAATGCATGCCACCCACATCAGGACTCAACCAGGCGCTGCTGCAGTGTGATTCAACGAGCCAAGCCGCTAGCCTGCAGGGCTGTAACAGGCTCACGTCCTCTGTGGATTTCCCCAGGCGGGTGGGGGCGGGGGCGCATCACGCACACTGCCCAGTGCATGACAGAGGCGCAGAGAAGCAGAACGATCAGTGTCCCCAACTCGCACCGGGGGCTCTAACCGTATGGGGTGTGATGGGAACTAGCGGGAAACACACGGCACGTAATCCCATCCTGCCCTAGCAGAACTGGCTCCTGCTCAGCCTGACTCACAGGGGCTTTCCGGCAGTGACACATGCTCCAGCAGGAAGAAAAGGTTGAATTCCTTCTCTGGGTAAGCAGAATCCTATGTGTTCACTGACTTGTTACAGTCCCATCAGCACCATTCTACAGATGGGGACACTGAGGCACAGGGCAGGGACAAGACTTGCCTAAGGTTGCACAGGCATTGCTGGGAATAGATCCCAGGAACCCTGACTCTCAGTCCCCTGTTCTAGCTACTAGACGCTGCTTTCTCCCAGCAGTGGAAGTAGAACTGAGGTCTTCTGAGTCACAGTTCCCGGCTGTAAACACTAGACACCACTCCCCTCCCAGAACTGAGGAGTCTTGGTCCCCCCTTCTCTAACCACTAAACCTCACTCCCCTCCCAGAGCTGTGGACAGAACCCAGGACTCCTGATGCCCAGCCCCCTGTTCTAACCACTAGACCCTGCTTTCCTTGGCTGTCTCTTGAAGTGGCTATGCAAAGAGCTCGGCGCTTCCTCGCTCCCATCCCTGTCTGCATCTTTGGAGTAACCTCTTGCAGGGGCGGGGAATGGGGGGCGTAGGGGGGGAGGACAAGCAGGACTTAGGGCCCCGGATCTCAGGGTGCTGTTGCAGTAAAACAGAAGCTCAGAATGCCGGGGCGCATAGTCACTGCCAGGCAACTGACGTCTAGAGAAGCACCCCCCTAAACAGCACCCCCGAGATCTCAGACTCCAGCTGGCTCCTTGCACCACCCCTGGGCACAACGCCAGCGCAGCTGGAAATTCAGTGGGTCCAGAGGACACCCGCCGCTCACTCCCCCCAGCTGGCAGGGAGCAGGAGGGCCGAGTTGCCAGGATCAGGGGATGTGACTCAGAGACATGCAGGGAGCAGGTTGAGTAAGTGGGGCCAGTGTTTTGCGCAGTCACTTCTCTGGCCCGAATCCCATTCCACTGAGCATTTCTTCTGCACGGCCTCAACAGAGGTTGCGACATTCTTACACCCCCCACCCCTCGCCCTCCCGTAGCCCTGATCCTGCAATGAGCTCAGCGTGGGCGGAGCCTTTGCCCCATTTCGGCGGCACTGCCGCTGCCACTGAAGTCACTGGGCAAACTTCCCAGGGTGGTCAAATGAGAGCAGGGGCAGGTCACCCGCTGAGTCTCCCAGGGCCCGATTCAGGAAATTATCCCTACGCAGACCAGCACTCGCACGCACGTGGGGCTTAAGCACATGCTCCAAGTTAGACACAGAGAATCAGAGAAATGTCTGGCCGGAAGGGACCTCCAGGGGTCATCTGGTCCAGCCCCCTGCCCTGAGGCAGGGCCAGTAAACACAGGCCATCCCTGGTGGGTGTTTGTCCAACCGGGGATTCCCTCGGGAGCCTGTTCCAATGCTAAACTGTCTTTACAGTTCCACTGTTTCCCCTAATCTCTAACCTAAATCTCCTTTGCTGCAGATTAAGCTCATTACTCTTGTTCCACCTCCTGCAGACACAGAGAAGAGCTGATGAGCCCAGGGCCGACCCTAGGCGGGTGTGGGACCTGGGACAATCCCACCCGCCACCTCCACCTCCACCTCAGGCCCTGCCCCCACTCCAACCCTTCCCCCAAGCCCCTGCCCCACCCCTGCCCCTCCTCTTTCTGGCTTCCGCCTCCTCCCCCAAGTGACGCCGGGAGCCAGCGGGGCGGGCTGGGGTCATTGCTGCCGGTGCCAAGCCCCTTGCTAAGCCCCCTGGGCCAGTCTGGCCCCTGCACCCTAAACCCACCCCCACTAGTCCGGCCTAGCGCCCCCTGCATGACATGCCCACAGAGCCGTCCCTAGGGTACGGCAATTCGGCCATGGGGTCAGGGCTGCCCAGAGGATTCAGGGGGCCTGGGGCAAAGCAATTTTGGGGGCCCCTTCCATAAAAAAAAAGTTGCAATACTATAGAATAGTATATTCTCGTGGGGGCCCCTGTGGGGCCTGGGGCAAATTGCCCCACCTGCCCCCCCCTCTGGGCAGCCCTGCATGGGGTCCCCCAAAGAGCAGGGCCCAGGGCAGCTGCCCCGATTCGCCGTACCCTAGGGATGGCTCTGGATGATCCCCATCCTCTTTCTAACAGCCCTTAACATATTTGAAGACGATCAGGTCGCCCCTCGGTCTTCTCTCTAGACTAAACATGTCCAGTTCTATCAACCCCTCCTTAAATGCCGCCCCGGATAGAAATGCTGGTTAAAATAGTCAAGCGATTCCGGAGCGTCAGCCTCAAGGAAAGCCAGTGGGATCTGGGCTCCTAAATTACTTAAGAACGTTGGAAAATTTGAGCCCCTTCCCTGCATGCCTGTTCCAGAGCATCTGTCTGCAAACGCCTCCCGCCGTCCTTTGCAGACAGCTGGCGTGCAAACAAATTCGTAAGCCAGTGAAATCATGAAGCGATTAGACCAAAACAACAAGAGAGCAAGCACAATAAACAATACAAGCATGATCGCACCATTAATTACGAGTACCAATTAATTAACAATCAGCATTAGCACGCGCCTTGATAACATTTTATCCCAGGCTCCACACCGCCCATTTTTTGGACTGTGTTCTCCAAAAGGCCCAAAGAGTACGATTGGTTTTAAGACACAGAAAAAATGTGTTGTACCGAACAGGCTTGTGTGCATGCGATTTATAATAATAATTGTATAATTATATTATATATTGAAATGATTATTAGCTAGCTCTTATCCAGCACTTTTCATTCCTAGATCTCCCAGTGCCTTAGAAAGGAGGTCAGTATCGTTATCCCCATTGCACAGATGGGGAAACTGAGGCACAGAGCAGGGAAGTGACTTGCCCAAGCTCACCAGTGGCAGAGCGGGGAATAGAACTCCGAATAAAATAGAATTAAATTCAATGTATTTATTTATTCGACACTTGGACTTCCATCTACCTGAGACCTTGGTGCTGCTCTGGGCCCTGCCCATCTGACTCCAGCTGTGTGATCGGGACGGGAGACTTTCCCCAAAACTCCTCCAGTTTGGCTCATCTCACCGAATGAAGGCCAAGAGCTGCACTCCCGAACTGGGTAGGGCTTTGCAGTCCGAGGTTTTAGCTTTGTTATCGTTAGGCCTGGAGGGCCCATGAGCCTTGAAAAGCCCAGCTGGGAAGAACTAATTTACCAGACCTACAGCACTGCTGAGTCACTGCCGAGCAAATGTTTGTACTACAAACATCTCTCTGTTTACTCTGCTGCCATCTGCTGCACCTTGGCAATATGAAGCAGAAAGGGGCTCAGCATTATTATTATTACTATTATTGATAATAAAAATAATGATTAGGGGCAGGAGCAGTGATCGGCTTCGCATTCCTGGAAAAAATTGCATACTCACAGCTGAGGATTATGTACCGAGTGCCTCCAGCAGCACAACCCCCTCCTCTCCCAATCAGGTAGAGAAGTGTGGTTTGTTAATAGGGTGATTAAAAGCTAATGAATGCACAGGCTTTGAAAGTGAAAAGTAGTGTAAGGGCTGAGAAATGTTAAGGCTAAAGCAATGGGGATCATAGTCTCCTTAATGACCAATTAAATTAATAATAGTGTAGTGGACTGCAGAGTGTGTGAGAGATATTGAGGGAGAGTAAGAGAGCAGCCCTCTACTGGATGGAATTGAAACAACTCCATTGTGTGTCATATGCCCTATACATAAATGGAGATTCTCCTTTAGCTCAAGTGGTAGGGACCTGGGCTTGGGCTTTGGGAGCAGGATCCATGTGCTATTCTCCCTCTTGCTATAAAGTTCCCAAGCAGCCCTGCGACAGCACCTACATGGACAGATTTTCTTACCATAATGACACTTTGCATTTCTCTCGCACCTTCCATCGGAAAATCTTAAAGCATTTCACAGGCACTAATGAATCAGACCCCCTGTGTCTCTGTGAAGAGCTGTGATCCCTGTTTTACAGATGGGGAAACTGAGGCATAGATCGGGAAAGTGATTCTCTCCAGGTCACGCAGCAAGTCAAGCAGCAGGGTCAACAACAAAACCTGCATAGGTGACTCACAGAAATTAGAGAAAGGACTATTGAATACCAGGGGGTGGGTTATGACTGCGTGCAAGTCATGATGCAGGGGATCGGAAGAGCTGGGGAGGGGGGCAGAATAACGGGGGATGGGAGGCCTGTAGGTCAGAATTAAGGATTAGAGCTCAGAAGTCCGGCCTCCCTGTACCATGCTCTCACTTATAAACCTTTTGGCACAGTGACAGTCTTTTTGTTCAGTCTGTACAGCCCCTAGCACTGTGGGGCTCCAGAGTTCAGTGACTAGGGGGCTTGGACGCTACCGTAATACACCTAATAAATAACAATGATAATAATAGCCCTCGCTGCCCTTCAGACAAAGGTGGGACGGACAGAGAACAACAGGGAAGCGATGCCAGGCCATCTGGGAGAAAGCAGAGAGAGAGAGGGAGGGGGCGTGAACAGGGGGGATGTTGAGAGAACTGGCCTGTTTATTGCAGATCTATAGCATCAGGCAATAATAATCTACCCTCTAAAATTCGAGCAGGCAAGTGTCTAGCCAGGGTCTCTAAACTCCAGGGGACAGTGTGGCCTCGTATTGCACCAGGAAATTCAGTCAGTAAAATCCAGCCAACCTAGGGTGTGGTATGGCAGCTTCCCTCCCTCCCCAGCTAGCTTTGCCAGGCAGTTAGTGCCTCCGACCTCTGGTACCAGGAACCTGTCCACGTCCACAGCCTGAGAGATCCTGCAGCAGGATCTGTCTTCAAAGCTGCTTGGCCCCTGTCCAGCCCACAGAATCTCTGCATCAGAGGCAGTTTGGCAAGAGGATCTGGCTCACTGGCCCCCGGGGGTTTATTCCAACCTTGGGGATGGAGCCTGTATGCCGGAAGCTCCCACTGCTGCCGATGGGAGCTCTGGGTCTGCAAAGAGCACAGGGTGGGGCCCTGGCGTCCAGGCACTCCTGACCCCATTGCTGCATCACAGTGGGATGCAATGACTATTTTTTCACGCAACCTGCTGTTAGTCAGCGGAACTCACTGCCACATGACAGCATCAAGGCTAAGAGCTTAGAGGGGTTCCAGAAAGGATCAGACATGGATGTGGGTAATGAAAACCTCCAGGGGGGGGGGAGTGAAAGGTTCTGGAAATGCTGTAAACCTCTCTCCTTAGGGGCATAAACTAACCTCTAGCTCCTGGGATCAGCCGGGGACTTTCCCTGAGGGGCAGGTTATCCCAGCGCTGCAGGGTTCTTGCACCTTGCTCTGAAGCATCCGGTATTGGCCACTGTTGAAGACAGGATGCTGGGCTAGATGGGCCCATTGGTCCAATCCAGGCTGGAGAGTCCTGTGTTTCCTAGTGATCCCCACACCGCCCACCTCCTCCACTGCCGGGATCCCTTCCCAGCCTGTGCTGCCCATGCCAGCCCCACATTAGCATCTCTGCACTAGCTCACGAGGCCCGGGAGCGGCGTGCGAGAGGTAGGCAGGCTGGGAGCATGGCCCATGCACACACGCAAGCTCACGCATAGACACGCAGGCACACACACGCAGGACCAGTTTTACGGGCAGCTGGGCTTGGGGGGCGCTGGGATCGGGGGAGGGGGGCACCAGGCGAGGGGGGCTGTTTTTGTTGCTAGCGACAAAAGGGAAAATGGAACGTTTGAAGTAAACTGTTTCTGGCATTCTGTCCATCGCTTCATTTTTCACTAACCTCCTAGACTGCTGTCAGCCCCGCTCTGGACATTTCCAGTTATTCTTAAACGGTTTCTAGAAGCTTAGAGGAAACTAATTTTTGTTATTTGCTTATATCCGGCACGAATAACTACAGCTGTGCAGATCCCAGGGTGCAAATGTATCAGCTTATACGACGGGGATCAATCACGCAGACAAACCGTGCCTCGACGTCATGACACGGGCTACACATGCAGTCAAAAAGACGGTATTCAGGTTTAACAAATGGGAGGGGGCATCGAAGATGCTCCTTGCCTGGGGCGCCATGTGGTCTAGGGACGGCCCTGCACTCGCAATGACGCACACACACGCATGGACACACACACAGACCCCAAGTCCCAAGGGCACAGCAGTGCCCACCTGCCAGGACAGGTAGTGTCAGCCTTAGGCCTGCCCCCTGCACTTGCCTGATGCTCAGCCCAGCTGCAGTGTTGTTCCCCAGCTGGGCCGGGGGGGCATGTGCCCGGCTTCCCGGCTACCATGGCTGCTAAGCGGGCAGCCAAGGCTTCCTGCCCCTTCCCTCTCCCCAGGGGGCAGGCTGGCTCACCTGGACCTGAGCAGCTGCAACACAGCCCTTCTCCAGGAGGGGGCAGCGTTGCTCAGGAGAGGGGGGAGACAAGGCATGTGGTGGGCCGCGTTGGGGGGAAGGAGACCGACAGGGGCAGAGGGGTGAGGAGGTGCCGGGGAGGGAAAGGGCTGAGGCTGGGGGGAATAAGTGGGGAGTCAGGCCAGGGAGGCGGGGGAGGCGGGGCTCTTTGTGGGGCTGCAGCAAAGAGGCTGGGAACTGGGGAGTCAGATGCCACGGGGATGGGCGGCACGTCCAAGCCCTAGCTAGGCAGAAGGGCATGTGTAGGGCTAAGAGAAGATTCCTCACCCCGAATGCAGAGATGAACCCCACACCCAAGATTGATTTATCCCCTCTAACTTTGGGGGGGGGGGCTTCCGAGTTCCCAACCCCAGCCCCAAACACCCCCCTCCCAGCGAGAGCCTTGGAATCCAGCCCCGGACTTTGCTCTCTGCGACTGCCCTGCAGCACTCCGGGCGTCAGAGCCAGGAGTCAGGTGCTGGCAGGCACGGAAGCCTTTGCCGTGCTGTACAAGCGGGGCTCTGGGCCCATCTGATCCGCCCTCATCGGTGGTTTCGTTACTTCTTCCCCGTTCTCCTCCGAGGCAGGAATTGTTTGATCTTGTTCGACAAGGAAGGAAATTCTGCTAGGAATGCAGTCTGGCAAGCAGGGGGGAGGCTGAGTCACCCAGGGCCTCCGGGCTCCTTCCTGGGAGGTCGCAAAAACGGCCCAGGTTCCTACCTACTTGAGATGGTTCTGCTTTGGCTGCCACATGAATTCAGCTTGGGAGCTGGGGAAATACCATCCCCATTTTACAGGTGGGAAACTGAGGCACGGAGCAGATACAGACCTCACCCAGGGAGTCTCTGGCAGAACAGGGAATCAAACCCCAGTCCCCTAGCCCAGGGTTACATCACAAGGCCATCAGTTCTCCCCAGCCTGTTTGATGACTGAGATGGTGGTCAGGGCCCACTGGACCAAAAGGCCCCGCCTTCCTCAGGTGTGGCCAGGGCCACAGGACCCAGATGCCAACTCAGCATGGGGGACAAAAACTAAGCAGAGGGATGGGGTGGCAGGTAATAGGGTCAAAATGAGGGACCCAGAAGGGGGCACTGAGCAGAGCACCCCAGAGGAACTGTGCGTGGACAGATGCCTGGAAGAAGCCGCCAGTCACCAAGATCTCCCCCACCCCATCCAGCTTTCTCCTGCTGGCTTGATGGACAGGGCGTCAGGAGACTCAAATCCCCTCTCTAGCCACAGAACAAGCACAGCGTGGGGATGGCCGGGGCAAGCTTTCCCCATCCCACCTGGCTCGTTGCATGCAGGCCACCCAACGGCCGCCAGCTGGGACCTTTGCAATTTGTACCCTAGAGCCGAGCGGCTCCATATGTCATTCCCCTGAGCTGGAAGCGCTGGGCCTAGGAGGCTCAGAGTCAGACTGGCTGGCTCAGGGCACCCCTAGATGCAGCTCCAGACAGCTGAGAGGCACCCCCATGTTTTCAGCCCAGCACACGCAGGTGTGGGGGTTTATGCAACAACCGCACCACTGGCCACCTAGATGGATCCAGCCGACACCAGTTTTCGCTTGATTAGAGGCAGCGGCAGCTGCTGCTCAACCGGTGCGGCTGCAGGATCGATGGGGGGACGGAGGCACAGGGCTCTGAGTGTGTGGGGCTGAACTCCAATGGTCCCGTTGAACCCTAAAATCCATGCTCTGTGCTGTCTCCTTCTGGCATTCTCTGGTGGCGGCTGGGTCTCCTGCAGTCCACACTCCTCTGCCCAGTTTCCCATCTTACCCTACCAGAGACTCCCTTTCCGTGCCGTGAAAGGGGTAGGTCGTTCTGCCTTGAGAACTTTCCAGGCCAAGAGGTCTTTTCCAGGATGGCAGGCTGGGAATCTAACTCCGCCCCCAAATCCCAGGCTCCACCCACAGCTAGATGTGGCCCCTGGGCGACATAGTTACACCGACATAGGTCTGCAGTGTGACCTGGCCTAAGACCCAGATTTCAGGGGTAGTTAGTTACCTAAATATCCTTGAGGATCTGGGCCTGATTGATTTGCCCAAGGTCGTAGAGGCAGCAGGGGGAGCTGAAAGCAGGTCTCGCTACGGGCAGGCTAATACACTGACCCCTCCGCCACCCGTCTTCTCCACAGAATGATCCGCGGCGGTAGGCTTGGCCCCTGGCCAACCCCCACTTGTTCCCCGTGGCTTCGCGATGGGAACCTATCCCCAGGTCACGCTGGAGCAAGTCAACTCGCTGCCTCCCCACTCAGAAACCCACGGCCGAGCACGACCGAGCCAAAAAACCAGAGCCGCTCGCCCCAGTGCTCCCCCTGGGGCACAGCCCGTCTGGCATCTTCCAGCAGGAGCGAAGCTCGGCACGGTGCACAAGCCAAGCTGAGAACCATCTGACTGCTCCCACCCACCCTGGCTCTGGAGCGACACGCTGGACAGGTTTTTCTTCGCACTTCTCGCCAGCAGCTCCCTGCCCAATGACTGATCTCCCCGGGGAGGGGCATCCCTCCAGTGCCCGCTGTCCCAGCGGGTACTGGCTGGCGGTGGATGTCACGTCAAGCTGGGGACTGCGCAATACAATGCAGCCAGTGTCCTGAAAGATCCGGCTGCTGGGAGGATGGGCAGGCTGTATGTGTGGGTTGCCGTGGCTGCTTCGGGGTGGGTTAGGGGGTGGAGGGTTCTTTCTATGCCCCCCCCTCGTCCCCACACCTGCACAGAAGGGTGTTTGTTCGGGGCTGGGGTGGGGGGTGGGACAGATGATACACACCCACCAGTTGTGTGGACCTCAGCCAATCAGATTACGTTAGTCCTGCCCCTTCCCTGCATCAACCGAGCACACACACTGGTCGGGTCATAGCGTGCACTGATCCGGACTCTGCCTAGCGCGGCTCGGGGTAAGTGCAGCCTCGTCAGGTCTGTCTCGGTCTCTGGGAAATCCAGCTCTTCTGCTGGCCAGGCCTCTGGGAAACCAGCTGGGCTGCAAAGGAGGAGAGTTATCTACCGGAGGGATGGTGATATAATCGGTACAGCACAGGAAATCAGGACCCCTGGGTTCCTTTTCTGGGTCTAGGAGGGGAGTGAAGTCTAGTGGTTAGAGTGGGGGAGTGGGAGTCAGGACACCTGGGTTCCCTTCCCAGCTCTGGAAGGAGAGTGCGTTCCAGTGGTGAGGGCAGGGAACTGGGAGTCAGGACTCCTGCGAGCTAGTCTCAGCTCCGCCACTGACTCCCGCCATGGCCTTGGCCCACTCACTTTCTCCCTCTGTGCCTCAATTCCCCCATCTGTGGAATGAGGATGATGCTAATTAACAGGGGTGGATCCACAGCTGATGATCAAGAGTGTGTCCAGTACCTAGATCCCAATGGGGATTAGCTGGACAGACACATACATCTACCGGCTTCCCACAGGGTGGATTCATTAATTCATAATAATTCTTAGCATTTCTACAGGGAGCTTAGCCTTAATTAGTGCTTGAGAAGCAGGGGGAAGATGGAGCCCCACTAACTGGCCAATCTGCCTTATACTTTAGGGGGACTCCTGCTTTTTATGGCTGCCACCCTCAGGGCTTCACACCAGTAGGGGATCCCTGTGTCCCAATGGGGCTGCAGGGAAGAGGGAGAGGGGTACAGAGTCGGGGAGGGGCACTGGGCACGGAGAAGAAGGAGCGCGTGCAGCCCCCAAGGCCGCGATCCCCAGGGCAACGCTCCCCCAGGCGTGCCGTGCAAGGCTCTCCCGTGCAAGGCTCCCCAGCGTACACCCCCCACCCCCTGCACCAGGCTCCCCGCAGACCCGATTAGAATCTCAGCTCCCCGCTCGCAACAGACTAAACAAGTTAGTTCTGCCTGGCGGCTCGCTGGGCCGCGGTCACCAGCAAGCGCCGCCGGGAGCCGGAGGCGGGAGCCGGAGAAGGAGGCCGTCTCCGGGCTGGTGGCAAAGGCTCCAGCTCCGTGCTAAAGGCCAGGCTGGGAGAGGCAACCCGCAAAAGGCTCGGGGGGGCATCTCAAACTTTCCTCCCAAGATGTTTGAGTTCAAAAGCAACCCGGAGCCTCGAAACATCTGAATAAAAGCCCCCCCGTGGCGCTCAGTTCCCCTTGGCGCCTGTCCAAGGCCTCAGACTGCGCCCTCCCATCCCCCAGCCGGGTGCGGTTTGAGAAAGAGAGGCTGGCGAAAGGAAGGGGTTCGGGGCTGGCTGGTGCTGCGTGCTGAGAACTAGCCCTCCTACCGCAAGCGGATCAGGCTTGAGGAAATCAGTCTGTCGAAGGCAGCTGTTTTGGGATGCCGGGGGGACAGTTAAGTCTCCCCATGGGGGGGGGCCTCATCCCCTCTCTGCCTTTCAGAGCCGTCTGCTGGCAAAGACGACGCAATGCTCCTGGGGGACGGGATGGACAGACGTTCCCTCACCCACGAGATTCTCAGCCAGCTGCCCCTGGCCCAGCAGGTGAGTGGTGCCACGGAGCATGGGAGGAGGGGGGCACCATGGGCATCCCTGCCCTGGGCATCGTGGGGCATGGGTGGGAGGGTGTTTCAGGGGGTCTCTGCAGGCATCATGGGTATTTTAAGGATAGTCTTGGGCACCATGGTGAGCGTTTCACCCAAGCAAGTGGGGGATGGCGATTTGGGGATCACCCTGGGCACTGTGAGGGGGTGATTTGGGGGCACTCGCAGCACCAAAGTGGGTGATTTGGGTTTCCAGTGCGTTAACCCCAGTGATAGCCAGCAGCATGGAGTCCCACAGGTATGCCCCACTAATATCAAGTAGCAGGGAGTCCCACAGGTTACCCTCAATAATGGCAGAAGTCCCATAAATTAATCTTAGTAATCCCCAGTGACAGTGAGTTCCACAGGTTAAATAATTTCCAGTAGCAGTGAATTCTATGAGTTAACTCTGATAATAATATCTAGTGGCAGGGAGTCCCACAGGCTATCCTCAGTAATATCCCACTGTAGTCAGTCCCACAGATTAACCCCAGTACTAGCCAATGGCAGTGGGTCCCACAGGTTAAACTGAGTAATAGCCAGCTGCAGGGAGTTCCATGAATTAACTTCAATAATAACCCGGGGCAGTGAGGCCCCACAAGCTAATCATGTTAATATCTAGCAGCAGTGAATCCCCTGGGTTAACCCCACCAACATCCCATGACAGGGAGTCCCACAGGCTCACCTCAACAATGTCACACAACAGCAAGTTCCATATATGCGTTTCAATAACAACTACCCGCTTAACCTTCTCCACTCTTACCATAGACAACAGCCTGGGGGACGCTGGGCACCATCAAACCCTACCTGGGCTTCGACGCAGAGAGCGACGTTCAGTACCTCGTGGAGGCCATCGCGGGTAATGGTAACGCGATCCCACCATGGAGGGGTGCGGGGAGGGGATCCCGGCAGCCAACTGAATATTCACACCCAGTTTTCCTGCCCCCTTGCTACAGGCGCTGACCATGGGGCCATCCTGGATGTGCTGACCAATCGGACCAACGCCCAGAGGCAGCAGATCACCAAGGTGTTCCAGGCCCTCACCAAGCAGGTGATGGGAAGGGCCCCGGGGGGTGCTGGGCTGAGCTGTCAGTAGCAGCGATGGTGTCTGCTTGGGGCTGGTCTCAGGCACTGGAGTCTGTCTGCCCTGCAGAGACATGCCCTAGTGCACAAGGTGGGGCCGTGTGCCGGTCATTTGGCATCAGCAGGCTCCTTTCTGTGTCCCCATGGTCCTTTAGGTTCAACCCCCGCCCAGTCATATTAATAACCCAACACATCCTGGTTGCCTCTACGCTGCACAACGGGCCACTACAATCCTCACTGCGACTGCTCTGATCCTCCTATGGCCATAGCCCAGGCCCCAGCACTTGCGCCAGTGGAGAATCTCCATTAGCTGTGAGCAGTATAGGGCATATGACACATTACCAAATCTCTCCACTAGGGGACTGCGGTGCACCCGGAGACACTGGCCACCTCAATGCAACCCTTTTCCTTTCTCTAGAGGCTTCCATCTGAAACTCTGTGCAAGTAATATTTATTAACCTTTGCAGCTCAGCTGTATGGGAGCCCTTACTCTCGTCGCTTAACAAATGGGGAAACTGAGGCTGTGCTGAGATTACACAGCGATTTGGTGGCAGAACCGTGAATACAGCCCAGGAGACTTGCTGTCTCTTACTCCACCCACTGGGCCACACACCCTCCCAGAACCCAGGAGTCCTGGCTAGTTTCTTGCTCCAACTGCTAGACCAGCCCACTTGGGGTGACCATTCGCAGGGCCCCGAGGAGGGGAGCAGCCAGGGGGTCCCCCAAATGCATGAAGCCTCCTGTCTCAGGGGAGCTGGGGCCTGGAGCTAGGCCGCTGCTTGGCCTCAGCTGCTCTGACCCTTCCGGGGCTCTCTTCCAGGACCTGCTGAAATCCATGGGAGCGGCTCTGTCTGGGAACCTGGAGCGGGTCATCGTGGGGCTGCTGAAGCCGCCGGCTCAGTACGACGCTCACGAGCTGAGGGCGGCCATGCAGGTACGGCCTGAGGGCGCAGCTCCCCCTTGGGAGGCCGGTGGGGTGCACGTGGCCCTGCTCCCAACTCTGTGCCTGGTCGCGTCCAGCAGTGAGGGGCCCGCCAGAGAGATTATAAACACAGGCGGAAAATACCCAGAGGAGTTTCGACAAATTCATCCGGTCAGTGGGAGGGGTCCGAGGAGCAGGAAGAGTTGGAGAGGGGGCAGTGAGTGAGGGGCTTGCAAAGGGGATGTAGCAGCAGAAAAGCTCAAGGGGGGTTTGGACTGGCCAAGTGGAGGCGCTGGGATGTGATATTATCATATATGATGTGTATTGTGGTAGAAGCCCCATGGCGCCGGGCGCTGCATAGACACACAGAGGGAGACAGTCCCTGCCCCAAGCAGCTCACAGTCAGAACAGACCAGACGAAGAGTTGGAGGGGAAACTGAGGCACTGCGAGCAGCCAGGACTTGGCCAAGCTCACCCAGCTGGTCCGTGGGCATAGAACCCAGGTATCCTGCCACTCTGGGGTGACACCTGGGAGGGAGGTCCGAGAAGAGCAGCACAGACAAGGAGGGGGGCAGGAGCCGTACGGAGAGGTTAGAAGGGGGATGTGATAACAGGCGGCAAATGCCGTCCCCGTCCCGAGGACTAGCTTGCCACAAAGCAGCGTCACTGCCCACGGGGCTGCCCATCCCTGCTCCTGGCTCAGTGCTTCCACCTCGGGCTGGCTCTATCCGTCCCCCTATTCCAGTGCAGCCAGCAGCGGGCTCGTCCTCATCCCTTAGCTGTGCCAGCCACTCCTGTCCCAGCCACTCCTGTACCCGCTCTGTGCCCTTTGCTTTCACAGGGCATGGGCACTGATGAAGATGCTTTGATTGAAATTCTCTCCACTCGATCCAACCAGCAGCTCAGCGAAAGCCTGGCCTTTTACCAGCGAGGTAAAAGTGGGGGCGGGGAAGGCCGGGGCTGTGAGGGGAGCCCCAGGTTAGCACTGTCTGAGCTCGGGAGAGGGCCCTGTTACCCTGAGGACATTTGGAACCATGTGTCTCTGGAGCCGGCTTGGATTCTTTTTCATGGGAAATGTCGATGAAAATGGCGAAGAGGGGAAATCTATCAGCCAGGCTCCTTGCTTGGACTACATCTCCCATGATGCACCATGCTCTCCCCTTTTGGTGGTGCATCATGGGACTCACTGGCTATGATGCATCATGGGAAATGTAGTCCAACCAGGGAGCCTAGCCCAAGAGAGGAACATGGGGAGCATGAGGCACCTGGACTACAACTCCCGTGAGGCACTGCAATAGCATTTCCTAATTGAAAGAGTTCAGTTTTGGGGCATTCTGCTTTTCAATGAAAAATGAAACTTTTCAGTGGGGGAGCAGATATGTCTTGTGATTTTATTTTTTTTTAGTCAAAACCCCAATTTTCTGTCAAAAAAACAGTTTCAATGAAAAATTTTGGACCAGTCCTATGTGGTCGCACATGAAGGTAGGTTTCTGTCCCCGCACCCCAAGGCTGGAGTATATATACAGGCTTCTGTGGCTAGCCTACCAAGGGTGCTCCTTTAACTCAAGCTGAAGAAGTTGCTGCTTTTAGATCCAGAGGTCTCTTGGTTTGATCCCTGCACCTATTCTAGCTGGCAGCAGTGTTACCCATGCAAGCCACTGAGCTGAATTCCCCTTTAACCAGGGTGGTTTCTCTGTCTCCAGACTTTAAAGCAGACCCTGAAAAGGACATAGCCTCGGAAACCAGCGGTTGGTTCAAGGACATTCTCCTGGCGCTAGCAAAGGTAAAACTTTGCCTGGTTCCTTTTCTGCATGACCTGAATGGGCACGTACACTGGGGACCACTGCTCAGCCACAGGAACCAGCAGAGCAAGGGTGGGGGGGCGAGCCCTCACCCACCTACTTTACCATCTCGAACACTCCCTTCCCTCAGCATTTGTGGGCATCATGGTACATACAACTACTGGCAAACAGACAAGCTTCCACCCAGCTTGAGACCCAGCTTTGTTTCTGTTATTTACCAGACAGCCACCCAAGGGTCCTCTAGTGGCTGAATACTGTAACTGCGAGCAGACATACCGTTATGCGGGTTGTGGGGCGAGGGACACCACCTCTGACCATGTCTGTCTCTCCGGCCTTCTACCCTGCAGGGGAAGCGCGAGCACTACACCGGGATCATCGACTATGCCCTGATACAGCAGGATGCTGAGGTGAGCCTGGGGATGTGCCCGAGGTGCGGGGGCGAGAGCTGTTGAAATCCTACTGCTGGACTGATTCCCTGCCTCACGGGGTTCCCATGGATCCTGCTCAGTTACCCTGGAGAGCTGCCTTGGGGAGGGGTTGCTTTGCTGCCTCCAGTGGCAGCAGTCAGTACTGCACCTTGCTGTATCCCGGCCACATGCCGCCGTAGTGGCACGATTGGCGCCAATGGGCGGCGGCCCCTGCCCGTTGCACCTGTTCGTCCCTGTGTTGCTGGATCACATGCCCCCTGCGTGCCTCAGGGCCGAGCTTCCCCAGCGAAGCCAAGCTCAGTGCACCTCTGCTCAGAGCTGCCTCGCTATGGCTCAGGAATAGGTGCCCCCGGTCCCATCTCGCTGCATCCCAGAACACAGTGGGGTTAATTCCAGGCTAATGGGGAAGCCCCCTTGGGGGGAGCCACTTCTCGCAGCACCCGCAGCCCGTCACCGCTCTCCTCCTCCTCCTTCCAGGCTCTTGCAGACCCAGGAGCCAGGAGCAAGGGGGCCGGTGAGAGGACATGGATAAGCATCTTCACGCAGCGAAGCCCCGAGCATCTCAGCAGAGGCAAGGCCCGGACGCCCTGCTGCAGGGAGCCCCTGGCGTCGCACACAGCTGGGAGCTGGCAGAAGGAGTTGGAGCGCTTCTCTCTCTGTGTCCATGTGGCCCGACCCAGGGGTACCCCTGGAAATTGAATCATAGAATCATAGAATCTCAGGGTTGGAAGGGACCTCAGGAGGTATCTAGTCCAACCCACTGCTCAAAGCAGGACCAATCCCCCACTAAATCAATGGACTCCTGGAAGCAGGGTGCAGCTGGGCAAGGCTGGGCTCCTGGGCTCCCCACCGGGGGCTGCCCAGCCTCCAGCGGCCCTTGTCCCCTCTGCTCTGCCCTCAGGACTCGCTCAGCAACAGCCTGGAGACCTGCTCCAAGCAAGGGACCTGCCCGGGGGAGCCAGCCAGGACGGGGGGGTGGCAGGCGCATACCATGTGAAATGTCTGGAGGCGTCCTGGCCCCAGGGCAGCACCGTATTTTACCCGTGTCACTCATTTCGCTCGGCAGGAGGGAATAAGCCCTACCTGTAAGAGCGCCGTGTGGCTGTATATGTAGCATGTCCCTGCCCCAGGAGCACTTTGCTGATACACAGTCCCGGGCTGGCCCCCCGGCAAAGCGTGCCACGTGCAGGTCAGGACTAACTCTCCCCTTTCCAACTCCGGCAGTGTTCGGTCAGTACCAGAAATCCCACGGGCTGGAGGTGGAGGAGACCATCTGCAAGCGCTTCCGGGGAGATGGCCAGGCGGCCATGCTGGCCCTAGGTAAGCACTCAACCGGGCTGCGGCTGGGTCCCCTGAACCTGAGAGCACCATCAGCCTAGTTCGGTCCAGAGAGGCAGAATGGCCCAGGGGTTAATGTGCCAGCTGGGGACTTGTGCTCTGCTAGAGACTCCCAGGGTGACCTAAGGCTAGTCGCTCTTTGCCTCAGTTTCCCATGGGGGGACCATGGCATTTACCTGCCTCACAGCGGGTTGGGAGGATCGATCCGCCAAAGCCTGGGAGGTGCTCAGGGATGGCAGTCGGAGAGGTAGAAGAGAACATTTAGTGGGAGTCGCTA
This sequence comes from Mauremys mutica, assembly GCF_020497125.1. Classification (NCBI taxonomy): domain Eukaryota; kingdom Metazoa; phylum Chordata; order Testudines; family Geoemydidae; genus Mauremys; species Mauremys mutica. The sequence continues at coordinate 22,616,850 of NC_059088.1, read as the reverse complement.
TTGCAGATTCCCTGGTTTCTGATGATGTCACCCGCCGGGTGAGGGCCCCATTTTTAAAGGGCTAATCCCTGGCGAGTGGACGGGGTACACATGGTGGAGACATGAGTAGTGGGTGGTGGGCGTGGCATGCGGCCATCAGAAGAAGGGGGCATGGATGGTTATAAGGACCCTGCTCAATTGATTCACGTGGGCTAAACATTCTGTGGGACAGGGACTGGTTTTGGACAGCACCTAGCGCAGTGGGGGCCTGGGCCCAGCTACTCATTTATTTACTCCCGATCTAAACAGACCCTGCAGCGTCAAGCGGGAGAGCCAGGCTCTGGGCTCCATTCGAGGCCGAGAACACGAGCACGTGCGTGGCAGTGGGCACAAAGGGTTCTGGGCTCAATAGGTGACTCGGGGCTGGCACCGAGCTGCCTGGCCTTGAGGGACAAGATGGGTGATGGCTGCCCCTGGGGCACTGGGACAAATGCCACCTGCTTGCTAAGGGGCACTGCCGTCCGCTGGCCCCTCCGTGTCAGCGCAGTTCCCAGCGGGCCGGCGTTTGCCTCGCAGACGCCAGCTGCAGCGTTGTCTCCAGCGAGCCCCCCGGGCCGGCAGCCCGCGCTGAGTGGCTGAGCACTGAAGGGGTCATGGGGGCTGAAGGACGCTGGGAATGGGGCAGTGTGGCGCTGGCCCTGCACTTGGGAGGGCGGAGGGAAAACAGAGGACATCAGTACTAAACCCAGTCGTGGATCTGTATCGGTTCTGTAGTCCCTTAGGACGTGACAGGTGACACCATGCTGCAAGGCAACAGCAGCCAACCCCGGGGCAGAGAATCCTACTCTACCAACCCCCACCTCCGTCATGTCAGCTATGGGAGAATCCCCAGGCGCTGTGTACAGTACAGGGCTTATGACACCCAGTGGAGCAGTTCTGATTCCACCCAGCAAAGGGCAGCGGTGCCCCGTGCACGCCAGCCAGCATGTGCCATGGTTTGAACCCTGAGCCCCTCTCTCCTTTCAGCCTCGGTGTGCAGGAACACCCCGCGCTACTTCGCCGAGAGGCTGCACAACGCCATGAAGGTGAGTCGCCTTCAACCCGCGCCGGTGCATCGGCAGCGTATGGGCCCAGCCTCCTTTTGGGGCAGCCCGGCAGTGACGTTCAGGCTGCAGGGGGTTCTCTGAATGCCACAAGGGTCAGGCAGGGTCTTTAGCCATCGAGAAAGGGGCCAATGTTGCATTAGCTCAGTCTGCTGGCCGGGGGCAGATACTGGGCTGTATGGACTAACGGGGATACAGTGACCCCGACCTCCAGAATTTGGGGCTTCACTTCCCCTCTATTAGCAGCTGGAATTTCTCCATCTCCCAGTCTGAGCATGCACCTCCCCTCCCCGCACAGGGCCCCGGCGCCGATGACAAAGTCCTGATCCGCATCCTGATCTCCCGCAGTGAAACCGACCTGCTGAGCATCCGCTCTGAGTTCAAGAAGCGCCACGGGAAGTCTCTGTACTCCTGTCTCCAGGTCAGCACGCTGTGCCCCCCGGAGACAGACCCAACAACAGCGTGCCCTAGAACCCAGGGGCATAGAGCCGTTAGTCCAAGCCTCCCCGCCCCCCTGTGGTCCTGACTCCCAGATTCCCTGCTCTACCCACTAGACTCCACTTCCCTCCCAGCACCAGGTCTAGAACCCAGGAGGCCTGGCTCCCAGCCATTTGCTGAGTGAGAGCAAGACCCAAGCCTGCTTCTTGGAGTCAAGCCTAGAATCCGGACCCTCCACCTCTAACTTTCCTGTTGTAACCACTAGACCATGCTGCTTTCTTCCAGCACTTAGGCTGGAGAGGAGGACCGCTCCCCCCGCCCTTGGGAAATGTCTCATTGCTCTCTCCTTTCCTTGCTCCAGGTGGAGACGAGAGGCGATTACCAGGCAGCGCTGCTAGCCTTGTGCAGGGCGGAAGACCTGTAGGGCGGCTGCGAGCTTCGGCCCATTGGCCTGCAGAAAATGGTGGGAAGCGGTGCGTCGGGGAGGGCGGGAAGCATGAGTCCGCCCCGTGGCATCGGGTTCATCCCTCTGCCGTTTTATCACGGAAACAGCCACGAGCCGCACTCAGCAGGGTGCATCTACACTGTAGTTGGGGCATGTGATCGCATACCCGAGCCTTGAATAACAAGAGCAGGGGTGGGTGGCTGCCCTGCCCTCCCAGGACCCTGGATACTTGAGTGGCCTCCACCCATGCAGTGCTTCAATAGGTGCGGGCATCGCTGCTGTTGTTACTGGAGCGAGCTGGCTAGATCCCCTCTGCATGCTCTGCAGTCACACCTCCCCATGGCAGGGGAGACCATTTTTTTAAATCAAGGCTGGAGGTTTTGCTAAAAGCTCTGCCCTAGGAATTGTTTCGGGGCAGGGCTCTGGCCTAGATGTTCACAATGGTCCCTTCTGGCCTTGAACTCTAGGAATACCAGGACCTGCAGCCGTCCTGGGGCTGAGAAATCAGCAGTGCTGCCAATCCTTGCGATGTTCTTGAAGTCCCAGCTCCAGGAGTCATGTGATTCTGGGGGACCATTGGCTTGCATTTTCAAAACAGGCTTTGTCCACATGGGAAAGTTTTCCAATATCACCTAAAAATGTGATTTTTTTTTAACCCGATATAGTTATACTTGTATAATCTCCTCCATGGACACACCTATCCTGGTGCAAGAGGGCCATTTAGCTATGTCACTTGGGAAGGGGTTTAAGTGAAATCCACCCCCTCCCATTCTACTGAAATAAGAGGGGCCACACCCAGGGTTACCCCAGTATTTCTCTCTCTGGCTAATTCTCATACCTAGCTCTGCTACTGCGCTTTTCTTCAGCAGAGCGCAAAGTGCTTTCTAACAGAGGACAGTGTTCCTATCCCCATTTTACAGATGGAGCAACTGAGGCACAGAGCAGGCAGTGACTTGCCCAAAGTAAACCAGCAGGCCAGAGCTGCCATGTCCTCCCAGTACAGCGCTCCAGCTGCTAAAACACTGCTGTGTAGACACGCTCTCAATTTTTAGCCTTTGGGCTTGAGAATGTGGCCTGAGGGAAACCCTCAAGGTTCAGAAACTGGGGCCTGGGGAACAGGGCGCCAGACTCCAAATTTATTATTTTTGAACAATCTCATGATTTTTTTAGCCAAGCTTGTGATCTTTGCAGGCCTGATACCTGGTGTTTGATCCCTTGACTTTGGCAACAGAGAGTTGGGAAAATTGAATCTCTCTCTGGCCTGGCCACTATTAAAATTTCTACCTTCATAACTGTCAATCAGGAGGTGATTTGTTTTAACCAGTCTAGTCAGACCAATGGGTCAAATCGTCCCGTGTAAAAGCACCTTATACTGGTATGGCTGATTCCCCTTCTCATATCAGACTAGCTATGCTGGCATAATGCACCTCTCTCCTCCTATAACTGCATCCCCACTAGGGCCAGGCCTACCCTATAGATCAGTGGCTTTCCAGACGACTGCACCACTTTGAGGAGTCTGATTTGTCTTGTGTACCCCCAAGTTTCAGCTCACTTGTGCTTACAAAAATCAAACCTCAAAATACAGGCGTGTCACAGCCACACCCTTACTGCCCAGTTGCTGACTTTCCCCTTTTGACCATATCATTCTAGCCAATGCATGGACTGGTGTAAAAATATTGTACTTACATTGCAGTGTGAGCCTTGGCTGAAGCCAGAGCCTCAGGCAGCGGGGCTGAAGCAGGCAGTTCAGCTCTGCGGGTCCCCCTGTGATGCGGGGGCCTGGGCAGTTACCCTGCTTCCTCCCCCCACAATGCTGGCCCTGCATGTGCAATCCCTCTAAACCCATGACCCTCCTAGGGGCTGAAACCCACAGGCTGAGGAGGGGAGGGATAGCTCAGTGGTTTGAGCATTGGCCTGCTAAACCCAGGTTTGTGAGTTCAATCCTTGAGGGGGCCATTTAGGGATCTGAGGCAAAAAAAATAGTTGGGATTGGTCCTGCTTTGAGTAGGGGGCTGGACTAGATACCTCCTGAGGTCCCTTCCAACCCTGATCTTCTATGAATCTAGATGAGTTGAGTACCCACTGGAAGTCCTCTGCTATAGACTTCTGCCAACATATAGCTGAGAGCTGCCCCTTTAAGGCCAGGGCTACCCTGACCTCGGCTGGTATAGTTATGGTGGGAGGCAGCAGCATGATTCCCCAAGCTACAGAGCTGTACCCCCACTGTATATGCAGTTCTACCAGCATTGCTCATTTCACTGGGCAGGCAGGAAAAGTGCAGTTGTGCCAGCGTGAGGCTGCTTTGCTGTTCTACCCCTGTAACAGGGCCCTGGCTGCAGGGTGGGGTTTGCTGCTTTAATTATACCAGGCTATAGTTCAAAGTGGTACAACTTTCTAGCAGACCCACGTGTGCATGTCTGGCCCCACTCGCAGTGGTGCAGACTCCGAGTGCCTGGGTGGTGCTGTTATCCCTCTTGCATGGATGGGGAGCCGGCGCCCAGAAAAGCGATGTGATTGGCCCAAGGCCAGGCTGGGGGTTCTGGTAGGACTGAATGCTGCTAGAATCGAGCGCTCGCCCTGTTCGTTTCCTGGAAAGAAGCCGATGGGAGGCCCTGCGGCTCTGCTGAACCGAATCGCTCCGCCAAAGTGAAACAAGCGTCATTTAAACAAATAAATGATGAAACCCTTGGTTATGAAGAATGAAGCAGCCATCCCCTTTAATTTTCTCAGCCCAGAGGTGGCAATGATGCAGGGTGACCAAGGATCCAGTGGCAGAGCCAGGAAGAGAACCCAGGAGTCCTGACTCCCAGGCCTTCTCTACACCCCTCCCCAGAGTTGGAAACGCAACCCAGGCGTCCTACCTCCCAGTCCAGGGGTCAGTTGCTCAGTGACACCTGAAACAGCCCACTGTTGCTGCAGCACCATGTATCGTTTTTAGGCAGGTCCTATATAAACAGTGACTTTTTAAATGTACCTTTTGCTGGCAACGGAGACTAGCAGATGACTGACAGGCTGGCAAAGGGGGCCTCGGAAAAGCTAGAACTAAACACAAATTGGATTCCTGGCTCAGTTGTTCATACCAAGGCGCTGCCCGTTTACCACACAGGTGCTGTGCTGGGCCTGGCTGAGGTTAGGACTGAGGGAGGTTGTGCTACTGAGGTGCATCGTTGGGCTGCTCGATTGGAACAAACCGAATGAAGGCATGTCTACACTCAAAAGTTAATTCAGATTAAGGTAGGGCATGAATTTAAATTGCAGTAGCTATTCCCGAATAGAGACATTGATTCTGGCAGAAGAGTGTCTTCTTTCCTTTTTATCTTAATCCAGATTAAACTACAGCAGAACAAATTCCCTCAATCCAGACTCAGCGTCCACACAGGATGCTAATCAGGCATAGCTATTCCAGAGTAACTCCCAGTCCCACGGACAAGCCCAGACACCAAAACTGGAGTGTGGACAGGAAAGGGGGGGATGGGTTTGGTCCTGACACAGAACACGCTCTTCTGCCAGTGACCTGCAGGAAGGGAGTTTGTCGAGTCTCAGTCATCTCCAAAGGTGGCCGCATCCCACAAAGACACTGCAGGCAGCCCGTTCTGGAGGCCCCGACAGTTGGAAGGAAAAGGCTGCTGGGCTCGAGCCGTGCTTTGGTCATGGGTGAGACACCAGGGACTTTCACTTTTTATTCTCTGTTGCCACCAAAACAACAACAACAACAAAAACCACCCCTGACAGTCTTCACTGTTTATATAGGACCTACCTAAAAGCAGTGCCTGGCTTGCAGAGGAGCAACTCCCACTGGAATTTAATTGGAATTTGGGGGGTGGGGGCTGTTCTTTGCAAGGGGCAGAATGTCCCCCCCACTCACCCATGCTGGATGGACAAACAGATGGACACCCCCCCCCCCCCGGGGGAGACACAAACACCCAGCAGACTGGAGCCCGAGGGTTGGATTGGACAGACGAGCCCTGGAGGCTGACATACAGAAAGTCATCACCCCAGTCCTAGGGAGACAGACACGCCCCATGAGCATCCTAGGAACAAGCCCCCAGCCCCCCCAAACCATCACACCAGCACCCTAGGGAAAGACACTTTTATTTCCAAATGTCTAAGGCAGTGTTACAAATAACGGAGAGTAGAAAAGAAAGAGTAAAACTCATCGAGCCCGAGAGTGTCAGAGCTTGGTGCCAGAGCCCAGGCGCCCACCGCAGAAGGTTCGTTAGTATCCTCAAGGTTTGATCCTGATCCCATTCAATCCACAGGGTGGAGGTGGGGGACGTCACAGGCTGAGGAGCGGGGCAGGGTTGACTAACACGTGGTAGCCACCCTGCTCCCTTTTCCTAAACGTGCCCCTCCCCACTGCAGCTTTTCTGGGGAGGAGGCTGTCTAGAGGAGGACGAGGGATCGGGCAGAACCAGAAAAGGACGGGAACAAGAGATGCTTCTTGTGGGATATCAGCCATTTTTGTGGGCTCAGCCACTGCTGACCTGCTGGAATGGCCACAAGCATCTCGGTCAATTCTCCTCCTCCCTGGTAGGCGCTGGGATCCAGCGTGCAGTCACCTGGGAGCCGGGGTAACCGCGCTCTCCCCTACTCGAGCTGGAAGTGCTGCTGGCTGCTGCTAGACCAGGAGCGTCCCGTGTCACTCAGCGTCTTGCAACCAGAAGGGGCTCCGAGTACCCCCCCGACCCAGCTAGGTGGCTACTGATGCCAACGAGGTTTGGCCCAGGCAATGACCCACCGTCCCTCCTCGGGCTGTGTTCCACAGGGCCTGGTTTAAACCCTCCCTGCTGGAGGGAGGACGCTGCCAGGGCCTAAGGGAAAGCTTTGTCCCAGCAGGGAATTTACATCCAAACCCTCCCCCTGGCTCCTAGGCTCTGAGCGCTTTACTCTGCGATTATTTCAATGCACCCTGAAAATGTGCTTCCTGCAGCTCGGATCGCATCATTGGGCTGGACAGAGACCCGACAGATTCCCCTCCCCTGCCACAGATCCACTCGCTGCCTTAGTTAATTAGAGCCGACGGCCTTGCCCGCAGAATTCCCAGCGGCACCGCTGAGTGCAGGATCGGGCCCGCCCAAGGGGAGACTAGATGGGATTGATAGGAGGGGGGGGGGGGGGGAGAATGTGCTTGTCCAGAGTCTGTGCTCGCCCTGCCATGAAAATCGAAACAAGGAGGCAGCAACTCATTGGCTAGCACCCTGGGGGCCCTTCTGCATCCTCCTGTCTGCGCCAAGGCCGTGCAGAGCATTCCTTGCACCTGCGGCAGGAGAGGGACACACCTTTGTAAGTGCTGCCCCTGCCCCAGAGAGCCTGCCCTGAATTCACGAGAGGCACCGGGCAGCTGCCTGGCACGCTCGGTGGGTTAGCTGCCCCCGCCCGAGGGAGGCTGGCAGCTGCCGCTTCGTCCCTGTTAAATAAGCCTCTGTGTTTTCACAGCATCACAGCTGCTTCTCTCTGTGGATTCCAAAGCATCTGAAGATGGGGTGGGTGCACCGGTACCGTCACCCCCTTTTCTCCCCTCCGCCCCCTGCTTTATCAGATGGAGAAATGGAGAAAAGGGGGGGGGGAGGGGAGAAGCAACTTGCCCCAGCATCCCACAGCAAGTCAGGGTGAGAGCTGGGAATGGAACCCAGGAGTCCTGGCTCCCACCCCCACCCTGCTCTAAGCACTGATCCCCCTTCCCTCCCAGAGCTGGGACTAGAACCCAGGAATCCTGGCTCCCAGCCCCAACCTGCTCTAAGCACTAGACCCGACTCCACTCCCAGAGCTGGGAATGGAACCCAGGAGTCCGGGCTCTGATCACTGAACTCTCTGCCTCCACCACAGAGCTCTGCAGGGAGGCAGCTCAGAGGGTGTGAGCTGGGAGAGGAGAACACTCGGCATCTTTGGTGAGAGCTCAGAAGTACGAGGTACAGCTGAGGGCGTCGGGGGGGAGGAGAAACTGCAGCCGATGCACAGCCCAGCTGGACTCTGCCCTGCAAGGTCCCTCCCGGCCCCTACGCGCTGCGATACCAGGCCAGGGGCCGGGGACAGGCCAGCAGCACGGCCCGCGGTTTCACCCCCAGGACTGAGTTCTTAGGGAAGCGGGTCCCGTGCTGGGGAGGGCGGCGGGCGGGGGAACCGGAGGCGAGGCGAGCCCCGCAGAGGCTGTTGTCTGGGAGTCTTTATGGTGACGCGGCAGGACCGTGGGAGGGCGAGGGGTCCGAAAGCAGCAGGCAGGGGGCGAGCGGCTCTAGAGGAGGACGCAGTCCGACTCCTGCTTGTGTCTCTGCCTGCGTTCCCCGGCCGGCCGGCCGGGCGGCTGAGCTCTCCCCTGAAACCAAGGAGACGAAAAAGCAGCCGCTGCCTTCAGCGATCTCAGGGTGCTTTTCAGCCCAGTCCCATTCCCCTCCCCACCAATATCCTCTCCTAGGAGGGGGCAATGGAAGCAAAGAGAGGAGAAGTGACTTGGCACATGGCCTGGAACCCAGGTGTCCTGGCGCCAGCTCCCTGCTCTAATCATTAGGCAATACTCCCCCCAGAGCTAGCAATCTGAGTCAATGGGTCCCAATTTCCAGGACTGCACCCTCCATAGGCGTCTCCCCCCGGCACCCTCCACGGGCTTGGGAACCGAACCCAGGTGCCCGGCCTCACTTCCAGGCTCCAGTCGCTGTCCTGAGAGATGCAGCAGCTGCTGCAGTGGAGACCACCGAGGCTTTGGAGTTAGATTCCCATGCAAAGCCACAGATCCCCGCTCCGCCCTCTGCCACGGAGCACAGGCCTGCGGGCCGTAGCTAGGCCGTGGGGAGGAGGAGACAGAATTGCACAGGACGGAGCAGCAGTCCCAGCACCACGGAGTGTGACCGGCGCGTCGTCCTCACACAAGGGGGAATACTGGTCTGACCAGCAAGAGGGACGTTCGGGCTGAGCTGGGCAACTCCTGGGTGGGCAGGTTAAAGAGAGGCTGGAATGGGCCCACCCTGCCCCACCATGCAGGAGGCACGAATTCGAGTCTCCCTCGCCGTAGGAGGGTGCCACCCCTACAGCACCCCCTGGTGGCCAGTCTAGGAGCAGCGCTGACAGGCCCCCCAGCATCCCAGAGGAAGGAAGGTCCTCACAGCAGGGGAGTGGGACGGGGCTGCAATGTATTCTGGGAGGGACGCCAGGGCCCATTACCTGTGCAGGAGGCGTCGCTGGCTGCTGCTGCCGCTGGTATTCCTCCTGCTGCAGCTGGCGCGCAAGCTCTAGGTCGCTCAGGGCAGAGGGGCCCTGCTGCTGTTGCTGCAAGGACAGGGCTATCATGTAGTCCTGGGGGCAAAGGGCAGGGGGAGACGTGGTCAGTGCTGGGACTTCCAGGGAGTGAGATACACGGAAGAAGAGGAGATCCTATATCCCAGAGGGTTCCAAAGCCCTACACAAATTGTGCATGTACAGGATCACTCGCCCAGCGCTGGCATGCGACCACCTCTGGGGAGCAACGCAGCAGGTGTGCAAAGAGGGCTCACTCGCCCAGCACTGGCATGCGGCCACCTCTGGGGAGCAACGCAGCAGTCATTTAACAGCGCTGCAAAACACTCAGGGGCAGGGACTAGAGACAAGTCGGTACGTCAGTCTCAACAGGCCTCTGCATGAATTCACTTTAGCAGTGATTATCGGGGGAGTTAGGAAGGCTCAGAGGCTCTGGGCTAGGTCACCTGTCCGCAATGACCCTCTCCCCGCCCCCCCGGAGGTTCTATGGGGAGTGTGTGTGCGGCCTGGGGGGGGGGGGGGGGCACAGAGAGGTTAAGAGACAGAGCCACCCAGAGAGATCCCAAGTTCCTATCTCCCTCACTGACCACCCAGGACAGCTCCCAGGAGCCCTGGCTCCCAGCGTCACCCCGCTCTAACCACTAGACAACACTGTCCTAAAGATAAGGATCCTGCTACAGTAGATACCGATTCCTGGAGGTGACACATTTCAGTCAGAAGAGCAGGGGAGCTACAAATTCCATTCTCTAGGCCACGTATCCTGCCTGGAGCTGGAAAGGAACCCAGGAGCTTTGAAGCCCAGCCCCCTCCCCTGCCTCTCTAACCACTAGACCCCCCCCCCACCTCTCCTCTCCCCGAGCCAGGAACAGAACCCAGGAGTCCGGAAGCCCAGCCCCCTCTGCTCTAACCACTCAGCTCCGGTACTGTAACTAAACCACCTCCCAGCGCAGTCCGGCCTCCGCTGAGCCATTTGTTTCCTACCTGGTCCACCTGCCTCTGCTCCTGGGGGGAGCTGCCGGCCGCCTCCTTCCCCAGGGTGTGGCTCAGGTGGAACTCGGCGTCACAGAAGCAGCTGTCCCCATCCACGTTGTGCAGGCTCTCCCAGGTCACCTTCTCCTCCTGCAGGAAGCCCTGGTCCGTGACCAGCAGATACAGGTGGCCCTGTGGAGAGATGAAGAAGAGACAGTGTCCACCTGAGAGCCCTCGGAGGGCGGGCGGAGCAGCAGCCGGTGATTCACTGGGGCGCAGAGACCACAACCCCTGGGGATGTTGCAATCAAGGGGTCACCATCACTCAACCCATTCCTGCCTTGCATGGAGGTAAATGGGCTACTGAAGGCCCAAATAGAGACACTGGGGAAACTGAGGCATGGCTGCCAAAAATGCCGCACTGGGCCATAAAGGGCTGTGCTGGGGCAGCAGCCGTGCCTCAGTTTCCCCAGTGTCTCTATTTGGGCCTTCAAAGTAGCCCCTTAACCCTTTCCTGGCGCCTCCCCAGCCCCAGAGCCCCCGTGTGGAAAACGCACACAGCAGCGGTTACAGAAGGCAGAGGTGTGGGCGGAAGGGGCCGGGCTGACCTGGTGCTTGATCATGGTGCTGAAGTGGTTGTTTCTGAAGAAAACGCTCAGCTCCCCCTCTTTGACCGCGGCCGTGAGCTCGCACAGCCCGTGGTAGGTCAGCTGGGTGGCCGTGGACTCCAGGAACTGCTCGGCGATCAGGCCTGGGGCGGAGAAACGAGTTGTGAGCTGGGGTGGAGTGCAGGTGTGAACGGGGGTGCAGGTGTGAACGGGTGCACCGGTGACGGGTGTGAAACCGGTTCAACTTGCGCCTACAAATTTACCGACAGCAGCTAAACCGATTTACCAAACCAGAGACAGAGGGACGGGAAGTGACTTGCTCAGCGTCAGAGCAGGGGACGGAACCCAGATCTCCTGCGTCCCAATCCAGCACCCTACCCACCGGGCCACTCTGCCTGGCGACCCACAGCTGGGAAGCACAGGCCTGCAGCGAACAAGCTGCACCTTCACCGAGCAGCGGTAGGGGCTGGGAGGGAATACCTTGGGGGGGGGGTGCAGGTGCTCTGCCCAGCTCCCCCCATGCCCGTAGAGGAGTCAGCATTTGCCCAGGCAGCCAGGGAATGGCTCTGATGCCTTGTCCCCAGCTATCCCTCCTGGGTGCAACCCGACGGCCCGTTCGTCTGATGCCAGACAGGGCAACCTGGCAACGGAAACGCAGCCAGGCGCGGGGTGGCTCCTCCCTGAGCGTTTCCCACCTGGCGACACTGGGTGGGGCTGGTGGAAATCGGGTGAGGTGGGGAGTGTCCCAAACTGCAGCACCCCCACCCTCGACGCAGCCAGGCCTCTCGAAGGGTCGGATGCACATCCTCCGATTCCCTGGGGAGCCCCAGTTCCTCGCTGCCTGGGAGCCCTGGTTATTCTGCACTCTTCCGCTGGCACATGGGGGGGGTCCCCTGAGGGTGGGACAGACTCCTATAACCCCTGATTAGGGGAGACTGTCGTCCCCCCACCCCGTACCAGTGCAGGGGTGAATCTGGCCGCGGGGTCTACCCCATTGCAGATCTGAAATCGCTTCCCTCACAATGCCCCTAACGAGGGGCGAGTGCCTCTGGTGTTCAGCGGGGTGGGGGGCTCGGTGCCTTGCAGGACGGGGGAGGTACAGCTACAAGGATAATCAGCTTGTTGTTCCTCCTCTGTTAACAATGTCAGGAGCCCCCAAAGGCGAGGGGAGCTCCAGCACCCAGGAGGTCCCCCCCGTGCCAAGGCTGGGGGCGGGGAATGGAGCTCTCCGGGGGATGGGGATTTACCTTCGGTCACCAGGTTGGGGTCACTCGAGTGCTTGCAGGTGATGATCTTCTCCACCAGCTGGTTGTAGCTCAGCTTGCCGACGGCCTGGGCAGCGTCCGGGCTCTGGAGGAGAAGGGGAGGGGGAAGGAGGTGGCCCAGGGAGGGCTCCCGAGAGGGTTTTTTAAGCCAGCCCAGAGGGGAAAGCACAGGCCTGACCGGTCGCTCCCCTGCGGCCCCTTTGCGCCAGCAAGGAGGGTGCACAGGGAGTTTAATGCCCGTGCAGCCTGCCCCTCCGCCCCACAAGGGGATGCTCCCCTCGAGCAGAGCCAGCCCTGCACCCAAGCCGGGATTCTGGCGCAGTCCTGCGCTCTGGCTATCAGTGCCTTGCAAAGCCCCACGGGCGGCCAAAGAATCAGAGGGGCCAGTAAGGGCCAGATGGGTGCCCACTGCCCCTGCCTCTGTGCCGCTGCCAGCAATGGGGCAAACCTGCCCTGGTGTCTCCATTGGCCTTTCAGCTGCACCTTTGGTTTTAAGTTGTAAATGAAGGAGACTGGGGCCCCTGGTTAGTCCCAGATCTGGGACAGCTGGGCCCCCACACTGCACTCCTGCCCCCACCTGTCCAGGAAGAAGGTGCCCCATCCTTCTGTATGGGGAGAGCTCAGGCTCCATCCTCAGCTCTCTGCTGGGCAGCCAGCGAGGGCAGCTCTTACGTTGGTGGCTTTTTTGGGGTGCAATCCGGACACCTCTGCTTTGAAAATGGGACCAGAGCCCCGCTCCGGGGGGGGCAGAGTGCTTGGTCACTACCAGCCCGGCTGGATTCAAACTGGCAGCTGACGGGCAAAGAAAGCCTGGCTCTGTTAAAGCCCACAGGAGTTTTGCTGCCAGCTTCAGCGAGGCCAGGATTTCACCTGCAAAACCCCTGCCCCACCCGCTCGCCCTTGGGTCTCAGCATCGACCCAAACCCTGGCTCTTGGTCCCAGAGATATTTCTGCTCTTCTCCCACTCTCTGGGGGCTGGGCCCGACTTCCTTCCGCAGTCGGGGCCGAAACTGGCGTCAGCTTGGCACGACCGCACAACGTTGCGGAGACAGAAAGCACCATCTCCTGCCCGGCTGGACCGTCCCCTCCCACAGACCGTCCCCTCTGTTCTTGGAGCTGACGTGGACGGGTGTCGCCCCGCTGCGTGGAGTGACGGCCCTTGAGCGGGCCCCAAACCTTTCGTTTTCCCCCCAGACGTTCCCAGCTACCAGCAGCCATAAGAAGCTGAATTAAGAAGCTCTGGACAGGACTTCAGCTTTGTCAATTCCTAAACCCCTCCTCTGCATTTACAGCTGCCTTTGTCCCCGCTCATATAATAACCATAATGCCATCGAACTCTTTCCCACTGCTCTTTCACCAGCAGATCTCAATGCACTTTGCAATGGGGAAACTGAGGCACGGGGCAGGGATGTGACTTGTCCAAGGTCACCCAGCAGGGCAGTGGCAGAACTGGAGATGCCACTCAGTGCTACAAGGACCAGTTGAGGACTCTATCCACTAGATCACGCTGTCTCTCGCTCCCCTGCTCCACCCCCTCCATGCACCAATACACCGGCTCTAGCTTGTATCCATTCAATGCACAGCGTGGACTTTACCGCAACGGTGCTCACCTGTGGGTCCACCAACCAGCCGTGGTACAGCGGGACGTTCAGGAGATCAAAGACAATGCACTCCGGGGTGTACTCGAAGTCGGAGACGCCCGTGAACCTCACGTTCACGTCAAGCCCCGTGGACAGTTTGGGCAGGACCATCATTGCATCGTTGACGTTCTGGAGTCGGGAAAGAGAGAGGGAACCTTGTGTAGATAGGAGACAGAGGAGCTGTGGCGAGAGAGGGGCTGGGATTCCTGCTTTCCTCCTATCCCTGCCTCGTCGGTCTCTTTCATCCTGCTGTTGCATCGGTCATAAGCACTCCAGAGCAGGGCCAGTCCCTCTGTGACTTGTCTGTGCAGCACCCGGCACAGCGGGGCCCTGATCCTCGGCTAGCGTTCCCAGCAGTACCAACTGGAAGGCGGGACTCTTGGGTTCTCTTTCTGGCCCTGGCACACACCAATCTGTGTCCTCCACGTGCAGGGACCATCTCTTGCGAGGCCTGCGCAGCGTCCAGCACAATGGGGTCCCAATCCCGAATCGGGCACTACTGTAATGAACTTCCTAGCAGGGCAGCTGTGAGACTCAGTCAGGACTTGTCTATACAGAGAAACTGACCAGAGGAGCCATTCCAGAGTCGCTCCCCGTGTGGACACTCCACTCCAGAACAAGAGTCCCTCTGCTCTAGAATAATCAATGCACTTCCAAAGGGGAGTAATTATTCTGGACTAAAGTCACGTTTATTCTGGAACTGAGCATCCACAAGGACAGCTGCTCCGGAAGAGCTTCTTCGGCACTAGTTATGCCGATCCAGTTCCCCGTGTAGACGAGCCATTAGTGCTTGCAAAGTGCTTTCAGCATAGAAATGGCCAGCCTGGTTCAGACCTGAGCCCACCTAAAGGCCAGTATCCCAATTCCCACAACGGCTCGTTCCACAGGCCTTACAGGAAGGTGCACAAACCCCACAGGAGTTGGTAGTGGGATGACCCGCCTCCCCCAACAGCTCCTCCTAGTCCTACAGAGATGGATTTCAACCCTGAAGTTCTGCCTCCCTTCCAGTGCTTATACAGTCAGCATTAGCTAGTCTAGTTCTGGCTTTACTTGTTCTCCATATGGACACCCAACTCCTCTTTGAGCCGTGCTATAGTCTTGGCCGTAGTGGCCTTAAGCAGCAAGGAGTTCCACAGGTTAATCACACGTCTCCTTTTATTAGCTTATCCCCTTGTTCGCATATAAATGAGAGAGAGCAGAAGTGCCTGCTCGACACTCTGTCCCACTCATGACTGCATACGCTTTTACTGTCTCTCCTCTTATTTGCCTCCTCTGTAAGGTAAAACAATCCCAATGTTTCCAATCTCGCTTCATCGGAGAGTCTTTTCAGGCCTCCAGCCATTCCCGCTGCCCTTCTCTGAACCCGGTGCTAGTTCTGCCCTATCCTTTTGGGGCTGGGGTAACCAGGGCTGCACACCGGAACCAGAGGGGGCTGCACAGCTGATCGAAATCCAGACAAGATGTTCGTGTGGAATGGAGGACACAGGTCTGAGTCCAGAGTCCCTGCTAGAACGGACAACCCTGCCACGTCAGCCCGTTCAGAAACTGATCAAACTCCATCTTCAGACTAGTTAGGCCATTTCCCTCTCCTATCGGAGGCTGGTCCAGAACCTCCCTCCTCTGGTGGCTAGAAACCTGCTTTTAAATTTCCAGTCTCCATTGACTCCTGACCAGTTTAATCCCCATTTGTTCTTGGGCCAACACCCTCCTTTAGCTTCAGCAGCTCCTCTGCCACCCTAGTGGAAAGTGCCGTCGAGGCGGACGGCATCCTGAGGGGGACACAGGGCGAAGGAAGACGGAGCAGCATGCAGCTCTGAAATCGCACATCATTGCCTGCCCAATCAACAATTCTGCTACTTATCTCAGCGTTCAGGCACTTATCTGGCCTTCACCACCCACAAATGCAGGCATGGAATTTTTTTAATCCCTATAACCCAGATGGAAGGTGTCACCTAAATAATTTGTATTTTATTTTATATCCGCGCTGGCCGAATTCACCGACCCTCCGAGCCGCCCAGAACAATCTACAGAAGCTCGAGAACCAGGGCACACCTGCCGGGACTTGGGGCTTCTGCCCCACGGGAGGCACCTGCCGGGGCTCAAGTCTGGTAGGTGGAGAATGTGGGGAGCACGGGGGGCTCCGCGAGCCGCACACTCATTGTAAAAGAGTCGCATGTGGCTCGTGAACCACGGTTTGCCCATCCCTGTTTTATATAGACGCAGACACTGGGGTTTTTGTTTGTTTGAACAGATGGAGAAACTGAGGCACTGGGTGGATTAAGTGGCTCACACAAGGGCATCAACCGGGCCTATGGCAGAACAAGTCCCCGTCCAGCGCTCTAGACTTCTCTTGCTAGTTACACAGCTCCCAGATTTGCAGATTCCTTTTGCAGCACACGAGGTCTCCCCCCCTCGTGGCAGGGCTGCAGTTCAGGATGACAGGATAGGCGTTTTTAAACCCTGCCGCCCACACCTCCCTCAATACTCTGCGGTGGGGGGAGGGGAGGGTGGATCCAGATGGTCTCACCTGCTGGAAGTTGAGCTGCAGCCCTTCTGAATTCTCTTGGGGTTTGATGGACAAGATGCAGTCGCCTTGGAGACAAGAAAACACTCAGTCCCTGTTACTGATGGATGGTACTTATCTACTCCCCCAACACCGTAATACCTGGGCCCCATTCTCTAATGTTTTTATCCTCACAGCCCCACCCCACCCTGTGAGCCAGATCAGGGCTATTATCCCCATTGTACAGATGGAGAAACTGAGGCACAGAGAGGCTAAGTGACTTGACCACGGTCACACAGGGAGTCTGTGGCTGAGCCAGGAACTGGAGTATCCTTTTTGCCTCTAGGACCAGGGCAAGGGCTTGGCCTATCCCTGGGTGTGGGCTGGATCTAGATTATGGTCAAGATGGCAATTCCTGCACAGGCTCAATGGAAAGGCCCCTTTGATGGCTCTCAGTCTAGCCCTGCAGCATGGTCCTGATGGGATCGGGGATGAAGACTAGGATGGAGGGGGTGGGGTGGAGGGGAACAGAACAGAGACGCACTAAATGCAGCCTGTTTCCCATTTGTGTTTGGG
This sequence comes from Mauremys mutica, assembly GCF_020497125.1. NCBI lineage: Eukaryota > Metazoa > Chordata > Testudines > Geoemydidae > Mauremys > Mauremys mutica. The sequence continues at coordinate 22,600,098 of NC_059088.1, read as the reverse complement.
GCAGGGGAGAAAAGGCACCCACACAAGCAGGCAGGAAGTAGCGTTAAGGGTCCGGTCCTGTCTTCTTCTTTGTGTCCCTAGAATTCCCAGAGAAGCCGATGGGAATTTTGAGCGCCCCAGGAACACAGCATAGTGCCGGGAAGCCCGGTCCCCTCAGGTGCTCTCCTGAATTCACCACTTACCGAGATGCGCCATCAACTCGTCCGACGTGATCACTTCCTTCTGGGGGGAGAGCTTCACCTGCAGACAAAGGGGGGGGTGGGGAAGTTAGCCAAGGCCCCTCTCTCCCAGCACTGTTTTGACCCTCGAGGCTTCCCCTTGAATCAGGGCCGAGGGATAATCAATACCAGTAACATCCTTACGCAGATTTGCCCTGCCACGTGAAATGGTCCAGCTAACCCGGTAGTCCCGCTTCAGCCATAATGGGTCAGACACTTGGTCCATCTAGTCTGCCTCCTGCCATACTGATTCAGACCATTAGCCCTCATAACCCATTATCCCATCTTGGGAAACCCACACCACCACCAGCCAACACCTGATGTTTCAGAAGATGGCAATAAAACAACCACCCACTTACAGGACTTTTCATCCATCAATTGCTAAACACTTTCCCACACTGCATCAGTCTCATTAGCCCCATTTTACAGATGGGGAAACTGAGGCACATAGCAGGGTAGTGACTTGCCCAAGGTCATACAGCAAACCAGCGGCAGGGTTGGGAATAGAACCCAGGGTTCCTGAGTTCAGGCCCTGATCCACTCGGCCATGTTACCTAGCAACACTGCACGGAGGTAGAAAAATCCTTCCTGATCCCTGCGGTAACCAGCAGGTGCCCTGAAGCATGAGACTTGACTAGACTTATTTTTACCGTAATGTCAGACACATCCCGGGATACCCATGGCCTGCTCCAAAGCCCACTGCAGGCAATAGGAGTCTTTTCACCCACTTCAGTGGGCTGGCACCAGCAAGAACCCTGACAACGGGAGTTCAGAACCCAAACGCTTCAGCGGCTGCAGAACAGTTCTGTGGCAACAGCCGCTCGAGGAGCGTGGTGCACGTTTCCCACACAGGCACAACAGCCGTTAGCTAGCACCACCCATTAAGTTCCCCCTTTGGGCAGGTTTCCCCAGTATCCTGGATACTTATCTGGGCCCCATCGTATCGGAGCACTTTATAGCCTCAAGCACCCATGGGGGGGGGGGGCTGGGCTATTATCCCCATTTTACATCTGGGGAAACTGAGGCACGGAGCTGCTAATGACTGGCCCAAGGTGTCTCAGAGTCTGTGGCAGAGCAGGAACTTGAACCTGGGTCTCCCCAGTGCTAGGTCAGTGTCCTAACCCTCAGGCCATCCAACCTCTCAGTACAAGCAGCCTCCTCCATGCCACTAGACAGCGGCCTCTCACATGAACTACATTCGATCTCCTCGCGCCCAGCGCCCCTGCTCTGCACGGCAGTACTGGGCCTCCCCTGGCTCCCACCTACCTTCCACTGCAGGAACAGGATGTTCATGATGGCCAGGAGCGGGCAGGGCCCGTTCTCACACTGGGTGATGATGGGTGTCCTCTCCCCTTTCCAGCTGATCCACTTCACGCAATAGAAGTCAGGCTCGGGCTCTGCGGCGCCTGGGCTGAGGCTGGAGACGGGGTCGTCCGGCGGGGAGGCGACTCCTCCCGTTTGGATGCTCCCGCTCAGAGGAGGCTGCTTCTCCTTGGGGTCCGCTCTTCCCTCTGGCTCCCCACGCTCCAGCTGCCTGGCTTCATCACTGGGCCCTGCTCTCGGGGACGGATCCTTCCTTGGGGTGTCCTCATGCTCCCGGTCTGCGGCCTGCTGGCAGCTCGAGCTGCCCTGCCCAGACGGAGCCTCCTCGCTGTGCGTTACCCCAGTCCCCTTTGGGCTCCCTGGCTCCTGCCCATTCAGGATGCTGCCTTGCCCTGCTGCAGCCTGGGCTCCATCCCCCACGCCAGCAGTGTCCCCCTCTAGCCCCAGAGGGGCTTGGCAGATTTCAGGCCTGGCGACTTCCGTGTTTACATCGTCCCCTTTCGTAGCCACGGGATCCACCTGCTCGAGTCGGGGCTCCATCTGGCCCAGACAAAACCACTTCCGCAGCGCCCCTCGGCGTCTTTAGTACATTCACCGGGGCAGGGAGCGGATCGCGCGGGCCGGTCCCTCTCCGGCAAGCCGCGCCAGCTGCGATCCCGGTTCACTTTCCGCTGCAGTCTGACTGTCGCGTATTTCGCTCCCGTCCCAGACTCTACAAATTCTCAGGGAAGCCGATTCCGCTGAACGCGACTGGACGGGGGTAACCAACAACCACCACAACCTGCTTCTGGAAAAAAAAAAAAAAGATCCCCACGTCTCAACCGAGCCTTTACAAAGACGTCAAGTCTGTCCAGTAACAATCAAAGGACAATGTTTACTTTCAAGGATATAAAACGAGTGTGTTTTAAGCAAAACAGGTCTATTAATTTAGAGTCCCCTTCCTTCCCATTAAATTTGTTCAAATTAATAAAAAAAAGTATATCTAAAAAGGATAAGATTATAATAAATAGCTCCTTTTAAAACGGTCCAATTCTTGTTCCAGAATCTATTTAGTTCTGCTTGGTCAATCCAGGGTATTTAAAAAAAATAAAAAAAATCTTTGTTAGGCACTTTGAGGTTTCTATGAAAGTTGGTTTTTTAAATGTCCCCCCCTCCCAAAAAACCCTGATTCCAAACTGATCTCTGGCCTATCCCTTATCAATCAATGTCCTCAAGGCAAATTAATCCTAATTCCTCTTCCTTCCCTGTTTTAAATTCAATTACTCAGCACTGATGAAATACAATATTCCACCTGCTCTGTGTGTGTGTATACTTTGGATAATTATAGCTCAAAATCATCTTTAAAAAAAATAAAAAAAGGTGCGTCTGCAACTGGCATCTCAATGCTTTTAAGGATGTAGAAAAGTAACAATAATCTAGAAAGAAGGGGAGAGATTTAACTCAAAACCAAACAAAGACAGAACAACTAGCTTGCAAAACAGGCCTGATGTAATTCTAGAAAACGTATGTTCCCAGCCCCTTCAATCTATAGGGCAAAGATTTTCCTACAAAAAGTATTTTTATGTCATAAAATAAAAAAAGCAAAGTCAGTGGGGTTGTTTGGCTAATTCTCGCCTTATCAGTGGTCTGGAATCTCCTGATTCCTCTCAATTCTTTACCCAACGTCCTTTTCTCTCTAGCCTTGAGGTTATGTCAACAGAGCAGAGGGCTGGTGCTTTCTTATCTTGTTTTTACCCAATCTGTGGGTCTTTCCACCTAGTACGTTGACTTGCCTTTCTAGTTTTTCTCCCGTAGCTGTTTTTCGTGATTTAACTGGCTTGGGCTGTCGGCAGCACTGGAGTTGTCAGCTGGAGCTCCAGCAGTAAGACTCCTCCCTGAATAAACACACACAAGAGAAAAGAGTGAGATAACAATTCCATGATGAGATTTCCAATAATCGTTACAGGTCAGCTCATTTGCAGCTGGACAGACACACACCTAACGGATATCAGCTCTGCTTGCCGACCCCTGGTCTACACTATAGACTTCTGCCGGTCAGGGGTGCAGAGCTGTGATTCCCGACTGAAACAGCTGTACCAACCAAAGGCCCTAGGGTGGACACAGCTGTACCAGCAACACTGCACTTTTACTGGTATCGCGGGTTTTGCTCAGGGTAGAGGCTGGAATAAGCTGTACCAGCAAAAGTGCAGTTTTGCCACTATACATAGGCCAGGTCTACACTACAAACTTACGTCAGCATAACTCAGGGGTGTGAAAAACCTAGCCCTGGGCGTAGACAGCGCTGTCGGTGGGAGGGCTTCTCCTGTTAACATAGCTCCCGCCTCTTGTGGAAACGGATTAATGACGTCGACGGGAGAAGCTCACACAACGGTGTAGCAGGGTCTTCACTGAAGCGCTACAGTGGCGCAGCTCCATTGGTGCAGCTGCAGCTTTTTAACTGTGGCATCTGCTGCAGGAGAGCTTTGCTGGTATAGTATACCAGTATAAGAACATAAGAACAGCCATACTGGGTCAGACTAGGTCCATCTAGCCCAGTATCCTGTCTCCCGACAGTGGCCAATGCCAGGTGCCCCTGAGGGAATGAACAGAACAGGTAATCATCAAGTGATCCATCCCCTGTCGCCCTTCCCAGCTTCTGGCAAACAGAGGCGAGGGACACCATCCCTGCCCATCCTGGCTAATAGCCATTGATGCACCTATCCTCCATGAATTTATCTAGTTCTTTTTTGAATCCTCTTATACTCTTGGCCTTCACAACATCCTCTGGCAAGGAGTTCCACAGGTTGACTGTGCGCTGTGTGACAAGTATGGCTACACTGGCCAAGCACCGTAGACATGGTCTAGGAGTGGGAAGTTTACTGCTTTATAGTGGTACAGCTAGAGCGAGTAGACAAGCCAAAAGTCAATGGAAAGATTCCTAGTAGCTTCCATGGGCTTTGACTGAGGCCCTCCATTTGTGTATATGGGATCTAAATTTTAGCTCAAAGTTAAGCTGGTTGCGTACCTGATGCTACTCTACCAGCGAGAGATGAAGAACTACAGCCAAGGCTCAGAGCTGCAACAGGCCTGAAAACTTCCCTCAGTTAGTCAGGTCTACAGATCTGATTCACACGAACCGAATGGAAAAAGCGACTGTGTAAAATTCGCCTCTTTCCAGCTACAACCACAGCTTTAAAAAATAAAAAAGAGGAAAGTCTCTTTTCAGTTTCAGCCCTGATCCAGGAAAGCACTTAATCACATACTTAACTATCAGCACCTTAGTAGTACCAATTGGAACTGTTCCTGTGCTTAAAAGTTAAGCACATGCTTAAGTGCTTTGCTGGATCAGGACCAGGGAAATTTAAAAGCACACTTAAAAGCAGCCAGGATACATTAAAGCTTCCTCTATTTGCATGCGGAGTACATAAGGGATTACAGGGAGAAAGGAGAGTGGTGAAGAGTTGCCAGCTATAGGGCTTTGGAAGCCAGAGTACCCTGCATCGGTAGAAAATGATACTGACGCAGCTGTGAATTCTGTCTTGCCATTGTAATTCACTGCCAGCTCCCTTAATGCCAAAGCACGAGCGGTAATGGAGTCTGCTGTGATGGATTAGAGAGAGACAGGATCCAGGCGCCCACCGTTCACGACAGAAGCATCCTGCTTCCACCTTATTCTCTGTAGTCTTATGTCTGAAAACAGGCTTTCAAAGCCTCCTGCAGTTTAGACACCATCTGAACTCTCCTCGACAACCTCTCTGCCGAGACTAAGGACTGAATGGGTCACGGACAAGAGCGTCCTCTTTGGGGGACCCCTCCCCAGATCAAGGTTGAAGCACATTGGCAGTGGGAGAAGCCGTGGGGGTTACATGCCTTGCCAGTGACAGAGGGGACTTGAGTTCTGAGACTGTCAAGCCAGCCCAGCTGGAAATGCTCTTGCTTTAAAAGTATAACTCTGACGTCTCTTCCCAAGGAAAATACAATCAGAACATTTGCAGTCACGGAGCTGTCACCAGTCCTGCCTACCCCAGGTACTAAAATAAATAAAAAAGTCACTAGGCAGGATCCCAAAGAAATCATGGATTTGTATGGGGTTTGCTTTTTTTTTTTTTTTTTTTTTTTTAAATATAGATGTGGGGTTCTTTCTATTCACTTCTCGACCTTTGAGAGCACTGCCCATTATTTGTCACCTTGTGCTCCTCTGTCTGACTGTTCTCTCTTTTCTTATACTTAGATCAGAAGCTCTTTGGAATGCGGGCCCTCTTTTTCTTCTATTTGTACAGCACCTTGCACAGTGGGATCCTCATTTATGACTATAATACAAGTAATAACTGAGCCTTTAGGTACCAGAGGGGGAGCCGTGTTCGTCTGGATCTGTAAAAAGCAACAAAGAGACTGAGCCTTTAGGTTTTATGTTTTCAATCTTTTCTCTACCACCACCAGGGCTAGAAACTTAAAAAAAAAAAAAAAAGGAAAGTTGAGATTCTCCCACACCACATGATGCCGGGAGCTGGGGCTTTAAGAAACATCAAATATCACAAGACTTGCAACAACAAAACCCAAACTTACAAGAGATGGCAATGTTATGCCGCAGAATCTCACATTCCTTCCCCAGGCCACTCCCCGGAGCTGTCAAAACAGCCGTTGCATCATAGCCGACAAAGGCAACTTATCAGAAGTGAAACCCTGAGAAAATACTTTTCACCCAAATTCCTCCCCAGCATTAGTCCACTAGAGTATGTCACTTGCTTATGTCCATGCTCAGTCTTAAACGGCTAGCAGGCCTGGAGGCTAGTGGGGAAAGCAGGACTCCTGAGTTCTAGCCTCACCTCTGCCACTGACTCGCTGTAGCCCACTGGGTAAACCACTCCCAGTTCCATGCCTCAGTTTCCCCACCTGTAAAATGAGGATAACAGCACATACCATACCAAAACTCAAGGGCGGGGGGAGCCTTTACAGGCAAACCCTATTCAGTTAAAAGTTTTATGATGGGTAAGAACTGTAATGTACTTTGTACAGGCAGCAAGCAATTTGCTCTGAAAGCCCTCGGACAAGGACACAGATTAGAATCAGAGCTGGTGAAACCATGGGGCTCGATGGGACTATGGCGCTGCCTTGAAATCAGAGTTGCACTCATTTACCCCGGCAGTGAATTTGGCCTCAGGATAGAAAGGGTTAAGTCGGAGAGGCCTGGGTGGGAAGGAGAAGGGGTCTCCGTTCACACATGAGCAGCTGGCTTCAAATATCTAGGCCGCAGGACCTAGATGCCACGGGGATGGGTGCTCTATAAATAGCTACAAAAAGGGAGGGCTGACCTTTTTACAGCTGTGTCCTGTAGGACCATCTGAGGGGACAGAGTCACAGGGACCGCAAAGCAAGGAAGAGAGCTCGCTCGCTCACCATTCTCCGTGAGAGATGGGGTTAAGAGAGCAGCTTTCAAACAGGCAAACTAGGGCGATCCATGGCACCCATCCCCTTCCCAGAACACGCGCCGCTTCTGACTGCAAATTACGGGTTTACGAGCTTAGCCTGGAGTGACCCAGTTTCTTAACTGGGGTCCTGTTGTCTGGGCTCTCAGCGGCCACCACGACTTGTGTGGCTCTCCTGGGCACACCCAGCATGGACTCAGAGCCAGGGGTGCCTCCCTCTGAGCCCCTCCCTCCTCCGGGATTGCACGCTCCAGCGCAGCAAAATAGAAGGGACATCTGGGGCGGAGATGGCAGGGCCTTAGGCCGGAACCAGAGTGCAACCAGGCTCCCAGCAAACTTCCCACACTCGATTCATTGCCTAATGAACTCAGGCCGCCACTGCCACTGCCACGGCAAAGTTTTCCCCCTGCTTTGGATAACTCCTCCAAGCCAAATCACAAGCCTCTGGATCCACCCCTCCTTGTGTCTTACCACATAGCAATCTTTGTCTCAAGCTTTGCAACACACACACACGCAAAGAGACACTCCCAAGCTTGTCCATTAATTGTAGAAACACTGCACCCTAGGTGGCTGGGCATTTTTTTCCATAATCATCCTGAGTTCCCTTTGCAAACAAACCGCCAGCAAACCCCAGAGACGGGTTATGAGCAGCAGATTGTGCATTGCTTCAGAATCTGGGAGCATGCTGTTTTTGGGGCAAGGGGCGAGATGGGTTTGCCCATATGGGTGCTCCCGGCCGACACTAAAGGCGAAGCTTTTGCACCCTGCAAGCAGACGCTGCTTGCCCTGGGGATCAGGGAAACGGCCTGCAGCAGGTTTAAAGCTCTACAGGAGAGATCATTAGCTCTTAAGAACAACCCCAGCCCCCAAATATTTTATCACAGTGCACCAGCCAAACGGAGCCAGCCACCCCTGCCCCAAAAACAGCCAGCAAATGAGTTGTCGCCTTGCAGATCCAAACCATCCCCCCTACACTACAGATGTGACAGTGATCACAACCCACTGATTACACACACACCCCATACACCCTCTGCAAACTCTGCTCCTCAGCAGCCATATTTCTTTCACAGCTGGATCTGTCCCACTCCCCCCCGCGCAAGCCGCCTGCCTCCAGCTTTTTACCTGCTATGGGACGTGTGCGTGGAAAAGTTTCTTTGCCGATTTCACTCTGAAGCTGCTTCGGGGCAAGGGACGACTTTTCTCACCTTCGTCTTGTTGTCAGCACGGCGCCGCTCTCCCTCCCCACCCCTCTTGGTGCTCATGTAAATGCAACTAATCCGGATTCTACTACTCCTGGGCTGGAACCTTGTCGCTTTCCTCCCCCCGCACACACAGGTGCATGCAAGCACTCCTGCCTGCATGGGGGGGGCCCAAACACCCCCACGCCCCGGGAACTCTCGGGTGCCACTTTGCTGCCTTCGCTAGGAAGTTTTTTATTTTTTATTTTTTTTTCCCCTCTGGGTGAATTGATCAAGGACAGGACTCCAGGCTGCTGGGGAAAGAAAAGCTGCTGGGGTTTCTTGGCCTAGCTTTTGTGTTTGCGGAAGAGACATCTGCTGGGTGGGAGGATTTACAGCAGCCAAGGAGGAGGGAAAAAGAGATTATTTTTTTCCCTCCCAGTTGAAGCAATACACAAGAGCTGGCTGGAGAAAGAAAGGCAGGGCAAGCAGTCCCAACAACATTAGCCTTAATTGGTATGTGCAGGAGCTGTCTCATAGGATAAGAGTCTAGGGCCAAAGCAAAGCAGATCAACCTACTGGGGATTACACTGAAATATCATCAGGCTCCTTTAAGGCCTGCAGGATCTGACATTATTGGATCAGATGGCCGGGCCATCTAGTTTCTTATCCAACAGCAGCCAGCGCCCAGTTCCTGTGATTTTATTGTGAGTCTGGCCATATTTGTCAAGTATCCGAGGGGTAGCCGTGTTAGTCTGGTTCTATAGAAGCAGCAAAGAATCCTGTGGCACCTTATAGACTAACAGACGTTTTGCAGCATGAGCTTTCGTGGGTGAATACCCACTTCTTCGGATGCAAGAGAAGAAGTGGGTATTCACCCACGAAAGCTCATGCTGCAAAACGTCTGTTAGTCTATAAGGTGCCACAGGATTCTTTGCTGCTTTGGCCATATTTGGTGCGTGTTTCTTAAAGCTCCAGCTGCTGGAGGCATGTGATTACGTGTGACTTTCAGGTGTGGTTTTAAGTAGGTTTCTAGCTTTCATAGATACGGAGAAAAGCATGATTGAGACAACAGATGGCAAAGAACAAGAACCTTGCTTTAAAAAATAAAAACAAGCAGCCAAAAAAGCCCACGTGATTTTTAAGCCAACCTCATCAGATTCTGACTCATCTTTAGGGGAAACTCTTCCATAATACAGGTAAACAGTTGTGGGATACTCTTTAAATTTAGGACAGCAGCTGAGGGGGTTGTAACAGAAATGATCAGATAATAATTCAGGGAGTACAATCTGCCTGGCCCTGCAATGACATTAATTAGGAGGGTGCACACTTTGTAGCTTGCCTCGGCTGAGCTCATTGAACACCTTAGGGGCTTCTCGCAACCCTCCATCCTCCCCACCCCCTCTGCCCCCAGCTCTCTGGGTAACCACGCTTCCATACCCCTCTATTCCAGGGACTCCCTGCAACCCCCCCATGCCAGAGGCGTGTACCCCCCATTCCTCCAACATCCCCCATTCCCCCCATGCTAGGGGCTGCATGCCCCTCATTTCACCAATTCCCATGTCTCTCCCCCCCTCCCATACTGGGGGCTGTGTGCTACCCCATTCTCCTCTCCCTCCATTCTCCCTTCCCCCTATGCCTCCCATTCCTCTCTGCTCCCATACCAGAGCTGCGTGCCCCCCACTCTCTCATCCTCACCCCATGCCAGGGTCTCTGAGTCACCCCTACATCCTCCCAGATGAAATAACAAACCCCTCTTGCCTATCTCCATAAGAAATGCTGCCACGTGGACATTATACTAGTACATCACAGCTCACGGGGTTTTTCATACCTGATGCGTCCCTCCAGCAGAGCCAGTTCTACTCTCACCCTGGACAAATATCACTAGAAGACCTTTAAAAATCATCTTCATTGGCATAATGGATGGCACAGGGGTGTGCAGAGCCATTCATGTTTAGGTTCCACCTAGCCCAAGTTATTAAGTAGCCAAAAAAAAAAAAATCCGCCTGTCTGAAATGAGCTGGCAGGGACAGGCACATGCACCACAAAACCCACCATCATTCTTGCAGCGTTCCCACCTCTCAAGATTTCATTGCGAGGCTCATGATATTTCCAGCTGCTGGAATCATGAGATTGCAAGAGAGTCTTAAAAAGGAAACAAGACAAAAAAGTAACTTTCTTGTCCTTATGGTTGAAGAGAAATGCTTAAAAGCATGAAGCAACTGAACCCTAAAGTCTCAGGTACCAGAAAGCAAAGAAGACCACCCCCCAAAAATGTTGCAGTGCTATAAAAATGTTCATAATGTTTAAGCCAATCATGATTTAAAAACAAATATGATCTTTTACCCTTTAGACATATCCTTTTCCTCTTTAATCTGTTTTGTGCTTCTTTACTGGGAAGCAAAACTGGTTCACAGACAACATTGTTGGCCTAATTGCAATTTGCTGCAGGTTATTTTTGCCCTGTGACTATTTGTTTCTTTAATTAAAGTATTTATTGTAAAAGGAGTGTATGACAGAGACATGCACTCACACACTGGCCTCCCTATTTCTGAACTGCAGCTGTCAAAAAAATGCCATCTCCCACAAGCCAGCCGCTGCACTGATTCGGGTCTCACATCTGAAGCTAAAGGCAAGAGGAGTAATTCAGATGACACAATGAGAAGCAGGTCTGCTGCAACAACATAGGAAAAAGAACCAGTCCAGCAATGAGCTCTTCTTAAAGGACAGCCAGTGCATTATGTAAATAACACAACTTGGATGTTAGGTAGCAGCAGAGGTGAAAGTAAGCCGGTACAGCGTACCGGCAAGAGCCAGAACGCCATGCCAGACCGCACCGGCTTTCGCTGCGGGGATTTAAAGGGCTATGGGCTCCCCGCCCCACTGGCAGCCCAGAGCCCTTTAAACCCCCCGCCCACGACTCTGGCGGCCAGGCTGGGGCCAGATTTAAAGGGCTCTGGGGTGCCGCGGCTGCGGTCAGCCCAGAGCCCTTTAACCCCCCCCCGCTGCTGAGATTTAAAGGTCTCAGAGCTCCCCGCCGCTGTGGGCAGCCCAGAGCACTTTAAATCCCAGCCACAGCTCCGGTGGCCTGGCTGGGGCCAGGATTTAAAGGGCTTGGGGCTCCCCTCAGCAGCAGAAGCTCTTGGTCCTTTAAATCCCTGCCCCAGCCCTGCAAAGCTCAGGGTTCCCCGTAGTGGCCGGAGCCCCGGGCCCTTTAATTTGCCCCTGAGCTCCAGGGGCCTCCCAGCCACCTCTTCAGGTGGGAGCCCCTGGTTGATTTAAAGGCCCTGGAGCTCCCAGCCACAGCTGGTGCCCCAGGGCCTTTAAATCTTGAGGCCACGCCCCTTCCAGATAAGGCCACGCCCCCCTCAGGACTCCAGTAGTACCTGTAAATCCTGTAAATTACTTTCACCCCTGGGTAGCAGGGAATATTGTTTTCTGGCAGTGGTTTTGTGAGGTTTTGGATCAAAGAAATGTAGCGAACAACAAATCAGGATTCAAGGCAACAAGAGTTACAGAGTGTGGAAAGCTGGAGGGGGATGGGGAATCTTGTGACTGCGAAAAGCCAGACCCCTGCCCCATCAGTACTTTCACAGAGCTCCCTCTGTCCGTCACTTGGCCTGAATGATCTGCCTCACTCCTGTCAAACTGGATCCACACACAACCCCTTCCCTACACACAGCCCCATATACTCCAGCAACTACTCACCCACCCCTTTCCCGCAAATCGCACAACTACACACTCACACCTGCTGCCGATGTGTATTTCCATATAGCCCCCACCTGCAAAGTACTCCCCCCCCACACCCCTTCACCTACCCAACCCCACAGCACATGAACACCCCTCATAAGAACGGCCCTACTGGGTCAGGCCAAGGGTTCATCTAGCCCAGTGTCCTGTCTTCCAACAGAAGCCAGTGCTAGGTGCCTCAGAGGGAATGAACAGAACAGGTGATCACCAAGTGATCCATCCCCTGTCACCCATTCCCAGCTTCTGGCAAACAGAGGCTAGGGACACCATTCCTGCCCATCCTGGCTAACAGCCATTGATGGACCTGTCCTCCATGAATTTATCTAGTTCTTTTTTTAACCCTGTTTTGGCCTTGGCCTTCACAACATGCTCTGGCAAGGAGTTCCACAGGTTGACTGTGCATTCTGTGAAAAATACTTCCTTTTGTTTGTTTTAAACCTGCTGCCTATTAATTTCATTAGGTGACCTCTAGTTCTTGTGTTATGAGAAACAATACTTCATTATCTACTTTCTCTACACCAGTCTTGATTTTATAGACCTCAATCATATCTCCCCTTAGCCTTCTCTTTTCCAAGCTGAAAAGTCCCCATCTTATTAATCTCTCCGTTCCATACCCCTAATCATTTTTGTTGCCCTTTTCTGAACCTTTTCCAGTTCCAATATATCTTTTTTGAGATGGGGCAACCACATCTGCACACAGTATTCAAGGTGTGGGCGTACCATGGATTTATATAGAGGCAACATGGTATTTTCTGTCCTTTTATCTATCCCTTTCTTAATTATTCCCAGCATTCTGTTCACTTTTTTGACTGCTGTTGCACATTGAGCAGATGTTTTCAGAGAACTATCCACAATGACTCCAAGATCTCTCTTTTGAATGGTAACAGGTAATTTAGACCCCATCATTTTACATATATAGTTGGGATTATGCTTTCCAAACTCCTCTGCACACAAACAGCCTCACACAGCTCTCTGCAAACACGCTTACTCCTACATACAAACACACAATTTCACACACACTCCCCCATCACAATCCTTTGACTACCAATCCTCTACTCAGTACACACATATACTCCCCGTCACAACCACTACACTCGCACCACCCCATCACAATCCCCTACACTCACACCAAACTACACACATGCTCTCCTGACTCAATTCCCTGCATTTATAACCCCCCTACACACACTCCACCGTCAGAACCTGTACACACTCACTCTCAGCTACACATACACATCACAACCCCCTAAACTCACAACCCTCCTATGTACACTCACAACTACATACCCTATCCTGCACACACAACCCTCCTGCACACACTCCACCAACGCAACCCTTACACACACACACACACTCCAGATCAGAACCCAATGCACACTCATTTACAACTACACACGCTCTGCCATCAGAATCCCCACAATCATAGAAAATCCTCTACATTCACAAGCACACACACTGCCCCATCGCACCCCTTCCTACACACTCCACCAACACAACCCTTATACACTCACTATACACACACACTCCATCATAATCCCCCATAATCAGACCAATCCCGTACACACTCACCACACAAACACACTCTCCTCTACACACTACTCACAGCTACACACACACATCACAATCTCTGACATGCACAACCTTCCAATACATTTACAACTACATTCCCTCCCCATCACAACCCCCTACAGCCAGACCAAATTCCTATACACTCCCCACACATCCCCCCACAGTCACCCCAACACACTCCCTCCTATATTCATAACCCTCCTATAAAATCACAAGTTACCACACACACACATAACTACAAACACATACATCACAACCCCTCACGGTTTCTCACATCACACCCTCTCCTATTCACACAACCCACTGACACATACACAGTCCCCCATCACAGCTCCCCACGGTCACACCTTTCCATACACACACCCCACAGTCACACCCTCTCCTACACACACAGACAACCCCACAGTCACACTCTCCCCAACATGCATAACCCCCACAGTCCACCCGCCCCTAAACACACACACAAAACTCTCACAATCACACCTTTCCCTACACACATAACCTCCGCAGTCACACCCTCCCCCCACAACCCCTGCAGTCACACCCTTCACACACACAACCCCCGTAGTCACAATCACACAGAATCCTCCCCTCACACCCTCCCCTACACACACACACAAGACCCCATAGTCATACCCAAACAGAACTCCCCGTCACACCCTCCCCAACAACCCCTGTAGTCACACCCACACAGCACCCCCATCACACCCTCCCCTACACACACATACCACCCACAGTCACACTCTCCCCTACACACACACAACCCCGCAGTCACACCCTCCCCAACACACACACACAACCCCTGTAGTCACAGCCACACAGAACCCCCTGTCACACCCTCCCCTACACACAGACACACACAACCCCGCAGTCACACCCTCCCCTACACACACACAACCCCGCAGTCACACCCTTCCCTACACACACACAACCCCCGTAATTACACCCACACAGAACCGCCCATCACACACTCCGCTACACACACACACAACCCCCGTAGTCACAGCCACACAGAACCCCGTCACACCCTCCCCTACACACAGACACAGACACAGACACAGACACACACACACCCTCACAGTCACACCCACCCAGTGACTCTCCCGCTCTCCGGGGCCGCCTCCATTTCCCGGCAGCCCCGCGCGCGGCTCGTACCGAGGGACCGGGACCGGGTCCCCACCCCGGCGGGAGGAGCCGCTCGCTCGCTCGCTGCGGAGCCAGGGCCCGCTGCGGCCGCCGCCTCCTGCCCCGCTGCCCGCCCGCCATGGAGCGCTTCGTGCGGAGCCGCCGGGCCGCCCTGCAGGTACCGGCCGGGGCCTGGGCTGGGGCTGGGGCTGGACGGGGCAATGGGGGAAGCGGGAGGGGGGGCTGTGGAGGGAGCAGGAGCTGGGGGGTGCAGGAGGGGGCACTGGGGGTGGGGGCTGTGGAAGGAGCTGGAGTTGTGTGGGGCAGGGGCTGGGGGGTGCAGGAGGGGGCACTGGGGGTGGGGGCTGTGGAAGGAGCTGGAGTTGTGTGGGGCAGGGGCTGGGGGGTGCAGGAGGGGGCACTGGGGGTGGGGACTGTGGAAGGAGCGGGATCTATGGGGGGCAAGGGCTGGGGGAAGCAGGAGGGGGACACTGGGGGGTGAGGGGCTGTGGAAGGAGCCGGAGCTATGGGGGGCAGGGGCTGGAGGGAGTTCGGGAGGGCATGGGGGGCACATGGGGACCAGAACTTCATATCTGGCTCCCACAAAGCCTCCCCTCCATCGCCCCCCTCACAAGCCCCAGCTCTCCCCCCTGCTCCCTCAGCCTTGGTGACCCCTGAACCTCCCCCTAGAACCACACAGCCTGGTTCTGCCTCTCCTATGGCCCAACCCACCTCCCCCACTTGCTGCTCCCCAGCCCGACCTCCCCTCCACAGCTTGCCCCACCCTCACCCCTGTCCATCGCTGTCCCCCCACTTCTCCCTGATCCTTTAGTCCATGGTCCCCTTTGCCCCCCAGCACCCACCAACCGCTGTCCCCGATTCCTCCCCCCATCCATCCATGCCTGGTCCTTCAGCTTCCTCCATACTCCTCCAAGCCTCCCCATGCCCCCTTCAATTTCTGCTCCCCCTAACCCCATGGTCACCCCTCCATGCTGCCCTCATGATCCTCCATCTCCCCTCATCCTGGCTCTGGGACTGGACTGGGATCTAGACTGAGGTGCCCAGATGCTGCAGGGATGGGCACCAATGGAAGAGCCTAGTTTGATGTAGCCCATTTACACCTGCAGAACTAGGACAAAGGATACCCAAGGATCGAAGTATTTTCTGTTTGGTGATGGGACTGAAACCAGAACTTAGCAAAAAGTATTCGTCCCGGAACTGACCTTATCCCACAACCTTGAAAATCACAGTGCTCTGATTACTATCCTGCTTTTCCCCTGCCCCTGCGGCTTTTCAAAATGGTGTTAGCAGCTGATCTTTCCTGATCCAGGAGAGTTAGAGACTGAGGCTGGCATCTTCAGAGGATCCTTACAGGGAAGTTAGACTCCCAAATCCCATTGACTTTAAGTGAAAGGTGGGTACCAAACTCCTTTCAAGTCCCTAGGAGAATCCCCGCCTAAGACTTTCTGCTACTGGGTGCTGGACTTTGAAGCACTGTCTGCTGTCTTATGATCCCGTAGAACCAGTGACCGCTAAAATCATGGGTGAATTTAAGTAGAGAATGAAATTTAAGCAAGATACACCTTTAAAGTGACTTACCAGAGATTATAAAAAATATATATACCCACTTCAAATCAATTTTCCAGTGGCATCTAGTTCAGATGTTTCATGTGATGCTGGACTTAAATTCTACCACCAGGCTAGATGTTTTGTTTTGGTGCTAGTTCAAACTGGCTGTTGCATATCCTGGACCCATATAATTTCCTTTACCTGTGGACCTGTTGACTGACAAACATTATGAAAACAGTTTGAAATTGTGGAAACAAAGGGGCTGATGTTTAATGTTAGTGTGTTTGGGCAGGGAGAGGGAGTGTCAGAAGTGGATGCACGAAATGACCCGGTTTTTGCCCTTAGGGAGCAGCTGTTGTTTTTGTTTCTTTAGCATTTTCAGTTCTGCTGTGATGGGCAGCTGTGCACAGTGCTAAAGTGAACGTGTTAGTGTCAAAATAAGAAGTGCAGGAAATAGAGGTGATAAAGACCTGTTCGAATTTAGTGTTGCTTTGTCTGTATTGTAGACTTCTCTCCAGGAATGAAGTAGACCTTGGCTGTAACATTTTAAAAGATAAATTTTAGAAATTAAGACATTTTAGAAATTAAGCTCCACTAATTTGAAAATCAGCAAAAGTCTAGCTTGTTAGTTTACATGTGATCTCTGCCCAGGCTATAAACTCATGGTAAGGGCGAAGTTGTGTGTCAGATCTGAGACTTTACTGCACTGTGAGTCTAGAGAGAATTCTCTTTGCACTGGGCCTAGGGCACCCTCACCAATTTGTAACTGTCCAACAGCAGTCACGGGCTGACAGCTATGTATAATGTGGGGCATTCTGACCTGTGAGCAAAGTGGCAAAAGGACAGATTTGTGGTTAAGACACGTGACTGCGAGTCAGGAAACATGGGTTCTGTTCCTGCAGCAGATGTCTCCAGTGACCTTGGACAAGTCTCTGGGCCTCAGTTTCCCCATCTGCACAACACCTCCCTATTGCACAGGGCCGAGGGAGTGGAACATCTGACTATGTATATCTTTGCAGCAACCAGAGAGGGGTTAGCATAGAGTGCTGTGAGCACTAATTAGTAGGTTCAAAAGGACCCTATGGATGAAGACATGTCAGTCAAATGAATATGAGTGGGCCCTCCTTTGGGGATTCATTCTGTCCTCAGGGCCTTGCTTGTCTTTTTGAGGCCTACTACTTTCTTGCTTTGCTTATGTGGAATAAGTTAGTAAGGCTGGGATATGCAGTAAAACAGGCATCACTGGCCTCTGAGGTGTTTGGGATGGTGATATACCTGAGAAGCTTGGGGATGTCATGATTAGCATGAACCTATCGGCTAGAGCATAATCCAGGTGGGGAAATACAAATGGAAGATTGCCTGCCTCTTACAATAGAGTCTGTTTCTTCCCATTTCCCCAAGTGTGCCAAAATTCCAGTGAAGGCAACAGTTCTATGCAAGCAGGTTTGATAATTGCTGAGTGTTTCATTGCAGTGAGTTTTAACATCCGGATTCTGTTTGTGGCCATGACACGAGTTTGTGTTTGGGCAGAAATTCTCATGCCACGAGCTCCAATGTCTCTCTGCATCTGGAAAATGTCATCCATCTTATTTGGTCAAGGGATAAAAAAATAATAAAAGCCCCAAAACCTAGATAACATGATACAATGCTTTTTTTTCAGGGACCTTCTAATAGATGCAATGGAGAATTAGGTCACTCAGCTAGCTACAGGCTGTGGTAATATCAGTGTGCTTGAGGAGCAATGGAAGATATGAAAGACAGAAGAGCCTTGTCTATTTTGATCCTGCTTACTATGCAATTTAAATTACATTTCTCCTCTAATAGCTTTAGATTTCCTAACCAGAGTGTAGCGCTGTCACGTTTATCTACACTGATACCTTGTTATGGTAAGGAAATTATAGATGAGTATTTTTATGCAGTTCTTTGAGCTAGTCAGGAGCCAGTAATATGTTTAATCTCTCTCTGCGCAGAGGTGTAAAAATATCAACTGAGATTAAAAAAAAAAATCTACTTGACATTTCAATATACGGTAGAACCTCCCTATTTCTTGACTAATCCCCAGCTTTGATTTTTCTTTCTGAAAACCCTCCTCAGTTCTTGGGGGTGGGGGGGGAATGAATAGCAAAGCTAATGCAGTGATGTGTTTTGTTACTAAAACTTACTGCTATTACTTGTAGTATGGTAGCACTCAGAGATCAGGGCCCCATTGAGCCAAGCACTGCACAGATACTGAGTAACTGAGATGAGGGGCCTGTCGTATCAGCTGCTGCACGCACACAGAGTGACCGAGATCAGGGGCCCATTGTGCCAGCCGCTGCGCGCACACACACAGTAAGAAACAGTCCCTGTCCTGAAGAGTTTACAGTCTAAATAGACAAAATGTGGAAGGAGAGGAAGAAGATTATCCCCTCTTTGCAGATGGGGAAACTGAGGTGCAGAGCGATTTAAGTGACTTTCCTAGAACCCAGATCTCCTGAGTCCCAGTCTAGTGCCTTAGCCGCAAGACCAACTTTCCTCCCCACAGTTACAAAGTGCTATGAAGAATTATCCCCACTTTCCCCAGTGAAATGGGTAGGTTAGCAACATGGTGTCTTACCCATTCCAGGAGCGGCTCATCTTCCCCAGTGTTGAGTGCGTGTTTTGAATGCTAGGCCATGGACTGAGTGCGTTTCACATGTCTGCCTCCAAGGGTGTTGCCATCAGCAGATGCCCAAAGAACTCTTGAATTAGTGCTAAAACTGCCATGTTGCGATCTGTCTATGCTCCCTGCGTCCGTCCCTGGAGGTGCTGCTTGGGGTGACCCTGAAGCTGCTGCCTTTTGGCTGGTGACACTTGTGGGAGAAGCGCGGGGCATCTATAAAGTGAGTCAGGCATTCCCATTTTCCCGTCCCATGGAGGTTCTGCTGCAGAGCAGTCCCCCACCTTTCCATGTTGCTAGAGTCTTGAAGGCAAGTGACACTGTATAAACCTACCTTCCAGTGCTGCAGTGAGGAGGGGAGGGCTGGGACACTGACTCCCAAAGAATAGGACTTAACTTTTCCTTTCTCCTTCCCCCCCTCAGCTGCCTGGCATCATTTCCTGTGCTGCTAACCGACCAGCCTGCTCCTCTGTGCTGGGTAGCAGAGAGGACCTAGCTGTGGGACTAAGGCCTTATTTAACACAAGGGTTTTTAGCCAGTGCTGTATCACACTGTGTTCACTGCCTCGGGCCTGATTCTCCTTGCTCTGCACCGTGTGCAATCACTGACACCGGTGCAGGTTTCAGTATAGGGTATTTATTTTTCGGGGCTGTAAAAATGCAAGGGGTGGTCAAAAGGAATATTCTTCCCTGATGCACAATTGACTTCATGTATGCTGAGGTTATTTTTGCCTTCCCCTGAAGCATCAGTGATGGGCTACAGCTGGAGATGGGACACTGGACGGGGTGGGCCAGTGCTCTGAGGTGGTACCAAGAATCCTTTTTCTTAGCCGCCTGGCTGATGGGTCCTGCTCACATATTCAGGTTTGGAAGGAATTTCCTCCCTATGGCACGTTCCACCTAATCAGTACCCTGCCATTGGTGGCACCTTGGTGGTGCACAGTTTAGTCTCCTGAGAGCTGAAATGTTTTGGTTTAGTCTTTGGGCTTAATACTGGGGTGTCTGGGTGAAATGTGTTATACAGGAGGCCAGACTAGATGATCTAATCTAGGGGTCAGCAACGTTTGGCACATGGCCCATGAGGGTAATCTGCTGGCGGGCCGCGAGACGTTTTGTTTACATTGACTGTCCGCAGGCACGGCCCCCTGCAGCTCCCAGTGACCCCGGTTCGCCGTTCCCGACCCCTGAGCTAATCGGTCTCTTTCAACCTTAAACTCACATGAAACTATAAAAAAAGCAGCATGTGTCTTTGGTTCTACGTGCTCCATGATGCATGGTTTGCTCTAGGAAGCCTCCTTCGCCCCATCGTTAACGTAAATCATTACCCAGCTGCTAGAACCGTATTTCCCTTCTGTATGGTCTCTGCTGGAGTTGCTCTGTTACCAAAAGCAAATGGACCTGGCAGCCGTACCCCGGCAGGACTGTTTCAGACCAGGGCGGAAGGAACCAATTCAAAACTAAAGGGCCCTCACAGAGAAAGTTCCACCAGCTGCACCATCTCTCTGATGGGAGTGGGGAGTGCCCTGCTCTGACGACATCTGTGGCAGTAGGACCTGGGGAGAAGGAGATTGTTGGTAAATAGGTCCCTAGCCATGTACCCAAATCTGCCTCGCTGCTGAATCAGTGTGGTGTAGTAGTTTATACAGACTGTGCACTAGGGTGAACGTGGCCTGTATGATACACATGCTGCATTAATGTAAGACTTCGTTTACATCTGCACTAGGGATGGGCATTAGCATAACTACTCCGGTGGCTACAAGCCAGGCCATGGACAAAGCTTCAGTGGTGGGGCATAACCTAAATGCTGACCTGGTGAAGGGGTCCCCTTGTTCTAGAGATCAAACAGAACGCAGAGGGGGTGGAAGTGCCAGGAGCCGGCACAAAAAGCTGCTTTCTCCTGGCCTGACGAGCTGTGCTGGCTGCAGAGAGGAGCTGGTAGGGTGAATGCAGGGTGGGTTTTCTTCCATAATAACTGTTTGTTTGGGGCTGCACGTAAACAAGCCTCTGTGTGCGGCTCATTGAGTGCGGCCTGTTTGCGCCGAGCGCGTCGATGATGTCGTCGGGCTGCTATTCGTGTGCGTCTTTGCCTGCCGCAAAAATAAGTCTGCTGCATTTGCTTGAGACTCACCTGAAGTCGCGCTGCTGCTGGGCCCGCACATTAACACTGCCTGCAGGCTGGGTGTGAGAAAATGCGCGTTACCTTTGCAAGGCTTAAAAAAAAAAAAAAAAAGTTGGCCAAGAGAAAAGGATGCTACAAGCTTGAGCGGCAGCGTGTCCCAGTGGGATAGCACATTGAACTGGGCCTCAGTAGTCCTGGGTTCTAATCCTGGTCCTAGCTCTGCCAGTGACCTTGGGCAAATCAGCGTCCTGTTCTCTGCCTCAGTTTCCCCTCCCTTCCTGTTTTGTTTACTTAGGCTGCAGGCTCTTTGCAGCAGGAACTGTCTTGGGGTCAGTGCCTGACCTAGTGGGGCTCCGCTCTCAGTGCAGACCTCTCTAGGCTCTGCTGTAAATAGCTCTGAATACGACCCCAGCTTGCATTGGTGGGTCTGTGACCTCCCTTCATCAGAGCTCTTCAGACGATTCAAGCCCTCTCCAGTCCCCTGCTGGGTATGTGTTGTGTGTGTATATATAGCGATGCTACTGTTTCTGTGAATTACCCCTTCGAATCGCTGAGGATTGCACTGTGGGCAGACAGTAGCAGCGATTTTGTCTCTTGTTGGGTGCAGACTTTTCAAATAGACACCCTCCCCCACTGGGCTCTCGCTAAGGGTATGTCGACCCTAGCTAGCGTGGTTAAAACCAGCAATGAAGACATGGCGGCATGGACCCCCATGCAAGCTAGCAATGCGACCGCATACCCAGGGTCCCTGGTGGGCTTGTTCCAGCCCGCACTGAAGCCTGTGTCACTGCGTCTTCACTGCTAGTTTTAGCTGCAGTCACACCTCCAGTTGCAGTGTAGACATAACCTCTGTCTTTCCCCGTTGTTCTCCCAGACCGACATTCTGGCATTCAGCCCCACGGTGTCTGTCTGCTCATGGTGTACGGAGAACCTCTGGTTTAGTTCGGCAGGTTGTTGGCCAAGGCTCTGTGAGCCCCTTGGCTTGGGATCTCTCTTACTTTCCCTGCAGACGTTCCCCCCCGCAACTTGTTTTTGTGGCTGTCTCTCCAAAGTTGCCCTTCCCTGTCGGCTTCCCCTTCCTCTGTCAGTTTTGAACCCAAAGGATGAACGCAGCGCCTGAGATAAGCCTCGTGTTCTGTTGGTATGAATGAGTCAAACCTTGACTCAGTTCCTCATCAGCAGATTCTGCCAGCACCACAGGTCTGCACCATTGGCATTTTCTATTTACAGTTGCAGAAGTAGCTCAAAAGTGAACTGTTTTCTTTTCTTGTGCCCCCAACCTTCTGTATCGCACAAATTAGGAATATAGGAATTGCGAGACTGGGTCTGACCACCATCCCCGCAGCATCTGAGCCCCTCCCAGTCTCATGTACTTATCCTCACAGCCCCCTTGCGGGGCAGGGCATGGCTATTATCTCCATTGTATGGAGGGGAAACTGAGGTACAGAGAGGCGAAGGGGGAAAAGTGCTAACGCACCCAAGTGATTTATTCAGAGTCGATGAGGTTTGGACTCTTCGGTGTCTAGGTCATTCTTAAAAATGGGAGTTAGGCTCCTAAGTCACTTAAGTGCTTTTGAAAATGTGCCACTAAGTGAATTGTGCAAGGAAGCCTGAGGCAGAACAGAGACTTGACCCCACATCTCCTGAGCCCCAGGCCAGCATTTTAACCACTGCACCATCCTTCCTCTCTCTAGCCAGCTCACTGTCCTGTCTCCCATGGAGGCCAGTACCAGCTGCTTCAGAGGCAGATGCAAGCCACCCTTGCGGTGGGATGCTACGGAATAACCTGCTTGTAAAGGAATTTTCTTCCGGTCACTTTCACTTAAAGTCAGTGTATGCCCTGAAGCAGGAAGGTCTATTTCCCTTCCAGTCTTTTCTTTAATCCCACCTAAAGTATCTTTGGAGGCCCTCATTACCAGTATAAAAATCCAATCCTTGTGAATCTGACTGAGCTGTTCACCTTGCTGAAATCTTGTGGCAGCGAGTCCCACAAGCCGGGTGCACACTGTATACAAATAAAACCATTTCCTTTCCACAGTCTTTAACTGGTTGCCTTCTGCTGAATAATGTCCCTTTGTTCTTGTGTTCTGGGAAGATAACTAGGACTATCCCAAGTTCTCTTCTCTCCATTGTCTGCTATTTTACATACTCAATCATATTCCCTCTCACATCGCTTCTGGAAACGAAACCATCTCCGCCTTTTCAGTCTGCATGTTTTCCCATAAGGCCCTCTCTGTTCTAGCAATCTCCTCCTGGAGATAGCGGGGCCAGAACTGAATCCAGTATCCCAGGAAGAGACCTACCATTGCTATAGCTATTACTATTTGGATTGCAGTCCCAGGATCTCAAATCGAGATACACCGGGTGTTATAGAAGTGAGTCAGTGCTGACTAGGCTAAAGCAACCCTCCTAGGGTCATGGTGGTGCAGTCGTTGAGTCAGGGTGGGGTGTCTTTGTACAAGATACACGCTTGCCCAGCCAGAAGGTCTGGGCTGGATGCAGAAGTTACTGGGTGAGGTTCTGTGCCCGGTGGTATGTAGTAGATCAGACTAGATGATTGTATTATTTAGATGGAATGACCATTTTAATGACCCCCCCCCAATCCATTCTGATTCCAAAAGGTGCTAGTGTGTCTCTTACAATCCTGATGGCTCAGACCCATCATGTTGATTTAATGTGTTTGCAGGAATGGCTGGGACATCGCTGCCATTCCCAGCTAGCGTGAAGGTAAATTAGCTTTGAAAAGGCTGTATACATCCCTCTCCAAGGCCTTTGAGTGCCTTTTAGTGCAAATTGCTTGTGCATTTCTCGGTGAGGCTGTTATCTTTCCTCCCTGGGGCCATATGCTGCTGTTTTGCATGTTCGCTCGGTAACATGCAGCTCTTAACTCTACTCCATAAATGCACTATCCCAGCCTTGCTTATCTAAAGTGCTTGGCCAGCCAGGCTTCGAACCTGGCGCTGAGTGTGTCTGCCTGTTCTCTTGATAGTAACTGGGAAACGGATGCTGCCTCTTAGCATCTGCGGGGAATGGCAAATAGCTTTTAGGGAGCTGGTGCAAATCTGCCTTGTTTGCTGTCTGGCATGGAGGGCTTCTTGGCTGCTGCATCCATTTGCTTTTGCAGGTACCAAATGCTTCATTCATAAGTGGTCACCGAGACCTAGCTACCCATGGGTAGTTTCCAGGCTCACTTTTCATTGGCAAGTTTCAGCACTGTAGCAAAAGGGCCAGTGTAGAGATTGGAGCGTCAGAGCTTGCTCCAAGAGGCCATAAGCATCTCAGCCAGCCCTTCGCCCCACATTCACGTTGAACCTCAAACATCTTGGGCCTGGTTCTCCGTTTGCCCTGCACTTTGTGCAGTCATGTACGCCATTGTAAAATGCTGGCAGGTCAGCATACTTGCACTGTTGTAAATGACTTCATGGCAAACAGAGAATCATGCCCCTCAGTTTTAAACTCCCCCCTTCATCCCTTTCCGTTTTCCTTGCATCTGAACTTCTGTCTGCAACCAGAGGAGCCTGCTTATCTTCCCATGGGCACTGGTCTAAACTGGAGTTACACAAGAGTAAAAGTGGCGTGAAAGGAGAATCTGGCCCAGAGCTTGTTCCTGCAGCTCTCTTTGCACATGTCCCCCCTTTAAGAACCAAAGAGAATCGTTAGCAGCTGGAGATTTGATTGCGTCTCTGAGTAGCCGGTTATGGGCCTGCTGTGTTAGGAGCACGCAGTGCTGAGATCTGGCTGCCTCTGTTTTGTTATAGGCTGCCGGAAACCTTAGTCACTGTACCTTTTAATTTCTGTTTGTTTAACCCCCTTGTTTTTGCATAGTTCCCCTTTCTGAAATTAAATGCTACAGTGTTGGGCTGTTGAGGTGTTCTTCCCACCACAGGGATGTTAAATGTTGTTATATTATGGTCACAAGCGATCCTGTTATAGTTACCTCTTGGACCAGCTTCTGCACTCCACTCAGGACTAAATCAAGAGTTTCCTCTCCCCTTGTGGGTTCCCATATCAGCTGCTCCAAGAAGCAGTCATTTAAAGTATCGAGAAATTTTGTGTCTGCATTTCGTCCGGAGGTGACACGTTCCCAGTCAATATGGGGATAATTGAAATCCCCCACTATTATTGAGTTCTTAATTTTGATAGCCTCTCTAATTTCCCTTAGCATTTCATCGTCGCGATCCCTGTCCTGGTCAGGTGGTCGATAATAGATCCCTAATGTTATATTCTTATTAGAGCATGAAATTACTATCCATAGAGATTCTATGGAACCTGTGGATTCATTACTTAAGATTTACCCACAAGAGTTTTTCGGGGCCCCTGGAGCGGGGTCCTTCACTTGCTCCGGGGGGTCCTGGAAAATTCTCGCAGGGCCCGGGCCCCCGGAGCTTCTTCCGCTCCGGGTCTTCGGCAGCAATTCGGTGGCAGGGGGGTCCTTCCACTCCAGGACCCGCCGCCGAAGTGCCCCGAAGACCCACAGCGGGGAGTCCTTCCGCCCCGGGACCCACCGCCAAAGTCCCCAGGCCCCCTGAATCCTCTGGGCGGCCCTGCTCCACTTTGGTGCTCTGCTTCGACTGGGGGAGGGATAGCTCAGTGGTTTGAGCACTGGCCTGCTAAACCCAGGGTTGTGAGTTCAATCCTTGAAGAGGCCACTTAGTGATATGGGGCAAAAATTGGTCCTGCTAGTGAAGGCAGGGGGCTGGACTCGATGACTTTTCGAGGTCCCTTCCAGTTCTAGGAGATTGGTATATCTCCAATTATTACCTTAACAGGGATGGGGAGGGAAGGGAATCTCTCTGTGCAAGGGGGCATGTGGGGAAATTGGGCTGCCGACCACATAGCACTGAGACCAACGCATGCTAGAGCTTGCTTAAGATTCATTACTTAAGATAGAGGTCCTGGATTTCAGTCTCTTCCCTAGCAGACTAAATTTGGAACCCAGGACGTCTCTCCTACCCTTCCCTATGTCATTGGTACCTACATGAGCCACGACCACCGGCTCCTCCCCAGCAGTACACATAAGTCTATCTAGATATCTCGAGAGATCCGCAAGCTTCGCACCAGGCAGGCAAGTCTCCCAGTCATCACAAACCCAGCTATCTAGGTTTCTAATGATTGAATCTCCCATTACTAACACCTGCCTTTTCCTAGTGACTGGAGTTCCCTCCCCTGGAGAGGTAACCTCAGTGCGAGAGGCAACCCCAGCACCCTCTGGAAGGAGGGTCCCAACTATGGGAAGGTTTCCCTCTGCTCCCATTGACTGCTCTGCTTCCCTGGGCCATTCTTCCTCCTCAACTGCGCAGGGCCTGTCTGACCAGAGGTGGGACAATTCTACAGTGTCCCAGAAAGCATCATCAACATACCTCTCTGCCTCCCTTAGCTCCTCCAGTTCCACCACCCTGGCCTCCAAAGCCCGTACGTGGTCTCTGAGGGCCAGGAGCTCCTTGCACCGAATGCAAACATACGCCACCCGCCCACAGGGCAGGACATGCTGCACTCAGCGCAATAAACTGGGTAGCCCCCACTCTGCTGCTGGGCTTCTGCCTGCATTCTCTCCTGCAGCTACCTAGTTAATGAAAGGGTTTTGTTTAAATCAGGAAGTTTTGAATCTAGTTTAGTTTACGGGTTTTAAAGAACAGCAAGTGAACTTTGCCCCCTTCCAAACTCCCTTGCGAAACTCCCTGTTAGCAGCCCTGGTCGCTCACTGCTTTATAAAGCCCTGGCCTTCTTGATAGCCCCGCCCACTGACTAAGGCTCAGCCAATTAACAGAGGCTTCTAGCTTTCAACTGCCAGCCACAGCACAGGGTCCTCCAAACAGACAGACAGACACAAGCTCAGCACACAGCAAGTAACCCCCAAACACAAACAACACACTACAGCCACTCACCCCAAGGGTCCTGTGTTTGCTCCTCCTTCCCCTGGAGAGCTCCCTGTGCGAGACTCCCTGTTAGCAGCCCAGCACGTGGGAGTGGGTCTTTTTCCCGTGCCAGCGGCAATGGGCCTGCTCTGCTGGGATTCAAAGCCTCCTGTCTCTTGGCAGGAACATGTCCAGCACAGGCAGGAAGTCCACGTGGTGCTGGGGAATGAATCGTGCGACCTGGATTCCATGGTGTCGGCACTTGCCCTGGCTTATTACTTGGCAAAGGTGAGTGTTGCCCTGAGGCTGGGCTCTGCTTCAGGGCTGCCCAGAGGGAGGGGGCAAGTGGGGCAATTTGCCCCCGGCCCCGCGGGCCCCCACAAGAGTTTTTTGGGGCCCCTGGAGCAGGGTCCTTCACTCGCTCCGGGGGGGTCCCGGAAAACTCTCGCAGGGCCCGGGCCCCCGGAGCTTCTTCCGCTCCGGGTCTTTGGCAGCAATTCAGCGGCAGGGGGGTCCTTCCACTCCGGGACCCGCCGCCAAAGTCCCCAGACCCCCTGAATCCTCTGGGTGGCCCTGCTCCGCTTTGGCACTCAGCTTCGGCTGTGGTGGATTTAACAGGGATGGGGGAGGGAAGGGGATCTCTCTGTGCAAGGGGGGATGTGGGGAAATTGGGCTGTCGACCACATAGCACTGAGACCAACGCACGCCTGAGCTGCTGTGTGATGCCTGGACCCACCCTGGGCCGTGCTCTCCGTAGCCAAGGCCTGCTGCTAACTGTCCCTGTGGTTCGCTGCGTTGTCCTGCAGACCTCTCTGGAGTCCAAGGCGGTATTTGTCCCCGTGCTGAACATTCCCCGCTCGGAGTTCCCCCTGCGCACAGAGAGTGCCTTCCTCCTGCAGGAGCAGCAGATCCCTGACAGCTGCCTGATCTTCCGGGATGAGATCGACCTGCATGCACTGCACCGGGCTGGCCTCCTCTCCTTGACGCTGGTCGACCACCACATCCTGCCGAGGCAAGTGGAGAGGCAGTGCAGGGGATTTAGGAGATAGGGGACGTGGGGTTGTGCATGTCAAATTCTGGCTCTGCCACTGACCTACTCAGTGACCTTGGGCAAGTCACTTCTCCTCTCTGTGCCTCAGTGTCCCCATCTGTAAAATGAGGCTAAGGACACTGAGCCATCTTTTTAAAGTGCTTTGAGATCTAAGGATGGAACGCACGATACGGCAGCTCAGTGTTATCATTAAATCCCTGGTGAGGGCTCCAGGCAGGATGGAGTGGGGAGTAAATGATAGGCGAATGAAGACGTTATTATTTGTATTGTGGTAGAATCCTGGCCCAGGAACCTGTTGTACTATGCACTGTACAGACACAGAACAGAAGGACGGCCTCTGCCCCAGTGAGCTTGCAATTGAAGTAGATGAAATTGCTTAGTCTTATAAACAGAGGCACTGTCTTGTCTATGGAGTGGATGGCATCCTTGCTGGATTATGCAAGACAGGTGCACAAGGGCAGGTGGGAACCCCTAGAGGAGCGAGTGACTCGCTTTAAAATATTCCCAATCTTGCTGTTGGCTCACGTCTCATGGGCATTGGGGAAGAGACGGGTCTTTCCCAGGGACAGCTCTCTGCACACGGAGGTCAGCATGGGACAAGGCACAGAGAGCTTGGGCAGGGTGGGCTGTTACCCAGCAGAGTGGATCTGACGTCCAGACGAGTTCATGAACCCTTCAGCTTCCTTGGGAGGAGCCGGGAGAGTTCTCGTGGCTGGAAGGGGCCTATAGACAGGAGCTGCGGCTTCCCCATAGCTGCTCTGCATCACTGGGTGCTCGGGGAGGGTTTTGCTAAAGGGGATAAGCAAACCTGATATGAGCAGGCAGGTTTGCACAGCATTCCCCTGCGTCGCTGGGAACCCGAACACGATGGCATTTCCCCTTCCTCTTCTACATGCGTGTCTACCATCCTTTCCTGTGCCCGCCTCGCCACCACCCTCACCCCTGCCCACGCTCTGTGGATTGTCTCCCGGCTACCCTAACCTCACCCCACCCCCTCAGTTGCCATACCATCCTTTCCCTGTTTAAGGGCTGAAGCCCCCCTCCCCTTGCTGCAGCACCACCTTCAGCCCAGCGCCTTTGCATGTGCGTGTCAGTATATTTTCAGTGTAGAGGAAATAAGCCCCCCGCATCAGCCTTTTTTTGGTTCGGGGAGCAGGAAAAGAGCCTGAGAGAGGAGGAATTTTCGGTCCATCCCCAGGGTGATGCTATAAATACACAATAACGCCCACCAGGGTGCACCATAACGCCCTTGGATGCTCTGGGGTGGATGGTGACGCCAAAAGGACAGGATCCATCCCTGGGGTGATTCTATTGACCCTAAGTCCCTCTTTTTGGGGTGGGGGGAGAAACTGCAGAGAGAAACGCCTGGGGACAAAACCTGGGCCTTTCCTGGCCTGCATCCATCTCTCCAGAGAGGGGCGCTCTCACGGGCGGCGCCGCTCACTTCCCCGTCTCACCCGCCCAGTGGAGATGCAGCCCTGGAGGAGGCCGTGATCGAGGTGATCGACCATCGGCCCCTGGAGAGGGAGCCTCGGTGCAGAGTCACCGCGGAGCTGGTGGGCTCCTGCGCCACACTGGTGACGGAGAGGATCGTGCAGGGCCCAGCGGAGCTGTTGGACAGACAGACGGCCGCCCTGCTGCGTGGTGAGAGCAGTGCTAGCTGACTTTGGTGTTCGGGGAGGGGTGTAGCGTTCTGGGGCGGAGACCCACAGCCGCAAATATCAGGCCCGTGCCCCAGGCTGTATCCTGCTGGCTGTAAAACCGACCCCTAAGCAGCAGCATGCTCAGCAGGGCTGCATCTTCACCAACCCAGGAAGCAGCAAATCCTGGACTCCTGCAAGGCCTGTTTACTGCAGCATGGCTTTGCCTAGGGGAGATATTCCAAAACACCTGTCTAGAGCCAGAGGCTCTAACTCCCCGGCTCATGTCTAAGACCACAACAACTGTGTATGGTCTCTGTTTTCTCGCGGCTTGGCTCACAGCACACTGTGTTTCTGTGTCAACTGCTGCTCCCTTTGCTTTAAAGGTACAATAATTCTGGATTGTGTCAATATGACTCCAGAAGCTGGGAAAGTGACTCCCAAAGACACTCAGTACGTGGCCCTGTTGGAATCCAAGTTCCCAGACCTCCCAGCGAGGAGCGTCCTGTTTGAGGCTCTGCAGACAGCCAAGTTCGATGTGTCAGGTACCAGCTTTTCATGGATTGATGGGGGATCAAATGGGATGGATGGGGAGGGCAGGGGCTGAATGGAGCTTAGATAGTTGGAGGCACTAAATCAGACACGTATCTGAATTAACCTGAAAACAGTCCAAGAACCCACCTAGCAGTGTGGTCAGAGGGTTGTGTGTGCGAGCGCTGTCTTGAGTCTTTTGGAGCATCAAAACTCAAAGCTCCCTGGAAGTGATCCGAGTTCCCGCTGGGAACGAATGTCCCTCTTCACTCACGCTTGCCCCTCTCGTTTTTCCAGGGCTCACTACAGACCAGATGCTGCGAAAGGACCTTAAGGTGCTGTCGAGCGACGGGCTCGTTCTTGCCATCAGTGCTGTGTACGTGACGCTGGAGGTAAGGATCAATACAACATGGGGATACCGAGGTGCGGGAAAGTGAAGTGACTTGCCCCGGACCACGGAGGGAGGCGGTGGCGGAGCTGGGAATAGAGCCCAGGAGTGAAAGCAGCTTTCGCCTGCTGGGTGTCTGTGCATTTTGCCATTTAAATGTTAACCTGTGCAAGTGGGAAGAAGCTGATCCCAGGATTGGGAGCTAGGTCTCCTGGGTTCTCTCCCTAGTTCTGCCAATGAAGTGGGGATAATGCTGCCCATCTACCTTGCAGGGCAGTGGAGGGTTTTCTATCTCTCTGTGGTACTTATCAGTGTAGTATCTGAGCATCTCCCCTCACAACCCGCCTCTGAAGCAGAGCAATGCTGTTATCCCCATAATACAGGTGGGGAATTGAGTCACAGCGAGGGAACTTGCCCAAGGTCACCGAGCAGGCCAGTGGCGGAGCTGGGAATAGAACCCAGGTCTCCTGCATCCTAGTCTGTCGCCCTATCCACTAGACCCCACTGCTGCCAAATAAGCATCCCTTCTCCAAGGAGCCTGCAGTCTGAACAGTTCAGGCAGAGCAGGTGCATGAGACAAGTGGGTGGTGCTGGGGGCGGGGAGGAGGACAGGGTAGTAAGACGGGCAGGAGCTGGCAGCGTTGCCTGCCGTCCTGTCCCGTCGCGTGCCTGTGCCTTCCGGACTCTGACGCCGATCGCTGTCCTTGCCTAGGCCTTCCTGCAGCGGCCTGGCTTGCAGCAGGACCTGTGCGCCTTCTGCCAGCGGCACGGCTACGGTGGGTTGGTAGCCATGACGATATCCTTCAACGAGCGGAACGAGCCATTCCGGCAGCTCGCGGTGTACAGCCAGCACCCGGCGGTGCGGACAGCGGTGAGCATAGTCGGGGCATGCCGCCTGCCTGCCTGGGCTCTGCCCTCAGATTCTCAAGGGATATTCCAGAGCCGGGCGCCCTCCCTCAGTGGCCAGTCCCGGCAGCCCATGCATATAACAAACTGAGGACACTGTGATTCCTGCCTGCAAGCACTAAATCCCCTGTTTGCACCCTGATCCTGCACTGCATTTAAACAGGTGCTTAACTTCAGTCACACAGAATCGTAGGACTGGAAGGGACCTTGAGAGGTCATCTAGTCCAGCCCCCTGCACTCATGGCAGGACTGCGTATTATCTAGACCATCCCTGGCAGGGGTTTGTCCAACCTGCTCTTAAAAATCCCCAGTGATGGAGATTCCACAACCTCCCTAGGCAATTTATTCCAGTGTTTAACCACCCTGACAATTAGGAAGTTTTTCCTAATGTCCAACCTAAACTGCCCTTGCTGCAATTTAAGCCTATTGCTTCTTGTCCTGTCCTCAGAGATTAACGAGAACAATATTTCTGCCTCCTCCTTGTAACGAACTTTTATGTACTTGGAAACTGCTATCTTGGCCCTGCTCAGTCTTCTCTTCTCCAGACTAGACGACAAACCCAATTTTTTCAGTCTTCCTTCCTAGGCCATGTTTTCTAGACATGTATGACTTAAGTGCTTTGCTGGGTCAGAACCTATCTGACTTGTTCTCATAGTGGCCCATTGCTCTAGTCTGGCCATCGCTTGACCCCGATAATCCCTGTCCCCAAAGCTGCCCCTCCCTGCCGCCCCCACCTTGGGAACCTCCTAGAAATGGAGCAAGGGGAGGAACGGGACCTTGGCTAATTGCTTCTGCAAAGAGCCCAGAGCAGAAACCGATTTGCTCCTGCTGCAAATGGGGCAGAACGTGAGAGGGTTTGGGAGCCAAAGCTTGGGATCTGAGGGTTTTGTTTGTCCAATGTAAAACACAAGGGAGCTGCCTGTAGGAAGAGCCCCCGCTGGGTATCGGGCTCTCTGGGTGCTCCTGGACTTGTGAATTCCCAGCTCAGCCCTAGTCCCCCAGATCGGCATGCTGGGCTGTAGCCTCCCTTAAAGGACCAGCACACTCTTTACCCCGCCAAAAAAGCATTGGTGACCTGTTCAGCGCCTGCCCAGTTGAGATGCTTCTGAGTGGAGTCCGGATGCAAGACAGCTTTGGCTCTGACAGCGACAGGCGCTACAGAAATCTCACAGAGGGGACTGGCGTTCCCAGCAGGCTGCTTTCCCAGAGGTTCTTCCCTTGATTACACCAGCCCCCGCCCTCCTGCGGCCCCGGCTCAGCAGAGCGCTGGAGTCCTGTGGGAGTCAGTGCCTTATGAAACACCCGCCCAAGCGCTTTGCTGAATCGGGGCCCAGGTGCACGAGCTGTTCCAGCCCCTTCCACGGCTGTCAGGTTCCAAGCACCGTCTGCTCTGAAACCTGCTCGCCCGCCTGATGTGCCGAGCTCCCAGCTGAGCCACTGGCCACCCAAGTGGAAGCAAGACCGCTTGAAAGCCCTGTTCCCCTCCCCCCGCCACCTCAGTGGGTGTTTCTAGGTCCCCACGAATCCCCCTCCTCCAAGGCTTAGTCCCGTCCCCCCACATCCCCTGTCCATCAGAGCTTGTTCATGCCACGGTTGCTCCCGTAGCCGGCGGGGTGGCTGCTGAACTGTGCCAGTGTCGGCATTCACCCTTCGGCTCCAAGGCCGCCTGCAACGCAGCAGCCCACGTGCCTGCAGAGTTTGCTTCAGTGCTTCCCAGAGCCCGGCGAGAACATACCCCAAGAGTGAGGGGGGAGGCTGTTTACTCCCCCCATCCCCAGCTGTGCAGCAACGGCTCCCCTCCCCCCCCATCCGATCCCGCGCCATCGCTCGTCACTCATTAACCGTGGTCAAAGATTTAAAGCTGTGGGAGGGATCGCGGGCTAATCGCCCGGGTGGGTCAGAGATCACGGCAGCTGAGGGGACCGAGCGGGAGACGGCGGCCTTAGAGATGGGAGGTAAGAGGCTCCTTTTTCCATCCCTGCAACCGGCTCTGCTCCAAAGGGAAACGCCCTCCGTGTGATCCTGCCCCAACGTGCACCCTGGGCGTCTCCCGCACCCGGCGCTTTGCCTCCGGAGGCTGAATCCAGAGGCTGGACTGGGCAGATACAAGCTGAATGTCGATCATTCGAACCCAGCCTGTCGTCCCCCCCGACACACACACATCTACCCTCCCAGCTGGTGTCCACTGATTGCACTTGTTCCTTAACGCTAAGCTTATAGTGCCTCTCGCTTAACCCCACAGCGACTGTGTTGTCTGGGCGAGCGTGAAACCCTTCCCTGGGCTGTGGGGGGCACGTGCGTTTTCTCTCGTTTGTCCGGCTGCCCAGGCACAGGAGCCTTGGACTCTGACGCTCAGCTACTCTAAGAAGTGTTGTTCCTTTGGAGTCCATGGGCCAGATCCCCGGCTGGAGTAAATCAGCGTCGCTCTCTTGGGATGTGCTGACTGACACCAGCTGAGGATCTGGCCCGCTGTCCAGCAGACTGAGCACCTGGGAGCTGTATCCGAGCTTGCGGGGAGAGCAGCCCTGGGATCAGAAGGGCCCAGCTGGGAGCACTGAGCACAGTGACCCCAGCTCTGGGCTCTGCTCACACCCCGGGGCCACACCTGGCTTTGCCGACGTGGTGCAGCAGAATGGGGCTCCCGCCCAGGAGCCAGTCAGTGCGAGGCAAGCTCTGTAATTCTGTCTCCCCTCAAATGGGGTAAATCCGTGGAGCTGCGCCAGCTTACCCCAATGGGGGATCTGGCCCTGAGTGTATCCGAATTACACGGGTAGTGCCCCAAACAGCAGAAATGTAAGGAGGGAACTGGGGGGGCTCATCCCAGAACAGACTGAGGGTGAGCCTCAGCTCTGGCTTTGCTGTCACTATGCATGTCATCATCCCATCCCGGCTGCGTTGTGACAGCAGGTTCAGCCTTTGGGAGGGTCTTTGGCTCCCAGCCGGCTCCTCACCCCGTCGTGTTTCTGTCCCCACTAGGTGTGTGGCGTTCTGGAGCGCGCTAACAACCCGCCCCTGGACCTCTCCCCTCTGGGGAGCCTTTACCCCAACATCTGTGCCTACCACCAAGGCAACACAGTCGCATCGCGTAAGAAAGTCCTCCCGATCCTTAAAGACTTCCTGAGGGAGCGGGGCATAACGGCTGGCCCCATGCATCCCGCGGACACGGGTTCCTGTGGCACGACGAGACCGGAGCCGAAAGACTCCTCTGCCGGTTGCGGCGAAAGCGGCGAGAACCCGGAGGACTCGGATGTGGCTGGCGAAGCGGGCGCCCCGGAGTACGAGCCAAGGGGCAGGAGAGATCCTGCCAGGTGCCCGAGGCATGGGGATGCCCTGCTGGAGGATGATGCCCCGTTGCCTCCCACCCCCATGAACAGCCTGGTGGATGAGTGCCCTCTGGACAGAGGGCTGCCCAAGCTGTCGGCGGAGGCGATCTTCGAGAAGTTCAGCCACATCACGGTGGTGCGCCCCTCCGCCAGCGGCAGCCCCGAGAAGAAATGACACCGGGGCTGGTGCCTGCTCAGGTTTCAGGGACGCGATTGCAATCCTGGCGCTCTGGGAGTAGATGCGCGGCCTCTTTCTGTGTGTGGACGAAACACGTCCCGCTGTCTGACGTGGACCCCGGCCTCGGCAATAAAAGCCAGACGCAGGCGCTTTTGTCAGTGATGCTCTGGAACCGACCTCCGTGGGGCAACTTCTCCAGCGGGGGATTTCATAGGAAAGCCAAACAAAATGCCAGCAGAGTGGCACCCCCCAGTGCAAAGTGCAGCTGCACTTTAAAGGCACCCGGGGGTTTGATCCTGGCCGGACTGTGCCCACAAGGGCGACCTCCTTCTCTGTTACAGTGATTTCTTTAAACCCTGCCCTGGCGCAGCCGCAGCCGCCTCTTGCGTCGCCGGGCCCTAGGTCATGAGCACTTGTGCCGTGTTATGTGGAAGAACGCCCAGGTCCAGCAGCCCCTGAGTCCCATTCCACGTTGTGTCCCATTTCTGTGTGCACAGGCTTACCCCGTGCATCCCCGTCGCTGGACTGGCATCGTGGGAGGGGAGATCTCGGCCCCACTCTCCTTGAACCCTCTGTGGATTTGGCAGCTTTGTTTCCATCCAGAATCCCCCTCGGGGACAGCAATAAAGGAGAGGAACTTCTCTCCCGTCTCCTCTTCCCCCGGCCCATGTGACCCAGTCAGCCATCTTGCCTCCTGTGAGCCATTGGGTCTGTCATGTACCTGCCTGACTGTGCAGCACTGTGCGTAAAGGAAAACTCTTCCTTCACAACTTCCCGTTCTCTGTGGTCGTAATTGTCCAATCCCTTTGAAACCCTGGCTGGGTAGCTTTGGAATTCCAGCCAGCCGTCCAGGGGTTGTGTGAAAGGGTTTCTTCTGAATTGGTTCCTAAAGCTCTGCCCTGGAAAGCGACTGTGAAAGGGACAAACAGGGTTGGGCAGGGTATTTTGCCGCCCCAAGCACAGCAGGCAGGCTGCCTTCGGCGGCTTGCCTGCAGGAGGTCCCCGGTCCCGCGGATTCGGCGGCACGCCTGCGGAAGGTCTGCCGAAGCCGCGGGACCAGCGGACCCTCTGCAGGCATGCCGCTGGCGTGCTGGTGCCTGGAGCTGCCCCTGGGGTTGGGGTCCTGTTAGCGAACCGGGGCCAGCCCGCCTCTGCAGGGAGGGGGCTGGGGTCTATTCCTCCTTGGGCATCATCTATGGAATTGTTACTGATTTCCAGTTACAGGTTCTATGGGGCTTTTTCTGTTGTTCCTCCCGCCACCCCGGGGTGGGTGCACAAGAAGGAAGGAGCCTGGCTTGACTTTTGGAGCCCTGGCTGAGTTTGCAGGGCTCACAATGAGGAAAAAACTCCTCGGCGCTCGTGAATTGGGCGTGTTTGTTTCCGAGTCGCTGCGAGGGAGTAACCCCAGAATCCCAGGCTGTCGTCTTTACTGTCCTGCTGGAGAGTGAGCTACCCGACCCTTGGCACGATCCGACCTGCAGGTGGGGAAAGGACCATACAGAATGCCCCAGTGCGTCCGTTCCTTCTCCCGAGGGGACTGGCAGGTGTGTCTGTGACCCACAGCTCGGGTCATTTTTACTGTCTCTGTTTAATGCCACTTTGATTGGTAAGCCAGTTGTGTTAATGCTACTGCTCACCTTCCTGGGGGCCTATTCAGTACCTAGACAGCACCTCGCATAGTTGCCCTTGGAAAGTAGCCGTTAATCTTTTGCTGATAGTTGAAAGTGACGAACAAGGTACTTTCCAGGTGGCGACTATTCATTAAACTATCGAAGGGGCCACACTATCAGCTTGCCCTTAACTCGGCCTCTCTTGGTGTGGGCTCACTTGATTTCAGGGGCGGTTTCATGTCTGTGATTCTGTGGGCCGGCAGCTCAGATTGCTTGAGGCCTTGTCCACATGGGAAATTTGCACCAGTTCAAGTTAAATTGTTTTTTTTAACCAATATTGTTAAATCAGTGCAAACCCTGCAAAAACCAGAAAATCTGGCCTCGAAATCTCTTCCAGGCTCCGTTCCTTGGAACTGGCCCTTGTCCGCCGCCCTGCTGGTGCTTTCATTGTTAAGGACAGACTTTCATCCTGGGGTGATGATTCTGGTGCACCTGGCACCCAGGAACTGGTGTTCTCCAGAATTGTCATTCTGGGCTCTCACATGATAACTGTAATGGCCTGTGACTCCTAAAAAGGCCTCAGGTACTGCCACTGCAGGTTATCAAGTAACCGCGTGTGCCCCCAAACCAGGTCCACTCTGCGGGGCACTTGCATGAAGGGAAAAATTCCCTGACCCCATAGTCTGGCCCCTGTGTAACCCCATTGTCTGTGGTGGCTGTCAATAAGCCTCGGGTGCTAAAACCCCAGACACATTCCTCAGTGTGTCATGAATTCCCCTCCTCCCTTTCGGCTTGTGAATGATCTAACCATGGTACGTCTCTGTGGTACATGCACCCTAGAGAGACCCTCTTGTGGCGGAGCCCTGAGCCTCCTACACTACAGTCTGTGTCTGTCTGTATGTCCCACAAGCAAAGGCTCAAACAGGTGGGTCTGGGAGCTGCACTGATGGACGATACCCTGTGCCTGAATCCCTCTCTATTTTGTAGCTGTAATGCTGTCTCTATGAAAGCAATGTGCATCCTTATTTATGGAGGACACCTCGAGAGGTTCAGGCTCAGAGGCTGTCAGTCCTGCAGCGTGCACCAGAAATAAGACAGAACCAGGTATGCAGGGTGTGATCTCCCTCTTTATGTGTATTGTAGTGGCATGCAGGAGCCCCAGTCACCGACCAAGACCCCATGGTGCTAGGCGCCGTAAAAACACAGAACAGAAAATCTGCCCTAAAGAGCTGGGAGGCAGAAAGGCCCTGGAGGGTTTAATGAAAGCTTTAGTGTCTTCCAGGTACAATTGGATGCTAGAGTTGGGGGTGACATTACATAGCCCTTTTCGAACTAGTCTTTGCAGCACCCCTCTGGGTGAGTGTGGTCATTATACCTGCTGTGCAGCTGGAGCAAAGTGAGGCACAGCGGGGGATGTGTCCTGCCATCGAGTTGGTGTCCACTGGGGTATGATTCAGGAGCTCCCGGCTCAGGCTGCCCCACATGGTAATAAAAGGAACCAGGATGCGTTTGCGATCCGTGGGGTAAAGAAAATCTGCTTTGGGGCAAGGGGTTAGGGAAGGGAGATATTGAACTTGTGGGGAGTAGGGTAGGGAAACTCAGTTCTATCAGAGCTGGGGTTTAATTCACCCTTGTGCAGGGATAGGGAAGCAGCACAAAGGTTAATGCATCACATAAGCCAGCAAAATTGGCCTCCACGCTCTGATTTAGGAAAGCAGCCCTATTCGGGAAGGTGCTTAAAGTTAAACACATGCTTAAGTGCTTTCCTGAATCGGGGTTGGATACGTCTTTGGAGGGGGGTGTCAGTTTCACCTGTTAATCTGGATGTCAGCTGAAGTAATATACAGTATGTAATAAAGGCAAAATAAGATGAGAAGCAGCTTTATTTAAATGGAGGGGACTGGGGCACAGTGAAGAGAATGTGGTTTGATTTTTCATCCAATGTAGCATTGTATAAATCACATTTTAGCAAGAGAACCAATGAGAACCTCAGAGTCATCGCAGTGGGTCCGTAAGCCTTTTCGGTTCCATTCTCGGCAAGCCCATCTGCGGCAGGATGAGCCGCTGTTCTCAGCTGGCAGTGCTTTCTGATGGTACAGTTTTGTTAGTCCTTTTTAAATTATTTGATATGGTAATTCCAACACTTTTGGGGTGTAGTGTTTTTACTTAGGCCACAGGTCTACTAAAATATGCTATGTTTCAAAATTAATTTCAAAATTGTTGTATGAAAAGAGAGAAATATTACGTAACCAAAGTTTTTTGTTTTTGTAATTCTGATGATCTTGTATTATAAGGATTAAATGTGTGTGCTTTCCTGAGTTAAGGATTCCATGATTTCTGCAGCGGCCAGTGCGGCTGATTTTGGGGTTGCCCAAGCAGATCAGGCAGCCCCTGGGCCAGTCGCATCAGCCACTGCTTGGGGCAGTTTGGGTGTGGGAGGGGGCTCAGGGTTGGGGGTTGGGGTGTGGGGCGGCGCTTCCCTCTGGGGGGCAGGGGAGTTCCCTGAAAGCGGCCAGCATGTCCCTCTAGCTCCTAGGCA
The DNA here is from genome assembly GCF_020497125.1 of Mauremys mutica. NCBI lineage: Eukaryota > Metazoa > Chordata > Testudines > Geoemydidae > Mauremys > Mauremys mutica. Next base: position 22,561,184 of record NC_059088.1, on the reverse strand, counting down.
AAGGACCAGGGGGATCTGCACGCTGACCCTGCCTAGAGGCACTGCCCCTGCAGCTCCTCCCCCCCCCCCCCACCAGTGGTGTCCCCAGACCGCCCCCTCAGAGCACTCCCGGCCAAGTTTTAGTCGGGGTATAGTACAAGTCATGGACAGGTCACGGGCCATGAATTTTTGTTTACTGCCCGGGACCTGCCCATGACTTTTACTAAAAATACCCGTGACTAAAACGTAGCCTTATAGATCATCATCAAACACACAAGACTGAACAACCCTTTTTGTGACAAATTCTGCTCTTGCTTAGATGCAAGTGGCTTGACGACCTCCACGGATGGATCGTTGGCAGAGACTGAACCCAGGATTTCTGGATCTAAAAGCACCAGCCTCTCCAGGTTGAGCTAAAAGACCATGTGACTCATTAGCCGCTTTTAGGCAGTAGCAGATTTATCAGGCTCTGTTCTGTAGCCACTAGAGGGCTAAAGAGCCACACTGATATCCTCACACCCATTTCACAAATTTGAGGGGTGTGTCTGAAGGCCAGGGCTGCCTCCGTGATAAGACTGAAGAGCAGGACGGAGGGTGACATTCACCCATGTGCAGAGGGGACATGAGTGGTGCACAGAGCAGCCCCCTTCCTCAAAGCAGAGAAAGTTTCTCCATGAGGCTTGATTCGCCACCTCCTTGCAGAGTGGGGTGTGAAACACCACTGCATCACAATGGTAGCATTGTTGCGCTCACTTTGCACTGGTGTAAAAGACAGCTGTGTAACAATCACGGCTTGAACACAGAGACGTTAGATAAAAACATAAATTCTCTTGCTGGAAGGTCATAACAACACCACTGTATTTCTTAGCATTCAGAGCGATAATACATAAGAACCACAAAACAGAGAGAGGCAAAACAGGCTGCTCCATAAAACTAGGCTGACCAGATAGCAAGTGTGAAAAATCGGAATGGGGGTGCGGGGGGGTAATAGGAGCCTATATAAGAAAAAGCCTCAAATATTGGGACTGTCCCTATAAAATCGGAACATCTGGTCACCCAACCTAAAACAGAGGTACAGCTCACTGCGCTTTGCTCTAGGCTGGCTCTCTGTAGAGAGTGACCATTGCTGCTAGATCCAGTCTTGTGCTTCCCTACAGAGCTCTTACAAGCAGAACCAGGAAGACCCCCTGAAATTTAAAGTGACGGTTTACACTTTTAAACTGTTTCAAGACACTCCAAGCACAAAGGGGCAGGGCAAAGGCGAATGGGACCTGTGGTGACCACCATAAAAGCGCAAAGGCTGAGGTTTTCCCAGGGGCCCATGCCAGTTAAGCACCCACATCCCTTCAACATTTCAAAAGCTGCTTTGGAAATCTCAGTTTAAACACTCCTTTCCTTCTGCCAGAGCTGTGTTAAAGGTCCCTTGTAAATGGAAAAGTAAACTGGGCTCACACCCATGTTTTTCCTGCCTTGTTTTGTTTAAAGGCCTGAAAGGCTTTTAAAATGGTCCCTGCTTGGTTTTATGCTTTTAGAAATATCAGGCATGTCAAGTCTTTCTTCTGCTGGAGGGGCTCAGAGAACTAAGTCGGGAGCAGCCTTCCCGGAGCTGGAAGGATCTTTAACAAAGAGAGCATTCTTCCCAATTGTTTGCCGAGCATTTGAGTTAAATGGATGTTTTGTTTTTTTAAAGGCTGCTTAAAGTTAAGCATATGCTCAAATGCTTAACTAAGACTAAAAAAATATAGATTTTTTTTTTCTTTTTTGTTGCTGTCAGGTCACTGTTTAAACACATTTATGAGTCAGGCTTTGCCCCGACCTGCTTTTTTCAGTCAAATGTGTAACCAAAGCTCCTGTATTTACCTAATAGTTCCTGGCAGCGTCCCGTTGTAATGAGGAAAATAAATGTTTGGTTTTGCAGCTTGAACGGCAAAACACAATAGCTGAGGTGCTAAGCAGGATTCTCTCTCTCATACCTTTACCAGACATGCACTTTGATTGCTTAGCAGGGAGGGTGGGGGGAACAGAAAAATCTTTACAGGCCTGTTCCTGAACTAGTGGAGAATTGGCAAGATTGTGCCATGAGAAATAATGAAACTGGAGTGAGATGGGGAGTGGCTTTTATCCAGGCTCAGTCAAAGTTGTTGTTAACGCCAATTTAACTCAAAGGCCTGATCGGGGCTGGGGGGGGGGAACTTCCTTTGTTAAAGATACAACAGTCTGACCCTATCCTTAAAGACTGAAAAACACTCTCAGTCGATATCACTGGGCCCTGCAAAAGCAGGGATGGCCGGCTTTGAAAGCCTTATGGTTCTTCTTTAAAAAAAAAAAAAAAATCCCTGTTTTGATTAATCAATTCAACTACATGAGCAAGAGGGTTGGAGGCTCATCTAAGCGGAAAGACCCATCTTCCCAGAATTCCTCAGTGAGCATCAGTTTGTTCCACTCTGGAAACATGAGATCATCAGAGCCCGCTCTCATTGGCAGAGCAGTACCTCTGAGGGCAGCTGCAGACACAGCTGACGGATGCCTGGGGCCAATGATCAGATCATGCCTGGGTTGGAAAAATCTCCCTTGTATGTAAACTGAAGAAGGTGTGTGCACAAGAGTGCGCAAAGGTGTGTGTTAGATTGTAAGGCCAGAGGGGCCTATTAGCTCATCTAGTCTGACCTGTATAACAAGAGGCTGGAGAATTTCACCCCATTACCCTGTGTGTGTTTTGTTTATTTTAAAGGGCTGCTGGAAGATATGAACTGTGGACTATCTGTGATGAATCCGGGGAAAATCCACCCCTGAAATGCTGCATAACGGAAACAGCATTTGGTAGACTTGTCTATATTACCAGAGCAATTTAAGGCCCAAACCGAGATCAGGGCCTCATTGTGCTGGGTGTTGCACAGACACAACGTGAGAGACTCTCTGCCCCAAATAACTCCCAGTCTAAATAGGCAAAGACCGGCTTATAGTTAGTTGTCATTTTACAGATGGGAATACTGAGGTCCAGAGCGATGGTGCAACGCGTCAAAGGTCCCACAGGGAGTTAGTGGCAAAGCTGGGAACTGCATGCAGAGGTCCTAATCCCCTGACTCAGCCCCAGGGCAGTTCTACCTCTGAATTAGAGCTTTTTCCAGCTGAGTTGCTCAAAGCCCTCCCGTCGGACAGCCTGGTGTGCAGCACGGACGGGTTCTGTGACGAGCCCAGGGGTGAGTTCGTTCTGCGCTCCGTCGCTTTTCCTTTTCAGTACAGCGTGTCCCCCCTTATGTACAGGCCAGGGATGCTGGGAAATCCCAAAAGCCAGGGCAAAGGCCTGTCTGGTTCTGGGTGAAGTGTGTGGCAGAGAAAACAGGAAGCCGGTGAGGCAGTGGCTGGTCCTTGGAGCAGGGGAAGTCGGGGAACCGTGTCGCTGTGGCAACCCACACGCCAAGTGTGCTTCCTGGCAGCTGCCGATAGCGTTTCACAGCAACCCAGGCTCTTCTGAGTCAATGGAAAAGCTGAGCTGGGCCTGGAGGCTGGGGGAGAGTTTGTCGGTGTCGTTAACGGCCCTGGTCGTTTCCCCTAGATGCTGGCCCACCCGCACGCACTGCAAGCCCGCACATGAGAGAGCAGGTTGGGAGTTTAATTCGAGCTGCTTGGGGCTCAAATTCCTGCTGGGGCCTCATATTCCCCCATCCTGGGGTTCCTGACCCCGAGAGAGGCTGGGAGCCAGAGTCTGGAAGCTCTTTCAGGGCGGGGACCATCTTTTTGCTCTCTCTTTGTACAGTGCCTAGCGCATCTAGGCACAACTGGAATACAGAGGATGCTGTTCACTTTGGATCCCTCAGTGCTGCCGCCTCAATTGGCTGGAGGGGGTGTGTGTGAATTGTGACTAATGCCTGGTACCCCTTTTTCTGCTTCCCCTCCCAGACAGAGGGCTGAAGGAGCTGCAGCGTGCTCAGAATTAGCTGATCAGGGGAATGAGGCCCCCGGGAATCTTGTCGGGAACAGAAGGGGGCATTGTTTTGTACTGGAGGGGGGAAACTGAGGCACAGAGACATACCTAAGGTCATTGAGTGAGTCAGCAGCAGAGCCAGGAATAGGACGCAGGAGTTCCTCTGTCTCAGATAACTAGCCCCTGCGGCTGGCGGGGGGCCCTTTTTCCCCGGTCCCTAGGACATGGCTGCTTGTCTGCTCCCACTGTGCCTATGGTCTAATGCCAGGACAGGGTAACCTTGTTGCAGAGTTATCTAGAGCTGCAGCCCCCAGTTTTGCCCTGAGCTTGGGGGAGCCAGTTGGGATCCAGGGATTTTGCCTGAAGCTGATGCTGTGCTTGGAGGATGTTTCATTATGATGGAGCCCTGTGCCTGGGCTCACCTTCCTTGGCCCACACAGCAGCAGGCAAACTGGGGGTACAAGGGAGCAATCCCCCCCCCACACACACACACTGCCCCTTCTGCCACTCCAGAGCTTTGTCGGCAGGGGCGGAACCATGGGCACTAGGACCCAGTGAATTCTCATCAGGTGGAGCAGGAGGTGCTAATGCAGACAAACCAGTTTGGGATGAGCAGCACACAGGGCCATAACTGGTGTCCTGAGAGCCGCAGGAGGGAAAATCCATTGGGGATCTGACTCCCAAAGAAACGGGGGAGGGGGAACCCAGCTAACGTCAGTGTTTTCTGAGGGCTGGAACAATGGGTTCCTACGCAGACTGTGATGAGAAACTCCGGCCTCAAAGGTGAGCAGCCCAGATGGGTGTCTTTGACCCCAGTCAGCCCGGATTCTGATCTCGGTTAATCCAGACCAGTGATTCTCGCGTATCCCTGCTGGGGGGTTCTGAAAGTGGAGATGCAGAGGGCCAGGCCCAGGTTTTTCAGTGAGTAGCACCCACAGGTGGGACCAGTTTTTCTGAAGATCGTAGCACTAACTTATGTCTGTGCCTGCATGGGAGTTGAGCTGAAATTCCAGGCCGTAGTGCAATGGAATGTGTGCTGCTGGAAGCTACTACTCCCCTAGTATTTTCAGAATCAGACTTTTAGGAGTGACCCCCCCACCTCTCCAAATAGCATGAGAATCCTAATTTTACTGGCGACCCAAAATCACTAGTTCCTGTTGAAAATTGAGGCCCATATATCCCTGGTTTCATTCTACCCTTACTTAGACTGGGATCTCAGAGCGATGACTGTCTCTTTGTTCGTACAGCACCTAGCACTGTGCCATTCTGGTCCATGACATTGCCATGGCATTACCACTATATAAATAACAACAATAATACCTTGACTTTTATTAGCTGGCTAATTATTTTAGACCTCGCAGAAGAAGTGGGCCTTGAGGAGGGATTTGACGGGGAGAGAGGGTAGGCAGGCCGGTGGGTAAGACGGGGCTGGAGCTCTGTGATGTGGAAAAGCAGCATGGAAGATGATTCAGGATTGCTAAGGAGAGAAATGGTGTTTTGAAACACTGTCAGTTTCCAGCAGCTTGGGGGTCAGATCTTGAGCTGATGTCACAGGGTGTGGCACCAATGGAATGACAAGGATTTACACAGCTGTTAATTCTATTATGATTTGTGTTTGTGGTCGCACTGATCTTGACCGGGAGCCCGGTGCGCTAGGCATTGTACAAACAGAACAGCAAGACAGTCCCTGCCCCAATATGCTTTATAACGCGTGGATTTTGCTGAATGCTGCTTATGCATCCCACTCAAAGGTCACAAGCTCTAAATGATCATTGCCACTTAAAGATTTTTAATCCCATGAAATATTTCCTTTTGCCCTCCCTCTGGCTGGCTTGTCAGTTTAGACTGGACACTCTTCAGTATGGGGATGGTCTGTCTCATTATTTGGGGGAAGGTCTCTGGTCTGTGCTATGCAGGATGATCAGAGCGTTCCTTCTGGGTGTAGAATCGATGGATTTGGATTAGCAGGGCATTCTGGAGTTGGAAAAGGCTCCGTTACTGCTCCTGGTGTGCTGAAAACAGTTGAGAGCCTGTGTTAAGGTTTGGAAGGCAGGTGGGGCATAATCACTGGAGAATTGTACAGGGACTCGCTCCAGCTTGCGAGGCTGCTTCATGACTTGTTTGTTTTCTTTGAAGGAGGGTGAAGCAGAAAAACACCCAAACCCTTGCTGCTGAACAGAGAGGGTGGATGTTTCATTGTCTCTGTGCCTTTTTCCTCTGAAGGCAGGGCGAGGAGGAAGTGATGGGACTTTACGCTCTGTCCACAATCCTGTGCCCCACCCAAAATCCCCTTTTTCCCCTTTAAAGTGAGCAGCAATGAAATAACAAATGTTAACTACCACCATTAGGCTTCAGAGTCAACATGTCACTCAGCAGTAAAGCGCTTTACCAAGGATTTCAGGGCTCACCCGGTTGGAACCACAGGAGCAGCTTTGCCAAGTGGGAGGTGATTTTGTGGGAGCTGGATTTTAAGCCAGAATGGTGGAAATCACACCTGCCGGGGGATTGTATATCCCATGTGAAAGATAGTGCCTCCATCAGGACCTAGCACCATCAGCTCACAAGCGGAGAGTGCGCCCTGCTGCATTGCAGACACTGCTTCCTGTAGCAGCCTGGCTTTTTTTTAGAGGTCTCCCATCCAAGAACTGAGCAGGGAGGCAGTGTGGCCTAGTGGAAAGAGCAGCAGACTGGCACTCAGGAGACCAGCATTCTATTCTCAGCTCTGCTATTGGCCTGCTGGATGACCTTGGGCAAGTCACTTTGCCTCACCATGCCTCAATTCTCCCTCCTGTAAAATGGGGATACTGATATTGACTTGCTTTGAGACCTACTGAGAAAAAAGGTAGACAGGCGTTACTATTCGGCTGCTTCTTAGAGGTCTCCCCTCCAAATATTGACCAGGTCTGACCCTGCTTAGCTGCCCAGACACAGTTTACAGGATGGGGGACGCTATCCTGGGAAACAGCATGTCTGCAGAAGATTTGAGAGTTGTGGTGGGTAATCAGCTGAACATGAGCTCCGAGTGCGACGCTGCAGCCAAGGGGGCTTATGCGATCCTGGGATGCAGAAAGGGGAATCTCGAGGAGGAGCCAGAGAGGTGATTTTACCGCTGTATTTGGCACTGGTGGGATCCAGTTCTGGTGCCCACAATTCAAGGATGTTGATAAAGTGGAGAGGGGTCAGTGAAAAGCCACAAGATTGATTAAGGGTTAGAAAATCTGCCTTACCGTGAGAGACGCCAGGAGCTCGATCCCTTTAGCTCAACAAAGAGAAGGTTAAGGGGTGACTTATAGGTATAAGTACCTACATGGGGAACACACATTTACTAGTGGTCTCTTCGATCTAGCAGAGAAAGGGGTAACAGGATCCGACGGCTGGAAGTTAACACTAGACAAATTCAGCCTGGAACGAAGGGGTGACTTTTTAACAGTGAGAGCAATTAACCATTGGAACAACTTACTAAGGATCAGGGTGGATTCTCCACTGGCAAGGTTTTAAATCAAGTTTGGATGTTGGTCTACAAGATCTGCTCCAGGAAGGATTTGGGGGAGGTCTCTGGCCTGTGCGATCCAGGAGGTCAGACCAGATGGTCACCATGGTCCCTGGTGGCTTTGGAATCTATGACGAGTGATGACAACGCAATAGCGAAGAAGCCTGGCCTTGGAGACACCGTGGACAGCACCCCCTCCCCACAGCCCCAGCTGTGTTAGAGCCCGTCCCGCTGCCTCGCCCCATCTGTATGCACCACACAGTTCTGGCCCCATGGGGTCCCGCTAACCCAGTCGTGCGCCAGCCTGTCTGGGAGCTCCCGGCCCAGGGCAGGTTGGAGCAGCAGGGCGTGTGCCCAGAAGCCACAGATCACCGGAAAGGAATGTGATGGCAGCAGGGAAGGTGTCGTCATGCTCATTAAGATGCTAATCATGTCCTGATGAGAGAGGCCGGCTGGGCAGGGGAAGACACCCCAATCCCTGCGTGAGGTTACCCCTGGCTCTTAGCGTCACTCCACTGCCTCCTCCCCTCCCTTCTGCCGACACAGACGTTTTCGTCCCATGCCCCTACGCTGCTTACGTCCTCACAGGCCTGGTCCGCTGGCTCCCTCCGGCTCAGCTGTTCTATGCTTCAGGGCAGAGCCCCCAGGGTCCGGAGGGACCTGAATCCCTATCCCACTGCAACACAGCAGAAGTTATTGGAGACAGACCAGAGGGAGCAGGGTCTTAGCCGGTGCTACAGCTTCACAGGTAGGATGCTGTAGTGTGGCTGCTTCCTACAGGCACAGAAGTGGGCATTTCATTGCTACTGGATCTCCCCAAGCAGCCGCATCTACAGCGGGGGTGAGACTGGCACACCCCTTGGCGCCGTAGCTATGTTGAGCTAAATTTTAAGGGTCGTCCAGGGAGCAGCTCTGATGGATGATCTCATCTGGGCACTAGCAGGACCAGGATAGAACCCAAGAAGCAGGGCCCAAGACGTTGGCCTGGCCCAACGAAATGAATAGGCAGCAGGTTTCAAACAAACGTGAGGACATTCTTCACACAACGCACGGCCAGCAGATTGTGGATAAAAATCTGGTAAACTTTCCATTTCCATTCTGCAGGAAATTCCTTTCAAACTTTTCTTTCATCGCAAATTGGCAGGAAGAGTTGAAATTCGAAATGCTTCATTTTGACTTTTGTGTTAATGAGAGAATGAATTTGCATCACGGCCAATCACAGTACAATCTTGAGGTTTGGAAGAAGGCAATAAAAGTTGCCGGCCCGGAATAGCGACGTGGCAAGACAGAAGATATAATATCATCAGTATGATAGAAAACAACACAAACGTCAGAACAATAGAGTGAAAACAAAGTGCTTGGACCTTATTGAAAGGAAACGTTTGGATCATTTTCCGTTATCCACGGATACATTCTCGGGAACCATTTTGATTTTGTTCAGTCAGGATTTTCTGATGGGAAACTGTTTTGTTGGTAAATTTTCAACCAGCACTTGAGCTACGTATTAGCTCTACCAACCTCAACAAATCTGCTCCCACTAACGCTCAAAGAAAATCCCGCCCCCTTTCCTTGTTCTGCCTGCACCTGTGAGGGTGATTGGAGCATCACCAGCCCCAGCTGTTCAAATTACAGAGTCAGGCCCTAAAAAACTCCATAAGATTCTATTAAAAAATGAATCTTGGGGTCTTTTTCTTTGCTGTTTGGCTTCTGAGGCTTTAGGGTCGCGCTCGGGTCCTGTTCTCAAGTTTTTTTTCCCCCTGCAACCACTAGGCTAGAAATGTACTTTTAGCTTTAAGAAGAGAACCAAATATCACAAGAGTTGTCAACACTTGATTGGTTTTTTTTTATATGACTAACACCTAGGCTAGGCCAGAGCCCCTGCACCAAAGAGCTTATAGCCTGAATACACAAGATGGACGTGGTTGGCCCAAAGTCACACAACAGATCAGAGCCAGGATTAGAACCCAGATCTCCTGCCTCACAACATACGGCATTGGACAGAAAATCAATCCTGTGCCCTATCTGTTAGACCACGCTGCCAGCTGGCAAGGCCCCTTCGCCGTACTACCATTAGCTTGAACCCACTTAGCTGGCACAAGGAGGCGAGCTCGCTGGAAGTTCGCCCCAGCATGAAGGCCATCGGCGGCGTCTCTTAGAGGAGAGAGTTTGCGTTGTTGCATCACCAGAAGTGGGGAGCTGGGCTGGCGAACGCAGCACTGTTCTGTGCCTAGCAATGAAGCACCCAGGAGGCAGGGCCGGCTGCAGCATCAAGTCTTTGCAGCGGCCAATAAAGATCCTGCCTGTGTATCTTGCAGAGCAAACCATCTGCCGCCACTGGCTAGGCCGGCCGGTGGCTAGCATCCCCCTGGACATGGTCCGTGGAAGAGCAGCGAGGCCAGGAGCTGTTTCTCCAGGTCCGTGCCTTTAGCTCTGAAGGGCCTGGATTTGAAACTCACTGAGGACCCGGCTGCAGGGTGTCATTACAAAAACAGTCCTGTAAAGCCCTTCCGCCCCACAGAGCACGTTCGCTCTCAGGCTTTGCAGAGGCGCCACGGGGAGTCAGGCACCAAAACGGTATCGAAAGCCGATAGGAACTGGATGCCGAACGCCTTCCAACCCCCCGGCCTCGGTGAGTTAATTCAGAAGCCCCTTTGCAAGGAAGTGAAGCGGATTCATCTCCCCCTGCCTGCCAGTGCCAATCCACCTTCGTTCCCCGTTTTCTAATGGGGTCCCCTACTGCTGACAAAAGATTCCTAGTCCCCGCTCCCAAAGCAGGCCCAAAGTGACACCTGTTTTCTAACCCCCCCTGCTTGCTGGATTTAAGTTTCCTTAGAGGCGCAGAGTGGCTGGGTGCTGTGCTGGCTCTCCGGGCTTGTGTAAACAGGACCAGCCCTGCTCTAGACTACAGGGCTTGCTAGGGTGGCGCTGGGTTGATTTTCTTGGGTGTGCCAGCGAGTGCCGCCAGGTACAGGGCTGATGTCAGCTGGCTCGAGAAAGGGAAAGCTGCCGCTCCAATGCTCCTCGTTTGCCTTCCCTGCGACGGGTCCAAGCAGCAGTGGGGCTAGCCGGACGCGTTAGTAACTGAGCAGTGTTGAGAGGTAATTGCCCACTGCCACAAGAGGCCGGGGGCACTTACGGGATCCCCTACACGTCAGCCGAGGCGATTCTAGCCCGGTGCTAGCTGGAGATGGACGATCAAGGAGGTGGAGCTGTGATCACCGCGTATGTTTCAACACAGGGCTTCTGCCTCGGGACAAGGGGACGTGGGCTGGGCACGGCAGGGACTCTGCCAGCCAGGCTGTCAGGGAAAGGGTGGGTGGGTGTCTTGGTTCCTCCCCAGCTGCAACGGGGGTGTAAGTCAGGCTTTGGGGGACTGCGTGGGTGGGGGATGGGGACAGTGGCTGTGCTGCAGGCTCAGCGCTCTTGCATCCAGGAGAACTCAGCACCCTCTGGGGTTCAGGGAGGTGGGATCCGAATGCGAACCTGGGTCCCAGTCTCAGAGCTTGAGTCCATCTCCTGGGCGCCGTAGGCAGGGGAAGAGCCAAGCTGAGCTCTGGGGGGGGCACTCGCCGGCAGGTCAGATGGTGCCAACTCTGCCACCGTTTCCACCTCGCTGATGCCCACCCACGGTAGCAACAGGGTTTGGGGGGGGGCGTTTGATGATGGGGAATAGGAAGGGCTGGGTCATGGCTGATGGACCTGAGTGACAGAAGATGGGGGTCAGGCAACGGGGTTGGGTGGGAGGTGGAGGGAGGGAAAGAAATGGGGAGAATTGTAGAATATTAGGATTGGAAGGGACCTCAGGAGGTCATCAAGCCCAACCCCCTGCTCAGAGCAGGACCAGTCCCCAGACAGGTTTTTACCCCAGTTCCCTAAATGGCCCCCTCAAGGATTGAACTCACAACCCTGGGTTTAGGGGGGCCAATGCTCAGACCACTGAGCTATCCCTCCCCCCACAAGGAGGCATAGGGGATGGCCGGGGGTGGGGGCATGAGAAGGGAGGAGATGGGGTGTGAGTCCGGTGGTGAGGCAGGGCCAAGATGGCAGGAGGTGGGGGTCAGGTGACAGGGTTGGGGTGGGGAGATGGGGCCTGGGTGCCCAGGTGGGTGGATGGGGATGGGGCCTGGGTGCCCAGGTGCGGGGGAGGTGGCCGCGAGACCATCTCTCTCTTGCAGCGAGTTCCCTGCTCCAGAAGAGCTGGAAGACCGGGCGACCCTCCCTTGGTGAGGCACCGAGAGCGCCCTCCGGGGGCCGTATCGGGCCATGCCAGACCAAGGCCAGAGGGGAGCTGTGCCGTGGCAGAGGACGCCCTCGCTGAGGGATGGGCATGTTCTCGCAGCAGGGACAAAGGGGGGAGCAGAGGCCAGCTGCACTGGGGCCCTGGCAGTGCTGGCTTTGGCGCTGGTCCCTCTGGGCAGGAGGCCCCCCGGGGCTCTGGGGAAAGACCCACAGCCTGGGGAAGGCCTCCCAGTGGCAGGGCCAGACAGCTCAGCCCTGCCCTGCAGGGACCCACCTCGATGGGCGAGAGGGAGCCCCTTTCCTCCTGCGGCTCTGTGCCCAAGCTGCCAATGAGGGGCTCCCGATGGTAGCACCAGCTCGGGCGGGGACACCAGGCTGAGCCCCAGCAAACTCGTTCCACGCGGGAGGTGGTAACAGCTCCTGGTTCCTAGGAGCCTGGCTGGGTCTGACCCGCGGACGGGCTCCATTCACAGACTGAGGGGCCTGGCCCCAGGAAGGCTGCAATCCCGGTTCAGGCCAAACCTCCCCCTGAGAACGGCACTGCCCTTGGGGTCACCCCTGTTTAGATGCGTTCTCCTGCCCAGTCGTGGACTGGCCCGAGCCCGGTTCCTCCAGCCCACGCTCTCCTCCGCTGGCGTTGCAGGGACCAGAAGGATCCGGAGAAGCAGGACTTGGCCAAGCAGGAGGAGGGAGCCGTCTCCATCCAGGACATGGAGCTGAAGGAGGAGTGGCAAGACGAGGAGTTCCCAGGGTAAGAGATGCAGTGGGAGTGGGGACTGCGCTGCAGAGCCGGGGGTGCTGGCTGGGATCCTCCCCACGTCTCCTGTCGCCCCGTCCCGGGAGCAATGAGAGGTGACACAGACGGCCCCTGCCCCACTCACATCACTGCCCCTGGGGGACCCCAAAGGGCTGGCGCCACCGCGGTGAATTTGGAGGAGGGGGTGGAGCTAATGGGGGAATGGAAGGACGAGAAAATACTGAACGGGTGTCGGTCTAATGAGGCAGCTGGCGCCAGGGAGCTCAGGGGTTCAGAGTATGGGAGGGGAAAACTGCCCCAGATAGCCCCCTGGCCTGGGGGTCTCAGGACTCCTGGGTTCTGTGGCTGACTCAGGGCAAGGAATGCACTAATCAAGTGGATAGAATGGGAGATGGGCAACCAGGACTCCAGGGTTCTGTGCCCAGCTCTGCCAGTGACTTGGGGAGAGTTGCTGCCTGGCTCTGTGCCTCAGTTTCCCCTCCGGTAGAATGGGGATCGATGGACAAAATAACTAGCAAACAGTTGGCCATAAAGAGGAAGCAAAGTCTCTATTTAACCCCCGCCGTGGAAAGCACCCGGCACAGACACTCTGAGCACACGCAAGCGCAATTGGTGTCTGTGACTGGATCCATCAGGCCAAACACCTGCCACAGCGTTGCCGCAGGAGCTGTATTCCCGCCTCCTTCCGATAGGCAGCTGCTGCCAGCGGTCACATGCCGAACGGTGCACAGCTGTGCCGGCTGAGCTCTGCTGTTTACCCAGCAGGTAGTGTCGAGGTGGGAGGAGGGAGGGAAGGAGAGAGGACAGAAAAGGATCCGCGTTGTAAATGACATGAGGTGGGGTTTGAGAGCCAGGGCGAAGCCTTCTCGGGAACCTGGGTTCAAATCCTCATGTGAAGTGAGCTGGGTGGTCTCAGCCCATGGGTTTGGTTTGGTCCACTACATTGTGCGGCTGTGGGGTCCGGCTCGTCCTGGGCGTGAGAGGGCAGAGGGCCGTCGGCAGAGCTGTGGGTGTGAGGAGCGAAGGCCTGGAATAGCAAGGGGGCGGGGCTGTGGGTTGGGACTGAGAGGTGTCGGCAGAGCTGTGCATGGGCAGCTCAGGGCTGGAATAGCAGGGACAGCAGGGCAGGGTTTCAGCAGCAGAGACTCCTGTGTGTGTGAAACTTGCTCCCCAGCTGACTCCACTGTAGGTAGTTCTGGAGCTAAGTCCGTGTCATTATTCCCATTTAACAGATGTGGAAACTGAGGCCCAGTGTGATGATATAACATTCACTCGAACACACAGCCCCCACCTTGGCTCTAGCCACTTGCCTCCCCTCCTAGAACCAGGACTGGAACCCATGAGCCCTGACTCTCCCCCTGCCCTGCTCTAACCATTAGCTCACGCTCCCTTCCCAAAGATGGGGATAGAACCTGACTCCTAGCCCCCTCCCCCACAGGAACATAGAGTTCAGAGCTGGGAGGGATGCTCCAGCCCAGTGTTTCTCAACCTTTTTGATACCAGGGACCGGCTTGCATCAGGGAGATCTCAGGGACCGGTGCCAGTCCACGGACCGGCCATTGAGAAACACTAGCCGTCCCTGACCCGTCCCCCTGAGTGTCTCATCCTCCCGTCTTCCAGGCCTCTCCCGGAGGAGGTCTCTGAGGAGGACCTTGAAGACTCCGGCGGGGAGCCCAGCCCAGGTAAGGCCGTGCCCGGGGGGCGGGTGAAGGTAGGAAGGTAAGACCCCAAGAACACCATCAGGGAAGGCTCTGGGTGTGGGAGTGCTGGGGGTGCTGCAGGGCAAAGGTGACGTCCCCACACATCCCCAATCCCCCAAACACCCCAGGGCACAGCTGGCCTGGCTGGGAAGGTTTTGTCCACTCGGCATCAATCCAGCGATCGTTGTATAAGCAGCAGCGTTTTCTGGACGATACGTTTTTCCTTCCCTCCCCTCTCTCTTTTCTGTTTCACGTCCCTTTTCTTCTGCTTTTGTTTGTCTTGATCCTTCTCCCCCCACACACGCACCAGTCGCCCCCAACACCCTGGAGCTGTGCGGCAAACGGCACATGAAGAAGCGGCTGCCAGCGCCAGATCTCAGCCTGTCTTTAGACCGGGCCGAGGGCTCAGTGCAGTCGGGCGATTACCCGGAGCGCACGCCGGACGGCAGCCTGGACATCAACGTGGACGAGCTGGAGACACCGTCCGAGAGCGAGCTGCTGGACGGGCCAGAGGGCGGCCATGACTTCGAGTGGGAAGGTGGGGCCGGAGAGAGGATGCACCTGTGGCTGGGCGTCAGAGCAGGGGAGGGTTGAGTGGGGGCAGGTCTGGCTGAGGTGCAGGGGTGGGTGGGGCTCGTAATGGCGGGGGGCTTAGACAAAGCTGAGGTGGTGGGTCGGGATCAGCAGGGGAGTTGGAGTGGTGGGTCAGGAAGGGCGAGTGGAAATGGGGGGCAGGCTTGGCAGAGAGGGCTGGGACTGGCTGGAGATTTGGAGGGACGGTTCCAGGGAAGTTGAGTGACAGGTTCGGTCACAGGGACCCCCTTGGGACTGTCTCATGATGTGCTGAAATTACCTCTGAGTCCGTTTTCCCTGCCAGCTTGGGACTCCAGAACCCTGCCTTGTTGAGCCAGACACGCTAGCCTGCTGCAACACAGACCCAGGGTCTGGACCATGCCCCCAAAACTGCAGGCTCTAAGTGAAAACAGCTTAGCAGGTTACCTGCCTCCAGCATCCAGACACCCAGCTCCCACTGGGATCCAAACCCCAAATAAATCCGTTTTACTCTGTACAAATCTTATACGGGGTAAATTCATAGATTACTCACCCTCTATAACACTGATAGAGAGAGATGCACAGCTGTTTGCTTCCCCAGTTATTAATCACTTTTGGTTTATTAATAAACAAAAATGATTTTATGAAGTATAAGGATTTAAGTGGTTTCAAGTAATAAAGTAAGTCACCAAGCAAAATAAACCAAAAACACGCAAGTCTAAACCTAATACATTAAGAAACTGATTACAGGTAACATCTCGCCCTCAGAGATGTTCCAATAAGCTTCTTTCACAGACTAGACTCCTTCCTAGTCCGGGCCCAATCCTTTCCCCGGTACAGTCCTTGTTAATTCCAGCAGACATCGGTTTTCTCATGGCCTCCCCCTTTTATAGCTTTGGCACAAGACTGGAGTCTTTTGTCTCTCTGGGTCCCCACCCCTCCATCTACGTGGAAAAGTACCAGATTTAAGATGGCTTCCAGTATCATGTGACCTGGTCACATGTCCAGTGAGACCTCATTCTTCATTACCCACAGGCTGGCCCACATGTACACAGGAAGGTTTGCAAGTAAACAGAGCCATTTACAATCAATTGTCCTAATTTATGTGAGCCATTAAGAGTCTAAACCACCATTAATGGCCCACACTTTGCATAATTACAATAGGACCTCAGAGTTATACTTCATATTTCTACCTTCAGATACAAGAATGATTCATGCATACAAATAGGAGGAATATATTCAGTAGGTTATAACCTTTATGATACCTTACAAGAGACCTTTTGCATAAAGCATATTCCAGTTACATCGTATTCACGTATATTTCCATAAAGCATATGGAGTGCAACGTCACTTTGAGTTTGGTTAGAGGTTGGGGTGGGTGGAGGGAGGGAGGGAGTGGGGCCTGAGAGATGGGGTTAAAGGGAGGAATGGGGTTTGGTTGGAGCTTTGAGGGGGATGTTTGAGGGGGTTGGGGTGGCGTGGTGAGGGGTTGGTTGGTGAGCAAGGGGTTGGGGGGTTGAGAGTTTGGGTGAGGGGTTGAGGGTCGAGGGGTTGGTTGGGGTAAGGGGTTGGTTGGGGTGAAGGGTCGAGGGGTTGGTTGGGGTGAGGGGTTGGGGGATGGGTGGGAGGGTGAGGGGCTGGTTGTGGTGAGGGGTTGGTTGGGGTTAGGGGTGGGGGGAGTTGGGGGATGGTTGCGAGACTGAGGGGTCAGGGTGTTTGGTTGTGGTGAGGGCTTGGGGGGGTCGAGGGTTGGTTGGTTGGTTGTGGCAAGGGGTTAGTTGGTTGGGGTAAGGGGTTGGGGTGAGGGGTCAAGGGGTTAGTTGTGAGGGGTTGGAGGGTCGAGGGTTGGTTGGGGTAAAGGGTTGTTTATTTGGAGTTGGGGGATGGTTGGTGGGATGAGGAGTTGGGGTCGAGGGTTGGTTGTGGCGAGGGATTGGAGGGTCGAGGGTTGGTTGGGATGAGGGTTGGTTGGTTGATGGAGTTGGGGGTTGAGGGGTTGGTTGGGGTGAGGGGTTGGAGGGTCAACAGATGTGGCAAGGGATTGGAGGGTCGAGGGTTGGTTGGGGTGAGGGGTTGAGGGGTCGAGGGGTGGGTTGGTTGGGGTGAAGGGTCGAGGAGTTAGTTGTGGTGAGGGGTTGGAGGGTCGAGGGTTGGTTGGGGTGAAGGGTTGTTTGATGGAGTTGGGGGATGGTTGGTGGGGTGAGGGGTTGGTTGCAATGGGTGGGTGAGGGGTTGGAGGGTTGAGGATTGGTGAGGGATTGGGGGATGGTTGGGGGGTGACAAGTTGGGGGTGGTTGGTTGCGGTTTGGGGTGGATGTTTGGCTGAAAGGTTCCAGGGGAGCTGGGCTTGGGGGGAAGGTTTGGGAGGGGACTGGGTCATTTGGGGTGTGTGATTCTCCTTTCCCTGGCCTCATTCCTCCACACCCACTGACACCCATCTCATGGGCACCCCAGCACCCTGAGGGGGCCATGCATTGCAGAACACAAGGCAGGGCCCAGGTGCTCTCTGGTTATTGGTAAAAGTGTAGAAAAGAGCCCAGGAGCCTTTCCTAATACCCCCCACCCCCGCCCCGTCCCTTCCCTTCCGCAGATGAACTGCCCAGGGCCCGGCGCCTTGACAGCAGCCTGCTCGAGGAGAAACTCGGCGAGGGGCGCGTGGTGGACGTCGAGGACAAGGATGGACGGAAATGGAGGATCTTCCTGACAGACGAGCGGGAGCAGAAAGTGGATCTGAGCGTCGTTGAGCCCTACAAGAGGGTCATCTCCCATGGGGGTAATGGGGGAGCGCATAGCCCTGGGGTCTGGTGCTTAGAATGGGAGGCAGCAGGACACCTGGGTTCTAGTCCAGACACTTGCAGAGGAGTAGTGTCTAGTGGTTAGATGGGGGCAGGTGGTGCTGGGAGTCAGGACTCCTGGGTTCTATTCCCGGCTCTGGGAGGGGAATTTGGTGCAAGGGGATTGGGAGCCAGGACTCCTGGGTTCTCCTGGGAGTGGGGTCCCACAGTTATGATTTACATGGTGCCCATCAGTACCTCAGGCACTTTCCGGGGCATAGCAAACGCAGCCAATCGGAGGAAGCTCCTGCCCCTAGAAATCCACGACCCCAGCCCTGCGGGACCCCGGCGTCCAAGCCTGCTGTTCTAAACCCAGCCTGTGGCCCCCAGAGCACCACGGGATGCTGTCCACAATGGCAGCCCTGCCCGTGTGGGTCGGGGGCCACGCAAAGCAGCGAAACCGACCTGGTCTGGGCCAATCCCGGAGCTTCCCCGTGGGGGAGCACAGGTGTGCCAAGGTGTCAGGGGGCGGGGCTAAGCTCCTGTGCCAGCTGGACCCACTCGCTCTGCTCTGCCGCTCCAGGGTACTACGGGGAAGGCCTCAACGCCATCATCCTCTTTGCCTCCTGCTACCTGCCCGACGGCAGCATCCCGGACTATCAGTACGTGATGGAGCACCTGTTCAGGTGAGCATGCTGCCCCCTGCTGGCTACTGAACAAACCACATGGGTAACAGCCTGGGGGGGGGGAGCGGGCGGTGGGCTGGGGGTGGCTCTGGGTCCCCCCCACTGGAAAGTGACACCGACATAAAGCTGCAGTCACTGGAGGGGGCAGAAGCCTCTGCATCGGGTACGTTCCCAGGCCGGGCTGGGCTTCCCCCCACCCCAGGTCTCAATTCCTCTGGGGCTCAGCGCAGCGCAGAGGGGCAGGGGAGCCGGCGTCAGATACTCAGTATGTTCAGGCTGCCCTGGCAGCATAAAGGAGCCTTAAAGTGGGTGCAAACGGCCCCCTGATGTAAGGGCCCTGTACCCTGCCCTGGCATCGCGGGCAGATTGGGCGTGTGGCCGGGGCGCAGTGCACTCTGGCTGTTCCCTGCTCCACCTAGAATTCCCACTTACTCCACGGCACCAGAATATGCAGGAGCCCAAAGGCGGCTTAAAACCATCCTCACCCTGAGTTCAGGGACAGAGTAACTGGAGATCGGCCGTAGTGCCGAGAGCAGCCGGAACGGATAAACCCCTGAATAGGCCTGAAGTCCATTGTGGGTAAGTGGGTGGGGGCGCCTTTGCCCTGGGGTTCTTGGAATCTCCCCATAAACATCAGGAGGCACTGGGATGCCATCGCAGCTGTTTCTCTGACCCTTTGCTGTCCTGGTAAGTCGACCCTTAAAGTGCCCAAACCATCTTTTAAAACAAGCCTCTCTCTCATAACAGTCTCCTCCTCAGCCCTGCCTGGCTGCCCACAGCGCTGCCAATGGGAACACGGGCTGTTCCCCTTCTGAACTCCCTCACAGTCTCCTCCGTAAATGAGGAGTGTCAGTGCACTAGTCAGGACGGGGAAGCTGCTGGCACAGGAGGGTTAAATGCTACAGCAATGGGCGCTCTGTGAATGCCTAATATAGAGTGTGGGCTAGTAGTTAGTGCTGGTGACTGGGCATCAGGACTCCTGGGTTCTCTGCGCAGGTCTGCAGCAGGGAGGGAAGTGCGGTCTAGTGGTTAGGGGAGGGAGGGCGGGAGGCAGGACTCCTGGGTTCTATGCCCAGCTCTGGGTGGGGAATGTGGTCTCTTGGTTAGCGCAAGCGACAAGGGGTCAGGACTCCTGCGTCCCTACTCATTGTGTGACCTTGGGCTAGTCACAGCCCTTCTCTGTGCCTCAGTTTCCCATCTGTGAACTAGGGGTGGGGGGTAACACAATTTACCTCACTGCAGGGGGCGAGGGGGGAAGGGGCGCACGTGATGTGAAGCTAAATCCACGATGGTAGCGTGGAGGCGCTTTGTGCTAGAGGAGGGCTGGTTCCAGGCCTCCTCTCTGCTCTCCCGGCAGGTACATCATCGGGACCCTGGAGGTGATGGTGGCAGAAAGCTACATCCTGGTGTGTCTGAACGGCGCCACGCTCCGCAGCCAGATCCCGTCCTTCGGCTGGATAAAGCAATGCTACCAGACCATCGACCGGCGGTACGACACAGCAGGGGACCGCTGCGTCCCCAGCCCACAAAGGGGAGCTCGCTCTTCGCAGTTAGTCCCATCCCCCTTCCGTTCCCCCGCTTACTCTAACTGCTGGTGAGCCAGGACTCGAGGAGGAGCCTGCGGAGGAGCTGGGAACAGAACACACGAGCCCCAATTCCCAACCACCCTGCTCTAATCACTAGAGCCCCCTCTCCTCCCGGGGTGGGGACTAGAACTCCGGAGTCCAGCCCCACACCTCACCACAGGTGTGAACAGACTCCAGGAGTCCTAAATACCTTCCCTCCCGGAGGTGGGACTAGAACACAGGGCTTTTCATACTGAGCCATCTGCACTAACCCACAGACTCCGCTCCCCATCCAGGGCTGCTTTGTCACCCATGTGGAGGACTCTGCTGGGTGGGTTTCCTGTTCAGTTCAGCGGTGGCTTTGGCTGGCTGCAATTTCAACCCCTTTCCCCCACACATACCCCCGATCCCAACCAGAATCTGCACCCCGTAGTCATTGGCAACAGGGAAATAGTTGCTTCCTATCTGGCTCGCACGGCGCAAAGGCCAGTGAAGCTGACACTGTGATACAGGCTGGGCCATGAATAAAAATCCCAGCCTGGGTGAGGATGGAAACTGCAGCCTCCCTTGGAGGGGCTGGAAGAAGGGACTGCGCTGAGTATAAAGGGGTGGGGGGTTGTCTAACGAGGTTGCTGGACAGAGGCAGACCCTACGGCTCTCTCCGGCACCCCATCTCCCAGCCTCTGGGCTTTGTAAGTACAGGATTTAATCCAGAATCAAGTGGTTTTTTTATTCCAGAATGGAGTGTCCATATGGGGAGCTACCCTACTCAGTTTCCCCATGTAGACAAGCCCTTAGCTACCTTTAAAAGAAAAAACTCCAGGACTTCAGAGGCCCTTCCTTAGACCTGGGGCCCATCCAGAAACCTCCTACTGGCTCCTGATAGTTAGATGTTGGCTAATGCCATGAAGCAGGATGGTTTATAGCCCTTGCAAGCCCCGGTTTTTTTAAAGCTAGGATTTTCAAAGGCTCCGGTTGAACCCTAGCGGGATTCCTTGACTCCCCTTAGCCTCCTTCAGTGCCGGCCTCAGCACTGACGACTGTAACAAGGGAGTCTCGTTAGCCAGATCAACGTCTGACCCTATTTTCAATCCTGCTAAACTCTTGGCTTCAGGGATATCTTGTGGCAGTGAGTTCCACCGGCTAATCGGTACCTCATGTCCTGTGTTCTTTGCACCGTTTCAGGCTCCGGAAGAACCTGAAGGCCATGATTATTGTCCATCCCACCTGGTACATCAAGGCGCTGATGGCCGTTTTCCGCCCCTTCCTCAGGTAGTGTGAGCTGGATGCTTTACTTGGCTAACAGAGGGGTGTGTGTGTGTGTATGTGTGTGCAAGAGGGCTGGCGGCCACCCAGCCTGCAGTATCAGAGCACCCCTGGAGATCGTGCCCAGACCGCTCATAAGCCCAATGGGCTGCATGTTATTAGCATCAGACCATCCTTGAGCCTCACCACACTCCAATATTCTGAGCCAGTGTCTGCAAGAGCAACTGCTACCCTTAGGGGGTGCTAGGAACGGCCACAGTGTCTGGTGCGTCCCCTTGCTCTCAGGACCTGAGCGTGTTAACACCTCGCTGGCTGGAGAGGCTAGAGCCCCCGCTCCCCCGCCCCCACAGGCTGTTCCACGCGGAGAGCTTTTTACGCCTTCAGCAATATTTCCTCCCTGAGCCGGGGCCTCCACGCGGCTGCTAGCAGTGCAGGCCAGGGCTCTGCCGGCCAGAGAGCAGCGCTGTTAGCTACACGGGTGCATGGAGCAGGCATCCGCTATGCATCCAGACACCACAGGGACAGCAGCGTAAGAGGCTAGCCCGGGATTTTTTGGATGCACTCTGCCAGCGTTCCCTAGGTGCCCAGATACCGTGACAATGGGCATCGTGTAAAGACCTGGATTTCGCCTGCCAGCGGCAGCCTTGTCATGGTGGTTCCCTCTCCCCCCTGCCCAAGAAACTCAGGCCTCTACCTAGGAAGCAGCTCTGCAGTCTGGGGAAGTGCCCCCCAAGAGCAAAGTGGGGTGCCAGTAAGCATAAGCCAGCCTGACACATGCTGTTCAGCAGAGGGCAGCGTTGTACGTTACAGGTACCAGTTCGTATTCCAGTCCCTCCAGAGAACAGCAGCAGGAGGGAGTGTAGCTGAGATTGCAAGGCTGACAGCTGGGAGTCAGATACAGGCCCCTTGCCATGCAGCCGCTAGGGATGGATACATGCTAGCTGCAGAATTCAGGTCAACGATTTCGTGATTCAAGGGCCCAATTTGAGGCATCCAAAAGGAGCCTGTTTTTTTTAAGAACGCATCGAGCACTAGCAGAGCTGCCAACTCTCTCCGTGTTTGGTGTTTGTCTTAAAGCCCCAGCTCCCGGAGTTAGGTGATGACGGGAAAAAATCTTGGCTTTTGTTTGAAAAAAGAAAGGCGTTTCCTGCTCTTGTGGCTGGAGAGGAAAGCTTGGCATGTGACCCAGTGCATAGTAAAGGCTCAGAGACCAGACAACAAAGAAAAAGGAACTTGTGTGTTTGACTTAAAAATCATGAGATTTAAAAACAATCTCATGATTTATTTGAGGTCTAACATGTGACTGTGGAACGCCTGGAGTTGGCAACGCTGCCCCAACCCTCTGAAAATCAGGCCTCTTTTAGGGGTGTCAAGTGGGGCCCCCCAGAAACAGACACCTCAAATTACTAGTCAGTTTCAAAAGTCCTGACCTTAACCTATTTGTGTGGGTATGAGTGTGAGTCCTGACCTTAACCTATTTGTGCGTGAGCTTGCACTATTTGCACCAAGCGTGAACAGAACAGAAAAACCCATGTGCCTTCCTGCGCAGAGCATTTTCGATCAATGTAGAACTAATTTGATTTGGTCAGGCACAGACTGCAGTTAGCTCTGGGGGGGCTTTCGAAGGCATGACTAATTCCCGGAGCCGAATGCCCTTCTCAAAGGTCTTTACAGGCTTTTGCTCCTCACTCTCACCCCCTGAAAGCTTTACTGAGTCTGTGGTGGTAGCAGTGCTGCGAGGGGGTATTTAACTTGTAACGTTCCCTCGGAATGCCTAGCCATAATGCACCATAAGGAGACCCTTCCCTTGTAGTGTGTGAAACGAATGCGCCACACAAAAGTGCCGGCCTGGCTCACGAGGGGTTGGGGATGAGATAATAGGGCCAGATTCTTGCCTGGTGTAAACTGGCATAGTTCCGTGAGCTTACACCCATTTGCACCACCCCAGAGTGCCTTTTGCCGACAGGTTGCTGGTTCCAATCCAGCTTGGGATCGACGGCTGTTTGTTGGCCTGTGTGCAATCGGCTGTTAGGACTCAGCACTTGGACTGTCTAACTGGCACTAACGTATCAGCCGTGGCAGCGGAGAGGCCAGGGAGATTCCATAGACGAGCTACAGCGTATCAACCCCTAAACCCACTGAGCTTTCCCCGGCGTGCATGGGGATGTGCAAATGGGGAAACTCATGTTTCAGGGCTTCAGCTGTTGGCCTGCAGGGGTCAGGAAGGAATTTTGGCCGGATGTGTTTTGGGGATGTGGTTGTTTTTTTCTGCCACAGCAGAGGTTGGCCACATCTGGAGACGGGAACTGGACAGGCAGTGGGCATAGCTGGGTGGCTAGTGAGATGTAAGTCATGTTGCTTAACACATTTGTGGAAGGTGCCCTGGTGCTGGTGGCGGGCTAGGAACCTGGGTAGAACAGACCAGACTAGAGGGCTGTCATCCTGGCGCCCTGCGAGACGCCCTGATGGGAAAACGACCGCTCGAGCGACCTGAATAACCTACCCCCTCTTCTGCCTCCTCTCCCAGCTCCAAGTTTGGCAGGAAAGTGCAGTTCGTGGACAGCCTGTGGGAGCTGTCGCAACAGATTCCTCTTGAGCAAGTGCACATCCCTGACTGCATCCGACAGTGAGTTGAGCATCCTGCC
The DNA here is from genome assembly GCF_020497125.1 of Mauremys mutica. Classification (NCBI taxonomy): domain Eukaryota; kingdom Metazoa; phylum Chordata; order Testudines; family Geoemydidae; genus Mauremys; species Mauremys mutica. The sequence continues at coordinate 22,537,606 of NC_059088.1, read as the reverse complement.
CGTCTCGCGTCGAGGGCTGGCGCCCCTCGGGCTGGTTGTGAGGTGCGGCAGGTTCGACTAGGCTGGGATGGGGGGCTCTGGATCCACCCGCCTCCAGGGGAGTGGGGACTACGTGGAAGCCTTTAAAATCCTCCTCTCCCACCCCAGTCACCTTCTTCTCCTTTTTATTCCTCCACACCAAAATATTTGCCATGTCCCCTCCCCCCAGGGGGGGCTATTAACCCTTCACATGTAGATAGGTCAGTGTTATTACCCCCTTATACAGGGAAGGGAAGTGAGTTAGGAATAGAACCTGGCTCCCAGTGCTACACCGGGAGAGGGCTTGTGCGGGTGTAACTGCACCAGCGACGTAGCTGCCGCAGTTCAGACCAGCCATGCAGATGCCTGCGCCGGCGACTTGCACTGGTGCACGTCACCCCCGTGCAAAACCGCGGTGATGCAGACAAGGCCAGAGTTTACAAAGGAAAATCGTCCCTGTTCCCCTTTTGAGCCGACCTCTCATCTCAGGTCCGGGTCCCATGTTGTGTTGCAGGCCCAAGAAACCACTGCTTTAAAGCACCACTGCTCCTGCTGCATTCTGCACTGCTCCAGGCGCCTGATAGGGCGACCAGACAGCAAGTGTGAAAAATCGGGACACGGGGTGGGGGGTAATAGGAGCCTAGATAAGAAAAAGACCCCAAAATCGGGACTGTCCCTATAAAATTGGGACATCTGGTCACCCTAGAGCCAGAACACCCCCTTGGTGTAACACAGAGCACCCTGGCCCATCCCAGCTGCCTATGGGTTGGATCGCCACCGCTGGCATGCCCCGTATGCGGGGTCACTAGGGTACACTGGGCCTACTTTGGGAGGAACTCTCCCCTGGCCCAGGGGCTGGAGCAGAGGACAAAATCTGGGCCAATGGCCACATCAGTGCCTTCATGTCTCCTCTTTTCTCCCCTAGGCTGGATCACAGCTGGAACGGCTCCAGCGACACAAAGCGGTGATGCTGCCCAGCAGCAGCCCCCAGCGCCAGTAGGGGGCAGTCGCGCTGCTTAGTTCTGTAACTTCGTTACTCCTGCCCACCAGTGTTCCTTTAAAGGAGAAACCGAAACGACCGGGTTTGGGAAAGGCGCTTGCTGCCGGGGCTTTGTAAATAGGTCCAGCTTAAATGGGTGCATTGGTTTAAACACTGGGGGGCTTCTAAGGTTAGGCCGGCTTAAATGGAGGACTTGGCTTACACAGGTTTTTATGTGAGTGCCGTTACAGTTAGAAACGGGACCGTAGGAGCATATGCCTTATTGGGCTCAGTACGGGGTCCTCTGGCCTGTGAGACAGGAGGTCAGACCCGATGATCTAACAGTCCCTTTTGGTCTTGCAATCCCTCAGAGGCCAAACGTCTACACTACAATTTTATAGTTCCGCAGCCCGAGTCAGCTGACCCAGACCAGCTGCAGGGTTTTTATCGCAGTGTAGACGTATGTGGATCTAAAACCAGCGTAGCGGTTGGTCTCACTTGGACTGATCCCGGTTGGCTTTATGGATGGAAACAAGGTGGGTTTTTTTTGCCTGCACAGCTGCTACAGCTTCGGGAGAGGGAGTAATTTTGCCTTAGCGCAGCATTGGCCAAAGGAGCAGAAGTTCCTTTGAGCCCCAAAGAGCTGATCCAGCTCTGGAAGAAGGTGCTGGATTCTGTTCCGCCTCCTGCATTCTTGTGGGATCGGCACTTCGGCTCCAGCTGCAGAATCCTGTTCCCAAGAGGCAGATAACGCCCAGGTCCTGGCCGCTGGAAAAGTGATGCTCCAGTTTGTATGCTGATCAGCTCCAGGTTAGCCTGGAAGGGAGAGGGGAGAACGGGGACCCGCTGGGGAAAGCAGCGTGGCAGCGTTAGCTTTGTTAATTCCTGGCACCTTTCAAGGGAAGTGTCTCCATTTGCAAATGGCACCAGAGCAGCCAAGACCTAGGTGGCTGGAAATACCGTGCCCAGGGTCAAAAGACTTCACTCTGCATCCTGCCACAGCTCCCCCTAGGCAGTGACGGGATGCTGCAAGCTGGGTAGCGGGACAAGGGCAAATGTATTTCACAGAGAGCGTTTTTCTCCCAAGTGTTTACTGTCAGGAATCTGACGCAGGAAACTAACCAGCTCTCCCAACACCCAGGCCCATTATAACCTTGCAGTTAGCTTTCGCAGGCTCCACTTCCTTGCTGTTTGTCTCTGTCCGCTGCCCAGGCATGCATCCTTTGTCCTCGATTGGTGTAAGATCCCTTGGGTGTGTGTCCTCAGCCCCCCACCCTGCACGCTAGGGTGACCAGATGTCTTGATTTTATCGGGACTGTCCCGATATTTACTTGTTCGATCGGGATGCGGGACAAACATCAGTTGGGACGCGAATTGTCCCGATATCTTGCCCTCCAGAGCACACGCAGAGGGGGCTCACACACACCCCGCCCCAACTCCACCCCGGTCCTCCCCCTCCCTCCCCCATTGGATCCCTCCCCACATCCCCGCCCTGGCCCCGCCCTGCCTCTTCCCCAAGCACGCCGCATTCCTCCTCCTCCCCCCTCCCTCCCAGGCTTGCGCTAATCAGCTGTATGGCGGCGCAAGCGCTGGAGGGAGGGGGGAGAAGCAGGACATGGCAGCCAGCTCAGGGGAGGTGAAGGTGAGCTGGTGTGGGGAGGGGCGGGGCATGGAGCTGCTGGTGGGTGCTCAGCCCCCACCAATTTTTCCTATGCTCCGGCGGCTCTTGGGTTTTTTCCTCCTCCGCCGGCACCCACCCCTCCCCCCGTCCCGATATTTCACATGTCTCATCTGGTCGCCCTACTGCACGCATGGGGGCGAGGAAGCTGCCAGAGTTAACCCCATGTCACTCAGACATTTTTAAGCAACAAATGGCCTGCCACATTACCAACAAACCCCCAGGCTGTTAAAGCTGCAGGAAGTTTTCAGAGCTGAGAGGGAGATTTTCCAAGGCACAGCTGGCAATTCGCTCCCCAGGTGCCACTGACTTTCACTGGCTGCCCAACAGCCCTGGGTGGCGTTGGCACGTCACTTTTCACCTCTTCGCTGCTCTCTTTTGTTTTGCCTTTCACTTTGGTTGAGGCAGAGGGTCTGGACCGAGCAGGTTCACTTTCTGGTTGATGCTGCTGTGTTTGGGTTCCCAGTACTGCAAAGGGGTCAAATTTTCACAAGCACTGAAGGGACTTAAGACGCTTTTTCAAGTGCCTTACGGCCAGACCCTCAAAGGTGCTTAGGTGCCTAACTCTCTCTGCATGTCACTGTGAGCTGGGCACTAAATATCTCTGAGACGCTGGGCCTTAGGAGCCTCAATCTCACTGAAAAGGACTTCGGCTCCTGTCGCTTAGATGCTTTTGAAAATTTTACCCCAAGTCCCGTTTTCAAAAGTGACTTAGGCAAGATTTTCAAAAGGGGCTGGTGATTTTGGGGATCTGATTTGGTGGGGCCTGACTTTCTGAGGGTGGGTGCTTGGTGCTTTATGAAAAGCAGGGGCCTTTAAGTATCTCAAGCTGTTGTCATCCCCCCCTCCACCAAACGAGGCACCCAATATTGCCACTCAAATTTCAAAATCCCAGCCTAAGTCTCAGGTAAAGTCCATGAGATTTAGGCTCCTAAGTGCCTTAGTCTCTTTTGAAAATGGGATTAGAGGGACAGATTTTTAAAGGTACTTAGGAGCAAAAGGTGCACAGAAGTGCTGGGGAAGGTTCAAAAGTGCCTAATTCCCATTGGTCTGGAGTTGAGACAACTAGGTGCTTCTGAAACTCCCACGAGTTTCCCTATCTGCACCTTTAGGCACCTAAGTACCTTTAAAAATGTCCCAAGGCTCCTAAGTCACTTAGGGGGCTTTTGAAAATTTTACCCTTGATCTAAACCCCAGCTGTGTTCTTTGATGTAAATATAGCAGCTGCTTGAACTATACCTTAGACTGGAAGCTCTTTGGGGCAGGGACTGTTTGTTCTGTTTCTGAAGCGCCAGCGCCATGGGGTCCCAGGCTGCCAGGCCCAACCACTGTACACATCAAAGATGACATGAGGGGAGAAAAGGGGCTCAGGGGGACCCCCAAAATGTCTGTACCTGAGGTGATATGGGAGGGGATGGGGCCTGAGCAAATATGATGGGCCGGGGCTCCAAATTTCTCTCGATAGGCCTGATTGGACCCGCATGGGGGTCTTGGAGCCCAGGCTTCAGTCCACGCTCACACATCTACCCTGCAATTTTTAACCCCCCGAACCCGAATCAGCCAATTTGGGCCAGCCGTGGCCGTGCTGCAGGTCTTTTATTGCAGCGTAGACGTACCTATTGTCTGGGGTAAGCTGGAGGGGGTTTCCTGAGCGCAGCAGATGGCACTCCCTTCCCCTGAGAGGCTGGGTACCATCCCTCCCATCCTATCCCTCTCAGAGCATGGCAGACACATGCTGCACAGCTGGACAGCCCCCATGGCACTGCAGTAACTATTTTGAAAAGGCTCGTGCGCGGCCTGGTGCTTGCACTGTTTGCACATTCACACGCGGACGCATTTTAGCGCCGACGCTATGGGCGCTGTATTTATTGTACCAAGTTTGGATGTTTATTTCATTTTTGTAAAGTGACTTGGACGCATGTCTGGCTCCTCGGCCCAGTTTCTCTGTCAATACCGATGGCCAGGTGGCATTTTCAAAGCTCTGGGCCACGGGCAGAAGTGATCAACAGGTGTAGCCCAACTCCTTGGGGTCAGTGGCTGGGAAGAAGGCAGCAAAAGTGGAGCATATTGTGGAGAGTGGCCAGCCCTCATACCTGTTCTGAACTCTGTGTTTCTCATGCAACAGTGGGGGACTTTGCTAACTCCTAAAAATCACGTCCTGGCTCCCCTTCCTCAGATCACACGGCAAGGTGGACTTAAAACCCAGGCATCCTCCCTGCCATCACAACAGCAACTGCTGATATCCGCAATTGTTGCCGGAAGCTGGGAATGAGTGACAGGGGATGGATCACGTGATGATCATCTGTTCTGTTCATTCCCTCTGGGGCACCTGGCAGTAGCCACTGTCGGAAGACAGGAGACTGGGCTAGATGGATCTTTGGTCTGACCCAGTAGGGCCGTTCTTATGTTAGATTAACTGTGTTCATTAGTGTTTGCAGGACTGAGGCCTTAGACACCAGTCCTGCAATGAGCTCTGTGCAGAGCCCCCAGTCAATGGGGCACTGTGTGGGTCTGGCCATGCAGAGGTCATTCTGGGACTGGTACCTTTGTATAGAAACAGAAGTTGTAGCACTTTAACTATCCCAGAAGGGGGCTTGTCTCCTCTACAAATGCTTTGTGGAGCACTTCAGCGACAGGAGAGGTTCTCTCGGCAGCGCAGTTAATCCCCATCCCTGAGAGAGGCGGTAGCTAAGTCTATGGAAGAATTTTTCTCTTGCTCTAAAGCCATCTACAGCTGGGGCTATATCAGCTTAACTGCGCCACTCAGCAGGGTGGATTTTTCACACCCCTGAGCGACGGAGCTGTGGGTGACTTAACTTTGACTGTAGAGCTGGCCTCGTTCCTGTGCAGGAAGGGGAATACACGATCCCCATATACGGCAGCTCTATACCAGTCTGCCTGTGGCCACACTATGGCTTGTACTAGTATGATGATAGCAGTAAAAAAATTATACTCCTGACATAATTATATTATCAGCACAAAAACTCTGTGCACTCCAGGTCTTAGACTGCAAGCTACTAGGGACAGAGACCTGCACCTTACTGCACTCCGTACATAATAAATTACATTAACCCATCAGAGACAAGACAGCTGTCCCCTCCATGTTGGGATTTCACCCCAGGTCTACTGTTGGCTTCCTGCCCTCTTCCCCCCGCAATCTGCCTCCTGCTCCCCCAGTGCCCTGCTCCGCACTCATTCTCCCCAGGGTCGCTGCTGCTCTTCACCATGTTTTTTGAAAAACCCACTAAGGCCTGGTCTTCTCTTTAAATTTTTGCCAGCGTAGCTAATGTCAGGAGTGCAGGGAAAAAACTACACCCCAGCCGACACAGCTCTGCCAGCAAAAGCCCTAGTCTAAACGCAGATAGAGCAAGTCCTTGTGCCTGTATAGCTTATTCCCTTCAGGAAACTGCTATAAACTATCCCAGCAGAAGTATAAGCTGCATCATCGCTAGGAGAGTTTGTAAGACAGCGATACTAAGAAACTCTAGTGTAGGCAAAAACCTCAATGAGATGGTGGTACTCCCTTATCACAGGCAGACAGCACTGATGTTTGAATAGGGCTGGTTTCTATTTGAATGTAGTGTAACATGCACATATGTTTTTGTCCATCTATGTGCTCTGTGCAGAGCAGCTCAAATGCTGAGCATACTTTGCTGCGATGCTGGGTGAAATCAGCCTGGATTGAAATACACCTGAGCCCAGTCCTTGGCTCTGCAAAAATAGATGACTGCAAAATTAGCTGTTACCACTCCAGAAAGAGATCTTGGAGTCATTGTGGTTAGTTCTCTGAAAACATCCGCTCAATGTGCAGCGGCAGTCAAAAAAGCAAACAGCATGTTGGGAATCATTGAGAAAGGGATAGATAATAAGACAGAAAATATCCTATTGCCTCTATATAAAGCCACGGTACGTCCACATCTTGAATACTGCGTGCAGTTCTGGTTGCCCCATCTCAAAAAAAGATCTATTGGAACTGGAAAAGGTTCAGAAAAGGGCAACAAAAATGATTAGGGGTCTGGAATGGCTTCCATATGAGGAGAGAATAACAACTCTGGGACTTTTTGCGTGGAAAAGAAGCGACTAAGGAGGATATGATAGAAGGCTATAAAATCATGAGTGCTAATAGGGAAAGTAACTAAGGAAGTGTTATTTACTCCTCATAAGAACATGGGGTCACCAAATGAAACTAATAGTGAGCAGATTTAAAGCAAACACAAGAAAGTTTTTTTTTCCACAAAACGCACTGTCAACCTCTGGAACTCCTTGCTCTGTTAGAGCAAAGGGAATAAAGCCAGCAACCCTTCTCCCCCAGGGCCTCCAGTACAACAGCAGCTACATAGCCGTGCTCCCCCAGGACCCCTTGAAAATCTGCCTCCCCTCCCCCGCCACCCCCCCGGGGCCCCCTGAAAAAAAATCAACCACGCCCTTCCCAGGCCTTCCTGTAAAGCCACAAATTCCCAGCTGCCAGACCAAATGCCTCCCTCCCCCCACCAGTTCTGGTCCAGCCACCAAGCCAACCCTGCCTCTGGAGTGATGCATTATGCAGGCATCCTGCCGGAGCAGCAGGCTAAACGTGTGTCACCCCCCCCCCACCCCCCCCAAGCCCGTGGTGCAACCAACCCCTCCGTGCCCTGCAAAGCAGCAAATGCCTCCGGCGCTGCCGGGCTGAGCCGGCACCACGCAACCAGCCCACATACAAAACACGAGCACCCGCCTCCTTCTCCCCGGCGCTCGGCGCTGCAGGCGGGTCTGGCCGCTGCACCAGGGTTTGCAACGTAGGCGCGTGCCGCCTCCCAGGGGCAGCCAACGACCCGCGCACCGCGCCCCCCGCCCCCATTCGAACGACGCTCGGGAGCCTGGGGAAGGCAGCGCCCCCCCCCCCCGCAACAGCTTGTGGGAGTCCGGCCCCCTCCCGAGAGCGACCCCCCCACAGGGGCCTGGGGGCCTCCCCTGCGCCCCCCAGTTACCTGCGCCCCCCCCGAGACTCTGCCCCCCCACAGGGGTCTGGGATCGCCCCTGCGCCCCCCCCCCAGACTCTGCCCCCTCCAAAGGGGCCTGGGGTCTCCCTTGCGCCCCCGCCCAGCTACCTGAGCCCCCCCCCCGAGAGAGCAACTGCCCCCCACAGGGGCCTGGCCTCCCCTCCATCCCCCCAGCAACCTGAGCCCCCCTGAGAGAGCCCCCCCCCGGAATCTGGGGGATCCCTTGCACACACCCCCACCTGCCTGAGCCCTGCTGAGTGATATTCTGCCCCCCCCCATAACCCCTCCCAGAGGCTTGGGGAGCCCCAAGCCGGAGAGTCTCTGCCCCCCCCCCCCGCCCATAGCTCTCCTTGGAGCTGGGGGGTCTCCCCATCCCCTGTGAGGTACTCCAGTCCCCTCCCAGAGGAGCCTCTGGAAAGGGGGGGGTTCGCCCCGCCCCGCATGATGATGGGGCCTCTCCCTCATGCCCTGGCGCTGCTCCTGGCCCTGCAGGTGGCCATGGCCCTGGCTGAAGTCCTAGGGGGGCGCGACCCGATCCAAAAAGCCACCGCTTACTCCTCCTCCACCATGATCAATGGCAGGACAGCCCCGACCGCCATGGCGACGCTCTCTGACGCCTTGGCTAGGGCCACCATGACCACGCCCAAGGTTGGTGGGCACACGCTGGAGGTCTCAAGCAAGAAAGTGGTCACCCCGGGCAACGGTGTAGGTTATGAGTTCACCACAGCCAATGGTGTAGAGTATGAGGTCATCGCCGGCAGCAATGGAGGGTATGAGGTCACCACAGGCAACGATATCCTGAGCAACACCACGGGCTCTGGAGGAGTGATCGGCGTGGGAGACACCCGCTACAAGTGGCTGGCGTGGAGCAAGTGGTATTGCAACTGTGAGATGGGTAGCATGTCCCGGGTGCGGGACATTGTCTACACAGTGCCTGGCCTGCAGCTAGATCTGGACAACTACAATGCCCTGCGCTTCCAGCGCGTGGCTTGCAGCTATGGCCACTGCAAGTGCAGCCACAAGCACCGTGAGTGTGACCATGCCAAGGTGACCTGCGATGCCCCCAATCCCTACCTGTGCGCCGTCAGGGACATCCGGCGGGCCCGGTACCGCCAGGCTCGGCCCTTCTGGATGCGAGTCCGCATGGAGCTCAAGGAGCTATGGAAGAGCATCCGAAAGGCCTCCCAGCTCGAGGTGAGGATGGGCTGGCGCTGACACATGCCCCTAGGACAGGTGTGGAATGGAGGGTCATGGACAAGGTATACAGGCTGCATGGTCTGGGAGTGCAGGGAAGCACAGGCAGGATATCCAGGAGGCATGTGCTGGGAGTTTGGGAGCACACAGCCACGGAGTCCAGAGATGCATGGACTGGGATTCTGGGTGACAGGATGCACATCTTACAAGGCATTTTATGGGCACTAAATCATCTTTTAATCAACCTGCTAAAATATTTCCACCTCTGAGTTTCCCAGTGCATCCTATCATCCCTGAATCTTTCAGATTCTAAGTGTAAATGACCCTAACTCCACCCATGAGTCATTAGCAGGCTTCAGCACTTCGGCATCTCTCTCTGAGCTAATCCATTAGCCAGTAGCAGTAATAGGCTGCTGTCCTCTAGGGCAGTGTTTCCCAAACTTGGACACCACTTGTGCAGGGAAAGGCCCTGGCGGGCCGGGCCGATTTGTTTACCTGCCATGTCCGCAGGTTTGGGCGATTGCAGCTCCCACTGGCCGTGGTTCGCTGCTTCAGGCCAACGGGAGCTGCTGGAAGCGGCATGGGCCGCAGTTCGCTGCTCCAGGCCAATGGGAGCTGCTGGAAGTGGCGTGGGCCGAGGGACATACTGGCCGCTGCTTCCAGCAGCTTCCATTGGCCTGGAGCAGCAAACCCGTGGACAGTGGGAGCCACGAGCGGCCGAACCTGCGGACGCGGCAGGTAAACAAACCAGCCCGGCCTGCCAGGGGCTTTCCCTACACAAGCGGTGTCCCAAGTTTGGGAAATACTGCCCTAGGGGATCATCCAGTAAAGGGAGGTATGACATGCTACTCTTGCCAGTGTTACAGAAGTGCTTCGCGGTAAGGGGTGCCTGTGTACTATGCAGCCATGAGTACATCAGCATGCTGAACAAATGACACATTTAAAATAGAGGGGAAACGACAGCTTGAAACAAGAATTTCTACCAGGTCCAATGGTGGATTCAACTACTTTAGTGGTTAACCAGTGAGATCACCAGGCATTGGCCTGCTTTGCTATAATGACTGTCAATATATTCTGTACAGTACAGGCAAGAGGTGGAATCAATACTCTTTGAGCTGTTAATAGTAATGGGCCTCACTGTAGGCAGTTAATCATTTTTCACTTTGGTGGGTGTCTGCAGGAATGAGGGCAGAGTAAAAGCAATCCAGCCTTATTACTCCTGATACATTTCAGTTGTTGAAGCTACTTATAATGGGCATAAGTTTCTGCAGAACACATTTCTGAGGTGCTGCAGGCCTCACCCTAGAAACACTATGCATTTGTTTAAACAGGACAACCAGCATAAATGTTTGCAGGATCAGGGCCTATTTATTTTTAAATTTCTGAACATGGCCATTACATAATCTCTGGACAATGTCTGTTTTTTATTAAAACCCACCAAAATTTGCTGACCCTAGGGATCAGGTATTAGTGTTCCACCTCCTAGACTGTTGTAGGCATGCAAACGTTAAGCTGTTTAAGAAGTTTAGAATCTAATATTGTTATTGTGTAAAGTGAAAGGGGCACCACATGGTGTGGCTATGAACACACAGTTAGGGCCTGATTTACAACTCCTTTAAAGCCCATTTTCACTGCTGGAGGGATACAAATGGACCTTAGTCAAATGAGACTCAGGCCTTTCTGAATTTTTTATATGAACATGCATCTGTGATGGGCAGAGATAATATTTATATGTGAATTAAATATCGGTGCCAGGTGATGTTGTAAAGGCCAAAAGTACAACTGGGTTCAAAAAAGAAGTGGCCATTGATAAACCTCTCCTCCATAAACTTAGCTGTTTAGTCAAGATGGTCAGGGGGATGCAGCCCCAGGTGTCCCTAAATCTCCAACTGCCAGAAGCTGGCACCCAATGACAGGGATGGATCACTCAAACTTGCCCTGATCTGTTCATTTCCTCTGAAGAATCTGACACCAGCCACTGGTGGAAGACAGGACAGTGGGCTAGATGGACCATTGGTCTGATCCAGCATGGCTGTTAATATGTGATTATTCTATGGCAGTAAAACATACATAGTTTTGTCGATTAGCAAGCTAAGAATGCTGTTTAATTGATTTTCTTTCTTCTCTAGGAACACAGCTGAAGATGAACTCCGTATTCAAGGTTAAGCAGCTGCAGTCTCTGTTATCAGCAGTTGGCAATAGCAATTAATCGCACCCGTGCCTCGAATGAAATTTATAGTAAATGCTCTTTACAAATCAGTATCTACTCCTGTGCTTTAGTGGGAAAGTCCATTGTTTCTAAAGGTGAGTGTCATTTCAGCCCCTGTTCTGAGGCACGCTTGAACAAGAGAAGCCACGATGACCTGGACAAAGGGAGGTTGGTAGTGCCACTGTACCCCAATTGCTTTCCTCACCCCCCCAAGAGAGAACACAGATGGGGCAGTGCATAAGGTGCTAGACTGGGACTTAGAAGACCTATCTTCAAGTCCCTCCTTTGCTACAGACATGGCCCTTAGCCTCTCAGTACCTCAATTCCCCATTTGTACAATGAGACTGCCCTACCTCACAGGTGGTGTGAGGATAAATACATTAAACAGCCTGAAGTGCTCAGATACTGTAGCTAAGCTAGAACACAGGCAAAAGGTAGTCTTCCCCCTCGCTTTGAAATAGGCAGTTACTAAAGGTGAAAAGTTTTCAGCAGATAGATCTGAAAAAGTCCTTTTAGACCATCTAGTCTGGTCCCCTGCCTGAACAAAATCGATTTTGCCTATAGCGAACATAACAGCTAGTAATAGATTTCTTTTTAAAGCTATAAAAGCTGAGATCAAAGGATTGTTACTTAAACACAGGAGTTACTGCCACTTGCACCAACACAACACAGAACCATCAATGGAAGTGTTATTATAGGGCTGCTCCTGAGTTCTTGGTATCAAATTTAAATACAGGGCAAAAGGTCAAATTTTGGAGCTTCTTAACTTGACCATTGTCACTTTAAGTTGCAAGCATGCCAGTATCATTGCTGTTGGTAAAGCGTTAATAGTCCGGACCTATTAATCATAAAAGTAAAGAGAAAACACAGTTGAAACTGGCATGGGTTATCACAAACATTTTAATCCTCTCCTAATAGATCAAGGGCCTAATTCTGACCTCACCTTGATTTTAGCTGGCAGTATGAAGAGTTTAGGGAGTCCATTAACTGCATGCAGTTAATCAGCTCCAGTAATTCACAGCCAACAGTACTAGACTTTTCAAGGCACACTTGTTTAAAAAACATTGCATGCAAATGTGTGCTACTTGATAGATCATATCTTTCAAAAATCCAACAGGGGAAGTGGATGCTAATATGATAAAGCAGGAAATGTTTGCTGCCAGGAAGAGAACAAAATGGTTTGAAGGTCTAGATGTTATTTTTATGGAACTTCTATTTATTAATCTGATTCCCCATCCACCTCCATATCTGATGCAACTGCCTTAGGTAGGAATTAGCAACATGCTGCTCCATTTATCATCTAAAGAAATCCCATTGTGTATCAGACTAGAAATAAGTTGCAAATTTTTAACACTGGGTATTTCACCATTGGAACAACTCACTTAGGAACTATTGGGTTGCCGCTCAGCAACATGGCATTGAGCCTTTTTGTTGATAAAAAATTGTGGTTTTATATAGTTAGCATGGTTAATGGTGCCACTACTAAACTAAATAATGAAATGAACAAGGGGTGGTCTTCAAGATCATTATACAGTAGAATCTCAGAGAGTTACAAATTGATCAGTCAACCACACACCTCATTTGGAACTGGAAGTATGCAATCAGGCAGCAGAGACTAAGGGCAGGTCTACACTAAGGGCGGGGGTCGAACTAGGGTACACAAGTTCAGCTACGTGAATAGCGTAGCTGAACTCGAAGTACCCTAGTTCGAACTACTTACCCGTCCAGACGCCACGGGATCGAAGTCCGTGGCTCCAAGGTCGACTCCGCCACCACCTTTTGCAGTGGTGGAGTACCGGAGTCGACCGCGGCGCTTCCGGAGTTCGAACTAGCACGTCTAGATCAGACGCGCTAGTTCGAACTCAGAGAAGTCGAACTCACCGCGTCGACCCGGATGGTAAGTGTAGACTAGCCCTAAAAAAGAAACAAATTCAGTACAGTACTGTGTTAAGTCATCATGTAATCTACTATTAAAAAAAAAAGGGAAGCAGCATTTTTCTTACTTCCATTCCCAAGATGTTTGTAACTCTGAGGTTCTACTGTATTTGCTCTGGTCTAGAAGGCTACCCTGCGTAGCAGCCTCCCTTTTACAGCCTATGCCAGTCAAAAACACAGTCCTTGATTTAATTTAGATTTACCAGACCAAGTAGTTTGTGGGTCAATCTGCAGTGAGTAGCAGGTAGGGGAAGCTGAGATGATGAATCTTTCATGAACGAGAATGCCACCTTTTTCATACTCCTGGGCAGCTTATGTTCTGTATAAATATTTCATAGTAGGAATTGAAAATTATGGAACAGAGTTAGATTTTATTTTTAAAGGGGGGGGGAAGAGGAGAGACACACAAAGGGACATTCCAACCTTCCACGTCACAAAACATGAGAGTCTCTATTTTCATACAAGTAGTCAGACAAAATCTTTGACTTTTATTTTATTTTCAAAACACACAATGTGTAGGAAAAGCTAAGGTGTGTAAAAGAGAAAAAGGATATTTCTCTACAACTGTTCCACAGACACTCCCCCACCCCCATAAAACCCTTTTGCACAGCAGAATATAATTGTAAATTCTCTACAACAGTGTCTCAGTACAGCAGAGATTATTACAATAAATACATTTCAGTGTATGTGGATTTATTGTAAGAGGGATCCACCAGATAGCTAGTGCTATGGCTTCCCACTGCTAAGTTTCTTTAGCACGGTGATACCTTTTTATACGCAATGCGTTTCTTGCTTTAAAAAAAAAAAAGTTTAGGTAACAACATCAGAATAGCCCAGCTATTCCATCAGAGCGGTTGTTTTCAACAGGCCAGCTGTGAAATCCATAGTTTGTGCAGGAGCTAGAATTTTACTTATTTAAAAATCAAGTTATTGGAAAACTGAGCCAGATTCTTGCGATAAGTCCTGCGCTTTTTTCCCCCCTCTTTGCCAACAGTTGATCTTTTCCAAATGTATGATGGCTGAGTGAGTTCATTCAGCAAAGCATTTGAACAGATTCCCTCCTTCTTACCCAGTCTGCCATATCTTTTTTTTTTGCTTGTGCCTTAAAAAAAAAAATTTAAAAAAAAATCCACAGATCCTTCATTTCTTGCACACCCCAAACTTCCATGGGAATTTGGGGCACTCAAGCGATGGAGGTCAGGGACCCAGTTCTCCAAAACAGCCAGGAAGTAAAAGAGAAATGGCCTTTGCCAGAACTCTTTCAGCAAAGAGAGGATTTGGCAGAGCAGAGAAAGCCGTCAGGCTTCTGCAGCATTGAATGAGATGGTTGTTTTTCAGGATTATTTTATCCTGCCTAAGACTGTTCCAGATCTCTCTTTTGCATTTGATTTGCCCCAATTGCTTCTGCTCATTAGGAAACTCTTGAGGATAAATAAATGCACAAAGTACAGGTTCCTTGCTGCCTCCTAGTCATGTGTGAAGAAATGTCCTCATCATTCTCCATCAGCCTGCCTGATGTGCAGTTATTTAAACCATGTAAAGTCACTGCCATTCTGTTTGGCAATATTTGCATTCATGTAAATGAGCACACAACATGCAGGACAACAGAGAATCAGGCCCCTCCTGCCTCCTGTGGCTTCAGGCCTTTAGTGCCAAAGCTTGTTCCCAGTGGCAAGACTCCCATTGACTTCGATGGGGCAGGATCAGGGCCTTAAAATGAGTGTATCACATTTGGCCCTTGACTCCAGTAAGAGCAGGGTGCTTGTTAACATCAGTGGAAGTTTGGTTCGATTAAGGACGGCAGAATATTGGTCCTTATTTTGTTTCTCAACACAAACAGACATGGGAAGAAAGGGTTTTGCACTGATACCATGACCCAGAGAGGTTGGTAGGGAAGGGATGATTTTCATTTAATAGCGACCTGTCAGGTCAAATTGGGATCCAAAACTCAAGTTTTGTTTAAAAACAAGCTTTTATAAACCAATATCCACTTGTAGGTAGAAAATAAAATTTAAAAACAAAAACCACCACACAGACATTACATCCCCCTGCAGTATTTGGGTTGCAAAACACTGCAGTGTTGCACTAGTGGTGGTGAACATAAAACTGAAACTGACTAGAAACCAAAAGGGGAAAAACATACAAAGTAATCAAAACTACATAAATAGTGAAAGGTGAACTTGACTTTTAATTTTTTTTCCCAGTTACAATCATCTAACAATACAGAAATTTATTTTGTGAGGTTTTAAAATATGATTTAACCTGACAGTGATTTTTTTTTTTTTAAAGTCACAGGGCCACATTTGATTTCTGTCAGCAGGGTATACCTGGAGCAACTCTTCTGGAGTCAGATGCCAGATTTGCACCTCTGTGATCGAGATCAGTTTGCAACTGGCAGTTAAAATCTTCTTCTGAAAGCTTGCAAAAATAGATGCGCATTTTGCGGCAAACAAAATGGTGTGTTTCCTACTCTGTTGTGTGAAATGTCACCAATGCAAGGCCAGGTTCTGCCCTCATTTAAACTAACTAGTGTAAATTCAGTGTTGCCAGCGGTGTTATTCTGGATTTACACTGAGTTAGATGGAGGCACTCTGCATTTCCACTAATATAAAAGAGGAGTGCTTGCTCCTCTGACTGGAACCTGGCATGCTGACCAATAATGCCCCTTCACTTTGTAGGAACAGTAGCAAGCTAACGAGATGCTTTTGCAACAGGCCTTCAGAGCCTGAGCTAAACAGTAGTTTTATGCAAGTTTTTAGCTTTCAATGTACAAACAGGACTAAAAAAAATAAAATGCAGAGACTATCAGGATCTTAACTGTACATCAAACAGACTCCAGTTCAGAGCAAACCATTTAACACCCCTTCCCACCCCCCAAAACACACACACACACACACCCCTCTACCTCAGTATGTGCTCATAGAAAGGATGGCAGCATCCCCCTTTTGACAAACTTTTCCATGTCAACAAATGCATTTGGCAGTTTAAAGACACACCCCCTCAGGATAGCACAAAAAAGTTTTAGTATCAGGTTTTGGAAAAACTGAATCAGCATCTGCAGTTCATATATAAAATACCAAGGAAAGCAACACGTTACAGGAGGAAAAACGAGTGGAAGAGCATGGACTAGCTTTCTGCAGAAGAACTGATTTAGCTCCATAGGTCAGCTTTCACAGCTTCATCCAGAATATCTTCTGCTTTCAATGCAAATGAGGCCTAAAACTTTTCATAAACTGGCAAAAAAGAGCCTAGCATGTGAAGCAGAAACAGAGACTGCAATACACAGTTTCCGTCTCACTTTTGACCACAGTGTGCATGTATATAGCTAAGCAATGATACACAAAGAGGTGTGGTTGCAATTTACTAATCCACAAGCATGTTGGGACATGCAATATGAAACATTAAGTCAACTGTGAGCACCTACAGTTCCCGACGCATTATTTTTCCTAATTTTGGGGTGAATTTAATGCTGATAAAAGGCACCAGACTGAGACCTTTGGAGACCAACATCTTCCCTCCCACTGGGGCAGTAGCAAGGCAAGCTTCCGACAACACATAGCCCAGCTAGCGTCT
The DNA here is from genome assembly GCF_020497125.1 of Mauremys mutica. Lineage (NCBI taxonomy): Eukaryota > Metazoa > Chordata > Testudines > Geoemydidae > Mauremys > Mauremys mutica. Next base: position 22,521,041 of record NC_059088.1, on the reverse strand, counting down.
TTCACTCTGCTCTAGAGGGGAATCCAGTTGCCATAGCGCATCCAAACCTTGGCCTTGCCGTAGAGACTACCAGCGATTGCAGTAGCAGCTTGTGTGTCACTGAGGCGGAGACTCACCAAACAGCTGTCAGATGGCTAACGATAGCTTTCCGTGGCTACTGATATGGGCTGAATTTGCAGGAGCAGCCTAGAATTTAAAAAAGCACCGTATCCCATTACCAAGTCCTCCAAGCCATCCGGCCCTTCACAAAACAAGGCTGTTTAAAGGTGGGGCTAGCAAGCTCTGCAGGCCTTGGATACTCCTCAATCCAAGCCACTTGGTAAACCACACTGATGTTTATCCTCTGTACCAGCCATAGCAGCTCTTGTCCACTGTAGCAATAACTGACTGCCACTCTCTTTGATGGGAATCCTGAAACAGAGCTGTAGTGACTGTTAGCTGCACATCCAGTCAGGCCCCAATAATTCATTTGCTGTTCCAAGATTTAGTCCTTCACCTTATGGGAGACATCCTGCTTTGTAAAGCTACGGACCAAATCCTCTGCCGGCTTACACCCTGGGCAGCTCCTGCTCTCACGTGTATGGTCATAAATCAAGCGTTACTGCACTGAGCTCAATGGGAGTTACTCCAGTAACGAGATGAATTGGGCCCATTGCCTGTAAGCCATGGGTAGTGGGGAGCAGTGCCCCCCATAGATAAAAGACAAATCAGCTGCTTGCTCTTCTGGGGAATGTACCAGGCGACTAGTTTCAAAGGTGGACGTAGGGGAGAGATCCAGAGACGAACACTTTGAAGAGACTAAGTGAAGTATGCTCTGGGAATGCAGAGTGAGTCACCCTCAAAACACCCTTATTCCCCCGGCTGTGGATGTGTTGGAATCGTCGCAGCAGACGGTGTCTGCCTTATCCCTCAGGCCCCCACTTCTTATTATTGAAAACTTTATGGTCACATATTACAGGCCTGCTCCATTGCTCCTTGAAGCCAATGCTTTTCTTTCTGTCAACAGGCTTTGGACTGGACCTTAAGAGAACAACGACTGTATCCACAGTGACTTTGGATGGGACCAGTTCCTGCTGGCATGGGTACATTTTAGAGGAAATGTATTGCAGGTACAGTTTCATGAAGATCGATGCTCTCTCCTGGAGGACACCTCAGTCAGAAACAAGTAGTAACCGTAATTCTTCAGATGCGTTTCCGGGGTGATACTGAATCATTGCTAGGCAATTCACCTTTAGGAATTTGTCTCCGGGGCCATTGTCTATTTACGCATTATTAGGACAGTATAGCAGAGATATAGCCGAGGACTCTTCTAAACTAGTTGTCTGTCTTAAAACCAAAACTAAAAAACCACGCATGTGGGTGTTTGTACCACACTGGCATCTCTAACAGAAATATGGAGGAAGATCCCCTTTCAACTATGACAGTAGTTTATGTGTACCACCTCTTACAGGACTTGTCTAGTTACAGAAAAGCATTCCATACACTGCATGAGACAGGTCTTAAAGCTGCAGGCCAGAGTTGTTCAAAAGTGACTTGGGACTTTAGGGGGGCTGTTTTTCAGAGGTGTGCCTCACTTTCTGAAAATCAAGCCACATGAAGGTGTCTCCAAACGGAGGCCCTGAAGATCACTATTCAGTTCTGAAGTTAACATGTCCTAAGTACGCTATTGATTGCTGTGTTGTGCATTTCATCGTGCACCTGAAGAAGCATCAAGACTACTGGGTAAATCCATTTCTTCTAATAGTCCTGTTATATAGCACAAACAGCTCTTTGCAGAATGCTAATCCTCACAACATCCCTGTGAGGTAGGCACGTTGTTACGAGCTGGGGAAACTGAGGCAGGGAAGCCACCCTTTTGAAAATAGTCTGCTAATTTTGGGTGCTCAACTTGTAACACCAAGATCCTGATTTTCAGCTGGGCCATGCCCCCAAACTCCAGAAGTTTGGCACCTGTGAAAATCAGCCCCTGAGGGGCCTTCAAGTTGGGCACCCAAAATGAGGGGAGACCTTTTAAAATGTAGGCCTAAGGCCTTGACTCAGGAAAGCACTTAAGACCAAACTGCAAGAGGAATCTGCATCAAAGGCAGGACTAGCACTCAGGAGTTCCACTCCCTAACAACTAGACCCTCCGTCGCCCATGAATATTCCCATCTTAAAGCTCGGCTAATTAAGTTGCCTAGAGCCACTGACATGAGTATCTTCTGGAGCTACTAAAGACCAGTTAAACCGAACACGTTGGTGTTAAGGGAGTGTTTTGCTCTGACAGCAATCCTGATCATCAGCCCCTGAATTGGATCAGATTGCAGAGAGGAAATCGTATTGCTTGAAGACCAATGCATGTTTTAGCGGTGTCCTTTCCCCTCCCACTGAAGATGGAACCAAGCGATGCTCTGACAGTTTCATGGGCTGGTCTTTCCATTCTTCACTGTCGAATAGCCTGGTGCTTGACTGTTATTTTTGTGCTTAAAAATCAGGAATAGCGTTAGAGGGCTCTGAAAAAAACCCAACAACAACAGCAAAAACACAAGCTGCTGGGATTCACATGGGGGGGAGCTATTAGGAGGGGAACTTTCAGTATTAAAAAAAGAAAAAACCCACATTGCACTTTCAATGAAAACTTATTAGATGCTGAGAAAACATGTAAAAAAAAATTGAAGTTTGGGATCAGTTTGCATAAGTTATCAAGTGAATAAAGCGCTAGATATTTGTATTTCCACCTGTCTGGCAAACAGGCTATTCAAGTGTGGGCTGTTGACGTAGCCTGGAACCTGCAAAGTGAAACAGATTAAAGCAAGAGTTAAAACTTGCCCTTTGCGGCAGAGAAGAGTGAATTGCTAGAAGTGGGTGAATTTCATCTCTGTGCAGAAGGTCAGTACCAGTGCTTATGCATCACTTAAACCAGGGATCTCAAACTCCCTGCCCATGGGCCATCTGCGACCCGAGAAGCTCCCCAGTGTGGCCCGGGGGATTCCAGCAGTTTTGGGGTTGGGTCTCTCCCTTGGCCCCACGTGCTGCCCCCAGGCCATTTATAATTGCCCGGGGCCCCACCCACCACCAGCTGTGCAGGGGAGCTGAGCAGCGTCTGCCTGTTCGCTCCACATGTCCACCAGCCCCTCCCTGCTGCCCCTGCCCGGAGCGCCCCTGCGGCCAATGGGAAGCTGCAGGGGCGGCGCCTGGGGGCAGCCGCGCGCGGAGGCCCCCTGACCTGCCTCACCTTGGAGCCCCAAGTAAGCACCACACTCCCCGACCTCCTTCCAGAGCCTGCAGCCCCTCCCCACACACCCCCTCCTGCACCCCCAGCCCCTGCCCCAGCCCCAGCCCAAAGCCTGCACCCAGCACCCAAACTCCAGCCTAGAGCCTGCACCTCAGACCCCCTCCCCCACCCAAACTCCCTCCCAGAGCCCAACCTCTCGCCCCTTCTGCACCCAAACTCCCTCCCAGAGCGTGCAGCCCAATACCCTACCCCAGACCTTCTCCCCCACCCAAACTTCCTCCTAGAGCCTTAGGCAGGCGGGGGGGGGGGGGCAGAGTTTTGGGGGTGGGTTCTGGGCGGCATGAGTGACACTATTGGCCTGCTGGTAGGATTTGAGGACTGGCACTGGCCCTAAGGTATTGAGTTTGAGACCCCTGATTTAAACCAATCTTGCCCGGAGTCCAAGCTGCCCCCGGAGTGGGTGAAGACACACAGGACTAGCCAGGGGGCATGGACAGGCTTATCAGTTATAGTGTCAGCTTTCATTTTTAAAGACGTACATCTCTAGTGCTTATGTTTGAGAAGCAAGCCTTCTAAATGTGACCAGAGCATCTGTCTGCCTAAGTTTTCAGAGAGCTGGAAACGATCTCTCAGATGTATGAGCTGCCTCATTTGTCTGTGCTGGTGCTAATTCACATGCCAAGGAAGATACTCCAGATGGCAATATCATTAACTAGCTATTTCACTGTTCAAAGCATGTAAGAAAGGAGAAGGAGCATGGGACATGCCAGAGACTAGACTTGGGGAAACAGATGTCTGTATTAAATTATATCTGCCTTTAACGCCACCTGAAGGTGGGGTGCAGATAGGGAAGGGGGTTCGATTGATTAGGTTTCTGAAGGGGTGGGATTTCAGCTGCCAAAAGTTTGGGAATCGCTGACTGGAGCTGTGCCTGGGCCTTGTGCTGATTTTCAGCATAGGGATGAATTTCACCCCGTATGAGAAAGGAACTTAGGAAGTGGCAAATGGTTTGATCTTTTATTTTCCCCACAGTTTTATATTATGATGTAAGCAGTTTGTAGGGGTGCACTCTCTCTGTTCATCTGGAGATCAGAATGCTGAAGTAATCATATGAAATGATTAGGAAGAGTCTGGGGGAGGATTATATTTTAAGGCCAAGCTTTTCAGAAGTACCCAGCCCAACTTGAGACACTACAAGGTGCCTATTTTATGGATGGTGAGGGGCCCGCAGGTTCTGAACAGCCACACCCCCTTTAGGGAATGTCTACTCTGCACACTCAGCCCGGGCTCTGACTCAAGTTTGAGCCTAACCTGCCCTCCCCCCCAATCCACTCCCAAATTAGTCTGACTTGGGTCAGCCAGTTCTCAGGACCCAGGTACTAGGACTCTGCCAGGGGAGGGTGGGTTAGAGCCAGAGTCCAGCTGTGATTCAGGTCAGCTCGAGCTGCAGGCCTGAGTTAGAAGGTCTGCGTAGTGCAGTATGGACACATTTACACGGCTGTGAGACCTGGGTCCAGCAATTGTAAGCCCAGGTTTACAATGCCATGTGGACGCTCAGTTTTTACGGGCTGGAAGCACTGCGTCCACAAGCCCAGGTCCTGCAGACTTGGGCTAACTGTGCGGTGCAGACATCAACTTGAGGCCCTCTAAGGGTGAGAGCCAAAAATTAAGGCACCCAAGATCACTGGGCACTTTGGAAAGTCTCGACCTACAGTTTCCAAGGCTGGGATTTCAGTGAGATTCAGGCCTCAAACCCAGCCCTAATGTGAAACCTACCGGACCTCAGTGTGCAATGCCCACCAGCAGTAAACTGACAAGTGATCAGTCCAGCGGCTGACTGGTTTTACATCTGGACCTAATCAGATTAATTGATTGAGATAGTATGTTCTGTGCAATCATCATGCAGAAGGGGAAATTTCCTCTTCCAAAATTCACAAAGATAGCAAGGTACTTACACTCTGTTGCTACTCTCCATTGCTAGAGCTACAAAACTCTGGAGCTACTCCATTGTCTCTCCCGTCCGCCTTTGGATCTCATCTCTTGAACAGCGCCTGTCTGCAGAGAGAGAGAGAGCGCGCACGCTTAAAAAAAATAGTCATTTAAAACTGCGCCTCTAGGATATTTTGGTGCAAAGGGGTAGAACATTTGTGTTAGTGATGGCCTACCTAAGAGCTGCTACTGAGCTTTACTGCGCATTGATTAGAAAAAGCGGCACAGAAATCAACCAGCATCTACCGAGAATGTGCTGTCGGTCACCTGACAAAGCTGCTGTGGAGTGGTTTGAGCAGAGTTCTGCAAGTTAGAACTCCTGAATTCCTTCCTCCAGGCTACAGCAGGGCACATGAGCTAGTTGAGAGGAGGGAGCTTAGAGTTACAACTCCTGGGTTTCATACCCAACTCTGAGGGAAGCACGGTCTAGTGGTTAGAGCGAGGGGCATTGTGAGTCCGGACTCTGAGGTTCTAGCCTCAGCTCTGCCACCGATTTGCTGTGTGATCTTGGCTAAGTCATTTTCCCTGGCACAAAGATGGGACAGTGCTGCCTTACCAGACAAGGTGGCAGATGGGCAGCACTAGAGAGCTTGCTTCCAAGCCCTTCATGGTGGACAGGAGCATACAGGGAAAAATCTGCATCCCTTCTCCCACTGGGAGGTCCCCTCGTCTGGGCGAGAACGCAAAGGACACACAGAGGAGCCCTAATCATGGAGATCGAAGGTGGTGGGGTGTCTTTGGCAGAGCCATGTAAGGCCATAGCTGGCTTTCTGCAGAGGGGTTCTATGGGATCTCAGATATTCCCTCTCTGGTTCCTATCCTGCCCTACATTCTAGATGGCTTCTCTGCTCAGTTGCATTTGTCATTTCCCACCCCACCACTGCATCAAGAGGATCCCGGATCCAGCAGCTACTCTAATACATGGCTCACCACAAGCGCCAAGGCTGTCTGCTCCGTCAGAGGGAGGATCTTTGCTTCTGAGCTGCAGTGGGAGAAGAGACACTGGCTGTTCTGTGCCTAGTCCAGTTACTATCTGGCTTTTCCCACCCACCAGGGCAGGGCTCGCTGGGGCACAAGACATGCCTCCTTTTTTTAAGTACGCCACCTGGGTGTTGCTGGGACCGGAAAACATTTCTGCAGAGAGCGTTCACTTAAATCAGGTTTAAGGGAGGAAGGCGAGATGGTAAATCAAGGGGATACGATTTTAAAGCCCAGTATCCCAACCCACCTGCACCCCTCTCTTGGGAGTCTGATGGGAGAGAGAGAGGGCGCTCTAGTGAGGCAGCTTCTTCTTACCCTCCACCTAGTTTAATGTGGCTGTGTGGGATTCATCTTTTCTCCCCCACCAACCTTGTTTTGTGTCTCCTGCCACTTCTCTTCCCTCAACACTCAGGCAGCTGCTCTTTAAGCTCTGCTTGATCACATCAGCTCAGCCAGCTGAGATGCTGCTTATTCTCTAAGATCCACCGGCATAAAACATAAAGTGCTGAAGAAGGAGAGGCCGTCCAACTTATTGCAGAGCCTGTGATCCTTTAATATCATCAAGATCTACCTGCCTGGCTTTGTTTCTTCAGCAGCAAGGGAGCCATATAAGCACCATTAACCCTGGGTCATGGTCATAGTCCCCGAAGAGATTGTTAGCAAGATAGTCCTGAACAAAGTTGGTTAACAACATTTCTGCACATTTCAGGAGACCCAATGGCCACCGCAGACAGCAGCAGGCGTTGGGACTCCTGGGTTCCATTCCCAGGTCTGGGAGGAGGCAACGTCTAGTGGTCAGAACGGTTGGGCCTGGGAATGGAACTCAGGAGTCCTGACTCCCAACTCTACAGATGTGTGAACGTGGCAAGTCACTTCCTCTCTGGCCCATCTATAAGGGGAGGCGGGAGTGGACGGGTCACCGCAGACCCTCCTCGCAGCTAAGAGGGGTCTGGAGGCTGTCGTTCATTCCTGTTTGTAAAGAGCATTGAGATCCTCAGCTAGGGCAGCACCACGTGAAGATAAATGATTAGCGCCCGTGCAAAGCCATTGACTGAAGTTAGTTCCATGACCGAAAAAAAAGCCCAAACCCTGGTTCCTCTAGAAGGAAACACCAGCATGAAGGTCACTTGCAAAAACACCCTGGGATCTTTAGTGCCGGCTGCACCCCACGGCGTTCTGAGTGATTTCACTGCCATCATTCACCACCCTCTTCCAGCGCACAGTGTGTCTGCATGCCTGGCAAGGGCAGGCTGGATCCCAAGGAGAATTACTCAGGGACTCGTGCTCTCTCTCTCTCTCTCTATGCTTACAGGCCCCACCCTCAGAGTTAAAAGCAGGTTTAATGAACTGGGCCGGAGCAACCTGGCAAAATACAACTCGTCCTCAGGCTGACCTGACACTCGCAAATGGAAAAAGGAGTTCTGTAACCGCTGCCCCCACCCTGCTAGCTGCCGAGCGCCGTCCCTTCTCACGGGAGGTGAGGGCACTCGGAGCCATAGGGGAGGCGCTGAGCACCTGGCAGGATCAGATCCCAGCAGAGCTCCAGCTAAGAGAACGTAAGGCAGCCAGGCAGCTCCCTATAAGCCTGGGCAGAGCATGTGCCAATCTGCTGAGTTAACTTTGACCACATTTGTGTTTGCAGCACGTCTCCGCCTTGCTGCAAAACAAGATTATACTGGCTCCAGCTGAACGTGGGTTAGCTGCCTCCGCCCGGTCCCAGCATGGCTTTAATTGTGGCCTTTCTTGCAGGCGGACCTATTCTATCACTTTCCCCAACTGAAACCCTTTGATCACAAAACAAACATGCCCGATTAATCCCCAATCATAGGGCTCATTAGTTACACTCAGACCTTCCAAGCCCAGTTCCCACAACTCCAACCCCGCCCCCCGCATACCTGAGAATAAATCAGGCCCTGTTATCTTCTGACCAGTGCAGCTTCCTTTGCACAGCCCATACCCAACCTTTGGCATCTGCCTTCCCAGTGGCTGCTTCGGCAAGATGGTAAGTGACTTGGATGTGTACCACGACAGCCTGGGGTCAGAAGCCAGACATTCACTACCCGGAGAAGAGCAGATGGACCAGGCTAGGCTATCATCTAGAGCAGAGGTTCTCAAACTGGTCTGCAGACCGCCAGTGGTCCGTGGGCTCCATTCAGGTGGTCTCTGGATAGTTCCCTCTAAGATGCGTGCCTGGGCAGCTGCACACAAGAAAATGAAGGGCCACCCACCTAATTAGGTGCCTGGACCCTGAAGAAGACTCACATGTAAGGTGAGGTGGTGGCCTTTTGGGGGGTGGGGAGAATAGGGGGTAGGTGGGAGGGGGCAGTAAGGTGAGACGAGAGGGTGGGGGGGGATTTGGGACGTAAAGTGCTGCAGCGGCCAGAGAAAGAGACGACTTTCCCCAGCTCCAGGGCTGTGGCTGCCGGGGAGAGACCCTGATTCTTCCCAGCCCCAGCTCAGGGGTGCTGCGGCAGGGGAGAGAGGGCACATCCATTGCATTAGAAAGGTAAGACTCCTGATATTAAAATATGAGTTGTGCGCTTTTAATTGTAGAACAAAAAAAAAATTTTTTTTTTTTTTTAATATAGCGCTTTTATCCAAAGTGCTTTATAATAGTTAGCTAACGGTACAAACAACATTTGGAAAGATCATTAAATGGTCCGCCGAGACCCTCTGCAATTTTCAAGTGGTCCATGAAAAAAAAAAAAAAAGTTTGAGAACCACTGATCTAGAGCATACCAACTGGGGCGGGGGCTGTATGAAATCAGAGGATACTTTCTTTAACATTGTCTTTCAGTGACCTGATCCGAGAGGGACAGTCCCCCACTGTCAGGAATGGAGACGGTGGAATAAGGGAGAGCTCGTGAAGAGGCTGCAAAAAAGCAGATAGCTGTTTGGCCATAAAAATCCGTGAAGTGGCAAGGGAGAAATGGAATTAATTCAGGGCAGTCCCCTGGCCTGCACCATGCAGGAGGTCAGACTAGATGATCACTGTGGTCTCTTCTGGCTTTAGAATCCAAGAACCTGTGAATGGTGCTGACGTCAGTCACTGGTGGAGAGAGCCACCTGGGAACCCCTGTAGTTGGATTCCTTGTTTGTTTTACACCTGGTCCCATAAATCAATAGAAGCTGGGTGATGAGCTGGAGCTGGTGCCGGGCAGCACCTTGTTAAAGTTCTTAGCAGATTGAAGGACAGTTTTCCTTGCTCTGAATGATCAAGGTCCCATTGAACCATCTCTGCTAGGTCTGATTTCCTTGAGGCCCAAGCTTCTTCTGAAGAATAAGTGTTATGCCCTTGGAATACACCAGCCTGCAGCCAAAGGGCAGAGCTTTATATAAAGGAGGAGGATCCTCTAGAGTTCCTACAGGGTCTTCCCTGAGCCCAGCTTTTACCCCATTCCCATCTCAAACCATGCTGCACTCTGCTCTCTGTGCACTCCTCAAGGGGGAAAAACTAGGGGGATTCCAGAGAAAAGCACTTCATCCTGGTTTGTTGGCCCAGCCCTGTGGCTCTCTTCCTTGGCTCTGGTTCCCAGGAAGTGTTTTTGTTTAAGTGAGAAAACAAATGAGAAGAGTCAGTGCAGTGGTGCAAAGAGAACCCAGGAGTCCAGAATCCCAGTCCACACCCTGAATGGACTCAAGAATGTGGACAGCTAGACCCAGAGCCGCAAAAGGAGTAATCCGCCATGCAGAAAGAGTTGCTCAGGTCCGGCTCTGTGCTCCAAGTGCATTTAGAGAAGAAAAAAAACCAAACCCTACGGCCGACCCATCAGATTACCTTCGTTGTGAAACTCCCTCGCCCCTGAGCCTGCCAAATTAAACACCCTGCTGCTAGGATTTGCAAGTCACAGTCAAGAGCTATTTCACCAAGGCTGCGAGCAACTTCCCGTCAGCTGCAGGAAGGACAGCCAGCATGTCACAACAAGTATCTCCTGTGTCGCTCTTAAGAACGTGACACTCTCCTCCTCCAGGAAGCTTGGTGGCAAAATGTTTACTGCTGGGGGGGGATGGGGGGGAGGAGATGCCCCCTTCTTCTCCTTTACAGGTCGTGGCTTGAAACTACACAACCAGCACAGGAACAGCCATGACAACTGTCAGCAGGAATCCATGCAGCACTGGCAGCTGTCCCATGGAACCGCTCCTCCAGCAGACAGTGCCCGATCGCTGGCAGCTTGGCTGAAGCCTTGATGGCTTCCCCCTCCATCCTCTCTCAGTCCTGACCTGTAACGCTCAGAATTTGGGGTCCATCCAGTCCTTGGCTTGTGCTGCCATCAGCACCGGTGATGCTAGATTTTGTGATAGGGATGCTTGTGCTCCAAGGCCTGACTAGAGCCACCAGCTCCATCCACATTGGAGCTACCAGTCAGCTGCCTGCAGCCAGTCACCACTACCCAGGACTGGATTTGAACTGACGATTCAGCGGGGATAAGCCTCGTCACCCTACATTTCCTTGAACCACCCAGTTCGGAAGGGAGACACCTATGGAGTCACCCGGGTGCAGCTCTAGTGGCTGGTTCTACCCATGCAGAGTCAGTGTGACATGCACAGGGTGTGGAGCACTGGGGGCTGTTCTTGGTGCCGTGGCCATCCCATGCACTTGTGAGGACAGACCAGGAAAAGGACTAAGACATGGCATGGGGGTACGGGCCGCCTTGGGAAAGCCCCTGTAGATTTTTCTGCTGTGAGCGGATAGGTTGCTACCTGAGCGTTATCTCCATTTTGCAGATAGGGAAAAGGAGGCTCAGAAAGGTGACGTGCTCAAAGCCAGCGGCAGGGCAGATGTTCCCAGGACTCCTGACGTCCACTCCTGTGCTTATTCCATTCAAGGAGGCCGTATCTGTGGAGTGCAGGGCCTTCTTGCCAAAGCAGCAAATCAACATCTAACGCGGCTCGTGGCTTCATGCCACAGAGAAGCCTGTGAAAGCCGAGACGCCCCAAAGTCCAGAAGGATGAGAGAGAATCTGTCTTCCTGACGCAAATTATACTCCAAATGCCAGAGCCACATCTTAGTTAAGTGCTGCTGCTTAGGTACATGCAAGCTTCTACCCTGGCTAAGGTACATGCCATGCTGCAGGGAGGCAACGTTCCCTGATGCTGTGTTGTGCTGCTTGATAAATCCAGGCTTCGGGAGGCAGCTGGATTGGAGGAATCCAATCTTAGAAGAGAGCAGAGGGCACTTGGATGTTACAGCTGGGGAACGAGGAGGCTCTTAGGTAAAGATTTCCACTGCTTAAATAATGCAGACCAGAACGCTGCACGTGGCGCAGACGCACGGGCAGAGAGAATGCCAGGCCGGGAGGAACACACTCAAGACAGCAGCAAGGGTAAACGCTCCAGGGCATTTACTCTCATCCGTTTGGGAGTCTGGCTGCCATTAGAAGCTGCCTTTTCCCCCCAGTGTGATACCGCAGCAGCTGCAATCAGCTGGGGCGCCCAAGCTAGCAGCCTCCCCAGTAGAGATGGCCCAATGGAAGATCCTACAGGTGGGATGGAGAGGCCGCGCAGGGTGCCCTAGAGATCAGGAGCATGTTAGGCTTCCCCTGCAGAAGGCTGGATAAATGAGATGGCTTGAGAGGGAGAATAGAACTAGTGGCAGGTCAGGAGCCCACCTAGCTGGAACTTTGTATCGCAGAACTACACAGGCACCAGACACACAGAAATAAACAAACTCATTAGACCGGACTAAGCTCAAAAATCCAGATCCTAATGGCAGAACTCCCACTGCCCTCCTTGGGACCAGGGTTTTGCTTAAAACCAGCAACTCAGAAGCCTGGGGTAGACGCTTACCCAGGGCCGGCTCCAGACCCCAGCCTGGCAAGCATGCGCATGGGGCAGCCCTTTCCCGGGGGGGCGGCAGGCTGGGCCGGCGGACCTGCCGCAGTCATGCCTGCGGGAGGTCCACCGGAGCCCCGGGACGAGCGGACCTGCCGCAGGCATGCCTGCAGAGGGGCGCTCGTCCCGCGGCTCCAGTGGACCTCCCGCAGGCATGACTGCGGACGGTTCGCTGGTCCCGCGGCTCCGCTGGACCACCCGCAGGCATGACTGTGGCAGCTCAAGCGGAGCCGCCGGACCTGCGAACCGTCCGCAGCTGCGGGAGGTCCAGCCGAGCCGCGCGACCAGCAGACCCTCTGCAGTCATGCCCGCGGGAGGTCCGCTGCTCCCGCGGCTCCGGGGCGCCTCCCGCGCATGACTACTTGGGGCAGCCAAAAAGGTAGAGCCGCCCCTGCGCTTACCAGTCTGAAAAACAGCCAGAGAGTCAGCGTTTTTCATTTGCAAGTCTCCCTGCATCCCACCTCTTCCTCCTGCTGCTTGGCTCAGGCCATTTAGCCTCATGGCCCAAATGGCCCCAGTAACCCTCAAGTCTCTCACCCTCCTCTAGGAACATTTACTCAGGATCAGATCTGCCTGCGGTCCCTGAGGCCACCTCCAGTGGAAGCCTCAGCCCCACAGGCTTTAAGAAATTGAGGGGGGATAGATCTGAGTCCGTCCCTATGAAAGGGCACAGTCTGTTGGGTTAGCTTTCACCCCGGCCTCCAAACGCAGCAGCTGAGTCAAACAGATTCTGGGGTGTGTGATTGATCTCGTGGAAGGCAGGCAGCAGCAAGCCTGGGTGCGCCAGGTCACAAGGAGGCATTTCCATGCACTTAACAGTGTCTTTAATGTTACATATGTAAATAGGCTGGTAAAAATCCATTCGGTGCGGTGTCAGTTACTGTTTAATAAGTGGGTGTGCAGGCAGCCCTTAGAAGCAAACAGTTCACGGACAGCCCACTAGAGGGCCCCCAAGAGCAGCTACACCTTCCTTTGAAGCCATTAGCAGCAGAATGCCAAGGAGTTTTAGGGTTGGTCTACATGGGGACATCCAGGAATATTAATCCGAATTAACTGAAGGTGTGAATTCAAAGGGGATGATTTAAAACAGCATTAAATCCCCATGAGGCCACTGTTATTCAGAACGAAGTGGCCTTAATTTGGTTTAGTGTCATTCACTTGGAAAGTGAATGTAGCTAGACCAAATTAAGGCCACTTCAGTTCTCAGTGAGGGTGTTCACAAAGGGGTTTAAATGCAGTTTAACTAATCCACTTCAAATTCACACCTCTAGTTAATTCGGATTAATATTCCTGGATGTCCCCATGTAGACAAGCCTTCAGATTAACCCGCCAGCCCAAGTGACTTACTCAGGGTCACAAAGGGAACCCGTGGCGGAGGTAGGAATTGCCTCTAGGTGTCCAGACATCCAGTCCTGTTCCTTAGGCCCAAGGGTCTCCTCCATTCCTCCAGCTGCCCAGACGGTTATTAATTATCCCTATTGCGTAGACCCCAGTCAGTCAGGGCCCAGTTGTACTAGGTGCTCTACAAAACAGAGCCATCCCCCACTCCTCTAAACATGAACGTGGTTTCCACCCTGGGATCCCCTGCCAGGATTCCCCTCTCCCTCATTCTGCAGCATTAGAAGAAGGGCAGCCGTGACTCCCAAGTTAAGAACTCGTGCACTACACCACATTCTCAACCATTTGTTCCACACGCAGACACGCGCCCCATAGCGTTTTGCTCGTGTGTCAAAGGCTCAGCCCTTATCCAAGGGTGAAGTTCCCCGCCACAGAGTTTGCAGTCACACAAACAGGACGTTAATTTTAGACAAAAGCAGCACAACAGCAGCTTCTCAGCTCTGCCTGAGAGTTTGTTTACCGTTTCCCATGCTGGGCAATAAAATAATACCAAGCAGCAGCATTTAAGTCAGTCTTGCAAAAGAGTCATGAAAATTTACCAGCCCGGCAAGCAGGAGAGTGGAGTTTTGCCAGGCTGATGTACATGTAGCCAGAAGGGGCTGCTCTAGGCAGAATTAGAGAGGTCTGTTTTGATTCAGTGGCAACCTCTCTGCAGCTTGCTGGGGTAGCACCAGGGCTTATCTACATGGGGACATGCAGGAAAGTTCATTTGAATTAACTAACAGTGTGAATTTGAAGTGGCTTAGTTAAAACACATTAAACCCCTGTGTGAATACCCTCATTTAGAATTAAAATGGCTTTAATTTGGTTTCTGAATGAAGGTATTCACACACAGGTTTATTCAGAAACCAAATTAAACCACTGTGTGAACACCTTCATTCAGAAACCAAATTAAGGCCTTTTTAATTCTAAATGAGGGTGTTCACACAGGGGTTTAATGTAGTTTAACTAATCCACTGCAAATTTACACAGTTAGTTAATTTGGATCAACTTTCCTTCATGTCCCTGTGTAGACACGCCCTCGGTTTCCTCCCTGCAGTTGCAGTGGGGTATTATTCTACAGATTCTCCTCTGCCCCAAATTAAGTAGTAAATGATACGGTACCATGGGAAGGCCCTCGTTAGCTGCCATATCACCTGATCCGATGTGCGTCAGGTGTACAAAATTCATCGGCTCCCCTATCATAGTGCGGTCAATTCGCCTCCTTTTCTTTTTCTGCAGGGAGAACAAAAACGAAGACTTAACAGACACAGAAATTAACATTAGCTGGCAAAGAGAGATGCATCATTGACAGGCATTTGGGGCACAGAGTGTGCCCACTGGGCTTCGTGACAAGGGCACTTAGTGGGTTACAGGATACTGGTTTGCCCCTTTGTGTGGTTTTTAAGGGCTCTCCATGTGCTTTATGTAGCAGGGAGTATTTCATCGTGCCCGAGTTACACATGGGGAAACTGAAGCACAGACAGGGGCAGGGACTTGGCCAAAGTTGCAGAGGAGTTGGTGGCAGCACCAGGATTAGAACTCAGATCCTAGCTGGCTGATTCCTAGAACAATGCAGGCACCGATTCTGTGCTGTGTCTCTCCAGAGGGAAAGGGGACAACACAGAACCACGTTCCCCGCCCTGTGCTGCTTCTGCTCTGGGGAAATTCTCCCCTAGCCACCTTTTCACAGGCCCTTTGCACAGCTGAAGTGGCGTTCAGGGGCCAGATCGGAGCCTAGAATCAGTCCCCTGTGGGCCAGATTCTGCTGTCAGGTCCATTGCTAGAGTCAGAGTAACACCCTGAAGTCCATGGAGTGAGAGCGGACTCTAGCCCAGAGCCCATGAAATGGAAGAAAGTTGTTGGAGTGTGTGTATGAGAGATTCGTGTCAAGCACCCCCTGCCTCCAGAGCTTGAGTCATTAAGAGACCCAGAAAGCAGAAGCTCAGCCAGCCCACATGAGTTTTTCCCCCAGAGTGGCTGGGGAAGGAGGGCATCTCAGATGGGAAGGACCCCCAGAGACAGGGGATTCCCCGGTAATCACACGAAATTGATCGCCTGCCGGATCCTCATGGCTGATTCTTGCTCCATAGAGGGTACGCTCATCCTGGCCAAGGGCCCGGCTGATGTTCCCTGACCAGAACATTCCTTCCTGGCCCCCAGACCTGGTGCTGGGGTGAATGAGTGTAGGGAGGCAGCAGATCCCCAAGACCCCATCCCTATGCCAGCCCCCAAGTTACAGCCTCATGCCCACCACCAGGTGCATTCCAAGGGGTTTTTGCTCGTGGCTACTGCCATGGGTCTGATCTGGCTTGGGTCCTTCCTACGGATTGCGGGCAAACACAAGGAGAGGGAGAGACATCCCAGCTGGAGAGTCAGAGTCAGAACCCCGATCGAGAAGATGTCAAAGGATTTTAAGATACCCCAGGGCAGGAGCAGTGAACAAGACAGCAGCAGTGAACAAACCTTCCTGCCCTACCGCCAGCCCAAGAGCGGTCGCTGCAGCTGAACTTCCCAACCCACAAAATGGGGGCGGGTTTGGGATTACGTCTATTGTGGAATGAAGGACAGGTGTGTGGGGGAAAATACCCCCACCATTCAAATAGGGTAAGTAAATCTAACTGCTCTGGAGAGGGAGGGGGATTTCCAAGCACTAGACACTCCAGCAATAGGTGAGAGACAGCTCTAACCACGGCTTGTGAACACGACGTGGCTACATCTACGCTTGCAGCTAACCGAGCTCCCCTGCCAACGGGGCCTGCGATCCCTGCATCAGATCTCGTGCTGGCCTGCAGCCTTCACTTCTCTGCCTCTGTCAGGCAGCAAACAGTGACTTCACCTCCCCCCCAGCCACACTCAGCGTAAGTTTTGACAGGATGTCTGGCCACAACGCCCGCTAGCTGTAGAGACCGGCACTTTGAAGCCGAGAACCCAGGCTGTAACTGAGGAAATATTTCAAAATACGCTGTCCTTTCAGTAGGAAGCGGGAGGATGGATGCAAAGTGCAGAAAGGCTGCTGCCGCAGGTTGGAAGCAGCCCGTTCCCTATCTAACCCTTTGGCCAGGCTCCCCTGGCAGCTCAGGTGATCCAAATGGCAGAACACAGGGCCAGGCTCTTTTCACAGTATCGGCGTTGCTTGCATTATGGACATTTTACAGCATGCTGTGAAACATTCGGCATCAGCTATGGTCAGAGACGGGACTGGACTGGCTGGACCATTGTCCGCTCTGGGCATGGGTTGGCTCCTCAGCGGAGCTAGTCAAAAACGTTTCCAACCAAATGGTTTGCACCAAAAAATGCTGATTCAACAAAATCCAAAACATTTCGTGGGAATGTATCAATTTCGTTGAAAATTTGACAGGAAGTCACTGAAACTTCTAATTTATAGGGGGCATTACGGATGAAATGAAAATGCAGAATAAAAAAAAAAAGAGTCAGAACAGAACACGTCAATAAGGTTGTTTTGATGTTTCTGAAACGACATCTTCAAAATTTCATTGTGCCGCAAAGTTTGAAATTTGGACTCTTTGTTCTCATTCGGGACAAAAGGTGGTTTCAAAATGCCAGATGTTCCCATTTCCTGACCAGCTCTAACAAACAGACTTTCCTCCCCTGACTTCAGCGGAGCTACGCTACCATGGCACGTGCAGCCTGCATTAGCCACAAACGAGAGCCCACGAGGCCAATTAAGTCATCTGGCCTCACCTGAGAGAAAGACGGGCCAGGGTCAGCTGAGCTAGAAACCCAGCAGGGGAAAGGTTGGACCAGTATTATAAAGCCAAGAAGCTGAGGTCAGAAAGGGGCTGACTGCACAATGTAGGTGCAGTGGGGATAAAGGGAAGAATGCGTGAATTGATTAGAGAATTTTTGAGTAAACGGACCAGGCAGGTCAGAGTGGGGAAAGTTATGTCGAATATCATTTTAACAATGGTACACCACAGGGAAGCGCCATCAGCCTGGCATCATTTAATAGTGGGATAGATCTTCAAAACAAATAAGTGCTGGTGTCCCTCTATTTTCAGAGGATTGTGCTGGATGAGTTAGGAGCAGGAATGCTGAGGTGGCCAGAAAGAGAGACTCAACAAAGCACTATGAGAGACTTCAGCCTGGAGAAATGCATGTGGGTTTCAAGTTCGCCATTGTAAAACAAAAGGATTGTTCTTCACAAAGAGGAACGCTACGAAGCAATGTAAACTGGGTCTGTATAGAGAACCACTAGATTGAGTTCAAAGGTTTTGATTTCTAGGGGTAGATTTGATAGATTACTTCGGAAAGATCATACAGATTGCTAAAGATAAATGCAAAGGAAGGATCAACTTGCTTAAAAAGTCTTGCTAGGACTAATTTGGGGGTGAATAAGAAAACACAGCTGATGGTATACGGAGCCTTAAATCAGACCAGTTATCTATCAGCTATGGCTGCCAAGCTCTTGGGTAAGCATCAAAAGCAGAACTTGATAAATTAGATTGAATACAAGCACAGGCACTACAAGTTGTGCGTGGTGCATTTATTACCACATCCATAGGAGCACTACAGGCAGCTGCTAATGAAATGCCAGTTCCACCACAAATGAAGCTACTGGATCTAACTTTCTGGGCCAAAGTTAATGGGGATTGCAGTGAAGAAACATACCAAACAGGCGTATGAGGATTGTTGGGATTTCAGTACGTGAACTAAAGCACTTACAACGTTAGAACGCCACATGTTGTCCAATTCAAATGTGGATGCAGGAGTTGAAAGACAAGGAAAAGCTAAACAAAGTGAAAAAACTTTTAGTCATGGGAAAAATTAGTTATGGATGGAAAGCCACACGTCCAAATGTGGATTTAGATTTATTTGATAAACTTACGGATAAATAGGAGACAGTAGGTATAAAAAAAATTAAGTGTACCAGTATCAGGATGAAAAGTGGAGTCGTTTTTGTCAAATATGTACAGATGGGTCCAAAAACAGGAAGAGCAGGAAACAGCATATTATGTACCAAAAGTCAGGAATTTGTGCATCTAAAAGAATAACCGATTTTGTAGCTGTCGTGCCAGCCAAACTAGTAGCGACAATGCTGGCATTAAACTGGATTGGTGATGTACAGCCAGCAGTGGCAGCCAGTCATCTTTTCTGACTCAAGATCAAGCCTTTTCGCAACAACAAAAAGGGGCGTCTCCATCTGTAGAAGTGATTTAAAAATCAATGAAATGATATTTCGCGTAACAGAACTAGAACAGATGCGGATGCATGTAGCATTAGCTTGGATCCCAGCCCATATCAGGCTAACAGGGAATGAAATGGCAGACAAAGCAGCTAAAAGCACTGTAAGAAATGGAAGGCTTGATACAGAAAAACCCTTCAGTGTTTGAGCAACGTCAGTCCAGGTTATTAGAGAGACAAGGTGGGTGAAGGAATCTCTTTTATTGGAGAGAGAGAGACAGACGAGCTTTTGAGCCCACAGAGCTCTTCAACAGAAGTTGCTCCAGTAAAAGATATTACCTCAGCCTCACCTTGTCTCGTGAGTAGACAGGAATTCAAAAGCCTGGTACAGCAAAATTTAAGAGAAGAATGCAAAAAAATTGGATTAAAAAAAATACAAAAAGGAAAAAGATTTTTTTGGATTGTGCCCTAGAGTTGAGGGTAATGACATACCTTAGGGCCCGGATGGGGAAAACGAAATGATTTTGTGTGGAGTATTAATTGGGCCCTGTGGTTTGAATGCAAATCTTTTTTTCGAATCAATAAACACAAAGATGGGCTATGTGTACCCAGAAGAAACACTGGATCCCCTTTCCTGGCTATGCCAGGGCTTTGATACAGAAAGGGAAAAGCTCTGGGGAATTGAAATGGCTTAAAGGTCACAAATGTTACATTAGATTATTTAGGGAGGCTACTGGGGAAAGGGGGCACCCTTAGAACGGTGTGGTTACATCACTTGATAGACACAGGGCAGAACAAGAGAATACAAACGGCTAGGTAGTTGGTGGCGACTATAGACTAACCAGTCAAGCCTGGTTTGCCATGAAAGAAGAGCAAGACAGGAAGGAGAAGATAGGGAGGCTGGTAGGAAGAAGCCCAGGGAAACAGCAAAAAGGGATTGAGGACCTCGATTGCTGGTTGGTAGGGTCCCCGGGTTGGAAGTTGCTGTAGGGGTGGGCTGGGCTCCCTGCCAAGCACTGGTATTGTGGTGTAGAGCTTCGAGCTGGGGACGGCACTGGGACAGTGGTCCTGTTGGAAGGTGTAACCCCGGAAGGGGTGGCCTAAATGATGAGCTGGCCAGAGGGCCAAGCGCCATATGGGGGTTTACACCAGACCCTCTCTTGGTGCCTGGGAGGAAGGTGGATGGGGCAGAGGAACGGGGATAGTGCGACAGGGGGAGGAGGATGAACCTGATCGAATCAAACCCAAATTCCTCCTTGGAAGGGTTAATGCTGATACTCCAAGCAGCCCAGGGCCCCCAGAGGGAACCAGCTCACAAGTTTCTGTTCGCATTTCAGGGCAGAAGATTATTTTTAGATTTCTATGAGAACTGCCTCTGTGTGTGTGTGTGGGGGGGGAGAAACACAGATGGCTGGCAGCAGAGCAGAAAGGGGAGGGTGGCACAGCACCAGGGAGCCGCACACAATAACTCTCAGCGGTGAGACCTTGGTGCAACCTCTAACTGCAACCTAGGAGGAGTCCAACTGGCACGTCCCCCACATACCTGCAGAGGACGGAACACACCCAGCAGCAACCGCGCACCAGGCCTGCCCCGGGCCGGGCACGCCAAGGGTTAAGCACATTCCAGCCCAGGGAAAGAAAGGCCCAAACAAGCTGGTGAATTAATGAAGGCTTTGGGAGTTGGCAGCAAGCGCTGGTGGATTCCTGTCTCCGCGCTCTGCTCCGCGGGAGGGGAACATGGCTCTTATCGCCAAGGGGCCTTCGGTGCCAGGACCAATGCAGCTTCACAGGCTGGCATTCGGCTGGCACTGCTCGCCCCCTCCAGTTCCCAGCTGACGGGGCTGCCCGCGCGTGCGTTCATCTGTGCTGGAGGCCGGGAGGAGGAGAGAAACGGCTAGAGACTGAGCAAAGCAAGCCAGACAAAAGGAGGACCCTTAGCAGATGGAGATGGCAAAGAGCATTGTCTAAGAGTAAAGCACAGGATTGGGCATCCGAACCCCTGGGTTTATTTGCCATGTGACTCTGGGCAAGTCACTTTCCTTCCCACCCCCTAGAACTCGACACGCTGCTCCCCTCCTCCACTGGCATCTCTGTCCCTCAGCACCACCTTGCTCCTCTTGGTGCAAGAGCCTTCTCCTCTGCAGCCCTGGAACAGCCTCTCTGTATCTCTCTACCCTCCTCTGAAATCCTGGGACATGTGCCAGGGGGGCAGAACCTCTCCTGGGATCCCCCTCTGCATTAACACCCACGGGTTTCCTCCCTTGCTCCAGATACCTGGTCCTCTGGGCTGGCCAGGCTCAGAGCAGAGGGGAGCTGATTCCCAACAAGCTGCTCCTCTAGACGATGATTCAGCGCAGAAAAGGGGAGCCAGGAAAGATGCAGCATTAGCCCCCTGAACAAACGCTGCCAGGGCTGGAGCAAGGGAGCAAGACAGCCCTGGACACGGATGAGGTGGTGACGTTTCAGTGGGCAGAGTTAAACGTTCTGGCTGGATTTCACAGCATGGTTCTAGTCTGAAAAGTGACTCAGAAAAAGGCTCCTTCCTAAGCAAATCGTCCTGCCCCCTGAAGGTGTATTCAGAGTCCTGGCCGCTTAGCCCTAGAGACCCAGTGCTCAGCTCACCACCAGGCTAGTCCATTCCTGCTTTAAGCACTCACGACGCACGAGCTGGCGCTGAATCCAGCTCACTCTCCCGGAACCGTGGCTTAAAACAGAGCATTACTTCTACACTGAGCAGATCTGAGCTGGAGTCATTGAGAGCAAACAAACTAGGGGAGCTGCATGATGCCTCATTTGGGAAGCTGCTTCTCTGAACTGAGCCCAAATGGGGCTGGGCAACGGGGTGGCCAGTAACGATTTTTGTAGCTTTGCTGCCTAACATAAGAGCAACCAAGTCTCATGCTTCAGGGCTGCCTGTAGCAGGGGCCAGGAAGGAATCTCTCTCCTGCAGAACTGCACAATTGGCCAAGCATAAACGGGGGGTTCTCCCTTGCCTCGTTCTGCCGAGGCAGCAGATTTCAGCATTAGATGGCTCAGAGGTCTGATCCAGAATGCAGGAGACAGGTGATATGGATTTGGAGCTGCTCTGGAATGAATGACTACTGTGCATTGACCTGATTGGTGGGATGTTCCTGTATGAATATATTGGTTGAAGAAGCTACGCCTGCCTCGTTTACCATCAGGGACGCCTGTGGCCTCTTCCACAATCCTTTCCTCCCTTATGCTTTGTTCCTACTGCTAAAAACAACCAACGCTTTGGTCCCTGACTTCTGAAGGGAAGAACCGCAGCTGTCTAAGCTCTGTCAGCCCCACTGGCTAAGCACAGGATGTTGTAGCCTAGAGCCCAGTCTAAGACCTCGTTTCCATGGGGACACTCCAGAAAGTTAATCTGAATGAAAAAATTCACACCCCCGAGCGCCGTAACTAAACCAACCCAACCCCCAGTGTATACCCAGCTAGGTCGATGGAAGAATTATTCCGCTTCTCTGAGAGGTGGATTTGCTACAGTGATGTCACTACAGTTCCTGTCACTGTAGTAAGTCTCTACACTCTGTGTAGAATTTCTAGCGTCGACAAAGCCTGAGCATCCCCATGTAGACAAGGGCTAATGGTGGAGAACTGCAGAATTCCAGCCCAGGAGAGCCCGGACACCAGGGAGGTGTGGTTTGCACGCCAAGATGCAGCTAGCTCTGTAACCACAACAACGAGGTGGGTTGACGGGTGTTCTCCTCCAGGGCCGGCAGATTAAGAGGAACAATGAACCGATCGGGTAGGGCAGGAGTCCGGGTACTAGACTACAGGGAGCAAGAGGCTGATCCGGTAGAGCGAACCCCATGGCCATGCGGCACTGTACCTCTCTCCCACCCCGTCCCATGCCGATGGCATCAAAAGGTGAGAAGTTTACATGGGAGTGACTTACCGGTTGTGGTTTCTCTACTACGCAGCAGCCGAGCTTGTGCCAAAAGTCACTCATATTCGCAGAGGCTTCCAGTTTTTCTTTTTCCCCCCACCCACTTCTGGTCACTCCGCTTCCAGATGTGGTCAAGGCTCTCCGGCCCCCCGGCTTCACTCCCACTTGAACTGGGAGGGTTTACGCCCAAGAGAAATGGCAGTCCAGGCCCAGCTCTGAGTCACTCCATGGAGTAGTTGGTCTCTGGAAGGAAATCCCAAGGGAAAATGGGGGAAGGTCACTTTCCCTTCAGCTCTCAGGGACGTGTGTCACCGTTCAGGTCCCCTGCGCTGGCCACACCTACCACAGAAGGAGAGATTTGGTTAGGAGCCTTATCAGGATGCATCAGAGCACAAGCAGTCTGTGGGGCACAACTCCATTCCAGCTACACCCCACTCTGCGTGCATCCCACAGAGCCATGGCTGGGGTACCAGCATCTCCAGAGGGCTGGGTTACAGCGTCTCCTCCATCCAGGGCACCGTGGCAGAGAAGAGAATGACTCATTAGTCAGCCCAAGCAGACATAAGCTGGAAATACCCCCGTGCACGGAGGACTCCAGCCATCTCAGAGGAACACAAAGGGCCCTAAAGTTATAGGCTGCACGTCATGTAGCTTCCCCCACCCCAGCCAAGGTAGCCTTCCAACAGCTTTCCCAAGTCCAGAGGTTGTGCTGCTGGTCAATTAAACAATACATCTGATTAACAGATCTCATGCTTCAGGGCACAAGCGGCAGGGGTCAGGAAGGAAGCCTCTTACCCCATGGGAGAGCATTGCACAATTTTTTAGCTTTTGGAATTCCAGTAGGGATTGGTCACAGCAGGAGGCAGGATATCAGACTAGACAGACCCACGATGGTATCTGGCTATGGCAAATGCTGTGTGCTGAGCAGGGGAGTGGAGGCTGGACTCCTGGAGTCTGTTCCCACATCACTGGGAGAAGTGTGGTCTAGTGGTTGGCAGCAGGGGGAAGAGAATGCCTGGAAGTCTGGATTCCATTCCCAGTTCTGCCACTGACTCGCTGCACTACTTTGGGGTGAGTCACTTTCCCTGATCCAGGCCTCAGTTTCCACATCTGTAAAACGGCTGCAACATGCACTTTGAGTTCTGTGCACACAAAAAAGAAGTCACTCTAGAAGCGCAGCATTACTAGTCACTGAACTCTGCTCATTTCTTTTGCAGTCAGGGGATTGTTTCAATGTATTTCCTAAAAGACGTGCTCTAAGAATGAAGTCCTATGGTCTAGCCCAGGGGTGGCCCAGCTGCAGCTCACGGGCCACTCTTTTACAGTTAAAGTGTGGCTCACGGAGCCCCCCCATTCTCAACCTACTGGGCTGGGGGGAGCTCAGGGCTTCTGCCTTGCGGCAGATGGTGGGGCTAGGGGCTTCTGCCTGGGGGGGGAGGTCTAGGGCAGTGGTTCTCAAACTTTTGTACTGGTGACCTCTTTCACATAGCAAGCCTCTGAGTGAGACCCCCCTTATACATTAAAAACACCTTTTACTATATTTAACATTAATAATGCTGGATGCAAAGCAGGGTTTGGGGTGGAGGCTGACAGCTCGTGACCCCCCCCCATATAATAACTTCGCAACCCCTTAGGGGTCCTGACCCCCCAGTTTGAGAACCCCTGGTCTAGGGACTTCTGAACCCCAGCAGGTGCCTCCCGTTGGGCTGGGCTTCAGTACCGGCAGGTGCTTCCTGTGGGGCTGAAACCCCAAGGCCCCCCGCCCTGCCGCAGGGCAGAAGTGCCGAGCGGGTGTGCCTGGCTCTTCAACGTCTGAAGATGATCGTATGTGGCTTGGAGGATTGGTAAGTTTGGCCACCCCTGGACTTGGGATCACGGTGATCCCTTCTGGGCTTAAACCCTATTAAGGTTTTCTAGCCTTCTCTCCGTCACACCCCCACACCACAACCCGCACCAGAAACAACACACCCCAGCAAATACCCTAGAAACATCTGCTGTGCCCGGGGTTGGGGTTCACAACCCCCGCAGGCTCCCAAACAGCCAGATCCTCAACGACCGACATCACCCAACGCCGCTCAGCTCGGCTTCTTTCAGCTCGAGCGCCTGCCGGTTTGCCCTGAGAGGAGGCGCGAGGTCTGCTTCTCAGAGCCTCTGGGTGGGGTTGCAGCAATCTCCAGACACAGCCGCAACCACTTCCTGGGCGGCAGCTGCAACCCGAAGCTCTAAACACTGTGTCAGTGAGTTCCCTCGAACTTGCCCTTTGCTCCCAGTTCGGGCCATTTTAAAGCCTCCTACAATGTGCCCAAAGGATCGGAAAGATCGGCGGCTCCGTCGGTGGGAAGCTGCGGCAGGATGGGCCAGGCTGGTCTGGAATCGGCTGCCCTGCTCTTTCCCGGGGGTCAGGGCCGAGCAGAGACAGGGAAGGGACCCAGTTAAAGCTGGGAACTGGGAGGCTTTTGACTGTCTAGGGCGGGACAGTCTGGGATCTCCTGCCATGTCAGCAGGGCCGCCCAGAGGGGGGGGCAAAGGGGGCAATTTGCCCCGGGCCCCGGGCTCCGCAGGGGCCCCCAAGAGAACAGCGGAGGCTCCTGCCTCCGCCCCTCTCCTGGAGCCTCGGCGCATCAAGCGCCGAGACTCCGGCCGAGCCCCTGAGCCCCGCCCCGCTCCGAGCCGCGTGGGGAGGGGGCAGGGCTGGGAGCTCCGCTCCCTCCGCTCGGCGTGGAGCTCGCAGCCCCGCCCCCTCACCACGCGGCTCTGAGCGGGACGGAGCTCAGGCCCCGCCGGCCACACGCTGCCGCTGTTCTGGCGAGGCGCTGAGACTCCAGGTGAGGAGGGAGCCGGGGGTAAGAGGCTGGGGCCGGGGGGAAGTGGGACCCGCCGCCGAAGCGCAGCCTGGTCTTTGGCGGCGGGGGGCCCCTTCCGTTCCGGGACCCGCCGCCGAAGTGCCCCGAAGACCCGCGGCGGGGACCCCCCCACGCCGCACTTCGGCGGCGGGTCCCGCTTCGGCGGTAATTCGGCGGCGGGGGGCCCCCGCCGCGGGTCTTCGGGGCACTTCGGCGGCGGGTCCCGGAACGGAAGGGCCCCCCGCCGCCGAAGACCCCGGGCCCCCGGAATCCTCTGGGCGGCCCTGCATGTCAGGGCTCTGTCTAGCAGGGAAGGACCGTTCTCCCCATGTCAGAGGAGGAAATTTGAGGCACAGAGGGGGAAGGGACTTGCTCAAGGTCCCAGTGGGAGAGCCGGGAATAGAACCCAGGAGTCCTGCTGCCAATGTCCTGGAAGGATTGCTTCCCAGCCCCTCCTCAGAGCAGCACTGGGGGGGGGGGGGAGGTTGCCCAGAGGGGCACGTGACTGGAGAGAGGGCTCACAAATGCATGTACTTGATTGACAATATGATCTTTAGCGTCGCTGGCCCTGGAGGCACGTGCTGTTCTCTGACAGGTCTGCAAAGCTGCCCTCCTCCCGCTGAGCTTGACACGCCCTGCTCAGCCCCCAGCGCGGCGGGTAACGCGGCCCTGGCCACCGAGCGAGTGGGACGCCCCGGGCGGCTGGGCGGGTTGGGAACACGCCCTTTGTTGGTGGCAGTGGTTGAAGCCAATGGCCCAGCTCCTCCGTTCGGATACGCTGCCCCCTTGTTCCTGAGCCACGCTGGCTCAGAGAGGGTCGCGGCTTCCCATCCCTAGGGCTCAGGAGAGACTCAGTCCCTGGATCTGAACAGGGATTCCCCCCCCCCACACCCCCCGCCTCACCCAGCAGGACGGGTCAGCGACGCTCCAGTGCAACGCAGGCGAGGAGAAAAGAGTCGACCGCCGTTCCAAGCTCCCCGGCGCGGAGTTATTCAGGGCAGGGCCTCTGGGAGCAGCGAGCATCATTGCTCCAACTGCTGAGCCTTCGCTTCCCAAGCGGGCGGCGCAGCGAGGAAGCGGTCCAGGTTAGAACCGCTGGCCGGGATCCTCATGCCTTCAGCCATGGGGGTCCACAAAACGAACTGCCCACTGCCCTGGCCAGCTGAGCGGGCCCGTAGGATGCTACGCAGG
Organism: Mauremys mutica; assembly: GCF_020497125.1. Classification (NCBI taxonomy): domain Eukaryota; kingdom Metazoa; phylum Chordata; order Testudines; family Geoemydidae; genus Mauremys; species Mauremys mutica. The sequence continues at coordinate 22,494,559 of NC_059088.1, read as the reverse complement.
TGGCTCGGTGCTTAAGAGCTCTGCATCCATCAAGTCACAGCAGCCTCTCTCATAGCTAGATAAGGTTTCTTACAGTTTATTGCTCATGGGCAAAACCTCACACGCCCAAATCCCGTCTCACTGGATGTGAACGTTAAAGATCCCAGAGCGTTAAGAGTCGGGATATGCCCTCTTCCTTTGCCAGAATTCCTCCTCTCCCAAAACCTGCACCTGTCAATTGCCACCCTCCACCCCAGAGGCGGCTGCATGTCCGTGGGGCTGCGGGTACATATGATGAATGATGCTATAGAAAGACGATATTATCGTTACAGGGGTAGACGAAGATCCCATCTGACCCCTGCAGCAATCAGCTGACCCCAGGAAATGCAAGAGCGGTGAATAGCTACTGGTGTTGTAGGACATCCAGCCTTTCACCACAGATCTGGAGAGCTGATGCATACATGGAAAAAACGATGCACAATTCCAAGCACACCTCGCTCTCATTCACCACATTCCATCCAGAGAGCTCAAAGCACTTTGCAAGGGCAGGCAAATATCACCGTGCCCATTTTATAGATGGGGAAATGGAGGCACACAGACTGGAAGTGACTAGCTCAAGGTCACACAGCAGAGCCCAGGACAGAACCCAGGTCTCCTGAATCCTGTGCTCTAACCACTGGGCCGCACTGCCTTTCTGCATGGCGCCAGACACTCCCCTGAAAATCCACTGACTTTTTGCTTTGACTCAAATGTTTGACTCAGTAAGGGGGAAAAAAAAAAAGGAAACATGATCAGCACTAGCTACTCCTGCGGCTGACTCTAATCTTCAGCGGCAAGGGCAGGAACATGTCAGAACAAGAGTAGCCATCACGGAAAAGCACATAATGAAACTGAACTAACCAGGGACTGAATCCGGTGCCCTAGATCCAGCAGCTGTTGAATCGAGACATTCAAACAGAGGCCTGGCCACTCCTGGTCATTAAAGATCCAACCCCCGGTGCTCATCACAAGAGTTCGACTGACTAGATTGCAATTTGGTTAACTATGATTTGTTGACCATCCCTTTGATTTCAACCAGTCCCAATCTTGTGCTGAGAGGCTGCTAAAGAGATACCACGCTGCTTTCAGCCCCAGAGGTGGCTGCATTTCAGGGTCCGGTGAAGCAATGTTCGGATGACTCATTTATAAACCACTTTAGGGTGAAAGGCACAATATTGTTTACTAAATCCCCTGAGACCCTATTTACCTTTGTAGCCTGGGCTTGCCTGGTGGTGGCGGCCGCATATCCTATTCAGAACATGTCTGGTGACATGCAGCTTAGACAGTTGAGTTTCAAGAGAATCTGGATTAGATGTACTCAGAAAGTGGGTTCCCCCCCCCACCACCACCACTCATGGAAACCTTGGATCCTCCCACCATACACACAAACCAATTTTTCATCAAAATTTTCCACAGAAGCATTTGAATTTTTTTGCTGAAAAACAAAATCTTTCCATTCTGAAATGCTGCCGCAGTGTCTCATGGGAGTCGTAGTGCAGTTAGCTCGTGCTCCCATTCTTCTCTAAAGGCCAGGCGCCCTGGTAGGACTACATCTGCCATCACCAGGGTGCATCATGGGAGATGTAGTCTGGCTGGGAACTGCCGCCCGTAGATGCGAATGGGGACACAAGGAAACCCAGCTGCAACCATTTTAACACTGGAGAACCTGCAGGAGTGGATGGCTTCCTCAGCCCTTAATTGGAGGGGGCGTGGAGAGAGATTTTCATAGAATCATAGGGTTAGAAGGGACCTCAAGGGTCATATCTAGTCTAACCCTCTGCCAAAATGTGGGATTTGTTGGGAATAAACCATCCAGCCTCTTGAAAGCCTTCAGCAAAGGAGCTTCCACACCTCCCTAGGCGTCTGTTCCATTGTCCTACTGGGCTCACTGTTCGGAAGTTTTTCCTGAGATTTGATCTAAATCTGCTCTGCTGTAGTTTGAACCCACTGCCTCTTATCCTGCTCTCTGTGGCAGGAGAGAACAATTTTTCTCCATCTCTTTCATGGCAGCCTTTCAAGTATTTGCAGACTGCCATCATGCCCCTCCCTTAATCGCCTCTTTTCCAAACTAAACATACCCAGATCCTTCAGTCTTTGCTCAGGTGGCGCTTGCATTCCATCCCTTAGACCACCTTTGTCGCTCGCCTCGGGATCCTTCCCAGTTTCCCTACATCGATGATCAAAGTTGGACACGCTACTCCAGGTGAGGCCTAACCAGCGCTGAACAGAGCGGTGCTATCACCTCCTGGGACTTGCCTCTGTTAACGCAACTCAAAATGGCATTTGCTTTTTTTTGGCAACAGCATCGCATTGATGACTCATGTTGAGGATGTGATCCACCGCAACTCCCAGATCCTTCTCAGCAGTGCCGCTAAGCTTCCCTAACGGAGGAGAAGAGAAACCAAATGCACAAATATAGACTGGGGGAATAACTGGCTTGGCAGCGCCTCTGCTGAGACGCATGACCCTTGCGCTGCTCATGGTTGAATTTCATTTTGTCTAAAGCCCAGTTCTCCAATTTATCAAGATCCCTCTGAATTTTAGCTCTATCCTCCAAAGTGTTAGCAACTCCCCCGCCCCGCAGCTTTGCGGCATCTGCAAATTTGATGCTCTGTAGTCTTACATCCAGGTCATTAATAAAGATGTTAAACGTCAGACCCAGGACAGATCCCCATGGAACCCCACCTGAGACCTTCTTCCAATCTGACATCATCCCATTAATAGCTACTCTTGCTTTGCGATGGTTAAACAATAATGCATCCACTTAACGGGCCACATTTCTCCAGTTTACTTACGAGACAGTCATGTGGGACTGTGTTCAAAGCCTTGCTGAAGTCCAGGTACATTACGGCTACCCCGTTCCCCCTATCCATCGAACAAGTTACCTTGTCAGATAAGGAAATCAGTCTGGTTTGGCATGATTTGTTCTTGGTAAATCCATGCCGGCTAGGGTGACCCGATGACCTTATTTTATAGGGACAGTCCCGATATTTGGGGCTCTCTCTTATATAGGTGCCAATTACCCCCTCCCACCCCATCCCTATTTTTCACACTTACTGTCTGGTCACCCGGCTGCTGGTGCTCACCCTTTATTTGCTAATTGAATGTTTCATACATTGCTCAAGTGGCTTCCCTGACTGATGACAGAGTATTTGAGTGAAGCATTTTTTAAAATGAGAGAGATTTTAAAAAGATGGATTAAAAAAAAATCCTTTAAATCAGATTTCCTCTCTCTGATGTCATAACCCTTCCAGTTCACCGGTCACCTTTAAAGTAGTCCTAGGGCGGGCAGGTGACCAGCGTAGACAAGGCCCAGAAGTGTCCAAGTCCACTGCTCCCCCCCCTTTGCAGGTCACCTTTAAATTCATTAAACAAAAATACACAAACTGCCAGACAAAGCAGCTCCCCGTCTTAATAAGATTATTCTTGTGCAACGACACATTCTCAAAAGGCCTTTTACCCCCACGAGCTCCTTCCTTCACCAGTGAGGCAAGATCGGGGAGAGAGACAAGGCCTCCCGCTCTGAAAATGGCTGCTCTGTTCAGATAACAGGAAGCTGCTTTCAGTGGAGCGGAACAGGGCTGCATTTTATTTTCTCTCTCTATCGTCAACAAAAGCGTTTCCCGTGAGGTCTGCGCTCTGCAGGGGGAGGTTTTTCAGGCCATCGCCTCCTGTTATTGTCCCCGTGGCTCATTAACCTGGCGTGTCGGTCGACAGAGTCCTGGTGTGTCCTGAAACCACCCCCGGCACTCCAGTCCCTAAGGCATCACGCTTCCTGCTACAGAACCCGAACTGGGGCTGGCAATTCCCCCACCGTGTGTGGCTGAATCATTCCAAACCCGACCGTGCTACGCGTGATGCTGCAGCGTTATTTACCTCGCAGGAGCTCCAACAGACTCCAGGCAAGATCGAAGCCCCGTGGTGCAAGGTGCTGTACAAATGTGGGTGGCAAAGATGGCTCTTGTCCAAGCAGCTCACAAGCTACAGAACAGTGGTGGGCAAACTGCGGGCCGCGAGACAGTTTGTTTACACTGACCGCCCGCAGGCACGGCTGCCTGCAGCTCCCAGTGGCCGCGGTTTGCCGTTCCCAGGCAATGGGATAGAAGGACCAGCACCAACAGGCGAAGGCAGCAAATTCTGCTCCTCCCCGTCTGGGAGCAGCGATACGGTTCTGCTGAGCAGCGGCTGGCAGGTCAGCGAGCCAGTGTGGCGTTTGTTTGCAGGCCTCCCAGCAGAGAAGGGATTCGCAGAACTAGGGCGTAGCTTTGCCCAGGCAGAGGGCGTGGCAGGAGACACAGCGGGAAGGTGCCGGCGGGAAAATTTGGCACATGGGCAGGAGAGGCTGGTATTGCTGGCAGAGTGGAGGCAGGGGAGGAGAGGCCAGGCGAGGATAGGCCACGAAGGGCCTTAAAAAAAAAGCAGAGACCAGGTTCTGAGCCTCTTTAACTCGTTCGACTTGGGGTTGCGTCCACGGCACACCTGGCGGGCGCTCGGCACAGCTCAGGATCGGGCCCTGAGTCGGCCTTTCTTGCAGGGTCGCTCGCTCTGTCCAGACACAGCGGGGATGACACTGGACACAGACCTCGTGGTTCTCCAGCTCCCGGCCAGGCTCGCTCAGCCTGCGCTAGCTACTATCCGCACACAGGGGTCGGACCCAGCTCCTGCACCGGGGGAACAGACGGCAGGAGGGCGGGTGCTGTTCGCACAGAGCTTTAGGGGTGCCCGGGACTTGATGGAGTTACAGGCGCAGTGTCCCAACAAGGTTACAACCCCAACAAGGCAGATCAGAGATCTCACCACCAGTAGGGCCAGGCCGGGGCCTACGGGGAGATCGTGACACTCAGCAGCCAGAGATGAGCTTGTGGTTAGAAAAGTGACTCAGCAGAGACAACAGCTTGGGTGTCTATAGTTATGCTTCTTTGGCGACTCAATACCTTCCCCCCCCCACCTCTCTCTAGTACCTCCTGGCTTAAAGATCTCAACACGCCCAGAGACAGGGGCTATTCCCATCACCCCCTTTACAGATTGAATAGAGGGAGGGGAAGTGACTGGTCCAAGATCAGAGGGGAAAATCAGCAGCAGGACAATGGGTGCTTCACTTGACGGTTTAAAGGGGTTTTCGGGGGGTGGGGAGAGGAGGGGCGGGTTATGTTACGTTTGCCACACTATGATCTCCACCAGGAGCTGGAAGTCGCAGCCGTGTTCCTTCCACCTCCGACGTCCCGTCCCGCCCCCCCATAACAATGCTGCTGTCAGACGTCCTAAAGTTTAGACGACGCACGAGTCGGACTAGATCCCGGCTCACCCCCTCACCGCTCTATCAGGGGGTCGCCTCATTAAGGGAAGCAGGTGCCGCTCAGAGACGGGGCCGGGAGCCGCCAAGAGCCAGAGGGAAGCCGCAGCTGGGTACGAACAGCCCTCTTCCCGATCTTGCTCCCTTTGGAGCCAGGGGGAGTTTTGCCCTGCAGGATGCGTCATCCTTCCTCCTGCTTCGGGGTCCCTCCACCCCTGCACTTCGCCTCTGGTTTCAAAGAGATTCCATCTCCCTGTAGCCACAAGCAACGGCCTCCAGCCACGGTGAAGGGTGTGGCTCTGCTTAGAGGGCCGGTCCTTTTGCACAGCGTGCGTGTGTGTGCACGCGCCGCCACGAGGGCTCTGCCAGACACCTCAGCACGGTCCCGCCCGACTTACACCAGTGTGAGTGAGAGGAGACTCCAGCCCAGGGAGAGAACAGGACATTGCCCTGGGGATCTGTCCGGGGAAGAAGATCCACCCATGCAAAGACCAAAACAAACAGAGCTATAAATAGCCTGTTCCTTCCCGGCAGGTCTTCCAGGTTAAAAAGCTTCAATTCTAAACAGAGAAGGGGGAAATAAATCTATATTTTCAGCTGGGCTCTAGGCACTGACTCAAAGAAGCCGAGGGGAGTTCAGCAGGCCAGACAGCCAGGGGGGTTTCCATGGGGTTACTGGCTAGAACCCAACACTTCAATCCATAATTCTGCGGGGGTGGGGGCGGTCAGGGTTTTTCCATAACCTCGGAGACCTGGGAAAGACTTTCCGGATCCCCGAGCTCAGCGCAGGGCCGTTCCCACAGGCATGGGCTCCACTTCTCTGCTACAAGCGCGACGGCCGAATGACCCCTGGCTTCCAGTGCTCGGAGAAGAGGATCGGGCCCTGTTCCTGCAGCACTAACCCAGCCTGGTTCAAGCTGTCTCCCACCCCCGTGCCCTGGGGATCGTCTCTGCCAAGGCACCAACCTGGATTTTGGAGCCACCAAAGGAGGACTGCCCCGCCTCAGCAAAGCCAAGGAAGCCTGGGATAACACCCCAAGTCTCACCCCAACCTGGATTAGCTGCTGCTGGTGTCTGTAGCTTGGTGGCAGACAACTGGAGATGGGCCTAGCCTGGAAATCTGGGTTCTATTCCTGGCCTCGTAAGTCCATGCCTCAGTTTTCCCCCGTCTGTAAAATGGGGAGAACGATGCTTGAGAGCTGAAGGTATTATTACGTGGGTGAACGTGAAGGAACCTGAGCCCTTAGGGCATACCAGCAATTCTGGGTCAGACTTTGCCACGCACACACAACGTGTAGTGCCTTAACTACACACAACGCCCCCACCCGGCGAGGACACAGTTAGTACTTCTATCCATATAGCTTATTCCCATTTGGCCTAGTCCCATCATCCTGGGACTCAGCAGACCTGGGGTCTATTCCGGCTCTGCCGCTGGGTGACCTTGGGCAAGTCACAGCCCTGCCCCGTGCCTCAGTTTCCCCAGATATAAAAATGGGGATAACGATACCGGCCTGCTTTGGAAAGCGCTTTGCGATCTAGGGGCTGGTCTACCCTGGGAACTCACCTCGGCATAGCCACATCGCACAGGGGGGGTGAAAAAGCCGCGCCGGCGAGATGCAGCGACGCGGACCTAACCCCCGGTGTAGAATTCTTCCATCGACCTAGCTACTGCCTCAGGGAGGTGGGGGACTTACGCCTATGGGAGAACACATCCCGGAGGTCGTGTCCACGCTGAGGTGCTGCAGCCGGAGTGGTTTAAGTGCAGGCACAGTCTAGGATGGAAAAGTAACTACAGCAGAGCGAGGCGGCGGTGGTATTTTTACCAGCATCACCGAGGCCGCCCTAGGGATTGCAGCAAGATATTTATATCGGTAAAACTATCACACCCCAGCGTAGTTCTACTGGGAAGCACTGTCTGGAACCCAGGCCTTAATCAGCCAAAAGGAAAAACGTTTCCCAGAGGCAGGGGAACGAGCGAGAGCCCTTTGCTGCGTCACACCAGCCCTTGCCGCACGCAGGTCGGGGCGGGGGGGGCGGGGGGGGGGGAGTTGTTTTGATTACACGTTGGGAAACAGGAAAGGTCACTTCCTCTGCCCCGGCAGCTCGAGTGCAGCAGACTTGAAAGGGAGCCTTTGGCGCGTTGGCCGGCGAGGCTGGGCCGTGCGCTTCCTGACTCGGGGGGGAGGAGAGAGTCCCCTCTCCTTTACCTTGGGGGCCTGCTCCGGCCACAGCATCAGAGAGAGGAAAAGGCCGTCGATTTCAGTGCCACATTCTAGGATTCACACCAAGGCCCCTCTATGGCACCAGAGTGGCAGAAACCACTCCCTGGGCACAGCTAGCGTGGGGCAGGCGTGAGAGCTCAGTGCCAGCCCCGCTCCAAGCCCCCGGCCCAGAGGGCAGCTGAGGGGCGTTTGGCTGGAATTCACTGCACAGGGGCCGAGAACCTGCTCTGGCCTTAATTCAGGGCAGCCGCTGAGGGCTGGGAAGGGTCCTGCACGGCCCCAGAATAGGGGCCGTGCCAAGGTGGCTTGAAACCGTCTTAATTCCAGGCTCCCCAAGCACAGGGACAGATTCTGGTCCCCCTAAACCAGCCCTGGTACTGGACACACGTTTGCAAGCCGGCTGCAGTTGGGTCCGTTTCCCCGCAGAGAGCTGGGCGCCTTCACGGTGCCGACGTCTTATTGGTGTTTCTCCAGTGCCGTTCATCCAGCGAGCTAAACGCCCTTTACCACCGTTCATTAACCGCCCCCTTCCCCCCACCCCCGAGGTAGATCACGCCCATCGGCCCCCTGGGACAGATCTGGAAACCGAGGCATAGGGAAGCGAAGCGACTTGCCGAGGGTGCAAAGTTATTTAGTGGCAGCAGCAGGAATAAGCCCTGGCGTCCTGACCCACCCGCCCAGCAGTTCACAGTCATGCCAGCACCCCTCTTCCCTGGAGACCTGGTCACATTTCTTGTTAGTGGGTAACCAGCACCATGTACAACGCAAATCAAGTGCGCACTGAGTAGCTCCACACCCTGCCTTGCTCGCAGAGACCAGCGCACAAGGCCTCGGGATTCAGCCAGGGTCCCTTTCATTCTTCCTCCCCTCCCCGGCAGGGAAGAGAGAGGTGGGGTAGAGGAATTTTTGCATTAGACCCAAGAGACAAAGTGACAACATCACAACGCAGGCACGAGCGTTGCGTCATCACGCCGTGCTAGGGACCATATCAAGTCACAGACCCTAAAATACACACGCATGCAAATGTGAATTCGATTACAGACAGCACCTGCTAGTGGCTGGAGGTCCAAAGGCTTAAAACCAGTCTACTAGTGCTACTGAATGGAGCTTCTCCCTTTAGATCAGTTTTGCAGCAGGTGGATCCGTGGTGTGGAGTCCAAAGTCCGTCGTGGCCATGGTTCTGGTGTGTACACACGGGCGTGCAAACAGCCACACGGCACTTGCACGGCCCTGGCACAGCAGAGCACTTCCACGGGCAGGGAGAGGAGACGCCCTTGGCAGTTCTTTTCAACCGCTGATCTTTATGTGAGAAACTAACTTCTCTCTCAGATTTTACATACGGGGGGGGGAGGGGAATTCGAAACGGGGCAGGAAACTGGGCTTTCCATAAGAGCTCGCGCCGTGTGGGCTGGAGAAACGTGTGTCATGAGATCCCAGCCGCAGACAATAGCTCTGGAAAGTTTGCGGAGGTGGCTTTTACACCCCCCCCAATCAGATGTGCATCCAGGGGCAGGTTTTCAAGGACTCAGCACCCACCGTCGGGGCTGCGTTTTCAAAGGCTGCTACTCCCAGCTGAGCCCTGGACCAGATGTGCCCAGCTCTTGTGCAAATCCAGCCCTCGGAGCCCAGTTAAATTCCAGGCCACACACATGCTCCAGGCCAGGTGGGGAGCGGCCAGGATCAGCCCCCGACCCCTGGCTGGCTGATCTTCCCTGCAGCCCCTTTCTCCCCAGGCTCTGCCCGCAACAGACCGGCGGATCCAGCCGTTCGGAGGAAGTGCTTTGAAAACCAGCTGCGGGGTGGAGGCAGCAGGAGGGCGGGGTGTCTCCAAGTGCCTTCCTGCCAGCCAGTGAGCAGTGGCGGGACCAAAAAAAGACCCCGTTTGTGGTCACAGAGGGAACACGAGCAGCGATGCCAGTGGACGGGAGGCTGTGACAGACACTGCAATCCCAGGCAGTATCTTTGGGGACCACTGTGTTACAAATGGTTAATGCACGACTGTTGTACTCTCCCCCCAAAACTCCTGCAGGAACTAACTGGGGGGTGTGGGTGTGTCAGACACACACGGGGGGAATTACCTGCGATTATAGAGCACTCCAGAGAATTTCCATCCCGTGGGGGATTTGCATAGCCTGGTTCAAACGGAGCTTCCCAGAGACTCAAACAATGCAACGGACTTTGGTTTAAAAAATGGCGCTTGAACTAACCCCGGGTTTCTTCCGGATGCAGCAAACGGACAGGAAATTCTGCCCCGGGGACTCCAATCCTCGCGGAAAAGTTGGAGGGACTTTGGCCAACAAGGCCCCCTAAGATTGATGGGCAGCCCTGGGGCAGCCGTTCGCATGCGTATAGGAACATCTCTTGTTTTTCCCACATTTCTCCGCAATGCTTTTACCTTAAGAATAAAGGTGCTTGCTTAGACGGCGCTGGGTGGTAACTTATCACACCACTCTGTGCATAGGCCTCGGAGAAAAGGCAACGCACAGCCGCTGGCAGACTGGCTTGCGGGGGTATCTGTGACACTCGGAAAGCGAGGGGTGGGATAGGACAGAAGGGATGGAACCAGCCAAGCCCAGTGAGAATGGCTGCGAGAGGTGGATGCAGCTGGGATGTACGTTCATTGCACAGATGAACTGCAAAGTTAGTGCCTTCCGTGCCGGGTCTGCGCAGATGTGTCCTTAGACGCACCGAGGCCCCCCTGGAATGCGGAGATGTCACCATAGAGCGGCTACTCCTCCACCCCCCGCCTACCGGTTGTATGCGGCAGCAGTCTAGAGGGTAGAAATGCGAATAGAGACCTTTGCTGTTACCACCCCAGAGAACATGCCTGTTGGAAACGTCCCCAAGGAACATTCCCTGGGGATCCTGGCCTGCGCCCTCAATCCCTTCTACCCCCTTGGTATTCAACATCCCGAGAGCAGTGCAGGGCGGTACTTGGGCCAGCCTCAGAGAAAGCTTTATCTAGCAGCTAGAACAGTGAACCGAGAGCCAGGACATCTGGGTTCTAATCCGATTTCAGAGGCTGCGGTGCCTAGTGGCTAGAGAAGGAGGGACTGTGAGCCAGGGACTTCTGCCATTGACTCGCTGTGTGATCACTGGCCTCTCCGAGCCCCCATTTGTACAACAGGGATAACGATCCCGGCCCACCTCCCAGAGAGGTTGTTGGGGCTTGATTCACTGGTTGCCGAGAGCTCAGGGACCCTGCCCAGAGAGAGGGCGATAGCAGAGCCTGGCTGAGAAGAGGAGGGTTTGGAACAGAACCGAAGAGAAACCTCAGGCTGGGACAGAGCTGCGTTTTCTCCAAACAGAGCAGGCATTTTTAAGACAGCGTGAAGGGGGGGAAAAGAGGGAAGATTAAACCCATGACTTTAGCCTGCGTGACTAGCCGAGGGCAAAGCTGGCCTCTTCTTCCCCGACCTCCCGGCCGTGCGGCAGAGTAATGATTAGCACCCCCCGGGTTTGTCTGACGCAAACGCACAAATTGGTGTTTATGGGCCGGCGTGCGCAGGCCGGGAAAGGTGACTCAGCAGAAAAGCAGCACTGGGAGGGGGCCGGGGAAGGACCTGGGGTTTATTTCCCAGAATCACTGAGTGTGCAGGTTACATGAAGCTTTTCCCATCCGCTCGCCACGGTCCCCACCCAGCCGAACATCCAGCCAGCTGTGCCCACACACGCCCCCGTTGGGCCAGCGCTGACGATAGTCTAAGTGCTGGTGTAGACGGGGCTACGCCAGGCTGAGAGCAGCCGCGACTGGGCCAACGAAGCTCGGGGCTCCAGTTTCTTCACCCCTAGGTTAGTGGTGCTGCTGTGGTCTGAGGGAAGAGCAGGACCAGCCCAGCAGGGCCACGGCCGGTCAACGCCACCAGGCCTTTGACACGCTCATTACCGTATTTCTCCTCACAAACCTGTGAGGCAAGGCAGGGCTATTTTCCTCTTTGTATAGATGGGAAACTGAGGCACAGAGCAGCAATGTGACACAAGGAGTCCGCGGCAGAGCGGGTACCCAGGTCTCCCAAGCACTGGGCCGTGCTACCGCTCCAAAGAGCCATGACATGCACGGACATGTTCACAGACATGCCTGCACGTGCATGAAGCACACCTGGTTTGCACAAGCACACAGAACATCCGTGTCAAGGCATGCCAACATGGGCACGCTTGCACAGACAGATGTGCCTGTAGACATGGGTGTGCAAACACAAGCATCCACGTGTACCGACACTCCTAGGCTGCACTGCACACGCGCACGGAGACGCACCGCACGTACACACGTGAGACGCACGTGCACAAACTATACAAAGCTGGGAACCTCACACTCGCCTCGGACTTGGGAGCAAACACACCCGGATACGTTCACACGACACCATGAGCCACCAACTCGCCGCCTGCAGAGCATCAAGGCTCCAGAGGCCAGGGGAGAACACGTCCAAAGAGCTTTTAAAAGTTTATCAGTCTCTAGCACAGACCCTCTGACCAGCCGGGGCCCTATCTGAGGGAGGCGTGTGGCTGTTTACAGGCGCACAAGTGCCAGGCGCTCAAGGAATCCGGCGGCCAGAGGCTTTATCGGGGAGTTGGGCCCCGTGCCAAGGCCTGAAACAACAGTTGTCCATGGAGTGGCCTGGCTCTGAAAGGGGCTGGGGGGATGAGACACCAGAGAAGTACCAGATGGACCTGCCACCACCTCCGTTGCTGCAGCCCCAGCTCAGGAGCATCTGCCCAGGCCAGAGATGATGCTGATGGGGCCAGGCTCTAGAGTGCTCCGCTGAGGAGGTTGGTTTGCATCCAGCAGCTCCCCGACAGGCCACGCAGATCGCCCACCCCGCCTCCCTGACGGACCAACAGCCGCACGCATGGACAGGCGCCGTCCCCCAGGAGCCTGCTTCTCTGCGGGAGCCCACAGGGCTAAGCTTCCGCTGGGCCCGCTAAAGGGGAGTGGGGGAGGCAGGAAAGGGACTGGCGCATAAGCGGGGTGCTCTCCCCCACCGTACTACTACTGCCGCCATCTCCGTGGTGTCAGGGCCCGAGGAGCAGCGCGTTGGAGGCAGGCGAGAGAGCCACGTGAGCGTAGGGCTTCGTCTACACTGACTTCGCACCCGACCTTAATCTGAATTCAAGTGGAATAGCTACTCTGGAATAACTCCAGGAGCGGACATTTGTATTCCAGAGTACGAGTCCCTGATTCTGAATTAGGCCCGGTCTACATAGAAACACTCAGGAACATTAATCTGAATTAACTAAAAGATGTGAATTTAAAGAGAGGATTCGTTAAACTGCATTAAACTCCTGCGTGGATCCTCCCGTTCAGAATTACAGTGGCCTTAATTTGAATGAATTGAAGAGGTCAATGGAAGCGGGGGCGGGGCGCAGATGGGACCAGGGCAGTGCAGGGGTGCGGTGCAGATGGGAGGTTGATGGACGCAGGGGAGGTGCAGGGTGCAGACAGGAGTCGGGGTGCTGCAGGGGTGCAGACGGGAGCGCAGATGCATTGCTGGAAAAGGGGTGGCGGGGGCAGATGGCCAGGAGTGGGCATGCCTGTTAATCTCTTTTTCAGGAAGACCCGGCTTCACGTGGCCGTGTAGAGAAAATCCCCCTCCACATGCCCTTCTCTCCCCCCACCCCCAATCAGTCGGCGGGGGCAGGCGGCCCCAACCTGCCTGAGCGCAGGCTGAGCCCCGCGGCCACCACTGCCGCGCCGGAACGCGCCTCGGGCCGGGCCTGATTGGAATTGCCCGTCCTGCCCCGACCTGCTCGGCTCCGCTGAATCTTCCACCTGGAGCAGGGAGGAATCCGCCACTTGGCAGAGCAGGGCCCATCCCTGCCAGGGCCCGTCTCTCTGGTGCTATGGGAGGCGGGACGGGGATGAGGGGGAGAACAGGAAAATCGCTCCAGCCTGCTGCCCAGCCCACCTCACTCACGTCGGAGGCTCCCAGCTCACGGTGCACACGTGAATCTCTGAACCAGGCCTCGGGGAAGAGCCACTGAATCCACCCAAAACCAGGCCCAACCCACCCATCTGCAGTAGCATTACGGTAGCACTGAGAAGCCCCAACTGAAACAAGGCCCTGTCAGGCCGGGTGCTGCCCAGACACAGCAGGAGACAGTCCCTGCCCCAAAGACCTCACAGTCTGAAGAGACACAGGGTAGGAAGGGAAACTGAGGCACAGAGCAGGGAAGGGAGTTACCTAAGACAGTTCTAGCCTTGCCTTTCTTGCTGTCTCTGGAACCCCCTCACCATAGTATTGAGCACCTCACAATCTAATGTATTTATTCTCATGTAAGGCAGGGCAAGCCATTATCCCCATTGGGGAAACTGAGGCACGGAGAGACTGAGTGACTTGCCCACGGTCACGTAGGGAGTCTGGCAGAGTTTATGGGCCATCCTGCCTCTCGGACCCCTCTCCTGTGTCCCAATCCAGTGGTCTAGCCACTAGCCAACACTGTCACTGTGTGTTGGGCTGGCTTCTCTCTCCCCGTGTGCCCCTCCATGGCCAACAGCTTTGGGATCCCACCTCCCACAACAATCCTAGAGCTGGCTCCTGGTACGAGGCTGGGCTTAGAGCACATGGCTTGGCACCTGGTCTGGGGCAGACAGAGGAAAACAGATCTGTGCCTTCGCCACGGCGCCGAGCGCTGGGGAGTGAAGGGGGAGGATGGGCGGCTCCCACCGGGGGCCCGGAGGGACTGGGACAGAGCGATCCATGTGCCAAGGCCTCGCTCCGTAGCCCGAGCGCCTCCAGCCAAGGCTGCAGAGTGGCAGGCTCCCTCCGAGAGCCGGGCAGGGCACGGCCGCAGGGACTTGCCTTAATGGAAGATTTGCATTGGCTGCCCTCCCTGCTCCAACCCTGCCCGCTCCCAGCCCTCGGGGAGGGCCAGACTGGCCTGAGTTGCCCTGCGCCCGCCAGGGGAGCCCTGGATTTGGCCCCAGACGCTCATTGTAAACCCCACGCCGAGAACAGGCGCGTACCCTCCTCTCCGGCCAACTGAGCCCCACATCCGCCCCAGACGCCCACCCCTGCTCCACGCCACATCGGCCCCCAGACAGAGGCAATCCTGGCACGACGGCAGAGCAGAGAGGCGCCCTGGCAGAGCTCCATTTCCTTGAAGGAGCATTGTGGGCGGCGGGGAGGAGGAGGAGGAGCGAGCCGATGACTCAGGTCCCTTGAGCCTAGACTCATGGGGCTCATTTCTCCTTTCACTTGCCCGGGTGTAAACCCGGCTGCTACTTCAGCGGGCCGAAGGGATCGGCACACGGGGGGCAGGCAGCAGAGGGGAAGAGAGACTGGGCAGCGAGATCCAGGCTGGCTGGGGCGTGATAATGTGCCCAGGACAAGGCCGGGGGACCCCAGGGGTGAGCTCACCTCACTGCTGGGAATTCTACCTGCTGGGCCTATTCCTCTCCCACCTGTGCAGCTTTGGTGCCAGTGTAAATCCAGCTGTTCCAGTGGAGTGGCTCCTGATTTACACCGCCGAGCGTAGGATCAGGCCTGGGGCTCCGTTGAATGCCAGGCACTGATGGTTCAGAAAGGGGCCCCGTTCTCTCCCCGCACGTCAGCGCGTGGAGGCTGGCAGGGGGCCTGGCTCGGTGACATTATGTGCAAAACGTCACTAATTCCGGTGCAATTCGATGTCCTGGCAGGACGCGCCGGGCCCAGCGAGTCCGTTTTGCAGGAAGCGGGTCAAGACGAACACGTTCGCACTGGCCTCTGGTTGCATCCCGGCGCACTGAATGCGCTAGTGCTCAGAGCGGGAGGCTTGCGGGCCAGGACTCCTGGGTTTTGTCCCTGGCTCTGGGAGGGGAGCGGGTTCTAGTGGTTAGCGCACACAAAGCGGAGTCCCGACTCCTGGCCCTGGGAGGGGAGTGTCACTTCGGGTCTGTCCACACTGCACGCTAAGCCTGGTCTCTGACTCAGGCCCAAGCGCCTGCGTCTGTCCATCCACAAACCAGCCTGACTCGGGTCAGCCCTCAGGGCTTGGGTCCTAGGACCCTGCTGAGGGGGTGGGTCAGCACCAGAGTCCTGCTGTGACTTGGGGCCAGTCCTGCAGCGTGGGTGCAGCTCAAGCCACAGACCCCAGCGGAAGGTCTGCGTAGCGCCGCATGGACACCACCAGCCTCTGACTCCCAATTCACACCAGAGAAAGGCAGAGGAGAACCAGGCCCAGGGCTGATGGTTAAATGTCTCCTTCCTACCCCACGTATCTGCCCTGGGCCAAAGTCACAAGTGGACGCAGCTCACGGTGGTTTCAGCGAGACCGGCAGGGCTAGATCCGTCTCATCCGCTCCTGGGACGTCCCGGGGGCAATAAGGCTGATCTAGCTGTGGGCGGGGAGTGAGAGTCCATTCTGCCTCTTTGGCCCGGTCTGTCTACACTGCAACGCAAGCCCAAGGGGAGTAGAACCCGAGTTGGCAGCCCCTGGCTTTGGTAATCTAGGGCTTGAACGTCCACACTCGGCTGTAACCCCAGGTTAGGGATTGCTGAACCCAGGATCTCCGCTGCATTACACGGGCCCGGGTCCAAACGCCCGGACCCCAGCCAGCATCCCTTCACGAAAAGCAAAGGGGACCACGTCACGCACTCGTTCCAGGGCCTTTCCTACAGCCCAGCGCTGCCAAAAGCGGAGCCTGATGCCGCTCGGGGGGGCCAGCCCAATCCGCTGACCCAGCAGGGTGACCAGACAGGACGTGTGAAAAATCAGGACAGGGGGTGGGGGGGGTAATAGGCGCCTATATAAGACAAAGTCCCAAAAATCGGGACATCTGGTCACCCTATGACCCAGTAACCCTGGTGCCATCCCATCGGACAGCCAGGCGAGCAGAGAACAGGGGTGAGGAGTGGCAGTGACTTGCACAATGTACTGTTTTATTTAACCGCTGCGGTCGTCTAGCAACTGCGGGGCTGGTCCGACACGAACAGCAGGAGACGGGTGAGGGCAGTGCCAATGGGTGTGACTGCACTGGGACCTACCGTGCCAAGACAGCTACTACAGCCATGTGCCAGGGATACATCTAGTGGCCTCCTGATCTAGCATCTCTGGGGGGGCCTTTGGTGCTCACTGGTGATAGCCTCCGGTCGTGAGATTCAAACGTGCACCAGGCATGTTAGTGTCATACTAATTTAGGCCTTGTCTACACATGAAGTTATTCCTGATTAACTATTCCCGATTCACTCCCTGTGTGGACACGCTTATACTGGAACAAGGGCTTGTCTACACAGGGACATGCAGGAAAGTTAATCCTAATTAACTGAAGGTGGGAATTTGAAGCGGATTAGTTAAAAAACACCCCTGTGCAGATGCTGTGATTCAGATTTAAAGTGGTCTTCCTGCAGTTTAGTTTAATTAATTTTGGAAATGAATTAAGATCAACTAAATTAAGGCCACTTGAAATTTTTGAACGAGGGTGTTGACACAAGGGTTTAATGTGGTGTAGTTAATCCTCTTTAAATTTACACCCCCACCGTAATCCAAATTCATTTCCCCATGTAGACAAACCCTTAGTCCTAATTTTCCTTCCAGGTGGGCCTAAGGCTGAGAATTTGGATCGATTCACTCACGGGTACTGTCGAAATCCAGGCCTGTTGTGTGGACTGGACCTGCAGCACGACCGGATCCACACTACAAGCCGGATCGCTGGTTGGCATGGGCGGAAAGCACATCCCCACGGCTACTACATCCCCACCACGGCTCTGTGTGTGTGTGTGTGTAGCACAGACTGGGCCCCGGCATGGAGCTAGACAGGCCTGGCACCACCACTTTGATTTATAGCAATAGCCCCTAGAAACCCCAGCCCTGATCCAAGCCAGGCACTGCAGGGACAGTCCCTGCCCCAGGGAGCTTACAGTCTAAATAGACCAGTCAGCTAAAGGATGGGAGGGGAAACTGAGGCACAGAGCGACGAGTGGCTAGGTCACAGCAGATCTGAACCAGGAACAGAACCCAGGACTCCTGAGGACCCCCTCCCCCCAGGCCAACCACTAGGCCACACAGTCTCTGCCACATCATCCTGAAGGTCAACAAACTCAGGCTGTCAGGGCCGGGGAAAGGCAGGCGAAGCAAAGCTGAGCAGATTCTTCCCCAGACATACCGGTCCAGGAACGCTGAGCTCTGCCACCCGCCCTCCCCCATCCCCACCGGCTCTCCGCTGCACAAAGAGCTCTCCAGACGCGGCCTCCTGCTTTAGCTCCAGGCTACTCCTCCTCACTCCCCCCCCATCTCATCGGAGATTGAGCAATTCCTATCCGTATTGTTCGGTGTAGATATTTACAGCCTCCGTTCACCTCCCCCCACCCCCCTCCCAACCTTCTCTTTCCTGGGCCATTACAAATATAGTTCCCGGCTTTCACTACCGCAGCCTAGTGAAAAATCGCAAGTGTCTCCTCTGTACCGAGATCAGCTGGCGGGTACAAGGGGAAGCACATGGTCTGGGTTCTCTTGCTGGTTTCACTGAGACAGGGGGTCCCGCTCCGGGCTGTCTACAGATTAGATAAGGAGGAGGGTGGAAGAGGAAACGTGTGACAAGACAGACAAGAATCCCGTGAACCTTTGTAGTGCCTTCGAGCTGCACTTCAAACCCACACAGGAGGAGGGATTTGCACCTCCACGTTACAGAGAGGGAAACTGAGGCACCACAGGGCACGTCACTAATCAGC
Source organism: Mauremys mutica (assembly GCF_020497125.1). Taxonomy (NCBI): domain Eukaryota; kingdom Metazoa; phylum Chordata; order Testudines; family Geoemydidae; genus Mauremys; species Mauremys mutica. Next base: position 22,476,383 of record NC_059088.1, on the reverse strand, counting down.
AGCAGAACCCCGGAGTCCTGTCCCGTGGTCACTAGACCGTGTCGATTTCCACCCCCCGTCATAGCAGCGAGAGATCCCATGGGCCATGGCACAGGGGATGATACACAGCGGTAAGAGCGAGCCCGGTTCGCAATGCCAGGGCCCTCAGGAGATGAACGGTTCTCCCACCCCCCCGGAATCACTCTCACCTGTGCAAAGAGGCTACCCTCCCGACTGGGTATAGGGGGACCAGATCCCAACACTAAATACTGGGACACATTGGGGTGCCGTCAGCCCCGCCCACGGTCCACCCCCACTCCTCCCAGGCTCCGCCCCCACTCTGCTCCAGGTCCCGCCCCCTCCCCGCTCAGCGCCTCCCTCCCACTCGCCTCCTTACCCGAATATCAGGACAAATGACGTCCCGATCGTACGTTGCTTGGGACACGGGACAAAGGGTTAAATATCAGGACATCTGGTCACCCTAACTGGGTAGCAACTACACCCAGTTAACCCTGGTGTGCAGCAGCTGAACTGATCGAGACGCCGCCCGGCTGCAGCCCCTGGCCAAACCTCATAGCCCAAAATTCCTACGTGCCAGGAAGACACCACGGGCAGACCCCACTGCTCGGCTCCCAGCGTGTGCGGGAATAGAGGCCTCTGCAGAAGCAGCTTTTGTGTTAGCCGGTCATGGAAACAGAACAAAAATGAATAGAAAAGAAAAAGCCCTTCTCCCTCCGAAACACACTCAAACCGGTTTAGAAGTAGCTGCGCTCCAGCCGTCTGCCCGGGGGTGACCTGTCTGTGCACGGAGCTGCCGCACGGACCCAGGCAGCCCCCTCACCAACGGCCACTCTGTTCCCCCCTACGCTCAGACCCCGGGGACGCTTCAGCGGGGCAGCCGCTAACAAGGACGCGCACAAATTACACCGGCCTTGGAAACGCCGGCTCCAGGCCGCCAACACAATTCACGATTCGGCTCCGCCGGGCCAGACCCCCAGCTGGTGCAAATCAGGACCGCGCTGCTGACGTCAATGCAGGAACTAGTCACATCAGCTGGGGAATCTGAGGCGGAGAGAGACCGGGGCTGCTCCAAACAGCAGGTGCTGCAAAGCAGAAGGCCCTTGCTCCCACAGGGGAGAGATGGTGGGAAGGGATAAAGAGGAGGGCAAACAGGGAAGCGAGCAGGGGATGGAGGAGATGCAGGATACAGGGCAGCAGGTGCAGAGGAGGAAGCTCTGCTGACCTGGGCAGAAGGAGCAGAGAAAGGGACAGCTGGGGGTTAGCTGCAGTGAGTCCATGGAGGGTTTGAGACGCATGGGAGACAATTCTGAACCACTGATGTGAGTGGCAGGAGTTCTGAGGGGGCCACGGTGGAAATAGGGGCGTCTGAGCTCAGGCAGCAGGGCCTGGCTTACTCTGCATTCAGGGTGAGGGGATCAGAGGCTACAATGGAGGAGAACGAGGTTGTTCTGGACCGGATCCTCAGCTGGTGGAAATCAGCACAGCTCTGCTCTTCGCTGTATCTCGTGATAGAGCGACACTGATTTCCACCAGCCGAGGACCCAGCCCCCCGTTTGTCACTCCTTAGTGTGTGTTCCAGCTCTGCGTGTATTTTCGTTGCACCTCATCTTCCTCTTTGGGAGCCTGATTCGGATCTCACATCACTGGAGTCACTCCGGATTGACGCAGGGGTGAGAAGAGAATTGGGCCTCTGAGGTCTGCGCTGTGTCAGGCAGTGTGGAGACAGAAGTCACATCCAGGAAAGTACACCCTGATAATCCACGTTGAGTTTGCAGGGACTGTCTCTTTGCTCTGTCTCTGTACAGCACCTAGCGCACTGGGGACTGTGCCGTTGACTGAGAATTCCTACTGCAATGCCGTGAGACGTCCCTGGATCCCCCACACCATGTTCTCGCTCTCAGCCTGGGAGAAGGGGATGCAATTGCCTCTCTGAAACCCACCCGTGTGCTCTTCACCCCCACTGGTAAATGCCTGAGGCTGTTCCTCCCGCAACTGCTGAATGAGAAGAAAGTAACAGTCCACAAAGAAGATTCCCCCCCCTCCACCCCCCATCCTGCTCTTGCAAGCAGAAAATCTGCTCAGCCCCAAAGACAGAGCATTCCTCAGCCTGCCAAAGGCTCATTGTGCCCCGGCCCAGCCGCTGGCATTTGGAGAGCTCGGCTAAATTCCATTAACCCTCTGCGGGGCGCACCGGACTAGCCGGGCAGTTGGGCTCCTTCTGACCCGTCACCATCCCACGCATCGGCCCCATGCTAAGTGCCCTCAGCGTCACAGCGAGCCCTCCTGGGCTTGGTGCCTCGTGCGTTAGTCCAGTTTCGAGTGGCTATTCTGGGGCAGGCGTGTCTCCGCTGCAGGGCCTGGCGGCAAGTCACACCTGGGACATCCCCGTGCCACTGGCAGGAAGGACGGTGAGATGGGACGCTCCATCCCTTCCCCTGATGGCCTCGGCGTCTAACCGCCCTTCATGAGAAAGCCAGCCCGCTGCACACAGGCCTTGTGGTCATATTCAGGTCACCCTTACTCCAGGCCAATCATTCCCCTTTGCCTTTATAATCCTGGCCTAACGGCGCTAGGACTCCAGAGATCTGGGTTCTGCGATCGGGCTGCTCCGCTGCCCTAACATTATCCAGCACAAAGCTCTCTGGGCACGTCTCCGCCGCAATGAAAAACCCACAGCGCCAGGCCTCGGAGCCCGAGTCGGCTCAGGCTGCGGGGCCAAAAACGGCAGTGGAGACATTTGGGCTTGGGCTGGAGCCTGGTTTCCGACACCCTCCCCCTCCCAGCATCTCAGAGCCCAACCTGAGCATCTACACGGCAATTATTAGCCCCCGGAGCCAGCTGACCCAAGCCAGCCGCTGCTGGGCTGCGAATCTTTGATTGCAGTGTAGACGTCCCCTCTGCAACTCTGTTTCCCCTCCCGTCCTTTGTCTATTGAGACCAGGCGCTCGTCAGGATAAGGGTGTCTGTGTGACGCCCAGAACGAGGGGAGCCCTGCGACCATCTTTTTGGTCTGTGTTTGTACCGCCCCTGGCACCAGGGGGTCCTGATCTGCGTTTGTACGGCCCCTGATCACCAGGGCCTCCTAGGTACTATGGGAACACAAATAAAATTTTATTTAGTACCATAATGGAGGCAAACCTGCCCCAAATCAGGGACAACTGGATCATCCATTTTGGCTCAGCTCACTGTCGTGATCACAGCCAGATAGGAAATTCATATCCAGGTGCTCCTAAAAAAATCAAGTGGTGTCTGGATTCCATGGCTAGGTCTGGGCTCACCTCTAAGGCAAACACACACAGCCTCTCTCTTCAGAAGCCAATGGGCCAAATTCTCAGTTGGGGCAAGTTAGTTTTGCCTCACTAAAGTCAACGGAGCGACGAGGATTTATTCCAGCCAGGGATCTAGCCCTGGTTTTTAAAGAGATGTTCAGCTAAGAACTGAAGGACCAAGTTCTGCTCTGATACCTGCCTATCCTTTTCAGTCCAGCTGGGGTAGAATCCTAGAATATCAGGGTTGGAAGGGACCTCAGGAGGTATCTAGTCCAACCCCCTGCTCAAAGCAGGACCAATCCCCAACTAAATCATCCCAGCCAGGGCTTTGTCAAGCCAGGCCTTAAAAACCTCTAAGGAAGGAGATTCCACCACCTCCCTAGGTAACTCCTTCCAGTGCTTCACCACCCTCCTAGTGAAGAAGTTTTTCCTAATATCCAACCTAGACCTCCCCCACTGCAACTTGAGACCATTACTCTTTGTTCTGCCATCTGCTACCACTGAGAACAGTCTAGATCCAGGGTGAAATCAACCTTGCTCTACCGATGCTGGCTTACCCCAGCTGTGGATCGAGCCCTTTGACGTCTGAGCTTTGCACAACCGCAGCTGAGAATTGAGGCTGCATCCATGTGGGTCTGAAAAACCAGGCTAGAGATGGCAAGATTTCAAACACGCGTCCGCCCCCAGCCAAGAATACTGTGAGAACGAGCCTTCTGCCCAGCGTTTCAGCGCTTCTCCTGCTGGCGCCCGGGGAACAGCAGAGGCAGCACGAGATGTCTGGTATTTAATCAAGATCCTTTCTTGCTACTGTGTGGAACAATGGGTGCCCAACACGCCGCACGGGGTAGCAAAATTAAACCCTGCTACTGAAAAATGCAACACAGTTTAATTTCCCCGTTAAGTCCTTGGGAGGCCGTGAGAGCCGCAAACATGCCCAAAGGCAGTGAGTCACTGTGTTTATTCTGCAGGGCTGTAGCAGTGCTGACAAGAGGAGTTTCTTCATAGAGCCACAATTCTAAAAAATCAGATGGGACCCACGGTGATCACCTAATCCCACCTCCTGCATAACCAGGCCAGAGAACCGCCGTGAAATCATTCCTGTTTCAGCTGGAGCATCTCTTTCAGAAGAGACGGCTTGAAGAGGTCTAGGTTGGATATTAGGAAAAACTTTTTCCCTAGGAGGGTGGTGAAGCACTGGAATGGGTTCCAGAGGGAGGTGATGGAATCTCCTTTCTTAGAGGTTTTTAAGGGCAGGCTTGACAAAGCCCTGGCTGGGATGATTTAGTTGGGAATTGGTCCTGCTTTGAGCAGGGGGTTGGACTAGATACTTCCTGAGGTCCCTTCCAACCCTAATCTTCTAGGATTTCAAAATCGCCAGTGACGATGGAGAACCCACCACGACCCTAGTGGAATTGTTCCCACGGTCTAAAGTGTCTCAAACACACACCAAAAATCAATCAATCCTTCATCACACGAGAGACTGCTTAAGAAAAGCAAAGGCCTTACAATTAATCCACCCTAAGGGAGTTTCCCCTACAAAGGACAGAGGCTGGACAGGTCTGACTCTCCAAGCCACGGGCTAGATTCTGTCCTCATTACCAGTGGCGCATCTCCACCAAACAAGGCCAGAATCTGGCTCAGCTTCTGCTGAGATGGGGTTGGGGTGGTAGGTAGGTTTCCCCCGTGGGGGATTTGAGGATGTGCAGACCATGCTTTGCTGACAGGGAAAGGCTCTGGGGACCCAATCTTGCATCCTCAGACAGCACGACTGGGTCTGCTTGTTCCTAAGGCCCTTTGGAAGGCAAGGGAACCATCCGGTTCTCAGCTTAGCAAGGCAGACAGCCACAGCCACAGCCTCAGCCACACACACACACACACACACACAAAATGACTTCTCTTGCAGCCCTTGTCTGGCCACTTTGCTGTTGAGAAATCCTGCAGCAGCAGGTCACAGGCGTGGGATCCTGCCAGGGCCGGACTGCCCCACTGTCCTGGACTCGGGGTGGGGGTGGGGGTCTGCGGGAAGCAATTGTGTAGATATCATCGGAGCTCTGACGCTGTCTCAGTGGGTCTCCGGTTTCTTACTCACCACTGAATCAGCAGGGATCGCGGGGGTGGGAAGGTTCCCCAGAAGGCTTGTCAGCAGCCTAAACTTTAGGGGGCCGATGCTGGTTTTATTCCTCTGCATTATTTGTTTTGAACTGACCTCTGAAGACCCTTATTGACATTTCGGCCACCACCACAGAGGTCCCGGGCTTGAGCCTGACCTCACGTCAAGGTCACAGCATTGGGGGGAGGAACAAACCGCTCCGGCGCCACATTCCCATAACAGGGGCAATTGCTGCATCACCAGCAAAGACCCGCACACACACTCAAAGGAGAGAGGAAAGGGTGCAGTCCCCGTCCCCTACCCTTTTGGCTCGAAGTCACCAGTTTCACCATCAGGAACATGCCGCCCAGGGCCAGGGGGTGACCCTGCAAACCCCTCGCTCGCTCCAGGAGCGCAGGCTGGCTCCAGGAGAAAGGGTTGCCACTTTCATCAGCAAAGGAGACAGCCCCAGCCCTCCCCGCTGCCAGCCATTCCTTCCCAGGTCTGCAAGTTACAGCCTGCGATTCCTTGCGCCTAGTCACCCGGCCCATTAGTCACTGCGAGAGGAGACAGCTATTTGAACCGCCTGCCTCTCCGGCTTAAACTCAACCACATGTCTGAAAAGTGAGGAGACTTCCGGCTCCCCCCCCCCCGTTTTCTGTTGGGAGTTTTGAATATTTCAAGCCCTGGCAAAGCATTTCACCTACCTGCTTAAAAACAACCCCCCTCCCCCCAGCTGTTACAGGAAAGGGGGGGGAGAACTTTCCCACAAGTGCCAGTTCAAATCTGAATCAATGGGACGCATTCAAGCCAGGCTCTGGAATTTTTTTAAGAGCTCCTGAAGGTGCAATCGGGTTTCACTTCAGAGAAAGTCACAGGCGGGGATTGCCTGGGAACTGCGCGAAGCCTAGCAGAGCCATGTTGCTTTCAAACACACGCTCCTTCCTCCCCCACGGGGGAAAGGAATCGAGCCGGGCTGTTGCCTTAGCTAAGGCGTAGAAGCCCCTGTCTGAGCCACTAACCCACCCACCCCATCGCCCCCCTCGTGCCTGGCTCTCCCACGCGCAGAGCTCCAGCTGCCCGGACACGGGGTGAAATTAACCAGGGTGAAGATTCTATTTTTTTTTTATAATAAACTCAAATCATCTCCTTACCTTCCCCTTCTCGCAGCCCGATCCCGGCGGGGCTTTCCCCCCCGCTCGCCCGGCTCTCTGTGCCCGAAAAGGAGGAGGAAACTTTCCTTGGGAACTTCAACCCCTGCCTGAGGTGTGGTTCTGCTAGAGAGGAGCGAGGAAATGGTCGGGTTTGCAACACCCTGGTTATTATTTAAATCGACGCTCTCTGGAGGCACAGCACCGACCCTGGCCACCGGCAGGCATTGCACAAGCCAGGAAAGGATGTCAGAGCAGCCCCAGCGCTTTCCCCTAAGTGCTGGCCACATTAACTCTCAGCTGTCTGAGCTCCTGGCCAGATGAGCGGACACAGTTGATCTAGCCAGTTTATTAGAGCCAGAGAATTGTTGGCTTGGGGTTTTTTTTTTAAGGGTATGGCTACACTGGCGATTTGCAGCGCTGGAAAGCCTCCACCAGCGCTGCAATTAGTAAGTGTCCACACCTGCAGGGCACATCCAGCGCTGCAACTCCCTGGCTGCAGCGCTGGCCGTACACCTGGCTCAGCATGGGGAATAAGGATTGCAGCGCTGGTGATCCAGTGAGTGAGTCGGCAGCTGCTTATCTGGTCTGCATAAAGAATAAGGGGTTGGGTTTTGTTGTCAACTCCGTGCACCACAGCTCCTGTGTGCTGACATCATTCTGTAACTACTGTCAACAATGAAATGAGAAAACCCCCTGCCTGTCTCATTCAGCGGGTTGGTGTGTTTGCTTTGCTTGCGAGAACCGGGGGGAGGGGGCAGAGGGGGGAAAGGGAGTATGTTGGATGCAGGCTGTTTGCAGTTAACAGTAAGGGGGTGGGAAAATTTTCTGATTTTGCACAGTGTCGGTTCCAAAAATCCACTCTCTCTTTCCCCCCCGTCCCTGTCACACTGCCCCACACCGCTCTTTTGAAAAGCACGACAGCGCTGCAAATGCTGAAAATGTGGCCACACTGCAGCGCTGGTAGCTGTGAGTGTGGCCACACTCCAGCTGTGCAGGTAAGGCTGATTTTAGGCCTGGCTCAAAATAAAAGGCTTCCCCCCCACACCTCAATTAGCCTCATTTCCTTGAGGTGAACTTGGCTAATTGACACCAGCTGAGTACTGTAGATTGCCATGATTTGAAAATGACACTAAGATGTATTTCCCAGAAATGGTTTGGAAGCAGCTGCAGGGGTGTCATGGGAACATCCCCAGGCAGAGGTGGGGAAAGGGGACTTGGGTTTAGGGTTCTATCCCTCTATCGGGGTTAGTCTGTAGCCACAAAAACAATGAGGAGTTGGGTGGCACCTTAAAGGCTAACCGATTTATTTGGGCATAAGCTTTTGTGAGTAAAAAACCCACTTCTTCAGATCTTTAAGGTGCCACCGGACTCCTCATTGTTAGTGTGGTTCTATCCCTGGTTTCCTGAGTGTTCTGAGACAAGTCACTGCCTCAGTTTCCCCCAGCGGGATAGTGAGACAAGCTCCGTGAACGCTCATGCAGGTGCTTAATTAATGGTCTCCTCGCTTGCGGGAAGTTAAGTGTGCATGTCATTGTTGGTAAGAGCAGGCCTAAATTGGTTTCACAGTTCGGTTCTGAGGATAAATTCTTTAAAGAGCCTACAGTGCCTGGCGATCGTCAGTGACGCCTGGCCTGGAGGAGTCAAGAGGGAACAGCTGGGGCATGGGTCGATAGACACACGCTCACTCTGCTCGCGTTAGCACGCTATAAATCGCGGTGCAGGTGTGGTGGCTCGGGAGGTGGCACAGGCTAGCCACCTGGGCATGGACACGGAGTCGGTCGGGCATGTACTCTGGTGGTGAGCTGTGCTCAACGGCCACTTGGCTGTTTTTAGCACGCTAGCTTGAGCAGAACCAGCATGTCCACCTACCCAGCCTGGGAGGCACGCTTCCCCGCTGCAGTGTAGACATACCCCATGTCATGCCACTTGCATTCGGCATGTGGCTGAACCTTTCTGGGCCTCAGTTTCCCCATCTGAAAAATGGGTGTAAAACAAATATGGTTTAATATGGACAGAAATATTGTTGTGATTTTTCTGGGCCTGATTTTGTCTTGCACCTTGTAGAGTCATTGGTACCAGCGCAAAATGGGCATTAAGCACTATTCTTCTTATTGCACTGGAGTAAATCAGCATCAGCATCATCCCTAGCAGAACTCAAAGCACTTTGTATAGCTCATCAGTAACATTATCCTCATTTTACAGATGGGGAAACTGAGGCACCGAGAGGGGCTGTAGTTAAGAGACAGGATAGCGCCTCTGGAGCTCTGAGTTCAGCTCCTGGCTGAGATTGAACTCGTCTCTGATTGCGTGGTCACTGTCCATCCTGTACCTGTGCTGTGGAGATCTCTGGGGCTGTCTATAGGTGCTTGAAGTGATTTTCAGCCTATCCAGGGTTTACTGTTCAACGGCTCTCGGCACCCCCACTATACAAATTGTTCCAGCACCCTGGGCTGTCAGTCCCATCCTTTTCCTTCCTGAAATGGTGCTAGCTTGCCCACAAGAGATGAATCGGGGGACGGCGGGAGAGGAAACATGGGAATTGCGGAGTTTGACCTCCAGCATTCCAGATCCTTTTGCTCTGTGTCCCACAATGCACAGCGCGAGATGTCCCAGAATGCATAGCGCCCAGCGGTGAAGCGAAGCACCGTGAATGTTGCATGCTTACCCTACACAAAGTCCCTGCTGTGTAGGTGCACCGGCCGGCTCGATCCTCGGTGATATGGAGGTGCCTCCCTCCCATTGAACTGAAGGTTAGGCCCCTTTCAGGATCTGGGCCACTGATCTGTAACGAATCAGGAAAGACTTGGCTGTGTGTACGCAATTATCGCAGTGTCTCTCTAATGCACATCACTTAGCGCTGTCATTATCCAGCCAGGTCTCCTTAAGACCTAGCTAGGGATCGAGGCGGACGGCACTTGAGTTACAAGGAGGCTAAAACACTTTGGGATTTTCCATGATGATGCCAGTGCTCCAAAACTCAGTGTAAATTAATGACACCCCCTCTTCCCCACAGGTAGACAAGGCTGCACAAACCAGCCAACCCGCTGCCCATCCTTGCTCATTGAATGGGCAAAGATGTTTTACAGAAGGAGACAAAGGAAAACCATGCACGAGATGGGAGAGTCAGGGTGACAGAGGCAGACCCATGTGACAAGCCAGCGTGAGGCGTCAAACAGCCCAGATTGGACATGAAAGCGGTTATGGCGAGACGGGGATGTGGCGTGAGTGTCAGTCTTCTGGGGAGGGCACAGCCGATGTTTTGTAGGACAAGAACACCCATAAGGGGGCATCAAGGGAGAACAGACCCACTTGTTTCAAAGGGACCCTGTCCAAGCACTCTGTGGAATTTAAAAAAATACTGGGCCAGATCCTCAGCTGATGTTAAAGCAGCATCGCTCCATTGGAGTCAACGGGCCGGATCCCCAATGGGTGTAACGTAACATCTCTCCACTCCATTGCAAAGGAACTACAATGATGTTCCCCAGCTGAAGATCTGGCTCATTGTTTCTCATTCACTGTGGTTTTAATAACAACCCAGTTGGGGTTTCCTCCCGGTGCATGCACCGAGATTTATTATTGTAGGGTTGCTTCTGACACATTGTTAAAATCAAAAATAAACTCCTGGACACAGCAGGTCTGAATTCCTGTGGCGGCTGCCAGCCGCCACAATCCGCAGCTCATTAGGTTTGCCCGGTAGAGAGAAGGGGGGCATCTGGACCAGAGCGTGAGACCCTGAGGCCAGAATTTTCAGACGTGACCACCGATTTCTGCAATGCAATTCGTGGTGCTCCTAATTCCTGCCGGTCAGGCTCAACTCACGCAGCAGCAAGGAATTGTTTTGCGTCATGTGAGTAAAACATCGTTTGTTTCGTCACTATCCCTGTGGCAGTGATCGGGCAGGGGAATCCGAGTCTGGCTTTCTGCAAGGCACAGCAGGTCTCACACATCCCTCATGGCGAGAGGTGGCTCTCGGGTTAGCTCCAAACCCAGATCAGCAAGTCAACGGGAATGAGGGGCCTAAACCCCTTTGAGGATGTGGGCCAAAGTCCCCTATGGGGCCCCCCTGAAAATGACCTCACTTTGACAGCTGAAAATGATTCGCGTCACCAATGCCTGGTCCTGAAGCTGCGGTTAAAGAGACTGACGGGCCCAGCTCTGCAAAGCTACCTCGGTTCCTACCTGCCATTGATTTCAGTCGACGTTCGGAGCTGTAAGTCTGAGGATCGGGGCAGAGGGCTTGTGTCACAGGGTCGCTGGCCTTTTCAGGCGAGTTGGCCAGGCAGCTGGGAGGGATGGAGTGGGTACACAAGCCAGCAAGCGGCTCTATTGAGGAGCAGAGCGACAGGAAGCAAGGTGGGTGAGGGGAGGGGAAAGCTCTGTGGGCACCCTCAGCCTGCTTTGTGTTATTTTGTGAGTTTCGCGCGTTTGAAGATGCCAGAGAGGCCCTGATGGAAGGTGACAGTTCTTGCGCTGGGATAAAAGGCTGGCAGCTCCGCCGCATTGTGATTCTATAATTATACTGCTCTAGTTCAGTTCCCCCTGGAGACGAGTCCGGCTTTACCCCAGGGGAAGGAATGCCAGGGCATTTCAGGTTTCCTGCATGGATAATCTCAAGGCTCTGTCTCCCACACGGCATCCCCCCGGTTGGGCCTTGGCAGCTTGGTCGGTATGTTGCCAAGCAGAATGTATCATCGCCTCTTTGGACAGCTGCAGACCTTGGGCACCCGCTGTCCCTGGGCGTGAGAAACCCAGCGAAGGGAACTTTGTGGCAATGCAACCGTTATACCAGGAACTGTCCTGAGCCTTTCAGAGCTGCACTCACCCCCCCCACACCACACCGGGTTGCGCTCAGAGGGTGTTAACAGCCCGGGGCCTGGCATGGCTCCTCCGGCCGCATGGGAACTGTGGGCTGTCGCTCCACACTTGTGTAAGGATGGTGGTAAGTGAGCCTCTAGGACATCGCTGGTTAGGCCTCAGAGCAAATCTCCCCCACTGATTCTTTTTTTCCCCGTGCCGGAAGCTCAGCTTCCACTCCTCGTTAATTTCATTAATTTTTCAATGGCAAAATGCTTTTTGGGAATGAATTATAGAGCAGCCCTGGGCTCAGCTTACGTAACGCGCTGCAAACTTTCTTTCTTGGCCTCTTCCCACTCTCCTGCCCGCCCGCCCCCACTGGATTTATTTTCTCGAGGTGGGTTAAAGGCCAGGGCCGGCTCCAGACCCCAGCGCACCAAGCATGCGCTTGGGGCGGCATGCCGCGGGGGGCGCTCTGCTTGTCGCCGGGAGGGCAGCAGGCGGCTCCGGTGGACCTCCCGCAGGTGTGCCTGCGGATGCTCCACCGGAGTCACGGGACCAGCGGACCCTCCGCAGGCACGTCTGCGGGAGGTCCACCGGAGCCGCTGGACCGGCGAGCGCCCCCCGTGGTGTGCCGCCGTGCTTGGGGCGGCGAAATTCCTAGAGCCGCCCCTGTTAAAGGCACAGTCTCAACAGGCTGCAGTCTTCCTATGGGAGCAGCAGTGCGGGAGATTCAGGAGGGGTGTGGGAGTGGCAGGCGTGTGGAGAGGACTGCCCGGTAGCGCCCCATATATCTTGGGGGGCCGAATTCCTTTGCTGTGCCAGGCTGTCGCTCCAGAGAGAATGAACCGTGGAGTCTCCTTCATCTTCATCCTCTGCAGCAAGTGACACCGCCCCCTGCACAGAAATCAGAGCTGGGATAGCCTAGAACGGGTGCTGTCTCACCCACCCTCCTGGGCAGTGCAGGATCGCTCTCTACGGCCGCCCGGCCTCACTGTCAGTGTCTCCAGGGGTGGCTCTTCATAGAATCATAGAAGCTCAGGGCTGGAAGTGACCTCTGGAGGTATCTAGTCCAACCCCCTGCTCAAAGCAGGATCAACCCCAACTAAATCATCCCAGCCAGGGCTTTGTCAAGCGAGGCCTTAAAAACCTCTAAGGAAGGAGATTCCACCACCTCCCTAGGGAACCCATTCCGGAGCTTCATCACCCTCCTAGTGAAATAGTTTTTTCTAATATCCAACCTAGACCTCCTCCACTGCAACTTGAGACCATTACTCCTTGTTCTGTCATCTGCCACCACTGAGAACAGCCGAGCTCCATCCTCTTTGGAACCCCCCTTCACGTAGTTGAAGGCTGCTATCAAATCCCCCCTCACTCTTCTCTTCTGCAGACTAAACAAGCTCAGTTCCCTCAGCCTCTCCTCATACGTCATGTGCTCCAGCCCCCTAATCATTTTCATTGCCCTCCGCTGGACTCTCTCCAATTTGTCCACATCCCTTCTGTAGTAGAGGGCCCAAAACTGGACACAATACTGCAGGTGTGGCCTCACCGGTGCCGAACAGAGGGGAATAATCACTTCCCTCGATCTGCTGGCAGTGCTCCTACTAATGCAGCCCAATATACCTTGAGAAACTCTTCCACAGTCTAATGGGCTGGGGATGAAACAGAAGGAAGTGCCCCTAGCAGCACCGGATCCAACTATCCTGCTCTCTGCTCACCATGCCTCCGTCAGGGCTGGCTGGGAAACGGCTTTCGGGTTGTTCCTGGGGAAAAAGAAATTCAACAGAAAAGTTTTCATTTGGGGGGGGGGGGAATTGAAAGATTCTGGGGGTTTGTTGAAAAACTGAAAACCCCCCAACTCAAAAACTGTCAGACAAAAGGAGGTGGGTTTTTAATGAGAACCTGAAACATTTCATCCGAAACAGACGTGTCCGGTGGAAATTTCTTTTTCGACAGGAAAGTGATTTTTCGTCAGAAAAAAACCACACTTTTCAACTGATAGAAATTTATCAATTCTCCTTCTCCCGCCCTCCTTCTCCCTCCACCGCCCTGCCCAGGAGCGTTTGTGCTGTAACCTGTAACAAATTATCCCCCGACCACACCTTGGCCTTTTAAAATATACAGCTCCATCTCCATCTAGTCACTACTGGCCTTAGGAAAACAAAAATCTTTCAAGGGTCTCCGGTTTCCCGCAGTGCTCAGGATGATAGGAAGTTCTCACTGTCCCCAGAAGAAAGTCCAACTCCAAAGATCTGTATGGAAAAGAGCATCCTGATTTCCGCACTAGGGAATTCTGGTTTTACATGGATGTCATTCCACACATTTCAATTAGGGCGGCCAACTTTCTAATTGCTGAAAGCCGCCCCCTGCCCTGCCTCTTCCCCCCGAGGGCCCACACCCTGCTCGCTCTCCACCTTCTGCAGCTCACTCCCGCCTCTCCCAGGACTCACCTCCTGCCTGCAGAGCAGGGTGGGAGGAGCTGACACAGAGGTGGAGGGGGGCCAGTGGTAAATGGTGGGGATTGGTCCCCGGAGCAAGGGGGCGGGGAGGGGTCAGTCCCCGTGGCGAGGGGCCAGGGCCGGGGCAATCAGAGCACAGTGGGGCAGAAGGGGGGGTCGGACAGGATTCCCTCCCCCTGGGTGGCAGCACCTACCTCTTGCAAGCCAGCCAATGCTCTGTCAAGCTTCAGCAGCTGAGCAGACAGCAGCTCCTCCATGTGGCTCCAGAAGCAGCTGCTGCTTTTCCCGCCCTCCAGTGGCAGAGGCCGGCTACTGTGGCCAACTGGACTTTTAGCGTCCGGTCAGCTGTGCTGACCGGACGCCGCCAGGTTCCCTTTTTGACCGAACGTTCCGATGGAAAACTGGACACCTGGAAACCCTAATTTCAATGGAGTCCTGCTGGGGTCAAAATGGAGAAACTGTGGCTATGATTCTGCAATCGAAGCTGTGACTGCTGCTCAGGTCGGCATCCCAGAGCTAGCTTCACCCGCACTGGCGTGGCTAAATATAGCAGTGTAGACGCAGTGCTGGTGAGATGGTGCGTAGCACCCCTGGCCTGCCTGCATTGACCATGCTGAGACTCACCCCGCCACATTTGCACTGCCATTTTTAGCCAGGCTAGTGTGCGTACGTGTACCCGAGCTGCAATCAGCCCTCAGCTTGCGGCATAGACACATCAGACCCAGCATTTCTTTATCTTAGCTTCACCTAGGGCACTTCCCATCCCAATCCACACCGCTGCCAGGTCAGCTGGAACTGGGACAAAAATCACGGCCCAGGAATAGAAAAGTTATGATGGGAGCACTGAGCGGTTCCGCTCAAGACTGACTGAGAGACAGTCCCTGCCCCAAAGAGCTTCCAGTCTAAATAGTCAAAGAGTGGGGAAGGGAAACTGAGGCACAGAGTGGGGAAATGACTGACTCAGGGTCACCCAGCAGGTCTACGGTAGAGTTGGGAAGAGACCCATGGTCTCCTGAGTCTATGTTCAGTGTCCTAGCTACCACACTGCGTCGCCTCTCTCTAAGTTGAATTCAGATTCCTCATCGGGGAGTCCACGTGGCCCAGGAAGGAGGGGAAGGGTTACAGCTCCCTGACGGAGCTCCTGGAGTCTATCACTGTAAGGCAGGTTTTCTAATGAATCATTCCCGTGGCTCTTCTCTGACCCCTCTCCAGTTTATCAACATCCTCCTTGACCTGCTGGCACCAGAACTGGATGCAGGATCCCAGCAACGGTGGCACCAGTGCCCAGGGGTGAAAGTAACAGGGAAGTACTGGGGCCGGCTACGGCTCCCGGAAGGGGCAGGGCCCTAGGCGGAAGGGATCAGCATCCCCCAGCCAGCCCATCCGGGTGCTGCCTGGCTCCAGTGGCAATTTAAAGGGCCTGTTGGTGAGCGGGGAGCGGGGAGGAGAGGAGAAAAAGGCGCAGCTGGGTATGGGCCGGTTCCAGTGGTCAATTTTTACCCCATACCGGTTTACTTTCACCACTGCCAGTGCCAGATACGGAGGTAAAATAACCTCTGCTCCTACGTGAGATCCCCCTGGTTATGCCTCCCATCACATTAACCCTTTTGGCCAAAGAGTCGCACTGGGAGCTCATGGTCAGCTGATCACGCCCCCCCATGACCCCCAAATCTTTTTCCATCACTGTTCCCAGGAAAGAGTCCCCCGTCCTGTAAGTACGGCTGGCATCCTTTGTTCGTGGTGTATACATTTAGCCCTATTAAAGCAGATATCGTCTGCTTGCGCCCAGCTTACCGGGCGATCCAGATCGCTTTGTATCAAGGAACGCCTGTTCGGTTTCACCAAAGAGCCTCCGGATCCAACCATTTTAAAAGGAACGTTGCTTGCAGCTGTGAGCAGGTAGAAAGGAAAAGTATCGAGCTGCTCAGCCCACTCCTATTAGCATGCAGCAGATGAGATGGGAGGGACCATGCCCATGGATCACAAGATTGTTCTATTTTAAAATCCTGGTTTTCCCGAACATTATAGACCCTGCAACTAAGATCAAGTGTGTGGATG
Source organism: Mauremys mutica (assembly GCF_020497125.1). Lineage (NCBI taxonomy): Eukaryota > Metazoa > Chordata > Testudines > Geoemydidae > Mauremys > Mauremys mutica. The sequence goes on along the minus strand of NC_059088.1, from coordinate 22,460,560 downwards.
AAGTCAGATCGCTTCTGCTTTCACGCCCACCCCCGACCCCAACTATAATAAAGCCTGGGGGAGCCACTTAAATAGCAGAGCCTTCATACAGCTGAATCATCGGCCCACCAGCCCTGGGAGGAGGGGTAATTAATCTGCCTATTTAGGAGGGGCTGCATTGCGGAGACAGACAGACACAGGCGCACACTCACACCCAGACAAAAGCAAGGCAGAAAATTCTGCAAGCCTGCCTGACGCCCAGCTGCAGCAGAAGACGCTTTCGGCACAAAGAAGACCCTGTCAGCTGGGTTAGCAGCCACCAGATCCAACCCTTCCTTAAAACAGGTAAAAGAGCATCACTTCTTTAAAAAGAAAGCTGAGTCGCTTCAGGGGGGAAGGGGGGGGGTTGCTGAGGCTTGGATTGTTGGTGTGTCAGCCCTCAGAGGCTTTCCATGCATCTGAAGAAGTGGGGGGGTTTACCCACGAAAGCTCATGCCCAAATAAATCTGTTAGTCTTTAAGGGGCCACCAGACTCCTCGTTGTTTTTGTGGATACAGACTAACACGGCTACCCCCTCTTTTTTTTTTTTAAATATACATAATTACCTTCTGCATCACAGCTTAGAGGCTGGTGTTGTTGAGTGTGTTTCTAAATCAAGCAGATTGCCCGGTGCTAAACGCATCATGGATCTAATTTTAATAATCTGCTGTCCTCTTGCAAAAAGAAAGGCGGAAATATACCCGTGAGCAGAGTGCTATTTAAAAAAAAACAACAGTTGTTCATTTTATGGAAGGGGATGACACACAGTCTTCCCGGTACATTTTCATTTTTTTAAATTTAGTAGCAAACTGGTCCCTGTGTAATTTGATGGGAATGTGAGCACCCAGCTGCAGGGGATGTCGGAAACCCATTGGAATCAAGCCTCGTAAGAAGCAAACCGTCAGTGGAAAGCAAGGGAGATCTAGATATATAGACTGATAGAGTGTAAAATGAAAGACAGCGAGGACCAAAGGACAGAATTCTGCCAGGGAAACGCACATTAAGGGTTGGATTCACTTGGACTAGGGTAGGCCGGGTCTTTGGGGAGAATTGTATATCAAGGTGGCATCAAAGTGAAGAAGAAGAGCGGGGGAGGGGCTCTGCAGCAAATCCGTCTGGGTGGGGCCATTGCAGGAACCGTCTGGCTCGGCACACAATGGATGTTGCGGTTTAGGATGTGCCGGGCAGCTGGAGGTAGGAGCGGCGTCTCAGGTGTGTGACAGGGGGCCTAGGAACCCCAAAACAGAGCTTTGCGACAGCCGATTGGACACGACTGGGCTCTGATTCTGCTCTCATATCTGGTGGGGCGGGGGCTGGACTGATGTCAGTGGAGTGACTCCTGATTTGAGCAGGGGCGTGGTGGAAAGAGGATGAAGTCCTTTGTCTTTGTGGGGGGGTGTGGGGTTTGGGTGTGCATACACCCCCCCCCCCACAGATACACATGCATGCCCACACAGATATACGCACACCTACCATCGTAATGCCTCTTAGACTCTTCTCATTAGAAAAGCTCAAAGTGCTTTACAATGGAAGTCAATATACCTTTGAGGAAATGGGCCATTATCCCATTGTATAGATGGGGAAACTGAGGCACAGAGCTGTGATGTGAGCTACTCAGCAGGTCAGTGGACAAGATAGGAACAGAGCCCAGATCTTCTGAATCCCAGGCCAGCGTGCTGCCCCCTAGGCAACACTGTCTCCCCCACAGGCATAGGTGTGCATACACACACACACACATTCTCTATGTATATTCTATCGAGTTATAGTCAAAGGCTAGCAAGACTTCGTTGTGCATCCTGATCATGAATCCTGCAAACCCTAATTCTATTTCTGTTCCTGTTTTATTCCCATTGTCCACACGTAGTTCTGTTCGCGTTCCCGGTCACCCGCAAATTCTCAACACTAGAAACAAGTTGCAGGGGATATTACTTCTGCGCCCCTCATGATTAGTTTCCTACCATGCAAACATTAGGGTGGCTCCTTCCGAGAACGTCTGTATCTACATATCCAAGGGAAATCCTATAGAGGAGCCAATCATAAGCCCAGATCCTGAAAGGGAGTAGCTGGGCCCTAGCTCTTACCTGGCACTTTCCATCAGCAGCTCTTAAGTCGTGACCCCTCCATTTTATAGATGGGGAAACTGAGGCCCGGAGCGGTTAGGTGACAAGCCGGAGGTCGCCAGGAGGCCAGTGGCAGAGCTAAGACTAGACTCCACCGCTGCTGAGTCCCAAGCCAGTGCACTAGGCAGCAGTGCTTCAACAAGCTGCTTTTGATCCTTTATCAAAACAGGACAAAACGGCCGCTGAGGAGCAACATGTGGCTGCTGGGATAGAAGGTGGCTGTAAAACCAGCCCTTTGCAGCCTGGGGAGGGGAAGATCCGGGAGGGCTCGGGGGCGGGGACCTGTCCCAAGATTTGTGGAATGTTCCCATCCCATAATGTTCTCCTTAGGAGGTGTAGACGTGCAGACTCACCCCTGCGGCGCCTCCTGCTGGTCTGTTCCGGGAATTAGCTCTCCAGTCTCAGGAGCGCCCTCTGCAGGCCGGCGATCCACCCGTCTCTTGGCTGCTGCGTCCCTCCCAGGACCTGGTGCCCCCTGGCAGTAACCCCGTTCTCTCAGGGTCTCCCCTCCCCGGGAAACCCCCACCCACTACTCCCACCTCACCTCAGTGTAGGGCTACTGCCAGTCATCGTCTAGCCCCCACGCCCGGGGGCAGGCTGCAGTATCAGCCACTCAGCACTGGCAAGGTTGGGTTTGGACCTGCTGCTTTTGCCTACCCCTGGCCTGGCAACCCCCAGTACCTGTTGGCCTTGTGCTAGGCCGCAGCCTGAGGCTGTCCAGGCTGGAGCGCCCCAGCTCCTCTGCCTTTCCCCAGCCCTGCTCCACTCAGGTACCCTGTGTCCAGCTCCCTGCAGCCAGGCCCTTCTCCCTCTACAGGCAGAGGGAGACTGTCTGCCCTCTGGCTTCTCTGCCTTTATAGGACCAGCTGAGTCTGTTTGGGGCGCGGCCCCAGCTGCAGCCACTTCCCCCAATCAGCTGCTTTCTCCAGCCACAGCCCCCTCCCCGGGCTGTTTTTAACCCCTCTGGACCTGAGCGGGGTAACCACCAGGGGCCACCATGATGCGACACAGACACAAAGTAAGAGACAGTCCCTGCCCCAGAGACCTTACAATCTCCCTAGACCAGACAGAGGAAGGTGCCTTGGTACTAATTTACAGATGGGGAGCTGAGGCCCGGATCTTCAAAGGTGCCCGACAGCCTGGGCCGAAGCGACCTGCCCTAGAGCGCAGGGAAGGATGCTGGGACAGAGCCAGGATTAGAACCCAGCTCTCCTGGATAAGGCCTCCTGCCTTCTCCACCTGCCCACGCAGCAATGTTCTTCGCCGGCAGCACCGCTGGGGGAAGGGACCATTGTACGTCTGTAACGGTGGGGAAACGGGTTGAGGGGAGGCCCCAGCGGATGATGTACTGGGGCCCCCCCAATTTCTCTCCATGGGCCTGTTCACAGGTTCGGGGCCTGGGTAATCATGAGGCGGTGACGTTTTAGATCATTCCTTAGCCCAAGCGGCTAGGACTGCGCGGTAACCTGCGGCTTCAAAAGGCGTCTCTGTCCTCTTCCTTGTAGGCGGAGATGCTGGACACGGCGAACAGCCAGTACAACTCCTTCCTCTACTGGAGGATGCCGATCCCGGAGCTCGACCTGGCGGAGCTGGAGGGGCTGGGGTTGAGCGACGCGGCGCTCTACAAAGCCAAGGGAGGCGTAGGCAAGCGGGCCGGGGACTGGAAGCAGCTCAGGCAGGACATCTCCGAGGAAGAGGACACGCTCCTGCAGTTCAACAGCTTCAACTTCTGGCGCGCGCCGATAGCCAGCGTGAGCCCGTTCGATTTCGATCTGGTCTGATGCCAGCGGCCCAGGCACACAACCCGGGTCTTTTTGGTTAGGTCTCTGTGTTGTCCTTTTCTTTTAAAGTGGTTGTTGACGATGCTGATTAACGAGTCGCCCAGCGATGACACCTCCAAGGCTCATTGTCCGTGTTTCCCCATCCACCCACCTTCTCTCTTCTCAAGGGTATGTCTACACAGTCAGAGCAGGTGTAGGCACACCTGAGCTAGCGTTACTCTGGCTAGCGTGGGTAACCATCGCAGGGTAGATGTGGCAGGCGGGCCATTTGTCCGATATTAAGCCGGGCTGTGCTGTTTTTCTGTGGTTGGGCCTCTGTCCAGCACAGGGATAAAGCCAGACATGGGTTTGTCCGGTCTCAGGAACAGAGGACAGCCTGGTGAAGAGTGCGCCACTCTGCCCCTGCCCGTGTGACTGGGGTCAGGGGCAGTGAAGCCTCCCCCAAAGTGGGGGGGGCAAGGACCCCTACCCCCTCCGTGGCACCGCCCCTGCCCCTCCTCTTCTCACCAAGACCCCACCCCTGGCCAAGCCAGAAGTGGGGCTGGGGAGCCCGGGCCCCTCCACTTGCCCAGGGTACAGGGGGCTTGAGAGTGGCCCCTGACCCTTGTTCCCGCCCATCCCCCAAGCCCTCTGCCCCGGGCAGGTGGAGGATCGGTGGCTCCCCAAAGCTGCCCAGGCTCCCCTGGGCTTCTGTTTCTGGTCTGGCCAGGGTGCGGGGCCTCGGGGGAAGAGGAGGGGCAGGGACAGGGCCCGTGGCAAAAAGTGGCCCCTGGCCCGCCCTGTTCCAGCGCCCCGACTGGGGTGCTCTTCAACATGGCATCCGTAGGGTCACGCCACAGGGGCAGTGTCACACAGCTGGGGTCGGCCCCACGCCATTCCCAGAAGTACTGGAACGTCTGGTATTTCTGGGGATGCGTCAGTGGCCCCCTTAACCTCTGGTGGCCCAGGCTAGCCACCCCAGTACTAGCCTGCCAGAGTCCCAGGGTGCCTATTCGGGTCGCCAGCCCATGACGAAGTCCATCTCACCCTTTTCTACACTGCTCTTGTTACTCACGCTGGCTAGACCAAAACGAGCCGGGGCGTGCCGAGCCGCACTGCAGTCACACCTTCACGGGCCCGTGCTGAGCTCAGAAGTGTTGGATGCCACAGTCAGTTTGTCTTGGTGTGAGCAGGCCTTGTGCCATAGCTCTGACCATACCTGTGCGAGAACATGCTAGAGAACCACCAAGCAGCGGTCGGATTTGAGCTCATTCCTACTGTGTTTTATTAAGAAACGTGCGTGCAGACAGAAGACCACCTCACCTGTCCAAATTCTCCTCTTAGCGAAGTCTGATCGCATTGCCCTGGGGCGGCGGACACCCCTGCTTCTCTAAACCCCCTGCCATTTTTCCAGCCTGTGCTCAGTTCCCCCACCCTTTCCATTTAGATACTCAAGGTTTCTCTGCCAGACATCGCCAGCGGGCCCTTTGTTCTGCTCAATTCAGATCAGGCGCAAGGCTCATTCCTGAAAAGAGTCCCAGCTTCGCCGCCTTGTGCGTCCAAAACCACACAGCAAAGAGAAAACCATCAGCGTGAGAATGTTGCTAGGAACGTAGATACATTTTCATTAGGATGCCGAGAAATTTCTGGGCCAGAGCCTCAGGAGGTGTTGATGGAGCCGGTTTCCACCAGCTGTAGATTTGGCCTATGCTGCCTGACCCACTAAAACCAAATACAGCCACCACATCAGTTTTGCCTTAAAGACTTGGGGTTAAATATTGCTCGGGCTCCCATCCCCTGAGATTCCTGTCACACCGAACATGGGTTGCATGTGGGCTCTGAGGACCCGATTCTGATGGCCTCGCAGTGCCTCACGCCATGAGCCAGGCCTGCATTGGCCTTCTAAAGCCAGGGGGCAACGTGTTACTCAGCGTGAGGACGGCCGTCAGAACCGACCCTTATGGCTGGCTCTTGCTGCCTGTATCACAGGAGAGCCATAGGGTGAATCCTCTCGCTGGTGACCATCCGATTCCTCCCCACTGGAATATTTTGGGGCTACGTCTGAGTAGCCACTCGCCAGTGGGACGAAGGCCTCGGCAGCCTGCTCGCCAGAGCCACAAGAATCATAGGACTGGAAGGGACCCTGAGAGGTCATCTAGTCCAGTCCCCTGCTCTCATGGAGTATTCGGATACTCATGGGGCAGCAAGAGGATTAGGCATTGTGCTTTACCCACCCTGGCTTCACGGGTGGCTGTGAGGTCCGTCGGCCCCGCCCTGCTACTCCTGCCTGGCGTCAGGCTTGGAGCGAGGGGAGATCCCGGCTCAGATGAAGGCCGATTGGGGAGGAGAGCAGATCTCCAGCTGTGAGAGGGCAGCTGAGCCTTCCAGAGCTCAGCCTAGGGAAAGGCAGGAGAGTTGTGGGACCATGTCGGGGTCTGGGTCAGCCATGAATGACCTGACCCTGCCGCTGAGTTAGTCTGCTGCAAGTGGTGCCCTGCCTGAAGGGGGCGACTGCTTGGGAATCGACCTTTTGTTTCCTTACACCTGACTGCGGACCTAGCGCTGACTTGTCCGGAGCCTAGAAGCAACCTGACCGAAGCTGCCTAGCGCCTATTGATTTCAATGGGGGTTAGGCACCTAAATACCTGTGAGGATCTAGGCCTTAGGGGCTACTTGGAGTGAGTAGCCCTCAGGTGAAGGGGTTTAAAAAAAAACACCCCAAAACAACAACCCCAAACTGTTTTTCTTCCCCCAAGTGCAAAAGAAGTGTCTGCAAACCAGCGGTGGAAAATCTGGGAGGTTTTTTTTATGTCTACATAAATAAAAAAAAGGCCCGTTGGCTGGATTGTTCACACCTGTGCTGGCGCCAGGTATGAGAAATATTAGCCCAAAAGGCAACCGGACAAGAGATGGAAAAGACTGAAGAGAAGGGTTTGTGCTGAAGGGTAGCATTGCTCCAATGTACCTGCTGTTTATGGTACACGGTGCTGCAAGGCAGGCTAGGAACATCTATTCTATATGGAGATTAATTGTAACAAATCTATGGCAACGTAGGACTTCACAGAGGTTGCCATGCTGCATCAGGTGGTTGTTTGGAATTTCAGGGTGATAGAACTCAGAGCCACTGCTCCAGGCTTCTACAGCATGAGCTCAGAGTGAATTTCCTTTAGCAGCTACCAGTATAGGGTCTATGACTCACAGTGGAGCAGTTCTGATTCCACCCACCAGAGGGCAGGGGTGCAGCTGCATGCTGGCTGGTTCTTGATGTTATGATGCTAGTCAGGAAAGTCGCAATGTGCAGCAACTCAAAGCCTTTCCGGGAGTTTGCAGAGCATATGACACGTAGAAGGGAACGAGGCAGCCCAAACTAGTAAACGACGGTGAAAAATTCCACATACAGAGCATGGCTATTTCACCTTCCAAAAATAGCGAGGCTGCTGACTTTAAGATGCCAATTTTAAACTGGAGGTGAAGAATGTAAAATTTTCCTTCACAGGCCTGTATGGTTTTGTGTCCCAAGCCAAGAACCCATGGAAACCAGGGGCGAGATACTTATAATGAAACTTTAAATAAAATTAGTTTTAAAAAAGTACGCATTCCTGTGGACACTTGAAATCCATACAGACTGGAACAAAACACTCATTATAGCTGCTGTTCCTCAGCTGCCTTTAAACTATATATGGTAAACGGACACGCCAAACAGTGGGCGCGCCTTGTCTGAAATGCCTGCCTTCTTGCCTGAGGGAGTGAAAAAAAAATCAAGAGGCTTCTCAAATAAAGGGTCTGCTTCTCCTTTACCCTGCACCAGTGCTAACTCAGTGTAAGAGACAGCTGGGCGGGAAGCGCTTTGTGTTTCACGAGAAATCCTGCAATTTTGAATTTTTTATTTCCATTCCAGAACAAAAAACAAAACAATTCAAACATTTCCCGTGAAACAAAATGTGGAGGGTGGCGGGCCGGGGGACTATTTTGGGTGGATCGCAGTGTTTCACTTGGATTTCAGCTTTTTCAAAAAATGTTATTTTCTGTGGTCTAAAGTCAAACGATCGGACGATCATTTTGAAATGGAACAGCGGCACGTTCGGTTTCAGAAGGGGTGAAACGGAACATTCCGACCTTAGCGGAATGCGCCATTATGATTTTGGTTCTGAAATGAAATAGTCAAAAATTGACACGTTCCCGACAAACATTTTGATTTGGATGAAACGGCATTTGCCGAAGGAAAAACGTTCCCCTCGAAAGCTTCCCAGCAGCTCTAGTGGCAGACACTGCCATTCTGAGCAGGGAGCACTGGATATCCACTTGGCATTGGGGTAAATGCTATACAAAGGTGCAGGGTACCAGAGAAACGGGCCCACAGTCTGACATGTTTAATGCTCAGTGTGCCTTACAAAGAGTAAGAAAGCAGGTAATGAATGAGAGAAAGCTACTAAATTAAACTGAAACGAAAACCACTGTATTCTCCATCCATCCTTCACTGCTGATTTGGAGTCAGTGCTGATATTAAAGGCCTAGGAATTGATTACAGAAACCTGCCTTCAGCTTGGTTTCTGTGTGAAATCTGAGGCGATGTCTTCACCCTTCAAGGAGATCTTTCTATGGCCTGAATTTAGAACCGGCATGCTTCCAGGGACGATATATTCCTCGGATCTCACAGAGAAACAAAGGTGTCCTGATCAAGCCAAGAGGAGGGTGTGTGTGTTTGGTCAATAGTCCTGGGGACCTACGGTTCACGCACACAATCTAATAGACCGCAGCAACTGCTGAGAACTAGAAATCTCAATATCTGGGTGGGCTACGTATCAGACGCTGTACGCAGAATGTAATGGTACTGTACTTTCTCCTAGAGCATGCGCTGCTGTGTAAGTGTCCAATAGTCCTTTTACATACAGAAATCTGCATGTAACAGTCCCAAACTCTAACCGATGGCGTCACCTGGCAGCCTGTCACTGTGCTGCCTCTGAACAAACGTTAATAAAGTATTTCGCCCCAGAACCACGCTAAATCTTCTCTGTGTGACTATTACGCCATGATTCGTATTCTTTGAACTAAAATGTTTATTGCGGCAACAGATGCACCAAACTGTCACTCCGCTGCTTTTACTGTCTATTGCTTTCGCCGGGCATTTAGGAGTCTGGTATTTCCGCTAAGATTTCAGCTGCCTCACCACTTTGTGCTCCATAATATCATCTTTGACCTTTCTTGCCATGTCATATTAATAAAAGAGTATGAAACTAAGAGGCTTTATCTGTAATTTCTGGGGACCACTCTCTCCTGGCTGGGCCTAACTATGGAATTCAAGTGTGTGGCTACATCAAAACAAAGATCTACTGGTTTTCCTTATGGCTGTCTTCTAGTTGTCTGCTTTCCCATCTGAGTGGGCCCAATCGCTCAAACTGTTGTAGGTTTATTTCCGCCATGTCTGATATCACTATAACTAGACTTGGCTGCAAAAAAGGAATTTTCATCCTGCTGAAGATGCCAAGGTTTAGGGAAAATTTTCATCCTAAATTGGAGTATTGCTCCTAATTATTTTTGTTGCCCTTCTCTGTACTTTTCCCAATTCTAATCTTATCTTTTTTTGAGATGGGGCAGCCAGAACTGCCCTGCAGTACTCAAGGTACCATGGTTTTAGATAGCGGCATGGCGATATTTTCTGTCTTTGCATTTGAAGGATAATGAATGAAGGTTGGTAAAGCATTTGGAAGATGTCGACGCTCTGCACCGTGTGCCTGATTCTGCATCTCCCTGCACCTTCTGCAGTAATGGACGCAAGCACAGAGTGGAGGTAAAATGCTGCCAGATCAGGATGGTAGCGTCTTGCGCTGTGCTCTGGAGTAAATGGCCGTATAAGGTGCAAGATAATGGAAAGCCAGGGCCACAAAGCATTAAGTATTATTATTAATAGTGTATCCTCTTGGTCTAGATGGAGCGCGTCGAGGTAAGGGGTCTGTCCTTTCTTTTTCACTGTGTCTGTTGTAGGCTTGCAGTGGCCTATTGCCCTGTGTTCGCAGCTGGTTGAGACCAGCACAGCCCCACTGATCTCAACACACCTGCCAGCCCAGAATCCGTCCCGTCATGTCATCTTCTCTCTCGATCATGGTGACTGGATCTGTTACAGGCTTCACTCACCGCAAGAGGGCCTCTTTCCCGGCCTGGCCTCGCGTAGCGGCTTTCTTTCTGGATGGCTCCCTCTGCCGATGGTCACTCCATCAGCGCGGCACTCTCTCTCTCAGCCCTCCGGCTAGGCCACTGTATGAGCCCCCCTTTCCAGGGGATCAGGGTCTCACCAGGCACCTCGAACAATCCAGCACGGCTTCCCAGTGGCTGGTAGGGGAACCCAGGCCCTCCCTCTACACTGGGACCCCATAACCAGCAGCCAGGATCTGCACTGTCCCCCTCCTTGCTGCTGTTACCGGGGTTTCTTCCTGCCCTGCCTTCTCAGGCTCTTTCCCCACAACTCCTGTGGGGTTGACGCTCCTCCCAGGGCTTATTCTCCCTCCTTGGCTTTCCTCCTTCCCACTTCCCTGCTGCTAGAGAGCAACTTGCAGCCTCTCGCCCGGCTCCTACAAAACTCTTCCCTTTCCATTCCTGACCCAGCTTCTCCCCCTGCTGGCCTCCAAATCCCTGGGCCGCCCTTCAGGTGCCTCTGGGAAAGCGAATTGGCCTCTTCAGGGCCACCGTAACCCTTTGGGGGCTGGTGCGGGGTGATCGCCTTTGGCACTAGTGCAGCGGTGGATTAGCCACTGGGCCACTCCCCAGAGGGTGGGGCCTGGAGAAATGGGCACCCCCGCGCCCTGACCCCACTCCCCGGCAGGAGCACTGGGACCCCAGCTGCAGCCCCCGTGGCCTCTGGGCTGGGGGAGCTCCCACTCCCTACTGCGGCCCCCGGGGCTGTGGGGAGACAGAACTTCTCTGGCCTTGGAGCCGCAGTGGGGAGGGGGGCAGGAAGGAACAAACGGGTTGTGGGGCCACAGTGCGGGGGGAGAATGGGACGGACCATGGAGGGAAGGGGGCAGGCGAAGGGGCAACGGGGTGGGGCCGTGAGTGGGGCCACAAGCGGAAGGGGCAGAGCAGAGATTGGGAGGGGGCCGCCCCACTTGCTCTGACCCAGGGCCCCCCGAAACCTTAAGCCGCCTCTGCTAGTCAGTGTCACAAATAAAGTTGTTTTTTAAACAAGAGGCCAGCCTCCAGCAGAACACTCAGACCTGCCAACGCTATTTTCCCAGTCCCTTGTCTTGGGAGACAGGCTCCCCCCAATACAACCTTCCAAGCTGCCACGCTATGAAAAACAGAGAGAGTTTTCCTTGAAACCCGTGGGCACAGACACACCTTTGTGCGTCAGTTCACAGAGCTTTGGCAGGGTGACACGCTCCTCAGCCAATGGGTAAACAGGCTGAGGAAGAGACAGAATTTCATTTACGTTCATTAAAAAGAAAAATCTAGAGGCTATTACGCACACCGATACTTGATCCTACTGGCAGCCCAAATGTAACTTTATTCAGATGGCCGAACCTCTCAATCTACCCATGCCACATATTCATGCTTCTTCCCGAGAAGTTTCCTTTGCAAAGCCCATATACTTTGTCTCAATTCTCAGTCCGTCTATGCCTGTGTGTTTCCTCTGCATTCTGCAGAGGTTCCTGTTGGAAGTTTGGCCCTATGTCCAAAATGTCTGGTTTAAAAAGGCTCTAAAATCCACAGGCAGACTTCGATTTTTCTGTCTGAGTACAGCAAGGAAATCAGCACTGATTCCATAGAGGGAAGATGAAAGACTCCAGTAAGCAGCCAGGGGTATGTAATCCTGACTCACTCCTCAACCATTTCCTGGACAATGGGACTGAGCGTAATCAAAGGAAAGCCAGTGACTGGGTCATTTCGACAAGCGGTTCTGGACACACAGCTCCCCTAAAATGAGCAGACGGCACGTAGAATGTTACCTTGACCCGCTCTGTTACTATGGGGACTCTGCTGAAAGGACAGTCCTGCTACCCAACTCCAGCTCTGGCCCAGGCTCCCGGCAGCTCCGGCACCTGCACTCCTGATACCGGAACTCCTCAGAGAACAGATCCTGCAGTCCTGCCCACCAGGTTGATGCTCAGCATCAGAGGGCTTGGGCACAGCATCCAGGGGAGGTGAGCATCACTGCTGAAGGGGCTGGCAACGGGTGAGTGCAGGGGAGTTACTATGGACGCGTGAATGGCGAGCGAGCTCATGACGTTGCCAAAATGCCAGTTAGATTTTAAGCTGGCATCTAACAAACTAGCTTTGGCAGTTGGATAAGTGTTGTAGCCAATATTGTGATGGAATTTAACTAGGATCACACCTTTTTATTGAGTCCAGGGGAGAGTTAGGTTACTGAGGCGGGTTTAGTACCTCGTCAGCCCCTTAAGTCAGGAGGGCAGGAGATAACCCCGCCTCTCTACACCTACATCTGTTTTCTAACACACACACACCCGGTAGTCAGCACAGTGTGGCCCAATGGTCAGAGTCCACCTAATTCCCCTAGTGGGATAGCGCAGCCTAGCAGCCAGAGTCAATACAGCCACCTTTGGAGGAAGAGTAGGGTGGCCTAGCAGCCAGTGCTTGGGGGCCATCACAAAGGGGTGGCAGCCCCGGGTAGGGGGTCCCGGGCCCACCCAACTTCACTGGGCCCCAACCCAGGGCCCTAACAGTGGCAGAGCAAACCGCCACAGGGTCAGCGGGGAATCCCACCAAAACACGTTGGCCTCATAAGGGTGAGAGGTACCACTCCCTCACCGGGTCACTTCCTACCGGCTCTCCTGCAGCTGCAGTCGGTATTGGGATCTCCAGGCTCCTCAGCACCAGGCACTCCCTGGGGTTCCGGTAGCATCAGGCCTCTGGTCCAGGTTTCGGGCTCTTCAGCTGTCATAGGTGAAGGCTGTAACGGCTCCTGGGTTGGAGCCCCTGCCAAGTGTCCTTCCTCCTCCACAGTCAGCCCTGACTGAGAAGGCTTTTATACCTGAGGTCCAGGTGGCACGTGCCCAGCAGAGCCCCAGGGGCGGGGCTTCCTCTGCTAGGAGGGAAGGATTAACCCCCTCCTTACCAGGGTGGGGCCAATCCGCCCCCTCACAGTTACTAATTGTAATGAGGGGTTCTTTTCAGGTCAGCTTTTACCTCCAATCAACAGCTTATTAATTTACCCACAGACACATACGTATGTATTCAACTGTTTATGGATCAAGTTCAGGGACACCCAACTTGTACTGAACACACCAATACACTGTTGCAAGCAATTGTCATAGATTAGGGTTGAGGCTCAGCCATTAGACCATACAACAATGCAAATCACTATGCTATTTTCATTACATTTACTTATGATCCTCAGTTCGTTAGGACCTCGAACACTTCTCACGCTTCCAGTCCTGACACTGTTAAGAGCGTGTTCCCTGCTATTTGAATGACTTGGTCTGAAAGGGACAGGTTTAAAATAGCAAAAGCAATTAAAGTTATTGCTTAAAATCACTCTTAGGCCAATTTGCTTGGGCATGCGAACAGCACCAGTTAGCTAAGATCTAACACGAGGTGTCACTGAGAAGCAGAGTCAGTCAAAGAGCCTTCAGCTATTTAGTGGTTTGAGCACTAGCCTGCTAAACCCAGAGTTGTGAGTTCAATCCTTGAGGGGGCCATTTAGGGATCTGGGGCAAAAATCTGTCTGGGGATTGGTCCTGCTTTGATCAGGGGGGTTGGACTAGATACCTCCTGAGGTCCCTTCCAACCCTGAGATTCTGTTTCTAAGTGTGTAACAGGGGAAGGCTGGTTGTCACCATCCTGGCCTGAGTGTGCAGAGCTCACCACTTTGTGCAGTTCGTTCATGGGTTCAATAAACTCCGAGGTCCACACGGTGGCAGCCCTAGGTTTATAGACCCTATTTCTGGATGTGTTGGAAGAGGCCAAACCCGATTTCTATTGGGCACAGGCCAGTGACGGTATATTCAGATTTCAGCTCCCTGAGTTTCTCTGCTGCTTCCGTCGGTATCCAGTAGATGGCATCGGTGTAAGACAAACTTCTTTTTCCTCACAGGGTTTAATACAGGGGTCGGCAACCTTTCAGAAGTGCTGTGCCGAGTCTTCATTTATTCATTCTAATTTAAGGTTTAATACATTTTAACCTTTTTAGAAGGTCTCTTTCTGTAAGTCTATAATCTATAACTAAACTATTGTTGTATGTAAAGTAAATAAGGTTTTTAAAATGTTTAAGAAGCTTCATTTAAAATTAAATAAAAATGCAGAGCCCCTCGGACCGCTGGCCAGGACCTGGGCAGTGTGAGTGCCACTGAAAATCAGCTCCCGTGCTGCCTTCAGCACGCGTGCCATAGGTTGCCTACCCCTGGTTTAATATTTGATTCATTTCACGGACAGTATGTCAGTATTAGCCCTGGCTGTTAATGGGAATCTCCTCGTTCTAAGCAATTTCTCTCAATATTCCAAAGTTATACTCCGACTAGGTGTTTAAGGTCTTTCAGTCCTCGATGGCTCAGGAAAATCTTGGTGGATTTTGTTTAGCCTTTTTCAATGTTTGTATTTTTGTTCAGAAGATTCGGGTAAATGATCCCTTCTTGGAGATATTTGTCGGCCCTTACAACACACAGGCCCCTTGTCCCTGCTGGATTTGACCGCGCCGCCGATCTAAACCATCGCAGACTTATCATGCCCTGGCCAGTGACTCCCATAGGAGAATTTCTTCCTTCTTCAAGTGGCTTTGATCAGGGCAGGGCGGGGTCACTCACAGGGTGGCCTGGTCCACTGAGAGGCTAAATACATCACTGACTGGGCAGTGCTCGGTTACTGTGGGAATGGGAGCCAGATAAAGACCACAGCCAGTCAGGCAGAGACCCAGCCCAGCCATAAAGAGGAACTGGCTTCTCTTTTATCTTCGCTTTTCCCCTCTGACGCCAGCCCAGAAAGCCTGGCACAGAAATCTGCACTCTCCCCTTTCTTTGGTGCTTATCTGGATCCCATTAGAGTATTATCTGAGCACCCCACAGCCCTTCTGTGGGGGAGGGCAGTGCTGTTATCCCCATTGTATGGATGCAGAACAGAAGCACAGAGAGGCTAAGTGACTTGCCCAAGGTCACAGAGGAAGTCAGTAGCAGAGCAGCGGTTTGACTGAGAGCCTGAAGAGGCCCAGGCCAACACCGGCTTCTCCTTCCTTCCTGACTGATTTCACTCCTATTTTGCAGATGGGGAAGCTGAGGCACAGAGCTCTGCCACTGGCCACTGAGCACCAGCAGAGTCAAGGCTAAAAGCCAGGCTTGCTGAGCACAGGCTGGCCCATGCAGCCTCCGTACTCAATGCTCACCTCTGCTTTGCACATTGTATTTAACAAGCAGATTGTGCACCCTGCTTCCCTGGGTCTGCGGCGCCAAGTGTCTGCAGCAATTAACCACACGCCCCGAGAAAGCCGGCTCAGCAGCAAGAAGGTCAGTCATTAATTCTGGTTCCCAGAAGCTCTTTAGTGAGAAAACCTTGAGCAGCAAATCCAGACAAGACCGTCTGAAACAGCTAGTTCAGCATTGTGCAGAACAAGCAGGCAGCAGGCCCCCCAGTGCAAACACTCCCTGAGGCTGGATTTAAAAGCCCAGTCCCTGCACAGCGCCTGCAGGTGGTGAAAGCTGGCTGAAGAGTTCGTTAACGCTTAGAAAGGCTGGGTCCAAGCAGCATAAAAGTCTGACCTGCCCTCCAGTTTCACTTTGCTTTGCAGGTCACTGTGGGCCAGAGTCACACGGGCCTTTAAAAGTCCGGTCAGCAGTGCAGCAGGGCTAAGGCAGGCTCCCTACCCGCCTGGCTCTGTGCGGCTCCCGGGAAGCTGCCAGCATCTCCCTCTGGCTGTAGGCGTAGCGGCAGCCAGGCTGCCTGTGCCCAGACCTCCAGTTCTGCAGCTCCCATTGGCCAGGAACTGTGGCCAATGGGAGCTGTGGGAGTGGTGCCTGCTGACAGGGGCAGCACGTGGAGCCACCTGGAGATGCCTCTGCCTAGGAGCTGGATAGAGATGCTGGCAGCTTCCCAGGAGCTGCCTGAGGTAAACACTGCCCGGCGCCTGCACCCTGAACCCCCTCCCAAGCCACAACCCCCTTTCTTGGCTTGGAACACACACCCCAAACTCCCTCCCAGAGCCCACACCCCCCTACCCCAGCTCTGAGCCCCCTCCCACAGCCACACTCCCTCCCCGAGCTCACACCCTGCCCTCCCTCCCACGCCCCAAGCCCCTGCCACAACCCAGAGCCCCCTCCCACACACTCAACTCCTCGGCCTCAGCCCGGAGCCTCCTCCTGCACCCAAACCCCTCATCCCCAGCCCCACCCCAGAGCCCGAATCTCCAGCCGGAGTCCTCACCTCCTCCTGCACTCAGGAGCGGCACCAGGGTTTCTGGCACCCTAGGCAGAATTTGGGGGGCGGCATTTTGTGCACTCCCTACGGGGCACGCGGGAGCTTCCGGTTCCGCTCCCGTCGCGCCGCCGAAGAAGGATCCTCCGCCGAAATGCCACAGGCGACAGCGGCAGTCATTGAGCTGCTCAATTGCCTGCCGCTGTTTTCCGCTCCTCATTTCTGGCTCCACTACGTAGCCTGCACCCCCTCCCACACAGCCCAACCCCCTGCCCCAACCCAGAGCCCCCTCCCACACTCTGAACCCTTCGGCCCCAACCTCCAGCCCGGAAGCCCCATCTCCACCGCAAATCCCTCATCTCCAGCCCCACCCCAGAGCCCACACGCCCAACCCGGAGCCCTCCCCGCCTCTCACACCCCAACGCCCTGTCCCAGCCTGGTGAAAATGAGCGGGTGAGTGAGGGTGGGGGAGAGCGAGCGACGGAGGGAGGAGGGACGGAGTGAGTGTGGGCAGGGCCTCAGGAAAGGGGCAGGGTAAGGGTGTTTGATTTTCTGCAAATAGAAATTTGGCAGCCCTACGCACGGGCAGAGCTGGGCGCCCAAGGAAGGGCTTTTCAGAGCAGACCAGGAGTGAAATGCAGAGGAAAGGGGTGGGGTTCAGGGCCCAGATTCACAGCTCCTATTGCTCTGGGCCTTCCACCCCGCAGGGACGGCTGGCATAGGTGCCTCTCTCCAGCTGGGACCTTCAGCCACGACCCCTCGCCTGGAGATGGGCACCTGAGCCAGCTCAGCCACTTCTCAGATAAAACCACAGTGAGAGCACGAGTCCCTGGTCCCCATCGCCTAGAGGTCAGGGCGCTCAGCTGGGATGTGGAAGACGTGGGGTCAAATCCCTGTGCTGCCTGATTCAGAGCAGGACTTGAACCCAGATCTCCCCCGTCCCCGCGGAAGGCTCTGTGCACCAGGCTGTTTGGGAGGGTGTCTCTCAGTCACTCCTATCACATAACTCCATGGTCACTGGGCCAGAGGGAGACTCTGATCCTGGAGACGCCGCCCCCCCCCCGCCCTGTGCCCCAGAACAGCCGGGCGGGGGATCAGGGATTGCTACACATTTGGCCCAGTCTAGTGCAGTAGAGTCGCTGCTGCTCCTGTTTCCTGAGGGGGAGGGAAATTGAGGCTTTTGCAGTTGGCGATGGAGCGTTCTCGTTCGTTAGCCGGCCCGCGTGGGAAACTCCAGGGTGTATTAACAGTCCCTGTGGAAGCTCCTCTCCTCTCAGGGCCGTGTCTGCTCCCTCGCGGCGAGGACGTGCACCGTGAGGATCCCGGCCAGCAGGGTCCCCAGCACCCCCAGCACAAGGATCCCCTTGGCGCGGCAGTAGGACAGCGCTGGGGTCTGGGGCGGGGCGAGACCTGAAGGAATAAATCAATGTTTAGGGGGTTCACAGCATCTGGAAACCGAAATCCGCACCGAGTGCCGGGAGCTCTGACTCCGAAGACCCCGATGAGCTGGGATGCAAACACCCAGCTGTTCCCTTTGGGCCAGAACCTCGGTGCCCCCCAGTGACAGACCTTCCTGCCCAGCGCCAGGGTGGGGTGTAGGAATTGGGGAGTAGCCCCCTTAAAAAGCCTGCGAGCCCACTGGTGGTGCTCACTGCGCCCTAGAACCCAGCCCGAGCAGCAGGGGGGGGTACAAGCCAGGCCCGCCTGGGCTGTTCCCTGCCGCGTGCGCTCAAGGGGGAGGGATGGAGCAAGTGTCACCTTCACAGGCCGCCTTGGGGGAGGCGCTGGCCGAGCTGTTGCTGACGGGGTTTGTGGCCGTGCAGGTGACGGGCGAGTCCTCGTCCCCCAGTCGGTGCTGCACCAGCAGGGATTCCTCGGTGGAGAGAACGGCGCCTCCTGCTGGGCGTGTCCAGGTGTACGTGAGGTGCCAGGCCCTCTCCCCGGCGCTGCAGGTGAAGGTCACGTAGCAGGTGCCGTTCCCAGCCATCACAGGGTGGACCCTGATCTCCGGCTCCGACAGTCGCTCTGGGGCCCGGATGGGGGTGGGAAATGGAAAAGAACATTGTACAGAGGCTGCCGTGGTGAGAACTCGCTGCACTCCACAGGCGCCTACTTCCCCTCTGCCCAGTAGGTGCTCGACCCCCCCCACCTCGGCCCTGCCCCTGCCCCTGCCCTGCCCTCCAGGGCTGGCTCCGGCTTTTCTGCCGCCCCAACCGGCAAAAAAAAAAAAAAAAAAAAAGACGACGAGCGGCGCTTCTTCGGCGGCAATTTGGCAGCAGCTCAAATAGGAAGAGAGGGACCGAGGGACCCGCCGCCGAATTGCCGCCGGAGACCCGGACATGCCACCCCGATACCGGACGTGCCACCCCTTTGAACTGGCCGCCCCAAGCACCTGGTTCCTACGCTGGTGCCTGGAGCCGGCCCTGTCGCTCTCACCGCATCCCCATTCCACTCCTTCCCCACCTCAGCCCCGCCCCCTTCTCCCCCATTCCAACCCCCTGCCCCCAAGTCTCCACCTCCTCCTCTGAGCACGCCATGTCCCCGCTCCTCCCCCTCCCTCCTGGAGAGTCCTAAGCGTCGCCAAACAGCTGTTAGGCGGCGGGGGGCAGGAAGCGCTGGGAGGGAGGGGGGAAGGGGAGGAAGTGGGAGCTTGGCTGCCAGGGGGGGTGCAGAGCCAGTGCCTATGCTGCAGGCTCCCCCCGCTGATGGCCTGAGACGACGGGATCGCTACATGTTTGGCCGGGTCTAGTGCAATAGAGTCGCTGCTGCTCTTGTTTCCTGAGGGGGAGGGAAACTGAGTCTTTTGCAGTTGGTGATGGAGCATTCTCGTTCGTTAGCCGGCCCGTGTGGGAAACTCCAGCAGGGGGTGGGGGGGGATTAACAGCCACAATGGATGCTCCCTTGCGGCAAGACTTGGGCTATCAACTGTCCATCCCAATACACATCTAACCTATCTATCCATCCATCCCCACACACACCCATCCATCCATCCATCCATCCCCACACACATCCATCCATCCATCCATCCCCCCCCACACCCATCCATCCATCCATCCCCACACACACCCATCCATCCATCCATCCATCCCCACACACACACATCCATCCATCCATCCATCCCCCCCCACACCCATCCATCCATACATCCCCACACACACCCATCCATCCATCCATCCCCCCACACACGCAATCATCCATCCATCCATCCATCCATCCATCCATCCATCCCCACACACACCCATCCAGCCATCCATCCCCACACACACCCATCCAGCCATCCATCCCCACACACACCCATCCATCCCCCCACACACCCATCCATCCATCCATCCCCACACACACCCATCCATCCATCCATCCCAACACACACCCATCCATCCATCCATCCATCCCCACACACACACACCATTCCATCCATCACCACACACACCCTTCCATCCATCCATCCCCACACACACCCATCCATCCATCCATCCCCACACACACCCATCCATCCATCCATCCATCCATCCATCCCCCCCCACACACACCCATCCATCCATCCATCCCCACACACACACACCCATCCATCCATCCCCACACACACCCATCCATCCATCCATGCCCCCCCACACACACCCATCCATCCATCCATCCCCACACACACCCATCCATCCATCCATCCCCCCCCACCCATCCATCCATCCATCCATCCATCCCCACACACACCCATCCATCCATCCATCCCCCCCACACACACCCATCCATCCATCCCCACACACACCCATCCATCCATCCATCCATCCATCCCCACACACACACACCCATCCATCCATCCATCCATCCCCACACACACACACCCATCCATCCATCCATCCCCACACACACCCATCCATCCATCCACACACACACACACCCATCCATCCATCCATCCATCCTTCCATCCATCCCCACACACACCCATCCATCCATCCATCCATCCATCCATCCATCCATCCATCCATCCATCCCCACACACACCCATCCATCCATCCATCCATCCATCCCCACACACACCCATTCATCCTTCCATCCCCACACACACCCATCCATCCATCCATCCATCTATCCATCCATCCACACACACACACATCCATCCATCCATCCATCCCCACACATACCCATCCATCTTTCTCTTTTGTTTGGTTAGAGAGTTCCAATTAGAGTAATACCTTGGTGCCAGTGGGAAGCCCCGACCCATCCTGAGCCCCCTGCTCCTGACATTGAATGGTCTGGTTGCATCATTAAAAGCTTCCTGTGAAGCCGGCAACTCATTTGAAGTCCACATTCTCGCCTCCCCCTTCTTGCGCCTGCCCCTCCCTCCATGCACACACTCCGACACTCACTGTAGATGGACAGGGGATAGTCACAGCCGTATTGATCATGTGCAATTAGATTTTTCTCTACTTTGTATTTGCCCTCATCTGCCATCGTCAGGTTGCTGATCTCCAGCGAATAGGTCCGGCTGTGGAGTCTCACTCGCCCTCTGTATCGCTTGGCCTCCACAGCGAGACGGGGCAGGGCTCCGGCCCCCCCCATCGTGACGATAGCAAGAGGCACCCTTCTGCCTGAGGCTGCGTCCTGGTGAGGGCTGGGTGCATACCAGGTGATGCGCTTGAACATCGCCTCGGAATCAAGCGGGAGGACGACTGATTCTCCCAGAATCCCATTCACCCATTTGGGGGAACAAAATGACATACCAGGACTTGTGTCTGACAACAGAGAATAAAAGGGTCCAGGAAACAGACCAAGCCCAGCCACCCCTGCCCCTGCACTGCGACTCTCTCCGGTCACGGAGTGTGAATTACAAAAGCCCTTTGCCCTTCACTAGCACCTCACTGGCTTGAGCCCCTGGGCCCCTTACGCCCATCCGTGAATTCTTGGGCCTGTCTTAGACAGGAGGTCAGACTAGGTGATCCCAAGGGTCTCTTCTGGCCGTGGAATCCCTGACTCAAGCCACATGGCGTGCTGTAGGTAGAAGGGAAATACAGTCCTGTCCCTTTAAAATTTCTCCTCTCCTGGGGGTGGGTGGGGAAATTTCCTTTCACACAGGAACTCAGTGTTACCCAATGGCATTCATCATGCAGGACTGGAGGAATTTTTAAAGGGCTGGTGATAAATTATCTCCAAGTGGGAAAACTGAGGCACAGAGTGGTGCAGTGACCTGCACAGGGTCACGGGCAGAGTCGGGAACAGGAGGGGTGGGTTCTGGGGCCGTTTCATCCCCTGGTCACCTGTTCCTTGCTCTCCCTGCTACCTCTGCCGGGGTGGGGGTAGGAGGGTTGTAAAGGGAGAGAACCCAGCTCTCCTGTTGGCCAGCTCTGGGATCTCACTGCTGGGCCCTCCTGCCACTCCCTGGGGGTTGTTGTCTTGTTTAACAATATGTCCGTGACCCCCCCGCTCAAACCCTCAGTTCTTTTCATGGAGGCAGCAGCCCCAGTGAGTACCCCAGGGTGGCTGAGGGTCACTGCCTGGCAAACCACCCTCCTGGGAACAAACACCCCACAGGGCGAAGGAGAGAGCCTCCAGCGGGGACGGCACGGGGCAGGGGGGAGCGGAGAAGAGGGCACGGGGGGGGGCGGGGAGCGGAGAAGAGGCCAGCCAGGAACGGAGGCCGAGAGTCGGCACGTCGTCTCTGCGACATTCCCTCTGCCTGGGCAACATGGGGGTCAGGGATGCAGGATCAGGCCCTCGCGTTGGCTGGGCTCAGACTGCACCGGATCCCTGGGGGCAGAGAGACCCCCCCAGCCCACCCCAGCGCCTGGGCCTGGCCCCTCTGCTGCTCTCATCCCCTCCCCAAATTCACCCTTTCATTTCCAGCCCCCCGCTGGGGTGGGTCCAGCCCCGCGTAACTTACCCCTGGGCTGGGAAAGCAGCAGGAGGAAAAGAAGGAAGGACCGGGGAGCTCCTGCCATCCTGGCGGGCTGCAGAACAAGGCGCAGTCAGTGCTCGTGGAGTGATTGGTCAGAGACTGGGACGGTCAGGGTGGCCGGGTCTGGGTGCCAGGGAGATTCTGGGGTCACCCCACTGAACAGCGAAGGCTCTGCGAGACTAAACCCAGCGTCAGCAGCTTTGAAGCTTCCTTTTCACCAGCCAATCTACCCTGCGGCAGGCACAGGATGAGATAACCCCCCCCATCCCCAATCTCCCCTGCCCTTCCCCCTCCCGGAGCCTTCTCCCTCCCGGTCGCTCGCACACAGGCTCAGCCCAACTCTGCCACCCCCAAGCCATGGGGCGCCCTTGGAGACAGTGACAGGGAAGCAGGATGCCTCTGGGGAGATGCAGGCCCCTTCCCAGGTGCACCTTGCTGGGATGATCGATCATGTGCATTGCAGCAGTGCCCGGGAGCCCCAATCACTGAGCAGGGCCCCGCTGTGCTAGGGGCTGTACAGACACATGACTGTCCAACATTCCTCTCCCCGGTTGGTGGTTACACTCCAGATCAGCAGGCAGTTCTTGTGCCCCCTCTTGCATGGCAGCCTGAGGCTGCTGGGGGGTGGGGGTAGGGTGAGACCTGGGGACCCCTCACACCAGGAGACCAACCCCCATGTGTGAGAGCAACTCCCAACCTCACCCAGTGACGCGGATGGCACAGGGCAGGGGTCATGCTGCCAGCCAGGGGCCTGATCCCACCCGGGGGGGGGGGGGATTAGCCACCCCCCCACTCTCTCCACAGGGCAGATTGCAGGAGCTACTTTTCCACCCATCCTGTTTAAGGCTGTGAGGCGGGTCGAGTTCTTTCCCGCCTGGAACCAGCCCTTCTGTAATTGCACTGGCTACTCTGCAGGGTTTGCCCGGCTCTCTCTGCTACAGTTCTCCACCCTTCCCGCTACTCTTCACGGAGCAAGCTCCAGTTAGTCAGTATCACCTGGGTGGAAGGTGGGGTCCAGGATTAAGGGACAGTCCCAGGCTGGGGCCTGCTCTACACCCCTTTTTTGTCCTGGTTTAAAGATGTCGGCTAGAGGGGTGATTTTTTCAAACAGATCTCATTACACCGGTACAACCCCTAGTGTGGACACAGTTAGACTGGGATGAAGGGGCTTTATTCCCACATGGCTCATTCCCCTTCCCATATGGGAACAGCAATAGCGGGATAACCACTGTCATACCCATATGCCTCCACTCTAGGGGACTGGCACCGCTTGGCCTTCCCCGGGAGAGTGACCGCGGCCAGGTCTGGCTCACAGCCGCGCTCACGACGGGCAGCGTAGGTTCTGGCACTGATCAGGCATCTCAGCCCAGGAACTGACACAGCAAGATACAGGAAAGGAGATAAGCCACTCTAGATAGACAGCACCTGATGCTGTATCCCCTCCGCAGCCTGGGGTGTAGCAGTGGCAAAAGGAATTGATCCTCTGAAGACTCTCCAGCAACTGACACACATCGGCCAGGTTCCTCACCGGCTGGGGCCTTTCCAATTGCTCCATCCACAGACTCAGTTTGGTGGGTGGCTCCGGCTCTTAATACTGATCTTGGCGTTCTCCCCAGCGCTGCAGTTTCATGTGGTGTTCGGGTCACAGCGTGACTAGATAATCTCTGGCTCTGATAGCTGCTCAGGGTGTGGGGGATGCAACATACAGAAACAGAGACACGGATGTAAAAGGAAATTATCACAGATTCTCACATCCTGACACTGTCCGGGTGTCTGAGATGGGATACTGATCTAGACACAAAACTTTGTTCAGGACGACTCGCAGCTCACCCGCTGTGAAACCCTGTAGTGAGCGAAAAACCCCAAGGAGCCATTATAGAGACAGAGACAATTTAGAGTTCTGGTGAAACTTACAAAAAACTCCAAAGCTTGAAAGTTTGGAAATTCCCAGTTAAGCCCCAAATGCCCTTAACTCTGCCCTTCTCACCCTTCCATCTTCCCTTCCTTGCAGGCAGAGTATCAGAAATGTGCTCCAGAGCCCATATAGTTGTTCACCCAGCTATGAGTTGCTCTGCCCCCACACTGACCCCTGCTGTTTCCATAGAATCATGTGATGACTTGATCTGGGCCTGGTAAATTTGTACAAGGAGATTTTCATAGATTCAGATTGTAAGGCCAGAAGGGACCGTTAGATCATCTAATGTGACCTCCTGTATAACACAGGCCATAAAAGTGATGTGCCAACTCTGGATCTAATGGTCCTCAGAGAACGAGCTGGCACATGGGTCTATGAGGCCTGCCAAATGCAGAGAATTGTGAAAGACATCAGCCCAATTAAGGAAAACTGAGCTAAACCCAAATTCTCTTAGGGCTGGTCTACACTACAGAGGTTTTGCTGCTATAGCTGTACAGGCAAAGTCCCCTAGTGGACACGTACCTTCTACCAGCTAAAGGAGTTCTTTTGGCAGTACAGTTAAATGACATAAGCTGTATCAGCGCAGGTATAAGCTGTGTCTACACTGGCAGAGCATTTCAGTGTGATTTTTTTCATTTTCCTAACCACCCTAGTTATGTTGGCAAAATTTTGTAGCATAGACCTGGCCTTAATCCTGCCATAGGAAATAGAGCCACACCACCCTATCAAAAGCCTTTTCAGCATCTGAGTCTGTTGACAGGCAACCTGACAGCTCATTAGTCTAACAGGATGGCTCGCTGGAGTAAAAGTATGTATGTGTGTTAGGGTGACCAGACAGCAAGTGTGAAAAATCAGGACGGGGGTGGGGGGATAATAGGAGCCTATATAAGAAAAAGATCCAAAAATTGGGACTGTCCCTGTAAAATCGGGACATCTGATCACCCTAACATAAGAACATAAGAACGGCCGTACCGGGTCAGACCAAAGGTCCATCTAGCCCAGTATCTGTCTACCGACAGTGGCCAATGCCAGGTGCCCCAGAGGGAGTGAACCTAACAGGCAATGATCAAGTGATCTCTCTCCTGCCATCCATCTCCGTCCTCTGACGAACAGAGGCTAGGGACACCATTCTTACCCATCCTAGCTAATAGCCATTTATGGACTTAGCCACCATGAATTTATCCAGTTCCCTTTTAAACATTGTTATAGTCCTAGCCTTCACAACATCCTCAGGTAAGGAGTTCCACAAGTTGACTGTGCGCTGCGTGAAGTAGAACTTCCTTTTATTTGTTTTAAACCTGCTGCCTATCAGGACCATAGAATGGTTTTAGACCAGTGTAACTCTATAGGCTTCCACAGAATCACTCCTGATTTACACCAGTGTGAGGGAGAGGAGACATAAATAGACCCTGTCATAAATATACAGCTAAGGGTAGCATAAAATCCCTCCTTACCTGTAAAGGGTTAAAAAGCTCAAATAACTTGGTTGGCACCTGACCAAAAGAACCAATGGGAAAAGAAGATATTTCAATTTGGGGGGGTGGGGGGAGACTTTGTTTTGTGCTGTGTGTGTGTTCTCCCCAAAAACAAAGGAAAAGACCAAGCAAGTAATCCAGCTCCCACTAAAATAATACATATAATATTACAAAAATAGTAAGCAATAGCAAGGAAATGCCTTAGAGTAGCTTTTGTTTTAGCTTGTGAATTTTCCCTGTGCTAAGAGGGAGGTTTATCCCTGTTTTTGTAACTTTAAAGTTTTGCCTGGAGGGGAAATCCTCTGCGTTTGGAATCTTTTTGTTACCCTGTAAAGTTATCTGCCATCCGGATTTTACAGAGGTGATTCTTTTACCTTTTTTAAAATAAATTCTTCTTTTAAGAACCTGATTAATTTTTCATTGTTCTTAAGATCCAAGGGTTTGGGTCTGTGCTTACCTGTACCAATTGGTGAGGATATTATTCTCAAGCCTTCCCCAGGAAAGGGGGTGTAAGGCTTGGAGGAATATGGTCCTTTCCCTAATTCTTTGTTTAAATCTCTTGGTGGTGGCAGCAGCATACTGTTCAAGGACAAGGTAAAATTTGTGCTTTGGGAAAGTTTTTACCCTAAGCTGGTAAAAATAAGCTTAGGGGGTCTTGCATGTGGGTCCCCACATGTGTATCCCAGAGTTCAGAGGGGGAAAGGAACCCTGACAGACCCCTGTAAGGTGTGTGAGTCATTACATTTTTCCCTCCAATGTGCCTTACTTTGCATGGGTTGATGCTGAATTTCCTTTGCCCTTGTGTTGCCTGTTCAGACCTGCTGGACCGTGAGCTGCAGGCCCCGCACTACTAGTGGGGATTCAGGGCAGGGCTGTGCTTTGGAGCTGGAAGATCTGGGCTCTAGCCCTGCTGTCTGCGAGTGGGGAGAGCCAGGAAGGCCTGGATGGCTCCGGGTTTGTTACTGTGCTATTATCCCGCAGCGGATTTACCAGGACAGAGCCCATGAATCCCATCACACAGAACCCGGGCAGTTTCCAGAGAGCTCAGCACCTGGAGAGATGGGGACGTGCAGGAGAGAAGCTGTTTCCAGCATGCTGGCTAGAGAGGGTTTAAAGAGACCAGGAGGAAAGGGGCAGGGCTGTTCCCTGGAGGAACAGCTCCGCTTCCTGAGACACAGCAGAGAGACGGGGCATTTAAAACACAGGGCCTGATGCTGACTGCAATTAGGGTACAAAAACCCAGGACATCTGGGACGATGCTGAGCCCACAAAACTGGCCAGCTGGCCATGTGCACTGAGCACCTGGGCAGATACCTCAGAAAAGGGATGATCCTGGGAGAGCCCAGACAGGTGGCAGCCCTATCGCAGGCACTGGGGTCAATCCAGAGCCACCCCCTGGCTTCAGCGGAGTGACTCCAGATTGAAATCGGTGTTTCTGCGAGCAGCAGCTCAGCTATTGTCCTTCACACATGATGTTCAATCCTCCTGACCCACAGCTCTCCCAACCCTGGGCTGTCCCCAAGCTCCGCTGGCCTCTCTCAGTCTGTTGGATTAAAGTAATAATTAATACATTTATGTTCTGGGGAAACGGGAGAAAGAATGGCCCAGAACAGACCCCCGATTTTGGCCTGACCATCAGAAAGAAATACGCCCCTCAGCCTGCTGAGGTTGTGCTAACTGAAATACGCCTGTCCGTGTACAAGGTCTGTGTTAATTGTAGAACCACCTCCCGAGACAAAATGTCTGTTCTAAAGTGACAAGATTACTGTAACAGGGCGGGACTCACCCCTGCGGCGCCTCCTGCTGGTTCCTAGGAATTAGCTCTGTTTCCGACTCCGAAGCACCCTCTGCAGGCCAATGTCCTGCTTGCCCCTGTGTCCCTCCCGGACCTGGTGGCCTTTTATCTGGGGTGCTGCCCCTCCAGGCAATACCCCACAGATCTGGGTCTCCCCGGGGAACCCCCATCCTCTATCCCCACCTTGCCTCAGCCTATGGGCTACTGCCAGTCACCATCCAGCCCCCTTTCACTGGGGCCGACTGCTGTCTGTATAAGCCAGTCATCATAGGCAAGGGAGGTTTTGACCGGCTGCCTTTCCCCGCAACCCAGTACCTCCAGGGGCCTTGTAGAAGGCCCTGCAGCCTGGGGAGTTGCTGGCCCGGAGCTCCCCAGCTCCTCTGGCCTTTCCCCAGCCCTGCTCCACTCCAGTCCCCTTTAGCACTCAGGCAGCTGGGTCCAGCTCCCTCCTCAGCTAGCGGGAGTCTGCCTGCTCCTGGCCCACTGCCCTCTTATAAGGCCCTTCCCAATCAGCCCAGCTTTCAGAGCTGCAGCCCTCCCCAGGGCTGCTTGTACCCTTCCAGGGCCGGAACGGGGTGATCGCCCTGCTACAATTACCATTAAAGTAAAGACAACAGTTTTCCCTGAGCTCAGAGAAAAGATCAGTTAACCCCCCACTCTTGCATTTTTATCTTGCTAGTTTTCTTTTCCTATGTAACGAGTGGTATGAACAGGTTGACTGGAGCCTGTCACGCCCCCGTGATTTGAGAAGGGTTATGTTAAAGAAGGAATAGATGACAAAATATAGAAGTGAGGGGGAAAATGCTACGTGAAATAGTGTGTGATTGCGGCTGTATGTTTGGATGGGTAATCAAAGGTTGAGGCGCCAGCCTTAGAATCATAATAAACGACACCACATCTGGAGGAAGAAAAACAACTACCCTCCGACAGGACCGTTTGGCCGAAGAAAGCGCTGGGCGATAACCCGGAGGGGGCACCGGAATCCACCCCCAACCGCCCCAAGGACGGGGGGAGCGGAGAACCAAAGAGCAAGATACCAACAAACCGCCATTGCTGTGCCATCTGCGTGATTGACTATCGCTTCAAACGTGAGACCGGCATGACAAAGCCAACCCCATAGACTTGTATGAGGATGGATCCCTATAAAGACAGACCCTGAAGACTGAGGACTTTGGGTCTGGTTCTGCAACCAACTTCCAGGAGCATCGGATGCGCATCTGACAAGGCCCGGCTCCATCCTCGTGTCCAGGCCGCCCGGCCAGTGACTTGGCACGAGCAGCTCCTAGGTTGGTAATTATAATAACAACCAGGCAGAACTTGAATGTGTGCGTGAATGGAATGTTATAGCTATAGCTCAGGGGTCGGCAACCTTTCAGAAGTGCTGTGCCGAATCTTCATTCATTCACTCTAATTTAAGGTTTCGTGTGCCAGTCATACATTTTAACCTTTTTAGAAGGCCTCTTTCTATAAGTCTATAATATATAATTAAACTATTGTTGTATGTAAAGTAAATAAGGCTTTTAAAATGTTTAAGAAGCTTCATTTAAAATTAAATTAAAATGCAGAACCCCCGGGACTGGTATCCAGGACCCGGGCAGTGTGAGTGCCACTGAAAATCAGCTTGCGTGCCGCCTTCGGCACCCGTGCCATAGGTTGCCTACCCCTGCTATAGCTGATTGCTTGCTCTGATTCTTTCTGTATTCACGATAAACACGGCGTGTTGCCTTATCCCCTGAATAAGATCCTGCTGGTTTTTAGTTTCTAAGTATAACAAATCCTGCCTGCAGCAGCTGCTGCTATCCCAGTCCAGGGCCTTCATTCAGATCTCCTATTGGAACCTGTTAGCACCCCACACCCACAACGCCCAGGTGTAAGGGATGACCCAAGGTGTCGGGGAAGGGAGCCATCCAGCCCTGTACAGCTCTGGGGGTGGACGCGATCTCTTATCTTAGCCCTAGATCAATGAGTCTCCAGCTTCTCCATTCGGGGATCCCACCTGGCAGCCCCCTCCCACTCGGCATTACAAGAAGGGCAAGTAGGTCGCGAACCCCTGGCACTAGTGTGTGAGCCCCCGGGGGGTTCAAACCCCTGACTTTGTCCTGCCGTGATCAGAAAGGAGGATGTGCCACCAAGCCAGGCCCATCCCCCACAGCCAGGGGAGATGATGGTGAAAAGGGAGCCAGCAGCTCTGAATAGGGTGACCAGACAGCAAGTGTGAAAAATCGGGATTGGGGTAGGGAGGTAATAGGAGCCTATATAAGAAAAAGACCCAAAAATCGGGACTGTCCCTATAAAATTGGGACATCTGGTCACCCTAGCTCTGAACCAGGTACCAGCTCTGTGAACTGGGCTTTGCATATTAAATACTTTGGCCCAGACCCTCAAAGGTATTTAGGTGCCTACCTCATGGGAGTCAGGTGCCTAAATACCTTTGAGGATCTGGTCTGTGGCCCCAAACCAGGGGTAGGCTGGCAAGATGCAGCTGTTTACGCCAGGCTGCCGGCTGGCCCACAGTCTGCAGGTCACGCCGTGCCTGCTCTGGGAACTGATGTCAGAGCCAGCGAGCAGGGCTCAGCAGCGGGATCCCTCACATGCATCCTCCACCCAGGCAGGGGCGGCTCTAGGCACCAGCAAAACAAGCTGGTGCCTAGGGCGGCAAAATGTAGGGGGCGTTCCCTGCCGCCGGGGGGGGCGGCAGGCTGGGCTGGCGGACCTGCCGCAGTCATGCCTGCGGGAGGTCCACCGGAGCCCCGGGAGGACCGGACCTGCCGCAGGCATGACTGCGGAGGGTGCGCTCGTCCCGCGGCTCGGCTGGACCTCCCGCAGGCATGCCTGCGGCAGCTCAAGCAGAGCCGCCGGACCCGCGAACCGTCCGCAGCCGCGGGAGGTCCAGCCGAGCCACGCGGGACCAGCGGTCCCTCTGCAGTCATGCCCGCGGGAGGTCCGCTGCTCCCACGGCTCCGGGGCGCCTCCCGCGCATGACTGCTTGGGGCGGCCAAAAACGTAGAGCCGCCCCTGCACCCAGGACCCTGCCCCGGCGGGAGAGGATCCTTTCCAGCACCGCCCAGGGCACCAGTGCAGCCTCAGCACCACAGAGGCCAGCATGCGAGAGGCAAAGTCGGAGTCCGGCGCTGTCCATGCGCTGGGGATGGTTCTGAACCTCCCTCCATGGCCCTCAGCTTCTAAGAGCTGCCGGGTGGGGTGACAGGAGCCTCTGCCCATCAACCCTTGGGGAAGCCCGGGGGAAATGCCCCAATTTGCTTCTGCCCCTCAATGCCACTGGGACACACCTGGGCAAAGCAGCAGGTCAGGGATGCGAAGCACAGAGCCGGTCTCTGGTGGGGAGGAACCGTCCTGTGATAAGCAAAACAAGCCGCCCCAACAAGGGGAAACAGGAAACACCTGCAGCAAGCGATCAGAGCAAAGTATTGACAGAGGGGGGAAGCGACACAGTGTGGAAAAGGAAAGTCCTTCCCTGGGGGGCACGTGAGCAGGGCCGGGAGCCGGGCTGCGCTTCCGGCATATTGCGCAGTTCAAGAATGATTGTTAGTTATGGTTCCAGCCCCTAGAAGTGAGCAGGGCTCTGAAAAGGACAGACAGACAGAGTGACGCTGGCAGACCGGGCAGCAGCTCGTGCCCAAGTCCCCGCGGCCCAGCTGAACGCTGACAAATACCCCGCTAGAATCAGTCCGGCTGAGCTGGGTTAGTATTGTTAAACTAGCGCGCGGGATTATAAGAACTCCTTCAGCGGTTAGACATTACTGAATGCTTGTGAGTTGCTGCCTGCATTAATCTCACCTATAACAGCCGTATCCCCTATTGTTAGGTAATATCTGAGCCGTTGTATTATGAGCCTCTGTGACTATGTAAATCCCTGGGCAGGAGAGAGAATGTGAGGCGCTGATCGGCAACAGAAGGTGTTACCCCCTCTCCAACGAGAAAAGGTCAGTCGACACCTGCTGGGCTATTGTGGGACGCCCGCACTGATTAGGCCTCAGCTGGAGCACCGCGTCCAGGTCTGGGCTCCACATTTCAGGAAGGATGTGGACAAATCGGAGAGAGTCCAGAGAAGAGCAACAAATGAAGGTCTAGAAAACATGACCCAGGAGGTTTGTTTAGTTTGGAGAAGAGAACGACCGAGAGGGGACATGAAAACAGTTTCCAAGTACATAAAAGTTTGTTACAAGGAGGAGGGAGAAAAATTATTCTCCTTAACCTCTGAGCTCAGCTGTCTCAGGGGTCCTTTACGCCCAGCAGTGAAGTGGCTGGGCTGGCAGTAGCCTGGTGCAAAGAGATGCCCTTGTTTCTCTGCTGCGGCAGGTGAGCCTCGTGACATCTCCTGAGCCGTACGGGAAGCTACTGCATTGGTGCCCTGGCTGAAAGGGCCATGGGGCTTGCCCTCTGTGACAGCTATGTCAA
This sequence comes from Mauremys mutica, assembly GCF_020497125.1. Classification (NCBI taxonomy): domain Eukaryota; kingdom Metazoa; phylum Chordata; order Testudines; family Geoemydidae; genus Mauremys; species Mauremys mutica. The sequence continues at coordinate 22,428,820 of NC_059088.1, read as the reverse complement.
CCCACCGCCGCGCCCTGGGCCCTGGGTGAGCTCCCCGAGATCTCCCCGGGGTGTGAGGACAGCTCAGGCTCATCCCTGCAGTGCCAGAGCCAGCTGCGAAGGGCAGAGGGGTTTCCCCATGAGAACGGGCTGCCCAGAGACGAGAGAGGATGGCCCACACTGGCCCTGGGCTGCAGAAAGTGGCGGCAATATGGGCCGAAATGGCCCCTGAGACCCTCCCCTGTGCTGAGGCCTCCCCAGCCAGGGTGGGGCTGGTGTGAGTGCTCCACCAGGGCCCTGCTCCCAGCCCCTGGCGGGGGGGGGGGCGAACTGGAGGAGTGCCCAGAGCACCCTGCACTCTGCCTGTCCTCTGCTCCCCTGGGTCCAGAGAGGCCAGGTTCAACAGTCTGCAGGTAGCCCCAACTCAGACCCAGTGGGGGGCCGGCAGGATCCTGTCTGGACCCAGAACATGGGAAGCCCAAAGGTGACTACCTAGATTGCAAACTCTTTGGGGCAGGGAGCATCTCTTTGTTCTGTTTGTACAGCACCTAGCACCATGGGGTCCTGGTCCACCACGGGGGCTCCCAGGCGCTACTGCAGACATGTGATCATAAGAATTAAAGCCACTTTAACCCCCCGTGCGCCCTGGCCTTCCCCAAGCACAGGGATGGGGCACGTGGGGACCAGGACCCCAACAACCATTTCATTGTCATTGCTACGTGCTCAGCGACCGCTGGAGACCACTGCTCAGAAGGCCCAGACTCCAGAGCAGCTCTGGCTACGCCCATTGCCGGCTTCCTCCCTCGCCTGCGCTGCCATTAAAAGCAACTGCTGCATTTTTCCCACAGCTGCCCTGCGGGGTGAGGCGCTTCAAGAACGAGACGACAGCCTGGGACTTCAAGCGGAGACGGCTCCAATTAAAACTCTGGGGACTCGGGGTGAGGTAGCGGGGGCTGCACGTCTTCAGGTCCCCAGTGCAAATCCAGCCTCGCCTGGCAGGGGCTCAGAGCTGCGTGGTGCACCCCCAGGGAGATGAGTTTGCGGGGACTCAGCCCAGCTCGCCCAGGGCTTAGTGACGGCGTCGCAGTCAAGTGCCAATCACAGCTGAGGTGCATTGGCAGCCGCGGCTAAGGACTGAACGGGGCATGAAGATCCAACCACCCGGCTGCACGAGATGGAGCCTGTCTGAGGCCCGGGGCGCAGGAGGGGAGTTTACCCGGGCACTGCCCTCGCTGTATGTGTTCAGGCAATAAATAGATCTGGAGCGGCGGGGCCGTCGTTCCCACAGCAAATTCGCAACAGGGGCTTGGAAGTGCCAGGCCCTGAAAGGGCCGCGCCCAGGGCAGGGCTGGGAGCAGCTGGGGCGGGAGTGATTATCGCAGGCCAAGAATAACACCTGGGAGCAGCAGCCCTGCCCGGCCCAAGCAATGCCAGAGAGCCAAGGGGAGGAGGAAGGATGGGGACCGGATGTTCTGATACCCAGGGAATGGGGCCAGCTGGGTACCTAGGTTACAGGGAGAGGGTGTGTACGGGCTAGATGGATCGATGGGCCAGGCAGGACAGCTGCTCTGAGGTGTTATTCTTGGCCCTGCCCCATGCTGCTGCCAGCCCTGCCCTGGGTGTGGGCCGTTCAGGTCCTGGCGCTTCCTTCTTTCCTTCCCTCCCCAAACACCTCATCCACCTACCTAGCTAGCCCCGTACACCCCCCTTTTCTCTTTAACCTAGGTACCCAACTGGCCCCATTCCCTGCGGTTTGAGAACATCCCGTCCCGATCCTTCCCCCTTCCCCCTTCCCCCTTCGCTCTCAATAATTCCTTGGGCCAGGCAGGATAGATAGATAGATAGATAGATAGATAGATAGATAGATAGATAGATAGAGTGCATGGGGATGGCTGGACAGACAGACGGGAGCTGGGGATGGGGGTGGCTGGACAGACAGACGGGAGCTGGGGCTGGGGCTGGCTGGACAGACAGGCAGGAGCTGGGGACGGGGGTGGCTGGACAGACAGACAGACGGAGCTGGGGATGGGGGTGGCTGGACAGACAGACGGGAGCTGGGGATGGGGCTGGCTGGACAGACAGACGGGAGCTGGGGCTGGGGCTGGCTGGACAGTCAGGAGCGGGCCGGGGACAGACAGACACACACAGCTGGAGCTGGACTCAGGGGCGGCTCTAGGGGTTTTGCCGCCCGAGCACGGCAGACAGGCTGGACTGCAAGGCTGCTCGGTCTCTCTCAGCACAGGCGCTGGGCCGGGACCAGCTGTTCCCTCGCCCACCTGGTCTCTCCAAGCCCGGCCGGCCGGGGCGGGGCAGGCGGGCCCGGAGCGCGGTGCCAAAGGCAGAGGGCACCAGCGAGCCGGGCTCGGGGCCGCGGGGAGCCGCGGGTGACTCCGCCCGGGCCGGACTCGGGTTTCCCTCCGCCTCCCCCGGGTCTCCTCCCTCCCCGGCATAGACCAGGGCCGGCGGCTCCAGCCCCACCCACACTCGCTGAGCCTCGGTCCCCGCACGGCTGCTCCGCTCCTGCGCTCCCAGCCAAGGTGAGTCGGGATCCGCCAGCCCCTCCTGCAGGGCACTGACCGGGGGGAGGGGGAGCTCCCACCTGCGCCACCCTTCAGCCTGGGGGGCTCTGGGCTGCCATCCTGCCCCCAGCCCCTCCTGCAGGGCACTGACCGGGGGGGAGCTCCCACCTGCGGCCACCCCTCAGCCTGGGGGGCTCTGGGCTGCCATCCTGCCCCCAGCCCCTCCTGCAGGGCACTGACCAGGGGGAGGGGGAGCTCCCACCTGCGGCCACCCCTCAGCCTGGGGGGCTCTGGGCTGCCATCCTGCCCCCAGCCCCTCCTGCAGGGCACTGACCGGGGGGTAAAGCCCCCACTGGTGGACACACCCCAGCGTGGGGGGCTCTGGGCTGCCTTCTTGCCCCCCAGTCCAGACGCCTCAACTGGATGGGGGGGGAGGAGGTGCCCCAGCTCTGTGCCCCCACCCCCAGCCAGGAGTCGGAACGGCTGGGGTACCCCAGAGCCTGCTGCTACAGGCATTGGGGGAGGCTGCAGAAGATGGATTGGGGGGGGGAGCCCTAGTCCTGCTGCCCCTGGGGATGGGGGCAGCGTAATCCCAGGCCGGGTGCCCCAGTCCAGCCCCACTGGCAGTGCAGGTGGCTCCATGCTGTGGTCGCACCCAGAGCTCTGGCTGCTGCTGCTGCTGGCCAGGAGCCCAGCGCACCCCGGGCAGGGACACGCCCTGCAGAGCAGCAGCCTGGGCAGGGAGGGCAGCCGCTGCTCGGGGGCGAGAGGGTCAGTCTGTCTGACGTGGGGGCACAGCGATGCAGGACAGGCTCCTTACCAGTATCGGCTGATGCCACTTGCCCCCCGACATGGAAAGGGCTCTGGGATGGGGCCCCTCCCTGGGGTCCCACTCAGGTGTGAATGTTGCCGTGGGACGGGGTGAAATCTGTCCTGGGACGGGATTCTGGGAGCTGCCGCGGGACCCCAACTTTCTTTGGGAGGCTCAGATGGTTTAAAAAGAATGCGTCTCTTGGGACCGTGTCCTTGTGCCGAAGAGCCAGGCTTGTCGGTTTGTTACGCTCCCCTTTGCATGTGTTGCCTGGGGTGGGGTCTCTCCAGCCCCCTCTTCTTTTCGTGCTCCCCTCTGCCCCAGAGATCTTGGGTGTGTCTAACCAATGGCAAAGTGCCAGGGGTGCTTTGCTCTTCGTACCGCTCGGGCCACGCCCCCTTTGCTAGTGCTCAGGATGGCGCCAAACCCACGCCGAGGGGAGCCCCGCTGCACTCAGGGGAGTCACCCCGACGGGGGAACGTGCCCGGTGTGAGCGCAGGTGCTGAACAGTCCCGTTCACTTCAGCCGCCTGTCTGGGCCAGGCCTTCGCGTGCTCATCGACTTCAGGATCAGAAGGGACCATCATGATCTGGTCTGGTCTGACTTCCTGCACAGGGCAGGCCACAGAACCTCTGACAGGCAGGGCTGCCCAGAGGGGGGGGGGCAAGTGGGGCAATTTGCCCCGGGCCCCACAGGGGCCCGCACGAGAATACAGTATTCTGTAGTATTGCAACTTCTTTTTATGGAAGGGGCCCCCAAAATTGCTTTGCCCCAGGCCCCCTGAATCCTCTGGCTGGCCCTGCTGACAGTCAGGACCCAGTTATTCCCTGCTGGTAACTCACTGCCTGGGTTCCATGATCTGGGAAGCCTGGGTGTGGCCCCTGCTTTCAGACACTGGGCAGCCAGGAAGCAAGGGGACAGGCCCTCTCTGAGCTTTACAAGGGGATGCAACCAGCTTGAATGCTTTCAGTGGCTGCTGTGGGGCCAAGGAAGGGCACATGAGAGCCAGATTGGTGCTCCCGTAAGGTACCCACAGGCAATGCTGGCTATACAGACGCAAGCAATCAAGATAGATGGAGGAGGGAGAGAGGTGGTTACGTGCCGGGATGTATAATCACAGCATTGAAAGCCAGCCAGTTTTTACCACCGGTTTTGAGGACGCGCTGTTCTTTTCCGAGCACCGCTGTGCTGCTCACACACTTCGAGGATCCAGGCTTTCAGCTGCAGTTGCTTTTCTTGCTGGGAGCATGGGTTGATTATAGATACCAAAGTCACTTCTCCTTTTGAACTAGAAGAGATCTTGAAAAAAATAAAACACGCCCAATCCTGAGATAAAAATGGCTGGTGATGGAGAATCCACCCTGACGCCTGGTCAGTTGTTCTAATGGTTCATTGTACTCACTTGTTAGAAATTGATGCCTTATTTCAAATATTTGTTTGCCGCCCCCTGCTTGCTGCCCGCTCTCTGCACAGCGCCAGTTTCCTTCTCGGGGCTGGGCCTGGGCTCTCCCAGAGCAAACCCCAGGCTCCACTGGGGTTGCCCTGCACCGGGAGATGCCATTTACCCCCAGATGCTCCCCTGACTCATCCCAGTGGAATTGAGTCACACCCATTTTGCACCGGTGTGTGCGACACAGGGCAGGCTCCCGTCTCTAAGAACCCAGACTTTGTCACTGGGCATGTCCCGGGCAGGGAGGGACGGAGAGCTGGGTCTGTGACTTGACTGAATAATCCTTTGAGAAGAAGGCTCCCTCTCCCTACCCTTGCAGTCTGGCTTCCAGTCTAGTGCCTGCTTCAGGAAGGCTCCTTTCAATAGGATCTCTCTGATCAGCTCTTCAGAGCCTGCCCTTGGGCTGGAGGATGCATCGGGGCAGGATCTTAGAGGTGCTGCTGTTCTCAGACTGAGAATGGTGCACGCCCTGCCAGAGTCTAGCAGACAGAACAATGCGGCGGAGCTGGCATGAGCCCCAGTTAACGATCCAGGAACAGAGGTCCTTTGAGGAGACTTGCATTCCAGCCCCCCTTCTTTCCTGGATCTGGAGGGATGGGCCTGCCACTCCGTTCCCGGGGTTTTTTCCAACCGAAGTTTGAACGTGGAGCTGATGTGGGGAAGCACGTCTCAGCTCTGGCCAATTTTCCAGGCAAGCAGCCCCAAGCGCAACGGGCACAACTGCCAAGCCTGGCTGGGCTTCCTGTTTTTTTCCAGAGAGGTTTTCAGACACCAGCTGCAGATCTGAGGGCAAAGCAGCCTGAAGCAAACAGAGCTAAGGAGGGTCAGGGGCCAGATCCTCAGCTGGTGCCAGTTGGCATCGCTGCATTGACTTCAATGGCACTATACTGATTTACACCAGCTGGGGAGCTGACCCATTGACTTGAGTGAAGCGATGCTGATTCACACCAGTTGGGGATCTGGCCCACTGGCTTCAGTGGTGCTACAGGACAGCCTTCGGGCCTGGCAAGGAGCGGGCTGCTGAGACAGACGCTGCTCCGGAAGGGAATACAAAAACCGCTCCACTCAACGGCAGCCCTGCCATGTTTGGATAGTTCAGTCCGAATGCTGTGTCCTTATTTATCATGTTGCATCCAAGGACCGCACAGGAGAGGCAGCGTTTCACAGATGGGGAAACTGAGGCACAGAGCCTCACTCCATGGTCGCACAGGCGGAGTCAGAAATAGAACCCAGAGTCCTGCCCCCAAGCCATGTGGGGTAACCAGTAACTCCCATCCCAGAGCCAGAAAGAGAACCCAGAAGCCCTGTGTCTGCACTTCTCTAACCACTCCCACCTGGAAAGAGAACCCAGGAGTTCTGGCACTCAGTCCCCTGCTCAAATTACTAGGCCACACAGCTCTCATTAGGCAGCCTTGTGTCCACTCTTGACATTTTATGGCCAGTTTCACAGTATTTGCTGTTTTACTCAAAGCCCCAGTTTGTGGAGCCATGGCCCAGATCCTCAAAGGTATTTAGGCACCTAACTTCCATTGATTGGTTGATTTCAGGATCTGGGCCCATAAGAATCTGAGCTTTTTTTTTAAAGATAGTTTCAGGCCTTTTTGGTTGTGGAGTAAAGCTTGCAAATGTGACCCCTGGATGCTCAGAAACCAGGAGGCAAAGAAAGAGGGCCACACATTTTTTTTTTTTTAAATCTCATAATCTGGAAGCCAATCTCGTGATGTTTCAGAGGCCCGACTCATGATCTTTCGGCGGCTGGGGTTGACGATCCTGCTTTGTGGTTCATCTTCAGTGCAGGGCATTTGTCTGCCTTCCGGTTAAATAGCCACATGGTCTTGAAAGGACTCCTGGTTAACCACAGACCCCCCAAATCTGCCTGCAGAACATCTGATAAACACGAGAGCGAATCCGGAGTGACACGGCTAACAAACGATAACGTTCTCCCACTGAGGATCGGTGACATGCGCCCCTGAGCTGCTCCGTGGCTGCCACCCACAAAAGACCCGCTCCTTCACAAGGCAGCGAAGGGGGAATGCCACCCCTGTGCAGAGGGCCAGCACATGACCGGCCCCGGGGGCGGCAGCGGAATTAGTCCTTGTGCTCTAGCTTCCCTGCGACTGAAAACATCCGTCCCCATAGAAGGAAATTCACTCCACGGGTCCTAACCACACTCCTTGATTAGTAAAGACAAAACGAGTGTGTTAGCACCTTGGAGCCATTGAGAGATTGTCTCAGCAAAATCATTACAAAGGGAACCACGTTTCAAAGTACAGTCCCAGGAGGGTGTGGCTGCATTTCTTTGGCTTTTAAAAAAAATTGATGAATGAGTTTTCCCATCATCATCTTGGGAGTCAGGATTCCTGGGCTCTAATCCAGCTCTGGGAGGGGCGTGGGGTCTAGTGATCAGGGCAAAGGGCGGACGGGAAGTCAGGACTCCGGGGTTCTCGTCCCAGCTCTGCAATTCACTCCCCATGTGACCTGGGGCAAGTCGCGAAGACTGACATTTTCAGAAACTTCAGGATGCCTCATTGTTGGGATTCCCAACTCTAGATGCCGACAGAGACCTAATTTCCAAGGGGGCTCAGCGCAGGCAGTGCCCCTTGAGCCAGAAACTATTGCGGGTGCTCAGCATCTCCGCAACTGAGGCGTTAGGGGCTAAAACCGAGTGCCTAACAGCTAAAGCGACTCTGAGTTAGAGCCTCTGCTGTGGAAAACGTGGGCCTCCCCCTCTGGGCCTAGGTCACGTGGGCTAATGACACTAACCGTCCTCTGCAAAGTGCTTTGAGATCTGCCCTATAGAAGAGCTCAGTGTGATTATCATCCGTGCTTCCCAAACGATATTCAGCCAAAATGGTGGTGGTGGAAGATTCTTCTTTTTCTTCCAGTGATTTGCAACAGACTATCTAGGGACTGTCTCTTTGCTCTGTGTTGTACAGCAGCTACCCCGGCTGGGCCCTTGCCAACAACTGGGCTCCTAGGTGCTGCTGGAATACAAACGGATCATCATGGTGCAACTCACAAGAACGGGACATTTTGCTATCATGCTTATCTGGCCCCCGTGACTGTAGTATCCGAGCATCTCCCAATCTTTGGTGTATTTATCCTCACAGCGCCCATTTTACAGATGGGAAACTGAGGCAACGAGCAGTTAAGTGACCTACACAGGAAGCCTGTGGTGAGGCAGGGACTTGAACCCAGGGCTTTCAAGTGCCAGGCTAGCGTCTGACTGAGAATGGGTGGGAAGGGGTCTCCGTGAAGAGTTTTGTCCCTTGCGTTCTCCTCCCCATTCCCGGGCTGGTTGGGTGTCACCCTGCGCAGTTCCTCTCCTCGCTCCAAGCTGTGGTGGCTGTTTGAGGCAGCAGAGAAGCCACCAGCCCAGGACAGGTTGATCCTGCTCTTGGATGGAGATGGAACAACCTGAGTCACTTCTTCAGAGGCTCCTCTGGCTGTTTTTCAGCAGGGCTGGAAAATACTAGCTCAGGCCAGGCAGGGGCAGGGAGGACACCCTGGGATGGGGATGGGTGGGGTGTGGTGACCTGCACTGCTCCAGCAAGGACTGAAGCTTCAGAGGGGAGGAGAACCTGGCCAGAAACAACGGAGTCCTGTTTATCACACACCAGGATTATTTTTCCATCCTGCCCTGGGTTTATTTTTCCATCCCGCCCCGTCAGCAAACAAACCCTGCCTGCATGGGGCCCCAGCAAACTCCCATTCTGGGCTGGGGCTGGAGCTTCAGATGCTGTTTCATTGTATTTACTCAGACGCTCTCATGATAGGCTCTGCCCTGCCCTGGGTTGGACAAGCAAGGGACAAACTGGAACACCGGCTGGGCTGCTTCCCTCCTGTCTTGCTGTTGGTCGCCCACCCATTGCACAGCTGGAGTTGGGGAGTTTTCCCCTTGCTACGGGCACTTCACTTCCCACCCCAGGCTCTATTCCGAAGGCTGGCGTGAGCACCACATCCATGGGAAATGGACCAGGGAGAACAATATGGCCTGAGGCAGTAGATGAGTTGGGGCCTTCATTGGAGATGGGTCTGCATCAGGACCTCGCTCCACCCTTCTCCCCCAATTTCAGAGTCGGATCACTTCCAAGTGTCCTGTTTGATTGGCCACCGTACCAGGCTCTCCACAGCCGGAAGCATGAGGTGGAACAGCCCGACCTAAAGCTCTCTAGCTGGGCGTGTAACACACTCACTCCTTGCACAGATCAGGCACTGATGGGCCCCTCTCACACCCGCTCCGCGGCGAGTCATGTCGAGATGGCAGCGATAACACGGGAACAGCAGAGAACGGCGGGTTGGTCCCCACGCCAGATGGTGACCATGTGGTCAGATGAGCCGAGCTCAGCGGCTGGGATCTTGTTAAAACAGCCTGTGTGATTCTGTAGCCGCCACGCTTGACCCCAAATGGGAAACCCAGCCTGAACTCAAAGCCAACCTCCTCAGCCCATTTCTGGCCTGACACCGCAGTTCACCTACAAAGGGGGTCAAGGACCCAATCGCTTTGATTTCAGAGCCTGCCCGATCCCCTCTGCCCGCACTCCAGGGTTTGACTCTCTCCCAAGGCCGAATGGCGAGACGACTTCACAGAAAGGCTGCGGTAACGGAGGAGATGGAGGAAAAGCGGCTGTTGCTCGCTCCCATCTCCTTCCCGAAGCTCCTCACAAGGAGTCGACGTGTGCCCTGAGCGTCGAGTGATGGCAGGGCCCTGCCAATCCACACCACGGGGAGAGGAGACGGGGGGGAACTGCCGAATGATGTGGACAGTGGCATGACCAGAGTAGCAGACGGGCACCAGGTAAGAGTCACCCCTAGGAAGGAGCAAGTGTTCGCCATGAGGCGGGCTGTTAACTTGTGCATCTGCCTTTGCAGTGGAACAGCAAAGAACTGGACTGTGTCTTCCAAATGGGGCCAAAATGGCGGTCCCTGGAGAGGAGGAGAAACGGCAGCCGTGAGCGTGACGAGATTTTTGGCGGCGGTCCTAAAAAAAGAAAAAGCCGTGACCAGGCTGAGGGCCTCTTTGGTGCAGCTCCAAAGCTCTCGCAAACGCCCAGGTGGGCAAATGACTGCCTGGCAAAGGAACGCGGCCTGGGCAGAGCAGGCGGCATGCTTCATGCCCTGGCTGCTGGCTCCCTCCTGCTGTACCCTGGGGGAGGCCGGGAATGTATCCCCCAACACTGAGCACTGGGGCCTCATTTGGAACCAAGAGCCTTCAGACTGCCGAGTCCTCCAAAGAAATCACTGATCACCAGGCGGAAGCAGGCTGGGTGCCAGGCCAGTACCCTGCACAGACCCCTTTGCGTGTCTCAATGCTCAGGGATGACTGCGGTTCACTCCTTACCCCTTCCAAGGGCCTCAGCGGCTCAGATCAGTGCGTGGCATCGGGAGGGGATGTGCATGCGGAGGAGTTGCTGTGCACTAGTGGAATTGCTCGTACCTCACGTACTAAGCATCTGTGGGTCCTTTACCTAGAGTCCCTGGTGGAGGGCAGCAGCTGTTAACACCCCTGGGTGTATGTAGCCCAGAATACAGAGTCTGTCCCCTCCCTTCGCGTTCCTGTCGTGTTCTCCTCTGGTGCTTTGGGCGCGGTGAGGAACGCACACGCCCGGGGATCAGCACTCTGAGCTCTGCCGAACATCTGCAGACGGGGCAGCACATCTGGTTGACGTGGGGGCGGCCGGGCGGGGATGATTTTGCTCCATGGGAGGAGTTCTTGGCCAAAGTCCCTTGGCTCCCGAGAGGAGGAAGCTGCCGCTCAGCTTGCAGCAATCCGCTGACTGCTCTGGACCGGGTTCCCTTGAGCAAACTTTTTAACCCTTACACGCTGTCGGTGGCGCCTTTATGCTAGCGAATTCTCCGCGGTGCTGCCCATCCCAAGGCGTTAAGGGTTGGCCTCACCCGTTATCCCAGCATGTCAAGTGCCCCCCATCACTGTCCCACCAACATGCCCCGCCCACATGCTCAGGGGACCCCCTCTGGAGGTTGAAGGGGGCGTTCTCTGCTGGGACAGGAGGAGGGAGGACACATCATAAGGATACTTTCCGTGCCGGGAACGTTTGGCCGCTAAGAAAGGGACAGAGACCCAGCAAACACGTTGCATGGGAGACACACCCAGCGGCAGTGATATGTTATCACTGATGTATGTGCACCAGATGACCAGGGAAAGACAGACGCCATGTCCCATTCACACTTCCTCAAGCCAGCTGGTTCCCTCTGTCTTGTCTTTCATCTAGCTATACTTTTTAAAGGAAGGAGCACCCAAGGCATGTTACCACGTACGCCATCAAGATAATCACTCCAACGGGGCTATATTCTTCTAAACACCCAAAAAGGATCCCGGCAGAAAAGCTGCTTTCACCCACAGCAAAGATGGCTTGAGAAGGACATTTTTCAAGAGCTTTGTAAGCGATTACTTTTCCCCCACCCCCGGAGGCCCTACTCATGGGATTGCAGCATTCGCTACACGCCCCTGTTCTCACTTCTCTTCACTGCCCGGCAGTGTCTGAGGCGGTTGGATTTGGCAATGGATCAAAGTCTCCCGTTCCCGGTGGGGGGCAGAGAAAGGAATCTTCCCTTGAAAGACTTTGCTTTGACAATTCATAAAAAAAAGCCACAGCGTTTAACAACCAGCCTTGCTTTTCCTACTGACTCTGGTCAAGTCTTTCCGTTGAGTTCGCCCCCGAAGGCTGTATTCCCTCTCCAGTATCCGCTGCTCCGTATGGCTGTGCAGTGCAAGGGCAACCAGTCTGGGGAGGCATGCTCTTGGCTGGGCTGAGTAGTCGCAGAACACAGATGCTGCTAGGCATGGCCCATGGGTATTTTAAGACCTGTCAGGTTTCTCCTTAGCCGGGACATGCATCTCGGCTATACACCCACTCCGCTAATTGCACCCTGCTCACCCCCAAATTACCCCGGGAAATAGGAAGTGCCTTCACTTCCTGTCCCAAACTGCTGTGAACACATAATCATAAATGCTAGAGATGTTGGGGGGGAGCCCTCTTATATCACCCACTCCCTCCCCTCTCAGGGGGATTGATCGCTGGGGGGACATTCTCTAATGTCTTGCTGCATAGCGTTACCATGAGTTGATAAACAGCTGCCATGTTCTGCCCCAGAGGTAGCTGCATTTTAGTGGTGGGAGAAGTGTTCCTGGAATATACAGGCTGGAAATCTGCCCTAGGATACTTGCGCTGGGCAGCTTTTGGCTCATAATTTGTTTAGTGGTTTGCAGAGATTGTTGAGCTCCTAAGGCTCTTGCTATGAAAGGCATAAGGTAAGAAAATCAGCTGCTAGCCATGCCTTTTGCTTATATATTAAGCTTGTCTCAGGCGAGTTTCACAGGGATTTATATTTTGAACAATTAACTGTGGCTCAAAGCACAAGTTATTGACCTTGATGCAGGAATAAGGGGGTAAAATCCCATGTCCTGGTCCTGTGCTAAATCGGATTAAATTATCATAATGGACCCTTCTGGCTAGGAAATCTACGAATCTCTCCGCAGTACATTACGAGTCAGTCTCTAACCCAGTGTTTTAATCCAGGGTTTCCCTTGAAAACACCTAAACACCTCCAAAATTTCAATGCATCAGGCAACCTGGACAGAAATACCTGAGAGACGTATTCGTTTCCCTAGTGCTGGAATGTGCAAGAGAAATCACAGAGATTGTCCAGTCGCTTCCCCTTTTTCTAATTTAAACCAAACTCTCCATGCTGCCTCCATCCAAAGCACATTTGTGTCCCATAAACCGTATTGTGAGTTAGGAAAGTGTAGTTACCCTGGTACATTTTGTTCTCCTTTTGATGTGCTAGAATGTCCTGCCTTTGGGGTGAGACGCTGCATTGTATCAGTTTGATCGGGGGTTAACTGCTGAGGCGGGAAGGGATTTATTGTGCAATGAAATCCTTCGCTCTAGTGGCACAAGCCAGCGATTGTGATCGTTGGGCTGAGCAGAGCTAAAATGGGCTCCACTGGGAAAGGAGTCCAGAGGTTTGGAGGCTGATCCGACCTTTATCCCATCTCTCCTGGCCTCTCCAGCGTCTGCCTGGCAGTTCTCCACCCTCTTGAAAAACTAGGCAGATGTCGGAACACAACAACATTGGCAACAGATTTTTTTAAACCCGTGGAAAGTTTCCAGTCGGGTCTGAGCGCTCAGAACCCACAGTGGTGGCTGCCTGCGAGAGTAAGAACCTAACTAGCTAGTAGGTTTGGCAGATATCTTAGAATTCGAGTTAGAAATGAGGCACAAGTTTTTAATCGTAAGGGAGCAAACTACTGAGAGGAATGGTGGATTCTCCATGTCTTGATGTCTTCCGATCCAGCCTGGAGGCCGTTCTGGAAGATGCGTTAGTCAAATATGTTAGTGGGCTCGATACAGGGGTAAAAGGGTAACGCTCTGTGGCCTGCAGTACGCAGGAAGTGAGAACAGAGGATCTAATGGGGACCCTTCTGGCCTTGAAATCTACGAATCCGAACGGCACAGCCCAAGTCCCTCATAGTAATTAGCATGGGGGGGTCTTGCTCCTGGGGATAAAACCGAGTGCAGCGACTGAGACAAAACAAAGCTAACCGCTGTCTGTGCTATTTCTCCCCTCTTGGGCAGGCTCAAGAGACCCCCGCAAAGATGCCGTCTCAGATGGAACATGCCATGGAGACGCTGATGTTCACCTTTCACAAATACGCCGGCGACAAGAACTACCTGACGAAAGAAGATCTCCGGGTGCTGATGGACAAGGAGTTCCCGGGGTTTTTGGATGTGAGTCAGAAATGCTGATAGGCCCATTGGCTGATTAATCCCTTCTGTCACGGTCCATTGACTTGGCTAGTGATTTGGGGTGGGGCGGAGGGGGGTGCTCATCCCTCCAGGCCAGGACTGAGCAGTGATGCTCCAGTGTGGTGCTAGGGGGCGCTGTGCGGCTGGAAGCGCCTTCAGACGCAAAATCAAGGTCAGAACCGTTTTATACTTTAGCAGGTTTTTGCAAGTCGGGGTCAGATGTTCAGATGCCACGTCAGAGAAGTCAGACAGAGCAGGGAGGACAGGGCAAATGGACTAGATGGGACAGGACAGACAAGGGTCGAAAAAGAAAGAACCTAGGATCTAGATGGACAGAGTCCACCCAGTCAAATTGCAGGTTGAGTGATTATAGTTTTTCCAGCTAAACTCCTCCTCTAACTTCACATGAAGAAACTATTCTGCACTCAAAATGAGGGCCCAGCCCAGCTGGCCTCTCAGTGCTGTTGCAATATCCGCGTAAAATAATGCTAGGATGATTTCCCCTCCGAAAAATTCTTCTTTGACTTGCTCAATCAAAGCCAGCTATGGGATTTAGCCCTTCAACTTGCTGTTCGTTCATGTCAAAGGAAGCCACGTGGCAAAGGCAGCTGACTGGCTTTGAAGACCTCAGCCCAGGTGCATGGCTGTTGGCGTAAGCTGGCTGCCAGGCTTCTCCCCAGAGGTGGCTGCATTTCCGCAGTATGGAGAGACTGTGTGTACAATGCTTCAGGGTGGGAGGTGCTGTGGGCTCCTTCCTGCTTCACTGCTGCCTTTGGAGCGAGGGGAGGGGAGGGGCCAGGATGAATGAGGAGGAGCTGTCTCTGGGCTGAGATCTGCTGTTTTCTCCACCTTGAGTCCCTGTGGAGAATTTGGCCCTCCAGCTTCTAGCCCCAAGATGCTCTCGCTCTTGTCTCTCGAAAAGGCCTGATCATATTGAAGCCAGTGGCCAGATTCCCATTGGCCCCGGCATTGAGTTTGAAACCTCCCAGCTGTGGCACGGAAAGGCAAGTGGCCCCTTCACCCCCTCCCAGCCCCTGTGGCATTCATGCACCGCAGATGCCAGGACTCACAACTGCCTCCAGCAGAGGAGGCTCTGCAGGGGCGGGGTCACTGCTGCACTCGATTCCCTGCCATTTATCAGCTCGCGGCTGACACAGATGATGGGGAGAGGCTCTGGGCAGCGTGTTCCCTTCCTGATAAATGATGCATCATCCAAGACAATAGCATTTTGGTAACAGCCTGCTATGTGCCGTGCTATTAATAACCCTGCTGCCTGGTGCACTGCATTCTCCCTGCTCCTTGGCTGTTATGGTTTGGTGCAAAGCAAGAAGAAGGCTGGAGGGCAGACATGTGACGAATGGCAGATGGGCAAAGCTCCCCCCTGATAAATCTCCTGAGCACCCAGCTGCGATCCTGTAACTGAGGAATGATGCCATGTCTGAGCAGTGACGGGAGTCGCCTCCCAGGAGGTGCAATACAGCATGAATCGCATGGAGCAGTTAAGTGACGTGCCCACGGTCAGATAGTTAGCCAGTTGCAGAATTGGGAATATGACCCAGGAGTCCAGGCTCCCAAGACCCTGCTCTAACCACTAGGCAACACTCCTGGGGCTAGGCACAGTACCCAGGAGTCCTGGCTGCACGGCAAATACATTAAGCACCAACTTTGTGTTCACAACGAGGATCCCAGGCAGCAATGTGGCACGGAAAGGGCGTAGCCTGGGAGGGCATGGAGACGCATTTCTGGGTAACTCGTGCCACGTTGAAGAGGGGACTGGGTGCTATCACTGTCCCTGCAGACATGTCTTTTCTCAAGGAAAGCCAAGCCAGAAAGAACTGGACTAGCATGGTGTGATACAGGGCAGGATTGTGGTGCATCAGCAGGTCGGCCTCTGGGTCAGGAAAAAGGGGCAGTGGCAGAACTGTGTGTGTATGGAGCCCAGGGCTAGAATAGCAGGGGGCTGCGGGTTGGGGTTGAGGGGCATTGGCAGAGCAGTGGGGGTTCAGAGCTCAAAGCTGGAGTAGTGGCGCAGACAGCACCTCGCTGTTGAGGTGGCTGGGCAGAACCAGCCTGGTGCCAATTACTGCAGGTAGATCACTGCTGCCATAAGAACCAGATCAGCTCCTGCTTTGGAGCAGGAAAGCATCACAAAGTCCTTGTAGATAACTCCGTCCCCGCCAGCATCTCCTGTGCCTCCAGCGTTGCAAGCTGGCACAGCCTGATATAATCAGAGACCGGTATTTAATGCTCCAGCCCCAGGGCATCCATTCCACTGCACGGGTGCACATTGAGATTGTCAGCAATTAACCAATGCGCTGCAGTCCTCCCATTACCCCCTGCTCCAGGGATACAGTCACCTCCATGGCAGGGCCTCACCTGCAGCTGGCTAAGTGCAGCGGTGGTATAAGCAGGTGCAACACAGTGGCATTGCTCCTGCTAACGCCATGGCCGGATTTGGCCCATCACCTGTAACTCAGCTAGGCTGGGTTTTCAGGGGCACCTAAATCCCCTGCACTTTCAAGGACAGCTGTGTGCCTAACCCCCTTCAAAGCCCCAGCCTTGCTTTTACCACCGCGACACAGGGCCAGTTTCTGATCCCAGTGACACCGGCGTAGATCCAGAGTGGCTGCAGGGACAGGACTGAGGTTGCTGTAGGGGATGTATTCTGATCTCAGGCACCCCGGTGTAATTCTGGAGTGACGCCCTTGAGGTCCCAGTTGACACCAATATTCGGGAGAGCTGAACCTGTTCTCGGTCCGCTCACCTAATTCAGTGCTCGGCTCCTTGCTGATGCACATCAGTCCTGGCCCGCATCGCACCCTGTCAGTCCAGGTGTATGGGGTGGAGAGCAGAGCTAAGAGGTCTTGGTCTGGAGTGGCAACCGCCTGGAGAAGCTGGTACACATAAACTGCGGCTTATCACACACTTCCAGGCTCACGGCTCATTTCCTCAGTCTGTAAAGCAAACACTGCGGTTGCTTGCAGATGGGGTGCCATGCGCAGAGCTCAGGCATTGCTTTGTTAGGTTTGGAGTGTGGCCTGCATGCACAGAGGTCTTAGCTTATTGCTTGCTGTGCAAGCCATGGGGCAAAAGGTTCCTCCCAGACCCCTTGTGCTTGGACTCAGGGGGCCCAGGCCTCTGTAGAGGGTGGAGTTTCACTGCCAGAGCACAGAAATCGATCTCCTTCAGGATCACATCCAGAATGTCTGCTTAGAAGAGATCCTAGAAACTAGAGCGAAAAGCCCTTGTCTCCAGCCCTGGGCGCACACACTCCTTGCAAGCGCCAACTTTAAATTCTCCTTCCTCTGCCTGGGGGACCGTCACATTGCAAAATCCAACAGATCCTGCAGGAAACAATGCCTGCCAATCATTTTAAGTGCTGCACGCCTACATCGCAGTTAGCATTCACACTATATTGGAGCAGTGCCACTGCAGATTTACCATCCCCACCCCACAATCGAAAGACAAAATATACAGGAACGGACTCTATAAAGATGCTGGAAATCTGGGGAGTGGGGACTAGGGCTCAGGACTCCTGGCTTCTTTTCCCTTCTCTAGGAAAGGAATGTTTGGACAGTGGTTAGAGCAGGGGGCTTGGCATGAGGACTCCTGGGGTCTAGTTCCAGCTCTGCCACTGGCTCACTCTATGACCCTGTCCAAGTCACTTAACTGCCCTGTCATTCAGTTTCCCACTCATGAAGTTCACCTGCCTCCCAGAGATGTGCAGTGAGACATGGTGAAAGGTTGCGATGCGCCCTGAGATCCTTTAGCAGCCCAGAAGTGGTGCTATTGATTTCCCTGGACACTTTCTTCAAGACTCATTTTAAAGACTCCCTGCCTGAGATCTGAACCCTCAAGAGCACGCTGCGGAGCTATTCGGATTTGTGACCTGTCACAGACCAGGACCCCATTGTGCTGGGCACGACAGGGGATGCTTTCGGGTGGTAGAACTGAGAATAATGAGAGGACATTAAGAAAAAGGAAACTTAGGTGAAACGGCAGGAAAAATTTCCAGACACTGAACCAGATCCTCAGTTGGTGTAAATCTGCCTAGATCCATTGACTTTAACAGAGCGACACTGATTGACGTCAACTGAGAGTCTGGCCCAGTGAGAGCTGCCTAGGAAGTGATCCGTCTAAACCCTTGTGGTTCAGGCCATGAGCTAACCTCTAAGTGATGGGGTTAGGAGGGGATTTTCCCTGGGAGCAGGTTATCCCATCATCAGTTCAGGTTCTCTTGCATCTGTCTCTGAAGCAGCTGGTGCTGGAGACAGAATATCGGGCCCGATCTGCTCTGCTCCGGCAAGCCTCATGTTCCCACAGGAAGTAGCGAAAGCTACATGACTTTGGTCATTTCAAAGCAGTAGGAAACGTACCACTGGGACCAGTTGTGGGTGGGGAAGGGACTAAAGGATCTAATAGGTGCTTGATCACATGCCTAATGGAAACAGGCAGCTGTGGGTTCCAAGCCTCCCCGGGGCAAGGAGCCGCAGAAACCACAGCTTCATCAGTACGTCGTGCACGCAGCCCGCAGAGGGCTGGGCCCATCGGTGTCCTTAGCTCCGGCTGGGTGGTGAAAGGAGAAGCATTTTCGAAAGCTAGTTTACATTCGCTGCTCAGCGTTTGTATCCTGCTCAGGACGGGAGTGTTGCCTGACGTGTGCTACGCAAGGAGGAGACTCCCCCCAGCACAGGGCCTGAAATCCACATGTGCATCTCATGAGCTTTCTGTACGGGGCGGGGGGGAGGGGAGGAGCTGTACTTCTAGTCACCATGGGATATAGGCTAGCCAGTTTCGGGGCAATGCACTGGCCTGTCTGAATTAGGAACACTGCAGGGGGTGGAGGGAAAAGGAGTTTGAAACGACATTAAAAGATCGTTGTTAGTTATTACTGGGGCTTGGGGCTGTTCAAGGCACCAATAAGGAGACTGCCCATGACCCAAGGAACTTGCACGGTCTTAGGGGCGCAACCCTCCAAGCTGATTCATGAAGGCAGCTCCTCCCACCCACTCGGATTGGAGCCTGAAAGACAGGCACAGGGGAACTAGGATGTATGGGGAACATCAGAGCAGGGAGAACGTGGAAGGACTGGGCAGCATGTGTCTTTTGAAGAGAGGCCCAGATGCCACAACGATTGGCACTATACAAAGCTCCACACGGATAAGCTACGGAAACACTGAGATGGACGGAGGGATGAACAGATAGCTGAAGGGATAAGGAGCCCCTGGGATGGACAGAGGGATGGATGGATGGATTTGGAGCCTGTGGGATGAAGGGATGAACAGATAGCTGAAGGGACAAGGAGCCCCTGGGATGGACAGAGGGACGGATGGATTTGGAGCCAGTGGGATGGAGGGATGAACAGATAGCTGAAGGGACAAGGAGCCCCTGGGATGGATAAACACACAGACAGGCTCCCACACTCTTGCTACAAAGCAGCTTCAGCCAGGAGCAAACTCAGCTCCATTAGCTCACAGCCCCCTCTGCTTTTTCTTTCATGTATTTTCCCTTCCCAGAACCAGAAAGACCCCATGGCCGTGGATAAAATCATGAAGGACCTAGACCAGTGCCGGGACGGCAGAGTCGGCTTCCAGAGCTTCTTCTCGCTAGTGGCTGGGCTGACCATCGCGTGCAACGACTACTTTGTGGTACACATGAAGCAGAAGGGGAGAAAATGAAGAGGTGACCGGAGACGCCCCCCGCCTAACTCCTAAACCCCGAGCCATATAAAGGGGGCCACGTCGCACAGCCTGGATCTGAGCTCCCAGCTGGCCACTGACACCAATGGAAAGTTGGGCGCGTGGATCAAGGACACAATGTGATCCTCCGAATGTGCAAACAGGCTCCCGAGTCGCCATATAACAGGCAGGAGAGAGCCTGCTATCCCCGCCCCAGAGCAGCTTATGGTTTTTATAGTGTATCCATGCCTTGCCCTACAATAAAGAATCCCTCCCTTTGTTTTTTTAAATCCTAACGGCGTATAGTTTTTTTTTTCCTCTGCACTGGCCATGTCTGATCAGCGTCACTTTAGAGGGAGTTCCGAAGGGTGCAGGAGGCACGATAAATCCGAGATGATGGAGCTTGCAAACTTCCAGAGCTGGTGCACAGAGCGTTCTGGAGCTACACATAAAGCGGGCACAGGGGCACCTGAGCTTTGAGACACTGAGGGTCACGGGGGCAACTTGCCAGGAGTGGGAGGGGCTTGCCTAATTTGCATATATTTGCATGGCTTTAAATAAAAAATAGCACTTTTTTAAGAGCATGCAAAAGTGTATGCAGCATACTCTGCTCGCTGCCTTAATCCAGTCGCCAAAAAGTCCATGCAATGCCCCCTCCCTCGCGCACTCCCAAACACGCCGTGTGCGCTCCCAGAAAAACCCACTGACATCGACGCCAAGTCCCCGATTTGCATCAGCGAGGTGGGATTTGCCCTGGCCGCGTCCGGGCGCGTTCGAAGTGCACCTGCCCCATCGTTTCAAGCTGATACAAATACAGCTTCAGATTTGGAAATCTGGCTGTGCAAAAGAGCAACGCTCCCCGGCCCACAGCGGAGCCTGCGCTTGCAGCAGCTTGAGACAGTGGGGCGGATGCATTGTCTCTTTTTGTTTTGGCACGATCCAGATGAACCACGAGCCAGCTCTAGAGCCTCCCAACCCTCGGCCCCAGTTCAAGAGCGAGATCTCGGCCATGCGCCTGAGCAGAACAGATGTGGAAACAGCGCTGGGATGGCCAAGTGCCGGCTCAGAAACCCAGTGCAAAGGGCATGACTGTGGAAAGAGGCAACTGCTTCCTACCACGCGCCACTGTCTGAGTGCGGCACGCGGAGCCTGGGGCCCCTCTTGTATCTTTAACGGCAAGAGACGCTCTGGCCCTTGAACAGCGCCTAAGCCACTGAGGCCAGGACAGGATTTTCCAGCAGGTTCGTTCGTGTGACGGCTCCTCAGTACATGGCTTCCAGGCAGCAGGACAACTCTGGGACAGCCCTAGGTCTGCCAGTTGTGGTCGGATGTATTTCTGGAGGTTTCATCACATGACATAATCTCGAATGAAAGATTAATCTTTAATTCCCAGAGACCCCAGGGCAATCCTGGAGGGCTGGCAATCCTAGACAGCCCTGAGCGTCCAAGCTAAATAAGCAAGGCTCAGCGCAAATTACCGTGCGGCAGGAAAGGCAGCTGGGCGTATATCAGCCCCTAACATTCACACAGCCCTTATCCCAGGCCCTAACTGACACCTCCTTTGCTTCCCCTACTGCCATGGAATTTCTGTGCATCCCTCCGTCTGCGGCCAGTGCTGCTTGGGGAGCAGATTCCAAGCCAGCCAGGATATTGCTGGACGCATTCTTCACATTTGCCTGCCAGATCGCTGGCTCTGGTCACCCAGGAAAACACAGCTGTAGGACTCCGTGACGGGGCTGACTCAATTGAACTGGAACCTGGCACCAGAGTGGGGATTGGGTCCGAGGGGAGCTGGGAGTCAGGATTCCTGGGTTCAGTTCCCGGATCGAGGAGGGGAATGGAGTCCAGTGGTCAGAGGAGGGTGTCAGGACTCCCAGGAGGGAAATGGGGTGTTAAATCAAGGAGGCTCGGAGTCAGGACTCCTGGGTTCAATTCCTGGCTCAGGGAGGGGAATGGAGTCTAGTGGTTAGCAGTGGGGGCTGGTATTATGCCAGAAGGCTCCTTTGAATAGCCGCTTGAGCTGCAGGAAGGCACCCCCACCCCTCCCCAGCTCTCCCTTTCACACCCTTGTCCCTCACTCCCTCTCAGCCTTGCAGGTGATTCCTGCGGGGGGGGCAAGGACGCAGCAGCAACAGGCTTTTCGTGCCCCAGGACTGGATCCCACCTTTCCCTGCCCTGCTGTTTGTTTGTTTTTTCTCCCCACGCAGCTATTTTCAGGCAGAGGGAGGTGTCCCGTAACCCATGAATTTTCCTAGGGATTTTCAGCCGGGCCCGCCTGCTCTGACTGGGGCCGCTTGCTGCAGCAGCCTCAGAGGGAAGGTGCTGCTCGCTTGTCTTCACTGGCAGCAGGGATCCAGGCAGTCAGCACAGCCCCCAGAGAACCGGTGTCCAGGGCAGTGCCCTCCAGCCCCCCCTTGCTCTAACCAGTAGCCCACACTCACATTTAGAGCCTGGAATAGAACCCAGGAGTCCTGGCTCAAAGCTCCCTACCCGAGCCACTAGACCCCACTCCCTTCCCAGTACCTGGAATTCCCAGCCTCCCTGCTCTAAGCCCTAGACACGTCTTCCCCCATCCCAGGCATGGGAGTGCCAGAGAACTGCTGCAGCTCCAGTGATGACAAACACCAGGAGCTCAAGAGGATATGAGTGTTTGGGTGGGGCTTCCCTAGAGTCTCCCACCGGAGTGGGTGTGGGATGTTAACCGTTTACTTACACAACTGCATTCTATTGAGCCCCTATTTCAGCTCAGGGCGTGTGGGTTTCACTTCCCCACCCCTGGATGTGCCGTAAAGAAGCCCAGGGCCCCGCAAGTGCTGAAGCTCTAGCCCTGGCGCCACCTCCTCTTGCTCTCCCTGTTTCTGGGGGTGTCACAACCATCTCCCAGCGTGGGAGGCTGCTGCGTTCTTGCTCGGCCTGGAGCCCTGAGGGCTTCATTCCTCGCCCACTCCTTGGCTCAGGCAAAGCAGGCTGGGGAGGGGAACAGGACCGTGCATTTCACGGGCTCGGTGCCAGCGGGATTCCCCAGTGTCCTGCATGGCAGTGCTGTCTTGGAAAGATACAGGATACGAGACTGGCCCTTCCCACCCACCAGCAGACAGCCCAGCAGGCTGAAGGTCTCTGGCTCCAAACCCATCCCAGCAGCTGCTACCTCCCCAGCTCACAGCTTGAACGGAGAAGGCTCGAGCAGCTGATTTGTGGCCCCCGCTTCAACAGCTCCCCCCACAGTAGACTGGCCAGAGTGCAGTCCTGCCCCTCCAGCCAGTCTCCATCCCGCCCACATGCCAGCACAAAGGGGCGGCAGGGCCTTTATAATGATTCCTAAGACCATCTCCAGAGCACACACAACAGAGGGAGCGGGCAGGTGAGCTTCCAAAACACACAGTCCCCCCCAATCCGGAGGGGGTGCGAGGGGAGCTTGTTCTCCATATGCCTTAGCCTCAAGGATGCCAGCAAAGAGAGGCCGATTAGTGCTGGTGAGTTTTGCCTCTTGCTCACTAGGCACTGGACAGAGACCTACCCAACTCATTGCACGCAGAGGCCAGCTGCCTTTGGGTTTCTCTGTACTGCAGTGACAGGCAGCTCATGCAGATAAATCCGAGCGGAGCAGGAACCCCGGGTAATAACTCAGGGGCCTACCCTGCACTGAAGCACGTGCTGCTGCAGCTTCACTGCTCCAGCGCCCGAGCTGGCTAGATTAAAGCCAGCTCGGGGACGTCTACACGCGTTAGCCGCTGTGACTTTCAGACGCTCCAGGCTGGGTCCGATCTGAACCAGCAAGCGGGCCAGCTCGGCACCTCGCTCCCTAGAACTAGCCAGCCTGCTTACATGGCCAGCTGTTAGAATGGGCTCTTCATACAATAGGGAGGCGCTGCTGAGGGGGAAGGCAGCCCCTGCCAAATATGTATCCAAAGCACATTCCTTTGCCAGCTCAGGACTGGAGCTTACTGCCTCTTTGTCCTGCCCTAGGAGGATACAGTGCCAGGGAACAGCAAACCTCACACAATGGAGGCATTAATCACGCAGGGTTATAAATCCCTTGGGGCCTGGCTTTCCAAAGGGCTCGGTCTGTCGGGTGCACGGTGCTTGGGAATCTGGAACAACCCGGAGAACCGATTCCCTGCTGCTCCACTGAAGCCCTGTGGGGCTGGAAGCACTCAGTACCTCAGAGATCAGGCCTTTGGATCATTTGACTTGCATGTGACCCGCAGTTGAATAAATTGCCCCCACCCCAGGGCCGGCTCCAGCTTTTTTGCCACCCCAAGCGGAGAAGGAAAAAAAAACCCCAAAAAACCTCGACTGAGCTGCCAGCGAAGCGCCACCGAAGAGGAAGAGAGGGAGTGGAGGACCTGCCGCCGAAGACCCGGACGTGCCACCCCAATAACGGCAGGAGTGCCACCCCTTTCTATTGGCTGCCCCAGGCACCTGCTTCCTTCGCTGGGGCCTGGAGCCGGCCCTGCCCCACCCAGACCCTCAGCTCATGCCCGGGAATCCCATTCACACGTGTGGTGCAGGAAGGGGTGAAAGGCAGACCTGCAGCTCACTCCTTAGCCTGCATTTCACTGCAGTGTCTCCCAGCAAAGCCGAACACTGGCAGACTGCAGAGCGCAGTCAGCAGTCCCCTCCAAGACGGCTAAATTCAAGCCAAGATTAAGGGCGAGCCTGTTGGATGACACTAAGCACCAGAGGCTGGGCAGTCTAAGGAACCAGAGAGACTCATAGGGTCTGAATCCAGCAGCCTCAACACCGAATCCCCGGTATGTTTGCTCCAGCCAAACCTTCTCCGTTACCCCGAAGGGACACCAGACACACCCTCTGCAGGAGCTGGCACCCGGCGGCCGGGCTGTACCAGGCGATCAGTGAAAGGGGAAGAAAAGAGGCCACGAGGTTCTGCAATAGCTTCACACGCAGCCAGGCGACTGTCCCGTGACCAAGGCAGTAACAAGCAGGGAGGAGTGAGCACCGGGCTGCCATTTTGCCCCCCCAGTGCAGTCTGAGCTGCGAGAGCCCTGTCCTGGTTCTGATTAGGAGGCCTTTCCACACATTCATAAGCTGGAAGGAATGCACCGTGCCTGTCCTAGAGCCACCCCACCTTGGGCTGTGCCGCACTGTCCGGAGTGGTTCTGCCGACCAATGTTCCCTCCCGCTTTTCCCACGCGTGTGCGGAATGAATCCTGTTATGTGCAGGGTGGTGGGGCGAGGGGTTCAGCGTGGGGGAGTGGGCTCGGGGCTGTGTGTGCGCATGGGGGGAGGGGCAGGCGCAGGGAGTGGGAGGCGAGAATGTGGACTTCAAATCAGTTGCCGGCTTCACAGGAAGCTTTTAATGATGTAACCAGACCATTCGGTGTCAGGAGCAGGGGGCTCAGAATGGGTCGGGGCTTCCCACTGGCACCAAGGTATTACAGTACTTGGAACTCTCTAAACAAACAAAAGAGAAGGATAGATAGACAGACAGACAGATAGGTGTGTATTGGGATGGACAGTAGATAGCCCAAGTCTAGGGTTTGGGCTTGGGCAGGGCTGGCTTTAGGCCAATTCCACCAATTCCCCCGAATCGGGCCCCGCGCCTAAGAGGGCCCTGCGCCCAGTGAGAATCTCTTCCCTGGCTAGAGGCACCTTTTTAATTTTTACTCACCTGGCAGCGCTCCGGGTCTTCGGCGACACTTCGGCAGTGGGTCCTTCGCTTGCTCTGGGTCTTCAGCGGCAGTTTGGTGGCGGGTCCTTCAGTGCCACCGAAGACCTAGAGCGAGTGAAGGACCCGCTGCCGAAGACTCGGAGCACCGCCCGGTGAGTACAAGCCCCATGTGTTTTTTACATTTTTTTTTTATATATATACAATCATCCCTGCCGGGGCCCCGTTGAAACGGTTCGAATTGGGCCCCGCACTTGCTAAAGCCAGCCCTGGGCTTGGGCTCACAGCTTAAAGAAAATAAACAAAGGGCTACGGGGGGGAAAGGCGAGAGAGAGAAGAGACAGAGCAGGACAGGGTAGGGGAGACACAAAGGGAAAGATGCAGCCTATTCACAGGGTCCTGCCATAAACACAATGGCTACAAACATGGTTCCTGCCGACCCTGAAACTGTCCCTTGGGGAGAGTGGGGGGCAGCTAAACCCCTCCCCTGGACAGGATCCGGCCCCTGGCTGGAAGCATAGGGTGACCAGATGTCCTGATACAGGGGCATTGTCTTATAGAGGCAACATTACCCCACCTTAAAAAAGAAGTGTCCTGGTTTTTCACATTTGCTGAGTGCTACTGGCATCCCAGACTGGCAGCGGACTGAGCCACTCAGCCCCCGGCTGGCCCGCTCAGCCTGCTGCCGGCTGAGTAAATGGAACCTCAGACCAGCAGCGGGCTGAGCGGGGTTGGTGGTGGGAACCCCAGACAATGATCCCAGGGAAGGATCACACTAAATTGATAAGAGCTGCACTTTAATTTTATTTTAAATGAAGCTTGTTAAATATTTTTAAAACCTTATTTACTTTAAACACAACAATAGTTTATTTATATAATATAGACACAGAGAGAGAGAGAGAGAGAGAGAGAGAGACCTTCTACAAATGTTCAGGCACAGGAAACCTTACATTGCAGTGAATTTGGCACACCACTTCTGAAAGGTTGCCGACCCCTGGGCTAATGCATCTTGGGCCTGATTTGCAGAGGTGCAGGGCATGTACACATTGGCTTCTGCTTTGGGTGCTGAGCACATTTCGAATCTGGCTCATACGCACGGACACTGCATCATGGTTCCCCGCTCTCTGCAACTCCATCTCCCTGGCTTGTTGGGCTTTGTCACCCACTTTCAGTTTATAACACAGCAACAGAGACCCTGGCACAGGGCATTGCCTGGGCATTGATAAACAGCTGGGATTCCCCAGGGGCACCTTCCGATGATCCCCGCAGCGAACTACCCTGATCATCTGCTGTTATTGCATTCACAGTGGGTCCAAACAGCGCGGCTGGAAGCATTCCCTCTTACCTCAGCCCTGAGGAATTTTATCAGCTAACATTCCTGAAACTGGGGGTGGGATGTGGAAAAAACCTCCAAAAAATACCCAAAGTCGGGGCAACCTGAGGCACACTCTGCCTGGAAAGACAACGCCTTAGAAAGGGGCAGGTGAGGGCAACTAGTTTTCTTCATCACCACCAACATTCATAAGCTCTAACTGCCTGTTTCGTTTCTGCCCCAGTTCACGCTGGACCTGAACTCTGAGGCGAACTCCACTGGAAACATGAAGGTGCCACCAGCGGGTCAATATCTCTGGAAACGACACCAGCGCCAGGGGGAAGGCCTGGGCAGTGGCAGCTGTTGCTATTGTTTGAAGGGAAGGTTTAACCTTCTGTCCTGATGGGCTTGAACTGATAGGATTGTCCTCCCCACAGCCACTCCTTGACAGCAGCCCTGTCACCTGGCCGGGGTGACAGCTGTTCTCCACCTTCCCAGCTCGTGCAGCTGCAGACTGAGTCCGCAGTCAGACCTTAGCTGGAGGGGAAAGGGCAGGCAAACGGGAGGTTACCAAGTCTCCGGTGATCTCGATCCGCTGGCTCCAAGCCTTTAAAACGATAAGAGGAAGCTGCCTTCGCAGCAAGCATGAGGGCAGCCACATGCACGTGCCCGCTGCGCGGAGAGGCTGGTGCCTTTGAGCTATTCACCGGGACTAGGGGAACAGGTAAAGAAGATGCTTTTCCAGGAAAATAAAAAACAGAATTACTGGGCTGGATTTAACCCCATGAGCTCCACTGCTCCCCGAGACCTGGCACCACACGTAGGGCTAGAGCCTGGAGTCCGAAGCCACAGTGCCCCTGCGGGGCTGAAGCCCAGAGCCCCGGCACCAGTGTGAGGCAGAAGCCCTGAATCCCCTCCACCAAGCCCCAAGCCCTGCAGGTCTAAAGCTCTGAGCTGCCCCCGCTCCCCAGGGGCTGAAGTCCAGAACCCCGAGCATCCACCCTGCCCCCCAACTGGGCCTTGGAGCTTTTATAGCATGTTGCACGGGCCTCAGAAAGGAAAAGGTAGAGAACCTCTGCCATAAATGCATGTGTGTATGGCAGTGGTCCTGGTGTGGGGCATGTCCCCCTAGGGGGGCACAGAGGAATGTTTGGGGGGGGGTGTCAGGGCCCGGGCCAGCCCCCAACAGGGGGAATGGGGAGGGAGCGCCATCCAGCCCCACTCCCAGCCCCTGGGGTGTGCAGACAGCAGTAAGGGGGGGGGGTAACGACAACCCTGAAAAGTTTGGTGACCACTGGTGTAAGGGATGGGGAGAATTAGCGTGTTTTCATGTGAGACAGGATAAGAGAGAGGCAACGGCTGTGGTGCATCCTAGAGAACGGATATGCTGGGGGTGTGTGGCAGAGAGAATGGAGTGTGTGTAGGTGTGTCTCTGCACAGATCTTTGTTGGCAAGAGGCGCATGCTGGGACACAGGAAACGCATCACTTCCTCAGGCTGCACACTGCCTGCTGCCTGACAAACCCACTCAGCCCTATCCAGAGCCACATTGATCCCAGTCGCTGGGGCACCAGGCCAACTCGGCCTGAGGGCTTCACACTAACACCCCCCCACTTCCCAGCCATCCACAAAGGTGCAGGCCAGAGGGGGAGGTAAGGGGGGGGGGAACAATGGCAGAGGCAGCAGCTCCTGCAACTCGCCTTGGTCCACATAGCAAAGATCATCACGACCCGAGAGCAAATCAGGGTATGTCGACACTGCTTCCGATGGCATGTAAAGTACATACACTGCATGCCCCCTCGCCTGGTACAAATAGCAATGTAGACAGGGAAGCACTGCTTAAGTGCGTAAAGACACGCCTGAACCCATAGGGTATGTACCCCCCACAGCTCTCTCTACACACAAGCAGCACCTCCCCATCAGTGTCCCTGCTGCTGGAGCTTGTCCCCGCTGCAGGAAAAGGCTCCGGACTTGGGGAAAGGCTCTGGCAGAGGGGAAAGACTCCTGGCAGCTCCCTGCAGCTGGAGCCTTTCCCCGCTGCCTCCTCACCGCCAGAGCTTTTCACTGCTGTGCATAGCTACAGCATGGTGCAGACACAGCCGGCTTTTCACTGCGGCGTGTAGCGGCGTATACTGTACAACAGGGGGGGGCAAACTACAGCCCGCAGGCCACATCTGGCCCACGGGACCGTCCTGCCCAGCCCCCGAGCTCCTGGCCTGGGAGGCTAGCCCCCGGCCCCTCCCTGATGTCCCCCCTCCCCAGCAGCCTCAGCTCGCTCACTCCGCCACCGGCGCAATGCTCTGGGCGGTGGGGGTGTGAGCCCCTGGGGCAGCGCAGCTGCAGAACCCGGCCTGACCCGGTGCTCTGAGCTGCGTGGTGGCGGCAGTGGCGGTGGCATGGCCCGGCTCCAGCTGAGCGGTGTGGCTGCAGTGCCGCCAGCCACCGGTGCTCCTGGCAGCATGGTAAGGGGGCAGGGAGCAGGGGGAGTTGGATAGAGGGCAGGAGAGTTCGGAGTGGTGGTCAGGGGGCGGGGGTGTGGGTGGTGGTGGTGAAACAGGGGGTTGAATGGGGCAGGGGTCCCGGGGGGGCAGTCAGGAAGGAGGGGGGGTTGGATGGGGCGGCAGGGGTTCCAGGTGCAGTCAGGGGACAGGGAGAAGGGGTGGTTGGATAGGGCAGGGAACAGGGGGGTTGGATGGGGCAGGAGTCCTGGGGGGAGGGGGGGAGAGCAGATAGGAGGTGGGGGCTGGGCCACGACCCCCTCCCCTAGCCGGCCCTCCATACAATTTATGAAACCCGATGAGGCCCTCGGGCCAAAAAATTTGTCTGCCCCTGCCCTACAAGCTGCTGCCAGTGGTGTGCAGTGTGGACATGCCGTCTCACAGCTGATCCTTGACCAGTCTCTGCCCTGCACCCATTGGGTGAACAGAGGATCCCTGGGGCTGTCTGCTGGTGCCTCAGCAATGCTAGGCTGCCCAGACTCTCCCAGTACTTTTCAATGGCTCCGTGCCCTGTGGTCTCGAGTCTGGGAAATTCAGCTCCCGACCTGCCATAAACAGTCCAGAAGCCGGGACTGGGCGACAGGGGATAGATCCCTTGATGATTCCCTGTTCTGTTCATTCCCGCTGGAGCACCTGGCTTTGGCCACTGTTAGCAGACAGGATACTGGGCTAGATGGACCTTTGGTCTGACCCAATCTGGCCGTTCTTATGTCCAACCAATACGGCATCTGATACACCTGAGGGATCACGTCCCCTGGGTTTTACACACATGCACACTCCACTACACACGTTCAAGCTGGGTACCTCCGGGATTCTTCCTGATAGAAAGTTTGCTTACTGAAGATGAAACACGACCCATCCCTTCTGAGAACAGAACCCAGGAGTCTTGACACCCAGTCGTTTGCTCTAACCACAGAACCCCAAACGCAGTTCCAGAGCAAGGCACAGAACCCAGGAGTGCTAAGGCCCAGTGCCCTGCTCCAACCTCTAGACCACATTCCCTTCCCAGAGCTGGGAACAGAACCCGGCAGTCACAACTCTCCTTGTTCTAACACGGTGGGTTTCAACCCCCAGCCCAACCAGCACACAGCTGCAGCCCATGTGACAGCCTCAGAGCCATACAGGCAGTATGTATAGTGTGTGGATGCGGCCCACATAACCCAGAGAGAGCTGCATATGCAGCCCACAATGGCAAATAGGTTGAGAACCACTCCTCTAACACCATTGCCTCTGCTTCTTTTAATAGTAACACTTTGCATTCATATGGCACTTCAGGTCAAAGGAGCTCAAAGCACCCTCCTAAGGGTGTGGCGACTTCCAGCTAGATCGCAAATACCACGGGAAGAATCTTTCTTCCCTTAGTTCTGTATCCAGTCCCAAATGAAACCAGGATCCTTGTGAGAAAATTAAAACAAGATACTAAAAAGGTTTCCCAATTTTTTAATTGAATCTTTAAAAAAAATTAGGGAGGTGGGTCTGGTTGAAGATTTGGGGGAAAAAAGCTGGGTTGGTTCTTTTATGATCCAAAACTTTGCCCATCCCTGCTCTTGACTGGGGTAAGTGGGTGATTAGGAATACCCCTGTCCTTCTGGGCCCCGATGCCTGCTGTGGGTTGTGGTGGGAGCCCTATACTACACAAGGATTTATGCAATAAACATCCCGTGTTTATTTCTCCTGACTCATTGATTTGTGCTTGCTTGAATCAAGCCGGGAGCCTTTCATATCTCAAATATTCCCTAGTTCCTGGTTGAGTTGGTACAGAATAAGCTCTTCTCTGTGTAATTGAAAACAGTGGGTAACAAACCACACACCACACACACTCCACAAACTCCCCTCACTATTATGATTCACCCACCATCTCCATTCCAAGTGTTTTGCCAAAATATTTGACGTTACTGCGGCAACAGGGCTGAAAATCCCAAGGCCAGGGCTTGGTGTGGTGGAAACTTTCTGGCGGTGTTTCACTGGTTGGATCTCATTTCGAACTGTGAATCACTTCACATGGAGGAAGTGACTCCCCTGTATGTGGCATTTACCAAGCCAGGCACCAGGGTGATGGCAAATAAAGCGCACTCACCTCCTGCCAGCATCTCGTAAAGAGTGGAAGCTGCTTGGAAGATAATGCAGAAAATAGTTCTCTCTCTTTGAACCAGGGTGACATTTCTTACTGGGTTCAGAAGCAAATACATTTTTGCAGATATTAACAAGAATATTGCAGCTCTCTCTGATGATGCACAGGACAAAGGTCTCTTTCAGAAAGACAGATGTTCACGGTGCATTATCTCAATTTAAAATATACTTGAGATTACACAGGAAGTCAGTAACAAAGCTAGAAATAGAACCCAGGAGTCCTGGTTTGTTCCCCTATTTTAACCACAACTTTTTGGGGGTGTTTCTAGCCTCTGCACATTATTATTTATTATCTGAGTCATGGCAGTGTTTAGCATTGTGCGAGATGCTGTTCAAACCCATAACCAAAAGGTGGTCTTTGCCCCAAAAAGATTGACAAGATGAGACACAACATGTGGATACAACAAACTGTTGTGAGGAGAGCACAAGGCAAGGATGAGCTGATTGCTACTTATCATGTAGTCAATGACAGCTGACCAGCTGACTACCAGTTGGGACAAGAGGGTCTGCAGGATTCCGAGCATTTTTGCAAATCTTGCCACTTCATTTAGGTGCCTAAATGAGAGCAGAGCTCACTGGAAAATCTGGTCCCAATTGTGAAGGCTTTTGAAAGTCAAGCTTGAAGTGACTTATTCACTAACCAGGGGTGAAGGGGTTTTGCTTGTGTGGTCTAGGCTGCCAGAAAATAAAACACGGTGCACCATCCTGGCAAGATCAGTTTCTCAACAAGCTACATGCACCACTCAGGCTGGCCTTGTGGCTGACCTACAGGGTGAGGAATCAAGGGATTCAGGTTCAATTCCCAACTATACCAGCAAGATACAAAGCAGCTGAGAATCCAGCCCTGCAAATTAACTGGATTTATTTTGCCTGAGCATACACCAAGGAATCCCACAGAGCTGGCAGGACAGATCTTAAACATATTTGACTAAAATACAGGTCTTTGAAATAATTTATTTTACATTGGATTTGACTTATTGGTCTTGTTTTGCAACATTTGTCAAAAAAGGAAAGTTGTGAGAGAGGCCAGGAGCCTGGGGGGAAATTTGCCAGCTCCACAGGTGAGCTACTCTGGCTGAGATGGGTGTAGTGTGTGTGCATCTGTAATGTGGGCTACTAGCTGAGGCGTGTGTGTTTGTGTGTAAACTATGGTCTACTCGCTGAGGTATGTACCGTACCTGTGTGATCTGGGCTACAAAATGAAGTTTGTGTGTCTGTATATAATAGGGGCTACAAGATTAAGATTTGTGTGCGTGTGGAATACAAACTGAGGTTTGCACGTGTATGTTGGGTGGGCTACTGGATGAGTTTTGTGTGTGTGCATGTGTTGCTAGCATAGTCACCAGAGGCAGCTGTTACTGGGTAATAAACCACTCTCTAGTTTGCTGAACAACTGTAACCTGGTTACTGATTGCATCTGGTTGAAAAGCAAAGAAAAAAAAATCTTTCCAGTGAATAAGCCCCTGATTCATTCCTGCCAAACAATAAACCACAAAGGGCTGCAGAGATGAAATCATGGCTCCATGCAGACAGCCAAGCACTGAAGGAGGAGGGGAACTGGGTTTGCTCCAGAAGAGTGGGTGGGGTTTTGTCAGCCCTGCAGAACAGGGTTCTCTCTCTGATCCCCTCCAGCGTTGTTAGCATGCAGGAAATGTGGCCAGATGGACTTTGACATGGTGGGCCAAATCCATCCCTAGGGTAAACCAATGCAGTGGAGTTGCGGCAGTGATTAATCTGGTCCAGAGAAAAGCCTTTGGCTGGGATTGAAATAATTCTACAGCCTCTGCCTTCTCTTCCTCTTAAAGGGTGGAGTCAGGCTGGGGGCCAAGCAGGGGAGTCCAAAGGTGGATCCTGAGAAGATACCTCTCATGGACCAATGCCAAGATGGGCCTCCCTAGCTCTGGGAGTTGAATTCCAGCCCTGGGTAGGGTGTGTACACTGAAAACAAATGATCCAGCAGGCATGTTCCACTCAAGTAGTTTCATGTTCAACCTTTGGCGCAAACTCCCTTTCCAAGAGAATCCAGTCTGTCCATACTCTCACACTACCTCACCCATTTTGCTGTAGCCCAGTGCCGCGCTGGCAGATTAAACAAGGTGTACACTGAAAATTCCAAGCACATTCCTAGATGAAACAGGCAACGCCCTCTACCAACATGCCAGAGGATTTGCTAGGGAATCTATTTTGGTATCCCATCTCTGCAAATGGCCAATCCTTTTTGCTACTGAAGAAGGCTACCTCCCTCCGCATACCCCTCAGGGTCTTTGTGATTAATTGTACAGTGTTATCTCTGACAGGGGAAATTTCTTTCCTACTCCCTCCAGACAGAGATCAGTGTATAGTTCTCTGCAGCACAGGATTATATTCAATAATTTAGGGCCTGACCCTGCTGCCGTGGAAGCCAATGGGAGTTTTGCAATTGACGTCTAAGGGAGATTTATCAGGCCCTTGTCCTGGGTAGCATTAGCTGCAAATGCAGTTAGCATGACAAATTTTATTAGTAGTCCATGTATCCAGGGCGGTATTAAAGCACCAAATGCAATGAGCATCCATGTTCACTAAATGCATTGCTTCCAATTTCACTTCCCTGTCTCGAGGGAGCATGGCCTAGCCCTAGTGATTAAGGCACAGAACAGGCAGTCAGAAGAACTGGCATCTATTTCTGGCTCTGCAGCTCCTTGTGATAGGGGAATTATCTTTTTTATGTGGCAATCAGTAAAACTATCCTTCTCTTTGCTTTGGCTTCACTTAAAGGTCTTTCAGGGAGAGCAGCATATGGGGGAAAGGAGGTTTAGAGACAATGAGTGCACAGTGGGGAGGCCACACCATTTACAGGCTGCAGAGGAAACTGCTCATATATAGAGTAATGGCCAGCTAGGAAGGCACTGAAATAAATTCACGGCAAGGTTCGCTGGAATTGATGACTTTTTTCTTGTTCACAGATCTGTAAACACAGAACTGCAAGTAAATGCCAATAGCAGGGTTTTTAATTATTCATCTTTGCTGCAATACTGTATATGTCTGCAGTGTTCAGTCATATTTTTAAGCAATGGACAGAGTATAGTCTTGCCATCAGCAGAGGTAATGTTAACAGACCTCCTGCCAGAATCTCGGTATGCAGAATGTCTCCGTTTACTGGAATGCTGCAGTCTTTTCAGAAACCAAGACGTGTTTTGTCCTGGGACTCCCTCTTGTGTTAAAAAGGCTTAATAACCAGAGATACTCCCAGCTCCTCTGTATTTCTACAGCAATTCTCCTTCTGAAGCACTTTACAAAGTTAAATTGAGATAAGACACAGGGAACATTTTGCCTATTACTGAGGTGCTTCTAGAGTAGAACATGCCAGCTGTCCAACAGCACAAAGCAATATCACATTGATGCACCAAAAACAGAGCTGTATGTTGCGGAGCATCATTTTGAGCTGTTAAACAGATGCCTAGTTCCACCCTAGAGGTGGCTGCACTTCAGGGCCATCAGTTAGCCTGATGTGGAAATCTTAAATTGGACTCAATATCAGTCAAATTCAGAGACCCATATGTTATATTTAGTCCAAGTTTCTCCCCTCCCCTCTTTATTTTTGCACTGATTTTAAGGCAGTTTTAAAAATCCCTGACTCTTGTGAAAGAGGCCATTGATAGTGTCCATTTCAAGGGGGTTTCTTACCTTTCAGAATCCATCTCGCAAGAAGTCACGGGGAGGCCATTTCACAGCAGTTACGGGATGGTAAAATCATCCTGCCAAGCAGTCTTCTGTGATGTGGCACTGGGTAAGAAGTCAGTGCGGTCGTGTACAATTTTAAAACCTCACCCTTACATTTTCTTTTTATCTTGTCCATTTAAATTAGTCAGAGTAATTACCAGAGTCCACTTTGCCCCAGACATTTATAAAGCTGAATCTTCTTCTGGGAAATATTGGCTGTATGACCAAAACGTGGCTGTCAAATAAGTCGTCTCCCCTCAAAGGAATTCAGTGAAAATGCAAGTCCTACACATAAAGAAGGCTTTGGCAATGGGCACTTAATAGGGTCTCATACACTTCACTGCCCAACCTATGGCCACTTTTACATGATATTAGGTGGACAAAGGTCTCCTGTATACAGAATATAGGACCTCATAGGCTATATGTCAATGAGTAGGGTGACTATATTTCCCACAGAGAACAGGACACCCCCAGCTGTTTGCCCGAAGGCGCCCCCCCCAACTGTTGCTGGCTGGAACCCCTCCTCACAGCGAGGTTGTTGCCCGGTCGCTGGAACCCTGCTTCTCCCCCCAGCCCTGCCTCCCCGCTACGGGGGGCTGGCATCTCCCCTCACCCCCTCTACACTGCACTTTTTTTTTCCTCCCAAAAAGTGGGTATTTGTCCTGTTCACTCTTGCCCACTGATCAAGTCAGCAAGAGCAAAGGGGACACATGCCTCCTTTTGGGAAAAAAAGTCAGGATGGCCGGGACAGGGCTGAACAAAGGGACTGTGTCCGGGCCAAAACGGGATGTATGGTCACCTTATCAATGAGCGCTCTATGGCATAGCGGTGTATGGGGCTATGTGGCTGCTGGGGACTTTATGGGTCAAGACAGGCCAAGGGACTATATAAGGACTATATGGACCCTGGAAGAGTTGTGTAGGGTTCTATAGGGGACCTAGAGAACTATACAGGCTTGATGGGCCTGAGGGAGCTATATGGGAGTTGAGGATAATTATATGGGCCTGTATAGACTCTGGGAGGGGCTATAAGGGTTTGCGGGGACTGCTCCTTGAGCAGAGACATAGATATAGTTGTAGATATAGATGGGACTTGAAGACCCCATGGGAGTGGGAAGGGTTCTATAGGCACTAGGAAGCTATATGGGACCTGGGGAGGGCTCTATGGGTGCTAGGGAGCTATACAGGACCTGGGGAGGGAGGGCTCTGTGGGCGCTAAGGAGCTATATGGACCTGGGGCGGGAGGGCTCTGTGGGCGCTAGGAAGCTATATGGACCTGGGGAGGGAAGGCTCTATGGAGCTATGTAGGACCTGGGGAGGGCTCTGTGGGCGCTAGGGAGCTATATGGACCTGGGGAGGGAGGGCTCTGTGGGCACTAAGGAGCTATATGGACCTGGGGAGGGAAGGCTCTGTGGAGCTATGTAGGACCTGGGGGGGCGGGGGGAGGGCTCTATGGGCGCTAGGGAGCTATATGGACCTGGGGAGGGAGGGCTCTGTGGGCGCTAGGGAGCTATATGGACCTGGGGAGGGAGGGCTCTGTGGGCGCTAAGGAGCTATATGGACCTGGGGAGGGAGGGCTCTGTGGGCGCTAAGGAGCTATATGGACCTGGGGAGGGAAGGCTCTGTGGAGCTATATGGTCCTGGGGCAGGAGGACTCTGTGGAGCTATGTAGGACCTGGGGGAGCGGGGGAGCTTATGGGCCTCGGGGATAGTTCTATGGGGTTCTAGCCCGTGGGGGCTGTAGAGACTGGAGGGGCTGTGTAAGCCCCAGCAGTGTCTCTCTCCATGGGGGGCCTCGGCGAATCTATGGGCCCGGGAAAGGTGTAACGGCCCCGCCCCCCCGCGGGGAGGGAACGAGGCGGCTGCGCTCCGTCCGTTCTCCCCCAGTTCCCATGGCAACAGGGAAGAAGGCGCCGGAAGGGGCGGAGCTGCGACGCGCCACCCTTGTCACGTGGCGGGGCGCGTGACGTCACGCTGTTGTAACGTCTAAGCCGGCTCCAGCTCCACGCCTGACGTTGGGCCGCCGGTGAAGTTCGCTGGGGGGAGGAGGAGGAGGAAGGAGCTGCCACCTGCACTGGGGTCAGAGGTCAGTGGAAAGCCCCCCCGGGTCAGAGGTCATCCTAGAGCCCCCCTAGGTCAAAGATCTGCTGGGGCCAGGGGGGTCATTCCAAGGTCAGAGGTCACTCGGGGGTGCCCTGGGGTGAAGTTCGAGAGGTTGTTCCCTTCCCCCCAACCCCCCCCCAGTTCCTTAGGGCACCCCCAGTTGTGGGCTTCCCCTTCCTCACTTGTTGCTGCTGCAGCCTGGCCTCGGGGGAGGGGCTGAGCCGCAAGGCAGCCACCCCCAGCCCCTCTTTCAGGCCGGTGGTGCAGCTCTAAGCCATAAAGCCCCTGCTGGTGTGATAGACCCTGGCTGGGGCTAGTCCGATCCTTGCTGCGCAGCCCCAGGCAGAAAGGACAGGATTGCCCCCGAATCCCCATCCTGCCTCTGCCTCCACGGAGCTCCATGGAGTTTCCCCAGATGCTGCTAGCGAGCAGTTGTGAAATCAGCATCTGGTGAGTAGGCCCCTTCTGATGCTGCTAAAAGCCTGAGGCGAGTGATTCCTGCTCGGCTGCATCACTAGCTTGCCTTACAACAGAGACCACATGTGAGGGCTGCGTTGGCAGAGCAAGTCTCAACGTTTGCTGTCTCTGCACTAGAAGCCATGTGGAGGAATTGTGTTAGGTTGGCAAGAAGGGGGCTTGGTCGCGGTGCAGTCCTCCGTCCGGCTCCAACGGTGTCACGCTGCGGTGTCGTTCGAGGGTTAAGTCCAGCTGCCCCATGCAGTTCGCTCTGGAACTCCGTGGTGAGTATCGCTTCCCAGTTTGAGAGATGCATGAACTGAGCAGGGGACAGGGAGCCAGAAGCCAACAGGTTATAATCTTAACTCTGACCCTGACTCTGTTGGTGACCTTGAACATACAACTTAAACCAGGTCAAAAGTAACCACTCATCTGTGATCATTCAGTTTCTGGATGCCCAGCTTGAGGTCTGCTCTTCAGGGATACTGAACATCTCCCAGTGACTCTGCAGTTGTGGGCACTCAGGTTTTATGAATATTAGGCCACAGTGTTTCAGCTTGAATTCACAGATGTTGAGGCACCTAAAATCAGTGTCTAGTCTTAATTTCTCAACCTGTCTGCCTCCCAGTTCCCCATAATGTGAAGAGAGAGAGAAATGTCTTTGCGGGGGGCTTTCCTACCCTATGGCGAAAGGCATTATATAATCATCAGCTACTATTGGTGGTTGTAAATTTTGAAAACCATTGAGTTAAAGACAGTTCAGCTTCCTCCTATCTATACAAAATGATTTAGTATTCTAGCACAGAACTGCAGTTCAGATATATGCTTTTAAGGTGAATCTTCTCCAGTCTACCCATCTAATAGTTCAGTTGGCTGAAAACACCTCTGATGGAACAGAGAAGACAAAATGCAGAGAAATATCTTTTAATCATTCCCTTATTAACTTGATGAAAGCTGTATGTTTGTTTAAAAATGTGTTCTGTGCTGAGAGAATGGATGAGTGGCCCTGTTTTCCCAGGCTACTGAGAGGAAGGGATGGCTAGCAATTGCAATTCTCTGAAAATAATCAGGAAGAATTCTTGTGTCTGGAATATGAAGCATTATGAACAACACCATGTTATAACAAAGATGCTTTTGCCTTTCTTAAATATAACAAATCAATCCCATCGGAATTTCATTTGCTATATTAAACTTTTTCTTGAGTATCTCATAGATTGCTCTGTGTGATGGAATTATGCACCACCTTCACTTCTGTTCCTTAGAACA
The DNA here is from genome assembly GCF_020497125.1 of Mauremys mutica. Taxonomy (NCBI): domain Eukaryota; kingdom Metazoa; phylum Chordata; order Testudines; family Geoemydidae; genus Mauremys; species Mauremys mutica. The sequence goes on along the minus strand of NC_059088.1, from coordinate 22,390,521 downwards.
ATCACAGAAGACTTTATGCCAATAAAATCACATGAAGGCATTTTTAATCCCAATTCCTGGCTTGGAAATATTTCTAGCAGATAACGTGATTAACACATTAGGGCTACCTTTGTTATAGGCAGCAGTCTCCTGAATTATAACACACTATAGGATTTGGACCAAAACTTGAGGTTTGAAGAACAAAGAGCAATAGAAAAGTTTTCACAGGCTTTGATTGTTCTTCAAATGAAGAGTTATTTTTTAAAACCAAACTTTGATCTGCTACGGTTTGTAATGTGGCAGCAGAGGTGCTAAAACTGAAAGTGATTGTAATCAAAAGCAAAAGTGACTTTATTGATCTGAGATGCATTCAGTCAACAAAGCATCCATAATGACTGTAAATTGGATTTGGAAACTTGTAAATCAGTTGAGTTTAAAAAAAAAAAAAAGAAACACTTAACTGTGAGTTGTGTTTATAGAGCGATATTTTGCTACCCCATTAAAGTATACTCTGCTTACTTGGGGAAAAAATTATATACTGCTGACTTGATGCCATTTGCTAATTGTATCCAGTGCAGGAGGAATCGCTGCATTTCTACCCTGGAAAGAATGTTCAGAATATTTGGCTCATTGTGTCTGTCTAGATCTCACTAACTAAGAGCTGGACAAGGTGGGGGGCTGAAGACTGTGTGCGGACCACACCAGTCTTCAAATATGTGAAAGACTGTTAGAAAGAGGACAATGGCCAGTTGTTCTCCATGTCCTCTGAAGGTAGGATAAGAAGTAATAGGCTTAATCTGCATCAAAGGAGACTGAAGTTAGATGTTAGCAATCCTTATAGTCAGCAGGTTTTTCTAAGGGGAGGTTTTGGAATCCCTATCATTAGAGGTTTTTAAGAACAGGTTAGACAAACTAATACTTAGTCCTGCCATGAGTGCAAGGGGCTGGACGAGATGACCTCTCGAGGTCCCTTCCAGTCCTATGATTCTAGGAAACACCAATCAGGGATGCTTTAGCTTTACTTAGTGCTGCCTCAGTGTGGGGGACTGGACTGGAGGACATCTCAAGGTCCCTTTGAACCCTAGATATCTATGATAAGGTGCCCTTCTGTGACTCTGGATTTGTGTGGTGGTTTATTCTGTCTTGTGACTGCTTCTGAAAACCTGTTCAGTGTTCACTAGATAAATAACAGCATCCCTTTGCGTCATTGCATGGAAACCTCACAGGAAGTAAATGGAGAATGATGTTTTCCAAAAGGGGATGCAGTCAGGGCACCTTTCAAAATTGTCCAGTTAGACCCTATGCAAAAAAGAAACCCAACACAAAACAGGCAGATTGCATATATGACTGTCTGGATCTCTGCCTTGTCAAATGGGGTGGATTAAAGCTTTCATGGTGCTTTGAAGGCTCAGAGTGCTAGATGAATGCTTAGCGGGGTAATTAGGAGATGGTCACCAGCTTCACGATATCTCAACAATTTCTTTTCAGACCTGGTTCTCTCAGGCCAGACAGTTGAAGGATTATGCCCTCCCCAACTCCAGCTGGAGCCAGGGCATGATGGATTTGTATAGCAGGTTCCTGGAGATGTGTAAAGATGGGACATGGAAAAGGATTCCTTCCTACAGCAGTACTATTGATCATATACCAGGCAAGGCTTTCTGGGGTGTGCTTGCGTGCGTGTGTGTCTTCCTCTTGAATTCTGTATCAAGTATTCACCCTACTTCCTTTATCTTGTCTGATATGTGTTGGGGTTGCCACTAAAGCCTTGAAGACATGAACTGGTTCACGTGATTGAGTTTTCCTCCACCAACACTGGTGTAAATTCAGAATAGTGCTAGTGGGGACTGGTGTAACTGAGGGGAAAATCAGACCCCCCCCCGTCTTTACCCTGTGATACTTTTTCTGTGTGTGTTACCACTAACCATCTCACATTCCTGTTGCCACCTCCTGGGTAGAGTCTAAATATCAACCCCAGCTCTGGCAAACAATGTCTATTCACTCTCCTGTTTGTAAGTTCCTGTTCTGGATCAGACCAATGAGCCATCCTGTCTCTGACAGTGGCTAGTAATACACCCCCTTTCCCCCCTAGCGAATAACTATGCAAAGACGGTCGTTTCATCCCAACCCCAAGCAGCTGACGGCTCGGTTTCGATCCTGAACCTTGAGGGTGGATATGCCTTATTTACCCCTCTCTCCAGCTAGTGTAACTCTGGAGAATAGTTTCTTTATTTCTACCAGTGACTAATCTTTTTGAATCCTGCCTCTGTAATATCTTGTGTCCAGCATTTCTAGAAGTCAGTTACCAAATGAGAATGCTGTTGATGTTACTTCCTGTTACATGTCCTTGCCTGTATTTTGGTTTGGATCTAAACATTCCCCTTCCCTCTGAGCAGTCCAAACGGCAAATGTGGTTGTGGTCAGCTGTTTCTCCTGCAACCATCTCTGTGTTTCTTTCCATGCTGCCCTTTAGGCATGAAATATGCTTCCAGTCTGCCAAACCACTCTCCCCTCCTGCAGACTCATGTGCTGGGAGGCGCCCATAGGAAATGAGTCAATAATGAACATTAGAAACAAAAAAAACCTCTCTCTTCCTTGTCTCCCTTCCTCTGAGCTTCCCGTTGCATCCTGTGACCTCTGGGCCTGTCTGTGTTTTGTGGCTGGCTCAGCAGGACGCACATTGTCCCAGCTTATCAAACAGCAAATATCAACATTTCACCTGTGTCCTAGTGCAGGAGAACTAGAAAGCGAAACTGACTAGCCTGGCTTTACAGTTCAACCCGATTAAATCTGAAACGCATCCGTAATGGAAAAATAACCTTTGCCTTGTAACATTTTGAATCGTAACAATCCAAGGGGTCGTTAGCCACACAAGTAAGGGATTTAGGCCCAGATCCATAAAGGTGTTCAGGCTCCTAACGTCCGCCATAGGCGCCGACTCCGTGGGTGTTCTGGGGCTGGAGCACCCACGGGGAAAAATTAGTGGGTGCTCTGCACTCACCGGCAGCCAGGCTCCCTCCCCTCCCCACCTCCGCCTCCTCCCAGCACACCGTGTCTCTGCTCCTCCCTCCCTCCCAGCACTTGCCGCCACCAAACAGCTGTAGCAAGCTCTGGGAGGGAGGGGGAAAGAGGCGGGGCCAGGGATTTGGGGAAGGAGTTGAATAGGAGCAGGGAGGGGGCGGAGTTGGGGTGGGGACTTTGGGGAAGGGGTTGGGGACTTTGGGAAAGAGGTTGGGGAGGGGCAGGGGTGGGGGCAGGGCCAGGGGCAGAGGAGGGTCGAGCACCCACCGGCTCCAGAAGAAGTCAGCGCCTATGACGTCCGCAGAAATCTTTGTGCATCGTTTTTAGCCTGGTGCTGTGCCTTTAACTCCTAGCAGTTTTGCACCTCGCCGCTCATTTGTCATCACTTTTCTTCCACCCTACTAGAATCGCTGAAGCTGACGGCTGAGAAGGAGCGGAAGGAAACCCGCCTCTTCCTCAGAAACATGGATCTGGAAGGAGTGGGCTTCGAATACGCCATGTTCCTTAACCCGGCTGAGAAAAGGATGGTGTGTCTATTCCAGCCGGGCCCCTATCTGGAAGGGCATCCGGGGTGAGGAGGTCCCGTTAATTGTCCTACCCAAGAGCTGTGATCCGCTTAACCGCAATTGACCGGGGTGGGAGGGCGGCAGCACTCATGCCTCGGGAGATCACGTTCAACCCTTTCTTACGTCACCTTCCCAATCTGCCTTTCAGGTTTGCCCACGGGGGCTCCACTGCAACGATCATTGACAGCACGATTGGGGGCTGCGCTATATTTGTTGCTGGCAGGGTGATGACGGCTAACCTCAGTATAAACTACAGGAAGTAGGTGAACTAAGGCTTCTGTGCAGCCGCAGGGCTTACTGGTAAAATCAGGGGGCCTACGACCGGGCAAAGAGATTGTAAGCGCTTCAAGGCAGAGCCCATCTCCTGGGTCTGTGTTTGTGCAGCACCTAGCACCGTGGGTCCACGACTAGGGGGTCAGATAATGATAACTTCAATTGCATACTGCTCTGGAATGGTTTGACAACTTGGGGCCTTTAGGTTTGTAGCCCCGTTCATCCAGAAAGATCTAAGTATGCTTCCAGCTCAATCAATGTACTATTGACCGGGCACTAAGGAATCGCTCGCCCCTCTACAACATCCAGACAAGCCTTTCTAAGGAACAGTGGGCTTGCAGTTAAGGCACTGGGTTGGGATCTGGGTTCAGACTCACTTTAAGACCCTGGGAAGCCATTAGATCTCTCTGTGCCTCGTCCCCATTTTACAGACTGGGAGCAATCACCTTTCTACCTCACTGGGGTGTTGTGAGGATAGTCACCTCCCCCTAAGTACTCCTCAGAACAAAAGCTGGTTCATTTCTATACGCAGTAGAGCAGCGTGCTATCTAGGATGGCTCTGCAAGCACTGGAGTGACAGTGTGGGTGAGGATGTGATAGAGTAAAAAGCTGATGTTGGGAGCCACTGCTTAGATTTTCTGTCCTCTCTGGGTGATACAGCTTACTTGTTGAAGTTGTGTTCTCAATTTTAACCCAAGCTTAATGAAATTCTCTTCTAGGAAATTTTAGATTGCGTCACTCGCCACTAAAGTGCGCCCCCCCGCCCCTTCTCTGCCAGCCGGCTGCACGATCTTCAGCCGGTCCGTTTCCAAACCGCGCCAAGGAAACAACTCTACGCGCTCGTGCTCCATACCGTTCACTTCCTCACCCTCGTGTCCCGCCCCGACACCAAGTGGCGGGACCTCTTGCCACCTGTGGAGGGTGAGGAGCCCCGGTGGGCCAGCCTGTACTCCACCCTGGTCCCGAGGCCCGCCGGGGATATCACCTGGCGGCTCCTTCACGGGGCCGTGAGCACGGGCGTGTACTTGGCGCGGTTCACCCCTGTCCCGGACACCTGCCCCTTCTGCGGCGTGAGGGAGACCCTGGCGCATATTTACCTAGAGTGCGCCAGGTTGCAGCCCCTATACCGGCTCCTCACTGACATTCTGTTATGTTTCTGGCTGCACTTTTCCCCTCACCTCCTTCTCCATGCACTCCCTATCCGTGGCCCCACAAAGTCGCGGGACCTCCTGGTCAACCTCCTCCTCGCCCTGGCTAAAAAGGCCATCCACGCGACCAGGGAGAGGAGGTTGGCCGACGGAGACTCTGCGACTGTGGGGCTTGTTTCCGGTCCCTCGTCCGCTCACGCCTCCGGGCGGAGTTCCTCTGGGCGGCGTCCGCTGGCTCCCTTGACGCCTTCGAGGAGCAGTGGGCGCTGTCCGGGGTTCTCTGCTCGGTGTCCCCATCAGGCTCCCTCCTTATGACCCTTTGACCGCACTCCTGTCCCTGTTCTTTTATTAGTTGTCCCCCGCACTTAGTGGGTTTCCGTGGCCCTGTGGATCCTCCCCTTAGGCTGGGGGGGGATCCGTTAGCATGGGGCGGGCTTCCGCCCGCCCCCTCTCCCGGATAACCCAATAGTACCTCTGGGGTGTAACACAGTGGCTGTTTAACAGCTCAGAGGTATTCTACTCAACGGCATAGGACAGGAAGTGGAATCTCACTAACAATCAGCTGTTTTCTTCTCGCAGCCCCATTCCGCTGGGCTCTGTGGTCTTGGTGGACAGCAAAGTGGACCAAATTGAGGGAAGGAAAGTGTTTCTGTCCTGCCAAGTCAGGAGCATCGATGGCCAAACACTTCATGCAGAGGCAACCGGTAAGGATCACGCGGCTGGCTTTACTAGAGGAAGCAAAAGCTGGGGATGCTTGGCCCCTGGGCTGTCAGGTAGGGCTTTGGGGCCCCAGACTTTCTGTCCCGGTGGAAATAGCTTTGCATGGGGAACAGAAACGGTATCTGGCACAGCATGTGCCTTCCCATGCTGGTACCTGGACGTGACCACCGTGAATGGACCCCTTGTGACATGGAGTCCTGTTTGCTCCCTCCCCTTCCTCATCGCCAAGAACCGTCTGTCGCTAGGTGACCCAGTCTAGATGGTCCATCAGTGAGGGCCGACCCCCGCGGGGCCTTGTACTCTAAAAGCACCAGCCGCAGCAGGCTCACCAGCCACTAGAGGGCAGCAAAGACCTACGCTATTAAAGCGCGGCTAGCCAGCCCTGTCCCATTGACGTCAGGGCCACTTCCCTGGTGCAGGGCTCCTCGCTAGTGGCTTGTGCTGTAGGATTGAGGCCTTGACCTGGTCTCTTTGCTGCGGAAGGTACACGCTGGCTGACACAGTAAGGAAATACCCGGCACTGGCCCTTGCTGCTTGCTTTGCAGAGACACACTGCAGCTCCAAGCCTCTGTCCCGTTCACAACCTGGGTGGAAGCTGCAGGGTCCCCCTACTGGAGCTCTGCCTGTCTGAGAACAGCCCTGTGCCATAGATGGCAGAGCACAGGACAGACGCTTCCTCTCCCTGGGAAGTGCCAGGGCCCCGCACTCTCTGGTTGCCGTGGCTGTTCTGAGCTGACACTTCCGTCCTTTCTTCCGTCCTGGTTTAGCCCTGTTTATCCAGCTGGATTCCACAAAGTCCCTGCAGCAGCAGCAGATGAGCTTCCAGTGAGTCGTCTTGCCCCGACAGACGACCAGGCTGCAGCCGAGCCCACTACGGCCTCTGCTTCTCTCCGGTCGCTAATTCCCTGCTCTGATCTCTCCTGTTCTGAAGAGAGAGCTCTGCCCTGGACTTCTCCTGATTAGCAGTGACATGGTGCAGATTCTTCTGCATTCATCGACTCTCTGGAGGCCACCTCTGCCCATTGGGCTCTACCACAGCTGTCGTGTCATCCCACCCTTTGCCGGCCGGTCAGTTTCTGATTAACCTCCGAACATGAAGATCCCATTCGTTGCCTGCTGTACAGGGAACTGCTGCAGGGAGTCGGTGCCGTCTATGGACTTCAGCGGCAGCGAGCTCTGCATGTTGCTGTGTGTTACAACTTCAGATGTTTTATCAAAGGACAAATGCAATTAACCCTTGGTCAGCCACTTACTGCACTACAAGCATGTAGATTCTCTCCGCTCCTTCGGATATCTCTTACTGCGGTTTCCATTTTGTCTGCGATCCCTCTTGTCTGCTGAGGAAACTTGCGTGCTGGCTTGAGAGCCAGCATGCTGTCTGTCCTTCACAGCATACGCGATTTACATGCCTCGGGCTGGATAATGGGTTTTAAAACCTTATGCGCTAGTTCAGTTCTGGTCTAGTTCTACTAGACAGGGTGATCCAGACCCAGGTTGTATCTCATAGTCTTGGCTGTGACCCATTCTCCTTTAGCATGGAGAAGTGTGGGGGGAGGGGAGGAGATTTGGCTTCCATGCCTAAAAGAAGGAAACCTAGGACATAATTTGTCCCTGTCGTGGGAACTTAGTGGACAGATGTGTTAGTGACGCGCGAGCCAGAAGAGAAGCCAGCCCCTGCTCTCGTAAGCTCTGCAGTGCCAACGCAGGAATGAAAAAGTAAATCGGAGTCCGATTATGGGATAGATCTATGGAATTGGAAGGCACCATCAGGCAAGAGTCACCGCCAAGTTTTGCAGAGCCATTTTTAGGGCTGGTTGAAAATTTTCAGTCAAAACCTTTTTCTTTTTCATGGAAAATTGGGCCTTTGATCAAATGAAACGTTTGCAAAATGCCTCTGCTTTCCATGGCAGACATACGTGTTTTCCATCAGAAAACGGAACACGGGAATGGACATGATTTTGATTCCGAAATGCTGCTGTGATTCAGGTTCTTCTCGCTCCTGTTCTGTGTGGGCTGGGATCCCCGGCCAGGTTACATCTTCCATAATGCAGCGCAGCTGCCCTGAACAGGGGCCTGCCTCACCAGGAGATTTTAAGCATGAGGCACCACAGCAGCATTTCACAATCACGCTATTTGGGTAGCAACAGATCTTAGTCAGGCTGAACCTCTTTCCTCTTCAGCAACTTCGTTCTCCAGGACCCCGATCCTGCAGGGAGCAGATCTCAGAGCACCAGGTTTGCTGCTGATTTGTGACCTTAACTATCAGTAGCCAGAGCATGGTCTTCTTTCCTTTGGGAGTGAGTTGTCATGGTGGGCGGGAGAGGGAGAGGAGGACTGGGGGGGGAGGGGAGGCAAAATCCTGGATTCCCTTCTGAACTCTGCCGCTGCCTCAAGTGGTCATGGGAAAGTCACTTCCCTCTGTGTGCCTGGGTTTCCCTACCTGTAAAATAAGGGTAGATGAAACTCTCCTGTCCTGGGAGGAGAACAGTGAGGGTTAATTCAGTTTTGTCAAGCACTAGAAGGGCTAATTATTTATAGTAGATCTTTAGTTGCGTCTGGGATATCAGGCAAAGAAAATGCTAATGGAGGCGAAGGAAGTAATATATATATATACACTGTTATTTATTGTTGTAGTTAACTCACTGCAGTCTTGCTACATTAGCGAGAACAGAAGGTTTTGCAGAAGCCTCCTGCGGAGTTTGCCTGTAGCTACCCTTAAAGCTAGTCTTGAGTGGGATTTGAATTTGCTCACTAAAGAGTAGCAGTGATTTTTGCCAGTGCCCGCCACAGAAAGTTTGCGGTTGTGAGACCCAGGGATTTCCACACCTTGCTCTGATGGAGCAGGCTTTCAGGACAACTTGAAATCCTCAGTGGAAAGGGTTTGTTGGTTTTTTAAACCTCTCACCTTGTGCAAAATCTAATCTTACCGCTATTGTCCTGGTAGCGTCGCTTCTCCCATCCTGCAGCTGCTCCGCTTCTGCAGCTAGACGGAGCTAATCAGCAGTAGGCTGTCATCCCGGAACCGAGCCAGGGGGCAATTTCTGGTCCTCGGTCCAAGCAGATCAAAGAACGCCCATATGCTGGGATGGGGCCTATGTATTAATTAATGAATATACACAACTGAGCATTCATTGCCAGTAACTAACGAGCTCTGTGGAGTCACAGTGTGAACCAACAGTGGGAGACCTGCCCACAGCTGGCACCATGGAAGTATTCGTGTAGATTGGGCTCTGGCATTTCTGCCATGGTGCTGTCAATCCCTGCTCAGTGTAGACACCAGCCCGGTTTAACACTGCCTGCACCCGAGCTGTGTCCACGTTCCTGCAGTTACTACACCGATGGTGCGAGAATGCTTCTAAAAAGTCTCACCATAGACAGCCTAGTGCAGGGCCGCCCAGAGAATTCAGCGGGCCTGGGGCAGGGCCAGGTCTTCGGTGGCAATTCAGCGGCAGGTCCCTCTCGGAGGGAAGGACCCACCACCGAATTGCTGCCGAAGAATGAAGCGGTGGCGGTGGCTTTTTTCTTTTTCCGCTGCTTGCGGCAGCGCTTGTACTCACCGGGCGGCAATCCGAGGCTTTGATAGCACTTCAGCGGTGGGTCCTTCACTCGCTGCACTGAAGGACCCGCCGCCGAAGACCCGGAGCGAGTGAAGGACCCGCCGCCGAAGTGCCACTGAAAACCCAGAGCGGCTCGCAGGGCCCCTGTGGGGCCTGGGGCAAATTGCCTCCCCCCTCCCGCCCCCGGGGCAGCCCTGGCCTAGTGCAGAGTGCTCCATAGGAGAAGCAGAGCATGAAACGGAGCAGGCTAGTTCCACCTTCAGAACTGCTCGAAGAACAAAAATAAACACAGGGCAGCAACGTGGCAAATCGGATCAGGTCGTGAAACTGGAATAACTGTTGGGCTCGCAGCCAGTGCCAAGAATGCGGGTAAGGGAATCTCTCACAAGGGACTGAGTCCTTCTGTTAGAGCCTCAATCCGGGGGCTGTGACGTGAATTGATTCTTTGTTCTTCACCCAGTGCGCAGGGTTTAAAACCTGGAAATCTGCTCTCTCAGATATCCTGGTGCCTGGCTGGGGAGCAGTTCGTCTTGGTTTTGAGTTGGATTGTTATCTTGTTTGTCACTGTTCGGAGCATCTCCATCTGAAGGGGAGGGTTGCTGCACACCCAGCAAGGATTAAAGATGTTTATTTTAGAACAGATACGTGCTGGTCCTCTTTAAAAAAAAATTTTATTCTCCCTCCCCTTGCATGGAACTGTGACCGGGTGAACCCCCTGAACAGCATTGCTCTCGCATTGTGCTGTGTTGCAGTAAGCTGCCTGGAGAGGGGTGGGTTGGTTCTTAATAATAATTAGGGGTTTCCTGGTCTCTGCTGCTCTCTGTTATTGTTGCAGAAGCACCTGGAGGTCCCAGTCAGGGATCACCCCCCTCCTCCCCCCGGTGCTAGGTGCTGCACAAACACATGAAGATGGTCCTCGCCCTAACGAATGGGTGTGAAGTATAAGACGAGAGAGCGGTAGCTACCTGGCTTTGTGTACTGCCAGCAGTGCCCTCCCTCCTGCCAAACGCTCCGGGCTGTCTTCTCTAGGTAATGCATCAAAACCCTAGGGACTGCCAGGCTGGAGCAGACCCGAGGTCCATCTACCCCATATCCTATTTCTGACAGTGGCCAGCGTGACATCTTCCGAGGAAGGCATCCAAACCCCTCAGTCGCAGATGTGGGATAATCTGCCTCCCCTGTCGGCTCTCAGCCTGATCCCTAACAAATAGCTTGGTGAACCCTGAAGCACCAGGCGTAACCTCCCTCCTATACACTGCTAGCTTTGGCCAGTCCTGTGAGCCGTATCAGTGTCCCTCTTGGAATCTACGCGAGCTCTGGCCTGCGCGATGCAGACTAGGCCTGAGCTTACTGACACACGGGGTTGTCTGTGCTGTACCTGGAGCTCCCTCGCTGCCAATAACTGGAGGCACTTAACACAGTTGTAAAAAAAACGGAGTGAGCACCCCCCCACACACCTTTGGTCTTCTTTCTCAGAGGCTGATCCTGAGGGGAAAACAAACGTGTAGCCTTGATCAAACACAGGGGAGGGTCGGGTCTGCACCTGCCTTTCCACCGGTGTTGAATTACTTTGAGTTAATTGGGTCTCTCTTAAGGTAAAAAGGAAGTAGAGTGAAGACAAGCCCATGCCCAGTTGTTTCCCCGCACACAGCACCACGAGCCAGGTAGTGCTGCCTAGGGGATAGAGCACCCACGTGCGACAAGAAGTGCTGGGGATGATTATTACGACATCGTTACTACGTGCAATAAAGACCTCGTCTACACTTACAAGTTTTGCCGCATCAACTGTGCTGGTAGAATTAAAGCAGCAGCCCTGCCTGGTGTAGACACTAGGACATCGGTCTAAAAGTGCCTGTGCTGCTCTAGTTTAATCCGCTTTGGTGCTGTGAGGTAAGCCACGCTGCTCTGCAGTGCCCTACGACAGTGTTACTGGGTCCACGCTGAGGCGTTTATCAGTATCGCTATGGGAGTACAATCGCAGAGCCCTTCCCAATGTAACGTAGAGCAGGCTTAAGCCTTCTGTATAAGCCTGTGTCCACACGAGGAAAAAGGATGCTTCCTTTACCACGTTAACGCGCTAAACCCTAGCGAAGACAAGGCTGCTTGTAGTTTTCACCTGCGGTAGCAGGTCACAGTAACCACAACCGGGGAGCCCTAGGCTTTATTCTCGACCAGCTCACGTGTGTCGGAATGCCAACCACCCGGGCGGTGCTCGGATTGTGGGGAGAATGAGGAAATCTCTATTATTTGCAGGTCTGGGTGTGGGGGGATAGGACGGGTTACTTGCTATGGCCTTAGATCAAAAGCAGCCGTTACGGGAGCCAAGCAGGAAAGGTTAAACAATGGCCCTGAGAAGGGACCATCCCTATGGACGCTGGAACACAATAGCCAGGATTAGAGCCATGAAGAGGTGACTCCAGTTGATGTGGATGCGCCTCCAGAAGTCCCAGTGACACACCCAGGGGAGCGCAGCGCCACTGAGAACGTGGTAACCGAGGCAGGGCTTTGCCGCGTGGCTGCTGCCACCCAGGCTAGGCGAAGCCGGGTACCAATCGCCGGCGATAACTCTGCAGCAAAGACGAACTGTTGTTGGTGCCGGCAGCGTTGTTGGTGCTGTTTAACTAAAGACATTTCCTGCACGAGAGCCAGAGAACGGAGGGTGCAAGGGGGAAGCGGGAGGGAGGAAAACAGGATGCCGGGAGGATTTTATTTTAACGTATTGAGCCCCGACAGCGTGTTTTGTAGGCCAGAGCTGATGGGGAGAGGGTGGTGGCTGGTAAACGGGTCGGACGGCGCTCAGCATGGAAATAATGTTCTCTCCTTGGCATGTGCTTTCTGGTATGGCTCCATGGTCACCCAGGGGAGCGGTGGTCTTGTTTTGACCAAGCTGGGGATCGGGTTTGCCTTTAAACCTCTGGGACTCGAGTCAAGGGGCTGCTGGGAACAGCGGATCCCTTTCCGGAGCAGGCCAGCGGCTGGAAAGCTGCGTGGGCGTGAAGATGATCGCGGCGGAAGCCGGAGGCTATTGGCTGGAGATGAGTTCAAAGCCGGCTTGGGTGCGTATGGACTCTCATTAAACTCCCTTCTACCACGCTGCCAATTTAAATAAACCCCTCACCCGTGGCTAGGCAGCTGCCGTGCGGTGCGGCTTTCTATGCAGGCTAATATTGTCTAATTTCCAAGGGGAGTGGGGCACCTCTGAAAAATCTCCCAGTGCTCCCCCATCTGCCTGACTTTATTCACCGGCTGTCCTACACATCGAGTGTAAGCCTTGTGGAGCAAGGGCTGGCTCTGTTCTGGGCTTGCACAGCACCTAGGGCCGGGGCACCCTGGTCTGCCGTTGGGGGGACCCGCATGGTTAGCAAGCAGTGCTTGTTGGGTTTTCACAGGGGGCCTAACTCCCATGGAATTCACAGCCCTAAGGGTTTGCACACACGTGACCTGTTTCACCGGGGCCCCTTTGCTGTGTACCTGGCAGCAGTCTAAGAGCGCGTGGGCCAGTGGACGGGGCATGTGAAGCCGAAGCAGAGCAGGTTCGAGCTTATCCTGGGAGTGTTTCGGATGAGGACAGAGGTTTGGTGCTTTGGGAAATCCCATTAGGTGCCTCTCTGTGTCTTTAGGCACATAAATACCTTTGCAACCTGGCCTTGCAATACAAATAATAGCAACTGAAGATTAGAAGCATTGCAATGTCGGGCTGGAAGGGACCTCGAGGGGTCACCTAGTCCAGCCCCCTGCACTGAGGCAGGACCAAGTAAACCTAGAGTATCCATGATGGGGGTTTGTCCAGCATGTTCTTAAAAACCTCCAGTGACGGGGATCCCACAACCTCCCTTGGACGCCGGTTCCAGAGCCGAACTAGCCTTAGCGTTAGAAACTTTCCTAATCTCAGTCTAACCTGAATCTCCCTTGCTGCAAATTAAGCCCGTTACTTCTTGTCTTACCTCCAGTCGACCTGGAGAACAGTGGACGGCTGTCTCCTCTTCACATATTTGAAGACTGTTATCAGGTTCCCCCCTATCCGTCGTCTTTTCTCGAGACTAAACCTGCCCAGTTTTTTTTGTTTTAACCTTCCCTCACACGTCAGGGTTTCTAAACATTTGATCATTTTTGTTTCTCTCTTCTGGACTCTCTCCAGTTTGCCCACAACCTCCCTAAAGGGTGGCACTGGGACTCCGGCTGAGGCCTCACCAGTGCTGAGTAGATGGGGACAAGGACCTCCCGTGTCTTACGTGCGACACCCCTGTTAATACACCCCAGGATGATATTAAGTCTTTTTTACACCTGCATCACATTGTTGACCCCGACAGCGGGCAGCTGTTCAGAGGTGAAATGTGCCTGTTCTCTTGAGCTGGAGCTCAGCAGATGGGTGTCACTCTTCCCAAACTTCACCCAGTGACCGATCCCTTCATTGGTTGCTGCAGCAGAGACGCCTCGGATTGAATGAGTTAACCACCCCCAACCACTCAGTGTGCCACAGCGGGGGCTGGATTCGGGAAGCACGGGGGCAGCCTGCCCTGCACCCGCTTGGAGATGAACAGGGCAAGCTCGGGTGCTCTCACTCCAGCACTCCACATAAGCACTATGGGAAATCGGTGTCGCTCCGTCGAGATCAGTGTTGTGCCAGTGGAAGATCCGGCTCTATCCTCTGCTTCCCTTGTGCATTTGCCATGGAGTTACCTGGGTTGTGCACAGTCTTAACGAGGCAAACCCCCCTTGCCGAGCGGCCTGTGTGGAACGATCGCTGGAGCATTCGGCCCAGGAGGTGCCACAGAGATTCCTTGGGTCTCCGTTCTCAGCCGGAGCTCAGAACCCCCGCCCACCCCCGTCTCCCTTGCTGCGTGTGCCGCTTGGCTCGTGCGCCTTTCCTGTTATACGTAGCGCAGACACGTCCCTTGGTGAAGGGATTAAGGGCTGCGTTAACAACAAAACCATCTGCTGCTGCCCTGAACGGTGCAGCTTAGAGAATAACTTCTGGGGCTGGGAGTTTCCAAGGGATATTAGCGCTCCAGTTCCCACGGATCCGTCCCTTTGTTTGCCCGCTGCACTGTCTGTGCAATAGGAGAAGGGGAGATCAGTGGGGCAGCATTTCCAGGGTTTATTTAACCAGGCTGGCTCTGTTCCCTGCCACCAGCCTGTTCCCAACACACCCAGCGTCAGCGATGTTGGGAAGCATTTGACCTATATTCGCGAGGCGGGGACTTAAAAATGGCCCAAAGTCACAATCTAGGCAGCTTTCCTCCTCCGAAAGTCGTGACTTTCTGAGCCCCTGCCCACCGCATGGTGCTGCTGCAGTCTGTTTGCAATCCTTGCTTCAGGACTGAAAGGGGACACGGGGGTGGCTTATTTAGCCTCGTTCACTGACCAGGTTGAAGTCTCGTAGGAAAGGTCACTTGTGTGGCCCCGTCTTAACCTCCCTCCTGTTTCAAAAGCATCTTCCCGCCCAGCCGGGGCCGGGGTGCAGCCTGCTGAATGAGGGGTACAAAGCAGAGTCACCGCACAGCGACGCGGGAGACTGGAGCCTAATCACTCCCCTAATCATTGATGTTGACCTTTTCTGAACCTTTCTAGATCTTTTTTGAGATGGGGAGACCACATCTGCCCGCTGTGTTCAAGATGTGGGTGTACCAGGGATTTATAGAGAGGCAATATGATACTTTCTGTCTTATTATCTCAGTGATGTCTGCAGAACACTGGGGGCTCGGAGGGGAGGGAGATGCGAGATGAACTATTTTGTTTCTATTCTGTGGGGGTGCTTATACCGCACTCATCACCGCAGTATCTGAGCGAGCAGCGTGACTAATATCTGTCCCGTGTGGCTTGGTTGCTCATCCTCTCCCCCGGGGGAGACGTGTGTGCAGTGAAGTGTCTGGTTTTGGTAGCACACACGTGGCTCTGTGGTAGGGAAGGCAGGTCAGAGAAATGTCCCTTGCCCTTGGGTGGGCCTTAGTTCCTGGTGGGGGTCATTCCACAATCTGGGATTGGCCCCCGGAGAAAGTTCTGCTCCCGCTCAGATGAGTACGTCATCTGTACGGCACCCCGTGTGTCAGGGGAGAGAAGTTATCGCCCACCATCTTCATCCTACGGAGTCAGGCTCTGTCACCCTCCCTGGCCGTAGGCCATGGAGCGCCTTGTGGAGGGGGAGTGAGACCTTGACTTGGTGGGGAGCGGGCGCAGCGAGCGGAGGACGGGTGCGATGAGCTTGCGACAGCCTGTGTTGCTGAGGAGACGCGTAGCAACGCTACGAGCGAGGGGCAGTTTCCGGGGTGCTGTCGTCTTCGTGCCCAGCTCTGCCACGTTGCTGCAGCAGAGCCGAGGGGTGACCAAGGCGGGACTAAGTGAGGCCAGGTCATCGTGCACTGGGGTGGGACGGTGTCTCCTAGCGGAGAAGAGATGTCAGAAGGTGTCATGTGCATGATCCATCCTCATCCCCTCCCATGCTCACTCCCTTCCACCCCAGACCAAGATTTTGACAAGGAGGCTGGAGGGAGGGGGGGCCTCCATTTCTGAGTCCAGATTCTGAGAGGGCATCTGC
The DNA here is from genome assembly GCF_020497125.1 of Mauremys mutica. Taxonomy (NCBI): domain Eukaryota; kingdom Metazoa; phylum Chordata; order Testudines; family Geoemydidae; genus Mauremys; species Mauremys mutica. The sequence continues at coordinate 22,374,725 of NC_059088.1, read as the reverse complement.
AAAGGAAGTTAGTCAGAGGCTAAAATCAGCAGGGACCACCCCAGCGTTGTGTCTGACCTGTGCATCACGGGCCACCAAACCCCACCCCGTCACCCTCATATGGAGCCCAGCAGCCTGGATTAGATGCAAGACTCACAGCCCTCCAGAGACTAAGCATATGTGGGCTGCAGGAGGCAGAGCCTGAGGTCCCTGCCATGGCAAGGCGTGATGAGGTGAGAGATGACCTGTGCCACAGGCTGGCAGGGAAGATGAACTTTCTGCCCCCCCATGCCTGGTCCTTGCCAATCAGACCCCAGGGGAAGAGTCTGAAAGTGACGATCCATATGAGATGTTTAGCAAGTTCATCTAAGGCCAGCCGGGAGCGTCGTGATCAGCTGCTCTCCCCTCCTGCGTGGTCAAGATTCCTGCTCCAAACCCGGGACTTGTGGTCCAGAAGCCGATCGTTCCGAAGCCATCCCGCCTTGCTCTCCCGGCTCCCAAAGACGGTGATTCCTCCCTGTCCACTGGTTAGTGCCCCTTCCTCTGTCAACGCTGGACTGCCTGAAAATCTCCTTCCTTTGTCACCCTCTTGCAACGTTGGGCCAACTTCAGGCCTGCCCTAAGCCTGGGGGAGGGATAGCTCAGTGGTTTGAGCACTGGCCTGCTAAACCCAGGGTTGTGAGTTCAGTCCTTGAGGAGGCCACTTAGGGATCTGGGGCAAAAATTGGTCCTGCTAGTGAAGGCAGGGGGCTGGACTTGATGACCTTTCAAGGTCCCTTCCAGCTCTAAGAGATATACCAATCTCCAATTATAAATAAAAAACAAAGCAGGCTGGTCTATGGTTTTTATACAGCCCCCATCCCCTTCCTCTTGGAGCACCTCCCAGTCTTTAATGTTATTATTTTCATAGAAAATAAAGCAGGGCAGTGCTCCTAGCCTCATGGGACACATGGGGAAACTGAGGCACAGTGCAACACCAGGATTTGCCTTGGGTCATGCCGGGAGCCTGTGGCAGAGCGGGGAATTGAACCCAGGTTTCCCACGAGGCAGGTGAGCACCCTAAGCCCTGTTAGCCTTCCCGTGCCGGCTAGCTCAGCCGAGAACCTCAGGGCGGGTGCTGCTAGGATCTAGCAAAAGGCACAAAGGTTCTGCGCACGTCCCAAACGCAGCAGTGAAATCCAGCCACAAAAGCCGCTTTGTCCTGTGTTATTGGACGTGACCCAGCCCACCCTGGGGCAGCCCGAGGGGAACAAAGCCCGAGGAAGGAGCGGCATCACATCCGTCAAAGCCTGTCAAGCGTTCGATAAGGAGAGGGAGGGAAGATGCAAAGTCCCAGGGATTTCCTGGTGCTGCAGGGGCTAGTGAGGTGGGCCGGGACCAGGGAAGGGCTAGCACGGGCAATGGGCGGGCAGGCTGCCCCTACGCGGATCAGCGGGGATGGCTCGTAGGGGAGGTCGGTCGTCACGGCCCATTCAGCTGCCCACGGACCCAATCGCAACGGAGGTTTTCCGACGTGGGCGCCAGCCCATGGCAGGGGGGCTGAGACCCAGCAACTTGCTTCCCTGAGCAGCCGCCGGCCGGCAGAGACGTCCCCTCGCTGCCAGCTGGGGCCGGCTTCAAACCCAGCCGCCAACGGCTCGTTACTAAGCCAACAAGTTCGGCCAAGGAGCCGCACCGGCCTGCGGCGCGCTATTGTTTGGCCAGCGCCGCCCTCGGCGAGGCAGGACGCAGCTCCTTCTGGTGCTGAGCCAGAAGGAGCAGCGGGGTCAGCCTCAGGTAAACAGAGAACCTGCTCTTTGCTCCTTCCCCAGAGGATTATCCTATTAGTGCAACTAACCACTGCCAGCTGGGATTCAACCCAGGACCTCCTCAGCCGAAATACAGGCTTCCCCCAGCTGAGCTATGTAGCGATTACAGGGATTTAGGCCCTTATGTTTGGCGGGGAGGGGGAGATATTCACCACTAACATCACAAGCTGGGACCAAGTAAGTCTATCAGCATGCGGCTATAGTAGGCTCTTATCCTCTACGTGAGCATGCCGTAACTGAGCCGTGCGCTCCATTCACAAGGGCCGTGGAGCGGATTCCTCTTGCCCTGCGGGGAGGCTCAGGAACGCCGCGTTGTCCGGTGGCCTCCACCTTGCCGGAGAAGCGGCATTTCGGGGATTGGAGTCGGGAGATTTGAACCCAGGGCCGAGGCAAGCGCAGCAAGCGACTCCAGCAGGGGGGAGAAAACGCCCTTTGTACCGCCTCCTCCCAGCCACGTTGCCCGAGGCACCCTCCCCCCGGTGACCCAGGAGAAACAAACTCGATAAAGTGCCCAGCCACGAACTGGAAACAAAGGCATCTTGCCTGCCGCGAGTGGCGTCTGTGCGGAGCCAGGCTGCGGCCCAGGGGCTGCTTCCTTCCTTCCTCGACCCGTGCGCGGTCATAAATATCCGTCGCCGGGGTGGCGCTTGCTCGTTATGACGGAGCCCCCTGCTGGGACGGGAATCTGCGAGCACTGGGCTCCCTGTCTCCCTTCCCAGCCGCTGGCTGACTCAGAGTGTGACGCTGGGAGCCGAGCGCTATAAACCCCGTGGCAAAGGCTGGCGGGTCCCAGCTGCTCTGGCAGAGCAGGGAGAGCGTGAAGCCGAGCTCCCTGCCGAGGAGAGCGCTGAAGGCAGGTAAGGACGGGGGCTGCTGTTCTGGGCCAAGCCTTGATCCCACTTTGAAGAGGGAGCTGTTTACACCAGGGAACTTTTCCAGCTTGGCTTCTACAGGGGCGGGAGGGGAAACCGGCCAGGGTGCAGCGAGGGGCTTTGATGGTGGGTAGTTCAGGCCTGGGGTGGCAGGAGAGATGGGGGTGGGGGGTGCAGTTTCTAAGCCTGGCAGTTGGTTTTTTGCCCTCGTGCCACGTTGGCTGATGACCCTTTGGCGAGGCAGCGCTGGCAGCTCCCCCGGCCAAGGCGTCTGGGGGAGACACACGGCCTTTCGGAGCAGTGCAGAGGACGGAGGGCTCTCCCTGTGGGTTGGAGTTGGGAAATGCAACTCGGGGCCCGCTGGCTCTGCAGGTGTGTGTGGGGGGGCAGGATGTGGGGTTTAAGGGCTTTTAAAAATCTCTCATTGCTACTGACAAAAATGACTCCGGTATTTTAAAATATCAGCGCTGCTGATTAAAGCAGAGGGGGGCTGGGAGTTAGGACTCCTGGCTTCTAGTCCTAGCTCTAGGAGGAGAATGGGGCTAGCAGATTAGAGTTGGTGGCACTGGGCGTCAGGACTCCTGGGTCCTATCCCCAGCTCTCAGATAAGAGTGGGGTGCAGTGGGGTGGAGGGGGAGCCAAGACTCCTGAGATAAGGAGGCAGTGATGTCTAGTACCTACAGTCCTGCCAGCCTAGGTTCTAGTCCCACTGGGTCACCTTGTGAGAATCCTGTCTCCTCTCTGCCTCAGTTACCCCATCTGTGAAATGGGCACAATGATACCTGCGTGGTTTGAGACCCTCCAACCCAAGGGCTAGACAAGTGCAATGTGTCGGCGGGTCCTTCTTTGCCACTTGAGCGATGGGGCAGATTCTTCCATCCCACCTGAACTCTGAGCCTCTCTGGCTATTGAAACACGAGGCCACGTATCAGGGCCCTAGCACAGCTCTGCCCCGCCCCAGGAGATTACTGCCAGCCCAGGGGCTCTGGAATCTAAGCAGCTGGATGGGTTCCTAGCCGAGGAAAACACCCGTTCGTGAGGGGCCACGGGAGATGTTTGCTGGGCCCAAGGACACCTCTGCTCTGCCATGAGACGGTGCCTGGCTCCTTTCTCCAGCTGCGCTGCGTGAGCGCCACCCTTTGGGCCAGGCATCATCTGCCCCCTTCCCCCCAGGTCCTTGCGCAGGGCAGGAGGGCCCCGCTGCCCTCGGGCGTGAGCCGTGCTCTGTTGGTAGCGGGTCCCAGGAGCCGTTTGCCTCAAGGGGGCTGGGTTTGAGGGTAGCTCCCGGGAGGTGAGTCCGTAGGGGTGTGCACGGCATGAGCACCGGTGCTAGCGTTTGCCTCGGCAAAGGCTCCGGGGCTGTAAGGCGCAAGAGAGCCCAGCCCCTGCCCACAACTGCTCTGAGTCTCCCCCCCCGCCCCCCGCCCCACTTCAGAAGCAGCTCTCTAGGGTGAGGAGAGGACGGGGCCTCCAGGGCTGGCGATCCAGCCCCTCCCACCCTCCAAGGCTTTAACTTGCTGCTTCTGGTTCTTCCTAGGAGGCTTTTGACTTCAGGCCCTGGACGGGGTTTCCTCTGGAGGGGGCAGCTGCCCAGCGACCCGCTCCCCGGCGGCTGACTCTGCCCGGGCCGCAGCCCCCACTCCCTCAGCCCCCGACTCCACTGAGATGTTTCTCTCCAGACCGAGGGCCACGCACAGGAAGCCGGGCCCGCTGCCCACCTGCCCCAACGTCCTCACCCCCGACCGGATCCCCAAGTTTTTCATCCCCCCCAAACTCTCCACCTTGTATGGCAGAGCCCCGGGCGGGAGCCCCGGTTCCCAGCAGAGCCCCCAAGGGACCGGGAGCCTGGAGACACGCAGGGCCCTGAGCAGAGCTGCCGATCGGCGTGTCACTCACGCGCAGAGCCTGCACCAGGACCCCGCGGCCAGGGCAGAGGGTGAGGCTGGCCAGCAGCTCCCCCCTGCCTGCTCCATGTCCCACCCCGTCAGCCCAGGGGGCTTCCCCCTCCTGCCCGAGAGCCCCCACACGCGCCGAAGGGAGTCCCTCTTTCACACCACGTGCCCACCGTACCGCATCTCCCTCGACCTCTCCCCAGAGCCCGGCGCCAGGCTCCTGCCCCCAGAGCTGCGGCCCTGGCAGCCCGTCTCCCAGCCCGACGCCTTGGACTGCGACGCGGCCTCCTCTGCAGGTTCCTCGCCCTTCAGCTCTCCGGTGCTGGGGCACTCGCTGGCCTGCCAGGCCCACTGGGGCCGGCCCCTCTGCAGCCGCACCCTGGATGCCCAGGCCAGGGGCCGGGCCAGCTCGCTGTCTGCCGAGGAAGCCAGCTCTACGGACGAGAGCCCCAGCTTCCCACGCCGACAGGCCGAGCCCAGCTGGGGGGCAGGGGCCAGGCTGGTCCCCCCACCCTTCTACCCCTTGGACTTCATCTGCCACCCCGCGCGGGTGGCCCAGGAGAACACGGTGGCGCTGAGCCGAGGCGGGTGCCTGCGCCTCTCCTCCGAGTACGTCCCGGCCAGCTGGCGCCTGCACGTCCGGCTGGTCAGCGCCGAGGGGCTCTACCCGCGGCCCTGCGACCCCCGGCGCGTCGGCTGCTGCGTGGCCCTGCAGCTGCGACCCGGCAAGGCGCCGAAGCAGCGCAGCGCCGTGGTCAAGAGGAGCCGGAGCCCCATCTTCAATGAGGACTTCTTCTTCGAGGGCCTGGCGCCCCACGAGCTGCCCGCCCGCCGCCTCCGGCTCCAGGCGCTCAACAAGGGCTGCGGCGTGAGGCGGGACGCCGTGCTGGGCGAGGCCGAGGTCCCGCTGCCTGCCCTGCTGCCCCCCTAGGGGCCTGGGAGGAGGGAGAATCAGAGAGCCACGTTTCGGGGGGCTGGAGGGCCTATGGCTACTGCCCAGCAACCCCCACCCCTGCCCTCGCCGAAATGACCGGGCTGCCCCAGCCCCGGATGGACAAGGGCTCGGCGTCCCCATGCCCCTGGCCCACCAGGTGTGGGGCGCTCGGCAGGGGGGAGCGCTGGCCCCCAGGCTCTCTGTGCAGGGGGCGCTGGCTGCCTGGCGCCCAGCGAACGGTTTGTTTATTTTTTGATAATAAAAAGGAGCCTGTGCTGCATGGGATCCCGGCCGTGGCTGCATGTGGGGGCGCCGGCTGCAGCAGGGAGAGGGCCAGGGCTTCATGGAGAGAGTGTGTGGCGTGAGCCACCCTTTGCCCAGCCCCTTATCTCCTCCCCTCCCCTGCTCTGACTCCAGCAGTTTCTCTCCACCTGGCAATGTGGGGAGGTGTCTCGCTCTGCCCGCAACATGCGCCACCTCTGGATCCGGTTCCTGCTGCAGGGAGGGGGGAGGAGACGCGACAGCTGAGTTTGCAAATAGGAGAAGAGAAAGCTGAGAGCCAGCCAGCCGGCTGCCCCCTCCTGCCCCGGGGCTCTGAGCTGGGGGAGAGCACAGCCGCTCCGGCAGGGGTCTGAACCTGTAGCCTCCAGTACTACCCTCAGGAGGCCCCCTACTGCTCACACTGTAGGTGGAGCTCTAGCAACAGCTCGCAGTAGTAGGTTCTTACCCTCTTCTGTGGATCAGCCACAAGAGGGCGACACGACCCACATTGCAAGTGCCACAAGGGTAGAAAGCAACAGCCTCCTCCCCCCTTGGGTGGCTGAGCGGGACAAGGGACGAAAAGGGCCGACAGGCTGCAGGGGGAGAGGCGGCCGCAGGACAATGTCACATCTATGACCCTCCCCTCACCCCTGCAGGATGTCAATGTGTGCCCCACCCCCACTCGCTGGGCCCAAAGGAAATGCCATGCCTGGGGGATGCATGTGCACCCCAATGGGCCCGGCTGGCATGAAAGGGCCAGCCCCCCTCGCCCTCGCATGGGGCCCGAGCGAGGTAAATGGAAGGGCTCCAGCTGGCTTTGCCACAGCCGGGGCAGGCCAGGGACCCCCCGCTCCTCACTGGCTCAGGGCTCCCTGGGGTGCTGGCATGGGCATTGTGGCATGGTTGGGAAACCATCTCGCTCCGTGGCAGGCGCAGACCCTTGAGGACATGGACGGGAAACCCACTGGTGGCCATTCTGGGGGAGCCCCACTCCAGTCCCTGCCCCGTGGCCAATTCCTCACCCGGGAGGGGGGATGGCAGCAGGGCCCTGAAGGCAGGGGGCAGACCCGCAGAGGGAGACAGGAGGGCTTGCAATGGGGGGCGGCCGTAATGCCCCCCAGAGGCGGAGCGGATGGTAACGGGACATTCAACACTTCTGCCAGCCCGGAGTGGGCACCGCGAGGGGCTTTGTGGCATTGTTCTCAGGAGAGAGCACGACACCTGGCACTGCGGCAACCAGAACGTGCCCGGCGCTGCACGAGCAGCTTCACCAGCCAGCCTGCGCCTCGGCTCCTCGGGACACGGGGAAGAGCGAACGTTTCTGGAGCAGTCACCCCCGTCGATCGGAATGAGACCGGGGGGGAGCAGGCACAGAGCCCCCCACTGCCATTGGACCTGAGCACCTCACACCACCTTCATCCTGCCGGCCCCCACCCCTGCAGGCAGTGCACCGGGGTGCGGAAGGGGGGATTGGCACAAGGCTGGGGGCTCAGTGCCAGCAGAGAGCAGGGGCAGGCCCTGGCACAGGTGGGGGGTGGGGGGAGTCTTAGCTCATGGCAGGCACTCAGGCCTCATGGAGGGAGGGAGCCCAGCCAGCAAACCCCTCCGTGTCTCACCCCCCCGGTCTCGCTGCTGCGCCCCATGGCTCTTCCCCACTCTGACCCAGCCCCCCCCCCAGTCCCTTGTGCTCCCCCCACCATGGCTTCCCCTCCTAGCCATTCAGCTCTGTTGATCTTTGCAGCTGGCAGGGGAAGGTCATCACTGCCCCCCACCCAGCCCCCCCCTCCTCTACTCCCATCAGCGGGTCTGTGGGGGATGGCGGGCGGGGCTCAGATTGGCGCTGGGCTGGGGGGGATCAGAACCAGGGCGGGGGAGGCGTGGCCGGTTTTGTCCCATCCTTTCCAGCAGGAGATCCTAGTGCTGCCCCCGAGCAGGCTGCGACTGCGACATTCGGGTGGGTCTATAGGGGCAAGTGACATCAACAAGGCCCCTAAATCCACCCCCGGTGGGGCAGGGCGTTGAATGGGCAAGATGCCGACAGGCTGGGAAGGACGGAGTGGCTCAAACCCCCAGACTACGTGCAGCGTGGGAGAAGCCGGCCCACGGGACTGGTCTGGCCTGGCCGCAGGAGGGCTGCTGGCCTTTGTGGGGGGCTCTGGTGTGCCAAGCCCCAGTGAAACAACGGCAAAAGCGGCCTTCAGTGCGATGCCCAGCAGAGGGCACTGCTGGGCAAAGGATCGGTCCGGCTGCAGCCCCGTTCTCCGCAGTTTGTCTCGCCCAGCAGAGGGCAATCAGCTGTGGGGGGGGGTCTTCCTTAATCTGGGGGGCAAGGGTGTCTGGTGGTTAGAAGAGCGGGGCACGGGGAGTCAGGACTCCTGGGTTCCATTCCCAGCTCTGCCACTGCTTTGCTGTGTAGTACTGGCTGGGAGGAGGGGCGGATGACTCTCTGTGCCTCAGTTTCCCCTCATAGGCGTTTAGGAGCCAGGGCAGGTTTCTGTTCCTTGTTCTGGGTGGGGAGAGGGGTCTAGTGGTTAGTGGAGGTGACATGGAATCAAGACTCCCATTCCCACTGACTCACTGCGACCTTGGACAAATTGCTTCCCTTCTCTGTGCCTCAGTTCCCCCAGCTGTAGAAAGGCATCCTCCTACTGGGGTGATGAGGCTGAATGAAACCCTCCCGTGGAAGACACGAACAAAGACATTCTCTTTCAAAACCTGCTGAACTGGAAGGAACTGGGCCAAGGGAATTCTTGGAATAAACACAGGTAAAGCTCGGGGAATCTTCCTTGACGACGGAGCTAGATCTATTGTGCAAATACGGAAGACGAAATCCAGGGAAAGAATTTTTAATACCCACTCGTTGCATCTTGTCTTAGCTTGTCTGTGACCTCTTTGGGGCAGGGACTCTCTCTCAGTCTGTCTGTGCAGCACCCAGCACGACGGGGCCCTGATCTCGGTTACTCTGTGTCTGGGCAGCGCCTGGCACGACGGGGCCCTGATCTCGCTTACTCTGTGTCTGGGCAGCGCCCGGCCTGACAGGGCCCTGATCTCGGTTACTCTGTGTCTGGGCAGCGCCTGGCACGATGGGGCCCTGATCTCAGTTACTCTGTGTCTGGGCAGCGCCTGGCACGACGGGGCCCTGATCTCAGTTACTCTGTGTCTGGGCAGCGCCTGGCACGACGGGGCCCTGATCTCGCTTACTCTGTGTCTGGGCAGCGCCCGGCCTGACAGGGCCCTGATCTCGGTCACTCTGTGTCTGGGCAGCGCCTGGCACGACGGGGCCCTGATCTCGGTTACTCTGTGTCTGGCAGCGCCCATCAGAAGGGGGGCCCCGATCTCAGTTGGGGCGTCTCAGCGCTCCCATAATACAAAGGAATAACAATGGAGGGTTGGCTGAGAAGCGCTTGCTTGCTTGCAGTGGTGCCCGGGGGGCACACACCTTGCCCCTACCACTGGCTCAGAGGGGAAGGAAGGGGATATGGGTCCACCCAGCCCTGCAGCATGAGCAGCGCCCGGCTCTGCCGCCTGTTCTGCTGGGTGAGGCTCCAGGCTCTCGGGAGTTCCCACGGGACATGGATCGGGAAGACACCCAAGGGGGTGATGGGAAGGAAACGGGGCTGCCCTGACAGGCCAAATCCATCAACGCAGGGATTGGGAAGGCTCCTCCCTGATGGATGGCCCCAGGGAGCCCTGCTATCTCCCCATCGCTATGGTAGAGCCTGGAGGACACAAGCACCGAAGGTTGCACCAGGTCAGGAGACGGTTTCCAAGAAATGCCGATCTCCAGCGCGGCGCATTAACACAGGCCCTGTGCTCCGGGAAGGAAGGGAAGGCTGCAGCCTGCTGAGCCCAGGAGCAGACCAGCGAGATTGCTGTTCTGTGTAGCGGGCAGCACCTGGCGGCTCTGGCTGAGAACAGGGCTCCTCATGGTGCCGGGCGCTACCCGGACCCTGGCCCAGATCAGGGCCGCCCGCTGGCTTGTAAATCTGACCCACCCATTTCACCTTCTCTTGTTTAGTTGCCCCATGGCTCGTTGCCATCCGACTACAACTGGCCTTTTAATATCTAGAACTAGGATGGCATCTGTAGGGGCTCTGGGGCCAGGTACGCTGCCTAGGCGGGGGGAACCCACGCCAGCACCTGGTTAGCCACTGGCCCCTAAGATCATCTGGCAGCGAGGAGGCCCAGTGCAGGGCACGGAGGGGAGTGGGAGTTCTGGAAGCCAGGTTGCTGGATTCAATTGCCTTTAAACACAAATGGGAGCTGGTTTCTAAAGGAGGGTCTGCCCAGCCCACTGCTACCCAGCACCGATGCTCACAGAGGTAATGGAAGAGATCTGCTGAGCAAGTACAGCTGTGCACATCTGGCTCACACATGCCTCTCCATTTCTAGAATGCTGGCCACAGCTGGAACGCACGTGGCTACGCACTGCTGGCCTCTGGGCACAGCTGGGATGCCCGTGCCACATCTGGCACATGGGGTGGAGCCTGTAGCCTGGCCAGGGCTCACCTGGTGGGTGAGCAGGGAAGCCTGTTGCCACAGAGAAGAAGAGATGCCTTGAGACTGGCTGCAGGAGCTGCCCTGGGCTGGGCCAGGCAGGAGCTGGGACTTTTGGGGATGCCCCCAGGGTCACACCAAGATCCTATGGCCACCATGGGAACAGAACCCAGAGTTCCTGGAACCCAGCCCTGGGCCTGACTCACAACCCCACCCTTTCTCCCTGGGCGGGGGGAAGTCAGCTCCCACTCCCCCCAGTGCCACTGCATTAAGCTAGGGAGAGGGAGCAGGGGACCCAGCGCCCCAGGGAGTTGGGAAAGGGGCGTTTGGCTGGATCTGACTTCAAGTGGTGGCTGTGGTTTCCCGCAAGCCGGGCACATGAGCCAGACAGGAGTGGCCAGGCCGAGATGCCAGGGGCAGATAAGGGTCCAGGGCTGTTCCTGTAACCCTGTGCGTGCCTAGCAGCGTGTGGGCAGCACTTACCGCCAACCCTTATCGCAGCCCTCCCATGACGCGCCGGAGTGTGGTGCAAAGCATGCACGTGAGATCGCTGCGTGGCTCTGCTCTAGACCCGGGGGTGTGGCGATGCCCCTCAAGCCCCACCCACACCCCCCTGCTATTCCGGCCCTGAAGGTGGGGAGCTGTGGGTCAGGATAAAGGGGTGTCAGGAGAGTGCGGGGGGGAGAGGGGATCCAGGGCTGGGATGGCAGGGGGCTGTGGGTTGGGATTGAGGGACACACCCCTCTGTACACGCAGAGCTGGTTTGCGTGTTACTGCGTAGCCAAGGAGGGGACGGGCCGCGGGCTGGAATCTCTGATTCACGTCCGACCACAGGTTCTCAGCCCCTCTTGGGAGCGTAACCGTCAACACGTGACTTCTCCCACAGCCCCCACCACGTCGATCAGCCCCAGGGCTTCTTGTTTGCAAGCTGCCGGTGTTAGCAGCCCCATAATGCTGCACAGGGACAGCTCCCCCAGTGCTGAATTGCAGCCACTTCTTGGTGGGTGCCTGGCAGCTGGTTCAAACCCACACTGCACTGCAGCACGGGAGAGTAGGAGAGCGGCAGGGGCTGGGCCCAGCTGCCAGCTGCACAGGGCCAGGGGCTTGCGAGCTGCTAGGAACCCCGGCCACAGGCCCATCGCTGAACTCAGCCAGGTAACACCCCTGTGATACAGTGGCCAGGGCTCAGGAGCTGAGCCCCCAAGTTCCCTGCTGAGGGCAAGGGGTAGAGACGGGGGCCCTGCAATAGCACCCCAGTAACAAGGAGTGGGGTGCCAGGTGTGCGGCCCTGGGGGATTCTGGGTAACAGAGGATGGGGCACTGGAGCTGGGCAGAGGCCCCAAGGCCCTGCAGGGGGTGATGTCTTTTCTCTACTATACCCCACTGCCCTCGCAGAGCCAGCCCCATCTGCTACCCTCTCTGTGGCACATGCAGCACCCGACCTCCTGGGGCTGCTCCATGCCAGCACCCAAACCAGTTCACCCACTGCTCGGACAGCACGTTACCAGAGACGTGAACCTCCACGCAGCACCCCACGAGGATATGCCACAAACCCACCCCCAGCCACACCTACCAATCACCCCCCCACACACACACAAACCCACACCCGGCCACACCCACCAATCACAGCCCCCACAAACCCACACCTGGCCACACCCACCAATCACAGCCCCCACAAACCCACACCTGGCCACACCCACCAATCACAGCCCCCACAAACCCACACCCGGCCACACCCACCAATCACAGACCCCACAAACCCACACCTGGCCACACCCACCAATCACAGCCCCCACAAATCCATCCCTGACCACACTCACCAATCACAGCCCCCACAACTCCCCCCAGCCACACCTACCAATCACATCCCTCAAAAACTCACCCCAACCACACCTGCCTATCCCACCCCCCAACCCATCCCTTCCCCCCCACAAACCCACCACAGCCACACCCACCAATTACAGCCCTCAGAAACCCACCCTCGGCCACACCTGCCAATCACACCCCCACTCCATGCCACTCCCTGCCCCACTGCAGGACCCACCAAGCACATCCTGCACAAACCCACCCGGCCACGCACATCCACACAGTGATGCCTGGGGAACAGCTTGTAGCCGGAACTGGTCCAGCTTGAGACGAAGAGCCAAGGCGCAGAAGGGGACCTGTTTTGCACACTTCCCAGTGGGTGTGGGTGACACCCACACACCCCTGTGCAACACGGCTCACCACAAGGGGACACCACCCCCCCCACCAGGCCCAGAAACAGCCCCTCTGCCACACCTCCATATCCCCTAGTCCCCCCAACACAGCCGACCCATGTCCTGCAAGCTGGTGCTTGCGGCCACCCCACAGACAACCCCTAGTTCCCATGAGAGACACCCCCCAACAGCCCACACAGCCCAGGCCCTTTCCCTCCTGCTCTGCTCTGCGCAGCCCTGCCCTGCCCTGCCCTCTCTCCCTGGCTGGGTGGCTCAGGGTCAGGATCCCGCAGCACCGCCCAGCTGGGTGCCAGCTGCGTCTCTCGGTGGGCGTAGCTCCGGCGAGCGACTCACCTGACGAGAACTGGGAGGTTTGCCCTGACGCCACCTGGCTGACCCGGCCTGTCCCTGGCTGACTTGACCCCAGGGCAGGATGCATGGAGGGGTTCAATTCAGATCCTGCTTAGCCAAACCATGGGGGCATGTAGGGGTGTGGGAGCGGGCAAGGGGCATCGTCCTTAGGAAGGTTCCTGGGAGACCCCCTTTCCCACTCCAGATGGGAACGGCAGTGCTTTGGGCGAGCCTGGGCTCGGAGACCAGCAGCAGCAGCAGGGAGCCAGAGAGAACCACAGGGTCCGTCTGCGTCCAGCAGCCTCACTCCAGAATCCCCCTTCGGATCCAGCCCTGCCCTGGCTGTTCAGCCCGGTGAGGGATGTTTACACACTGCAGAGGGAGGCAAATCGGGATTGAGGAGCATCACAGAGCGGTAGAGAAGCCAACCACAGGAATAGTGGGGGAGCGAGTGCTGCAGGTTGGGATTGAGGGATACCGGCAGAGCTCAGGGCTGTGGCTGGGTGGAGGAGAGACCAGGGCTGGGATAGCAGGAGGCTGGCTAGGATAACAGGATGGGGGTGGTGGATTGAATCTCATGACCAGACAGGTGATCCTGATTATTCCAGGCAGCCTGGTGGAGTAGGGCCTGCCCCTGCCCCAGTACTCACCTGCTGCCCCATGTTACACTGGTTGCTCTTTGGGGCTTGTGTGTTTTACTGGGCCACCTGATTACCTGGGGCTGGGTGCCACCATGTCTGTGAGGGGGTGGGGCAGCGCAGGACTCCTAAATTCTATTCCCAGCCCTGCACAACCTGGGGCAAATGGCTCAAATTACGTGTCTGTCTGGGAGGGTGGATCCAGGGGCCTTTCCCCTGCCGTTTCAACCCAAATTTTACCCCGAGGAAAAGACAATTAAAACCAAAACAGTAGAGCTAACATGGGGTAACGTCTGTGGCCTTTTGTGTCACGTCCTAGGGTCCAAATCCTGTTCTCAGTTACCCTAGTGTAAACAGAGTGTAACTTGCTGGAAGTGAAGGGAGGGACATGGTGTAAATCAGGAGTAGCTCCCTGAAAATGAATGGGTAGCTCCATGGAAGTCAATGGAGGGACATGGTGTAAATCTGGAGTAGCCCATGCCAGGCAATGGGAGGCAGTGTAAATCCAGAGTAGCCCATGGAAGGCATAGGGGACGTGGTGTAAATCTAGAGTTGCCCATGGCAAGCAATAGGGGATGTGGTGTAAATCCAGAGTAGCCCATTGGCAGGCAATGGGGAAGCAGGCAGTGTAAATCCGGAGTAGCCCATGGAAGGCAATGGGAAGGCAGTGTAAATCCGGAGTAGCCCATGGAAGGCAATGGGAAGGCAGTGTAAATCTGGAGTAGCCCATGGAAGGCAATGGGGAGGCAGTGTAAATCCGGAGTAGCCCATGGAAGGCATGGGGGATGTGGTGTAAATCCAGAGTAGCCCATGGCAGGCAATGTAAATAGGGGATGTGGTATAAATCTAGAGTTGCCCATGGAAGGCAATGGGGAGGCAGTGTAAATAGGGGGATGTGGTGTAAATCCGGAGTAGCCCATTGGCAGGCAGTGGGGAAGGAGGCAGCATAAATCCGGAGTAGCCCTTGGAAGGCAATGGGGGAGGCAATGTAAATGGGGGATGTGGTGTAAATCCGGAGTAGCCCACGGCAGGCAATGGGGGGGCGGTGTAAATCCGGAGTGGCCCTTGCCCACGCTGCCCGCACGTGCCGCCCGGGGGCGGGTCCCGGCGGGGCCAGGCCCGTCACGCGGCGGCGGCGTGGCGCGCGGGGGGAGGAGCGGGCAGCTCGCGGGCCGGTCCAGCCTCCTGCACCGGCGCTGGTTGTGTAACAGGGGCGCCCAGGCCCGGCTAATCGAGCCCTGCTCCCGGGAGCCACGCGTGGAAAACAACCAAGGGGCCTGATCCCTGGCGAGGATCCCGGGGTGCGGGGGCAGGGGAGGCCGTGGGTGCTCAGCCCCTCTGGAAATCCAGGGTGCTGCGGGCGGCTCGGGTCATGGGGGCTGGGAAGGAGCCCGGGCAGCCAGAGACATTAGCGGCCCCAGACCCTCCTCTAGCCAAGGATCCCAAAGCACTTTGTAAACACGCGCTAGCTTCCCCTCCCCCGTGCAGGGTGATCCTGCCCCCGCCCTTCACATCTGGGAAACTGAGGCATGGCCAAGGCAAAGTGGCTTGGCCCAGGTCGTGCGGCCGGGAAGGGAACCCAGATGCCCTGCCCAGCGCCCCTCTCCCAGCGGCATGGGGAGTTTGCCGTGGACAGGCCATGGGTGGGAGCCCAGCGAGGCTGTGGGGCGGGGATGGGGATTCCCCCGGGGATGGTCTCCAGGCCTCTTCCCGTAGCTCTGCCCCCTGCTAGGTTGCACGGGGGTGGGGTGGGAGTCCCTGGGCCCTCTGTGCGCTGGTGTCTATCAAGCATCCCCTTCTTTAAGGGGACCTGGGCTCCCGCCCTGCCCCGTGCAGCGCTGGGTGCTGCCGTGCACAGGGTGGGGGTGACCTCTGAACCCCACCCTCCAGCACCGTGGGGAGGGGGTGGGAGGGTGTCCCTAGGGGGGAGCTATGGAGGGAAAGCGGCAGGGGGGAAGTGGAGTCGGGGTGAAGCCTCTCAGGGCATTTACACATGGGTCACATGGTGATTGCAGCGGGCAGGGGCAGCCATGTGGGAGACACTGATTTGCAGCCCCCATTGCTGCCAGGCACTCGGAGGACTCGGGAAGTTTCCCTCCTGTCGCCTCTGCAGGGAGGGGCAGGTTGGGCTGGGGGGGGGGGCGTGAGGGCTTTTCACGCGTTTTGCCCCACGTCTCAGGGCCATGAGTCAGGGCTCTGCAGCACAGGTGCCCAGGCCTGGAAGCTGGAAGCCGGGGCAGGGGCTGACTGGCACGGGAAGATAGCAAAGTCTGTCAGTGCTTTGCCATTCCCTGGCCTAGCCCCTCCGCAAGAGGCTGTAAGCAGCAGGGGAGGGAAACTGAGGCACGGAGCCAGGCTTTCCCCCAAGGTCACATGGAGAGCAAGAAATAGAAGTCCTGACGGCCCTCCCCGCTTTAACCATTAGACTTTATTCTCCTTCCAGAGCTTGGACTAAAACCCAGGAGTCCTGACACCCCCGCCCCCTTCGGTGACTACGAAACCCCAGCTTCCTAGGAAGCTCACGGAAACCACATTCCCAGCATGGGCAGCGCTTGCAGCTTTATAGCCAGGGAGCAGAGAATTGGCGGGGGGGCCTCCCATACAAAAAATCTGAGTTGGGGCAGCAGGAGCCTTTCTCTGGGGGGTTCTTGGGCCATGCCCCCCCCCCTCAGCCCCAGGTTCTGCGCTGGACCCACTGACGCAGCCCCAGGTGCCTTGGTACCAACTGTGGGGGATGTGATGGGAGGGTGCAGGGCTGGGCTAGAAGGAAGCAGGCTGGGGGATGCAGGGGGAAGAGGAGGGATAGGAGATTGTGAGGGTCATGCAGGGCTGGGGAGATGCTAGGGTGTGTGCAGGGATGCAGTGAGGGGGATGCTGGGGTGGTGGGTGCAGGGCTGGGCTGGGGATGCTGGAATGGGGAGGAGGGATGCAGTGGGGAGATGCTAGAGAGTATGGGGCGGGGGGCAGGGATGCAGCGGGGAGCTGGGCTGGGGATGCAGCAGGGCTGGGAGGCCGGGGCGGGGCTGGGGAGACGCTGGGCTGGGAGGGTGCAGGGGGCGGGGCTGGGGTGCAGGGGGCGGGGCGCCTCTGCTGCCCGCCCGCCGCTATTGCAGCCGCGGCTCCTCGGGGAGCGACTCCTCTCCCCTGCCCGGCGCGTCCCTCCCTCCCCAGCGGCGGCTGCACTCGGCTGCCCGGGCAGAGGCGCCGAGGGTCCGGCCCCAGCGCGCAGCGGAGCCCATGGAGCCCGGCGGCGGCAAGCGGCAGCGGGACGGAGCAGGCAGAGGTGGGGCTGGGGGGAGCTTGGCACAGCGGCCGGGAGCGCGCGGGGACGGGGGTATCGGGGCAGCTGGCGGGGGGTATCGGGGCAGTTGGTGTTTGGTGAAGGGGAGTGGGGGTATCGGGGCAGCTGGCCAGGGGGTGACGGGGGGTATCGGGGCAGCTGGCCAGGGAGTAACAGGGGGTATCGGGGCAGCTGGCCAGGAGGTAACAGGGGGGTATTGGGGCAGCTGGCCAGGGGGTGACGGGGGGTATCGGGGCAGCTGATGAGGGGGTAACAGGGGGTATCGGGGCAGCTGGCAAGGCGATAACGGGGGGTGTCGGGGCAGCTGTCGGGAGGGGTATTGGGGCAGTTGGTGTTTGGTGAAGGGGAGTGGGGGTATCGGGGCAGCTGGCCAGGGGGTAACAGGGGGTATCGGGGCAGCTGGCCAGGGGGTGACGGGGGGTATCGGGGCAGCTGATGAGGGGGTAACGGGGGGTATCGGGGCAGCTGGCCAGGGGGTAACAGGGGGTATCGGGGCAGCTGGCCAGGAGGTAACAGGGGGGTATCGGGGCAGCTGGCCAGGGGGTGACGGGGGGTATCGGGGCAGCTGTCAGGAGGAGCATGGGGTATCGGGGCAGCTGGCAAGGCGATAACGGGGGGTGTCGGGGCAGCTGTCGGGAGGGAGTGGGAGGGGTATTGGGGCAGTTGGTGTTTGGTGAAGGGGAGTGGGGGTATCGGGGCAGCTGGCCAGGGGGTAACAGGGGGTATCGGGGCAGCTGGCCAGGGGGTGACGGGGGGTATCGGGGCAGCTGGCAAGGCGATAACGGGGGGTGTCGGGGCAGCTGTCGGGAGGAAGCGGCGTGGTGGTAGGGGGGGGTATGACTGGTGGGGGCAGTCAGTGGTGAGGGGCAGTTAGCAAGGGGGAGCAGAGGGGGCCAGTGGGCATCGTGGTGGCTGGCAGGACAGTAGGAGAAGCTGGAGAGCAGCAGGTGTCCCTGGCAGGGCAGAGGCCTCTGGGTGTCGTGGCACCCAGTGGGTGTCAGCAGGACACCGTGGGCATCGGTGGCAGCTGCCAGGGGAGGTGGGCTGAGCAACGCTGCAGGTGTCACGCTGGTGGGTGCACGGGAGTGGGCCGGGGGGGGAGCATTGGAAGGAGACTGGGACCAAATCTGGCAGCGATGGATGGCTCGAAGGGATCGCCCTGTGTGCGCTTCCCAGCATGCCCGGGGACAGGCTGACCCCTCGGCCGGGGGCACCTAGATGGGTGGGGGAAGTTTTTACCTTCTTGCCTCACTTCGTCTTGTCCCATTTTGTTGACTTGGCAACCTGGTCTCTGGCCCGGTGTTGTTTATTCTGCTTGCCGGGGCTTGGTTTTGCTTTGTAGCCGTGCCCCTCTGCTATCCTGCCTGGTGTATCGGCAGTGGAGCTGTGCCAGCCAGGAACGTTCCCTGGGCGCTGCAGTGTACGTGTTCGTATGCCCTCTGCCAACAGGGATCAGAACTATGGAACTGTGTGTCATGCGCCCTATACTGCTCGGCCAGAAGGGAGAGTCTCCTTTAGATGGGTGGTAGCGGGGCTCTGTGTCCTACCCCCTTGCTTAGGGAGGGAGGATGGCCTAATGGCTAAGACACTCTCCTATAGCAGGAGAGCTTAGTTCCATTCCTTCCCCTCTCTGGGCCTCAGTTTCCCCATCTGCACAGTGGGGACAACGACTCTTCCTTTGTCTGGCCTGTTTATCTGTGATCTCTTTGGGACAGGGATGGTCTCTCAAAGGGGACCTGATCCTAGCTGGGACTCTCCTAAGTGCTGCTGTAATCCATCTAATAAAGTTTCCCTTTGCCGTGAGGTACCAAGAGGTGTAAAGTCCCTGTGGATTTTTTTTTAATAGTTCAGGCCTCTCTAGTTTGTGAGGTTCCCCCCCCCTTCTTTTCTCCCTGAGTTGTAAACAAAATCAGCTGCTTCTGTCCAGAACCTTCAGTAAGTGATTTGCACGGTAGCTGTGGCGCGGCGTTAAATCAGGGAGCGTCTGACCGTGGGCTCTTTTCTGCGCTGTGAATACAGATCTCGTGGCAGCCTGTCCCGTTTCCGAGTTACTGTTCCTCTGCCTCTTGGAGCGAAGCTTCTTAAACGCCTTCCGCATGACTAGCCCCACCACTTGGTGTCCTCGGGGGGCGTAGAGTCCAGCACGCTGCGGGGCCAGGGATGCCACGCGGGGGGAACAGCTTGCAGAACTTTGCCTGATGCTTGCAAACTCCCTGCTGCCTGGGACCTGTGACAACAGATGCTTCCCCCGCGCAGAGGACAGCGGAGCCTGGGATAGGCGAGGGCCCTGCGGGGAGTTTTCCATGGTGGCCTATTGCTTGACTCCGTGGTGCCTTTAGAAGGACCCGTGAGGAGGGACCACAGGCCCCAGGCAGGTTTTACAGACAGCGCCCCCCCCGATCCCAGAAACCTGCTTCTGAGCTGGGGACGGTCGGGTGGAGGGATATTGCTGCGGCTGTTCATTGCCAGCTGGGGGGTGACCAGTCCTTGGCTGGGCTCTGAGTGAAACCCTGGAGAGGCAGGATGGCCTAGTGGTATGGCCCTGGCCATTTGGGTGACCTGGGTTCACTTAGCCTCTGTGCCTCAGTTTCCCCACTGAGTCAGTGCTCACAAGGCTAAAGTCGGTGCCTCTTCACCCTCCTGCATCCCCTTATGGACCTGCTTTAAGTGCTGGCAGCAGGGTTGTCTAGTGGCTAGATGTAGGGACACAGTCCTATAGCTGTGGGACCCCCTTCCCAGAGCTGAGACAGGGGAGTGTGGTCGGGGCAGCGCGTTGGGACTCCTGGGCGCTGGGCTCCTTTCCCAGCCTGGGACGGGAGCACGGTCTAGTGGTTGGAGCAGTGGATCGGGTTTTAGGAACCCTTGGTTCTGTTCCGAGCACTGGGATGGGGAGTGAGTTCTGGTGGTTGGGTGTTAGGGCTTCTTTGTTGGTTCTGGCAGGGAAGGAGGGAGCTCCAGTGGATAGAAGG
Source organism: Mauremys mutica (assembly GCF_020497125.1). Lineage (NCBI taxonomy): Eukaryota > Metazoa > Chordata > Testudines > Geoemydidae > Mauremys > Mauremys mutica. Next base: position 22,355,025 of record NC_059088.1, on the reverse strand, counting down.
GGGCAGAGACTGGAAGTCAGGACTCCTGGGTTCTATCCCTGGCCCTGTGAGAAAGGGTGACCTTATGGATAGAGCAAAGGGGGAGCTGGGGGGTCAGGACTCCTGAGTTCTTTTCCCCCAACTCTTCCACTCTCTGTGGGGCTTGACCAAGTTCTCGCTTTGTGCCTCAGTTTACTGCTTCCCTTTGTCACTGTCCGGAGGGTGGAGCCGTGTGTCATGAGGCTGTGAGTGCTGGTGAAGAGCTCAGGGATCTTGGGACATGTGCTTGGCCCCAGGGCATTGGCTAATGCCGCCATGCAGGAGCAGCAGGTGGGTAGTGGTGGAGGCACTGGGAGGCACCAGGGTTACTGGCAGTGGCTGGCGTTGCCTAACGCCGGCTGAGTTGCTGTCATGCAGACGAGGCTGTTGTTTTCCCTTTGGGGGGGGTGTCTCCTTGGAAAGGCCCAGCGCTGGCAGGGTAGGTGCCCGCACACTGGGGAGGACTGGGGTGGAGGGATATTGCCGTAGCTGTTCAGTGCCCGGCCCGGGGACCGAGCCCCAACTGGGACATGAACATGTTACTGGAGGGGCAGGATGGCCCAGTGGTTAGCACACTAGCCTAGGACTTGGTTTGATTCCAAAGACTCCCTGTGGGACCTGGGACTCCTCACTTAGTCGCTCTGTGCCTCGGTTTCCCCATCTGTACAATGAGGATAATATTCCAGCCTCACATGGGGGCACTGAGGATAAATACGTTGAGATTGTGCGGTGCTCAAATACTATGTAATGGGAGACAGGTACGTGACCACCGATAGCTCCCGGCCAATGGGAGATTCAAGTAACTATGAAGCCCTGAGCCTAACGCCTCCCTTGTCCTCTCCCTCCGCAGGGCCCGGACCTCTCCTGGGGGCAGTGGAAAAGCCTGTCTCGCATCCCCCTCTGGTGGCTGGTCTGCTAATGCATAATAGCCTACTGCTGCCGGGGGATGGAGTTCCTCCTGCAACCCCAGTGACAGAGGGGCCTGGGTGGCTGTGTTGAAGACCCTGGGTCCAGCCGGGGTGGGGTGGTGGAGGGACGAAGCCCCTTTCCCATTGGGAGATCACAGCGTCCAGGGCGTGCAGATCTCCTCAGGGCAGAGGCTTTGGCATATGAATGCCCTGAGCCCTTGGGGATCCCAGCAGACACCTGTGGGACTAAGGTTCTGGCTGCCCAGCAATACAAAACCAAACCCGTGGCAAGAGGCTCCCTTAAGATAGGTCCCAAAGGATCCTGGTTGCTTTCCTGGGGTAGTGTCTGCAGCGCAAGAGAAATTAGCGTTAGCTGCTCTTGGATCCTAGGCTGGTTGCATTTACACAGAGGAAGGCAAAGTGGTTAGAGCAGGGAGGATTGGGAGTCAGGTCATATTCTCAGCTTGGGGAGAGGAGTGGAGTCTAGTGGTTAGAGCAGGGTGGGGTTTGGGCGTAAGGAGTCCTGGGTTCTATTCCCAGCTCTACTGTTGGCTTGCTCTGAGATGCTGGGGCCGTGCCTCAGTTTCCCCATCTGTAGGAAGGGCATAACAACACCAGCCAAGCGTACTTTACAAGCAGCATGACGCGGCCTGGATGAAAGGCGCTGTAGCAACATATTAAGAACGCTGTGTTATACAAGAGCTAATTGATGTTGTGAGTAGCAGCGAGGACTGGTCAGCCGGCCGAGAGCATGTGCCAGGTGTGGTTACTGGCGAGGGCGTCTGTAACCACCTCTGGGATACACGGTGGCACATACCGCTAGGGAGGTGCCTGTGTTTTTCATCCCATGCAATGCTCAGGGTGGGGTCAGCCCAGTGCAGCAGCCTGGGCATTGCCCTCCCCTGGGATCACCATTTCCCCATGGCTTCATTTCAGCAGGATCCCCAGCATTTCCTAGGCCCCAGTGACTGATCCGTGCCCCTGTCCCTCATCTCTGTAGCTTGGCTCCCAGCGTCGCCCTTGGGAGGGACGGAGGACCCGGCTTTGGGCGGTGCTGCAAAATTTGCAGCCAGGAAAGAGCCAACATGGCTGGGTAGCTGGGGCACTGACGTGGGGGACCTGGGTTCTGTTCCCCGAGTAGGCAAGTTACACCCCTCTGTGCCTCAGTTTCCCCTCCCACCCTGTGTCCGTTTAGACTGTCAGCTCTTCGGGACTGTCGCTTGCTCTGTGTCTGTACGACGCCTGGTGCAGTGGGCCGCACTGGTGCTACCGTAATGCACCTAATAATGCTCCGGTGCAAACCGAGGGGTACCCCCAGCCCCGCTCGAGGCTGGTTTTGATGGGTTGCTTCACAAACAGGGCCAGTGAGAGCGGCACCACCCCCTGCAAACTGCACGTGCTCACGCTCCCCTCCCCCCCACTTTTATTTTTAACCAGAGGGATGTAAGCTAATTATGTTAATGCGCTGGCTGTGGCGTGGGGGCAAAGCCGGCTCATGGCGCTCGACGCTGCCTGCTGCGTAATCCCGTGGTAATCCCCACCCGGGGGTCGCCCCCGTTTCAGCAGCTGGGGCCTGGCTGAGGTGGGAGACCCAGGCAGCACCAGGGACTCGATCCTGCCAAGTGCGGCGCCCCCCCCAATCGATGGGGGGGCATTTGGCAGGATTGGGCCCGTCTGCACGGCTCCCCCTTTGCCAGGAGAGAGCTGCCCACAGGGCAAAGTTGCAAAACTATAGAATATTATATTCTCGTGGGGGCCTGGGGAAAATTGCCCTGCTTGCCCCACCCTCTGGGCGTCCCCGAGATGGGCCCCTGTTCCTCTCCAGCCATGCCGGCCCTACTTCAGCCTGCAGCTGCTGCGTGTCTGCACCCCTCTCTCCGTCCCTTCTAGTCAATCCAGATTCGGGCAGTGTCGCTAGCGATGACCAGCCCCACCGGGGCTACGCCGGCCTTGCTCAGCCAGGTGCCTTGTCCGAGGCGCCCCGGGCTAGCGAACGTGGGGTGAGCTGCGTCCCCAGCCTGCTGCTGCAGCACGGCCCGTGCCGCCTTCGGGACGCCTCTGCCACCTTTCTAGGGCTTCGCGCCTTCTTTAATTGGTGTGAAACTGCGCCCGAGCGGCCCACACCCACTGGGCGGCCTGTTGCAATCAGCGTGTGGGCGCCTGTGGCAGACGGAGCTCTTCGTTTTCCTCCCCTGGCCTTTCCAGCCCCCCAGCTGCAGGGGCAAGGGGCTTCTTCATTAGCCCGGCACCAGTCGCAGGACATCTGGAAAGGGCGGAGCCCAGCTCCTTCCATCTTTCAGGCCCAAGAAGCCCGTGGTGCCTTCGTCTCACAGAGAAGGGAGCCGCAGATACCCTGGCACCGCTGGGGGCTGAGAGGGAGAGATGACACCCCCTCGCGTGTGTGGGTGCAGCTCACAGTGGAGAACTCCAGGGGGCGGTAGCAGTGGGCTAGCGGCTCATAAACGATCGGAGCGAGTTAAAATAAAGAATCTGGTGCAATCAAAGAGGTTCTTCGCGTGGGGCGGGGTTGCTAAAGGTGGCAGGGGACCACCCGGCCTGGGGGCCCCAGCGTGGAAGAAGGTCGAGCAGCTGTCGGCGTCGTGCCCAGAGATCTCGCTGCACTGGTACGACAGGCCGCGATCTGACCCTCTATGGGGTGCCGATGCTTTGCTTCTTGCTCCCTTTAGCCTCATCTTGCTCAGTTATCTGGGACTCCGCTCGTGCTAGGGGCTGTACAAGCCTGGGACAAAGGGCTGGTCCCTGCCCAAGCAATGAAAGGTTCCTCCGTCAGATCTAGGCCCCCATGTGAGCCAGTGGGAGCCCTCCCATCCGTTCCCATGGGCGTCGCTCTTGTTGCGGCTGGATTAGATGGATTTGTGCCCCCTCCAGTGCTGGCTAGTCTCTGTCTTGTCCCTACAGTCTCCTCCCCACACCTGCCCCCCGGCCCCTTGCCTGTAGGGCTAGTGAATAGCAGTCAAGGGGGAGGATTCACAAGTCACAGGCCGGCAAGGGCAGAGGTGCCTTCAGCTAAGTCTCAGAGTGACGTGGGGTTTTGGAGAGGGGAGTTGGATGCGGAGGAGAAGGCTCGCACGCCCCACAGCGACGGGCTGGCGAAAGTGGCTGGCGTTGGGGTGGGGAGCGGGGAGGAGAGGCTGGCTGGGTGCTTGGGAGCTGGATCCCGCAATGATGGGAGGGGCAGCGGGTGGGTGTGTGCTGTGCTTGGCACAGGAGCGTGGAGTGGTTGGCGGGTGCTGTCCTTGGTGAGGGCTTCTGGGCACATGCTGGGCATGGCATGGGCTCGACATAGGGGCCTGGTGAATGCCACGTGGGGCAGAGGCCAGCAGGCAGGTGCTGAGCTGTGCTGGGGATGGGCTGATGGGCAGGTGCAGTGGGGGCACAGGCGCTGGCAGGAAGGCGAGCTGGCAAGTAGGTGCTGTCCATGGCACGGGTGCTGCATGGGGGCAGGGTGTGTAGTTGCTGCATGGGGTGTGGGGTGCAGGCTGGCAGGCGGGTGCTGTGTGTGTGTAGGGGGGCTGGCGGACAGTCGCTATATGGGTTGCGAGCTGGTGAGTGTAAGAACGGCCAGACTGGGTCAGAATAATGGTCCATCTAGCCCAGCGTCCTGTCTTCTGACCATGGCCAATGCCAGGTGCTTCAGAGGGAATGAACAGAGCAGGGCGATTTTGGGTGATCCGCCCCTGTTGTCCAGTCCCAGCTTCTGGCATTCAGAGGTTTAGGGACAACCAGAGCGTGGAGTTGCATCCCTCACCATCTTGGCTAATAGCCATTGAAGGACCCCCCCCTCCAGGAACTTGTCAGGTTCCTTTTTGAACCTAGTTACACTTTTGGCCTTCACAACATCCCGTGGCGGTGAGTTCCCCAGGCTGACTGTGCCTTGCATGAAGTGCTTCCTTATGTTAGTTTAAAACCTGCTGCCTGTTAATTTCATTGTCTGACCCCTGGGTCTTGTGTTAGGTGAAGGGGGAAATAACACCTCCCTAGTCACTTTCTCCGCACCAGTCATGATGTTATAGACCTCTCCTATCCCCCCTTAGTCGTCTCTTTTCTCAAGTCAAAAAGCCCCAGTCGATTTAATCTCTCCTCCTATGGAAGCTGTTCCATCCCCCTAATCATTTTCATTGCCCTTCTATGCACCTTTTCCAATTCTAATAAATCTTTTTTGGGGAATGGGGGTGACCAGAACTGCCCGCCGTATTGCTGATGTGGGCAGACCATGCCTTTGGATAGGGGGGTTATATCTTCTGTCTTGGTGCTGTGCTGGGTTCACTTGCTGCGCTGGTTCTGCGTGGGGAGCGGTGCAGGCCGATGGCAGGGACTGGTGACAGGCGTGGTCCTGGCAAGCAGAGGGCCTCGTGTGGTGCCAGGGAACCCACAGAGATCCGCTGGGGTCAGGGTCTTCCTGCTGCCGGCTGGGATCCCGTCTCCATTGGCGCTGGCCCGCTGGAGGAGCCCGGTGCCCAAGCTGCCCCGGCCGGGCTGTGTCGCCAGGACGCTGCTGGGGTGCGGGGTGGGATGCACCTGCTAGCTGGGGATTAGCGCTCCAGAAGCTGAGCTCTGTACTATCAGCATCAGCAGCTGGGCATGCTCTCCTCCCCACGGCACAGACACTGCCCGCCCCTCAGCTCTGCCCCGCTTCCCCCATCCCACCCTCGCCTGCTCCCACAATGTCCTTTGCTACCCCTGAGCCACCTTCCGTGGGTCCCCTCCCCGGGGGGCTTTGTCCACTCCCCACCCTCAGATCCAGCTGTGCTAGGCCAAACGCCTCCCTGGGGATTTCAGTTGCATTGCCTCAGAGTCGGGTTTGGCATGGCGTCCGAGCAGGGGAGTGGGGTCTAGTGGTTAGACAGGGGTGGGGGTCCTGGGAGTCAGGACTCCTGGGTCCTATTCTCAGCACTAGGAGGGGATTAGGGTCTAATGGGTTAAAGGAGGGAGGGCTCGGGGGTTAGAACTCCTGAGTCCCATTCTCACCTCTCAGAGAATGTATGGTCTAGGGGTTAGAGCAGAGGGAATGGCAGCCAGGACCCCTGCGTCCTATTCCCAGCTCTGCCACTGATTTGCAGTGTAATTCAGGGGAAATCATTTCTCTCTGTGCCTCGGTTTCCCCTTCTGTAGAACAGAACAGCGCTTAGCTTAGATTCATAAATTTCAAGGCCAGCAGGGACCTGGAGCTGTGAATGATAACCGGCCCGAGACCTGCCCTGAATTAATTCCTCTTTGAACTAGAGCAGAGCTTTTAGAAATGCAGCCAGCTTCGATCCAAAGCCAGGGGACCCGGGCGGGTTAATTTCTCTTTGTAAAGGACTTGTTAAACTCTTGGCTGCGTAACTACTGGGCATTTCCCCCTGGGGAGCAGATACATGTGTGTATGAGCATGTGGGGAGAGGAGCCCCTGCTTGCCAGCTCGTAACCTGCCGTGCGGGGCCATTCCAGCCCTGTTTGCGTTGCACTGAGAGGCTCTTTGTGCTGGGGGCTGTCGCTTCATCCAGCTGAAATAACAGCCAGCTCTGGGGTGGGACCCGGTCGCTCCTTAACAGCCCACAGCAACAGGCCGGGGAAGCAAAGATCCAGTCAGACCAGCAGGGGCGGCTTGGGGAATGAGGGTGTGCTGGCTTTGGAGAGTCGCCCGGCGCGGTGTCCTGGCGGGGCGCTGGCCGTTTGGGGAACAGGGAGGCTGGGCTGTTCCACACCGGGAGCCGCTGAGTCAGCGCCATGGAATGCTGGGAAGGCTGCCATGGAAATGTTGGCTGTCAAAGCCCCAGCGGGCCGCGGCAGCGCCTAATAGCGCCTCTTTCCTCCTGAGCGACGTGCAGGAGCTACTGGCGGGTGCCGTACGGGTGGCAAGCAAAGCAGGGGCTGTTTGGGGGAAGGGGCAGCCCCCGCGTCTGTCCCACTCCACCCTCCCCTTTAGGAATGTACAGCGCTGGGTAACGTTAGGGAGTGCGGCCTCCCGGGTCCATTCTTTAATGCCCATTTCACAGAAAAGGAAACTGAGAAACGGGGAGGGGGGAGCTGAGAATAGAACCCAGGAGTCCTGGCTCCCAGTCCCCTGCTGTAACCACTAGGCTTCACTCCCCACCCAGATCTGAGAAGAGAAGCCAGGAGTCCTGATACCTGGTCCCTTCCACAGCTGGGATCTGGGAGTCCTGACTCCCTCTAGGTCCTGCCTGCAGTCCAGGGATGGAGCATGCCCAGGTCATGGGCACAGGGGCCAGGAGTCAAGGCACAGGTGTTCTGGTTCTGCCTCTGCCACTCAAGTCACTCTGTTATTCCGTGCCTCAGTTTCCCCATCGGTGACCAGACGGGGCTGTTTTCCCATATTCATGGGGGTGGATTGTGAGATTCACAGAGTTCCTGTCTGTCAAACTCTGGTTCACCCTCCATCAAATGACGGGGTAGGAGGGCAGAATGCTGTCGTCAGACCTGTCCCATCGCGGGTGAGTCTGCGGGGGGCGGGATGGGCTCCAAGAGGGAACGTTGTGGGTGCAAGATTTCACCCCAGGACGGGATCGGTGCTGAGTGCAATCCCCTGCAGGGGGTTCAAGGCCTCGCCTGTTGCTTGAGCATTTCAAAGTGGGGGCTCCCCTGCGTGGGGGATCGGAACAGAGTGTCGCCTCTGCAGAGCTGCCCTGCATTGTTCCCGTCAGTTTCCCTGCGGAGACCAGCCCTTTGCCCTCAGCAGGGAGTGTCTCCTGCCCTGGCTGGGTGCGCTGGGAACCTGCGCTTTCCCTGCATTGTAAATCACACCAGAGGTCTCCCCCTGTCCCTTTTGCAGCCAGGCCTCCAGGATCCGCTGCCTTTAGCCCCTTCGCTCTCACCAGCTTGGTGGCCCTGAGCCATCCGGCTTGGGGAGAAAGGGAGGCTGGTTGTAAAGGGATTTTTGCCGCGAGCCGCTTTGTGACGCCTGGCGAAAACCTTTCTGCTTTCGTCCCTCTCGCTTGGCAGCAGGGAATTAGCCCGGAGAAAGGAAAGGAGTTTACTGGGTGGATAAGTGTTCTCCGCTCCCGCCTCCCGGCCCCCATCCGCTCCTGCAGGTGGGAGATTATTGCATTAACGTAACGGAGGCAGGTGGTTAGTGATGGCTAAGCAGTATCCTTTCCCAGGTCGCCTGCCTCTCTCCGGAGCCCCGATCGAAGAGCATCGGAGCCGCGCTCACGTCCTCGGAGGCGGCAGAACTGGCTGCCGAAGGATGAGACTTTAGGCTAATGCCAAGCGGATCCGGTGGGGTCATCTCCCCGGGGGAGCCCCGTCGCCTGAGACGTTGGCTGCTAGACGGGCTTGGGGAGGGGCCCCATGCTGTTCCCCAGGGGACGTGGTCATGCCTAGATGGGAGGCTCACCAGCCAAGCAGAAGGGTCACGATCCCCCTGTTACAGATGGGGAAACTGAGGCTCGGGGGGACAAAGCGATTGGCGAAAGGGAGTGTGCGGCAGAGCCAGGAATCGAAGCCGAATCGCCCCCGAGCTGTAACCCCAACCCCCCACATCCCTTTCTGCCGGCAATATGCCTGGGTCCCTGGGGAGCCGGGCCTCCGTCCCAGCATCCCCTTCACAAACCAGGCAGGACCTGGGGTGGGTCATTTATCCCTGGCTGTAATTTCACCATCTGCAGCCTAGTCCTGCTCCTAATACCCCTGAGCTCCGGGGCGCAGAGCTGGTGACTGGGACCTTGTATTGACCAGTCTTCCCAGAAGCCCTTAGCAAGGCAGCTGCTGCACAGCTGGGCTGTGTCATTGCAAACATCTGGGCCGTGTGACCTCACTACCCCAGCCCCACCCCGCCCTGGGCAGCCCAGACGCAGCAGCCAGCCCTAGGAAGCCTGTGGCAGTGGGGTGGGGAGTGGGGCGGGGGGGGCAGGGTGTTGTCATGCCGACGGGCGCGTGTGTTAGCAGCTCCCCAGTAATTTCACTACAGGGCTTTTAGTTAGTTAGGTTTTTTTCCCCTCCTTGATGTTGGCAGGAATTTGCAGCAGAGCCCGGGGAAGGGTTGGGCTGGAGGAGGCTGCGTCTGGCCTGGCAGAGCCCTGCCGTGGGCTCAGTAGGGGGTCAGGTTTACACCCCGCTGCGCACGGTGAACAGCAGGCTTCAGCCTGAAGACCCTCGGCCCACTATCCCAGCCCAGGGTTCCCCACACAGCTCTGCCGGTGTCCCTCAATCCTGCTCCCCACCGCCCTGCTCTGCCAGTGCCCCTCAGTCGTGACCCACAGCCCCCTGCTACTCCAGACCTGCCCGTGCACCCCAATCTGACCCACAATCTCCTCTGCTGTTCCTGCCCTAATCTCAGTTTGGCTCCTGATGTGCTATAGGAGGGAAGCAGCCGCTAGTGGGTAGAGCAGAGCGGGGGGTTGGAGGCAGGACTCCTGGGTTCCCACTCCACCATTGACTCCATACAAATATACGATACCGGGCAAGTCACTCCCTCTCTCTGCCCAGCTATGACGTGGGGTGAGGTTCACGTTTGAAAAGCTCCCAGTTATTCTTCCCGGCCGGTTTCTCAGCTCACTGGCGGTCGCCCTGGTGCGAGTGACGACTGTTCGATGGATGGCGTCTGAGATGTGGACACGCACTTCTCGGCTGTGTGAAATCCCCGCCATCCACCCCAATTTACCCTCCTGCGTTGCAGCTAACACTGCATCTGGGCTTAGGTCTCCAGGGTTGAAAACTGTGATCTTCCTGTTGTCTATCTTGTCTGTTTAGGCTGTGAGGCAGAGACGGTCTCTTGCTGTGTGTCTGTGCAGTGCCCGGCACAACGGGGCGCTGATCTCAGCTGGGGCAGGGCCTGTCTCGCTGTGTGTCTGGGCAGCGCCCGGCAGAATGGGGCCGTGATCTCAGCTGGGGCAGGGCCTGTCTCTTGCTGTGCGTCTGTGCAGCACCCAGCACCACGGTGCGCTGATGGGAGCTGTTTGGAAATTTTTTCGACAAAATGTTTTTTTTGTTGGCAAAAAATACTAATTTGTTTAAAATGAAGTTGGCTGAAACGTACCGGGTTTGATGAAACTTTTGCCAGGCAAGTTTCTCAGATCCGGGGTGGAATTTTTGGAGGGGGTGACCCCAGAATAGCCAATGGCCTAGTGGGTAGAGCACTCACCCGGGGCGTACAAGACACAGATTCAAATCCCCTCTCTGCCTGATTCAGAGCAGGGATTTGAACCTGGGCCTTCTGCACCCCATAACCACTAGGGCACAGGGTATTCTGGGGTTCTGTAGAAGATTCTCTGTGCCCGCCCCTCCCGATGTGGAATCAAACCGAATGCGACTCATTATGAGGTTTTGACTAAATGGAATTCTCGGTTTCCGGCCGCCCCCGGCCCTGATCTCGGCAGGGGTGTTTCTATGCCTCCATCGCACAACCAGGTGGTACCAGTAATAGTCCAGATGCTGAAACAGCCCATCTGGATCTGAACTGGGGAGCGTCTTGGTCGCTGTCCAACAAGCGGATCTCAGCTGAGGGACCAGCAAAGCAGCCTTGGGTCTGCATCCCACCCCGCTCTTCCAGCCGTCAGCTGCTGCAGCACCTTGCACAGCAACGATTGGCACATCCCCGACAGCCGCGCTCCTACGGGATCCTCCCCCTGCCTGGGGAGAGGTCTGATCCCTGTGCCAGCGAAGCCCTGGGAGCCAGCAGGGTGTGTGTGTGTTGGTCGTTATGTAATAGCTGCCTACCGAGGGCGTGTTGTTTGCCTAGGTGTGAGATTATACAAGAGCTGTGGGTTCTGGATACTCCCTGTGCAGATTGCAGGAGCCAGAGTCCTGAGTGCCGACCATTACGCCATGGGAGCAGCTCTCCTGGGCGGGGAGAGGGTAGCTGGCCGCTGGCCTGGGGTTCTAGAGAGATGGGTTTGAATCCTGGCTCCGCCACTGACTTCTTGTACGAGCCCTGGCAAGTCCCTTCCTCTCACTGGCATCAGTTCCCCGATCTGTAAAATGGGGAGAAATCAGCCTGCCTTTGTGTAGTAGATTGTGAGCTCTGTGGAGCAGGGACTGTCTTGACTTGTGTCTGTGCAGCGCCCGGTGCGCCGGGGCCCTGATCCCAGCTGGGGCAGGGACCGTCTCTCGCTGTGTGTCTGTGCAGCGCCTGGCACAACGGGGCCCTGATCTCAGGTGGAACAAGGACTGTCTCTCGCTTTGTGTCTCTGCAGCGCCTGATATGACTCTCCCAAGCGCTGCCGTAATATAAATTATAGTGACCTGGGATGTGGTTCTCTGTGGGCTTTTGCAGGGGCCTCAGATCATGGATTTTGGCTATTTTTTCCCCTCCGCCATGTGGGCAGGGCCTTGGGCTCCCAGCAGTGAGCTACTGGCAGGGTATGATCCTGGAACCTTCTGTGCTACAAGCACCATCTTCTACCCCTGGAGCTAAAGGAGCAACACCATTAGCTGGTAGCTATAGTAGACTCTTATCCTCTTAGACAGACCAGCTACTAGGAGGGGGACAGAACCCCACGCTCCCTTAGCGAGGTGTTGTTATTACTGACTGCACTGAGCTCCAGGCATGGACCAGAACCCAGGGCACTAGGAGCTGACAGTCTGAATTGGGGCATCTGTCCTGTGTTGGTTCTTGGGATTGAGGATGGGGGGAGAGGGAAGACAGATCCTTTAATCCCTAGATTGCGAGTTCACCCCCGGCCCACCTTGTAGGCACTAGGTGACTCAAGGACTGGAGCGGCTGTCCAGAGTGAGCACCCCAGGTGTGTGTGGGGGTCCCGCCAGGTTGGCAGGGGAGTGGCAGGAAGCTCGCCTGTTGCTGGACTGGCAGCTCTGCAGACATGTAAAAGGCCAGGCCAGGGCTGGGGGGAGCAGGCGGCAGTTCCCAGTGGTGCCCGGCGGCTGGCAGAGCCCTCACTGCAGCATGTGATAGGGAGGCTGCAGAGGGCCGTGGAGCAGGAATTGCACCCAGGCCAGTCCTCCCTCAGCAGCCCTGGCACGGCTCCAGCGACCACGGGCAGCTCCGGCCCAGGCCCGCAAGCTCCCGGCAGCGCTGCCAGCCGACGCCAGCTTGTATCAGGAGTAGAAGCCCTCTGGCGCTCCCTTGGACAGCCCTGGCACCCCACCCCAGAGGCAGCTGCATCTCAGCGCCAGGCGAGGGATCCCTGTATGAACAGCCCTGGCACCCCACCCCAGAGGTGGCTGCATCTCAGTGCTGGGCAGGGGATCCCTGTATGAACAGCCCTGGCACCCCACCCCAGAGGCAGCTGCATTTCAGCGCCAGGCGAGGGATCCCTGTATGAACAGCCCTGGCACCCCACCCCAGAGGTGGCTGCATCTCAGCGCCAGGCGAGGGATCCCTGTATGAACAGCCCTGGCACCCCACCCCAGAGGTGGCTGCATCTCAGCATGTGGCTCCAGACTGGGATAAAAAGCTCTAGGGAGGCAGTGTGGCTGCTGGGTGTGCAGGCAATGGCTGCGAAGGGTCCCAGGCCCCATGTCTGTTCAGGTGCCTCCCTGCGCTGTGACTCAGACACGTGTGGCTGGCAGGCAGCCAAGGCCCAGGAGCTGGGTTATGTAAGCAGGGAGTTCAGGCGAGGCCAGCGTGGGGGTTGGGCCATGCTCCCCCGCCCTGCCCTGCTTCCCCTTGTTCAAATCCCGCCCAGAAGGGGGCAGCAGGCAGCTGAGTGGGCACGGGGTGGCACAGAGGGTCGGACCCTGGGTGGGTCTGACAGTACAGGCGTGCCTAGGGGCTGCGACCAGGATCAGGGTGCCGAGTGCTGCACCCTGACCTAGAGCGGGGTCCCTGTTATGTTAGGTGCTGCATAGATCTGCCCCCACCCCGAGATCGGGGTCCCCCTTGTGCCAGGCGCTGCCTAAACCCGGACCAAGATCAGGCTCCCCACAGGGACCCAGAGGTTGTACAGGCTCCAGTTCCGAGATCAGGGGAGCCAGGGGCCATACGCGACCCAGGACTGGGCCGTACAGGCCCCAGGACTGAGATCAGGGCCCCCACGGTCCAGAGTGAGACAGCCGCTGTCCCGCAGAGCCCCCTGCCATGGGGGTACAAGAGTGGGGGGCGGGATCTCGTCTCTTTCGGCCTGAGATTTTTCTCCAATTCTTCACTATCTTGTGCCACTAACTCTCGGCCTCGCACGTGGCTGGTACGTGAGCCCTTCTGATTGGAGGCGGGGGCCGCCTGCCACTGGCTGGGCTGCCTGATTGGACGAGAGCACCGTGGTCCCTGCCACAAATTCAAAAACGCCCCCACCCCACAAACACTGTGAAAGGCCCACGGGCACTGGCTTAAACTGGGCCAGCTCCGCTCCGGCCTGTGAGGGTGGGAGGGGGGCTTGGAAAAGGGAAATGAACTAAAATCTGCAGGAGGAAACTCTGGGACCATCAGATGCCCGGTGCCACGGCTGACCCGCCCCGAGGGGGATCGGTGCCCCTGTTACCCTCCCTCCCTCCCCCTGAGGGGGATCAGACCCCTTGATAGTTCCGGCTGCTGTGAAGTGTCTCTGCCCTTGAGTGGGGAGCACGTCCCAGATGGGGAGAGGGCCGTGAATCGGGGGCGGGTGTGAGGGAGGTCTCCACTTCCAGCTTCGGCAAAGTGAGCCGGGACAGTCTCAGCTCCTAGTAAGGCAGCCCCCCCCCCTCCAGCCCCCCAAACCGCCAGCTGTTTGGGGGAGAAAGGGCCAGGCCTGAGGCCAGACCCACTTCCCCTGCACACAGGGCTGGACTCTCCGGCCGCAGCGGAGGACACACAGGCCCCTGAGTGCACCTTGCAGCCCCAACTGCCCACCCTGGGTGGGTCCCTCTGGGGGGAGCTCTGGCCGCTCGGCCAGCCCCGTGCTGGGGAACCGGCTCCAGGCCTGCGCAGAGATGGCCCCGGAGCCATGGGGGTTAAGGCGAGGAGCGAAAATAGCAAAGCTGCTTAGGAGGGCGGCGTGGCGAACGTGCGGCTTTCTCCGGGCCCCAGTGCTCAGCAAGCTAATCAGATTGATTTCCCCTTTCGGGGGCGGGGGTGGGGGCGCAATTAACCCTTTGTTATAGTCGGTGGGTCGGGATTGAGGGGCACTGGCAGAGCTGGGGGGAGGGGCTGGAATAGGAGGGGGCTGCGGGTTGGGATTGAGGGGCAAGGGCAGAGCTGGGGGGAGGGGCGGGGGGAGGAGGGGGCTGCGGGGCGGGATTGAGGGGCACGGGCAGAGCGGGGGGGCTGCGGGTTGGGATTGAGGGGCACTGACAGAGCTGGGGGGCGGGGCTGGGATAGGAGGGGGCTGTGGGTCGGGATTGAGGGGCACGGGCAGAGCTGGGGGGCAGGGCTGGGATAGGAGGGGGCTATGGGTTGGGATTGAGGGGCACCGACAGAGCTGGGGGGCGGGGCTGGGATAGCAGGGGGCTGTGGGTCAGGATTGAGGGGCACGGGCAGAGCTGGGGGGGGCGGGGCTGGGATAGGAGGGGGCTGCGGGTTGGGATTGAGGGGCACGGGCAGAGCTGGGGGGCAGGGCTGGGATAGGAGGGGGCTGCGGGTTGGGATTGAGGGGCACCGACAGAGCTGGGGGGCAGGGCTGGGATAGGAGGGGGCTGTGGGTTGGGATTGAGGGGCACGGGCAGAGCGGGGGGCGGGGCTGGGATAGGACGGGGCTGCGGGTTGGGATTGAGGGGCACGGGCAGAGCTGGGGGGAGGGGCTGGGATGGGGGGGCTGTGGGTTGGGATTGAGGGGCACGGGCAGAGCTGGGGGCCGGGGCTGGGATAGGACGGGGCTGCGGCCCAGGATTGAGATGTTTCTCTCACTGTCCCAGATGTGGGCTCCCTAGGTCTGCCGATGCCCCCTCGATCCCAGCCCCCACCCGCTATCCCAGCCCTACCCCCGTCCCCCAGCTCTGGGGTGTACCTTGGTGCCTGGAGGGGGAGGGGAAGTGGAAACTCGCTAAGTAAATTACAACGCGCGGAGGAGGGGAGGAGGTGGGTGCTGGGGAGGCTGAGGGGGGAGGATGCTGCGTCTCTGTGGCTCAGTCCCAGGGGCCACGAGGTTTCGTGCTGCCCGGGTCCAGGTGCTGTGGGGCGCAGGCAGGCTGGGCTGGGCTGTGGTCTGCCCCACATGCTCCCTGGTAGAACTGACCCCGCAGGGTCCTAGAGCGTAGCAGGCTTGGCAAGTTCTGCGGAGGGAGGGGGTGGGGTCCAGTGGTTAGAGCAGTGGGACTGGGGAGTCAGGACTCCTGGGTTCCATTCCCAGCTTTGCCGCAGACTCGTGACCTTGGGCGTGTCGGGGGGGCTGATCCTGCCCCATGTTTTGTAGCGCGCTTGCAGCCCCTCCGGCGAGATGTGCGATTCCAGGGGGTATCGATGCTGATGCTGCCTCTCTCACCAGCCCCCAGAATCCGTCCGGTCCCACGCAGGCAGCGGGATTTCTGCCCCACACAGTGCCCTCAATGCTCTCTGCTGCCTGGGAGCACAAGGCCTTTCTGTGCGGTTTTAGCGTCTCTCCAGTCCCCGAGGAAGCTGGACGACCACGCGGGTTGTCCCTGCCTGGTTATGTCCTCCTCCGCTCTGCCCTAAGAGAAAACGAGCCGTCCATCCCCATCCACCCCCTCTGTCCATCCCGATGCAGCTCCCCCGTCTGACTGTCTACCCAGACAGCTTCAGCTCTCCAGCCCCATCTCCATCTGTACTCCTACCCCCACCTGTCTGTCCATCCATCCATCCCCACGCACCCCATCTATACCTATAACCCTATCAGTCTGTCCATCCATCTCCATACACCACCATCTGTCTTTCCATCCACTCCTGTGCACCCCCATCTATCTGAGGTACTTACCTGGCCTCCCGTATCTTAGTAACCAAGTGCTTCATCCCCCCCCCCTTGGGAGGCAAGACATGCGGTTAGTCTCATTGTCCAGGGGGAAACTGAGGCACAGAGAAGCTAAGTGAGTTGCCCAAAGTCACGCAGGAAGTCTGTGGAAGAGCAGGGACTTGAACCCGGGTCTCCCGATTCCCAAGCTTGCCCCCTAACGACTGTGTGACTGCAGGGGGTTTCTGAGATCCGCTACCGTCCCACCAGGAACAGTGCGGCATAGCTTATTCCTGAGTTAATTATTAATCAGTCTGATAATGCCCACCCGGTCACTGAGTTATTAATCAGGGTGGTGGGCATGTGCTTATGGGGAGAGATCAGTCAGTAAGCGATGGCTCCCACTGAATAATGAAAAGCTCTGGTCTTTCCCCTCAGCTCGCCCCGGCCCTCGGTGTCTTGCGGCACCACCCTGCCCCCCTCCTCTCTGGCCTTGGCGCGTGCAGGCCGCTGCAAGCCTCGTCCTCCGAGCCCGGGGCTTTCCCATCTCACCCCCCTCTCCGCTTCCCTCCTCTGGCTGCCTCGTCCACCGCAAGCTGCTTGGCTGCCCTTCCAGGTCCTTGGCAGCCTGTCCCCTCCCTCCCTGCCATCCTGCATTCACTCCCCCCTCCGCTCAGCCCATGGTCCCAGCCTCCAGCGCCCACCTGGTCCGTTCTCACACCAGCCCCTTGGCGCGCTCTCCCGTGCTGCCCCGTGCGCCTGGGAGGAGCTCGCCGCAAATGTCTGTGAAACCAGCTCATCTCCTCCCTCCTGGCCCTCCTTACACCTTCAGAACTCCGCTGCCGGCTCTGGCCTGCGGCCATGCTGCGAGCCCGGCCCTCCAGCCCGAGCAGGGGGGTGCTCACTGCGCTCCCCCAGCTGGCTTGGTCCGGCAGGTCTTGCATTTAGATTGTCAGCTCGTTGGAGTGGGGGCCGTCTTTTTGTTCTGCGTTTGTACAGCGCATGGCGCCCGGGGGGCCTGGTTTGTGACGGGCTCCTGGGTGCTACCGTAATACACCTAATCAATAATGTACAGCCCCTGGCGCCCGGGGGGCCTGGTTTGTGACTGGGGCTCCTGGGTGCTACCGTAATACACCTAATCAATAATGTACAGCGCCTGGCGCCAGGGGGGCCTGGTTTGTGACCGGGGCTCTTGGGTGCTACCGTAATACACCTAATCAATAATGTACAGCACCTAGCACCGTGGGGACCTGGTTCGTGAATGAGACACCTCGGCGCTACCCCAGTGCAAACAACGATAATAATATTGTTTCAACACATCGAGCGCTTTGTGTGGGTCGTTCCCCAATGCTCTGACTGGTCTCTGCTGTAAGGTCTGCTTTGAGGCCTGGCCCCTGGAGCATTTTCACTCAAAGCAGGAGGTGCTGGATAAATTGGGGTAGGGAATGGGTTGTAGAGCATTTCTCCTGGAGGGTCTAGTGGTTAGAGCAGGGGGGGCCGAGAGCCAGGACTCCTGGGTTCTATTCCCAGCTCTGGGAGGGGAGTGGGGGCTAGTGGGTTAGTTGAGGCTGGGAGGACTGGTAATCAGTCCCCTGGGTTCTATTCTAAGGGGCTGGTGGGCCCTCTTGGTGCCTCAATTTCCCCATGCAGCTTCAGTAGCCATTTGGGAGAGATGGCAGGCTCGTGGGGGGGATGCCTGCAGGGGTCCTACTGTTGCTGCCGTCTCACCCCATCTCTCTCTTGGTTGCAGGCCCGATCGCCATGAAGAAGACGCACACATGTAAGTACAATTCCCGCCAACGGGCCTCTCCACCTTTGCACTGTCCCAGGCATCCTGCCCCAATGGGGATCTCGGGCCCTGCCCCGAATTGAGGCACAAGGAAGATCTGCAAAGCCCAGCACAACCTAGACCCTCTTGGCTCATGTGGGGATGTGTTGTAGCAGACGCAGCGTGGCCTAGTGGGCTGAGCACGGGGGACTAGGACTCCTGATATTGTTGAAATCAAGCCAGGCACCCGCACCGTGCCTCAGTTTCCCTCCAGTACAGTGTGGACAGTGATACCTGGCTGACTCTCGGGAGTTGGGCAGTTCCTTGCTCATGACTACGGTTCTGTTTATAAAGGGCTAATAAGCAAGGGAGAGGTTGGTTAATTAATTATAGAGTCTTGTAATACCCCAGAGCTCAGTAGCTGGTTGATATTAGTCTGTGGCCTCTTCTCGCAATGTAGATGCAGCCAGCTCACGCCTGAAACGGGCTCATGCCGTCGGGTCACCCTGTGTGACAGCAGGGTAGAGTTACCATTGCAACTCGCGTACCCCATAGCAGCCGGCTTTGTCTCAGGGCTGTAAAACCCACCTGCTGGGCCTCGCCGGGGTGGGGTGGGGCTGGGGGGCAGGGCTGCTGGTCCAAAATGGGAGTTATTTGAGCCGGGGATTCCCGAGATACAGTCACGTGACAGCCAAGTGTTAGGGAGCCTGAAGGGGAAGGGGGCGATGGGGGACAAAGAGCCCTTGGCATGGGGAGAGGGGACCCAGAGCCCCTGTTATGAGGCAGGAGGGGAGGGTGGGGGTTGACACAGAGGGGGAGGGGAGGATGGCACCTTGGGAACGGGTGGTGAAAATGGAGGGGTCCAGTGAACTCGGCCGACACGAGCTACTCAAAGCGGAAGTGGGACGTTGGTCCAGAGTGCCCCAGGTTCCCCCCCCCCGCAGGGGGTGCCAGAGCTGAGCGTGTGTCTTTAGGAACTGCCCCACCCGGGGGGGCGAGATCTTTCGCAGGCGGTGGAACAGTCTTGTCCCAGCTTTGACGAGCTGGTGCGTTGGGGCACGGGCGGGCGCCGTCGGGAGAAGCAGGACGGAGGCCAAGAACCCAGACGCCACCCCCCCTCGCTCCCAAGAGGAGCTGATAGATCTTGCATATATTACACCCAGCTCCTCCTGTACTTGCTGTTCCAACCTCTCTTTGGCTGGGCCGACGGAAACGGGGACAACGCCGGGGATGTTTCCAAACTGGGCTGGGTAAACACCATCCTTGCAATATCGGCTTCGCAAGTCTCTTGCATGCCAGATTTTTCTGGCATCTGTGCCTGCCAAACCCCGCAGCAGCAGCCAGCGCTTGGTGCTGCACAGAAAGGCCACGTGTCCAGCCCTGTGATGCCGCCCAGCGATTCCTTCCTGACCCTGAAGGCCTGAAGCATGGGAGTTGCCATCATTAGAGTATCGTCTGGTGTGCTCTGTCTCCTTCTGGTGGCTGGATTATGCAAAGAGGTTGAGTCGGCCGCTGCCTCTGGGCTAACAGATGAGCTGCAGCTGAGGCTCGTGCGTTTGGAACGAGGGGGCTGTGGGTTCGGTGCCTGCTCAAGGGCATTGTGGTGTTAGGTGGCAGACGGAGGGTCTCAACCCACGAGGAGGGAGATTAAGGGCGCAACCAGCTGTGGGGTCTTAACGCACACCC
This sequence comes from Mauremys mutica, assembly GCF_020497125.1. NCBI lineage: Eukaryota > Metazoa > Chordata > Testudines > Geoemydidae > Mauremys > Mauremys mutica. Next base: position 22,335,910 of record NC_059088.1, on the reverse strand, counting down.
AGTTACGGGGGCTTAGTGCCAGTGGTTGTTTCACCCCCTAGTGGCAGGCCCTGGTGACTGCAACAACCTGCCCCTGATCCCGGCTTCGCCACTGGCTTAGACCGGGCGCTCGGGGCAAGCAGTGGCTACCCAGCCCGGCGATGCTCAGAGCCAGCCCTGCCTTGGCAAGCTCCAGGTCTGGGTGCCCGCCTGTCTGCAGCAGGGCGTCCCGGAGGTGCACTGCCCCTGCCGTTCCTTTTCTCGCCGGCCTGCCCTGTTTAACCCCCTGCTGCTGGGGCTGGCTGGGCCTCGCTGGGGCTGGCAGCAGGAGGGGAGGGGGGCCCATTTCTCCCTGGCTCTGCCTGGGGGCTCCCTCAGCCAGAGCCCCTGCCGTGCGCGGTGGGGAGGGGGGGGCGCGAGGCAAAGGCAGGCGCTGCGGTGAGTGGCAGGTTTGGTTTTCACAGCGCTGCGGTTAACTCGTCCCGAGGTGTGAATGCTCCTGAGGCCGGCGTGGGGGGGGGAGAAGGAAGTCTGGAGGGGGGGTGCTCTCTCCCCAGCCCACCTGCTGCAGAGGCTGGGCCCCCTCCCCCCACCTCGCCACAGGGAGAGAACCAAAGCACAGCTGCCCTGGGGCTGAGCTGGGGGCGGGGTGGGGGGGTGCAGGCCACTTCCTCAGGAGGGTCCCGGGGGTGGGGGTGGGGATCTGGCTGGGGGGATGGGGACCATGCCAAGGCAGTGGGCGTTGAATCAGCTGAGCCCTTCCCAGCGGGCTGCGCGGCTCCGTTGGTGTCTGCGTTGTGCCTGGGAGGGGGTGGGTGGGGGCGGGCGTTAGCAGGGCCCTGGCTGGTGCGTGGGGCTGGAGAACCTGCCGCCTCTCCGGTTCGAGCCCTGCTTCCGTGAGCTGAGGGGGGCCAGGTCCTGTCTGGCTCCTAGGGGACCCCTCCCTGCACCTCCCCCAGGACGAGGACCCTGAGCTGAGAGACCAAAAGACTTGGTGAGCCATGGGCACCCATCTCACCCCCTGCAGGGCCTAGGCATTTCAGGAGGCCTGTATTGTTGTGGGGTGCCCCTCGGCCAGGGCCTGCTTTGCTGCTCTTCAGAGACAGCAGGCGTCTGTGCCCCCAGGAGCTGCGTGCCCTGCCGATGCATCGGGCCCCTGGCGCCGGGGTTGGGAACTGGCCGGAAACCTTTCTGTGCAGGTGCAGGGCAAACCACAAGGGTTTCCACGGCAGGTGTGCGAGCGCCCTCCTTCCGCCCAGCCCTTCCTCTGCAGCCGGGCACACGCCGGGTGTGCACTGAGCTTCGCCATGCACACCATCAGGGAGGCAGCGCTGCCTAGCGGTCAGCTGAAGGGGCTGGGCGGCAGGACTCCTGGGTTCTAGTCCCGGTTGTAGGAAGAGAGTGCGGTCTAGTGGTTATAGCAGAGGGGGCTATGAGTCAGGACTCCTGGGTTCTAGTCCTGGTTGTAGGAAGGGAGTGCGGTCTAGTGGTTATCGCAGAGGGTACTATGAGTCAGGACTCCTGGGTTCTAGTCCCGGTTGTAGGAAGGGAGTGCGGTCTAGTGGTTATCGCAGAGGGTGCTATGAGTCGGGACTCCTGGGTTCTAGTCCCGGTTGTAGGAAGGGAGTGCGGTCTAGTGGTTATCGCAGAGGGTACTATGAGTCAGGACTCCTGGGTTCTAGTCCCGGTTGTAGGAAGGGAGTGCGGTCTAGTGGTTATCGCAGAGGGTGCTATGAGTCGGGACTCCTGGGTTCTAGTCCCGGTTGTAGGAAGGGAGTGCAGTCTAGTGGTTATAGCAAAGGATACTGAGAAGCAGGACTCCTGGGTTCTGTTCCCAGCTCTGCCTGGGACTTGCTGTGTTACCCTGGGCAAATCCCTTTCCTGGGCTCTGAAGCTCCATCTCCCCACCTGTAAAACAGGATGACATGGGCCTCCCAGCAGCTGAATGCACTTATGCTTCTCCTTGGCTGGACCTGGTTAGAGCAGAGCAGAGACGGTTGCCATTGCTTAGTCTGTTGTCCGTCATCTCCCTGCCGCCCCCTGATGGTGGCTCTGGTGCCTTGCAGAGTCTCCACTCGCCCTGAGCTTGCCGGGGAAGCGGCCGTGCCTGGGTCTGTTGATCTGAGTGTGCGGCGTTTCCCGTGTCGCCGGCGCTCCAGGGTTAGATGTGCTGACTTGATACCCGCACCGTGCCACGGCCCGGCCAGGATCAGTGCGCTGTGTATGCCAGGCGGCGACCCTGCGGGAGCATGAGCAGCACAGGGAGGATCGGTATATAAAGAGCTGTGGCCCTGGAACTCAGTGTAATTCACTAGGAGAGAACTGGAGGGATTTTAAAGGGCTGGGATTGTATTTAGTATTTTTTCAGTTACCCCATTTGGACCAATAGCTGTGTAGATTTGCCTCGCACCCAGTAAAACACACGTTAACCTCTGGCACCTCCCCCCCACCAGTCTATAAAACCCTAGTTCGTTCTATTCGGCCTCGCTAATATTCCCTTGCATACAAAATTCTTCTCGGTTCCCTTGACCCACCCTGTTGTGTTGAACGGCTGCCACGTTCCACACCAGAGGTGGCTGCATTGCAGCGCCGTCACACGCCCAGAGTTCCTGAAGTGTGCTGGGCTGCAGGGTGCTGTAGACAGGGCGGATGCGGTGCTGCCGTTCACATCGGGGCGGGTGGTTTTCCCTGTGTCACTGAGGCTCCGGGATGCAGAGCTGAGGCGCTGTTGTGGCTCACGCCTTGGGCTTGATCCGCACGTGGGTTACCTTTTCCTCTGCTGGTGGCCCCGCCGGCCTCCACGTCCTCCCACCCTGCCAATCGGTGTAGCAGCTGCAAGCCTGACACTACTAACAGCTCACCACATGGCCAAGCCTGGGCCCTGGGAGCGAAGTTGATGATTCTGCCCTCTGGGCTGTGGCTGGAGGGAAAGCAGGTCACAAAATGACACCAGAAGTTTCCGGGGGTGGGAGGGGAAGATGTGTTTATCTATATACACACACGATTTAGTTGGGGTTGGTCCTGCTTTGAGCAGGGGGTTGGACTAGAACCTCCTGAGGTCTCTTCCAACCCTGATAGTCTATGATTCTATGATATAAAAAAGACTGGGTTAAATTCACTGAAGGATTGAGGCGCCTGTGTTCTGCTCCTGACTCTGGGAGGGGAGTGCTGCCTAGTGGTTAGAGCACGCTGCCAGGAGCCAGAACTCCCGGGTTCTCTCCTCAGCCCTGGAAGGGAAGTGATTAAAATAGGGCAGCTGGGAACCAGAACTGCTGGATTTGTCTCTTGCCAGCTCTGGGAGGAGAGTGGGGGGCTAGTGGGTAGCGCCAGCGGCGTCAAGTCAGGACTCCTGCACTCTTTTCCCTGCTCTAGGGGAGTCTAGGGAGTCTAGAGAGGTTTGAGAGGGGAAGGCTGGAAGAAGACCGGAATACCTGGCCTCTGATCGTAGCTTGACCCCACGTATTGCTGGGCAAGTCACCCCCCCCCCACACACACACTTTGTGCAGCGCCTCAGTTTCCCTAGTTTTGAAATGGAGACCCTGGTGCCCAGTGCTTAATTTGTGCCAGAGTTTGCCAGGGCTGAGCAGATCAGAGCCCAGCACAGCTGGGCTCGGCAGTTCAGTTATGAAGGTAAAATATTTGCTTGAGCCCTGTAGGGTGACCAGACGTCCTGATAAAATTGCGACCGTCCTGATATTCAGTCAATTGTCCCGCATCCCGATGGATGTATGGTCAGGACGCCATTTGTCCCAATATTCTGGCTCGGGGCTTTTTTTTTTTTTTTTGCTTCAGCGGCGCTCCGGACCTGCCCCCCATGTGTCCCGATATTTTGTTCATGTCATCTGGTCATCCTAGAGCCCCGGCACCTCTTCCGTTACAAATCGAGCACTGCTGGTGCCAACCCACCGCCCGGGGGGCTGTGAGTGTGTTGGAAAGAGCCCTGTGCTGGAGAAGGGGGCACAGGTTTTAATGCAGGAGAGAGTCACGGGCTCTCCCCGGAGAAGCACAGGCTGGCCGGGCCCAGGGCTCGAACCCCCGGCCGGGCCACCCCCCTCTCCCCCAGCCCTTCGCACTCAGCAATGGAAACTTGGCCTCTTGTGGCTTGTGGCTTTGGAACTTTCCAGTCAGCTGCCATTGGTTAGCCCCAGTGCATGGCGGGGGCCCTGATTGGCCGGGGGGGACGCCTGTCAACCGGTCTTGCAAAGCCACCTGTGCTTGCGAGGCTGCTTTCTAATGCAAGCAGCCCTGGGCAGAGCATGGCACCCCGGGCCCCGCGCTGAGCTCCCCAGCTGGCAGCCAGAGGCAGGTGCTGCCGGTGCCCTCCCCAGCCGAAGCCGCCCTGCAGAGCCGCTCGCGCCGCCGGCACCATGAGAGGTGGGTGGTTTTGGGGGGAGATGGGAGATAAAGGGCCACCTGGAGCAGCGAGCTGGCGGGCTCGGAGCTGAACGGCCCTGGTGTGTGGCGGTGAGGGGGGGTTATGGCCCAGGGCAGGCAGGCGGGACGCCTGGGTTCTCGTGCCCTGCTCTAGCAGGGAGCACGGTCTAGTGGTTAGAGCAGGGGAGATTGGTGGTCAGGGAGCAGAGTCTAGTACTTAGAGCTGGGATGTGGGAGTCAGGGCTCCAGGTTTCTCTTGCCACTCTCTAGGAAGGTGTGGGATTTGGTATGTAGCAGACGGGTGGTGGTCAAGTCTCCTGCCAAGATTGTCAAAGGGGGCTAGTGATTTTGGGAGCCTGACCTGAAACACTTGACGGGGCTGGACTCAGACCATTCAGGACAGCTGCCCCATGTAGATCAGGCTACTTTAAGGGGCTCCCCGAATCAGTAATTACTTTTGGAAATCTTGGCCCCTTGTTCCTTGCTCTGGGAGGGCAGTGGGTCTAGCAGGTAGTGAGTTAGACAGTGGAGGCTAGGAGTTAGGACACCTGGGTTCTGTCCTTGGCTCTGGGAGGGGAGTAGGGGTTAGTGGTTGGAGCAGAATGGGGCCAGGGAGTCAGGACACCTGGGTTCTGTTCCTGGTTCTGCTCACTGGGGGACCTTGAACAAAGCACAACCCCTCTCCACGCCTCAGTTTCCCCATCTGTAAAATGGTGATAAAGTCCAACCGGCTCGCTGGGGGGTTATTGCGAGGCTGAGTCGATTTGCATTGGCAGGCCGTTTCCTGCCCCTCAGACGGAAGGTGCTATGTACGATTCCCATCCAAAATCTTCCTTCAGGTGGGGAAGGCCTGGCTCGGGGGTGAAGTGGAGGCTGAAGTCTGGCTTCTACCAGCCACAACCCATCTTGAATGCAGCTTTTCAGAGCAGCTCAGGGTGTCGGGTGCGTGTGGGTGCCATGTCTGTTTGCCGATGTGCATGCTAGGGAATGGTGCGCTGACTGGGTGGCAGGGCTCTGGCCAGATGTCCAGGGGCTTCTGGGTCATTAGCATCCCAGAGGGGTCATGGTCCAAATGGACCATGGAGATCGAGCTCCCCTCTCTCTCCAAGGCTGAGGCACGGACGGCAGGCTTGGAGGCTACCGATTCTATGCCTTTCCGCACCGCCCAGCTGGCTGTTTGACAAGCCCCCCGTCTGTCACTGCAACCACGTCCCTCATGGCCTGATTTCCCCTCGCAAACCGGATCCTGATCTCAGTCACCCCCGCTGTGTAAATGTTCTGGCCATCAGTGGGGTCACTGCGCATTGATGCGGAGAACAGGATCCGGCCCGTCGGGTTCTGAAGCTGGCGTTTGGAAGGCGGAATGTAAACGGTTTCCCAAACCGGGACATCCTCGCCTCTCGGTTCCGAAAGAGCCACGCCAGCATCGTAGCCCACGCGGGTTCCCGAGGAATTCCCACGGCAGGGAACTACGGACCGTCCCTGGGGTCTGCAGGGTGGGAACAGCTGGTCTGCGAGGTTGGAGCTGCACATTATCTGTGTGAGATAATGTGTCTTGTGTGTCTGTCTTTTTGTCTTTTTTTATGTGTGTGTTTGTGTTTTGATGTGTGTGTGTGTGTGTCTGGATTAACAATGTGTGTATTTGCGTGTGTGTCTCTGGATTAATCGTGTGTGTGTGTTTGTGCGTGTCTTTGCTTTTGTGTGTATGTGTCTGTGTTTTGATATATAACATGCCTGTGTGGGTCTGTCTGCCTGTCTGTGCCTTTTTTTAATATGTGCGATAACCTTGTCTGTGTGTGTGTTTATTTGTACATCTTTGCTGTTGTGTATATGTGTGTGTCTAGGTTTCGATAGATAATGTCTTTGGTTTCGTGTGTGTGTCTGTCTTTGGTCGCGTGTGTCTGGATTATTCATGTGTGTATTTGTGGTGTGGGGCGGGGGCAGGGTGCATTGCATCAGCTGAACCCATCTAAAGCTGCCCCATACAGCGGAGTTCCTATTGCGTCGATACACCCCTCCTTTCCCTTTTTCTTTTCAACGCGGATTGGCTTCCAGTCCTGTTTCCTCCCCCGTCAGAAGGGATACGTGTCAGTTACATGCGTGTCACCCCCGGCTGTGGAACAGGGGGGTGCCAGGGTATAGATCAGCCCGCAGAAGTATTGAGGGCGAGGCGGGGAGCCCGGCTCTAAGCTGGCTTCTGCAGGCCTCGCAGCTTTAGCCCGGCTCCGAGCAGTGGCGGACGAGTCCCCGGACACCCCCAGCCCCAGGCGCTGTGGCACAGCTCCTTGTTGGCTAACGAACAGGCCGAAAGGCCCGGAGAAAGTGGACAAGGACAGAACTGGTGCGATTGCTGCCCTGGCAGGAGCGCAGCACCATAGGCTGCAGCCGCTGTGCTTGTGCCCCTAGCCGATGCCCGGTGCTGAGCGGAGCTGAGCCGGCAACCCATGGCTGGGAGCAGGGCTAGATTTTAGAGAGACTGGGGTGGGTGAGGGGGCACAAGGAGCTGGTGTGGCTGGGGGGGAGCCGTGAGGGGAGCTGCGGGGGGGGGGGGGAGGCATGAGGACCCAGTGTCCAGTGGGTGTGGGGGCACATGGGAAGCCGCGGGGTGGTGCAGGCACAGGGAGCTGGTGTCAGGGGGAGGATCTGAGGGGGGCGTGAGGAAATGGGCTTGTGGGAAGCAGAGGGGGCACAGGCATGAGGACCTGGAAAGGGGGGTGGGTAGCCTGGGGGGGCCACAAAGGTGTGAGGACTCGGTGTCAGGGGGATCGGAAGCTGGGGAGTGAGGAGCTGGCTCTGGAGGAAGGCTGCGGGAAGCTGAGGGGGGGGGGGTGCAGGCACCTGGGGAGGTGGGAAACCTGAGGGAGGGGTGTGAGGAGCCAGTGTCGAAGGGGGGGAGTTGGAAAGTGGGGGGGGTGGGCAGGTGTGAGGAACCAGTGTCTCAGTGAGGCATGTGGGAAGCTGGGTGGGGGGCACAGACATGGGGATCTGGTGTGTGTGGGGGGAATGTATAGGAAGCTGGGGGGGGTGCAAATGCGAGGACCTGGCGGGGGCAGGCCGTGTGGGAAACTGGGGGGGGGGCATAGACACGAGGACCTGGTGTGGGGGGGACATGTGGGAACCTGGAGGGGTGCAGATGTGAGGACCTAGCTGGCAGGGAGGGCGTGTGGGAAGCGGGAGGGGTGTGCAGACGCGAGGACTTGGTATGGGGGGGCTGTTTAGGAAGCCGGGGGCGCACAGACGTGAGGACCTGGCCGGGGGGACCGTGTAGGAAGCTGGGGGGGGGCACAGACACGAGGAGCTGGCCGGGGGGTGGGGGGGCCGCACAGATGCAAGGACATGGTGTGGGGGAGGTGGAAAGCCTGGGGGGCGAGAGCGAGACTGAGGCCAAAGTTTTCCGCATTTGGGTACCTGACTTTGCAGGCCTCAAAGGGCGCTGATTTCCAGGGGGGCGGGAGCTCAGCACTGTCTGAAAATCAGCCCCCTTTACTGTGTCTCAAGTGGGGCCCAGAAAACCAGGAGCCGCCTTTGAAAACCTCGGCCTAGCGACCTGACCACACGGTCGCCCAGGGAGACTCTGGGAGAGCCCAGGAATTGAGCCCAGCACCCTCATGTCCCAGAGCAGCACCCTGGCCACGGGGCTGCCCTGCCTCTCCATTGAATTTCCCAAGGATTTAAGCAGCTGATTTTGGCAGCTTCTTTTGCAAATCCCGAGCTTAGGATCCTCGAGCCAGATAATTCCCTCTCACCCTGGTAACTCCAGTGACCTCATCCCAGAAGGAAGGAACCCATAGATAACAGAGACATGGCGAGCCCCTATCAGGGCACTGAATCCATTTCCCTGCTGTGCATGCTAGCCCCCAGCTACTGGGGATCCTGCTTCTCTTCCCTTCGTTCTGTGGTTCGGCACGCCACCCTGTGTGAACCGGGATCCCCACCCCATAGTTCAGAGGGGCACTCCCTGCTTCATGCCCTGATGCTGAGTCTAGGCCCAGGACTGGAGATCTCACCCTCCTGCCACCCGCCCTGAAAGGATCAGGCCTTTGGCCCCAGGGGAACAAATATCTCCTCACCCACAGAACCTTTGAATTCCCATTCAGGCTCCCAGCCTGTTCTTCCGTCACTGACTCTTCAGGGACGTTTTAGACTCACTAGGCCAGACGCTGGGCTGAGGTGAACCGGCGTCGCTCCGTCTAAGTCACATTAGCTGGGAGGGATCTGCCCCCTTCGTGTCAATGGGGCGACGCGGATTGACGCCAGTTAGGCGGCTGGCCCATTGACGTCAATGAAACGGGGCTGTTTTACTCAGGTTGAGGATCTGTTCCATTGACTCAGTGGAACTAGCCGAGGATGTGGCAGAGGAACTACGTCCATTTACGCCAGCTGAGGTTCTGGCCCAGCACGTTCCATTTTCACCCCTGTGCGAGCGGAACAAATGGTCTAATTTAAAACCCCAGTGAAATTGTATTGAGCGTCCGATGTCACGCCCCTCTCACAGGCTTTTAGCAGACCCTAAAATCGGGTAAAATTAAAATATTCAAAAAGAAATTAACAAAGCTAAAATAGATACAGGAATGGCCCACGTAGAGCAAGCGTAGACACCACTGAGAATGCAATCCTGTTCCTTCAGCCCTCGTCTGAGCTCAGAATCGCCCTGACACGACAGTCCCCTGGCAGCGACCTTGAGCCGGAGTTCAGCCCATAGGAGTTCCAATCCTACAGCAGGATCTGTGCAGGGGGACCCTGTACCCAGGCGGGTCTGGCCAATGTTTGTGATCTCGCTAGTTTGGCAATTTGTCACATCCATCCCCCGGCCCTGAAAACTCTTTCTTGCGCGTGACGGAGGGAAATCTGATAGTTTGTGTTTCTAAATGTTTTGGGTTTGTTTTTTTTTTAAAAAGAAAAGAAAAAAAAACAGCAGATGAATTTAGGGGTTTGAAACAATTTAACTCCTCTAGGGAGGGTGGATATCTTTGTTCCTCTTTGCCCCACGTACACAGGGCTGACCACTCCTCGGTCTGCAAATACTCTGTAGAGCACGTTGGTCCTGAGAAACCTGTAACCTCGTCCCACTTCCCCACCTATGATTATGATGCATTTGACCAAGTGGGTATTCACCCATGAAAGCTCATGCTCCAAAATGTCTGTTAGTCTATAGGGTGCCACAGGACACTGCTGCTTTTACAGATCCAGACTAACACGGCTACCCCTTTGATACTATGATGTATTTATAGTTCAATAGCATCTCACAGCCCCAGTCAAGATCTGGGCCAAATTGTGGTAGGTGCTCCACAAACACACACACAGAGAGAGACAGACCCTGCCCAAAGAGCTCACAGTCTTTAAATAGACAAAACAGACAAAGTGTGGAAGGGGAAACTGAGGCACTGATCGGGGAAGTGACTTGCCCAAGGTTTCATAGGAAGTTGGGGGCAAAGTAGGGAATAGAACCCCGGAGTCCTGGCTTCCAGGCTTGCTCTAAGAACAAAGACCAGGCAGCCTCTCAGAGCCTGGAATAAACCCCACGAGTCCCCTACTAGCTCCTGTTGCTCAGAGGCAGGAATGGACCCCAGGAATCCTTTCAAAAGAGCCCACCCCAGCCAGCCCCCAACAGCTTCCCAGCCCCTTGTAGAAGTCAAGGTGGGGCTGGGCTTTCTCTCGGCTCTGGGTTCAACCAGATGCCCCAGCTCTGACTCGGCTCAGCCCACCTGAGCTAGAGACCCTTTGCCCCTCACCCCCTTGCAGCCGCTGCCCGTGGAGGGCCCTGGCAGCAGGCGAAACGGAACCTCGGGGCGGGAGGGGAAGGTTGTGGGTTTTCTGCATTCGATGCCACACGTACAGGTTAGTGCTGAAGAGGTGGAGGGAAAGTTGCTGATTAAGGTTTTTTTGATCTGCGGAGGGACTCTGTGGTCTGGCTCTCTGTTCACCTCCCCTTTGCTCAGTTCGTGCGCTGCTCCCAGGCTGGGGCGATCAGATGTGTCAGCACCTTTAACTGCACTGGCCAGAAAAGGCAAAGCAAGAGCTGCAGAAATCTCTGATTATCAGCCCAATGGGCTCCTTCCTTCCTTGGTTTGTGGCTAGTGATGCTCAGCAGTCAGTAGCCAGATTCCCCTTTGCAGGAAGGGGCATTGTCTTTTAAGGCAGTGGAGCTCTGTCGATTTGAACCACCTCCCCCTGCAAACAGCGGCAAAACTACGGCCAGATTCCCCCATCTCCATTGCTCAGTTAAATTCATTTGAACCGCCCCTGTTTACGCCAGCTGAGGATCTGGCCTGGGCTGGTTTCGCTAGTGTGGGATCAGAGCCCTATTCACCAACGCAGTCTTCCTCCCCGCCCGTCTGCCTGCCCGGCTGTTGTGGGAACCTCCTGCGTCCCTCTGCCACTTGCCGTCAAAACCGATTCCAGGCCCACCCTCGCCCGTTGCCGTTCCTTTGATGACATAACTCGCCCCACTCCACCGCGTGTGTCTGTGGGTGGCAGGAGATGGTTTCCTGAGGCCGTCTGAGGGCGTGGGAGCAGCAACCCCGAGCAGAGAGGGCCCTAATAACAACTGTGGGCTGCTTTTCAGACTCTGCTGTCCCGGGACCAAGACACCTGGGTTCTATTTCTGGGCACTGGGGGAGGTTGGCCCTGCATGCGTCCATGTCTCCACGAAGATGGCACCCAGCTTCCCAGGGAAAAGCTGTGGAGAATCACCCAGTATTGTTCGTTGTCCGTGTCTCCACGTTCCAGCCTGTGGATTCCGCTCCCCGTGGGGAAGTGGGGGATGGAAAGGGTCAGATGCCCCCAGTTCAGCCCACACCCTTCCATCTATCCGGGCTCTTAAACAGCTGCTGCCTCCCCTGATTCTCTCACGCCTCTCCCCTTGAGCAGCCACCTGTCGAGTGGGCTTCTGTGTCTGTGGCTGGGACTCCTAGTGCTACCGTAATACACCTAATAAATAATAATGTACAGCGCCCAGCACAACTGGGTCCTGGTCTATAATTGGGGCTCCTGAGTACAGATACTTTATGAGAAAAACTAGCTTATCAGTTTCTGCTCCCTTACATTTACTCACCCGATACCTCTGCTGGGCTCTCAGCCCACTTCATGCTTCTCTTGAAAACCGTTCCAATTAATAATTGTCTGCTCCAGTAATTTGTGTGTTTAGAGTTGATGAATTTTAAAATAAAAGACCTCAAACCCCACTCCCCCAGATACAAACCTGACTTTGGCTTTCCCTAGATGCAGCAACTTACAGGATCTCTGTACGTTTGCAATAGGAAATTTCAGACCCTTTTTTCTTTCCAAGAGCCTTTTGAGAAACAACAGGCCAAATCCTTAGCTGGTGTGGATCAGTGTTGTTCCGTTGAAATCAAGGTAACAACCTGCTTTATACACTCTGAGGATCTGACCCAAATCCTTTGCTTCAAGATGTGTTGGGTTTTTTTTTTCAATTCATATTTTGTGTTACCAGAAAGAAAAATATTGCGACTCATAATAATGTTTCTAAGTGTGTCCCAGGTACTCATATAGTTTCAATAGAATCGCTTTGAGGTTTTGCTTGTTGCATGTGTAGAAAATGGGGAGACATCAGGGTGGATTGATTTAAATAGAAGCGATTTAAATCACCACTTTTAATCATAGGTTTCAGAGTCGCAGCCGTGTTAGTCAGTATCAGCAAAAAGAACAGGAGTGCGTGTGGCACCTTTAGAAACTAACAAATTTATTTGAGCATGGTTTAAATCAGCAAAGAGGAAACCTTAATTTAAATAATCAAGTTTAATTGTGCTTTGTGTTTGTCCCTTTCAGTTATCTTCCTACAGAAAAATTGATTCTCATTGGTTAGTAACCATTAAAGCATGTTGCTTTGCAATTGAATATAGCCTTCACATTAAATTTGGTGCTGTTTTAGCTAACCAGGAGGCTACACTATATCTACACACACTTATTTAAGCAAGCAGCAAAGAATCCTGTGGCACCTTATAGACTAACAGACGTTTTGCAGCATGAGCTTTCGTGGGTGAATACTTGCATCCGAAGAAGTGGGTATTCACCCACTGCAAAACGTCTGTTAGTCTATAAGGTGCCACAGGATTCTTTGCTGCTTCTACAGAACCAGACTAACACGGCTACTCCTCTGATACTTATTTAAGCAATTTATTTGTAGCACTTAACCTACTTTTATTCAAATTTTTAATTTTTTATGATGTTAGGAAATGGTGACTGATGCCTTTCTCATTTACTATATGTGTTGCATTTTTTATTCATTATTTGTATCAAGCTGTATATGGATGGAAATTGCAATTCAAACAAAACTGCATAAAAGCAGCGATTTCCATTTTTTAAGTTAGTTAAATAAAAATACCTCTAATGTGCTGGAAACAAAAATAAGTGAATCAAAACATGTTTTGTATTTCAAACTAACTGATTTTCCTGGAAGATTTTAGAACTAATAGAGTTTGTCCTCTCACATCTTAGCTTTTATTCATAGATTGGAAAAGGGAAAAACAAGCTTTCCTGCTTTTTCAGGTCTCAGTTGGTTTCTTAACTTTGAATGAACTAGCCATTGAATTAGCTGAATAAACTGAAATGATGGAAGTGTTCTCTCTGCCTGTGCTCAACAGGTTGCTGCTATCAAAAGCTGATTTAAAAGAACTTCAAACTCTGGTTGCAGGCGCTTAGCCGGTAACTTACACGAGTTCAGTAGTTTGACTTTCTTTAAAATTTGGCAGCTGCTTACTGCTTAATATTATTTTCTGCATTTCACTGAAATGATTTTAATCGATTATAATGAGCGTGGGTCTTAACATAGGTGCAAATTTATTTTTAAATAGTTCACTTAAAAAACAATGTACCTGTCTTTACTTTAAATTTAAAAATATGGTTTTTTAAAGGGTTTTTTAAAGTCATTGATTTTTGTCCAGCCTGGGAGGCAGGTAGAACTGGAACTCTGATGTTAGGGCCCGATTCTGCATAGCGCTGAGTGCCTTCAACTTCCACTGAAGACGTTTTGCAGTCTTTATAATTATATGTATTGTGGTTACACCCAGGAGCCCCAGTCATCATGGTACTAGGTGCGGTGCCGAGACAGAACACAAAGATGATCTGAGTTTTGAGGAACCCATCATGGTGAGGCCATGCCACACGTTTTCTACCTGGGGATTGTAGCGTTTGTGGTGTGGTTTAGCGCGTGTGTAACCCAAGAAGTAGATACAGCTGAATTCTGCCTTAGCTTTGGTAGAATTTCCACTGATCTAAGAATTCAAAGCTCTTAGGATAACTGGTTCCCAGACTGCATCTTCTTTGTTGTGTGGTTTTCTCTTAATGTTGTGAATCCCAATAACCATTGTCGTTTCCTAAAGGCAATATATAGAAGTGACTAAACGAGCTAGCTGTGCCCCGAATCAGGGTATTTGAAATGTTGTTCTGTAGTGAAAGCAATTGTAATAACGTAGTTTGAACTGATTTGCGAAAGTGATTTCATCTCCTGTGATCAGTTAACGCAAATATCTTTAACTCTTGGGCAAAATGTCGTTTCCTTGTCAGTGATATTCAAGCCTCTTATCTGAGGCACTGAGAATATAATGAAAGTGTATTCATCGGGGGAGAGTTTTGCTTTGAAGGGAGGTGATAAACAGATACAGACAGAGAGAAGAATAAAGGATGGTAGCAAGAGCTGAGGTTTCAGAGCCTATATTGATGCGTTGAGTTCTTCAACCTGAAACTGCTTTTAAAATACATCTCTCTTCCTTTCCCACATTTCAATTAGTGATGCCGTATTCAGATAAATACTCAGTGGTTTTTTTTCCAAAGCCTGTCAGTTGTCAGGGTGGGACAGAGAGGAGTGGGGTTCGTAGCAGTAAGTGAAATTTCACGGTTGTCTCTTTAATGGGAGCGCATATTTTGTCAAATTTCATCTCCAACTACATGTATATTTCCAGCTACAGCTCTTCCAGTAGAAGCCATGTTCAAATCAGACACGGTATGAATTGGAGGAATATGGGCTGCAAAAGATTTACAAGGAATAGTTCTGCAAGCCGTTTGTTCTTTCTTTCTTAGAAATGGTAGCGATTTGGGGCCAGATTCTGCCTCCTGGCTAGACCAGACTAGCCCCACCAGAATCCAAATGTGCTTGCAGACAAATTTATTTTTGATGCACGATTTTACCTCTGCAAACAGGAAATAATTATATTCTCCCCTCCAATATAAAATGCGTTGAGGTCTATGGATGAAAAGTGCTAGGTAAGAGCTAGGAGTGGTGGTTATTATTTCTTTATATTACACACAGAGGACGTGATGATGTGACTTCTAGAATCAGAGTCCCCTGGGATCTAGTGAAATGATTTAAGGTCTGGTGACCAAATGATTTAGTGGATTGATTAGATCTGGTGATTGAGAAGGGGGAAATGAAATAGCAGGGTTATAGTGTAAGAGTAAGGAGTAGATCTACAAGAATGGGTTGAACTCTGGAAAACGTGCCTGAGAGAGAGAGAGAGGTTGAAGAAGCTCAATCTACAGGTATTTCATTTATCCAAGAGAAGATTAAGAGGTATCTTGATTATGGACAACCTGGGGAAGAGATTTTTGATCGTAGGTGGTTGGTTAATCTAGCAGAAAAAAGCAGAATTAAATCCAGTGTCTGGAAACTGAAGCTAGACGAATTCAGACTAGAAAGAAGTGCACATTTTTAGCCGGGAGGGTAACTAACCACTGGATCAGTTTACCCAGGGCTGTGGTGGATTCTCTGTCTCATGGAAATTCTCGGATCAAGACTGGGTGCCTTTCTAAAAGATAAGGTTGAGTCTTTAAGGTGCCACCAGACTCCTCGTTGTTTCTAAAAGATAAGGTTCCGCTCAATCAGAAGTGACGCAAAAGAGAATAGAGGATCATAATGGTCCTTTCTGACCTGTAAAAGCAGCAGAGAGTCCTGTGGCACCTTATAGACTAACAGACGTATTGGAGCATGAGCTTTCGTGGGTGAATACTCACTTCGTTGGATGCATGTAGTGGCCTGAACTCTATGCAAACTTTAGCTACCACAGCCCGATCCTGTGACTGGGGGAGTCAGCCTGGCTAGGATCTGTGGCACAGTTATAGTTTTCCGTGAGTGTGGAGGCTGGGAGGGCGGGGGGAAAATGCGTTTACAGTAAGGGGTTTGAGCATAGAGTGATAGTTGATGCTTCGGCATGGTTCTGAATTATTTTCAGCATATTGGGGACCTGATCCTGTGGAGGCCTGAGCTTTCTGATCTCAGAATGATAGGTGCTCAGATACTTTAGTGATTGATCACTCCAAGTCACTAGAGAGAGAGAGAGAGCGAAGCAAGTCAGTCAGTAATAAAAGAAACAAATTAACTAACTTTTTTGGAGACGGGTCCTAGAGATTGCGGCATTCTCAACCTGAATTCTCTCTCTAGGGGATCTAGTGTGTGTGTCTTGCCGGACCATTGGTAACTTAGTCAATTTCAAAATAGGTAAGGTCAGGATTTTCCAAAAGACCCCAGCACCCATTTAATTATTATCATTTATTTCAATTGAAACCACAATTTAAAAAAATGCCCATGCAAAATGGCTCTAAAATTAATTAGAGTCACAGCCACAAATGGTTACTACCCAGAGGCAAAATAAAACAAACTTCGGGCACCAAAAATATTTAGACAGCAAACTAAGTGGCTATATCTTCAATCAAGGTCACAGTGTCGGGAGCTGAGCCCATGAAAATCTGGTTTTGTATGTCATAACTTTTTGGGTTTCTTTTTTTAGTGTCTGATTCAATCTGTTACTGAAATAAACCTCTGATCTCGGTCAATTCATCTCTCGCCTTAACTAACTGAAGATGTTTATATGTGTTCAAAATCTCAAAATTAATAAGATGGAACAAATAAGACTTAAAATCTTTTCGCTTCTTTCCAAGAAGTATTTTAAATCGGCATCAATCGGAAACGTTGGGACAACACAATTAGGTTTTGGACAGTACAAAAATATCCTGAATGTATATCTCAGCCTGTTGCTGTTTAATAACACAGCAGAATGCAAAAAGCTGACTTTTTGTTAACTTGCTATGTTGTGAATAAATTTCATTTTCACAGAATATTTGAGGATCTGTTAGTGGGGAGAACTATCCCAATGGTCCTTTTAATTCAATTATAAAGACAAATTAAGCCCTACTCAAATCCAGCTGGTATCAATGCTAAACATCTTTCTAATTAGTGTAGTGCTTAATGTAAATTTTAAAAAAATGTTTGAAATGCAAAATAAAAAGAAATACTCAGAGGGAAAATGGGATTCCTAAATATGCAGTCAATTTAACAGTAGTGAAGCAGTGTTGTATGAATTAGAATATGCTGATTATTAAAACACTTTATTTAAGAATTAAGCAGATCCATATCTTGTGCACAGTTATGCAATTGCTTTTGTTTTAGCATAAATGAGTTTGACTTTATAGAATAATTATCGTGTGTTAATTAAACACCACATTACGGTGGTTTAGCAAGATACACATCTGTCGGCTCTTCAATCCTCCATTGTGTTCAAACATCGGTTTGCTTAACATCAATTGCTTTTTGATGATAAGAGATTGTGAACTGTTTGATAGTGAAGTTGCACAGTCAAACCGAAGCGACTCTTAGACCCTCTGAGCAACGGCTATGGAAAAACAACACGATCTAGCAATTATTATGAGCTATGTACATCTTTCTTGTGTATAGTGGGTGTTTAAAAATTCTTTGGGCCTGATCCTCAGCTGATGTGATGTCAGCCTCGCTTTATGGGCTCTGGGATCTGGCTCTTAATTTCTAATTTGTGTGGAATTTAGAGCCAGATTTTCAATACAGTTGAGCTCCTATAGGTGCTGAATTCTGGAAAATCGAGTCTTTATTTTGGTGCCTATATAAAAACTGAGGTCTTTTGGGGAAATCTCTCCCCTATTGCAGGTGCAGACCACTTGAAAATCTGCCCCAAAATAAATGCATGATCCTGCAGCGTTGAAACTTGAATTTAGTAAGAGAAACAGCATCATTCTACAATGTTTTTATTTTAAATCAGTAAAACATCTTCAGCTGCAAAGGCACAACTGAGACTTTTGTCAAAGGGTAATAACTGTGCCGCTCCCTTTGCATGTAAAAGGAACAGAAAGGAAGGGTTGAACTTTAGAGCAAGACCCTGGATTGATCAGACACACGTCCTAGATAAATAAAAATATCTCTGTGTCAAATACACAATGGAAAGTAGACGCCGCTGAGTGCAGTATCTCTCTGCCTCTGTTAACAGCAGAAGCTTAAGAAATGTGCAATCTAATTAGCATGCTGCTTCTCTCTTAGCACAGGTCTGCCCTACAAAATTGTCCCAGTATCATTTACGTTGGTTTGGAGTGTGATTGACTGATTTGCTTGCTTGCAGATATAGTTATATCAGTACAACCCCTAGTGTGGATGCAGTTATACCGGTATAAGGGTACCTTTGGGATAGCTTCTTCCCCAAAATGGTACAACTTTCTAGTGCGGACAAACCTGTAAAGTGTCGTCATTTTTTATGTGCAAAATTCTCTTGGAAGTTTGTTCACTGTCCGCTTATTTCAGCTGTTTTCCGTTGTGAATTTAAAAAAAGCTTTCGATTGGTTTGTTAATTTTATGTATATTAAATCTTGCGTTGACAAAACTGAGACAGACAACAAAAGTCCTGTAGACGGTATTTAGTTGATGAATGAGGATTATTTTGGGGTAACAAATGACCTGATTTTTTTTCAACACTAGCCCAGTGTATAGAGCCAGGCAATCGACTCCTTAGTGAATATTAATGTTGTGTCATTTTTCAACTGTAATATGATGCCCAAGCTCCCTTTTATTCATAATTTATCTGGGTTCAACATACCTCTAACTTTTATTTTAAACTCTGTCTAATCTAGTTTATCTACCTTATCTATCAGTCGATCTGCCCGCCTGCCTGTCTAACCTGTTTTATCTTCGTATCCCCCTTTGCCATGGTATCCGGGTGCCTTTCACATAACACCAATAGCGTATAGCTGGGTCTCAGTAGACTTTCTCCATTTTTCGTCGTCAACATCCTGCTTGTGGCTCGGTTTTGGGGGCTGATTTTTTTTTTTTTAATTTAATTTCAACTTTTAGCTTCGCTGCAGTTTTATTTCAAAACTGTCAGTGACAAAGACTTTTTCAAGAAGTAATAATGGTGTTGAGTGACCCACCTGGGGGCTAGATATTTACAACCAGCTCGGCACCCCCTTAGGGATCAAACTAACAGGCCGGATTTTCGGACGTGCTCAGTATATTGGGTTTGGAAAATCAGCTGCTCGGAAAACCTGGCTGTAAGCGGCTCAGTGGGAACTGGGGACTTCAGAGTCTGGGTATGACAGTGAAAGAGGCTGCGTACAGCCAGGGCTATCAATAAACACGGGCCCTAAACTTGTGGTTTTTTGCACAGCCAACCCGTGGGAAGTTTCTTACCCTCTAAAGTGGAGGGGGGGGTGGCTATTTGACTTTTTTCTGCAGCCCGTCTCGTCTGCCCTGACCGGTTTGGCACCCCCAGAACAACACCTGTCTGAGGCACTGTCTCAATCTCCAAACCTAAACTAAAAAAAACCAACCCCAATCTTTTTAAGTTGAGGGGAGATGGGGGGGAAACCCAGCCTGAGACACCGCCTCCACGTCTAGACCCTGTGGGCTTGTTTTCGAAGCTGTGGGTCTCACGGGGCCCCCAGATCTCGGGATCTGCTTTGTTCTGCAGACACCCAGAAAGCTGAGTAACTAGTTGGGGGCGTGGAATGTGCCTTGACATCGCCGTGAGTTCATAATCGGGTGTTTTCAGTTTGATTAATGTGGGGAAAGTGTTAACGAGTCACCCCGCCCTTGTGGATGCTCAAACCCATTCCAATAAGTCACTTTTACTCAAACAGCCCAGCCCGGGCCATGCACCGAGTTATTGTGTGCCGAGCAAGAGAAGTAAAAAAAAACAACACCTCGTGATGCTTCCTCGCGGGTGTCCCTGTCAACGTGTGCAAGGGAGAGCATTTTCCCTGTCTCTCCAGCTTGGTGACACTGAGAGCACATGGGTGTCAGCGGGGCGGCTACAGCACTGGAGAGATCTGCCAGAGGGTATCACAGGCTGCTTTCTAAGGCCAGTCCAGGTGGCAGAGTTGCAAACGGTGCCTTGTTAGGTCACAGCCTGTTGTCTTTACTGTTTTCTCCCTGAAATCAGCAAAGACCCCTCCCCATGCTCTTATCTAGATAACAGAGCTCTTCACTAATACATCTCAAAGCCCTTTCCAAAGGAGGTCAGGATCATTAGCTCCATTTTGGGGAAACCGAGGCACGGGGAGGGGAAATTCCTTGTCCGAGGTCACCCAGCAGTAATGCTGTGAATAGACCTCAGATCTCTTGAGTCTGAGAGTCTGTCTACGCTGCAGTCTGAGGCGTGACTGCAGCATGTGTAGGCATACCCCTGCTAGCTTTGATCTAGCCGGCTCCAGTGCCAACGGCTGGGAAGCAGCACAGGCTGTATGAGGGTGCTGGGAATCCTGGGCACGTCCTCGAGCGGTGAGCCCATGCGTCCAGGGCTTCGCCGCTGCTGAGATCAAAGCGAAGCCAGGGGTTTTCTCTGCATGCTGCGGTCACAGCTGTGTATGCAGGGTAGGGGGATCCCCGCTCCAGGACTCTATCCATTAGGCCATGCTGCCTTCCTGCTACAGCCTCTGTGCCCACACTACAGAATGGACTCAAGTCACCTCATGTTAGCCCCGGCCTCTGAGAGTTAAATTCCCCTGAGGGGTCTGTTGGGAGGCCAGGAAGGCGGCACTTGTCCGGCTGCGAGTTCCCCGTGGCAGTAGGGAGTCCCAGGCCTGACCCTCCCTGTGTCGCCTGGCTCCAGGTAGGCCATCTCCTCCTGCCTCACGGCCGGCACGAGCACCACGGCTAAGCTCCAGCCGCAGCCTCCCTTTGCAGGTCCGACTCGGGCCCCTCCGTGGCGAGCCGATGGGGTGGCGGAAGGCGCACGGATGTGGGCAGTGGGAGATGGGGCTACCGGCCTGCCCTGGCTCCGTGCCCCGCGGGCAGCCAAGCAGGGAGCTGGCCGCAACAGCAGACGGGCACCTGCCCTCTCTGAACTGGTCCGGGCCCTGCATTCGAGGAGGCAGCCAACCCCGCCGGAGTCACTCAGCCCTCAGATTGTCAGCTCTTTAGCGCTGGCTGGGGAACGGGGACACAGATTGGACAGGCCTGTTGGGGGGTAACTGGGAAAGAGGAGAGTGTAGAGGGTAGAGCAAAGGATTTTGGGGGCGGGGCTGGGAGAGGCAAGAGTCCTGGGTTCGGTTCCAGGCTCTGGAAGGAAGTTTGGTCCAGGCCGGTGGTGAGAGCCGAGGGTCAGGACTCCTGGGTTCTATTCCTGACTCCGCCAGGGGCTGCTTTCTATCAGCAAACCAGCAGGGATGCCCCTGCCTGAGAAGAGCCTGAAACTCAGCTTGGCAAGGAAGCCAGCCCCTGTTGGTGCCAAGTGAGGGGAGGGGCACCTGCTTGCGCAGGGGATAACCCTCCTCCACCCTGCCCTGCCCCTGGTTTTCCTCCGGGGCTGCTGAGTTGCTCAGTTCTGTTTTACGAGTCTGCCTTGGCCCCGGTGCTGTAACGTTTTGTTAGGACACATCAGTCACCTGGTATTAACCGAGCCTCGTGTAACACACACACACACCCCGTGCCCGCGCACCCCTGGCTGCCAGGCACCCTCCCTGCAACCATGGCTGAGGCTACGCCGCTGAAGGTTATCGTCCCCCCATTTCAGATGGGGAAACCGAGGCACACACTGCCGCAGTCACTCGTGCTAAGTCACGCAGCAAAGTCAGCGGCAGCGCTAGGGAGGGGACCCAGGAATCCTGACTCCGTATCCACGAGACCTCTCTCCCAGCACTGGCAGTAGAACCCGGGAATCCTCACGCCCAGTCCTCTGCTCCAATCACGAGATTCTGCTCCCAGATCTGTGGAAGGAACCCAGGAGTCCTGGCCCTGCCCCCTTCTGACAGATTCTGCTCGGGTGCTGAGGTCGACATTTCCACCCCTCATGTTAGGCTCTCGTGTTTCATAATGAGCCACCTCTGTGCAAGGGGCCCGGTTTGCAAAGGCACTGAGCTGTGTGGTTTGTGGCTCCTCAGCAAAGCAGGTCACATTGGGCACCAAAATCTGAGTTCTAGGGGTTTAATTTTGGCCTTCGAGTGTGAAGGTAAATCTTAATTTTCAGCAATTAAAGCAATCGACACCATCAGGTTATCTGACATTAAATACACAGGGGGGTTTAATAGAGCAGCCGGCTAGAAGTCAGGACTCCTGGGTTCTCTTCCCTGCTCGGGGCGGGGAGTGGGGTCTAGTGCCTAGAGGAGCGGCAGGGGGCTGGGAGTCAGGACTCTTGGGTTCTCTTCCCAGCTGTGGGAAGGGAGCGGTGCCTACTGGTTGGAGCAGGAGGGGGGCAGGGCGCCCGGACTCATGGGTTCTATATCCAATTTTGTCAATATGTGTGACCTTGGGCATGTCTCTGCCATGCTCTGCGCCTCAGTTTCCCCATCTGAGGCATTCCCTCCTTATGCAAAGTGCAGTGAGATCCAAGGGCCAGGGGGCTAGGATTATTTTGCTGGCCATGGCTTTGCTGGTAGGTCACGAAAGCCCCGTAGGTTCTGCCCGAGACCTGAACCACGGCCCAGAGGAGTGGGGAAGGGAAAAGCAACCTGTGATCTGATCAGCCCGTCCCCGTGGTGGCTGCTGCACGGAGGTTTTTCTGTTTTCTATTAATATGTAAATATGCTGATCTTTCCTGGAACTCAGGGCGGGAGTCACCGCTAAACAGCCCTGGGCGCCCCACAGCCTGAACCACGACCCCCACGGCCTCATGATTTTGAAAAGTGGGGCAGGGGGAGTGCATGCTGTGGGGGGGAAGGGGGCTGTTAAACAACCAGTTAAAGTATGGATCCGCCAGGTTCTTGTGTGGTTCATCTTAAAGGCTCAGCTGCCGACGGAGCAGGGCAAGGACGCCAGTGACTGCTCAGCATTGTACAGGCCAGGAGTGACCTTCAGCTGGGGCTCTCAAAGCACCTTGTAACCCTTACGAGCTCCATTTTACAGGCGGGGAAGCTGAAGCACAGGGAAGTGGGGAGCGGCTTGCGCAGTAATTTAACGGGCAGTGCAGCCAAGGTGTCCTGATTCCCTCCCACCCCTACTCTAGCTACTCAACCTGCTACCTCCCAGAGCTGAGAAAAGATCCTGATTACCAGTCTCCTGATCTAACCACTAGACCCCACTGCCCCCCAGAGCTGGGAGACAAACCCTGGAGTCCCCTGCTCTCACCACTAGTCCCCCCCGCTCTCCAATTAGTGTGAACACCTGCGTAGGCTCTGCGAGTTTTGCAAGGGATCCTCAGAGTTTAGTCTGTGTATTGAAATAGCACCAGGGGCTCCAGCGTGAGACTGGGGCCCCTTGGGGGCCGGGGCTGCCCTCATGCGTCCCGTCGCTCTCCAAGCCGTGGAGCAGAGGCGACTGGGTGCTGAAAGGGTTGTGACCAAGTGAGTAGCTTATAAGAGGGGAGGAAGAATAGAGAAAAATCCCTCCACCTGGGCCCATCCCCATAGCATCTGGGCTTGGGCTCTAGAGTGACCAGACGTCCCGATTTTATAGGGACAGTCCCGATTTTGGGTCTTTTTCTTATATAGGCTCCTGTTACCCTCCCACCCCCTGTCCCGATTTTTCACACTTGCCGTCTGGTCACCCTGTTGGGCTCCCTCCCCTCTCGAGTGTAAACACGGCACATTGCACAACACCGCTGGGCAGCAGGCTATTGGCTCGCACAGGCAGGGAGCCGAGCCGCAGAGAAGGTCGCCCAAGGAGCGTGTGGTCAAGCTAGGCCCACGCCTGGCCTACTTGTCTAACCACTGGGCCATCCTTCTTCTCCGGCAGGCTGGGGCGGCGGGGGTTGGGCCATTTCTGGCCCCGCTACCTCTGTGCCTCTCCAGTGCGCCCGCTCTGCAGGGCATACGCCCCTCAGGCTGACGAAGCCGGCGGAAGGCGCAGCATGCCTGGGTTGAGTAGGCCGTGCCATCCCCCATGGGCCAGCGAGGAGCGGGTTAAATAGCAACATGGCAGATGGGGGGATGTGGGCCCGGATTCTCAATGGTCTGTGGGCTCCTCACTTCCACTGGCAGGAGCCTGCGTCCCTTTGAGGACGTGGGCCTTGGAGACTCGGCTAGCCAGCCGCGCTACAGCTGGGAGCCCCAGTTGGCACCGAGCTTTGTTTACATGGGAGCCGCCAGCCCGTGCGTGGCCCATGGCCCCCTTGGGACGCGTCTGGCTCTTTAGCTGGAGCTGCCGTGACGCTTGCCTTTGGTTTTGGAGGTCCCTGGAGGTGACGGGGGCAGCCGTTAATTAACACACTGGGTTAATTAACGCGCTGATTTCGGCCGATGGGTGGCTTGAGCCTGCTCCTAATTGATGCAACGTAGGCCGGTTTAAACGGGACCGAGAGCAGCCCCTCCCGGCCTGTTGCACTGGCTTAGTTTGAGCGGGCTGAACGCCACGCTCCGCATTAAACCGCAGTCAGCCGTGTGTCTGGACAAGGCCGTGGAGGGGAGAATTGGCCTGCCGGAGCCCTGCTTTCCTGTCCCACGCTGCATCCGCTTCCCTGCTCCGTTACTCGCATCTCATGACTTAGCATGTTTGCCCACGTGACCCCCATTTCAGTAAGTTCCATGTGCCCACCCCCACCGCGGGCGCGTGGAACTTCCCGTGACGCCACGGGAAGCGTGACACGGACCCGCCCGCTGACGCCCCTCGGTGGTTAAAGTCAGGAACGTTGGCCGGGGCTGGTTCCCAGCCAGGTTACGCTGCACTTTTTTGGTATCAAAGGATTTGGGGGGGGGGGGGGGGATGTTGCTGCTTCCTCCCCTCCGAAGTCTTGGCTTCATCCTCTTACTCAGCCACCCGCGGGCATCACACGTCAATTATGGGGTTCCTGTGGGGGAATTCGCCTGAGACCTCGCTGACCTTTCTCAGGTCGAATTTACTGGCATCAGCCATCACCTGAAAATGAGAGTTACTGGCAGCTTGCTCTCTGGTGTTCGAGTTTTTTGACTAAGTCAGGCACTGGGTTCCTGTTTCTGAGTCAAACCCGGAGCCCATTCCCACCGATTTGATTTGCTATAGATAGATTGAAAAGACCCAAAAAAAAAATTACAATCATTCTGTTGTGAGGTTAGGGGCGCATCAATTGAAGCTTGTGGTTTTTTCTTCTCGTTGGGTCTGAGCAGTGGGTGGTTGCAGAGAGGAAATGGAATGCGTAGGATAGAGGCTGATTGTTATCAGACAAACTTACTAGCCCCCGTGTTGTTTAAGGAAATACAGGAATGTATCAGCACGCAAAAGCCGGCCCCGGCTGCGTTAGGGCAGCCAGAAAGAATTCCCTTCCTGATGCCCTGATGCAGGAGAGTCGACATCCCTTCCCCCACTTGCTATTGTAACTCTGGCTATTCTTGTTAGCCCCATAAGAGTCCAGCCCCTGCTGCTGTGCTGCGGAGCTCTTGGCTTCGGGGAGATCTTGTCTCGGCGAGTTCCGCAGGCTAATTCTGTGCTGGGGGAAGAAGTGGGTCGAGGGAGGTTGAGAGTGTGCAGGTGTGTGCGCACCAATTGTACATGCGCAGTGTGTGATGTAAGCACAAAGCAGCAGTACTGGGACCAAAGGAACCCCTGATGTAACGGCACAGAAGTCCCTGCGTTTGGGCTAATTCTCTGCTCCTTTTTAATGGTCTGCAGAGCCCTGTTTTCTCCGGGGTGCCGTGGATCATCTGAATGTACTTGGTCCTGGTGAATGACACCCGCAGCTTGTCCACAGCTCCCACAGGCAGCATCAGGGTGAGGGTCAGACACATGGTACCCCCTGCCCACCTGGAGAGGGGAAGTCAGTCTCCATTATGACTCCACCCATGGGCGTTAGGCACCTAAATCCCTTCAAGGATCAGGGCCTTAGTGTCTCGGGTCAGGGCCAATCGCAAATGTTCTCACACATGCTCCTTTTTGCGTCAGTCTCCTTGCAGCCGCAGTCTGGGTCGCTCCTTGCTCATGTAGTTAATAAATCCATCCTGGAAGGGGTAACCTATGAATACTGCTGTCTCTCTAACGAGCCGCGGCCCAGCAGGGGACGTGGCTTATAGAACGGCGACGGGGGGTGGGGGCCTTCAGGCAAAAGGTCTCTTGTGCGGTGTCATGACAAAGCTAATACTCTACTGAGTTGGTCATCCTATTTGTATAGATGTATCTGAAACTAGAGATATGAAATATAACTCTGAGGGCCTATTGTAATTATCCAAAGTGTGGGCCATTGATGGTGCTCTGGAATCTTGATGGCTCCCATCAACCAGGACAGTTGACTGTGGCTGGCTCTGTTTGCAGGCAGGCCTTTCTGTGAGCCAGGCTGGGGGGAATGAAGGCTTGGGGGTCCTACAGTGACATGTGATCATGTCACCTGAACTGGAATCCATCTTTAACCTGGTGTTTTTCCATTGAGAAGGAGGGGTGGGAACCCAGAGAGGGACGAAGGATTCCCGCCTTATGCAAAAGATATGCAAGTGGGTGGAACAGAACAAAGGGGGCGGCCATCATGAGAAATCCCCTAGCTACCACCTGAGCTGGAACAAGGGCTGTACCAGGGAGAAGGATTGTGCCCAGACTAGGAAGGCGTCCAGTCTGTGAAAGAATCATAGCCTATCTGGGTTGGAAGGGACCTCAGGAGGTCATCAAGTCCAACCCCCTGCTCAAAGCAGAAACATTGAGCATTGGCCTGCTAAACCCAGTGTGAGTTCAATCCGTGAGGGGACCACCTAGCGCAGGGGTTCTCAAACTGGGGGTTGGGACCCCTCGGGGGGGTCACGAGGTTATTACATGCAGGGTCGCGAGCTGTCAACCTCCACCCCAAAACCCCGCTTTGCCTCCAGCATTTCTGATGGTGTTAAATATATAAAAAATGTCTTTAATTTATAAGGGAGGGTCGCACTCAGAGGCTTGCTACGTGAAAGGGGTCACTAGTAAAAAAAAGTTTGAGAGCCACTGACCTAGGGATCTGGGGCAAAATCAGTACTTGGTCCTGCTAGTGAAGGCAGGGGGCTGGACTCAATGACCTTTCAGGGTCCCTTCCAGTTCTATGAGATAGGTAGATCTCCATATATTACAATCTCACTCTCAGAGATATAGTATCTGTATTCAGTTTTAGGCTTAGACTTGCATGTTTTATTTTATTTTGCTTGGTAATTCACTTTGTTCTGTCTGTCACCACTTGGAACCACTTAAATCCTACTTTCTGTATTTAATAAAATCACTTTTTCCTTATTAACTAACCCAGAGTAGGTATTAATACCTGGGGGGAGGGAAGGGTGGAAACAGCTGTGCTTATCTCTCAATCAGTGTGATAGAGGGCGAACAGTTTGAGTTTACCCTGCATAAGCTTTATTTGGGTTTAGACCCCATTGGGAGTTGGGCATCTGAGTGTTAAAGACAGGAACACTTCTTAAGCTGCTTTCAGTTAAGTCTGCAGCTTTGGGGCACGTGGTTCAGACCCTGGGTCTGTGTTGGAGCAGACGGGCGTGTCTGGCTCAACAAGACAGGGGGGTGGAGTCCCAAGCTGGCAGGGAAAGCAGGGGCAGAAGTAGTCTTGGCACATCAGTTGGCAGCCCCCAGGGGGGTTCTGTGATCCAACCCCGTCACACCCCTCCCTCCGGCTGAATCACACCTCGAAAGGCCGAGGGGAGCGGACTAGACAGGGCAGATCAAACATTTGTGACCCATCTAAGCCAGGATCTGGCCCCGCTTGCAACCCCGCCGATTCCATCTAGTCCCATGTCCTGCTTTGGCTGGAGGCTAGGAGAGAAGCAACTCCCTTCCTGACCCCTGCCCGTGCAATAGCCCTGGAGCCTGTGATTTACTAGCCTCTCTCCCTTAGCCTTTAAAGCCCTGTATCAGCGTGTTTGTGCCGATGGAAAGTTGTGGTGCTTCCCCCGCCCCGTGGCCCCATTAGCTCGCTCCTGCCGGGGGGCGATGGGGAGTTGTTTACCGGTACCTGCCTGCGAGCAGCAGGTAGGGGTTTTCACCTGTTGGTGTGTGGTGAGCAATGGAGGGGAGGCTGTGAGATTTCTCTGCCCTGGAGAAGTTTCTGCCTTCCTGCGCGGTGGGAGGTGCGTCCCAGTTGTGGGTTAGCGTCAGGCAATCTGCTGCCTGCTGAGGTTTCGAAGACGATGGGGGGACGAGTTCTCGGTCCTTATTTAGGGCGCCGATCGCCTGGGTTCATTACACAGTGGGGGGGGGGGGAGGGGGACATCGATAAGGGAAGCTCTAGAGAGGAAGAACAAACCAAATGGGCGCCTGGCGTATCGCAGAGCAAACTAGCGCAGGAGCTGGGCCGGTGCCAGGCGGCTGCCTGCGGGGGGCGGGGAGGAGACGCTCGGGAAAGCAGCCGTTGGGCCTGGAAGGTGCGGGCTGTGGTTACGCATGGCCCTTCGCAAGGGGCTTTCATCTGAGGGACTCAGAGCTCTTTGATGCTCACAGCAACCCGTGACCAGAGGCCCAGGGGGGTTAGGAAGATGCAGCAGCTGCTGTGCTGCTTCTCATCCCTGTTGGATCAGCCCCTCCCAGAGCTCGGCATGGATCCCAGGAGTCCTGATGCCCCAGCACCCCGCTCTAACCACTAGACCCCACTCCCCACCCAGAGCTGATGATAGAACCCAGGAGTCCTGGCTCCCAGCCCCCCACTTTAACCACTAGACCCCACTTCCCTCTAAGAGCTGGGGATAGAACCCAGGACCCAGATTCCCAGTCTTCTGCCTCACATACCCTCTCTCTCCCCCTTTCCAGCTTAATTTTTGGCATCGCATTCCTGCCACAAAGCAGCAGGGAACTCAGTGCGTCAGTGCCCACAAACCCTTTGCTGTCAGCAGAGCCCCCAACCCATGGGCCTCGACCCTCGGATACAAGCAGACTCGGTGCCAAAGACTCTAAGCCCCAGTGACACTGGTCGGACCCTGGGCGTGTACGCACGAGCAGGGCGCGATTCCCCGGTTTACTCCAGGCTGTTTATTCATAGTCCCGACCCTCCTTTAAAACTGTGCGCCAGCCCCCAGCCCCCTAGCAGTGACAGGCCTGGGGGTTTTGCAAGAGTTATTTTCTTGCCCTTCTGGGGAAAATTTACCCTGCACCGGATTCCATGAACAGCAGTCTGGGGCCAAACACATGCACAGCCATAGCCCCGCCCCAAACGGCAGCCCCGCCCCTCCTTGGGCCAGCAGCAGGTTTGAATCCCCTGGGAACGAGGCTGTTCACACCTCTCCGAGCTGTGGGTGTAGGCTGTCTGCAGATTCAGGCAGGCATTGGTTGCACTCGGGGCCCGTTTTCTGTGCATCCTTGAGGAGTAACTTTTCTTGTTTAAATGAAAGCCGAATTTCGGTGCTCATCCCCTAACTCCAGCAGCTGGGGCCTTAGGACAGACAACGGTGTCTATGCCTTGCCTTGATCCCCACAATACACCCCT
Source organism: Mauremys mutica (assembly GCF_020497125.1). Lineage (NCBI taxonomy): Eukaryota > Metazoa > Chordata > Testudines > Geoemydidae > Mauremys > Mauremys mutica. The sequence continues at coordinate 22,307,033 of NC_059088.1, read as the reverse complement.
GCTTATTACCGCAAGATCCTAGGTGTCTCAGTGTCTTCTGAGAGGATTTGTGTCTGTCCCAGGTGTTTCTCACCAGTGGTTACAGCAGGGTGTGCCGAGGAGGCTGGGAGCCAGGACTCCTGGGTTCTGTTCCCAGCACTCAGAGGGGAGTGCCAGGGCTGCCAATCCAGCTCCCTAAGGAAAACCCCCTGGCGAGCAGAGTGCCCAGGCAGCAGCTGCCTGCGAAGGGGTTAAGGGGGCCCCCGCAGGCCTGGCTGGCCGATTATGAGATGATCTCCAGGTTATGTAACCGGCCATCATGTGACGATAATCTCCAGGGGGTGGGCAGGGCGCTTAGGGCTATTGCCAGTCTGCGACTTGATGGCTCTTCCCAGCACCCAGGACACTCTGCTGCCCTCCCGGATGGGCCCACGGCCTTCCCTGCCCTCCAGGAAACTGGTGCCCTGGCCCATCCAGAGCTCCAGCTGCCTGTTGTTCTCTCCACGGTCCCGCCGAAGGGTGGGGATGGGGACCCTAGTTAGGTGGCTCTTGGGTGATTGTCTGGGGTCGCCGTCCTGCCCTGGCTCCCTTGTGACCCGCCCTTTCTCCCTGGCGTTCCCCACCCCGCGCCCTTGGCTAGATCAGCCAGCACCGGCCCGGCTCGGAGAAGGCGTCGTCATGCAGAGGGATGTGCTACGGAGCCACGCTGCCCAGTGGTTAGAGCAGTGGGCTGGGTGTCGGGACTCCTGGGTTCTGTGCTCTGCCTTCGGAGGGAGAGTGGGGTGGAGTGTATGAGGCGTTAGGATATCAGGATCCTGGCAGGTTTCTGTTGCTGACCCTCAGCGGGCTGGGAGCCAGGACTCCTGGGTTCCATTCCCAGCTCTGCCCCTGCCTTGCTCTGTGCTTGAGCGAGTCCTTGCTGCTCCCCGTGCCTCAGTTTCCCCATCTGTGAAATCGACCCCTCTCCCTCCCTCCCGAGGCCACTGGGAGTGTGGCTGGGCTCTGCCCCTCTCTCCCTGCTGAGTTTGGCAGCTGGCTGGAAGGCGGGGGCGGGATTAGCAGAGGTACACCGTCTGAGTGACAGGCCCAGCAGCCAGTTGCTGGCCGGGCTGCGATCCCTGCGAATTGGTATCCAGCCGGGCAAGTGCCCCTGCGCCCTGGCCAGTCCCTGGAATCCGGGCATGGGAGGAAATGTGAGACGAGGGTGCCCCAGTGTGGGCAAACTCTGCGTAACAGCACTTTCCCGGGGAGCTGGCAAGGTACATCCTTCCTCTCTGTGGGCGCCAGCTTTCAGCCAAGCTAGTTTATTCACATAAAGGCTCCACCCGCAATCCTGGCGGCTGATTTAGCCATTTAAGGACCCCAGCTCTGCTCTCTCTTAAATGGGGTCACCCCCCCGGGGTTCATTGAGAGGGTATGTGTAATAGAACTCAGGCGTCCTGGCTCCCAGCCTCCCTCCCCAGCGCTAACCCACTAGGCCCCGCTCCCCTCCCAAAGCTGGGAATGGAACCCAGGAGTCCTGACTCTCAGCACCCCCCACCTCACTCGCTCTAAGAAGCATTAGACGACAGTGCCAAAGAGCCAAGCAAGGACATGCAGGGAGCAGCGCTCATGATCCCTCTCTCTCTCTCTCAATCCTAGCACAAATAGAAGTGATCCCGTGTAAGATCTGCGGGGACAAATCGTCAGGGATTCACTACGGGGTCATCACCTGTGAAGGCTGCAAGGTGAACAACACCCCAAATCCCCGCTCCCACTCCGCCGTCCTGCCCCCGCTTGCCAGATCTCTGCCACCAGGGGGCGCCCCAGGTGTGGGATTCCTTTCCAATTCCCTTAGCGCTTCCAAATACACAGAGCCCTGGAACAGCACCCCCCCCCCCAAGGGGCCGTGGGCCAGCCGTGGAGCAGATGCTGCCCAGGGTCTGCGGGACCATTGGAGTTCTGGCCCTGCTTTGCACCTGCCCAGCAGCTAAGCAAGCATGCCCTGGCCCCATGGCCCATTATCGCCACCCCCGGGCAGAGATCGGCCCATCATGGCTTGTTCAGCCCTGAGGCCAGTCAGCACCAGCCACTGTGTTGATTTTATGCCACAGATGCTCCTCCCCCGGGCGTTGGCACCCCTAGTTGGCTTCACACACAAGCCGCTGAGCCGCCGTGGTCAGTTTGGGTGTCTCTCTCTCCCCAACCCGTTGTTTCAGGGGTTTTTCCGCAGAAGCCAGCAGGGCAACGTGACGTACTCCTGCACCCGCCAGCAGAACTGCCAGATCGACCGGACCAGCCGCAACCGCTGCCAGCACTGCCGGCTGCAGAAATGCCTCAGCCTGGGGATGTCCCGAGATGGTAAGATGTTTGAAACAGCTGCCAGGCCCCACCCCAGAAGTGGCTGCATTTCAGTGCTGAGTGAAGGATCCCTGTTTAAACAGCTGCCAGCCGCACCCCAGAAGTGGCTGCATTTCAGTGCTGAGTGAAGGATCTCTTAAAACAGCTGCTGCCTCCCACCCCAGAGGTCCCTACATTTGACTCATTTCTTATGCCCTGAAGTTAAAAATACCTGGCTCTGGCTGTAAAAATATGGAGATTTCTTTTGCTTCTGCCCTTTAGTCCATCATCCCAGTCTCTCATCTCTGACAGTGGCTGGTACCAGCTGCTTTTTGAGTTTTTCAACAAAAAACTGTTTTTGGGAGAGGGGGTGTTAAATGTGGTTTTCAGTAAAAAAACAAACAAAAAACCCCAATTTTTTGTTGAAAGTAAAACATTTTAACCAAAAATGTTCAGTTCTTGACCAAAAATTGTTCAGTTTTTGGTTTAAAAAACTTAAAAATGTCATTGGGAAAGATTTTTTTTCTGTAGAAATGTTTCTCTTTGACCACAAGCCATTTATCACCAAAAATCCATGAGGCTGGACAAACGGCAGCCGGCTTCTGTCACAATCCCAAATCCTCCAGTTTAAGAGGCTCAGTGGGTGAGAGTTTAAGCTGCACCCCCTGCAGGTGCTGATGAGAACCTGCAGCCCAGGTGCCCACCCTCTTCCTTCTGTGCTGCTCTAAGGGTTGAAAGCACCTCCCAGTGTAACTTGGAGCAGCCTCGCTGGCCTCTATGTCTGTGCTATTATCCCTATTGTGCAGATGGGGAAACTGAGGCACAGAGCGACCCAGCTTGTAGCAAAGCAGGGAATTGAACCTAGGTTTTATGAGTCAGAGATTAGCACCCGAATCAGTGGGCCAAACTCTCTCTAAGTTATAGCAGCTTCTGCAGAGTTACCTGTGGCTTGTGGCACAGGGCAACTTAGCCATTAGCTGCATGTGCTCTGGCCCCGCCCCCAGCATGCCCCCTACGTGGGGGCGGGGTCTGTGGAAGGCAGCCAATGGCAGCACAGCGCCAGAGCCAGCAGAATCCCCCCTCAGCCTTTGCGGGCTGCAACGGCCTCTGAACGCCAGCAGAGCGGCGCACAGGAGCCGGGACAAGAGCAGGGGAACCGCCCTCCTTTCCAGCCTTCATTCTCTTCCGCCCGCTGGGCATAAAAAGGTTCGACGCCAGACTTCTCAGCAGAGGAGGAGTCCTCGGGCTGGGGATTATTAAAGGTGCTAAAAAAGCTACAAGCGGAGGCCGAAGGAAGTGAAAGAGAAGTGCAGATAGCGAGAGTTCGGGCTGGTTAGGTAGCACCGTCAGCGCACAGCCCGGAGCCAGGCAGCGGGGGAGGCAGGGGGGTTAAACCAACCAGGAGGAGAGTGAAAGTCACACAAACACACACACCCCCACCGACCCAATCCAAGGAGGATGGAAAAAGTAGCTCAAGCCTTTAGCTGGGTGTCTCTCGGTGGTGAGTATGTAGGTCGCTCGAGAGAGCCAAAGAGCCCGACCACGTGGCACATGCGATCAGCCTCCCGCTGCGACCGCGGTTCCTCTCTGCAGCTGGGTAGATGAGGCTCCTGCTCAGGCACGCGACCACATACAGACCCACACGACCACACGCAGAGGACACACCGTTGTCCCCGCTCCCAAGTGAGTGCGCCCAGATCCTGAGATAGCCGTCCCCCGCCCTAGATCCTGGGCGCTTCCCTAGCGCGAGGGGTCTCAGGCTGGGAGTCGCTCCCCCTGCTTTTCCCAGATTGCTGGAGGGGAGGGAGCAGCTGCCAAGCTGGGAGCTTCTGGGGGCAGAAAATCTGCGAATCGCCGCTCTGGGACCTTTCATCCCCAAGGATCCCAAAGCATTTTATACCCCCGGTGATCGGCCACCTCTGAAATGCAGCCACCTCTGGGGTGGGCTGTGGGAGCTGTTCAAGCAGCCGCAGAGCAGTGTTGTCCTAGGGTGAGAAGTGAAAGGGATTGGAGCCGCGGGGCAGAGTGTAAATGAGCCGAATTGCAGCCCTGCTCCAGGGAAAACGCCCAGGGCTCGCTAGAGATCCAGGTTGCATCCCGTCCGCTTGGGGTGCTTTGCTGCTGGAGGGGAGTGATGGGGGTTCGTTACTGACTTGTTGGGGGGAAAGCACCCCTGTTAGGTAGTCACCCCCCTGCTGCACCACCGCTGGTGTCCCCCCATCCCATCCAAGTGCTGCCTGGGCCCCTTGCTTAACAGAACAAACTCGGTGGGTCTTGATAGGCACAAGGAGCCAGACTCCACCGCTGTCAATGAGAGCAGCTCCTCTGCCCTTTCCGTCCCTGGCAGCTCGCTGCAGGCTCCTTATGGGACCCGCTGCCCCGGTAAGGCTCCTGGATTTCCCAGGAGATGGAGGCCGCTGCTCAGGACCTCCGGGGAAGCGGCTGGGAGGGAGGGAGCCCAGGGCCCCTCCCAACGGCTCCGGCTGTGAACACAGGGTCGGTCTCAGCCCCGACTCGACTCATCCCTGCCCTTTCGTTCTCCAGCCGTCAAGTTCGGCCGCATGTCCAAGAAGCAGCGCGACAGCCTCCACGCCGAGGTGCAGAAGCAGCTGCAGCAGCAGCAACAGCAGCAGCAGCAAGGCGGCGAAGCGGTGGCCCCGGCCTACTCCCTGGGCCTGGCTAACGGGCAGCTCAAGCTGGCCTCCTCCCCAGACCTGCTGGAGTCCTCAGGCTGCTCCACGGCCCTCCTGAACGGACAGGCGCGGCTGAGCCAGTCTCCGGACGAGACGGCGGCTCTGGCCTACCCCAACGGACTGGCCAAGGGCCACAGCCGGCTGAGCGACAACCAGCGCGGCCCCTTTGCCAGGGACTACAGCCCCGAGCGGATCAAGATGGAGAGCAGGGCCAGCGTCTTCTACGCCCGGGAGATGCCGGCGTCGCCAGACCTCTCCCGGCTGGACATCGGCGGGGGCAAGCGGGGCCAGGCCGGGGGCGACGTCGGGGAGACCGTTGACTTCTACACGAGTCCCAACTTCACCAGCATCCTGGAGTCGCCCAATTCCTCGGTGACGGAGATCGGTGAGTCTCCTGGGGCAGGAACGCCCGGCGGGGCAGCCTCGGCCTTCTAGGGATCCCCACTCCGGCCGTGTTACTGGGGGGGCGGGGGTGGGGTTCACCATCCACACAGGGATTACGGGTCTTCTCCAGCTGTAAGCAGCAAGCTCAGTCTCTTAGCTTCAGCTGCTCTTCGTTCTCTTGGCCTTGGATTCGATCCCCGGTGACAACTCAGATGATGGTTCTTACACTCATCTCCCATCGTTCCATAGAATCAGAGAAGATCAGGGTTGGAAGGGACCTCAGGAGGTATCTAGTCCAACCCCCTGCTCAAAGCAGGACCAAACCCAACTAAATCATCCCAGCCAGGGCTTTGTCAAGCCTGGCCTTAAAAACCTCTAAGGAATAGGGTGACCAGGCAGCAAGTGTAAAAAATCAGGACAGGGGGTGGAGAGTAATAGGTGCCTATGTAAGAAAAAACTCCAAAAATCGGGACTGGTGACATCTGGTCACCCTGCTAAGGATGGAGATTCCACCACCTCCCTAGGGAACCCATTCCAGTGCTTCACCACCCACCTAGTGAAAAAGTTTTTCCTAATATCCAACCTAAACCTCCCCCACTGCAACTTGAGACCATTACTCCTTGTTCTGTTATCTGGTACCACTGAGAACAGTCTAGATCCATCATCTTTGGAACCCCCTTTCAGTCCATGGGTTGTCCATGGGAACATCCTGCACCATATCAGAGGATAACAGCCTACTGCAGCTATCAGCTAGTGGAGTTACTCCCCCACTGACACAGGAGAGGCCCATGTTTTTAACACTGCAGATTCAAACCCTGCTAAGTGCCGGGCTGGGGGGAGGGGCAGATTGTTACACACAGGGGCCTGCATGCCAAGGTTGGCAGTGCAGAGCGATAGACTCAGGAAACCACAGAAAAAACTGAAGGGAGAATCAGGGCTGTGGCCCAGGGACAGGCCCAGCCGTTCCCCGCGCTCCCCCTCTGAGCCTCGCTGCCTGCTGTCCGCAGAGCACCTGACCCAGAATGTCCTCAAGTCCTACCGGGAGACCTGCCAGCTGCGCCTGGAAGATCTGCAGCTCCTGAGGCTGGAGACGTTCTCGTGGGATGAAGTCAGGAGCTACCAGAAGAAGGTGAGATGGGGGGTGGGGGCTGGGAGCTGGTGGAGTCTCCTGCCAAGGGTAAGTGCAGTGACTTTTGTGCTCGACTGACGCCCGGCACGGGATAAGCTGGTAGCCAGATAACCTGGGAACCCAGCCCGCCGGGGTATGAAGCTAGGATAAACACCTCCCTTCCAGCTCGCTAAGGGATCAGTGGGGAATGTAGGCAGAGCAGCAGGAAGGCTTCCCAACCCCAAGATCCATTACGTGGCCCGGTTAAGGCTGGGCCGGCGACTGGGCAGGAGGCAGCGTGTCTAAGGGTTTTGCTGAGAGAAACGACTGATGTTCTGCTCTTGGCTCTGATTGACTCTCTGGCCTTTGGGCAAGTCCCTTATGGCCCAACTTGTTCCAAACTGAATCAGCTTTTCCAGGAGTAGAATCAGACTGTCCACCTGGAAATAGCCCAGGGGGATTTAAACAGAGAAGGGAGGGATGGTTCTTTTACAGATGTTCTAGACCAGCCTGCAGGATTTTCTAGCAAGGATATTAAATTCTATAAGGTTGGCTTAAAAATTCTCTCCAGAGGATGATCTCTTCTGTTCAGGTCCATGGGACCTTACTAAATTTTGGACGACTTTCCCAGAGGGGCTGCCTGTAAATTGTCTTCCTAAATGACACCAGTTCCTCTGCTGGTGTTTCCTCTTGTACTGCGGTGGAAGAGCCTATAGCAAAGAGTTCTTAGCTGGCACGAAGCCCGAGCAAGTTTGCGGTCAGGGCCGGCTCAGCGCTGGCTGCAAGAGGGGACTCGGCTGAGTGACCCAGCGCGTGGTGTCTCTGACCTTTCGTGGCACTTTGGGGTTTAACATCTGCCGTGTAGGGCCGATGCTCCCCTTTATTGTTTATCGAGACTTCATTCAGCGCGCAGGGTTTTGTGTGAGTCACTGTTTGCTCGGCTGGGTTCAGCTGAGGACTTCACAATAAAATCAAGGGATGGGACAGAGGGAAGAAAATGAGTTTGTTTGATTCAGCAGCTAATTAAGATCCATTAACTAAATGGGAACCTCTGTCTGGTTCGCTAAATGCTTCATCAGCTTTCCAGACGCGGCCAAGTCGTTTCGGAGCAATTCATAATGGCCCTGGCATAGGAACATTGGGATCAATACAGACTCCAGCTTTGGGCCCGGTGGGGAGAGGACAGGAAAATGGCTAATGAATGAGCAACCGCTGGGCTTCTGTCCTCTGCGGAGGAGACTAAAGGGTTAACTGCCCTGGCAGGACTCCTGGGGTCACAGGTGCAAAGTGCAGTAAAAGGGGCTGGTTGAAAATATTCCGTTGTAAATGGTTTGGGGCAGAAACTTGCGGTTTCGACTCAGTGACATTTTGCGCGGGAAATGCCCCCTTCTCACGGGAAATTTCAGTTTTTCATCAAAAAAACGAATGCCCCCAAAATGGAAAATTTCGGTTGAGAAATGGCCCCCGCGGCGACTCATGGCTCTGTTCTCCTCTCTGGTCTGGGCTCTCCGGCCAGACTTCATCCCCCACATTCCACCAGGGCCAGGGACACCCATGATGGACCGCCTCCCCTCGCCAAGAGGGGAGACCATGGTGCATCATGGGAGATGTAGTCTAACCAGGGAGCCTGGCCTATTGAGGAGAACAGGTGTCTGAGACACCCAGACTACAACTCCCATGAGGCACAGCGGCTGTATTACCAAATTGAACTATTTCATTTCTTTGATTGTTTGCCAACAAGTGGGCTTATGGGGCGCTTGCTCCACATGGGGTGGGGCACATGGGGTGGCCGCACCGGGCATGGCACACGGTTATGGGGCAGCCATGCCATGTGGCATGGGGCATGTGGGGTTTTGGGGCAGCCACACCAGGCATGGTGGGTGGGGTAAGGAGCAGCTGTGCTCTACAGGGTGTGGAGGAGCCAAGTGTCATGGGACATGGCCCATGGGCCGAGGGGCTGCCAGCCGTACAGCATGGTGCAGCCGTGGCCTTCTCTCTTCCAGTCCATGGAGGAGATGTGGGAACGCTGTGCCTGCCGCATCACGGAAGCCATCCAGTACGTGGTGGAGTTTGCCAAGCGGATGGGCGGCTTCATGGAGCTGTGCCAAAACGACCAGATCGTGCTTCTGAAAGCAGGTACGCGTCTGGAACTGCTGCAGCCAGGCCCCCGGCAGGGATGCCCCCTTTCCCCGGCTGGGTCAATAAAGAGGCCATCCCTTGAGCTCTCCGTGAGAACAGCCTCCCTGGGGAGCAGACCCCACAGGCTCTGTATTCGGAGGCACAGCGCCCGGCCCGCAGGGGCTGTTTGCACCTGGATTTGTGCTCTGACTTTCAGCCCCATCTCCTGCTGCAAGAGCCCGTCGTGCAACCGGGGCTGCCGTGCCGGGCTCCAAACCATGAGCGTCCTTGGGTGGGAGCCACGGGCTTGGCCCACGTCCTGCACGGACGTCGTCTCCGATTGCACCTCCAGGGTGGACCAGACCCTGCGAATTGACCCAGCCGCTCTGAACGGGACAGCGTGACTCAGGCCACGTCTGCGCTGCAGTCGAGGGAGACAGGGTGACTGCATCCCTGCGCCAGCTTTAATCTAGCTAGCAGGGCTAAACAGCAGCAAAGCCGCAGCAGCGTGCGAGGTGGGGGGAGGTGTCCCTGTTTATGTGCTTGCATTGCGAGCCCCGGCCCATGCCGCCACGTCATGTCACTGCTATTTTCAGCCATGCTAGCGTGGGTAAAGCTAGCTCAGCCATGCCCATCCGGGCAGCGGACACCCGTTTGATAGCAGTGTAGAGGTAACCTCAAAGGCTGTGACACTCGGCCCCTACCCCCCAAACGGGCGGGAGATACTGTGCCTGGGGCTAGCTTACTTCCCTGGACCTCCCTGCTCTCATGCATAAAGGCAGAGGTGTTGGGACCTCCGCTAAGTCTGTTTACATTTGCAACTTCTTCACTGCCCCCCTCCCGGCTCTGTTTTTGCAGGCGCCATGGAAGTGGTTCTGGTGCGAATGTGCCGTGCCTTTAATTCGGAGAACAGGACAGTCTTCTTCGAGGGCAAATATGCAGGCCCAGAGCTCTTCAAATCGCTTGGTATGATTTCCGCGGTATTACGCTAAAGCCCAGAGGCCCCACTTTGTCCAGACACAGAGCAAGAGACGGTCTCTGCCCCAGAGAGCCCAGACTAATGCAACACGGTCATCTTCCTTTTACAGATGGGGAAACTGAGGCCCAGAGAGACAGACCAAGATTTTCAGAGGGTATTTGCTCCCATTTAGGTAGTGAAATGAAGCAGCCAGGTTTTCAGCAGTGCCCGGCTCCTCCCTTTGTTCCCAAGCTGGGTTGCTGAGCGTATTTGAAAACGCCTTGCCCAGGGTGTCAGCAGCCGAGCCAGGACTCGAACCCGCATCCCCTGAGTTCCCGTCCGGTGCCTTAACCACAAGGCCGCCCTCGATCTCTTGCTCTTGGGACCCCACCCCCACTTTATTACCCCAGCTGTTGGGAAGCCTCCTCTCCATTGTAAAGGGGTTTTCACTGTTCTGCTCCTCTTCGAACCCTGGGTGAGAAATTTCTCAAGGAAACGAGGCTGCACTAAGGCATAACCGCAATTCAAATGCGGCAGGCCGTGCCCAGCACCCCACCAGTACATGAGTCTGCTTGACAAACCCAGGTGTCTCTCTGCCAGCAGCCAATATTAATGTCTCTGCAGAGATAATCTCGGGATGGGGGGGTGATGGGCCCTTCCCAGCCAGAGCTGCCTGTGGAGGCCCCGAAGAAGACGCCTGCATTGGGTCACGTCCAGTATGATGCTCTGCTGTGTTCGATCCGGAGCGGTGCCTTTGATTTTTGCCCAGCTGATATCCAAGGGGCTGGTTGGCAACAAGCTGTGGAGCCCGTTTCCTTTCTAGGTCCCTGGTTCAAATCTAGCTCGTGGCGCTACGGCCCAACCAATGGCCGCTTAGGCTCCTTGGGCCAGTGGGCATCAGTTACTGTGTGTCTGGGCAGCGTCTAGTGACATGGGGTCTGACTGGGCTGAAGCCTTTGGGAACATTAATAACTTCGGTGGCCTCTGACCAGTTCCCGGTGGCCAGGCGTTCACAGCGCAGCAAACCCCCGTTGTTGCCAATCTCTGAAGAGAAGCAGAGGATTATATGAGCCCTGGAGATTGGACTTCCCTCCCCACCCCAGCGGGTGGAGGAGGCTTGTCCTGTGACCCCCGGGGGGACAATGCATCCTCACGATGCCTGTAGACCCTGTGGGAGGCTGGTTAGAGAGGAAGGCTAATCCCACCTCTGGGTGGTGCTGGAGCGGGGGCGGGGCCGCCCGGGAGGAAGCCGCAGGCGACTGATGGCTCTGCTCCGTTTCCCAGGGTGCAACGAGCTGATCGGCTCCATCTTCGACTTCGCTCACAGCCTGTGCTCGCTGCACTTCTCCGAGAACGAGATTGCCCTCTTCACCGCCCTGGTGCTCATCAACTCAAGTGAGTGTCCGCTGCGTCTGCTGGCCATCAGTCCTAGGGCCGCAGCCCCCATCGTGGGGAGGGGGGGGGATACCTGATGTTAATTGCCAAACAGCCACATAAGTAGAGCTGGTCAGAAAATGGTGGGGGAGGGGGTCCCTGGGAAATGTTGACTTTTTGACCCCTCCCCCATTCCACCCCCCCCTGGAAATATTTCACTTCATAATGGCACCGAGTAGGGATGTAAAGAGCGGTTTAAAAAGTTCACCGGTTAAACGATTAAAATTATATCGTTTAACCAGTTAACCATTAAGCGAGGTAGCTCCGGTGGGCCTGGCACGGTGGGGGCTGGAGCTGGGGCTCACTCCGGCTCTGGGGTCCCCCCAGCCCCGCCGGTATGCTGTGACCAGGGCTGGGGTCCTGCTGGTGCGGCCAGGGCTGGGGTCTCGCCTGCCAGTGCAGGGCTGCTTGGGTTAACGGGTTAAGGTTGGTTAACCTTTTACATCCCTAGCACTGAGGTGCCTCCCGGGATTTGTAGTTCAAGTGCCTTATGCTCCCATTCTCCTCTATGGGCTATGCTCTCTGGCTGGACTACAGCTCCCATGATGCACCATGCTCTCATTTGGTGAAGGGAAGCATCATGGGAAATGTAGTCCTCCCAGAGAACCCAGTCCATAGAGGAGACAAGGCGGATGAGGCACCGAAACCACCACTCCCATGAGGAACCGCAGCACCCCTGTAAATTGAATTATTTCAGCTTTTGGCCAAAAAATGTTTGGTTTTCGAGCAGTCAGTTTGACCGATGAAATATCACAATTTCAATGACAAAATTCCTGCAATCAAAACCCCCATTTTCCATCAAAAAATGATGGAACGTTTTCAACCAGCCCCTGCCCCCAAACCTTTTCCTTCCTGGTACCAGTGTCCTCTGCTCTCCTGCCAGCACAGGCGGGCAAGCGTCTGGGTTTCACCCTGAGGTGCCCATTTCCAAGTCAGCGCCGAGAGTGCCACCCCCCTCCTCCCCCATCTGCTCATGCGAATGGAACCAGAGGGAGACTGATGGGGCTTAAGAGTGACCCCTTCTCAGCCCGCTGCATCCTGCAGGCCATGCAACCCCGAGCCACCGTCCTCAGGGACCAGGGCTCAGATCCTGAAAGGGAGCTAGGCAGGGTTATTGTGGAGGGTGAGATGTCACTCCAGGCCCATTAGGAGGCCACTGACTAGCATGGGGCCAGGACCCCAGGGCTGAAACTGCAGAAAAGTTCGGCGGGAATCTCTGTTGCCACTGTGGGGTGTTTGTGGCTGGCCAGACGCTGTTGCAATCCTCAGCTCATGGATAACCCCAGCCTGGTCTGACCGCGGGGGCTGAGATCCATCCATCCTGCCCCTTAAACTGTCATGCAGCAGAACTCCGGGCTCTAGGGAGGCAATGTTCTCCCTCTGTCGTTCCGGTAGCATTGGCCAATGAAGAGAGGCGGGCGTGGGCCGAGAGAGACCCTGCCCCCCCGTCGGGCATGGGAAATGCTCATCGGTGCCTTCTCCTGTCTCGGTGCAGATCGGCCATGGCTGCAGGAGAAGGGCAAGGTGGAGAGGCTACAGAATAACCTGGAACTGGCCTTTAAACACATGTTACGGAAAACCCACCGGGAAGGCATCCTGGCCAAGGTAGGTGCGCGGTCCCACGGCCTTACCTGCCTCCTCTGTCGCAAGCCACACGCCCTGCGGCGCAGGGCACCTCTCGAATGCTGCTGGTGGTGGGAAGCCCAGGAGCAAGGACTTGAGGGCCTGCTTCTGGGTCCCTTTACTGTGCTAGTGGGCCCCCAGCGCTCCCATGCTGGAAGGAGCCAGAAGGGGAGGGAGGCTTGGGCTGCTGGACCTGTAGCTGGTTACACGTGTCCAGTGTGGATCGGGGGCTGGGTGGCTGAGGGGAGAGATCTGCGCTGAGCAGACGATACGCTCAGGTTGGACATTAGGGACTCTCACTAGAGGATTCTGGGTAATTATGCAAATGTTCGGTAGAGGTGGAGGGTTCCAAAAATGGGCTCATACTCACAGACCGGCAGCAGGCAGCAGAGCACACGCGCACAAGCACGCACATGCACACACTCACACACTCTGTCACACACACGGGAGCACATGCCTGTGCACACACATGCGCGCGCGCACACAGTCACATGCACATGTGTACCATGCATGCACACACACACACTTCCACAGGCACACACACACAGTCTTGCACACACACACGTGCTCTCACTCTGTCACACTCACACACTCAAATGCACACATGCACACATTCGCACGCACACTCACACGCACATGTGCTCACACTGCCATACACATACTCTTACACACTCACATGTACACACACACTTTCACATGCACATGCACACACTTGCACACAGGCACATGCGCTCACACTGCCACACACATACACTGTCACACACTCACATGCAATGTGCACCATGCACGCGCACACACTTTCACAGATGCGCGCGCACATTTTCACAGATGCACGCACACACTCTCGCATGCACATGCACACGCATCCCCAGACATGTTCAGCAACATCACAAGAGCTCACAGAAGCCCCAGGCGTTGCCAGGCCAGTTACTGCCCTGATCAAGCTGAGACCTTCTGAACTCGTTTCACCCACCGAGCGGCTTTGGCTCCCCGAGGCCCCATTGCCAACGGACTGCCGTGTTGGCCTGCGAGTGCTCAGCAGAGGGGCGGGGGCCTGGAGATCCGTGTTTATGCCGCGTGCCTCTCTCCTCTGTAGCTGCCGCCCAAAGGGAAGCTGCGCAGTCTGTGTTACCAGCATGTGGAGAAGCTGCGGTCCTTCCGGCAGATGTACCCCATCATCGTCCACGCCGTGTTCCCCCCGCTCTACAAAGAGCTCTTCAGCTCCGAGTGCGAGCTCCAGGGAGCGGCGGCAGAATGATCCCCGTGGGAGGCCGGTGCTCAGAGATCGACTCCCACCTCGCGCCGGTCTGTCGCCCCCACCCCCACCCCGGGATGGGAGGTGGCAGGGGATGGGGAGGGTTGGACCAAATTAGAACCTGCTCCCTCCCATCCCCTCCCAAACAGCACAGCAGAGGGGTGCGGTGCAGGAGGGGGTGCAGCCAAGTGATCAGAGCAGACAGCTGGGAGCCAGGACTCCTGGGTTCCATGCCCACCTCTGCCACCAACCTGAGCAAGTCACTGCCCCTTTCTCTGGGCCTTGTTCCTCTCTCTTTAATGCAGGGGGGAGGGAGACCCCCTCCCACACACTCAATGGAGGTGGTGGGGTGATGCTTAAACAGCCTCGTGAAGCTCTTTGAGAGTCTCAGCTGGCAGGTGCTACCGAGGCACAAAGTATTACTGGGGAGACGCCCTGAGCCGAGACCCCAGAGGGGCTGAGATCAAGGAGCTCGCTAGCTTTTGCTGTAACATATTCAGGGCCAAGGAAAATACACTGCCCACCATATTACTCCAGTGACTAGAATCTAGCGACCGGCCCGGGTAGTTCAAATACCTCATTTTTATTTTTATTTGTATTTGTTTTGGTCTCCTTACAGATTTGTGGCAGGAGAATTTTTAACCAAGCTGTTTTAAGATAATAATTGTACATAACATAGAGATCTATTTTTAAACGTTTGCCTTGACGTCTATCCTGCAGCACCAGGGGACCAGCCCCCACCCGGCCAAGCTCTTGTATTTCTTATTAATGTCCAGCAATTGACCAGAAATTGCAGCTTGGTAGAAAGTTTGCTGCGCACTCTGCTGCCCCCTGCTGGAAAGAATCCCCATCCCCATGAAATTCTCAGGGTTTCAAACCCAACGATATGTTTTTACTCATAGTAAAATATATATATATATATATAGATACTGTATAAAGTTAATATAATAAAAGGCTGGTTTTTAATGTTAAGGCTATTTTTGGAAAGCAACAGATTCTAATTTTCTTAAGTAGGGGGCTTTTACTGAGCGGGAGCTGAAGGTTGTTTACAAGGAGACTGATTTTCAAAATGGCCTTTTTCTAAAAGAGCTTTTGCAACCCAGTAAAACGATTGCTGGGGAGTTGTACCGCTGGGATTCGGAAGCACAGACACCACGATGGGAGGCCGTCCATGGACCTCAGCCGGCTCTGGATCAAGCCAGTAGATCGTGCAGGCACATGCCTAACCTCAAGGCTGCGGTCGGTCCCGCTGATTTCACAGGCCATTGTCCCATAGACGCTGTGTGACATCGCCGTGAGGGGACGGCACTGCTGAGGGTTTGCAGAATCAAGCCCCACGTTCCTTGTCTCGGCTCTTCCATTGCGCACGAGCACCGTGGAGCAAACCCCAAGGAAGGGGGGTGTTTGGCCCCTGCCCGCTGATGCTCACCCCGCTCGCACGTGCCTCTGACGATGGGACATGACCCCCGGGGGCTGCAACATAGAGTCCAGCAGCCGACGCGTTTCACTGAGAGGGCTGCAGTGAGGTCAGGGCCGGTCTATGCTGCAAGGATTGGGGGGTGGTTGCAGATTTAACCTTTCTAGCTCAGGTACCCATAGCAGCCAAGGCAGAGCAGCGTGAGCAGTGACCCACAGTTCTGCACAGGCTTGTACAGCCTGTGCTGCCGTGGCGTCATTGCCCCGGTACCGCAGCCAGCTAGAGCCGTCAGGGCAGACCCACCCAAAGGGTCTGAGTTCCAGATGCCCAGCTGTGGCTAGGGGGGTGAAGGGCATCCCTGGGGAGAGGCATCAGCACAGACCAGTGTACCACCCTCCGTTTAGTCTCTGCATACCTGCCTCTACCTTCATGTCCGGTTTGCCGCCTCAACCTCTGTCCTGCCCGTGCGAATCCTTTGCCCTGTTCGAAGCACTTTGCCCATCTAGCAGAGAAGCAGGAAAGCTAAAGACGGGGAAAGATTTGCTGGGTCCCATCTTCATCTGCTGCAGGGCCGTACCCATAAATCTCTGTACAACTGGCGTTCATGCCAGGCCTGTCTCTGTCCCTCCCGAGTGAGCCTGGCAGCTCAGCGGCCTGTGTTCTGTAGCTCAGGCAATGCAGGGACTGGCTTTTAGATCCAGAGATGCTACGTTCACCCGCCCGCCTCCAATAATCCATCTGTGTGTCTCATGTAACAAGCCCCAAATCTTTGTCCAGCCGAGATCTAAGCAGCCCAAGCAATATTTCTCCTCCCACAGCCCAACAGTTCTGTCCTCGGCTTTTTCTCCACCTTTTCTCCTTCCTTTCATCTCATCTCCTGACTCCTGGACATCGTCTGGCTCTTTCCATTTACCCGGCCAGCGTTTGCTGCTGTTTGAGCTGATGCGGTCCCGTCTTGCATGAAAATCCAGGGGCGAGGACACCGCGAGAGCTGGCAAGGGAGCAGAATTCTTTGCCGGTCTCCAGTCCCAAAGCAGTCGGCTTAATGAGCCGTCTCCTCTCAACTTGCACTTTTAAGATTATTCAGCGAGAGCTTTACAAAAAGGAAGGTTGCACTTCGTTTGTCACCAGAGTCTAAGAAAGGCCTAATTAACGATGAGAAACATGCCTGGACTCCGGGCTGGTTGTCTTGCTGGGTGGGTGCTGGACTCGGAATTCATGGAGGAGCAGCTGATGCTCGCGAGCATTCGGAATGGGCAAACAAGAGCCGCCTGGAAAATGCCAGTTATTTATTGTAGGAAATTTGTGGCTGTGGCGGGGAATCATTTCCCTCCCCCCCAAATCCTGAAGTTTCTGATCAAAATGTTTCCGTTTTCTATAGAAAAACCAGCCCCCGCCCCAACTTAGAACCAAACCCACGGAGATGTTCTTGTTAAAAATGATCAGCAACATGAAAAGGGGAAATTTTGACTTTTAAGACAAAAACACTTGAATTTTTTGACCAAAATCGTGGTCAAAAGCCATTTTTTGAAATTAAAAACATTGGCCTGGTTCTAAGTGAAGCCGGCTCCAGTATTACCGTCTAACAGGGCCTTTTTGCCACGAGCGTTTGGTTTTGAATCGACTCTCGGATTTATTTGATCATTTCAGCATTTCAGCGCGTACAGCCTAGAAGACACAGCCCCGTCCACTGTCAGGGGAAGTCTTCTGCAGTGGCTAGAACTCAGAACTGAGGAGCGCTGGGTTCAAATCCTGCCTCTACCACATTCACAGGCATTGCACACCTGCTGGGGTGGAGCCTGCCTGTCTGCCGTTGCTGGGTGGCCTCTCCACAGCAAAGCAGGGGTGGGTTGGCCGGTTGGTTCCCTGTTGCTGCTGGCAGGTTCTTTGGTGCTGGATTGGGTCCAAGGTGTAGCCATGCTGCAGAAGGTTCTGCGCATCCATTGAAGTCAATGGAAGGGGAAAGGGCTCCACCGTCCCTGAAAATCAGGCTGGGACACAGGTCTATGCACACAGACACACACAGGGAATATTTACAAGTGCCCAAGGGCCTGATTTTTAAAGGTGTGTGGGTGCCTAACTCCCTTTGAAGCCAACAGGTGTTAGGTGCCTAAATACCTTTAAAAATCAGGTTCTCAGTGACTTAGGAGCTAAGTCCCATTTTCAAAAGGGACTTGGGTACTTAGGCCCAGCACTTCAAAGAGAGCTGGGCGCCTAAACACCATTGTGGAACTGGGCAAACATCCTCCTGTCCTGCTGGTGTGAATCAGGAGTCAGTTCTGTTGAAGTCCCTGGAGGAACACCTATGCAAAACTGGGGCAAGCGAGATCAGAATCTGGGTCATTAATGGCAGTTCACCCCAGATTTGTAACAAACACCCAACTCCCTAAGCACTTTTGAACCTTGCACTGTCTGGATTTCAGAGGAATTAAATTGATCGACCCTCAAAACCATCTGCCTCTTTAAGAGCATCACTCCGGACAGTCCTGTTTCCAGCACAGTAAAAGACAATCAGACCCTCTCTGGCCTTAGGTCCTTTCTGAACATCTTCTAGCTTGATCCATAGCCGACTCTTAACCCAGCAAAACCCAGGGTGTCTGCTTCACCGTGCCGCTAACCGCTTTGCATTCATGTCTCGTTTATCATTGCTTTTTGGTTGCATTCTTTTAGTGTAAAAAACCCAATAATAATCCAAGACATCTAACCCGCAATATTGTCATTTTGTAAAATTGTTTTAAATATTTAAATATGTCGTCATGCCAGGTTTGTAAATATTTGAAAGTTGTAATTTTTTTTTTAATAGAGCGATCATTCTTTAAAAAAAAAAAAAAGAGGTTTTAGATTTTGTTTAATTTAATTCAACTGATGGTGCATTTTATTTTGTCTGTTTGTTTGTCGCCCAGGGTTATATGTTTACTTGCAAAGGTTTAAAAAAATATATTATTCAGAATGCACATTGTAATGAAAACGTTCTTGAAAAGTGTCCAGTTTTCTCTGCTATTTTCAATAAACTAGGTTGCCAAGAAATGGAGCCCGGCTGCTTATTTATGGCTCTGCGGATATTCATAGGGTTGCAAACTCATGTGGTTTTATCGCGAGTCTAGGGCTGTTTTGTTATTTACTAATTTTCACCGTCCTCTGGGGCATGGAGCTTGGTTTTCCTGCTGGGCGTATCTCTCCAAGCCAGTTCCCTGCCACCGCCAGGGCCTTGGGCATGGCCCGGATGGCTCTTTGCTCCCTTCCTGGTCTCTGCCTGTGCCGCACAATGCTTTAGTGTAACTAGAATTTTGGGGCTTATATGGGGCTGTTTGAAGGGACATTTATTGGCCTGTGATACACGAGGGGCCAGGCTAATGGTCCTGTCTGGCCTTAAACTCTTATGAAATCTCCGAGAACCTAGGAGTCCCGGTCACAGATCAGAGCCCCACTGTGCTAGGCACTGTACAGACATGGCCATGATCACCAAAGTGTTTTAGTAAAGCCCCAGCTTCTAGAGTCATGGGATGACGGGAGAGTTCATTTTTTAACAAAGCTGCTCGCCCTTGTGTGTGGGCAGAGGAAGGCTTGAAGTAGAGCGGTGGGGTGGTGTCAGAGTCTACCCTCACTTGAAACTGGGCGGTTTCAAAGTGAGGACCCGCATGTCTTCCCCCACCCCAAAATCCTAGGGTAGGTCTTCCCTTCGGCTGCCACCACCCGGTCAATTCCGTGGGCCGGGACACCCCTGTTTCCCCCCTTGGGAACACAGATCAATTCACAGAGGAGGAACCTTCCCCCTCCCCCCTGATTCAACTCCTTGAATCTCACACACACAGGGAAGCAGCCCACTTCCCCCTCCCCTTCCCCTGAATTTCCCCAAGGGAAGGAATTAACCAAGTCCAAAGAAAAGAAAAGAATTTATTAAAGAATAAAAAGAAAAATACAGAATCTCTATGAGCCCAAGCTGGACACTCATAGGGTATAACCTTATCAATCTCTGGAGAGAATCCCCTCTCCCCCTTTTCTCAGTAAAAGCAATATCAGCAAACAGGAATAAAGCATTTCCTTTAGCAAACACACAATTGCAAATATAGAAATCAAATCATAAGACTAATTCGCCTTTCTAATTAATACTCACTATTAATTAGTAGAAACTACTCCAGGAGAACTTGGGGACATGACTGTCCTCTGTTAAATCCAAAAACAGTTCTCACCCAGACAAAGGCTTCCCTCCACAGAGATTTGAAAAAATCTTATCTCTGATTGGTCCTCTGGTCAGGTGGTCACCAGGTACTACATGTTAACCCTTTACAGGTAAAACAGACCTTAACCCTTAACTATCTGTTTATGACAGGTGGTTTGCCCCTTAGGCTGGGGGGGGAGCTGGGCTAAGCCAGCCTCATGCCAGAACGAGCCGCACCTGAGGGGAATCAGGGACTTGCCCATAAAGAGCCCAGGCTAAAGCCCTGATGCAGGGCAGCTGGGGACGGAGCCGGGCGGCGAGTTAGGGCAGGAAAGGCAGCTGAGAGCAGCGACAGGGGGCCTGGGACTGGAGAGACCCTGACTAAGCGGGAGAGACGGGGAGACCCAGAGGGGCAGCAGGAAGCCCCATAGCCCGGGTCAGACGGTAGCTGTCCAGGGCAGCGCCACAGAGCCCAGCGGTGAGGGGGGAGCTGGGTTTCCCTACCGGCCCCAGCAAAGGGGGCTGCAGGCTGAACCTCGAAGACGACAGCCCCAGAGGGGGCAGACGGGTCCGGTTTGCGTTCAGACATTTCTAGTTGGTGACGCCCAAAGAAACGGGCTTAGGATGGTGGGAAACCAGCCTCAGCGGCCGTCTGCAGGGGGCGCCCCGCGGCGACGGGACTCGGGGACCGGGGCAAAAGGGCATCATGGGCTTTTGTGTGACGTTTGTGGTGCTGCAGCATGTGGCGGCCCAGAGCGGGAACCCGCTGCGCCAGGCGCTGCACGTGCAGACGACGCCCAGACACCGAGGCGCTAACAACCAATAGCGGGGCGAGTTACAGTCTGCTCACGCGTCGGAAGGGCTGGGGCTGGGGACCACTGGCCCATCAGACCCATCTGTCAGGCTGGTCCCAGTGCCCTGGCTGCAAGCTGCACTCTAGGGAGCTGTCAGAAGCCGGAGTCTTTGCTACACCCCCACCCCCACCTTGGTGTCAGGCCGTTCCACCATCGGGATGGCCACAGGCTTCCCCCCGACCCAACCTGCCATCCCACAAGTTCCTCGCTACAGATCTTCCTCGGGTGCCACCATAGGGGGGTCAAACAGGCCCAGGGCAGGGACTCCACCAGGGCGAGAGGCAGCCAGCGATCTGTGGGCAGCACCCGGGTGGGGAGGCAGATGGCACAGGCGGGAGAGTCCCTCGCTGGAATCCAGTGGAGGAACTAAGAGCTCATGCAGTGTCACTGAGCAAGGAGGCCTCTCAACTAATGGTGGGTCTGTCTTTGCCCTGCCAGGCCTGGGCTCTGCCCCTGCAGTGTGGGTGGGAGTAGCCCCTGGGTTCCTTGCAGCACTGCCTAGGGGCATGATATTGCTAGATCCCACCAGCCAAGGTTTGGCCAGTTCAAAGTGTTGGCGTCCTACTGAAGAAGGGGGCATCTTTCCTCCCAAATCTGCCTTAAATCAAGCCAGAGTGTGCTGGGGTGGTAGGAGGTGTTGCATTTCTGACAAGGAAGGATGGTCCAGTGGTTAGAGCACTCGCCTTGTGCTTAGGAGAGCTGGGGTCACGGGCTAGATGTGGAGAAGATGTTTACCGGGGAGGCTGGCCTGCTTCCTGCCCCTTGTGGTGCCCCCGGAGAAGGTCGTGCTGCAGCTCCCGGGAGTTCTCGGTACCGCGTGAGCCTGGCCTGAGAATGTTCAGTTATTTTGCCAGGCTGCCAACTTTTCCCTGGCCTGAGGGCATTCACCCTGCTGAGTAGCAATGATGTATTGCAACCAATGGAGATGTACGAGCTTCTCAAAGAAAACATAGCAAGAAGCCATTATAATGGAAAACGTTAGACAATGTAACTATAGGGTGCACTACCAACTCCCCCTATGTGTATGTATGCAACACAGGTGACTGCAATGGAGCCAACTTAATGCACCATCCTGGCTGAGAATTTAAACACCTGCCATTTGGAAAATTCAAATCCCAAGACTAAAACCTTGCTTGCACGCCAAGAACAATGACCTTGGAAGACCATGCATCACAGCGCCACCTGGTGGCGCCTGCCACAGCACCGTCATCCCAGCAGCCTTAGACCCCCATGTCCAGCCCTCCAGCTACACGCTCAGCTCTGCACTTTGGTACACTGCAGACTTCTTGGTAGGAAACATTGTAGCCCAGGGGTTTCAAACCAGCTTTGTGAGCTCTGCACTGAGCATCTTCGGCTCTGTCCAAGGCCCTTGTCCTCATTAAGGACTGAAGGGCTGGGATATATTCTAGGAGGAAAATGCATCCCTGAGATATCAAGGAGGAAAACAACAATCCCGAAGTGTCTTATGGGGAGAAAAGCACCATTTTACTCCTATATTTTTACTGCTATTCTCTGCGGGTTCTTACATTGTGCCTATCACAAGGTATCCGAGCAGCTTATGGCGTCACTAAGAGCCGTACATACACATACGGTAGGAGACCGTTTCCAAAGCTTGCGATCAACGGTGGACGAAACGTACATGATCCCCATGATGGGGAATTGCGGCGCACCGAGATGCAGCGGCTTCCCCAGCATCATCCGGTGAGTCGACGGCAGCGCAAAGGGCTGAAGCCAGGTCCTCTGTGCCCTACTCCCCTGGCTTAACCCCGAGACCGTCTTTTCCCTCTCCGCGTGCAGGAACGCAAATGGAAATCAGTATTTGCCACACAAACCCACTTTGGCGTGAGAACAGCCTAGAGGGTATTTTTAATTACAATGGTTTAAAGGTTTACAGGTGGGGGGGTCCCTTCTCATTCATAGCTTCAGTCCCTAGCATGAAGCTGCTGTGCACCGAGGCACTTGTCTTGCTCTGTCCTGAAGTTTGGCACAGCGTTGTTTTGCGCTGCTAGCTGCTGCGTTCCACCCCTGAGGCGGCTGCAGCCCGGTGGAAGTGATTCCTGGGCGGAAAGCACTCGAGGCTGAAAGGCCCTACAGAATCACGATCCCATTAGTCACAGCTTTTCAACGCCACCCTTTCTATTGGGCACCAACTCCCAATCTGGTAGATTTTGACCCTTCCAATCCCTGCCTCCGTACCCTGGCGGATGCAACGTGAGTCAATGCAATGTTCATAGGCTTTTGCTGCTCTGATATTCCGTGCTTCATTGGTTATGAAAGAGGTGCCTGGGCTCAAGCAATTTTTTTTACATTCATCACTGATGCAGCAAACCCAGAGGTGCCGGGGTTGTGAACTGCCAAGCCTAGAGGTGCCGGGGCTCAGGCCTGGCACTGCTGATATTTCATGCCAGGCCAGCAACACCAGAGCTTCAGCGGGGACGAGGAAAAGGGGACAGTCCCATTCTCTTTTGTTACAAGGGCTGACAATCGGCCGGCTTAGGGTTTAAAAAAAAATTGCTGGCTCACTGGGGCCCGATCCTGCGAGGACCACAGATCTCAGGGAAGACTTGGTAAAGGAACCACTAAGGAGGGTTGCCAGGTGGCCGTTTTTCGACCGGAATACCCAGTCGAAAGGGACTCTGACGGCTCTGCTCAGTACTGCTGACCGAACTGTTAAAAGTCTGGTTGGCGCAGGGATGGCAGGCTCCCTACCCAGCTCCACGTGGATCCTGGAAGCCACCGGCATAAGTCACCGGCATGTCCTTCCGGCTCCTAGGTGGAGGCACGGCCAGGGGGGTTCCGTGCATGCTGCCCCCACCCCGAGCGCCGACTCTGCATCTCCCATTGGCCGGGAACCGCAGCCAATGGGAGTTGTAGGGGCGGTGCCTGCGGACGGGGGCAGAGCTCTCAGAGCTGCCTGGCAGCGCTTCCGCGAGTCGAAGGGGCTGTTTCTGGGAGCTGCCTGAGATCAGCACCGCCTGGAGCCCACACCCCCTCCTGTACCCCTGTCCTGAGCCCCTCCTGCACCCCAACCCCCTGCCCCAGCCCTGAGCTCCCTCCTGCACCCAAACTCCCTCCTGGAGCCCACACCCTGCACCCCAACCCCCTGCCCCAGCCCTGAGCTCCCTCCTGCACCCAAACTCCTTCCCACGCCCCAACCCCCTGCCCCAGCTCAGAATCCCCTCCCGCGCTCCAAACCCCTTGGCTCCAGCCCGGAGCATCCTCCTGCATCCCAAACCCCTCGTCCCCGGCCCCGCCCCATAGCCCGCAGCTCCAGCCAGAGCCCCCACCTCCCCCCGGCACCCCAGCCCTCTGAAAATGAGCGAGTGAGTGAGGGTGGGGGAGAGAGAACAACCGAGGGAGGGGGGAATGGAGTGAGCAGGGGTGGGGGCTCGGGGGCGGGGCGGGACAGGGGGCGGGGCAAGGGTGTGGGGTTTTGTGCGATTAGAAAGTTGGCAGCCCTACCACTAAGTGCCAAAAAAGGAAAAAAACAAGTCTCCTCCCAGGACTGCAGGCAGGGAACTTGCTGCTTTATTTAACTGCATCACGGCAGAGAGTTGGCGGCGGGGGGAGGGGGGAGAATCTTTAACCAAACAGGAACTAAGGGGGGGGGGGTAGAGCATGCCTCCAACCCATAATACTCTGCGAAACCCAGTGAACCCTTGATGACCCCCTTAGCTGCAGAAGTCACCGAGAGTGGCCCTTTCAAGGTGATTAACTCTACGCATGCTGCAGCCAAGCCCCAGAGCAGCAGGCAAGGTGCAGCCTACCTCCCTGTCCCTCCTCCTATTTTTTGGCAACCTTTCCATTTATATAGGGAATCGGCGGGGAGGGAGGGGGGGGGCTGATTTCTGAGTGAGATTCTGTATGATGAAATCTTCCCTGCAGGAAAACAGGAGACAAGCGAGCTCGCCTGGGGTGGCACATTGCCTGGGAAAAGTGAGAGCCACGTGGTTGAAAGGCAGCAGCAGAGCAAAGCAGGGATAAGAGAGACACACACTGACGACTGTCATCATGCAACCCAGAAGCATCCTCGCTCCCGCAGGCACCAGATGCTCCAGGTAAGAGGCTGCCGGGCGCCCGCTGCTACCTGTTAGCAATGGACAGCGGCTCGAAGGCACTGAGCTCTGAGCCCCAGACAGCTGCAGCCTGGACCCTGCTAGCAGTGGGAAGCAGGCGGCCGCTTTGCAAAACGGTTCTTTTGCCTCCTGGTCGGGTTTTGGCTCGGGAATGGGGGCAGGAGCGTGTCGCTGCGAAGGCTGTTGTGACGGGGCGTGGGGGTGGGTTGGGGGGTGTCCTCCTCTCTAGAAAAGCCCAGGCTTTGGGGAGATTGGTGCTTGGAGCTGATGGGTATGGGGAAGCGGGGATACTTGCATTGCAAGAGCCTTTGCAGAGCTCCACTGAGAACCAAAAAAGACTCTGGTATCAGTCAGAGCATCACTGAAAATTATGGAGAGGGTTAGAAAACACAGAACCCAGCTTGTTCCATGACCCGGGACCCAGCTGTCGCCGGCATGTCAGGCTCAGTAATCACAGCTGTCCCTTCTGGAAAAAAATCAGTGAGTGGAACTCCACTGGCTTAGGAGAGAGATGCCGGCCGGGTCAATATTTTGTAGAAATTGAGATCCGGAAATGGGGCAGATTGCCATGAGGAAAAGCGATGCAGCCTTGTTCCTTAAATGCAGCTGGTTCATTGCACTCGGGCAGCCCGACTTTTAAAGTCTGCCCTTTCCAACACAAAAAGGCTTACCTTCAAACAGAGAGGAGACATTGGGTCCAGTTGCCTGTCGCCAAACTGCGGGCTGGCTAAATTCTCCCGGGAGGCTTGGTCGATGTTTTTGTCTGGCGGTTTGCAGACTGATCACTTTTTCAATATGTTTTTAATATCCAGGGCAAGGATGTGCTCAAGTTCAACCTGAGTTAAAATGCTTAGCAGCAGCGCTGCAAATAATGGGTTGGTTTGTATGCTACAGTATAGCACAGAGACTTCACAGACACATCCATGTGCTGCCGCTTTTAGTCAAATGCCATCCAGACTGAGAAGCGGTGTGGTTTTTTCTTTAGCCTCTTGTTAATCAATCTTCTTCTTTTTTTGTCATGGCAGACGCCTGAGACCGTGTGTGAATATCCTAATTTCTAATGCACGATTCTTAGCTTAGCTTGGCATGGCCGGCTGGAGGAATAAAGAAGTCTTTAGTGTTAATCCGGAGGATGATAAACCTAACACATTGGGCGAGAGCCTCAATGTTTGCAAACCAGCAGGGCTCCACTCGCTTCGGAGTTTGACTTGCCAGTGTACATCAGCTGAGGGTCTGGCTCGGCGGGTTTTAAAAATAACCGGCATTTCCATTTTGATCAGCCACGAATTCAGCTGTGCAGAAGGCAAGGCGGGTGCACTGAGTTAAGATATTCGCTTCTGATGCGTTAAATAAACCCAATTATCTCCTACAGCCTCATCCAGGGGATTCGAACCAGACTATTCGTGGAGTAAGGTGTGAGTATGGATGGGTAGGGCCATCTAGTCCAGGGCCCTGTCTCTGACACTGGCCAGCACCAGCTGCTATCGGACGTGCCTTAGAGATTGGCTTAAGCCCTGAAGCACCCGGGGTAATATCTCTGCCAAAGAGATTGTTAGCAATAAGTACGCTAACTCTGGATCTTCTACTTATCCATATCAATGTCCAGTCCCTCTTTGAATCTTGCTAAGTTCTTGGTTTCAGCCACCTCCTGTGGCGGTGAGTTCCACAGGCTTGTCGCACATTGGGTGAAAAGGTCTTTCCTTTTCATTTCGTTGAGCATCCCATTGTCCTGGCATTGGGACACCGGGAGACCCAAACCTGGGCAGCTGGAGGGTAACTAGTGTCCGGAAATCTTCAACAGGGCGGAGATCTGCGGGAGGGCTGCAAGTCTTCGCCCATGGGGCCTTTTAAAGGAGTTCAGCCAGTTCCTCCGGGTGCTGCCGCAGCTTCTTGAGGGCTGAGTGCAAATAACAAGGTGTTCGCTGGTTTCCAGGCAAAGCCAGGCACTGTCATATGGAGAGCGGCATCATGAAAAAGCAGCAAACTTGCTTCGCTTGGGCTATAATTAGCACCGATCAAACTTCATGATGTAAATGCAGCATCGTGCCAAGGGTGGCTATTTAAAGCAGTCGGTAATGTGCAATCCCGTCTCGGTCAATGATCCTGGGTGGCTCTGTGCTGCCCCTGGATTTCTGGGAGAAACGCGTCTCTCTTGTGCACTGCCATAAACGACAGGTCGCCACTTCTAGGGGGTCATTTCCTGGCTGGCTCCTTCGGCTGGGATCTGGGTCCCCCCCTCCCCGCCCCCGGAGATGAAAAGGATGGGTTAGTGGTTAGGGCGTTAGCTAAGGGCTTTGGAGAACCAGGTACAATTCCTAGCTCTGCCACAGACTTCCAGGGTGACCTTGAGCAAGTCACTTCGGGCGAGAGTCACACAGGGGACTTCCGTCTCCGTGCATTGCATGGGGAGAGGTAGGCGCCTAGAAAAGGCAGCCCCCGGCGCTGCAGAACTGCATAAGCTAGGAAGCAGAGCAGAGGTACCGGTGGGGGAAGGTGCGAGCATACCCAACAGCCCCGTGGGTAGGGGTACACCTTTAGCATGTAGGAGACTCTGGGTCCAAGGCCCTACTCCGAGTCAGACCGAGCGGAGATTTGAAGCTGAGTTCCTCCGTCAGCGCGGGGGAGACACACGTGTCATTGTCTGATTGCCCCTCGGTGGCTTGTGTCCGGGTGAGGGGTGCGCAGCGCTCGCCTACTGGATCACGCCCCGTAGGGGAGACAGGTGGGGAATTGCCTCATTTGAAAATCACCCTGGGGGCTGAGCAGCTCGTTAGCCGTGGGGGCGGGGTCAGGACTCGGCTTTGACCGCAGAAATCTCGAGTGTGGGGGGAGGGGAGCCCCTCGCTCTGGCAATGAACGGGTTAATGGGGGCCTGAGAGGCCGGTGCTGCTCCCTGGCTGCACCAGGAGGCTGGGGAAAGGGCTGAGCGGGGAAGAAGCTGCAGGGAAGGAATTCCACAATCCCTCTCCCGGCCGCAGAGACTGGCAGGGGAGCTGGCCGGGCCCTCCAGGATCTGGGCTTCCAGGGGGCTTGATGGAGGGTCAGATCGAAGGGAGGGCGGCCAGACAGCATCTGTGAAAATTTGAGACGGGGTGGGGGGTAATAGGAGCCTCTATAAGAAAAAGACCCCAAAATCGGGACATCAGGTCACCCTAGTCGAAGGTGAAGCCCCAGGAGGGCAGCAGCTGGGTTAAGTTTGTACTTTGGGGGTTCCCGGGGGGAGCCCTGTGGGTTCTGGCCTGGAGAGAAGGGTGAACCGGGAGAGGCCCAGCTGACAGAGGCTACGGGACAGACCTCAGCCGCCGGTTCCAGGGTCCCTGGCTTGGACCCCAGTATAGAGGCTGGGCCGGGCTTCCTGCACCAGCCGCTGGGGAAGGTGGCGTGAGGCCCGTGAGAAGGGGAGAAGGACGGCAGAAAACCCAGAGAGAAGGGCCGTGAGGCCCGTGGGACCGAGGCGCAGACCTCAGGTTGTTTCATCTTTCTCTTGGGCGTCCTGCTCCCCTAGAAGGGGTGGCACCAAACCGCGACCTGGCTGGCGAGCTGAGGTGGCGAGATGGGGCCTCGGCAGCGCTGGAGTGACCATTGCCAGGGAGTGCTGGAGAGGGCAGAGCTGCTATGCTATGCCCAGCCACGAGGGGGCGCACCAGTCACATCTTCTACAGGCACGTATTGCGTTAGAACCATGTCAATGGTGCCTAAATGTTGGACTTGGGTGCCTAAATCCCTTTGTGTAGCTAGCCCTTCTGTGCCTCAGTTTCCCCATCTGTACAATGGGGATAATAGCACCGCCCGACCGCACAGGGGTGCATAGGGTGACCAGACAGCAAGTGTGAAAAATCAGGACAGGGTGGAGGGTAATAGGAGCCTATATAAGAAAAAGCCCCAAATATCGGGACTGTACCTATAAAATCGGGACATCTGGTCACCCTAAGGGTGCGTGAGGATAAATACAGTAAAGATGGCAAGATGCTCAGATACTACAGTGATGGGGGCCAGATCAGGGCCTTTGACTAGCCTCCGCGGGAATTAATGGATCAAACAATTCCCACTCCTGCTTAATGAGCGAACATCTTGGAACTGTAGTGCCAGGGTCGGTCAGAGGAGGCACCGGACCGGGCGTCCCCTGGGTTGGGACGAGGCGGTGGCTGCTAAGGGCTGGCTCGGGGGTGGTAAAGGGGAGGTGACGGTGCAGAGGGTTAGGCTAGGGGAGACTGGGGTGTGTCCGGAGCACAGAACTGTTCCGGAGCCTGCGCCTGCTGAAATCAAATGGGAGAAACTCCGGGTGACGTCGATGGAGCAGCACTGGGCCCTGAACCCCTCGGACGGCGGTAGCTGTAAGTCGGAGTGGAACAGAATTCGTTGCAAAGGGGGCGGACGACTGATGTTGGGCCCATCCCCTGCCGGTGGAGATCAGCTCGCACAGGTTACCCTGGTGTAACTGAGTGGCAGAACTGGCCCTTTGGCTTTAAATTCTGTGGAAAACAGACTCCAGGTGAATTTTAGACAGGCGGTGCCCTGAACAAAAAGCAGGCTGGAGCCTGCCCTGAGTTACCTGCCTCTCGGCCTTTCAAACCCTGGAGTGAGGCGCTTGTTTCACCTGATCTGCTCTGCCAAATCAGCTGCTGCCTGTCTAGAGCCCATATCCAGGCGGACAATTTGGGGATCCGTTAGCCCAGTGTGAATGCAGCAACCCTCACGTTAAACCGATGTCCCAGCCAGGATCGCGAGACCCTTACTGGGGCAGGTATCATCTGGTTTGGGTTCTGTTTGTATAGCCCCGAGTGCGGGGCGGTCCAGGACCATGACTGCTGCAATACCGATGCTAAATTAGAAAGCCCCGTTCACAGTGCACGGGCCATCCCCGAGCAGCCGATTGGCCAGATTCGGAAGCCCAGCCAGCCCAGGGCGGCTTTCCAACCCTGCAACTGGACCGACCATTCAAAAAACATTACGTTATGGCAGGAGGATTAGAGAGCCCGGGGGAGCTGCTGGCGTGGATGCAGTGCGTCAGATCCTCTCGTGTGAGACAGAGGTGGGTATTTGAGGGGTGGCCGAAGTTTTGGGAAATGGAAGAACATTAATAACCTTCCCGAACTTGTGAAGTCACTATTGGCCACTTAGTGACTGGCAGAGAGGTGCTAATTATCAGACACAGGTGCTCACACGTACAGCCGAGCTGTCCTCCAATGATGTCATGTAGCTTATGGTATTTTAACAAGGCCGGCAAGGTTGTAGGGTCAGGATTCCTGGGTTCTTTTCCCCAGCTTTGCTCTTGAATCGAGGACAAGTTGCTCTTACTGGGTAAATGGGGCAGATGAGACCCACTGTTTGGGGGGGGATCCGTGAGGGCCTGAGGATCTCCAGTTGTAAGGTCAGACCCTTGGACGTTAACGAGGTGATTGGGTGAGGAGTGGGAGAGTCTGGGATATGGAGGTCAGATCCTCGCTCTGGCCTCGTTCCGTCATTAATTCTAATTAATTCGAGCTTATCTAATGAATTGACTAGTTCCGTCATTAAACAGTCACCCCTGTTTCCGAGTGAACGTGTTGCGTGGGGCTGTCGGTGGAGCGGGGGCAAAGCTGTAAGAACGCTACTGGCTCGATGGGAATCACCCTGAATTGACATCTGAGCAGGACTGACCCTTCCCCGGCTTCTTGCTTATTTTCCCATTCAAATACCCCTAGTGACAAAAAACTAGTTAACTGGGGAAGGCCGGACCTTCTGGCTCCTCCGGAAAACACCCCCGTGTCAAGGAGTGTATTAGCCACCCCTTTAAGATACAGGCTGCAGCTTGGAACCAAAACAGGCTGGACTGGGCTAATGAACAAGCAGCTGAGCAAGAGAGAGGATTGTAGCACCTGTGCTGACGTCAGTGGCTGGGCTCTGTCTCAGACCACACACACAGAGACTTTGTGGACTTCAGCTTGGGAACTCTGCACCAGAATCCTGAGCGAAGGGCCTTCTGAGCCGCCCCTTCCCCGAGATCCTAACGAGGACGTACTCATTTTGTTAGTTTGTTCTGGCTTCCCCTTGCCTGGATCCTCATTGAGGACCCAGGTGGCAGGAATAACGTGCAGTACCTCACCTGGCCACAAGGGGGGGTGGCAGGTGTACTTAGCACATGCCTTTTTAACTCCTGTGAGTTGCACAATGTTCTGATGTTTGGTAGCCCCAGTTCCTGGAGCTGTGATTTTTGGGAGCTTTTATTTAAACTTTTTTTAAAAATCAAGTTTCCAGCCCCATGACTAGGGAGAAAAGCTTGGACACCTGCCCCCAAAAGGCTCACGAAGCAGACGGCAGATCAAAAGCATTCGACATCCCTTCTGACCTTGAAGTTTTTGAGTCTATGAGACATTTATTTAAAAAAAACAAACCCAACAACTCATGCTTTTTAAGCCACTCTTCTGATTTTGTTTAAGGGCCTGATTCAGGCTTTCTGAACACTGGGGATGGCAATGGTTGGGTTTTCAGTGGGACCCCAACATCTCCATCCATCAGCTTCTCTGGTATTGTAGTATCGTGCTCCTCACGGGGTTAACTGGGTTATTCAGAGAATTATGGGTTGGTGCCACATTCACAAATCCCGAACACTTCTAAGGAATACATGGGATCAGACTAGGGTCACCAGATAGCAAGTGGGAAAAATCAAGACCGGGGAGAGGGCAATAATGCGGGGGGTGGGGGGCTAATAGAGTCTTTTATAAGACAAAGCCCCTAATAATCAGGACAGTTTTGATGACATCAGGACATCTGCTCAGCCTAGATCAGACAGGGAGTAGTTATTTGATAGAGGAGGGGTATCTTTCTACTAGGCGACAATCAGGAATTGTATTAGATGACTGGAGCTGCTGTGTAAAATCAGGTGGGTGGAGGCGGTACTCTTTCCAGGCTCCACCCACTAAATAGGCTCCACCCACACACGTCACCAAAATGAGACCCCGCTCATAACAGAGTCTATGCAGATATTCAAAATATGCTTGTGTTGCCGCCGGCCATGCTTGGTGGGGTTTGATAGTGTTTCGCTAAGTTCCTTGGGCTCAGCTCCTCCCAAGTTGTGGGGAAAAGTAAGTGGTGGCCCCTCCTGCACATTACCCACTTGGGGCGCAAAACGAGATGCTGCTCACACTAGATGGTCCTGATCTGTGTCCCTCCCTCTGCTCTCACACCAGGAACGGAAGCGCTAACTGGGCTGATGTTTAAATTCTCGTCCCTGGGCATCACAGTTCACTCCTCACCGAGGTGACCGGGGCAGTTCACACCTCCCCGAGGGATTGTCCCAAGTTCTCCTCAGACCATCGGTGAACCACCAAAAAAGCGAACAAAGTGTTTCTTCCCAGCCGTGCCTGACCTCTTAAAAAAGGAAAGCGGAGACTCTGGAGAACAAGGCGGTGGGCTCAGAGCGGTGGTGGGAGGGTGAATGGGTGCGTGCCAGCCGTTCCTGAGCACTGGATAAGGTGCCCGAAAACCAAAGGTTATCTTGATTGATTCAGCGCGCAGGAGGTCTTTGCAGAGCTCTCGTTACTCAAGATGACATCCCAGGTGTAGCACCACTCCGGACATGCTGCTGCCCACAAATAGGACCTTCGTCACAGAGATGAATTCCACCCTTCCCTCGAAGAAGGCTCCTTGCCTGGGTAAGGCAAACGGAGTTTCACCATAGATCCCTGCAGTGTTATCCTGGGTCTGAGCACTTGGGTTAGCCTAGCCCGGGCGGGAGCAGCCGCACGGCAAAGCCCTGCCCAAGTTACGGTGTCCCCACTGGTGCTGCGGTCCCCGGTGGACTTCTGGGGGGGCATCCCATGGTGCTTTGCGGTGTCCTGAGCGGAGCCGCTCTGTGATTCGTCCCTGGTCCGTTGGGGGAGAACTTGTCTGGCCTTCTAGGCACACGGAGGGGAATTGTTGGAAGGCTCTGGAGGGCTGTCAGCACTTGAGGGGTTTAACCTGCGTCCTCACTGCCAAGTGAGCAGGGTCCCAGCCCGAGTGAAAGGGGGACCCGAGCTCTAATTCATAGCCCCAGCCAGGCCAGCTAGCACCAAACTTGGGGGGGGGGTTGTGTGTGGACAGGAGAGGGGGGAAGGGCAACGCCCAGCTTAGCCCTCCTGTGAAGACCTATCATGAATGCCTCCCACACCCCTCCCTAGCCAGACTCTCACCCTGCAGGCGTCCCTCTGCTGAGGCAATAGAGAGGGAGCAGCTCTCTAGCCTTTATTTAGGGTTTTAAACACCAGCGGCGAATGGGCTCCACCTGGCAGGTAATCGGGCCCGTCGCAGAATCCCAGGGCAGGATCGGGCCGCTGGCTCTAAGCCAGTACCAAGTTCTCGTTTCTTCCTGTGCACTGCAGTCGCTGCCCCCATCCGCCCCCCACCCCCTTTTCTCTTTGGCCAACACACCTGCATTAGCCTGATTAAATCTTCCCTCTGCTCAGATCTCTGAATCTAATCACCATCCATCTGCCTCCTGGGGTTACTTAGGAGTTGGCAGCTCCGAGCCTGGACACTCGGGCTGTGTTTTTACTGAAAAGGGCCTTTTAAAAAAATAATCATTCAAACCGTGTTGCCAGCACAAAATGGTCCCGGGGCCAGATCGGTTGTTCTCAACCCAGCAGCATTGGCCTTCCTTGGCAAAACGAGTAGGCGAGAAATTGACGGTTTCTCTTGGGGGGTTTCGACTGGAAAATGCCGCAGCATAACTGTGTCGGGCAGGGATATGAAAAAATCAGCCCCGCCCAGCAACGCAGCTATGGTGACAGCCCCTCCTGGTGTAGACACAACCATACCCACAGAAAACTGCTTCGGTCGGCCTAGTTAATGTCGTTCAGGGAGGTCGTGTTCCTACACTGGCAGAAAAATTCCCTCTGTGGGTGCATGCTGCATTTATACACCGGGAGGCTATGTCAGCCTGCGGCGTGTAGGACAGATGTAGCTTTAGCGTCATTCCTCCAGGGTGAGGTGGGTTTGTCGTACCCTGGGAGTTAATTGCTAAGAAAAGATGCAGGATCTCTCTAACTGAGCCTTCACCCCCTCCTGTTCCTCAATCGCCCGTTTCCTCTGCGCCACCACAGTTAGCTGCCGTAGGGATAATGATTCCCCAGGGTGTCTTTAGCCCTGAAGGATCCTAAAGAGCTTTGCAAACGACGACCAAATCCTGCAGTCCTTACTCAGGCAACTTTACCATTCAAGTCACCGGGAGTTTTGTCCAAGAATAAAAATGCACTTTGCCTGGCACCAAAATGCAGTCTGTTCTGGGGTGGAACACGGCAGCACACAACAATGCTACATATTTTATTTGTCATATATATTTATTTATCCTAAAAGCAAGGAGAGACACAGTCTAGTTCCTGCCGTGTGTACAATCTAAACACGACACCGCAACAAGTGAGGCCTGGAAAGACTCGATTGGCATAAAGCCCCAGCAAGCGTTCTCAGCAGACAGAATGGGTGAGAACTGGGCCATGACATCAGGAGAGAGACCCTTTCTCTTCCAGCAGCTGCAGTTCGAGGGCGTTGTCATTGCTCCGTGGCTGGAAGACTTCACCAGCATTGAGTGGAACTTGGATCCCGTTGCAAAGGGGATTCTGTACGTCGACATTGGATTGGTGGAGGATTATTGAGTCCTGGGAATCTGAATGTACAGTGTTTTTTAAAGGGAGGCTGCCTCTGCTCTCTGAGAACAGCTTGTGGACGGATGCTAAACTCCAGCCAAGCTGCACAGGGGATTTGCTCCTCTCTAAAAACAGGGGACAAAACTGACACCTTTCAATTATTCCTAAAGCCCAGGCTTGCTCCTCCGGTGTGCCAGGATCTACCCGGAGTAGCCCTGCCGGAGTGACGCTGAATTTACACCAGTGCCACGGAGATCAGGGTCTGTCCCTGTCCTCTAGCCGGTAAAGAAAGACAACATTAGGAAGCGCCAGGCGTGCCAGACCTTATTTCACCGATGACATCCTCGTCGAGTAGAGAAAGGCGACGGTGCCCATTCCAATGAATTCTTGTCCTCCCACCCCTCCCAACCCCCCCTCCCGCCTCGATGAATGTTCTCCCCCTTTTCAATCATCCCTCGCTTTGATGTCTGCGTTTTAATGCATGTGCTGGCGAGATGCCACAGGGGCACTCAAAGGAGATTGCGTTCCTTGGCCTGACTTGCGAGCCACAGCGTCCTGGCCTCTGCAAACAGAGAGTTGCCAGCCGGCTGGCGAGGAGGAAGCCAGGCCTCTGGGTTGGAGATGCGACCATCTCTCAGTGTTTGCACAAGCGCGGGCACATAACAACCATCTCCGCATTTGCCCTGGCCACAGACACCAGTGTTAGACAAGGAGCGCTACAAGCCAGCAGCCAGCCTGAATAATAGTGCCCTGCGTATAGAGCAGAGGTTCCCAAACTGTGGGGCGCGCTCCCCTAGGGTGGCATGGAGGAATGTTCGGGGGGGCATGGCGGGACCCGGGCCAGCCCCATGGGAGGGGGGGGAGGGAACGCCAGCCAGCCCTGCTCTGCTCCCAGCCCTTCTCACAAGCCACGGCTCCCAGCCCCGTGCCCATATCCACCCTCTGCTCCCAACTGTGGCCCAGCTGCAGCTCCGCTCTCGGCCCCAGCCCTGCTCCCAGCCTCAGCCCCCTTACCCCTGTCCACGTTCCCCCCCACCCCGAGCTGAGGCCCCGCTCCCAGCCCTGGCTTCAGGGGATGGGGGGCCGACAGAGGTAAGGAGGGGCAACCCTGAAAAGTTTGGGGACCACTGCGATAGGCGGTCTCCATCTCCTGCCTGCCAGACTGTTGCTGCGTGCTATTAAAGGCTGCCGTACCCCACCCCAGAAGAGGCTGCTTGTCAGCAGCTCAAGGTACACTTCTAATGTGCTTTGGGGTGGAAGGCGCTAGTAGACAGCAAAGTGGCTGGAAAGTATCGGCGGAGGGGGAGGCGGTTGGTTGGAACGGCCCGGGGGAGGAAGGAGGAAGAGTAATGGGATGAAGTTAGGGTGAGGGAAATCTAAGCTGAATAGCCAGGAAGATGAAGATATGGGTTTGGGGCGCAATCATCTCCTGGGGGCCAGTGGTAGGTACAGCTGGTGAATATACCATGGGGCAGAGAATGGGCACTAGGCACCAGGACCTGGCATTGGAGCAAACTCAGGGTCTTGTCTCTGGCCAGTCAAGAAATCTGAGTTCAGTTCCCAGCTCCGCTACAGATTCCAGATGTGACCTTGGCCAAGTCACTTAGTCTCTGGGGGCCTCAACTTTTCGTTTTCTTACAGTCACCCCCATTTCCTTTGCTCTTGGCCTGTCTTGTCTGTTCAGACAGCGAGTGCCGGGGCAGGGACTGTCCCTCCGTGTGGCAGTGCAGTGCCTGGCACAGTGGGGTCTAGATCTCTGTTGGATTCTCTGATCACAGGGGAAGACAGGGTGTTTCTGGGGATAGGGCACTGGACTGGAGCTCAGGAGACTGGCGTTTGAGTCTCAGCTCTGCCACTTGGGGACCGGGGGCAAGTCCCTTACCATCTCTGTGCCTCAGTTTCCCCATCTGTACAATGGGGATAATGATCCTGACCTCCTTCGTAACATGCTTGGAGATCTAGGGGGGAAGAGCTAGGCTGTACAGAGGGGCGCACAGAGGCTAAGTGACTTGTGCAAGGTCACACAGGAAGTCTGTGGCAGAGCAGAGAGATGAACCCACGTCTCCACAGTCCTAGGCTTGGGCCCTAACCACTGGGCCATGCTGCCGCTCTAGTAGCTGTGGTTCTGCAATGCACCCTCCTGCTTGCGGCTATGGTAGCAGCCCTTAAAGCCTGGGGGGTTTTAAGGCTGCAGCGTCAGATCCCTGCCCGCTTTGTTTCCAGGAGCTCAGTCTCACAGGGCACAATTGCCAAGCACTCACAGGGACCTGAGCGTATCAATGCCCCCGTCCTACAGAACCAGCCGATTCCCTTGCAGCTGGTTCTTACTGCCGGGCATCTCCATCGGTGGGGTGACGAGTCGCAAACTATTTCTGTTCTCTCTCTGCAGCAGGAGCCCTGGGGAAACGGGGGAGTCGAACCGGAATCTCTTTGCTGCGATCTGAGCTGGCCGTGCTCACAGACACCCTGCCAGGGTCATGATTACAGGCAAGTATGTATGTCTTCCTGGAGCACACCGGATGGTGGGTGGAAAGGTGGGTTGGAATGAAACGATGAAAGCCGCCTGTCTCTGGGAAATCGCATGCAACGTGGCAGGGGCGTGTGTCTGCGCGCCGGGCTGGCGCGGGAGAGGCCGGGGTTTAATGCTGCGCTCTCACACAGGTGCCCGGTGGCACCTAACCCTGCAGCTGGGAGCACGCCAGCTACCAGCTGGAGAAGCCCCTTTTCCGCACCCCGAAGCCAAACCCCCTGCCGTGGGAGTGGGGCGTGTGCGCTGGGATAGAGCATCCCTCTCAATGCTGAGGATATAAACCCCTTGTTCAGGGCTTAATGCCAACCCTTTGTTGGGGAAGGGGCAGGGGCGGGTTATCCCGGCACTACAGGGCTTCTTGCACCTCCCTGTGGCAGACACTAGATGGGGCATTGGTCGCTTGGGGGGCTATTTCTGCATTCCCGCACGAGCAGCAGTGCCCCGGGTCAAGGGCCACATGACCGCTGCCGCCTGGGTGCAGCCACATCCGAGCACGGGGCAGGGTTTTCCCCGCCCCTCTGGGAAAAGCACGTTTCATTCCCGCCAGATCCAGGGTTCCAGGCACAGACTAGCGACGACTCTAAACCCTGGGGGCGTCTCCGTGGCAGCAGCAGGGGTAACTTCCAGCTTTTTTTTCATAGACTGATAGACTTAAGGTCAGAAGGGACCATTATGATCATCTAGTCTGACCTCCTGCACAACGCAGGCCACAGAATCTCACCCACCCACTCCTGTAACAAACCCCTAACCTATGTCTGAGCTACTGAAGTCCTTAAATCGTGGTTTAAAGACCTCAAGGTGCAGGGAATCCTCCAGCAAGTGACCCGTGCCCCATGCTGCAGAGGAAGGCAAAAAACCTCCAGGGCCTCTGCCAATCTTCCCTGGAGGAAAATTCCTTCCCGACCTCAAATATGGCGATCAGCTGAACCCTGAGCATGTGGGCAAGACTCACCTGCCAGCACCCAGGAAAGAATTCTCTGCAGTAACTCAGATCCCATCCCATCTAACATCCCATCACAGACCACTGGGCATACTTACCTGCTGATAATCAAAGATCAATTAATTGCCAAAATTAGGCTCTCCCATCATACCAGCCCCTCCATAAACTTATCAAGCTTAGTCTTGAAGCCAGATATGTCTTTTGCCCCCACCACTCCCCTTGGAAGGCTGCTCCAGAACTTCACTCCTCTGATGGTTAGAAACCTTCATCTAATTTCAAGTCTAAACTTCCTAGTGTCCAGTTTATATCCATTTGTTCTTGTGTCCACACTGGTACGTTCCAGCTGGCCGTGGAATTCCCCGGCCCTCCCCGCTGGGATTCAGTTTCAGGTCACTCACTTGCCCGGCAAGATCCCATGTAGCCTTGGCCAAAAATGAAAGAAGCTGGATCGCCGGTCCCTGGGGACAGCTCCCTCCCTGAAATCAGACTGATACAGCTCCGTACCATCAAAAGGCATCTTGCAGCAAGTGCTGAGGATGGATGGCCTCTTTACCAATGCCGGGTCCCGTTAGTGACACTCTCCAGATGCCTGGTGCCACACGACAGTGGATAAAACCCATCGGTAAGGCTAAGATTTTGTCATGGATATTTTTAGTAAAAGTCACGGACGGGTCACGGGCAAGAAAGAAAAATTCATGGAAGCCTGTGACCTGCCCTGTGACTTTTACTAAAAATATGCATGACAAAATGGGGAGCTGTGGGATCCCCATGCTGTCCCTGGTGGCTGGACAGCTGCGGGGGCCCTGGCTCGGAGCTCCAGGATCCTCTGCCGCCTGGACTCAGAGTTGCAGGGCCCCCCCACCTGCAGAAGCTGGGAGCTGCAGGGTACCCCCACCACCCACTGTGGCTGGGAGCTATGGTGGGCCCCCACCACCAGGGGCAGCGGGGACCCTGCAACTCCTGACTGTCATGGGCTGAAGTCACAGAGGTCTCTGGAAGTCACGGATTCCGTGACCTCCGCGACTAAATCATAGCCTCACCCATCAGTGCTGCAGGAATTTATGCTCTGAAGCCTTCCAAACTTGTCAGACGGCAGCTGCGGAGAACATGGTTTTCTACCCCTTGGGCGTTCGTTAGAGGGGGGCTTGCATTTTAATGAGTCAATCGATGCTGGAAAAGTTCCCGGCATCGTCCTCTGCTTTCAAAATAATACATCATATCCCAGGGCCACTGAATTTCAGTGCTGAGCGAGATCCATTGTCCTTCACCTGAAATGCCAACATGAAGAGGGTGAAAATAAAATACAGCCTTGGGTGTGCATGTCAGTCACGGAGAGACATTTAAATCCCATGGGTAGTGCCAGCTCTGCTGCCGGTTAGCTGACATTCTCCAGAAGGCAAAGGTTTGATCAGCCGTGGTGTGATCCAGCGGGTGGAAGGCTGGACAGCGACTCAGGAACCCGGGTTCTAGTCCTGGCTCTGCCACTGATGTGCTGCGTGACCTCAGACAAGTTCCTTTCTCCTCCTGGGCCCACGGGGGACTGTCATCCTTTAAATGTTCTGAGGTCAACGGATTCCAACCGTATCAGGTGCTGTGGAGGAATTGTGACTTTAGGAGCACGCCTGCAGGGAGAGAGAGTCAAACACTGACCCTCTCCCAGATGGGGAGGCAAATTGGGGCACAGATTTGGTCCTTGGGAGATAGCACAGTGACTTGCCCTGGCCAGACGCCATGGTGGTGGGCACCAGGGGAAAGAACAAAGAGCCAGCCCCCCACTGGTATTAGGTTCGTGAAGATGTGCTGTCTGGCCCTTAGATAGATGGGTCTGCTGCATGGTTCTCCCAAGGCGCTCGTGGGCCAGGTGCTGTCTAGGGGCAGATCTGCTTCGGTTCTCTAACTGAGGGATGTTCTTGCTTTGCAGGAAGCAGGTAAGATGGTGGCTGGGCCTTTCCTAGACTCCCCCTTCTCTTGGGCTTGTTGGC
Organism: Mauremys mutica; assembly: GCF_020497125.1. NCBI lineage: Eukaryota > Metazoa > Chordata > Testudines > Geoemydidae > Mauremys > Mauremys mutica. The sequence goes on along the minus strand of NC_059088.1, from coordinate 22,267,602 downwards.
ATCCCCTGTTCTTCCTCGCCCTGGAGGCCCTCCTGACGGGATCCGGTTGGAGCTGCCCTTCCAGGTGCCACTGCTCCTCCCAGGACAGGTCTGTCTTCTGCAACCGCCGGCGCCTGACCACCGTGCCGGGCGGGATCCCCCCGGAGTCTGAGCTCCTGGACCTGAGCAAGAACCGCATCAGGACGTTGCACCAGGGCATGTTCTCCCGCCTGCAGCCCTTGAAGGAGCTGGACCTGAGCGAAAACATCATCTCCAACATCGAGCCCGGAGCCTTTAACAGCCTGCAGAAGCTGATGACCCTGAGGCTGAAGAGTAACCAGCTGAAAATCGTCCCGCCTGGAATCTTCACCGGCCTCCCTAACCTCACCATCCTTGACATCAGCGAGAACAAGATCGTCATCTTCCTGGACCACTCCTTCAAAGACTTGTTCAACCTTAGGAAGCTGGAGGCCGGGGACAACCACCTGGTCTTCATCTCGCCGCAAGCCTTCAGCGGGCTCCTCCGCCTGCAGCAGCTCACCCTGGAGAAGTGCAACTTGACGGGCGTGCCCCAGCTTGCCCTCTCCCAGCTCCACCACCTGGTCGAGCTCCGGTTCAAGGTGCTCCACATCAGTGTCCTCCACAACTACTCCTTCCGGAGGCTGCACCGCTTGAACGTGCTGGAGATCGACCGCTGGCCTTTCCTGGCGACGCTGGAGCCCCGCAGCCTCTTGGGACTGAACTTGACCTCCTTGTCCATCACCAAGTGCAACCTCAGCGCCGTCCCTTACCAGGCGTTCAGGCATTTGGTTTATCTCCAGTACCTGGATCTCTCCCATAACCCCATCTCGGTGATCCATGGCAAGAGGCTGAGCGACCTTTCACGCCTTCAGGAATTCCACCTCTCTGGAGGCAGGCTGGCCACCATCGCCACCAGCGCCTTCCAAGGACTCAACTACTTCCGGCTGCTCAATGTCTCGGGTAACGCCCTGAGGACCTTGGAAGAAGGGGTCTTCCACTCGGTGGGGAACCTGGAGATCCTGCGGTTAGACAGGAACCCCCTGGCCTGTGACTGCCGGCTCTTATGGATTATCCGAAGGCGACGCAGGCTTAACTTCGGAGGGCAGCAGCCCGCCTGCGCGAGCCCCACGACGGTCAGAGGGAAAGTCTTCAAAGACTTCTCCGATGTCCTCCTGCCCAATCACTTCACCTGCAGGAAGTCTAAGATCCCGGACAAGACGCTTCAGCAGGTGAGTGTGGAAGAGGGGGACAAAGCAACCCTGAGCTGCAAGGGCGAAGGGGACCCACACCCGACTGTCTACTGGGTGTCACCTCACGACATCCGCCTGGACTCCAACCACAAGGGGCGGATGAGGGTCTTCGCAGATGGCACCTTGGAGATCGACTACGCCCTAGCCCAGGACAGCGGCACCTACCACTGCGTGGCCAGCAACGTAGCAGGGAACGACACTTTGCTGGCGCACCTTCGCGTGAGCAAGCCCTCCGCCCAGTTGGGCAACGACTCCTTCCTGTTCTCCAACAGCTCGGAGGCCTTCCAGCCGTCCCTCATCGACGTGGGCACGCTGGTGGGAGTCTTGGCCATGGGCATCCTGCCGTTCCTCAGCTCGGTCGCCGTCTGCTTCGTCTTCATCTTCTTCTGGAGCAAGAGCAAGGGGAAGGTCAAGCATCACGCCACCTTCGAGTTCGTCCCTCACCATCCCCACGCGGCCTGGAACAAGCCGCGCAGCAGCGGCGGCGGCGGCAAGTTTGCCATGAAACTCATGTGATGAGGGGGCCATTTTCTCGCCTCAGGCCCCCATAGCTTTGTGAACCTGGAAATGGAAAATGCGGAGAACTTACAGAAGTGGTTCATCTTTGTGAGCTGCCGATGCCAGCACCACGCTCCACCTGTGTAGCAGCGCGGGGGCCAGGGAGTTTTGTGGTCAGCATGAAGCAGAGATCGTCTATAGTGAACCCTTTTGGCCGACTCTCAGGGACCTGGCGACGATACCGCTGCAGGTTTGGTGCAAAGATAACACGCTAAGGCAGAAGCTGGAGGCTTGGTGGTGCGGGGAGTTGGGCCTGGATGAAGCCTTTCATCTCTAAGTCACTGGTTCTAACCCCGCCTAGGTTGGCAGGGGCTGGAGAATTGGGGACCTCTGGGGAATGAGGTTAGTGGTCAGGTTTGAGGTGTGTTGGCTGGGCAATATGAGGGAAACATTTATGTGGAAAGAGGACGTGTCCTGAAGTAGAGAAGGAAGGACCTTGTGGGATGTCGTAAGATCATGACTCCTTCCCCTGGAGCAGAACAGCTCTCACGCCATGGCAGAAAATAATAAGACCGTCTGAGCGGGTCATTTATCAGGGGTTTTGGCAGCTCTGCTATAAAATGATGGTGGTAAACTGGGGAAGGGGGAGAGTTAAAAATTGGAAGTGTCTTTGCCAGGCCTGGAGTCATCTTTGTCCCTGAAATCACCCAGATCCTTAATGGGCTCCCAGAGGGGAGACAAAATGCTCATCTTTCCCCTACCCCTGGTCCCTTCTACAACCTCTCAATCTGCCGTGAATTATTCATGTCAGGCAAAACCGAAGCGTGCTGCTAAATGCAATCTATTAAAACCACTGTGGTTGAAAGTCTTGTCTAACGCTTAACCGGATAAATAACACTCCACACGTCTATAGCAACCCCGCGAACCAAAGAGCTCAAAGCCCGTCACAGTCGTTACAGGGTTATACCTCATAACAACCCTGTGACGCAGGTAAATAGCACAAGCCCCGTGCTACAGATGGGGAAACTGAGGCACAAAGCGGGGCGTCAGCGGGGCCTTTGCTCTTTATGCTACAACACTACGACCAAGCCACCCAGGCAGAGCTGGGACCTAAATAACCTCATTCAGTCACTATACAGGAATGTGCCAGGCCTAGTTACACACAGCGTGTGGCTCTGGCTGGTTTCTGACGGCTTCTCAGAACGTAGACCACTGTGAGTGCCACTAGTATTAACCCTTAACTGGGGAAACTGAGGCACAGAGCGGGGCCATGATTTGCCTGGAGCTCACACAGCAGAGCTGGGAATAGACGAGACCATGCAGCCTCCAGGAATCCTGATGTGCATCTCTGCTCTAACCACCAGCTCTGTTTCTCAAATGTGGCCACCGTGGCTGCCTGAGGCCACCAGGGGCTTTTCTTGCAGCCACGGTCTCCTGGGCTGTGACAGGAGGGAGGAATATAGCAGCCCCTCTGCCTCCCTGTTGCTCTCGGCTGCACCGCCTTGCTGTGGATTGCTGGGGTCGCTAGCAAGGGTTGGACCCTGTCCCCTCTAGAGACACCTGGGCTACAGTGCCGGAGGAGAAGGCAGCCAGTGAATTCCCCACCTTCCCAGAGTCAGTGGGGCTCAGGCTTTGGGGTTCAGGTCTGGGGTGGCAGGTTCTGCCCGGGGGCTTTGGGCTCCAGCCCGGGCTCTGGCTGTGCAGCGGCAGTACCCAGGCTCCAGCTGCAGGGGCTTCGGGCTCCAGTCCCGCACCGCCTCCCCTGACCTTCCCATCCAGGCCTGAGTGAGACTTATTCTCCCCACTAACTTTGCCGGGTGGCTTCCCTGCAGCTCCAGACCTGGCCTCCCAGCCTAGGGAACCAGGGATGACTCGGAGACACCGAAATTGAACTTTCGTTCCTTTGCCCTGCGTTTTGTTGGAATCCTTTCCAAAGATATTGGCTCGTCGGAGCTAAAGCCGGGCTGGGAGCGCTGTCACCGTCCAGCCGCCGGGTCGAGAGCATCCCCCCTTGGGCAAGCAGCGCCCAAGTCCGAGCCCAGGGACGTTTGTGGTCTGTCTGTCCCAAATCGCTTTCCTTCCTTGCGGTAAACAGAAACCGCTCCGGGAATCCAGGGGGCAAAGGAATTTCGGGCGTGGACGATATCTTTGTGGCAAGTTACCAGGCGTGACGCTGGAAGCCACACTCACTCAGGGGTGGCGGTCGGGCTCCCTCGAGGGGTGGCATTGGCCACACAGCGAGGTTGATGGGTCAGCTCCTGGACTTGTGCTAACGGGATCTATGTTAGCAGAGAGCCCAGGTTTGATCCCTCCTGCCTCCGACTAGCCAGGTGCTTTGCATTAGCAATGTGCGTCCTGAAGAAGGAGCCCTGTAGCCCCCCAGCCCCCGCGCTAGGTGCTGTACGCGCACAGTCCCTTTCTCCTACTTCTGTAGCCCAGCTCTCGAGCCAAAAGCCATGGGTTTGGTCCATCGCGCTGCTCCTGGCTTGTGAAACGCATGAAGCTCCCCAGTCATTTTTCTCAACTGCATTTTTTCGCTCCCTCTTGGAGAAGTTGAAGCACGGCTGGGGTCCCCTGGGGGATTTTGTCCCCTGCATTTTATACCGGCTTGGCTGAGGTATGAATTTAGCCCTGTAGGTTCCTAATTGCATCCCAAGAGAATTCTGTCACTTGTGTGCTTGGGTGGGAGGTTAATTGTCTAAGGGGAAAATGGACTCCTAGGCCTGGGTACCAGCACACAGCAGGAGCTCTCAGACCATGATTCTCAGTTGCTCTGTTCCCGCACCAGGGACAGGGATGAAAGGCCGGGAGCGGGGAGAGGAGGCACAACGGTAGCTGTGAGCTTTAAGCCATCTTTTTGCTCTCTGTATCCTGGAGCTGTGCCTTGCCCGATCCCTGGGGTCAGTTAGAGCAGCCTCAGGGCTGCTCTAACATACACTGCTTCCCTGCAGGGGCATACAACGTGGAGAATAGCCGCAGCCCAGAGCACTCCAGCTCCCCCTCTGACATGCTCCCCACACCAGGGATGAAGGCCAGTTTAGCTCACTGGATGTGCCTGCAAACAGCCCTCATCCTCCAGCTTTAAACTTAGCTGGATTCTCTCTCTTCACCAGGCCCAAATCCATGAGCCCTTGGACTGGGGGCAGGGTGGTCAGAGACGGAGTGCACCATTGTGACGACTGTTCTGGGCCCTCTCTCAGAAGCTCGAGGCTCGTCAGAGGTGTTAACCCTCCCCACACTCCCCCTGTGAGGGAGGGAAACTGAGGCACAGAGCTTCCCTCCCAGAGCTGGGAATTGAACCCGGAATCCTGACTTTCCTTCCTCCTCCCTGCCCCACAATATGCTGTAGCAGCCGTTCCCACCACAGAAGCAGCCCAGGAACAACCGGGCTGATTCCCATGGGGCCTGCATTGTTCCCAGCATTCCCTGGAGGCCTCGGCTCTCACAGCAGGGAGTGCAGGATACATAGACCCAACCCAGGAGTCACTGCAGGAAGCGGGCTGTGACCTCCCCCACTCCTGTGGATCTTGCTGCAGCCCTGCTCCCATGCTGGTCCGTGGCATGGCTGCGTGGGGCGAGTCTCACCCCGGTCCTCCAGGCAGCAGGGACCTTTTCCAGCTTTCTCCACCTGCATCTGTTCATGCCTTTGCCCGGATCGGGCCCTGAACCGAAGCCCACTGAAAACCAGGCCCCAAAGTCACCCTGGGGAGGCTCACGTAAACAGCAGCTGCTCCGCACACACTGGGGCCAGCAGCGGCTGGTGCAGGTGGCTGGCTGTTTCCCAGCAGAACCTGGCACATCAGGCTGGGTTTTCGAGGGGCTGCCTGGCGATGGGGGTAACCGATCTGCCCCCACCAGCCTGGGCCGTTTCCGTTTTCATTGCAGCACATGCCGTGTCGCCGTACTCGCTCTGGGAACGGAGCTGCTGGTGGTGCCAATAGCTCTCCCGGGGAGTGGGTGGGGGCTTGCCAGCTGGGATTGTCCGAGGCGTCAGGCGGACTGCCAAAGCCCATTGGGCTCCATTGAAACTCCAGCCTTCAGCCAGGACTCTCAACGCAATTTCCAAGGACGGCTCATTATCCACCAGGTATACATGGGGAAACTGAGGCACGGAGGGGCCCCGGGCATGCTTGAGCTCATAGATGGAGCTAGACCACTGGACTAAACTCCAGGTCTCCACAGACTCCCCGCTCCAGCATCCTCCCCATTAGGCCGCCGAAAGCAGCTCCTCTCTGATTGTTGTATATAACCCACACTCTCAGCAATATTACTCTGCTGTAGCATCCATGCCAACCCTGGATCCCCTGCTCCTCCAGTGGAGCTCATCGGGGGGCTTTTGTTGGTTTTCCAAGGGTCTTTCACACGCACCAAATGGAAGCAACAAAATCCCCAGAGCTGGGGAATTCTACAGTCGCTGCAGGTGGAAGGTATAGCTGACCAATCACGGGGTGCCCTGATAAGGTATCATATAGCTGAGGATCCCAGGGTGCTTATAAGTCTTAGTTCTCGCACTGCAACCTGGGGGGTAGGTCACATTTCACAGGTGAGGAAACTGAGGCACGGAGCAGAGACGCAAGTTGCCCCCGTTTACATAGCAAGAGCTGGGAAGAGAAGCCAGGAATCCTGCACCCTCGTCCTGCACTGGCCCCCTGTTCCCACCACTGTCCCCTACAGCCCGGAATAGAACCCAGCTGGCCCAGCTCCCCACCCGCAAACCACTAGTCCACCCTCCTCCCAGAGCTCGGACTGGACCCCGGGAAATCTGGCTCCCAGGGCCCTGCTCCAACCACTAGACAATATTCTCTTTGAGAAGAGCTCAGAGAAGAGAGGCACAAAGGTGGATGAGGACATCCCCCACAGCTGGGAAGCAAGCGCTGGATCCCTGCATTGGAATCTCACCTAGAGCACAAGAGACCTGCCAGGTACCAGAGCAGGAGACGCACAGGAACCAGGCCGCACACAGCAGTAGCAGATAAGCATGACAGACTTTGCTTGCAGGGATTAGATTTTAACCTTTCGGCTCTCACTGCCTAGCTCAGTGGCAGTTCTGCAGCCAGGATGCTGGCACAGCGAGGGAATCGCTGCTTCTAAAGCACTTCTGTGGGCGAAAGAGAGATTGGACCTGAAATCTAGCACACAGGTGAGAGAGGAGAAATAGAAACAGGGGGTTAATAATTTCCTGTGGCGCCACAGATCTTATTCGAATCCCTAGTTTAAAAAAGAACAAACTCCAGAAATGTTGTTAATGATGATACCCAGTGCTTTTCATCCGGAGAGCGCAGAGTGCTTTATGAAGCAGGTCAGTGCCGTTTTTAAAGCTGGGGAAACTGAGGCACGGGGCAGGGTCACGAGATGCCCAGGGAATAGCACCCCTGTCTCCCAAGTCCCACTTCAGTGCTCTAGGAGTGCGACTCGAGACCAGGACCCCAGCATGGTAGGCCCTGTGCAAACACAGCCCAAGAAAGGCGATGCCCCGGCCCCAAAAAGCTTCCAGTCAACGTAAATGGCAAAAGACAAGAGTTGGGTACAGCCAGACAAGGAAACAAATGCCCTTTGCAGTCTATTGTGCCAGACGTCAGCTGGTGTAAAACAGCAAAACTCACCAGCGTCTCTCCACACCAGCCGAGGTGCTGGGTCTCTTGAGCAACGTCCAGTCGCACCGGCTGGGATTCTCAAACCCCTCTGAAGACTTGGCGTCCTTCCAATGCAGGGCTGGGCAAACCTTTTGGCCCGAGGGCCACATCTGGGTGGGGAAATTGCACGCAGGGCCATGAATGTAGGGCTGGGGCAGGGGGTTGTGGTGTGGAAGGGAGTGCGGGGAGTGGGAGGGGGTGTGGGGTACAGGAAGGGGTTCAGGGGAAGGGGTTGGGGTTGGAGTGCAGGAAGGGGTGTGGGGTGCAGGAGGGGTGTGGGGTGCAGGGTGCAGGAGGGAGCTCAGGGCAGGGGGTTGGGTTGGAGGAGGCAGTGAAGAGTGTGGGAAGAGAATCGGGGCAGGGGGTGCAAGGTGCAGGAGGAGCTCAGGACAGGGGGGTTGGGGTGCAGAAGAGGGCTCTGGGCAGGGGTGAGGGGTGCAGGGTGCCGTGGGGGCTCAGGATAGGGGGTTGGGGTGCAGGGTGCAGCAGGGGGCTCGGGGCAGGGAGTTAGGGGGGCAGGAGGGTGCGGGGTGTAGGAAGGGCTCCAGGCAGGGGGTGCAGGGTGCAGAAGGGTTGTGGGGTACAGAAGGGGGTTCCGGGCAGGGGGTTCAGGGTGCAGGAGGGGACTCAGGGCATGGGGTTGGGGGGCAGGAGGGCTCAGAGTCCCCCCTTCCAGGGACGTGGTGCCAGCCACTTCCGGGAGCAGCGCAGGGCCAGGGCAGGCAGGGAGCCTGTATTAGCCCCGCTGCACCACGGGGCTGACAATCCCGCAGGCCGGATCCAGCCCACAGGCCGGATCCAGCCCACAGGCCGTAGTTTGCCCTCCCCTGTTCTAATGGGAAAGGAGCGTCCGGCTGCCCCAGACAGCTGGACCAGGAGCTGGGCCATCACCTATTTCCACTGCAGCCGAAGGCTCAGCAAGGCAGTTTAACAGCTCGCTGAAAATGCGCTGACGATGCCACAGAGTCCGTGTGTTATTCTCTGCGCCATGCGACGGGAAAGGGCTTCACATGCATCTCAGCGAAGCACAATTCGCGCCATCAAGCAAAGGATCCGTCGTTTCTTCTCTCTGCTCCCCCCTACCCCACGGGCTTCCTGACAAACTTTGCTGCTCAGTCCCAGGCCAGGACGCCGGGGTTCTCTTTCCAACACTGCCCTGTGATTTGTGACCTTGGACCACGCAGCAGGCCTCAGTTTCCCTGTCTGTACAACAGGAGGTAGGTGGGTCTCATTCCTCCAGGCCTCCTTGTGAGCAAAATGTTCGGAAGCTCTGGGCTGACAAGGGGCTGGAGGGATTTTAGGGTTTGTTATTCTTGATGCTTCCCGGTCATTTTCTGTCCCCGCGTTACAGCCAGGCAGGACAAATCAGTGCAAATGCAAAGAGGAAGCTGCTTCTTGAGCCTCAGCCTAAATCCAAGACACAAGCAGCGATTTGGAAGAGACACTCAATTAATTGCCTGACTCTGCAAACCACAGATCTCTCATAGCTGCAGGGTGCGCAGGCGGTCAGACGAGGGAGCCCATGTTCACAGACGGCCCAGGCTGCTGGGAATAAGGAGTGAATAGCTGAGGGAGGCTGGGCTGGGCTGAGAGATGAAATCAGGACTGGGGGGAGAGTCAGCCCAGTGGGAGGGGAGCAGACTGTCAGCAGGAGAGCTGCTGCCCAGGGTTTAAACACTGAACAATTCCCGAGCCAGGCGCCGGCTGCCCAGAAATTAAAGCAGGGTGAGGAATGGACTGGCTAGGGGCGCACCGTGGGGCAGTGCTGGGGCTGGGAATCCCAGCTCCCCCCCCCCCCCTTGATCTAACCCCACGCCCCTCCCAGAGCTGGGAATAACATCCAGGAATCCTTGATCCCAGCTCCCCTGCTCTAACCCCTAGCCCCCACTCCCCTGCCAGAGCTGGGAATAGCGCCCAGGAATCCTTGATCCCAGCTCCCCTGCTCTAACCCCCAACCCCCACTCCCCTCCCAGAGCTGGGAGAGAACCCAGGAGTCCTGACTCCTCACCCCCATGTTTTAACCACTCCCCTCCCAGAGCTGAGAATAAAACCCAGGGCTCCTAGCTCCCAACTCACCCCCAACCACTAAGAAGACCTCTCCCCTCCCTGAGCTGGGATTAGAACCCAGGAGTCCTGGTGCCCCTTTCCCAGGCGCTAACCACTAGCCAGGAGTGCGGCCGTTCAGCCTGAGTCACTGCCCTGCCCTGCCTTCCAGAATGCAGCAAAAAAAACCCAAAAAGAGCAGGGAGCCCCTGTAGATTTACAATAGGTAAAGCCCTGAAGAGCTCCATTTCCAACACCCCAAACACACCCAGCAGCACAGACTGAGCTCCATCGGGGGTGGGGGGAGGAGATGCCCTGAGCAGCAGGGCTGGACTCTGGCAGGAACCATGCCCACCCTTTGCTCATGGAGGGGCTGGAGGGATATAACCCATTACAGGCCCCTTCCTGGGGCAGTCACCCGGCTCCCTAAATGCCCCCTTTGCTCCAGTTCAATAACACGTTTAAAATGGCTGCTGTGCTCCACCCCAGAGGCAGCTGCATGTCAGCACCGGAGAAGTCTGTCTAATATACAGACTCAAGCACTTTCAGCCCCCCCCCCCCTGCCCCCGTGGCTAAGGGGCGAGGTACAGGCACTGACATCAGACATAGTGGTTGGGGGGTCGGGGGAGGAGCTTATTCAGTCTAATGCTGCTGAAAATGCAGAAGGCAGGCTGGGAAAGCATTCGAACCCAGAGTCACTTCCAACAGGACCGACCCTGATCGGGGAGCATCGCCAAGGGGTTGGAGAAGCTGAAATGCTGTCTGAGAAGGTACAGAGAAAGGCAATGAAAATGATTAGAGCATGGAACAGCCTCCGTACGAGGGGAGATTGAAAAGACGGGGACTGTTCAGCTTGGAAAAGAGGCGACTAAGGGGGGACAGGATAGAGGTCCATAAAATCATGACAGGTGGGGAGAAAGTGAATCGGGCCGTGTTAGTTACCCCTTCACAGAACACAAGAACCAGGGGTCACCCGCTGAAATGAACAGGCAACAGATTTAAAACAAGCGTACGGTATTCTTCACAGGACACAAGTCTTCACCGTCAACCTGTGGAACTCACCGCCAGGGGATGTTGTGAAGGCCAGAAGTATAACTAGTTTCAAAAAAGAAAAGTTCCGGAAGGAGAGGACCATGAATGGCTATTAGCCAAGATCCCATGCGCTGGGTGTCCCTAGCCTCTGACTGCCAGAAATTGGGACTGGACAACAGGGGATGGATCACTCAAAATTGCCTTGGTCTGTTCATTCCCCCTGAAGCATCTGGCACCTGGCCACTGTCGAAAGACAGGATACTGGCTAGATGGGCCATTGCTCTGACCCAGTATGTCCTTATCCTCATCTTGAGTGTCGAGGGCTCCCTCGGGCATTCAGAATGCAACACCTTCCTGGCTTCGCTTAATGCTCCGTTGTCATGGGCAGGGCCCAGCAGGAATAACCCTTTGGGAAAGTGCAAAGATAACGGGCCCCACGCTGGGGGCGGCGTCGCTTGCTCGAACCCAAAATGAGACTCCGAGCAGCGACGGGTGAGCGCTCCCTCCTGTGGAGAGGTTGGCGGGTGAGTCTCGGCTGTCGGCAGTTCTAGTCCTCAACCCGGACACCGACTCCCACAGCTGACGGCTTCAACCCACTCTGAGACATCTCGAGCCTGATCTTCAGGGACGCGGTGACCCACAAACCCAGCTGACGGCCAGGAGACCACCCGCATCTCTGAAAAGCAGGCCCTGGGCATCCAAAAAATGGAGGTGTCCGAACCTGAGTGGCCATTTGGAGGTTTGGCATTTGGCCTCCATCAGTGGAGCAGATAAACGGGCCACGAGCAAAGGTCCCGGGTCTGGTTTTAGAGTCGGGTTTGCGGGCACAGGTGGGCTTGCGTAGACCCCTGCCCAATTTTGCTCGCCAACCAGGTGGTCGGTCCTTTAAGTCCCAGCAGCTGGGCCCACGTTTGGTTCTGGCCCCAGGGCAGAAGGCTGGGTCGCGGCACCTGGGGAAGGCAGCGGTCACACAGCGGGAGGAGTGCTTGTAACCCCGCCGCTGTGTGTATGCCCAGATTTTAAATGGCTTTAATGCCATGGGGCTGCCTCTGTTCCTGCGCTCAGGGGAGGGACAAATCCAGTATTACCCCCACACCCCTGGGCAGGTCACCAGCAGCCCTGACTGAACCTGGGATTTCTGGATCTATACACAGGCACCTTCACTGCCTGAGCTAAGCGACTTGGGTCTGTCAGGCACAGCAGCTGATCAACCCCAATATGTGGCCACCTTTCTGCTCCCAGTGTTCTGGGGCTGTGCAAGGCCCTGCCTCAGCCTCAGCGCCAGTTAGAGCAGCCCCAAGGCTGCTCTATTTTACGCTCTACTCCCCATGAAAGCAGAGACTGGGCGCAAGGCAAGTGCAGAGGCTAATCTCAGCTCCAGAAAGGTCCCCTGCACAGGAGAGAGTCTTGGGGGGGCAATTTCAGCCCCTTGTATGACCCACCAGCGCCCCTGGTGTAGCCAAGAATCAGGCCTCTTCTGTCTAGCACTGCGCCCATCACCATGGCAACCTGTTCCTTTGGCAGAGGCCTTTTAACTAGGGGAACTAATGTCCCTCTTGGCTTTACGACTCACCCGCTGTCTGGGTTAGCACCAGCTCCTGCCAGCTTCAGCGCTGCCCTGTTCCAGAGTGCATCATTTACTGGGCAGCCCTCCTGGAGTCCTCGCGGAAGATATATGCTGGGGACCGACCTTCCGGCCTCAAGTGATCGTGCTCAGGCAGCTCCAGTGGTGGGAGAAGGGGGGCACTGATTGGGCGCCAGGGTAGGTGGCCTTTCTGCGCTAAACGAGGGTTCATGCTGAAACCAGGACAAAATGCAGAGCCTGGCGCCTGCGTCTCCGGGGCAGGGACGGGGCTGATGCTTGGGCTAGGAAGTCCCAGGGGCCGGGCAGGCCCACTGACCGATGAGCAACCCCTGAACGGGTGGCCTTTAAAACCACTTTGCTAGATCGCTGCAGCTCGCTCCTGCACCCTGTGATTTTCCCATCCTCCCCCACCAGAGCAATTTCTTGCGGAAGCTGTTTTGTGGAGCTCCATTTTGTGGAGCTCGGAAGGGGTTATTCCCCGCCCCCCCTTGAAGGAAGTTATGCTGACGTTACATCTCCTGGCTCAGGACAGCAGGTATAAAATGTGAAACTGCAGAAGAGCCCACCAGGAGCAGAACTAGACAGACAGCACCGAGCCGGCTCTGACAGCTCCTGCACAGTTAACATCAGGAAGCAAATTCGCTCCGGAGACGCTTGCACAGGCACAGAGATGAGATCGCTGTATTTATTCCTCCTGTCGGCGTTCTGTTCAGCCCAGAAGATACCAAGACTGAAGTTTACCCTTAAAGGTGAGATAAGATCTGATGCTTCTGCTGGTGCCTTATTCCTGAGCCACTCGGTATGTTTCATTTCATATCGTTTTTCGCTGTTTGCTTGACTCGGCTTGTGTGACGCTGGGGATAATTTCCTAGCAGCCTCCTGTGGATTTGACCATGGGAAATGAAAGGTGGAATTGTTTAATGGGGGGAAAAGGGGGAACAGCATGGTGGGTTTAGAGAGCAGCTTTTGAGGTGGGGAGGGGAGTTTTGTTGGGGGAAAATTCTGCGTGAAGACCGGTCCACCCATTGATTTGATTAAAGAGATGACAAGAAGGAAACTTTTATTTATTTTCTGGTTGCCAGTTGCAGACAACCCGCAATCTGGGCTGTGGGTCTGACAGGTGTTACAACTGCAGCCTGATCAGTGATTTCATTTGGAGTCACTTCCCATCCGATTAAAAAATTGACAGGCTCAGGGTTAACTCCTGGCTGTTTAAAGAGCCAGCTGGTGCCTCCCTTACTGAAAAGTGGCCTAGGGATGTTATAGACTAGACCCTGCACCCTCTGCAATGCAGATAAAGGCCCTCAGCTGCAGCATGAGCCATGCCTTACTCTCCAAAATAGCCTCTACCAGGAGACCAATTTCTCAGCACAATCCAGCCTGACCCTCCCTAATGAAAAAGCCCCTGGCTCTTGACCCGCATTCATTGTGATGTGCTGGTGGCTTGCCGGGGGAAGAAAAACAACCTCTGTGTAATGCAGCCGCTGCGGTTTTCTGATGGCTCTGCGGTTTCCCGGAGCGGAGGAGTGTCTTTTATTCCCTTTGCCGCTCGACGCACCGAGAACGAAAAAGCCACATTGCACAAATCCTGGCCTGTTCCAGCTCTGCCCATTGCTCCGGTGGGAAATCAGAGCCTGTCTTTGCTTGGCAGCAAAAAACCCCACAAGGGGTGCCTGGTGCAGGGCGTGGCTGAAAATGTTTGCCCTGAAAGAGGCGCTGGGAGGGAAGGAAGATCCATTGCTTTGGTAGTGACATGTAAGTGGCAGGGCTGAGGAGACTATGGAGGTAAAAGGGGGTTCATTACTGTACCCCTTGGGCTACCCTGAGGGGCAATCCCATAGTAGGAAGGCATTTTAGAGTAGTTGCCAGTGATGGGACCTAAGAATCAATTCCCCCCTCAGTTTCCCCCAAATCCTCCCATATAAGAGGAGGTGGGAGGCAGTCTGTCGGAATCAGAGGCAGGGCCCGCTCCCCTGAGCTCAGCGGGGGGGGCAGGATCGGGCCCCCAATCTGCTCTCTCTCAATGCCTGCAGCCCCCACCCACTGAGGGTGGAGGAGAATTTTTGCTGCTGGTGGGGGTGCTCTCGTTGCCAGAGCCAGAGATGATTTAACCCTCCATAGCCTGATGCCCAGCCAACTGCCACTCCCCATCCCTGGTGTGGGTGCGGCATGATGGCCCCCCTCTCCCTGATCCTTAGTACCAGGATCAGAAACTCCTAAATGCCTGCCAGTACTGCACGCCCATCCTGTGATCACCACTCTAGTGAAAACACAATGGGGCTCCCTGCTGCATGATAAGCCTGTGCCAAGGGCAGGCCAAGAGGGCGGGTCACTGCACAGGCAAGAGAGCCAGAATCCCAGGCTGGGGGCACGTACCAGCTCCAAGAACCAGCTGCATCTGGTCTGGCTTCTTGGCTGGCAGCAAGATGACCGCAGCAAGGAGCAGCCTATGGCTGCGTGCTGTCCCCATGGGACAGGGACCAGCTTTCTGCATTGGCTTGTACAGCACCTGGCGCCATCCTGGCTACAGAGCAGGGCGTGTCGGCGCCTGGATCAGCTACCGTGGGCACGTAGCACTAGAGCTGTGTGCTTGTCCGCCAGTGCCCCCTACTGGAGCCCTGTGGACCTGCTTGTGCACGGTGCCTGGTTCCAAAGCAGCGTTTCTCAACCTTTTTGGTACCAGGGGCCGGCTTGCTGCCTTCCTGAACTGTGACAGGGAAATCTCAGGGACCGGCACCAGGTTTTTGAGAAATCCTGCTCTAGGCTAGTACCCTTCTGGGGCAGATTTGGCCTGCCTAAGGCGGAGGTTTCCGTGCTACCCATGGACAGGCTGAGGTCCAGGCGCAATGTGCACTGGGATGCATTCATAATATGTGGATTAGGCCGGCCAGAGTTAGCTTTTCCCTCTGCTCCTGTAGCAGGGACCGAGGGTGTCTCTTTAAGCCTTCATTAGGCAAGGGATGAGTTTGGCAGGTCTCAGTCCAGTCTCTCGTGTCCACACTACAAGGAAGCTGCCACCCAGTTTGGCACCGAGTGTCCGGAAAGAGAGACCGAGCATCAGAATGGGCCCTGAAGAGTTGCCTCAGTGAGAGTCTGGTGACCATAAGAGAAGCCGTGCGGTCTAGCGAACTGTGCTGCGAGCCGGGTTCTCTTCCCAGAGCTTGCCCAAACTATAGCCCTGCTGTGTGCCTCAGTTTCCCCATCTGTAAACGGGGGTGGGAGGAGGGGGCTGATCGCAACGTATTTGCCTTATTTAGAAAGGAAAGAAACCAGCTGGTTTGGCGGTGGGAAGGACGGGCAAGGGGTAGAGTCTGGATTTCAGCCTTCAGCAAACTTCATCCCCCTCCTTTCCCATTCTGCCCCCCACTTCCGCCCCCAGACGCTCCTGTGCTGAGCTTCGAGAATGGGGAGAAGTCCACAGTCCTCTTCCACGATGCCGGGTCTGAGCAGCTGTACGTTGGGGGCAGGGGAGCGCTGCGCATCTTGACATATAAGGAGTCGGAGGTCAACCAGACCCAGGTAAGAGGTGGGGTGTGTAGGGGTCTCTAGCTCCTCTCACTGGGTTTCTCCTGGCCCCTGCCAACCCCCCACCCCCACCCGCACCCCACCACCAGCCTGCAATGATGGTGGATGGTCAGCCAGCCTCAGCTGGAGGCCCCAGAGCTGACAAGCCAGCGAAGAGATCCGGCAGCTTCCAGAGAAGACCGGCTCAGGCACAAAGAAGAGACTCCCAAGCAAGGACAGGCTCCATCAGATCCTATGGGCGAGTTTCCTCTCCTTGGGCCATCAGCTTCCCCCAGCTCAGCCTGGGGAAGGCAGCTCCCAGCCGAGACCGGGCTGGGCTTCGAAAGGAGAGCCCCTTTGATCTCACTTGCTGGGCTCAGGGGCCACCTGCCGGCTGGCCAGGTAGCCACGGGACGGCCACCTGCCATCCCACAGCAGGGCTTTCCTCTCTCGAGGCCGCAGGGCAAGAGAGATCTGGGGCCATCTCCATTTGCAGCGGGTCCCCCTGAGGGCACAAGGGGCCCCGATAAACACGGGGTTAATGCCACATCCCCCCGCCCCTTGCATAGTCGCTGGGGGCAGGGCTGGGCCGCGAGGTCTGTGGGAAGATGGGGTACGGCCAGGGTCAGAGGCCTGCGGGACCCCTCCTGTGGCTGATCAGAAGCACCATCCCCTTGAGGGCTACCCCGCTGGGCCTTCCCACCTGTGGCCAGGGGTCGGGTGCAGATCAGGGTCTGATCAGCGTTGCTCCCCGTCTGCCTCCCAGGTTCCCCTGTGGGCCGACGAGAAGGCAGAGAAGAACTGCAGGAACAAGCCTGGGGCAGTGCAGGTGAGAGGGGGCCCTGGCGAGGGACGGGCCTGAGCCATGAGCGACTGACACCCCCAGCCGTATGTTGAGCCCCCCAGAGATGGCTAACGGGGCTTAGAGACGCCCCCACGGTGCTGAGCATGGAGGGACCCATTGCCTCTGCTCTGGGCAAGGCTGGTGGTCCCTTCACTGCGCCAGGGCTCGGCTCCAAGGAGCTGGGCAGTTGCCTTGAGCTTCCTTCACCGCCACAGTTTCTCCATTTCCTGAGAGTGTCCCGCTACCACAGCACAGACAGCATTGCAGCTGCTGCATGGGGGTGGTGGGGTCTAGTGGGTAGAGCAAAGGGGGGGCTGGGAGGCAGGACTCCTGGGTTCTGTTCCCAGCTGTGGGAGGGGAGTGGGGTCTAGTGGTGGGAGCAGAGGACAGGGAATCAGAACTCGTGGGTTCTATCCCAGCTGTGCCCCTGGCTCCGTCACCCATCGCCGGTTTATCGTGGGTATATAATCACACACAGCGGACGTCTCAGATCTACCTGCTCAGTGAAAGGCTGCGGGCTGGGTCTGTTCCTGCCATTAATGCCGGGTACGTGTAATGAGCACTAACAGCTGTGCTGCTTCGCCCACAGGCCGAGTGTGACAACTACATCCGGGTAATCCAGAGGCTGAACAGCAGCTCCATCATCGTCTGCGGCACCAACGCGGGTTCCCCCAAATGCTGGTTCCTGGTGAGCACAGGAGGCTGGGGCGAGGAAATGCATAAAGAATGGCCCCTGGGCGTAGGGTGCGCTAGGCACCTCACTCGTAATTGGACTGGGACATTTCCATCCCCGGGTCTATAATATTGCCCTGTGACCCATCAAATCTGGGCTCATTCTCCTATGGCGTCTTTTAAGGAAGTGGTTCCATTCCCAGCTCTGGGAGTGGAGTGGGGCATAGGGATTGAATCAGGGGGGGATTGGATGTCAGGACTCCTGGGTTCTGGACTCCCGTGTCCCCTGCCCTGTCTCCATGGGCGTGTCCCCCTGTGTGTAAGATGGGCCCTGCCTCGCAGGGAGACTAGACTCAGGGACGTGTCAGACTGCACGGGGCCAGCTGGGCTGAGGTGTGTGAAGCTTCTTGGGTAAGATCTATAGAAACAATTCAACCTGCTGGCTTGGGTTTAACCCTCCCCCCAGAGCAATGACACGACGCTGCAGCAGGACAAACGGGGCCAAGCCCTTGCCATCAGCGGGGAGAGCCTCGCCCCGGCATCGCCGTCTCAGCCGGCTGCAGCCATCGCCGTGGGTAAGGAGATCTGCCTCTCTCCATCCCCTGATAGGAGGGGAGGGGAGGGGAGCCACCTAGGGTCCCCCCGGGCCTCGCCTTGGGGGTGTTCTCTGCTTGGATCCCAAGTCCCGGAGCAGGGGTGTTGGAGAGGGAGGTGGCATTGGACCTGTGCAGTGGGCTTCCCCACCGCGGCCTGTGCTAGCCCAAGACGAGCCAGCCCCATGGGAAGGTCCAGTGGAGGTCCCAACAGGGGAGGCTGGGAGCAGAACGGGTGCCAATAAAGGAGTTTCCTTCTTTGGAGGAGATCCCACCTCAGCCCCGATGGGCTTTGGAACTCTGCTGAGAGGTGATGGGGAGCCGGGACTCCTGGGTTCTGTTCCCAGCTCCGGGAGGGAATGTGGGCTAGTGGTTAGAGCAGGCAATTGGGAGCCCTCCTCTACCCCTGTCTCCCAGCGTGACCTGGGGCTGGCCGTGAAGAACGAGCTTTGTTCTTTGTTGCCCTTAGAGCAGGGTCCTCTGTTGTCTTGAAAGTGGATATTGGCATACTCCACGGGAGGCTGGTGGGGAGGGGGCCGGGGCTCCTCCCCCGCCCCATGGAGAAATACCCATCCTGGTTTGCCTTGGCTTAATATTGCAGAGGGCAGCCTGTACGCGGCATTGTCCCGGGACAGAAGCACCATCCAGAGGAGCTATGGCCCAAGGAAGCTGCTGAGAACAGAAGACAAATGGGTCGCCAGTAAGAGAGGCTTTTCCTATTGCCCAGTCGCAGGGAGGGTCAGAGCAGCCAGGCTGGGCCCGACGCTTTCCCCAAAGATCCATCACCTCCAGCAGCAGCCAGTCCCTGATGCTGCAGAGGAAGGCAGATTTCACCCCAAGGCAATGCACTGGGTCACACCTTGCAGGGGTCGAGGGTTGTGTGCCCCTCCATCCCTCTGGAGCGATCATCTGGTTCCCTTTAGCATCAAACTCCGTTGCCCCAGTCTCAGCTGAAACAGCTATGTGTTATATTGGCCAGAGAACTGTCCAGCCCCCACAGCGTTTGCCTCGCTGAAGCCCTGCAGCAAGGAGTTCCACAGGTTGGCATTTCAGACCCTTCAGCTCTAGCAATCTAGGCTGGAAAGATAATAGGAAGACGTTTCAAAGGCACATTTGCAAGCATGGCAGATGGCATCCATAAAAAGCTGGCACGTCAGGGATGGGCCCCTCACTGCAGAGATGATGAGGTTTTTAAGGTCAGGCTTGATGAAACCCTGGCTGGGATGATTTAGTTGGGGATTGGTCCTGCTTTGAGCAGGGGGTTGGACTAGATGACCTCCTGAGGTCCCTTCCAACCCTGAGATTCTCTGATTCTATGATACAGATTCTCTGATTCTATGATACAGATTCTCTGCCCTCTGCCAGTAGAAGCTCTGATTCCCAAACCAAAACGTGGCCTAGGGGATAGAGCACTGGAGTGGGAAACAGGAGACCTAGAGTCTGTTCCTGGTTCTGCTGCTGTTCCCTTCCTGTGCCTCAGTTTCCCTATCTGTGAAATGGGGATAATGATACTGCCTTCCTTTGGGGAGAGCTAGGGATGATCACTATTATTCTATGAAACAGATGCAATCCAGTAGCGCCAACTCACGCAACCGTCTTGCAAGCCTCACAGTAGTTGAAGTCCTTCTTAAAGCCCCACCTCCTTGAGTCCTGTCGTTGCAAGAGAATCTCAGAAATATAAATTATTTAGCTCTCCTGGTTGCAGAGAAAAGCTGGACAATGAGATTCCTAAAGCCTCAGAATAACCAGAACCCCACATTTATTTATTTTTTTCAACCTCATGATTTTAAAGCCAGTCTCGTTGTTTTGAGGGGCCTGGGGTTGGCGACATGCATGACCCCCTCCATGCCCATATCTCGACTTGGCCAATCAACCAAGGAATTAGTGGTGGTGCTGGCACGCACGTGGCTCCAGCCAGGTTTCTTTACACGCTTTGATCTCTTTTCTCATCCCATCCCCATTTCCTCCCGCAGAGGCAGAGTTCGTCACTGCCGCCTTGGTGCCGGGAAAGGAGTCCCACCTGGATGAAATCTACTTCTTCTACAACGAAGTCAACGAGACAGCGGGGCTGGATGAAGAGCCGGTCAAAGCCCGGCTGGGCCGCGTGTGTAAGGTACGGAGACCCCGCAGGCCGAGAGCTGGCAGGGAAAGGCAAATGTCTCGTCTTGATCTCCATTCTCACGCCTGGTCTGGGTGCGAGGGTGATGTCACGGTGTCAGCAGCAGGGTCTGGGTGCGAGGGTGATGTCACGGTGTCAGCAGCAGGGTCTGGGTGCGAGGGTGATGTCACGGTGTCAGCAGCAGGGTCTGGGTGCGAGGGTGATGTCACGGTGTCAGCAGCAGGGTCTGGGTGCGAGGGTGATGTCACGGTGTCAGCAGCAGGCCCTGGCAGCATGAGCTGGTGTCACTGGAGCTAAAAGGACCAGTTTTGTGAGCCATGTGTGTGAGCCACATGTGTGTAGTTATAACAACTTTAGCTGCTGTTATAACGGGCCAGGGCTGCGCGCTTTGGCCAACGTGGTTCAAGCCACGTGTGGATCTGCTGGGGGCCGGGGGTTGTGGTGGAACGTCCGTGCTTTAGGCCTGAAGAGCTCTGGGATTTTTCCTCCCCGACCCTGCTCAGGTGGATGAAGGTGGGAAGAGCCTCCTGGTTGATTTCTGGACCACGTTCCTCCAGGCCAGGCTGGTGTGCGGCAGCCCCACCCATCCCCAGCGCTTCAACCAGCTGCACGATGCCGTGGTCCTGGGCGAGGGGAGGAGGGGCCAAGGGACGCTGTACGGGATCTTCGCCAGCGCCTGGTGAGCGGGGGCCGCGCCCGGAGCCAGGCAGGGCTGGGGCCACACTGCAGGCTGGAGTCGCACAGACTCCTCGCCCCACGGCTGGTGATGGGGGCAGAACGTTGCCTAGGGGTGCAGGGAGGAGGCAGGGCCATGGGGGGAGGGGCTCTCGCCCACCCTGTTGCCCCTCTCCCGTGGACTATGTCTCATGAGACAGATGGGAATCACGGTGCCCCTTCGCCAGACTGGGAGAATAGCATAGGAGTAGTTTGATGTCTATATATGGGGCGGTGGGGGCAGCTCCAGTCAGGCCAATGGGGCCAAACGTAGGGGGGGAAATTCCGTGCCTGCCCCAGACTTGCAGTTTGGGGGAACAATACCCCCCCTTCCCCAGCCCATCCCCAAACTATGCCTGTGAAGAATAGGCCCGGAAGCCGCCCAGCCTAGAGCTGCTTTAGGGTGACCAGATGTCCCAATTTTATAGGGACAGTCCCGATTTTGGGGTCTTTTTCTTATACAGTAACTCCTCATTTAACGTTGTAGTTATGTTCCTGAAAAATGCAACTTTAAGCGAAACAATGTTAAGTGAATCCAATTTCCCCATAAGAATTAATGTAAATGAGGGGGTTAGGTTCCATGGATTTTTTTTTCCACCAAAGACTATATTTTTTATCTATCTATCTAATCATCTATCTATCTATCTATACACACACACACACACACGCAGTATAAGTTTTAAACAAATAATTTAATACTGGTACACAGTGAAGATGATTGTGAAGCTTGGTTGAGGTGGAGGAGTCAGAGGGTGGGATATTTCCCAGGGAATGCCTTACTGCTAAATGATGAACTAGCAATTGGCTGAGCCCTCAAGGGTTAACTCTCATGGTTTACAAGGCAGCAGGAATGGAGTGAGGGGAGAGAGCATGGCAGACAGAGACAGAGACACACACTGTGTGTGTGAGAGAGAGATGCGCATTTCCCCTTTAAGTACACTGCCTTGTTAATTAGATCAGCTTGCTGAGACCACAGCTGCTGCTGCCAGCAAACTCCCTCTGTCCTGAGCCCTGTCATGTGCCCCCCCTGCTCTATGGAAGATGGGGTAAGCGGGGTGCAGAAGCAGGGGGGAGGGGGACACCCTGACATTAGCCCCCTCTCTTCCTCCCCTCCCCCCCCCCCGTACAGCAAGCAGGAGGCTCGGGGAGCAGCTCCAAGGCAGAGGGCAGGAGCAGCACATGGCAGTGCGGGGAGGGACAGCTGCAATTGGGAGCCTGCTGGGCAGCTGCTGCACAGGGAACTTAGGGGAGCGGGGAGCTGATAGAGGGGCTGCCGTCCACCCTGGTTCCAAGCCCCCACCAGCCAGCTCCAACCAGCTGCTCTTCCTGCAAGCTGTGGACAAAGCAGGCGGCTGCCAAACGACGTTAGAAGGGAGCATGGTGCAACTTTAAACCAGCGTGTTCCCTGATTGATCAGCAACGTAACAATGAAACCATGTTAACCGGGACGACTTTAAGGGAGGAGTTACTGTATAGGCCCCTATTACCCCCCATCTCCTGTCCCGATTTTTCACACTTGCTGTCTGGTCACCCTAAGCTGCTTAGACAGGCAGGACATCCATTGGGCAAAGAGGTGGAAGACAATGACAAGGCGTCCAAGCTCCCTGGCCAGTCTCCCCCTCCCCGAGCAGGGAAAATAACTCGGCGCTGGCTCCCCCATTCGACTCCAGCTCAGGTCCGCCGCGCCTGCCAGTCATTTCCGTTGGGTGGGCCTCACAGCTCAGGTCCCAGCACAGAGCGCCCAGCGCCAGCGGTAACCGGCTCTGCCTTGCCAGCCGCCAAGGCCTGAATGGAGCGTTTTCCCCCTGCAGGGGCACGACCGCCGTGTGCGCCTACTCCATGGACAAGGTGACCCATGCCTTCAAAACCTCCAGGCTCAAGGGCTACACCAACGTCCTGCCAGCGCACCGACCCGGCACGGTGAGGCCCGCGCGGGGCGGGGTTCGCATCCCAAAACAGCTCCCCGGGAGTAACGGAGGGACCCCCGTTTCTGACAGTGAACGGAGGTGCGGTGGGGACTCTGAGCTTCTGTGGCTTGCAGGGAATTACCAGAGAGCTGCCCGGGCCAGTCAGTAGCCGCAAAAGGCCCGATCTCAGTCACAGGGGTCTGCAAGTGGCCGCAGGGTCATTTTGAAAGCTCAGCTTTGTCCTTCTGCTTTCTGGGAGCTGCATGAAGTTAGGCGGGAGGGGTCCACTGAGCACCCCTTTAAACGCTTGCCAATGAAATGCGTCCGCAGCCAGAGCTCTTCCTCCTTTCCACGGGAATTTGTAAACAACAAATTATCTCCACAGGGCCAAACTTCCTGGCCAACCCCACTCATCCCTCTGCCCACAGCCCCCCATCCCTCCAATCGGAAACCAGCCATCTCTTCCCCTCACCTCCTGCTGCCCTCAGCACCTCACAGCCCCTGTCTCCTCCATTCTGCCAGCTCCTTCTCCACTGGACCCCCTAGCACCAGACGCCTGGGCCCTGTCACATCTTTGGAGCAAATTGAACCTGTGGAAGGGAGAGGGTTAGTAGCTGCAGTGCAGTGCTCTGGAGGGAGAACTGGGAAGGGGATGGGACTGGCCCAAGGTCACCCAGCAGATCAGTGGCAAAGTTAGGGATGGAACCTGGTCCCCCTGAGTCCCACGTGGGTGCCTGAAGGGGGCAGGTGCACATGAACGGGGAAGCGTTTAGGGAGGACGGCCGGGTTAGCACAGAGACCGTTGCAATCTCATGGACACAAGAGCTGGGCGAATAACATTTTTTGGTTCACTGGCAAGTCCAGAAAACTGGGGGAAGACTCATTTGGGGCAACCCAAAATTGAAATTAAAAAAAAATTGGCAAATCAAGAAGTCAAAAATTTTCATTTTGGGGCGAACATGTCAATTTGGGGGTTTTGCTTCCTTTTTTAAAAGCGAAATTAAAGGGAATTTCAAAACAAAAAGTCGGTTTGAATCGAAACATTTTTTGAAAAAATTGTTAGGGTTTTTTTCAACCCCAAACAATTTGCCAAAACCAACACAAGTTCATAAAATGTTTCAGTTGAGCCGATCCTGCTTTTTTTTTTCTGTCAGAAAAAAGTGTTGTCCGAAAAATTTCACTCAGCTCCCATAGCAGCACTTAGGTCCAGATCCTCAAAGGTATTTTGGTGCCTAAATCCCTGTGACAGGGTCCCAGGAGAGCCACTGTGGTTACTTAATTAGGGCAAACAGCAAAGAATGGGACAGACAGTCCCCAAAGCTGGTGATCATTCCAGTACTTAGATCCACCAAGCTAGCCTCAAAACAGCTTCTACAATAACCTTCCTGGTTACCCAGAAGCCAAAACTCAGTTCCCTTAAAGCAACCCAGCCTTAGGCCTCCACCCAGGCACCCAAATCAAATATGATGAGGATACTGAACATCTTATTCACCATAGAAGAAAGTTCTACCAATCCCAAAGGATCGGACACATTACCTCCCAGGTTAATGAATATTTCAGATCTTACCCAAATACACGCTTACAGCCAATTCTTATTAACTAAACTAAAATGTATTTAAAAAGAGAGAGAATGGTTAAAAGATCAGTAAACATCCAGATGTGAGTACAGTTCTGAGATCAGATTCACAGTAGAGATGGTGAGTTTTGTAGTTGCAAAGAGTTCTTTCAGAATTAGTCCACTGGACTATAACCTATGTTCATATTCAGGGTGGTCCAGATGGGACTGGAGATCTCCGTCTTATGACTCAAGTTTCCCCTGCATAAAGCATCAAGCAGATCTGAGATGAAAGGATCAGGTCCCAAGAGCCTTTTATACAGTTTTCTAGCTGCCTCTTGACCATACAGTCCTGGGTGAACAATAGGCTTTTGATGTAACCTGCTGTTTCCTAAACATCACCAGTAATCAACTACCTGGATTAACATAAGATAATTTATCCATTAAGCAGTTCATATACAGTTTACCACAAACTTTAAAGAGACACAGAGACAATGACATTATTTCACCCAAAATTCACCTAAATCAGGGCTGGCTAACCTGTGGTTCCGGAGCCACATGCGGCTCTTCAGAGGTTAATATGTGTCTTCTTGTACAGGCACCAACTCCGGGGCTGGAGCTACGGGCACCAAATTTCCAGTGTGCCGGGGGATGCTCAGTGCTCAACCTCTGGCTCTGCCACAGGCCCTGCCCCCACTCCACCCCTTCCAGCCCCCTCCCCTGAGCCTGCCGTGCCCTTGCTCCTCCCCGTCCCCCCAGCCTCCTGCACTCCAGGTGATGAGGAGGTGTGGGGAGGGAGGAGGAGGCGCTGATCGGTGGGGCTGCTGGTGCGCGGGAGGTGCTGGGAGCGGGGCAGGGGAAGCTAATAGGGGGCTGCTGACATATTACTGTGGCTCTTTGGCAATGTACATTTGTAAATTCTGGCTCCTTCTCAGGCTCAGGTTGGCTACCCCTGGCCTAAATCATAGAATCACAGAATATCAGGGTTGGAAGGGACCTCAGGAGGTATCTAGTCCAACCCTCTGCTCAAAGCAGGACCAATCCCCAACTAAATCATCCCAGCCAGGGCTTTGTCAAGCCTGACCTTAAAAACCTCTAAGGAAGGAGATTCCACCACCTCCCTCGGTAACCCATTCCAGTGCTTCACCACCCTCCTAGTGAAATAGTGTTTCCTAATATCCAACCTAGACCTCCCCCACTGCAACTTGAGACCATTACTCATAACATGTTAACATTACTCATAAATGTTAATATTCCCTTTTGATCTCTGAATCAGTAGCTATAATGATAGACAGGAACTGTCTGTTTACACGGCTGACATCTAAAAAGATATAAGTCAACACATGCAATTAGAATTACCTCTAGTTTTCTAACAAGACAGGTTTGCATTTCAAAGTTCTGGCCTATCTAACATGGAATGGCCCTAATCACCATTTACAGACTCTTCTAACATGTCTCTAAAGGTTGAATCTGGGTCATTTAACCCTGCAAGCTGCTTAACCCTTTCTGGCCATGTGTCACACTCCCATTGAATCTGGTAGGAGTTAGGTGCCTCACTCTCTTTGACTCTCTGCTGGATAACGCCCAGCATGAGCTCTGCATTGGGTGGCTCCTCGTAGACATCACTGGAGGAGCCTGAGGGTCTGTCTGGGCAGAACTCGGCCTCCCTCTTCGTTACCCGCCGACCTTTTCTGTTCTTTCCATAGTGTGTCCCCTACAGTTCCCCTAGCGCCCCCTCCAAAGCTGTCCTCAGCATCATCAAAGATCACCCCGAGATCGAGACCGTCATCTACCCCGAGGGGCAGCGCCCCCTGTACGTGCTGCAGACTAATGACACCTACACCAAGGTGGTGGCCGACAGGGTCCTGGACGCCAGCAACACTTCTCGCACTGTCCTCTACCTTGGGACGGGTAGGTGTGGCGGGCGCTGGGAATGTGCCCTCTGGGACTCAGCCTTTGTGGAGCCGCGTCTGGGTGCTTAGGTTTTGTCAGTGCAGGGACGCCAGGCCACCCAGTAGAGCCAAGAACAGCACCCAGGAATTCTCAGCCCTCCTGCTCTAACCACTAGACCCCACTTCCCTCCCAGAGTCAGGACCCAGGAGTCTTGACTCCCAGCTGCCTGCTCTAAGCACTAGCCCCCACTCCCCCAAGAAGTCAGGCAGCTGAAGATCCCAGGGCGAGATACATGCAGCATCCGCCCCACGCCAGCCACGGATCAGGTGGGGTCTGTGCCTCCTTGGAGGGCCTGGTCCATTGCTGAGCAGACGCTGACCGAGGTGATTCCTCCCCCAGGAGAATCTCTTCTACCCGACGGCGCTGTGTGCTTGCCCTGTGAGGTGAAGTGTAGGCCAGGGCTTGGCTCACCTCCCGGTCGCCAGTTCGACTCTAGCGCTGGCTGGGGATGGCTTTGTGACGTTCTGGTCTGACGGCTGCTTGCTGGTCCTTGTGATATGAGCTGGGGGGCGGGGAAACCCAGGTGTCCACATCACAAATCTGGGAGCACCACAGGCAGCACGTTGACCCCTTTCTGGGCAGCCCCAGCAGAGGCCAAGGGCTTGCCTGGGCCCCGGAGATGGTGCTCCCCTCCAGTGGGCCCCTCCACAGGGCAGAGCTGGGGCATGGGGGCAGGCCCATGGACGGCAACTAGCCCTGTCCCTGCTCGGACCCTGCCTGTCCTGGGCATGCAGAGAGGCCTCTGGCTGTCTGCAGGTGAAACCCGGCCAAGCTCCCATCGCTTTCAAGGGGGCCGGGCTCCTTCCTCTGAGTTCCCCACGTCTCTGTCCGCTGCAGATAAAGGGAAGATCCACAAAGTCCTGGAGACTGGAGGGCAGACGATCATCATCGCAGAGCTGAGCCCTTTCCGGAGAGACGCGCCCATCTCTGGGATGGCCCTGGATGCCTTCACAGTAAGCGCCCTTCCCCCTCTCTACCTTTGCTCTGTATTAACACTGACGGCTGTGGCATATTGCAAGCTGTCTCTCTAAATGCTACGGGGTTTTCTTGGTCCTGCTGGCAGGCTGGGTCTAGCAGCAGTTAGTCTGCAGAGAGGCAGCCTTGAGTAAGGTGGAGTGGGTTGTGCCTCGCTGTTTTAGGGAGCAGCCTGCTTTGTCTCTCACTGCTTTGGGGTTCTTATGTGTCAGGGTTCTGGATTCTAAGCAGGAAGGTCGTGTTATGCTGCAACCTTCCAGCAAGAGTATTTGGTTTTGTCTAATGTCTCAGTGTGTATGCCCTGAACATAACACCTGTTTCTAAGACAGACACCCACCCTCACCCCCAACAAGTGCTTTTGCTTGTGAAGTCCATTACGGGCATAATCCTGCTGCCAGTGGAGATTTCAATGGGAATTTTGCCAGCGCTTCTGCTTGGAAAGGGATTGGCCCCGGTTTGCATTGCACCCATCAGTTCCAGAGCATGCGGCCTCCTCTCTTGCTTGTTTGTTTGAACCTTTGACTAACCCGACCCCTCCTTGGCAGGGGCACCTCTATGTAGCCACTGAGTTCGAGGTGACGCGCCTGCCACTGGCAGACTGTGGGCAGTACAGGGAGACCTGCTGGAAGTGTGTCCTCGCCAAGGACCCGTACTGCGGATGGGATCCAGACGGCAAAAAATGCTCGGCCATCTCCCGAGAGTCAAATGACACTGCCAGGTGTGCTCGGTCTTAAAGGCGGAATACTTTGATCCCAATCTGCCATCCATTCAATGGTTTTGTCAAGTTGGGGAGAGAGGGAGGAAATGAAAGGAGCTGGTAGCTGTAAACATACACACAGTAACATGAAGGCAGCATGGCCTATTGGTTAGAGCATCTGTCACACAGGGAGATCTCAGGTTGCCTGGGATCTATTCCCAGCTGTGGGAGGGAGACATGTTTACTAGTTAGAGCATGAGGCTGGGAGCTAGGACACCTGGGTTCTATTCCTAGCTATGCCACCGATTCGCTGTATAACCTTGCCCAAATCACTTCCCCGTGCCTCAGTTTGCCCATCTGTATAATTTCTTCCTGTTCACATTTTTGGAACACAACTTTAGGGCACCTCCCGTACTACGAGCATAGACAAAGGCTGCCCATAAACAGATTCACCTGCCCCAACCACAGCCTTGACAAAGGGGGAAAGCTGAGCTTTGCCAAGAGCCGGGAGGGTTACAGATCTGGGCTCTGGCGGAACATGCTGGGGGGAGAGGAGCAGGTTCCAAACTCGAGGACCCTGCTCAGAGAAGGCCCGCTGGTTTATCCTGAGGGAGCTCCAGGTGAGGCTATTTCAACTGTGATAGCAATCACAGGGGACGAGGCTGCCTTTCGCAAACCATGTCATGCGTTCCCATCCTCGCACAGCACTCGATTATGTCCACACTGCAGAAACTAGTATCGCCGCAGTGTAAAGCAGCAGGACTCCTGCTCGCATAGCTCCACCGCCTCCCTGAACAACGTTAGCTATGCTGAAAGAAGCACTCTTCTGCCTGCATAGCTACACCGGGCGTCTGTTGTTCGCACAGCTCTGACACCAGGACATGTGGGGTATTTCACACCCCTGACCAACAAAGCTATGCCGCTATATGTTTTCAGTATAGATTAGGCCTTAGATTCGTGGGCAAAAGGCATTTTGTATTGAGAACTGGCAGGAAAATTTGCATTGAAAACGTTTTCTGTTTTGACAAAACAATGTGTGTCTATTTTGGTTACATTTTCTTTAAGGTTAAAAAAAATGAAAACAAACCCATTTGGGAAATGGTGAAATGTCCTATGTTGACTTTTTCAGAAGGAAAAGTTTTGAGTTTTCATTTCAAAAAGACTTTTTTTGATTAGAAATGTATTTAAAAAATAATAAAACAGGTTGAAATGTTTCAACTGACCGAAGAAAAAATGGTGGAATTTGGTTCTGTGAAAAAAATTGAAATTTTGGTTTTGGCTATCCATTTTCAGACCAGCTGTAATGGATGTATTATTATGTATAATAAAGAAATAAAGCTGAATATGCTTGCTCAGGACTTCTAAACCTAGACTGGACAAAACCCTAGAGCAGTGTTTCTCAACCCGCAGCCCACTCGCTGCCTGTAGCCTAATCACACAGCTGCGGCCGTGTGACATCCTCAGGGCCATACAAGGTAGTATCTATATTGTATGGATGCAGCCCACATTACACAAAGAGAGCTGCATATGCGATTCACAAGGGTAAACAGGTTGAGAACCTCTGCCCTGGAGACTGTCCTCTACTGCACAACCCTGCACTGGCAGGGGAATGACTTGGCTGTAGAGTTGGTCAGGAAATGGGATTTTTTTCCTATGGAAAACAGATTTTTTTGACAGAAATTCAGATAATGAAAAATTCAGATATGCTACCATGGTGCCTCATGGGAGTTGTAGTTCATGCGCCTCAAGCTCCCTTTCTCCTCCCTAGGCTGTGCTCCACAGCTGGGCTACAACTCCCATGATGCACCTTGGTCCTGCCGCTTGGAGAGGCAGTGCATCATGGGAGTTTGTCGCCGTGGTGCATCATGGTAGACTAGCTGGGGAGCTCAGTCTATAGAGGAGAATGGGGACATGAAACAACCAACCTACGTCTCCCATGAGGCACTGCACTGCAGCAATATATCCAAATTGAGCAATTTCAGTGTTTCAACAAACAAATGAATTTTGCTAGAGAAAGCAGACCCTTTTTGTGAAAGGATAATAACTTCTATTTATATAGCCACCCATCGTGCAGGGTAAATAAGAAATGCAGCCACCTCTGGGCTACAGCAAGAGAACTAGAACAGGGGCCAGCAGTGCTGCACAATAGGACCCAGAATGAAGGAGAATCCTGTGTCTTAGCAGGAGGTCTGGCTAGACCTCCACAACTCACCTTATGCTCTTGTATGTAGCGCTAGCTCCTGATCTCTGTGTTGCAAGATGTTGGAGACACAGAGTGAGCTTCCGGCAGCCAGCATGGGGGCGGAGGCGGGAAGCTGGGGCTAAGCACTGGCCCTTGTTAAAATGACAGTTCCTTCTCCATCCTCTGGATGAGGATGCGACAGGCACGTGTCCCTTGCCACCCTCCTGAACGATTTCCCCTCTCTCTCTGCCTTTCCTTGCAGCAACTTCCTGCAGAGCCTGGACCCAGAAGCCGAGGACGTGTGTGAAGGTGCAGCAGGTAGGTGACTCGGCCTTTGCGGAACCCTGGTTGCACACAGGTGTTGCTGCCTCGGCCGTGGAGACCCGCCCTGGAAAGCAGATGACAAAAGGCCCGTCTGCCCGAGGGAATCTCGCTGTTGCCCCCGTGGGCATGGAAAAAACAAGCGGCGTCTCTCGGGACTGCGAGGCCTTGTCTAAGCTAGAGCCTCCAGTCTCCCGCTGGAGGTGCAGCAATGGGATTTTCCTACTCTGCACCGAGCTTAGCCGGCAAGGCCATTCAAGGGCCAGGGATTCCGCCTGCCCGCTCTCACTACCAGCAGGGCTCAGCCCTGGGGCAATGGAGGGACACGGCCCCAAAACTCTAGTGCCTTAGCGAGACCCTAAGGTTACTCCTTCCCCACTGCTAAGCTGCGTGAGGACCCTGTTGCTGGCACAGTGCCTCCCCCCTCCATTTGAATTGGTGCATTTCCAGCTTCAAAAGCTGTGACCAAGGTACGGCAGGAAAATGGTTTGGTCGAGACCGTGCCGTAAATCCAGGGCTGTGCTAGCCGTCGGGAGGAGAGAGTCTGCGGTAATGGTTCACACACCCCCCAGTGATACGGTGCGGAGGAGCCAGGTCTCCTGGGTTCTCTTCCCAGCCCTGGGCCAGGGGGCAGCATGGAATTTTCAGAATGGCTCTGGGCCAGATTTGCACGTGCTCATCACTCCCAACTGGGATTAGATTTTCCCAAAGAGTTCAGGTCCCCCTTGGGGCACGTCTAGGCCGCAATCCCAGGGTGTGAGTGACGGCAGCTCGAGTGGACGTACCCGACCTAGCTTTAATTTAGCTAGCTCAGGTATCAAAGCAGTGACGCCTGCGCCAGAGAGGAGGGGCAAGTGGGGCAATTTGCCCCAGGCCCTGGGCCCCGCAGGAGCCCCCACGATGGAAGGGGCCCCCGAAGTTACTTTGCCCCAGGCCCCCTGAATCCTCTGGACGGCCCTGGCCTGCGCTCCCGTGTGGGCTAGTCCTAGGAGCAGTTACCCAGGATACGGGCTTGTACAGCTTGTGCATGCGGCCATGGTGTCTTCCTGGAGCCGAGAGCTAGAGTGAAGCTGGCTCAGGTATGTCCACACGATCTGGAATGACACCCCGGGACTGCAGTGTAGACATACCCACCGGCGCCTAAATAAGGGCTGAATTTTCCAAAGTTCCCAGCAGCTGCCACTGCGACCCTCAGAGCCAGATTGTCAGCAGAGTTCAGCCCCCGGCCTGCACCCAATGTGCTGAGCACTGCTGCTAATTCATGCCCAGAAGAGGGAAACTGGGACTCCTGGGTTCTCCTGCCAAGGAATCCTGAGCAAAGTCCTTCAGCCAAAGCATTGGCTTCCGCTTCTGCAAAAAAAAAAAAAAATGGCAACCATCACACTAACCTCTGTGGTGCAGTGCTGGGAGACGCAAGTCATGCACGGTGCACAGCACTTTGAGATCCTTGGACGGGGTTCTACATAGAGCGGATTGCGGGCTTTTCGCTGTCGAGGCCCAGGGTGTCCGTGTGCGCAGAGGCTAGGGCTGCATTTGGGTGGGATTTTGTGCCTCCAAACTATGGAGCTCTCATTCTTTCCCCTGTTCTGTCTCCTCTCCCCCACCACCTTTTCCTTTATGATTGCTCTGCTCTCACCCCCGATCCCGCTGTTCAAAGAACAAGTAGCGCAGGAAGCCCTGAAAAAGGTGAGGGTGGACCCGACCAGCTACATCTACCTCCCGTGTCCTCTGCGCTCCCACCACGCCATCTACACCTGGGTCAAAGACGGCAGCGTGCAGTACCCCTGTGCCATGGACGGGCACTCCTGCACGCTGCGCTTTGGGGAGAACGCCCCCATGGGCCAGGGGCTGTTCAAATGCACAGCCACAGAGGACGGCTACCTAGAGGAGATTACTGCCTATAAACTCACACTCAACGCTGCCTGTGTCCCACAGCTCTCCGTGACAGTGGCCGCTGGTGCTTTATTCCTTGTCGTCACCATCCTCTTGCTTTAGACTCTGCCGTCCAAGCGGAGATCTCATTCCACTGCCAATGACATCTCTTTCTTTTTCTTCTTGTAACCCTCCCTCCTGAAGATTCTCCCTTTAAACCCCAACCAGAACACACGACGCTCTAGGAACAAAATTCCAGGGGACTCCTCCGAACGTCCCATCAGCAAACACAGCCGTTACGGCAGGGGTTTTGCTAGCCATCGATAACCCAGGAGCCTCCTTCCCGAAATGTACGGCACGACTAAACTTGGCAGAGCTGGGGAGAGGGATAGTTAAAGTAGAGGCAAGGAGGGTAAATGGACTATTTATTTTGCTGCTCAGTGGGCCGGTAGGCCTGCTGCCATGCCGATCCCAGTTTAGCATCCAGCTTGTCTGACGGGCACTGGTCCAGACTGGGAGTCTGCTTGTTCCAAGGCTGCTGGGCGATAGGATTTTGCTGGTTTCCATGATGTGGCTTCTTTAAGGAACAATCCTCCAGGTGCTGCTGGGGGAGAGATGATGCATGAGTGGGTCTCTTCCAACTGCAGCTGCTAGGCGCTAAATCCTTTTAGCATCCACGCTGTTTAAAGGGAAAGCTTCTCCGATGAGCCCCAAATCTGACCCGTTCAGAGTCATGATCCAGGCTGTTCTCTCTGTGGTCTTTTGGGCACAGTTCCCCTGATTACCAGCCTGGCCTGTGTTTTCAAGGGAAGGGCGAGTGATCATCCAGACGCCCGCACTCTGAGCTTACGCTGGGGTAAATGCAGAGTCACTGCGTTGACTTGGCGCTTCCAGTGACGGTTCCGCCTTCAAGCAATCGTCTTCAGCTACCGTCTTGCCGTGGTTTCAATCGGCGCCATGCAGAGGCTGCTGCACAACAAACCGGTGGCCGTGGGAGGGATCTAAGGCTTGATTCAACTGGCTCAAGCAACTGCGCTGAAAAGGGACAGATGGAGAAGGGCTTCCGGCTAGAGGGGATTTCAGCTCGAAAAGGAAAAGGGAGAGAGGGAAAGTTAGCGGCTGAGCTCAGTCATGCCTGTGTAAATCTGGATGGCACTCACATGAAGAGGTGCGGGAGCCGAGTGGTAAAGACGGTGTCCTACCAGCTTGAAGGTTGTGGGATGGGTCTTGCTCGATCCCATGCTAAGATGATCTCACCACTGCGAAATGGGCACCTGCTCCAGCAGATCAGGGCAGCCAGGATCCACATCAACCCCTGGTGTCCCGCTGGCTGTGAAAGTGATGTGCCTTAACTGTGTCAGCCCAATGAGCCGTTGGCTTGGGGAAGCTTTGCCTTTGCCTCCTGAGAATGACTCCTGTCTGCCACTGCTGTCACGGAGATCAGAATCTGGCCCAGAGACCAGGAGAGATCGATTCAAAACTGGCTTTCAATCTTGCACCATTGCTTGTGTTCCACAGGACCAGCCAAACCAGTGCTTTGGGTGCTTGTGTGCAATGGTACGGAAAGAGTTAATCATGTCCCCTTTCTCCGCCTTCTGTGTCCAGAGGGTACTGACCAAGCCAGTGCCCTGGTCGTTAAACTGCATTGGCTAAATTTGCAAGCAACCCTAAAAAAGCAAAGAACATAAGAATGGTCATACTGGGTCAGACCAATGGTCCATCTAGCCCAGTGTCCTGTCTTCCGACAGTGGCCAGGGCCAGATGCTTCAGAGGGATTGAACAGAGCAGGGCAATTTATTGAGTGATCCATCTCCTGTCATCCAGTCCCAGCTTCTGGCAGTCAGTGGTTTAGGGACACCCCGAACATGGGGTTGTGTTCTAGACCATCTTGGCTAATAGCCATGGATGGACCTATCTGCCAAGAACTTATCTCATTCTTTTTTGAACCCACTCCCAGTTATACTTTTGGCCTTCACAACATCCCCTGGCGGTGAGTTCCACAGGTTAACGGTATGTTGTGTGAAGACGTGCTTCCTTATGTTTGTTTTAAACCTGCTGCCTGTTAATTTCAGTGCATGACCCCTGGTTTCTGTAAAATGCTGGTGATTCTGAGCCAAAAACCAAAGTCACCCTTTCAGCAGGTTAGCAGCTCCACTGAGTGCCAAAACAGCTGTCCGCATCTGCGTACTGCACATCGGCCAGATTCCAGCTGCTTCCTTCTCCGGATTTTCAGCAAAGTAATTTTTTTTATCTTTGTATAAAATAGATATGAAAGTTTTTTCAAAAAAAAATAAAGTATGAGGAAAAAAATCTCCCAGTCCCTAAACTGGCTGTAGTCAATAGCTGTATGAATGTAGCTAAGGGCCCACGTAGTTTAAAAAATCCCAGCCAAACAGGTAGGATGTTAGAGTAACTCCCTTTGCTTGTATTTATCAGCTCTGGGTATTTATTTGGTATTATTAAAGAGGTATTGTCTACAAAGCATAAGGCTAGGCCCCAGGCACTTCTGTCACCGAGTCGCTGTGCGACAGTGTGCCTCAGTTTCCCCATCTGTGACATGGGGCTAATGATAGTGCCAAACCTTGCAGGATTGTCACCATTCATGAGATAATGTTTGAAAAGCACAACAGAGGTGCTGTGTATTACTTTAAAGTGATGGGAACATGGGATGGTGTATTGGGAGTCTCCGAATCCCACTCTATTGTAGTGGGGGCTGTCCCCAGATAACCTCACCTGCTGGTCTAGATCTGCCCTTAGATTGGCTGGGAAGGATTTCACTGCCTAGGAAGATAAGCATGTGTAGAGAGAGATGTGTGGGTCGGAAATTACCATGACTGGCAGCCACTACCCATATGCTCCAGGCGGTGTGTGTGAACAGAAGAATGTCCCATTATGGGGACATTAAAGCACCTTAAAGACTAACAGATTTATTTGGGCATAAGCTTTCGTGGGTAAAAAATCCACTTCTTCAGATGCATGGAGGGCCATGTTTCTGATGCCCAGCCCCATTCCACTTTTTGGCTCTGTGCTGTCTGTTTCCCTTATTACCCCACGATGATGCTGAAGAGCGGGTGTAAAACTGGCCTCATGGAGCAAGTATCTCCCAGTGAGATGGGGTGGGGGCCTGTTAAGGAAGAGGTTTATATTAATATTCAGATAGGAAACCTGAATGAGTTTCTTGAAGCATGATCGCAGGAAGTTCCAGTGTTGCCACTGTCATATCTGGTGTTTTCCTTAAAGCTCCAGCTCCTGGAATCCTGTGATTGTAGGAGAATCTCAGCTGTTGTTTAAAAAAAATAGGTTTCTAGCACAGAAAAGCTTGAAAACGCAGCCCCTGAAGGTTCAAAACCCAGAAGACAAATGAGACGAGTGCCAGTTATTGTTTTTTTTAAAAAACAATCTCATGATTTTTTAGGGGCCTGAGCTGATATTTGCACTTTTGCGGTTGACGATGCTGGCAGTCCCATGTTTGCACCAGGTCGGGGTGCTGTATATTGGAAAAACACAAGTTCATCTTTTTCCCTTTCCCGTTTGATAGTATAGAACTTCCGTCGCTGGAGGAATGCAAAAAGCGACGAGAAGCTACCTTTAGCTGCCTCTTAGTAAACAATCCTCTGCCCTTTCTTTTTGAAAGAAACAGAGCAGTAAATGTTGTTCGGCTCCCTCCCACGGCAGATGCTTCCACTTCTGCAGGACCCTGCTTTGCTGTGTAGCAATCTGAATATGTCTGTGTTCCTCCCCATTGTAACATGTGACCCCCGCCCCCACAAAAAAACAACCTATGTTCCGCTCTCTTCTGAGTCGAAAGAAAGTGTAACGCGTGCTGGGGAATGGAATAAATGCGTGCAATTGTCAAACGCTAAGTGTCTGATGGCTGAATCTCTCTCTCATGATATGGCCTTATGGTGTATGGCAGCCCGTCGTCACTGTGTGAGAAAGATGCTACCAGGGCTTTGGAGCGGAGCCCAGAGCTGGAGCGCAGAGCTGTGGAGCTGCAGGTTTTTGCCTGGAGCTGGAGCAGTCACTATTGGTGCCAGAGCGGAACTGGAGTGTAGCAATTCAAAAATTAGATTGCTCCAAATCCCTGGATGCTACTGCCCCAGTAATGTGCTTTCAGCCATGCTGCCTGCCTTTTGGCACTATGTAGGATTAGGGGTGGTTGGTATTTGGGGGTGAAGCTTCCAGGAAACCCAGAGGTTTCAGGAATTGGGTTTAGTGACTCACTGTGTGGTGTTCTTGACTCTGAGTAACTACAGCAGCCAACTACAGCAGTTGGGGGACATAACAGGCTTCAGATGAAGGCCTTGACCTCCTCTGGCCATTACACATCCCAATGGCATTGTTAGCAAGAGTAAGGGTAGTAACCCCAAGGTCCTGGCTAAGTTCCCACGTGGGTGGTTACATTCTTCCTGCAGTTCCACCGGATGATGTTGTGTGCTGTTAAACAGCTGCCGTGTTTGACAGCAGAGGTGGCTGCAGTTTAGCAGTCGATGAACTAGTGACTGGTATAATCTGTAAAGTGCTTTGCCATGATAGGTGCTCTGGCAATGTCAATTGCCATCTGTATTCTTGCTGTCAGCCACATTGCCCTCAGGTTATTTGGAAATCCCTGCCATGGGCCAGAGACTTGGAATGTTTCTTTGCAGCAAGCTCATTCTCTGAGATCTCATGCCTTGCCCAGATGGAGATCACCCCTTAGCAGCAGACTGTGGGGGGCGGGGACTGTGCCTGCGGGCGAGAGCTGGGGGGGCGGTGCCTGTGGGCGAGAACTGGGGGGAGAGCTGCAAGCTCTCTGCAAGCAAGAGCTGCACGGAGTTGCTTGCGTGCCTCTGCCTAGGAGCCGGACCTGCTGCTGGTCATTTCTGGGGCACAGTGTGGTCCACGGTGCCAGGACAGGCAGGAACCCTGCCTCTGCACCCCCACTGTGCTGCTGACCAGGAGCTGCCCGAGGTAAGCCCACCCCCCAATCTCCTGCCCCACCCGAGTCCCCCCAAACCTGGAGCCCCCTCCTGCACCCCAAACCCCTCATCCCTGGTCCCACCCCCGAGATTGCACCCCCTGCCCGAGCCCAGAGCCCTCTTCCACACCCTGAACCTCTCATTCCTGGCTCCACCCCGCAGCCCTCACTCCTGCACCCCAATCCTCTGCCCTGAGCCCCTCCCACACCCAAAACCCCTCATTCCCAGCTCCACTGGGTCACAGGCATCAACAATTTTCTTCAACTGGGTTCCCAGAAAAAAAGTTTGAAAACCACTGTCCTAAAGACTTGATAAACTTATTTAAACGCTTCTCCCTCCATTAGAAAAGCCTCAGATGTCATGAGTTTGACATGGAAAAATACAAGAGGCTTTCCTCTGCATTTCCCTGACAGGTCGGTAGCATTTATTGCGCAGGATTTCCTCTGCTCAACAGAGACATCAGTTGATGAAGCAGCCATGGGTGCGGGAGGCAAAGGGGAATGAGGAGCAAAGATTAAACTGGCAAACTCAGAAGTGAGCTGCACTGCTAGGTGAGAAAGTCCCAAAGCTGGTCTCCTGTTGGAGCTAGCCTGGGAGGGCTGGGGTCTGGGATGCTCCAAGTGACGCACCAGGACCCTGGACCCTATGTCACAACTTGCCTGGGCATGTCATGACATCACAGTGGCTTTGTTGTGACATGTGCTGCCACAGACCAGTGGCACTTACCGCGCACCTGCCGCTATCACATAACTACTGGGGCTGCCCTGTAGTGCATCATGGCCATGGGGCCTCTCAGCTTGCTTCCCCGTCCCCAGTGCACCATAGGGCTTCTCAGCCTGCTGCCCCTCATCCCAGTGCATCACGGGGCTTCTCAGAGTGTGGCCTCCCGAATCCTGGTGCATCAAGCGCCCTCTCAGTGTGCTGCCCCCACCCCAGTGCATCATGGGTAGAGCCCTACCAAATTCATGATCCATTTTGGCCAGTTTCATGGTCATAAGATTTTTAAAAGCTGAAATCATGGAATTTATTATATTTAAATATTAAATTTCAGTGTTGTAATTGTTGGGGTCCTGACCCCAAAAGATGTTGTGGGGGGATCCCAAGGTAGGGCGGATTGCGGTACTGCTACCCTTGTGTGCTGCTGCTGGCGGCGGCTCTGCCTTCAGAGCTGGGCAGCTGGAAGGGTGGTATGGGATGGTATTGCGACCCTTACTTCTGCGCTGCTGCTGGCAGGGCGGTGCCTTCCGAGCTGGGCACCTGGCTAACAGCCACCGCTCTCTGGCTGCGGTAGCAGTATAGCAACCCTCCCTCCCCTCCCCCCCCCCAAAAATAACCTTGTGATCTCCCTGCAACTCCCTTTTGGGTCAGGACCCCCCCATTTGAGAAATGCTGGTCTCCCCTGTGAAATCTGTACAGTATGCGGTAAAAGCACACAAAAGATCAGCTTTCACCGGGGGGGGGGGGGCGACACCAGATTTCAAGGTCTGTGGCACTTTTCATGGCCATGAATTTGGTAGGGCCCAAATCATGGGGCTTCTGAGTGCTGCCTCCCGCATCCTAGAGCATCATGGGGCTTCTCAGAGTGGTGCTACCCCCTCCTCACCCCAGGGCATCATGGGACCTCTCAGCATGCTGCCCCCAGGGCATCATGGGGCTTCTCAGAGTGGTGCTACCCCCTCCTCACCCCAGGGCATCATGGGACCTCTCAGCATGCTGCCCCCAGGGCATCATGGGGCTTCTCAGACTGGTGCTACCAGTGCATCATGGGACCTCTCAGCATGCTGCCCCAGTGCATCATGGGACCTCTCAGCATGCTGCCCCCAGGGCATCATGGGGCTTCTCAGACTGGTGCTACCCCCTCCTCACCCCCAGTGCATCATGGGACCTCTCAGCATGCTGCCCCCAGGGCATCATGGGGCTGCTCAGAGTGGTGCTACCCCCTCCTCACCCCAGGGCATCATGGGACCTCTCAGCAGCCTCCCCCAGCCCAGGGCATCATGGGAACTCTCAGCATCAACCCCTGCCCCAGTGCATCATGGGGCTTCTCAGAATTGACCCGCCTTCAGAGCAGGGTGAGGGGCGGGGCCCGCTCTCCC
Source organism: Mauremys mutica (assembly GCF_020497125.1). Taxonomy (NCBI): domain Eukaryota; kingdom Metazoa; phylum Chordata; order Testudines; family Geoemydidae; genus Mauremys; species Mauremys mutica. The sequence goes on along the minus strand of NC_059088.1, from coordinate 22,228,599 downwards.
AATACCTCTCTCTTATTGGCTGGGGGGGTGGGTCCCGCTAGCCTAGCCTCCCATTGGTTAGAAGGAGTGGGAGCTGATTGGCCTTGGAGTTTCAGCCGCGGTGGGGCTCGCCCGGCCACCCGTGTAGCGATTGGTTCAGAACGGAGGCGCGGCCCTGTGATTTGCTGCGGCGGGCGCGCGGGCGCGTGCGAGCTGCCCGGGCAGGCGGGGCTGGGGAGCGGAGCTGGCGACTACGGCGGCGGAGCGGCTGAAACAGGTGGGGCTGCAGGGGCGGCGGGGCTGGCACGGGGCGGGGGGTTGCAGGGGCCACGGGGCTGGCACGGGGCGGGGGGTTGTATGGGGCGGGATGAGGTTGCAGGGGCCAGGGGGTGGGTGGGGCTGACACAGGATGGGGGGGTTGCAGGGGCCAAGGGAGTGGGGGTGGCATGGGGCTGCAGGGGCCAAATGGGTGGGGGTGGTTAGCATGGGATGATGTGGGAGTTGTAGGGGCTGAGGGGGTGGGGCTGGCACAGGGTTGCAGGGGCCAAAGGGAGTGTGGGTCCTGGCATGCAGTGGGGAGACCTGGGGTGTGAGAGGGGAGAGATCTGGAGTGGGGGTGGTCCTGGGACAGTGAAGGGGGTAGGCTCTGGGGGAACCTCATGTGGTGGGGGGGAAAGGTAGGATGGGGGTGTGGAGGGGAGACCAGAACAGCTGGATCCAGGCCATCCAAGGGGGCTTGCTTGGGGTTAGCTGACGGATGTGGGGGGTAGAATAGTGGGGGTATTTAGGGAGCTGTATTATGGAGCAGATGGGGCGTCCTTGGGGAAGCCAGGCCTGACGCAGCAGCAGCAGCCTGGCAGGGCTGTGGCATGGGGAAGTAGGGTGTGGGGTGGGGTTGACTTAGGCACACTGGCTGCATGGTGTGTGGAGCTGAGGTGCGTGGGCTGGGGTGGCTCTAGTGCGTTAGATGTAACAACACAGAGGTGAGTGGCCTGGGGGTTAGATATGCTGATGGAGAGGGGTGCAATGTGGAGTGGGTGTTTTGGCCTGGAAGGGGGTGACTGTGGATCTTGGGTGCTGGCATTAAGGGCAGTAGAATGGGGGGTGTCTGATTGCAGGAGTTTAGCTCTGATTAAAAACAAAATATAAAATGCGAACACTCAAAATGCTTTTGCCTGGGCCTAAGTCTCTGCTCACGTCTTCCCGGGAGCAGGAGGTGGAAACCAAGGTACCAGATTATCTGGACCTCGTGCCTGATCCCCAGTGGTGGTTCCCGTGATTGTCGGGCGCACACATTTCTTCTACTCCTTGTGCAGGTTTGCTCAACAGCTGAGCTGTGCTGTTGAGAGAACCTGAGGCCACAAGCTGCTTGGCCTGCCAGCTGCCTTTATTCCACTGTGCTTAATGCCAGGTCCAGCTGACTCTGATTACATTTTACCTGCCAGATACGTATTTTAATTTTTTCAAAGTGAACTGATCAAAACAATCCATCATGTGCGTGCAGTCGTGAAAAACAATCATTAAAGACAATTTATAGACTGGCTCGCTGCTAGCAAAGGACTTCCAATGGCTGTAGCAACATCTGCAGTGTGTTAGTTGTCAGGCTGTCTTAGGTAATGTCCCTATCACCATAGCATCAGAGCTCCTCACAATCTTTAATGTATTTCTCCTCGCAGGTCCCTGGGGGGGTTAGGTCATCCCGCTGACCAGATGGTCAAATGAGGCCCAAAGAAACTAAGTGACTTGCCCAGGTCACACAGGGAGCCTGTGGCAGAGTAGGAAATACATCCCAGATCGCTGAGCTATCCTTTCTCTCCCACCAATAGCAGTGTTACTTGCATGCAAGAGATTTGAGCTTCTGTTTCTCTGCTAATGGGGGAAACAACTGGGTTCCTTGCTGTTCTGCCATTGATATGTCACAGTTCAGGGCAACTGCACCTGTATTCCCCCTCCTAGCTCCCAGCTGTCACCTCTTGTGGGGGGGGAGACCTGTGTCTCGCTGCTCCTGATGGGGGATTTCTGCACAGTTCTCTGCCAACACTGTGCTATCCTCAGCAAGCCAGACTGCCTAGAAAACCCGGCTCCTGCACTCTGCTCCCTCTCTCAGGCTAAGACTGGTGTGTCGCCAACCATTACAAGTTACCGCACAGCTCCTCCGAAGTACATTTATTCTGAAGGTAAAAGCATTACAGGGAAAATATGTAAAAACAATGAAAGAACCGACCTGCTAAAAAGCTAACCAGAGGTCACCCCCCAACTCCATCCTGCAGCTCTGGTAGGTGTCTGTTCTTCAGAACCCACAACTAGGGTTTCCCTGTGCTTACGAGTTCATCCGTCTTAGATCCAGAGCAGAGACTGGGCAGATCAGCTGTTTCTTGGATCTTGGCCTTCTGTAACAGGTAATAAGCAGACTGTGACTCTCTCCTCAGGGCATAGCTTCCAAACGCTGGGGTTTTGCATATCTGGGAGCTGGGGAATTTGCATGAACCCCTCCCTAGGGATTCCCCAGGAAATCCACTTGTCCCAAATGTCCGTACTTGTCTGGCACATTTTCAGTAAGAGTCTCTTGAATTCCCAGGTCTCACATCTGTCACATTTCCCTCTAGAGTAGTAACAGACAATCCCAGCCCACAAGAATACACACATTTAATACAATAATGGCTTCCGGGGATATTGCAGGAAATTGCCAGCTCTGTCACAACTGGGTTTTGGAGTTTCTTACTATTCTCCCATTGAACCCTCTGTAATAAACAAGACAAGCCAGTGATGCTATTTTATTATTTGCATTATAGTAGTGCCTAGGCGTCCCAAACGGGATCAGGGTCCCATTATACGGGGTGCTGCACAGACACACACAGCCCCTGTCCCCGAGGAACTGAGTCTAACTGGACAAAGGCAGATGCAGGGTGGGAGGGGAAGTGACTTGCCCGAGGTCGCACGGTAAGTCAGTGGCAGAGCCGGGATAAGAAACGAGCTCTCCTGGCTTCTAGTCCCGTGCCCTGCCCACCTTGTGATGCTGCCTCCCGGCCCTGGCTTATCCCCGTCAGAGTAGCTCTCGCCACCACCCTGCTTCGCAAGGAGCATATGGTCTGTGGTGACGTGGGTGTAAATATCAATCCCTTTCCCCCGTTACAGTCTGTGCCAGCGCGTAAGTGACGTTCTAGCTGGGTTGTGGTGCAAACTGAGAACTTAACTACCACAGACGCCAGGGTTAGGATCCTTTTTGCTAACATTTGTGCAGCAAAGTTGAGCCTCGCTTAGCTGCCTGTCTTGCTTTCTGACGCGTTGCACTTCACAGGAGCACAGACCTCTGAACTGTGGTCTTGGGGTAGAACCCAAATGGGAAGGGACAGCTTTCCCTGCTGGCATGTGTCCATGTGAAATCTCTCTCTTGTTGCTGTCTGGAGTCTGTCTCCATATATTTTCATCTCCCCTGTGCGAGAGAGATCTAGCAACGCCCACTGACAATGTGTTAAGCTCTCAAAATGCTACTCTCGCTCCTCCATCCCCACCTCCATTCGCGGCCGCTCTCAGTAACTGGTTGATGATTCTTCGGAGGCAGCATCAGTATCCTCCACCAGCCACTGGGAGGCAGGACTGCTGGATTCTGTTTCTGCTGCATGGCCTTGGGGCAAATCAGATAATCTCTTGAGACCTCATTCTCCCACCCCACCCCCTGAGGCTCCCAGTACCTGCAGCCACTATTGAAGTCGTTGGGAGCTGCTGCATGCGCCCAGCACCCCTGAGTATCAGGTGGTCTGTGTTTGAGACGTGACCCTGCTTTGGGAAGGGGTATGAGATATAGCACCGTTCCCCAGGGGATCAATGCTAAGTATCATTTATTGTAGAAGGTCCTTTCCATTGGTGCCAGATAAGGAGGACCAGGAGCAAAATCTACCACAGGTATTTGCGTGGCCCCGTTGTTGCTGTATCTGAGCATCTCACCACACCCACGTGAGGAGGAGAAGTGCTATTATCTGTAGAAGGGGGATGGGGACCGGCGGCATAGAGAGATGAAGTGACTCGCCCAAGGCCATGCAGAAAGTCTGTGGCAGAGCTGGGAATTGAACCTGGGGACCCCAAGTCCCTAATCACTGGGCCAGCTTTCAGCAGCTTTGATAGGGTAACTTGGGGTACGGAGCACCCACAACTCCATTGACTTCCCAGGGCACTGGTGTGTGATCAGACCCGTAATTTGTTCAGTGTCCCCAAATGCTTGACAGAGTTAAGCAATGGCAGCAACGGGGGAGGAAAGAGGCATCGGCACGGGAGGAAAGAGAGGCAGGCAGGCTGTTCCAGAGGCCAGGTAGCTGCACAGGAGAAGGCCCTTGCGTCTAACATTGTGAGAGTGCAGAGAACCAGGGAGGATTTGGGTGCAGGATGTTTGCAAGGAGGAGACTAGGTCCATGGAGAGCTTTAACAATGGGGGGGCAGCTCATTTATTCTTGTTTAAATTCCCAAGCTGGCAGCTTCACCCTCCTGCCTGCCTCTTCCTGTAGCAAACTGCTTGATGCTGCCTGCTTTGGAAGAGCACAGCCTGCCGGGTACGGCTTGTGCGCCTTGACAGATCGGATTTGTGATGCAGAGCGATCCTGCGGAAGGCTTAAAGCCTGCAGCTATCTGTGAGCAGCTTGAACGAGTCCTGGCATGTGCCAGTCGTGTTTTCACTTTTGCCCTGCTCTGGCAGTGCCCAGGGCTAGTGGAGTCTGTGCCCATTGGGACTGCCAGTCATGGTCTCAGGAAGAGGGGCTACTGTTGTAGCTAAGAGAATTTCTCTCTTCCCCCACTTAGGCTGTGGTCCATCAGTCTGGGAAAGATGTCAACAGACCGGGGTTACTGGAACAACCTGACAACCCTGCAGAAAATCGCTCTGGTCCTGGGGATCCCAGCCAGTGCAACTGTCATGTACATCTTGTACCGCAGGTACAGAGAAAGCCGCGGTACGTATGCATCACCCCGCGGCAATGACCTTCGGCTGGCCCCGACTCCGTTGTTGCATGGTGACTAACAGCTTGTGTGTTGCATTTAGGCTTGAATTATTAATTACTTGGCCTCCTTCCGCCCCCATTCCCATCCCTGCCAAATGTTGGCTGGTGCTCAGAAATAAATCTCTCCCATGCTGAAGAGCATATCCAGGGAGGGGTGATCCCTGGGGACAGGAGGCCTGTTTCTGAGCAGCTTTGTTCTGAAGTTCCTCTGCACTTTCTATAATATCCCTGCAAGAAGCTAAAATCCTTTCACCCTCCTGCTAATTCCTTCCCGGATCCTGCCTGGCGCTTGGGGAAATGCAAACAGACTTAGCACGGAAAGGTTAAATGTCTCACCGCTCTGGAGCTTTGCGGATTCCCCTTCTCTCCTGTCCTGGAGCTGCTGAACTAGCAGGATTGGCCACCTTCAGGCCGTGGGGAAGATGGCTTTTGGGGGTGGATGTGTTAGCCTGTTTAACCTGTCTACTGTGGCTTGTGCTCAGAGGAGCGGCTGACGTTTGTAGGAGAGGATGACATTGAAATTGAGATGAAGATCCCCCAGGAGGCTGTGAAATTGATCATCGGACGGCAGGGCGCCAGTATCAAACAGGCAAGTGGACAACGGTTAGCGAGTCCTGCATCCGTGCCTGGCCCCACCATTGGCTTCGGTGTGGTGTTCTCCCCTGCCCCTCTCACTCCATCCCAGAGGATCCCAAAGATCTTGGCAAACCCTTTGTATAAGCTGCTGCAGCCAGGCTGGCAACCGGCCCAGCGGCCTGGGGAGGGGAAGATTTGGGCACAGATGCCAGGGGAGGGCAATACGTGCCACTGGATCTTAATGCCTATCCCTTGGCTTCTAAAGGTCCACCCACTCTAACAGGCTTAAAGGCTGAATCGATGGCATTTCCAAGGGGTCTGCGTTTTAAGGCTGATGCTCAGGCTGCTAAGCCATCCCCTCTGCGTGAGAACCTTGCTAGATTTCTTTGTCCCGTGTCTCCGCAGCTAAGGAAGGAGACTGGTGCTCGCATTGATGTGGAAGCGGAGGACTCCGGTGCGGAGCGGGTGCTGCTGATCAGTGGCTTCCCCGTTCAGGTGTGCCGAGCGAAAGCTGCTATTCACCAGATCCTGGTGGACAACGCCCCCGTGTCAGAGCAGTTCGCTGTGCCGCAGAGAGCCGTCGGCAGGATTATCGGTAACTGTCTAGAGACTTAACCGCCCCCTCCCTTCCCATTAGCCACCAGAAAAAATGCAAGGGGCCTGGGCAGGAGTGACCCGGGGGCTGGTTTTTAAAGCTGCTCCAGAAGCACTGACCACAGCTGTGGTGAAACACGGCGACTGCTAAATACTGCTTCCGGCTGTTGACCAGAGCGCTTGCTGTTCCTGGGCTGGGGCGCTGGGGAGAAATACTGAGACATAACAGTAAATCTGCATCCAGAGCCCGGGATTAAATAGTTACCCCCTTCTCCACTCATTGGCTCCTTAGGGTGACAAGAAATCTCATTGAGCTGCCTCAGTGTATCAGACTGCAGCATCTCAAATCTAAGAACCTTTATTTTGCACCTTTGATCCTGGTGCGCTTTGGAAGCCTGTATTTATAAAGCTAGGGTGAATTGCTGACATCTCTGGGGTAGAACACTGCTTCTGTCCAATGGAGACACTGCGGGGGAAGGAGACTGTGCCCTGACCAGCTGGAAACTGGCTTGGGCTGTGAGAGATCTGGGTTCAAGTCCCTTCTCCACCACTGACTTCCTGTGTGACCGTGTGCCAGTCGCTTAGTCTCCGTGCCTCAGTTTCCCCACCTGTACAGTGGCAATAAGAGCCCTGCCCTGCCTCACAGGAGGGCTGTGTGGATAAATGCCCTTAAAAGCTGCATGGTGCTTGGCTAGTTCGGTGTTGGGGGCTAGAGATGTATCTAAGATAACACGGAAATACAGGAAGCCCGGCTCAATCGGAACTTAGCCAGCAAAATGGGGCTTAGCTCCTTGCCTCTTTCACAGAGCACGAGAGATCAGGCCCTGGAGTTTGCATCACACCCGAAGGCCGGCCCTGTACCCCAAGCTGGAGCGCTGGTTGCTAGCTAGCTGTACCCATAGGCTGCCATGAAAAACGCGAATCTCAGAGCCTGGCTCATGCTACAGAGCTAAAGACAGCAGGGTAGACGTTGAGGCTTGGGCTGGAGCTGGAGGGTTTCAGGACTGGCCTGAACAGCTGCACTGCTGTTTTTAGCCCCGAAGCACAAGCCTGCGTCATTGGCCCCCAGGCTCTGAGACGCGCTGCCGTGGGGCTTTGATTGCAGGGTAGACATACGCCGAGCGGCAACCAGCACCTTCCAGAATCGCAGCTGGATCTGTCCAATTCTTATGGTGGTGCCCATCGCTGCAGCATCTGGCCACCAGCAGCCATTCGTCCTTCGCTAAAATCATCTCCCTGGCGCGGAGCAGCCAAAACCCAAATTTCTGGAGGCGCTTGTGTTCTGGTCACAAAAAAAATGACCGGAGCGGGGGAAGTGGGCATTCCCCTCAGAGCCGTTTCTTTGGCTGGGTTCTCTAGTTCCTCTGCCGCTGCTGCTGAGTGAGTAACCTACTTCTCGCTGCCCGTCCCAGGCAGGGGTGGCGAGACGGTGCGAGCCATCTGCCGCAGCTCGGGGGCCAGAGTGGTCTGCGAGAAGGAGACGGACAACGCCCTGTGTCTGACCCGGCTCATCAGCCTCTCGGGGAACCGCAAGGAGGTGAATGCTGCCAAGGTGGGTCTGGGGTGACTGCCCCCTTTAAGAGGCCGTGGGGTCCGGTGCACCTGGGACTGGTCAGCTGCCTCCCGGTCTGGTTTAAGAGAAGGCAGCTGAGCTGGGAGCTGCTGGCGATGAGCTCTTAGGACAGGCTAGAGCAGGAGAACGCTGCCAAGCTGCAGGAAGGCTTGTGCGGAGACCCCTAGGAAGGAGGGGGAGAACTAGGTTGGAGTGGATTGAAAGGGAAACTGAGGCAGGACATGCCAGTACTGTGAAGCTTGGCCACAGAGGAGCGCCCTGCATGGGGGTTACCCTGTCACAGCGTCTCCTTCTGCATGGGCTGTGCAAACACCCTTCTCCCCCTTCCTCTCCCAAAGCAACTGATCCTGGAAAAGCTTTCGGAGGACGACGCCTTTCGAAAGAAACTGGCCCTGTCGGCGGCGGCCCGGTGCCTGCGCAAGCAGCCCCTGGGCGTGAGGGGAGAGGATCCCGGGCAGCAGGAGGAGCTGCCACGCCCCAACGGCGAGGCCCTCTGCCAGCTAGCGAGCCCTCCGCACGGGGCAGGGGATGGAGGCCGCCTGCTGGCTGCAGAAGCCCTGGACCAACCACAGGAGCTCAGAGCCGAGAGCGAGTCCCCGGAGGAGCCGGTGATGGAGCCCAGCCAGGCGGTGCCCATGTTCGAGGGTGAGTGGAGCGGTTTTCTCCAGGGCTGGCTCAAACAGAGGGTGTGTGGCATGCACCACAGGGGTTGCTGCCCCAGCCCTTGGAGGGGCATGGGCTGGCCGCTGAGACCTAGAACTGGATTCTCTCCTGGCTCTTCGATTGATTTGCTGGTCTCAGAGCAGCGCCCGCCCTGCTCTGTGCCTCGGTTTCCCTGTCTGTTCCATGGGGGCTAGGTGTCTGCAAAGGGTGCTGTCCTGGAGAAAAGCAGCTGTAAAGAGAAAAGGGCTGGGGCTGCGTGTCATGCAGCAAGGTGACTCGCGGGTAGATCTGCAGGCTCTCCTCAAAGCTCCTCGCATGCGGTGAAATGTTGCCTCCCCCCACCCACCCCAAGCCCCTTGTCCCTCCGTCCGGATCATCAGCCCATGCTTGGATTCGTACGCTCTGCCTCCCGCTCCGGGTGGCCCTGGGCCTCCCCTTCCCCTCTTGCTCACTGCTGTGTGCCCTTCTCAGTCCCCAGCCCCGACTTCAGCTTCCACGCGGACGAACACCTGGAGGTTTACGTCTCGGCCTCGGAGAACCCCAGCCACTTCTGGATCCAGATCGTCGGCTCCCGCAGCCTGCAGCTCGACAAGCTGACCTGCGAGATGTCCCAGTACTACGGGAGCAGCAGCCAGTCGGTGAGCGTCTGCTGTGGCGTGCCCCGCCCGACGCGACGGCTGGGTAAACCTGCCGCAGCCGAATGGAACAATGTGGCCCCCGCCCCGCTAGCCAAAGAGGGGTCAATCCTTCTCTTCCTCCCCTGCTGCTAGAACCTGCATCGCTTCCCGTTCTAGCCCCGAGAACCTGCGCGTGTGACTCCCTGCCCCTCCTTCTGTCTCGCCAGCCCGAATTCCCCAACGTCCGCGTAGGCGACATCGTGGCTGCCCCGTATGCCGATCACGGCTCCTGGTACCGGGCCCGAGTCCTGGGCACCCTGGAGAACGGCAACTTGGATCTGTATTACGTCGACTTCGGGGATAACGGGGAAGCCCCCCTGGAAGCACTGCGAGCCTTGCGGTACGTGCAGCAGGGAGGGCGGTGAAGAGGGAGAGCATAGGCTAGGGCAAGGGGCGAGTGGAGCAGGACTCCTGGGTCCCATTCCTGCCGCTGATTTGCTGTGGGATTCCGGGGAAGCCTCCTGGCTCACTCTGCACCTCAATTTCTGTAAAATGGGGAGAGCCTCTATCTCAAGGGGGTTGAATGGCCGAGCTAACGACTGTCCAGGGTGTGGAGCTCCTTGCACGTGAAGGACGAGGATGGGTGCAGTGACGCCGCTAGCACGTGCAGATCCCCCGCTAACCCAGAGAGACGTGGCTTAGCAAGGCAGACCTGACCGATTTCACCAGCTGCGGGGGCCTCCGCGTGCTGGGGTCGTATCGCTGTTCACAGTGGTTCCTCCCCTCCCTGTCTGCTAGGAGCGACTTCCTGAGTCTGCCCTTCCAGGCCATCGAGTGCAGCCTTGCTGGGATCGTCCCCGCGGGTGAGTGGCGAAGCCGGGGGTGGGGGGCTCTCGGTTGGGATGGGTCCCCGCGAGGTACCCAGCTGGGCTGCCGGTGGGGTAGCCCGACTGGGCTCGGGCAGCGCCCAGGGAGAGGCGGCTCTCGATGGCTGCCAAGAGGCTGAAATCTCCCATTTCCAGACCCGCCTGCGCTTAGCTCCGTGGGGTTCTCTCTCTCTCTGTGTCCCGGGGAGTCAAACCCAGCCCCTGCTACTCAGTCTCTCCCCACAGGGGAGCAGTGGGAAGAGGACGCCCTGGACGAGTTCGATCGCCTCACGTGTTGTGCCGAGTGGAAGCCCCTGCTGGCGAAGATTTCCAGTTACGTCCAGTCTGGGGCCTGTACCTGGCCGCGCATCCAGCTGTACGACACCAGCCACGGACCGGTGAGTGCCGGAGGCCGGGTTGTCTGGCGGGCTACACACACACACAGACAGACAGACACAGCGTTCGCTGACAAGGCGTCTCTAGAGCAGCACGTTCCTGCACCTCCACTCCCCTTGGTGCGGCCGCTGGCAGCCAGAGCCTGGCGAGCCCGGAGTGGGCTCGTCTCTGCATGTATTGAGATCAGGATTCAGTCAAACTCCCGTCTCTCTCTCCAATCTGTATCGTTCCCCAAACCACCAGTGCTGCTTCCTCCCTGGCTCCCCGTCCCCGAGCGGCGCCCCCTTGTGCTGTCGTCAGCCTGCAACTCTCTGCCCCTTCCTGTTTCCCCTTCAGAGCCTCGATATAGGGGAGGAGCTGGTCCGGCTGGGTCATGCTGTGCGGTGCCCGGGAGAGGAGGATGGCGCTGCGGGGGACGGCGCCCCCCAGCTGGGGGTGGGGGCCACGGCCGAGGCGTTCCAGAAGATGCTGGTTAGTCAATCACTAACCCCGTGGAAGTGCTGGGAAGCCATCAGGAGAGGCTGGCGTTTATCCGGAGGCCAGCGTTAGGACAACTGTTGGCGGAGCACGTTTATTTCTGGCTGAAATTTTGATGTCCTCTCCTGTCCGGTCAGCGGCCTCTCTCCAAACCCCCAGGGCTGTGCCGTTTTCCACCAGGCTGGGCTGCAAACCCTTCCCGATGGCTGGGGAATTGTGTAAGGAGCTAAACGGGAGGGCTGGAAGCACCAGTGTCGAGCAGCTCTAATGATCCCGTCCTCAGCCTGGAGGAAAAGGAGCCCGAGGAAGTGACGTGTGCCGGGCGGAGGGGAGGGGCTCTAGGTCCCTCTGCGCTCAGGCTGCCCCGATGCAGGCGGCTGTGGCATCACGGGCGGGCCTGCCGCTGGAGGTGTAGCTTCCAGCTCCGGCTGACGTGCCCGCGCTAGCTTTGATCAAGATAGCGCCGTGGCTGCAGCTGCATGGGCCAGCTGCCCGAGTTCGTGCCCAGGGTCTCGGGCGGGATTGCCGTCAGGCAGCCGGTCCGAGTCGCTGCCTGTGCCCGCCGCAGCTCTGCCACTGTTAGGAGCGCGTGTCCATCTCCCTGAGCCGGGGGTCACACCTCCGGCTGCGCTGTTCACCTACCCCACGAGCTCTCCAGCGTGGAGCAGCGCAGATCGCCCCCTGCGGTTGTGAAAGCTTCAGCGCTGCCGCTGGAGATCTCTGCCTTGGGGCTGGGTTCCTCTCCCCTCCACGGACCCTGGTTGGTTCTGCACTGTGGAGGTGTTTTGTCTGCGGGCACAGTAATGAGATTAACGTTGCCTCTCTCTCTTGCTCAGGGGAATGCTGCAGGGACCTCCCTCGAGAGCCTCCTGTCAGAGACCTGCGTCAGCCTTTCAGGTACGCCGCTGTGATCGGCTGAAGCAACCTGCCCTTCCTGGGGGTGGCTGCTCCAACAGAACCCGTCTGCCTTTAGGGCTGTATCCTGCTGCCCATCACCGCAGTGTCTGGGCATCTTCCACATCACATCAATAGCTAAGTCTCTGGCTCTTCATGTGCCACCACTCCTGATTGATTCCTCCCTCCTCTGAGACCTGATTCTCCACCTCTGTCACATGAATGGGGCAAAAAAATTAAATCTCTCTTTACTCTAGGGAAAAACAGAACCGACCGTTTCAGGCCTGGCACTTACTTTTTGTTTCAAGGATTTTTTCAGGAAATTCAGTATGAATTGGACTATATTCACGTAGTTCCTTTTAAAATACACTTCTGTGGGTGTGGGTGGAAGAGGTATTTACTAATTCCTCTGCAGTTCATAGCCCTAAGAGAACACTGTCCCAGATGCATGCAAATTAGAAACTGGCTGGTCAACTTTACAGGCAGTGTGACCTAGTGGGGAGGGCACTGGGTGAAGACCTAGGAATCTAGATTCTATTCCTGGCTCTGCCACTGATCTGCCCTGTGGCCTTGGGCAAGTCACTTCTGTGCCTGAGTTTCCCTTCCCTTTCCTGCCTTTGTCTACTCCGATTTGTGAGCGACTGTCTCGTGTCTGTGCAGCCCCTGGCCCAATAGAACCCTGATCTCAGCAATGGCCTCAAGGTGCTGCTGTAATAACGGCCCCCAAGCTGCCTGAAAGGGAAAAAGAAAATGGGGTCATGAAAATTTGAGATTTTTTGCAAATCCTTCCAGTGTTTAATAACTGGTGCTAATCCCCTTATTCCAAGCGCTGGACGGAGAGGGCTGTTTAAAGCTCCACTGCTCCTAGCACAAGAGAGAACGTACTGTAGGGGCTAATCCTGCCGATGGATGGGAACCAAAACCCAGGCTTCCCTCTCTGTTTTCTGGGATCTAGTGAGGAGGCTGGGAATGTCGTTTCAGGCGGCCTTGACTCTTTGAAAGTGGCTGTGTGCGTAAGACTGAGCGTGACAGGGTTATAGAGGGGATGGTATGATGGCTGCCTACAGCGGCACATGGCCTACCCGCGATTCTTATTAGCAGAGATCTCCAGGGTGGGACCCTGGGTGGGGAGGGCGCTGAGTTACTACAGAGAACTCGTTCCCAGGTGTCTCGCCCCCACGCTCAGGGTCTAACTGATCGCCAGATTTTCCCCCAGGTCAGACTGGAAAATCCCCCAGGGTCTCTGCGTCTTCCTCTGCAGCATGGGGCACAGGTCACTTGCTGGTTTGGATGAACATTCGAGAAATAGCCTCCGTCCACACAAGATACAAAGTGTATCCCTCAAACGCTTGGCAGGTGTTAAATAATCCGTTAGGCAAAGGAGAGAAATTACTTCCAGCTATGATGGGGAGGAGAGTTGGGGCAGCAAGGTTCAAGAAACCCCCTCTAGGGTTAGACCAGGCAGCGAGGAGGCCAGGAGGAGATAAGTGGGGAAAGGTGAAGAGCAGAAATCGAGGGGAGGCTGTTTCAGTCAGCAGTAGCTGCAGAGGAGAAGGTTCTTGCACCAGCGGTGGCCAAGTGGCACAATGGGACAGAAAAGAGACCGGGGGCGGTGGTGGTGGGGGAGCCGTAGGGAGCTTGTGTCCATGTGCTGAAGACACAGAGGAGAGAGCGTGGCCCAGCTCCCCATGTAATATGTGCCTTTGGCTTGGTAGATGACTCCATTGAGCAGCTCCGAAGTGACACCGAGCCCACAGAACCACCCTCCCAGAAGACTGTCATACCCTCACTCTGGTCCCTACGGATCTCGGCTCCCTCCTGCCCTCTGGGGGACTCCAAGGCTCTCGCCTTGCCAGCTGGCGGTGACCAGCAGAATGGCTCAGGGGGCTGCAGCAGCGAGGGGGCGTCGGAGGCTGGGGGGTCTCTGCTGGCCACCGGGAGCCATGCAGCAGATGCCAAGTGGACATCCAGTCCTGCTGATTGCACGCATCCCGCAGCCTGCTCGGGAGAGGCCTCTCCCATCTCCTTCTCAAGCAAAGGCTCCAGCACCTCAGATGCCAGCTTCCCTATCCCCCTGGCCTCTGGGGACAGCAGCTGCTACTCCCCCCGGGGCTACTTCTATTACCTCTCCACGTCAGAAGAGTGGTCCGCCTCCTCGGTCTTCTGCAGCGGCTCCGGCTCTGCCGGCGATTCCCTCCAAAGCCCCGTCCTCATCAGCTCCTCTGGCAGCGAGGGAGAGGAGGAGGAGGAGGAAGGGGGGCTGAGGACCTGGAGGAGAGGTACAGAGGGCACCATGGATGGGCAGCCTGGGCACCGCACTGTGGTCTGGGGTGTCAGAAGCACAAGAGGTACAGATTTCTGCTGCACTGGCAGCCTTGAGATGCAGGAGTGTCCCATGGCTGCTGCTCCATTTGCCGCCTTGCTGTCGTTCGGCTTGGAGAGGCCACTACTGGCGATCTCCACCAGCTGGCAACATCTGCTCATCCCCCGAGGGACAGCCCCTGGCGAGGGCCTCAATCCTTAGCAATGCCTCTTCCAGTGCGGAGCGGGCCCCGGGCAAGTGCTCAGTGCCGCGTCGGGCCTGCTCTCATTCCTCCTGGTGTAAATCCGGAGCAGCCCCATGCTGGTGACTGGGGTTCTCCGGCTTGAGCCAGGTGTAAATTGAGATCAGGTGTAAATTGAGAGCCAGGCGAAGGGGGCGTGAAATGGATGCACAGGGGCTCTTAGTGTCAGCTGCGGCACGACTCTTGTTTCTCAGTGCACGGGGGCGCACAAGTGGGGAGAGCTGGGGCTTCCTTGCACCAGGGAGCAGCTGGACACTGGCTAGGGCTCTTCCTGAGCAGAGCAGGTCGTCTCTCTGCGGCCTGTCCCCAGAGAAGGGGGCACAGACTCCTGGCTGCACGGTGGCTCTTGGTGGCAGGCCGGGGAGCCCTGATGCTGTGCCCGTTCTACCCGCTGCCTCTCCTCTTCTGTGCAGAAGCCGCGTCTGTGTCTGGAAGCGGCGACGACGTTATGCTGGTCGAAGACGATTCGCTGTGACCCCTTCCCCGAGCGGCAGCGAGCTGGAGGCGTCGCAGAGGGGGTGCGTAAGTTTGTCTATTGGGGGTGGTCCTGGGCCCCCGGCTGTCCCCGAGATCCTGCTTTCAGGGCAGAGGAAGGGCAAACGTCCTCTTGTACATGTGGCGGGGGGGAGTCTTGTCTGCACTGACGTGCTTTTGCCAGCATGGCTGCCCTGAGAGCGGGAGGGCATTGCTCAATAGCGACCCCTATGGGCAGGTTGAGGAGTGGCACTAGCTACAGTCAGAGGCTGTCATATGCCCACTCCAGGCTGCTATTTTAAGCAAGCAGCTGCAGCTCCCTGCACCACTCAGTGCCTCTGCTTTCTTGCCTTCCCTTTGGTCCCTAGGAGGTGGGTGCCTGGATTGAGACGACCATGAGGACTCCCCGACGGGGGCGGGGGAATAAAATACTGCGGGAAGGTGGAAGGAGAGACCATGGCCATTGGGGACCCACCCTTTCTCCGGGTCCAGAAACGACGGGTTTGCATCGTAACCTCCTCTGTGGGCATGTGTGTTTGGGGCGGGGGCTGCACCGCGTCGAGTGCACGTTGCTGGCTCCCGGCAGCAGGGACCTGATGCCGGCTGTTGCGTGACTGCCCTTCTTGGGGACTCTCTGGGGTGGGGAGTGGGTGTTTTCAGTGCATTTGGAGGGTGCTGATCATAGAGATTCTGAGGCTAACTGCCAGCGTCAGTCGAGTCGGACGCCAGGGTTCCGGCTGTGCCGTTCTGTGGCGCTCCCAAGGGATCACGGTCTGCGGAATACAGGTCTGCCGGGAGTAGCTGTCCTGCAGTCCCCTTCTATCCCCAGTTGGCGGCTGCTGGGCTGTCCTGGTGTAAATCCAGAGTAACGGCACTGACTGCATTTGGGTTGCTCTATAGCCGCTGGTGTACCTGAGAGCAGGATAAAGCCCGCTGGTCCCCACTTCCTTCTGAACAGCTGAGCCCCTCCTTCTCCTGACTGGAGGGAGATCCCCGCTCGCTCTCCTGCGGGCCATTCGGCTCGGTTGCGCTCGCTCTGCCGTGAGTCAGTTTTGGTTTAAATCTCGGACAAGGCTCCCGCACCAAAGACTCCACTCTGCCGTCCTTCCCGCTGCAGGGGTGAGGGAGACACCGGCACGCTGATGTGACTGGCTGAGCTTTTTCTGCGGCAGAAACGGGGCCGGAGGACGGTTGTGACGCCCCCCTCCCAAGGCCGCCCCCAGCTTTGACAGCACTTGCTTTACTAAAATAAGTTTTATGTTCAAAAAGAAGAGAGAATCCTCTTAGGCTGCGAACGTTGGAGCTACGTTTTCGTTTCCATAAACGCAGGCCGAGCTGGTCCTTTTTTTATGGATGAATCTGCTTCGTGCAGAACTGCCCCAGCATCTAGCATTAGTAGAGAGTTTTGAAGGGGGCGGTTTCTGGAGCACGCTGCGTGGACTTACTGCTCTTCAGCCTTGGCGATGACGGGAGCCGAGTTAGGCCAGCGCCGGGGGCTTTTGCAGATCTCTGCCTCTTACTGTCTCCTTTGCTGCGTAAAGGAGAGGTCTGGGCAGAGTGTGTTGAGCCTGCTGCCGGCTGGAGAGTACCTAGCTGGCTCTGTCAAAGCGCCTGGCTGTGGGAATTAGCCAAAGCTTTATGCCTCGAGCCAGGCGGCTTTGGGGGTCTGTCGGTGCATGTCAGCGGAGCTGCCCTGGTGTGAAGATGGGCATTTTCTGCCAGCTGGTGGTTTCACCCCAGCCCCGTTTTTGGGGGTGGGTACGGGGAGATGGAGCAAGGCTTGGGAGAGCGGGGTGCCTCAGTCATTGGTTTCTTTATTAAATAAAAGTTCTGTTGAGAGTTTTTCTAGTGAGTCAGCCAAGTCCTTGGGGGCTGGGGGTGCATGGGGGAGGAAGGGGGGGCTTAGAGCTGGGCTGCAGGCAGACAGGGGTCTGTTGCCCACCTTACCGCTCACTCTGAGAGACCATGTTAGTCCGATTCCTCCTTGTGCCACTTGCACCATGCTGTAGAATGGGGCTGATGATGCATAATTAGTGGGCCAGGGACTTTGCCATTCATGGGGGTCAAGCTCTGGGTTAGATTTGCCCTTGGAGCTGGTGAGGTCCTTGGGGGATGCTGGCTGGAGGTGCCCAGCTTGGGGGGGTGGGGGGGACCTGCCATCACTCCCTCCCCCTGCACTGCTCCGCCAGAGCGAGTCCACTCCCCTCCCACAGGCCTCGCTGGGCTCATTCCCTCACCCCTGTAGCCAGGAAATGAGGCTTGTTCCAGTTCTCTCAACCAGCTCGGGGGCTCTGCTCCTTAGGGCCTAGCAGGGTCCCTGGCATTTTTGAATGGAGCAGGTGCAGGTTTTCTAACACTGTCACGTGCCAGACTGAGAAATGGCGCCGAACACAGGGCCTCACTTCCCTTGGCAGTTATCTCCCTGAGCGGCAGGAGCCTTGGGTGGACGATGCTATAACCAGCCGGCAGCCTGTCCTGCTGAAGTCACCCAGGCTAGAGCTTTAAACTGGGAGTGGCACAAGAGCATGGAGATTGGGCGGTGAGTTTTGGGTGCCTGAGGCAAGGGGTAGTGGGGTAACGTCCCCTTCCTCTTGCTCGGAGCTCCCATGCTGCGAAATCAGTTGGGGCCTCAGTCCAGCTCTGTTCAGCTCTGGGACTGATCCTGCCGAGGCAGGCTGGAGGCAGGTCATGGGGCAGTTGAGCAGGGCCTCATGAACACCTGTCGAAGCTGCAAGGTTGAGTCTCTCTCTCCTCCCTGCCCCCCCGCTGCATTCTGCACTGAGTGTCAAAGCCCTTCCTCCAGCCAGACCCCACACCTGTGCTTTCACACCCATTTAATGATGCTCAGTGGGGACATGCTGTTACGCACATCAACTCAAAGCCTCTGCCCCATCCTGCCAGTTCCAGGCCCAAGTTAAGTGGGAGCTAAGCCGTCCCCCCACCCATCCCATCTTTGCAGAATGCCCAGCTTCAGGAACTCTCATTCCAGCTCTGGTCAGTAGTCTCGCTCCAGCGGGTAAACCATGAAGATAACATCCTGCCAGGGCGGCAGCATGGGATGATCTGGTCTGACAACCTCAAAGCCCAAGTAGCTGAATGCTCGCAACAGGTCTCCTGTGGGACAGAAGAGGAAGGGTCGCCATTATTAAAACCAGTTGTTCTGACCTCCACTTGGGATCACATGCCCCTTAACCCCAATGCTTGTGTTCCTCTAGGGGGGAGGGATAGCTCAGTGGTTTGAGCATTGGCCTGCTAAACCCAGGGTTGTGAGTTCAATCCTTGAGGAGGCCACTTAGGGATCTGGGGCAAAAATTGGTCCTGCTAGTGAAGGCAGGGGGCTGGACTCAATGACCTTTCAAGGTCCCTTCCAGTTCTAGGAGATTGGTATATCTCCAATTATTACCTTATTACCTCTAGAGAGACTAGACACATTACAGGGGGATGAGGGCATAAAGGATGGGTGCTACATAAAGTAGTTCTAATGCATAAAGTCAGGCAGTCAACTTCCATTGAAAAGCCCTGGCTGCGTGTCTGAAGTCACACCAGGGCCTCAGTCTTTTAATTGCAAAAGTCAAATAGCTTCTGTTACCTACAAAATACTGCAGTCCCTATTATAACAGAGTACTGCAAAATCGTGTACTTTGTTTTAAAACATGGGTTCCCACTGGACCTGCACCATCTGTTCTTACATACAGAAAAGTCAGGAGAAATACTCTGACTGCTGGGCTCTGTGCATTCCACGTTCAGCGTAAATAATAGCCATTACTGGACAAGCTGTATGCTGGACAGAGAGCAGCCTCTGCTCCCGTTAACAAGCCACTAAGCCACAGGTTCTCAAACTGGGGGTCGGGACCTCTCAGGGGGTTGTGAGGTTATTATGTGGGGGGTTGTGAGCTGTCAGCCTCCACCCCAAACAAACCCTGCGTTGCCTCCAGCATTTATAATGGTGTTAAATATATTTAAAAGTGTTTTTAATTTATAAGGGGAGGTCACACTCAGAGGCTTGCTATGCGAAAGGGGTCACCAGTAAAAAAGTTTGAGAGCCACTGCACTAAGCTATCAAGAAAAAAAAAATTCCAGTGGAAACTCTTTCACTGTACATTAAGTATCAAAAACATGGCACAAGCAACTTGCACTTCTCTGTACGTGGAAGGCGATCGCTCTCCGTGTCTGGGTTCGCCTACCAACCGCCAGCCCGGAGGGCCCCTTACCGCGATCGCTGCGAGCCGGCTGGAAGTTCACAAACACGAGGTTCACGGCGGTCTGTTCCTCCACGTATTCCAGCGTCGCAGTCAGGCTAGAAAGAAACACACCCCTGTGTTCGAACAAGCTGAGAAATAGCCGGGGGGGGGGGAGTTTCAAAGGAGTGAGGTGCTCAACTCCCATTAAAATCCAGGGGGAGTTGGGGAGGCTGTGAAAATTCTACCCCCTCGATATGGATTCGATTGATGCAGGATTGGTTGGTCTAGTTCTGTAGGACTGTGATTTGGTGGCACTTGGGAATTAAATCACAACCACAAGCAGCAGCTGTATCAAACCCAGTTTGGTCAGCTGGAAAGAGACAATCGGGAGTTTCAAGCCTCTACGACATTTCCAAGACTGAAGAGGACCAAGGAGTTGGATTAATTTAAGGGGGGATGGGCTCGTTTAGAAGCTGGCACAACTGTTATGGCTGAGAAGAGCTGCATAAAGTTACATGGGTCACTCAGCCAGCCCTTCCCCTGACTTCGGCAGCTTGACGGCACAGCCCCCGTGAGCACACAATGGGCGTGGAGGGTCGGCAGAAATTGTCTATGACCTTGGACACTGCGGGGTGGGAGCTGCTGCCTTTTTCCTGCCAGCCACCTAATGTCACAATGGGGGGGGGGGGTTTACAGCTGCAGAAAGACGGGCAAGGGATAGCTATAATGTGGTTCAGGAGACATGGGCTCTGGGATCCTTGATGTCTTAAACATCCCGGTGCTTAGACAGAAATGACCCACAGATGGAATAAAGGACCAGCCAGCAGCATGCACCAGAGGGGTGAACCCTACGCTGCTCTGGGGCTTGGCCGTCTCTAAGCTGCGGCAGGGCAGCACTGAATGCTTTGAGGCTCTTCGGTGGGTTTGCAAATGGAACTGGATTTACCTTAGATCGCAAGTGTCTCGGGGAAGCAGGGTCCAAAGCAGGAGGGTGATGGCTGGGGCTGCTTTTTCCCATGGCCTCCCGACAAAGGAGGCGGGAAATCATAGAATATCAGGGTTAGAAGGGACCTCAGGAGGTATCTTGTCCAACCCCCTGCTCAAAGCAGGACCAATCCCTTACCTTTCGCGGTTGTTTTGATCCAGGGCGCCGCGGGGCGTGTCCAGGAAAAGCTTGCCGTCGGCCAGGAGTCCGTGCCAGTGAGCGGAGCCGCGGGGACCGAGTTGGAAATGGAAGTCCAGCTGGACGGGGAGACCAGGGAGCAGAAGGTCGCCAGCAAACACTGTCAGGTTCCCAGCCTGCAAGGAAACAGCGAAGCCCCCGTTACCAGGCGCGCTGACTGGCTGAGAGCCAACACCTGTTAACACTGGGGTCTGCCCCTACTGAATGGGAACTCCCAGCCTGAACCCCTGCCCATGTGCTCCAGGCGCCGGGGAGCCTAGACTAGGATCTAACCGGGAAGCCCTGGGATTTACAGGCAGGAAGCAGCATCACACAAGGCAACTTCCTCCCTGCACTATTTCCCACCTGAAGAATCTGAAACCGTTTCTTGTTCAAAGGGCAAACGTTAACGATTGCTGCCCCTCCAGTTCCCCTGGGCCCATCACCCTCCTCTCTAGGCACAAACCGGCCACCCCAATCCTTCTCTGAAGATGTCCACGCAGTGTGCTGCGGCAGTCAAAAAAGCAAACAGGATATTAGGAATCATTGAAAAAGGGATAGAGAATAAGACAGAGAATATCTTATTGCCCTTATATAAATCCATAGTAAGCCCACATCTTGAATTCTGCATACAGATGTAGTCTCATCTCAGAAAAGATACACTGGCACTAGAAAAGGTTCAGAGAAGGACAACTAAAATGATTAGGGGTTTGGAACGGGTCCCATATGAGGAGAGATTAAAGACGCTAGGACTTTTCAGCTTGGAAAAGAGGAGACTAAGGGGGGACATGATAGAGGTCTATACAATCATGAGTGATGTGGAGAAAGTGAATAAGGAAAAGTTATTTACTTGTTCCCATAATATAAGAACTAGGGGCCACCAAATGAAATTAATGGGCAGCAGGTTTAAAACAAATAAAAGGAAGTTCTTCTTCACACAGCGCACAGTCAACCTGTGGAACTCCTTGCCTGAGGAGGTTGTGAACGCTAGGACTATAACAGGGTTTAAAAGAGAACTAGATAAATTCATGGAGGTTAAGTCCGTTAATGGCTATTAGCCAGGATGGGTAAGGAATGGTGTCCCTCGCCTCTGTTTGTCAGAAGGTGGAGATGGATGGCAGGAGAGAGATCACTTGATCATTACGTGTTAGGTTCACTCCCTCTGGGGCACCTGGCATTGGCCACTGTTGGAGGACAGGATACTGGGCTGGATAGACCTTTGGTCTGACCCAGTATGGCCATTCTTATGTTCGCATCTCCTTAGACACAATCAGTAGCTACGGAACAATCCCCTGGATGCACCCTGGACTCGACCAGGCGGCCGGAGATTTCCTACCTTGTACAACTCTTTCAGCTCACCCTGGTTAGCCCCTCTGCCAGCCGGGCCGCCTCCCAAGGACTCAGGAACATTGGAAGCAGTAGCGAGGTCTGAGGGTCAGGCTCTCGCGCTCAGTCATGGTGATACTTGGAGGATGAGAGAACAAGAGAGAGAAGGACAGCAGAGATGAAATCCTGGCCCATTTGCAAGTCAAGAGGAGTTTTGGCCTTGACTTCAATGGGGCCAAGATTTCATCCCAGGTCTGTAACAAATTGCTCCTATGAGGGAAAATCCATTGTAAATGCCTCAAGCTCCTGATCCCTTATCATGCCAAACAGTCCTTTACTCTGTAATTAGCCGCCGGGTAGGCAGATGCTACCACCCGCATTGTTACAGGCATCAGACTCTGGCACCGAGCATGCGGGCTGCTTTAAAGGGCATTTGACTGATTGGTGTTGCCTCGGAGAGCCGGATGCCCTGAGGAATCAAATCAACGCAGCTGGAGAAAGTAATCTGATGCTAAACACTGTAAATGATTCCCAGCTTGAGAGTAAAATCTGTGACTACTGAATAGTATATGTGTGTGTGTGTAGGGGTATTTCACCCTCCCCACTTCAACTATATACAGAGACATTTGGGGGGGGGGCTGATTTCAGAAGATGCTGAGCCCCCCTCCTTCTGAAAACCAGGCCTTTCTAAGGGGTCTAAAGTTGGGCTTCTAAAATCACCAGTTGCTTTTGAAAACCCAATGGTTGATTTCATAGACTTGAAATCAACCATTGGGTTTTCAAAAGCAACTGATTTGTGGTGTGGTCACACACCGGGACCCAGTTGTGCTAGGGGCTGTACAAATACAGAACAAAAGCCAGTCCCTGCCCCACAGAGCTCATAGTGCAGTAAAATCTTGGCCTTAAGAGCTCAGATATACACCCCAGGCACCCCCTGTTGGTTTTTTGAAGGATGAATCATTCTCAAAACTCCAAAGACAACAATCAACAAGTTCCAGGCTGGCCCCCGGCTCTGGAAAATGGGGACTTCTCCCCTTTCCAGACATTTTTACCCACATAAGCCCCCTTGGGTTTGATTCCCCCCCTCCCCCGTGCCAAACAGAAATAAAGCGACAGTTCCCTGTTAATCTTCGATAGAGGGGGTGGGAAAAGCCACTCACCTCCCGTGGGAAGGCACCATCCTCCGCCTGTAGATGAGGCGGTAGCGATAGCAGTAGTAGTAATACGCAAAGGGGGAGCAGATGGGGTATAAGTAGTTCCGTTTCCTCCCTCTCTCAGTATAAGAAAGGGAAAACAGATAGGTGTGGTCCCGGAGCAGCGACGTTTCTTCAGGCAATGCCTACCCGTGGCAGAGTGAGCCCCTGAGCCCCAGGGCCCCAGTTCAAGTAGCCAGGTGCTTTATGACCCAGCCATTGTGACATTCCCCCATGGGGAGGGCATCATTGTGACATGCCCAGCCAGGCCACACACCCCAGGGCCACACCTAGGTTATGCCCCTCCTGGGCATAAGTGTGGGATGTTGCCAGTGTGTGGCCGGCCTTATAATACTCTGATCTAAGGGGGATAAAGCTGTAGTTTGGGGGGGGTTCCTCAGTCCCTGGCATCCATCACGTTCCCTCTTAATCCCCCAAACTGCAGGGTCCGTATTGATTTAAACGATGGCGATTATAATGGTTGGGGGCCTCTCTAAACCCTGGCTCCCACTGTGGGGTATCTGTGTAGCCCCCACCCTGCTAGGCCCTAGAGTGGGTCCTTTTCTCTCTGCAGCACTATGCCAACAGGGCACCTCCCCTCGGGTTTGGGGAATCAAAGACTCAGATAGTTGGAGGCCAGATGGGACCATCAGCTCATCCAATCTGACCAGATCATCCCAGCAAGTGATAAGCCCACACCACAGAGAAAGGTGAAAACCCACCCCACTCCCGCCAAGCTCCCTGCCCATCTGAGCTGGGAGGCAAATTCCTTCCTGGCCCCACCTCTGGTGATCAGTTAGGCCCTGAGCGTGTGAGCAAGAAGCGCCAGCCAGGCACCTACGAGACATGCTTGGTGCCCCCTCAGAGCACAGCCTGTCTCCAGCCGTGGCCGTCCCTGATGCTTAAGAGGAAGGAGATTAAAACAACCCAACCAACCCTCAGAATACACGGGGGCAGCAAATCCCTGCCTGACCCCTGCTGGTGGCCAGCTGAAACCCTGAAGCATGAGCTCTAGAAACATAGGTGATAAACCGGAAGTGAGCCCCAGGTCTGCTGAGCCCTGCCTCCCCCACCACCACAAGCAACCCCATCATACAATTGCACTCCTATATTTGTCCAGGGGGCCTCTAGCAACTGGGGTGACCCCCCCTTTTGAACATGGAAACGGGGACACCTGAGAATAAGTGGCCACAGTTGAGTGATTGCGGGGGAGGGGGCACAGGGCCCATGGGAATTTCGGTGACCATGGCCATGAGGGCTCCTGGGAATTAGGTGGCAGTCCCATGACCATCGGCACAGGGGCTCCTGGGAATTGCCCCCCCACACACACCTACAGTCCCAGAATACTGGGCACCATTGCTTGGAACCCCACTGATGCTTTGGGGGGCAGAACGCATGGACAGTGGGTGGGTCCCAAAGAGGGGAAAGCATGGGGATCCCTGAGAATGAGTTGGTGGGTCCTTGAAGGGCACTGGGAGAGAGTTGGGAGGAGCAGCAAGGAGACCCGGAGGAAGTAAGGCAGTGGTGGGGGGGAGAGGTTCTTGAGGGGACGAGCAGGGGAAGGGTTCCCTTAGAGGAGCAGGGATTTCGGGGAGGGAGTCTCTAGCTAAAATGGGAATGGGGGGATGAGGCTGGGAAAGTAGGGGTAGAATGGTGATATTAGGGGATGGGAGTCCCTGTGGGAGGCAGGGGAGTGTGGTTATAGCGGGGGGTTAGGAGGATGGGGTTCCCTGGAGGCACGGAGCTAGGGGTACAGTAGGGGGTTAAGGGGTCCCTGGGGGAGCAGGGAGGTGGTTTACAGTGCGGGGTTAGAGGTTGGGGGTTTCTAGGGGGCAGGGAAGTGGAGGTACAATGTGATAGGAGGATGAGGGTCCCTGTGGGAGCAGGCAGACAGGGGTATAGCAGGAGGGGGGTCAGGATCCCTGAGGGGAGCAGGCAGGTGGGGGTACAGTGGGGGTTAGGGGGTTCCTGGTGTACAGGGGGTGGGAGTACAACAGGAGAGGAAAGGAGATCCCTGAGGGGAGCAGGCAGGTGGGGGTACAGTGGGGGTTAGGGGATGGGGGGTTCCTGGTGTACATGCGGTGGGGATACAGTGAGGGGAGGGGGATTCCTGGGGGGGGGCAAGGAAGTGGGAGTTCAATGGGGAAGGGGGTCCTGGTGGGGATAGGTAGGTGGGGGTTCAGTGGGGGAGGAAGTCCTGGTGGGGGAGGTAGGTGGGGGGGTTCAGTGGGGGAGGAGGTCCTAGTGAGGGGCTGGTGGGTGGGGGTTCACTGGGGGAGGGGGTCCTGTGGGGGGGGTCAAAAGGGGACAGGTAGGTGGGGGTTCCGTAGGGGAGGGGGTCCCGGTGGGGGTTAGGGTGACCAGCTGTCCCAATTTTATAGGGACAGTCCCGATTTTTGGGTCTTTTTCTTATATAGGCTCCTATTACCCCCCACCCCCTGTCCTGACTTTTCACATTTGCTGTCTGGTCACCCTAGTGGAGGTTCAGTGGGGGAGGGGGTCCTGGTGAGTGGGGGTTCAATGGGGGAGGGGGTCTCGGTGGGGGGCAGGTGGGGGAGGAATCAATGGGGGAGGGGGTCCCAGTGGGGGTTCAATGAGGGCTGGCGGGTGGGGGTTCAATGGGGGAGGAAGTCCCGGTGGGGGTTCAGTGGGGGAGAAAGTCCCGGTGGAGGGCAGGTGGGTGGGGACTCAGTGGGGGACTGGCGGGTGGGGGTTCAGTGGGGGAGGGGGTCTCGGTAGGGGCTGGCGGGTGGGGGTTCAGTGGGGGAGGGGGTCCCGGTAGGGGCTGGCGGGTGGGGGTTCAGTGGGGGAGGGGGTCCCGGTGGGGGGCTGGCGGGTGGGGGTTCAGTGGGGGAGGGGGTCTCGGTGGGGGCTGGCGGGTGGGGGTTCAGTGGGGGAGGGGGTCTCGGTGGAGGGCTGGCGGGTGGGGGTTCAGTGGGGGAGGGGGTCCCAGTGGAGGTGTTAGGCCTGAATAAAGATGCAGCAAAAAAACCCAGTTATGCCAGCCTGACTGGAGTCAGGCTAATAGAGGTTTCTGGGTAATCCCAGAGTGGAAAATACTGAGAAGCAGCATTGTCTCACAAAGCCCTGGGAAACAGTGAGATCAGTGAAGGGGCTGGGACCAGCTGTGTTATATTGAGAAACAAACTGTCTGAGGAACTGATAAGAAACACAAGCATCTCACAGTTCTGACTCTTACTCCTTGGTTTAGTGTTCGGTGTGTTTTTAACTCCCTCGCATTCCTAACCTTTGGCGCTTGTTGAGATATTAACAATTCAATATTGTAGAGACTAGGCATGCGTATATATTAAAAGGTGTCTAATTTCTAGTTGTTAGACAAAGGGGGTGGATTGTTCTAGTGAATGATCTATGACGTAATAAAACTGTCTATATAAGCTAATACTAAGCTGTAAAGGGGCGGCTGGTTCTCTTCGGATACGAGCTGTTCTTTTACTGACACGTGCACTTGTCAATAAAGAACTTTTTATCGGACCTTGCTGGTGTTGCCTGTCTCTCTGCGGTCAGACAACGAACTTCGCTGTTGGGGTTCGAGTCCCCGACAGAGGGCAGCTGGGTGGGGGTTCAGTGGGGGAGGGGGTCTCGGTGGGGGACTGGCGGGTGGGGGGCTCAGTGGGGGAGGGGGTCCCGGTGTGGGGCTGGCAAGTGGGGGTTCAGTGGGGGAGGGGGTCTCGGTGGGGGACTGGCGGGTGGGGGGCTCAGTGGGGGAGGGGGTCTCGGTGGGGGGCTGGCGGGTGGGGGTTCAGTGGGGGAGGGGATCCCGGTGGGGGCTGGCGGGTGGGGGGCTCAGTGGGGTCGGAGGCCCGGGTGGGGGAGGGGGTCTCTCGGGGCGTGCTGGGGGGCAGCAGGGCTCGGTCTATAAGGCGGAAACGCGGCGCTGCGGGGGGAGGGGGCGCGTCAGGCGCGCTGCGGGCAGCCCCGGCTCGGGGTCCTTCCTCTGGGCCGGCGCGGCCCGGGTCCTTCGCTGAGGCGGTCGCGGGCGGCCCCGGCGGAGGATGCTGAGGCTGGGAGCGGGGTGGGGCTGCGGCCTCCTGCTGCGGGGCCTCGCGGGGGAGCAGCTGGGGGCGCAGAGCCGGGGGCTGGGCCTCTCGCTCAGCCGGGTGAGGGGCCGGGCTGGTCCCTGGGGGGCGGGGGGATGTGAGGAGGGGTCACACCCTGGGCTTGGCTCTCTCTTGGGGAGTTCCCCCCTGAGGCTGGTCGGGGTGGGGGTGTCACGCCCCGGGCTGGTCTCTGGGGGGCGGGGGGGGGGGTCACGCCCCGGGCTGGTCTCGGGCGGGCTGGGTGGGGGTGTCACGCCCCGGGCTGGTCTCTGCGGGGAGGGGGGCGGGGTCACGCCCCGGGCTGGTCTCTGGGGGGCGGGGGGAGTGTCACGCCCCGGGCTGGTCTCTGGCGGGCTGGGTGGGGGTGTCACGCCCCGGGCTGGTCTCTGGCGGGCTGGGTGGGGGTGTCACGCCCCGGGCTGGTCTCTGGGGGGGCTGGGTGGGGGTGTCACGCCCCGGGCTGGTCTCTGCGGGGAGGGGGGCGGGGTCACGCCCCGGGCTGGTCTCTGGGGGGCGGGGGGCGGGGTCATGCCCCGGGCTGGTCTCTGCGGGGCGGGGGGCGGGGTCACGCCCCGGGCTGGTCTCTGGCGGGGCGGGGGTGTGTGTCACGCCCCGGGCTGGTCTCTGGGCGGTGGGGGGGGTGTCATGCCCCGGGCTGGTCTCTGGGGGTGGGGGGGGGTGTCACGCCCCGGGCTGGTCTCTGGGGGGTGGGGGGGGGTGTCACCCCCCAGGCTGGTCTCTGGGGGTCTGGTGGGGGTGTCACCCCCCGGGCTGGTCTCTTGGGGGGCGGTCATGCCCCATGCCCCAGGCTGGTCTCTCAGGGCTGGTCTTTCCCGGCCCGGGGGCGGGTATTTGGGGGAGGTCACAGCCCGGGCTGATCAGTTTCTCCGTGCAGGGCACAGTGGTGGTGGAGCGCTGGTGGAAGGTCCCGCTGAGCAAAGAAGGGCGCCCGCCTCGCCTACACCCCAGGAGGCACCGCATCTACAGGCTGGTGGAAGACACCAAGACCCAGCCCAAGGGGGAGCTGGAGGTGATCCTCACTCAGTCCGTGGACAGTAAGTTCCCACTGGGGGCATTTGCTTTCCATACTGAAGAGCTGAGGTGGTGCTGGGTATCTGTCATAGGAGTCTGTATTTCTTTCCTGATTTTCACCGATCTGTTATGAGCTCAGTGTTCTCTAATGGTTAGAACAGAGAAGTGAACCAGGACTCCTGGGTTCTGTTCCCAGCTCGGCCTCTATGTCCCTAGCAGTAAAATGGGGAGATCACTGCACTACAAAACAGAAGGGATTGTTGGGTGTGGGATTTTACCTGTTAAAACACAGAGTGGTTTTGGAGTTTAGGAATAAAGGAATTATGGAAATAATTATTATTGTGCTGGTGCTAAAGCCTCCCCTCAGATCTCAGACACAAACCCAGGAGTTCTGACTCCCAGTCCTCTGCTTTAACCACTCAACTTGGTGTCCTTTGGTTTTATTTTTTAATGCTATTCGTTATTTTTAGATATTCTTGTTCAGAGCTTTTCCTTCACAATAATAACCTAACTCCACTTATGAGTGTGAACACACATACATGCTCATATGTTCTGAATATGAAGCATGGTATAGTGAAGCAGCTGATAGTCCCCATACAGTGCTCAGTCATCTCTCATGCCTCTGTCAAAACATTAGTGCTTTTAGGTCGTTTTCCAAACTCTCTTTGAAATGCCAGTTCCTTTTCCTGTGTTCGAAGTGCTCTGGCATCCTTCTCAAGTGGAATGTACTGTGTAACTGTAAAAGCTCTCTAATGATCTGTGTGCTGGCTTTGCCAGAGGTGTCATATTGTGCCCTGTGTGTCTCATTCACAGATTTGGGAAGCCGTGGTGATATTGTCTCAGTGAAGAAACCTCTGGCTCGTAACAAGCTCCTCCTCGAGGGACTCGCAGTTTACGCCTCTCCAGAGAACAAAAAAATGTTTGAGGAGGAAATGAGGGTGAGTTGGAGGAGGGAATTGCCTTTCCAGCCCACAACGTGCTCTCTGCTGTCCTAATGTGCAGAATTCTGCCATGAGCAATTTGAGATTCTCACTGGATTCAGTGGGAGCAGCATGCAATTTCCCAAAAGCTAGGATTTGGCTCACACAGTTAACCTGTGATTTTTGTTGGGGGAAATATACCAGGCCCTGAAAGTTTAATGTCTTCAGCAAAACATTCAGGTAGTGCAACCTCAGAATGAAACTGCTGCTCGCTTGGGGCTTTGTGATTTTTTATTTTTTTTTTAAATCCTATGTGAGATTTGCAATCAGGAGACTGTAAACCAAGAGAGTAATTTCGTTTTGTTTTTAAATGAGTTGATTAAACCTTTTTTTAGCAAATTGTGTGTGTGTGCGCGCATGTATGTGTGTGCTCATGCACACATTACTGGGATTTGAATTGCTGATTGTTTTATTAAAAATAGAAATCTTGCTAGCAATGTTACAGATGTATTTGGGAACACCCTGTAAAGGCTATTGAGTAAAGTCAATTGTTTCTAGTATCCCCTATAAAATGAATAGTGCTTAAAATGCCTTTCAGTTAATATAACCTTGCTAATGACCAGGAGACCAATTATGTATTGCAAAGTAACAGGTAATTTAACAAATTCAACCCTAGTACAATAGGCTGTTGGTCCATGATCGGGGCTCCAAGGCATTGCTATAATTCACAGTCAAGGATTCTGCATTGCCAAAAGTCTCTTCTTCACCTGCTTTGACAAGTGCTGTCTAATTTCAATGATGTAACACTGAATACACTAGTAAATCTACCATACAAAGCTGAAAAAGAATCCTGCTATTAAAGCTTTGTTGCAAAGTGGGGTGAGAACTGGGGCTTTTGACAATTGCTGGATTTGCTGGCTAGCGAAATGGGAATTAATGAGTTGTGACTCGCTTTTATAGCACACCGGAGACATCCTATCCCAAAATACCCGGCGTGGGGACATGGCTGACACTAAGGCATTTTGTATTGAGAGCTCCAAAAGTAACTCCAAATCCTGGACTGTGCAGAGATTAACTGGGAGACATTGTTAACTGTGTGTTCGTCTCACTTTTCCCCCCCAATCTTATTTCTTATAGCTGCGTGACGAAGGGAAGCTGGAGAGACTTCAAACCCAGAGTGGTGAAAAGGTGAGTAAAAGGTGGTTGTTGTGGGGAGACAGATGAATGTTCATGAAATAGCGGGTCAGTTCCAATGAAATGTGGGGAGAATCCCAGCCAACAAACCTGAAACTCCTGGCGTGTTAATGGGAACCTGATCTGATTAGTGATGCCCTTAGCATGGTGTCTTTCTATGTGGGGATGTTCGTTCATATAGCTTTTTCCCCCAATAAAAAGCAAAGAAAAATACATAGACTGTGAGCTTGTCTTTATCTAAACTGCCATTCCATACCTATGGCATTCTCTAAATGATTGATGCTATCATCCTTCTAAAGGGAGAGTGAGGTACCTAAGTTCAGTCCAGTTTTGAATCGGAGTTATAATGAAGGCTCGGTCAACCAGTGGTACCCATCTCTTAACATGATCTTGGCAAGAGAGTTTACCAGACCTGTTCTCCATCAGTGACACTGAAACAGCTTTACCCCGGGCTAGCTCTTCAAACAAACAAAGCCGTTCAGTCGGTGCTGGCTTCATGACACTGGACAGTGAAGAGCTGCTCATTCCGTGAATGTTTGCAGTGTGGGTGACAACTGGGTAAACCCCCACCCCCCATCCTGCCAGCGTGATTTAATCCTGACCTTCTGGGACCCTCCTGCAGGCATGAGTGGGGAGTTGGTTCTCCGTGAGCCATGCAGTCTTGGGTTCTGTTACTGCAGCGGCTTCGTGATGCAGACACTTGTCCGCTAGAAATTAAACTGAGACCCGGCCATTCCTTGCACTCATGCTCCCCATCTGTCATCCTCCTGCCCTTCCCTAGACCGTCCAGTTTCTGAGGAGCTGCCGTCTGGAGGTGGGGATGAAGAACAACGTGAAGTGGGAGCTGAACAACGAGATGGTCGCCCGCCACTTCCTGAAAAACGTTCGTGGTCTGGCTGTGATTGGGGCTTGCGTGCAGACTGAGGGTGGGGGAGGTGGCTAATTTAGCTCCGCCCCCGGGATGCTGAGCGTGTTAATCCCAGACAGCAGAGCTGGCTCGCTGTAGGTTGGGATTCAGTGAGCAGCTCGAGTGGAAGCTTGTGAAGTTATTGTAATGGGCTAGACCAGAAATCTAGGGCGAGGCCGAGGCTTCCACGTTCTCACTAGATGGCTCTTGGCTGGGGTTAGGATTTACAAGGCCAAGCCAGTCCTAGTGTTAAGCCGGAGGGCATCTGCAGGAGCCTGTCTAATCCCTGCAGGTCTCTGCCATCTCCAGGCCTCCCAACTCACCAACACTTGGGCATCTGTCGCAGCAGATACTCCCTGTCCAGCCCTCCCGTTTCCAGGCTTCCCCTGCCTGCGGTAGGAACGCCCCTTTACCCTCCCCAGCAGGCAGTCACATCAATCTGTCACCTGGCCCCCGGTGAGCCACCTCCAAACGCCTGTTTTTAAAGGGGCCACGCAGGACTAGCTGGCCTCTGACCCCTGCTGCCCTTACAGCAGCAGACCGCCTTGTTCCACCTAGTTTAAGTGTCGAACGCCCACAAGCCGCCGTTTGTGGTTAGACTAGAGGGACAGCTGCTGGCATTGGGTTGGAGTGAGCATCCTGGGGCTAAGTCGTGGTGCTGGTTCTTTCAGCTTAATGTCTTCGTGACGCCGCATGCGGTGAAGCTGCCCGATGAGCCCATCACGAGATGGGGCGAATACTGGTGTGAAGTGACGGTAAGTGTGCGGTTCTTTGGAAAGGGGGCAGCTGCTTTTGTTTGAAGGTCACTTAGCTACAAACAGCTCCAACTTCCTAGTCCCCACCCTCCCTGTCACCCTTCATGTTGGGCTGCTGGCTAGAGCCAGGGAAATGGGAATCAGGACACAAATTCTGATCTCCGCTCTGGCCACTGGCTCGCTGGTGTCTTTGGGCAAGTCACTTCCCTGCTCATTACCTCGGTTTCCCCCCTCTGTGACACCAGGGAAAATACTTGTCTGCCTCTTTTGGGGGGGGCGGAGGAGGGAGAGGCGTAGCTTTTTTGCCAACTGAGCCTGCTTTGAGATCCTCAGGCACGAAGTTACTGCTGCATCCCAGCTCTGCACCACCTGACACACTCCAGAGTGCTTTATAAACTAGATACCCATGGAAATGCAACCCCCTCTCGGGGGGCGGATTACCAGCTGGGTAGACAGCCCCTCTGCAAGATAGGAGGCAGGAGAACTTTGGCCAAGCCACAGACAAACCCCTACTCTCGTGAGAAGTGCCGGCATGCCCACAGCAGAGAGGAGCCAGGTTTTTAAGATTTCTCTCTCCCACCCACCCAGGAGGCACTTTGTAAAACACAGGGTCCAAGGCAGAAGAGAATTTCGCCTGCTGCATTTCTATTCATCTTTTTTTCCTTCCTGCCCACTTAGAGGAGGAGAGCCAGCTCTGAAATATGCAGGACGAAAGCTGAATTGGTGTCATTTACAGCTGTACCAATTTGCATCGCCTCCTGCTTAATTTGCCATATTGAATTCCCGATGCGTGTGTGCGTACATGCTACATTTCCGTGTTGGTTACTGCAGCTCAGCAAGCTGCGGGCCTGTAATTGCCAGTATCTTCTCTACATGATGTAACCCCAAAAGAATAGGGAACAGAATGGCCCAACGCTGAGAGACAAGGGAGAAAGGAGCTGATGTTGCAGGCTGAGATTTGAAATGGAACTGGAGGGATACAGGAGATTTCAGAGGGGAGCGGCAGAGGTGAAGGCCCTGGTACCAACCGTGCAGGAAGAGAAGACATGGGGGGCGAGGGGGGAGTCGGAGGCAGTTTATCAGGTCGGCTGTAGCAAGCCCATGAAGGGTTTTAAAGGTGAGATCTCTCGTTCAGCTAGATTTGAAGCAACTCTAAACGTCTTCCCCTCTCCGCGAGGCACTGGTGAGCCTGCGTCTGAACCTGCCCCGTGTGCTCTCTGACCTCAGGCCTAGGGAGGGTTTCCTGCCTGTGAAACCCTTAGCCAGCGACCAACAGCAACAACCTGCTGCGGAGGGATCCGCAGGGGCCCAGCCATTTTCTGGCCCTTTGCCTTCAGTTAACCTGGAAGCACGGGGCCGGCTCATTGTCTGGGGCCCTAACCTGTGTCTCTGTCCTGGGCTTCTGTGTTGCAGGTGAATGGCTTGGACACCGTCAGGGTGCCGATGTCTGTGGTGAACTTCATGAGGCCAAAGACCAAGCGCTACAAATACTGGCTGGCCCAGCAGGCGGCATCGAAGGGGTAAAGGCCCCTCCTCTCTGTCCTGGGGAGTTCTCCTCGGAAGGTCGAACTGTTGGGAGAATCTCCCTGCTGCGGAACCTGGACCCTTCACCCTACCGGCTGAGAAGGGCAGCCAGGCCCCAGTTGGCCTCTCTCTGCTGGGAGCAGTTAGCTAACTTCATTTAAACTTTGTCGGTGTTTGGGGGGAGGTTCTCGCTGCAACCATGAAGGGACCCTCCATCCCTCCCAGGTGGGGCTCTCTGCACAGGACCAGGAAAGCACCCAAGGTGCTGTACGTTGCTCCCAGTCAAAGCAGGACACCAGAACGCTCACAGCTACTAATAAAAGGCTCCTGTGTCCAAGCCCCTGGCAGTGGGAATCAGCTGTGTCTTGTTGCTGTCGGGTTCGGTCAGACAACACCTCAGAAGTGGGGCAGCTGGAGGCCAAATGCCCTATGGGGAGGGGAGGGGAGAGCACTGGGAGAAGCAGCCACCAGTGACTCACCTGATCAGTAGAAAAGCGCCAAATGGTCTGTTCCCAGATGTGCAGCCTTATGCCTGGTAGTGCCAGTGCTGAGTCCAGCCCAGCCGGATGGCAGGAGAGGAAATGGAAGGTGGAGAGTCCCTACAGGAAGTTACCTTATTGCAGGAACAAGACTCTCAGCTGGGCTGGAGATCCCAGCTCCCTTTCGCCGCCCTCCCTGCCACAGGCATTCTAACAGGAGGAGGGAGGGACGCACCCACACCGGGCACCCTTCCCCTCTGCCCCTGCAGCGACTTCATGGGTGAATGGGGCTAATACCCCAGAGCCAAAGAACCACCGTGTTGCTCGTTGTCACGGTGGCAGAGCGGGGCTGAAATGCGGCAGCTACAGCGCTGGAAGCAGGGTAACCAGAGATTGTCCTGCCAACCCTTTCTTGGGGCAGAGCCTGAGTCAGGGTTCTCTGTGCCAAAGCGCCTTTCTGGTAGTTGCTCTCAGGGCAGTGTGGGCAGAGACTTCAATGCCCTGCCTCTAGTGTGACTGGGGGACCCCAGCTGCTTTGGTCCCTGATCAAAGGGGCAGGGGAAGGGCATTTCCATGTGGGGACTGGTTCCTCTACCAGCCCACACCCCCATCTTCAGCGTCTGACATCATCTCTGCCAGGGCTGAGCCCTTCCCAGGGGCCAGTTGCAAACCCAGCCAGAGCAACGTGATCCCACCAGGGCATCCTCCCCTATTCCCTGTAGCCCCCTTGCTGGGCTAGTGTGAGCCCTCGTTGCTGGCTGCAGCCCACCAGAGCTCCCTCCTGCCCCTGTTCAAGGTCCCCTGCTCTTACTGAGGGGGTTAAATCCATCCATCCCCGCGCCAGCTCTCTGCCTCCAGGAGAGGCTGGGCACATGCAATTCCACCTCTGAGGGGGAGAGGCAAGTTCTGAAGCTGAGGGTGCTGGTCAAAATCCTGTGAAGCCTGAGTTTAAATGCCCAACAGCCTGTGCAAAGTCCTTGGGATGGACAGTCAGCCTGGGCCCTTCCCTGGGGGGGCAGGGAGGATGCAGTGTCCCAAGCAGGGCTCAGGCCCTGGCTCTCCCCTATGAAATACCTGGCCCAAAGAGCCACTCACTGCAGAATGTGCTGCCCCTTCTGCAGCTAAGGGGGAGCCCGGCATTGGGAAAGACCCTTCTCACCTCCCAGTGCAGGCTGGGGCCTGATGAGATTTGCCAAGTGCGCCATCATCTCCGCCAGCAGACGCAGGGAGGTGATCGCTGTGTCCTCCTGCAGCTCAGGGTGCCCAGAGAGCTTGATTTGCAAACACCTGTCACCAACCCCTGTTCTCTGGCGGTGCCCAGGCAGCTGCTTTCAGCCTGGCAGACCAAGGCCACGCTAGCCTCATGCACCCACCCATGAGCAGCTGGAGGCCTCTGGCTAGAGCGTGCCAGTAGGAGCATGCTGGGGTTCTCATCCCACCTCTGCTACTTCAGCAACCCGCTTCCCCTCTGCATTTCTCGTCTCCCGCAAGTAACCTGGAATAACATTGAGCCCCTGCATGTTGCCGGCTTTGGGGGTCAGACTCCGCCGGCCGTGTGGTGAGGAGCCCCGCCCTCTGCCTGGGTTGGGCCCTTTGACTTCAATCCACCTCTCCCTTTGTAGCTGGCTAGTACCTGGCACTGCCATCCACAGCTTCTTCCCTAGCCACCGCTAGGCAATTATAACCCACCCGCTTCCATGATGCTTTGCAACTCAGGCCAGCAACCAATCAGAAAAGCCTGGCTCCTCCTTTAAATAGTTTGCTGCATGGTGGAAAAGTGAAAGAAGAGACTTCCCTCTGCTGCTGCCATAGCAGCCTGCTCCAGCAGCCTGTCTTTAAAAGGCGGCGCAAAGGGATAACCTAGGGGTGGAGGCTGGAGAACAGGTACGGTCACCCTCTCTCCACATAAGAGCTCTAGCACATCTTGCCTGTAGGATCCCAAAGCACTTAACAAACTGCTGAACAAACAGGATTGTTTGGCCAGTCATCAAAATGCAGCCACTTCTGGGGAGCACACGGCAGTTTCACAGCCCACAACCGCATGGTCACGTTTTGAGGACAGGAAGTGAAATACCTGTGGCTTGTATTTTCAAAAGTGAGACGAGATTTGGGAGGCTTCTTTTTTGGGGGCTGCTCACCTCAAGCCATCTCGGAGGGGTCTTGTTTTCTGAGGCGGGGCGCTGTGGCCCTTTCTGAAAATCCAGCTCCTTCAAGGTATCTCAAGTTGGACCCCTAAAATCACTAGGCCTTGGTGAAAATATAGGCCACTGTAGCCCAGGGAAAGCGCAGGTGGAATGTAAGGGGGGCAGAATGTCCTCACCCATGTTGGAATTTAGCCAGGACATGTTGGGGATCTACTGGATCAATTGTTGAGGAGCCATTGAGGGAGGGGGACCAGGGATTTACTGTGGGAGAGGGCAAGGATCTACTGGGGATCACTCCCAGTGAGGCATCTACTGCTGACTGCAGAGCAAGCAGAGAAGGGGGGATTCATGGGAAGCTGCTCAGGATCTTCTGCGAATAAGGGTCCTTTGAAGGATCTCCTGGCAATGGGGGAGGGGCTAATAATTAGGGAATCTCTTTGGGGAGTGAATGGAAGAGGACTTGGGCTTGTGGGTGCAGAAATCAGGGAGGGGTTAGCTGAAATGAGAACACAATGAATGGTATATAAGTGGAGATGTCCAGCCCTGGCATCCCTCTGTCTTACGTGCCTGAGAGATACATTCCTAAAGCTACCATAGCAGGCGAGCGTTGGCTAACACCCGGCACTGATCCATGCCCCTTAGAGGAGTCCTTGTGGCACCCCAGAGACTAACATTTATTTGGGCATAAGCTTTTGTGGGCTAAAACCCACTTCATCAGATGCATGGAGTGGAAAATACAGGAGCAGGTATAAATACATGAGAAGATGTGAGTGGCCTTCCCAAGTGTGAGGTCAGTCTAACGAGACAATTCAATTGACAGCAGGATAACAAGGGAGGAAAAATGATACAGACTAACACGGCTACCACTCTGAAGCATGCCCCTAGAGAGGTTTATACCACACAGGCAGCGGGAAATTCAGCCTCCTCCCCAGCTCTGCTTCTAGAGTCTCGTCTCTTCTTGCAGCAACGCATGCAAAGCCCAATCCTCCATCCCAGCGAGTGCCGGACGTCACCATTCAGACTACCTAGTACTTTGCCTGCGCCAGCACCCGGGGCAAGCGATGGAGGCCATGGCCCAAAGGCTTTGAAGGCCAGGCCAGTAAACAAAGATCAAACGAAAAGATCAAAGCTTTGTCTTGGGCAGGGGTCGGCAACCTTTCAGCAGTGCTGTGCTGAGTCTTCATTTCTACACTCTAATTTAAGGCTTCACGTGCCACTAATACATTTTAATGTTTTTTGGAAGGTCTCTCTATAAGTCTACATATTATATAACCAAACTCCTGTTATATGTAAAGTAAACAAGGTTTTCAAAATGTTTCAGAAGCTTTATTTAAAATTAAATTAAAATTCAGATCTTATTAGTTTAGTGTGATCCTTGCCCTGGCTTTTCCTTGCTGAGTTTTCCAATGTCTAGTGACACCTATTTGGATACTTTAAGCTGCACACAGGCTTCTGCGTGGTCAATTGTTAACCAGCTGGCAGGAGGTCAGCGGCTGGAACCCCAGATTGGCAGCTGAGGTGAGTGGAGCTGGCGGCTGGTAGGGCTGAGCAGGGCCGGAGGCCTGGACCCTGTCTGGCAGGGGGCCTGCGCTGGAACTCCAACCAGAAGCAAGGTGAGTGGGGGGCTGCAGCGGGGACCCCGACTGGCAAGGGGCCAGCAGCCAGAACCCCAGAGCAGCGGCGGGCTGAGCGGCTCACCCCAGCACCGCTCTGGGGTTTCGGCCGCTGGCTCCTGCCAGCCGGGGTCTCAGCCCGGTGCCAGCCTGGGGTTCCTTCATCCAGGCCACCAGCGGGCACTGAGTGGGACCAGTGGTGGAAACCCCAGACCGGTGGCGGGGTGAACCGCTCAGCCTGCTGCTGCTGGCCTGGGTGAAGGGTCCAGATATTGGCTCGCATGCCACCTTTGGCACGTGTGCCATAGGTTGCCGACCCCTGGTCTAGGGGCTGATTTAGGCGAGAGGCTGATGAATCCACTAGTGGCCCATCGCAGTCCTTTCTACACAGTAGCCAATCCTGCTGGTAAATCCCGAGGTGGCTGGTTCAGTCTCCCAAGATATTCCATCCAGGAGGTCATTATTACTGAGCATCTCTATTGTGGTGGTGACTGGAGGCCAGCCAGGCCAGGACCCTAGGCACTGTGCGACTGCATCTGAATCAGGGGAGGTGCATAGGCAGATGAGCCCTGTTAACTTTCCCCTTCAGAATCCATCCTGAATGTTATTGAAACTCACAAGTTATATATGGTCCCATGTCGAGAAGGAAATTGATTGGGCTGGATGCTACCAGCGTGTTGCATACGATGAAATTACATTTTGTCGGCAATCTGCACGATATATGGGCTCTTTAAATTTTATATGGGGCCCAATAAATTGTTTGAAATCTCCAGCCTCGGGTGATGTGGCTGGAATGCAACATTTTTTATGAGTCGGCAACTGGGCTGGCGGCGTCGAGATGAAAAGGAACCGAGTCACATGCGAATGAAGAGTCATAAAGCAAATGCAAAACTAGCCAGGAATGGCAAAGCTGAAGTCAAAGTGATTATGGAAATGCAAGAGCGGGATGTGTGTGAGTTGTGTCTCTATAGGCGGGTTTCTGCGTTGTGTCTGTGCGGGTTTCTAAGTGTGTGTTGTGTCACTGTGGGTGAATCAGATGTCTGAGTGTGTGTCTGTCTCTCCCACTCTGTTGTGTACATGTGTGTCTGAGATCGACTTGTTTGTGCGTGTCAAATCCTAGGCAAAGCTTCGGGGGGGGGAGGGAGGGGCGTTGTCCCGGAGAGCACACAGTGTTGTCCCTGCTGCACAGTCACGTTGTGTTACCTCAGTGACAGGGACTGGTCCCTTTGCTGGCCTCTGAGATGAGTTTTGGTGGGTCTCAGCCTAGTTCCTCTAGCAAACAAGCGTCCCCACCACAGCAATCTGCCCGACAATCCACTTCTCCGCAGAGAGGCCAAGGGCTGCATGGCCCCAGAGCCTGGCCTGCCTGCTCACCTGGATGCTGTTACTTGAGGCTGACTTAGATTCTTCCCTTGCCTCTGCCCGGGCTGTGCCTGCCCCACGGCTCGCTTTCTGGGCCCCATTCAGTGGCACTGAACTTGCTTGTTTGTGTTGAAGCCGCTTGGACAGGTTGGTGCCTGCTGCTTCTCCCCAGCCGGGCGAGGCTGCTCTGGCTTTGCAGACTCGGCTCTGTCTGTTGTGCCAAAGGGGAGGCAGCTGGGCACCGGGAGAGCTGTTTGGGGCCCGATCCTACTCCCGGCCAGTGGGAGCTGTGGGGGTGCTGCTTAGGGTGGGGGCGGCGTGCGGAGTCCCCTGGCTGCCCCTACGCATGGGAGCCAGAGGGGGGACATACCGTTGTTTCCAGGAGCCACGCAGAGCGGGGTAAGCCCTGGATCCCGCTCCCCAGCGTGAGCTCGAGGGCCAGATTAAAACATCTGGAGGGCCGGATGCGGCCCCCGGGCTGTAGTTTGCCCACCTACGGTCTAAACAGACAGGCAGTGGGAGGGGAAATGGGGGTACTGAGCACAGACCTGCCTTAGGTCATTCTGTGTCCTAGTCCACTGCTCTCCCCACTAGGCCACGCTGCCTTCATCTTCATTCATTTGCTTCCCATGATGCCCTTTAAACACTCTGTGATGATGTCTTTGTGGCTGACCGGCATTTCTACCTTAGGCCCAGATCGAGTGCCTGTGCTGAGCCCTGCTGAGGCCGACGGGACCCTGTCCAGGCCTGGGTGGAGCAGCTTGCAGGATTGGGGCGGCGCAGAGCAGAGGGAACGCTGCGGAAAGGTGGGTCCGTGGCAAAAGGCAGCTGCGTTGGGAGGGCAGGCGCTGGGAGACGCCACAGCTTTGCCAGTGGCTTTTTAACGCCATCCCATCCCTCCTAGTTCCAGCCTCTTGATTGTTCTCTCTGCTTGATGCTTATACCCTCAAATAGCCATAGACTCTTCCCGCTCCCCGTCACTGCTCTTCCAAGCCAAAAAGATTCAACCCCTCTTGGAAACTGACCCCCTCCAGCCCCCTGCTTGTTCCTAGGACCACTCCCTGCCGTTTGTCACTGATCACAGGAGGGGGAGCAGCCACCCAGGTGCCTTCCAGAGCAGGACACCGGCGTGAGTCCTAGCAGGTGTATCTCATCCCGGGGACGGGATGGAGCAGAGCAGCCTGCTCCTGCTCAGCCAAGGTCGTTTCTCAGCTCCCTGGTGTGTCTGAGGGACATAAAAGTGGAAAACAGCTTGAAAATGGAAATCCAAAGGGGCTGCTGCGTCCCAGCGCAGCTGTGGCAGGGCATAAACTGGAGTCCCTGGACCTGCGTTTGCTGGATCTTTGCTTAACGAATGGCCCAGCGGGGGGGTGCGATCGAATCCCTGCTGCTGAGCAGCCCGAAGCGAATGGGCTTTTCTTTTATCGGGCCATGCAGCTGCCCCCCTGCTTTCTGCCGGCAAAGGGAGCTGCTTTTAATGGGCAGGAGATGTCAGGGTTTGATCAATGTAATAGCAGAGAGTCTAGCCACAGAGTTTGCTTTGATTCCCACCCCACACACACACACACACACACACACCTGCTTTCAAATCCTCGAAGTGGCAAGTTGCTGGATTTCGCAAGGAGCTGATGAGCTAACCATCCATCATTAGTAAATAGTCATTAATAATGAAAGCTTGGCTCTCGCGTTGTGCGTTTCATCCACAGCTCTCAGAGCTTAGCTGGGTGGGTCTGTGGGGCAGGGACTGTGTTTTTTCTGTGTTTGTATGGCCTGCTCCGTCACCGGGGCGCCTGGGCGCTACTGTAACACACCTAATAGAGACCGTACAGCACCTAACACCATGGGGTCCTGGTCCATGGCTCAGGCTCCTAGATGCTACCATAATCCCCCTAATGTACAACACCCAGCACAATGGGGTCCTCGTCTATACTAGGGCTCTGAAGCCCTACCATAATACCATAACAATAAAGGGGTTTACAAAGGAGAGTCTGTGTTTTTGAGGCCTCCTCTTACTCGTGACTATTATTTATTTCTGTCTGTGTAGAGGATCCAGCCAAGTTCAGGGCCCCATCATGCTGGGTGTTGCACAGACACAGAGTGAGAGACTGTCCCAGCCCTGCATGCAGTGCTGTTAAACCCGAGAGGTGAAAGAATTCACAAATCCCCCCACACCACCCACCTGAAATCATGAGACTGCCTTACAAATTATGGGGATTTCCTTCTCTCTTTTTAAACGGGGGTTCTTCCAATTTGCCATCTGGATTTTGATCCTTGAGGGGCCGGGTTCTCAAGCTTCTTTCTGCAACCACGAATCACTGTCCAGGGAGTATGAGCCCTGAAATCCCCAGGAATCGTTATCTGACTGTTCAGTGAACAGCTTGGCTCCGCAGGGCTTTATATCCCCTGCCTGTGCACACAGCACCCTGGGTTTGTCTGCTGCTCTCTCTGCTTGGGCGATAAGCCAGGATTCCACCCTGAGACAACCCCCCCTAATTCCTGCCAAGCAGGCCTCGTTTCATTACCCCCCTGTGGAGAGATGGGCCCATGCCCTGAGTCCAGAAACCCCCCATATTTGGGAGAGTCCCTCTCCCCTTTCCCTGCTTGCCCCTCCTCTGTTGTCCCCCCGCCCCCTTTAGTTCTACCCCTTTGCTGCCTCCCCCCAGGAACAACGCTTCCTTCTCTCTTTCATTTGCACTCAGCTCCTCTTGGTGGAAGGCAGAAGCAGCTGCGGGGTGAGGCACAGGGACAGACAGACATTGCTGAAGTAACCAAACACCTGATTCCCACAGAGGGACAGATTCTCTATTTCCCTGGAGCAGTTACTTACCCATGTGCCCTTGGGTCAAGATGATCCAAAGTGACTAGTGATTTGGGGGGGGCATGATTTTGGGGCCTCTTTATGAAATCTCTAGACTAGTCATTGTTGAAATTCATGGGGTGAAAACGTGGTCCCCTTCTAGCCCTACATTTCTAGGGTTGTGTGAAGGCAGCAGCAGATCTGTCTGCCTCCCCTGGCCTGGTGTAAAGGAGCACATCTCGTCTCGCTGACAAGCCACGTCTCTTCCCGTCCACAGAATACGCAGCGCGTCTCCTCTCCAAAGCACCAGGCCAGGTCCTGGAGCCCTGGGCCATGGCTATGCTAGGGACACCTTGGCAGGCTGGGAGCACTTCACCGGTATAGTTCATTCCACCCCACCCCCAAGTGAAGCAAGCTACGCTGGCAGACGGGCAACGCCACCTGCAGAGCTGTGCCCAGGCTAGGGAGGGCCTGACTCTTCATCTGTGAACGCCAGAGGTTGGCACTATTAGAAGAGCTGTTTCCCGTCTATCCATTTCATCCCTGGCGGGTAACGTTCTTTGTCTTTGGGCGTTACCGCAGCTGTCTGAGCTGACCCACCTAGCCAAGTGCTCTGATGGGATCACTCCGGCCCAGGTTTCTCCCCCTCCCACCCCCCAGCTCAAAACAATTTTTCTTGCCATTGCAATTAGCAGGTTTCCTTTTCTGGGGCCGGAACAATCAGCTGGCCTGCTAAAAGAACAGGAAGCCCTGGCACGTAACAGAGGGGAACACGCACAGCGCACAAGAAGGCTAATGGGAGCGGTCGACTTGAAGAGAAAATCTGGAAGAGGTGCCAAAAAAGTCATTAAGTCCCTTTTCCAATGGGATTTTAGAGGAGGACGGCCTGAATATTCACGAGCGTGCTCTTCCTTTGCGGGAGAAGTTCCATCAATTATCACAAGGTTGGCATCCGGGTGGCGTCAAGGTTACTCCCAGCATAATGAGAGAGGTGGGTCCTGGCTGGCGAAGGGACAGCTTTGCTTGGAAACTCCAGCAGAGTTTCTGTACATGGCTGATTATTTTTCCCTTACGTGCTGCAAAAGCCACATGCCTAGGCCGATTGCCTTGAAAACTGGTGTGCCACGTGGGGGGCAGGGCTAGTGTGAATGGTGAAAATTTGGGGTCAGTTGGCCAAGGGGTTCCTAAGATACAGCTCCTCCCTCCCCAAGGGACCCATTTGAAAAAAATAACATGGGCCTAATTCTGATCTAACACCAGCACAAGGGAGTAATCTGACAAGCACTTGACCAGGTGCTTAACTTGAAGGTTGTGGGTCGTTCCACTGACTTCAATGGGGCTACAGATGTGCTTAAAGTTTAAGCGTGGCTGAAGTTCTTTGCGGGATCAGAGCCAGAGAGCTGTGCAGAATCACGCCCTCCAGCGGACGTAACGCTAATGAAATCACTGGCGTTACCCCACTGTGGAATCAGTG
This sequence comes from Mauremys mutica, assembly GCF_020497125.1. Classification (NCBI taxonomy): domain Eukaryota; kingdom Metazoa; phylum Chordata; order Testudines; family Geoemydidae; genus Mauremys; species Mauremys mutica. The sequence continues at coordinate 22,185,817 of NC_059088.1, read as the reverse complement.
GGAGATCAGAATCAGCCCCATGATTTATACAACACAGTTGTGTGGTAACAGGGGCCATAGAAGTACCTAAGGGCTTGTCTACCCATGGATTTCCTCTGGAATAGCTAGTCTGGAATAACTGTTGTGCTTTACATTTACACCCGACTTTAATCCAAATTAAGTTTCAAGTGTAGACGTGTGTGTGTGTGAGAGAGAGCGAGAGAATGAAGGGTGGGGACTTTACAGAGAGTTCTGGAGATCTGTAACTCCCAGACCAAGGAAAAGCTCTTCGTCCCACGCACCAGTTTGCTTTTTTTCTGCTTGGCCAGCAGGGGACTGGCACTGAGGCAAGCCAGGCTTGTCGTCCCTGCCGTGAGCTCATCCAGAAGCGCTTTGACGGTGGGTGTTGCCTTGCCACCTGCGTGCTTTCCTTCTTTTTCAAAACAAAATCTTTGCAAGCAAATTTAGGCTTCTCTTGCCATCCCTACCCTGAGGCTGGCAGCTGAGGAGCATCACTCTAGCTGAGATAAAAGAAGAGTGTTAGGCAGTGGCGCAAAGGGTGTATGTACAGCTCCTTGCACAATGGGGACCTAGTCCATGGCCGGGGCTCCTGACTACAACAATACAGATAAATAACAGCTCTCTGCTACAAGGGGTAAGTTACTGTCCATTGAGCAAATGCTTAAAGTCTAGGCAAATTAACCATCATTCCCTGAAACAAGCCTCACCTCAGTCCCTGGAAAAATCATGGAGCAGGTCCTCAAGGAATCAATTCTGAAGCACTTAGAGGAGAGGAAAGTGATCAGGAACAGTCAGCATGGATTCACCAAGGGCAAGTCATGCCTCACTAACCTAATTGCCTTCTACCAAGCTCCAGCATGGGTCAGCAGCGATTCACACGGCTAGTTGATTTGTTACCCTTCCCTGGTTCCCGCTGCTTTGACTTCACCCTTCAGCCCCGTGGCTGGGAAAGGCAGCCCAGGACGTGGGCGCTGCACTCCGACATAAGAGCGAGCCCTGTTGCTCAACAGCATTATTGTCCGCCATTCTCTGATGTGGGCCCAAGCCAGCTATTAAGTCACTGGACTTGAAATTGGTCCAGGAGCCTTTCTCCGAGAGGCCAGGTCTCGTCAGAGCGGCTTCGGTTTCTTTCTTCTAGCGGCCTGTGCTCCGGGCCATGCACACGTCTCCTGCGGGAATGTGATGGAGATTTGCCGCATTGGGGGTGGGCAGTATGGCTGCTGCCAGAAGGTGGGGTGTATTTCACACTGGAAGAAGGAAGTGCTGGGCTGGGACAGAGATGATCATAGAATCAATCATAAGACTGAGAGGTCATCTAGTCCAGTCCCCTGCATTCACGGCAGGACGAAGTATTATCTGGACCATCCCTGACAGGCGTTTGTCCAACCTGCTCTTAAAAATCTCTAATGGAGATTCCACACCCTCCCTAGGCAATTTATTCCAGTGCTTAACCACCTTGACACTTAGGAAGTTTTTCCTAATGTCCAACCTAAACCGCCCTTGCTGCAATTTAAGCCCATTGCTTCTTGTCCTGTCCTCAGAGGTTAAGAACAACAATTTTTCTCTCTCCTCCTTCCTTGTACATACTTGAAAACTGTTCTCATGTTCCCTCTCAGTCTTCTCTTTTCCGCATTAAACAACCCCAGATATTTCAGTCTTCCCTCATAGCTCATGTTTTCTAGACCTTTCATCATTTTTGTTGCTCTTCTCTGGACTCTCTCCAATTTGTCCACATCCTTCCTGAAATGTGGTGCCCAGAACTGGACACAATTCTCCAGTTGAGGCCTAATCAGCGCGGACTAGAGCGGAAGAATTACTTCTCGTGTCTCGCTTACAACACTCCTGCTAATACAGCCCAGAATGATGTTCGCTTTTTTTCAATAGCGTTACACTGTTGACTTATATTTAGCTTGTGGTCCACTATGATCCCCAGATCCCTACTGCAGTCCTCCTTCCTAGGCAGTCATTTCCCATTTTGTATGTGTGCAACTGATTGTTCCTTCCTAAGTGGAGCACTTTGCATTTGTCCTTATTGAATTTCATCCTATTTACTTCAGGCCATTTCTCCAGTTTGTCCAGATCATTTTGAATTTTAAGCCTATCCTCCAAAGCACTTGCAACCCCTTCCAGCTTGGTATCATCTGCAAATTTTATAAGTATACTCTGTATGCCATTATCTAAATCACTGATGAAGATATTGAACAGAACTGGACCCAGAACTGATCCCTGCGAGACCCCACTAATTATGCCCTTCCAGCTTGATTGTGAACCACTGATAACTACTCTCTGGGAACAATTTTCCAACCAGTTTTGCTCCCAGCTTATAGTAGCTCCATCTAGGTTGCATTTCCCTAGTTTGTGTATGAGAAGGTCATGCGAGACAGTATCAAAAGCCTTACTAAAGTCAAGATATACCACGTTTACTGCTTCTCCCCATCCACAAGGCTTGTTACCCCGTCACAGTAACAGGGTTGGGGAGGGATAGCTCAGTGGTTTGAGCATTGGCCTGCAAAACCCAGGGTTGTGAGTTCAATCCTTGAGGGGGGCCACTTAGGGATCTGGGGCAAAATCAGTACATGGTCCTGCTAGTGAAGGCAGGGGGCTGAACTCAATGACCTTTCAGGGTCCCTTCCAGCTCTATGAGATAGCTTTCTTTATAAAAAATAATATGGAGATATACCTATCAGGTTGGTTTGACATGATTTGTTCTTGACAAATCCATGCTGACTGTTACTTATCACCTTATCTTCTAGATGTTTGCAAATTAATTGATTTAGGTTCAGTTCCCAGCTCTCCCCCTCCTTGTGTTTCAGGGACTGCAGGCCAGGTGATAGCATGAAGGGTCTCCATGCTTGCAAGACCAAATTTGCTGTTTATTGCTAGAACTATTTACAAAGATGTTGTAACTGCAGCCAGCATTCCAGCCATGAGCACACAGACTGACTTCCTGGTGCTTCCTCCACACAGTCTCCTCCTGCAACCTGTGCTCCCCCTCCAAGTTCCTGGCAGGTTGCTACCCTGTGTGTCCTTGTGCCTGTAACTTTCTCTCCCTGGGCCTCCGTCCCACCATCCGCAGAATGGTGATAGATGATGATCCTTTCACTCAGCCTTGACTGGTCAGAACGTGAGCTCTTTGCAGGCCGGGTATCTCTTTGTTCTAGGTTTGTGCAGTGCCGAGCACAATGGGCTCCTGAGCTGGGGCTCCTACCTGCTGTTGTATTGGGGCTGTGTCTTGAATGACTGAGCTTCCCTGACAGAAAGACTGGCAAATATGAGATAAATAATGTGAAGCTCTTTGCCCAGCCTGGTGGAACCGGTGAGAATAAACCAGATCTCCTGGAAGCACCTTACGCACTGAGTAACCACTGAACACCACAGGGTGCTACCCTCGTCCAAACACTAATGTGCCGCGCCCAGCACAATCTGCCCTGATCTCTGCTGGGGCCTCTACTTGCTGCCTGCTACAAATACTATTCCTAGTGGAGAAACGTTTCTAGAACTGTGACTGACAGCTGAACACTGGCCTACCCTCTCAACACGGCCTCTGGTGCTCAGCTGCTCCCCTGAGAGACAGCTTCAGACCTCACAGGATCAAGTCCAAAGGAATGTACTTGTCCACATAACACTGGCAAAGACAGAAAAAGGGTGGAGGACGAAGGGCAGGTGTGAGAGTGACTGATGGAGACCCTTGTGAGAAGCTAGCTGGTACCTCATTCCCATCACTACGACCACTCCAACTAGGGGGGAAAAATCTGCCCCATAAACAGCAACCCTGCTGCCATGAGATCTGCCTCCTGTCTTTGTACATTTCCTTTGCCAAGGAGAGAAGCCAGAGTAGGAAAAGGAAATCGTCCATGAATAGAACAGGGTTGACCAGCAGATCTATTTTAATGATGCCATCGGAACATACAGCTGTAAAGCATGAAACATCACCAGCAACACACATTGCTGCAATCTCTCTCTCTGCCTCCAGAGGACACTATACAACTGAGAATTATTAGCCATATTGCAAAGCCTTCAAAATAAAAATAAACACATTCCAGAGAATCTGGAGGATAAATCTAAGAATCATTAAAAAAAAATCTCCTAAATTTCTATCCTGCTTCAGCAAGGAAAGAGTGGGTCACATCTCTCTCAATTCACCTGCTTTGCTATTTCCGCTAGTTTTTTCTGTGTCTTCATTGGAAGCTCCGGATCCGTAAAATGTTCTGAAATGACAGAGAACGGTGAAAAGAAATATTGGTCTAAGGCAGCTTTTGTTTCATTCGGCGCCTACATGCAACGGTGATAGACCCGATAGGTGGCTGGACAGATGATAGACGTCTGGGGATGGATGGTGAGAGACCGATAAGGCACATCTCCATCTCACTCCACACATGTCCGTGCTTGAGAGATGGGTCTATATGGTAAATTTGCTGCCCAAAATATTAACACAATTTCAAGTTGACCTCCAATGCCGTGTAGACTCCCAGACCATCAAATGCACCTACAGTCAAACCTCCGAAAGCCAGGAAATACACTTAAGGGCCCAGATTCTCAAAGGTAGTTTAGGTGCCTAACGCCCATTGGAATCAATCAGCGAATCTGTCCCCGTAACACAGCGAAGGCAGTTGTGGTGTATGCAGAGCAATGACAGAACACAGAGCTGTGCGACACACCACACCACATTAAATACATTGGCATCAGCCCGCGCTCTTCTCCAGCAGTTTTCAGCTGCAGATCTCAAAGTGCTTTACAAAGGAGGGCCGTATCATTATCCCCATCTGTAAGATGGGGAAACTGAGGCCCAGAGAGAGGAAGTGACTTGCCCAAGGTCACCCAGCTGGCCAGCGGCAGATGGGAATAAAACACAGGGCTGGTGAGTCACTAGCCCACAGTGCCTACATGCAAGTACCAGTGTAAATGGCATGTTTACTTACTCACTTATTATAGGGCAGCCCTGGCTGTGTCATACTGACAGTTCATCCCCAGGGGCTCTTGCCAGCTCCAGGAGGGCAGAGTTAAGGTTGTGGAGTGAGGCTGGTGTGCACCTTGCCACCAATCTTCCTCTTAGAGTCTAAACCTTCCTCTAACCAGCCCAAGATCCAGTTTCTAACCAGACTCTTCCTTAGCGGCTTGAGGGAAACCTCAGCGGGGGTGCCAGCATATGCCAGCCCCTGGCATCTAGACGTCCGTCCCAGCACAACAGAGCCAGATCTTTTGGAGAACAGTAAATCATTGGAGGCCCCAGTGGGCCATGAACGGGCTCATTCCAAACATCTGCAATGGCCGCAGGCCGCACCTTCCACAACGAAGGACGACTGGAAACCCGTGCAGTAGAAATCACAAGGCTGTAGTGGGGTGGCCACTGGCTGAGCGCCCCCTCCTGGCCAGAGGTCACTCTGCAGTGCCCTGCTCCCAGCTTCTCCCCTCTTCAGCGCCCCTTAATAACTCACAGTCCACAGGTAACGAAAACGCGTTCCCCTCATGGGGTCCCGTTTATTGAGCCCTTACATACTGGCCCGTCAGGCCCCCAACCCCAGTTCAGTCCTTCTTTCCCTGTAGGTCGGGAGTCCCCAGCACTAGGTCCTTCCTCAGCCCTTCTCCCAGTCAGAGTCTCTCCCAGGAGCCTTCTGCTCACTGCAGCTCCTCACTATCCCACCTCCCTCGGTCCCAAGGTCTTCTCTGCAGGAGCTTTTCCACACGCTCTGCAGTGTCTCCGCCTTTGCCTGGGCTTCTCCTCTTCGCTGCTGCCCTTCACAGGGTAATCCCCCTGCTCTCTCCCAGGAGCGGCTCATTCCCTAATCAGTCGCCTCGTGCTGCTATCAGTGCCTGCAGCGTGTCAATCCCGAGAAACTCCACTGACTGCTGTCCGGGGCTCAGAAGCAGCCAATGTGCGCCCATACGCCAGGGCTCTGAAGCGACTGTCTCATTCTCCAAAACTCACCTTTCGTCAAAAAAACCAAACCAGACCCTACGTCTGGAGCTGCTATGGGGCAGAGATGGGAACGGAACAGAACCACTGCAGCGGGGTCTGCCTGAGTCTGCGGACATAGGGTGGCAAAGCACATGGTCCCAGAATACTGGGCATTCCAGTACTTCTGGAAATAGTATTGGCCTCCCCCCTGCTGGCATGTCCCTGCCCCCTCAGCATTTGAGTTCACGCCAGACCGGGTGGAGCGGTGCGCTCTTAAAAATGGTGTCCCCTGGCCAATACCGGACAGAACCATGGCTGGTTTGGTCCCAGTGCCGGATGCGGGACAAGCCACCCCAAAAGAGGACTGTCTAGTTCAAACCTGGACAGGTGGCCTCCCTAGTGAGAGCCTGGGACAGTCACTCGGAGCGGTGTGAACTGTGTCATTCAGCTCCGCAACGGGTTAAGTCAGGTGCCCCGCCATGCTGATTTCATGGTCAACATCGTTAACAATTTCACTCCTCTCACATAAGCGCGGAGACAAAGGGGCGCAGACTTACTTTGCCCAACTTATTGTGAGTGGCCTCTCATTTTGATGCCTCACATGGGTGGCATTTGGGAGATGCCAGCCATTATATTTTCCCTGCCAGGAGCAGAGTCTATGGGATCCCCAGGAGCGCCAAGCAGCAAAATGATCATATTTTGAATACACACACTACCTATCGTGAGCCGTGTCCCACTTTGGAAACTCACAGAGGCGGAGCTTATTTTGTGGGTGGAGCTTGGAATAGCTCCACCCTCCTTCCCCCCCCCCCCTTCCAATTCAACCCTTGCATCAATGAGGTTGCTCTGGATTTACACTGGGGTAAGCTAGACAGAATCTGGCTCACTCTCTCTAAACTGTTGCCTCAATACTTCTGAAGATGATAATAATACTAACAGGTCTTGCTTTTCATGTCTAACAGGATTAAAATAATTGTTTTACCTGCTGCAAACTCAGGGATATTCTCTGGTCTTCTCAGCATAACTTCTCTGGGGAAAAAGGGGGATAAATAGACTTTAAACCGAGTTTTACTGCTTGTTCTTGTGGTGGCTTATTATGTTAGCCCTGTCTGAAGATGCAGAAGACAAATTGGTAAATTACACTTTTATATTGGGAATCAATAAGCCAATTAGTTACTGAGGAGAAACATTTAATTTATGTTTGCCTTCAATTTTAGGGAATTTTATATTTATAAAACCCCACAACAATTTAGACTGGCACAGAGCTAAGGAATATTTATCACAATTAAAGCTTCCTCACTGAATTACACAGCCCTGCATTGGGAATCGATAAGATAATTAGTAACAAATGGGGGAGAAAACATACATTTCACCTGAAATAAAACCGCAAAAATTTCATCATGGTTAAATACTATCCCAGGATAATGTCCCAAGCATTTTGTAACCTGAAATCCTATTGAAAGCAATTAGATATTGGTGTGATGGACTGGGATCTGCATTCACCTACGCTCCTGCCGTTCGGCTGGGTACCTCTGCAGGGAAAGACCCAGTTCTGGCCTCATGCTGGAGTATTTCTGTTGGCTTTGATGGAGTTACTCCTGATTTACAGTAGGGGTACGTGTGAAGACAACCAGGCACACAGTATCCATAATACTGGTACATCAACATAGCTGCAGTGAGGTCAGTGGAGCTATGCCAGCTTAAACCAGCTAAGGATCTGGCCCATGATTGGAGTGGGGGAAAAAGGAGCCTCTCCCCTTCCCACAGTGGACTGCACCCCTTGCATGCCAGTAGAAACCCTGAAAATCCATCCAGTATGGGAGAAGGGGGCCTGCGCTAGCAATTGCAAATTCCTGCTGGGAATGGATGAGTTTAAAGCTGTTGACAGCTTCCACAAGTAGCTCTGATTCTCCCTGATAAAATCCTGCTGGGTCAGCTGCATGGAATGGGGGTCAGAACAGATGCCTGGGGGGTTACAGTGCACTTGCTAACTGCGAGCTGTTCCATGCTGGGAAGTGGGGGGAGATAGTCACTGAATCATTTCATCTCTGGCTAATTGGTCACATCAGGGTCTGGTCTTTTAAAGGGAGCTCAGGCCCAGTTTACACCTCCGCTTCACTCCCTCCCAGACCATGGGTCTTGTAGTCCAGGGAGCATGTGACTGAGAGTGAGTGAGGCATGCTGGGAAGGTGGAAACAGCATATAAAGGGAGAGAGCGCTGAAGAGAGCCACACCTGTGAGGGGGGAGTCCTCCAGGGCTAGGCTGGGTCTAAGCCCAGGGATGGCAGAGGGTGACCATATGGACTATGTTCCTCCTCTGAGCGAGAGGGAGCTACAGCACTGAGAGGGGAAAGATTCATCCAGGGCAAAGGGACAGTGAAAACCTTTGTGACCCAAGCAGAGGCCCTGAGCCCAGGGAGGGCAAAAGGAACCAAGCGCCTGTGAGAGGGCTGCTTTCTGTTTGTCCTGGAAGGGGAAGACTTTTGACTTGGCCAGAGGACTAAATCAGACTGGGGAAGACCAGCTCCTGAGGAGGGGAAACTGAGGCATGGTGAGGCAACTGAGCCAACAGCAGCATGTCTGGTGTTGGAGGTAAATTTTCAAGACTCCAATTAGTACCAGTGTCTGTGTTTCTTTTTATGGTTCTGGTCAGATTGAGTTGAAACTTTACCATCCTCTGATTATAGGGGTTATTTTTTGGCATTTCCTTTCTTTTCATAGAATATCAGGGTTGGAAGGGACCTCAGGAGGTATCTAGTCCAACCCTCTGCTCAAAGCAGGACCAATTCCCAGACAGATTTTTACCCCAGATCCCTAAATGGCCCCCTCAAGGATTGAACTCACAACCCTGGGTTTAAGCAGGCCAAAGCTCAAACCACTGAGCTATCCCTCCCCCCCAAGTGTCTGTGTTGTTGGGAAGATGAAATTACCTCAGAAATCCTGATAGCAGCAGCTCAACTTCTTTGTGAGACCTCAGGTACTTCTCATTGGCAATGCGAGTGTTAATCTGGGAGCAGAAACACAACAGCAAAGGTATGTTAAAGGGATGCAGCTCTGAACTGGAAGGAACCCCGTTTCATTAGTCCTACGGTGCCTTGCTGAAGCAGTAGTGATACATAGCATTTACGTAGGCCTCTGCGTCTCCAAAGTGCTATGCAGATGCTAGGTAATCCTCCAGATTCCCCCTGTAAGGGATGATCCTGTAAATCAATATTTATGCCCATTACATTGATGGAGAAACTGAGGCACAGAAAGGTCACCTCTTCCACTAGGCACCAGTGGTAAAGCCAGGAATAGAACCCAGAGTCAGATACAAGACTGTACTCTCTGCTCTGCGGTGGAAGTAGACAAGTGTGACTGAATAGAGAATTGGGCGGTTGATTACACTGGAGTAAATCCAAAGTGACTTAGTTCAGATTTACACTGCTCTTGCTGACAGTACATTCTTGCTTGATCCAGGTCTAATCACTAGACCCGGGCCTGATTCTCCTCTCAGCATTACACCGCTGTAACGCTATTGACTTCAACGGAGTGACACCTGATTTGCGTCAGTGTAAATCAAAGAACCAGGCCTACTGCCCTCCCAGAAAACGAAGGGCGTGTGCTACATTTGGGCTTACGGGGGGGGGGGTGTGGTGTGTGTGTAAGGAAAGGATTTTGCAATGGACTCTAAGACGGTCCTGTTTCATAAATAATCCTTGCGACAAACCTCTCATCCCTGCAAGGACTAAACAAACTGACAGGTTTCTCACTGGGGTCCCCTTTGGCAATCTGTCAGACAACAAGGATCACTGGTTTTTTGTGGGAGTTTTGCATGAAAAGGTTTTCTCTAGTGGTAAGATAAAAGTTAATTCTGCCAATGAAGCACAGCAAGTGCTCTGAAAAGCTTTTCAGAGCACTTGCTGTGCTTCATAACAATTATTTTCTAGTTAATATCTGCTTCTTGTTTTTGTGCTTAGAGTCCCTAGCTGAGATCGGTGTCCTGTTGTGCTAGGTGTTGTACATACTAGAAACAGTCCCTGCCCTGAAGAGCTTGAGCAGAAACACAACAGCAAAGGTATGTTTAAGGGATGCAGCTCTGAACTGGCAGTAACCCGGTTTTGTTAGTCCAACGGTGCTTTGCTGAAGCACCAGTGATACATAGCATTTACGTAGTCCTCTGCATCTCCAAAGTGCTATGCAGATGCTAGGTAATCCTCACAATTCCCCCTGTAAGGGATGATCCTGTAAATCAATATTATGTATGCCCATTACATTGATGGAGAAACTGAGCACAGAAAGGTCACCTCTTTCACTAGGCACCAGTGGTAGAGCCAAGAATAGAACCCAGGAATCCTGACAGACAAATTCTGAAAGTGACAGAGAGGCCCAGAAAGGTGGAGTTCAAGCAGCTCAGTAGCACAACTGGGCATAAAACCCAGCTTTCCCGACTTTGCAGTCTATGCGCTAATAAACATATTAGATTTTATTCACTGACATCCCTAGATCTAAGGTTTAATCTAAATCAGGCCCTGGGGAAGCTGAATGAGTAATTATCACCTTGATGAGAATATTCTCCCTAAATTGGAGGAATGACTGAAACGCACTAACAACTGATCAAACATCTTTTGAAATCCTAAATACGTTGACTCCGCAGATGGCAAAACGGAGCAGCTACAGTTTCTGTGCAAAGGCGAAATGTGCGCTGGCTGGGTAGGGTCAAAAGCACTTCAACAGGGTTTTCTGGTTGTTTATCAGTAAATTGGATTGCCAGCCCTCCGGCTCATAGCTTTAAATCCAGGAATCTGTGATCTATCCTTGAGACCATTCCAGCTCAACGTAACTAGAGCTGTGCAGATAATGGGTTTTTTCACTTGGCTGGCAACAAAATCAGAAAACATTTATTTTGGGTCAAACTGAAAATGAGCTTTTTTTCAAAACTTTTTTGGCATATCAAAGAAAAATATTTTGAGTCCAATGAAACGTTCCTTTCAAGTCTAAATGAAACATTTTGATTTGATTCTGAGCATTTTTAAACACTCTTGATTGTTAATAGCATTAAAGGAAACTTTGAAACAAAAAGTTGTTTTGAACTAAAAAATAAATCAAACCATTTTGATTATTTTTGGACTTTTTTCCCCAAGGTTTTTTGACTAAAACAATTCCACAAACCTGACACGAATTCATAACACATTTCAGTGTTGCTGAATCTGCATTTTTGGCTTAAAAAAAAGTTTCTTAGGAAATAATAGATTCTGGGACTGGACATCAAGGGTCACTCGATAATTACCCTGTTCGCTTGCACTGGCCATGCACAACAGGTCTGACCCAGTCTGGCTGTTCTTATTTAGAACAGGATGAAAATTAACACTTTCGGGTGACAATTCTGGGAGTGAAACCAGGACTCAATCAAACTCTGTGCCCCCATCCCCATGCCTCGCTCATGCCACCGATGTCTTGCCAATAGCCCTTATACGGTCAAGACAGCCCATAAAACAGCTTAAACAAAATGATCGGGTAAGAAATCCAATCTTCCCCTGGGAGTGACCGGGACCAGCAGCACCCCCCCCCTTACTGGGGGGATGACATAGGTTGTAGAACTAACCCTTAACATCCCCAATTAAGGGGTCCTGGAGCTGCCTCAGGCCTGCACCCTACTTTTTTGGGAGGGAAGAAGAGGAGGAGAAATGCTTCCCAGACTGAAAAGTTTTTTTGGGGGGGGAGCAGCCCTCCTTTTGGGAGAGGGGAACCTTTCTCCACCCCCTCCTGTGTTAGAGTGGGATTGCCCCATTATTTGGGGGGGGTGTTTCTCTTGGACCCAGCCCCCCCTCACTTTAAGGGGGTGCCCCACCCCCACACACACCTTGAACTCCATGAGCTGTGCCTGCTGCTCTGGGCTCAGGGCCCCCAGATCCAGCCCCTCCAAGCCGGAGGCCACATCAGCCATTTTGTTTGCTCAGGCAAGCTGCTGGGGTTGCTATGGGGACGGCTCCAGGCTCCAGCAGGCCCAGCCTTGTTCTGAATCCTGAGCCTCCTTCCAGCCCTGGGGTGGGACCGCAGGCCGGGGCCTCCCCTTCCCCAGCAGCAGGGGAGGATTTACTCCGGCCTCACCTCAGAACGGGGGGCAAACCCCCCTCCCCAAAATCATGCCCAGATGAAGGGCAGAACCCCCCAACCCAGCATGCTGGACGCCACCCACCCCAGTGATCACGGGACTGAAAATGGCTCTTGGCCCATGAAATTAGTCTGCCTGTCTATGCGCCGTCTCTGGCCAGTTACGCCCTCTGGTTCTCATGCGCTAGCCCCCAGGCTGCAATGTTTGGGCTGCAAACCATTGTGGGGATATCGCCAGGGCCAACTCTCGTGATATTTAGTGTGGGTCTTGTTGTGTTTTTAAAACCCCAGCTCTTGGAGTCATGGGAATGCCCAAGAATCTCTCCTTCTGCTTAAAGAGGAAAAAGTATATTTTCACCCATGAGGATGCAGAGAAAAAGTAAAAAACGTGACCCAACTGCTCTCAGAAACCAGGAGGCAAATAAACAGAACCCACAACTCGTTTGTTTCTTTAAAATCTCATGATTTTTAAGACAATCTCATTTTTGTTGTTGTTGTTTGTTTGTTTTTTAGGAGCATTCATGATTTTTGGATTCAAGATTGATTTATTTATTTATTCAAATATCAATTTCCATCAGAACTTGAAAACAAATCATTCTAACCATGGAAACTTTTTGATTGGCGCCGAGATTGGCTTGGATTACAAAACCCAAATTTGGGGCTGACGCAGGCTTTTCCAGTGTGAACGACCCCAGGCACCCAATAATTGTGAGATTGAAAAAATGAAGTGTGGGGAGGCCGCTTTTCTTTTTCTTTCTGATTTATATTTTTTCAGTGCACGGGTCACGATTTCAAGCTTTTCTCAGCAAGCAGGAGAGCTATAAATTAGTGTTTTAATGAAATAATGCTGCCTTTTTAAATGCTGCGTGTCAGTTTTCTCTAAGCACAGATGGTAGGCGGAGTGAAAACTAAGCCTAAATCAGAGATGGCTAAGCCAAGCTTATCTCCAGGTAAAGGATTTTGTCTAATTTGGCTCTGCTCTATCTCATTATTCCCTGTGAAAGGAATGGGAGGGGAAAGCACTGCCGTCCCACGTGATCTAAATAAGCAGACACAGAACAGACTGCGTGTAACTTCTTAATCTTCTAGATGTTAATTTACACACACAGAGGTTGAAAAATGGGGGCCAGTTGTGACGGGCTCTCCTGTGATGCTCCAGGGGCATATAGGAGCCATAAATAAACTTCAAAGGATCAGGGAAAAGCTGGATACGCACCCGTATACTGTCCCCAAACCCCAGCGTAGGGGATGTGGGGGGTATGGATAGGGATTGGGAGGAGGAAGAAGGAGTTCGCATTGCCAGCTCTCGTGATTTTACTTTTAGTCTTGCGATATTTGGTGATAAAGATCAACTCCTAGAGCCATGTGATTAAATGAGAATCTCTGCTCCCCTCCCACCCCAAAAGTAGGGTGGGTGCAGAGAAAAGCTTGAAAACATGGCCCCAAAGGCCCAGAAAGCAAAGAAAAAGAACCTAATTATATTATTTTGATGATCTCGTGATTTTTAAGCTAATCTTGTGGTTTTTAGGGGCCAGACGTGATTTTTAGACACATGGGGTTGGCAGTATGGTAGCTGTAGCATTTGGTGTGCCTATGGAGGGGCTAGGCAGCGGCCCAGCCAATAGGCAGCTCCGAAGAGGCCTTTGTAAATCTAGAGCAGCCCCAAGAACACTCTAGTTTACAGCGGTGACAGCTTGGAATACACTGAGCACTAAGTGAAGTGGTATAAAACTTTGCTTGTCTGTTTTCCCCCTAGACTGCGTCTCCAGAACAGAACATCCCTGAAGCTTTAAAGCAAATCTGGTTGGATTCATTTAAAGACTGGTTATAATCAGCAAAGCAGTTCTGCAAGAAACTACAAGTGAGTGTCCTGCTTTAATCATCCGGGTAAATTCCACATAGATTTTGCCTTCTTAACTTGTGGAGACCCCACAGATGGTCCCTCCATAGGCTCCAGAAAACCTTTAGGGTCCTTTTGCCTCTTGCATCACAGGCACTGATGAAGATCCTGCAGTTAGGATGTAGAATTGACAATTTTGATGAGTTGTAAAGCTGGGAGACTTAACTTGACGAGCCATATGGTGCTCTTACGAACAAAAGGACAGTACCATTCTTACTTAGCACTTCTAATTATAAAAATAGCCTTTGGAACATCTAGCTTATATTTCGGAATCTTAAAGAACTTTGAAAATGTTAATTAACCTTTAGAGTGTTAATACTCTGTCTACAGATGGGGAAACTGAGGCAGAGAGTGCTTGTGCACTGTCATCTATTTTTGTCTATCTGCTGTCTCTTGTCTTACACAGACAAGTTGGCCAAGAGCCACCTTCTCAATGGTGTGTACAGTGCCTGGAACAATGGGGTGCTGATCCCTGATTAGGGCCTCTAGTGCTATCGTAATACAAAGAACAACAATTAAGTGACTTGCCCAAGGTCATGCAGTGACTCAGTGGCAGATTCAGGAAACGCGCCCAAGAGTCCCGAATCCCAGTCCCCTGCTTTAACCACTAGACTCCACTTCCAATTATCATTTCCACTTGTAAAGGATGCAGTTACATAAGCATAAAAATCGTCTCTGGCTCAAACGTTGCAGGATTCGGGGCTTGCTGTAAATGTCACATAATAAGCCAGCCATGTATCTGCCCTATGACCGAATGAGCATCTGCCCTACCACAGGGCCCTCTGTGGAACTGTGTAGCATCGTGAACTCTAGAACCATGGGCGCTGCTGATTATAGTTTAAAAACCAGGCAACCAGCAGTCTATTTCTGCCCCTGACACTTACCGATTCCTGCCTTCCTGTGGATTATGCTGCAAAGAGCTAAGAGAAAAGAGAAGGCATCTGCTCCCAAAGCCTGCTGCTTTTCTTGGCAAGGAGTTCCCAGGCCATGGCAGGAAGGGAAAAGAAATAGATCTCCGTCTATGGCTGGGCCTGTCTCTGCTCTCAAGGATGAGGGGAAGGAAGGGCTGAGGGTTCTAATAGTGATGAGTTTGTGGAGTCATGGTAAAGTTCCCAGTGACAAATGTCCCCATCATTCACTGGAGTCTTGGTAGACGTCTGAGCAGGGGAGTAACAGAGTGGGGAGACTCCCCTTCCAGGGCTAAGGTAGACGGGTCGAGCGGGGACTTTGCCCAGCTTGTGTCTTATGGATACACCCCAATAGGCCCTGATTCTCAGCTCCCGCTGGGGTAAATCAGGAGTAGCTCAATTGATGCCAGTGTATTATTATCAATCACATGTATTAGGGTGGTGCCAAAGGGCCAAATGAGCATGGGAAGCCCAGTGTGGAAGGTGCTGTACAGGCAGAGCAGTACAGAGTCCCTGCCCCCAGTTACAACCAGGGGCGGCTCTACAAATTTGGCCGCCCCAAGCAGTCATGCCCGGGAGGCGCCCCCAAGCCGCGGGAGCAGCGGACCTCCCGCGGGCATGACTGCGGAGGGTCCGCTGGTCGCGCGGCTCGGCTGGACCTCCCGCAGCTGCGGGCGGTTCGCTGGTCCGGCGGCTCCGGTTGAGCTGCCGCAGGCGTGCCTGCGGGAGGTCCAGCCGAGCCGCGGGACCAGCGAACCGTCCGCAGTCATGCCTGCGGGAGGTCCACTGGAGCCGCCGGCCGAGCGTCCCCTCCGCAGTCATACCTGCGGCAGGTCCGCTGCTCCCGGGGCTCCGGTGGACCTCCCGCAGGCATGACTGCGGCAGGTCCCCCGGCCCAGCCTGCCGCCCCCCCGGGAAAGGGCCGCCCCAGGCGGGTGCTTGCCCCGCTGGGCTCTGGAGCCGGCCCTGGTTACAACCTAACTAGAGCAGCCAGCATGGGGTCGGGGGCGGGATGGAACACGCCAGCCGAGCGACCAGGGCACTGGCAGCAGCTGATGGTGTGTTAGTGCCATGATCTTTCTAGTGTGGGTGGGTTTAGTTCAGAGGGGATCAGTTCCCTGGGCGGAAAAGGGAAGAGAGTGCAGGGCCAGGGCAGAGGAGAAGAGGGTAAGAAAAGCAGGTGTGGCGTGACGGAGGATGACTGTAGTTGCACCAGTGTAAAATGGGTAGGAAGCCAGCCCAGCCAGCGAGGACCCAATCCATCGTCACACTTGTGTTTCTTACACCTGTGATGGACCCAGGCCAGTTGGGAACAGCAGAGTAGTCGAAGGCAGATATACTGGCCACTGGATAAGCAGTTTTCTGTTCCCTGAGTGGCCAGAGCAGGGGCTGCTCCAGGCTAATGAGAACACCTGACTCCAATTAACCTGCTAAGAGTCAGGTGAGGCTGTTAAGCACCTGACTCTAATTAAGGCCCCTCTGATGCTATAAAAGGGCTCGCTCCAGTTAGGCCAAAGGGAGCCGGGGGGGGTGGAGGAACTGGAACTGGAACTGGAACTGGAACTGGAACTGGAACTGGAACTGGAACTGGAACTGGAACTGGAAGCAAGAGGCGTGCAAGAAGCTGCGAGTGAGTAGGCACTGCTGGAGGACTGAGAAGTACAAGCATTATCAGACACCAGGAGGAAGGTCTGGTGGTGAGGACAAAGAAGGTGTTGGGAGGAGGCCATGGGGAAGTAACCCAGGGAGTTGTAGCTGTCGTGCAGCTGTCCCAGGATGCACTCTAGACAGCTGCAGTCCACAGGGCCCTGGGCTGGAACCCAGAGTAGAGGGTGGGCCCGGGTTCCCCCCAAACCTCCCAACTGCTGATCAAACACAGGAGGAATTGACCTGGACTGTGGCTTCTACCAGAGGGGAAGGTCTCTGTTTCCTGACCCACAGGGTGAATCTGTGAGATGAGCAAATCCACCAATAAGCGCAGGACCCACCAAGGTAGAGGAGGAACTTTGTCACACACCATTCAAGGTGCGTGCATGACACTGGCATTCTGGTTGGGCTGGATGCTCACTCTGCACTGGAGTAAATGGCGCCGATATCTCCTTGGCCCACATCCACCCAGCCCCAAAGCCAGGCACTTTGCTCTGCGTCTGTCCGTAAGGAGCTAAAGCAGCTAATGCTAAACCGAGATTACAGCCATTGGCCGCCCTGTTGGCAAACTGATCGACATGGGACAGTTTGTGCTGACTCTGCCCATCTCTGACCGACTTCAGGCTCAGAACCCTCTGCTGGGACGGGATTCTGAAAAGCCTGTTCAGCTCAAGCTGTTTTGCTTAAAGATTTAATGTGCACGTCTGAGTATTAAAGATCCCCCATAAAGGGATTTTTATATAGATAGATTAAAATGTAACTGTATGTCAGGGCTCATAATTTACTGGGGGTGACTTGTTGAGAGAGGAAATATTTTATTGGCTGTCAGGGAAGTTAGGACTGGTCTGACACCACTAGGACAAAGGGACAGGTTTACATTGGAACTTATGAGCGGCCAGAGCTGAGGCCAACCAGCAGATCACAGGATGAACTTTGCTTTGGGTTTAGTTTCATGCTGGGGGTTGGAAACTTGCTCTGAGTTGCCACATTTAGAGCGAGACCTCATTGAGTTTGGATGAGTGTCAGGATGACACGTGTGGAATCAAGGTACAAGATTTGCATTCAGATTTCCAGTCCCAGTGTCTTCTCTGCTGAGTATCTGGGTATGGGTGGAGCCGGGTTTTTGGTTCAGCCCACTACAGGGCCATTGCAAAAGAGAGGTCTGGTTGGACTGCTAACACAGGGCAGCTGGGACGGAAAGGTTTGGCTCAGATCAAAGGCTTGCTCAGCTCTGCAAACCTGGTCGAGGTTTGGGGGTCTGTAGCAAAGGACAAACCCAGGTGAGGCTTGCCTGGGTTTCCCAGTTCTCTTACGAAGGATCTGTACATCTCTAAATGAAGAGACCAAGCGGTCTGTATAGCCCACTGCCCCTTACGTGTATGGGTAGAGGGGACGGATGGACCAGTGATTAGAACACTGGCCGAGCCCTGGGTTCAGATACGCCAGTAACGGGGGTCAGATAAGGACCGTAGATTCGTCAGCTGAGAGAGAAAGCCCTATCCCAGGCTACCCCGATCTATGCACCGGGGAGGTGAGCAGCTCAGCTCGCCCCCTGCACTAGGATCTGCCATCCCTCGGATCCCAGCTGATGTCATCGTGATGATGTCACAGCCTGATGCAATGTCATCACGCTCTGGACAGACCTGTGAAAATCAGGGCTGCTTTAACCACTAAACCACACTCCCGTCCACAGGTGGAACTAGAACCCAGGAGTCTAGATTTGCTTTAATCACACTCCCTTCTATGGGTGGAATTAGGCTGCAAGAGTCCTGCTTCCTACTGCCTGGCACTAACCACTAAACCACACTCCCCTCTGGAGCTGGGATTAGACCCCGGGAGTCCTCATGCCCAGTCCCTGATCTAACCCCAGAACAAAACTCCTCGTTACTATATGAAGAGTAACAAGGGTGAAAATTGGTTGATCCTAAACTGTTTGAGGAGCAGTTAGTATTAGCACTGCACTGGTGCCTATAGCAGACATTCGGGGGCGGGACAGGACCTGGCGGGGGTTGTTTTCATATCAAATGAGAAAAATCTGGTTAGAGAGTCCCTGACCCATGAGCTGACAGCTGGGTCCCTCCATGGCTCTCAGCCCTCCTGGTCCAATCAGATCCCTCTGCTCAGCCGGCCCATTTTATAAATAGCTTTCTGCACCACGTGTCTCTTCAAAATGTCAGAGTGGGGAGAATGACAAAAGGTACTTCAGGCAAAATCAGGGACATGGAAAGGTTAAGACTTGAGCATTTCACGGGGAAAACATGGAGTTCTCTGAGATCCAGCAGCCTGTCTGCAAGGGACTGTTGGGTGAACAGCTGACAGGCCTGCGTTTATAAGAATGAGAAGAACGAGGGGGGATTTGATAGCTGCTTTCAACTACCTGAAAGGGGGTTCCAAAGAGGATGGATCTAGACTGTTCTCAGTGGTAGCAGATGACAGAACAAGGAGTAATGGTCTCAAGTTGCAGTGGGGGAGGTTTAGGTTGGATATTAGGAAAAACTTTTTCACTAGGAGGTGGTGAAGCACTGGGATGGGTTCCCAAGGGAGGTGGTGGAATCTCCTTCCTTAGAGGTTTTTAAGGTCAGGTTTGCTGGCTGGGATGATTTAGTTGGGGATTGGTCCTGCTTTGAGCAGGGGGTTGGACGAGATACCTCCTGAGGTCCCTTCCACAAAGAGCAGGGGGTCATCCTGAATGTGGCATGGGAGCAGCTGTGGTGTTGTGGGTTTCGCACAGGGCTGGGAGTCAGGACTCCTGGGTCCTCTTCTGGGCTCCAGAAAGGAGCATGGGCTAGTGCAGGGGAAGTGGGTTCTACTCTTGGCACTGGGGTGGGGAGTGTGGTCTAGTGGTAAGAGCAGTTAACAGTGAGAGAGGACTTAAGGGTTTGATTCTGGGCAGTGAGAAGGATTGTGATCCAGTAGTTACACCAGAATTTTGTGTCCCTGCAGAGAGTCAGGATTCCTGAGTTCTTTTCCCATCTCTGCCACTGATGTGCTATGTGACTGCTGTCAAGTCACACGTGTTTGTGCCTCAGTGTCTCCATCTATAAAATGGGGTTAATGATACTTTAAGATCCAGGAACAAAAGGGACTATTCACATGCTGTGGTATTAAGTTGAGGACCTGATCCAGACCATAAGTTTTATCATCCAGCTAAACTGCCCCAAAACTGCAGGCCCCTGCCCTCTGATTGCAATGTAACAAATTCATGACTACTCAGGAGTGTCACAGCTATTGCTGTGCTGCACAGCATGGCTCAACAGCAAGGACAGAACTCAAATCTTCCTTCTCCAAAAACTCCTTGACTTAATGGAGAGTCTCCATTAGCTGTTAGCAGTAGAGGACCTATGACACACAGTTGTGTAGTTCTGATTCCATCCAGTAGAGGGAAGTGGTGCACAAAATAAAATGTGCTTCTGAGAAAGTTTTTCAAACATCTTGTGCTGGCTGCATCCCAACACTGCTGCATTAGATCCAGGGCCTGGTCTCTCTACATCCCCCACAACCTTCAACGGATTGCTTTCTTAATTGCTCAACAGCTGTTTTCCTGGCTTCTCCCGGGCAGCAGTTGCTTTGGATCCATGGAGTGACCAGCAGTGGGCGCCGATCTGCAAGACAGCCCTTCACATCCCAAGAGACTTGCTTCCTATTTGCATTGCCGGGTAAATACTATTTCCCCTTTCTACTGCACCATGGGAGTTGGTAGAACTGAGTGCTCTGGAGCTACAATCTGGGATGTAGGCTAGCAAAACCTAGGCACCTTCTGATATGGCAGATGCTTCTTTTTTTAATTGTAAAAGGATGTTTTGAACTTGGTAACAAAATGTGCTTGTCTATTTCCCAACCCCCACTTGGCTCTGGTGAAAAGGAGTTCCAAACTTGGTCCCCCTCTCCTGCTCTAGCCACTAGACCCCACTCCCCTCCTAGAGCAGGGGTTGGAACCCAGGAGTCCTGGCTCCCAGGAGTCCTGCCTCCCAGGACCCCTGCTCCAACCACTAGTCCCCACTCCCAAACACGAGCTTTATCCTTGTGTACAGAGCTCCACTGTGTCAGGGGAAGTCATCAACCACAGTCTTCACCCCAGAGCTGTAGACTCTGAGATACGCTGGGCCTCAGCCACGGAGCACTTTGAAGATAAGGCCCGAGACCTTGAACTGGATTTGCTATTCTGTGGGAAGCCATCATAGAGAGTGGTACTGTGGTGCTGAGGAGACCCACTGTCATGTTTGGAACTAGCTGGAGTTCCCTGAGCACAGAAGGCTTCATCCCCAGGTCTATTGCATTGTTGTGGTCCAGCCGAAAGGTGATGTAGGCCTGAATAACTTGGGATGGAGTCTCCTCACGGACCGTAGATGGTTGGAAGGGCCTGGAAAGTGCTATGTGAAAGCTCAGCAAGGAATCCAAGAGCATTCCTAGAGTGAGTTGACCCATTGGGCATGAATCTTCAACCAAAGGAGACTGTGCCATGGTCCGAACCTTTCAAAATACTTCCACCAGCATCACCTCTGTCTTGCTTGCATTCAGCTTCAGCCAGATGCTCTTTATCCGTGAGCTGATCTCCTCCAAGCACTGGGCCATCTTGGTGGTAGCATGCGGAGAAGGCTAGGTAGGGCTATGCGTCTTCTGCATATTGCTGGCACAGGGGTCCATGTTGTCTGACCAGTTCACCCAGTGGCGATGTTTAGAATAGGACTGGAGAGAGAACTGGTCCTTGTGGAGCCCTACAGGAGAGGGAACTAGTGGTGGAGCTGCAGCATCCAAACCCGATTCTCTGGGTGTCCCCCTCCAGGAAGGACTCAAACCATTTTAGCTTATAACCCTGGCTCCCCTGCCACCTCTCTCGGAGAGGACAGCACTATCTCAGCGCTGACAGGGTCAAATGCATTGTTAAACAGTTGGTGTAAGAATCCGGAGGCCCGGAACCCAGCTGTGCAGGGGAGGGTGCTTCCGTGCCACCATCTGGCAGAGTGGTGATCCGAATCCTGGGGACTAAGCACGACAGGAAGTGCCGCCCACAAACATCTGATTGGCAGCACACCCCCTGGGACCTCTGATTGGTCCAGCCCACTATTTAAGCATGGAAGAAGCTTTAGGAAGCTGTTGTTGCAACAAACCCTGCTCTGGACTCGGGCTCTGTTTCCAGGCTTCACCCCTGACTCCAGCTCTGACCCCTGGCTTGACTCCTGATTCCAGACTCTTGATCTCTGGCTTTGCCCCCGGCTCCAGCTCCTGTACCAACCACTAAGCCCTATTCCTGCTCTGACTCCTGGACCTGCCTGCTGGGTCAGACTGCCCATGTCCTGGTTGTGACAACTGTTTCCTTTCGCCCCACAGAAGTGGGTGCCCTTCCCTAATGAGGGAGACATTCCTCTTGTGTGCAAAAAGATCATGTTGGTACAGACTGTTGGCATCTGTGGGGGTGGAAGATGCTGCCTCATTGGGAGATGGTGCTGCATCAGCTGAAGATGCTATCGGCAATGAATAAAGCCCTCGGGTCTTTCAAGGAAAACTCCCAGAACTTTGAGTAGAAAGAACCAACCCGTGAGTGGGCTAGAACCACCCCGGGAGTGAGTTTTGCTCCTGTTTTCGATGGTTTTGCTCATTCCACCGATGCCACCTAAAGGGAGTTTTTCTTTAAAGTGAAAACTATTTTTTTTTCTCTCCCAAGGTCTGTCTGACGAGGTTCTAATTAAAAGAAGGAAAGATGTAAAATCAGAATGCCCAAAATAGCTCCCTGGAAAGGTCAGGTGCTCAGCTAGTCAATACTTTTACCAAGATTACACGCCGGCTGAGATCTTGTGTGACGACGACCTTCAGCCGGCTGGAGACAATAGCAGAGGGGACGTATGAACAGCTGGGGAGCAGTTTCCCCCACCCCCACCCCATTTTTCAAAAAGAAACTGCTAGAGAAGTGAGGGACAATGGCACACCTGCAGCCCAGCTCTGGGTCCTGGTTGTAGGCGATGGAAATCTGCAGGGGCTCTGCTAAGATCAATGAGAGGTGTTGTGGCTGGACGGAGGCCGGCTGTTTGGGGCTCCTTTTAAACAACTGCAGGAGCCAATGTGAATCATAGAATCTCAGGGTTGGAAGGGACCTCAGGAGGTATCTAGTCCAACCCCCTGCTCAAAGCAGGACCAAACCCAACTAAGTCATCCCAGCCAGGGCTTTGTCAAGCCTGACCTTAAAAACCTCTAAGGAAGGAGATTCCACCACCTCCCTAGGTAACCCATTCCAGTGCTTCACCACCCTACTAGTGAAAAAGTTTTTCCTAATATCCAACCTAAACCTCCCCCTCTGCAACTTGAGACCATTACTCCTTGTTCTGTCATCTTCTACCACTGAGAACAGTCTAGATCCATCCTCTTTGGAACCCCCTTTCAGGTAGTTGAAAGCAGCTATCAAATCCCGCCTCATTCTTCTCTTCTGCAGACTAATGTGCCCCCTCTCCAAACCCTAAGATGCACCCCTGTTGCTATGACCCCCAATAGAGCTTTGCAGGAACATAGAACAGATCTGCCCCAGCCATGCCCCCACCCCAGCACGCCCCCTGTGGCAGGGGCTCCGGTGGTGGCAGTGCAGCTGGCGGAGATGGCTCTGCGCTGGGGTAGGGCCCCCCATGTGCCAGGGGCCCCCCAATGGCCCCTTTGTGCCAACTTAGCTGGCAGAAAGCAGCTCTTGGGCAATGCTGAGGAGAGTTTACCCCTGGCGTGACTCAGATCTGAGCCTGCCAGGAAGAGCAAGATGCCGCTGTAGAACTGGGAGTAACGGACTTCGGTGGGGTTGCAGCTGGAGAATCTGGCCCAGTGCCACTTTCCCAAACCTGATCATTCCAGAGGCACGTGCGCCGGTGGTGGGCAAATCTCACGAGTATCCCCGGTGCGCGATCTCTGCCCCCTGCTCAAACCAGCGGGAGGCTGGGTAAAAATATGATCATTATCTCCTGACGAGTGGCTCCCGCGCAGAGGGGCTGGCGGGGGACGAGGGTGAGTCTAACACGATTGCACCTGGTCTGTGAAAGAGAGGATCAGCCGATGGTTTACTCCAGCGCAGAACGCTGACAACTTTAACACTCGCTTGCAGTCGTCTGGCTGAGCGGGCAGGGCTAGCTCGAGGGTTCCTCGTGGGTCCCCCAGCTGTAACAGCCGCTCAGCAACAGCCCACGGTATTTTCCTTACAGAGTAGGGTGATCCTGCTAAGTCTTGGCCACTCCCCGAGGGTCGCAAGGTGCCGAGCCTGGGCTGCCGAAGTGGGGGTGAGTGCAGGCAAGCCCAGGGCTGGATCCCCTGGCCAGCCGGGCAGGGAGTGGGTGATGCTGCCCAGAGTTGCCAACCTGGCAGAGAGGCACAGGCAGCAGGGTGAGCCAGCAGGCCAACCCCTGGGTCCCTCATTCCCATGGATACAGGCAGTGGCCACACACCCGCTCTCCTCCTACTAGGTGGTTAGGGAGTGTATGCCTGGGGGAGCTCAAACTCCTCCCTGTGCAGCCTGGCTGGGCTCCGGGGCCAGGAGCTGGTCTCTGAGCCCCGCGCTGCTGCTCTCAAACTGAAAGAACGGGCGCCAAAGTACACGTCCGCCCAGGGCACCGTTTTCTCTGTCAGGAGTCCTAACCCCCTTGTCCTCCCCACTCTAACCACTAGGTGACACTTCTTCCAGAGCCAGGAATGAAACCCCAAACTCCTGACCCCTGGCTTTCCCCCAGACACGCTAACCACTAGATCACACTCCCTTCCCATAGCACAGAATAGAACCCAGGAGTCCTGACCCCCAGCTTCCTCCCCACCACCACCTGCTATAACCACTAGATCACACTCCCTTCCCAGAGCAGGGAATAGAACCCAGTAGTTCTGACTGCTAGACTCCCTGCTGTAACCACTGGACACCACTCCCCTCCCAGAGCAGGGACTAGAACCCAGGTGTCTTTGCTCTAACCGCTGAGAGATACTGCCTCCTTGGGCTCAAGAGAACACAGGGAGATGGTCCCTTGCTAAGCACTTAAAAGCACTGAAGTGCAGAGACCCAGTATCCCAGAGCCTGGCTCAGCCAGGTGCTTTCTACCCCTCACACAATAGCATGGGCGGGGGGGAGGAGGGGTATTCAGCTAGTGATTGGAGGCAGGTGGTTCTCAGCTGCGCTCTAGCGAGGTTTTGGCTGGTGCCGGCAGAGAGATGGGAGCAGGGTTTGGGGCAGATGTCACCCTGCGGCATTGCTACCGATCAGCTGCCTTTCAATCCAGAAGGGGAGGGGGCCCGATTTCAGCCTGGGTCCCTGTCCAGTGTGGCAGTGCTGGTGTCCGGGAGGAGCGACGTGGGCCCACAGGTCTGTGCTCCAGATGCAGTGGCAGAGGGAAGAATCTTGGAGTATTGAGGTTTACGGTTTAAAGCTTGACTGTTATAAGTGCTGTAAAAGCCACACGGTTACTGGGATTGCTTTGAAATTTGAAGTGTCTCATGGGGATGCGGAGTAGGGTTAGCAAGCCAAATTTGGGGTCATTTCACCACGGCAGTCCTGAGTTCCAGCCCCTCCCCAACCCAGTTTCCTTAAGGTTCATCCTATCTAGTGCTTTTTATCCATCGAGCTCAAATTGTTTTACAAAGTAGATGGGGAAACTGAGGCACGGGGCAGGGACTTGCCCACGGTCTCCTGAGTCCCAATGCAGTGCTCTAGCCACTAGGCCACCAGGCCTGTCTGAGACCGAGAGCAAAAGCTGGGGGGAGAAGAGGATCAAGCTCTATGCCTTCCTGGGGGGAGTATGGCGAGGGAGGCTGTGGCCCCGGTGTGATCACAAAGCAGGGCAGGGTGACATGGGCGGCAGGGCCGGCTCCGGACCCCAGCGCGCCAAGCGCGCGCTTGGGGCGGCATTTTGCCGGCAGGGCAGCAGCTGGCTCCGGTGGACCTTCCGCAGGCATGACTGTGGAGGGTTCGCTGGTCCCGCGGCTCGGGTGGACCTCCCGCAGACGTGCCTGCGGAAGCTCCACCGGAGCCGCGGGACCAGCGGAACCTCTGCAGGCACGTCTGCAAGAGGTCCCCCGGAGCCGCGGGACCGGCAGCGCCAGAGCGCGCCCCACGGCACGCCGCCCTACTTGGGGCGGCGGGATTCTTAGAGCCGCCCCTGATGGGTGGGGCTTGCAGGAGCTCTCCACTCACTGGGCACTGAGCGCTCTTGAAAATCTGGCCCCACGAGCCTGCACCTCCTGCCACTCTCCGCAGCATAATGCCCCTGGTTTCCTTGGGGCCGCTCCTGCTTTCCCCTGCAGTCTGGGACGTGGGCAGCTTAGGGTCAACACCCAGCTCTGCCACAGCCTTCCTGTGTGACCTTGGGCAAGTCACATCATCTGCCCTCTGCCTCGGTAGGGGGATCGTCCTGCCCGGGTGGGACGGGAGCAAGGGTGTAGGAGGTGCTAGGGGGTCAGGGCCATACCCGGACCTAGCTAGATTGATCTGGGTGCATATTGCTCTGCCATGGGCCGTGCCCTCCCCAGATCCGTGCCTAACCCAGAGGGAGTCAAACTTCGTGGGAGTGCCACAGTCCCAGCCTCTGGCTGCCCCTGGGGGGCGGGAAAGGGAAGAGCCTCTCCCCTGCAGGTCGCAGTCCCTAGAGGCAGTGAGGTGGGTGGCTCTTAGCCCCTCCCAGACAGCTGCCTTTTGCCAGGCTCAGCCGAAGATCCCTGGGCCCCGGAGCCTGGAGCCCTCTTGCCTCCAACTGGGGAGAACTGACGCCACTTGCGGGTAAGAGAAAGGGGCAGCGGGGGGGAGGGATGTCTCCCTCCTGCTCTGGCTGGCTTTGCCTCCCCTCCTCCTGGCCTGCGACACGACGGGCTTTTCTCATCCTCTTCGCATCCACATTCTTTCCCTGCTCCCCCTTCCTGTCCTCTGCTCCCCCTGGGCACCTTCCTCCCCCACTACGCCAGGATCTTCCCTTCGCCGGGTGCCCGCGTCCCGCCGGCATGCTGGTCCTGGCAGCAGAGAGGCCCTGGAGTGCAGAGACAGAGCCAGCCCCAGCAGGGGGCGCTCTCAGGCACTGTGGGGCCTCTGGGAAACTGAAGCCCAGGAGCGTTTTCCTGACTTTTCTGGGAGTGGGGTCCGGCCTTGGCGATCCGAGGATGCCACCTCTTGCTCTGACTCCAGCAAGAGCCCCATGGCTCCTGCCCTCGAGGGGGCATCCAGAGGACCAGGGAGGAGGCTGTGAAAGGGAGCAGAGAGCAGCGGAGGGCAAGGGACTGATGCAAATCCCAGCGTCATGCCCTGCTGGGCAGTAGCCCCAGGGCCATGGGGTCTGCTGGCTACTAAGGGTGATGCCCCTCACAAGGCCTGTGGGGCTCT
This sequence comes from Mauremys mutica, assembly GCF_020497125.1. Lineage (NCBI taxonomy): Eukaryota > Metazoa > Chordata > Testudines > Geoemydidae > Mauremys > Mauremys mutica. The sequence goes on along the minus strand of NC_059088.1, from coordinate 22,159,058 downwards.
GTGATCTCATCGGCCAAGCCCTGTGCTCCAGCCATGTGGCTGGGCTGCCTGGGACTCGATCCGCCAGCCCAGGGAGGACAAAGAGCTCTGGGCTTCTTCGTATGGGCCGCTTGGCCCCCCTCTCGCCTGGTGGCATTTCACCCCCCTTCTCCGGCTCTCGAGTGGGGGCGGGGGGAGGAAGAGTGGGGCACAGCTCACTGTGCAGGGACAATGCCGTGCTGTCAGCACTGACTGCAGGGGGTTCCCAGCTGCACCCACCCTCACTGGGAATCAGCAGCCGGGAGCGTGGAGCAGCAGCTGCTGAGGGCTCCTGAGGTCAGGGAACGGGGACAGAGGATCCTACAGACTTGCTTGGGAGCTGCTCTCCTGGGCTTAGCGAGACAATCCCTGGCCTGGCATTGCTTCACCGGAGAGGCAGCGTGGGCCAGTAGCTAAGGGCTGGGCCTGGGAATCGGGGGAGCTCAGTGATCTCGGGCAAGTCACTTCCGCACCCCGGGCCTCAGTTTCCCCACCTCCTTTTCTGAGTAGACCCATCTTCTATAACCCCGAGACCTCACTCCCTCCCACAGCAAGAAATAGAACCCAGGAGTCCTGGCTCTCCCCCTCCCCCACTCTAACCATTAAACCTTATTCCCTCCTAACCATCAGCTCTGTGATGACTCACTGGGTTGCTGGTGAGGTCACACTCCTGCCGCTGCTCCGCACTGGCTTGAAACATAACAGCCCGTTTAAAAAGAAGTAAACGCAGCCCATGAAAACCAGGTCTTTTCTCCTCTGAAGCGTACCAGACCCAGGCGAGGCGGAGGTAGGAATTCTTTGCATAAAGCTGCTAGTAACGTTCCCTTTTTCTGCATGTCTGCTCCTATCCTGCGTGACTGGGCGCCAGCCCCCACTCGGGCTTTGGTCTCACGGTCACCCTGCTGGGTCCCTCTTGGCCAGCAGCAGGGACTGGACGCTGGCACGCCAGCGCGGAGTGCATGTCCCTCGCCAGCCAGAGCCCCCCCAGCCAAGAGCTGTTACAAGCTCCCGGTCTCTGTGGATCAAGCCCAGAGCAGGCAGTGTAACAGACACCAAACAGCCCAGTCCCTGAGCATATCTTGAGCCTGCCAAACCAGCTCACAAACACCGATTCCCATCAGCTTCCCCACTCAGCCAAGCTCTTCCTCGCCTGAGAGCGGCCCTCCGTTCTCTGATCATCCTCGTCGCCCTTCCCTGCACCTGCCCCGGAAAGGACCCGGGCGCCCAGAGCTGGAGCCAGGATTCCAGACGAGGTCTCGCCAGCGGCATGACAGCGTCCCTAACAGGGTGGACAAACCCGCCCCGTATCCAGGCTGGCGAGCGGGGCTGCATGGGCAGACTGCTTAGCCCAGGCACTGTTTCCATCCGCAAGTGCTTGTGGGACCCGGGTCCTAGGCCCCAGCTAGGGTAGGGTCAGAGCCCAAGTCCCGCTGCGAGTTGGGTCCGAGCCCTGTCATTTTGCAGTGTGGACGCAGCTGGAGTCAGAAGGTCTGTGAAACACCAGGTCCCAAGACCCAGGCCTAGCGTGCAGAGTAAACAGTTGACTCCTAAGACACTTGGAGCACATCTACACCACAGAAAAGTCCCACGGCTGCGAGTCTCAGAGCCCAGGTCAATTGACTCAGGGCTAAAAATAGCCATGCAGACGCTCAAGCTGGAGCCTGGGCTGCGAGACCTGGCAAGGAGGAGAATCTCAAAGCCCAGGCTCCAGCCCAAGGCCAAACAGCTACGTCGCTATTTTCAGCCCCTGCGAGCCCGAGTGAGTTGACGTGGGCTGAGACGTGCTGCTGTGGGGGTGTTGTATCCTGAGTAGCTTCTGAAGATGTAATTGCTCTGTGCCTCAGTTTCCCCATCTGTCGTGGAGCTCACAAGAGTGTACGAGGCTGTGAAGTGCTCTGGTATTAGTGAAGGGCGCCAGGTGAGAACCAAAGAGAGGTACTGATTTCAGTCAGCTGTTTTTAGATCCAGATCTTTAAGCAAGCAGCTGGGTAGGTTTTAATTAGCAAAGAAATAACGAGGGAGGGAGAGAAGAGACTCCGGCACGGAGCAAACGGCAGGCAAAAGAATTTCTTCACCTAGTCATTTGGATTCGAGACTCCAGTTCAGTTCAGCCACCGCGGCGTCCCGAGGCGCTTTGAGCACTCCAGCTTCAGGCTTTATTATTATTATTTACTGTCTGCGTTGCAGTAGCAGTGGTGAGCCCCGGTCACAGAGCAGCGTCCTGTTGTGCCAGGCACTGTAGCCCGGATAAATTTTAAGCTGACATGCAGAAGAGGAATGTACCCAAATGACACTGTACCAGGCCGGTTTGCATTTTCCAGTGGCAGCGTTCTATACAGGAATGGCTCACCCAGCACTAAAATGCAGCTACCTCTGGGGTGGAAGGGTTGCAGTTTACCCTTCCACAAACCACGTGTGGTAATGCAGGGTGCAGGGGAGATATGGGTGCTCGTTCCCCACCATAGAGACGATGGAATCCAGCATAACTCCCCAGTGCCTTCCCAGCCAGGGCACCGAACTGCACTGGGGATATGGAGAGGGAAGACAGAGCCACCCACAAGAAAAGGGCAGCTATCCATCCATCCCCCTATGCACCCCTCTGTCTAACCCTGTCCACACCCCTGTATCCATCCATTGCCATGTACACCCCTCTGTCTAGCCCCATTCACACCCCTCTACCCATCAGTCCCCATACGCAACCCTCGCTCCATCTATCTCGTTTTTATATAGCTCCTCTCACGGTCATGTCTGAGCCGCTGTTCCCCTTTCTGTAATGACCCCAGCAGAGTAGGATCTGCCCTAACCCTTCTCCCCCTACCCAGTGGCCCCTTCTGTCTTGTCTTCAACCATTCACAGCCTTTGCCTGCTAGCCCGCTACTGCTGAGCGTATAGTGACTTGCGTCTGGTCACCCATGGGTCATAGGCCCTCTACTCCCAATAGCTAACAGAGATTCCCCTTTACCTTCCAAGTGGGGCTGGGTAGGCAGGCCCTCTCCTTGCTACCCCCACATGCAGCTGCATTGATTATAATGTTCTCATGCCAGGGTCAATCTGTCAGCTGCCCACGTGCCCCCAACTTCACCACACGCCAGCTGGTTGCTGTGCCCCGTGGCCCTTCTCTGGCCCTTGGTGACGGGGTGGGTGGGATGCTGGCCAGCTGCCTTGGCAGAGCAGGGAGCTCTGGGCTCCCATCCCCCTGCCGGGAGCTGGGATAAAAGGAGAAGGAGCCTGCACTCGCTGGCAGTCGGTTCAGAGCCCTCCCCGCTGAGCTGCCCGTCCTCTCCGTCCCGGGCTGAAGCAGACAGATGGTGACCCCAAGGGACTCCAGAGCTCTCCAAGGAGTGGAATGAATGCCCAGGAGTTTGCAATTTAAAATCCTCACCAATTAAGGCAGCAGCTAGAGAGCTTGGGGGGGGGTGCCACTCCCCCTTTGTTCAAGAGTGCCTCCCCATCGGGATAATGTGCCACTCCCAGAACCAGAGGGGCTCTAGGCACGGTCTGTAATGTTTGCCAGGGCTGTTCGCCAAATCTGGGGAGAAAGGGGGAACCAGACAACGTCCTTTGTCTTCTGAGTTCTTCTTCACCCCTTTGTATCTCTCTCTCTCGTTCTTCGAGTGGGGCAGGAAATGCTTCCCCCACTCCCTGCAAAATTTCAATAGCAACGAAAATCCTTCCTTTTCTGTCTAAATTTGGGGCGAGGGGGGATTTTGTTAGGGGCGGGGAAAACCCACCACTATTGTTCCCCAGTTTTCAGCACCTGACATTTTCCAGTCGTTTCCGTTTCAAAATATTCGGCGTATTTGACGAAAGCTGGAAAATTTTCACTGAGCAAAAGCGTTTGGGGGAAATTTTTCTTTTTGTCAAAAAGCCACTTTCCTCCCCCCAAAAAATGTTTTTTGATGGAAAATGTTTGCCCAGATCCACTGCTTATTACAACCTTTCCTTGTTGCTGTTTCTCTCGCCATCTCCTTGGCTTTCTGTAGTTCTCGGCTTGTCTTTCTCTCCTTCGAGTTGTTTCTCTTTCTCTAGTTCCTTCTGTCTTTACCTGTGCTTTTTTCTTTCTCTGTTTATCATCATGTTTTTTTCTTTCTTTCTTGTTCCCTCCCTCCCTGAGCACTGGGTAACCAGCCCACTTGCTCTCTCTCTCCATCACCCCTGGAACGCAAGTTTCTCCAGAGCAGGGAGAGACACCCCACCGCCAGCCACCAAGGCTTGGCTGAGCTGTTTGCCAGCTCCCCTAATATCGCACGAGGCCTGGCACGACTGCTAGCTAGGCCCAATCCCAGGGTGCCTCAGGAACCTGGCCTGTTGTAGGAGTTCTCCAGTGTCAGGCTAATGGCATTGGAGTCAGGGGCCAAATCCGTCTGGACATAAGGGATGGGAGGCAGGACACCTGGGTTCTGTCCCCAGCCCTGGGAGGGGAGTGAGGTCTAGGGGTAGAGTGGGGTGGGGGATGGGAGGCAGGACACCTGGGTTCTACCCCCAGCTCTGGGAGGACCCTTTCTCTGAGGAACTCAGGTGCATCCTGCTCTCTGGACAGCAGTGGGAGCTGTCAGTGAGTGGCAGCCCCTGGCTGGTAACTCCCGAGGCCCTAGTCCCAGCTGAGCACTGCCCTGCCACTGACCCCCGCCCCCCGTTCTAAGCCACTCCTGGCTACAGCAGCTGCTTCCTCTTTTAGCCCATCGGGCACTTTCTGACCCACTTTTCTCAGCCCTTTTCTCTCAGAGCAAATGCCAGTGCAGCCAGCAGGCCCTGCCCGGGGTGAGCTTGTCAGCCCCATCACCAGTGGGGCGCAGGCCTCTCGGTGCCAGGGACCCCCAAGTGGGAAGAACCATGGGTGGTGGCTAGAGGGCCACAAACGGGCAGCATTGAGCACTGGGGTGTCATCTAGTGGCTAGAGCTGGGGACTGGGCGTCAGGACTCCTGGGTTCTGTTCCCAGTTCTTTGAGGGCTAGAGCAGCAGGGCTGGGATTCAGTACCCCTCAGTGGCATTTCTAGCTCTAGGAAGGAAGTGGTGAGACGACTGGACTGGGAGCCAGGACTCCTGCTGTCCATTACTGACTTCCTTTTGAGCCACGTCCCTCCCCCACTCCTTGCCTCAGTTCCCCTCCTTTGAAAAGGAGCTGGGGAAGTGGAATGAATGATTGCACAGTGCTCGGAGGCCCCAGTCCGGGCGAGCAGAGTGATCTATCACACCCCCGCCACCCAGCCTGAAATGCACAGATCTGCTCTGAGGCAGGACAATCAGGGGCACTCCAGACACTTGCTCAGATGCTGCCACTGTGTCCAAAGATCCTCACACGCTGTATCAGCCGCACAACACGCTGGAAAGGCCGGACAGTCAGCAAAGCGCCGGATCCAACAGCCAGGCTTAAGTTAGTGCTCAGAGTGAACCGCACACTGGGCACAGGGCGGTGCCCGGGCCTTGGGGGGCATGACAGCGTGACACACCGGGGGCCTCCCACATGAAACAGGGGGTGGCTACAGCTGGAGCTCTCCTGTCCTCTGTGGACCGGCCCAGAAGGGGACGTGTGTTCCCCGGTGGGCTCTGCAGAGGTGGGATTTCACCTAACCTTTCACCCCACCGGGGCATCCTGCCTCCCCTGTGCCCTCAGCATGGTACTGCACGTTTCCTCCACTAGGGGGAGCATGGCTACTGCGCATGGTGTGAAGGGGGAGCACAACATTGCCTGGCCCCCAACCTGCGGATCAAGAGGACTTGACTCGCCCCTGCTCTCAGTCCCGCGCCTCCCCCCAGTGCTCATTCAATTCCAAGGTAATGAAAGAACATCAGGCCAGTAACTCCCCCAGCTCCTGCTTTGCTCTCAGCTGCCCAGACACAGAGTGACCGAGATCAGGGCCCCGTCGTGCCGGGCGCTGCCCAGACACAGAGTGACCGAGATCAGGGCCCCGTCGTCCCGGGCGCTGCCCAGACACAGAGTGACCGAGATCAGGGTCCCGTCGTGCCGGGCGCTGCCCAGACACAGAGTGACTGAGATTAGGGGCCATCATGTCGGGTGCTGCCCAGACACAGAGTGACCGAGATCAGGGCCCCGTCGTGCCGGGCGCTGCCCAGACACAGAGTGACCGAGATCAGGGCCCCGTCGTGCCGGGCGCTGCCCAGACACAGAGTGACCGAGATCAGGGCCCCGTCGTGCCAGGCGCTGCCCAGACACAGAGTGACCGAGATCAGGGCCCTGACGTGCCGGGCACTGCCCAGACATAGAGTGACCGAGATCAGGGCCCATCGTGCCGGGTGCTGCCCAGACACAGAGTGACCGAGATCAGGGCTCTGTGGTGCCGGGTGCTGCCCAGACACAAGTAACTAAGACCAGGGCCCATCGTGCCGGGTGCTGCCCAGACACAGAGTGACCGAGATCAGGGCCCTGTGGTGCCGGGCACTGCACAGATAGAGAGTAAGAGACTGTCCCTGCCAGGGCCGCCCAGAGGATTCCGGGGGCCCGGGGTCTTCGGCGGCGGGGGGGCCCTTCCGTTCCGGGACCCGCCGCCAAAGTGCCGGTCTAGCCGGCAGGGCCTGAGCTCTGTCCCGCTCAGAGCCGCGTGGTGAGGGGCAGGGCTGTGAGCTCCACGCCGAGCGGAGCCGTTGGAGCTCCCAGAGGGGCTCGGCCGGAGTCTCGGCGCTTGATGCGCCGAGGCTCCAGGAGAGGGGCGGAGGCGGGAGCCTGGTCCCTGCCCCCGAGAGCTCACAGTCTTAAAGGTCTGTCTTCACTGCAAAGTTCACACAGGTGCTGTCCCTAACCCCGTCCCGTCCACACACGAAACCCTCTCACCCAAGCCTGGTGGCACTTTAAAATCAGGGCCTTGGCCACAGGCCCATTTTGTACAAAAGCATAGCAAGACCCAGCCCCCGCCCCAAACAGTGCCCAATCTACATGGACAAGCCACAGCTCCCTACCCCCGGGTGAAACTGACAAGTGGGTGGGGCCGAGGGCGGGGCTAACAAAGAATCGAGAGTTTTCGCACCGCCCCTCCCTTGCTGCAGCTCTCAGCCCATAGGGCTGTAATTCCAGCTGGCCCCCTCTCTAGCCCTTACCCAAGTGCTCTGTGGGTCACATACTACAGGGCAGTTTCTAGGAGGGCCAGTGTAGTAAAGTGGTGATCGAGGGGTTACCTGGGTTACTCGGAGTATTTATGGGCTGGAGCCATGCTCCACCCCTCCCTTGTGTCTGCCGCCCCCCACCCCCACCCCGTAGCTGAATAAAGCAGCATGTGTCTTGTGCGTGGAGCCGTCCCTTTACGAACAGCAACTTTGGGGGACATGGAGGCGTTTTAATGCAGACGGTGAGGAGTGGCAAGCAAGGCAAGTTGGAAGACAAGTGCACCTGTGCCATTGGCACGGCTCAAAAGACTACCCGAGTACTGCTCACTTGTGAATGTCCTCGAGCAGCTGCGGCAGGTTATGCTGGTCTGTGAGAGAATTCTAGGACGGTTGCTGACAGCCAGGGGCTTATCCTGATGATAATGGGATGGAGGGGTGGGGTGTATTGGTAGGTATGTGGCGGTAACACCCAGAGGCTCGGCTCAGCTCAGGGCCCCGTTGTGCCAGGCACTGCACAGACACACCACGAGACACAGTCCCTCCCCTGTCTGAATAAAGCTTGCCAGCTTGCAAGGTTAAGGCGAGACGTTTGTGTTGCTTGCAGCGGAAGGGCGGGGAGATTTACTCTCTAGGGATTCGATTTGGCGTTCGTTTGGGGGGGGTCGCAGTTCTGAGTTCAGTTTCCATCCATCAACGAGCGAGACACCCAAAGGCGCGCGGGGCAGAATAACACCCAGTGAATTTAATTTCCGAGGTAATGGGCTGAGAATCTCCTTTGTATTCTGGACAGAGCGCCAGGACGGGCAAATGGATTTTGCACGGTTTGGGGAAGGAAGTTCTGAGCACAGGACATGGTGACATTTTACTGATAGTTTTGTTAATCATGCAGAGTGCGCTGAGGCGCGATGAACTTTGGGAAAATAAACGGGCGAAATCCTCTTAATGAAACTTCCCCCCTCCAGTCCTGTGCCCACTCAGTGTTGGAATAGGAGGGACTGGGGATCAGGACTCCTGGGTTCTCTTCTTGGCTATGGGTGGGAGTGTGGCCTGGTGGTTAGAGAAGAGGACTGGGACTCAGGATTCCTGGGTTCTGTTGCCAACTAGCCGTTGGGGGCTAGTGGTTAAAGCAGGGGGACTGAGAGTCAGGACTCCTGGGTTCTGTTCTGCCGGCTGAGCTGGGGCAAGTCTCTGAGGCCAATGTTTCTGAAGGCTCAGGCCAGCATAAGCAGCTGTTTGGAAGCCCTGCAGGTTTCCAGAACCGGTTGCTATGTTATATCCACGCTGTCTAAGCGTCCCGAGGGCAGAACGCGATCTTGGGGGGCGGGTGCTCAAACAGCGTCAGCCCTGGGAGTTCCAGTGACACTAGGCCAAGGGGCCGCTGCTGAGGGAGTGCCCCCCCCATTAAAGAGAAGGTCCCTGGAGTGAGCCCCTCTTCCACACCTCTGTGAGGCGGGTGGGGAGCATTGCTAGCATTAGACTGAGGGGAGGTGGTGGAAAGAGCTGGCGCTCTCACAGCCCGAGACCAGGGAGGGGTCAGTGAGCCTGGCAGGGCCACCCTTGGGATCAGCCGCCTGCCCATGGGGACGGGGTGTCCCCACCCCTGCAGGGGGAAGGTCCCCGAGGATACAGCCTTGAGGCACAGAGGGCACCCGGGTGTCTGAGATGCCAAGACGGGACTGAATCACCAGTGTCAGGCCAGGGAGAGGTTCTGACACCACGGCGCGGGGTCCCGTCTTCTAGTTAGCTGGGTTTCCCCGACACCTGCCCCAACCACACGCTCCCGTCCCCAGCATGGCCACTCTCCACTGGCACCTGCAAAGGGCCCTAGAGTAGCTAGGCCTCATTAGCATATGCAAAGTGATCATTTGCGTAGGATAGTGTTCGTTTCCCCTCTGGCTGGAGCCCCCTGGGAATGTGCCGGGACGCTCTGGAAAATCCCTGGTTGCTCAGGCATCTTGGGGTACCCAGCTCCCACCTGATCTGCCAGATGGGGATGCCCGATGGCTGTTAGTATCTACCCTGAGCCTGGCCTTGCACCCCATTTGGTGCATTCAGGACCCAGGGGAGGGTGATGTTCCTCGTCCCTCTCTGTGCCCCCGCCTGCAGAGGAACGTTACAGCCCTGCCTAGGCAGCTCCTGCCTGCAGCTCTGGAGGGCCGTGGGTGGGTTATCACATGATACTAACCCCCATTCCCAGAGAGTGGGATCCCTAGGGGCTCCCCACAAGCCTGGGGCTCAGGAACCACTTTTGAGTGGGGCTTGTGCTTGAGAACATGGGGGACGGCAGCGAGGGGAACCCCAAGCCTGGGTGAGGAGCAGGGGCTGGGGGTTACCAAAGCTAGTGATGCCCTGGGGCCTGGGCGGGGGTGGCCCCGGGGCTAGGACACGTAACACCAGCACTTGCTGGGTGCCCTTGGATGAGTCTCTGTCCCTGTCTGGGCCTCAGTTCCCCATCTGGGTAACAGCCCCTGCTTTGCCTGGCTTGTCTGTTCAGGCAGGGAGCTCTCTGGGGCAGGGACCGCCTGTGTCAGTGCCCCAGCGTTGCACTAATACACCTAATGAAATAGGGGGTGGAGGAGAAATTGGGAGCTAACGTCCTGCACTGAGACTGTGCCGGGACCCTGGATTTCCATAACTCGGAGATCCAAACTCAGGGGTGTGACCTCCCTGGCTTCCAGCTGGCAGGGAATTTGACATCCCTTTCAGCATCCCAGGGTTTGCTGCAAATGCCAGGCCTGTCTCTGCTGGATGGGGAAGGGCCCTCGGAGCGGCTGGTTTTAATTTTGTGGGGCTGGAGGACAAAGCAGAGCTTTGGGCCAAATCCATGGGGAAACCCCGATGGGTTTCGTTCAAGCCCTGGAGCCTGCAAAGACCCGACAGGGTCAGCGTGGGATTGTCTAGTCTCCGGGGCTCTGTCCGGGCTGCCTGGAAATGACTCGAGCAACGTGGCTTCCCCCACTGGCTTTGCCAACCTCCAGAAATAGCAGCAGCAGATGCATCTTGGGAGACATGGGGTTTCGGTGCAGGTAGCCAGCTGGTGCTAAAGTGACTTATCAGTGAGACAGAGGCGAAACTCTGGGACGCTTCGTCCTGGCCTTGGGTGGCTGTTCAGTGTTACCGGGGTAGCTAATGTCAGTGGAGAACGAAGGAACCCACGTGTATATATTTGTGTGTGTGTGATTGAAAGGGACAGCCAGCTCCTGACGTTTGCAGGCTCTGTCTGAAAAATGCTTTGGGATCTCAGGCCAATATTTTCAAGCTCGGTGACAAAAGCCAGCCCGTGTTTAGGCCCCTGGGTTCATGGCCTAATTTTCTGCCTCATGTGGCTCCCTTGGGAGTTAACAGGAATAGCTGGGCCGGGCCCCTTACTGTGCTGCTCCGGGCGGGACGGCGGGGGGCTACCTTTAGGCACCCGCGGTTGAAAATGTTGGCTAGGTTTATCAATATCAGGACAGGATCGTTATCCATGTGCGGCCTCGAGTGGAGAAGGACAAAAGATGGTCCTATGGCTAATGCCCTGGGCTGGGACTCAGGGGATCTGGGTTCACTCCCTAGCTCTGGTACTGACCTCCTGTCATTTAAGTATATATGGGGTCGGCCCAATGGTCCATCTAACCCAGTGTCCTGTTTCTGACTGTGGCCGGTACCAAAGGGAGTGAACAGAATGGGAGGCACTAATGGAGTGAGCCACCCTGTCTTTCCCCCTCCTGGTGGTTTAGGGTCACCCCAGAGGATGGAGTTGCCTCCCTGACCGCCTTGGCTCATGGCCTGTAATGGACTGATCCTCCAGGAAGTTATCCTGTTCTTTTTTTAATGCAGCTATACCCTTGGCCATCACAACCTCCCCTGGCAGTGAGTTCCACAGGTTAACTGCGTTGTGTGCAAAAGTACTTCCTCTGGTTTGCATTAAACCTGCTGCCTGTTAACGTCATTGGGCGAGCCCTGGTTCTTGGCTTGCAGGAAAGGGTAAATAGCACTTGATCTGTCGGTACCTCTGTCCCTCCGCTGTACAAGGACAATCGTTCCGCTTGCTTGTTCAGACTGCGAGTTCTTTGGGGGCAGGGACTGTCTCGCTCCGTGTCTGTGCAGCGCCTGGCCCGAGGCGGCCCTTGATCTCAGCCACTCTGTGTCTGTGAAGGGACCGGCATAACGGGGGGGCTGATCGCTAGGCAATGCTGTAATACAAATATTAGCAAACAGTATCACACCTCATTATGCTTCCGTTTCCACCCCTGGAAAATCCAGGTGCTGATACTTACCCTTGGGTCAGTAACTTATAGCGTGCTTCGAATCTGCAGAGGGGCGTTTACACAGACAGTAATCCCACTGTTATTTTATTCTGTGTTTTCTTTGGAATCCTTTGGCTTGGGCACATGCCTGCAATTGATTATTCCTTGGCGAAAATAGCTGGAGTCTCAGCTCTTTGGGGGCAGGGCCTGTCTTTGTACAGCGCCTAGCGCCATGGCTTGCTGGTCAGTGCCTGGCGCTCCGAGATGCTACCACAATGCATTATACAGCTAATTAGCTAGAGTGATTCATGTGAGTAATAAACCCGATTCCCCACGGGATGTTTGCAGGGAAAAGTCCTTTTCAGAAAGCTCTCTCAAGGTCGTTGTTAGGGCCAGATCCCGCAGCTGGTGTAAATCAGCAAAGTCCATGGGCTCCAAGCAGACGAGCTGGCCCGTTTTGGGTTTTTTTATTGATGCGATTCAATGGAAACATGTTCAGGGGAAAGTGAAAAATATGTTAGTGCATTAAAAAAATCATAAATCACGTTTGTTTTTTTTGCACCGCTGCCCTCCCGCTGGGGGTCCAATCTCAACACACAAGGCTCTGACGTGATCTGGGGCCTGAGCCGTCTTAGATAAGGGCCTGTAGTGCCCCCGGAGCGCCCCCTTGTGGTAGGGTGCCATGCTGCAAGGGGGCCTTGTCTCTGGCGCCTCCTGCTGGCTGACTGCCTGTCACCCGGTTTTCCATAGCTTGGCCCTCTGGCCGAATCCCATAACGTTGAGTCCCCTTCCGTGGTAACAAAAAGTGCAACTGAAAGTCCAAATCAAACACTCAAACTAAGAGTTTTGCTGCCCTCTCGGGTGCCGCTGAAGTCATCTGCTTCCTGGCCTTGGGGAGCCTCTCGTATCTTTCTTCTTCCGCAGCAGGATTCCCCCCCTTTGTGTCAGGGCCCCCAAAGACCAGGGAGCTCCCATCTCTGGGCCCTAACATGCTCCCTGGGGGGTCTCCTTCCTGTAGCTCACTCCATTGCACCTAGCTGGGACTGCGCCTTGACCCTCGGTGGCTAGATCATGGGCAAGGCTGAGGGGTAACGGCCAGGCAGTGCCCTGCTTAAAGGGCCAGCCAGCCCAATCCTTTTGCAGTCAGGATTATTATTATTTATGTTACAATAACCCAGGGGTCCCCAACGTGGTGCCCGCAGGCGCCATGGCGCCCGCGGGGGCATCTAAATGCACCCGCGTCCTGTCTGGCAGTCGAGCGTCCGCCGAAATTCGGCGGCATTTCAGTGGCGACGCCTCTGGATGATGCCACTTGCCGCCGACATGCGGCGTCATCCAGAGGCGTCGCCGCCGAATTTTGGCGACATTTCGGCGGATGCTCAACCGCCGCCACGGTCCTTCATCTGGTGCCTGCCAGACAAAAAGGTTGGGGACCACTGCAATAACCCCTGGAGGCCAGCGCTGAGGTCAGGGGCCGTGCGTGTACAGGGAGAGACATTCCCACACCCCGCCGAGTCTACAGTCTGAATACACCCAGGCTGACAAAGGAAGGATGACGATTTCCGCTTTACAGCTGTCAGATCAAGTGATTTGCCCAAGATCACCCAGGAAGTCTGTGGCAGGGGGAAGAATTGATTCCCCGGTCTCCTGAACCCCAGTCCAATATCTTACCCCCTAGTCCATCCTTCCTCTGGCAGCCTAGTGCAGAATCAAGCAAACGGTACTGCCACCGGCCCTGTTATTGACAGCAGTGGGAGGCGGAGGCGGCCTGTAAGAAAAGCTTTCTCTTTATGTGTTTCTGTCCCCCTCCCCCCGCCAACACCTGCCTTATCCTTGGGTGGAAAGTTTAAGGGGATTAAAAATGACCTCACAACAGGCACGGGAGTGTGGGTGATCAGTCTGCAATTTGTACCTACTGCCTGTATACACACACACACACACACACACACTCCCCAATCCCCCAGAACCACCCCCCCTCCAGCCCCTTTCCCCTCTGCGGAGAGAGAAGCCGAGATCTCTTAATAAAAAGTCCGGATGAAGGCCAAACGGCATCTCGCCAGCGGCCATAAGAAATGATGCCCCTAGGAAGCGTAACATCCGCATCACTCTGGCCCACTCCTCCAGCTCTGGATCCAGAAGCCGGCCAGCCAGGGGCAGGAGACACTGCCGGCGATCCTGTGTGCGGAGCAAGGCAGCGGCTTCTTTCCCTCCAGGAAAGCCAGGGCTCCATGACCAGAATTCGAGAAAGGATATTAGCCAGAATAGTCTCCTCCCACTGCTTAGCCACCCCCTTCCCCTCCCCGGCTGTCAGACCAGCCCAAAGCAACAGCCAATTTCCGCTCTCCGCAGCTACATCTTTCTGCCTCTGGGCCTAAGGAAAAAAATAACACTCACAACCCTCTCCTGCCTCTTCGGGGCAAGCCCATTGTCTCTGATTAAAGAAAAGGGGTGGGGGGGAAATCTGGCAAAGGAAAATGGCCTGATTTCAAACCCCTTGGGAAAAGTGCAACAGCAAAACAATTCTTTGAAAGCCAAATGCAATATGAAGGGGAACGCTCCCATGCACGGCCTGGAAGGTGTCTCCTCCTCCGCTGCAAAAACTGGGCTGGGGAGATGGCACAAATGTTGCCTCCTCTTTGTGTTTGATGCATGGCCTGTCCCACAAGGCATTTAAAAGATGACAATTGGGTTTCTGAAGCCAGCAGCTGGGGTTAAGGGACTAGCCAGCTGTGGGTTGCTTCCAGGATTACTCCTGAGGGAATTCTGGGCCAAACAATTAAAAATTCTGCCCACAATATTTGAAAATTCTGCAAAATTCTGCACATTTTATTTGTCAAATAAATGTGGAGGCTCCAGCCTGGCATTGTGGAGCGGAGCCCACTGGCTGCACAGAGGGGGGAGATCGTTGTGCAGCTCCCCCCTGGGACATGGACTCAGCGGTGAGGCTGCACCCAACCCTGACACAGCGCAAGGATTGGGCCAGCCCCAGAAACAACCCGGGCCCTGCCCGTCCATGCCAGGTGCACCAGGTGTGGGCAGGCAGGCTCAGCAAGGCAGGATCCAAGTGTGGAGGGGCTTAGTGTGGGGGGGATTCAGGCAGGGGTTGAGAGGGTTCTGTGTGGGGCATCTGGATGTGGGTGGTCCAGTGGGGGATCCGGGTGTGGGGAAGATCTGGATGCAGAGGGGCTTGTTGGGGGTTCTGGGTGCAACAGTAATGGGACTGTGAATGGGGGGTCCAGGTGGTTGGGGCTCGGGGGGGGGAGGTCTGGGTGTGGGGAGGATAGAGCTTGGCAGGGGGGTCTAGGTGCGGGGGGCTCATTGGGGTGGTCCATGGGGCAGGGAGAATGGGGCTCATTGGGAGGGGGCTCTGAGTGTGGAGGAGTGAGGCTGAGCGGGAGGGTCTGGGCATGAGGGGGTCTGGATGCATGGGGCTTGGGCGGATAGCGGAGCAGCTCCCGGTATGGGGATCCCTTCCCGTGCAGCTGAGGAGTGATGGGTGGAGGAAGTGGGGGGGGGGAGTTTGCAGAGCTTCCTACAGCTGGAGGAGAAAACTAGGGGTGGGTCTGACCCGGCCCTGGATGCCATGCAGGGGAACAGGAAGTCCCGTCCTCTCCAGCCCACTGGGACTAACAGATGAGCCTAACACAAGGGTAGGAGCCACCAGCCAGGTCTTCTCCAGTCCTGCCCCCTACTCCACAGTGATTTACTTCTCTGCCGGCTGCCCTGGGCACCCGAAACATACTACTGGGGAGGGTCGCATGACTGCTCTTCTGGCTTCCCTTTGCTTCCCTGTCAGAGAGTCACTTTTCTGTGGGGAAGCAAAGAAATCTGAGAGGGACATAAATTCTGCACACGTGCAGTGGTTCGGAATTCCCCCAGGAGTACAGGATAGATGGATGTGTGTATATATGTATAAATGCACATAGACAGGTAGATAGAGGGTGTGTATTAGGATGGAGGTAGGGATGGCTAGGTGAGAGTGTATGGGGATAGAGGGATGGCTAGGTGGGTGTTGGGGGGATGGCTAGCTGGGTGTCATGGGGGGATGGCTAGCTGGGTGTCGGGGGAGGGATGGCTAGGTGTCGGGGGTGGATGGCTAGGTGGGGGTGTATGGGGATGAAAGGAGGGCTAGGTGGTGATGTATATGGGGATGGAGGGATGGCTAGATGGGTGTTAGGGGGTGGGGAGAGGGATGGTTAGGTGGATGGGGACGGGAATGGTTAGATGGGGGTGGAGCTGGCTTATCTGATGTCACTCCGTGTATATAAGCAGAGAACTTTGACCCATTAAAATAAAAGTTCTGGGGTATTTTGGGCTGGTTGGTTACTTGCCTTGGTTTCCGAAGGGCCCGTTCTTTTTATTTTTAGCAACCAGTGAGGGGGGGCTGCAGCCCCAGATCATTTCTCTGAAACCCACTTCCCACAGCTGCCAGCTCCCAGCAGGGCGTCTCTCCGTCTCTGTTACTCTGATTTGATTAGGATTTAAATCGCGCATGTGTGTGTGTTTGTGTGTGTGTCTACGTGTATGTATCTGTATATCTGTGTGTGTGTGTGTGTGTAAATCTCCTTTATATGTGTGTTGCCATGTGTATGTATCACTGTGTATCTATGAATAGGTGCATATCACAGTGTGTATCTATGAATCTTTGTGTGTGTATCTTTGTGTGTGTGTGTATGTTGCTGTGTGTGTGAATATCTCCTTTATATGTGTGTTGTGCTGCATGCATCTGTAGGTGTGTATTCATGTGTGTAAGTGTGTTGTCATATCTGTGTGTGTATCTGTGTGTGTTGCTGTGTGTATCTCCTCTGTGTGTGTTGCTCTGCGTGTGTGTGTGTGCGCGTGCATGTATCTCCTCTGGGTGTGTATCTGTGTGTGTTGCTTATGTATCTCGTGTGTGTGTGTGTGTGTGTTGCTCTGTGTGTGTTGCTCTGTGTGTGTGTGTATCTCCTCTGGGTGTATATGTTTGTGTGTGGATCTGTGTGTATTGCTGAATGTATCGTGTGTGTGTGTGTGTGTGCGTGTATCTCCTCCGGGTGTGTATGTTTGTGTGTGTGTATCTGTGTGTGTTGCTGAGTGTATCATGCGTGTGTGTGTGTGTGTTGCTCTGTGTGTGTGTGCGTGTATCTCCTCCGGGTGTGTATGTTTGTGTGTGTGTATCTGTGTGTGTTGCTGAGTGTATCTAGTGTGTGTGTTGCTCTCTGTGTGTGTGCCTGTATCTCCTCCGGGGGTGTGTCTGTGTGTGTGTGGATCTGTGGTTTCAGGGGCAGCCAAGCCGGGGGTCCGGCCCGGCTGTCCCGGGCGATCCCGGGTCCCGGCGCCGCTCGGCCCGGCTCGCTCCATGGAGGCCCAGCTGGGCTTCAGCACCGCGGACAGCTCCACGAACAATGGGCAGTGCCCAGGGACCGGCTTAGGGACCCTCGCCAAATTCCCAGCCCGGGTGCTCCGTGCTTGTGGCTCTCTGGAGGCAGCGTGGCCTAGTGCTCAGAGCAGGGCTGGGCGTGGGGGCTGCAGGCTTTTCTCTGCCACTGGGGGAGTGTTGTCCAGTGGTTAGAGCAGGGCACAGGGACTCAAGATCCCTAGGTTCTGTAGCTGGCATGGAGGGTGGGGTATTTATGGTAGGGGAGCAGACGTCTGGACTCCTGGGTTCTCTCCCATCTTGGGTGGATCTAGCAGCCCGAGCAAGGGACTGGACGTCAGGACTCCTGGGTTCTCTCCCAGCTCCCAAGTGTGGCCTTGACTCAGTTTCCACTTCTGTCAAACTGGGTTAATGAGACCTACCTCTGTACCGAGCTCCACGTCCTTGTGGCCTGTGGATGGATGGTGTTATGTGAATGCAAAATGGTACAGTGGTGACGTTTTAGCAGGGTGATGCTTAGAACTGTGTCCTGTGCTGCACCCCCTCCACCCCCAAGCCCCAGCAGGTGGCGTTCGCTTTGGTAAATGGTTTAAATAATAATAAAATAAATGTTTCTACTAATTTCTCAACCCATTTTTGTGCAGATTATTCCCCAAACTAAAAAGGCGTCGGCTTCCGTATACCAACTCCCTCTCTTGGTCGGCCTCATCTCATTTTCTTCTGTGATCCACCCTTAGTTACCTGCGTTACAGCAGTGCCATACTACCGAAAAGCAGGTGCTGGTCCTGGGATACGTAGCCAAAATCTCCTCTTCCTGTGATATACAGCAAGCTGCCGATGCTCCCCGCCCCAGAGGTGGTTGCATTTCACTAGTGCTGTGTGTGTAGAATGGTGAGGCAATTCAAAACAAAAGAGGCTTGAGAGATGTAAACCTGGGTATTGTATTGTATTGTGCTACATTTATTCATGCAAATACACGCACACACAATACACAGACACACGACACTGGTGTGACCACAGCTGGAATTCTGTGTCTAGTGCCGATGTTCAGAATTCAGGAAGGATGTTGATAAAATTGCAGAGGGGTCGGAGAAGAACCAGGATTGGAAAATCTGCCTTATAGTGAGCGACTCAGAGAGCTCCCTCTATTTAGCTTCACAAAGAGAAAGTTAAGGGATTATTTGATCACAGTCTATAAGTATCTACGTGGGAGACAGAAATTTGATAATAACGGGCTCTTCAGTCCAGCCAACAAAGGTCTAACCAGATCCGATGGCTGGAAGCTGAAGCAAGACTAATTCAGACTAGAAATAAGATGCACAGTTTTAATTAACCCTTGGGACAATTTACCAATTGGGCTGGTGGATTCTCCTGGCAATTTTTAAATAGAGGTTGGATCTTTTTTCTAAAAGACCTGCTCTGTTTCAAACAGGAATTTATTCAGGGCAGTTCTCCGGCTTGTGCGATGCAGGAGGTGACACTAGATGACCCCAATGGCAGGGAACTGCGGCGAATGGGCGCTACAGGGGCAGCCTGTGGACGGCGCAATGCGCAGAGCCACCTGGCTGCACCTCCACGTAGGAGCTGTAGCGGGGACATGCCGCTTCCAGGAGCTGCTTGAGGTAAGAGTCTGACCCTCTCCTGCACCCCAACCCCCTGCCCCAGCCCGGAGACTCCTCCCACTCCCTGAACTCATTTCTGGCCCCACCCCAGAACCTGCACCCCCAGCCAGAGCCCTTATCCCCTCCTGCACCCCAACCCCAATTTCGTGAGCATTCACAGCCCGCCATACAATTTCCATACCCAGATGTGGCCCTCAGGCCAAAAGATTTGCCCGCCCCGATCTAGGAATAGATAGAGAAGCCAAGATTTTCGAACGAGACCCGGGATTATGGGGGCCTCTATTACTGGCTTATGCTTGAGACTCCTTAAAGAGATCAGAGCCCCTGAACGTCCAGATCCTTTCAGGGGAGTCTCTGCTTGGGCAGCCCCAGTATTGCGGCACCCAAAACCACTCGTCACTTGTGAAAGCCGTGGCCTGGATATGCTCATTCATGTACATGTGCACACCTAATAAACTCAAACTAGAATATCTGTGGGGGTGTTCTGTGCTGTATGATCTGATCTTATATGATGCAGTATTTCCTTATATGGACCATCTACACTGGCTTCTCAGGAAGTGGTCCTTAGAAGACCAGCACAAGCAGTGCTGGTAGCAAGCTGGGGTCTCTATTTTTCTGTCCCGGCTTGTATTTATTTGTATCCATTGGCCTGAGCCTGTCATTTTCTGTGGCACTGAGTCTCCCTGCCTGCCTGCCTGCGTCTCTCCCGGGGCTGGGAGTTTGCTCCCAGCCCCTAAATCTGACATCATTATTTGTCAGGGAAGGAGGGCGGGCTGGAGGGGAGGTTTTTGTTGGTAAAGAAAAGATTTGAATCAGAGCTCAAGATCCATTAAAGGGAGAAATCCAGCAAAAGCAGCTGAAATCCAGCTTGGAAAAGGGGTGGGGGAAAAGGAGGAGAAAGAAATGAATCGATAATTATTTTTTTTTTAAACAACCACCAACAACCACCCAAGAATTTAAACTGGTCTCAACCTCTTCAAGGAAAGTTAATCAATAAACTAATTAACTGCTTTGCAAGCTCTGTAATTAATAGATCAAAAGTATTAGCGCCAGGGCTCTGAAATTGCAAAGAGCTCAGACCAACACCTCGCTTCCAAGGAGGCGGAATTGCAAGATTCTTTAGAGTTGATTTTTTTTTTATTATGATTATTTAATCTTTTTGGCACCAAAAAAAATCGGGATTTTTAATTTTTTTTTAAAGGCTAAAAGAAATCAGAAACAACGAGGCGGCGACAGGGAGGAATTTCCCACCCCCCTAAAAAAAACCACATTTTTTTTTACAGATTTGGGGAATCCTGGTTCAAGCATCCAGAGCCACCAACCAGCCTCTGCTCCCTTTGTTTGGTTCGCCGCTGGGTAGTGTTGGGACCGTAGTTAGGGCTGGGATTGTGTTCTCGCTTCTTCCGCTGGGGCCGGGTAGGCGATTCGAAGCTCGCCCCCAGATTCGCCCCTTTGGACCAATGAAGGAACCCGATGCCATTAAACTTTTCATCGGGCAGATCCCACGGAATTTGGAGGAGAAGGATCTGAAGCCCATCTTCGAGCAATTTGGGAAGATCTACGAGTTGACAGTGATTAAGGATAAATACACGGGCATGCACAAAGGTAAGTGAGCCAGGCCCGGGCTGCTAGAACAATAAAGAAGCTCCCAACAATGAGATGGGGGGGGGGGGTGGAGAGAAAACTGACTATGAAATGACAAAGCAAGAGCAGCCCGAGGAAAAAGGAGTCTTGGGGATGTCGGGGGAGATCAGATCAGCTGTGGCCAGGAGGGCAGAGAAAGTGGGGGCCGTGCGAAACGGCCATGCATATTAAAATGTCAGGGCTTAGGGGGGGTGGGGGCCATTCAACAATACGCTGTTTGCAGCGAGAGCGAGATGGTAACAGATGGCAGGAGGTACAATCAGATGAGAGGCGTCATGGATAGAGGCCGGGGGTTTGGATGTGCAGTGGGTTTAAGGAGTCGGGTTGGAGGGGGGGAAGGGACAGTTCTCCTCCACCCCACCCTGACTCCAGTGGGGTAGCTTTGCACTGGGGAGCGTCAGGCCCTGTGTGGGTGGGGGTGGGTTGTGACCCCATTTGCTTCTGCCCCTGGACACCTTTGAGTCTCCTTTGAGGTAAAACTTGCAAGGTTCTGATCCCAAATACCCAGGCTGGGCTTTGACAGTTCCCTCATGATTCCTTTCCTCCTGTATAAACAGAGGGTCTGGCCCCCCGCCCGCCCCCTTCTCGTGATCTTGCCAAATGGCATATCCTTCGCTCCTGCTAAAGGAGGCCTGTCTTCAGCCTGAGGCCTCTAGGTCAGAGCTAAATTTGTCTCTACTGGTTCATTTCTTGTCTTCTTTTTTAAACACACTTCTCCATATCAGGGAGGGAGCAAACGGTCTTTAAAAAGCAGAAGGGGGGCTGCAGATCAGCATGTGAAATAGATCCCAGGGAAAATTAAACAAGGGCTCTGGCCAATTTCTTAATTCAAAATAAAGTTAAGACTGGCATTGGTGAAAAATCCTGCTCTGGGAATATTGCTGAAAACAAAAGAGAAGGTAGGGCAGGGTTTGCTAAGGAGGCAAACTAGATCATTTTCTAGAATTTGATAACATTCCACTTTTTACAAGCCCGGAATGAAAGCAATTGTGGCAACCCGGCTTTGTTGGAGGGTATTTTGAGCTGGATTGAGGGATTCAGCCCTAGGAATGGAGTCTGGCTGGCAAAGGTTAGTCACAGTGTAATGTTTGATCATTTGCTGTTTCAGGGCAGATTTCAAGCAGTGACAAAAAGAGAGGGGATCAAAGTGGAGGAAAACGGGGTTTATTTTACCCCTTTGTAAATCAAGTACATTGGCTGATATTTTTGTAAACTGAGGCGAGAAAGATCCAGCGCGGGTGTAAAGCAGGGTAGCCCCGCTGACTTCACTAGATGCTATGCCCAGTCAGCTCAGCTGAGAATCTGGCCCTTAGCATATTTTTATAGCTGGTACATGTGGAAAACATCAACAATAACAACCAGGCTCTGACTTCAGAGCCGGCTCTTGAGTCTTCTGTGGGTTTAAAACTTCAGTTCTAACCCTGAGAGTGAGAGTGGTGATAGGACTGGAAGGCAGGAAGGTTTGAATGTTACAAACAAACCACAGATAAACAATCGCTCGGATTTTCACTAAAGCAAGCGGGTCCCCTTAGGTGCGACCAATTATTTTATCAAACACAAATGCAAATGATTTACATGCAAGCCGCAAAACAGAGAACGCTCCAGGACAAGAGTCTTGTGCTTTAAAAACCAGCCAAACCTCCTTACGTAACAACGATGTTTAAATTATTCAAGGTGTGAAAGAAGCTTCCATTTCCAGGCAGTCCCGGCGGGCGGGGGAAGATGTAGCAGGGTGGAACCGAGCTAATGTGACACAAATTCAGCGTTGGTTGTTTTCCCTGGCTCGCCAGCGCAAGTGAAACTCGGGGTGGGGGGGGCTGAGATACGCCGCTGGGGTTGGCCAAGCTGACAAATTCAGGGAATCAAAATGGAGCGTCTTTGGGAGGAGAGGGAGCCAGTGCGAATATGAAGAGTTTCTGACTCCAGTCACCAGCACCCAGAGGAGCCCCTTTGGACTAGGTCAGTGGTTCTCAACCAGGAGTACCCAGAGCTCTTCCCGGGGGCGGGGGACATCAACTCATCTAGACATTTGCCTAGTTTTACAACAGGCGACATTAAAAAGCCCAACTAGTACCAACTAAAATGTCATACAGCCAGTGACTCGTTTATATGGCTCTGTATTCTCGACCCTGAAATGTAAGTACCGTATTTATATTCCGATTGCTTTATTTTAGAATCCTGTGGTAAAAAGGAGAAAGTCAGCCATTGCTGGGTACTAGCGGGGCTGTGACATGCCTGTGTTTTTATGCCTGGTTATGTAAGCAAGCCATTTTTAAGTGAGGTGAAACGTGGGGGTATGCGAGACAAATCAGACCCCGGAACAGGGTACAGTCGCCTGCAAAGGTTGAGAGCCACGGGACTAGACCCTGCTTTGTTTCCGTAGCAATGACAGCGCGAGGTGCTTTGGGATGAAAGCAGAAAGTCATGTCTCCACAGAGTTTACGCCAGCTAAGGCCCAGTCCACCTAACCAGGTGTAGCGCTTCCTGAGACGAGCAGTGCCAGGGAAGCCCAGGGGCTAGCCAGCACTGCGCCGGCTAGTCAGGAGTTTGCAGGATCAAAATAATGATAGTCCGGGCGGTTGGGAAGCTTTGCTGTAACCCCAGCTGGGCTGGGCTGAGGTTTTGTTGTCCGCGTACATTGAAATGGCCGGGGAAGGGAAGAGAGAAATCCTGCTTTCCAGCGGCAGTGGAATCTGATCCGGGCGGCCCAGCTGAAGCCGTTTTGAGGCGGAACGATAAATGCGTTTGATTATTATTTTTTTAACGATCGTGTTTTGGTACCGCTCCCGCTCCGGATTTACGGTCAAAAACCCGAGTGGGGGGAACTCAGTTTCTCAAAAGGGGACTTCAAAAAAACCAGGGAATGATTTTAACCCCAATCAATGCTCATCTCTTCAGAGGACGGAGGCGGGAGGGGCGACTGGTCAAGCAAAGGGCTGCAAATTGAGTGGATATAAGATGTCATCGTTAAAGGCTTGACCCAAATACATGCGTAGGTCCCAGGCCTGCGATGTTCTCAGCATCCTTATACTCCCGTTGACTTCAGTGGGTTTTGGCTTGGACACTATTGGCCGGATTACAGGGCAGATTTCCAGTTGCCCAGTACCCACTTCTGGCACCAGCTTTGCCAAAGGGCTCAGCACCCGGCCCGACCCCTGACACACTGAGCCAGGCACTGAGGGTTCAATCCTGTGCCATGCTGAACACCCTGACTTCCGGGAGCGCTGAGAGTGCTCAGCACCCACGTTGGCTTGGGCCCCGGGTGGAGCGTAGGATGAACCCGGATTCATGCTCTGGGATTCGGCTGCCATTGCTGCTGGGAGGAAGTTAGCTCAGGAGCTAAGGCAGAAGGGATCCTCCTTAGCTAGGCCCTGGCAGATCGGAGCCATGCCACGGGACAAGCTCTCCCAGGCCCACACCTCTGGGGGCTCCCATGTAGGAAGGTGATGGGGGCTCTGCACGCTCTGCGCCATCTGGCCAGGGCAGGATTCCCCCCCCACCCCCGCAGAGTTCTGTCTCCACAAGGAGCAACACTGACCAGCAGCCTGGGAGATGGCCACCACCCCTTCCCCGTGCAACCCCTTAATGACCTTCCCCAGAGCAGGACGCACCCAGCCACAGGGCCCAGTCACAGAGCCTGCCCAAGCCCCTGGCTCGACTAGGGCCCAGGTCTTGGGCCAGGCTCTGTGTACCCTGGCCCCAGGGGGGGGCGGAGGGGCTGGCAGATCCTGGAACCCAGCTCTGGAATCAGGGGCGGGACAGCCTGCCCTGGTTGGGATCCAGGTGTAAATGGCTTGGCGGGTGTTCCGCACGTTCCCACACAGGATAAGAGTCTGCTATTGCTACCTGCCAGGGAGCGTCTTTCTGCTCCAGCAGTGGAGGCGGGGCCCTACTCGTGCTGGTGGCCTCTGGGTTCAGCCGCCCCATGGTGACCCCTAGGCCCTGTCCCAAGGAGGTTTCTAGTGGGTTGTTAGCAAGACAGGGGGCAGGCTTCTGTGGTCCTTGGGCTGGGAGACCTCCCTGGGCTAGCCAGTGCAGGAGGAGGGCTCCACAGGACAGCAGTCCCGGGGGGATGGGCGGAGGGAGAATGGCCTTGGGGCTAAGGCAGCAGCACTGGGATGCAGGAGGTCTGGCTGCAATGTCTGGCTTTGCCTCCTTGGCCAAGGAACGGGCTGCTGCATCCTGAGTCAATCCTTGCTCCGGGAGCCGCCTACCGATCTCAGAGGAGTGACTTGGGCTGCAGGCCTGAGTCGGGGGATTAGGATCCGGCCCGTACTCACCTCGTGCCTCAGTTTCCCCATCCGTACAAGGGGGATACGGCTTCCCTATAAGGGGGCGGGTGTAAGACTGGATCCAGGGCAGTCTGGGAAGGGCTATGGGGAGGGGAGACTGGGGATCAGATGGCTACAGCTGGGCAGCACAAGCAGGGGATTGGAGCAACACACGCGCACCCCGGAGCAGGGGAGACTGGTGCATTGGCAGGGTCAGCTCCCCAGCTGGTGTGCACGGGCGTGCAAGGCGATAAGGGGGCAGTGCTGGTGCCACCCCAGCTGAGGATCGGGCCCCGCCGTGTGCCTGGCTTCCACCAGGAGCGGCTGCGAGAGAACCGACTTCTCTGGCTGCTGGCAATGGGGCACCTCCGGGAGGGCCGGCTGGAGCCAAACTGCTTTTCCACCTCACTGCCTTCCACAGCGCTCTTGCTGGCAGGGACCGACGGTTACTCTCTAGCTAGGAAGAAAAAGAGGGTATTTTGCTCATGAATATTTCACAGAGCCGGTCTCCCCAGGCCCTCCCCGAGCACCATGTGCAGCTCGAGTCAAGGCCATTCACACGAGTGCCTGGCACACGCTCCTGCACCGTGACCCGCACGCTCATCGCTTGCTCTGAGCTCGCTAGCAGCTAGTTCAGGGAGAGACTGAGCTGATGGGGGGAGTGAGAAGAAAGAAGGGAGGTGGCTCTTATAAAAAGAGAGAGTGGTGTCTAGTGGTTACAGCAGGGGACTGGGAGTCAGGACGCCTGGGTTCTGTTCTTGGCTCTGGGGGGACGTCTAGAGCAGAGGACTGGGAATCAGGACTCCTGGGTTCTGTTCCCAGCTCGGCTGCTTTTGCCCAGCATGACTTTGGGCAAGTCAGGTCCCTTTCTGTGCCTCAGTTTCCCCTTCTGTCACATGAGGATGAGACAAACACCAAATGGCTGGGCGAATTAATTCACGTTCCCCAAATGGCTTGCAGTCCCGGCTCAAAGGGCCGGCTTTCCGAGCGACCCTCTCCCACAGACTTTCAGAAGAGCTCGGTTCCCATTCGGGCGTCTAAGCGGCGGGCCAGACTGTCACAAGAGCAAAACTCAGCATAGCTGCTGAGCACCCTGGGGAAACCGGCCCTGATTTAGGTGTCCCGGTAACCTGACCCAGCCTGCCCAGGCCTGTAGTGGATTCAGACCAGAGCTACAGGAATAACCCAGGGTCTGGAACCCCCGCCAGCGAGAGAGACTGGAGAAGCTCAGGCTATGGAGTTATCCAAGAGAAGGTGAAGGGGGTGGCGTGATCAGGATCTAGGTGGTTTTTAGAGTAGGCGGGCTCTTTAATCTAGCAGCGAAAGGCCACCCCAAAGGGAGCGGCTGGCAGGTGAAGCCAGACCAACAGCCTAGAAATAAGGTGCACATGCTTAGCAGGGAGGGTGATTAACCACTGGGACAGCTCATCTTGGGACGAGGTGGCTTCTCCCTCACGGGAAGGCTTTTAACTCAAGACCGGCTGGCTGTCTAAAAGCCGAGCTGTAGCTCGACCAGAAGTTATGGGCTTGATCCCAGAGACGCTGGGGGAGGCTCTTTGGCCGGAGATCCGACCAGCTGATCCTAACGGCCCCTGCCTTAAAATCTCAGACTCTGGGCTTATGCCCGAGCGATCGCAAAACCTGGGGTTTGTTTAGTAACGTCCGGCCTCCTCCTTTGCTGTGCCTTTGTGACGACTCACGCTCGCTGGGCGGGGTAGATATTTTTAGCTTTCTTTTTTTTGTTTTCCTTTTATTGCCAGTGGAAAATGTTAAGTGGATCAAGCCGGGGTGGAAGGGAGCTTCTGAAAGACGTTTGTGTTTATTAGGTGTGTTGCACTGAGCCCGAAGAGCAAGGGGAGAGAGAGAGAGAGAGAGCGTGTGTGTGTGTGTGCGTGTGTGTGTGTGTTATTGCCGAGTGAGTTGAACTCGTAGTCAGGGATGACAAGGCCCATTAGCCCACCTGTTGCTGTTCTTTGTTTCTATTGCAGCCCTGCGCAGGGGCTGTAGGTAACAGCGGGCAGGCTGCAGAGGAGGGGTTGTGCTGCAGATGCCTGATCTCCTCAGGAACTGGGCTGAGTCCTGCCAGACTCGTTGCATGCAAGCCACCTGATTCTGACAGCTGCCAGCATTTCCTCTGTCCTCCCACCCCGACCCCCGACCCGGCTTGGCCTGCAGATGGTAACTGACAGGGGATGTGCCCTGGATCTGCTGCCCTATTCCCAGAACCCAGCCAGGTCTCTACCCAGTTCATCACAGGCCTGGAAGCTCCCGTCCGCCCTGGACACACCATCTTCCCTGCCCCCCCAGGAGCTGAGAGGGTTTATCAGAGTTGGATATAATTAGGGTGACCAGATGTCCCAATTGTATAGGGACAGCCCTGATTTTTGGGTCTGTTTCTTATATAGGCTCCTATTACCCCCACCCCCATCCCGATTTTTCACACTTGCTGTCTGGTCACCCTAGATATAATGCAGGACACCCCGTTCTCCCTTGAGAGGGGGATTTCATTGCTCTACCTGCTGGGGGTTCCTGCTGCATCTCTCCTTGGTGGGAGCCGTGCTCCTCTGGAGGCCGTGCAGACGAGTGGTTAGAGCAGAGGGCCTGGGAGTCAGATCACTGGGGTTCCACTGTCCCAGCTTTGGAAGGGAAGTGGGGTCTAGTGGTTAAAGCAGGGGAGGGCTGGGTACTGTTTCCAGCCCTTCCACTGACTCACTTTGGTTTTCTTTGCTGTGTAAACAAACTCCTTGGGGCAAGTCATGTCCCAGCTCTGTGCCTCAGTTCCCCTCCACACCCCATGAAAAAGGTCAGCACTGCAGGGATCTTGGGAGGATGCAGGCATACAGAATGCTATGATATCAACAGGAAGAAGGGACTAGCACAAGGATTACCAGGAGGGTCTGGGGCTTGCGACTCCTGCCCCCCGGGTCAGCAAGTGGGAGGTGTGCACAGGTGCCGGATTACCCTCATGTCTACAAGGTGGGTTTGAGAACAGCCATCCCAGATTTCCACTTATTAGGTGTGTCCCGACTGCGCCACGCGCTGTGAGAATCAGGTAGACAGCCAGGCGGGCACAGACATTAATATCCTGCTTGGAGGCGCTAGGACAAAGGGCCAGGTTGGATCGCTGGAGCCGTTACTGCGGGGGGAGGCTGCACTGGAGAGGGAGGGCTGTCGGGGGTGGGGCTGTGATCTGGGCTGGGGGGGCCCTTGGGCTGATCCTATTTTAATCTCCCCAGCCCCCATTTGCCAGGCCCCAGCCCTGCTCTTAGTTAAATCAGGAGTGACTCCAGTGCGCTTCTGATCCACCCAGAGGGACATCACTGGACTCAGTGGCACCCGGGCCAGACTCTGAGCTCAGTTCTGGTGTAAATCCAGAGCGACTCCACTAAAGTCAGCGGCGTGGCCCCTTACGCCAGTGGTGTGACTCTGGATTCACAACTGTTGCCTCTCAGAGTAGAATTTGCTCTGGAACTCTGGCGTTTGCTGCTTTCCACTGAAACCCCAGTCAATGGCAGGAGACCGGCGATGACCACGGTGATCCCTGTCTGCCCAAAGCATAGGCTCAGCCTCTGAGGCCGCCTTGGGCTTTTGGTTCCATTGGGGGTTAAATCAGCCATGAAGCTGTCTCTGTTTATCTCCTAGGGGGGCCGCAAGGCCCCGTGATTCTGACACTCTGGGACTGGAGGAGGCTGAGTTTGTTGATAGCAGTCAACTTGTTTTCCACTGACAAGTAGAATGGCCCACAGCTCTGGTAGGCGCAGAGAAGCCAGGGTAATTATAGAGCGTGATGGGCCAGCGGTCAGGGTGAGACCCTCGCCTGGCCTCCCCGCAATGCTGCAGACTCCCTGGGTGAGCTTGGGCAAGTGACATGGCCTCACTGCGCCTCGGTTTCCCCAGCTGTACAATGGGGATAAGAGCCCTGCCCTGGCTCACCGGGGGCGGGGGGCTGTAAGGATAAGTATGGTAAAGATTGTGAGGTGCCCACACACTAGGCTGATGGAGCCTGGCACAATCATTCAGTCCCCTGGGCCCGCAGTTTCTGAGTCCCTGGTCGCGCTCCTGGCCGGGAGCCCAGAGAGGGAAATGGCCCAGTTTTCAGCGAGGTTCAGCACCCACAGCCGGGGACAGCTTTTCAAACCGGCTGAGCGGACTGGGCCCTTGGGGGCAGGCGTTAGCTCCTTTTCTGTGTTCTGTCCAGCGCCTAGCGCCAGGGGGTCGTGGCCCAGAACCGGGGCTACTAGACGCTGGGGCGATACCAAGAACCAATCATCACCGTTGCCAAGTTAGGAGCTGCCAGCTGCTGAGCCCTTTGGACAACTGGAGCCCTTCAAGTGAGCCGAGCGCTTGGAAGACTGGCCTCAGTTGGTCGTCCCGACGCCATCAAATCTGGCCTGGCGTGACTTGCCCCAGGTCACTCTGTAAGTCTGTGGCAGAGCTCAGAAGTGAGGCCAGATGCTTTGAGTCCTGGATCAGCATCTTAACGTCAACCCTGCTATCCAAATGCTCACAGCTCGCTTTCCCCAACCTCGACCCACCTCGTCCATGGGAGTGAGGCACCTCAATGTCTTTAGGGTTCTAGGCGCTGTGGTCAGCAGCAGTATTGCAACCCCGAGCCGGCAAAATGCACGAGTCGGACCTCGAGAAGTCAAGAGATCGGCTTCAAAATCAGGAGATTTGTTTGGAAAATGATAAATGTGGGGGCTTGGTTGCAGATGATACAAAACTACTCGAGACAGTTAAGGCCAAAGCAGACTATGGAGCGTTACAAAGGATCTCACCAAACTGGGTGACTGGGCAACAAAATGGCAGATGAAATTCAATGTTGATAAATGCCAAGTAATGCACATTGGAAAACATAATCCCAACTCTGCATACAAAATGATAGGGTCTGAATTAGCTGTTACCGCTCAAGAAAGAGATCTTGGAGTCATTGTGGATAGTTCTCTGAAAACATCCGCTCAATGTGCAGCAGCAGTCCAAAAAGTGAACAGAAAGTTAGGAATCATTAGGAAAGGGATAGATAATAGGACAGAAAATACCATGTTGCCTCTCTATAAATCCCTGGTAAACCCACATCTTGAATACCGTGTGCAGATGTGGTCGCCCCATCTCAAAAAAGATCTGTTGGAAAAGGTTCAGAAAAGGGCAACAAAAATTGTGAGGGGTATGGAACGGCTTCCGTATGCGGAGAGATTAATAAGACTGGGACTTTTCAGCTTGAAAAAGAGAAGGTTAAGGGGGGATATGACAGAGGTCTATAAAATCATGACGGGTGCGGAGAAAGTAAATAAGGACGTGTTGTTTACGCCTTCTCATAACACAAGAACTAGGGGTCCCCCAATGAAATTACTAGGCAGCAGGTTTAAAACAAACAAAAGGGAGTATTTCTTCACACAACGCACAGTCAATCTGTGGAACTCCTTGCCAGGGGATGTTGTGAAGGCCAAGACAGGGTTCAAAAAAGAACTAGATAAGTTCATGGCTA
Source organism: Mauremys mutica (assembly GCF_020497125.1). Taxonomy (NCBI): domain Eukaryota; kingdom Metazoa; phylum Chordata; order Testudines; family Geoemydidae; genus Mauremys; species Mauremys mutica. The sequence goes on along the minus strand of NC_059088.1, from coordinate 22,129,373 downwards.
TTAGCCAGGATGGCCAGGGATGGTGTCCCTAGTCTGTGTTTGCCAGAAGCTGGGAATGGGTGACAGGATCTCTGGATGATTCCCTGTTCTGTTCATTCCCTCTGGTGCACCTGGCATTGGCCCCTGTTGGAAGACAGGATGCTGGGCTAGATGGACCTTTGGTCTGACCCAGTATGACCGTTCTTATGTTCTTTGTCTCCTGGTTCTTCAGATGCCCCCGGCTCACATTTTCAAGTTACCCGCTGTAACCAGGAGAGCTAGAAACTTACAGGGATTTTTGTTTTAAATGGAAGCTAAGAGTCTCCTCTAGTCACATGAATCCAGGAGCTGGGCCTTTGAGGGAGACCATCCACTACTGCGATAGCAGCTGCAGTAGGGTGGAGAGCAAAAGTCGGGGTGTTCTCTGTTGTGAAATAAGGATAAAAATGGACAGCAGAAGGGTGGTGACTGGGGAAATGTGCTATGTAAACTCCAGAGGGAAGAGGCTGTCTTTCATTTCAAGGCCCCCGAGGAGGGTTCCCCAGACTCTCTAGTATTCATGTCCGTTGCTTACTGCGCTCTGATGGGCCCCCTGACATCGCTCTTTTCCCCTTTTCCCTTTCAGTTGCTTCCTCCGGCAGCCCCTTGCTCTGTAGCTCTCGGGCCGGTATCATCTGCAGTGCAAGTAGCAGCCCCAGCGAGTCCAGGCCCCAGTGCGCCAGGGGCTGTACAAACAGAGTGGGAGGCCGCCCCTGCCCCGGAGAGCTTGCAATCAAAACAGACAAGAACGCGTATTAGCCCCGTTGTGCGTATTGAGGCTCAGAGAGACAAAGGCCCAGATCCTCAAAGGGAATTAGGCACCTAACTCCCATGGACACCAATGGGAGTTAGGCACTAATTCCCTTTGTGGATCTGGCCCGAAGAGACTTGCCCAGGGCCATGCAGGAGTCAGTGGCAGAACTGGGAACTGATCCTAGATCTCCCGAATGTCAGCCTAGTGGCTTATCCCCTTTCTTTCCCCCTTCCCTTCCAACCCCCCTGGGAAAATCCCCCTCTCTCTCCCCAGGCAGATGCACTGTATTGAGCCAATCCAAAGGAGGAGACATGGGGCTGGTATGGGCCTTGCTAGCCTCGCTGTCACATTTCGGCTTGGTTCAGTCCCAGCCCCCCATCTCCAAGCCTGGGAAGCTGGGTTCACGGTTCCCCCTTTGGCCTGAGGAGCCCGGCACCCCCTCACTACTGTCCCTGTGTCCCAGGAGCCCCTTAAACTGGGGGAGATTGGGGGGATCCATCATGTTGGGGGGCAGGGATCCGAGGCGCCCGTGACCCTTCCCCTCTGCTTTCTCTCCCCTGCAGGATGTGCGTTCCTGACCTACTGCGCCCGGGAATCGGCCCTCAAGGCACAGAGTGCGCTGCATGAGCAGAAAACGCTCCCAGGGGTGAGTCCCTGCAGGGCGATAAAGGAGGGCGGGGGTGGGGGGAGGGAGTCGGACAGGGGAGTCTCTGTTATCTCTGGCTCCAGCTGCCCAAACGTCAGCAAACCTCCAACGCTGGTTTTATTGTGTGTGTCATGTCCCCCCCCGCCACCCCCAGGTCGTTAGCATTTGCGATAACCAGATGGCCCTCTCCATAAAATCTCCTCGGCGAGCTCCCAGCACGCGCCTGATACGGGTTTGATTGGAGTCTGGGCTGGCAGTTTGGGCCCTGTCACTGACGTGGGGAGAGGAAAGGGGGGTGATTTTCCATGGGGGCACAGCTCTGCCTGGCTCAGACGAGGAGGGTGGAGGGAAGGGACCATGGGAGGAGAGGGGGGTGACAGATACACACCCTCCCACCCACGGGCGTTGGTCGCCTGCCAGCGTCGTCGGAGCTCTGATCATGCCGCCGCCTCTCCCCGATGTTGCCCTCCGCCCAAGGTGACTCGCTCCCAGCTCCTGAATCTTGACGGAAAGGCAGTTTGGGGCTGGCTCCCTTGATTTCTTCAAAGGGCCGCGCGTCGCCAGCTGGGAGTTTCAGGGTGCCGGCCGGTGGTTTGCTGTCATGGTGCCAGGCGGGCATCTGTGCCCTGGGGCTCTGCCAGTCGGTTTCAATGGGCTTTGGAGCATTTTGGGTGCCGGGCTGGCAGCTGTAGAGAGCAAAGTCCTGTGTGTGGTCCCAGGCACAGAAGTAGTCCAGGGATCATATAGGACCCAGGAGTCCTGGACTCCCGCTTCCCTGCCTAGCTGTATCACACTCTTCTTCCAGAGCTAAGACTGTCCTGACTCCCGGTATGGGGAGTGGCTTGGGGGGGTTCCCCCTGCCCCCCCGGCGAGCTTGGTGCGCCAGGGCCCTGGCAAGCCGACCCGCCTGGGCTGGGCACGTCTGGAAATGCGTCAGGATTCTGACTGATGGGAAATTTGCTGCTGATGGACCACACGCAAATGCGTGCCGAGGAGCGGGCTGGCGGGATTGGCGGATCTCAATCACTTTGATATGACGGCTGTCAAATGGGAGCCCCACGCCTCCGTGTCCTGTAGCCATACGTGTCCTGTCTTCCCTGCCAAACAGGCCTAGCCTGCAGGACTTGCTGTTTCCCTGGGGTGTCCAGGGAGCGAGTGGGAGGTAAAGACACCGGGGTCCTGGCTGATCCACCAAGGGGCCCCCTCAAAGGCATCCGTGGTAGAGGAAGGTGCCCTGCACTGCTCAGGATTTCCATTTTCCTGCCTCGTCTCATGCTCCCTCCCGCGGTAACCTTTGGGGCTGCTGCTTGTCCCCCTCCTTCCTCCAGCTCCCTGGGGATCCAATGCTCGGGGGTCCTTGGCAGGCCGGAGCTCTTGGGGGCTCTGGCGGGTCCTTGCAGGAGAGATCTTTAGCCTGGTGTCTGCCAGTCCGAGTGTCTGGCCCAGGGTGACTCAGATATCAACACAGTCAGACACCTCAGAGGCCGTGGGGCCTGAATCTCAGACTGCCTGGTGCATGTCCCCAGGGCCCCGACCCTCAAAGGTCTTGTGGTGTCTAACTCCCCACCACTGCCCCACATCTGCCACTGGTCCTGCCGGCCACCCCACAGATGCGGTCCCAGGGGCTTTAAGCCATTGGGGCCCAGACGCTATCTCTTTGTTAGGGCCTCTGGATGGCAGTTTGGTCCTAAACATCAATGAGGATCTGGGCCTCTCGGCCACCACTCCCTTGTGCACAATGGGGGAACAGCCCTGCCCTGCCCCACAGAGCGGCCTGGGGATCCGTGCACTAAAGGCTGGGCCAGGCGCCAATATGCCAGGGGTGGGGGCCTGGCAAAGACAGAACTGAGGCCTAGTTTGCCCCAGGGCTTTCGATCCTCCCCTGGGTGTGATGCCGACCCTTACAGGGACTGCCCTCTCCTGGGGAAACCAGGGAGCCGTCTGGGACCCTCCCCAGCCCCAGGCAGGTGGTGAGCAGAGCCCCGACTTCCTTTGGACTCCCCGATGGTGAAGGGGCTTGGCCTGTCTACAGCCGGGTCCGGGACCTCAGCTGAGCAGGCCACGTTGCCTTGGCTTATTGATGGAAAGTCACAAAGGCTGAAGGTCTCCCCCCGCCCCGGAGGCCTGACCCCCCAATCTGGCTCCCCGTGTCCAGGAGGGGGGTGGTTTCCATACAGAGTGTGACTCGAGATTTCCTCCCTTCCGTGAGTGGGGGGCGGCGAGCCGGGGACCCCCGCCCTGCCCGAGAGCAGTGCCCTGCAGCGGGGACTGGCAGGGAAGCAGGAGCTGGCTGAGGAAGTGCCCGGGATGCCCAGGGCGGGAGGGCACGGCGCGGCTGGGGAAGGTCTCCCGTCTCTCAGAGAACAACAAGGGCAAATAATAACGCCCCGCCCTGCCTCCGGGTGGGAAAAACAAGCCTGATGGAACCACGGCGCCAGGCTGGGAGGAGAGCGGCTTCCTGGCATCCCCATAGCAACCCATAGCAATCCCCATAGCAACCATAGCATCTCCCACCAAGACACCAGCTCCACCGGGGGCAGATTTGCTCCCTCCACGTCTTCCCACCCCATTGTGCCACGCTCGAAAGAGAGGGCGACATCTCCTGCTTGTCTTCCCCCACCACCAGCTTCCCATCATCCTCCCCGCCGCACAAACACAGAATCCAAGTGTATTTTGCCTGGGGAGGGAGGGGGGCCAGATACTTTGTTTCTCGCCTCCTCCCTTCTGAATGTTGGGAGCAGATGCTGCAGAGCGGGGGCTTTGTCTCCAGAGATTCCCTTTATTCTGTTTTTTCTGCCCCCTTTCGCCACCTGCTTTGCTTCCCTGGCCCTTTATGTGCCGGTGGATTGCTGCGTGCGCCTGTGTCTGATTGGGATTGGAGTGTGTAGCCATGGAGCTGGGAGTGCAGCCGTTGGGTGTGTGTTTCCGTGTGTGTGTGTGTGTGAGGGGCGTGTACACGGTTCTCTGTAGCTTTTAGCCGTGTGCCGACGTGATCCCATCCATGTGTATCTGTGTGTAGATGCCCATGTTTATAACACACTTTAAGTCAACACTGCCCTGCCCCGTGTGTTAGCACCTGTGCAAAGTAGGCATGAAACGCCATGTGTTACACCCCTTTGGGGTAAGTGCCCGGGCCTGGTGCAGGGCGATGGGGAATCAGGGCACGTGGCATGCAATCACATGCGTGTTTTTAGCGTCCGTGTGTCTTTTGCTTACATCTTATGTCTGCTCTGTGTGTGTGCGCGTCCGTGTTTTCTGTGTCTGGCGGGGATTGGATTCTCAGGGTGCGTCTGTTAGCCCGGGGCACTGGGTGTGTCTCGGTGAACATGGGGGGGGTTAGTGCGTAGCATTGCTAGCAGGTGTGCGTACGGAACCCTGGGGTGACTGTGTGTCATCATTTCGATTGTGCAAAGAGGGTGTAAAACGGTGCCCAGCCCAAATGTCGTTCCCCCCTCCGCCCCCCGCACATTGGGAGCAACGGGACACCTGCTTTGCACAGGTGTGAATGACGACCCCAGTGTGGGGACAGACCCTGGAGTCACTGCTCATCTCTAGACCCCACGTTCTAGGCTCCATGCACTAGGCTTCTGGGTTGCTAACTCCCCGCAGACCCCAGCTTATTGTGGGGGTGGGGAGGGAGGCCCAGACCCTGGCGGGGGGGTTGTGAAATACCAAGTGAGGAGGAACCCGGGACAATGCTAGGGGTCAAGGTGGCATCTGCATAATGTGCTTAGAGCCATGGAACAGATTTGGACCCAGCCCCCTCCACTCCACACACACACACACTCACACCTCGCCCTAACCACTAGATGCCTCTCCCTTCCCTGGGAAGAAAACCCAGGAGTCCTGACAACCAGCTCCCCACTCTAACCATTAGATGCCATTCACCTGCCAGAAATAGAGTAGAACCCAGGAGTCCTGGCTCCCGTTCCCTCCATCTGTAATTCCTCCATCTCACTCCACTCCCAGAGCTGGGGACAGAACCCAGGAGTCCTGCCTCCCAGCCCCTCTGCTTTACCCACTAGACCACACTCCCCTCCCAGAGCTAGAAATAGAACCCTGGCGTCCTGGCTCCCAGACCCTCCCCTCTGCCCTCTAACCCACAGGATCCCAGTGGGGCAACTCCCAGACTTTTCCCTAGTAAAGGCTGGTGTGTGTGTGTGTGTGTGTGTGTGTGCGTGTGTGTGTGTGTGTGCATTTGCAGGGGTCTGCTCTGCTGTTTCCCCCCCACCCCTTCTCCATCCTCTCCCTTTCCCCATCGCTCCAGCTTTGTTGTTCCTGTCTCACTCTCAGTCTTTTGGGTTGATTTAAAGGAGCTCCCCCGCCCTTGGCCCTGCAGCTGTTGCCCAGGCAGGTCAGGGTGCCTGGCGCCGCCCCCTCTCTCAGGGCAGGTGGTCCCGGGTCTGGGTGTCATAGGCGAGAGGCTGTGTGCTGGCTGGGGGAGGAGGGGCTTGAATTATCAGTCCTTGCAGGGGGGGGTCTCTATAACCACTACATGTGCAAGCAAGCTGTGCCCGTGTAAGGATGCACACGCATGCAGGGGTACATGTGTGACCATTTGCACCTGTATGCGTGGGGGGGCGTGGGGATGTGTACGCAAGTGCCGGGTTGCGTGTGTGGCAGACGCATGCAAAGGGATGCTGCGTCCCTTTGCACCTGCGTAGGAGCGGAGGCACGTGCTGGCACCTGCAGGGCGTGTGTGTCTGTGAGGGAGGGCGCATGCACGCGTGTGCATTTGTGGGGGGGCAGGAGAGGCGTGTGCATGTGCCGGGGGAGGCATGTGTGTTCGTGCATGCGTGCAGGGGATCCGTGTGCATTTGCACATGTGGGCAAGCAGATGGAACCCTCCAGGGCTGAGCTCTGGGGACCAGGAGCGTCCTGCTGAGTCGTTCCACTCGAGTTTTCTGGGTCTCAGCCCACATCCTAGCTGGAGGGTCCACATCTCCAGTGCCCACCTGGGCACTGGCTGGCCCCCTGGTTGGCATCCCTGCCTGAGAAACTGCCATATCCTGGTGCCACCTGCGAGGCAGAGCTCTGGCTCAGCTGATCCGTGGGTGGCAAATGTGCCCGTCACCGCAGGCTATGGGAGCGGTGGGTGAAGGGACCTGGCACTGGCAGGTTCCCTTTTGTTTCGGGGAGGCTGTGGGTGCCCGGCTGGGTTATAAATAGCCCCTTCTGTTCCTGGCGGGGCGTGGACACCAGGAGCCCGGTAGCTAGGTAACCAGCAGGCAGATAATGACTCGTTGCCAGGTAAACATGGGCTGCGGGGCAGGTGCGCCGGGGACAGGGGGCGGCTGAGCTAACAAAGCCGAGGGCCTTTCGGGGGGGAACTCGCCCACAACATCTGGGAGCAGCGACGCCAGCCAGTCTGTGCGTGTGTCTGGGGCCAGGTCTGCTTCCCGAGTGGCCCCTGAGGGGGGAGGGCTGGCGGCCTCGGGGGGCCCTGTGCCCGGGCAGAAGTACATGGAGGTCTCATTTGAGCATGTTCCACTCCCAGGATTCTTGACTCCCAGCTCCTCCTGCTCTAACCACTGGATCCCACTCCCCACTCAGAGCTGGGCAGAGAACCCAGGAGTCCTGGCTCCCAGCCCCCTGCTCTAGGACATGTACATGGATCTGTAGCTCCCATGATCACTGGTTCTGGGCTCCTTCAGTCTAATGGGGAACAGGGGGCTCTGCTCCTCTCCCCCACAGCCGAGCTTGGGGGCAGCAGATGACCCCCTTGTTAGGGGGAAATAGGGCCAGGGAGAGGGGGCAGCTTTGACCCCCTCCCCAACAGCCTGACCCTGCTGACCTCTGACCCCAGCAGCTTCTGGGGGGCCCCAAGACCCAAAATATCCTGCACCCCAGATGCCCTTCCACTCCCTAACATGCCCCCCCAGCCTCCACCCCTCACATCCTCTCCCTGTGCAACTCCTGACCCCTCCCCCATCTGGCCAGCCCCCCCCCCCCCCCCGGGCTCAGAGACCCCTTCCCACCACAGCTCTGTGGGATCCGGGGCGGGAGGCAGCTCCCAGCATGGCCGGCTTGTGATCGGGGGACCTTGGATCTTAAACCAAGCCCATTCCTGCCTCCCCCCCCGGCTGGCCCCCACCCCAGCTATGGGATGGGGGCTGGGGCCACGTGGGCTCGTTCCCGGCTCCGTTTCCACTTATACACTGGCTGGTGGTGTGAGGCCTGAGAGCTGCGCTGGGGTTTTCCCGACAGCCAATTCCTGTAACCAGCGCATGCCCCCTCCCTGCCCTGGTGCAAGTCAGGATTGAGGGGCACCGGCAGAGCTGTGGGTGGGGTGCCCAGGGCTGGGATAGGAAGGGGCTGCGGGTCGGGATTGAGGGGCACTGGCCCAGCTGGGGGAGGGGGAACCGAGGGCTGAAATAGGAGGGGGCTGTGGGTCGGGATTGAGGGGCACGGGCAGAGCTGGGGGGCAGGGCTGGGATAGGAGGGGGCTGCGGGTCGGGATTGAGGGGCACTGGCAGAGCTGGGAGGGGACAGGGCTGGGATAGGAGGGGGCTGTGGGTCGGGATTGAGGGGCACGGGCAGAGCTGGGGGGCAGGGCTGGGATAGGAGGGGGCTGTGGGTCGGGATTGAGGGGCACTGGCAGAGCTGGGAGGGGACAGGGCTGGGATAGGAGGGGGCTGTGGGTCGGGATTGAGGGGCACTGGCAGAGCTGGGGGAGGGGGAACCGAGGGCTGAAATAGGAGGGGGCTGTGGGTCAGGATTGAGGGGCACTGGCAGGGCTGGGATAGGAAGGGGCTGTGGGTCGGGATTGAGGGGCACGGGCAGAGCTGGGGGGCAGGGCTGGGATAGGAGGGGGCTGTGGGTTGGGATTGAGGGGCACTGGCAGAGCTGGGGGGCAGGGCTGGGATAGGAGGGGGCTGTGGGTCGGGATTGAGGGGCACGGGCAGAGCTGGGATAGGAAGGGGCTGCGGGTTGGGATTGAGGGGCACTGGCAGAGCTGGGGGGCAGGGCTGGGATAGGAGGGGGCTGTGGGTTGGGATTGAGGGGCACTGGCAGAGCTGGGGGGCAGGGCTGGGATAGGAGGGGGCTGCGGGTCGGGAGTGAGGGGCACCGGCAGAGCTGGGGGAGGGGAATTTTGCACAGCTCTTCTGACCCAGACGCCTTTTCCCAGCCAGCGCTAACCACGTCCCATTCCCACCACAATTCACCCCGAGCACTGAACCATGTCTCCAGACAAAGGGCGGCCTGGGGTCTGGGTTCAGATTCACTGGGGCTGAGGATCCAGGGTGATCTGCTGGGATCTGCTGGGATCCTCCCTGGGATCACTTGATCTTGGGACACTTGGCTGTAATTCTGCTGGCAACTCTCACCCCTGGAGCAACCACTCGCCCCTTCCCCGTCCCTTGCCCTGGATCAGGTTCCTGAACCCCACCAGCCAGACGGCGTTACCGCTGCCGTCCGGCACGGGGCTCGCGCAGCATGCCGGGACCTAAGGAGCTTTAGGTTTGATTGGATAATCTCAGGATTTATGCGTGGTAAATCCCAGGCGAGGCGGGAGGGGCAGGTGGGATTTGGAGGGTGGGATTAGAGCAGGCAGCTCCTAGACAGCTGCCTCCTGATCTGGGGGGCAGGGGGATCAAGTCACTGGCACGTCCTCAGCCCGGCCAAAAGCCACCCCCGCGAGGAGGCCAAGCCACCCAGCTCCACCCTCACTCAGAGGCTGGCGGGGCAGCTCCTGAGGTCGCCCAGTGACGGGGGGCCTCTGCTTTTGTGCATAACCGCTCAGAACCGTCTGCCTCCAGGCCACGAGTCCGGTTCCTGCTCAAGACACCACTGTGCAAACAAGGGGATTTGGAAAACCCAAAGCATCCGCTCCCTGCAAACGGCCCCGCAGGGCTCCCAGGCCAATGACGGAGCACAGGGGAGCACGTGGTGCCTCGGGCTGGGGTGGGATCCGCTATGGAGCCGTGCAATCCCTTTGGGGGCTCGGGTGGGGTGGGCTGAAAGCTGTATCCCAAAAGGGCCAGTCCCTAATTTATTTCCCCTCCTCGGGGTATGTAGCGCCTTGGGGGCTTTCATTTCTAACAGCGACCTAGAGGGTTCTTGCTCAGTACAATAATTGTACTGGTTAATAAGGGAACGGGGAATTTTCCCCTCCCTGCTGAGGGCGTCAGGCTCTCAAATCTGGATTCCCGGGCAGTGGCCCAGGCCCCCATGGTCCCACATTGCACCTGGGCAGCTTGCCAGTTCTGCATGGAGTTGGGGGCCGAAAGGAAGCACATTTCTCCCTGGCCCCAGCAGTGGTGGGGTCACACCCCACGCAGGAGAGCTGGGGAGTTTGTAGCTAAGGCCCATGAAACTGCCCAGCCCTTCCTCGAACCCAGCCACCGGCTCTGAGTCTCCTGCGCCAAGCGCTCCATCCTAGGATGGCATTTATTACCATGGCAACCGTCCCTCAGCCAGTTGCCCCAGTTACAGAGGGGATGGTCTTGGCAGCATAGCAACAATTACCCCATTGCATGTCTCTGTTCAGGGGTTTATCATCAGGTGTCACAAACCATGACTGAGATCAGGGCCCCGTCGCACCGGGCGCTGCCCAGACCCAGAGTAACCGAGATCAGGGCCCCGTCGCTCCGGGCGCTGCCCAGACCCAGAGTAACCGAGATCAGGGCCCCGTCGCTCCGGGCTCTGCCCAGACCCAGAGTAACCGAGATCAGGGCCCCGTCGCTCCGGGCGCTGCCCAGACCCAGAGTAACCGAGATCAGGGCCCCGTCATGCCGGGCGCTGCCCAGACCCAGAGTAACTGAGATCAGGGCCCCGTCGCGCCGGGCAGTGCCCAGACCCAGAGTAACCACGATCAGGGCCCCGTCGCGCCGGGCGCTGCCCAGACCCAGAGTAACCGAGATCAGGGCCCCGTCGCGCCGGGCGCTGCCCAGACCCAGAGTAACCGAGATCAGGGCCCCGTCATGCCGGGCGCTGCCCAGACCTGGAGCTCCCTGGCTGAATAGACACAGGTGGGAGGGGAGACTGAAACCCAAAGAGGAGAAATGATTTGCCTGTGGTCAGTGTCAGTCCTGGAATTGAACCCAGGCATCCTGCTTGTAGCCCAGTGCCCTCCCCACTAGGCCCGGCTGCTTCTTCTTTAGCATCTCCCTCGTCCCGCGGCTCCCAGATGCTGCCCATGCCAGGACCCAGCTTCTCAGTTGGTGGCAACAGGGGACGCTCCACTGCAGCTGATGGCCGGGCCGCTGCTTTGCGCCAGCCAAGCAGTTGTTGTCGAGCTTTTAGGATGCTGGATCTCAAGGCTTGGCCAGGTGGGATCTGGTCAGAGCGCCGAGGCGAGTCTCATGAGCAGAGACCGCAGCCCTGCTGGGCTGGCTCTCCCCTGAGCTAGCTGCGAAGAGCAGAGGGAGCTGCTGCCTGGCCCAGCCAGAGTCTCTCTCAAACCCCAGGTTGGTCACACAGGCAGCCTGGCCACAAGCAGCACCAGGCCTCGGCCAGCCGCCTCCCTCTGCCCATGCTGGGATTTGAACCTGGGCCCTCCGTCAGGGGGATGCCACCACCCAACTCCCGCCAGCCCCCTGGGAGCCTGGCTCCCATTTCCAGCCCCTAGTGGGACCCCCCCTCCCCTTCCCCTTCCCTCCTCCCAAGTGTCTCCTGCAAATGAAGGGGAGGAGGAGCTAAGCCCAGCCCTGTTTTCATTCTCTGTTGACCCCCACCCCAGTGAAAATTAACCCTGAGAAGCCCACTGCATAATCCCCCAAGCAAGTGGCACTGGCAGGGTCCGGAGGTGCCGCTGGGCCATGCTCCTGTTCACTGTGCTGCTGATTCCAGCAGCTGGGGGCGGGGGAAGCTGCCTGGCCTCTCCTGTGCCCTCGGGGCTGCTCCCCAAGGATGGAGGGGCTCCCCCACTGGCGCCAGCATCCAGAGGAGGCCCCCCAAGACTGGAGAACAGGCAGCAGGGCTTGCCAGGGCTGAGCCCTGGTGCCTCTTACAATACAAATGAAGCACTGGGTGAGCCCCCGTGCCCCCGCCCCAGCACGATGCCCGTCCTGCAGGGCGCTGCCCCGTTGCGGGGGCCGGCTGCCACGATGGGGGCATTGGAAGGGACTCAGAGTGCTCTTGTTGCACTGCACGGCCAGCTCACAGATGCTGATGGTCTCTGCGGTACAGGAGGGCTCCGGCTCCAGCTGCCTGGACACCCTAGGTCCTGAGCACCAGCTGGGTGACCCTCCTGGGTGGCTGGGCCTAGCGCCAGCCACAAAGACATCCAGGGTGGTGCATGGCAGGGTGTTGCTGTGTTAAATATAGGCCCCGTCCCCCCAGCGGCATCTCTGTGCCAGGTAAAGGTCACCTAGGCCCTGTGCCCTGCCCCAGAGATGTCTAGCAGAGCTCGGTGAGCCATCCTTATATAAACAGCTGCCCCACCCCAGAGGTGGCTGCATCTCAGTGCTGGGCAAGGGAGCCCTGTATTAATAGTTCCCTACACCCCACCCCAGAGGTGGCTGCATGTTGCTGTCAGGTGAAGGGTACCTGGTACCTTTATAAGCAGCCCCTGCACCCCACCCCAGATATGGCTGCATCTCAGCACCTGGCGCAGGAGGCCTCTATAAACAGCTGCCAGGGGATGGCTATTTAGCGGGGTTGGGGGTGGGTATTTCTGCATTTTCCCCTCGGGGCTTCTCCCTCTACCTCCCACTTGAATATTTTGGAGATTTGAAACCCCCCCCCTTTGTTTTTCTTCCCCTTTGCTCAAATCGTCCCCCCACCCTGGGGTTGTTTATAAAGATAAATGGTGATGTCAGCGTGGTTACTAGGTAACGCAGTGGGTAAATTGGGGATGAGTGGGCGGTTGCCATGGTTCATATTCTCTGGTTGCCATGGTTACCGGGCATCTGCTGCTTTTTTCTCCCCCTGGCGTGACGGCCCTGTGAGGTGAGGTTGCGATGACTTTGTCATGGACGCAGAAAGCGACGCGGCTCATGGGGTGCGTGGGGTGGGGCACCCCAAAACCCCAACCCAGGCCTTGATCCTTCCCTGTGACGTAAGACGCCTGAGCAGGGGCATCCCTGGTTATTGCAATTAATTCCCCTTCCCCGTCAGCCCCCACGTTCCCAGCTCGTTGTAAAGCCCACAGCTAAACAGCTGATTCATGCCAAGAGCACCTGCTATGGAGGCTCGCGTATCCCCACCCCACTGCCCTGACCCCTTTAGCTGCGCCCCACAATGCCGGCCTGCAGAGATCTGCTCGTGCAAAGCCCCGTATGCTTTGGTCTTGGGAGGGTGCAAAAAGCAGCTGCCAGGACGGGGCACAATTCCCTGCCATGCAATGGGGCTCGGGGCCTGCACTGCCGCTGGCTGCCCTGGATGTACAGCCACAGGCCAACCCAGACTCAGGGAGCAGCTCCCCGGGGTGCAGCACCAGCCCCCGCCGGCAGCGTTCTGCTGGTGGGTCTCCGGCATGGCTGTGGGTCTTGACTCAGCAGGTCTCAGCGTCCTGCCAAAGCCATCGGCAGCCCCAGCGCTGGGGGACAAGGCCAGCTGGACGGCCCTGGCTGACGTCTCCCCCCAGCCCTCACCTCCAGAGGCACCCACCCCCGATGCCCTACCCGTAGTCAGTCTCTGTGGGGCTTTTGGCTGGCTGCTTGGGGACTGACCTCTATGTCAATATGGGGCTATGCCCCCATGAACCATAGAGCATAACCCTGCAGTGATTCACTGGGGCTGGCAGTTGGCATGGTGGGGTGTCCACATCCCAGCCACAGGGGTGTTATAATGGGTAAGGGATCCCTGTATAAACAGCCACCCCACCCCAGAGGTGGCTGCATCTCAACGCTGGGCCATGTGCTCTCTCCATAAGCAGCCACCCTACCGCAGAGGTGGTTGCATTTCAGCCCTGAGCTCTGTGCTTTCTGTATAAACCGCTGCTCCACCCCAGAGGACCCAAACCCTGCCTGGGGGAGAGCAGCAGACACATCCAGTTCAAACCCAGCTCAGGGCAGTGGTGCCAGCCCTGGTGAAATGGGAGTTGTGGGCCTGTCTCTATCTGGTTCCCCATCACCCCTGTTTCACGAAGAAACATGGTGTGGTGTGATGTTGCTTAGTGGTTAGGGCAGCATGTCCCTAGCACTTCAGAGAGCTGGGTTCTATTCCCACCTCTGCTGGGGGATTGTGGGCAAGTCCCTTCCCCACTCTGTGCCTCAGTTTCCCCTTTGTCTATTCAGGCTGCAAGCTCTTTGGGGCAGGGGCTGTGCTCAGCTGGGGCATCCAGATGCTACCGTCGTGCACGTTCGAAGAAAGAAAGACATGCTCAGGGAGCACCAAGCTGCCCCCTTGAGGGTGGGGTGGGAGGGGGGCCTGGGAACCTTGCCCTGATTAGGCACACGCCAAGGCCTTTGATCTCTAGGTCTGTCCTGCCAGCACCACCTTCCCCATGCGCTAAATGGGGCTGAAACCTCGGGGACACTGCCCCTCTGTGGGCTCGGCCTGCGTGCCCGGCTCAGGGCGCCACACCGCTCCGAAAAGCCCCTGCTCCTTGGGTGGCTGCCAGGCCCTGTTGTTTTTTTTACCACGAGAGGAAAAAGCGGTCCCCATGTGGCACCGGTTGCTGTGGCAACCAGAGATAACCTGGCAACAAAGCAAGGCGGGAGGCTGTGGCGGAAGATGCAGGGCAGGGGAGCTGGGGTGTGTTTTCTCTTGCCGGGCGGGCAGGGGGTTGTGTCCGACGGTTTACCTGCTCCTAAAACAGCAGTGATTGGGAGGCCGCTTGTGAGAAGTGTCTGGGCAGTGGGCCGGGCTCTCTGGCTAGACGCTTCCCAGGGAGATATGTGCCTTCGAGATGGATGGCTGGAGAGATTAGATTAGCGGCTGGATGGACAGTTATGGATTGGCTGGAAGGACAGGTGGATGGATAGGTGGGGAGATGGATGGATGACGAGATGGACAGATATGACAGGGAGAGGTGGGTCCCACAGACAGTTAGAGCCAGCAGGCAGATAAAGAGCCCGGCTGATCTGAAAAGGGCTGGGGGTGAGGTTGCCAGACAGCCTGTGTCTAGCCCGCGCTGGGCTGGCCGGTGAGACAGCGTTTGCTTTGGAGCTAGAGTCAGTCTTTTTGCTGGGGAGGCCGACCGAGCGGGATGGAGGGATGCACATACACACCCTGCACCATCTCTGCCTGATCAATAGAGCTCAGAATCTTAGTAATAATCAATCCATTGGGCAATGAGCAAGGCTTTAATTACACTGATTGGGTGGGATCCATGCCCCCCCCATCTCCGCCCACCATGTATGTCCTTCCTGGAGAGACACAAGGTGCAAAGAGCAGGCAGAGTGCGTGGGCAGTGCCCTGCCAGAAATGCCGGCTGCATCACAGGGCACCGGGATGCTGCAATGTCAGGCATCGCCCCCGCGGCCTGCAGTCCCCATCCCCCGGACCCAGCCTGGCAGTGCCTCCGCCTGCCCATGCCTGTGACCAGGATGGGAGTGTGGGAGCTGTAAGAACAGGTGCCCTTGGCTAGCGGGCAAATCCGGAGCCTTTTTTTTATTGATCTCCTGGATAAGGCGTGTTCCTGCTCACATCAGCCTTATGCTGCCACGATGGCAGCACCCGGTGGCATTGCGCCTGTGGGGATGCTGCTCAGTCATCGGGGCAGCGCTGGGACTGCACGTGGTTCCAAGTAAACGGGGGGCTGGGGCCACTGTCAGCTGGGCCCAGTGATTTAGGGAAGGATGGATGGGAGGAAAGATGGCCCAGTGGTTAGAGCTCTTGTGAGTTCAGATCCCTGCTGTCCCACGCACTCCCTGCGTGACCTTGGGCCAGATCCCCAAAAGTCAATGGAGTGAGGCAGCGAACTACTGGCGCCTCAGTTTCCCCATCTGTACTCTGGGGATAAGAGCCCTGCCCCGCCTCTCAGGGGTGCTGGGAGGGTCAATAGAGGAAAGCTGGTGAGGCGCTCGGCTGCCATGGCGACGAGCCCAGAGCAGGGGGCTAGCCCTGATTGACAGCTGTCTGAACAGACACTCACCCCTACAGTTTCAATGTGGCCTCCTTGGAAGCCTCCCAGCTCCTGGCGTATTGTCAGTTGGGCCTAAATTTCTCTCTCGAAGGCAATGGCCAGGCACCTCCATGGAAGGCCGAACTGCCAGGAGCGTGGGGAGAAAGGGGTGGGCCAGTGCACGGGCTGCTGGGCTCGGATCCAGGACGCCTGGGTTCCATTCGTGCCTGGCCGTGTCAACCCCGGGCCTCTGGCTGCTCCTCCGCCTGGTCACGGCGCCCACCCGCCTTTGGGATCGACGTGCTCAGGATCAGGAGTGGGACCCCCACGTTGTGGCCCCCAAACTTCCCAGCGTCTGGAGACGGCGGTCGGCCCTGGGGTTTTGCTGGTGCAGTCGCTTCCCGGCTGCTGGCTGTGGGGTGTCTCACTTCCCAGGTTCCCTTGCTCTGGACGGTGCTGGTGGGGCGACCAGGCATCCCGATATTAAAGGCTCTGTCATATATACGCAACTCTGCCACGACCGCCCACCTGGAAAAATGTGTCCTGATTTTTCACACTTGCTCTCTGGTCACTCTAGGTGCTGGGGTGAGGGTTACGGTATTACCATGCAGTTGAGGGGGGGCTGCCTCCCCTCCTCTCTCTCTGCTGCAAGCTGCTGCTTTCCTTTAATATGATTACAGATGCTTTTACAGAACTCGTCCCAGCGACCTGCTGAGTTAATCTCACGGTTCTGCTTTAACCCTCCCCTTGCCGGCGGGCTTTGCTCCAGGAGGGAGCAGGGTGGAGGGCTCGGCAGGGGGTGCTGTCCCCTCCCAGTCAGGGCTGGACCCAAAGCCGCAGCGTGGCTCTAGGGGGCGCTGGGCTGCAGGGAGCGGGGCGTTCACTAGGGGGCGCTCTCACTCGCAGTGTTCCTGCAGGGAGTCGGGGAGGGGGTCTTTGACACTGGGTTGGGGGGTGTCAGTGGTTTCTGCTGGATACTCCTTCCCCCACCAGCTTGTGTCCAGCCAGGCCAGGCCAGCTCTAGAGAACCAGGACTGCTCCGGCCCCAGGTTGGGGGGACTGGCTGGCTCAGGGGGGCTGGGAATGGGACATGGGCCCTTTCCCCTCCAGGGGGCTCCGGCTCTGATCCGGCCCCAGGGCAGGGGACTTGGGGCCTCGGGAAATGGGACATGGGGCCATTGCCCCCAGTTCAATTCCAACCCTGGCTGTTTGGTGAGTCTCAGGTCAGTAGTCAGGGACAGGCGCTTGGCTGGCAGCCACCGCAGAGAGGCCACTCCTGGGCTGGCTACAAACCGAGCTGCCCAGGGCAGGGCTGTGGCAGTAAGTAGGGAAACTGGCCCTGTGCTGGGCAGGCCTGGCTCTCCCACTGGATTAAATTCACACTAAATAAAGGGGAGCCAGGACTCCTGGGTTCCCATTCCAGCCATGAGTGAGAGCCAGGACTCCTGGGTTCCCATTCCTGGCTGTGGGCGGAGTGTGTTATCTAATGGTTATAGCTGATGGGACTAGGCGTCAGGACTCCTGGGTTCTAATCTGGGCTCTGACGTGCCTGGTGACCATGGGCAAGTCACAGACACACCCTGTGCCTCAGTTTCCCCTCTATATGATGGGATAAGGCTCCCTCTCTCTCTCTCTCTCTCTCAGGGGCTCAAGCCTCGTTGTTGGGGGTGGGTGGGGTCTGGCTGCTGGATGGTTCCATCTCTGGGGGTGGGGATGGCGCCCCGCTCTCTGAGCACCAGGGGCTGCCTGCACACGTCCTCAATGTCTCTCCCTTCTCTCCCCCTTGCAGATGAACCGGCCGATCCAGGTGAAGCCAGCAGACAGCGAAAGCAGAGGAGGTACCCGCCGGGCGTGGGGAGGGGGCAGGGTCCTGGAACCCCAGCTACCCCTGGTTAAACCCCCATCAGAACAAAGGGGTGATTCCCTGCCCCAACACACACACACCCCTTCCAGCATTGAGCCCAGGCCTCCCAGGCAGTCTCTGGGGAGCAAAGCTAGGATCAGCTGGGGCAGGGTGTCTTCCCCCCTTCACATTCCCGGGATTTCTCACGGGGGCTTTCCCCGCCCTGGGCTCTTGTGACATCAGATTAATACTGGGCAGGGCTAACAGTGCTCCCTACGGATACCAGGGGGCTGGATAGATAGATAGATAGATAGAGGGGGTGTATGGGGATAGATAGATAGATAAATAGATAGATGGGGTGTATGGGGATAGATAGATAGATAGATAGATAGATAGATAGATAGAGAGATAGACAGAGGGGGTGTATGAGGATGGGGAGGTATGGGGATGGATGGATGGATAGATAGATAGATAGATAGATAGATAGATAGATAGATAGATAGATAGAGGGGGTGTATGGGGATAGATAGATAGATAGATAGAGGGGGTGTATGGGGATAGATAGAGAGATAGATAGAGGGGGTGTATGAGGATGGGGAGGTATGGGGATAGATAGATAAATAAATAGATAGAGGGGGTGTATGGGGATGGATGGATGGATAGATAGATAGATAGATAGATGGGGTGAATGGGGATAGATAGATAGATAGATAGATAGATAGATAGATAGATAGATAGAGGGGGTGTATGAGTATGGGGAGGTATGGGGATAGATAAATAGATAAATAGATAGATGGGGTGTATGGGGATGGATGGATAGATAGATAGATAGATAGATAGATAGATGGGGTGAATGGGGATAGATAGATAGATAGATAGATGGGGTGTATGGGGATGGATGGATGGATAGATAGATAGAGGGGGTGAATGGGGATAGATAGATAGATAGATACGGAGGGGGTAGATACATAGCTAGACCGATCAGCCAGGGTCTAGGGAGACAGAAACACAGACCCGTCAGCATTCTAGCATCTAAGGACATGGCCGGACAAACAGAGCAGGGTCTGGAGAAACAGAGCCAAGGCCAGACCGACCGATCAGCAGCCTAGGCCCTAGGGAGGGAAAGATCCAGCCAAGTGTAGCTGTGATGCTCTCCAGTGCCCCCTGCAGACGTAACCCCCCCTCCAGGCCCCCCGGGGCCCGACCATCATGGCACCAGGCTTGGACCTAGTGGTTGGCTCCTGGCACCAGGATCCCAGCCTGGGGTGAGAGGAGGCGTCTGCCCCTCAGCAGGGGCTCTGTGACCGACACCCGAGCGGGGCAGGGTGGGGGGCGACTGGGCCCGGCTCCCCACTGAGCACGGCCTCTTCCCTGCCAGAAGACCGGAAGCTGTTTGTGGGGATGCTGGGCAAGCAGCAGACGGACGAGGACGTCAGGAAAATGTTCGAGCCCTTCGGGAACATCGATGAGTGCACGGTGCTGCGGGGACCAGATGGCACCAGCAAAGGTGAGTGCCGCTCCGGGGCCTCTGCCGCTGGGCCTGCCCCCATAGCAGAGGGGGCGCTGCAGAGAGCGCGGGGGGGGGTGCAGTAGGAGGCGCTATGCTGCAGGGAGCAGGGGGCACAGCAGGGGGCGCTGTGCTGCAGGAGCTGGCTGGGGATGCAGTAGGGGGCGCTGTGCTGCAGGAGCAGGGTGGGGGCAGTAGGGGGCGCTGTGCAGCAGGAGCAGGGTGGGGATGCAGTAGGGGGCGCTGTGCTGCAGGAGCAGGGTGGGGGCAGTAGGGGGCGCTGTGCTGCAGAGAGCGCGGGGGGGGTGCAGTAGGAGGCGCTATGCTGCAGGGAGCAGGGGGCACAGCAGGGGGCGCTGTGCTGCAGAAGTAGGATGGGGCGCAGTAGGGGGCGCTGTGCTGCAGGAGCAGGGTGGGGGCAGTAGGGGGCGCTGTGCAGCAGGAGCTGGCTGGGGATGCAGTAGGGGGCGCTGTGCTGCAGGAGCAGGCTGGGGATGCAGTAGGGGGCGCTGTGCTGCAGGAGCAGGGTGGGGGCAGTAGGGGGCACTGTGCTGCAGGAGCTGGCTGGGGATGCAGTAGGGGGCGCTGTGCTGCAGGAGCAGGGTGGGGGCAGTAGGGGGCGCTGTGCTGCAGGAGCTGGCTGGGGATGCAGTAGGGGGGACTGTGCTGCAGGAGCTGGCTGGGGATGCAGTAGGGGGCGCTGTGCTGCAGGGGCAGGCTGGGGATGCAGTAGGGGGCGCTGTGCTGCAGGGAAGATGCAGCTTGGCCACGGGGGTCCCCCGAGGGTTCTCGCCCGTTTCTCCCATGTAATCCTCCCACCCCCGGGCCCTGCAGCTGTCCTGGGTGACGCTCCCTGGCTGCGCAACTGGCATCCATCCCCGCCACTGGCATGGACCAGGCAGGGGCTCACTGGGCCTGTCCCTTAGCCAATGTTGCCTCCCAGACCCACTGCTCGCCTGCCACCCTTGCCCACTGCATGGCTGGGCATGCAGGGCTGAGGGGCCCTGCCAGCTCTGGGTGGGGCGGCTGTGTGTGGCATGGGTGGAGACCGGGGAGGGCACGTGTGTACAGGGGTGCCTGGCTCTGGGGAGGAGCGGGGGGCTGGGAACATGTGTGCACTCAGGATGTCTGTGTGCTCAGGGGGGTGCACTCAGAGTGTCTGTGCATGCTCAGGGGTTGCACTCGGGGTGTCTGTACACGCTCAGGGAGGTGCACTCAGAGTATCTGTGCACACTCAGGGGTTGCATTCAGAGTGTCTGTGTGTGCTCGGGGGGTGCACTCGGATTGTCTGTGTGTGCTCGGGAGGTGCACTCGGGGTGTCTGTGCGAACTCAGGGGGGTGCACTCAGAGTGTCTGTGCGCTCAGAGGGGTGCACTCGGGTGTCTGTGCACTCAGGGGTGCACTCGGATTTTCTGTGTGTGCTCGGGGAGTGCACTCTCGGGGTGTCTGTGTGCTTGGGGAGTGCACTCGGGGTGTCTGTGTGCTCAGGGAGGTACACTCGGGGTGTCTGTGCGCGCTCAGGAGTTGCACTCAGGGTGTCTGTGCACGCTCAGGGGGTGCATTTGGGGTGTCTGTGTGTGCCCGGGGGGGTGCACTCGGAGTGTCTGTGTGCACTCAGGGGTTGCACTTGGGGTGTCTGTGTGCTCAGGGGTTGCACTTGGGGTGTCTGTGCGCGCTCAGGAGTTGCACTCAGGGTGTCTGTGCACGCTCAGGGGGTGCACTTGGGGTGTCTGTGTGTGCCCGGGGGGGTGCACTCAGAGTGTCTGTGTGCACTCAGGGGTTGCACTCGGATTGTCTGTGTGTGCTCAGGGGTTGCACTTGGGATGTCTGTGTGCTCAGGAGTTGCACTCGGGGTGTGTGTGTGTGCTCTGGGGTTGCACTCGGGGTGTCTGTCCACACTCAGGCCCTGCCCCCCACCCACTGCACTGACTCTGTCTCCCCCCAGGCTGCGCCTTCGTGAAGTTCCAGACCCACGCCGAGGCCCAGGCCGCCATCAACACACTGCACGGCAGCCGGACATTGCCGGTAAGGCCCGGCCAGGCGCATGGGCACACGGGGCGGGGCTGAGAGGGGGCAATTCCTGGCATGGCCCTGAGTGGGGAGCTCGGCATTAGACCCATCACCCAGACCCCTCCTCTCCCAGGGCAGACGCTGGGCACTGACAGACCTGGCTGGATACCCGCCCCCGGGCACTCACCGACCTGGCTGGACACCCCACCCCCCCGGGCACTCACCAACCTGGCTGGAACCCCCCGCCCGGGCACTCACCGACCCAGCTGGACCCTCCCCCGGGCACTCGTCGTCCCCCTGCCCGCTGAGACACTCCGGGGTTAGATCCAGGCCGCTCTGAGCCCTTTCCCCATGCGTGGGGAGGGGGACGGGCTCCCCAGCAGCATCCTGGGAACGCCCAGGGCCCGTCTACCCTGCACTGGGAGGCAGCCCGCCCGGGTGGCCGGATTCGCACCAGCCCAGCGTGGCCCGAGCCAGCGCGCTGCCAGCCGGGTGGAGGTGGCGGCTCTAGCAGAGACGCAGGCTCCTGCCCCCCCGAGCTCAGAGCCTGAATCGCCGCCCCAGCATCCCAGCTGAGCTGAAGCCTGGCCAGTGCAAGTCCGTAGACACCCCACAGGCCTCTTCTGCCCCAACACCCCCCTCCCCTGGGGACTCCGAGGGGCACAGGCTGCGAGGACCCCACAGGGGCTTCCTGCCTCCAGGCCCCGATCCCCCCTGCAGCCTCCATCGGGCACCAGACGGGCCGCACAGCCAGCGAGCACCCAGGACAGCAGGACCCCCTCTGCCTCTCCCACCCTCTCATGTGGGCAGCTCCAAATCTCAGACACCCCCACCACCACCACCACCTGGAAGGGCCCCAGCTCAGCACCAGGGCAGGGGGGCAGGATGCTGCCTGAGGGTCTGCTGCCCTCTGATGGACTGAGCTCGCCACTGCGGCCTCGAGAGCCAGCCGGGAAGGTTCCGAGAAAACGGTTTTTAGTTGAAAAACGCCGACGGGGCGACACCGTTGCCGTGGGAACAGCTGGACTGGGACCCATTTCTTGATGTGGGAAAACGACAGTGAGGAAGCGTCCGACCGTCCCTCTTCCACACTCTTGCGGTGAAAAAACACCCGTTTTCTGGGTCGAGGCGACTTTGGAGTGTGCGGCGTGAGCTGGAAATAACGTCTCGACTGCCCGGAAAGGAACATTTCTTCCAGCTTTTCACCCCGAGCCCTTTGCCAACGAGGTTGGGCTCATTAGCCCCATTCGACAGTTGGGGAAACTGAGGCATGGACCAGGGCAGTGACGTGCCCAAGCTCGTCAAGCAGCAGAGACAGGAAGACCCTGCTGTCTGGAAGCTTAGGCCGGTGCTCTATCCACTAGGCCCTACGACCCGAGGAGGATTGAGATCATCCCAGGCTTGGGGGGAAGGGGCTGGAGCAGGTACCTGACACAGGAGGGGAGCCTGGGCCCCGCCCCCCGCACACACTCCCCCGGAGGCTGCCAGGCACAGAGACTGCAGAAGGAGGGCTGGGGCCTGTGGGTCACCCTGGCTGGCTGAGGCAGTGGGGGGAGGGGGCAGACGGGGCAGGGCGGGGGGGGTCACTGTGCTCGGCTTGTCTCACTAGCCCCCCCGGGGGGGTTCCGTTCCCAGGGCGCCTCCTCCAGCCTGGTGGTGAAATTCGCCGACACGGAGAAGGAGCGGGGCCTGCGCCGGATGCAGCAGGTGGCCAACCAGCTTGGCATGTTCAGCCCCATCGCCCTGCAGTTCGGGGCCTACAGCGCCTACACCCAAGCAGTAAGCGGCTCCCGCCGGCATGGGCACTGGGCTCGCAGCAGGGACGTGGGGGGAGCCCAGGGCAGGGACAGCAGGGGCTGCAGGTCGGGAGTGAGGGGCACTGGCACAGCTGGGGGATGGGGGTAGCCAGGGCGGGGACAGCAGGGGGCTGCAGGTCGGGAGTGAGGGGCACCGGCAGAGCTGGGGGAAGGGGAGCCGAGGGCTGGGACAGCAGGGGGCTGCAGGTCGGGAGTGAGGGGCACCGGCAGAGCTGGGGGAAGGGGAGCCGAGGGCTGGGACAGCAGGGGGCTGCGGGTCAGGACTGAGGGGCAGACCTGGGGGGCCGGGACAGCGGGGCATCCCCCCCCCAGTCCTTGTGCCCTTGCAGACAGGCTTTCCCCCATCCCCCCAGCAGTCCAGCGGACCCCCCCCGACCCCCTCCCGTCTCTTTCTCTCCCTCTGCAGCTAATGCAGCAGCAGGCAGCCCTGGTCGCTGCTCACTCCGCCTACCTCAACCCCATGGCCACCATGGCGGCCGTCCAGATGCAGCAGATGGCCACCATCAACCCCAACGGCCTCATCGCCACGCCCCTCACGCCCCTCACCCCCTCCTCAGGTAGGGCCGGCGCGGGCCAGGCTCCGGGTGCCAACCCCCCCCGGCCGAGGAGGGGCCCCGCCGGGGAGCCAGTGGGGTGGGCAAAGCCCCCCTGGGCTGCAGGCGGCAGAGGGGGAGGGGGCGGGCGAGCCGGGAGCTGGCACCCGACCGGGATCTCCTCATGGGTGGGGGGAGGGCCCCGAACCGGCCCCCCCCCCACCGCATCTCTCGCCCACAGGGACCAGCACGCCGCCCGCCATCGCCGCCACCCCCGTGTCCGCCATCCCGGCCACGCTCAGCGTCAACGGCTACAGCCCGGTCCCCACACAGACCACGGGGCAGCCGGCCTCCGAGGCCCTCTACACCAACGGGGTCCACCCGTACCCAGGTACGCGCCCCGCCCCCGCCCTGCCTGCTCCCCCCGCCCCGGCTCAGCCACGGGCTCCCGGTAACCCACTCCCCCCTCGTCTCCCCTCGCAGCTCAGAGCCCGGCCGCCCCCGTGGACCCCCTGCAGCAGGCCTACGCCGGGATGCAGCACTACACAGGTCTGGCGCCCCGCCCCAGGGCTGGGGGGGCTGGAAGGGGCCCCGGGCAGGGGTGGGGGCTGAGGGGGCTGAGGGGGTGGAGGTAGCAGCATGGTGGGACGTCCCAGGTGCTGGCACCAGGTCTGAGCAGCACCAGGGCGCGGCAGGGCCGGCCTCACCCCCCAGGGCCGTCGGGGGCGGTGGGCAGCCAGGGGGACACAGGGCATGGGGTGGGGGCTCCCTGCCAGTGGAGGGACCGGGGGAGACGGGAGCAGTGGGGGAAGGGAGCTGGGCCAGTGATGAGGGGAGGGGGCCAGATCCTTCCCTTGGGGGCGTGTAGGCCCAGCCCGAGGGGTCGCTCACGCCCTCCTTTGCTTCTTCACCAGCCGCCTACCCCGCTGCCTATGGGCTGGTGAGCCCGGCCTTCCCCCAGCAGCCGGCCATCCTCACGCAGCAGCCGCCCCCCCAGCAGCAGCAGCAACGGGAAGGTAAGTGGGGCCTGGGGCCACTGCCCCCATCATTTCACCCCAACATTATCCCCCCAGCGCCCCCTGGGCACCACCCCCCACATCCTCCCCCCAGCGCCCCCCGGGCACCACCCCCGACACCGTCCCCCCAGCGCCCCCCTGGGCACCACCCCCCACATCCTCCTCCCAGCGCCCACCGGGCACCGCCCCCGACACCGTCCCCCCAGCGCCCCCTGGGCACCGCCCCCGACACCGTCCCCCCAGCGCCCCCTGGGCACCGCCCCCGACATCCTCCCCCCAGCGCCCCCTGGGCACCGCCCCCGACACCGTCCCCCCAGCGCCCCCTGGGCACCGCCCCCGACACTGTCTCCCCAGCGCCCCCTGGGCACCGCCCCCGACACTGTCTCCCCAGCTCCCCCTGGGCACCGCCCCCCACATCCTCCTCCCAGCGCCCCCCGGGCCCCCCGGGCACCACCCCCGACACTGTCCCCCCAGCACCCCCTGGGCACCGCTCCCTCATATCATGCCCCCAGCAACCCCTAGGCACCGCTCCCTCCAACAATGTCCCCCCAGTGCCCTCTGGACCCCTGGGCCCCTCACATCCCTTGTCAATGCCAGGAGCCCTGCCCCAATGTCTCTCAGTAGTGGGAGGTCCATGGGGGGCAGATGTGGCCTGGGGTCACCAAGGACCTGCCTCACTGTGCACCTCAGGACTCCCACATCTTCCCTGAGGACCCCAATACTTCACAGAGGAAGTCCAGAGCATGGGAAGTCTACAGGGATCCAGAATGGGGGCCAGAATGAGAGGATCTAGAGTGGTCTAGAACATGGAGTCCAGAGCAAGGGATCTGGAACAGTCTGGAATGGGGGGGTCTCCAGACTGGGGTATCCAGAGTGAACGGTATAGAGAGGTCCAGGATGGGAGGTCCACAGCAAAAGGCTTTAGGGGGTCCAGCGTGTGAGATCTAGAACAGGGAGCCCAATGTGTGGGATCTAGAATGGGGGCCCAGCATGGAGGGATCTAGAAAGGGGCCCAGTGTGTAGTATCTAGAATAGGACATCATTGTGTGGGATCTAGAATGGGGGCCCAGCATGGGGGATCTAGAACAGGGGCCAGTGTGTGGGATCTAGAACAGGGGCCCAGCGTGGGGGGATCTAGAATGGGGCCTGCTGTGTAGTATCTAGAATGGAGCCCGGTGTGTGAGGGATCTAGAATGGGGGCCCAGCATGGGGGCATCTAAGGTGTCCTGAGCACCCGCCCACTCTCACCCGCCTCCTCCCCGCAGGCCCCGAGGGCTGTAACATCTTCATCTACCACCTGCCCCAGGAGTTCACTGACTCCGAGATCCTGCAGATGTTCCTGCCCTTCGGGAACGTCATCTCTGCCAAAGTCTTCGTGGACCGGGCGACCAATCAGAGCAAATGTTTCGGTAAGCCCAGCCAATGGGCTCCCCCGGCCCCTTCTTGCTGCATTGTGGGCCAGCGGCCGAGCAGCAGACCCAGCCAATGGGCACCGGGGCGAGGGGCCGCCCTCCCAGGCAAAGGATTGTTGCAACCCCTCGTGTAGCTGACGCTGAGCCTGATGCAGAGCTGGCTTCCCCAGCGGCTCTGCCCATCCCAGGGCTCGCCTGGCCCCGTCTCCTGTCACCCACAGCGGCTGGCACCGGGGCGCAAACCCTGCATCGGGCACCCTCTACCTGCCACCGATAGGTGCCCCCAGACCCGAGCCTCGGGGAGGCGATCCTGGGTTCCCGGCCCCCAAGGACGGGGCAGCTGAGCATACCGTGGCCCTGGTGCCAAGCTGAGAATCCGGGTACGGAGCTGCCCACCCTGAGCCAGGCACCCACAGGGGCACTGCCCTAGCCGTGAACAAAAGGTCTCCCAGGGCCACTCAGCCTTCTCTGCCTCTCTCTGCCCCCCTCCTCTCCCCCTGCCTCTCTACCCCTCCCCGGCGCCCAACCCCCACCCCCTCTCTCTGCCCCCCCCGCCCCCTCCCCAGGTTTCGTAAGTTTTGACAATCCCACCAGCGCCCAGGCTGCCATCCAGGCCATGAACGGCTTCCAGATCGGCATGAAGCGCCTGAAAGTGCAGCTCAAGCGACCGAAAGACGCCAACCGGCCGTACTAAGGCCCCAGGTGGGTGCCCTGCCCCCCCCATGCACAGGGACCCCCCAAACACAGCCGGGGGGTGCACAGTGGGCTGGGCTGGTGAGCTGCAGCGTAATGGGAGTGCGGGGGTGAGGCCCTGGCTGTGTTACCTCCCGCCGGACAGAGCCCCCCGGGGTAACGCTGGGCGTCTCCGCTCTCAGGGTGTGCAGCCCTGGGGCCTTTTGGCCACAAGAGGGCGACAGCCCCCAGCCCTGGGCAGGACTGAGCCGAGAGCCCCGGAAAAACGTAGCAGGAATTTCACAGTTTGATTTTTAAAAAGGGTAAAATTTCAGAGTCATTTTTGTGATTTCCCCTCTACACAGGCACAAACATCCACACACGCATGCACACGGGCGCACACAGGTACACATGCACAGATACATACACGGGCGCACACAGATACACACAGATACACACCCACACGGGTGCACAGAGATGCACACACACAGATACGCACACAGGTGCACACAGATACATACACGGGCGCACACAGATACACACAGATACACACCCACACGGGCGCACACAGCTACACACACACAGATACACACACACTGGCACGCACAGATACACATGCACACGGGCGCACACAGATACACACACACACAGATACGCACACAGGTGCACACCGATACATACACGGGCACACACAGATACACACCCACACGGGCGCACAGAGATGCACACACATTGACACATGCACGGGCACACACATGGGCACACAGTTACACACATGCTCATTGACACACACAGATACATGCCCAGGCACACTCAGATACACACAAAGAGCTACACACATGTGGGCACACACAGCTACACACAGGCACACAGGCACACACCTTTACACATGCACATGGGCACATATATAGGTACGTGTGAACACATATATGCATGTGGGCACACATAGACACACACAGGTCCCCACAAATACACACACATAAGCACACACACAGGCACACACACACACACATGCAGCTGGGCACACGCACATGGGCACACACATATATTCCTGCACACACAGATGTGTACACACACATATACACATAAGAACAGCTGCACTGGGTCAGACCAAAGGTCCAGCTGGCCCAATATCCTGGCTACCGACAGTGGCCAGTGCCAGGTGCCCCAGAGGGAATGAACAGAGCAGGCACATGGGCAGATGTACGCACACACACACACACATATATGCACATATGCGGGCACACAGGTACATACGCACACACACACACACATACACACATTCAAGGGCACACACGTATTACACACACACACATAAAAATACACACATGCAGTGTACAGGCACCCACTCACCCAGGCTCACCCATACACTGCAAACACAACAACGCATGCCCTTGGGTGCGCACATACACACACCCACACGCATGCACACACATACATACACGCACACACACGCACACACACACACAGGTTGTCTGACCAGCTCTGTCTGGAATCAGGGCACGTGGGACATGGCAACATGTGCCATTTGGACAAAACTTTTTCTTGCAAAATTGCCGGGCCGTTTCCCGTTCCAGCGAGAAAGCAGGAGACCTGCAACCAGCCACTCCCTGACCTGTTCATCAAGCCCTTCAAATAACCAAGCGTCTTGGAGCCGCGCCAGCTCTCCCCCCCCCCAGCAGAGGGCAGAAACACACCCCTCCTGCATGTGCACACGGGATTATTATTTAGCTGCTGAGATCAAGGCTCCAGTGCGCTGGGCACTGCACAGACACAGGCTGAGCCACTGTCCCGCTCCAAAGAGCCCACGGGCTAAATCACCAGGGCAGTAGATGACCCTGAAGGCTTTTACGCAGGGTGGAAGGAAAAGCCACAACATGAGGATGTCCCACCAGCTCAAGCATTAAAATAACAGTGCTACTAATGCCCCCCCACAAATAACGCAAGCGATCCCCATAGCTGTCGTGCATGTAGCCCGACCCCCCACCCCACCCCGTCTATCGCAGCGATCTGTATAACAGCCTTTCACCCTGTATTTTAAGAAAGAAGAACATAACCTCCTGCTAGCAGTTCTTTCCGGCTGTGCTGCGCAGAGCCCTGTCTCAGCCAGGTGAAGACCCCCAGCGCGGCGTAGCGTGGGGCAGGGGGGTGGGGTCTGTGCGTGTCTGTGTGTGTCGTGGCACGTGACCGTATCCTGCTTTTGTTCTGATCCTTGTTCTCCGTGCGCGGCTCACGGGGGTCGTTTCTCGTTCTGCATCGGTTTGATTTTTTTAGTTTGGTTTGGTTTGGTTTTTGCTTGTTCATTTGTTTTGTGGTGTCTTTGTCATTGACCTGAGTTTCTTTTTTGCACATAAAAGAGACAGAGGGACGTTGGGGGGGCGGGGAAATGGGCTTAACTGTGTCGCAGTGGCAGGCTCCATTGCTTTAAGGATTTACTGTAATCCGCATTGCATGTGCTCTTAGAGCCCAGCTGAGATTGGGGCCCCGTCGTGCCAGGCTCTGCACAGACCTCAACTGAGAGCAGGGCCCCATCGTGCCAGGTGCTGCACAGAGCCCTGCTGAGATCGAGTCCCCGTTGTGCCGGGCGCTGCAGAGACCCCCCAGCCGAGATCAGGGCCCCCGTCATGCTGAATGTTGCACAGGCCCCGGCTGAAGTGAGGGCCCTGTTGTGTCAGGTGCGGCACAGACAGTGAGGGGCAGGTCCTGCCCCAAGTTGCTTATGGTCTAAACAAACGAAGAGTTGGGGGAGAGGCAGGGTTATTGACCCCATTGTACAGATGAGCAACTGAGAAGTGACATGACCAGGTCACACAGGAAATCTGTGGCAGAGGAAGGATTTGAGCCCAGGTCTTCTGGGTCCCAGCCCAGGCCCTTGTCTGCAAGCCCATCCTTTGTTTCTCAGTGCCCGGAAAACGCCAC
The DNA here is from genome assembly GCF_020497125.1 of Mauremys mutica. NCBI lineage: Eukaryota > Metazoa > Chordata > Testudines > Geoemydidae > Mauremys > Mauremys mutica. Next base: position 22,100,272 of record NC_059088.1, on the reverse strand, counting down.
AGTCCCTCCCTGTGCTCTCTCTTCACTGGCTGGGCTCGTGTCCTGCTGGCAGGGCCGGTGCAAGGATGTTTTGCGCCCCCCTGCGCCCCCCACCCTGAGGCGCTCCCCCCCTCTCCACCCTGAGGCGCCCCCCGCCTTGCGGCAGCTCCCTACCCCCCACCCTCCGCCCTGAGGCACCCCGCGCCCCAGCTCACCCCTGCCCCGCCTCCTCCCTGAGCACGCTGTGGCTGCTTCACTTCTCCCGCCTCCCAGGCTTGCGGCACCAATCAGCTTAGGCGTCGCAGGCCTGGGAGGCAGGAGAAGTGAAGCAGCCATGGCATGCTCAGGGAGGAGGCAGGGCAGGGGTGAGCTGGGGCGGGGAGTTCCCCTGCGTGCCACACACCCCCCTTACTTGCTGCAGGCGGCCCTCCCCATCCCAGCTCCCTCCGCCTAAATGCCGACGGCGACCGGGGCGGCCGAAGATCCGGCTGCCGCAGTCACTGCCGAAGAAAATGGTGCCCCCCCCCCCAAATCCTAGTGCCCTAGGCAACCGCCTAGGTCGCCTAAATGGTTGCAATGGCCCTGTCTGCTGGGCCTCGGTCAGCGGAGGCAGGGGAGATCTAGGCTGAACCAGGGGGTCTGCCCAAGCCGATGGGGTTCGCTTTGCAGGGTGATGAGTCTTGGGGGTAGTGGCGGGGGGGGGGAGCCTGGAGGCTAAAATTTACAAACAGGAGCCAGGCTCGGCTCCCTGACTGAACGGCCTGGGGGTGAGAGCCCCCGCAGTGCCCGCTGGCGTCGCGCCCGTGCCTCAGTCTGGGCCCTCGTGCTGGGAAACGCCAGCCGCCGGGTGTTCGGTCTGCGGGGGCGGGGGGGACAGAGACTGGGGCGGGTTGGATTACAGGCGTTTGTCTGAAACAGTTTGGTGAGGAGAGGCCAGCCACAGAGGGGAGACCCGGGGCTGGGCTAGCAGTGGAGGCGGGGGTACCAAACAGCCCCTGCCGACCCGTCTCTCAGTCACCCCTGTCAGTTAGCACCAGCTTCAGCTCAGCCCCTGCAAAGGCCTCACGCCCCTGCTCCTGCCAACAGGCTCCGGGCCCGGGAACGGCGTTGGAGCCTGGCTGCTCTGGCTGTACGCCAGCATGGGGAGTGAAGCGGGGCCCTGAGCCGGCTACCGTGGGGTGAGCTCAGGCCACCAACGTGCACATGGGTCCCGGCTCTGCGGCTCCGTGCCGCTGGCCGATAGCATGGTCCCAGCATCCTGCCACTGGACAGCAGGCCTAGAGTGGGGGCCCCCCCGGCCCTGGTCCCAGTCCCCCCCGCAGCCTGAGGTGCCCACGCCCCGTTCCCCCAGCATCCTATCCATCTCACCCAGGCCCTCTCCCTCCACCCGCCGGAGCTGCTGGAGCAACCTGGGCGCAGTGCCTGGGGCCTGGATCACCCCTCCCTCAGAGCCGTGCACCCCACACACACACCAGCGCGGTAACCAGCCAACCAGCTGGCATGAGGCTCGCCTGCTGCATGTGGCATGAAGGTGCCCGTTTCCCATCAGCCGTGTCATTCTGTCCCATCCGCTTATTTTCTCATTCGCTTTTTTCTTCATCTCTTTTTCCCTTCTTTGCTGGGAAAAAAGGAAGCTCGGGCATGAATGGGAGGCGGGGTATGGGGCTGAGGCTCACAGGTTCCCTCCCCCCAAGCCTCTGCTACCCATTTGCCCCCCACAGGACCCGGCCCCATCACTCGCATCCTGCCCATCAGGCCTGGTGCCAGCCAGGGGGTAAAGGGAGGCAAGCGGGTTAGTGGGGAGAGGCGATTGGAAGACCAGTGAGCATGGACCAGCGAGTGTCTGTGGGGCCAGGCAACGCCCCCCCCTTAGGGTTAGCAGGCGTCAGCCCCTCTCCAAGCTCCAACATCCCCACCCACCCCGACCCCTCCCCGGCGGCACTCGGACAGACCCAAAACGCCCAGCTCCATGATATCGCTATTTTCTGTATTGCGGCCCTAGGCTGAGGCTGCAGCCCAGAGCGTGCCAGGCACGGCACAGCCAGAGGGACAGGCACCCCCACCCCAAAAAGCTCGGTCTAGGCAAAGGGGCAGTGGCTTGTCTTGGGTCAGCCGACAGCTCAGTGGCACCAGCACTAGATTCCCCCGCCCTGGGCCAACGTCTGGCAAAGCAGCCGGTGAGAGACCCCATCAAAACTCTGAGCCCTCTGGCAAGCCAGGCCTTTGATGGGGTCCCAACCCTGGCCTCCCCCAAGCAGTGCCGAGGCTTTGCCCGTTCCCGGCCGCACGACAGATCAAAACACAGCAGTTCCCAGCAGTGACATCCCCAGGGCAGGGGGGAATGGGCCGAAACAAACCATATTGTGTCTCTTTTACTGTGTAAGAAACAAGGTGATTTACATGCAGCGCTGACATGACCTTTTCCCTTCTCTTATTTAAAAACAAAAACAAAAAAAAATCCCAAATCCCGTTTTCTTTCTTTGCTGCTTTAACCCCCCCACCCCGGCAGGGTTACCAATCATCTCTTGAGACGCCTCTGTCGCTAGCCGTCATTCGCTGTCACGAGCGCCGTAGCGCCACCCCCTTGTAAGTCGCACCCGCCGGACCGACCGACGTGGTGTATGTCGCGCTCGCTTGCGGGCCTCTGCCACTGCCTTGTCCGCTGTGGTGCGTGGTGTTTGGGTACCCGTCATGTGCGCAGAGCTAGCGAGTGCGTGACGTCCCTGTGCCGTAGCGGTGGTTGGCTGTGCCGTGAGGTCTGTTCTCTTGCTGGTGGGCTCAGTGGACAGTAGTTTTCGTTCGGTGAAATCCCCTGTCCAAAAAAATAAACCTTCCTTTCCCCAGCTGCGAAACCCAAACCAGCGTACAAGTCCTCCTGGCCTAGTCACTAGTTCAGTCCCTCCTCTGTTAGTTTTCTGGTCTGATTGGCCCCCTGATCTCCCCCCCCACCCCATCTCTTAGAACATTTTTTTGTTGGTCGTTCAGTCATTGGTTGTGTCATGTTTGCTGCTTGTTTGGTTTGTTTCCTGGCCTGAGCTGAGCTGGGGGCCGGGCCCTGTTGCTGCGCTCTGTGTGTGTGTGTGTGTGTGTTGGGGGGCTTAAAGTGCCTCTGTGCAGGCCCGGGGGGGGGGTCCCCTTCCACCTCCCTCTTTGCCACCTAGATTCCCAACACAGCAGCACGGCCCACGGCCTACCTCGGCCACAGTAGAAAACCCCAAACCCACCACCCCCTTCCTGTCGCCCAGGCCTCTAGTTGCTGTGCAGGGAATAAGTGTAGGAGGCTGGGGCATGTCCTCTGCGGTGGGACACTGCAGCTGGTTACACAGAGCTCATGCACCCACTGTTAGCATGCAGCCACCTCTTGGGCAGGGCATGGCTGCTGTTTATGGAGGGGCTCAGGCCATCACTGCTACAATGCACCCATACTGGGGCAGGGTATGGCAGCTGTTTATATAGAGTGCGCACACACACACGTAAAATGCAGCTGCCTCTGGAGTGGGACACAGGGGTTGGTTATAACAATTGCACAGCATCACTGCACAACGTTTAGAGGGAGTCGTGGGGGGGGGGGCAAATTCTCTGATCCAAGTGACATCAGAGTCAAACGGGAAACATGATCCGTGTCATGCAGTGAGAGAATACAGGAGGCTTTGTAGTGACTGGGGGAGGGACTGGGCATCAGGATGCCTGGGTTCGATCCCCAGCTCTGGGAGGGGTCTGGCTCCTCACCATCCTTCTAAGAACCATCCCTCAGGGCTCCAGCATCCCCCTCCCCTCGTGCCAGAGATGAGCGCAGGGCTGGGGAGCATCGGTGCAGATCCTGGCAGCACGTTTGTGCCCAGCCTCCTGAGAGGGCAGCAGGGTCACACCCCTAGGTGTCTTGCTGGGCCAGGCCTTGCCCCGTCTGGAACTAACCCCCTCAAGACACCCCAAGAACAGGGTGGCCATGAATCTGGCAGATGCCCTGCAGCACTGCAGGCTTAGAGCTTAGTTTGGGGAGGGGGGGGGCTGTACCCTTGAACAGACCTAGGGAGAGATGCCCCACCCGGCCCCATTGCCAGGGTGGGCTGCACCCCACCCCTTTTACCAGCACCGCCTAGGACTGGCAGGGCCTGTAAGCCCCAGGGGCACGTGTTAGGTCAGTGCCAGAATTGGGTTTAGCCAACTCAGCTGTGACTGGGCACAATCCCCCATGCCATACACTGCAGGCTCAGGCCAACTTCACCCCCCACACACACACCCTAGCTGCCCACTGCTCGTGCCAGCTGAGTGGACGAGGGGCAGGCAGGAGGTGGCAGCATAGCCCCCCCGCCCATGTGCCCAGCTTAGCAGTGGCAGCTCCGCCCCCCCCTTCCCAGAGCCTCTCTACTACAGCTGACCCCAACATCACCCCCCCCACCCACACACACACATCCCCCCCCTTTGCCCTGCCATCCCTGGCATGGCTCCAGCACCAGCGGTCCCCCTCCCACCACATCCCCTTCGGCAGCCTTGCTAAAGGAGAGGCCTGATTGGCTGTTACTTAGCAACCAGAGGTGCCCAGGGAGCATCCACTTCTGGTGCAGTGTTTGGGGGGCGGGCGGGGGGGGACTGTGTCTGGGACGTCAATCAGCCAAGGGGGGTTACAGTTGGGGTGGCTGTTGTGTGGCCCCTGGCAGGCCATGGTGGTGAATGCGGGCGGGTGGCGGGGGCTGGGTTTAGCTCCAGCCCATGGAGTCGCTGTGGGCTGGGCGAGGCCTCCCCACGGCCGCAGGGGGTGCAGGCCACGGAGCCACCGACAGACACAACCCCCGGCCGAGCTCAGAGGCCACGGCAGCCGGTGATCTCGTGTGACTGTGCTGGGGAATCTGCTGTCAGTCCCCTTCAAAGGGCCGTGCCCCCCCTCCCCCCCCCACACCCCCGTGGGCACTGGGTTTTATGGGGGAGTATGAATTGCCTTAGCCCTGTTGGGAGGATCCACCAGCCAGCCAGCGCCCCCGGAGGGAATCACCTCGGGCCCAGCGCTTGGGGTGACGCCGGCCGCTCCTGCAGGGGTGTCCCCTCTGGGCCAGGCGTGGGAGCCTGTCCAGGCGTTTCTGGGGGCTCCCTCAGCCTGTCCTGCTGCTCCGGCTGGCCCCAGGAGGATGGAGGAGAGGGGTTATTTGGGCTGTGGGGGAGGCAAGGACGGCCCACACGACTGGCCAGCAGGGCAGGGCCCAGCATTCCCGTCCCCTGGTCCCCTGGAGCCCAGGCAGAGCCAAACCCCTTCTCGCTGCACCCTGGCTGGCTGGTCCCACCCCCGGCCAGCCCCTCAGGGAGACGAGCCCCTGTCAGCGGCCTTGGGGCCAGGGGGGAGAGGAGACTCCCTGGATGTCAACTGGAATATTCCAGTAGTTGCAACCGTGGCCCCTGCATACAGGTCTGCTGATGCCGCTCCCTCCCGACCCGCAGCCCCCCGCTCTCCCAGGCCTCGGCTCGCCTCCCCGCACGGATCTGGTGATGCCCCTCGGTGCCCCCTGCTGCTCCAACTTTTGGTTCCTCTCAAGAGCTTTGGGGTGCCACTCACCCAACCGGCAGCACCTGGTAACCCAGCCATAATCCCCTCCTACCCACCACCCTTTCCTCCCTTCATTCCACCCCCACCCCAAAGTCCCAGCCATGTCTAAATTGCACCATCTCTGGGGCATGGGGGGACTCGAACCGGCTGGTGCCCTTCTGTGCATGTGCCAGCCTGCGACCCGACCCCCACGCTCTGGCCTGGAGCAGTGCCACTCGGGACGCCTTTAACTCTCCCTCTCTCTCTTCTCTGCCCCTCCTCCCTCCCCCCCTCCCCCAGGTCTGGAGCTCAATGGAGGAGGGAGCCCCCGGATTACCCCCCCGGCCCATCCCCCCCCCCCTTCCCCCTGCAGCTCATCCCTAGCCTGTGCCTCATTGCGGCACCGATCCCGGCGCCTGACCTGCCAGCTGGGAGGACGAAGCCGATCGGCGGAACCGAAGGCGCCTGCCTCCACCCATCAGCCCCGGGCTGCGCCTGGCCCCACCAGCAGCCTGCAGTTGGGGGGGGGAAGGGGGCAGGCCTTTCACCTGTGATCTCGGCCCTGCCTCATCAACAGCGGGGGAGGGGGAAAGGAGCCCCCCTCCCCCCCAGCACTGATCCACCCCACCCCCACAGTAGCCATGAATTCCTGCCACTGTAGCCCAGGGCGGGGGACAGACTGGGCCCAGCCCTAGGGAATCAGCTGGAGGGCTTGAGCCTGCCCCGGGGGTGGGGGGAAAGAGAAGGGCCCTGTCCCTGGGCCCAGCTGGAAGGGGGGGGGGTCCATCCTCTGAGCTTTCTTCTCACCACACGGGACCAAAAGCGGCTCCGAGTGCCCAAGGCCTTTGGGAGGGGGAGCCAGACACACGGCGTGGGGGGGGGGGGCAGAGCCAGCAGAGGGCACTGCAGGCCAGAGCTGGGTGCCTCTGATTCCAGGGGCGGGGGGCTGGCCATGGGGGGGGGGGGCACTGGTATGTCATTTTCCTCCACTACAGCCAGGGGAGCCGGTTCCTCCAGCTGGGATCCTCCAGGAGCCTGGGGGGAGGGGGGGATCATGCCTGGCCAGGGGTAGGAATGCGGGGGGGGGGGAGGGAGGGGAGATTAAAGCTGGCCTTCCCCTGCATCCCAGAGCCTCGCCCCAAGCCCAGCTGGGCTCTCTGATTGCCTCTGGGGCTGGTTACCGCCTGGCCGGGGCCCGGAGGTGGGGGGAGGAGAGGCCCATGCCCTCCCCACCTCTATCCCTCAACACACCATCCAGGGGCAAACCACAGCGGCTGGCACAGCTGGGGGGGGAGCAGCAACTCCTGCACCCAGCAGCCAAGTGGGGGCTAGCACATGGCAAGACTGGGACCCCCCCACCTGGCCTCCATTGGGCTGATGCCCCACCTGCACTCCCCTCCCCCTGCCAATCAAGGCAGCTCCAAGCCCCCGGCCCATGCACAATCAGCTCCCTGCCTCAGGCAGAACCCCCTGCGTGGATTTCCGGCCACGGCTGCTGCTTCGGTTCCACCCAATTTTCCCACCATGTGGATTTTCTCCTCCTTGATGGTTAAAAATGTGCTGTTTTCAAATCCTGGCCCGGCCAGGAAGAGCCAGAGAAGCCGATTTCACCTCCTGCTGCGCCCCCCCGAGAGCCGCGGCGTCCTTCGGGTGGCAGAAGGCAAAGAAACTCTCCACGCACCATCAGGAGCGACAGTTCTGACTAAGGGGACTCTTGGGGCTGCGTCCAAGGGGGTGCCGGCTGCCCCCTGACCTGCCGCGGCGTCTCCTCCCCATCCGGCCTTAGCTCATTTCCCTTGTTCTGCGCAGCAGCCCTCTGAAAATACCGGCCCTGCGATTGAAACCCAGCTCGCTGCCCGGGGAAGCAGCCCTGAGCCTGCGATGGTTTATGCTTGGGAGCAACTGCACGCTCCAAAGTGACACTGTACTTCTGCTGTCATAGCCTCTGGTGCCCCCAACCGAGATCAGGGCCCCGTCGTGCCGGGCGCTGCCCAGAGACACAGTAACTGAGATCAGGGCCCCGTCGTGCCAGGCGCTGCCCAGAGACACAGTAACTGAGATCAGGGCCCCGTCGTGCCGGGCGCTGCCCAGAGACACAGTAACTGAGATCAGGGCCCCGTCGTGCCAGGTGCTGCCCAGACACAGTAACTGAGATCAGGGCCCCGTCGTGCCAGGCGCTGCCCAGAGACACAGTAACTGAGATCAGGGCCCCATCGTGCCGGGCACTGCCCAGAGACACAGTAACTGAGATCAGGGCCCTGTCGTGCCGGGCGCTGCCCAGAGACACAGTAACTAAGATCAGGGCCCCGTCGTGCCAGGCGCTGCCCAGACACAGTAACTGAGATCAGGGCCCCGTCGTGCCAGGCGCTGCCCAGAGACACAGTAACTGAGATCAGGGCCCCGTCGTGCCGGGCGCTGCCCAGACACAGTAACTGAGATCAGGGCCCCGTCGTGCCAGGCGCTGCCCAGACATAGTAACTGAGATCAGGGCCCCGTCGTGCCGGGCGCTGCCCAGAGACACGGTAACTGAGATCAGGGCCCTGTTGTGCCATGCGCTGCCCAGACACAGTAACTGAGATCAGGGCCCCCTTGTGCCAGGCGCTGCCCAGACACAGTAAGCAACAGCCCCTTCCTGGAAGACTTTATCATCTATTAAAGAGTGGGAGGGGAAACCGAGGCACAAACGGGCACATGACTTGCTCATGGTCAGGGGTGCAGAGAAGACCAGAACCCAGGTGTTCTGGCTCCCAGTCCAGCCTCCAAGCCACGGGGTCAGGCTGCTTCTCCAGCTGTAAAGTTACTCCAGCCAGAGATTGCAGGGTCGCTGCTCCCCTCCGCTCCCAGCTCCTGGTCAGAAATTACGCTTCTCCGGCCTTCGTTCTCCTCTCCAGCCGTTCTGTTTTGAGGCCCTCGCCAGCCGGCACTTGTAAAATAGCATGAAACTCCACATGCTAAACAGCCTCTCATCTCGACCGCGCTCTGAAATCAACCTATACCACGGGAAAGAGAAGAAAAACTATGTTTACAGTCTCCTGCTAATCCAGTAATTGTAAATAATTTCGTTGAGATTAGCTGTGATCCAAAAGGATTCAAGTTGCTGCCATTTTCTCCTCTCCAATTTTAGAGAATTTTAATGGGTTTTTTTTCTTTTTATTTGGGGGTCGGGGAGAGGGAGGGGGTTTATTACCTGGTACTTTTATTTAGAGGGGAAAAAATACAACTTTTAGGGGGGGAAAAAGAAGAGAAAAGTTGAAGTCTATGTTTCAGACGAAATCGATGCTTAACTTATTTGTTATTTATTGCCATTTACTTTAAATAATTTAATTTTTTTTTCTGTCTAAATAAAAAGAAGTAAAATCAAAGAAAAGTCCCTGTGGCTGGGTTTTTAATATTATTAGTGGCAGGCGCTGCATGGACACAGCGTAACCGAGATCAGGGCCCCCGTCATGCCCCCACTGCCCAGACACAGCGTAACCGAGATCGGGCCCGGCCATGCCAGGCACTGCCCAGACACAGAGTGACAGAGATCAGGGCCCCGTCGTGCCCCCACTGCCCAGACACAGCGTAACCGAGATCGGGCCCGGCCATGCCAGGCACTGCCCAGACACAGAGTGACAGAGATCAGGGCCCGGCCATGCCAGGCACTGCCCAGACACAGAGTGACAGAGATCAGGGCCCGGCCATGCCAGGCACTGCCCAGACACAGAGTGACGGAGATCAGGGCCCCCGTCATGCCCCCACTGCCCAGACACAGCGTAACCGAGATCGGGCCCGGCCATGCCGGGTGCTGCCCAGACACAGAGTGACAGAGATCAGGGCCCCGTCGTGCCAGGCACTGCCCAGACACACAGTAACGGAGATTGGAGCCCAGTCATGCCAGGCGCTGCCCAGACACACAGTGACCGAGATCAGGGCCCCGTCGTGCCAGGCGCTGCCCAGACACACAGTGACCGAGATCAGGGCCCCGTCGTGCCAGGCACTGCCCAGACACAGAGTAACGGAGATTGGAGCCCAGTCATGCCGGGCGCTGCCCAGACACACAGTGAGCGAGATCAGGGCCCCGTTGTGCCGCATGCTGCACAGACACAGAGTGAGCGACAATCCCTGCCTCAAAGAGCTCACACTCTAAATAGACAAAGGCTGCACAGGAAACTGAGGCGCAGCAAGGGGAGGTGACTTGTCCTGGCAGAGCCAGGAACCAGGCGTCCTGAGCCCCAGCTCACTGCCGCATCTAATTTGCTGTATCTGCGCTGCCCACTAGACCATGCCCACTTCACTGCAACACCCACACCGTTAAACCAAACCCACTTTCCAATAATACAAGACCAGCTGCTCACGGCACTGATCAGCTCAAGGTGCCCAGCTGCATATCCAACTCCCCACGCCTAGAAAGTCACCAGAACAATAAAAGGGCACACGGGCTTCGAGAACCTCAACTGAAGTACCCATATCCCATCCCCAAGGAGCAATGCTGCCCCCAGAACTGGCTCTAGGCACAGAGTCTCAGGGAGAAAGCGACACCACCCCCTGCTGCTTGCAACAGCTCCCCAAAAAGCGATACCATCACAACACTAACAGTGATGCAGCATTTCTCCTGAGACTAAACACTTGCTCACAAAGAACTAGCAAGACTGCATGTAACGGCACCACCTGGAGACCCTTTGCTGTAACACTTCAGCTCCAGCTCTGTTGAGCGCATGACATCATTACCAGCTGTTGGCGTGGCAATAGCTGGCCGGAGAACGCTCCCACCCAGAGATGGTCACATGGGATTGCCCAGGGGTGGGCAGGAGTTGAAGGCGCATGATGCAGGCAGTGCCAGGCTACTGCTGCCTTTGAATCAGGATTGATGAAGGGCCCCTCCCGTCCCGCACCAGCAACCGCAGAGAGAGCAGCAGATGGGGTGGGTGACGCCTCTGAAAACACGCGAGGAGCCCACTCCCCTGGCAGCTGTTTGCTCACAAAGGAACCACGGGCACTTCCAAATGTTTCCCTTGTTCGGGCCATGGCAGTGCAGGGGAGGAGGGGAGAGCGTGTGTTGACGGCCGGCATGCAACCGGTGAGGCCAGGAAGCGAAGGCGGCCATCTTCAGAGGGAGCATCTGATGAGCCCAAAATTAACTGGCAGAGCTGAGATTTGGCCCAGGACACCTGGGCTCGCACCTGACTTCTGTGCAAAGCGCCCTGAGATCTAGATCAGGGTTACGTCTCATCAGAAAGACAACGCCCCCCGGCGGTGGGGCATCTCCTGCAGCACCCCCCAGCGGTACGGCGCCCCCCGGCGGCAGGGCATCGCCTGCAGCACAGCGCCCCAAAGCACCACAGCACCCCCCCAGTGGTACGGCGCCCCCCGGCGGCAGGGCATCTCCTGCAGCACAGCGCCCCAGAGCACCACAGCACCCCCCCAGTGGTACGGCGCCCCCCGGCGGCAGGGCATCTCCTGCAGCACAGCGCCCCAGAGCACCACAGCACCCCCCCAGTGGTACGGCGCCCCCCGGCGGCAGGGCATCTCCTGCAGCACAGTGCCCCAGAGCACCACAGCACCCCCCAGGGGTACGGCGCCCCCCGGCGGTGGGGCATCTCCTGCAGCACAGTGCCCCCTAGCAGCACAGCACCCCCCAGGGGTACGGCGCCCCCCGGCAGCAGGGCATCTCCTGCAGCACAGCGCCCCCCAGCAGCACACTGACATTTCCTACCTGGGCACCTCCCAAGCAGGCTGCGGGGGGCCCCCGGCTGTGCCCAACACTGAGTGCCCGTACGATGCCCAGGCGTTACGTGCTGTGCGAAGCCCTCTCATCTCAGCCCCCAGATGTGGCGCAGCCTGACTCTGCACCTGCAATACACAAGGATGCGCCTTCCAAACGTCACCTCGGTGCCAAGGAGAGCCAAGCAAGGGACCAAGTGACTCCACTAGATGGCAGCGCAGGGCAAAGTTTGTGCCACTCTCCCAAGTCTTGCATACAAGAGTCGATGCTGCTTCTGGTGGGGGTCTCAGGCCCCTTGTGGATGAGGAACCGGCAAACGCTGCAGGTGAACATGTACGTGACTGGCGCAGACGTGGTTTCCTGTGGCACATCCTCGGCCACCCACAACCATTGCAGGCTGTTGGCTCTTTGCTTTGCGCTGGGCACCTTTGGTGTTAATGCTCCTTGCTGTGACGTTAACGGAGACATGACAAATCTGCTGCCACTTTGTGGGCTGTTGCTGAGGCACCAGCCGCCACGAGAACAGGTGCCCTGCTTTTGCCGCTCCTAAAATACGGCCTTGAGTGGCCTTGAATCGGCCAGATGAACGAGATGCTCAGGCCGAGGCAGCTGAGCTTTTACGAGTGTGTTTTGAAGGCCGTCCATCCACCAACGCCCGAGGATTGTGCTAGTGGGAGTCTTGTCGCACCATTCGCCCATGCAAACAGACCAGAGGTGGCACACGTGGGACCGATCCAGTGTCCTAAAGTGGTGACCCTACTGTTACGGAGTGTGGGGAAGTCAGGGCCCTGCACCCCTCTTCCTGAGATTCACCAGGACTCTCAGCCAGCCAGTAAAACAGAAGGTTTATTAGACGACAGGAACAGTGTCCCAAGCGGAGCGTGTAGGTACAACCAGAACCCCTCAATCAAGTCCTTCTGGGCGGTTCAGGGAGCTTAGACCCCAGCTTGGGGTTCCCTGTGTTGCACCCCCCAGCCCAAGGCTGAAAACAAAACCTCCTCCAGCAGCTCTCTTCCCCCTCCCCCCAGCTCCTCCTCTCCTTTGTTCAGTCTCCCTGACAGAAGGTGTCACTTCTCCCAACCCCACTCCTGGCTCAGGTTACAGCTCAGGTAGTTTCCTTCAAGGGAAGTTCCCCATCCCATAACTCTCCTGCAACATTCCCAGGTCAAATCCGCCCTGCTTCCTGCTCCGTCACACCTACGCTGTCCATCTCTCACAGCCAACGAGCAGCGTTGTGTCAGCACGACGGCCCAGCAGACAGGGTGCTTCGTGTCTATTTTGGTGCACCAGCGCCCCAGACGCAGCCAAGGCAGGTCCAGGAGGACGTTGTTGATTTTAATAATCAGGCAGACGGGTGTGGCCTCCAGCACAGGTTGGGTACTTCAGCTTTCTTTAGGCTGATTGTAAAACCAAAGCGATTGACTGCACGGGCAAAGCGTTCAGCTATAAACCGGACATGAACTGAGCGCACACACAGTGCTCAGCCGTCAGCAAAGAAAAGCTCCTTGATGGGTGAATCTGCCACTTTCAGGCGAGCATGGCAGCTTTGCAGGTTGAAAAACTCCCCCGCAGTGCAGAACTGGCTCTAGCCTCCTCTGTTAATCACCTCATGAAACGTATCCTTAAGCATAGCCCAAAAAAGGATGCAAAAGCAGGTGGGAGCCAGCGTGGCAACCATGTCTGGTGCCACTGGTGACCGGGAAGGGGTCCAACATCATCCCACCATGGAAGGACCAAATGATAGAAATAAACTTCACAGGGCATCCGATGAACAAACACTTCCAGAGCCTCTCCCGACTCACTCAGTCTAGAGCACAGATAAGTCGAACAAGCATACAAAGATCATGGTTTTGCTTCCGCCACTTTTCCTGCAGCTGAGGGTCACATCCATCGTGCCTCGTGCAGCCCAGAGTCCGCACAGACTCGGGAAGAACCGGTGTTAAGGCTAGTCCACGTGCCCATGCAAGGATTTTCCCAGCGACGGAGAGGAGGGAAAGGCCGCAGTTTGCCCGATCACCCTCACGTTTATAGGTTGACAATGTTTGCGTGCAAAACCTCCCTCTTGCTCCCAGAGAACGCGGCGGTGCCCTGCAGTGTGGTAGCCGCCCTGCTTATAGACCTTGGCAGGACGCCACCTGCTCCAGGCACTGGGCCTGGTTTGACGGCTGTGACGGCCTGGGAGGAGGCGGGAACCCAGGCCCGCTCTGATGTTAATGGGCAATACGGAAAAGGGAGTAGCCTGCAATGGACACGCAGGGCAGAGGGCTTGGATCTCAGCAGAACCGGCCTCGTCTGCTCCATCAGTCTTCTGGTCACCTTCTCTGCGTGAGGCTGGCCTGTCTCGCCCACCCGTGCACAGACACACGCCTGGGGAGCCCTAACCCTGCATAACCACCCTGTGGAGAGCTTGGACTTCCCTCGACCGAGCCCTGGCTGCGCCCCGCGGCCTGGTGAGGGCAGAGGAGAGGCTGTTTCTTTAGCACTCGCACAACAGGCACAGGGGAGCTGCAGGCAGGCACTGAGGAGCATCAGCAGAGCTGTGGGTGAGGGAACCAGAGCTGGGATAGCCAGGGGCGGGTTGCGCCTCCCAGGGTAGCAGGCGCGACTTGTGGGGGGAGGGGAAATTCACCGTCCTCAGGGTTCAGCAGCAGCCCCCCGCCTCCTGCAGGCGTCAGGCACTGGGCTAACAAATCGGTGTCCAAAGCTGAGGGCCGCTCCTGTCCCAGCGCCTCTGCCACGGCCCTGCCCACAAGGCTTGGCTGCTGGCAACACCCCTGCTCCCAGGAAGGCCAGACAGGCCTGGCCCCCCACCCCGAAGGAGGCCTGGCCATGGGGCAGAGGTGGCAGCAGCCAAGTGGCGTCTGCTTGCTGTGCTGTTGGGGAAGGCGCCGTCCTCTTCCATCGCCCACGGGCTTCGCCCGGGTCGCACCTCGTGCTCTGGTGGGGGGTGGCTCCTCCAGGCCAGGGAAGCCCAGGTGGGAGGGGGGGGGGAGCCGGGTTCTGCATGCACAGGAGCCAGACGTGCCACAACAGCACCACAAGAACCGCCTGCCGGGGCGGAGCTCGGGGGGGGGGGGGGGGGTTAAGACTGGAGGGCGGGGCCTGTCTTCACTGGGACGATGGGGCGGAGCCGGGGGAGGTGTGAGAAGGGAGGGCGGGGCCTGACCTCACTGGGGAAATGGGGCAGGGCCAGGGGGCTAAATGGGGGGCCCGTCCTCGCCAGGGGCAGGTGTGAGAACAGCACAGACCACAGGGAGATGGGGTGGGACTGGGGAGGGGGGCAGTGGGGCCTCCATTCCCCCAGCCAGCAGGATCTAGGCCCAGGCCCCTGAGGCTGTTTCTCTGCTCACTTAGACCAGATCAGAGCGAGCTCCACAGATGGGCAAGGATCCCCCAGTCCAGTCACTTCCCCATCCTTCCCCAGCCCCTCACAGCCCCCTCCCCCCACACGACAGACAAAGGGGGCCGGAGAGGTTGAACTAGTAGTTTCATCAATAAATCAATTTATTTAAAAGAATATGTTACAATTAATTACACTAAGTGACTTTACCAAACAAGTTTAGAGTGGTTAGCTCTAGAGAACAAGGAATGAAACACTGTTAGCAATCGGGTTTTTGTTTTTTCTTCTTCTTCACATTTCTGAATCACAAAAATAAAAAATACAAGATACTGCCGTGAAAATACAATTAGAGTTCTCTCAAATAAATTAAAACGAGGGCGCCTGGGATTGAAACCTGGGTTATTTTACTGGCTCAAAAAACAAACAAACAAAAAAAGGGCGGGGGGCACGTGATACAAAATTTCTGTAAATTGAGTAGCAGGCATCAGTTCAATCCCCCTCCCATCCCCCCAGAAGGGGGAACTCCCCCCCCCACCTTACATCAAAAGCTCTGACTGATGTATTATTGCTGTTATCTCTGTTACTTTCCTCCCACGGATGAACCTTTGCATAACACGCTTCAACCCAGGGAAGAGGGATGGCCGGGGTAAGGTATAAAATGCAGAGGAAGGGATGGACTGGGGCCACTGAGTTCAATGTAACAGCCTACTTATACATACACGATGGCCTGCGGCCTTGGCTAGAGGGCAGTTGCTTTGTTGCGACTGGCTAAGAGCTGCAAGGTAACAGGTCAGGGAACTTCTAAACGGGAGCAGCTGGAATCTAAGCCGGGAAGAAGAGGACAGTGGCTGGAGAGGGTCGAGGGATAAAGCAGACACGGCAGCTGGGTGCTTGCTAAACTGAATCCGGAAGCTGCGTTAACATTTTCTATACACCTGCATTTACACACAGTTCCCTCTAGAAAGGTGCTAGGAGAGTGTGGCTCACATGCAGACTGGGCTGGGGTGTGGGGACTCCCCAAAGGCTGGAAGCAGTAAGGTTCCAGAGACTTCCCACCTCTCTACCTGTCGGGGTGTGTGCGCAAGGGATGAACAAGAGGAGAGGCCTGGTGGTGCAGCCCAGCAGGGAGGAGGATGTGCAGGAGCAAGCAAGGGGCCTGCCTGCTAATGGGAAGCTACTGTATTGTGTCCAAACTACCTGGTTGCTGAACTGGTTTAGTGCAATCTGATGGGTTAGCTGGAAGCAGAAGAGCTTCGCGCTGAAGGACAACTACATCTTGGATACCCTGCTTGGGTGAGAAACGTACCCCCGGCCACTCCCCCAATATCCAGCCCTAGCCCCCCTGGGTAATTCAAACAGGGACAAATTCTGTTCTCAGCCACCCTGCCCAGGGCTGTGCCAGAGGGCAGCGGACTCAGCTGTAACGGGGCAGTGCTCTGTAAAGCTGTAACAGCCTCTTGGTTGGAGTCCTTTCCAGCACTAGCGACCACATTCCACGCTCTCAGCTGGAGAGCTCTGCAGCCACAATACAGGATCGCTCGGTAAGCGTGAGGGCTATGGAGGCTTTGTACAAATTTGTTTAGAAAAATAGAACAGTCTCCATGAGCTAGGCTGCCGTCAGCTTTAATAATACATGCTTCACTTCCAAAGCAGGTGTAGAGGGAGGGTGAGGGGTGTGTGTGTGTGGAGGCGGGGAGGGGGATCTGTAAACCACTTGGTTTTTACAAATGCATCACCCACCAACTTCGGTTTGCAGGCGGTGAAAAGCTTTTGCACAGATAAAAATGTAATTTTCCCAGAGAGCACTTGGCCATCTAAGCCACTCAAATCAGGTTAAGAGTCCATAAATCTGGCTTTGAGTTAGCTCCCCAGCCCTGAAGTAGAGCCCTATGCAAGCTCTCACCAACAGAAACTGGTCCAATAAAATATATTTCCCTCCCCCACCTGGTCCCTATAAGTGTGGAGGAAAACAGAGCAAAAAAGAAAAATCTGCAAGACAGCAAAGCAGCAATTACTTTGCTTTGGCCATTGCTGCAAAGCATCAGGATCAGAGGAGGAAGGGGGGCTGAGAAGTTTATTTCTCGTCTAATTAAGGCTTCCGCATCAGCTGCATCTTCTACCTATTTAATTCAGAGAGCGTTTGAGGAAAGCAGTTATACCAAGTGCAACCTGACCTATTTAACTTGTGCTCAGGCTTATCGGTCTGGCGTCAGAGCAGCCAAAGCCTATCAATTGATTTTTAAAAAATCTGAAAAGTAAAGAGCCTGGAAATGGAAGGACTGGGGTTGCATGTTTAAGAAGTGACTTGCGTTCAGATAGAGAGACAGCCTCATGGCTTATTTCTGATGGGACCAGAAATAGGACAGATTCAATGAGCCAAGGATTCGTTTTTAAAAAAGGAAGAGAAATTGACAGATTACCCGTTTCTTTCCAAATTTAAACATACACAAACACACACACACAAAACCAGCATTTCAGGACCAGTCCTATGGAAGTGGAAATTTTAGTTCTTCCCCATCAGGCCCCAAAATCTGACACTCTGACGTGAGCAAAGGTGCTTGCTTTCTCGCTCTCTAAACAGACAGAGAATGAGCAACATGCCTAACAACGGTTAAATGTCACAGCACAGAAGTCAACTGGAGGAGGTTACTAGTTCTTAAGTCGACCTACTTCAGTCAGCAGTGAAATTTCATGTTTATGGCTCTCGCTCCATTTTTGTTTTTTACATGGGTCCCGCTGCAGAACTTACTGCTGCAAAGAGATTTCCAGCTTCTTTAGCTATGGAAAATTCGCGTATTGGCACAAGTCCTTCCCTAAATCCAGTCGACTGAGAGAAACCTGGCAACACAATGGCTGATTACAGAGCTACTGCCTGTGTGAAAAGGGTCATAAGGAATATGGGAGAATCTCCCCACCCCTACACCCCACCCCTGGATTTTAGGGAATAAGTAGAGGCAAGTTAAACCTTCTCAAGGTGCACCCCAAAACTGGGGGAAGAGGAGACCTGGAGCCTGAATAAATTACAGACAGGGGAGGTGTTCGGGGAATGAGAATTAAGCATTTGGGCGGGTGGCTCCCCTTTTGGGGAACTCATGTTGTGAAAACTGCCCCCTCCTGCCCATGGAAACCAGCTCCTGTCCAACGACACAGCTAGCGCATTTCACCCGATAAACCCAATACCTGGTTCTCCAGGCCCAAAGGTGGCTCCAGATCTCTGGGGCTCCCTTATTTCCTTCCCAGCAGGAGAATAGCTGGACACACTTACAGCCGCACTGGATGCCAAGGGAGCTAATACTGGGAGAATACAAGTTGCACAGAAGCTGCATTCCTCACATAGCACTGCAGAGCAAGTCTAACGTCCACCGTCCACTCCTGCTAGCCCTGAGGAAGAACTGGGCTTAGCATCCCTCAAACAGCCTTTCAGGGCTCTCTCCTCAGCCGTAGCCAGGTGCTTGTCTGCGTGCAGAGAACTGTCAGCAAAGCCAAGCCAGCCGTACACGCAGAGCAATCGGGGTCCAAGCCTCCCCCTCTAACACAGATCTCCGCTGGAACATGAACTCCTCCAGAGGCTCCCCAAAGCAGAGCTTATTCCTGTGACACGCAAACCCGCTGAACTCCTCTGACTTGAGTCACGGGAGTAGCCGAGCTCAACGAGCAGAGACCGGGGAGGGGCTCTTGACACTGCTGCTGAGATCGTTCCATCTGTTCTGATTAAACCAGAAGGAAACGTATTGCTGATGAGACGGGGGCTCTGAGACAATCTCGCCTCTCCATACGAGAGAGAGAGACATTGCCGGTAGCTTATTCCGCCCTTTGGGTAATTTACTGGGAGAGGCTCACACTGTGCACTTGGATAGGGCCTCCCAGTCCAGGGTTTCAAAGTGCTTTACACAGGCGGCTCTGAACACCTCATTCCACCGGTGGGGAAACTGAGGCACAGAGGGGGACGTGACTAGCCCCAGCTCACCCAGAACGTCAGTGGCAGAATCAGAAATAGAACCCGGGTCCCCTGCTCTAACCACCAGAAGAAGCTGCCGCCTGCCTCACACGCCAGGAGGGGACGCTCCAAGCTCTGTGCTGGAGGATACACACTCCAGCGAGACAGCCCATCCGCCCGCTACTGAACTGGCCGAGGGGCACACGATCCCCCAGCGCCTTGACGACCTGCCCGCCTGTGCAGGACGAAAACGCCTTCCTGCCATCACAGGTTGATAGGCCACCTGGAAAGGGAACAACGGCTGTACCGTGTTCTGATTGGTCTCCCTCAGAGGGTTGGGGGCGGGGAGGATATAGCAGCAGAAGGATTAACCAAGGGAAACGAGCAAGCTAGCTTCTCGAATGGCTGGGCCAGGGAATTTGATGAAGGGTGGGGATGGTCCTTTTGTGGGTTGCTTTTCTTACGGCCTTCCAATTCCGCTCCTAACGCCAAAGAGGGGCAGGAAGTTGGGTAGATAGACCCCAAACTCAACACCCCTCTCAGCCTAAACCGCAAATCCTGCCCTACAGGAAGATGCTTAAGGGGAGAGCGACTTTGGAAAGGCACAAGCGTTCTGAACCCAACGGCACCTGTCCCGGGCCCCAGCCACACCCTCTGAACAGGTTTCAAACACGCACCCAAACTTTGGATTATCTGCCCACGGCCAGTGGCCTGGGCTGCTCTATATTGTAAATGACTCTCTGCTGCATGGAGCAACAGTTGCTACAGGACACAAAAAGCTTCTTTTAAATTAACAAAGAGAAGAACCTTGCGGCCCAAAGGAGCCACCAGCAGCCTGGGATTGCAGAAGAAAAACTAATATTGCTCCCCAAACCCACCCGGCTTCTGACCAGCTTAGATCTAAAGGTGGTGTAAAAAAATAATTCACTTCATGTTCCAACCAATATTTTGTGCTTCCATCACTACTTAGGTCCTACATCACGTGCACTATGTCCCTGTACATAGGGCTGGAAAATAAGAACAGCTGCACTGGGTCAGACTAATGGTCCATCTAGCCAGGACCCCGTCTCCCGACAGCGGCCAGTGCCAGATGCTTCAGAGGGAATGAACGGAACAATTTCAAGTGATCCATCCCGTCATCCAGTCGCAGCTTCTGGCAGTTGACAGTTTAGGGACACCCAGAGCATGGGTTTGCATCCCGGACCATCTTGGCTAATAGCCATCAATGGACCTGTCCTCCATGAACTCATCTAACTCGTTTTTGAACCCAGTTATATTTTTGGCCTTCACAACATCCCCTGGCAACGAGTTCTACAGGCAGTCAGCGCATCATGTGAAGAAATACTTCTGTTTGTTTCAAACCCGCCGCCTATTAATTTCATTGGGTGGCCCCTGGTTCTTGGGTTATGTTCAATTAAATGATTCAGGGGAGTGAGGAAATTAAGCCTGGGGCATCTAGAAGCCACAGACCAGGAAAGGAGGTGGGAAGTAAGAGGGATATTTGCAAAAACTTCGATAACGTTTTCACAGCTGCCCTGAATCTAGACTTCAGCTGCTTCTAAAAGCACTAACCCCCACCCCCAACAAGTTTCTTATTTCAATAAGCATCTAGCTTTGAGTGAGCCGTGTCAATTTCAAATCCAGTTCTGATTGAGAAAACTTAGAAGCTGCTTTCCTCATGCCGTCTACAGGGCACAAAAGCTGGTTTGCATAACCTGTTGACCCAGATACTTAGGTTGCGTCCAGCAATACCAAATTAAAGGAGGCGGGTTTCTGTGCACCAAGGCATCCAATGGGTTAACGTATTAAAGCCCCTTATACAGAGCCATCCAGCTTCCTCAGCTCCATTTGTTTTCTTTGCAGAAGGGATATGTAATTAATTCAAGATCTAAAGTACAGAGTTCCTACTGCAGCCTTTAATTCTTTGCACTCACTCAGACTGGTGTACCTAAGCTACCTAATTCACACCCAGAAATAAGACATTTTGGAGGCAAAAATTTAGAATCCAGTGTTATGCTGGCCTCTAAGTACAAGGCCAACGTTTCTCCTAAGCTAACGCTGCTCCCGCTTTGAAATTGTGACTCGGAGGATGCTGTCTGTCTTTAGAGAGCATTTCCTGGCAGACCACACTGGCTTCATGCCATGACAGGCAATGTCAGATCCCACGTGTGGCGAGCTGGGTACCACGAGCCTCAAGGGCCGTCCTGCTTTATAAAGAGACGGATTCTTCAAGGTAAGGGTGTATCAAGTTAGAGCAAGCAGGAAGCCCTGCCCAGGCCTCAGCTTGGGGCTTTCTTTGCAGCTTCTCAGATGCATGGGGAACAGACAACCCAGCTCAGGGGAAAGCTGTCAACTGTCCTTTCTGAAGACGGTAAGCCAATTCCATTGCTCCCGTTTCCCTCTCCTCTTCCCATCCTGTCCATACAGACTGTTCATTCATTCCTGCTCTCCTTAGCCTCTCGCCTTCAAGATCCTCAGGCTCCCTTTGATGTTCTTCCTGAATCAAAGGTGGGGCTGTCAGACCTCTCCCCTTGACCCACCATGGAGCTGAAAGTGCCGAGTTCCAGCCCTGCCTGCCCAGAAGGCAAGACAAGGAGCGGGGCCTCCAATGGCACCGAGTCCCACAGCAGGGCAGTACTGTACTGCTACCATGCCAGCTGGGCCTCGCACTCAGCAGACCAGGTCGCTGGCAAGGGCACCGTGGCCATTGGCTGGAATGGGCAAGTGAAGAGTTACCACTATGATCCACAGGGACCCCAGCCTAGATCAACACGGGAAGAAGTTGCCAAAACACCAGTCGAGGCGATAAATCAACCTGAGCGGCTATAAGGATGACCTGACTGCGCACTAGCAAACTAACCTCAGGCGTCCTCTAGCCTACGGCTGCCTCCTCAGGTCCTTCAACCTGCAGCTGGCTCCCTGCGTCCAGTCCTAGAACCACACACCCGGGGCCGGGGGGAGGTGAAGCAGCAGCAATTCATAACACCCTGGTCTATACAGGGCCAGAGCCCCCTCCCCTACAGAAAAGCCTTTGCACTGAAAAGCGCTCGGAGACGCTCAGTTCTGCTCAAGAGCAGGCGGAGGGCACATGCAGGAAAGCAGAGGAATTACCCAGGCTGTTGCTTGGCTGGCTAGAACAGTTCAAATTCTCACAGAGACGGGGCTGTTTAAAACCCGTCCCTGCTCGGGGCAGCCACTCTGCACTGCCAGACCTCGTCTCCCCCACCCTGCCTGGGCTGATCGACTGCTAGCGAAATACAGGCGTCAGCGCCGCACCCAAACAATGCTGCTTCTGTCCTGGGAAGCTGCAAGGAGCAGCCGAAGCCCATCAGGAAGATACCAGCTCTTTGGCTTCGACAGCTCTGGGCTGTCTCGCCCCGCCCCAGAGAGATCTGATCGAGTTGTGGGGAAGGCCACAGACGGAGCCTCACTTCCCCTCCAAGC
The DNA here is from genome assembly GCF_020497125.1 of Mauremys mutica. NCBI lineage: Eukaryota > Metazoa > Chordata > Testudines > Geoemydidae > Mauremys > Mauremys mutica. The sequence goes on along the minus strand of NC_059088.1, from coordinate 22,078,353 downwards.
TGGACAGAGCCAATTCTGCTTTGCGGGTCTCCTTTTTGCACCTCTGCCTGAGGACCAGAGCACCAGCGCAAGGACTATGCACCATCCCAGGTCCACTTAACCCTTCAAACGATGATTGCAGTGGGCCTTACACGGAGAATTGGCCTTAATCTGGCACTTTGGCACAGAGGTGAATTTCAGTCCTTACAGTTTTGACCCAAAGTCCACTGAGGCCAACTCAAAACCCATCCTACTCATAGCTTTCCGAGTCCCATCAATTACAGCATCACACCCGTCATGAACATTTACACCCGCAAGCAGCCCCACTGATTTTAAACGCTACCCGAGGTAAGGAGGCAGGATCAGACCATCAGTGAATAAAATCCCCTCTCTCCTTGTCCCACTAGTTCTGGAGCCAGCTGCTTTACACACTTCTCAAAAAGGTTCAATGCAAAAAATGAAAAGAAAAAAAAAAGAACCAAAATTAAAAGCTTGTAAACGTGTCAAGGTCCTTTGAGAGGAGAGGTATTTCCCTGTAATGTTACTTTTTTTCGTTTTTTTTTTCCATTAAAGTTAGTTTTTAAAAAAACACGATGGATTCGGAGGAAAGAGATGCGTGTAAAAACGCAAGCTTAGAAAAGGTACTGCTGCTGATATGAAATTTTAAAAGAAATATATATATGTATATACGTGTGGTATTTTGTATATATAACTTTCTTTTTTTCCTTTTTTTTTTTTTTTTTAACATACATACATACATATATATGTCTGAACAGTGCAAATGGATGGCATTTCTATTTCCAGTTGTAAAAAATATAATATAAGCACAGTCCATCTTCCAATGGAGGACCCAAGTGAAACGAAAAAAGAAAAACAGAATACCCTTGGGTGGATTTTGTCTGTTGGTGAAAAGTTTTCCCCTCTTGTTACTCTGATAAGCCTGCTGGTTTTTTCCTAGTTGCTTAATTCCATAACCATGAAATTCACAAATGGTTTGTTATTAATAATATTTAGTTTCAGGGCTTTTAATACAATAACAGAATTTTTTAAATCTTTTTTTAAGTGTTAATTTGGAGGGGGGGGTTTACATTCTTCCACGACAGGAGGGGCTAAGTGGCGGCGTCTCTCTGCTGTGATCTGGCCATCTGAAAGATATTCTGAAAGAGAAGAAAGGGAAATGAAAAAGATGTTACTTACAGTAAGCCTCTGGGTTTGCTCTTACTGCCTCGCTAATCAACAACCCTCTTGGGACAAGTTAGACAGAGGGCAGCCCCTTTTGCAGAGGGGAAAACTGAGGCACAGAGGGGGTGACTTGCCCCGACGTCACTTGAATTGTCCACGGGAAAGCAAAGAACAGACCACTGAGTCTTAATTCCAATTCCCAGTCCCCTACTCTAAGCACTAGACCCCTCCCCATTGCTGGGTCTCACCACTAAACTAAACTCCCTCCCATGACTGAAGGGCTACCAGGATTAGAAAACCTGCCTTACAGAGAGAGACTCAAGGAGCACAATCTATTTAGCTTAATAAAAAAGAACGCTAAGGGGTGACTTGATCAGCTGTAAGTACCTACGTGGGGAACAAATATTTCCTAACGGGCTCTTCAGTCTAGCAGAGAAAGGTTGAACACCAGCCAATGGCTGGAAGTTGAAGCGAGACACATGCAGCCTGGAAATAAGGCAAACGTTTTTAACAGGGAGAGGAATGAACTTTTGGAACAATTTACTAAGAGTCGTGGTCGATTCCCCACCGGTGACCATGTTTAAATCAAGACTGGATATTTTTCTAACAGCTCTGCTCTAGGAATGTCTATGAGGCGTTCTCTGGCCTGCGTTCTACAGGGGGTCAGACTAGATGATCACAGAGGTCCCTTCTGGCCTTGCAGTCTATGACTATGAAACCTCCTGGGCCAAGTCACATGAGACTCCGCTAATGCTCCTCAGTGCTGACCTGCAACTCCGCCACCTGCTACACTAGTCCTGCCCCTCCCTCCCCCCCCACTCGTTCACCTCATTCGTCATCTACTGCCCCCTGGACCATTCCAGCTCTACCAACGCCTCAAGCCCCAATCCTGGGCACAGCCCGGCAGTGAAGCTAGACCGAATGAAGGTTCTGCAATCGACCGTTCACTTGTGACCCAGACAGCACTGCTGAGGGGAACGACTGGTGCTCTAACCTACCGCATGAAGCAGCCTCCCCCTCAGATTCCCACACCCATCATCATCCTAGGTTTGTCTGTCTAAAAACACAACAGCGCGGTGGTTGAGAGCAGGCAGATCTCCGAACACACATGCATGGATTCCTTGCCAGCGCTGGGTGCAGAAGTGATTCTGTACCCGGAGCTCCGATCCCCAGCACCTTGGGATGCGCAGGCTGCAGTGCTCTGCTGCCACTGCACTCCCTGCAGCAGCAGCACAAGCAGGGTTGATGGATGACACCAATAACCAGTAGTAATTACCATCACTGGAAGCAAGGGTTGGAGGACCAGCCTTGCCGCAGGCAGCAATAGCAAAGATCTACTCCCCCTGGGCGTGCAGCTGTAAATTAAACCCCTTTCCCCCCCCCAGCAAGGAGCGGAAGCCTTTGCTGAAGCTGCAGTCGGTCTCATGGAAGTGTGTTAAAAAGGGGAGGGGTTTATACTCCCCTCTCTCTAGAGGTAGAACTGCCATAGCGCTGGGTCGGCGAGTGGGCATGGGAAGCCATGCTCTGGAGGGGAACCAGCATCTGGCCTGAAACAGGTGAACTCCCAAGAGAGGGAGGGAGGGGAATCCAGACAGGTTGCACACACCTTGCACCTCTTTGAAGTAAATTCATCTGACTTTTGAACAAGGCTTTTAAAAAGCAAAGTTCCTGGTTGTGCCGAATGGTCATTAAAGATCTCACAAGAGGGTTTTGCCCAGGTGTCCTGTGTCTCCCCTTCCCCTCCCAATCCCGTGACCACCGTGCCCTGGTGCCCAGGCTGTCCACTCACAGGTGGCTGGATTGCTCTCTCTGCAGATTGCTTTGGGAGCCTGCAGAGGGAACAGAAACACACGGCTTCCCTCAGTCAAGGCTGCTCCCCCCTCTCCAGAGTTTCTCTAATTTAGTGCTTATCACCACAGCGTTTAAGCACTGGTCACCCATGTGATCTACTCTTCCATACCGTCACAAGGGGGCACGTAACAGCCTCAACACCACACGACACTCAGGGTACGTCTCCACTGCAAAGACAAACCCTGGTGCCGAATCTCAGAGCCCAGGTCGGTTGACTCTGGCTCACGGGGCTTGGGCTGTGGAGCTAAAGATAGCAGTACAGATGCTGGGGCTGGAGCCCGGGCTCAGAGACCCTCCCCAGGTTTCAGATCCCAGGCTCAAGCCAGAGCTGGAACGTCTACACTGCTATTTTTAGCCCCATAGCCTTAGCCAATTGACTTGGTGTCTTAGTTTAGGACCTACGAGCCATTAAGTGGAAGGCATCGTACACAAATGCAAGAACATCTGGAATCTCAGCAAGGGGAATTATCTAGAGCCGAGTTCTCCAGAGCCAGAAGGGGCACTGCAGGCAAAGAGAAACACTGTAAACAATTTTTACAGGCCAACAGATCGATTCCGGAAATTCCATGCTGCTCATTGTGTCCCCGCTACCCCTGCGCATATGGAATAGGCCACAGCAGTCTGCAGAGACTTCACTTGACAAGATTTCTGGCACATAGAGATGCAAGTCAACAGCACGGGCCTATGCAGAACCAGACACTGCAGCCAAACACAGCTGGAGGGGAGGGACAGAGTCGAGTGCGTACAGAGATACTGCAAGTGGCCTTTACTTCAGCAGTATAAATGGCTGGGCTCAAACTTGGAGGGAGGAGCACAATGTAACTAGATAGGAACTGGAACTCACTGGTGAGCCCTCGACTCAACTCATCCACCCTCCTTTATAACACAGACTAATGAATCCTCGTGTGCATTTAGGGCAGCAACGGGGAGATGAGGAGTCAAAGATTGCCCTGCAGGAGCCTTTGGCACAGCTGAAAGGCTGGAGACTGCAGCACAGCCAGAGGTTAAAGCGGAGCAGAAAACGGACGGGAGGCCCTCAGGAAACCAAAGGCCTAGGCTCTCGCAACACAACGGGACGAGTGTTGGGTTTGGCTCATGGGGAGTGTTGGTCACGTACCCTCGGATGTGAGCAGCAGAATAAAACCCTCAAACTACATCTACCCTACAGAGCCTACACCAGCACAGCCCCTAGCAGAGACACAGCATATGCCGACAAAGGTACAGGATCACAAATGACATTAGCCATGTTGACGGGAGCACTTCTCCGTTGGTGTAGTTGTGTCTACACTGCGCGTTTGGTCAGCATAGCTATGTCACGCAGGGGGGTGGCTTTTCACCCCCACAACTGACCCAGCTACGCCAGCCTACATTTTAAGCGTAGATTAGGCTTCAGATAGAAAACACCAGTCAGGCAATGGAAACTTCCTGGGTGCATCCGAGGGCAAAATTTGAAGCTAAAGATTTAAATCTCTCTGTAGAACCAGTGAGAAATGCTTTGTGTAACTGCTTAGCAGACAACAGCAGGGTGGCTTTGCTTAAAAGATTCAGCTACACAAGATGGTTTCCCTCCCTACTATTCAATTTTCCATCTCAGTAATCAAGAGGTTGAGAGGTCAGGACCTGCCAATCAAGTGGTACCAGGATGCCCCTCCAGCACTACCATGGGAAAAGTTGGCATGCAGCTTCCGGGATTAGTCTTTGGTCCTTTAAAGAAACTGAAAAGTAAAAAAAAAAAAAAAAAAGTGTGTTCCCTTTACTGCTCCTTTCTGACCCCCTTTCCCTCTCATCTGGGAGCGGAGAGAGCTTCACAGGTAAAGTCCCATTCCAGGTCCTCCAAAGATTGCCCGTGTCCAGGACCCATCAGGACTAAATATTTCCAATGTAAGGAAACACAGAACATTTCTTAAAGCGGCATGGCAGTCTCTCCCCAGCATGCAGCCACAGGAAATATTTTGCTTTGCAAGTTTCCTTTAAAAGACGAGCGGCCACTATTCTGAACGCTATTCTACACTAGCAGGGATTGGCATGGAGACGCAGGAAGTAAATAGCAGGTCCGCAGTACAGCAATCAGACTGGCTCAGAGAGCCCAGATGCTGTTTTGCTTTCACCCCAGTTACCTTGCTGCACATATTGTCTTTACTGAAGTTCTTGTTATCCTTGTCTGTCGCTTCCTCCTCCACCTTTACGAGAAAAAAAAATATAAAGGATGTAAATAAAAATTGATGGAGGGGGAGGGGGACTAAAGACCTATTTCTATGGCACTGGTGTATTTAGGGTGAATTTAAGGATGGAATTTTGGAGGCTCCAATAAGCACCCCAGAGTACCAGGCAATGAATTTCAACCGTCTACTATTCTTTCTGTTAGGAACGGACTAAGCCAGGATCAGGCGTCTGCTCACGACACATGCTTAGCCCTGCTCTGACATGAGTGCGGAAAGAGATGCCAACATTTGGCCTTAGCCCGTGGAGCAGATCAATATCTCCCAAGCAGGGGACAGTAACATGAGAGGCCCAGTGCCAACCTGAAGAACACGGACGGAGCTAGAAGTCTGTATTCACTGACCAAAGTGCCTCTTCTCCCCCTCGCTGCGTAACCATAGTGCCCAGCTGTTGCATGTGATAAAAGGCCAAAAAACCTGCCAGCCACCGTAGCGAATGCTGCCCCCTAGGAAATCCAGCAGTGCACATGGCAGCGGCATGGTTATGTACAGATGAGAGCTATCCAGACTGCCAGAGCATATTCACATACCAGCCTCAGATCTCTGGGATACAGGAGCCCACACAAATATCAGCGCATCAGTCCTCACAGAAATACATGTCTGCTCCAGGCCCATCTGATGCTACAGGCAGCTTGTGTTCAGAAATGGCACCCAACAGTGTTCTAATAAGCAAAGCTAGTCACTTCTGGAGGCTGCCTGCTTCAGGATCAAGAGACGATAGAAGTGACAGTTGATCCTCAGCGGTAATGGGTTGAGCAGAGGAACTTAAAAGCACAGAACAGACTAATGGCCCATTCAGTGCAGTATCCTGCCTCCCGCAGTTGCTTATATACTGGGATGACTGAATCACTGAGACAACAGAGCAGCACAAGTTTTCCAACAGACACCTTGTGGCGATTCAAGACACTACACGTGATGATGGACCAGCACATTGATAGTATCGGACCTCAGCATCCTAAGCAGAATAACTCTGCATCATCTCTTCTAAGCCAACTCCCGGGGGGGGCAGGTTGCCTGCTACCTTCTTCTGCCATCTCTCTGCTACACTGCAGTTAGCTGTAGCAGGAAGCCGTACCATGGGGACACAGAGCCAGGCAGCAGCCACATGGGGATAGGGAGACTCTGGCAGGTGGATGAGGGGTGGCCAAACATCTCCTCTAAGGACCAGGAGAGGATGGAGAGGTGCATGCAGTAGAAGCAGAAAACAATGAATACTAACAAGTGAACAAGCAACAGGTGGGGTGGGCTTATTTGCTAAGGTCTCCTTGGCTTGGAAAGAAGCCCCAGCACCAGCCAGAGTCACACCTAAAATTGAATAATTTACCAAGAGGACATCATGACTGACAGATTCTGAGCAGGCAGTTGGGACCGGGAATCTGGGCATAATTAAAAAAAGATACTTTGCACTTCTACAGAGCTTCCTCCTGCAGGATCTCAAAGCACTTGATGAACAATTAAGCAGCCCTCATAACCCTCCTGGGAGAGGGAGGCTTTGCTCTCTCCTTTTAACAGATCAGGAGACTCAGGCAAGGGAGTGACTCTCCCAAGGTGTCACAGCCAATGACTTGCAGAGGCGGGGGCTTGATTATCGCATGCCATAACACGCACAGCACCACCTCTTCAAAAGGAGTTACGCTACGCAAAGGATGAGACCATCAGGCCCCCGGAGTCCTGACACCCAACTCCCTGTTCTAGTCACTCGCCAACACTCCCATCCAACAGCTGCAGATAAAACCCAGGAGTGACTCCCAGGTTCCTGCTCCCAGAGCTGGGAATAGAACCCAGGAGTCCCCACTATCAGCCCTCCGCACTACACAACCCACCTCTCCTGGTTTGGGCAGTAAGCGGATATTGCGAACCAGTATGAAAGCTTGCCAGGAAAGGGTTACTGTCAACTCACAAAACATATTAAGCAATTTCGGTGCAGTTTCAGGATCTTACCTCCTTCCTCCACTTGAGCTCACAGAACACCCGCTCGAAGCACTCGTGCATGTAGTTGAACTGCAAAGATAAAGCAGCCTTCTCTCAGGTTGACGTAAAGCGCAGCAGCAATAGCGCTGCGCAGCTCCGAAATGACAGCCTCCCATTAGAGCGCAGGGCGGGAGTCAGAAGCTGTACACTCAGCTTGTGTACACAGCAGGGGAAGGCAGAGGTACCAGCTCTACCCAGCAAGAACTTACTGTATCTCTGGCTCCTCCAAGTGGCTGTCTGGTTACGCAGCGCAAGGAAAAGTTGAGTGTCAAATCTGCTTTCACACCAAGAGATCAGGGCAAAGAGAATTCTACACCAGTTTCTAAAAACTGGGCAAGTCCCTCTCCTTAGTGCATTTGCAGTTTAACAAGGTCACTTACATATGGGGTGAAGATTTTAACCCATCGAGGTTTCTTCTCTCCTCGTGCGTATTCAAAACAGAATGCCATTCCCTCTTCGTCTGTGTCCCACCGCTGCATCTCGTCCCACTCAAATGCTATTACCTGGTTCTAAACAGAAGAAGAGATCGGGGTCCAGAGCGGGCCATACTCCAGTTGGGAGGGTCTTGGCCACGGCCAAATCAGGAGGCAAGTTAGCGCCTGAAATGCTACAGGGCAGATCTGAACCGGGGCAGGGCAGAGCGCAGGGGAAGAGACGGAGAAGACAAGGGAGTCCCAGGAATGCTGCTGAATGGTGCGCAGGGGAAGTGGGGATACAGAGAGGTTCTGCTAATGCTGCAGAGCTAGCTATGGGAATCCACCATAGCAGCAGGCTCTGTAATCACACAATAGTGCATTTACCACCGGTTTAACGGCCACCTCCTCCTGCTCTCAACTTTACTCTTCCGGCAGCTGCAGCACCCCAGGAATGGGGAACCAGTAATCTGCCTCTTCCTGCAGCAACGCTGAACTTCCTCCGACCCAGGAAGCCCTGCCATGCCCTTGAGCATTTTACCTCTAGCTGACCCTCCTCTGTGCAGGCGTGGAGTTTAAAGTGCTTGATGCTGATGGCTGTGATCACATGACCCTTTCGCCGGGAGTCGCAGGAGCAGTGGGGGAAGATGATCTCATTGTAACCCTCACATGTCCGCAGCATGTTTAAATACTGGAGAAGAGCAAGAAAGTGATGTGTTGGCAGCAACAATCCCCCTTCACCCCAACCCTCTGCAATCCCCTCAGTGTCCAGCAGCCCCTTCCTGCAATCCCAGCTGGGAGACACATCCCTGCTCTTAACCATATGGATACCACCACATTCAGTCCACTGCCAGAAATTTGGCTGAGGTTTGCGTGGGCTGAATTCCTGCAGCCTCGAGCACCGACTAATTCCATAAATGCTTTCTAAAAAGCTGGCCCAGCTGGAATCACTAGATACCATGGCTCTGAACGTCCTGGAAATCCTTGGGATTTTTTTTTTTTTTTTTTTTTTTTAAACATAGCCACAAATGGTCTAGCTCTCACTCTGAGCTCACCCTGAGTGTGGATCTCATTAAAACCATCTTCATTGCTGCTTACACTGTCATGTTCCCCAAAATCCCTTGCTGAGTTTTACCTGACTCTGTCATCGGTCAGGGACGACTAGAGTCGTACAGAGCTTAGAACCAACATACTGTGTGCAAGTATTGCTGAAGGCCTGGAACAAACTCAAAACAGAAACCAGGGACTTGGGGCCTAGAATGGGAGGAAGGGAAAAGTTACAACAGGGTGAACTGAGGCCAGAGCATCCGCCTGGATTTTCAGCTCTAATGCTGAATCTCCTAGTTATGGGTTCAAGTCACATAAAGACACTGTCGAGTAGTTTCAGGCTCACCATCGAAGGTTTGCGTTAAAGGGTTTTAACAAAAACTAGTAGAGAAATATTGACACGGGACTTCTTCTCTTATTTAAATGAACGCTTTGTAAAAAGTGTAATAATTCGCCTGCAGTGCTGGGAGCCCAAACAAAGCAGCCTTGTGATAGGGCAGGAGAATCAGAAAGGGAAACTGACTAGAGACAGAATGGGAAACCGACCTGGCGAATTTCACTGAAAGCTCAGTGAGATGCAAGCAGTAATCAATTAGATTTCAGAGCATCAATTACATGTTAAATAGTACTTCTGAACTTCAAAGCACTTTCTAAACACAGCACCTCACTGAGGCCAGCTTTACACTTAAAACTTTTGCAGTATAAAAATACTGGTTAAAGGAGCAATTATTTTTTTTATCCTGGCCAAAGCCCTAGCGTATATGTAGCTATAGCAGGAGGGAGAAGTGCTTTTACTGGTCTCAGTAAACTGATATAAACCTGCGTAAGCTGCATCCGCTGGGGGGCTGCCAGTATAGCTATGCCAGCACACTTTTTCTAGTGTAGACTAGGTTATAGTGTAAGTTGCCACATCCCCATTTTACAGATGGGGGAAAACGAAAACAAAGTTTCAAGTGACTTCACCAAGGGCACAGAGGGAGTCAGGGACGAAGCTGGGAAAAGAACCCAGGAGTCTTGTATTCCGAATATGAACCTTAATTTCTCCCCCTAGCTTTATGATTGGAAGTGTTTTACGTAAGGTTTTGGGGACAGGAGCCACGTCTTCCAGTGAGTTTGAACCGCTCCTTGCACAAGGCTCCAACCACAACTGGGACCTGGAGACTCTACTGCAACAGGAACCGTCATTGGCACAGGTGAAGAGTTCCAATGATACTACCTTGACCTTGGCCCTTTAACCCTATTTCTGATGTTTGCAGTAGCTGAAAAGCCAGTGATGAACCAGCCCGTAAAGGAATGAAGGGGCTCCGGGCTCACTGGAGTGTCCCACCAGCTCAGCGGTGAAGCAGGCAGGGGGAGGGGGATGTTTAGTATTCACTGTGGTAAGCAAATACACGGATTAGGGAGTGATTAAGAAGGAAACTCTTGGCTTAAGGCACCACAGCCTCTCAGGTGACCTGGAGGCTCCACAGAGAGACGTTTCAAGCTCCTCCAGCACTGATCTGTGACAGCTGTTACCATCAAAAAGGGTCAACAGGGCTCCCATTAGTACGAGCATGGGCGGCGGGTGGAGTCCCCCTCCGGGGAGGCTAGCCCCCAGTCTGCCCCTTCCGCCCATGCCCTCCCCACGGCCTGAGCCCCGAGACCCCCTGCCCCCTCCCAGCCGCAGGAGCCCCGTGCCTTGCCCCCGCCCAGAGGAGCCTCCCCATCCCCCTCCAACCGCCTGGAGGAGCCCCAGGCCAGCCGCAGCCCAGAGCGCTCCCCCACACCCACCCAGAGGAGCCCCTGCTGGGCTGGCTGAAGCCTTGAGGCTCCCCCTCCCCTCTCCACCTGCCCGGAGGAGCCCCAGGCCAGCCATAGCCTGGAAGGGCCCCCCCGAGCGTAGGAGCCCTAGCTGGGGTGGCCGAAGCCCCAAGCTGAGCCTCCCCCTGCTCGGACCCAACCCACCCATCATCTGTAGAAGATGCTTTTGATATGCTCCATGCAGGTTCCGGGGCAGCTGAGGAGGAGGTATGTGCCTCTTCAGGTGCCCCAGAACCTGCATGGGGCATAAAGCAAAAACTTCACCACCAAACCTTGCAACTGGAGGTTCGGCAGCTGCAGCAGCGTCAGGGGAGGCAACGCCTCCCTGGCCTATTATACCCACCGCCCATGAGCCTGAGGTACAGTAAGAGCTGGCAAAGGCTAACTGGGGAGAGGATTTCAAACTGCTGGTTTCTGGCGCCAGCGACCTCCCAATCTACAGGCAGGAACACTGCCAGGGCTGTGAGCATCCACCAAAGGTGGTCAGGGAAATAAAACCTGACAGGCTGGAGCTCAGAGTCAGACAGGACAGTGGGAGGCCCCATGTTTATTCAGTCTCAGCGATCCCAGAGCAACTCAGTAAGTTATTCCATGTACAAGCCCAACGATTCTTCTGACCTCAAAGCTACGTTTTCTGCCTCTGACAGCCCCAGCAGCAACAGGGAGGCTAGGAGTGGAGCTCAGCTCACGGTGTGGTGACGTGCAAGGCGCAGCCGTGTTGGCACAGACGCAGAAGCCGGAGGTGTGTAAATAAAGTTACACTAGCGCCACAAGCACTGGCTATGCAGACTGCTTGGCGATGGGTTTCATACCCTCCCCTGAAACGTCTGGTACTGGCCACAGAGAGAGAGGATACGGGAGGAGATGCACTACTGGTCAGACAATTCCTGTTCTTAGAACAGATCAGGATGGAAACAGCCCTTTGCTCATCAGATACTAAACAGGCAGAAGAGCTACCATCAAGGACCCCAACAGAGTGATTTATAAAAAGTCTTTAAGTGCTGTAGATTTACCTGCTCAATGTTTTTTAAACAAGAATTGAGTCCTGCCCCAGCGGTACACACCACACACGTAAGGGAGTTTGACTCAACTCAATGCATGATCTGGCATATGGACATTAGCTGCATACAAACTAACTCACTGAGTGCTTTGGGAGTGTCTCCTGCCAGTTCACACCGTGATAACCTTGCATGCAGGGACTGGCACAGCAACCTGGCATTCCCCTGTGTAGTCAACCAACGCAAGTCAAAATAGACCCACAGTGCTCTTCCAAACACAGCTTCTCTTGGAAAGTGGCACTTTTATAGCTTCACTGCAGGCCGGAAAGGCACAATCCAGGGCCAATGCCAGAGAAAACAGCCATTTCCAAGTAATGAGAGAACAACAAACATACCATGACCATCTTTTTCTGCTCAGACAGCTTCTGTAACTGGTAGGACTTTTCCTCAGCTTTGATGCAACCTTTCTTCACATCATCTACAGCCTACATGAAAAAAGGGGGAAAGGAAACCGAGCAAAGGTGAGTCTTCAACAGACGATTAAATGCAGTACTTTCACCTGGCACGTCTACGGGATTTTTGTGCGCTTTACAAATATGAATTCAGTGCACAGCACCTTTGGGCCGTATGTGACGTACTGGTTTTACAGAAGCAGCAAAGAGTCCTGTGGCACCTTATAGACTAACAGACGTTTTGCAGCATGAGCTTTCGTGGGTGAATACCCACTTCTTCAGATGCAAGTCACCAGTACGTCACATATGGCCCAAAGGACTCTTTGCTGCTTCTACAGAACCAGACTAACACGGCTACCCCTCTGATACTTGGTTTTACAGAGGAGTAAATGAATGGAAAGAGGTGAAGTGACTTACCAAAAGAGACAACGGGTCAGTGAAAGCACAGACAAGAACCCAGGAGTCCTGGCATATTTAGTGGTTAGAGCAGGAGACAGGGAGTCTGGACTCCTGAGTTCTTCTGTTTGCTCTTTGAGGGACTGAGCCAGTGATGAGTAGCAGCAGGATCCTGTATTCTGTTTCTGACCCTGCCCGAAGTCATTGAGCGACAGTGGGCAAATCATTCAACCACCAATTTCCATTTCTTACACAACAGGGATGTACATAGGACGGGGCCTTCCCCACCCAAACTCTTCGTGGCACTGAGGCATTCAGACTAGCTACAGCAACACGAGCGGGAGCTGCTGTAAATGGCTTGTGATTAAGTTAGTTCAGCATTCCGAGGCAAGGAATTCACATGCACCCACCTGGTGGAAGAAGTAGGTAACCGCAAGGTCATTGTCATTCAGGAGGGCTTCCTCTTCTGTAGTGAAGAGCCATTTCCTGATAGTCAGACAAGTCCCCGGCACCGCCGACGTGTAGTTCTGTACGTAGAGCTTGTGTGGGAATTCATTGGGCGCCAGTTTACGCACTGCAAGACCCACGGGAAGAGTAGGATGAGCTCTTTGGGGAGGAAGAACCATCCTTTTGATCTGTACCTGTACAGCACCTAGCACGATGGGTTGCTGGCCTATGACTGGAGCTCCTAGGCGCTACCGCAACACAAATGAATAACTGTACACCAGGGAAGTCACACTGCCTCAGCTAACACAATGCAAAGCCAAGTGAGTGAGCTGGTCCCCATGGAGCAGATGGGATCAAGACCCCAGCTCTGCTTTTTCCAAGATCCTTGCCCCATCTGAATTTTGCCTTCACAATGGCGGAGCTTTACGAGGCTAGTTATTTACAGGCTCAACACACAGGCACCTCAGCCATCAGGAATTTGTATGAAACCAGAATCCACTCACTTGACCTGCTGTCTAGGGAATGCTGCTCCCCAGGGGCTGTACCTCAAGCCTGTGTGGAAAGCAGCTGCGTAACGCAGAACTTCAGCTGAAAGCAGCCACGCTTGGCCAAGACAGACCATATTTGTCAGACCGTCACAGTTTCTTTTCACTCTTTGTGACGAGTACAGGGATGTATCCTGCACAAGTCTTAGATTTTGGGTCTCTAGCCTGGGCACTGGGGCATTCAAGCCACCGGAGAAAACAATGCAGGGAAGAGTCTTGCTTTGGCCTACGGGAGTGGATAACATGGAACCTAGCGGGGCTACGATTCTTATGATCCATTGTCGGGCGCTTCAGAACAGTACAATACATTTTCTCACACACACTGAAGCTGCTTTAAGATTCTCCCAAGCGACAGAAGGATCTCACACGCTATCTGGGCAGTCTGCCATCAGAACCAGAACAAAGACTCGGACAGCGGTCAGTGATGAAGGAGCTGCCTTCAGGCTATTCGGTATCTGCTCGGGATGGTTGGTACCATAGGCAGCGTGACTTTGTTGTGAGTTTACTGTATTGAAAAAACACTTTGCTAAACGAGGGAGCAAAACACTGCGTGAGCCAGCATGACCCACCTGCGTGACTTTTCAGCCCCACGTTCAGGTAGGACCACTGTCCTTGCACTGTCACAGATGGAGCTCAGTTGTTTGCAGGGAAACTAAAAGGAGCGTGTACAGTATATACAGAAGTGTGAATATTCAGAATGAGTTTTACCAACACACCCGCCACCAAGGTTAACTAGAGCATATACTTGTCAATCGTTTGAGAAGCAGGGCACTCGTAAAAATAAGGAATAACTATTATTAATACCCAGCTCTTATATAGCACTGTTTGGAATCACGCAGTGTGAAAACTTCCTGTGTGAAGCTCCGCCAATACACCCCAATTCTGACATGCCTGACAACGACTGACATTCCTATGTGGGTTCCCTACACAGCTCTGCCAATACATTTCAATCCTGTCCTGCAGCATGCTCTTCCATTCCAGTCCCGGGCTCCCCAGACACAGATCTGCCAATGCCCTGGGATCCTGCCCTGTCATCTCAGCGCCAGGCATCTCTGATAAAGCAACTGTCAACTCGGTGGCATCCAGTGGTAATTTTGTGATTGAGGCTGCTTCACAGGAGACAGGGATGAACCACTACACTTTGATGATCCAGGATCAAGATCTGCATGCCAATCTAGTCTGCTGTGTCAGAGATATTTTAGAAGTGCTTTCTTTAAAAATCTAAAAATGCCTCTGCAATCCAAGCCAGACGTGTCTTCCAAAGCAAAAACCAGCGGGAACAGTTTGTACTATCTCGGCCTATATTTCACAATTAGCAACGTAGCACAAGGCACGCCTTCAGCCATGGAAGAAAGCCGTTAACGTACAGATTGTGGGAACAGGGCTAGGAATCAGGACCCCTTGGCTCAAAGCCTAGCACATACAATCTAATACAGTCACATTTAAGTTACTGGACTTTCTTTTGCTTCAGCAAATCCAGTTTGAAACTGGGTGAAAAACAGAAGCGCTGCTGCTGCTGCTGATTTTTGTCTGTGTTTTTTTTCGAATCAGTATGCTTTACTTATCTCTAGCAGGCAGGGAGGTGTCATCATCTAAACCCCCAGAGACTCCCACAACCGAGGCTCAAATGCCAGCAGAGTTCTCTGCACTTCATCCTCCCAGGCACTATAAAGAGCATCTTAAGCAAACTGGAATCCTTAAAACTAAAACAATGTTTTCGTTTCTCACAGTTTTAGTCTCCTTGAACTGTTTAAAAAAGGGAAAGTCAAGCATTAGCAGAAGCAAAAACCATCAAACTTCGAGGGCTCCTCATTACCAGAGTCTCCAAGGCCTGGCAGATTTCCCCTGGGGGCTCTGGATTTTGAAAGCAGATAGGAGCAAAACGAGAACGCCAGCAGGCTCTGCTGCTGCAGAACTTTTGCGTGGTTGGGTTGGGAGCATTACGAGACTTACCAAAGGAGTGATTGATCACTTCAAACAAGGCAAAGTAGTTTGCTGTAGTGCTGTCCATTCCTACTTTTGCAGCCACAGCCTAAAGTGCAACCGAAAGGAAAAATTGTGTCAGCAAAATTGTGCTCAGCACTCTTCCGACTTCTTCGGGGACAGGGCCGGCCTAGCTTCACACATGTTATTTACAAGTCACCGATCCCGGGTATTAGTCACCAAGGAAAGCTTTAACACTATTCCTGTTCAGTCACACATTTTATTTAACTAGGGCTCAGAGTCTCTTGCTCTTTCCTTCTGTAAACTGCTCCAGATTTCAAGCACTGCCACAGCTGACAATTAGGTCATCTTTTCTTCTGGTGCCTCAAGTTTCAGTTCCTAGTACACCAGGCACAGACGCCCTCCCCCCGTTCCCCTAGGAGTTTTTCCAGCAATACTTCAGTCCTGCATGCTGATAACAGAGCCATGCTTAAGTAGGACCTCGATACAAGCATGCAATTCAATAGACTGTGTCCTAAATGCATTAATATACACAGAGTCAGATTAGACAAGCACAGTTTTTCACTGCATAAATCTAGAACCCATGAGATTTTGCTGGCATGCCTGTCCTTTGGCTCTGTTACTTATAGCAACACTTTAATTTGTTCAGGTTTCTCTCTGAGCTACCATCCTCAGTTACAGCAGTACCGGCTGCATTTTGTTAACCTACTTTAAATGGCTCCCTTGGCGGCAGCACCACACTCTAGGCATACTCACGAAGCAGTAGACGAGTTAAGATCGCTATGGCGTGGGATGTTGCAGTGACTTCGAAGGGAGTTGAGGGGTCAGGACCTCCCCGGGGTCAGGCCTTAAACCTAGTAGTCCAACTATACAAGGTAGCTAAATACTAACTCCAGGCTCACGATTTCCCCAACACAGACTGCTCCTATTAAGACTCAAGTCACTGCCCTACTAGACAGCTGCACAAGCCTCATACGTTGGGTTTGCAAGCTCTCACTGCCTGCCGACAGCCAACTCTGCAGCCACAAGATAGAATTTGTCTAGTGATTAGAGAAATCCTGCTGCAGCTTTTAAGATATTATCAGTGAAAATTAACAGAGCGACGACTCTGCCCTTGCAGGAGAAACTGCCAAAGGAAACACCGTTTCACCAAGATGCAAGGTTGGATTTCTCCAGCACTCTCCCCCCCGTTGTGTTATTGCAGGAATAGTTCCACTGGAACCCACCCACCACGGAGAACAGCAAAGGGAAAGGTCTCTCTGTGCATGCAGGGTCTTGCTTCAAGTTTGAGCCACATTAATCTATTTCAGATCATTAGAAAGTTTCACGCAAATATGCACCTTACCTGATACACCTGGTCTGTAGTGCTGTTCTTTTTGACCCTGACTGTCACTGTTGTTGTGTCCGGTAGTGCTACTCTTAATTCCACATCTGACACACCATTGTAATTCTGGAAAAGAGAAAAGAACACGTAATCCATCAGAGTCCTTTCTTCCCATCATTCCACAGAGCATCCAGCCAGGAATCACTAGATTAGTAATCTAGGTACTGCAGGAGATACAACAGTCCTAAAGAGGAGTTATTTTACTCCAGAGAAATGATCCAGAAGTGGCATGGCACATATGCACAAATTAAGTTGGCTACGTTTACAAGAAGATTTATTTTTCTAACGGCCAGCCCTGCAAACTCACGCTGGGATCTGAGAATTAAAACAGGCTCTTTCTGGTTCACCCGTCGCTATCGGTATCTAGTTTATCTGACCCCCATTATGATAGTATCCGAGCCCTGCACAAACAGTAATGTGTTATCCTCACAACATCCGTGTGAGGCAGGGCAGGACTATTATCTCCCTTATAGAGGGAAACTGAGGCACCGAGACATTAAGTGATTTGCCCAAGATCTTACACAGGAAGTCTGTTGTGGAGCAGGGAATTGAACCAGGGTCTCTTAAACCCCAGCCCAGTGCTCTAACCATGGGATCGTCATCATCCCTCTCTAAGGGTTCTGTAAACAAATTCTGGCCTGTGTTCATAGATGTAACGGACCAAGAAAATTTGGTCCTACAAACAGAACTTGGTTAATCATTCTGGTTGAGGCTGCATGAGCCAGAACACACTCCAGCTCCCATTCACTGGAGTCAAAGCTGTCCAGCGTCACTATAGATAAATACAGATTTGCTAAACAGGAAGAGGTCATTTTTACATAGTCACTTTTCAGAATATAACCGCACTTCAGAATGAATCTTCAAGCCTCAGAAACTGATTTCTGATTGCAACAAAGGCAACTTTTGAAAAAAAAGGAAGAGGTGAATCCAGCAGCGTCACAAGACAGGAACTTGAATGAACCATTTCAGGTCACGATTGGATAGGATTTTCCACTTGCTTGAATCAGTGCATTCTAAGTTTGCCAATGAAGGAAGAGACACTCTTGGATACAGCAGCTCTACATACCAGAAGAAGTTTGGGGGGGAAAAAGCAACAGCTAGTGGGAAAATAACTCACAATTCCTGCTTTGCAATCATAACTAAATTATTCCGAGATAAAATATTAATGTTTATAACATCTATTGCCTTGGCTTCCAAAGGCTGCAGCATAAAATATGAGTAACATGCAAATGCAAAGCTACTCAAGCTACCAGAGGCTACGCAGAAGCCAGCAGTGCTGCAAGATGCAACATTAACACAAGCAGCCAGCAACAAACCCAATCAATGGATCTTATATTGGGCCGGCCAAGGGGACATGGTACGAAAGGCAAGGGCCCCCTATTGAGAGAGTTTGGTTGCTTGTTTGTAGAAATCTGAACTCCAGGAACTGACAAGAATAGCATCAGAGCTGTTCTTCACTGCAGCAATCCCCTGGAATAGCTGTATCAATAGCAGACGGATATAACGGAGGCACATGGCAACCTCTGACAAGTCTTTTGCCCCCATTACGATGGTACCTAGTGGCCAACCACGCAGCTTTCTGGGGTTACGGATACATCAGGCTACTACTTTTTTGCCATGATTTTCTGCGTGTAACTGGGCAACAACGGACAGCTAAGCAACTACCTGACCTGCTCTCTTTGGCCATACTTTACCTAGGGGTTTAGTTTGTTACAATCAACAGTCTGAAGGTAACAGTTATGAAAGAGAACACAGAGCATCGGATTGGCACTCCGGCGGAGTCTCTAGCATGCCCACTTACCTCGTCCGATTCCGATAAGAACTCCTGCATGATGTCGCTCTCCCCAATGACTCGTATGGAACATACTGCCGGACAAAGAGAATGCTGCGTTAGTGGATCACACCTGGAAGTGGGCACAAGAGCCTTCCGTCCCAGGGGGCTGGTTTGAACAGAGGCTGGGGGAAGGGAAGATAACTGTCAGTCACTGGTAGGTGGCCTGTGTGAAATGAAGTGGTACCTAAGCCACTGAGGACAGGGTCCACAACGCTAACAGAGACTGATTTATTCCTTTCTTGAAAGACTTAACAGGGAGGCTGTGGACTCAATGGGCCATGGAAGGCAGGGCTGAGATATATGAGCAATGTGTGGGAGAAGCTTACTGTGCTAATACCCATGCTGTACCCATTCTATGCAGAGAATCCTCAGGCTGGGAAACTGGCACCTGGCCCAAGCACTTGCACGGGCACACACGGTCCATCTCACCCAGCAATAGCCAATCCCTACTGTTTCAAGGCAAGCCAAGTACAGGGCTATACCATGGGGTGGAAACTCCTTTCTGATCCCCATTTACAATGCCTTGATTGACACGTGGGGGGCATGGTCTCTTACTAAGAACACTTCCAAGGTCCACAGATCAAGGAGGGGATTTGGATGCAGCGTTGCTACCCAGACAGCATAAGCAACTGAAGCTATAGATTCCAGGCTCTAAGCCACAAAAGCTTAAACAGAGACGCATACCACCCTTTAAAACATACAGCAGTGGCAAGGCCAAGTTACGGCAGTCTGGCTGGGATTCCCTAAGAAAAACCATGCAACCCTGTAAATAACGGCCCCCCATGCATTACAAACTAACACTGTTTTGTTGTTGGAAGTGCTCAGTAAGTCAATAACACACACGTCACTATGGCAAGTGAAGTTTGGTTTTTCTTGCAGTGTTTCCCTTGGAAAAATCGAGCCTGGTTTTAAATGAGCCTCTTTCCCTTGATGGTTTACCGCCATCTCCGTAAGCCCTTTCACTGGCTTGGAAGCTGACAGCTTCAATGTAGCACTGGGCTGGTGCTTCTGGCTCAGCTGGTCCTTTACCTTTCT
Organism: Mauremys mutica; assembly: GCF_020497125.1. Classification (NCBI taxonomy): domain Eukaryota; kingdom Metazoa; phylum Chordata; order Testudines; family Geoemydidae; genus Mauremys; species Mauremys mutica. The sequence continues at coordinate 22,058,856 of NC_059088.1, read as the reverse complement.
CTAGATACTCCTCGAGCCCTCGGCGCCTGCCATCCAACTGCTGCTCCGATAAAGAGAAAGGCCATTTCCCCGGCAAGCGTGGAAAGGTGAAATTGGCAAACTCCCGCTTCAGGTTCTGGTGGAGGATGGCAAACTCCCTGTACCGCTTCGAACACAGCTGCCTCCCTGCCATGTAAACATTGTAAACCTAGCAGGATGCAGAGGGAAGAGAAGGACAGGAAAGTTGTCTAGTGCAATAAAAAGCTTCCCAAATGTAAACAGATGCACTGCTGCCTTCCTGAGTCTGCAGACAGCCTGAAATTAGCTGAGAGTTGTGAACTGCCTCAGTCATCTCAATGGGGTGTTGACTTCGAAGCTTAATGGTAGATTAGAAAATTGCTATCAATTTAAATCATTCATGTCACAGCTGATCATTTGGTCGGAGAAACACACCAACTAACGATTCCAGGCATCACTATTTGACACAGCAATAGACTGGTGTGGGGGCAGTGAAACAGCTGGCATAAGAAAAAGGAGTTCAAGCTGCCTTTCACCTACAAAAAACTGCACTCTAACCCTCTTTCCAAATGCCCCAACTGTGCACTACCCAGATGCCAGTGTCCAGCTTCCACCCTGACAACTTCTACAATGAAGAAAATTTGAAGGTATCACGAACTGATCAAACAAGAAATACTGCACTAATTAGATCAATTGTTTCCATAGCTAATAACTCCACACACACACCCCATGCGTATGTGTACACACACACACACACACACACACACACACAGAATTTCCAGTCTGCTGCAGAATTCAGCATCAGAAGGCCACAGAAATCCAGGGCCTTTGCTGCAATGTTTAGGTTTAGAATATACAAGGCCTTACTTAAAACACAGCCATTCCTCCAGAGCCCAAAGACAGCCTCTGATCAAGGATCAGGCTTAGACTCCATGACTGAATAGAGCCCCTTGCTGCTGTCAGGCACTCCCAACTGGGCAAGAGACAATGGGGCAGGGGAGAGGGGTTCAAATCTTTTGGAAACACCTCGTCATCCAACTAGCTTCTGTGCTGCGCACACAGCTCTGATTTCATCCCAAGGTCATTCAGGAAATGGGATTTGGCCTCTGTACCCTGATGGGAATTTGACATCAGAAAGGAAAAGAAAACGATCTAGAGTGAAGGGGGGTTTAGCCAACACATCGGGGCACCTTTCAAAGATCTAACACATCTACAGATCATGCCTTCACCATTCAGCCAGCCTCCAACTTTAAGGTCAATTAGTCCTACACACTGCATGTGGCAAGGTCTTTACAAAGAATACTGTTAAGGGGTCCAGACATAAGCGAGGGATTCAGAATCAGCGTTACCACCCAGACAGCATAAAGTCCAGGCCCCGCTGCGGGGCCGCGAGCAGGTTTCAGGGGGGCCGCCAAGCAGAGCCAGTGTTAGTCTTGCTGGGGCCCAGGGCCCTGAGCCCTGCCCCGTGGGGCTGAAGCCGAAGCCTGTGCAACTTAGTTTTGCGGGGATCCCTGTGGCAAGGGGCCCCAGGCAACTGCCCTGCTTCCTATCCCCTAACACTGGCCCTGGCTTTTATATGCAGAAAAACAGTTGTTGTGGCAAAGGTGGGCAGTCGACTTTTTATAGCCGGGGGGGGGTACGCGGGGGGCCTCAAAGGTTGAGAGCCCCTGGCATAAAGAACTGAAGCCACACACCAGGTTCTTATCAATTTTGCAGCTGTCTTGGCATTGCTAATATGCCCACAATGATAAAGAGGCACCAACCGATGGGACACTTGCCTTAATCAGCTTCACAGGAGGAAAGGAATGTGGTAGAGATATAAACACGCTTACACCCTTTTGTGGGTGCAAGATAAATTTGCACCACAGCAACCATCTTGCCAAAGTCATACATCAACTCCCCTTTGCATTTGCAACACTGAAAGCCCTGGCAGGTCAGAGAAGTAGAGTATTTCAAAAGGCACAAGAGAGAACCTTCCACAGCTCTTGGAAAATCAAAGAATTCTGAGTCCCACTTCGCTTCCAAGATCTGTACAGGGCGTGGTCTCGGAAGCTGAATCAATTTGTTTTCAGCATTAGCCATAGGAATAGCTGACCTGTGACCTTCCAAAAAAAAAAAAAGATTTTTTCAAAGCACAACTCTTGCGTTGCTCAAAAGCATATATTCATGACGTGATGCTGGAGCACCCCAGAGGAGGGAAGAAACAAGGAGGCGAGGCCAATATTAGCTGACCTCTGTCCAGCTGAGAACATACATTGCATTTGTCTAGTCATTTTAAGTTTGCATTTCATTCCAGCCACATTGCAGGCTTCCTGCAGCACAGATACAGCTGCTGCAGCTTCCTTGCAAGATTTCTTCTCTTTAGACTAAGACTCGTGTTTCTATCACCCTTTCCCTCTTGTCCTATAACTGGGTACTGAACTTAGCCATCTGCCTGGCATGGGTGCGGAGCCCAGAACTGGAACAACACGGGGTGCTACAGGATAGAACTGTGATATGGGAAACTTCCACACTCCCTGTTCGCACTATGTCTGGCCACTGCCCTGAATCCTTTGTTTCCATGAGGATCAAATCTGCTCCGTTTAAACGCACACGGTACATGTCCTAGGTTACAAGCCTCACACTAGATTCTGCTTCTTGGTGATGAACCAAGTTCTAGTCCTTGCCTCCCCAAAAACATACACGCTTCTGTGCGTCTGCCGGGTTCCTGGAACAGTAACACTCTGTCATGTTCTCCATGGGAAAATGCCTCCATTTTCTATGCTGTAAGGGAAAAAGTAGCAAACCGGGAACCAATTTGTCATTTGTCAGCTCCTTACACGCCAAACTGTAACTGCAATGCACACAGCGGGGACTGCTCTGGTTCAGTCAAGCTTTCAGTCTGGGCAGAGTAATTCAAAACCCAGCTGAGTTCACTTTAAAAATTCCTTCACCAGTGCACGATTGCCTTGCATGCCTCTCCACCCCACCCAAAAAGCAGTACCTCATCTAACCCTGACATCTCATCTCAAGACCCTCGGCAACTGTATATCCAGTTCTGTGTGATTGAAACAGCAGCTCTCTAGCCACTAGGAGGTGAAGGGAAGGTTCTGGCTAAGGTGATAAGAGGCAAAACGGAGAAAGAAAACCAGTCTGGGCAGTGAATTGGCCAAGGCAGTTTTTACACCATTTCTCCCCCACCCCAGGCAATGTACTATTATAACCAGCTTTTAAAGGACCCTGGATGTCTGAGTGTTTAAGTCCTGGGAACCAATGCTGGGAGAATTTTCACTTTGACGCTGATCTATGGGCCACTCCCAGGAGCTGGTGACCAGTAACTGTCCTCTTGACAATAAGTGCCTATTTGAGAGGGGAAGAATACCACACTTGTGGCTGGCTTCTGTCTCTGACAGTCACTTATGGAAAACCAAAGGCCGGATGGAATTTTGTCTTTTTTGCTTTAAGATTCTTTGCTGATTTTTCTCGTGGTTCAAACCTAACAGATATGTTATCAAAGCACCGTTTAGCTACACAAATCACCACTAAGGCTAATGGTGCTGGAGGGCTCTGGCCCCAACGGATGGACTACAGGACACAGCTCAACAGGTATACTACAGAGGCATTCAGGGAACATATAACAACCAAAGGAGCCAAGTAAAATGGCCTAGATGAGGCCTGGCCAATTAATATCCCTGGAACATGCCCAAAATTCCACTTTGGGACCTGTGAGCCATTCAAATGAGATTCTCAGTGTAAGTTTGCCCTAATCCAGTGAACAGTTTTAGATTTCTCTCTCTGTGATGCTTCCCAACCATTATTCCACTTGTAATAGATGCCTCACTTAATTCTGGCAGGTTGGAGCCCTCTCAGCCATGCCCCAGGTGAACACTACAGGAGCAGTGCCCAGGAACATTCACGTGTCCATTTGCTCATGGTAAAATTACTACTGCAACGCAGTGTGTCCAAGCTCTCACGCGTGATCTGACAGGGTGGCTCAAAAGTGAGAACAAGTTTGATCTCACATCATGAAAGCATCAGAGTCACTCACACAATTCGGGAGCAATTGGAAGAGTACTCGAAAGCAGCCTGGGATTGGAATGGCAGGTGGGACTGAGGACTAGGATTGAAATCCATCAGCAGAGCTTGTAGGGATCCCAGAACTGCAAAACCAGGGGTGCCGCAGAGCAAGATTGAGGTGACAGTTAGGGGTGAACCAGCAAAGCTGCTGGGTGTGTTACTAGAATTGCAGGGGTGCTGAGGCAAGGATTGAGGTGCATTGGCAAAGATGCATGGGCCCCAGAGGGGGAACAGCAGAAGATGCTGCGGATGAGGACAGATGTGCACTGGCAAAGCTCGATGGGCTCAGAAGTGCTAAAACAGGAGTGAAAATGTGTGTTAGTCACATCTATAGACATGACTCAGACACACAAGGAGCTGAGTCTAGTAAGATGGTGCCATTTTTATACCGTCACTGTTCTGAGTACAAGCAATCTTTAACCAACTCCACCCCTCCCGAAGCTCTTGCTGCTCTGTGGATTTGTTGCAAATAAGCCTCAAATCTCCTTTCGGAGTCAGTGGTGTGTTCTCAGTTCGAAGCACAGCAAATGCCAGCAACACAAGCTAGATGGAAATACATGCAGCCTAGCTGCCAGCAACAGCCAGCACCAGTCTTTGGGCAGAAACGTGACTAACAGATTTTTCCCAATTGATTCAAACCAAGAACAATAATCAGTAAGTAAACTTTAACTGCCACCAAGAGAAAAATAAAAGTTTATTCTGTGATCTGCAGTAATTAGATTTTCTTTCAAAACTTAACAATGGAGGGGAAGTGCTTTAATCATCCACAACTCCAATTAGGTTTTCCCCTCTCTACATCTCTGGGAGAAGGGAACCAGATTGGAAACATGCAAAATAGCTAGTGCATTCCATTCCAAGCTGCAGCCAGGCATCCATGATAAGCCAGAGTCAATAGCAAGCCTCAAAGGATGCATCCGCTTAGGCAGCAGTTTCAAGACAGACCATGTTATTTGAAAGAATGAGCACCAGCTCCCACAGTGAAGGCAGTCGGGCAGCGTCTTCCACCTGGGAGGAAGCTGGTACTTTCTACAGCTGATCCTTAACTAATGAGAACAGAAAGGGAAAGAAATACACACACACACACACACTCTTATCGTTTGTTATAGCACAGAGGTTACACACTTAGCCTGCTTATCAGGAGTGCTGAACAAGCAAACAGCTCCCACTGAATTAAGTGGGAGTGGCAGATGCTCAGCAACTGTGAAAATCAGGCCATCGTAACACCTGTATGTGAAATCTTTGGCCACTTCCCTGAAGATTAGTGAAGGATCACTCATACACACAGCACATTCTCAGGAAAGGCAGCAGAGTGAAACCAACACAATCAATCATTCCAATTTCATTCTGCTGTGTGGGAAGCTGCAGGGACACAAGCATGAGAGAAGAGTTTTTCTTCAATGGATCATACTCCTTAGGTATCTATCACAGGTATTCTAGGCACTTAATATAAAACAGGATATAGAAGCATATATGAGCTAACTGATGGTACTGAATAGAAAGTGTCAACCAAAGGCCATTTGTCAAGGTCACTCTCTGGGACCCACTGCTCAGAGCTACCCCACTTGTATGAACTGGCTGAAAACTGACAGATAACCCAGTTCAGAAAAAGAGTAAGTATTCCAACAGGAACGTGTTGGCATCAAAAAACCACCATCATAACAGGCACTAACTGGCTTCCTTGCTGGCAGACGCCGCAAAGAAGCCAAGGGACTGAATGAACCATGGAGGCCAAGGTCATCTCAGCCCTCGAGGAGGTTCCTCTGTTATGATGATTTTGGGAGGCTGGGAGGGACCCAGGCAGAGAGGAAAGCTTGCACTACTGCTGCTCTATGAATCAGAGGCCTTCATACATGGCATTGTTACGCCCTTTACATGCACTAAAATTAAAGGAAATAATAGGATCTGGAGTTCCAAGATATGGTCAGTATTACAGCCTCTTTGGGGTTGAGGGAGAGGGTCTGACAACCAGAATCCAGGGATCAGATTAAAAACCAGGCCTCTCAGAAAACTCTGACAGCTTAGGACCTGATCAGCAGGAAAACAACCCAATTCTGGACTCCACAAGGCATGCGCGAGCCAATACTAACCACAAACTTCTCGCCGTTCTGCTCCACGTGTTTGTATGTGGGGATGGAGATGGGCACAGCCTGCTTTTCGGTGTAGTCATAGAACGACTGCCCCAAAGAGTCGTCGCTGGGGTCGAGGTTATCAGCCTCATGGGGCGGAACGGATAACACTGTCAGTATTAACTCCTTCTCTCCTGCTCGAATCAGGTCCACCACCTGCTTGTGCGTTGCCCCTTCTACATTCACGCCATTCCTGGGAAGGGAAAACACAATCAGGTCATAAACAATGCAGATGTGCCTAAGGAGTCTCAGAACCGAGCCAGGATCAGCCCAAAAAAGTGTGAAAACAACGTAGCGCTTCTTATTTACTCCCTTTACAACACTATTAGCTGAAGCTGCCTAATATCATGCAGTTTGACATCCAATGTCCCTTCAGTGACTTCCACCAGTCGTGAATTTGAGCCAATGTCTATTTAGGTTTTGCAAAAAATAAAATAAATAAAACGGGGGGGGGAGGGGTCAAGAACCCTCTTGATGAATGGAACTGATTTCAGTTTTATGGCAGCGGAAATAGGATTTGCAATTTAACACTTCATTTGCAGTGCTGGGAAGCCAAACACTACCTGTGGTATATGCCAATCCAAGAGAACTGAATAGATCAGATCAGTAGAGATGGATGAAATTTTCCCAGCAAATAGTAAATTTGCCAAAAAGTCCATTTTTCAGGGCACCGAAAACTATTTGCAAATTCAGAGCAAATTCAGCTAACAGATTCAGCTGGAAATTTTCTTTTTTTTAAGAAGTATCTTTCCAGAATCAAAAGTTGTATTTCACTTAGCAATTTTTCTAATCTTTTTTCTAAAAAACAAAAGAAAAGGGGGAACCCCAACCCACCCAAATGACCCAAAAAGCAAAAATACCAAAAACATTTTGTGTTGGGTTTAAATGTTTTAATATTTTAATTTTTTTGTGCAAAAAATAAAAAAATCAGTTATGGGCTGAACCAAACCAATTCCCCCCCCTCCAAACGCACTTTTTAGTTTGGCCCCCGGATAGAAAAATCAAATTAGTCGCTCAGCTCTACTGACCAGTTTAGTTTCACTCTCCAACCTGTGAAGTCCAAAAAGTAAAAGATTCATTGATGGTAAAAAGCCTATTTGATTTTAATCTGTGATCAGTTTTTGATATTACAGTATCTTAAATAATGCAGCTGAGGCTTTGTTTAATACAAATATGCTCCCTGTAATTTTCGAAATAGGCTTTACATATGAGAACTACAATTCTTCACCTTCCCAAAATGCTCATTGCTAGATAGGTCCCTGGAAGATGAACTTGCTGCTTTCAACTTAAAGCACAAATCTAAGGAGGTCCAAGATTAGGGAAGGGAAGGTTGACCCTCAACACAGAAAGCAGGTTTAACAGATTTTAAGGCCTGAGGGGATCATTATGATCACCTTGTTGACCTTCTGCACAACACCGGTCAGAGAATTTCATCCAAAGATTTCTGTACCTAATCCCATAACTAACAGTTGAGTTAGAGCAAATATTTAAGTTAGGAAATAAACCCAATGTAAAAAAATGGAAGGCTTGAAACTCTTGACACTAAGTGGTCTCTGAGAACTGCAAATGTTATTGCTCTCTCAACAAACAGCCACTGGACAGTCAACCCCTGCTAAGTTCTGGTCCAAGGATAGCCCAAGAGACCACAGCTGGTTACCAGTTTTTTAAAGGCATTTGTTTTGTAGTAAAAAAAAAATCCACACAAACATAGCTGTTTTGTTCTCTCTTCCAGTTCTGGGGAGGGGGAAAAAAGCCTTTTTTTTCCTCCCAGATAAGAATTCAATTTAGCAGCAAGCCTCCATAGATGGTGTCAACGGAACAGTCTCCGCCAGGGTTTGGTATCTGAAACATCCAGTTGTATAAACAGGAACAGTCCAAGCCGCATCCTTGCTAATCAGCCCAGATGCACTGGAACTGGGCTGCAGACTCCAGACAGAGAGCGCATGTCTCATCTGAAAGGACTGGCCGCTTCTCTTCATTAACTACACAGGCTGCTCAAAAACACACCCTTGGAAGGGCATGAACACAGAATTAGCTCAGGGATAGGGTGATGAGAAATTCCTTTAATCTTGGGGTCGCTGATTCCAATCCAACTAAAGTCAGAATGACCAAAACTAGGCCCCCCGATTTGTTTTCTTGCCACATAGGAACTGCTCTGTCCTATCAGACTAACTGTCCATCATGTCCCATATACTGTGCCTCTGGCCAGGAACACCTGATGCTTCCGAGGAATGCAAAAGAAAAGCTGTGCACACTTGGTTATGAAACGCTGCCCATGCCAGTGGAGGGAGAGAATTTTTTCTTAAACACTCCCCCTCAGGCAATTCTGTATCTCCCTCCTTGAGCGTGAGAATGGATTTTCATCATTAAGTGCAGAAAGCCACAAACACCACTCACAGAATTATTCAAGCCTGCTTGAAATGCAGCCACTGTTTTTAGCTTTCTGTCCTTCCAAAGTCTCCCTAACACTGAAATCAAAAAAAGGCAGCTCTTGCCACTTAATATCCAGTACCTTTTATTGAACTTTTATTTACAGAAAGATCCCTGAAAAGATTGTCTAAACTTACAAATCCGATCCAAGGTTCTGAACCAAGCCTCAAAAACTACTTAAGAGGGAACGCAGAAATAGATAGGATCAAACTGTCACAGCCCGGTTCAAGTCATCCGCTAAAGCAGGGTATTAGGCACAGTCGTTAAAATACTGTTCAAAGCCATATCATTTTAAAAGCCATATTATTTTAAAAGACAAAAGTGAACCTTCCCCACACATTGCCTTCAGGTTCTTCTGGGCTTAGAGGACTCTGCAGAACAGTGAAAGCTCAAACGCTTTGAGCACCTGAGGAAGGTGGAAGTACTTTGCATACAACGTGCTGGTACTTAGGGTTTGTACACACTACCACTGATGTCACTCAGGAGTGTGAATAAGCAGTAAGTTTCACTGACCTAAGCGCGGGTGTGGACAGCGCTCTCACTCCCCCGCCAACATAGCTACCGCCTCCTGCGGAGGTGGTTTTATTATGCCGACAGGAGAGCTCTCTCCCATCGGCATGGAGCGTCTTCACCACACACATAACAGTGGTGCAGCTGCACCGCTGTAGTGCTTCTAGTGTAGACTAGCCCTTAGAGCTGCGTGGCTGGAGAGCAGCAGATACTGGCCAGCTGCCCAACTCTGAAGGGAGCATCGCTGCCAGCAACAGCACAGAAGTAAAGGTGGCAACATCGCGATTCCCCCCACACACACACAATAGCCCCCATGATCCCCTTTTGGGTTGGGGCTCCCTCGGTTACAACACCTTGAAATTTCAGGTTTAAATCTCTGAAACCATGAAATTTACAATTTTTAAAATCCTATGACTGTGAAATTGACCAAAATCTACCATGAATTTGGTAGGGCCCTATTCCTGAGACAGCAATGCTATCCAAGAATTGTTTCCTTCAATGTGAAGTTAGTGCTGTTAAACAGTGCTGCAATGGACAGCCCTAGAGACTGACGCCATCTGTTTGTCCACAGACCACGTTCAGCACAAGGGGCCGCAGGTCATGTTTTCCTCACACTGTCTGCCGCCTGCATGCGTCAATCCAGACCTGAAAGGGGGAGCGGGGAGTTGGGCAGAAGAAAGAATTCAGTTACCGTGGCCCATTCAATCCTGGGCTTCCCGGAGAGACTGCCAAAGACTGCCAGTTGTGATGGTGGTTTTGGTAATATGGACGACTGTGCAATAGGAACTGGACTGAGAGCCATCAGATTCATTTCACAAGGGCTACAAGATGGAAACAGTTTTCAGTCACTCCCACCCTGAGCTGGATATGACCTAGGACCCCAAAAGAAAAAGCTCAATACTCATTCCCCGTCACCAGAGCCATCCCCGTCTCTCTCCTGACAGAGGTCATGCCAGTGAGAAATAATCAACTGCCCTCCTCTCCTCACTCTCAATTTCTAGCGCTTGCTTAACCATGCCTGCTTCCAGACTGATCGGAAAATGGCTGCTTCCTTGTGCAATTGGATACATACAGCCCCAGTCCCCTTCCAGAACCACACTTCCTCCTGGAGCTGGGAAGAGAACCCAGGGGTCTCACCTCCAAGTCCTGGCTCTAACTACTGCAACGTATCATTTCATTTGCACAAAAGTAATTGTCTGTGAAGTCCCCCCCGCCACCCAGTCACTTAATATATCAACCCAACAGGCTTCTTTATAAGCCCAGACACGATTTCAATGGCAGTCCTGCTGCTGCTCCACGGCACTGGCCCCCAGCTCTGCGCTACGAAGGCGCTGAAGGGAGCAGTGCAATACCACAGGGGCCAGACGACTAGCACCTGCGTAATAAAGTCACCATAGCAACTCAGCCAGGAGTAATCACCTCCAAGCCAAAGAACGGGAACAGTACGTAAGCAGGGATCCTAGTTTTCTGTGATATAAAAACCAAAATTCTCTGATAAAAAATAAAATAAAATCAGTGAATGAATGAACAATGAAACGCTGAACATTAGTTTCCCTAGCCACAATATATACAGGTATCAGCTGAACACAATGTTTTACTGATGCACAGTAGAACCCCGTTTATCCAAGCCTCCATTATCCAGCAGTCTGTATTAACCGAACCACCAGCTGGCCGGGGCTGACAGCGGTGGGGCTAACTAAGGCTGACAGCCAACACGCCAGCCACTCAGGGCTGGCAGTTCTGTTAATACACAGAAGCAGATAATGGAGTACGGATAAACGGGGTTCTACTTTATGTGTTTCAATTTTTTCACAAAATATAAAAATTCGCTGTAAAAATGCAAATTCCGCATTTTTCCATGGCAAACTGATTTCTAGGATCCCTGATCATATGGCATGGACAAATCAGAAGCCTCCTGAAGGGGGAGATCAGCTTAGCCAAACTACATAGTATTTACTCAGTGATAGAATTGTTTGGTTTTACAGAGTTTAAACACAGTGGTTCCTAAGACAATTGGATACCAGAGGATTTTTTGGACATGAGTGTGTTTTGTTTTTACTTCCACCCTTCCAGCAGACTCGCCCTGTCCCAGAGGAGAACTATTCATCCTCCAACTCAGCTCCTATCCAATCCAAGATGTCTCGCTGCAAGACAAAGCTGTACTGAGCCCCAAGGTGGGAACTCTTAAACAGGAAGACTCGTAGCATTCACTACCAATGGGCTGGAGAACCAAAACGATCTGCCATGACAAAGAACTTACCTCAGTGAGAAAACCACAACCTGCTGGGTGGCATCAGCCAGACACCTGTAGTCCACAGCCCTTTGTCAGATTTCAGTCAGACCCAGAGTGCAACTGACAAAAACTGGTCGCGCTTTTTCAGCTGGTACATCATTGAACATACTGTGGTAAGAGCAAGAGACTGGGAGTCCGGAAGTCGGGGGTCTATTCCCAGCTCTGCGACTGTGTCTGCGTGATTACGGGTAAGACACTTCCCCTCTGTGCCCAATTTCCTCATCTGTAAGGCCTGGATCATACAGACCTACTTCACAGAGGGGGTGGGAGGCTCAAGGAATGTTCGCCAAGTTGTTTGTTGAAATCTTTAGACAGAAGAAATTACAGGAGGACCAAGAATAGTGTAATGACTACAAACTCTGTGCCACCTTCAAGAGTTCCAACAGCTAAAGCAGAGGATAATTTAATCCAACTAGGAAGAGCCTTTTTAAATCCCCCACACCCATGGGGACTCTCAATGCCATGACAAATTCCCCAGGATCTTCCCCTCCCACCCTTCTTTCTTTTCTTAGGTCTCATCAGGAAAATGGTCAGTGACAGCGAGGAACAAAAACAGCTCCCCACCAGCCATGCTGAAAACATTTTCCCCTGTAGGTCCAACGGACAGGGTCAGTCAAGCTCAACGTGATCCATGCTGGCCAAGAGTGCTAGACAACAGCACAGCGAGGTACTTAGGAATGAAGAATGCTTACCCCTCTTTCAACATAAGCCTCAGCTTGTACATGTTGGCACGTGCTGGTGATACAGACTGGTGGAATTACATTAACATAAGACAATGACGTAGGGGCTCTAGGAACAAAACTTCCAAAGCACTAAGCCACAGAGACTGACCAGAGGTTCCCGGTCCACAGGCTACCATGGCTGGAAAGAACAGATGTCTGAAGTCCCCTACCCCCTTTTACAGCTTCACTTCTGGAATGCCAGGAGTTGCAAGGGGAGGGGAAGCAATCCAACGGGCACTGCTTCCAGGAGTCCCCACCAGTTTGCTGCACCCCGGGTGCATCTTTCAGCAACGGGACCATGTGGAGGGTCACTCAATGAATACTGCACGCCAAAAAGCACTGAACTATGCCTGAACCTGGGCACATATGCAAGAAAAAATCAGCAACCACGTTGGCAGTGAGAGGAAGAAGCAGAGTATAGTGCCATGACCGATCATAATGGTCCCTTCTGACCTTAAGTCTATGACCGCTTACTGGGGGCCTCCGTGTGGCCAGGGGTGCCTCTGCAGTGCTCTGCCCATTTTCTCCTCCACAGGGCTCCTTATACAAACCTTACAGTCCCCTGGAAAATTAAAAAAACATTCCCCACCTGGGATCCAATTTATTCAGTCCTCAGGTCCCCATTGGCCCTGCAGGTCCCAACCCAGTCTGTTTCATTTCTTAGCTGGGGGAAGGGGGGCGGGGAGAGAGGTTTCTCAGCCCTATTTCCAAGAGCTAAGTCACAGTTTGATGTCTCTGCAGGAGCCAAGTTCGCCCTCTGCAGCTGCTGCTTCAAGCCAGCTTTTCTCAGGCTCCTGTTTTCGTGAGCATCCCCCATCTTACTGCCATGCCCTCCTCTCAACCACCCCCTTCCTTGCAGTTTCCTGCTGCCTGTTGTATTGGAATCACCTGATCCGTCTCCCGTGGGCCTCATCTTGTAATCAGGGCTGGTTTAGCCCCAGGCTCTCCAGCCCATGGGCAAGCCATCCTGCTAGAGGGAGCCATTTGCAGCACATGGTTTTCCTAGTGTAAATGGGCCCTGGGGGACATTGACATAGGCACCAACTCCATGTCTGGAGCACCCACAGATCAACTCCTCCTCCATGTCCCCCCCAGCCCTCCTGCCCACTAGGGCACCGAGAAGCTCCTCCCCATCCCTCCCAGCACCTCCCGAAATCAGCTGTTCAGCAGCATGCAGGAGGCACTGGGGGCAGGAAGAGGTGGGGAAGGGGGAAGAAAGAGGCAGGACGGGGGCTTGGGGGAAGAGGTGGAGTGGGGGCAGGGCCTAGGGCGAGAGTTGAGCACCCCCCCACCCCAGGAAGTGGGGAAGTCGGTGCCTCTGGACACTGATGTTTTTTTGATAAGGTAGGATCTCCGCACATCGCTATGCTTAAAAAGGAGTTTTTCCAAGGTTTACAGTATTTATAAATCTCTTTAGAAAACACTTGAGGATTTTTAATTCTCCTAAATCATCTCAAGAGAAATGCCAACATATCCCAGAACAAGGACACTTAGGGGAAAACAGGGTGGATAAAAATCAATGATTTAGGAGGAGGGGGAATCAGTTTTTATTTCAATCGGAATTTATTTTATTTAAATTATTTTTTAGTAAAAACTGTTTAAAACAAAATCTAAATTTAATACAAAATACGTTGAGGACTAAGCTTGTTATAATCTCCTAAAACATTAAAATAAAAAAATAAATATGCTTGAGCCCCTATGAAAAACTCAGTTAGAGGCTGAGGGGAATCTAACTTTTACAGTTAAGCTTTATAAAAAGAGCACACTAGTAGTAAGCAAGCAATCTCTCATTCATTCTCTAACATACAAAATATGTACAATTAAGAAGCTGAAAATATTAAGCTACATAACTGCTTAAATAAATGTGTATATCATTATAGTGGACCCACCTAGCAAAAAGATGTACCAAATCTAGTGTAAAGGCTCTATTTTAGCAGTAAATCAACATATTTCAAGTGTGAGTGTCCCTTTCTTTAGAAAATAACTGAGGTACAAATAGGAAAGTTGATTAAAATTGAAGATTTTAAATGGAAGCTTTCCACATGGTGATTTCAAATCAATCCAGCCTGAGGGAAAAAGTTTGAAATCAACTTTGTCCTCCCCTAGTGGAGAGCAAAATGCCAACAAAAGATTAACGCTAAAAGCTGCCCTCTCACCAGTGTGCACCATTCAGCCAACAAGTCCCAACCATCCCACTAGTGGAGGAGAAAGTTCCAGGGACCAAAATATTGATAGGTTTTAAAAGTCGCCTCTTTCTAAGGAGCCGAGCCAGCAGCACTGTTACTCTCACCGCGATTTCATGCCTCGTCCATCTCTGTTAACCGAGGACTCTTCCCTACCCCAATCCCTCGCCTCTTTCTGTTCCTGACACCTGACTTGGAGCGTGTGATATTCTGTCTCTATCCAAGATTCAGAATTCCTCCAAGTAGGTCTGTGTCAAGAAATATTAAGAGTCCCATAAAATTCAGTGACTCACTAGCAAGCCATTCACACTCACTGCCTGCCCCTTAACACCAATCTGCCTCACTAAAATCTCTCCCCGTTAATAGATTTATTTTGAAATCCAGAGTCAGGAGTCCACTCACACAACGTTCTTTTATTACAACAATGGGAGCAGGTTGCTAACAGTGGGGTGGAAAGAGCGATAATCTTGACATCTATAGATAACAAAGATCCCATGACAAGGACAGTAACCATACAGATCAGCAGCCTCCTCAGGAGAGGCCTCTGCTGGACATGAAGCTGAATCACCCTGTAACAATGTAACAGGCCTTTCCCCACAACTGCTGCCATCAGCCTCTGAGACAGAACGTCGATCGTTTGCACCTCTCTCCCCCTACGCCTCTCACACTCTTACCCAAGCTGGAGTCCTGACTTCCCCCTTCCAAAGGCCACTGTGAAGTCCAGAAACACCTGACTAAATAACATTCACTGATCACCCTCCCTCGCTCACTGACCCCTTCTACCCATAAAGATCTCACCAGTCTGCTGTGGACTGTACCAGTTCCTATCCTCAAACATCTAGCACAGGGGTGGCCAACCCGTGGCTCCGGAGCCACGTGCGGCTCTTCAGAAGTTAATATGCGGCTCCTTGTATAGGCACCGACTGGCCACAGCTGGAGCTACAGGCGCCAACTTTCCAATGTACTGGGGGGGGGGTTGCTCACTGCTCAGCCCCTGGCTCTGCCACAGGCCCTGCTCCCATCTACCCCTTCCCACCCCCTCCCCTGAGCCTGCTGTGCCCTTGCTCCTCCCCCTCCCCCCCAGAGCCTCCTGCACGCCACGAAACAGCTGATAGGGAGGTGCAGGGAGTCGCTGATCAGCGGGGCTGCCGGTGGGTGGCAGGTGCGGAGGGAGCTGACAGAGGGCTGCTGATGTGTTACTGTGGCTCTTTGGCAATGTACATGGGTAAATTCTGGCTCCTTCTCAGGCTCAGATTGGCCACCCCTGATCTAGCACTTGGAGGTAAGGACTTCAGTTGTATGGCACAATTCACCTACTAGACAGCGCAATACAGGCTACAGCAACAGGTGTTAGTAGTAGTGCCTAGAGTTCTGGGGCCCCAGGTGTGCAGGGCGCTGCATAAGCACAGACAGCCCTGCCTCTAAGACAGAGGTGGGCAAATTACAGCCCGTGGGCCACATCTGGCCCGCAGGACCCTCCTTCCTGGCCCAAGAGGCCAGCCCCCGGCCCCTCCCCTGCTGTTCCCCCGCAGCCTCAGCTCACTGCGCCGCCGGCGCAATGCTCTGGGCGGCGGGGCTGTGAGCTCTTGCTGGGCAGCGCAGCTGCAGAGGCATGGCCTGACCCAGTGCTCTGTGGTGGGCAGTGGCATGGCTGGCTCCAGCCGGGCGGCACAGCTACCTGTCCTGGTGCTCTGGGTAAGGGGCGGGGAGGTTGGATAGAGGGCAGGGGAGTTCGGAGTGGTCAGGGGACGGGGGGCGGATGGGGTCGGGGCAGTCAGAGGGCAGGGAACAGGGGAGCTGAATGGGGGCAGAGGTCCCGGGGGGGCAGTCAGGAAGGAGAGGGGGGGTTGAATGGGGCAGCAGGGGGCAGTCAGGGAGAAGGGGTGGTTGGATGGGGCAGGGGTCCTGGGGGGGCAGTCAGGAATTAGAGGAGGGGTTGGATGGGGCGGTGGGTGGCAGTCAGGGGACAAGGAGGGGTGGATGGGACGGGGTCATCAGGGGACAGGGAACGAGGGGGGTTGGATGGGGCAGGAGTCTCGGGGGGGCCATCGGGGGGCTCGGATAGGGGATGGGGCCTGCAAGTCCACTCAGTCCTTCTTCTTGTTAAGCCAATCGCTCAAACAAGTTTGTTTACATTTGCAGGAGATAATGCTGTCAGTTTCTTGTTTACAATGTCACCTGAAAGTGAGAACAGGCGTTCGCATGGCACTGTTGTAGCCGGAATCGCAAGATATTTACGTGCCAGATGCACTAAAGATTCAAATGCCCCTTCATGCTTCAACCATCATTCCAGGGGACATGCGTCCATGCTGATGACAGGTTCTACTCAATAACAATCCAAAGCAATGCGGACCGACACATGTTCATTTTCATTATCGGAGTCAGATGCCACTAGCACAAGGTTGATTTTCTTTTTTGGTGGTTCGGGTTCTGTAGTTTCCGCATCGGAGTGTTGCTCTTTTAAGACTTCTGAAAGCATGCTCCACGCCTCGTCCGTCTCAGATTTTGGAAGGCACTTCAGATTCTAAAACCTTGGGTCGAAATCTCACATTGGTACCTTCTCTGCGTTTTATGAAATCTGCAGTGAAAAAGTGTTCTTAAAATGAACAACATGTGCTGGGTCATCATCCGAGACTGCTATAATATGAAATATATGGCAGAATCCATAAAACAGAGCTGGGGACATACAATTCTCCCCCAAGGAGTCGGTCACAAATTTAATTAACGCATTTTTTTTTAATGAGCGTCATCAGCATGGACGTGTCCTCTGGAATGATGGCCAAAACATGAAGGGGTATACAAATGTTTAGCATATCTGGCATGTAAATACATTGCAATGCCAGCCCCAAAAGTGCCATGCAAAGCAAATGCCTCTTCCCACTTTTTGGTGACACTGTAAATAAGAGGGCAGCATTATCTCCTGTAAATATAAACAAACGTGTTTGTCTTAGCGATTGGCTGAACAAGAAGGAGGACTGAGTAGACTTGTAGGCTGAGAAGTTTTACATTGTTTTGTCTTTGAGTGCAATTATGTAACCAAAAAAAAATATCTACATTTGTAAGTTACACTTTCATGACAAAGAGATTGCACTACAGTACTTGTATGGGGTGAACTGAAAATACTGTTTCTTTTGTTTATTTTTACAGTTCAAATATTTGTAATAAAAAATACACTTTGATTTCAATTACAACACAGAATACAATAAATATGAAAATGTAGAAAAACATCCAAAATATTTAATACATTTCAGTTGGTATTTTATTGTTTAACAGTGCGATTAAAGCTGCAATTAATTTTTTTTTTAGTTAATTGTGTGAGTTAACTGTGATTACACCCCTGAGCAACGCAGCTCAGTTGACTTATTTTTTTAGTATAGACCTGGCCTAAGTGGAAGCCTCATGACTTGAGACCATTAGAAGTAGGCTGGATAGAGCACTGGAGAACAAACAAAACAACAGAACAGAACCCTGCCCTGGCAGCTCAGTTAGAACCTAATCACTATTTCCCATCTCTAGTATGCTCGTAACGAAGAGAAGCACTTGTACGCTGACCTTCTCTTTTCCAGCTGAAAATCAAGTCCTAGTTTTAACATTCCTCGAGTAAGATAAATACTCATTAAGTAGAGACAGCATAAGCAAATTAAAAGTCCACTGACTTTACCACTGCTGCTTATCTTCCTCACACTGAGAAAAGAGCCTGGATCATTTTGTAATTGTTTTCACACAAGCTTCTCATGCCACTTTAAGGAAGTTCTAACAGCTCCGTGTGTATTAACAGGCTCAGCATAGCCTATGGTACAGTTCCCATTCTTCTGTTGTGGTTTTGGAAGCAATAAAAAGACTAAACGAATGCTAGTGAGAAAGGTTTTGAAGTACACACAAAAACTCGTGCTAACATTTCAAAAGGCTTTAAAAACAAATATTGCTATAAAAGGAGTAAGATTTAACTAGGCAAATGAAGAAGACTTGGTCTTACTAAAGGGGGCAAGTATTTTTGGACACTTCAGAAATAAAGCTTGATATCAATTCTGGAAACTGAACAGCAATTACTTTCTTTCAGCTTATACAAGCAAATAAAGAATCGCACCAATAAGGAAAGAGTATCATTTAGTCCAGGTCTACACTACAGAATTTGTCAGCATAGCTCTATCAGTCAGGGTGTGAAATAACCACACCCCCATCCAGCACAGCTATGCTGGCAAAATCCCCAGTGTAGACACAGTTGTGCCAACAGAAATCTGCCTCTGTCAGCATAAACAATGTCGTTTGGGGAAGTAGTATTATTATGCTGACAGAAGAACTCCTTCCATCAGCATAAGCTGTGTCTACACTAGGGGGCTATGGCAATACACCTCTACCAGCATAGCATTTGTAGTGTAGATAAAGTCTTAGTGCCCAGCTATTCTAGAGTATTTACAACGGCACAACTCCACCGATGCAGCTGCGCCACTGTAAGCTCTCTCATGTATCCACTCTAAGCCAATGAAAAAGAGCTCTGCTGTCGTCTTAACTACTCCATCCCCCGCAAGCGGCAGTCGCTATGTCGGCAGGAGGTCTATGTGGTTGTAACTTATGTAACTCAGGGTGGTGATTTATTCACACCCCTGAGTGACAGATTCTAGAACTGGAAGGGACCTCGAGAGGTCATCAAGTCCAGTCCCCTGCCCTCATGGCAGGACCAATACTGTCTAGACCATCCCTGATAGACATTTATCTAACCTACTCAAATATTTCCATAGATGGAGATTCCACAACCTCCCTAGGCAATTTATTCCAGTGTTTAACCACTCTGACAGTTAGGAACTTTTTCCTAATGTCCAACCTAAACCTCCCTTGCTGCAGTTTAAGCCCATTGCTTCTTGTTCTATCCTATGAGGCTAAGATGAACAAGTTTTCTCCCTCCTCCTTATGACACCCTTTTAGATACCTGAGAACTGCTATCATGTCCCCTCTCAGTCTTCTCTTTTCCAAACTAAATAAACCCAGTTCTTTCAGCCTTCCTTCATAGGTCATGTTCTCTAGACCTTTAATCATTCTTGTTGCTCTTCTCTGGACCCTCTCCAATTTCTCCACATCTTTCTTGAAATGCAGTGCCCAGATCTGGACACAATATTCCAGTTGAGGCCTAACCAGCGCAGAGTAGAGCGGAAGAATGACTTCTCATGTCCTTGTTTCAGTCTTCACCGAGAAGTCTGAAGGAATGCCTAACACAGTAAATGCTAATGGGAAGGGGGTAGGTTTAGAAGATAAAATAAAAAAAGAACAAGTTAAAAATCACTCAGAAAAGTTAGATGCCTGCAAGTCACCAGGGCCTGATGAAATGCATCCTAGAATACTCAAGAAGCTAATATAGGAAGCCTCTAGCTATTATCTTTGGAAAATGATAAGAGACAGGAGAGATTCCAGAAGACTGGAAAAGGGCAAATATAGTGCCCATCTATAAAAAGGGAAATAAAAACAACCCAGGAAACTACAGACCAGTTAGTTTAACTTCTGTGCCAGAGAAGATAATGGAGCAAGTAATTAAGGAAATCATCTGCAAACACTTGGAAGGTGGTAAGGTGATAGGGAATAGCCAGCATGGATTTGTAAAAAACAAATCACATCAAACCAATCGGATAGCTTTCTTTGATAGGATAATGAGTCTTGTGGATAAGGGAGAAGCGGTGGATGTGGTATACCTAGACCTTAGTAAGGCCTTTGACACAGTCTCGCATGATATTCTTATCAATAAACTAGGCAAATACAATAAGGTGGGTGCATAACTGGCTGGATAACCGTACTCAGAGAGTAGTTATTAATGGTCCCCAATCCTGCTGGAAAGGTATAACAAGTGGGGTTCTGCAAGGGTCTGTTCTGGGACCGGCTCTGTTCAATATCTTCATCAACGACTTAGATACTGGCATAGAAAGTACGCTTATTAAGTTTGCAGATGATACCAAACTGGGAGGGATTGCAACTGCTTTGGAGGATAAGGTCATAATTCAAAATGATCTGGACAAATTGGGAGAAATGGTCTGAGGTAAACAGGATGAAGTTTACTAAGGACAAATGCAAAGTGATCCACTTAGGAAGGAACAATAAGTTTCATACATACAGAATGGGAAGAGACTGTCTAGGAAGGAGTACGGCAGAAAGGGATCTAGGGGTTATAATGGACCACAAGCTAAATGAGAGTCAACAGTGTGATGCTGTTGCAAAAAAAGCAAACATGATTCTGGGATGCATTAACAGGTGTGTTGTGAGCAAGACAGAAGTTATGCTGTCATAAGGTGTCATGTAGACATAGCCTAAGGCTCTATGCCTTTCGTATAGTATTCTCCTCACTTGGTCAGAAGGTGCAAACTGGGTTCTGAGAAGAACTCCAAAGAGAGAGTACAAACTGGAGAACAGGACTTCAATCATCTTGCTGATTGCTGCTGATCTTTCTGATAGCGCTGTATCTCATCGCTACTTTCAATTCCATCACAACTCTCCTAACAAATCTTGTAACACTTACATAGCTCTTGCCACATGTGACAAAGTGGGTATTTTCTGTAATATTTGTATGAATCCTAGGCATGCCTCAGTTTCCCTCCGTACATTGCATTGCTACCCAGTGGGTGCAAAGGGTTAATCCTGCTTCTGGAAGAGGGTAGGAGGGGTGTGCGTCACCTCGCTGTCTGGGGGGAACGAATAGAGTCAGTGAAGAACTGGCTCAAACCAATCCAATTCAACAGAGGGTCCAGCAAGACAAAGAGATGCCCTAACACAGTGGTCCCTAACATTTTACCGTGCGTCCCCTCTTTACCGCGTCCACGCCCCTCCCTGACCTGTGGTTGGGAGCCAGGGCCGTGGTAGGGGGCTGAAGCTGAGGCCAGAGCCACAGCTGGGTGCCAGGGCTGTGGCCATGGGAGCCGGGGCAGGGCTAGGGACAGAGCAGGTCTGGGTACAGCTCTCTGCTCACTCCCCTATGGGGCCTGGCCGGGGCCCTGCCACACCTCCTGAACATTCCTCCATGCCACTGCCCCAAGGACAACACCTAACAGCAGGAAACCGCCGCAGGCTGGATGGGGGACTGAGCTGGAGAACAAGGTGTCAGGTGACTGGCGGAAGGGCGACCCTTTTGGAGGGACTCAGGAGCCTGGAGCCGGGTAGATAAAGAGAGAATACGGGACGAGAGCCAGAGGTGGAGTCCATCACAGCTTGGCTGGCTCATCACGGCACTGGTTTAACCAGAGTGCACTATAGCCTAACTTCTGCCTCTCTGTGCTACCCCAAGAACGTTCAGATTCTGTAGCCAGGTGACTCCTCAATTATTCCTTTGTTCTGAAAAAGGCTGCCTGTGTCGCTGTAAATACTCCCTGAGAGAACGGTGCAGGCCCAGTACAAGCCTCCCGTAGGAGTTTGGCTTGACTGGATTCACTCGAGGGAGCCAGAGAGAGAGAGACAGGGAACACTAGGGCCAAAGAACCAGCCTTGGAGGCCACGGGCCTGCCCCTGTGGATCTGCGTGGGTCCTTGGGGCCCAGCACAGTAAAGGGGTCACTCCAAGGAGACTACTTACAAGCTGGGGCATGGCCCAGACCTATCACACCATACAAATAACTAGAGAGACATCCGCCAGCTTCTTAATTTGTTACTACTGTAAGGCATTACAGTTAAGTAGCAACGTACTGGAATAGTGCTAGTTTAAAAAGGACACAATTAGCTTTCAGCCTACGGTTCAGGCTTTGTAAATAAACATTTCAATCCTAGTATGAAATATGTTTTTCTAAGAGCTTTGATGTTTTTTTAAAAAACCATTTCCTCCACTGTCCTACTATACCAGAACCAGAGAGTGAAACTGACTAAACACAAGGGAAACTGACCAACCTATACTTTCATTTTTTCAGCCTGCAGGAAATACAAAATTCTGAACAAGTGGTGAAAAGCAGCTATACATTATTTCAGCTTCAGTAGTCTCAGGTGCTATTAGTCACACATATGGATTTTGTTTAAATATACTATGGAAATGTTCTGTCAGCTTAGCTGGATACATGCAATAGCTTTTCAATTGCATGCTTGATGAAAAGCCCATAACACAAGAACCCTTCATTAGAGTGGATTTATAAACACTACTAGAAAGACAAAAACAAACTGTCACAGCAATATACAAACAGTGAATTATGTTGAGGAAGAAAGTCAATCAGCTGGTGTTGAGAAGGATTTTGGTTTTGTATCCTCACAGGAAACAAAGACGGTAAAACAATCAGACCTAATGCACTGTGCAAGTAGTTATGCATACAGACTTACAAGTGGATACAGGACTAACAGCAACCACTGAGAGGAAAATGGTGAATCAATCTCCTGGTAAAACAGAAAACCAAGCATCCCTCTTATTCATTTTACACATTCACAGGCCTGGAATTGAGCACTATAACAGTAACAGTGTAAAGCACTAGTATGTTCTTCAGCTTCTCATCAGCTAAAATTACAGGAAGACTTTTAAAAAGTTTCCAAGACTCTGAACTGCAAAATTTCAAGGAGAAAGTGAGGTATAATCAGGGCATGTTAATTCAAGTACTTGGTGAGCTATAATATAACACGACCACAGTATAGAGCACTAAAGCAGAGACCTGCAGGGCTCAGAAAAGTCACTCATTTAAAGGGAGTTCTGCCTAGCTCAGCCTGCTGACCATTTCGTAAGGTGATTTTCTGGCAATTTGCCCTCTCGGCAAGCAGTAAAACTCTGAAAAAGCAGCACACACAGCTGCCTCCTTGTTTTTCTAGAGACAGCGTCTGTACTTTTCCAAAGCAGAATCAGCTTTCTGTGCCTCAAGTCCACGCATGAAGTTAGACTTCAGAGCAAAGAGATGAGTTTAATCTCATTCAAAGAAGGAGCTAGTCTTTTTATGTGACAGCACTGAGAAAACAGAAGTGTGTGTGCACCCACATATATAGGTCCAGCCAAGCCCCGAGGGTGTTGGTACAGACCCCATTGTGTTACTCAGGTCCTGAAATAACCTGCAGACATGTATAATTTCTCACCTATTATGAGTAATTTATTTGGCTGTTAACATCCCAAAGGCATAATTGGAAAAGTCAATTAGTAGAACACCAAAAATATTTTCTCTAAGTGCTCATCTAGTCCCAAATTACCATCTGAATACCTCCAACATTAACAGATTCATCCATACAACACCCTATGAGGCAGGAAAGTATTATCCCCATATTATAGACAGGGAACTGAGAAGGAGATTAAATTATTCTTCACATGTGTGCGTCAGGGCATAAACCAAACTCCAAGGGAAATTTTTCCTATAGGGGGATTATTCAATAAATGCCCACTTCAAGCTATTTTGCATATTCCTTTGAAGTAGCACGTACTGTTGGGAGACAGGCATCAGCACAGATGGACCACCTGTTGGATCTGGTAAGCCAATTGCTAGCGTTCCTGTGTGTGGCAGAGCTACGAATTGAATTTAGCTTTGGCCAATGGCTTAACCACCAGGCAATTCTTCTACACGTGGCTCACTGATACTTAAAACTTGACTCCTTCTGTATCTATTAGATCATCTCAAGCAAGCTTTGCTGTAACCAGTGACTTGCACACCTTGAGAGAGGCTTTTTTTTAAAAAAAGATTAGTTATGACTGTCATTCAAGGTGATAATCAAGGAACTAAATTTGCTTTCTTTGTCTGCCTTCAGTGCCCTCAACTCCCACAAACAGACAACATGCTAAGAAGATTAGAGAGGCATTTCATAGTCATTATGCTGCAATGTCAGCTTTCAAAACCAAGCATTTTGAGCTAGAAGTTACAAGGGGGAGATTCATATCAGAGTATCAGGCAGTTAAGCGCTTTATAACAAGCGCAGAAAACACAATTAGACGCTGTTGAGAAACATCAGACATGCATAATGCTTAGCCACAGATTGCAAAGTAGTTTACAGATGTTAAGCCTCACAACCCCAGAGATGCCATACAAAATATTTTAATTGTGATGGAGCCAATTGCACAAAGACAGAACAAAATGATGGTCCCTACTCCAAAAAGCTTACATCTAAGAATGGATGGATACTGCACCCCAGTATTTCTCTTTACTACAGAACTCCCTATTCTTTGAATGAGGAATATTGCAGAAAATTAAAGACCCCATGTACTAGATATCCTGTTTTAAATGGTACCCACTGTATTTACATTTTATATCCCTTTTTACAGATAGATAAGCTAAGGCACAAAAAGGTGAAATGATGTGATCAGGATCACATATGCTGTGTTGTTGTAGCCACGTCAGTCCCAGGATATTAGAGACCCCCAGGGTGGGTGAAGCAATATTTTTTTATTGGACCAACTTCTGTTTTACTGGACAGAAGTTGGCCCAATAAAAGATATTACCTCACCCACCTTGTCTCTCTTGATCGAGACCACACAGCAAGAAAGTGGAAGAGCTGGGAACAGGACCCAAGAGACCTCCTCCCAGCTTCATGCTCTAAAAGAACGTTACTTTGCTTTGTTATAGGTCAATCGCAGGGAATTTGCCTCAGTTTATGTGAGTTCCAACAAAGCCCATCTCAGAAGCACACAGTTTCAGTGCTTTTGAAGATGCGAAACACTACATAAGTATTTGCAAACACAGAGGCATTTAGGCACCTAAACAAATGGCCTGATTTTTTAGGGATGGTCAGCACTCAACAATTCCTATTCTGTCTCAGGATCCTTATTTATTCACCTAATCATAGGCCATGGAGGCTGGGAAGGAGGGCAGGGGGGCCACCCAAACCATGGCTCAACCACTTTTTGGCTGGGCCAAACTGTGTGGCACTGCAACCCTGCACACCAGCTCACAACACCACTTGTTCAAATTTGGAAGGGGTGGATATAGGAGTCCATGGGCAAGGAAGTCAGGTTGAGGGGGATGCAAATCTATAGCTCCTCACACATACACTTTAAGTGGCATTCCAGAGCCCCTGTGCTTAAGTACGAGTTAGCTTCGACACCAAGTTTGAAAACAGTCCATCTCTACCAGTGCTGTCTCTGCAGCGTCAGATGAGCCTCTGCAGAAATTAACTTTAAGAGCAGGTTACACTATCATGGAATGAATGACTTATTCAGTCAACATACTAGAAAGCATTGGATTCGGTGTGCCCCCAAATCAGCAAACTACAGCACACCTAGTACAAATGTGTGCCTCCTGAGTCCCAGGGAACCCCACCCCCACCATTGTGCTTCTGTGGAGAGGAAGGAAAATCAATGCTATTTCTGGAGTCAGTTTTATTGTTTTCTCCTCCAACTTGCTGCAATACTATTACTTCCAGGAGTTGGATCCCGGGATAACATAGCTGAGTGTGAAGAGACACAGGATCCTCTGCTCCATGCTGACAAAATACAATCAGGAACAATTAACCTTTTAAGTTGCCGATTTATGCACTTAAGTTAACAAAAGTATCAGAGAGGTAGCCGTGTTAGTCTGGATCTGTACAAGCAGCAAAGAATCCTGTGGCACCTTATAGACTAACAGACGTTTTGCAGCATGAGCTTTCGTGGGTGAATATTCTGTGCCACAGGATTCTTTGCTAAGTTAACAAAAGTAAGATCTGATATTTGCTTTCTCGCACTGGGGACCCTCCTATTTCACCAGTGCTACAACAGAGACACTGGAAGAGATTAAAGTGATTTGTCCTAAGATCACACATACTGTCAGTGGCAGAGCCAGACACGGGAGTCCCAAGTCCCAGTCCTCTGCTCTGCCTACTATTCTATAGTCCCTCCAATAGATGGGAATAGAACCCAGGAGTCCTGACTCAGTCCTCTGCTCTAGCCATTAGACCTCATGACCTTTCAAGAGATGGAGCAGAGCTCACTAGAAGTCCTGCTTCACAAGCCTCTGCTCTAACCACTAAACTACATGTTGCCATGTGAAAGAAACTAGGGGTCAGTTCCTGAACTGGTGTAAACTGTCCTGACTCTACTGGACAATTTATACCAAGTAAGGATCTGCCCTCAAGTAACCTTGTCAAAGAAGAAATCCTTGGATCTCAGGGATCACACCCCAAAGCCAGCCCATAGCCTCGAAACCTATTTCAATAATTTTAAACATTCAATTCTCTTTAGTGTTTTCCACAGGGAGCACGATTTCCACAGGGTGGAGGATTTTAGACTCAGCATCCTGTAATGCATACAAATATTCCTTCAGTCGATAAATACTGTTTTCTAAATACATCCCCTAGCTGCAAAATTCACCGAGTGTACATGTTCTCTGCGAAGGAAAGTCAAAGCACAAACATTCGGGTCACACAGCAGAAAGCCCATTGTGGATACAAGGCTCCCCCAGCCCAGATTACAAACACCCACATAACCAAGGGCCTGTAAGAACATTTCCCATCCAGTGGGACCAAACAAACAACTCCTCCTTCACACACTTAAATCCACAAAGACTGGAAACCAAGGCATTTTTACTGCTATGAAATACTCATATTGAATAAGTATTTCAAGATCTCTGACTCTGCACACACATTGATCTTTACATATTTTTAATTTATCTTACAGTTGAACACAATTAGGGGGAAAAAAACACAAGCCGCCAGAGGCACCGCAGAACCCACCTGAAGAATTACAATGCGCTGGGGGAAATTCAGTTCAAAATCTCAACAGGTCAAGGACAAGCTATGAAGGAGGCTCAAAGAACTACTAGGCCGCGTCTCCAGTGTTAAGGACCAAATTTTAAGTTGTCCCCCCTCCCCCCCCATCAGACTCGATATAGTAAAGATCAAAATGTTTCTATTCAGAGATTGTGTTGGGGGTTGTATTTAAAATTTCCTCTGCAGGATTTTAATACCTCACTGCACAGGACAGGTGCAAGTGACCAGAAACCAGTGACAGTCAAGTACCATTGTCCACGTGATGTGAAATGAGAAGTAAAATCAGTCCCACCTCCAGAAAGTGGCTCCCTCTGCACTCACTCCTTCATGTAGGGGCTGGGGAGGGGGGTGTGGGGGGGAATTGAAACCCTATTCTGGAAACATACAGGTGGGGAGAATATCCTAGGTTCTCTCCAGAGAGGGCTTCCCCTTCTCTACACAGAGTATGTGCCAGGGGGGCGGGGGAGGAATGGATCCTTCTGTCTGCCAAGGGTGCAATTCCTCTTATGCACCTTGACCTATGTTCTCTCCAATCCCAGAGGGGCAGGATCCCCCTATGTGGAGAGAGGGGAGATTCTCTGTCCTGGCTGAGGCATATTCCCATTCCCAAGGGAAGGCATTAACCCTCTCCCCTACAGCATATGCCCAAGCCCCCCAGGATGCAGACACCTTTGCACACCACAGCTCCCTCTCCCCACAGGAATCTCTCTGAGCCCTTCTGCTGTCCCCCAGCCACCCTCCCCAGAGCCCTATTCCATATCCTCATCCTCTAGTCTCCCCACCCCTGCACACACCTCCAGGGTACTCCATGTACACCCCAGGGTGGTCCCCTCCCCTGCTGGTCTCCCATAGAGGAGTTTCTCAGAAAGGTCACCTCTCCCCATCTGCCAGACCCCCCAAGCTCCCAACTTGTGCACTCCAGCCTATATGCCTAGAGATCTCAGGGCCACAACTCTCCCCCCAAAAGGATCCCCATTTAAATGCCCCCCAAGATGGCACCCCTCCCTTACCAGGGCCCCACTCCCCCAAGGAGTAAGAGGTTCCGATGGGGGAGGTCGCCCTCCACCAGGTCACCTATAGTCCCAGCTCCAGAGTGTCATCTCCCCAACACATCTCTCTGAGCTCAGCTCCACTGGGGCTGGTTCTCCTTCAGGTGAGGTCCCCTCCCCGCCTCAGGGACCCAGTCCATGGGCGCTGCTGCACCCCCAGGCTTGAGATGGTTTCCATCAGACACAAGTTCAATGGTTCTCGGCACCGCCACAATACAAACTGGCCCAGTCCCGCCCCCGCCCCCCAAGTACTCACATCCCCAATACGCGGTGTGTGTGGGGGGGTCCCCCTCCATCCCTTCCCCCCACCACTCTGTGCCGAGGGGCGCCCCTCCCCCATCTCCCGCTGCCCCGCCCCCCGGGTCACTCTGGAGGGGGAGGGGTCCCCCCCCCCGGCTCGCTCGCCCACTCTCTCTCGCTCCGCCCGGCCCCCCCGTACTCACACCTCCAGGATGCGGTCCCCCTTGCGCACCCCGGCGCGGTCGGCCGCCCCCCCGCCCAGCACGGCGCTGACATGCTGCAGCGGCGCGTACAGCTCCCCGTTGATGCTCCGCAGCTGGCCGCCCTCGCTCACTTGGCCCCGCACGTTGAAGCCGTAGCCGGACTCCGACTTGACGATGCGGACGACGCGGGGCCCCCCCGGCCCGGTCCCGCCCCCCCCGTTGCGGTGCGGAGCCGGCGCCGAGCGCTGCAGCCCTTCGCCCTCCTCGTCCGCCATCTTGGCGAGCAGTTCGCGGCCGTCGCCGTCACGCGATCCCCTCACCGACCACCGTAGCCAGGGCACCGAATTGCTAAGGGAGATGTAGTTCAGTGTCTCTGAGGGGCGCACAGCACCATAGGAAATGTAGTGCAGGGTCTGTGAGGGGCGCGTGGCACCATGGGAAATGTAGTGCAGGGTTTCTGAGGGGCGCACAGCACTATTGGAAATGTAGTTCAAGGAGCGAGGGGGCGCGCATGGCATCATGGGAAATGTAGTGTGAGGGGCACACGACCGCCGTGGGAAAGATACTCGGGGGGAAGCCTGGTGATGCATGGCACTATGGGAAATGTAGTCTGGGGAGTCTGAGGGGCACAAGACGTTATGGGACGTATATTGCGGGGGGAAGCCTAGTGATGCATGGCACTATGGGAAATGTAGTCCAGGAATACTGAGGGGATTCACGACACCAGGAGAAATGTAGTTAATGGAGCCTGGTAGGCCTTGTGGGAAATGTAGGCCAGGGAACCTGAGGGGTGCATAGCCCTATGGGATATTTATTCTGGGGAACTGAGGGGCACATAGCCGCATAGAAAATGTAGTCTGGAGAGCCTGGGGGCATATGGCACCCTGGGAAATGGAGTCTGGGGCGACCTAGGGAGCATGGCACCTTGGAAAATGGAGTCTGGGGTCACCTCAACCCCCCCAAGCCTCATGGGTGATATAGGCCCTGTCACCCCCACAGCTCCATGGGAAAGGTAGATGCAGAGGCTCATGAGAATTGTAGTTCCACAAGCCCTGGCACTGCCTCATGGGAGATGTAGTTCATTAGGAGTGCCCCACCCACAGTGTGCGTGGGAAGAGGTGAGTGCTGGGGGGTGTAGTTTCGGTGACTGTCTGGGGACTGGGAGCCTTGACCTGAGCCCTCTCTGGGGCAGGAGTCATCTCTGACCCCAACCTCTCACCACAGATGGCAGCTGTCACTCATTGCCATAGCAACTGTGAGACATGAGACATCTCACCAAGCCACACTGAGATGTTATCGCACCGTGATGTCATCACATTTACTCTCATGACAGCCCATTGCATTAGAATCCCATCACACGTCATAACATCCCATCACGTCAAAAAAACACCATCACATCAGATGAACCCCAGCTTGTGGCAACACATTCTGATGTCATGGCTGCTGTGACAAAGTGCCATGGTATCACATGGTGAGGCTGACAACACATTGTGGTATGACATTGCCCCCATCATACTGCAACGCCGTTGCTTTTTGAAATATCATCACGCCCAGGCCATCCCTGTGGGTGCACATCCACCCTTCACTCTACACCGTGTTGTGTCAGAAGGCTGTTACATCACGTTCCAGATCCCACAAGTTCCATCACAGGCCATTACTATTATGTATATCGCAGTAGCACCTAGGAGACCCAGTCATGGACCAGGACCCCATGGAGCTAGGTGCTGTACAAACACAAAACACAAAAATGATCCCTGCCCCAAAGAGCTTACAAACTACGTATGAGGCAAGAGATCCTCCTAGGCTAGCCCTTTAGAAAGGCCCCCTCCATAGTGAAATGAGGTATCCAAGAAAGCTTCCAAAATATCTGCTGCTGCTTGGGGTCCATTTACTGGAGCGTACCCCATTCCGGCACATTTATTATCCAGAAGGTGGAGGTGCCACGCTGCTACATCATTGGTTGGGGAGAGTATGTGACATTGCAACACTAGTCAATTCCTTTCACTCTGATATAGTCTCCCGCTACCAAGCGGGGCAGGGAACCCCACTCTTACCCCACCATAGATCCCACCCTAACAAAAGCCGGTGGCAGCTGAGGCCAAAGTGTTTAGCTCAGAAAGTCTGTTCCAGCAGGAGAAGCAGCAAGTTCTCATTGTGCAATAACAAGACAGAGAGAGAAACCCCAGGATACAGAAAAGTGGGTGTTGGCAACGGCTGTATTTACTGTCAACACATATGCACTAATATGGCTGAATCCCACTAATGTTTGCAAATGATGCCAGCTGCACCAGCTGGGGGAGAACTTCCGAGGCTGCACCATGTAGTACATCTAGTAGGGGTCGTGGGCTACGCAGCATTAGACGGATCTCAAAATCTTCCTGCTCCCAAAGCCCAGCCCCACTGCATGCGAGCTAACAGAATTCCCTGCTTTGGCATCTTCTCATCCCAACTCCAGGGAGGGAGTGTGGTCTAGTAGTTACAGCAGGGAACTGCTAACAGTCCAGGGAAGGAAAATGATCTAGCAGTTAAGCGTAAGGGGACTGGAAGCTGAGATTCCTAGGTTGTATTCCTGGCACTGCCACTAACTGTCCAACCTTGGGTGAGTCTCCTCATCGCCCCGTGCCTCAGTCTCCCTGTTGGGGTATGTAAGGGTTAAGTAAAGACCTGGGATCCGCTATCATGGTAATAGGGAGTAAAGGCACAGGCAGGTACTGTGTCTTCACTTAATAAAGTTGCCACCCTTTTCCCTTCCCTGCTGCTTGTTAAGGATAGATAAGTGTTGCAGCTGCATGAGAAAGATGGTTGTCTGAAGGACACCCTTGTGGGAAGAAGTGCTATCTCCTCCCTCCCTTCCTTTCCCAGCTACATAAATAAGCTCGGGGTCATGCCCCTTTCCTCTCTCCCCTGTGAACTGCTGATTAAGGGAACTTGTGGCTACAATTACCGCAAAGAAATGCATCTTCAAGGTAAAAATGTCCGTATAACATGCTTAATGCTGTGAACAGAGGCGGGTATAACTATATTCAGTCTATAGCTATTAATATTCATTATATGGGCACTCATCAAATCAGGGTTTGGGGGTATCATAGAAAATTTACATTTTAACAGACAAAAAGAGTGCGATGTGACTCATTTGGGGCTTACTCGACAATTGGGTCGAGGGGAACAAGTACTGCCATGAAGAAACCCATTTACTCAATCCACCTCTGGGTGCTCCTGCTCACTCTTTCCGTCTCTGACACTGCCCAGCTGTATAAATGGAGCTAACCATTTTGGCCAGGATACTAAAGCAAGCCCCCCTTTTTACAAAAAGCCCCCGCATCCTGCAGAGCGGACAAGGCCTTGGGTCTCTAAGATCTTGTCTAAATCACGCTGAAAGAGCAAGCAGTGTAGAACTCCATATGCATCTGCCTCAGGAGAACAAAGGGCCGCGTCAACCCTGAACCAGGAATCAAATCTCTGGCTCCAGGGCATTGGGGCTAGAAATTCAGACTATTCTTAGTTCTGGGTCATTCTATGAACCCCTTTGTAACAGTGGGGGGGAGAGAGGGGAGAAACACAGGGCAGGGAGAGGAGCACAGAAAGTGACCCCTTCTGCAACATCTGTCTCCCTTGCCAATCTCCAGCCCTCCCCATCAAGTTCTCATCACATTCTTCCTATTCCCCATCTGGGTCAATGCAGGGGCGGTTGCCGGAGAATCCCTGCAACAAATGCCTTCCTCCCACTGAGTCATTTTGTTGCGTTAACCTATTCCCAGACCCATGGGACTTGCTCCCTTCTTTTCCCTGCTCTCCCTTACTTGTGGACCAGTGCAGCCAGTCTGCCCGATTTCCGGGATGCAACAGCAGGCTCAGGCAGGTGGGTGCAGTATTCACCCCTCTATGGTTTAAGGTTAGTTAATCCATAGTAGCAGCTTCTCAGAGCCACCAAAAGGGAGGTGAATGAGAGGTTAAAGGTCAGGGGATTTTTTTTGTTTTAAAAGATCTAAAACTGAGGGTTCTTAGAGAGCTCTGGACAGTGCAAAGGAGATGGGGAATTAGGCCCAAAGTCTCAACCACATCCCAGTCTGTGATTTAATTCTCCAAGCACCTTCTGATGCAGATGGTGGTATCCCTCACCTCCTTCCCTAAGCCAAGGTGCCACGCTCCACCCCAGTACTAGCAGCATCTGTGCGATGAGATGACCAGATCCCTAGATGTAGTTTAGGCAGCAGCTTTAGCATGGTCTGGTAGCATTCAAGCGGGCAGGTGAGACAGTGAGAAGGCTTAGAAGATGGCCAACAAAATCTCCTTCACCGTGAAGATGTCAGTGTTCGAGAGAGCCACATCAATGTGAACCAACCACCGCCACTAACACCAGTTGCATGTTAGTGACTCCTGCTGCCTCAGGTTAAATAATCAGAGAAAGAACCACAGATAATTAGATCCCTTGGTGACCACAGCTCCCTTTAGGAGAATCTGCTGAGCTGCCCGGCCTCTCTGGGAGTGGAGAGGTGGGAACAGTAGCCTCGGAAAACACTTCAGAAGCATAGTAGTAGGGTTAGCTCTGCTTAGAGACAACGCTCAGGGTACATCTAACACAGCAGCTGGGTGCGTGACTCCCAGCATAGGCAGACAGACATGCGGTAGCTCTGCTCAAGCTGGCGTGCTGAAAACAGCAGGGGGTTACAAGATTGAGAACCCCTGAGTTTGGCAAAGCACAGTATACGGAGCACCCCACCCCTACCCCACCGCCATTGCCTCTGAGCACCTCACAAACACGGATGTCTCTCTCCTCACCACACCCGTGGGGTAGGAAGTATCATTTGACAGCTGGGAAACAGGGGTGTCAAGAGGTCCCGTGACTCGGCCCAACCTCGCATGGGGAAGCTGTCAGGAGCTGCAAGTTGAATCCATGGGTCAGTGAACAACCCTAGCCTGAGGCATATCCAGACAGTTCTAGAAATCACAGCAGTTCCAAGGTAAGCGACAGGCTACTGGATTCTCTCTCAGACAATCATAATCTCACTTAATACAGGGATTAAGAATTCAAAACACCATCATCCTGATAAACCACACAGGAGTTTATCACAATAAAGAGTCCATGAAGTTGTGTTTCCCCCAACCCCTCAAAATGAAATGCTCCACTGCCCTCAGCAGCTAGAAGATTAGAGACATTCTAGGTACTGTAGGTGGTGGATCAAACTTTCCATGGTTTTGTACTTAGGCCCAGTTTTATTCCACAAGCAACAGCAAAACAGTATCAATAGCTGCACCGGTGAGTGCATCTTCAAGGTAGTTTCAGTTAACAGTGCATACTGCCCAAGCAAAACTAAAATGGAAGGTGCAGGTGACCCTGATCTGCTGAAATAATCAGCCTCCCCCTCTGCCCCTGTATGAGGCTGAGAGGCTCTCTAGGAAGAATTGGGTGTAGGCTAACCATGCAGTCCATGGCTATTGGTCTAAAACCTTTAAACATCCATCAGCGCAGGCTGCAGCACAGGACGGAATAGCTCAGCGGCATGGAGCCATTCACTTCCAGGATGCTGGTATTAGTAGTGTCTGAAAAATGTTCCCACTGGATGCTGATCAGTGACCCACATCAAATGTTTTCATCCAGCCTGACTCCAAATTCCCATAATTAATGTATAAAAACACAACAAATTCCACATACATTCCAGCACATATGCACTATTTACATAATTTATTCAATCCACTACAGATTATTTGGACGGCTATATAAGGCTTATGGTTTTCTGCACTAAAGAGGTTATTCGATAGGTACCTTTTACAGGACTGGTTCTGCCTCTCTTTGCTAGTTTATAGAGATACATGTGTCATATGCTGACATCTTTCCTCTGCCAGAGATGTAAATAAAAAGAGAAGGTTGCTTCTTTTCAAATCACATACAAGTTATATAATAACTTTCAAGCCCAGAAGAAACATCGGTTGGTATCTTCCACTGAAATCAGAAAAACACGCACGTACTAAATATGCTACATAAAACTATGGCATTAGCACTTGTGCTCGTCTCCAAGCGAATCTGAAGACACTAATAATTTACTGAAATAAATACAAGTAGGAACTGGACAACCTCTTTTATACCTACACAGATCTGCGTAGGTTTCATCTCTCTGCTAGTGAGGAACGGACTATTGAAAAGCCTTGTGTTGGATGCATCCCAATGAACAGCCACAAGCAGCACTCGCAGCGACCACAGGAGGGAGGAGCCAGACCTTAAGAGGACATCAGTTGAAGTCCACTGGTTTGGTGCGGATTGGGAGAGAAACATGGGAATCTGTGTGATTTCAAGATGATGATTTTGGGTGCTGATCTTTTCTTAAAAAGCTTAAAAATTTAAGTCCACCTTGGTTAGTTGCAATTAAAAAAAGCAGGATTCCACTGAGGAATAAAGAAGGCGTATAGTATCATAAGTTGCTCATAGAGCAATATCAGGCTTAAGCAAAGGAAGAAATATTAAAAAAAACTGTACCAGGGAAAGTCAGCCTAACTCTGGGGCTGAGTGCAAGCAGGTCTGTCTGTTATATACACACACACGGGTTAGATGTTCTCCTGACACATCAGATACCATGCTCAACAAATTTGCTTCTGCTGGACTCTGGAAGCCCCCCCTGGGGGCAGCAGTATGGAAATGTCAGTTCAGCAGGGCTTGCTGCTCTGCCAGTCACCCCTGGGGACAGCTTGACCATTAAAGCATTACAGTTCTCTGGAGGCATTGTCCACCATTGTCCAGCAAGCACAGGGGGTGGCAGTGAAGTTCAGTCAACAGTAGCAAATGGTGAGTTTCTTCAGTTCAGAAGCCGTGCCCAGGACAGCTCATGTTTCCAGCACTCTGATGAGAGGGAGGGGCTTGGGTCCAAGGGGCTTCGCCACCCTTTTACTACAAAGCAAAGAAAGGAAAGCACTGAGGCACGGATCAACCAGATGCACTGGAGCTATGACTCAAATTATGATGCATGTCTATCAATCTGGGCTCTTTAACCCACCCTCCCACCCCACCCTGGATCTATCTGGGTTACTACATATCTTCCCCCCGGCATCAATCTCTGAGCATCTTCCAAATATCCATGCATTGAGGTTGACAAGTCTTGTACCCCCTTTACAGACTAGGAAACCGAGGCAGAGGGATACAATTGCTTTGCCCCTTGCCAATGCCTTCCATCAGCAGTCTCGATGCTTAACAGTGAATCAAGCGTCACAAGCACTCCCACAAAAAGGTCTCTCTCCATTTTACAAATGGAAACACTGAGGCACAGAATGAAAAAAATGACTTGGTTCAAGGGAAACATGGAGGCAGTGACAGGATTAGAATCCAAACCTCCTGCCTCCCAAGCCAGTGCTTAGCTCACACCTCCCTGCAGAAGCAGCAGCTTGGAGTTGGACACCGTAAAACCTGGCCTCTGTCTTCCTCCACAGGTCACTGCAGCTCCCTGCTTACCTGCTCACGGACTCAGATTTTGAGCGAGCTCTGGTGCTATGACTGCCAGGGTTGGTTTGCCTCTCAATCAGGTGCTCAATACGATCGTGCATCTCCAGATTCTGAAACAGACCAGACCAAGAGTTTCAGTTCAGTCTGAAGACAAAGGCCAAAGCGGTGGCACGGAGTTGATTATGCCACCACTAGGTCAGCAATTCCCATGCATTATCGGTTTACCACCTTCCTAAAAAATAGTTGTGAATAGTGCTGGTGGAACATCAAGTTCACGTACCACTGGTGTTATGTGCACCACAATTTGGAAACACATGTGCTACATTAACCCATTGCCACGTGGCACAACGCTAGATAAACAATAGACAAGTTTTACTCCCTGCACTAAGGACCTGAGGTCAACCCATCTTTGAACAAACTGCATGTTAATTACGGGCCGAAGGAGGAGTCGGGGGCAGATGAATTTCTTGGGGCTTTCTTCTAATTCACCCTCCTACATGCAAACTGCGGCCTACAGTGAGCTTTGATACTTTTATGATCAAAACCGAGCTCATGCCCTTGTGCCACTGCCCCCACTCCTCCTCCCCCAATCAAGGTTTCATTAGCTTGGCAGTTCTACAAGAACATATGGGATTAAATCTGAATTTAACTTAGATTTCAGATTGAAGTGAAGCATCAAAGACTCAGCTGGCTGCAGTTGCACCATTTCAGTTTTCTGCCTTCAGGTTCAGGAAAAGGGAGACAAGCACTCACTGCCCCATCCCCCTCTGCTGATTAGCGAAATGCCAAGGCACCATGAAGGTAAGAGACTGGTTAAAAGCTGCCAGCACATGCTCAATTTTAGCCAAAAAAGGAGATGCATTTGCATGCCAATATCAGGGAAGCGCAGCTTTGCATTTTGCACTGTTACTATCTGGCACAAACATGCCACCAAAATCAAAGCTCCATTGCTACGGAAGCACGCTTTATGAGATGGTGGACTAGATTTGAGTTGCGTGCGCTGCAGTAACCCAGCTTCACTAAAAGAGACAATATAGCGTAAGAAAGTGGCTCAGCAGAAACCATCCAAACCTACAGACTTCAATCCAAGCATGACCTGTCCTTGCTTGTGCAGTGGGCACAATGCATGCTAGGGCTTTGCTAGCCAGCTGCGGGGCCTTCAGTGTTTTCAAGAAAAAGCAAAGTTCATTCCACACATTCCAGTTAGCTGTTCCAAACTTTGGAGTGACTTGCAAAATAATCCCACGTGACATTTCACTGGCTTTAAAGTTTGAGGGGATAGCTCCTATCCATTAAACAGGAAAGCTCTGATCAGTTAAAGCAGGCTCTATCACCACCACCAACAGGCACTTTGAGAAAACAACTCCTAGAAAGGCAGCTCAGCCAATCTAAGGGTATGTCTTCACTACCGGCCGTATTGGCGGGTAGCAATCGATTTCTCGGGGATCGATATATTGTGTCTCATCTAGATGCGATATATCGATCCCCGAATGCGCTCCTGTCGACTCCGGCACTCCACCAACGCGAATGGCGGTAGTAGAGTCGACATGGGGAGCCGCGGACGTCGATCCCGCGCCGTGAGGACAGTAGGTAACTCAATCTAAGATACTTTGACTTCAGCTACGCTATTCTCGTAGCTGAAGTTGCGTATCTTAGATCGATCCCCCGCCCAAGTGTAGACCAGCCCTAAGGAAACTAACAAACATACCTCTGCTTCCAAGTAGGCAACTCTCTCTTTGAGTTCCTGAATAATTACATCCTTCGCATGAATCACTGTTTTGGAATTCTGAAGCTGTAAAGGAAAAAGTTAATCAAGATGACTAAAGAAAGC
This sequence comes from Mauremys mutica, assembly GCF_020497125.1. Lineage (NCBI taxonomy): Eukaryota > Metazoa > Chordata > Testudines > Geoemydidae > Mauremys > Mauremys mutica. The sequence goes on along the minus strand of NC_059088.1, from coordinate 22,021,188 downwards.
TCAGACTTGCCTACACTAGACAAGGTATCTGGAAAGCATAAAAAACAAGGAGCCTTTTGAGGCTCACACCAAAAACTAACATTCGCTACAGGTTTTCTGTAACTTTGGATCTGGGACAAGGAAATTTTGGGCAAGAGTCTCAGAACTTGTGGACAGTCTAGAATTAACTATTTCACTGCCAGAGATTCATTGATGGGCCCCACGGCAGACATGGGCCAAATTCCCTGTTGGTATAAATTACAGCAGCTTATTTTATTTCCAAGGTAACTAGTCTTGCTGGGCACCAGGGTCCGATTGCCATCACTGCGACCATTCCTTCAGAAGATCAGACCTTTCCCACCTGGGTCCCTCGGGGACCGATCACTTTGGAGGGCAGCAGGGTGGAAACTGCATTGTGATATTTTCAAACAACTCCTTCTAGCAGACGTTCAGAGCCAAGCTATCGGGCTCCATGGGGCGTTCGGCGCATGCTAACTCAGCCAGGAAAGACTGAGCACACCTTGTGTTGCCTTTGTCCCGTTTCCTCCTCACACCAAAAGGAAGCATGGCCTTCCCTTAAAGAGGGGCTAAAAACAGATTTACGCCTCTCAGCTCGGATTCTGCAAACTCAGCATCTGTTGTATTTGCATTCCTGTAGCCCCAGGACCCCAATCATGGACCAGATCCCCACTGTGCTCAGCACTGTCCAAACACAGGAATAAAAGAGACCCTGCCTGCCAGCACCAATATGTTCCCTAGCCCCGGCAAGGCACACCCACCTGCTCAATCATCTGCCGGACTTTGCGCTGCTGACTCTTCAGCATGTCATCGAGATGGTGTATCTTCTCCCGCAAGGTAGCCACTTCCTTCTCCAGTTTGGCCGACCTAGGAAAGAGACAGACGAGTGAGTCAGAAAGAGCCATTTAGCCTCCCCCGAATAGCAGAGGAATACGAGACTGAGCGTTTCACCATTGACATCTCGCCACCTCCCCAGAGCTGTGTTTATTCTGCCATGGATGGTCAGTTGTGGGTAGTGTCTTCTGTACACATGCATGCACCCCAGCCACATGGCAGAAAAGGAGCAGTAATAGGTGGAGACAGTAAGGGAGATGGGGTTTTCTCCGATGATTCCTCATGGAGCTAGACAGCTGCTGCAGAGAGCAGATGCGTCAACGGTAGCAAAGACTGAGTGGAGAGACAGAGGCCAGCAACACTAACCGAGCAGAAAAAGACAAGGTCTCAGTTTACCCGGAGCAAGGTGTTCTAATAAACAGAGGCCATTTCCACTTGGCTCCTGGAGCAAACAGGAAGCTAGTGGAGGTATCTGAGAATGGAGTGAGGTGATCAGGTTTTGGACATGGGAGATTTGCTTTTTCTAACAAGGCCACATGAGGACTGTACTCAAATTCTAGGGGCACTGCAGGCTGCAGTAGGAACAGGCGGATTAGTCATCTTGAGAAAACCCTGATATTCGGCAAGCAGCTACACCCACCCTTCACAAGAATGCGAAGTCATGCCCCAGCGAGCTGACAGCCTCCTAGGCTCACTGCCGAATTGGCGACTGCCCAGAAGGAGTCTCGGCATCCCTGCCCAAGGCTGAGCCTCACCTATCCTGTTCGGCGAGCTGGTCATTTTGCAGGCTTCTCAGTTTCTCCAGCTCTGCTTCACCTTCTTTCATCTTCAGCAGCAAACTCTGATGTTCCTGCAACAGATCAGAGGACAAGTTACAACAGATGCTCTGGCCTCTATTTCAGGGCAGAGGCAAAGCATCGGGCTGTGTGGATCTGTAGTGCTGGGCAGTCCTAGGAATCAGCCTTGGTTATCAGCAGAGATGCTGATCCTGCAGCCGGTATCTCAAGTTTAATGCTCGTGAAAGGAGAAAAAAATTCTCCATTTCCTTATAGGACGGGGCGGCAGCAGTGCAAATTTCCCCCACGCTGCACTCTACCACTGTGCTTAACCCCTGTCCTAGACGGAGCCCCCAGTAGGGGAGCTCAGTCTCCATGGCTTGTTCACACCTTAGCCCCTCTGCTGAGGATGCTAATACAGGTGCCAGTTGGGCAGGTGGTTATTATTACATGGACACCCTTCCCCTGGAACTTGTTACCCAGAAGCCATCAACAAATGGCTACCTGGCAGACAGCGGGCCCACTTTCTGCTGTAGAGGAGGCACTTGTGCTACACCAGTGTTGCTGTGGAGCTGATCAGCGTCCAGCACCTTACATGTTGCAAGCACTAAACCCGTCACCCTTCGCAGCAAGCACCTGACAGAGCGGCCCAGCCACTAGACCGTCAAGCAGGCCCCCTGTTGATCTCTAAGCAGTACCTTCTCCATCCCTGACATGAGCCTCTGAACTTCCTCCAGCTTCACTTCCTTCTCTCTCATGCCATCCTCAGCCTTCTTCAGAGCTGCACTGGTTTGCTCTATTTCCTTCTGGTATTGAGAGGTTGTCATCTGCAACACAGGACACAAAAAGATGTTTCTGATCCTCACACAGTCAATAAAGACAATGAGAAGGCCCCTCTCAGTGACTGCATTTTAGTCTTGTCAGGTGTATTTTGCTGAAGGAAGCCAAATGGCACAAAGTGCTGGAGAGAAGGAACCTCTACAAAGCTGTGTCTTCAAAGCACTTCAGACTAACTGATGCATAATTCCTATGGCAATGGAGACAAAAGTGCATCATAAATGCCAGAAAATTCCTCATCATTCAGGCATGCGAGTTATGGACGTTTTCCATCTCATTTCAGATGAACACTCAGGGTATGTCTACAACTGAACAATTATAACAGCACAGCTGCGCTGCAGTAGGGTTTCTGTGTAGACACCACCTACACCGACCAGAGCGGTTCTTCAGTCAGCACAGACAATCCACCTCCCAGAAAGGTGGCTGCTAGGGCAACGGTAGAGTTCTTCTGTCAACCTATCGCTGTCTACATTGATTGGCTTAACTACATCACTCAGGGGTGTCAATTTTTCACACCCTCAAAGACGTAGTTATGCCAATGTAAGATCCTAGTGTAGACCAGACCTCAGCTTGGATGACATCTCCTAGCCTTGTCGTCAGCCACAGAACTGGCACTAGAAGTCAGGAGATCTTGGCTCCCAGACTTGTGGGCTGATCATCAGATGCTTCTGTTGTTCTGTAGAGAAGGACTCTCCCTTCTCCATACCCACCAACCTCCCAGGCTTGTCCAGAAGGTATAGCTGAAGTGGACTCAGCTGCTAAACCAATTGATTAGCATCTACACAATGTCTATTTAAACAAGAAAATTGTGTGTCAGATAACTAGTATAGCAGATCGCAGGAATCATGCACAGATTTCTAATCCCTGGGGTATGTGTCAGGAGCGCCACAAACTCAATACATTTCTACAACTCCCACCACCCCAAACTCTCTCCAGTCAGGAGCAGAGCCCGAGTCTGCACTTAAAATTTAGATCGACCTAGGTACTCTACCTGTGCTTCCACGCCAGTTAGTTCCTTTAGCTCTTAATCACCCAAACTCACACCCCTGGTTTGGAGAGGAAGGGAACAAGCAGATCTCTGCAGGGCCTCCCTCTAGGAGCACAAATATGGGGTAATAGGATTTCCTTTCCCAGCCATTTTAGGGCTAAAGGGATTTCTCTTAGATAATTCATTCAAACTCCATTTCTTTTCATGGAGCCTGAAACCAATGGAAGTAAAACCTGAAGCATCCCCAAACAGGGACTCCCCTCAGCCCCAAGAGCTCATTACATTTAATGAAGTCTCCATAGACACATATGCCAACATGACAAAGCCACATAGTTTTTCCCTAAACAAAAGGGAACCATTAATCCCCAGTGCTGGGAAAAGGAGCAAACCAGGAGACCCTGCTGCGTCCGCACCCCCTAGCACACAGGAGCTGTCATTTTAAGTTACTTTCACTGCAAAACCTGCTTATATCTCGAAAGCAGCATGTAAATACAGTCACAGCTGAGTAAGAATGAACTCAGCTGCCACCTCAGAAACCCGCCCACATGTTTCCATTTAATAAGTTACTTGATATGAAAACATGGCTGGGTCCCAGCTGCCCAGTTTGTGCCACATCCATTCACCACCAAGACATCTTGTGATTTGATGTAACAAGCAAAACATCTCTCTGTAAGAGGAAGGACTGTGTTGTGGAGAAGGCACGGGACAATTCAGCAGATCTGGCTAGGTTCAACGCTTGGCTCTGCTTCAGACTCCCTATGTGACTCTGTTCAAGGCACTTCATCTCTGGACCTCACTTTCCCCATCTATAAAATAGAGATAATACTTCCCTCATTCAGTTTGTTCCAAGGCCAGAAGGCATTAGTGTGATCATCCAGTCTGATCTCTTGCATAACACAAGCATCTTACCACCTAAACAGGGACTTGAAACCTGGACCCTCACATTAAGAATCTGATACTTCACCACCTGAGCTATCCAGGTAATTCACTGCCGTATGCAAGATGCTCATATGCTTGTCATGAGCACTAGGCTGTCCTATACATAATTAACAGGATAAATAGAAATTGGAGGAGACTAAGGGAAATGGCCAAAATGCCACTTGTCTTAGCAAGCACTTTGCCATCACCCACTAAAGTCATTATGATTTTACCTTTTGTTTCATTAACATTACCTGGAAACAGCCATTGTATAAATCAAGACCAGTTTGTGAAAATTTCAATGCAATGTGTTTATTTACAGTTTACAGATTGTACATATTTAGTTAAGACTTTAATGGCAACCCTGAGCTCAACCTGACCTTTCGACCTCGCGTGGGAAAGAGGCTGGCTGTGCTGGCTGGTGTGAACTAGCCAGAATTTTGTTTTAATCAGTCATTAAAAACCACTCGAGTCTATTTACTCTCTGGGTTTCAAAACTGCCTGAACAGCAGCTCTTCAGAAGTGTGTCCCAACCATGCAGGCCAGCACAACCCCAAACTGGTTTCAACTATTATGTATTCTTTGTATTGTGCTTTCAGCCAGGAGCCCCAGTCATGGATCATGGCCTCATTGCGCTAGGTGCTGTACAAACCCCAAACAAGTTTGGATGTTGCTAACAGGAAAGGAGCAGTGTAGCTCAGATTGTCTGGGGGAAAAAATGGGAATTGATGGTTGAAGGATTCATGATTTATAACCTTTAATACATATCACACCCTCCCATCCTGCTTTCCAACACAGCTTGTATCAGCTCCAGAAGGAGGGGGCTGGTCAGTTTCGGAGAGCTTTGAAAGGTACTTAGTAGCATGCACTTGAAGCCAGCCCCTCATTCCGACAAACATCAAGCTCTTTCAGCAGTTAAACATTGCTGTGTATTCACCTCAAAAGCGGTCTTGTCTGACTGATGCCGCTTCTCAGCCTCCTGCAGTTTCGTGAACAATCTCTTTGCTGTCTCACGAATTTTTTCTGTGTCTTCTCCTGAATAATCCTCCTCCTGTAAATACAGCATGAAAGCTTTATTTGTCTCAAGCTGGACACTATCAGGACACACATTCTTTTTTTGTTAATGTGGAAGAGCCAATGCTTTTGACCAATAGGTTACAATATTCACTACCAAAAAAAAAAAAAAAAGGGCTGCAGAAGTTGTGGCAAAGTTTGATTTAGGCAAGTAAGAGAACAAGTTTTCAAATTCCACACTGAGTCAGGTGTCTTAGGGCCTATAAAATAAAAAATTCAGGTCTCCTTTCAGCCCCTCCCATGGTGTCTCTAGGATGCTGTCATGCGTCACCCTTAGGTATCCCAAAACCATCAACTGAACCAAGTCATGACAGCTTAAACACTGACTGATGACTGAATCATGCCCCCCTCAGTTATGGCTTTTAAACTATTGGCAAAAGGGCTGCAGCATTGTATTGTGCCACTCTGCAGTATGGAATGCCATTACTGTAGAGACAGGATGAGATAGCTGTATATTGCTCAATTTTCTGCAAACTGCACTAACTTCAGATAAGATGGACTCCTTAATTATCCCCGCATCCAAAAGGCTCCTGTGAAAAGGAGCCTTGTGCTTGCAGAGATTTAAAAAAAGGTGAGCTGGTTTAAATGCATTTGAAAATCAGACCTGACTTCTAACCAAACCCAGATACAGCCAGAACAATACCTGTGAGCTTTGGAATGCAAGGTAGATCTTAGAGCAGTTATAGGTTTGAAGTTACCCCCCTGAAGTGAAGATTTGTTTTCGTTTTAAATCTAACTGCTCAAAATATAATTCCCCTTTTTTGGTTACATACCTGATCTTCCAAGGAGTTCCTATGGCAATACCCTGATGGCTTGCAGATTCCATTCTGTTTTTCGAACATTACCTATTTTTTAAAAAAAAACATCAAGAACTGTGATCCTCCCTCATAAAACTAGGCTTAGATGTTAGACAGAACACTTCCATCAGCTTTATATCTTTGAATTGATGTAACAGCTTTAAAAAAACGGGGACGTATTTTTTGTAATAGGTTTACAAAGAAAGGAAGTGCACTAGTGCATTTGAACAGCCAATGCATTTAGCTTGCTGAATCTTTCTTGTTTGCTTCTGCACATTTCTCAGTTCTTCCTCCAAAGAAGGTCTCCGAACAGGCTTTTAATCACCCAGGGGAATTTTATTTCTAGGCCACATTTTGCTGTTATTTTTATCCAAACATGGCACGTTTCCTCAGGAAAGGAAGTGCCACTGAAAGTTGACTGAAGAAATGTTCCTGTTACCTTTGCACATTGCAGATTAGTCTTAGCTCCTTGTCTGCTCTCAAGTTTACTACTTATATCTTCCCGCAGCTTCTTCATAGAACTTCTAGCCTGGTAAATGCAAGTCAACTTAGCTTCGTCTGTATGGACAACAGCGTCAATTATTCTATTCAATATACATCAAATGCACATGTAGTAGGTCCCAAAAACAGGGGTAAAGACATTACATGCTAGTGTTTGAGGCCAGACAAGCAAGCAGAGGTCTTTGTCTTGTGCCACAGAAGTCCCTGATTTTACTAGATATTCACCAGCAAGCAGCACTGACTACAAGTGTCTTACTATCCTTGCTAAAGCATAAAGGACAGAATATGTCCCAATACGTAGGCTGAATTTTCATTATTGTTTAATTTTCTCTGCAAGAGTACATTAAAAACTACAACAAATAGACGTGATTAACAGATTCTTGTTATTCCACACATCTGATCCCATATGGCTGAAGCCACATGGGAGTTTACTGACAAGTACAGTCTTGACTTGCACCTGCGATACAGAATTAGTCACTAGAAAAAATGAATCCGGTAATTTTTACAAGGTCACTCCTCCAGCAATAGTGACACCAAGGCTGAAATGCTGATATTTCAGCATGTACTTTCTGCATCTATAAGCACCTTTCATACAAGGATCATCAAGCACTTTTCTAGCTTTAAAGCTCTCAACCCCCTCTGAGGTAAGTATTGACTCACTTTAGAGGAGAAATCTGAGACACAGAAGAGCCAAGATCATACAGCAGGTATGACTACGCTACGTGGCATGTTCTCTCTCAATGACACCAGTCGCTGATTAAAGGTGCTTTATAAGCACAAAAGCTGCTTCAACTGTTTTGAGGTAATTCGGTAAGAGGCCTCTTCTACACAGTTTTTGTATGGGTATAATAATGATGTCTGTTAGGGGTGCATTTATTTATTGATATAATTATACCAGTACGACCCCTAGTGCAAACACAGTTTTATGCTTATTTCTCCTATAGCAGTTTTCATGAGCAGATCTGAAAGCACTTCAGTCTTTTAATGTATTTATCTTCAACTCCCCTATGAGGTAGGGCAGCATTATCAGCCCACTTAACAGATGGGGGGGACTGAGGCACAGATTGGCAAAGTGACTTTAAGGTCACATAGGAAGCCTATGAAAGATCAGGGAATTAAATGCAGGTGCTCCCACATCTTAGGCAAGTACTCTGACATCCTTCCTCATTCTACTGGTATAGCTTATTCCCCTTCCCAGACAGATAAGAGTTAAAGCACTACAACATGCGTGTTGAATAAGGCCGAAGTCACACCATGAACATGACTTACTTGAAATCTGACTTACACCAAGTATACATCCCACTGGAAGTGAGGGACACCCTGACCAATACACACCCAATGAGAACTCATTGTAATGAGTGAAGAGTGGTTAATAAAATTGAAATCCCAGAGATTTAGCACATGCATACAAAGATTAAAAGCATCTTGGTGGCTTAGAGATAAATTTCAATGGCTCTAACAGTAATTACCTTACTAGTAATGGAATGTGTCCACACACGGGCCAAGAGGGGAGCCATAGCTGAGAGTGGGGGCATGGCCGTGAATGGAGCCGGGGGAGGAGCCGAGCTAGGGGCGGCGCATCCTCCCTGCACCTCCATGGGGGCTGGCCTGGGCTCTGCCATGCCTCACGGACATGCCTCCATTCCCTCCTAGGGTGACGCACCCCACAATTGGGGCCCACTGCTCTAACAGAAGAGACTGCTAAAGCCTTTGCGCTTTTCAGTTAGTTTTCAAGCCGTCCGACCAGGTCTGTGGTGCTATTACTGCAGTGAAGAGACAGAACGAACTATTTTTATTTTCTGTAGGGGAAATGCATTTTGTCTCAGAAGCTGGAGGCCAAGATTCAGAAGGCTAATACAGAATGGAGGCTTAGGAACTGTCCTATTCACTCAGATGTTGGGCTATCTAACCCAGTATCTCATCTCCCACAGAGGAAGGTGCAAGAAGCCCCCACAATGGAGACATTTAAGTTTATTTAAAAGCCAAGCCTGAGACAGACCAGCCTAGACCCCACTATTGCAAAATATGGAAATGGTTTAAATCGCAACCAGCTATCTCCCACCCCCAGCCCCACAAAGGTCCAGTCCCATCACTGCTGCCAGCTGGACAGGGAAACATTAACCCTTGAAGTGTCAGACATCAGATTTCCTTAGGCAGGTGGAGCCTTGCCTACAAAACTGCCTTCTAAGAGGCAGCTCTGGTGTCATGCCTGGGTGTGGCTGGGAGAGCCTGGCCAAAAGCCATGCAGTTCTCACACAGCTGACTTGCACTTTACCCAATGCAGCACTGCAAAATGCCTCTGCACTGTGGCAGTGTCAGGCCACATCTACACTTACAAACTTACAGCACGCAGCTGTACTGACACAGCTGTGCCGCTGTAAGAGCACCTGTGTAGCCACATTATGCCGACAGGAGAGAGGTCTCTGTGTCAACATAATAAAACCAACTCAACGAGCGGCGGTAGCTATGTTGGCAGGAGAGCGTCTCCCACCAACAGAGTCCTGTGCACACAAGCTCTTATGCTGGCAAAACTTATGTCGCTCAGGAGTGTGGTTTTTTTCACACCCCTGGGTGACAAAAGTTTTGCCGACGTAAGTGCTAGTGTAGACATGGCCTTAGTCTTTGGAAAAACAGCTACATGGGTTTCTACTCGGGCTTCGGGGGATATGGGCAGATATCTTGATGCAAAGAGAACACCCCTGCCATGACACAGATTCTTCAAACATTGCCACTGGAAGTTGAGGGCACCAAAGCTTTGAGATAAGCCTCCAACAGGCAGCTGTGAGAATTCAGACTTTGATTGGGTTATTGTACATTAATTCTGAAACCAAAAGGCTACCTCTTGAATGTAACGAACTTCACTTTTCAGCTGACTGACATTCTGTTCATGCTTCACCTTGTCCTCAGCCCTTGCTTTTAAGTAAACCTGAGTCAGAAAGAAACACCCCAATGAAACAGCTGTTCAATTACAGAAGATACAAACGAGAATAGTTACAATCACAGAGTCAGGTACAATATGGAAAATGAGCTCTCAAAGCCCTCTAAGATCTTCCAGGCTCTTTTTCTACCTCTATTCCTTCCTTCATCAGGACATTGTAGCTGGGATTTGGACACCCAATTCTCATTAAATTTGACTGGCTTTGAAAACTTCAGTCTCTAGCATGACCTTTTCAGTAGAAGTAGTTAAGGATGGCTATTGTCATCAGTTTTTCCTCCTCTCTCTAACTTTTATTCACTTCCCAGTTTTTACATTTGGATGATTTTAATGCATTTGTTTATTTCTCTAATCTCTCCCTTAGGATTCCCAGGGTGTGGAGACTAAACATTCCTGAGATGCCATTTTTGTTTTGAGTTTTAAGAGTTCCAGTTTAATCAAGTTCATTCCATTCAGCCTGGGAAAGTTACTCAGCAATTCTGCTGAAGTTAGTTTACTGAAACAATGAAAGGTTTCCACATTTCAAAATGGTTTCTCCAGAAAGAAAACCCACTCTGCAAGCATTGCCACAGGCTCTCCTACCCAAGTAAGGATACCATGAACCATGCTTGCCGAGATTTCTTGTTTGCACAGCCAAAATCTAAACTTTTAGTTTACATCTAAAATTAAACATGATTAATTTAGTCTCAATGCATATTGGGTACCTCTAAATTAATTAGGCAAATTAATTATTCAGATCAGCTGGGAACCATGACTAACACTAACCTTGATGATCTCCTCGTGACCGTCACTGGATTTGATGCATTCTGAAGCCAGTGAATGGCCATTACTTGATCTGTTGGCCACCATAGCAAAGGCCCTTCCAACAGGCTGCAAGAGACAACGTAGTAAGACATTTAGATATTGAGATGATTTGTTTGCACAGCTTGTCTGGACCTAGCACAGCCAGCTTTCTAGTCGGATCAGCATCAATCACTTTATTAGAGGAATGCTGTGTAAAATGCAGTCTGGACCCTGCGGGACAGGCACTGTATTTTAGTCTTGGGTATATACAGCCCCTGCACAATGGGGCCCTTAGAAGCTACAGGAATTAAAGGATGCTCCTTTAAGCGATTTGCAAATGCTCATGCAGCTCAGAAAATAGAGTTCTCTCTAGCATGTCAAGCACAGCATAGTCTGACTATGATCCCTTACAAAGTTCTTTCCCCTCCAAAAAGTTATTGTGAACAACAGCTTCAAGCAAGAACAGAAGAAATTTCTACTCATTTTAAAATTACTGGTTTTTAACAGCCCTTAACATGGAGTCCGCTGGTAAAATTCAAAACATGGCACACAAAAGTAGCAGTGAGTCCTACATACAGCAGAATGTTCATGCCTGGAACACACACCTTTTGTTTCACCTGATCACGTCGCTCGCCTGGAAGGTCATTCTGCAACGTCAGCCGTAGCACTTTCACGCTGTCCTGTAAGAAAGATGCCAGATTTTAATTTAAAATGGTTTATGTTGCTCCATGGTTAGGTTTTAAAATGCTTTTTGTATCTACATCAAACATCTGACCCAGTTATTTACATTTTTTCCAAAAAATGAAATGATTGTCTGCATAGACACAAGGGCAAGCCCTGTCTATTTAGCTCTCTGACTTTGACTACAGTTGAGGCAGTAAAATCGTTAGGATTAAAAAGAGGAAGACGAAGTGAAAAGGAGATTGGAAAGCACCTCATCCAAGCCCCCCAATAGACCTGAGGAAGCACTGGTGGGGTGAGAAAGCAGTCAGAGGACCTGGCAATGATTATATTAGCCCCCAGGCCAGAAAGACTGCCCCTGACCATATGTGATACTGGCTGATCATTTAGGAGTTGCCATAGGTCCAAGGCTGCTATTGAAAGTATGAAAGTAACTGCTCTGCATTAGAACCTTCCCTCCGACGGGAAAGACAGTGGTGACACATTTATCCCTTCCTTTATTCTTTGAGGCTAGCTAATTTCACTGCACTCTGCATGGAAGTTGAGAACACACAGAAACTGAAGATGGTGCAGAATGCATTTGTCCATTGAAGCTATACTTCATTCCAACAGGGCTCCACGTGCTATTATTTCCAAGTGGTACATAAAGGAATTGGCTTTAATCTATGAAGCAGGTTTGGGACCTGGCCACTGGAGAGACCTCTCTGCTATCCCATAGCTGTGATCAGTATAGTCAGAGCACTCAGTTTAAAAAGCAACAGAGAGTCCTATGGCACCTTTAAGACTAACAGATGTATTGGAGCATAAGCCTTCATGGGTGAATACCCGCTTCGTCAGACGCATGAAAGCTTATGCTCCAATACATCTGTTAGTCTTAAAGGTGCCACAGGACTCTGTTGCTTTTTACAGATCCAAACTAACACAGCTACCCCTCTGATACTCAGTTTAAAACGGCGCTGGTTGCAGCTGAGCCACTCTCTGAAGGCTTCTGTGAGAGGCTGGGAGAATGTCTGTGCCAAACTGAGAATACCATCTTGCTTTGTCAGGATCCTCCAAACCCAGAAAAGGGGTGTAGATGCACCATTTGCTCATGGGAGTGCACCCAAGAGACCCAGAGCTCAGAACAGTGACCAGATGACACTACCCAGACCCAGGGGGCTTAGAAGCATGTGGGATCCAGCAGTTGGGTCTACTCATAAACTGGGTATGCTGCAAAGCCTCTCTTTTCTCTGGAGTTTAGGGAGAGGTGGCTGGGAGATCACACAAACAGCCCCTTGTTGATTGCTGATGGGGAGCGGGTAGTTATCTATTAGATCTGACAACTGGGGCTAGACAGGGAGATCAATCCTTTCAGAAATCCAGAACAGATGAGCACTTAAATCAATTTGCACAGTTAAGGTTGCTCAGCTCCCCTTCAATATTTTCCTCATGCACTAGGAAAAACAAATAAAGTCAACAGCAACACTTCTGTTTCTCTGCCTATCCCAGTATAAAACTTAACTCTTACTATTCTCCTGCCACAAAACACCCAAGCCTTCATAGGCTACCATGCAGCCTTAAAGACATACACACACAGGGAAATAAGAGCAGAATTCACTCTTTCGGGGTATGGTTTTCTTTTTCTTTTCTTAAAAGTAGAACTTTTAACACGTCTTCTGAAAACACATGTCAGAGATGGTGTCGGTATTCTTGGTCCTGCGCAGGGGACTGGACTAGATGACCTCTCGAGGTCCCTTCCAGACCACCATTTCTATAATTTTATGGCTCCAGGTCAGAAACCCAATACTGATGTGTGTAAATAGGGCTGTTGGAATTTGTCAAACCCGCTGCCACGTAGACATGTAAGTTGTTGGATATCAAAAGCTATGATATGGTTAATGAGATGCTCTCAGATTGGCACAGTACAAGTCAGTTGTGAAATAAAAATCTTTACTCAAATTCCAAAACAGTTAGTTATATAAAGCTCTGTAACTACAGATATACCATAATTTACACCTGAAGTGCAATATAGAATTTCCATGTATATTCTTTACAAAGGGTTCTGAAATAAGCCATTCAATAGGGTCCAATTTCAAAAGCCATCTCTATTTCCAAAATATCTGAGTGTTCCTCACACAAATTTTAACTATGCTATTCTGTAAGTTTTGTTTTTTCCTGGTGTTAAGCATTTAACATATTTCCATTCTTTTCTCCTGTTAAACCCAATTCTCGGATACAACCTTAAGCTATGGTTTCCCTACCGCTGCATCAAATATTTAATAATGTCAACACATGTATTTGTTTGGAATTTATATTCCAGCAGATGTTTACATAAGCATGATTAAGTAATTATTTGAGAAGCCAATTATACAACAAGACATAAAAATGGTGGCAGTTAACTATAATAGAGAGGTGTGCTTTCAAAACAATTCAAGTTTTAATATGATTTAAAGTCAATGGTGGTCAGAGTTGTACAATGGTGAAAGCAATTTTGCAGAAATATATCATCAGTTTTATGGAATATTTCTCCAGAAGCCTCCTCATGCATAATGTGTGTGTGAAGCAAATTAGGCAGTTGCATTGCAAAGCAATTGGACTAACAGCGATCCAGTTCAGGTCACAGTAAGACAACCTCATCCGGAATCATTTTCTTATAACAGAGAAATATATATACACTGGACAATCTATAAGCTTCATGCTGACTACTTTAATGGTTTAGTACATCACATCAACTAGCATTTGAATCTACAATACTCTGCAATTAGCTACCTACACAATAGGCAGGCTTCAAAAAAATACAGCTAAACCCACTTGAATACTTACACATACCTTATTGCAAGTGTTATGACTTTCATTGGGACTTGTGCTCCTCAATCTTTAGATGACTTTGAAAGTCTCCCCTACTTATTACAGTTGATCTTTATTTTTAATTCATATGCAATCACTTGACATATCTGACAGAGCAAGGAGTTCTTTGATATAAAGTTTATAAACCATTACACTGATCAGTAAAAATAGGTTCATCTTTAATTCATATGCAACCGTATTTGTCTCATTTAATAGGTTTTCTATAGTTCAACATGGCAGAAACAGGTTATCCCATTCATAGAATATCAGGGTTGGAAGGGACCTCAGGAGGTATCTAGTCCAACCCCCTGTTCAAAGCAGGACCAATCCCCAGATAGATTTTTGCCCCAAATCCCTAAGTGGCCCCCTCAAGGATTGAGCTCACAATCCTGGGTTTAGCAGGCCAATGCTCAAACCACTGAGCTATTCCTCCCCCCAGTCAGATCCTTGTAAGTAAGAAAAAGTTTCTTGAAACAACATACTCATTTCTCTGTCTCGTTTGGAGTCTTGTTTACAAGTGCAAGATTCTTGTCCATAGAAACAACAGAGTGAAAGGCACCCAGATGGGTTTTAAAGTATCTCACAGTGTAAAAAGTCATCTATACTGCATGCCTAGAAGTTGATTCCTTAAACAATCTTTTAACAGCCTCTCTCTGCAGCAGGCAAGTATTAAAAAAACGGACTTGCTAATGTTACAAAATATGCATATGTGCTACAATGCACGCCTGCTATTGTCTACACACCACGAAAACTCCTTCAATGCTATATAAATTTGCTGCAAAAAAGGAGCAGGAGTGACTATTCCTACGACTTGCAGCCCATGGGCTATTCGTTATCTACAGAGCTGCATTCACCAGTCTTAGTAATCCTCATGGCTACCTGAAGCTCAGTCCAGAATTTTGGGGTTTCCAGAAATTTTCTAATCAGCTAAACTCACAAGCACCTCACAGCACCCTACGCAACTGCTCCACATCTGCCTTCATTGGCTATCTCTCACATAAATTCAACAGTGATTACATTTGTAGACAAAAAACAAAAATCAGAGGGACTAGGACTGAACCAAACTGCAGAGCGACCAGGTGCTACTAGAGCAACTGAGGCCATAAGCAACAAAGGGGACTGAGTCGGTGCTAATAAACCTGAAGCTGAACATCCAAGAAATGAACAGCACCGATACAGAATGGGAACGATCTAATCAACCAGACCCACTCCTTGCACTGGAGCCTGGTTATTTCCATCATCCCTTTAATAACATCCTATTATTTTTTCCAACATAAACAGGTGCCTCTAGTTGCCATAGGGAAGATACAAAATTAAAATGGAGATGCTTGAAGAGAGACTAAGAGAACTGTCACCTTAAGTAGCGAGACAGAAGACGGAAAGTTTGAGAGCCACTACCCTAGACCAAAGATACCACAAACACACAAAAGCTTGCATAATGCTTTTTGGGATGGCAGGGCTAAAGAAAATCCTATAGACACAGGAAAGATAGACAAGAATTTGGCGACTCTTTCCTCACATCCTTCCCATGTACTGCTTGTATTTCTACAGCAACATTCTATTACAGCAAATAAGCATGTGCACCAGAATAGCTGGTGGCAGAGCAAAGAAAAAAAATTCTCTATGGAAAAAAATGTTGAGACTGACCGCAAGCTATTATGTAACCACCAGGAAGAACAGGTACTGTCTCATAAATAACATTCCTGGAGTGGGGCTGGCACTTTAGTCAATCATCCCAGCTATAAGATTCCATGCATTCTTTAAAATCTTGTCAAACTAATCTTTCCCAAGTCAATCATTTGAGACATTTGGAGCAGACACATCACTGATATTATCCAAGTTTAACAAAGAAGCTAGATAGACCAGCTCCAAGCATACCCAAACCCTGGGCAAGCATGGATCCTTCAGAACGCTAAATAAAAGTGTGTCACATTTTTAACAAGAACTTCCTAAACATAATTCAAACAAATGTCTTGAAAAATTCTGAAATAGAGGTGTGATCGGGTCACTTATTCTTTCTCTGATCTTATAGAAAAGCAGAGACCTTCTCCAAGTCCACACAACACAATGTTTTAATTTTCATTGCTATTTGTACTAAATGAAGATTAATCTACAAAACCGCACAAATTTACTTTTATTGGTAACATTCATTTTGCATTAAGTTTCTGGTAGATTTCCTTGTGCTTAAAATCAAGGTGCCATGAGGATAAAGAAACCCTACCTGAGAAGTTAATTTTCTGGGAGAATTAAATCAGTGAAAAAAAAGAGTCGGAAGAGAATGCTAAAAATGAACTCTGGTAGCATGGCCAAACCTCGCTGCTGTAGTTCATGTAAATTCAGCACTCATTTACCTTGTAAGAATCTTAAGGCTATGGCTACATTAGCGCTTCAAAGTGCTGCCGCGGCAGCGCTCCCTTAGTGAAAAGGAGACCACCAAGCACAGAAGTCTGCACTAATCTCTCTCCCCTACAGTCAAATTCAACTCCTTCAGAGATGCATTTGGCCCATGTAACTCCACTGACTGCAATCAAGTTAAAGCAAGGATGAATCCCACTTGTCTACCTTCCAGTTACATTTAAAACCATGACTATGCTGGTTCCCCCCCACCCCTGCTCTTTTAGGAAAAAACCACTAACAATTTAGAAACTAAGGAAATACATATTACCGCCCCCAGTTATCTTCTACAAGAGGCAGAAGGTGTTCTTTGTAGCATGACAGGTGCGTCTGTGACTTAATGAGTAAGTGCTACGTACTATCTATTAAAAAACCTCGTGTTTGGAACAAACCTCACATGGCAACACCTTAGTAAATATCATATTAACCTTGAGCTATCTGTTGCATAAAGATTATGCAACTTGCTCAGTTTTCTTTGTTTCCAACACATCCTGAATTGCACGTTTAAAGCATTTACTACAGGGGTCATGAATTAAGGAAGAGCCTTAAACCTGACAATTTTGTACCATTTTCTACTTGTGCTTCTGTGAAGAACTATCTACAGTTAGGGGAGATTTATGTGGGTTCTTTTTTAAATAAAAATGGCTTCTCTGATGTCAAGAGTTTATTCTGAACAGGCAGCAGTGATGGAGTGGTATCTGATTTAACAGTGTGACATTTTCAGATTCTTCAATGCATAAGATTTAAAATCTAAATGTAGATATTTCCGCCACAATATAAGGTAACTGATGTCAAATTCAGCAGCTGAATTAGGATTCACATATTTTGAAAAGTCCAATTTTAGACCTCATTTGTGATCGTGGCATATTCATTGCTGTGAAACCCACCAAGAGCAAAAATAAGCAGCAACACAACAGATGCAGATTAGTTAAATAATTAAAGGAAGAGATACTGAGCACTGCTCAGCAAAGTATGTTTCAGCTTTCTAGCCTCAAGAGCATCCAGAAGCAAGAAAATTAATCTAGGAAAAAGAGAAGGTTAGTGGAGTACTAAAGACCTCAGTTAAAAACAGAAGATTATGTTGACCTAACTAAAGAAGTGAATGGAGAGCTACATAAGAAGATTATCTTTTTTGAGACCAGGGAAGAATGCCTGAGACTGAAAGCCAGGAACCCGACACCAGCATTGAATCAGTTGGTGACCTTTGACATCTGTGTCAGTTTGGCAAATGGGAACAGGACTGACCAGAATGGGATTATGAAGAGTAATTAGGTAATGTTTGCCAAGTGTTGAAGACACAAGGTGTGATAAGGTTGCTTATTATTACAGTACCACACAACATGTATGCAATACATACATAACACCACAACTGTTCCATATATGGTAGGGAAGGGCTGCAGGGAGTTAGGATCCTCTCATTAGAAGCCTCAAAGATGAGTCACCTTCAATAGGAACAAAGGCCCGGGGACTGATACTGGCAAGGATAATGAGAAACTGAACATGAAACAATTAAAGTTCGGTTGAACAACTGCACAGGAGAAATCCAGTGTACATTTATGGGAGACATGTTTTGCAAGGCTGGATTTCTCCCCGAGACATTAAGAATCTAGCTTCTTTTTCTTGTCTAATATTTATATAGTAGACAGAAAATTGGATCAATTGACTGACACAGGAGTGACTGCAGGAGCCAAATGCACAATTTGGTGTGCCTTGAGCTGTGTCTAGAAAACTTGGGTTCTGGAAAACCTAATTTATCAGATCCAGTACATTTCTGCTTCATCACCCAAAGAACAAACATATTGTCAAGAACTGTAAGCCACACCAAGATCTGGCATTCTTATCATTGAGATCTGCTGAAAGCAATTTAGAAGGACTTTGAACAAAACAAAACACACACACACACCACAGAGCCTAATTGTAAAGTGACTAACAATTAAAACCAGTCCCTCTTCAGCTGTGTGTAACCTTGAACACGTCTCTCTCTCCAACTGAAGCTGGTCCAATAAAAGATATTACCTCACTCACCTTGTCTTTCTAACAACCAAAACATATTTACTACCAGCAATGCCCGATGCCTAGATTACTCAAATCTTGTTATTAAAATCTCCAACGTAATTATCACCCTGACTACTGACAAATCAAGCACTACAAATTCCATTAGAACAATCTGGATATAGTTATTTGACATCTGTATTATATCAAAACCATTTGCTGCCTGCATGACTTTTCCCACAAATGTAGTAAACATTACATGAGCCATATCTGTGGGCAGGACATCAAGCTGTGCTATATAAATTGTGTATTTATAAATATTTTAAATAGATAAATAAAGGTGTAGCAGGCAATGATTCTTGTGGTGTTACTGTTTATATTTTTCTATAGGTCCTTATCTGGCCCTGTCATCATAGACCTAGAGTGCCTAAAATGTCTTCAGACAAAAAATATAAAAGAGTACAACACTAGTGAGGACAGCTAAAGATTTCTGATTAGCCTGGAGAATATTCTGATCTACACACACTGCTGACAGCATTGAAGCACAACCTTGTGCCACAGGGAAAAAAGTGATACTCTGAAAGAAAATAAGCCTACAATATGTTAATACAAGATTATAGGACATAAACACTAAAGGTAACATTTTGATAACCATTCAACAAGGTTTCTAATATTTTTAGAAGCCAAAATAAATTAGTAGAAGGGGGGAGAGGGAAAAACCTCATCACGGAACTGCATTTGTAAGAGACTGAAACAAAGCCCTGTCCGTTCTGCATTAGCATCTGATAACCTTCCCTGGTTTCAAGCAACCCAGGAGCCACCTGCTGTCTATGGCAGCTTTCAACAACCAAGGAAAGTTACAGAAAGGCTTTCTGGTTACTGGAGTCTCCATAACCCCATGTCAGAGCCTTCCTGCTTCTCCCTTGCAAAGGGCTGCTTCCCCCCCCGCCCAAAGACCAGGGCAGGGGTCTTCATCTCAGACAAGGGTCCCCCTCCAGAGCTGGAACCAGGTGCGCCACAGATCCCTCACCCCCTGCGTGCCACAAACCCTACACCCAAGCCCAAAGCCACTTCCATCGCAAGAAGGTGGAGAACCCTGGGGACAGAGGGGACCCGCAGCCATGTCAGGAATCAAGGGGCAACCACCTAGAGCCACAAGGAGCTCGCCCCAGCTTTGAGCCCCCACCCCAGTTACACGCACAGGAGAGAGGGTGCCCCCCCCCCGCCAGGGGTACAGACCAGGCCGGAACTAGGGAACTGAGGGGTCCCCCTGGAGCTCAGGGAGCCCCCAGGGATGATGGGGGGCCCCCCCGGACCAGTGAGGAGGTGCGACCAGGTGGAGGAGCCCCCAGGGACTCAGTGGGGGCCCCACAAAGCCGCAAGGGGGGGGCAGGTCCCAGGAACTGAGGGGGTCCTGCAGCACCACGGGGACCCAGCCCTGCACCCTCAGCATGGGGGGGGGGGCACTGAGCCCCGGGACCAGCCGGGGTCACCCCCACGCGGGGGGGGGCGTCTGGCCCGTTGGGGGATCCCCGCCCCCCCAGGGGCTCCAGCCCCCACAGGCCCGGGAAGGGGGGGGGTGGCTCACCGGATTCTCGCCGTCCGGCCGCACCTCCGCCAACGTGCACAAGCTCCGCACCGCGCTCATCGCCCCCGCCCGGCTCCGACCAGACTGAGCGGCGGGCGGGCCCGCCCGCGCGAGATATACAGGCCACGCCCCCGGCCACGCCCCCCGGCGCCCGCAGGCCGCGCCCCCTGTTGCCGGGCGCTGGCCTCGCGCTCCCCTGAGCCCGGGGCTCGCGCTGGGGGTGGAGGGGGCGGTGGCTGCTGCTGCTGCTGCTGCTGCTGCTGCCGCCGCCGCGCGCGCCGCCCCGGGGAGCAGGGAGGACGAAAGCAGGCAGGGCGGGGTCTTGCATGTAAATGAGTGCGCCGCGATTGGGGCTCTGGCATGAAAATTAATGCAAAGTAGGGCGGGGCCTGGGCTGTTAATAGTAGTAGGGCGGGGTATTGCATGTGAATTAATGCGTAGTCCGGCGTGTTAATTAATGCAAAGCAAGAGAGGGTCTTGCATGTAAATGGATTCATAGCGGGTCGGGGGCTCGCATATAAATGAATATACCGGCGGGCGGAGTCGTGCGTGTTAATACAAAGCCATGCGGAGTCTTGCATGTACATTAATGCAAAGCAAGGTGGGGTCTTGCATGTAAATAAACGCACGGCGGGTCAGGGTCTTCCAGGTAAACTAACGTACAGCGAGGCGAGGTGGGACTCTTGCATATGCAAAGAACCGCACCGTGGGGTGGGGTCTTGCATACAAATTAATACACCGGCGGTAGGGTCTGTAAATTACTGTGGAGCGGGGCGGACTCTTTTGTTCAAATCATGTACTATAGGGCCACGTTACCCATTAAATACATTGTAGCTACCTCAAGGTATGGGCGGGCCCGCATTATGTTTGCACTCCAGTGTATGGTTCTGGTTATCAATTGTTTGCTCCCGTCTATTTGCATCGGCAAATTAAAGTTTGGTAATAGGTAATAATTGGAGATATACCAATCTCCTAGAACTGGAAGGGACCTTGAAAGGTCATCGAGTCCAGCCCCTTCACTAGCAGGACCAATTTTTGCCCCAGATCCCTAAGTGGCCCCCTCAAGGATTGAACTCACAACCCTGGGTTTAGCAGGCCAATGCTCAAATCACATAATTAATTAAATGTATAATTACTGAACTCTTCTAAATTCTTATGTAATTATTTGCACTGGGGAATATTACATGGAAAAAATGCATGACTATTATTTATGTTTTCTAAGATATTTATCCTATGGATAAGTAATTCACATGTACACACGACATGGTTTTTAATATTTCCATTACAGTTATTTTATACAAGGGGGATGCTGCATTTATAGTCTACAATTGCTTTCCACTGACTAATTGGAATGCAAAAAAAAATGCAAAATTTCAGGTGTTTTCAATTTGTGTCAAGAAATTATATGAAAATAAATGCAGGATTTTTAATTGTAGTTTCCAGCCATTTGTACTGGAAGGTATATTACATGCAAATTAATTCAGATTTTTATTATTTTTTAATTAAATATATGGACTTACATGCAATGCATAACTTAATTTCATTGCTGTTATTTGCATAATTGAGGCTGCATGTATTGTTTATAAATTAATTCTGCAGTCATTTGTATCCAGAACATTACATGTAGGTGGTCCATGAACTTGAAGAATCTTGCATTTGTTTGCATTGGGGCAAAACATACATAACATGGCTGAATTGTTTTCTAGTTGTTTGCTTTGGAGGGATATTTAAGTAACTTTAGCTGCTGCAGCCCAGAACAAGAAGGAAGCGGGTGAAAATTGTGTCCTGCAGAAGTAGTTTGTCAAAGAGAAGTTTAATGGCACAGCTGGTTAAAGCAGACCTAGCAGTCAGCTATATTTACTTCTGGGTGGTACATTCCAGTGGAGCTGCCGCCTAATTGGCCTATCCACAGAGATTATTCTGAAGTTTTGCTTAAGTGTCTTCAGAGAAGTGTCATTTTTGATCTCCTGCCATGTATTAACATCATGCTTAATTAAGCCTCACAGTACTCCCTTGAAGTGGTGTCATAGCCATTTTACAGAAGGGAAACTGAGGCATGCAGGGCATGACTGATTAAATACCCCATGTCACCCAGCAAGGTTATGGCAGGGTCAAGAACAGAGCCAATAACGCCTCTGTTTTAATTTTTAGGGTCACATTCCCCATCCAGCATCAGCAAAATAACCTAGGTGTTCCAGCCTTCTAAGCCCCTGCTCTCACACCCAGGCCATACTCCCACCCAGAACCAAGAGTAGTAGAACCCAGGAGTCCTGAGACCTGCTCTTTTGTTCTAGCCACTAGGCCAGATTTACACTAAGATGCAGTAACAGAACCCAGGAGTGCTGACACATACACTGTTGCTCTAACCACTCAACCACATTCCCTCTCCTGATTTCTCCACAGTTGCTCCCGAGGGCCTGGAGTTCTCCCTAAAGCCAGATTTGCTGCAAAGAAGAATGGGTTCATTGTTGCACTGAATCTGTCCCGTTCACCCTGGTTTGTTGTGGTGCTTTTCTTTGCAGGTTCTGGGTGAGTAACTAGCCAACTCTCTCTCCTCTGTTTGTGCTTCAGCAGGCAAGGACTTGGAAAGAGCTGAGCGATTGTTTGGGGCGCGGCAAGGAAGTTTCCAGGAGCCGCTGTGAGAAGCAGACTGTCTCTTTCTCAGAGTTGAGCAGAAGAAAGAAGCTGATTGGGGTTTTATGTTTGTGCCAGCTCACTGCTGCGTGTGAGAACAGAACCTGGGAAGAGAGTGCCACAGATTGTCCACGTGAGAGAGCCTCATGAAGCAACGTGAGGAGCGGGGCGAATGCTCCACAGCCCTGTTTGCTTTTTGATAACAAAGCCTGTGGCCCCGACATGCAGCGGGCAGAGACGCTAGCCCCTCCATGCTGCATCTTTCTGAGCATGGGCAGGTGAATTCTTCCATCCGCCTAGAGAGCTGGCCCCTGTCACCATCATACCCGAGCAGGTCAAAGTCTTCCATGATCCTTACAAATACCTTGTGGGCAGGGCCACGCTGTTGTCCTCCTTCTATGGATGGGGGTCTGAGGCCACAGAAAGACTTCAGGGGACAGTATTGTGAACTCCGAAGTGCCTTAAAGTCTATCTACGCCACACACACACACACACACCCACACCCACACACACACACCCCCCGAGTCCCAGGGCCACCTGACACAGGCTTGCAAGGCTAAAAACAGCAGCGTAGATGTATGGACTCATGTTGGAGCCTCCTCCCTCGCCAGGTTTCGGAGCCCGGCCTCCAGCCTGAGCAGGAACCTCTCCATTGCTCTTCAGTCCCGTAGCACAAGCCCCGGGTGCCTGAGTCGGTTGCCGTGGGCTCTGAGACCCTGCTATGGGTTTTGGGGTTTTTTTGCAGTGCAGACGTCCCCTTAGAAGCGTTAAAAGTCCCCTTTACAAAAGGGACGTAGGCACTGCGGGGCAGATTTTGAAAGGTGCGTAGGCGCTCAGTGCAGTTTACAAAAGCGACGTGCCTTTGGCACTCCCACTAGGCACCTCGCTGCATCTTAGTCATCTTTCAAAATTTGTCTCTTGGTGACTTGTCCACAGCCCCATAAGGGACCTATAGCACAGCAGGGACTTGAACATAGGTCTGCCCCATCCCTGGCAAGCACCGTAACCACCGCACCATCCATCCTCCCAGCCTGCTGCTCTCTTCACCGTAGGAGCCTTGTGGTGGTGTTGGCCTGCCAGCCCCAGAGACTGGTACCGTCCATCTCCACAGAGGGACGAGCCTGGGCAAGCCAAGCTTTCCCATTGCTGTCCTGCCAATGGAGCTTAGTGTTGACCCCTGGCAGGGCCCTCCTCTGGGGGCATCCGTTGCCTACGGCCTCTCTGCTGAACCTGGCTATTGAGCTGTGGGATCTGGAGCGAGACCCAGTGACCAAACCCAATTCACACCAGCCTCCCGATGGGGATCAGAAGAGAAGGATTCCCAGCCACCCGTCCAGGGGCTGACTCCCAGTCCTCTGAGCCAGCCAGCTACCATGGGTCCCTCACCATCTCTTCCTGCAAGGAACCATCAACCCGTAGGCCTCAACATGAGCTCGGTGCCCCTCTCCACACAGCCTGTGGCTGGGAGAAGTTTAGTAGGATTCCCTCCCTCCCCTGCTTAGAGACACCATCACAGGATAGAGCCTACCTGGCAAAAAATCCCCTCTTCCTCTTCACCCGCAG
Source organism: Mauremys mutica (assembly GCF_020497125.1). Taxonomy (NCBI): domain Eukaryota; kingdom Metazoa; phylum Chordata; order Testudines; family Geoemydidae; genus Mauremys; species Mauremys mutica. The sequence goes on along the minus strand of NC_059088.1, from coordinate 21,997,070 downwards.
CGTCGGGGCAGGGTGCTTCTTGGCCCCCCTCAGCTTCAGGGGTCAGTGCCAGCTGGGTCGGCAGCCTGCAGAAGGCCATTTCTTCTCTTCTACAAGAAGCATCTGCAGCAAAGCCACCTCCTCGCATCCCAACTCACAGGGAGCCAGTCCGTCCTCCTCCTCTGCCAAAAGGGCGGGCCGTTTCCCTTTCTTTTCCCCCTCCTCCGCTGCGCTGATTGCTGCATTCCAGGAGGATGAGCTCAGGGGGACCTGATCCTGCAGCTGGGTGAAGAGAGGCGCTGAACCGGAGCAAGTTTCTGTCTTGTCCTGTGTTCACGCCAAGCAAGTTGTCCCTTAGAGGGGGGGTAGACCCGAGAGGGGAGCCTTGCTTGAACCATGGAGGCAGCAAACCTGAGAGACAGTTCTCTCGCGCGGAATGAACTTCTCCAGAAACTCAGGCCCATCCCAAACCTCCCCACCTTCCGCTCCAAGGCCAAGGAGCGCTTCTTTGATCTATCTTCTCTAACATAAATACAGAGCAACGTGTGTGTCTTAAAACAACCCCCCTACTACCCTACCCAAACAAGACGGGCCACTGTCCACACGTCTCCCCTTGGGGAAAGGATGAGAGACCAAATGACACGTAAACCGATGTGGCATCACGGTGCTTCATGCATAAAGGACAGGCGTGGTGGAAATTAGGGGGTTCGATGCCTTTGAGAATCTGGGCCTTGCGTACTCCGGCGATAAGCACAGTGTAAGAACCCCTATAGAACAATAGATAGAAGAACTGACCCGATTCTTCATCTCTCCCCCCGCCCCCCGTTTGCACTGACTCCACAGAAACAGGGGACTCCTTATTTCTCATTAACAAATTTATTTGTGCATAAGCTTTCATGAGCTACAGCCCACTTCATCGGATGCATGTAGTGGAAAATACAGTAGGAAGATAGATAGATAGATACATACATAAGAACATAAGAATGGCCGTACCGGGTCAGACCAAAGGTCCATCTAGCCCAGTATTTGTCTACCGACAGTGGCCAATGCCAGGTGCCCCAGAGGGAGTGAACCTAACAGGCAATGATCAAGTGATCTCTCTCCTGCCATCCATCTCCATCCTCTGACAAACAGAGCCTAGGGACACCATTCCTTACCCATCCTGGCTAATAGCCATTTATGGACTTAGCCACCATGAATTTATCCAGTTCCCTTTTAAACATTGTTATAGTCCTAGCCTTCACAACCTCCTCAGGTAAGGAGTTCCACAAGTTGACTGTGCGCTGCGTGAAGAAGAACTTCCTTTTATTTGTTTTAAACCTGCTGCCTATTTAAACCTGCTGCCTACTAATTTCATTTGGTGACCCCTAGTTCTTGTATTATGGGAATAAGTAAATAACTCTTCCTTATCCACTTTCTCAACATCACGCATGATTTTATATACCTCTATCATATCCCCCCTTAGTCTTCTCTTTTCCAAGCTGAAGAGTCCTAGCCTCTTTAATCTTTCCTCGTATGGGACCCTCTCCAAACCCCTAATCATTTTAGTTGCCCTTTTCTGAACCTTGTCTAGTGCTAGAATATCTTTTTTGAGGTGAGGAGACCACATCTGTACACAGTATTCGAGATGTGGGCGTACCATGGATTTATATAAGGGCAATAATATATTCTCAGTCTTATTCTCTATCCCCTTTTTAATGATTCCTAACATCCTGTTTGCTTTTTTGACCGCCTCTGCACACTGCGTGGACATCTTCAGAGAACTATCCACAATGACTCCAAGATCTTTTTCCTGACTCGTTGTAGCTAAATTAGCCCCCATCATATTGTATGTATAGTTGGGGTTATTTTTTCCAATGTGCATTACTTTACATTTATCCACATTAAATTTCATTTGCCATTTTGTTGCCCAATCACTTAGTTTTGTGAGATCTTTTTGAAGTTCTTCACAATCTGCTTTGGTCTTAACTATCTTGAGTAGTTTAGTATCATCTGCAAACTTTGCCACCTCACTGTTTACCCCTTTCTCCAGATCATTTATGAATAAATTGATTAGGATTGGTCCTAGGACTGACCCTTTGGGAACACCACTAGTTACCCCTCTCCATTCTGAGAATTTACCATTAATTCCTACCCTTTGTTCCCTGTCCTTTAACCAGTTCTCAATCCATGAAAGAACTTTCCCTTTTATTCCATGACAGCTTAATTTATGTAAGAGCCTTTGGTGAAGGACCTTGTCAAAGGCTTTCTGGAAATCTAAGTACACTATGTCCACTGGATCCCCCTTGTCCACATATTTGTTGACCCCTTCAAAGAACTCTAATAGATTAGTAAAACACGATTTCCCTTTACAGAAACCATGTTGACTATTGCTCAATACACACACAGAGAACATGAAACAATGGGTGTTACCATACACACTATAACGAGAGTGATCAGTTAAGGTGAGCTATTATCAGCAGGAGAGAAAAAGAACTCTTTGTAGTGGTAATGAAAATGGCCCATTTCCAGCAATTGACAAGGAGATGTGAGGAACTGTAGGGGGTGGGGAAATAAGCATGGAGAAATAGTTTTACTTTGTGTAATGGCCCATCCACTCCCAGTCTTTATTCAAGCCTAATTTGATGGGGTCCAATTTGCAAATTAATTCCAGTTCAGCAGTCTCTCCTTGGAGTCTGTTTTTGAAGTTTTTTTGTGGTAATATTGCGACTTTTAGATCTGTAATCGAGTGGCCAGGGAGATTGAAGTAGTCTCCGACTGGTTTTTGAATGTTATAATTCTTGTGTTAGTCTCTAAGGTGCCACAAGTACTCCTGTTCTTTTTGCGGATACAAACTAACACGGCGGCTACTCTGAAACTTATTTCTCATGTTCACTTGGTATCTGCTGCATCCAGGCAGAACCATCTGGGCCCCCCGCACCCCCCCACAGGAGAGACCTGGTTCTCAGAAGGTGTCTAGCCTAGCTAGACAGACCCAAGATGTTCCAACTGGCAGCTACACATTTCGGTGTGTCTGTGTTTGGGGGGAACTGTCCGTTAGGAGCTGCAGCTGAGGAATTCTGACTAACAAGCCAGGAGAGGTTTGCAAAAACCAGCCGAGAATTCTCCTGTCATGTTTGCAGAAAGAACCACTGGGGAAAAAACTATGGGCAGGGCATTTGCTAAAATAGAGGTTGTGAGGCATATTGATTAGAGCAAAGGGACTGAGAATCAGGGCTCCTGGGCCCTCTCCCCAGAAGTGGGGTGGGGTGTAGGGGTTACAGCAGGAGAGTGGGAGTCAGGACTCATAGGGTTCTACTCCCAGGCCTTCCATTTCTTCATTAAGGGCCAGTTTTTCAAAGGCTCAGCACCCATCATTGGAGCTGGATTTTCAAAAAAGCTGGGTGCTCTGCTCCCTTTGCAGCACCCAAGGTGCAGTGGTCTTTTGAAAGTCCAGCTCCCGGTGTGGAAGCTGACATCTTTGGGAAAAACTGCTCTATGTGAACAGGAGTAAATCCCTGCCCCATGTCCGTAAAATGGGGATATTAATTCACAGGTGGTGGCCCAGCATGTTTGAGACTCCCCCCCGCCCCAACTGCATGAGGTCACACAGAAGCGAACTCACCTTTTCCAGCAGAAGTTCAGGGCTGGCTCTGCAGGGTGCTGGCTCAGTGCTCCTCTGTTGGCACGCACCACTCAGGGTATCCATAGCTCCCTGTGAACACAAGCATTGCTAGGGAGCGAGGTGGAGACGTTCCGCAGGGACCGAGCAGGGAAGGGGCGTGAGAGCGGGGAGCTGGGCCAGGCTGTAAAATGTGAACTTTGCCCTGCATTAGCTGGGTAAACAGTGGCCACAGAGGCCCAGCGTGCCACGCCCATCCTGCCCTACGTCACAGGCCCAAGATAGCGTCCGGGGAGCCACCCACCCATCCGGGTGCAACTGGCGGTGGATGTTCCAAGCCAGTGTAAATTCGTACAGCTCCTGGCACAGCCTCTGGGACAAAGGATCTGATTGGTAGAGCAGTGTCACATGCACCCACTGGGCGGTGGGTGAGTACGCCACTGCCAGAGGGGGGCTGTGGCAGGGAAAGCGACCACCAGGGGAGGTGGGCCATAAGCTAAGGCACAGCTCCCCCACTCCTGCTGGCACCCCCCATTAAACGCTTTTCCTACTCGCCAGCGCCTCCTGTCAGGGTCCCAGGGCCAGATTCCGATCTCAGCTGCACTGGCGAAAAGCCAGAGGAATTCCACTGATGCAATCTCTCTGGGGGCCCCGTTACCAGAGCCCCTCGAAAACCTTCAACACCTGTCTGAGACGGGCACGTCCCACCCATTGGGGAACTGAGGCCCACAGCGATTAAGTGACTTGCCCAAAGTCCAGGGGCTGCAGAGCATGATTTAAAATGGGGGAGGGGAAGGGGGAAATATTTCCCTCCCCTTCCCTTCTCAGCACCCACACCACCAGCAGCCCGACCCTCCCCCTGGCCCAGGAGCCCCCTGCTCCCACCACCTCCTAATTTGAGTGAATGGTGCTGTGACGTAGCACATGGACGGGGTCACAGCGCCATTCAGGTTTGGCCCAGCCAAGACGAGGCCGGGCCGTGGCCTGGGTGACCCCCTCCTCTCCTCCACCCCGGCTCCGTGTCCTGTGCTGAGGTCACCCAAGGAGTCTGTGGCGGAAGAGGGCACCCCCACGTCACAAGTCAGTGCCCTAAGCACTTTTTCCTTCCTCCCTCCTCTGGATTGAGACCAGTGCAAATGCCAAGCCAGTGCAAACAACTCCTGACCTTAAAAGGGTACCAGGCCTGGGCTGCTCATTCAGCTGCAGCTGTGATCCCCTCTGCTACCCATTTTGCTAGCAACTGGCCTGTTCCAGGCTCACATCTGTCATCTCTCTTTTTTGGGTATTGTTCTTGGGTCTTCAGCCCAGCCCCCACATTAAACTTTGATCCTTCCCTGGCCCCAGGGACACATACTTTGCTAACACAGACAAGGTCCAACCAGCAACTCTGAAAGGGAATCCCCAGCTCACAGGGGTCTTTCCAAGTTCCTCTGATTTCATATTAACACAAAACAAACATACCTACAGTCGTAAATGTCAGGGCCTCTCCAGGTGGGTGTGTCCCAGAGACTAGCCAAACTCCACCTCCCCCTGCAAAAATAATAATCTCGGCCCCACTTCTTTCTCAGTCCACCTCCCACCCCGTGGTTAAAACCAGGCTCACCGATCCCCTTCCTGCTCTGCAGCGAATCAGGCCCTGATGACGGGTTTGCATCACGCAGGATCTGCCCCATTAAAGTAATTGCTACATCTGTTGCACTCTGGCTTAGCTGATTCAGCCCTGATGTCCATGACCCAGCCATAGACAGCTCAGTTAGGGTGACCAGATGTCCCGATTTTATAGGGACAGTCCTGATTTTTGGGTCTTTTTCTTATATAGGCTCCTATTACCCCCTACCCCCGTCCTGATTTTTCACGTTTGCTGTCTGGTCACCCTAAGCTCAGTCCACAGCACTTGTTAGCCAATAAACACCTATGTTGTATAAAGATGGATGAATCCTTCAAAAGTCCTAGAGAACCAGTCTGAAATCTCCATGGTGATAGTGAAGGTCTGGCTGGTCAGAACAGGGGCTGGGAGCCATAACTCCCAGCTTAGGGGCAGGTGAACACAGTATATCTATCTTGATACTTATATGGTCACCAGAGTACCTGAGAGCCTCATAATCATTATGGCAGTTTGTCCCCACAACCCCCCTGTGTGTAAAGGCAGGGATATTAGCTGCATTTTACAGTGGGGATGTGAGGCACAGACCTGTTAAGTGACTGGCCCAAGGTCACAGAGGCAACCTGTGGCAGAGCAGGCCTTGAAGCCAGGTCTCCTGAAGCTAGCTAATGGTTCAGGACGCTTGGGTTCTACTCCCAGTGCTGCAACAGACTCACTCTCTGAACTTGGGCAAGTCACTTCCCCCAGCTCTGTGCTTCCATTTGTAAAGTGGGGATTAGGATGGCGGGTGGGGATTGGTTTGAAGAATGACCGTAAAGTGCGCTGAGATCCTTTGATGACAGGAAAGAGCAATGAACTAACACTGTCAGAGCGGCTGGAAGCCCGGAGTTTGCAAGGTCACTTTTAAATCCTTTGGCTTCCGTCATCAGGACGTTGCTTAGTGCTAGAAAGTGGCAGCTGTTTGCAGAAGCAGTGTTATCATCAGAGACGGAACCGCATGCGATGAAGTGACCTTGGGACTGCCTGCCCAGCGTCCGAGGGTTCAGAATGAGTGTGTTTCTGAGACACTCCGGGATCCCTGTAGCACTCAAATGGAACAGCCTTATCCAAAGGATCCTTTATTTATAACTTTATAGAGGTTTACAAAATCATGAGTGGGGTGGAGAAAGTGAACAGGGAAGTGTTATTTACCCCTTCACATAACACACGAACCAGGGGTCACCTGATGACGTTAATAGGCAGCAGGTTTAAAACAAACCTAAGCAAGTACTTCACACAATGCACAGGCCGTGGCACTTGCTGAGCAGCAGAGGTTTAGGGACACATAGCGTGGGGGTGCATCCCTGACCACCTTGGCTAATAGCCATTGATGGACCTATCCTCCAGGAACTCAGCTAATTCCTTTTTGAACCCAGTTATACTTTTGGCTTTCACAACATCGTACTAGGTGCCTGTCTGTATTTCCAAGTGCCTAAATCCCATTAAAAATCTGGCCCTAGACATCTAGATCAACTCCACTGAAATCACAGGTCCAGATTTTCCTCTCCCGCTGACTTGGCCCTGGTCACTCCATTTCACTTCAGCTGAGTTGCTCCAACATAAGCGAGAGCAGAATCTGTCCTCCAGAGTCAGCTACGTTTATGGAGTAGGCAATGGAACCCAGGAGTCCGGACTCCCACCATCTTCTGAACTCCCCTCCCTATAGTCACACTTGGCAATTTTAACCCCTGGACTTGAATAACATTCATTTCCCCTTCTCTTTGCGAGCTATTTTCATCTCATTGTTCCCTGCTAGGCAAATCTTTCTCTAGTGGGTGTCACCAAAGGAGTTGTTCTTCCCCATAACTTGGGCCTAACTAAAGTAGGTTACATCCAGCACCCTGCACGTGGGCTGTAATGGAGAAGGCATTTCTATGTTTAGCTCTGAATGGTGAAATTTGCCCTAGCTAGTCCTGTGTGAGGTCACCTCTCTGCGAGACGAATACACATCTCTGAGGGCAAGGTCTGCAATTATACTGGGCAAAATAGCCCCTACTCAAGTATTTAGCTGTATTTTTAAAGCTATGAATCACCCCGTTGTGGTTTACAGTAAGTACATCAGGTTGCTATTGTATCTGTCCTAGGCCCTTCATAATTGAGGGCAGATGCCTCCCCGCAGCCATGTGCGCTCAACAGAGCATGTGTTTATTAGAACACATGTTCACGGCCAGTTCCTCAGCGGGTGTAAATCCACAAACCTCGACTGAAGTCAATGAAGCGATGCTGATTTACACCAGCAGAGGAGCTGGTTCATTTGCTCCGGTGGAGGAGGGCTCATTTACACCAGCTGGGGATCGGGCCCCATGGATTCCAATGTAACTCCGGCCAATTCACACCACCTGGGGTCTGGCCTCACATGGTTCCAGCTGTAGAGAATTGTTATGGTGTTATTTATCGGAAGACAAAGACATTGTCTCATTTGTCATTGTTATAACTCATTGCTATAAGCCAGAATTAAGCAACCTGGGCTGCCAGCCATATGGTAACACCAAAACGGGGCAGCAAAGGTGACGGGTCCTGTTTCATAGAATCATAGAATCATAGAACTTAAGATCAGAAGGGACCATTATGATCATCTAGTCTGACCTCCCGCAAGATGCAGGCCACAAAAGCTGACCCACCCACTCCTGAAATAATTCTCTCCCTTGACTCAGCTGTTGAAGTCCCCAAATCCTGATTTAAAGACTTCAAGTAGCAGATAATCCTCCAGCAAGCGACCCCTGCCCCATGCTGCGGAGGAAGGCGAAAAACCTCCAGGGCCACTGCCAATCTACCCTGGAGGAAAATTCCTTCCTGACCCCAAATATGGCGATCAGCTGAACCCCGAGCATGCGGGCAAGACTGTCCAGCCAGACACTCAGGAAAAAGACTTTCAATATCCCAACATTGACCCTCGGTACTAATTACCAGTGGTTGCACGTTATTGACCTATTGACTAAATCACGTTATCCTATCAAACCATTCCCTCCATAAACTTATCAAGCTTAATCTTAAAGCCAGAGAGGTCCTTCGCCCCCACTGTCTCCCTCGGTAGGCTGTTCCAGAATTTCACTCCCCTGATGGTTAGAAACCTTCGTCTAATTTCAAGCCTAAACTTCCCGACTGCCAATTTATATCCATTTGTTCTCGTGTCCACATTAGTACTGAGCTGAAATAATTCCTCTCCCTCCCTGGTATTTATCCCTCTGATATATTTAAAGAGAGCAATCATATCTCCTCTCAACCTTCTTTTGGTTAAGGAAAACAAACCGAGCTCCTCAAGTCTCCTTTCATACGACAGGCTTCCCATTCCTCGGATCATTCTAGTGGCCCTTCTTTGTACCCGTTCCAGTTTGAATTCATCCTTCTTAAACATGGGAGACCAAAACTGCACACAGTACTCCAAATGAGGTCTCACCAACGCCTTGTATAACGGGACTAGCACCGCCTTATCTCTACTAGAAATACCTCGCCTAATGCATCCCAAGACCGCATTAGCTTTTTTAACGGCCACATCACAGTTTAAGGCACTGGACTGGAACTCAGGAGAGATGGATTCAATTCTGGACTCTGCCACAGACTCCCTGTATGACCTTAATCAAGTTGTTTAATCTCCCTGGGCCTCAATTCCCCTGTGACGTTGCACCCCATCATGCTTTATGAAATATGCTTATGAATGGAAATATGACATAACTGGAATATGTTTTATGCTATATGTGCCATGTAACGTATCTCTGCAAAGGTTATGATCTATTGAATCTATTCCTCCTATCTGTAGGCATGTAACATTTTTGTATTCGAAGTTATGAAGATTGGCTGCATACTTGTTTGATTTTAAGTAGCCTTAGTAAGGCATTTGGTCAGCTTCTTAAGAAAGGAATTTGCAAGTTAAGTGACCAATCAAGAAACACTTAACAGGCAAGGGAACCATAGAAGACTCCAAACCACATAAGAAGTCTACCTGGGGACGTTCAAGGTAGCATGCAAGCAATGGCTGCCACTTGTAAAGAACTGAGTCATGCATGGACATGTGAGTTGCCTGTGTGACTCCAAAACTCCATCTTGTAGCTGGATTCTGCATAGGAGAGAGGAGGGGGTCTCCACCCACAAGAGAAAGTCTTTTTAAGCCACTGGGAGACCTCTCCATTTTAGCTTCAGCTGGCTCAAGAGATAGCCTCTCCACCCCGAAAGGATACCTGAAAGAAACTGGAACAAAGGACAGTAACCACGGGGGTGTGAGTGATTGCTGGACCCAGACTAGAAAGAGGCTAGTCTGTAAAAGAAGCTTCCTGGAACATCTCTGAGGGTGAGATTTCATCAGTAATCACTTTCTTACAGTACTAGGTTTAGACTTGCATGTTTTGTTTTACTTTGCTTGGTAATTCACTTTGTTCTGTCTGTTATTACTTGGAACCACTTAAATCCTACTTTTTGTAATTAATAAAATCACTTTTTATGTATTAATTAACCCAGAGTATGTATTAATACCTGGGGAGGCAAACAGCTGTGCATATCTCTCTATCAGTGTTATAGAGGGTGAACAATTTATGAGATTACCCCATATAAAGATTTGTACAGGGGAAAATGGATTTATTTGGGGTTTGGACCCCATTGGGAGCTGATCATCTGAGTGTTGGAGACAGGAACACTTCTTAAGCTGTTTTCAGTTAATCCTGTAGCTTCGGGGGGACGTTATTCAGACCTGGGACTGTGTTTGTAGCCGGCTAGTATGTCTGGCTCGAACCAGGCAGGGCACTGAAGTCCCAAGCTTCCCAGGAAAGCGGGCTCAGAGGTAGTCTCAGCACATCAGTTGGCCGTTCCCAAGGAGTTTTCTCTGATCCAACCTGTCACATTCCCCACCTGTAAAAAGGGGATAATAATCTTTCTGGTCTGTTCAGACTGTAAGCTCTTCGGGGCAGGGGCTGTCTCTCACCGTGTGTCTGTGCAGCACCTGACACAATGGGGACCCGATCCCGGCTGGTGCTACAATGGAATACATTTTCTGTATGCACCTTCTGCGTGAGGATCTCAAAACACTTCAGAAACATTCACTGATTAATTTTCAGAGCACTGATCTGAAGTGACATCCAAAATTATCTAGGAACATAAGAACATAACATAAGAATGACTGTGTTGGGTCAGCCCAATGGGCCATCTAGCGTAGTTGTCTTTCAACAGTGGCCAGTGCCAGATGCTTCAGAAGGAATGAGCAAAACAAGCCAATTATCAAAATGACCCATCCCCTGTCGTCCACTCCCAGTTTCTGGCAGTCATAGAATCATCGGGTTAGAAGGGACTACAAAGGTCATCTAGTCTAACCCTCTGCCACGATGCAGGATTTGTTGGGAATAAACCATCCAAGACAGATGGCCATCCAGCTTCTTGAAAACCTCCAGCAAAGGAGCGTCCACACCTCCCGAGGCAGTCTGTTCCATTGTCTTACTGTGCTTATAGTTAGGGAGCTTTTCCAGAGATTTAATCTAAATCAGAGTATAGTCAGAGGTTTAGGGACACCCAGAGCATAGGGTTGCATTCCTGACCATCTTGATAAATAACTGCTGATGGACCTATCCTCCAGGAACTTATCTCATTTTTTGTAACCCAGTTATACTTTTGGGCTTCACAACATCCCCTGGCAGTGAGTTCCATAGGTTGACTGTGCCTTGTGTGAAGAAGTACTCCCTTATGTTAGTTTTAAACCTGCTGCCTATTAATTTCATTGGGCGACCCCTGGTTCTTGTGTTATGTGAAGGGGTAAATAACACTCGCTATTCACTTTCTCTCACCACTCATGATTTTATAGACCTCTATCATATCCCCACTTAACCATCTCTTTTCCAGCCTAAGCTATCCTGAGCTTTTAAAATCTCTCCTCATACAAGCATCAGAGGGGTAGCCATGTTAGTCTAGACCCGTAAAAGCAGCAAAGAGTCCTGTGGCACCTTATAGACTAACAGACGTTTTGGAGCATGAGTTTTCATGGGTGAATACCCACTTCATCCTCATACAGAAGCTGTTCCATACCCTTAATGATTTTTGTTGCCCTTCTCTGTACCTTTTCCAATTAAAATAGATCTTTTTTTGAGATGGGGCAACCAGAACTGCACGCAGTATTCAAGATGTGGACGCACCGTGGATTTATATAGAGGCAATAGGATATTTTCTGTCTTATTATCTATCCCTTTCTCAATGATTCCCAACATGCTGTTTGCTTTTTTGACGGCCGCTGCACATTGAGCGGATGTTTTCAGAGAACTATCCACAATGACTCCAAGATCTCTTTCTTCTGTGGTAACAGCTCATTCAGACCCCAACATTTTGTATGGAGAGCTGGGATTATGTTTTCCAATGTGCATCACTTCTCACTGATCAACACTGAATTTCACCTGTCATTTTGTTGCCCAGTCTCTCCAGGTTTGTGAGATTCCCTTTGTAGCTCTTCGCAATCAGCTTTGGGCTTAACTATCTTGAGTAATTTTGTGTCATCTGCACATTTTGCCGCCTCGTTTTTCATTCCCTTTTCCAGATCTTTTATGAGTATGTTGAACAGCACAGGTCCCAGTACAGATCCTTAGAAGGCCCACCATTTCTCTCTCTCCACTCTGAAAACTGACCATTTACTCCTACTTTCTAACCAGCTACTGATCCATGAGAGGACAGAGTTTAATTGCTTACTTTGCTTGTCTTCCTTGAGTGCTCCAGTGGCAGGGCCGGCTCCAGGCACCAGCATTCCAAGCAGGTGCTTGGGGTGCCAATCTGTAAGGGATGGCAGTCCCTGTTGTTTTGTCCCCAGCAGCATGCCGAATTGCCGCCGCGGATGGCGGGGGCAGTCCGTGTGCCGTTAGGGTGGCACCTGCGTTTCCGCGTGGTGGCAATTCAGCGGCAGCTTCTATGTTCAGCTGTCCACTGCAGCACGGCTTCTGTCTTCTGTCTGAAGACAGAAGCTGCCACCGAATTGCCGCCGCCACAGAAACGCTCATGCCACCCTAACGGTGCATGGGCTGCCCCTGCCGTCTGCGGTGGCAATTCGGCGCGGTGCTTGAGGAGGCGAAAACAGTAGAGCCGGCCCTGTCCAGCGGCCCCAATGATTGTTTGGCAGGCTTCATGCTTCTAATGTACTTTAAAAAAAAAGCTGTTTAATTTTTTTGTCTTTGCTAGTTGCTCTTCAGATTCTTTTTTTGGCCTGCTTAATTATACTTTTACACATGACGTGCCAGAAATTACGCTCTTGTCTATTTTCCTTAGTAGGCTCTGACTTCCAGTTTTTAAAAGATGCCTTTTTGCCTCTGTCTACCTTTTATACTCAGTTGCTTAGTCATGGTGGCATTTTTTGGTCCTCTTACTGGTTTTTTTTTATTTATTTCAGGTATATATTTAGTTCGAACCTCTTTTATGGTATTTGTAAATAGTTTCCATGCAGCTTGCAGGCATTTCACTCTTGTGACTGTTCCTCTTAATTTCCATGTAATGAGCTTCCTCGTTTTTGTGTAGTTCCCCTTTTTGAAGTTAAATGCTACTGTGGTGGGCATCTTAGTATTTCCCCTCCTACAAGGAAGTTAAATTTAATTACATTGTGGTTGCTATCATCGAGTGGTTCAGCGATACTGACCTCTTGGACCAGAGCCTATGTGCCACTTAGGATTAAATCAAGAATTGCCTCTCCTCTTGTGGGTTCCAGAAGAAGAATCTTGAATGATGTCTAGAAATTACATCTCTGCATCCTGTCCTGAGGTGACATGTACCCAGTCAATTTGGGATAGTTGAAATCCCCCATTATTATTGGGTTGTCTGTTTTTGTAGTCTGTCTAATCTCTGTGAGCATTTCACAGTCACTGTCACCATCCTGGTCAGGGGGTCGGTAGTATAGTCCTACTGCTATTCTTTTATTATTCAAGCATGGAATTTCTATCCAGAGAGATTCTGTGGTAGAGTTTGATTCATTTAAGATTTTTACTATATTTGACTATTTGTTTCCCCACTAGCATGACCCACTCTGTCATTCCTATATATTTTATACCCTGGTATTACCATGTCCCATCGATTATCATAATTCCACCAAGTTTCTATGATGCCTATTATATCAATGTCGTCATTTAACAGAAGGCACTCAAGTTCACCCATCTTAGTATTTAGACTTCTAGCAAACACTTATAAAAGTTGTCAATATTGAGTTGTCTAAATTGAATGTGGTTTAATTGAATTAGATTCTTTTTTTGTTTTACTGTTTCTCTTCAGTTCCTACGTGTACTTTATCAATTTCTACCCTATCCTCTTTACGAGGATATAAAGAATCCCCTTTGATAAATCCTCCCCTAAGGGATGTCTCTGTCTGAACCCTGTTCTCCTCTACACCTGTCGGCTTTCCCTAGCCCTTAGTTTAAAAACTCCTCTATGACCTTTTTAATTTTACATGCCAGCAATCTGGTTCCATTTTGGTTTAGGTGGCGCCTTCCTGGATAGGCTCCTTCCCCAAAAGGTCTCCCAGTTCCTCCTCTGTACAACATCATCTCATCCACGCATTGAGACCCTGCAGTTCTCCCTAACTGGCCCTACATGTGGAACTGGAAGCATTTCAGAGAATGCCACCCTGGAGGTCTTGGACTTTAATCTCTTCCCTAGCAGCCTAGATTTGGCTTCCAGTGTCAGCGGCGGGTGACGCTTCCTCTGGGGGAGGCTGGCTCCCTGCCCTGCCTCTTCCACCTGGGGCCCCGCCTCTTCCACCCAGGCCCCGCCCACACTCCACCCCTTCTCCACCTCAGGCTCCACCTCCCACTCTGCCCCTGGCCCCACCCCCACTCAGCCTCCCTGCCGCCGCTCACCTTGTTCCTTCTCTCTTCCCCTTCTCCCCCATGAGGACCCCACCGCCCACCGCTCCCCGTGTCCCTCCTCTCCCCCACCCCACTCCCCCGCAAGGCCCCCACTGCCCGCAGGGACCCAGTGAGCGGCGGGGGGGGCCTCATGGGGGAGGGGGAGCGGAGGGATGCAGGGAGCAGCGGGGACCTCCGGAGAGGGAGGATGGAGACTGGAGTGGAGGATATGCGGGACTCAGCCAGGCAGCACCGGGCGGGAAGGGCCTTGGGTAAGAAGCAGAGCAGGGACAAGAAGAGGCGGGGGGTAGGCAGGGCTACCACGGCCCACCCAGGCGTCTGGCGGCGGGTCAGCAGCGGCTTAGCCTCCCCTGGCCTATTATACCCACTGCCTATGTCTTCCAGGACCTCCCTTCTACCTTTCCCAGTGTCACTGGTACCTCCCTGGCACCAGCTCCTCCCCAGCACTGCATGTAGGTCTGTCTAGATGTCTCAAACCCAGCTGAAAAGTCAAATCCCCCATTATTACCCCTCTCTTCCTAATCACTGGGGTTGCCTCCCCTGGAGGGTTATCCTCCGGGCGCGAGAGGATACATGACATCATCATGGCAGCCTGTGGCCGAGCCAGGAATAGAACGCAGGAGTCCTGACACTTGTGTGCTCTGATCACCAGACCCCGGGCGACAACCTATGGCATTTATTCACATGCAGACAACCTTGGCCTCAGCACAGGGCGGTTCCTGCCACCATTAATAGTCCGAAGATCAGGTTACATTTAGCTGCGCTGTTTGTGCCAAAGTGCAGCCCTTCAAAGGGCTCCCAACGCTCCACCTAGCCAAACACAGACAATCAAACGAGAGGGGCTGAAAGAGAATTGAGAGTGGAGAGAAATCACGGCCCGCCCGGAGATCCCAGTCGACCAGGCCTATGAGAGATAATAACACAGCTAACACTGCCCCTTTCACCTGAGCATCCCAAAGCAGGTCACACACAATCATTAACATCACAGCCCCCTAGGGAAACGGTAAGCAAATATTATTACCTATTTATCCTGGGCGGGAAACTGCATCACATTGTTGACTCAGGTTCAATTTGTGATTCACTGTAACCCCTGCAGCCCTTTCAGTAGTACGACTGCCTGGCCAATGATGCCCCATTTTGTAGTGGCGCCTTTGATTTTTTCCTTCCTAAGTGAAGTACATGGCGCTTTTCTCCGTTGAATTTCATCTGGCTGATTTCAGACCAGCTCCGCCAGTGCCGGTCCCAAGCCTGGACGAAAAAGGAGGAGGGGCGGCTTCCCATCACCGTAAAAATAAATAAATAAAATGCTAGCTACAGAAACTACTCACATAAACCAAAAATCACGGCCTAAATAGGATGGAAAGCGTTCAGATGTGCATATGACAGTGGATGATCAAATCCATCGCGAAGTCACCCCCTCGATGGTCCAAATTCTGACGTCTCAAAAGGGTACATCCGTAGCTCTCTGGAATGTACAAACTACGAATGAAGAAGTCAGAAAAATTACCTGACAAGGTGTCCTCGCACAAATAACCTACAAAAGAAGATATCCGTGGCTGGGACATGTGCTGAAACTGGAAAAAGAATGCTGCTCAAATACTGGCCTTGAATGGAAGCCAGAAAACGCAAGAAGAAAGAGCGATGGCCTGCGAACAACATGGAAACGAACAGTTCTGAAAGACATCAAGCACCTCAACATGAAATGGGAAGATTTGGAGAGAAGGGCAGTTGACAGGCAAAGATGGCAAATGTGGGTAGCCCTGTGTGCAGCAAATCACGGGATGGACTAAGGTCTAAGGATTTCAGACCAGGTCTCGAATTTGTCAAGGTCATTTTGAATTCTAAGCCTGGCCTCTAGAGTGCTTGCAACCCCTCCAAGCCTGGTGTCATTCACAAATTTTGTGAGCATCGTCTTCTATCCATTATCATAGAATCATAGACTATCAGGGTTGGAAGAGGCCTCAGGAGGTATCTACTCCAACCCCCTGCTCAAAGCAGGACCAATTCCCAACTAAATCATCCCAGACAGGGCTTTGTCAAGCCGGGCCTTAAAGGATGGAGATTCTACCACCTCCCTAGGTAACCCATTCCAGTTCTTCACCACCCTCCTAGTGAAATAGTGTTTCCTAATATCCAACCTAAACCTCCCCCACTGCAACTTGAGACCATTGCTCCGTGTTCTGTCATCTGCCACCACTGAGAACAGTCTAGGCCCATCCTCTTTGGAACCCCCTTTCAGGTAGTTGAAAGCAGCTATCAAATCCCCCCTCATTCTTCTCTTCTGCAGACTAAACAATCCCAGTTCCCTCAGCCTCTCCTCATAAGTCATGTGCTCCAGCCCCCTAATCATTTTTGTTGCCCTCCTCTGGACTCTTTCCAATTTTTTCATGTCATTAATGGCAATATTGAGAGTACCGGACCCAGGACAGACCCCTGCGAGACCTCACTAGCTCCACTCTCCCTATTTGACAGTGAGCCGTTGCTAACTCTCTGAGCACACGGTCTGTCAACCAGTCGTGCACCCATCTTGTCGCAATTTCATCGCGTGCACCCATCTTGTCGCAATTTCATCGCGAGCACGTCCCTCGTTTGCTTATGAGAATATCCTGTGGGACTGTGTCAAAAGCCTGACTAAAATCAAGCTATAGCACATCTACTGCTTCCCCACATCCACTAGGCCAGTGACCCTGTTGGCTGGGCACAATTTGTTCTTGACAAATCCATGCTGGCTTAGAACCCTGTTACCCTGTGGGTGCTTACAAACGGATCATTGCATCATTTGGTCCAATAGCTTTCTAGCTATCGAAGTTAAACTGCCTGGTCTATAATTACCTGCATCTTTGTTCCCATTTTTAGAACCCAGGAGTCCTAAGTCTTTAGCCTCTTGCTCTAACCTACTAGCCTACACTCCACTGTCAGAGCCCCTCCCTATGCCTCAGTTTCCCTATCCATGCAGTATAGATGATGATACTTTCACCTCCGTAAAGCTCTGTGTATTATTAGTAATAAAGCCATCAGGCCAATATTTAGCAGGACTCCGAGGGAACTGAATGCTAACCCAGGGGAAAAGCTCAGCTGGCTGGCCCCGGCTTTTGCTCAGTGGTGGACAATACATTGGACTAAGCCCAGCACATACATTTGGGCAAGTGCAGTAGCCTGGCCAAAGCGGCCTCAAACCAGTTCTGCTGGCCAGTCCCCGCCTTCCAGCCCCGGCTGCTGTTAATAACTCAGGTGCAGGCTGGCAGGATGCAGCGCCGTCTCCTAGCAGCCTGGAATGTGGTGACGACAGCCTCCAGGAGGCAGCGGTGTTGGAGGGCGGGTTCATTTCCCGGAACCTTTCCAGGCACCATCGCTCCTCCCAGGGGAGAGGAACCTGAGACATGCCCTAAAAAGGAAGCATCATCTGTCTGTCACACCAGAGGCCCCAGCCCTGTTGGCATGAGTGGTTGGCTTCCTAAGCTGGTTGGTTGGTGAGGGCAGGCCAGGCAGAAGGGAAAGGGAAAGTGTAGTCTCTCCGAACTGGGTAGTATCCCTTTAAACTGTTTGTGAGCCCTTTAATGGCGCTCACTGGGTTCTATGCTTCCAACGCCACCAGAACCTGCCACAGCACCAGCGTGGCTGGGCCGTGTGTGTTACACACATGGGTGTTTGGTCTCCACCCTGTCAGACCTTCATATTACACATGCTGTGTAAAGAGCAAAAGACCCAACAGAAATCCCAGGGCATTAGCAGCGTCCGCGCCCCCAAGACCAGGATGGGACGCCCCAGCACCAAGTGGCCCCTATTCTGTTGTCACTTAAGCTAGTGTAAATCAGAAGAAACCTCACCAAAGCCAGGTGCGCTCACCAAAGGGCAGCTGTACATCAGCACTGTGGGTGAGTGACGCGAGCACTGGGTTGGGATTTGGGAGATGTGGGTTCTAGTCCTGGCTCTGCTGGTGACCTTAGGCAAGTCTTTACTTCATACCTCAGTTTCCCCTATCTGTAAAATGGGCATAATGATCCTGCCCTCCTTTGTAAAGTGCTTAGGGGTCTAGGGATGATTAGAGCCAGTTAATGCTGCTCTAGGACTTCTCTGCTGGGAGGTCAGACCACCCCCTTAGCTTGTGGAGTCAAGGCATTAAGCTGCCATACAAACTACCTCCAGGATCCCTGCACCCACCAACTGAGCAAAATTGGGCCAGATTGGCAGCTACTAGCAATCCTTCCTGGCTGTGGTTTTCCACGTGCCATGAATGTGATAGGTCTCAGCCTAGCTCTTAACAGAGCTACGTCCCCATTCCTAGCGCCCTTTACAGGCAGAACACAGGCATAGAGCATGCACTGGGCTGGCCCTCAGGAGACTTGGTTTCAATTCCTGGCTCTGCCACAAACTCCCTGTGGGAGACACTTTGTTTCTCTGGGCCTCTCTTCCCCAGCAGTAAAACAGGGGCCATGGTCCTTCCTTTGTCTATCTCAGTTGCAAGCTCCTTGGGGGAGGGACTGTGTCTGTGCAGCGCCTGGCACAATGGGTCCCTGATCTCCACCGGCGTCTCTAAGGGCTATTGTAAAACACATCATCATCGTGATTAAACACGTTTAGTACCCTAGCTCCTGGGGCCAGATTTGTAGCAGGAGGCATGAGGCTGTCAGCTTACACCCTGCAGCATCCTTCATCAGCACCTGCCTGTCCCTGCAACTGCATTTCCTTAGCCTGACATGACCATTAATAATAATAATAATAATAATCCATTGCCAGACACCAGGGAGCGGGCAGGCCCCAGCTACCATCTGAGCCAGGCAGGCACTGCCCCACGGCTCGCACATGGACCACAGCCGGGCTGCCAGCACCAGGCGTGGGAAAGGATTCTCGACCGGTGCATTTGGGGTGCTCCCGGCGCCATGCGGCCCAGATGCACCTTGTAGACATGGCACCTCCCTTCGTTTTACTTGGCGATGACAGAGGAACAATTACAACACTTAGCTCAGGTGCAAAACAAGGGCCTAACCCAGCTTCCCTACTCCCTGCAAGCCCGGGAACCGGTTCTGCCCTCGTTACTCCATCCGGATCTGCTGGGAGGAGCCTCGTGCTTCACACAGCAGAGCCTCTGCTGCCAAACCCAGGGCGGCAGGCCACGGGGATTCGACTGGGCAAGCCCCGCAGGGGTTTCCCCATGCAGAGCCCTGGCCAAGGATTTGTATAAGGCTCCTCTGGCAAAACGTGGCTCATCTCAGGGCGGGGAACATTTGTGTTTTGGGTGATTCAGGATTAGATTCCTACGGGCTGAGTCCAATAAGTGAACTCACGCCCTTCTCTGGCACGGGATCCCCAACGGCCCAGCCAACATTAAATCCCTACAAGCCTCCTTGGGAAGTGTCCCCATTTTGCAGATTGGTAAACTGAGGCACGGAACAGGGAAAGTGACTTGCTCCCGCAAACACATAATATCACAGCTGGGGTTCGAACCCAGGAGTCCTGGCACCCAGTCTCTGCTCCAACCACCAGCTCCCTCTCCCCTCCCAGGGTCAGGAAGAGAACCCAGGAATCCAGACACCTAACTCTCTGGTTTTACCTCTAGATCTCACTTTTCTCCCAGCGCTAAGAACAGAACCCAAGACTCCTGAGCCCAAGTCCCTTGTTCTAACCCCTTCCACAGCTAGGAAGAGAACCCAAGAGTCCTGGCTCCCAATCCCCAGTTCTAACCACTAGACCTCACTCCACTCCCAGAACTGCTCTGGCACTTACCTGCTGTATGACCTCAGGCAAATCCATGTGCCCAGCTGTAACAAGGGATTCTTGATACAACCCCAGGGATTCATTCTGCTGCCCATCATTGTAGCATCTAGGCACCTTCCACATAAACTCAAAACTAAAGTCCTTTTTTGGTGGATTTCTTGGCGCCTCCGGGTGAAAACTCTGCTTGGGAGTCAAGCTGATCAAAACACAGAATTCCTGTTCTGGGGGGAATTCCACCAGTTTGAGGTTTTGTTTCATCCTGAATCAGGGATGTGGCAGCACCTGTTCCCTGCACCCTTTCTGGCAGAGACCAGCATGGCTCCATCTCTGTTGTCCTCTTGGGGCACGTCTACACAACAAATTACCGTGGGGCAAACCAGGGTGGGAATCCACAGTGCAGCAGCTTGTCCCATGTGGACGCTGCTACAGAGCATTGACAGGCCCAGCGTGCAGCTTGGTGGGCAGTAACTTGACTCGTAGATGGATCTCAACTCCAAAGAGCATCAAACAAAAGGGAATTGCAGGCTGCAGCCCACTCCCTCGCAGAGCGGTGACCCTCCAGATGTTCTCCATGGAGGCCTGGCTCCTCCCTGAGCCACTGACTGTCAGGTCTTGTTCCCTGGAGATCTTCCCCAGGCCCATATTCCCAATCTACATCCAGGCCATAGGCCATGGTGTTGACTTTTCCCCAGGCCTCCCATGGAAGCCTGCTTCTCCCCCATTGCCCTTCTCCTTCTGGACCAGTCACAAGAGACAACCTGCCTTCTTCATCAGCTGAGCTCACTCAACTCTTCCCCAGCTGGGTCTGATAGCTGAACCAAGCCCCCTGGTTGCCAGCCACGCCAGATCAGCTGGCTGGGGGTAGCCGATGGAGCCAGATCAGCTGGCTGGGGGTAGCCGATCCATCACAGGCGAGGCCAGGCCCTTAGCCAAACCCCATCAACCTGGGACACAAGGAAAATTAGAAATCTCTGGCTTCTTTGCAAAATGAACTATTCCAATTTTGATTTGGCCTTATTGAAGCATTTCATTTTGAGAAGGACAGAACAGTCCCTTTCTGACCTTTTCCATTTTGACATCCTATGAATATAAAAGTTGAAATGTTCCTATTTTTATAATATAATAAAAGATATCAGAGAAGAAATGATAAAGTTGAAACCAAATGTCTCTGTAAAGTTGAAACGAAACATTTCTGCCTCATTGAAAGAAAACATTTCAGTAATTGCCCATAGAAAATTTCAGTTAAATCGATGGAAAGTGTTGCTGAAGTCCAACATTTTGTACAAAATGTTTCAATTTTGTCAAATCAGCATTTTCCAATGGAAAAACATTCTGCTGGAACAAATGTCACCCGGCGCTGCTTGCGGGGAGAGATTTTGTTTTGGATTTTTCAGATTTTATTGAGTTCCTTGGTTGCTTTGGCAGGTTGGTTGTGTTTCGGGGTAGGAGGGCGAGTCTGTATTGGGGTTTAGCACAGGCCGTGTACGGAGCTTTCTATGTGTTATATGGGCCTCGTCCACACAATATATATGGTACCTGTGCGGGCCTGAGGAGGTCACATGGGCTGCAGCTGTGTGCTGATTGGGCTGCAAGTGGCCCACGGGCTGAGAATCACAGGCAGGAGCGGCACCAGGGTTTCTGGCGCCCTAGCCAGAATTCGGGAGGCGGCATTTTGTGCACTCCCCACGGGGCGTGTGGGAGCTTCCAGTTCCGCTCCCATCGTGCCACCGAAGAAGGACCCTCCGCCAAAATGCCGCAGGCGACAGCGGCAGTCATTGAGCTGCTCAATTGCCTGCCGCTGTTTTCCGCGGCATGTCAGCAGAGGGTCCTTCTTTGGCGGCACGACGGGAGCGGAACCGGAAGCTCCCGCGCGCTCCATGGGGAGCGCACAAAATGCCGCCCCCCCCCGAATCCTGGCGCCCTAGGCGACCGCCTAGGGTTGCCTAATGGAAGCGCTGGCCCTGACCACAGGAAAGGGGTACATAGGGGTGTCAGTGTCATGAGTGTCGGTTTTACGGTGGAAAGGCCTTTTCGAAGAGGACGGTTGTGTAGCATTTCCTAAAAGTGGTCAGAGTTCAGATCTGTCGGCTCTCCTCTGGGAGTTGTTTCCAGTTGTGGAGCCCCTCGACAGAGCAGGCCTTCTCCCAGCTCTCACATGCTCTGTCTTGAGCGCGATGATCTGCGTTGTCCCAGAGCCGTGCAATTCTAGGCTCATAGACTTTAAGGTCAGAAGGGACCATTATGATCATCTAGTCTGATCTCCTGCACAACGCAGGCCACCGAATCTCACCCACCCACTCCTGTAACAAACCCCTAACCTATGTCTGAGTTACTGAAGTCCTCAAATTGTGGTTTGAAGACCTCAAGGTGCAGAGAATCCTCCAGCAAGTGACCCGTGCCCCATGCTGCAGAGGAAGGCGAAAAACCTCCAGGGCCTCTGCCAATCTCTGCCCAGTTGTCACGGTGACTCGTAGATTGACATTCAGTCTCTGACGTAGGACCACGGCATTAAGTCAGCACGGAACCTGGGTGGGAGCCAGTGGTAGGGCTGGAGCCAGGGCCGGCTCCAGCTTTTTTGCTGCCCCAAGCGGCGAAGAAGGAAAAAAAAAAAGAACGATAAAGCCACGATCGGTGGCAGCTCCTCTGCACCTCTTCATTCTTGGGCGGCAATTTGGCGGCTGGTTCTTCCCTCCGAGAGGGACCGAGGGACCCGCCGCTGAACTGCCGCCAAAGACCCAGACGTGCCTGCCCCTTTCCATTGGCTGCCCCAAGCACCTGCTTCCTGCGCTGGTGCCTGGAGCCGGCCCTGGCTGGAGCATGGAGGTTCCCCGCCCCAAGCGCTGGGAAATGGATGGATGAAAAGTGCTGCTAGCGGTAATTCCCCCTTTGCCTGCTAGTCAGCGCTGCCCAGCACATCTACTGCCCGTATTCCAGCGCCAATGGAACAATCTCCCTGGCGAGCAGCATTCCCGTCAGCCGCCAGCCCTGCCCTGCCTACGGGCCCCGCAGAAGGGGAGGTGTAATTCTGGCAACTCCATTGGGGCAGAGATGTCTCCCAGGATGGGCGTTATTAATGCTCCCACCCCAGCTGCAATCAAGACATCTCTGTGGATAAGCAGAATCCTTCCCCCAGCCTCCCTTCCAGGCTCTCCATTACTAGGCAAGTAACAACCTCCAGGCTTAGCTCCAGTGGGACTGCAAAGACCCAGCACCACGACCCCTTTGTAAACAGGAGGCCGATGGGATGGAGAAGGAACAATTGGAGAACAATGTCCTTATTAACTGACTTCACAGCAGGCTGATTTCTCACTGGACTTGCTGCACGACCCTGGGGAGAGTCACAGTTCCGCTCTGTGTCTCGGTTTCCCCAGCTCTAAAATGCTATAACGGGCAGGGGTGTTTGGATCCAAAGCCCAGCTGCAGCTCCCACCCCAGCCTGGGCCGGTGGGGGTTCTCCGGGGTCTCTCTACCACTTCAGTGAGGCTTTAGCAGCTGGAGAAGCCAGACACATACTGCCCTGGGTTGTCTGTCAGAGGTGGGTGTGATCCCAGGAGCTATTTCTGATTGAGGCGGCGGGGGGACAGCATGATGCCACTTGCTCTATTCACAGGATCAAGCAAAGTTTTTCCTTCATGGCTCCCACTGGTTTGAGGGAATCTCTCCCTTGCTCCTCTGTATTTGGGGCACTGGTGCAGGAAGCGGCTCTGTCTCGCACGCTGCTGTGTCACGCTGGGTGCCTGTTCACACCTCTCCGATTCACACCCCTGAGACACACACCCCGCTGGAGGCTGGAGCCTCCTTCTCTGCCAGCAGGGAGGCCGCTGGGGAAGGGAGGAGAGGAAAGGCTGCGGCCTGGGGGAGGGGAGCTCTGATACCTCCCACTCAGCCAGGCCTCCAGGGCTCCCCCAGAGCTTCCCTGCACCCCAAATACCCATTACATATACAGGGAGCGGGAGACTGAAGAGTGAAACTGCCCCTGTGCCCTGTAATTAACCTCCCTTGCTGATTAACCAGAGCGATAGGGTAGCCAGGGAAACCGCAGCCAAACAGAGCAGGGAACTTTCCATCAAAGACAGAGCAGCCAGTCGCTCCCACTCGCCTCTCGCACCACAAGGGCTAACGGGCTGGTCCTGAGCAGGCCTGAGCACCGCAGCTCCCGCTGCATCAGGCCCCAACAAGCTCCGTCATTCCCCTGCCTCCCATCCATTCCCGGCCTCTTGCACACAAGCCCGTCAGGAGCAGGAAGAAGTGATGGGTTGGAAGGAAAAAGAAATTTCCTCTGTGCCATCCCCAGCAGCGCAGCTCTGCCCTGCCACGAGCATCCTCTTCCACCCCCAGGCACCGTATCACGGACAAGGGAGACATGCTGTGACAAAGTGGGGTTTTCATCGTGAGCCAATGCGAGTTACTGGTTTGCATGAATACTGTGTGTGCCTCAGTTTCCCTGTGTATTGCACCAGTGCCTCGGTGGTGGGAATATGGGTGTGTGACTTGCTGAGACTCTCAGGGGCTGCCTGCACGTAAGCAATGGCCGATGCCCATCGTAACCGGAGAACCCAGAGGGGGTGTGTGACTAGGTGACACTTTGCCCAGGAAGCAGGACTAAGACCAGAGGAGGAGGAATGGGCGTGTCAGAGGCCAGGCAGCAAGGTGCAGTTCAGTCTGCTGTGCGGGACTCGAGGAGGGGGGAGGCCAGGGTGTCTGGGCCGGGGTTCCCCCAAAATGGACTTGGTTAAAGTCACTGATTTCTGTGCTAACAAATTCTGTTCCACACTGTGTTCCTGTTGACTAATAAACCTTCCATTTTACACGCTGGCTGAGAGTCACGGGGGACTGCGGAGTTGGGGTGCAGGGCCCTCTGGTTTCCCCAGGAGCCCCGCCCAGGTGGACTCGCTGGGGCAAGCGCATGGTGCGAACAGGGATGCTGAATGCTCCGAGGTCAGACCCAGGAAGGCCAAAGCTGGGTAAACTTCTTGCCCTAGTGACAGTGTCAGAGAGAGGAGGTTCCCCCAGCGTCCTGACTGGCTTCATACAGAGCAGTTCCAGAGCATCGGCCTGGTGACTCCGTGACACATGCACACAGGCAGGGGGTGAAGCAGAGAGAGGCTGGTGCATGCCCTGCCGGGAATGTACAGCTCCTAGCACTGAGCACAGGGACAGCTGTGTTAAATCAGGGAGGGTCCAATTCTGCCCTTGGTTATGGCGGGGGGTAAATCCCATCAACTCTGTTCAAAGTCACAGGAGTGGTTCGCAGGAGGCAAAGCTGGAGTAAACCCAGAGAGGGTGGATGCCTCTTCCCTGCTGTTGGGGGATGGTGTGAAAACACCAGCCCTGATCTTCTTCTCACTCCCAGCCATGTAAACCTGTTCACTTTAGTGGAGCCACTCCGGAGTCACACCAGTATGAAAGGCCAGAATCAGGCCCAGTGCTTCTGCTTTAGCTTGTGATTCATGGCCCTCTCCAGCCTTGCCGGGGAGACGGGTAGCCTGGCACGGGTATGACCACAGCGGGATGACTACATTTTAGCTCCATGTTGCTTCAAGCTCCCACTGACATCACCCGGGGCCTCCCTTATTTTGCTGCCAGAAGATGGGGGGATGAACAAACAGCCGGTTCCCTGCAAGCAGGGCGTGAGTCACTCTCTGACCAATTCCTCCCCAGGCTGCTCCAGCAATAGCAGGGGTGAGGGAGGGGAGGTAGGGACACCCTGGCAGCCCAAGGCTGGATGACACCCAGCCTTGTAACGACCGCACGAGAGGGGTGATTTTGATCTTAGTTGGTTAAACTCCATGCCCAAAGTTGGGTACAGCACCCACCTGCCAACAGCCCGTCCCTTTCCCAACCGACCTCCTTCCAAAAACATGTTGGGTGGGGCTTGGGAAGGACTCTGAGCACATCCACTGCATGTGTGGACAAGCTTAGATCAGTTAAACCCACCACCCAGTTGCTGCTGAGGTTACCATTAAAGAGTTTTACTGGATTGGCCAGGTCATAAATAATCCCACACACATGCACTGTCGCTGCAAAGCATCTGAGCAAGATTGCAAAAAGACACCTTCCCTGTTGCGGCTAGGCTCTTCAGCATAGCAAATAGCCTTGTAAATCAGCTGGAGGAAATTAACAGCTGGAAATTGTAATTCTGCCCCTGCTTGTAAAAGACTAATAGAAAGCAGTGTGAGATTATTGCATTTAATACAGTATTTCAACCAGGAGTTTTGCATTGTGTAGATAATTACACTTTGAAATGCAAAGATGATGGCAGCATTTAGACCTTTAAAGTAACTAACGCCTTCCTGGAAAACCATTGTGCCTAATAGCTTTTTTTTTTTTTGATTGAGCAGATAGTTCCTCTGGCCCCATCATTTTAATGGAGCTGAAATTAACCCACTAATTACATTTACTTCCTCCCGTTGCATCCTAGGATCAATGGATAACAACTCAGGTGTGGTAAGAATGATGGTGCCTTGCATTACCAATGCAGCTGTGTCAGGGGAACAAGTTACAACCCTGTTCCAATTTGAAACTCAGCTGGTATCTTACCCATATAAGATTGGCTGCAACCAACTCCCGACTCTTAATTGTTATGCATGAGTGAAGGAATCGTCACTTTGAAACAACCCTCAACGCAGAGCAGTGACTTGAAAACATTTGTAAACCAGAAGCAGTTCCACAAGTTTATATACACTCAGTGGGGTCTTGGCTCATGGTATAACACAAATACACACTAATGATACGGATGGTCGAGAGAGAGAGAGAGTTTTGTCTAAGGCTGGGAGTCAGGGACGACATTTCCAAACTCGAGTGCCTGAAATTTCATGGATTTGAAGTCCGAAGGGGGACCATGATGACCAGCTGGTCTAAACTCCTGTATAACTCAGGCCAGAGAACCTCACCCAGCAACCTTTGGGTTGAGTCATTCTTGATTTAAAGATTGGAAGTGATGGAGAATCCACTACCCCTCTCCTCCCATTAAGTTGTTCCAATGATTAACACATAAGAACATAAGACTGGCCCTACAAGGTCAGACCAAAGGTTCGTCTAGCCCAGTGTCCTGTCTTCCGACAGTGGCCAATGCCAGGTGCCCCAGAGGGAATGAACAGAACAGGGAATCATCAAGTGATCCATCCCCTGTTGCCCATTCCCAGATTCTGGCAAACAGAGGCTAGGGACACCATTCCTGCCCATCCTGGCTAATAGCCATTGATGGATCTATCCTCCAGGAATTTATCTAGTTTTGTTTTAACCCTGTTATAACCTGGGCTTCACAACATCCTCTGGCAAGGAGTTCCACAGATTGACTGTGCACTGTGTGAAAAAATACATCCTTTTGTTTTAAACCTGCTGCCTATTAATTTCATTTGGTGACCCCTAGTTCTTGTGTTTTGAGGAGTAAACACGTCCTTATTTACTTTCTCCGCACCAGTCATGATTTTATAGCCCTCTAGCATATCCTCCCTCAGTTGTCGCTTTTCCAAGCTGAAAAGTCCCAGTCTTATTAATCGCTCCTCATATGGAAGCTGTTCCATACCCCTAATCATTTTTGTTGCCGTTTTCTAAATCTTTTCAATTCCAATAGATCTTTTTTGAGATGGGGCGACCATGGATTTATAGAGAGGCAATATGATATTTTCGGTCTTATTTATCCCTTTCTTAATGATGCCCAACATTCTGTTGGCTTTTTTGACTGCCGCTGCACATTGAGTGGGTGGTTTCAGAGATCTATCACAGGGATGTTAAATTAAATTATACTATAGTCATTACCACCAAGTGGTCCAGCTATATTCACCTCTTGGACCAGATCCTGTGCTCCATTTAGGACTAAAGCGAGAATTGCGTCTCCCCTTGTGGGTTCCAAGAAGCAGTCATTAAAGGTGTCAAGGAACTTTATCTCTGCATCCTGTCCTGAGGTGACATGTACCCAGTCAAGATGGGGATAGTTGAAATCCCCCATTGAGTTTTACTCTTCTCACATTAGTTTTCTTTCCTCTACCCTACTCCATTAGTGCAGTACAGTAGCACCTTAAGGCTCATTCATACTGGGTGCGGCACATGCACAGTGAGAGCTGCTCCCTACCCTGAAGAGCTTGCAATCCAATTAGACAAGAAAGATCTGCATCCTCATTTTCTAGTTGGGGAGCAGCAGCCTGGAGAGATTTAAGTGATTTGGTCAGGGACACACGGGGAGCTTGTGGCAGAGACAGGCACTAAGCTCTGGTGCCTGGAGTTGTAAGTCAGCACTTTAAACCCAAGGTCCCCCCCACCCCCCTCTTGCTCATGCAGAGCAGCCTGTGTCCTGTGATGCTGATTCATCCACCCCCCTCCCTGGGCTGGAAATGCAGAGCAGGTGAGGGGGTGAATGGCTATCAGCCAGGAGAGCCAGGGCCTGATCTGCTGTAGGTGGAGTGCGTTTGATTAAAGCCCATGACGAGAGATAAACACCTGAGAACAGCATAGGGAGGGGGAAGCACCTGCCTTATGCAAATCTGCTGCAAGCTGGGAGCCTTTCCAAACCACCCACCTTATGCAAATCTGCTGCAAGCTGGGAGCCTTTCCAAAACACCCCACTTACGGCTGCTGCTATTGGCAGTTGCACAGTCCTCTACCTCTGTCCTAGTTCCAGTCAATGCTGACCCTTTACTGGGAATCGATGTGTAAACGCCCAGCTAACCTCATTCTGCTGCTCCTGTACCCGGTGATGCTGTGAGGAGGGATCAGATGAAGGGAAGGAGACTCAGACTCATAGACTTTAAGGTTAGAAGGGACCATTATGATCATCTAGTCTGACCTCCTGCACAACGCAGGCCATAGAATCTTACCCATCCACTTCTATAACAAACCCCTAACCTATGTCTGAGTTATTGAAGTCCCCAAATTGTGGTTTGAAGACCTCAAGCTGCAGAGAATCCTCCAGCAAATGATCCATGCCCCATGCTGCAGAGGAAGGCGAAAAACCTCCAGGGCCTCTGCCAATCTGCCCCGGAGGAAAATTCCTTTCCGACCCCAAATATGGTGATCAGTTAAACCCTGAGCATGTGGGCAAGACTCACCCACCAGCACCCAGGAAAGAATTCTCTGCAGTAACTCAGATCCCATCCCATCTAACATCCCATCACAGACCACTGGGCATACTTACCTGCTGATAATCAAAGATCAATTGCCAAAATTAATTGCCAAAATTAGGCTATCCCATCATACCATCCCTTCCATAACTTATCAAGCTTAGTCTTAAAGCCAGATATGTCTTTTGCTCCCACCACTTCCTTGGAAGGCTGCTCCAGAACTTCACTCCTCTAATGGTTAGAAACCTTCGTCTAATTTCAAATCTAAACTTCCTAGTGTCCAGTTTATACCCATTTGTTCTTGTGTCCACACTGGTACTAAGCTTAAATAATTCCTTTCCCTCCCTAATATTAATCCCTCTGATATATTTATAAAGAGCAATCATATCCCCCCTCTGCCTTCTTTTGGTTAGGCTAAACAAGCCAAGCTCTTTGAGTCTCCTTTCATAAGACAGGTTTTCCATTCCTCGGATCATCCTAGTAGCCCGTCTCTGAACCTGTTCCTGTTTGAATTCATCCTTCTTAAACATGGAAGGCCAGAACTGCACACAGTATTCCAGATGAGGTCTCACCAGTGCCTTATATAACGGTACTAACACCTCCTTATCTTTGCTGGAAATACCTCACCTGATGCATCCTAAAACTGCATTAGCTTTTTTAACGGCCATATCACATTGGCGGCTCATAGTCATCCTGTGATCAACCAATACTCCGAGGTCCTTCTCCTGCTCTGTTACTTCCAATTGATGTGTTCCCAATTTATAACTAAAATTCTTATTATTAATCCCTAAATGCATGACCTTGCACTTTTCACTATTGAATTTCATCCTATTACTATTACTCCAGTTTACAAGGTCATCCAGATCTTCCTGTATGATATCCCGGTCCTTCTCTGTGTTAGCAATACCTCCCAGCTTTGTGTCATCCGCAAACTTTATTAGCACATTCCCGCTTTTTGTGCCAAGGTCAGTAATAAAGAGATTAAATAAGATTGGTCCCAAAACTGATCCCTGAGGAACTCCACTAGTAACCTCCTTCCAGCCTGACAGTTCACCCTTCAGTACGACCCGTTGTAGTCTCCCCTTTAACCAGTTCCTTATCCACCTTTCAATTTTCATATTGATCCCCATCTTTTCCAATTTAACTAATAATTCCCCATGTGGAACCGTGTCAAATGCCTTACTGAAATCGAGGTAAATTAGATCTACTGCATTTCCTTTGAGAAGGTAACAGATTATTTAGACAAAGAAGGAGATCAGGTTGGTTTGGCACGATCTACCTTTTGTAAAACCATGTTGTAATTTGTCCCAATTACCATTGACCTCAATGTCCTTAACTACTTTCTCCTTCAAAATTTTTTCCAAGACCTTACATACTACAGATGTCAAACTAACAGGCCTATAGTTACTTGGATCACTTTTTTTCCCTTTCTTAAAAATAGGAACTATGTTAGCAATTCTCCAGTCGTACGGTACAACCCCTGACTTTACCGATTCATTAAAAATTCTTGCTAATGGGCTTGCAATTTCATGTGCCTGTTCCTTTAATATTCTTGGATGAAGATTATCTGGGCCCTCCGATTTTGTCCCATTAAGCTGTTCGAGTTTGGCTTCTACCTCAGATGTGGTAATATCTACCTCCATATCCTCATTCCCATTTGTCATCCGTCCATTATCCCTAAGCTCCTCATTAGCCTTATTAAAGACTGAGGCAAAGTATTTGTTTAGATAATGGGCCATGCCTAGGTTATCCTTAACCTCCATTCCATCCTCAGTGTTTAGCGGTCCCACTTCTTCTTCGTTTTCTTCTTATTTATATGGCTATAGAACCTTTTACTATTGGTTCTATTGGAGAGTGGGCGGCAGCTCAGATGGACCTGACGCATATTATGTGAATTATCATAGCAGCTGGAAGCCCCCCACTGTGGTGGGTGCTGCACATATACCTAGTGAGCGACAGGCCCTGCAGAACTTACAGCCTAAATAGACAAGCCAGACACAAGGTGGGAGGAGAAGTGATGTGCCCAGGGTCACGAGGCAAATCAGTGGCAGAGCTCGGAACATAGAATCCAGGGTTCCTGAGCCCCCCTCCACTGCCCCCACGAGTTGTCACAAAGCTCCATTAAACTAACAAGGAGAGCCAGGACGGGTGGTAGCTTTCAGAAGGCCCCCCCTCGAGGAAATGCACATCAACATGAATAAAGGGTTTCCCACTGAACCCAGAGTGCTGGCTATTTGCTCATTTTCAGCCATCTCCGTCCACCGATTCAACATTGCAGAGTTTGCTGACCACCCTGATCCTGCGTCCCACATGAGGGATGTAAAAGGTTAACGGGTAAGCATTAGGCTTACTGTTAACTAGTCCTTAATCATTAACCCCAGCAGCCGGCCACGCCGGGCTGGCTGGCTGGACCCCAGCACTGGCCGGCGGGACCCCAGCACTGGCCGGGCTGCGGTGTCCCGACCTCGGTTAACTGGTTAAACGATATAATTTTAAGAGTTTAGCCAGTTAACATTTGCTGTTGTCATTTGGATGGACCATACGGGTCCCAAGACATTGACATAAACGCTGTCCAACACGGACCTGTGTCTACCAACCCCCCACCTTGGTTAACAGAGACCTCGGGCTGCTTCGCCCCATAGTGAACGCACTATTCAAATTCTTTTAAAATGTGATTAAAAGCTACAGAAAAAAGAAACAAGTTAAAAACACATTTGGAACAAAGGAAGGTTCCATTTTAACAACATTTCCCTTCATCCCTCCCGATCAGCTGAAAGCCCGTGGGCCCGGGCGAGGGCAGCCCTGATGGCAAAGCTCGCTGCAGTAGCCTCCGTCTGTTCTTTCGTCTTTCTTCTGTTTTCTCTTTAAGCACCCAGGGTGTGGAACAGCCCATCCTCTCATGATTTTGTCCAGCCGCTGGGCCTAATAGCCGATGCACCAATTTTGGTCCATTTGTTTCCAGTCCCAGACTTCTGTTTTTACCAAGCACGATTTCAACCTACTCCTTGAATTACATCAGCGTGGCTCGGTTTTTTTGCCTGCACTAATTCGCTTTCATAGTAAGTGTTATAAACAGGTGCAAAACACCATGACCTCTCTTCCATCGACCTCTGTTGTTAGAGGTTATTGTAACATCTTATAAACTTTCATATACTTTTCCCAATTGATCTTACACTTAACGTAAATTCGTAAGCCCAATCATCACACCAGGGGACTTACAAATTGACAATTCACTTTATTCTCTGCATCATCTCCACCCAACACAACAGAGGTCGAACATTCAGAGGATGGGCTGTGCTGTACCTTAACTGCTGGCTGCGAGAAAAGGCCCCTGGCACTGGAAAAAATGAAAACAAAGCACTCGCGCCTGTGGACGAGGAAATGGGGTTGTTCTGCAATTAATGAAAACAGCAGTAGCAGCAATGAGGCAATGGAGAAACAGCTGCAATTTCCCTCAGGACATCGACCATTGCTGTCCCCCTGCCTATGGGATTCAACAATTCTTTTCTCATGAATTGGGGGGAGGGATAGCTCAGTGGTTTCAGCATTGGCCTGTGTGGCAGAGCGCCAACCTTGTCCTCATGGGTCCCATGCTTCATGCTAGCCTCAGTGGCTCACTGCGACCCTCCACGTAGCCCTTCTCTCTCTAGGGCCAGGGATACCGTCTGAGCCCTTTTCACCATAAGCCAGCAAGCTCTTTTCATCACATCCCAGAGTCTCTGTGGCTCCTACGGCCTCATACCAGCCAATTTAGCCTCCTGCCCTGACAGGGCCCTGTCTTCCCCTCCCAGGAGGTGTTCCTGTAGCGGTGGGTTGGGGGGAACCCGGGCCCGCCCTCTACTCTGGGCTCCGGCCCAGGGACCCTAATGGTAGCAGCTATTGGCAGCCGACCTTTCACTGCCAGAGTTGCTACATTTCCCTGGGCCACTTCCCCACAGCTCTCCTGCTTCTCCCTTCTTCACCCTCAGGGCTCCCTTACCGATGGTTTGAGGGTGTCTTCATTAACCAGCCCTTCAGCCGCACTTCCTCTCCTCTGGCTCCCCGGCTCTCCTCTGCCTGACTGGAGTGAGCCCTTTGTATAGTATCAGCAGGGCCTTAATTAGAGTCAGGTGGTCACATTAGCTTAATGGCCTCACCTGACTCTTTGCAGGTTAATTGGAGTCAGGTGTTCTCATTAGCCTGGCACAGCCTCTGCTCTGGTCAGTCAGGGAACAAAAAACTGTTAATCCAGTAGCCAGTATATCTGCCTTCGACTACTCTGCTGTACCCAACTGGCCTGGGTCTATCATACCTGCTGAGCCCAGGGTTGTGAGTTCAATCCTTGAGAGGGCCATTTAGGGGTCTGGGGATTGGTCCTGCTTTGAGCAGGGGGTTGGACCAGACGACCTCCTGAGATCCCTTCCAACCCTGATATTTTATGAGTGGGGGATTTTTCCAAAGGAGGCGGGGGGAAGAAGAATGGACATTTCTGCACAGTGAAATGGACAGGACTATTTGCTCCCAAGAAACATGGGCGATTATCTCAGGTAAAGCCCATCACGCTTTGGAATAATGCCTGTTGATCAAACACAACCTTCCTAACCCATTTCCCACGTCTTTTTTTCATCATGGCTGGAGGGTTAACTTGCTCCTTAATGGAGGTAGGGTATAAGAATTAAATACTTGGCATTTTCTTCCCCCATCCACTAGTCTTCATACGAAGTCCATTTTCTAGCTGCAGGTAGCTTCCTTTGCTAGCCAGAGGAAGGACAGATGTAGGGTGAAAGCACAAGAGTGGGAGTTAGAGATTCTCCTATGGGAGTTCTTATCGTCTGTAGTTGGATCCCTCACGGCTGTAATGTGCTGTTTGATCTCAGACTCTCCCCCGAAGAATTTGATTTCAGTTTTAATATGTCCAAGATCTGAGGGATCTGGTAAAACTGAAGTTCTGTAAAACACAGGAGTTCAAGATTTGCATAATCCAGAAAGGACCTTCCTGAATTTGGCAGCACTAACCCCATGGTTGGCTTACTGAAAGTCTTTGTCGGTGCATCGTCACAGGGCCATGACTGGGGTTCCTACATGCTACTGTAATAAACTGAAGAGAAAACGCTTTGCTTCACCTTCTGCATTTGCTCAAGATACAGCTTGAATAGTGCCCCTAGTCCAAATCCAAGCCCCTCCCCCCACAAAAATCTCAAGCGGTACTTTAAAAACTTAAGCTAGGTGGCAGGGCCGCCCAGAGGGGGGGGACAAGTGGGGCAATTTGCCCCAAGCCCCACAGGGGCCCCCATGAGAGTTTTTCAGGGCCCCTGGAGCAGGGTCCTTCACTCACCCTGGGGGCCCTGGAAAAAACTCTCGCAGTGCCTGGGCCCCCGGAGCTTCTTCTGCTCTGGGTCTTCGGCAGCGGGGGGTCCTTCCGCCCCGGGACCCGCCACCGAAAACCTCAGGCCCCCTGAATCCTCTGGGCGGCCCTGCTAGCTGGCTTGTGGGGGGGTAGGAGGTTGACGCTCCGGTGCTGCAGGTGCTCAAACTAGTAATGCAGTGATCATTCCCGCTGTAACCAGATCCCGCCGCCTCAGCAGCTGCTAAGCCGGTCACTCCGCCTGGCTCCAGAGTTGTTTCGCAAGATGGTTGCTCTCGCTGGAGCGGAGGAGCCGGAACGAACCATTGCACTGAAGACCAGCCTTGCATCAGCATCCCCGGCTGTGAAACGTGAATCGTTAGATTGTGTTCTGCACAGTGAGACTGGAAGCTCTTGGAACTGGGAGGGTCTTTTCCTGTAGTAGTACAGTACCTAGCGCAAGTGGGTGCTGGTCCATGCCAGGGCTCCTAGGTGCTATCCCAATGCAAACAGAGACCCTCCTCCAGGGAAAGGAGAGGGGCAGAGAACTGTTATTTTCAGGGTGGATGTTTTGTTACTGAGGGAATGTAACTGCAGGGAATTTGTTCATTACCTCGTCGCAGTTCAGATACGTTTGTTTCCCCAGTTATGGACTCAATTCAGCGCTGTAAGTGACACGTCCCTGCTGTAAGTCCTTTAAAGCAAGCGCAGTTATACCAGGGATAAACCAGGTTGGACTTGAGCTCACCACTACATCACGGTGAACACCTGCCATTCAGATCAGCTCCGTTAATTAGCACTTGGCAACCCTCAATGATGATGTGTGCTAATAAGTACCTCATCCTGGCACAGGGGAGCTCAGTGGTACACAAGCAGCCAGACTCCCAACTGCTGCTGGACAAATAGCACTGGGTAAATAAATTTCACCTCTCTCTGGTTGGAAGTGCGCTACGATTTCTCAATCTGAGATCCAGATATGCACGGTAAACCTTATGCTACCGCCACCTTTCGCTCTGACGACTGAGGGTCAGTGGAGAAGCCGAACCACACGGACCAGGCAGTGCGTGCCATAAAGGTGCACTCCTACAGCACCCAGTGGACATCTTTTAGATGGGCCCAGAGCTCTGCCGTTCCGGAAGCACGTCCCCAACAGTGAAAGAACACGCAGAGGCCGCCTCAAAGCATCTGTTCCATCTAGGCATGTCCCAGAGGCCCTGGTCCTGGCAACATATCTGCACACACGTGTTTGCAGAATCCCAGTTCTTGCCAGCAGTGGTTTGAGATGGTCAGAGTTTTACAGGAGAGAACTTTTGAAAAATGGCTTCTGTTAGGATGTTATAATTGTTTTAATGTTGCCGCTGCAAGGTAATTCTGTCCTTGTGCACCCTCATTTGTCCATCTCCACCTGTTGTCTCATTTGATACTTAAGACTGTCAGCTCTTTGGGGAAGTGATTGTATTTTTTGTTCTGTGTTTGTACTGCGCGTAGCGCCCTTGGTCCACGAGGGGCGGTTAGTACAACACAAACAAAAATAAATACGCGCCGCAGGGAAAAACTGCAATCAGATTAGCTTCAGCGCGTATAAACTTTTAATTTTAAAATACAAGTTGAAGGGCACACGTACGAGGAAAACGGTTACAGAATAAATCAGATCATCTCTCTCGTATATTGCTATACAAGCCATCAGACTCCATAGGGACATGAAAGCCACTCTGCAGTGAACGCTATTAACATTGGACTTGAATCAATCCTCCCCTCCCTGGTCTCAAATTCCTATTACATCGGGTTTTATTTAAAAAAAGCAAGTTATCCTCGCAGGAGATCTCAGCAAGGATTCCCCTTCCCTCTCTCTCTCTCTGGCCCAGCCCCTGCAGAACGGCCTGTGGAGACCACCATAAGCCAGGCTGATCCCTGCGTCTTTCTTGGGGGACATGCAGGTAGCCTACGTCTCCATCGTACAGCCTGGCAGCGTAATATCCTCTTGGTGTATAGAGCCACAGAGCCAGCGGGAAGGTAAGGCCCAGCTAGAAGATGGGGAGACGGTGCCCCAGCTGCTGCAGGATCCCCATGCACGTTGCGGGGTGACAATCGGACCATACAATTCTGCAGCTCCTTGGCTCTCGCTGCTGAACATCAATGGGCCCCGTTACCCTAGTGCAGCCCTGGGAGAAGCGTCACTGACTTCAGGGCGGTTGTTCTGCATTTACAGCAGAGGGAGAGGGGAAATTCCAGCCCTGAGCTGGTCCCAGCCCAACGTCACTCCAACCAGCCATGCCCACTCCCACCGCTAGGGTCTGTAACGAACGTCCGTAGGTCCCTTAGCGGCTCTGAAGCAGGGCTGGCTCCCATCAGGCTCCTGAAGGAGGCATGTTAGATCTTAAAAAAAAAACAAAAAAACACCCCACATCTCTGCTGGGAGGACCCTCTTCTTGCTCCATGAGCCACACAGCTCATCAGTGGCCGTTTCTGGGGAGTCCCATGTCCCATTACTTTGACGGCTGGTGGGGGAAGGGAACCTTAAATTCCATCTCCTCATTCCACCCCTACAGCCTCCCCTTTGAAGCTGCTGCTTCGCAGAGCAGCTTGCCTGTAACAGTGCAGGGGGTGGGTCTCTGCACCCATCAACAGAGCCCCGATGAGGCGTCTGCTGTCCCGGGAGACCTCCCTGGGATCCAGAGGCTGGCCAGCTCTCGAGAAATGCTCTTGGCTAGTTCCCTCCCTGCAGCTCCTACGGATCAGGCGGGTTTGGAGGAGAAGCAAAGCCAGGCGCAGAAGGCAGAGGCTGCCTGCAACGAAACCCACACGGGCCCTTCAGATGGAGAGTGAAACAGGACAGCCCTCAAAAGGGGCAGACCACAACCCAGTTAGTGAAACCGTCGCTCCAGCAAAGCCTTTGCAATGGGCACATTCCTACAGTCACAGAGCATCGCAGGTTCAGGCTCTCATCCAGCTACAGCCACTCCCATCCAGGGCTTTTTTGGGTGTGTGTGTTTGGGGTGGGAGGGGGAAAGAGATTCCCCCCCACCTGTCTGTGGGTGTTTTAACAAGGCATCTTTGTTTCAATAATTAAGTGCCTAGTGTGAAGAGTCCCAATTAAAACCCACAGAGAGAGAGAGAGAGAGAGAGAGAGAGACACACACACACACACACACACACACACACACACACGCAAGCCACCAAGATCAGCTGAAAATCCAGCTGTTTGAAAGCTGGGGCAGCTTACTCCCCTGGTAAGCTGACGATGTAGCCCTGATTCTGATGTCGCCACCCGCTCTTCCTCAGTGGCGGCAGCCTCGAAATGAAAAAAGAAAAAACAACAACAAAAACTTGGCTCCCTGAGCAAATTCCTCATGGTGCAGAGCTGGAGCTGGTTGGGGTAGGTCAAGAGATTGTCAAGGTGTCCCTGAACCAGTGTCCCAGGAGAAGGTGACAGCACTGGCTTGTCGATAACCCGAGATGCATCCTGCAGAATTTATCTATGTTTTTTGGGGGGGCTTGGCCTGGAAACGCTAGAGCCAAAGACCTTTTATAACTAGAGCAGCCGCTTGGGGAGTTCCCAATTAGGGGCTGCTACTTAAATGGTCCCAGCAAGCGTCTGGGAGTTGCTCTCTGTGCTGTGACACCAGCACGCTGCCATGGAGCAGATGAGAACTCAGAGGACTTGCTGTTCCCATGGCGTTTTGCTAACTGCCTGGCCCGTCGCTGCAGACATTCGAACCGAGCATCAGGATAAAAAACAAACATCCAAAGCGTCGCCTCCTCTGCGTGGCTACGGAGATCTGCTCTAGGGCAGCACGCCAAGCACAGCAGGGTCCAGAGACAGGGCCCCTGTTCGCACCCTTCTGCTGCCGACACTAGTGGAGGCTGAAATCATGCCAGACAAGGCAATGGCTATATTTGGGCATTGGGGATTTTTGTTAGCCCTTGAGCACCAAGGTGGGTTTGTCGCCTCCCCACCTCTGCTCCTGTGTCTCGCCGCCTTGGGCGGGGGGCAGGTGCGTGTTAAACCAGGTATGTTACTTTAAAACAGAGGCATGTTTAAAAGGTTCTACCCCCAGTTCCCTTCCAAGCAGAAATTCACTGGACTAAGTTTCCCGCACTGGACATTCCCCATTAAGGCACGACGGTCAAGGCCTGACCTGCAGGTTGCTCTGAAACCTCTGAGCTGGTGAAGTTTAAAAAAGTAACAGAGGGAGACTGAGGTGTTAGCAGCTCAACCCGCAACAGAAGCGGGCGGGGAGGTCACACACTTAGTGGATCCCCCCCAGCCCCATATATTCCCAATCTATAAAGCGGCACTTTATGAACAGGTGCAAATTCAGCTACAAAACGAGGCTCAGTGGGAGCGGACAGGCAGGTTCCCGTTTCAAGGATACGCAGGTCTCAAGCAGAGCTAGCTCAGTATTGTTCTTTCCCCTCTGAACAGCCTGGGTGCACTACAGCCCAGGTCACACTCCACTGACCAGGACTGCAACTTGATCGCTCGGCTCAGACGGAGGTGGGGGCAAGCTCCCGTGCTCATCTGTCTCAACAACAAAGTGATATCGTGTCAGATCAAAGTCTCAGCTATTCCAAAACCGGTGTTACTTCTTCCTCCTGGGCCAGCTGCACAGGGGATTAGTGTAATGTCACTGGCAGCTGGGGACTGGACCGAGACCCCCAGTTCCTCTCACACAGGCCACGAACCCTTGGGATCCTGGTCAATCTCAAAACTCTTCCTGTCCTACACCCCGATCCTTGGCCTCCTCCAGAGCAGGGCCAATGGAAAGGACCAAAAAAGTGGCAGCAGAGTCCCTTGCCCAAGCGCACTAGCCCTGTAGAGTTTCGCAAGGCTGAGGCTCCCGCTCCCCATCCTCTGCCGTTCCGAAGGCAGATCCGTCTTTCAGCGCAGCAACATGCTCACAAAGAGCGAAGGGAAGGGCTGAGCAGCACGTAGGCCACACGGATCGATGGGCTGGCTGGGAATCTCTCTTTAACGCGGCATGAAGAAACGACAGCTGCACAAGTCCTGGAAAAAGCAGCCGCCGGATTTTAGACCCAGGACTCCATGAGGGCGTCTATAGACATTAGAGAGACTCTCAGAGCAGACACACGCCCGGGCCGTCTCCTAGACTCTGGTTGGTGACTAACCTACCACGCTTCCCCTTCTGGCAGGGAAAAGCCAGAAGAGACAGGTTCACCTCTTGTTTGTGAGCCACAGACCATCATCCTGCCTTATTGCACATCTGTTTCCACCCCCCGTATACACACAAACATTTGGTTAAGATATGAAACATCTGGAATTTAAGCAATGCCCTGAGAATCACAGAGAAAAACAGATTAAATAGAATTTTCTGGGGAGCTTAACACCCAATTCCCCCCACACCCTCCCTCCTAATTTAAGCAGAAAACCTTCCTGCTTAAACATTGTTCTCAGTTCTGCTGCTGCCGGCTCCTCTCCAGTTAGCTGCTTTTTGGAACGGACGCATGTGTCAGCCGACTCCAATCCGAGGATCGCTGGCCTCTAGGATGCTGTTTTTCCCTCCTAAAGGGACTGGAACGTCAGTAGGTCGGGGATGCTCCCCCGTGGAATGACGCCCTGCGCCGGCCTCTCAAGGAACCCGACGCAGTTCTGACCATGGGAAAGAGGGGGCACCCCAGGAGCCAGTTAACGACCCATGCAGGCCGCTGCTAGCACGAGCTGGTCTGCAGGTTCCCCTCCGTCAGCAGTGAGGCGATGGAGGACGGGCCGTAAGCGCTGTCGAACTCCTCATCCGAGCTCAAGCGGTCGTCTTCCAAGGAGGCCTCTGCGGCCGAGCGGGTGGCCTTGCGCCTGGGTCGGGGAGAGGATGAGCCAGTTCATACCCGCACAGCAGAGCGGCTGCGCTTACCCGGCCCTGCACTCTGGCACCTGCCGGCTGATTCCCACCAGGGCCCAGAGCAGCAGGGAGATCCCTGCTCTAAACCAGGGGCTCCCACCTGCCCACCGCCCTGATCAGACACCCTGCACCCCACACACTGCGTCAGAGGGCAGCAATGAGAAGAAAAGATCGATGAAATTCCGGACAGGAACCGTTACAAGCCTGCTGGGCTGAGACTTCCAAGCCTTTGCTGGACTCTCAGAGGCCCTGGGGCAGGATCGTTTCATTATCCCCGCCCAGTGCTAGGGACTTCCCTTGGCCGCAGGCTCAGCGTGAACGACCCTAGCCAGGGCACTGGAGCATGGCTTAGATTATGGGCACACGGCCGCTCTGCTTCGGGGAGGTCGCTTAGACCAGATTCCTGCTCTCCTCGGCGCGCCCAGCGCAGAACTAGGCTCAGCTACAGAGCTGGAGGGGGACAGGCAGCCTGCAATTATTCCTCAAGGGGGAGTTTTCTACTATCACATCAGATGAGCTCGGGCTTCAGCCGGCTGCACAAGGAGACTGGTACGGAGCAGGGCTAAGGCGGGATGCGTACTGCTCCAGGAGCCCCTTACCTCTGGCTCTGGGGGACCCCCTAGGACGCAGGGCGAAGGAGGGGATTTTGCAGCCCCCACCCCACCCACTGCCTACCAGGCCTCCTTCTCCAGGGCCTTGACGCGATTCTGCAGCTGCTCGTTGAGTTCGTGCTGCTCCTCCAGCTCCCGCTGCGCTTTCTTCCTGGCGCTTTCCAGGCGCTCGATCTCCTCCTCGGCCTCGTCCATCTGGCGCTTGAGCGCCTTGACGCGGAGGCTCAGCTGCAGGGGGCAGAGCAACGGGGGCGTAAGGGGAGGGGCAGGTTGGCTTGTGGTGCTGGGAGGATGCAATCGAGACCCGGACATCCAGGCGGTGCTGGAGGGACCTCACCCCCACCTCTACCCCTCTCCTCCTCCCCCAGGACACTCGGGGCCTCTGCTCGCAGCAAGGGCCATTCACAGCCACAGCAGTGTCCTGGTGCTGAAGGAGGCCGGGGCGAGATGGGAACCAGCCATGCTCAGCTCTCTCTGGAGGCTGGGAGTGGGAGAGAGACACGAGGCCTCGTCCCCACGGTTCTTAGTGCTGCAGTGAGCGGAGCCGCTCTGGGATTCTTTCCCAGTGAATTGTGGGAGAACTTGTCCGGCCTTCTGGGCATACTGAGAGGGTGGGAATTGGGGGAAGGCACTGGAGGACTGTCAGCACTACCAGGCGTACAGCCTGCATCCTCATTTCGAAGTGGAACCCGAGCCCTCACCAGCAGCCAGGCCAGCGTGATCACCCTGACATCTGCTAGGACAGCAATAGAGCAGTGCACGGACAATCTAGGACGCTTTTGGAGCGTGTCGGGGACAAACTTCCTGGTGCAAATGCTGGAGGAACCAACAAGGGGCCGTGCTCCTCTTGACCTGCTGCTCACAAACAGGGAAGAATTGGTAGGGGGAGTAGAAGTGGGTGGCAGCAGAGACCATGAGATGGTCGAGTTCAGGATCCTGACAAAAGGAAGAAAGGAGAGCAGCAGAATACGGAGCCAGGGTTCAGAAAAGCAGACTGACTCCCTCAGGGAACTGATGGGCCGAATCCCCTGGGAGAGAAAGCAGTCCAGGAGAGCTGGCTGTATTTTAAAGAAGCCTTATTGAGGGCGCAGGAACAAACCATCCGGAAGTGCAGAAAGAATCATAAATATGGCAGGCGACCAGTTTGGCTTAACAGAGAAATCTTCAGTGAGTTTAAACACAAAAAGGAAGCTTACAAGAAGTGGAAACTTGGACAGATGACTGGGGAGGAGTATAAAACATTTATTGAGCATGCAGGGGTGTAATCAGGAAGGCCAAAGCACAATTAGAATTGCAGCTAGCAAGGGATGTTGAAAGGTAACAACATGGGTTTCTACAGGTATGTTAGCAACAAGAAGGGCTCAGGGAAAGTGTGGGCCCCTTACTGAACGAGGGAGGGAACCTAGTGACAGAGGATGTGGAAAAGGCTGAAGTTCTCAATGCTTTTTTTGCCTCGGCCTTCACAGACAAGGTCAGCTCCCAGACTGCTACACTGGGCAACGGTATGGGGAGGAGGTGAGCAGCCCTCGGGGGTGAAAGAACAGGTTCAGGACTATTTAGAAAAGCTGGACGAGCACAAGTCCATGGGGCCGGATGCACTGCATCCGAGGGTGCAGAGGGAGTTTGCTGATGTGATTGCAGAGCCATTGGCCATTATCTTTGAAAATGTGTGGAGATCAGGGGAGGTCCCAGGCGACTGGAAAATGGCAGATACAGTGCCCAGCTTTAAAACAGGGAAGGAGGAGAATCCGGGGAACTGCAGCCTCAATTCAGTCCCTTGAAAAATCATGGAGCAGGTCCTCCAGGAATCCATTTTGAAGCACTTGGAGGAGAGGAAGGTGATCGGGAACAGTCAACATGGATTCACCAAGAGCAAGTCATGCCTGACCAACCTGATTGCCTTCTATGATGAGATAACTGGCTCTGTGGATACGAAGAAAGTGGTGGACGTGATAGATCTTGAAATTAGCAAAGTTTCTGATACGGTCTCCCACAGTATTCTTGCCAACAGGTATGGATTGGCTGAATGGACTATAAGGTGGATAGAAAGCTGGCTAGATCATCGGGCTCAACGGGTAGTGATCAACAGCTTGATGTCTAGTTAGCAGTCAGTTTCAAGTGAAGCGCCCCAGGGACTGGTCCTGGGGCTAGTTTTGTTCAACATCTTCATTAACGATCTGGATGATGGGATTAATTGCACCCTCAGCAGGTTTGCAGATGACACTAAGCTGCGGGGAGAGGTAGATACACTGGAGGGTAGGGACAGGGTCTAGAGTGACCTAGACAAATTGGAGGATTGGGCCAAAAGAAACCTGATGAGGTTCAACAAGAACAAGTGCAGAGTCCTGCACTTAGGACGGAAGAATCCCAGGCACCGCTTCAGCCTGGAGACCGACTGGCTAAGCAGCAGTTCTGCAGAAAAGGACCTGGGGATTACAGTGGACGAGAAGCTGGATGTGAGTCAACAATG
This sequence comes from Mauremys mutica, assembly GCF_020497125.1. Classification (NCBI taxonomy): domain Eukaryota; kingdom Metazoa; phylum Chordata; order Testudines; family Geoemydidae; genus Mauremys; species Mauremys mutica. The sequence continues at coordinate 21,954,005 of NC_059088.1, read as the reverse complement.
TGCCCTTGTTGCCAAGAAGGCTCATTAGGAGAGTGGTGAAGCACTAGAATGGGTTCCCTAGGGAGGTGGTGGAATCTCCTTCCTTAGAGGTTTTTACGGCCCGGCTTGACAAAGTCCTGGCTGGGATGATTTAGTTGGGTTTGGTCCTGCTTTGAGCAGGGGGTTGGACTAGATACCTCCTGAGGTCCCTTCCAACCCTGATCTTCTCTGATTCTAAAGCACCAAACTTGGGTGAGAGGGTTTTGTGGGAAGGGGACCCAAGGTTGGGAGGGGGACCAGGGGCAACAGCTGGCTAAGTGCCCAGGCAAGCTCTGCAGGGAAGACAGGCTCCCTAGAGGGTTAAGGAGCAACCAGGACAGGAGGGAAAGGTTTTTGTTAGAGTCTGGGGTCAGCTCCATGGACAGGAGTAAGGTGGGGGAGGTGAAGGGGGGAAATAAAGAGGCTCAGATACCGATCAGAATTTGTGCGAGTCTTCTAAGCTGTTGTACGTTGGCAGGCTCCCTCTGCCCCATGGACAGATCCAGCCGCGCTCCATCATGCCACATCCCTCAGCCACAGCTTTAGGAAGCCAGGCGTGATTAGGACTTTCTCCATCAGGAGTCCAGGCGGAGAAGATGCACACTACTGTCCTGCCAGTGTATTATGTGTGGAAGCCTCTGGCTCTGGGACATGCTGTCAGCAGGCAGATCTTGGCTAGTGGCTCAGTTTAGTCAGGCAGCGAGAGGGGTGTTCTTGTTCCCTCATGCACGGTCAGTAGAGCCCAAAGGATCTGCCCCCGACACCGAGAGAGCAGCTCAAGTAGGAAAACGGGAGCAGAGAACCGAAAACGAAGCGCAGGCTTGGGAGGTACGATGGCAGAGCAGCTTTAGCAGGTAATTAGGCAAGATGGAGCAGCAGCAGAGACCAGGAAGCTGAAGGTGAGTGGTGGCCTGTGAGATGGGGCTGGCGGATTCTCAAAATGCTTCTACAAGACTATTCTGCATGGGGTCTTCCCCCCAAACCCTGCCCCCACCTCACCCTAAAAGGACACAAGAGGCAGAGAGACAGAAATATTTGGCTGTAACCAGGATGGGGGTTGGGAGGGGTCGATGAGGCAGAGAGAATGGGGTGGCTGCAGCTGGAATGGGGATTGCTCTTGCACCAAAAGGAGAAACGTGCTGCGTGAAGGAGCAGAGAAGAGACGTGGGGGAGATGAGCCGAGAACAGGGCCGTGGGTCTGGCCCATGGTTTCCATTGGTACCCAGATTGAATTGGCCAGTAAGAGAGGTCAGCTCCAAATTGGAGCCAAATCACTGTCTGAAAGCACGTGTGCACACACACACACACACACTGAGCTCTCCAGCTGCACAGAGCCAACTTGGCTGAGGTTTCCCCATTTGTCTGCCAAGCAGGTGCCAGAGGCTGTGGAAGCCATTTAAACAAATAAAAATTGGATGATAAAAATTGGAAGAAAAGAACGGAGGGATGCGAGCGATGCCCCAGGGTAACTCCAAGAGTGTGTGGGTGGTCTGGTGGGGTCGGGTGTGCGTGTAGGGAGAGACAGCAGAATGTCATCTACACACCTGGTCCTTCTGGTCGTTCACATGCTGTCTTTCATCGTCGATCTGGATCGTCAGCTCCTTCACTTTCCTTTCCAGTTTGCGGTTCGAGGACACCAGGATGTTCTTCTCCCTGAAACCACATTGAGCAGAGCAGCCGCTGAGCTCTGTCCAGACACGCATGGGATCTCTGTTTATCTTACGGTGGCCCCCAGAAGCCCTTAGTGACACTAGGGTCCCCTGTGGTGCTGGGCACTGCACAGACAGCCCATGCCCCAGAGAGCTCACAGTCTGAACAGGGAAACTGAGACCCAGAGAGATGAAGCACCGAGCCCCAGCTCACACAAGCAGTCAGAGACAGAGCTGGGATTTGAACCCAGAACCCCCAAGTCCCAGTGCAGCACCCTAACCACTAGGCCACCTCTTCCCTCTGCCCTTTGAGGGCAGCATGACTGGTGCTCACACGGGCCTGGGACGAGCTACCTGCAATTAGATTCGGCTCAAGAAAAACGATGGTGCACGAGCATTTAGTTCTGGGGCAAGGAGCCAGGTTGACAGGCCTGGAAACAGACACCCCGTTTATTGACAACACAGGGACAGCCCCAAGGCAGAGAGCACTGGGCACGCTTCCCCCAGACGCTGCCAACAAGGTTATTACGCAAGGCCGTGCCTATTGTGCACACGGGTCACCATCCGAGGGTGGCGGCTCTGACAATGCCAACCTGAGCTGGAGGAGTCTCTCAGCCCCCTTTTATACAGCAACAATCAGTGCCACAATCTCCGGATGATGCATTTTTCCACCCCCATAAAACTAGACAGCGAACAATGAGCCCATTCAGTCATGTGAGTTACACCAATTAGGAACGTCTGTTTTTAAGACTCTAGTCTGAGATGGGGACCGCCCCCTAGAGGCAGCCTTTAGCGACTGGTCTACGTGAGAAAGGTGCGTTGCGGGGGTTATTTTAAACCAAATTCTGTTAAATCGGTACCAAAGGGACACTCAGATTTCAATGTATTTACATTTTAAATAAAAACAAACATTGGGAAATGCTCTTAAACTGAAACCAAGGCATCCACATGGGGGTTTGAAGTGGTTTAGCTAAAATCAGTTTAAAAATTGGCGTTAACGGAGTGCAACCCACCGCATAGACGCTTTTCTTTTCACAATTTTTTTAAACCTGGCAACGGCTGCTCTTGCTGCTGGGACCCCAGTAGCAGGGGCTGTCCGCAGAGCTGTTTATTCTGCCTCGTGCCACTAGGGTAGTTCAAACCTGGCCAGAAGCACAGAGAAGTGAGGTACTGGCTCTCTCCTGCCAGCTAGGAGAAAGGCTTCTGATCCCATATGGCAGACACCTTCCTCCATACCTCCACTGATTGGGAGTTAGTTCCAGCCTGCCACGATTGGTACCAGACCACTACTGAACTCGCACATGCCAGTTAAAGGGTTAACCGCACATTCTCACGCCACTTCGCGCGGGAATGTATTTGACACTTACACAACATCTGACCTCTCCTGAAAGCTGTTATCATGAAATTAAGCCTCGGAACATGCCTGGGAGGCAGATCAGGCTGAGGTCCGTTTTGAAAAAGGGTGTGGGGGGGAGAAATGGGACGTAGGATGGAGAGGATTCTAGACGTGAAGGCCCACGGACAAGCACCAATACTACCGAACTAAACCCCTTCCTGAGGCTGCAAAGCAAGATGAGGGCACAGATGGGGCTAGAACCCATGCACTCCCCTGAAACCGCAGTCCTGTGCGGAGACCCTTGAGCTTTCTGGTTAGCGCATGGGGTGGGGGTAAGCATTCCTACACTCCATTATCAGCTCTGCCACGGACATGGGAGGAGTCACATGCCTGCTGTGTGCCTCAGTTTCCCTATCTATAAACTGGGGGTGGCAATTCCCTCCATCTCTGTGCACTTATAGTGGTAAAACTTTCCAGTGTAAACCAGGGTTGGTTGTCAGTTCAGGTGTGAATTTTTACTGATATGGTTATACCGGTGCAACCCCTAGTGTGGACACCCTCCTTTCCACAGAGAAATAACTATACTGGTAGAACTGCATCCGGTCTGGGGGGTGGGAAGGGAAGGGGTGTAGCTCTCTATACTGTTAGAGTGGTACAACCTGTGTTTAGACAAGGGCTTAGCATTGCGTGCTTTGTGTTCTTCTGCCAGAACGGGGCTAAGTCCACATCTTTTACCTCTCTTCTGCCTGCAGCTTATCCTGCAGTTCCTGGATCCGCGACTCCAGCTGAGACAAACTGGCGCTCGGTTTCTGCAAGCCTTCCAAGCTGGCCAGTCGGCTTTTCAAGTCTTTGTTCTGGTGGGAGAAATTACACCTGATTAGTCACCCAAGAAACCAACAGCCAGCAGCGGAGTGAGAAAGTTGGCCTTATAAACAAACAGAGAAGGAACAGAGAGTTATGTAAACCCTGGCAGGGAGTCAAATGAAATCCCTTTCACAAATTGGATCTGTAAAAGCAGCAAAGAGTCCTGACTAACACGGCTACCCCTCCGATACTTTTCACAAATAGAAAGCTTCATGAGTTGGGTTATATAATGGCAAATTATTTTTCCTGCATTAAAAATGTTGCCAACAGAGCATAGTTTAAAACTGTGTGGAATCCAAGCACTAAAAAGCAGGTGAAGACAGTTCTCCCGCTCTGCAAAGCCGATGCTGTCAGAATCTGCTGGCTGGAGTCACGGGCCGGGGAATAGCTGACATCTCCATTTAGGCCATGCCTCCCAATGCTCCATCACGATCAGCAGGAAAAACCCGCACATGTCCCCCACAGAATGGAGTTTACAGGCCCACAGTCCTGTACGGATACAGGTTTAGCCAAGGATCTCCTGGCGGGGACACAATCCAGTGCAGAACTCAGATATTAATGACCAATGTTATTTAATAGCTTCCTCAGCCCGAAGAGCTAAATTTGCCAGCTTCACCTCCTTCCCTAAGAGCCATCACAGATCCTCTAGCCTGTTCCGCAGGAAGCGACAGCAGAGACACTGTCAATATTAAACATGCCTCTGTAACTGGCACCGTCCAGGAGGGAGAAATAAGGCTGAAAGCTTTTGAAGAATGAGATTGGTGCACTGCAGGGAACTTCGTGACTTTTTGCACCACCTTAAGTCAGCAGCTCAAGCCGAGTTTTGTTTTGTTCTTGTTAATTACATGCAGAGAACAAGAACAGCTTGAAGGATTTGCTTTTTTAAGCCAGCGCACACTTGTGTAACAGAGTATTCGGTAACACAAGTCCAGGCAAGCAGCTGCTGCATGTTCACAGCAACCTGGGCGGTAGTTTAACCACCACATTTTTTTTTAAAATTGGGAATTAAGAGTCCATCTCCAAATTAAGGCGCACCACAGAACCATGGCAGGGAAAGCTGTCTAGGAGGCATCAGGAGCAATTTCAAGTCATTACAGACCGGTCTTAAATCGGCCGGTTTGTCTGAAGTGTGGGTCAATGAGTTCTGGCTCCGAATGGATTTGAAGCATGAGTCAGTTCAGATCTGCAGATAGAGCCTGAAGATGTGGGCCTTGTAGTAAGATGAAGCCCTGAAACACAAACCCTTATATCAGAGGCCTGATTTGAGGCTTAAGGCCTGAACTAAAGTAATGGTCAAAACTTTGCTGACATAAAGCAAAGTTAAGCTGTGAGCGAGAGGCAGGCCCTGCTCACAGCAGCTGGCAAGGAAAGGGCTGATGCTGCACAAAGAGACATTCCTAAAAGGTACTGAACACTAGAGAGATAAACAGATGCTAGGATGCTACCAGAACACTCCGATACGTGCACATTCCACACTGATAACAAGGAACAGGCTGACCCATCCTAAAGACAGGGGCAAAAGGGTAATATGATGGATAGAGTTGTTTTGCTTGAATCAACGCGTATAAGGTAATAGGCGGCACTTTGACACGTAGAGGGGTTGCACCTCGATACGTCGGGAATGACGTGTAACTTGTTTGTACCTGTGTATAAGAATGCATCCCTGGGGCGGTGTCTCTGTCCAGCCTAGGGGGCAGTGGAGAGTCCCACCACTGACTGAGCCGGTCCATTGTCAGGGGGCACATATCCATAGTATGTCCTGCAGAGCCTGCGGGAAACTATTACTGTGCTTCGTTTGACAAGAAACCTGGCCAGGTGCCTTGGTACCTTATCGGAGTCTGTGGTCATTGGGGGGTTCTCTCGGGGTCTGCTGTGCCAGTGACCTGCACAGAGCCGGGGCCGCCCACAGAGGGAACACACACACGCACACACACACCCCTGTTCTCTACACTGGACAGAGCAGAGCACCACACCGCTGACGGCTGACGACAGACCTCAGGTCTGTGTTTCTGCCGATTGCCCCGGCAGAAGACTGGTGGAGATGCTCTGTGCCACTTCCCCCCTCGCGCAGGAGCGTGTCTACGGAAGGAAGGAAGGGGCAAAGGCAGAGAACTCTGCCCTCCGGCTAGTCCATGTTCCTACTAGGGGCCCCCTTGCAGCCAAGGTGCAGGTTAGAGCAGCCTGGGTGCAGCTTCAGCTCCGGTAGCCTCAGTATCCAAGAGGCACAAAGCCACCGGCACCGGAGCCTCCACTCCAGGGCTGTGCCGAGCCGGGTCTCAGTCTCTGAACTCAAACCCTAAGAGTTTCTTGTGGACGGCAGGTGACAAAGCCTCCTTCCCCCAGGCCCTCCCTCTCCCTGCTTCAGGAACGGCTCCTGGCAGTGAGGTCAGCATTCTGGGATGGCAGGAGAGAGCTGCCTCTTGGACCCAAATAGCTCCGGGCCCCCCTTCTCCTGGGGAGGCAAAGGGCATCAGCCTGCCCATAAAGGCCCCATCTCCAGATCTACAAAGGAGCCAGGAAACCTGGGAGTGTTGACTGCACAATAACCTGCAACCAGCTCAAGAACAAACCCCGACTGCTTAACACGTGAGCCCTGTTGCAGGGTGCTCTGGGTCCAGGCCGCACTAACGAGATGCCCTGGCTCACAGCCATGGGGCAGGCAGGGGCCTTGGGAGGGTCACAGCGCTGGACAGAGCCCAGCGGAGGGGTATTTTCAGAGGTAAGGGCAGGACAGAGAGTGACACAGCTGCTCTCCAGCAGTCCCATGTGGCGCTTGCTGGTACAACACCTCCATGGATTGCTGCAGAGTTCACTTTCACTTGCATTACGCTGCAGCTGGGAGCGAGTCTCCTAGGCTGGGCAGGCAGATAGTTCAGTTCTTTGGCTGTCTCAGAGATCTGCCCCTCGGCTTTGCTATCTAGGACTCCCCACCCGCCTTTCGCCGACAGCCCCTGCATTTCACCTATAAATTCCTCCTCCCCTTTAAGAATCAGGCCGAGCCCCAGGTTCTCAGCCTCCCAGGGCACGCTGCTAGCCTCACTCCCCTGGAGGCAGGGAGAGGTTTATGGGAGTTCCTGGGGATTAGAAAATCGTGTCCATTAAGAGCTCCCGACACAAGGTGCAACACGCCTGGGGCCCCCCCCAAGCTGGGCGTGTGCAATAAAATGAAAATTAAGAGTGAGGATTAGGAGAAGAGACACCCCTTATTATCCTAGCCGCCTTTGGAATGCCGCTGGAGGGATCGCAGAGCCGCTGGCAGGAGGCACAGCGATGCTGCCAGAAGAAATCCCGAGGATCTCCGACTCTGTCCCTGCTTGGAGAGGAGGTTAAACACTTCAGCCATTCGCAGCATTTTGCTGTTCATATGCCAGTAGCCCCCAGAAACACCAAACAGGGCCCACTGGAGCAGGGGCTGTGTCGCATCTGTCACAGAGAGCAGAGAGTCATACTTTGGGATGCAGATGAGGGAGGGGGAAGGGATGACAGGGATACACTCTTCTTTGCATAGGCGGGCTGGGAACACAGCGTATTATTTATTGTTTCTATTATGGTAACATGGCCCCTGATCCTGTTCCTTTTTGTGTTAGATGTTGGGCAGACGAGGAAGACAGAGAGCTTGAGACAGAGATATCGAGCAGGACACAACAGGTCATAGATTGCAAGGCCAGAAGGGACCAATGCGATTACTTAGTCTGATCTCCTGTATGACACGGGCCAGAGATAATCCCCAGAGCAGAGCTTTTACAAAAACATCCAGTCTTGATTTTAAAAAAATTGTCAGCGATGGAGAATCCACCATGCGCCTTGGTAAATTGTTCCAATGGTTAATTACCCACCTGTTAAAAATTTACACCTTATTTCCAGACTGAAATGGTCTAGCTTCTACTTCCAGCCATGAGAGCGTGTTCAACCTTTCTCTGCTAGACTGACGAGCCCGTTATTAAATATTTGTTCCCCATGTGGGGGTTTAGACTAATCTAGCCACCTCTTAACCTCTTCGTTAAGTTACCTAGTTTGTGCTCTTTGAGTCTATCGCTCTGGGGCAGGTTTTCTAATCCTTTAATTGTGCGTGTGGCTCTTCTCTGACCCTTCTCCAAATTTATCAGCATCCTCCTGGAACTGCGGGCGCCAGAACTGGACACGAGATTCCAGCAGGAGTTGCACTAGTGCCCAGTACAGAGGTAAAATAACCTCCCTACTCCTACCGGAGATTCCCCCGTTTATGCATCCCAGGATCGCATTAGCCCTTTGGCGACAGTATCACACCGAGAGCTCACATTCAGCTGCTTATCCACCATGACTCCCAAATCTTTTTCAGAGTCGCTGCTTCCCAGGTGGATGAAACGGACGCAACGTGAGGATGAAACAACAGAAGGAGCAGGAGTCCTGGCCTGCACCAGACAGGAGCCCGTTGGGAGGGGTTACTGCAGAGGCAGGTTTTGAGGGTGCTAATGAGAGGTGACAGCTTTATGAATTGTGATGGGGTAGCATAGGAGACTTTGCAATAGCACAGAGAGTGAGGGGATATTTGTTGATAAATACAAACAAGCAGGATCAGAGCAAGATGATCAACCGAGTCACAAGACCACGCTGGCTTAAATGCATTTTCTATCGTTGTCACGTGAGGGAGGGGGCAGACTTGCAACCCCTTGACGTCTCTGCATTTGCAAGAAGTCACAAGAGCAGCCATCAGCTACCCAAGCAGCCAGCAGAGGAGAGGCAGAGCCGTGCAGCAGCACACCCCAAGCAGCACCGGCTGCCAGCATTGAAAGAGGTGTCCAAATCCCGCATCCGGTCACAGCCTTACCTGCCTCTCCAGGGAGATCTTGTCGCACTCCAGGTCCTGCCGGCTGGAGCGCTCCTGCAGCAGCTCCGCACGCAGCTGGTCAATCTGGAAGAAGGAAGGTTGGTTTTGATTAGGGGTTATTTCTGGTCAGACTGGTGTGTCTTCTCTCAGCCGGTGGCAGTTCTCTCCCTGGCAGACGGCTAAGATTCCTGAGGCCATTCATGGATACGGCCAATCAGAGGATTGCGGGGGGTCAGGAACTCTCAAGTTCTCATCTTGGCTATTACACACGTCCCGAGTCCCTTCCCCACGGTGTGCCTCAGTTTCCCCATCTGTTGCCTGCCTTTCCTGCGGGGGGCTGCAAGGACTAGAGGCAGCACTGCATTTTGAGAGAACAGAAGCTAGGCACAATTGGCATTTTGGGGGAAATCAAAGTCACCAGGGCCTAATCCTCAGTTCAGCCCAAGTCCCTCGCGATCAGTGGAGCCGCACCAGTGGCAGTCGGGAGCGGCTGGCCCATAAAACGTGACAAGCAACGGGCACTGCGGTTCCATTACATTAATGTGGGTTCAGTGGGAGCTGAAAGCCATTGTACTAAGATTCCAGGATCAGGGCCCCTTTGCGCTAGGTGCTACACGAAGTCCCCCCCGCCGAGTTCAATCTGAGTAGGCAGGACAGGAGTATCCCTATTTTACAAACCGATACTAGAAGGCTTGGCTATCTACCTCTCCCGGTGGCTCTAAATCAGCCACTAGGCCGCGACATGGAAGACGCCAATCCCCCATCCATAGCCCCACCCTGCTTAAGCCACTGCTAGGTCCTCAACTGAAACATGCCGAGAACTCGGAGGCAACGTACGGCAAATCCAGCTCATACTGCTGCCTGTTGCGACACTGAGCACTCCAGGGCCATCTTTGGTGGGCTGCAGGCCCGCACTGGCGGCCGGCACCGAACAAAGCAGCACTAAAAGGGGAAGCCGTTCTCAGCTGCCGCCCGTTGCCCATGGCTGGTGCAAGCACACAGCAATGCATGCTGCTCCTCTGCTGCCGCAGCTGGGTTCAGCGAGTTAGAGACACCATGAATACCCGGGGACCTGGAAGAGATGCATGTACAGCAGGGTGCAGCCCAGCTTGAGATCATGGCTTGGCAGAGTCCCTGATGCTGGTTAATTGCATATGAGACACTGAAGAGGCAGCAGCTCGTTTCATCCCCAGCGAGATTAGATCATTGTTTACTCAGCAGCCAGATAGATCTTTTTTATTTTCTTAACGTTTGCCAAGGTTAGGCCCTAGACATGCTGCCAGCCCCCTGCCAACCACGCCCTTCCCTTTGCCAGGCAGAACCGACGGGCGTTTTAGCTGCCATGAGCAGAGCGCATGGCGGGGATGTTCTACACTGCAGCTGGGAGGTTCTGACTCCCGTTGGCGCACTACAAACGGCGGTGTGAACGCTGTGGACACTCCAGCCCCTGGGTCTGAGCTCGGACGGCTGGGCCCGAGCCTCTGCCAATGCCGCACTGCTATTCCGAGTGCAGAGGCCGTGTCCCGTTAGCACGAGTCTGTCCCAGTTGCAGTGTGGACTAAGGTTGCCAACTATCTAATTGCACAAACCCAAACACCCTTGCCCCGCCCCTGCTCACTGCATCCCATTTCCCTCACTCACTTTCACCGGGCTGGGGCCAAGAGGTTCGGAGTGTGGGAAGGGGCTCTGGGCTGAGCCTGGGGCAGGGGTGCAGAAGGGGGTGCAGGCTCCGGGAGGGAGTTTGGGTGCAGCTCAAGGTTGGGGCAGGGGGTTGGGGTGCAGGCTCCGGCTGGACAGCATTTACTTTGGGCAGCTCTTGGAAGCAACTGGCACATTTGGCTTCTAGGCTGAGGGATGGCCAGGCGGCTCTGCACACTGCCACTGCAGCGCCAATGGGAGCTGTGGAGTCGGCGCTCAGGGCGGGGGCAGCACACAGAGCCCCCCTTGGCCGCCCCTGAGCCTAGAAGCCAAAGGGACGTGCCGGTCATTTCTGGGAGCTGCCCGGTGCCAGGGCAAGTAGGGATCCTGCCTTAGCCCTGCTGTGCTGTTGACTGGACTTTGGCCTATCAAAATCTCCCAGCTTGCCTTTAACAGTCACTGGGAGATTGGGGCCTATTCCAGGAGACTCCCGGCCAATCCTGGAGGGTTGGCAACTCTAATGTAGACACACCCAAAAGCCCTGGCAGGAGAAGTTAGGCTCTTACTGCTGTTGCACATGTATACATTTTCTTAAGACACCAGCGATCTGCAGGGCATTAGCAGGGCACTTCCGGCACCTTTGGCTTATACATCATCACCCCTGCACCTACTGATGGATGCAGCCATGCCCCCCATGGCACTGCACAAATACAGAAGAAAAGAGTCCCTGCCCCGAAGATCTTACAATCCAGGTATCGCCACCCATTTCTGTGCCTCCCTTTCCCCGTCTGAAAATGCGGAGCTCGGACTTTGAAGGCAGAAAGCACCCAGATTAGTAAATGGGAAGGCCAGTAGGGACCATTAGGATCTAGTCTGATGTCGTACATGAACGCCGGCCAGAGAACGTCACCCAATCATTTCTGCACCAAGCTAGAGCAGATTGTTGAGAAAGGGACGTCCAGTCTTGACTCAAACTGCATGTGATGGAGCATTGAGAACCATTCAGTGACAGCTGTGTAGAGTCTGAATAACTGTGGCTACTTGGAGAGTACACCAGGGCTGAACCTGGCTCTAAGAAGCACTGAGCCTCTCTCTACAGCAGGCAGTCCCCAAACTTTTTGCAACTTCTCCATAGACCACTGCTGGCTTAGCACGACAGAATAGCAGGCTTGGGGCTGACAGCTGGCTTTCAGATTGCATGCGTCAGCAACTGGGGAGCAGACAAAATATAGACTGCAATTCAAAAATATGTACCCTTCACAGCACTTACTGGCTCTAATAAGAGTTAATAAGCCATAGACAATTCTGTTCGGAGAATTTAAGCGCCAAGAAAGCCATTCCACCTGTATGTAACCTGTTCTTTCTCTGCCTATTAAAATAATCACCATGCAATTCAAAACGCACTTGCAGCATCAATAGGGGTCTGCCATTTGGGTCCAGAAAACAGAAACATAGGTAGAGATGGGAGTGGTCAGAAGGCCACCAGAGAAATGAGGTGCAGCAGGAACCCATAATTCAAGCAGGATAATGGTAAGGGGACTTATGCCAGTGGCAGAGCAGTTTGCAAAATGCAGAAGAGCAGCATCTGATAGCAGCTGGAGCTTCTAATGAGCTCTTTATTTTTAAGAGGCTCCGCCGTCTCTTATGTTTTATGCACACATTAGAGGATTTTGTTACTACAGGGATTCAAGCTACGAACAGGTTTCCAGAGCACTGTTAAGAGATGCTAAGATTGCCAGATGGAAAGCAAGAGAGACCTGGTCTGTAGGAGCTCCGTCAACATCCAACAGTCAGTTCTAGTAGCACGTTTGTGAAGCAGGGAAGCACCACAAGAATGGGGAATATTTGCCCTAAGTTGTTGCTGCTGCATTTGGCAAAGAGGGGAGGGGGCAGGGAAAGCAGAAAAAAGAACAGAAGAAAAAGCTGGCGCCGAGCAAATATTTCTAGGAACAACCAAGAGGCAGTAGCTCCTAGTCAGAGGTTGCTTGAGAGGATGAAACTTAGTTTAGACATGAATATACAGATTCTCCCTCCATCTCCCACCATTTCTGCAGCTGGAGAAGCCGAGGAAAAAGGGCAGGGGAAGGGATTCATTCAAGATTGCACAGTGGATTCAGTCACCGAGCTAGGAAAAAGGATCCAGGATTCCTGATGCCTGGGTGTCCTAGCCACTAGATCACGGTGTCAGAACGGGACTGCACTGCTAAAACAATGGCACCTATTGGGCATGGAGAGTGCACTTGTATGTGTCCGTTGCAGTGAGGGAAGTTCTGCTTTAGTGTCCTTTGCTGAAGCAACTGAAGCTACAGAGCATCCACCTCAGTCACACGCCGACACGATGCAGGGGGATAGATGGGACGAAAGAACCAAGAGCCAGACAGCTAAGCCCCTGCTCCACTGGCAAGTCTGTCAACAGCAGAGAGCTTCCAGGAAGCAGTTACCTTAGCAAAAGCAAGGCTAAGGGCTGCATTCTGCGCCCGGCAGGCTCCGTGCGGTGTTAGACGCTAGCTTGGAAAGGATGCTGAACGATTATAAATGAGGAGCAGAGTCATAGGGCACTGTCTAGTTACTGGAGCACCAGGGCTCCTGGGCAACTTCCCACCTCTGGGGAAACTGAGGCATATCTGCAAAGGGAAGGGTTATTTGGTCATTGTTCAATCGCAGCAGCAGCGAGGAGCCCCAGGCATGGCTCAGGACCCCATTGTGCTAGGAGCTATACGGACACAGAACGAAGAGATGGGTCCCTGCTTCACAGAGCTTACAAACGCAGGGTGCTTAGACTAGCGGGGCCCACGCTTCATAGCTTCTGTCAGCCAAGCTTATTGCACACCCCAGGGGCTCCCTGAATCCCTCCGTTCCCCCCAAACTCCATTTTTGGCCCCCTCCTGCCCCCGTACCAGGGGCCCTCAGTCTCTCCCCCATTGCAGGGACTCTGTGCCTGCCCCCCACCTCCTCCTCACACCAGGTCTCCATTAACCCATTGGATGACGCTGGGCTATGGTGCGGTTTTCAAATCCTTCCCTTTGCCGCACACTCCCCTACCTGGTCTCTGCTGCGGTTAATCCGGTCAGTCAACAGTTCCACCGTGTTCCTCTCCTCGTCCAGTTCCACCTCGAGGCGCTTGGATTTCTCCTGTGAGCAGAGCCTGGGTTATTCTAGTTTCTAGCAGAGGACCGGGGGGGTGGGGGGGTTTATGGGACACTAACACCCCCCACCCCAACCTTGGATCAGACAGGGCGGTTCACAGAGCTTTGTGGCACTCCCAGGAGTTATGGGCTCACTAAGAAATCAGTGTGCTCAGAAGTGGTGACGCTAGGCAGTTAACCCCAAGAGTGCTGGAGTAAGGACATGAGCGTGACAGGGACTCGGTGGGAGAGCCTGGTAGGACCCCCAAGACCCTACTCCTGAAACGTGAGCCATGCAAGTTGGTCCCTGGGCCTGTGCAGAGCCTCACTGCCTGTTGCGGGGCTCCGAGAGCCCCAGCGGGTGCCCCTCCCGAACAGCCTGCAGGAAGGAGATGCCAAGCACCCTTTCCGGGAAGGCTCGCTGATTTCAGGTGCCCAACAGGAGGCACCGTTGGCTGAATTTCCAGAACGCTGAGCGCCCGGAACTGGAGTCAGCGGCAGGTGGCCCTCACATTTTTCAGAGGTGCTGAGCAAGGATGCCTCAAGCCAGGCAACCAGAGATCAGTGGTCATTTTGATACGGCGCTGACCCCAACCCATTAATCCCTTCCTCACAGAGCCACAACTTTCTAAGGACTCCCACGGGCCAGGTCGGGGGACGAGGGGGCAGAAGGGCTCAGGGCCGGCTCCAGGCACCAGCCCAGCAAGCAGCTGCTTGGGGCGGCCAACGGAAAGGGACGGCATGTCTGGCTCTTCGGTGGCAGGTCCCTCACGGAGCGAAGGACCAGCCGTCGAATTGCCGCCGAAGACTGAAGCGGCGGCAGTAGAGCTGATCGCGACCGTGGCTTTTTTTTTTTTTTTTTAAAAACACTGCTTGGGGCGGCAAAAACCCTGGAGCTGGCCCTGGAAGGGCTTCAAATTTGGAAAGCTATTTGTTCTCTGAGGCCAGACAGGAGATACCTTGGCCCCCAGCAATTGCAATTTAAACTCTCTGAAGGGGGGCATTTGTCAGCCAACTTGCGGGGGAAGGGGGGGAGAAGAGAGAGAGCGCCTCCTCTGGTGAAATCCCTTCTCCGGTGCTTTAACAGGCTCGCTGCACTGCAGAGCACTGGGGATTTCAATGCACACTGCAGCAGTGAGCCAGTTAAGCAGCCTTAGGACCGATCTGCCACGGGATTTGAACCATGCTTGGAAATAAGAGTTTGATCCCTAGTTAAGTTTCACTGCTGCTAAGCTGGCTTCAAACCATATCGTTTGCACAGACAATGCAGAAGGTTCAAGCGCATCTGAAGACTTTCCAGAACTCAAACGTGGCTGGGAAAGGCCTGATCTCCAGACACCGTGTCCGTGGCTGTTTGGGTTCTGCTGTCTCTGCTCTGTTCCATATCACAAAAGCCATTTGATTTTTCTAAGGGATTGGTTTGGGTTGGATCTGCCTGGGAGCTCCACCTAAACATACTGGTGAACAAGGACTTGGATTTGATCCAAAGGGATTTAAGTTTTACCATGAGACTGGTTGCAAATCACGACAGACCTGCACAAAAGACTCAAGCCTGCTGTTGGCATTCAGATCAAAATAGCGGCTTTATAAATCCATAAATAAAGAACCCCTGAAACAGAACAAGTCTCTGCCGTGAACAATTATGCTGCAAGGCTTGAAAGAGCTGAAACTAAATCAGTTACTTGGCAATTAAAGACAGTGTTAAACAAAAGGTCCTGTTTCCAAGTGAATGTGAGACTCTGAAGACAACTCTGCCCTCTGCTGTTAAAGGCAGGCTTTGTAGCTAGCAGGTTTTGTGCCACAGACAGCAGCAGATGCTCTCCTGGATTGAGTGCAAGCTTTCTTACTTGGGGTAAACTCTCAGCTCTCCCTCAAAACAGAGTCCTTGTCATTTCTAGCCAGGCAGCTCCCAGACTCTTGCTCCCTGGCGATTTTGTCTCACCATTACACACAGGGGCAGCTCTAGGTATTTGCCGCCACAAGCACGGCAGGCAGGCTGCCTTTGGCGGCTTGCCTGCGGGAGGTCCCTGGTCCTGCAGATTCTGCGGCACGCCTGCGAGAGGTCTGCTGAAGCCACGGGACCAGCGGACCCTCCGCAGGCATGCCGCCAAAGGCAACCTGCCTGCAGCCCTTGCGGCGACCAGCAGAGCGCCCCCTGTGGCTTGGCGCCCCAGGCACGCGCTTGGCATGCTGGTGCCTGGAGCCGCCCCTGATTACACAGGTGCGCCAGCTGGCTACTCGTAAAAACTTACTTGGTTGCTTCTAGTCTAACATCTACAAGCGTTTGGTTTTAAAAATCCCAGTTACAGCAGATATATTTGCTCGTTAGCAATTGCCTTTAATAGCACAAAGCCCGTGGCTGTTGCAAGAAAGTTTGATCATTGTTCTTGAGTATCTGTTCAGAGCCCCACAGCCTAGGATGAAAGAGTCCTTCTTAAAAAGAGGTGAACATTTGGGCTCTACTAACTCTGATGGTTTCATGATCACTATGGGGAAGGGGGGCAGGGTTACGTCACAAAAGGCCCCCAACATGCAGTCAGTGGGAGTTTGGCCTAAGAAAAAGCTGTGACTATCAGGCTCTTTCTGTCCTGCTGGCCCAGAACCTCAGCAATCAGCATTAACTGACCTGCTGCTTGCACGTGCTGGAGGAGAGAGCAGACCGCGTGCTTACAGGTGCTCTTGGGGAGACGAAGTGTTTGACCAGCACCTGCAGAGCTGTAGCACTAAAACAGGCCAATCCAGAGGCTTGGACTCCAGTGAGACCCAGAGATACGGCCCCCACCCACTGCATACTCATGGATGAGACTATGGGTCTGTGTCCCCCAGCTACGCCATTACTGGGGCTGCAAGCATGAGAGGCAGCACTGGTACCAGGGTGCCAGGGCAGTGTGGCCGGGGCTGGGGTGCGTCGCACTGTTCTGTTGCAGTTTCACTGTCCCGCCCGTTCTGCGGGGGAATACAGAACGACACTACATTCTGTGCGTGGGGATTTAGTGCCGGTGAGACGTTCTGGAGGCAGACGGCACAGACAGGATCACAGCAAGGAGGCCACTGGAGATGGGGACTTGGTCATAAAGACTCTTCCCTGAGAATGAGCTCCCTCACGACCGCTGACTGCTACAGCCTTCCTGGGGGGACCCTCATGCCGCCAGCACTTGAATAAGAACTCCTACGTTGCAGAGGAGTCGAAACCGGCACTAGGGTCAAGGAGAGCAAACAAACCTCCAGCGCTTTGACCTGCCGAGAGCGATCGTCCTGGGAGCGTTTCTTGGACTCCACCTCCTGCTCCAGGTTCTGCAGGCGCTGGGCCAGCACCTCCTTATCCAGCACGGCACTTTCCCGCTCGGCCTGGCTGTCCTGCAGTGCTTGCTTCAGCCGCGTGATCTGAGGGAAGAGACGGCGTCAGAGAGCTACCGCGCTAGCCCAGCGTTCCCCCAGAGCCTGCAGAAAGCTGCATGCGCCAGGCATCTAAAGATCTCCCCTAGTAACCACACAGGCTGCCTCACAGGAGCAGCAGCGGGACAAAGCAGAGGATCATGGTGGGGGGAGAAACAAAGGCTGGGCCAGATAGGACCAGTGTGGTGCCAACCCTGGAACAACCCACCTAGGGGCCTCTGGTGATACCATGTGGTTGATGCTTGCTGCGCTAGCGAGCCCTGCAGACAGCCATGGCCAACCTGCTTCGGCTGGAGGAGAGGAAGAGAAAAGAGCAACAGGCTCCCGTTCCTGCACTGTGCGGCAAGAGGAGATTCTTCCCCTGCACTTAGACCAGAGCCTGCTGAGGACACATCTGGGCACCCATGCATAGTACCAGTGATCTGCTCCCTGCATACCGGAGAACACCCCGTTCTGTCATCAGGGTGAGTAACAGGTTTAGGAGGGGCCAGACACCACCAAGCTACATCCTTCAGGTAGCGAGGGGCCCTCTGGACGGCAGCTGGATTCGGAATAGCCGGGCAGAGCTCTCCAGCCCTGCGAGCACACAACCCCACCCCACCCGCACATTCTGGGGCCCAGCACTGGGCTTGTGGGTTTCACAGGAAGCACCTTAGAGGTTTCTGGCCTCAGGCAGGCCGAGACGCTGCACTTTCACTCGGACGGCAGGAATTACTCCAGCTTCGATCTGTCCAGTCTGCGCTCCCAGTCAGAGCAGAGCAGCTGACTGAACTCAAGGGAGATTCCACTACCTGTCACTCCTCTTAGCCAGGGAGGGCCAGCCCAGCTCCAGGGGAGGGAACCAGAGTCTGTCCCAAGTCCCCCCAGCGATGCAAGAGGGAGGCAGACTCTTTCCTGGCTCGCAAACAGAATCTCCAAGTTCTGACTGCAGGATCTTTATTGCTGCCCATGTGGGAGCCAGACGGAGCCCAGCCCGACTCTGGTCCCTGCTGGCACTTGCTGTTACAGACGCTCATCCCTTTACTTGTCTATTGAGCAGATCTGATCTGCGATTGCTGGCGATACAGCCCCCACGATGCCCTTGAGCACAGCTGCCTTCAAGGATACAAAGCAGCCAGTCTCAGATAGCGCAGCCTCTCCCACTGGAACTGGGGGCAAGGGAGCTCTTGTACTGTCTAGAGTTACGTCGGCTTCCGCTCCCGCATTCTCCCGTGTTCTAACCGGGCTACGTTCGCCTTCAGATCAAGGCCTGAGCTGAGCAGGCAGTTTGCCTGAGGCAGGGAAGATGCACGACTTGGTTCCACTGGGTAATTTGAAAGTGGACGAGGAACGTTCACATCTTCCCAGTGCTAGTGATTCCTGGCAAACGCATCGCAGATGCCCTCTCCCAAGACAGCCCCTGGCAGGTTGTGAGCAAGACGAACCACCCAAGAGCCGGCGGCCTACCTCGTCCTGCAGCCGGCCCATGGTGAACTGCATCTTCTCCATCTCTGCACTGCGGTCCTTGGCCTGCTTCTGGGAATCTGCCATCTCCTTCCGTGACTTCTCCTTGTACTCCTCCAGCTGCGACTGCAGCATGGCCAGTGAGCTGTGGGACTCCTGGGCCATCTGGTCCAGCTAGAGCACAGGGGAAGGAGTACTCAGGAACCCACAATTAGTGCCCATGACCAACCACCTCCCCCAGACCACATGAGGATCAACGATGCCATTGGAGTCACACGGGGGATCCCAGCTAACTTCAATAGGAGTGGAGGGAAGGGGGCTCCATTAGGTTTAGCCCCACCATGAAGAGGAAGGGAAGGAAATATGAGGGTGTCCCTACAACACTGGTCAGTGGGCTGGACGTTCCCCTTTCCCCCCCACAGACATTTGGTTTGAACGACAGAGCTGAACGTCCGAAGGAGATGTGCAAAGCTGAACTCAAAGCAGAGATTTAGCACAGAAATGCCTGTTAAACGCCGCTGGCTAACCCGGCTGGGGCCAGCATTACAAAGTCCTTGCAGGTCCCCCAGCAGCACAGCGTAGATTTATACAGCACCTATCGCTGGGGTAATCCGAGCGCCAGAGCTCATCCTCCAGTGAATGTCATTAGCAAGCCTGGCGGGCCAGAGGGCTGCAGAATGGATACCAGAGTTCACCCTACAACTCCCAAATCTTCTAGCACCCAGGAGATGCCAGGATGCTGCATCCCCAGGGGTCTCCAGTGAGCCGGGAAGATGCAGTGGGTTTTATGGAGACTAGCAGGCAAGAAGAGCTCATCTGTGTTAATATCCTCCCCAGCTGGGTGGCTCAGCATCTTCCAGATGGCTCCATATTTCAGCTGGTTTTGCAAGGCAGCTCGAGTTACTCTACTGGGCAAGCTCCCAATGCCACCCCTTGGAGCGCCAAGCCACAGCAGCACAAGCCACATGCGCTCCAGCTAGCGGGCCAGCCCGCCGCGCCTGTCACTAGCCGGCTCTGCAGAATCCCAGCCCAACGCCAAGCATCAGCTCTGTAAGCCCTGGCGACAAATGGAGTTGGCAGCCATGAGACGAGTAATGATCTTCTGTCAGGCACTGATGCGTCTTAGTGTTACTGTTTGAACGCAGCCAAGTCCTGTTTTCAAGCAGGTTGCTGGTAGGGTGACCGGATGTCCTGATTTTATAGGCTCAGTCCCATTATTCAGGACTGTGTCTTATATAGGCACTTATTGCCCCTCCCCCTCAGCCCCCGTCCTGATTTTCTATCTAGTCACCCTAGTTGCTGGGCAGATCAGAATCCCAGCCCTTTGCAAACAGAGGCCTCTCCCCTTGCTGGCAGCAAATGCCACCAGTGTAAGATTGGTGGGGGAATTCAGGGCCTTTGTGTGAGCTTCCAAGGACTAAGATGGCTGCACTCCACAGAGACTACATGTCCCAGCATGCAGTGCAATAACTCGATCCAAGCAGCCATGGGACACCATAGGCAACACCTGGCCCCTCCCCCAGGCTTTAAGCTGGTGACATCAGCTGCGGAGTCTCACAAACCTCTCTGGTCAGCTTCTCGGTGGTCTTATCCAGCAGCCTCTTCTGCTCCTCCAGCTCATTCTTGGTCCTTCTCAGCTGCTCCTTCTGCTTCATCTCCTCCTGGTGCGAGGTGTTCAGCACCTGGTGCTCCTGAGACAGCCGGCTGAGACTCCTCTGGGCTTCTTCCAGGCGGCTCTCCAGGGACCTCTTGGCCATCAGCAGCTCCTGCTCCTGCTCCACAGCCTCCTCCAAGGATTCCTCCATCTGTCTGCGATCAGCCTGGAAGGGGAGGAGCTCTCAGAGAAACACAAAGCTCCCAGGGACTTCAGGGGCTGGGCTAGCTGAATATTTCTGTCTGGACGGGGCAGCATGGTCCAATGGATAGAGCTCAGGAGATGTGTGACCTGTGGGTGACCCTGGGCAAGTCCCTTCCCCAATGTGTGTGGGCTACACAACAGCAGGAGGTTGAGGTAAGGCAGCTTATATCAATCTAATTATGTCAGAGTACACACTACAGCCTTGCTCCAGCCGATACAAGCGCCCAGCTACACCGACATAACAACTCCATCTCCACGAGAGGCACAGGGCTTATGTCTGTATAGTTAGGTCGACGCAGTGCCCTGTAGATACTATGAATTACATCTATTGGCTCTCATTCCTGTCAACTTCACAGCTCTGCTGGAGCCGTGGTGGTCTCCGCTCCCGGCTCAGGCTGCCTCCTGGGCTTCTCAGCTCCCCGCTAGGAATGGAGCAGCTGACCGGACACCGAGCGTGGATCCCCCTGGGCTCTCGGCTCCCTGCCGGGAGCACAGCAGCTGGCGGGACTCTCAGCCCCCCTCCCACCCACCCACCCACTACCCCTCTAAAGTTGGTGGAAGCTCTGCTGGTGAGGACGTGTGCACCACTGTTGGAAAAATGGCAGTGTGGACACGCATCACGGGGCAGTGGCTGTAACTCTATAGCGTAGACATGCCCTGAGGCACTGACTTTCTTTAGGTCTGTGCAGCACCCAGCAGCATGGGGCCTTCAAGAGGCCCCTCTAGGGAGGAAGCTGGGGAAGGAGGTGGGTCTGTATGCAGGGCAGTGCTGCGGCCCTCGTGTACCTCCAGCTTGCCGATCTTCTCCCTGAGCCTGGCCTCCGAGCCCTCCCAGTTCTCGGAGAAGTGCCTGTACTCCTTGACCTGCATCTCCAGGCCCAGGATCTTCCTCCTCAAGTCGTCGTTCTCCTCCTGCGTCTCCCGCAGAGCAGACTCCACGGCCTTCCTCATCTGCTCCGTGGCCTCCTTCTCGCTCTCCACGGCCACCTTCACCTGCACGCCGGGCAAGAAAACATGCACAAGTGAGTCCAGGGCCAGACCTGGACACCATTCGCTGGCACATGGGAAGCCGGCACTCACAGGAGCAGGTCTCCAAAGGCTTGTGCCCAGCGGAGGGCAAACGGGCTCACAGGTGGAGATCTTTGCACAGAGGGTGCCCGTTCTGCTATGGCCCCACGCACAGTGAGCAGGCGTCTCTGCAAGAGGCAGCACCTCTTGCTTGCTGGGTCAACGGGAGGTGTCTGGGGGGCGGGAAATGGAGCATATGACGGAACTCCAAGGAGATGGAGGCAGCACACAGCCAGGCATGCCCAAGGGCTCAGCGATTTGCTGCCGTCTCAGCGATAAAGGTCTCAGGGGGAAGGAGCAGCAATACAAGCTATGCAGAAGGCGTCCCAGATCTGTGGCCTGGGTACAGTCCTGTGCCCGCTCCCCCTGAGCTGCTCTAGTCACTGCCCACCAGTGCCAGTTACCCAGGCGTGCAGCCTTCAGCATGCTGCCTTGAGGTCAGGCTGGGATAGGCATTCCCAGGGGTCCTCTACTATAGGGGGTCTGAGCTGGGAGGCCCTGGGCTCTTGCCTTGGCAGCTTCGTCGTAGTCCTTCCTGAGCTGCTGCAAGTTCTTCTGGAACTGCTGCTTCAGCTGTTCTACCTCCGTGTCACGGCTGGCCACCTCTTCCTGGAGCGCCCCCTTCAGGGCGGCCAGCTCCCGCTCCCTCTGGTGGACCAGCTCGTCCTGGGCCTGCTTCTCTGAAGCCAGCTCCCTCAGCTCCTCTTGGGCTTGACGCAGCTCCTGCGGAAGGAGGAGGAGGAGAATTGCTGACAGGCTTTGAAGAGCACTGAATACACGCACCAAGCTCTGGGAGTCCCGGCAGCGCTCACGAGGTAGCCAGCGGCCTACCAGAGCGGGAACTGGGCTCCCAGAGATTCTGCTACCCTCAGTATAGCGGTGGTCCACATTAAGACCACTGCGTCGTGGTAGCTAGGCCTGGGCAGGAAGTGTTTTTTCATGTCCCCATGGGGGGGGGGGGAGAGAGAACGAACCTTTTCAGCAAAAGATTCCCGACCTGCTCTAGCCATAACCCCCTGGGAAGCAGAGAACAGTGGGGCAAGCTCTGACCACTCCCTTACCCTGCCCTCTATGCCAGCGGTTACGCCAGTGGTACAGTAGCCCCATGTGCCACAGGGAGCTCATTTTAAGGCACTTTTCTGCTACCAGAATGGCCTGAAGAGGTGTTGGTACCCGTGAGAACCAGGCCCCAACCGTCCCGTCAGGCAGTTCACACAGCTGCTCTGTGAGTCAAGAGCCACCTTCCTTCTGACCACGCCCTGTCCATCCTACCTTCTTCAGGGCATCCGCTTGGCCAGCATCCACGGTGCTGCTCCTGACTTGGTCCACTTCCACCCGCATGGCCGAGAACCGCTCCCGCAGCTCCCGCAGCTCCTCCTCAAACTCCTCGCGCTCCTGTTTCACCTGCATGAGCCTGCATGCGGGAAGAGAAGTCGTGCTAGGTGGGCTCCCCATTGCCCCATGGAAGAACCATGGGGAGTCTGACCCTGGGGGAAGCTGGGCTGAGTGGGAAGAAAGCCTATGAAGGTCACCAGGAGGGGTGCAGAGACTCAGACGGTGGCAGCATGCCCTGTGCACGCCAGCCAAGCCTGAGCTACATGACCCCCCCGTCCTCCCTGGGTAATGCTGTGACATGATCAGAGAGAGGGACCATGCACCTCCTTGCCGGGCTCTGCATCAGCAATGCCAGTCACCTGTACGCCTGTCCACCGGCCGCATCATGGCTTCTGCCAGTGAGCCCAAGCCAAGAATCCTGCCTTGATTCTCCATGGAATGACACCCTAGACACAGCTCTGGAGACGTCCCCCAGTCACCTTTCCTGGATTTACAGGAAAGACGTTTCACGGGATAAAATGGAGCAGCCGAACCCTTTAGGGCCACTCTAGCCCCTGGGCAGATCGGCACTAGCTAACCACGCCCAGTCACAGCTGCGACCCTGGGATGGACACGGCGCATCCGTGAGAGCTCACTCCTGCTTGTTGCTGCGCAGCTCCTCCTTGTTCTTCTGGAACATCTCCCTCCAGTGGCTGGTCTCCTCGTTGCTCTCCTCCAGCTCCTTCTGGAGGTTCCTCACTATCGAGTTGATTTTCTGCCTCTCGATCTCTAAACTGACTTGGTCCTAGGGACAGGAACGAAGCTGTCAAGCATTTGCCGTTGGGTTGGGTGCATTTACTGCAAGGAGGCTGGGGAAGGTTATGCCTTGGTAGAAACCTCTGCAAAATTTACACGGGGTTCCTTATAGCTTTGCATGTACTCGGTGGATGCTGCTAATCATAGGCACCAACTCCGTGGGTGCTCCGGGGCTGGAGCACCCATGGGGAAAAATTAGTGTGTGCTCTGCACCCACCAGCAGCCAAGCTCCCTTCACCCCTTGCTCCACCTCCTCCCCTGAGCGTGCCGCGTGTCCGCTTGCTTCCCGCCTGGCTGTCACCAAACAGCTGTTGGGCAGCGTTAGCACGCTCCGGGAGGGAGATAGGAACGGGAAATGTGGTGTGCTCAGGGGAGGAGGCAGGGCTGGGATTTGGGGAAGGAGTTGGAATATTGGCAGGGAGGGGGTGGAGTTGGGGCAGGGGTGGAGTGGGGGCGGGGCCGGGAGCACAGGGGAGGTCGAGCACTCACAGGAAAGGGGAGGAAGTCAGCACCGATGCTTCCAACGCACACCCAGCCTAGATCCTGTTCTTCGTTACACCAGGGTCATCTGCAGTAGCTTCTCTAAAATCTAGGGAGCTCCTCCAACTGGATACTAGCGTAACACGGCAGAATTCAGCACCCCGGAGAGACATATCTGAGCCATCGCTTAAGCAAGTGATTTGAGCACCCCCATGTAGCGCTTGGTCAGCGGAGTCAGAAGTTCAGTGCTGGGGGAGGAGGAGTGCTAAGCACCGTGCCCCTGTTCACCGACCCAGGCATCGTCTGAGACGCTGCACCAGTTTAAGTGAAGCCGTGACCTCTTTTAAACCGGCGTTCGTTAAATCACTGAAGGCTGCATGGACGCTGATTCTGGTCAGCTGTGCGGAGCAGAAATAAATCAGGTTCTGACCAAAATGAGCATCCACGGAGCTTTCTGAACCAGCTAGAAAGCAGTTTAAGAGAGATCACACCCTAAGTTAAAACTGGTGCAACTTTCTGGTATAGCCCAGAGCGTCACCGTCACTGACGTGCAGCGCCCATGGCCACACCACTCCCTAGGATACTTTAGGGCAGGAAGCAAAGGTCGTAGCCAACCGAAAAATAACTCGGGGGGAGGGCATTTAAGGGAAGTGGGCCACTGCTATGATTTTCTATGGTTTATAAATCCAGTCCATAAGACGAGCAAGCCTTAATCTCCTAGCAAACGCCAGCCGTTCCCCCCAACGTGTTTGCTTTACGCTTCCATTTCACGCATCTGTGGCTTTACCTGAGACACGTCCTCCATGTTTCGCCTCAGCTGGTCCATGTCGTGCTGGTACTGCTGCGTCACCCGGTCCAGCTCCTTGTCGTGATTCGCCACCTCCTCCTTCAGGGCTCCTTTCAGCGCCGTCAGCTCCCGCTCCCGCAGCCGCTGATGTTCTTCTTGCTTCTGTTTGGCGTTGAGGACCTCCTCCAGCTCCTCTCTGGTTTCCAGCAGCTCCTGAGGGGAGGGCAGGGACAGAGATGCTTTCCACCACCTGGAGCTACACGATACATCTCTAGCAGTGCTGTAGAGAGGCAGTCTTGGCTGGTGGATAGAGCACTGGACTGGGACTCTGGCAACCTGGGTGACCCTGAGCAAGTTACTGCACCTCTGTGCCTCAGTTTCCCCATCTGCTCAGTGGGGATAATGAGCCTGACCTCCGGTGAGGAGGGGTGAAGGGCACTAGGGATTATTGTTGAGACGCTGATTCAGGGAGAGGCCCTGCTCCCCCAGCGCTGTAATTCAGCGCAGCACTGTCGGCTTCAATGACTGCGTCCATTTACCCCGGCTGAGAACCGGGCCCACAGCACAGTCAGGATCCAAGACGCGCGATCAGGAGGCAAGAGTCACGTACCTTCATGAGCTCGTCTCTGTCTGCGGAGTCCACCGAGGATTTCCGCAGCCTGTCCAGCTCCTCGTGCATCCCCATTAGCTGCTCTTCCACGTCTCCCAGTTTGTCCTCTGCCTGCTCTCTGGCAACTTCCACTTCCTTCAGCCTAGAGGAGACCGTGCGAGCCTGTTCAGAGCCGGCCAGGGCAGAGCCTGGTCTCAGCACAGTATAGCCAGAGCCCACATACAATTCTGGCCCAGACATCGGCTTGCTGTGATCCCCCTCAGGGGCCAGGTTACCTAGTGGATAGGGCTCTGGGCTGGGAGTCAGGAGACCGGAGTTCAATTCCTGGCCTTGGCCACAGACTCCCTGTGGGACCTTGGGCAAGTCATCCCATCTACCCTGTGCCTCAGTTCTCCAGCTGTACAATGGGAATAATACCTCAAGAGGACAAAGCCATGAATGGCCTTGAGGCAGTTAGGATCAGCTAGATAAGGCAGGTCACTTCATCTATAAACACAGGGATGCCTGCAACCTAACTCAGGGGGTGGAAAGGGCTTGTTAATGAGGGCAAGCACGGTATCCATCGCGAGGATCATTAGCGCTCTGCCAGGACCTGCGTAGCCCACCCCAGACACAAGAAACGGCTCCTACTCTTGCAAGCGGCTTTTCAGCTCCTGGGTCGTCTTCTCCAAGGCCCCCTTGAGGCGCCTGCACTCGTCCTGCGCCTCCTCCAGCCGGCTCTCCAGGTTCCGAGCAGCACCGCTCCTGGCCTGCTCCGCTTTCTGGCGGAGCTGGGAGGGGAGAGAATAGAGCGTTAGCGGCCACGGAAGAAGGAGCGGCTAGGATTTAAAGGGACGCTGCCACCAGCTAGCTTCAGAGAATGTTTCTCGCGGCATCCCGTGAACAAATCCTGAGCTGGCGTAAGCCAGCCCACTGACTTCACCGGAACTGGGCCAGCTGAGGATCTGGTCCTAAGGGGATTAGGCACCTCACTCCTAATTCAGGGGTAAAAAAAGGGGATATTCCAGTCCAGGAGTAAAGGGTGAGACCCCTACACAATACTTACAGCCCCTGGACCAATATAATTACAGAGTCACTGGCCGAATCCCGCCCCTCAAAACCTCCCTACTCCCATGCTAGGGTGTATGGAGACAGCAGAGCCCAGGCTCCTCTGCAGCGCACCCCCACCCAATGCAGTGGAAGGGTGGCAGCTCCATAGGGCTGGCAGCCTTCCACCACCCGCCCAGCAAAGCAGGAGTTTACTGTCCAGTGCATCTAGCTGACCAGGTACTGGCATCACCTTGGTCTCTTCATCTAGTTTCTGCTGCAGCTCCTCCACCTTCCTTTTCAGCTCACTGTTCTGGGAAACAGATCCTCTTGCGTCCTCAGGAGGCACCACCTGTCAGACAGAGCCCCCTCTTTGTGTAACACAAGCACCCTGGAGATGCTGCCTGAAGTCAATCACTGGAGAGGAAGGATGGTCTTGTGGTTAAGACACTGACTGGGATGGGACTCTGGAGCCCTGGGGTCAAGTCCCAGCTCCACCAGGAATGAAACCAAGATCTCCTGAGTGCCAATCCAGTGTTCTCCGTCCTTCTCCCTCAATGCTCAAGTAGTTCAGGCCACCAATTATAAACTTGCCTTAAGTTAAGGGGGGAAAATGCCAGTCTCATTCATTCACAGCAGTAATTTTTTTAAACCTGACACTAGCAAGCAGCCCTCTGATGCCAACATCAAAAGATATGGCTCTGAGTCCTGCCAGAGGTATGTTGGGCCTCAAGCAGGAGGCTCTGAAATGCCAGTTTTAATCAACACCGCTGTCATTTCAGGCAAGCTTCGAGCACAGCATGCAGCAGCCAGCACCAGACGAGCTGCGATAATGGTGGACTCGGCAAAATGGGTTCAGATCTCTTTTAATACAGAATATTAAATGGGAAATGCACTCTTGGTTAACATCTCCAATAGTGTCAGAGCAGATTCCTGAAAGGAAGCCATGTTGCTTTCATACACAGATAATTCTAGGTATTAAAGAGAGTCTCATTTCTGTCTGCTGCCCTGGAGAAGATGACAAACAAACAAAAAACAAAAACAAAAAAACAAAAAAACCAATTCCAGGGCCACATCGGTGTCCACAGGAGAAACTGATCTCGTCCGGCTAATGGGATAATGTAAAAACACACACCCAGAATCCCAGCCCAAAAACTTTCATTCTTGCTTTAAACTGCTTATGGTTGCAGTTCAGAAAGGATAAAAATATTGAGCCCTAGAGAGCAAAGCATTTGTCAGATTGACCAACTTGTCAAGCCTGGAATCCAACCTCCAGCCGGGGCCAATCGCTGAAAAGCCCACAATGCATCTGACCACGCTGCGTACTGGGAGGTGGGGGGGAGAGAAAAGCATCCTTCCTGACCCCCAAGTTAAAACCTCAAGTATGAGATTGGACTCTCCTTATCATCTTCACGTGCTTGGGCATGAAGATTTGCAGAAAACTGGACATAGTACAGCTCCCTCCTGGAACAGGGCGTTCCACAGTGCATGAAGATATAAGCAGACTGCGATTTCACCAGTTCTGCCCAGAAATGGGTGGGTGGGTGGGTGGGGGTGGGGGGGGGGGTGTCAGGGGGCGGTATTCTTTCAGCAGGATGCATTGAGCTGGAACAACTCAGAAGGGCTAAAAGTTGACTGGCTAAATTCTGGGGAAGGCCCTTTCCTGATACAGATTTGCATCATTGTGATGAACTAAAAGGCTTAACGGAGATGCTCAGCCCGTTGGTGCGGGTCAGGAGAAGAGGGTAATGTCTACCCTACAGCTGTAAGTTTCCAGCTCATAAGAAGAACGTAAGAACATAAGAATGGCCCTACTGGGTCAGACCAAAGGTCCATGTAGCCCAGTGTCCTGTTTTCCTACAGTGGCCAGTGGTAGGTGCACCATAGGGAATGAACAGAAAATCATCAAGTGATCCATCCCCTGTCGCTCATTCCCAGCTTCTGGCAAACAGAGGCTAGGGACACCATCCCTGCCCATCCTGACTAATAGCCACTGATGGACCTGTCCTCCATGAACTTATCTAGTTCTTTTTTGAACCCTGTTATGATCTTGGCCTTCACAACATCCTCTGGCAAGGAGTTCCACAGGTTGACTGTGCGCTGTGTGAAGAAAATACTTCTTTTTATTTGTTTTAAACCTGCTGCCTATTAATTTCATTTGGTGGCTCCTAGTTCTTATATTATGAGTAGTAGTAAACAACACTTCCTCATCTACTTTCTCTACACCAGTCATGATTTTATAGCTCGGGTCAACATGCCTGGGCTAGCTTTGACGGAGTTAGTGCACTAAAAATAGTAGTGTTGCCACAGCAACGCAAGCTGTCCGGAGAACAATCCCATGTGAAACAGTAGCTAAGTAGGAGGATGGTTAGTCTCTCCCGCGGCCCAAAACACCCTGGCATACTTCTATTTTTAGTGCACTAACTTGATCAGAGCTAGTGGGTGTACGTCTCTCCGACCAGAGAATCACACTTCCAGCTGCAGTGCAGATGTACACTAAGAGACGGCAGTCATCCTGGCCGATCAGTATCACCCGGGCTTGATAATACAGGAGGTGAAAAATTCACCCTTCTGCCGAGAGTCAGGTGCCACATAAGTCTCACAGGGCTTTTGCACTGGACTCAGTCCAGGGATGAATGTCACTCTCTGCAAAGTAAGGGGAGGCTGGTATGGAGACTTACAGTGAGCGCTTGGATCTTCTCAAACATCAGGTTGGTTTTTCTCTTCAGCGAGCTTTCGCTTTCTTTGCTCCTGAAAAAGAAACAAGCAGATACCAACAAAGAAAATCATTCAGGTTAAAAGGGACATAGGCATGGGGGGGAGAAGCAGAGCAGTGTTTAAGGCACTCGCCTATGACTCTGGAGACTTAGGTTTGAATCCCAGCTCTGCCACAGGACCTGCGTGACCTTAGGTAAGTCACTTAACCCCATCCATGCCTCAGTTTCCCCATCTGAACAAGGGGATGAAATACATTAAAGACTGTGAAGTGCTCAAGTACTTTGGTAACAGGGACCAGGTAAGTACTTAAGAGACAAACACTTTTGTCTGGATTTTTTAAACTTAATGTTGTTGCAGGTGACACTTCAGATCAGCATCTCTGGGGCAAGTTAGGAGAAAGTTCTGTTCACTGCTCCCCGCAGTCTGAGGACCAGAATATATGAATGGGAGGTAAAGGGGTAAGTCCCTGCTTATAAGAAGCCAGGGGAGTCAAAATCCGAGAGTGAATGTTTCAGTCAAGTGTCCACAAGGCGGGGAAGCGGGAAGAAGAGAGATTGTCTTTAAACCCTCGCTTTCCCGTAGAGAATCCTTTTAGTGATTAAGTTCAGCGGATCAGCTGCATCATATGCCCTGTACTCCCACCCAACTGGGGTCTTTCCAGAGAACAGACACTATCCACCCCCACAGGATTATTTAAAACAGGAGGCGACTCCGACAGGAATTAATTCCCTTTGTCGGCTCCAAGGCTGCCAATTTGCACCTTTCTAGAATCGCTACCGCTTAGCCAAGAGGCTTAGAGTTGTTAGTTCGTGGGCTAGGCTATAGTTCAAGGGTTCTGAAGCCAACGCTCCCACAAGATGGCCAAGGCGCTAGACTCCTATCCCAGGGTTGGATTTAAAGAGACAGAGTTTTGTTTTATTTAAAGGACCAATTTTCCTGCACATCTGGGGCCAGACTTTCCAGACTCAGATTCCAAGGCCAGAAGGGCCCATTGCGATCAGCTAGTCTGAGCTCCTGTGTAATAGACTCCATAGCTAGGCTCCTGTTTAGGATAGATTTCCCTAGCGAGAGCCGTGGGGCAGATTTCCCCTAGCGAGAGCCGTGGGGCAGATTTCATTTGAAAACCACCGTCCCTTTGAGAGAAATGTGGGTCTCTGATACAGCATGTTTGCTGGGGCCCCACCTCCTCCGATTTCACTTTATTTACACAGATTTTACAGATTTTTTTGGGGGGCCCTGAGGGCCCCAGTACAATTGTGCCCCCTTTTTCCCTCTGCTTCTGGTCAGCCCTGATCCCATCCCCGGGAAGATGCAGCACTTTGTACCATTTCAGAAACCTCTTTCACTCAAGTGAGTTTGTGCAGTGTTGTTGGAGCCGGGCTGGTCCCAGGATATGAGAGAAACAAGGTGAGACAAGGGAATATGTTTTATTGGTCCAACTTCTGCTGGTGAGAGCTGTGAGCATCCAAGCGTGTGCCTCAGTGCCTCCAACAGAGCAAGCTGCACATCAGACGCTGCTCCCCTGTCTAACGCTGGACCCGAGCGCTCGGCCCAACACTCACCCATCCTTCAGGATACTGTAAATCAGCTCCTTGGTGGACTCGCTGCTCCCAGGCGGAGAGACTTCCTGCTGGTCTTTCAGAAGGTCTGGAGTGGACTTAAGCTGCTAACGAGACAGGACAAGCGTCACCAGATGCTCACTGCACAGCAGTAGGACCTGCCAGCCGGGATCAGACCAATGGGCCCATTTAGCCTGGTAGCCCGTCTGATGGCAGCCAGCACCAGCTGATTCAGAGCAAGGCACAAGCCAAGCCCACCACTCTCTTTATGGAATAACCCTGCACCCCAGGGTAAGTTTCTTCTTAAGCCCAGGCAACGAGTGCTTGGCTTATGCCCTGAAGCAGGAAGATCTGCATCCACCTATGACGCTGTCACTGTGCTCCCTATATTAGGAGAGGACAACAGCAGCAGTTTTGCAAGCAAACGTGGCTGGGATCTGATGTAACTAGGTGTAGGTGGCAGTTAGGTTGCGGCCCTTAAGGGCCTAGCGAATTTCCGAGTCAAATGCACCTCGGGACCTATGCTCCCGGCATTGAACTCTCGTGCATAAAGCACTTGGAAATAGCCCAGCTGGGAACAGCATTCCTTAAGGAGGAGCAGCAGCTTCCTCACTGGGGTAGGAAGAAGCAGAAGATGGGGCATGCTGATTTCAGGTTGAATAACCACATTGCTGCAGCCACCACCAGCGTCTGGCATTGCACGCGGCCACTCAGGGCACGTCTACGCTGCGACTGCAGCGCAAAGCTAGTGGCAACCGCAGCAGCAAAGCCTCAGCGGCACGAGCAGGGGTGGCTTGACCCTGCCCCAGGGAGCTAGGCGGGGCTAGCCTGTGCGGCGGCAGTTCACTGCTCCCCTTACTGCCATCACACCTCCCGACTGCAGGGGAGGCATATCCTGAGATCAGGGACCAATGGCGTCACCCAGCAGTGAACTTAAGGCCCAGAGAGCTAATTAAGGCTCCATCCTGAGCACTGACAGCATGTGGTTTGCTGGGCTGTCAAGAAGTCGTGCACGTTGCTACCCCCATTGGCTACTCCCGTGCTTAGCGTGAAATCGGTGCCGAAGCACGGCCAGCGTGCCGAGCCCCAGGCAGGCCTGAGCCCCGAACCAAGAGTTACCTGCAGTTCTGATTGCACTTGACTTTGCTGCTGCTCAACGACAGGCTCCTCCAAGCTTTTATGGATCCAGTCTCGCGGCAGCTGGGCCTTGACTGAGTTTTCCTTCAGATCTTCCCGGAGCGCTCGGTTCAGGCTGCCGGTGCGAGGCGCATTGGCCACACCAGGCTGTTTGGCGGCCAGGCCCTTCGGCCCTTCCCTGAGGCGATCCTGGAGCTGGGCGGCACTCAGCTCTCTGGAATCGGCCGTGTCGTGGTTGGACACCCTGCCGTCAAGACTCTGCGACCGCTTCCTCTCCTCCGGGGAGATCCGGCTTCTCCTGGCAGCTCGGCCCCTCTGCTGAACCTTCCCGTCGAACTTTGTGATCAGGGAATCCACCGAGGACAGGGGCTTCGTGTCGATGTCACTTTGGTCAGCTGGCTGCCGAGGCCTGGAGGACTCTGGGTCTGGTGATGGCTGCTTGCCTACAAACCTTCGTCCAGAAGCAGCATGGGATTCCTGGTTGGGGTCAGTCCTTTTCCTGCCTGCAATGTCCAGCGTGCTGCTGCTCTTGGCACTGGCTGGAGACTGGGATCGGTACGTGCCCCTGGTCTGCATGCTGAGAGGGCTTGGGCCATAGGCCTCCTCTGAACTGGGGCTTAACAGAGAGCTGTGAGATTGAGTCCTCCTGAGCTCCTCCCCAAAAGGCCTCTGGGGTGGCAGCTGTCTGGAGCTGCCCTGAGGGGACGAGGAGCCATCCCTGCGGTAGGAACGAGCTGCCTCAGCGCTGACAGGCCTGGTCTCCCTCGGGTAGCCCTGGGAGCTCAGCTCCTCGTCAGAGGTGCTGTACTGGGAGTTATACTGGGAATGTCTGGCCACGTACCGGCTTTCCGGCAGGTCAGAATCAGAGCTGATGGAGCCCAGGCCTTCCCTGAGGGAGTTAGGGGGCAGCTGCTCAGGCCACTGGCTGTGAGCAGGGTTCCCATATTTACTCTCACTTTTGATCTGCACCCCGAAGGAGTCCTCTCCTTTCGCCCCGCTGTTCAGGACCACGAAGGGCTGCCCGTCGATGCCCTGGACCCTCACCGCGACCCCGTAGGAGCCTGGCTTGGAATGCTTGGGCCTGATCTTTTGCGGCTTCTTCATTTCCTTCAGGTCATCTATGAATCTGATCTGAACCCCGTAGTCCACGGGGTTTGGCTTCTCGGCCATAGCTCCATTCACGTGCCGCTCCATCCCTGGGGGTTAAAAGCACTCCAGGCTCCTGCAGGGGAAAGAGGAAAACACTCTCATGCCACTGGCACAGCTGGGTTTAGGTAGGGAGCCAGGAGCAGCTGCTGGCCAGGCTGAGCTTGAGGAAACTGGGCTTATAGATTTCAAAGCCAGAAGGAACCCTTGGCCCTCCTGGATCACACAGGCCCGATCTTTTAGAGGAACAGCCAATCTGGATTTAAAAATTGAATCCACCCATGACCCTTAATAAATTGTTCCAGTGGTTCCTCTCGCTGTTAAAAACCCACACACCTTATTTCCTGGCCGAGTTTGTCTAGCTTCAGCTTCCAGCCATTGGCTCATGTTCGACTTTCCTCTGCTCGATTGAAGGGCCCACTACTAAATATTTTTTCCCCCATGTAGGTACTTGTAGTCTGTGATGAGGCGCCTGCCCCACACTGGGCTCTAAGGGGTTAATAGAGCCCTAGGGAGGCTGCGCAGGAGGCAGCCAATCAGAGAAGGACTGAGGGGAACAGCCAACCAGGCCCATATCAAAAGGGAGCTGCAGGGCAGAGGAGGGGAGTTCTCTGCTAGGAGCCCAGGGAGGAAGGACCGTGTCCCCAGGGCTGAGACAACTGCCAGCACCCTGGACAGAGCAGTGCCGCTAGCGGGGACCGGGGGAGCAAGCGACAGCTCCTGGCTGGCTGCTGGGGTTTGCAGGCTGAAGCCCTGGGGCAAAGGCAAAGAGGATACTGGGGCCATGAGGAAGTGGCCAGACAATTAGCTCCAGTGCCACTAAGGGAGGTGGCTGAAGAGCGGACTCCCCCCGGAAGAGGGGAGCACAGTGTGTGGCACGGCCAGAGGGCTGCGTCGCGGAAGAGGACGCCGCGGTCCTTGGAGGGCCTTCGGTCCTAGAGCAGGAGTGACGGCTCAGCCCCCTCTTCAGGTGGTGTCTTGCTGCCAATTCCCAAGACAGCCAGCAGGAGGCACCACAGTGGTGACTGGAACCCCATTACATAGGCTAATCAAGTCACCCCTAAACTTCCTCTTCGTTAAGCTAAAGAGCTCAACCACTATAAAGGCATGTGATTAACCTTGTGAAAGCAGAGCATAACCCACCAGAGCAGGCAGGCGCTCTCTCTCGCAATCCCATTCAAATCTGGAATGCTTTGTTGATACAGAGTTTATTTACACTGGAGATACGGAACCGTGTTCAAGAGATTAAAGTTCGGCACGCCTAGTACGTGTCTCCGTTTATTACTGAACAACACATACAAGCGGAAGGCGCCCTGGGCAGGGCCCTAGAAATGCAAGGTTCTCAAAGCAGAGAGTGATCCATTGCCAGATCAGGGCCTAAGCCAAGCCGTGAAGGAAGCAGGGCTCCACAAATCGGGCTTCACCCATCCTGCACCCTTCTAGGATTGGGGCCTTAGTGACTTGCCAAGGACTCAGCAAATCGGCAATAAGAGCCATGAATAGAACCCAGGAGTCTCAACTCCCTTTCCCTCTCTATCCAACAGACGCCCCTTAAACAAACAAACATACACACGCTTCTCAAGTGCAAGATTTTGTTGTTGTTTCCAATATCTCTGGGAAGGGGACGAATTTTACTGCAGAACCTTAGACAACACTGAAGATTCCTTTTTACTTGTCACACTAGCAATGCATCTCATGCGAGGATTAGCCAGGCTGGAGATTAATCGCTTTCTGAAGTTTATACGCAGCATTTTTCCTTCAAAACCTCCCCCACTCCCCAAAAGCAGACAAACATGCAATTGTTAAAACGATATGAGACACTAAACCAAAAAAGCATATGACAGACCAGAAGCCTCACGCTAGCACTGCTGAACCGAGCTGCATTTCTAGGACAGAGCCGTTTCACACACGGTGAAAGCCTGTTATCCTGACACGGAGTACATGCCATCCTTCAAGTCACCAGCATTCCAGATGCAACCCATCCTATTCCCCTTCTCCCATCAAAATCCTGATCAGCCGCACAGCTCCAGTGCCTACAGCCTCGGGCTCCTATTAAAAAAATATGTAGCGTCAGCAAATACAACATGCACACGCTCACAAGGGAAAGTAGAGGAGAAAAGCAGGATATGATCTGAGAGAAAGTGTGTGTGTGTGAGGAGAGAGAGAGAGACTCTGAAGACCAGACTACCTACCTCTTCTGGCTTGCTTGCCTAAGAAACACAAGCAGAGTGCTGCATACTCACTGCAACTGAAGGTTGGCACCTCTGTTGGGTACGAAAGCAG
The DNA here is from genome assembly GCF_020497125.1 of Mauremys mutica. Lineage (NCBI taxonomy): Eukaryota > Metazoa > Chordata > Testudines > Geoemydidae > Mauremys > Mauremys mutica. The sequence goes on along the minus strand of NC_059088.1, from coordinate 21,918,927 downwards.
AAGCCCGACATCCACAAGAGACCTGAATAAGAACCCCACTGCGCCTGGTCACCGGCGTCCGATCTAGGCTAGCGTCCCCAGCACTTCGGTAGCCGTAAGACTCCCATTTGGTGGGAACAGATATTAGCAGTGACATATTGAGCACAAAAGTGATGTAACACTCATCAGTCCCAGGGGCAGCCTGCCTGAAGAGAGTCTTTTGCTCCCCACTGGATGCAGTGAGCTTCACTGCATCAGTTCCGTTTGCAATATGTTAGACGAGCAATTACCATAAGCTACACGGACTGCTTCACTGTAGGCACGGGCAGGCGGCCGGCAGCACGTAATGGGAATGACAGCCTGCCTGAATTCCCTCCAGCATGTAACTGACCGGCAGTCAGGGCATCTGTAGGCGTGTCTGATATGCCGCTGCTCCAGCTGTCTGATAGCCAAGCAGGTTACCTGCTTGAGCTCCCAGGGCTCCTTCTACCCTTGATCTGCAGAGCAGCTTGGAGACTGCCCTTCCAGCTGGAGGAAGAGCAGGATTCTGCTCCAGGGTACCTCGTGTTGCCCCAGTTTAAGAGGGGAGGGGAGATATAGATGCGTACCTCACTGCCTTTGAGCAGTCTTGCCCTTTGAACCTGGCTGATGCTGCAGACCGGCCCCACAGTTTCACCTGGTACTCGTCCCAAAGCCAGAGAGGCGTGCAGCCAGATGGACAGAGCTGATACTGGGGACGATGAATAGTTCACAAAAGCTCTACTGCTTACGTTTGAATCGACACCTGAGGCTTATAGGAAAAGGCTTCAGGGTGTGCAGAAGACCCCAAGTGTGACCCTATATGGAAGCCACCACCCTGATGGGAGAATCTCTCCATGTCCTTGAGAAGCAGCAGCTAAGTCGACGGAAGAATTCTTCCATTGACCTAGCGCTATCTATGCAGGGACTTAGGTCGGCTCAGCTATGGTGCTCAGGAGTGTGGATTTTTCACACCCCGGAGTGACACAGCTGAGTTGATGTAAATTTTCAAGTCTAGTGTTAACCAGCCCTAAGTCATCAGTGACCAGTGATTTTGGGCAGGCGCCTTAGAGGGCAGGTGTACTTTAACACTCTGGGCCCCTTTAAGATGTTTCCAGTTGGGATCCTCACCTTCCCCCCCACACAAATTGGGAAAAGCAACCAGGGTAGGTTGTATTAGCTGTTGTGGTAGAACACAGGGAGTGTGTGTGTGGGGGGGTGGATCTCAGGCAGTGAGGCCCTAAAGCCACCTTACCCCTCTGTATATAGGTTTTCACGGGATCACTTCACAAGCAGTGTCGCTGGTACATTTCGTACAAGCGTAGAGAGATTGCAGCAGTCTGTACAGCACCAAGCACAATGGGGTCCTGGTTCGTTTCCAGGGCGCTGCAACAGCATTTCACCGCTCGCTAGGATCCCTTGGGAGCCAGGCACTTGCAAGCCATCTCTTGTGCTTCTGAGTCCTTAACTCCAGAGGGCTCTGATTCAGGATCGGGGCTGCTACCACAATCATTATGGCACTTCAGAGGTTACATTTCTGCGAGGTAAATATGGCTAAGGACAACCTGAAAGTTCTTATCTGGCCCTCATTACCATAGTATCTGAGCACCTCAAAGTCAGTAGTGTATTTATCCTCACTACCCACCCCCCCCGGCAGGTAGGGCAGTGCTATTATCCCCAGTGTACAGATAGAAAATTGAGGTACAAAGAGGCTAAGTGACTTGACCAAGGTCACCCAGTCTGTGGTGAAGCAGGGACTTGAACCCAGCTCTCCCAAGTGCTAGGGAAGAGCCCTAACTGCTGGCCATGCTTCCTCAGTGCTATGGAAGCAATGGATTAGCAAAACGATTAAATACAAGCTTCTTTGACTAATACGGACAATGAGAGATTTTTCCAAAGGCCCATGGCACGTAGCAGTTTGTATAACATAAAAATCCCCGTCCCCCCCAGGAAGCAGTGTCAGCTCCCTACTTGCAACGCCTGCATTCAGGCAGCCTCCCTATAGGGCAGCATTGAGCTCGTTTCTTTAAGCAGCACATGACCTCTCTCCTGGTTTTCCTGCAGGTCTGCGGCAGGGACACTCTGGACAGAAATGAGCCTGCTGATTATTCTGGCAAGTGTGACTGTTTGGGGGAAGGGAGGAGGTTTTCTAGTGCTTTGAAGTCAGGAAGGATTTCCACTCTAATGCACAATCCTGCTGCCTTCCAGCCACAAGGGCACTAGATTTTTCTGTAAATAAGTTGTCTCAAGACCACAGCTCAGGAGAAGAGTCAGCTGATAGGCACTGGCTGTTCGCAACCAGGTAGCAACCTTCAGTTACCCTAATTAGTGCACAATGGAGATCCAGAAAGGAGACTTTTTAAATCACAACTGGTTTGTGTTTCCAGCCTAGCTATTTTTGAGAATCAGCTTTCTCACCTCTCCCCCAGACCATGGATCGCTATCATCTGGCCCCCATCCTCCTGTTTGATTTTTGAAAGGAGTCCCATGCCCTCTGCTTGCTTATGAGCCTTTCAAACTGGCTGCCGCAGTGGTCCCCGATGTGGTGCCCGCCGGGGCATGTATCTGTCCCCGCGTACTGGCTGGTGGACAAGCATCCGCCAAAATGCAGCAACGTCAAGAGGCGTCACCGCCGAAAAGCCGCTGATTTTCGGCGGCATTTCAGTGGCGACGCCTCTTGACGTTGTCGCTTCTCGGCAGCATTTCGGCAGATGCTTGTCCGCCGGCCACAGTCCTCGGCGGCTCATCGTCCGGCACCCGCCGGATGAAAAAGGTTAGGGAGCACTGTGCTGGCGTATGAAATACAGAGCCTTTGAAGAGGCATGAGTTTGGACCTCACAGCATCTCCTCCCCACCGGAGGCAGAGCGGAAGCAGAGAGTTATTACTGTAGCCCCGAGGAGCCTTAGTCACAGTGAGCCAGGACCCCCATCATGGCAGGAGCTGTGCAAACTGAACAAATTAGCCCTTGCCCCAAAGAGGTCACAATCTAATTCTGGCTGCCACAGACTCTCTGGGGTCTTGGGCAAGTCATTTTGCCTTGGGCCTCAGTTTGATCTGTAAAATGGGATTACACCTTTCTTCCTTTCACCAGTTTGCACTGTGAATTCTTCGGGACAGGGACTCCCACACCCCATCTATGCAGCGCCTGGCACAACGGGACCCTGATTATTGCAGTCTGGACCTCTAGGTGCTTGTGTGATGTAGGCAGCCTCATAACCCAAAAGGTATTTTCAACCAGGAATTGTCCAGACTCTTTGGTGGAAAGACTAATCGGCTGGCATCAATGGGCAACCCTAAGCCTAAAGAAAAAGTATGTTGGAAGAGATTCAGCTAGCGAGGTGCCATTGAAAGCAAAGCAGCAGATCGCTTCTTTAAAACTGCTAGCAAGATGTTCAGTGACACAGGTAGAGACACGCATTTGGTCTTATTTCAGCACCCGTAGCACATGCAGTTAAGTGGCTGCTCTCAGAAACAGGGGGATTATTGAAGAAGAGATTTAATTCGAGCCACAATAAACCTTTTCAGATATGTCCCTTACCATCCCCATCCAGCACCAAGCCAGCACTCATGGCATGAGTCAGTTTTCAGAACGCATACGAAGACACGGGGAGCACGGTAAAGTTATTTATTTTAAAGGCTGCAAAGAAGCCATTTGCTCTCAGTTTATCAAGCTTGCAAGGCAGCCTAAGAATTGGTATTTCCATCACCCACTGCAGAGAGCTGATAACAAGGGACTCGATTCTGTGACGTGCCCAGCACCCTGCTCAATCGGGCTCAGGGTGACCTTTGAATTCTCCACGTGCAAAATCAGTTGCGGGGAGAAAGAGAGGGAGGGAGATGGACAAACAAAACCCAACACACACAGGGATCATTTCCCCCTCACTCTCTGCCTCGAGGGGGAAAGACCCTGCGCTGTAAGTGGAGGATTCTGGCTACTCTCAGCTGAGGATTTAAAGATTTAGCAGAGCCTGCCAGGTAGGGAAAGCTGGATAAGCGACCCCAACAGTGCAAGCCCCTGGAAGAGTTGTGAGCCTGCTACAGATTCCTACACAGAGCCTTCATGCTAGCAGGTCATGGTACCACCACAGAGCGAGCACTACTAGCGAGGCACTGGCAGACTCTCCCCAGACACAGATCCCAGGAGCAGAAGTTTGGGCGATACAGAGCACTGCACAAATCCATCCAGGAATAAGACGCGGGGGGCGGGGCGAGACACAGACTTTACCCCAGTGTCCAAAACAGAGACCGGAAGCAACAGCATCAGTCTGATGGGGAGCCTTCAGGACAAGCAAGGAGGAAAAACTGGGCATAGCCCTACTGGAAGGAGGAAGAGAACAGGCGGATTTCTGTTATACACTAACCTGCCTGTTGATCATCCCTGCTCCAAATAGGCACAAAAGGTAAAAGCCTAAAACATGTTGCAAAACCTTATTCCTGAGCAACTGCTTGTGTTATTAATTCACCTCTGCCAGATTCTAAAAGGTCTCATTTTTAGTGCAATGAGGTCATGGCAATTAAGTATTTGAGAAGAATCTGGAAGAGGAGACCAGTGGTTTCTGCTACATCCAGTAGCCGTCACTCAGGTGAGAGAGCGAGAAAGAGCGGATATGCTACTCCCCCACCCCAGCTTGGCCCCGGAACTTCTGGGTGACCTTGGGCAGTCACGGCCCCGTTCTGTGCCTCAGTTCCCCCCCCCATGTGTAAAATGGTGGCACGGATACTGACCTCCGCTGTGAAGCGCTTGAAAGCTAGGGATGAAGAGAGCTGGGGATTATTAAAGTTATGGGAAAAGCAAAATGCCGAACACTCCCCCTTTTAACCTAGCGCTGTTCATGTCATTTGTATTCAGTATCACCCCGGTCACACCAGGGCCCACTGTGCTGGGTCCAGGAGCTTTATGAAGGTGGGCACTATTCCTTGTACCTCTTGTCACTTATTGTTTAAGTGGAGAAGCCAACGCAGAGGGCCAGATTCTTCCCCGAGGTGTGAGCAGTTCCCAGTGAAGTCGCCTGTAGCTGTGCACATACGCCAAAGAGGTAAAATTTGCTTCACACAAGGTGACACAGCAAGGTGGGGACAGAACCCAGGAGTCCCTGCTCTAACCACGACACCATGGTTCCCAGTCCAGATCTGGACTGGACGTGGAGGGTAGTATCCCTTTAAATGGTTTGAGAGCCCTCCAGTGGTGCTCACTGTGTGCTGTACTTCAGAAGCTGCAGAGGCCAGTCGGAGCAGGAGCATGCGAGTAGCTAGGTCGGGCATATTTGCGTGTATTCAGTAAGCACAGTTCTTTGAGGCCCGTCACACCCATGAGTGTCCTGCAGCTTCTAACACAGAACACAATGGGCACCAGTAGTAGGCTCGTGGCTATTTTAAAAGGATACACAGTACAGGAGCCCGGCAGTCCCAATTCACAGCCTCCACGATCTAACATTAGGACTGTCTGGGTGGGGGGTGAAGACTTGCGGAAATCTTTCTGCCAGTCACAGTACCAGTCTCAGTGTTTGGTTCATCCTCGGAGTGGAAATTCAGAATTAAGGTTTGCAATCCACCCTTAGAATCATAGAATATCAGGGATGTCAGGAGGTATCTAGTCCAACCTCCTGCTCAAAGCAGGACCTAAATCATCCCAGCCAGGGCTTTGTCAAACCTGACCTTAAAAACCTCTAAGGAAGGAGATTCCACCACCTCCCTAGGGAACCCATTCCAGTGCTTCACCACCCTCCTAGTGAAAATGTTTTTCCTAAACATCCAACCTAAACCTCCCTCATTGCAACTTGAGACCATTGCTCCTTGTTCTGTCATCTGCTACCACTGAGAACAGTCTAGATCCATCCTCTTTGGAACCCTCTTTCAACTATCTGAAAGCAGCTATCAAATCCCCCCTCATTCTTCTCTTCTGCAGACTAAACAATCCCAGTTCCCTCAGCCTCTCCTCATAAGTCATGTGCTCCAGCCCCCTAATCATTTTTGTTGCCCTCCGCTGGACTCTCTCCAATTTATCCACATCCTTCTTGTAGTGTGGGGCCCAAAACTGGACACAGTACTCCAGATGAGGCCTCACCAGTGCTGAGTAGAGGGGAATGATCACATCCCTCGATCTGCTGGAAATGCCCCTACTTATACAACCCAAAATGCCATTAGCCTTCTTGGCAACAAGGGCACACTGTTGACTCATATCCAGCTTCTCATCCACTGTAACTCCTAGGTCCTTTTCTGCAGAACTGCTGCCCAGCCATTCGGTCCCCAGCCTGTAGCAGTGCATGGGATTCTTCCGTCCTAAATGCAGGATTCTGCACTTATCCTTGTTGAACCTCATCAGATTTCTTTTAGTCCAATCCTCCAATTTGTCCATATCTAATTTGTCCTTAAATAGGTCCATATCATGCCGGGGGTAGGGGTGGGGGTGGGGGAGGGGGAGCGGGGAAGCACAATCTAGTTAAAATATGTGCCTGGGCCAGGGAGAGAGGAGACAGGAAATAATCCCCAGTCTATACTCTCATAAATGTGGTAACTCCATTGTTACACCTGTTTCACACTGAATCTAACCTGAAGTCTTCAGCATGACATGTACCAGACATTGACCATCACCAGACAACCAGCCCTCTGCAATGTACAGAGTGTATCAAGATACTGGATCCCTCTACACTCCGTGTCCTGAGCTTGTTATCCACACAGTCTGTAGAGCATTGAGATAACGAGATTGATTTTATCCAGGGGAGTTTATCCCTAGCATCTGTAAATATACCCAGATCACAAGCAGATAGCAAACACGCTTAATCAATCCTATTATTTTCATATTTCCAGGCTAGACGATGCAGAGCATCAACAAGATGCAGAAGTATCTTACCAGTTGGTCCTAGATCATCTTCTCTGAATGCATGGGAGGAAAGACCCTGTAAAGCAGAGGGATACTAAACACCTAGTGAGAGACACCTCTGTGATGGGATGGTGCAGGAGGAAAGACAGTATCAAGGATTCGGAACAGCTGTTTCAAGACTCTCCAACCACCTAGTGACTAGAAGAAGGAACAAAAACTGGCAAAAGCAACTGATACAAGAGAGAAGCAACAGGAGCCTGGCTGGTCACAGCAAGTAAGAAGTGGTGGGTGGATTTTGTAACAGGAAAAGAACAGATGCTGCAGCACATCAAGGGGGAATGGAGACAGTGAAGTCAGGTCGGAGATAGCCTTGCTCGTAGGTGCCAACCCTAGCCTCAAGATTCAGTCAGACGGAGCATGCATGATGTGCCGCTGCATGAAGGAAACAGCAGTTGGTACGGGAGAGGGAGAAGCTGAGATGCAGCAGCTGTGCTTACCTATAACAGCCACTATAAAAAGTATATGCGGTAAGTTCCCAGGATGCAGAAAGGCAATAAAGTTGGAGCAGACCAGATTCCAGGAACTAGTGCCAAGGGAAGCAGGGGTAACATCACTATTACAGTGTGCAAAAAAACTGATCAAGCAAAACACACAGCTAGAATGTTAATACTGCCTCCAGCTCGCAGCCCCAGAACTCCCTAGCTTGCACCTTGCAGCTCCCATATGTTTGCTGCATACAACCACGTTTAGACAGAGGCAGGGACTAGAGACTTACGTAAGTTGTAAGCTTTTGGGGGCAGGGGCTTTCTTTGTACAGCACCTAGCACCGTGGGGTCCTGATCCATGACTGGGGCGCCTGGGTGCTCCCTGAACAGAGTTAGTATAGGAGTATGCTGCATCTGAATCACACCATGTCCTAGGTGGCCGTGAGAGGAGGTGGGTGAGTCATGGTAAATGTTTAATCTCTCAGGAATTCTTACAGTCCAGCTCAGCTGATAAAGGGGCTTGAGAAACAGCATATCTGGACTCCGCTCCCACAGGAAAAAGGGGAAGAGCAGTCCTGAGAGAAACCCAGCCCGAACGCTGTCCCGAAGGAGGGATTTGAGTGTGTACAAGCTAGTACGCATCAAAACAGAGGGGGGAGGAGGAGAGCGTTGTACCCGGTTACATTAAACTGAGCACTTTGCTCACCCAGCCATGGCCAAGCTCGAGCTTTATGACACAATTGCATCTTAACTCTGCCCTGCAATAGCCTCTCCAGTGTTTGCTGGGTTAGCACAAGCACTGAGTAATTCTGCAAGGAGGATAGAATTTGGGACTCCAATCTCTCAGGGTCCATCCACGCAGCAGCTGGGAGGGGCCGTTCCCAGCTCGGGCAGACACACACACACGCTCTACATGACCTAGCACACTGAAAATAGCAGCGTGGCGGCAGCTGCCCAGGTGGTGGGTCGGGCTAGCTGCCGGAGTGCCATCCCGCCCGGCCCCCTGGGTATGTATTCAGGCGGCTAGCCCGAGCCAGTGGCCACACAGCTATAACTAGTGAGAAGAGCTAACACGTGTAAGCCCACCTGAGCTGGGAACCACACCTGTCCGCTGCTGTGTAGACATACCTCCAGCTCCAAGCCCTTGAAGGACCAAAGCCTGTGCCGGATTTCATGCAAGCCATTTCAGTGGTATATCGCAGGGATTAATTTGGCCCACAGAGTTAAGATAAGGACGTAGAGACAACACAGGAAAGGCAACTGTAGGCTGCTAATGGACACCCACCCACCCACCCACCCCTGGGGCTGTTGAATCACTGTTTTACCGATAGAAAGAGGCCAACTTCTGCCCATGGGGTTAGCAACACAATAGTACCACAATAATACCACTGCCTTTGGTAACAGGTTAACCCAAAAGGGTGTTTTGCAACTGGCAGAAAGAGAATGGAAAACTAGTGGAGAGCTGCAATATAAATCCTCTTAATTCAAAAAGGAAATCTAGAGTCTGAACATCTGCAAGAGGTGGGAAAATGCACCTAGATGCACAGCTCAATGTTTGTAATTTAGACCTTATGGCTACTGAAGAAACGGCTGTGGTAGGGCCCTAACAAATTCACAGCCATGAAAAACGCATCACGGACCGTGAAATCTGGCCTCCTCCGTGAAAGCTGGCTATCGTAGAGGGGTCGTGGTATTGCTGCCCTTACTGCTGCGCTGCCTTCAGAGCTGGGCGGCCGGAGAGTGGCGGCTGCTGGCCAGACACCCTGCCCAAGAGGCAGTGCCGCTGCCAGCAGTAGCACAGAAGGAAGCATGGCATGGTATGATATTGCCACCCTTACTTCTCCGCTGCTGCTGGCAGAGGCACTGCCTTCAGAGCTGGGTTCCTAGCCAGCAGTTGCCACTCTTGGGCTACCCAGTTCTGAAGGCAGTGCAGCAGTAATGGTGGCTATACCGTTAACACCCCCCTCCCAACTACACCCTGGGACCCTCTTTTGGGTCAGGATCCCCCATGGTTACAACACCGTGAAATTCACGATTTTTCAAATGCTAGGCCTGTGAAATTTACCAAAATGGACCATGAATTTGGCAGGGCCATACATACGGGAAATGTTGTTTAAGACAAGTCTCAAGTCTTGGACTAGTCCAAGGAATTGGCCAGACAGACCACACCCAGAGTGACATCGCTGAGATATGCCTTCTTGTTTTAACTAGCACAATGGAAAGAAATTGTTACTATTTCCTCCTGTTATCTTCCACAAAGCTTTAAGCCATTTCCAGTGTGGGCCCACAAGAATTGCAATCCATTTGAAATTTGCTGTCTCATGTTTAGATACTGTCGTCCACATGCATCACGGGAGGCCTGGCCCTATTCCACACAGCCTTTTGCCAGCATATCCACCTGGACAGACTGAGCGTGGTGTCAGAAAAGTGGCCACCCTTCATTCCAAAGGTCTGAGTGATCTTAGGGACGGACGGACGCACACACACACAAAAACTGCATCACATACCGCACTGTAGAATCAGGACCCACGGTGACTAGATCTTGTGGCCATTTCTTGACGTTTGCGCTGGCCAGGCGGTCAGAACCATGAGACAGTTTAAAATTTAAAAAAAAAAAAAAAAAAAAGTACTCTAAATGAGTCCGCACGATGCAGCGTTCCATTTCCGTCACACAGGATTTGCCTGCAGGTGCTGCAGACAGAATGGAATCTCAGGTATACAACCCACTTCGCAGCCATTGCACAACTTTCAGCAGTGAAAGGTAAATAATGATTAAAAGGCAAGACACGTATTCCACAGGAATACAAATATGTCCGTTTTCCTTCTTGGCAATAGAGAATGTTCTCATTGACCAATGCTTATTAAATGTATAATTATAATAAAAAAAGTATGGAGATATACCTATCTCATAGAACTGGAAGGGACCCCAAAAGGTCATTGAGTCCAGCCCCCTGCCTTCACTAGCAGGACCATGTACTGATTTTGCCCCAGATCCTTAAGTAGCCCCCTGAAAGATTGAACTCACAACCCTGGGTTTAGCAGGCCAATGCTCAAACCACTGAGCCATCCCTCCCCACTCCCAAGAGTTTTAAAGGCACTCTCTTGTCTCTTTGTTGAGAAACAAACTATAGCCGGTTTTGCAAGAAACTAGGGCTACAGTGCCTTGTATTTCACATTCAATGGGTATAGAGGGGACTAGAGAAATTCTACATAGCAGTTTCCTCCTGCTGCACCCACTGACTGTCACAAGATTAGAAGACAGATTGCATCCACAGGCCTGGGAGTCAGGGTTGATGGCGCTAGAACCCAAGAATTTGCTGGGTGGCCTTGGGCAAGTCAGAGAATATCAGGGTTGGAAGGGACCTCAGGAGGTATCTAGTCCAACCCCCTGCTCAAAGCAGGACCAATCCCCAACTAAATCATCCCAGCCAGGGCTTTGTCAAGCCTGACCTGAAAAACCTCCAAGTCTCTTCCTCTCTGCGTCTAGGTTATTCGGCAATAAAACACCTGCGCCTGGCCCATATCAGCTGACTTGGGCTCGGGCTGTTGGGCTATAAAATTGTAGACCTTGGGGCTTGGACTGAAGCCCAGGTGTCTACACTGCCATCGTACAGCCCAGGCCAGAGTCAGCTGATAGGGGCCAAGCACAGGTGTTTCACTGCAGTGTAAACATACCCTCAGTTCACCCTCACCCCCAATCGGAGAACGAGGATAATGCAAACATTAGACCAATGCATTTGAGATCCACAGGTGAGACTCGATGCAAAAGGAATCTCAAAATGTGCCTACGCATTTAACAACGCAGCTTTCATCCCACAAGCAACGAAGAAGAAATAAGTCCATAGTTAATGATCAACCACCAAGATAATGGAAAACAGTTTCCCCATACCTCTAGTTTCACTCCATATTCCCTACGCGCTGTCCCACAAGCCAGCGTAATGCATTTTAATACTTTTACTGTCACTTAAGAAATCAGAAGCATCGTTGATGCCACATTAGGCAGGACCAATTCCTACCATTCAAGCAAATGCAGGAGCAGATATAGAAGCAGTTATACAACAGTTTTCGCAGTCCAGAAAACATTCTTCTACAGTTACACTCCCTCTCCTATACAGAAGCCAAGCTAAGATGTTTGTGCTACAAACAGTTTTATTTATGCCTATGCATAAGTTATTAAGCAGGTGGAAAAAAGCCTCTGTTATTATGTTAAAGGGGAAAAAAAAAAGGTTAAGAAGCTTATTGAAATGCTAACCCTTACCAGAGGGGCAGGGACATAAAACCTCTACCAAAGGAAGCCATAATAGCTACACTCTTTACATTGAAAAAAAGTTTCCAATGAACCCTGGGCCATAGTTACGCTAGTATTTTAGAGTGACTTTTTAAAAGGATGACGTGACTTTGAGAAGTCACTGGCACGTGTGCTGTTTCACTTAGAGCTTGTCTACACAGGAAAGTTTTACAAGTAGACTCCACCATGGGAACACACTTATGCCAGAAGAGTGGCTTTCCCACCAACAGTTTAGGTTCAAATCCCTTCCCAAATGACATAAACTGACAGGAGACCCTCTTATTCCAGAATAAAAGTTATACCAGTATCATTTATTAAGCAATCCCTAATAGGAATTGGAAAAGTCCCTCCCCCACAAAATAAAATAGTGACTAAGACACTGACAAATTACATATCAGTTCTAAAAAAGAGGTGCTAAGAAGCTACCACCATTTTAGATTATGGGTTAAATTTTCAAAATGACCTAGGTGATTTAGGAGCCTAAGGGTATGTCTACATTATGGCTGTTACAGTGGCAGCTATACCACCATAGCGTAGACACTCCCTACACTACTGGAAGGTGTTTTTCCTGTCAGTGCAGTTAATCCTCCTCTCTAAAAGGCAGAAGCTAGGTCAGTAGACGAATTCTTCTGTTGACCTTGACGCAGCTACACCAGGTGTTAAATTGATCTAACTACAGTGCTCAGATCACAAAATTTTTCACAGCCCTGAGTGACGTAACTAGGTCGATCTAACTTTTAAGCATAGACCAGGCCTAAGCCCCACTGACTTTCAGTGACCCTTCAGAGCCCCAAGATCTACCTATCATTTTGAGAGGGATGGATTTACTACGGAGCTAAGTGACAGTGCTTCTGCAGTATAGACATATCCTAAGACACTTTTTAAAAATGGGACTCCGGTGCTTTTGAAAATTTTACCCTATGACAGGGTGGGTTGGGAGATTTTTTTTATTTTATTTTGTTGTTTAAACTATATGGTTTTTATTTTTAAAAATAAAACTGTTTAAAATTAAATCTGAATTTAATACAAAATATATTAAGGCCTAAACTTGTTATAATCTCTTAAAATATGTAAATTAAAAAGATAAAGATGCTGTTTTGTCTCTTTAAATTACAGTTACCATCCTAACGCAGCTTGACCCAAATCACAAGAAAAAGTTAATTTAATAAATATCATTCACTATTTTCTAACACACTAACGTACAAGAATCTGAAAATATTAAGCTATATTATTGCTTATATAAATGTATCTATTTATAGCACACTCTCCTAAATAGCAAAAAGTTGTACCAAATCTAGTGTAAATTCAGTAGTAAATCAACATATTTTAATGGTTATATCAACCAATATTCTTTAGAAAATAACTGAAGTACAAACAGAAAAGCTGATTAAAGTTTGAGTTGAATCAACACTTTCCAATTTGAAATCAATCCACACTGCCTTTTACTAGCTGGATTTTAAGAAACCCAATTCAGTAGTCCCCATTTGTTCTTTTTACCTATTTTCTGCATTTCATTCAACCCAGCTAGTGAAGATTGATCCCAAAATATGGAAATAGATTGGTCACTTGCCTGATGCTGGAGTATCTGAATTGCAAGACAGAGAAAATGCCGGGGGTTTTAAAACCCCAACATGCTTTCCTTATTGATTTAGCGCCTGATCCTGCAGAGACTGTGCATAAAGATAACCACATACATGAGAACAGACCTGGTTTGGGCCCCTGTTCAGCAAAAGCTTTGAAGTTGGTAGGAATCCAGTGTCTTTAAGGGCTTTGCTCAAACAGGGCCTGGAGCCGTAAGTAGTTAATACTCCAAATAGTCTCTTCAGATACTTCCTGCCTAGGTATGCAGCAGTTAGAAAGACTAATTCCAACAACCTAGATACCTGTGAGATGCCAGATTTTAGAAATAAATATTTAACTTAATAGTAAAATAAAACAAACGGTTACATGAATTGCATCATGTCAAAATTCCCCCCAGATTTCTGTTCGCGTTAACCTTCCATTTGTCAGTTTCAAAACAAATCGTGCTTTTGAAAACAGGTTATTCAGATTCACACAGACCCACCAGTAAATATTTAATGGCGGACATAAATACTGGAGTAAGAAACTGCTCCTCGGCGCATGTAATGAATCTGTACCTGGCTGTTTTTCCCAGCACAGTGCCAAGGTATTTTAGAATACTAGTGTGCATGTCATTAGTTTGGTGTTTGGGGATTTGGCCTTCCTGAAACTTAAACCCTTTGAGAACAAATGCAAAAGAGTGAGGGAAAGTAGGCAGACCTAGAATAATCTTTAAAATTATATCAGGTAGTTCAATCCCCTCCTCCCCCCGCAAAAAAATGCTTTTCCATAATGCACTTTTTATTATTTCAAGCACTTTTGTTTGGAGTTAGAAAGCCGGCCGAAGAGCCTGCAACCCAAAACGAACACAACAGCGTTTGTGCTCAGGCAGTGGTTTTCAACCTGTCATCCACAGATGACATCTCCATTTGAAAATTTTTAGAGGTCCACAAATGAAAAAAGGTTGAAAACCACTGTGCTAGTGCATGAGTATGAGAGCCTGAAGCTAACACCTGTCCTGTACCATCATTATTCAGACTAAAACATGGGGGGGGAAAGCAAAACCAGGTCAACTGTTTTTCTAATAACACATTAAATTCTTCCAGTGAGTGGTCTAAGGACTTTAAGAATCATATATGGTACCTGTGGGGGATTTTTGAATTTTTTATAAAACCTGTAGGAATATCTAAGGAAGACAGACAGATCGTGGGTACTATTTACAGAAGTGCTTAAGTGATTTAGGAGCTCAGAGCCCCACTGACTTTCAACAACATGTTAGGGACCCAAGTCGCTTAAGCAGTTCTGAGAATTTCAACCTATACCAGTAACATGACACATACCTTGATAGCATCTTGGATGTTTTACTTGTATATTGTTTGCCTGTTTGCATATTGAGGGTCACGGTGAGCAGCACTGTAATCCATGAAAAACCCTACTGATGTCAATGGGCTCCTCAACACATGAGACTGGCCATACTGGGTCAGACCAATAGTCCATCTAGCCCAGCATCCTCTCTTCCAACAGTGACCAATGCCACATGCTTCAGAGGAAATGAACAAAACAGACCAATTATAAAGTGATCCATCCCTTGGCGTCCCAGTCCCTGCATCGGAGACTCAGGGATACCCAGAGCATGGGGTTGCATCCTTGACCCTCTTGGCTAATAGCCATCGATGGACCCATCCTCAATGAATTTAGCTAATGCTTTTTTAAATCCAGTTATACTTTTGGCCTTCACAACATCCCCTGGCAATGAGTTCCACAGGTTGACCATGCGTTGGGTGTTTGTTATGCAGCCTATTAATTTCATTGCGTGACCCCCGGTTCTTGAGTTATGTAAAGTGGTAACTAACACTTCCTTATTCACTTTCTCCACACTATTCATGATTTTAATAGACTTGTATCATATCTTTCTAATATATATTTTTTGAGATGAGGTGACCAGAACCACACACAGTATTCAAGGTCTGGGCATACCATGGCATGATGGTATTTTCCGTTTTATTATCCATCCCTTTCCTAATGGTTCCCAACGTTCTGCTAGCCTTTTTGACTGCTGATGCACATTGAGCGGATGTTTTCAGAGAACTATCCACAATGACTCCAAGATCTTTTTCTTGAGTGGCAACAGCTAATGTATAGCTGAGATTATGTTTTTTAGTGTGCATTACTTTGCAATTATCAAGCAAAGATTTCAGCCAGGTCGTTGGATTATAAACCCTTTGGCACAATGACTCTGAACCCTATTCGCCAACGCCCTGCACTTTTTAGTTGGTCACACCACAGCAAAATACACCCATAAATACTACACTTGACAGCCTTTTTATATTCATTTGGCAATGTGCAGGGCAGTAGAGAATGAATCTCTCCCTCTTATGGTTGTACAGCTCCTAACACCCAAAATGTGCTACTACAATAGGAAGCAACTACATTGCAGTATATTAGGATTAAGGGTAAAGTGACCAATACACAGACCAGTTAGTTGTTTCCAAAAAAAATAAAAAGTCTTGAGGCCCAAGAGAGATCCTGCAAGTAACTCTTTGCCCCTAATTATCATGTGTTCTCCTAAGTGAGATAAGGAATTGTCAACAGGAATAGCCACACAAACAGCCCTTTAATCTACTAGAACTCTTTAAACAGAAACAGAGCCTATTCAAAACCAGACCAACTGGTTGGGGGGAGAGAATGAAGGAAAAGAAATCCCCACAACCAACCTGTTAATGTATTCTAAAACAAAGGTTGTTATAGTAGGCTAAAGATAAAGAGTTATTATTGAAGACAGATACCAAGGGCCAATTTAAAAGCTTTTATGTAAAAAAGGGAAGAAGGGAAGGGAGATGCCAGCTTTGAAATAGCTGCCCAAGTACGAAGCACAGCCCAACCAACTTTCAGCACTGCACGTCTGATCAGTCAGTTTGAGGTCTGACTTCAGTAGCCAAACAACAATGACAACAACAAGCAGCGCATTTGCTTTCCTCGGAGCTGGAGGGATATGTGAACTGTTGAAATAAACCCAGCAAGTGACTAGGGAATGCAGGACACAGCAGGATTCCATCCCTGGGGTGTGGGGGGAGAAACCCAAGTGCGCTGTCCACAGAGAGAATGGACTGAGTAAAAATAAAAATAAACCACCATTGGCTTGGGTAAGAGTTAAAGGTACTTAGCATCTTGAAGGACTGGGTCCCAAACCTCTCTCTGCCTCTTTCTGTCTCTCTGCCTCCCTGGCCAGGAAATAATATTGTGGTATTGGATTCTGACAATTCCTAGCTCTTATATAGCTCTTGTTGTTAGTAGATCTCAAAAGCGCTTTACAAAGGAGATCAGCAACATTATCCCCACTTTACAGAAAGGAATATGGAGGCACAGGGACAAGTAGTGACTTGCCCAAGGTCACCCAGCAAACCAGTGGCAGAGCCAGGAATCAAACCCATGTCTCCTGAGGGCCAGTACAATGAACTACCCACTAAGCCACACTACCTCCCATGATGCACTACATAATCCCACTCTCAGCCTCTAGATACCAGCAAATGTGATAGGAGACTAGGGAGTAGTTTTTCTTTTAAAGAGAAACACGTTTTAAATGTTAGTATTATTGTTTTATGATGGTAAAACTTCAAAGTCCCAACAGAGATCAGAACCCCAGTGTGCTAGGTGCAGTGCAGCTCTATAGTTAGAGACACTCCGCTCCCCCAAGGAGTTCACAATCAAGACAGAGGAAGCCTTATTATCCCTAGGAGCGCCTATGCACAAGACTAAGCAACTTGCCCAGCATCATATAGGAAGTCAGTGGCAGAGCATGAACTAAACCCAAAATGTCTCGAGTCCTACCCACTACCTTCATCACTAAGCCATCCATCCCCTCTGCACTTAGAGGTGAAAGATTCCCCAACAACTCATGCCATCAGCCTGGGTTTGTGGCAGTAACAAAACCCTTGACAGGAGTGCTGCTTTATTACACAAGCAAGAGCTCTGTATTCCTAATTACTGTATATGAACAAACAGATACCATGCTGAAGGGTGCAGTCTAATTAGACAGAACAGGAGTGGCATGATGGAATATTTCATCCTTCAGCACAGTTTCCATCCTTGAGGACGGTTTCTTAACTGAAGGCCCTTGACAGGATAGCTCAGTGGTTTGAGCATTGGCCTGCTAAACCCAGGGTTGTGAGCTCAATCCTTGAGGGAGCCATTTGGGGAACTGGGGTAAAAATCTGGGGATTGGTCCTGCTTTGAGCAGGGGGTTGGGACCAGATGACCTCCTGAGGTCCCTTCCAACCCTGATATTCTATAGATCATACACTTGGGAGCAGATAGCAATTCCACAGAAACAATCATTCTGCACCAAAGACACCTATCTGTTTTGTTTTGTGAATGGATTGTATTTTTAAAGTGCCCTGTCAGGACACCTTTTTACACAGCTACAAAATAAATGCCACAAGATGTGGTATCAGAACAATACCGGCATGGCAACGATTGCTGAACCTAATGTATTAACACAATGGGAAGGAATTGTCTTAGAAAAAGCCTCAAGCCTATAAAGATTAAAAGAATCACAGCATAGTCTTCACATTGTAACCAGCTGCTGAGTGTGAAAAATAAAATCTAGGGCTCAGATTTTTATACTGCTTGGGGGAAAAAAAACAAAAACACCCACAAGCTACTGGTAAAAATACCATCCTTCAGAATGAATGTTAAAGAAGGGCAGGGCAGTGTAAGAAGCTGCACATTCAATTTTAAGGATGCTGCATTACAGAAATTCTGCAACAGGAGGTGAAACCCAAGGTATAGCACTGTGAGTGTGTCAGTTTGCCTTAATATCAACATTCACAAAAGTTGCTGGGTCCAAGACACTTTTTCAAATCAAGGCTTCCTTGAAGACATTTGTCCCCTCCTCCGCTGCAATCTCAGACCTCACCAGGGGTCTTCACATAAAACAAGACCATGACTATCATGTCAAGGTAGGATTATCCCAGCACTTAGTACAGTCAAGGGTTTGGTTTTGGAAGGTTGCGGCAGGGCGGGGGGGGCTGGGGGGGGGGAAAGAGAGAAGAAAAGATGAAGCAGAAAGATGAAACCAGACAACGCCAACCTATTCACTTGTCATGCAGTTACGCACAGCTTCTATGTCTAGGCCAGAGGCACTTGGCTCTTAGAGGGAAACTCACTTTGTGAGAACTGAGCGACTAAACACTTAAACATTTACAATACAATAACTAGTGCAAAAAGTTCATTGTAAATTAATTATAGAGTTGGCAATCACCCTCCATTAGAGCAGCTAAAACAGAAGTTTGCATTTGCTTTACATGACAACTGCCATAAACACAGAATTCTTCTGTCCAGTGAGGTATATCAGGCTGAGACACTACAGGTTTGTTTACACAACAGTTTTCACAAAGCCTAATCTCGTTCCTTCATCTTCAGTGAAAAGAGTTTGTTTGGATGTGAAGTATTTCCATCACACACACACCATAAGAGACTGGTGAGGGGCGCTCAGGAACAGCAGCATTGTTCTGACTGCATGGGAACCAGAGAGTGAAACTGGAGTAGTGAGTTTCAATGTTTGCTCTAGTTTCGATCAGCTTGGGGAGGGGAGGACAGGGAGGGAGCATGAACACTAGCAAGCTGTAGGTACAATTTTAAGAACCCTTTGGATTTTAATCATTGCAGGTGTTGTCAGCACCACAGGGAAAGGATTCTTGTGGGTTCTTACGGTGTCCCTTTAGAAAGTGAACGCAACAGTGTCCAGGTCAGCGTCACAAGAGATCAGATTCAATTCAGCAGGAGAAAGATACACACAGGTCTACAAGTAGGGGGCCACAGACCATTTGCTGGTCACCGCTTGGAGAACTGTGGTACCCACAATTAAGTTAAGATTTAAACACAGCCACTAGTAACTGGTTAGATTACGTTTTTCTACTGGGCACAAGGCTATTTGTTTTAGGTCATGGTGATTTAATGCAGCTCATATCTTTCACCATGACAAACCTGGAGTCCAAAGTCCCCATTTAGCCACCGATCAGGGGCAGGCTGTGTGGAGGTAGCCGGGGCTTCGGCCAGAATCCCTGCCAATGGACCTCACCAGCAGACAGCCCCTCAAGTTCTGCCTCCATGTCTCATGCAGCCTCTCTGCTGAGGCTGCTGACACAGAGGCCTGTTATGACCATCCAGGATGGCAACTTTGCTAAGCGCCTGGCCACTAGGAACTGGACAGAAAGACGGTCACACAAGGGCCACGGCTTTTAGTCACTTCCAGCCTGGGCTGGATTTGAGCAGGGGGTCTGGAGGTGAAGGGCTCCAGATACCTCCCACTCCCCCAAGCCAGCCAATTCTCACACACCCAATCCCCAGCTGCTGTCACAAACCTTGTAAAACATTGGTGTTTTTTGTTATACACACACACACACTCCAGCAGGACTTTATCTGGGTGGGAAAACCTCAATGGGAATAATGGGGAGAAGTTGGGGCTTGGGTCCAGTGAGCAGGGTGTCTCGTCATAGGAACAGTCACTAGAACAGGGACACACCAAGAGGGGTCCTATAGGAGCACAAGCCTGATATGAGGGAGGACACACCGAGTAAGGGGGGGGGGGTCTTACGGGGCAGGGGAAGGTGCATGTGTTGGGGGAGGGAGGTAAGCACATGCACATCAAGGAGAATTAGGGGTTTCCCACAGATGGAACCACCCAGGGAAGAAGGGCTGTTATAGGAGCAGATGCTATAGGAGAGAGATCCCTATAGGAGAAGTCACTATAGAGGGAGTATAGGTCCCTAGGGGAAGAGTCCTTATACAGGCAGTGACTATAGAGGGAAGGAGCTCCCTATAGGGACAGTCACTATATGGGGAGAGGCACTATATGGGGAGAGCACATCCCCAAAAGAAGAGAATCCCTATATAGGGAAGCCCTATGGGACACTGTGTCACTATAGGGAACCAGCAGGTCCCCAGGAGACAGGGAGGCCCCCTAAATTGGTACGTCCCTATAGGAGCAACAGCTATAGGAGAAGGCAGCGCCCTATAGGGGCAGGGGGGCGAGTCCCAGACAGCAGAGCCCCTATAGGGGCCATAGCTGGGGGGAGGGAGCCCCCTATAGGGGCAGGGCGAGCCCCAGGCAGGGGCCATAGCTGCGGAGGAAGGCAGCGCCCCATAGGCGCAGGGGGCCCCGCACTCACCGTGCCCAGGCCGCTCCCCGCCGCGAACGCTCCTCACCTCCGCGCCCCACCGCAACCTGTTACCTTCGCCCAGGCCCCGCCCCCCGGCCCCGGCCATTGGCCCGGGCTCCGGCTAGACCCGCCCCCTCCCCCGCGGTGAGAAAGCCCCGCCCCCGCCGCGCGCCACCCCGCCCCCGTTGGCCCGCGGCCCGCCCAGTGGGCGGGGGCGAGCAGGAAAGGTCATGTGACTCCTCCAGGAGGGAGGGGGCGCGCCGCCATCTTGGCGAGGGTGGGGTTCTAAGGAGACGTTAGCAACAAGCCCCGCCCTGCGCAGCCCCCCCCCCATCTCCCGGGCTCCTCCCGAGCTCGTGCCCCTCTGGCTTGAGCAGCTTCCCCCACCCCCCTGTGCTCCTCCCACTGCCCCCCCCCGCCTGGCAACCCCCCACTCCCTCAGTGTGTCCCCCCTACACTTCCCCCATTGCCCCCCAGCCTGGGCAGCTTCCCCCACCCCCCTGCGCTCCTCCCACTGCCCCCTCTGCCTGGCAACCCCCCACTCCCCCAGTGTCCCCTCCCTGCACTTCCCCCAGTGCCCCCCTCAGGCCTGGGCAGCTTCCCCCACCCCCCTGTGCTCCTCCCACTGCCCCCCCCGCCTGGCAACCCCCCACTCCCTCAGTGTCCCCTCCCTGCACTTCCCCCATTGCCCCCCAGCCTGGGCAGCTTCTCCCACCCCCCCTGCGCTCCTCCCCCTGCCCCCCCCGCCTGGCAACCCCCCACTCCCTCAGTGTCCCCCCCCTGCACTTCCCCCATTGCCCCCCAGCCTGGGCAGCTTCTCCCACCCCCCTGTGCTCCTCCCACTGCCCCCCCCCCGCCTGGCAACCCCCCACTCCCTCAGTGTGTCCCCCCTGCACTTCCCCCAGGGCCCCCCTCAGGCCTGGGCATCTTCCCCCACCCCCCTGTGCTCCTCCCACTGCCCCCCCCCGCCTGGCAACCCCCCACTCCCTCAGTGTCCCCCCCAGCTGGATCAGCCTCCCCACCCCCTGCACTTCCCCCAGTGCCCCCCTCAGGCCTGGGCATCTTCCCCCACCTCCCAGTGCCCCTCCCCCCAGCCTGGGCAGTCCCCCCACCCCTCTGTGCTCCCCCACAGTGCATCCTTTCCCATCCTCTTCTCCCTCCCCAGTGCCCCCCAGCCTGGGTAGCCCTCTCTCACCCCCCTCCCAGGCCTAGGACTGGATCCACCCCCTAGTGCCCTCCACCCTGTAGGCCTAGGCAGGGCAGCTCCTCACCCTGCCCCATGTCTTTCTCCACTCAGATCTGTGTCTAGGCCAGGGGTGGGCAAACTTTTTGGTCTGAGGGCCACATCAGGGTTCCAAAACTGTATGGAGGGCCAGGTAGGGAAGGCGGTGCCTCCCCAAACGGCCTGGCCCCTGCCCCCTATCTGACCCCTCCCACTTCCTTCCCCCTGACTGCCCCCCTCAGAATCCCCCAATCCATCCAACCCCCCCCCTGCTCCTTGTCCCCTGACTGCCCCCTCCTGGGACCCCCCAACCCTAACCAGCCCCCCAGGACCCCACCCCCTATATAACCTCCCAGCTCCCTGTCCCGACCCCTGTCCACCCCTCCCCCCCGACAGGCCCCTCGGGACTCCCATGCCTATCCAACCCCCCTGTTCCGCATCCCCTGACCGCCCGCCCCCCCCCGAACCTCTGCCCTATCCAACCGCCCTCTGTCCCCTGACCTCCCCCCTGCGACCCCTTGTCCCTTATCCAACCCCCCCGCTCCCAGACCCCTTACCATGCCGCTCAGAGCAGCATGTCTGGCAGCTGCGCCGCCCAGCTGGAGCCTGGGCAATTTCCCCTTGTATCTCTTCTGTCCCTGGGGATGGGAAGCTTCCTCCCACCTCCCTGAAACAATCTCCCCAGTGCCCCCCAGACAGGCCTGGGGAAAAGCAGCTATCCCAGTGCCCCCTCCTCAGTGTCCTTCCCACCTACTCCACCCCCAACTTCCTTAACACAGGCCCTGGGCATCCCTGCATCTCTTCCCATGTCTCTGTCTCTTGCCTCCTCTCTTTCCCTTTCTGTCTCTCTTCCTTCTGCTGCCCATCTCCCTCCACAGTTCGATGTGAGCAATTTGTGGGCTCCTTCATCTCCAAGGTGCCCAAGGCATTGTTGGTGCTGTGCAAAATATACTGATCCTTTCCCCCCTGCTTTCTCACTGTGACTTAAGGCAGCTGGACTAAATAAATCTCTCTCCTCTGATTTCTTAGCTTGCTGTACTGCCTTTCAGCTCCATGAGCTTCATGGCTTTATCTGCACAGCACCCCTGAAATGCAGATCCCCCCACAGGAGGTGGGCACAATGCCCCACATAACAACGAGGCAAGGGAAATTTTGGCTGTGGGTTATTGCTGTACTCTTAAATCACTTCTTTCCTTCATTCCCTCCCACTAGTTTCTCTTTTGTCTCTGCCAGAACTCATGTGGTGTAGGTAAGAATGTCAGATATAAGTACTGAAGATCAGGGATAACTGGGTGAAATCTCTTGGCCTGTGTTATACAGGAGGTCAAGATGAGATTGAATGGGCCTTTCTGGCATTAGACTCTATGGGGGTCTGCACTACAAATTTACATCAGTGCAACTGCAGCACATCTGGTGAAGATGCTCCCCGTTGGCTAAATAACCCCACCTCCGCCAAAGGTGGTAGCTGTGCCTCCCCAAACAGCCTGCCCCCACCAGAAGCTGACCTGCCAACACAGAATATCAGGGTTGGAAGGGACCTCAGGAGGTATCTAGTCCAACCCGCTACTCAAAACAGGACCAATCTGCAGACAGATTTTTGCCCTGGATCCCTAAATGGCCCCCTCAAGGATTGAGCTCACACCCCTGGGTTTAGCAGGCCAATGCTCAAACCCCTGAGCTATCCCTCCCCATGACATAGTACTCTCTACACTAGGGGTTAAGATCAGTATAACTATGTCACTTAGGAGTGTGGGGTTTTAATACCCCTGTGCAACATAGTGATATGGAAGTAAGTATGTAGTGTAGACCAAGCCTAATGAATCTAAGGCCACGTCTACACTTACAACCTTACAGTGGCACAGCTGTACTGATACAGCGTGCCGCTGTAAGAGCACTCGTCGCGTTATGCGGATGGGAGAGAGCTCTCCTGTCAACATCACAAAACCAGCTCAATGAACTGTGTACACTAGCGCTTGTGCTGGTAAAACATCTGTTGCTCAGGGTTTTTTTCACACCCCTGAGCGACAAAAGTTTTGCCGACATAAGTGCTAGTGTAGACATGGCCTAAGATAGATCCAACACCTTTTCACCACCAACGTGGCGACCAGAAGAGTTGCTTTTTAGTTTGGGTTTGTACCTACATGCAGTATTTCGAACTCTTGTGATTTTTATCACAAGTCTCACCGTATTTGGAGTGTTTCTTAAAGCCTCAGGTCCTGGCAACATGCAATTAGGTGAAACTCTCCACTTGAATTTAAAAAAAAACAAACCACCAAAGGCTAATGTCTAACCCTGAAGATTGGACGTAAAAAAGCTTGTAAACATGACCTGAGCATGACCCTAAATGCTCAAAAAACAGAAGGCAACTTGTAAAAGAAAAAAGTCAGTATATTTAAAAGGTCTTATTTTAAAGCTCATGTTGTGGTTTTTGTTTTGCTTTTATAGCCTGATTCGTGATTTTTAAACATTTGCCCATGCTGCATGTGTCTAAGCAGCATCCAGGACACTGGCACATTGATCATTGCCCACTGTGCTGGCCATTCTCCCACCACAGGGCCGAGGCCCCCGTCCGGCCCTGTTTAAGATAAGAAATAATGCTGTGGCTCTCAAAGTGCTTTGCACACGCTCAGTTACAGTATTGCTAATACAGTAATGATAATCCCTAGCTTGTCTATAGCGCTTTCTGTCCGTAGATCTCAAAGCGCTTTAGTCAGCACTTATACAAATGTTGAATCATTTACCCTCACACCAAATTAGAAGGAAACAGGTGCAGAGAGATAAAATGATTTGCCCCAAGTCTTGCAGTGAATCCATGGATAGAATCCAGGTTTCCTGACTCCAACTTTTCTAATTTGACTTCCAAACCACATCCATACTTTGAAGACTGGTAAATAATGTGCCTTTGCCACTTAAAACACAAACTCTGTGTAAGCTGGCAATCAAAAAATAATGTCAAGTAATAGTGCATAGTCCCTGCGGGATCTCTAAGATTCCTAATTATGCAAAAGGTGAGTCTGTATCAAAAGAGGATAAAGTCAAATATCATATAAATAGGGATTAGTCATTTTGCTGGAGGTGCTACTGCCATGACATGCATGTTGGAAGAACCATACAGAATAGATCCGTTCCTGACATAAAGGGTTAGGAGTAGCTCTGTGGCATTCATCAGGAGGAAAAATTACCCCTGACAATTCACCGTGATTGCAAAACTTCAGCCTAATGCAAACTGAACCGAACCCTGAGGGTAGGGCTAGGAGTGCCCTCAGTTCCCAGATAAGATGGGTGCTAAGGGTGCTCAGCACCCTCACAGCATCAGGCCTGAGTACTTTGCCCTTCTCCCAAGGATTTCTAGGCATCTTGTGAATTCAAGTGAGGTTTCTTACTGATAGCGGGAGTGAGGCTCAGAGAAGTGAAGTGACTTGCTTAATGCTCCCCATCCCCTGTTCTAACTACAAGACCAAACTCCTTCTCTGCATTGGAGATAAAAGCAGGAGTCTTCTGCTTAACTTCTAGCCCACATAATGGATGTGGCACAAAGTTTACAAATCGTAGAACGAGATTGTTATATAATGGACTTTTTTTATCCTTTTCTCAGAGTGTGGGCACCAAGTCCACTATTGCATCAACAGATCCTGCTAGACAGTTTGATTTAAAAAAAAATAAATCTAAATTCCGTTTACTAAGGCCGGGTATGTCTACACTTCAAACACTTAAGTGGCACTGCTGCAGCCGTGCTTGTGTATCGCTTCAGTGTAGACCCCCCAATACAGGGACGGGAGGGGTTCCCCCATCCCTGTAGTTAATCCACCCCCCTGAAAGGCGATAGCTACGTCAACGGAAGAATTCTTCTGTCAACCTAGCACTGTCTACACCAGGGGCTGTGTTCTACAAAAGCGTATAGCAATCAATTCACTCTGGGAACAGGCTCCTAAAGCATTGTGTGGCTTGGATCTTGGGCCCCAGAACTGTACATGGATGCAACAGGGAAACAACTCCAAAGCAGACATGTCTTACTGCCCCTCATTGTCAAAGTGGTTCCTCAAAGCCTCTCTGATGTTAATAGCAGCCCTCTGGGCTCCTCTGACAGCCCTAGCATCCGGCTGTTCAAACTGTGCAGCTAAGCGCTCTGCCTCAGTGCTCCGCACATGAGCAAAACACTGGAATGTGTGTGCCATCAATCAGCTACCTCTGCAAAGCCATCCACTATTTCATGCCCATGTCCCAGAGTCACGGTCCTATGCCGCAGGATGCGATTTATTGCCCTGCACACTTGGAGTAATACAGCCCCAACAGTGGACTTTCCTACCCCAAATTGATTTGCAACTGATTGGTAGCAGTTTGGATTCGCCAGCTTCTACACGGCGATGGCAACACGTTTCTCTACCGGAAGGGCAGCTCTCAATCTGGTGTCCTCGTGCCACAGGTCAGCTCATAGCTCCATGAAAGTTGCTTTACGCATCCTAAAGTTCTGTACCCACTGGTCATCATCCCACCCCTGCATGACAATCTGTTTGCATTTGGAAAGACTTTTGGATAGACTTTACAAAAACTAGACGAGCCATTTACAACACAAACGTTGCTTCTCTACAAAGAAAAAAGGACACTAAACTATCTCAACTGCTATATGCCACAAGGCGCCACAATAGTAGTTCCCTTAACCCACCCAACAATATTGTTAATCTTTCCAGCTATCCTCTTAGCCCTGCATGACAATACAATCCCACCAATCAGTGCTTGTTTCCCTAGCCCAAAAGCAATGGTCTACACAACCGTATGCAGCTGCTCTGTGAATGCACAAAGCACTGATAAATTGCTGCCATCCATATCACACTCGGGTGCCTGCGATTCATCCTCTGCTAACTTTGCGAGTAACGATGTGAGTAACTGTGCTGCCATGCACGATGTCCTCACGACAGCTAATAGCGCATAGGAGAGAAGTGCAGGAGCCATCCTCTCTCACTGCAGATGCTGGCGCGCACTACAACAGACTGAAGCCAGAGACCTTTGGAGGGTTGCGACACAAAGTGGTGCATGACGGTACATTTTGCACATCCCAGGATGCGCTGTGCTCCGTTTCCGCATTCCCACCACACCTAGTGACAGATGGTGTCGCCAGGCACTGTGGGATACAAACCCACAGTCCATTGCTCTCGCTGTCGACAAAGGTGCCCCAAATGTGGACATGATCTGTCGACAGAGGGAGCAAATGGAGACACGCTTTGGCCACTTTGCTTTTGCCGATTTTCCCTTGGCAACATTAGTTTCATCGAAAAAACTTGCAAGTGTAGACAAGCCCCAAGAGGAGCCAGATCTGGAAGCAGAAGGGTGAGTTTTTAACTGAATGCTTGGCTACAGTATCCCATGTAATCTGCAAACAAAAGGTGGATAAACAAATGCAAATAGCTACTGAAGGTGTGTCAGATAAAAAGCATCTGTCACTTTAGATGACTGATGGGCCACACCTCCCCAAAAAACACAGGTTCTGGCTCCAAAGCTTGTCTCTCTCACCAACACAAGTTGGTCCAATAAAAGATATTAGCTCACACACACTGTCTCGCTAATATCCTGGGACTAACATAGCTACAACTATGCTGCGTGCAGGTTCATTCAGGCAGACCGCAGGTAATACTGTGTTGTTTTCACCCTGCATGTCCTGTATAATTAAATTAACTCTTTGCTGCAGATTTTCTTTGTGAAGATGTTTTTTAAACGATGGTGTTTAAAAAAGATCAAAAGCAATATTAGAAATCCCACATTGGGGGTGTGCGGTGTGGGGGGGGATCTCTCATGGTAACAAAGTGATCGGTGCCTACAAAAGGATTATTGCTTTATGGGAATACCCGTTAGGCCTGGGCAACACTAGCAAATTAAATCGGTTTACCTACGGCGCTCAGGGGTGTTAAAAATCCACACCCCTGAGCGGCACAGTTAAGCTGACCTAAACCCCATTGCAGACAGCGTTCCATTGACCCGCCTACCGTTTGTCAGAGAGGTGGATTACCTCTGCCCACGAACTCCTCCTCTAGGTGTGTAGGTATTGTCTAGGCTGAAGTGCTCCCGCAGCGCAGCTGTGCCATTGTAGCAGTTCAAGTGCAGACAAGCGGCAAGCCCTTAGCGAAAGTACCTGTTTCAGTGACTTTCACTCCCCACGGGATTTTTGGACTTTCATCTGGACCCTTGTCATGGCTCAAGGACCGCTGGTGATAAACTGAGTCAATATTTTGCTGTTATCACCACGTGGTCTATGAACCTTTTGAAATATTTCCTTAAATAATACAGTGCTCAGTTTCTTTTATGTGCCCAAGTCAATGTGTGCAGGGATTTTTACATTGATTTGAACTGATGAAAAAAATTGATTGTTCCACTCATGTAAAATGTAGGGCCTTTAATATCATTGTAACATGGCAATATTGTACAGAAGTACCATATTTAAAACTATATCAGTTCACCCCCAAAAAAATCGACCATCTCCAAAAGAGCTTTTATTTTGCTACTCAATCAATTACAAAAAAGAGTTTTACAAGTTTTTTTTACTATTTTGGGAAGAAAAATCATTATTGTAAATAATCCCCAGGTTTTGCAACTACCATCATGCGGCAAATACAGAACTCAGATCTACTGCTCCTGAAACTCAGCCCCCTGCCACTTGAGCTAGAATAATCATATCTATCTCTTATAATCAGTAGATCTCAAACTGCTTTCCAAACAAGTAGCAGTATCCTCATTTTACATATGGAGAAACTGAGGCACAGGGAGGGGATGTGCCACTTCAGTTTGCCATAGGTCACCCAGCAGGCCAGTGACAGAGCCGGGTATTAGAACCCAGGTCCCCTGAATCCCCATCCATTGCTCTATCCACTATTCCTGGTATGCAGTATACGAGTTATGACACACAGTTGAGCAGTTCTGATCCCTTCCGGTAGAGGGCACGTTCGGTGACTCATTAAAATACACTGACTAACAGATATGTCACCTTTCATCCCTCTGGGATTTCTCACAGCTACTTTATTGTATTCTGCCAGTTTACAGTAGAAATTCTGAAAGATTCTTAACTATGGAAGATGGTAGGGGATTTCTACTGCCATAAATACAGTCTATATTTAAACCATTACAGTGGTACAGCTGCAGCACTTCAGTGTAGACACGACAGTGACAGGAGGGATTCTCCTGTGGATGTAGGTAATCCACCTCCCCGAGAGGGGGTAGCTAGGTCAGTGGAAGAATTCTTCCATCAAGCTAGTGCCGTGTGCACCAGGGGTTAGGCTGGCATAGGAATATCTCTCCACATCTCTGAGAGATGTAGCTATGATCACAGGTGCCGACTTTCCAATGTGCCGTGGAGTGCCCCAGCTCTGCCCAGGCCCCACCCCGACTCTGTCCCTTCCCCAAGGCCCCAACCCTTCTCCACCTCTTCCCGCCCTCACCCCACCTCTTCCTGCCTCCACCCACCCCTGCCCCGCCTCTTTCCACCCCATTTTGCCCCCTCCCCCAAGTGTGCATTGCTGTCGCTCCTGCCCCCTCCCCCCTCCAGAGCCTGCAGCAGACCATGAAACAGCTGATCCCAGTGGGCAGGAAGTGCAGGGAGAGAAGGGGGAGCGCTGATTGATGGGGCCTGCCAGCAGGCAGGAGGCGCTCGGGGGAAAAGGGGAGCTGATAGGAGGGTTGCTGGTGGGTGCTCAGCACCCACCACTTTTCCCCCGTGGGTGCTCCAGCCCCGGCGCACCCACAGAGTCTGCACCTATGGCTATGAAGATGTAAGTTCCCAGAGCAGACCAGTTGTAAGTAACGCAGTGGATGCCTGAAATAGGTTTGTTGGGAATCCCCAATAATATAGGTTCTACCAAAGGAGAAGGAAGAGAATCACTTCTTTTCCAATGCACCCTGGTGGCACTGCCAGAGACAAAATGGACACACATTTCCATCCGACTCCCTTGAAGAGTAAAGGGCTGAGAGGGCCAAGGGATGGAAGGTGGGAGCATAAAGGGGTGGAAGATTAAAGGCTTTGGGTGAAGCTCATTCTGGGTTCATGCGGCTCAGCCATACAAAATAATATCAGTAACCTTTGATAAACCTATTCCTGCACTTCCCAATAACACACAATGTAAGTCATTTAATGATTACTTTGAATCTTCCATCTGAGGATCTCACTTTACAAATATTAATTAATTTAGTTTCACAGCCCCCAGCCTGGAAGGTAGCTGAGAATTATCTACACGTTACAAATGAGGAAACTGAGATAAAGGGAGATCCATTGGCCTAGCACTGAATATCCTCAACCTGCATTGACCTGGTAACACTCAGGCCATGTCTACATTACCATTTTTGTCAGCAAAACTTATGTTGCTCAGGGGTGTAAAAAACACACCCCTGAGTGGCATAAATTGTAATGTGCACAGCACTATGTTGGTGGGAAAGCTTCTCCCGCCGACATAGCTACCGCTGCTCGTGGAGGTGGTTTTATTATGCTGGCAGGAGAGCTCTCTCCTGTTGGCATAGAGCGTCTACATGAGCCATTTTCCAATGGCACTGCTGCATCGGTCTCTAGCGTAAACTCTCTAGTGTAGACATGGCCTAAGGCTAGTCAATAGGTATGTCGACCCAGGTATTTAGGCATCTGGGAGTAAGGCTCTGAGGGGGCCTACGACTCCCATTCTTTAACCCTCAGCACAGATTCCTGCTAAAGTCAGTGGAAGTGGGATTGGACCCAGAGTGGTTATGTCTGTGGCAGAACCCAGGTCTCAAGATGTCTAGGCGTGATCCACAGATCTGGCCTTCCTCCTGACAGCTCATTCCTAGAACACACATCACAGTGAGTAGTTTGCCATGCGTTTCTTTCATCCACCATTGTGTTTGCTGTGGGAACTCATCATGAACAGAAATGATGTGTAACTTGGCTCTAAAATGTCATTCAAAGAAGCTGGCTCTTATTATCAGCCCGGGAAATTATTTTCACTGAGTGATTCAGGCAGACATGTGGTTCATGAAACACAGTCTCTGAAATTGTTTTCTCGCTGGGTAATCAGCAGCTCGTTAGTTTTAATCATATCACTCCGCTTGTCACTTCCTTTTCTGTGTGCGTAGATGGCAGAACAAAGCATCACAGTGAGGAGTGAATGGGGCACAAGGGAAGGGGAATGTCATTCTACATTGCTAGTTTTTTGTAAATTGCAGGGACTAACTCTTAATTGGATGCTGAGTAGTTTAAACAAGAGATCTCAAAAGGGGAGGCAGAAAGACGCTGGGTTGGACTTGCATTGTCAAAAGTCAAGAGGAGGGGGTGGTGCAGTGTGCTGGGGCTCAGATTAATTGGGACTAAGGCCTCGAACGCATATGAGATTTCAGCCATCATGGCCATAGACCATTCAACAGTGTAACTTTCCCAGTGCAAATTTCTAGTATACATAAATGCAAAACCAATACAGGGGCCCCAATGCAGCTTATTCGTGCTAAAAAACTGGGTAAATTGCATCAGTGCAAATAGCAGCTATACCTGTCTACATTACATTTACACTGATGTAACTATAACAGTGGCTGTAACGAATTGCATTCATACCAAGGGTTGGATTTAGCTCTCAACTGATTTGTCTGGTCTAAGTTTTTTAATAGAATTAGATTGGCCAGGGTATTGCACTGAGATGTTGTGACATGATGGATGGCATTGGGTTTTCACTCCATGGTGTTACACCAGCATGCATTACCGATTTGCAGGAAACCTCATGATATTCTGACTGGTAGAGGCACGTCTTGCGAAGCGCCATGTTGGGATTCTGCTGGGAATATTTTGTTCTGCAACACACAAAAAGAGCAACCCTGAATGTGAGGTGAGCTGGCATCAGGGCCGGCTCCAGAGCCCAGCGGGGCAAGCACCCGCCTGGGGCGGCCCTTTCCTGGGGGGGCGACAGGCTGGGCCAGCGGAACCTCCGCAGTCATGCCCGCGGGAGGTCCGCTGCTCCCGCGGCTTGGGGGCGCCTCCCGGGCATGACTGCTTGGGGCGGCCAAATTTGTAGAGCCGCCCCTGGCTGGCATCCTTAGGTCAGTCATAACTACAACGGCCAATTATTCAAATAACACAGTTACATTATTATTATATTTACTTATGGATCATATTCAAATATAGGGGATAGCTTTGGGCAGGGAAGCTCTGGTATCCTAACTACCCTCAAGCCCCACGGCCAGTTCAGGGTAGTGAAATGTTCCTGCTGAAATGACGAGCAATGGACTAGTTAATAGCATTTTCCATGCAAAGCGCCATCAGTAGGGTTCAGAGTTAACACACCATAGCACTGAATGAGGGCAGGTCACAGCTCCAAGAGTCATTGTTTCAGGGCGGCTTTATTGCTATGAGGGCCTCGCTGAAGGTGGCTGCACCCACAGGCCCTCCCAGGAGGAGCTGAGAGCCAGTCCCCACCCACGCCGCACCCAAGATGGCGCCCTATGGGACTCGCCTGTTTTCTGTGGGGGCCACGCTCAAGATGGCGGCGCCCGGCGTACGGCGCGCGGGAGGGGACAGTGGCTGCTGCGCCTGCGCGTTGCACAGACTCCGTCCGCGCCAGAGTGACTAAGATGGAAGCCGGGGGGATGCGGCTGCCGCTGCCGTTCTGGGCCGGGGGCCTGGCCCCGGGGGAGCTGTACAGCCTGACCGGCCCCAGCGCGGCCGGGCCGGGCCTGGAGTCCCAGGCCGGGGGCGGGGGCCCCCTCACGCGGACCCAGTGAGTGACCGGGAGCCGCTTTCGGTTCGGGCCGCGGCCTCATGGGGGGGCGGGGGGGAGCGGAGCCGGAGGGGCCTGAGGGGCCGGGGCTGGGGGAACTAGGGACTTGAAGATTTTCCGGGGGGAGGGGAAGCTGAGCTGGGGGAGGGGAGGGGAGGGGAGGGGAGGGGCCAGGCTGGGGGAGGACGGGGCTGGGTGGGGTGGGGTGGGGGGGTGAAACTAGGGACGTGGAGATTTTCCGGGGGGAGGGGAAGCTGAGCTGGGGGAGGGGAGGGGCCAGGCTGGGGGAGGACGGGGCGGGGCTGGGTGGGGTGTGAAACTAGGGACTTGGAGATTTTCCGGGGGGAGGGGGGTGCGCTGAGGATGGGGACGGTGGCTGGGCGAACCCCCAGGGCCACATGGGTGGGGGGGAGGGAGAGATTTGGGGGAGATGGCCGGGAGCACGGAGGACACAGGTGAATTGCTTTCTTGTGCTAAGGAGGGGACAGTGTTGGGGCCTTCTGGGAAAGGGGTGAACAGGGTTGGCTCCCCTAAGGTCACTGGAGGCTGGTGTTTCCGCAGCCCCTATTGTATATGCCTGTGCTGCCCTGGCATCGTGCTTTGTGACCCATTGATCCCCATGTAATGAGCAGCCCCTGACCCAACCCCCAGGGGGTTAATTTGGAGCAGAATTACAGTCTGTATCTGGGAGTCAGGCTCAGGAGAAGAGTAAGGGCCGCTAAAGAAGAGTAATGCTGCTGTTGGCTGTCCGACTCAGGGAGCACTGATGGTTTTGCTGGTTTCCCCAGGAATCCCATGGTGACGGGCACCTCGGTGCTGGGAGTGAAGTTTGACAGCGGTGTGATCATCGCTGCAGACATGCTTGGCTCCTACGGCTCTCTGGCCCGGTTTCGTAACATTTCCAGGATCATGAAAGTGAATGATAACACTGTGCTCGGTGCATCTGGAGACTACGCTGATTTCCAGTACCTCAAGCAGGTCATTGACCAGATGGTGTAAGTATTTCTCCTCTGCTGACCCATGGAAGCAGACCTTCCCTCTCTCTGTTAGAGGGAGCCCCATTTCCCAGGCAGGGCAAGCTTGCACTCTTGTGCCTATGCTGCGGATACCTAGACGTTGCTCCACTAGACTTTACTGTAGTAAAGAACAGAATTATCAGACACATAGATGAACACGATATGTTGGGGAATAATCAGCACAGCTTTTGTAAAGGGAAATCATGCCTCACCAATCTATTAGCATTCTTTCAGGGAGTCAACAAACATGTGGACAAAGGTGATCCAGTGGAAGTACTTGGACTTTCAGAAAACCTTTGACACACTCCCTCACCAAAGGCTCTTAAGCAAAGTAAGCAGTCATGAGAAAAGAGGGAAGGGCCTCTACTGGATCAGTAACAGGTTTAAAATATAGTAAAGGGTAGGAGTAAATGGTCAGTTTTCACAGTGGAGAAAGGTAAATAGCGGGGTGCACCAAGGATCTGTATTGGGGTCAGTCTGTTTAACATATTCATAAATGAACAGGAAAAAGGGGCAAATAGTGAGTTGGCAAAATTTGCAGATGATACAAAATTACTCAAGATAATTAGATCCAAAGTTGACTACGAAGAGTTACAAAGGGATCTCACAAAAGTAGATGACAAGGCAACAGAAAGGCAGATAAAATTAAATATTGATAAATGCAAAGTAATGCATATTGTAAAACATAATTCCAAGTATACATACAAAATGATGGGGTTTAAATTAGCTGTTACCATCAAGAAAGAGATCTTGGAGTCCTTGTGGATAGTTCTCTGAAAACATTTCCCCAATGTGCTGCAGCAGCAATCAAGCTAACAATGTTGGGAACCATTAGGAATGCGATAGATAGTAAGACAGAAAATATACTGCCAATATATAAATCCTGGGTACGCCCACAACTTGAATACTGCGTGCAGTTCTGGTCGTCCCATCTCAAAAAAGATGTATGAGAATTGGAAAAAGTACAGGGAAGGGCAACAAAAATTATTAGAACAGCTTCCGTAGGAGGAGAGATTAAAAAGACTGGAGCTGTTCACCATGAGAAGGAGATGACCAAGGGGGAATATGGTAGAGGTCTATAAAATCATAAATAGTTTGAAGAAAATGAATAGGGCAGTGTTATTTACCCCTTCACATAAAGCAAGAACCAGGAGTCTTTTGATTAAATTAGTAGGCCGTAGGTTTAAAAACAAACAAAAGGAAGTACTTCGTCGCACAATGCACAGTTAACTTGTGGATCTCGTCAGGGACTGTTGTGAAGACTAAAAGTACAACTAGATTCAAAACAGAATTAGATAAATTCCAGGAGGATAGGTCCATCGATAGCTGTTAACCAAGGTGGTCAGGGATGCAACCCCATACTCTGGGTGTACCTAAAACTCTGACTGCCAGAAGCTGGCATGGTCAGTGGGGGATGGATCACTCGATAACTGCCCTGTTCTGTTCATTCCCTCTGAAGCATCTGGCACTGGCCACTGTTGCAAGACAGGATACTGGGCTAGATGGAACATTTGTCTGATCCAATATGGCCATTCTTATGCTCTCTAGGGTTTGCCAGTCTAGCAGCTTTCATTAACACTACATAAAATATTTTAAATGAATGTAACACAAATACCCCAAACTAGTGTTTACAAAATGAATTAAACCAGATTTTAGCATCTCTGGAGCTGTCATTTTAAGTGGGAGCTCTTTGTCCATCTGTCACTGAGAGTGCAAACTTGTCTCCATCCTTTAAGATCCCACCACTACCACTCCTGCTTATCTGGCTTTGAGCATGCAGACTAGCTGGAGATTAATACAGGGGTATTGACTCTTGGTCTGCAGTCTCCTTCACCGCAAGAAGGAAATCACAATTTCTGCACTACAGATCTCTCCTCACAGGCCCAGTGTCTCTCCGACAAAGAGCCTATCAACAGGCCTCTACAGTTACCCTTCATTTACTTTAGATCTGTGGCTGATGACCTGTAAGAACACAGAGCAAATGTGGTTTTGCTTTAATGGCCTGTGAGGATTTAATACGTAGGGCATATTGTCTTATTGCTAGCCTGGCTGGCAGGGGTGGGGGCAGTGGTTAAATCTAAATAATGTCAGATGATTGGTAAGTTCTTCTAAGTTGTCTAAAACTCTTCTCTATACTAGAATTGATGAGGAGCTGTTGGGAGATGGTCACAGTTACAGTCCAAAGGCCATTCACTCCTGGCTGACCCGAGCTATGTACAGCCGGAGATCCAAGATGAATCCACTGTGGAATACTGTCGTTATTGGAGGCTTTTACAATGGGGAGAGGTAAGTCCTGCACAAGCTATGCGGGATGTGTAGCGTAACTTCTCTGCTGCGTTTCCACTTTAGGGACTCGAGCCACTCGCCACTCAATAGAAATAGGTGTCATTTATAGTCCCTGGTAGAATAAAGCTCAGGGCTTGATTTAAGGAAGGACAAACAGTAAATTTGAAAGATCTAAAAATGTTTGTAAAGCACAGGAAAGGGCTTTCAATACGGTCTTATCAAACTTTTATTAACTAATATGAGGTCTTGGGGCATCAATTTGCTGCCTCTTACAAGACAAGATATAGTCTGACCTGAATCATGGTGCATAGATATTTTTCCCTTCCATTGCATGTGCCAGATTTTCAGTGCTGGGGCACACGACTGCCTGTCTGTATAATTTGCATATGCAGTTGTTGCAACTGAATGTGTAATTGCCAGTGAGGCCTGCCTTTTGTATACACAGTTGCATGCGCCTGCCATTATGGCCCTTTGTGTCCCATAGATCAAATGCACTCTCTTCCCCGCCCCCCCCACCCCCCAATGGGCACTCAATTTACAGCCTTCTCCTTGCTTCTCCTCAGGGACAGCCTGTCTAGGAGAGAGAGCCCCCATTCCCCACTGACTGAACCACTTCATAGGGGAGCAGACCCTCGCTCTTATCTAGCAGCACACATCCCGCTCGAATGCAGTCTGTTACAAAGGAAAATACTAGAGGGTATTTTAAAAAGAGGAGTAAGCAGTGTTCTTGAAGGCCAGAAAATACCTGGACCTCAAGCAGTTCTTTCGAGTAGTAGACTGGAAGTTTGTTTGATGCTTGGCTTTGAAAGAACTATCTGTTAAAACAGGAGCCACTGAACATTCCTTCCTTTAGTGGCCTGTGTGCCCAGAGTATCAGCTGGACTTCACCTTTTTCTTGGTTAGCCTGAGGGGTGTTTGCTTTGTCAACTTGTGCTGGAGTTGCGTTTGTAAGCTGGCTACAACACCAGGAGTTGTCCCAGATGCTGATGTTTCTTCTGTGCAACCAGGAATGAAAATTTCCATCATTCTGTGTTCAGTTTTCTAGGGTACGTTGACATGTTGGGTGTTGCCTATGAAGACCCTACACTCGCTACTGGCTATGGAGCTTATCTAGCTCAGGTAAGTGCTTGTAGAACATTGACTGGGAACTGTAGAGAGAAGCAGCATAGTTTAGTGGCAAGAGCAGGGAAGTGTGAGTCAGAGGCTTGAGTTCTTTGCTGTGACTAGTGCATGCTGCTCTGTTGCTTTAACTGCAACTTCAGCCTCGTGGAATTGAGTTGTTGAAGGTTTTATTTATTTATTTATTTAAATGCAGCCATTAATGAGAGAAGTCTTAGAGAAGAAACCCATCTTGACAAAGGATGAGGCCCGGGACCTGATTGAGCGCTGCATGAAAATCCTGTATTACAGAGATGCCCGATCATTTAACAGAGTAAGTATCCTGCCTTGGTGTTCCCTAGTCATCCTGCAGGAACTGCAGTGCCTGTTGTGCTGGCTGAACTGACATGCAGAGTCCAGCCTCTAAGTTTGTGAGATTCATCTTCAGTCATGATACTCAGTTGTCGTATAGCAACTTCCTTCTCCTGACTTCAGAGTGGTTTAGAGCTACTAAGCCTCACAGCACCTCTGTGAGATAGTGAACTGGGGAGTATATTTGGTTGAGATAGAACTTGCCCAGGATGTTACAGGTTGTTTGCAAAACTGGGAAGAGAGCTCAGTCCTTGTTCCCTGCTCTAATCTTGGAAATCCAGCTTTTCAAGATTTGCAGTGGCTCCTTCATCCCTAGCAACAGCAAAACGCAGTTTGCCAACTACCAGACAGAACCGGCAAGGACACTATCTTAGTCTCAACTTTTCATAAGGATATATAGGCAAAATACACCAAATTAGCTGATGTTTCTCTCTACATTTGGGATGTGGGAATTGACATTGGTGCTTATTAGAGTGAGTTGCTCCAGCTAGCTGACTTCAAGTAAATGTCAGGGCTCAGACTAGTCCTTCAGTTAGCTGTGAAGGACCCCTGCTTTTGTTGGGCAAAAGGTAAAGCACTAGGTGAAGCTAATTGAATGTGAAGCTAACTGAGTCGTTATGTTAAAGGAAATTAAGTTAACCCTGACCAAATTTTTTCAGTGAAAGTTGAACTTCAGATATTCATTATTTGGTCACAAACTATTATTTACCCCATGTCAAAGCACTCGCAATCTCAGATTTCATTTGCATTAGTCGGGCTTTACTGGAAATTCTAATTGTTGATCTCCTCCTTAGTACGAACTTGCCATAGTGACTGAGAAAGGAGTTGAAGTGGAAGGACCTCTGTCCGTAGAAACCAACTGGGACATAGCACATCTTATCCGGTAACTTGCCAAAAGTCATACACTTCACTGAACACTCAAACTGACAAACGTCTTGTAACTTAAGGCCATCTAACTGCCCTAGGAGCTGAGCCTCCCTCTGGCCCTCATGGGGTTGGGGTTTTGTAGATAACTTAAAAAAACCAAA
The DNA here is from genome assembly GCF_020497125.1 of Mauremys mutica. Classification (NCBI taxonomy): domain Eukaryota; kingdom Metazoa; phylum Chordata; order Testudines; family Geoemydidae; genus Mauremys; species Mauremys mutica. The sequence goes on along the minus strand of NC_059088.1, from coordinate 21,880,885 downwards.
GACATTTAGTTGTGTTGCTCTGCTGTTGGAACAATATTCCTACTTGGTTCAATAGCTTGGAAGAACTTGGGGGCATGAATGTACAGTTCTGGCCGGGAGGGGGGAAGCATTTCTTCTGTCTTTTCTTCACCAAGCAATAGCCTCTGAGTTTGGCTAAATATTGGACCTGGTTGCTTTGTTTCTATGGCCAGGGTTTGAACCATTACTAAACCAAGGTCCCTAGGGAAGAGAGAGGCTGCTGACTTACCTGTTTACCAGGTTTCCACTTGTCTTGGGCAACTGCCTTTTATCAAGCACTGTGTCTGACACCTAAAATACCCAAATCTGTTCTTCCCACTTATTGATGCTGACTCTGGTTTGTGTGTTCTGCTTGTATAACTGACTTGTCTTCAAACAACTTGACCTTTTTAAAAATCTCCTTACAGTGGCTTTGAATGAAATCTGAAGAATTGCTTGAGCCTGGTGCGTCCATTTCACCTTTCGTATGCACGGTGTAAATCAGTTATATCTACCAGAGCATAGAGCTCTGAGTGACCCTGAGTTATACAAGTTTTGTAAATGAAATAAATATGTTGAAACAAGTTTGGATGTTTATGGTGTTTAAGCTTGAAAATGTACTCTGCATGGGATCTCTCAAACTGGTGGTGTACCAGAAGAAAAGTCTCATTTTTAGCTTTACTGAACAAGTAACTAAAAATCAGAAACAAGGGGTCAGAGCATTTCAGGGTCACAGGGAGTCAGATGTTCCCCTGTTCAGAAATTAATTTCTTTTAATGGTTGGTGGTAAGTGCAGATCTATATGAACCTCTTCTAGAAGAGGCCAGGATTTAATGGAGCATCCGTTTTTTTGCTGGCAAGCTTACCTTTCACAGTTGTCAGTGGCCTGGCTGTGACTTCACCTTCATTGATAGAAGGCTGTACCTGTTCTGTCCTATAAGCATAGCACATGTATTATAAGACATTCTCTTAGTCATAGCTGCAGCATGGGTGCTATATCGACCCTCTAATGCAGAAACAGATGAGGGATGGACAACAGTGGGGTCTCCTACTCTACACCCCCCCCTTTCTGGCCTTTAAGTCTAACAGTTGGACATCTTGTCTCGCACTGGTCCTGCTTCTGTCAGTAAAGGCCACGCACTACTCCCTCTGCTTAGAAAGTGCTTTTATCTAGTGATCTCGCTGTACATACAGATTAACTTAAAATAGACCATGGAATGTACCCAGCTCACAGGAGACTGTTCAGGGATGTTACCTAAAACATCTTAAGTTGTGGGCATGTTTACCATACTCACAACAGGGAATACTGTAAGCCGGCAACTATATTTTGCATCCATTTAAGTTCCTTGTAGAGGGCATTGCACTAATCCAAGTACAGAAGTCTCTTTCCAAGCCATCACAACATTTGGAATATCCAGGAGCAGTGGAAGACTGGAGCTGCAAACTTGAATTGAGGTAGGCAGACCTGCTGCTGCCCTTTCAGTGACTGGTAGCAAGGTTCATGGTGGGCGACCAAAGTTTGCTCTATAGATTCCTGTACTGGCTGAGCAGGACACTTAATCGTAGAGGGTCTGTGCTTAGATGGAGACATGCTGAAGGCAAAGGCTTCAGGTTATTGTAATGCATGTGAAAATATTATTACCTGCCAAGTTCATCTGCGCTTGCAACAGGAACCCTCTTCATTTCAGACAGATGAATTAACACTTATAAACAGCGTTACCTCATCTGTTTTGCTCTGGAGCTGCTGACCTCCAGAGTTTCCTGCTTATTTACTATGGAACTAGGTTTGACATCCTATTCTAATATCTGGCAATTCAGTAACATGATTTAACACCATGAGGTGATACAGGGCAAAATGTCACTGTCACATCACTTATTCCCAAGGCTGGTCATTCTAACCCAAAAGGGCAGTGTTCTCCCCTTACTGCCCACTATGCTCCACAAGAGTTTAGCAGCTGTAAAGAGATCTTATTACTAGGCCAGCATTGCATTTACACAAGCTGTTCATGCTAATATTAATAAAAACTGACACTTGGGAAAATAACTGTTTTGAGATGTAGTCTTTGCTTCCCATGTGCTCAGTTTCACAACTTAAGCACTCTGCAAAGTTTTAGTGTAGCATCAAGCAGTTTGGGATGATGTGAAATGACTATAAGCCTCGGAAAATTAAGAGCTACCTGGTTGTAGGCCTCAACAGTCTCTCAATTTACCCTGAAGCTCAACTGAAATGCATTTCAGAAAAACCATCAACATTTAGTAGAGGTGTGTACTCAGAGGTGTGACAACCACTCAAACAACATGGGCAGCCCTACAGCCTGGAATACCAACTGTTGGAGAAACAGGGTTATGAATCTGTATCATGATAGGTAAAAACCTTTAGCTCACCTTTTAATCCAATACCAAGTGCAATGAAAACAATTTCTAATAACACCATATGGAGCAAGTGCTAAACTACACCAGCTAGATGATAACACAGGGCTCCAACCTTTCCTCACAAGTAATTCTGGAGGGAAAAAAAAAAATCAATGTGACCGTAAGTGTTGACTAGTGTGCCTCTTGTCCCCATATTTAAGCACTACTCAGGAAAATTAGACTTGTGTCTAATCTAATTGTCACAAATGAGTGTTTTATGAGCAGGCTTGTACTTAAAACATTAAGTAGTCCAATGTCCTGTGAAGAAGGTATTTCAATATCTTCTCCATGGTGCAGATTGGAAAAAAACTTGATACCAAGAGGTTACAGATTTCAAGTTTTCAAACTTAGGTGCTTAAAGTTGAGCAGTTGCCTAAATTTGGATGCCTGACTCCAGTGACTTGGCCAAGGCTACATAATATCAGCGCAGAGCCAGGATTAGAACTTGAGCTGCTAGCTCCCAGCCTGTGCTCTGGTAACAGGCCTAATGCTTTACTGACCTTCGTAAATAGTAAAAACAAAGAAACAACCTTTGCTCTTTAGCTTATAGCTGTCTTAAGAAACAATAAGATATTACCTCTAAAGAATTAAAATACCAGTTCATTCAGTTAAATAGATGGTCTGACACATTTATACTTTCACAAATTATTCTGTATATATGGCTGGTCTTCGACAGTCTTACAGCTCTTACCATTCACTGATCTAACAAGAGGTCCTGCTAACATCAAATTCTAAAAGGACTTGGATGAAGCCCTTGAAAGAGAATCTCACCTCAACAGTGAATGAACTAAAACCATTTGAAATTAGGAACTTTAAGAGTTCTGTAATCAAAGGGCCTCATCATAATAGGAGGAGACACAGTAGGATACAACTTGGTATGAACATCATACAAAAAACTGTCCATAGCACACATGGTCTTAAGACACATACAAGCACTTAGAGCTGAGATGCCTCCACTTTTTTGGGATCGCAGGTCATGTGTCTAGCCAACTAATACATTAGGAGGATAGTAAAGAATGCAGCTACATGTAGCTAAAATACTGAATAGTCTGCTTAAACTGGGCCATCTCTTTGCAACTGATTTACCCTTGTAATTATAATTCATGACTGCTGCTTAAGTTTCATTTAAATAGGGTCCATTTACCAGCAACTATGAGGTAAACAACTTAAAAACTTTAAGCTGTTGTTTAAGAATGTAGAGATTGCCAAATAAAGATAAAATGCAATGAATGTTTTTACAGTAGACTATAAATATGTATGATTTATGCTTTTCAGACTTTTCTTTAAAAAAACCCTCAGGACAACAGGCTGTCGCATTTAACCTACTTTAGTTAATATAAGGCAATTAGGTGCCAAAATGCTAGAGTCGCATTGATTTTGTGGAGGGTTGCAAGGTATAACTGAGGGCAGAATCAGGCTCTAAGTGTTAGCTACATGTAAACCCATTTCATTACTATCCCATCTCTGGCTTTTTTCCAGACACAGTGAGCTACTGAGTCCCTTCCCAAGCAGGGGATTTGTGTACAAATTGAATCAAATCAGGAATTGGTCATGTCAAACATCAGCTTCACATTTTTTTGCAGAGTTCAGAGGAGCAAGAGAATTAATTTAGGATAATATGCACTTTTCTATCAAATTTACAAGAGTTAAATACTTCTCCATAATAAAAACACATGTTTATAAATCCATTTCCCTGGTTTTATTAAATGTTCCACTTATGTACACTTTAAAGATGAACCATTTACAGGTCTGCACATGCTGCCTCCTGCTTTCCTTAGGTAATAGGGAAGGTTCTCAAAAACCTCTATGGAAACAGAAAGGTGCAGGTGCTTCTGATTTTTGTATGTCAAAATGCTTTCAGTTTATACCATAATACATACAATTAAAAAACCCTCAAACATGCAAATTGTAGAAAAATTTAAGCTGGCAGTGAAAAATAAAAACAAACGTCTTCCTTTTGTGCACATCACAGTTTGTTTCATTAAATCAGATTTTCTAATTCTAAGGAACGTAGTGTCTGATGCCACTGGTTAAAGCAGGTTTATCAACTACTAGTAGTTTAAAAAGGTTGTTTAATGGTCCATATAGTTTTAGCTCCCATCTATTGTACAGGAAGATCAAGACAGGCTTGGCTTGTCTCTTCCGTCATGTACCCTCTGTCAGTAATTCTTTGGAGCAAGGTGGGTGGGTGTCAGATGGTTTCTTGGGTGGAGGAATGAAACCAATCACACACAGTGTCCTCCAGTTGTCATGAAGTCTACTCAAAAATGAGAGGCTGGCTTTAACACTGCACCTAACTCCCTAAATATAGATCTCAGTTCAACCCCAGTTCAAATACTAATGGCTCCTAAGAACCGTTGCTGGCATTGAACAGGCAAAATTCTATCGCTTGTGTTTTACCCCATGTCAAGATTCACAAGCAAAGTCATTGCTCTTCTTTTTCTTTTTAAAAAAAAAAAACAAAAACCCAAATCTCAATGGCCAATAATAGAAGGTTTCACACATTAAAGCAATAATTCATATCTAAAGATACTACAGAAACCTAAATCTCTGGGTCAAGTGTTAAAAAAAAAAAAAAAAATTTCTGTGTTAAGACAACCAAAAGATTTATATACTGGTTCATTAGCTACATATTTTTTTTTCCTTTCTTTATAAATGGTCACATTGACGATGTAGTATAATTCAAAACATTTTTGCACAATAAAACAGAAAACTATGATACAGTGAGGTAAAGAAAACGCAAAAATATTCACCCACAATATAGCGTCAGAAAATACCAACACAGTGATTTCTTTTTTTTTAAAAAAAGCACAAAACTTATAAATGAACAGCATAAATGGCTATTAATCTGAGTGATCACCTACAAATTTCCTAATCCCACAAATCCACAGGGAAGTGTAATGGTCTCATCCAACATTTATTTAAAAAATAACCCTTTCTGGATCATGATTCTCAGATTAGTGCTCAGATTTCCATCAGATCCAAATCAGCATCTTCAAAGCCATAGAAGGATTCAGTCTCGCTTTCCCCCTCAAAGAGCTGGTGGAGGATTTCTGGGCCTGTAGATTCTTCTGCACGGGTCCTATCCTGGAATCCAACTTCTTCGTCCTGCAGCTCATCGCTCAGCTTCAGCTGCTCCTCCAGAGAGGCGATCAGCTCCTCCTGCATGTCAGCATTGCGTGTGGGAGAGTTGGCCGTGCCATCGGGGCCAGGCAGCACACTAGCCACCAGGAAGGACTGCTGCACGAGTTCAGGACAGTCGCCAATGACTTCCAGAACCTCCGCCAGCCAGCATAAAACCAGCTGGAGGAGAATGTCCGAGTCACAAGTGGAGTCCGCCATTTCCTTGGCTTGCTCTTTCCACTTTTTATGCAAGAAGTTTTTCACAGTCCTTTTTATGCACACATCCAGGGGTTGGATTTTGGAGCTGCAGCCAGCAGGGACTACGGCTGGCAGAGTACTGGATGCATTCAGTAAGGAAAGTACCTCTTCAGACAGATGTGTTCGGTGGCAATCCAGCACCAGCATGCCCTTGCTGTTCTGGCACTCCGTGTGCTTCTGCCACACTCTAGAAGACCACAGCTCCATGATTTCATCATCGCTGTAACCATTCTCCTTTGCTTCCAATATAATAGACTCTGGCACATTGGCAGGCTGCTCTACGTGACCCCTGTAGAACACTAGTGTTGGCAGAATGCTGCCATCAGCTAAGATAGCGAGGACAACGTCGCACCAGGGCTCCCCGGTCCCCACTGTCTGCAACGCATTCTCTTTCCTGTCGTCGCTGCTCAGTACCTCCACATCAAGGAAAAGAGAGATCTCATCAATGGCTGCGATCATGGAGAGGGGCAGGTCCTGGGTGTGGATCTGCCGCTGCACAAACTCAATGAAGCAGCTGGCATTTTCGTCTACGTCTTTGGGGAGAGGGTGAGCCACCGCTCTGCGGGTGTGCATGCTGAGGTTGTGCCTGAGCATGAACCTCACTGCCCATTCGTAGGAGATCTTGAAGCCCCCCTCAAGGGACCGGCCAATCTTGGTTGCCTTCTGAAAGAGAGTTTCCTCATTCACAGGCAGCTGCTGCTCTCTTTGTGTGAGGACCCACTCTGCTAGCTTCTCTTCAGCCTCTAAGCTGAGGTACTTGCCCTCTGACAAAGATGCTAAGTTGTCTTCTTGGAAAGCTTGAAACCTCCGCAGCCAGCGCCTGATACGCCTCTGAGGATTCCTGAAGTGCTCTGCTGCCTGTTCAGTGTTGCAGCACAAAGCAAACAATACGACACGAAGCTTTTTCACGGACAGTTGTTCCTTTTTGCTTACAGGTTCAGGCTCTTTTGCTGTCTGTTCTTCTTCTTGATCATCAATATTTAAGCACTCTTCCTCCTGACTAACTACAGGTCTCTTATATGCCTCTGGCACTGCTTCAGGCTCCAACTCATCCTTCTCAGGTAACGAAGGCTTTGATTTCACAGTAGCAGCTTTACTTGGGGGATAGGTGGAGTATATATTCTTCATGCTTCCGTCAGGGGGCTGGCTGTGCCTTGAAGGGAGAGAACACAAAGAACCAGCTTAAAACAAGAAAAACAAAAACAGGGAACAAAAACTAGAAGAGTATTTGGCAGATCAGAGATGTCAAACAGTTTACCTTGAATGTGAAATCCAAGTGGGCCCTGAAAAAGGAAATATTTGGAGATTAGTTTGCAAACATCAAAGACAAACAACAAATCATTTTTCTAGGATGATGATCTTGTACCTCTACAGCGCCAGTCATCCTGAAGGATCTCAACACAATTTGCAAACACTTTATATGTATAATTTCATACCTATAGAGTAATCACTGTATCTAACACTGAAACGCAGCCACCTCTGGGTTGATGCACAGCAGCTAACAATGCACAATGACACTAGACAATGACCACTAAAACCAGCAGAGAAATACTGTATTCATTTGAAGTCACAGAAGGAATATAGTTAGGCCGGATATAGGCCAGTAAATTGGAATTTGCCCAGGCCATTGGAGGTAACACCTTCCTTTAGCAAAATGTAATAGGGATATTTAATGATAAGCATCTAGGATACAAGTTTTAAGCCCCATCCAAAATTGTAACTTCAGCAGCAGTACAATGCCTCTTAGCCTCTGACTGGTTCAATAGACTCTCAGAGGAAGAATAACTTACTAACAACATTCATGCAGCCCCTGGATGAGTCCCACAGCAATACAGCTGTAACTATACGCAAAAAAGGAAAGGAGATATTAAACCAACCCCCCAAACCTCCAGAATAGACAAACTCTCTCATTCTGTTATGAAGGGTCCACAACACTAAACATCTACCTACATGTCCTATGGCCTGGGTTATACAGCAGGTCAAAGTAGCTGATCACAGTGGTTCCTTCTGACCTAATCTATGAATCTACTCTATGTTTTACATATAAATAGCATGGAAAGCTAGAGGAATACTAGGCCAAATTCATCCCACATAGATATACCAGGGAAGCATCTGGCCCATGGTCTATAAATAATTGCATTATGCCCCACATTACAATGTGACATTTCTGCTTCACCTCAAACTCTTACCTCGGAAAATGATGTTACTGAACTCATGTGATGGGTTGAAGACCAGATGCTTGGCCATTGCATCACCTTCAGATGTTGCAAAAAGACAGGAGGCACAAGCCAACTTTACCCCGCTAGGAGGGGGAAGAGAAAAGGAGTGTTTAAGAACACCAGCATCACAACAAATAGATGCATTTCATATAAAGCAGCAACCATTAATAAAGAGATAAGGAAAGTTCTCATGGAGACTAAACAGGCTATAAAACCAGAAAACTTAGTTGAGATCCCCCATTAATATTACTTCCTTATTTACTGGGTACATGTCACCTCGGGATGGGATGAAGAGGTACAATTTCTAGACACCATTACTGACTGCTTCTTGGAGCAGCTAGTCCTGGAACCCACAAGGGGAGAGGCAATTCTTGATTTAGTTTTAAGTGGAGCACAAGATCTGTTCCAAGAGGTCAACACAACTGAACCACTTGGTAATAGCGACCACAATGTAATTAAATGTAGCATCCTTATAGGGGAGAAAATACCTAAGAAACCCACCACAGTAGCACTTAACTTCAAAAAGGGGAACTACATAAAAATTAGGAGGCTAGTTAAACGGAAATTAAAAGAAACAGTCACAAAAGTGAAATGTGTGCAAGCTGCATGGAATTTAAAAAAACAACAACACACCATAATAGAGGCTCAAACTAAATGTATCCCCACTCCCAAAAAAACAGTAAGAGGACCAGAAAAAAGCCACCATGGCTAAACAACTGAGTAAAAGAGGCCGTTAAAGACAAAAAGACATCTTTTAAAAACTGAAAGTCAAATCCTAATGAAGAAAACCGAAAGGAACATACATTCTGGCAAGTCAAGCATAATTAGACAGGTCAAAAAAGAATTTGAAGAGCAACTATTAAAAGACAAGAACTAAAATAAAAAAAATTAAGTACATCAGAAGCAGGAAGCTGGCCAAACAATCAGCAGGGCCACTGGACAACTGAGGTGCTAAAGGAGCACTCAAGGAAGACAAGGTCATTGAGGAGAAGCTAAATGAATTCTTTGCATCGGTCTTCACTGGAGAGGATGTAAGGAAGATACTCACACCTGAGCCTTTTTTTTTTTTTTTAAGATGACAAATCTGAGGAACTGTCCCAGACTGAGGTGTCAGTAGAGGAAGTTTTGGAACAAACTGATACTTTAAACAGAAATAAGTCACCAGGACCAGATTTCTGAGAGAACTCAAATATGAAATTGCAGAACTACTAATTGGGATATGTAACCTATCATTTAAATCAGCTTCTGTGCCAGATGAGTGGCGGAGAGCTAACATGATGCCAATTTTTGAAAAAGGCTCCAGAGGCAATTCTGGCAATTACAGTCTGGTAAGCCTAACTTCAGTACCAGCAAAATGGTTGAAATGACAGTAAAGAACAGAATTATCAGACACACAGATGAACACGATACGTTGGGGAAGACCCAACACAGCTTTTGTAAAGGGAAATCATGCCTCACCAATCTATTAGAATTCTTTGAGGGGGTCAACAAACATATGGACCAGGGTGATCTAGTGCACATAGTGTACTTCAACTTCCAGAAAGTCTTTGACAAGGTCCCTCATCAAAGGCTCTTAAGCAAAGTAAGCAGTCATGGGAAAAAGAGGCAAGTTCCTCTCCTGGATCAGTGACTAGTTCAAAGATGAAAAACAAAGAGTAGGACTAAATTATCAGTTTTCACAGTGGAGAAAGGTAAACAGCAGGGTCCCCCAAAGATCTGTACTGGGACTAGTGCTTTTTAACAGTCATAAATGATTAGGAAAAGACAGTAGAACAGTGAGTTGGCAAAGTTTTCAGATGATACAAAATTACTCCAGACAGTTAGGTCCAAAGCAGACTGCAAAGAGTTACAAAGGGATCTCACAAAACTGGGTGACTGGGCAACAAAATGGCAGATGATATTCAATGCTGATAAATGCAAAGTAATGCACACTGGAAGACACAATTCCAAGTATACATACAAAATGATGGCATCTAAATTAGCTGTTACCACACAAGAAACCAATCTTGGAGTTATCGTGGATAATTCTCTGAAAACATCTCTTCAATGTGTGCCAGTCAAAAAACCTAACAGAATGTTGGGAGCCATCAGAAAAGGGATAGATAATAAGACAAAAAAATATCATAATACCACCATATATAAAAACATGGTGGGCCCATACTTTGAATACTGCGTGCAGTTATGGTCATCCCATCTCAAAAAAGATAGATTAGAATTGGAAAAAGTACACAGAAGGGCAACAAAAATTATTAGGGGGATGGAACAGCTTCCATATGAGGAGAGATTAAAAAGATGGGACTGTTCAGCTTGGAAAAGAGACAACTGAAGGGAGATATGATAGAGGTTTAGAAAATCATGAATCGTGTGGAGAAAGCATATAAGGACGTGTTATTCACCCCTTCAGACAAGAACCAGGGGTCAGTAATAGGCAGCAGCTTTAAAACAAGCATAAGGAAGTACTTCTTCACACACCACACAGTCAGCCTGGGGAAGTCATTGCCAGGGGATGTTGTAAAGACCAAAAATATAACTGGATTAAAAAAAGAATTAGATAAAGTTCCTGGAGGATAGATCCATCGATGGCTATTAACTAAGAGGGTCAGGGATGCAATCTCATGCTCTGGCTGTCCTAAAAGAAGTTGGGACTGGATGACAGGGTGTGGATCACTCGGTGCCTTGTTCTGTTCTCTCCTTCTGAAGCTTCTGGCACTGGCCACTATTGAAAGACTAGATACTTGTCTGGGATAGTATGGCCATTCTTACATTCTTATGACCAAATTCTGCCTTCAACTGCATAAGTGCATTTCCCATTATGTGCCACATGAAGTTAGCTCACACTAAGGGTATGTCTACACTACTGCGGTAAGTCAATCTACGCTACGCAACTTCAGCTACATGAATAACATAGCTGGAGTTGACATACCTTAGGTCGAGTTACTGTGGGGTCTACACGAGAAACTCTCCCATTGACTTACTTACTCTTCTCGTCGGGGGTAGAGTACAGGGGTCGACTGGAGAGCGATCTGCTGTCGATTTGGTGGGTCTTCACTAGACCCACTAAATCGACTGCTGGTGGATCGATCTCAGAGCATCGATCCGGGCTGTAGTGTAGACCTGCCCTAAGAAGTCATTAGGAGTTGCAGGTTATTGAGGGTAAAATATGACCCAGGATCTTGTGCTCTGTTTAAACACTTTTTTGCTATTACAGAAAAAAAAATTTGGATCTTCTTGAGAAAGTGGATAATTACAGAAGATGACAGAGTTAGAAGATCAGAATATAAATCACTTTAGATGGTTAGGAAATTAAAATAAGATGTAATCAAGCTTGGCATTACCAGGCAGTATAGTTTTTAAACAAGGCCAAGTATTTTGGACTCTTCCGAGGAACGTGGTTGCTGCAAGATAAAAAACAAGGATATTTATTAGAGTCTCAGGATTATTCTGCATATTTAAGCCAGACAAAAAATCATGCACACTTATTCAGAGAAATCTGATCCTATTTTAGAATCATTCTGTTGCAAGTTTCCCTATCTTTCAATTAAGGTTTCAGAGGAATGGGATTCCTATCCCTGATTAAACTGCTTGACCCTGGCTCTGGGGGCAACTGTGCTGCATCCATCGTTTTCTAGGATCTGTAGGCTTGTGTGAATGTAGCATGAACTCATTTTTGATCACAAGACAGCAATATCTCTGCTCTGAAACCCACAGCTCTCAGCGATTTGCACCAGAGGGCAGTTAATGGTAAGAACCAGAGTTCTTACCTAGTAATGTGTTATTTGCCACAGTCACTCATGCTTAAGAACTTGGAGAGGTATTTACGACCAATGGTCTAGAGCAGGATCACCAAATCCTGATTCTGAATGGGGAGGGCGGCTGCAAAAGTTAGACGGGATATTTCGAGGTGGCTGGCAAATTAAAAGGCGTTGGGGTGCGTGTGTGTGTGTATATGTCCCTCATGTGAACTGAAATCCACTGAGATTAATCCTCGTCCAGCATTTGCCCTCAACTGTTCTCTCATCTCATTTAGACAGGTGTACAAAGAAACCCATTACCACCCTCTGCGTTGATACAAACCACATGCACGCTACTCTATAACCCACTTTTAGTGAACTGGAACTTACTGATGCCCCGGTAAAAGAGAATGACAATCAAAAGGGATGGGGTGAGGTTCCAGTGTATTAGACAGGTTTACTTTTCTAGAGAGTCCTTTTACACCTACTTGATCATATGGTTGGCATATGCTCTGGAGCAGCAAGTGCTATAACGACACAGCGAACAGTGGACGTAGGTAGGAAAGTGGTTTGGGAAATCTGGGATTTCGAAGCTGCATTCCAAGCACGTCTGCCTCCCCAGGACACTCCTGCAGATGAAAGGGGACATTCTCATCATTGGCTGTACAGATACCTCGTGGAGTTACAATTCCTGTTACTACAAACCCTCTCAGACACAAAAGACAAAGCTAATCAGCAAACAGTGAAGACTGTCATTGGCAGAGGCAAACTTCCAGAAAAAAAAATGCAGTCAAAATAATCTCCTCTGACCTATACTTTCAGCCCTAGCTATATAAATCGTCTTAGTGTTAGGCTTTAGTTTCCCCATTTGTGACACCTCATTAAGGAATCACTCTTATGCCATGTACTCAAATGCAGTGGACTGCCCTAACCAGAAAAATTAAGGCTGCAGTGTGGGACCTCTGAGGAAGACAGGATGAGAGGGGGAAGAGAAAGAGAGAGGCTCCTCTGGGCTCTCTACAGGGAAAACCCCACAAAAGAGAAAATTTTTAAAAAAAACAACTGTTTTAATAATTTGACTTAATCCTGGTCTTGTGGAAAGCTGGCTTCTCCTGGCATGATAGTTCTTCCTGGCAGTGAACAAGCCGAAACTGCACAGTGCCGAGGAGCAGTCTGCCATCAATGGTGGCATAACATAGCTGACTGCATTTTCTTTAACAACCTTTTAATTTGAAACTTAGCAAGAAGTTCTGACATTTTCTTGACTGCTCTCTTCTGGATGTTCCTCTGGACGGGTGGGTACAGGAAGATGGGCTGGGGGTCTGAGGAAGTCGTCAGTGGAGTGGCTTCCTGCAAGGTGCCCTGTGGCGCATCATTCGAAGATACTGGCACCGTCCGCGGCTGTCCTCTAGATGCTCTAATTGTAACCTGCAGCAAATGACAGATACAGGCTATACCTCAGCTTTGCATATCTTAAGACACGTGCTGCCCCACTCCTGATCTCTGCTCCTCAGCTTTGCAATTGTCTGCTCAATTTAACATGGAATGGCAGGTGGAATCAGTCTGTTCCAACAAGTGTAGATTTGAAGTGATCCACATTCTGCAAACAGCTGTTTTATGGCATCTAGTAAAAACTGGTAGAAAAATGCTGTTGGAATTTTTAGGAGGTACATATTGATAGTGTTGATATACTTCTGAGAAAATGGAGGAGGAGGAACGAGGGCTGCTGTCTAGCTTGGATCCCTTACCTTGGTTCCAGGTTTCAGTCCTTCTAGCTGTTTGGGCTTTCGGAAAGTTTTGTGGTGCTGCAGCTTGTGTTCAATTTTATCCTTGGCAAATAGGAATTGCAGACGACACTTGTTACAGTGATAAACACTCTTCTTCTAAAGCAAAATAAAAATGAAATATATTTAATTTTGGAGAGTGGAAGCAAAAAGAGAAGGTTCTTGGGTGATTTATTTTATTTATTTAAAGAAACCAAAACAATGGCTTCTCTTCTTTTTATTCCCTTCATCTCAAGTCCAGCCAAGTTTAGGTGACATTTGAAAAAGTAGTTACTCGTGGCCTTTGTTCAATTTCCAGTGGGTAAAGTGTCCACATCATAAAATCACCTCCACCTTGGCAATTATTAGCAGGTAAATAGGCCCAATGGTCTGTGATGGGATGTTAGCTGGGGTGGGATCTGTTTTACTACAGAGAATTCTTTCCTGGGTGCTGGCTGGTGAGCCTTGCCCACATGCTCAGGGTCTAACTGATCGCCATATTTGGGGTCGGGAAGGAATTTTCCTCCAGGGAAGATTGGCAGAGGCCCTGGAGGTTTTTCACCTTCCTCTGCAGCATGGAGCACGGGTCACTTGCTGGAGGATTTTCTGCACCTTAAGGTCTTTAAACCACAATTTGAGGACTTCAATAACTCAGACATAGATTAGGGGTTTGTTACAGGAGTGGGTGGGTGAGATTCTGTGGCCTGCGCTGTGCAGGGGGTCGGGCTGGGTGGCCATAGTGGTCCCTTCTGGCCTTGGGTCTATGAATTGGTCCCTTTATCAGCAGAGGCACCAACAACTGCAGGATCAAGAAAAATGAACTCTTCTCTTTCTCCTAGAGGGGATTTTCTCCTAGTCACTGCTGAGGCACACTGGCAGAGCAGCACGTGAAAGCTGCTTGCCTTTTCATTGCCTACACTCGATACCTGTTCTGTGGGTAAACTAAGGGCTTGGGGTTGTCAATCTGCCACCTGCCAAAAGCACTAACTTTACATAATTTAGAACTCAGAACTACTCAAACTTAAAAGAGGTCACCATTCTAGGCAATAGATATGGAAATAGAGCTTCCCAACAGCTATAAAAAATGTGGTCTGTGGGATGGAATTTATTTTCTGGAATATGAACTTTTCACCCAGAAGGATAAAAGACTAATATCACCCCCCAACAATCTTTGTTAATTACAACTTGGAAACAAATACCGACAGGGAAAACTCATGATTTCTCACATTAAATAGTTATTTGTGCTAATTATAGTAGGAAACCCTACTTATTCCAATTTCTGTCCAGTTGTCGTGTGTGTGTGTGTGCGCGCGCGCAATCACCTGTTTCAGGCCCTGATTCAGCTTTAAGCATGTGCTCCACTCCCACTGAAGTCTCTGTGAAAAATGAACCATTTTAATCAAAATGTTGCAAAGACTGTAAATCTAAGTCCGTACTTGGGTTACCTGATGCCTCATGAAATGCTGCTGGAAGGCATTGCCATTCTTAAAGACTTTCAGGCAATAAGGACAGAGCAGGTGCCGTGTGTCCTCGTGGATCATTCGGAAATGGCTATCCACTTCAGAGTAAAGCGACGAACGATATTGACAGACCTGGGGATGACAAATGCAAACAATTAACATGGAAGTAATCTAGGAATGTATATCACATCTGTCACTATCGTATATAGTTACTTTCACTGAAGCATCTAAGCAGCTGCTAACCTACACCCCCTTTAAGTTACTGAATTAACCAGGGCTTATCTGAAGTAAGCAGAAAGGGAGATTTAACAGGAAGTGAGACCTAATAGTAAGTGATCTCTCTCAGTTAAAAATGGGATTAGTCAATCTAAGTAGATTCTTATATGGCAACCATAACCATGGTTCCTGAGCACCTCAGGAGTAATGAGCTCTGAAAGGAAGTAAATCTTATGCAGTCTTCATCACTCAGAATACAGGGCTACAAGAAGAGAGAGGTATCTTGAGGAGTTGGGGGGGAACATTAGGGTTTACTGGGGGATACACATAAAGAATAAAAAAAAAGCCACTTAGATTTTTTTAAAGAGACTACATACTCTTAAAATTAATAGTTATGAGAACAGATCTCTCCTGAGAATTCTGTTCTTTCAGATGGTTATAAAATTAGCAGTTAATGACACTATCCATCCAATCTAAAAAGAAGAGAGGGAATAACTGTGCAATCAGGAATAATAGATAGTTACTGAAAAGCAAGTCACAGTATGTCAGATAGAACAATTCACTCAGGCCCTATGTCACTCTGAAAGAGGTTACGTTTTATAAGTTTCTTATTCTTCTCTTTCTCCCACTGGACAGGCAGCAGTGGGGCCAATTTATGGAGGGTAGCATCTTGAGAGTGGATGCAAGCACTGACCTCAGGCTTAGACAGCAACTAGGGATGTAATGGAGTTAGTGACAGAGCCTTATCTTCTCCTCTAGAGTGACAGCTTTTATTTCCTGAAAAGAAACCCATCTCCAGGCCCTCAATGCAAACTACTAGTGTCTGCTCCCTCAGCACCAACTCCAATGGAACTAATCACCTACTTAAGTGATTTGTTGGAAAGTTCCAGATCTCCTCCTGGACTTCATAGAAACAGCCTAAAGCACAGAGTTTAAAATGTGTGTAATACCTGACAAACGTAGGGCATTTCTCCAGGCTTGTGGGTATCCTTCATATGCTGCAAGAACATTGGCTCACTCTCAAATGCCCATTCACAAATCTTGCACTTCGCTGTAACAGGGAAGAAAAGCAAAGTAACAGGTAAAACCCCCACAATAAAAAGGTTGCAGTGAATGACTTTGAAATCAGATAATATCATCCCTTTAAAGGAAGCAAAATATTACTGGTTCTCTCCTCTTGGATCTGGGGCATGTGATTTAAATCAATCAATCTATCTATTCTCAGCATCTTCTGGAAGTCATCACCAATACCAACTGAGCAGGGAGTAAAAGAGAAGGTTACTCACCTTGCAGTAACTGAGGTTCTTCGAGATGTGTGTCCCTGTGGGTGCTCCACTCCAGGTGATGGTGTGTCCCGGCGCCGTTGATCAGAGATCTTTGGTAGCAGTGCCTGGTCAGGACGCGCTCAGCTGCTGTCTCGCGGTCTCATTAGAGTCTGCCAGAGCGTGCACGTCCCGCACCCCCCTCAGTTCCTTCTCTACCGTGGAGAAGTCAGAATAGTACTTCAAAGTAGAGAGGAGGGGGGCAGGGAGTGGAGCATCCACAGGGACACACATCTCAAAGAACCTCAGTTACTGCAAGGTGAGTAACCTTCTCTTCTTCTTCGAGTGCTGTCCCTGTGGGTGCTCCACTCCAGGTGAATGTGAAGCAGTACCCACTATGGCTGGTGGGACTTGGAGTTGCAGCAGTGATGACTGTAGACAGTACTGTGTGGCCTACTATGGTGTCTGCCGTGGTATCCTGCGTGATAGCATAATGTTTGGTAAATGTGTGTTCAGATGTCCATGTGGCCGCCTTACAGATATCAGGAATAGGTACACTATGGAGGAAGGCAACGTATGTTGACATAGCTCGAGTAGAATGAGTTCTGATGCCTTCGGGTGGGTGGGCATTCTGAATGTGGTAACAGGTTCTGATGCAGTCAGAGATCCACTTGGAAAGGCGTTGCTTAGAGATAGCTGAGTCCTTCAATCTCTTGGTAGTGGAGATAAATAGTCACAGGGACTTACAAAATGGTTTAGTCCTGTCTAGATAAAAGGCGATTGCTCGTCTGATGTTAAGGATATGTAGAGCCGCTTTGTGCGGAGTCTCATGAGGTCTGGGATAGAATGCAGGTAAGTATATCGGTTGGTTAAGGTGGAAGGTGGACACCACCTTAAGGAGAAATTTAGGGTGGAATCACATGGTAACTTTATCTTTAGAGAAGGTTGTGTAGGGAGGGTAGGCCAACAGAGCGCGTATTTCCCCTATGCTCCTTGCTGATGTTATAGCAACCAAGAAAGCTACCTTCATAGACATGTGGAGAAGAGATGAGGTAGCTAAGGACTCGAAGGGAGGTTTCATAAGACCGCAAAGAACTAGGTTGAGATTCCAGGCAGCTGCCGATGGATAGATCTCAGGGTAAAGATTTTGCAGGTCTGTGAGAAAGCGTTTTATTGTGGGGTGGGCAAAGAGAGAATATCCATCCAGCAAATCACGGAAGGTGATGAGGGCTGCGAGGTGTACTCTGATGGAGCTGAGCAAGAGCCTGTCCTGTTTTAGTTTCGAAAGGTAGTCTAGGATGTAAAGGAGGGTCCCGGTATGGGGTGTCAAGTGTTTATGGCAGCACCACACAGAGAAGCGTTTCCACTTTTGCAGGTAAGTCTTACAAGTGGAGTCTTTTCTACTATGCAGCAGGACATACCGGACTTGCTCAGAACAGGCTAGTTTGTGGGTCTGGAACCATGAAGGAACTATGCCGTCAGGTGGAGGTTCTGGAGCCGCGGGTGAAGAAGCTGGCCGTTGTCCTGAGAAAGCAGATCTGGTCTGTTGGGGGGGAAGTCTGTGGAGGACGGATGGACATGTGGAGCAGGTAATTATACCATGCCTGTCTCGGCCAAGCCAGGGCAATAAGTATGACCCGGGCTTTATTTCTGATCTTGTGTAGAACCCTGTGTATCGGAGGGATCGGTGGAAAGGAATACATGAGAGAGTTGTTCCACAGGATGAGGAAAGCGTCTCCTAGGGATGCAGTCCCAAATCCCACTCTGGAGCAAAATAGGTGGCATTTGTGATTCTAGATTGTGCCAAAGAGGTCTATCAACAAGGTGCCCCAGTGGGAGAAGAGCTGTTGTAGTATCATGGGATGCAATTCCCATTCGTGTTCTTTGGAGACGCGTATGCTGAGTGTATCAGTGTTGTGACATCCGGGTAGGTATAAAGCGGTAATTGTGGTCTGGTGGAAGCAGCATGAAGACGAGTTGCAGCAGGAGCTGGCCAGGGTACCACTGAGGCCAAGGCATGGGATAAGAGAAGTTAGGTGCCGCCCACGGGGGTGGAGAGGCGGCAAAGTAGGGAAACTGAGGCTGGTGGTTGTGAGCCATGACCTAAGGCGCAAAAGATTCCGGTGAAGGACAAAGAGGCAGGTGTGGAGAACTCT
The DNA here is from genome assembly GCF_020497125.1 of Mauremys mutica. NCBI lineage: Eukaryota > Metazoa > Chordata > Testudines > Geoemydidae > Mauremys > Mauremys mutica. The sequence continues at coordinate 21,862,288 of NC_059088.1, read as the reverse complement.
GCCTGCTGCTGCATATCAGGCTCGCTGTCAGTGAAGGTAGCCAGGTCAGGTGGGGAGAGCAGCTGGTCAGAGAGTTAGCGCTGTGTGTCAAGGAGCAGAGAGTCAGGCTGAGGGGCCACTGAGATGTCGTCCTGACTTAAGAATTGCTACTGCTGCTCCCTAGGCTGTGAGCCTGCTGAGCGTGATCTGTGCTCAGAAGCATGCACTGACTTCTGTTTTGCTTTCCCCGGTGCCGCAGGCCGTTTGTAGGCACCCTGCGGGAGGGTCCCTGCCTCTGCGCTCCACGGGAGCCGTGGCTGAGGTGCTGGGATGGTCGGAGATGCCTGCCTTCAGCGCTGTCAGCACTGAGGGTAAGAATCTTGCAGGAGACCCTTTACCCTTTTGAAAGTCTCTGGACAGAGACAGTTGGGCTTCCTGCCTCTTCGCATGAGAGGGTGAAGCCGCGCTCCCGATTGGTTTGGACCTGGCTGGGGAGCATGAGGGAGAGGGTTTGCTATTGCCTGTCTCCATGGGCGGCTGTAGGGATTTCTCCATCAGGACCATTTTCAGCTGCGGGTCCCTGTCACGACGAGCCCTTGTTTTGAGGCTGGTACAATAGACACACTTGGCAGGGACATGTGTCTCGCCGAGGCACTTCACACAGCATGAGTGTCCGTCGGACCGTGGTATAGAGTCTTTACAGGAATCACATTTCTTAAATCCTGAAGACCCTGGCATTATTGCACTAGGAATGCCGGGGACAGTGTCTCAACGGGAGACAAACTTGAGGAAAAAGAAGGGTTCTTTTGTTGTTGTTTTTTAAACTAGGTAACTATTCTAAAGGAAGGGAAATAACTGGGATGTTACCAACTATTTCTATGTCTTTGCATTTGTTTCCTTCAGAGACCAGGGAAGAGGATCAGCACTGCCCCAAGTCCCGTCTTCAGCTGAGGACGGTTGAGAAGGAACTGAGGAAGGTGTGGGACACACGCACTCTGGCAGACTCTAACGAGACCGTGAGACAGCAGCTGAGTGCGTGTCCCCCGACCAGGCACTGCTACCAAACATCTCCGATCAAGGGCGCTGGGACGCACCATCACCTGGAGTGGAGCACCCACGGGGACAGCACTCGACGAAGAACTGAGTTATCAAAGAACATGGAAAAGCTCCATTTCTTTTGGCCCAGGCCAATGCTGCACTGTTTCCAAAAATACATTTTTGATCAGATTAGTTTAAGCATCATCTGAAGTCTATTTGGTAATCCCTATGTGAAATGAATTTGGAAGGTCACAACTAAGCTTAGAATAACAGAGACTTGGTGGGGTAACTGACATGACTCGCCCACTGTCATGGATGGGTAAAAATTGTTCAGGAAGGACAGGAAGGGGAGAAAAGGTGGAGGAGTTGCACTGTATGTAAGGGAGCAGTATGATTGTTCAGAGCTCCAATATGAAACTGGAGAAAAGTCTGTTGAGAGTCTTTGGGTTAAGTTTAGAAGTGATAGCAACAAGGGTGATGTCATGGTGGGCATCTGCTATAGTCCACCAGACCAGGAGAATGAGTTAGACAAGGCTTTCTTCAGACAACTAACAGAAGTTTCCAGATCACAGGCCCTGGTTCTCATGGGGGACTTCAATTTCCCTAACATCTGCTGGGACAGCAATAGAGCAGTGCACGGACAATCCAGGAAGCTTTTGGAGCGTGTTGGGGACAACTTCCTGGTGCAAATGCTGGAGGAACCAACTAGGGGCCGTGCTCCTCTTGACCTACTGCTCACAAACAGGGAAGAATTGGTAGAGGAAGTAGAAGTGGGTGGCAACCTGGGCAGCAGTGCCCATGAGATGGTCGAGTTCAGCATCCTGACAAAAGGAAGAAAGGAGAGCAGCAGAATACAGACTCTGGACTTCAGAAAAGCAGACTTTGACTCCCTCAGGGAACTGATGGGCAGGATCCCCTGGAAGACTAATCTGAGGGGGAAAGGAGTTCATGAGAGCTGGCTGTATTTTAAAGAAGCCTTATTGAGGGCGCAGGAACAAACCATCCCAATGTGCAGAAAGAATAGCAAATATGTCATGCAACCAGCTTGGCTTAGAGAAATCTTCAGTGAGTTTAAACACAAATAGGAAGCTTACAATAAGTGTTAACTTGGATAGATGACTAGGGAGGGAGTATAAAAATATTGCTAAGCATGCAATTGGAGTTGCAGCTAGCAAGGGATGTCAAAGGTAACAACATGGGTTTCCATAGGTATGTTAGAAACAAGAAGGGCTCAGGGAAAGTGTGGGACCCTCACTGAATGCGGGAGGCAATCTAGTGACAGATGATGTGGAAAAGGCTGAAGTATTCAATGGTTTTTTTGCCTCAGTCTTCACAGACAAGGTCAGCTCCCAGATTGCTGCACTGGGCAGCACAGTATGAGGAGGAGGTGAGCAGCCCTCAGTGGTGAAAGAACAGGTTAAGGACTATTTAGAAAAGCTGGACATACACAAGTCCATGGGGCCAGATGCAATGCATCCAAGGGTGCAGAGGGAGTTTGCTGATGTGATTGCAGAGCCATTGGCCATTATCTTTGAAAACTCATGGCGACTGGGGGAGGTCCCGGACGATTGGAAAAAGGCAAATAAATATAGTGCCCATCTTTAAAAAAAAAGAGAAGAAGGAGAATCTAGGGAAACTACAGATCAGTCAGCCTCACCTCAGTTTCTGGAAAAATCATGGAGCAGGTCTTCAAGGAATCCATTCTGAAGCACTTGGGGGAGAGGCAGGTGATCAGGAACAGTCAACATGGATTCACCAAGGGCAAGTCATGCCTGACCAACCTGATTGCCTTCTATGATGAGATAACTGGCTCTGTGGCTATGGGGAACGCGGTGGATGTGACATATCTTGACTTTAGCAAAGCTTTTGATACTGCTTCCCACAGTATTCTTGCCAGCAAGTTAAAAAAGTATGAGTTGGATGAATGGACTATAAGGTGGATAGAAAGCTGGCTAGATCATCAGGCTCAACGGGTAGTGATCAATGGCTCCATGTCTAGTTGGCAGCTGGTATCAGGCGGAATGCCCCAAGGGTCAGTCCTGGGGCCGGTTTTGTTCAATATCTTCATTAATGATCTGGAGGATGGCATGGATTGCACCCTCAGCAAGTTTGCAGATGACACTAAACTGAGAGGAGTGGCAGATATGCTGGAGGGTAGGTATAGCATACAGTGGGACCTACAAAAATTAGAGGATTGGGCCAAAAGAAATCTGATGAGGTTTAACAAGGACAAGTGCAAAGTCCTGCACTCAGGACGGAAGAATCCCATGCACTGCTACAAACCAGGGACCGAGTGGCTAGGCAGCAGTTCTGCAGAAGAGGACCTGGGGATTACAGTGGATGAGAAGCTGGATAGGAGTCAACTGTGTGCTCTTGTTGCCAAGAAGGCTAGCAGCATACTGGGCTGCATTACTAGGAGCATTGTCAGCGGACTGAGGGAAGTGATTATTCCCCTGTATTTGGCATGGATGAGGCCACATCTGGAGAACTGTGCCCAGTTTTGGGCCCCCCACTACAGAAAGGATGTGAACAAATGGGAGAGAGTCCAGTAGAGAGCAACAAAAATTATTAGGGGGCTGGAGCACATGACTTATGAGAAGAGCCCGAGGGAATTGGGCTTATTTAGTCTGCAGAAGAGAAGAGTGAGGGGGGATTTGATAGCAGCATTCAACTACTTGAAGGGGGTTCCAAAGAGGAAGGTGCTAGGCTGTTCTCAGTGGTGGCAGATGACAGAACAAGGAGCAATGGTCTCAAGTTGCAGTGGGAGAGGTCTAGGTTGGATATTAGAACAAACTATTTCACTAGGAGGGTGGTGAAGCACTGGAATGGGTTACCGAGGAAGGTGGTAGAATCTCCTTCCTTAGAGGTTTTTAAGGGCTGGCTTGACAAAGCCCTGGCTGGGATGATTTAGTTGGGGTTGGTCTTGCTTTGAGAGGGGGTTGGACTAGATACCTCATGAGGCCTCTTCCAACCCTAATCCTCTGTGATTCTAAGCTTCTAATGGACAAATGTCCTGTTGTCATTTAGAATAGACCAAAGAAAGAACCTAAGACTTGTGTGGAAACAACAGTCCCATCATGCTTTGCAGATAAAATAAAGCTAACTTTAAGGAGTGGAATTTTACTAAGCATAACATTTGGCATGTTTCGAAATTGTTGTAACAGATATTTTAGCAATATACTAACCACAAAATGCATGCAAGATGTGTAACGACTACCATTGTCCAAAGAAAGGTATAAACAATGACTAGTCATCAGGTTTTAAGACAGATGAAAAGTTACAAGAGATTGAGTAAGGCATAGTACCTGAACTTTCTCATCTCACAAGGTGGCACTGGTGGGCATGGTGTGGGGAAACACATCTTATGTATATAAACTGAGGACTTCAGTCTGCTTTCACCTGCACTAGATTTGTTTTATTGTTTAAAAGAATATATAACGAGCCCCCAATAAGAGCTCCACGGATCTACCTTAGCCAGGGCCGGCTCCAGACCCCAGCGCGGCAAGCACGCGCGTGGGGCGGCCCTTTCCCGGGGGAGGGGGGGGGCGGCAGGCTGGGCCGGCGGACCTGCCGCAGTCATGCCTGCGGGAGGTCCACCGGAGCCCCGGGACGACCGGACCTCCCGCGGGGCATGACTGCGGAGGGGGCGCTCGTCCCGCGGCTCCAGTGGACCTCCCGCAGGCATGACTGCGGACAGTTCGCTGGTCCTGCGGCTCGGCTGGACCTCCCGCAGGCATGCCTGCGGCAGCTCAAGCGGAGCCGCCGGACCTGCAAACCGTCCGCAGCAGCGGGAGGTCCAGCCGAGCTGCGCGACCAGCGGACCCTCCGCAGTCATGCCCGCGGGAGGTCCACTGGAGCCGCGGGACGAGCGCCCCCTCCGCAGTCATGCCCGCGGGAGGTCCGCTGCTCCCGCGGCTCCAGGGCGCCTCCCGCACATGACTGCTTGGGGCGGCCAAAAAGGTAGAGCCGCCCCTGACCTTAGCTCAGAATTTCATTCCTTTAGGAGGTTCATATCAGAACCTAAACATTATCTGATTATCATTGTTTTGGGTCTTGACAATGAAATCGCTTTGGACTAATACTACAATTTAGTTTGAACTTTTGCAGGCATGCAAAATAATTTAATTCCATGTAACCCCACATCACAAACTGAATCATGATGGCATGGTCCCAAAATGGACAGACCTCTTTCTCCAGAGACTTGCACTGAAATCCTGAAATAAACAAACCAACCACCCGCTACCACCACTTACTGGTTGATTCATAGGGACTATGAACGTTCTCTAAGTGGCACTGCAGCTGGAAGGGGGTGGAGAACTGCCTGTAACAGTGCTGGCAAATAGTATGGACATCTACTTCCCCATTCTGCTGATCTAGTTCAACATGGTGTTTCATATGATTCATAAACCTGAAGGAGAGCAGAGAGTATGTGAACATAAATGCAAAAACATTCACATTCATATCAACCCTGGAAATGGTGTGAACCAGACACTTTAACATTGGTTATTTTTGGCATTGCTTTCACTAGTAGCAAAAACATTTATTTTCAAATAGCTAACTCAAATAACTGCATTTTTGGCATAGTATTAAAATACTCTCTTCTCACTAACCCTACCAAAACCAGGCCTGACATGATGGCAACACTCCCTCCATCAAAGAGAGATGGACATGACGTCCTTCACTCTGTGGCCCAGAGATATTTCAACAGCAGTTTATTCAGCCCCTGGATAGTAGGATACATCTGACTCTGCTCTCTAACTGCCCACTGAAGAAGCAGCATCAAGAGAACAACAACTAAAATTCTCCATCTGCCATAACAAAGCATATCAGCTCAAAGTAAAATTCTTAGTGGTTTCCTAGGGACTGGACTAGTGGTGAGTTGTTAGAACTTTTAACATCTGTAATTTCTGATTAGGACTCAGGATTCTATTATTCTAGCCCAGAGTTTCCCAAACTGTGACAGTCCCGAGTGGTCTACTGGCACAGCCATTGGTGGAGTTTGGAGAGGACATTGGAGTTTGTGAAGCAGACAGTGACAGAGGGGCAGCCGATGATGGACCCTGCTCAGTGCTAGAGGAGCCCAGCACCCCCAGCAGGTGGCAGAAGACGACGTGGAGCCACTGTGCGGTGAACAAGAAGGGGCTGGCCCTGAGAGGTGGCAGCTCCCAGGGTGGCTGGAGGGTTTGTGGCTGTTCCCGCTCCAAGCCACCACACCCACAATCCATGGCTGTCAGGCCTCCTGGAATATCAGCTCCGCGGCTCCCCCAGTAACCAGGGCACAGCAGTGCTGCTCTGTTTCCTCCTGGACAATGACCATCACAGATAATGGCTGGGTCTGACCCAAGCACCTGCCTCTGCCCAACACTGGCGCCTCCCACCCCCGAGCCTCTCTCCTGTTCCCAGGCAGGGGGTGCCTGTGAAGCACACAAGGGTGCTGGGTGGGTGACGGGGCAAGGCTGCCAGATGACAAGCTCAAGGCACTCAGTGGGCTGCAGAGGCGGAGGGTGTCAGTGGGGGCTGGCTGTGGCACCTGCCTGGCCCCTTCACCCTTTTGCTGGCTCTGCTCCCTGCTGAGGCGAGGGGCCGCGCACGCTCCATGGTGCCCTCTCCCTGGCAGATGCGTGGCGGCCACACTGCATGCTAGACAGCCCCTTGCCTGATTTCCCATTTGATCACTCTGAGGGGACGATGGCTCACCTGCCTGGTGGGTGAGGTGGGAGGGAGCACTATCAAACTGTATACGCTGATGGTGGGGAGGGCATAATTTAAAGGTTCAGCCGCCCCCTGAACAGCTCAAGTCATACCCCCTGCACCTCCTGGAAAGCAGCGAGAAGTGCTAATAATGGGCCGCAGTGCCTACTGCAGCTGCAGGAGGGCCTCAAGGAAAAATGTTTGGGAACCCTGTTCTAGCCAAAAGAGTTCTGGGTTCCGTTCCCAGCTCTCTGGCACTGACTCATCGTGTGATCATGGGCAAATCATTTCACCTCTCCGTGCCTCTGTTTCTGACTTACCTACCCTATAAGGGGAGCTTTGGAACTTAATTGATTGACACAGTAACTCACTTTGAGATGTGCAGATTCAAGAACTGCGAGGTATTGTTATAGGGGCATGTGGCATTCCTCTTACCGTATGTTGTTCTTTAGCCTCTTGGTGCAGTGTGGACACCGGAAGGATGTTGGAACCTTGGGGAAGTTCAAAAGCTGAGTCACTTTGCCACCATCCCTGCCATAGTAGAAATCATCTACCAACATGATGAGTTTGCTCTGGGACGAGTCACCTGCATTTTCACTTTGCTCTGGAGCTTTAGCGGGTGGAGACAATGCAGGGATAGGTGTGGAGGAGGGCGGTGAAGCAACAGCTGCAGTTTTTTCTGGAGATGGAGGCTTTGTAGGCTGAATATTTGGTTCAGGTTCCAGAGATTTTCCTTTCTTGAGGAATTCAACCATTTCAGGGCAGCAGTACTTCAGGAAAAAGAAAAGCCACACTAATGATTAGATTGTACATAACAGTTCCTATATCACTACACGTTCAACATGGGCTGTGACCTCATTGGTTCGCACAAGCTAAGTAGGCTGGGCCTCATGAGAGCTGGGATAGGAGCCCACCAAGCAACCTTCAGGAAGTCGTGAGGTGAATGCTCTTCCCTCCAAGTCAGTACGGCTGGGTGAGACTGGTGCTAGGAGGGGCAGTGCTAGTGGAGCGACAGTCCTTTCTAACAAGATATAAAATGAGGTCCTGCCTACCTCGAGTTATTAAAGATCCTGTGGCAGATTTTCCATTCCCCCATCAGATTGTCCTACCCAAGCCCCTTCTGTGGGGGAGAACACTGTTCTTCAGTATTGCCCTATACAATCACCAGTAGTGACTAATGAATTCTTCATCTCAGAATGGTTACTTACACACATATGTCCTCTTAAAGCCTCAGTCACTCGAAATTGGGCATTGCATCTTGGGCAGACTTTCCGGCCACCATCTTGTAAATCAAATGTGGGGACAGGAGAAGAGCTGACTGTAATAACAATAACAATAATAACAACAATAATAAAAAACTGGATAAGCCAGAACTGGAATCTGATACTACCCCTACATTTCAATAAAAACTTGGACCTAACTTTTGGCCCTATTGAAAATGATTCATTTCAAGAGTCATAACGTTAACTGCTAACAGAACTTGAGAGGAGAGGAATGAAAACGTGCAGATTTATGACAGCTCATAGGAGATACACTGCACACTCAGCATTCCCCAGAACACAGTCACTGGTGTCCTAAGAACGTCCTGATAAACATCTTGCAGCTAAAATCATCTTCTCCCATTACTCCAATCACACTCCACTCTCCTTGTATCCTTTCATTGACTTCCTGCCCCCATCCACATCAAGTTCAAACTCCTTGTCCTCACCTCCAAACCTGGGCAGAAGTCTAGAATCTGGATGGTACAAAAGGTGGCTTAAAGCCAACTTTTGCCTCATTCCCACTGAGATGTGCCTTTTGTGCAGAAGTAGCAGCACAGAAGCTGCCCCTCTGCATGTCTGTAAAGAGCTCTGTACGCCCATGGCGATATGTAAATAATAATTCTAACAATGGTAGCATGTGCATCAATAAACACTGCATACACAGTAATAAATACAAAGAGTAATCAGGAACTCACATGATAAATAGAGAACACTCACTAGGAAAAACTTTATGGCAATGAAGACATGAAATTCAACTGTATAGCTGTTTAACATGTCTGTTTCCTCTTTTATATGCAATCTAGATAACATGCTTAGTTACTTGTTTTCTGCATCAGAAATTGAGTGTTAGGAACATCTTTAAAAGTCTGTGCTTTCAGCAGAATCTAGAAGGCTGCCACAGACCATACCTTTCAGCGATGAGGATGACGACTCTGAAACACCGGATCTCTGGGAACCATGTGCAGGGCTGCTATTGGAAACCACAAGGGGACCAGGGCTCTGGCCTAATGAAGGAATGGTATTCAGTGTGTTCACCAGCTTAGCAACCTCGTTGCTGTTCTCTCCAGTTACTCCAGGTCTCTTCACAGTCACAAAGCTTGCAATGCTCACTGCCAACAGAAGGGACAAAAATTTTTTTAGGAACACAGGATCTGATATACCAGGCAAGACCCCTCATCTATCACGTCCTACATCCTGATAGATCAGACCAGACAATGGATCCAACATGTCCCCCATCATCTACTGTACCACATAAGACCATTAGTCCATCAGTTCTGGTATCCTGACTCTGACCGTGATCAATACCTGATTCACCAGAGATGTACAAGGAGGGTTGATGGAGGACAACACCCTTCTGACTCCCTCCAGCAATCAGCTTACACCATGAAACACGAGATTTGTCCTATAAATAACTATACATGTTATTGATTGTCATAAAAATTATCCACACCCCTTTTCTGAATCTCGCTGCAGTATTTGATTCTGACCTCCTAAATATAATTACATTGTCTGGACCTCTTGCTGAAAGAAACAGTATTATTATTTGTTCTAAAAGTTGTTTGCCATTACTTTTGAACAATCCATCATTCTTGTATTATTGGACATCATAAAAAAGGAACAACTAATTTCCGTTGTATCCGCCTTAATCTTAAAAACAGCTTCATATATAATCTTTCAAAACACACAAATAAGCAACACTTTGCGTTTCTTAGGGTCTTTCATCTGAGTATCTCAAAACATTTTATAAACACGAATTAGTTAATTCTCATACCCATCTGGGATACATGGAAGATTATCCCCATTTTACAGATGGGTAAACTGAGGCACAGAGCAGTTAAGTGACTTGCTCACAGTCACGCAGTGCGTCTGTGACAGAGTCAGGAATAGAACCCAGGACTCCCACTCCCATACTCTAGCCACTAGGCCACATATTTGAAAATCAAATTATAAACACTTGAGTTCCCACTGCTTTCCCATGGGAGGTCTTACCTAATTTGGGGTTAGTGGCTTGACTGGATTGCCCTGGCTGCTGCACAGTTAACTGTCCAAGTGTTGTTGGCTGCGTTGAAGTAGGAGTTGTGGAGGTGCTGGGAGTGGACTTACTTTGCTGTTGTGCCTGGGACTGTGGTACAGTGCTCCTGATGGTAAGCGTGGCCGGAATGACCGTAGTGAAAGTGTTGGTAGTGGGTCGGACCGGCATGGTTGTACCTGGTCTCACCTGGGCCATTTGAGAGAAAACCTGAGGAACTCCAACGGTTGGTTTAACAAACTGGGTGCCTGGGGCTTCAAAAAGAACAGAAAACCTGGTTAGATCCTATTCTCCCACTTGATGTGTCAGATATCTAACTGCTTGTTTCCCAGCAGCACTGAGCTCCCACAACCCCCACTAACTTCAGTGGAGATTATGAATGCTCAGCACCTTTTAAAATAGTTTCACTTTCCAAGATGAGTGAAATGCAAAAGGAAACATCAGACAGTGAAAATTACATTTTCATATTCTTCCCTTTTCAATAATTTTGGGTGGGATTTTCCAAAGTAGCACAGTTTTCAATGGGACTCATACTCTTAGTCATACAGACGCTGATCCTGAAAACTCTTACACGTGTGCTTAGCTTTACTGCTGTGAGTGAGACTACTCACAGTAGGAAAGTGTTCGCAGCACCAGGGGCTTAGGTGCTTAAGAAAAATCCCACTGTTCAAGGGCTACTGGAAACACAGATAAGGAAACAAATTTCAAGATATAATATTTTTAGTTTTAGTTTATGTTCCTTTAGTTGGATAAATGCTAAACAACAGATTTCTACCACATGCCCATTTAGTCTGTTTCAATGGCTACACTTCTTACCTGGGACTAGGGTAATGGGTCTAACCGTTTGGCCTTGCTGTACGTTCAGAACAATTCCAACCTGATTCATTGTGTTTTGTACAGGCCGGACATTCCTTACTGGAAATCCCTGCATTTAAGAGGCAAAATTATCTTTAACATATTTATTTCAACAAACCAAAAACAGAGATAATCAGTGTGATGTTTACCTATCACAATGTGGCGTTAGTTTCTGAATGGTCTTCCTAAATTACTTCTGTAAGGTTTGCTAGGTATGTTTAGGAGTGGAAGAGACAAATTCAGCAACCACAGCAGAACCAGTATTTGGTCAGTATGGAGTCTTTGCATCAATTTCAGTTGGCATTAGATCAGACCCTATATTTGCAAAGTCATAAATCCGATTTCACTTCCAGTAGAAATCTGCTCAAAAAGATCCTCTAACCACAGTTCCCCTCCCACCCACCCCAAAAAGGTAAAGGTGAATGAAGAATTTTCACATTGACAGCACTAGTCAGAGTAAGTCATATGAAGTTGTCAGAGTGACAAACTGATATAAAGTATTAGCCAAGGCTGGCTATTCTTCCAAGCATTTTTATTCTCTATTTTCCACAGGGTGTTTGCGTGTTTGTTATTAAAATAAAACTAACAAACAGAACTGACTGATCTAAGAGCCCAGGCTCCTCTGTGCCAGTCAATGGACCAGCACCATCCCCTTGTGTTGCCATAAGTATTGATAAAAAGGACTTTATATTTAAAGTGACAAGTATATCATTACAGAAGTACTTAGAAGTACAAATATATTGTGGAAATAATACTTATGCATTTATAGGTAAAAAATACAAGTGCAAGTACTTTCAATGCCTGTATTCTCTGGCCAATATATGAACAACTACCTAAATAATATAAGCACATAGTTGAAGAGAAAGAAAAAGAGTAACGATTAAACTTTATTTATATACACAAAAGAGAATGGAACAACAATGAAAAAAAAACTTAAAACGTAAATAAAATTTCCTTTCCATTATATCATTTTTTATACATATAATGTACAAACAGCAGCTCATTTGATGAAATGGTCATTTTCTTCAACAACAGTAGACTCTTGAACGTATCATCCTGAAGACAGTTCCTTCTTGGCAAAAAGATTTGTCTAGCGCTACTGAATAATCTTTCCACTGGAGCATGATTGGCAGGGTAGTATTACATTTGATAAAAAGTTTAACAACTACTGGATATTTTTTCAATTGATCAAATTCATGAGATGGATCACTGAGGAGTTGCATACCAACAATTCTTAAGTGGGAGTCAGATGCCCCCGATCATCAAAGCAGTAGAAATTAGTGGCATCTTTGGATGTTGTCGCTTGATCTGTAGGCTTTGGTAGGCTGTCACAACAAACCATATCATGTAAAAAGAATTTCCTCTGAAATTTTTCTCTCCATCTGATTCAGCAGCCAATGCAACTTTAAAAAAATCGGTGTAGCACAGAAACAACAAATGACTTTGCACTTTTGTTACTCACAGCTGCATCAAATGTCAAAATACGTCCAAACCTTTTCTATAGCCTTCCTTCACTTTATCTACCAAGCAAGAATTGTATTTTGGAAAAAATTAGTCAAGTCTAGATTTTAGCACAAGTGTGGTAGGCAGAAACACACCATAGAAAGACTAATGTTCTCCTCCCCTTAAGTTTGTCAAGTCCAGTGGCAACTGCGGACATCATCTCCAACAAGTCACCTAGAAATTCCAGCTGTGTTGGAGAATTTTGGCAGTGGGAGACGTTCTATCAGGCATATTGTAAATATGGTGAACGCTATTGAACTGTGAATTCCATTGCGTAGAGGTAGGTTTGGGGATTGTTTTTCCAAGCGTGTCATTCACAATCTCAGAACTCTTTGAACTCTGGTATGCAGTGTTGCTTAAGACAGAGCACTTACCCACTACATTTCTGAAGAGATGCTTGTATTGAGAGTTCTTGGCAAGAGCCCTAGAAGCATCAGTAGTTGCTATCAAGTTCAGAGTGTATGAAAAACAGTCATGTGTAGTGGCAAAATATGTGGTGGTAAAATATACATGAACAGTCAGCAGTATCGCTTGTCAAAACTTCATCAATACTCACATGGCTACATCTATCAGAACGTGGGGTGTCCACTTGTTTACTAGCATCATCCTCCAACACTCCAGGTCCTGAAAACAGCTTGAAGGCTTTAACAAAACTGCTAACACTGTCTTTGCCAAGTGTTATTTTTATTAAGTCCAGATCAAACGGTGAGTGGATCTGAGTCAATAGAGAAGTGATCTTATTGTTACCAATGTGTTCCAACAAAGTGTTGGAAGCTTAAAACTGCAGACTCTTGTTGGATTAGTAGTCAATCCAGTGACAGGTAATACCCACGTAGTTTCTTGCCTGAAGTGTCCACACATCTCCAGTTGTGCAAATATAATGTAGAGATGTCAATTTGTTTTTTATGCTTTCAAGAACCAAGTTGTATTGTCCCAGTAGTTTAATCTTTATTTTTTCGGTTCACATAACAGCAGCTTTGGGAATAATTCTAGTAAATAAAGTGCGAAAGCCACACCCCTCAACAGTTGACAGAGTCACCATATCACTAATAAAATTGAGAATTATCTTGTCTATTTTTTCTGTGAACACTGCTCCATCAGAGTCATTGCTGCAGAAAAGTATCAAAACAGGGGGCCTTTCACTTTGGGGTTTCCTCAGATGCTGTGAGCAAGTCATCAATAGTTTGCTTGCATCCAAAGTCTTTTTCTCCATGACTTCTCTAAAAAACAAATAAATATTTTATTTTATTCAGAGCAACTATGTATATATTAATTTGTAATTATTATTCTGCTCAAATACAAAAGGAAAAACAAATGCTAAGTTGTGTATAAAACATACCATAAATACTGCTTGGGGCCTGTGTTTTACAAAAAACTGAATTAGAGTAAATATGGTATTTATGGCCTTTTCTAGCCTAGTAAATCACAATTTCAGGAAACATCAAAACAGCAGTTCAAGAAATAATAAATATGTCCAATTGAGGGGAAAATATAGTGAGCAAAAAATGGAATGAACCATATTTAATTAATAATAATTATTTACCTGCATGTTTGGTGAAATCTGAGAACGCCTTCTGTTGTCTGTGAATTGTCTTTCTTTTTGGTTTGCACAAACTACAAAGTGCTTCAATAAAGTTCCCATCATCTTCAACAACATCTGAGAAGTAAGTTCTCACTACAATCGGCAACACTTTATTTTCAGACGCCATTAGTGACTGAAGAGATATTTCCAGATTGAAGACGACTAAGAATATTTACAACTCAACAGGAAATGAATCAGGAAGTATAATCAATGATACAATGACTGGCAGTGGTGGCACTAGGCAGAAGCTGACAAAACAATTCCTTAGGCCCCAATTTCCCAATAGCCCCTTCAGCATTGGAGCATGCCCAGTGCCTGGTAGGCATTTCTTATCCTATCCTGCAGGGTATGCAGCTACTGGGCTTGTCTTCTCAATGCAGGACACTGAGAGGTATGTGCCTGCCTGCTCTGCCCCCTCCCCTATACTGATGCATCTCTCCAATAGGCTGGACCTGTCGTGATCAATCAGAAATGAAAAGGGCAGGGCCACCACCCTCCCTGCCTGGTGGAACAGCAGGAACAACAGAAAAAAGCCCATGGCAGCTGGAACTGAGGGCCTAAAGTGCCCAACCCAGTGGTTTCTGGGGACGAACCAGAATCCAGGAGAGTTTGAAAAAGTACTTGCAGATTTTTTTTTTTTAAAGTTACTTATGATTTGGGTACCTTCAACAGTACTTAAATACAAGCACTAAGTACAGAATACATAAAAGTACTTAAGTACAGTTATGTAGAGTGCTTCAAAATATTTAAGAATACTTAAGTACTTGGTAACAGAAAACTCACCTGTGTTGTAATGAAGATAGGTTGGCTGCTCACTGGTGAATTAGTAACATGGTTGGCATTCTGCATCACCTGAACAGGTCGTAACACTGGCTGTGTTACCATTGTGCCTAGCCCCGAGGTTGGGTTCTGGGTAAGGATTAGTGGCTGTCCACCCTGCTGAACAAGAGGGTTGCCAGCTGGAAGAAGAAAAACAGAAGTAGCTGTCAAATAAGATCTGCTTATTTTACACACCTTAAATTTTTCACACAGATTCCTCAGTGACTAGTTTTAGCCTCCACAATTTGAATTAGTTACACTGAACACATTTTAAAATATATTATCCAAAAGACCCACCTCTCCCATGCATCATCATTTTACTAGTCTGCACATCTGAGATTTTCAAAGCTGTCCAGGGAACTGGGCATCCAAATCCCACAGGTAGTTCTAATAAAAAATTTCAAAGATGGATTTCTCCTGCCCCCCAGCATAGTTGTTGAACATTGATCTGGCAGCGTAATGAGACTAGAAAAGTCTCCGAGCTAACAAGAAGAGAATTCCCTTGGCACGCAGGTACTACTTCAGGGTCAGGTAAACTGTCACAGGACCTCTCACAAGCCCAGTGTAAGGGGTGCGCCAGGAGAAGAACCACAGTGCACAGCATCATAGAAATTCTGGGCAGCACTGCCAACCATAGGCAGTCAGAGATGGCAGCCACAATCATGCTGAGGGTTGCACTGCCCCTTAGAACAACCCAGTACTGGGAGGGCACAAAAGTGACCTTAAAGCCACCTTAGCCCCTCTTCCTGCTCCTGGACAGTGCTTGTATGTGCTGCACATCCAAGAGACACCGTACACAATCTCACTTTCAGCCTTAATATACAGAAAAATTATTGAGCACGTTTGGATCACACAAGAGCAGGGGTCAGCAACCGTTCAGAAGTGGTGTGCCGAGTCTTCATTTATTCACTCTAATTTAAGGTTTTGCGTGCAAATAACAAATTTTAACGTTTTTAGAAGGTCTCTTTCTATAAGTCTATAATATATAACATACAACAATAGTTTAGTTAAGTAAATAAGGTTTTTAAAATGTTTAAGAAGCTTGATTTAAAATTAAATTAAAATGCAGAGCCCCCCTGGACTGGTGGCCAGGACCTGGGCAGTGTGTGTGCGTGCCATAGGTTGCCTACCCCTACAGTCCTGAGAAAATCCTAAAATACTGTAAGGCCTTTGCCCCTTCAGTTCAGAAACTTTTTTTTTTTTTTAATTAAAGAATGGTAACTCTTTTTTGCCTAGCCTACATGCTGGGCTTAAGTCTGTGAAAAAGACAGTATCTTGTGTCCTTTGAATTCAATATCCTAATATTACATGGTATGTGAAATATTCCATCACAATCCCTTTGGTCTCAAAGAGTTATTATGCACCTACCGGGTCTCCTTGAGGGAATACCATTGCCTGTTACTATTACATGCAGTGCTGGTTTTGCTACTATTGTTATAGTTGCCTAACACTTTCCCTTATAAAATGGCATTTTCAGTTGCAGTTAATTTTGCAAGATTTTGACTGTCCAGGCTAAATTTTTCCATGACAGGTGTTTGCCTCAAGCTGAATTTTCTTAGGAAACTTTCAGCATAAAATGGTTCACCATTTCAGAGAGTGAGATAAAAAGAAAATATGTTGTTCTACTCATGTTAGAAAAATTCTTACAGTGTTTTGTTGAGAAATTCTAGCACCTATTGGCTATGTAGCA
Organism: Mauremys mutica; assembly: GCF_020497125.1. Taxonomy (NCBI): domain Eukaryota; kingdom Metazoa; phylum Chordata; order Testudines; family Geoemydidae; genus Mauremys; species Mauremys mutica. Next base: position 21,845,840 of record NC_059088.1, on the reverse strand, counting down.
GGAACTTTATATTTGCCAGAAGGATCCTCTGGTGTTGAGGATGTGTCTTTTGCCATTCCCATGAAAAAACAAGCGAATTTGGCTATCAGCATCTGAAAACCTTCATTTGCACATGCTCAACAGAGGTTTGTTAGGCACTGACTCCATTATTCTCCAAAGATTCTGTCTGCACCACCCCCGTACAGCTCCTTTATGTCAACCACAGTGACCATGCATCATTCTCAGAGTACAACTAAGCATGCTCAGTCTTAGGGCTGCAGGGAACGTAGGGACTTAGCAGGTCTGTCCCTGCAACTGCCCCTCCTGGTACCCAGAGGGCTGCTGTGGCACCAGAACTGAGAACAGGGAGATAGTTTCTCCTGTGTGCTCAATGCTTCTTCAGTTGGCACCCAGGCAGCACAAAGGATGGAGAAGGAATAGGAGGAAACAACCTGACTGCACAAAAGAAAGGGGGTGAGGAGAGAGACATACTAGGAAAGGGGAAAATAGGGCAAAAAGGTCTTTAACCACTGAAACATACTCTGCTACAGACCCTGCAATAGAACTCAGGAGTCTTGAGTCCTAGCATACCTCTCTTGCCACTAAATAGCAGTGAAACTCACTGCCAAAATGTGCATCTCATTATCCTCTCTGTGGGCTAGTCACCTGGGGGGAATAAGTCTTGTTAACTGAAGTCTATGCTGTGGACCTAAAGGTGCCAGTCTTGCTGATGACCCATGTGGGGGGTCAACAGAACTCCATGTGATGAAATTTCTGTTTTTGCAGTTTACTTATTTTGGTTTAAGATTAGGAAGTTAAATAAATAAATTTTAAAAATAAGTTATGTCAAAAGAACATTGTGGTTGCAAAGTCCAGCATGTAAAAGTTAGATAATGTCCAATTAAGGTTGCACAGGCAACTTTAATTCACTCCCCTTGTGCATATACATTATGATACAGACTTTAATTACATGATCACATAATATATTTTCCACAGAATATCTGCCTCATTCAGTGCACAGACTAAAAGGTGCTCTGGGAATGAATCAAGGTTGTATAACAAATGAGGCCGTGTCATCTGTATGAACCAGCCTCATTTGTTGCAGAGGTTGGAAGGTGTGTAGTGAATGAAACAAAGGACTGAAAGAGGAGAAAAGGGGTTTTGTGCTTATGGCAGTTGAATGTAACCCTAGAGAACAGGAGTCTATCCTGCCTCTCCCACTTAGTTCCTGTCTGATACTGGGTAAGTCACTTAATCCAAAAACTTCTCACAAGTGCCCACTGGATCTTCCTCATTTTCTGGGTTCCCACTTTAGAACACCTGAGACCTGATCTGAAGACGTGCTAAGAGCTCACAACTGCAACTGAAGTCAATGGAGCTGTGCTTTGAACATATACAGTGCTATAAAAACACTAAGTACTCTGAATAAAAATCAAGCCTGTGGCATCTCAGGTTGGGTTCCCAAAATGAGTGGGGCATTTGATGATTTTGGCTTCAATCTGTCTGACATCCTCATCTGTAAAATGGAAGATAATACCATCTTACCTGACAGGGATATTGCAAAGATGAAATTCATTCACTAATGTTTATGAACCACTTAGATACCACAGTGACGCATTTCAAAGAAAAGCCCATCAGGAAATGTATAATACTGTATTCAGGATTTAAATTTGTGTGCAGTAAAAAAGGCATGGGGTCAGACATTAAATGATGATGATAAAAAGTATTGCATAGCTACCCATTCGGTCAGCAGCATTGTTCCTGTGCACTGATTGAGGCAGGGGTCCTGCAGAAAAAACAGTGTGATCATGTAATTAGAGACTGTATCAAAATGCCAAAATAAGATTGTATAGGTAAGAAGTTGCCAACCCAAAACAAAGGAATTTTGCTGTGATCTCTTTTAATGAGTATTTCATATAGTACTGTTGGCAATTCAGTAGTGTTATTCTTCAAATCAGTACTCAACTAATATTAGCAGGTCTGTGCTCGAGGATATGTTATCTTTCAGAAGAGTTATAAAACCAAGATCCTGAACAATCATGGTCATTAAAGATCCCATGGCAACATTTGTACAACAAGAAGAGTTAACTGTAGCATCTTGGCCAAAATCCAACTAGAATAGAATGTTACATACCCTGCAGTAACTGTGGTTTTTCGAGAAGCTTTGTCCACAAAGATTTTGCTTTTAGTGGGCACACCCTATCCATGCAAGATAGGATTATTTTGGTCAGCAGTGTTAGTTGGGGCTATGCCTGTGCTCCAGTTGCCCTTGCATCTCCCACACTCCCAAGCACATAAAGGGCAGAGTGAACCCAATCACCCCTCAGTTTTTTCACCAATATAGAATCCTATAGAAGTAGGAATTAGTAGAAGTGGGCAAGGAGGGTAGGTTGTGTAATCTGTGTGGACAACACATCTCGAAGAACCCAGTTAATATAGGGGAAATAATCGTTCTTTCTTCAAGTGATTGCCCTGACAGATTTTATTCTGACTAAAAAGCAGTGTAGTTGTCCCATTGCTTGGAGGTGCATAGTAGGAGTGCTACTTAAATAAATGACTGCAGAACAGCCCTACTAAATCAGCATCTGATCTGGAAGCTTCTACTAAGGAACAGTGTCTTGTAAGTGTGTGGATTGAACACCATGTAGCTGCCCTACAAAATTCAGATATTGAGACATTCCTCAAACAGGCAGCAGAGGTTGCCTGAGCTCTAATGGAATGAGCTCTCACCTTGCTAACTCTCAACATATCCTTAGGCAACTGCAAACATACTTAGGTAACCTCTGAGAGGATACAAGTTGTCCTTTATTTCTATCAGCAAAGGCCACAAATAGTTTGGGTGTGAGCTGAATGATTTAGTTCTAAGTAAAAAGACAGTGCCCATACTACATTAAGTGTGTGAAGTTTAACTTCCCCTTGGGCTGAATGAGGTTTGGGAAAGAAAACTGGGAGGTGAATGGATTGGTTTTCATGGAACTGAGAGACAACCTTGGGCAGAAACTTGGGTGAGGTCTAAGAGTGGAAATGTCCTTATGAAACACCATATAAGGAGGACCAGTCATGAAGACCTGAGTTGCCTCTAACCTTTGAGCTGATGTAATGGCTATCAAAAATACAGTCTTCACTGACAAGTGGTATAGTTGCTACGAGCTCAAAATGGGGATCATCAACCCTGCTAATACTATACAGTACGTCCTCACTACAATGCCCTTCATAATAATGAACCTTCAGCTATAAAGAACCTGGTCCCTGAATCCCACTTCGAGCTCCACAGCTGCAGTGGAAGCTGACAGCTCCTCCAGCCCTGCCACAGCCACAAGGCTGGAGGAACTGTCAGTGGCCTCCTCTCCTCTCGTTTCCCCGCCGGGGCAGCAGGGCTCTTTCACTATAATGAACCACTGGCTATAACAAACAAATGGCTTGGATCCTGATGGGTTCGTTATAGCGAGGGTGTATTGTACTGAAGTCCCAGGAGTGTGGGGCGCCCAAACTGGAGGAAAAAGCCATGTATAAGGCCCTTCAGAAATCTTGCCACTGAGGGTGGGAAAATAACCTGTGACCCCTAGATAGGAAGGTGATGTTCAGATATTACTACTAGATGGAGCCTTATGGAGCTGATGGAAAGCCCAGATTGTTTCAAGGTTACAAAGGTCCAGTATTGGTGATTTTAAGGGAGAAAGCTGGTGGTGACGCCCAAACAGAAAACCTCTTCCATTTAGCTTTGCAATTAAATCTAGCTAAATATTTCCTGCTTTGTAGAAGAATGTTCTGAACCACAGCTAAACAGCTTCTTTTGGTGGATGTCATCTAGCCAGCATCCAGGCTGACAGATGTAAGGAAACTGTGTCCAGGTATGGGATTTGAATGGTGATGTCCCAGACCATCTCAGGCGGAGCGTAGGTGAAGTCTAGTATGCTGTACAATGTAAGTACATGAGGCTGTGTGTTCTGGAAGTCTGAGACATGTTCTCACTTGTGTGAGTTTCACCTAAATTTTGTTTGGAATCTCACTTGACGGTAATCTCTTGCTGATCTGGAGCCTAACAGTGCTCCTATAAATTCTATGCTCCAAATCAGTGTGGATTTTTGTCTGTTGTCTGCCACTTGGATATAGTTTTGTAGGTATGATCACTTCTCATGCTCTTGCTGAAGTCAAATGTCTTGCACACCTCACACCAGAGGTTAACCAGAATCCGGCCGTGTTTCTCTGCCCAGCTAGCAGTGTGCCTGTTGAAGTAAGGCTAGACCATGATTCCCTGTCTCCTCACATAAGCTGTCACAACCTTGGTGAATGCCCTTAAACATAAAAAGAATATCAGGCTATACTATCCGTTCTCACAATGGGCATCAAAACCTGCTGCCTTGTGGAAACCCCAGTCTATGGGGCAGCAGAGGACCATTTGCGATAGTATTTGTCTCCTCTTCAGTGGCTCCAAGGTACTCCGTGGCCAACTGTAATATTAGGTAGAGGAATGCTGTATGAAGGATGGCTCTTGAAGTGACTGCTTCCTCCTTGGGGTCGAGATATAGACGCCTGAAGAGTGTAGTCACCCTTGAATCCTTCAAGTAGTAGAGGGCCTCATCCATTCCAGTGTTGAAAAGTTTGTTACCCTCAAAGGGGAGATCCTCAATTGTTGCTTGGACCTCCCTGGGAATCCCCAAAGACTGATACTATTACCTCCTCATGGCTACTGCAGCAGCCATTGTGAATGCTGTATAGTGTTAAACATGTACAGCTCAACCTGTAGGGAAGTGTGGGCAGTCAGCTGTCCCTCTGCCATGACAGACTTCATGTTCTCCTGGGGTTCCTTGAGAAACTTGTTTATAAACTAAGACAACTTATCCCAGTTTAAAAAAAACAAAACAAAACATACAGGTCTGTCGCATCTTACGCACATTTAACATGCGCAATTTCAGCCTTACGCGGTCGGCAAAAACAAAAAAAGAGAGAGAAAAACAACAACTTTAATACTGTACCTGCAGTGCGGGCGATTCCGCCCGCCATTCAACTCAATGTAATTTTGACTATATGCGGTTTTCGCTTTACGTGCTAACCGCGGAACGGAACCCCCGCGTAAGATGAGACTCGTCTGTATTTCGAGATAAGGGCTGAGGGCCTGATAGTCACCCTCATCCAGAGGCTAGCTGACAAATATACCATGCAGTTGAAGAAGGCCCCATTTTCTTATCCTTCTTTCTCAGTGTGGACCTAGGAAGTCCCTGCTGTTTTGATCTCTCCTGAACTGCTGCCCCTACAAGAGAACCCAATGCTGGATGAAAATAAAAATACTTGAATCCCTGATCAGGAATGTGGTAGTCCCGGTCAGCTCTTCTGAATGTAGCCAGGTTGGCTATTTTTTGCAGGCTCCAGTAGCCCTTTATTAATGGGCATCGAAGCCTGACTAGCAGAGAGATGCAGAATATCCATGAGTTTGTGCTGCTTCTCTCATATCACTTCAAGGGCTACATCTAAGGTTTCTGCCATATATTTAATTAGGTCCTAGAATACCTTAGACTCATCAACTGAGGCCACCATGGGTGAACTCACTGCCTCATAAGGCATAGCAGGCATCAAGAGTGCCCATCATAAATAGGCATCAAAGCATCACACAAGGAACAGGTCTTAAATCCTGGTGACTTAGATTCTGCAATAATGCTAGTACCCCAGCACAAGGGGAGAGATGTAGGCTAATGTATCTAATTATATAGAAATAAAACCAATGGGTGCAAAAAGGAGAAAAATACACCAATCAGATATCATACACCAGGCTAAGAAAAAATGACAGAGTGTGCAGAGCAAGCAGACATTGCAGGTTCCAACTCGTTGCCATGGGCAGGAAGAAGGAAGTGAGGGCCAGTTGGGCCTGTTTTTCCCTTTATGCAGTCAGATGGGGAGGCATGAGGAAACCAAGGGTGACCACTGACCAAAAGAATCAGTCTCCTGCATGGGTGTGTGTGTGTGAAGCACAGTAAGAGTCCAATGTGTGTGGACAATCACTCGAATGAAATTATAATCTGCCTGCCAAAATTCCCCTTGTAGTTTTAACTGGGCATAGTATTCTCTCTCACTTCTTGTCCTAAACTGTTGTATAGTATTGCTGTATCCTGTCAGGCTGTTGTCGCGTATTAGAGATGGGAAAAATATTCCCTTATACTGTTTCAATATTTTAAGTGTGTAAAACACTTTGCTTCTTGGGGTGAAAAGTGCTACAGGAATGTAAATTATGTTTTTATTTGACAGTGAAATTACTGAATCAAAACTGTCACACTAATGTAGAAGATGGAGACCTATCACATTTTCATAACAGCATTGCTTTAAAAAAAAAAATTAAGTAAGGGAACACTGTCAAAGCTGGCAGACAAACATTGGACCTTCTAGCTACATATGTAAACACCAAGAATTATTTAGAGTGGGGCACAGAGGTAGAAGTAGGAATAATTGAAGGAAATAACAACAGGGAACATGTAGACTGAATGCCAATTTAAAAGACTTGCTGGAAGTGAGATGTATTTATGAAAATCTCCCCAAGGAAAGTGGTGGAAGCCTAATCACTTCAGATATTTAAAACTGAACAGTAATGAACAATCCTGCTCCAGCAGAGAAATGGACTAGAGGAACCAAGAGATATTGTCCATCTTCTAACTTCTGCAATTCTGTTATTTGATTCATAGACACACAAAGGTACTGCCGTTCACTCCACTATGTCCTTCTACTTCCCTTCTTCTGAAGTAGAGTTAGGCCATGTCTACGCCAGTGAGCTTACGCTGTAAGATCGCTCGTGTAGCTGCTCTAGACTGATGGGAGAGAGCTCCCTCGCTGACAAAGCACTGTGCACACTATCACTTATGCCTGCAAAACTTATGTCGCTCAGGGTTCCCTCACCACACACACAACTGAGCGACATGAGATTTGTCGACAAAAGTGGTACTGTATACATGGCCTTAGAGTCTTGTACATTTTAATACTGAAAAGGACAACATGCCCATAAGGGAATTCCTGCACAGGGTTTGTTACTGTAGGGTCACAGGTCCAGAAGCTGACTTTTTAATCAGCATGGTGGATCTTGTTTAAGAGAAGTTAAATTTTAGGTCTGCTAGCCTGCATGCAGCATTGATTAAGAAACAATAATGTAGTAGCTAGGAGAAGATGGATGAGATTTAATGGACTTTTGCAAGTCTAATTTGGAATTATTTTTAATGAATGTAAAGCAAAATGCAACAAGACAACCTAGGAATGTAAAAAACTAACTGCTAAAAGCTGGGATGGCTCAAGACATGGCTCGTTTCTTGAGCCTTCAATGTAGTCTGCAGTTTAAAACAGGATTTGACCCTCACAATTACTGGGCCAGTAGATATTGCAGGGATTGTAGAGGTGACAGATGCCCCTCTGGCACTTTGCCACTTCAGTCCCTGCTGGCAGCAAGCCTAAAGGGATTCCCCTGTAAGCCAAAGTCACATAGTAAGAGATGGCATCAGCTCAAATAACACCACTGCTCCAGAAAGAAAAGTCCACATTCACAGCCAAAGAATTTTATTCATATTGGTCTTAAAAGTTAATTGCCTGAGTTATTCTCTGTTGTACTAGTAATCCAACTGATATTAATGGAGAAGTATGACAGCAACCAAAAGAAGAATGTAGCCTAATGTATGTAAACTAATGGGCTCTAGAGAGATATAGAAAATAGTCATGTTTCTACAGCTCCGTTCATCTCAAGGGATTGCAAAGCATTTCACAAACTTAAACTGATATTAGCAACAATTAAAAACAAAAAACAAAAAAAACCCCACCACTACCACAAAACTAAGTTTACTAGCAGTTAAGGTTGACCACATATTCCATCCACCTAAAATCTTAAAAGAATGGAAATAAGAAATTAAGACTTGTGCATTCCTTTCCACTTTCATATTGCCTACAGCACTCGATAATGCACTCCAACACTCCACAAGACTTTCACTTCCATCTCCAACAGATACCAAAAAGCAACATATATCCCAACTTCATCAAACTCGCACTCCAGCACAATGATCTATAGACAGTAGTCTCATATACTATTATATCAGTACATCTGACAGTCATACATTCCATGCATTTGGGATGTTATTCTGCCTCAGTACCATGTGGTCATTGTTAAGCTTCCCCCTCTGCTTCTCCAGAGTATTTCCCTCTTACACACACCTCTTTAGTTAAAAAACTTTGCATCAGAATTCTGTAGTGGCCACAGTGTTACTTTTTAGGCCAAATGTTGACCAAGAAATTGTATGAGCCCTCAGACTCACTCCTCTTTAGAGCATCCTGTGGCGACCATAGGTCCCAACATACAGTACTCCACCATGATCTGAGAAGTAGGCAAAGTATTTAGATGCAGCTCCTATGCTCCTGTGCCATTGCCATCCAGAATTGAACAGAGTTTTGGCAACACGTGCAATGCTGCACACTATAATTCTTCATTCATTTCTATGTCAGGTAGCCTGTGACTGAAAGACAGTCTACAACACATACACACAAAAGAAAAATAGCTGTGAAGAATGCTCGGGACCCTCATTTGGCTTGGCTCAGTCTATGTGACTGAAGTTTTTAATCTCTTCCTTAAAGCTTAAAAGAAACAGAAGGCAGTGACATTTGCACAGTGCCAATTGTTAATGCATTTCTGTAAGCCAGACCAAAAAAAAAAAAAAGGTCTTCGTTAATTGAGACCACACCTCTTCCTTTTAATATAACTGTTGGAGAGACAGATATGTAGAAATGTAATACCAGCTGTTAATGGCCAGGGCATGAACAGTACTCCAAGCATCTAATTCATTAGGAAGACAATTTTATATACTTCTGTGATTTACAGAACACATACTGAAATTTTCTAACTAGCCTGCAGCATTATGTTAGTAATCTTGCTAAGTCTCCAATGTTCTAGATGCCCAAAGGGTTTGCTTGACACATTCAGACTCAACGCAGCAGTCTCTCAGCAGGGACTGAGAAAGGAAGAGAGAACAGTCTGGTTTCGTTTTCAGATGAGACGGTGGAGCTTTGAATTAGAGTATCATGGCAGCAGTTTTCCAAGACTCTTAAACAGCCATCAAAAAAAAAAAAAAAAAGTGGACAAAATAAGAGGGTGTGTCAGAGTTTGGCAGGACTATCATAGAACTATAATAATTTCCGATGTGACAAAAAACTATTCTACTTCAATTTCTGTGGATCATTTAGATAGTGACCACCCCCTAAGTTAAAAGTACAAATTTTGGATACTCATCTAGCAAACTCAGTTTTACTGATTAATGCGTATTTCTAACAGACTTTTAAAATATTGAATATTATCAATCAGTAACCCTTAAGCTTTAGTTTATTAGTGTTAATCTAATTAGCATGCCAATACCACAAGGATTTGTATTATTTTTTTGTGATTGATTTAAGGCACCTCCCTAATCAACCTTTATCATTAAAACTATTAAATATTTTTAATACTTTTTCAATAAACAAATTACTACTTCAAATAAGGTATAGCACCTGTCCTATTACCTGCACATATGATCAATTTTTCTATAAAAATAATTAGTATCTGATTATTAAGTAGATTTATTGGACACTGAATAATAATCATCTTACATTTATATAGCCCCTTTAATCCCAAAGGATCCTAACACTCTTTATTAATGTAATTCATTGAAATACAAAGTAGACAGAGAAATCGCTTTAGCCACCTCAGCAATTAAACACAGCAGCTGCTTAACAGCACACTGAATGACAATTTTACAATAGGAAGTGAAGAATACCATTATCCAATTCAGACAGCAGGAAAGGTTCAAGGAAATAATATTATTCAAATTTAAAGTTGGCCAATGCACCAGTTTAATATCTCTACTCTTCCAAAATGCAACACTGGTTCTTTAGTGACCACAAGTGGTCAAGTCCTTTGTTTTATACCACATCTGAAAGACTATAAAACTGGCAACAGCAATTTCCCCTAACATGCTGGGGCACTGGATTCAGCATTGAATTAGAGAAAAGAGAAGCATCTATTCCACTTCCAGCAGAAGAGGTTACTCACCTTGCACAGTAACTGAGGTTCTCCGAGATGTGTCCCCCTGTGGGTGCTCCACTTCAGGTGTCGGTGCACCCCGGCACCACTGATCAGAGATTTTCGGTAGCAGTGCCCAGTTGTGACGCGTATGCGCAGTAGTTGCCCCACAGTACCGCTGACGCTTCATCTAGCGCTTGCGCAGCCCGACCCCCTCAGTTCCTTCTCTACCACAGAGTCTTTTCTGCGAACTCTAAAGTAGAGGGGAGGAGGGCGGATAGTGGAGTACCCACAGGGACATACATCTCAAAGAACCTCAGTTACTGCACAAGGTGAGTAACCTTCCCTTCTCCAAGTGCTGTCCCTGTGGGTGCTCCGCTTCAGGTGACTGCAGAGCAGTACCCCATTATGGAAGGAGTAGGCTGTACAGCTGAGGCTAATACCATAAGGCCAAGTATTGTATTGGCCTCTGAACTCTGAGTTATTATGTAGTGGTTTGTGAATGTGTGTACGGAAGGCTCAAGGGATAGTTTGGCATATTTCTCTGACTAGAACATTATGTAAGAATGCGGTCCAGGCAGAAATCGATCTAGTTGAATGGACTCTAATCCCTGTCAGGGGTTCTATATTTTGTTGTTGGTAACATAAATGGATGCAATTCAAAATCCATTTTGATAGTCTGTTTCAAAATGGCTGTGCTCTTTGATCGTTCTTGGTGACTTATAGAAAGGTTTCATTCTATCTAGGTAAAATGCTAGTGCTCTTCAAACATCTAGTGTGGAGAATAGATTCCTGTGTAGACCTATCTGGTTTAGAGTAAAACGCAGGTAGATGGATAGGTTGATTGAGATGGAATGATAAATTTAGGGTGTGGTCCCATAGTCACTGTGTCTTTAAATAATATGGTATAAGGAGGATGGGCCATGAGGGCCCCAATTTCACCCACTCTACGTGCTGAGGTGATCACGACCAGGAACGCTACCTTCATTGATAAATGTAGTAAAGAACAGGTAGCAAGTGGTTCAAAAGGGGCTCTGGTAAGGCCTTGGAGGACTATATTTAGGTCCCATGCTGATGTAGGGTTGCAAACTTCAGGGTACATGTTCTAAATGCCTGCAAGAAAGCGTTTCATAATGGGGTGCACGAAGGCTGAAAAACCATCTATCTTGTGGCAGAAAGCAGCTCTGGCTGCGAGGTATATCCTAAGTGAACTAATAGATAACCCCAAGTTATCTCAAATGCAACATGTGCTCCAAAATCAAACGTATCAGTGCTGATATGTGGCTGTCGTGACACCATGAGGAGAATCTTTTCCATTTATGGAGGTAAGTGGTAGGCATGGTAAGTTTCCTGCTGTTTAGCAACAACTTTTCAACCTCTTCTGAACAGGTTAGTTTGTCATGATGGAACGATAGAGGAGCCATGCTTTCAGGTGGAATTTTCCTAGATTCGGGTGAAGAACTTGACCCTCATCCTGAGAGAGAAGATCCCGATGGAGAAGAAGGGTGTACAGGGTGCATGGGGTGCAAACTGCGGTTCAGGTATGGAAACCATGTCTGTCTGGGCTATCTCAGAGCTATCAGTACGATCCTGGCTCTGTTGGTCCATATCTTGTGTATCACTCTGGATAATAACGGTACCAGTGGGAATGCGTACAGGAGGGGTGCGTTCCATCGGATGACAAAGGCATCTCCTAGGATTGTGGTCCTAGTCCTGCTCATGAGCAAAACCATGGACATTTGCAGTTTCGTGATGTTGTGAACAGACTGATGTGCAATGACCCCCACATGCGGAATATGTGTTGTGTGATGTCATTGTTCAGTTCCCATTCGTGTTCTTGGGAAAACTGTCTGCTCAATGTGTCTGCCATTGTGTTCTGTTGGCCCGGGAAGGTACGACGCAGTAATGGTAATATTGTGGATAATGCACCGGTTCCATAATTTTATGGCTTCTGTGCACAGGGAATGAGATCGAGTTCCTCCCTGCTTGTTTTGTAGAACATACAGGCTATGTTGTCTGTCATTATTCCTAGTGATTTGTTTCTTATCATTGGTAAGAAATGTTGGCACGCGTTTCGAACTGCTTGTAGTTTGAGTAGATGGATGTGTAATAACAACTCCACGGGAGACCATTTCCCTTGGATTGTGTGTTGATTCAAGTGCACACCCCATCCGATCAGTGAGGCATCTGGATGGATGCTGGGTCTTGGTGAAACAGGACACCTGCGCACACATTGCATGGGTTTATGCACCATTGTAGTGATTGTATGACTTTTGGTGGTAGTGACAGGAGTCTGTTTAGATTGTGCTCAGTCATCCCTAGAGATCGTGCATGTGCAGTCATTTGTGCTTGATCACAAAGACAGAGCCGCCATGTGTCCTAACAGTTCTAGGCAGGTGCGTGCAGAGACCCTTGGACTGTTTGTGACTACGGATATGAGAGTGGTCATTGTGAAGAATCTGGTCAATGGTAATAAAGCTTTGGCTTCTATCGAGTCTAGGTAAGCGCCGATGAATTCTAGTTGCTGAACCAGAACTAAAGTAGATTTCTTATCATTTATTTGTAACTGTAGGGTATGGAAAAGTGTCATACTCTTCTATGTGAAGTGTATTGCTTCTGCTCGAACGCGACCCTTCAATAGACAATCGTCCAAGTATGGGAATATCATAATTCCCTGTTTACAGTATTCTTGCCAGCAAGTTAAAGAAGTATGGGCTGGATGAATGGATGGTAAGGTGGATAGAAAACAGGCTAGATGGTCGGGCTCAACGGGTAGTGATCAATGGTTCCATGTCTAGTTGGCAGCCGGTATCAAGCGGAGTGCCCCAAGGGTCGGTGCTGGGGCCGGTTTTATTCAATATCTTCATTAACGATCTGGAGGATGGTGTGGACTGCACCCTTAGCAAGTTTGCAGATGACACTAAACTGGGAGGAGTGGTTGATACGCTGGAGGGTAGGGATAGGATACAGAGGGACCTAGACAAATTAGAGGATTGGGCCAAAAGAAATATGATGAGGTTCAACAAGGACAAGTGCAGAGTCCTGCATTTAGGATGGAAGAATCCCATGCACTGCTACAAACTATGGACCGAGTGGCTAGGCAGCAGTTCTGCAGAAGAGGACCTGAGGATTACAGTGAACGAGAAGCTGGATATGAGTCAACAGTGTTCCCTTGTTGCCAAGAAGGCTAATGGCATTGTGGGCTGTATCATTAGGAGCATTGCCAGCAGATCGAGAGATGTGATCATTCCCCTCTATTCAGCACTGGTGAGGCCTCATCTGGAGTACTGTGTCCAGTTTTGGGCTCCACGCTACAAGAAGGATGTGGATAAATTGGAGAGAGTCCAGCGGAGAGCAACAAAAATGATTAGGGAGCTGGAGCACATGACTTATGAGGAGAGGCTGAAGGAACTGAGATTGTTTAGCCTGCAGAAGAGAAGAATGAGGGGGGATTTGATAGCTGCTTTCAACTACCTGAAAGGGGGTTCCAAAGAGGATGGATCTAGACTGTTCTCAGTGGTAGAAGATGACAGAACAAGGAGTAATGGTCTCAAGTTGCAGAGGGGGAGGTTTAGGTTGGACATTAGGAAAAACTTTTTCACTAGTAGGGTGGTGAAACACTGGAATGGGTTACCTAGGGAGGTGGTGGAATCTCCTTCCTTAGAGGTTTTTAAGGTCAGGCTTGACAAAGCCCTGGCTGGGATGATTTAGTTGGGTTTGATCCTGCTTTGAGCAGGGGGTTGGACTAGATGACCTCCTGAGGTCCCTTCCAACCCTGATATTCTATGATTCTACGGCTGGCTAACCCATGGACGTGTCCTCCTATGCCATTCCCAATGCACTGGGCACAATGGGACCCATGGGAGGTCTTCAGATCTCAGACCCAAAGACCTCACACCCCACAGAGGCAACAGATTTGCCTTTCTATAGTGACAGCCACTGAGCCCTCGGAGTTCCATGAGGATTCCGAGGATTTGGAGGATTCCAATACTCAAGGCTGCTGTACAAAGTCAGAACGTCCCTCTGGAAGAGGTGACTGAAAATCAACATCAGCTCTTAAAAATACTACACCCAGCGTCCTCAACAAAGCTAGCACTACCAATTAATAGCGTCCTGCTGGAACTAGAAGAATCAGTATGGCAAATTCCAGCTACCATACCCGCCATGGGCAAAAGGGCAGATAGGAAATATTACGTGCCCAATAAAGGCATGGATTTCCTATTCTCGCCCCCCTCAACCAAACTCCTTGGTGGTGGATGCGGTGAACCTGTGTCACAGGCACCACCAGCCAAGATGCAATTTGGTCCCCAGTCTGTAGTAGTGCATGGGATTCTTCCGTCCTAAGTGCAGGACTTTGCACTTGTCCTTGTTGAACCACATCAGATTTCTTTTGGCCCAATCCTCTAATTTGTGTAGGTCCCTCTGTATGCTATCCCCACCTGCCATTTTATCTACCACTCCTCCCAGTTTAGTGTCATCTGCAAACTTGCTGAGGGTGCAATTCATGCCATCCTCCAGATCATTAATGAAGATATTGAACAAAACCGGCCCCAGGACTGACCCTTCGGGCATTCCGCTTGATACCAGCTGCCAACTAGACATGGAGTCATTGATCACTACCCGTTGAGTCCAATGATCTAGTCAGCTTTCTATCCACCTTATGGTCCATTCATCCAGTCCATACTTCTTTAACTTGCTGGCAAGAATACTGTGGGAGACCGTATCAAAGGCATAAGGACATGTCCCTGTGTAACCAGTCCCTGGCACTTTTGTGCAATGGCGGTGGCTTGGTGCCTGATGGACAGGAGTGCCCTGAATGGAAGACTGCCTCTCCTAGGTCATCTTCCTTGTCACTTGAAAATTGCTGGGCATTAGGTGAGTCCATCTGTACCAGTGCAATTGGCACTGGAGAACAGTCGGTGCCGAGTATAAGTGACCCAGGCTTGGATGCTATCTCAATGTCAGTTGAGTGAGGGAGGATGCGCAGTGCAATGGGCATCGGTGCCATACTTTTATGTGTAGATGCCTGTGAGTTCGGTCCTGTTGGTACCGCCCGCTTGTGTGTGGTCTTGGTTGGTGCTGACTTAGTGCATTCAGGCATTGGCTCCGCAGCATGTGGCACTGGCGGAGGTAGCATGGTAATTGGAGGCGCTATCGGCACCATGTCCTTCCTTAGGGTATTCGATGCCATGGAGAAGGAGGCTGATTTGTGCCTACTACTTGACTCCTTATCTCTGCCAAAGAGGTCCCAGTACGGATGGTGCCGGAGGTGCCTGGAGCATCAAACGTGCTCACTCCACTGGCCATCGGCAGCGAGGGTAGTGATCATGCTACAGACTGTTTCCTCTTCAGAGGTTCTCCATGGGTTGGAGATGTCTCTCTCTTCCTCGATTTTCTGGAGGAAAGGGAACTCGCTCTGTCCAGTGAGGAGGCACCTGGAGAATCCCCGATGGGGTTTTTCCAAGGTAGACCATGGCGTTAGGGATTTCTCCATAAGGATGCTTTTAAGTCTGAGATCGCTATCCCTCCTTGCTCCGGCTGTAAAGTTGCTCCAATGATTGCAATTTTGAGGGATGTGCGTCTCCCTCGGGCAACGGATGCACTGTGAGTGTCCATCAGAGACAGGCATAGCTTCCTTACACGAAGTGCAGCATTTAAAACCAAGGAAGCCTGGCATTTTCATTGTCCAATTTTGTCATAGTACAAGGAGATAGAAACGAAGAGGAAGGCTCTCCGAGATTTTTTTTTTTTTTTTAAATGGGGAAAGTCTAAGTCATTAAATGGAAACCTAAGACTAACTATGAACTAACTACTGGGAATTAAACTTAACAGTAAGATTAGAAATAGTTTTCTAGGTAAATTTTTGACACTGCCGTTGGAGCTCTGTCTGCAGCCAAGGACAGTTGAGAAGGAACTGAGGGGGTCGGGCTGCGCAAGCGCTAGATGAAGTTCCAACAGTACCGCGAGACAGCTACTGCGCACGTGCATCCCGACCAGGCACTGCTACCAAAAATCTCCGATTAGCGGTGCCGGGGTGCACCAATATCTGAAGTGGAGCACTCACAGGGACAGCACTCAAAGAACCTACAGTTTTTAAAAGAGGTCTCCCATCCAAGTACTAACCTGACCCATTCCTACTTAGCTTGTGAAATATCACAGGTTCACAAGCACAAGAGCGTATAGCTACCATTATGGCCTAACATTCCCCCCTGAACACCCACACCCATAATATATTGAAAGCATTTCTGCTTACCATTGTTGTTTGCAAACAGCGTCACTAGTGTCTTCTTAGCACTGTCACTGTTTTGAGCCCCACTGCTACTGACCGATGTAGCTGTAGAGAGATTACCTCCTATGGATGCATGGGCAACAATCGGCAGAGGGGCAGAAACAGGCTGCAGACTCACTGAAACTGCCAGGAAGGAATTTCATAGTCACATTTAGAAAAATAACACAGAGACACTACAAAGTTTGCAGAGATGCCATAACAGCATGCTGTTTGGGCATATTGCTATTGTATTACACTAAGTAAAACCTGTAGTTTCAGGTATCCTGTTTTCTAAGCCCAGTATTTCCTACCAAGCTACACAAGCAAAAAAGGCATTTGGCCAGTTCAAGACCATTGTTACTTATTTGCTAAAACAGATTATTCCCCATCCCCTGCTGAATTATTTTCTCCTTGCTGATGCCACTCTGTCTGCCACAGAAACCTCCCTTTAGCTCTGCTCCAGCTGGAAGAACATGAAGAAGCAGATGGCACCAAAAAGAAGCAGAACTACACCCTCCCTGTTGGAGGCACTGTCTTATCCTACTCACCTACCAATATACCCAGCATCTACTAGCTTGTGGTTTCTTGTAAAAGCCCTGGTGTTGAATCCTTCCCCAAATATCCCATGTTAACAACAAGATGCAAACAGCAGCTAGTCAAAAGAAGTTAAAAAATTAGCTGCCAAGAACACCCCCAGAGCACCGCATAACAGGATTAGAACCTAGGTTCATAGTAGTTAAAGATGCAATAGGCCAACTACCCTTGAACTAGAGCACAAGATAGTCCCTAAAAGTACCAGATATTAAACTGATGCTATTCTTGATCTTAGCCAAAAGGCCAAGAAAAAGCAATTCAAATGGCCAAACAAAAGACTAATTTATTAAATATGCCAGTCTGTTCCACCCACATGCACAGCTAGGAAAGGACTTAAAAAAACCCAACAACAACTCACAACACACACCAGGCTCAATAAACTGGGATGAACCAGAAGGATAGTGAGTAAATTTTTTTTTATTTTATTCATGTTACATCTACTCTTGAATTTTAAATCAATTATTGTGATAATTACCCAATTTAAATATTTATTACTTTATCCCAGCCCCGTTCAACATGTTCATAACAGCTCAAGTCAATATTTATGATGCATCATTCTTATACAAATACCTAGATTGGGTAATTATAACTGGAACTATTAAATCAAAACTGAAAAAATGAGAAGTGTTGTATCTACCTATTAAGTCCCTTTAAATTAGTCTTAACATTTCTCTTAAAGAAAAACAACAATATAATAAAAAGATATTCTAATCACCAAATTTAATTATAAACAGTACGGACCTGAGATCCTTCAAGCATGCATGCTTTGAAGTCAATAGAACTACTTAGGTGTTTAAAGTTAAGCATACATGCACTTGCACGATCAAGACCAAAATCAGTTAAAATAGTGAAATAAAGTGATTTTAAAAAGTAATTAATCAAACAGGTTGCCATCTTGACAGTCTGACAATATAGGCTAGGACATAGGAAATGCAGTCTGCTGTTAAAATTAGTGGGAGAGTCAGCTTTTCAAAGCTGTTGGAATGAGCAGACTACTTAACAGTAACATTTGCAAAAGTACTTTGTAAAATTTAAAGCACTATATATACACACATACCCACAATGTTATTTAATATCTTATTCTTATACAAGTTATAAATTGGGTACTTTTTAAAACAATCACGTTGGTTGATTTAACAATAGATGAACAACTGTTAACCAAAGTTTCCTCCCCCAAAAAACAAATCATACCTTCAAATAACTTTGAAAATCTCTAATTCCACATTAATTCCATTGTTAAACTGCATTTCCTGCCTCTTAATAAGCAGGAGGTCCAGTCTGCTGAAGTATAACCAGAAGGTCAGCTCCTGCAGAGCCATATGAAAGCTCTGTTCACAGTTACACATCAGGAATTTCTAACTGTTCAGAAAATTTATGTTTTAATATATCTATTATTTGATAGCTAAATATTTACTGAACAGCACATAAAGGGAAACTTCCGTGATTAGTTAAATATAAATACTGTGTTATACAACATCTGTATCTTGCATAACTCTATACTAAAATAGCTTTTTACCCGTAGCAGTTTTATCAACTGAATTATAATCTTCAACAACAGAATCTTCAATCACGTCACTGATTTTCTGCCATGGCTCCAGCTCCTCCTCCTCACATTCCATAAAAAGGTCGGTGTCTGCCATCCTGTAAAGGGAAGAGAGGAAAGACCCTTTATTGGGTGTTGAGAAAACTAGATTTCGTCAGACAGCAGAAGTCTCATAAACAAAGAATCCTAATTCCAGATCCACTAGTAATGTCCATTATTTCTTCACTGGGGTGGGGGAAAATGTGAAACCTGGAACTGCAAATTACATTTTTCTTTCTTGTGTTTTAGAATTTAATCCACATGCTACTTGAAATGGATTTGTTTGTACTCATTTCAAAAAGAAAATTGTTTTTACCTTAAAACATCAGGATTTCAAATCTTTACATTTCTGTTTCAGTACTGCCAACCATAGGCACCGACTTCCTCAGTTCCCAGAGGGTGCCCGCGCCGACTCCGCCCCAGGCCCCGCCCCCACTCCACCCCTTCCTCCAAGCCTCCACTCCCGCCCCGCCTCTTCCCGCCCGATCCCACCTCTTCCTGCCCCAGCTCCTATCCCCAGTGCCTATGCTGCCAACCCTGATGGCTCAAAAATCATGACCCAGAATCCCCAAATTCATCAAATGTCTTTTTTAAAAATCAGGAGATTTAAAAAATAATAATGATTTTTGGTCTATCTTCTGGTTTTTGAGCACTCCCCAACTACTCTCAGTATGTGTGTGACTACTGCAGGCTGAAAACGTCAATCTTAAATGCATACAACATGTGTGCACACAAAAATGCAGGCCTCTGCTCCTCAACCCTGCCCAGAATCCTCCTCAGCTCCCCACTAGCAGCCTTTCACAGGCACTAATTCCCCAGCAGGCTCCTATAGCCATCTCTGTCAACACTATGCTTCCTTGTGGCAAAGAGTTCCACATGTCGAATAGAAGATAGTTTTTTAAAAAAGTGAATTTCCTGTTATCAGTCTTATAATAATTTCCTTTCCAATTCACTGAATGATTTTATATTATGAGAATTATAAATAGGAATGCCTAATTCACTTTCTCTACACCACTCATTTTCTATACCTCTATCATGTCCCCTCTTATCTATATTTTGTCTAAAGTAAACAATTCCAAACATGTTAATCTCTCTTCATGTGGAACTCTCTCCTTCCTGATAATCATTTTTGTCACTCTTCTCTGAGCTCCAATTTCTTCTACATCTTTTTGAGATATGGTGACCAGAACTGAATACAGCTGAAGGTGTACCATGGATTTATACAGTGGTCTTATATTTTTCACTGTTATCCATTCCATTCTTTACACATCCTAACATTTTGTTTGCTTTTTGACCACCATTGCACATCAGAGAGAAATTCTCACTGAGCTGTCTACAACAGTGGCCACGTCTTTTTCCTGTGTGGTTATACTTAATTTAGACCTCAGTGACACATGTAGGAGTGGAATACTAACACTTATAGATTGTACATCTTTGAGTTGTTAACTAAACATTCAGACTATCAAGCCAGTCTTAAAACAAGATGGAAACTGCTTTACAGTTTGATATTAGCCTCTAGCATCACAAGGAATGTCTCTTCTCAGATGGTAAGACAAGCACCAGTATCAGGCCTCCAAAAAGTTGGTTTTCATTATTACTGTTCAGTTCTACATATAGGTCTCCAATAGGGCTTTACACCTTTGGGCCAAGCAAAATGGAAACATCATTCTTGTAGAACTAGGTCTGCATTGTTTCATTTAGCAGGTATTAGTCTCTAAACTCCATCTCAACATGTGGTTCACCAAAAAATTCAATTCAATGGCACATTTATGGCCATGTCTACACTAGAAAGCTTACAGAGGCACAGCTGTACTGATACTGATCGCTTGTGGAGCTGCACTATGCCGATGGGAGAGAGCTCCCCTGTTGACATAATAAAACCCCACCTCAATGAGCAGCAGTGGCTATGTGAATGGGAGAACCTCTCCCACTGACACAGCGCTGTGCACATCACCACTTAAGCTGGCAAAACTTATGTCGCTGGGGTGGGGGGGTTCACACAGGGATAGTGTAGACATGGCCTTAGAAATCTTTAACCCAGACCAGTAATTTCAAAAACGGTATTACATTTTTTTTTAAAGAAACTAGAGGTTTTAATAGGTTACCATGAAAACTTTATTTCCTAATCTTTAAGACTGCTTTATTGATGTAACCTATTGTCCTTTCCATCTACTATAGACCCACCTGAATGGGCTGAAAGCAGAACAAGTGGCAGTTCTGTAGCATAGCTAAATGAGGCTTCACACTTGCAGAAAGGATTTTTCTCCTCTTGATTATGTTTTGGTGGAAGAGGAGATTGTTGTGATTGCATTTTGTCATCTCTACCACCATTTGACAGCCATTAAATCTGATGAGAAACATTCTGAGACAGATTGGCCAAAGTAAACAGCTGACAATAGAAAACAAGCAAAAAAGTAATCCAGATCATTTACAGACAATCTGTGTTATCAATAGCCAAAGAAGCAGAGCTGACCAAAATGCTTAAATACAGACCAAGGTTTTCATTAGCTTGCTGTTATAAGGCAATTTTAATTTTATATAGTATACCATAAATTAAGTAATCATACTGGGACTAAACTGTAAATGCAAGTCAGATCATTGAGCTACAGTCATTTTACTCCTAATACAATCAAAGTTCGAGCCAAACAAAAGTTGTATCTCTCACAAACTTCAGGACATAACTCACTCGAAAGCAATTGTCTAAAGGAGAATGGTTTTTAATGCATCCAAATACTCAGTCATGATTGCTTATGAGTACCTGTTTGCTGGGTGTTGTTAATGGATCACAGACCTGGGTGGGGTCAATGGGTGTACTAAACACCTTCCATTCAGGCTAAATGAGGGAACCAATAAATGATCCATTGTTTACTGATAATTGAAACAATGGAAACCATCACCTGTGAACTGAAGCAGCATGGCAAGCCTGGACAGTGACTGGACCATGCTGGCTAAGGGGTCTTCCTGAAGGCTGATAGAAAATGCAGGGATTGAGTAGGGGGGATGTAAGTGTCTGAGGCCTTGGCTACACTTGCACGTTATAGCGCAATAAAGTCGCCAAGAGTGCTCTACCTCACTCCACGTCCACACTGGCAAGGCACGTAGAGCGCTCTGACTCCGCGGCTGGAGTGCTCCTAGTACTCCACCTCCCCGAAAGGAATAACGTTTGTTGCGCTCTCACTGGAGCGCCGTGGCGCCAGCGTGGACATCTAATGCGCTCTGACTGGCCTCCAGAAGTATCCCACAATGCCTGTTCTAGCCACTCTGGTCATCACTTTTAAACTCTGCCACCCTGTCCTCAGGTGACCAAAGCGTCAGACCCGCCCTTTAAATTCCCTGGGAATTTTGAAAATCCCCTTCCTGTTTGCTCAGCCAGGCGTGGAGTGCTCTCAGAGCATCTTTCCAGGTGGCCATGCCTCCATGCGCCAGGCGATCCCCAGTATGGAGCAATGGCAAGGTGTTGGACCTCATCAATGTTTGGGGGGAGGAACCTGTGCAGTCCCAGCTGCGCTCCAGCCGTAGGAATTATGATACCTTCGGGCACATATCAAAGGCCATGATGGACAGGGGCCACGACCGGGATGCGGTGCAGTGTCAGGTTAAAGTAAAGGAGCTGCAGAATGCCTACCGCAAAGCCCGCGACGCAAACGGCTGCACCAGTGCTGCCCCCGCGACCTGCAAATTCTACAAAGAGCTGGACTCAATACTTGGGGGCGATCCCACCTCCACTGCAACGACCACTATGGACACTTCCGAGCCCAGCACAGCAAGGGGGGGTGGGAGGAGGAGGAGGAAAGCGTGAGCGATGGTGCTGAGGCAGGGGGAGACACCCCAGAATCCTAAGATGCATGCAGCCAGGAGCTGTTCTCGAGCCAGGAGGGAGGCAGCCAGTCGCGGCATCCGGTGCTTGGGGAAGGACAAACAACAAAGGAGGTTCCTTTCGGGAAGGAAGTTTTTAGGTATGGGCTCTTTGGGCGAGGATGGGGGACCATTGCTGCACACAGGCAAGCTGCGTATGGGCCAGGGCGGAAGCCGCATTGTAGAAGAAGACCCTCCCTTGCTTCCCTCGTCACCCTCAGCAGCAAGATATCTTCCAGGACGAACTCCTGTGGAGAATGTTGGGACACTGTTCAGTGTAGGTGCCCCCTGCAGCTGTTGGCTCTCCCCAAGGCACAGAAACCCAGAGGACAGTACAGCCATGAAACAATCAGCCCCCATGGACCCTGTGCTTACTCACCATTTTTGGGGCTCCCGTGGGTTATGTGCACTCGCTTTGGAACAGGCAAAGTATGTTTTTTGTGATTGCCCTCCTTAAGTGCAGTGGAATCATTGCTCTGTGTGTACAATGCTGCCTCCGTTAAGTGTTGCATTTTGCCTGTAGAGGTGCAACCTTGAGATCTCAGCTGTCATTCTTATCACCAGCCGACAGACTGAGAAGACTCCAGAAGAGGCCGCGTAAAAGCAAAGTAAACGAAAATCGAAAGACAGAAGGAGAGCGAAAGGAGGATCTGCCAGGAGAACACGACGCACCAGCGGCAAAGCACAGAACAGCTGATTAGCATAATAGAGCGCCAAGCAGACTCTATCCAGACGCTTGTCGCCTGTCGCCATGCAGGCAGGACACTACCATGCTAGCCCCGCCCTGCCTCCAGCCTTTGTTTCAAAACTCTTCTCCTGTGCTCCCATGTCCCCTCCAATCCACTTTCTCCAATATCCGGGTTCTTACCGCCCCCAGCTGCCTCCTACCCCCTTAGCTTCGCCATCCACCAATGAAAACTACAATCCTTATTCACTGCACTCAACCCTTCTCAACATGCCTTATAGCCATCCTGAAGTGCAGCACTCAGTGCGCAGCACTCCAGACAGGATTCAAGAGTATGAGACCAGGACATACTCAAGCTTATGAATGAATCTGTCCCCACCCCACCCTCTTGCCCTTTTGGTATTTCTGTGTTACTTTGGGGTTTTTTCCAATAAATGAATTTTCTTTTCAATAAATAGAGTTTTTTTACTTTGAAAACATATTTTATTAGTGCATAAAGCAAAATATACCTTAGCCCAGGAAAGCAACAAGCACTGCAAGTCAGTGTACCAAACACAGCCACTGCACTTAACTCCTGTGAAGAGTACCAGACACTACCGGTGGCTTTCAGCCTCAAATTGCTCCCTCAAGGCATCCCTAATCCTTGCAGCCCCACGCTGGGCCCCTCTAATAGCCCTGCTCTCTGGCTGTGCAAATTCAGCCTCTAGGTGTTGAACCTCCGAGGGCCATGCCCGAGTGAAGCTTTCACCCTTCCCTTCCCAAATATTATGGAGGGTACAGCACGCAGATATAACCACGGGATGCTGTCGTCAGCCAAGTCCAGCTTCCCATAGAGCACCAGCAGCCCTTCAAACAGTCAAAAGCACACTCCACAGTCATTCAGCACCGGCTCAGCCTGTAGTTGAACTGTTCCTGGCTGCTATCCAGGCTGTGTAAGGTTTCATGAGCCACGGCATTAAAGGGTAAGCGGGGTCTCCAAAGATGACAATGGACATTTCGACTTCCCCTACGGTGATCCTCTGGTCTGGGAAAAAAGTCCCGGCTTGTAGCTTCTTGAACAGGCCAGTGTTCCGAAAGATGCGTGCGTCATGCACCCTTCCGGGCCAGCCTGCGTTAATGTCAATGAAATGACCACAGTGATCCACAAGCACTTGGAGAACCATGGAGAAATACCCGTTTCAGTGAATGTACTCGGAGGCTAGTTGAGCTGATGCCAGAATAGGAATATCTATCGCCCCTCCACAGTTAGGCAAACCCATTTGTTCAAAGCCAGCCACAATGTCATGCACATTACCCGGAGTCACGGTTCTTCTGAGCAGGATGCGATTAATGGCCCTGCAAACTTGCATCAACTCAATTCCAACCATCGACTTTCCCACTCCAAACTGGTTAGTGACCGATCAGCAGCTGTCTGGAGTTGCCAGCTTCCAGATTGCAATAGCCACCCGCTTCTCCACCAGTAGGGCAGCTCTCAATCTCAGCACACAGTCCCATGAAAGTGGCTTTTCTCAAACGAAAGTTCTGCGGCCACTGCTCGTCATCCCAGACTTGCAGGACAATGTGATCCCACCACTCAGTGCTTGTTTCCCGAGCCCAAAGTGGCGTTCCACGGTGGAGAGCATGTCCATGAATAAGACAAGCAATTTCATGTTGTATGCGTTATGCGACTCGATATCATCGTCGGACTCCTCACTGTCACTTTGGATCTTAAGCAGTAACTCGACTGCCAAACGAGACATGCTGGCGAGTCTCGTCAGCATGCTCCACGGCAGTTCGTGCTCTATTCACACAGACCAAAAGGAAAGACAAAGCGCGCTCTGCACCGAAACCGTTGAAAGATCGCGCCAAATGTGAACAGAAACACAGGGATTGCTGGGATGCAAAGCGATGCATCACGTGGTGTTGGGACAGAATCCAGAATGCCCCGAACCTTACGCCCCCTTCCCACAAGCCACAGCGCCTGAATGGGAAGAGGTGCTCTGTGGGATAGCTGCACATAATGCACCGCTCAAAATGCCGCTTCAGGTGCCGCGAATGTGGCCACGCCAGTGCACTTGCAGCTGTCAGCGTGGACAGACTGGAGCGCTTTCCCTGGTGCGCTCTCCAAAGGCTGGTTTAACCCAAAGCACTATACATCTGCAAGTGTAGCCATGGCCTGAGAGAGATACGCAGAAGCACCAGAGCAGACAGACTCTCTGAAGTGGTGAAGGATACATCCAGAACCAGCATGGCCCTGAGAGAAGCCTAGGAAGAGAGCTTTTGGGCTAAGTGCTGCTGACTGGAAAGGGGCTTGGAACTGTGAAGAAAAGAAAATTTCCCGTTGTTTGGTTCCTCCTGCGTTCAGGGAAGCAGAATGTTGTACATTCTTCGTAAATAAACAGGATTGCACCAAAGATACCCGACTCTATCATCAATTTCTCCTCCTAAAAGAAACAACCCTCAGAACCCTGAAATTTGGCTATCACTTCAGTCAAAAAGGGGTAACAATACTGACTTGAATGGGACTTCTTTAATTACAAAAAAAAAAGATTGGGTAGTAAGCGCATGAACCAACTCCACAGAGTAAAGTTATACACAATTGTTTGCAGGACTGAAGCCTAAATAAGACTATACACAAGGAAACAATGAGTTATGGGATACAACAAATACTCTGTAATTATATTAAAAAACAGAGGAACTCAAGAGGGTTAGGTTGTTAGGGCAACACAGTGGTGGTATGTGGTTAAGCATGAAAATCAACTTGGGGAAAGTACTGAACCATTTTATCTTTTAATATTAGTTCATAGACCTGATTAGAAGCTTAACTAAGTCACATACAGTTTTATTCGGAGTAATAGCAGTAGCCCCCACTTTTCTCCACTTTCATATCTGTAGAATAGCAGGGTATTGAGGTTAAAAAAACCAAACTGTTGCACTTGACTAGAGATATGGGCTTCCTCTAAATACCTTTTTTTAATCATTCTTAAAACATATGTTTACATGTATTTAAAAATATAACCCGAAGTGACAACTCTACACAAAACTAATAGATTGATATATAATAGGCATTAAACCTGAAACAAGTATCTATTAGTAGGAAAACAGATTGTCATTTCATATTGTGAGACGTTTACATGGCATATATCTGTGAGATCCTTTTATTTAAAAAAAAAAAAGTGCAAAATGAGGCACTTGGTGTAAAATGTAGTGTTCATATTCCGTTGGGGAAGAGGAGGCTTAAAGAACTGGATACACTGTTTCAAAATTGTAATTTTTCATTAGCACTCAGCAGCCAAGTTTTGTGCAGCTCCATGCGTGACATTTTATTTTAATTATTTAAGCATGTAAATTCGCATGTCAGTACAAATCACTTTCGAAAACATTGTGGATTTAGTGCTCGTGAAAAGTGCTGGACTGAGACTAGATTTCCTTTACAAGGTTTCCCAAGGAGAGAAGCAGGTGTGGGGAGCCACGTGGCTCCTGGGCAGGAGGGGAGGTGTGGCGGTTGCTATAACCGTCCATGTCTGAGCAAGGATCATTCACATAAGTAAGGGTTTTCAGAACTGGGCCTTTACTCATCACATCTATTTATGACATTGAGTTTTTTTGTTCTTCACTTCTTTCTCTTTTAATCAAAGAATGTTTACAGGATACCAGGAACTCTAGACAAGTAAGTTAAGTTACATGACAAAGATAGGTCATAACTGCACTGGGAGGTAAGTAAAAGAAAAAGAACAGAATGAGGATTTGAAATTGTACACATTCATCAACAAAATGGCTACTACTGCTTTTCTTGCATATCTAACAAATAACAAGCAAATGCATTTATGTAGCTGTTGCTATGAGAATCCATACTAAGAAAAATGATCAATTCACCCTAATAGTTTACTCTTTTTTCTCCTGGCAAGATAATGAACAAAAAGTTCATAAATTTAACATACTATTTGAGCCGGGTTATTCCAGTTTAGAACAACCAATCTCCTTTACATCTGTTTAAGCACGTGTCCACTCAGTAACCCCATTACTCCATATGTCCACTGAACTCATACAAATATTTGCTTAAAAGAAGCTTGTTCAGTGAACAAAAAACCTGGTAACCAATGGGAAAATACAACAAATGAACAGCTGACTGGTAAAAATAAGAATCTTAATTGCCAAATAAAATATTAGAAAAAAATCCATAACTCATCATCATGCATTTGACTAATTGTACATTAGAGTTAGTATGTTAGGCTTCTGTGTTCCTTTAAAATGAATTAAACAAGTGTTTTTCATAAAAACTTCAGTGAAGATCTCTCACAATATGGAACCAGCTCCAGCAATAAATTGCCTAGGGAGGTTGTGGAACCTCCATCTCTGGAGATATTTAAGAGTAGGTTAGATAAATGTCTATCCGGGATGGTCTAGACAGTATTTGGTCCTGCCATGAGGGCAGGGGACTGGACTCGATGACCTCTTGAGGTCCCTTCCAGTCTAGAATCTATGAATCACTTTCAGGGGAAAACTATTTTTCTTAAGTAAATTATTATTCTGTTGAATTATATCACCTCTGCTATTTCTATTATTTAAGTAACACTACAGAGCACTCATCAACATAGTATCTGAGCATTTCAGAAACATTACTAATGTATTTTATTTATCTTAATAACCCCAGGAGGCAGGGAAATATTCTCCTCATTTTAAAGATACTAAGACTCAAAGTGACTTGCCCAATATTCCACAGGATGTCTTTGCACAGTCAGAAACAGAATCCAGGTTTCCAAAGTCCTCGTCCAGTGCGTTAACCACAAGACCAAACTCCCCCTCATTCAAAATAAGAATAATTTCTGGATGACAAAAGATAAGGAAACACCTCCTGACAAATAAAACAAAAGAAGGCTCTGCAGCATCAATCTACCTTTAAACTCTGCATAGCAGGGAAAAATAAGACTCCGTATGTCCTAAATACTATTTTTTTCTCTCCTATGGTTCAAATTTATAATAATTACATTTGAACTTATTTTAAAAAATCCAAAACCATGAGATAGATCTATGCATGTTTCTAGTAGGTCACTGTCTCAATTAACAAATGCCTGCATATTTGTGATTTTAAATAATCATCCTCTTAGAAACATCTAGAAAAGAATTCCATGCAATAAAGCTTCGCTGAGATAATAAAAGAATGGTGACACTTAAAACAGTAACCATTTGTCTGGAGTCATATTACCCCATACTAAATGAGCAACAGTGCCTAGACATAATATTGATGGGCACTTTATAAATATTTAAGACAGACAGTCAGATCTGTACACTAAAGCATGCATGGTACGTCTATCCAGTAAGGTAAAAGCTATGAAGTTTAAAATTACATTAAGGAAATCTTTCCACACATTATTAAGAATACATAATTCAACACCTCATAATTATTCAAAAGACGCTAAGGTAAAACGTTAAAGACACTGTAGCTACAAGCTTTCTTTGACACTAACTTGCATTAAGTGCATAGTATTTCATCTGTTCATATCAACTCAACTAAGAAAATGTCTTCTCTCTTCTACAATGTAGCAGCTTTGTTTTTCGTAGCTTTGATCTTGAATATTTTTGTAAGTAAGAAGCCCTTGCTCAATAAAATGATTAATCCCAGTGATAAATACTCTACATTTAGCTTTTCAGCTTATAACTGGCAGATTGCTTGCTTGCAAATATGGATGCCAAAAACAACCCAACAATCACTAAATGTGCTAAATATACTACAAGAAATAAAACATTTTAGATGCATTTCCCCCCCGCTGTCAGCTGAAACGTGGGAAAAGACCTTTATAGTGTTGAAAGCCAGTGTGTATTAATTATACATAATTAATTGGCACAATTACAAAATATGGCCCCTTTGGCTTATGTGGACCAACATGGCTCATATTCATCTTTACCACAAGGAAAAAAATCATTAAGCCAATGGTCATTATGTTCTTGTATTAAAAAGGTTAGCATTTGATTATACATTCTGCTAAAACAGCTACCTTCACTGGTGGAGAGCCAGCAATAAAAATTTGAATTTGCATCCAAGTAGACAGATTACCCTAAATTTGAGAAAGGTCTTTTTTCCTTCTTGCCTAGCAGCAAAAAGCTGCTTGTCTCTTTTCTAATTTCAGCTGAAATTTGGCATCTGATCTAGGCTCCAACTGTATTTATTAAAATTAATAAACTGCCATCCTGTACAATTAGATAGATATAAAATGTAACAATTATGAACTGCCATTTTTCTCCAGAAAGCTTGACGAAACAGCTAGGAAGAAGGAGAGTTTTTCTTTTTTGTTTAAAAAATTTAGTGCTATTTTTAAACCTTCAAAAAGCATATCATCAAACAAAATTCAGTTAATTCAGATCCTACCACCAAAAAAGCCACAAATTAAGGACCTGATTCTCAACTAATATAAGATTTACCCTAGTGTAGCTCCATTAACTTCAATGTAGTTAGTAGTAATTTATACAGACGTAAGTACGTGAAGAGAATCAGGTCCCAAATGTGTTTATCAGAAGCACCTGTGGGTACTGGAGTCTACATGACAGCTGTAGAATAAGACAGCTGTGGCTCACTGAAGTGATATCTAGGTCATGAGATTATATATTTACTATTTCTCTCTCAAGTCTATATTACCTGACACAAAATGAGTTACACCCCCCATACAAAAACTTTTTAAGGACTGCAAATTCAAGATTCTCTCTACAGTATTCTTGAAAGCTTGCATGACAGGACATGCTATTAGTGTATAAGTTTTATTTAACGTTTTGAATGTAAAAAAATCTATAGAAATCAACACTTGTTAGGCTATTGCTGGTGGCCCACTTTCTGCTAAATAGCGACCTCCTCTCCAACACAGGCAGTCTTGGGGACAGAATATCGGATCACAAGTGAATATCCATCCTACTACATGGGTGGTTAAAAAACAACTTTGTTTTAAGATTAAATAATATTTTCTATTTCTATAGTGTCATTTAGTCTAGAAATTCAAAGCTTTTTACAAACATTACTTAATTCTCACAACATCCACATGAAGTAGGGAAGTATTTTTATAACCATTTTATAGATGGGGAAACTGAGGCAAGGAGATGTGAATTGACTTGCCCAGGATCAAATATAGCAGGGGTCTCCAACGCGGAGCCCGTGGGCACCATGGCACCTGCCGGGGCATCTCTGTGCGCCCGCCTACTGGCCGCCAGACAAGCAGCCGCCGAGAAGCGGCAATGACAAGAAGTGTTTCCGCTGAAATGCCACCGATTTTTGGTGGCATTTCAGCGGCAATGCCTCAAGATGATGCTGTTTTTTGGCGGCATTTCAGCGGTGACCCTTCTTGACATTGCCGCTTCTCGGCGGCATTCCAGCGCCTGCCACATGGAAAAGGTTGGGGACCA
The DNA here is from genome assembly GCF_020497125.1 of Mauremys mutica. Lineage (NCBI taxonomy): Eukaryota > Metazoa > Chordata > Testudines > Geoemydidae > Mauremys > Mauremys mutica. The sequence goes on along the minus strand of NC_059088.1, from coordinate 21,815,500 downwards.
CTGAAATATAGCAATTTATATAAGAGCATTAAAGAGAATCAAGGAGCTTTGACTTCTGGTCCCCTGCTGAAACCATTAGTTAATACTGTCTCACTCAACATAAAGCCCTCCTCATTATTAAAACCAGAATCAAAGCAAAATGGAAACAGATTTCCAGTCTCTGACCTTTCAGCTCCCCCAAATTAATTAATTACAAATTATGTCATTTTAAACAACATTCAACACCACCAATGCTCACAAATGTGGATTTTAATTTAAAAAACTTTATTCACAAATACAACAAACATGGTGAGAAGTACTTGACTTCATGTGAATTTACCGGGTAAAAAATGAAGACAGTTATCTTTTAAAACAAGGGAACCTGCAGGGATGGTCAGTCTAAGTATTGGACCATATCATGTTGTTAATTAATTTTTTAGACAAAACTCTGCATTGATTCCAACGGGGATCTTACACTCATGGCCCACTGTTTGCAATTTAAGATTGAATGCTCATCATGGAAATAACAGTAAAACAGGAATGTAATTTAATCTGAACACAACACAGCAAACCTATAAACTCTGATTTAAATGTCTGGATTTATTTCTCCCCAAAGAATATAGCAGGATAATTTTAGTTTGAACACAAAGGGATTGAATCCTGCAAGTCTTAGGTAAAATATCGATTGAAGGCAATGGGCCCTGATTCATCATTGCCCTGCAACCCCTCTTATGCCAACCAAGGTAAACTGGTGCAAAGGAGGTGAAAGCCTCTCCAGGAGATCTTTGCAACTGCTTTCAGGCTCTCAATCAGGGGGCATTCTGGGATGGGGCCAGGAGAGGGGGTGTGTCAGGGGCAGGAGGCATGCCCAGCACACACCTGTGCCCTGATGATTCTGTGCCTACAATAATGCCCACAGAGGCCACTGAAGGAGATGCATGATTTGGGCTGTCCTAGCTGAGAACTAGTAGATGCACAAACTGCCTTCTCTCTGTCCCTTCACTAGTGTAGAATCTAATCAATGAGTTTTGACTAAGAATTGCAGGATTTGACCCAAGATTATTATCTGTATCCCAGAAGATTAATTTTTAAACACCAAATTATATAAGCTTTGTGCACATTCCTTGCCAAACAAGTTCATCACCATTTTTTACACCAGTCTGGATTTACTACCAAAGATTTTATTCAAGAGCACTTATAATATATCCCAGCTAATATTTCAGTCCTCTCCCACAACTGTTGTTTTTCTCTCAGTGTGAAAAAATATCATCTGCATTAATATATAATTGCCACTTACATTTTCTTTCCCATGTACTAAAAAACAAGACCAGGATAGGCTTGAAAACAAAATAAAGTTAAAAAAAAATGGAACTCCTTCACATGAAAAACAAAGCTAAAACCCTAATGATGCTTCATTTGGTTCTTTATCAAGGACGTTAGACATAAATGGAATGTATAAATGCATCGAGTCAACCACTCTCCCGCTTCTAAGCCCATCTCTTCTCTCCATCCCACCTCCCTTCTTGCCTCCACACACTCCCCTCACCTAAACTGTCATCTTGTTTCTTGACTTCTGTATGTTGTCCCCCTATTTTGATTGTAAGCATTCAGGGGCAGGGAACATGTTTTATCTTTACAAGAACTATGATAATTGATGGCACTGGAATGTTTCTTAACAACATATAATAAAGTAATAATACCATGATTAGGGCAGGATATATTCCTCTGCTATTGAGGCAAATCCTGCAAGATCTTTACTCTGACAAAACACCTATTGACTTCAACGAGTATTTTGTCAAAACAGCATATTGGATATAAAACTGAAAGCAGACTGGATATTAGTCGAAAAGCAAAGAATCTATAATGGGTTTCATATGATGTTTTAATTGTTGTTGATATGACTATTTTGACTCTTTTTATAGCACCTCAGGTGAAGTTCGTGGGGGGGGGGGGGAATTGTTTGATATGTCAGAGTCTAACAATTACCTCCTCTAGGGTAAGGCAAATTTATTTTTCATTGGCTGATGTGGTTCATTTTAGTTCACTGGCTACCAGGATTACTTTAAAGGGCATATTAAAATGTGTACAAATGTTATCACTTTGGTTTGTTACATGTTTTATTAAAGGCTTTCAAGTGTGGGGTAGCTATTAATTAAAATGTATTATTATTGTACATTAAATTATCATCTGTTCTTACATTTTGAACTGCAAAAGAAAAAAATATATTTAACTTGCTTTCTGATATACTTGTGCATCTAGACTAGCCTTATAATTTTGGGGTCTCATATAAGAGATCCAGGCTATGGGAGAGACTTGCTGGGAGCCTGGGCATGCCCATGAACAGCAGGTCTGTTCAGTCTAGGTTCTTATAACATCTTGGGCACTGATCTTGCAAATGTGCAGGAGGACCCACAAAGAACCCCACTGACTTCCATAGGGTTCTTTGTGGATTCAGGAGTCTGGACATATGAACCCAGTTGAAAGATAAGGGGAGTAATTAGTGTCTGAGCATTTGTGATGTGATGCTCATAACTACTAAAAATGTATCCATACATACACATGCGGGGGGTGGGGGAGGGAGGGGGAACCAGAACATTTGCAGAACCCCAACCCAGATTGGGGCTCCAAGCAGATAGCGGCCAGAGGCCGTTTGGAATGATGTGGTGGGTGGATGAACCAGGTAGTGTCTTGTTTAATTCACACTGATGTGTAATTTAGAAATGTGCATTGAGATACCTCTGTTAATTTCTGTGACCTCCAAACTGCTGGATAGTGGGTAGTGGGATATGGATCAGGGCCATTAGTCTCAAATGGCTGCACGATGTCCCCCAAAAGGAGCAGCAGCCCTACAAGAATAAGTCACTTGTGCCCTGCTTGATGTGTCTTGGTGACAGCAACTGCTGCCAAGTTCACAAAGCAGAGAGCTTCTTGTTGGTGCATGTGGGATGTTGATGTCTGAACCCATCCCCATATATTCTTCCCGCCACAACCTGGCAAAACGGGGTAAGCAGAGGGCATTTTAAAAGATGCCCTAATGTTAGGTGTCTGGGTTTCTCAGACACCCACTCATATCAGACACTCTGAAGGGGGAAAAGCAGTGGGGAAGCTAAATGGTTCCACCTCACGCTGGGAGGAGCAAAAAGCATGTTATGGGGACCTCCAGGTTCAATGAGGCAGCCAGGCTGAGGGGAGCCACACTCACTCCCTGGAGGGAAGTGGCTTGCAGGCTAAGGAGACCCAACCCCCTCCACTCTGGGGAGCAGCAAGTATGGCCAGAGCAACCCCTCATTGAGGAACTCAGGCCAAGGGGTACCCTCTGAGAGTGAAAGCCAGGCTAAGGGATCCGCCTCCTTTCTCTGAGGAGAGCAGGGGGCTGGATAAGGGGACCCTATCGCTGAGGTGGGTAGGCAAAGGGGGGCTCACTCTGAGGGTCGGGGGAACAGCAGGAAGGCCAACCCCCCCCTCACTCTCAGAAGGGCAACTAGGTGGACTCCCCCAGTTCGTTTTCATTTAAAAGGATGGGGGTGGCACCTTCCCCACAGGAATAAAAACAGACTAGCTTCCATTTGTTGCGGCTGCTTGGGAAGAAAAGGTAGAGAAAATAATCCCTGTGCCCAACATGGCCGCCCACCCAGCAGCAGCAGCCCTAGGAAGGGGGTGGGAGGCACAGAGACAAGGGAATCTGCAATCCTTCTCCCCGCAGGGTCGGGAACCAACGTGAGGGCAGCGTGGGAGGCACTTTAGGACGGCGCATGGGTTGCTCGGTGCAATGTTTAACCCGTTATGTTCGTCTCCAGCCAGCCGGGGCAGGGGGGGGCTGACGCGGAGGGAGCAGCCAGGCCGCATCACTCCCCTCCCCTCAGAGGGAGGAGGGGGTATGCGGATCACTCCGCCTCCCCAGTCAGCGAAGGCGAGAGAGCGAGCAAGGAGATATTCCGCCGCCCAGCGGGAGCAGCTCCTCCCCCCTCCCCTCAGGAACCCCGATCCCTTCCTCCCTCCCCGCTAAGCGCGTCTGGCGGCCGCTTTGTGTACGGCGCGCGCTGCCCACCCCCCACCCGCTCACAGACCCGGGCGGTTCGAACCGGTTCCAACGGTCACCGCCACCCGCATTCTTGTCGTGCGCGCGCGTCGCCAACCTCTCCCCCCTCGTGGCCCCCCCCCGGAGTCTGATTGATTCTGCAGCGTCCGCCCCCCCCACACATAACGGACTCGCGCCAACTCACCTTTCTCTCCGTCTCCCGCCGCCGCCGCCGCCTCCTCAGCCGAGCTTGGCTCGCTCGCACACGCTCTTAAAGTGACACGCACCCCACACAACCTCTTACAGGGCGAAGTGGCCGGGAGGGGAGGGCAGGTTGCATGAGCTCCCCCCAAATATTTTTGCCCCTCCTTCCGAAAAAAAGAAGCTGCGGGTTGATACACACAGAAAGGACCAACAGACACACACACACACACACACACAAAAAGGGGACCGGGCCGGCGGAGGGATACGGTGACGTCATTTCCTCCTCGGAGCCAACGCCGTCCTCTGATTGGCTGACTGAGGTGACATCACTGGCAGCTAGGCGCATCCTAACGTGTCATGGGGAAGTTTGTCTGAGGCACAAATTTTTTGGAGATTCTCTGGGGGGGAGGTTGGTGATAGAAGGGGACTTTTTTTTTTTTAGGTTGATCCCAGTGACACATGTCCAGAAATGACTGGGAAGATAGAGATTTGGGGGGAGGGAACCAAGAAATGGCTAGTGCTGCCTTTGAAGGGCCTTGTGGCGAGTAGGTCTGCCTCAGTTGTGCTGCCTGATGAAGGCCAAATAGTTAATAGTCCAAACTGGTATCCAATGTGTCTTAACTTTTCCTACAGGTGGCAAAGGGAGTTTGAAGGCAGGACTCGAACCCACCACCTGCAGTGGGTATTCCCTTTGGCATGGCTAGTGACATGGCAGCGTCTCAAACCCATCGCCTGCACCAGTTATTGGCTTTGGCATGATTAATGATGCGGCTGAGTCTCAAGCCCACCATCTGCAGCAGGTATTGACTTTGACATGGTTAACGGTATAATCAGGACCTGAACTCACCAGCTGCAGCAAGTATTGATTTTGGCCGCGTTAGTAAAATGGCTAGGTGCCAAATACACCACCTGCAGAGGATATAGGCTTTTGGATGGTTGGCAACATGGCTAAATCTGGAACCGAGCCCAACACCTGCAGTAGTTAATGGCTTTTGGGTGGTTTGCAACATGGCTGGCACTAGAACTCCCCACCTGCAAGATATAATGTTATTTGGTGGTGTAGTAACATGGTTGGGATTCAAACTTGTCACTGGCAGTCTTCCTCCCCCTCCCACCCTTCTTGGTGTAGCCACAGGATTCAAACCCATCACCCAAAACAAGTAACATTTCTTTGATGGCTAGTGATGTGGTTGGGATTAGAATCTGCAGCGTGGAGCGTGTAGGAGTTTTTTTGTGGTTAGCAATGTGTCTGCAACTTCAAGCTACACTTGTAGCAGGTAACTATTTTTGATGATTAGTGACATGTCCAGAATCTGAATCATGTTTAGTCAGTCAGGACCAAAAGTCATTACCAGCAGACATTTTTGGGCCTCCGTTGTAGGAGTTGGAGTTAAAAAAATGTTTCATGTCCTTTCCACAAAACCCATAATTCCATCAGTATTTGGCACTAATTTCTTCCCACACTGGCAGCTTGAGCAGAGAGACCAAGGAATAAATGGACCATGGAAATTTAACATCTCTGCTGTCCTCCAGGGGGATTGTTGCAGGACAGGACTCAGGCACACTGACATGGAGATGAGAGAATGTATAGTAAATCTGTAGCCACTGCCCAAGTGGCTATACAAGCCTTGTTCAGTAGGATGCTTAAGCACATGCCTAACTTTAAGTATGTGATTAATCCCACTATAGTCATTGGGACTACTCAGAGCTTAAAGTTAGGCACTTTCTTAAGAATCTTGCTGGATCGGCACCATAGACTTTTGATTTCCAGCACATAACATCAAGGGCTAAAATTCTCACACACACATTAAATGTTTTAAATCCTTAATAGTAGTCACATTTATAATTAATACATACATTTAATAATAATCAGTAACACATTTTATAGTAACCACATACAAGTACAAAATTAACAATGACAGTATGCTTAACTGATAATACATATAACAGTAATCAAATCATACCTTGTTATTAGGAATACATATTTAACAATAATGTATTATTAATATTACCAATACTGAATAATATATTAAAATAAATTAATCATTATTTTGTGTAATAGTAAATTGGTTCATTTATATATTTGTTAATCACTATTAATAAATAGCTATTTACATCTTTAGTGCACATTAAAAACATTAACTTACGTTTTCTCACTATGCTCCTGTGAAGTTGGTGAATAATAGTCTGCCCAAATGGACCAACTTAATGAGGCATTCACCTGTTGCTAGCATGTTATTTATTATCCTGGAATTTATTAAACATGCATGTTAGTCTTCTTCCGAGGGACCTCTATGAATTATCAATCATTCTTCCCAGCTCACACTATGCATCAGGTTACTCGACCACTTATTGGTGGGAAGTGTTTGCATGTGTATCACTTCTTTGCCATTTAAAGTTCCAAATCTCTGCTGGGCTATTTGCACTGAAGTCAACAATAGTAGTAGTAATGTGTATTTATTTGTTTATTTGCACTGCAATAGTATCTAGGAACCCCAGTCATGGTCCTGCACCCCACTGTGTTAGGTGCTGTACAATGGAAGCATTTCAAGAAAGACCAGCAATTTTTGCTTGCTTTTCCATGAACATTTTCTGGAGCTAGCTGAACAAAGAGTGAAATATTCAGGAGACAAAAATTAAAAACAGTTCATTAAAGTTATTTATATTCATTGCTGGTCTACACTTAGAAGTGGAAATGTTAATAAAAATGTCTTTACAAGGAATTCAGATATTAAAATAATGGAACTAAAAATGGCAATATTTTATAACAATAACAGATCAATAACTATTCTGGTAACCACTTAAAAATCAACATTTACCACACCACAAGATTTGATTTCTGTATTGTATTTACAATATTTTTTAGAATAGAAAACAGAAGGATTAACTTTGACCTCTGTCTTCATCCAATATATACAATTAAGATATCAAGTTCAAGATGAGTCTAATAAGCAGGACAAAAAGAAATAGAGGCTTTAACTGTATTCAATCACCTCAGTACTCTCAAGTTATTATAACTGTGTGGTGGGTACATGTGAAACAAAAGGGAAGACAATGCCACTTTAGGCAATGTATCAAACCTTGGATTTCCTGGTTGCCACTGTGCTGCACACTAGGCCGCTCAGAAATTCACAGTGATAATAGGGTTAGGATTCAGATCCTCATGCTCCAAAAGGCTCAGACAGATGTCTGAGAATAAGGGAGAATTTTTTTTAACTGATGGCTGTGTAGGGTTTATGACCCAAAACTGATCACTCCTGATTCTACCCAGCAAAGAACATTAGCACACAAACACTGGCAAGTTACTTAGGCATAATATAGATTTTTTGATTTAGGACCTATTATTAAATAAAATAAAAAGACCTAGTAGGCTTACTATTAAATGTATCAGTCTCTTAAGAAAAATTAACTATTTATCTGAGAGCTAGTCTTCCTGGAAAAATGGGAGGAGGCGAGGTCCAGGTGTGTCAACTAACCTTGACCTACCTATGTCATTATTCCTAGCATGGATGCATTGTAATGCCTTTTAACACAATTGAGCAGGTTGACATACATACCCCAACCTAACCTTTACACATTTGTCTAGTGTAGACTAGCCCTTAAATTACAGTTTAGCAAAAGTATGAGTGACACAGCAAAGATTAATTGATACATCAAACTAGCTGTTCCAAAGATAGTAAATTGGAGCATTGTGTTTAGCTTCTGCAGTCTGCCAGTTTTCTTGGATGCCTGCCATGTAGGGTTTTTGCCATGAGTCTAAAATTGGAACCACCTGCAGCTTGGCTGGTGTCAAGGCAAGAACTCAAAAGGTTTCAACATGTGGTTTCTTAACCACTGAGAAAGTCACTGTAAGGGTGTACGATAGCTTGGAAATGGAACAACAGAAGGCTTTGCTACGTCAGTTCACAAGCAGTTTTTCACACCATATAGCAGGAGTAGGCAGCCTATGGCGCGTGTGCTGAAGGCGGAACGCGAGCTGATTTTCAGTGGCACTCACACTGCCCGCGGGTCCTGGCCACCAGTCCGGGGGTCTCTGCATTTTAATTTAATTTTAAATGAAGCTTCTTAAACATTTTAAAAGAACAGGAGTACTTGTGGCACCTTAAAGACTAACAAATTTATTTTAGCATTTTAAAACATTTTAAAAACCTTATTTCCTTTACATACAATAGTTTAGTTATATGTTATAGACCTATAGAAAGGGACCGTCTAAAAACGGTAAAATGTATTACTGGCATGCAAAACCTTAAATTAGAGTGAATAAATGAAGACCTGGCACACCACTTCTGAAAGGTTGCTGACCCCTGCCATATAGTCTGGGGCTGACTGGAAGAGTCAGTAAAGAGGTCCACAAAGCAGAAGTTGCCACTTGGGATTATGATTTTGTTGTTGTTTGGATGGAACAAATTTATTGAACACATCAGGATTTAGTGGTTTAGAACTTTAAAGAGGCACTGAGCAATTATACTTCGACTAAAATGTTTTTCCTACTAATAATCTCAGTTCAGCAAGGTACTTAAGTATGCACCTAACTTTAAACATCTGAGTCCCACTGCCAATCAAAAATGCACATTACTATAATTGACAGATTAGAGGCAAATGTTTCCCTCTTATTTTTTCAATTTATTTTATGCATTTGTCAGCACTTTGAATATAGTAAGATTCGCTATTTCCTTTTTATTCTTGAAATGCTGTTCTCTCTCTACTCATGCAGTTGAATTCACACTTGGGATCTAGAATGATTTTATTTGTGGTAAATGAATATATATTTGAGATTTCTTGAGATCTGAAAGTTTCAAACTTCTGCATGTTCTAGTATTGCACTTGATTTAGAAGCTTTAAACATAAGAACGGCCGTACTGGGTCAGACCAAAGGTCCATCTAGCCCAGTATCCTGTCTTTTGACCATGACCAATGCCTGGTGCCCCAGAGAGAATGAACAGAACAGGTAATCATCAAGTAATCCATCCCCTGTAACCCATTCCAGCTTCTGACAAACAGAGGCTAAGGACACCATTGATGGACTTTCCTCCATGAATTTAAGTTTAAAAACTTTGCCTTACTTTCCTCCCAAATAAATATTGAAATAAATGCCTCCATCTTTCTAAAATATGCCTCCCTAATCTCCATGGGAAGCATCTGAGAGAGAGCATTCATCTGTTACGAAGAAATCAACTGCATTACTTTACTCCACAAGATTTGTATTTCCACCTGTCAGAATCTACTTTCATATTTTGCATAATCAGATCCTAATAATACCTAGCTATATTAATTTCTTTAACTTAATTCCTAAATAAATTAAGTTAGTTGTTACTCATTTAAATTTACAAGGTATAAAAATGGCTGAATTGCTTAATTCTTGGTAAGAATAAAATTTTGATTAAGAATTGTTTAGTTTATATCTATTGATTCCCCCCATCCTCTCCCCACCTGACCCCGCACCCACCAAAAACCCAAACCTCCATGATTTTTAAATGTGCAGAAATAATATTCCTTGGATCACTCACTTATTGATTAAGTATTAGTTTCTGTTATTTAGTATGTCTGCATAACAACAGAATTAAGTCAGAATAAAATTTTAAAAATGCAGTCTGCCGCCCATTCTAGCACCAGAGTCGCTTTCTGTATCTGATAATGACTTCTAAAGGGTCCAAAGCAGTGGCAATCAGAGGTAATCCTACCTTGTGTACCTGTGAAGTAAGAAAGGAGATCTTAAACCATATATCTGTAATAGGATGTGAATAAATGTAATCAAACATCTGAACTTTGACACAGTGTTCCTAAGGACACAGTCATTCAACTGTCAAAGGCCTAATGTCTAATGATATCATTGCCAGTTGATTTCAATTATCTTTAGACTCCAGTATGATACAGAAGCCAATAGTTTTCTGAGATTATCTGATGCTTGCTTCTGTGAAATAACCCCCTCCTGACCTCTTTCCCTATAATTGTATTTAAACTATTACCCAAGATTTTAGTAGGTACTTTGTAATCCCTGTTTCACCACAAGCCTATTCTGTAATTAATACATGGTTTTGGTCTTTTTAAAGTTTATAAATGAAGAAGACCACAGCTTCAGTCTTGGTATCTGATAAAGGTATTATTTCATTAAATATACCCACCAGATATTGAGTCCAAAAAGTCCTCCATCTGGTGTACAACATTTCTCTAGTAAGCTATCTTCTCCTGCAAAGTTATACATTTTCAACCTCTTGATATAACTTCATGTAACAAATAGCCAAGAAAATGAGCACATTAAAAATTGGGAATTTAATTTGAAAGCTATCTGGAAATTATATAATCCAATGAAGAGAGTTTGTACTTTATTTTCTACCCAGCAATCAACATTTACTCCAGAATACATTATATTTATTGTCACATGTTTTTTATGAAACTGTTCTGAATTGCAGCTAAGCACTAGATTGTCACTAGCCCTATGTGCTGGTTTGCTCCCTGGTGCTGGCTTTCCCTACTGCTGCTTACAGTACTTGAAGGGAATCAGACTCTGCAGAGCTGCTCTGTTCCCATCTGTTGGGATTTTTTCCCAAGACCTTTTCCAATCGGTTCCCAAGAAATCAGCTCAGATCTGGACTTGTCACTGAGGTGGTTTTTTGTTTTTTTATTGGTATACAGCAACACTACACTAAGGTGATTAAACTCAAATGCAGGAGGGAGGGTGCAGGAGTTTACCACAGCGCCAAAAGCTCATAATAAAAAATCAAATTATATACATACACTAATGCACGCGTATTCCATTTTGCAGTGTATCACACATAATAATTGGTTTAATAATTTTTATAACCAATCCTTGTACAATTCCTGAAATGTCCACAAGCTACAAAATATGCTAGTAAACAAAGCTGTAGCTGCAAGCTTATCACGCATTATTCTTCCTACTATTTCTTTGTCTTTTGACAACATGTTATTTACAAGGCCATTTGTAAATTTGTATTTTGTCCATTGTTAACCTCTTTTTCCTTACTTCCGTTTTCTTTCATTGTTTATGCAAGGCCTACACTGCCTTGCGTAAAAGCGTAGAGAGGGTTCATCCCCAGGATGGCCAGCATAGGTACACCAACATGTTGGGCAGTGAATAGGGTGCCCAGTATATATCTGGTGCAGTTTACTTACTCCCTGGAGCAGCCAGGAAACTGGGAGAGAGATTGTGACTTTCTTCTGGGCTGTTCCAGAATCAGTTCTGCACCTACCTACCCGCCCATTACTCTGGGCAGATGGCTATCTCACAATCTAGGCTGAAAGAAATATAGAGACAGATTGTGATACCCACTAGATAGTACCTGCATCACAAGAGGTCTTGCTGAAATCAATGGGATTTTTTGTGGAGTAAGATGCAACCAATCAATGATCAGTCAGTGTGAATGAGGGTATCACAGTCTGTCCCACAATAATTAGGAATTATGGTTCAGTGGAAATACTGCTTGACCTTTGTGTTTAGATTCCAGTGATTCCCTGTTGATGGCTTAACACCTCTTTGTTAAAGGAGCAACACAGTGCTTATGATTTTATCATGAGTCTTGCAATATTTGATGTTTTCCTTAACATCCCAGCTGCTGGAATCAAAAAAATTTGTTTTTGTTAAGTAACAAAATGATTAGAGAGAAAAGTTTGAAAACATGAAATGAGTGTGCCCTAAAGGCTCAGAAACCAGAAGGCAATTAAAAAGAACCCAAAGTTGGGGTTTGTTTTTGTTTATGTTCCTTAGTAATAATGAGATCTTAAAACAATCTAATGATTTTTGGGGCCTGACTCCTGATTTTTGAGTGTTTGGGGTTGGCAATAGTGGAACAGCAATTTGCAGAGGGAATAAAGCAAGAACTTGAATATGACTTGCAAAGGGGAAAAAAATGGTCTTAGGCCCTTTTTGCGTGTTTTTGATATATGGAAAGATTCCCCCCCCCCTGCTTTTCCTTAATATAGGACATCCAGGTCTTGTCTGCCTTGTTTTTCTTGGAAAACTCCATGGATGGCTAAAGAACGGGCAGGTTTAGAATATCCTGGATACCAAGAAAATTGAACCTAATTAATTGCCAAGGGAAGTGATTTTCTTTTGACTGTTTCTTTGTTTTTATTAACACCTATTTAACCCAAACAGTTGGAAGTCTTTTGTTAAAGACTTCGGACTCTTAAAATTTAAAGATTCAAAAGCCTTCAGTTTGTTCTCAGTCCATATCTCTGTGACTTGCAAGGGAGCACAACAGCAAAATTTGACATTCATGATATTTCAAGAACTTTTCAGGTCTTTTTTATGCATCATAAAGAACCAAATAAGGATGCAAGTTTTATTTTATTTCCTCTTTGGGGCATTTAAAAGGTTTATTTGTTTGGGTTGTTTTTATTACTTAAATGAGGTTTTTCAGTATGAAGTCCTGTGGGACTTTATCTGAGACAGCTGGAGGTATGTATCAGAAGTTACATAATAAAAATATTCTCTTTTAAGCATAAACCAGTCTATGGACAAGTTATATCCTTAGAATTCTCACTGAAATTTTTGGGTCCATTTGCCAAGAAGTTACTTGAGAATTTAAAGTTGTATGGTTTAATAGGGTAAACTATTATTTAAATAAATTCGTGGCCAATAAAGCTGAATATATATTGTGCAGATTAAACCTAAAGAATTATTATTCTTTTAAGAAGACAATAACCATGTGACCTCGCAAATATGGAAACTAGAGAACACCAGGGCCCAGATTCTCAGCTGGTGTAGGTCTCTTCTTATTCTGGAGAAAGCCTTTTTGAACCCCAGAGATATAAATAAAGAGCTTGACTGCTTTTCTAGAAAGCTGCTAACACATGCTGATTAATCTTTTCTTAACTGTTTTTAATTCTGGTATTGGACAACTGACAATATTATGGGTCAAAATGTGAGCTTCTTACTCGGGCAAACTCCCTGAGGAAAGACAGTAAAAAATTAGTAAAAATTATGTTAAGGACCTCAGAATTCATACCCTAATGATCCAAAGGACTTTAGGATTTGGCTCTGAACCAAGATATTTCTCTGGAGGAAGCTGTTGTGGCTATAAAAGTGTTTTGTTTTTTTTAAATCATCAGTTTTGTTTGTCTCATCAACTCCCAGCTGGGATTTCCTCTTGCAGTTTCTGTAAACATCCATTTGTTATAATTTCAGCATTACAAACCGCAAGCATTTAAAAGTCATGAATCAGCCCCTCAAAAATCATGAGATTTAATTTGGGGTCCTTTTATTGGTTCTGTTTTGACTTACACTTTGGCCATGTTTTTAAGTGGAGAGGAGCAGAGCAGGATGAAACTTAAAATTTCTCATGCTGGGTGTCTGCCTTAGGATGAATCTTTTTGGAAAGTTTTAGGTAAAATGGTTCAGGCATTTCCAAGAATGAGTTTAGGGAAAAACATGTTAAAAAATTCTTGCAACAGTTTCACTGAGGGTATGTCTACACTACAAGACTATTTCGAATCAACTTAATTCGAATTTGTGGAATCGACCTTATGAAGTCGAAGTTGTGTATCCACACTAAATACACTAGTTCGACTGTGTGAGTCCACAGTAACGGGGCCAGCGTCGACTTTGGAAGCGGTGCACTGTGGGAAGCTCCCGCACTCCCCGCTGCCCATTGGAATTCTGGGATTTCCCCCCACTGCATGCTGGGGGGAAAAATGTGTCGAGGGTGGTTTTGGGTAACTGTCATCATTGAACCGTCAATCACGCCCTCCCTCCCTCTCTCCCTCCCTCTCTGAAAGCGCCTGCGGGCAATCTGTTCGTGCACTTTTCTGCTCAGTGACAGCGCGGGCGCCACAGCACTTTGAGCACGGATCCCGCTGCAGTTATGGCCGTTGTCAACTCCTCGCACCTTATCGTCCACCTCTTCCACAGTCAGCTGCTGAGAAATAGGGCTACTTTTCAATGGTGCTGCGAGCACTGGTGGACCATGGGGGACGTTTTACCAACATCAACGTCGGGTAGCCAGGCAAAGTTCATGACGTGCGTGTTTTCAGGAACTGTGGTCTGTTTAGACGCCTGCAGGAAGGTAGTTTCTTCCCGGACCACAAAATAAGTCTTGGGGATGTGCAGATGCCTATAATGATCGTCGGGGACCCAGCCTACCCGCTAATGCCCTGGCTCGTGAAGCTCTGTGCAGGCGCCTTGCACAGCGACAAGGAACTCTTCAAGTACCAGCGAGCAGTGAGCAGCGTGACCTGTGACTGTTCAGTTTCTTTACAGAGAAGCTGAACCTGCCCCTGTTTCTTTACCAAGTGACTGTTGACTATCATCTGCAGTTACATACCCCGCCCACCCCGCTTCCCCAACTTCCAACACACGTTTAAAAATAAAATACATGTTCCACTGTAACTTTACAAAAGTTTCTTTATTGATGACTTTGCGTTACAGGGTTGAAACTGGGACACGGACTGTGCTGGGTAGGGTGTGCAGTGATGTAAAGACCGCCTGTAAACTCGAGGAATGACAGGCTCCTGCTCCCAGAGCGGTCTGCAGTGCCGGATTGGATGTTTCAACGGAGCCTGCCATCCCTCTTTTTTGGGACTCTGTGTGCGGGGGCTATGTGGCCTTGTGGCGGGGGAGGACGGATACAGATTCCTCTGCTGCGTGGCTCTGTGGTCCAGGACAGGGACCGTTGCATGAGATCTGTAACCCCCCTCCCCCGCTACAAAGTCACGTACCCTCCCACCCACACAGAACCTGCAAACCACCTCCCGTACCGACCAGGGTGCGTACTGACTGCAGTGTGTGTGTGACCTGCTGCTGATCCTGCCCCCATGTCTGTACCCTGGTAAAGGTGATTGTCCTGTCAAATTACCAACCCCCTTCCCCCCCTTCAAACACAGTCTCCTCTAAAAGAACATGACGGAAACAGTAATTAACAGAAAAGTATTTTTTATTATCAACTAGACAGTTAGGGGATGAAACTGGGATGGGGGCTTGGGTGAGGTGGGAAGGAAAGGACTTCTCAAAATTTAGGGTATGAGAGCTTTTCGGTACTTGAGCACTCTGCTGGGGTGCAGTGACAGTTTACACGGCCTCTGGCGCCCCTCCTTCTGGTTATTTTGGTTGAGGGGAATATGGGACTTTGTGGCGGGGGAGGGCGGTTGCAGATACACTGCAGGGGGGCTCTGTCCTCCTGCCTGAGGTCCTGCAGAACATGCACAAGGCGCAGGAGCATGTCCGTTTGCTCCCTCATTAGTCCAAGCAGCGTTTGAGTCGCCTGCTTGTCTTCCTCACGCCACCTCTCCTCCCGTTCGCTGTGTGAGCGCTGGTACAGAGAGACAGTGGTACAGTGGTCTCCCTCCACTGGCTCTGCTGGTCCGCCTCGTCTCGGGAGCACCCCATAAGTTCAGCGAACATCTCGTCCTGTGTCTTTTTCTTTCGCCGCCTAATCTTTGCCAGCCTCTGTGAGGGGGATGCTGTGGCGGGTCTGGAGACAGTCGAAGCTGTGTGATGGGAAAAAGGGAGTGAATTCCTTGCAAAGATAAAGTTTTGCGAACAATGAACACAGTCTAGTCTGTCTCTGTGAATTCTGGGTTGAGATCCCAGTGCCTGATGGGGCAAAAACCATTTTCGCGGGTGGATCTGGGTAAATGTCGTCAGTCATCCCTTCCTCCGGGAAAGCTACAGCAGACAATCATTTCAAGCCCGTTTTCCCTGGATTGCCCTGGCAGACGCCACAGCGTGGAAACCATGGAGCCTGTTTTGCCTTTTGTGCCTGTCACCGTATGTGTACTAGATGCCGCTGACAGAGGCGGTCCAGCAGCGCTACACAGCAGCATGCTTTTGCTTTTGCATGACAGCAGAGATGGTTACCAGCCATACTGTACCATCTACCATACCATAAATTGGTAATAAGATGGGCATGGTTACCAGTCCTTTTGCACTGCACCATTTGCTGCTGTCATGAGTGCCCCTGGCTGCTCTTAGCCAGGGGCGCAAAAGCCAAAATTGGGAATGACTCCCTGAGTCAATCCCTCCTTTTTGGTATCTAAAAATAGAATCAGTCCTGCCTAGAATATGGGCAAGTGTACTAGAGAACCACTGTATCAGAACCAGAGAGCACAGCCGCTCTGTGTCAGATCCTGCATAGATTATGAGCTGTATGCTATTCACAGGGGGTGCTCCTGCAACAACCCCACCTGTTCATTCCATTCTTCCCCAGCCTTCCTGGGCTACCATAGCATTGTCCCCCCACTTGTGTGATGAAGTAATAAAGAATGCAGGAATAAGACACAGTGACTTGTTAGTGAGAAATGAGTGGAAGGCAGCCTCCAGTTGCTATGATAGTCCAGATAGGACATTAAGGAGTGTGGAGGAGAGGAGCCCAGCATCCTGCTGCTAGTCGAGGGGCAATTGAATCTTTTCTTTACACATGAAGGGTGGGGACTGATGAAGCTCAGCCCCCTGTTGCTATGATGACGATGGTTATCAGCCATACTGTACCATCTACCAGGAAAAATTAGGGCCAGGCACCCTTGATCGACCTAACGGATGCTAGTCTGCATGGTTACCAGCCCTTTTGCACTGCCCCATGTGCCAATAGGCTGATGATGACGATGGGTATCAGTCTTATTGTACCATCAGCCATCCATAGCGTGGGGGGAGCAAGGATGTTGGTGTTGAGTGCTGCACCATCGCGTCTATCTGCAGCATTCAGTAAAGATAGGGTGACATGTAAAAGAGTCAAGAGAGGATTGTTTTCCCTTTCACTTCTGGGGGTGGGTGGGGGGCTGCGTAAATTGCCGAGCTATGCCCTGACCCACCGCGGACACTGTTTTTGACCCTAGAAGCATTTGGAGCTCAGCCAAGAATGCAAATCCTTTTCGGAGACAGCAGGAACTGTGAGATACCTTGCGTCCTCAGTCCCCCCTCCCTCCATGAGCGTCCATTTGATTCTTTGGGTTTCCGTTACGCTCGTCACGCAACAGCATGCTGAGTCTCTGCTATGCCGTCTGTCCGGAGATTTTTTAAAAATACTTTGGACCAGGCGTAACATTACAGTAATTCCCCTAATTAGATGCAGGAGTCTCCGAGCGAGATCACCCTGAGGATGGTCACTGAAGGAGATAGAGAGCGCATGCTGCATGAAAGCCAGCACAAACCAGGGCCCTATGCAGCCGTGCTCGGGGAGGCAATGCTCCCTGAGTACCTCATGAAAGCCTCGCGCGGAAAACTGTGCTACCACGGAGCACCCAATAAGGCAGCTCTCCCCAGGAACCTCCTGCGGAGGCTTTTCGATTACCTCCAGGAGAGCTTCGTGGAGATCTCCCAGGAGGATTTCTGTTCTATCCCCATATATAGAGAGACCTCCTTTTCACATACTTCAGATTCCTGTTATATTAAGAATAAAAGTTTACATGGTTAAAGCACTTACCGACTGCTCCTTCCCCTGATTCAGGATCCGGGTTAATGGCCGGGGATGGTTGGTAGGGGATCTCCGTGACGGTGATGAAGAGATCCTGGCTGTCAGGGAAACCAGCGTTGTAAGCGCTGTCGCCTGCCTCGTCCTCCACAAACCCTTCCTCATCTTCCCCGTCCGCGAACATCGCCGAGGAACTGGCCGTCGACACTGTCCCATCGTCAGAGTCCATGGTCGCTGGTGGGGCAGTGGTGGCAGGCTCCGTAGCATCCGTTTGCCGCTTTGATTTTTTGGTAGCCTTGTCTGGGGTCCTTGATTTTCACGCAGCGCTGCGTTGCATCCCGGCTGTATCCTCTGTCTCTCATGGCTTTGGAGACCTTCTCGTAGGTCTTTGCATTCCGTTTTTTGGAGCGCAGCTCCGAAAGCACAGACTCCTCGCCCCACACACCGATCAGATCCAAGAGTTCCCGGTCAGTCTATGCTGGGTCCCTCTTTCTATTCAGAGATTACATGAACTCCTCTGCTGGAGAGCTCTGCATCGCTGCCGGTGCTGCTGAGCTCGCCCCGATGTCCAACCACGAAATGAGATTCTAACTGTCCAGACAGGAAAAGGAATTCAAATTTTCCCGGGACTTTTCCTGTGTGGCTGGTCAGAGCATCCAAGCTCGGACTGCTGTCCAGAGCATCAACAGAGTGGTGCACTGTGGGATAGCTCCCGGAGCTAGTAAGTTCGATTTGCATCCACACCTACCTAATTCGACATAGCCATGTCGAATTTAGTGCTACTCCCCTCGTCGGGGTGGAGTACCGAATTCGAACTAAAGAGCCCTCTAGGTCGAATTAAATGGCTTTCTGGTGTGGACGGGTGCGCGGTTAATTCGAATTAACGCTGCTAAATTCGAATTAAAGTCCTAGTGTAGACCAGGCCTGAGTAGCTTTAGTGCCTTCATGGTTTCGAACATTGGAGATATGAAATTTGGTAGGGGGTTTCCCTGGTGTCAGCGATGTGCCTTTTGCTGTACCTGTAAAAATTCGCCCAAATATGGGCAAGTTATGAATCTCTGAAAATCACAGTTTGCACATGCTCAGCAGAGACTTGTTAGGGTTTGGCAGCTCAGTCCAAAGAGTCCATAGGCACTGAGCATACGCCATCTCTCACAGCTCCTACACACCACCAGTCTGGGCATTTACCATCCTGATAGCTCGACTGGGCATGCTCCCTCCATGAGCAGCAGGAGCTGAGATTGCTCCTTCTGGCTGCTGGAGCGCCTGTGGCACCAGGCACAGGAACTGAGAGTATGCAGAATATCTCTCGTGCCCTCAATGCTCCTCCATGCAGCAAGCTTGGAGGAGGAGGAAGCTGCCTGATCCAAATGCAGAGGAATTATGGTGGCGAGGAATAAAGGAAGAAGTTGCAAGAGTCAGAGGCTGCGGAGGAGCAGGGAGGGAGAAAGTCAGAAGCTGAGCATTGGAGGGAGAGGATAGGAGCGAAGCAGGAAGGAGTCAAGCTAGGGGCACAAGGGCAGATGGGTCCCCTACAGAACCTGGAATTTAACACAGGAGCCCTCAATCTTTGTTCCTTTGTTGTCAGCAAATAACTGTGAAACCCACTTGCAAAGGGTCTGACTCATCCCATCTCCAAAGACTGGTCCATGTAGAGGATAACAGCCTACTATTGCTACCAGTTACTCCATTAACTGGTACATTAACTCCATTACATCAAGAATTGTAACTTTCAAAAACCAGTAGGAGAGCACTTCAATCTCCCTGGACACTCAATAACAGACTTAAAAGTGGCAATTCTTCAACAAAAAAACTTCAGAAACAGACTTCAGCGAGAAACTCCAGAACTGGAATTAATTTGCAAACCGGACACCATCAAATTAGGCCTGAATAATGACTGGGAGTAGATGGGTCACTACAAAAAGTACTTTTCCCCTCTCTTGATATTCACCGCTTCTTGTCAACTGTTGAGAATAGGCCACATCTACCTTAATTGAATTGGCCTCGTTAGCACTGTCCCCCCACTTGGTAAGAAAACTCCCATGTGCAGTAATAGTTATACTGCTTATTGTATTTTTCACTCCATGCATCTGATGAATTGGGTTTTAGCCCACGAAAGCTTATCCCCAAAAAACTATGTTAAAGGAACATTAAGGTTCCAAAGTCAGGCACTGACAAGTTAGGAAAAGCCAGAATGAAGATTTGCCCATGGAAACTTAATTTCTCTTATATGTATACATTATGAAAACAGTCTTTAATTACACAATCACATACTATTTTTAACACAGAACCCCTGTCTCATTCAATGCAGAGAATGTATGGTATTTTGAGGATGAATCACGGTTGTGTAGTGAATGAGTGTTGTCTGTAGGACCTCTGCCTCATTTGTTGCAGAAGCTGAAAGGTGTGGGGGGGTTGTTTTTGTTTGTTTCTATTGTAACAGGGATGCTGCTTTTTATGACAGCTGGGACTGCAACACGTGCTGCTGGGATGTGATGGGAAAGCCAAGCAGCATACAGCGGCGGTGACAGGCGGTGACTCTTAGGCAGCTCTGGGTCTCCGTTGGGAACAGGAGATCTTGGAATAGGAGACAGACTGTGACCTGTCTGTCTAAGTACTTATCTGGACCCCCTGAAAGGTGTGTTGTGAATGAGAGATCGCAAAAAGAGAAAGGATGGTCTCCTGGTTAAAGAAGTAGAATACCACCTTGAAGAATCAAGGTATGAATACACTGTGATAAAAAACCTGCAGTAGTGAGTATCAGGGTCCCGATCAGCTGGCTCGGATTTGTGGGGCTCGGGCTGTGGGGCTATACCATGAGCACCATGAGTCCGAATCTGGTGACCCAGGCCAATCATGGCTGTGCCACAGGTCTTTTATCACAGTATAGACGTACCCTTGCATAGAGGCCGACTCTGGGGGTGCTCCGGGTCTGGAAAAATTGGTGGGTGCTCTGCACCCACTGGCAGTCAAGCTCCCCACCCCACCTCACCTCCACCCCCTCCCCTGAGTGCGCCATGTCCCCGCTTCTCCTCCCAGCGCTCGCTGCCGCAAAACAGCTGTTTTGTGGTGTAACAAGCTCCGGGAGGGAGGGGGGAGGAGCAGGAACACGGCACACTCGGGAGGAGGCAGGGAAGAGACGGGGCTGGGGTAGGGATTTGGGGAAGGGGTTGGAATAGGGGCAGGGTGGGGGCGGGGACTTTGGAGAAGAGATTGGAATGGAGGCGGGGCACGGATGGAGTCGGGGTGGGGCCAGGGACAGAGGGGGGGGTCGAGCACCCAACCAGCGCCAGCAGAAGTCAGCACCTATGTACCCATGGAGTCTATCCCTGCCTCTGCCACAGGGTTCCTATGTGATGCTGGGCTAGTTACTTAAAACAAAATTTTCACAGCTTGCCACTAATAGGGTGTTCCTCATTTTGTGTCTGCTCAATGTGAGACATCTGGGGCCAGATTTGCACAAGTGCTGAGTGCTTTGATCACTATGCAAAATGCTAAGTGTTCTGAAAAAGTCAGACCATAGGCATCTCAAATTGAGCACCTGAAGTTAGTGGATACTTTTGGCCTTAATCTCTCTGTGCCTCAGTTCCCAAGCTATAAAATGGGGTAATAATGCCACCTCATCTCACAGGGGTGATATGAAGATAAATTTGTTAATGTATTTGAAGCACTCAGATGGAAAAATACATCTTTGAGGAAATTAATAACTATATATTCAGTTCAGGGTGGTGGGTTTTACATAAGATCTGGGGCCGCACATTGAATGTGGATGGTAAAAAGAACTATTAAATAACTGCTCATTCACTGAGTCAGGGGTCCTGTGGAAAATATACCAGTGTGATCTTGTAATTCAAGACTGTATAATAATGTATATACACATTATCCTTATTCTGCATGATATTCTTAATTCTAGCATTTCCTAGTTTTTGAAGTTTAAGCTTAAAAAATCAATCAATCTTTTCATGTCATTTTTCTGGATGTAATTCTGTGTCAGTTCTTAACCCACCCGCATCTCTGAAGGACTGAATTCCTTCCAGTCCTGCACTGAGCCACTTGACTAACATCTGTCACATATAGTTCCTTCTCCTCTCTCTCATCTCCTCTACGGTAAGAGAATTCTGTGTGCAGTATTATGTTTTGTTTTGGTAGGGGGTTTGTTTTTGGTCCTTTATTTTGATACTTATTTCACAATCAGAAGAGGAAAAAATTAACATTATCGGGCCAAATCCTTCAATCCTTACTCAGTCAAAACTCTCAGTGCCACTTTTCCTAAAGACTGCACGATTTACCCTCTTATTTTGTAGACATCCATTTAAACATACACAGTGCTTTACAAACACTGAAAGGACAAGATCCCAATCCCAAGCTGCCTGTAAAGACAAATATAAGACAGAAGAGTATTGTTTACAATTAGATGATGATATTTATTTTCCTTGTATGCTTACCCTGACTTCGTTGGCCAACATATTTTGTTTGGATTAATGATATATGACAACCATAAAAGCTGAGGAGAATGAAGGTCAGATCCATGCTTCATGAGGAAGGTTTGCAGCTGGTGTGATGATGGGACAAGTGATACAAACAAAGTGTTGCATAATTTTTGGTTTCTTAATGTGTTCAAGTATCGGGTGTGGGGAGAGGTCAGTGATGGGGTAGATAAATAGATTGATGGATGGCCAGTTTCAATTTTGTCCGGGGCAGCTTTGAGCAAAAGTAATTACCAGCTCAGATTGTAATTGTTTGTTGACTTGCAGCATGTGAAATATGTTTGATATGTCTTGGTCCAGTTCCTAGTAAAACAATTATTATTTTTATCATGGTAACATCTAAGGACTCCACTTTACTAGGCTGTCTGCAAACAAATAACAGAGACAGTTGTTGCCTTAGAAAGCTCACAATCTAATATCCACAGCACACTCTTAATTGGTACAATTGGTGGTGGTCGTAGCACTGAGACCGAAAATTGAAAGAACCTGGGGCAACTCAATGTACATGCTGTCAGCATTTGAAGCATTATAGATCAGAACATGAGGACGTGCAAATCATCTTGTGCTGTTTGAGAATGGACTGTATAGACGCTCACAAAGAGCTATAAATAAAAATAATGGCATTTGAAGTTATTTGCTTAATACATACCTTCATTTCACATTCTGTACAGTGCAATCAGGCTGTCATCTGTTATTGCAAAAGTGAGGAGGCCGGCAGGTATTGTTAAATCTCATGCTTCAGGGCGTAAGATGATTGCTTGAGGTATGAAGAAAAACTCAATCATTCATCACATACAGAATGGCACAGCTGGCCATGGAGGAGAAGAATTTGCCTTGCTGTGATTACTGGGGATGTGGGACACCAAAACAGATGGGCCAAATGTCTGATTTTCTGTAACAAATTCAGGGTTCTCATCAGACATCAGCTGCGGCTCAGATATCAATTAAAAATCTGTGGGCTAAATTCAAAGGGCATACAATTTGCGTATTGCTAGAAATATTCTGATTTAGAAACTGATATAGTTATTCTAATACAAACTCCTCCTGTGGATGCAGGTATGTTATAAAGGTACTTTATAACAGTATAGCTTATAGCTAAAGCGATACAACTAGGCATTTATATCGGTTTCTAAACCAACAGAATTATAACAGTACAAAAACTGTGTGTAGATCAGCCCAAAGCGAGGTATAAATAGGTCTAAGGGAATGGAAATTGGTCATCAACACTTAAATGTCATGGTAGTAAGTGCTATACAGAAACCTTAGACAGACGGAGAGGTAGGACCAAATTAAGTTGTACGTTACTCATGTGGTTTTTTTTGTTCTTAAACAGAGTTTCTGTCCTGCTGTGAGTGTTATAGTTTTGACCTCAAGGACTGGGTGAATGTGCTGTACCTGACTTCACCATCTTGCACCCAGTGCATTGGGGACCCAGGAGGGTGGAGCTGGGAGCCCCAGCTCAAGGCTGAGCCCAGTTCTTTTCCAAGGTCTATTTGTCCGCAACATAATCAAGGCCTGACTACAATTCTGTGCTCATGATAGACACCTTCCAAGGTGAGTACTAAGTCTCACTTCTTCCACGACACCCACTAGACATAAGTCAACAATATTTATTATTTTATATTGTTATATTTGTTATTTTTGTAATTAACCAAGCCAGTGTGAAGCACATATGGCTAACCAGAATAACAGCTTGATCATATGGATGTAACTCATACTGACTTTAATGGGATGCTGCAGGAGCATATGGGTCTTCCTGGGGAGATCTGATTGCAGGATCAGAGTCTTAAAATGCAAACTCTTTGAGGCAGCTCTTCAGTATATGTTCTGGGGGTTCTTTAACACAGTAAGCATGCCTTTGGGTACTCTAAAAATAATAGTAAGGTGGACTGGGGTGATATAGTTACTCTTTTAAATGGTAGCTGGAAAAACACGGAAGTAGGCAACTATTTTTAGCTAAAATTATATGTTAAAAAGAAAAAGTTAAGGAGGGAACAGGGCGTGGGGTAGGCAGTGGGGATCCTGTTGTATTAATTTTGATGAAATAAATGGGCCAAAGATATTAACATAACCACAGTGGTGTTTGTATATAGAGACCTCAGCCTGCTTAATACCATGGCAAACACACTATTAAAAGTCCTTGGACCCTTTTATTAAAGATACAGAACAGAAGGAAAAGCATTTGAAATTTAAAGTATTAAGTAAGGCTTTCATTTTAACAACATGCCTTATTCCCTTTCCCTGCAGAGAGATTTAGAAGGAAAAACCTCTTCTTTGACAGTCTTGTTGATGTTGTTAAAGATGGTAAAAACTGGTCTTCTGGGGAAAAGAGAAGATGTTAGTTGAAATGGGCTGGAACTGTTGCTAAAGTTCAAACCGGTTTCATCTCAGGCAGTGTTGGGATTCAGGTGGAGCTGGTAGGGGTGGCGACGTCACCAGGGTCCCTCTCTGGCTCCAGTTGGTCAGAACATGTCTAAGGATTAGGACAAAAAGGGTCTGGAGTCCTAGAAGATGGTGGGGGTGGCAGCCATGATGGGAAGCTCACTCCAGTAGCCTCCATCTGTTCTTCCCTCTGATTTTCTTTTCTATTCTTCTCCCCACAAATTATTTTTTTAAGGATCCCCAAAAGGGAACAGTGGGTGGAATAGCCCATCCCCTCATTATGTTGTCTACCAATTATGCCTAAAATTCAACATGCCAATTTTGGTTTGTTGATTTCCGGTTCCACATATTTTGTTTTTACCAACCATGATTTCAAATCAGTCCTTGAATCATATCATCATGGACTTTTTGTTCAGACTAATTTAGTTTTCCTGTCTCCCTTTTGTTCCTTTTCCCATCAACTTTTCTTGTTATAGGTTATTGTATCATCTACTTTTTACAACTGAGCTCACAATTAAAGTACATTTGTCAGCCCAATTATCACAACAGCCCCCAGCCATTAAACTGTGTAGAATTTGATGAGGTACAAAAGTAACTATTAGCAGAAACACCAACCCAAGGACAGGTAGGAGTTGTAGCCTCATGTTTCTCTTTGAGTGATTCTTTCTATCTGATTAAAGGAGTGGCTTTGTTCAGAGCCAGAGGGTGAATGTGCCCGGAGAGCTGGGTGAAGAGTGAGAAAAATAATACCTATCATAATGCTTTTCATCTGTAGCTAACATGTCATTATCCCCATTATTAGAGATGGAGAAACAGAGGCACAAAGACATAGATTCACAGATTCTTCTTCGAGTGATTGCTCCTATGCATTCCAATGTAGGTGTGCGCGCCGCGCGTGCACGGCTTCTCCGGAACATTTTTACCCTAGCAACTCCGGCGGGCCGGCTGGCGCCCCCTGGAGTGGCGCCGCCATGGCGCTGGTTATATACCCCAGCCGGCCCGTCCGCTCCTCAGTTCCTTCTTACCGCCCGTGATGGCCAGTTGGAACAGTGGAGTGCTCCTTACCTCCACAGCCCTAGCGTTTCTCCATCTCTTACTGTATATAGTTTGTTAGTTAGTTGATAGTTGTATAGTTTATAGTTAGATAGGTATAGTAGTGTAAATAGGGAATTAGAGGGGTTAGCCCCTCTTCTTCCGCACCCGGTGCGGGCTTATGCCTGGGGCACCGGGATTCAAGCCCTGCGCGGCTTGCCAGCGGCACATGCCGGTGAGTGACCCGCACGACTCGTGCCTTCGCTGCCTTGGGGAGGCACACAGAACAGATAAGTGCCCGATCTGCGTGGCCTTCAAGCCCCGGACGAGAAAGGAGCGGGACTCACGCCTTAAACAGTTGCTAATGGAGGCTTCGCTCCAGCCTCCGGCGCCACCTCCATCGGCACCGAAGCCCTCCTCGGCAGGCAGCGCACCGGCAGCACCGAGCCGCTCCGGGGCCGAGCCTCCTCGGCACCCGGCACCGAAGTCCCGGCACCGCTCCCTCTCCCCAGGAAGGAAGCACAAGGTGCCGAAGGCAGCCTCTTCCAAACATCCCCGGAGACCGCTAGCCCAGCCGCCTCCGACACAAACGGTACAGGCTGAGGCAGTGCACAGGCAGTGCACGGCGCCGTCGACTCCTGCGCCGCAAGGGCCGTCGAGTCCGGCACCACCCAGCTCCCCGGTACCCGCCGAGGTAGAGCTGCGGATCCCGTCCACGCCGGAGGCGTTTGCGATGGCGAGGGAGCTAATCGAGCTCGCGGAAGCTCCAAGCCCCCAGCCCCCGGCACCGCCGGTGCGGGCACTCAAGTCAGTGGGCAAACCGATGATGATGCGGCCTCCTTCCCCTGACAAGCGAGACGGACGCTCCAGGATTCGGTCGAGATCCCGGTCCCACTCTCGGAGGCGGTCCCGATCCAGAGGTCGTTCAACATCGCGGTGCCGCTCCCCGTCTCGGCACCGGTCGCAGTCCCGGCACCGCTCGCATTCGCGGCGCCGGTCGTACTCCCGGCAACGGTCCCGGTCACCGAGTCACCGGCACCGCAAGAGGTCCGGCTCCAGTGACCGCGTTCGGCACCGAGTCTCCCGAAGCTACTCCCGACGCCGCCGATCGCCGTCGAGGTCGAGCTCCCGGCACCGCCGGTCGAGCTCCCGGCGCCGCCGATCCAGCTCCCGGCGCCGTCGGTCCAGCTCCCGGCACCGTCGGTCGAGCTCCGGACGCCGTCGGTCGACCTCCCGGTACCGCTCCGCACGCAGGTCCCGCTCTCCGCTTAGGTCACGTGATGACCACCGCCGACCTTCAACGCCTGCTAGACACCTGACGCAGGTTTCGGTTGGGCATTCGGGAACCGCCTCGGCTCCTCCCTGGCCCTCGCATGAACCCTCCATCGCTTCCCCTGAGGGCAGCGCAGTGGACTTCAGGGCAGCGTCTCAAGGACGGGACCTTGGACCCCAGCACTGGGGATATTGGGTCCCCTGGGCCCAACACGAGCAAGGGCCTCCCCTGCAGCTGAGGCAGGCGCCTACGGGCCGTTCAGCGCCGGAGGCGACGGTTAGCAAGCCCCCCCCGTCTCCACAGGAACAGGCTGGCTCGCCACCAGGCCCAGCACCGGGACCGGAGTCCGTGGCTCCTGACCACCCAGGAGCGGACCAGGCATCCGAGGAGGTGCTGCCAGGCCGCTCCTCATCCTCCTCTCCTGACGAGGCGGTGGCAGGGGCATCAACATCTGAACCCCCGCCTATTGACCTCAAGGCGCATCAGGACCTTCTCCGCCGTGTGG
Source organism: Mauremys mutica (assembly GCF_020497125.1). Classification (NCBI taxonomy): domain Eukaryota; kingdom Metazoa; phylum Chordata; order Testudines; family Geoemydidae; genus Mauremys; species Mauremys mutica. The sequence goes on along the minus strand of NC_059088.1, from coordinate 21,788,259 downwards.
CAAAGGCCATGAACCTGCCCGTTGAGGAGGTCACGGAGGACGATGACCCTATAACGGACGTTGTGGGTTTGGACGCCCCAGTGCGAGTAGCATTACCCTTTATCCGCACTATTCAGCGGAACAATACGACAATCTGGCAGTCGCCCTCCTCAGTCCCCCCCACGGCGCGAGGGGTGGAAAGAAAATACTCTGTCCCGCCCAAGGGGTACGAGTACTTCTATGTGCACCCCTCCCCGGACTCTCTAGTAGTCCAGTCGGTGAATGACCGGGAGAGGCATGGCCAGCCGGCCGCTGCACCAAAATCAAAGGAGTCGCGGCGCATGGACCTGTTGGGGCGAAAAATCTATTCGGCGGGTGGCCTTCAGCTCCGCATAGCGAACCAAATGGCGCTCCTGTCCCGGTACACTTTCAACATCTTAGGGTGCCTGGGAAAATTTTCGGAGCTGACGCCGCAAGACTCCCGCCGGGAATTCTCGGTGCTCCTGGACGAGGGCAGGACGGCCTCCAGGACCCTAATTCGGGCAGCCTTGGACTCCGCTGATTCAGGAGCCAGAACTATGGCGTCCGGAATAACCATGCGGCGCATTGCCTGGCTGCAATCCTCCACCTTGCCGCCGGAGGTACAATACACCCTCCAGGACCTCCCCTTTGAGACACAGGGTCTTTTTTCAGAAAAGACAGACACGAGAATTCAGACCCTGAAGGACGGGAGGGTTGCTATTCGTACTTTGGGCATGCACACGCCGGCCACCCAGAGACGATCGTTCCGGCAACAGCCCTACCGACCCTTCCCACAGGCCAGGTCTCGGCCATTTAATAATCGCCGAGCGGCCCCCTTCCGCCGCAGACCATCGGGCGGTCGGCGTAACCAGGCCCAGAGCTCCTCCAAGGCTTCCCAAGGCCCAAAACCGGCCTTTTGATGGGACGCCCGAGGACGGCCCACCACTCTCCCGCCCGGATCCATCCCTATTGTTTTCAAGTCGCCTTTCCCGCTTCCTCCAGGCGTGGTGTTCTATAACATCGGACAGCTGGGTCCTCAACACCGTCCAGCACGGCTACCGCCTGCAGTTTATTTCGCCCCCTCCCTCCCACCCACCTTCCCCGTCCCTCTTCAGGGACCCCTCTCACGAGCAAGTCCTCTTACAAGAGGTCCAGACTCTGTTGAGCGTGGGTGCTATAGAGGAGGTGCCTCGCAGCAGGCGGGGCAGGGGATTCTATTCCAGATACTTTCTCATCCCCAAGGCGAAAGGAGGTCTTCGTCCCATCTTGGACCTCCGGGAGCTCAACAGACACCTGTGCAAGCTCAAGTTTCATATGGTGACCCTGGGGACCATCATCCCTTCCTTGGATCCGGGAGACTGGTTTGCCGCCCTCGACATGAAGGATGCATACTTTCATGTAGCAATTTACCCCCCCCACAGACGCTTCCTGCGCTTCGTAGTCAACGAAGCTCACTACCAGTTTGCGGTTCTGCCCTTCGGCCTCTCCACCGCACCGAGGGTGTTCACCAAGGTTATGGCAGTCGTGGCCGCAGCCCTCCGCCGTCGTCGGATACATGTGTACCCGTATCTCGACGACTGGCTGATTCGCGGCCGCTCCCAAGAGCTGGTAGCGGCTCAGGTGACCGAGATTCTACATCTGTTCCGGTCTCTAGCCCTGCTTATCAATACCGACAAGTCCAACCTAACTCCAGCACAAAGAGTGGAGTTCATAGGAGCGGTGCTCGACTCCAATTTAGCCAGAGCCTGCCTCCCTCGTCTGCGGCACGAGACGATGGTCTCGCTCATACAGGCCCTGCAGGCCTTCCCTTCAACGACGGTGCGATCCTGCCTGCGCCTGCTGGGGCACATGGCGGCGTGCACGTTCGTGACCGCGAACGCAAGGCTGCGGCTTCGCCCGTTCCAGATGTGGCTGTCATCGGTGTACCGCCCCCACCGCGACAGCATGGACATGGTGGTTACGGTGACGAAGCCCACTCTCCAGTCGCTCACCTGGTGGCTGAATCCGGAGGTTGTCTGCGCAGGGGTTCCGTTCCGCCCTCCTCGCCCGTCGGTCACCCTGACCACAGACGCCTCGGCACTCGGCTGGGGTGCTCACATAGGCGACCTGCACACCCAAGGTCTCTGGTCGGCCCAGGAACTCTCCCTCCACATCAACGTCCGGGAGTTGAGAGCGATCCGCTTGGCATGTCTCGCCTTTCGGGCCCACCTGCAGGACCGCTCTGTAGCGGTGTACACGGACAACACTACAGCAATGTTTTACGTAAACAAGCAGGGCGGAGCCCGTTCCTCCCCGCTCTGCAGAGAAGCGATGCTCCTATGGGACCTTTGCGTGACCCACTCAATTCGCCTCGAAGCGTTTTTTCTGCCGGGGGTGCAGAACACGCTGGCAGACCATCTCAGCAGGTCGTTCGCCTCCCACGAGTGGTCCCTTCGCCCGGATGTGGCTTATACAATCTTCCAGAGGTGGGGGTTTCCCCAGATAGACCTGTTCGCCTCCAGGGTCAACAGGAAGTGCACCAAGTTCTGCTCGTACCAGGGTCGAGCTCCGGGCTCCCTCTCGGACGCGTTCCTCCTGACGTGGACAGGTCCCCTCCTTTACGCGTTTCCCCCGTTTCCACTCGTACACCGCGTGTTACTCAAGCTTCGGAGGGACAGGGCCCGCGTAATACTCGTCGCTCCGGCCTGGCCGAGACAGCACTGGTACACCCTGCTGCTCGAGCTGTCAGTTCGGGATCCCATTCCCCTTCCGTTATGGCCGGACCTCATCACTCAGGACCTCGGCAGGCTTTGTCACCCGAACCTGCAGTCGCTGCATCTTACAGCTTGGTTCCTGAGTGGTTGACCGACGCAGAGAGGGGTTGTTCGTCGGCGGTGCAACAAGTCCTGCTCGAAAGTAGAAAGCCTTCGACGCGCTCTACCTACCTCGCAAAGTGGAAACGCTTCACGCTCTGGTGCGACCAGCGAGGTCTTAACCCATTCTTGGTCCCTATCTCGACCATCCTCGACTACCTCTGGTACCTAAAAGGTCAAGGTCTGGCGATCTCTTCCCTGAAGGTGCACCTGGCGGCTCTGTCGGCCTTTCGGCCCGCCATCGGAGGTCGGTCCGTCTTCTCTCACCCGATGGTTGCCCGCTTCCTTAAAGGTCTAGACCGTCTGTACCCGCCGGTACGTCCTCCTGCCCCGACCTGGGATTTGAACCTGGTTCTGGCCCAGATGATGGGACCGCCCTTCGAGCCCCTGGCTACGTGCTCTCTGCTTTATCTCACCTGGAAGACGGCCTTCCTCGTGGCAATTACATCCGCCAGACGAGTCTCGGAACTCCGCGCCCTGACGGCCGGGCCCCCGTATACCGTCTTCCATGCGGATAAGGTGCAGCTTCGACCGCACCCGGCCTTCCTCCCCAAGGTGGTGTCGGCCTTCCACCTCAACCAAGAGATCTTCCTCCCGGTCTTCTTCCCGAAGCCGCACGCCTCACTTCGTGAGCAGCAGCTCCACACCCTGGACGTCCGCAGGGCCCTCGCTTTCTACATCGACCGGACGAAGCCCTTCCGGCGTTCGACCCAGTTGTTTGTGGCAATCGCTGATCGCATGAAAGGCGAGCCAGTATCCTCGCAGCGCATTTCATCCTGGGTGACGTCATGTATACGAACGTGCTACGAGCTTGCTCGCGTCCCCCCATGCCGCCTCACCGCTCATTCCACCAGAGCGCACGCTTCTTCGGCCGCCTTCCTGGCCCATGTCCCCATCCAGGACATCTGTAGGGCGGCCACCTGGTCTTCGGTACACACCTTCGCTTCCCACTACGCGTTGGTGCAACAGTCTCGAGACGATGCAGCCTTTGGCTCAGCGGTCCTGCACTCGGCCACGTCTCACTCCGACCTCACCGCTTAGGTAAGGCTTGGGAATCACCTGACTGGAATGCATAGGAGCAGTCACTCGAAGAAGAAAAGACGTTTACTCACCGTAGTAACTGTTGTTCTTCGAGATGTGTTGCTCCTATCCATTCCAGACCCGCCCTCCTTCCCCACTGTCGGAGTAGCCGGCAAGAAGGAACTGAGGAGCGGACGGGCCGGCTGGGGTATATAACCAGCGCCATGGCGGCGCCACTCCAGGGGGCGCCAGCCGGCCCGCCGGAGTTGCTAGGGTAAAAATGTTCCGGAGAAGCCGTGCACGCGCGGCGCGCACACCTACATTGGAATGGATAGGAGCAACACATCTCGAAGAACAACAGTTACTACGGTGAGTAACCGTCTTTTCCAATGCCAGAAGGGACCATTGTGATCATCTAGTCTGATCTGTTATCAGGGCCAGCTCCAGGTTTTCTGCTGCCCCAAGTGGCAAAAAAAAAAAGCCATGGCAGTGCGATCGCACCGCTCCACTCTTCGTCGGCAATTCATCGGCAGATCCTTCGCTCCAAGAAGGACTGAGGGACCCGCCGCCAAATTGCAGCCGAAGACCTGGACATGCCTCCCCAATAACGGCTGGAGTGCCACCCCTTGGTATTGGCTGCCCCAAGCACCTGCTTCTTTAGCTGGTGCCTGGAGCCGGCCGTGCCTCTTATATAACACAGGCCAGGAACTTCCTCAAACTAATTCCTAGAGCAGATCTTTAAGATAGACTTCCAATCTTGATTTAAAAATTGTCAGGGATGGAGACTCCACCACAACTCCCAGCAAATTGTTCCAATGAGTAATTATTCACTGTTAAACATTTACACCTTCTGTCCAAAAGACTAGCCAACAACACCCAGCAGGTCAGTGGCTGAGCTGGGAATACAACCCATACTGGAAAATATTAAATGAATTATCAATAGAGCATTGCTAAATTTTCTTGCATCCTTTTTTATGCACTATTCTCAAAGTGTCATTTAAGTGATGCTTTGTTCATTCAAGCATTTGCAGAAGACAAATTTCAGGCCCGTCGTCACCCAACATTAACTTAATCACAAAACAAGCAATAGAGGCCAGAGTATCCAAACAGGAAAGAGAAACAATGCCATGTGACTTAAACAGCCCATCACACAGCTGGAATATTGAATTGTAACTATCAAGTACTTGGAGGAATTCACAGCAAATAATTTTTGAGCAACCATTAAGCTGGAATTTATTTGCACAAAACATTTGGCAAGTGGTTTGGAATGGCAAACAAATTAGTAAAAAAAATGCAAACTGTTCATGTACAATTTGCATACAGGAAAAAGGACTAAACTCACCAAATAAATAGTTAGCTGCAGTTTGTTCATTTGATTCTGCCTACCAGTCCCTTGGCTCTAGTATTGTCAAGGGGGTTCTCAAGGGTGGGTTTTGAGAAGCGGTTAGGGTTTCAGTTGAATAATTTGTGGATTGTGGGGAAGGGATAGGAGTGCAGCTCTACACTGCTACATCCTCCCCGGGAACATTTTTGGAAATGGCAGGGCAAAATGACTGCATTCTAGAACAAAAAAATATTGCTCTTTAGAAAGCCGGGAAGGGGAAATATTATATTCATTCCTGATCAGGGACAGTTTAGCAGTATCCAAAGTGGAAGATGATCTTTCCTGGGAGCAGAATAATCCCCCCCTTCAAATCAGCTGTTGGGGGGTGGGGGTCTACTGTGGAAGAGGGCTCCCCTCAACAACAAAAAATTAAGCTCTGAAGTTTTCATGGGAGAAATGGATCTAACTGCAACTAGCAGTAAGAGCTTTTGCAGCTGTCTTGCTTGGAGGATTGAAAAAAAACACCGGCCTGCCAAGCAAGAGACAATTGGGAGCTGTAACTAGGTCATGCATTCACTGCCTGCTGGAGAACTTGAAATATTGCCCAGAAGCGAGAGTTTTATGAAATGCCTGTTTTTTCTCTGTGTAAGAAAGCTATTGGTGTGCAGCAAACATACACACGTCCCTAGTATATGAGTAGAAGCAGGTGGGAGCTCCACCAGAACCAGCTGCATTACCCAGCGTTTGGGGAAGGAAGTAGCAGAGTCCTGCAAAGCTTCCCTGTGTATTATTGGCAGGGAAAGAAGGAGGTGGTGTGCTACTCTGGAACCTCCCACATGCTTCCACCGTTAGACCTCCCCTTGGCAGCTACCCTCCTGCCCGCCCACTGAACTGCTATATATGATCCCTCAATACCAGCCTTTGCTCTGTAGAATCTTCTCCTGTCACGCTGCAAACGCTGCTTATTCCAAGTCATAAGCAGCTGAGAAGATCTGACCAGAAGGCACTCAACATGGGTAAGAAACTGTCCCCAATCTGCAAGTAGCATTAGGCACGAAGACCCACAGTTTTGGCTTGTGGTTCCAACCTGTTATCTTGCTGCTGTTGGTATTTTGCAGGCTGCAGCATTTGTCCTTTGCAATTTCCTATCTTTCCCCTAAGCAGGGACTTGCGGATTTGCTACTGCGTAACCAATGCAGAGTACATGTAAGGAGCAGTGTGGGCTAAAGTTTTGTTGGACTGATAAAAAGTTTTTCTTTAAGCTACTTAAACTAACTAAAAATAAGACTAAGTTTTAAAATCTTTAAATGCATCTCTTGGTATGTGAGCAACAGCTACGTTTGTTTGTTTCAGAATTTGGAAGCTGCATGAAAGGTGTGATAACAGTAATCTTGCTGAGTGACTAATTCTCCTCTCCTTTAAGGAGGACTGTCAGGTAGCTAAGGACCAACGTTTAACGTTGTATTTACTTGCTTTCTACAAATCCTACTACTAATATAAACTCCTTTCGGAAACATTTTTTGGGGAAACAACACAAGTAGAGAATTTTTTTCTTTAGATATAAATATTCCCCTATATTATTTACAGCCTGAACTAGTATATTGTGCTTGTCATGGTACATGAAAAGGTCCTTGGAGACCATGGTAAAAAAAACTTTCAGAGGCAGAAAGCTAAACTGACTAGACTGGTTTAACTATCCAACCTGAATGTTAACTTTTTGCAGTTCTGACAGCGTAAATGATGAAAAGTAAACTAGAATTTTGAGTCTGTTTGTTTATTAGGAGGGTTTGATTAGTAACACAAATAAGGCTCCTGTCATAATGACTGCAGTGTACATGCCTAAAGAGTGATCCGAATACCATACATGTAGAGAAAACTACATCCCTGTGCCAACGCGGAGTTGAGCTGCTTCATGGATTTCTGATGAGCCCTAAATCAATCTTGGATGAGGGAGGAGGAGAAGGGGGAAGCCCTCTTGTGCAGACTTTTAGAGTTGAGACAGAATCCTCAATCTCCATGATCAGAGTGATCTGTTGTTTGGGTGGGGTGGGTCTTGTCTCACATTTTCACAGGAGTGTTACTTTTGGCCCTTTCATACTTCTGTTGCTTAGGTTGTGACTGTTTGAACAATGGCATAATTACTGCTCTTGTCCTCCAGGTCTGCTGTATACTCTCATCAGTTTAATGTGGGCAAAGTTATGTCATAAAACTAACTTAATTGTCTACCTCCTTCTTTTTTAATATGTTACCGGATAAGTTAAACATAATCTTGTAGCTTGATAAGAGAACTGCCTGTTTGTTCAAACTCTAACAAGCAGATGTTGTGCAAAAGACACTCCACCAATCTAGTGCTTCCAGTATGAAGAGGAAAACTAGACACTTAATCCCATTTGATTTGCTGTAAATGGGTTCTCTCCCCCTCTTCCCGCCCTCAAAAAGAGTATACCGCAGACATGCTTTAATGTAAGCTGACTTACAAAGCATACTGTAGTAGTGGTAGGCTGTGTTGATCAATGTGAAAGGTCTTTCAGGCTTGTTATACAAGTTTTTGTTTTAGGGGAGGCAGTTATAACTTGTCTATAAGAATTTACTGTTGCTCAATCATGCTACACAGTGTCTAACTCAGAAATTATGCAATCATATACATAAAAAGGTAGTAGTTTAGTGGTGTGGTTAAACATGCTGGAATCTTTCATACTCCTTTAACCTCAAACATATTGCTTTAAGTCAAATTATGTAGAAAGGTATCCCTTGATTGTGCAAACAGCTGTTACATTGAACTAACTAGCATGAAATACTCTATACAGAGGCTAAAACGGTTTTTATTATCATATTGCATGTTGTAAATCTATAAAATCTAGTCTCTTTAGGCAGACTTCCCACAACTCCTATTTTATCCGAACAGTCTGCAAATTTACTGTAGCTGCCTCAGTAGGCTTTATAGCTCAGCCATATAATGTAACAGCCAGGTTGCATAAGCATAAAGCGAATGACCTTTTTATTTGTAAAAGATTGTTTTTTTCAGAAATTATTCTGAAAATAGGCTCCCATGTCCCATTTTTATCGCTTGCATGGTATCCAGTGTCTTTGGGCTTCTTTGTATTTCCATGGCATCTTTTCCCTAAAAATCTGAAAGTACTTTACTGCTATTTATTAAAAGTCTACAACCCCCTGGGACTAACATGATCCAATGGTTGGAAGTTGAAGCTAGACAAATTCAGACTAGAAATAAGGCAAATATTTTTAACAGTGAAAGTAATTAACCATTGGAACAATTTACCAAAGGTCATGGTGGATTCTCCATCACTGACCATTTTAAAATCAAGATTGGATATTTTTCTAAAATATCTGCTCTAGAAATTATTTTGGGGAAGTTCTATGGCCTGTGTTATTCAGAAGGTCAGACGATGATCACAATGGTCCCTTCTGGCCTTAGAATCTATGAAAGTATTATTATTCCCAAACAGGCACAGAGAAATGAAGTGACTTGCCCTAGGATCACACAGGGAGTCAGCAATAGCTACAAATAGAACCTAGGTACCTTGAGGTTAGTCTCCTGTTCTGACCACTAGACTAGAGCAGGGGTTCTCAACCTTTTTCTTTTTGAGGTACCTCCAACATGCTATAAAAATTCCAGGGGCCGCCTGCACCACCATAACTGTTTTTCTACATATCCACTAGATTAAAAGTCAGGGCTGGCGTTAGGCCCCATGAAGCTCATAGACTCATAGACTTTAAGGTTAATAGGCAGCAGGTTTAAAACAAATAAAAGGAAGTTCTTCTTCACGCAGTGCACAGTCAACTTGTGGAACTCCTTACCTGAGGAGGTTGTGAAGGCTAGGACTATCACAGCGTTTAAAAGAGAACTGGATAAATTCATGGTGGTTAATTCCATAAATGGCTGTTAGCCAGGATGGGTAAGGAATGGTGTCCCTAGCCTCTGTTTGTCAGAGGATGGAGATGGATGGCAGGAGAGAGATCACTTGATCATTGCCAGTTAGGTTCACTCCCTCTGGGGCACCTGGCATTGGCCACTGTCAGTAGACAGATACTGGGCTAGATGGACCTTTGGTCTGACCTGGTATGGCCGTTCTTATGTTCTTATGTCAGAAGGAACCATTATGATCATCTAGTCTGACCTGCTGCACGATTCAGGCCACTAAGTTACTTGGGCTTCAACTTCAGCCCTGGATGGCAGGATGGTGGTGGGGCTCAGGCTTCAGCTTTCTGCCCTGGGCGCAGCGAGTCTAACACCAGCCCTGCTCTCTGGTTTATTTTGGCAGACCCTCTGAAACCTGCTTGAAGCCCCACAGGGGAGTCCAGACCTCTGGTTGAGAACCCCAGGACTAAAGGATACAGTTGTCACTTTCTGACTTTGTACAGCATGTTATATCATTTAGCAGAACTTGGTGTGGTTAAAAAACTAGGGTGGGGATGATCTGTCATTCTCAGGGGTGACCTTTGGTTGTATGGGGGCCCTTGTAATCATCAAAAGATCGGCCCTTTACTATTTCCATTAGGTCATGGGGAAAACTGCCTCCCCCAACTTTAAACCCTGCTGGGTGGCAGGAGAGGAGGCGCTGCAGGCCCCTGAGGTCTGTTCCTTCACTGTTCTGTTGGGAATTATGGTTCATACCTTCAAAACAACTATCAATGTTGCAGCAGGCCATCCATATACCCTCTTGTTAACTAGAACAGAGGTTGCCAAGCTGTGGCCTATGGAGCACTTGCTGGTGGTTGATTGCTTATGAGCTGGCTGTTCACATGGGGCTGGCTCACCTCTTGGTTTAAACTGTGGGAAACAGGACAGATAGAAGAGGGCGACGAAATAAAGAACAAAAGGAGACAGTGGGACTCTCTACTTTCCTGCACCAAGCACTGGTGTAAATGACTGCAGAGGATGTAAAATGCTACCAACATCAGAATGGCAGTGTCTTACTCTCACTTTGCATGGGGGCAAATGACTGCATAAGATACAGGGAAATGAAGACTCAAGCCTAGTGCGATGTCTTTGTGAATAAGGACAAAACACTGCACTAAAAACATAGCTTCCACGTGAGCAATTGCTGTAATTGCCACCAGGGGCGGCTCTAGAAATTGCGCCGCCCCAAGCAGGGCGGCATGCTGCAGGGGGCGCTCTGGCGGTCGCTGGTCCCGCGGCTCCGGTGGACCTTCTGCAGATGTGCCTGCGGAGGGTCCGCTGGTCGCGCAGCTCCGGTGGACCTCCCGCAGGCGTGCCTGCGGATGCTCCACCGGAGCCGCGAGACCAGCGGACCGTCCGCAGGCATGCCTCCGGGAGGTCCACCAGAGCCGCCTGCCGCCCTCCCGCGGGACGCCGCCCCAAGCGCGCGCTTGGCGCGCTGCGGTCTGGAGCCGGCCCTGATTGCCACGAGGCTGTTATCTGTATGGTGTCTGAGAGGGAAGGTGGATTGCATGGCACAGGAGCTTTGTCAATAAAGATATCCTCCACATTTTGGGGTGGAGGGGATGGGACCTCAAGTATTCCTGATCTAGCAGTAAACTGAACTAGCTACTTATCCCAGTCACACTGTGATAAATGACAGTAGTTTGCAAATCATGTTGGTCTTTCGCTAGATTTCTCTTACAAATCCAGTCCAACTTCAAGGTATTCTAAACATTCAATCCGATGCCAAGATAGCTGGGAAGCTGCATTTAATGATGACTATTAGTATGTGTAATGACACGTTAATATCTCTAATGTAAACATTTTTATCAACATCTTGCTGCAAAAATGGTACAAATAGCAGATTCGTTACTTGTGTGCTCATGAAGCGTCTGACCCAAAATACAGTGAAAGCTATAGGTCAACTTCAAACAGATGCTCAACGGTTTATTACAACAGAATATTTGAACACGGGAAGGAACGGAGAGAAAGTGGGAGGGAAGGAAGGAGGAGTAAGGGGAGGGAGGGGAAGAGGAAAGGCGGGGAATGTCACCGTCTTGCCCTAGGTTATCTCTAGCAAACATTCTAGTTTAAGCTGTCTCTTACTTTATTAATCTGCAAAAGAACAACGTATTTGTGCAATACTAATCTAGTACTGATCTAATCCATGTTTTGTCCCTGCTAATTTAGCTGACTAGGAAAAATAGGATGGAGTTTATTGCTATGTATCTATTTTTAATAAAGTTGACATTGTGCCTTACAGGGCTCAGACATTCAGTGGTGTGGAATACATCAGATTTTCTGTCCTTTTGTCTATGTTCAGACAGTCTTCTAAGACAGCCTATTTAGTACTAAAGCACCCTCGCTTTTTGAGGAAATCATGTTTTAAAGTAACAAACCTCAGAAGGTAGTGAGTGGATTCTGCAAAGTAACTTGTCATCTTTGTTTCCTAAAGAATAGCAACCTGATTTAATGGGGAAATACAGCTGTCACATCCTATTGAGCTGAAGGTGTCGGATTCTGTAGGGTTTGTTTTGAAGAACTTGTTTGTCACAATATAAGATTATAACACGGTGAAAATGAGCAAAATGGCAAGTCATTTATCAGACAGATGCTTGAAGCACTGCAGTCAACTGCAAAGCGGGCATTACATTCTTTGGTCCTGCTCAGAATTATCTCAGTTTATCACATTGCTGCTGGCTGCTCATTATTTGTATAAGATGGGGGTGGGGAGGGGCAGTTGGACTCTCCATCCATGTTGGAATGGGTTCAGCAGGACTACAGCAGTGCAGAATTTTATACTCTGATAAGGTGGATAAACTTGCCATGTGGTGTTAATGTGTTTTTAAACAGTGCGTCAGGATAATATTTTCTTGATCCTAGATAGTTATTTGTTAATGTAAACCTGAAACACAAATCCTGTGACTGTCTGGAATATTGACTGTTACAGTAGCAACTGCTATACAGTAGATTTTTATTATTATTTTATGTAACTGTCAACCATAGCGCTCCTATGTAGTTAAAACGAATATGCTCCTGCATTGATACAAAGGGAGCCAAGAAATCTTTAGAAAGAAGGCTAGTAACTGGCAACTGTCTGTCCAGTGTCTGTTTGCACCTGGACTACTACTTCTACATGACCTGGATATGGTGTTTATCACAGTCCTGATTTGAAAGTGATCAACAGCTCCAAATTGTGAGGCTTTGTGCCAAAGAAACGTGTGTAGTCCATGGAGCTAGCTTTAGCATTTATTTTATTCAGCAGTAATGTAAGGAACCCTCAGGCCTGTAAGACATTGGCTTCAGCAGTTAGCATAAGTCTTGAGGCCTATGGACTTCGGCACAGATAAATGGCCTAATGGTCACTCCTAAATTTTAGGGAACTGAGAAGAGAACAGTTAAGGGGGAAGTTAGTCCATAATGACACCAGCCAACCATAGGAACATGAGCAACACCAGCTTTTGGATATCTTAGAATGGGAACATCTTCAGATGTCTAACCACAAGAGTGCCATGTCAATGAATTGACATATGTGATAATACGTTGAGATCTTTAATATACAAATCTATAGGAGAAGGGTACCCCAACATTAGTAGGGCGAGGAAATACAAATAGGAACGGGGAGAAATCCCTACTGAAAATGCATTAGATATAGTGGCATCAGCATATCATATTATAGAAGTTGTATCCCAGCCTGTGGGCAGGAGGAGCGAGAGATGTAGCCCTTGGGAGGTGCCAGAATGATGATTGCTAGTGATAGTGATGGTGATGAGGAAGACAATGGCTAACATTTCACGTTGTTCTGCAAGGGATGGTGTGAGTATATACATGTTCAGATGTACATTCTGTAGTATCTCTGTCTTTCTGGGTTAGAGTGTTTGTGACTTCGCTAAATGCATTGATAAACTATTGTAAATACAGAAGGTTTCCTAAAGTGTGAGTGCCGCAACTGTGCACATTGGAGTTCCCAACTGAACTAATTTTAATAATACTGGGCCTGATTTTGGGACAAGATCCTGTCAAATCTCAAAGTGATAACTGGGAATTCTTAAGTATTCAGTATAGTTAATATATGATTCATAGATCGGACTACACATGGAATGCACCTTGAATCCACTAAATTCCTGCTTGAACCCTTAAAGCACAGAGGTACACTTGTTTTCAGTTCCTCTACTGCTTTAATGTACCTTGATCTCCCCTAATAAAGGAACAAGCCCTGAGCCTCCAGCCAGATTTGAACTTCACCTGCTGCTTGTCAGATTCCTCCACTGACACTCATCAGGTTCCTTCCCAGACTCGCACCTGAGCTGCCCCCGCTTCTGCTGGTTGAGACTAGTTGAGGAGTGCAGATAGGGATCAATGAAGGTTTCAGTTAGCAGGAAAGTAGGAAGGAGTGCTGAGGAGCAGAAGCTGGGGAACTGAGTTTCTAGCAGTGAGGAGGTGGTTCAGGTGAGGATTCCCACTAAGCAAAACACTCTGCACTACTGGCCCCCACCCAGCTTCTAAATCTCTAGAATCAGCCACTCCCAGGGTTAATCCACAGAAGAGGCCTGCACAGTGTTCCTATAATGGGTTAGTCAAATTGAGCAATCTGTCTAGCTGAACTCCTGACAGTGCTTCACTACTAATCCCTAAAACCTTTCACAAATCAAGTCTTTCTAAATCCCCAATGTTTATCTGACTGCTTATGAGTCAGTCATTTGGTGTTAAATTGCAGGGTGCGACTTTTTGAAAACTAAGACCCAAGCTTTCTTCCATTTTTGGATCTCCAACCTGACATGCTGGGCCTCATTTTCAGAGGTCTTGAGTGCTCTCAACTTTTATTGGTCCATGGGATTTGTGGGTGGCACTTCTGAAAACTGGGTCTAAGATCTCTTAAGCTGAGCACCAAAAGTCAGTGACCTTTTTGGAAAATGTGCAGGTGAATAACTTGGAGATATCTAACCTTTTTTTTTGTTTTCTCCTCTTTCATCAGCAAAATGTGGAGCATGTGGTCCTGGGTACAAGACTCCTTTAGATGCCATGAAAGGCAAGTCCTATCAACTGTATTCTGAAATCTAGGTTATCAAAACAAGAGCATTATTGAACCACCTTCAGATTCAGTGAAGATTAACAAGATGCCTTTTGAGTGTAGCATTAGCTAACTCTATTCTGCAGCTGGCATAATGGAAGGGCTGACAAGCCCTTGTAAGGGGTAGGGAGATTCCCTGGTCTCTCCTTCTTCAGGATAATTTTTGAAAGTGTGTGCACATTACATTCAGAGGGCCCTTCAGAAATATCTCTGATCCAGGGATGAGTCCTCCTGGAGCAAAGATGGGGTAAATAGAACCCCAAACTGCGAATGGGCCACACCACAGGCAGGGAAATCCCCTTCAGACTGACCCCTGCCTAGTGTGCTTTCCGGCATAATGAAGACTCTGATCATATCTACCCCACCCCACCCCTGAGGAAGACAAAGGAAGAAGGTTCCCAACCTCCAGTTCAAGGGGGCTGGAAAAATTTTTAAACTGGGGGTGCTGAGAGCCATTGAACCAAATTGTAAACTCTGTATATAATGGAAACCACTTCAAGATGGGGGTGCAGCAGCATCCCCAGAACCCCTAGCACCTATGCTCCCGTTGGGCAAATCCAACTCAGTGAGAGAGACCTCCAAGGCTTGCTTTGGGGATAGCGTGGAGCTGATTTGTGTTGACCTAAACAAGCTCTCTGCCTTGCAAGGTCCCAGAGAAGAGATTGTGTACCTGCCCTGTATCTACAGAAACACTGGGATAGAGAAGCCTGACTATCTGGCAACAGTGGATGTTGACCCCAAATCTCCACACTACTGCCAGGTACCCGCTGTCAAGATTCTGGCTCTAATCCTCTTTACTTAGCCTGGGCTGACTCTAGGCAACTTTACTGCCGTTTAGTAACACTCTGTAGCTGCAGCTCCTTGAACCCCTTCTTCAAAGGGAAAAATTTCTGTGCTTGCCAGTGGTGGCTAAATGGGGACCTGATGCACCAAAATTTGGAGGACCTTGAACAATCTCTCTCTCTCTTTCCTCTCTCTCTCATATCTA
This sequence comes from Mauremys mutica, assembly GCF_020497125.1. NCBI lineage: Eukaryota > Metazoa > Chordata > Testudines > Geoemydidae > Mauremys > Mauremys mutica. The sequence continues at coordinate 21,773,100 of NC_059088.1, read as the reverse complement.
TCTATCTATCCTTGATGGATTCTTGTCTTGTGCCTACTCCTAAGCCATTAATTTTCCTGCCAAATGGGGCAGGTCAGCTTTATGTTGCCATTTCTCCTTCTGCTCCACTTCTTGCTATCCTACCTGGGACCTCCTAAAATCAAGAAGGTTAGATCCCAAGGATCCTGCCTTAATCTTTCTTTGTCTGCTTTCTCCCTGGTATTTGACTCTGGTAGATCTTTCTCCATGACCACTCTCAAATAGATGTCTCAGTATTGACTATCAATCTAACTTCATGCTACGTTTCTTAGAGATGTGCAGCCAGTTCACAATGAAACCCCAAACCATGGGTAACTCAACTTGTTTCCTATTTCATTAGAAGCTCTAAACTCAACCTTCCTCTTGGATTTGCCCGGTTTATGATTTCACATAAAAGCTATATGAAACTTGGTGGCTTAGTGGTGTGTTTGCTTTGAGTTTTCAGCCTCTTTCTAAACTTGGTCTTGGGAATCTTCCAGGGATTGCTGAAAGCTAATATTTACCTGTTGTTCTGGGTCTCTTTCAAAGCCATTCTGTGCTTAGTAAGCATTTGAGTAGCTCCCTCTGAAACCCCATTGTCAGTAGGTATTGAGCAAGATTACTAATCACTGCAGGATCAAATTTGTTTGGGGAATCCAACGGGTTTGACAGTTACTCATTTGTTTAAGGTAAGTAAATTGATCCTGCTTTAGGAACTCTATAAAACTAATCTGTTCTGTCATAAAATGGGAAAGCACAATCTACCTGGCCAAGACTACAGCTTTCAGTTAGCTGGTAAAACTGTATTTTAGAACCACAGTTCTAACAGTTTTTGGTACATGGTTAAAAAAAGTGTAATCTAAACTGCATTTAAAAATACTAGATATTTGTATGTCTCAAAATGCTTTAATGCATTTTAGCCTCAGATCTCTAGCATTACAGTGCACCTGAGGGGCAGTTTATCTGTGACAAGACATCTTGTCACAACTGTTCCTTTGCATAACTATTGCTAAGACTCTTACTGGAGGGATGCAGTTTCTTAAAGTTTCTTAAGCGCTGATCTCTCCATGTTTCTTAAATGCACACAATATGCTACTAAGGACCAGCCGCCAGAGTGTAAAGTATTATTACTCCAGTCAGTTTGCCACAACTTGTCCCAACTGAAATCGGATAAACCTTATAAAGTCAGACCCTTGCTGCCTAGATACAATTATTTTTTTTCTCTCTATCACTGATCTGTGTCTCTTGCAACTGCTAGCCAGTCTTTCTACCTTCCAAATATTAGATACATTTAATAGCACACCTATTAAAAAACAAATGTTAGGACGTCATGATGCCCAAATTCACGTGTGATGCTCTACTCACCGCTAGAGCACCTCTTTCTGGCTACATCTGGGGATTATCTCTGCCAAGCCAACAACCCTTCCTGCAGTTGCACTCTGTCACTCTGTCTTCCTCTCTCAGGTCTCAACTGCTCTTGCTTCATTTTTTTGGCCCTCCAGCCATGTCATTGTGGTTTTCCCTTTCTGGGGAAATCATGTGCCTCAAAGTATTTCAGGACTCACTGTCCCTGTCATTCTTTTCTTTCACTGCCCCTTAATAGTGCCACTTCCAGTGGCTTCTAGGGGATCCCAAGCCCATGGGAAACCAAGGCCCATCCTCTACACTGGGTTCCAGCTCAGGGACCCTACAACAAGGTGTCAAGGTCTGCATAGTCCTATCCCTTACTGCTTTATCCCTGGGTGACCTCACCTTCTATCACCCTAACATGCCTGCCCATCACCCTAAGCTACAGCCCCTCCTGTTCCTCTTCAGCTGAGCTTCATCTCTAATTAGTCCTCCTTGTTCCCTGGCTCCTCCTCCAGGTGCAGCCTAAGTGTTTAATTGGTCCATCTGGCCACCTTCACCTCTTCATGCCTTGTGTGGGATGGACACCCAGTCACAGATGCACAGAGAGTGATTTGCCCAATATCACACATGATGGAGGTAGAGGGCCAGGAATAGAACTCAGGAGTCCTGGCTCCTGGTCTCCCGTGCTAAAGACCCAGAATGGGATTTTCTTCAAAACCACCTAAGGGATTGAGCACCAAGGGATTCTTAAACTACTCTGAAAATCTCGGCCTAGAACTACTCACTGGATAACATCAACAATTTCACTCGTGTTTCCTATGCTATGTCTGTATTTCTAAAGAACTGTTTTCTTAGGACTGCCTGTCTTACAGACTGAATCTGAACCATGCCTTTGACTTCATAGGTGATCCACCGCCTGCCCATGCCCAACCTCCGAGACGAACTCCATCACTCTGGGTGGAACACCTGCAGCAGCAGCTTTGGGGACGTCACAAAGAAACGGAACCGGCTGCTTCTTCCCAGTCTGATTTCTTCCCGCATTTATGTGGTGGATGTGGGCACAAACATGCGGGCTCCCAGGATTCATAAGGTATGTCTGAGGTGACTCCAAGAGATGTATCTCACCTAGGAGGTGGGAACTAAAATTTCCCACTTATGAATGTGAACGAGGAAATCCAGAACAATTTTTTAGGGCTTTTGGGGAACCTTAAGAACTGGTCAGTCTCAAAAGTCTTGGAATATTTAAGAAATTTAATCTTCTTTGTCTGTGGAAAAAGAGTAAATTCTCAAATCCTTGAGTTCTATATGTAGAGCAACACCCCCTCCCTCGACCTGATGTAAATTGGTGCCCGCAACATACAACTTGTAGTTTAGGGTAACTTTGCTTCTTTGGGTAACAAGTGTGACTAAACAGTACATACAAGGGGATGAGGGGGGGAAAAAACCCCTGCTCTAGAGCAATGATGTCTGCTTTGAACTAGCTCACTTGATACGCCAAAATTACCTCCTTTTTCTAAGTACCAAAACTTCCAGCTTAATCTGGCACCTGAAAATCAGGCAGTGTTCTCTTTGCCTTTAATACAATCCCCAGTAATAAAGATGTTGCAGTCACAATTTAGCTGACAGCTATCTTGCTGATTCACAGACAAACTAGATTCCATCTAGTTCTCCTGTAGATTTATTGAGGGAACAGACAACTCCAGTGTGTCACAAGCAGCTCTGACTTTCAGACGTACTGAGTAACTCGGGCCACTGGTTTCACATAACTTGTCCTTTGACTAGAGACATGCTTTCTATGTAGCAGCAGGGTATGCGTTCTTCAGGAGAACCACAAAAGCCTGGTCTACACTAGGCGTTTAAACCGGTTTTAGGAGCGTAAAACCGATTTAACGCCACAACCGTCCACACTAGGAGGCACCATATATCGATTTTAATGGCTCTTTAAACCAGTTTCTGTACTCCTCCCTAACGAGAGGAGTAACGCTAGTATCGGTATTAAAATATCGGATTAGGGTTAGTGTGGACGCTGATCGACGGCATTGGCCTCCGGGAGCTATCCCACAGTGCACCAGTGACCGCTCTGGACAGCATTCTGAACTCGGATGCACTGGCCAGGTAGACAGGAAAAGCCCCGCGAACTTTTGAAATTCATTTCCTGCTTCCCCAGCGTGTAGATCTCATCAGCACAGGTGACCACGCACAGCTCATCAGCACAGTTAACAATGCAGTCTCCTGAGAATTGTAAAAGAGCCCCAGCATGGACTGCACGGGAGGTACTGGATCTGATCGCTATCTGGGGAGAGGATTCAGTGCTAACAGAACTGCGTTCCAAAAGACGAAATGAAAAAGTATTTGAAAGAATTTCTAAGGCTATGACGGATAAAGGCCACAGCCGGGACTCAGTGCAGTGCAGAGTGAAAGTTAAGGAGCTCAGACAAGGCTACCAGAAAACCAAAGAAGCAAACGGAAGGTCCGGGGCAGGTCGAAAAACATGCCGCTTCTATGCTGAGCTGCATGCAATTTTAGGGGGCTGCGCCACAAGTACCCCACCCCTGATCGTGGATTCCGAGGTGGGGGTTGTAATCTCTGCCATGGCTGAGGATTATGCAGACGGGGAAGATGAAGATGAAGAAGAGGAGGAAGACCTAGCAGAGAGCACACAGCACTCCGTGAGCCCCAGCAGCCAGGAACTTTTTATCATCCTGACGGAATTACCGTCCTCCCAGCCCTCACAAGCCACTATCCCAGTCAATGACGCCATGGAAGGGAGCTCTGGTGAGTGTACCTTTGCAAATAGCAAACGTTGTTTTTTAAGCAAGCCTTTTTTAATGATTGATTTGCCCTGAGGACTTGGGATGCATTCGCAGACAGTATAGTTACTTAGAAAAGTTTGTTAACATGTCCGGGGATTGAGAGGAAATCCTCCAGGGACATCTCGATGAAGCGCTCCTGTAGGTACTCCAGAAGCCTTTGCAGAAGGTTTCTGGGCAAGGCAGCCTTGTTCCGCCCACCGTGGTAGGACACTTTACCACGCCATGCATGTAGCAAGTAATCAGGTATCATTGCGTGGCAAAGCATAGCAGCGTATGGTCCCGGTGACTGCTGGCATTCAAGAAGCATCCGTTCTTTATCTTGTTCTGTTATCCTCAGCAAAGTGATATCGTTCAGGATAACCTGGTTAAAAATCAGGAATTTAAGTAAGGGGGGTGGCCATTTTTCTACTGGGTTCGTGGACTGCATCAGCTTAAAAAAAAAACTTTCCTGCACGTAGCGAAGCGGGGGGAGGGGAGGAGTGAAATGCCGATGATCTTTTCTGTGTTTGGTCACCAGCGATCTTCCCCAAGGTACCAGACACGCAGTGGGTGGGGGGTGGGGGGGTGGGAAGGTTGTTGATTAGCAGGGAGCTAGCGTGGTATTAGCCATGCGTTGGGGGGGAGGGGTAAATCACTACAGAAGCCGAAAGACAGTGGCTTACCATGGCCGCGTGCAAGCTGAATTCTGATGCCTGGACCTGTGTCTGTGAGATCTGTAACTCCAGAGCTGCAGGCACTCACTATTAAGATGAAAAATGCGACCTTGTAGGGAAATCACATGTGCTAGGTGAATACTGCTGTTCACTGTGAAAGAGTATAACCATTGTTCTGTAAAATGTATCTTTCTAAATATTTATCTCCCTCATGCAGCTGCAAATTTTTCAACCATCCCTCCTCCATCCCAAAGGCTAGCACAGATAAGGCAGAGGAAAAAGAAGACGCGAGATGAGATGTTCTCGGATATTATGGAAGTTACACGTAATGAAAGAGCTCATCTGAATGAGTGGAAGGACGTGGTTTCAAATTACAGGAGGGATGAACGTGAGGACAGGAGGGATGAACGTGAGGACAGGAGGGACGAACGTGAGGACAGGAGGGACAACCGAGATGAGAGGTGGCAGCAGGAAGACCGGCAGGAAAATCAGCGGTGGCGGCAGGAAGATCAGCGGTGGCGGGATGCAACTCTGGGGCTGCTGCGTGATCAAACTGACATGCTCCGGCGTCTTGTGGAGCTTCAGGAACGGCAGCAGGATCAAAGAGTGCCGCTGCAGCCCCTGTATAACCACCCTCAACCCTCACCATGTTCCACATCCTCCTCACCCAGACGTGTAAGAACGCGTGGGGGGAGGCTCCGTGCACCCGCCCACTCCACCCCGTGGACAGCCCAACCAGAAGGATGTCGTTACTGTGAATTTTTTTTTAATGGCCTTCTCCATCCCTCCTATCCTCCTCCCAAACCACACCCTTACTTCTCTCCCTCTTTTTATAATGAATCAATAAAGAATTCATGCTTTTTAAATGAGAGTGACTTTATTTGCATAAGTAAGCTGTACTCGAAGGGGGTGGGGGAGTTGCTTACAGGGACTGAGTCAATCAAGGGGGTTGGGTGTTCATCAACAAACACAGCAGTCACACTGTACCCTGGCCATTGATGAAGCTCGTTTTCAAAGCTTCTCTGATGCGCACCGCTTCCTGGTGTGCTCTTCTAATCTCCCTGGTGTCTGGCTGCGCGTAATCAGCGGCCAGGTGATTTGCCTCAGCCTCCCACCCCGCCATAAAGGTCTCCCCCTTACTCTCACAGAGATTGTGGAGAATACAGCAAGCAGTAATAACATAGGGGACATTGGTTTGGCTGAGGTCTGAGCGAGTCAGTAATGTCCGCCAGCGCGCCTTTAAACGGCCAAATGCACATTCCACCACCATTCTGCACTTGCTCAGCCTGTAATTGAACAGATCCTGACCACTGTCCAGGCTGCCTGTGTATGGCTTCATGAGCCATGGCATCAAGGGGTAGGCTGGGTCCCCCAGGATAACGACAGGCATTTCAACATCCCCAACTGTTATTTTCTGGTCTGGGAAGTAATTCCCTTGCTGCAGCCGTTTAAACAGAGTAGTGCTTCTGAAGACGCGAGCGTCATGAACCCTCCCTGGCCATCCCACGTGGATGTTTGTGAAACGTCCCTTGTGATCTACCAGTGCTTGCAGCACCATTGAAAAGTACCCCTTGCGGTTTATGTACTGGGTGCCCTGGCGCTGCGGTGCCAAGATAGGGATATGGGTTCCATCTATCGCCCCCCCACAGTTAGGGAATCCCATTGCAGCAAAGCCATCCACTATGGCCTGCACGTTTCCCAGAGTCACAACCTTTCGTAGCAGCAGCTTAGTGATTGCTTTGGCTACTTGCATCACAGCAGCCCCCACAGTAGATTTTCCAACTCCAAATTGATTCCCGACTGACCGGTAGCTGTCTGGCGTTGCAAGCTTCCACAGGGCTATTGCCACTCGCTTCTCTACTGTTAGGGCTGCTCTCATCTTGGTATTATGGCGTGTCAGGGCAGGGGCAAGCAAGTCACAAAGTTCCATGAAAGTGCCCTTACGCATGCGAAAGTTTCGCAGCCACTGGGAATCGTCCCACACCTGCAACACAATGCGGTCCCACCAGTCAGTGCTTGTTTCCCGGGCCCAAAATCGGCGTTCAATGGATAGAATCTGCCCCATTACCATCAGGATCTCCAAAGCGCAGGGGCCCGCGGTTTGAGAGAATTCTGTGTCTACGTCCTCATCACTGTCATCGCCGCGCTGCCGTATCCGCCTCCTCCTCGCCTCAGATTGAAGGTCCTGGTTCACCATAGACTGCACGAGAGTGCGCGAGGTGTTTAAAACATTCACGATTGCAGTATGGAGCTGAGCAGGGTCCATGCTTGCTGTGCTATGGCGTCTGCACAGTTCACCAAGCAAAAAAAGGCGCGAAACGGTTGTCTGCTGCTCAGGGAGGGAGGGGTGAGGCTGTACCCAGAACCACCCGCGACAATGATTTTTGCCCCATCAGGCACTGGGATCTCAACCCGGAAATGCCAAGGGGCGGGGGAGGCTGCGGGAACTATGGGATAGCTACGGGATAGCTACCCACAGTGCAACGCTCCAGAAATCGACACTAGCCTCGGACCATGGACGCACACCACCGATTTAATGTGTTTAGTGTGGCCGCGCGTACTCGATTTTATAAAATCTGTTTTACAAAACCGGTTTATGCAAATTCGGAATAGTCCCGTAGTGTAGACGTACCCTTAGTGACAGTGGAATTGATTAAAATTCCACCTTTGAACTTCAGGCAAGCAAAGCAGTGGGATTTTGTTTATTCTCTCTTTATATAGTTCAAGCTGGGCAAACATCAGATTTTTCTGTTCACTTGCAATTAAAAAGGAAATTAGTTTTGGGCTGAACAAAACATTTTGTTTAACCCAAAATGATACATTTTGTTTAAATTTAAAGCATATTTTTAAACTTATTTTTTAAAATTTTGAAACAAAAATTCATCAAATGGGAAAAATCTAATTTTTTTTTCCCTGAATAGTTTCAATGTCCACACACACCCTCCCCCCACCAAAACAGTTTGGTGAAATTGACATGAATTCATGAAATGTTTCGATGTCACCAAATCTGCATTTTTTGCTGACTAAATTTTTCGGTTGAAAAATTTTGCCCAGCTTTATTCATAGTTTCCATCTCTCTGTCTGGCCAAGCCCAGAACACACAGGGGTTGAGTTTTCAAGTGGAAAAAATCCAACAGCCTAGAACTTTGAAGAGTTTTGAGATGGCAGGAAACCCTTCTCGATGGGAATGGGGGTTGACACTCTGATTTTGACTGGGGGTGGCCTGACCAAGGAGGGATTGACTATGTGCATATAAACTCTCCTTAGATGATTGAGCCAGTGGATGTATTCTGGAAGTGTGGCTTAGCCAATCCCCACACAACTCACTGCTTGGGAAATGGTGAGATCATGATCAGCAGCATGGGAGACCCATCTGGCAATGGCAAAGGTATTTATCCCCCTTAGTCATTCAAGAGAAGGAATCCTTGCTACAGAAATTCAAGCTACAAAACTGGAAGCCTTGTTGAGAACTTGCAATCCTTTTGAGCTGATGGCCAGCTTAGCAGCCCTGTAGCCAGAAGTTCTCTACTTTACCACAGAATAGGTGCTGCAGGAGGCGTGGGAGGGCAGATTTCACAAACACAGTCCCCTGTCAATGTGATTCAATCCTGACTTGGAGTACCCACCTCCAGTGTTATAGGGGAGTTCAGTATCTAGGGCGCATTTAGTCCTTGAGAGCTTTGAGCCTAACAAGGGGACAATTGTGAATGTTTGTAGTTTGGACGCTTGCCAATGGGTGTACTAGGCTGAGATTAATAGGACTTTCTTATTGCATGGTTGCTGTCAGTTGTTAACTAGGATAGGGCTGATCCCCCAAATGTGCTGGCATTGCTTTTCAGAACAAAGGGAACTGAAACATTTTGGTTTAGAAGAGAATGCTACATGTCTGGAGCTCTGTGGCTCTGTCCCCATTCCCTTCCTCCTCCTCTACCGGGGCTCCATGCCCGCCATCCAGATCCCTGCTTCCCTCGTCACCACTACTCTCCCCCAGTCCTCCTCAGGCCCAGCTTCTCCACTGCACCCCTACAAACCCTCCTTGTAAGGCTCTGATTTCTGTTAGTCCAGTCTACAGACAACTTCCTCATTAGGCAAGTTAAGCAGCTGCCTCTGATACATGTTGGCAGCAGCAGAGAAATTCCTCTGCCTGCAGCACCAGGCAGTCTGGGGCCCCTGGTTTTCCTCTGAATCAGGCTTTTACTGTTTTCTGATTTGCACCCAAATCAATATCTTGGGCCCATCGATGCCTAGATCGTTCCCTGAAATTTTGGAATTGATCAGATGCTCCGTTCCAAAGTTATCGCATACAGGCCAACAGAAATGCCATTGAGTTGTGCTGGGCCTCACTTTGCTTGGCCAGTTGGCATACGTATCTGGTTAGGAGAACACTTACGTTAAGATACTTCATCGTTGAATCTTTGGGAGGAAATTCTCTTTGAGTTAATTTGCTTACCGTTAGAAATACTAATGAAAGCCCTTGCAATGGGAAGCACAGAAAAAACATCTCCTTCCAGAAAGCTTCTTCACCCTCCCTCAGAGTACATGTAACATGCTACAGCCTATTAGAGGAAGAGTTCACTATTGCATTGTGTCTTATCCTGCTTAAGCTCTTAAACTGGGTGATTGAAATCAAACAATTTGTTCTGTTTTGTTTTTGGCATCAGGTGGCTTTATCTTGCTGGATGGAGAGACTTTTGAGGTGAAGGGGAACTGGGAGAAAGGATCCAACCTCCCTGCACTTGGCTATGACTTCTGGTACCAGCCACGGCATAATGTCCTGATGAGCACGGAATGGGGAATCCCAAAAGTCTTGGCAAATGGGTTAGACCCAGCAGACCTAAAGACTGGTGAGGGCATGTTTGTTTAAAATTCGGTGACATTCTGGTCCAGCTTTCACTAAACTGAGGACTGCATCCAGGGACTCTCCTGTCACCAGTGAAGCCTGGTGATTTCAGAGTACATAGGCAAAATTGTCCTGTAAAGATGTCTGCAGAGCTAGTTTATACCAGTCGTTAAAGATCACAATGTATATGACCCCAAACAAGGCAGGCCAAACCTACTCTTAGTGTTCTTTAATAGTTCTAGCTGGTGACATCAGAAGTTCAGCAAAACCTTGGGCACATATGAACTAGACTGGCCACAAGGGCTGCTATGGAGCTTTACTCAGTGTCAGAAGTCAGCTGTGAGGAGGAAAGGGCATCTCAGTTTAGTCTGACCTCCCCTCAGAAGGTCATCTTGTTCTTCTCTATCACCTCCGTGGAAGATAGTCACATACCCAAAATGTTGGAGGCCACTCGTACTGCGTTTGAAAAGACCCATATACAGCTAACCTGGGGTGTTCAGACCTGAAGGATCAATGGATTGAGACCCTCTGTCCTCCGGTCTCCCGTCAAACTCAGTCTTTCTCTGTTTTCTACGCCACACGGGCCAAGGTGGTGTTGTGACAAGAATCCCACAATCTGATGCCGGACCCCTCATCTGTGACGATTTTTAAATGGGTGAAGATTTTTGGCATGGTTATATAGTTAAGAGCAAAGGTCCATTTGCTGTGCTATTAAAACCCTTGAAACCTTTCATAAAATCGTAGGACTGGAAGGGACCTCAAGAGGTCTTCTAGTCCAGTCCCCTGCACTCAAGGCAGGACTAAGTATTATCTAGACCATCCTTGACAGATGTTTGTCTATTCTGCTCTTAAAAATCTCCAGTGATGGAGATTCCACAGCGTCCGTAGGCAATTTATTCCAGTGCTTAACCACCCTGACAGGAAGTTTTTCCTAATGTCCATCCTAAACCGTCCTTGCTGCAATTTAAGCCCATTGCTTCTTGTCTTATCCTCAGAGGTTAACAAGAACAATTTGTCTCCCTCCTAACAGTAACAACCTTTTATGTACTTGAAAACTGCTATCATGTCCCCCCTCAGTCTTCTCTTCTCCAGACTAAACAAACCCAATGTTTTAAATCTTTTCTCACAGATCATGCTTTCTAGACCTTTAATTATTTTTGTTGCTTTTCTCTGAACTTTGTCCACATCTTTCCTGAAATGTGGCGCCCAGAAATGGACACAGTAATCCAGTTGAAACTTTATTAGCGCAGAGTAGAGCGGAAGAATTACTTTTATTGTGTTTTGCTTACAACAGTCCTGCTAATACATCCCAGAATGATGTTTGCTTTTTTTGCAACAGTGTTACACTGTTGACTCATACAATATTAAGTTTGTGGTCCACTATGATCCCCAGATCTCTTTCCACAGTACTCCTTCTTCGGCAGTCATTTCCCAATTTGTATGTGTGCAATTGATTGTTCCTCCCTAAGTGGAGTACTTTGCATTTGTCCTTATTGAATTTCATTCTGTTTACTTCAGACCATTTCTCCAGTTTGTCCAGATCATTTTGAATTTTAATCCTATCCTCCAAAGCATTTGCAACCCCTCCCAGCTTGGTATCATCCACAAACTTTATAAGTGTACACTCTATGCCATTATCTAAATCATTGATGAAGATATTGAACAGAATTGGACCCAGAACCCATCTCTTCAGGACCCGACTTGATATCCCTTCCAGCTTGACTGTGAACCACAGATAACTACTCTGTGGGAACGGTTTTCCAACCAGTTATGCACCCACTTTATAGTAGCTTCATCTAAGTTGTATTTTCCCTAGTTTGTTTATGAGACAGTCATGCAAGACTGTATCAAAAGCCTTACTAAAGTCAAGATATAGCACATCTACCACTTCCCCCCCTATTTGCAAGGCTTGTTACCCTGTCACAGAAAGCTTTTAGGTTGGCTTGACATAATTTGTTCTTGACAAATCCATGCTGACTGTTACTTATCCCCTTATTATCTTCTAGGTATTTGCAAATTGATTGCTTAATTATTTGCTCCGTTATCTTTCGGGTACTGAAGTTAAGCTGACTGGTCTGTAAATCCCTGGGTTGTCCTTATTCCCCTTTTTATAGATGGGCACTATATTTGCCCTTTTCCAGTCCTCAGGAATCTCTTCCGTCTTCCATGACTTTTCGAAGATAATCGCTAATGCCTCATTTATCTCCTCAGTCGGCTCCTTGAGTATCCTAGGATGTATTTCATCAGGCCCTGGTGACTTGAAGACATCTAATTTGTCTAAGTAATTTTTAATTTGTTCTTTCTCTATTTTACCTTCTGATGTTAACTTCATTTTCACTAGCATTCAGTATGTTAGATGTCCAGTTGCCACAGTTTTGGTAAAAACTGAAGCAAAAAAGTCATTTAGCTGCCATTTCCACATTTTCTGTTATTGTTTTTTCCCCGTCATTGAGTAATGGGCCTGTCCTGGGTCTTCCTCTTGCTTCTAATGTATCAGTCTAGTATAGGCTGCAGCTGCAATAACTCTCCTTGCCAGAGGCATTTAATTGTTTAGTTATCTGTCTTCACTCTTGGAATTGGTTGTTCTCCAATTCTAAAATCAACTCTCCTGACTTTATTTTTGTTTACCTTGATCTCTCAGGGAGCTATGGCCGTCACATTAACGTGTGGGACTGGACCACTCATGTCTTCACTCAATCAATTGACCTGGGGGAAGACTCCATCCCTCTGGAAATCAGATTCCTCCACAATCCCGATGCAGCAGAGGGATATGTTGGCTGTGCTCTGAGTAGTGCAATCCATCGCTTCTACAAGACGGGGGTAAGCACTCTAGCAGCTGCCGTGTGACAGAATGCAAGGTTCAACGTGAGCATGTTTCAGAAAGCCACTTGGACAATGGGTCACTTAGACAATGGAATTCAGTTAGGATAGATTTGGGCAGCATCTGTTTTTTGTGTTGCATCCAGGTTGACCAAGCTGTATGGCTCTATGAAACAGCACACCTCCCAGAAAGGCCCTGGATAGGAGCCAAATCTTTGCTCTAGAAGGCCCAGGAAAATACTACTTGTTCCCTAAGGAAATCAATAGGCCAATGTCAACTTATATTGGGAGCTCTCACAAGCTCCTAATGTTCTCTGTCTTTTGGCTGAGTTTCACTTGCATTGTACAAATTCTCAGTGTCCACTGAGCCCTGCCACAGCCTTTACATGCCAGTGGGCATTTGGAAACTAAAAGATAGTTAATAAATCCCAAACTTGCTATACTGAGAACCCAACAAGAGTCAATATCGCCATGTGAAATAATGTGCCCTCAACCACTAGCCACTTTAAAATTAACTTTTTGGCTCTTGAGAACTGGGTGGCTTGGAGAGGTCTTGCCAAACAACATGTTCTTACAATAGTGTTCTTGTTCGTGGAGTTAATTTGAGGTGACAAGCTGGGTGAGGTAATATCTTGTACTGGAACAACTTCTGTTGGTGGAAGAGACACGTTTTCAAGCTTACCCAGAATTCTTCTTCAGGTCTGGGAAAAGTACTGTGTCACAGCTAAATACAGGATGGAGTTCATATAAGGGACATTCATTTTACGTCTTAAGATGGACCTAGAGAACAGCTTAAAAGGAATTAAACTGTTTTTTCTATATGCGTGTATAATTATCTAGGCTCTTTGTGGTGAACTAACTGCTCAGTGGCTACTGTATTTTCCCTGCCATGTTCTTTATGGCCTGTGCTAAAGGGTTCTGCAAGCCTTATGTTGGGGAGATATAGCCCCAGTTCCATAGACTGCACAAAGCCTCCTAACCCATCATGTATATATCCCCCTGTCCCTGGCCTATACCTAACAGTTAGGTTGACTTAGCTACATTGTATAGGATGTGAAACATTCAGACCTCTGAGAGACTTAGTTTTAAGTTGACCTAAGCCCTGGTGTAGACACGGCTAGGTCAACTGATTCTTCCATCAACCTAGCTACTGCCTCTCAGAGGAGTGAAGTGATTAACTACAGTGTCTACAGTGCAGCAGCACAGTTGCAGTGCTGTAGCTATATCACCGTAGCATCTGTAGTGTAGACATAACTCCATGGCTATGCTCCAAAACCTAGGCTATTGTTGAGGTCCAATGAACAATGCTTCTATTTTTAGTATTGACAGATATATACCGTAATCATTAACTCTGTGTTTCTAACTAGTCACCTATTTACTATTCACATCAATTGTTAACATTTATTTGCAGTACCTTTGTATATGCTAGGTACACACCAGCACATGCTTATTCTGCCTCTGTCATGTATAATTGGGTTCTTGCTGACTTACCGCAAGGGAATATTATGTTTACTCTTGTACAGAATGGAAATTGGGCAGCGGAGAAGGTGGTTCAAGTCCCCAGCAAGAAGGTGAACGGTTGGCTTTTTCCTGACATGCCAGGTTAGTGTAAGCACATTTCAAAATTTTCCTCCTCATGCTCTGCAGCTGGGCTGAGCATCTTGTCATTGAATGACAAACGCTTTTTGCATGAAACATATGGAGAAGCTTATCAGTTATACAAGGACTTTGGCACACCTTCAAAGAGATGCAAGTGTCCTTCTGAAGAGGGAATGGCTTAGAATTGCCAATTGCATACCTATTTGTATTAAGATCTCCCAATGTATGTTATGAGTGGGAATCTGGATCATCTTGACTGACGCTCTAAGGAGGTGGCCAGTGTCTCTTCCTATGGAAGATTCTTTTGCAGTGCCCTTTGGATACCATGCATAGGCACTGACTCCATGGATGCTCTGGGGCTGGAGCACCCCCGGGGCAAAAAAATGATGGGTGCTCAGCACCCACTGGTAGTCCCCCTATCAGCACTCCCCCAGCACCTCCTGCCCACTGGCTGGCCCCACAGATCAGCGCCTCCCCTTCCTTCCCTGTGCCTCCCACATGCCGCAGTCAGCTGTTTCACAGGATGCTGGAGGCTGTGGGGGGTAGAGGGAGGAGTGAGGACACAGCACGCTCGGGGGAGGGGGCGGGAAGGGGTGGGAAGAGGCAGGGCTGGGATCTTGGGGGAAGAGGTGGAGTGGGGGCGGGACCTGGGGCAGAGCCGGGGGTTGAGCACCCCCTGGCACTTTGGAATGTCAGCACCTGTGACACCATGTATCTGCCTCTTTTCATCACCCTTACACAATAGTTATCACATTCTCCCTCAAGTAGCTGGTTCCCCTGGAGCAGATTTATGGGCTGGTGAATGCCAAATGGTCCCTGTATTTGAGAGACCCATTTCTGCATCCAAAGGGACTTGAGGGCCTCTCAATTGAGATCCCAGTCATTGGTTGGTCAGGGGAGAGCCCATTTTCCAGTTGGACCCTTTCCTTTAAATCCATGCCTCCGATTCTCCCACCTCTCCAATTTAATGACCATAACATCACCTCTTGCAGTTTTCTCTCCCTCCCCCGCCTCCAATGGTGGAAATTGTGGCTGTAAAGGAGCAGCTGGGAGCAGTACGCTGCCGGCATGTCTCCCCAGCCCATGAAGGACTCACTGCCACATTGAGTCTTTTCCAGGCACAATTTGATTCTCCTTACATAAAACTTAAGCAAAACCTCAAAACAAAACCATTCCTCAGCCCATCCTGGGCTACAGCTCCCAGGGGCTTCCCCCTTTTTTCTCTCTGTTCCTCCTGCTTCAGGACCTACTACTGGAGGCCATCTCCTCTTGTCCTTCTTCAGCCCTCCTCCAGGCCATTTATCTGGAAGTTACTTTTCTCCAGCACCTCCCAGAGCAGCCAAGAACCCTTCTGCAGCTTCTCTCCCTAGCAGAGCTCTCACTCTTTGTAGGCAACCCAGGACCCACTCCCAGCTGGGCACAGTAATTAAACAGCCACATGATCTCTAGCTGACCAGGATCAGATGGAAAGGGAGCCAGTCAGTCACAGATGAGGCTGGGCCCAACTCTCTTGTCCATGACAAACTGGTTGCATCATTTTTGTCTTGGCCTGAAGGTTTGATTCAGAGTAGCACAAGGCGTCCTATTCCTTCCCAAAGCAGCTTAAACATGCTGATCCTGGAACAGGTTGGGTTTGGATTCTCCAACATAGTACCTCTGGTCTGGGCCCATATGTAGTGTGCTATATTCTGTCACCAGCTGCTGATCGGGAACGTTCTAGGTTGAAGAGTGGCTTCTGCTCAGCCCTGCTTGTGAACTACCATGCAGATGACAGGGTTTGGCTCTTCCTCCCAGGTTGGCTGCTTGAAGCTTGACTGACAGTGGTCTCTAGAAAGAATGTGGGAGTCTCTATGTCTTTTAACAGGAACTCACAATAGTTGTGTTCTCCAGGGAGTGGGTTGATCCTGGCTGGAATCCTGGTAATTAATGAGGGCCAAAAAGAGACCTGGAGAGGAAACAGTGTGAATATAATGATATGGCTGAGACCATCTTTTGCTTTGGGCCTGGGTTTCAAATCTGAACAAGATTTGTATGATGTGGGTCAGCGCTGATGCTCTAGGACTGGGGTTCTAACAAAGACGGATCTGTGGCCATATGAGCCTTGTCATTGTCTGCTGCTCTGTGTGTTTCCTGACTCCACCTCTGACTGCCCTCTCCAAGGTCTCATTACCGACATCCTGATCTCACTGGATGACAGGTTCCTGTATTTCAGCAACTGGTTCCATGGAGACATTCGTCAGTATGATATTTCCAACACTCGGAAGCCCAAACTGGTGGGACAGGTAAGTCAGAGTCATAAAGGCTTCTATTACTAGGTTGCGAAGCTGGGGAATCCCATCTCTTTAGGAGAAAAAAGGACTGTTTTCTTTTGCATAGGGGTTAGATGGTCAATTCCATACCCTCATGGCCATGTTCCTTTCATACACGGACACCCTGACATTTTTGTGACATCTTTGCTTACAGGTGTTCCTGGGAGGCAAGATTCCAAGAGATGGGCCAGTCGTTGTGGTGGAAGACCAAGAGCTGAACTGTCAGCCAGAGCCTTTTGTGATCAAGGTGCGCAATGCTAGGTATTTTCCCCACTGCTCCATTAATACTTCTCTATTGGCAGCTGTCTCTTGGTGCATGCCAGCTCCTATATGAGTGCCAGATTCTGCACATCTTACTGAGGCAAAACTCCCATCCAAGTACAATAGGACTTGCCTGAGTGGATGCTGTGGAATCAGGCCCTTTCTGGCATAACCCAGTCTGTGTGGGCACAGGTTAGCCAGGAACCTGTATCAAGCAAGCAGTCAGTCTTGGTTAGAACTGCTCCTTGCCCAAATGGAGGGGTTCACCACCCCATGCATTCAGCAATGCTGGTTGTCAGATGTACTCATAGACTTAAGGTCAGAAGGGACCATTATGGTCATCTAGTCTGACCTCCTGCACAACACAGGCCACAGAATCTCACCCACCCACTCCTGTAACAAACCCCTAACCTATGTCTGAGTTACTGAAGTCCTCAAATTGTGGTTTAAAGACCTCAAGGTGCAGAGAATCCTCCAGCAAGTGAGCAGGGCCTCTGCCAATCTTCCCTGGAGGAAAATTCCTTCCCGACCCCAAATATGGCGATCAGCTAAACCCTGAGCATGTGGGCAAGACTCACCAGCCAGTACCCAGGAGCAGAACCTGCCATGCTGCTGTACTCCTTTCTGTTGCATTTTTCTTTCCTTGTGGTGCCACTAGCAGCTTATAAACCCAGGTCTTGTTTTCCTGTAACACCAGGGGAAGAGGGTGCAAGGTGGACCGCAGATGATCCAGCTGAGCTTGGATGGCAAGAGATTATATGTCTCCACTTCCCTCTACAGTGGATGGGACAAGCAATTTTACCCAGACCTTGTCAAGTAAGAAACCTTTCTTGGATGGGAAATCCCAGGGCCAGCCATAGGCAGCTGTGCCTGCAGCAGAAGTCCATTTTCATGAGCCCCGCAGCGGAAGTGGGTGGTTTTTGCACCATCTCCAAGGGCCCATGGATGTGTGCAGAAGGACTGGCTTTATTAACTCATTGCACACTACTAACCCATATCAGCGTTTCACACACCAGTAAGAATCAGCCCACACTTAACAGGCACAACAGCCTCTGAGCAGCTGCAGAATTTAACAATGTCTGATATTGAAATCATTCCTCTAATGGTGGGGGTGTGGAAGAATTCATTAGATGCTAGTATTTTGAAGATGACCTAGTCTACAGGAAACCTTCAAAGCACCCACCCGCAAATACATTTTTATTACATAAAGCTGATGGTTTTCCACATGACCACATGAGGGCGTGGTGTGGCTTTCCAGTCACTTGCAGTTAATGTATAACTGCACATCTAGTTGTAGTCATCTCCGGTTCATTGGCAGCTCTGTGTCAAGGTTTTCAGTGGAGCAGTGTGACCCCCAGGCCTCTGTTGGGCGGTTCAGTGTAGTGCAGTGAACCTGCACTATAATGAACCTGAAGCCTTTGCCTGTCACAGTGGGCAGTACCGTCTGAGTCTCAAACCAAAACAATTTTTTGGTTCCAAACACCCCTGAATACTGGTGTGCCCAAACATTGAAGCTGGGAGCTTCTAAAAGACCAGGGCCGGCTCCAGACCCCAGCGCGCCAAGCGCGCACTTGGGGCGGCGTTCCGCGGGAGGGCGGCAGGCGGCTCCGGTGGACCTCCCGCAGACATGCCTGTGGAGGGTCCGCTGGTCCCATGGCTTCGGTGGTGCATCCGCAGGCATGCCTGCGGGAGGTCCACCGGAGGCGCGGGACCAGTGAACCCTCCGCAGTCATGTCTGCGGGAGGTCCACTGGAGCCGCGGGACCGGCGACCGCCAGAGCGCCCCCCCGCGGTGTCCCGCCCCGCTTGGGGCAGCGGAAATCCTAGAGCCGCCCCTGTAAAAGACCTTTTGGTTAACAAGAAAATCTGGAAGAGAAGAATAAAGTGTAAGAATCTCTTAAACCAGGACACGGCCTCTTTTCTCCCCCTTTCCCTCCAATGTCTGCTTTCTTGTTTCTTGTTCAGGGAAGGCTCTGTCATGCTACAGGTTGATGTGAACACTGAGAAAGGTGGACTGAAGGTGAATAAAAACTTCCTAGTAGATTTTGGGAAAGAACCTGATGGACCCGTCCTTGCTCATGAGATCCGCTACCCTGGTGGAGACTGCAGCTCTGATATCTGGATCTAACTGTTGTGTGTGGGTGCCTCTCTCTCTCTCTCTCTCTCTCTCTCATCCTAACTATAGGTGTGAAAAAGGCATAGGTGGGTCTGATCTGCTGGGGCTCTATCCACTAAGGATGTCTAGATTTCCATAGGTGCTGAGCCACAGAAGCCCTGCACCTGTTTGCACACTTCTGGCTGAGGCAGCCAAGTGAGTGTGTTTAGCCATGAAACATGATGTCTCGCTTATTTCTCTACCCTCTCCTATTCTTGATGGCCTGTCTATTCACTGGTGGCCATGAACTTCAAGGTGTGTAACTCCCTGTGTTGTGGGGAGTCCTGATGATCATCTGTAAAGAGGGATTCTGGCAGCTGCCTTCATGCCAGTGTCTCCGAAACGATGCTACAGACCTTAACATCTGCTAGACTTCCTAAATTGGTAGAGTTAATGGAGAGGGCAGAGCTACAATTTTGAACACATACAATTAAGTTTAGAATTAAATTCTTCTTCACCCCAGTCTCTGGGTCTAACAGTAAGGAATCTGTGATCTGTGTGCCCAGAGCTGTAGCCAAGAGTAAATACAACAAGCCTGTGAGCTGCCACAAGGGTCCAACAGCTCTTTGACATGACTAGAGTTACCCATTTTAATCCCATACAAGAGATGGGATTAAACACTGTTTTTTCTCGTTACTGTAAACTTCAATCATTCAAGCTTTAGGGCTTGTCTGTGCTCAAACGTTAAATGGATTAAGGTAGGGTGCAAATTTAAAGCACAATAACTGAATAATGGCATGTAGAGACATCCTTAGTCTGGAACAGAGAACTTGTTTCTGTTTAGCTTAATACACTTATTACTTAGTCAATGCCTTATGGCACAGTACTATGTAAACAGGATTTGATTGTAGTCTGCAAATTGGTGTCTG
Organism: Mauremys mutica; assembly: GCF_020497125.1. Lineage (NCBI taxonomy): Eukaryota > Metazoa > Chordata > Testudines > Geoemydidae > Mauremys > Mauremys mutica. The sequence goes on along the minus strand of NC_059088.1, from coordinate 21,753,435 downwards.
TTTCCTAAAGCTGGATTGTATTTCAGTTCCTGTGCAGTAATGCAGCACTTAAACTGCTTTAACAAACAAATAATAAAATTGTTCTTTGCACCAGCTAAATCTTCATGTCATAATTTTTAACTCTTTCGCGTCTTTCAGGGAGCAGAAAAATGTAAGATGGTGATTCGTGAATCATGTGTCTGAAAATCAAGAAGACCTGTGTGCCTGAAATCTCTTACGGGGGAGACTTTCCAAAATCACTTAAAAAAAACCAAAAATCCGGAAACCAGCTGGTACAAGGTCTTCCTGTTCCCAGAAAACAAAGTATATTTGTGTTACTGCAGTCGAAGTCACTGAAACGTAGCATTTGTCTAGTAACTATGTTCTCAGTTCCTGATCAGTAAAATGAGGATAATGGCACCTTGCCATACCACTGTGAGAGTAGGGGACCAGGGCATAGGCAGTCTTGCCTAGCAGTCACAGCTGGGCTGAGGTCTGCCCACCGGGGATAGGAGTTGCCAGGCTGGAGTTGGAGGAATCGCAAGGTCAGGCGGCCCCATAAATAAGAGTCAGGGTTGATGGCTGGGGTCCGAGACTGGAGATCAGAGGTAATACCAGGTTAGAATCGAGAGGCAGGAGTCAGGCTGGAGTCAGAGACCAGAGGATGAGGCGAAGTCTGGCGTTTCAGCAGGCCAAGGTCTGTGTGGCTGCTCAGACAACCTTCTGGGGCAACCCCTGTGGTTAAGTAGGGAGAGTTGGCCAATCAGAGGGCCACAGTGTACTGTCACTTTGGGTCTCATGGGCGGTACTTCCTGCAGCACCTACTCTTCACAGCTCCCTGGCTGTACCTCTGCATGGCCTCCTAATGGCACTGTGAGATTATCAGCTACCCCTGGGTCCATGCACTAAGGCTGGCAGGATGAATACACTAATGATTGTGAAGTACTCATATAGTACAGTATTGGGGGCCATATAGGTCCCATAGACAGAGGATCTAGTGTAATCTAGTTGTAACTATTATCAGCATGATCCTTTCAGTTCTCATAGGGTTGATCTTGACTAGGATAAAAGGTGCGTGTGTAGAAATCGCTGTGTCACTCTAGCATGGCCTTTAACACGGGTTAGCTGGTCAAGTTGATGTTAAGAGGATATTTGGACTTCACCTTGATCAACTAGCGCATCAGTCTAGCACAGACAGGGCAGTGTAGCGTTAGAGTGGGGTAACTGAAACCTTCTAAATACACCTTTTAAATCTTGGTCAAGATGAACCCGGTCTCGATAAGATATTTAATATGCTCTCTACAGTTGCTCTGGATTTACACTGGTATAAATTGGATTAAATCCTCCATCTAAACAGGATCTAGTTTCTGCTCTTCCAGCCTTTTGCCATGGGCTTCCTAGACAGTAATACTGAACTCCCCCACGTTCCCATCCTAGCACTCACAGGTGGAGCTACATGCACCCTTTGGCACAAACGCTCTCTGTGTTTCTTGGACTCCCCTAGCTTTGGTTCCACTTGCTCCAAGCCTCTTGATGGGGTGATGACTTCTGGATGATTTTTCAGTTCTTCCTTGGACTCCTGGATGTGATCTGCCTCCCTGGGCTGTGATAGAGCTCGTGACAGAAGGAAAACACTTCAAAGAACAAAAGATCTAAAGCATACTTCTAGGTTAGCAAGCTGCCAAGGTGAAACCTACAACTGAAGTGAATACAAAGTCCGGTGTTCTGATGTGGGGAATGTTCAGGGATGGGGGGACAGGGAACAAAGCCTTTCACATGGATTTTAACTCAGGGCAAATAACTCCCCTGCCATTTAAAATGTCAGCATTTGCCACTTATTTCCACAGAGGTCTGCTCTAATGGTAGAGTGCAGTGTCTCAGAGCACCAGTGGTAACTATTGCCAGACACGGAGCATTCTTTTTAAATGGCAACCTATGTCTGCATGTCACCTGCTGTGATCAGCTGCTTCCTAGCATTGCTCTTCAGCATCCTCTGCCAGGCAAGGACAAGTCAGTGATGGCTGGGAAGACTCTGCAGCAGCCAGCAAGGGGTAAGAACCCCTTAGAGTTGGACGCGTTCCTCTGCAGAGAACAAACCTTTGGAACACTGGCACGCCAAGCCTGTTGACCCTGGTTTTGTTACAGAGGTGTGGTGGCTGCACTCCGTTACTGCTTTCAGTTCCCCAAATCACTGTCACCTAACCTTGCCGGAGCTCTGCAAGCTGCTTCTTTGTCAATTACGCTAGCAACACACAGTGAAATCCCCACTTCCCCTGGAAGCCTGGCATGAGTCTCAGCCCACCGCTACCAAGAGGAAACCACTTCCCTTTTGCCTGTGGGTGATACGTAGGGGACAGGGAGGCAGTTAGTTATGAGCTGTGTTCTGACAGTGCTCCGGGAGCCTAGTCACGGAGCATGGCCCCACGGTGCTGAGTGCTGTGCGGACACATAACTGTGATGGTCTCTGCTGTCAGTAATAAAGGAGAGGAGAGGAAGGTGGGGCTAGGCCGTGAAAGACAAGTCACTTGTGTCTGATGGGTGGAGAAGGGGAGCCGGAGCAGGGCTGATGCAGTGAAAGGGGGTGGGGGGCAAGCCAGAAAAGCGATCTGCGCTGCCTATTCTGAATGCATGGGCAGGGGGCAGGATGAGATTCATCCAGCCCGGAGAAGAGGAGGGTGCAGTGGCTGAAAAGCAGGATGATGTGGACCTGCACGGGAGCTCCAGTGGGGTGGATGACAAGGAAAGGCCAAATCTTAAAGATGTGATGCAGGAAGAATTGGCAAGTTTTAGACGCATCCTGAATGTCAGGATGTACAGAGAGGGCTGAATTGAAGGTAGGGTGCCCAGGTTATGGGTCTGCCAACTTCCTAATCATACAAAACCAAACACCCCTGCCCCACCCCACCCTTTCTCCTAGGACCTGCCCATGTCCTGCCCCTTCTCCACCAGCCTCTGGGAATGCAAGCACTGCCTCCCAAGTGTGCTCCCACCCCCAGCTTCTTCGCTCTCTGGGTACAGATCAACAATAGGCCCATGCCAACCCCTGAGTCCTCCGGAGCACCCAGCCTGTTCCACTGAACACTCACCGATCTCTTGGAGCCTCTCCTCCCAAAGGAACGGCACACGCCCACTGATTCAATTCACGCTGCTTACCACACAGCACTCACATGTATTCATAGTGAAAACAAGAATAAGTTTATTAACAAAGAACAGAGTCAAGTGACAGAAAGTAAGACTTTTGGAAACAAACCATAACACACTTTTTAGAGCCTAAACTTTACTCGGAAGGTATTCCCCTGTTCCCTATGTTGCACCCTGATATGCAGTTATGGCTCTGTATGGCCAATTGTCGGTCCACGGCCATCTTGTCCTGTTAAAAGGACAAGGCAGCCTCCATCTTGGACCAGGTTCTTGTTGCATAGGAAAGGGCAGAGACCTAATCTTGCCCACCAACACTAAAGTGCTGTGTGTACTTTCCTGTTTTTTTTTTCTGTTGGGCCGTCTAAAGGTCAGGCTAGTGCAGTGTGCAAAGACCTGATTCTGCCCAGCAACTCCGTAGTATGCATTTTCCCGCTCTTTTTGGGCCCGGTCGTCTGGAGGTCAGGCTAGTTCTGCCCAGCAACTCCAGAGTACTGTATGCAGAGACCTAATTCTGCCCAGATACCCCCGTGTGCCGTGTGCAAATCCTGCCGGCATGGGGGGCAACAGCTCGGAGCCTGGAGGGAGGGGGAACCAGGGACCAATCAGATGTTGACACGAGTGAGTGAGACCCTTTCTATAAAACTAGGCTTCCCCCCAAAATCTCTGTGTAGTATCCGCGTGTCAGCTGAAGGACCTGATCAACCTTTCGGCCAGGGTCTCCTCCCGGTATAGCTAGCTCGTGTCGTGTCGTCTTTGTTGTCGTCTTGGACCTGTTTCTGGCACCTCATCATGCTTCTGGTGTCTGCTCTGCTGGTCAGCTGCGCCTGGAGTGCGGTATTTGTTTTCTAATTTCTGGCAGTTTGCTTATCTAGCCTCCTATTTTTCCCCTCCCTAACCCAGTACCAAGTGTGTACACAGTGTTAAGGATTAAAGTATTGAGCTCATAATTGCACAATTGCCTAGGTGTATAGTTGTTCTAAGGTTTTAATAAATTGTTTATTGTAAACTGTTTTAAGTGTGTGAGTCACTGCTCTGTCTTTGTCCGGAGTGTTTGTGTCTGGGAGCTGTCTCCACCTGGGGATTAGCTGACCAAGGGGTTCCTGTCCCTGCGGTCTGTGTGAGTGGAATCTGCCCAACTGCAGCCGCACCACACTCTGGGTTTACCCTTAGTGTGAAAGCAAGGGTGGTTGAGGCAGTGGCCTGTGGGTCTCTTTCCTGTGTTGTACCGGGCACCGCCCTGACGAACCCGATTCCCATCTTGTGTGATTGGTGTGTCTGCCTATCCAGTGTGGTGCAGTGAGCAGTATAGAATTGTACTGTTAATGATTTTTGGGTTGTTTATATTGCCTAACAACATCCCAGCTAAAAATTGCCTCTCTCCCTTGGCCCAAGTTGTAACTTTCCCCCAAATAAACGCAGCCACTTGGCTTTGCACCTTATTCTGGTCCTGCCTGATTTTCCTCTCCCAATATAAAGCTGATCGAACCGCAATCTATTTCGGACACCCTACAGGATAGCTTACCCCAAGACCTTTTCCCGGTGTTTTCAACTATTTTGGGTGAGCTCCCTTCTCATAAAGATCAAGCCTGCTGGAAGCTTGGCCTCTGGGATGGAAGGAATACCTGGGGGCTGCACAGCAGTTAGTTTCAAAAGTTCATTCTCCTAACCAGGATCACACTTGTTTGCTTTTTCCTGCAGCCCCCACAATCTATTGATTAACATTTTGCTCAGGATGTAAATGTGGGGCCTTTGTGAACCATTCAATACTGTACTCAATTTGCATGTGACCAGCCCGAGTGCGATAAGCCCCTCTTCCTCACTGCCTGAGACGAGGTGTGGATCACCTTTTGGTGACCTGCCTTAATTCACAGACCTGTAGGGAATAATTTTTAGCATATAGATATAACTTAAGGCCCTACTTAATTTGCAATACTGCAGAAATTGCAGATCCTGCAATATTAGGCTTCCATCGCAGTTTTGATTTTCATGAGTTTACTTTGCACAGTCCACAATATTGCACACAGGTTGAGGTTTGCAACACACACGTTATGCCCCCGTTAGTGCAGCAGAATGCCATTTACCTGAGCAGACAGCAGCTGGGGCTCTGGCTGTCAGCCCTACACATTAATGGCTGGAATGTAGTGGCAGCAAAATGTCTGATATTAAAAAAAAAAAATTAGCAGGCATAGCATAATACTTGAGTGTTTATACTATCCCAGCACCTTTTTCTTAAACAAATAGGGCTTCTCTGGCTTGTCCAAATTACCGCAATTAATACAGGTCCCTTATTACTTTTCTACGATTTTCCACGTCTTGTCCACAACTCAGCTGCAATTATTTGAAAATCGTCTCGCGATACAAGTAGGGCCTTAGGTATTACTCTTCACAGATGTTCCACACACACATCACACAATGATTCTGCTGACCAGTGCATAGGCACTGACTCTGTGGGTGCTCTGGGACTGGAACACTACAGAAAAAAAATAGAGGGGTGCTCTGCACCCACCAGCCACACCTGTTTGGTGGCACCCCCAATCAGCTGTTTGGCAGCGCACCCCATTAGCTGATTGGAGGTGCCACCAAATAGCTGTTTGGCCGTGGAGAGAGGGGCCAGGGGGAGGACAGAGAGCAGCAAGCGGATGGGGTCACAGGGAAGGGGCAGGACAGGGGTGGGAAGAGGTGGAGTGAGAGTGGGGCCTTGGGGGAGAGGGTGAAATAGGAGCGGGGCCTCAGGGCAGAGCGGAGGTGGAGCACCCCTGGGGAAAAGAAAAACTCAGCATCTATGGACCAGTGAGACCTGCTTTCATCAGAGATTTTATATTACCTTCTTTGGCAGACTAGTCAGACCCAGAGGATCCCTGTAACCCTTATGCACCCCTCTGCCGGCATCAAGGGGGCCTTGGGCCACAACGAGACCGGCCCAGAGTGGGTAGGCAGATCTGGGGGTCATCACCCTCAGACGTTCTGCTTGCAAACAAGATCACCCAGTGACAAGGGTGCAGAGCAGTGGCTCTCAACCTTTGCGGACTATTGTATCCCTTTCAAGAACCTGATTTGTCTTGCGTACCCCCAAGTATCACCTCACTTAAAAATGTACAAAATCAGACATAAAACTCCAGAAGTGTCCCAGCCCACTATTACTAAACAATTGCTTCCCTTCTCATAAAATAAATCAGTTGGAATAGAAATACTGTACTTACATTTCAGTGTATAGTATATAGAGCAGTATAAACAAGTCATTGTCTATAAAATTTTAGTTTGTACAGACTTCACTAGTGCGTTTTACGTAGCCTGTTAAACTAGGCAAATATCTAGATGAGTTGATGTTCCCCCTGGAAGACCTCTGAGACCCCCCTGGGGTACACGGACCCCTGTTGAGAACCACTGGTATAGAGGAAGAAGAGGAGGGGGCCAAGGACAGAGCCCTGAGGAACCCCCATAGGAAACTGGAGGGATGATGAAGAGGCTCCTCTGAATTAACCAATGCTGAAGCAATGCTATTGGATTTGCCCTTCTAGCAATGAGCACAGGGCTGGCATGTAGGGAAATCACAAAGACATAAGGTAGAAAGGAGATTAGAACAGAACAAATAGGTTTGCAGCTTGCTGGAGGCAGAAATGGCCTTAAGGGGTTATGCTCTTGTTGTAAAAGAAGAGAGCCTGGAATTCAAGGCCTGAACCGAAGTCAGCAATAGCCAGGCTATAAGCAAAAGTCAGGTCCTGACATAAAGCAAATGCCTGTTTACACGTTCGCTGTCCGGTACATGAACTTGGCAAAAAGAGGCCTGGCATTGCTAAAACACAGGCAGTCCTAAGAAGTCCTAGGCACTAGGTATTCATATAAACACATTCCACAAGACTAGTACAAGTACACCCAGCATAAACTATTGGGGGGGTAGCCATGTTAGTCTGGATCTGTAAAAGCAGCAAAGAGTCCTGTGGCACCTTATAGACTAACAGACGTATTGGAGCATGAGCTTTCATGGGTGAATACCCACTTCGTCAGTTGCATCCGAAGAAGTGGGTATTCACCCACGAAAGCTCATGCTCCAATACGTCTGTTAGTCTATAAGGTGCCACAGGACTCTTTGCTACCCAACATAAAGTTATGGTATGGACACGTTCCTGGAAAATGGTATAGAAACACACTGACCCCAAGTAAGACAAGGATGGGAGGACAGAATTATGAATGGGGATGTTTTGTTTGAGCCAACAGGTACAAGGTGTAGGGTTGGTAAGTAACTGTGTCAGAGGTGTCATATGTCACTGTTTGTATTAACATATAAAAGAGAAATCACAGGAGTGGGCGCCTTTGTCCGGCCTAGGGGGCAGCAGAAAGTCGGTGCTGATTGAGCTGATCTGTTGTGACGGGCATACGTGTGTTAGCGTACCTGGAACCACTGAGCCAGGGCGCTAGAACCGTGCTTCGTTAGCAATAAACGTGGCCGAGCCTTCGCCATCGAACCGAGTCTGTGGTCTTTCTGAGTAATGCTATCGAGGTCTGCTGGGCTGGCGATCAGCACTCAGCTGGCACGGCACACGGGAAAAAACACACACAGAGGCATATATGCCAACTACCACCACCTGCTAGGGGTGGCTGATGCCAGTGAACGGGGGCTGCTGCTTGAGGAGGAGAGCAAATGGCAGAGGGTACAAGCGGTGATCTCTGAAGTGCGGATCGCAGTCAGCCGCCCCAAGCGGAAAAAAAAAAAAGCCCTGGCAGTGCGATCGCGCAGCTCCATTCTTCAGTGGCAATTCGGCGTCAGGTCCTTCGCTCCGAGAGGGACTGAGGGACCCGCCGCCGAAGACCCGGACGTGCCGCCCCAGTAGCAGCAGGAGTGCCGCCCCTTGATATTGGCCGCCCCAAGCACCTGCTTCCTTGGCTGGTGCCTGGAGCTGGCCCTGCTCACAGTGAATGCTACTGGCGCAAGCAGAGAGGGGCCTGGCACAGATGAAGGGTAAAAATTAAGTGTAAAAACAGTGAGGCCCTTCCACCTACGACTTAAAACCAAACACCTTTCTGATCCCACACACCATGTAAAATCTCTACTCCTAGTCTGGTTTCATCAGCAAAATGCAGATCTAGGTGCATTTCAGCCAGGAGCAGCTGTGCGTGACTGTAGGAGCCAGTCACCTGAGCATAAGCCAAGGAGACAGGAACTCTAGTTCTGGCAAAGCTCCGTCTCCAGCTTTATGTTTTTGTTTTAAATCCTGAACAGTCAGCAGTTTTCAGAACAAGTGCCAGCTAGTGATGGAGGGACCTCCAGGATGTCTGGCACTCAGATAAACACCTTGGTAGTTGGATGAGTGGGTCAGCTTTAAGGTTGGTATCCATGCCAAAGATTCTGGAACCCATGTTACTTATTCAAATAAATTATCACTAAGTCCATCAACTTTCTTTCAAATCTAGCAGTGTTTCTCTCTGGCCACTAGTTATGGGAGGACTACAAAAAGGTTGTGTGGACCACCAGCTGGGTCATGCAATTGTCTTTTTGATCTATCCCAGGTCCAGCGGCCTGATGTCTGGGGAAGACAAAGCCAAAACAGGTTACCAATTTTATACATGTTATTAATTAAACGAAAGCATAAAATAAAGTCCACATAAACAAATCCGATTCAAAGAAAGTGAGTAATATCAAATTAATCAAGTTTGCGGGTTGTGGGAAGAAACAGTTCCTTGTAAGCTTTGTGTAATAATTTAGCAAGAGGGAGTTTTCTTTAGCCATCAGCCTCAAAATCAACACGGTATTCTCACTCTCAATGCCACTTGATAGATTTATGTTTCAGCCAAATAGCGGTTAGAGGGAGGGTCAAATTGCTCCCAACTTGAAGACAATATGGAGACTACATCTCCATCAAATCAGAATGAAGCACTCCCCAGTTGAAGTCATGGGCATTACCCAGAGGGATTTGATCAGGTCTCCTTTATGACTTGAACCTCCTTGTTCCAGTAATTTTGGGCCAGAAAAGTCCATTTCTATAAGTATATCTAGTCAGTCAGTAGGTCTATAGGTAATCTGAGCCATGTGAGGTCACGTGTCAGCCCACAGACGTCATCTCTACCATCTTACAAAAGCCCTGACTCAAAAATGATCTAAAAATGGCAAAGTTAGCAAAAAATTGGAACTGAAATTGTAGAAAAAACACTAATCACACACTCCTTCCACCCATGCACTGAGAGAGAGAGTTCCTGTTTCAGACAGATGCTTATAACTTCCTCTTGCATAGTTGAGTACGCAGTAGCTCAACTTTGAACAGCGTTTTTTGGCACATGCAATGTGGGTGAAAAGTCAGATTTTTGCTTGGTCAGAGCCGCAAGACTTTAAAATCAAAATATTGGGGTTTGATTTGTTTATATATGTATTTTTGATATACAAGGCCAGTCTTCCTCATAGCCAACACTAACCCTGGGCTTACGCCTTCTGAAATGGCCCAAGAATCAGCACCTTTGAGTTGGATTTGGTGTCCCCTCCCCCTCACTTTGAGGGTAAAAGGATCCACAGCATTTTGAATTTCTGGCCTGAGTCACTTATCTGGGGACTTTGTCACACCTCCACCCTGGATTAGGGCCCAGGCAGGCCTTGGCTCCTTAGACTGGCTGACCTTAGATGAACGTGCGCATGCATGTCTAGCACGTGAAAAGTGCCTACGCTTTATTCTTATAAATCTCTGGTGTTTGCGCTAGTGTAATGTCCCTAGCGGGGTTCTGGACACAGAGGCAGCTGACAGAAAGAGATGACCTAAGAGCTCTACATTCAGAGCATCATGACCACCTGATTCAGGTTCTGTGGGTCTGATCCTGACGGTCTCACCTGAGCGCTGGGCGAAAGGAGTGGGCATCTGGGACACTCTAGCAGGGATTTGGATTGGGACCCCTGTTACGATCTGTGGGGCAGGAAACCTGGCCACTTAGCTTTGGTTCCATTTGCCCCAAACCTCTTGGCAACGTGCTCTTGCATTTCCACTCCCTGTGTGAGGTGCTCTACTTCGGCCTGCCTGGAGCCACATGGAACAAATAATAACAAAACCCTACCAAAAAAACCCATTCCAATGCACAACGGGGAGAGGATGAGCGAGAGGGAGCTGTGCATGACGGGGTTAGTCATATTGCTTAGCTGGAAGGTGCTTAGATATGACAGCAATGAGGGTGGGGTAAGAACAGAATAGGCTGTTGTGATGGAGGTGCCAGGATATTTCCCCCTGAGTGTGGAAAGCAGTATCTGCCGCCTAATGGGTGTCGCTCCCGGCGGGGTAGGGGAACCTGGGCCCTCTCGCTCGGCCAGGTTCCGACCCAGGGGGCTGGGAGTGTTGGGGACGCACTTGGCATATACCAGGTAACTCGAGAGGATGGAAGGCCATGGGAGCCGATGAAGCCCTCTTGCTCTGAGCCAGAGTGTACCAGCTCTCCTCCAGGCTCCATGTTTGACCCCAAGTTGCCCTTGTTGGGTGGGGCTACTCTTATTCCTACTGTTACTAGGCAAACTTGCAGGGGCGGCTCTAGGAATTCCACCGCCCAAAGCAGGGCAGCGCGCCGCAGGGGGCGCGCTGCCAGTCGTCGGTCCCGCGGCTCCGGGGGACTTCTTGCAGACGTGCCTGCGGAGGGTGCGCTGGTCCCGCGGCTCCGGTGGACCTCCTGCAGGCATGACTGTGGAAGGTCCGCCGGAGCCGCCTGCCGGCAAAATGCCGCCCCAAGCGCGCACTTGGCACGCTGGGGTCTGGAGCCAGCCCTGCAAACTTGGCCCTGGGCGGGAAACTGGATGGTTACTAGGCAGACTTAGCCTTGGGCGGGGACAGTGTGAGTGACAGATAATGTTGTAACATGTAACAGTTTTGGTTCTAGTATAAATAGTTAGGTAAGCTGTTTGTTTGGCGCGCTTGATTTGAATCCTGCTTGGCTCCACGCGTCTATTTGTGATCACAAATAAAGTTAATTTACTTCTCCACCCTGGTGTGTTCTATTGGTTGTGAAGCACACCGGTCAACGGACCCAACCGTTGCCATCCTCTGGCACTGTGTGCCGGCAACAACATGACTACGTGAGGCTTGCCGCTTGCAGTGTTAAAGCACGGCCCTTGTATTGTTAGAGAAAGACTTGATCCCTAAAGGCCAGAAACAGACAGACACAACCCCACAAGGCAGGCAGAACCCCACCTACGCTTTGTCTTACAAATCATGATTTAAAAAAACCCTCATCATTTTGGGGGGGAGGGTTCTGATGTATTTTTTTGTACCACTCCCCACCCCTCACCCCCAGACGTCAAAAAGCCTGAGTCAGGCCTCCAAAAATAATGAGATTTGTGTAAAAACAACGAGTTTGGTTTTTTTAAATAATAAATTTGGGCCTTGCGTTATTCATCGGCTGCTTTCTGAGCTTTTCGGGTGCACTCGGGACAGGGTTGCATGCCTTCCTCTGCAACCAGGAAAGCTGGAGATGGAACAAAAGCTGAGCGGCTCCCCATATCACATGCCTCCGGGAGCTGGGGCTTTAAAAACACTCCAGATAACGCCGGGTCTGGATACATGGTGCTGTCCATGGCGGGTCAGGCATTGCCGGCAGCACCGGAGAGACCTGCTTTATAGTGAGGGATGGGGGTGGTGTCAGTGCATCGCTTTGCAGACCGGCTCTCTGCCAGCCCTTGCTGCTGTGACCCCCGACCACCCCTGTGAGCCAAACCTTCCCACAGGCCTGCACTGCAACTCTCCCTCCCAGCTTCCTCCTCCAGCCGCCCCTCCCTTTACCCATCCGCAGCTTGTTACTAGGCAGAGTTCACATCCAGCCGGCCAATCAACAGACACATCCGATTTGTATCCGGGTAGAAAAGCCAGCCGCGGCCAATCATATTAATGAAAGGCCCCAGTATCCAGGCAGATCAAAGGCGTGTGAGCCAATCAGAAAAACCAGGCGGCAATCAGGGGATGTTGGGGTGGGTTTTTGAGTTTTCTTCCCCCCCCCGTGCGGGAGTAGTTGGTGCTGAGCTACTTTCTTTTTCTGTTTTGCAATTGCACATGCCTGGACTGGGTGCTCGGCGGGGGGGGGAAGCGACCCACAGGGGCTGGCCAGGCAGGGAAGGGAGCCCGGGGCTTGCAACATGTTGCAGGGGAGCTCTCGCCAGCCGGGGCAGCGCGTCTGGGACTGAGCCGGCCGGGGTGTGTTCCTGCTTCTCCAGTCCTGCAACCGCCCCGGGGGCGATTTGACTCGCTCTAGAGGGGGGTTGCTTTGACCCCGAGATCTGAGAGTAGGTGAGTGGCCTTTGTTTTGTTTCTTGCTTTGCAACATAGCCCAGGCTGGGGGCGGGGGGAGGTTACAAAGTGCCGGTCGCTTCCAGAGAGAGGAAATCGGTCTTGCAAAATCATAAATAAAAGGACGCACCAGAAGCTGCTTTTTTTTCCCAACCGAACATCATAGTCTTAGCTGGGCCAGGCTGCGTCTGGGGATCGCTCTCTGGACATCGCGGCTGCTGCCAGACCTTGGGACCGCGTGGATGTGCGAAATTTCAGGGCTCCCCCCCCCTCCCCCTTGAAAATAAATGATGAGATCTGGAAACACATGTTGCAAAATAAAAATCGAGACAGGAGGAGGGAGATTTCCCCAGCCTGGGGAGAGCGCGTCTTGGCAGGTCTGAAGCTGCGGCTCCCCGTCCAACTGCAGATATTTAAATCTCCCTCTTCGTGGGATTCCCCCCCCCCACACTTCCCCTTGGGGCATTCCAGGCATTAATTGATTTCCTCTCAGTGGCACCTTTTCCCTAAAGAAGGAAATATAGATATAGGGTCTGTAACTAACCAGGCTACTCCAGAGCTGAGGTTTGCAGAATTGTAGCATTGCATGCAAATTTCTTGTATAAACTAATAATTAAATTAGCTCCAGTTTTCTGTTGAATTCAGGGTTAATAATAGAGCCTCCTTGAGCTCTTCTGAATCCTCACTTTTGCCATTAAACGGGAAAAACTTAGCAAAAACCTTTTGGTCTTGCTAATTTAATTTGATTTTTTTTTATTTATTTTTTTTTGGAAGGGAAATAGGACAAGAAGAGGAACACTGCCTGGCGGAGGTAGTCAGAGCTGGGGCTGAGTGTCAGGACTCCTGGGTTCAAATCCTGGCCCTAGGAGGGAGTGCGGTCTAGTGGTCAGAACAGGGGACTTAGGCATTGGGACTGCAGTGGTCTGTTCCCAGCTCTGACACCCACCAACTTGCTGGGCGACCTTGGGAAAATTACTTGACATAAGAAAATATTATTTCTTCAGTGCGCTCAGCTCGAGTTCTGTATCAGTATTACTGACATTGATTTTTTTACTTATTGATTATTTTCATATTGCGATAGTGTCCAGTGGCCTCAGTCAGCATTTGTGTTAGGTGCTGTACAAACTCATAGGAATGGTTTACAATCCTGCAATGAGTTCTAAGCCCACAGACCCGATTCCAGGGTCAGGGCCTACCAGGAAAAGTGTGTGTGTGGGGGGAGAGATCTTAAATGCTTGGGGTCTTTAATGACCACATGGCACTTTTTGCAAGAATCTGGGCCCTGGTGTCAAATTCCAGCAGGGGTTATTGCATTCATTCAAGGCTAGGGAACTCTTTCCAGGCAGAGCTCTGTCTCCACGCGGAGCGCCGCTGCTTTTCATGTCTGTCTGTGCTACTCTCCTTTCAGAATTAGGAGCCAAAATTCCCTTTCATGCTTTCTGTGGGATTCTCCTTCCCTCACGCGTCCTTTCCTTGGCCCCGATCCCGCAATGCGACCCTCTAGCTGCTCTGTTTAAGTTGGGGGGCACTGAGGGCGCTGAACACCTTATTTGGGTGCCTAAATGCAGATGTGGGGGCCCTAGAGTTGGGCCCCAACTTAGATGGCATCAGCCTTTGCTCCCAGCTCTCCTAACCAGCCTTACAAGCGTGAATTGTATTTTCATGCATTTATTTATTTGCAAAATGACTCCCTGTATTGTGACAGCATCAACAAGCCCCAGTCGCACACAAGGTGTGAGGTGCTGCACAAACACAGGACACTGCCACTCTCCCTTCGGACCTCTGCCTCGGCAGTGACACCTGACTCACCCTAAGCTGTCAGGTTTCTCCCCAAGCAGCAGGGAAAAGGAGCTGAGCGCTCGGGTGTAATAACAGATGGCAGTTCTGCACCGGTCGGGTGGCCGTCTGCCGCGGGGTGATCCGTCCTGGGCTGCTTTTTCATGGCTCTTGTCTTTTAGGCAGTCGCTGAATGTCATGGCTGACGACAAAGCTGGTCCCAAGGTCTCTAAAAAGGGAAGCTCGCAGTCTGGAAACTCCCGAGGGGATGCCACAGAGCCCAGCACCCTGCTGCAGAAACTGAAGAGCACCATCTCGTAAGGGCAGCATCTCCCTCTCGCTTTTCTATGGCCGGCATCTTAGTTGTTTTCTTAGTGGTGGTGAAAGGGGCTGGCTGCCCAGCCCCGGAGACGTTGCGTTACTCCGCACCTTGAGGGGGGTTGTTATCTCTTTGAATGGTGGGAGTGTCAGGATCTCGTGGTGCTTGGTGCTGTGTGTGATTAATTAGTACAGGCCAACTGCAGCACCCACACTCTAAACCCTACAACTGAAACAAGACCAAAGTATTGCAGCTCACAGGGACACCCACCCCCCAACGTCCCTGCTAATCCGGCCTTGGAGAAAATTCCTTCCTGATCCCACATCTGGCTCTCAGTTAGATGTAAATGATGCTCCAGGTCTTTAAATATTAACAGGCAAAGTGTTTTGCTGTGAAGCAATTAGGGTTGCCGTCCACATGCAACATGCCTGACTGAAACCCACGTGAGCAAGGAAATGAAACAGTTAAGCCACATGGCCCTACATGCCCCACCCACAGACATGCTGCTTTCCCTTACCGCTACCCCAGCCCACACAGGGTAACCTTAACTCTGCCCTGACATAGCCTCCTCTCCTTCACACTGGCCTCCTTTGTAAAGTGCTTGGAGATCGATGGATGAAAAGCGCTATATAAAAAAACAAGTCAGTGTTATTTGCTAGGTGAAAGCCCGCGTTGTCATATAGACTCATAGACTTTAAGGTCAGAAGGGACCATGATGATCATCTAGTCTGACCTCCTGCACAGCGCAGGCCACAGAATCTCACCCACCCACTCCTGTAACAAACCCCTAACCTATGTCTGAGTTATTGAAGTCCTCAAATTGTGGTTTTAAGACCTCAAGGTGCAGAGAATCCTCCAGCAAGTGACCCGTGCCCCATGCTGCAGAGGAAGGTGAAAAACCTCCAGGGTCTCTGCCAATCTGCCCTGGAGGAAAATTCTTTCCCGACCCCAAATATGGCAATCAGTTAAACCCTGAGCATGTGGGCAAGACTCACCAGCCAGCACCCAGGAAAGAATTCTCTGTAGTAACTCAGATCCCACCCCATCTAACATCCCATCACAGACCATTGGGCCTATTTACCTGCTGATAATCAAAGATCAGTTGCCAAATTAATTGCCAAAATTAGGCTATCCCATCATACCATCCCCTCCATATGGACGTAATAATTCCTGAAGAGTAAAAACAAACAAACCTGAAAGTGGCTGAGAACTTAAAAAATTGGAAGGTTACAGACCGTGAAACCCGGCGATGATTCAACCTGGTGATACGCTGAACAAAAAGCTGTTCAGCCATGTTTGTAGCTGTGTCCGTTGCTTCACACCGACTCAGTGGTCCTCAGTAGACTCTGGGCGTGTGATGATTTGGTGACGCTGACTCAGCCAACCTTCTAGACTTCAGAGTGATACACAGACCCTGGACTCTGATTACCAAATTATCGCCTCCTGACACTATTCGTTGTGAGTGTTTGATGCAGAGGTGTGACACAGTGGTTAGTTTCTGTGATATTTTTATGAATCCTAGGTATGCCTCAGTTTCCTCTTGCTACTCAGTGGTTTATCCCTGCTCCTGGAACAGGGCAGGAGGGGTGTGCGTCACCTCGCTGTGTGGGGGGGAATTAATCGAGTCAGTAAAGAACTGACTCAAACCAACCCAAGTCAACAGAGTGTCCAGCAAGACAAAGAGATGCCCTCAGGACTCAACACCTAATGGCAGGAAACCCCCGCAGGCTGGACCGGGGGTGTCAGGAACAAGGTGTCAGGTGACTGGAGGAAGGGCGACCCTTTTGGAGGGACTCAGGAGCCTGGAGCTGGGGAGATAAAGAGGGAACACGGAACGAGAGCCAGAGGTGGAGTCCATCACAGCTTGGCTGGCTCATCACAGCACTGGTTTAACCAGAGTGGACTATGGCCTAACTTCTACCTCTCTGTGCTACCCCAAGGACGTTCCAATTCTTCTTCGAGTGATTGCTCCTATGCATTCCAGTCAGGTGTGCGCGCCGCGCGTGCACGGCATCTCGGAACTTTTTTACCCTAGCAACTCCGGCGGGCCGGCTGGCGCCCCCTGGAGTGGCGCCGCTATGGCGCCTGTTATATACCCCAGCCGGCCCGTCCGCTCCTCAGTTCCTTCTTACCGCCCGTGACGGCCAGTTGGAACTGTGGAGTGCTCTCTGTCCTCCACAACCCTAGCTCTCGCTACTTTCTCGTGTATATAGTTCGTTTAGTACTTAGTGTAGATAGTTTTTCATAGTTAATTAGTTAGGTTTAGGATAAGGTTAAGGGGGGTATCCCCTCCCTTTCCTCCCCCGGTGCGGGCTCATGCCCAAGGCACTGGGCTTTAAGCCCTGCGCGTCGTGCTAGCGTCCTATGCCAATTGGGGATCCACACGACGCCTGCCTCCATTGCCTGGGCGAAGGACATAGAACAGATAAGTGCTCTTTCTGTTCCGCCTTCAAGCCGCGAACTCGCAAGGAGTGAGATATTCGCTTGAAACAACTCCTAATGGAGGCGTCGCTCCAACCCCCGGCACCGTCCGCGCCGGCACCGCGAGCTTCCTCGGTGCAGAGCACACCGGCGGCACCAAGCCGCTCAGGCACCGCGGCACCACATCCTAAGCCAGCGGCTTCGAAGACCTGGCAACGCTCGCTCTCGCCTTCAAGGAAACACAAGCTGGCGAAGGCACTTGCTAAGGCCCGCGCTGAGGACTCAGCGAAGACTGTTGTGCCACCTGCGGGCCCCGCGGTGGCCGTGCTCAAGCCGTGCACCGGGCCTTTGACTCCGGCGCCGCAAGGGCGTCGAGTCTGGCATCGCCATGCTCCCCGGCACCGACCGTGGTTGAGCCCCGGCTGCCATCAACGCCGGAGACTTTCTCCTCGGCACGCGAGCTAATACAGCTCATAGAGGCACCGAGCCTCCGGCCCCCGGCACCGCCGGCGCGGGCTGTCGTATCGGCAGGGAAACCGGCCAGGATGCTTCGGCCGCCCTCTCCGGACAGACGGCACGGACGGCGCTCCCGGTCCCGGTCACGTTCCCGGTCCCGCCGCAGGTCACCGTCCCGTCGATCGCGATCTCGGCACCGCTCCCCATCGCAGTACCGATCGCCGTCTCGACGTCGGTCGCAGTCTTGGTACCGCTCGTCATCGCGGTACCGATCACACTCCCGACGTCGTACCAGGTCCCGATCGCCGTCGCGTCGGCACCGACGAGGGTCTCCGTCCCGGCACCGTTCCCGGCACCGTTCCCCACGCAGCCACTCCCGGCACTGCAGGTCCGGCTCCCGGTCGAGCTCCCGGCACCGCGGTTCCCGTTGGTCTAGGTCACCGTCCCGGCACCGTGAGAGCCTGCACCGATCCTCGGCACCGTCCGGGCCCGATCTGCCTCGGTCGGCGGCGCACTCCATCAGCGCCTCGGCACCGCCATGGCCGTCCCGCTCTGCATCGGTCACTTCCGCAGTGGACGGCGCTGCCCACCTTCGGCCTACCCCACAAGGTCATCCTCAGGGGGCACAGCAGTGGGGCTTCTGGGTGCCGTGGGCCCAGTACGAGGCTCAGGGGGTGCCATTGCCCCCGAGAGCTCCTGCTTCCGAGCGCGGGGTACCAGAGGCGACGGTTAGCCGACCGCCCCCTTCTCCTGCACGTGAGCCGGACCACGAGGAGTCCATGCAGCCCGACCCAGCCGGCGAGCAGTCTGCAGATCCTTCGACAGAGGCCGCTGTCCAGGGGTTGTCTTCGTCGTCCTCACCGGACGAGGCTGTGGCCGGAGCTTCGGCCAAGGAGCCTCCACCTATAGATCTGAAGGCCCACTAAGACCTTCTTCGCCGCGTGGCGATGGCTATGGCTCTTCCGGTGGCGGAGGTCCAGGAGGACGAGGACCCCATAACTAACGTCGTCGGGTCCGAGGCTCCCGTGAGAGTGGCGTTACCGTTTGTGCGAACAATTCAGAAAAAACGCCACCACACTTTGGCAGACGCCTGCGTCCATCCCTCCTACGGCTCGTGGGGTTGAGCGCAAGTATTCCATCCCCCCCACGGGCTATGAGTATCTATATACTCACCCAACCCCGGACTCGTTGGTTGTCCAGTCGATCAACGACTGGGAGAGGCATGGTCAACCTGCCCCTGCGCCAAAGTCGAAAGACGCGCGGAGAATGGACCTGTTAGGCCGCAAGGTCTACTCGGCGGGCGGCCTACAGATGCGCATCGCCAACCAGATGGTCCTCCTCGCCAGGTACGTCTTTGACATCATGACGTCCCTGGCAAAGTTTACGGAGCTCCTGCCGACAGCCTCCCGCCTGGAGTTCTCGGCAATGCTGGACGAGGGCAAGAAATCATCCAGGTCCTCCATCACGGCCGCCCTCGACGCCGCGGACTCGGGGGCTCGGACCTTGGCCTCCGGCGTGACGATGCGCCGCATCTCCTGGCTCCAGTCCTCCACCCTGCCGCCAGAGGTGCAATATACATTACAGGACCTGCCTTTTGACACTCAGGGTCTCTTTTCCGAAAAGACTGATTCCCGGATCCAGACCCTGAAGGACGGTCGAGTTGCCATCCGCACCCTAGGGATGCACACTCCAGCTCCACAGCGCAGGTCCTTCCGGCAACAACCCTCCCGGTCTTTCCCTCAACAGCGGTACCGCCCGTACAACAGCAGGCGGCCAGGGCAAAATCGCCGTCGTCAATCCGGCAACAGGCGTAGCCAAGGCCAGGCCCCTTCCAAGGCCCCGCAAGGCTCCAAGCCGGCCTTTTGATGGGACGCCCGAGGACGGCCCATCACTCTCCCTACCGGATCCTACCCCTTTATTTGACAACCGCCTGTCCCATTTCTTTTCGGCGTGGTCCCAATTAACAACGGACGACTGGGTGCTTCAAACAGTCCAGTCGGGATACCGCCTTCAGTTTGTTTCGCCCCCCCCCTTCCCACCCACCCTCCCTGTCCCTCTTCAGGGACCCCTCTCACGAGCAATTCCTCTTACAGGAGGTCCAGACTCTGTTGAGCGTGGGTGCCATAGAGGCAGTGCCTCAAGACAGGCGGGGCAGGGGATTCTATTCCCGTTATTTTCTCATCCCCAAGGCGAAGGGAGGGCTACGTCCTATCCTGGAGCTTTGCGAGCTGAACAAATACCTGCTCAAGCCCAAGTTTCGCATGGTCACCTTGGGGACCATCATTCCCTCTCTGGATCCGGGAGACTGGTTTGCCGCCCTCGACATGAAAGACGCCTACTTCCATGTCGCGATCTATCCTCCTCATCGACGTTACCTCCGTTTTGTGGTCAACAATGCCCACTACCAGTTCGCCGTGTTACCATTCGGGCTCGCTACCGCACCGAGGGTGTTTACCAAATGCATGGCAGTGGTTGCCGCAGCCCTCTGCCGTCGTCAGATACACGTCTACCCGTATCTCGACGACTGGCTGATTCGCGGACAGTCTCGACAGCTGGTAATGGACCAGATACACAAATCCTGTCCCTCTTTCAGCGACTCGGTCTTCTCATCAACGCCGAGAAGTCCACTTTGATTCCGTCACAGCGGGTGGAGTTCATTGGAGCGGTCCTCGACTCCTTGTTAGCCCGAGCCTGCCTACCGCAATCTCAACATCAGACGATGGTCTCCATCATCCGGGACCTCGTCTCCTTCCCGACCACGACGGTGCGCTCCTGCCTCCGCCTCCTAGGCCACATGGCATCATGCACGTATGTCACTGCGTACGCGCGGCTCCACCTCCGCCCGTTCCAGTCTTGGCTCGCGTCGGTGAACCGACCGCATCGAGATCCCATCGATATGGTGGTCACAGTCTCCAGGCCGACCCTCGACTCCCTCAACTGGTGGCTAGACCCGCAGGTCGTCTGTGCGGGAGTCCCGTTCCATCCGCCTCGCCCGTCCGCCACTCTGACCACGGAAGCCTCAGCGCTCGGTTGGGGAGCTCACCTGGGCGACCTTCACACCCAGGGTCTGTGGTCGCCCCAGGAGCTCGCTCTCCACATCAATGTACGCGAGCTGCGAGCGATCCGTCTGGCCTGTCGCACCTTCTGCACCCACCTGCAAGGCCGCTGTGTGACAGTGTTCACGGACAATACAACAGCAATGTTCTACGTGAACAAGCAGGGCGGAGCCCGCTCCTCCCTCCTCTGCAAGGAAGCGATGCTCCTGTGGGACTTCTGCGTGACCCACTCCATTCACCTGGAAGCGTCCTTTCTTCCGGGTGTGCAGAACACGCTGGCCGACCATCTCAGCAGGTCGTTCCTCTCCCACGAGTGGTCCCTCCGACCAGACGTAGTACACACGATCTTCCAGAGGTGGGGGTTTCCCCAAGTAGACCTATTCGCGTCCAAGGAAAACAGGAAGTGCCACCTGTTTTGCTCGTTCCGGGGTCACTCGCCGGGCTCCCTGTCGGACGCCTTCCTGTATTCCTGGAAGGATCGCCTCCTCTACGCCTTCCCTCCGTTCCTGCTCGTGCACCGGGTGCTACAGAAGCTTCAGAGGGACAGAGCCACCGTCATTCTCGTAGCTCCGGCCTGGCCGAGGCAGCATTGGTACTCCCTGCTGCTCGAGCTCTCCGTTCGGGATCCCATCCCCCTTCCGTTGTGGCCGGACCTCATCACACAGGACTTCGGCAGGCTCCGCCATCTGAGCCTGCAGTCCCTCCATCTTACAGCTTGGTACCTGAGTGGTTGACCCACGCAGAGAGGGACTGTTCGGCGGCAGTGCAGCAAGTCCTGCTAGAGAGCAGAAAGCCTTCCACTCGCTCCACCTATCTGGCGAAGTGGAAGCGGTTTGCGCTCTGGTGTCACCAACGAGGCCTCAATCCCTTCGTAGTCCCTGTTCCTACCATCCTGGACTACCTCTGGTACCTTAAGGAGCAAGGTCTTGCGGTCTCCTCCTTGAGGGTTCACCTGGCAGCAGTGTCCGCCTTTCATCCATCCGTGGAAGGTCGGTCCATCTTCTCCAACCAGATGGTTTCCCGCTTCCTTAAAGGCCTGGACCGCTTGTACCCGCCGGTGCGGCGTCCTGCCCCAACCTGGGATTTGAACCTCGTGCTGGCCAAGCTGATGGGTCCCCCCTTCGAGCCCTTGGCCACGTGTTCCCTGCTCTACCTCTCCTGGAAGACGGCCTTCCTCATAGCCATTACATCAGCGAGGCGAGTCTCTGAGCTACGCGCTCTAACTGTTAGTCCTCCATACACCGTCTTCCACGCGGACAAGGTGCAGCTTCGACCTCACCCGGCCTTCCTCCCAAAGGTGGTCTCGCCCTTCCACCTGAACCAGGAGATCTTCCTCCCGGTTTTCTTTCCAAAGCCGCATGCCTCGGGAACAACAGCTTCACACCCTCGATGTCCGCAGGGTGCTCGCTTTCTACATTGAGCGGACGAAGCCCTTCCGGCATTCGCCCCAGCTGTTCGTAGCGGTTGCTGACCGCATGAAAGGCGAGCCGATATCCTCCCAACGGATTTCCTCCTGGGTCACAGCGTGCATCCGGACCTGCTACGAGCTTGCTCGCGTGCCACCATGCCGCCTCACCGCTCACTCCACGAGAGCGCACGCCTCGTCGGCCGCCTTCCTGGCCCATGTCCCCATCCAGGACATCTGTCGAGCGGCCACCTGGTCTTCGGTCCACACCTTCGCCTCCCATTATGCGTTGGTGCAGCAGTCTCGAGACGACGCAGCCTTCGGCTCAGCGGTATTACACTCCGCCACGTCTCACTCCGACCCCACCGCCTAGGTAAGGCTTGGGAATCACCTGACTGGAATGCATAGGAGCAATCACTCGAAGAAGAAAAGACGGTTACTCACCGTAGTAACTGTTGTTCTTCGAGATGTGTTGCTCCTATCCATTCCAGACCCGCCCTCCTTCCCCACTGTCGGAGTAGCCGGCAAGAAGGAACTGAGGAGCGGACGGGCCGGCTGGGGTATATAACAGGCGCCATAGCGGCGCCACTCCAGGGGGCGCCAGCCGGCCCGCCGGAGTCGCTAGGGTAAAAAAGTTCCGAGATGCCGTGCACGCGCGGCGCGCACACCTGACTGGAATGGATAGGAGCAACACATCTCGAAGAACAACAGTTACTACGGTGAGTAACGTCTTTTCTGTAGCCAGGTGACTCCTCAATGGTTCCTTTGTTCTGAAAAAGGCTGCCTGTGTCGCTGTAAATACTCCCTGAGAGCACGGTGCAGGCCCAGTACAAGCCTCCCGTCGGAGTTTGGCTTGACTGGATCCACTCGAGGGAGCCAGAGAGAGACAGGAAATGCTGGGGCCAAAGAACCAGCCTTGGAGGCCACGGGCTGCGTGGATCTGCGTGGGTCCTTGGGGCCCAGCACAGTAAAGGGGTCACTCCCAGGGGACTACTTACAGACTGGGACATAGCCCAGACCCTGTGACTCTGTGAGTGGTGGTGTGTTGGGGGAGGGCAGTTTGGTAAAGGGGGTGACAGAAGGCTCACACCCTGAGTGTGCAGGGCCATCTTAATGCCTTCAGAGGTCCCTGGGCACAGTGTATCGTGGGGGTGGGGGTGGGGATGTATTCTGCTGATTTAGAAACGTCTGCAGGCAGTAAAGCGACAACTGACCCCCTGAAAATCCCATTTCCTGAATCACTCCAGACTCAATATTCATCATAGACGAGATGTTTTGTTACACATCACTGCCGGGGGCCCTGGGCACATGCCATTTGCCCATGCCGTAAGCTGTCCCTGCCGGTGTGAGCAGGGCAGTGTTAAGGTGGTTGGGTTACGGTGGGTGGGCGTTGTAGCAAGGGTAAGGAATAGGCCTATGGGTGGAGGAATAGAGGGGATGTACTGTTAGGTGACTCCACATTTCATTGCTCCTGTGGGTTTGAGTCAGGAAGGCTGTGTGTGTAGCAAGCCTAAACGTTTCCCAACAAACCTTTTTGCCTGTTAATTTCCTAGTTTTTTAATCCTTAAGCGAATGCGTCTTTGGCGGGGAAGTGGATCTGTGGGATGGAGGTCGAAGCAGCTGCTGACTGAGAAGATGTTATGTTACAGCAGCTGCTGCACATGAAAGCTTTCTCTGTTATGCACAGAGGCTGTGCTTTGACTCCAGTGTACTGGAGGCAGCAGGGAGGTTTGGCTGGGCAACCAAGAGGTGTTTTCCACCCCTGTGGTTCTGCTTAGCACAGGGAGTCCATGCTCTGCGGCTTCATAACGTAACTGACGCTTTATTTTTTCTCCTGTTTTAAACAGCAAATCCGTGCAGAACAAGGTGGACAGCATTCTGGTGAGTGTCTTGAGCAGCTCTTACATGGCTTAAGAGCCCTGTAGCGTAGAGACCAGCGCAAGTGGGTGTCAACCCTGGATCTTCTCTCAATGACAACGTCCCATGCTGCTCTGCCTCATCGTACTGGCTCAGGATTCTACCTAATCCTGCCATAATGGATCCATTCAGTGGTTCAGTCAGTCCAGGATCCGATCTCTAGGAGGAGCAGTCAGCAATGCACGATCTTTCAGAGCAAGTCAGACCATCCTCCCCCAGGCAGCCCTTGTATTGCTAAATAGAGGGGTGGGAGAAGGCGTGCTTCCTTCCTGACCCCTTCATTGGTCAAGTCGTGGCCTGATGCATAAGGTTTTATTTACCTTGCCTTGCACAGCAGCAAACATAATTATTGGTCATAGAATCATATCTGCTAAGATGTCTTTTTAGTCATTGCAATTAGTAAAGTAATTTAACATCCAGCTGTTTTGCCGCCTTCTTTGAGTCTCTAACCATTTTGTCCCTTCCGTCCCGTGTCCCTGCCGACAATAGCAAGATGTGCAGAAATTTTCAGACAACGATAAACTCTACCTGTACCTACAGCTGCCGTCTGGTCCGAGCTCTGGGGAAAAAAGGTAGGGAACAGACCGAGATACCATTGTGCCTTGTCTTTCACTACAGAGCGGTTCAGCGGTTAGCGCAGGAGGAGATTGGGGATCAGGATTCCTGGGGGCTGTTGCCAGTTCTGGGAAGGGAGTGCAAGAGTTCTGGGCAGTCGGGCCCTTGGGGTCCGTTGCCGGTTCTTGGAGGGATCATGGCCTGGTGATTTAAGCAGCGTGATTGGGTTCTCTTCAGGCTGATGCCACTGATTCACTGTAACTCGGTTTTCCCATGTATTACCCCCCCCACCCATTTTATATTGCTTCCCAGCCTCATGGGTATGGAAGGGAGGGAGTCTCTAAATAATGCCTACGATCCTCTGAAAGTTGCTACAGAGAGGCCTGGCCTGGCAACCTCTCTCGGTCTCCCCCCACCGATGCTATCTCTGTGCTAATTAATGTTGTCTCTAATTTGATCATGTCTGCTTACCCCTTGGGAGCAGCAGCCTGGACCTGAGCTCCCTGAGCACTGCTGAGCACATGCATGCATGCAACTGGATCCGGAATCACCTGGAGGAACACACGGACACCTGCCTGCCCAAGCAGGATGTCTACGACACATACAAGTGAGTGTGCTCAGGGCCCAGCGGGAGCCAGTGCAGCCAGCGGCCTTGCGTCGCCAGCCCTCTGGATCTTGCAGGCTAAGCAGGGACTCGCTGCATTAGTGCTTGGCAGGGAGGCCTCCAAGGAAGGCCTTTGATTTCCAGCCTCAGTTCATTCATCGTCAGTTTGTACCCATAACACCCTGGATTTCCACCTCTTTGCAGGAGGGACTGTCTCTTTGTTCTGCGAATGTACAATGTCTAGCGCTGGTCCATGACTGGGGTTCCTAAGTGCTACCGTAATATACCTAATAAATACTGTACAGCCCCTGGCGCAATGGGATCCCTCCTGCTCCATGAGTGGGATGCCTAGGCAGTACCGTAATACACCTAATAAATAATCCTGACCAAATGCCAACTCTGCTAGTGATGCTCAGCGTTACTAATTCCCAGTGGTGTTTCAGATACACACCCAGATATTATCCTCCACACACCCTGCTGTTCTTACGTGGGCAAAAAATCCATTGCCTAAGTCAGAATTGTAGCACCGGGCTGTAATGTATAGGGCAGCTGTTAAAATGCCGTTTCACCCAGAGGTGGCTGCATTTCAGTGGTGGAGAGTCATTTCCCTCTGTACAGGGAGTAGATCACGTTGAGTTTGCGGAGGCTGAGCTTACAAAGACCCTCTGTGATAAACGTAATATGACTTAACTAGAAGAGGTGCCAGCACCCAGTGTTCAGTACTGCTGGTGATAATCCACAGGGAAGCAATTGAATGCATGGCCAAGACAGTAGTATCAAGTGCAGGACCTTGGCTTTGGGATGAAACTCTCTCGCCTCTGACCCCTCTCTCTGTCTCACCCGGCAGGCGATACTGTGATAACCTCTGTTGTCGCCCTCTGAGTGCCGCTAACTTCGGGAAGATCATCCGGGAGATCTTCCCAAACATCAAAGCCAGAAGACTGGGAGGACGAGGACAATCGAAATATCCTTGTATGCTAAATAACCACTGTCTACACCTCAGAGAACTAGCCCGAGCAAAGGGACGATATCAGCTTAGTTTTGTGTGGACGGGGTTGGCTTCTTTTAAAGTTTAAAGAACAAGAATGAAGGGGAATGATTTGTTTTTAATTGATTGGTCATTACCTTTTGCAGTACCCCAGGGGAACGGAGTGGTTGGAGCAGGGAACTGGGAGCAGGACTCCTGGATTGTATTCCCAGCTCTGGCAGGGAAGTGGCATCTAGTGGTGAGAGCAGGAGGGCTGGGAGACAGGAATCTGGGAGGGGGGTGGTATTGAATGACTGAAATAAGAAAGTCCAGAGCAGGAGGGCTGGTCAGGACTCCTGGGTTCTGTTCCCAGCTCTCATTAACAAAGTGCTTTGGGATCCTAGACCACAGAGGTTCTCAAACTCCATTGTACCGCAATCCCCTTCTGACAACAAAAATGAACCCAGGAGGGGGGACCGAAGCCTGAGCCTGCCCAGACCCCACAGCCCCTGGTGGGGGGCCAAAGCCTGAGCCGAACTGCTCTAGGCAGGGGGGCCAAAACTGAAGGTCAAGGGCTTCAACCCCAGGCAGGGGGCCTGCAACCTGGGCCCCACCACCCAGGGATGAAGCCTTCGAGCTTTGGCTTCATCTCCGGGCAGTGGGGCTCCGGCTTCAGCCCTGGGCCCCAGCAAGTCTAAGCCAGCCCTGGCGTCCCCATTCAAAGGGGGTCCCGACCCACTTTGGGGTCCTGACCCACAGGTTGAGAACCAGTGTCCTAGCAAAACAAAAACAACGCGGAGTCTGGTGGCACCTTAAAGACTAACCAATTTATTTGGGCATCAGCTTTCGTGGGTAAAAACCCCACTTCTTCAGATGCATGGAGTGAAAGTTACAGCTACAGGGCCGATTCAGGCAGGGTTGATATGGTCCACTCCCAATCATTGCTGAGGAGGTGTCAATACCAAGAGAGGGAAAATTGCTTTTGTAGTGAGCCAACCACTCCCAGACCCTATTTAAGCCCAAATCAATGGTGTTACATTTACAAATGAATTGTAGCTCTGCAGTTTCTCTCTGAAGTCTGTTTTTGAAGTTTTTTGTTGAAGGATGGCTACTTTTAAATCTGTTATTGAGTGTCCAGGGAGATTGACGTGTTCTCCTACTGGCTTTTGTATGTTACCGTTCCTGATGTTTGATTTGTGTCTATTGGATACAGACTAACAGGGCTACCCCTCTGATATCTAGCAAAACAGTGTTGCCAACTCTCATGTTATTTGGCAGCTGCCTTAAAGCCCCGGCTCTTAGAATCATGTGATTCCAGGAGAAACCTGGCTTTCCTATCACAACCCCCACCCCAAGTTTCTAGCTCTCATGGTTGCAAAGAAAAGCTTGTCAATGCAAACCCTAAAGGCTCAAAAACCGGAAGGCAAATAAAAAAGAACCCAATTTTTTTTATTTGTTTTTTTAAATCTGGTGATTTTTGGGGGGGGTGTCTGACTCATAATGGTTGAACATATGGGATTGGCAATAATGTTACTCTGGAACACACTTTGGGATCCTCTAATGAAAGCTGATGCAAAAGGAAATGTATTATCTCTAAACCCCTGATAGATTTTAAGTAGAGCTGTCGATTAATCACAGTTAACTCACATGATTTAACTAAAAAATATTAATCACGATTAAAAAAAATTAGTTGTGATGAATTGCAGTTTTAATCACACTGTTAACAGTAGAATACCAGTTGAAATTTATTAAAGATTTTGGATGTTTTTCTACATTTTCAGATATTTGAAATTTACAACACAGAATACAAAGTGCACAGTGCTCCCTTTATATTACTATTTTTATTACAAATATTTGCACTGTAAAAATGATAAACAAAATAAATAGTATTTTTCAGTTCACCTCATACAATACTGTAGTGCAATCTCTATCCTGAAAGTGCAACTTAGAAATGTAGATTTTTTTTTGTTACATAACTGCACTCAAAAACAAAACAATGTAGAACTTTAGAACCTACAATTCCACTCAGTCCTACTTCTTGTTCAGCCAATCACTAAGACAAACAAGTTTGTTTACATTTATGGGAGTTAATGCTGCCCGCTTTTTATTTACGGTGCCACCTGAAAATCAGTTTGCGTGCCGCCTTCGGCACGCGTGCCATAGGTTGCCTACCCCTGCCCTAGAACTTCCCCAAAATAATTCCTGTTTGAACAAGAGCTGATCTTTTACAAGAACATCCAGTCTTAAATGGAAAATTCCCAGTGATGGAGAATCCATCCAGCCCTTGATAAATTGTCCCAATGGCTAATTACCCCAACTGTTAAACAGGGATGCCTCATTTCCAGTCTGAATTGTTGACCTGCTAATCCAGTTTGGGACAGAAGCAGCCTCTTCTGCAAGTCCAGAGAGAATATTTGTCAGAGTTGAGATTGGGAGTTGAAAAAGCAGGAAAGTGTATTTTTCTCTTCCACTCATGGTGGGCGTTGAGCAGATCTGGGCTGGCTGATGGGAACTGAGAAGTGGACTGAACTAGTCTGGAGCACGGTGAAGTATAAATTGCATCGGCAGTGAAAAGCAAGAGGATTTGTGAGTCCCAGATCTCTAATTGGAGGTGGAAGGAGTCACGTTAAGGACATAAACTGTCTCCTTTCAAGCTTTAACTTCTCATTTTTGCAGCTTTATTTAGTTCCTTCCAACTTCCCACTGAAATCCCTTAACCTTGCCA
Organism: Mauremys mutica; assembly: GCF_020497125.1. Classification (NCBI taxonomy): domain Eukaryota; kingdom Metazoa; phylum Chordata; order Testudines; family Geoemydidae; genus Mauremys; species Mauremys mutica. The sequence continues at coordinate 21,724,875 of NC_059088.1, read as the reverse complement.
AACGTATTGCTACAGCGGGATCAGGAGGAAGACAGTGGTCAGCATGCCACCCCTGCCCAGCCTGGACCTCAAAGTTACCGATACTGTAAGTTCCCCAGAAGCACGGTCTCCTAGCGTGAAGGCTTCTTGAGTTTTAATGGGCCATCCTGGTGCTCATGGGCTCTGAAGCCCTCCATTGTTAGGGGGTGTCTCATTCGATTTCTGCGGTGTCACTGCCCCAGCCTTAGCTACCTAACATATCTGCTCTGAATTTTAGATCTAGTGATGAGTCTGTTTTGCCTTCATGCCATTGGCCATGGGAAGGTCCTAGCTGAGCCCCATCGGCTATAGGAGGGTAGTGGGGAGGTTGTATATTCTCCCTACCGTGGGCACTGGGAATTTTGGGGTATTTGTCCCCCTGTCATGTCTGGGGTTGTACCTAGAGGGGTTTGTACCTAGAGCTGGGCAAAACTCTTCACCCAAAACATTTTGTTGTTGTTGTAAAAAAAAAATTTAAAAAAATGCAGATTTGGCAACACGGAACCATTGTGTGAATTCATCTCAGTTCCGCCAAATTGTTACGAGTGAAAAAAACCTAAAAAAAAAAAAGGTTAAGAAAAAAGTTAAACCTTTTGGTGTTTTGGCTCGAAACGACGTCGTCTCAAAATATCATTTTCTGAACCTTTTAAAAATGGTCAAAAATCAGACATTTTGTTCGACCCAAAATGGATCGATTTTGACTTTTCGGAAATGCCAGCGCATCTGTTGCCAGAAAATCGATTCTTCCCCCCAGCTCTTGTACGTTGACATATAACGCGACCCATCCGTGGGAGCTGCCATCACGATGGCCCCCTGTAAATTCAGGCGGGAGCGCTGGGCGTATGCCGGGACCGCCCCGGGAATTTCAGGCGCCCGATGACTGAGCCCAGGGAGGGGAGCAGAAGCGCTACAAGGCCCAGTGCCAGTCACTGACCTCCCTCCCCTCCCCTGACGCAGTCGGAGCTCACAGACCTGGTGCAGTCGTACCACGACGAGCTGGTGGACGCGGCCTGCGCTCTGACCTGCCACTGGGCTGAGAAGATCCTCAAACGCTCCTTCAACAACATCGTGGAGGTGGCTCAGTTCCTCATCCAGCAGCACCTCATCAGCTCGCGCTCCGACCGCGCTGACCTGGTCATGGCCATGGTGGTCTCAGGTGAGTCGGGCGCTCAGAAGCGGGATTCCTCCCGCAGGACCCGCTCCTCCGCTTGGTGCGGGGCAGGCAGGATCCCTATTGCCTAGCGTGGGGCTCGGTGGAGTACTGGGACTTCCCCGTGCAGCGCTCGTTGCAGGGTTGGGGCTATTGAGGGTGCCGCAGGCCTGTCTACCCAGGCTGGCTTCAGCCTTAGTTTCCTCTTCATCCACTCCCCAGTAATGGACGTAGGGCTGCATGTGTTGAGTAACACCCCTTCTTGGGGCTGGGTTTATTCAGATTCCCAAGGAAACTCAAGAACTCCCCTCCACCCCAGCCTCCCGGCTGGCTCCCACTCCGCAACGCAGGGCTCTTAGGCATAGAGATCATCCAGCCTGACCACCCGTGTATCGCAGGCCACCAACCCCACCCAGCACCCGCACCCCAAAAGCAACCAGACTGAGACCAAAGTATCCCAGCCGGCAGGAGACTAGACTGTTTTGTGCCGCAGGCAGAGAAGGGGAAGGATCCTGGTGCACCAATGCCCGAGGCCTCTGCAATGGCAGAGAATTAAGTGAGAGATTCCCAGCACCTTGTGCTTGCAGAGGGAGGCAGAACCTCCCAGGGTCTCTGCCATGCTGACCTGGGGGAAATTCCTGCCCGACCCCACATATGGCAGCGATTGGTTAGACCCTGAGCACGTGAGCAAGAGCCCTCCAGCCGAGCAGCTGACGGGAGGAATGCTCAGTGCCACCTCGGAGCATGGCCGTCCCCAGCCGGTGTCCCAGCTCCAGCCGTCCTGTCCCCGCTGCGTCAGCCGCAGACTTGCTCTCCGGTCTCCCTACCAGGCTCCTGCAGGCTGCACCCCTGGGCTCTCTGGCTGGGATCTGGTGGGGTCGCTCCGTGCAGAGCAGCTCGTGCAGCCCCCCCTCCTCCTTTGAGTCACCCTTCTCCTTCCTCCGAGTCTTCACAGGCTTTCTGCCAAAGCTCTGTCTACACTTAACCCACGGCAGCTGCGCCGCTGATGCGCCTCAGCATAGACCCTCGTGACAGCAATGGGGAGGGGCTCTCTTGTCGCTGACGTTAATCCACCGCCACGAGAGGAAGAACTCTTCCACCGACCTAGCGCTGTCTTTGCCGGGGGGCCAGGTCTGCTTCGCTGTGTCACTTGGCGATGTGGAGTTTTCACACCCCTAAGCGACGTAGCTGGCTCGACAGAACTTTTTAGGGTAGCCCTGGCCTATGATAGCCAAGCACTGGACACCAGAAATAATTCAAGTCTTTCCCCTTCCCTAGTGTCCTTTAAGAATTGCAGCGTTGCTTTTAATAGGTCTCCATTTTCCTGATGCTCTTACTAGGTGTTGCAGTGAAAATCTGGATACTTAAAGGTTTGGACACTTAAAGGTACTTAAAGTTTTCCGTATATCCCCTTTCAGTGGTACACTCTGCACTCCCAAAGGAGTTGATCACCTCTGTCCTGGACCTGGCCTGTTCTGTCTTCGTGTTTATTAGAAAGAAATGACTGTTTGAGCCACAATGACCAGTTACAATTCTAACTAGAGACACATCACTCGTTCTCTCAGGGCCTTGGAGTACATGAGTATTTTTTACTTTTGGGCACGTTTAGTAGAATCACAGGACTGGAAGGGACCTCGAGAGGTATCTAGTCCAATCCCCTGCACTCATGGCAGGACTAAGTATTATCTAGACCAGTGGTCCCCAACCTTTTCATCTGGCAGGCACCAGACAAAGGACCGTGGCGGTGGTGGAGCATCCGCCAAAATGCCGCCGAATTTCTGCGGCGTTTCGGCAGTGACACCTCTCGATGATGCCCCTTGCCACCAACAAGTGACGTCATCGAGAGGCGTCGCTGCCAGAACGCTGCAGAAATTCGGTGGCTGCTCCACCACCGGCCAGGACGCAGGCGCATTCCATGGCCCCTGCGGGCACCGCATTGGGGACCCCTGATCTAGACCATCCCTGGCAGGGGTTTGTCCAACACTCTTAAAAATCTCCAGTGATGGAGATTCCACAACCTCCCTAGGCGATTTATTCCAGTGCTTACCTGCCCTGACAGTGAGGAAGTTTTTCCTAATGTCCGACCTAAACCTGCTGCAATTTAAGCCCGTTGCTTCATGTCCTGCCCTCAGAGGTTAACAATTTTTCTCTCTCCTTCTTGTGACAACCTTTTCACAGCATCTTTCCCCCTTTGTTTCTTTGGGCCCATGTTTCCTGCCGTTAACTTGTTTTTAATTAGATTTTTAAACTCCGGTTTACTTACAGGGGTGTCTAAATCAACTTGCTTGTGGTTAACGGTATTGTAGACGTGCGGACTCACCCCTGCGGCGCGTCCTGCTGGTGACTTCTGGGAATTAGCTCATTCCAGCTCCAGAGCGCCCTCTGCAGGCTGGTGATCCGCCTGTCCTCTGGCCCACGCATCCCTCCCAGGACCCGGTGCCCCTTAACTGGGTGCTGCCTCCTGGCAGTAACCCCTCAGTCCTAGCGTCTCCCCCTCCCAGAGGAACCCCCACCGACTATCCCCACTTCACCTCAGTATCAGGCGGCTGCCAGTCATCGTCTAGCCCCCGCGCCCTGGGGCAGGCTGCAGTATCAGCCACTCAGCACTGGCAAGGAGGGTTTGGACCTGCTGCCTTGGCCTACCCCTGGGCTGCCCTCTGCAACCCCCAGTACCTGTTAGCCCAATGCTAGGCCGCAGCCTGAGGCTGTCCAGGCTGGAGCTCCCCAGCTCCTCAGCCTTTCCCCAGCCCTGCTCCACTCAGGTACCCTGTGTCCAGCTTCCTGCAGCCAGGCCCTTCTCCCTCTACAGGCAGAGGGAGACTGTCTGCCCTCTGGCTTCTCTGCCTTTATAGGGCCAGCTGAGTCTGTCTGGGGCGCGGCCCCAGCTGCAGCCACTTCCCCCAATCAGCCCAGCCTAAAAGCTGCTTTCCCCAGCCACAGCCCCCTCCCAGGGCTGTTTTTAAGCCCTTCAGGGCAGGAGCGGGGTAACCACCCTGCTACAGGTATTTTTTGCCACACTGTCATTGCCCACCACCCCTTCGTGCGCTGGGATCCATGCTATCACTGTGATTACACCCAGCTTCATCAGTTCTGCGGTTAACGGTGACGTTTCATTACATGGAGCATTGCCAAAGAGTGGTTTCTGATCGCCAGGAGTCCTGATAAGGAATCAGACAGGAGGACCACAGCGGCTGGGCGAACATCTATGATCCAATTTAACGCCAGCATTTTCACTGCCCGTTCGGTCCTTGAAACGGCCCCAAAGTTTGATAGCTCTGCAGCTTTCTTGATTCCACATGCAGGAACGCAGAATGCTGTTCCCGCCCTTCCTGTTCTCATATCTTTGGAGCTGTCGGCATCCATTTTTGGCAGTACCATCCCCACTTATCACAGATGTATTGATTTGCTGTATCTTACACGCGTAACATTCCTTTTCAGTTTCACTATACAATTCTGTATCTACCGCCGAAGGTATAATTTTCCAATGTTAATGCAGCTATAGATTTGAACCTCTTCTGGGTCTTTTTCTATGCCAAGATCCTTTTGTCCACGCTTTAACCCTCCTTACATGAGGCATTTTGAGTTTTTGCCCTGCACGTCGACCATTTAATTCCCAGTATTCATCATATATTAGCTTAGTGTATCTCTTCACTGTTTCCAATGGTGTCAGCCCCAAAGGTTACATCTAAAAGCTTCATTCTTAAAGTAATGGGCATTTCACCCACAGCTATCCGCCGTTCACAGCGGCGTTGTGATGAAGGCACCACATGCAGTATGCTACCGTCTGCTGAGTCTGCATTGAGTCAAGCCTTCTCAAATTGGTTTTTGATGCCGAACTGAAATCCTGGCACCGTAATCAGTAACTGGTCTTATTAGCGTTCTGTGCAGTGTTACTGCTGTTTTCTGCTCTGCACCCTGGGAAGTTCCAGAAATACCTTTAAGTAGGTTGATTCTGCCTTGTCTCTAATATTTTCAATATGATCCTTCCGTGTGAGCTTGCTGCTAAATATCACCTCTAAAAATTTGAAGCTTTTAACTACGCTTCTTTGGGGCCCGTGTAGATCCAGTTTATAATCTCGTTCAATTTTCCTTTTAGTGACTATTGTTCCCTTAGTTTTGTCAGATGAGAATTTAAAGCCCCGCGTTTCCCCATTCCGCCTCCTTGCCTCTTCTCTACCCCAGAAGCCTGATTTAGCCACATGACCTAGGGAGGTGAGCTAATTCTGTGACAGGTGGGGCTGGACCCATCTCCCTTAAAGGGGCCAGCCGCCCTGTGACAGAGCACTGGGTCCTGCTGCTCCTGGGGAAATCAGGGGCAAAGTTCCCTCTGCTCTTAGCAGCCCCCCACCCCAATCACCTGAGATTAACCCTTTCAGCCGTGACTCACTGTAGAGCTCAGTGGGACATTCCCTTAGCGAGAGCATTTGAAGTCAGTTGCCCAGTTTCCATTAGTGCCTCTGCAGACCGTTTACACCAGTATAACTCACGGGGAGGAGCTGCACCATTCTAACAGTGCCAGGGTGGCACGGCTGTTGTGTGTAGACAGCACCCACCTCCATTAGGCTAACCACTAGTGGTAGCACTCTAACCATGCCGGCCTAGCTAAAGCAACACAAAGCCCTAAAGTTGATGCGGTAATACTGGTACATCCCTATTTATTATCTCTACTGTATGATCTGTATAAGGTCTTTGAGACAGGCACCGTCTAGGATCATTTATTAGGTGTATTACAGTAGGCCCTGGGAGCCCCAGGGCCCCATTATGCCTGGTGGTGTAGGTACACAGAGTTGTGATGGCAACTCCCCCGCCCCCTCCCCGGGACCCTGGGTGGGGGGAGCAGGGTTGGATGTGGGGCGTAGAGGGGGGAACAGGGCTGGACATGGGGGGTTCCGGTTTTGGTGTTCCCGAGCCAAACCTGCAACTTTAATAATAAACTGGGCCCACCACTTTCTGACATAGCCTTGTACGCAGCCGCTTGGTGGTTTAATGTCCATGTAAAGACCAGTCTTAAGTTATACTGGTGCCGCGTTCACGTGGAGACAAGCCCTCAGGAGCTGGTTTAAGCGGAACCAGAATAAACCCACTCAGAAACCAAAGTAGGGGATTGCACCAGTCTTTGGCCAGGTCTACATTGAAAACGCTGCAGCTGCTCCACTTCACCGCCACCCCCCCCGAGAGGCAGTACCTAGGCTGATGGAAGAATTCTTCTGTTGACTTAGCTACTGCCTCTTGGGGAGGTGGATTGCCTACCACGATGGGAGAACCACTCCTGATGATGTAGGTAGTGTTTACTCTGAAGCACTGCTGCTGTAGTGTTTCAAGTGTAGACAAACCCTGAATGAAACCAGGGTAGCTCTCCTGTATAGACCTGTCAAGCAGACCAGAGTTGGGCTTTCCTGGCCTGTGACAATAATAAATAATATTCAGGATGGAAAGTAAATGCATTTTTTCCAAATAAAGAATAATAATAAACATAAATAATCCCTAGTGCTTTTCATCGGTGGCTCTCAAAGCACTAATAATTTAAGGGAAGGGACTTTTATTTTTAATGGAAAGAGGGTGTTCTTTTAAGAACAGTCAAGTCCATGTATTTTATTTTATTTTTTGGTTGGTTGGTTTTGTTTATAGAAAGTTCAGAAAATATCCACCGAGACACTCGACCGTCACAAACTGCCAGGAAGAACGGATTGGAAACATCGGACAGCACTGTCAAAACCCAGGCTCAGGTGAGAAAGTGTTGGGTGCTGGGGAGAAACCTTCCCACCATGACTAGGGCCCTCCTCCCCTAAGAGCTGAAAGGCTGGTATGGTCAGCCCCTTCTTGGAATTCGGCTTACTATTAATCTAAGGAAGAGTGAGGTCTAGTGGTTAGAGCAGGGGGGCACTGGCAGCTCCTGGGTTCTACCTCCAGCTCTGGGAAGAGAGTGGGGTGTAGGGTTAGATCAGAGGGAGCAGGGAGCCAGGCCCCCTGGGTTCTAGCCCCAGATCTGGGAAGGGTGTGGAGATGAGGGTTAGAGCTGGGGGGCTGGGAGCCAGGACTCCCGAGTTCTTCTCACACCTCTGCCACTGGATTCATGCCATTGGCAAGTCAGTTCTCTGTGCCTCAGTCTCCCCCTATAAAATGGGGGTGGCAGGAGCCTCAGGAGTGGGGCTGTGGGCCCTAGTCGGGTGTAGGTGTCTGGTGGAGGCACTGGAGATGGGCACAGTATGGGTGTGTGGTAATGCTCCTTCTGCTAATGTTCCTCTGTCTTTGCCTGTCAGAACAAAAAGGAGAATAACTCGAAACCCTCCGTCGCGCCCCGAGCCGAGAGGAAGAAAACCCCAGAGACCCCCAAGCCGGTGAGCAGCCCCCAAGTCAACGCCCTGGTGGCTCGCCTGCCTTTCCTCCTGCCTCGCATCCAGGCCAACGAGAGACTGATGCCGCCGGGTGCCCAGGCCGTGCGGTCCTCCCCTCCCATCCTGGCGCCCAAGATCACGGCCACACCCATCGGGGGCACGGTCAAGATGGCCGCCCTGCCGCTGCCGGTGGGCACCGCCTCCTCCCTGCCTATCAACCTGGCACCAGGCGTGAACGGGGCGGCGGGGCTGGTCAGCCAGCAAGCGGCAGTGCCGGTGATCAACATGATCCTGCCCAGCATGAGCATCCCTGTGGCCGAAATTCCAGCCAAGCCCAAGAGCGCGGCCGGGGGCGGCAGCGACAGGCACGGCCCTGCCAAAAGCAGCGAGGGGCCGGCCGGCAGCCAGCAGGAGGCACAGGGAGCCAAAGGGGCCAAGCGCCCCCTGGAGTCGCCCATGGAGGCTGCCACCATTAAGAGGAAGCGCGGTCGGCCCCGGAAGAGGCTGGATGAGGCGGAGGCCTGTTCGCCGGATAAATGCAGCAGTGCGGAGGAAGGGGGTGCCCCTGAGACCGGAGGAGGGGGCGATGCCGGCCATGAGGGTAGCACATCACGGAGCTTGTTCGTCTCGGGCGGGACTGGAGGGTCGCCCAGCCCGTGTCCCGGAGAGCTCTGTGTGGGAGGCCTGGACAGCCGGGCTAAGGGAGCGTCACCTGGTGCTGACAACAGAGGCAGCTCGCTGGACGCTGACCGAGCCACGGGCACCTCCCAGGTGAGCGTCATCCAGGACAGCCGGTTCAGTGGTCAGAGCCAGCTGAAAGCTGGCGCCCAGGAGCTGGAGCTGGAGGACGATTTGCAGGTGCAGATGAACCCAGGAGAGGCTTCTGTACCAGGATCTCAAGGCCCCCAGGAGGGGAGACCTCACCCCCGCTCTCCCTTGGGAGACACCAAACCGAAGAGCCCGCAAAAAAGCCCAGCCTTGCTCCTGCTGTCAGCGATTTCTTCCCCCGACGATCACGCTCAGCTGTCCGATTCTGGGAGCTCTCCCGATTTGCAGGGCGACGCGTCTGGATCGGAGGAGTCGTCGCCACCGCCGCCGCCGGGTTTGCGGTGTGCTGGTGCTAGCGAGGACAAAGCCGCTAGGCGCCAGCGCAACCCTGCTTCCAAAAGGCTCCACAGCCCCCCATCCGCAGCGGATCACCCCTGAGCACGCTCTGCGCAGCGCCCACGCCTCAGCAAGCCGAACTCGTCCTCTGCCCACGTCCAGGAGCTGGCGCTCTGCCGCAACCGGACGCCTCGCAGGGAAGATTTTAAAATGATATTCATTTGCTAACTGCCTCCGTCCCTTCCCAGGGCTGCAGAATAACACCCCTCCTCCCCACCCTCCCTGTTGCCATGCAATTAAATAAAGCCAGTCATTGCCACACACGGTTTGTCTGTGATCGGCAGCTGTCACCTTTCCTCTGGCCCAGCAATTTGGTTTTGCTGCATTGGGAGGCCAGGCCAACGCACCATCACTCCTGCCCCCTCCGGGAGGGAAGGGCTGCTGCTCCCAGGGGTGGAAAAGATCCCGCTGGAGAGTAGGAAGCCCTCAGGTCAAGAAATGAGTTGGGTAACATCTCTCTACCTCAGCCAGCAAGGGCGTCTACACTGCTCACTGCGCCCAGGCTCCGACTCGGGTTTAAGCCCCAGCCCCCCTTCTGTCCACACCAAACCAGTGACTTGGGTCAGCGAGCACAGCATCTAAGTCCTGCTGCGAGTTGGGTCCGAGCCCTGTCGTTCTGCAGTGGGGATGCAGCTTGAGCCGCAGACCCACGTCAGAGGGTCAGTGCAGTGCGGCACAGACACGTTCGCACGGCTGAGACCCGGGCCCAACCATTGGAAACCCAGGTTTGCAGTGCAGTCTGGCAGCTCAAACGCAGCCCGAGTCCACCAGCCCAGGTCCCACAGATCTGGGTTAAGCGTGCAGAGTAGAAGTAACCCAAGAGATCGTGTTCACGGTGCCCTCTGCAGACTGCACTGCTCTTGGATACTCTGGTTTCAGGCCACTGGTGTAACCCCCAAAGCAAACCCCTGGAGTTAATGCCATTCGCCCCGGCGCAGCAGCACTTGTGCTGCTGCGGTTACACCAGGGCTGAAATCAGAGGCTTTTGGGGCACACCGCCAGTCTTGCATCTAGAGGGAGATTTTGCTACTGCTCCTCTCCTGTGCAGGGCTGCGTGCCCTTGGCTTGCCTCAGCTCGCAGGCGCTAAGCACCCCGCAGGATGGAAGCTGGTGTTCCCGCTGATCCCAGGTTTGATTTTCAAGCTCAAGCTTTGGGTGACCTTGTTGTTGTTGTGATGTGTCTCGCCTTTAATTTCTCCCTTTTGGTCCATGTTTTGATTTGCCCACGAGCATCACTAACCTAAGCAATGAGCTGGATGCATGAGGTTCTCTGGCCTCTGCCCCTTCTTGCCCTGGGATCTAGGAATCTAAGCCACCCTGGGACTAGGGAGCAAAGATCTCTGCTTGAAAGGGCTCAAAGAGAGGTGGCCTTTACAAAACTGGGCTCTCCTGCTGCTGTCTGGGGTGTAATGGATTCCAAGGCCAGAAGGGGTCAGTGTGTGACCATCTAGGCTGACCTGGACAACACAGGCCCTAAACTAATTCTCAGAGCAGGTCTGCTAGACAAACAGCCAATCTTGATTTAGAAAGCATCAGTGATGGAGAATCCCCCACGACCCTTGGTTGTGCAGAACAAGAGCGTAGAGAAGGCATCTCTTGTTTTTCAATCCAAATCCAGTCTGCCCGGGTTTTACGAGGAGGTTTATCCCTTAACTGAAAGACCTGGGATGTTAGCTCGTTAACAAAGATGCCCTGTATCCAAACTGTTAGTTAGTCATTGGAGTTAAATAGGCCTCACCCCCTAAAAAAACCTGATTACACCCCTCTCACTAGCTCAGTGTTCACTCTCCTGAAGTCCCTGTTTCACTGACTTTCATGCCCACCCAGGCCCTGTCTGCATTTGCATTTTATTTATCTCCTAGCATTGCCTTAGCACTGTTGCAGCTTCCGCAGCTGCATAGAGTGGGAAGCGCTAGTACAAATGAACAGCTGGCACCACAACCAGCCGCTGGGCCTGTGCTCATAGCTAACAGCGGGAATAAGGAGGAACCTCTCAGATTCTCTCTGCCTGATGCACCCTCCCCAGGTGTCTCATTGCTCCACGGGAGATTTAAGTGATGGGCTGGCTGAGCAATCGTTCTCCAAATGCATTAGACAACCTCTAGCATTGCCATGCAGAGGGGTGCTTGGTATCTGGTGCCCCAGTACTTCCCGCTAGCCCCAGCATGGGGGCTACACCAAACCAGTGACAGTGATGTTTTGTCTGCATCGTGAATAAAATCCTCCATACTGTCCTGCATGGGGGGGAAGGAGGAGGGGGCGGACAACTGGAAACTGTTCTTCCAGCCTTCACCCAGGCAGGAGAGCGGAGAAGTGGCGAGTTAGGCTCCCCCTGTGGATCTGAGAACGAGGTTTTGGTCTAAAAAAGCATGAAAAGTGATTCCTTGAATTCAGGTTCCAATGTTGCATTAGACACAAACAAACGCTTATGGGCAGCAGGGAGCCCAGAATCGGTTCCCAGGGGATCCAGCAAGTGGAGTGACTTTCTTCCTCTCGCATGGAGCTTTCTCCTTCTTCTCACAACTCATCTCTGGGTTTCCTAGGGAGCCTCAGGCTATTAGATCGGGGCAGAGGCTTCCTTACTAATCTCCTCTGGACACTAGCAAGATAAAGAATCCAGGTAGTTATCACAGTGAGTAACCAGCACAACCTGCAGAGTCTGGCTACACATGAAAGTTAATTAGAATTAAAGTAGGGTGTGACTTTAAAACGGATTAATTATTCCTGGTTAATGTGCTGTGTGGACACTCTTATTCCAGAATAACTCCCCATGTAGACAAGTCAGTGCTGCACTTTGCTTCCATTCTCCCTTCCTGCCAGCAAATGGTAAAAGCCACAGCTGTAGTATGATTTATTAGGTGTATTATAGGAGCACCTAGGCTCCCCAGTCACGGACTAGGACCCCATGGTGCTAGGTGCTGTACAAATACAGAAGAAAAAGACCGCCCCAAATTGTTTAAAATCTTTTGCCCTTTATGAGTTTATAAACTGCTTTCTCTGAGATGGATTTATAGGTGAACTGGAAAACTTTTCCCACACACAACAGACCCTGGCTCACTATATTTGTTTTTTAAAAAATTGCAAATAAAACCATTTTAAAACAACAAATCTTAGAAGCTCATTTTCTGTGGGGCCCAGGTGGGTCAGAGGATTGGGAATCCTTACCGCAGCGCCAGGTCCAGCCCGCATGGTGTATTTATGCGGCCCATATGGCCACGATCTGCAGCATCTCAGCTTTGATTTTAAGGAGCAAAGGTGAGACTCTGTCAATAACCATCCAGACTTGAAGCAAGTGTAGCTGATTCCCCCAGCGTCTGCCTGAAGCTGCAGCCAGACTGAGCTGGGAGAGGTGTGAACTTCCCCACCTGCTGTGAATCCCCCTGGGGTTGTTGATGCTAATGCTAACCCTTAAAATGTCAGCATTCACTATTTCATTGCCTTTTGTTTTGTCGCAGTGATAGGAGGAAGGGACTGGGTGTGAATCCCACAGGTAGGGGACTGGGAAATGGATGTAGGGAAGGGAAGTGTTGGTGGGACTTTAAGAGGAGCACGTCTTCTGACTGATGCCGACTTCGTTATACAGGCGAGTCTCATCTTACGCTGGGGTTACGTTCCGCTGTCAGCGCATAAAGCGAAAATTGCATATAGTCAAAATTACACTGAGTGTAATGGCGGGCGAAATCGCCCGCACTACAGGTACAGTATTAATTGGTGTTTTTCTCTTTTTTTTGTTGCTTTTGCTGACCGAAATGCGCGTAAGATGAGACTCGCCTGTAACAGCTCAAAGTTCTGGTCCTTCGTGACAGTCAGTTTCCAACCTAGGGCCGAGAGCTCAGCTGTGGGTTGAGGAGAGCACGTGGTTCTAAATTTATCCCCCCTGACCCCCGGACTTTAAGAGTGCGATTCCTCTCTGTGCAGAATGAGCTTTGCAATGGAGCTGAATCACAAGGAGTGCTCAATACTGCCAGGCCTCTGCAGAGGGCCCCTGCCTCTGCCAGGCTGCAGCACAGGGGACCCAGCGTGGGAACAGGAGCCCCCCCACACACACACCCCGGCCTCCCCGCTCTCCCAAACCCTCCTGCACAGCTCGGCTAATGCAGCTTGGTCTTGACCTCCAAATCTCCTGCACTTCCAGCCCAGTTCTCCCCACACAGCTTTGCTGGTGCTCCTTAATCCCAACCCGCAGCCCCCTGTTACCCAAGCCTTGGGCTACACACACACACACTCCCCTCAGTCCTGCCCCACAGCCCTTGCCCACCATTCCAGCCCTTCATTCACTCCCCCCATCAACAGCCCTGGCAATGCCCCCTGCTATTCTAAGCCTGTGCTACACACACACAGCCCTACCAATGCCTCTCAAGCCTGCCCCAGAGCTCGTGTCCCTGCAGGGTATGAGTGGGTCTAGTGTTAGAGCTGGTGTCTGGGAGTCAGGATTTTGGGTCCCAGGTCTAACACTGACCTGCTGTGCGACCTTGGCTCCAGTCACTCAGCCTCCTTGTGCCTCAGTTTCCTCAAAGGCCCAACGGGGGTGATCTTTCCCTGGACTTTGCAAACACTAATTACTCAGGAGGAGGGTCAGGAGCCTCGTTGCTGAGCTGGGCAAAGGGAGGCTTGGAGCTGTATTGGCCAAACCCAGCCCACGCCCAGGTGGGCCGAGTGACTTGGGGAACCTGCCTGACTTTGCTATGTCCACACCCGCAGCTCAATCGCCTGCTCTTCTGGTTCTTCCAGTTGGGGGCTGGGTTGGGCCAAAGGCGTTTGCTCAGCTCCGGTGCAGGGAGAGCTCTTGGGTTCAGGAGGGGAATGTTGGTCATTGACCAGAGAAGCCCCTGAACCAGCTCTGGAGTCGATCCACCACCGCAGCCAGGCCCCATGCTCTCCCTGGTGTTAGAACAGCAGATCTGAATGGGTGAGTGGGTACAATACAGCGGGCTCCTCTGACTCTGCTGCGAGGAACGAGGTGCTGGCAATAGTGCTTATATGCCCACATGCATGTACATGCTCACATGCATAAATGTGTACACACATGCATATACTCACGCACATGTGCACATGCACCTATGCGTGTACATGCACCCATGCATATACATGCAGACATGCGCACACATGCACACACACACATGTGCACATGCACATGCTTCCTTATCAGAGTCTCACCCTTCACTCCCAGACTCCCTCTAGCTCACACCTTTGCTCTTGTTCATATTCACCCACAGAGACGCGTCACGCCCACCCAGCCCCCACAGCCCCCCACTAACACAAAAGGTTAGTTGCTTCCAGGCCCCAGCCTGCTCACGAGTGGGACGTCAGGGAAGCGCCAGCCGACATTGGGGCTTTATTGCGCCGGGTGCTGCACAGCCACAGAGTGAGAGACAGTCCTGGCCTTGGCGAGCTCACAGTCTGTATAGACACAGGATGGGAGGGGAAACTGAGGCACAGAGTGGGGAAAGAACTTGCCCCAGGTCACCCAGCAGGTTCATAGCAGAGCCAGGAAGAGAACCCCAAAGTCCAGTTCAAGGCCCATTCCATTCTATGTAGTGTCTTACCCTGCCCTCATCACCGTCCTGTCTGGGTATCGTCCAGTCGTGTATTAAGCCAGGTGACCAAGAGTGGTCGGGTGTGATCCATTCTTTTCGCTCATCCTCTCATAAGAACGTGTGAACGGCCAGACTGGGTCAGACCAAGGGTCCATCTAGCCCAGTGTCCTGTCTTCTGACAGTGGCCAGCGCCAGGTGCCCCAGAGGGAATGAGCAGAACAGGCAATCGTCGGGTGATCCAGCCCCTGTCGCCCATTCCCTGCTTCTGGCAAAGAGAGGCTGGGAACATCCCTGCCCATCCTGGCTATGAACTTACCTAGTTCTTTTTTCAATCCTCTCCCAACTCCCCTGTCCTCGCTGCATCTCCCATCAGCTGATTGACCCCGCTGGGTCTCCGAGATCCATCCTACCCATTCCCCCTTGCTCCCTTTAACCTGAGCCATCCCCAAATAACCGCCCCCCTCCTTGGTTTTCTCCCCTCTCCATCCTGATCCCTTTCTGCAGTCAGGGCTGCCCAGGAGTGTGTGTGTGTGTGGGGGGGGAACATGGGCAGCCCCCCCTGTTGAGAGGGTCCCAAACCTGAGGAAACTGAGTGAGTGACGCAGCACCACTCAGGTTTGGCCCGGTCGCCCCTCTCCCGGGAGCAGGGCCCAGCCCTGTGGGACAGGAGTCCTCGCTGCAGGGTGCGTGTGGGGCGAGTGACGCAGTTTCAGGTTTTCCCCTGGGCCCCTAAAAGCCTGTGTGCCCTGCCTGCAGCTTAGCCCTGCAGTGCCCGGGGGCAGAGATCCAGGCAAGGAGACACTTCCCCAGAGCAGCTGGGTGTGTGTGTGGGGAAGGCTGATTTGCGTCCCTGCTGTTATTTACAGGCAGATGGGTGTGTAAAGGGGATGGAGGGTGGGGCGCTGTAGGGCATGGGAGGTTGGTAATTGTAGGTGCTTAGTCTCCTGCCCCGCCCCCCGGGGGCGATCCGCCGCGGGAGGTGAATCAGTGTTTCCCCAGTGAGTCAGGTAGATTAGCGAAGTCCTGGGAGCGACCCACCTTATCTGATGGAACTCTCCAGGGAGGGTGGCTCCCCCACACTGGAAAGCCCTCCTGAGGTCAGTCCGGGAGGACACGCTCCAGCTCAGAGGCAATCAGCTGCTGCTGCATCAGGCCAGGGATATGGAGGGAGCCTGAGGGGCTGGGGTGAGATGCTGCCCCTGGGCTCCCAATTCTGCTGTGAATGGCTAAACACAGCGCCTGCCGGCACACATCAACCATTGCTGCGGGACAGTCCAGGTAGAACCCACCTGTCGAGCTGCTGGATGGGCTGGTCCGTCCAGGTAGAACCCACCTGTCGAGCTGCTGGATGGTCCAGTACGTCCAGGTAGAACTCGCCTGTCGTGCTGCTGGATGGGCTGGTCCGTCCAGGTAGAACCCACCTGTCGAGCTGCTGGATGGTCCAGTACGTCCAGGTAGAACCTGCCTATCGAGCTGCTGGATGGTCCGGTACGTCCAGGTAGAACTCGCTGAACTGCTGGATGATCCAGGTATGTCCAGGTGGAACCCACCTGCTGTGCTGCTCAGTGTTCTAGGTACAGCCAGGTAGAACCCACCTGTCATGCCGATGGATGGTCTAGGAAGGTACTTCAAGTACAAGCCACCTGCTGTGCTGCTGTATGTTCTAGGTATGACTGGGACCTGCTATACCATTTAGAAGTGCCAAGCAAGTCATGGCTAGGAACCCTGAGCCTCATTCACAGCTCTGGGAGAGAGTGGGACCTAGTGGTTACAACAGGGGCTTGCGACCAAGGACACCTCAGTTCTGGTTGTGGCTTTGTCATTGACCTTCTGTGTGACGTTAGGCAAGTCACTTTCCACATCTGTGTCCCAGCCCACCCTTTGTCCCTTCACACGGTGACCGCTTCAGGGCTGGGGGTGTCTCGCACTCTGTGTCTGTTCAGCACCTGGCACCAGCGCTTAATTGGTAAAGAAAGAGCTGCCGGGGCTCAAGCAATTAGATGCCAGACCCCAAGCAATTTTTTTACTTTCATAACTGATGTTGCAAGCCCAGAGGTGCCGGGACTCTGAACGGCCAGGCCTGGAGGTGCCAGGGCTCTGAACGGCCAGGCTCGGAGGTGCCGGGGCTCTGAACGGCCAGGCCCGGAGGTGCCGGGGCTCTGAACGGCCAAGCCCGGAGGTGCCGGGGCTCTGAACGGCCAAGCCCAGAGGTGCCGGGGCTCTGAACGGCCAAGCCCAGAGGTGCCGGGGCTCTGAACGGCCAAGCCCAGAGGTGCCGGGGCTCTGAACGGCCAGGCCCAGAGGTGCCGGGGCTCTGAACGGCCAAGCCCAGAGGTGCCGGGGCTCTGAACGGCCAGGCCCAGAGGTGCCGGGGCTCTGAACGGCCAAGCCCAGAGGTGCCGGGGCTCTGAACGGCCAAGCCCGGAGGTGCCGGGGCTCTGAACAGCCAGGCCCAGAGGTGCCGGGGCTCTGAACGGCCAAGCCCAGAGGTGCCGGGGCTCTGAACGGCCAGGCCCAGTGGTGCCGGGGCTCTGAACGGCCAAGCCCAGAGGTGCCAGGGCTCTGAACGGCCAGGCCCAGTGGTGCCGGGGCTCTGAACGGCCAAGCCCAGAGGTGCCGGGGCTCTGAACGGCCAGGCCCGGAGGTGCCGGGGCTCTGAACGGCCAGGCCCGGAGGTGCCGGGGCTCTGAACGGCCAGGCCCGGAGGTGCCGGGGCTCTGAACTGCCAGGCCCAGTGGTGCCGGGGCTCTGAACGGCCAAGCCCAGAGGTGTCGGGGCTCTGAACGGCCAGGTCCAGAGGTGCCGGGGCTCTGAACGGCCAGGTCCAGAGGTGCCAGAGGCCCCAGCCCTTGCAAGCTCTGGCGGAAATTAACCAGTCCCTGCCATCATGGTCCCTGATCAAAGTTGGGGCATCTGGGTGCTACCATAATACACTTAGTAACATTACAAATGATTATTAACAACAGCACTGGGCCAGTCTGAGCACAGCTCGCTATAGCCTGTGAAGTGCAATCTTCAGGGAGTCATAGACAAGGAGACAGAGCAGGTTAGGAGCAGATCCCGCAGGTATTTGGCTCCAAAGGGATCCAGCCCTTCTCCTTGGGGGGTGCTCCGCTTCCGTGGGAAACCCTGGGACATTCCAGTGAATGCCTAGTGCAGGTCTCCTGGGTGGCGTGGAGTTCCCCTCTGCTCTCCGATCCCTGCCCGAGAACCAGCAGAACGAGTTTTGAATGTAGGTCAGACCTGAACTCTGGAGTGGGAGGATGGGCTTGTGGCTTAAAGCACAGGCTAGGACAGGGTGCCAGGACCCTGGGTTGGGAGTGGGGTCTAGTGGTTAGAGCAGTGGCTGGGAGTCAGGACATCTGGGTTCTGGGAAAGGAGTGGGGAGGTAGTGGTTAGAATATGGGAGCTCGGGGGTCAGGACTGGTGGGTTCTGTTCCCTGCTCTGGGAGGGAAGAAGAGTCTAGTGGTTAGAGCTGGGGCCTGGGCAGCTGGATGCCTGGGTTCTGCCCCCACCTCTAGACGGGAGCGTGGCATAATGGCCAGAGCAAGGGGTGAGGCACCAGGATTCATGGGTTCTAATTTCAGCTCTGCCACTGATGTGCAGTATGACCCTGGGCAAGTCACTTCCCATCTCTAGGCCCCTCTGTTAAGCAGGGACCCTGCTACCCGCCTTGCACAGGCTTTTTCCACAAGCCGCAGCCTTTACCAATGCTGTGTGATGAGCCGGCAGCCTCGGACCAAAATTAGAACGGCTCCCAAGTGACTCTGAATAGAATCACTGCAGCCATTCATAAACATTAGCTAATGAGTCCCCGAGGCTCGGTGCGTACTCCAAGGGCGATGCCAGCTGCTGGCATTCTGCTGGGGGTAGGTGACTCGGGAGGATAACTAAGGTGGCGTGGCCATTACTGGAAAGCATTGCGATGGCTGGCAGCTGCCTCTGCTATTCCTGCAGCTGCTGCTGCCCATGCTATGGGGTCAGGCCCTGTTCATCCATTTAACTTACCATGGGAAATTCACTCTGGAAGCCAGAAATAGCTGGGCTGGTTTTAACCCCCGAGCTGCCGGGCAGGTTTAGGCCAGGCGTAATTGGGGTTTTTTGCACTCACGTCGGCTGAACAAGGGGCCCAGTGGGGAGGTTCCGTTCGCAGGAATCTCAGATCTCCTTTCCAAGCTCCCACCATCAAGGTAAGATTTCCCAGAGCTCAGCTCCCATTTAGACACCCAGGGAAGGGCCAGGTTTTCAAAGTGGTTTAGCAGGCAGCAGCTCCCAGCATGGCTGGATGGTCCCGACGTTCTGAGCTCAGAGTCTGGCCCATGGGGCTGGATTGGCCCAGCTGGCTGATGGCTGGTCTGGGAGGTGCCACTGCACAGCACCGGCGCAGGCAATGGGAGCGCCAGTTTCCCCCCCTTCCCAGCTCATTCAGGAGTAACTCCTCGGGCGGAGAGGGAAGTTTGGCCTCCCGTGCAATCCTTGGGACTCCCTGCAGAGCCCCCCAACAACAGGAACCGGGGTGAGACCCACGGAACTCATCTCGCCCACAGGCCAAACGGACACAGATTCGAGTCCTGCCGGGTTGGTAGCAATCAGCATCTACGCCATCCAGATCACCAGCACTAAGGGCTCTATCTGCTCCCCCACTCATTGGCCGCTTCAGCAAAGGGGCCGAGGACAGACTGAGCTCCCGTCTCCCCACTAGAGGGGATCCAGGATGGGAATCTTCTCCCACAGAAAGAAACAGACTCACACATTTGTGCACTCCGTGGCAGGGGAGACACGGTTCCGTCTGGCCTAGCAGCTAGAATACTGGACTGGGACCCAGGAGTCCTGGGGTCTAATGACTTTGGGCAAGTCTCCCCTCTGTGCCTCAGTTTCCCCATAGGTAACAAAGGGATGGAGATCATGACCGTGACTTCCTTTAAAGTACTGTGAGATCTACTGATGTCAAGTATTTAGATTGAAGCTAAATATTATTAGGAAACTTTATTGTTACTATCAGGATCTTGCGGAGTGTGATTGCATTATTCATGCTTCAGAGGGTTCACAGACATCTGAGAGTGAGTTAGACTTGTGACCCAAGCCTGCCGGTTGTCCTCGCACCTTTCATAAGGGCAGAAAGTGTGTGGTTTGTGCTCTTGGCCAGTTTCCCTTCCCTCCTTCCCAAGCCAAGCAGTCACGCTGGCACTCACCCCAGAGTGGGCTGCATTTCCATGGCTATGGGATTTTTCAGAGGTTGCCATCCTAACAACACACGCACAAGGGGTCAGCTTCACACAGCGAGAGATGTTACAAAGCAACTGTGGTTTGGTGTGTTCCTAGGCTACAAGGTAGGAGACTGAATCACCATGGCCCCATGTCACCTAAACACATATTTAAATCTATTCCTATTCGGCAAAGCATTTAAACATGTGCTTAAGTCCCATTGGGACTAGACTCGGCCCATGAAGTTAAGTCTGTGCTCAAGTCTTTGCAGAATCAAGGCCTTAGCTCTGTATTCTTCAGCATCCAGCATTTAACAACAAATATATTGAAATACCATATAATAAAGCAACCCAAAGACCTCGGAGACCCAACACAGCCAAGCATCTTTATATTTAGCTATACATCTTCCTATTCAAAAATAAATCCTGAGTTTGAGAAGGAGCAGTAGAACAGTCCATCTCATCTACGTCTCAGTCTCTACTTACTTTCAATGTGCCTATCAACCTGGTATATGAACTCAATATTACTATAGATCTGCTGCCACATCCAGCCTTGCACAGGAACAAGAGGGGGAATATATATTCTCATTTGCCTCTGCTGTCTTGTATTTTAGATTGTAAACTCTTTTGGGTATGGGCTGTCATTTAATATCAATACAACCCCTATGCACAGTGGGGTCCAACCTTGTTGATCTTTAGGCACTACCGCTAAGTACATGTGAAATCATAATATTCTGGCACTTGCACATTTCCAATTCACTTTGCAAAACTCTGACAAGCATGAGATCCCAATGAAAACTGTAGCAACAAACATTAGATGTGGGAGCAAATTCCTGTTAAAGGTGAAATTTTCAAAAAGCACCTAAGTGACTTAGTGCCACTTAATGCATACTGCTCTAGATGTCATTTTCAAGAGACAGATTCCTGAGGTGCAGATCCTCAAGGGTATTAAGGCACATAAGTCCCCTGGGCCTCAGGCAGCTAAGTGTCATTGAAAGTCAATGGCACATAGGCACCTAAATCACGTAGTCACCTTTGAAATTTTCACCCCGAGCTGAGAAAGAACTAGGGACTCAGGAATGCCAATTTAGCAGCAATCCAAAATTGCAAAACTGTAGAAAGTAAAATACTGCGATCCAAAATACAAATGAAAATGCACACCAGAGACTGCAGTATTCATACCAACTGCCACCATTCAAATAATTAATACCTCCAAAGTTGATGAATAATAATAAAATAATGAAACTACAAATAATAATGACCAGCAAAACATTGCTGCAACCGCAAGTCAAACCAGCAACTTAGGGTCTGATCCTACAAACCTTTACACACATGCTTTAACTTCACTCCTATCTGCAGCTTCACTGAGTCCAATAGGGCTACTCATCCAGTGATTAATCTGTGCCAGCGCCTGGCACCTCTAGGTAGAGTGACCAGATGTCCTGATTTTATGGGGACAGTCCCGATTTTGGGGTCTTTTTCTTATATAGGCCTCTACGAATGACCTCCCACCCCATCCCGATTTTTCACATTTGCTGTCTGGTCACCCTACCTCTAGGCTCAGCAGTTCATAGCCCCAGCACCTCTGTGCTTGCTGCATCATTTATGAATGTAAAAGAATTCCTTGAGCCCCAATACTCATCATAGTAAAGTTAAGCATGCGTGGTATTTGCAGGTTCTGGGCTCTATTAGTGTGCTTAACTTTACAAACTGTGAGTTGTCCTTTTGAGTATTACAGCACCAGGCAGTGTGGCGTAGTGGCTAGAGTGCTGAACTGGGGCTGGGAAATTTGGATTTTAGTCTGGGGCGTGCCAGGTGGCCAGTCACTTACCCTCATTTCCCCTCTCTGCAAAGTGAGGGAAATGATACAGCACCTTTAGGTCTGCTGATGAATAGTACTAGATAACAACTAAAGTATTATTATTATTACTACCCACAATGCCTAGAGCGAAGCACTGTGCAAGTCTTTGCAGGATCCAGGCTTTAGCTACTAAAAATACTTCCCAACCAAAAAAGGGCGAGATGTATGGTTAATGAAAAACAAACCAAAATTCTGCCCCCTCGAAAAAAGATTACAAACACTAAAATCTTCAGAGTGTCTAATCCCACAGCCACCCTCAATTACAAAACTGGAGCAAACAACCACAAAAAAATACAAGGGGTGGGAGGGGGACCTGTTCCATGGACGGTGACCAAACTCCCCTGAAAAACTGTGGGTAACCCCCCCAACTAACATTGCAAAGTTTATGGCTACTGAAGAAATGCATTTTTTTTAAAGAAGTGCAATAGTGAAACGTGCCCAACTTGCACAATTGTCTTTCTTTGCCCACAACGCCACTCGGAGTCCCTGCAAAGCCCAGGGAGGCAGAGACGCATCTGTGCTGCGTTTATGTCACATGCAGTTTATCTCCCTTGTGCAACGCCCCCAACCACCAGTCCTGTCCCCGCTGCAGCCTGCCTGAGCCATGGACGCGCCTGGGCCCCTTTCTGATCAGGCAGTGAAGTAGCCACCCCTGCAGAGCCCATAGGTTTCTATGGGTGTCCGGGGTCCTTGCGTCGTAGCACCTCCGCCTGCGAGGAGGAGGGGAGGGGGTCCCCCGTGAGCGCGCGGGAAGGGGACTCTGGGCCGGGGTGATTTTTGGGGCGCCTCGCTCCGTCCCTGCGGTGGGGGGGGTGTGAAGGCCCCTCAGGCGGCGCGCTGGGCAGCCCCGGAGCTGGGGCCTGCTGCTGTGCGGAGGCTGCGGCGGCTGCTGCCGGCGGGTCCCGGCCGGGGAGGGAGCCGCGTCCCCCGCCGGCAGGTGAGCGACAGGGCAGGCTCCGCGGCGGGGGGAGGGGAGTCCCCCGCGGGGCCCCCCATAGGAGACCCCTCGCTCCCCCTGCGCCCCCCCGGGCTCCTCTGCCCCCTCAGCACCCCCTGACCCCCCACAGGGGCCCCGCTCCCCACAGCGTTCCCCTCCCCCCGCTGGGTCCCCTGCACCCCCACTTCCCGCAACCCCCCCTTGCTGGGTCCCCTGCACCCCCTCAACCCCTCCCCGTCGGGCCCCCTGCACCCCCGCAACCCCCCTTGCTGGGTCCCCTGCACCCCCACTTCCCGCAACCCCCTGCCTGGGTCCCCCTGCACCCCCTGCTGGGTCCTCTGCCTCCCCGCAACCCCCCCCCCGCTGGGTCCCCTGCATCCCCTCACCCCCCCGCCGGGTCCCCCGCAACCCTGACTGCCCGCAACCCTCCCGCCGGGTCCCCCTCAACTCCCCCCCCGCCGGGCCCCATGCACCCCCGACTGCCCGCAACTCCCCCTCCGCTGGGTCCCCCTGCACCCCCACTTCCTGTAACCCCCTGTCTGAGTCCTCTCCCTCCTCGCAACTCCCCATCCGCTGGGTCCTCCTGAACCCCTGCAACCCCCCCGCTGGGTCCCCTGCACCCCCACTTCCCATAACCCCCTGTCTGAGTCCTCGCAACTCCCCCCCCGCTGGGTCCCCCTGCACCCCCACTTCCCATAACCCCCTGTCTGAGTCCTCGCAACTCCCCCCCGCTGGGTCCCCCTGCACCCCCACTTCCCATAACCCCCTGTCTGAGTCCTCGCAACTCCCCCCTGCTGGGTCCCCCTGCACCCCCACTTCCCATAACCCCCTGTCTGAGTCCTCGCAACTCCCCCCCCGCTGGGTCCCCCTGCACCCCTGACTGCCCACAGCCCCCCTCCGCTGGGTCCCCTGCCCCCTCCCCCTTCCCGCAACCCCCTCGCTGGGGTCCCTGCAAACCCCCCCCCGCTGGGTCCCCCTGCACCCCCGACTGCCCACAGCCCCCCCCCCCACTGGGTCCTCTGCACCCTTGACTGCCCCCCCCCCGCTGGGTCCCCTGCCTCCCCGCAAACCCTCCCCCCGCTGGGTCCCCTGCCCCTCCCTTCCTGCAACCCCCTCTCTGGGTCCCCTGTCCCCCCCTTCCCGCAACCCCATATCTGAGTCCTCTGCACCCCCGACTGGCCGCAACCCCTTCTTGGTCCCCTGCCTCCTATCTCCCTCCAATTCCCCCTCATCCTCTTTTCAGACTCCTCTTGCCTCCCGCTGCCCCCACCTGCCAGGGTCCCCCCCATAATTCCCCAGCTTCTCCTCACCTCCTCCAGCCTGCTCACCCCCTCACTCAGTGTCCCCTTCTTCCATTCTGTGTCCCCTCCAGCCCCCTCTTCAGCCTCCCCCACCCCAAGAACCATGCTCCTCCATCCCTCTTAGAGCCCCATATCATCCCCCGGCCCCCTCTCCTTGAGTCCCCCTTCTAGGTCCTCCATCTTCCCCCTGCCCAGTGGGGCCCATTTCATTGGGGTCACACAAACACCCTCCTTCCCCCCCCCACACACTTTGTGTCCATGTCTCCCTGAGGACCCCTCATGCATCTTTGCCTCCAAGGTTGCTGCCACCCTTGAAGTCTCTTTGCTGTTCCACCCCCAGCTGCCCCCCTCCCCAACTAGGACATCCTGAAACCTTTTCCCCAGGTTGCTCCTAACAGAGTCCCCCTGCCTCCTTCTCCCATAGTGAAATCTCTCCTATTCTCCCGATTGCTGGGGCTGCCATCCAGGCCCCTCATGCTTAGCTGTCCCTTGTTGGGATTTCCCCATAACTAGCTCCTCCTGTCCCCCCCCCCCCCATTTACTCCCCTCCCTGGGGTATTCTCCAGTTTCTGCACTGCCTCCCTCTATCTAGGCAGCCTTTCTGGGATTCTTCTTCCAGTGATTGAATTTCTCTGCCCTTGTGTAACCATCTCCGTTTTCCAGGGATTTATCCTCCTCTTTTCTGGGGTGGCCCCCACTTCGTGTGGTTACCCCCCTTCTTCCCACTCAGTGAACTGGCTTGTAATTCTTTATGATGGCATAGCTGGTGCTAAGCCACTGACAGTAACAGCCCAGGGCAAAAAGAAATTTCCCAAAGCTGGGACTGGGGACAGGAATTGTTCTGGTGTCTCTTTAATTTCCTTCCAGTTGCTGGGAGGGGGAGGCTGTGGTGATTCTTGTGTTGGCATTTCTAGCTATTGCTTTGAATAAATTCTGCCCCTCGCCCCCAGACCTCTGAGCTCCAGAAGAGCTTGTTCTCTGTGATGTGGTTAGCCCTGCCTTTTTCTGATGTGATTTGTAACCAGTCTTGCTGCAGCAGCTAAATTTCACCTTCTTGTGAAAAAGAGAAAACATAAAGGCTTAAAGGAGTCTCTTGTAAAGGTGGGGAGGAGGATTCTGTCCTGGGAGTACTGGGGGATGGACAAAGCAGGTTTTCCAGGGGCGATGGTTTCAACTGGGCTGCAGACTTACAAGTTCTGGTATTTATTATTCAAATAGCTATGGATTATTATCGAATGCAGCCAAGCAGCAGCCAGGGCTTGTTTGGTCTATTTCAGTTACAAGGGAATCTCTTTATGCCTGAGTAGCATCTTTTTTTCTCTCCTCCTTCAAACAGCTGATTAGAATCATCTCTGGGAATCCACTTGAGTCTGCATTGCCAAAGATGAATAGCTCGATCGTATTTATGTGTGTGCATTCGAGGAGGGAGAAGCTGCCGTGTTGGATACGATTGCACCAGGTACGCAACAGACTGATGGGTTCGTTCGTAATTTGTTTCCCCAAGCAATCAGACCTTCTGTTTTAAATGCTTCATAATCTCCGAGAAATTGTGTGTGTGTGTGTGTGTGTGTGTGAGAGGGTGGTGGCGGTGGTGGTGGTGAAAGATGCTGGATTGATTTGGTGCACAGAGACCAAAGTCCTGTGAATATCCCTTTAACCAGGTACAGTATGAACAGTGGCAATACAAGCATCTCCTACGCTTTGCTTCAATCCTGATTTCAACATTAACCATTATAATGACTTGTCAGTCCTGTATTCCAGTCAGTCATTTACTTCTCTGCTGCAAATCCTTATTGTGCTGGGTCTTCTGATATGATAATTGTTTTTTTAGGAACTGGACTGAGACCTCACCCCCAGCTCATTCTATCGCCCCTCAGATAACATCTCTCAGTCGTTAATGATCAGGGCTGAATTTGAAGAGCTTAGATGTGGCGGGCTTTGTAGCCCAGTACCATTCCACTGAGCCATCTTGTCCTTCGTGTGCTTTGTAAATGCCGGAAAGAACTACTTAGGGGTTTTAAAAATTATTTTATATGGGGGGAGGGATAGCTCAGTGGTTTGAGCATTGGCCTGCTAAACCGAGGGTTGTAAATTCAATCCTTGAGGGGGCCATTTAGGGGTCTGGGGATTGGTCCTGCTTTGAGCAGGGGGTTGGACTAGATGACTCCTGAGGTCCCTTCCAACCCTGACATTCTATGATACTAGGCAAGTGGCCTTCTGAGAGGCAGTTTTTATTAACATATTTTCACGGTAGACAATATACCAGCAGACCTGATATCACCTGATTACCTCTCTTCATTCCATCTGGGGCACCTGGCATTGGTCTCTGTCAGAAGACAGGATATTGGGTTAGATGGACCTTTGGTCTGACCCAGTATGGCTGTTCTTATGTTCTTCTGATCTGTTCCTACAGAAGATGCTCCAAGTTGATAGTTCTGTAGGCTTTACAGTCAAATGGTCAATATGTATTGCACTATCCATTCATTCATCTTCTGGTATCTAGACACAGGTAATACTTTGCACTCTCATAGCATCTACTGTCTGAGGATCTCAAAGCGTTCTGCACACAGTAAAACTTAAGGAACAGCTGGGTGAAATAATTTGCCCGAAGTCACAAAGCAAGTCAGTTGCAGAATTGGGAACAGGACCGGGAATCCTTACTCCCAGTCCCTTCTCAGGTAATTCTGCTCTTTTGTCTTAATGGTCTTGTTAATGTCTAGGAAAGCTGAGAGATTTCACCTACTCTGGCTTTATGAGCTGGGCAATGTGCTATTTTTATATTGCTAACTGTGTTCCACATCTACTAATGATAATTGAAGTCAGTGGTTCATGTGGGTGCAAGGGATCTGCCTGTGTGGATCCAGCTGCAGGATCAGGGCCTAAGACTTCAGCTTCCACTTGGTGGAGATAGAAAACTCCAGTAATAAGACTGATTTGTCCTCTGGAAATCTGACTGTGATTTTTAGTAGAAACTCCAGTCCTGTGGTCCTTAGATTGCACTAAATGTAGGTCTCCATGTTTGGAACAGCTAAAGATGAGCCACTCCTGTCAGAGGCATTAGAACAGTCAGAGCAGGGGCCTGGGAGCTTGGTCTACTGGGTTCTCTTCCAAGCTCTTGGACGAACTCTGGGCAAGTCACTTCACCTCTTAATTCCAATATTGATAACTCAGGATATTCTTGTTAAAATAGCGCGCGCACCCCCACACCCCAGCTTTGGAAGGAATATAAAGCTCAAGCTTCAGGCCATAAACAATCGTCTAACTGTTGCGGGGGCTAGGAGGAAACTCCCTTGGGGCAGGCTTCCCTGTAACCAGAGTTCCCTCTTAATTTTTCCCACCAATGCGTGGAATGAATTTTGTTATGTGCACCAATATGGAGGTGATGTGTGACACCTCATCTTCATATTGGTGCACATAGCAAAGTTCATGTGGTATGGGTAGGGCTGAGGGGTTTGGAGTGTGGGAGGGGCCTCAGGGCCGGGACAGAGGATTGGGGTGCAAGGGCTCCGACTGGGAGTGCGGGCTGTCGGGTGGGGATGAAGGGTGTGGAGTGTGGGAGGGGGCTTAGGGCTAGGGCAGAGGGTTGGGGTGCAGGTGTGTGAAGGCTCAGGCTGGGGGTGCAGGCTCTGGGGTGGGGCTGGGAATGAGAGGTTTGGGATGCAGGAGGGTGCTCTGGGGCTACGGCGGGGAGAGATGACTCCCCCCAGCTCTCTGGGCTGTGTTTGGGCCGGGGGAGGGGTGTGGTGGCAGGG
The DNA here is from genome assembly GCF_020497125.1 of Mauremys mutica. Taxonomy (NCBI): domain Eukaryota; kingdom Metazoa; phylum Chordata; order Testudines; family Geoemydidae; genus Mauremys; species Mauremys mutica. The sequence continues at coordinate 21,697,615 of NC_059088.1, read as the reverse complement.
CCGGGCCAGGGTGCCCTGGTTGCAGCTTGATCAGGGCTGGGCTGGCCACGTCCCGGCCGCGGCAAGTTCCAAGGCAGGTTTCCTGAGCGCCTGTGTGGCGCTAAGAAGGCTGCCGTGCCTCTGTGCAACTCACAGGGCACTTAGCCCATAACTGCCTGCTGCAGGGTTTCTTCCTCTGCAGCGTTTGGTACTGATCATTGTTGGAGACAGGCTGCTGCTCCAGATAGGAATTGCCAGACCAGATTACACCATTGTACCTTAGGACTTGTCTACACTTGAAAAGCACAGCTGCAGTGTAGACACTATCTATGCTGAGGGGAGGCGTTCTCCAGTCACCGTGGGTAATCCACCTCCCCGAGAGGTGCTGTTCTTCCATTGACGTAGCACAGTGTACACTAGAGTTATTAGTGACGTTGCTCAGGGCTGTGGATTTTTCTCACCCCATGGCAACATAGCTGGGTCGACCTAACTTTGTGTAGAGCAGGCTTTGATTTATCCCTGTTAGAAAGAGGTTGGTGATTAATGTTTGCAAAGTACTTGGCGATGAAAGAGCTAGAGAGAAGCAAATTATTGTTGAAGTGTTTTTGAAAGTAGCAAGTTGATTGAGTTGCTGCTGCAGTTAAAAGTGTTCATGGTGGGTCTCAAACTTTGCCTTCTGAGATGATCTGACTTGTTCATAATTTTGCTTAGTCTGGATATTAAGGTCCCATTTCCAAAGGAGTTGAGCCCCTGCAGCTCTCATTGACCATCGGGGTAGCTGGAGCTGGGATAGCACAGTACCTCTGAAAATCGGACCACAACATTTTTTATTATGGAAAAATTAAGTTTAAAAAAGTCACTGGATTTAATTATTTTCCATCGCAAGTTATAACTGATGGAAAGGGAATGAAGGAAGGATGGTTTTATGGTACAGATCTGTGAGTTGGGAGATGTGGCTTCCTTTGTGATTTTGGCCAGGTTGCCTCCGTTTCTCCACCCCAGCATCAGATCCTTTCTTCAGAGGGGGGTAGGGAAGCTAAATGAATAAAGGGCCCCAATCCTCTGACAAATGCTACAGAAGGACAAACATTAGTAGTTTGCTATTAACAGAGATTTTGGATGCAGAGTTTTTTGTGCAAGGAGTTTGCTGCTAGTCTTTATCCCTCATGTGATTGTGGAGCAGTGATTTATTAGAAGTCATTTCTATCATGTCTTTGATATCATTTGTCTTTGTTCCATGCTGCGTATCCTGCAGAGTAGATCTGTTTTAATCCAGATTTAGGAGTAGTGCCTCGTCCTGGTTGCATGAGCCCCAGACTTGTTACTATTTAAGTAATGCAGAGTTGGCTGAATCAAATCCAGCATAAAATGAAACCTTGCGAAACCGTGAAGAGATGTCAAGCGCTTATAACCCGAGCATTTTTTATGAGTCAGACTGTAGCAGAAACTTCAGCCCACTTGTCAAACTATTTGGAGCTCTGTCCTGATCTGAGGTCCACGTAGTGCATTATTAGTGCAAACTTGCAAAACCAGCTGCTGTGCTTGTGCTGAAATGGATTTGATGAGGTATTTAGTGCTGAGTATCTAAGTGGGATCAAGCCACTGGTGAACAATCTCTTTAGCTGATACTCTGTCTGGCTCCTACAGTAGAGCATAACCCCCCCCCCCACACACACACACACAATTATTGATTGAGAAAAGCAGCTACTGGGCAGGTGAATTAGAGTTTTGGTGTACTGCTTTGATGCATGTGTGGGGTGACCCTATTGATTCAGTGGATTAATTTTACATGGTGTCCACAGATCTATCAACTACAGGTTTCCTTTGACCTTGACCACAAAGGCTCAGAAAGACACATCGACTATGATTCCTATATTAAGGAGTCTCTGAGTACTCATTGACAGTCCATCTTTTACTTTTCCTGTTTTTGCATCATACTCCCTGGAGTGCAGGCTAGTGGTTAGAGCGGGAGACTGGGACTCAGGACTGGCCATTACTGGCTCCACCTGTCTTTCATGGGCACATTCCGTGATTCTTAGTACCACGGAAAACTGTGCTGCACTGTGAATGCTCTTGTTGGGTATTGTGGGAGAATCTGTCCTTCTTTTCTGGGGATTTATAGAGGAAAGGAACAAACCTGGGAATTCACACAATGCAGCTAGTTCCAGATAGCCATGCTCCTCATTTCAGCATCTAGCCTGGACCTTACAAGTGTCATAGCATGGGTCACACTCTGGATAGGACCCCATATTGTAACACCAATTTAGATGCAGGTCAGATACAGAAATGAGGAGGTGACTGCCTGGAACCTACTGGCCGAAGAGTTGATAAATTAAGCCTGTACTTAAGTGCTTCGCTGGATCAGGGCCAGAGGCAGGATCAAGACTCTAATACTAGCCTCCTCTGCCCATTCACAGTATCACCGTTGGTGTGGAAACCCTTTCGTCTGTGCGTCTCCTGGCCCCCAGAATAGCTTCCCTTCATCTCTCCTCCTTGCTGACTTCCCATCTCACATAAAATCTCAACTGAAAAACCATCTTAATCTTGCTTCCTCTGCTATTTATTATTTAAGTTTATTCTTAGGCTTGGAAGGGTTAGAGTTTTATTGGTACGTGTTGATTTCATCGTACGCACGGAAACTGATGGAAAAAATATTTCCATCCATGATGATAGAGATTATTGACAGCTAGGCAGAGTAGGTAAAATGCTGCTTGAGAACTTTGAGAGTTTGATTTAAGGCTATTCACTTTGTATTATTTGATGTGTGATTTTGTGTTTTAACAATTATAAAGCTGAGACTTTTTGAATCTCAGCATCTAAGTAATTGTCTGACCACCCATAATTTCCCCCAACTGTGAACATTTAAATGAATGAAAATTGGGAAAAAATGCTGAAAATTGTTTTGTGAAATTTTGAAAATTTAAATTGATAAAAGTAGGAAAAAATTCTTAAAAATAAATCTCAGTATTATCCTTTGAAATTATGAAAGGATAAAAATTGACTTTTGCCAAATCTACATTTTTTTGAGAGTACAGTTTGTGAGAAAAACAGCACAGAAGATGTTTTGTTGTAGAACAGGGTGCAGCATTAAGGGCAGAGTCTGTCCCTTGAGCATGTCTGGCTTTTGAATGGATGAGACGTGTATATCGTGTTCAGGTTTAATCCAGTTCAGCTAGGTGTGAAAATGGATGGAAATCCATCTGTGTTGATGCCGAGAGAAGAATTTTTCTCCTACTTAAGGAATTTCATACTCGAAAGAGAGAGAGACATTCTCAGATAGGAATAATTTATAATGGTCTTTGTTTAAATGCTGCTTATAGCATTCTGCTACAGCCTCCCTGTGTGTTCTTGGGCTAGTTGCTTCCCTCTGTGCCTCAGTTTCCCACCTTTTAAAGTAAGAATAGCACCTTCGGGGGAAATTGCAAGGATTATTATTTGTAAAGCACTTTGCGATCCACTGAAAAGCGGAGTGACAATGCAGAGTCTCGATATAGTGCAGGCAGAATTGAAAATGAAGTCTTGATTCAGTGTATATTGAAATTGCTTTATTCCCCCTCCTCCTTCCCCGTCCCGATTAGTGTGTTCTGAAAAATATCTGGAGCTGGAATGAGATGCAGTAAATCATGAACGCTGAGGAAAACAAAAAGCAACACTGTGTAATAGAGACCAGATGTCTTATTGACTCTCCATCCAGTATTCCTGTTTCCTTGCCAGTTGTAATGCTACAGTGCTAAGTCTTTATTCAAGGCAAGCAGGACTGGGGTATTTTTTTAAAATGCCATCAATCTGTCCCAGGTCTCCCTAAGCTCTTACAAGGAGTCACAAAAAACAATGGTAAAGTGTTCTGTGGCACCTTATAGACTAACAAACGTATTGGAGCATGAGAAGGTGCCACAGAACTCTTTGCTGCTTTTACAGATCCAGACTAACACGGCTACCACCCTGATACTTGACAAAAAACAATGCACTTCAAGGGCTTTGTTAACATTTTACTGCTTCGTGTATGAAATTCTATATTAATTGGGCACTTTCCTTTCTTTTGTGTTAAATCGCTGACTTCTGTGGAGTTCCACCGGGTAGAAATTGTGGGTGAAGTAGGAACCACAAGAATTCAGTTCAGGTTGCTTTCTAGATTATATTGCTTCATTGTGTGTAGCTAGCTGCTGGGTTTGTTATCCTAATGAGCACAGCGATTTAGAATGGGAGAGCTAAGCTGAGGTCTCAAAGCTGCAAACTGAGGTAAATAGCACACTGTAATATGTTTAACCAACTGTTGAGAGCCACAGAAAAATATAGAGGAGGATGAAGGCAAACAATGCATGCATTCCCTAGTTGGGATGTTATGGAGCATTTAGAGAGGGAGATATTTCTTTGGCTTTCTCCAAACTGTCCCAATTACAGACATATCACTGACTAAACCAGGTGCGAGATGGTTGATCTAGAATAGATTGTGTCCAGGAGATACAGAAATAAGTCAGACAATCCTGGCTTTAAACTTTAGTTCTAAGGACTAAAGAAATGCCCTGCACTGGTTCCAGTGCTAGAACTGCCATGGGGAGGGGATCCAGTAGGCCTGTGTGTTTAATTTGGCTCTCGCGGTTCTCTAATCCAAGCTGAACCCTAGGGTGACCAGACAGCAAGTGTTGAAAATCGGGACGGGGGTGGGGGGTAATAGGAGCCCATATAAGAAAAAGACCCCAAAATTGGGACTGTCCCTATAAAATGAGGACATCTGGTCACCCTACTGAACCCACTGAGTGGTTGCAAGTCTCTCGCCATCTTTCTCCTTTTGTTGTTGATTTAGCACCGCTTATAAGCAGTGCCTTTTGTTGTGTTGTTCCTGAGCAAGCATTGCTTCCCAAAGAGAAGCCTTTTGGGCTGTGTGGGGGTGATAAAGGATTTGGGGAATTGTTCTGGGCTTTGCAGCTGCTGCATTTCGAGATTTACACAGTGGTGGAAGCCACCATGTGCCTTGATGGGAATCTAGATGACATGTATAAAGCTGTTCTAGATGACACACTGGGTGCAGTAGCCCAAGTCATGGAAGCTTTACGGGGGTTTTACAGCTCAGCATTTCAGTGTGATCGTTTTCTTGTCTCTAATGATTCTGGAACATGACATAGGTGTTCTGGGGCGTTTAAATAAATTAAAGATAAAATCTTAAACATTTCTATTTCTAATAGGGTCCACTGAGCATGCACACCTCCAACTTTTATGACCCTTTAACCAGGGACCATCTTATGGTTTAGAGAAGAAGGTGCTGCTGAAAGGGTGTAGAAATTAGACCATGGAGTTGCTTCCTTATCTGGACCTGTTGCTAGCTGGTGTATTTTACTCCCTTCCAGGTCGTCTTTTGGCTGATGTGTTGCAAAGCTGGTACAGAATAATACTTCTTACCCTGCTATGCCTAATACTGGCCCTTGTTATTTTATTTGTAGTACAACGCCCCTCCGTTGCGCTAGATACTGTATGTACGTGTAGTAAGGGACCATACCCGTTCTGGAGTGCAGAATAGACAAGACAGATTTTTGGGCATTAGGGGGAGGGAGATGGAGGGGGACTGAAACACAGGGAGATGAAGTGATTTGCTCAGGGTCACGCAGAGCTGGGAACTGAGCTTAGATCTCCTGAGTCTCAGTCCAGTGTCTTAACCGCATGGCCATGCTTCCTTCCTAGCTTTCGTATACTTAAGTTTAAAAATAAGCTTGTGGGGAAACAGTTGTTTAATTGGATCCCTATAGTATTTTTCCTCTGCAGCCTATCAAGAAACTTGTCCAAAGCATTTCTCTGCATCCAAAAAACCCCAAACCCCCCCCAGAGAGTCTGGGACTATAAAAGCCCTCTGTGATTGTATGTTAGATTGTTACATTAGTCAGGGATGACTGGTTAGCATGGTATAAAAGGTACTTTTGCACTTGGCATGTGGCTGATGATCTAGGGTTGGTCTTTAACAGATGCCACAGCTGATTTTTTTTATTAGTCGGTGTTTGTCATCCCAGTTGGCTTGATGTTAACATTTTAAGGATTCCAGCTTGCAGAGATCCCTTGGAATGGCTTCCCCCTGTCATAGGCAAACGACGATACCTACTTTTGTGCCACAGTCCTAGTCCTTTGTTGAAATATAGAGGAAGAGCTCTCCCTTGTCCATGTATTGATAGTGTTGAGTTTTCATGGGGCAAAGCAGAGCTAATTAAGGAGGGAAAATAACTTTCTTGTGTTTTCCGGATGATTAGGAGCTAATTACCACAAACATTCAAGGCATGTAGGGTAGGCACCAAAGGAAACGGTGCGCACACAGGAAAAGTAACTTACAAATGCTGTGTATGTTACTTCTGTGCAGAAGGGGTGAAAGATGTAGTTACATCGCTTCAAATGGCTAGAAAGATTGATAGGACCTTGCTGAGATTTGATCAAACTTCATTTACCCAGAAGTTAGAACTAAAGCAGTTCTTCTGTTAGAAGAAGAGGAGAAAATCTTCATTTTACAGAAATAGATAAGTTAATGGCTAAGCATCCCTATATTACTTGTATTCAATTCCAGTATTTGAAAAGAAACTTGGATATTTTTGCCGATGAATTCATTCCTCCTCTCTCGTCATGGCAAGCCAAGGACAATAAGAGAGGAATGTAATTATTAGAACTTTACCTAAGTGAGAGAGAGGATGATCTAGTGGTTAGGGTACTAGCCTAGGACTTGGAGACCTGCATTCAAGTCCCTGCTCTGCCCCAAACTTCCTCTGTGACTTTGAGGGGTCACTTAGCTTCTCTGTACCTCAGTTCCTTATCTGTAAAATGAGAAGACTAGTTCTTTCCTACCTTGTGCGTGTTGAGGATAAATGCAGACTGTGAGTCTGAACTCAGATACAAGGGGACCTAATAAGTACCTTAGATAGAAAATCTTCCCAACAGCTGTGGGATGTGAGGAGATATTCCCATTACACAGATGGGGAAATGGAGGTACAGAAAGTTGAAAGGATTCTCCCGATGCTAATGGCGCAGCACTGGATCTATCTTTAATTCCTTAGACTGGGGAAAATCCAGACCGCTATACCCTTTTGAACAGACCCCAAAATCTTTTTATTTACTTACTATTATCATTATAGGTTTTTTCTTTCTTTTTTTTTTTTTTTCATTATTTTCTCTGGAGTTTGGACCTTGACTATATCTTGACCAAGAAATTTGGGCCTTGACAAAAAATAGACTACCTCTGCCTTAGATGTTAAGCTTTGGTTGGACAGTTACAGTAAACAATCTGTCTTAGGAAAACTAACTTAAGGCCCTCTCATTAATTTGTTTCAGGATTATCTTCTGAATCTACAAAGAGCAATGGCCTTTTTCTTAAAGGTGGGTGGGGAAGAAGAAGAATAGATTTTCTGGCAGTATGCAGAAGTAACCATGTGATTGGTTGCCCTCAAGTGGTTTATGTCATAGATTAGCAGATAAACATGGTATTCACTCTTAGAAATAAATAAACCAAGTAATTAAATTAGCAGGGAAGTCTCTTGTCCTAGGCCCTGTGCCCTGCCAGTAAGGATTTTGTAGGCTGTAAATATGTCCGGAGTCCGGAGTCAGACTGGGAATAGAGAGGCTGAAAACTGTTCAGTGAACTCTTTCCACAGTAAATAATTCTACTGAGTTTGGATGTGACTGTGAGGGGGCAGGAAATAGGTATCCTACCAAAATACTTATACATTTGAAAAAGGTGGTGTTACTATATGGTGATTGATAGCTATCTTCTTGTACCGTATAGCAAGGAAAGGAAAGTGGTCAGAACTGCAATAACAAACATTTATTGAAAGGAATGTCTGGTTAAAAAAAGATACTTCCACTTGGCCCTGGGTTTCCTTGTTTCTGGTTGACTGTAGTAGGATATATTGTTGCAGTTATGATTGAGATGACAAAAGTAGGAAGTGTTTCCAACTCTTGGTTTTAGCTTTATTTAAAAAAAAAAGTAATATTAAAAACGTGTGAATTGTAGGAGGCGGGGCATAGGCCAGGCATCTGAATGTGGGGCTTGGAGCAGGAATTCTTCTTCTAATTGTTGTTCTTGCAAGTCACTTAGTCTCAATTTCTCAGCATAATACAGGGATAACACTTACCTACCTCCCAGGAGTGTCAGGCGACTTAACGTTCAAAGTGCTAGGTAAGCGCTAAGTATTAATCTGTCACAAGGGGGAATTAAAATGATAAAAGCTGAGCGGGGAGGGATTTATTACATTCTAGTTATGAACAAAGCGCATTGGATACACCCAGCTGGGCATATAAAGCCATAATCCCATTAATGGCTACGTAACCTTGCAAAATTCCTTTAGTGTGAGGTTAAAAGAGTTTCCTGGTTATTTTCTTTTGCTTTTTGCAAATCAAGGCTTGGCAGAAAGGGCCTTGAGAAGTAGTCTAAAGGCCAAATGTGATCTACTTCAAGATAAGCCTCATTGCTATAAATTGTGCATATACTAGAGGTTTTCCCTATTGTAGTTGCACCAATGGGCGTGCCATCCCTCTGCAGACAAGACCCTAGACAAAAAATGGTCACTCCAGATTGGCTCAACTCTAAATATCTTCTGAGGTACATCTCAAAAAGATGGCACCAACATGCACCTAGCAGGCTCAGCAGCAGGTTAATGGGCAGATGCTCTCTCTCCCCTTCCCAGAATGGTGCCATTGACTATCTTTCCCATTGCTTTCATTTCAGCTTTGAAGTGTGCAGACCTGCCAACTGCTATGGGTGACGCTATTGTAGACGCAGCCCCTGGGACAGCGGTGGATCAGTCATCCGGCCCAGTGCTGCAAGGAAATGGAGGGACTCCTCTCAGTGTCATCAGAGAAGGCGTTGGGGAGTTGGCCGTTATCGACCCTGAGGTGGCGAAGAAAGCCTGTGAAGAGGTCCTGGAGAAGGTCAAGCTGATGCATGGGGTCTCCTCAGACAGTGTGGCTAAATCAGATGATGTCAACGAAACGGAGAGTGCTCCACGGACCAACCTGGAACTAGTCAATGGAGATGTTGGAGATGGCTGTGAAATCAAATGCTTGGACGACCCACCTGGCACGCCTTCCGGGATCCGGGAGGAGGACGAGACCATGGCCAACACAGTGAAAAGCGCCCGGAGGCGGCAGAAGAACAACTCGGCTAAGCAGTCCTGGCTGCTCAGGCTCTTTGAATCCAAACTCTTTGATATCTCCATGGCCATTTCATACTTGTACAATTCAAAAGAGCCGGGGGTACAAGCTTATATTGGAAATAGGTTGTTTTGCTTTAGGAACGAGGAGGTGGACTTCTACCTGCCACAGCTTCTAAACATGTACATCCATATGGATGAAGATGTTGGCGATGCTATCAAACCCTACATTGTGCACCGCTGTCGGCAAAGCATCAACTTTTCCCTCCAGTGTGCCCTGCTCCTGGGTGCCTACTCCTCGGACATGCACATCTCAACTCAGCGACACTCCCGTGGGACCAAGCTGCGGAAGCTCATCCTTTCTGATGAGTTGAAGCCAGCTCACAAAAAGAGGGAGCTGCCGTCTCTGAGCCCGGCGCCCGACATGGGATTGTCACCTTCCAAAAGGACTCACCAGAGGTCCAAGTCAGACGCCACAGCTAGCATCAGCCTGAGCAGCAATTTGAAACGGACCGCCAGCAATCCCAAAGTCGAGAGCGAGGATGAGGTAATGTTGGAGTCTCTCTGTGAAGGGTGTGTCCGCAACAGTATAGGTGCATTTGAGCCTCATCTCATAACTCTTCCTCTGCTAGAGATTTTTATATTAACCAGTGCAAATGGTGTAAATTTCATTTACTTTTTTTCCCCAAGCAAAGCGGCATTATGTGCTGTAGCCATGGCTGGAAAACGTAGAGACTGTTCATGCAGGAAATCTCTTCTGTAATAAAAGAAAATACTTTGCTCTTCTCTAATGCCTTTTCTCTGAGAGTGCTACAGGTGCCTTTACAAAGATAGGTGAGTATCGTTCCCCTGCTTTACTGATGGGGAAGCTAGGAAAGGAAGGATGACCTTATGGGTAAGGTAGTGGGCTGGGATTCAGGAGCTCTGGGTTCAGTTTCTAAGCTACAGATTTCCTGTATGACCTTGGGTAAGTCATTTAATCTTCATCTTAATTTTGCTGTCTGTACGAAGGGAGACAACTGTTTCCTACCTTACAAGGTTCTTGGAAAGGTAAACTTATTGTTTATGAGGTGTTCCAATTCAACAAGAATGGGCCCATATAAGTAGATAGTTAAGGGCATGGTGATTTAGTGCTAGAGTTAAGAATAGAACCCAGGCTCCTATTCCCCAACTCTGAGCCCTAGCCTGCTCCTATTACAGGGAAGTCCCCTGTACATTTAGCAGATATATACAGGAATGCTTTGTGCTTGTTAGTTATAGCTATGGTAGCTGGCCTCATGACCATTGTTCATATGAATGGGTCTCTCAACGATCAGTCTTTTCTCTGATAAATTGGTTAATAAATATGATCAGCACATCTGTAAAATACAGCTGGAGACTAATCCTGGGTTCCTCATTCCCTGAAGTTTTTGTTTTGAATTGGTGCATTAGGGCTTGCTGTTGGTGACCTTGAGAGCTCATCTTGGGAGGAACATTGGTATGAAATTGCAGGCTTGATGCAAAGCACAGAATGAATATTTCAAGCCTCTGCTGAACTTTCATTCCCTGTCTCTGTCATTTGCATCAAGGAAGGAGTTGCAGAGAGATTCAGAACAGAGGGTTGTTAATATCCAAGGTCGGTGGGAATGCATCTGTAGCTGAATGCATCTGGCAGGGGAAGGGAAGGCCCCCAATTTCAGCACAGAGTGGCTGCCCTTCATAGTCACCTCTGAGGAGGATTCCATCGAGGTGTTCAAAAATAATCCTTTGCAAAACAAAACTGCCTGTGTGCAGATAAGCCCAGACAACTCCACCAGGTCTAGTCTCAGTCACTGTCCAAAATGAATGTCTGAAGCAAATGCCTTTGCTTTTGAGAAAAGAGCCGTGGCATTTTTATATTGGCTGACTGTCTTGTTCCACAAATTGCCTGTTGTAACTGGTCCTCCTTTTCCTCCCAGCCATAAAGCAGAGGAAACCCAAACTGTGTTATGTCGCAAGAGTTAGACTGTGTGTGAGGCTATGCCAATTTGCAGTGTCTAGTGTTAATGCAGCTTAATGCTAAGCAGTGCTGAATAAGGACTAAATCAAACTTGCATGTACATTTCTATGTTATACTTCCAGACCTGAATGGTTCTCACAGGCCTTGTGACTGGCTGGGTGACGCGGGTTATTTTTAAGCATGGATTTCATATAGCCTTTGCAACCATATTGTTGCCTCTACTGAGTGCTTTATCTGTTTGCCAGGTACTGTGTTTATTTCTGATGCTTTATTTTGAGCTACATTTCTTACAAAAGGAATCTAGGCCCCCCTACATCCATTTCACAGGTCTGGCAGATAGTCTTTCATAACAAAAGGATAAAGCTGTCCCCTTGGTTTTTGAGGGAGGGAAAGGAGAGGAAAAATCTGGTAATCTGAGCTTTATTACATTGCTTTCAAATGACCTTGATGTTTTCTCCACATGTTCTTTTGGAAACCAAGGTAATGAGGAGTGCAAGTCGTGTCTTTCCAGTGCTACGGTGCTAGTGGGCGAGAGACCAGGGAGTTGAGGTGTAGAGTGCCGATCTGTGAGGTGTGCTCAACAAATTGAGGAGAAGCAGTGCATCACTTCCTCTGTCTTAACTCAAGCAGTTGAAATATTCTCTTGGGGTAGTGAATCATCTAACCAGAAGGGATAATTAAACAGCTGGCAGAGAATTAGGCTTGTTACACCTATACATTACTCCACAGGTTCAAATCACAGCAGGGCTGACTCAGCCCTTGGTCTTTCCAAGACAGATAAAATTTAATCCCGTGCTTTCTCTGGATGTAGGTCTGTTTTTCAAAGGCTCCTCTGAATAATAGACAACCAAGTTCCTCTCTGCTCTGTCTAGACACTAAAGATCTTGTGATTGTTTCTGTAACAGCAGGGAGTTTAGCTGACATCCTTGGCTAATGATCCCCATCCCCTCTGTTATGCAGTCTGTTTTGTGAATGCCAGAGGGGGCCGTGTAATTCTTGTATGTATAGAACTTGTGAAAGTTTTTTTTGTGAGCCTTCAAGAAAGAGGCTCTACAGAAACATGAAGTAATAATGATATCAGCTGAACACAGCCTGGCCGATTAGTGGTTAAAAATGTCCTGTTTTCCCAACCCTGCGAATTCGCATGTCATGAGCCAAGGGGAAGGCACCATGTGGGTAGGGTAAGTGAATGTTTCATGTCCCTGACAGTTCACTGTTTGGTAGAAAACAGCTGGCTGACAGAAAGCAGGACACGTGGAGGTCTCCTTAGCGCATACTGGCTGCAGCTGCTCACATAATGGAAACTGAAGCTTTCATCTATAATTTATGTAAAGCTGCACTGGGAAGAGTTTCTCTTGGCAACTTTTAAAACCTATTTCAGTCCAGAGGCCACGCAAGCCTTTTAAATGGTGTATGGCCATGGAGGAGGACTCAGCTCTCCAGGCTCTTTAAAACCTTTCCCAGCTTCAGAACGTTCAAGAGGCTGGTTAAGATCCTCCGTTTTCTGTTTAAATTCCTATGAAAACAAACTCTCCTGCAGACTGTCAGATGGTTTTAAGAGGCAGCTATTTAATGTTAAGTAATTCTCAGTCACTCCATCTTTGCGCTTGGAGCAGTGTCCGCGTACGGGCCTAAGGTGTCTCTAAACTCCCCCTACTCCCCTGCCATATTCTGGGACTGTGCAGAGCTCTGCCCCATGGGTGCAAGTATGCTCTAACTTATGCTGTGTTTTCCATGGCTCCTGGGAAGATGAGAATAGCTGTAGCGCAGTGCACTCCAACTAGCTCCTCAACATACACTAGGTGCACGGTCCTTCTAGAGCCCTGTGCAGGGGGATCTCGGGGTGTGTTTGGGGGTGTTTCCAGCCTCTTTGTGCCACTAGAACAGCATAGGGCATTAGCATAAATGAGTATCGGGGCCCAGAGGCTCTAACGGCCCCAGTGAATTGCTGCTGTTCTTAAGATTCTGTTTGGAGAATTTGACCAGTACTGAGTGCCTGCAAGCACTGACCAGGTGGATGAGCAGCAGAGGCAGCAAAGTCTCCACCAATAACATGTCACTTCAGCCCTTGCTGACCTCATTTAACTTGGTCATGAACCGTAAGAAATCTACTTTAATCACCCCCCATGAGCGAGTTTCTCTGGCTTTTTTTCTGACTTCTCAAAATTCTTTCTTTTAGAGATTGCAGAACGTGATTATAAAATGAAAACTGGTTTTGGGATTCAGATTAAGAAAGTGGTTACTGGCAAAGATCATGACTGAGCTTTCCTTCAACTCTGATCTTATTGGCGATGCCCTCATCCAAACACCTGGTCCTACACTGGCATCATCCTGCCGGGGACATTCATTAAATATTCAGATTTGCCTCATTTTTAAACCTGTAAAAACCTCAGATGTGACCAGGGATAAAGATTTAAACTTCCATCAATTGGCCTATACTATTCTCAAAATCCTTCTGTAGCACTATAAACTTACACCTGGCTTTACAAACTACAATGCAAGCATGTCATGTATATAAAAAGACAAATTCAGGACAGCAGTTCAGGAGAGAACAGGTGTGGGGGATGGAACCGAGCGCCAGATTTTCGAGAAAAGTAAATCATTCCATTCGCTCTAATCTGGTCTAAGAGAATGTTTAAACTAAAAACAATGGGAATAGACTAACTTCAGCACTAGCAAAAAGCCTGTAGGAATCAGGAAGAACTGAAACAGTGGGATAATTAATGATCTTGTGGTTTGAATAAGGATGAATCTATAATTCAAAGATTATTATTGCCCCACCATCCTTGTTTATGGACCCTTAAATGAGACACACGTTCATACTGCTTCTGGTTTACTCAGGCCTCTGTCGGTACCTTCAGTTCTGGATTAAGCTAGTCCAGTTTAAAGCAGGCGTTAATACTTTTTTATTTTAAATGCATTCCTTTTAGAACATAATCAGGCGGGATGTTAGTACAATCCGATCAGTTGCCAAGCAGTCTGGTGCCAGCATGCTTCACAGGTCTGGCTAGCGCAGGTTGAATGAGAGACTGGGGTAGAGAGCACTTCTGGAGCTCAGAGGCATGGTGCTACAACCCAATTGGTAAACAAGTATGTAGGAGTTAGCACAGTAACACTAGAGATAAGTTACCTTGATTTTTATGGTGAGAGAATTGGGTTTCTTTACATCGCTGTAATAAATCACCATTTCTGTCCGTCTTTGGGATACAAAAGCACTTCCTGTTTCTCATCTTAAGTGCAAGTCTCTGCCCCCTAATGGCTTCCTTACAGATGAATGCCATAGTATCTTGTGAGCATGTCAAATTGGGCTAGGAGGCCATGATGGAAAGCAGATGGGTTCTTTTGCTCCCTGGAATATAAACCACATATCCTGTTAATTGTCAGTCATCAAGAAATCCTGTAACTAGATCTTTATTCCCTCTCTCTTCCCTTGCACCCCATCCCCGCAAAAAAGATTTTAGGTTCTTGAAAATATTAGATTTTATTAAAATATTCTTTCCACTAATGTTGAACAATCATGAAATGGTTTTGAGGTGCCTTCTAAACTAGAAGGTTGGGAATTTTCCAGCACTGTGACTTCTTCATGCCTCTTTGCTGTTTAACCAGAACTGTCTCTTCCTTGTGAGAAAGTTCTGCTTTCAGGTGTTCATTTAAATATACATGCTTGTTTCACTTTGGGCCAGTTTGAGCTCTGGTGTAGTACATGCAGCTCCCGTTGAAGTCTGTGGAATTATGCCAGGGATGAATTTGGCCTTTCATGTGCTGCTACCTGAAACTGTAGCATTTTATTACTGCATACAGCTCTTTCAGTTAAGATCTTCTTGTTCCAGATGTCACGTCATGCTGCATAACCTCAGTAATAACCATACATGAGGTGCATTATTTCAAGTGCTCTTGCTTGTGTTTCTTTTTAATTCTTGCCAGGTTGTGCAGTCAAAACTGAACCTCATGACAAGTTTTAATGGTACATGTTTTATCCTGTATTTGTTTTCCTTCAACATGTGTGTGGGCTTTTGTAGCAAAAAGCTGCAAGGCTGAAATGAGTAGCATTGTCACTTTGAATCCTTCTGGCTCAGGGAACAGACTGGGTTGCTGTTGTCTTCTCCGTTCTTGGAATCTTTTCCTCGACTTTCCCTATCAAGGTATTTCTGATGCTTTCACCACCACCATGGGGACGCTGGGTTAGGGTGACCAGATAACAAGAACAAAATATCGGGACACATTGGAGGGGGGAGGAGCTGAAGCATGCCAAAAAAAAAAAAAAAAGCCGGAGTGCAAAATATCGGGACAAATGGCCTCCCAACCATACATTGCTCAGGACACAGGACAAACAACTACATATTGGGACAGTCCTGATTTTATTGGAACGTCTGGTCACCCTGCTCTGGGTTTGTCTGCTCACCAGCTCAAATGAGCATCCAGCACTGTCTGTATTTGGACACTGGTTACAGTTACTTGGTGACCTTAATTTTCCACCTGAAGAAATTGAGACCTGGACACATGAGAACTTGCTGTAACTTGATTCAGAAGCAGAAACAGAAGGCAGTGGACTACTGTCCAGTGCTCCATTCATAGAAAATAGTCTGAAATGCCATTGTTGGGCACATGCCACCTACGAAATGTCTGAGAACATCCTGTAACATGACAGGATTCCTACAATCTTCCCAGTGAAGAAGCCATACGATACAGATGCCCTACAATTTCAGAGATGTTGCTGTTATCTATCTCTTCACAATGTAGGTCTCTGTTAAAGTTTTCCATTGAGCATTGGCTACAAAAATTCGGCTTGAACAGCATTCATGCACCAGAGATGGATTCTCTGCTCCTTTTGCTTCATGGGACTCTTCTTTCCTCACTCCTCTCCTTTGTCATGGTCATCACTGTCCTTCCTGTCACTTGAGTTTGCAGCCGTGATGTCTTTTTCTTCCTTTACATCATGTCCAGAATTCCTCCCTTCCCCTTTATCCCTGCTGGAAATCGGAGGTGCCAAGGTGGGGCCAGGAAGCAATGTGACACGCTCTCCACAAACTGTGAACCTACTAACCAGTTCTCGGTGCCAAATGATGATTTATTGATGGGCAAATTGTCCACGGTCTACAGCACCTATAAATCGGCCTTGTAAAATTCTACTTGCTGAGGATGAATAACTGTCTTTGACGGAAAAATTATATATTGTCGTCATAAAGATTTGGCAAGTAAATTTTGTGCCTGGGATGGAAAATGATCCCTGGGAGTTTTGTTAGCACTGGAGCACACTGTTGATAGTGGAAAGAAATCTGTTTCTTTTGCATCACCTTATTTGCTGACAAGATAATTTCAGTCTATATCGAACACCATTTGGATACCATGCTTGCTTTTTCAGCCATGGCAATGGTTCTCAGAAACTCCAAGTCACAATTTAGGTCTAATATATTTAAGGACCCCTTCCCTCCTTTTTTCTCAGTTGAAACATAAGGGATCAGTGTCTCGCAGTCTTTTCTGGCTCTGCAACCTTTGTACAGGGAGATCTGCGTGCTCCATTTCTGGGAGAAGAGTTGCTGTGGTGACAACTCTGGGAATGATGTCACCATGGTGGGGCAGGGTAAAGAGAGGCCATTGCTTGCTGACACACTGAATGTGTCAAATTAACCGGGGGGGGGGGGGAGAGTAAGATCACGTCACCAAGCAGAGTTTCCCCTGAGTAGCAACAAGGTGGATTTGGCAAGTCTGTTGGTAAAACTAGTCTGCACAAAGAGTTCTGGCCAGAGCTGACTGGAGTGAAAGTTATGACTCTGTTTCTTAGGAATTTCTAGCCTTTTGTACAAGGGTTTAGTGTTGTGTTGCAAACAGCTATTACTGTTTGCAAGTGGAAACCAGCACGTCTCATGTCAGTTGATTAAATTTCAATAATATTGACCCCAGTTACGGCTTTTTATTTTTTTGGGAGGTGGGAAGGTTAAATTTAAAGTGAAGGAAGTCGTCTCATCTGCTGATGAGTTTCATTTCTTGGCTTTGTTTAAATAAAGAAAACAAGTTTTGTTTTCTCAAATCCCCTCCATAAGTCTAATAGGATTTACTGTAAAGATGGAGACCATTTTCCTGAGTGTCCTTAGAAATGGGGTTTGTTGCAAAAGTAAAAAATGCTTCCCTTACAATATGTAAACATGTCCGCATCAGTTTCCTCGTGAACTTCTGTGTAGCTAGAGCTGGCGAATACTTTGTGAATAGTATCAGTGGTAGTGCTACATTAACCAGTTCCATAGCTGATGTCCTGCAGGTCCAGCCTGCTACTCTACAATATTTTGGTATAGGAGGCAATGGTAGGGCTCAACTTTTGGGGATCTGCACTCTGTGCTCGAAGAGCAGGGGCTGACAATGCTGTGCAGACAGTCCTCGTTTTCAGCACCTCCTAATATTTCTACTTATCATTTATATATCATCTTTGTACTTTGAAAACGCCGTACATACATTAAGCCATACAGCTCCCCTCTGAGGTAGGTAGTAAATGGACTCCATCTCTCAACAACTGTGCAAGTTCTCTTGATTTTTGCCAGTCCAGGGTCCCAACACAGCTCCGCCAATGCTCTTCAGTTTTGAGTTTGCAGCATCCACTTGGATTAAAGTTCCGATCTTCCACGTTAGCTCTTCTGGTGTCCCACAATCCTGACCCTCTGCAACCCTCTTCCATTCCAGTCTTCTCTCTAAGCTCCCAGCCCTTCCAGTGCACTTCACTCCTGATTTTCGCTAAGCTCTTTGAGAGATGGACATTTCTTTTTGTTCTGAGTTTGTGCAACGGCTAGTACAGTTGAATCCTGGGCCCCCCTGCAATACAAGTAAAAAATCTGTGTATATCTCACCACTGAACTGTGATACTTCAAACTGAGCAGTGTTTCTTTGGAGGGGAGAGATGTGGACATAAGTCACTAAGAACCTAGTTACTTCTTTCAAAGATGAGTTCATACAGGGTCTTTTTTTTGGAACAACAGTATGTTTTAATAAAAAAAATAACTTGGGCCTTGTCTAAAGTTACTAAGCAGTATTTTGTCTTCAGTATCATGTGACATAATGAGAGAGCGCTTGTGATGAAGGACAGTGCTGCACTTTGTTAGGCTATGCAAAAAAGAGATCCAACTGAAATTCCTCCTAGAATCTTTGTCATGGAGAATAGCAGCAAAGTAATCTTTCTGTATGGCTCATTCACTCCCTCGTGCCTGTCCCTCCTCCTCCTGCCACCCACACGATTCTAAAAACTAGAGAGGAAAAGGATTCTGATTTTTTATTCTAATTTTTTCATTCTAATTCAGTAAATTAAAACCATCTAATCTAAATGGAAATTTTGTCGTTAACTACAGACCTGCCCAAGCTCTTATTATGAATTAGGAGTTGATAGTTCCTGGGTCCTCACAGAATCTGCTCCTAATTTAGTTTGCTGCACATAAAACAGAATGTTTATTGGAGCTGGTTCAACTAGTAAGGTAAAAATTTTAAGTAGAAAACTGCTAATTGAATAATAGTTGAGAATCTAGGCTGGCTGCCAAGGAAAAGTATTGAAAACCAGATCTTTTAAATGCCAGCTTCTCTGCAGCTGGTTAGAAACATTTCAGCTTGGTATGGCAAAGTAGCTCAGAGCTTTGGAATAATACCAGTTTGAAACTAAATGTGAAGGCATTGATAACGGTGTCTTAAGCAATATTTTAAGTGGTGCTAGAGCGTTGTGTAAATACAAATCTCTCTGTACTTCATATAAAAATTAATCCTCTAGAAGTATTCTGAATCTAAAACCTGCTTTTTATTAGTTGTAAACATTCTCTTCCTTTCCCCCCACCTTGCTGTCCTAGCATCCAGGATCTGGTTCCACATCCCCTTTTAAAACAAAAGGACATTAGTTTTGCAATGCATTATAAAAGTAACATGGAGCTAGTACAACAATAAAGGTTATATGAACAGTAAGGAAAGGGGAGGAAGTGTGCCTTGGTGTTACGGTCCAGGAGACAGGCATGGGCAACAGAACTCAGTTCTGTTCTGCTAGTGTCCATGTGACCCTGGACAGGTCACTCAGCTGCTCTGTGCCTCAGTTCCCCATCTGTAAATTGGGGACGCACTTGGGGCCATGCCATGCACTTGGTTGGAGCCTCTGGGCACTACCATAATACAAATAATAATGGTCAGATGGCCACTTGTGCTAGAAGTACCTCTAGGGGTATCAAGTAAGATGACTTGGATACCTTGATTACGTAGTGCACAGTTATACATGTTGAGATCCTTGCAGGAAGGATTCTTGAGAAGTGAAAGTGACTTTTAAATGAAACCAGGCATGTCTAGCTTTGTAAATTTTACAAAGATCACTTAAATTATTTTTCACTATCATGATGAGCTGTGTTCATTGGGTAGAAAACTTGTGCTGAGCATTATTCTTAAATGTTGCAATGCTCTACAGGTGAGAGCCTGATGCTATAAAATCATAAGCAGTTCATTAAAAATAAACCTAGAATTTGATTTTGAGTCTCTCCTTGGTGCAGAGAGAAATACGTGGTGAAAATAAACAGGCAAAAGGCACTTGTAATGAATGGTCAAAGGCTGCAAGCGTCCATGAATGTGCTATGAAACTTCAGATTTTTATGAGAAAGTCCAGAGAATTTAATGTTCAAGGCTTCTTGTTGCCCTGGTGACAAATGTGGATATTTACCAATGGTTCACAGGTGTCACATCTATACCTCTGAGTTGCTAGGGAGAGGAGTTGGCTTTTGGCCTGCTTTGAACACACTCATTTTCCCGCTGTTTTGTTTTCTAAAGCAATTACTTGGCAGGCTACCTGAAGGTAGGCTGGCAGCACATTAGCACAAACAAGGGGAAACTGACTGATACCGAACTGAAGCACCAAGTAGTAACGCTTTCACTGGTGGCTGAGCCTGGCGATCCGTGAAGGGCAGAGAATTTCCCCTGCCTTTCTGTGATGCCCCAAATGTGTCTGCCCTGCTAGAACCCACCATCCGGGAATGAACACACAACTGGGACATCAGATACAACTGTCAGTTCTGGTTTGGGTGCTTGCAATCTCGGTGCCCCTTTGTGTCCGGAGGATGCACCCAGGTAGAGCTGAGAATGTTGTGAGGATGGGATATTTTCCTGCTAAGGTGCTGCTGAGCTGTAGGTGCCTCTTGTGAGCTTGTTTCACCTGTGTGATAAACCAGAGAGGTGAGAGTGAAATCACTGAGATACATCATTGAAGGTTGTTCCTGGATTCCTCCTCTCATCTCCCAAGGTTCCCAGTGACTGTGGTAGAGGAAGTGCTGCTGATCTCCTCCATACATGTTGATTTGGTTTGTGTGCGTTCAGGCTTTGTGGCAATGTTCACACCATTTTATTGTTGGTTTGGAATTACTAAGAGGGTTTAGGCCAGTACCCTGCTTTTACTTCCTTCCATCTCATGTTCAGAGCCCTCTAGAACTGGAGAAGCAAATTCTACCATTTCCTTCCTGTTAAACACAGCTGAGAACATTAAAATTGAATGAGGATAGGTGCTAAGATGTTCTGAGCTTCTCAGGGTCATGCCTAAAGCTTGTAAGGTTAGCAAAAAGCTATGCACTGAATTCCACAGCAGGTTTGGTTATCTGCTGTTTCTGTCCAGATGCACTAGATCCCCTCCCTATACCTGTGGTGCTTTGAATAAGGTCACAGCTTTGTCTCATTTCTAATGACACAAGCTAACCCTTCCATGATCATTTAGCCAGCCAAATGACCCATCAGCCATACCCTTCTATGCCTTTTGTTCATCAGTGTAGTCACTTCCTCCTTGACTTTCCATTTGATTGTTACATATTAATGCAACATCATGATAAATTTTTGCCATGTGTGACACCATCAACTGATACTTGTCCAGCTCCATAGATAATTCGTGCTACAGGAATCCCGTACTGCTCTCATTTCCGTGGCTACCATAACATCGTGCCTTGGGGTTTTCAGCCTCCACGCTAGTTTGGGAAGCAGAACCAGATCTTACTGGTGGCCTTGTAAACATATTTACTAACCCCTCCTCTGGAGGGGAGGATGAATCTGTTGGTTTGTGCGTTTGCATATTTGACTCAGGCAGTCCTGTGGTTTATGTAGTCTGCTTGTCATACCAACATGAGCTGCAGAGATGTTCAGTGAAGGGCAATGGCTTAATTAAAAATAAAATGGAAACTGAGCCTTTGAGGAAGTTGACTTGGACTATGCAGTAGCTGTTCCTTCCCTGAACTAGCATTGGCTCATGTTTCTGTAAGATGTTGCAAACATCTGTTGCATCAGTAAATAAGTCAAATTACGCCACAGTCCAGGAGTGAAGAGACTGACTTGCTGCTCCATTCTGCACCGTGGCATGGCCTTGTAAGAGCAGTGATTGAAGTCAGTGGATTGTATGACCTTTGTAACCCTGACTTGGGTCAAATAACTGTGGCCAAGAAATAAGGTTCAGTTGTATCTTACCATCACTCCCTTTTTATTACCCTGCCTAAGTGTTGGCTCTTACTAACTTCCCACTCATGGACTATGCTCTGCCAACTCTGCCTTACCAAACCTGTCCCCTCCCACTTGTGACGCTGTGCCTCCTTTTGTCATGCTGCTCCCCTGTGTTTGGAAGAGAGCCCATTCTAGTACTCCAAGCAAGACTTGTTCTTCTCCTTCAAGCCTCTCCTAAATCTTCATCTCTTCTGGTAACCTTTCCATATCTAACAGTTCAACCTCATATCATTTATCCATTCATTAAGCTCTCATTACACTTTCAAATATTTTTTAAAAATCTTGCAGCTAACAGAACACAAGCCAAGTAAGGTGCAGCCACTCTGCTTATATGTAGTATCCATTCCCTTTCTGCCTTGTTTTGGCTATGTAGACTATAAACTCTTTGAAGCAGGAAACTTGCTCTGTTATTTGTAAGAAAAATGAAGCCCACACTATACATAAGATTTGTAAAGACTCCATGACCCACAGATTTATATAAACAGGGCCCACATTGATTTGAGTTTCTTTCTGTCTATACACGTATGTTTAATAGAAGCAGGAAATTGGCTGATAGATAATCTAGACACTGTGCTGTCAGTACACCTTGTAAACTGGCTTTGCCACAAAACCAAAGGGAGAAATGTCTATCTAGTTTGCTTTTTAGAAGCACCGATTTGCCTGGATAGTTTAATCAAGGCAGCAGGTAGTAACTGACGTATTGAATTCTGCCGGTGTGAGGTAATACTTTTATTAGTATCATAGTTCAGTCAAAGCTAATAGAACCTGCTGATTTGTAGAGCACAGGAATTTGCTCATTTCTTCAAGTGAATCCACTCTTAATTGCTTTCCTAGATAAGCATTAAATGGAATTGCCCTTTATTTCTATCAAATTCTTACATCCTCTCCGAAGTTCATTAAATTAAATGAGTTGGATCAGATTCTCCGTGAATGTGCCTGTCTGAATAGGTGTGCTTCGTTTAGTGTGTGCTGGAATCCTGGAGGAATCCACAGGTTTCTAATCCTGAGTACCAAGAGAATTGAGTTTCTTTCCTCCTTATGCAATCTTGGGCATCCTTTTTTTTTCCAGTCAGACTGGTTGAGTTTCCCTTCAGAGTTAGGAGATGTCTACCTGGGAAAGTTATACTTGTATAAACCAAGGTGTCAATTTAAACAGAAAGTTATACTGCTGTAACTGCCCATATTCTTACTCCAGAATAAAAGTCTCTCTTTTTTGTTTGTTTATTTTATGCCTCTTTTTGGAAGGGGTTTAACATAAACCAAACAAGCGACTCTTATTCTGGAATAAGAGCTATAGCAGTTTAGTTATACCGGTATAATTAAACCGGTATAACTGGTAAAACTTTTCTGTGTAGATGAGCCCTAAATTATGTCCCTCCATCAAAAGGAAGCTGCCGGAATTTGTTAGAATTGCTGTTATTGCTAGATAGTTACTAAATAAGAGTCAGATGTGGTTTGTAATTATCCAATTATCAGATTTTTTTTTCCAAGTTGCTTTAAGGTGAACTTTTTAATTTAACAGTTTGTATAAAAACACCTGTTAAGTTATAGTAAAATGTTTTAGTCAAAGTATAGATTTTGTTTGAGCTTTAAAAAGCCAGCTGAGGGATTTACCCACGTAACGCCCCTTTGAAATTAGTGGGAGTTGTGTGTTTAAATCCTATTCAGAGGTTGAGGTTTCCAAAGCTGTCTTTCTTTAAAACAGCTTTGAAAAGTGCTAATTTTAAATGGTTTCCAGTGAGATCTAAACGTCTGGTCCTAGAATGTTGTGTGAGGCTGTCAAGAGGAAGATTCCTGTTGGCTTTTTATTACATTTCAAATGTACTTTAAAAACAATGGGATTGATGCTCATATACCCTAAAGCGCCTTTACACTGCCACAGTGGCGTTAAAAAGGCTTTAGGATGGATGGGGAATCAGGCTCATTGCTTTTAATGACTTAAGGTAACATTTTCAAAAGCGTCTAAATGATTTAGCAGCCTAACCCATTTTCCAAAATGATTCAGTCACTCTGAAAGTCAGTGGGACTTGCAGTTTGTAAGCAGGAGTAGTTACTAACATCTTGTAGATTACACTGTAGTTTTCATTCTTTGAGTGAGGAAATGGGGTAACTTGTAAGCCCTGTAATACAATCCCAGCTGCTGTTGGCATGGGACAGAAGAGGCTGAATGGGAATTGAGTTTGGATCTCTGGAGTGCCGGACGGCTTTTTCTTTCCTCTGTCTTTTACCCAGACGTTTCTGAAACTCCACAATTCACCCTCTGAGTGTGTCTGTCTGTAGTTGGCATATTTGCTTCAGTTTATATTTGGTTTAAAAAAATATCACTTCTATTTAATTTTTGCCGGGATTAAGCCAGTATCGCCTTTTTGCCTTTGACGAGAAAAATTCCACTGACTCAACCATATTATAATTTTCATTCTCTTTGTTGACTCATCCAGACTCTGTCTGTGTGTCTCAGCCTGGGTCACAGTTGCTGGAGCTGGCCCATTGTGTGACTAGAAGGAGTCCAGTGTTAAACCCTGCAACAAAGGTTATCACTGTAATGTGGAAGAAATGCACTTTATGGCCACAGCCCGTGAACAGTCAGTTATTCATACTCCAGCCTGCTTAGTACAGCAGAAATATCTCATTCATATATAATTAAAGTCATTGTGCAGTTCAGTCAATATTGGTTTTCAAATTGGTAATGTATTTAAATTGTGGGGAACAAACATTAGGGCTGCTTTACTGCAAAGGAACTGTGGACCTAATCCTATGAGGTATGGGTGCATTGGTCCTAATGGGGTCAAAGGATGTTCAGTGCCTTGCAGAATTGGGCAAAGCACATTCTGCAGCTTTGCTTTAGAGGTAGAGATCCCATCCTTCTGCTCAAAAGCCTGAAAGCCAAGTGTAGTGTACGCTCTCCTTCCCCCCACCCCCTGAATACCCAGTCTAGCAATTCCTGGTTTTCTGCTTATAAATGGTTATTGGAGACATTTTTTCAGTAGGAGGTGAGGTATCTTGCTTTGTAATCCTGGATGCGTTCAGTCTAAAGCACTTCTGTTTCCGCATAAAACACTATTTAAACTCCTTTTCTTTGCAGTGGGATTTTCTCTTTAACACGGGAGCCTATTCATTTATATACTGGTCATTCCAGTCTGATTTTCTAAGTCTTAATTTAAGTTTCAATCACTTTACTTTTGAAAAGGCTTTTCTAAATAAATAAATTAAATGAAGCACACACATTACATCATTTCAGTGAAATCTCTTAATCCTGCATTACAGAGCTCTAAAGGTGCAGAAAGCCAGTGCAAACGCTAAAGCACTACTCTTGTCCTGCTCAGGACCTCTGCATGGCCATAATTCCATCCTGACTGCTTGTAAGAGAGTATATTATTCTTACTGGACGAAGGTTTTATTTAACTCTAGAAAGATCAAAAATGATTTGGCTCTGTGCAGCGCAGGTTGTTAGTTTGCAGTAGCTTGGTGGTACTTGCGCTAAGAACTGCATTAAGCAAGTCACCACCAGGCTAGTTCTTCTGTTAAACACTTAATGCACCTCCTGTTTTGGGAGGTGCAGGACAAGAATCCTTCCTTTAACCTCTCCTAGCCCAGACAACCCCCTCCCCACAAGTACTAGTTGCACTGAGTTGGTAGGGTTACCAGCTTTCTAATTGCTGAAAACTGGACCCCACTTCCTCCTCCCCTCCCCATCGCTGGCTGCTGTCCCCACTCCCTCATGCCTGGTCACTGTATCCTCCCCCCCAAAAACCCCTCCCTCTGCTCTGGGCTGGGAGAGGAGTTTGGCAGCAATCCATTTGAGACAATCGCAGGCTCCTTGTTCATTAATCTGAAAAGACAGGACACAAGTGCCATGTTAGAGTGGAGCCCAAGGACATATTCCAGTTGGAGGCCTTATTGTGCAAAAATTGGCTGTGTAAGGAGTGTAATCGAAGCTAGTGAGACTACTTGCGTACAGATAGAATGTGTGATAAGGCCTCTATAGCATGTTTTCCAAAGTCTCCAGTGACGCACAGCAGGGATTAGGTCAGCCCAGTATCTCAAAGTGGGTCGACATGCTCTGTTGCCATAGTTAACTAGGTCTGACTTTATGCTGATTTTAGTTAAATTGGTGCAACTTTGTGTGATGCTTTTAAATTGATTTAGTCCTGGCTGATACCAGTTTTAGCTTGTCAGTAAATTTACCAGTGCGTGCTAAATAGAGAGAACAACTTTCCACAGATATGAGTGTGCCTATTCTGGTTCGACTAAATAGATTTTTAAACTGGTTTGTTTAAACCAGAGCAGTTTTTGGTGTGCAGACAAGCTCAAACCTTCTGTGGTAACTAACCCAAGGTCTGTATCAAGAAACAGTATTTTCTCTACTTCTTTATGCAATTAGGAAATCAGTGGTAGAAGTATTGAGCCAAAAATAATTGTAGAGAGATGCAAAAACTGTTGTAAAACCTGCCTGGAATTGCAAATAAAGTGCAAGAAAGAGGGAGGTGTATGGAAGGATTTTCTATGCAATTTTCCTACTGGGGGGGGGGCCTTGG
This sequence comes from Mauremys mutica, assembly GCF_020497125.1. Classification (NCBI taxonomy): domain Eukaryota; kingdom Metazoa; phylum Chordata; order Testudines; family Geoemydidae; genus Mauremys; species Mauremys mutica. The sequence goes on along the minus strand of NC_059088.1, from coordinate 21,671,531 downwards.
TGTTGAGGAGTGCTTCGTTTCAAACAAATGCAATTCACCTGGTTTAATAGTTTCTCTTGCCAACTTTTTAAATTTTCATTTGTGACTTCAGGGCTCATGGAAGGTCTCATATTGTCAGCCCTAGAGATTGAAATCTCATTACAGAGCAGGTACAGCATGGAAGTGTCAACTTCTCTTCTAGGACAGGAGGGCCAACTTTGAGAGAGGAAGGAGTTCATTCTGCTTGGTCCGTTTGGTCCTTGATCTCTCTGGGTATGCCTTCACTGCAAACTTAGCCTGGGCTATAGCTCGGGTGTTGCCTCTAACCACCCTTCCACCCACACAGAAACACCTCTCACATGGGCTCCAGGATGCTTTTCGGTGCTAGCAGGCACAGCTGAGGGGAGATGCTTGAGCTCAGTTTTCCTTTAACCCCAGGCTGGTATTCCACCTGCTTTGCTGTGAGAACACCCAGGTGCTGTTAGTCCTCCAATCTATCCTACCATTCCACCTGGACTGCACTTTCTTGTCTAAGTCCTCCCTTCTTCTGCACTGCACTTTAACCTCACATTTGCCTGCTTCATTTCTGCTGCCCTTCTGCAGCATTTGAACAGAGATGCTACCCAAGAAATCCTTTTCAAAGTTGGCCACCACCTTCTGGTAAAGCTGTGGTGAGCTATCGGTAAGAGCCATGAGAGCATTTCTGCACAGGAGCCAGTGAAGGACAGACATTTTCCTTCAGTACACTGTGAATAACTTAATGGAGTGGCCCAGTAAAATGCACTGCTAAGAACCATGAAATAGCCTAGAAATCCATCCCAGCACATGGGCTACTACCGCACCGTTGTGGATGCAGCCACACAGGTAGTGCTTTGTAGGAGGGATGCTCGCAAGCCTGAGCTAATCTTGCAATGAGGACACAGCCTCTGAGACTAAGAGGGCCACTTCTGGGGTTTTTTAATGTGGATATTCATCTCTTGGGAACTGGACAGAGACACATGGCACCAGAAACATCCTCAGATGGTAACAACTTTTAGTCTGCACCTGAATTTTTGAGGTAGAGGTGAAACATACCATTGAAACTTTCTATCACCAATTCGTATCCAGTTCTTTCTTGTCAGTTGTCTGCTGCAAAACAGTAATCTGTTTAAATGATCTCTACCTCCCAACTCACCTGTTCATTTAACTTAATCCTGCAGTGAAGTTGTCATGTTGAATGTAGGACCTCAAAATTAATTTACAAGCCACAAGCTCAGGGTTCCGACTCCTCTGTGGGATCCAGGGCAGGGAAAACTGCATGATGAAAGGAAAGGCGGCTCTTCAAATACAGAGCTTCAGTAATCAGCAAGTGCAAAACGCAGCCTTTTGAAGTTGGTTGAGCTCTGCTTCTTGTGCACAGGTTTGTTTGTGTGAAAATCCCTCATTCATATTCATACTTGGATTGTATACCTATTTTGTGCTTTGTTTCCTGAGTCTGAAAGCAAATAGTTGCTTCCTGATGAGTCTTCCAAGGCTGTTGCTTAAAATATGCATGCGCACACATGCCCACCCACCATTGTGGCCTAAGAATCGGTAGGGTTTTTTTTTAAATGTGCTCATGAGGAAGTTATTAATTTAAATACGATTATTTCTTGAGTAAGATTAAGCCTTGTGGAATTAGCATGTCTCTGTAATTAACATGCTAAAAACAGGTCTGTTTGTTTCTCTTTGGGAAATGAATTAAAAATCAATTACACACCAGTCTCAAGGGTGTGAGGCTCCATTATTATCTTTTTGTATGAAAATAACAGAGTGACGGTTTTTAAATGAGGCACTACAGAAATACTGGTTTTGTTCTTAACCATATTTTATTCAAGAAATCAGAATATTGCTGCCTTTGAGCCAGATGAAAATCAAGGGGGAGAGTTTTGCTGTAACATAAACATTTATCATTGTTTATTCAGATTTATATCATAAATAAGAGGGTCCTAGCCAAAACTCTTGGCACCTCTGCCACAAATTAGACATAAAATTAAATTACTGCTGTCAGACCCGAATCCCTAACAAACACAGAACTCCCCTTCCCCCCCCCTACAAATCTACACCTCATCCTCTGCAGCAGTCCATGCAAATTACTTCTTGTAGTGTGCACTGAAGGTCAACAGACCCAGGTTTGGTTGGTGGGGGAGGGTATGGAGCTCGTCTCAGAGCTGAAGGCCCCTCATGGAAAGTGCTCTTCAGGTTCCCTCTTAAATCAAGGGAGAGCCAGCTTTGCTCATGGCAACGTTGGCAGTATGGCATGAGGAAAGATGTTGTCTCAATTAGAAAGATCTCAGGCCATTGGCGGATTTACAGGCCAAAGCAATCACCTTAAACTCAGTCCGGAAACCATTAGGCAGCCAGCGCAGACCACAGAGCGGTGGTGTCACACAGTGCTGCCGAGAAGCACTGCTTATAAACAGGTCACCACATTCTGCACCATCTTAAATTTCTGGATTGGGTTATGGTGTCAGCACATCTTCGTGTAAATCACTTCTATTCTACAGGAATCGGAGTAGAGGAGAGGTTGCTCTGGTTTTGGCCTCATGAGGCCCATGTTGGCAACTTTCCAGGAGACCATGGGCTGCACTGATTTTGTATGAAATGGAGCCAATTGCAGCTACGATATGCAGTGTCCAGACCATGTGTCAATATAGACACATGGTCTGGACACTGCATATCTTAGCCAGGTTTTTAACAAGCTCCTATTGCAGCTGTCAGAGATGGTTTGGAAGCTGTCTGGATTTTTGTCAAGTGTGGGGCAGTCTCTCCAGTGAATGGGGTAAACTCTGGAGTGCTGTGACCGTCTGCTGGGTTGGGTTCCAAGCATGAAATTGCATTGGAATTTCTTCCTGCGGTGTGAGGTGGGGAGAAAAATGACCAGGAGTTCTGTTCAATTACCAGAACTGCTTGGTGATCTGTCGCTGCCAGTGCCCCAGTTGCCTTGAGCACCCTTGCTCTGCAAGAATGTGTAATCTAGGCTGTATTTGCACTTAGCTCTGTGGGGCAGAGGAGTTGTTCATTTATATTAACACTTCTGTACCCTTCTGCTGCCTCTTGTTTTTCACTTTTGGATATTGGAAAGTTATGGGGACCATAAAACGACTAGAGACCATGGCAATGTAAACTACAAGATTATGCGCAGACTGTGTTATAAATATAAGGAATCAAACAACCGACATTAAATTGAGGTCATTTATCTACTCAGGAATGATTTGTGATGGAACCTAAAATAACCATTACAGCAGCTACACAAAATTTGTCTTTGTCCGCTGTAGAGAAGTCTGATTAATAGTTTGTGTTTAGTGGCCCTGCTGATACAAAGGAGGTTTCTGATAGTATGGTGAATCTACTTCTTCCATATACTTGTCTCCTGATTATAATTCCGCCTTGCCAACTTAACTGAGCAAATGGCTTAATTGTTGGGTTTTAGTCTGGTTCTAGGATAAATTACCATGAGGATAATTTTCTAGTGAAAAAACTGTCCAAATTAAAGTACTCAGTGGAAAATTATAGATGAATGCAGTGGTGGAGGAAAGGTTTTGTAGTTTCAATTGTGAACTGTTTTGGGCATGCTTGTTTTGCGTGCAGCACCTAGCATAGAAGAACCATGATCCTTGTTTTGGGCCTCTAGGCACTACTGCATTTTAAATAATACAAACTTATTTGGACGCTGCAACAGCTATTTGATAGCACTAATACGTTTTGGAGAATCTGGAGTACTTTTGACCTTCATTTTTGTGTGATGAAGTATTTTGGAAAGATTTTGACCAATGAAAATAGCCATTTGACACTGTTTACAAGATTTCAACAATAACAGACCTAATCTAATAGCTCTAACTTAGATTGTAAGATCTTTGGAGCAGGGAACTCTGGCTGTGTTTGAAAACTTCATGGACATATATGGCATTATACTAGTAATAAATCTAGATTCATAAAGTTATTGCAGGATCCCTTAACCCCAATCACTCTAGTATTATCCAATGACCATAGTAAAATAAGATTCTGTTTTATCAAATTTTGCAATTTCTGATTAAAGGTTAGCAAGCATGACTTTTTTTAAATAAATGAAAAATGGTCTTATAAAATTGGAGCTAAACTATTGCCTTTTCTCCCCCTTCTTTCTTTCTTTATTTTTCTTAAAAAAAAAAAAAAAAATCCTTTCATCCTTTTCCCAGGAATTCTCATCGAGTACGGAAAGTCTTGATAAATCATTCTGTTCCGTAAGTTTGGCCAGTTTTGTTCTAGTGGCTGGGTTGCCTGGCTTCCTTATTTTACAGCAGCATTTCCTCTGTGTCCTGGATTACTAATCTCTGGTCACCTGGCAATGGCCCTTAAACAGCTCTGATATTAAGCCACTCCATGTAGAACACTGCATTGCAAGAGCATTTCGATGCCAGCATTTTATGCCCAGTGCATGCATTCTATTGGCTGAGTCCTCTTGAGCTGTAGCAAAGTTCTGCTATCCTGTCTTACGCAGAAGCAAAACAGAGAAGTTGATAACATTTTGATCTGAAAATTAGAATATTTGTCCAGTTTATGCTTTTCAGTAGGCTGCAGTGAAATACAAGTTATACAGAGCTTTGGGAATTTTTGCTTGTACAATTTTGACTAAAGCAAACAAGAAGTCATGAGGGGGCCTGTAAGTTAGATATTGTAATTCGTCAATAAATACCCAGCTATGGAGATATAAAAAATTTAAAGCTTCAATGCAGGTGAATAACCTGGTTGATGATACTGAATTTTGAATACTCATTCAAACCCGTCTGTGTGTGTTCTTCCCCCTAGTTAGAGGAAATGCTGTTTCCTTAAATTTTCTTACAAGTTGTCTGCCAGATGGAATTTAATTTGCTTTTTCCACAAAAATCAGTTTTCTGTCTGTTGAAATTACTTTAGATCAAAACTGATGTTCCCTAATAATTCTTCTCTTATTATGAAACATTTTTCATTTTTAATCAAGGGCCTCTCTCTCTCTAATTTGTACCATTTTCCTAACAGTGCACATTCTCACTTTGGGATTCCTAATTGGCTTCCCATGTATTGAATATGTAGTCCATGATCAAAAATCACTTATCGAGAGCTGTGGGGTTTGTCTTTTTAATATCATTATTTACAGTATCTTACATACCATTGTGTTAGTCAAATAATTTGAATAATGTTGAATTCCTCCTGTGTAAATGAGGTCTTTGAAATGTACCTGACTGTATCTTGTTCCTCTGAGTAGATTTGAAGTCTTATCATGTTCTAGGATTAGTTCCACAGTTGCTGTGTGTGAAACGGTAAGAAAAGGATGGTAAATGAAACCTTACAGTGGGCTCATGAAGTGACTCAATGCTGTTCTCGTACAACCAATTTAGAAGCAACACACTGAACTGGGTTGGCATTTATTGATATACTCAGCCGACCTTAAAATATATGCCAAGGATGATGGGGTGTTCTCAAGAGCCAGTGCTGAGAGAAGTGGTGACTGGGAGCCAGGACTCCTGGGTTCGGTTCCTAGCTCTGCCACTGTGTTGCCGGCACAGAGGGCCGAGGACAGCAACAGTGGGGGTTCGTTGCCCGGTGTGCGCCGCACTAATTAACACACCAGGGTGGAGAAGCAAACCAAGTTTATTTGAGCCCAAATAAGGTGCAAGGGAGACATAGCAATCTCAAATCCTGCACACAGATACAAGCCGTTTTTCTCTTCTTATACATGATTTCAGCTAAGCATTCCCCATTACCCCCCACACTCCTCCCCCTTACCCCCCCGCTTCCCCCTCCCGTCTATTCCCATGTAGCAAATACACTTTGCAATAGCAATTACATTAAGCAGTTAAGTCATACTTGGCAAAAACCACTTTAGCTCGTTAGTAACTCTTCTGTGAACAGGTATCTTGTCTCACTGTTATTCTGCCTTCCCTTCCTCCTCTTCAGCCAGGTGCAAGCAGGCCTTATAATTGCCTCCTGGTATCAGTGTTGCACTGATAACTAGCTGAGGTCGATTAAAGTTTAGCTTGAGGCCCTCTAGGCATGCGTAGAATAACGTTGGTTCATTCAGGCCTAATACAGATGCCTGATGCCACCAACAACTGTATTGCTGCATGACCTTGGGTCACTACATTGTTCTGTTCCTTATTTTGTCTGAAAAAGAGGCTAATACTTAAATACCTCCACAGCGTTGTTAGAAGGGTTAATGTTTGTAAAACCCTTCAGATCCTTGGATAGCAGGGGCTGTAGAAGAGCAAAATGTTTTCTCTATTTTATAGCGATAGTTATGTTACCTTCATATCAGTGATTTCAGTTTTATAGTTCTCACATCACTGTTGCCTGAAGCTTGTGAGATCCACTTACAGTTTAAATGCCTGTTCTGTAACCGGAAGGGACTCAGTGTGGTGGTGGCTTCTGCCTTTCTCCCTCAGGAGAGAAATCTATTCTTCAGGCTTCACTAACCGTGGTTATTCATGTCATGCTTGAACATGGCAGACCTTTATTGTAGCCAGTCAGACTCTTTGCAAACATTTATGTCCTAGTTATAAACCAGCTGCAAACACCTGTGCCTAGCTAAATTTCCTAGGACTTTATACACATGCACATGTATGAGATAAGTGGTATTCCTCATAATTAACATTTTTAATCTTGAAATCTAGTGGCAGCGTACAGCTATCTGGAAGAGTCCAGATGCCCTGTAGAACATCCGTTCTAGTCTATGCACCATTGCTCTATTTCTGTAAAGGCCCATGGCCTGCTGCTTGTGCTACACGCCATCTGTAACTATTGTCTAGCTTTCAGTGCATCAGGTAGGAGTCTCCACCAGTTTAGTAGTGGAAGTGAAAGAACATGTAAGATATAATGAGAAACTGGATATAACTGAGATTCTGCCGGGTATAGCTGTGAGACAGCACCTGTGGTGTTGCTCTTTTCTGGGACCAGAAAGATATAAAGTGGAGGGAGCTCAGAAAAAAAGCAAAGAAATGTGGTGAGGGAGACAGGAAGGGGGTTGAACTGAGGAAAGACTAAGTGTGAGGTCCGTATAGCCTGACTAAGTGGGATCATAGCAATCTACAAATGTTTGAATACACACGCCAAGGAGCAAGAGAGAGGAATTGCTTAGAGTGTACCGAATGGGATAGGGCTCGGATGGGGATATGGGGATGATATTGGAGACAAAGAAAGTATAGATGGAACATCAGGAAATGCTTTTTGACAATAAGATCTCTTAGAATTTGCAGAACATAAGAACGGCCATACTGGGTCACACCAAAGCTCCATCTAGCCCAGTATCCTGACTTGTAACAGTGGCCAATGCCAGGTGCCTCAAAGGGAAGTGGGGAGACCTCCACTGCTTGGGACACTAAAACTAAACTGGGCAAAAGCCCTGGGGAAGGGACAACCTTCTGTGCAGGCTGAGAGGCTGGAGTAGATGGTACTCATGTGAAATTAAAGATGAAAATGACCTATGATTCCTTACGGAAGGAACATGCTTATGAGAGGACAGTTGCTAGAATAGGCGACCCAAGCACTGCTCCCCAAACCATTTTCATTTTCATCCTAACTCCTGAGCAGACCACAGGGCTTGCTCCAGATCAGACCAAAATTATTTCCCCCCCCCCCAACCTGAGCATAGCAAACGCCTGATTCTGATCCCTGCAAGGTATTGTACTGAGTGACCTTAGGATGCCAGTTATCTGGGCTGTTTTTATAATTGGAATAAGGCCCATCGTGGTTATTCAGCAGTATCCAGACCTAAAATGTCATGGTTTAATTTAGATAGATTTTTTTCAGGGGATGGAGTGATTTTAAAACGTCATCAGTTAAATGTGGTGCTGTAATATCAAGTAAGCGTTTATATTGGCCAAGAGAGTGCTAGAGTGATACTTAACTATGCTGAGAACCTGAATGAAGGAGTAAGGTTTCACCTCCACCTCTCTCTGCTTGGCCTCAGAAGTTAGTTTAATGTCATGATCCAGTGTAAGGTAAGCTTACTGTTTACTTTCTGATGCTGGAATGCAGGTCTGCATAGGCTTAATTCAATCTGACGGACCTTTCTGCGGTCCAGTGTCTGTTATATAGAGATGGAGCTTAGGTTGCTGGTACCATTCAAGGTCAGTGACAGTGTGGAATCCAGCTGGGTGTTTAAATTTTCCAAAATGGCCTCTAACAGGACACAAGGTTATGATTGAGATATACACAGTATGGAAAATTAATGAGCTGCTTGGCGCTCAGGAACTTAGCAATAACAACCAATAGGGAGGACATTTCCTGGCAGTTCACGACTGCCTGGAGGAGTTGAGGGCCTGAGGTTGCTCTGAAGGTCCATAATCCAGACAAACTGCCAGGAAATGTCTATGCAGTGTTGTAGCCATGTTGGACCCAGGATATTGGAGAGACAAGGTGGGGGAGGTAATATCTTTTATGGGACCTACTTCTGGTGGCGAGAGACACAAGCTTTCAGGCTTATGTGGAGCCCGTCTACTGAGAGCCTAGAACTTCTGAGTTCTATTCCTGTCTGACAGTAGCTTTGTGCAAGTCCACTTCCCTTCTCTCACTCTGCTTCCCTCTTCCGAAAACAGGGATGATATGTAACTTTGTAAATGCTTTGAGCTATAGATAAAAAGTGATTTAAGTGCCAAGCGTTAGCTCACTTGAAGGACTGTGAAGCTTAATTGGTTAATGTTTGCGAAGTTCTTTGTCAAGGAGAAACATTGTATGAAAAGTATTAAACAGTTTAAAAACCAGGAGAATACAAGACGTTGAAGTGATGAGCTGAATTGTGCGTTGCCATAGATGTACCAGTGCTCTCTTCTTAGCAGATCAAGACTTGAACAGTCCTCTTGAGGAAAGCAGGGTTTCACTCTTAGCATGCTGTTATGTTTATGCAGCTCAGAGTTCCATTCACTAATTCTCCTATTGGACATGATCATAAATCACTACTGCAGTAACTAGGTTTTACTGAATACCTCACTAGCGTGTGCAGTGCATGAAAGTTTCAATATGCATAAACTATGCTGCTCGATTTTTGTATGTGAAATTATCAGCTGCACACACGCCAAAGATGAAAATTGACTTGAGCCGTGAGGCACAACGAACTTTAAAATAGTATCAATAATCATAATAAGCTATTGCAGCATTTTGGGGTTTTGGTTGAAACAGCCCAAAAGATTCTGGGGGGAAAGTGGATGGCTTCAGTGTCATGGATACTTCTGGAGGGTTAGAATATTTGTTTTGACCAGTGTGCACGTAGCCCTGCAGTGAGTATGTTAGCATCAGTGTGGTGGTCGGGAACAAGAAGGAACAAAGTTACCAGAAGTGCGGAGAGGTAGTTTTTGGATAGTGGAGTCAGGATGCCAGTCTGAAAGGTAGCATACAGACAGGGTCATTCTACTTTGGATGGAGATTGTTAAAATAGAAGATTGGACCTACATGATGTAGTTCTGATGGGTGTATGCTAAAGGACCTAACATCGGATGGCGCAGAGTTTTTAAATATTCATTCTATGCCTGGTGGTTGCAGTTGATCCTGCTGCCTTGGATGCTATGCAAACATTTCCTCCTATCGCAAGGACACCTGTACTTTGTTAGCCAGCGTAGCTTAGTGAGGGAAAGCTGCTGTCTTCAGGAGGGTGACTATTGACTGCTTTACAGAGTGAGGTGCTACACTTCCATCGAAGCATGAAAGCTTTTTGATGTGGACTACAGTCAAAAACTAAACCCCTCTGCTCTTACAGAGGATGGAAAAGGACATTCATGTTAACTAGATGGCTATTTTTCCTTTTTACCAACTTCACTTAGTCTTCCATAGTTCTAAAAGGTGCTCTGTTATAAATAAATACCTTTTCCTTTGCTCTCTTTTTCCCCTGCTACATAGCTTTTGCATGTGCATTTCTAGCATGATTGGTGATGGGGGCACTTCACAGCTTTTAATTCTGTGTCTTTAATGGCAAAATTCAACCATCAACTTCTACCATTTCAAGTTACAGTTCTGCTGCTCAGAAGGAGTAGAACCCTGTTTAACCTGCAAAATACAGCAGACACATTCACAAACGTGTTGATGGTTAAAAGCTTTAACCTGCACTTTAAGCTTGAAGTTTAATCCTACCATAAAATAGTCAGAATTCTGAGAAATATTCCCCAGATTTGGACTTAAACAATCCAACCCTGACAAAGTAACTGTGTGAGGCTGGTAGAATTAGAGAAAAAGATCTGGGCTCCCTCTAATGGCTCTCAAGGAGTAGAGACTTTACACTGGTGCCAGATCTGTGCTGTTGCAGATAGATGAATAAGTGAACAAAAATAACCATGGTAAATTAGCACCACAGTGGGATTGTGGCGCGAAGATTTTTATCCCAGTGGAAATGGCCAGTTGCAAGGTGAGTGAAATGCTCTAGGGAGGTTCTTGTGTTCAATATACATATTTTTTTTTTAGTGTCCTGTTTTACAGATGGTCACCTGCTCCTTATATTCACAAGAGCATCAGACAGGTAGTAGAAGCTTTTCTTCCATGTGCAATTTATCCCAACGATTTCAGACTGACTCCTAATTGTAGAACTGTGGGTATCTTACACACACAACTGTTGCCTTAACTCTTTTCTCTCGCTTCCTTAAAACATTTTAGCCTGTCAGACTTGCCCCAGAGAGAGAATTCATCAAATCCCTGATGGCCATCGGGAAGAGACTAGCCACTTTGCCCACCAAAGAGCAGAAGACTCAGCGTCTTATCTCGGAGCTGTCTTTACTTAACCATAAGCTTCCAGCACGCATCTGGCTTCCCACAGCTGGCTTTGACCATCATGTGGTGCGGGTGCCCCACACCCAGGCGGTGGTGCTCAACTCCAAGGACAAGGTAAGAGTGGCCGAGCAAGGAAGGTTAATTCTCTTGAAGCATTGTAAAATTAGCACTTCCCTTAAAAGCTGACTTCAGAGAACCCAACGTGAAGAGCGTAGCTCACTGCATCTTCTGGATATTAAGCTAAATAAATAATCATTCACCTTCTCTTAACCAGGCATAAATAAGATTCACCTGGCAGGGTCTGTCGTCACCATATGGTACAGAGATGTAGCAGGTAGAGCAGCACATAGCAGCCATGTTGCTTCCCTGTTATCATTGTCTGGGCTGCATCACTTGGGAAGGTCAAGGACTCGAGAGGTAGGAAGAGGAGTCCATGCAAGGGTAGATGGGAGGGGAGAGTCCAGAGTAGGCTTGAGCGAGAGGAAGTTTTCTAATGTTAGGTTTGAAATGTTCCTGGATTTCATGTCCCTCTGAGCCACCTTCAAACCCTAGCAACAGCCCTTCAGAAAAAGAGCCAAGTTTAATGGTGGCGTGGTTTCAGTGCTGTGTGATAAGGACTGGATTTCAGGGGTACTGAGCAGCATAACTCCCGTGGAAACAAATGGGACCTGCAGGCATTCAGCATCTGAGAATCCAGCCCAATAATGTCAGAAAAATCGACCAAAGATATTAGGGTAACATTCAGAGCTGGGTTATATCTAAGCTACTGGCATCTGGGGCAGAATATAAGGCCACTCTTTTAAAGGGTTGTTTCTGCATGGCTTTGAGCGCTCTGGCAAAGCTCTTAAGCACGCGAGCGCTCCCATTGACTCCAGTGACACTACTCACATGCTTCAAGTTAAGCATGTTCTGATGTGCTTTGCGAGGTCGGTGCCAAAATGCCCAGTACCTTGCAGGATTGAGCCCTCCAAGCTCAACGTTTTTTCTTCCAGTGGTTGTAAGTTAGTTTTGCATTGATGTGAATGTTACCGATGTCTCTGAAACATCAGAGTAAAATATGCACTTTGGTGCTACTCAAGGTAATTAGCATCTGACACTAAGCAGATCTTGTTCCATTTACCTTACTCTGTGCACCTGTGCTTGTGCACTAAACAAGCTGAGATACTTCTGGTTTCAAGATATTGCAATATTATTTTGTTAGATCCTCTGATTTTCAGTATCAATACAAATGACTATAATCCCCTTCCTACCTTCATCTGGAATGCAAATTAAAGGTATATTTATTAGTTACATACTTTAATCACCGACCAGTGATGGTACCACTGAAAATTGTAGAGAGAGCAGCAGGATCTAGGACTCAGAGTCAGGAACTCCCAAACGTGGCACTAACTTGGTCTGTGACACACAAACCTCTGTTTTCCCATTTGTAACAAGACTTAGCTGATCCCCAGAGTATTTGGAAGACAGATTATTATTAGTCACAGGATTATGGTAGCAAGTATGAGTCCTAGTCCTGGACCAAGACTGAGGAGAAGGGACCAATCTAAGGATAAGATGAGACAGCAGGTAGATTGATTGATTGATGTTCAGGGTGGTTTGATGATGGAACAGCTAGATACTGGCCAGTGTTAAAAGTAAACTGCAAAGCAAGAGAGAAATGAAGGACTCAGATCCTGGCCAGTGTTTAAATTGTCGCCTTGTGTCAGTGACATTTGTGTTTGCTTCCCTCAGGCTCCCTATTTAATCTACGTTGAAGTACTTGAATGTGAAAATTTTGACACCACTAATGTGCCGGCCCGGATCCCGGAGAACCGCATCCGGAGCACGAGGTCTGTGGAGAACCTGCCAGAATGTGGGATCACTCATGAGCAGAGGGCCAGCAGCTTCACCACCGTTCCCAACTATGACAACGATGATGAAGCCTGGTCCGTGGACGATATTGGGGAACTGCAGGTGGAGGTGAGGCAGCCAGTGGCGCTGGAGCCAAACTCCTTGTTGCTAAGACTAGAAACCCAATGGGGAAAATGAGTCCCAGCCATAGAACCGTGTCCCTGTTGTAAGGGAGAGGGGACATATAGTGCAGTCTGTTCTCAGAGGGACCTACCCTACTCAGACGGCTCCTGTTTTGGTGACTCCTTGCAGCCAGGGAGGTCTGGATGCTGTTCTCTGTGGGATATGCTACCAGCATTAAGAGCAGCCAAAGCCGTCGCTTGAGTGGAATACACAAGGGTTTGCCTCTTTGCCATGCTCAGCATGATGCCTCTGCAGCTTTGTCTGTAATGTCTTACTCCTTCCCTTTCGGTATGTCCCGCAGTGAGAGCTCTGAGCTAGCTGTAGCACGGCTGCATTCTAGAACTAGTTGGTGAACAAGGGATTTCCCGACCGTGATCGTGGTAGGAGTAGCTGCCTGGCTTGTAAAGGAAAGATGTGTGCAAGAGAATTTCTCTTGTGAGCAGCCTTGTGTGCACTGAAAGCTTTTGTACAGTGCAGCACATCCCAGGCACTGAGTGCAAACAGCAACGTGAAATCTTCATCCTAACACATTAAAATGCTGTGGCTCGGAGATCGAAATAGCAAGCCTGCCTGGCGCCCCAGATTCAGATCTTGGCAGGAGAGACTCAGTCATTCATCCCGCCAAGGTAGATAATCGAGTGCTGTGCAGTTCACTCTGTGCCCGTTCTTCTTTTTTGGATGAGACCTTAAAAATTGGGCCCGTCTGCTCTGCATGGCTATTAAAGGTCCCATGGGACACTTCTCATAGCCAGGGTTTGCCCTGCTGTTGGACAGTGTGTAAGCTCACCTCCTTCACCCTAGAAGTGGCTGCATTTCAGTGGCTCTGAACGTGATTAATGGATCCTTTGGACTGAAAGGTTTATAAAGGTAACATTTTTATCATTTTTCACTAAGGAGAATGCTGAGACTTGCTGGTCTGTAACTCAGTCTCGCGTCTCTCTTTCCAGCTTCCAGAGATGCACACCAACAGCTGTGACAATATTTCCCAGTTCTCTGTGGACAGCATCACCAGCCAAGAGAGCAAGGAGCCTGTGTTCATAGCAGCTGGCGATATTAGGTAGGAGTGAGCTTGTGTCGTGGGTGGGAGATTTCCCTTGCTGTAACAGGGATTCTTCAAGACCGCAGAGCTGGAGATGGGTTTCACTGTCTTTATTTAAAACAAGCCTTGGTGTCAGGTGGGGAGGAGTAACACAGGGTATCTCCATTAAATCTCTGGAGAAAAAGCCCGTTAGTCAGTACTCCTCATCTTTCTCACTAGGCCTGAGCATCAAATGCCCTGTATGTTCCTGGACTGGAGGCAGGTGAGGACTGAATAGTGGCTATGTGTCATGGGATGTGCAGTATGAATTAATTTCAAAGCCTCCTCTAAACAGATGCACATATTAGCTGGGTAGGGGGTTCTCTTTCACCTAAGCAAAGTTCAGTGTCAGATCTGAGAATCTTTGAAAACTAGGAGCAAGACCAAAGTCAAAAGGTAAATTCTTCATCAGGTGAGTCAGCTGACCAATTAGTAGCCTTTTGGTGGTATATGTGATGTGAGCGTGTACGTTACAAGAGATTTGATATCTCAGAAGCTAAATAGACTTAGGCCAGGTCAGTACTTGAAGGCACGATCTCCAGGGGAAACATGAGTAGTGCAAGAGCTGGAGTTGATGGTTCAGTCCGTGAATTTCTTCTTTTGAGATGGTACATGATGCAGCTGCTTAGCTAGCTTTAGGGGGTGCAGTGTTGCTGAAAATTGACTCGAACTAGACTGAAGACTGTGGTTCTGCCCATGTGTGTCCCAAAGACATAGGGGTGAAGCCTCGTTTTCCTAATTTGAAGGAGTAAATTCAGCCCATGGAAAATCAACCTCTGCTGTTTCCGTTAGATACAACATTCATTTTCATCCCCTACCTTAAACTGTTGGGTAGGGTTGTTGCACTGTTAAACAGCTGTTATGTTCCACTCCAAAGTGGGGTCTGCATGTCAGTGATGGGTGATGTGATCCCTGACAATACAAGCTTTGTAAGGTGCTTTGGGCTAACGTGTGTATGATGGTATTGGATTGTCACTGAAACCTCTCTCTTGTGGAAAGCAGACTTGCATTTTTAATTACTTTCTAGACGGCGCCTCTCAGAGCAGCTTGCACACACCCCAACAGCTTTCAGGAGGGACCCTGAGGATCCTTCTGCTGTTGCCCTGAAGGAGCCCTGGCAGGAGAAAGTCAGGTATGAGTGAAGGAGGTGGGTGGGGTACATGGGAAAGCTGAATTACCTCATTCCCGCAATAGGCCCGTGTTGAAACCCCAGCTACGTCTCTATAGAATAATTTCCTTTGTGGCTGTCTGTGCTGATTTGCTCTGTAAGTAAATGTGGGGCCTCAGCTTTGGGCCCTGGCTGCCTAAAGGGAGCAAATGTTGACTCAGATTCAGTATTTTCAAAACCAAAGGCCCTCCATCCACAGCAGTGATTGATTTAGGCTCTGTGTTCCAGGGTGCTCTGAGTCCCGCAAGCTTGGTGCTTGGCTTATTCTTTTGGAGGGGGTGTGATTGTGGGTGGGAGGGGAAGTGATAGAAAAGGGCCATATTTCCTTCCAGGGCTGCTTAATTCCCGCTGCTGTACAGTTTGGCATCTTCTCTGCTTGTTTAACATTGATCTATGGCACTTGGTCAGGTCCCCGTTGTGTCCGTGCTGTACAAACATCATAAATGACTGTCCTGGCTCCAAGAACTGACAGTCCTAAAGCCCCTGTTCAGCAAAGCATTTAAGCACATGCTAGAAGTGGAAGAGAAACATCCCTAGCCTAGAAATTCTTGAATCGAAATCCACCTCTTGGTACTGACTTACAGCTGCTATCTTGTTACTATGCTGTTGTGCTAGGCTCTTTCCAGAGATACCATGGAGCAGGCAGAGGCTCTCTTCTCTCTTTAACCCTTCGCAATTTCCCCACAGGCGGATCAGGGAAGGCTCCCCTTATGGCCATCTTCCAAACTGGCGCCTCCTCTCAGTGATTGTCAAATGCGGAGATGACCTCAGGCAAGAGTTGCTAGCGTTCCAGGTCCTTAAACAACTGCAGGTAGGAAAAGAGCAAGACACCGCCCACTAGTGCTGTGGGTCTGTAAACGCAGCCCATTGGTTCGTTTGACTCACAACTCACTCTCTCTCTTTCAGTCTATTTGGGAGCAGGAGCGCGTGCCCTTGTGGATCAAGCCATACAAGATCCTCGTCATCTCCGCAGACAGCGGCATGATCGAGCCGGTTGTCAACGCAGTGTCCATCCACCAAGTCAAGAAACAATCCCAGCTCTCGCTGCTGGACTACTTCCTCCAGGAGCATGGCAACTACACTACCGAAGCATTTCTGACGGCCCAGAGGAACTTTGTTCAGAGCTGTGCTGGCTACTGCCTGGTGTGCTACCTGCTACAGGTCAAAGACAGGTGGGCCCTGTGTGTTGGAGTGAAGAGGCTGCAGTCCGAGCACAAAGAATTTCCATGCCATCGTTGCCCACCGGGCCTTGGGACCAACCACTGTGGGGCGGCAATCAGGGAATTGCTGTCTTGAGTATTGACCCTTAGAGAAGTGTATTAAACCCCCACAAAGTGGGTAGTAAGATTTGAAAAGACTTTCCAAATATTCAAGATGCCACTTACCTCATTCCATGTCTTCTCCCCCTCCCTGCTGTGTGCAGCAGGGAATCCCTGAGAGCAGTGGCATCCTCTCATGGTGCTTGCTGGGGAATCAGAACAGTGGGAAGTGGCTGGTGTGTGACCATAGGGGAACCTGAAATTTGAGTAGTGGGAGTTGGTTTGGGTTGAAGCCGGGCTCCTCGGAGTGTTCGCTGTGTAATTGCAGGGCTGTTTTGTAAGCAATAAACCCCCACATATGTACCTAGTTAAAACGCTGGTTTTTGGTAGTGTTGTACAAGAGGCAGAGCAAATGGACAGCCCCTGCGTGTACTTGACATTAACAGGTGATGCTGCTGGCTTAACTGAAGCCAGTTCCTATTTGCTTTGTCAGTGCTCAAGCAGTTGCTCCTCCGCATTGAGTGAGGAACGCACAGCTCTTTACTGTGTGTGTGTGGGGGGGGGCGTGGTTCTCCAGCTCCGAGTGACTGGCAAGGAGGAGGTGTCTGAAATATGAGCTCATTGATAATTTTGTCTTTCGTTCTCTTTCCCTTTCAAGGCACAATGGCAATATATTGCTGGATGCAGATGGACACATCATCCATATAGATTTTGGGTTCATTCTCTCCAGCTCCCCCAGGAACCTTGGCTTCGAGACATCTGCCTTCAAGCTTACAACGGAGTTTGTTGATGTAAGAGAGCTATAGCTAAATTCTGCCAGGAAGGAAAAGGGTCTTGTGGTTTGAGGCACAGGATCAGGAGCCTGGAAACCTAAGTTCTGTTCCCAGATTTGGGAGGGTGTGTGGTCTAGTGGTTAGAGCAGGGGACTGGCACCCCAGACTCTTGGGTTCTCTTCCATACACACCTTCTCTGTGATCTTGGGCAAATCCCTTCTCCTCTATGCATCAGTTTCCCCATCTGTACAAAAGGGGTGATTCCTACTTCTTGCGGAAGAGTAGTTACAAGGAGTGTAATTGATTTCTGCAAAGTATTCAAATCAACGGCACTATAGAAGAGTCAATTCTTATTCCTAAAGAACTCTCAGATCCTAGGAAGGAAGTTGATATAGAAGTGCAAAGTCTTACCATAAAGTTAAATCCTTCAAATAAAATCATTCCTGATGTGCTTTCCCAGCTGCCTTTGCTGGCAGGGCTGCTGCTGGAATTTCTTCTCTAAGGAACGCTTTTGGCACATCACTAGAACCCGTGCTCACTGTCTGATCTGCTTTCCAGGTCATGGGTGGTCTGGATGGTGATATGTTTAACTACTACAAGATGCTGATGCTGCAAGGCCTCATCGCTGCCCGAAAGCACATGGATAAAGTCGTGCAGATTGTGGAGATAATGCAGCAAGGTATGGCAGTGCTTTCCGGCCTCCTGGTTCCAACCTGCTCTTACACACGACAGGACACTGATGGGCACTTCACACACCTGTGCTGTGAAAGGGGAGACAGCTAAGGCTAGGTGCAGAATTTTGCTCCCTGTCTCTGCCCTCCAAATGGTCTTTCTTTTCATTGCGCAGCATTGGGCAAGTGTTCCCCCATGGAAAACGGACATTCAACGCCACAAGAAAATCTGGCAGTTCAGACAATATTAGATCTTCGTGCGAGACCCATGTCGGCTGCATGATGCATCCGCATAAGACCATTTGAATTGTAGCGATTTGAATACAGCGGATGCGTGGAGGAGGTCTTGTGTAGTGGTGAGAGCAGGGGATTGGGACTCAGGTCACCTGGGTTCTGTTCTCAGCTCTCCCACTCACTCTGTGTGACTTTGGAAGAGTCATTTAGGGCCTGATTTTTTCAGAAGTGCTGAGCAGCACCCGTAAGTCCAGCTTACGTCAATGGGAGCAGCAAGTGCGCTGACTTAAATTTTCCCGTAAGTAGGGTCCCTGCCTATCTGAAGGCGTTGTGAGGATTAGTGTATAAAAAGCTTTTTAAGCTCCTCTGGGGAAAAGAACTAGAGGAGAATTATCATGACACTCCTGAAAGCATTGCATAGAATGAAGCATTCACTCAAATTGCTGATGCTGGGGAAACTGCAGCATGCTTTGATCCTGTCTCATTGTGTGTATGTTGTCTAACCTGCTATTTAACTACTGTGTGTGTGGGTTCTGTGGCAAGATAAATAGGTTTGGCAGGACCCGAGGTTCTGAACAGCAGGCACCTTGCTTGCTGATCTTGACTCCTTTATTTAAAATGTAATTTGCAATGTGGCCTGCCATGGGGAAAATTGTTTGTCAATCAAAGTGTGGAGAGAAGCAAGCCAATAACTGAGTGTGTGTCAGTTTGTTCTCTAGATTGCCAGAGATGTTACGGAGAAAGTCAGCAGAGCCAGGTCCATACGGTAGCGCAGGTCATCTGTGAGTGTCAGGAAGCAGAATAGACTATTCACAGATAAGTTTGCTATTGTCTGAGATCTTAAAGGGGCCAGCAGCCCAGTGCTCCCCAGCTAGTAGTGTATGCACTGGGACTGGCACTCTGAGCACACACACACCCCCATCCTCATGAGGGGAACCTCCGTGCAAGGACGGGGGTGCCACTGCTGCCTGCCCTCCATCTAGCTGTGCATGTTCAAACCTGCCATGGAGCTTGGCTTTCTCTTGCAGGCTCCAGGCAATGTCCAAGCACAGTGGCAGGTTAGAGCAGCCCCAGTTGAGTGGGAGCGGGGAGGGGTTGGCTGGGACAGCTGAGATCTTAGTCTGGTAAATGTTCCACTCTATCAACCTCACTGCAGCAGAATTATATTCACTACGTTCCCCTTACAGGACCAGGGAAACTGCCCACCCCTGCCTTAGGGACAAACTTTTTGGGCCAAGGGCCACATCTGGGAGGGGAAATTGTATGCAGGGCAGGGGGTTGGGGTGCGTGAGAGAGTGCAGGGTGTGGGAGGGGGTGCAATGTGCAGGAAGGGGCTCAGGGCAAGGGATTCGGGCAGAGGAGGGGTGTGGGCTGTATGAGGGGGCTCAGGGCAGGGGTGCAGGAGGGATGCAGACTGCGGGACGGGGCTCAGGGCAGGGGGTTGGGGTGCACAGGGGTGCAGGGTGCAGCAGGGAGCTCAGGGCAGAGGGTTGGGGTGCAGGATGTACAAAGGGGCTGAGGGCAGGGAGTTGGGGTGCAGGCAGGGGGCTTAGGGCAGGGAGTTGGGGGGTGGGGTGCAGGAGGGGTTTGGGCTCCGGCCTGGCGCCACTTACCTAAAGCGGCTCCGGGGTGGCAGCGGCTCCCTTTACGCCTGCCCTGTCCCTGGCCCCGCACTGCTCCGGGAAGCGCTGCAGCCCCTGAGGGGGTGGAGGGCTCCGCCTTTGCTGCCCTTGCCACGCCTCCAGGTACCTCCCTTGAAGCTCCCTTTGGCTGCGGTTCCCCGTTCCCAGCCAATTGGAGCTGTGGGGGGCAGTGTCTGGAGGCAAGGGCAACGCACAGAGCCCTCTGTCGTCGTTCCCCTCCCCCCCCCCACCCAGGGGCCGCAGGGAAGTGGTGTTGGCCACTTCTGCAGAGCGGCGTGGGGCCTGCGGCACCACGGGAGGCAATCCCGTGGGCCATGGTTTGCCCACCCCTGCCCTAACGCAAGCATTCAGGCGATGCATCACCAAGCTACAGCTTTGCAGGTAGGATCCTATGATCAGGTTGTCTAATGGTTAGAGCAGAGAGTATTGGAAATCTGGGTTCTGTTTCCAGCCTGGTCATAAGAGCAGAGGAAAAAGGAAATCAAAACATTGTAGATATTGTAATTTTATTTCCCTACTGTAACACACTTAGCTACCTAAATTAGAGGAGTGGAAATAACCATCCAATTTTATACCATTGCCCAGTGTAAGGTCCCACCTAGCTTTAAGTGAATTGGGTCTGTTCCCCTTTAAAATTACACAGAGGGCAATCACCAGTCTTAATCTATTTCATTGTTTTGCGGGACATTCACATCAGTGTTTTGATGATGTCTATACAGTGCCCTCTCTCTGCATTGTGTTGCAGTCTCTTACTCCCAGCTAGTTCGCAGCTCTCCCTGCGGCAAGGAACCAGGCTTGAAGCAGTTCATAGATTCATAGAGGTTAAGGCCAGAAAGGACCGTTATGACCATGTAGTCTGACCCCCTGCAGTCCTGAAACATAGTTACCACCCCAGTACATTAAAAACACCGTTCCCCCCCCCCCCCACAGAGTTACAGAGAGAGTTACAACCTCATTCATCAGTTCTGCTTGCACACTGAGCTCTGCACGCCTGTCTGGCTGCTCCGGCTAGAGCCCACCTAGCCAGCAGCCTTGCTGGACCATTTCCAAATGACTTGTTGCTAGTGTGGTTCAACACTTCCTTTGCAGTTCTATAGCCCAGACTGTAAAACCCTCCAGCACCAAGCAAGGATGCTGCACACATACAGAATAACTAGTTGGTAACCCTCACGCTGAATCAGCAACTCTCCCTCCCCTCTCCCGCTGCATTTGGCTGAAGTTTCACGGCAGGGTGAGTTGGGAAGAGCCCGGGTTAGGGTATCGCAGTTCAAAGTCTGTGTGGTGCAGTGGGGGAAGGAAATGGGGAATCAGTCACATTCCTCCACTGGGCACCTGTTTCAAGCATCCACCGAGGTATTCCTCACCTGGCAGAGACTGGCTTTCAGCTACACATTGAACAGTATTATATTGGAATCCTCAGGGGACTTTAAAGTGGTGGCTTAAGAAATAGGGGTTGTCAGTTCGTTCGGGCTTTGCCTACTTTTCTGTATTAGCTCCTTAACTAGACTGCCTTAAGCACCACTCGGCACACAACCAGAACATTGTGTCAGCCGGTCTGTTAACCCGAGCCTGGACGAGTTAGCCACCCCCAGCTGATGGGTGAAATGTATGTCCTTGCTTATACTGAGGACCAGCTCTCCAGCTGCTGTGAATGGCTGCAGCTCCGTTGGAACTAGTGGGGCCAGATCTGTCTGTGCAACTCCACTGGAGTTGATGGTGCTACTCTGTTTTACACCAGCTGACAATGTGGCTCAATGCTGTGGTTGTGAACACATGTTCTTATTGCTTCCTAGTGCAGACAAGACCTTAAAGGGACCCTCTGTGCAGGTTTCACTGTCATTACTAGACAGCAGTTGCAAAACATGCCTCCCAAACCAGGCTGCTCCGACTCTCAACTATTCTGTGTAAGTTCTTCCCGCTGCTTTGGGATATGTTGTTAACTCTGCTCCTCATGTCCTCCCCCGATGTGTTAGGTTCTCAGCTGCCCTGTTTCCATGGCTCCAGTACCATCCGCAACCTGAAGGAGCGTTTCCACATGAACATGACGGAGGAGCAGCTGCAGATGCTCATTGAACAGATGGTGGACGGCAGCATGCGGTCAATCACCACCAAACTCTATGATGGCTTCCAATACCTCACCAATGGCATCATGTGACGGCTGCGCCCCTGCCACCAACTTGAGGATGGCTTTTGTCACAGCTACAGTGCCCAGCTGGAGACCTACCACCTGGCCGAGGGAAAAGGTCTTGCCCCCTGTGGTGAAGGGAGCCGAGCAGTAGCACCTCCTGTGTGCTGGGTTTACTGGACTCTCAAACCACCACCGACAAAAAACAGTGTTCAGAGAAGCGAAATCTACGCGTGAAAATTGACTAAAATAAAAAGGATCATGTGGCAACCATTGCGATCACGTTTAATGTGACCGCAGGGCCCAGGCGTTGGTGAGACAAAGCCATCAGCGCTCTGTGGACAACAGAGCATCTGCTAGACACCAGAACCATGTGTACATCAGTTCCTCCCGTCTTTATTTCAGTATTATGCCTGTTGATGTCCTGTGAACTCTTCCACGGTCTCATAAATGTTTAGGGCCTGGGGTGGAGGGGGCCAAAACCATCTTTCTCCCTGAGTCTGGTATTTGCTGATATTTTGAGCCTTCTGCTAGCACCACTTGAATGCAGTTGAGGTGAATCCCCATCAGCCCCCAACCCTGCATGTTCCTGTACAGCATTGTCAGCATTATTTGAGTCTCCTGATGTTGGTTTGGTTTTTTTCACCCTTTGCACATTTTAATGTAAGTTTAAGTTGCAAGTTAGACAACAAACGTGTCTTGAAATCATAGGTCACTAGACACACCCATGTAGCACAGTCTTAACCTTCTGGAGCATAGGGGTTATTAGGACTTTGATATTTTTGTTTCCTTTCATCCACATCTCTCGTAGTCTGGCCATGCAACCGCATGCCCATCTGTCTTTTTTGGGGCACCTTTTTGACTTTGTTCCACAAATCTGGGGCTGTGAAGCTTTCCCCTGCAATAATATCAGACCGACTGCTTCATGGATTTGTACCACACTGAATGTCTTGTCCTTGGCTGACGACCCCTGAACTCGCACTGCCTTGAACTCAGCAGCGGGGCTGCACTTCGCTTTGTGTGTGGTATCCGCACAGGGGTTACATTTCTGTGGATGATGAGTTTTTACATCTACCTGGATCGGACCTTTAAATGCAGAATGTTCCCCTGGAGATTATAACCTGCCCCACCCCTCCTCGGTGGGGTACTTTGCTTTGAGCCAAGTTTCATGGCTCCTAGGGAGTGAGGCAAAATGTTGCTAGTTCTCTCCCTAGGGTAACTGAAGGCCAGTATTGGCTTATTATCCACCTTACCTTGCTAGCATACCCAGCTAGAGTTCAGGAGACAGCTTGCTCTTTAGTTTTGCGGCAAGCAGGGCATAGCTAGTGCCTTTTTTCAGTTTTAAGTAAAGAAGTGATCGTGCTAATTTTTCATCCCCAGAAACAGGTCAAAAGCAGATGCTGACAAGCACAAAGTTATTGCAAAGAACCAGTAGAATGCAGCTGTGAAGTCGTAAGTCCAGGCTGTTTGGCATATAGATCCAGGGCACGGACATAACTCTCTCTGGGCTGATTTCGTTTTTAGAACTCCCTTTGAGCTACTGTCCAGCTGAGAGCATCTGTACTTTATAAAGAGCAACAAGGTTTGATTTGTTGCAGCTTCTCCATTTCTCTGTATTAATATAACTCTATTCAGACACAAGCCCCCTCCCTTGTCCTGTCTCCCCTCAGTGTATTCAGACTTCCTGCAGCTGCTGATCAGATGGTGGAATCCCCGACTACCTGAGTGTGTGCGATTTGTTACCTCAGTCCTTGTTCTCCTCCACCCCGCATTGACGTCTGTTGTGGACTCTCATGTTAATAGGTGTTTGTTCAGTGCTACTTTGCCATGTTGATTATTTAGCATTTTTAACTGTATTTTAACATTATGGGATAGAGGTTTCTGGCAGGAAGAGGCAATACTTCCACGTTTTGCAACTAGCAGTTCAAACCACTGTGTGCCCTCCTGCAGCCCAACAGATGAGCAGCAAGCTAGGGCGTAACCGTCTCCCAGTTGCAGTTAAAAGTCACAGGTGGTGGGGGGGCATAATCTTCCATCACTCCCTGTTCTCAAAACCGGTTATTGTTACCAGTTTGGAAATGGATTGGCAAAACGGAAGGTATGGCTTTTTACTGTCCACCGAAGGAGTGATGAAAGGTCTGAAACTCTTCTCCTCCTCTGTTTGCACACCCCCCCCGCTTTAATTGCCACCGATCCTTTGAGACTGAACCCTTCATTTGTGTTACAGAGTCTGCTTCGTTTCCTGAAACATTGACTTTGCGAGGAATGGGGAACGCTTGGGTAGCAATATTCTCATCCTTGCAGGTGGAAATAGAAAAGGACCTAGCACTAGTTTCATTACAAAAAAACCCCTAAAACACTGACCTAGTTGCTTTTGTCTGTTTGTCCGTTCGGTTTTTTAATTTTTCCCTTTCAGTTCCTCGTTGTAACTGCTGTCGTGACCCAGCTGTTCCTGGAGCAGCCAGCAATGGCTCGGAAAAGGGGCCGTAGATTTTAAGGAACAATCTGAATTTCTGTGGGAAAAGACCCAGCATGGCAGCCCCTGAGGGGTGGAGCTAGAAATGATAGAATTGTTGGGATGATCAGTGCGTGGGGTGGGATTGCTCGAATATAAGGACAAAAAGTAACTATGAATGTTGGAAAAATTAGTGATACTTGTCACATTTTGTAGCACAGAAGCAGATTTGCAGGCTGCTGGGTTGAATGGGGTTGCACTTCTGTAATCAACCTGGCAGTGGTAATTCTGAGGGTAGCAGTTTGCAGGCGCAGCCCATGACGTGTTGGGTTTCAGAGCAAAGAAAGGATCATTTTAAAACTTTGCAATTGGCTTGGTTTTTTTGGTGGGGATCACTGGGATTTAACTTTTGGGTCAAATTTAGGCTTCGTTTACTCATTTGTATGTCACTTAGCAGCCTGTTGAATTGTCAGGAAACTGCTTTAGTTGCTAACTTCATGTTTCAGCTCCTGCCACTACTCAAGCATGTTTGGCTGTAAAAAGCCCCAAGCAGACACTTCAAATGACTCCATCTTGCTTTTTAGCTTTCCCCTCTGCGTTTATACTGACCTGGAGATGAACGGCAACCAGGTTCCCCTTTAATGTAGCAAATGGCATACGGATACCCAGTGATCGGATGTACTGAGCCCATAGTATCAGCATTGCTGCAAGTGGCAAGGGAAATGGTGTCCCTGTATACAAGTTACCCAGCCAGTTGGGTGACTTCTGCAGATTGTTGCTACATAATCTGGATGGGATCCTTTGGAATGTAGTTTTCATTTAACATCCTCATGGAGAGTAGGTTTGAACAGCTAAAAGGGGATGGGCTGCTTGACGGCAAGAGGAGAGGGACAAAAATAAGATCCTAATAGGCCATAGGAATGGCCTCTCCTTGAGCAGAAGCGAACACCCTTTCTGACAGCTGCTGCTGGCTACACGGACTGTATGTGAACCTTTCAATGTGGGGGGATTTTTTATTTTCCTATTCAGTAAGGATGGGCCAAACTCAGAAATAAAATATACAACCAGAACTTGATTTCTAATAAAATGTCCTTTTTAAAAAAAACAGAAAAGCTGGTGCAGAAATTGTTGATTGCGTCTCGTTAATTGCTGAGGGCTTAACAAAAAGCTTCAAGAGGAAAGCTCTGGTGGGAAAGATTGCTTTGCGTTTCCTATGTATTCCAAGCCTGCCTCTTTCTATCACACTCCTAGGCTTGTGTAAAACAGATTAAATGCATGTCGTAGAGTTTGACCCCGAAGGAGCCCTGGGGGCAGATCTTGAACTTAACCGTGGCTTTCAGGACAGATCTAGTTTTTTTTTTAACCTCCTTTGAATACTAATCCTCATCAGAGAATTTCCAAGCACTACACACAGGTGAGTAAGCATTATCCTCATTTTACGCTTGGGGAAACTGAGGCACTCTGATAGGACTTGACAAAGGCCATGCAGTGAGTCAGTGGCAGAGCAGAAAGATGGTCTTGTGCTTAAGGTGCTGGAATTAGACTCGGGGAATAGTGGCCCAACCTTACCTGGTAGATCTTCTCCTGGTGGGTATTGGAGTCAGATCAGCTAGCGATGGAGATGAGATTTGACTCGTTAGCAGCTCCACCGAGCCAGCTCAGCTACGGCAGAGCGGGAGCTGGGTTCTGTTCCCCCTTGTGCATCGCTAACGGAATGGTTGACTGAGATCTAATCAGTCACAGGGTGAGGCAGGTCTCACTGAGGGAGCTTCTAACCGTCACGAGGATGCACGTGTGCCCCTGAGATCTGCCTGCAGAACTATCGTTACTGGGGGTGATGCAGGCGAAGGAATGAGCCCTGCTTCCCATTGGGATCTCAGGGTGGATTGTTGAGCTGAGTAGGTGGGCGACAGAGTCGGAGGCATTGAGCCGGGAAGTCATGCGAGCCAGTAGCAGAGCTGGGGATCTCGACCCCCATCCTCTGACTCCCCAGGCTGGATTGCATTAGACCCAGCACCCTGGAGATGGAGAAGGCTCTGTATCCCATTCCCATGTGCCCCGGCTGCCTGGCCCCCAGGCAGAGAGCTGTGAAACGAGGGTTTGATTAGAAGTGTATGGGGCCGAGTGCCCATTTTCCTTCTACCTCGGACTGGGATCTCTGTCCTGGCAGTGGCAAACTCTGCAGTTTTTAAACAGACATGAAGCCCGGCTCTCCAGTGGCTAAGCGCCTTCGGCTGGGTCTGTGCAGAATTGTATGTGGGGAGTGGAGAACCCTCGTAAGAAAGGGGAAGTGTTCTGGAAAGCCAGGCAGCGCACTCGGTGCACTGGACAAGCACATCAGAGTCTGAGATGGAGGCCAGAAGGGACCTGTAATAGTATGGGAGCTCTCCCTGTTGCCCTGCACACCCCCTGCTGGCCTGGTGCTGAGTTTGTGTCCCTGCCTCAGTTTCCCCAATGGACTTTCAGTAAGGTCAGTGAAGTTCTTTTGCAGCAAACAGCCCCTTCAGGGGTCTGGTTTATTTAAACAAAGGCCAATCAGCTGTGCAGCAAGTCTTCACCCCCAGTGTCTGGGAGGGGCAAACTAATCTTAGTCTCTCAGCCCCACCCAAGTCCCTCTGTCCCGGCTCATGGCCAGAAAGGCCCCATCAACCTGGGATCCTTCTCTGCAGTCAGGCCTCTTGCTATCACCTGGGGAAGGGTCCCTCTCCAGAGAGATCAAATCACTGCAGCTCCTCTCTGGAGTGGGGCCTTGTTCCCCAGCAACCTGGTCCTGTCACTGGGACCAGATCTCCCTAGGGCTTAGCTGCTTTCCTAGGTCCCCATTTCTGGTGAGCCCTCTAAACCGCTCCTCTGAGAAACCTCTGTGTTCTAGGGCGCCCTGCCTGAGTCCCCATAGCCCTTTATAAGGCCAGTCAGGCGCTTCTTACTAATTAACTTCTGCCCAGCCACTTAGGTAATTGGCTACTCCCAGGTAACTCTAGGTTGGGTCTTTGTCCTGAGCAGAACCTGCCATGGGTAGGTTGGGTGCCTGACTCCATAAAAGGGTCAGGGTCATTAGGGTAATTTAATCCATAAACTGCATCAAGGAGACATTTTGGGATGGAGGATAAGAGCCTCTCTCTCTCCCACCTGCCTGCTCCTCCTCCCCCCGCCCCTGCAGAAACCAGCATTTGCCCCTCTCGTTCGTGTGTTCTCGCTCCAACTTCCTGATGGTGCTGGCTATGGCCCTATCCACCCCGCGGCTAGTGCCAGACCCACAACCTGAGCGGTCCAAGCTGTCAGCCCTGTTGGGAAGCAATGTTTGCCATCGGCCTAGCATTGATGGGAGCAGCTCCCTTGCTGGGTTAGTGGAGATGGGACCGTACCCCAGCTGGACAATCTGTGACAACTGCTGCTGGCCAGAGCTGGCTTCTGAGAGCTGCTGAACAGTGCAAGTGGCTTACATGCGTAATTTCTCGAGCATAGATGGGACCTAGTGATGGCTTCTGCTGTTCGAATAGGCAGATCCTGTGAGAGGTGAGTAGTAACCCCTCTGGGGGCTGTAAATATCCTAAATCTGACTGAGTCGCTCTTTTTTTTTTTTTTTTTTCCTGTTTGCTCTTCTCTTAAACCCTGTATGGTCCCACGCCTCACCTCTGCTGGGCTTGGTCACCTTCCTTGCAGGAAAAGGAGCCTGGCCTCAATTTAGCAGAGCCCATAAGCATGCGCCGAACTCCCAGGGACTTCAACGTGATCTAAAGTTAATGGTGATACTGGAAAAGAGGAGACTAAGGGGGGATATGATAGAGGTATATAACATTGTGAGTGATGTGGAGAAAATGAATAAGGAAAAGTTATTTACTTGTTCCCATAATATAAGAACTTGGGGCCACCAAATGAAATTAATGGGCAGCAGGTTTAAAACAAATAAAAGGAAGTTCTTCTTCACACAGCGCACTGTTAACTTGTGGAACTCCTTGCCTGAGGAAGTTGTGAAGGCTAGGACTATAACAGCATTTAAAAGAGACCTGGATAAATTCATGGAGGTTAAGTCCATTAATGGCTATTAGCCAGGATGGGTAAGGAATGGTGTCCCTCGCCTCTGTTTGTCAGAGGCTGGAGACGGATGGCAGGAGAGAGATCACTTGATCATTATCTGTTAGGTTCACTCCCTCTGGGGCACCTGGCATTGGCCATTGTCGGTAGACAGATACTGGGCTGGATGGACCTTTGGTCTGACCCAATACGGCCATTCTTATGTTACTGTACTCCTTAGCTCTTCCCATCAGTAGACCTCAAAGCACCTTACCAAGGAGGTCAGTAACATTCTCCCCAGTTTACAGAAGGGGAAACTGAGGCACAGAGCAATGCAGTGACTTGCCCAAGGTCACCCAGTGGAGCAAGGGATAGAACCCAGGACTCCTGAGCCCTAGTCCGCTAGCAACGTACTTTGCTAAATTAGGTTACCTGTGTCATATCAGCAGTGGCCTCGCTGCAGCCCCTTTTCTCCTCCCGGTAACAATTCTATAGCTAACCTCTAAACAAGTGGGTTTGTCTCACCAAGTCTGTTGTTCTCCATTGAACTCCAAGTTCAGGCATTCCTGCCCCTGCTGGTTTTCTGGACTGTGGCAGGAGATACTATTTCTGTATTCCTCAGCCTGGCCCTTCTGTGTAGAATTTTGTTCCCTCTATCGACGGAATAGGATTTTTCATCTCTGTAATTTAATCCATCTCTCTGGGAGCTAAATTGACAGAATAATTCTTCCGTCAGCCTACCCGTGTCTATGCCGGCGGTTAGATCGACTGCAGGGTGGTGAATATCATTCAGATTTTGATATTTTGAAATTAGAGAGATAGAGAGACAAGGAAAAAATGTTGATGAAATTCACCCTTCCCCTATTTTTTGACCAACTAGAGACAGAATTTTTTTAAATAAAAAAATTCTTGTTTTGAAATGTTGAGTTAAAATAGGGGGTGGATGGGTTAAATTTAAACAAAAATTCTCCTGTTTTGGTTAACCAGCTTTAACGCCAATACCATGTTTATGCAAACTATAATGGCTGTGAAAATCAAGATTCAGCTAGTAAACATTTGATCATCTATTAATAGGCAAATTCTAATATAAATTTAATAGTGCAATGTTGTAATGCAATTATAAATTATTCTAGTATATACAATACATTGTATATACTATATGTGCTAGAATGATAATGATACAAGCATAATCATAGTCCATTTGCAATTCATGGAGTTATAAATCAATACAATTATTATATTAATATACAAATTGACTGTAGAATGCAAGATTCAGCTACCTACAGATCTTTGATCATAATCTTTGATTTTCAGGTAAAATGGACAGCAGAGACACCATTTTAAAATATTTCTTCTCTGAAAAATGTCACTTACTAAAATTGGAATTTCCCCCCCATCCCTGGCTGTGGTGAGGGAGAATCTGAGGAGTGTGGATATTTACCACTGAAAATTGAAAACTTTCAAGTTTAACTCTGAGGCCTGGCCCTCAATTTAACTTTGCCAGTGGCTCAGCCAGTGACTTCCACTGACTAGCAAAGCAAAATAAGAATACCTAACTCTTAGGTATGGCTCATAAGTACATTTCGAAGCACTTCAATCTTTGAATGTATTTATCCTTGTGACATCCCTGTGAGGTAGGATGGTGCTGTTGTGCCCATTGTACAGATGGGGAACTGAGGCACCGAGAGGCTAAGTGATTAACCCAAGGTCACCTGGTAAGTCTGTAGCAGAGCAGGGATGTCTCCCAAGCCCTAGGTTTGAAACTGCCTTAAAGATTCCCCAGTTGGCAGGGAGGTTTCCCCAGTGCTCGCCGCTGCGCTAAAAGCTGCAACTTTAAAAGCACATGCCTGCGAGAAGAGGGAATGCTCGCTGACTTTAGATGTTTGTTTAATTTAGACATTGAAAAATCTAGACTGGAAAAGAAGATGCCCCCCCACCCCCATCCCTGAGGCTGCTGAAGTTCTGAACTAGCTGATCCCGCAGCACTGGACCTGTGAACACCAGCACACACAAGGAGGGGAAAAAAGGCCCCTTGTAGCACTGAACTAAGGGTATGTATGTCTACACTGCAGTGTGAGTCCAGAATTTGCTCTCAGGTTCAAGCCTAACTCCCGTTTTGTCTACACACAAATCACGCTAAGCCGGGACTCAGACGCATGGTCCCAGGACCCCACGGGGTGAAGGTTCCCAGCCTGAGTCAAGCCAGGACCCAGGGTTCAAGCTCTATTGTTTTGCAGTGGAGACACAGCCCCCCTGGACTCGTGCTCTGGGAGTCTGCCAAAAGTATCCCACAATCCCATGGGCCGACTTTCTTTGTCCTCTGGATAGTCAGGGTTGGCGGATAGTCAGGTTTTCCCATGGTGCACCATGAACAATGCACTAGAGCCCCCACATTTTGGGAAGGCGCTAGGAGGTCTGGGATATGGGGGTTGGACTCAGGCCCCTATAACACAGTGTAGATGATGGAGCCCCCTCTTGGGACCCCAGGGTTCAACAGTTCCGAAGCTGGGGTTACAAATGAGTGTAGACCCTCAAGACCTAGATTAACAAACCCAGGGTCCGTTAACTCAAGTTCTACGAACCTGGGGCTGAGACCTTCACAGAGATCCCCTCACATCTACTCTGCAGTTTTATAGCCCTGCAACCCAGGACCCTGAGTCAGCTGACATGGGCCAGCTGCGGGTGTTTTACTGCAGCACCGACATACCCTACGGCTACATTGCAAAGCACTGGGCCTTGAACCCTGGGTCCCAGATTGACTCCAGCTCGCATCCTCCCACCTCGAGGGGTCAGTGTGACAATGGAAGGGGAGTTAGGCTCATGCCTGAGTTGGCAGCTTGGACTCAAGTTGCTGTGTAGACAACGCTCCGCTCACCACACACACACACACACACACAGACACCCACCACCTCTGGTCTATCTCCCAAGTCCAAAGCGACAGAGTCCTGTGGCATCTTATAGACTAACAGCCATATTGGAGCAGAAGCTTTCATGGGTGAATACCCACTTCGTCAGACACATGCGAAAAAGCTTATGCTCCCTCAAAAGCTTATGCTCCGATACATGTTAGGGTACGTCTAGACTACCCGCCGTATCAGCAGGTAGCGATCGATTTCTCGGGGATCGATATATCGCGTCTCATCTATATGTGATATAGCGATCCCCGAAAGTGCTCCCGTCGACTCTGGAACTCCACCAGCACGAACGGTGGTAGCGGAGTCGACAGGGCGAGCCACGGCCGTCGATCCCGCGCCGTGAGGTCGAGAGGTCAGTCGAAATAAGAGATGTCGACTTCGGCTACGCTATTCCCGTCTCTTACATTGACCTCCCCCAGTGTAGACCAGGCCTTTGTTGCTTTTTACGGATCCGGACTAACACGTCTCCTCCTCTGACACGTCCCAAGTCCCGTTTCCCACCGCTGCAGTTCCCCTTTCTCCCAGCAGGGGCCAGGAGCGACTAGGAGGGAGCCCTCAGCAGCGCGCCGCTGCCTTTCCGCTCCACCAGGGGGCGCCTGTGCGCGCTCCTCCCTTCCCCTCCCCACGCCTTGCCCAGCCCGGGAGCGCTCCGTGCAGCCAGCCCGGCTCCCGGCGTTCACCTGCCTGTACCTGCCCCTCCGCACGCCCAGCCCCTGCCTTCCATCTTGGCCCAGCCCGGCTCCTCTCCTGCTGCCTTCCCCGGAGAGAGGTTCTGCTCCGAAGCGCCCCAGGACAGGACCAGCCACCCCCCCACCCAGACCCGGCGCCGGCCATGGGTCCCTGCTGAGCCACCCGGGGTGGAGGTAGGAAGTGGGGGAAAAGTCACCACGATCCAGCCATGGTGAGTTTCCTGCCCCCTCTGGAGACGCTCCAGTCCCTTTAAGACCCAATTCGCCCCACCCCCCCCGCAGCAAATCCCATAAATCCCCCCCCCCCCCGTTCCCCAGTTTAATTATTAGCTAATGGGACGTTTGAACAGGGTTTTTTCCCCATTTCCCTTCCCCCTCCCGCCCCCAGGAGCAGCAGCTGCCATGAATCACCTTGCAAATGGGATAGAGAGAAGCTGGGTCAGAAATAGCCTCTGGGGCTGCAGGATCCTCCTTGGCCTGATTGGGATTCCCAAGAAACCTTCCTTCCTCGTCTCTCTCTCCTTCCTCTGGCTTGTTCCCCCGGACTGGGGCTCTGGCTTCTCTGCGGGAACCTCTGCGGGGGTTGGTTTTGCTTTTCCGAGCCAAACTTCTCCGAAGGGCCAGATCCTTGTGGCATGGCTCTAGGGTGCAGGCAGAACATTGCCAGCCCCCAGCCAGCTGCCTGCGTGGGCCCCGCATGTTGTCTGGCTCATCGGGGTGCTTGTGGCCCTGTCTGAGTTCTGCCCTGAATATTTGCTCCCTTCCCTTTGTGAAGGTTTGGGCCCTTGATCCTGCCCTTGGATCTCTGCACTGCGGGACCCCGCGCAGCCTCTGCAGATCCCTTTGCAGGATTGGGGCCTTACAATGGACATTTACGCTGGTGCTAGGTGTCCCGGAGGGGTTTAGACAGGAGACGGTGACATTTTTAAGGGGTGTGTGTATGTTAAAGGGCTTGGAAGATGGGGGGTGTTATTCCTGGCCAGGTCACCCTGGGAACCCCTGAAAGGTGCCTGTTTCCCCTGCTGCCTGATGGTGTAGCTAGAATTTCTGCCAGAGCAGAGGATGGAAGGAGGCGCTCTGAGTGCCACTGACTTTACTGGACCCCATAAAAAAACACCTGGGAGCTTTAGTGTGGAACGACTGGTGAGAGGCACTTCAGAAATGTTAGTACAGCACCTGGCGTAGTGAGTCCCAGGGCTCCTGGGAAGGAGGAAGGTGTTCAGATGCCAGCTCAAGGTTCCCTTAACAGGACTGTGCTAGGAAAACTGGTTGTTTCAAACCTGATGCTTAGATGGCTCAGCCACTCCCTCCCCCAACATGGGCTGGGCTTTGTTTTCATGGCTGCTTTGGTTTCTGTGAGCAGCGGTGAGAGAGTGAGAGTTATGGATGTGTTTGCCAAGGGATTTGGGGGAGCAATTTGTGTCAAATTGGGCCCCGTTGCACCGGGCACCGACCTGAATTGCAGGCTCAGGGCTGCATGGTCAAGGTTGAATAGATTTATTTTGTTTTTAAAACACCAAAAGGGGCCCTTCCGATCATCTGATCTGGGCTCCTGCGTAACACAAGCCAGGGACTCTCCCTTAGTCTGTGTCTCCGGGAGGAAATTGAGGGGTGTAATGATTCCACAACAGCTTCTGTGTGAATGCTCTATTCCAGAATAATTACTCCACTCACAAAGTGGAGTAATTATTCCTGGGTACAATCTCTTTTATTCTGAAATAGTTTGTCTACAGGGGGAGTTACTCTGGAATGGCTATGCCAGTCAAGTTCCCCCATGTAGACAAAAAAACCCAATGATCCCTGCATTCAGCCCATATCTGGTAGTTGAGCTACAGTCCATCTTTTGGAAAGTCTCAATATCAATTATTTTAAGTGCTGGAAAATCCATCCTCTCCCTTGGGAATCTGTTTGACTGGTTAATTACCCTCCCCATTAAATGATGTTTTACTGGTTCTCACCTAGGTAATTTTGTAGCAAACAGGAGGATCTAAAACACAGGAGGAGCTAATTCTGCTCCACATCAACCACAAGTGGACAAAAATCCGAAATAAAACAAACCGACTGACCACATGTGGGTGGTGGTGGTTATGAAGTTTTTGAGGTTTTAGGGTTACACTCAGGCTGGGTTTTTAAGCTTTTCTCTATGACCATGAGGGTGGGAAACATGTTCTTTCCTTTTAATTAGGAGCAGAGAGTCTCCTGTATTCACGTGACTCCAGCAGCTGGGGCTTGGCAAAGAGTACCAGCTAGTGAGAGGTGGCAACACTGAACTGTCCCAGCTTGGATCCAGGAGTGGCCTGTTCCCGCAGGACACTATCACGACAGGCCCTGCCTGCACTCCTGTGTAATGAGGTTTTGGTCAAGCAAGCCCATTCCTGCACTGGCCTGCTGCTCATAGCCCTGGCTCCAGGAGCCAGATCTCTCGGAGCTGCATGGTTTTCAAACTTTCCCCTAACGTGCTTGGACTTAATGCAGAGCCTGTGTAAACAGTGGCTCTCATGTGGTTGGTGTGGGAGGAGGTTTTTGGATGTGCTTATAGTCCCATTCACAAGTCTGGCAAAATTCAGGGGGGGCAGCAAAGCTGGGCCTTTGAATTTTTGGTGATGTTTAAAACCGTTCTGGAGAGAGCATCCCTGTTTCCCGGGGGGGGGAGGGGCACAGCCGCCCCTCTGTC
Source organism: Mauremys mutica (assembly GCF_020497125.1). Classification (NCBI taxonomy): domain Eukaryota; kingdom Metazoa; phylum Chordata; order Testudines; family Geoemydidae; genus Mauremys; species Mauremys mutica. The sequence goes on along the minus strand of NC_059088.1, from coordinate 21,637,116 downwards.
CTGGGGCAGGGGGAGTGGGTCGGCCTCCTCTGTGATGGGGCTTTAAATCCTGGCAGTTCCTCTCTGCTGCCCCCACTTCCCATCCCCCAAATGCTGCCGCGGCTGCAGTCTCTGTGCCCGTAACTTCCCTCCCTGCCCCCGGCCTGTAGAGACTCCCCCCTCGGCGGGGGAAGCTGTGGGTTTATGGTGCTGAAGATGGGGTGCCTGGTGCAGCCCCACCCCACCTTTCAGGCCAGCAAGCGCCGGTCGGGTGCAGGGGTCACTGGCTGGGGTTGGCAGGGGGTCTCCATCTGCGGCCTGTGACTGGGAGGTGCACAACCACCCTGCTGTTCCCAGGTGGTGGTGGGGGGTCCCGGCCGGATCCTGGTTCACAGCTGAGACCCATCGGGGTGGAGGGTGAGCATGGACCCTGCTGGCTTCTATCCTGTGTGCGGAACAGGCTTCCCCTCCAACCCGTCCGTGGAGCGGCTCCGCTCCGGTAGGCGGCTGCGCCCAGCGGGTCACTGTGAATCTATTAATAGCGTGTGATTAATGCGTGTGTGCAACAGTCATCGCTGGTGCTTAGAGCCCGGAGTGGGGCTGGAAACCAGCTGTGGGAGGGGAGTGGGGTCTAGTGGCTAGAGCAGGGGGCTGGGAGCCAGGACTCCTGGGCTCTATTCCCAAATCTGTCACTGTGCCCTGAGGGGTGGGCAGTCCCTGTGCCTCGGTTTCTCTGCCCGTGAGTGGGAACGGCCTGGTGAGGCAATTTGAGAAAGGGGAGGGGTGCTGTGGGGAAGAGGCATCTCTGCTATGATCGGGGAGGGGCGTGTTTCACAGCATGACAGGCTCAGGCTTCTCCCTCCAGCCTGACCTGGTCCTGGCGTTGCAGCAACACCCCCCGGCTGGTTAATCCTTAACCCTACTCCCTTCCCCGGTGTTTGTACAGCCCCAGGGAGCCCTGCAGCCCTGGCCCCGGGGCGGGGGGGGGCCCCTGGGGCAGGATCCGGCCTGCGCAGCCACGTGCCAGCAGCCTCCCATGCTGAAATGCCTGGCCCGGGGCGGTGAGTCAGCTCAGTTCCTCCTGCCGGGGCTATTCTTAGCACCAGCCTCCCGGACCCTGGTCAGGGGATCCCCCCTCCTCCTGGCAGCCCCAGCCCCCTGTTAGCCGGGGGGCGGTTGTGGCGGAGCAGGCAGTGCCGGCTGGGGCTGGAGCTGTGTTTGTGGGGACGCCGCCCTGTGTGCTGGAGGAGCCGGGGGCAGCGTGCGGGGGTGAGGCGGGCGTGTGTGGGCACGCCCGTGCCTTGGGAGGGGCAGGAGCATGTGCGTGCTGGGAGGGGCCCGGGGGGGCCATGCCTGCTGGAGGTGGGTGTGTGCGTGTGGAGCGGGGGGGTGGGCATGCGGGTGGGTGCCCTGGGGGGACACGCAGCGGGTCGGATCTTGCCCTAAACTCCCCCCTCCCGCCCTGTGCACAGCGAACTGATGGGCCTTGCGGGGCCATTACTACATCACTAGCTGGGACAAACCTTGGCCTGGTAGCAGAGGCCTGGCTTTCACCCCCCTCCCCCACCCGTAGCTGAGATGACGTGCTGCACCCCAGAGCTGCCAGGATCCCGGCTCGGGCAGTGCCCGGCCATGCGGGGATAACGCTGCCCCTAGCAAACCCAGAGCCTTAAACAATGGATGCGTTTGTCCCGGCCCCCGGTTCCTCGCGCTGTCCTTGCTGGCTAGCGGAGGCAGCTCCGTCTCCGTGAGCCGGGCGTGAATTGTCACGGGTAGTCCTGTGCCAGTGCAATCTCTCTGCTCTTCCAAAGCCTGCCTGGTTCCCCCTCCCACAGCCCCGCCGCCGGGGTACCCTCTGCACGCCCCTGCCAGCGGGTCCCACTGCCTGCAGCGGGGCGAGCGCGCCTGGTGACGTCTGAGTGCGTCAGGTTCGGAAAGGGAGCGGGACGGGATTTTCACAGTCGGCCACGTGGCTTGTTACGTGGATTCTGGTAGTATGTGGATGCCTGGACTGAGATCGGGGTCCCCCCCTGCCCGTTGGGCTGGGCCCTGTGCAGACCCCAACTGAGATCTGGGGGGGAGGATATTGGGCTGGGCCCTGTGCAGACCCCAACTGAGATCGGGGGCCCCCGTCAGGCCACAGTCTGCACAGCCGTCCCTTCCCCAGCCAAGATCAGGGCCCCCATCGTGTGGGACCCTGCACAGACCGCTCCCCCCGCCACAGTGCTGGGCGCTGCTCACACACCAACCCCGACCAAAGTCTGGTGCCCCACATCGTGCCAGGTGCAAATAACAAATCGTTCCAGGCAGACACAGGGTGGGAGGGGAAACTGAGGCACAGAGCATGGGTGAGACTTGCCCAAAATCACCCAGCGGGCCAGAGCCAGGCACAGAACCCAGGTGTCCCAAGGCCCAGCCCTGCGCTCTACTCACTGGACCATGCTGCCTTTCATTAATCCTTGTCGCACGACTGGCCTTGTTGAAGGACCTCCCCAAGGCGTGGGGGTTTTGCCGGTGTTAGGAACCTGCAGAGGCTGAAGCGAGGTGCGATTTGGGCTCAGCCCTCCTCGGCATTGCTTCCCCGGGCAGGCAGGTTTGCGCTCGCGGCTGTGTGGACGTGAGGCTTGGAGCCGCTCTGCATTTCAGGGACGCTGTGCGACATTCAGGGTGGCGCATTTCTTGTACTGCAGTGAAGTTCTCCTGGGAGTTTTCCTGAGCCGGGCTGGGATCTTGCCCACACGTCCAGCTCAGGTTAATGAATAACTGCTAGAGAAGGCAGTTTCACAACCATATGATACTGGGGCCAGCCCTTGGCTGAGGGAGTAGAGACGCCAAAATGGGTGAGGCAGTAGGAATGCAGCGTTGTTTAGTGGTTAGAGCAGGGAGGGACGGGGAGGCAGGACTCCTTGAGGTCTAGTCCCTGCTTTGAGGGCAGGGGTGGGGCGCGGCTGGTGGTGGAGGCTGGGGGGCTGGAAATCAGGACTCCTGGGTTCATTTCCAAGTGTGGTTGAGTGGTTAGAACGCAGAGCCGAGAGAAAGGGCCTATCGTTCTATTCCTGGCTCTGCCGCTGACTCACATTAGAACCTCGGGCAAGTGAGTCACTTCCTTCCTGCGTGCCTCAGTTTCCCCCTCAGCAGCCTGGCAATAGCATTTCCCTTCTCACAGGCCTGCTGAGGCTTAAGATGGCCAGAGCTCCAGAGTGCCCCGGAGGGTGGGCCCGGCCTGAGACGCCCTCCTCAGGTGACAGCGTCTGAGCCTCCCCCACTAAGTTTCCTACCCACCAGCGGCCAGGCCACGGGCTCGTTACGTGGCAAAGGCGTGGCAGGGCTGGTGTCACTAGGTGCAGTCGCTGGCCCTGGGGTCTTGCCGGCTGCCTGCCCCGCTCCGTGGTGGTACGAAGGCCCTGCCCCCAGCCCTGCCCCCGTGCCAGGCAGATGCTGCCGGTCGGGGAAGCGCTCTGGATTGAGGAGCAGAACCCGGCCTGGGGCACCGTGAGTTCTGAGCTGCTCTCTGAGCTCAGACCGGGCTGGGAGGGCCCTGCCTGCCCAGGCCCCGTCCGGGCTGGGATCGGAACGGGGCTGCTCCCTGCCCCAATGAGCTGACCGCCTACATTTAGGACAAGAGCAAAGCAAAGCCCCCAGCCCAGTCTCCTGCCCCTGGCAGCGGCTGGCACCAGCGGGCTCTGAGGAACCCCGCGGCGATGGGCTAGCCAGCCTCAGGGGTGACTTTTCCAACCCCCCCTTTAACGAGGGCAGGGATCCCCCAACTCTGGAATGCCGAACGCCCTCCTCCCCGTGGGAGAGCGAAGCGAATCGCCTCCCCTCCCGGCCCTGCTGTGCGTTCAAGTCTCAGCCGCGTTAGATGCTTCCTGTGCCCCGGCCTGGCTTGTCCTTGAGGCCGGTCCCGGCCTTTGGGGCAGAGCGGAGCTAGTGCTCGGCTAGTTTATCTCCCCCGCTCTCACTTGTTGTTATCTGCATAGATGCTAAGAGCTCTGTGGCAGGGCCTGTCTGTTTGCTCCCTGTTTAGCCAGCACCGAGCGCAGAGGTGGGCAAACTATGGGCCACATCCGGCCCACGGGACCCTCCTGCTTGGCCCCTGAGCTCCTGGCCGGGAGGCTCGCCCCCGGCCCCTCCCCCACAGCCGCAGCATGGCGCCGGTGCAATGCTCTGGGCGGCCGAGCAAGGCAGCTGACCCGGTGACTGACCCGGTGCTCTGTGCTGCGCGGTCGCCTGGCTGGCTCCAGCCGGGCAGCCACTGATGCTCCAGGCAGCGCAGTAGGGGGCAGGGAGCAGGTGGGGTTGGATAGCGGGCAGGGGAGTTTGGGGTGGTGGTCAGAGGGTGAGGAATGGGGGTGGTGTTGAATGATTTAAAACACACAAACAAAAACAAAACTGCTGTTTGAGCCTTCAGGGCTCGTGCCAAGCTTTCCACTGAGAGCTGGGAGAGCTCAGTGGTTAGGGTGCCAGCTTCAGACTTGATTCCTGGGTTCACTTCCTTGCTCTGTCACTGACTTCCCTGTGGAACCTTGAACCAGTCATTTTGTGCCACAGTTTTCCCCTCTGTACAATGGGGATAATCGCGCTGCCCTGCCCCCTGGAGGGCTGTGAGGGTAGACACGCTGAACAGTGTCAGGTGTTTAGATACCATGGAGATGGAGGACAGATAATTTACAAGGGTTAGAAACTTGGGTTTTCTTAAAGGAAACAGAATCTCACGTGACTCTGGAAGCTGGGGATTGAATTAAGCCCCCAAATACTGCGGAAGAGTCGGCAGCACTATGGCTATGCCAGCAGTCAGGCCTGGCTGTCTGACCCTGCTCCACGCAGGCCGGGGTGGCGTGGTCTAGCACCCGCAAGGAGAACGTCGTCCTAGCCTCGTCCGGAGCCTCTGCAGCGTTCCCTCCGCGCTGCCCCTCCTCCCGCTGCCATCCCTTCCCTCCGCGAGTGCCACTGGCGTCGGTCGCGTAGCAACTGACCGCTCGCATTGTCTGTGTGGGCCGGAGGACGGAGCGCTTGGCAACAGCCAGGAGCCTGTCTGAAGTTTTCTTGCTGGCTCAGAGCTGGGATGGGGGTGGGGGTTGATCGCCATCACCCGGCCTGGGGAGGGGGCAGGGCAGAGCCACCCATCTTCTGTGCTGATGCAGTGGGGGTGGGGGGGAGAAGTGGATTGTGGGTTGTCTGTTTTTGCAGGGAGGCAAGGGGCAATCGTGTGCACACACACAGCCCAAACACCACACACATTCGCGCTCTCTCTTCCCCCCTCCCTCCCATCTCACCCTGGGGTGCTCCAGATCCTTCCAGCTGTTAACCCAGCGGGGGCAAGAATCGTGGTTCCCTTTGCCAGTAGCGTACGTCCCAGCCCTCCCCGCCCGCTGGGCAAGGCCACTAGATCGTGAGCAGTTTGCGCTCCTGGGAGGATTCTGTTTCCATCCGTGTGGGTCAGTTTCTCTCCCAGCTGAAATCAAGGGCTAAGCGTCTCTGTCAATTAATCAGGGAGATTGCCAGGGAGGGGAAAGTCAAACCCTCATGATGCACCCGGGATGGTAACAACACCTGGCAGGGTTGCAGCAGCCTCTGCCAGGGAGGGTCAGTTGCACCGTTGTATAGATGGGGAAACTGAGGCACACCCATGGAGGGGGAGGGGTGTGACTTACCCCAGAGCCGTGCACCGAGTTCAGGATGCAGCACGTGCAATGTTGCCAACTTTTACCATTTTACCACGAGTCTTGCAATATATGGTTAGTTTTTTCTTCAAGTCCCGGCTCCCAGAGTCATATGAGTGCTTGAGAATCTTTAGCTTTAAGTAATTAAGTTTTTTTTAAGGCAGGTTTCTGGCCCCGGTGCTTATGCAGAAACACTTGGAAGCACAACTCTCTAAAGGCTCAAAAAACATGGCAAATAGGGTCCCAGCATTTCTTTGTTTATTAAATCTCATTATTTTTACCCCAATCTCATGATTTTTGTGGGCTTGACTCCTGTTTTTTGAACCCCTGGGGCTGGCAAGACGGTGGGAATTCCTGGCCAGATGAAGAAAAAGAGAGAGCGTAGCTCTTTGTTGGTGCTGAATGGAGCACAAGACCCCAAAGTCATTGCACGTCTCTGCGCTAAAACGAGATAAATTTGTGTGTGTGTGAGAGAGAGACGCATGTGGTGCCTTGATGCTGGGGCAGAGGCTGATCATAGATTTACATCCTCTTGGTCTTTGTAACATCGTTGTCCTGCATTTCGGTTTATAAGCTACAGACACCCGGGCATCATGCAGCCTCTTCTAGGGTGGAGCACGGCAGCCAGTTACACAGGACAAGGCAGAGGAGTTTGGCCTAAGGGCACTGAGCAAGAGGCCAAGGGTCTCAAGTACTCGTGCAGCCCAGACAAGGCTTCAGCTTTCATGGTCGCAGCTACACTCCACGCCCTTTGGGGCAGGGACAGTCTGGTCTGTGTTTGTGCAGCACCTGGCACCATGTACTCCTGGTCTGTGACTGGGCTCCTAGGCGCTACCGTAATGCACCTAATAAATAATGTAGAGCACGTAGTCCCATGCTGTCCTGGTTCATGACTGGGGCGCCTAAGTGTTACCGTAATACACCTAATAAATAATATACAGTGCCTACCACTCTGGGGTCCTGGCCCATGATTGGGGCTTCTAGGTGCTACCGTAATACACCTAATAAGTAATGTACTGTGCCTAGCACAATGGGTTTCTGGTCTGTGACTGGGGTGCCCTGGTGCTACCGTAATACAAATAATAGGAGACCCAGATGAGATTGGGGCTCCACTGGGCCAGGCGCTGCACAGGCACAGAGCCCATGATTGAGACAGACAAAGCGGGGGAAGGAGATCCCTGTTTCACGAATGGGCCTAGAGAGATCACATGACTCCCCCAGGGTCACATGGAGTGTCCATGGCAGGGAGCTGAGCCTAGATCTCCTGGTTGCCAGCCCGGTGCCGGACTCTCGCAGCCCAAACCGCCAGTTTCGCAGCCCTAAGCCATCCCCTCCCTGGCTGGAGCAGAACCTGACGGAGGCAGCTGAGCACCGGCGTCGCCCGGGCTCCCCCGCCCTGAGCTTAGCCAGAGCTGTGACCTGTCCCGTTGTGTTCCCCTCCCCGCGCAGGGCAGCAAGGAGCGCTACCACTGGCAGGCGCAGAATGTCAAGCACAGCGGGGTGGACGACATGGTGCTGCTGGCCAAGATCAGCGAGGACGCCATCGTGGAGAACCTCAAGAAACGCTTCCTGGATGACTACATCTTCGTATCCTTGCCGGGCTGGGAGCAGGGAGGGCGACGCTGGGAACTTGGAGGATGTGGCAGGGGAGGAGGGAAACGCCGATTGCTGCCCAAAGGGACAGCAGTTTGCAAAGGGGTGGGGGTGGGGTCAAGCCCCAGCTTCCCCAGGATTGGCTGGTTCTGGATCGGCCCATTGCCGGAGTAACTCATGGAGCAATCTCATAGTCTCATAGACTTTAAGGTCAGAAGGGACCATTATGATCATCTAGTCTGATCTCCTGCACAATACAGGCCACAGAATCTCACCCACCCACTCCTGTAACAAACCCCTAACCTATGTCTGAGTTATTGAAGTCCTCAAATCGTGGTTTAAAGACCTCAAGATGCAGAGAATCCTCCAGCAAGTGACCCGTGCCCCATGCTGCAGAGGAAGGCGAAAAACCTCCAGGGCCTCTGCCAATCTGCCCTGGAGGAAAATTCCTTCCCGACCCCAAATATGGTGTCTCAGGCATCAGTGAGATGCTTTTAACGATCATATCAGTATCGTGACGGATTATTAGTATAATTTGTATCTTGGTGGCGGCCTCAGTGTGTTGGGCTGGGCCCAGGCAGAGACGCAGAGTGAGAGACAGTCGCTGCCTGAGAGAGCTCATAGTCTAAATAGGCATGACGGACAGAAGGTGGGGAGGGGAAACCGAGGCACAGAGCAGGAATGTGAATGCCCAAAGTCACCCAGTAGGGCTGTAGAGACAGGAATAAAACCCAGGCATGGATGAATGGGACCAAATTCAGTATTTTACTCAGAGAATCCCCTAATTAGAGCCAGTTGGAAAACAGATTTTCTGTCTCATGAAAAATTTGGAGATTTCAGGGTTTTGTTCCATCCTGAATCACGACGAAAAGCCAAAATTTCAAAAAAAAATTGCAAAACAAAATTCAGGTAGCAGTGTCCATGTGTCTGCTGCTGTGCAGATTTGGTGGGGCGGGGGGTGAATGTGATTGTATGTAGTAACTGTGTGCAGCCCTTTAAATGCGGGGTGGGCTGTGTGGGACAGGTGGCTCTGGATCCGGCTCTGAGGAGCCTTGGGTTCTTTTCCATTGCTTCTTCCGCTTCCTATCGTCGCTGGTCGATCCTTATCTCAGAAACCCCAGACGTACATCGGGCCGGTCCTCATCTCCGTCAACCCTTTCAAACAGCTGCCCTACTTCACCGATCGCGAGATTGACATGTACCAGGGAGCCGTAAGTAATGGGGGGGGGGAGGAAATGGGGAAACGGCCCCCAAAACATCCCACCGGGGGTTCCAGTTCCACTGTGACCCCCTCCCCGTAGCAGAGGCCGTGGAGTGGGAGCAGGGGTACCTCTATGCAGGGTAATTATCAAATAGCAGGGTGTGGGGACATGGATTTGATTCAGATCATGGAGAGGGCAGGAGCCATTCAGAAGCAGGCTGGCCTCCCCCCAGCTGGGGGCTTGTCCTCCTCGCAGTCTCTGCCCTGTTATCCAAACCTTCGCATGATCCAGATCCCGCCCTCGTCCCCCAGCGTGAGTGTCTCATTCTGGGGGACAAGGGGGTGGGGTAATGTGACAGTTGGGGTAAACGGGCATATAGTGTATGCAGGATTCGGGAGACTATTACTGGGTCCAGTTTTGGGGCCCACACTTCCAACGGGCTGTTGGCAAATAGGAGAAAATTCAGAAAAACAGCTAGAAGAATGATTCGAGAAAACCTGCCTTCTCGGGAGGGATTTAATCTATTTAGTTTATCAAAGAGAGGGCTAAGGGGTGATAAGATCACCGTCCAGGGGGATGAGATTTCTGGTAGGACACCACTCTACAGAAGACAAAGGCAGAGCCATATCCAGTAGTTGGAAGGTGCTGAAGCCAGACAAATTTTGATGAGGAATAAGGTGCAGTGGAGGGTAATTTACCCTTGGGACAATTTACCAAGGATCGTGGTGGATTTTCCATAACTTGCTGTCTGGGAATCAAGATGGGATTTTTTTTCTAAAAGCTGTGCTCTAGCTCAACCACCAGATATGGGCTGGATGTAGGAACCGCTGGGTGAGGTTCTCTGGCCTGGGCTATAGAGGAGGTCGGACCCTCAGTCCCCTGCACCTCTCCCCTGAGCCAGTAACAAGTAGCAACTTCAATCCATGGATCTCTCCGTGCTTTGCAGAGGTGGGTTGGTATTGTTAGCCCCATGTTCTAGCTGCGGAGAGCCCCAGGCAGAGAGGAGAGGGGACCTGCTCATGCACTGGGAGAGGAGACTGTGGGGGAAATTCCCCCTTCTTCTGGAGCATCCAGTGATGGGCTGGATGGATCCTGGACTAGATGGGCCATTCGGTTGCTCCTCTCTGGCTCCTCCTCAGTCCAGAGAGGTAGATACACTGGAGGGTAGGAATAGGGTCCAGAGTGACCTAGACAAATTGGAGGATTGGGCCAAAAGAAATCTGATGAGGTTCAACAAGGACAAGTGCAGAGTCCTGCACTTAGGACGGAAGAATCCCAGGCACCGCTACAGGCTGGGGACCGACTGGCTAAGCAGCAGTTCTGCAGAAAAGGACCTGGGGATTACAGTGGACAAGAAACTGGATATGAGTCATCAGTGTGCCCTGGTTGCCAAGATGGCTAATGGCATATTGGGCTGCATTAGTAGGAGCACTGCCAGGAGATCGAGGGATGTGATCATTCCCCTCTATTCGGCACTGGTGAGGCCACACCTGGAGTATTGCGTCCAGTTTTGGTCCCCCCACGACAGAAGGGATGTGGACAAATTGAAGAGAGTCCAGCGAAGGGCAACAGAAATGATTAGGGGGCAGGGGTACATGACTTATGAGGAGAGGCTGAGGGAACTGGGATTGTTTAGTCTGCAGAAGAGAAGAGCGAGAGGGGATTTGATTGCAGCCTTCAATGACCTGAAGGGGGGTTCCAAAGAGGATGGAGCTAGGCTGTTCTCAGTGGTGGCAGATGACAGAACAAGGAGTAATGGTCTCAAGTTGCAGTGGGGGAGGTTTAGGTTGGATATTAGGAAACACTATTTCACTCGGAGGGTGGTGAAGCACTGGAATGGGTTACCTAGGGAGGTGGTGGAATCTCCTTCCTTAGAGGTTTTTAAGGTCAGGCTTGACAAAGCCCTGGCTGGGATGATTTAGCTGGGGTTGGTCCTGCTTTGAGCAGGGGGTCGGACTAGATACTTCCTGAGGTCCCTTCCAACCCTCATTTTCTATGATTCTATGTAGCAGAGTGGGGCCTGCTCCCCAAATGGGAGGGAGCCCAGGGCGGCCCAGCTCTGGTGTCTCCCAGAGCAGGCTCCAGGCAGATCCCCAGGCGTATGCTGAGCGAAAACGTTGGTTAAGCCTGGCTTGGCTAAACGGGGTGGGGGTTGGCTGTAGTTTGAAGAAGGGTTTCCCCATCAGTGCCCGGCCTGCGAGGGGGTGCATCTGGCGGGGTGACCCACAAGGAACCCCGGGAGTGAATCCCAGCTGGTCCCTGGGAGGGGAAGAGAATTCCTGAAGCTGGTGAGTCATCCTGGCAGGAATTCTCAGCTGGGAGCCCCGCCTTGCTGCCAGGACACCGAGGGGGCATGTGCGATCCACGCCCCGCTCCAGCAAGGCCCCTGCCTGCAGCACCCCATTGCCCCTCCCCATGGGAGCTGCCTTGCTCCCAGCCTGCCCCCTAGTGGCAGGTGCAGAGACATTCCCTGCTCAATATTGGGGGGAGGGATAGCTCAGTGGTTTGAGCATTGGCCTGCTAAACCCAGGGTTGTGAGTTCAATCCTTGAGGGGGCCACTTAGGGATCTGGGGCAAAAATTGGTCCTGCTAGTGAAGGCAGTGGGCTGGACTAGATGACCTTTCGAGGTCCCTTCCAGTTCTAGGAGATTGGTATATCTCCAATTATTACCTAGTATCCTAGATCCCAAAGAGACATCTGGGTGCTCCGTTCAGTGCAGTTCCCGACTCCCCTCCTGAAAACCCAGCAGCCTTGTCGCTGTCCTAGGGAACTGGGGCACCAGTAGAGGGAGCGCGCTGAGCCCCTGCAAGGGGACCGTGCGCCTGCCACGCTCCTGATCCGCTGGCGTCTCCTCTCCAGGGGTGCGGCTCGGGGCTCGAGATCTGCGGGCGGATCCGTGGCAGGAGCTATCCCCCAGTGTAGCGGTGAGGGTGCTGAGATGGCGATCTAAGCAATGGCTTTGCAGGAGGCCTGGGGCGATCTGGCTAGATCAGCCCACTAGTTCCCGTCAAGGCTGTTTCCAGGGACGCAGGGGTCTAGGCTGGCCTAAGGACATGCAGGACTCCTGGGTTCTCTTCCCAGCTCAGCCACTGACCTTGTGCAAGTCATTTCCCTGCTCTGGGCCTCAGTTTCCCCATCTGTGAAATAGGAGTGGCACTGATTTACCCTCCCTGCGAGGGTTAATTAAGGTCTGTGAAGAATTCCTGTAATTAAGGTCTTTGAGATCCCTGGGAGGAAGGCAAAGGGATAGCATGATTTGGGAGACCTCGTCCTCTGCCCCCCAAAGCCCTATGTCATTTTGAGCTCACTGTGTCCCCCAAGTCCTTACAAGTCTCCAGTGTGTTTTGTTTGCCAAGCGCTCACCAGAGCGGGTGGAACGAAGGTCCCTGGAGCGCTGACATGGACTGTAAGTTCTTTGGGGCAGGAACTGTGTTCACTGTGTTTGTACAAGCCCCCCACTGCAATGGGGATCCCGGAATGGAGCCCCCCCAGTGCCACCTGAGACAAATAACTAGAGAGCTGGGGTCTCCTCGCCTGCCCCCTCCCTGTGCACAAACGTCCCGACTCCTGCGCGGTGGAATAACCGAGTCCCCTGCCGGTGCGTTGGTTGCAGGCCCAGTACGAGAACCCGCCCCACATCTATGCCCTGGCCGATAACATGTACCGCAACATGCTGATCGACGGGGAGAACCAGTGCGTCATCATCAGGTAGGGCGGGGCCGAGAACAGGGGCAGAAGCCACTGGGGCAAGAGGGTGAGGGCAGAAGCAGGGTCCACATCTGGAGCCCGGAAGGGGAGGGGGACGGACGGACGTAGGGTCCACATCTGGGCATGTGCCAAGTTCTAGCTCTAAGACCTTTCCTGGTGCCCGGGTCACACACCGAGGTACCAGAGCGGCGTAGCTCTGCCAGGCTGGCCGTAGCCCTCCGGCACGTTGGCAGAGACTGCTGGGAGAGCCCCTCCCTCTCCCATCCCCCCATGACAACCTAGTGTCCGTCTCTACGTTTTACTGATGGGGAGATTGCGGCACGGTCCTGCAGTCCCTGCTGCCAGCCCTGGCAGGGTGGGGTTGGACGCTGCGCAGGCCCCGACACCCACCCTCCTCGCCCACATTCGGGGAGGAGACTCTGTCTCTGGCTAGTTACCAGAGTACTTGAGCAAGTCCCAGTCGTTACCATATTTATCCTAGTAACCGTGAGGCAGGGCTGTTCCCCCCAGGCTGTAGACGGGGAACTGAGGCTAAGGGACTGATGGAGCAGAGAGCTGAGCCCGGGGCTCCCAAGTTCAAGGCTGGTGCCCTGACCACTGGGCCATTCTGCCTCCTTTAAAGGAGAGTCTCTGTCTGGCTTCAAGCAGGGCAGGAAAAACGTAGATGCAACGAACCAGGTTCTCCTCCCAGGCTCCCTGACCTCCAGACGGCACTGGGCTAGGGTGGGGCGTCCTCCCTGGTGGGGCGGAGAAGCCAGCGTTCGCCCGTCTCTCTTGCAGTGGGGAGAGCGGCGCTGGCAAGACGGTGGCGGCCAAATACATCATGAGCTACATCTCCAAGGTGTCCGGCGGGGGCCCCAAAGTGCAGGTACCGCAGGGCGTGACAGGGCAGGGGGAAGCGGTGGGGGTCCGGGAGCCCGGGCTGGCTGGGAGCAGTTGGGCTGGGGGTTCCTGCAGGGCCTGGGCTGACGGCCTCCTCTAACGAGCGTCCTGCTTCCCCCCAGCACGTCAAGGACATCATCCTGAAATCCAACCCGCTCCTGGAGGCCTTTGGAAACGCCAAGACCGTTCGCAACAATAACTCCAGCCGCTTCGTGAGTGCCTGGGCTCCCGGGGGCTTTGCCCGTCCCTCCTGATCGGGGCGCTCGGCAGTGCCCGGGCTCCCGGGGGCTTTGCCCGTCCCTCCTGGTCGGGGCGCTCGGCAGCGCCCGGGCTCCCGGGGGCTTTGCCCGTCCCTCCTGGTCGGGGCGCTCGGCAGCGCCCGGGCTCCCGGGGGCTTTGCCCGTCCCTCCTGGTCGGGGCGCTCGGCAGCGCCCGGGCTCCCGGGGGCTTTGCCTGTCCCTCCTGGTCGGGGCGCTCGGCAGCGCCCGGGCTCCCGGGGGCTTTGCCCGTCCCTCCTGGTCGGGGCGCTCGGCAGCGCCCGGGCTCCCGGGGGCTTTGCCCGTCCCTCCTGGTCGGGGCGCTCGGCAGCGCCCGGGCTCCCGGGGGCTTTGCCTGTCCCTCCTGGTCGGGGCGCTCGGCAGCGCCCGGGCTCCCGGGGGCTTTGTCCGTCCCTCCTGATCGGGGCGCTCGGCAGCGCCCGGGCTCCCGGGGGCTTTGCCCGTCCCTCCTGGTCGGGGCGCTCGGCAGCGCCCGGGCTCCCGGGGGCTTTGCCCGTCCCTCCTGATCGGGGCGCTCGGCAGCGCCCGGGCTCCCGGGGGCTTTGTCCGTCCCTCCTGATCGGGGCGCTCGGCAGCGCCCGGGCTCCCGGGGGCTTTGCCCGTCCCTCCTGGTCGGGGCGCTCGGCAGCGCCCGGGCTCCCGGGGGCTTTGCCCGTCCCTCCTGATCGGGGCGCTCGGCAGCGTCTGCCGGGGCCTGGGAGGCAGCCTGCCCTCTGCCCCCTGCCAGCTGGCCGTCGCTGAATGCTTCACAGCCATGCACCAACTCAGCCTCACAACCCCTCCCTGCAGCTTAGTGCCATTAGCTGCATTTTACTGATGGGGAAACTGAGGCACGGAGAGGGACCGGGACCTGTTGCAATGCGTCAGTGGCAGAGCTGGGAGTTAGAGCCCAGATGTCGGGCTCCCAGTCTCCTCCTGCAATAGCTGCTAGATGCTGCTCTGCTACCACAGCTGGCGAATAGAACCCAGGAGTCCGGGCTCCCAGGTCTCTGTTCTACCCACTAGACCCCACTCCCCTCCCAGAGCTGGGAACAGAACCCAGGCATCCTGACTGCCAGCCCCCACCCCCGCTCTAGCCCCCACTCCTCCTCCGGAACAGAACCCAGGAGTCCTGACTCCCAGCCCCGGCCCCCCAACCACCAGCCCCCACTCCTCTTCCAGAACAGAACCCAGGATTCCTGGCTCCCAGCCTCCCCCACCCCACTAGCTCCCACTCTCCTCCCAGAGCTGGGGACAGAACCCAGGAGTCCTGGCTCCCAGGAGTTGGCTTGACCACCAGACCCTGCTCAGCGAGGGAGGAGGCCAGCTGGCTCTGGGGTCTCAAGCACGTCCCGGGCGGGGGATGCTCTGGGGGTGGCATCTCTGCTGCGGGGACCTAGCCTGGGGGTCCGGCTCACCTGGCCTCCCCTCCCGTCCCAGGGCAAGTACTTCGAGATCCAGTTCAGCCGAGGCGGGGAGCCCGACGGGGGCAAGATCTCCAACTTCCTGCTGGAGAAGTCACGGGTGGTGAGCCAGAACGCCGGCGAGAGGAGCTTCCACGTGTACTACCAGGTGCGTGGGGGGGGCAGGGTCTGCGCTGAGCCCAGTACCCCCTCCCCCCGCCAGCGTGTGACCCCCCCGCTCTGTCCTCTCTCTCTGCCCAGCTGCTGGAGGGTGCCTCCCCGGAGCAGCGGGAGAACCTGGGCGTCACCAGCCCGGATTATTATTACTACCTCAACCAGTCGGCGTCCTACAAGGTGGACGACATGAACGACCGGCAGGAGTTCCAGGAGACGCTGGTACGGGAGGCGGGGTGGGGGGTGGGCGTTTACACAGCCAGATCGATGCAAGGAGCTCACGGTCCCCCATGGTGCCCCCAACCCCCTGCCTGCTGCCCCCCCCCACCACGCTCATCACAGTGCCCCCTACCACTTCCTGGTGCCCCCCATCTCAGTGCCCCCATCCTCCAACCCACGTCTTGCTGCCCCCCGCTTCTGCCACCATAGAGCCCCCACCCCCTACTGCTCCCCATCCCCCAACCCTCATCCTGGTGCCCCCCTGCTATGGCGCTCCCCATTCCCCCCCCCCAGTGCTCCCCCCATCCTGGTGCCCCCCCAACTCTCCATCCTGGGCCTCTGAGCTCCCATCCCCCCGCCCCACCCCTGTTCCCAGCCTGGCGTCAGCGCCCCCAGCCTGACGCCTCCCCCTGCTCCCTGTCCCCAGGCGGCCATGGAGGTGGTGGGGCTCTCTGGGGAGGAGCAGGCCCTGGTGCTGCAGATCGTGGCCGGGATCCTTCACCTGGGCAACATCAGCTTCCGGGAGGAGGGGAACTACGCCGCCGTGGAGAGCGAGGACTGTGAGTGCGGGGCCAGAGGGCACTGGGGTGGGGGGCCTCTCGGGGGCTGGCTCAGAGTGGATATGGAGCGGGGGGGTCTGTCAGGCCTGGCTGTGGGGTGGGGATGGTGTAGGGGGATCCCCATCAGGGCACGGCTTGGGGCCTGGGGGAGGTGTCACAGCCTGGCTTGGGGCCTGGGGCGATGTCACGGCCCGGCTCGGGACCTGGGGGGGTGTCAGGGCCCGGCTCGGGGCCTGGGGGAGGTGTCACAACCTGGCTTTGGGGCCTGGGGGGTGTCACGGCCTGGCTTGGGGCCTGGGGGGTTGTCAGGGCCCGGCTTGGGGGCCTGGGGGGAGTGTCAGGGCCCGGCTCGGGGCCTGGGGGGAGTGTCAGGGCCCGGCTCGGGGCCTGTGGGGGGTGTCACGGCCTGGCTTGGGGGCCTGGGGGGGGTCACGGCCTGGCTCGGGGCCTAGGGGGAGTGTCAGGGCCCGGCGGGGGGCCTGTGGGGGGTGTCACGGCCTGGCTTGGGGGCCTGGGGGGTGTCACGGCCTGGCTCGGGGCCTGGGGGGGTGTCAGGGCCCGGCTCGGGGCCTGGGGGGGTGTCACGGCCCGGCTCGGGGCCTGGGGGGGTGTCAGGGCCCGGCTCGGGGCCTGGGGGGGGTGTCACGGCCCGGCTCGGGGCCTGGGGGAGGTGTCACAACCTGGCTTGGGGCCTGGGGGGTGTCACAGCCTGGCTCGGGGCCTGGGGGGGTGTCAGGGCCCGGCTCGGGGCCTGGGGGGGTGTCAGGGCCCGGCTCGGGGCCTGGGGGGGTGTCAGGGCCCGGCTCGGGGCCTGGGGGGGTGTCAGGGCCCGGCTCGGGGCCTGGGGGGGTGTCAGGGCCCGGCTCGGGGCCTGTGGGGGGTGTCACAGCCTGGCTCGGCGCCTGTGGGGGTACTCACACCCCGGCTCGGGGCCTGGGGGGTGTCACAGCCTGGCTCGGGGCCTGGGGGGTGTCACAGCCCGGCTCGGGGCCTGTGGGGGGTGTCACAGCCTGGCTTGGGGCCTGGGGGGTGTCACAGCCTGGCTTGGGGCCTGGGGGGTGTCACAGCCTGGCTCGGGGCCTGGGGGGGTGTCAGGGCCCGGCTTGGGGCCTGTTGGGGGGTGTCACAGCCCGGCTCGGGGCCTGTGGGGGGTGTCACAGCCTGGCTTGGGGCCTGTGGGGGGTGTCACAGCCTGGCTTGGGGCCTGGGGGGTGTCACAGCCTGGCTTGGGATCTGGCTTGGGGTTGGGGTGGCCCTGTCAGGGTCTGGCTCAGAGTGGATCTGGAATCACAGAATCGTAGAATATCAGGGTTGGAAGGGGCCTCGGGGGGGGGGGGGGTCTGTCAGGCACCTGATGCGGGGGGGGGGGCGGGGGGAACCTGACGTGTGTGGCCCAGGGATCTGCCTCCATCCATTGGGGGGCCCCACCTTCTCCTGTTTCCTTCCCCCCTCCCATCCTCTCCCTCTGGGGAGGAGGGTCCCTGGGGATGGGGCTCCACCGGCCCCTCTGGATGTGCGGGGGCTGAGGACGGCGATTCCCCACCCACCTTGGAGGCAGGCGGGAGGGAGGCGAATCCAGCAGCCGGGGTTGGGGTGAAGGGGGGGAGCTGTGCTGAGAGGCAGATGGGGTTGGGGTGCTGCCCCTGACACCCTCCCCCCTTATCCTCGCCCTCCCCAGTCCTGGCTTTCCCCACCTACCTCCTGGGCATCGACCAGAGCCGGCTGAAGGAGAAGCTGACCAGCCGGAAGATGGACAGCCGGTGGGGCGGCAAGTCGGAGGTGATCGACGTGACGCTCAACGCCGAGCAGGCCAGCTTCACCCGCGACGCCCTCGCCAAGGCGCTCTACTCCCGGCTCTTCGACTACCTGGTGGACGTGAGTCACCCACCCCGGGGGCCCCGTGTCGAGCTGCCGCCGGGCCCCCACCTGCTCTCTCTCTGTGGGGACTTGGTGTCTGATCCCCCTCAACCCCACTTTATCCCCCCCACCAGTGACCCTTCCAGGGCTCTGTCGCCCCCCCCCCCCACAAATTTTCCAGGCAAGACCCTGAATTCCCACCTCCACCTCCCCCTTTCTCTGCTCTGCCCCCAGGCCGTCAACAAAGCGATGCAGAAGGACTACGAGGAATATAACGTCGGGGTGCTGGACATTTACGGCTTCGAGATCTTCCAGGTACCGCGGGGCAGGGGCGCGAGAGAGACCGTCCTGGGCTTTCGGGTTCCTAGGTCCCTTCCTGGCTCCCCGGCTTTCAGGGGCTTGGGCTAGCAGAAGAGGAGAAGCACGTTGAGAAGATCTGGGATTCCCCCTCCTCCAACCATTTGCAAACCCCTTCTCCCCTGGGGGCTGGGGGCCGTGGGGGGGCGACAGACAGCGCGTGAGCTGGGTGCCAAGGATGCCCCTTTGCCGCCCAGGCCCTTGGCCCGTCTCAGCTGTCTGTGACATCCCCTTCTGCTGCTCTGAGCGAGCCAGAGCCCCCTTTGGTCGCGCTCTGCCTCCCGGGGGAGAGGGGGGGGAGAGACCTCCATGCCAGCATGGCCCTGCCCAGCGTAGACCCCAGTGTCTGACGTGTCTGTCTGTCTCCCCCGCCGCAGAAAAACGGCTTTGAGCAATTCTGCATCAACTTTGTGAACGAGAAGCTGCAGCAGATTTTCATTGAGCTCACCCTGAAGGCAGAGCAGGTGAGGGGCAGGGGGTGAGGTGGGTAAAGGGAGGGGGCAGGGGGAGGAGCAGGTGGTGGGGTGGGAAAGGGGACAGGTGGGGGGAGGAGGTGGGGGAGGGAGGGGGCAGATGAGGGGCAGAGGGAGGAGCTGGTGTGGGGTGGGAATGGGTGGGGGGGGTCAGCCAATGGGTTTACGAGGCAGCGTGGGCCAGTGGACGAGGCACTGAGCTGGGGCCCAGGACCCTGGGTGCTGTTCCCAGGTCTGCCATTGACCCTGGGCAAGATCCTGCCCCTCTCTGTGCCTCAGTTTCCCTTCCTGCCTGTTGCCTAGTGGGCCTTTTGGTATTTGTACAGCGCCTGGCACAGCGCAGCCCCCGGCCCAGCTGGAGTCTCTGTGGGCTGTGCAGTCTAAGCGCTCGTGTCTGCCTCTGGTGGCCGGCACCTGCAACTACCACCACCTGCCACTGATTCGCCGCGGGGGGTGCCCCCCAGAGTTCGGACACGGGCAGAGCCCAACCCCCGCTCTCCCACAAGATCTGGGGCTGCCCCGATCCCAGCACCCCCTCACAATCGTCCCTCTCCCCCCAGGAGGAGTACGTGCAGGAAGGGATTCGCTGGAGCCCCATCGATTATTTCAACAACAAGATCGTCTGCGACCTGATCGAGAGCAAAGTGGTGAGCGAGCGGCCGCCCCCACCCCCTCTTCCAAATACCTCAGGCCTTGGGGGAAGACAACCTGTGTGACCCCTCCCCCAAGCCTGGGACCGCTGCCGCCTTGAGTCTCTGGTCCCCACGGAACCTGGATCCCCATAACTGCCCCCCTCCCACATCCGTCTGAGCTTGGTGGGGGGCTCTGCCCCCCAGTCTCCCCTTTAATCGGCGTCTCCTTTGTGACCTGGGGTCTCCTTGCCGACCTCTCCTAGTCCCCTTCTTAATCAGGGTCTCCCAGCAATGTGGGGGAACCCCCAGCTTCCCCTTAATTGGGAGCCAAGGGTACCCCCAGTTCCTCTCCCTTAATCGGGATCTGTTCAGTGCTGTGGGGGAACCCCAAACCCTGCCTCATTGCAGCGCCAGAGCTGCCCAGGAGGGGGCGCTGGCTCTCCTGCTGGCCAGCGCTGGGAGCGCAGGGGCTGGGGAGTGGCGCCCCCTCCTGGCTGAGCGGTCCGGTGTCTCCCCCCCGCCCAGAACCCGCCGGGGCTCATGAGCATCCTGGACGACGTGTGCGCCACCATGCACGCCAAGGGCGAGGGCGCCGACCAGAGCCTGCTGCAGAAGCTGCAGATGGCCGTGGGCACCCACCAGCACTTCAACAGCTGGAACAAGGGCTTCATCATCCACCACTACGCCGGCAAGGTCAGCGTGGGGGGGGGAGTCCTGGGGAGGGCTGGGTAAAGGGGGCGTGGGCGGGACGGGATATATTAGGGTAGAGGGGAAAAGGAGGCGGGGTGCTGGGGACAGGGTACAATTACTATAGAGGGGGGGAGGAAAGGGGTAGATTAGGGGTGAGAGGTGGCTGAGGGAGGGGTAGATGGGGGTGCTGGGGGAGATGGATGTGGGGGTGCTGGAGGGGTAAGTTAGGGTGGAGGGGGAGGCTGGGGGAGGGGTATGTGGGGGGGCTGGGGGAAGGGGAGGTTGGGGGAGATGGATGTGGGGGTGCTGGGGGTAAGTTAGGGTGGAGAGGGAGGCTGGGGGAGGGGTATGTGGGGGGGCTGGGGGAAGGGGAGGCTGGGGGAGATGGATGTGGGGGCTGGGGGGTAAGTTAGGGTGGAGGGGCAGGCTGGGGGAGGGGTTGATTCCGGTGGAAGGGGAGGCTGGGTTGGAGGGCAAAGGGGGTCAGGGTTGGCGGGGGCTGTCATAGTTAGGGAGAGGGCTTGGACTGGGGGGGCACCTGGTGCTTTGCCCCAGGAGCTGCGTATTCTAGGCCTTTGGTGTGTCCCGTCCCCCTGCGCGTGCCCCAGTCTGGCGCTCCCTGGCCGTGGCTGGCCTGGCTCCGGGCTGGGCCCCCCTGGGGGGATGGCGGACCTGGGCTCTGTGATGGGGAGGGGCTCATTCCCCTTGGGGAGGCTGTGTGAGGGAGCCCCCCCAGCACGCCGGCTCCAGGCCGTTCCCCGGGCCGCTGCCTGAGACCTCGGCTCTCCGTCCCTTAGGTCTCCTATGACGTGGAGGGATTCTGTGAGCGAAACCGCGACGTGCTCTTCATCGACCTCATCGAGCTGATGCAGAGCAGTGAGCTGTGAGTGCCACTTCCCTGGGCCGGGAGGGCAGGGCAGGCCAGTGGTTAGAGCAGGGGGGCCTGGGAGTCAGGACTCCTGGGTTCTGTTCCCAGCTCTGGGAGGGCAGTGGGGTCTAGTGGTTCGAGTGTCGGGGTCGGCAGCTAGGACGCCTGGGTTCTATCCCCAGCTCTGCTGGTTTAGGATGTAATGCCGATAAGAGCTGAATATTTTCATTGCTCGGGGTTATGTATCTGGTACAATAACCCTGCCCTGGAGGTGGGGGGTAGGGCCGTCCCTGGCCCCGCTGCCGAGGAGACGGCTGAACGGCACGGTGGGCTTTGTGCTGTGGACGCTTGACCCCTGGGACCTGAGCTGAGGCCCAACAAACTCGTCCCATGCTGGGTTGCTCCTGGGCTGGCCTCCAGCTGGTGACGGAGAGAGCAAAAGGCTTCGTATCCCAGCCAGTCCCTCCCCAAACCTCCCTGCCCCACAGGGCACTGACATCATTTCCCTCCCTCCCCACCGTAGCCCCTTCATCCGAGACCTCTTTCCTGAGAACATCAACGCGGAGAAGAAAGGGCGCCCCACCACAGCCGGGAGCAAGATCAAGGTACCTGAGGGAGGCTGGGGGGAGCAGCCCCATCCCTGCCCAGCACGGAGATCTCCCTGCTGCGTCTCTGGGCCTCCCCCCCAGCCGGTTGGAGCCGTCGGGGGATTATTCTGGCTCCTGTGCTCAGGCTGGGGCAGCTCCGGGAGCGCCACTCAGCAGATTCCCCCACTCACCGCTCGGCTGGTTTTTGGCTAATGATACTCAGCTGTCTTATCCCCCACTGCCCTCCCCCACCCTGCTACAGTTTCCATTGGACACAGGATGCCTAGTGCTGCCAGACAGCGGCCACGCCCCACCCCAGAGCTAGCCGCATTTCAGTGATCCCTGGCTGGGCCTTTTAGTAAGGGGGCGGGGTTTGAGAGATTGGGGGAGGTGCTATCGAAACACAGGACAGTAGATCTGAGCTTTATTATAGTCAGGGCTGGTGCAACCATTTAGACGACCAGGGTGCTAGGATTTGGGGGGCACCATTTTCTTCGGCAGCGACCGCGGCGGCCGGATCTTCAGCCACCACCGGCATTTAGGCGGAGGGAGCTGGGGCAGAGGGGTGCGGGGAGGGCCGCCTGCCGCAAGTAAGGGGGGAGCAGCACGCAGGGGAACTCCACGCCCCAGCTCACCCCTGCCCTGCCTCCTCCCTGAGCACGCCGTGGCTGCTTCACTTCTCCCGCCTTCCAGGCCTGCGGCGCCTAAGCTGATTGGTGCCACAAGCCAGGGAGGCGGGAGAAGTGAAGCAGCCACGGCGTGCTCAGGGAGGAGGTGGGGCAGGGGTGAGCTGGGGCAGGGGGGCAGAGGGTGGGGAGCTGCTGCGGGGTGGGCTCGGGGCGGGGGCGGGGGCGGGAGGGCGCAAGGTGGCAGTTTCGCCTAGGGCGCGAAACATCCCTGCACTGGCCCTGATTATAGTTCAGAGGAGTCGTGTCATACGTGAATTCAACTTACACGATTTTAACTCTACGCGCTCGGCAAAAAAAGAGAGAGAACGGACAATGTAAATACCGTACCTGTAGTGCAGGCGATTCCACCCGCCATTCCCCTCAATGGTCATTTTGACGATACGCGATTTTCGCCTTACGCGCTGACTTTAGACCCTAACCCCCGCGTAAGACGCGACTCCCCTGTAGCAGTGGGATGTCTCTGTCATCATAGGGGTAATACGGCCGCCCATCACCCTGGTATCTGAGTGCCTAGCTCGGCAGCCATATTAGCTGCGACCCCATTTAAAGGTTGAAGGGGGGGAAGGGGGTGGATGGAGGTGGGGAGTGCGGGTGTGTGCGGGGGTCCGGTTACCATAGAAACCCTCCATCTTTTGGGGCTTAAGCTGGTTTGTTCCTTTGAAGAAACAAGCGAACGACCTGGTGGGCACCCTGACGAAGTGCACCCCCCACTACATCCGCTGCATCAAACCCAACGAGACCAAGAGACCCCGCGACTGGGAGGAGAGCAGGTGGGGGCCACGAGCCGGGGGCTGCTCCGCCCTTCCCCCTTGGGCAGCTGTTGTCCCTGCCCCCCGATCCCCTCACTCCCAGCCTTCGGCCCCTGCAGCGTTTCCCCTTCATTCCTTTCCAGACTGTTCCCTGCTCTGCAGGGCCGGTCGGACTCTCCGAGTGCCTCCAGCTCCCGGCTCTGGGGGCGGCTGGGCCCCCATCTCCCGACATGGATGGGCTCTGCTGCCCAGCCAGGGGGAGACGGGTTGGGGAGCAGGGGGTCTGGTTACCCGTCCCTTGCTCAGCCCTGTCGCTGGCTTCCTCCAGGGTGAAGCACCAGGTGGAATACCTGGGCCTGCGAGAGAACATCCGGGTGCGCCGGGCCGGCTACGCCTACCGGCGGGTCTTCCAGAAGTTCCTGCAGAGGTAGGAGCCGCCGTCCCATGGGCAGGGGAGGAGACGGGGCACAAGCCTCGGCCTGTTGCCGCTGGCGCTATGGGAAGGGGCACCGGGCAGAGGAGACGGGGTCCCCCCAATAGGGAACTGGGAGGGAGGCAAGTATGAGCCATGCTGACGCAGGGGTCCTCTCCATGGGGGTCACCTCTGCCCCCTGTGGCTGCTCCGTGTCAGAGGCGGCTGGGTGTGGAGCCCCTCAGCGCAGAGGCTTGTGCTGTGGGCTCCGGAGGCCCCCGTTCGATCCCAGCGCCGGGGGCCAGCCCGTGAGGGTGGTGGCTGCTCTGATGGCTCGTGTGATGCCACGTGGGCTCAGCAGGGAGGCTCTGATCCAGGGAACGCGTCGGGGGCAAGGCCAGGGTTTCCCTGCATCGCACCCCGGCTCGCTGGATACCCGGGGGCTGCCCCTGGAGGGCAGAGTGCCGGGGGCTGCCTCTGGGAGACGTCCCTCCGCAGCGCCTCCCCCCCCCGACCCCCGCTCTCTTACTGAGCCCCTAGGACAACCTGCCACCCCCCCTCTCCCTCCCCAGGTACGCCATCCTCACCCCCGAGACGTGGCCGGCCTGGCGGGGGGACGAGAAGCAGGGTGTGGTGCACCTGCTGCGCTCCGTCAACATGGACCCAGACCAGTACCAGCTGGGCCAGGGCAAGGTCTTCATCAAGGCCCCAGAGTCGGTGAGTGGGGGGGGAGAGGAAGGGGGGCTGACCTTGGGGGGAGGGGCGGGGAGAGGCCAATGCGGGAGGCAGTCCCTGGAGTCGTGGAGGGACCAGGCCCTGAAGCTGCTGAGTGGGGGAGCGGGACTGTCACCCTGCAGAGCAGGGGGCTGGCTCCCAGTTGGGGATTAGGGAGGCTGGGCCTGGTGTGCATTTGGGGGGGAGAGGAGGAAATCACCTGGCAGCCCCCCTAAGCCGGTGCTCCCTGCCCCCACAGCTGTTCCTGCTGGAGGAGATGCGGGAGCGGCGTTACGACGGATACGCCCGGGTCATCCAGAAGGCCTGGCGCAAGCACGTGGCCGTGCGCAAGTACATCCGCATGAGGGAGGAAGGTGGGTCCCGTGTGCCCTCCCCCCCCCCCCCCTCCGATTGCCCAGCCCTGGGGAAAGCAGAATTGGGCCCGGCCACCTCCAGCCGCTGCTCAGATATCAGGTGCATTACGGTAGTGCTTACAGGCCTGCATGGAGAGCAGGGCCCGGATGTGCCAGGTGCTGCACGGACACAGGGAAGGAGACGGTTCCTGCAGCTTGGCACTCACGCACCGAATAGACCCAGGCTGGGAGAAAGGACGGAGAATTGCCCTCACTTTTTGGTTGGGGAAACTGAGGCCTGGAGCTGCAGTGACCTGCCCAGGGTCGTCCCCCAACCCGTCCCTCCTTCCTTCGGCTCCTGGGGGTGGCAGCGCTCCTGAGGTTTCCCCATTGAGTGATGCAGCCATCCCCTCCATTGATCGCTGTGCATGGGGGGGTGCACACACGTACACCGGCCCGGGTAAGCCGGCATGACCCTCATGCTCTGAGGCTCGGCCAGAGGTGACTCCTGTTGGTAAGGGATGGACTCCAGGTGAACTGAGAGTGCCCATGCATGGGACAAAGGCGTGAGGGCTTGTCCACCCTGGGAAACTGCCCTCCCACCCCCCAGTAACCTTTAGGTGTATGTGAGGCAGTGGGTGTAAATTGAAAGTGGCTCCCCTAATACCCCATCACCCCCCCCCCCACACACACACACGCTATTGCTGCCTAGATCGGTGATTGTGGACTAAACTTTGCCCCCTCGGGACAGCAGCTGGACCGGGCAGGACTCCAGAGTCCAGTTCTGGTGCCCACCCCTCGAGAAGGAGGTTAGTAAATTGGGGAGGGGCCAGAGGAGAGCCGCGAGGAGGATTAAAGGATTAGAGTGAGAGACTCACGGAGCAAAATCGATTTAGCTTAACCCAGAGGGATAAGGGGCGACTGGAGCCCAGTCGCTAATTACCTACGTGGGGAACAAGTCTTCAATAACGGGCTCTTCAGCCTAGCAGAGAAACGTCGAACACGCTCCAGGGGCTGGAAGCGGAAGCGAGAGACAGGAAAGGACATGGAGGTTTTTAGCAGTGAGAGGAATGAACCCTGGGCTCAGTTTCCTCAGCGTCCGGGGGATTCAGTCTCGCTGACAATTTTTCAGTCCAGATCGGCCGTTGCTCTCTCAGCTCTGCTCTGGGAGTTAGCTGGGGGCAGGGCTCTGGTCAGTGGTGCCCAGGGGGTCGGACTGGTTGGTCACAATGGTCCCGTCTGGGACCCGAGCCCAGCACTTGGAAGCCAGGCCCAGGCTTGCTTCAGAATCCGTCCCCGTGTGGACAAGGCCTGAGTCAGAGTCGGGGTGGGGGGAAGGGGATAAACACCCACCCCGCTCGACAAGGTTTAAGAAGGTCTGAGTCCCCCCCGTGTCTCCCCCTCCCAAAGCCTCCAACATCCTGCTGAACAAGAAGGAGCGCCGGCGCAACAGCCTCAACCGCAACTTCGTGGGCGACTACATCGGGCTGGAGAGCCGGCCCGAGCTGCGGCGCTTCGTGGGCCGGCGCGACCGCGTGGACTTTGCCGACACCGTCACCAAGTACGACCGGCGCTTCAAGGTGAGCGCGGGGCCCCCCGGCTGCCCCCTCTGCTGCCTTCGCCCACGGCAGGACTGGGCTCTGCTCTTCTCCCGCTCGGCCCCAGGGTCCGGCTCTGCTCCCCCCGAGATCTGTCCTCCTCCTGCCCCAGGGCCGGGCTCTGCTCTCCCGCCGCCTCAGGGACAGGCTCTGCTCCCCTGGCTCCCTCCTCCTCCTCCTCCTGCCCCAGGGCCGGGCTCTGCTCTCCCCCCGCCTCAGGGCCGGGCTCTGCTCCCCTGGCTCCCTCCTCCTCCTGCCCCAGGGCCAGGCTCTGCTCTCCCCCCGCCTCAGGGACAGGCTCTGCTCCCCTGGCTCCCTCCTTCTCCTCCTGCCCCAGGGCCGGGCTCTGCTCTCCCCCCGCCTCAGGGACAGGCTCTGCTCCCCTGGCTCCCTCCTCCTCCTCGTGCCCCAGGGCCGGGCTCTGCTCTCCCCCCGCCTCAGGGCCGGGCTCTGCTCCCCTGGCTCCCTCCTCCTCCTCCTCCTCCTGCCTCAGGGCCGGGCTCTGCTCTCCCCCCGCCTCAGGGCCAGGCTCTGCTCTCCCCCCACCTCAGGGCCAGGCTCTGCTCCCCTGGCTCCCTCCTCCTCCTCCTGCCCCAGGGCCGGGCTCTGCTCCCCCTCAGATCTGTCCTCCTCCTGCCCCAGGGCCGGGCTCTGCTCTCCCCCCGCCTCAGGGACAGGCTCTGCTCCCCTGGCTCCCTCCTCCTCCTCCTCCTGCCCCAGGGCCGGGCTCTGCTCTCCCCCCGCCTCAGGGACAGGCTCTGCTCCCCTGGCTCCCTCCTCCTCCTCCTCCTCGTGCCCCAGGGCCGGGCTCTGCTCCCCCCCCCCCGATCTGTCCTGCTCCTGCCCCAGGGCCGGGCTCTGCTCCCCTGGCTCCCTCCTCCTCCTCCTCCTACCCCAGGGCCGGGCTCTGCTCTCCCCCCGCCTCAGGGACAGGCTCTGCTCCCCTGGCTCCCTCCTCCTCCTCCTCCTCGTGCCCCAGGGCCGGGCTCTGCTCCCCCCCCCCTGCCTCAGGGCCGGGCTCTGCTCCCCCCCCCCGCCTCAGGGACGGGCTCTGCTCCCCTGGCTCCCTCCTCCTCCTGCCCCAGGGCCAGGCTCTGCTCTCCCCCCGCCTCAGGGACGGGCTCTGCTCCCCTGGCTCCCTCTTCCTGCCCCCACCAGCCTCCCTCTTCCTGCCTGTGGGCTGGGCTCTGCTCCCCCATTTCCTCTCAGCCCTTCCCCCTCCGCCTCCTCCCCCAACGTGCTTGTCTCCATCCTACCCCAGGCCACGCGCCAATGGGAGCTGCCGCCCCCCAGGCTCTGCTGGGCTTGCCCCACCTCCCCTCAGCCCCCCGCAGGTTCCCTGCCCCACCTCCCTCCCCCCCGTGCTTACACCCTGCCCCCTTCGGCTCCCCCCATGCTCCTGCCTCCCTCCATGGGCCCCCCGCTCAGCCCCTCTCCCCCCACGCAGAGGGTGAAGCGGGACCTGATCCTGACGCCCCGGTTCCTGTACCTCATCGGGCGGGAGAAGGTGAAGCAGGGCCCCGAGAAGGGGACGATCAAGGAGGTGCTGAAGCGGCAGGTGGAGCTGGAGAAGATCCAGTCGCTGTCTCTGAGGTAGGAGCCCGTGGGCCGCTCTGGCCGGCCCGGTGCCCCCAGGGTCTGGTTTAGCGCAGCCCTGTCCCAGCTGCAGTGGGGGCTGGGGGGCCAAGCACCAGGCTGCTTCCCGAGCCGGGCTCAGCCAGAGCCACCGCTCAAGCGGCTTCGTGCATCTCCTCTGCCCCGGGTGGGGCCGGTGCCCTGAGCATCCCGGGGGCACCGCCCCCAGCTGGCTCCGGCCTCGGAGAGAGCGTGGGGAGGGTGCCCACGGCTGACGCAGCCTCTGCTTCCCCCACCCTCGGCAGCACCTTGCAGGACGACTTCCTCATCGTCCACGAGCGACAGTACGACAGCGTCCTGGAGTCCGTCTTCAAGACGGAGCTGCTGAGCCTGCTGTGTAAACGCTACGAGGAGAGGACCCGCCAGCAGCTGTCCGTGAAGTTTAGCAACCAGTGAGTCCACACTGCCGCCAGCAGGGGGTCCCGCTGGGCAGAGCTGGCCCAAGCAGCAGTGTTTGGTTACTAACCAGTCCGGGAGAACCCAGACTCCTGGGTTCTTCTCCCTGCCCTGGAACAAGGGGTGCTTAGAGCAGGGGTGGCTGCGAGTCCGGACTCCTGGGTTACATTCTCAGCCCTAGGAGGGGAACTGTTCCTATTAACTATCTACCCATAGCCCCTTGCAGCCCCAGCCATGGACTACAGCGCTAGGTGCTGTACAAACAGAGCAAAGAGACAGCCTCTGCCCCAAGGAGCTTACAGTCTAAAAATGGGGTCTAATTATAGTGGGGGAGATAGTGGGGGAGTGTCAGGACTCCTGGGTTCTATCCCCAGCTCTAGCAGGGGAGTGGGGACTAAGGGTTAGAGCAGGGAGGGCTGGGAGCCAGGACTCCTGGGTTCTATCCCCAGCTCTGGGAGGGGAGTGGGGGTGTTATGGTTAAAGCAGGGGGTTGGAGTCAGGACCCCAGGGTTCTATTCCTGCCCGTGTGCGGGCCCCTGGTTCGAGGTGGGGGCTGGGTCTCACATGATCTCCCAACTCACCTTTGCAACGTGCTGCTGGTTGCTTGGATCCAAAGCCACAAACCTTCCTCGAGCTGGTGCCTGGCTCCGTGTCCCCCTCCCCGTGCTCAGGCTCCTGCTGAGCCCAGCGCTTTCCCGCCTGCTTATCTCAGCCTGATTTCACTCCTGTTCTCTCCCCCTCCTCCCCCAGGCTGGAGTTCAAGGTCAAGAAGGACGGCTGGGGCCCCTGGGGGGCAGCGGGCTCCCGCCAGATCCAGTTCCAGATCTGCCAGGGCGACGTGGCGCTGCTCCGGAGCAACGGGAAGGTGCTGGTTGTCAGCATCGGCCCCGGGCTGCCCCGGAACGCCCGTGAGTGTCTGCAGGCTGCAAGGAGCAAGCCCCAGCCGCTGGCTTTCTCCATCGGCCCTGGAGGGGGCAGAGTCCTGCGGCGGATGGGACCTGATCGCGCTCGGGCTGAGCCCTGGACACGACGCCTCAGGGGCCAGCCCTGCCCTGGGGGTGGGGGGAGGGAGGTCTAAGGGGAAGAGCACACGGGAGGGCTAATCGTGGTCGTTCCTGCTGCAGGGCCCACGCGGCGGGACACCAGGAAGAGCAGGTACCTGAACAGCAGCAGCATCCCCGGCCGGAACCAGCCCCCTGCAGCAGGTACAAGGCTCCTCTTGCAGCGGGGGGGGCGGGAAATCACTGGGGCAGATGAGTCCAAAGCAGCCTGTCGCCCCACACCTACCATCCATCACCCCGCCGGGGGGGGAGGCGATATGGCCACCGGGTGCCTTCCTCACCAAGGGGGCCTACAGACACCCCACCCAAGCCCCAACCCCCAGCAGCTGGACTCTGGCCAGGGCCATGCATTCAAGGCTAGCGGGGAACATCCGCCCCTTGGTCAGCGCTGCCTGGTTGTACAGCACAGGAAGGGTTAATAGCAGTTGGGAGGTCGCAGGTCAGGGGCTGCCCTCTTGCCTTTGGGGGCAGTAGCAGGTACAGCAGAGGAGGCCCCAGGATGTGCCTGGAAATGAAAGGGTTAATTCTCTCTTGCTCTCACACACCCCATGGGCCAGGCAGGGTTCCAGGCTGGCTCCTGGGTTCCTCCGGCTCCAAGTGACTCTCCCCCCTTCTGTTCCAGGCAGAGAGCGGAGCGACGCCAGCCGGCGCGGCGGCCCTGGGTCCCGCGCCCCTCTCCAGCACCGTCTCTCCATCGCCCGGCAGGGCAGCATGGAGCAGCCCACCCTGCCCAGGCATGGAGCCAGCCCCAGGGCCAAGGCCTTCCCTGCCCAGCTCAACCTGGACTTCATGAACGTGCCGGACCAGGGCGCGGCCGGGTAAGGGCCCCAGGCTGCTGGGTCGGGTCGTGGGGCTCTGGCTGGCTGAGGGTTAACCCCGGCCCAGCAGGAGCCGGCCCCCGGCCTCACCCTGGCAGCGGGATACAGGGAGACTCCAGCGCCCAATGCCTCCTGCTCCCCCTTCCTCGGGCCAAGCCAGCCGCCTCAGCTCAGCAGCAGGGGGCAGTAGCGCTGCCTGGCCCAGCTGTGGCCTGTGTGTGTCTGCTGCCCTCCCCAGCTGCCTTTGCCTGAGCTGCTGCGTTTGGCTTCCCCCAGCACCCGCTAGATGGCAGCCTCAGGGAGCCTGGCTTGCTCCCGGCTGGGCAGGGCTAGTCCAGCAGGGACAGGAGAGGCGCTGCCCTTCCCCTGGCTGGTGCCAGGCAGGGGTGCTCAGCATGGGGCGGCCCTGTCTCTGCCTGGGAGGTCCCGATCCTGCCCCAGGAGCGAGCCCTGGTTCCTAAGGGCTCTGCTGCAGGATTGCTCGGCCGGAGCACCTGGGGGGTTTAAAGTACCAGCCCTCTAGGACTGATAGCCCAGGCCTGCCCCTGCAGGCTGCCGAAAGCCCCCACAGATGGAGGAATGCAGGGGGCTGATCTCCTCCTCCCTTCTCCTTAGCTGGCAGCGGAGGCTCTCGAAAGAAGCCAAGCCCGTCCCTGGAGGTGGCCGAGCCAAACCCAAACCCAAGCCCAAGCCCCAGCCGCGCCTGCCCCAGTGCCGCGCCCTCTACGCCTACGATGCCCAGGACACGGACGAGCTCAGCTTCAACGCCGACGAATACATTGAACTCATTAGAGAAGGTAAGTGGACTCCCCCCGCCTGCCCACCCCTCCTCCAGCAATGGGGGGGAGGCAGCACTGGGCTGTACTCCTCCAAGGGAGGGTGGGTGAGTGGTTAGAGTGAGGGCTGAGGAGGCACAAAGGGGATTGGGAGCCAGGACTCCTGGGTTCCATTCCCAGCTTTGCTCCTGCTTCACTGGAGCTTGGGAGCAGACCTCCATCTCCCCCACCCGGCTTAGGGCATTGGGCTCCCTCCACTTGTCAGTGCACAGAGATGCTGCCCAATGAGGTTAAAAATCACCCCAGTGAGAACTTTGCCCATCACAGAGCACGTGTAGCTTAGCGCCCTCGGCACTGCACCCTCTGAACCCGCTCCCCCTCCGCTGCATGGGACAAGCTGAGGAAGGGACGGGCAGACGCCAGCCCCCCAGCAATGCCGTGCTGAGGAGAGGGGTTTGCATGCAACTTGGGCACTCAGGAACTTCAGCTGCAAACCACCTCCTGCAGCTGACAGGTGCTCTGCTGTGCCCTGGGCATGGCCATGGGCTCAGGCCCTGCTGGTGAGAGGCCGCCCCTGCTCCAGCTTGTTAGGGCTCTGAGTAGGGGCTGGTGGATACTCCTGTGCCTATGGGGTTAAGCTGCAGCTTTGAAAAACATCAGAGCCACTGAAGATCTGGGCTATCAACTCATCCTTGGGGGCCTGCCCTTCTGCACTCAGTGCGGGGTGCAGCTCTTAAAGCTACACGGGATTAGGATAATCTAGGCTGAGCTCCTGTGCAACACAACTCACATCATGCTAGGCCCAAATTCCTCTTTGAACTAGAGCGTCGTTTTTAGTTCCCTCACGGTTCAAAGTGGGCAGCTTGGTTCCAGTCGGATTTTACCCAGCTTCCAGCTGCTGGCTCTCCCCTCCTGCCTTTTGCTGCAGGGTTAGAGGTGCCTAGTATGAGAAATCTCTCCCCAGTCTGGACCTGCAGCCTGACCACTGGCCCTGAGTGTAAATCACTCCCAGGCTAGCTGGGTAGCACTGTATCCGTACTTTGCACTGCACCAAGCACCGGGGAAGCACCAGTTCTTGGTGCGGCTGCTGCCCCATCACACCTGAGACCAGCTCTTGTCAGGGTTGATCGAGCTCTCTGTACAGCCGGTGATGACCACTGCCTGCCCGCGTTTCCTTTTCAGACCCCTCAGGCTGGTGGCAGGGCAGGATACGAGGGAAAGAAGGGCTGTTCCCCGGGAACTACGTGGAAAAACTCTGATGGACGTGCCAGCTTCATTGCTCCGATTCTGACCCTGGAATCTAGGAGGGAAGAGACGTGTCTGCAGGATCCAATCAGCCTTGCTCCTGGATTATACATTGCTGCAAGGCTCAATTAAGGCCACTAATTTAAGGCAATTGAGCAGGAGGAGGAGGATCATGTTGAGAGTCTTCTTCCTCTGAGGTCTTCTGCTCTGGGGAGGATGCAGGTTAGCCTGTCTGTCCTCCTGACCGAGGAGCAACTCAGCAGGCAGCCTCCCTTCTCAGGAACCAGCACCTACTGCTTGGACTAACCGGGACAAGACCAGCTGCTCGGTCTTGTTGCACAGGGTAAAAAAAAAAAAGTCTCCTTCCTCCATAACTGTATAAAAAGAATAAATTGATGGTTTATTTTCTACACTAACCTCTGCTCCGCTTTCAAAAACAGCTGTAGCTTTTTAACTCAAATCTGTACCGACAAAGCGAGCACGCCTCCAGCCTGGTGGAAGCTGAGTCCGTGTTTCCATCAGCTCCCATTTGGAACTGGGGAGCCGGACCTTCTCCGGTGTTATTGGACAAGGCCAGCGGGCAGTAGAAGGCTGCCTGGCTACCTTAGAGAGATTTCCTTGAAAACCTCCAATTCCTCTTCGGTAATAGCTACTACTAAAGGAAAACTGCCATCTAATCAATTGCACCATTTTGGCAGGCAGAGCAGGACCCAGGAAACTCATCAGTGGAATGACCGAAGAGCAGGTTTCCTGGGGTTAAGTTCAGCTGATGTGTTGTGCTTTTTTACCTGACCCTGCAGGGAGGTGTCTCCTCCATTCCCAGGTAGCTATGGAATAGTCGGAAGACTCGGATGCTCCTAAACCCCTAGGTAAATAGTGGAGTGAGTTTTCCCTTCAAACAAAGGCAACTGCAAGTGGATGGCAGAACTGGGCCGGTTCAGTAACAGAAAAGCTACATGAGTCCCCGACGCTAAAAGTGCCTGCGCTGAAGCCCGTGTCAGGGGAGATGGACGCTGCTCCAGCTGCGGCAGATTTCATTCATTTTTAAAAGGCAGCATTATCACATTATTTCCTCTGCATTGAGACTGCAGGGAGCTTTCATTCCAAGTGTCTGCTTTGACGTGTCTAGGCACCGGACTGCAATCCAGAATGAAAACCCATTGTCTTAAAAGAACAGTTCGTTTCCTACCCCGTTGCTTGTCTGAGGGAGATTTTAACGAGCCTCTTCCTTAGCTCAGTCCCAGACAGCATAAATCCTCTAGTTTTGGATATTCTCACAAAACTCACATGTAGACAGTGCAAATGCCACATACCTGGGTTAAAGGGGGAACGTTTCCAAAAAACCCTGTAAGTAGAGAGTCTAACAGCTCAGCTGAGCCCTGCCCTGGTGACGAAAGTCAGCCTAATTGCTCCTCAGCTGGCTACGCACCCGTAGTTCAAATCCAGTTTTAACTAGATCAACGGTAGTAGCATAGAGGGAACGCTGGCCTGTGTAGTGAGCTCTTTGCTAGCCCTTAAAAAACACACTTCTACTTTCCTGTAGCCAAAGTTCATCCCTCCTTTTATTGTACTGCTGCTTCCCGGAAGATCCTGCAGCCTATGCAAAAAAGATGCAATTTTTAAACCCTTATTGCCAGGCAAATCTGGTCTTTGCAGGATTACCATGTTCCCATCAGGTACCATCCCTCCAGGTTCTTACTGAGCGAGTTAAGAGGTAAGACTGCTCCCCACTCTATGCCTTAATACAACACAAACCAAGCCACTTTGGCAGTGAACCAGTTGGTACCCAGGCCAAGTGACACACGCCAGACTGACAGGGGTAGAACCACATTTGGAACCGGCTTCCGAAGCAGGCCCCAAAACCAACTGCATTGAACGGGACTAGTTAAAACCGTGGCAACCATTTAATTAACACAATGTACAGCAGCAGTTAAACCACTAAAAGTTTTAATTGCATTATTACTACAAGAATAAAGAATACCTGAGAGCCTTTTGCAGTGCCCATATTTTTAATGTAGCAGAATCATCAGTTCACAAACCCCCTCTAAAAACAAAATGCAGTCACTTTTTTTTTTTTTTTTTTTTAAACAGAAGTCAATCTAAAGGCACTGAAGTGCATGGGAAATAAGATCACCAACGATTACAAAGCAATCTGTTTTTCTTCCTCTCTAAAACGGTAGAAACTTTAGGTTCGTCTATATTATTGAACAGCATTTACACTTCCACAGCTCCAAGCGAATACATTTTTTAAAAGTGTAGGTTTTTTGGGGTGGGAGAAGAGACAGTTAAGACAAAGCAAAAAAAACCGGGAGGAAATTTAAAATACGTAGTTACCTTCATTTCAGCTTGGTTACTCTTGCTAGTGGGACTACATGGCTTAAAAATATAGTTACCACTCCACTGCAGCTGCTGACCCTGTGGGAAGGCAGGTTGTAACAACAAGCATTGGGAATATTTGATTGCAGTTTTATACAAGAAAAGGTGTGGGTTTTTTTAAAAAACCTCAAATGCTGCTGCATAAACATTCAATTGGATCAAAAAATGGTTTACTATGAATTAAAAAAAACCAACCACCGCATTTGTTCCTTTCAACCAAACCATCTTCGGAGGGGGAAGAGAGTTATCCCGTTGAACTTAAAAACAGCAAATCCTTTTTCTAAAACAAGAAAAAATAAATCACAACAGTAGCTTTTTTTTTTTTTTAGTGTATGTTACAGAACTTTTTACACACAGTTTAAGAGTTATTCACCATTAAAAAAAATAACCCAAAGTTAAGTTACCAAAATAAGAATGACTCACACAACAGCCTAACTGGAGCACACAAGCCAAAGCAACAAACGAAACAAGTCGAAATCGTTTTTCCAAACGTGATTTAGGGACGCAGCCATTTGCACAGGTTTGAAAATTCTTGTGGATGCTGCTGCAATACTGACGGTCCAAAACTGCTATTAAAATGCTTCCGAGTCCTTAACTTGGCGGTGAGCTGGGTCAGGTGGCATAGGAATGCGCTGTCAGTGAGGTGGCAAGTGCTGCAGTGGCAGATGAGGGACTCAGAACCCGAAGCAGAGGGGGAGATGAAAGCTGAACCAGAGGGGGGAGTTTCAGGGGAGTGCTTGCTCTGATCAATGGACGTTGCCTGGGGTGGGGTTTTTCCTGCGGGTCTTGGATCGAGACCCTGCAGAGTTTGCAAGGCCAGCTGCCATGATGTAAGTGTGTGTCGGTCCAATGGGCCTGTGGGTGCGTCTGGGTGGGGAATGAAAGCATCTACCTCAGTCTAAGAACTGAATTCTGCATAATTTTTTTTTTAAAGAGGGTTTAGTTTCCCCTTTTGCTTCTAACAAAGCACGTTCTCTTGCGCTCTAAATTACCCCGGTTATTTACAACCAGCTGGGACTTTAAGGACGTGGTAGGTTGGAAAACCCTGGCAGGTGCTTTGAACAGACTAGTCTCAACTCCCTTGGATTCAAGATCCAAGTTCTCTCGGCAGCCCCAAGCAAGGATATGGGGTTGCTACCCTCTTCTGTTACCTCACTACTCAGCCTGGGCAACCAGCATTTCCAAGCAGCAGCACAGATCAGGGCCCACCTCGTCCCACAGATAAGTAAGATTCAAGCCCAGCCCTCAACCAACAACATCTGGGGGAAGGGGGCTTCGGGTGCATCCTTTTGGGTGCTGATCCCCCTCTCTCCCTCCCCCCCACACACACCCAAAAATAAAATCCCCACCCGCAACAAAATATCTGTTTTTTATCAGCTGATCTTTGACTCTCGCAGCTGTAAAGAGATTTAGTATTTGCTGATAACTTGGCTCATTTTTTGGTAAAGAGAAGAGCTCACAAGCAGAGACTGTTACAAACGCTAGCAAGGGGGTGGAGGAAAACTTAAATCAGGACTAATCACCCCTCGGTGATTTCGAGGGATTGCCTTGGGAGGTAGGCAAGGATCAAACTAAGCTGTTTCTGGCTTTTCAGACACCCTTTATATAGTACATGCAGGGTTAACTGCACTGCCCTGGCTCGCAGTCCATTTCCCTGCCAGACCTCACTTCCCGAGGTTATTGCTTTCATTTTCAAGACACACACACACACACACGCACAGTTGTGCAGTTCTGCTTGTCACCTGCAGCTTAATAGCCAAATGTTTCCTTTTAAATCCAGGCCATCTGCAGCCATCAACCCTGTACATAGATTTCAGTTAGTACAAAACCCAGAATCGCGTTAAGTTAGTGCAAGTGAACTTGTGAAGAGGATTCATAACACATGCATTCAGTGGGTGAATATAGTTAGTGAACAAACCACGAAAACTCGGATCGACGCTGTCAGTTAAGATACCAGGCAACTAACAGAGTCAGGCTAACATTGCTTCCCGGAGCTCCAGAGGAAAATACAAAATAAGCAACATTACCAAAAAAAAAAAAAGTTGGATCCTGCTGTGAACATCTTATCAACACAGTAACTTAAATTCCCAGCTGGTTCCCTGTCCTAGGAGGCGGCTGGGGGCTTCCCCCAGCTGTCCCCACATCAGCGCTCACGGAGAGAAGACTCCCTTTGGACACGTCTGAATGTGGGAGAGGCAGACTCCCAGTAAGCAGGGGAAGCGCCCATCAGAAAGAGCAGAAACAGGGCTCAGGCAAGGGGACCGTTAAGCAGCTGAGCCTGCAAACGACATCCTGGCACCGGAGCGCTGCCCTCTGAGCTGGGAGACAGCTCCCTGGGCTACAGACAACGCTGGGGAGGGACGACTAACTGCCCTATTCCAATGAAGGGAAGCCACCGCCCACGACAATCCGAGCCCGCGCACAGAGCGGGCCGCGTCCCTCGTTATCATTCAGAGCAGCGTACGAACCGTTTGCTTGCCCGTGTAGTCTCAGAGCTAGGCTACCTCCGACTCTTGCCCTCGCTGAGCTCTTGCTTCCTACACTGTAAACCAGCCCAATTCCCCGCCCCGCGTCGGCCTCAGCCGGGCCACCGACCGAGAGAAGCCAGAGAGCGGATCCCTCCGACGTTCCTCCAGGTTTATAAATAAGG
The DNA here is from genome assembly GCF_020497125.1 of Mauremys mutica. Classification (NCBI taxonomy): domain Eukaryota; kingdom Metazoa; phylum Chordata; order Testudines; family Geoemydidae; genus Mauremys; species Mauremys mutica. Next base: position 21,600,539 of record NC_059088.1, on the reverse strand, counting down.
ATCTCGTTTCTCTTCACAGCTTTACATATCCAACCTACGCACTGAAACGGTGCACAGAGCGGGGGCGCCCAGCTGGGAGCCGGCCAAGGAGCTCTGCGCAGAGATTATGTACACGCGCTGCCCTCTCCCTCGCCCCTAGTTCTCGGGGCTCACGTTCTGCCTGGCTCTGATGAAGGCCATGCCGTGGGTGCGGAAGTGCGTCTTCAGGTTGAGCTGGGTGTCGAAGCCCTTCCCGCACACCTTGCACGCGAGCTTCCCGTCGGCCGAGCGCTGGGCCCCTCCCTCGTGGCCGCTGCGGGGGCTCGGCTCCTCCACCTCCCCCGCCCCCTTCTTCTTCTTGTGGGTGATGAAGCGGTGGCGGTTGAGGGAGACCTGGGAGGTGAAGCAAAGGCCGCACTCCCGGCACTGGTGGGAGCTCTCGTCTGTCCTGTGCTGGGGGATGTGCTCCTGGAACTCGGCCGCGCTGCAGGCCACGTAGCCGCACTTGCGGCAGCGGAAGGGGGCTTTGCGGTCCGCCTTGGGGTTCTTGGAGGGCGGCGTGGTGCTGTCCGGCTCCTCGCTACACGAATCGCCCTCGTCCGAGGAGAGTTTCCGCTTCCTGCTGGACACCTGTGGGGAGGAGTTTGGAGAGGCTTGACCCCGAATGCTGGGCAGGGCTTGGGCCTTGTGCACTTAAACTGGCTGTGCCAGACAAAGGCCTGCCCCACGCAATGAGCACGTCCCCCCTGTGCCTCGCAGCAGGGGACAGGCGCAGCTCCAAGGAGCTCAGACAAGATGATCCTTTGGCTCCCTTCCAGCCGTAAGATCTCTGGCTGGATGAACATCCCAACACATGATCAGCCAGCCCTGGCAGCGGACTCAGCCTCGCCCTCATCCGCTCCTTGGCCTCAATACACTCACTCCACAGCCTCCGCTGCTCTGTATTCCCTGCCGCAGCCGGCCTCTCAAGCCAACTAATCAGACAGGAGACCACCAGCCAAAAGCCAGGGAGCCGCACGAAGCGATTCAGATGGGGCCCGGCCAGGATGAACGCACTAGTGGGAACGGTGCCGAGGGAGGAGCCCCATAGCTATCCTGCTAGTGCTCACTGCACGTCCCAGCTCAGTGATGCTCTACCTCCATAAACCCCCCTGCAGACGAGATTCTTTGCTTCCTGCCCGGACCTATTACACTATGTTACTGTGGGTTGTTCTAACGGCAGCCATGTTCCCCCCGAGAGGTGGCTGCATTGTTGGGAAGTTATTTTAACCCCTCTGCCCCCATTCTCTCATAGTTCCGAGCGTCCATCCTTGCAGCCATCGGCCCCCTACCTGCAAACTTCCGGGTGCCATCCGGGCAATGACGACCTCTTGGCTCTTGGTCTGGTCGGTCACCTTTATCCCGTGCCGCACCTGAATGTGCTTCTCCAGGATCAGCCGGCTGCTGAAGGTGCGTTTGCCTTCGGTGCAGTACCTGGGAGGGACCAGAGCCAGGCACGTAATGAGGCTCCCTTGGACACCTCGCCCACTGGAGGTGAACAGACGACCCCTAGACCTGGTCTACTGCCTCCATCTCAAAGCGCTCGGCGGGCGTCAAGCCCATCTCCCCTGGGGAAACTGGCTCGGAGAGGGGATGTTACCTACCCAGAGGTCACACAGTAAGGCAGTGGCAGAACCAGGGCTAGAACCCAAGAGTCCTGACTCCTAGTCCCCTGTTCTAACCACTACAGCACACTCTCCCCAACAGCAGGGCAGGGAACTCAGGAGTCTGACCCACCCAGGGGCCCTGGTCTGACCACTAGATTTACATCCCAGGAGTCCAAGCTCCCAGCCTCCCTCGGCTCTGACAGCCTTGCGGACTGCATGGACACGTCCCACCCTGAGCTTCGGATGGATGGGAGGGGTGAGCTAGATCCCTTTTGCCCCCTGAAACCAGGAGGAGGTGGCTGCTCGGTACCGGCAGGGATAGACTCGCTTGATCCCCTCGTGGTTCACTCGCACGTGTCTCCGGAGGCTGGGGGCGGAGCAAAACGAACGCTCGCACAGACGGCACGGGAACTTCTTCACCGACTGGAAGAAGCAAGAGAACAGGTCATACCACACGCCCTGCCACTGCATCAGCCCATTCTCAAGGTGTACCGGAAAGCCCCTTCTCCCGTTGCACGGGGCTTTTATTGGATGGGGAAACTGAGGCACGGAGAAGGGGTCACTTGTCAGGGTGACACAGCGAGTCAGGAACAGAACCAGGAGACCCAACTCTCCTGCTGTAACCATTAGAGCACACACCCTGCCCCAGCTGGGAATGGATCCCAGGAATCCCGATCCGCAGGCCTCTGCTCTGTGCAATAAACAAAACACTGCCTTCCCCACCCCCCTCGGTGTTTCAGCAGGGCCAGGTTCTCAGTGGATAAACGCCACCAGCTCTCCTCCCATTGGGCCAGCAACCGCCCGGGGATTCCCTCTCACCTTCCCGTGATCCTTCTTCATGTGGGACACGTACTCGTCCCTCTCCGGGAACCAGGAGTGACACATCCCGCACGTCCAGCCACTACTTTTCGACTTGCTCGCATCCGTCTTGCGCTGAAAGCGGGTCCGCTTTGCCTTGCGCGGCTCTGGGGAGCTGGGCGGCTCGTCTTCCTCCGAGGAGGAGGACGACGACGAGGATATCTTGGAGACGGGGGCTTCCACGGGCTCCTCCTTGGGGGTGAGCAGAGCAACTGGCTTCTTGGTGACGTCCTCCTTGGGTTTCTGCAGCTGGTGAGTGTTCTGAAAAAACACAGACGGGGGCGTCAGCCTGCCAAGGCTCGGATCCGGGTTCCAGCGGCAGCCCATGCCAGGCAGCGGGGGAAGGCAAGCCAGTGTTCCCCCAACCCTGCCATGCTGGAGGAGAAGGGGGGAAAACCTGTCTGTCCCCTCTGAGGTCATCAGCTTGCATCCGGAAACCTGAGCTCCCATTCGCCCCGCACAGCCGGCAAAGGTGTCGCTATGCTCCGGGATGGGGAAAGGCAGGTGTGTGTGTGTGTGTGTGTGTGTGTGTGTGTGTTTTCCTAGCACCGCAGGAAATGGCAGTGGCACTCAGTGGCCCTGATCGGGGCACCCATGTGCTAGGTGCTGTACAGACAGTGAAGGGAAAGTCCTTGTCCCAAAGAACTAATCTATGGATATACTGGAAGGGGCTGGCCCGACAAATACTAAAACCAGTTACACAGGCTTCTAGGGACCGGCACACAGGCCTGGTTGGTTCACAGGCCAATCCCAGCGCAGGTAGCGTCACACAGAAGAGAGCTGAACACATCCGGGCACCGATACGCTGCCCTGCCAGACCGCTGCCGGAGAACGTCCAGGCGAGGCCTGTGGAAAGCTGGGGCTTTAGTGAAGAGCAGCACTGTGACAGCTCCGCAACATGGTTAGGATCATCCCCATGTTACAGGTGGGGAAACTGAGGCACAGGGAAGGGCGTGACTCGCTCAAGGACACAGGGAGTCAGGGATTAGCGCTCAGGGGGTTCCTACTCAGATCTCACCTACCTCTAGTAAATGGGGCGCTGGTGCCCGACTTACCTTTAGATGCTCCAGCATGGTGCGTTTCTGGGCGAAGAGCAGCGGGCAGTCGGGACACTTAAAAACGCTGACCCTCTGGTTGAGCAGGTGTTGGTCAAAGTGAGAGGAGAGCAGGGGCTTGTGGGTAAAGACTGTGTCACACATTGCACATTTGTAAATCATCCTGAACATCGGGAGCGGGGGAGGGGAGAGAGAAGAGGAGGGGCAGGTTAGAAATAATCAACGTTTCCCCGGATTTGGTTCAAACATGGAAAAGCCCCCAAGGAATATTTACACACCGGGGCCAGCTGAGATCAGGGCCCCGTAACGCTCTGTGCTGGACAGACAGTGCCTGTCCCAAAGCGCCGACAATCGAAGACAGAGTCAGAGGGGAAGTGACTTGCCCAAGATCACCCAGCTGCTCAGCGGCAGAGCTGGGAATAGAACTCAGGTCTCCACGTGCGGGGCCAACGTCCTGCCCACTAGGCAACGCTGCTGATTCAGCATAATTCAATCTCTTGAGTTTCTTCCCTCATCGGAGCGGCACACAGGAGGACACCGTGTGCTTCCACAGGGAAGCACAGATCCAACTGAGCTCCCGTGAGGAAAGTGTTCCATTATTTGTAGCTCCTCCAAGGGGGGGCAGCAGAGTGCTGGGTAGGGAGAGAGACTCTCTAAGAGCTCTTATCCTGCACCTTTCATCCAAGGATCTCAAAGCACTTTCCTCTCGTTACCACTCAACCCCCAAGTCCAGGCGTATTTAGACCCACACAAATCTGACATCAGGAATCATAACATTCAAAAACCAGTGGGAGAACACTTCAACCTCTCTAACCACTCAGTGACAGACTTGAAGGTGGCAATTTTGCAACAAAAAAACTTCAAAAACAGACTCCAAAGAGAAACTGCTGAACTTGAATTAATATGCAAACTAGATACTATTAACTGTGGCCTAAACAAAGACTGGGAATGGTTGGGTCATTACACCGATTGAATCTATTTCCCTATGTTAAGTTCTCCTCACACCTTCTATGGGCCATCTTAATTATCACTTCAAAAAGTTTTTTTTCCTCCTGCTGACGATAGCTCATCTCAATTGATTAGACTCTGCCTGTTGGTATGGCTACTTCCACCTTTTCATGTTCTCTGTATGTATAAATATCCCGTCTGTGTGTTCCATTCTATGCATCCGAAGAAGTGAGCCGCAGCTCACGAAAGCTCATGCTAAAATAAATGTTAGTCTTTAAGGTGCCACAAGTACTCCTGTTCTTCTAGCCACAAAAAAGAAAGTCGAGTTGCTGCCTTGGGCCACCCGCAAGTGACTTGGGGCTTGTCTACACTGGAAGCAGCACAGTAACTCCTCACTTAAAGTCGTCCCGGTTAAAGTTGTTTCGTTGTTACGTTGCTGATCAATTTTAGGGAACACGCTGGTTTAAAGTTGCGCAATGCTCCCTTCTAACTCGTTTGGCAGCCGCCTGCTTTGTCCACTGCTTGCGTGAAGAGCAGCCGACTGGAGCTGGCTGGTGGGGGCTGGGAACCGGAGCGGACCGGCAGCCCCCCCTATCCGCTCCCTTAAGTTCCCTGTGCAAGTTCCCTGTGCAGCAGCTGCCCAAGCAGGCTCCCAATTGCAGCTGTCCCTCCCCCCACTGCCATGTGCTGCTCCTGCCCTCTGCCTTGGAGCTGCTCCCCAGCCTCCTGCTTGCTAATGTCAGGGTGTCCCCCTCCCCGCTGCTCCTACACCCCGCTTACTCTTTTTTCTCCATATAGAGCAGGGTGGGGACACAGACACACAGAGCGCGCCTGGGGCAGCAGCTGCTCTCTCAGCTTCCTGATCCACTTAAAAAGACAATGCACTTAAGAGTGGGTCAGCTTCCTTAAAGGGGCAGTGTGCATTTCTCTCTTCCCCGCCACCCCACAAGGTGTCTGTCTCTGTCTGCTATGCTCTCTCCCCTCCCCTCCATTCCTGCTGCCTTGTAGAGTGTGAGGCTAAATTAACAACAATGTATTAACCCTTGAGGGCTCAGCCCAGTGCTAGTTCATCATTTAGCCCAGGGGTTCTCAAACTGGGGGTCGGGACCCCTCAGGGGGTCATGAGGTTATTACATGGGCGGGGGGGTGGCGAGGTGTCAGCCTCCACCCCAAATCCTGCTTTGCCTCCAGCATTTATAATGGTGTTAAATATATTAAAAAGTATTTTTAATTTACGGGGGGAGGGTGGGGGGCATCACACTCGGAGGCTTGCAATGTGAAAGGGGTCACCAGTACAAAAGTTTGAGAACCACTGATTTAGCAGCAAGGCATTCCCTGGGAAATATCCCACCCTCTAACTTCACCACCTCAACCAAGCTTCACAATCATCATAGCTGTGAACAGTATTAAATTAATTGTTTAAAATGTATCGAGTGTGTGTGCGTGCGCGCGTGTGCGTGTATATACACACACACACAAGTTTTTTGTCTGGTGAAAAACATTTCCCTGGAACCTAACCCCCTCTATTTACATTAATTCTTATGGGAAAATTGGATTCGCTTAACATCGTTTCGCTTAAAGTCGCATTTTTCAGGAACATAGCTACAACGTTAAGTGAGGAGTCGCTGTACAGTGCCACCGCGGTGCTTCAGTGTAGACCCTCCCTACGGCAATAGGAGGGGTCCTTCTGTCGCTGTAGTTAATCTGCATCCCGGAGAGGTGGTAGCTGGGTGAACGGAAGAATTCTTCCATCGCCCTCCCGCTGTCTACACGGGGGTCAGGTCAGCTTAACTACAGAGCTCAGTAATGTGGATTTTTTCACACCCCTGAGCACTGTAGCTGGGTTGACCTAACTGTTGAGTGTGACCTGATCTCAGGGGTAGAATCAGAACCCAGGAGGTTCTCAAGAGCCGCCGCCGCTCTCCAGATCAGGCTGAGCACAGTCTAGTCTTGCAAAACACACCGTGGGCTCTTTAACGACAAGTTGTCAGGGCCTCTGGTTTTCCCTCCCAGACGGCCGCCTGAACGGCACAGCGCTCCCTAGCTACTAGCTACTGTGCTTATTGAGGTACGGTCTTTCCTCCTCCCCCTCCCGGAGCACCAGAGAGCTTTCCTCAGAGGTCTCCCACGCCAGCTAGTGACCGGGCGGGGCCCTGGGTCTGCTCCCCAGGTCCCAGCCCGCGGTGGTACCCGGCTGAGGTTACTTACTTGGACTGCTGATTGCTGAACCCCGGGTGCTGTGTGTAGATATGAGCGTGGGCGCTGGGGGCCGACTTGAACGCCATGGGGCAGATGGGGCACTTGTGGAAAACCTCGCAGTGCGAGGTCTGGATGTGGGACTTTATGGAATTCACCCCTCCGAACACCACGGCGCAACTGGGGCACCTGGAAGCAAGAACACACGGTGAGGTGGCTATTTCAGAGGGTTTAGGTCGGGGGATTTCCCCCAGCGCCGGTAACCAGCGAGCAAAGGCAGAGTTCAAAGCAGGCTTAGTGGCATGTGCCCCGCTGGAATTCCTCTGCCCCTTTCTAGAGGCAAGCGCATCTGCTGCTCTTTGGTCCACCTCTCCCCCACCCTGGATTTTAGCCCTTTGGTGAGGGTCACTGTCTAATGGTTAACAGAGTAAGATCAATTGCTGAGCATGGGAGACAGCTACTGCAGTACAGTCAGCTAATGCACTCCCATCTGATCACCGTGCTTTCGAGAGGTAACGCCGGGGATCAAAATCAGCCCTGCCAGGAATGACAAACGTGGCCCTACAGGCGTAGAGAGACTTTAAAGTCAAAGCAGTCAAACAGATTTCTACTTGGAAACGATGGGATGAATACAGGGACGTTCCCACAAGCTGCTTGTCCGTAGTCAGCTGCACTTCTCCGCTGGGAGATCTCTGCCCCACAGAGCCTGCATTATTGCCCAGGAACGGGCTGACTCACTATAGATGTTTTGGATCCTTCCTACAGGGTACAGGAAGCTGTTCAAAGAGGGGGAGAGCAGGGAACAGCACCAGTCCTGAGTTCTGCTGAAGATAATTCATGTGACTGGAATAACACCACCTATTTCTCAGCCAGCGCTTACCTCAAACCACTTCACAATCTGTAATGTGTTTTTAAGAACATCCATACTGGGTCAGACCAAAGGTCCATCTAGCCCAGTATCCTGTCTCCAACAGTGGCCAGTGCCAGATGCTTCAAAGGCAATGAACAGAACAGGGCAATTATCAAGTGATCCATCCCGTCATCCAGTCCCAGCTTCTGGCACTTGAAGGTTTAGGCACACCCAGTGGAGGGGGTTGCATCCCTGACCATCTTGGCTAACAGCCATTGATGGACCTATCCTCCAGGAACTTGTCTAGTTCTTTTTTGAACCCAGTCCTATTTTTGCCTTCACAACATCCCCCTGCAATGAGTTCCACAGGTTAACCGTGCATTGTGTGAAGATGTTCTTCCTTAGGTTTGTTTTAAACATGCTGTCTACGCTCACAACACCCCTGTGAGGCAGGGCAGGGCAGGGCTATTCACCATACTGTACAGATGGGCCACAGAGGCAAAGTGACTTGGCCAAGGTCACACAAGAAGTTTTGTGGCAGAACAGGGAACTGAAACCGGGTCTCCCATGTCTAGGGCTAGAGTCCTAACAGCTGGAGCATCCTTCCTCTCCTAGCTGCTAGCAACAGGAGACCGGCTGGCAACCCTGGATCCAGGTGGCCTCTTTATTAACAGGCCAGATGCACCACGGGGAGAGTCAGATTCCTACCAGAAGGGCCAGGCTCCGCCACCATTCACTCCTTGGCCTCTGCTGATACTGACAATCCCAGTTGTGACGGTGGGGACATCTGCCCAGAAGGAACTGGAATGAGCCTCGCCCCCTATCCCCCTATTTCATACGGCCACCAGCCATCCCACGGCTCAGTCACAACCAACCCGTGTTGGATTTGAACTGCTGACCTAGGGGCTCCTGCCTCTTCTTATAGCAAGAGGAAAATTCTCCGTCAGCAGTTGAAATGACGACAGCCAGAAGGAGGAAGCAAAGCTGACAGTTCATCCTCCACTTTGCACCAGTGACTGAGCTAAGCAGAAAGAATTTGCCCGGAAACCTTTCCCTGCGGCATCTGCAACCCAAAGCCCGTGCCACAGGGCTAGCCCAGTGCTGCTCAACTTCGCCTGACTGGGACCCCTGCAGGCTACTCCTCTCTAGCTGGGACGGACCCAGGACCCACCCCCAGCCCTGCGGGAAGGCCAGGGGGGGTCACAAGCCCCCGAAGCACCGCAGCGCCGTACCTGTATCCCACCCTCCTGGAGAAATGCAGGCAGGCCTCCTTCAGGTGGGCCTCAAAGTTCGCCAAGAGGAAGTTCCCGCCACACTCGGGGCACACGTGGGGAGGTCGGTTTTTGTGCATCCGTTGATGAGCGTTAAAGCTGCAGGGATTGGGCATCATCATGGGGCAGGTCGTGCACACCTGGGGGGGAAGCAAGCACAGGTAACGTGAGCATCCATCGCGCGGCACCTCCGGCCGCCACCGACTTCACTAGGTCGTGCAAGAGCAACGGACTGGCCACGCGTCCCCTTCCCTCCCGGCTCTATTCGGAGCCCCGGGAAAGCCTGGGAACGTCTCGCCAAGCCCAGCGGACGGTATAAAGTGGTGGGTGCGTGGCTGAACTTGGCCTGATGCAAGTTTTGATTTTGCAAAGTGGGGGGCTGTTTTTAAACTGTTTTCCAACCCAGCCCAGGCAGGCAGGCAAGGGTTAGTATCACGGTAGCGCCTAGAGCAGGGGTGGCCACCCCTGCTCTGAGAAGCAGCCAAAATTTACCAATGTACATTGCTAAAGAGCCACAGTAATATGTCAGCAGCCCCCCCTCCTTCCCAGCACCTCCCACCCACCTGATCAGCGCCTCCCTCTCCCTCCCCAGCTGTTTCGTGGTGTGCAGGAGGCTGGGGGAGGGCATGGGAAGGGGAGGGAATGGGGGCAGGGCCTGTGGCAGAGGAGAGGGCTGAGCAGTGAGCACCCCCCTGACCCACTGGAAAGTTGGCGCCTGTAGCTCCAGCCCCGGAGTCGGTGCCTGTACAAGAAGCCGCATATTAACTTCTGAAGAGCCGCACGTGGCTCCGGAGCCACAGGGTGGCCACCCCTGGCCTAGAGGCCAGCTGAGATCAGGGCCCCATGGCACAAGGTGCGGGCTAAACTCATACGGTCGGACTGAGAAAAGGCCCTGCGTGTTACTGCCACTCGGTGCCTCTACAGCTTTGTACCCAAGCCATGGTAACGGAGTCCATGCCCCAAAGCGCGTCTGAGCTAAACGGAAAAGAGACACAGGGTAGGAGGGGAAACCGAGGCACAGAGACTTGTCCATGGTCACTCAGCAGAGCCAGGAGAAGAACCCTCGTGTGCAATATACATTAATACGCCACAGTCAGTGCGAACCAGAACAGCCCAAAGCCAGCCCCCCCGGCCAGGCTGCTTGGAGGGAAACGCTTAGCGAGGGCCGGCTATGTCGATTGCTGCAGCACTGGTTCAGTGACTTGTATCCCGTGGGCGGCTGCTGCTTGTACTGACGCGCTTCCCGATGGCTGCCAGGAGAACACAAAGCGTGGAAGAAAAGCGCCTTTTTCTGCTTCTCAAAGGTCTAAATAAACACAAACAGGTGGAAGATGCCGGTTCGACGCAAGCCAGAGCGTCTGTTAGGAATTTCGCTCTGCAGCGCATCTTCCATCCAAACTGGTTCCAGATACCCCCACTCCATCCCCTTCTGCCATTGTACTAGAGTCAATTAGAGTGGGGGAGAGACATTAAGAGGTACAGACAAGAGAGGGGAAGGGGATATTTCCAGCTGAGCTTAGAAGAGGTTCAAGGAGGCAGTGGATTCAGGAAGCCACAGCAGGGCGGCCAGAGAAGCCGAAGGTGAGAGCGAGACACCCCCACCCCAGGTCTGTGTGAATCCATAAAACCAGAGGGCAGCTTGGAACTGGATCCTGGCGGCCGAGCTGCAGGTCTTTGTACGTGCAAGAGCCGCGGTTGGTCGGCGTGTGCAGAAGGCCAAGCTTAGGGGGGCTGCAGTCGTTAAGAGGGAAGCAGAAGCCTGGATGAGGATTTCAGGAGGCCGAGGGGGCCACAGGAAGGAGCCGTGGGAGGAGAAGCCAAGGTCGCCAGCTGGAGCCAGTGGATGGAAGGAGGAGTGAGGGGTGCGTGCAGGAGTCTGAGAAGGACCGAAAAAGCTTGAATTAACCCTTTCAACGCTGACGGCTCCCCGTGACTCTGTAAAGTGCTTTGGACGCATCTGGAATTTAAAGGGTGCTGCATAAATGCACAGCCTAGAGCCGGCTGCCATATACCTCCTCTCTGGGCCCCTGGCATGGCTTCCCCCAGGTACCTCGCCCTATAATTACTCAGGCTTGGGGCCAACGGACCAGGAGGAGTCCTTTGAGTACAGCTTAGCAGCGAGAAATTACCAGGGAGCAATGGACTGGACAGAGAAAGCAGCCACGGCTCGTTCCAAGCAGCCTAGGAGTTATGGGTGCGGAGCTGTTTGTTGTAGGCTGGCTGGCGAGTCTCTCAACAATGGAGGAAAGGGATTGCAATACCCCGTAGCTAGGACAGACTCTCAGAACTCAAGGGGCCCAGATCGGCACTCCATTGCCGAGTCCAGAATCGCATGCTTGGGAGAGCACTTTGCAGGACACACCAGTCCTGGCTTTTCCTAAAAGAGAAGGGGTGGGGTGGGGAGGCACACGTGTCTGAGGAGCGCCCTTATTTAGATTTGGCAACTAAGGCTGCAATTAGATCAAGCTTCCAGAGCCATGTGCGTATTCACGCCAGCTCTGTCCAATCCTAGGAGTTACTGAAGCAGAGAAAACTCTGCTGACAAATTCAGGCAGCACAAGAGATTTAAACAACAAAGGAAAAGCAGACAGGAGGAGGTGGGGTGGGAGACAGCGCCAGTCAAAACCAGATCTGGGCATCTGAGATCAGACATCAAGGACATAACACAGGGAAAGAAGGACAATACAGCAGCCTTGTAATTCTAATGGCCTCTTGTTAATTCACTTTGTCAGTGCAGAGTTAAGGTTGCCTGATGGTATCTTGTGCCCTTCCAGAACATTTGAATTCAGCTAAACTTCCGAAAGCCAGGAAATAAAGAGGTAAGGTACACGCCCATCCCCGCAACATCACCTTAACTCTGCCCCCTGAGGCTGGCAATTGCCCCTGGAAATCCTTCGGTAAGGATGACACAGTAATAAGGGGACACGAGGAAGTTTTGTAGGTCGTGTCAGTAGCAATACATGGCACTTTCCTGCCATGGCGATTGGCAGACGTGGTCTGTGGGGTTAAGGAGGGGTAAAGTTGAAGAGGGCGTAAGGGGGGTTACGGCCTTATACAGTTCAACCATTGTGCCTTGCACCTCTGGAGTGGACTTGGTGCACACCAGATCTGAACACGTTTTGCATTAGGCCTGGTCTACACTGAAGCATGATATAGTCACAGCTGTGCCAGCCAGGGGTGTGAGAAAACCAACGGTTCTGCCCAACGCCACTACGCTGGCAAACAACCTCCCGCCCATGTAGATGCAGAAGAGCACTTCTGCCACCGCAGCGGGGTGGTGGGGTTCCCAGGCTGTCGGAAAAAACCCTTCTATCGGTGCAGGCTGATGGGGCTATGCCAGAGTCCAGATATGCCCGCAGGTGTTAGATGCCGCTCCCACGCTCAAATGCCCTATTACCCAAGTGTTCTGTACTCTCTGCAAGGCACAGGGCTAGGATGCGTGTTGGCCATCATGCAGAGGACAGAGTTACGGCTGCGTGGTGCAGTTGGCATCTCCCTTAACTCTAGTTCCTGCTTTTCAGAAATTTGAGTTGAGCTGAACTCGGTGTCCTGGAAAGGCACAAGGTGCCACCAGGCACCCTTAACTCTGCGGGACCGATGCTTCTCGGCAGTGAATTCTTTTTCTGAACCAGAAAGAGCTGTTCTGTGCAGGAGACGGGGTTAGTGGAGGGAGGCGTGATTATCAGGTGGTTTGAAGGTAAGGTGCTGCCATGCTAGGTAAAGGATACTGTGTGATTCTCAAAAGGGTCCTTCCCCCTCCTGTGCATTTTGTTGTAGTGCAGTGGTGAGCATGGCCCTGCAGGGAAATGTCTGGAGGGTGCGGTTGCCGACAGGGCAGGAGGAGAAAGCACAGTTATTTCACAAGGGGTTGAAAGTTTCATTCCATGTGGGTTACCGTAACTAAGCGTTCGGCCCCTCCCTCCCCAGAGCATATTTTCCCTGTCCCCTTTGCTCCTTTATCTACCCCTCCACCTTCAGCTTAAAGCAGATCTGGTCGTAGGCTGTGCCCTAGCTGGCTAAGGAGTGTGACCATCCAATCTGTGACATGCCCAGCGTCCACTCTCAGCAGCTCTAGAAGCCGGGGGCACGCGCCATCCCTCCCATGGCTGCTAGCGGCACTTGCCCATTTACCTCTTCGCAGAGGCTTTCAAAGGGCACCTCAGCCCAACAGCCTGGAAGAGGAATCTGCTCGCCGCAGCCCCGACAGACGCCCCAAGAATAGGGCCCCACATCTTGGCAGACACTGATGCCAAACTGTGGGGCGCGCTCTGGCGGATGGTTGTTTGGGGGGAGAGGCAAGCGGTGACACCAGGCGGCCCGTGACAGGGACTCTACAGAGGGCAGGGAAGGAGCGCCACCTCCACCCCAACCCAGAGGCAGTGCTAAAACATTGGGGGTCCTAAGCAAGCACACTTCTCCTCCCACCCCCCACACTGACAGCCCAAGCCCCCCACCAGCTGGGGCTGACAGCTTGAGCCCCCCACCAGCCCAAGCTGGTGGTGGTGCAGAGATCACATAAAATCATGGGATCAGTGACCAACTGGAGCCATAACAACAACAAAAAGCGACTAGGGGGCCTTCTCAGACCCTACACAATTGCTTACTCTGCTTATGTCTAGTGCCGGCACTGCCTTGGTTGTGCATAATGGGGGGGGCACAGACAGATGCCGTTAATGGTAAAGGGGTGGGGGAGTTTGCACACCACTACTCTAGCTGAGTTTAGCCTTGAAAAGCCCTCGCTCCCTCCTGGGGCAGATGGACACCAAGTCCTTGCACGACAAGCCCCTCCTGCTGCTATTTAACGTTAGCTTAATCACAGCTCTACCCAAGCTGGCAATTCCACCTCCGGTTGCAGTATCCACATCCTCCAAGAGCCACCACCTGTTCCAAAGGCGCCGCATCCAGCTACTCCTCGCTAACAACCACTGTGCTCCAAGGAGCTTTCCAGACTCTTTGGGAATCTCTCCGTCAGCCTTTGTAACACAGCGAGGCCCTGAAAGCCCAGCCTTACCCACGTTCCACACGCTATCCGTAACTCCGGCTGTGCGAGCACCCTGCATCAGCACTTCAGCGCGGAACCTGTTCTCCAGGTCCGCGATCGCCTCCCCGCAGAACACTCTGCACGAGTCACATTGAGGCACCGTGCGGGAAATTGTATCAGCTGAGAAAGCGGTGCCACCCAAGCCAGACCTAGTACACCGGTGCCCAGCATTCGTTCTCAAAGGCCTGCTGAGGGCAGGACTCGACCTCGCGGTCTGGGAGTACAACTGGGGTTGAAGCACTGGAGCACGTCGCCCGGAGCTACTCCGTGACTGATGTCAGATACACTTTCACACATGCCTCCCCAGCGCCTGTCTGGGTCCCTCCGGAGGCGAGTCGGTGTGGGTCGACCCTGGCTTGCGGGATTCCCTGCAGTACACTTTGCGTGAGCTGTGCACGGGCATCTTTCACAGCATTGCAATATGCAGAGCAGCTGTACGTTCAAGACACTAAGGGTACATCTATACTACCCGCCGGATTGGCAGGTAGCGTTCGATGTATCGGGATCGATAAATCGATCCCCAAATTGATGCCCATACTCCACCTCGGCAGGAGGAGTAAGCGGAGTAGACGGGGGACTCGCCGCCGTGAGGACGGCCAGGTAAGTCGAACTAAGATACAATAGCGTAGCTGAAGTTGCGTATCTTAGTTCGAACCCCCCCCTGCTAGTGTAGCCCAGGCCTAACAGAGCCTTCTAACTTCGCTGGGATACTAGAGGCTACTTTCCAAGCAGTGTAAAAGAATCTCATTCTAACAGGCAGAAATAGCTCAAACCCATAGTCGATGCGGGTGGTCACTGACTACAGCACACCCCCCTGACCTACTCTGGGACTCTGCCATCAGCTAATAGGGAGATATACTTCTCTCTCAGAACTGGAAGGGACCTTGAAAGGTCATTGAGTCCAGTCCTCTGCCTTCACAGCAGGACCAGGTACCATCCCTTTCTTTTTTTGCCCTAGATCCCTAAACAGCCCCCTCAAGGATTGAACTCACAACCCTGCGCTTAGCAGGCCAATGCTCAAACCACTGAGCTATCCCTCCCCCCATGCTTATTCACCCTCACGCACATTTCCACATCCTCCCCCTAATCCCCACGTACGCACACATCAGTTTGGATCTGTTCTCTAAGTCCAAATTCTCTGGTCAATAACTTTCTCAATATTGTGTGCCAATAGGGTGATGGGTAAAGTAAATGCCGAGTGACAGACACACTAAGATACCCAGACATGTGCAAACAAGTGTTACAAGAACCAGCTGGATTTGTACCAGGCTGTTTGTAAGAGGGTTGTATCTCGGGAACCCCTTATTCAAATAGTCTGAAATTTGGACCACTATCCCCACTCTGCATCCTCATGAAACACGGCGAGTTCCAAGCCAATTTCAGTGAGCAGGAGGATTTTAGAGCCAACAGCCAACCTTTAAACAGAGAGTAATGCTCATCCTTAACTACAGCACGGCGATATGTGAATTTAAACCATCGTTTGGCTGTAACAGTGCTCGGAAGTAAACAAAACAGTGAAGGTGGAACAGTAAATTCCATTCACAGGAAAGAAGCCAATGAGCTTAATAATTTAAAAGGACAAAGTTAAGGGGGACAGAATTTGTAGGTTCCCTATGGGACTCTGGATACCAAGGTAGGAATAGACTGTATTCGGGCTCATTCCGCCTTTTAAAGATCAATCCATACTCCGCTTTGATACTGAGAGAGGCTGGATGTCGTCATGCCGAGCGAACCAGGATGTGTTAGGAGCAAACAGGAAGTAGACGGGATCTTAGGCCTAGCTCTCCAGCAGGGAGCTAATACATCCAGGCTTCTCCACCGACTTAACTTGATGATTAGCGCCAACAAACCAGGAAGCAGCAACCGGATCAAGACTCTAGCAAGAATCCTAATCTTTTATTAGCATCTTTATTTAATTCTGCCCCGCCCCTCAGACTTAAATAACACACAGATGCCTATTACAAGGCCCTGGGTGCCTTAGCACATAATTAATGCTACAGGGGAATGCCACAGAGCCATTCATAGGCCTAAGGCCAGAGGAGACCACTCTGATCATCTCATAGACTCAGACTTTAAGGTCAGAAGGGACTATTATGATCATCTACTCTGACCTGCTGCACAACGCAGGCCACAGCACTTCAGCCCTCCTGTATAATGCAGGCTACAGAACCTCCCTGAATTCAATCCTCTTTGAACTAGAGATCTTTTTGATTAACCATCCAACCATGATTTAAAAATTGCCAGCGATGGAGAATCCACCCCACTTGGAACACCACAGAATCAAACCTTAGATCTGGTGCTTCCAAGAAATTCCCCACTTTCCAAGTGATAGTACAAAGAAATGTGTTTTTTAAAAGTGCAACAGAGGATTAATTACTTGCTAATTGCTAACAATGCATGAAAGTGACAGACCCTGGGGAAACTGTCCTGTATCTCTGAAATATACACATGGATTGAATGGGACCAGGTGTAAGCGGGTTTCATAGAACAATGTGCAATGTTATGCTTTTCTCTAACAAGACGGATACTGGGAGCACTAACTCTTTCGGAAACTGCCTATGTACAGAGTCAGCAGACCCTGAACTGTAGCGACAGGGCAGAGAGACCCCCGGTCAATTTAAGATCATTCCCTTCCAAGGTTTCTCCAGTTCAGTTGTAGGCTTCCCTGCTTTCCTTGGAGACTCTCCCCCAGGCTAACAGATCCGGTTGTCTGAGATTGCCGAGAGCGGTGCAGGAAAGGTAATCTTCCTCACCCTCTGCTCCTTGCAGTCTTCAAGCTTTGCACATGCTTACATCCCGTATTTCACTACGTGCAGCACATTTCGTCTCCCAGGTCAATTCCTTCTCCTTTACCATAAGGTTATTCAACCCCAAATTGGGCTACCAGAATGTGTCAACAAGCCATGCGGGAGTCAACACCCTTGGCTCCAGTCCCATGCGGCTGGCCAGGCTCGGCTCCATGACAACAGGGGCAACAGGAGGACTGTGACTCCATGACAACAGGAGGACTGTGACTCCATGACAACAGGAGGACTGTGACTCCATGTACCAGGTTGCGACACCACGGTCACAAAGTTGGCCTGGCCGACCCGCCAGGGGAGCTAGGCCAAACCAGAGTGGTGATGCGACACCAGAGGTGGCAGGAAGCCGAGCCCAGCCAGACGCGTAGTACGGGAGCTGCAGTAGCTGCCGCTACGGTATGCACGGTGTACTTACTACATTGACGTGTCTATTCAATATTGTGGGTAAGATATTTCATAAAACTAGATGTTTTTGCACTGAAGCTATTTACTGGGTCGCAACAGGCCACCAAGGTTTACAAACAGGTCCTGAGCCCCAAAAGGTTGAGAGCCGCTGCTCTACAAGGGACTGGTTTCCTGCAACAGACGCTGCCTCTGTGAATAGAAATTTTGCAAATAGCAGCCGCATGATACAGGAAATAATCAGGTACAAGGCAGTATAGAGAGCTGCTAACATAACAGTGCATATACCCAAGGCCTTTCATCTCAGGCTCTCGAATGCCTGTATCTGTGGGTAAATAGCCTCATTCTGCAGAGGGAGAATCTGAAACAGAGGGGAAAGGACTTGCCTGAGGTCACACAGTGAACCCATAGCAAAGCTGGGAGTAGAAGCCAGATCTCCTGCCCGCTCTGCTCCCTGTTTCGCCATTAGACACGCTGCCTCCCTCAGGAAAGCGCTAGGACACCCGGTAGCTCTGCAATAAGAGGGGGTCGAAGCTGTTCTACCTACCGTGCTGGTGATTGTTCCCGCGGTCACAGCCTGCTGGAAGTGCGCAGCGAGCCCGGCTTTGTCCTTGCACTGCTCCTTGCACTCCAGACACCGGAAGCAGTTATAGCTAGTTTGCTCCGAGCTGCCGCTCAGGGGCAGGATGGGTTGGTCCTGAGCCCCGTTAGCGGTCGCCATGGCATCCGGAGGCACCCCAGCCACTTTGCCAGCCGCGAGGGAGGTCACTGACACGATGGGGGTGATGTCCGGCTGGCCAATCATTTGATCCAGAGCAATAGGTCTCATGACCAAGTGGGAGCACTGCATCACCAGGCCTTTGTCCTTGTGCTCCCGGGCGTGCAGGAGCAAGCTGCACTTGTTGAAGAAGACCAGGCGCTTGGTGCAGTGGTTGCAGGTCACTTCGATGCGCATGCTGCGCCGGTCGTAGTGCCGAGCCAGGCTCTTCTCCAGGGCGAAGGAGTCCCCACACTCCAAGCAGCGATACCCGAAGGGCGGGAGAGTCAGGCTGGAGTCTGCCGGAGGATTCAGGTTGGGTTTGTAGGTTGGCAAGAGGTTTTTACTGTTCAGGATCTTGTTGAAAGCCTCCACCAGGCTGGACTGGCTCCTGGAAATGACCGTGCCGGCAATGGTGGGCGAAGGCTTCTGCGGCTGCACCATCACCACCGTAGTGCCGTTGACCTTCTGGTTGGCCGTGGTGGTGACGGTGGTGGTCTGGGTCACCGTGCTGACGTTGGTCCTGGTGTCGGCTTTGGGGAGGGTCTGCGGCACCAGGTTGATAATGTTCTTCGTCACGGCCTTGCCCGGCAGCACCACAGATTTCTGCTGGGCTACGCTGGCGGCGATCAGCATGGCGCTGCTGGCGTTCTGGATGGTGGTGACCGGCAGAACAGTCCCTTTGATTTTGGTGCCGTTGCCCAGCTGGACACTGACAATTTTGGGTCCTTCTATGACTTTGAGGGGACTGGAGAGCTCCATTTTCTTTTTGGGCACCTCCAGCACGCTCTCCTCTTTCACCACTGCAGCCGGGAGCACGGAGTCCTCTGTGGCGGCCTCCTGAGAACCTGGCTCCGAAGGCAGCTTGGCAGCTCCCGGCTCCGAATCGGAGGAGACTCTGGTCACCGTCCGGGTGATGCTGCCGGAAGACGTCTTGATGGTTTTAATCCGCACTTTGAGAGGCCGCGAGGAACTGGAAGAGGGGGAGTCATTGCTACCGTCTTCATCCTCCTCCTCTTCCTCCTCACCGCTTGACATGCTCCGCGGGGGTTTCTCTAGAGCCTCCTGCTCTTCCTTGAGGGGGATGCTCCCCAGCGGCTTGGGGGAGCCAAGGGATCCAGGGCTTCCCTCCGCCAGTGGGGAAGGTTTGAAGACCGGCTCCTGAGGGCTGGTGGGCGAGTGTTTCACTTCGGGGAGGTTGCTGGTGCTGCTATCAAGGTTTGGATCTGAGCTGGGCCAGGACGTGACGGGGGAATCATCCGTGGAGTAGCGGACGGTGACCGATTTCAGGTGCCCCAAGGGGCTGTCATGCAGGGCTGCAGCCAAACCCTTGGGGCTGGCCCCATGGTCCAGCTCCTCCGAGTCGGACTCCTCTTTCTTGATCATGGGGATGATGGCAGGGGAGCCGTTCACGCCCCCCGCTTGGCTGGTTTCAAAGGGCTGCGGGAAAGCCGGCGGGAGGCTGTCGGTGGTCTCTCCAGCTGGCTCTTTGCAGTCTGGCGATGGGGCAGGGGACGGGGTGGGGGATGGGGAGAGAGAGGGCACCGAGAGGGCTCTCTCTTTCTGTTTGCCCTCCCGGGGCCTGTCAATCAGATCGGCCGAGTTCTCCTCGTGGGGATCGGGGCTGAAGTGGGAAAAGATGTCCATGGGTTTTGCCCCTTTCTCCTTGGATGCCCAGCACTCTCCGTTGGACGACGCCACCACTTCCCCTGGCCTGGAGGTGGGGGACCTGGGCATCTCTGGGGCACCAAAGCCATTCTGCAGCAGGCGGGGCCCAAGGCCGGGCCCATCTTTGCCGCGGCCGTCCAAGGGGTCGAGCTGCTCGGGGCAGACGGTGTTCTTCACTATCACGCTGACGGCAGTGATGTCCGCGTGGGGGAGGACGTGTTCAGGGGCCACGGGCTCCCCGGGGACCTGCTTGATGTGAGCCTCAGCCTCCTCGTGGCCAGAATGGATGGCCTCGTTGGTGTCGATGTCCGGAATATCAAAAGCTGCCAAGAGGTCATCGAAATCCGGGGTCTTCATGTCACCCATGGTGAAGAATCTGGCAGAGTCTAAGGAAAGGAAGACAGAGGATTTAATATCACAGGGCAGGGAACCTTCCTGGACCGACACGGACCATGCTGGCATCACAGAGCAGCCGGCCACGCACAGGACCAGAAGCTAGGACATTGTAACCCCAGCTGTGTCTATCTCAGGTTCTGGCCCGTCACCATACGGGCCTTAGCGTATTTATCCTCACGACCCCTGGGTGGCAGGGCTGTTACACTGTACAGAGGGGGAAACTGAGGCACAGAGACACTTAGGGCACGTCTCCACTGCAGCTCACATACACACACACACACGCCAGCCTTAACCTAGCTAGCTTGGGTCATGCAGCAGTGAAGCTGTGTAATTGTGAGTAACTACCCAGGGTTCCAGGCGAGTACACTCCTCGGCAAAGCCCACGCCGCCAGGGCTTCGCTACTCCGGGACCCGAGCAAGCTTCAATCTAACCAGCTCGGGGAACATCTACACGAGTTGCAGTCACACCCTAGGGCTGCCATAGAGACATAAGCTTTTTGACTCAGCCGAGGTGATACAGGAGGCCTGTGGCAGGGTGGGGAATTGAACCGGGTTCTCCCAAGTCCCAGGCCAGCGCTCTAACCCCTAGGCCATCCTTGCTGTCTAGTCCCAGCTCTGGCCCCCTTGGGCATACATCACTTTGCCCCTCCCTGCTGCTGTTTACTGCATCTTTTTCTGTAAAATGGGAATAAGCACCTCACACGGGAGTCACAAGGGTTTGTTTGCTGTGAGAACAGGATTCATAGAGCTCAAAATGCACACGGCGACACCAAGGATACCTCTCCAAAAACCCCGTTATCCCACTCTTCACCAGTCTAGGGTCACGTCGGGCGCTTGGATCCTACTAAGACGTGCCCGTCGGAATGCCCAAGGGATCTAAAAAATTCTTCACTGCCTCTTGGAACACAGCCAAAGTTCTCTGTGGCCAGCCGGGGAAAACTTTGTTCAGTCAAACCCCCAATTTTTCTATCGAAAAAACAATTTTGATGTAAAATTTTCAACCTGCCCAAAAGATCAGAATAAAACAGAATCTGCCCATCTCTCTCCATCATAAAGGGGCCATCCCGCCTCTGTGGGTGGAGTTCCACGGACGTGAATGGCATTGCACTGCTTACACCAGATCTGAATGCGACTTCGGATTCTGAAACCTGCAGAAAGCCTGACAGTAGGAAAGGATCCAATTGACGCCCCAAAGAGTGGATTATCCGAAACACATACATAGGCCAACTTCTAGCAGTAACCTTCAGATAACCCACTGGAATATTGTGCTATAAACCACATCTAACCCCTTCGCTCCATCAGGAGCTTCAGCAGGGTGACCAGATGTCCTGATTTTATAGGGACAGTCCTGATTTTTGGGTCTGTTTCTTATATAGGTTCCTATTACCCCCCACCCCCCCGTCCCGATTTTTCACACTTGCTGTCTGGTCACCCTAAGCTTCAGAAACATACATGATTAAGTTTACTAGAAGAATGGCCCCTTTGATGTTATCGACTTGTATGAATAACTGGCAAAATATCTGGCAAACATCAAAACACTTAAAAACCCCAATTCTAAGATGACATATGAAAGATCGTCCATGATTTGGCCAATATTTCAGCAGCTGTATTTCCCCAGCCTCATTAATGCTTGTTCACAACCTTGTAAGAGTAACTGGGCTTTTCACCCCTCAGCTTAACTGAGACGCTTCCAGGAGTTGGTACTTTAACTCGCAGGCTTCTTTAGCGACATGGAAGTGTCAGGTTAACACAGCTACCCCACTCAGGGGCGTGACAAATCCACACCCCGAGGGGTGTTAAGCCGACCTAAATCCCCCTGTAGCAGCACTAGGTCAATGGAAGACCACTGACCGAGCTACTGGCCTCTCGGAGAGGTGGATTGCCTATACTGATGGGAGCATCCCATCAACACAGATAATGTCTACACTGCAGCGCTACAACTGTGCTGCTACAGCGTTTCCAAGTGCAGACAAGCCCTCTGACTATCTGTAAGCAGCACGCTGTTCTGAGTCCCCACAAACACATACGAGAGCAAAACCATTCTGTCTCGCTAGGTTTATTTGGGGAAGGCCAGGACAAGTTTCTCAGAAGAGCCCTTGCTGGGCTGAATACTGAGGTTCTGTTTTAAAAATTGGCGCACACGTGCATGTGGTCTGCACGACCGGTGAGAAGCAACAGCTCCTCTGTGGCAGAGGGGATCAGCGAGGGAGCGGGCTCTCAAAGCACACCAAGGAAAAGCGTCCAAAATAAGGAGTGACAGCATGTTTTCACAGATAGCAAAGTCACATCATGCAAAGAACGCAGCTACAGCGCGCACACCCCCTAGCCTGGTCTGGTTCTGTTATTGTGGCTCTGCACAAAACAGATCGCGGAATGATACTAACCTAGATTAAGGCTGCAGCCGTTCCAAACTTTTGTAGAACAGTGGTTCTCAACCAGGGGTATGCGTACGCCGGGGTTACTCAGAGGTCTTCCAGGGGGTACATTAACTCATCTCAACATTTGCCTAGTTTTCCACCAGGCTCCCTAAAAAGCACCAGCGAAGTCAGTACAAACTACAATTTCATACAGACAATGACTCGTTCATACTGCTCTATATACCATACGCTAACATGTAAGTACGATATTGATGTTCCGATCGATTTTATAATTCTATGGTAACAATGAGAAAGTCAGTGATTGTTCAGTAACAGTGCGGCTGTGACACTTATATTTTTCGGTCTGATTTCGTAAGCAAGTCGTTTTTAAGTGAGGTGAAACTTGGGGCGACACGAGACAAATCAGACTCCTCAAAGGGGTGCAGTCGCCTGGGAAGGTTGAGAGCCACTGATGTAGAAAGGCACCGCAAACGGTCCAGTGAGATGGCACCAAACCAAAGACATGGTCTTTATGGTGAAGGCACGTGGCTAACTGTAGCAGGTCACTGTCTCGGCACTAGCATAAGGCATTTCCACGGGCCTTTCCATAGCTGCAGCCACATTGACCTGCAGTGCTCTAAGACCACAATTAAGAACGACGTAGAAGTAAATGTTTTCACATGGTTCAGGCGGCCAGCACATATGGGGACAAACCGGGCTAAGAAACCTGGTTCTGAGTCTCGGCTAAAGCTGTTTTTATACATGGTTTGGTCTCATTCGTGTCCTCGAGACCTCATTAGAAACCTGATTCACTATGACTGAGCTTAAGCAGGGTTTTAAAGACCACTAGGAAAGCCACTGTAGACAGCTTAGTAGGTAGGTTTAGTCTAGTTATATTTTTACCCCTCACCATAGGTCATTCCAAGGGGATCTCTGGTCAGTCGATTGACCACCAGAGACATCCCCGCGCTGCACCAATGTCATCTATCGTACCATGCGGGTGAGCTTCTCAGTGGGACTCTTCCAACGCCCAGACAAATAGCTCTGCCCTGCAAAACAGACACTAAGTGTGTCGACACTGCAATTAGACGCCCCTGGAGGGTCTGTGCCAGCCCACACGGGCTCACAGAGATCAGGCTATGGCAGAGGTGGGCAAACGACGGCCCGCGGGACCGTCCTGCCTGGCCCTTGAGCTCCTGGCCCAGGAGGCTAGCTCCTGGCCCCTCCCCCTGAAGCCACGCGGCCGGGCGGGCAGCGCTCTGGGCGGCGGGGTTGCGCACTCCTGCCAAGCAGCACAGCTGGCTCTGGCCGGGCGGCACGGCTGCCAGACATGCTGCTCTGAGTGGCATGGTAAGGGGGCTGGAGGGTTGGATAAGGGGCGGAGGGTCCCGGGGGGCAGTCAGGGGGCAGGGGTGGTTGTATGAGGCAGAGGTTCTGGGGGGCGGCTGGGGGGGGTTGGATAAGCGTGGGAGTCCCGGGGGGGCGGGCAGGGGTGTGGACAGGGGTCAGAGCAGTCAGGGGACTGGGAGCGGGGGGGGGGGTTGGGGTTGGATAGGGGGTGGGGTCCCGGGGGCAATTAGGGGTGGGTGGGTCCTGGGAGAGGGCGGTCAGGGGACAAGGAGCGGGGGGGGGGGTTGGATGGGTCGAGGGTTCTGAGGGGGACAGTCCGGGGGCAGGGACCAGGCTGTTTGGGGAGGCACAGACTTCCCTACCCGGCCCTCCATACAGTTTTGCAACCCCAGGGTGGCCCTCGGGCCAAAAATGTTTGTCCACCCCGGGCTAAGGGGTGGTGCTGTAGGTGTAGACGTGAGCTCTGGGTCCCACAGCCCAAGCCCAAATGGCTACAATGAAGCATTGAAACAGTTCCTTCGCCCAAGCCAGCTGGCACGGGCCAGCCATGTGTATATAACTGCAGTGCAGACATCCGCTAGAAGGGAGGCTAGCGTGGCAAACAGAATTTGTCCAGAGTCCTCGCTACATTTGAAAGGGGAGAGTGCGCAAAACATTGTCTACCAGATTGGGAAGGGTTTCGATAGGAGGAAAGGAAACGGCTGGGAGGCACAAGGGGATAAGTGATACCGAGAATGGGCTGAAATTACAAAAGGGAAAATTTAAGTGACACTGAGACCTATTAAGGCTCCGGCGTCATCTCCCCGGGGAAGAGGAACCCTGTCTGCTGAGACATTTAAAGGCAGATTTGATAGAAGAGCCACTAGAAGATACTGGAGGGATTGATCCTGTGCTGGACACCCAAGTAGGAACAGAGGGGATTTTATTAGCAACAGAAGAGACCTCCTCTATGATTAAACCCCGTCCTACGCAAACAAGTTTCAAAGAGACCACATGATGTTCCTCCAGCCACGACTAGGGACAATGCAGAGATGTCATAAGTGATGTGGGAGGAGAGGCTCCATTAGACCTCTCAGCAGAAGGGATATGTTGAAAAGAAGTAGGATTTCAATGAGCCGGGACAGAGGACCTCTGTACGTTATGCTCAGCTCCATCATTTGCCATCTGTTTTCCCAGCACATTGGCCCACTTAGCCTCACACACGATTCTGCAGGGAAGTTTGTTTTCCAAATAATGATTTTTCTCATCCCGGTTTGGCAGAGTACGACTATTTACAGACAAGAGAGGAGACAAGCAGGTTGCTGCACACAAAGACGTCCCGGAAATAGCCAACAGTTGGCCTACGCCAACAAAGCAAGGATTTGTTTAGGGAAATTCTCCCCCTTAGAACAGATTCAACATGCTCCCTGGATTTCTAGTTTACCTGTGCACACTGCCTCCAATACTACCATGGAGGTTATAGCCAGTGCAAAGGATTCTCCCCTCTACGCACAGCTTCCCTCTTACTAGGAACAGGTTCATCCTCACATGGGCATGGAAAAGAGACAACCAAGAGGGATTTTCTGAATGCCAACTTGGACATCGGGGAAGGAGAAAGACGGCCTCTTAAGCAGCTCAACCTCAATTTTGAGAAGCAGCACTGGACACGGCTTCAGTAACCAAAATAACCTCACTTTCGTGCAGTAACACTCGGCTTTGTCCAGATCTTCAAAGTGCTCAATGGCCCAGGCCCAGCAGATTGAAGACGACGTCTACACTGCAGCTGGGAGCATGCTTCCCAGCCCGGGCAGACAGGCGGCAGCTCTGCTTGAGCTAGTGTCGCCAGGATCACATGGGCGGCAGTTCGGACTAGCTGAGTGCAAACACACCCAGGATACGTACTCGGGCAGCTAACCTGAGCCACCGTCTGCGTTACGCCAGCTACGCCGCTACTGTCAGGGTGCTGTTAGCTCAAGCAGAGCTAGCGTGTCGCTGCCGACAGGGGGAAACACGTTCCCAGCTACGTAACCTAAGGAAGTTCAGTTGGCAGCTCTGTTCCTCAGGCCCAGAGGAACTTTCCAGCCCCAGGGTACAGCTCGGCTGGCATCAGACAGAGCTTCTTTCAGCTGTGGACCAATCTCCCATGGGAACTACGGCCCATCCCAGACCTCCCCACCTCCTGCAACAAGTGCCAGGTGCACTTCTTCAACCCGCCTTCCCTGACATAAACACAACGCAGCGTGTAACATTTGAAAACAAAACCCTACCAAAACAAAACACTCCACTGCACATAACATTCGCCCTTGGGAGGAGAGCAGGAACGAGCTGATGGGCTCATCACAATCCACAACTGGAAGGCACTCCGACACTCCAGTGACGAAGACAGGATAAGAGCCCCGACAGAACAGAATCTTTCACCTCCGTAGAAATGCCCAAAACCTGGAGGAACCAGAGACTGAAACTAGCTTGGCAACGAGCACTGCCCATGAAACACCGGTTCTGGTATACTAGACACACCAGTCTCCAGGGCTGTCACTTCTCACCTGCAGTGACTTCTCAATCCAAAAGGCATATTTTAAAGAATGCTCATGAAACATTGAACGTAGGCTTTTACGCTGCTGAGACAAGCACCGTCATTATGCGGCCTGGTGTCACACGCAACCTGCATGCTGCTTTTTATTTATGCATCAGACTAATTATTCAACATCTGCCCTAACATCCGGCGTTGCAGTTTACTCCCACTTATTCTACTATAAACAATTTGCATTTATGTCTTTGTACAAGCAGAGACACGTGATCTCCACTAGGGAAAAAACAACCCAGATATTTCATTTCTCAAATACAGGGGTAAGTCAAATCCTGCCCCTTGTCATCCCGGTGTTTCCATAGATTAGTTTCTCCTGCACTCCTTCTGATTAAGTCCATCCCCCCACTTTTTTTTTTTTAAATACACCCAGCCCACCACGGTAGGAGACCAGACCCCCCGTTGTCTTTGAAAACCTCCCCGGTTTAAAAAACAGAAAGTAAGAGGCATTTACAAACCATTCGTAGCTTCCATGCTCCCAGAGACGCTCGTCAACCGATCGCTCCCTGAAGAAATTGCTCTTGAGGGAGGATCGTTGACTCTGCACAGGGCTGATTACATGAGCGTTTCCTCGTGGTTTAGTGTCAATGGCAAATTCCCCTCCACCCCCACAGAGGGGTTTTGTGTGTT
This sequence comes from Mauremys mutica, assembly GCF_020497125.1. NCBI lineage: Eukaryota > Metazoa > Chordata > Testudines > Geoemydidae > Mauremys > Mauremys mutica. The sequence continues at coordinate 21,573,771 of NC_059088.1, read as the reverse complement.
CTTAGAAGTCACTATTCCACGGAGATCCCATCTGCACCACAGCAACTGTGCCTGTGTCTTCACTGCGTTCTTAACTCGAGCTCACACACGCATGGTAAAATCCCGGCGAAGACAAGGCAGTTTGTCGTTCCCACATGAGTTAGCAGGTCACGGCGAGCTGTAGGCTCTCCCCGTCTTTATCTCAAACTGCCATGGGACAGCTTACAGATTATTGTGACCTGCTAACTCACGGGAACACGACAAACTGCCTGGTCTTTACCAGGACTCTAGCAGAGTTAGCTAAACATGAGCCTAAAAAATACACCTGTACAAGGCTGATTGTTCGGAGGGCACTGCACTGCCACAGAGTTTGGTTACTGATGGTCCTGAAAGACATTCTACCCAGGCTACAGCGTGACTCAGGAACCGTTCCTTACTGTACTATTTAATCGAGTGCTTAGATATCTGCAGATAAAGGGGGTTAATCAATTAAGATCCACATTTCTTGGTCAAGGTATAGTCAAGGTCCAGACTGCAGGGAAAATCATACAAACATAACAACGAGGGTGATAAGTTTAGAATGACAACGGCAAAAAGATTTTGCGGTCCGTTCAAAAGAGTCTGGCGATCCCGATTTGGCCGGCGTCTGCCTATCGACTACCCCGGTATAGAGTCATTCTCATTTGACAGACTGGAAAACAGACACAGAGTAGGGAAGTTGTGGAGTGACCTAGAGGCCGAACCAGGATTAGAACCCAGATCAAGGCCACCCCAACCCTGCCTTTGAGATCAATGTAAGATTTCAAATCTAAAAGCTCGCGGTTCTGTTATCAAACCACCACCCATCCACCAAAGAGCACAGGATACAGAACCACCAGAGACCAGTTCGTTCTGGCTACGTCTGGGACAAGATGATGGGTTTTTAAATGGAGATGAGCTCAGTGTAAAGATGCACCTCTTCTTCCAGTGAATACATAGCCTCTGTCCCCAGTGCCGGTTTCTTGCTTTTGAGTTCCAGACTATCCAAACCAACACAGCCGTGGGCAACTGTCGTCAGGGTCTCGCAAAAATGAGGAACCCTCAATGGTGAGCCATGCTGATAATCTAAGGGAACATTTGTGCTTTCAATTTTAAGCCAAAGGATATGGTTTCTGGTTAGTCCACACACACATTAACCGTGAGCCCGTCACGTCCATTTCTGGCTGGATACGCAGCACGCACAGTATTGCCGTTACAGGGGCGTTTTCATTGCAATTTGACCATGTAACTACTGTTCAGTCCTACAGGGGGCACTCAACTGGATACAGGATTATTTAACAACTGCAGTAATCAGCCCAACAGGCTTATTAAAGGCAGACCAGACTGTCGGTGAGTAGAATAGTCACTGGCTGAAATGCAAAGGCCGTGCTGCAAGGGGCCTTCTTGCAGAAGGAGGAAGCAGCTTCTGTAAGTTGCTCTGTAAGGAGAATCAAGTTTTATCCTCACCCCCCCACCCGAATACCCTTCCCCCTCCCTGAAGCCTGTTCACAGAAACCCGTGACTTGTCTAAGGATGGCCTGTGTGCAAAGGGCACAGTGCAACAGGGAGACAAACCAGATCATGGGCTGCTGCTCTCTGCTAATTGCAGAGCTGGAAAAGTTTGTCCGATTAGAGGCCAACCCAATGGCAGAGGGGCAAAACGGTAGAGAAACTACAGCCGGGTCCACACAAAAAAGTGAGGTGGACCCAGCTACGTCGCTCAGGGATGAGGTGAAAAACCCACACTGCTGAGCGATGTAGTGAAGCCGACCTGAACCCTGGTGTAGATGGCGCTAGGTCAACTGAAGAATTCTTCCCGTGACCTAGTTACAGCCTCTCGGGGAGGGGGATTAGCTACAGCGATGGGAGAACCTCTCCGGTTGCTTTAGCGAGCGTCTACATTGATCGGCTGCAGTGTTTCTAGTGAAGCTGTAGCTTCAGTTCTCAAACCCAGACCATATGGAGTTTGAGATCAAACAGCGCTTCCTACCTTGCAGCACCTCCTAACGCCAAGCTCTGGGACATCTCTCTTCAGGCATGGGTGGGGTGTAACCACCACAGCTCAAAAGGGGTGGGGTGGGGATTGGGGTGGTTGGGGAAGTGAAAGCTGCATGCCTGCCTCAGGGATGTCCTGGGATCCTGAGTCTTCTATGTCGTTAAGAGGCAAAAGTCCCCGTGTCTCTGCAGAGTGGTGTAAACCCAACTCCCCCACAGGCTAAGTAGAGCGTCAGAGATTTGAAGGCCAGAACAGATCATCGTGATGGTCCTGTCTGAGCCCCTGCAGAACATGGGCCAGAGACTGTCTCCCCAAAATTACCGCATCAAGCTGCTAACCTTTGCTTGAGCTACAGCAGATCTCTTCAATTTAAAGACTCCCAAAGCAATGAAAAATCCACCACTTCCTGAAGTAAATTGTTCCAATGGTTAATTATCCTCCCTGTTAAAACTGTTGAACGTGTCTCTACTCAGCTTCTAGCCACTGGATCTTGCTTTCCTTTTTCTACTAGATTAAAGGGCTCTCTCTCGGGAATCTTCCCATGTAGGTACTTGAAGGAGTGACTTGTTCACGGTCTACAACTCCTCTTGGATAAACTAAACAGGCTGAGGCCTGGTCTACACAAGAAAACAAAATCTGTTTAACCATGTTGGTTGGGGTGTGAAAAATCCACACCCCTGAGCAGTGCAGTTAAACCAACCTAAGTCCCCGTGTAGACAGTGCTTGGTCAAGGGAAGAATTCTCCCATTGACCCAGCACTGCCTACATGGAAGGATTCTTCTGTTGACCTAAGTACCACCTCGTGGGGAGGCGGATGACCTATGCTGACGGGAAGAATTCTGAATTCTACACGGAAGTGCTACAGCCCGACAGCTGTTTGCTTTAGCATTTTAAGCGTAAACAAGCCCTGAGCTTCTTTAGTCTTCCTCTATGAGGCAGGTTTTCCAGGCCATGAATCTTCTTGTAGCTCTTTTCTGAACCCTTCCCAACTTGTTAACATCCTTATTTAAGTGCTTAAGTGCACACTAGAACTGGACACAGTCTTACTAATGCAGGGGCGGGCAAACATTTTGGGGTGCAGGTGCTGGGACTGAAGGGTTCGGAGGGTGGGAGGGGGATCAGGGCTGGAGCAGAGGGGTGGGGTGCAGGCTCTGGGGATGAGGAGTTTGAGGTGTAGGAGGGTTCTCCAGGCTGGGACCAAGGGGTTTGGAGGGCAGGAGGGGGATCAAGGCTGGGGGAGGAGGTTGGGGCTCAGGGGTGCAGGCTCCAGGCAGCACTTACCTCAAACAGCTCCCGGAAGCAGCAGCCATGTCCCCGTTGTCCCCCCCTCCGGGCTCCTACGCGGAGCCACAATCAGGCGGCTCTGCGCACTGCCCCGTCCGCAGGCACCGCCCCTGCAGCTCTCATTTGCCACAGTTCCCGGCCAATGGGAGCTGCGGGGGCAGCGTGCAGAGCAGAGCCCCCTGGCTGCCCCCTACACATAGGAGCCGGAACAGGGTCATGCCGCTGCTTCCAGAAACAGCGTGGAGCGGCCCTGACCCTGCTCCCCAGCTGGAGCAGGGCAAGCACCCCTCCCTGACCCTGCTCCCCAGCGGGAGCTCGACCAGCTTAAAACAGCGGGCGAGCTGTTTGCCCACCCCCGCAATAACACCACTTCCCTACTTCCACTGGATATTCCCCCGTTTATACAGCAAAGAATCAGTTTTGCCCACTTAGCTCCAGTACTGCACTCTGAGCTCAGGTTCAGGGGTGATCTACCCCAACCCCCAAGTGCTTTTCAGTGTCACTCCATTCCAGGAGACAGCCCCCTCCCCCCCCAAAAAACCCGTCTTTGTTTCAAGATGTAGGGCCTTGCCTTTGGCCACATTAAGATACGTTCAAATGAGCCCCCGCCCCCAGTGATCCAGATCTTTCCGTAGAACTGACCTGTTCCGGTCAATATTTACCACTCCCTCAGTTTTTGTGCCATCTGAAAATGTTACCAAGGAGAGTTTGCATCATCGTCGTACGGGGAAACTGAGGCATGACGAAGGAAGGAATTTGCCCAAAGTCAGTGGCAGGGCTGGGCATGGAACCCATCCTCTCTGCTCCAAGCACCAGACCACGCCACTTCCCAAAGCAAGGGACAGAATTCCGGATTTTAGAGTCCCAGCCTTGGATCTAACCCCTAATCATTACCACTAATATTAGGCAGCTTTCTACACAGATGCACTGTGAAGCTCCCAACACCCCTGCAGCTGCTCCGCCTAGGGGGTTAGCGCGGGTGCAAGTGACTTTATGCTTAACTAGAAACCAGGGCTGCTGGCTGGAGGATCTCACCTACTACCCTCCCTCCCTTAAAAAAATACCAATAGAGGAGGAGTCCTCGGGTCTATCAACAGAAGCCATCTTTGTGCACTGATGCTCTGGAATTGCTGGGGGTATTAAGTCCCGCACAGAGAACACAGACCGCACCAGAGAACTGGTGCCAGGGGCAGCCAGAAAGGCACACAAGGCTCAGACAAAAAGAGAGACTGAACGGTGGGACTATTTAAAGGGCCTGCTATTTCTAAAAGCTGCTTTTCCTGTTCCCCTTCCTGACCAGTGCAGGGTCCTGCCTACCAGGAGCATTTAAAAAAAAAAACAAACCAACCGCCAACCCTCAGAAAACACGACATCTTAATGAAATTGTTAAACGCCATTTGGAACGTTTCTCTCCCACCCCCAGGCCTTCAGCCCTGCCTGTCCCTGCGTCCAAGGCCAACCGGAATGGCTGAGCTGCGGAGGATCACGTGACCAATGGATTAGCTTCCGAAGCACAGAGGAAACCTTTAGAACAGCTCTCCCTGGCCCACTGCTCCCAGGCCGGACGCGCCCGCGGGGGAGAGGAGGGACGCAGTCCCAAGGAAAACGACAGATGTACCTGGCGGGGAGACCCAGATTAAGCGCTGGGCAAACCACTCCCTTCTCAATCGTTCCTAGTGCTGTTTTGAGCTATTTTAAAACCATTCCCCTGCTTTAAAAAAAAAAACAAAAAAACCTCCAGCCTTTGTGGGCCCTTCAAGAGCAACTGTTTTTAATGAGCAAAACTAGCGCCAGGTGTTCGATAATCTCTCTCCCCAGCTGAGACCTCAGGCCAACGTTTTAGCAGACAGTCTGCAGAAGGCCTTGAACTGGGAGGGAGGGGAAGGGAGAACTCTCGGAGCAGCACGGACTGGAGCACCTGGCCTCGCTTTTCCATATTTCACTCCTCACCCTCCCCGCCCCCCACACACACAAACAAAATCCTGCACTGTTGGCAACTGGTAAAAAAAAAAGAATCAATGGCCGTGCTTGTGTGTGTGTTATTTATGCAACAGCTAGTGCTCATCTGTTCTAATTCCCCTCTCTGGGGGTAGCACCCCCCCAAAGCTGTGCTCACATGGAAGATCAATGCTAATTGTTGACATGATTCCCAGCTGGTGCTGACAAGGGAGTGGGGGTGGAACCCTAGTATATGCAACAGGATCTACCAGCTTAGCCTTGTGTTTGGGGCACATCTGCCACCACAGCAGAGAGCACCCCGCTTTGCCCAACACACAATTGCAAATGGTCGGAACCAATGCGGCGCTGACCGCTTTCCAGAGCGGGTACCTGGATTTTGCGGTGAAGGCAGATCATTCAGATCAAAGGGAAGCGCTATGTTTATTTTAAGACCAAAGAAGTTTTAACAAGTTTTCACAAAAGCTGGCATGACGAGAAGTGGCTTTGGATTGAAACCTTCCCTGACGGTGTTTGCAAGAGTTGGGAATCTTCTGACTGCTCTAACCATTCAACCTCTCTGCTCTCCAGAAACAGCAAGAGAATAGGAGTGAGATGCAAAAGGCCGTTTTAGTGGGGTTTTATCCCCAAAAGAGGGAATCTATAGGATGCAGTAAGATCGGAGATTTTGAACACTGCAGCCTTGAGTTAGCAAGAGACACAGAATATGAAACTGACGTAGATCAAGTGAAATTGAACAGTATAATTTTACTGCCTAAGTTGAGTGAAGTCCAAGATCTAAACAAGAGAAGATTTTTTTTAAAGATATTAACCTGACAGCACCCCAAAAACAAGAAAGAATCACTTGTTCAAGACAGACAGGTGGCTGCTCAAGAACTTGACAAGGTTGGGTATTCTCTCCCATTTTACAGACAGGGAAACTGAGGCAAAGGGAGGGGAAAGTGATCAAACAGTGAGTCAATGGCTGTGTACAGAGGAAGATTTAAAAGGTGTGTAGGTATCTAACCCAGAGCTTCTCAAGCTACCTGATGTGGGGGACCGGCAATTTTTTTTTTTTCCCCCCCAATGTGCCAGGGACCGGTGCCATATTATTATCCTATTCAACGCTCTTATGAGGAAACTTGCCACGGACCGGCAGAGATGGCTCACAGACCGGCACCGGTCCGCGGACCACCGCTTTGAAAAGCACTGATCTAAACCACATCTAAGCTCAATTTTTTAGAACAAGGCAGTGTATACTTTAAACTGCTCAAGTCAAAAGCCTCAGTTAATTTGATCAGTTTAGGGTATGTTAAAGCGTACGCTGGCTTGTCCATGGCTTTTACACCATGGTAGCTAATGTGTGCTACTACCACACCTGTAAAACCTAACATAGAAAGAGCCTGGAGCAGAACACAGATGTCCTGATACCTCGGCCTAGTATACTTTCAAAAGTCTTACCAGCATAGCTGTCGGTTCGGGGGGGGGTTATTTATTTTTTTAAACTAACACAGCTATTCTGGGAAAAGCCCTAGTATAGACAATGTTATATCACTATAAAAGTGCTTATAGCAATATAGCTTATGCTGATATAAGCACATTTATACCAATATAACTGTGTCCCCGGTAGAGGCTATTGCCAGCATAGCTCAGTGTAGATAAAGCCCTCATCTCCAGCTCTGACCACTAGACCATGTTGCTTCTATTTCATTACTCAATGACTCGCACTTCATTGGCAGGCACCGCAAATCTCATACCTGTTCCTGAGCCATATTTTCCTCTCCCTGCCAACTAAAGCATTCCAAGCTTTCTGCATTATGCCACACCTAGGTTGACTTCTCTGGGAACATAGCATCAACTTATGAGCTTACTTCTCCCTGCCGGACAACTTCGAAAGATCTCCAACTTCAAAGTTCTTCCCTCCGCACTTTGCTCCTTTTGGGCACTATAATTAATTATTTTCGCTAAGACAGAAAGCGGAAAGGGATTCAGCCGAGCTTTGGAGGAGAGACACCATTTATAAACAACCTCGTGCATCTAGAGTGTCTTTCATTTGGGGATTTACAAACATTAAGCTAAGTCTCACAAGCCACACAGGAGCAGAGGAATATTACACCCTATTTAAGGATGGGGAAACTGAGGCACAAAGTGGGAACGGACTTGCCCAAGATCACAAGTCAGAGACAGAGCTGGGTACAGAACCCAAATCCCAGTTCCCCTACTTTGACCCACAGAGAACAGTCTTAACTGAAATTTATCAGGGCACTTTCAATGCCATGCATGGAGCCCCGGTGAACCATTCTCAGTTGCTGTTCAGCTACGGGGGACCTGCGTCTTTGTTCCGTAGAGTACCGCGCACGCTTCGGGTGGCATATAAGAAATACCACATCTACACAATGCTCCAAATTCACTCCCAGCTTCCCCTAGTTGTTTGGCAACCTATTCCAAAACCACAGCACCTATTTCAAAAATCCCTGCACCCAAGAGGTTTCCAGTACACCGCATTTCTCGCTTTCGGCCTTCCTGATCCCATCAGAGCTTGCTTATCTAGCAAATCTTCAGCGGTGTGATTTGCCAACTCAGTCACCCTTCAGCTTCCAGAGCCAGGCACCCGGTGCGGTACTAACCTGCTAGAAGGGAGCTCCGTGGAGGAGTGCAGCAGGCCCGGAGGACCCGGCTCGGGTTTCACATGGAGGAAAGGGGAGGGGGATGATAGAAAGCCACACTGGTTAAACAAGCAGCAGCAACACGTTCTGCGCCCCAGCGTGACATCATGAGGTCAGGACTCAGCAGGGACAGCTGCAGTGGGAGGGGAGGTTTAGCAAAACAAGCCCCAAACTCCTCGGCGGCCGCGGTTGGCCTTCTGGGAGGATGGCCCTGGCTAGGAGGCGCGGTTTAAGGCAGCAGCTCCATCCGATGCTCGGCGCAGAGGCGCAAATCCTCGGCACCTCCGCTGCCATCCTCTCTGCCTTGCCCCCAGCAACATCGACTAATTCGTGGGAGGAGCTCCACCTCCCTTGCCATCTGCCAGGGCTGGGATCCAGAGCTCACCCTGGCCATCCTGGCTCAGCCTGGCAGGCTTAACACTACACTGGGGGGAGGAGGGGAGACAGGTATTCCAGGTCTCGGGGCTTCAGATTCTGTTCATCAAACCAGGGGGACAGCACCAGGAAAAGGAGGGGGAGATCGGTGAGGAAAGGGAAGACAGGCTGCAATCAGAGCAAACACCACTGGACTCCTGGGTTCCATTCCCAGCTAGCCAGGATTTTATCCTGCTGCCCATCACCACAGCATCTGTGCGCCGCCCTCAAACCACCAGCAATAGTGAAGTCCCTAGCGGCCTTCATGGAGCTCCCCCAGCTCTTCTCCTTGTTCAGGGTGAAATCCAGGCTGTGCATGTGCTCGTTGCTTTGTGCCAGGTTTATTGAAGGGGGGGGGTGTTAGTGTCGAGACCGTCATTCTTGCCCTGAGGAAAGGCGTTACCAAAGAGGAAGATCTGGCAGCATTTCCTAAAGGTGGTGACAAGTATCAGAGGGGCAGCTGTGTTAGTCTGGTTCTGTAGAAGCAGCAAAGAATCCTGTGGCACCTTATAGACTAACAGACGTTTTGCAGCATGAGCTTTCGTGGGTGAATACCCACTTCTTCGAATGCAAGGTGGTGAGACTCTGGAGTTGCTGTGGTGGGTTAGATTAGACAACAGCCAGAAGGCCTTTGTTCTGTTCCCCAGCTCTGCCCCGCTTCGCTGGGTGACCTTGAGCCAGTCCCGTCAGCGCTGTGCCTCAGTTTCCCCACCGCTAACATTAGAGCCTCACAGGGAGATCGTGGGCTTTCAAGTGCTTTGAGATCCCTGGATAAAAGACGCTAGAGAAGGGCAAAGCAGCATGTAACCCAGAGGAAAGTAACAGCTGACAAACAAGACTAGCGTGGCTGGAAATACAGGAGTGAGAATTTGATGTTAGAACCACAAACCCATGGCAATGTCTCATCAGCACCATGCAGAATCCGAGCTGAAAGGGGAGGGGTGGGCAGACGTGCTGCTAGACAGATATTGTGCTGAAAGATCCCTAGATGTCTTGCAGGGAAAACAAGCATCAGCAGAAACCCCAGGGGCATACACTGGCTCCTTTTCACCTTGATGGGCAGTATTAAGCCTCAAGAGGCTAGTTAAAACACAGGCATTGTTAACTTCTGCCTATGACAAAACAACTCAGCAAGTGTCCAGGTGCTTTTATAAGCCATGATCTTTATGCCAAGCCCCTGGCTCTTCCTGCGTTGATGGAAGCCACAAACGCACAAAAGACCTGGAGTTCCCCAACTTCTGGGGTTAACCGGCAATTTCCTTTTTCTTCAAACACTAAAGCCCCTCTGAAGCTCCACGGCTGGGCCAAACAAAGATATTCCCTCCCCCACCTTGTCTCTCCAATATCCTGGCACCAAAACTGCATACAACAGGGAAAACTTTAACAGAGATACTGAGCTCAACCCCCTCATAGGCATTAAGGGATGAAAGCCTGGACCCTGAGAGGTAGGGAAGAATCATTCCCGTTTCACAGATGGGGAAACTGAGGCACAGTGATGTGACAAAGGACACACGGCAAGTAAGTAGCAACACTCAGAACAGAACCCAGAAGTCCTGACGCCTTGGTCTGCATTCCAATCAGTTTCTTGTACTCTCCCGGCCCCAGCTACCCAACAAATCGAGCCCAAAAGATATCATGAGGCCCTGTCCCCAACCATGACAAAGCAGATGGGCAGATGCTGCTAACTCAGTACAAAATTTATAATCAAATTGTCACCTTAAAAGATGCTGGGTACCTGCTCTGTGGGGCGCGACTTCCACGTATGACTCGATTCAGCTGTTTCATGGGCTACTGCTGAGCCCCGGGGTCATTTCCAGTAAGGTGCAGGTGTCTTCCCCCACCCAACAAACGAAATAGACCCACAGAGAGACACTGAGCTTTCCACAAAAGGCTGGACTGAGACCAACCGAGGAAAGGATTGAAGGTTCAGCCCCAAAGGAGAAGGTTTCAGAAGGGCACGAACAGATGAGAACAGAGGTGGAGCTGTGTATGCTGGAGGGGGGCTGTCTGGGGCAGGGCTAGGAGGGCTTCAAAGATGGTTTTTCGAGTGGTGGAAAGTCTCCGTCCCCAGGTGTTTCCGAAGCCATGCTACAAAAATGGGGCCTCATCCGGGAGCATTTGGGGGTACAGGATCCAAGTCAGTGGCAAGGACATTGCTACCTTTGCCCTGAATCTCTGGGCTTCTGTAGCTTACAGAACGTGGTTCCCAACAAAGTCAGTTATTGTTGGAACGACTTCCTGACATGGAGCTAAGCGAGTGTCTCACAAGGGGCGGTTTGTCAGGAATGCCTCTAGGCCACACCTCGTGCTGGTGCATCTCCAGGAGGATAGGCAAGCAACTGAGCGCTCCTCATAGTCCGCACTCTGCAGACCCCAGCATGTGCTGCTGCTGATCTCACACAGACAAGCCGACACAGGTATGTTCACCCCCTTCCTCTGGTATCCCGACCAGCTCGATTTGTTTCAGAAGCCTGTTCCGCCTCGGTTTTAAATCCCACTGTAGATTAGCGCCAGCCAATCACCTTGAGCCACTCTCTCTATGCTCCTCCCTGCTTGCCTAGCCACATAATCTACCCTTTGGTGCAAGAGCCTTCTCCTCTGCATCTCCTGCCACTCCATGAACCCCTCTACCACACAGTCTCTGTTTTCTCTGAGCTTCTGGCTCAGAATTTCTTCCCTATTTTCCACCTGCTCTGTAGCTAGCCAAGATCAACGTCTTTGTCCCTTGTGACGTCCAGCCTACTGTCACCCGGCACTCGCATGATTTTGGTGGGGTTACTCTTCTCCCTACCGTCCACGGCACACCCTCTCCCCCACGTCAGCAACTGAACCCTCCCTGGGCAGGAAGGACAGGTAACCGTGGCGCTCCCCAAAAACAGTCTGGTCAGAATTCCAACCTCCAACCCCACCTGATCCATTCTTTGGGTATTTTACAGCACAGCCGAGAAGAAATAAAAGCAGCAGGGTTTTAGATGTTAGCCGCTAGATGTAGGAAGCCTGGCCGCTCCACAGTCTCAGTTACAGAAAATGTTACTTTTCAAGGCTCTCCAAGAGCTTAATTATGAATTTAACCTGGTGGAATCCATGGCTGGCCACTTGCTCAGCCCGTTACTTCCTGGAATCAGTTCCCTTGTGTCCATTTATCTTGGGAAATGGGCCAACGTGCCAGCAATGCCCCTCTGCCACGCACACGGGCCAAACCGGACAGTCTCTACGCAAAAGAATAAATGGACACAAATCCGACGTCAAGAAAGATAACATTCAAAAACCAGTCAGAGAACACTTCAGCCTCCCTGGTCACTCAATTACAGAAAAGTCGCAATTCTTCAACAAAAAAAACCTTCAAAAACAGACTCCAACGAGAAACTGCAGAAGTGGAATTAATTTGGATACCAGCAGATTAGGCTTGAATAAAGATTGGGAGTGGACGGGTCATTACACAAAGTAAAAACTATTTCCCCGTGCTAATTTTTCCCCTACTGTTACTCACACCTTCTTGTCAATTGTTTGAAATGGGCCATCCTGATTATCACTACAAAAATTTTTTTCTCCTGGTGATAATAGCCCACCTTAATTGATTAGCCTCATTAGAGTTGGTATGGCAACACCCATTTTTTCATGTTCTCTGTGTGTATATATCTATATATCTTCCTACTGTATTTTCCACTGCATGCATCCGATGAAGTGGGTTTTAGCCCACAAAAGCTTATGCCCAAATAAATTTGTTAGTCTCTAAGGTGCCACAAGTACTCCTGTTCTTTTGGCAACCTAAGAGTAGACCAGGACTAAAACTCATAAGGACTCTCAAACCCCACTCCCCCCAGGAGAATCATAAAATCATAAAATATCAGGGTTAGAAGGGACCTCAGGAGGTATCTAGTCCAACCCCCTGCTCAAAGCAGGACCAATTCCAAGTAAATCAAGAGGCAGAACCTGATCACAGTTGGCTGGCCTGCCCAGAGACCAGATGGAGGAGCTTGTGTCCATGGGGAAGTTACTCTGGAATAAAGTAGGGTGTCCAGTTAAAGCATGAAAGCTATTCTGAAATTAAAATGGCCACGTGTAGAGGTATTCCAGTAAATCCACCCACCACAAGGAAAAGAAGCCGTATCAGTAAGAGCCTAGCTTTGCCAGCATAGCTGTGTGCACACTAGGCTCTACTGGCTTCTGCTGGCACGGCCATGCTGGTCAGGGATCACACCTCTTCACAGCCCACATAGCTGTGCCGGCAGAGGTCTGTAGCATAGACACAGTCTAATGCAGTGATACTCAGACCTCAGTGGTTCCGGAGCCAAATTAGCGATCAACATTACCCACATATAAATAAATAAAATTCGAACCAAGTATTATTTTATCGACTACAATTGGTTAACAACACGGTAAACGCATCCTGATTGGTTAGTGAGTTAGACGAGCTGATAATTAAATCACCCAGCCTTTTAATAGCATGTGCTGCAAAGAGCTGCAGGAGATCCATGAAAGAGCCACTTGCGGGTCCCGGGCCTCAGTCTGAGTATCACTGGTCTGCAGTCTGATTTACACTTAAAACTTATACCAGCACAGCTATGTCGATTAGGGGTGTGATTTTTTGCTGACGCAGCTATGCCAGTATAAGCCCTAGTGTAGACGCACTTATAGCTGCATAAATGTGCTTTTGCTGGTATCGTTTGTCTCTTGGGCCTAATTACATCACGCCATTCTGCTGGCACAGCTGCATCAGCTAGGAGAGGCTTGGTCTACACTACAGAGTTAGGTCGGGGTAAGGCACCTTACGTCGTCCTAATTACGTCAGCGTACATACACCAGCCTTGCTCCCGTCGAATTCAGTGCCCTACACACCGACATGACAACTCCACGAGAGGCGTAGGCCTTATGTCAGTGTAGTTAGGGTGACGCAGGGTCTGTGTAGACACTGCAGGTTGAGCCCTTGGCTGTCACTCTCATCTCCCGGCTGCTCAGCAGCCTGCGTGGAATTTAACCCCCGCAGCCCATCAGCAGCTCTGCTCAGGGAATCGAGATCTGCAGCATCTAAGGCTTTGCCCATCATCCAAGGAGCCCAGGAATTAAGTCTCACAACCCTCTTTACAGACAGGGAAATGGAAGCTGCGAGAGGTGGAAGTGACTTACAAAGGTCACACAGTGAGTCAGTGCAGAGGCTAGGAACAGAACCCAGGAGTCCTAGTTCCCAGTCCCTTCACTAACAGGCAGCTCTTAACATTGCTCCATGCCGAACGGGAAGATCATAGAATATCAGGGTTGGGAGGGACCTCAGGAGGTCATCTCGTCCAACCCCCTGCTCCCAACACCGGCCTTTCCTAACAGCCTCACTCATCAGAAAGATCCAGCGAAACCAGCTTACGATGATGATCTCAGATCAAGTGGAACGCCACTTATTCTGACCAAAGCCAAGCCACTTCCCATTTCACAGGTGGGGAAAATGGAGGCGCAGAAAAGGGAATAACAATACTCCTCGATTGCTGTAAAGCACTTTGAGCTCCCTTGAGGAAAAACAACTATATTACAGGCCTCTAGTTAGAACAGGGGTCAGCAACCTTTCAGAAGCCGTGTGCCGAGTCTTCACTTATTCACTCCAATTTAAGGTTTCACGTGCCAGTGATACATTTTAAAATTTTTAGAAGGTCTCTTTCTATAAGTCTATAATATAGAACTAAACTATTGCTGTATGTAAAGTAAATAAGGTTTTTTAAATGTTTAAGAAGCTTCATTTAAAATTAAATTAAAATGCAGAGCCCCCCGGACCGGTGGCCAAGATCCAGGCAGCGTGAGTGCCACTGAAAAATCAGCTCGCGTGCTGCCTTCGGCACGCATGCCTTAGGTTGCCTACCCCTGAGTTAGAAGGACACCTCTGCAAAGACAAACAAATGGCTTCTCTACAGTGATAGGGAACAGAAAAGGACCTAAGCTAAATATACGTCTGCCTGAAGATTTTGTACCTGCTATATTTTTTAAACAAGCCAGACTTAAGTTCACTGTAAGAAATAAATCACAAAATCCCCCTATTTTTTCCAGGTGTCTCCTTTGTGCAATTAACAGCACTTGTTTTTGCTTTTCCCCTGTGTGTTAATAAGCATTTTGATTATACAGGATTAACAGAAAAACTAGACACACTTTTCCCCTTTTGCTGGTGTAGGTGCTGCTGTGTGAAAGAGGGGAGAGAACGAGATTTAAAACAAGAAATAAGGAAGTGTGGCTGTAACAGCACTAACTGACAGGAGGACCGAGGGGGCAGATAGAATACCTGAAATCATCTTAGCTTATTTTTAAAAACTGACTAGCTCTCACAATGGCAGCACGCTTTAAATCACTCCCCGGCTTCTGGAACCAAATCTAGGAGTGGAACCCAGCGGTCCTGACGCCCAGCCCCCTTCGCCCATCAGTAGACAACACTGTTCTTCCTGGATCCACACCCAATGTACAGATTCCACCCCAGGAAATTAACTACTGATGCAGGTGCACTGAGAATTTCACCGTGAACACTTTTATAATAGGAAATACTTAGAACTGTTGTACGAAGCTTGGGGAAGTTCCATTCTCCCCATGGAGCAAGCAGGGAACCCAAGGAACAAAGCAATAAATTGAAATGAGACCCTAACTCGCAGTCCTGTGCTCCATCTACTAGCAGATCACAGCTGCCCTGGCAGGGGAGGAGACATAAACCCGACTAGAGGCTGGTTAGTGATTAAATTCCCATAGGTTTAACAGCATTAAATCTCTACCATCTGCTAATTTCTGGAGACACCAAACAAACAAGTGGTGGCTGAGATCCAGGGCTGCTTAGAATTTGGCCAGCCTGGAAAATGAAGTTTTTAAACATTGGCAGGCTTTTGTTTAA
Source organism: Mauremys mutica (assembly GCF_020497125.1). Taxonomy (NCBI): domain Eukaryota; kingdom Metazoa; phylum Chordata; order Testudines; family Geoemydidae; genus Mauremys; species Mauremys mutica. The sequence continues at coordinate 21,558,626 of NC_059088.1, read as the reverse complement.
GTTGTTTTTTAACACAAACTGGTCTCAGCATCAACACGAGGAGCGATTCTGTTAAACAAAACAAAACCCGACAGAGTCTGAGTAATGGCCGGTCTAAGGTGGAAAATGAGATCCCATGGGACAATACTCTGCACTCGGGACAGTGTCTACACTACAGGCTTCCGCCAGCCTGAAGAGTGAGATCCCTGACAGACAAAGCTATGCTGGCAGCCCTGTGCTAGTGGTGATACAGCTACAGCAGCTACCCTGTGCTTTTGCCAGGGTAGCGTATTCCGCTCTAAGGGCTGGAATAAGCTATAAGTGTGTGCAGTTTTGCTGGTACAAATTTCAAACACACTAGGAGCACTTTGCTGGTTTAGCACCTACACTAGCAAAGCACTCCTGGCATAGACAAGGCCTACGCAGCGTCCTCCGTTGGATAATTCACCGAGATCTAGGCGAGCACTAAGCATTACCACCCCCAGTATTAATTCTATTTTACAGGTGGGGAACTAAGGCCTGAAATCTAGAACTGACTTACCCCAAGGTCACAGTGCCAGGACTCGTCTACACTAGGAACGTGCCCCGATTTCACACATCTGTGCAGTAGCATCAGTGCTAACCCCTGGTGTAGTCAGGGGAAGCCGCGTCAAGTGACAATTTGCATTTGCGCTCATTTAGTCAGCCGTCAAGTTGCACAGACGCAAGTCGCACTTCAGCCTGGCGTTGCCACACACGCAGCGGGCACTGAGGTAATTCCCCAATGCAGCTAAGGCCTGATTTTCCCGGCAGAGAAGCTATTGTTTCTAGTACCGCTAGAGAATGCTGTTTAGTGAATAAGGCAGTGCTAACGTAGCTACTGAATCACGCCACCAGAATAGCACAAACAGGTTAAAATGAACATTTGTTGTTGTTTTATGAAGCAATGTGTTTTATTACATTCTTCTCCAGCAGTAGTGTTCCAATAGTGGCCTAGAGACACCAATCAAACATTTTGTTAAGTGTTCTATACACACATAGTATGAGACAGCAGCTACTCCAAAGAGCCTGCAATCCAAGCAAGACAAAGGTGGGAGGAAAGGAAATATCCCCATTTTCCAGATGGGAAATTGAGGCACAAACAGAGGAAGCAACTCACCCAGTGGGGCAATGACAGTCAGCAATTGAACCCCTTCATATTTCCTGAGTCCTAGTTCAATGTTTTAACCATAAGGCAATGGAGACTTCCCAGACCTGGAAGTCTGCAAACCCCATTACCATCTACTGGTGCGTTTCTAACATACCCTCACCAAGTCATCCAGTGCCAAAAACGACACCCAGATTAGAAATCTCAGAACATCAGAGGACCCCACTGTTATCTTTATGCCAATGGGGTTTCATTCTGTTTTCACCATATTAAGTTTTACAACGTAAGTTTCAAACTGAGCCAGGATCTCTCCTTTCAGTCCAACACTGAAAATAGATGATGTCACCCATGTATTGCAATGCCAAGGGGGAAAAGGAAGGTGATAACATAGTTCTCTCACTCTAGACACACACACACCAGTGACCCTGTTCCATAACTGCACACAGCTTCTAATAGTACATTAATATTTGTACAGTATCCAGAAGTGTGTTTAGATGCTTTCCAGTACAAATAAATTAAAGCCTGCAAAACATATTGTAAGGGACGATCTTACATTAGCAAAAGCAGAGATTAAAACAGATGACCTAAAAGAATTTTAGAAATTGGAGATGGAAGAGCTCAAGAAAACCGTATAAGGTCCCCGCCCTTGCAAAATGCTGAGCGAATGATGCAGGATGTGCACTGCACAAGCTTAGGCCCCTAAAAGGAACAAAAACAACACATCAGCATCAGAAAAACCTGCTATTTGGGTGATTTTCTGAAATGCTTCCACCATTGTTAACAAAGGGCCTGATGTTACAATCAGCTGCAGGCAGACACCTGCATCTTTGCAGAGCCCTAAAGGTTTCATTTGGTCTCCATGCAAAAGTAAGGGCCCCCCTACACAGCTGAGACGGCAGGATTAAGGTCAAAGGTGAAAGCACAGGTATAGCTCACTGGTATTTATACCACTGTCCTCTACACCAGAATAGGAAGACAGTGGTAAAAACCCCTGCACATTTGATCTATGCTAGCATAGATGGAACCACACTGTGTTACAGAATAGACAGGCAATTTTTCCCACACTCAAATAGACTGTCATCAGTGACTGCTGGCCCTCACGCTAAATCCTGGGACATTGCTTAGCTCAGATACAACCTAAACATCGGAAGAAAGCAGATTCTTACTTACAGCCAACTACAGAGAGAATTAATTCTGTTTAAAAACCTGATCTTCTTCCCACCAACAACTTCATTTTGCAGAGCCACAAGACTGCCCTGCGATAGGATTCCGCAGAGACACAGACTAGAGAGAGGCGGCTTTCTGGGGGAGATGCCCAGGAGGCGGTAACTGGGTCTGAAGCAAAACACCAAACGCCCAGGATGTCTAACAACCCTTCCTCCTCACAAACAAAAGGCAAGCGGCCTCAAAAGGAAGTGACCGAAGCCCAGGATAGACTGAAGCAGAATGTAACAGTTACATTTTAATACTGTACACAACTTCCTTGCAGAACCCATCCCCCTTCCCACAAGGTTCAGCCCTGATCATCCATTCCCTTGTATTACACCCACCCACCCAGGGAGAGTTGAGGGAATAAAAGGGTCTCAGAGCAGGACCACCTACCCCACCCCTTGTTTCCATTTCAGGAGTCTGAAGGGCTGTGTAGTGAGACACCCACAAGAGCTCAGGGGGTGGCCACAGAGGGGGCAGTCCCTGAGTGCAGGAGCACTCCTGTTTGCTCCCACGGAGCTGGGGTGGGAGGGGGAGAGGACCCCCCAATCCAGACTCCACTCCCCATAAATTGGTGACCCATAATGACATCCCCCTTCAGTCACCTTCTCCGTAGTCCAGGGTCCCAGAGAAATACCCCCCCTATCCAAACCACCTTCCCCAGGCACTGGGGAGCTCAGGGAGATCCCAGGAATGGGGGAGTCCCACAAAACCTCCATTATTCACTTCCCCATTTGGGGGCACCTCGTCCCCTTAGTCATACGCTCCTCCCCGACATTGGGGGGAAACCCATAAAACCCTCTTGTTCACCTTCTCCGTGTTTGAGGAGGACCAGAGAGTCACACCCTCCTCCCCAGGAAACGAAGGGCCACCAGAGCCTCTTAGTCCCTCTGTGTCTGGGGGTACCTAGAGAGACCCCTGAGAACCTGGGGGGCGGGGGGGGCTTGAGACCTCTTTTTAATTTTCCCCATTTGGGGCGCTCCCCTATTCACACCTCTTCCCCGGGAACCAGGGGGGCTCCTGGGGCGACCCCTTTATTTCCCTTCCCCAATTGGGGGGGTACAGACACACCCCTCCCCCTTCCTCACCCCCCACGCGCTGGGGGGCAGGGAGACCCCCAGGAACTGGGGCCCCGCATAACAAGATCCCCCCTCATTCCCCATTTGCATTTTACGGGGTCGCCCCAGGCACTGGGGTGGGGGCCCCCCCGCTCCAGGGCCAGCGGGGAGCGCGGGGGGGGGCAGCGCGGGGGGGGATTTACCTGCTGGCCCCTGGGCTCAGGCGGCGGCTGCTGCTGCGGCTCCTCCCCGGCTGGCCGGGCGCTGTGGGGGAGGGTCCGATCCCAGCCCCAAGGCCCCTCTCCGGCTACAGCTGCTCCTCAGCCACTTCCTGCTTCACCCTCCTCCCCCCGCCCCTGCCCGCTGGGGCTCGCCCCCCCTTGCGCCGACACCATTGGCAGGCGGGCCTGGCACTCAGGGGTTCTTCCCGCCCTCCTCCCGCTCCATTGGCTATATTATCTCTCACTCAAGGGCTTCCCTCCCTTACCTCATTTCCCATTGGTTGGGGAACAAGCAACTCCGAGGCTGATCCCGCCTACCTTGCCCTGTTCCCATTGATGGCCGCTTGTGCCACTCAAAGGCTTACGCCCGCCTACGTCATACTCTATTGGTCGGTGGCTCAGCGGCTGCAGCCACCATCTCGTTCTCCATTAGTCGGGAAATATGTCAATTAGCTCTGCTCCGCCCACTCTGATCCTCGTTGGCTGTCGTGACTGTCACTCAAGGGCCGATCCTCGCCTCTATTGGCCAGAAAGCCTGACAATCAAGAGGACACCCAACTGCATAGCCTAATACTGGGGAGCCCCATACTCAACTGGATGACTCCCTAGGCCGATTGGTTGAGGACAAGCCCTGAAGGGCTTCCCCCGTTAGCTAGGGAGGCTGTCACCCTCTGACCCCAAACCCAAAGGACTAGCGGAATGTAGCTCAGGAACGGCCTCCTTCCACGCCCAAGCCCATTGGCTGCCAGGGAGAGGGAGCCCTCACTCTCCTCCCTTCCAATTGGCATGGGAGCCTGTCACTCAAAACACTCCTGCACAAAGTCTGAGCTCAATTGGCGAATAAAGCTGTCACTCAGATCAGTCCCTACCCATTGCCTTTCCTATTGGGTGGTGGGTATGTCAATCAGGACTAACCACTCACATTCTATTGGATGCCATGGCCATTGCCTACCTGACCCCTTCTTCACTTCCTCATTGGCTACAGCCTCCACCGCTTGCAGCCGCTCCCCACCTATGAGATGGCCATACCCAGCTGCTAGCACCGCTGATTGGCTGAGACCCACTCGACTCGCAAACCCAGCCCCTTGGGCCACACCCTTTTGATTGTAAACAGTCCTCCAATGATTGCATTGGCTGCTGCCATCCGAGGAAGGGCAATGGGGTCTGGGAGCAGGAGAGCAGAGAATTCTGGGAGCTGGGGCACAAAGGATTCTGGGAGCAGAAGATCTGAGGAGTCTGGGAGCTGGAGAGCAGAGGATTCTGGGAGCTGGGGCACAAAGGATTCTGGGAGCAGAAGAGCCGAGGAGTCTGGGAGCTGGAGAGCAGAGGATTCTAGGAGATTTCTAGCTACAAGGAGCTGTGGTGACACATGGCCTGTAAAGGGCTAAGGCTCAGCAGAGCTTTCAGTTGGCCCATACCTGCAAGGCCCTCGACTTCCTGTCTCAAACTCTCCCTGCCCCGCAGACAGGAAGTGAGTTCAGCAGAGACAGCCACAGAGCACTCAGCCAGGCTGGGGTGATGGTAGCCTTGGGGCCATGTTCATCTCAGATGTCAGTTCCTGCTCCCCACCCAAAGCAGGGTCGCCAATCGAAAAGTCCAACAATCAGGCAGACCCAGCCCCTAAAAACAATGAAACTGGCCCCCAAATGAGATTTTTTTTAAAAGACTAAATGGTAGGTTGTGGTCTCTTTGCTGAACTCCCCCTGCACACCCCACTGCATGTGTGACAAGTACAGCATTCGCAAGATAAGGTGGGTGAGGTGATATCTCTGATTGGCCCAACTTCTGTTGGTGAAAGAGACAAGCTCTTGAGAGACACAGAGCTCTTCTTCAGGACTGGGAAACTTACTCAGGTTTCATCTACACCACAGACTTACGTTGGTATAACTGTGGTTCTCATGAGGGCATGTCTACACTATAGTCTTAAATCAATCTAGGTTAGGCCAACTTACAGCCACTGCAGTAAGTTGCATCTGGAGGTGGGACAGGAACTGAGAGCCTGGGGCAGGGCAGCCAGGCTGCTGGGACCCTGGAGGGCAGCAGGCCTCCCTAGGAGGGTTCGGGGGGGGGGCAGCTGAAGCTGGGAGCCTGGGTGGCAGCCCAGCTGGGGAGCCATGAAATTGACAAGACAGCCAACTACTGATGTAAGTAACGCTGCGTCGCCCTAACATAAGCCCTAGGCCTCTCACGGAGGTGGAGTTATGGTGTCAGTGTATCTATTGGGTTTCCGGGAAACGGGGCAGGCGAAGCCCACCCCATGCTAACGGATCCCGCCCCCCCGCCTAAGGGGAGGTTCCACAGGGCCTCAGAAACCCACTAATTGCAGGGGACAACTAATAAAAGAACAGGGACAGGAGTGCGGTCAAAGGGTCATAAGAAGGGAGCCTGACGGGGACACCGAGCAGAGAACCCCGGACAGCGCCCACAGCTCCTCGAAGGCGTCAAGGGAGCCAGCGGACGCCGCCCAGAGGAACTCCGCCCGGAGACGTGAACGGACTAAGGATCGGAAACAAGCCCCACAGTCGCAGGAGTCCCCATTGGCCAACCGCCTCTCCCTGGTCACGTAGATGGCCATTTTTGCCAGGGCAAGGAGGAGGTTGACCAGGAGGTCCCGCGACTTTGTGGGGCCACGGATAGGGAGTGCATTGAGAAGGAGGTGGGGGGAAAAGTGCAGCCAGAAACGCAATAGGAGATTGGTGAGGAGCCGGTATAGGGGCTGCAGCCTGGCGCACTCAACGTAAATGTGCGCCAGGGTCTCCCTCACGCCGCAGAAGGGGCAGGTGTCTGGGACGGGTAAACCGCGCCAAGTACACGCCCGTGCTCACGGCCCCGTGGAGGAGCCGCCAACTGATGTCCCTGACGGGCCTCGGGATCAGGGTGGAGTACAGGCTGGCCCACCGGGGCTCCTCACCCTCCAGTCAGTGTAGCAGGGCGCTTACATCAGCTGGAGCAAGGCTGTAGTGTGTACACTGACATTGGTTGAGGCTGTAGTGTGTACACTGACATGAGCTGCCTTATACTGACCCAACTGTGTGGTACAGACCAGGACACAATCCACACCCCTGAGCGATGAAGTTATACTGACCCAAACTCCTGGTGTAAACAGTACAGGAGGGCTTTCCCTATGGGCACTGCTACCCTCTTCACTAAGTGCTGCCGCACTGTATTTTTAGACAAGCCCTCAGGGTGTCACAGCTAAATACAAGGTGGAACAGACTGTTTAGCATAAGTAGTTAACAGGTATTTCAAAGGTGAAGTGGGCCATTAACATCCCTCCAGTCATACAGAGATGGGGGGGGGAGCAGCTGACACTGATCTGCTGTGTGACATAGAACCACAAAAGGGACTAATCTAACCCCCTGCCAAGATGCAGAATTTGTTGTTTCTTGTGCAAACCACTTCATCTTTGTGCCTCTACATCCCCTCCCAGCTTTTGGCTGCTCTGACTATTTAGATTGTAAGCCTTTGGGGGCAAGGATTGTGTTTTATAATGTGGCTGTGATTCACCCAAAAGTATGGGGCCCTACTCTCATTTGGGGCATCTACATGATACCACGAGCAAACAGTAATTTCAGCTGCATAAAAGGCCATTCAGGGGAACAAAATGGACAATAGCAAAAATGCTGCAGTACCTTGTTCTTGCCGGCAGCTAGGGCTGGAGGGCTACACTAGTCCATGCACTTTGGAAGAAGGTGCAACAGTATAAGGAAGCTCTGAAGAAGCAACCAAAACGGTCACTGGAAAACTCCCAACCCCTGTAATGGCCTTTGATTCACATCCCAGGAAAAACAGGGATTAGTCATCAAAACTTGGACACAAAATTTGTCGGGGGGACCAAACAGAAATGTTGACGTGCGTCAACAATGTTTGAATGGAAAGATTTGAGAACTGCGTGCCCAGCAAAACTGCTCCCGATGAATGGTCTGTTCTCTAGGTAAGGCCCCGGGAGGGAGAAGACAGACTAAGGGAAACTCTCGCAGATTTAACATGCAAAAGTAATGCTTGTGAAGTTGAATTATGAAGAAACTCCCTGCTTAAAGAGCTACCATGAAATTCCAGTATGAACATACCAAGCAGCGGCAATGCAAATCAAGACCCTCATGTGTCAGGATTTCAGCCAGACACCTGCCAGTGGCAGGAAAGGATTCCCCCAGCCCCCCACAGAATAAGGTTTCTTTGTCATGTCCTTTCACTGAAGCATCTGGAGATGGCGATGGCTGGAGATGGGACATTGTATGGGGAGGGCCAGGGCTCTGAGCGCTCTCTTGCTCCGGTGCTTGGAAGGCTGGTCTTGCCCGTCCCACATGCCCACCAGATATGGGGTCAGGAAGGAATTTTCCCTCAGGTCAAATTGGCAGTGACCTGGGGAAGGGGTTTCACCTTCCTCTGCAGGGTGGGGTGCAGGTTGCTTGCCAGGATTATCTGGATAGATCTCACTTCATTTCCCTGCCGTTGCGGAGGTCTCAGGCACTGGTGCACCTCGGTCCCTCCCATGCTGTCTGCCTGCGGCACATAATCGTCCTGTTTCCTGGGGGCTGTGCTACTTTGGTCTCATTTCGGTTGTTGGGTTAGTGTGCAGAGGCTGGGCGGGGGTGGGGTTGGTGGCCTCTGCTATGCAGGAGGTCAGACTGGATGAGCAGTGGTCCCTTCTGGTCTTAAACTCTATGACTATCACATGACTGGAAACACCCGATCACGTGTCTGCAAAACCGCCTAGTTACAATGGTGGAGGAAGTGAGTTCTAGCACAGAAAAAAGGCTCTCCGACAAGGAAAGGTGTTAACAGTGTTTTACATGGGATTGTTATGGCAGGTGACACTTACGGTTGCCAGGAGTCCATTTTGACCGGAACGCCCAGGACCCTGGCAGCTCTGGTCAGTACCCCAGACTGGGCCATTTAATGTCCGGTTGGTGGTGCAGCCGGGCTGGCAGGCTCCCTACCCAGCTCGGTGCGGCTCCCAGAAGTGGCCGGCAGGTCTCTCCGGCTCCTAGGTGGAGGTGTGGCCATGCGCTGCCTCCCGCCCTGAGCACCGGCTCCGCAGCTCTCATTGGCCGGGAACCTCAGCCAATGGGAGCTGCGGGGGCGGCGTGTGCGAGTGGAGGAAGCACACAGAGTCCCCTGACTGCACCTCCACCTAGGAGCTGGAGAGACATGCCAGCCGCTTCCAGGAGCCACCTGAGGTAAGCACTGCCTGGAGCCCGTGCCCAAACCCCCTGCTCCAGCCCTGAGCCCCCTCCCACACCAAACTCCCTCCGGGAGCCCGCACCCACTGCTGCACCCCAACCCCCTGAGCTCCCTCCTGTACCCCAAACTCCTCATTCCTAGCTGCACCCCAGAGCCTGCACCCCCCATCGCAACCCTCCTCCCCTCTCACACCCCAATCCCTTACCCCAGCCTGGATCCCCCTACCACACTCTGAACCCCTCACCCCCAGCTCCCATTGCCCGGGTACCAGGGCGGAGCCGGTGCTCGGGACGGGAGCAGTGTGCAGAGCCCCGTGGCCCCCCTGCCTAGAAGCCGGACCCGCTGCTGGCCACTTCCGGGGCACAGCGCAGTGTCGGAGCAGGTAGGCACTAGCCTGCCTCAGCCAGGCACTAGCCTGCCTCAGCCAGGCAGCACCGCCGACAGGACTTTCAACATCCCGGTCAGCGGTGCTGACCAGAGCCACTAGGGTCCCTGGGTGCCGAGCAAGGCGTCCCAGGGCCTTATATGCCGTGACCCAGGACTGGGTCACCACCCGAACTTTGAAAAACGCTGTTCTAAGGAAGCCTGTTACACAGAGGCTGTCTCGCCACTACAGCCCATATAAGCGCCGGGGTGGAGGAGAGCTCTCTCCCGTCGGCTTTCAGCAGCTACATTAGACATCTTACAGCAGCGCAGCTGTAATCCCTCTGCTGTAGCTGTGCCTAGACTGCATGGCTGTATGTAAATAAAACAAGTTACACGGAGACTATACCTAGCCTCTCCCATGGGGACGCTGACCAGCAAGCCCCCGCAACTCACTAGGTGACCTAGGCGGTTGCCTAGGGCACTAACATTTGGGGGGCGGGGACCGCGGCGGCGGGACCTTCCGCCGCCTCTGTCGGGGGCTGCATTTCGGGGGCGGGACCTTCCGCCGCCTCTGTCAGGGGCAGCATTTTGGGGGTGGGACCTTCCACTGCCTCTGTCGGGGGCGGCATTTTGGGGGCGGGACCTAGGGTGGCAAAAAAGCTGGCAGCGCTCCTGCCCAGGACATGGGCAGACATGTAGGGCCTGCACTAAGCCAAATCACTTTATAAACAGGTGCCTATGAAGCCAGGAAACACATGGCCTGAGGTGGCTTTTCCCAAAGGGGGCATGCAGGGCTGGGTGGAAGTTTCTCCCGTACCAGGCTAACAGCAGGGTTAACATGGGGTGGGGCGGATGGTTTTCATTTCCCCACAGGGGGTGGGTCTCAGCTTGCTGAAGATTTTTCACCAGCTGTTCTCTGGGTACAGTGAGATGAGATGATCAGAAAGCAGGTAAAGAAAGAAGCCATACACTGCAATAAATAGCTAATAAAATGATGCCCAGATGAGCTGCAGGTGCCATACAGAACAGACCGCCGAGCACAAGACCATCTGTAACAAGCGACTCGAAGTCGGGTGGCTCAGAGGAAGCAGAAGGCTTGGACGTGAGCTGCGACTGAAATCTTCTAGTGAGGCGCAAACCCCAGGACTGAGGGAGGAAGCCGTCGCCAGGCCATGACGGCAAAACAAGGGTTTGCAGCAGTGCCCACAGGAAAGTCTCTGGCCAGCGTGTGTTCTGCGTGCACAGCCTTCTCGCGCCAAAGGGTTTGAATAGCAAATTCTGGTCAGAAACCTGACCCAGATGCAAATGGCTTAAATCACGTCCTAGGGAACTGCCTTTGCAGGAAAGGGACATCGCCCAGAACACTGAGATGGTGTCACAGGAGCGCACGGGGTCTCTCACGTGCCTCAGCCGGGTGGGTCCACACACGTAGGAAGAGATTGGAGAAAGCGAGGGGCAGAAGATGGCAGTGGCGGATGTCGTATGGGTGGGACCGGCCCATGCCATAACTGGGAGAAGCAAGACTCGGACTTTGCCTGGACTCCTGTGAGATGAACAAAAGACTTTTCCACTGACTCACGGGGAATGAAAACATTGGGGGCAGCCTCACGTACTCCACAGGGCACCGTGTCCTCTTTTAGGGCTGGTGAGGTCACTGAGCCTGCTACAGCCTTGGCTACGAGAGGCTCTTGCTTTTAGATGCAGGGGGGCCAGGTTCAGTTCCCCACCAAGAGGTTTGCCAAGGAGGCAAGAGCTAAAATCTTCAGCATCCGTCACTGAGGTTTGGCAGGTCCCGCAGGGTGTGGACTCAAAGCTCAAAGGAAAAGACCCCAGAGAACACTGCTTTTCAGATCTCATGATTCCGGGGGGACCGACTCATGATTGAGTCACCAGCAAGATGAGGGCCCCTTAAACGTATTGCGGTGACCTCATTCCTTGCCAAGGTGACCTCATGCTACATGAAAATACAGCCCCACCGCTGCGTGGTGACATCACACCATGACATCATGCACCGTCACTCTCCCAGACACGGGGACATCACTGGTGTGCAGTGAGGCAAGATGTAAGCACAAGAGCGCAGCGGGACATACATCAATGTGCTAGAGCAGCCTGAGGGCAGGGTGGACACATATAGAAAGAAGGCTTGGACGTGAGCTGCAACTGAAATCTTCTATTGAGGCGCAAACCCCAGGACTGGGGGAGGAAGCCTGTCTAGTGGCTAGAGCACTGGACTGAGACTCAAGAGACCTGGGTTCTGTCCCCAGGTGCTACTAATCTGCTGAGCGACCTCAGACAAGTTACTTCCCGCTCAGTGCCTCAGTTTCCCCATCTGTAAAACGGGGATGATGGGTATGTAAAGCACCATGAGAGCAATGGATGAAAAGTGCTAGATAAGAGCTCAGGATGACTATCACCACTGACTCAATAATGTTTCATCACAGCCCCTTTTACCCCCCACCCCCAACAACATCACAGTGATCTGCAGGCCCTGGGGAGGGGGCACATGCCAAGGCTGTCCAGCTCTTGAATTCATAGGGAGCCCAGAAACAGCAGAACAAAGCACAGGTGCCAGATCTGCAACACGCTGCGCCCCTGCCAGGGAAGACATTCCATTTGTAGATTTCAAGGTCAGACGGGACCATTGTGATCTTCCAGTGTGACCTGCACAGAGCAGGGAAACCCATCGGTGATTCCTGCACTGAGCCCATATCTTGCGGCCGAGCTCGAGCACAGCTTTCGGAAAGCCAGCCAGGCTCCCTTTAAAGACTCCAAGCAAAGCAGTTTCCCCCGTGCTGCCGGAATCCGTTCCAGTGGCTAATTCGCCTCATAGTTAAAAAGTCTCCGCCTATTTCTAGTTCAACCTTTGGATTTTTCATTAGGCTGTTCAAGCCCCTCTTTCTGCAAACATCTGCTTTGCCTCAGGCCGTGGTGATGATACTGCGCACACAACCAGGACGGGCCCAGACTGGGCGCGCCTTGGGCTCTTTGTTCTGTGTCTGTGTAGCACCAAGAGGCCCCGAGCCACGACTGGGACACCTAGAGGCTCCTGCAGTACAGATAATTAATAATAAATTTAAAACGGGTTTAAAACAAATACAAGGGAGGAGTTCTTCATGCAGCGCACAGGCAACCTGTGGAACTCCTTGCCTGAGGAGGTTGTGAAGGCTAGGACTAGAACAGGGTTTAAAAGAGAACTGGATAAATTCATGGAGGTTAAGTCCATTAATGGTTATTAGCCAGGATGGGTAAGGAATGGTGTCCCTAGACTCTGTCACATGGGTGGAGATGGATGGCAGGAGAGAGATCACTTGATCATTACCTGTTAGGTTCACTCCCTCTGGGGCACCTGGCATTGGCCACTGTCGATTGGGCTGGATGGACCTTTGGTCTGACCCAGTGTGGCCATTCTTATGTTCTTAATAATAAAGGTGACTTCTCTCTAGACAAAGACAGTCTAGCAATTACAGCAGAGGCCTGGAAGTTCTGGCCCTGGAACAGCCATACTAGGTCAGACCAATAGTCCATCTTGCCCAGTATCCTGTTTTCCAACAGTGGCCAGTGCCAGCTGCTTCAGAGGGAATGAACAGAACAGGGCCATTATCGAGTGATCCACCCCAACATTCAGTCTCAGCATCAGGCAGTCAGAGGTTAGGGACACCCAGAGCATGGGGTTACTTCCATGACCATCTTGGCTAATAGCCATTGATGGACCTATCCCCCATGAACTCATCTAATTCTTTTTTGATCCCACTTATACTTTTGGCCTTCACAACATCCCCTGGCAACGAATTCCGCAGGCTGACCTGTGTGTTGTGTGCAGAAGTACTTCCTTTGGGTTGCTTTAAACCTGCTGCCCGTTAATTTCATCAGGTGACCCCGGCTCTTGTGTTATGCAACGAGATAACACGTCCCCATTCACTTTCTCTGCACCACATATGATTTTATAGACCCCTATCCTAGCCCTCCTCAGTTGTCTCTCTTCTCAGCTGACCAGTCCCACTCTTCTTACGTAAGTTATTCCAGCCCCTAATCACGTTATTACCCTGCTGTGTCCTTTTTCCAATTCTAATAGATCTTTTTGGAGATGGGGCGGCCAGCGGTGCCCGCAGGACGCCAGACAGGGGCGTACCACGGATTTATACAGTGGCATGACCCTGCCCTTTCTATACACTGGGGAGAATGAGTCTTTCCTGCCTCTGCCTTGGGCAGAGGGATGCTAGCCTGGTGAGACATAGGAGCTAGATCCAGGATCCCCAGGCTGCTTGCAAATTTCTCCTTCCCAACCAGCCCGGCTGAGGGCTCCAGTGTGACCCCCCGCCCCCTCCCCAGCTCTATTTTCCACCCGAGGGGCCGAGGCCAGTTTTATCTCCCAGGGCCCGGAGCTGTTCAGTGCCCAGCCTTTAATTGCAACTCGCCTTCAGCTCAATATCACCGAACAATCTTCCCTTTATGCTGCCTCGAAAGCAGCCGAGCACAGCGCCGGCCCCTTCTCTAAAGCCGAGTGGGCGCTCACAGGAGCCCGGCATGACACAGCACATCCCAGCACACAGGGGCCTGTTTGTGTCCCGGCCCTGCCTTTTGCCAGCAGGGGCCAGCCAGCTTATCAGTGATCAGGTTTCCTTTGAAAGGCCCTTTTCCCAGGAGCTTGGAATGTGGAATCTGAGCAGGTCGGCTGAAAGCAGAGCTGGACTGTGCTTGGGGTACTTGTGGGGGGGAGGCTGGTACCAATCTGCCCTGGCAAGGGGACTGCCCTCCCTCCATCGTTAACCACCTGAGCGGAGAAAGCCTGGTGAGCGTAGGGACGGTGGAGAGTTCTGCCCCCCTTTAAGTAAGGTGACCCCCTCCCACCCCCTGAAATAACGAGATCTTCTCCCAGAATTTCAGGTCCTTCCAGGACCCAGTGAGCCACCCAGACAGGGACAGAGCTACAGTAAGAGCACAGCAGTCCCTCCGGCCGTCTCCTCCACATGCAACATTGCCAAACCCCCAATGTTCAAAAATCCTGAGTCAGGCTCACCAAAAATCCCAAGATTATGCACAAATAATAGATGTAGGGTTCTTTGTATTTGCCTTCTGCTTTGGGGGCCTTTAGGGTGCACCGGGGTCACATGTTGAAGCTTTCTCCACAGCCTCGAGGGCCAGAAAGTGACTTTTTCTTTAAGAATGAAGGCTGAAATCATCACGTCTCCACGTGACTCCAGGCGCTGGGGCTTTAAGGAAGAATCATCATGAGATTCATGACAAAATCAGGAGAGTTGGCCACACTGCAAATGCAACAGCGGCAGCAAAGTCGAGGGTAAGCAAAGAACCTGCGGGTTTTCTCTAGCACCCATGGCTGGAGCATCCGGGGCTCTGTATCAGTCATGCTGTCTCTCACTCTGGGCTCCTTGCATGACGTGCTGCCGTTCATTGATAGAGCGGAGGAGGGGCACAGTCGCGCTCTAACTTTGCTGTAGGCCCAGCAGAGTCACGGCCCAGCCAAGTGCTACAAAGGAGGATGCAACACACCAATTTTCTAGCGCACCTTCCAAGCCAGCTGCAGCGCGAGGACACTTCACGGAGTCGACAGGCAGCCGACGGAGCGGGAGCGAGGCATCTGCAGAGAGAGCTGGCAGATCCAGGAGTTTACTGCCAGTGAAAGACTCCACAACGTCCCCTAGGCCGCCTGCGATCATCCATTCCTAGCAGGGTGTTAGTCACCATCAGAGACCCCCCCAGTTCTGGTGGTAGGCAGGGCTGGTACGTCAGCTTTGAGCCCAGCCAGCAGGGAGAAGAGGGAGTTATTTTGCTCCAATTCAGAAGCCAATTGTAGGATTCCAGATTTAGACCTGGCCTCAAAAGCTTTGTAGACGCAAGCTCCGCTGGGCCGTAGCAAGCCCCGAGTTCTGGGCTGCTCCCCGTCACACAGGGCTGAGCTCCATGGGAAAGACGCACGGGGCAAACCTCAAATGTGAATTTCAAAGGTTGGGGGCGGGGCCTCTTTCTGCATACGAGGGGCTTTATGTGGTTTAGCGGAATTCAGCTAGAAACAGGACTAGCTAAACTGACGTCCGCGCAGCCCCTAGCACCAGGTACTAGATGGATTTGAAAGCACGTTCCCATTTATGCCCATGCAGCTTCCTCCAACAGCCACACCCCTTGGTCGTGTTAAAAAAGCGCCGGCTCGGATTTAGGGAGAAAAATCAGCCATTGGGGTTGGTGGGTGTTTTATTTTAAAGCCACAGACGTGGGTGCTGGTTACGGGGTGGGGCTGGGACATTAGCTTGGGACGTCGGCGACCGGCGTTCAGTTCAGTTAACGCCACACAAAATGGCAGAGGAGGAGGGAGACCCCTGTTCAGATCCCCTCTCTTCTTCAGGCAGAGGGGGGAACTGAACTGGGCTCTGCCACATCCCAGGGGCGTCCCCTAGCCCCTGGGCTAAAGCTTGTCAGGGAGCCGCTCCTCTTGCTCCATGGCGTGGTGTTAAGCAGGCACCTAACGCACGCTCGCAAGGAACAGCTCGGCGTGTTCTAGAGTGGGCGCATTCAGGAGTCACTTCGAGAGGGGCGGTTCTAGACCTTTAGTGAAACCCCTCAGGCTCCGGCAGATCAGGGGGAGGGATAGCTCAGTGGTTTGAGCATTGGCCTGTTAATCCCTCTGGGCACAGGGTCTGGCCTGGGGGGTTGTTTAAGGCACAAGCTGGGCCACTCTTTTCCCCTGGCACAACATGTTCCAGAAGCAGAACATGAGCTAAGGGAGGGGGGAGGATTCTTGCAGCCCCCCTCCCCCCATCCTGCCCTGCGAGGTCCTGATCACGGCTGCAGACAGAAACCGCTTCGGGTTGTGCGCTCGGGGCTATTGTGGGGGACGCAGGCAGAATAGGACAAAGAGGTAACTCAGGCTGCAGGAAGTGGGGGGAGAGGGGGCAGGTGCACAGCTGGGAGGCTCCGCTATAGGCCTCAATCCCATTGGACAGGCACAGCCCAAGTAAGGCCACCCCCCAGCTTTGCAGCCCCTATAAGACACCCGGAGCTCGGGCGCCGCCGGCTGAGTGCGAGAAGGGGTCTAGATCGCCTGGTTCCCCGGTGCTCCTGGGGAATGTCCGCTGAAGAGAAGAGCCCTGATTCCTGGCCAGCTGGACTGCAGCTGAAGAGCCCCCCATACGTAAGTGACGGATCAGGCGCTGGAGCGGGGGGTGACGGACTGATCCTTGGGGAGAGGAGTTTGGGGAGCACAGGGGCTCAATCCAACTCCTAGGATATGGCATCCAACTCACTAATGCACCTGCGGGGTGGTAGCTGCAGCTGGAAGGAGAGGCCAGGGACCGAGTGGGCCATGGAGCACGAACGCCCCTGTCGCAGAGACGTTCCCTCCAGGGCAGGAGAAGGCGCTTCTCCTCCTCCTCCTCCTGCCGCCAAAACAGCCAGGCTGGGCTACCGCTGCAGCTGCATTTGGTCCTGGGAAGCCTGGTCCCTCCCATGCCCCAGCACCAACGTGCCCTCAGCTGGGTGGGGAAGAGGAGCAGAAAACAGGTGCCAGCCCCCTCCCGGGGGGCAGAGAAATTTGAGGGGGATGGGAGATGCCCAAGCACTGCGGGGGAGCAGTCAGGAGAAAGGGGTCAGGACCAGGGTGGGTGAAAGGTTAGAGCGGCTGGAGAAGGGACATACAGGGGGTGATGGGAAACCGGGAGAGGAGGGGGACGACCGCTGAACCTCCCTCCAAGCACCAGAGCCCACAGACTCGGAGCAAGAGGCAGGCTTGTCCCCCAGCCCCACACGGAGGGGCCTATGCTGGGTGCCCGGCTCCATCCAGCCCAGGCTGCGGCTCCTTCGCCCCTTGGTTAGGGCAGCGAGGCGCCCAGCCAGCTTGCGGTTAAGCTGATGGCAGAGACGCCCAGGACGGCTTCACTCTCCTCTCCCTTTGCCACAGCAGCCCCTGGGTTCCTTCAGCATCCTCCTCCCAACAAAGGCCTGTGCCTTACGGAGGAGCTGGGTTACTCTGGGTGGGGCTGCTGTCCAGCACTCAAAACAGGGTGCTAGGACTCCTGGGTTCAATTCCTAGCCCAAGGAAGGGAGTATGGTCCAGTGGTTTGAGCAGAGAACGAGGCCTCAGGAAGCTTGGCTTCTGCTCCTGGCTCGAGGAGATGGTGCTCCAGGGATGAGCGCAGGGGCTTGGAGGCAGGACTCCTGGGTTCTCTTCGTAGCCTGAGGAGAGCAAGATCTAGTGGTTAGAGCAGGGACCAGAGATCTTGGCTTCTGTCCCTGGCTCTGCTGACGTTTTGCTGAGAAGTGCTCTCAAAGTTCAGACTCCCTCTCCGGGGCGCAGTTGCCCCACCTCTCGGCAGCTAGAAGCCCAGCGGGACCACTCTGGCTCCAGAGAAAATCAGATTAGTCTCAAGTGCCATGTTTAGGTTCCTTTAAACATCCTACGAAGCTCAGCCGACAAGAGCCGGCTGCAAGGGAAACAGGAGCCGTGGCCTCACACAGGAGAGAGAAATTGTCCAGAAACAAAGGGACAGTGAATTTCCACAGCACTTTACCACCACCCCTTCTCTTAGCCTCACACTCGCCAGCAGGCAGGATTATCAGCCCCCATTCATAGGTGTTGAGGTGAGCAGAGTATGAATGGGGCAGAGACCATCTCTTTGTTCTGTTTGTACAGCACCTAGCGCAACGGGAGCCGGGGCCGCAGCTCTAGGCACTACTGTAGTACACCTCACAACAAGCAGAAGTAGGTTTGACATTAAAGACCCCTGCCCCCTTCCAACAGCCAGCTGGGAAGGGAGCTGTCATGGCCCCTCCAGTCCCCCAGCCTAGACGGGGTAATTGCCTGGGGTGGTTCCGCGCTGGGCTGAGACTTGCCATGTTCACTTCACACATGGGCCTCCGAGTGGCAGCAGCTTCCCGGGGCCACCACACTAGGCTGGATGTTGAACTGGTGCCATGGCAGCAATGGGCTCTTCAGCCCAGGAAAGAGTGAAGTCCGGCCTCTGCCGAGGTTGGCTGGCAGCAGCAGGGAATCCGGCCTGCTGCAGAGTGAGCCTTTTGGACCAGATCGCTCCGGCCACGGGATCCTTCTCAGCGCACCCCTGGTCTGCAGCCTGCTGCCCAACACTCTCCCTCTTCCTCAGACCTTCCACTCCAGCCTGGAGATGCAGGGGCCTCCTCCCTCCAGCCGCAAGCTGGTGATCCTGACTGTGGGGGCGGTCGCGGTCCTCACCGTCAGCATCGTAGGGGTCCTCGTGGCGACGTATCTGGGGCGAGCTACCTGCATCCAGGTACAGCGAGGGGATGCGGGGGAGGGATGTGTTGGGCCTGGTTCCCTGTGCAGGAAGGAAGGGAAATCTGAAAGGAGAGGGAGGGCTAGGGGGTTCCTAGCTGAGCAGATCAGCTTGCTCCAGGCTAGCAGGGGAGAACATGGAGGGGAGGGCGACTGGGAGCAATGGTGGCTAACGGGAATTTCTCGTGGTGACCAGTCAGTGGGGGCTGGCACATCCCCCTGTTCCCCCTAATCCAGTTTCCTTCCCTTTCCCTCCCTCTTCGCCCTGCTCAAGCGAGATGCCTACGGCTACCTGCCTACGCAGGTGAACGTCCAGAACGAAGCGTCGCTGCTCCTGGCTCTCAGCGAGCTGGGAGAACAGGGGGTCGCGCCAGGGATAACCTGCGACCTGAGAAACGTGAGTACAGTGGGTTTGGGGTGCTGGGGAAGATGTGGATGTCCAGCATGCATTGCAGGGGCCCCTTCCACACCAAGGCCCCTCTGCTTCGCTGACGGCCTACACAGGACTACCACTGAGAGGCAGCCACCTCTGGGGTGGGACGCAGCGGAGGGCGAACAGCCCGCAACAATGCTACTTGAGAGCTGGGAACCAGGCGCGAGAGAAAGTCCCAGCTCTGATCGGGCTGCAGAATAGAATGATCCCAGCTAGGACTGGCTGCCTCCCATCCAGAATGCCAGGGGGGTCTAATGAACACAGTCCTTGCTCAGTGGTAAGTCTCCACAGCAGCCGCGGACAATGGGCGCAGCGGAGGCCAGCAGGACAGGCTCCATCGCCATCTCCTCCCCAATGCTTACGCTTCTCGGCTGCACCGGGGCCAGGCTAACACCTGCCATGAGCACAGATCAGCAGGGAAAGTCCCATGTGCTCTGGCTCAGGGAGGAAGCACACAGGATACCAGCCTGTCCCCAGCTTGATCCAGCGCTGTGGGATTAAACACTTAACCTCCCCCACTGCGCCACCCTAGCAGCACCCCAGCCGCGAAGCCCTGCCCAGAGGCTACCACGACAGGCTTTCACGGTGGGGTGCTCTCGCTTTCCCCCCTCCCAGCACCTGATGGTGTATCACGGGCAGCCAGAAGGGTGCGTGGCCCGGAAGATGGAACCCTCCGACCAGCTGCCATCCTGCCAGGAGCTGGAAAGCTACTTCCAGGCTGTATTGGTAAATAACCGCCCAAGAGATGCTGCAGCTGCCCCCTAACACCCTCCCCCCCGTCGGACCGGACCCCTTATCCATCCGGCCTCTGGAGGGGGTGCGGTGGGGGGACACTCCTACTCAGCGGGGCTCTGATAAGAGCAGAGGCCAAAGGTGGCCGGCCTGCAAGAGAAGCGTTTCCCCAATCCCCTGGCACCGCCGAGCCTGATCTGTTCACCAGAGGCCTCCACTGAGCCCGGGGCTGGAGCTCCAATGCAGCCATCATTCCCCTTCTCCTCTCCAGTGAGAAACGGCCAGGCTGGATCAGACCCAAGGTCCATCTAGCCCCCTATCCTGCCTCCCCCCAGGGACTCCAGGAGAAAAGCGAGACCCCTGCAGCAGGCGGCTGGCCCCCATTAAGGGCTCACCCTGATCTCTACCAGAGCCTCACCAGTTCTGAAGCTTCAGGTTCTCTCTCCCACACACCCACCCTTTCCACGGTTCTAATGCTAACAGTCATCCAGATCCCGCTCTCCAGCCAGCCGAGCAGGACAGGGCTGGAGTCCGGGATCTGGAGCCCTCCCCGAGTAGGAACGAGAGCACGTGGGCCCCTTGGCTCAGGGAAAGGAGCCCAGTGGCCCAAACCTGGGTAGCTCTGCTCTCGGGCACAGGGGCCCATTGCAATTCCACTTACATGTGGCGGGAGGCGGCGGAGCTGGAGCCACTGCCTGCCAGAACCAGGGGTGATGCCAAAGCGGCCCAGGAATTGCTCCACAGATCGGCCACGAGGCAGTCAGGTGCTGAGGCTTAGACATGTCAGCCCTGCGGCACAGGCTAGAAAAATACCCCACTGGGCCGGAACGGGGCTGAACGGTGGCAATACTAGGCCCGGGTAGCCCCACCCCTACAGGCCTGCCGAGCATGCTCCAGTGCAGGTTAAAGGCGCTCAGAAGGGGGGGACAGGCTGAAGGAAAGATGACTCCTTCTCCAGGAAGCCGGGCAGAAGGTTGAGCCCGAGAGGGGACCACAGCATGGATAAGGCCCCCAGGCAGAGCCTTCCCCTCATAAGAACCAGCAGATCCTACTCATCCGGACTTTTCTTAAGCAATTGAGTGTTGGGATAGTGGCCATGCCCCCAAACTGAACGGAAGTGGCCCAGGGCAGCAGACTTAGATGCTCTGCAGGGAGGGCCTTGCTGGTGTTGCTTCCCACAAGGCACTGGGCTGGGACCTGATGAAGAGGGAGGGACCAGGTCCCTCTAGCACTGTCCCCCTCAAAGGGCTGTCACCCACATGCAGCTGGAAGCCAGAAGATTCCAAGCTAAGGGTCAGGAACTAGGTACCTCTACGGCCCGACAGACAGGCAAAGGGCTGGTCAGGTGCACTAACCACTAGACTGCCCAGCCCTCCAAATCCCCTATCACACCCTTCCAAGGCGAGATTCTTTGGCTGATGTAGCAAAGCCTCCCACTCAACTGTCTGTGATCTCACTGCAGAGAAACGCCACCCTGGGGATTACCTCGGATGTTCAGAGCATGGGGACCGGCTCCCTGGGCAGCCTGACCACCCTGCTGTGCAGCAACAAACCCACGTATTTGATCACAGCCTTTGCACGTAAGTAGCACGATCTCAGGCTCAACGGGCCCCAGGGAAATGGCTGTGCACGTTAACCAGCGTGGGGTGGATGGGAAAGCCAAGTCTGCAGCCAGGACATTGGTCTTGCAGAACTGGGTCAGACTACGCATGAGCAGCCTCTGAAGACTGATCCTGGCCCTGCTAGCCACAGGCTCCATCTTCCCGAAAAGGGGAGTTGCCAGAGCTATTTGGCCGGCTAGACCCAAAAAGTTAATATAGGAGTCGCATCACAGCGAGCTGCAGCGTTTGCCTGACCAAGTCCTGGGCCCCTAGTTACACTGAAATATCCTGTAAGGGGGATCCTGGCCACAGATGCAGAACTAGGTGTAGGCATAACGAGTTCTCATTACCGTGTTGTACATGCACGTCTACAAGCGCTGATTTGACAGCAGCAAAAGAATGGCAACCAATGCAAGCTCTGCTGGAATCAGCCGAAGGCTGTTATTGCGTGGTCCGGCTCAGACCTGCCCCATTTAATGCCTCTCTGCACAGTCCTACTCAGCAGCTCGGGCTTAGGAGAGGATTCTCAGCTCAATCATGTATTGGGACACATGAAAGAGGTGGTGGAACCCCCATCTCTTGGACACTCTAGAACTAGGCTGGTCAGAGCTGTAGCGGGGCGACCTGGCACCTGCCATGTTCCATCTCTTGTTTCTTTGCTAATCACTATGCAAACACCAAAACCCCTGTGACAGCAGCCTCTAAATGAAACCAGCCTATCACATTATGATGAGTGACACCCCCCCTTTGGTGGCAGAACAATCTGGGACATGCCCACTGGCTATTCAGGCATATCTAAGGGCAGAGGTAGCCGGAGCCGATCAGCCATTTATGGCCCATCAGGGCAGAGGGGGGCTATTGCTTACTAAAGCTCTCGATTTTGTGTCCCCGCAGCTTCCCCCAGGCATCACATAAGCATGGCTGCTTAGCAAGCCCGCAGCTCACGCAGGGAACACCAGACTGCAAATCCAGCTGTCCCGACTTACTGTATTAATTCCAGCTGCATCCATCTGGGATGGCCACGCACACGTCTAGGAGTTTCTAGCCTTGGGTTCTATATTTCGGGGGAGAACCGACAACTAACGAGCGTGGGATTCTGTATCACTGCTTTGCCCGAGATAATCAGTAGCAATAAAATACAGAGATGTGACAAGTTGCCGAGTTACCCGTAGCATCACCATGTATCGAACTAATCAACTCAGAAGCAAAAGCCAGTCTGCAGAGATTCTTCATTACGTTGTCATTCACATGGGTTTGGTGCCTCCGTAGCACCTTCTGTACTACAGGAAGCCCTCGGTGGGGATACGAGGAAGATATATTAATGACTGACAGTGATCAATAAAGAGCACCACAAAACAGCCTGTGTCTCCGTGTGGATAATTTCCTGTGCTGATAATACTTCCTAGCAAGCACTTTGCTGCGCAGGGGCGAAGAGTTCCTGAGCAGAGCCTTTGGCTTTTAAATCTTTGAGACAAGGAGAGTCATCACTTGGGTATGTTCTCAGCAGCTGCGGAAACGGGGGTTCTGTTGTAGCGCACGGATTTTGGATGGGTGGGTTGAGGAGATAAAGTACACTGGGCCCTACAGCCCTTTAAAGACTACAGGCCAGGGCACTGGTGTCCTCACTGCTCCACAGCCACAGCGAGGGAGGCCCCATGTATTCTGCACTGCTTCCCAGAGGCTGCCTGGTCTGAAAGCAGAGCTCAGATAAGGCCATAGAAACAAGATGGTGCCAGACTGCCTCTTGGAACTGCTAACTTGGAAGTGCAGCCGTCCATTTGCACTTCAGGGATGGGTTTAAAGCCCCAGAACATCACAGCTGCAGAGACAGTCCAAGCTGTTTAGGCCTGTATATAACAACAAGCACCTACCTGGTACGGCTCAGCCGGACGACATTTTTGGTGGGCAAGTTCACATGGCTGGATGAAGTCCGACCAGGGAATTTCCAACACAGTTCTCATCCTGACCTGCAGGGCCATCTGCTGGTGCAGACTTAGGCTTCCTTCCGAGCTCTGTTAACATACCCAACTCCCACCCTGCTATTCCATGGGAGGGGATTCCTGAGAAGGCTTGTAGGGTTCTTACGTGCTGAGGTGCTTCTGGGCCTTGCTGAAAGCTAGGGAACTGCCTCCTGCCAGAAGGGTGATGGCTTTTAATAAAGAGACAATTACAGTTAAAATAAGGCCTCTCCTTCTGCCCCTTCCCCAATGCACAGACGAGAACGGCTCCAGGAGAAGCACACTAGCATCACTCCTGCCAGCAAACACTTACGTATGTACAGCAGCATTGTGGTCATTTAGTCTGAGCTCCCGCATAACACAGGGCAGAAAATTTAATCCGGCGATTCCTACATGAAGCCCAATGACCTGAGCTGAGCTGGAGGACCTGCTCAAGACAGACATCCCAGTCTTGATTGAAGGACTCTGAGAATTTACTCCATCCTAGTGATTCCGTTCTGTTGGGCACTTTCTCTCACTGATAACAATTTGCACCCCACCCCTCGTCTGAACCTTGCCAACTTCCACTTAGGAGCACCAAGGTATCAGATTGATGCATAACTTTTCCATAGGCAGATAATCCTGTTTGCGTCAATGGGGTTACTCCTGTGAGTAAAGTTACACACCTGATTAAGTGTTGCAGGATCTGGGCATAGTGGGGAAGGCTCTCAGGGGTTTATTTCCTTTCCCCAAAGGTCCCTATGTACCACGAAGCTGAGAAGGGAATATATTTAAGATCAGCAAGCCGGGGATGTTACTTGGAAGGTTGAATTTGGATTCAGTTCAGTTTAAGGCGGCTTAGGATACCATGGCCTCCTGCTCTAAGTTAGGGGACCTGCATGCTAGAGGGGCTGCAAACTATGCAACGCAGCTTTCCATGGCAGAAGCCCTGTCTACACACAAGTTGTACTGGTATAGTTAAAGCAGCACAACACCCCCACCATGACCATGGGTACAGTTATATCTCCGTACAAAGGGTGCGTCATACAAACACAGCTATTCCCACACAGGAAGGGGATGCACTACCCCAGTATAAGGCTCCTCTATCCCAATATATATAACCAAGTCCAGACATGCGGCTGTTCTGGTAGATCAGTAAAAAGAGAAGCATTCCCCTAACTGACAGTTGTATCAGTACAAAAGCTCTCTCTAAACCAGGCCTAAGAGATGCAAGGAATTCACTTGGACCCAACTAATCTGGTTTAAGTGAAGCCCTCTCCTGCTCTGTAACCTCATGGACTTAAGGGGGCAGCTTTCCCTGGAGGAGGGTCACCCCACCACTGCAGGGATTCTTGCACCCTGCTCTGAAGCAGCTTGTTCTAGCCTGGAGTCAGGAGACTGGGCAAGGTGCACCCCTGCCAATATTCCTATGTGCCTCTAAACAAAACCCATTAGCAGGTTCTATAGTTACTTTAGAAGGGAGATGGAAAAAAATTTAACGTTTTTATTAACTGTTACATCAAGAAAAAAAAAATTCCTACCCTCACCCTGTGATCGCTCCGCTGCTACCTGGAGAACAGTGATTAAGTAAATTGAAGTTATTAGGTTACATGGACCGGAACATGCAGGGCTGAGATTATCCCAATCGCTTGTCAGTGGCAGGGAGGCCAGTACCCCAGTGCCATCACTTCTTCTCCTCTTCCTTTTTGTCCTTGTTCTCCTTGGAGGCCTGCGAGGCCAAGGAACCCATGGCGTTGCGGATGGCCTCGTTGTTGGGGTCGACGCCAGGCAGGTTTTCAAGCACGCTCTGTAGGAACTCCGGATCCTGCATCACGTCGTAATCATCTTCTTCCTGCACATCCATGAAGAGAGAGTCACTCCCCATCGAGGAAGATATGCTGGGATCTAACAGGCCAGCACTGCTTACTTGAAACACTCCACCCCATAAGCAGGTGCTGAGCATACTAGGGAAGGTTTAAGTGGATTCCAGGAACTCATTGAGCCTGGCAGCTCTTGATAAGGGAGATGGGAGTGGCTCTGTGGGGAAAGGGGGACCTAGGGTGCGAGCTGAGCAGTCCTGAGGGAGGAACCCCAGTAGCAGCCAATCCTACTGACAAGGCTTGAACTGAACTGTTATGTTAACCAAGTCTAAGGAGAGGGGGAGTTTGGACTCTGCATAGAGTGGATGTGAGAGACTGGGAAAAGGGTGGCTGGGAAGTGACACATCACCTTGGTAGGTTCTGATGTGTCCATGGCTGCACTGCTATCAACTTCTCCCGATTCAGCTTGGGCGAACTCTGAAGAGAGGAAAGAAACGTCTTGGCTACTGAATATTTGCCATCACCTTTACAGCAATAGTATTTATGCTGGGTTGTCAGCAGGGTGTGTACGTAAAGATATTGAAGGCGACTTGCCTGTGGCAGTTAATGGGCCAGGAGTTTCACAAACCAGACTTCCACAATTGCAGGCCTTCAGGTCAGGAGTCTGTCAGCGCTTCATTCCATCCTCGCCTTACCCAGCACATGGCAAATCATTCCCACCCCACTGATCTGCTGCTCCCTGCTACAGACACCATATCAGTCAAGAGGTGCCTGGGATAATACTGATGGATGCAGCAGGAAGCCTCAAGGCAGAATAGTGAGGGTTGAGAAAGGAGATTCAGGCTTGAAGGCCTGACATGCAGGTTCTGACACCCCTCGCCCCCAGACAGGTAGAACATTCATGGAATTCAGGTCCACTCAGACAAGCACTCACTCATTTTGTGCATCTCAATTTCTGGGTGCCCAACCGCTGTCAGACGTTCACAGGTGTCGAGAACCAGCTGCTGTCACTGGGACAGCTCACTCAGCACAGGATTTGGCTTCAGGGATTAGACAGCTGTGCTAAATTCTAGCCACTCACCTGGCCCTTGCAGAGACATCTGCATGGCATAAGCAATCTGTTCCTCTTCTGTCATGCTGCTAAGGTCAGGCAGGCCAGCTCTACCAAACTCCTGCTGGGTGATCGTCATCTTCAATAAGGCATCGTCCGAATCTAGCACAGGGATAAACACAGTACACGTTCCTAGAGCAATTCCCCAACAAATTCTATATTCAGAGAAGAATTCCTCCTCACCACTGAAGAGCAGCCACTTCTGGGGTGGGATGAGACAGCTGCACAAAGCGCACAGCAACAATGAGCAACAGTTCAGGGCAGGAAAAAATACTGCATCCAACTGTAAGTGCAGGGACAGTTTTAGGGAAGGCAGATTGTAGATACCCGAGTAGGGACTCGGCTGAGACGGGGCTAACAGTATTCTAGTGGAAAGTGCCATGGGATCTCTAGCCAGTGCATGTGATCAGGGATCTCAGATGAAGGGGAACACCACACTGGGGGGATGGAAGGAATTAACATGTTGAAAGGAAGTGCACCCCTCCCTAATGAATCCCCTGCAGCGCGTAGGTGTCCATCCCATCCAAATGCAACCCGGGCCTGGCTTAGCACTGGAGGCTAGACACGATCTCAGTACAAATGATCTGGCTGCATCAGCAGACTCCCTCTCCCTGTTGCATCGAACTCGCTGCTTTACTCTGCTCACTCCTGCCCCTCCAACTGAAGACTGATTAGATCCCCCGTCTGGTTTCTTACCATCCCCACCAGTGGCTGTAATTCCTGCCTCAGCAGCAGAAGCAGCTGCAGCTCTCCTGGCCTCTTCCTCCTGCCGCTGCCTCTGCTCCTCCATGGACACACGCAGCGCCTGTGGAGCAGACAATGGGGTAAACTCAAAGCAACAGCACGTTCCCAAACAGTTCGGCTCCTTCAAAGCGATTCTTGGTTCCATCATCTCTTACCAGAGCCAGTTCTGGGTCCGCACTGGGATCCACTCCAAACTCAAAGTCGCTAGCGCCAAGGCCAAGCATGGCCCCGCCCTCCCCAGCCAAAATGGGGGAACTGATGAGGGCATCGGCAAGGCTAGGGCCAGGGGGCACAGTCACCAGGTGGGAACCAGTCCCATCCTTGCCGTTTAAGGTGTTAATGAAGGCAGTCAGCTTGTCTGTGTTGGCTTCCTAGGGGAGGGGGAGGGAGAGAGAGAGAGAAAGAGAGAGAGAAAGAGAGAGGTTAGAACGCAGGCTGACTTCTTCCCGTTGGCTTGGCTCAAAGGAGGCGATGCTGGGCTGCCCTATGAGCTGTAATCACCCTGAAGTCCTCTTACCAACTGGTGTTCAGGAAGGGAACTTGTCTATAAATACAGAAGTACAGAGAACGGTGACCAGTATGCACCAGGGGTATGGAGACACGCCACGTTTCAGAGCTGGAAGAGGCCATCTGTATAACGGGCCCCCTCCAGCGGGTAACTGATTAAAATTCCCCCCAGGAAGTCCCTGTGCAGAGTGAGGACAGTTGGCCCAGAACATTGCTCTAGTCAATTCATCCTAAGTTTGCTCGTGTTTTAGAGTCCTGCTCAAAGGAAGTGCCAGCAGTTTCCTTTCATGGTGGTGTGATCCCACTGGAGATCAGGAACCTTATGGGTGTTATCTGGCAGTCAGCCTGAGGGTGTACCAGCAACACTAGAGATGAGATTGTACCAGAACAAACTTGGTCCTATTTCTCCTCTAACATGGGCACCTCATGTCTTGAATACAGCATTAATTTTCATACTTTTGCCCTCCACCAGAATCAATATTACACTGAGGTTTTGCTGTATCTATCCAGATAGAGTAGTTCAATGTGATATGGCATCAGGCCACTCTGCTTTGCATTTTGATCATCAGCTATGCTAGGAATGGTTGTGGTAGGTTTCTGGGATTCAGCTGTCTCAGCTTAGGGAATAAACCATCATTCTCCGCTGAGTACGGGTTGCCCCTAGGAAAGAAGGTTGGCTGGGGTATCACCCTGGCATCACTAATGCCACCCACACACTAACGATCAGGAAAGAACAGTCACAGAACCCTGTGAAGGCTGCTCCCTCCAAGCAAGTATGTCCCTGGAGATCTGGAAGTGGAGTAGGGATTACTGGGGAAGAGAAGGGAAAACCACCAAACCTATTATTTTTCCTGCTCACCTGGAACATCATTACCCGCTTGGTTCTAAAACCAACCGCCAAAGTCTTTTAAAGTGGTGATTAGATTCTTGCATAGCTAGTGTTGCAGCTCAGAAACACCACTCGGAGGCATAGGGGTGAGAAACTATATGGGGCATTTCCAGCAAGGACAAGATAACCCAGGAATTCACTTACCTCGATGGAGAGGGGTCACCTCACAGGACTAAATGCCAGACCGACAAAATGTAACCACACTTGTATTCCCAGCACTCCCCACTGTTCCTTAGCCTTACACCACAATACAGTCCTTTGCCCAAGGAAGTCTGAAGCCGATACTGACTAATGTAGCCTGCGACTCATGGAGGTGCGTTCCGGAGCATTAACAGTATATTTAATGAACAGTAATTAAAGTCTTTGATGCATGGTTGCAAGGGGATATGGTAACTTCACACTGCCTTAGAGATTTCTTCCTAAGGATGGATTGGGGTTTTAAATCCAAAAGGTAAAGTATGTTTTACATACAAAGGTTTGTGCCACAAACTGATAAAGATGGAGGAAACTCAGCATTACAGCTGGCTTTCTATTTTAACCCCAACACTGTGAAAAGACAGGTGACTAAAGCATGCAGAAACGAAGTTAAAAAAATATTAAAAGAAAGGATGTTCTTCAATACCTTCGTTTATGGAAACAAAGAATTTTTAAAAATCCAAATTGGTTTCTTTTTGCCCTTCACTGATGGTGAGTCTAGACCAGTCAATTTCACTTTTAGTTAGAGTCAGTTTCACTGAAGCACTAGCAGAAGTGTGAAATGTTTGGGTAGGAAACACACCAGGGGAATATTTGAGAAGAGAGTCTCCTTTGGAATCTGCAAAACATTCATGGAAGGATTTCTGTTGTCTGAATAGATCAGCCTTAAAATCCTTGCTGAAGAGATTAAGATAGGGGGAATTGTGATAGTATTCTTCACTGGTGTACCCAGATAGACAGGAGCCAAGTGTTTGAAAATCAGATGTAACCCCCTGGGTAGAGTTTGTATTTCAAAGACTCTTGGGAGATCAGTTTAAAAGCCTCACCTCTTCTCCAAAGTTGATAATGTCAACATTTACTTTCTCCTTTTTAAGGCGCTTTGCCAGTTTCACCAGCTGCAATAAAGAGAAAGGAGTGTTAGCCTTTCATCACTCCTCTTCAGCTCCTACATCTCCACATAACAGAAAGCAGATAAAAGTGTGTGGGATTCGTTCATCAAAGCCAGATATAAAAGCATCTAATTTACAGGTGCCACAGTCTATACAAGCTTCAGAGTAAGAGATTATTTCTGTACAGTAAAATGTTTGAGAGATTTCATTGTATGTACTTTGATTTAATTAAAAAGGCACCTATCTAAAATTCTGATTTTTTTTTTAAATAAAAAAAACCATCCAGACAAATACAATTAAGAGTTCAGATTTCTGACTGTTTGATGCTTGAAGGCTTTTTTAATACTGCAACCAGACATTAAGCATGATCTGATTTAAATTCCCTCACCTACCGGGGGCAGATTTAAATTTTCACAGTTGCAGGGAAATTATGGGGCAGTGAGACAATTATTTAATCACAACAAGACGTTGAGATTCAAAAAGTTAGAGATTTATAACTGTTAAAACACAAATTGTCAACATCACATCAAAATATACAAAGTAAATATCCTTAAATCAAACTCTAGGAAGTTCTCAAGCAGCGTTTTTCAATGGAAATATTTTTTCATAGGTTTGTATGTGTACAGTGAAATCAATGTTTACTGACATTTACCTACAGAAATCGAATCCTTCCAAGCCTATTTATAAAATAGGTTAAATGAGGCTCTATTTTGATAGAAACTTGTATTGCCTGAGAGAGGATCTGTTACGCTAAGGCACTAGGCCTTCTCTGAGAGAGCCGAGTGAGTTTATTTGCATCATTCCTTCTTTTCCATTTTCACCCCCACCCACTCCCTCCCTTTCAATAACTCACATTCTAGTAGCAGGGTTTAGCAGCTAAACAGTTGTCTCACTGGGACATAAGCTTTGAGCCTTACAGTTCCTGATACCGATGCAATGAGATTGCTGTAATATCAATGCTCATTAAGATTTCTTAGAACCATGTTTGCTGGATATAAAGGCCTGGTCTACACTAGGGGGTGGGGACGATGTAAGATACGCAACTTCAGCTACGGGAATAGCGTAGCTGAAGTCGACATATCTTATTTCGACTGACCTCCCGTCCTCATGGCGTGGGATCAACGGCCGCGGCTCCCTGTGTCGACTCCGCTACCGCCACTCGCCTTGGTGGAGTTCCGGAGTCGACGGGAGCACGTTCGGGGATTGATATATTGCGTCTAGATGAGACGCGATATATCGATCCCCGATAAATCGATCGTGTAGACATACCCAAAGACTGACCAACATAGTCAGTTCAGAAAGACATTGAACAGTTCCAGTTTCAAGAAAGCAGCAATTATTAGGTACTTGATATCAGGGTGATGAGAGCAGTATAAACACCTAGATAAAGAAATTGCTGTGAAAACTAAGGGCACGTCTACATTTAAAAGGCTGCACTGGCTCTCCTGTCAAGACAGCGCTGTCTACATGGGGGTTAGGTTGGTGTAACTACGTCGCTCAGAGGCGTGGATTTTTCATACCGAGTGAGAGTGACAGTTATACAATATAGGTCTGTAGTGTAAATCAGGCCTGAGGGTTCACCATCACAGATTAAATATACCCATGAACTTGCATCTAAGTGGTCATGCTTTACTCACATCTTTCTCATTATCTTCCACAGGGCTCCCAACAAAGGCAATGATGCGCATCTTGTGATTCTTGCCTTGACGATGTTTCAAAGCCAACTGGAAAATAAGAGTTGTCATCCAAGGTGAACATAAGAACAGCCATACTGGGTAAGACCAGTGGTCCATCTAGCCCAGTATCCTGTCTTCCAACAATGGCCAGTGCCAGCTGCTTCAGAGGGAATGAATAGAACAGGGCCATTATTGAGTGATCCACCCCAACGTCCAGTCTCAGCATCAGGCAGTCAGAGGTTAGGGACACCCAGAGCATGGGGTTGCATCCATGACCATCTTGGCTAATAGCCATTGATGGACCTATCCTCCATGAATGTATCCAATTCTTTTTTGAGCCCACTTATACTTTTGGCCTTAACAACATCCCCGGCAACGAATTCCACAGGTTGACTGTGCATTGGGTGAAAAAGTACTTCCTTTGGTTTGTTTTAAACCTGCTGCCTATTAATTTCCCTGGGTGACCCCTAGTTCTTGTGTTATGTGAAGGGATAAGTAACACTTCCCTATTCACTTTGTCCACCCCGTTCTTGATTTTATAGACCTCTATCATATTTGCCCACAGTCATCTCTTTTCCAAGCTGAACGATCGCAGTCTTTTTAATCCTCAAAAGGAAGCTGATGGTGACTGATGTATCAAGAAAATGGAAATGCCCAGGAGGGAGAGGAGTTGCGTGGGATGGAAAAAATGGGATATTATACACACACTTCGGAACAACAGGCTGAACCTAAGCTAGATACCAGGAGGCACTTTTATGAAGCAAGATTAGCACTGGAATGGGTTACCTAGGGAGGTGGTGGAATCTCCTTCCTTAGATGTTTTTAAGGTCAGGCTTGACAAAGCCCTAGCTGGGATGATTTAGTTGGGGACTGGTCCTGCTTTGAGCAGGGGGTTGGACTAGATACCTCCTGAGGTCCCTTCCAACCCTGATATTCTATGATAAAATTCGTTAGACTGAGGAGTATTTTCAAGATGATATAAGCTGTATTGTAATAAGCTGCTTTTAAGCGTCTGCTGCTTCCACAACATGCTTTAAAAGGAACTGGCACTAATAATGCCACTTCTCTATCAAAGGATCCCAGCACAACAAACATTAGTTTAGCTGCATTTGTGAGGCAGGTATTACGATCCCTATTTCGCACCCAAGGAAACTGAGGCAAAAGAGCACCATTAAGTGACTTACTCAATGTCTACACGGCAACTCCACACTCGCGGCTAGCCCGTGCCAGGCGACTCAGGCTTGCGGGGCTCAGGCTGCGGGACTGTTTCACTGCTATGTTGATGTCTGGGGTCAGGCTCGAGCCCAGGCTCTAGGACTCTGTGGTACGGGAGGATCCCGGAGCTGGGCCTGAGCCCAGAAATCTACACAGCAATGAACTAGCCCTGCAGCCCTAGCCAACTGGCAGGGGCCAACGGTGGGTTTTTCTTTGCTGTGCAGACATAAGTAAATCTGTGGCAGAGCTGGCAATAGACCAGAAGGTCGGCCTCCAAGTTCTTTTCCTTAACTACAAGACCATCCTTCCCCCTCTAAACAGATATGAGTAATGGCTTTCCAGATGTACGCAGCAGAGGATGAGACGAGAAGCACATATACCAGTACAGAGCGAAAGAACAGGACAGAAGAGAGTGACTAAACCTTGAGACCTATTCCAGATGTTTACGGGTAACAAAGGCACCTCTCCTTTGTGGGTGTGAATTGCCGGAATTTGGCCCCCTTAAGTTGGCTGCACATACATGAGATATATTGCAACTGTAACCCCGCAATTTGGTAGCAAATCAAAAGCTATCGCCACAGACTGAGATTCTCTCTAGTTTATAGTTCTCTTTCTACCCCTTCACCAAACAGCCTCATTGATTTCCCCACACTCGACGTCTCAATAGAATTATTCACACGGTAGCAGACTGGTAAATCCCATGACCTGGCTCAGTTCCAACGCAGGTAGTTACACGCTACTTGCCTAAATTCACCTCGCACTTTCAAATGAAGGTATTTAGTATCCTAAACTATGATGAGACGTTATTACAATACCAAGCCCGTATCTAGCACTTTTCATCCATAGATCTCAAAGCGCTTTATGAAGGTCGTCAGTATCACCATCCCTATTTTACAGATGGGGAAACTGAGGCACGGAGATGGCATGAATTACTCAAGGTCACCCAGCAGGGCAATGGCAGAACCAGAAATAGAAGCTAGGTCCCCTGAGACACAGTCCAGCGCTCTGCCTAGGAGGCCACACTAGCAGTTAGCAGAATGCTTCAGGGTGAGCGGGGTTCTAGAAATGCAAGACGACAACTCCTTTAAGAAAAGTCACGAACAAGGTGTCACTTACATGAGCAACTCGGATTCCTGTACAGAAGGTAATTTTCCCTTTGGGTTGCACCGTGTGTAATTTGGAAAGGATCCGTCCCGTGTCTGGGGTAAGCGTGGTCAACACTTCACAGTTACTAGAACAATATAAATGGTTGCATTGTTATACAAAGTCCTTTCAAACCATTAATCAACCCTCCCAATACCCCTTGTAAGGTCGTATCCTTCTACAGGTGGGGAAACTGAGGCACGGGGTCTCCCACATTCACATGGGGAAAACAGCAGAAGCCAGTTATTCCTAGATCTGTGCTCGATACACTAGATCAGTGTTTCTCAGCCTTTTCAGGTTGGCAACCCCTCATGCGAGGTCAAAAATGTTTCTAACTCCCTTACATTTACTATAAAAGAGTCAGAACTGCATCATTGATAAGCCTATGTAATTTGGGTTTTTTGAGAGGCTGGCAGAATACTTAACCTTGCAGGATCAAAGCGTGCAGGGAGCGGGATCTCTGTTGTAGATTGTATTATAATCCCCTTCCTTATCCCCCGCACTGCCTTTCATGACCCCTTTACCCACATGGGGGTTGCAACTCACTGGCTGGGAAATACTACACACTAGAGACCACACCCATCACCTGGGTGGGAGAGCAGGAGACATTTTGATTTCTAGGAGGGGGAAAACTCTACAGACGTACTTAGCTAAGGTAATGAGCCCCACGTTGTTCTCTGGGTTGCTACGGGTTTTCGAGTGGCACACAATGTTGACAGCATCTTGCTGGGCTTGCAGGCGAGTAGGTAAAAAGTCTCCATTTCTCATGTACTCACTGTTGTCGACACTGCAATACAGAATCAGATAAGGTCAGAACTGAAAAACGGGCTCGTCTGGTTTTCACCCTAAGCTGGTTCATGAAAATGAAGCCTCAGGATCCTAGCTCTGTGGTCAGCCAGCTAACAGCATACATGTCTCCTCTCCTCGTCCTTGTCACTTCTTAAGGCAGAGAGAGAGAGAGAGAGAGAGAATCTTGAAATTCAGACGCAAGAACCAATCCATTTTAAAGCCCTGGTTATAGTAGAACAATGCAGAGGCCTGTCCTTTGGGCCTATGGGACAGACTCAGAGCCTACAGTCCAGTCCATAAGTCCTAAAACTGGGCATGCAGCACCCCCTCCCTGTAACTGCCAGCTGAAGAGCATTCAACATCAGCTGCATGTTCTAAGATTTGCAGGTGAACACAAAGAACAAGAAATTTCTCTTCATCCATCAGCAGTATTAGCCATGGCTGGAGACAGGATAAAGAACAGCTGGACCAATCTGATGGGGCAATACCCATGTTCCTATCAGTACATACACGCAAGCATCTCTTAGGGTTATGAGCATTTATTTGACATTTTAAGAAGTAGCCTACAGCTTTTTGATATTATAGCAACTTAGCACCGCTATAGTTGTAGCTTCCAAAGTGCTTTGGAACAACTATCCATGCCCTCGTTTTACAGAGAGGGAAACTGAGGCACAGACAGGGGAGACTTCCCCAA
Organism: Mauremys mutica; assembly: GCF_020497125.1. Taxonomy (NCBI): domain Eukaryota; kingdom Metazoa; phylum Chordata; order Testudines; family Geoemydidae; genus Mauremys; species Mauremys mutica. The sequence continues at coordinate 21,523,848 of NC_059088.1, read as the reverse complement.
GGTCACACACAGTCAATGAGAGCTGGGACTAGAACTGTTGTCTGGTGTGTCTCAGCCCCAGGCGCTAATGAACCATTTTGATGCAGGCCAGGCTCCTGGCAAGCTGTCACCAGGGCTGTGTCCCAGAGTTCAAGCACCCCCATTATACAGATTTGACTGTTTGGGATACCGTGATGTCTCGTGGTTAAAAGCGGAGACGGGGAAGCAGGGCTTCCGAGCTCTATTCTGGCCACTGCCACTAACTCACCAGGCGAGCTATGGGTGAGCCACCCCCTGCGCTTCAATTCCCACCCCCTGTGTAAAATGGAGCTAATTCTCACTTGCTCTTTGCAAAGTGCATGCAGCTCTTTGGGTGAAAGGTGCTAAACATGTGCCTGGTATTATCAAGCAGGGAATTACCAGCTTTGTGGTTTCACTTCTGTTCCCAACAGAGAGAGATTAACATCCCAGCTCCCCCTCAGTTAACAGGAGCGGTTACATTGCAGTTGTGACCTGTTAGCTACACTGACCAGGTAAGTTGGATTCACACTCCACCCACTAGCCGGCTGACCCATTCCATGCAAGCTAGCACATCATCGACACTGATGGCTTGCCTGCGATAGTGCTTTCATTAATACTGCGACTGGCTGAACAAAGAGAGGCTCTCTGCCAGTGGTCTCCAACCTTTTTCCGCACAAGATCACTTTTTGAATTTAAATGCAACCCAGGATCTACCGAGCCCCTTCCCCGAGCACCCCCCCCACTCACTCCATTCCCCCCCTCCCTCCCACCCTCACCCACCCTCATTCACTTTCACCAGACTGGGGCAGGTGGTTGGGGCTGAGGGGTTCGGAGTGTGGGAGGGGGTTCCGGGCTGAGCCTGGAGCAGGGGTGCAGGAGGGGTTGAGGGGTGCAAGCTCTGGGAGGGAGTTTGGGTGCAGGAGGGAGGTCTGGGCTGGGGCAGAGTGTTGGGGTTCAGGAGGGGGTGCAGGTTCTGGGAGAGAGTTTGGGTGCAGGAGGGGGGTCTGGGCTGGGGCAGAGTGTTGGGGTTCAGGAGGGGGCGCAGGGCTGGGGTGTGGGCTCCTGCCAGTGGCGCTTACCTCAGGTGGCTCCCGGTCTGCGGCACAGCAGGGCTAAGGCAGGCTCCCTGCCTGCTCCAGCCCCACACCGCTCCCGGAAGCTGCCATCCCTACAGCCCTGGCGGAGCGGGGAGGCACGTGGCTCCACACACTGTACCCAGGCACTCCCCCTGCAGCTCCCATTGGCCGCAGTTCCCTGTTCCCAAACAAAGGGAGCTGCAGGTAGGAGCAGTGTGTGGAGACCCCCTGATCCTGCTCCCCTTCCAGGACTCAGCAGCGCGGGATCAGGGCAGGCAGCGAGCCTGCCTTAGCCCCGCCAGACTTTTAGCAGACAGAGATCGCGATCGACTGTCAGAGGCTCCGGGATCTACCAGTTGGTGACCACTGCTCCACACTCAACTTGATGGCATGTCTGTCAATAACATGATAACTTTGGAATGCCAGAGCCGATCCATTCTAAAAATGTCAGCAAATGTTCAGTCTAGGCATTAATGGGCAGAACCCTCTGGATTTTGGTGAAAAACAAAACTGGGAAGGGGGAGTCCCAGGCATCTAGTTAGCAGAGTTACCAGCTTCAACCAGCTTTGATCTACAGATCAAAGAACTAGTTGATGGGGCCACTGATGCCTTCCATGCCACCCACATCTCAGCTCTTCCCTTCTTCCCAATAGAGTTTAAAATGCTGAGCCCCTGGACGACATAACTCCCAGACAGAAGAAATAATGGAGGGCACATAGAGCCCCTGCCATGGGGCAATGAGGGGTGGCAGAGAGTTCCTGAAATAAGGCACACAAACAGCTTGTGGGGCAAACGGAGGGAAGCAAGGAGCCCCTGGTGTGTGCAATGAGCTCAGCAGACAGAAGCAACTACGCGGTAGTTTTGTGCCTGGGCAATTTTAAACCTTTCACATACAGAATGTCACAGCCCAGGAGCCAGTTTTAATCCTTGCTCTCCTGGCTGTAGCACCCAAAGCCACTTTCTCATGCCAGGAGGCATCAGTCTGTATGAAAATGCAAAACCCTGTCACATTGTGCGCTGCTGAACACAAATATTCGTTACTACGAAAAGCAGCCATTCACTGACGCACAATGAATGGAAGGGGATGCGTGTAATAAGAAATAGTACATGGCATATGGATTTCAAAGTGCTTTGCTAACATTAATTATCACAACAACCCTGAGAAGCAAGTTAATAATACTGTACTCTTATTTTACGTGACACAGTACCAGTGGCATGACGTGGGCCAGAAACCAGGACTCATGAATCCCAGTGCCCAGGTCTAACCCACTACACGCACACCCATGGCCCAGCACTTCTTACCCTGCACCTTGTGGGGGAGGGATAGCTCAGTGCTTTGAGCACTGGCCCGCTAAACCCAGGGTTGTGAGTTCAATCCTTGAGGGGGGCATTTAGGGATCTGGGGCAAAAATCAATCCTGCTTTGAGCAAGGGGTTGGACTAAATGACCTCCTGAGGTCCCTTCCAACCCTGATATTCTATGACAGTCACCATGTGAACCTAGTGTAAGAATGAGGGTAAATATACTGCCAGACTAGAATGGTAGCCTGCTGCACCCATTCTGCACTGGTGAAAGTGACCATGCAATGGACTGGGCTCACTAGATCTGGGATTTTATACTCCAATTTCAGAACTCACTCCCCCAAAGTCATGACATCAACAGCTGCAAGAGAACAATAATTAACCTGACACTGTCTCTTATTTGAATCTGACACAGTTACTGTGATGTCTCTATTCAACTAACTGAAGAGCTATTTAGTTACCAGATACAACTCACAATGGAAGTTTTGTGCATCTTATGAATCTCTGCTATTGTTACATTTGGTAATTAGACTACAGCAACTAATGGGTCTGAGGTATTGTAGTAGCCAGGATCTTTATTGTGCACCAAACAATAGTATGTTTAATAGTAAGTTTAGTGATTTTTTTATGCATCTCTGAAGTATAAACTTATTTCCTATGCCTGGTTTTAGCTCTAGCTATCAGCTTGGTAATGTAGAAGCCAAAACTGACACCACCATTTTACTTTGCATAAGCAACAGTGCAACACTAATACAGTTGGATTGCAGCTGCCCAGGATTTCATGCCAGCCCTGCATTAACCCACCTATACACACCAGTCACTGAAAGCATGGGAAGGGAGAAGGGTGCGTGAGCTGCGGGGCTAAAAGGTTATTTATACTCTCCAGCTCTTGCAGGGGAGGTGAAAGGGGGCGGGGGGAGAGAGAGGTCAGACACTGTAAAACGTGAACAGTCTCTATTGTCTGCTCTTGTAACAAGTTACTCTGGGCCACATCAAACTCTAACCAGCCTTGCTTGTGCTATGAGATAACATGTGGGGGGTGGACAGGGAGGAAGGCAGGGGGTTGAATCCACACCGGGCTAGAGGGGAGTTAACACAGAGAAAGCCCTCGATAGCTTTGTTGATGCAGTGTGAAGTGGATTCAAGTTCAGCTATGTCATATGCTCCCACTTCTCAGTCCCAACTGATCCTCCCAGAGTCCACCCCTCCCCATCCCCCAGAGTCTGCCCACCACACACTGCCCACTCTGCCCTGCAGCTTCTCCACAGGATCAAGCCCTCCCCCACCAATGTCAAATATTTGCCTTATTCCACCTGACCCTAATGTCACCACATCCCAGCACAGGCTGCCTCTGAATCTCCTGGCCCAGACTATCACCAACTGCCCACTAGACTAAAGCTCTCCATAGCCAAGGAGAAGCTCCAATCCAAACAACGGCCATCTCCATAGCCCACCCAGCCCAGCCCTACATCCAAGCTAACAACTCTCCCTGCCCTTACCTCAGCTCCAAACCACCTTCCAGCCTGGAAGGGACAGCCAGCCCAGCCCCTCATCAACCCAGAAAAGGACAGCGATTCCCACCACCTTGTGATCACGCCCTGATCCCCTCACTCTATTACTGTGCCCCTCCTCACAGGGCAGTAATTGTGCCCCCCAGTGCAACCTAGAACTCAGTCACCCAACAGATCCCACTTCCCCCCACAACCTTGTACTGATGCTCCCCGTTCACCTTCTTCTACCCCATCCCCGGCCCAGAACTGGGATGGCCTCTACCTCTTCCATATCCCTGCTCCCAACCTGCCACTCATCTCCCACTCCCAGAAATCTCCCCAGCTGGGTCCTTCTTCACTCATCCCCTGCATGACTTTAACCCAGCCCTGCTCCAGACCCGCTTTCCGCCATCAGCCCTCCCCAACTCCCTCTCACCTCAGCATTTTCCCCCCACTGAAATCTCCCCAGCTTGGGATTATTCCACACACACCCGCCCCCGCCTGATCCTAATCCAGCCCCCCTACCTGTCCTCCCCTCTCCTAATTCTCCCCAACCCCACCAAGTCAGCCCTGCTCCTCTTCCCTATCTCCTGAGCCAGACTCCCATCCCTGATCCTGCTCCCACTTCCCCCACGGAGCCTCTCCAGCCTGACCCTGCACCACATCCCTCAACTCAACCCCAACCCTTTCCTTGACACCTCCCATCCCTGCTCCTCTTCCCCACCCCACCCAGGCCTCCTCCTCCCCTCAGCCTCGCCCTGGCCCTGCCTGAGAGTCACCCCAGCCTAGAGATATTCCACTTCTCCTGCACAGACTCCCACCTGCCCTCCTCCAGCCCCCCAGCTAGCCCTCCACCCCGGACCCTAAATGTATGTGACCCCTACTTAGTCCTGCCCCCCCCAGATTCTCTCCAGCCTGACCCAGTGCCACATACCCCACTGCTCAACCCTATCGTCTACTCCGACAGCCCTGCACTCACTGCAGTTCTCCTCACCCCAGCCTGGCCCTGCCTGCCGGAGTCTCCCCACCTGGGCATATTCCACCCCTCACCTGCCCACTGCCCTCCCCCATCCCCCCATAGCCAGCGCTGAACCAGCCCCCAACTCCACATCTCCTCCAGGCCTGCTCCGCTCCACCCCAGGTGAGCCCCCTGCCTGATCCTGTTCCCCCTCAGCCCAGCCCCCCCGACAGCCCCACTCCCCCCAACCCCCCCCCGCCTGATCCTGCTCCCCCTCAACCCTGCCCCACCCCGCTTCCCCCCCAGCCCTGATCCACTCTACCCCCAGTGAGTCCCCCGGCCTGACCCTGCTCCCCCTCAGCCCAGCCCCACCCTGACAGCCCCACTCCCCCCCCCAGCCCCCTTGCCTGACCCTGCTCCCCCATAGCGCCCCCAACCCCCCCGCCTGACCCTGCTCCCCCTCAGCCCAGCCCCTATGACAGCCCCACTCCCCCCCAACCCCCCCGCCTGACCCTGCTCCCCCTCAGCCCAGCCCCACTCCCCCCCAGCCCCCTCGCCTGACCCTGCTCCCCCATAGCGCCCCCAACCCCCCCGCCTGACCCTGCTCCCCCTCAGCCCAGCCCCACCCTGACAGCCCCACTCCCCCCCAACCCCCCCCGCCTGACCCTGCTCCCCCTCAGCCCAGCCCCCCTCGACAGCCCCACTCCCCCCAACCCCCCCCCACCTGATCCTGCTCCCCCTCAACCCTGCCCCACCCCGCTTCCCCCCCAGCCCTGATCCACTCTACCCCCAGTGAGTCCCCCGGCCTGACCCTGCTCCCCCTCCCCCTCAGCCCAGCCCCCTTGCCTGACCCTGCTCCCCCATAGCGCCCCCAACCCCCCCGCCTGACCCTGCTCCCCCTCAGTCCCACCCCCCTGACAGCCCCACTCCCCCCAACCCCCTCGCCTGACCCTGCTCCCCCTCAGCCCAGCCCCACCCCGACAGCGCCCCCGGCCGGGCCTGGACAGCGGAGCAGGAGCCGGGATGACTCAGGGAAACCCCGCGGGGGCCCGGTCCCAAGTCCCCGGGCCCTGGCCCGGCCTATCCTCGGCTCCTCACCGGGGTCCCGGCCCGACCTCGCCCTTCTCGGCCCCCGCCCCAGCGTCCCGCGCCGCCCCGGCCCGGCCCGGCCCGGCCCCCGCCGCTCACCAGACCATAGTGCTCTCCAGCACCATCTTGCCTCCCTCCGAGACACCGGCCGGGCTAGGCCCAGCCAACAAGCCACCCTCGCACTGGCCCAGCCTCCAGCCAATCACCGGCGCCCATCTTAAAAGGTCGGCCGCAAGGGCCGCTGGGAGTTGTAGTTTCATCGCGCCTTCCCAAGGGACTACAGAAGGACAACTTCGTCCCCGGCCAGGGGGCGGGAGGCCTCTCGTTGGAGCTGGAGCTGGAGCTGGAGCTCCCTCCCCCCGCCCTTGCAAGAAAAATGGGCGCAGGCAAATCCTCTCATGCAGGGAGATTAGTTGCGTTTTATTCCCTCAGCAGGAAAAATTACTTGGCCCAGATGAATGGGCTTTTGCCCTGGAGCAATTGCCAGGTTTTTGCAAACAAAATTGCGTTGTAAATTTACTGGCCCTGATGCAGAATTCACCTGCCAGCCCTTTGTTGTGATAACAACGGGGGAAAACAGAAATGAGTGAAATACAATGAATGGGACTTACGGCGCTGGGAGGGAGGGCACTTGTACGCTGTAGGTTTCAGGCATTATTTCGAGAAAGTTCTCTGGCCTGTGCTAGACAGGAGGTCAGCCTAGAGGGTCACAGTTGTCCGTCCCTTCTGGCAGTTTAAAACTGGCCTTGCAGGAATGTGCAAGCACTTTATTTCCAATAAAAGCTTTGTAGATGTACCATTGCTACAACAATTCCTGCTGCCCACCACCGAGTGAGCGATTTGGAATGCGTGTACCCACAAGCCAAGTACATGGAGGAGTGCTGCAGCATCTGTTAATTGTTTGGGAATGGTGCTGGGATGGGTTAAGGACATAAGAACGGCCATACTGGGTCAGACCAATGGTCCATCTAGTCCAGTATCCTGTCTTCCAATAGTGGCCAGTGCCAGGTGCTCCAGGGGGAATGAGCAGAACAGGGAATCACCAAGTGATCCATCCCCTGTCACCCATTCCCAGCTTCTGGCAAACAGAGGCTAGGGACATCATCCCTGCCCATCCTGGCTAATAGCCATTGATGGACCTATTCTCCAGGAATTTATCTAGTTCTTTTTTTAACCCTGATATAGCCTTGGCCTTCACAACATCCTCTGGCAAGGAGTTCCACAGAGCCCCTGCACATTTCCTTGATCAGTATCACATTTAGCTTCAATCCACCCCATCCCTGCCAGTTAAAATTACCCAGGGGATGGTAGCCTTGGATTACTCGACTTGTGGTAACTGAAAACTCCCGCATGTGCACCTATAGATCTTACAGTGTAAACAAAGATGCCAGATTCTTTTGTTAATTGTTTTAAAAGCAGCTGGTGCAAGAGAAATGTCCTGACCACATTTGGCCATTTGGGGTCACTGTACTACCAGCTCAAGAGGACCGAACGGGTACTTGTGTTTCTCTGGAAGAAACATTTTCAAAGGTGGACTTGAGGTTTAGATGGTGAAATTCAAAGCTGGGACCATTATGCATTTTGATTCCTTCTGCATGAGTGGCTTGTGATGATCTCTCTGCCCCATGTTTAAAGTCAGCCCCAGTAACAAAACAATGAGCTTTGTTATTGTAACTTGCTTCATCCATCTATAGTAAGGGAGACAATGTGATCTAGTGGGTAGGGCACTAGATCAGGAGTCAGGGTTTTTCTATTCCTGGCTGTGAGGATGGGTGAATCACAGAATATCAGGGTTGGAAAGGACCTCAGGAGGTATCTAGTCCAATTCCCTGCTCAAAGCAGGACCAATCCCCAGACAGATTTTTGTCCCAGATCCCTAAATACCCCCCTCAAGGACTGAACTCACAGCCCTGGGTTTAGTAGGCCAAAGCTCAAACCACTGAGTTATTCCCCCTGTGAGTCACTGCCCCCTCTCTATTTCCTCTCCCATCCTTTGTCTGCCTTGGCTATTTAGTTTGCCTATGCTCCTTAGGGCAGGGACTGGCTCTTACTATGTCTAAGTCTACACTACAGAATTACTTCAGTATAACTACATCACTCAAATCCACACCCAAGTGAAGTAGTTATACCAATCTAAGCGCCGATGGAGACAGTGCTAGGTTGACAGGAGATATTCGCCCGCTGACGTAGCTACGACCTCTCTCCCATCAGCATAGCGTGTCTTCATGAAAGCACTGCAGCGGCGCAACTGCATTGGTTCAGCGTTTTAAGTGTAGACCCACTCTTAGTGTACGTACAGCACCTAGCGCAATGGGGCCCTGATGTCACGTAGGGCTTCTAGCCGCTATTGTAATATTAATAGTAAAAGAATAGTGAGGGCTTTTTAATCAGGAGAACTCCAAACACTTTATCACGGAGGTCAGTATCCTTATCCCCATTTTACATGGGGAAACCGAGGCACAGAGAAGGGATGGGACTTGCCCAAGGTCACCCCACAGGCTAGAAGCAGAGCTGGAACTAGAACCCAGGTCTCCCAAGGCCCAGTTTAATGCTTTATCCACTCTGAGGCAACTGTGTACATGGTTATGAAATTGTATGTTATCTCATCACCATCCGCTGTCACATGTCTCAGGCCCTGGTCCTGCAGCGGGGGCTCTGCACAGACCCAGTTTCAGGATCTGGGCCTTGGATTGTGAGCTGTTCAATGCAGCGAGCATGGCTTTGTCCACCATGCAGCACAGTGGGGTCCTGACCCTGCTTGAGGCCTCTGGCTGTTACAGCAATATAAACAGTAAGTCCCGCTTCTAAGCCAGCTGGGTCACACACACACGTCAGAAGCCCCTCCCCCACCAATTTAAAAATGGTTCCCTGGTGGATGATTGTTGATACATTCTGAAGGCACATGGAGGGAGCACAGAAACACCTTGATTTCATCAGGTACCCCCTTCCCAGGACCAGCTCTCTAATTCATTGTAGAAGGATCTCCAGCTAGGGGCTGTTCAAGGCAAGGCGGTCATGCCCACAAGGCGTGTACAGACAGTGACACGAAGGCGGCAAAATCCCTTTGAAAAGGTGCCGTGGTTCAAACAAACCCCAGCTCTCGCCACCTGTCAGTAGGACGTAGGCGGGGCTGCCCGCAACCCTGCAAGCAAGAGAGCCGGTCCAGTCGGGCCCCCTCCCGGGTCTCTTTAGCTAATAAGCTAGCCAGGGCTTCCCTTAACGGAGTTGTGTGTCCCACTGGGGGTACAGGCGCTTGATACTCCATTCACGTCACAGCATATTTTTAAGAGGGCGGTACGTGAACCAAGGAAGGCTGGGAGCCGCTCTGCCAGACCGATAAAAAATAATAGCTGGAGGGGAAATGTGAGCCAAACAGCCTGCATTCTGCTACCCTCAGCAGACAGCACAGCAAAGCAGGCACAGAGCATATCAAAACACAGCATGTTCTAGCTCGGCTAATTTGTTGTTCAGCAGAGTTCAGCTAAAGTTTGACCTCTCTTTTTCTCCTTCCTTACAACTAAGTTTGGGCTTGACTCTTTCATCGAAGGTTTGCAATATGCCCTTGGCTGCAGAGGGGGGTGATTTTCCGACGAAGGCACCGCTGTCTGTCTAGTTCTTAGCACAGAGCCCTGGGATTGCATTCTGTCACCAGTCTGGCCACAGATTTTTGCATTGTGACCAAGAGCAGGTAACTCCAGCTCTCTAGGCATCCATTTCTCCATCTGTAAAATAGGCTTATGCTCAAGAACCAGCGCTAGGCACTGTACAAACACCAAACAAAGAATCCCTGCCCCAAAAAGCTTCTAATCTAGGCACAAGACAAGAGAGAACAGCTGGATACAGAACAGCTGGAGGAGCACAAGGAAACAGGGAGGCCATATGCTCAGCAAGACAGGCTTTGCACACCAGCAGCCTAACTGTTGCCAATGTTTTTGTAGGCCTCACAGCAAAGGAGAGTTTTAAGGAGGATTAAAAATATAAGAATGGCCACACTGGGCCAGACCAATGGTCCATCTAGCCCAGTATCCCGTCTTATCACAGTGGGTGGTGCCAGATGTTTCAGTGGCAATGAACAGACCAGCGCAGTTATCGAGTGATCCATCCCATCGTCCAGGCCCATCTTCTGGCAGTTGGCGGATTAGGGACACCCAGAGCGTGGGGTTGCATCCCTGACCATCTTGACTAATAGCCATTGATGGACCTATCCTCCAGGAAATACTCTAATTTGTGACCCAGGTATACTTTTGGCCTTCGCAACATCCCCTGACAAGTTCCCCAGGTTGAGTGCATTGCGTGAAGAAGTGCTTCTTATGTTTGTTTTAAACCTGCTGCCTGTTACTTTCATTGGGTGACCCCTGGTTTGCATGTTATGCGAAGGGGTAACTAACACTTCCCTATTCCCGTTCTCCACACCATTCATGAATGTATAGACCTCTATCCTCTCCCCCCTTAGTCGTCTCTTTTCAAAGCTGAACAGGCCCCGTCTTTTTTAATCTCGGCTCGTACGGAAGCTCGTCCACTCCCCCACTCATTTTGTTGTCCTCTCTGCAACATTTCCAATTCAAATAGATCTTGCTGAAGGAGGAGACTATTGTAGCTTTGCAGCTGTTCACAGGGTGCTTGTCCCAGGCGTGAGGGGCCGAGGGGAGAAAGCACGAAGGCGTTTGGAAACGTAAGAAGTGGGTGATAGAAAGGTCGACTCCCATCTCCCATACAGGACGAGACATGATGGGGATAGACTGTGAAGGGCCTTGACTGTAAGGAACCTGCATCTCCGTGGGCTGTACGAACAGGGAAATCTCGAGTAGGAGCAGGGAGATTATTTTACTCCTGGATTTGGCCCTGGTGCAACTGCTGCTGGAATCCTGTGTCCAGTTCTGGTGCCCACAATTCACAAGAAGGATGCTGAAAAACTGGAGCGGGCCAGGAGAATGACTAAAGAATTAGAAAACATACCTTAGAGTAAGAGACTCAATTAAGCTTAAAGAGAAGGTGAAGGGAAGACTTGATTACAGCCTGTAATTATATACATGGGGAACAATATTTAATAATGGGCTCTTCAGTCTAGCAGAGAAAGGTCAAACACGATCTAATGTCTGGAAGTAGAAGCTAGACCATTTCAGACTGGAAATATTAACCATTGGAACAATTTACCAACGGTCATAATGGATTCTCCATCACTGAAGTTTTAAATAAAGATTGGATGTTTTTCTAAAAGACCTGCTCTTGGAATTACTTGGGTCAGGTCTCTGGCCTGTGTTGGACAGGTCAGACTAGGGGTACGTCTACACTAGGGATCCATCTATCAGGGAACAATTTATCACATCTAGTGTAGATGCGATAAATCGATCCTGTACTCCACCGTACTCATCAAGAGGTGGAAGTGGAGTTGGCGGGGATGCGGTGGGAGTCAACCCCGTGCCGTGAAGATGTAAGTCGACCTAAGATACGTCGACTTCAGCAACGCTATTCTCATAGCTGAAGTTGCGTATCTTAGGTCGATCCCCCCCCTAGTGTAGACCAGGCCTTGATGAACACAGTGGTCCCTTGTGGTCTTGTAATCCAGGCACTTGCTTTGTTTGTGAACCTGCAGACAATAGTTTTGAGAGGTGTGAACTACGTAGTCATGTAAATGGAGTGTTGATTCTGAAACCTAATGACAACTGCGTGCAAATACTGTCCTCCGCATGGATGAAAGCATGAGTTCCATGTCGTATGTAAGGCACAGGAAGAAACTGTCTCACTGCACTCAGCTCTGGTGAGGCTTAGGCTGAAGTAACAGATCTGGTCTGGGGCACCAGGCTTTAAGAAACATGTGGACAAACTGGAGAGAGTGCAAAGGAGAGCAATAAAAATGCTAAAATGTTTAGCAAACCTGACTTATGAAGATTGGGCGTGTTTAGTCTGGGGACCTGATAATCTTCAAACATGTTAAGGGCTGTTATAAGGATCAACTGTTCTCCCTGTCTGTTGTTGCCATTTAGATGGAATAGAGGGGCCCAAAGAGGCCTGCTTATACCATGGCAAACACACCATTCAAAATCACCAACTCTGCACTAAAACCACACAGACGGAAAATGTAAAGCGTTAAGTAAGGCTGTCATGTTAACACCTCTCGCTCCCTTTCCTGTGAGCTGGAGAGTTTTTTAAAGGACCCTCCTCCCAGCTCAGTTGAAGTGGCATTAAAGATGGTCAAAACTGTCCTTTTGGGAAAAAGAGACCCTAGTCGAAACGGGCTGGAGCTGGCGTTGTTGCTGTTAGTATTCGAGTCCAATCCTGCTTTCCAGAAAACCAAACAAGAGGAGCACTCAAGGGGAAAGGAAAGAACAGCAAAAGAGGGACAACGCAGCTGGCTCTCCCATGCAACCTAGCTGCTGAACAAACACACGACCACCCGCTGTGCTTATCAGCCACTCTGACACCTGGCAAACTTGTGCCAGCAGCGGGCATTTTAGAGCATTGCACTTCGCTGTCCTTGCAATCGCAGGCTTACAGCATGGTTGCAAAATATGCAGTCTTGGCCAACCAAGCCAGCCTCTTCTTAGACCGAAGGAAAAGGGGACAGGGAGGCAGGGAAGAGAAGAAATAAGGTAGGGAAGGGAAAGGACGTACTGGGAGAAAGACTCCCATCCCAGGTGGTGTTTGGGATTTAGTTGGAGCTGGCAGAGGTGGTGGTGTCATCTGGGTCCCTCTCTCTGGCCTGGTCCAGTCAGGACCTTTCTCAGGATTAAGACAAAGAAGGTTCCATATCCTGGGAAATAATGGGGTGGCGGCTGCAATGGTAAAACCCGTTCCTTTCCCTAAGCTTTTAGCCAGTGTTCATATTCCCTCCTTTCAGTAGCCAGCTTCCCCCCCCACACACTTGTCTTTTTGAGGACCCCAAGGAGGAGTGATGTGTGAAATGGCTCCTCTCCCTCATTTTGTCCACCAATTATCCTTAATTTCTGACACCAATTTGAGTTAATTGATTTTCAGTCCCACACTCCTCTAGTTTCCTAGGCACGATCTTAACTCGGCCTTGGGATTGTATCGGTAGGACTTGGGCTTTGGACTAATTCAGTCTGTCTCCATTTTTATCTTCTCCCATCAACGCTTGTAAGAGGTTATCGTGACACTTTTAGGAACATTCAGTCGCTTTTCAGAGTTGAGCTGACAATTAGGGCAAGGGTGTAGGCCCAATTATCACCGCACAGCCACTGAAAGTAGGACAAGTAGGAATAGGCTTCATCTGCAGCAAGGGAGATTTAGGTTAGAGATTAGTAAAAACTTTTTAACTGTATGGGTAGTAAACTAGGCTTCCAAGGGAGGTTATGGGATCCCTGTCATTGGAGGTTTTTAAGAGTAGGTTGGACAAACCCGTCAGGGATGGTCTCGGTTTATTGGTCCTGCCACAGGGCAGGGGTCTGGACTTAATGACTTCTCGAGGTCCAGTAGTAACCCTGAGGAGAAAATAAGTAGGAAAGAACCCAGGTTAACAGCAATAGTGTCAGAACTTAAGCAGACTGGTTGATGGGTCTGGAATCTGGAGTAATGGACAGGGCCAGGTTCCCCTACCAGCCACAAGGGAAATGGTATAGTCTTGGAGGTGAAGCAGAAGACCACCTGCGACTGCAAATAGTCAGTTTGTCCAGGGAGAGTTTGATACCCTAGCAGGGCAGGGCTACAGTGACCTGTCTGGAGGCTGTCACAAAGAGCACACCATGTCCAGAGAGTGTCTACAGGGCAAGCAACCGAATGAGGCTGCAAGGAGAAGCCACACTGGCAAGGGAACTCCGTCACAAGGGCAGAACTAAGTGTTCAGTGGGACACCTCTCAGGCCGCATCTATGCTACAAGCACAGCTGCAGCACTGTAACTCTAGTGTAGACACTTCCTCCACTGATGGAAGGAGTTTCTCTGGAGTTAACCCATCTCTCCAAGATGCGGTTAGCTAGGTCAGCAGAAGAATTATTGTTGACCTGGCTGCATCTACACAGGGGTTAGGTCAACTTAACCATGGCGCACTCGGTGCAAAATTCTTCACAGCCCTGAGCAACTGTTAGGTTTATTTAACTTTTCATCTGTAGACCAGTAAACAGAGTGTTGCTAGAGCCACTGGAGACAACTCGCTCCAAGCCAACAAGCACACCTCAGAACTCCACCCTTCAACAGCAGTTCCCTGAACTTAGTCCTTACCCTTGCAGACCCGTCCCAGCTCTCCTTGTCTCTCACATCTACCATCTCCATTGCTGCGTGCCGGGAGACAGTTGTATGAACGTTATGAAATGGATGAAGTATAGTTTTCAAGTTCCCTCAAGCAACCTCTCACCACCAAGAGGAAAAAAAAAAATACACACCTTCCTGGGTTTGGTAACACACTCTGTATTGTAACGTCCCCTCACAGCGATATTATCCCCTGTGTAGGACAGGCTGCTAAGAGACAGCTTTTGTTTTTAATATTCAAATTAACAGCCAATGATGGCAAAAGTGTTACAAGGTTAAAATGACACTATTCACAACACGGCACAAGTTGTTTCATAAGGATGTATGCTCGACAGGTCAGCTCCTCCCTGCTGGATTGACGAAGAAGTAACGGATCCTGCCGTGTGGAATCAAAGCTGTCGGCGTAGACTGAGCAGGAAAGAGGTCCAGCCATCAGCAGCTCTTGATGCTTCTCCACGCATTTCAGTCCAACAATGGAGGGGTAAGGGTAGGGCGAGACGCTTAAACAGGGAGCCAGGATCAAGGGTGTTGAGCCCCCCTTCGTGGACCCAACTCTCTGAGCTGTTAGCCAGGTAACCAAACCCCTCGTGATGGAAATAACCGATCAAGTTTTAACACCTTAAACCAGTTACTCTGCCCCTTTTAGAATGCAAGAAGCCTTTGCTGTTATACCATTGCAAAGCAGAAGTCAATAATTATGATATATAAATGTCAACGCCCTCCCTCCCTCACCCTTTGAGCTCCCTGCACACTGAGTAACTATTCCCAGAATAAAACATTTAAATACAACTTCATAAATATTAAATCATGAAAAAAACCCAACTGAATTGGTTTCTTTCCTCCTGGTAAAAAAAAGAATTTGAGTCAGGAGGGAAGATCAGAAAGAATGTGTGTCTAATATAGACTGTTCATCAGGGTGTGAAAAATAACCTGCTGAGTAGAAGGGAGAAAGAGGGAAATTGTACTCGAGCCATTTCTTGTTGTCACTACATTGACCTTCAAGATACAGGTCTCAACAGGACATCACTTGACGTTTAAAATCTAGATAAAGAGGTTCCAGAGCCCTTAGGAACCAGATAGACATCACTCAGAGACCATCGCTTTCCTGCTTGACTAAACTCCTTTGCGTTTGGACACCTGGCTGGCTCTCCGTGAGGAAGGCGGTTCTGCCTCATCTGCCTTTCAAAGATCTGTTTGTTTTTTTAAACTAACAGCTTGAACTATATTCACTTTAAATGTGATTGGGGTTCCCCCCCCCCCAACACTCAGCCCTGATACATCAACTAAAAAACCCCTTCTAAGCTGCTACATTCTTCGGCTTTATTAGCCACGACTGCTAATAGGCATACAAAACCCTTGCATGTGCAGGAGCAACAATTTCTTTATGTTTTAACCTATAAAAAGGAGGTGGGGGAGGGTCACTGCTTTTGGGGAAAAAAGACTAAGATTCATTTAATTTTTAAAAAAAACTTTAGTGAAAATAAAAATCAGTACAACATATGCTCAGGTTTCTAGCCTTGTGTCTGCAGCTGGTAACTTGGTAAAGACTGCCACAGTCTTATGTACGGCAAATGGCGAAGATAATACAGCAATGTGTCTTTTCAACTGATTCTAATCAACACACTTTTGTTGAGGCAAAAAACCCAAAAATCTGTTGCTCTGCAGAGACCCGGCAGTCATTTATATGGAGTGGCATTATAGGAATCTATTTGGATGCAGTCAGAGCACCGTGCACAAAAGGTAACTCTGATGCCAAGGGGTAAGACAGAAGCATAGCTATCAAAAGGGAATTTAGCTATTTAAAAAAAAAAAAAATGCAGATTTTACAAGTTGTGTCCCAAGAAGGACACATAATACTGGGGAAAAAAAACCAAGCAGGATTGGTTTGGTCCATTTGCTTAAGAAACACTGAAGGCATAAAAATGCACCAGGCACCAAGATCTCCCAAAATCTCTTTTGCTTCTCATTCTGTGTGAGGATGAGAGACTAAAGGAGTAGTTTAAAACAGGACAAAGCAATGCAAAAACCTCTCTGACATCTTAAAAGTGTGGCCCATTCCAAATCCTTCAAGCACCAAGCCATGATAAAGCACCAAGTCTTGTGAGAGGGTCTGTTCCAGGTCACCGTCTCAGGATGATGATGATGCAATGTCATAAATGCATTAGACTGCTGCACTCAAAATTAGTTTATAGAAAAGACATCCATGATCAATACCTTTCATGTGTGACCAAAAAACAGTCGCTCCCCCTTCTGCGGGACATTTTTGGTGAAACACTGATGAAACTATTTTTAAAAAGAACAGATAATTGTTGCAGCCTAAAAGAAACAATATGACTGAATTCAAGAAACTTAAATTAATATAAAAACCAAACACCATGTTGAGCTGTTGCAAAAACTGTTCCAACAAGGCTCCAATGTCCATTACCCCCGGTGCTCTTCAGAGTTGACCATTGTTCTTGCAAGGTTTGTGAGGTCCTCAATCCTAGGTAACCAACTCCCCCAAAGCCAGCTCCTTTTCTCCAGAGGACTCTGGCCTGCATGGAGCAGCTCCTGCTCCTCCTTGGAGATGAGCAGCCTTGCTCCTGCCAGTCTTCGAAGAGGACGACAGCAGCAGAAAACAAACTAGATGCAACCAGCAACAGCTTGAGGGCTGTTTTTCAGAAGAGGAGGTTGCTCTGGGCTCAGCCACTGTTAATACTATGACACTAAGTAGGTCCCAAGCCTTCCAGCTTCTATGGATTCTGTCCGGATAAGATTTCTAAGATCAGCCGCAGGGGCTGAATGTTTGTCAGACTCTACGGCCCACGCAGAGTAGAGAGAAATCTTCTGCTCACATCACAACTGTCCCTCTGTTATTTCACTGTAAAGAGAAAAATCAATAGGTAGACTATTCAGGAAGGTTTTCCAAGCAGTTTGAGTGAGTTTCTTCCTTGGTGAAAGGTGCTGGATTGCTAAATGGTTGTGGTGAGTAAGAGACAAGTCCAGTAGCAATGCAAAGCCTCACTGACATTTCAAAAGCTAGTCTCGGAACAGGCACAACTACTCTGTGCTAATGTGAGTGTCGTAAAGTGCTTCCTTCCTGTCCTTGAGTAGTCAGGGCAGTGGTTCTCAACCTATTTACCATTGTGGGCCGCATGCAATACTACCTCTGTGGCCCTGGGGATGTCACATGGGCCACAGCTCTGTGCTGCAAGTTGAGAACCACTGATCTCGGGCCGAGCAATTCTTGGCCTCTCTGAGGCAGACACTACTAGAAGATGCTGTCTAGACAGGTCACAGGTTTGGTTTACACTTGATTGTGGTTTTATAGGTCCCAAATTATGCTGATGGGTCACTTTCAGCTTGGACAGTGAGATGAGCCTGGATAATTACACTTTGTGGCCCAGTGGCTCTGGCACTGAACTGGGACCCAGGAGCCCTGGTTCTATTCTCAACTTTTCCATAGACCTGCTTTGGACATGTTCGCTCTGTGCCTCAATTTCCCCTCCCACTCTATGTGATCTCTGGTGCAGAGTCTCACTAGATGTCTGTGTCGCATGCAGCACAATCAGGGGCCATTGGTATCAAAGAAACGAAGTAATCCATTGAGTTAGTCTGTTGCATTTTGTGATTCTCACACCCCAAGCACAGCACGCCTGCATTTGAATTAAAAGCCCAATTAAACTTTTTTTTAAACTGCGACTAAAAGTGCCCGACAGAGCCCTCTTCAGACCTATGGAAATGCAGGTACTTACAAAGCTTATCTCTGTCTCTTGCACGTCTTCAAAATGTTCTGTCAGTTCTGAGGAGCGTTCTGTTACGGAAGGCCCTGCGGAGCCACTGGGGAAAACAGAAACGGGACACCTATGAAGCTACTTCTTCTAAATAAACCTTCAAAATTCGTGTCCCTTTGGGTTTCCTAATCTGCCCACAGTAATATCCAAGCAATGTATAAAGCATCTCTTAGCCACACGTGAGAGGTTCCTGACTCATTAGCCACCTTGGCACGTGTACTTGAAAAGATTGCACCAGGAAAAAAAATAAACCCCACCCCAAAGTGACTGTGCCAGTCTGGAATCCAGGTTTCTCCTCCCTGCCGCACAAGAGTGCTGTGATGTGTTACTGTCTCTCCAGAGCAGAGTGCTCCTTTCCCACATGGGTACTGCAGAGATTTTTTTATTCAAACAAGAACTGCCCTCATCACAGACTCGAACTGAGGGGAGTTTCAGGCAAGTAGGTGGGGCCCACCGCTGGCGTTGACTCATTTAGGGAAACGCAAAGAGAGGCCAATTTCCGTCACATGTTTCCATTCTACAAAACATTCCATCCCTAGTGTTTACTCAGTTGGAGCAGTCACCTTCCCTTCCCTGGTTTTAATTGCTCTGTTTATTGTGTGAACGTGTATCTTAAACACTAGATGAGAATGCTTATGGTTCAGATAAACCAATGGATCCTCTTTACAAGCACAGTGGTTTTCAAACTTCTTTCATTTGCGGACCCCTAAAAAAAATTTCAAACGGAGGCACAAGCCCCTTTGGAAATCTTAGTCTGCAGATCCCTGGGAGTCTGCAGAGCACAGGTTGAAAACCCCTGCCCTAGCGCACTGCTGGTACGTAAATAAATACTCCTAGCTGGAAGGCATTTCAAAGAGACGATAAAGTGACATAATGGGCTAGAGCAGTGTTTCTCGACCTTTTCAAAATGGAAATCCCTTATTCAAAAGGGAAAAATTTTCGGGATCCCCTAACATTTACAATAAAATAAGGAGTTGCACCAATGGTAGAGCTCTGATTTGCATGTGTGTTTTAAGAGGCTGGGAAGACTGGACCTTGAAAAGGGTCAGGGTGCATGGGGAGAGGGGGAGGCGATGCACTGGTTTCCAAACTGGGCCTCCCCACCCCTCCCACCTAGCAATACAGGACAGGCAGTGTGGGCATGAGGTCCTGACTCCATTTCATGACCCAAAGGTTGAGAATCCATGAAGCAGATAAAGAGAAAGTTCAACCTGGTGAACAGAGATTTCACACAGTACTGTGTGTTACACAGGCCAGGAGACGCTAGTCACATTGCAGTCACTGTCTTAAAGAAAGAGTTGTGATTGCGTTAGGAAAGCCACATGCTTCTGAAATTGAAGGCACTTTGGTTTATGCTGCTAACGCACCCAAGGCTTGTTGTTTGCTTCCAGCAGGCTACACCTTGTCATCTGGTGCTGCACGCATCATCGGCAGGGTACAAAATGCATCGAACTGTCAAACCGCGCGGTGGAGGACAACGTTCGGTACATGAAAAGTGGTCACCGGGCAAAGCTAGGACCTCTTCTGTTCACTCCCATTCAGCAGACTGGAGACACTGGAGTCCTTGTGTTTGGACACAGAGGGTACCACACATCTTTCCTGCCTAGATTAAAAGCCTCACCTATTTGAGTGGTTACTCAGGGCTGAACTAGCTACATCCTCTGCTGAGCTTTCTGAGCTGTGAACTTCCAGTCCCACTGACCTACACAGAGATTAAAAGGAGAGACCCTCAGCTGGTGAATACAATGCCCCAGACACTGATTTTACAAAGAGGGGAAAGTCTGGTGATAATTTTAAAATGCAAACTTTATGTGGGTTAAGAAATGATATCCTAATTTTAAGGTCATTTATTTAGTGCCACAGAATCCAGCAAAGGGATGACGAGAAATCCCCCACCTAAAGCCATGAGGAAGGTCAACCTATGGAACTCATTGCCACAGGATGCCAATGAAACACTATGGCTGAATAATGTATACTTTATTTAGCAGCACTGTTCGGGGATCTCAAAGTGCTTCACAAACAATATGAGAGTCAATGGCAGTGATGGGTCTAGAGACACAGGGGAGTCCTAACTCCCAGCCCCATTCTCTTCTGGACTGACCCCTCTTTTCATCTGAGGTTATACAGCATATAAACTGACCTCCACATCTCTCAGGGAGTCAGTCTCCTTCCCACCTGCACAGCATTACAGCTGGCTTTGAAGCATCAGGTTACAGCAAAAGACAGGACACCAGATTTAATGGCTCAGTGGCTTGATCCAGTGTGGCAAGCCTACTCTGTCATGAGTGTTGGCCCGGGGCACTCCACACACAGAAAGCTGTGCAGGGACAGCCACACGTCAGTGGCAGGCACCCGGGGTCTGGCTTTACCCCTCACAAAGGCAGGCAGGATTTGCTACAAGCACACGCTAACAGCACGGTATTGCTTACGTTGCTCTGAGGAGTGCATCGTCCTCAGTGCAGACTGTGCACAGTTAGAGGCATATAGCAATACTCCACAGGAGGGGAAGTGGCTGTGCTGCAAGCCAGAGACTGGCGTAGTTCTTTCAACCTGATATTGCAAAATAGGGGGCCCATCCCCTTGTGTTTCGAACTTAAGTACAGAGCAAATTAGTGCCTTTCCGGTCTTGGTCTTCACCCTCACCTATTGGAGCGGAAGCTGAGAATTGTTCTAATTGTAGCGTTTTCAGACTTGTGAACTTGAACTCCCACTGACCTACACAGAGATTACAAAGGTGAAACGCCACACTGAGTGGCAAATACAAAGCCACAGGCTTGCTGACGCTATAGAGAAGGAGAAACTCTGGTTTAATTCCATGTAAACAATTACTGTAGTTACGAAACTACCTCAGTGCTAGTCCATTAATACAGTGCCGTGGGATCTGAACACAAGACCAAGACCCTTGCTCTAGCAATCTGTCCTCACTTGCAACTATTTTTCTCTAACCTCCCATAGATACATCTCATGATTGCTTGTAGAGGTCAGGAAGGAAATGCTTTATCCATGTGTAGTGTTGCCCCATTGGGCAAGCGTATTAATGGATGGGTGCGGGAGGGAAGGGTGTTTTCTTCCCTTAAAAAAAATCAAAAAATGTTCACAGGATTCCAGATTTGATGGACCAGTGGGATTAACCCAGCAAGGAAAATCCTATGGATGCTGGGAATATTATTATGTCATGCAAGGAGGACACCATACCTTGAAGGCACTTATCGTTCCGCCTTCTGGTTTACAGCAACCCTGGGGCATTTGTAGCTTGGTGCAAGCACCCACTGTGTTCCATGGTATTATATTACATATGATGAATTCCCTAGATGCAGACCACTTATAGCCTTTGAACAGTAAAGGGGCATATGGCAAGTTGGACAAGTGGTCCTACTGAAAACAGGCTACGAAGTACTTCATCTACAGACAGGAGAAGTCAAAATTCTGTTTAGAACTGAAGAAGAGGTTTCAGGCAAAGCATGATCCTCGCCCTCACCTATTTGAGCAGATGGCAGGAGCTGTTCTAGCCAAATCCTTTGGTGAGGTTTCAGATTTGTGAACTTGCACTCCCACTGACCTAAGCAGAAATTAAAGGAGAGAGACCCTCAGTGGCGAGACAAGAAAAAGCCTCAGACATGCTGACTTGATTGAAAAGGAGAAGATCTGGTTTCAGATCCCTATAAAGAAGCATGTGGGAGAGGGGCAAATTATACATTTATAATCTAGTTCAAGACAGAACAAAAATCAGATGTTGGGCTGGGTTTGTGACATTCTGCAGTCAGACTATGATTAATGAGGACAGAATGTTTCTGATCATTTGTGATATGAGAAATTAGCATCAGAGCAGCTGTGCGCTTCCACGATCCAGACTGCCCCCCCCTTACAGCCCCTCCTATTCTCTACCAATCTTACCCCTTTTGCAACAAACAAAAGATTCAAGGGGGTCATTTCATTGCTGTGTCAGCGCATTCATCTCCTAGCAGATGCACTTTTAAAACTCATTTTCAGAGGGGTTAGGCACCTATAATTCTACTGGAATCCATGAGAGCTGCAAGAGCTCAACACCTCTGGCGGGAGAAAAAAAAAATGAAGTAAATTCTGTCAACCCTGCTTGCTACTATGCTCATGTTCTCCTGCGTGTCTTCTTTTTTTAAGAGACATTTCACCAAATCACCTACTGTAAAAGATTTCAAATGATGAAGTAAAAAAAAATCAAAGCTGCTACACAGTTCATGCAAGGAGCTAGAAGGCCCACAAGACTCACCACCTTACAAAGCAGAGGATGCAACGCTGCCTTGTCTGCAAACACAACACTGCATGTTAATGGTGTTACCATGACCCCTTGCGCTGATGGTACTGAACCTGTCTGGCATGGGACGACTCCTCAAAAGACATGTAGTTTGACAAGCATGCCAAAAAATAAACACTCCATGAAAGCAGCAGGCATCTGCCCTGTGACAGATGTGTTTGAAAGCAGAGTATCCCAGCCTCCAGGCAGCAGTGCCCTCCCACGCACTGTTGTGATTAATGGAGACGTACCTGTTGGCTGGAGAGTTAAGGCCTCCACTGCCCAACGAAGAAGTGGACAAGGTTGTTGCTATGGAATCACTGTTAGCTTCGTCTACTGGAGGAGTTCTGGGAAGGAGATCGGGGCGACCAAGATGGGAACCTGCGGGAAGAGCAGAACAGATAGCTCGGTCGTCAACATAATGAATAGCATCCCCTGGCATGAGCAGCAATAACTAATCATTTGCCAAGATCTTCTGTAGCCAATGCTGCAAACTACACAACAGAATGGTCCAGACCAGCACGTTTGGTATCCATTCTTAGTGAATCCAGCTCTTTGTGATACAGTCTCTGTACTAATATTTCCACTAACACACTGGCAGGGCATGATCCACAGGGAAGGAGATCAAAGCTCAAGACATCCCTTAGGCCAATTACATAGGACTTACCGTACTGGATCGGACCAGAGGTCCGATCAGTCCAGCATCCTGTCTTTATACAGGCCAGTACTAGATGCTTCAGAGGATGGGGTAACAATGCTGCTGACATGGGATAATCCACCCCTGACCAGATGAGGTCTCCTCCTGACCTCTAAGAGTTAAAGACAGTCTGAAGCCCTGAAGCCTGAGGTTTAAAATCCCTTCCAGAATTTGTTATGATAACAAGAATATCCAGTTGTAATTCATACAGATGTCCAATCCCTTTTTGCTTCTTGCTAAATTAGTTCTTGATCTCATTCACTTCCTGTAGCAGTGAGTGCCACAGGCTAAATATACATTATGTGGCAAAAAAGGTCTCTTTACTGTTCCACCATTAATGCACCACAGTGTTGGCAGGTCCCCAGTGGGCTGAGAGACACATTTCATGAAAGTCTGACAACTCCTCTAGGCCTGCTGAAGACACCTCAGAATGCCACACCCCTTGAGCTACGCAATATATTAATGGCTGCATCTGAGTCCTGGTAGCTGTGATCAGATCTGTGATCCCAGGATAGTGCCCTAGCAAGCTTGCAGACTCAGACAGCGTGTACTGAATGTCCCCACAGTCTCATCAGTGGAGGTCTTTGATCACAAAAATCTGGGCTGAACCAAGCTTCTTTTGCTGTTCTTTTTTTAAAAGGAAAGCAATTCCTGTCATCTGGGTTTTCTAGCATTGGCACCAACCTTGCTCCACATCTGCTTCTGCTGTTACTTGCGCTTTAGTTTCACACGATGAATGCAATTGGTAAGGGGCTCCACCCTGACCCGGCCTCCGAGGAACAGTTGTGCCAGACCGGCTCTTTTTAGAAGGAGAAAGTTTTACTTGAAGACAAAAGAAAAGAAAGATCTTACTTAATATCACCTTTTTCAGAAGAGGAAACAGAGTCTTACATAGCAACATCCATAACCTTCCCCATAAATAATGGGGAAGTGTTGCACTCTGAAGAAAGCCGATGGATGAAAGACCCTCCCCTACGAGTTGTCAGTCACATTCTGCAGGGCAGGAAGATGTACCAGTAACCCTGACACAGCACAAGTTTCCTACTGATCAGACACACCTCCATTCGTTCTCTCCCCTGACTACAGCAGGAACCCACCTGTGAAGAGATACTTACACGGTATTTTCTTGAATGCAGTGTTGCACATGAATCGTTGAAACCTTTCTGCATAGAAGCTGGGCCTATGCACAGACACAGTGTCCTAAAAACATCCAAGGGGCAAAAGTTACACATGTCACTAGGGATAAGCAGAATTCTAAGACAAGATGGGTTTCTTTTAGAGTAGGTTTACATTTGGAACAAGTATGGTCACATGATATTAAAGGCATCTTTATAAATGGTGTATAAAACTATTAATAAAGTGTTTAATAGCTGTTGAAATCATGATTAGTATGTGTTATAAACACATCAATAGAAGGCGTTATAGATGGTTATAAGCAAGCTATTAACTTGGACTAACCATCGACTATGCATTTATTAATCATTTGTTGATCTTTATAAAAATGTACCTTTAATAAGGTGTGACCATAGATACTACTTTAATATATATCTACACAAACAACTAATCTGTTTGATGGGACACCTGGTTTTAAAATACTGCTATCAGGTAATTTAAGACCCCCAGGATGACATTCTTGCCACTTACCCCGTCATGTACCAATGCTTTCCATGAGTGCTCCAACTTCTTAACGAATCTGAGAAGTGAGATTTGAAAGCAATGAACAGACCACAGTAATTTTCAAATTTAGGCTTTGCAATCACTATTAGTAAATTACGTTCATTGCTGCCGTTTGGCTTATCATTGACAGATACAACAGAAATGCACCCTTTTCCTAAAGCCAAAGTAAATTTATAGATCTAGTTAAAATAATCTAAACATTCAGTAGCAGTTTTATTCTTCTGGGGGGAGATTTTAAGAGGCACCGATGGCAGTGAGATAACGCTCATTGACTTCCAATGATAAATGTAAAAAGCTCTCCTTAATTTTTTTTTTTTAAGTTAGTTAGAATTCCCAGCTAGCTGAAACTAGGGGTGTGGCAGCACCTCTGGGCTTGAAGTGGTTTCCATCATATTCAGGGTTTACAGTTTGGTTCAATGGCTCTTAGCACCCCTGCACCCTGCCCCCCCCCACACACACTGTACAAACTGTCCCAGCACCCCAGGCTATGCACTAACTCGACACCAACACTACAAACATCTAAGCAAAGTCGTAAAACTATTTTTCATTGCAGAGGGAAGAGGCGCGATGGTAATTTTAACCTACCACCTATTTTTCTCTGCCACTTCCTGCACACTCCCTTCAGCATAATCACCAAGTCTAAGAAAAACCTGGCCTGTAAGAGCAAGCCTGTACTCTGACACCGAATAAACGAGGGATACAAGGTCCAGAGGAGCATGTGGGGATTTCAGCCTATGAAAAATGTCAAGGAAATGGGGCCATAAAACTAAAAACTGCTTGTAGTCGTCAGTAAACAAGCCATAGAGTCTCAGACTGTTGCAACCAAACAGGGCCAATTTTATTACTGGAGGTTTATTTTATCCACTGTTGACAACATACAGGGGTCATGTAAAAGCTCTTACCTGTAGGACTGTAGCACATCGATGATACCAATATATAAAAGCAGCCTTTCTCCCTTTGAATTCCGGGCTGGAATACCTCCCATTCTAGAAAACAAAAACAGGAAGCATGAGATTTGCAGGCTTTACCCTGATCAAAACGCTTTCACTCTACACAACTCAGCCTTGCATGGGTTAAACGTTAAGTGGATTAACGAGTGGCAACATGCAGAGAACACCTACTGCTGAGCTGACAAACTCTAGTGAAGACCAATCAGAGCTAAATGCTAAGTCAGTAAGTTACCAAAACATAAGAGCTTATCCCTGTTTTCTGTACATTTGTCTATTTTACTGAAACTGGGGGCTGGTTAATTGATAACTGATCACTTTGAGAAGAATCCAAGAAACCCTGGAGTATCTGGTGCTGGCCACTATTAGAGACAGAAGTTCAGGTCTGATCCGCTATAGCAATTCCAATGATCCGGAGGCGATACTTAATGTTTAGGTGTTTGAGTACAGCTTCCAGGTGTGGTACAGACACATTAATCCTCAAATATCCGTGTGAGGCTGGCAAGCATCCTGCTTTCACAGGTCAAGGAAGCAGAGGCACAAAGGTCTTAAGTGACGTGCTCACAATAAGCAACTGAAACCAGAACTCAGGAGTCCTGAATCCCAAGCCTCAGGCTCAGCCCTACATCATACTCCGGCCACAATGCTTTGGCTCTGTGATCCATATTTGGTACCTAAAAATCACACCTTCCTTATCAATTCTTGAATTTTACGCCATCTGCTCTAAGTATGACTTGGCCATGTTAATTTGAATCATCAAAGCAGACGTACTGGTCGTCAGTCTCTATGGTGCCGCCTCGCCGGGCCTCTCCTCGGATAGACTCCATAGCAGTGGAGTAGAGAGCTTTCTGGGTAGCTGGCCTCCGCGTGTCCGACTGAGACGTCCCATCCATTATCGCACGCTCTCTCAGTGCCTGATCAATGTTATGGACAGCCACAAGCAAACTATAATCCATGATTTTAAAACTCTGCAGAACCTGGACGGAAACAAAGTCAATATGGCATCATTTACGTTTTGCAAGCTACATGAATGGTTAAACTATTCCAGTTTTATGCATGCACGGACCATTTTTGCTTAGTGTTCTGAAAATACCAAGGGGACGGCCTCTATATAAACACTCAGTGATCTTCACCCACCGAGAACAATGAGCAGCTTTACAAAGAAAAGTAAAATATCAGTATCTTTCTTCTACAGACAGGGCAACTGGGAAAATGATTTGTGCAGGGCTGCACACCAGATCAGTTGCAGGCACAAAACTCAGGTCCTCTGACTCTCCGTCCGGTGTCCTATCTGCTGGACCACACAACTGCTCTAAAATTAGGACTCCTCCTACTGTAAGGGTACGTCTATACTACCCGCCAGATCGGCGGGTAGTGTTTGATGTATCGGGGATCCATTTATCGCGTCTCGATCCCTGAATCGACGTCTGTTCTCCACCTCGGCAGGAGGAGTAAGCAGAGTCGATGGGGGAGCCGCAGCAGTCGACTCGCCGCCGTGAGGACGGCCAGGTAAGTCGAACTAAGATATTTTGACTTCAGCTACGCAAATAGTGTAGCTGAAGTTGCGTATCTTAGTTCCAACCCCACCCGCAATGTAGCCCAGGCCTTAAAGTAGTAAGACATTATTGGGTGGGGAGCATAAATCTGATTGCTCAGGGGGATGGGGGAGGGAAGACTGGCCCTTATCCCTCTAGATTACTGATTTGAATTTGAGGTGCCAAAGACTGAATGGATCACGATAGCGGAGTTCCCTGGGTCAGAATTGAGTTGTACAGGGAGGGCAATGTTTGGAGGGGGAGACTGCACTGCAGCTGCCTGGGCTGTGCCTTTCTGGGGGACAGAGGACTCAATTCTAGCACCTTTCATTTAAAAACTGCACTGCAGAATTATCCACCTGTAGACACACAAGGAAAAAAACAGGGCAAATGCCAGGCCTAAGCAGCTTTACCGTGCCCCTGGGGTACACACATTTCAAAAGGCATGAAGCTAATCCACAGAGAAGGGGGAAATCGGTCTCAGTTGAGCTCGTCTCACCCGTCACTCACCAAACAATCTCTCTGTAGTGTTTTGCATAAGGCATTGTACATATCAGAGTCTAGGAACAGGCCATCGGGGATGTCCTGCATAAAATCCAGGTCTTTGTATGTCGGGAAGACCTTCTCCCGCTCCTTCTGGGATGCTCGACGTTTATAGGTGGAGCCTTTCAAGTCATACTTGAGGTGCATTTTCACAGAGCGGGGCAGCAGGTTGTTCATCACTACGATGCGGATGTTCTTCCCTCCAGCCTGCACGCAGTACAGGCCATAGAACTTAGGCAGCAGTGTCCGAGGATTCTGATTCAAGTTCTAAATGCCCAAAGACAGAAGACATCACTTCAGAGTCCGGGTGACTCCCTACATTCAGAGTGGCTAGCTATTTGCTCTTTACCGGTGTAACTGAATCAAAGCAACCCTGTCTGGGATCCAGAGTGATGATCAGCAAAGCAACAAATCAGGGATGGATGAACCTGGGGCACAGATAGGTAACTCTAGGGTAAGAAATGTTCTCTCTCCAAAACTGAACGCGTCCGATGCACCTTTTGCATCTTCATCCACACAATTATTTGCCAGAGCCCATCTGTGGCAGCCAGCAGGGAAAAGGGGGATTTTTGTGCTTAGTCTTTTAGTTTGCCACTCCCTCTTCAAGCTAGGCTCTTGCCAGATCTAATGCTAAGCAGGATACTGGAGTAAGAGACCCCTATAACTCTGGTGGTTGCAGAAACTAGCATTGGGCCAGTTTCCCAGCCTAGTAATATGGGCAAAGTGCTGGTGGTGCCATGGGTAGGTAAGCAGAGGTCTTAACCAATGCATATATTAAGAATCCCATGGCACTTTTCTAAGCCAAGGGCAAACTCCATTATCCTGGCCAAATTCCCACTCAGGGAGGCAGTTAGTAAAGCTCTCTGGGACCATCTGCCATCTCTAGTGGGATTATATATTGTATGTTAGGGCTGGATCTGATTTTGTTCTAGGACGAGCAGGGCCCATTGATCATCACATTTTTAGTCTCTTTAGACAGACACTCAGAGGCCCTGGAACACGGGCATGTTACATTTAAATAAAGTAGTGTTTGTGGGGCAGCACTAATGAAACAAAGAGAATGGTCCAGAAGGGGGGAAAAAGGAAATAAGGAACTTTGCTAGTCTTTGCATATCATGAGTAGGAGCTTCTCGCACAAACACTGACTGAGCAGAGAGACACTCAGCTATTCAACCACAAAGAATCTAGCAGTGCAAGCCTGAACGCTGGGTGGGTCCCTTTAAGGGATACAGGCACTCTTCAAAACAATCCAGACGGGAAGGTCTGGTGCAAACCTCCTGGTGCAGGCCCAAAGAGCTCCAACAGTCTCTCTCAGTCACATGCAGGAGGGTATATCAGTATTAGCCAGCAGAGGCAAAATTGAGTTGACCCACCCAAAGGGCTCAGGTCCAGATTTTCAGAGGTGCTGAGCATCTGCCCCTGCAGCTAATCGGAGTGGAGTGTGCTCAACATCTCTGAAAATACGACCTTGAGACCAGATGTTAACCGGCCACACAGCCTGTGATCTGCCAGCTACGACGATATTCTCAAGTTTATGCCATCAGAGAAACATCAGTACAACCCACGCAGAAAGGTCACTTACCATATAGTAACCCGGCAGCAGCTTTTGCAAGAACTCTGCTTCTTTGTGCTGAACTGTTTTAATGATGAACTCGTCATCACTGGATACGTAGAAGAGGGAACCACTGGCCCCGGAGTTGGAGAGCTCAATGAGCGGCTCACTGCAGAGCGAGTACTGAAGGGGGGTGAATTAAAAAGCAAAGGCATAAGATAAACAAGTAACAAAGCACAGGCATCTTTATCGAAGTTACAGCTAAAGGGCCAACTCAAGGGTCTGAGAACGTAGAGGGGGAGTCGTTACACATCCGCATACGCGCCCTTGCAAAGCACTTGGAGCCACCCCAGTGAACAGCAGCATCATATATTGCAATTCAGTATATAGACGGGTTAACTAGCTCATTAAGTTAGATAAACTAGAGATGTTTTATGAGCACAGCAAGTCATGGCACAGCTTTTAGAGTTGGGGAAGCATCCAGCAGGACTGTCTGTCTCTGGAATCTGTGGCCCTCAGGTTAGTGCTTTTTCCTGTCCGTAACTTTGTGCTAGAACATGTCTCGTTTGGAGAGATTACAGGTAGGCATGGAGATGTGGTTATAAGCCTGTGATGTCTCAGCAGCTCTGCTCCCTCCCTCCCTTTGGGTTGTTCACGATTAGTAATTATTTGTATTAGCATAGCACCTAGGAGCTATAGTCAAAGACCAGGACACCCCCCGCTCCCCCTCAAGTTAGTGCAGTTGCTTGCTAAGTAAAGGAACAGTTTGGTTCCTTCCTGAAACTACTGGCCCACTGACCGGCTAAGGGCAACATATTCTGGCCAACCACGGGGCCCTATAAGCAAGGATCACACCTAATTTGTATAAAATAAATAGAGAAAAATCTGCTGCATCCTGCTCTAATACAGTGGCACAATTGCAGAGATCACTGGCCCAGTGAGCACAACTCCATTTTGATTCTAGAAGCCTGATCTCCGCATCAAAGATGGGAGCTGCACAATAGAATTCTGTGGGCTGCATGTGCCGCTTTAGCCACCCCTGGGTTAAAGCAGTGGTTTCATGGGAGCCTACAGTGGGTCCAGGCTAGGAGAGTTTCATGTGACAGTGTCTGAGAAGCACAATCAGGACGGAATCAGTACTGGACTCTGTATGGACGTTCAGAATATGCTGCTGCGAATCTGACAGGCAGGTCTCATTAGCTCCACTCCAGAACATAAGCCAACAATCATCAGAAGGGTCAAGAGATCCCAACAAGGATAAATACTGATCTGCCCACACTGGGGAATTGGGGATCAGGCTGATGGCTGTAAGTGAAGTCCTGGCCAAGGGCTTTTTCTTGGTAAACTTTAATAAATAAAGGCAAACCCCAAGAAGGGGGCCAAGCTGAGACAACATCCATTGGTGCGCACGGTGTTAGGAGTGGGACCGGATAGAGGCAAATTTACACTGGGGAAGAAGGGAAAAATCAAGTATGACAAATAACACTGGCTTCCCCAGTGACTTACCAGATAGTCATCTGGCCGTATTCCAAACAGTTCACGGAAGTAGCGAAATGCTACAGGAGCATAGGTTTTAAACCGGAAGTCATTGTAGTGATGAGCTGGGGTCAGGTTACTTCCTTCACTGTGGGGGTGGGCAACGGGTAGTTAGAAATACACAGTACTTTTAAAGGCCTCTTTTAAAAATAAAGAAGGACCACCCCCAAGGCAATTTTCTACAACCCCCAAAAACAAAACAGATGGCAAATTTCACACCTTGAATCAGTGATTCTTGACCTATTTACCATTGTGGGCCGCATCCAATACTACCTGTATGGCCCTGAGGAGGTCACATAGGCCGCAGCTCTGTGCTGATTGGGCTGCAAGCGGTGGGCTGCAGGTTGAGAACAGCTGCCTTAAATTCTCTTTCATTAACCCCTCGCATGTCTCAGAGCTCCAGCAGGTATTTTTCTATCATATATAATGCAAGAACAGTAATTGTTGAATGCTTGCTCTAATGGAAAGGTTGAGGAATATCTAAAATTAGGGGCTGAGTTGCATTCTGTTGTGTGGTTGCCATATCAACAAGTGCAGAACTAGCCACTATACTATTGAGTGCTTTAGAGACGCCTGTACATGTCTTAGGGAGCTTATTTGGAATCTGGGTTGCTTTCTTAACACCCTAACCTACAAGTAAAGTAACAGTACTAGCTCATAACCCAGAGGAAGACTCATCTCAGAGTGGATAACTCTAAGTAAAAGCGTTTCACAGAGCAGCAAGAAAGCTCTCACCTTGGGAAGAAGATACTTTCTACTACATAGAAGTCTTGCATGAGAACATCTCGCTCCGGTTTGGTGCTCAAGCTTCCAACTGTGTGGGTGATGCCCAGTTGAATGGCACCTTTCAAGGCCGATGATGTAGTCTGGAGGGGAGAAGGAAACAGGAAGTCAACATCTCTGACATGGAGCAGCAGATTCCGAATTGGAACAGAAGGGGTTAAATGGATGACTGTCTTCAAGCAAAAAAAGTCGGCTCCAATTTAAACTAGCACCCTTCCAGCAGGCACTGACTAGATAGCATTTTGTACCCAAAAATCCCAGTTTCCTTTTTTGCTTCTCTCTAGCTGGCTAATTTAGTCTTTGGCTGCTTTCTTTCATGTCAATCTGCTCTCTGGGAAAGATTCTCCACCTATTTACAACTTATCACCGAGCAGCAAGATCATCACATGGATCCTGTTTCCAGAATATTTAAGCTGCTGCCAAACTAAGGTGACAAGGGCTCCATATTCCACTCATCTGAAGCGCAGAGCATACAAGACTAGCTTCTGCCATATAGTAGGGATGGGAATACCTCTACATCCCCAACAAAGCCCTAACAATCCTTCATCTCATTTTATCCCCATTCTGCAGCATTGCTACCCCAGAGGGCTTGCACTGTAGCTACCATCCACCTGACCTTATGAAGCCTGGATTTTACCTCCTTCCAAGGTGTTCATTTCCACTCCTCACAATGACCAGAGTGGTGGCTATTGAACAGCAAAGTACTCTCTTTCCTCTGGGAAGCAGACAAGCACAGTATCTGTGCATCATCTCAATCTCCCGAGACTTAGGTTTGCATGATCAGAAGGCCGCGGCATAGACTCTGGTCTTCCTCAAGGCAATGCAGAGTCCCACCACAGAGCTAGCCCTCAGAATAACCTAACCCCACAGAATGCACACTTGTGGGTTGCAACCCTCTATTCTCACCCTCTTGCTAGGCTTGTGGCTCATAAGCAATAAGAAGAGGCTTGGCAGAATTCACTGATGATTTTTTTCTTTAAACACAATATTGACTGTAATAACAATGTTTATTTTTAAGCATTTGTTAAGGCTTGTATCTATTTAAAAATGGATAAAAATAGGGGGAAGTGCTTAAAACCATCATTTTGCACAACTGTGAAAATTTAATGTTCACAGTTGCGGGAAATTTAGGGGATTATTTAATGACCGTAGATGTTGCGATTCAAAAAAGTTTAAGCTTTGCCAGTGTCAAAACACAAACTGTCACCATAGAGAAAGTGAATATCCTTAAAAACTCTAAGAAGTTCTCAAGCGGCATTTTTCTTTGCCTAGCTGGACTTTTGACCAGTGATGGAAATGTGTGTGTCAGTGTGTGCGTGTGTGTGCAGGGTGAAACTGAGGTTTGCCGATAAAAATCTGATCCTTCCAAGCCTAACTAACAGCTGGTCATTACAGTTTTAAAAACAAACTGTAGCTTTGCTGCTGTGGCCTCTGCATACATTGTCCAAGAACAATGCAGTATTATATTCCTGTGGCAGCTATTTACAAACATCAAGAATCTGCTAGTCTGCTCATGTCTACAGAGCACACAATTTTGTCTTAGGCCGTTAACACTTGCTTATATCCAGCTTGTTCTATGCGGTCATGAATCTTCAAGGATGACAGAGATAAGATCAAGGATGACACAGTAGACAACTACTGAAGTTACATGCTCTGTGTCAATTCCCGGTCTATACGACATAAGCCCACTGCAAAGGTTGTTAAAACTATGGCAGAACAGGTGCAAGTTGTTTACATACAAGGCAACTGAACCTAGAACAAAATCCTGAGCAGGTGACTCAGTAGGTGGTGTTCTTCTGACAGTCAGTATTGAACCAATACCCCAGCTAGGTGCCAAGGGACACTGTGCATCTAATAAGACGTCCTGATGACTTGGTCATTTAAGATCAAGGTACGTTGTGAAAGATAGAATTTAACCTTGATGACTAGGCCAGAGTCCAATTTGCACAAGTACGTTTTGGCTTCCCTAGATTTCCCCTCCACTGCTTCTAAAACGAATGCTCTGGCTTTCATCTGAGTATCTACAAAATCTTTCAAAGATGAATAAACATATTCCTCATTTATTATTAATCATGTTTATTACAGTACCTAAGGGCCGCCCAAGAATGAGGCCCCATTGCGCTAGGCACTGTACAAACTCAGAAATAAAGAGCTTATTATCTAAATAGACAAGACAGATGCAAGGTGGGGAAGTAGAAGCACACACCAGCAGAGTGGACAGCGTGATGGCAGCAAGCGGGTTAGTTCCATTATTATTATTTTTGGGAGTGGGTTTGGTTAGGAGAAGATCAGCTAATGGAAAGAAAAGGGAAGGGGGGTGAGCAGGACGGAGCAGAAGGTAAATGGAGATGGAGTAAGATCTGTCCAAGGTCACACAGTAAGTGACAGAACTGAGAACAGACCTTAGGTTTTTCTTGATTCCATCAGGTTTTAGACCACTTCATGGCATCCCTTCACTGGGATGTGCCCATGTGAGATTTATCACACGATCTGTCTAGGACGTTGGAACAGAGTTCTCCTAAATACCTTTCCTTCTTGCCTTTTAAAATTAGTATCACTGAGAAATCCATGCAAGCTCAGCACACCGTTCAAACCGAAAAGGTAATTTCACTTTAAAGATAAAGAAACTATGAACACCAGCTTGGCATTGCTGCATTATCTGTGGGTGCAAAGAGCCACAATGAGGTTGCCATTAAGCTGTGTGTATTTTTCCCCCCCCCTCATCATAAACTGAGCAGTCAGCTGCCTGTTTACAATTGTTTTTTAACAAAGGGCAGAGAGAGAATAAATGAATCAACATACTGCCTCAAGGAAGGGCGGGAGAGACCTAGCCACAGCAAC
Organism: Mauremys mutica; assembly: GCF_020497125.1. Taxonomy (NCBI): domain Eukaryota; kingdom Metazoa; phylum Chordata; order Testudines; family Geoemydidae; genus Mauremys; species Mauremys mutica. The sequence continues at coordinate 21,489,579 of NC_059088.1, read as the reverse complement.
AACTTAAGTGAGGAGAGCCTGTCAGTCATTTCCAGGTAATCCCATTAGTTGTCACACACACACACACACACACACCCCCCCGGTTACTAGTTTCTGGGGTCCCTGCAAACATATTTAAGTGTCTCATCTAATTCCACTTTGGTTGCTGCCTCCGCCTCCTCCCCCACTCAGCATGCTGGGATACTGGAGATCTGAACTGAGAACCCCCAAGCTTAAACATAGTCAATTGCAGTAAATGAGAGAGACTAAATTCAACAGAAGTGCTGTTTAAGTTCTCTCCTACACACTCAGTTCCCTTATTTTCCAGGTGATCTCTAGAAGTGAGCCCCGTCACCAAACAGTATGTGGATATTAAAGCATGGCTGGATTAGAGATTTCAAACGAGAAGCTTCCACTTACATGAAGCGAGAGCTGCTGAAACGCCTCGATCATGCCATTATCCATTTAATCCAGACACAGGAAACCACTCTTGTTGTAAAGCAAGTTGGCACATACTGATGAAGTCCAACGAAAGTTAGTAGCAGTGTCCAAAAATCCCCACATCCATAGGCTGGTTTAAGAAACCAACACACAATCTGCCCTTTGTAAAGCAAATTCCAGCAAAATCACAATCTGTAGCTGCTATTGTGTCCAGACAGCATAGAGCGCACTCAGTAAACGAGAAGGGTCCTAGGAAGTGTTACTAATGGGGTAAGGTTTAAAAAATAATCCTGTCTTTAGGAGGCAATGGCAGAGAAGCATAAATCCCCAAAGCATAAATTCAGCCCTTCAGCCTGCCAGCCTTTGCTCCCACTAAGATGTTCTTTAATGTTTGTCACGCAAGTTACTCAACCTTTTATGCTAAATAGAATGAGTCAGAAAGCCTGATGCTCTGGGCAGCATTAATTTAGCGAATAGGGGAATGAAAACAATCAGATTAATTAGGTGAGAGGCACCTACCTTTTTATATGTAGTCTCACCAGTGGAATCTACTCCTCTATGACCTTTCTTTATTGTCTGTGAGCCAGGCTGTCCAGAAGAACCAGACATCTAGGAGTATGGGCGAGGACAAGAACGAAGAAGTTTTAAAAACAAATATCTTAGGTGTATCTCCCCACCCAGAATCAAGAGGCATAACTACAGAGGGCTACAGGGGCTCTCTCAAGGGTAAGCCTATGGAGCTGTATAATACATTTCTTTTCAACTTCCATCTTTAATACAAAGATGCAGCTTGCAGAAAATTACAGGTCCCAGCATGCAATGCCAGAAGCTGTTTGGATCAAGATGGAGCACCACACGCTGGGACCAGTAGTCTTCATGGGCTGCTTCTGCATATTAATGTGGAGGGGGACATTATATGGCCTAACTTCATCTTCAAAATAGCAGAGTGACATTAAAGAACCTTGGAGAGATACTAGCTTCCTGGGAGCTTCCTGTGTGATGTAGACTTGGAATCTAAATAAAGGGGTGGAGGGGACTGTCTTCGCAAAATGCAAGCTAGGGGAGGAATTTTGGTTCCTGTACAAGGAGAGTTTTTTCAGGTTGCTCTTAGAAGCCTTAATTTCCAGCAGACTGGTCCTGAATGACCTCAGGCTGCAATCAGTGTTCGCTTTCCTTTACTAGTACAACTCGCGCCCATGAAGGGTATGGCTATACTGCAATCACACAATAGGACTGCTGCTTGAGCAGACATACTCTAGCTAGCATGGGTATTGGGCTTGTACATCTCATGCTCAAGTGCACACGGCCACAACTTCACTGCTCCAGTAGCCGAGCTAGCTAGATTAAAGCTAGTATGTGTGCTCAAGCTACAATTATATCCTGTGATTGCAGTACACACATACACTTCGAAGACTTGAGTCCTTTGAGAAGTGAGCTAGGTTGGTGGTACAAGTTAATCTAGTTTCTCAGGCAGAGGTGGCAATTTTGGCTGCATCTTGTCTGCACTACTCTATGACCCCTTGGAAACTTGCCTGGGTCACTGTCTTCTGTGTAAACGGCCATTCTGTTGCTCTATAAACTTGAGCTCAGGCTCTGTGGCTTGACATTTATAAAGTGTTTTGGTGGCATGGAATCACTTGAAATTCCAGGGCCATTAGGATATAAAAATGGACCCGATTCTCTTATGAGGAACAAAGGCCCATTGATTTCACAAGTGAATACACCAGCTCATACACCAGCCTTATAATTGCTTGTTCGGCTGTCGCCCGCTTTCCCTTCCAGATTCAAGCCATATACAGAGCTCAAAATGCCTAGTTTCACAGAAAGCACCCATTTATGACAGTGCTCAGGGAACAAAGCACATCAATTTCTCAAGAAGTAACTTACCTCTGAAGTGAATGATTTTTTGAAGGTTGCTGATCCTGTCAAGACAGAAATTTAAGAGATATTTAGCAAAGAAACAGATTATATATTGTAGAAAAAGCCTGACATTCTGCTGTGATTTGAATGTTTTAGTGCATCTGAAAAAGCACTGACTCATGTTTGATTTTTTCTCAACTTCTCCTCTTGCTCACAGCACAGGGAAATTTTTCTCAGGCCACAAGGAAATGTCATTCTGCTTACCACACAACCATCCCAACTTAACTTTGTTTATCTCTCATAGTGTAGCTATTTGCTAGTCTGATCTCTCCTGCTCAGCCAGATTCCAAGAATTTTTTAGCTGTGTATAGAAACTCAGGGCCAAATTCAGAAATGGTGTAAGATGATGCAACTTTATCAAATTCAGTTGAGTTACACCAAGACTTAATAAGGCTCTAACCAACCATTAATTAAAATCACTACATCAAAGACCCAATTTTCATAGTTCAAGCTTTGTGATGCTGCAGTGTCAGCACTTCCATTATAAACTTATTTCCAGGGGTTTTTACAATCACAACATAAATCCTTTGAGTCAAATGTCAAGGTTCAGACAATACTAGGGCTAAATGACAGTGAGGTGATTTACTACTTTTTCCACCTTTTGAGGCCAGGATTCCAGTCCTGTTTCTTGGATACGGGAACAGAAACTGACTCTGTGATTCTGCTCTTTTGTGGATGCTTGTCTAAGCCACAAAACCACCACACAGATCTGCAATAATACTTAGAAACAGCCCAGAACTGCAAAAGCAGAGATGCTGCCCGCACATGAAGTGAAGTCATGGGAAAACTTGCATTTCTTCCTCAGGGACGGACGCACACACCTACCTCCAGGGGGGGCTGAGATAGCTCAGGGGTTTGAGCATTGGCCTGCTAAACCCAGGGTTGTGAGTTCAATCCTTGAGGGGGCCCACTTAGGGATCTGGGGCAAAATCAGTACTTGGTTCTGCTAGTGAAGGCAGGGGGCTGGACTCAATGACCTTTCGGGGTCACTTCCAGCTCTATGAGATAGCACCATGGCAGCACATCCTCCCCAGGTGAGAGCCACAAATACAGTCTGATTAAGCTTATTTTTCAACCATGGCAACCTCAGTCATTCAAAACGGGGGCAAAGAAGAACTAAAGTGGTAAGAAAACTGCATTTTAGCAAAGGATACAAAGGCACTTAATAGTGAAACTGACCATCCTTCCGATCCATTTATCAAACAATCAAAGCTCCCATTTCAAGACAGACGAAACAGTGAGCAAAAATAATTCTGTGCCAAAAGCTTTTTACTAACTGAAGTGAGAGGACAGCAGCTGGCTTTTCCAACTTGTTTTCCACCCCCTCTGTTCTCCCCTTAAGGCAAGAAAGGTGTCATGACAAGTTCTAATTTTTATGCATAAAGTTCCACACATTCAGGAGCTAGTCCCTCCTCCTCCCAGTACATTCTGTGCTCTTCAGAAAAATGAGTAATGCACAGCTGTATTCATATGCACTGACTTGCAACTAGCTGTGCTATGCCAGGCCACAGACCAGTGGCTTACAACCTGTAGTCTGCGGACCCATGGACCATGTCTAAGATGTCTAAGATTTCCAAAGGGGTCTGTACTTCCATTCAAAAAATTGTAGGGGTCCTCAGATAAGGTTGAAAACCATTGCCATGGACCAACGGCGGTCAGGCTAGCAGAGCAGCCAATTCTGCACATCAGTTGGAGCCATTTGTCCTCGGACATAGATCCAAGGGCTCAAGCTTCTGCTGCCACTATTCAATTTGGCCAGCTGAACCGCTGTGGAGTCAAGGAGGCTCTCCGCGTTTCCATGGGCTTGAAGCCGGAGAAGCCTGCTAGGGTATCACTGTCTGACAGTCCAAGTTAACAGCTTTTGTTCTCCCCCCAAGCAGGAAGTTCTGTCACTACAGAACAGAATGGATCTGAAAGCAAACATATTCCCAGCTGGAAGCTTGTTTCTCTACACTTCAGTCCTGCTAACAGAAGCCACGCAGCCCTAACCCCGTTTTCCAGTATGCTGTTTTAATGAAAAAAAAACAAAAAAAAAAACCTGACAGCGCTCCACTCTGTCACCTTGCAGTACAGGTGACTGCTTTGAACAAGGCTTTCCAAACTGTCAATGTCTGGGACACAGTGGTGGAGGAAGCAACTCAGTCATTACAATGCAGCACCTGCGCAGCACCAATTGAGCCTGATTGCCTTTTCAAGTGAGCATTCTGTAAGTATGTAAATCAGATACTCTCTCTAAGTCACACTGAACCAGCAGCACAGCTAGCCCCACCACCTTAGAGATTATTAACATAGCTAATCATCCATTCCAACCCTTACATTCTATGAGGATTTACCTAAAACTATTTATTCAAAAGGGACAACAAATGAGCCTTTTAAATACCTTTTCAATTGCATCCAAGAAACATTAAGCAAAGGACCCCCACCCCCAAAACAAGAACTTTTCACTTGTGTAGCACTTCTCAACTGAAGATTTCAAAGTATTTCATATTCACTTGGCCTCTATACCAAGGGCGGCCAAGCTTACTGACCCAGCAAGCCGCATACAACAATCTTCAGAAGTTCGAGAACCGGGGCGCACCTGCTGGGATTTGGGGTTTCAGTTCTGCTCCTGCTGAAGCCCCGAGCCCTGGCAGGTGTGCCTCATGGGGCTGAAGCCCTGACACCCCTCTACCCGCTGAGCAGAAGTCCCTACCCCACCACCCTGCTGCAAAGCAGAGGTCCTCACACACACCCCGAGTTTGGTAGGTGGAGAATGGGGAGGGGGCGCGCACCTGGGGGTGGCGGGGCTCCACCAGCAACAGTAACTGTAAAAAAGCCACATGCAGCTTGCGAGCCACGGTTTGACCACCCCTGCGCTATACCAGTGTGAGCCAGGCACTCTCAATTTACAGAGCTTTAGAGTAATGTACAGTGATTTGCCTGAAGTCACACAGCAAATCAGCATCAGGACTGAGAAGAGAAACCAAGAACTGGCTCTACATGGCACTGGTGAAGCCTCAGATGAATACTGTGTCCAGTTCCAGAGCCACACTTTAGGAAAGATGTGGACAAATTGGAGGAGTCCAGAAGAGAGCAACAAAAATGATGAAAGGTTTAGAAAATCTGATCTATGATGAAAGTTTAAAAAAACTGGGCAAGTTTAGTCTTGAGAAAAGACAATTGAGGGGGAGACCTGATGACAGTCACCCAATACATTAAGGGCTGTTATAAAAGGGACAGTGATCAATTGTTCCTTATGTCCACTGAAGGCAGGACAAGCAGTAATTGAGTTAATCTGAAGCGAGAGGGATTTAGATTAGCCATTAGGAAAAAACATCGTAACTGTAAGGAAAGTTAAGCACCGGAACAAGCTTTCAAGAGCGGTTGTAGAGTCCCCATCATGGAACTTTTAAAGAACAGTTCGACACACACCTGTCAGGGATGGTCTAGGTTTACTTGGTCCTGCACAGGATGCTGGACTAGATGACCTCTCAAGGTCCCTTCCAGCCCTACATTTCTATGCATTCCTACTTCCCTGGTCTAACTGCTAAAGAGAACATAGTTTCCCATCATGTAATTCTAGTGAATGCGATCTGGAAATCAGATATACACATTATCTTCAAATCAAGCACCACTGTTTACAAGGAAAGATTACTAGTCAGCATAGGAAAGTTACCGTATGCTGTAACAAGGATTGGTAACCAACACACACACACACCCTACCATGTGCAAGACGGGAAGCACTCCCTCCCTTTCTCTAGTTCCTTCATTTCCAAACAAATGTGCAATATCCGTTGATTGCGATATCTCCAACCGTCCCAGATGGGGAGGGTTCCGAGTTACTACAGAGATTCTTTCCCAGGTGTCTGGCTAGAGGGGCGCTCTCTCATGCTCAGGGTCTAACTGAACACCCTATTTGGGGTTGAGAAGGAATTCCCCCCCAGGACAGATTGGCAGAGACCCTGGTGGTTTTTTGCTTTTCTGCAGTGTGGTGTGGGGTCACTTGCTGGTTTGAACTAGAGTAAATGGTGGATTGTTTGTAACTTGAAGTTTTTAAATCAAGATTTGAGGACTTTAGTAACTCGGCCAGAGGTTACAGGCCTATTGCAGGAATAGGTAGGTGAGGTTCTGTGTGCTGCGATGTGCAGGTGGTCAGACCAGATGATCATGATGGTCCCTTCTGGCCTTAAAGTCTGAGATTGGGCAATAGGTTATTTCCCTTTGTCCACAATAAAGATAGTTAATTACACTTGAGAACTAGAATGAACATGCCGCAGGAGTCTGGTCTCCTAGGTAAAGGGGAGATGAATGTAAACAGGTGTGTGTAATTCCTGTAAATGTTGGGAGATGCCTGCAAACGCATAAGCTTCTGACAGAGCCAGAAGACTACCCAGAAGCCACCCACTGCAGGACAGGTCCAACAAAGAAAACAACAGAACGCCACTAGCCATCACCTACAGCCCCCAACTAAAACCTCTCCAACGCATCATCAAAGATCTACAACCTATCCTGAAAGATGATCCCTCACTCTCACAGATCTTGGGAGACAGGCCAGTCCTCGCTTACAAACAGCCTCCCAACTTGAAGCAAATACGCACCAGCAACCGCACACCATACAACATAAACACTAACCCAGGAACCTATCCTTGCAACAAAGCCCGATGCCAGCTCTGTCCACATATCTATTCAAGTGACACCATCATAGGACCTAATCACATCAGCCACGCCATCAGGGGCTCGTTCACCTGCACATCTACCAACATGATATATGCCATCATGTGCCAGCAATGCCCCTCTGCCATGTACATTGGCCAAACTGGACAATCTATGAAAAGAATTAAATGGACACAAATCTGACATCAGGAATCATAACGTTCAAAAACCAGTGGGAGAACACTTCAACCTCTCTAACCACTCAGTGACAGACTTGAAGGTGGCAATTTTGCAACAAAAAAACCTTCAAAAACAGACTCCAAAGAGAGACTGCTGAACTCGAATTAATATGCAGATTAGATACAATTAACTTAGGTTTAAACAGAGACCGGGAATGATTGGGTCATTACACTAATTGAATCTATTTCCCTATGTTAAGTTCTCCTAACACCTTCTATGGGTCATCTCGATTATCACTTCAAAGGGTTTTTTTCCTCCTGCTGATGATAGCTCATCTCAATTGATTGGACTCTTACAGTTGGTATGGGTACTTCCACCTTTTCATGTTCTCTGTATGTATAAATATCTTCTGTCTGTGTGTTCCATTCTATGCATCCAAAGAAGTGAGCTGTAGCCCATGAAAGCTTATGCTGAAATAAATTTGTTAGTTTCTAAGGCCTGGTCTACACTGGGGGGGGGGGGGGGTCGAACTAAGGTACGCAACTACCTTAGTTCGAGTTACTTACCCGTCCTCACGGCGCGGGATCGACGTCCGTGGCTCCCCCGTCGACTCCACCACCGCCGTTTGCGGTGGTGGAGTTCCAGAGTCGACGGGAGCGCATTCGGAGTTCGATATATCGCGTCTAGATGAGATGCAATATATCGAACTCCGAGAATTCGATTGCTACCCGCCAATCCGGCGGGTAGTGAAGACGTACCCTTAGGTGCCATAAGTACTCCTGTTCTTTCTGCGGATACAGACTAACACGGCTGCTACTCTGAAATCAGTTAAAAGCGTTACTGGTTTTGGCCAGAGGGAGGCATCATACACAGAGCCAGGAAATAGTTAAAACTAAAAGATTTTCCATGCGAGGAAGTTAGAGGAGTTATTCTCTTTTTTTAAAATGACCATTTCTTCTGCGGTATGTGGAGAAATGAAGGAAGGGAAGCAGTGTTAGCCAACTCAATGAGCACATTTTCTACAAAACTTAACTGTTAGATAAAGCTTCGCTTGTGCCTGGGTGTTTCTGAAAATGTGTTATTTTTAAACCTATGTACCTCTTTTTTTCAAAAAACACTCATGAATTTAAGCAGATCTCTCTCAAGTTTTAACTAAAATCAAGCAGGTGACTGACTAAAGAGTTATGGTAACTATTTTGATATTCTTTGCGGTTTAACTTCCATGCCTGGCCTCTCTTTTGAGGGGATTACATAACTTAGACCAGGGGTCTCAAACTCAAATGACCCCGAGGGCCGCATGAGGACTAGTGCATTGGCCCGAGGGCCGCATCACTGACACGCCCCCTTGCTGCCCCTGGCCCCACCCCCAATCCACCCCTTCCATGAGGCCCCGCCCCTGCCCTGTCTCTTCTCCACCTCCTCCCCTAAGCGCGCGGCTCCCCGCTCCTCCCCCCTCCCTCCTGGAAAGTGCTAAGTGCCACCAACAGCTGTTTGGCGGCTGGAAGCGCCTGGAGGTAGGCAGAAAAAAAAAAAAAGAAGAGTAATATAGTAGTATAGTATTAAAATATAGTATGCTATTAAAAGTCAATTTATTAACTTTTTTATTAACTTCTTTAACTGTAATGTGAAACGTCAGTGCTAATTTTGACAGTCATTTCATTTTTGGCCACTTAGCTGGCAGCGTTTTGCATCAACCAGAGCATCAATATTAGGTTTGATATCCTGAGACGAAACCAATCTCAGTGTTGCTTGCAAATGTTCATCAGTGAGCCTCGACCTTAACACAGATTTGTTAATCTTCATGGAAGAGAAAAACTGTTCACATATATATGTACTTCCAAACATTGCCATTATCCTTGCAGAAGCAGAGAATAACATGGGAAATCTTTCTTGTGAAAGAAACCTGTAGAATTCTGGAATTCCAACATCTGTATACTTCTGCTTCAAAATCGTGTCACACTGAAGCTCCACTAACTCCATCTGCATTTCCTCTGCAACATTGTCAATTTCAACAGCAAATGGTGTGGAAAAAAGTTGAAAATGTGGTTCAAGTGCCTTGAAATCTTTAAACCGCACATCAAACTGTTTGTGTAAGTTAGAAATGATCTCTGCATATTCTTTCAAGGATTTGGGTTCAACTTTTCCTAAGGAATTCAGAGTTGAGAAATGGACCAAATTGCCAGCAGTCAGCTGTTTCCCCCATAAAGTAAGCTTGACTTTGAATGACTTAATACTGTCATACATCTGTGTTATCACCTGTTTTCTACCCTGAAGTTTCAAGTTCAGTGCGTTCAGGTGATCAGTTACATCTGTTAGAAAAGCAAGGTTGCAGATAAAAGTGGAATCAGCAAGCTGTGGAACCTCCTTGTTTTTCATTTTCATGAAGGAATCAATCTCCTCTTTAAGTGCAAAAAAACGCTTCAAAACATTTCCACGACTCAGCCATCTAACTTGAGTGTGATACAGAAGTTCCCCATATTCACTGTCCATACTTGCTAGAAAAGAAGTGAACTGTCTGTGATTCAGCCCTCGTGCAAAAATTAACAGTTTTAACAACTACATCCATAACTTCTTTCATTTGTAGACTTTTACTACACAGGGCTTCTTGGTGCAAAATACAATGTATACTGGTGAAGCTAATTCCTGGTATATTGAGGCTGTTCAGTTTGGTCTTCAATAATCCAACCACACCAATGTTTTCAGAGCACATTGATGGCGCACCGTCCGTAGCCAAAGATACGAGTTTGTTCCATGGCAGCGCAGCTTTTTCAATGCACTCTTCCAATCCTTGAAATATGTCACGTCCCGTTGTGGTACCCTTCAGTGGCATTAAGTCTAGCAATTCTTCAGTTATATTCAAATTGCAGTCCACACCTCTAATGAACACCGCACACTGTGCGGTATCTGATACATCTGTACTCTCATCAAGAGCAATTGAAAATACTTCAAAGTCTTTTGCCATTTGAATCAATTGTTTTTGCACATTATCAGCTAAATCCGTTATCCTGCAGGCAACTGTATTTGCAGACAAGCTTATGCCTTCAAAAACTTTCTTCCTATCAGGACATAAAATTTCACTGGCCTTCATAAGACATTCTTTTATGAATAAGCCTTCTGTAAAAGGTCGCGATGATTTAGCTATCATTTCGCTTATCACAAAACTTGCTCTTACTGAATCTTCGCTAGACTTGTTAATCCCTGAAAATAAATTTCTTTGCTTGGCAAATCCTGCTTTAAGTTGCTGAACTTTTTCCTCTCGGATTTTTCCGGTGAATGCATCATATTTTTCACGGTGCATCGTGTCATAGTGCCGACGCATGTTATACTCCTTGGGAACAGCAATCGTTTGCTGACAAATAAGGCATTGAATTTTATCTTTTACCTCTGTGAAAAAATATAAATTCTCCCATTTGTCTTGGAAAATTCTCTTTTCTTCCATGAGTGTTCTTTTTTTTGACGAAGTCATTTCCAAGCAGTTTTAATAAATATATACACTCAGTAATGCACCTCACTCAAAGGACAAAACACGCACTTAGATTTACTGCCTAAGGCTCTGGGAGGGAGTTTGGGTGGGGGAGGGGGTCTGGAGTGCAGGCTCTGTGCTTGGTGCAGGCTTTGGGACGGAGTTTGGGGATAGGAGGGAGTGCAGGGGTGAGGGCTGTGGGGCTGAGGGTGAGGGGTTTGAGGCATTGGAGAGGCTCGGGGCATTGGAGAGTCTCAGGACTAGGGCAGAAGGGCAGGGGAAGGGCAGCCTGCCCTGGCCCTAGTGCAGGGGGGCGCTAGGACCCTGCGGCAGCAGGTGATGCCGGAAGCCGGCATAGCGGAGGAGGAGGAGTGGAGTCAGCGTGAGCTCCCGGGCAGGCTCCCGGGCGGTGAGGTGGCAGCAAGTGGGGGCCGGGAGACACTGGGGGGAGGTGCGTGGGGGCGGCAGGTGGGGCCAGGGGAGAGACCCGGCCCCAAACATTGGGGAGCAGCGCGCGGGGAGCTTAGGCACAGAAAATAACTCGGGGAGGGGGGCGGGGGTGAGGGGAGTTTGGTGGCGACAGGAAGTAACTGGGGGAGCTCCGCGGGCCGCAGGGAAGAGCTCCGAGGGCCGCATACGGCCCGCGGGCCGCATGTTTGAGACCCCTGGCTTAGACATTACCTATGCCCCCACCTCCTCCTCAAAAAAAAAAAAAAAAAAAGGAAAAAGGATGGATCATCATATATTTGTATCTTTTAACATCACACAACCAATCCCCAAGGAGAATTCAGATGGTCCATGGAGTTATTTATTGGAAGCTGAATCAGGAAAAGCAAATAGAAGTTGGCTGAAAACAGTACAAGCCCACCACAAGTAGTATACTTCTTACAGCACATCAAATAAATATCAGATTAAAAGCTATACTGAAGCTACTGCGGTGCTGAAAGGAGTATGCAACACAGAAATTCAGGTCAAATTCTCACCTCACTCATTCGTCCAATGCTAATTTGGGGTGGGCAGGATTCATAGCCACCAGTGTCTATATTTATGGAGCTGTTCTGACAAATTTCAGTTGCATCTCACGTTTTAGATAAAAATAAAAGTGAAAACATTACCACATCCAAACATATCATCAAGAGCTACACTCTTCAGGCTATGAAGCATCTTACAAGCTAAGCACCAGGGCCACATCAAACAAGCATGCATTGAAGCTGCTAGGAGCTCTTGTGAGGAAAGACGACATCTCCATTTCCTCTCCCAATTTCAGGTTTCATCTCAACCCTGCCAGTAGGCAACTGGAGAAGGACATAACAAAAACAAACAAACCAACAATCTCTTTTCTATTTAGGATGGCTTTCAAAGGTTCTGCAGATGGAAGACAGCTGAGATGTTTTCAGAAAGGCATGTCAGGCAGGTATGAAAACATAAAATGAACTTAACTAGAATAATCCTGGCACACACACAGCATAGATGTCAGGCAGTAGCTCATACTTTCATATAACATGCATTTTAAAAAAAAGCCATTTAAATTAAAATAGCAGCTTCCACTGAGCAAAGTTATAGCACCCATCTACTAAGCCTACAAAAGGCTTGATTCTGTATCACTTCTTAAAAGCCAAGACAGTTATGTAAGGTGGGCTGTTTGCTGCTAGTTACTGGACAGGAAGAAAACCCATGCTTCTGAAGCAGATATGCAACTTGTCTACCTCTTTGAGATGATACTGAGCAGCACAAAAAGCTGAAATCTATATGAGGAAAAACAAAGCAAAAGAATGCAAATTGAAACTTCAACCCTTAAAGAAATGGGAAACTTTTTTGTGGCTAAAGATACAGGAACAAATTTTATCAAGACCGAATACAATTTCTGTAAGGGAGGAAAGAGGACACCTCTCAAACTGCGTAAAAAAATAAAAAAATGTTGAGTTCTTAACAAGACACCCTCACCCTGTTGAGTTCACTCACAACAAAACTCTTTTGCAGCTCTAGAAGACGAGAATCTAAATATTTCATTTGCTTTTGGCAGAAGGCTCTTATGGACACTCCAGGAGCCTGGCTTGAACAAAAAGTCAAAACAACATTGATCATAGTAGTTGGAGATGGAAGAGATCTGTTAGATCATTCAGCCCACCCTCCGCCAGGGCAGAATACAGTCCTCTGAAAGAGGATATATAAACACTTGATTTTGGCTGGAAGGCCAAGCAGTGGGTGGCATTTTGAAGTTCTCTGCACCATGTCTCCCGCTTCTTCTACACCCTGGAGAAAGAGAAGAGGAGCTAAGAAGCATGTCACCTGCCTTCTGGCAGAGGATGGCACCCCACCCTCATGGATCCAGAGAAGATATGCGGGACGGCTAGGGCCTTCTACGCAAGCCTGTTCTCCCTGGATCTGACCAATCCCGATGCTTGCAGAGTGCTCTGGGACGGACTCCTGATGGTCAGCGCTGGCGACCGGGGTGCTAGAGCTGCCTCTCACTCTGGCCGAGCTCTCGGAAGCCCTCCACCACATGCCCACGAATAAACCAATAGATCTATCCGACAACTTATGTTAAGAGCATTCCTAAATGTTTTTTATTTAAATTTGCTGTTAAAGAACCTCTGGATTAAGACTTGCTAAATTTCTTCACAAACTACTCATTCTTGCTACCACAATTCCATAGAATATTAGGGTTGGAAGGGATCTCAGGAGGTAATCTAGTCCAACCCCCTGCTCAAAGCAGGACCAATCCGCAGACAGATTTTTACCCCAGTTCCCTAAATGGCCCCCTCAGGGATTGAACTCACAACCCTGGGTTTAGCAGGCCAATGCTCAAACCACTGAGCTAATTTGCTAGCAGTCAGCAGAATTAACACATGCATGAATGACTTTTTGTTGCCCTGGATTAGTGCACAGCTGCTTCTCTCACTATTTCACTTGTACTATGAACTAATGGAGCAGAGCATGAGACAGGATATTTCTGAAGTTACTGGGATGCTGCTGACAATGATTAGGCTCACGGTGAGACCATAAAGTTTCCTGGGGAATAGCCCACAGGAAAACGCTAAACATTTTGCACCATGTTTTCATAGCAAGCGCCTCTTGTTCCTTTACAGGACAGGAATAAACTATTCCTCAGGGCTTAGCTACTACAGCAACAGGCACTTTATAAATACCTAATACAGAGAGTTGAGCTCAGACATCAAGAAATAGAAGGAAACATAGTAAGCTCTGTGGACATTTACTCCATTATTGCACAGAGATTTGGCAAGTTGGGGTAGGGGGGAAAAACCCAACAGGTTTTCAAACTTCTCTCCCCATCTCATTAAGGTTTGTGGGTGAAGTTCTGTGCTCATGTTAGTAAGTGAGCATTGTAAACCTACTGGAACACGGGAATTATAAACACGCTGTTGGAGATAGTTACAATAGCAAACCCAGGAACAGAGATACTTAACCGCAACTAACTATTTTGGGTCCTGAACCAAAACCCACTAAGGTCAGTGGGAGTCTTTGCACTGATCTGATTGGGTTCAGGATCAGGCCCAGAGCTGTAACTAGGCATTTTTGCACATGGGGCAAACAAGCATATTTGCACCCACTAAAGGCAACGTAGGCGCGGCAGAGGGACAAGGGACACAGGATCACATTTTCCGCCCCCCCCGCCCCAATTTCTGCCTTCAAATTAGCACAAAGATTTCCAAAAGGCACACTCCAGTTTGAAAACTGTCACCTGCTGGCGGATCAGACGCTGATGGGAGCTGCCCAGCTCACCTAGGCCCCGGCTCTCTGCACTGCGGGAGCCGGGGTGCTGCCCGCCTTGCCCTGCTCCTCTAGCTGCGCCACCTCTGCATGGCTGGGTACTCCCCAGCCAGGGCACACGGCACAGCTCCAAGATGCGCCCTGATGGGCTCTTGCCTCTCCCTCAAGAGTCCGGTGCCGGTTGGCAACGCCTCTTGCCCACTCCCTGCCTGGGGAGCACCTGGCCATGCAGAGAGGGAGGGAGGGCTGCTGAGCAGCCAGCCAGTGCCCTGGCTTCTACAGTGCGAAGAGCTGGGGCCCGAGCAGCTTCCACCAGCTTCCAATCTGCTGGCTCCTGGCAGGAGGCTACGGTTTTCAAACTGTAGGACAAGCCCCCTAGGGAGGTGCACCCGACAGTTTGAAAACCACTACGCTAAATGGAAGGCAGAAATCGGGGGGGGGGGGGGGGAAATGTGACCCCACATGACCTCCCTCACTTTTCCACCCCCGCGGCTTTGAGCCCTGGGAAGCTGCCCCACCTTGGTTACAGCCCTGATCAGGCCTTTGGGGGGAAGGGGATGTTCTATAGAAACCTAACAGACCTTTCTTTTTTCTGATCACTGGCCCAGGAGCAACGCTTAGAAAAAAAATCATTGTCCTCAAGTGCATTTATAGTGGTAAATAAAACTGTTTCTAGTTCCGTGAGAACACCGCACATTAAAAAGGACTTTCTGATGGACAGCTTGCTGTTTCCCTCAAACACCACAAGCCCTTGCCCTGTTGCTGATTTTAGCAGCTATGGTTTCATGAACAGCTAGAGTGGATGATTAATGTTTTCTACCACCAGTAAACCGGCACTGCAAACTTTGCTCAAATAAATTTGTTAGTCTCTAAGGTGCCACAAGTACCCCTGTTCTTTTTTGGGGGTTGTACAATGCATTTGTTGCTGGCTTTGGCTGTGCTCAAGATAGAAGTTAAGATCATTCTGCAGTGAAGTGGGAAAATCGGATGTTAATCAGAATTATGCAACTCCAACATCCCGTATCATGAGTTGCCAAATAAATACAAGATTTATGCACGTGGCATTGTGGGGAGCACGCAAAGGACAGACAAGAGATATCAATGAATGGTTCACAGATGTGGAGCAGACAGCCTTTGTGCCTGAAGAAAGACAAAGGCGAGAGGACTGTCCCAAAGGACAAGGAGCTAAAAGCCACTGACTTCTGATCCTGGCTGATGCTGTGAAGGCCAAGACTATAACAGGGTTCAAAAAACAACAAGATAAATTCATGGAGGATAGGTCCATCAGTGGCTATTAGCCAGGATGGAGTCCCTAGGCTCGTTTGCCAGAAACTGGGAATGGGCGGCAGGATAATTGCCTGTTCTGTTCATTCCCTCTGGGTCACCTGGCATTGGCCACTGTCGGAAGACAAGATACTGGACTACTTTTGGTTTGACCCAGTGTGGCCATTCTTTTGACTTTTACACACACTCCCCTGTAGTGAAGTGATTTGCCAATACCTCTTTGCCTCAGTTTCCCCATCTGTAAAGTAGGAATACTACCAAGCAGGCAGGAGACTGGGTTTGGAGATTGTTTGGTAACGAGGATTATAATGTTTTGAAGATGAAGAGCATTATGTAAGTATGAAACAGTACAATTAAATCCTGGTAAGAGTCAACCTGAAAGTGCCGCAACAAAATGCTATTTAATTACAAAGGCTAGATGTGAAAGTAATGTAAATGTGTTGTTTCTAAAAGGAGAAAACAACCTTTCCATGGGAGATGGAATGTGATCTTAAGTTTCTTGGCTCCTCGAGACACAGTTGCAGACTTCAGTATCTGCAGAAGACAGTTCAGCCCTTCTGAAAGCACGAGCACTCTGACAGGAATGCTTTCTGGACTATTTTATGGGATAAACATTAACTAATCCTCACAACACTTGCACATTTACTTCACAGAGCTGTTATTTCCATTCTACAGAAAAGAAATTTAGGCTGACAGGTTAAGTGACTCAACCAAGGCCATGGAGGGAGTTGGGATTAGAAATCAGGGGGTACTCACTGGTCCCTTGTCATGTGTTCAGGCCATGTTCCCCCCCCTCACCCCACTTTGGAGAGGCAAATTGTCATTTTCCAGCAGAATAGAATTTAGGCTACATCTAAAATGCCATTCTGTCTCCTGAGAGCTATGGCTTTTAGAACAAGGGAGAGTGAGTGGGGATTATAAAACACCGTAACAACATATTTAATGGTGTTATAATTGTGATATTACAAAGTAATCAACAAAGATCAAAGAACTACCTACAATATCTGTGTCACATTTTCTGGTTTTATTGGATCTAGTCTTTGTCAAAAATGAAACTGACAGTCCTAGAATGAAGCTCTGCATCACCAGAGATACTGCACAAGCAGCAGTGTCAATGTGCTTTGGTCCTGAGCTGGAGGGGCCCACATGAAAGGACATCTTCCCAGGGAGATGCTCCCAATTCATTCCACTCAGGCTCATCTACCCTATCCACAGCCCTGAGCGACACAGTTAAATTGACCTAACCCTGGTGTAGACAGCGCTACATGGATGGGAGAATTCTTCTGTCAACCTAGCTACTGCCTCTTAGGGAGATGGATTACTTACGCCAGCAGGACAATCCTTCTCGTTGGCATAAGTAACGTCTTCACTGAAGCGCTACACAGCACAGCTGTGTCACTGTCGCGGTTTATGTGCAGACAAGCCTTTATTCCAAAATAAGTGTGCCTTATTCCAAATTAGCTTAGTCCACATGATTAGACTAATTCAGAGAAGGCATGCTTATTCAGGAATAAGAGTGTTCATATACAGGTTAATCAGAAACAGATAATAATCCACTTTAAATTCCCACCCTACTTTATTCTGGATTTTCATGTGGCAAGGAACACTAAAGGTAAGAGGAAAAAGATTAGTTCTTGGCCTCTATTGCTGAAATTGTCAACAGTAGCGGGTAGATGCCTGTCTAGTGTGATCTGGACAAAAACAACCATACAGACAAAGCAGTAACAACTTTCAGTCCCTACTAACCTGGGTTGTAATTGAACCAGTCACCTAGAAATAAAAGGCTTCAGAGCCCATTATTTTCCAGGGGTGTGTGCAAGTAAGGGACTAGCTGGAGTGGCATGGAAGATGAAGAAGTTAAGATGGGTTGCCCTTTAACAACACATGCCAGCATTAAGGACTGTGTTTTCCAAAAGGGGGGTCAAGTTTAAGAAACTTAGGAAATGGTGCTATTGTTTATCACCAAACCCCACAAACCATCGTACAGTAAAAGCTGTGTTATCCAGCATTTTACCAACTGTAAAGCTCTAGAAACCAACATTTCTGATATCTCCATTAAAAGTCCGGTTGGCACAGGACTGGCAGGCTCCCTACCTGGCTCCACGTGGCTCCTCAGAAGTGGCAACATGTCCCTCCTGCTCCTAGGCGGAGGAACGGCCATGGGGGCTGCATGCATTGCCCCCGCCCTGCATGCTGGCTCCGCAGCTCCCATTGGCTGGGAACCACGGCCAATGGGAGCTGCAGGGACAGTTCCTGCGGACAGAGACAGCACACAGAGCCTCCTGGCCACACCTCCACCTAGGAGCAGCAGGGACATGTCGCTGCTTGCGGGGAGTTACCGTAGGTGAGCACTGCCCAGATCCAGCACCCTGAAACCTCTCCTGCACCCCAACGCCCTGCCACGAGCCCCCTCCCACACCCATACTCCCTCCCAGAGTCCATGCCCTGCACTCCCCCCTCCCCCGAACCCAAACTCCCTCCCTGGGTAAGTATAAAAACTCTTAGTTAACTGGAATTTTTGACTAACCGGCACCCCCCATTCCCCTACCATGCCAGATGATAAAACTTTTCCTGTATTTTCATGCTCTTCTTTCTAAAGAATCTTCCAAAGAAGAAACTTCCAGCTTGACAGACCTGTTTGTATTTTGCTTAGAAAAGCAAACACACTACTTTGTTCTTTTAAATCACCTGGTACCATCTCTCCTCTCTATCTTAAAGGACAAGGCAATTTGGCCAATGCCAGCACGTGTATTGCAAACATAAGCTCATTAAGTTTTTCTGCACTAGGTTTTTCTTCGTTTCCCATCATTGTAGCTCCATTAATGGTAGCAAAAGTGAAAGTGCAAGTTTAGACCAGGGTGAGACAACAGTGTGCAGTTTACAAGAGCATTCAGAAGCTGGGAATCGGCGACAGGGGATGGATCACTGGATGATTCCCTGTTCTGTTCATTCCCTCTGGGGCACCTGGCACTGGCCACTGTCGGAAGACAGGATACTGGGCTAGATGGACCATTGGTCTGACCCAGTATGGCCGTTCTTATGTTCACATTGTTGACTACCCACTACAGATCATTTGATTTTGACAGGGTGGATACAAATCAATTTTGGGGGGACAAAAAACAAAAGAACAAAAAAAACACACCAGATTTTATAATTTAGATAAAATTAACAGTGTTTTTCTTTTTAAATATGAATCTGAATTTAATACATGTTAAGGTGAAAACCTATAATCTCTTAAAACATTTATCTAAAAAAAAATATATGTTGAATCCATGAGCCCCTATCAAAACTTTTGAGTTAAAGACTCTTTATATAAAAAAAGCAATCAGGGCAAAAACATCTAACTTTGGAGGTCAAACTTTACAAATATGGCACAACAGATCATGTGCTGTGTTAAGAGCTTGTTTAAATAAAAATAAATTTGATATGTTGTTTTGTGTGTTTAATTAAATTCCAATTACCATCCTAATGCTGCTTGACACAAACCACAAGCAAAAAGTTAATTATCTAGAGCAATGTTTCCCAAACTTGGGACGCCACTCGTGTAGGGAAAGACCCTGCTGGGCCAGGCTGGTTTGTTTAACTGCCACATCCGCAGGTTCGGCTGATCGCGGCTCCCACTGGCTGCAGTTCGCTGCTCCATGCTAATGGGGGAGGCGGGAAGCGGCAGCCAGCACATCCCTCGGCCTGCGCCGCTTCCAGCAGCTCCCATTAGCCTGGAGCAGCGAACTGCGGCAGCCAGTGGGAGCCACGATCGGCCGAACCTGCGGACGCAGCAAATATGCAAACCGGCCCGGCCCGCCAGGGGCTTTCCTTACACAAGCGGCGTCCCAAGTTTGGGAAACACCAATCTAGTAAATAAGCAGTATGTCATTCACCTTCTCTTAAAAAGTTAAAAATGTAAAATTAATAAAAATTGTAAATATCAAACTATATATGACTGCTTAAATAAATGCATATATTTATAGCGTACCTTCCTAGGTAGCAAAAAGATGTACCAAATCTAGTGTAAAGACTCTACTTAGTTGCAAAGCAACATGTTTTAGTTGTTACCTTTCTTAAGAAAATAACCAAAGTACAAATGGAAAAAGTTCCTTAACATTTATAAGTTAAATTGAGCTTTTCCACTTGGTGATTTAAATCAATCCACCCTGGGTTTTGAAATTTAGCTCTGTGAGGAAAAGGGCAAGAGACTTCTTAAAATTGAGGCTTAGGACTCCAATAGTTAGGGTCCTCTCAAATTCATGGTCCACTTTGGTCAATTTCATGGCCACTGTTGTGGGGGGGGGAGGGAGAGGTGGGGGTTGCAAGATTGCCATACTTCTGTTCTGCCTTGAGAGCCTAGCTCTGAAGGCAGCAGCTGTGGCGTTTACCATAATTCAGAACCCCCTTGTGCAATTAACTTCAAATCTGTCAGAAAAATTCTACCTCCACTCTCAAAATTAGGTTAGATTTGAAGCTATATTTCTTTGTTTGGGCCCAAACTCAAGGTTACAATGAAAACCAAGCATCTGAAGTCTCACACTGCTACTTTTGGCACTGTTCTCACACTTCAAAGTGAAAGCAACAAGATGTGATCCTCTTGGGTGTTTCCATACACAGTTAAAAAACAAACAAGGAGGGAACATCTCCATGTCCTGCAGAGAGGGTGGAGGAAACTCCGCATGACTGGATTTTAAGGAGGAAAGGGTGGTACAAGTTTCAGAAACAGTCATCCCCTTGATGTATGCAGAGAGAAGCCGGAGGGTAAATAGCAGCATTGCCACTCTGGAATGTGGATAGCCCCCTAATAACCATGCCAAGTCTTTAAGTGGTTTTAGTTATATTGTGGGGAGGAAGCGCACTCTCCCACGTCCAAGTTAACAAACCATGTTTAACATCCAACTACTATGCTCATTCTGCCTAAGGAATGCTGTACTCTGCTTCCTCTGGAGCCTAACAATGCTGCTCCTGAGGTGCCTGCAGGTGTTTATTGGAGAAAGAACCAAGATACCCTTAAACCCTTGAGGTGAGGCTTGCTGAATTCAGGACCAGTTTGCATCCTTCTGTGGCACAGCAATAAGATCACGAGATAAAGCAATTGTCATTTGAAACAGAGGGAACAATTACTGGTCTAAGCCAGCGTTTGCTAATTAGTCAAAGAATAGAAAATCTTAAAATCCACACTACAGGACAGTCAAAGGCTTAATGGCCATCACTTGTCCCAAAGGCTTTCTTGCTCAGGGGGGTGAAATAACACCCCCCTCAGCGCTGCAAGTTTCAGAGATGTAAAGTGGCAGTGTAGACTGTGCCACAGCACTGTAATAAAACCACCCCCATGAGGGGAGTAGCGATTACAGCACTGGTGCAGCTCTTTCCCAGTGCTGGTGCCGCGACTACATAGCCACATTAAAGCACTGCCGCGGCACCACTTTAACGTTGCTAGTGAAGACATACCCTAAATTAGACTTTTTTTTGGTAAAGTGGCAGCAACAGTAGGAGCACTAGTGTAAACAGCATTTTTACTGCTTTGTTAAGGCTGCTTAGAACAGCTCTAGAGGACATTGTGACAAAGATGTTAGTGCCCTGTTTACACTAGAGCTTCCACCATTGCTTCCACTCTGGGAGATTTCCTAAAGTAGTTTAGTGAAGACAAATCCATAAGCGATGGGGAAGAGGAGAAGGTGGAAAGGTTATAAAGCCTGTGCAGTAAATGCTAAACAAAGGATACATCCGTCAACAGATCACAAAGGTTTGAGTGATTGTTTGGAATGTAAACTAAAGGCCTTTTTAAAAAGTTAACTTGCACTACAGCCACAGGCTATAGAGAGGTGTTTGGTTTGGCCTGTTATTAGGAGACCCAACCCAATTCCTGTAAAAAAGAGGATGGCGTTCAGTAACACCCCACCCAGTGATACTGCAAGAATTAGTGTCTGTGAAGTGCTCTGAAGATGCAACATGGAGGTGTGTGTAAGTGCTAAGTATCTGCCCCGTTGTCTCCCAGGGGTGACTAGCTGCCACAATCCCATTTTTGTTATTACTCGCCTCCATCACCAGGTTTAGCAATGGCATTCAGAGCTCCTTCCAGCTCCTGTCAACACCATTTCTGGTTCAGCTCGAGTTAATGAGGAGAAGAGACCAGGACTGCCAGGGTGGGAAGGTGTTTGTCACGGCTGTTTGAACAGTGACAAACACCTTCCCACCCTGGTAAACTGAGGCAGGACACGGGAATCTTTGCCTTGGCTTCCCAGGGGATGGAGCCTCTCCCTAAAACAAGCCTGATGATAATTTACACTCCGTCTGCAGGGTCCCAGAGCACCCCGAGGCGGGATCTCTGCACAGAGCCAGGCTACCCCCCCCGAGCACAGCGCAGCGCGGGGGACGCTGGAAGCATCACCCAGCACCTGCCCTCAGCACCAGAGCCCCGGCCATCCCCAGCCAGAGCCCCACAAGCGTTCGCAGACCCCCAGCCCCCGTTACAGAGGCGGCGGGTCACACCTCGGCCCCCCCGGCTCTGGGAGCAGAGCCACGCGGGAGGGGGCGACTCGGCTCCCGCCCAACTGCCTCGGCCCCCCAGCGCCCCCCCGCACAGCGGGTCCCTCCCCCCTTCCCCCGCCCCTTTGGGGAGGTTACAGCCCCCCCGCCGGGCCCCCCCTTACCCGCGATGCCGGCGCTGCTGCTGCTGCTGCCCCCAGACTCGGGGCCGGCCGACGCCATCTTGGAGCTTCTCCCTGCTCCGCTGGCCGCCGGCAGCTCCTCCCTCCCCCCCGGGGGCCCCTCACTTGGTGCCGCCCGCCCCGCCCGCGGCTCCGGACCGCACCATTCGGGCTTAGACAGGTTGGGTCGCTCCCTCCGACTTGGACTCGCCCGTCCGGCTCCGGACCGAACCACTCCGCGCGGATGGGAGGGGGCGGTGAGGAGGTGCCGGGCTGCGGCCACCGCCTGTTATTGCTAAACTCGGGGAGCTGAGCGCCTCTTGGGCTGGCTGCAGCGCATGCGCACGGAGGGGGGGGGCGATGAAGCCATAGTGGAGGCCGCCATGGGTCACATGACAGTGGAGGAGGCCACAAAAACAATGATAACCCCCTCCAGTATGATGTCAAGGGGTGGGCCTGGCACAGCATGGTGATACTGGGATGTTGCCATGGTAACATAACATGGCTTGTCATGACTTCATCTGTGTTGCCACGGTGCTTCGACCTCACCCCGTTGTCATGGCATCTTATGTCCTGACCTCATCCTCACATCATGTCCCTGTACCACCTCATCAGGTCATGGCACCACGTGTCCTGACCTCATTGTGGCACCTCACCTCTCACCTCCCCGCGTTGCCACAACATATCATGCCCTGCCTTTTCCATATCATCCCGGCCCCATACATCCTGACCTTATCCCGCTGTCACTGAGTGATGTGCTATCCTCACTGCATCATCATATCATGCCATGACCTCACCACCACATTGCCATGATGTCACGTTGCCTTGGCGTGTTACATCCTAACCTCGCCGTGTCACTTGCTGAGTTAAGAGATCTGGGATTTGCGGTTTATAAGAATGAATTTTCTACTTGGTAAGAGTCTAATCCTTATTTCATAGTGGGAGATACTAAATTCCCATGATTGGTGTATAATTTTTGGACCAAATTGTATGTTAAGTCAAGTTAAACAACAACAGTTTAATGGTTATTGCTATAGCCTGCCATTGGCCCTCCAAGTACAGCAAGTCAAAGAGAGGAGATTTCATATATTGTACTGCTCTAGATACAGAGTTCACCAAGAGTAATCAGAGACCCAGTAACCCCAACCAGTTTAAAACAAAGAGAGTAAATACCATTTAACCTAAAACCCTTCCTCTATTACATCCTCATCTATCACATTGCCATGGTAGGTCAAATCACCACATCACATCTAAACCTCTCCATGTTGCTGTGTCATGTCGTGTCTTTGCAACGTGTCACCAAATCATGTGCTGACCTCACTGGATCACATCATGACTAAGGGTAAGATTTTGTCATGGGGATTTTTAGTAAAGGTCATGGGCAGGACACGGATAATAAACAATAAATCATGGAAGGCCCAACCCTGCAGAGTGGAACTGGAGCTGAAGCCCAGCGGTGCGTGGCTGACAGCCGAAGCCCTGCCATGCGCGGGGCTGAAGCTGAAGTAAAAAAAGTCACAGAGCTCTGTTAATGTCATGGATACCCAGGGCCGGCGCTTCCATTTAGGCGCCCTAGGTGATCGCCTAGGGCGCCAGGATTTGGGGGGGCGGCATTTTGCCGCCCTTGGTGGCAATTCGGTGGCGCGGGGTCCTTCCGGGCTCCGGGTCTTCGGCGGCAATTCTGCGGCGGGTCCTTCACTTGCTCCAGGACCCGCCGCCAAAGTGCCCCGAAGACTGGGAGCGCGGAAGGACCCCCCCCCGCCGCAGAATTGCCGCCAACAACCGAGAGCACGGAAGGACCCCCGCCGAGGGCGCCAAAAACCCTGGCGCCGCTCCTGCGGATACCATGACCTCCGTGACCAAGTCAAATCCTTGTGATTGCAGCACCATTTTGCCACGAGAAACGTAACCATGTTGCATCTCTAGGCAAGCACTTAACACATCTTGACACCACAACAGTACACCGTGGATGTTTGGTTGATGCTGTCACGTGCTGACAAGAAACCACATCATGTTGCATTGATAGGCAATGGCCCTTTGTCACATCACGATATCCTGATACCTAACCGTGGTCTTTTGGCCATGTCGCAACAAGGAATGACATCATATTGCATCACTGGCCAGTCTGACATGTTGTCATGCCAAGACAAGAGTGTTTATGCAGGGTATCATGCCATCTGCGTGACCACACCAGCTTGTCACAATACTACATGACAGCCCCTGTGGGTCAGTGCTGCTATGTTGCAACACAGCAAGACATTGTAATGTTTGCAACACTAACTGCTTGTGTTTTAACACAAAATTGTCATGTCATATTATGGCAAGTCATCATGCCAGGTTGCCATGTTAGTGTATTTTGGCCCAGTTTCATCATGGACCACAACTATGAGATGGCCTCTAGAGTTCAATGTGGTTATGTTGCATTGTGGCCTGTCATCTTGCCGTGCAATTGTGGCATGTCACCGTTTGGTGCAAAGTTCTTCTTGGTGCATCATGCTGTCTCAATGACTTGATGGTGTCTTGGTACAATGTCAAGACCCTCAGGTTGCAGTGTCATCTCGCAATGCCAGGTGAAAGCATGCATGCAATGTCTGGATAGCATTGAAAATCTCTTGACTCAGAAGTAAGGGGGTCCTCCTGAGTAACTCTGAATGATTAAATTCTGCCTTCCTAAATCCTCACTGCAGTTTCACTTGGTTATGACATTCTTCTTCACTTCCTGTCATGTAGCATTGCTGTGAGCTGTTAAACAGCTGCTGCATTCCACCCCAGAGCTGGTTGCATTTCAATGATGACGGCAGTTATTCAAGATTGCAAAGAATTTGGGGATGAAAGATGCCTTGTAGGTGCAATAGATTATACAACACTATCTTTGACAGAGAGGCATACCTTAGTTATCTGAGCACAGAAGTAGCGGAACAGGAACTCCTGAGTTCTAGTTTCAGCTGTGACATTGATTCCATCTCTGGCCTTGGGCAAGTCACTTAACCTCTCTGCCTTACTCTCACTTATTGTAAAGTGTGGATAATAACACATACCTAACCCCTATACAGCATGGGCAGGAGGGATTTGTTAATTAGTGGACATTCATGAAGCACTATGGAGGACAGAAATGCCATGCATTATTTGTAACTGAGTCAGTGTTATAAGGGAAACCCCATGTTCACATCGATAAGACCCTCTGCTGTGAAAATAGAATGAGACCTTTGCAGCTGCTAGGAGAGTCCTTGTTTTGAAAGCTCCCTGTCAAATGAAGCATCGCTTTATTTTAATGGGTGACTCAGATAGGCTACCAGCCTTGAAACAAAGCGTTGCGTTACACCCCTGTCCTTTCCAATCTGTCAGCTCCGTTAACCGATACGATCATTTCCCACATCAGGGTAATAATAGGTCTGTTTGGGATGACTCTGTGGGCAGGCATTAGAAAGCTTCTGCCACCTACAGGCAAAACATGAGAGCCGGCTCTCAGGGCTCCGCATCACAGAAGGAATGACAGCTGCTGTGGGGATTTCAGACAGATCCAATCTTCTCGTCTTTAGCAACAATCACAAAAGAAAGGGTAGCTTGGCCCAGTGTATTAAGGAGCATTTCTACTAATCTTGATTCCGTAAGAAGACTGCTTCGATGCGACGTAACAAGAATATAATCGGACTGTCGACGGGCCAGTCCTGTAACAGGTGATAATCAAACCATGGGGCATGTCAGTGATATTTCTATACTACAAAATCCAGACTCTGAGATGTTTTTCTGGTTGTTCCTTTCCACCTCTTCATCACTAATTTAAATCTAGTAAATCTCAGTTCATAGTAATTATGAGAAAATCAAATTCCATCTGCTGCCCTCAAGCAAATCAGGAGAAAACTCCTAGCTTGGACTACAATCTGCATTAGGGTGACCAGGTGGCAAGTGTGAAAAATTAGGACAGGGGGTGGGTGGTAATAGGCGCCTATACAAGACAAAGCCCTGAATACCAGGACAGTCCCTATAAAATTGAGACATCTGGTCACCCTAATCTGCATCCTGCAGGCAGCTCTGTGCAGACAGGCTCCTGTCGTCAAGAGGCCCTGTGTAGGGGGCTTGCAGGACCCACACTGTCCTGACTGATGGCTGTTATTTTAAAATCAAGTTCATTTCCTCTTGTGAGCTGGTCATTCTAGCTGCCCTGTACACAGGTGGTGATGCCAGCTTCCCATTGGGGCTTTGCCTATGATATCAGGTCTATCTGGGAGGAGACTTCTCAAAAAGTAATAATTGTACTTTGACTTGATATGGACCAAGTACCGTGCAGACATTACTTAATTCACCTGGTTCATCCCCCTGGGAGGTGGAGCCTTACCATTATCCCCACATTGCCCATGTGAGTTCTAGTCCCATCTCTGCCACAGACTCGCAGTGTAACTTTGGGCAAGTCATGGCCCCTGCTCTGGGCCTCAGTTTCCCTAGCTGTAAAATGTGGGCAATAATACCTACCCGACATTGGGGTCTGTCATGGTGAATTCGAGATCATAAAATAATAGGAATTTGGGGCTGGAAGGGACCTTAAGACGCTATCTAACCCATCGCCCCCACCCTCTGCTGAGGCAGAGTTAAGTATACCTAGACCACTCTGAGAGGTGTTTGTCTAACCTGTTCTTAAAATCCTCCAATGACAGGGATTCCACAACCTCCGTTGGAAGCTAATTCCAGTGCTTAACTATCCTTAGAGTTTGAAAGTTTCCTGATATCTAACCTGAATCTCCCTTGTGCAAACTAAGAGGATTATTTCTCCTCCTACCCTCAGGGAACACCGCAAACGCAAACGGCTGGAAGGTGCTATAGACATGCTAATGATCCTATTTATCTGACCTGGATTTCCAGGTAGGCTTCTGTTTACAGGCCTAGTGACCACCAAACGTCACCAAACTCCTTCTAATGAGGCGAACTCTCACTGCCACAACTGCACAATGAACCACTCGATTTCCTGTTTTTGTCAGAGCATGTTTCATCCCATGGACTCTTGCTCTTAGTCACGTTAGTATTAAAAGGACCCTGACATTCTTTCCTGGTTTTTATTGTGTTCTTTAGATAGCCAAATATTGGCTTGTGAAATTTAAGAGGGGTCAGGATTTCACTGTTTCTGGAAACTGACTCATTCCCATGGTATCAAGCCTGACCTCCTTTACAAAATTACACCTGACACCAGTTATTTACCCATGAAAAGTCCCCTGATAATGCTATGTCTAGAACCCTCTCCCTGATGCAGTTAGCCATACTTCAATCCTTTCCTGAAATGTACATCTCCCAGACATGGGAACCGGTAACAGGAGGGCCAAAGATCGATTGCCTCATACTTTTTAAACATGGGGGCCATGCCACTCACTTTTGAGAACCTGAACTTAGCAGCAGGGGTACATTGAGAGGGGTGAGCAGGCCCCCCCTTGACTTCTGACCAGAACTGGGTGGCATAAAGGCAGAATCCCTTCCCTTGGCCCAGACCAGCCATCCCGTCAGCATGACGGAGGGGTGGCTGGGACAAATGTGAGTGGCTTTGAGACCCTGTGCCCCAGGTCACAACACCACTCTCTCATATTTGGCTGTCCCTCCCTTCAACTTCTGCTGTCTTTCTGGTGCCATTGCTCTCAGCAGACCTATACCTCAAGTCTCCCCTGCAGATGCACTAATGGATTCAGTGACTGAAACTTCAGCTACAAATAATACAAATTAAAAAATCCAGGCAGAAACCATGCAACCACCATGACTGGTGCTAAACATTTCCATTCCATAGGAACATAGGGATTTGTCAAATTGGATCAGACTTGAAGCCCACCTGTCCAGTAATGCCCAGCACCAGCTACTTCAGAGGAAGATGTAAGAACCCCACAGCAGCAGATGTGGGATAATGTGCCCCTCACAGTAGGTCTCATCCTGGTCTCTATGGGTATGTCTACACTGCAAAAAAACAAAAACAAAACCCCAGAACCCAACCCTGGCAGTAAGTGGGTTTCAAATCCCAAGCAGGAAAATCCACAGAGCTGTTTTCAGCCCTGTAGACCAGGGCTCTGGGACTTGCTGCTGTGGGGTGGTTTTTGTTGTTTTTTTTTCAGTGTATGTGTGCCCTGTTACTCAGAGATCAGCTTAAACACTGAAGCATGAGATGTAATATCCCTTCCAGAATTGTTGTTAGCAATAACTATGCCAATCCCTCTTTGAATCTTGCTAAGTTCTTGGCCTTAATGACTCCATGTAGCAGTGGGTTCCACTGTCTGCCTACACACTGTGTGAAGAAGTATCTCCTTTGATCAGGTTTTAACTTGCCACCTATTCATTTAATTGACTATTCATTCCAGATCATGCTGCTTTTTGTCGTGTGGTTTCCTCTATTCTCCATTTGTACATTGTGTATTTAGATAGCAAATTCTTCAGGGCAAGGACTGAGTCTTCTTACAAGTTTTCACTATTGGCGTTGAAAATTTTATTAAAGTGAATGTTTGAAATGAAAGATACACAAGTTGAGAGGGAAGGTACTGTACATCTGGGGTCAGGCTTGGGTTATGGGGGGTTACAAATATCGTTTGCAAGGATGAAAAGATACATACATATCGCATAACCGGCATAGACCCATATTGGGGTGCAAGGGTTTTTAAAGGTGGATAAGTGGGCTTGGGTACGCCACCCATGGGATGAATAAGGAGTCCGAGTCGGTATCGGTGTAGCGGATAAGTACATGGGTGGGGTGCATCCCTTGGTCCATCAGGGAAGGAAGTGGGTTATTTCCCTGGTCGGCGGTCTCGGTTACTCGGTGTATTGGCGGTGTCCGGTGATGTGTTCGGTATAAATGTCTCTGGACCACCTGATGGTGTCAGACACCATGAGCTGTCTCATGAGCCGGGCGTAGCGTCAACCCACTCCGCATGCTCTCAGAACCGGCTCGTTGTGTGGGTCCCACTACAGAACACAAACTCTGAT
Organism: Mauremys mutica; assembly: GCF_020497125.1. Lineage (NCBI taxonomy): Eukaryota > Metazoa > Chordata > Testudines > Geoemydidae > Mauremys > Mauremys mutica. Next base: position 21,460,368 of record NC_059088.1, on the reverse strand, counting down.
GATCCCAACTCCAATTATCTGAAATTTGGATTATCTGAGGTCTTGCCTACACTGCCACTTACACTGCTGAAACTTTCTTTGCTTAGGGGTGTGAAGAAACTCCCCCCTCAGCGATGCAAGTTTCAGCGCTGTAAAGTGGCAGTGTAGACAGTGCTACATTGCTGGGAGCTGCGCTCCCAGTGCTGGTAGCTGTTCCCCTCACGGAGGGGAGCCCTCTCTCCCAGCACTGGAGCTGTGACTCCACAGCCATGTTAGCTGTGTAGACATACTCTGAACTTTGGAAATGTCGTCCAAACCAGAATTTTCTTTTTTGAGAAGTGTGATTGAAATTGTTTTGCTGAAATTACAGTTCTCGTTTGGATAGTCCAGGATTCCCTGTAAATGATAGATAATGATTTTAGATTGCTATAGTTTTGTTAATTCAGAAGAGTCCCAAAGCCCTTTACAAATTACAGCAAGACTGTACAGGAGTCACTTCTTCCACCATTCATATGCAGCCACCTCTGGGGTGGAACACAGCAGCTGTTTAACAGCACACAGCAACACTGTGCACCAATTTAGAACAGGAAGTGATGATGTTATGGCTTAAATTGGAATTTGGCCAGGACACTTGGATTATGACCCCTGCTATTGTAGTGGGAGCATCAATGACCATAGAGTGTGCTGTACCTGTTCTGGAGATAGATGGTTTACAAACATTACAAACATCAATAACTTCTTGGATTGCATGGGGGACTTTTAAAACTAGACTAGACAAAGTATTTGAAAATGTACCATAGAGAACAAAGTTTCCCTGGTCTCAGGGAGATGGACTGGATAAACTAATAGGTCTTTTCCACCTCTGCTTCTGATGATTCAGATTCCCATTGACTTCAGTGGGCTTTGGATTAAGCTCCTAGAGGCAAGGGAGAAGAGACAGTTCCAGAGAGGGCTTTATTTTTTGCAAACCTCATTGTGTTAAAAAAACTCCATCTGGTAACAATCCAGAATTATGGCTAATCCATCACCGAGCCCCTAGCGCATACCGAAAAGCTTACTGTTTAAACCCTTAATGTGTTAGGACACTTTGTAAGCATTGTTACTGGACGGAGTCACAATGCTAGAACATAATTTGGACCACATCCTCAGCTGCTGTAAATCAGCGGAGCTCCAGCCGCTTGGTTTGTAAGAAGAGGGCCATACATACTGGCTGGGACAAGCTGGTGATTTGAACAACATAGAACAAGTCATTATCCTGCTCAGACCGTCCTGCTGATTTCAACAAGCCAGATCCTGAGACGTGCTGCACCTCCCAAGAAACTAACATGAATTGTAGGGGCACAGCAGGATGCGTCCCATTCCTCAGGCACCCAGATACCATGATGACGGGCACCACCAGTATAAGATCCTACGCTACATGGACAGATATGTCTGTATGGAGTTACCTAAATAATTCTTGTGATTTATTTATTTTACATTCATCATCATCTTTGTTGAGAATCCCTTGAGGTTGAGTATGATTGTCTTTCATGGATTGTCTAATTCAAATTATCTGTAGGTCCGCTGATGGCTCATAAGGCCTATTCTGGAGCTGCACTCTCTGCCATGTAGCAGACGTGTTTCCGAGCAGGGCAGGTGAGCCTGGGATATTAGTTAGGGCCATAGCACGCCCTCTCTGTTGCTTCTGTTTTTCTGTTATATGTCGCCGCATCTGACTCTCAAAGTGCTGAATTCTCTGCCTCAAGCAGTTCCTCCATTGCTGTCTCTCCTGGGTTATACATTCCCATGAATGCAACCAACCAGACACATGCACGCTCTGCACATAAGCTGCCTTGTGTCGACCTAGCTGTGGAAGTGTCTTCATTTAAATTCATGCTCTCTATGCCGATTTAGTAACACCACCTCCCTGAGCAGCGTCACGGTCGATGTAATTAGGTTGATGCAATGTTAGTGTAGACCAGGGGTAGGCAACCTATGGCACGTGTGCCGAAGGCGGCACGTAAGCTGATTTTCAGTGGCACTCACGCTGCCCGGGTCCTGGACACTGGTCCGGGGGGCTCTGCGTTTTAATTTAATTTTAAATTAAGCTTCTTAAACACTTTAAAAACCATATTTACTTTACATACAATAGTTTAGTTATATATTATAGACTTATAGAAGGAGACCTTCTAAAAACGTTAAAATGTATGACCGGCACGCAAAACCTTAAATTAGAGTGAATAAATGAAGACTCGGCACACCGCTTCTGAAAGGTTGCCGACCCCTGGTGTAGACACTGCAATACTTATGTCAACTGTTACTGGCTTTCACAATGCCCCACACTGGCAATACAATTGATACAAGCGCTCCTGGCAATGACGCACAGCACTGACACAAGGAGCCAAGTGCACACACACACAAGCGCTTCAACAACTGCGGTGGCTGTATGCTAACATTAGGTCATCATAATTGTGTAGTGTAGACATGGCCACAGATGCCAAAGTTTTCTCTGCTTAACAGACCTTTAAAATGACCTTTTAGCAAAATGCCATGGAACTTCTGATGGTGTGAAAAAAACTGTAGGTTCCAAATTAAACTAAGCAGAAGGAGTTAGATTCTCAGTACATATTTTAGCAACAAAGCTGATCAGCTGATAATTTGTTAATCATCCATTTTCAGCTCAGTATTGTTAGTTTCTTCCAGGTATATTATAAATCTAGATTTATAACAAAGATGAGTTAATGACGTTAGGAGATGAGAAATGAATGCACCATAATAAAGTCATGCCTTGTGGAAAATTTTGAAAAACTTCCTCAGCAGAGACAATTCTGCTGAGATCTGAGATTTGGTTTATTTTTCTTTGTGGACCAAATTAATCTCTTGTGTTAGTGGATGCAACTGCTATTGACTTCAGTGGGATTGTGTATATTATACACCCAGGGTGAATTTGGCCTGTGGGTCTTTGTTCCTTAAATTGGGATACATCTGCCTGTTGGTCTTATTTCCCACAGGTGATCAGAAACCTGTTTGTGCCATCACAGTTGGGCTGCAGGGGAATTTTGATATCAGAAGGAGAAGATTGGTTTTGACATCACTTAAAATTTACCAAGGGTCATAGTGGATTTCCCATCACTGGCAACTTTTTAATCAAGATTGGATGTTTTTCTAAAAGATCTGCTCTAGGAATTATGTTGGGGAAGTTCTCAGGCTGTGTAATCCAGGATGATCACAAAGGTCCCCTCTGGCCTTGAAATATGAAGATGTGAAACCTGTTTTTGTGCCAAACGTCAGACTCAAATCAGCTTCCTTGAAAGTTTCCCACAACCTTTTAGCAAGACTGAACTCAGATTAAAACAGCAACAACAACAAAAACAGAGGCTGATTCATGGTCCTGCATCCAAACTCAGTGGTTTGGGCTGAGGTTTGCTTTATTGGTTGGGTCCCCACAGCTGAATTATCTCCTGGGAGTGGGGGGCTGAGATAATGAATTAATGTTTGTACAGTGTTTTGAGATCTTTAGATGGAAGGCACCATGGCAGGGCAAAGAATTCTCATGAATGATCCTGTTTCAATGCAAACAGCTTTAGCAACAATAAAACAAGGAAAAGGGAAAATGGGAAATATCAATCAGTGGAGCTGGTTCTAAACAGCTACTGTTTTGATTTCAGTCTTTATCCCCAAGATACAGTTTCAAAGCAAAAACCACGAGCACCTCAGGGAAATCTAGTGAGGCAGGTCTAAACAATCAGTAACACTAACTCGTATCAGGTCACAACTGCTCTCAGAATAATTAGGCAACTTGCCAGATTGCTTCAACAGATCCTTTGAGACGATCTCTATGTCCTCTTGGCCCAGGTCTGAAGCAGAAGGCCAGGTTTGGTCAGTGGAGTTACACCTGCTCATTCCAGCTACCTGATTGTCTCAAGCTTTGCACCACATGTCACCATTGACACCTGTGCCAAGCGAGTGTGAAGTGCAATCAGATTGGGACAGCAGTGTTTTAGGCTTACTTTGTACAGGTGTAACCGATGAGGCACAGTATGAGAGGGGGAGTTTTTGCTGTGTCTCTTTGTGATCTGTTGGATCATGAGGGGCCCCTATTTTGTATCATCCCACCAGCAGTGTTTCCAACTCTTGCCTTTATCTTTCTTGCTGCTGCACTGAGCTCAATGGTATTTTATATCAAGCCTTGCAGCATCTGGTGTTTTTCTGAAAGCCCCACTGGCTGGAGTTACGTGATTACATAACAGAGAATCTCAGCTTTCTTTTTTTTTAAAAAGGCCAGGGTTGCTCCTTTTGACCAAACTTGCTAGTCACCGCTTGGGGCCCTACGGGTGTTCCGGTAGGGAGTAGAAATTGGAGCTAGGTATTTCTGTGATGTTTATTTACAAGGAATGTACAAAGTCCTGTGCCTCTGAATGCAGAGGGAATCAAACAGCAAGAAACAACTTCTGTTGCTCACAGCACCAAGCACATGCTTTTCAGCCTGCACACCTGACCCAAAAAACCTCTCCCCAGGTTTCTTCTGGGGTCAGCCACATGCTTTCAGCTGCTAGGGTGACCAGATGTCCCAATTTTATAGGGACAGTCCCAATTTTTGGGTCCTTTTCTTATATAGGTTTCTATTACCCCCACCCCCCTGTTATGATTTTTCACACTTGCTGTCTGGTCACCCTATCAGCTGCTCATTCCTTCAGGTTAGCTTCTATTTCTCTCCTCTGTCTGGTCTCAGTTTCTGTGTGTTCTCTTCCCCCCAATACCCAGTTGAATTCAATAGGTGCTGCTAGTCTCTAGGCAGACTTTATTAGGCTTTGTTTTAAGTGTGTCCCCTTAACTGTCTCTTACAACTGGCTTAAATGGGCAACTTCTTCACGCTTTTGACTCCTCCCATAACAAAGTTTCACCTGCCCTAGCTCATTGCAGTAGGTTTCTAGCCCTCACGGATGCAGAGAAAAGCTGGAAATCACAATGTCTTAAGTCTCAAAAACCAGACAGCCAATAATTGATCATTTTTATATTATCGTGATTTTTAAGCTAGTCTTATGGTGTGTTTTGGGGGTGGAGCTGACCATGACTGTTGAGTGCTGGGGGCTGGCAATAGTGCCCCAGGTCTCCAGTCATTGTGGGGGCAGGAAGTCACTTGTCTCTGTGGTGAGAATTGCTAATGGCAGGGGACTGGTTTCCAGTGGGATTTCCCGCAGGGGCAAAAGTTGCTGCCTCCTCCCAATGGGGGGCCTTGGGCTGGGTGCCTGGGTAACTCTCACAAGCTAAGTAGGGCCGCTCTGGGTCAGCATGTGGAGGGGAGACCCCCCTCCCATAGAACCCTGTTGTAGTGGAGCTCAGGAGTGGGGGGAGGGGAGGGGAGGGACAGCCCTGAGACAGGTGAGCAGCCCCTCCACAAGCCCCGCCCAGCTTCCATCGATCTCTCAGGGCTCGATCGTTCTTCCCTGGCCGCTTCTCTCGGCGCTCCCAGCCGGGGGGGTGATTGCTCTCGGCGTGCGCTCGCTCTCCCCTGGGCCAGGCCGGAGCAGTCGCTCGGCGGCGGCGGCGGCGCGGGATGAGCCTGGCGGGGGGCAGGGCGCCGCGCCGCACGGCGGGGAACCGGCTGGCGGGGCTGCTGACCGCCGAGGAGGATGAGTTCTACCAGACCACCTACGGGGGCTTCACGGAGGTGGGGGGGCAGTGACTGGGGGGGATGGGAGATGGAGCTGGGGGAGGGGAGCAGTGAGCGTGGGGGGGCTGTGAGGGACCCCAAGAGGGTAGTGGGGGGGGCTTTGTGGGGGGGAAATGGGCCCCTTGGGGGTCAGAGTTGGGGGGCGGGGGAGTGTGTAGCAAGACCCTGTGGAGGCTGAGTTGGGGGGGGGCAGGGTGTGTTGGGGTGGGGGCGGCGGGGCCCATGGGGGGGAGCAAGCCTGGGGGAGCGGGACTCCCAAAGGGGCAGTGGGACCAGCTCAGCCATGACTGTTGTTTGCCCCCCCCCCCGCTCCCGGGCAGGAGTCGGGAGATGACGAGTACAAAGGCGACCAGTCGGACAGCGACGACGAAGTGGACTCGGACTTCGACATCGATGAGGGCGACGAGCCGGCCAGTGACCAGGACGATGACGAGCCCAAGAGGAAACGCAGGGTGGTCACCAAGGCTTACAAGGTGAGGCTGAAGCAGCTGGTTGTGGTGCTGGGTTTGGGTCTGTATTGGGGTAGCACCTAAGAGCACCCACCAGTCATGGACCAGGACTCCAGTGTGCTGGGTGCTGTATAGACAGCGAAAAAAAGATGGTCTCTGCCCCAAAGGGCATCCAGTTGAAGTACAAGACAGGAGACACCAGGTGGACACAGACGGAGGCGCACAAGGAAACAACAAGACAACCACAGTCAGCATGACGGGCAGTGGTCTTAACTCACCAGCTGTCTAACCGCTGTTTCCGATATAGTCGTGTTGGGCTGAGCGAGGGACCCGCATGAAAGCTGCTCCCAAAACTCTCAGTACAACCAGATTGTAATCTAGTTTAGGGGGTAGCCGGGGAGTTGTCAGAAATTCCATTTGTAGGGTTTTTCGTTTATGATCAACAGCAGAACCTTGACAACATCTTCAATTAGTGCCTTTCAGGAGTGGGAGTGCAGACTCCTGGTCAGGACTCCAGGGTTCTATTCCTGGCTCTTGGAGGGAGTGATGTCTAGTGGTTAGAAACTGACCATACTAAACAGACTGCAGCAATGGTCAATGTAAATCAGAGGTTGAAAATGTTCTTTCTGTAATCAAAGGTGTAACTAGCAATATGGGCAAAGCACTTTTCTTTTTAAAGGTGTTTATGTTGTCAGGGGCCCTTCTCTCAAAAACATGCTGCAAAATCCCTTGTGGCTCTTTATTTAAATAGGGTTGACATCTCCAAAGCAGCATTTGGAGGAGAGATAGCTCAGTGGTTTGAGCATTGGCCTGCTAAACCCAGGATTGTGAGTTCAATCCTGGAGGAGGCTACTTAGGGAATCTGGGGCAAAAATTGGTCCTGCTAGTGAAGGCAGGGGGCTGGACTCAATGAGCTTTCAAGGTCCCTTCCAGTTCTAGGAGATTGGTATATCTCCAATTATTACCTTTATTAAATAGCAAGCCCTCAGGAGGTTCTATCTTTCCCTGCATCATTTCTTTTCTGAACCCACTAGGAACCCATCAAAAGCCTGAGACCCAAGAAGCCCGATACAGCTGCTAGCAGCTCCCAGAAGACGCGAGAGGAGAAGTCTGCACCCCTGGAACTCCAGGATGAAGTGGGAGACAGTAAGTGTGTCTGACGCTCATTAGGATCAAATGTATTGCCTTTAGGTGGGCAGAAACCAGTTGTTTGTAAGGCTTTCTTGAAGCTGCTGCATCCATTTGCAGGGCAGAGGTTTGATTCAAGGTTATTCAAGTACTGCTGCTGGGCTGAGCTGTGAGCCGCAGACAGGGAGGAATCATTGTGGGGCTGCTTTGCTGGTTTCTATGCTGTCTCTGCCTGCCTCACCCAATGTCCTGACTTTCCCTCCCACTCCTTGGGCCTACAGGCCGCAAGTACATGCGCCAGTCGACTACGGAGCACACGCGCCAGACCTTCCTGCGTGTCCAGGAGCGTCAGGTGCAGTCGAAGCGCAAGAAGGGGGGGCCGAACTGTGACAGGCCGCTGACGCAGGAGGAGCTGCTGGAGGAGGCCAAGATCACAGAGGAGATTAACCTGCGGTCTCTGGGTGAGTGAGATGGGTAGGAGGGCAAGAGGCTTGTGAGGTCTTCAGGCAATAACCCTCCCCCCACTGCAGTGGCAGAATTGAGCCAGACAAAGAAGAGACATGAGCGGCGTGGGGTCAGGGAGTGAAATGACTGGGGTTAGGGGCTTATGTAAGAATGGGGCTTAGAGCAGCTGAATGAGAGGCCCTGGGAAGCACACAGGCTGGCAGCAGGACCCTGGCACACCAGTCAGGGCTGTACTGGTCCACTGGAGACCACATGATCTGATAGAGCACAAGGTTGGGAATCGGAACGCCCAGGTTCGAGTGCCAGCTCTGGAAGGGTGTATTATCTAGTAGTAGAACAGGGGACCTGGAGTTAGGACTCCGGGGTTCTGTTCCCAGTTCTTGAAGGAGAATGGAGTCTAGTGGTTAGAGCAGTGTGGGGGTGGAATCTGGACTCCAGGTTTTATTTCCATCTCTGCCATGGGCCATTAATTTCACCACTCTGTGCCTCGGTTTCCCCAACTGTAAGTGTGGATAATGCTACCCAAGCATTAGTTCTGTGGATGATATATAGATGTGCACCTCCACTCACCATCATGAATGGTTCAGAATTATAGGCATAACACAGGAGTTCTCTGGCTCATTCAGATACCAGCCACCCCTTATGGGAGCCCGTGTCCCCCTCCTTGGTTCTCAGACCGCAGGAAGGAGTTTGCAGACCATTGGTGACCTGCAGCGTGAGAGCTGCTGATGTGGCACAAATCCTTCTGAAATGCTGGAGTCACACTCACAGTTAATGGCTCTTGCAGTGCTTCCATGTGGTACCTCCCAGTGTGAAGCAAAGAGCCCAGAGCTCTGAGGGCAGTCGAGTGGGCTCAGTAGCCGGATCGATGACTGGTGGTGTTTTCCAAGCTGCCCCATTGTTCCGAGCCCTGCTCCGTTCACCCTTGGTTCAATCGCCCTTGCAGAGACCTATGAGCGGCTGGAAGCTGACAAGAGGAAGCATGTGCAGAAGAAGCGGAAGTGCGTGGGGCCGGTGATCCGCTACTACTCGGGGACTATGCCGCTGATCACTGACCTTGGGGTGAAGGAGGAGAACGTGGATGTGGAAGGGTAGGTGTTGGGGATTGTATTCACTCCTCCCATCCCCCTAGCCCCTCGGGATGGGCTGCCAACTCCCTCCTAGGACTCACTGTCCCTGCTGACTCCTGCACTCTGGCTGGCAGGTGCCAACCCCACTTCCTAGGGGATTCCCCTGAGCCAGCTTGTGGGAGACATCAGCCCCGTCTTGCAGACCCCAGCCATTCAGTCAGTCCTGTTTGGCATCCCAGCCTTCAGCTGCTTCTCTGAACTGGATCCTAAGTCCCAACAGCCACCGATTTCTTTGTCATTAGCCGCATGAGTGTGATCTGGATCCCCCCAGGCGACAGGTGTTTGGGCCCTGGTTAGTCTCTGGCTGAGGACGGGGGCCAGTTGTGGAATTCCCACCTGGACCTAGCGTGAGTTTCAAACACAGCTCAGGCCCATGCTGATCCCTAGCACCTCCCGTACTCCAAGGGTATCCCAGCTGGGGATGGTAGGATTAGAACTCAGGCTTGGATGAGGCATGGCCGTGCCTTCTTTTGCTAGAACCTGCTGCCTCAAGCTGGGATTTGTGTGGGGTTCGCACCCTGCCTTGTGCAGAGGTTGCCTGTAGATCTTTAGTGAGCACAAGTGCCTGGTACATCCTTTGTACCCGCCCTGCAAGCTCTCCAAAAGTCCTGTGTGTCCTTGTGCCCCCTCATCCCCAGAGCCCTGGATGTTCTTACTTCCGCTGTTGCATTTGAAGCTTGAGCTGATTCCTGTGTTTTCTCCCCACCCTCAGGTTGGATCAAGACATGCAGCAAACAGCAGAGGCTCCCCAGGCTGCTGCCTCCCCGGCTGGCAAATGCTCTCGCACCTTCATCACCTTCAGCGATGACGAGACCTTTGAGCGCTTCTTCCCTAAAGCCAAGCAGCCCAAGCTGCCCGTGAAGGAGATCTGCCCCGTCACCCACAAGCCGGCCGTCTACCGGGACCCCATCACCGACATCCCCTACTCCAACATCCGGGCCTTCAAAATCATCCGTGAGGCCTACAAGAAATACATCACTGCCCATGGGCTGCCCAATGCGGCGGCTTCTGCGGCCCTGGGGGCGGGGCCGCCTGCAACGGACCCAAATGTCCGGGCAACCAGGCAGAAAATCATCATCAAACAAACCGTCCCGGCCACATAAAGCCCAGGAGTGTCTGTTCCCTTTCCAGGAGGGAACTTCTTAAACGGACACAGGCACCTTTGGGAGGCTCAATATTGACCCACCCCTCCTCCGCCTTCCCTACGTATCTTTGTTTTTCAAACTCAAACGGGTGGTGGTTCATTGCTCTTTATTTATTTCATTTTTTAATGAAAAAAGCAATGCCTGCAGCGGTCCTACCAGAACAAACCAGCCTGCACAGCCTCTCCCTCCTGGGAGACCCTACGGAAAACAAACCAGCCTGCACAGCCCGTCCCTCCTGGGAGACCCTACGGAAAACAAACCAGCGTGCACAGCCCATTCCTCCTGGGAGACCCTATGAAAAACAAACCAGTGTGCATAGCCCATTCCTCCTGGGAGACCCTACGGAAAACAAACCAGCGTGCACAGCCCATTCCTCCTGGGAGACCCTATGAAAAACAAACCAGTGTGCATAGCTCGTCCCTCCTGGGAGACCCTACGAAAAACAAACCAGCGTGCACAGCCTATCCCTCCTGGGAGACACTTCAAAAGACAAACCAGGGTGCACCAGCAGAGGCATGCAGTGGGTGAGATCACTTATTCTGTAAGGAGCAGGATGGATTTTAAGCTCAGAAATGGTGCCTGTTGTTTATCCGTTTAGAAAGATAATAAAATGACAGGAAAGACGCTGTCTGCGCTGTGTGGCTCATTGCAGGGAGGGGAGGAGCTGGTGAACGAGGCCGGATTCTGCTGCAGCCTAACATCCCCTTCTCACTGATCAGCTACAGCAGGGGCAGTGCCAGTGTACGACTGCCCTGCCCTGGAGAGCGTCAGGCACCAGGTGACATTCAGTTGGTTCTAGCTGAGACTGCAGGCAGCGTAAAACGCCCATTGCAAAAGCCAGAGGCGCAAGGAGCCGTTTGCGCTGAAACCCTGACGCGTGGCACTGACGAGCCTTGGCAGGGCTGTAAGGTCCAGGCGGTTCCGGGTCTCAGACAGGTTAGTTGGTGTCTGCCTCCTGCTAGTGGGGCTTGGCCAGCCTGCAGGGCTCTGATAAGTGTCAGTTACGCCCCCGGGAGGTTCAGAGCGGCGTGTTATTCCTCGGGGTTGTCAGGCAGCATCGCCAGCCCGGCTGCTTCAGTAAGGAGAGAAGGGAAATAAAAGAACCCCCCATTCCAAAGGCGATTTCCTCAGTCGCCCTCCCTGCCCTGGCCCAGCCGATTTCCTGCCTATGTCCACTGCCAGCTTGATCCCTGCCCCCTCTCTACCCCACTCTGGTTTTAAATGTCTCGGGCACTGGGGATTCTGCGCCTTGGGGGATGAGTCTGCTGCACTGGAGAGCTTGTTACGAAGGCATTCCTGAGCTTCAGCTTAAAATTCTCTCTCTCTCGCTCTTAGTTACTCCGCAAGCCATTCTTCCTCCTTGCAGCTGGCTATCATCGTCCCCCCACGCCCCATCCCCTGCCCACAGGGTACAGCTTAGTTCTGCCTGTCTAGCATCTTATCCAGCCCTGTCCCCAAAGTAGCTTAATGCTTTGCCCATGGTTGTGTATTGATCCTCCCAGGGATTTAGCATTATCCCCATTTTACAGATAGGGAAACTGAGGCACAAGGTCTCACGCTAACACGGGGAGTCAGAGCTGGGAATTGAATCCAGATCTCTAGAGTCGCAGTCCAGGGCCTTAACTGCAAGCTCATCCTTTCCTTACCCCACACCTCCATTAAGCTGTCCTCATAAATCAGCCCCTCATCTCCCTTCTGTTTCTCTTCTCTAATTCAGTTTAATAGATTACAGGCCAGAAGGGACCTTTATTAGGTGTATTACGATACCAGCTGGGAGGTGCAGTCATAGACCAGGATCCCATGGTGTTGTATGTTATTTATTAGGTGTATTATGGTAGCAACTGGGACCCCCAGTTTCGGACCAGCAGTCCACTGTGCTCGGTGCGGTACGAGCACATCAAAGAGACGATCCCTGCCTCACAGAGCTCTCAGTCTCATCCGCTCATCTGATCCAGGCCGTGTCTGATCCTGAGCTAAAGCCAGGATTCCCAGTGCGGTCACATGGGATCTGGAGTGAGAGGGGTCCTCTCTTCTCAGCTCTGCCAGGATGCCTGTGTGGCTGGCTCTGATCGGCGGGAGCCCTTCCTGCTGCTAAGGCCTCATCTCATGCCCACTCCACCTGCAAAGCAAAACGGGCAATCGAGAGCTGCCCCCTTCAAGTGGCAATTCTCACATTTGACCACTGGGGGTCTGCAGGGCTCTGGGAAAACCGGCTGGGCAGTTGGAGTGATTGATAACCAGCCTGTCTATGTGATCTCGCTCCCCCACCCTCCCCTTTGCCCAGCTGGAGCTAAAATAATAAAATGCTGATCTCACACACTTCGCTGGCGGTATCCCTTGCCTCAGCACTGCGCTGCTGCTACTTTCGCCCAGCCTGGAAAGGCAGCGTCCTGGACTGCCAGGGGAAGGTAAGCTGGAAGCCCTGCTCCCGGGTGGTAGATTTCTCCATGGGGCACGAGGCTGATCTAACCACAAAGGTAATATTCTAAGCGGCTCGCTGAAGGGGCACGGGGCTGGCTTGCCCTCTTCGGCCATTGCTCGTTGGGCTCTGGATTCTCACCTCCGGCTTGCGTTGGAGGGGCCGGGCTGCCCATGTGGGATCAGTGCCTGCTTTTCTGGGCTGTAGGGCAGGTGTTCCTCTTGTAGGTAGGTGAAGGCACCTTTCCCTGGTGCGGTGAGAGGCCTTCTCTGCCTGGGACATCTGCTGCTTGTACTTGACCCTTGGGGTAAACAGCTTTGTCTCCTATCATGGCTCCATGCACAACCCTGATGGAGGATGGTTCCGGCTACTAGGCCTGCTTTTCCCCCACCAAAAATATAAAAAGCACAACAGGGCTACGACATGGCTGCTCCTACAGTGCTTCGCAGCCCAGAGCGCTGTGTAAATGTTACAGACCCGTACGGGTCGGTTCGACTCGTGCTCAAATGTGGCCACCTCTGGGGAGGGCTGCAGCAGCTGTTATAATCGTTCAGGACAGGGCCCGAGTACCGTAACTGCAGGAGGAATATTAGGTAGGCAACATCGCGATTCCCAGGCTGGAATTTGGCTGGGACTCGGGGGCTAACAAGCACTAGGGGTTCTTTAGTGACGGGGGCTTGTGTGTGTTACACCTGCCACGCAGCCCTCCCTAGTGCCCCGTGCTGACCCCGTAAGGAGAGCGCCACCTATCGAATCCTCCAGCGCTGCTTCCTGCAGATCTGGGTGGAGGCCTCCAATCCAGCTTCCCAACCCAGCCTGCCCTGCTCAGCCTCTGAAACCTGGCTGGACCCCAGCAACCGGTGGCACAACCGCAGACTGAATTGCTTGGAATAAAACAAGAGGACAGTCAGGTTTTGCCTTGGGGAAAGACCAGAGGGCTATTGCCAGATTCCCAGAGCCCTCCAGGACATTGTGCCCTTGCTTTGTAGTCGGAAGCCAGCTTAACCCGGTACGGCTGCGGCTACACGTGAGCACCTGGCCGTTGTGATCTCAGCAGAGCAAGGCCAGGCAGAGTCGGGAGCAGCATGGCCGCAGGGGCTGTTAGAAAGGCTTTTTCGACTGGAGCTGGTGTCTGGCTGCTGCTTTAACATGCTCCCGGGTACTAATATAAATAATTCCCTCTGCGGCAGGTACCCCTGGGTGGCTGGCTCTGGCCTGGGTTAGACAGGAGCTCAGACTAAGCGATCAGAGCGACTCCGTCGGGCCTTAGGCTTGATTCTGAGGGCCGTATGCTGGTAAATCGAGAGTAACTGTGCTGAACACTATGGTGTGAGATCCGAATCCTTCCTTGTGGCTCTGTGGCCCCTTCTAACTCAACGTTATCCCTGTGCCCTGGCCGGTCCTGTTTGCTTATGTAGTCAGAGTGCCCATCACCGTGGGGGCTGGGCCCTGTGCCAATGAGCGTACAAGCAACAGGCGGCAGCGCGCGCGGCTTGAAGTGGGTGACGGTTCTGTAGACGCTGCCAGAGCTGGGTAAAAGGGCTGAGGGGTCGACTTCCCCAGTTCCCAGAGGGTGCTTGACCCCTCACTCTACCCCAGGCCCTGCTCTCACTCCACCCCTTCCCCAAATCCCCTGCCTCACCTCTTCCCCCAAACCTCACCCCCCGCCTCTTCCTGCCCCCCCTTTCCCTCCCCCCCCACACCTCCTGAATGTTGCTGAACAGCTGATCATGGTGGGCGGCAGGCACTGGGAGGGAGGGGGAGGAGCTGATTGGTCTGGCCACTGGCGGGTGGGAAGGATGGGCGGGGGAGGAGCTGATCCGCGGGGCTGCCGGTGGGTGCTCAACACCGACTATTTTTTCCCATGGGTGCTCCAGCCCCAGAGCACCCACGGAGTCGGCGCCAATGCCTGAGGGTAAATGCGACTCAGGCCCACTCTTTAAGATGCTCCCCAGCTGAGGATCTCCAAGCACCTCCCATTGTACTGATGCGGGAAACTCTGGGGCTGTCAGCCCTTGGAGTTCATAGATTCCTAGATTCCAAGGCCAGAAGGGACCATGGTGATCATCTAGCATAGACCGCCTCCGTAACAGGCCAGAGACCTGCCCCAAAGGAATTCCTAGAGCAGAGCTGTTAGAAAAACATCCAGCCTTGATTAAAAACTGGTGTCTGATGGAGAATCCACCATGACCCTTGGGAAATTGTTCCCAGTGGCTAATTACTCTCCTGGTTCAAAACGTGCACCTTATTTCCAGTCTGAATGTGGCTAGCTTCAATTGCCAGCCATTGGATCGTGTTCGGCCTTTCTCTGCTAGTGTAAAGAGCCTATTATTCAATACTTGTTCCCCACGCCATGGGGGTACCCACAGACTGGGATCAAGACCCACCTTAGCCTCCTCTTGGTTAAGCTAAATAGATTGAGCTCTGGAGTCTCTCGCTGTAAAGCAGGTTTTCGAATCCTTTAATCCTCCTCGCAGCTCTTCTCTGACTCAGCCCTGTGGGAGCCCCGAGAGAGCCTCGGAAAACCCACCGCACCGTGTAGCACTTTGCTCGGTGACTTTATTTAAGGCCCGTTTCTCTGCCCTGTTTCAGACCCCGCTCCAGCGGGGAGGGGCGTCTGTCCCACCTGTTCTACAGCTGCCAGCTGGCACTGCTCTCCGAACGAGCATCACGGGATTTGACACTGGGTGCCAGGCTGACCTGTGGCCAGCCAGGTTGGCAGATTCCTGGAGCAGCTGCCTTGGCAGTTTTGATCAGTCACAGGGCGGATGGCGCTGGCTGTGTCACCCCTCCATCTACCCTTTAGGTTCTGCCCCCAGTGCCCCTTCTGTGCCCAACAACCCCCTTCAACCCCTGGCCTACCCCCCTCACGCCTGGTGCCTCCTCCACCCCCAGCATGACACCCTCCATCCCCATTGTGCCCCGTCTGTCCGTCCGTCCCCAGGGCGTCCATTCCCTCTCCAGCTCCATCCTTATCTCAGGGCAGGTGCCATCCCTCTGTCACCCTTAGTCCAGCACCACCTCCATTGCCCTCCCTTCCAGCATGGACCAATGGCACCCAAGGGACTCTCTGGTCCCCTCCAGGGGCACCCTCTGCATCCTCCCACCCTGCTCAGCGCGTCTGCTTCAGACTTGTTCCCTTATCGGCGGGTGCCGATGGCTGCGGGGCTGGGACAGGCCCTGGGTGGGACCGTGGGTCTCTGATAAGGACACTGAGCTACTGCAGCTGTTTGGAGACAGGGAGGGGCAGGATTAGGGGCTGATTTAACCATTCCTGTCATGGGGCCCTTGTGCTGAGGCTTTGGGGAGGGGATGGGAGATGAGGGCAGTTAATGCACCATCCCCTCGGGAGGGGCAGGAGGTTGGCTGGGCCTGGCTGCTGGATTCCTGCCCACTGCTACTCTGGACCCTACAGTGTCTTCAGACTGCCAGGGAATTCAATAATATCCACTGGCAGTGAGTTCCACAGGCTAACCTCACTAATATCCAGTGGCAAGGAGTCCCACAGGCTAACTTAATAAGCATCCAGTAGCTGGGGGTTCCATGGAGCAATCTCACTAATATCCAATGGCAGGCAGTCCCGTGAGCTAACCTGATTAATATCCAATGACAGAGAGTTGCACTGTCCAGTCTCACTAGCATTCAGTGGCAGGGAGTCCCATGGGCTAATCTCACTAATATTGAGTGGCAGGGAATTACACAGACTAACCTCACCAATACCTGGTAGCAGGGAGTTCCATGGGCTAACCTTGCTAATAGCCCACATCAGGGAGTCCCACGGGCTGATCTCACTGATATCTTGTAGCAGGCAGTTCCAGAGGTCAACGTCAGTCCTGTCCCTCGGCAGTGACCCAGAGGTCTTGTGTGGCAGCAGGGGGTCCCATGAGTGGACCTTATGAATGCCCCACTGCAGGGAGAGCCCACATCTGTTTGTGTCCGCACCCAGGCTAAGTCTCTGCTCGGTTGTTGAGGAGGGGTTCCCTCCGACGTCGCTGAACCATGACGTCCTACCGGATGGAGCTGGAGAAGTACCGGGACATCGACGAGGAGAAGCTCCTGAGGGAACTTTCCCCCGAGGAGCTGGACCAGCTCGACCTAGAGCTGCAGGAGATGGATCCCGAGGTGAGGCTGCCCCCGGGCTGGCACAAGAAGGGGGTGACGCTGCGGCTTGGGGGCAGTTGCTGACCTCTGTGCTCCAGGCTTCGAAGCCTCAATCCCGTCCCCACCCCACCCCTGACCCTCACCTATAGCCATGACGGTCATAAAACTCTTCAGAGCTCAGACCAGTGTGGGTGGGAGGGGAGTGCAGTTCAGTGGTTAGAGCAGGGGGCTGGGAGCCAGGACTCCTGGGTTCTATTCCCAGCTCCGGCACTAGCTCCCTGAGTAAACCACTCCCCTGCTGTGTGCCTCAGTTTCCCCACTGTAACATGGGGCATAGGCACCAGGCTTCATTCATTGCCACTTGCAAAGGGCTTCGTGCCCCTCCTCAGGGGCAGGGGGCATGTGATCTCTATGGGGGGCTTGTGCCGCCAGTGACCCCTTCCCGCCTCCCTCTCCCAGAACATGATGCTCCCAGCTGGGCTGCGCCAGCGAGACCAGACCAAGAAGAGCCCGACGGGGCCGCTGGACCGGGACGCCCTCATGCAGCACCTGGAGAAGCAGGCGCTGGAGGTGAAGGAGCGTGAGGACCTGGTGCCGTTCACCGGCGAGAAGAGAGGTACCAGGGCAGCGTGTGTGCGGGGGGTGTGCACGGGGGCGTGGCTCAGCCTGACCCGGCACTGGCACAAATGGTACAGTCTCTTGCACTTGCCTGATTGCCCCCCTGATTGGGAGAGACGGGCTCCCGGCCCCAGCTGCCAGGAGGTCCCTGGCCATGACATGGGGTCAGTGCCAGAGGATACGTGCCCCCCACCCCTGGGACAGGGCTAGGTCTGAGGGGGGGTCTGTGCCCTTGGCAGCTGTGGGGGTTCATTCCCCTTGGGGGCCGTGCTAGGGGGTACCCAGCCCCCATGCAGGGACAGTGCCGGAGGGGGCAGGTGCAGCACCAGAGCAGGGGCAGCACCTGGGGACACCCCTCTCCTGTGTCTCTGGGTGGCCAAGCCGTGGTGGGTCAGGCAGAGCAGGCCAGGGAGAATGGCCCAGAGCCTATTGGGGGCGCTGCCTTGGTCTTTGGGGGGTGGGCAGGGCCGTCCCTGGGTGCTGCTGGCCGAGTGTCTGCCGAGGTGCTGGGCTGCAGGGCCAGGGCGGAAGGGATTCTACGGAGCTCAGGCCAGGAGCTGCGGCTGCTCCAAAATATCTTGGTGAGCAGCTCGGCTGCCCCGTCCGATCCAAGCTGGGGTCCCACCAGCCCAGGCACAGCAGCTCCTGGCCCTGGAACCCACACCTTGGCCTGGTCACTCCTCTCCCCATAGCCCCGGGGAGCCAGCAGCGACTGGCGGGGCCGGCGCCTTGGGGCAGGGGCAAGGGCAGAGCTGCTGAGGTTCTGTGGAGGCAGCAAGGGCTAGTGGGCACCAGGCTGGGCCTCAGGATACCTGGGTTCTATTCCCACTGGCCCTTCCCTTCTCGGTGCCTCAGTTTCCCTTGTCTCCCAAGTCTGTCTGGTCTATTGAGACTGGGATCTTCAGGGCAGGGAGCGCCTCCCACTCTAGGTCTGTGCAGGGCCCCAATCTCAGCTGGAGCCTCTGGATGCCACCCTAAAGGGCCAATGCTCTATTCTCTGATTGGGGACCCCTCCTGTGAGGCTCCTCCCCCTGAGCCGCCACCCACCGTGCTGCGCACCTCAGGGTCCATTCCCTGGCGTCACCACGGCCCCAGCCCAACGGCCTCCTGCGGCAACCGGCTTCCATTTCGGCTCGAAGGGCGGCCGGGGCCGGAAGTGACTCCCCTGCCCCATCCGCGGGGCCTGGGGTCCACCTGGTGACCCCAACACACCTGGGAGACTCGCCAGGGAGGCCCAGGAGGGAATGGGCCATGGAGGCTGAGTTGCTCTCTGGCCCCACCGGGGTTCCCATGGGGGGCAGCATAGGAGAAAGCTGAGCCCAGGCTCTGCCCATCCTGTGAATGCCCGGGGCTGCCAATCAGGGGACGTCTTCTGCCACATTGGAAAAATTATACCGAAAATGCCCCCAACCCCACAGAGATCGTGGCACTAAAAGATCCGCCTGGGGCCCTGGACCAGCAAGGCAGGGCCCTGGGGCAGAGACAGCGTCCGTGGGAGATGCCGGGTCACCTGCCTGGCTCCTGAGCACCATTGAGCTTTAAATCTGCCTCTGGCTGCTAGGGAGCTGGAGTCGCTGGGAGCGTCAGGCTGGGCTGGGGGACGTCTGGGAAGCAGGGCTCTGCGACGGCAGCCCATGGGGAGGGGATCCTCCCGCCTTGCTCGGCTGGCAGGACAGGAGCCGCTCACCGGGGAACCCCCGTGACGCAGGTGGAGGCAGCAGGCCTGGTTCTGGTGCGTTCACGCCCCTCTGTGCTGCTCTGGCCTGGGTGTGGTTGGAAACGGTGCCCCTGAAAATCCTCCCTGTGCCGGGACCTCCCCAGCCAGTGTGCAGCTGGCACGAGGGCCCTGTGCCCACCCTGCTCCCAGCCCCGCTGCGGGGGGTCGATCGGGGGTGTGGCTGTAGCACCCTGTGCTGTGGCCATTCTCGGCTCCCCAGGGTCCATTCAGCGTGGGGCGGGTGTGCGGCCATGCTGCACTGTGCCTCTTCTTTTCTCCCCACGGCCCACTGGGACCCCGGGCTGCTCCACCTTACCCTGGGTGCCAGGCAGGGCCCTGCACCAACCCAGAATCCAGGGAGAGCAAAGGCGACTGAGCCCCCCCGCCCCCCAATCCTGCTCCAAGTGCAGAGTGACTGGGATCAGCCCAGTGCATGGGCGCCACATGTCCTGTCCATAGCCCCTGGCCACCTGATGGCCCATGAACTCCCCGCTTCCCCCTCCGAGCATGATCACAAGCAGGTGCTGGCAGGGACGTGCGGCATCAGAACATCGTGCTCCGGGAGACGGGCCCGCCACGATGCACCCGTGAAATGAAACCCAGGCCAGGGTGACACTGCCCCCAGTGCCCCAGCTGGGCAGGAGGTGCCTGGAGCGGTTGCTGCTGCAGCATCCTGAAAATCAGGTGTCCGACAGTGGCTGGTTTCCCCTGAGGCTAAGAGCCCCGGGGCGCTTCCAGGCTGGTCACATCAGAAAAGCACTTTGCTCTGCTCCATCTCCCGCAATCTTCCTCTGGCCCCCGTCCAGTGCAGGACCTCCTAGTCTATGCAGTTTCCTGTCCCACCCCGTGACCGTGGCCCGCGGGCACCGTCCAGGCGTGCATTAAGCCACGTGACTGACCCCTGCCATGTGTGGCTTGTTCTCTCGCCGGGGCGGGTGTTTTGGTGGTGTTGGAGAAGGGCCGGGCAGAGAAGCAGACCGGGGGCGGGAGGGGTGGAAGGCTGGGAAGATCCAGTCCTGGGGGAATTCATGCCCCAGTCTGGGACCAGCCCCCGAGGAAGCCCTTTCTGCTGCACACATGGTAGAAAGCTCCCCTGGGCCTGAGGAGCTGGCAACCATGGGCCTCAGATTTTGGGTCTTCCAGAGCTGCTGGGCCACTGAGCTCTTTGCGGGTGAGGCCCGAGGCTCTTCCATGGGAAGGCAGCATCGAGAGTGGCGTATCTGATCTAACTGATGTGGGATCTCACGCCGCTGCCAGCACCCATCCCAGCCCTCCCGGGTTCAATCCTGGGGGCTACCTTCTCTCCACCTCTGCGCTGATCAGGACCATCTGGCCCCTGGTGCGCCCCTGTCTGTCTTTCTGCACGTGTTGTCTCTCGACTTAGACTGGCAGCTCCTTGGGGCAGGGGCCCTCGCCTTGCTGTGTGTGTGTGTAGTGGGGCTGGGACTCGGCGATACACACCCTGATCATCTCTAGCCCTGGGGGCTGGCATGTGCTCCCGGCCGTGAAGGGGCTGGAGCGAATGAGTCACAGGAATTTTACAGAGCCGAGGCCAGAACTCCCTGCGGGGCTGTCAAAAAGATCGGCCACACTCCTACATTCTGTCACTCAGCGCTGCCCCGGCCTTCAGTTGGATTCTCCTTTGCTTCCGGTCATGACCTCATGTGGCTGTTAAACAGCTACAGTGTTCTGCCCCAGAGGTGGCTGCATTTGTGTACCCCCCATCTGATCTGGGACGGCAATTCCTGCTCCGGTGCTGGGGGAAGGAGGCATTCCAGGGCAGAAGGCACTGTGGGAATCGAAGATGCCGTCACCAGTCGATGGCTACCTGGCATCAACAGGCTGCTACTTATAACCTCGTGGAGGCAGGGGGGAATAGAAACCACATCTTCCTACTCCAAAAGTCCAGGCTCCTGCCACATGAGCAGCAGGAGAATCTCCACTGGTCGCTGGCAGTATAGGGCATATGCCACACATGCTGATTCCATGAAGCAGAGGGCAGTTGAGTGCATACACCACTATGTTACGGTTCTAACCTTCGCTGCTCTCCAGCCCAGACGCTAACCCCAGTCTGTCTCTCTGCAGGGAAACCCTTTATCCCAAAGAACCCTCAGCGGGAGATCCCCAAGGAGGAGCAGATCACTCTGGAACCTGAGCTGGAGGAAGCCCTGGCCAATGCCACCGATGCAGAGATGTGCGACATTGCAGGTGAAGGGCTTGGGGCCCTCAGAGCAGCAAACCCCGTCTGCTTTGGGGCCACGGCGGTGCGGGAGGCAGCAGTACCCTGTCTGCGTGCTAGTGGTGAATGCCTGGGGCCCTGGCTCTGGCTTGACGTCGCTGCAGCTGGGCGACTGGCATTTCCGGGGTGGGTGTGTTGTGACTGGGGCTGAGCTAAGGTTGGCCGGGTCCTGGCTCTGGGGTGGGGGGATTCAGGTGGAGCTAGTGAGATGCTGAGCTCCCCGGGTTGGGTCATAGGTTTAATCCCCACGGCCCAGAGACCTCTGGAGCATGAAGCACCAGCTCTGCAGCGGGAGCTGAACGGTGAAGCTGTTGTCCACCATGTGTGACCGCTCGAGGGGGTGGGAGACGCTGAGAGCAGGGAACAGGTGCCCGCCTACCTGGACATCATCCTGGGGAGCCGGGGTGGGTACCAGGGCTTAGAGCTGGGGACGCAGGGTGTGGGATCGGTCAGGGGGAGCAAATGACAGGCCCGTGGGCACAGCCCCCACTGAAATCAACGGGCATCTTGCCACCTTGACCCCTCAGAGCTCCTGTAATTAGCGAGTGTGTCCTGTAACTGCGGTGGGGCTCGTGGCAGGGGAATGTGTTGCGGTTTGGGGTCTGCGGTGTGTGAAAATGCCTGCGCAGACGGGGCAGTCCTGTGCAGACCGAGCATGCCCGGGGAGCTTGGCGTACCTGGACAAACCACGCTGCCGTGTGCGTGCAGGCAGAGGTGGGTTTGTGCCTGTTGTATGCACGTCCCTGTGCGAATGCACGCGTGTGAGTGTATGCATGCGTGTGTGGCTAGGCCCCGGCGTTTGCGTGCCCCCGTGTGAGTCCATGCGCTGTGTCAATGCCTTTCCCAGTGCAGATGTGCGTATATATACCCGTGTGTCTGCATGGTTGTATCCCCTGTGCGAATACATGCACCTATGTGACTCCACGTAGGTGTGAGCACATGTGCACGTGTGGCCTGGCGTGTGCATATACTCCTGGGTGTTTGTGCCCTCGCCTTCTTTCAGGGGCTCCCTGCGGCTCCTAGTACATTCAGGCTGGCTCGTAGCCTGGCACTGATACGTGGCAGCCCTCGTAGCTCCCCGGGTGGGGATGGGAGGGCGTAGGGGGACCAGGGGGTAAAGCGAGACCCAGGCTCAGCAGCACAAAGCTCGGCCTGCTCGAGCTCCGGGACCCAGCTTTGGTTCCCTGCCCCCACGCCGCCTCAGGGATGTTCCTGCTCCTGCCCATACAAGCCACGATGAGCTCCGATTCCCAGAGCTCAGCAGCGAGCGAGCTGGCCGGGAGCCAGCGGGTGGCTAAAACGAGCAAGGCAGGCTCCAGGGCTATCCGCTTACACCCGCCGGGGAGCTGCTAGGCCAATAAAAATACGTGGGGCATGTGGTGAGAGATGACATTTAGGGGCTTTTCCTATGGCCTCCCGCAGCCAGCCCCGGGCGGGTTGTGAGCGCGGCCGCAGGGCTGCTCCGTGGCCTGCCACAGTGATAGAGAAGTGCCCTCAATCCCCAGGGTCATGGGGCACCTTGGGAGCCCTGTGTGTACAGAAATTCCTTGCCCACCCACTGACATGCAGCCACCTCTGGGGTGGAACCTGGCAGCTTTTTATAAAAGGCATCGTCACCCACTATGTGCATACCGCCATCTCTGGGGTGGAGGATTTTAGAGAGGGGGCACTCTCTCAGTGGTGAGACACAACAGCTTCTGGCGTGGAATGTGGAAGCTGCTCGTACAGGGATCATCCCTTCCCCTGTGCTGAGATGCAGCCACCTCTGGGGTGCAAGGTGGTAACTGTTTAACAGCCAACAGCAACACTCGGACTCACTTTACTGCAGCTTAGTGAAACTGGGCAGTTCCCTTCTGCCAGGCAGGTGCAGGGTGAGCCCAGGAAAGCAGAGAGCTGCAGCGACTCCCGTCCCCTACCTCTGCAGCTCAGACTCTCGCTGTTTGCTGTTCCCTCCCCAACAGCCATTCTGGGGATGTACACCCTGATGAGCAACAAGCAGTACTACGAAGCCCTCTGCAGCGGCAACATCACCAGCACCGAAGGCATCAACAGTGAGTGAGCTCCACCGGCCTGCGGGGCGGGAGGGCAGGGTTTGCGCTCATCCCACGCACCAGCTGACTCCGCTTAGTCTGTGGGAGAGCACAAGGCCTGGGTCCCTAGGTCTGGACTGTTCCCCCTGCGGGGCTGTGAACCCGCTCTCAGGAAACCAGCAGATCTGGGCTGAGAACGAAATGGGGTTTATAAATTCCTCTCTGTTTGGATCCTTATGAGTAACACAGGGCAGGAGATGTCAGGAAACAGAGGGGGCCAAATTCTCCCAGCATTTACCCTGGTGTAAATCAGGAGTAGCCACAGCGAAGCATCTTCGGCTGATCGGCGGCGTTGCTCCGGCTCCGAGGTTCGGGCCCGGTGGAGCGGGAGAGGATCGGGTGGGTGAATCTCCCCCTGCCGACCTGGTGGTGCGCGTGTGTTTCCCACCAGGCGTGGTAAAGCCGGATAGGTACAAACCCGTCCCAGACGAGCCGCCGAACCCCACCAACGTGGAGGAGACCCTGAAAAAAATCCAGAGCAACGACAAGGACCTGGAGGAGGTCAACCTCAACAATATCAAGGTGAGCTTCCCCCAGGGCAGCCAGGGGCATGGGAGAGGGTGGGAGCCCTGAGCCGTGGGGGCATCTGACTGGGCAAAGTCCTGGGGTGAAATACTGGTCCCACTAATGTCAATCATTGTGGGGCCATTGATTCATTGGGGTCAGGACCTCAGCCCCTCGGGGAATAGATATCCACCTCCCTCCATCTATCTACCCCTTCGATCCACCCCCGATATCCACCTCCCTCCATCTATCTACCCCTTCGATCCACCCCCGATATCCACCTCCCTCCATCTATCTACCCCTTCGATCCACCCCCGATATCCACCTCCCTCCATCTATCTACCCCTTCGATCCACCCACCCAATATCCACCTCCCTCCATCTATCTACCCCTTCGATCCACCCCCGATATCCACCTCCCTCCATCTATCTACCCCTTCGATCCACCCCCGATATCCACCTCCCTCCATCTATCTACCCCTTCGATCCACCCCTGATATCCACCTCCCTCCATCTATCTACCCCTTCGATCCACCCCCGATATCCACCTCCCTCCATCTATCTACCCCTTCGATCCACCCCGATATCCACCTCCCTCCATCTATCTACCCCTTCGATCCACCCGATATCCACCTCCCTCCATCTATCTACCCCTTCGATCCACCCCCGATATCCACCTCCCTCCATCTATCTACCCCTTCGATCCACCCCTGATATCCACCTCCCTCCATATCTATCTACCCTTCGATCCACCCGATATCCACCTCCCTCCATCTATCTACCCCTTCGATCCCCCCCTGATATCCACCTCCCTCCATCTACCCCTTCGATCCACCCCGATATTGACACCTCCCTCCATCTATCTACCCCTTCGATCCACCCCGATATCCACCTCCCTCCATCTATCTACCCCTTCGATCCACCCCCAATATCCACCTCCCTCCATCTATCTACCCCTTCGATCCACCCCCGATATCCACCTCCCTCCATCTATCTACCCCTTCGATCCACCCCTGATATCCACCTCCCTCCATCTATCTACCCCTTCGATCCACCCCTGATATCCACCTCCCTCCATCTATCTACCCCTTCGATCCACCTCCGATATCCACCTCCCTCCATCTATCTACCCCTTCGATCCACCCCTGATATCCACCTCCCTCCATCTATCTACCCCTTCGATCCACCCACCCGATATCCACCTCCCTCCATCTATCTACCCCTTCGATCCACCCCTGATATCCACCTCCCTCCATCTATCTACCCCTTCGATCCACCCCCGATATCCACCTCCCTCCATCTACCCCTTCGATCCACCCCGATATCCACCTCCCTCCATCTATCTATCCCTTCAATCCACCCCCGATATCCACCTCCCTCCATCTATCTACCCCTTCGATCCACCCCGATATCCACCTCCCTCCATCTATCTATCCCTTCAATCCACCCCCGATATCCACCTCCCTCCATCTATCTACCCCTTCGATCCACCCACCCGATATCCACCTCCCTCCATCTATCTACCCCTTCGATCCACCCACCCGATATCCACCTCCCTCCATCTATCTACCCCTTCGATCCACCCACCCGATATCCACCTCCCTCCATCTATCTACCCCTTCGATCCACCCACCCGATATCCACCTCCCTCCATCTATCTACTCCTTCGATCCACCCCTGATATCCACCTCCCTCCATCTATCTACCCCTTTGATCCACCCACCCGATATCCACCTCCCTCCATCTATCTACCCCTTCGATCCACCCACCCGATATCCACCTCCCTCCATCTATCTACCCCTTCCATCCACCCACCCGATATCCATTTACCTCCATCTGTTTAGCCCTTCCTTCCATCCATTCCTCGATCCATCTACATCCATCTACGTGTTTACTACTTTGATCCACCCATCTACTCCATCACCTATCTACCCCTTTGTGACCCAGGGTGCCTGGGGCCGCCCTCACTGGAAATGCCAACGTCAGGGCAGGCTGCAAACGGCAGAGCAGATACTCCCAGGACTGGTGGGTAACACTGAAGTTAAACTCCCCGACCAGTCACACACGGTGCTTCGGATCCCCCCCCACTGGTTATCAAGAAGCAACAAAAGACATCACCCAGCCCCCTTCATTGCATTCCCGTTCTCTGGCTCCCAGCTAGCCCCTGGGTCCAGCCAGGGAGAAGTGATTTAAAACCTCTGCTCACCTATAGAAAATGTTCTTCTGAGCCCAAGGGGTCAGTCAGTCACGTTACCATGTCAGTAGAGGTTTGGGTCTTACCCGGAACACCAAGCTGCCAGCCCGTGCTTTAGTACCTAACACTAAAGCGTTATTAAAGACAAAGAAAGAAGAAGAAGAGAGCTGCTAAATGGTAAAACAGTCACATACTTACAAAGACTTCAAAGTCCATTTATCACAGTGGTTCTCAAACGTTTGTACTGGTGACCCCTTTCACACAGCAAGCCTCTGAGTGCGACCCCCCCTTATACATTAAAACACTTCTTATATATTTAACACCGTTACAAATGCTGGAGGCAAAGCAGGGCTTGGGGTGGAAGATGACAGCTTGTGGCCCCTCCCCCCCCAAATAACTTCGTGACCCCCTGAGGGGTCCCGACCCCCAGCTTGAGACCCCCTGATATATTGGGTTCCTAGCAGTATTGGTGAGTTTGCTGGCTTGAAAGTTCCTCTGCTTGGATGGGTCATTCAGTCCATTGTCAGAGCTTCCTTTGTAGAAAGGTTCCTCCAGAGGTGAGCAGCAGGACTGAAGACAAAATGGAGAAGATGCAGCTGCCTTTTATAGTCTTTTGCCATGTGGCCTGTGCTTCCTTCGTTTCCAACACAAGGTGCCCAACACAGAAGCCTTTTCTGTCCATGAGCCTGCCCCTGAATGCCTTGCTGAGTGATAAGGTGCATCCTCTGCCTTCTCTCAATGGGTCACTTGTGTAGCTCATGGTCCTGAATGGGCCATCAAGCAGGCTAGCCAGTGCTGATGCCAAACTGCCTGGGGGTGTCACCCGGAGGAAGCAGAGCACAAGTTTGATATACAGACATACCTACATAGCTATAACTCATAATACAAGGGTGATCCAAACACAGAAATGAAATGATCACATCTGGCAAGTTATACCTGACATATCTGCATATCTGGCATAACTCGTTACGATTTTACAATATTGATATTCCTAATATCCTAAAGTGTCCCCCCCAGATTCCATACAGCATCACATCCTTGGATCCATCCATCTACTTCATCATCTGTCTACCCCTTTGATCCATCCATCCATCTATTCCTCCATCACCTTATCTACCTCACCCTATCCCTCCCTCCATCCGCCCACCCATCTACCTCATCCACCTCATCCCTCCGTCCCCCATCCCATCAACCCACCCATCTACCTCATCCCTCTGGCCATCCCTCCGTTGTGATGCGGGACAAACCCGGGAAGGCTCCCGTTTTCTCACTCTCTCCTCCTGCAGGACATTCCCATCCCGAAGCTGAAGGAAATCTGCGAAGCCATGAAAACCAACACCCACGTGAAGAAGCTGAGCTTGGTGGCGACCCGGAGCAATGACCCCGTGGCCAAGGTAAGCCCTGCAGCTCCCGACAGACGGAGCCGCTTGGAGCATCTCCGTTTGCTGGTCCCCCCAAAGCTTTGACAAGCTGTAGCTGGCACTGGAATCGCCGGGGAGTCTGACTCGCCCAGAGGGAAACAGCTTCCCCGAGGGGGAGAATTTTCCCTGGCTGGAGACCTAAGCCCCAGCTGGATTCAGCCAAGCACCGGGGTAGGTCCGGTTGAGCTCACTAGGTACGTCTATACGGCAGTCTGGAGGTGTGACTTCAGCACGTGTAGACGTGCCCCAGCCGGTTGATCTAGCGAGCTCGAGTAACATAGCGGTGACGCTCCAGCAACCCAGGCGGGGGCAGGGGCTTGCTGCTTGGGCACATCCCCAGGGGCCTGGGTGGGCAGGTCTAGCCCAGGCAGCTTCCCTGCTGTTTTGACTTGCGCTGGCTTTGATCTAGCGAGAGCTCAGGTCCGTGGCCTCCCTGTCGCAGCGTAGACACAAGCAGGGGGGGCTTACGCTTGGGCTTCGGTGCTCTGCTGAAAGGGGTCTTCAGTCACAGCCCCTCAGCTTGTCAAGCAAAGAACCGCTCGGGATAGGTGTGAGGCACGATGCTCTCTGGAGGGAGCCCAGGTGACCAGGCCGTGTAAGAACCAGACTAGAATACAAGCTACAGCTGAGGAGCAATTACCATTAGCTACCACTAGCGATCCCAGTGTGGTCCAGTGCGTAGGGCCCTGGCCTTGGAGTCCGGGGTTCTGTTGCCACTGGGTGATCTTGGCCATGTCACTTCGCCGCCTTGCGACTCAGTTTCCCCATCTGTAAAATGAGGGCGATGATGCCTCCCTTTGGGGAGCGCTTTGAGATCCGTGGATGCAGCGCAATAGGGAAGAGCTCAGGGTTGTTATTACTGTGGGTTATTCCAAGGGCTCTGGTTTGCAGGTGAGGGTAATTAACGATTTGGAACAATTTCCCGAGGGTCTCAGTGGATTTCAAGGCCGATGGGGTGTTTCTCTTACAGATCTCTCAAGGCCTTGTTTTGGGGAGGTTCTCTGGGCTGTGTGAAGCCGGCCGGGCCAGATGGTCACAGTGGCGGCTGTGCTGACAGGCCCTGGGTAGACTTTTAGCTCAGAACCGAACCTCCCTTCTGCAATCTCAGCCTGGGGCTCTGGGACCATCCCGCGAACCTGGCTTGGCTGGAGCTGCGTGTACACGCGCAGTCCCTTAGCCAGCGAGAGCTGGGAGGGCGTCTGTGTCTCATGTCGCTCAACAGCGACCCCGGTAACTACCAGCCTTGACTTCCATCCATCCACCTTGGAGGCCTTGATGTGGGGGCCAGCGACCTTTTAGCTTCGTGTTCTGTGCGGGGGGCACCTGGGGAGGGTGTCACCACAGCAAACCCTGCTTGCAGGCTGAGAGAGGTCGATGCGACTGACTCTGGTCTGGGACTCCCACAGGCCGTGGCTGAGATGCTGAAGGAGAACAAGACTCTTCAGAGCCTCAACATCGAATCCAATTTCATCACCAATGCCGGGATGATGGCCGTCATCAAGGGCGTGCAGCAGAACACCTCGCTGGCCGAGCTCAAGGTGGACAACCAGGTACGGCCGTGCCCAGCCGCTAGGGAACACCGGGGCGGGGTGCGATACACGGCCTGGTAGGGGCGTAGCACCGGAAGGGCAAGTGAGTCCAGGTGTCATCTGGCGGGTGGGCGGGAAGCAAGAGGTGGGGCAAATGGACCTTGGATGTCGTTGGTGGCTGGGATACAGACCTGTGTGCTGGGAGCCCCTCAGTATTAATCCCAGCTCAGCTTCTGTGGGCACATGGGGTTTCAAATCCTGGCCCCATTGACGTCAGCGGGAATTTGGCAATTGATTCTAATAGGAGTGTGATAGGGTGGGTACCTCTGAGTGCCCCCTTGTGGCCTGGGATGGCTCTGTAGCATCCCTGCCTCAGTTTCCCTTCACCCGAGTTTTTATGAGGTCCAGGTGTTTAGTTAGTTCTGCCCCCTCAGGCTAGGAGGCTGCTAATTATGACACGGGCAGGGCTGGCCCCATTTCTCCTTAAAGGATCCAGTCACCCTGTGACAAGGAAGCTGGCCATTCTGTGCCTCAGTTTCCCCCAGGTAAAACAGGCATCATGCAACCTGGATTTGTAAGGGGCGTTGACCACCTTCCCTAGCCAAGGGCCAGGTATTGTTATAACACTCCCTTATCTTTCGGGGGGTTACGAGGGGTCACATTTGTAGACAGAGGTTAATTATTAATGATGATCTCTGCTGGCTGCACGTTGCTAATCGAGGGCCTGCTCCGGGGAGGGGCAGAGCTCGCACTGCACCCCGTGGGTACATGGAGCAGAGGGGCGCAGCGCCTTGCAGCCACGGGCTGTGGTGGGGTAAGGAGAGGCCCCATGAAGTGAATGGAAAGGCTCTGGGTGACTCCGATAGGCCTCGGTTACTCAGGACAGCCAGATGCTTGGGCCGGGTATCTGCATCCAGAGCGAGGGATCGGTGGAGGGTGCAATTGGGACCAACCCGCCATCTGCCCAGAGCTGTCAGGCCTGGGGTGGGCCCCACGCTGGGCTGCAGCCCTGGAGAACCCCGACCCCGTTAGATCCCAGCGGCAGGGAGCTCGGCAGGATGGACAGATGTTCTGCTCGCCTCGCCTGCCCCGGCATCGTGCTGCCCCGCGAACGCTGCCCTGCCCTGCCCAAAGCTGCTCCTGGCTCTGAACCCCACGGGCTTGACGACTGCTCAGCCTTCCCTGCACACACAGCGAGAGAAACAATGGCGGGATCCTTTTGCTCCAAGCTACCATCCTCGGGCGCCCTCTGCGAGAGACCAGGGAGCCAGTCCAGGCCCGGATCCCGGGCTAGCGCAGGTGCCAAGGCTGGGACGTGCCCTGGAGGCCTGGGTGCCCGGCGGGACCCTAAGCACCACCTGTGCCCGAAATGCAGCCCCCACTTTCCTGACAAGCTCTCCTGGAGGCCGGTGTCCGTGCACAACAATCCCCGGTTTCCCGGGGGTGAGTAACAGGAGCCGAGGCCTCTCACCCTTGGGGCCGGCTCCGCTTTGTAGCCACCCCCCAGCAGCTGGTGTGAGATGAGTCTGGCGGCTGTCAGGCCAGCTCCCAGCCGCCCGGCAGTCTCTGCAGAAAGACCAAGGGTCGGCTGGGCCCTGGGGGCTATGGGTGGGGGGGTTGTTTCCAAGGCTACCCAGGCCTGCAGTCAGGTTCCCTGGCCCACACCAGGGCTGGTGCAGCCCATGTGGGGCTGGGCTGGAGGGGAGGCCGGTGGGCAGCCTGGGGGAAGGTGGGAGCAGAGCTCCCTGCCTCTGGGGCTAAGCTCAGCTGGGCGGTGGTATCCACCAAGGCTGCCGTTCCTCCCCCCACAGTCTCAGCGGCTGGGGGACTCGGTGGAGATGGAGATGGCCGCCATGCTGGAGAAGTGCCCCTCTATCATCCGCTTCGGGTACCACTTCACGCAGCAGGGACCAAGGGCCAGAGCCTCCATTGCCATCAGCAAGAACAACGAGCTCCGTAAGTAGCAGGCCGGGGAAGGGTGGGGAGGGGACAGACCGACTGCTCGACCTCCCTCCCTGGTCTCACTGCAGCGGCTCTGTGAGCCCGAGCCCCCTTGGATTTACAATAGGTCCCCTCGCCCCAGATTTACCCCCACTGATGCGGCTCTGTGGACGGCCTGAGGTCTGGTGCGCTCTGCTCTGGGGTGGAGCGCCTGGTTCACTGTACGATGCTGCTCCCAGCTAGCGGTGAGATCGGACAGAGCTGGTCCGAGGGTGGCGCTAATGGTGCCGGTTCTTTAGCTTAAGCAGCCCAGACCTGTGCATTTGGATGGGGAGGGTTATGGTTCAATTCCCCGCCCCCGGTGTCATTCCATGTGCTGCTGGTTAGGACAGGAAGTGAAGGCTCCTCCAGCCGGCTGAACCTGCAGTGGGGTGTGAGAGGTCAGAATGGACTTCACCCAGGACAGGGGGATTAAGACCCCAGGAGCGGTAACACCCCCACGGACCATCCCATTCCTGATGGATGTCAGCCTCTTCACTTCCTGTCCTAAACCGCCCAGCGGCATTTTCTCCCTGCTCGTCTCCGGGATGGGCCGGAGCAGATCTGGGGAGTGGGGAGAAGGTTCAGGGAGGCTGGCACTGGCTGATTGACAGAGGGTGGGGTGGGGGCCTCTAGGCTCACTCTGCCCCATCGACCCCCTTGCTGTGTCTGCCCCACAGGTCGCAAGCAGAGGAAGACATAATGCCAGGGGCCGCCGCAAGCCAGCCTGTGTGGTTACCTTTCTCCGGGGCTCGAAGCCATGGTGCCCCGCGGCCAGGGCTCTGCCTCCAGCGCAAAGCGAAGCGGAGCTTTTTGTTCTTTTTGTAGGTTTCCTGGAGCCGGCGCTCAGCTGTCGGCCCCCCGCCCCTCTCCCGCCCCATCTAGCACTCGGAGTCCTCAGCTCAGGTTACTCGTTCCTAGGAAGAGAACTGAAGCGAGTATTTTGGTTCTCACTGTAAATAAAGAGCTCACCATGCGGACAGAGGGCCCAGGCTCGGGCACTGGGGTGGGGACCAGACGCCATAGGGCCGGGAGCCGCCTCCTCCCAGGGGCCAGTCCCAGCTGCGTCAGGCTGCAGCAGGGCCACCCCGTGCCCCGCGGGGCCAGCAGAGCTGAGCTCGCCAAGCCGCAGATCAGTCCATTTGCCCACTAGCCTCCCAGCTCCCCACTCCGGAGAGGGGCACCCTGCTCCTGGATTCGCCCCCACCGCCTGCGCCTCCCTCCTTTGCCCCTGGAGCCCCCCCCTCCCCTCTCTCCCCCACAGCCTCCGGCCGTTACAGTCCTTACAGTGGTGCCTAGAGGCTGCCCGGGAGCCCTGGAACTGGCCAAGGGGTGGGAGGGGAAACTGAGGTGCAGAGCCGGGAAGGGACTTACCAAGCTCACCCCCAACTGGAACGGGGCTGAGACCCTGTGGTGCTAGTGGTGGGGCCCTACCCCCGGTGCGCTCTGCCTCGAGTGTGCCACTAACCTGACCCCCCCCCCAGTTTCCTGCCGGGCTCCCCAGCGCTGCTTGTCCAGGGCCTAGTGCAACCTCAGCTCCAGCCGCCCCAGCTCGCGCCAAACCCTGTGGCTGGAAGGTCATTTCAAGGATGCCACCACCCTCCCCCCCTGGTTCCTGCCGGCCTGTGCACACACCCTCCTCATCCTCCCCCCAGGCCCCGGCCCCCTCACACACCTGCCGCCTAGGGCAGCTCCTGGAGCAATGGACGGGCCGAGAATCCAGAGGCACCTTGGTGGGTGGGGGGTCCCCCATGGGCACTCAGCCCTCCAGCCTCACTCCTGGTGGTGCCCCTCAGGCCCTGGCTTCCGAGCCAGCCTAGCTCCTTACGGCCCCCGCCCCACTGCCCCACAGGGGCTGCCCCCTACCATAATGGCGGGGGGGAGGGGCGTGGCCCTACACAGCCATTGTCACTCTGACTCCAGACGTGGGGAGCCCTGGGCACAGACACCCCTGGGGCGAAGGAGTTCGGAGGCAGGCTCCACAGCGGGGCCATCGGGGGGAGGGCCGATGTGCCCAGGCTGGCAGGGGGGGAAGGCCCCAAGCCGGGCGCCGGCTGATGGGCTTATATGGTAACGGCGGCGCGCTGGCTCCCGCCCTGTCCCCGCAGCCGTCACGCCCACGGGCTGGTGGGGGCAGGTGGCATTAGTCAGCAAGCACGTTTGGGGCCGTGCTAAGCCCTGCCTGGCCTGGGGCTGCCAGGCTCGTAAACAAGCGGCGCTGCTCCCACTTGGGCGTCGTACTCAGCATCAAAGGGCTGCGGCCCCGGGCCGCGAGGAGCAGGGCTGGGCCTGGGCAGCTGGCAGGGCTCGCTCCAGGACACTCACGAGGCTGGGTCCCTGCACAGGTGACCACAGGCAATTCCCTGCCAGCACCACCAGGGGGCAGCACTGCAGGGGGCTATGGAGCGGGGCTGGCTCCTGGCCCCTTTCTGGGTGGTGGCCACACCTGACCGCTGCCGAGCCCCAGCGGGAGGAGGGGGCTTTCAGCACAGGACGCCTGGGTTCCATTTGCGGGTCCCAGGAGTCCTGCCCCACGCAAGGGGCAAATCAGGGCGGAGGCGCAAAAGAGCTTTACAAATGGGAGGCAGCGTTGTCCAGTGGTTAGCTCAGAGGTGGGGGAGGGGTCAGGACGCCTGGGTTCTATTCCCCGCTTTGCCCCTGACTCCTTGTGTGACCCTGGGGCAAGGCCCCTCTGTGCCTCAGTTTCCCCCTCTGTAGTATGGGGCCGCTGAGCCTGCCCTGCCTCTATAACTTGCTTTGAGATTCTCAGAGGCAGGTTCTCTGAAAGCAAAGTATCCCGTGGGCCACTGGGGATCCAGCCCCACCCGGCCCTCTGGAGCAGCGACCCTGATGCAGCTGGCCCCCAGGGCAGGCTAAGTGGGGGTAGGTGGAGCAGGGGCCGTTGTGTCACAGCAGAGAGGAGGTGGGACGCCATCGGCTTTCGCTTTTGCCCGTGATCCGGTGGATGCTGGAGACAGAAGTGTGGGGACTTTGCAGCTGAACTCCGGGCTGTCCCCAAAGGCGCTGGGCACGGACTGAAACCTGCAGCGTCCAGGGCTGGCATAGCTGCAAAGTGGCACTGCCCTGTGGCACCACCCTCCCCACTGAGCCCACCACTGCACAGACCCGGGCTGGCGCCTGCTGGGGACTCAGTGGCTGAGCTCTGGCACGATAGGCTCCCGGAGCTGCCACTGGGGGAATGGTCGCAGGCAGGCAGCGCCGCAGCCAAGCGCCCCGTGCCCTGGTGTATTTATACCCCTGGGATCAGGCCGTGAAACGGAGCGAGGGCGATCGGGTTACGGGACAGCGCGGCCGTCACCCTCAAGGAGAGGAATGAGGCCAGCACAGTCCCCCATACCCAGTAATCGGGGTTGGACCCTATCTCCGCCAGTGGCACCCCCCTCCCACCACCTTCTCCTCTTCCTCAGCTAGACGAAGGCTCCTGCGATCCTACCCACAATGCTCCCTTCCCCGCCAGGTGTCCCCTCGGCTGCCATCAATCAAGTGTGTCATGCTACCCCTCCCCCCAAGCCGGAAAGGTTTATAAGCCCTAAAATTTACACGTCTAGCAGCTGGAAACAACCGATTAAAGCCGGCGGCTCAGCTGTCCTTGGGGACCCGAGCAGGGGGTGGGCGGCTGGGGGGTGTCTCACGTGGGATTAGCCAGATCATGCCAGCCTCACACAGGGAGCGCCTGCTCCGTAGCCGGGACGGCGCCCGCCTGCTCTCTGGGCAGTGACTCCCCCTGCCCGCAATCAGCTCCATTAAGCCCAGCAGGCCCCAAGCTCCCCAGCTCCGGCCGCACCCAGGGCCGGCCCCTCTCCCTGCACCTGGGCCCCTTTCACGCCCCGTTGGCACCAGCACCTGGCCCCATGATCCTCCCCGGTCCTGGCTGCCAGAGCCCTTCGGTGCGATTCATCCCGGGAGCTCGCCCTCCCCCCGCTGGGACCCGGCGGGCACGGCAGCCCAACACCAACTGCCTATTTATAGGTAGGAGCCTGAACTACGGGCAGCCACAGCTGAGAGCAGACTGGCCTGGCTCGGCTCAGCCTCCCCCCGGGCCCGGGAAATGGGGCAGAGCAGTGCCCACGAGGTGCCTGCAGGGGCAGAGCTGCTCCTGAACTGCCTCCAGGCAGACTAGAGGCAGGACCCCCCCCGCCCAGCTTTGGCATCATGCCAAGCATCCCCCTCCCCTCCCAAGGGGCTCAGGGGCCACAGCCCCCTCGCCCTCGCCGCTGAGGTTCACAGCATGAAGTTCTCCTCTAGGCCTATTCCACCCCCAAAGCCAAGGGCCACAGGGGCTGGGGATTCCCCTCCGTGGCGTTGGACCCCCCCGGGCAGGCCCCCCCGCTCTGCCTGTATTCTGGGAGGGTGCATGTGGCCCATTCGTTCTCAGCAAGGCCATTTGGAGCTCAAATCAGCTGCTCCAAACTTGGGCCCTGCCGGTTGGGAGGAGGATCCAGCCAGTCAGCCCATGCCCGCTCACCAGGCTGGAGGCAGAGCGCCCGGGGGAGCAGCTCAGAAGCAGCACGTGCAGTGGAGCGGACGCTGCCAGGGAGGAAGTATTCAGATTTATCACTGTCCGACAGTGGTGGCTAGACTGGGGCCCGTTGCGCCAGGCACTGCAGACCCAGCCTTACAGAGCTCAAAGGCTGAATAGAGTAGACACACACAGGGAAACTGAGGCACAGGGACGGCACGGGTCTTGCCCATGGTCATGGAGCAGGTCAGTAGCAGAGCCAGGAAGAGAGCCCGGCTGTCCCGTGGCCCAGGCCTGCCCCGCCAGACCTCACTAGGAGTAGCAGCGGAGGGGGGAGCCGGCAGGCCGCCAGGCTGCTGCTGTGCCTCCCAATAACTAAGCTTACGGCGCCCTCTGGGAGGCTCCGAGAGCCGCACGGAAGAATACCTGGGCCAGGAGCTTCACAATCCTTTTTCCAAGCCGGGGGCCCTGCGGTGCCGATCCAGAGGCCCCATACCCGGTGCCAATCCGCACCCCCCTTCCCCAGCTGCCGTTCTCTGTAGCTCCCGGAAGCAGGAGGTGAACCAACTAGGTGTGCTTGAGGGGCCGCGAAAGGGCCTCACATGCCTCCCTCCTTGTTGAACTGACCAGCAGACCCGTCACAGGTGGGTCAAGGCCTTGGACTCCCACCCTTGACGAGGTCGCTTTAACGACCTGAGCCGACCCTCCACCTGCAAGTTCTGGGCCCCCAGCAGAAAGGCGGCTGGCCAGCTAGCCCCCCTGTGCTCATGCCTGGCAGCGTTCAAGCTGTATTAACGAGCGCTGGAAACTCAGCACAAGCACCGTAGCTGGGAACTTTCAGGATTCGAACAGCTGCGGCGGCCTGGGGCGAGCAGCTCCAGCGCCCTGAAGGCCCACGAGGCTCTGAGATCTGCCAGCACGCGCGGCAGCTAGAAAACTGAACAGGAGCCAGACAGCTGGAGGGGCCAACCCCAAGGCGTTGCTGCGGCCTGAGAATGGAGGATCCTGGGTCAGGGAGCAGGGAAGGGGGATAGGAACGGGCCAGGGCGCAAACTGAGGGCTGACTGGACCCGGAAAGCTCAGCTGGGTCAGTGGGAACCTCTCACTCCCCCTGTGCAAATCAGGCGTGAAGTCAGTGGGGTTACCCCAGTCTGACCGCGGACTAGGAAGGAAGATGATCCGGCCTCTGCATTTCTATCACTGGGTCTAAGGACCCACAAGGGCTACAGGAAAAAACCAGCTGGGAGACTGGGAGCTCTGGGGGGCAGGGACATCCGTCTGGCGTGTGTCTGTGCAGTGCCTAGCGCCATGGGGTCCTGGCCCATAGAGGGCACCTGAGCGCTACTGTAATACACCTAATACATAACATACAGCGCCTAGCGCCATTGGTTCCTGGTTCATGGCTAGGGCACCTGAGCGCTACTGTAATATACCTAATATGGGTTCCCGGTCATGGCTAGGGCTCCTGAGCACTACCGTAATACACCTAATACATAACATACAGCCAGTGATGAGCTGCCAAAATCTTAACAACGGGTTCCCTATAAAAAGTTCTGATTTAAGGGATGTGCGACAGCATGTATTTTTTGTACCAATAGGGTTACCATACGTCCATATTTTCCCAGGAGGTGATTAAGAACCGAAAAGCCTGACATGTCCAGGAAAATACAGATGTATTTTAATCCTACCTAAAGTTCTTTTTTAAAAAGATGGGGCTGAACTAGAAATGAGCTCCGTTTCACATGTGTGGGTGGTGATCAGGGACAGTCTCAATTTTTGGGTCTTTTTCTTATATAGGCTCCTATTACCCCTCACCCCCGTCCCGATTTTTCACACTTGCTGTCTGGTCACTCTAGGGTGTGCACATGTGTGGGTCCCAGCTGCTCCCTGCCCCCCCCTCATTAAAGCAGGTGTGCAGGGTTACTGCCCTGGGA
Organism: Mauremys mutica; assembly: GCF_020497125.1. Taxonomy (NCBI): domain Eukaryota; kingdom Metazoa; phylum Chordata; order Testudines; family Geoemydidae; genus Mauremys; species Mauremys mutica. Next base: position 21,423,194 of record NC_059088.1, on the reverse strand, counting down.
ACTGCAGGGCACCAGTGGATGTGGGGCTGGCTGCAATAGGGGCGTGGGGCAGGGCTAGCTGGAGGCAGGGAGTGACACGGGCTGGCTGTGGGCAGGTGATGCAGACAGGCGGGCTGCGGGTGGCTGTGGGCAGGGGGTGGCTGCGGGCGGCTGTGGGCAGGGGCTGCAGGCAGAGGCTGGCTGCGGGCAGAGGGTGGCTGTGGCAAGGGCTGGCTGCGGGCAGAGGGCGGCTGTGGGCAGGGGCTGGCTGCAGGTGGCTGTGGGCAGGGGGTGGGGCAGAGGGCGGCTGTGGGCAGGGGCTGGGGCAGAGGGCGGCTGTGGGCAGGGGCTGGCTGCGGGTGGCTGTGGGCAGGGGCTGGCTGTGGGCAGGGGCTGGCTGCGGGCGGCTGTGGGCAGGGGGTGGGGCAGGGGCTGGCTGTGGGCAGGGGCTGGCTGCGGGTGGCTGTGGGCAGGGGCTGGCTGTGGGCAGGGGCTGGCTGCAGGTGGCTGTGGGCAGGTGCTGGCTGCGGGTGGCTGTGGGCAGGGGCTGGCTGTGGGCAGGGGCTGGCTGCGGGTGGCTGTGGGCAGGGGCTGGCTGTGGGCAGGGGCTGGCTGCGGGTGGCTGTGGGCAGGGGGTGGCAGGGGCTGGCTGGGGGCAGGGGCTGGCTGGGGGCAGGGGCTGGCTGCGGGAGGAAGAGGGCAGCGGCTGGCTGTGGGCAGGGGCTGGCTGCGGGTGGCTGTGGGCAGGGGCTGGCTGCGGGTGGCTGTGGGCAGGGGCTGGCTGGGGGCAGAGGCTGGCTGCGGGCAGGGGCTGGCTGCGGGCAGGGGCTGGCTGCGGGTGGCTGTGGGCAGGGGCTGGCTGCGGGTGGCTGGGGGCAGGGGCTGGCTGGGGGCAGAGGCTGGCTGCGGGTGGCTGTGGGCAGGGGCTGGCTGTGGGCAGGGGCTGGCTGCGGGTGGCTGTGGGCAGGGGCTGGCTGTGGGCAGGGGCTGGCTGCGGGTGGCTGTGGGCAGGGGGTGGCAGGCGCTGGCTGTGGGCAGAGGCTGGCTGCGGGTGGCTGTGGGCAGGGGGTGGGGCAGGGGGTGGCTGCGGGCAGGGGGGCGGCTGGGGGCAGGGGGTGGCTGGGGGCAGGGGGTGGCTGGGGGCAGGGGCTGGCTGGGGGCAGGGGGTGGCTGGGGGTGGCTGGGAGCAGGGGGTGGGGCAGGGGCTGGCTGTGGGCACGAGGTGGCTGCGGGTGGCTGTGGGCAGGGGCTGGCTGTGGGCAGGGGCTGGCTGCGGGTGGCTGTGGGCAGGGGCTGGCTGCGGGTGGCTGGGGGCAGGGGCTGGCTGGGGGCAGGGGCTGGCTGCGGGTGGCTGTGGGCAGGGGCTGGCTGTGGGCAGGGGCTGGCTGCGGGTGGCTGTGGGCAGGGGGTGGCAGGGGCTGGCTGGGGGCAGAGGCTGGCTGCGGGTGGCTGTGGGCAGGGGGTGGCTGTGGGCAGAGGCTGGCTGCGGGTGGCTGTGGGCAGGGGCTGGCTGTGGGCAGGGGCTGGCTGCGGGTGGCTGTGGGCAGGGGGTGGCTGTGGGCAGAGGCTGGCTGCGGGTGGCTGTGGGCAGGGGCTGGCTGCGGGTGGCTGGGGGCAGGGGCTGGCTGTGGGCAGAGGCTGGCTGCGGGTGGCTGTGGGCAGGGGCTGGCTGTGGGCAGGGGCTGGCTGCGGGTGGCTGTGGGCTGGGGGTGGCAGGGGCTGGCTGGGGGCAGAGGCTGGCTGCGGGTGGCTGTGGGCAGGGGGTGGCTGTGGGCAGAGGCTGGCTGCGGGTGGCTGTGGGCAGGGGCTGGCTGTGGGCAGGGGCTGGCTGCGGGTGGCTGTGGGCAGGGGGTGGCTGTGGGCAGAGGCTGGCTGCGGGTGGCTGTGGGCAGGGGCTGGCTGCGGGTGGCTGTGGGCAGGGGCTGGCTGCGGGTGGCTGGGGGCAGGGGCTGGCTGTGGGCAGAGGCTGGCTGCGGGTGGCTGTGGGCAGGGGGTGGCTGTGGGCAGGGGGTGGCTGGGGGCAGGGGGTGGCTGTGGGCTGGGGCTGGCTGGGGGCAGGGGGTGGCTGGGGGTGGCTGGGGGCAGGGGGTGGCTGGGGGCAGGGAAGGTGGGGGAGGGGCGCAGATACTCACACGGGGGTGGGGGGGGGGCTGGGAGCAGCAGGACGCAGCCGGGGATTCACGGGGCAGCAGCAGGAGCCCCAGGGCCAGAGGTCCAAAGAGCAGGAGCAGCAACAGGGCCAGGAGGCAGCTCACATGGCTCTCGCAGCACAGCGCAGCGCCCCCCGGCGGCCGGGAGGAGGAATTACAGGCGTCCCAGGCAGAGCCCATCAAAGCTTCCCTCGCAGGGAAGCTAGTTAACAAGCGGTTCTAAAACCGCTTCTAAATTTAACAACGGGTTCGCGTGAACCCCTGCGAACCGGCTCCAGCTCACCCCTGCATACAGCGCCTAGCACAAGAGGGTCCTGGTCCATTACTGAGGCTTTACGGTGCTACCGTAATACACCTAATATGGGTACCTGATTCATGGCTAGGGTGCCTGAGCACTACCGGAATACATCTAATATATAACTTCCAACACCTAGCGCCATTGGTTCCTGGTTCATGGCTAGGGCACCTGAGCACTACCATAATACACCTAATACATAACATACAGCGCCTAGCACAAGAGGGTCCTGGTCCATGACTGAGGCTTTAAGGTGCTACCGTAATACACCTAATAAATAATAGTATCGGGGGTAGCCGTGTTAGTCTGGATCTGTAAAAAGCAACAAAGAGTCCTGCGGCACCTTATAGACTAACAGATGTATTGGAGCACATGCATCCGAAGAAGTGGGTATTCACCCACGAAAGCTCATGCTGCAAAACGTCTGTTAGTCTATAAGGTGCCACAGGATTCTTTGCTGCATTAACATACATATATTTTAAATGATGCGTCAAATGTAATGCAAATAGGAAGGAGCCACCTCACCAGTGGGCTGCTGCAGAATAGGCCCCAGGAAGCAGTAGAACAGAAGACGTCTGTGGTGCTTTTTAATGGATCAAGCCACCCCCGCAGCACAGGGAGAAGCCAATTCGATTCTAAGATCAACTTTTTAAAAACAAACAAACCACAGGGGAAAAAAAGGCCAGAGAATTGCCTGTTAGGCGAGAGCATTGTCCAGTGAGCTCGGGGGGGCAGGGAGCGTCTCTTTGTTCTGTATCTGTGCAGCACCCAGCACAATGGGGTCCCGATCCACGGCTGGGGTGCCTAGGTGCTACCGTAATACACCTAATAAAAGTGATCAGAACATAAGAGGGAGTCAGGACTCCTGAGTTCTAGCCTGACTTTTCCCACTAACTCATGTGGACGTTGCTGCCAGTCTGTGCCTCAGTTTCCTCACACGAAAGGGGCATGATACTTGCCTCCCTCTGGGAGATGCTTTATGATCCTGGGTTGAAAGATGCTAGATGAGCCCGAAGTACTGACTTCCTCCGGCACATCCCGCTTTTCTCTGTGTCCCACCGAGAGCTGCACCCCACCCTTGTGCTCATCCCCAGAGACAGAGCGGACCTTGTGCTGGGAACCTGTGGCGGTGGCGACATGGCAGCGCCCACTGTGAGTGACCCCAGCAGTGTCCGTGGATACAGTGATGCAGCGATGGGGGTTTCTAGGAACTGTTTGGAAACATCCTTCTTCCCTGGTGATTTACATCCAAAATCAAAGCCATGGGGGCTGGATAGGAAGATGCAAACAGGCCATTCCTGCCCCTCTGCCAGCCCCATCCCAAGAGATAGTCAGCATAGCTCAGTACCGGGCCCAGTTCCTGGAGGTATCCCACTAGCTGGAGAGGCTGAGACATCAGGATGGTGGCAGGACGGTGGCTCGTCCTCATCAGAGTCAAATTCTACATTCTCGTCTTTCACCCACTTGCCGGAAGGGTCCTGGATCCAGCCTGAGCTGAGGGAAGGACAGACAGACAGAGAGATACAAACACCAGGGCAGATGGATGCCAATTTCAGAAGACTGAAGGATGGTGCTAAGGAGATGGTTTCTCTACTGGCAAGGCACAGGACTCCTGGGTTCTATAACCAATTCTGTCAGTGCCAGTCACTCCATCCCACTCCCCGTACCTCAGTTTCCCTCCACCTGTGAAGCCATCCCTTTGTAAAGCATTTGGAGATGGATGGGCGGGGAGCGCTGTGTGGGACTGCATGCATGAGAGCCCAAGAACTAGATGGGCAGAGCCATGGAGGAGAGATGGTAGGTTAAACCCCCGGGTTGGCCCCCCAGCAAGGGGCTGCATGGGACTTAGGGGGCTTTTCCCTTTGCTGAGTGTTGAGATGAGCTCCTACCACTCAGCCCCAGGGATCGGACCCCTCCGATGCACCCTGCTGCTCTGCGGGGAACAGAAAGAAGCCAGCTCACCTCCTGAGCAGGAGATAGTGCTCCAGGGCTTGGCGCTTCTCAGGGCTGATGGCTCCAGGCTGGGCAGACAAGGAGGATTTTCTTTTGCTGCTTCTCTTGATCCTCACAGCAGGTTCCTTCTGCGAATCTAGAATGAGAAGAAAGGGACGAGATGAGGCTGTGAGGCTCGGGATGGAGCATCGCTGCCCACCGGCACCTCCGCAGAGAGCTCATCACCTCTGTGGACACGTTTAGTTCTGAGCCAAACTGGCAGCTCATGGGAGGCTGAGATCAGGAAGCTCATGTGTCGGGGTAATGGCGCTTTGCATTTCTACAGTGATCTGTAACGCCGCTCACAAACCTGAGTGACAATGACAAATGCACCCCCCTCCGGCCTGGGGATTTGCCCCAACGCAACATAGCAAATCAATGGTAGGGAGAGTAAGAGAACCCAGGAGTCTGGACTCCCAGTTCTGCCCCACTGCCCACTCTAACCACTAGACCCTACTCCCCTCCCAGAGCTGGAAATAGAACCCAGGAGTCCTGACTCCCAGCCTCATCCTCCACTCTAATGACCCCCTGGGATAGAACCCAGTAGTCCTGCCTCACAGCCCCCCCACTCTAAGCAGCAGACAACAGCAATGAGATTTCCTAAAGATGGCAGAAACATATGAGCCGCTGCAGTGAGACAGGCGAATGGTCGATTTAATTGTCCCCAGGTGCCTCAGTGGAAGGGGAAGACCCCAGAGCCTCTCAGGCTGGTACCTGCTCGAGGGCTGGCGGGTCCAGGGAGCCGCGTGGAGTGGGGGGTGTCCACAGCAGCACATCCCTCTTCATCTCTCGCCACGGAGCTTCCCGGCTCTGCTGGCTGCTTCCCAACGGCACTCCCGAAGGCAGCGGGGGCAGCAGGCTCCGGCCTAGAAGAAATAATGCTTGAGCCACTGCCATCGGGCCTAAAACAGACAGCGGGTCTCCTGAGACTACTGGCGACCACAGTGATTTATGGATAGGGAGTAACCTGCACAACTCCCCATGTAAGGAAAGTAAATATTATCCTTGTGTTACAGATGGGGAAACTGAGGTACAGAGGGGAAGTGACCAAGTCAGTGGCACAGCTGGGCACAGAACCCAGGAGTCCTGACCCCCAGTTCCCTGTTCTAACCACCAGACCTGCTCCCCTCCCAGATCTGGGAACAGATCCCAGGAGGCCTGACTGCCAGCCCCCCTGCTCTAACCACCAGACCTCACTCCCCTCCCAGATTTGGGAAGAGAACCCACGCATCATCTCTCCTAGGCCTCTGCCCTAATCACCTAGGGCTGGGAACAGAACTCAGGTCCCCTGCTCTGACCATTAGACCACACTCTCTTCTCAAAGCTGCTGCCTTTACATGATATGCGTTTCACTGCTGAAGGCACAGAAGAGACTCGCAATCCCCTGCGCTGAAACCATTCCCACTACACTCAGCGCCTGGCCCACCAGGAAAATGATCAGCTTAAGGATTCAGGGCCAGATCCTCAGCTGGGGTAAATCAGCACCGTACCATGGACATCCACAAAGCTATGCTAACTAACACCCCCTGGGCCAATGGCCCTTACAGAGGAACGGAGCAGAAAAGCCTGCCGCGGGCAGATGTCCAGCAGATGGTGGCACTACCCTGCAACAAAGACCTTGCCAAGGCAGTGCCTTGCTCTCGTACCATCCTCCGACGTCATGGCAAACCCCCGACCCACGCTGGCAGGGAACGCATAGGTATTACCTGTTTCTTCGGCAGCAGCTGTTATAAGGAGAGGCTTTCAGCAAAGCATTCTGGGCAATCTTCCTGGTCTGAGCCAGCAAGGGTGCAGGGCACGCAAGATCCTAAGGAAAACACAGACAAGCTCAGCCGGGTAAAGGTCGTGGGAGGGGCTCCCATAGGGCGCACATGCCAACCTGCGTGCCCGCCTCCTCTGCCCGCAGGAACTCCTGCTGCCGCCGCTTCTGCACCTCATTCTCGTGCGACCGCTTCTTTCCATAGAACGTCTGCAGGCCTGGGACACAGAGAGAGACAGACACAGGTAATCCAGGCAGCGAGAGTCTCGCCAGGCAGTCTGCCACCCAGACGAGGTTACACTGCCAATGGGCTGCCCAAGTGGCTGTGGGTTTGGGGTGGCACGGACTCCTGTGTCTCAGGAGGATGGATGGATGGCTTTGAGCAATCCAAGCAGTGTGAAGGTCCAAACCTCGCTGGGTCATCTCAGTCTGTCCTTCTCCCAAGGCAGACAGACAACTCCAGGCACCTCTCTAAATGGTATCATGGGGCTCATGTCTATTGTCTGATGCTCCAGAGCGTAGATTCTGGAGGGGATCAAGCCGGGCTTCAGCTGATCTCTAACTATTAGACACCAGGAAGAGACCTATGTGAGAGGCAGATTATCCCACAGCTGCTACTCACAGCTGCCTCTGAAGCACCTGGCGCTGGCCACTTTCAGACTGAGGATACTGGCCGAGAAGGACCTTGGGTCTGATCCAGCCTAACAGTCCTGTCGGTGATAAGACAGTTCTTCTACCTCCCGGCATCACCAACTGCCCCTGAGCTTTGGGCGTGAAGCTGGACTCTTCCTTCCTCCTGCACCTGCTCCACTACCCAGGGTCTGCAGCTCCCTAAGCAACTGAGCCCTGAGGGCTGACTTACTAGCTACGTGTTTCTTGCCGGCCCTATGGACCGTCAGCATGTCAAGCGTGTCGAAGACCGGACGGTGGAAACATACTGTGCAGGCGTATCTGAGAGAGAGAGGAAAGACAGTCACATCAAGCCAGGAGCATCTCCCCCTCACGCACACCTACTAGGACCGATGGCCCCAGCCATTCTTATCAGCGTCAAGAGACACAGCACACTTGTAACACTGACGGGGAAGAGACACTAGTTACATCCACTAGAATAAAGGACCATGATTCTCAGATTCGCCCAGCGCAGTGGGACCTCTATGAATGTCACTGGCCGAGGCTCTCAAAGCACAGGCAGCCAGGTTAAGAGTTACTATCCTCATCTTACCCATGGGGCAACTGAGTGATTTGCCCAATGAGTCAATGACAGAGCTGGGAAGAGAACCCAGGTGTCCTGACTCCCACTCCAGTGCTCTGGATGCTGGACCACACACCCTCTGTTCTGTTGTCTCCAGTTTGCAGTTTAGGAAACAGGTCAAGACAACGTAAGTGATAACCAAGGAGAGTCGAGAACTGAACCCAAAATTCCTGGCTCCGTGGCCACTGGACTCTGCTCATTCTCTGACAAACATCCGAAAGTCTGAATGCCGAGCCAATCGGTCTGAGTCTGTAATATTAGCTAGAGGGAGCGTGTGGCTCTTTTACATCTGAAGGGAAGTGGGAACTGCAAAGCCAAAATGAGAACTACAATAAAAAAAACCCAGATCAGCCTCAATATACAGCCCAGATCCCAGCTTTTGGTGGGGTTTGAAATCCAAACCTGGATCTGGGTCTAACTTTTATAGATTGTCCCTATTTTTATAATGGGCCTGAGCAAAACATTCCTGAATGCTGGGGTCTTGGAAATCCAGATCTTAATTTAATAACAAATAACAACCCCTAGCTAGCACTTATCTAGTGCTTGTCATCTGTAGAGCTTGATAAAGGAAGAGCAGTATTGTTATCCCCATTTTACAGATGGGAAAACTGAGGCACAGAGCGATGAAGGGATTTGCCCAAGGACACCTAGCAGGCCCGTAGCAGATCAGGGAAGAGAACCCAGGTGTCCTGATTCCCACTCCAATACTCTGGGCATTAGGCCACCCTGCCAATTTTGCAGCTTCAGTCCCCAGAATAAATAAAAACACTAATTAATGAATTGAACTGATTCAAAGGGTCATAGTTCAATGTGGGCTTTAGGTTGAGGTTGGATTTTATTTGACCTGATCCTTATGGCATACGGTCTTCTCAGAACCACATCGCTTGCTGTTGAATGGATCTAACGCACCTGCCGTTCCTTAGCAGCAGCGCCTCGTCCTCTGGGATGTAGTTTGCCAGCAGATCTGCAACTCTTCTTTTCTGAATAAACGACCAGGCCACGTTACAGAGGAATCAATCTCTCTGGTGTAGGCAGCAGAACAACTGGCATCAGTGTGGCCATAGATGAATAATAACAACAATCTCTAGCTCTTAACTAGCGCTTTTCATCCGTGGGTCTCTGAGCGCTTTACAAAGGAGGCTGGTAGCATTATCACCATTTTACAGATGTGGAAACTGAGGCGCAAGGCAGTGACTTGCCCAAGGTCATCCAGCAGGCCAGTGGCAATGCTGGGAATAGAGCCCAGAGCAACAAGGATGAGGAGCAGGGGGGCAGGAGCCAGAGGCCGAGAAGTGTTGGGGTGGTTGGAGAGTGAGAGCATCAGGGGCTGAGGGGTGTTAGGAGATCACCCTGGGGATGGGGGAGTGGCAGGGTGTGTGTGTTGGGGGGAGCAGGGGAGTGACTCGGGTTGAGAGGGAAGCTTGGGGATTGCTCTGGGGCTGGGGGGCAGTGGGAGGGTTGGGGGCACCAGGGGGCAGGGAGATGAGAGGATCGCTCTGGGGATGGGGGTTTGGGGAGAGCTGGGGAGGGGGCGCGGGAGCTGGGAGGATTGGGGGGTCACTCTGGGGCTGCGGGGAGCGGGGGGGCTGAGGAGTCGGGGAGTCACTCTGGGAATGGGGGGCTGGGGGTGACAGGCGGGATCGCTCTGGGGATGTGAGGATCGGGGGGGGCGGGGACCAGAGGGGCTGTGGGGGGGACTGAAAAGGAGTCGGGGTCGCTCTGGGCACCGGAAGCGCCCCGGGCCCAGGGCAGCCCTGCAGAGCCGGGGTGTCCGACCCCGCTGCCCAGCCCGGCCCGGCCGCTCACCTGCAGCACGTTCAGCTGGCCCGAGTCATCCCCCTCCCGCTTGAAGGACATGGCGGCGCTCCGCGACCCCCGGCCGCGGTAACCATGGGAACTGGGGCCACCCAGCACTTCCGGTTTGGTTCTCTGCCCGGACTACCCTTCCCAGCATGCCTCCGGGCGCTCCGCGCGGATAGGCCCCTTGGGCTAAAACTCCCATGATGCATTGAGAGGGTTAGCGGAGGCGGGGCATGCTGGGAAATGTAGTCCCGGACCCTGGTCCCTCTCCGCTTAGGCGAGTCTTGTGGCTGGGCTGGGCGGAATCTTCCCCGCTGTGCCACCTCTTTGGCCCCAGAGGGACGGAGCATGATTATGGGGTTGGGGGAGCTGCCAGGGATCCTGCGGGGCAGGCAACAAGCCAGGGAGAGACTACATGTCCCAGAGGCCTTTGCGTGGGGTGGGACGGAAGGGGGCTGGCACCGCTCCGCTCAGCTGTTGGGGGCCAGCTGAGCAACACAACCGGCTGCGGGCTGCGGACACTGGCTGCTCTGCAGGGGAGGGGCCGCTGGGTCTGTGTGTGTGTGTGGGGAATTGCCCCTTCCCCCAGTAAAGAAGGAGCTGGGGAGGGGAAAGAGAAGATGGAGGAGACCCCCCCGTATCCCTCTCTGGCGTAAGGGGTGGCAGGAAATTGGGGGACCCCCCTTCCATCCCCTCCCCCACCTGTGCAGAGTGGGTTTTGCTGTGTGGGGCGGAAATTGCCCCCCCCCCCGGCTGTGCCCTGGAGTAAAGGCTGAGGGGAGGGGAGAACAAGCAGGAAAGCAGAGAGACCTTTGTGGGGGGGCTCAGAGTGGGGGAGCCCCCTGGCCTGGCTGGGAGGCGCATTGTTTACTTTGCCCAAGGGGGGTCCTGCCATGAGCACCCCTCAGGAAAGCCCCTCCAGTGCCCAGGCTCCTCTGCTGCCCGCACTGGTGCCCCACTGACTGGGGGGGAGGGATGGCCTCCCCCTCCAGGCAGGGGTCCCCTGGAGGGGCTGGGCTGCTCTGCGGCAGCAAGACCCGCTCCTACGGCAGCCTCGTCAAGTCAATGTGCTCCCCGGTGAGGGAGAGGAGGGTGGAACATCGCCTGGAGCCGGGAGACACCTTGCAGGGGCTGGCGCTCAAGTATGGGGTCACGGTAGGTCTGCTCGGCAGCTTTCTATTGCAATCGGGGGGGTGTAGGTAACCTGGCAGGAGGGACCCAGTGAGGTCCCACGGTTAGTGCAGGGGACAGCGTGCCAGGCTCCTGGCTTCTCTTCCTAGCTCTTGTGGATGGAGCAGGGAACTGGCAGCTAGGTCTCCTGGGTTCAGGGTGGATTTGATTTAAATTAAATTGATTTAAATCATGATTTAAATTACTAGCCAGGAAGACTTGATTTAATCATGGATTTCTACCTAAAAGTGCATTCTTGTTGGTTGTTATAACCTTAATACATATTGTAGGTTTCATTTTGAGAAGGTGCACACTATACATTTTTAAAGTGATTTATTTAAAAAAAAATTCAGATTAGTTTTACAGCTGTGTCAGAGAACGAATGATTGTTTGGGTATTTCATTTACCAAAGGTAACTGAAGCAGATATTTATGAAGTCACTGGGAGGTGAACTATCTCCAGTTCAACAGGTTAATCATTAATATTTGGAGGATTTTCTTGCCATGCTGCATTAGGAGAAGAACATCACCAGACAGACATTTAAATTATTTTATTTAACTAAAACAACAGTGTTATGTATTCTGGATTTTTTTCTTCAATAGCAAACATAATATTTTAACAAAACATATGAATTTTTGAATTTAGTTAAACTTTCAAGTTTTTTTAAATTAGGTTTATTTTTGTTAAAATAGTTTTGAACTAAAATAGATAAATGAAATATTTAAAACAAACCAACCCAAAAATTAAATTGACTGTGTCAGCCAGGTCAACATTAGAAACTTAAAATTTTGGCTTCTGCAGCTAACTCAGTCGTCTTCACCTTCATTTTCCTGTTTGTTCATAATCTGGAAAAGAGAAACAAGCTTTCCTGCTTTTTCAGGTACCAAACAATTTCTCAATTTGGAATGAATTAGTCCAAAGGAAGAAAATATTCTTTCTCCACCAGCAGTTTCTGAATCCAAGTGCTTAAGTGACTTCCACCCGTTCACTGGTGTGACTTTCTTTAAAACAGCAGCAGCAAACATATTTCCTGAATGGTTCTTATTCCCAAACTGGGTTTCATTTACAGCCTGCTGCCATTATTGGTTTCCCTGCTAGTGAGCGAATGGTACGGTAGATCTCAAATCAATGAAGGCGACACACTCAGAAAGACCTCAAGACTTCTGGAATATGCTGCTCAAACAGTTTCACTTTTATTTACACTCCCCGTTCCTCCCTTCTCACATTTATCTCCAAACTTCTTCTCCTTGTCCAGATCTATTCCGCCCCCAACAATCTTCTAGTCATTGAACTTTTTTGAAACGTTGCACTTTGAGAGAGAGGTAAGGGATTGATACTGTGTACACACATTTGCAGAGGGACAATAGGGTTGAGGTCTGTTATTTTTCACCTCTCTATATTTTATTTATTTATTTAAAAACATTTTTTGCTGTTAACAAGCATGTTATCTCTGGAGACGCAAATCCACAGTTTGAAAACCGCAAAACTAAGCATCTCTGATGGTATCTTCTAGACTGAGCACTGAGTCCCATTGGGTAGATAGAAAGATTAACCTAAATAAACTATACAGAAGCCCCTGGAACCCCATAAAATTGGGTTCCTAATCCATGAACTATTGGAACTCATTTACAAAACTTTTCTTAAACATTACATGAATATAGCAGCAAAGAGTCCTGTGGCACCTTATAGACTAACAGACATATTGGAGCACAGGGCTGCCTGGGGGGGGGAAGTGGGGCAATTTGCCCCGGGCCCCGCAGGGGCCCCCATGAGAGTTTTTTGGGGCCCCTGGAGTGGGGTCCTTCACTTGCTCCAGGGACCCTGGAAAACTGTCGCTGGGCCCGGGCCCCCGGAGCTTCTTCCGCTCCAGGTCTTCGGCAGCAATTCGGTGGCGGGGGTTCCTTCCGCCCCGGGACCCGCCGCCGAAGTGCCAGGTCTTTGGCGGCAATTCAGCGGTGGCCCCACCCACCGCCGAAGACCCCAGGCCCCCTGAATCCTCTGGGCGGCCCTGTTGGAGCATGATCTTTCGTCGGATACATGCTTTTACAGATCCAGACTAACGCAGCTACCCCTCTGATGCTTGACTACATGACTATATTGTCTCATACTGTCGAATTAGAATGTATAATCCCTATTCCATGGTGAGATACCTTTGAGCTATGATGTATCTTAATAGGTTTTTTCCTCAAAAAGCATTTTATATATTAAAAAAAAATCCAATCTTTTTGATTTAAAAAAAAATAAAATAATTGATTTTTATCCACCCTGCGTGGGTTCTAGTCCCCGCTCTGGGCCTCAGTTTCTCTATTACAAAAACCAAGCTCTTGCTACTGACCTGCCTTTGGTAAAGCACGAGCTTTCGGATTTCAAATCGCCGCGGGACTGGTGAGTGCTCCCCGAGCCACCAGCTCTCCAATTCCAAGCCCTCCTGAGGACGCTCTTAAGTGATCCCCTCAAGAAATGTGCAAAACAAGCAATTATATCTGTAGAGTGAATCCTTCCCCTGGGTTTCCTAACGCCTCCTGGCTTCCCTTCTTCCCCTGGTAGGCCCTGAGTCTGCAGCTTGGGTCCCGATTGGTTTCCACCCCATTTTGTACGGTGCTTGGTGTGTCCCGGACGAGGAGCTCTGGCGAAGCACTTAGCGTTACTGCTGAGTATCTGGGGTGAAGCAAGGAGGGTCCTGGCATGAGCACCCCTAAGAAAAGGGCCACTGGCAGGAGTCACCCCTCCAGGTCCAGGCACCTTTGATCCTCTTACAGTGGGGACTCTTGGTTCTTGGCTGAGGCTACTGCAATACACATAATGGATCCTAATAATTGATGCAGCTCTAGAGCAGAGCCAGGGGCTTGGGTGCGAAATCAAAGACACGGTCCCCGCCCCTAGGACTCTACAATCCAGCACCCTGATCGTGGAACTCTGAGCGGGCACCCCACTGGGGTTCCTGGGCTGTAGGTGCATGGGTGGGTGCATGGGGAGCAGGGGCGGCTCTAGGAATTTTGCTGCCCCAAGCACGGCGGCACGCCGCGGGGGGTGCTCTGCCAGTCGCTGGTCCTGCGGCTCCGGTGGACCTCCCGCAGGCATGCCTGCGGATGCTCCACCGAAGCTGCGGGACTAGCGGACCCTCTGCAGGCACGCCTGCGGGAGGTCCACTGGAGCCGCCTGCCGCCCTCCCGGTGACAGGCAGAGTGCCCCCCGCGGCATACCGCCCCAAGCACGCGCTTGGCGCGCTGGGGTCTGGAGCCAGCCCTGATGGAGAGGCTGAATGTCTGGAGTCTCATGCAGGGCCAGGGCTGAGGGCTCTGACCCTGCACTGGCCGTCTCCTCTCGGTCCCCCGTGTGTGTGTGCGCGTGTGTGTGTGTGTGGCTGCCTCCCTGGTAATGTGCACACACAGTCATGCCCTTTCTCATTTCCTGTTTTTGCAGCTTTCTGTTCCTGTGGCTCTCACGGGGGATCAGTTTCTGCTGCAGAAATCCCCCTGGTGGTTGCAGCCAAAGCCGTGTCACCTCCAGCCTGCACGTGTGGTCAGGCAGCAGACGGCTGTTGAGTGTCTCCGGGAGTGTAGCAGTTTGAATCACCAGTTTAGTCTTCCCCACGACACATGCATGCTGCCCCCTGCTGGTGTGCTCCTGCCCTGCAGCTGGAGCGGCCAGGAAAGCGGGGAGCTGTCTCGGGGGCTGCCAGCCAGGGGGGCTAGCTGCAGGGGCGGCTCCAGGCGCCAGCACGCCAAACGCGTGCTTGGGACGGCAAGCCACTAGGGGCGCTCTGCCGGTCACCGCGAGGGAGGCAGGCTGCCTGCGGAGGGTCGCCTGCGGAGGTCCGCCGAAGCCGCGGGACCAGCGGACCCTCTGCAGGCATGCCACCGAAGGCAGCCTGCCTGCCATGCTTGGAGCGGCAAAATGCCTAGAGCTGCCCCTGCCAGCTGTGTTTGTGTGACAGATGCTGAGAACCTGCCAGCTCATTTTGCAGGAGCCCAACAAACCGCCAGTCAGGCGGAAGGGAGGATCTCTGGGCCGGAGTCGTGGCACGTGCCATGGTGATCAGCTCCCATCCTGTTTCCCTCATCCACCTCTGGCTGAGACACTGGCACACTTAACAATGGGACGTCTCTCTCCCTGCCAGTGGGACAGCACAATCCTTGCCTGGCTGCATTGAACATCATCCTCCAGGGGCTTGGTCAGTTTACCTCCCCTGGCATTAAAATTCCAGCAACCCCCTAACCCGTCTCCCGGCCAGCGTGAGCCCGGCACCCGCAGGCCAGATCATGTCACGCACACGCTTGCCTTCATTGCTCTATTTGCATACTGGTGTCCTCCACCCCAGAGGTGGCTGCATTTCAGTAGCGCCGTGATATGAGGTGTCCAGCCTGCAATGGAGCTTTAGGGAACAAGCCCTGGATCAGAGGCAGTTGTTCTCTTGGTATATAGAGAAGGGGGTTGGTGACGCGTGTCCCAGGCCTGGAGGGGTTACAGTGCTTGTGGTCTCTTCCCAGATGGAGCAGATCAAGCGGGTGAACCGGCTGTACACCAGCGACTCCATCTTCCTCAAGACGACGCTGCACATCCCCGTCCTGGTGGAGCCCAAGCAGATGGCGAATGGCTTAAACCTGGAGGAAGAGGAAGAGGAGGCGGAGGAAGGAGCCAGGCGACCCGCCACGGGAGAGGAGAAGCCGGTGCTGAAAAACGGCTCCGTGACCAGCACAGGCACCACCCCCCGCCACGACCTCTCGGCCACGGATTTCTTAAGGAAGCTCGACGTGGAGATCAGCCTGTCCAAGAAGGCTGCGGTGAAGAAGCTGCGGGAGGGGGAGATCGCGTGAGTGCCACCCGGAGGTTACTGTAGTGCTAAGTAACTAACGCGGTGCCCGGGCTGTATGGGCGGGGAATCGATCCCCAGACCTGCTGCTCCGGCTCGTGGGCCCCTGCCAGCTGCGCTAAAGGCAGATCTCTGCTGGCTTCCCTTGGGTTAGCGCTTATGTCCTCTGTGGGGCTGCTACAGGGCGAGGTGACCCCACAACTGCCAGTGATGCCTGAGCGCCCCCAGCTCAGGTTTTACGAGCCCCTTGGTGGGGAGGGAGAAATTAAAAGCCCATTGAATCAGGCGCTGTGCTCGTCAAACTAAAAGAGCCCAGCGCTGATGCCTGTGGGATCCTCCGTGTCCTGCCCCATAGCCTGCTCCTCCCCCGCCCCCCAAGAAACACACTTACCCAGGAGTCCCCAAGGCTGACGGGCGGTGCCCTGGCAGGGGGCTGTAGGGCAGGGAGGTTGGCCGGTGGTGGGAGAGGGAGGGGCCGTTCATTGCTGATGGGGTGGAGGTGACGTACCCCCAGGCCTTGGCTCCCCTCCGCGTGACCAGGGGAGCACAGGTGCCATTGGCTCATGGCGACTAGGAGGGGGGAATAGAGACGCGTGTGCGGTGGGGAGTTCTCTGACGGCGGCGAACACCCGCACACGGCAACGTGGACACACCCCGACACGTTTGCTTTGATGCTGTTTGTTCCCGGGGCCCCTCCCACCCCCTGCTTCATCTCCTAGCGGCGCTGTGCAGACGAGAGAGAAGAGCCAGGAAATCGTGTCCTGCCGGGTGTGTGCCGCTCGCTGCGGGGCGGGAAGGAATTCATGGGGGGCCCTGGGATGTTTCCTGGGTTACTCCAGGGAAACAGCCGTGGGTCGCTGCTGGGGGAGGGGGAGATGCTGGGTTGGATGGGGCCTGGGTCCGATCCAGGCTGTTAGCACCTGCCTCCCTGTGGATCGCAGGGCAGAGCTCCCTGTGCTGCTGGGAACAGGGATCGTTAGAAGCCGCTCGGTTACTTTCCTCCCTTCTGTGCCGTGCTGCAGGGGGGTTAAACAGCCGGCGCGTTAGCTCAGGGCGCAGCCAGAGGAGCCCGCGGCCACCGTCTGCCCCCAGTCGGCTGCTGTACAGGGAATGCCCGTCTCCTGGCATGGGCGTCTGCCGCAGCTGGGCCTCTGAGGACTGCGGCTGGGCTAAGGACCTGGCCGCTGCTTGCCATTGACTAGTCTCTGCGGCCACGAGAGGGCGCCATTGCCTGCATTGAAGATCTCTGCAGTTCCTATCCCAGCCCTGGCCTCCCAGCTCAGGCAGTGCCCCTCAGTCCTGACCTGCAGCCCCCTCCTACCCCAATCCTGGCCCCCGACTCCCCCCCAGCTTGGCTAGTGCCCCTCAATCCTGACCCGCAGCCGCCTCCTACCCCAGCCCTGGCCCCCCGGCCTCCCAGCTTGGGCAGTGCCCCTCAGTCCTGACCTGCAGCCCCCTCCTACCCCAGCCCTGGGCTCATCCCCCAACCCTCAATCTCAGGCCACAGGCCCAGCAGCCCCAGCCCGTGGCATCCTCCCCCCAGCTCTGCTGATTCACTCCAGCCCTTCGAACAAAGATTCCCACAGGGGTGACACAGGCCTCCCCGCGCCCTCCCCATCTGTACTGTCACCTCTGGTGTACTGCACCCCTGGGACCCCGCTCTCCACCCTGGCCCCATGTGTCTAAAGGGGGCTCTTCCCTGGATCCTTCGCAGCCCCAGCAGAGGGCGCTGTGCCTGTTCAGTCACCCCGAGCAGGGCACAGCGGGGGGGATCCCTGAGCAGGGCGCGTCCGCGGTGGCCACTCCCTGTCCGAGATCTAACCCCCTCCTGTCTCCCCGCAGAATCGCCAGGGCTGAGCCAGGAGCCAGCAGCACCTTCTCCCACCAGAGCGAGCCCTCGCCTCCCGCTCAGCAGCACGCCCTGCTGGGCCCCGTGCCGCTCACCAAAACCACCCGGGCCGCCACGCTGCGGGACCAGGAGGACGAGATCTTCAAGCTCTGATGGGCGGAGCCGCCTTTTCCCCATGGACCCGCCTCTCCCCTCCTAGCCGGTGCGTCCAGCCCTGGGGGGCAGCGCAGGGTCTGTGATGGCCCTGCCAGGGGGACCCGGACAGAGCTGAGACCCTGATCCCGGCAGGAGCCTGCGTGAGTCCTCCGGCTGCCCCCGCCTTCGCCCCAATCTGCAGAGGGCTGGGCTGGCTGCAGAGGGAGCGGTGCATGGGGGACGTTCTGCGGCTGGGGAGGGCGGTGCCCAGAGGTGTGTTATGGGGGTGACTGGCAGAGCGCCCCCTTGGGGCGGGTGTGTCTCGGCGACACGCTTTAATGCACCAGCGTTTTCTGTTCTGCTCCTCGCTGGCCTTTCCCACTGCCGGGCTCTGAGCTCCCCGTCCCAGCGCGCCGGCCTCTCCCTGTCCCATCCTGTCGGGTCGCCGCGTTCGGCGACAGCCCCGTCGCCTACAACCCCCTTGGATCTCCTTGGCTCCCCCGCTGAGACTTTAGGGAGAGGCCTCGGGATCAGGTCCTCAGCCCTGCCCCCCCAATCATCTACTGATGCCCCCTCAATCCCGACCCGCAGCCCCTCTGCTCTTCCTGTTGTGGGGACTTGGCCTGGTTCTAAATGAAACAGGCGCCTTCACAAGCCCGACGTCTTGGGGGGTGTGATGGACCCTCGGCAGCTGATCCCATAGGACGCCTGGCAGGCAAGACTCAGCAAGGCCAATGAGCGTCGTCGCCTGCCGCTCCCACTGCCAGCGAGCCCACGTGGGGTCGGGCTCTCAGTGCCCAGCCCCCACACGGGCAGGGCTCAGCATCCGCTGTGCTGAAACGCAGCCCCTGGGCCTGAGCCGAAATCCACCCGAGTCTTTCCATTGACCTCCGGGGTGGGGCCTGGCTTGGGGGCCGAGGGGGCGAATTCCATATCCTGCTTGGCTTCCTCGCCCTGAAAGCGATGGGTACGACCCCTCTCACCCCTGCTCCCCATGGATCTGTCCCCTGTGTCTGCCAGAGCTACTCAATGACTTCTCATTGCTTAGGATTCCTCTTAGCCTGGCTCTGCGGCAGGGAGCCGGGATCTGTCCCTATTAGCCCACCGGGGCCAGTCCAGCTCTGGGGGAGGGAACCAGGGTCTGTCCCTCCTTGTGTGCCATTAATCCAAGAGCTGACCAATCCTTTCTGCCCGTCTGGCCCCACTGGGGCTTTATGGGACCCCTGAGAGACTAGCGCTGATGATCACCTGTTAATTTGTTACTGGGCGTGAGGTGTGAGAGGGAAAACACCCAGCTTGACTCTCAGCTCCCAAGCTGATGTTTCAGGCAGGGAACACCAGCTAGTGGCTTGTAACCGGTGTTTGTGGGCCAGGGGTGAATGGAGGAACTCCCAGAACAGCCCCTCCTTGGACGGCGTTAGCTGCTTGAGCCGAGCCAGAAGCCCCAGACTCCGTATGCGGCAGGTAAACCGGGCTCTGATTTCCCCGCTCGTCTGTTTCATTCAGCTGTATTGATTTGGAACCCATTGCTGTCCATCACGGCCCAGCTCTGGAGAGGGAAACAGAGTTAAAAATAAAACCCTCCCTTGGGTTCCTCTTTAAAGCTGCCTGGCAGCTGAGAGGCCCAGATCCTCTTTAAATAACTCTGCCAGGCACTTCTCAGGCACGAGATTGAGATCTGCCGAGATTGGCCCCCGGCCAGCGGCGAAGGGACCTGCAAATAAAAGTGTTCCGTCCTGATTGCTCTTTGAACAAAACACGCAACACGTCTCGGTGGTAAATCATTTCTGTTCCTCCCCTTTATTTCCCTGGTGAGGCACAAAGCCTTTGTACAGCAGTGGTGGTCAGCGGGGAGGTGCTCCAAAAAGGGGTCAGATCCTGCTCCTTTGGAAGTCGCTGGACATTGGCCCTCCGTTGCGGTGTGTGGCCGGTATTGGCTGATGTGTCATTTGTCTTAGGCTCTCGCTTGCAATGAGTAAGGCCCACGTGACACCTGTGTAGCCCAGCGTGGGGGTAGCGGCAGAGCAGTCTGGTGGGGGGGGGGCAGGGCTGGGATAGCAGCAGTGGGGTGGGCTGTGCGTTGGGATGGAGGAGCAGCGGCAGAGTCTGAGCAGGGCTCCAGGCTGGGATAGCGGGGGCTGGGGGGCAGCGGAGCAGTGGTGGGGGGCAGAGCCGGTGAGGGGTGGGGTGTGCCCGGGGCCTGCTGATGCAGTGAGAAGGGGAGATTGAGCAATCGGGCTTGCAGGGGTGGAAAGCAGGACCAGCGCCTCCCCCTGGCTGAATCCTGAGGGGCTCTGGGCCTGTCCCAGCAGCGGCTGCCTGTCCCAGCAGCGGCTGCCTGCTGTGCCAGTGGGTCCCATTGCGGCGCCGTTTGCTTCGCTGCAGTGCCCTGCCCGCGATGCTCCAGGCTGGCCTTGCCTGCAGTCAGCCTCTCCCCGGAACTGGCCGAGGCCCGCGGGCATCGCTACCAGCAGAGCTGCTCTGCGGCCCTGGCCTCTGCCCTGTGCACCTGGCTTCCGCTAACCCGTGACGTTGCATCCCCGCCTGCGACAGGGCAACCGCAGGCTCCTCTGTCTGCTTCCTCCCTGCCTAGGTGGAGTGTGGGCTGGGTGCCGGGGCTGGACTGACACCCTGGAGACCTCCGCATCTCTTGGGTGCCTGGGCAAACAGCCCTGCTCTGAAGAGCCCCCCCCCCCACTTTCGTGCCATGGAGCCCTGGGTGCTGCAAACCTGACACCCGTCAAACTCATTTCCCGCAGCCCAGTAACGGCTTTTAATCGTGAGGCTTTGGGGGCCACAGGCTCTCTAATGCCTGCAAGGAGCTGCCTTGAGAAAACCAGCACCTTTAGCAGCTCCCCACAGCGCACTGGGTTCAGGGCTAATGTGGCGTGAAGAGCGCCCCCTACTGACTCACCGGTGCAAGCTGCTGGAGCACCTGGGAGGTGCTATCAAACACGGACCAGGCTGGGGCAGTACCTAAGCCTAATTACATTCCTCCTCTGATTAATTACCACCCATCAGGCTGTAGTGGGACCCGCACAGATGCTCATCTGGAGGGAAGGTTTTACTTTTGGGGTCTAATGTCTTCCGTAGAAGGCAGCTCCTGCGATGTGGAGAAGCCAGCAGCTCCCCCAGCTTGGGCATCGGTGGGAATCGAACCTGTGACCCCCTCCACCAGCCAAATTAAAACAGACAGTCAGGGGTTCCTTCAGTGAGGGTTTAATTTCTGGGGGCCAGAAAGCGCTGGGCATGTGTTCCCCCAAATCCAGGTTTCTTAAGGGGTGGCCTGTGAGGGCTAAATGGGACAGGCACGGGGCCGTGTAGTAGCACCAATTCAGATATTTCTTCGGGGGTGTGTGTGAATTCTAGTCCCTGCATGGCAGGGACCCAGTTCCACTCTGCTTGTGTCCCCCTTCTTCCCACAGGGACCTGGATCCCATCGGCCATGGAGTCCCTCTTTTCTCTTACCCAGGCCGTGCGGGAGCCGGTGTCGCCGAGGGGCAGGTTTCAGCAGCCTCCCCCGTGCTCCGCCATCCAGGGCCAGCCTCCCCGTGCCTCAGGTCGCAGTCCCCTTTGGCCCGGCTGCCCCGCGGAGTAGCCGGATCCAGGTTTGGCCCCGCAGCCGGAGCAATGCTCTGGATTGCGGTGGGAGCAGCCGCACTGAGTCAGTCCAGCGCCACTGATTAAAAGGGTTCAGGCCATGAGTGCCCCCCCCCGCCCCAGCTCTGCAGCCTGCGGAACTTTGAGCAAGTGCAAAAACTTTGGGGAAGGGGGGGGCATTTGTTCCCCCCACTAATTGATGCCACCAGGGCACCAATCAGCCTCTTACCCCAACCATGAGGGGGAGACAAAGCCATACGCTGGGTTAGTGGGAGCCCAGCAGCTGAGTGCTGGAGAGGGACAGGGGAGGGGAACTCGGGGGTGTGTGGAGATCAGGCCAGGCTATCAAAGTGGGGGCAGGCAAGGGGTGTCCTCGTGCCCCCCTTGGTGAGGGGCTGTTTTCCCAGGGAGCTCTGGCTCTGGTCTCCCCTTCCTACGCCGGGAGCTGTTTGACTTCGCAGGCCTGGGTTGTGCAATGTCCAGCCACGTTCTCGGTGAGCTGGCAGCATCCAGCGTGGCAGCAAACCGGGCAGGGGAGGGTGGCTCTGAGGGCTGCATGCCCACCCTTTAACTGTGCCCATGCCAGCCAAGGTAGCCTTGTCTGCTGGTCTGTTCCCAACACGCCCGCTCCGAGGCAGCTGCTGGGACCTTTGCTTGACCTCTGCAGCCCCTGGGTTGCAGTGGAGGGAGCCCAGCGGCTAAGGGACCTCCTGGAGTCATGAGTCAGCGCCTCCCTCCGACAGGCCATGGGAAACCCACCCGCCTTCCAGCCCACCGTAGGCTGCCAAGGCATTGGCCATAAACTGGGATCACAGTGCTGGGGGGATGAGGGACTGGGGCAGGAGGGCAGAGTGGCCAGGGAAGGCATGGGGGGGACCCTACCATTTGCCTGCGGGACCTTTGACCGATACGGCGTTTCTGACCCGTGCGGGGTGCCCCCCATTCTCACCCTGCTCGTGGCCTCGCCCGTGTCAGCGGCTGGGCTCGGGGAGGGACAGTCGTGAGCTCTGCATGGCTGGAGCTAAGCTCCTAAACCTGAGCTTGATGCGGGGGCAGAGCTCCCCTGGGCGCAGCCCTGGGGACCCGACCTCACCGCTGGGGACCCAGGCGGCAAGGACAGGGGCTCACGCCGGTGGCTGGTCCCTTCCCCTGGGCGTTGCGTTTC
Source organism: Mauremys mutica (assembly GCF_020497125.1). Classification (NCBI taxonomy): domain Eukaryota; kingdom Metazoa; phylum Chordata; order Testudines; family Geoemydidae; genus Mauremys; species Mauremys mutica. The sequence goes on along the minus strand of NC_059088.1, from coordinate 21,401,235 downwards.
TGTGCAATTGACGTAAAAGCTCAGAATCTGCCACCTCCCTCTGTTTTGCTGGCTCGGTGGAGCCTCGACTGATCCCTTCGGCCACGGGCAACCCTGCAATGAGGAGTGTTTGAGGGGGGAATTGATCTGTTGCCTTCATCGGCCCAGCCCCCTAATGCCCTGCAGCGGGAGCTGAACCCAGCCCCACCTCCGCCGGCCTTACAGACTGTACCATCAAGGGGTAACTGCCCAGGCCGAACCTGGTGCCTCCCCGGCGCGACACGGCGAGGCAGGCGTGGCTTCTGCCCCATAAAGTGTTAGTAACAACGACAAGATGAGTGTGTACAAAAATAACCGCTCTGCAAGTGTCACTGACGGGGGGACAGAGTCGGGGGCCGGGGGGGCCCAATCCGTGAGGGCGTGGAGAGGACTGGGGCGGATGCGGCAAGCACGGACGGTCCTGAGTGCAAGTGGGACATGCCCGAGGCTTGACTGTCCTGTGGGATCACCCAGTTCTCCATCCCCTATAAACCTGAACGTCCTTGCTCCTTGGCTAGGATTTCCATAGGTGCCTAAGGGAGTAAGGTGCTTCCAGGCCCCCACTGGATACAAGCCCCCAACTCCCCTAATCTTTTGCTGGCTGAGAAGGAGGCGAAAGGCAAGGCCCCCTCCCACCCTGCTCACAGCTTCCCCTCCTCTATCAGCTTGTTCAAGCCCTGGCAGATCTTCTGCAGGTGGGGCCGGTAGGGCTCCCCAGGGCTGTAGAGCTGGCTGAGCAGGTCGCCGTCGGCGAAGTGGTCGAAGACGTGGCGGATGCGGCCGTGGGACTTGGCCGTCAGGTGCTTCTCCACCAGCTGCAGCAGCATATCCCGGCAGTCCTGCAGCAGCTGGGTCAGCACGCCCGGCTCGAAGGTGAACTCCACCTCGTAGAAGCTGACGGCCGTCATGGCGCCCTGGTGCAGCTTGCGTTTGAACTCCTCCGCCAGGCCCAGCTCGCCGGCGCTGAAGCGGTTGTTGCGGTACAGCACGCTGATCTTAACCGCCACCTTGATGAGGTTCTTGATGACCTTCTGGGCCTCGGAGCGGTTCTGGGTGTGCAGCTTGGAGACCCGGTACAGCTCGTCCAGGATCTCGCTGCTGGTGTCGTCCAGGAATACGTTCGCCACCGACTTGCTGGCCATGTGGCTCAGGATCTTCTTCTCCGCCTGCATGGCCAGGTTCCTGGAGCTGAATGTCTCCATTGTGGCTGCAGGGGAGTAAAGAGATGCTGCTGTTACGGGGGGAGGGGGATGGCAGAGGGCTGGGAATCAGCAGCGCTAGCTTTGAGTCCTAGCTCGGCCCTGGGCATCTTTCTGTATTTATATGAGGAACTACAGAAGGGGTGTGGACAAATTGGAGAGAGTCCAGCGGAGGGCAACGAAAATGATTAGGGGGCTGAGGCACATGAGTTACGAGGGGAGGCTGAGGGAAGTGGGGTTATTTAGTCTGCAGAAGAGGAGAGTGAGGCGGGATTTGATAGCAGCCTTCAACTACCTGAAGGGAGAGGATGGAGCTCGGCTGTTCTCAGTGGTGGCAGATGACAGAACAAGGAGTGATGGTCTCAAGTTGCAGTGGGGGGAGGTCTAGGTTGGCTATTAAGAAACACTATTTCACTAGTAGGGTGGTGAAGCACTGGAACGGGTTACCGAGGGAGGTGGTGGAATCTCCATCCTTACGGGTTTTTAAGGCCCGGCTTGACAAAGCCCTGGCTGGAATGATTTCGTTGGGTTTGGTCCTGCTTTGAGCAGGGGGTTGGACTAGATACCTCCTGAGGTCTCTTCCAACCCTGATCTTCTCTGATTCTATGGGTGTAACATGCTGTAGCGCTAATCTGTGGGGGTGATGCCCCTTCTTTCTACTGGCCTGAGTGACTCCTAGAGGGGCCGGCTTCTCTGCCCCAAGTGCTCTGGAGGGCTCCCCTCCATGGCCTCACCTGGCCTGCTGAGCGTCAGAGCACTGAGTGCACAGCCCCAAAGGAACATCAGCCCTAACTTTGTTCTCCTTACTGTGGACTAGGGGCTAATGACCTAGCCTGACATACAGGAGACCTGCGTTCTATCCCATGCTCTATGCTGATCTATGGGTGATTCTCGCCTTTCTCTGTGCCTCAGTTTCCCCATCTGTAAGATGGGGCTAATGCTGCTGCCGTCCTCTGTTAAGGGCTAGGGAATTCTTGTTACCATCATTCCTTCTCCAATGGCCCCCCCATCACTCAGCAAACATCCAGGCTCTGTGTGTCTTGTGGACCCTTTTACAGATGGTGATTTGGGGTCACGGCAGACAGACCCTCTCCTCTAGTGCCCTCCGCATCCCAGCCCATTGCAGTTAGCAGCACCGTGTTCTTTTTCTGCCATTGCTCCGGAGCTGGCCATGTCCCAGATGGCGGGGGCTGGGGGGGAGGGGATGTGGATCAAATCGTCCCAGGGCAGCCCCAGCGGAGGGCACGTCACTTGCAATTCTCACCTGGAGCTTGCGGACATTTCTGACTCTTAGCAAAGCGCCAATGAGACACGGGCACCCCAGTGCAAAAGTGCTCCGGGGAGAGGCTGTGCCACATCCCCTGTGCACAGATGTCCTGCCTGGCTGCAGCTCCGTTAGCAGCAAATTTATTCCTGGCGAAACCAGAGGCCAGCGGGTGTTAATTCCCCTCGGTGCCAATTTACACCCGCTGGGGATCTGGCTCGAAGACAGAGCAGGGCAGACACAGGGCATGGCTCCCACCCATGCTGGCCCTGCTCAAATCCCGCTGCCTTGTCTTGGAGCGGATGCCCTTGGAGCGTGAGCATTCAGTGGCTGGCTTGACCGGAGCGGGAGCAGTTCGGTGGGGTCCTCGAGACTCAACGTTGCTAAACAGAGTTTTGCCCACTTCTCATTTTGGGGTTCATGGGGTTTACCCACTTCTCGTCTGGGGGCTGAAGCGCTGACTTGCTCCTCTGATAAGCCCAGCTTGGCGGCACGTCCCCCCCACAGCTGACGTGCGTCTCTGCCAGCTGGTCGTGCCCCGCAACAGACGAGGCACTGAAATCATGGCTTGCCGAAGTCCGCAGTGAGCCAGCCAGGGCTCGGCACGTGTGGATTGACTGGAGACATCTGCCGGCCGTTACACCCTGTGTTTTATAAAACTTGGTGTAATTTGCTAGACTAAACCCATTCACCATCAGGGCATCTCTGCACCCCTTCGTGCCTCCGATGCCCCTGCGCGGCCTGGAACACCTAAAAGGTTCGTTTACCCACTTCTTTTTTTTTTAACCACTGGGGCAGTGAATGGCTGTGCTGGATGACAGAGGCTTCTGAGGTGAGGATTTGCCAGGAATTGGGCTGAGACCCACCAGCTTCTGACACAGACTCCCTCTTTTGCACTGTCACAGCTCCGCAGCAGCAGTGCCAGTCTAGTCACGAGAGCTGCCCTGGATGTACAGGCCTTTGGGGGTGTCAGAGTCCCGGTGTTAAAGCCAGATCTCCCCCTCTGTGAGATGCAAACCACTAACCCCACGCTGTGCCCCAGAGTAGCCTCGGCACTCCGTTATCAAAGCGCTCTACAAAGGAAGGGCAGTGTGGTTATCCCTGTTTTAGAGCTAGGGAAACTGAGGCGGGTGGGGAAACTGAGGCAGATTGACTTGCTCCAGTTCATCCACCAGGCCACTGACTGAATGGGAATGGAAACCAGGTCTTGTGTGTCCCAAACCAGTGCTTGGCCCACAGATCTACCCTCCGGTCAATGGTTAGACTGGTAATGACACGAACAACATCCTGGACTCTGCAGTGGAAACCTGCCTAGGTTTAAAGTTCCTCTTGGACCATATCTGGCATTAGGCCTGCAACGTACACTTAACGGCTGGAGCTACTGGCGGGGCGGGAGGGCACTGGGCCCATAACCCAGAGGTGAATGGAGCAAACCATTCTCTGTTAGCCCCCTGCCTCCTTCTGAGATGAAGGATAGTCCAGTGACTAGGGCCCTATCTTAGCAGTCCTGGGTTCAAGTCCCTCCTCTGCTACAAACTTCCAGCGTGAGCTTGGGCAAATCACCTAGCAGCTCAGAGCCTCAGTTTCCCCATCAGCCCAATGGGGATAATTGCTCTGTGCCGTGGGGAAAAATACATTACAGGTGGCAAGGGGCTCACTAATAAAGGAAGGGGGCTAGCTAAGTCCATAGACGACAGACAGACACCTAACAAACATCTGCAAATGTACCAGGCAAATTCAAATGAACAGCCAGGATTTTTCTGTACTGAAGATTTGGAGTTTGATTTCTGGGGGGCCTGTTTCTGAGAAAGCGCTAAGCATGAGTCCCCCCGCCAATCCTGGTTCCTTTAGGGGTGACTTCAGCGCAAGTGCCGTGATATTTGGTATTTTTCTTCAAGCCCCAGCTCCCGGAATCCTGTGATTATACACGAATCTCAGCTTTCGTTTAAAAACAAAGTAGGTTTCTAGCCCTTGTGGGGGCAGAGAAAAGCTGGATCCCCACCTCCAATGGCTCAAAACCCTGAAGATGAATAAAAAAGCTTCTTCCCCCAAAATGTATTATTTGTTTGAAAAATCTCATGAGTTTTCAGCCAATCTTGTGATTGGGGTGTGTGTGGGGGGGCTGTTTCATGACTTTTCAACTGCTCAGCTGGGTGCCCCAAAATCACTAGTCACCCTTCTAAGTCTTGGTCCCCGATATTTGCTTTCTGGTGCTTCTCACCCCCAAAAGATTCCAGGCTGAAATGCAGCCACCTCTGGTTCTCAGCGCACAGCAATACTGAGCAACTTTAGGGCAGGAAGCACCAAAAACTACAAAGGGAATGGGGCTGAATCGCAGGGGGTCAGTACATGGGGTCAGTGCTAACGGTGAGGGGACAGTGCCCCCTATTGAGGCCAAAGAGCCTGGAGAAGGACATGCGGTGTGGAGGGACTGTGGTCTACTGGTTGGAGCAGGATGCTTGGGTTCTAGTCCCAGCTCTGGGAAGGGAGTGGGGCCTAATGGTTAGAGCTGGGGAGGGGGCTGGGAGGCAGGATTCCTGGGTTCTATACCTGCTCCCTGCAGCACAGCGCCCCCTAGCCCCGCATTGGGGTCAGCCGCTGACATCTCAGCCCCACAGCTGTGGCCCTAGTGGTGCTCTGCCTGGATTGTGACATGGCTGAATCAATCGGGCCGGGGGGAGGAAGGGGAGGGTGGATCGGCTAGAGGAAGGCTCCCGGTTAGTCTGCCTGAGGGGCCCTACTGGGGAAGGGATGGGGGACAGTGCCCTTGACAGTTTAATGGGGCCCGGGTGGATGGTATTGTTTGGATAATTGCAGATTCCTCCTTGAGGGAATTTCCGCTCGGTGTGAGGTCCCAGGCCGAGTCTGGCTGTCCCCAGCCGGAGCGGGGTCTGGGCAGCCGGGGTTCCCAAGTGTGGGAGTGGAAGGGGAGGAAAAACCAGCGGCTGGATGGAGGGGGCACATCCCATTATAAGCCGTGGGCAGGGCTGAAGCCAGAAAGGGCTGGAGACGAAAGCCCTGGCAGGGGAAGGGTGGGCTCGGCCTCTGCAGATCTCGGTTCTATTTCTGGGTCGGCCCCACTCTGCCGGGGTGGGCAAATCAGAGCATCTCTCTGTGCCTCAGTGCCCCGCCTGCAAAACGGGGCTCGGCGCCAGCTCTCATTTTGAAAGAGAACAGCGCCCCCTAGTGCCACACCGGGGTCCCCACCAACCGGGAAGGGAGGGCGCCCCCTACTGAGCCCCCAGCCTGCTCCATGCAGCACAGCGCCCCCTACCATCACCCTGGGGCCAGCACTGACTGCAAAGGACCAGCGCCCCCTATTGTCCCCCCTGCTCCCTGCACCTCCTCGTGCCACACAGGGGTCAGCAGTGACCCAAGAGGGAGAGTGCCCCCTACTGAGCCTCCCCCGCCCCGCCAGCTCCCTGCAGCACAGCGCCCCCTACCACTGGGGTCAGCACAAATGGACAGCGCCCCCTATTGAGTTCCCGCCTCTCTGCAGCACAGCGCCCCCTAGCGCTCGGGAGGATAAATGCAGCAACGACTGCGAGCAGGAGCGGGTGAAGGGAGCCTGAGGAAAGCAACTGGCCCAGCTCTGCAGACTCCAGCACATGTCGAATCCCACCCGGCCCCTTCTCCCCCCCAACCACAATCGCAGCCCCCTCCCCTATATAGCTCCCCATGAAACAGCCCCTCTCCAGTTTGGAGCCCTGATTCTCAGAGCTTCTTGGGTCACTGGGCACCTCTCTCCTGTAGGGTTCCTTGGGAGTTCGGTGCCTAAATATCTTTGAGACGCTGAGCCTCGATTCCTGCACTTGGGGCAGGGAGGCCTTCAGTCCTCCTTTATGTTCCCCCAGGCGCAGGGCTGCCCAAGGCCCTTGCGAAGCAGGGCAGCCCCGGGAGAGCCCTGTCCTAATGCTAGGGGAGTGGGGAGCGACTGCCAGGGTGATGCAGAGTTGGGAGGCTTTGCAAAGGGGATAGTGCAGCGATGCAGGGGTGGGCTGGGCTAATGCAGGGGGTTGGGGGCAATGGCGCTGCAGGGCTGGAGCGTCGGTGTGGACGGCATTGCAGGGGGATGGTGCAGAATCAGGGGGCATTGCAGGGGGATGGTGCAGTGTTGCAGGGGGAGGGGGTGGTGCAGAATCAGGGGGCATTGCAGGGGGATGGTGCAGCATTGCAGGGGGAGGGGTGGTGCAGAATCAGGGGGCTGGCGTTGCAGGGGGTGGTGCAGGGGGGATGGTGCAGAGTTGCAGGGGGATGGGTGGTGCAGAAACAGTGGACTGGCGTTGCAGGGGGTGGTGACGGGGGATGGTGAAGAGTTGCAGGGGAGGGGTGGTGCAGAATCTGGGGACTGGCATTGCAGGGGGTGGTGCAGGGGGGATGGTGCAGAGTTGCAGGGGGAGGGGTGGTGCAGAATCAGGGGGCTGGCATTGCAGGGGGTGGTGCAGGGGGATGGTGAAGAGTTGCAGGGGGAGGGTGGTGCAGAATCTGGGGGCTGGCATTGCAGGGGGTGGTGCAGGGGGATGGTGCAGTGTTGCAGGGGGAGGGGTGGTGCAGAATCTGGGGGCTGGCATTGCAGGGGGTGATGCAGGGGGATGGTGCAGAGTTGCAGGGGGAGGGGTGGTGCAGAATCTGGGGACTGGCATTGCAGGGGGTGATGCAGGGGGATGGTGCAGAGTTGCAGGGTGGTGGTGGTGCAGAATCAGGGGGCTGGCATTGCAGGGGGTGATGCAGGGGGATGGTGCAGTGTTGCAGGGTGGTGGTGGTGCAGAATCAGGGGGCTGGCATTGCAAGGGGTGATGCAGGGGGATGGTGCAGCGTTGCAGGGGATGGGTGATGCAGTATCGGGTGGGGGCAGGGGATGGCACACCGGTGCAGGTGGGGGAGGAGGCAGGGGGCAGGTTCTGCATGCGTCTCAACAGGCCATTTCAGCAGCGCTGCCCACGCAACCTGTGTCTTTAGGCCTCTGGCTCTCCTGGCTTTGGCAAGGAGGGAAATTCCCAGCATGTGGCCGAGCTTGCAGAGAGGGAGCCGAGATTGTCAGTCTGGCGCCCCGAGGCATCTCCATTTGTGTCACCAGTGGCTACGCTGGATCGATACCCTCCCTCGTGCTTCCGGGCCAGCCGGACAGAGGCTGCCTGCCCCACCTCCCTTACTGCAAAGCTGCCAGGAAGTGCCTCTTACCGCAGAAGATACAGTAGTTGCAAAAATGAGCTTGAAACAAACACTTTCTCTTCCCCTTTGTCTGAGCCTGGCCACCTCGCGAGGACCTGGGCATTCAGACTCTAGATTTCTAAGACAGCAGCACGGGAAGGCCCCAACCATCCTCCGGGCTTGGTGCTGCACAGGCACAGCGCGCGAGACACTCCCTGCCCTGAACGGCCGGCAATTGAAATAGACCAGACAGCCCTGTTAGCCGAGTGGGGAAACCGAGGCACAGAGCGATCCTGTGATAGGTCCAAGGACAGAGCGAGGCCTTGCACCCTCTCGAGTGCTAGTGAGCGCACTACCGACACTGGGCTGGGAAGCTTAATTAATGTTGGCGAAGCTCTTTGAGATCCTTGGTTAGAGATTGTTAGAGATGAAAGTTTCTCTCTCTCTCGCTGTCTCGCACGTGCACAGCTTTACTTCCTGTTTTTCACCTTGCCTCTTAGCATAACATCTGTGTCTCTTCCTGAGCCCGGGTCTGGTGCTTCCCAGAGAGGCCGGATTTGTCCGACCCCTGTTCCACCTTCCCCATTGTCCGTTCGATTCAGACGATGTCATGGGAGCGTGAAGGGGGAGGATGAACATCTTAGCACAGATGAGACCCGGAAATGGGAATTCTGGTAGCAGGGGCCTTCCCTGGCTCTTGGCCAGGGTGGGGGGTATGAGCCTTTAGGTTCAAATGGCTCTTTGTTCATTTAGTTTTTATTTTATATTATTAGCCCAGCTGAAAATGCTCAAAAGATTCGAGCGCAGTCAGCAGATTGAGGAGAAGATAGCGCTGAGATGCAACTCAGGCTCCGCCCATCAACCCCAAGCGCCTCCCACAATCCTATGATCAGTGGTGAAATAGTTAATATTATACACCACCATCATCAGGATGCAGTTAGCAAGCCACTTAGATAATGGAAGTAGCTCAGACTCCACTGACCAACCCCAAACTCTTACCACAGTTGCAAGGCAGCTGGATATTTTGGTTACAAATGTGACCACCAGTGAAATAATTAACCACCTTGACATTTATATGATAATTGTTAGGGTTAAGAGTCAACAAACCTATTGACATAAATGAGGTAGTTCAGACTCCACACACTAACCCCAGGGTAACTGGATGCTTCCCTTAAAAGGTGCTCAGCAGTGAAATAGTTACCCCTGGTGACACTAACGCTCTCATCATCATTATGGTTCAGAGTTAACAAAGTAATTTACACGAATGGGGGGAGCTCAGGCCAGCTCCACCCACCAGCCCCAAGCTCCTCCTGCAACCCCAAGCTTAGCCCACAGAAAGCAACTGGAGTTTTGCTGGCTAAAAAAGCAAACAACCATAGCATTTGCACCTGCATCATTAGGGTTCAGAGTCAACAGCCTGCCGAGCTAAAGGGCATCACTCATGCCCTCATGCTCAGCTATCAATTCGGGCTGCCCTGTCTGCAGACTCAGGAAGGCAGCACTGCCTAGGGTCACCCTGGGGATGTGATGAAATTCCGTGCCTTTGGCTGCAGAGATCTCCACAGCTGCTTGGCAGCAGCAGGATTCTCTGCGTGCCGAGTCAACCATCTGCCCCGGGGCTTGGATAACAGTAGCTTTCATTAGGCTGGCTGAGTGACTGCATCTCATCTGGGGAGACTGGCAGCCCTGCTGAGCCGATGAGGCGGAGCGGTGCAGCCAGCCGTCATGGCAAATCACAGCAGAAGGGCAGACACTTGCCGCGTGTCGCTCACCGGTGTAGCTGCCGGCGGCTGATCCGGTGAACCTGATCATTAAAGACAACTAGCTGTGTGTGCCGGGCTGCTGCCTGATTCCTCTGTTACTGGAGTCCTTTGTCCCATCTCCCACTCCGGCCCAGGCAAGGAATGGGGCCTCCCAGCTCTCAGCCAAAGAGCCTGGAGAAGGACATGCTATGTGGAGGGAGTGTGGTCTAGTGATTGGAGCAGGATGCCTGGGTTCTAGCCCCAGCTCTGGGAAGGGAGTGGGGTCTAACAGTTAGAATGGGGGGCTGGGAGTCAGGATTCCTGGGTTCTATTCCTGGCTCTGGGAAGGGAGTGGGGTCTAGTGGTTAGCGAAGTGGGCCTGAGGGGTCAGGACTCCTGGGTTCCATCCCTGGTTTGAGGAGGGGAATGGCGTCTACTGCTCCCAGCATAGGACCTGGGGTGTCAGGATGTCTGGGTTCTCTTCCCGGCTCTGCCACAGAGTGGCTGTGTGACCTCACACCAGTCACCGCCTTTCCGCTTGCCCTGGTTAAACTCCTGCCCTGTAGCACAGAAACTGCCCGGCAGCGCAGCCTGCTCAGCTCATTCCTGCTGCCCGGCGATGCCTTCAGCAGATGCATCCTCTTCCCCCAGCCTCCAGAACCCCCTTCTGCTCCTGGAAGGATGCAGCCATTTGGGAGGAAGCTGAGCTAGCCAGACCAGGGGTCCTGGAGAAGTCATTTGTTCCGACGGAGGGGAATGCTAGCCCTGCAGGCTGGCTTGAGCTAAGGTGGGGAGGGACTGGGGGATGGCTCCCATGTGGGGGATGAATGGCAGGCTCTGTAAGCGGGTTGTCCCAGCTTGGGGCTTTTCACATGGACGGTGGCAGTGGTGTCTAGTGGTTACAGCAAGGGACTTGGGAGTCAGGACTGCTGGGTTCTGTCTGGAGGAGAGTGTTTTTAGTAGTTAGAGCAGGGGCGATTTGACATCAGGACTCTGGGGTTTTAGTCCTCGTTCTGACTTGCCCTGTGACCTTTGGCACATCACTGGGCCTCTGGGCCTCAGTTTCCCCATTTGTACAGTGGTGATAATCCTGACCCACAGGGCCTTTGCAAAGGTCCTAAGTGCCAGTGCAGACCTGGAAGCCACAACAAGCCTCCTGAGCCCTTTGCAAACACAAACTCAGCCTGCTGCCAACCCCGGGGAGAAAGCCCAATTATCCGTGCATTGCACCCAGGGAGCCTGAGCCATCCAGGTGAAATGACTTGCTCCAGGCCCCACGGGGAGTCAGTGCCGGAACTGGGATGAGATTCGCAGCCTCCCGCTGCCCCTCGGTCTGAGACTTCCTCCCAGGGCAGAGCCAGCGGTCACAGGTTAGTCACCCCCACGGGGGTCTGACAGCTGACGGCCAGGACTAGTCCCAGCATGTGTCATCGCAGGGTAGGGCTGGGGACGGTGGCCCCTGTCCCTGTGCGAACAGTTTCTCACTGGGCTCCCACCGAAGCCAGACGGGTCTGCAAGGAAGTGACTCTCCTGATGGGGTGTTCCTGGGCCTCCGCCAGCCTGATGTGCTGCCACGCAGCCCTGAACCTGGGCGCAGGGCGGTGAACTGTAGCCCGCAGCCTCAGCGGCCTGGAGGCAAACGCTCGCGAGTTCAGGCGAGAGAACAGCTGGGAAATGTCACTGTCCTGCCGGTCCCAACGCCAGCAAACCCAGAGCAAACCGGATCCGGTCTGGGTGTGCCACAGCTGCAGCACTGTCAAGTGGCCAACCCGGACTCCTGGGTTCTATTCCCAGATAGAGGAGAGAGTGTTAGCTAGTGGTTAGAGATGGAGAGTCAGGACTCCTGGGTTCTGTTGCTGGTTCTGGGAGGGGAGTGAGGACTAGTGGTGAGAGTAGAGGACTGGGAGCCAGGACTCCTGGGTTCTGTTGCTGGCTCAAGGAGGGCAGTAGGGCCTAGTGATGAGGGCTGGGGCCAAGGAGATAGGACTCCTGGGTTCTAGTCCTGCCTCAACCAATGACTTGCCTACAGCATTTTGTTCAAGTTATGCCTGCTCTATGCCTCAGTTTCCCCCAGGATAAAATGGGGACACTGATCATCCCAGGGCTTGTGAGGCATCTGGGTTTTCAGAACCCTGGAGCAAAGAGACCCTGAAGTGTCAGACATGCTCTGACTCAGCCGCATGCCTGGCACAAGCCCAGCCAGCGGCTTTGCTAAGACCACACACACCTCTCCCCACTGCTGGCACCACATACAGCCCAGGAGACCAAATCGCCTTCTCAGGATGGTTTAATTTAGTTGCCTGCCTATTAATATCCCTGACAAGCATCCGGCACAGCGCTCGGCCATCAGAAAGCTAATGGGCTTTCCCACGGGGATACCCTACAGGGGCAGAGAGCCAGAGCTCAGTAATAATCAGACCAAGCTTTTGCCGTCAGTAGCTCTCAAAGAATTTCCCCAGGGAGGTCAGTATCGTCACCACCGTTACACAGATGGGGAAACTGAGGCACGGAGGCAGGACATCCCTTCCCCAAGGTCACCCCGCAGCAGAGCCTGGAATAGAACACAGGTCCCAGGCCAGTGCTCTAAGCACTAGGCAACACTGCCTCCCTGGGATGGGGAGCAGGACAACCGCCCATCTTGGCTGACATGCTGGGAGTTGAAGCAGGGATCTAGGCTGGGGGCTGTAACTCCACTGGCCGGTGGGCTACAATTATCTTAGCCAGGGCAAAGTCCTGTTAACCCCTCCTCCGCCGGCCACGGGGCGAGCAATGCAGCCAGGCTCCTCTCTCTACTCTGCCAGCAACTGCCCCCCCCGCCCTCCCCACCGACGGCACCGACTCCAGCTACCTGCGCCATTGCTGGGCCTTGCCTCGGCCCAGCAAAGCGGCGTCTCGACAGGCCTGAAGCCCCACCACGATTGGGGTCTACTGCCCCCTATGGGCCAGCAAAGCCCTGACCCTCCCCGGCCCCACTAGCCTGTCACGGCTCCCTGTGCCCCCGCTTGGGGGGTGTGGGTCTCCGGTGCATCTTGTGATGCAGGGGAAGGGGGGGCTGTGATGCATTTATCCTGGGTCAGTGGGTTTGCTGAGATGTCCCTTCCCGCCGCCTCAGCTGCTCCTGCCTTAGGCGCATGGACCCATTCCCAGCTGTGCACCGGGACACACATCCATCGCCTGGGGAACGAGCCTCCTTCGCGCTCAGAGGATCTGGGGTGCCCGGGGCGGGCAGCCTCCATTCTCCCAGTACTTCAGCTCTAGGGCAGCAGGCAGAGTCTTTGCCCCGCCCCGGGACGGGCCTGCTTCGCTGAGAGAAAGGCAGAGCTGCCTGTGGCGTGAGACACACGTGTCTGCTCAGAAGCCTCCTGGCCTCCCCCCGCCCCCGCTTCTGGTCTCAACCTCAGCGGGCAATGCAGCCTGGCCTGGAAATGGTTAAACCCTTCCCAGCTGGGTGCTCCCCACCCAGGAGTCCTGACTCCCAGCCCCCCCTGCTCTAACCCACTGACCCTCCTGCTCCTCACCCAAGCCAGGACGAAAAGCCAGGAGTCCTGACTCCCAGCCCCCCCTGCTCTCACCCACTGGACTCCATCCTTTCCCAGGGCTAGACAGAACCCAGGAGTCCTGACTCCTGCCTCCGTCCCTGTACCACCCTTAGTAGGGCGCAGACCTCCCCTAGCCAGCTCCGAGGTGCGTTTGGAGAGGAGGCAGGGCAGGAGCATCAGGGCGAGGAAGGAAGCGAGTGAGACGCCTAGCCCTGTTGCAGCACGAACCTGTGCCAGGATCCAGCCCCGTGTCCCAGCCTGATCTCCAACCGTCCCCCATTCCATCCTCGGTGACTCAGAGCCGCTGCCTGTCGCAACTCGTTACGGTGGAAACTGAACTGAAAATGACACCCCCCGTCCCCTGCAAACAGCCCTCTTTCCTTCCCGACGCACCTCGTTCCCGACGGGACGGGATGCCCACGTGCCCGCCAACCTGCCCCCTCGCCAGCGCAGAAGCCACTCACCGCGTCTCCGGCTGTCACCCGCCGGCCTCCCCTGCTCCTACAGGCTCCCCTGGAGCAGACTTTGGCATGGAGGAGGGCAAAAACCCCAATCGGCAGCACACTGACGAGATAACCTTAGTGAAACTTCCTTGAGGAACCGTCGCTGGGGCCCGCCCTCGTCAGCTGACGGAACTGACTTATTTCGGGGCTTGAACTGCTCCCTGCAGACACAACTAACAGCAGGCTGGCAGGCAGAGCGGGTCAGATACAGGGGAGATTTTTGTTTCCTCTCTCAACTTCCTGAGATCTTTATCTTGAGGCGCTTTGGCCTTGGTTCAGCCGGATCTCGCCAAGACGAGGAGCCTTCACCCATCTGCCTGATGATCACAACAGGGCTGCAAGGATCAGCCCCTTCCCACCATGGTGGCGCTTTTAATCTCCCTTCAGCAGAGGGGGAAACTGAGGCACAGAGAAGGGAAAGTGACTTGCCTTAGGCCGTTCGATGAGTTACCAGAGCTGGGAACGCAATCTGGGTGTCCTGACTCCCAGTCCACTGTCTTACTCACTGGCCCACACAGCTGGCTTTAATCTTGTTAGTCTCGTTATATAGATTGGGAAACTGAGGCACGCAGCAGGGAAAGTCATTGCACAAGTCAGTGGCAGAGTCATGAATTCCATTCCCTCTTCCAAAGGACCAGGCCCTATGCTCCCTCCAATAATTGGGTCTAGAAGGCTGGAGTCCTCACTCCCAGCCCCCCGCTGCTCTAATCACTAGACCCCACTCCCCTCCCAAAGCCAGGGCTAGAACCCAGGAGTCCTGGCTCTAAGACCTCCCTGTTCTAATCACTAGATCCCATTCCCCTCCCACAGCTGGGAAGAGAACCCAGGAGTCCTGGCTCCCAGCCCACCTCCTCTAACCACAAGACAAGCTCCCTGCCTTTGCTGAGCAGCAGTGACTGGGCTTTGAAGAGCTGTTGCTAGCCAATCAGAGCCTTGTGCAGGGGTCGGATTCCCAGGGTGGGGTTGGAGTCAGAGAAAAGCCCGCTGGGTTTGCAGGTGTGGGGCCTGTGGAGGGCAGCCCCCTTCTCCCCTATTTCTGCCTGGCCTCAGCTTGCATGCCCTGAATCAGAGGTGCTGGTTGCTTCTCGCTGGCCTGGCTATTCCGGAGAGGGACGGGAGTTCAGACACACGCTGCGGCCGGCTGTCTGGGATCCATGTGACCGCAGCCCTCTGCAAGCATTGTGGGCAGCAGGCCATGGCAGCGAGCTCTGGTGCCCGGAAGACTGAGCGCCATCAAGCCAAATGGCCACCCCGTGGGGTAATCCAGGGGGTAATGAGCAGGGACACCATCCCCGGGCTGGAGCAGTGACCAGGCAATCGGGCCCTCCAGCACAGGGAGCCTGCTGCTGAGTCCTGCCAGCCCTGATCGCTACCTGCTGCCAGGGCTTCCCGGGGGGGGGGCAAGTGGGGCAATTTGCCCCAGGCTCAGGCCCTGCAGGGGCCCCCACGAGTTTTTCGGGGCCCCTGGAGCGGGGTCCTTCACTCGCTCCGGGGGTCTCGGAAAAGCCTCGCGGGGCCCAGGCCCCCGGAGCTTCTTCCGCTCCGGGTCTTCGGCGGCAGGGGTCCTTTCGCCCCGGGACCCGCTGCCAAAGTGCCCCACTGAAGACCCCAGGCCCCTTGAATCCTCTGGGTGGCCCTGACTGCTGCCCGAGGCCTATGGCTGCTGCCTCCAAGGCCCAGAAAAACAAGACCTCCAGGGTGATCCTGCGCCCATAACCCCTGCCAGCTGCCTGTGTGCACATAAGAACGGCCAGACTGGGTCAGACCAAAGGTCCATCTAGCCCAGTGTCCTGTCTCCCAACAGTGGCCAATGCCAGGTGCCCCAGAGGGAATGAACAGAGCAGGGAATCATCCAGTGATCCATCCCCTGTCACCCATTCCCAGTGTCGCTCACTCCCAGACGGGTGCACTGAGCACCCGGACAGATTTCTCCAGAAAGGGACGATTGTGGGAAAACCAGGGCAGGGGGCAGCCCCAGTCAAGCCGGGGCTGGGGCAGCAAGGCTGAGAGAAGCTGGATGGGCTACGGGACTCGGGGAGGACGGGACACTGGTGCGAATCCTGCCTACAGGGTTGATCTCCATCACGGGCGGTTTGTAGAGCTCTGCTCTAGCTCCAGCAGGAGGCAGGTCTCTGGCCCGTGCCAGCCAGGATGATCACAGTGGTCCCATCTGGCCCTTCGACTCCAGGGCCCCAAAGCGCACCGGAGTCAGTGGGTGTTTGCCTGTTGATCTCGGGGGGCTCTGCATCAGGCCCTAAACAGCGTGGGGCTGAAATACATTCCGCTGGCTGAAATGCAGAGGCTGTGCGAGTGGGTAGAGCGCTGGGCTGGGGTTCCGGCCAGTTCACACTGGGAGCTCTCTGGGGCAAGGGCTCTCTTGCGCTTGTGCGTATGTACAGCACCTAGCACCTCGGGGCCATCCGATAATAACTGCAATGTACAAACTCATTTATCCCTCTCCCTGCCCAATTGACTTCCCCATGCTGCTGGGGAAACAATCCCTCCTAGGGGTAGGCAGGGTGGCCTAGTGGCTCGAGCACTGGGCTGGGCTTGCAGAGATCCTGATTTCTATTCCTGGCTCTGCCACCGGGTGGCTGACACAGGTCACTTTGCCGCCCCGTGCCTCAGTTTCCTCATCTGTAAAACAGGGCTAATGAGCCTGCCCTGCCTTGGAAAGTGCTTTGGGATCTGGGGATGTGATTATTCCTTTTCAGGGAGTAGGATTCAGAGCAGCAGGGACCCAGTCCTGTCCCACATAGGCGCCTGGGGAGGCCCGAGGATGAATGGGATGGAGCAGCGTTATTTTGAGCCCCAGCCCTTGATCTGCAAGTCAGTGGAAAAAAACCCCCAAAGCAACACTTTCTGCCTAGCGTGTGCATTTGAAGCCTCTTCCTTTATCTGCCATCTGCCCTCCGCCTCCCCTACTTCCTCTCCGGAGCGCTCGCACCGTGAGAGGCCAGCCCCGCTCTTCCTCTTGCAGTTCCTCCTGGGTGAGGTGCGGTTCTGGGGCTGCTCCGCCTGCCAGCTCCCCGGGGCAGCACCTCGGCCCTGGGGTCTGTGAAGGAGCCTGGATGCCCCCAGCTCCCATTGACGTTCCATGGGGCTTGGCAGCTCGGCTCTCCCAGCCTTGAACCCCCCGGGCCTCGGTTTCCCCATCTGTAAAATGGGGATAATAATAATTCTGCCTTTCTCCCACTCTGTGTCTGCCTAGAGTGGGAGCTTTTCTGGCCAGGAGCTGGCTCTCACTCTGAGTCTCAGCAGCGCCCAGAAAATGGGCCCTGATCTCGGTTGGGGTCTGGGCAGCACCTGCCATCTGGGTCAGGATCTGTGCTGGGGCTGGCGCATTGGGGGTCCTCATCTTGGTTGGTGTCTCGAGATGCTACTGTCCTATAGATAATAATAGATATGTTTGATGGGGCCTAAAATGGGGTGTCTCCAACTTTAGTGAGATCCTGAAGCCCCCCCGAGCTGTGCAGGGGCAGAACCTGCCCTACTGAGAGGAACATGGGTCGGGGGGCAGAGGGCATGTCCCACCAGGATGGAGACTGCACCAGGTTTAGTTGGGCGGTGAGATCCAGCCATACTATGGGCACTAAACCCTCCTGCCCCCCCCCAAGGCTCCTCCTCCCCCAGCATCTTCTCATTCATTAAGAAAACAAAGCCTGGCCTGAGTAAAGGATGAATGGTTCCCCAGGCAACGGGGCGGTTTCCTGCCAGCTTCCTGTCTCATGTGATGGCATCTCGCAAAGAAGGCTCTGCTGAGCGCTTTGACCTGAGCCGGGGGATTCAGCTGCAGCTGGGGCAATCCCTGGAGAGGCCGTGCTGTCTGGTGCCTGCTCCCATCCGACCCTCTCAGCCTGGGGGGCCACGACCCACCATGGCCATCCAAACAGGGTCGCGAGCTAAGGCTGGGCTGCTTGCCAGGGGGCAGGGGTTGCCACCTCTCAGCAGGTGTCAGGGAGCCACCACCCTGTGTTATTAAGGCACAGCCCTGGGCTTCAGGGCACCTGGGTTCTAGCCCTGGCTCTGGGAGGGGAGTGTGGTCTAGTGGTTAGAACAGGTGGGTTAAGACTCAGGACTCCTGGCTTCTATCCCCAGCTCTGGAAGGGGAGTGTGGTCTAGTGGTTAGAACAGGTGGGTTAAGACTCAGGACTCCTGGCTTCTATCCCCAGCTCTGGAAGGGGAGTGGGGTCTAGTGGTTAGATCAGACAGGGCTGCAAGTCAGGATGCCTGGGTTCTAGTCCTGGCTGTGGAAGGGGAGTAGGGTTTAGTGGGTAGGGCAGATAATCAGGACTCCTGGGTTCCATTCCTAGCCCTGGTAGGGGGCTAGTAGTCAGCATTCCTGGGTTTTATTCTCTGCTCAGGTGGCAAAGAGGAACCTGGTAGGGAGGCTGGGAAGCAGGACTCCTGGGTTCTCCTCCCAGTGCTCAGACGGAGCAGGGCTAATGGTAGAGCCAGCGCGTGGGAGTCAGGACTCCTGGTCCAATTCTCAACTCATTCATAGTGTGACCCTGGGGTAGCCATTTCCCTCTATTTGTTGTGCCTCAGTTTTCCCCTCTGTACAATGGGGTGTTAATGCCCCGCTGCCAGGGGAGTGAGGCTGAAATGAACTCTCTGAGGGGCTGTGTGATCCTGAGCGTGCTAGAGACAGGCAGTGGTGCATGTTTGCTACAGGAATGAATTTCCTGTCCCGGGGGGCATGGGCCGAATCTGCCCCAATCTGGCACCACACGTCTTCCCCCACGGCCCACACTGATCCAGCTCATCGTTAATACCAGCCCTCTGGCTGAGGTGCCAGGGCAAGTGGCAGGTGACGGCTGGTGGCCGCTGGTTGCCTACAGCCCAAGCCCAGTAGCCAATGGGGCGTCACTGGCCAGCTATTTCAGCACCAAGGACAAGGGCTGCGGAGCACCTTGAGCTACCCCTCCGCTGCCCCGCCCAGCTCCCATCCTGGGTCTCCATGTCCCGCTATGGGAGGGGCCGGAGGGACAGGCCCAGGTGCTCCCCAGAGAGCAGGGTGGAGCCTGGGCAGAGGCAAGGCCAGCTGCCCCCACCATGCACACACTGCCCCCTGCAGGGCGAGAGAGGAGCTGAGCCTCCATCCGCCCTTGGCCTCTCTGCTGAGGGGCCGTCTGCAGCCAGGTGTACAGCTGTGACCAGCCTGCCAAGCCCTCTCCCAGGCTCCAGTCTGCACCTTCACCAGCACACATACAGGTAGGGACACACTCAGCTGCAGACACATACAGATACTGTGATCAGCTCTGCATGGGAAGGCTTCATCTAAGGAACTTCTCAGCCACTTAAGCACTGTCCTCCCCCCACCCCACCCCGGAGTGTAAATCCAAAATTAAACCGTCTTGTGCGGCACAGGGAACCGTACAGTGTAAGCTCATGAAATTCGCCCCCTCCCTCAATGTGGAGAGGACATATACAAGTTATAACTTCCACACACTGGTCTGTGATAAAGCAAAAACAAATTTATTAACTACAAAAGAGAGATTTTAAGTGATTATAAGGGATAGCAAACAGATCAAAGCAGGTTACCTAGCAAATAAACAAAAATGCAATCTAAGCTTCATAGACTAAAGATATTGCATCTGAGTAGCAAATTCTCACCCTAAATGATGAATTAAACCGGCTGCAGACTCCTAAAGGGCAAGCTTGCAGCTTAAAACCCCAGGTATTCCTTTCACAGGCTAGAAATCCCTCTAAACTTCCCCCCAGTTCATCCTTGTTCCTCAGATGTTTCCAAGTGTCTCCGTTTCAGTGATATATTTACATGCCTTATGTTGCACCAAATACAGCATAATTATGCCGTACTCATATCACCTCCTGAGGTCCCTTCCAACCCTGATATTCTATGAATATGGGGCACTGGATCATCCGAAGGTGCTTATTCTTTACATCAGAGCCAGCTGGCTCCATTCCCCCAGGTATCTTCTGGGTGGAAGCTGGGAGACTGGAGAGCTTCTCCAGCCACCCAGAAAGGTCAGCAGGATTCAAGGTGGGTGAAGGAGGTTAGCAGGAGCTTTCTTGTACTGGTGCCATCTCCAGCCATCTGGCTGGAAGAGGGATGTTTGCAAGGAGTGGAAGCCAAGGCAACAGAACAGAGGCAGGCCACAGAGTCACTCTGTGCCTCAGTTTCCCCAGGCAGTGTTGTGAGGCTACATACCTACAAGAGTGGGAAGCACTTTGAGATCTACCAGGGAACTGCGCTATCTATGCGCTAGGTATTATTACACCCACATCTTCATGTGCATAAGCACCCATGCCCCCACTTACGCACACACTGAGCCAGGGAGGGCCATAGACACTCTGGGCTGTGGTCGCTGTGGCTGCATCTGGGGAAGGGGAAAAGAGTTTGCTGGTCTCTGCCTGGACAAGACCCTCCACAGCTGAGGGCAGAGCCCTGTCCCTGGCACTGCCAGGGGACCCTGCTGTGCAAAGGCAGCCCAAAGGGCGTTCAGGCTATCCCGGGGAGATGCTGTGAGTCAGTGCCCTGAGGATGTGATTGGCCAGAGAGGTTTAACCATTTCTTTGCCTTGTTCAGCCCGCTGGTCACGCACCCCTGCCTGCAGGGAGCAGGCAACTGTCTTTGAGCCTCAAAGCAGGAAGAGAAACTTGTGGTTCCTCCAGAGCTGGCCAAGAGGCTAAGAACAGAACCGAGCACTTCTCCATCTCACGGGGAGGGAACTCAGAGCCCTCGGCCCCCCCTTCACCACCAGGCCATGGGGCAGGGCCTCTTCCCATCCCTTCCCTGCCCCCATTCCAACCCCTTTCCTGAAGTCCCCACCCCAACTCCACCCCCTCCCTGCCCCCAGAGGGTGCATGAGGGGTGTGGCAGGGGCTCAGGGCAGGGAGTTGAGGTGCAGCAGGGGGTTGGGGTGCAGGCAGGGGACTCAGGGCAGGGGGTTGGGGTGCAGGCAGGGGGCTCAGGGCAGGGGATTGCGGTGCAGAAGGGGTGTGGGATGCAGCAGGGGGCTCAGGGCAGGGGATTGGGGTGCAGAAGGGGTGTGGGATGCAGCAGGGGGCTCAGGGCAGGGGTTTGAGGTGCAGGCAGGGGGCTCAGGGCAGGGGATTGGGGTGCAGAAGGGGTGTGGGATGCAGCAGGGGGCTCAGGGCAGGGGGTTGGGGTGTGGGGTGCAGGCAGGGGGTTCAGGGCAGGGAGTTGGGGGGTGGGGTGCAGGAGGGCTTCGGGCTCCGAGGTGGCAGCGGGGCACACCGGGGCCAGGGCAGGCTGCTGGCCCCAGACCCACTCCGGCAAGTAGCCGGAACCATGTCCCTGAGGCCCCTGGGGGAGGGGGACGCAGGGCTCCGCACGCTGCTTGCTGCACCTCCAGGTACCTCCCCTGAAGCTCCCATTGGCCACGGTTCCCCATTCCCAGCCAATGGGAGCTGCGGGGGGCGGTGCCTGGAAGCTAGGTGTAGCAGGGTGATCCCCTGCTCCTGCCCTGAAGGGCTGAAAACAGCCCAGGAGAGGGCAGTGGCTGGGGCAGAAGCCTGGGCTGATTGGGGGAAGCAGGCTCAGCTGTGGCCATGCCCCAATCAGGCCCAGCTGGCCCCTATAAGAGGCTGTGAGCCAGAAGCCCAAACAGTCTCTCTGTGTTTGTAGAGGCAGATGGGCCTGGCTGCAGGGAGCTGGACACAGGGTACCTGAGTGGAGCAGGGCTGGGGAAAGGCTGAGGAGCTGGGGAGCTCCAGCCTGGAAAGCCCCAGGCTGCGGCCTAGCATTGGGCTAACAGGTACTGGGGGCTGCAGAGGGCAGCCCAGGGGTAGGCCAAGGCAGCAGGTCCAAACCCTCCTTTGCCTATGATGAGTGGGCTGATAGAGGAGGTTTTTGGAACAAATTGATAAATTGAACAGTAATAAGTCACCAGCACCAGAGGGTATTCGCCCAGGAGTTCTGAGGGAACTCAAATATGACATTGCAGGACTAACTGTGGTATGTAACCTATCGCTTACATCAGCCTCCGTGCCAGATGGCTGGAGGCTAGCTAATGTGATGCCGATTTTTTAAAAAGGCTCCAGAGGTGATCCTGGCGATTATAGGCTGGTAAGCCTAATTTCAGTACTGGGCAAACTGGTTGAGACTGTAATAAAGAACAGAATTATCAGCCACATTGCTAAGATAGGCTGGGGAAGAGTCAACACAGTGTTTTTAAAGGGAAATCATGCCTCACCAATCGATTAGAATTTGTTGATGGTGTCAACAAACACGTGGACAATGGTGATCCAGTGGATGTAGTGGACTTGGACTTTCAGAAAGCCTTTGACAAGGTCCCTCACCAAAGGCTCTTAAGCAATGTAAGCAGCCATGGGATAAGAGGGTAGGTTCTCTCATGGATCCGTAACAGCCTACAGGTTAAAAGATAGGAAACAAAGAGTAGGAATAAATGGTCAGTTTTCAGAATGCAGAGAGGTAAATAGTGGTGCCCTCCATGGATCTGCACTGGGACTAGTCTTATTCAATATATTCATAAATGATCTGGAAAAAGGGGTAACCAGTGAGGAGGCAAAATGTACAGATGGTATAAAATTACTCAAAATAGTAACGTCCATAGCTGACTTACAAAGCGATCTCACAAAACTGGGCAACAAAATGGCAGATGAAATTCCCTATTGATAAATGCAAAGTAATGCACATTGGAAAACAGAATCCCAACTCTACGTACAAAATGATGGGGTCTAAATGAGTTGTCACCACTCAAAAAAGAGATCTTGGAGTCACTGTGGCTAGTTCCCTGAAAACATCCGCTCAGTGTGCAGCGGCAGTCCAAAAAGCGAACAGAATGTTAGGAACCATTAGGAAAGAGATAGATAATAAGAGAGAGAATATCATAATGCCACTATATAAATCCATGCTACGCCAACACCGTGAATGCTGTGTGCAGTTCCAATCGCCCCATCTCAGAAAAGATATATTAGAATTGGAAAAATTGCAGAGAAGGGCAACAAAAGTGATTAGGGAGATGGAACAGCTTCTGGATGAGGAGAGATTAAAAAGAATGGGATTGTTCAGCTTAGAAAAGAGACGACTATGGGGGGATGTGAGCTAGGTCTATGAAATCATGAGTGGTGTGGAGAAAGTGACTAATGACGTGTTATTTATCCCCTCACATAACCAGGGGTCACCCAATGAAATTAACAGGCGGCAGGTTGAAACCGAACATAGGCAAGTATTTCTTCACACAATGCACAGTCAACCTGTGGAACTCCTTGCCAGGGGATGTTGTGAAGGCCAAAAGTATAACCGGATTCAAAAAAGAACGAGATAAGTTTATGGAGGATAGGGCTATGAGCCGAGATGGTCAGGGATGCAAGCCCATGGTCTGGGTGTCCCTAAGCCTCTGACAGAAGCTTGGACAGGACGACAGGGGATGTTCTGTTCTGTTCATTCCCTGTGAAGCATCTGGCACTTGGCCAGCATCACAGACAGGCTCCCAGGCTAGATAGGTCATTGGGCTGACCCAGTGTTGGCCGTTCTTACATTCTCTCTAACCCTAGGCCACGTGTGAGAGGCAGGCGTCACTTCAGGCAGCCATAGGATTGCAGCAGAGGCTGGTGTTACTGTAGGCTGAAGGGAAGCAAACCCTTCTCAGGGGAGATTGTCCAGCTCCGCCGAGCAGTGAGGGGGCCGGGACCAGCCTCCCCCAGGGGGAAGGGCTGGGAATTGTCCATTGCTTGAGGCTGGACAAAGCTCTAGAAGACGCATGGTAGAGAACAATCCTACCCAGGACTCTGGGTAACTGACTAGGCAGGATGTACACGTGCCATATGCCCCATGTAGCCCAATCAGTGGGAGAGCTAACGAGGGTCATTTAGCCACTGATCCAGTAGGAACCTTCACCAGGAACCGCCAAGGCGTTAGAGAGGCCGTCGCTTGCTCTTTTCACCCGTCCAGGTTAGCCAATGTCTGTCTGTTCTGCTTCTCTGCCCAGGGGAAGTGTTTTGCAAGAGGGGACTTCTCCTTTTCAGCTGGGTTCCAGGAGAGACTCAGACAACCCTCCCCATCCCCCGCTGTGCCTGGAACCCTGGAGTCCTGCCTCCCAGTCCCCTGCTCTAAGCACTAGATCCCCTTCCCTTCCCAGGATTTGGGACTAGAACCCCGGAGGCCTAGTTCCCAGGGCCCTGCTCTAACCATTAGACACCACTGCCTCCTTAAATGCCCATGTTGTCTCCATGCTACTCCCTGCTTCGCTCATTGTTCCTGTTTTCCTGGGGCTCTGTGACATCCAGGGCAGTGTTTCTCTGGGCTAGTGTTGCATTGCTCCAGCTCACCCCACCTGCAGACGGCTGCGGTGTACGCTGGGCAGTGCAGAGAGCTGCTGTGGCTCCATGTGGCCAGCAGGTGTCAGCGTAGCACCAGGTTAGCCATGGCCCCATGGGCTGCTGCAGGAGGCCAAATGCTGATAACCCATCCCTGCCCTGCCCTACCCCAAGCTGGGGGCAGCCCTAGGAGACATGCCCATATCCCCGGCAGTAGCTGGGCGTCTGGCTCGGATAGCAGCAGCTGCAGTGACCTGGCTTTGCAGTCACAGCGCGAGAGCCATGCAGCCATAGGTCACAAGAGACCCACTCAGAGCAACGGCCCACCCAGCCCTGCATCCTGCCTCTACTGGGGCAGACCACTGGCCCATCGAGTGCAGTCTCCCACCTCGCGGCAGCAGGCCTGGCCTTGCCTGCACGGAGAGCTGCGACACGCCCGCCATGGTCAATGAACAGGTGGATGGCTGCACACCCGGCTGCATAAGGGACAAGATGATCTGGGCGCCAAAGTCATCCCTCAGAATACAGTGGGGTTGCAGGGATGTGACTAAGGGCAGAATCTATCTATCTATCTATCTATCTATCTATCTATCTATCTATCTCCATACATACCCATTATCTATCTATCTATCCATCTATCTATCTATCTATCCCCCACACCCCATCTATCTATCTATCTATCTATCTATCTATCTATCTATCATCTCCATACACACCCATTATCTATCTATCTATCTATCCAGCCCCCCACACCCCATCTATCTATCTATCTATCTATCTATCTATCTATATCCATACACACCCATTATCTATCTATCTATCTATCTATCTATCTATCTATCTATCCTCGCCAGCCACTCTGCCCCCAAGCTCTAGGGGGCAGTGTGCGTGAGACGCTCGCTGCTGCCACCTAGTGGAGAAAGGGAGAACTTTGGTGTCCAGGCCACCCTCTTGAACAGCCCCTGGAAAGAAAGGGTTAAACTGGGTTTGATCAGCACTGGTCCGAGCCTAAGTTCTCTCTAAGCTACGTGGCCACGCAGCTGCCTATCCAGCCTTGCACAGGGGCTCAGAATTACTGCGGCCGGGAGAGAGGCGCCCCTCCCCACCGGCCCCAACATGGACCTGCCCCAGACTTGCCGTGGCCAATGGAGAGGCGCCCCGGCCCCAGCGCGGACCTGCCCCGGACTTACCATGGCCGGGGGATAGGAGCCCCACACCTCAGCCCAGCCCAGCCCTGCCCCGCCGGAGCTGCCAAAGCTGGGGAGAGGCACCTTTCCCCCCGCCCCGAGCTGCTGCAGTGAGAGAGGGCAGGGGGGAGTCCTCTGTCCCCACCGCAGCTCCTGGGCAGCCTGCACCCCAAACCCCTCATCCTCGCCTCCCCCAGAGCCCACACCCCCCTCCTGCACCCCAACCCTCTGCCCCAGCTCTGAGCCCCCTCCCGCACTCCGAACCCCTCACCATATGAATTTTGTCACACAGCACCTCCATATTGGTGCACATGATAAAATTCATTCCGCACATGGACACAAAAAATGAGAGGGACCGCTGAGCCCCCTGCATTTGGGACAGAGAGACTGGCCCGCTGCAGTGCTGCACTCTGGCCAGCCGCATCTGCCCACCCCCGCTACCCCATGGCATTCGCCCAACTGCAGCCATAACAGTAGCCAGCGGGGAAAGGGGCATGTGATTCTGACCCCCCTGAACATCAAAGGCCCCTGGGCGCTGGGTTTCCCATCATTGACAGAGCCCTCCCCCGAGCTGCAGGTGACTGCGGCTGCTCGCGGGCTCTGCCGGTGGCAGAAGTGGAGGGACCGGAGACCGAAGCTCCCAAATATGGCACAGCCGGGAGCGGCAGCTTTCGGGACAGAGCTGAGATGGAAGATCAGACACAGTCACCGCGACGGGGGCGGGGGCTGCTCTGAGCTGCCTTTGACCCAAACTGGCTCTGATTAGGGATGGGCAAAGCCCTGGCTGTAGGGTGGGAAGTGTCTCCCGGCAGGCGAGGGCTTGGGGAGCGGGGGGGGGGGCTGTCGTGGGCTCCCCGCTGCTGCGCCAGGGCCTGAGGGTGTGTTGCCACGGGCGGGGGCCGTGTTACATGGCGACCCCATGTCAGGACGCCGTGTCCCGATCTCCCATGGGGCTTTGTTTCGGGTCCCAGTCCTCTCTCAGGGTGGGTCTCTCGGGAGCCCCTGGCCACTGCAGAGAGCTGACCCCGGGGCGGCTCTGGCCTCGCAGGCCTCATGGCAGAGCAGCGGACTGAGGTGGTGCCCGCTCTCCCTCACAGGAGTGGTGGTGGCGGGGGGACTGAGCAGCAGGGAGAAGGGGGGTTCCCTGGAAAGGGGGGGCTGGCTGGAGCCGGGCTTCCCACTCGCTGTGGGCAGCGTGGCTGGGTTGGGTGCAGCTTGAGTCTGGGGTGTGTATGTGTGGGGAGGGGACACCCACTGGGGGTCCGGCAAAGGGAGGTAGAGGGCGGTGGCTCTGCGTGGCTCCCACCAGTCGGGGAAGATCTTCTGGCTCCTACCGACCCAGGCAGGGGGCTCGGCTCCCGGCAGAGATGGGCCCAGCCAGGGGAGGTGACTCTGCCTCCCAGCTGGGTCCAGCCTCCTGAGCCTCCCGCAGGGGAACTGGCTCCCAGCTGGCCGGAAGTGGGATTGTCTGTTAGCTGCACTGGTCCTAGCTGTTCAGCGAGGGAGGGGGGTGGGCTCCCCATCCCATCCCTCAGCACTGCCTGCAGATCAGCCCCCCACGTGCAGGGGGGCAAAGGCTCCAGGAAGGGGCAGGCGGCCGACCCTCTCGCTGGCCAGGCTGTTAACCTGCTCACAGGCTGAGGGCTCCAGCTGGAGCTGCTCTCGTTACTTTAATGCAAAGGGGAGGAGGGGGGGATGAAGCAGGGGGATGGAGGGGACTCTTGGGTCTCAGGAGCCAGTCGAATGGGCTTGGCCATGCCACTAACCCCCCTGCTGATTGGCCAGTGAGTGGGGAGGGGCATAACGATCACTGAGGCAACCCTGCCTCAGGCACCTGCCCCAGTGGTGTTATCATCCTCCCCTGGGCAGATTGGGAAACTGAGGCACGGGGAGGGGAAAGAACGGGCCCCAAAGTCTCCCAGAACCTGGGAGCCTAGGCTCCGGGTCTCACCCTGCTCTTACCCCATAGCCACCACTCCCCTCCCAAGGCGGAGGATAGAACCCAGGAGTCCTGATGCCCAGGGCCCCTCCACTTTAACCACCTGACTCCACTTTCCTCCCAGAGCTGGAAATAGAACCCAGGAGTCCTGACACCCAGGGCCCCACCACCTTGGCTCTAGCCATTAGACCATCCTATCAGTCCATGCCGTGTGCCCTGTTAATGAGGCAGGGCAGGTAGCCGGGCGTGGGCCCACCCGTATATCCCAGGCACCGGACTGAGCCAACCCCAAGGAATCAGCCGTCTGTTTCCAGTTCCAACTGCAGCTCCCCTGGCACCAGTACATGAGGTGGCCACTAGGTGTCCCCCTCACCTTTCCCTGCTCGATTCCTGCCCCTTCCCCAGGGGGAGTGATGGGAGCAGGTGGCTGGCTCAGAAGGCGGGTGTGTGCGGTGGGATCATGCCCTCAACTCCCCTTTCCCCAGGCCCGGGGGAAAGGCTAACGGCTGCCCCCTACCCGCTGCCCCGAGAGGGCTAAACCCTGCCCCGGGAGGCCTTTTAATGGGGGCTCTGTCCGCAGTGATCACATCATCTCTCCACCGCGGATCGAAGAGCCAAGCCACACGCAGGGAGACACTGAAGCACAGGACGGGGGCCGGCTGCGGCTGAGACCGACTCTGCCGGCTGCTTGGTGTCTCTCCCTGTGTGTGTATCGTTCCCCAGAAGCCATCAGGCCTCGGACGAGCTGCGCCGCACGGCAGGCCTGTTGCCTGGAGCGTAGCTCGGGGGGTCAGGGCAGGACCCCCGGGTTGCTCCCAGCTCTAGGAGGGAGGTCGGCAGAAGAGCGTAGCTCGGGGAGTCAGGGCGCTGGGGTTTTCTGGGGCTCACCTCGGGGAGCTCTCTGGGTGTCGTTTCCCCGGAGGGTGAAATGAGGGGCAGAGCCCCCCCTTCTCTAGGGCGGGTAGAGGGCGAGGCAGTGGTTGTGCAGTGCTCTGCCGTCCCCGGCAGAAGGGGCAGAGGGCTGGGCTGTGGCAGGGCTTTCGTGGTGCCAAGGTTCCTGCTCCCAGCGCCCAGGGAGATGCCACCCACTTACCTTGAAAGGCACCCGGAGCCTTCACTGCCACAGCTTCCCCCTCGCCGGCCCTGTGTGGTGACTCGCCGAGGACCCTGCGGCTGGGGGGTGCTTGGCACCCTCCCGCCCAGGGCCTGGCGCTGCCGTGCGGGAGCCGCAGGTCCTGACGACTCGGGTGCAGTACAGGGGGGGCAGGCTGAGCCCTGGGTTGGGTAGGTTACAATGGGAGGTGGCCTAGAGCAGGGGGGACTGGGTGTCAGGGCACCTGGGTTCTGTTCCCAGCTGTGAGAGGGGAATGGGGTCTAATGGCTAGAGCTGGGCGGGGGTGCTGTGTATCAGGACTCCTGGGTTCTGCTGCCAGACCTGCCCCTGCCCTGAGCAAGCCCCTCAGGCTGTACACTATGCAAGCACCCCTGTGGGTCGGGCGGGTGGGGGCTCATTAACTCTTCGCTAAGTACTTGGTGATGAGTGGGTGGATGGTGCTGGGACTAACCTGCTGGGTGTCAGCGTTTCTAACCAGTGTCTTCCTGTGGGCAGAATGGGGGTCAGCTTCCCACAGTGCTGGGTGACTGTGACCACCCGGGCCCAGCGATCGGCTCCCCCCGGCGCTGGGTGACGGCCGGGCCCAGCGATCGGCTCCCCCTGGCGCTGGGTGACGGCCCGGGCCCAGCGATCGGCTCCCCCCGGCGCTGGGTGACGGCCCGGGCCCAGCGATCGGCTCCCCCTGGCGCTGGGTGACAGCCCGGGCCCAGCGATCGGCTCCCCCTGGCGCTGGGTGACGGCCCGGGCCAAGCGATCGGCTCCCCCTGGCGCTGGGTGACAGCCCGGGCCCAGCGATCGGCTCCCCCTGGAGCTGGGTGACAGCCCGGGCCCAGCGATCGGCTCCCCCTGGCGCTGGGTGACGGCCCGGGCCAAGCGATCGGCTCCCCCCGGTGCTGAGTGACCTCTCAGTCCCAGCGATCGGCTCCCCCTGGCGCTGGGTGACGGCCTGGGCCCAGCGATCGGCTCTCCCCGGCGCTGGGTGACTGCCCGGGCCCAGCGATCGGCTCCCCCCGGCACTGGGTGACAGCCCGGGCCCAGCGATCGGCTCCCCCCGGTGCTAGGTGACCTCTCAGTCCCAGTGATCGGCTCCTCCCGGCGCTGGGTGATGGCCCGGCCCAGCGATCGGCTCCCCCCGGCGCTGGGTGACTGCCCGGGCCCAGCGATCGGCTCCCCCCGGCGCTGGGTGACTGCCCGGGCCCAGCGATCGGCTCCCCCCGGCGCTGGGTGACTGCCCGGGCCCAGCGATCGGCTCCCCCCGGCGCTGGGTGACAGCCCGGGCCCAGCGATCGGCTCCCCCCGGCGCTGGGTGACTGCCCGGGCCCAGCGATCGGCTCCCCCCGGCGCTGGGTGACGGCCCAGGCCCAGCGATCGGCTCCCCCCGGCACTGGGTGACCGCCCGGGCCCAGCAATCGGTTCCCTGTGGCGCTGGGTGGCAGCCCGGGCCCAGCGATCGGCTCCCCCTGGCGCTGGGTGACGGCCCGGGCCCAGCAATCGGTTCCCTGTGGCGCTGGGTGGCAGCTGGGCTCTGTGCCTCTTGCTGCCTCCTGCTCCCCTGCTCCCATCCATGCTCCCTCTCTTTAAGTGTCTCCTTCCCTTCCAGCTTTTTTATCCTATTAGGTGACAAACTGCTGCTAATCCCCATAACCCTGAGAAGCAGGGCACTTAGCAGGCAGGCGGCCCCCTGACTCCCCTGACTGTGTTAGTGGAAGCCAGTGGGTCTGTCTGTCAGTTACCTCCCTGTCTTCCTCTGTGTGGCCAGTCACAGGGACGGTGGTCTTATGGTTGGGGTGTTAGTGGGTGATCTGGGTTCAAGTCCTTGCTCTGCCACAGCCGCCCTGCGTGACCTTGGGCAAGTCCGGTAGCTGCTCTGTGCCTCAATTTCCCTGCCTGGACCATGGGGATAACAGCCCAGCTCCTAGTGAAGCCACATCAGTGACACTCAGACTGAAACTTGGGAACCGCAAGTGGCTCGTTAATGTGGTTCCTGTGGCTCTTTGCAGCACATGATATTAAAACGCCACAGGAGTTAATGATTAACCAGTCAAAGTGATTAACCAATCAGGATGAGTTTACTATGTTAGTAACCAACTGCAGAATACTTGGTCAGTCATTTTGCCGGGAGAATAATCTCTCTAGATAAATAGTAAAGGATACAATGAATTCCCACTCCTGTGGCTCTTTGGGGTGATGCTGATGGCTAATTTGGCTCCTGAATCACCGAGGACTGAGTATCACTGAGCTAAATCCACGGAGATGCCCCAGGAATAGGCTCTGCATCCACGGCAGAATCCGCCCTTGACGATGTCCCGCTTACTCTGGTTTCCCCCAGGCAGTTCCTAGCGATCGGGTTTCCCCCATGGGCCCTGGATCTGCCTCTCCTCTCCCGCAGGCCGGGGCAATCAGGAGTACAGATCTCTGCCCAAGTCAGTGGGGTGAAGCTAGCGAGAGGGGAACCTGCTCCGCTGAGGGTGGGGAGGAGGGACTCTGCCCCGTCGCCAAGAGCAGCCGCAGCCCCTCTGCTGAGTGGAGAATTTTGGCCCAGAGGTGTAGGGTCAGGACCCCAAATGCCCCGCCCACAATGGGACCCCATAATGGGCCAGATTCCCCAGAGTGCCCAGCGCCTGGCGGTGGGAAATGAAGGGCCACGTTTTCCAAAGAATCCAACCTCTTTAGACAATCTCCATGGGAAGACCCTCTCCGTTCTCCGCCCTGGGCTTGTGGGACAGCCATCCCCCGAATCACCCTTCCCTAGGGGCGAGCGAAGCGGCTAGTTCTCAGCCAGGTTCCCGGTCGCGGGTGATTTGTGCAGGGACGTAGAATCACAGAGATGTCAGGCTGGAAGGGCCCTTGGGAGGTCACCACGTCCAGACCCCGGCACTGAGGCAGGACCAAATACACCTAGACCGTCCCTGCCAGATCCTATGAATTAGGAACATCCATCAATGCCAGGGCTTAACACTGCGGCTGCGACGGGCCAGCAGTGAAAGGAGGAGCCTGCCTTGGCAACGGCTTCTGTGATAGTTCGAAAGGGGCACAAGCAGTGTCTCACGAGAATCGATGAAAACACGAGTGCAAAGAGTGTGCAAAGCACCAGCTGAGCGGTATGGCAGCATTGCACGCTGGCTTTGCACTAGTGTAAGTGACTGCAGGAGGGGCCAGGGAGAGAACAGACTCAGGCCCGGTGTTTAGAGACAGTTTAATTTTGTGCATCAGCCCAGCTTGTGTGTGTTTGTGTGTGTTGGGGGGTGTAACTCAGCGGGGGCCATGCACAGGATGTGTGTGTGTGTGTGAAGCCAAGCAGGGGCAATGCATGGTGTGTATGTGTGTATGTGTATGTAGCCGAGCGGTGGCAATGCATGGATTGAGCGTGGGTGTGTAGCCGAGCAGTGAGAATGCATGGGTCTGTGTGTGTGTGTGTGTGGCGGGGGTGTGCGTAGCTGAGAGGGGGCAATGCATGGGTGTGTGTGTGCAGGGGTGTAGCTGAGAGAAGCCAATGCATGGGGATGTGGGGGGTGTATAGGGGTGTGAGCAGCTGAGAGGGGGCGATGCCTGGGGTACAGGAGTGTGGGGCTGCATGGAGCCTGCTCACAGGTTTGCGCCTCCCTGTATCCACCTCCCTCCTCATTACCAAGGACCTGAAACACTCGGCCCCTGCAAGGGACAGCAGAGCAGGGTGAGCGGGGAGAGGGGGCAGCAGAGCAGGGGGAGGGGGGCAGCAGAGCAGGGGGAAGGGGAATGTGGGGAGCAGGAGCCGGTCCAGGAAATGCTGCCCCAGGAGAAAGCGATGATGGGGGGGACGAGCTAATTGCAGCCCTCACTGCGCTGGATTCAAGGTGATTTCCACTGGCTCCAGGCAGCTGTGCTGGTGCACAGGGGGCGGGGGGCCAGCAGGCCTGCGAGGGGCTGTGCATGGGGGAGCCCTCCCTCCCCACAAGGCTGATTCATTGATGCCCTGAGGTGTGAGATTTCCATAACCGGGAAGACTGGGGGGATCCCAGGGGACAGCACTATTTCCAGCTCCTTGCCAGCCCGCATTCTCGTTAGCAGCCCGGTGGCCATGCCTGAGCCCGCACTGGGGGACAGAGCGGTATTTTTAGGCTGAGAAAAAAAATCACATACACACAGTGCGTGGAGGGAAAGTGCTGACTCGGGCGAATGCAAATGCCAGGGATGCTGGGCTTGGGGAGGTTTTCTGTTTGCAATCGGCAGGGGAGCCGACTTCTTCACCGTGGGGCAACGGCAGGGCATGGTGCCTCTGGCATCAGCTGCCCTCTGCCAGCCCTGCAGAACCCTGCCCATGGCCCATGGGACAAGGTTTGCTCCATCAATCTACCCCCATAAACTCCCCATCATCATCATCTATCTATCTATCTATCTATCTATCTATCTATCTATCTATCTACAGCAGGGTGGTCCCCTGCTCCTGCCCTGAAGGGCTGAAAACAGCCCAGGAGAGGGCTGTGGCTGGGGCAAGAAGCCTGGGCTGATTGGGGAAAATAGGCTCAGCAGTGGCCATGCCCCAATCAGGCCCAGCTGGCCCCTATAAGAGGCTGTGAGGCAGAAGCCCAGACAGTCTCTCTCTGCCTGTAGAGGGAGAAGGGCCTGGCTGCAGGGAGCTAGTGACAAAGTACCTGACTGGAGCAGGGCTGGGGAAAGGCAGAGGAGCTGGGGAGCTCCAGCCTGGAAAGCCCCAGGCTGCGGCCTAGCATTGGGCTAGCAGGTACTGGGGGCTGCAGAGGCAGCCCAGGGGTAGGCCAAGGCAGCAGATCCAAGCCCCCCTTGCCAGTGCTGAGTGGCTGATACTGCAGCCTGCCCCAGGGTGTGGGGCTAGACAAGGACTGGCAGTAGCCATATACTGAGGCGAGGTGGCAGTAGTGGGTGGGGGTTCCCTGGGGAGGGGAGACCCTAAGACTAAGGGGTTACTGCCAGGGGGCAGCACCCCAGGTAAAAGGGCACCAGGGGCCGGGGAGGGGCACGGGGGCCAGAGGACAGCTGGATCACCGGCCTGCAGAGGGTGCTCTGGAGCTGGAACGAGCTAATTCCTGGAAGTCACCAGGAGGAGGCGCCTCAGGGGTGAGTCCGCTTGTCTACTTTATCTCCAGACACCTTCATCTTTCTATCCACATACCCCGCCCATCACGTTCATCAGCTTTGAATCTCACAACACTTTGCAAGCATCAATTGCCCCCCATCCCCCTTGTAACGGGACATAGAGATCATGTCACCTACCAGTGAAATGCGACCACTTCTGGGGAGGACTAAGGCAGTAGTCTGACCGCCCACAGCAACGCTATCTAGTTTGGGCCAGGAAGCCTGAAACCATGGGGCGGGTGTGGGAGCTTCTGGGAGGAAGAATGTAACTGGGAAGTGGGGGGCGGACGAGGGCCTGTGTCTGATGCCCCTGCTTGTGTGAAGAGTTCCCAAGCGCTGCGGAGGGACCTCAGCTGTTGGCAGCTCACTGCTCATCTGCGGGCAGATGTCTGGGTGCCTTTTCTGCCTGGCTCTCATTATACTGGGTAAGATCTGCAGATGGAGTGAAGAAGGAGGGAAGAGGCCTGGGGAGTTGAGGTCAATTCTCCAGGGAGCTCAAATCCTCTCCCTCAATTTCTTTGTAGCTCCCTCCCTCTCCCTCGCTCTCTCTCTCAATCTCCCTGCTCAGCTCCCCAGCTCTCCTCCCACCTTCTCGGGCTCTCGGATTCAGCCGGCCTGTGCGATCACTCGGAGGAAATTACCTTCCTTTTTAATAACTCTGTCTCAGGCTTTGCTGCCGGGATCCTTCGTGGGCGGAAGGGGGGGACGTTCGGAGTCAAAGCTGCAGGGCTGGCTGGCTTGGAATAGTTGCCAGGCGTGGGTTGGAGCGGGGGGCAGCCCCCAAGAGGCCTCCTGGCTTCTATTAATACCTCGCGCTGCAAGGGATTTTCTCATAATCATAAAAGCCCCGGCTGTGATCTTGGTGCTTTTGGAGCCCACTGAAACCCCCCAGCTGTTTCCCCTTTGCCCTCTCTGGGGCCAGAAAGTGCTCAGAGCAGGGCCCCAGGAAACCCCATTTCCCCGCCAGCTGCAGAATCCTCAGGCAGGACCGTGAGACCGACTCACCCAGGGACCACTGGGAATTGCCTGCCCTGTGCAGGACTTGCTGGGCTCCTGGGCTCCCAGCAGGCTTGGAGCTTGGGCCAGGTTCCTGCACGACTCAGGGAACCAGTGAGCTGGGTTACAAGCCAACCTGGAAAGCTGCAGGGTCACCTCTGGCTGGCTTTCATGCACCTCTCACAGATCGGTGGCCAGCTGGAGCCACTTGCTTGTCATTAGGCTACCGATCATGGTCTCTTGGGTATTAGTAGCAGTGTGACGAGAACTCACATTGCCCTGCTCCAAATACTCGAACTCCAGCAACTGAGCTAAAGGAGAATCCCTACTGACCAGTAGCACTATAGAGCTCTGACACAGAGTTAAGCTGTTCTGATCCCATCCTGTAGAGGGCAGTGGTCATTGATAACTCCCCTTCCCCGTCCTTCCCTGCCAGTTGATGATGCAACAGCACAGGTCATCCCAAAGCACTTTACAGACTGCATTTATCCCACAGCTGAAATGCAGCCACCTCTGGGGCAGCACAGGGCAGCTGTTTTATTGAAGACACTGCACAGCCATTCTGCATAGGAAGTGAAGGAGAATCCTGTCCCCCTCCTGCAGGGGGAGTTTATTAATCATCAAAATAACATATTAACAGCCCGGTGCTGTACATTTATTCAATGTCTTATGGTAGCACCTAGGAGCTCCAGCCATGAACTAGGACCCTGATTGTGCCAGGTGCTGTACTTTATTTATTAGGTATATTACGGTAGCACCTAAGTTCCCCAGTCACAGACCAGGACCCCAATACGCCAGGTGCTGGACAAGCCCCTGGAACTGAGTGGCTAAGGGGCTATTTGCCAAAGGGCTCAGCTCCAATTCAGGCATGTGATCATTTCAAGCCATAAGCGTCCCAGTGGCAGCGGCTGGGTGCTGAGCACTTGAAACTCTGGCCACTTATGCAGACTCACCCAGCCCCCTCAGGACTCCTGGGTTCTATCCCCGGCTCTGCCACCGAACCTGGGTATGTCCCTTCCCCTCTTGGTGCCTCAGTTTCCAGCCTCACCCTTTGCCTGTCTTGTCTGTCCAGACGGTGAGCTCTCCAGGGCAGGGCCTGGCTCTCACTCTGTGTCCATGCAGTGATGGGGCCCTGATCTTGGCTGGGGTTTCTAGGTGCTACTGTCCTACGAACGATTATGAATTAATCAATGTGCATATTCTGGAAGGGCTGTTAAACCTCAGGCTTCAGGGCTGAAGCTGATCTCTGCCGATACAGGAGCTCTCATCCTGAGCCCGAAGGGGGCAGATTATCTCGTGTCTGCCTCTGGGGGGTTCTTACCCCTTCCTCTGAGGTGCAGGACACTGCCAGAGCCAGGATACTGGGCTGGATGGGCCTCCGGGCTGATCCAGGCTGGTGAGCCCTACGAATCAGAATCCTATTCCAAGACGCTGCGGTTAATTAGCCTGCTCTGGCTAATTAGAGCCTGCTCTGCGTCCTGACCCAGCACAGGGGAAAGGATCCTCTTTCTCCCCCCAACCCCCTGAGCTATACAATTGCCTTGGTCCCTGGAGACCTACCTGCTGTGGGAAAAGCCACTTCGTTTCCCTGACACCTCGGTGTCTTTGCAGAATTGTTTGCAAAATATTATTTGGGTTGCTCCAGCCGGCCGTATGATAATAGACTTTCTAATGGGCCAATTTTTCCTACTCAGTTGATTTCTTGCAACCTCAGCCATCTCTGGAATGGCCACATTTTTCATGCGTTTGCTCTAGCTGGTGTTTTCTCGCCTGGTGCTTGGTAATATTCCATCAGCAGCCGTGCTGCCTTCCCCATGAAATGGATTAGGCAATAAAAATATAACCAGGGCAGAAAAATATATCAGGGAAAGGGGATTTTAATGGGAGGCCTGGAATGAGACTTGGATTGGAGTATGGCACCTGCTCGCCGTCTCCCAGTCAACAAGCCGCCTACCCTGTTCCAGGGGTGAACTGAGGATTGAATATTCGAGTGTTCTTGTGGAATGGATGGATCAGGAAGATGGCAACGGAGTGTGCAGC
This sequence comes from Mauremys mutica, assembly GCF_020497125.1. NCBI lineage: Eukaryota > Metazoa > Chordata > Testudines > Geoemydidae > Mauremys > Mauremys mutica. Next base: position 21,365,186 of record NC_059088.1, on the reverse strand, counting down.
TGTGTTGCTGGATATCGTGCAGGTAGAAGGCACCTGCTGGATGTTCTAGGTGCATCCAGGTAGAACCCACCTGCTATACTGTTGGGTGTTCTAGGTATGTCTAGGTAGAATCCCCTTGCTGTACTGCTTGATATTCTAGGTACATCCAGGCAGAACCTACTTGTCATCCCGATGGATGTTGTATGTCCATGTAAAACCCACCTACTGTCTTGCTGGATGTTCTAGGTACATTCAGGTAGAATCCATCTGTCAAGTTGCTGGTTGTTCTAGGTATATCAAGCACATCCTAAAGCTCCATTGACTTCAGTGGACCACAGCAGCACATGGGGATGGAGTCAAGAACCCAGGTCTAAAAGTGTTGGGTGCAGCCTCTTTGGAGAGCGCCTGCGGCTCTCATCTCTACAGAGTGTCCGGTCTGGATAGTCCGGTTGTCCTGATATCCCAGGTTTGATCCCATACTCTCACGGTGAGGAAGAAGAAAGGACATTACCCCTGAACCTGCCAGATCCTGAGAGAGTCTTAACAAGCACCAGACCATCTCCAGCCCATTTGCAGCCTGGCAGGGGGAGAGCAGAAGCCAGATAGGTACGTGGTGGAGTCCAGTGACCATCTCAGAGGCAGAGGGAGCTGTCTAGCAGGGGGCACCACAGCTGGGCTCTGACACTAGCCAAGGAGCAGCCATGAAAGCTGCTTGGAAAAACAGAGGGGCACGAGGGAGCAGCTTGGTGGAGAACTGGGGACAGAGGGAGCAGGTGGGAAAGCAAAGGTTCCCAGCTGGGGCTGCTAGAGATTAAACTGACCAGTCTCCATTCACTGTTGGATCCAAGGGAAAAGCCTGGATGGGACTGAGAGTGGAGGCCGGATTGTCTCCAGCCCTGTCAGTCCCACAGGGAAGGGCCCTTGTTTTTCCTGCAGACATTGGGCTGGATTTTCAGGGGTGCCAGGGTTGGCTTGCCGGGGCGTGGAGGTCAGAGGTTGCATGATGGCCCCACACTGGTCCTAGGCCCAGCCAGGGAGTGAGTTGGGCCCTGGCACAGACAACGGTAGCCCTGTGCCCCCGTCATGTTCCCAGATGGGCCCTTCCGCACTACTGGGGAATCTGCCGGTGACCGGGGCATCCCGCAGCTGTCTGAGGGCTCAAAAGAGGCCGGATCTGGTTGTGTCAGGGAAGGATGTGGCCAGGACTCTGTGCATGGGGCACAGGAAGCACTGAGCGAGGGAACTAGGCCAGGCACAGACCGGGAGGATTTTCATTAATTGATTTAGGTCGTTAATTGCTCCGGGCAGGCACAGTCAATGGAGCTGTTAAAGCAGGTGAAATTGGGTCGTTTTGCTCCTCAAGCAGCATGTGTGTGTGTGTGGGGGGGGGGGATTGATGGTGCTGTGTGGAGTGTGGAGGTATGGCGGGGGGCAGGGAGGGGGAGAGGATGTGTGTGAAGGGACATAAGTGTGTGCAGGTGTTTATATGTGCAGTTATGTATATGTGTTTGGGTGTGCATTCACACCCTGTACAGATATATACACACACCTGTATGTGCAGGATGAGTGTGTGTATACAGAGTTGTGTGTATAGTTGTTTGTGTATTTTCAGGGATGTGTGTATGTGCGTGCAGTGGGTGCATTCAAGTGTGTGTGTATATCTGTGTGCGCATGTGCAGGTGTGTATCTGTGTGCAGGGTGTGTGTGCATGGAGGGGTGTGTGTATATGAATGCGTGTGTGCTGGTGTGTGTAATTACATGCAGCTGTGTGCATGTGTGTCTGTGTATGTGTTTGCATGTGTGCGGGTATGTGTGCACGCAGGTGTGTGAATGTGTATCTGCGTGCTGAGGGGGTGTGTGTGTGCAGGAGTGTGTATATGCATGCAGGTGAGTGCATACAAGTGTAGGCACGTATAGCTGAGTGAAGGAGTGTGTGTGCAGGTGTGTGCAGGCCTGCGGGTGTGTATGTGCATTCATAGTTCCCTACAGCAGCTGGACCCGGCCATATACTGAGCAGAAAACCAGACCGCGTTCCTGCCGCCTCCCACTGCCTCTGCAGCACCCAGGCCAGGGGGTCACATCAGTGGGCTCCTCAAGGAGGAAAATTCCATTTGAAGCCTCCCCAGCCCTAGCCGTTTGGGTGCCATGGTTCGCCCTAGCGAGAGGCGCTGGACTGAGCGCCCAGCAGCCCCGTGCAATCTGTGTGCTGTGCCTGGGCAGCCTTCCCTGGCACCCTGGCCCTGCCACGGACCCTCCCCTCAACTGGGGGCCTGTCTTTCTGGCCCAGTCAGTCCCTGACCCCTCTGCACAGGCTGCCACGGCGGGGGGGGGTGGTTAGTGCCAGCTGTGGGGGTGGTTTTGTACCACAGATGCTGGGAATCAGACTGAGACCCAGCCGGGTTCAAACAGCTGCAGGATGCCAGTAGGTTTCAGCTCCCACCAGCCAGGGCTAAATTCTCCCTCCTGGATTGCAGGACTGGAATAAGGGCCCAGGTCCTCCCTAGCATCTAACGAAGCCCGGATGGATGGCGTAGCGTATCGGACTTGGGTAGAGTCCCCAGAGCAGTGATGTCTGTGGAGCTCGGTTGGTCTGTTTCTATATAGTTAGTAAACACGGAGAGTTTGACTCCAACTCGGGCCATGTGGTTATCTCATTCTTCCCGGCGCGTCCCGAAAGCAGAGCCACAACAGATGGCCCAGCGATCAAGGCCCTGGGATGGGAGCCTTGGCTTCACTTCCTAGCTCTGCCACCGACTCCATGTGTGACCTGGGGTGAGTTGCTACGTCTTTCCGTGCCTCAGTTTCCCCCCAAGGAAGAATAATGATCCTTCCTTTGTCTCTTTAGTCCGTGAGCAGCAGCTGTCTCATTATGTGAGCCAAGGTCAAAAGGGCCCCGATCTGTACTATACTGATGATGGCCGTTTGGTGGTCTGGGTGAAATGAGTTTGTTTGGGTCTCTGCTCCTAATAAATAGGCTTGTGTGTTACAAAGGTTACCTCTGGGACTCCTCATTCTCCTTAGCAGCAGTCCAGGTCAGGGGTGAGGCCCATTGGCAAGGCAGCGGCAAGCCTGGCCGCCTCTCACCAGTGCTGAAATCAATCAAGAAATGCAAGACTTCATCACAAGTTCGTTGCATCCCGGCAGGAATCTCCACTGGCTGCTTTCAGGAGGGCTGTCATATCTCTGGATCCTAGTCCAGAAGCAGAGAGCATGGCCTGCAAATCCAGCCTGCTGTCAGTGAACAATAATTCAAGCCTCAGTTGCTCTGTTCCAGGGGAAATGAATAGCTTGGAATTCACTGCAGTGAGATTTGGCCGGCGCTGAAGCTGCTGCAGAGCACACTCAGCCAGAAACTTTCCAATTAATATTTGGCATAACCCTGCCTTCTCCCTGCAGTTAATACAGTGTGGCCAACTCTCGTGATATTCAGTCCCCAGCTCCTGGAGTCCTGTGATTACACGAAACTCTCAGCTGGCATTTAAAAAAGTTGGTTTCTAGCCCTTGTGGCTGCAGAGAAAAGCTTGAAAATGTGTCCCAAATGTGACCCTAAAGGCTCAGAAGCCAGAAAGCAAAGAAAAAGAACACCAAATATAGTGCTGTTTTTAATCTCGTGATTCTTAAGCCAGTATCAGGACTTTTTGTGGCCAGATGCTGAGTTTCAAACATTTGAGGTGGGTGATAATATATGTAGTATGGTAGTGCCTATAGAATCCAAGTGAGTTCAGGGCTCCAGCATGCTGGGTGCTGCATGACACATAGCAAGAGACAGGACCTGCCTCCAAGGGCTTCCAGGCTAGACAAAGGGTGGGAGAGGAAACTGAGGCACAGAGAGGTGACGTGACTTGCCCAGTGTCAGGGGTGGAGCTGGCAAAGGAACATGGGGACCCCAGTCTAGAGCCCAGGCAGGCTGGCCGTGTTACCCTGTGTGCCCTGATCATGGATAGTCTGTGTGAGCATTTACAGCACTCCTGAGCTACTCTCCGACTGGCCACTAGGGGGTGCCCATCGCTGCGAGGCTGATGAGCCACTGCACCAATCAGCAGGATCAGGCCCTTTCTCCATGGTTCCCTTTATCCATGGTGTGCGCTCTGTGACATCACAGCGAATCGTCACGGAAGCCATTCTGATGTCACGGACGCAGGGCTGTGAGGTCATCGCTGAATGGGACAGGCATCATACTCTCCCCCAACCTGAAGGGACCCCATTTAGGACTCCGCCTCTGTCCCAGGTCTCACGTCTGAGGCCGCCAGTGAGTGCAGCGCCTGCCAGCTGCACGGGGTGAGAGCTGGGTGCCCATTTGCCGACGGAAAACGCCCAATTGGCAAAATCGAAACATTTCTTTGGAACGTGTCAATTTCACGAAATATTTTGATGGGAAAGTAGCAGAACGTTTCATTTTTGACCCTATCATTTCTAGTCTGACAGTCAAAATGTGAGGCTCTTAGATGTATAGACCCCAAGGCGTGGTCATCTAGTCTGACCTCCTGTAGGCCGCAGGCCCTAGGACATCCCTAATGAATTCCTGTCTGAACCAGAGAAGATCTTTAGGAAAACATCCCACCTGATTTAAAAGTTGCCCGGGGTGGAGAATCCACTCGAGCCCTTGAGAAGTTGGTTCATTCCCCACACTGTTGAAAACGTGCACCTTATTTCCAGTCTGAATTTGTCCAACTTTGATACTCAAGAATATTTTATTTAATGAGAAAACAGATTTTTGATTTCAGGATGAAATCAATTTTTGGAATTTCCCGCAGGATGGGAATTCTGGATTTTGGCCAGCATGTTAGGGCCTGGGGTGTAGGCGCACTGGCCGCTAGTGGTCACGGCTGAACATGTCCACATGTCAAGGGTAGCCAGGAGGTGGTAATCAGCGAGCTGGGATCAAAGCAAGCGCTGCTGCCAGCCAGGATCAATAGGCCAGAACAGGGCCGCCCGGGGGGGGGGGGGGAGTGGGGCAATTTGCCCCAGGCCCCCACGAGAATATAATATTCTATAGTTTTGCAACTTTTTTATGGAAAGGGCCCCCAAAATTGCTTTACCCCAGGCCCCCTGAATCCTCTGGGCGGCCCTGGGCCAGAATCAGGCTGGGAACGGAGATCGGAAAGTGAGGTGAGGTGTGAAGTCACAGCCAGCCAGAAATCTGTGTGGTTGCCCAGACAACTTGCTGGGGCACCCTTTGGGTTAAATAGTTAGCACGGGCCAATCAGAAGGCTGCAGGGTGCTGTCACTCTGGACCCTTTGGGCGGTACTTCCTGCGGTGCCTAGTCCCCACAGTGCTCCTTGGCTGGAGCGCTGCACGGCCTCCTGGTGGCGATGTCGGCTATCCCCAGGCTCTGTGACCCGAGTTCTAGTCCCACGGAGCCTTACATGGCTCTAGCTGGAGTTGTTTACAAAGGTGCAACTTACCCCTTTCAGAACTGGGCTGAGACTCGGCAAACTCATCTCATGCAACAGCCCCCCCAGCCCTCAGGCGATGACCAACTTCCCAGCCTTGGCTTAAATTGGAATCTTTGAGCTAGGGCCTCTTTCTCCACCCTACCGCCCCCAGCTGGTTCCCCCCACTGGGGCAGGGGGACGGGACACGTGTGTGTGTGAGATGCTTTGCGATCGGCAGAGATGGGGGAGGAGACGTGGTGGAAACATATGACACTTTAATGGGGATTTGGACACGGGCTCTTCGTTGGCAGGCACTGCTTGGTAGTGTCTAGACAGAGCAATATGTCACTGTCTCTCCCTTCACTCTGAGCCATCATTTTCCTCTGTCCCCTCGGGCAGATATCGGGCAAAGGGTAGCAGGGGCCACTGAGGGCGGGGATGGGGCGGGCGGGGGTGGGGGAGGAGGAATTGCTGGCTTTCACTGCAGACTCTGCAGCGCCAGCTTCTGAGCTAGCCGTGGATGGTGGGTGAAATTCACCAGTGCTGCCTGGGCCTCCTGTTAGCTCTCTGCTCAGGGGGGAATTTCATGCAGAGGCGTCGCTGAGCTGTTGCATTGTTGCGACCACGAGGGCAAGGTGCGGGACCCAGGAGGAGAGATTCTCCACAGGATGTCAGACCTGTGATCAGAACGGTGCCCGGCTGGCGCTGAAAGCTACGAGATTCTCCCTCTTTCCCCCACCCCCCCATGCCAGCCGGTGTGTCCAAGCCCTGCCCCATCTAGGCGCAAGAGGGGAGATCTGCCCCTTTGCTGGGGCTGCCAACGACAGGGCTTGGTTGTGCCAAAGTTGGACTCTGGGTGCCTGGATGGACACATAACCAGCCCTCAGGATGGGTGGGAGATGGAGATCTCTGAACTGACCGTTAGAGATGCAAGCCAGGCAGCCGGCAGATTCGAACACACTTCCACGTGAGGAAGCGATTCCCCACTCCCTGGGCTACAGTTTACCACGGTGCCGCTGACCCACCCCGCTGCTTAGAAATAGCGTCAGCTACACGGCTGCAGTCGGCCAAAGCAAAACAGGGCTGGTAGCCAGGGCTGGTAGCCAGGGCTGGCCTGCTGCTGAGGCAGACACAAGGGGCATGTGCTGGAAACCCTGTCCCCACGGCTGTGGGCCATGGGGCTTTAATGTATGCAGATTATTAAGGATAATATTATGGTAATGCCTGGAAGTTACAGCTGAGATTGGTACCAGGCGTTGCACAGACACAAAGTAACCAAGATCATGGCCCTGTCACGCCAGGCGCTGCACAGACGCAGAGTAAGACACAATCCTCGCCCTGAAAGCCCACTGTCTGAATAGAGACAGTGTTGCCAACTCTTACGATTTTATTGTGAGTCCCATAGTATTGGGTGTGTTTAAAGTGCCAGCTCTGGGAGTCATGTGATTTCCTGAGACTCTCAGCTTTGCTTAAAAGAAGTGGGATGTTTCTAGCCCTTGTGGCTGGGAGAGAAAGCTTGGCATGTCCTGCAGCCTCCAAAACCAGGCGGAACCGATCAGAACCTGATATTTATTGTGGCTGTTAGAAGAGTCTCTTGTTTTTGAAGCTGATCTCATGATCGTAGGGCTGGCAACAAAGGGGGGATCGTGCCCCCCTTTTACAGATGGAGCAGCTATGTACTGTGGTCCCCATCACCACAGTAACCGAGCACCTCACAAGCTTTAATGTATTTAACCTCACAACCCCCGGTGGGGCACAGCTGTTACCACCATTGCACATGTGGGGAAACTGAGGCACAAAGTGACCAAGTGACTCAAACAAAGTCACAAAGGGAGGTTGTGGCAGAGCAGGGCCTTTACCCCAGGTCTCCTAAGAATCATAGATTATCAGGGTTGGACAGGACCTCAGGAGGTCTTCTAGTCCAACCTCTTGCTCAAAGCAGGACCAATCCCCACCTAAATCATCCCAGCCAGGGCTTTGTCAAGCCTGGCCTTAAAAACCTCTAAGGAAGGAGATTCCACCACCTCCCTAGGTAACTCATCTCTACGCAAAAAAATAAATGGACACAAATCAGACGTCAAGAATTATAACATTCAAAACCAGTCGGAGAACACTTCAACCTCCCTGGTCACTCAATTACAGACTTAAAAGTCGCAATTCTCCAACAAAAAAACTTCAAAAACAGACTCCAACGAGAAACTGCAGAACTGGAATTAATTTGCAAATTGGACACCATTAAATTAGGCTTGAATAAAGACTGGGAGTGGATGGGTCATTACACAAAGTAAAAACTATTTCCCTGTGCTAATTTTCCCCCTACTGTTACTCATACCTTCTTGTCAACTGTTTGAAATGGGCCATCCTGATTATCACTACAAAAAATTTTTTTCTCCTGCTAATAGCCCACCTTAATTGATTTAGTCTCGTTAGAGTTGGTATAGCAACACCCATGTTTTCATGTGTGTGTGTGTGTAAAATCTTCCTACTTTGTTTTCCAGTCCATGCATCCGATGAAGTGGGTTTTAGCCCACGAAAGCTTATGCCCAAATAAATTTGTTAGTCTGTAAAGTGCCACAAGGACTCCTCGTTCTTTTTGCTAGTCATTTTTGTTGCCCTTCACTGGACTCTTTTCGCCCCCGCCAGTTTTCCCACATCCTTCTTGTAATGTGGGGCCCAAAACTGGACACAGTACTCCAGATGAGGCCTCACCAGTGCCGAATAGAGGGGAATGATCTTGTCCCTTGATCTGCTGGTAACGCTCCTACTTATATAGGCCAAAATGCCGTTAGCCTTCTTGGCAACAAGGGCACACTGTTGACTCAGATCCAGCTTCTCAGGTTCTGTAACCCCTAGGTCCTTTTCTGAGAACTGCTGCCTAGCCGCTCGGTCCCTAGTCTGTAGTGGTGTGTGGGATTCTTCCATCGTAAGTGCAGCACTCCGCACTTATCCTTGTTGAACCTCATCAGATTTCTTTTGGACCAGTCCTCTAATTTGTCTAGGTCCCTCTGTATCCTAGCCCTACCCTCCAGCGTATCTAAGCCATTAGCACATGCCCAAACTGCTCACATGAAGGCCAGAGCAAATCCCCAGCTGCTCACTGCCTTTACCAGAAGGGGTGTTTTTTCAGGGGAAAAAAAAATGGGGGAGGGGGCAAAGTTGTGTCAGCGTATAGACCATTATATGTGATACCCTGCAAAGTAAGGAGGGAGCAAAAAGTGGAGCACACAGAAAAGTTGGTGGGGGGGGGCAAGACCAAGGTCAGGGGGGCAACGGCCCCCTTGCCCCATAGAAACCGGTGCCCCTGTTTGCAGTTCTGAGTGTTTGCTCTCAGGCCTCAGGAGCTGCTTGGCATGGACGCTGGGCCCGTGCCACAAGCAGGGGCGGCTCTAGCTATTTCGCCGCCCCAAGCACGGCGGCACGCCGCAGGGGGCGCTCTGTCGGTCGCCGGTCCCGCGGATGTGCCTGAGGAGAGTCCGCTGGTCCCGCGGCTCCTGTGGACCTCCCGCGGGCGTGCCTGCAGATGCTCCACCAGAGCCGTGGGACTAGCGGACTCTCCGCAGGCACGCCTGCGGGAGGTCCACTGGAGCCGCCTGCCGCCCTCCCGGGACCAGCAGAGCGCCCCCCGCGGCATGCCGCCCCAAGCACGCGCTTGGCGTGCTGGGGTCTGGAGCCGCCCCTGGCCACAAGGCCTGGGAGCAAAGGCGCACAGGTAAACGCCCACACCGGGCCGGGCCTCTGCAGCTGTGTCAGCTCTGCCTCCCAGACACCCTCGCCATGGGGGAATCAGTGCTACCCTGGAGCCCTTGGAACCCAGGGGACACTGACCAATGCAGGTGGGACTTGGGGAGGAAGCTGGGGACCCAGGGTAGAGTGTCCCCTGGTTTCGGGGAGGTCTGGGCCCCTCTCTGCTCAGGAGGCACGGTGCAGGTTGTAACTCCCAACGGTCATCCTTTGGGGGGTCAGTGAGTTGCTAGGGCTGGCTTGTCTCTCATTTACCCCTCACTGGGTAACATGCCTGCTGCAAGCAAGAGGCAGGACTGCACTGTGGTTCGGGCACTAGCCATGGACTATCCCTGCTCTGCCACAGACTTCCTGTGTGACCCTTGGCCTGCCACGTGGTCTCTCTGTGCCTCAGTTCCCCACCTGGCTGGACTACATCTACTACAGTGCATCATGGGCTCCCTTCCAGTGCATCATGGGAGTTGAAGTTCTTGGTCCTCATGTCCCCCTTTACCTCAATAGACCAGACTTTTTGGCTGAACTACATCTCCCATGAGGGACCTCAGTATCCCTTGAGCCAGTGCAATGCATCATGGGAGATGTAGTTCTAGCCTTGAGGGGAGCATGGGGCCTAGGGTGACCAGACAGCAAGTGTGAAAAATTGGGGTGTGGTGGGGGGTAATAGGAGCCTATAGAAGAGAGAGACCCCCCCAAACCAGGACTGTCCCTATGAAATCGGGACATCTGGTCACCCTAATGGGGCCCTGCACGACAGCTCCCAGGAGGCACCATTGCAGCTTAGGGAGACACAGATTCATGTTGAGGTGGATGGAAATTCCTGCTCTAATGACTCTTCCCAGTAAGGCTGCTGCCAGGGCTAGTGAGACACACAGGCTCGTAGACCGTGAGGCCGGTAGGGGCTGCTGGGTCTTCTCGCCTGACCTGGATGCCAAGTGCTTGTGTCTTTGCTTGGCCTTCGCCCTGAGTCTGTTGCTCACAGCACTGGAGTCAAGGGGCCGGGCTCTGAGCCAACTCGTATGGTGTAAAGCTGGAGCAATTTGGATCCAGGTCCGTGGGATTGGTACAGCACGGCCTGAGGTCTGGATCCGGCCCCGGATGCGAACGGCTGCCCTAATCTCCCCGGGGTGTTCAGCTCTCTGTTCCACGCGGTTAAGGAGAAATGCACGGTGCTTGCACTTAATAATCAACGCTTTGCAAATCCCAGCCAAGGATTGCACCACGCTCCACAAACGTTAATTAATTTAGACTCCTCCAGGGGAAGGAAGGCTCCTTATCACCATTTTACAGATGGGGAAACTGAGGCAGGTGGCGCGGGCCTTGCCTGCTCCTCTGTGGTAAAATTGGGAATAGAACCCAGGAGTCCAGGCATTCCAGTCCCCTGCCTCAAGACTCTCTTCTGGCATTGGAATTATTTCAAGCTTCCCTTCAAATAGGATTGCTGAGCTTGAAGCTAATGTCTCCACATGAGTTGCAGCCAGAGGTGTTGGAGATGGCGGGGAGGGGGTAGGTTCACTCCCCCCGCCCAAAATAAACCTGGCTGGCAGGGAGCGTGCCGTGAGCTGGCCCAGTTGGCCGGCACCTGCGTCCGGCTCTGCTCTGCTCTGAGCCATATGCCGGCAGCCAGGCCCTCATCTGTTGGCTACCGAAACTGCAACAGAGGCTCCTCTTGGTGCTGGGGACCCGCCAGGTCTGGGAAGTGGGACTTTGGGCTGGTCAGCAGGGAGAGTAAGTTAAGGAGTGGGGGAAGGGGCTCTGGGAGGGTGGGGCTGGTGGGAAGTTGGGGGCTCTGGGAGTGTGGGGTTGATGGGGCGGGGGCAGAGGCTTCTGGAGGGAGTGTTGGTGGGGATTCTGGGAGGGTGGGGCTGGGAGGGGGAGGGGAAGCAGAGGAGAGGGGGAGGGGCTCTGGGAGAGTGGGGCTGTTGGGGGGGCAGGGGCTGTGGCAGGAGATACCGATGGTGAAGGGGCAGAGGCTCTGGGGGGTGCTGGTGGGAAGGGCAGGGGCTCTGGGAGGGTGGGGGTGGTGGGGGGGCAGGGGTTCAGGGGGGAACTGGTAGGACGAGGTGGGAGCTCTGGGGGGTGCTGGCAGGAGGGGCTGGGGGCTCTGGGAGAGACAGGCTGATGGGGGGGTGGATCCCCAGAAGGGGGGGCTGGTGGGGAGGGAGGGGCTCTGGGAGGGTTGGGCTGTTGTGGGGGTGGGGGTGCTGGGAGAGTGGGGTTGGTGGGAGGGGCATGGGCTCTTGGAGGGGGTACTGGTGATAAGTGGGCAGAGGCTCTGGGGGGTGCTGGTGGGAGGGGCGAGAGCTCTGTGAGATTCAGGCTGATGGGGTGAGTGGGTCCCCAGAAGGGTGGGGTTGTGTGTGTACATGCAAATCAGAGTCTGTGGAGCTGTGTATAGGTCACAGTGTGCATATGTATAGGTGCATGTTTGTATGTAGGTGCATGTGTACATATGTGTGTATTGCCTGTGTATGTGTCAGCATGTGTGTTGGCATATGTTCACGAGTGTATGTGTGCACAAGTGCATATGTGGCCACTTACATGTGTGGGTCAACTTGGGCATTTGCAGGTGTTCATGTGTGTCTGCATGTGTCTGTATATGCATTTGTATGTGTGCAGAGGCGCGTGTGCAGTCATGTGCATGCATGCAAACTCTCAGGTAGGCTGTTTGCCATGCGGCCTGTGCCTGAGTGAACATTGGGGGTGTTGCTCCCCTCCGTGCTGCTGAGTATTTTGCAATGACAGAATTTATCAACCCGGCGAGATGTGACTGGCCTTAAAAATGTTTCGATGAACCTGGCGCTGGCCCCGTGCCGCCCTGGGGATTGATGGTCCCCAGGCACACGGGTGATGATGCCTTGGGAAGAGCGTTTGTGCGTCTGCTGATTATTTTTTTTCAAGAAATTTCATTATGGAAACCGTTTGGGACCCATCCGATATTTCTCCTCTCTGAATGAGAATAACATTGGGGGAGGGGGAGAGATCCTGGAGCTGCTGCATTTTTCATTCCAGAGTCTGTTTATTATTTGCAGGTAAGAATTGTCATGGCACATCTTTTCTCCCCGGGCCGAGACTTCATGGTTGCAGCCGCAGGAGGGAGTTAGCCATTCTAGGATGGGGAAACTGAGGCAGCGAGCAATTAGGGGAATGACTTGTCCATGATCACATGAAGAATCATTGGCAGAGCTGGGAGTGGAACCCAGGAGTCCTGGCGCTCAGGCCTTTTCTCTAAACACGTCCTCCCTTAGGCGAGCTGAGACAGATGCGCTCCAGTATCTTGCTTCGGGGGGCGCTCTGGGTCCGGACGGAATCGTCCCTCCACCCCTGCCCCAGCCTCATGCCCTCTTCCCTGGCTGGCCGGCTGCAGGCCGAGGGAGCTGCGAGCCCCGAAGCACAGGTGTCCCCACCCCCGCTGGTGGCAGGATACGGGATTTGGGCTGGAGAAGCGACCTGGCACCGTCGCTCTGGCCTCGGGAAACCTGCTTCCTGTTTACGGTGCCTGTTGCCAAGTGCGGGGCCTGAGCCGGCCCCACTGAAATCCAACAGGAGTTTGGCCATTGACGCCCGGGGCAGCAGGGTGAGGCCGGAAGGACATGATCTAGCTGGAGGGTACATCTACACTGCGATAACAGCCCCGCGGCGCGGCTGGCTCAGACTCCCGGGGCTCGGGCTGCGGGGCTAAAAATGGCAGTGTCGGCGTTTGGCCTGGGGCTGGAGCCCGGGCTCTGAAACCCAGCGAAGAGGGAGCGTCCCAGAGCCCAGGCTCCAGCCTGAGCCTGACCATCCACACTGCTCCTTTTAGCCCCACAAGCCTCAGTTTACCCAGGCCCTGAGGCTCGGCGCTGCGGGTTGTTCATTGCAGTGTAGGCGTCCCTGGGGGGGCTGATCAGAGCGGGGGCCAGGCTGCGTTTTCCCCCACAGGCTGCAGGTGAGCGTCAATCCACGAGACAGACGCTGCATTGTCTCTCGCTCTTCGTGTGTTTGGTTTTGCCTTCTTGGGACTTTTCCTGTGTCTCTAAGTGTGGAGTGGTGTGTTCGCCCTGCTGAGAAACCGGCTGGTCCCTCTAAAGCAACCCCCCCAACCTTGTTTAAACTGTTTTACCTCGTTCCTAGACATCAATCTTAACCCTGTTGCCTCTTTGGCTCCCTTTATTCCATGTAAATTAATACACCCTCTCTCGCTCCCCCCTCCCTGCTCTGCTGCTGCCCCTCAATCCTGACCCACAGCCCCCTGCTAGCCCAGCCCCATAACCAACTCTGCTAGTGCCCCTCAATCCCGACCCCGAGCTCCTCCTGAAATGCCAGTCCTGGGCTTCCCACACACACGGCTATTTCTGCCGAGGCCCTCAAGCTGTGTGATCTTTTACGAAGATTGTATTTTTCCTGAAAATATCATTAGCCATAAAGACCAAAGGAGGAATAAATATATATACACATCAGCTCCCTCCCCGTCTCTTAAGAGCAGCTTTTCGGAGCCATAATGTGGCATTTTTGAAGAGCTGTTTCATGACTCACAATATTGAGTAAGTCACGGGTATTTCCAGTTATTTGTGGTTATTGGGTGAGTTTCGTAAATGAAAAAAGAAAATCTAGTTATTCAGCCGTCTTTTCCCAGACACGGCTGCTGCCCGGCCAGTCCGGGGGCCAGCGTGACCCTAGGAGGACAGACGGGTTTTTAACTGGTGTCGGAGTGAGTCACCACGGGTTAAAATCCTAGTGTAGACAAGGCAAGTTGGAATTCGACTTGGTTCTCTCTAGACCGGGGGGTGGCCGAACTGTGGCTCTGGAGCCTCATGCGGCTCTTCAGAGGTTAATATGCGGCTCCTTGTACAGGCACCGACTCCGGGGCTGGAGCTACAGTCGCCAACTTTCCAATGTGCCGGGGGGTGCTCACTGCTCAACCCCTGGCTCTGCCACAGGCCCTGCCCCCACTCCACCCCTTCCAGCCCCCTCCCCTGAGTCTGCCGTGCCCTCGCTCCTCCCCCGCCCCTCCCCAGAGCCTCCCGCACGCCACGAAACAGCTGATCGGGGTGCGGAGAGGGAGAGGGAGGTGCTGATCAGCGAGGCTGCAGGTGGGTGGGAGGCGCTGGGAGTGGGGTGGGGGCGTTGAGGGGGGGCTGCTGACGTGTTACTGTGGCTCTTTGGCAATGTACATTGGTAAATTCGGGCTCCTTCTCAGGCTCTGTGGATTCTTTCTGAAGAACAGCCCTGAGGTACGGCCTTGCCCATCCCCCACAGCTAAAACTCTGGTCCAGGGTATCGTCCTCTCACGGCTCCAGGAATGCAGCGTCTTTCTGCTTGGCCTTGACAAACGCAAGTTTACCTCACTCACCTCCATTCAGCAGGCTCCACCTTGTGTATCTCGTCAAACGGGAGCTGCTCGTCTTCTCTTCCAAGGCCTTTCACAGCCTGTCCCTGCCCAACCCAGCGTCTCCCGCCTCGGAGCAGCCTCCGGCACCCGCTCGTTGAGTTTTCAAACTATCCCCCGTCCGCGCTTCCCCCAGGCTGCCCTTCACGCTGGCTCCCTACAGACATCCACCAAGTTATCTCCTTGTCCTCCTTAACTCTCCCCTCTGCTGTGAGGCCCACGCCAGGAAAAACACGCCTGTGTTCATAGGACGGAGCTGCGGGGAAGTGAATCCGGCGCCGGATAGGGTGTGAATTGAAAGCACTAGAACAGTGGTCCCCAAACTTTTCAGGGTCAGGCCCCACCCCTTACCACGGTCCGTGCCCCCACCATCCCCTTTGGAGCCAGGACTGGGGCTTCAGCTCCTGTGTGTGGCGGGGGGGGGGGCACGGACAGGACTAAGGGGGCCAAGGCTGGGGTGTCAGCTGGGGGCAGGTCTGGGGCCAGGGACAGGAACAGAGCCACAGCCAGGGGCCGGGGCTAAGACTGGGTGTGGAGCCATGGCCGGGCTACGGTTGGGGGGCCGGGAGCCGGGGCTGCGGCTGGGGGCGGGGCCAGAGCAGAGCTGGGAGTGGAGTGAGGCTGGGTGGTGCTCCCTTCCTGCCCCCATGAGGGCTGGCCTGGCCCCCCCCAAAAGCTCCTCTGCACCCCACTAGGGGGGCACGCCCCACAGTTTGGCGACCTCTGCACTAGAACCAGGGCATCCACATGGGGCACTATTTTAGAGGGGTCTGGTCTGGTCAGTTTCCCCTTGAGAGATGCGAAGCCAAACTGATCCACAGTCAGGGGTCAGGTCCCATCAGAATCATGAAATCGGCTTAAAACCAGCCCCCCGTGGGGTCTGCGGCTTGGCCATGTGGGTCGGAGTCGCATTTTCCAGTTTTTCTCCGCAGCTCAGGGGTGACTGAGCTCCTGAGGCTTCAGAAATGGGGATTCGATAGCACCAGCTTTAGGTGAATCCTGCTGGCACCCAGCTGAGATCAGGGCCCCCCTGCACCAGGTGCTGCAGAGACACAGGGGAGAGAGGGTCCCTGCCCCAGTGAGCTCACGGGCTGGATGTACAAGGGGTGGGAGGGGAAACTGAGGCACGGAGATTTGCCCAGGGTCACGCAACAGGTCAGTGGCAGAACCAGGAATAGGAGCCAAAGTGTCCTGATGGCAGCCGAGTGTACTAGCCACCAGGCTGGGCTGCCTCTTCTTAAAGGGCTGCTGCCTGCGTCAGCAGCACCCCCGGGTTTTACGCTCCTGTTCTCGGGAGCGGGGAACCCATTCTCTGCACGGAGGCCATGGACAGAACAGGCCACAGACACTGAGCTCCTTTCTCGGCCACGGGAGCTGCTCCGGGTCAGAGCTAAGGATCATTAGAGCTCCCCCTGAACCACACCTGATCCAGGCTCCTTCAGAAAGGTGCAGGGTTCCCATGATGCAGCTCAGAGAGTCAAGGGCCCCCAGCCTCCAAGCCTTCCAGCGACGCGCTGCCTGACCCTGGCCAAGTCATGCCGCTGCTCCCTGCCTCAGTTTCCCCATCCATAAAGCAGGACTCATTAGCAGCGGACGTCTCAGGCCTCTTGCATGGCGCCCCGACGTAGAGTCAGGCTTGCCCGACACCTGCACAAGGACACCCAGCGGCTCACTTGGCGCCATCCAGGAGCAGCGTGCAAATGTCTCCTGCAGGAAACAGCCAGTCGACCAATCAGAACCTGCCTCCTGCTGTTTCTTTTTTCCGCTGGCGTCTTTAAGCACGGGAAGAAAGAGCGAGAGAAAAAAGGTAAAATGCATCCAGATGGGAAAACGATTAAAAAACCAGATCTCTTTATTTTTAGCCTGTTTTTTCTCCCCGTCTGGCATTTTCTGGGCCGTGCTGCTAGCTGGGAGATGGGCAAAAACAGCCTTAGAGGAGAAGGGATTGAAAAGCCAAATGCTTTTTTGCTTGAAGCCCTCGAGGAAAGAGAAACATAAACAACGCGGAGAGAGAATGGCTCCGTCGGCCTCCTCCTGGATCGGCCTCCTTGATCCAAAGCAGCTGGGCCGAGATGTGGGGAGAGTATTCAGGGTGCTTCCTTCCTCCCCCCCCGCAGAGACAGAGCAGGGAGTGAGGTGGGGGCTGCCTTTTAAGCTGTGTGGGGAGGGGGAGAGCTCATAGCTGGGTCAGTGGAAACAGCTCGGCTGGGAATTTGGGAGCAGCCTGTCAGGAGACTCGATTTTTGGAGCGGGGGAAACGGGTTTGAAAGAATTAAAATGGGCCAGATCCCAGCAGGTGTCAATTGGCCGTAGCTCCATTCGAGTGGATGGGGGCAGCTCCCCAGCTGGTGTCAATTGGCCGTAGCGCCATTGACTTCCGCTCACTCCGTTGACACCAGCGTGGGGTTTGGCCCACTGGATTCAGTGCTAGTAGGGTTGCCAGGTGTCCGCTTTTCCACTGGAACGCCCGGTCAAAAAGGGACCCTGACGCCTCTGGTCACCACTGCCATTAAAAGTCCTGTCGGGGCGCATCGGGGCTAAGGCAGGCTCCCTGCCTGCTGTGGCGCCGCGCAGTTCCCGGAAGCAGCAGCATGTCCCCCGCTCAAACTCTTAGGCGTAGGGACAGCCAAAGGGCTCCGCATGCTGCCCCTGCCCCAAGCACCGGCTCCGCAGCTCCCATTGGCTGGGAACCACAGTCAATGGGTGCTTCGGGGACGGCGCCTGTGGACAGGGCAGTGCACAGAGCTGCCTGGCTGCGCTTCTGCATAGGAGCCGGAGGCGGGACATGCCGCTGCTTCTGGGAACCACCTGAGGTAAGTGCCGCCTGGAGCCTGCACCCCGCACCCGCTCCCATGCCCCAACCCCCTGCCACAGCCCTGATCCCCCTCCTGCCCTCTGAACCTCTTGGTCCCAGCCCAGGGCACCCTCCTACACCCCAAACCCCTCCACCCCAGCACACCCTCCTGCACCCCAAATCCCTCATCCCCAGCACCACCCCAGAGCCTGCACCCCCAGGTGGAGCCTGCACCCCCTCTACCCCCCAACCTCCTGCCCCAGCCTGGAGCCCCCTCCCACACTCCAAACCCCTCATCCCCAGCCCCGCACCAGAGCCCACAGCCCAACCCCCTGAGCCAGTCCAGTGAAAATGACCGAGTGAGGGTGGGGAGAGCAAGCAACAGAGGGAGGGGGGATGGAGTCTCGAAGAAGGGGTGGAGGCCTCAGAAGATGGCAAGGCAGGGGCGGGGCAATGGTGTTCAGTTTTGTGCAAGTAGAAAGTTGCTAGGGAGGGTGATGGCTTGGCATCCCCCCTGCCCAGCCTTGTCAGCAGGCACTTGGCTGCAAGCAGGGAATGTCAATGGGGCTGCTGGCATGTGCTATGGTTACCCACAGGCCCCAGCCCCTGACTGAGTGGGGCCTTCCCCTGGCACAGGCTGCCCAGCACCGGGGGCTCTGAATACTCCCCCCAACACAGGGCAGGGGACTTGTTTGTCTGACCCGTCTGGTCATCGGGCGGAGATAACGAAGGGAAACAAAGCCACCACCCTAGTGAGGCGGGAGAGCGTCTCTCGCGGGGATCTGACCCCCAAATAATAAGTAGCTGAATCAGCTGCTTGTATGGCTATATTGGAAAAGCATAACAAGGAAGGTCTTTTATGACCGCTCGTGACCTACAGGTGATTAGTAGCCTTGTAACATGTCTGCACTAACACTGCCTGAGGAATCATGGATACTCACTGACACTGCGCTTTAAAGTCTGTGACCAAACAGAGGGAGAAACAGGTTTTCTGCCAGACAAGAGGAAAGGCAGCTGCTGTGAACCCTAGGCCAGGTCTACACTACGCACTTAGTGCAGTATAACTATGTTGCGCTGGAGTGTGATAAATCCACCCCCCTGAGTGACGTAGTTACACCGACTTAACCCCCCGTGTAGACAGCGCTATGGGAGAGCGTCTCCTGCAGACATAGCTACTGCCTCTCACGGAGGTGGAGTTATTAAGCCATCGGGAGAGGTCTACACTACACACCAAGGCAAGTTTGTGGTCTACCCCTGCTCTAAGCAAGGTAGCAAAGAGTCTTGTGGCACCTTATAGACTAACAGACGTTTTGGAGCATGAGCTTTCGTGGGTGAATACCCACTTCGTCGGATGCATGTACAAGGAGTGACCCAGTCCAATGGGAGCCCAGTTATATACAAATCAGCAGGAGGTGGGGAATCCCCAGGCAGGGGAGACCAGCAGGGCTCAGCCTGAGTCTGAAGATAAAGCAGGGAATTTAGGAAGATATACGAAGCCGTCAAGGTGTCTCTCACTGGAGAGGCGCAAGGAGCCAGAACTCTTGCAAGCTGCGACAGATGGGTCCTTCAAGCAAAGGGCTCTGAAGTCCCTAGGCACTGAATATCATAGGTGCTGACTCCATGGGTAACCCGGGGCTGGAGCACCCATGGGAAAAAAATAGTGGGTGCCCAGCACCCACCAGCTGTTCGGCGGTCCCTGCCAATCAGCTGTTTGGCAGTGGGCAGGAGGCGGTGGCGGGAGGGTGAGGAGCGGGACGAGGTGGAACAAGGGTGGGGCCTCGGGGGCAGGGGCAGAGCGGGGGTGGCTCAGACCCGGAAAGAAGAAAAGTCGGCACCTGTGCTGCTGACTGTAGGTGAGAAAACTGCTTAGGCAAAGACCATTCACCTGGGAAGACAAGGTGCAGAAGGGCCTGGCTGAAAGTCAGCTGTGGGTGGGAAGGAAAAAGATTGGTTCAAAATATGCCTTGACCCAATCAGGAGGATGGTGGTGGTGGGGAGGAAGGATTGGCTGCAGCAAAGCAGGAAAGGGGCTCGCGTCCCTGCATCCGCTGCAATTCCACCTCGGCCCCAGGAGCAGGCGCCACCTGCTTCCTCGCCGGTCATGCTGGCTCTGGGGAGCAGGGCAGGCGGCTGGTGCGGCATGGCATGGGGCCCCCTGTGCCGGCTGGGTGGGCACTTTGCCTTTATTCCAGATCGGGGAGGGGGCAAAGGGTTTCAAGCTGAATTTCAGGTTGATTTGCATTTTAATAAGCGAGTCCCCCTCCTCCTCCTTCCCCCCCCCCCCCCAGGGGCCCGGTGTGGAAAATGAAAGCGGGGCCTGACACAGGAATTTATCAAACGTCGCCTTATGAGAAATTATAGCTACTGGGGCTTTAATAAAGCAGCACGCGGCCTCCCCCGGGACTGAGTGCTTGGAGGGGGGAAAGGGGAGGAATAAGGTGGGGGCTGAGGAAAGGGGCGGGTGAGACTTGGCGGGATCGAGTCTCCACTCCCGCTGGGTTTACAGCTGTGCTGTTAATGGAATCAGCCCCAACTGACTGGGAGGGGAGGGGCGGTGAAGTCCCAAAGGGACAGGGAGGGATATTGACTAGGAGATTCCTCCCCCTGGGGTCCCGATGGCTCCCATCCGCTGCAGCGTCTGGGGCACGTCGCGAATTCGGGGGTTTCTAGACGAGAAAAGCGACACACAGGGCAGTCGGGGCCGGAGCTGCGAGGAGATTCCAATTCCGGCCCCGCACGGGGGTTCTCCTGACACACCAGGTCTCGGCGTCATGGGGTGGATCTCGGCTTCCATTCAAAGGAGAGGACGTCCCTAGCCCCGGCATCGGGAAGAAAAGGTGGAGGAAGTGGCCTCTAAAGGCTCCGGACGCAGAGGGAGAACAGACAGAACCCAGCATTGATTGTTCAGTAAAATCTTGGGATTTTTGAAGAGTTGGGGTGGCGATACCGCAAAAACCCAGGAGTCCTGACATCGAGTCCCCCTCACGCTAAGCGCTAGTCAACACTGCTCTCCCAGAGGTAGGAATAGAAGCCAGGAGGCCTGACTTGCCAGGTCCCTTGCGCTAACCACTAGACCCCACTGCCCTCCCCCTGCCAAGATTAGAACGCAGGAGTCCTGACACCCCTGCATTCAAACCGCTGCTGGCCAGTTTTTCTGAAGTGATCAGCACCCCAATGAAAACAAAATACATGCCTCAGTTTCCCCACCTATGCAATGGGGACGATGCTATTTCCCTGGCTCACTACAGATGCTGTGCGGATAGAGGCATAATGATTGGTGGGGACCTGGGACACTTCAGTGTGTGGACTGGTATAGGGGGACTAGGTTGGCCCCCCCAAAAACTCATTTCACTTGTGGGCAGGGGCACTGTGCTTGTGCAGGCCGGTTTGTTAAAGACCGGGAATCCCCAGCGGCACCTTGTTACGTCATTAAAAAACAGACAAACCTTCCCTCCCTCAGTGCTACGGCACCCACCCAAAGAGTTCACAATCTAAACTGGCAAAGGCCTGGGAGGGGAAACTGAGGCACAGCACCTGGCCCAGGGGCAGAGCATCAGGGAAACGGAGGCACAGCAGCTTGCTCAAGGGCAGAACTGAGATGCAAACACAAAGCTGCTGACCCCAAATCTAGTGCCCTCCCCCCCGAACCATGGAGCACTGTTATGGAATTTCCCTGCCCCACTGGGACACCCTACATTTCCCTCCCAGCCCCCCATTTCCAAGGCCATGTGGGTTGGGTATATGATTCTGCCATATACAGGGCTGAAGGGCGTCTCCAGAGGCCATCCAGTCCCCGCCCTCACGCTGCCACGGGATTATGTATATCTAAGAATACCAGGCAGGCTAGTGATGTCTCTTCCTGCCCTGATCTTACGTGTGTGCCACAGGGCTTTGGCAAAGCTGGCCAAATGGACAGAGTCAATAACGCAGCGGCCCTGGCCCTGCGGCCACCCAGGCCCTAATCACCATTCTCCCCTCTCTGGCTTTTGATGAACTCCTTTCACAGCATCTCGAGGCGGCTGATCTAATCTCCTGTAATTTCCCTACTGATCTCCCGGCTGCTCCCGCTTTCATGCGGCTGATCAGATGCTATAAGAACCCTCTTTCATTCCCATCCCTTCTTCCTTGGCAGATAAGGAAGCGCATTGGCATTTAGTGCAAAGAGAGAATAAACAAGCCCTGGCCTGGAGCGTGCAGTGGTGCTGCGTCATTTGGTAACTTACACGCCTCGGGCCCTGGGAGCTGAGAGAGCTATTTTTTAGTTCCCATCTTCACTGAGAAGAAAATGGGTTCTGGTTACACTGGCAGATAATAATAATAATAATGATGATGATAATCATCATCATCATCATACATAGCACCTGCTTTATAAAATGGGGAAACTGAGGCATGAGGTGGGGAAAGCAACTTATCCAAGGCCAGAAGGGACCCTTGTGATCATCTAGTCTGACCTCCTGTACAACACAGGCCGGAGAACTGCCCCAAAATAATTCCCAGAGCAGATCTTTTAGGAAACCGTCCAAGCTTGGTTTAAACATTGTCAGTGATGGAGAATCCACTTGCGCAAGGTCACCCAGCCAGTCGCAGAGCCAGGAATGGAACCCAGGTGTCCCCTGCTCTATCCACTTGACCGCACTGCCCCCACCAGGCAGAAGATCCAGAGGTTTCAAAGGCAGAAGGCCCATTCTCACAGCCTAGAACTCTTCCTCCACAGAGTCCTGTTGCTTGCAGTGGAACTCAGAGCATCAAGTTTCAGAGGAGACACCCGAGCTGCACTGTTAAAGTCTCCCGGTGAAGTAGGCTCCACCACAGCTCATTTTACCAACCTCCAAATCCTCCAAAATTGTGAGGCAGATCCCCCAAAATCCCGAGAGCCGCTTAGAAATCATGAGATTAAAAAACCTAATATATCACAGGGCCCTTTTTAATTCACCTTCTGGCTTTTGAGGCTTTTGGGCATCACATTCTCAAACTTTTCTTTGAATTTGTGTTTTCCCCATGAAAGCTGTGAATCACGCAACTCCAGGAGCTGGGGCTTTAAACAAAAACATTCTGGATATCCCGCGGCAAGCAGTTCACAAGGTTAGTTCCCTTTGTTTGGTGGAAAGTACCACATATGCCCAAAAGGGAGTGACCCACTTAGATGACTGGTAAGGGGGGCTCTGGAACCTTTCCTTTCTAGTTGACCAGTTCCAATTGTTATGCAGGGGGTTGGGCAGTTCTCCACACTTTTTTCTTTGGTCTATGGACAGTCAAGCCACCCCCTGGAAGCTATTGGGTGTGATGATCAATTTATTTCAGGCTAATGGAGGGGGGCAATTAAATACTCCTTTGTTTAGTGATAGCTGAAACAATGGAAAGCCACCACCCATGAACTAGAGCGCATGCAAGCCTGGGCAGTGGCTGGGACATGCCATTCAAGGAGTTCTCCAGGGGTCTAGTAAAAAATGCAGGGGAGAGGGATTGATTTGATTGCAGCTGTGCATGACAGAAGGAAATAGTGAGGGAAGACAGTGGAAAGCCAAGGAGACAGCTGGATCAAGCATGATCCTGAGAAAAAGCTGAAAGAAAGAGAGAGCGCTTTTTGGGCAGAATGCTGGCTGAACAGAGACTAGGAATTGTGAGCAAGGAAATAATCTCCTACTGATTCTTCCTGTGCCCAGGGAACCAGGACTTTAGGTACATTCCTTGTATATAAAGAGGATGGCTTCAAAGAAATACCTGCCTCCATCATCAATTTCCCCTCCTAACCGAAAGGACCTGCAGGACCCTGAGAATGGGCTCACCTCCCAGGCCGAAAGGGATAACACAGTCCAGTTCCGGCTGGTGGTACCTGTAAGTTGGGCCCATGTCTATTTATTGGTGGGTCTCAGTCCAGTTCCCAACGGGGCAGGTGCCTGCAACACGAACGGGCACTTCCTGCTTGAGAACTGACCAAGGACTGGCTGCTGGACCATGGACACTGGAGTCGCTGCGCTGGGGGGGATTGTGTATCTGTGTGATGCTGCTGGACCTGTTCTCGGGGGATGAACAGAGGAGTCTGGTCTCAGGGTGGGGTGGGTGGTTTCCATCCGGCCTCTTTCACCAGCAATACATCCCCAAGTAGCCCAGACTCGGCAGCGGCAATGCAGCAAGTGGGGTCCTGGCCAGGACCAGCGTCTCAGCCCGCCTGCTGCCAGTCTGCAAGGCGGGGAGGCAAAGCTTGCTCGTGGCTCCAGATCTTCGCAGGAAGGGAGATGATTAGAGGCAGAGCCGAGCGCTTGCCCGGAGCCCCTTGAATTATTCAGTTATTCAAATTGGAGGGTTATTAAAACTCCGCCACGTGCGGCTTTTGTTTTATTATTTGAGAGAAGGGGAGTTCGCAGAGGAAGGGAAGAGACCGTGGATCGGTTCAGAGCAGCGTGGGTTGCTTGCCAGGCCTGCGGTAGAGCTGAGTGAGGAACCCAGGAGTCCTGGCGGTTGAGAGCCAGCGCTTCACAGCTTGAAAGATCCCAAAGTGCTTAATCAACTAAGATCAAAGGTTGGCACCTAACCCAGAGGGCCAGCCCCACAGCTGCTACACTCCCTTCCCAGAGCTGGGACCAGAGTCCAGGAGTAGTGACTCCCAGCCTCCCTGCTCTAACCACTAGACGCCACTCCCTTCCCAGAGATAGGTTTAAAGCCCAGGAGTCCTGTCTACCAGCCTACCCTGATCTAACCACTAGACCCCACTCCCTTCCCAGAGCCCAGGAGTCCTGACTCCCAGCCCGCCCCCCCCCGCTCTAACCACTAGTCCCCACTCTTCCTCACTCCTCGGTGTTGCAGCACATAGGAACCTGGTCACCATGTTGCAAAGCTGGGCCATCCACAGCTGAACTGGCTGGTCCCTGCTGGAGTAAAGTAAAGCCCTTTACTCTTCTCCTGCAAGCCGGGGAGGGAGCCTGTAGGGGGCGCTGGTGTCAGCACTGACGAGTGCTGTGGGCTGCAGCCTAGAGGGAAGGTCTGGCACGAGTTATCGTTACCTGTATCTAGAGGCCTCACCTGAGAACCCGCCACGGTGCCCGGTGCTGTACGGACACACATAGGCCCTGCCTCCAAAGAGCTTGTGATTTAAATAAACCAGGGTGGGAGGGGAAACTGAGGCACAGAAACAGGGACAGGACTCGCCGAAGTTCAGCGGCAGAACTGGGAAAAAACCCAGCGCTGCCTTCCAGTCCAGTGCTCTACCCATTACACGACACAGCCTCCCCCGGGAACTGGCTGCTCGTGGCAGGGGAGTATTAGAGCATTTCCCTCCCGAATTTCCCACCCCCCAATACGGGGGGCACTGGAGAGGGATCATCCTGGGATGGTGAAGGGGACCTGGGCAGTCTGTGTAGGCCAGGGCGGCGGGACAGGGTCCAGGCCGGGGGGCAGGGAGTGGGAGACGGTGATGCCAAGCCCTGAGTGACGTCGGCATTGTTCGCTGGCGGGCGGTAAGCGGCCTGGCCCTGGGCCAGCGCCTCCTGGAAGCCGCGGCTGCTATTGAGCGGGGAAGAGTAAGGAAATCTGACCTTCCCCCCGCTGTAATTACATCTCCCAATGAGCTCTGGGAGGGGGAAGGAGATCAGAGCCCCTCCCCCATCTCTGCGGTTTGGCATTACATCACAGGCGGCAGCTGTTAGCCCCCCCGCCACAGACAGAGCTGGGCTGGACCCTCTCCTGGACCCGCTGTACAAATCAAAACCACCCCAGGGGTTATTAACCGGGGAGGAGGGGGTGTAACACTAGAGCAAACCATGGTGAGCCCGGACTCCTGGGTTCTCTTCCCAGCTCCAGGAGGGGAATGGCACCTGTGGTTAGAGCAGGAGGGGAGGCAGAATCAGGACTCCTGGGTTCTCTTCCCAGCTCCAGGAGGGGAATGGCACCTGTGGTTAGAGCAGGAGGGGAGGCAGAATCAGGACTCCTGGGTTCTCTTCCCAGCTCCAGGAGGGGAATGGCACCTGTGGTTAGAGCAGGAGGGGAGGCAGAATCAGGACTCCTGGGTTCTTTTCCCAAGTCTGGGAGAGGAGTGGGGTTTAGTGGCTCAGAGCTGGGCAGAGGGGTGATCTGGGAGTCAGGACTCCTGGCTGCATTTCAGGGTGGGCGCGTGGCCTGCTGGGAGGGGGTCTCTGGGGTCCCTTTTCACTTTAGCCTGTCTGTGCCTCGGTTTCCCCAGCGCCACAATGAGGATGATGCGCCTGCCCGAGGCTTAACTCTTGCAAAGCAGTTCAGTTGTTGTGACTCCCAGGGACAGGGTGTGTGTGTGTGTGTGTGTGTGTGTGTGTGTGCACACCCAGGACCAGGCTGGGCATGTGTGTCTGTCTCCTTTCTAGGGCCAGAGTCTGTGTGTTTCTCCCAGAGCCAGGTTGTGTGTGTGTATACAGGTATTGTGTGTGTGTGTGTCCATGGGGAGGGGAAGAAAAAAACCCTTCCTTGGACCAGATGGTTCCCAACCAAAATAGCCCAGCAATTAAAGCTTTAAATACCCTGGAACAGCAAAGTAAGATGCTCAGAATAAAGATGTGCTTTCTGTGTGTCGAGTCTGACAAACAGCAGGCAAGGGGCCGAGGGCGCCCAGCCTCCCTTCACCTTCCAGGCGTTGGGCCTGATCCCCAGCTCAGGGCTGGCAGGAGGGGCTGTGGGTACAGGGGACAGAGAGGTGAGGAGCCAGCCCTGGGAGGGGAGTGGGGTCTAGTCCTCAGGGGAAGGGACTGGTAGGCAGGACTCCTGGGTTCTCAGCTGCAGAAGGAGAGTGGGGCTGGGTGAGTGGGGGATGGGACTGAGAGTCAGTTCACAGGGTCCAAGCTGAGACAGGACCATTGTGATCATCTAGGCCAGGGGTGGGCAAACTACGGCCCGTGGGCCACATCCGGCCTGCGGGACCGTCCTGCCAGGCCCCCGAGCTCCTGGCCAGGGAGGCTACCCCCGGCCCCTCCCCCGCAACCCCCCTGCCCTGCAGCCTCAGCTCGCTCACGCCCGCGGCTGGCGCAAGGCTCTGGGAAGTGGAGCTGCGAGCTCCTGGGGCAGCGCAGCTGCAGAGCCCGGCCTGACCCGGTGCTCTGTGCTGCATGGTGGCAGTGTGGCCCGGCTCCAGCTGGGCCGCGCGGCTTAGTGCTGCCAGCTACCGGTGCTCCAGGCAGGGCGGTAAGGGGGCAGGGGAGTTCGGCGTCTTGGTCAGGGGGCGGGGGTGTGGATGGTGGTCGAGGGAGGAACAGGGAGTTGAATGGGGGCAGGGGTCCTGGGGGGGCAGTCGGGGGAGGAGGGGGGGTTGGATGGGGTGGCAGGGGTCCCAGGGGGGCAGTCAGGGGACAGGGAGAAGGGGGGGTTGGATGGGGTCGGGATCCCGGGGGGGCCATCAGGAATGAGATGGGGCGGCGGCGGTCCGGGGACAGGGAGCGGGTGTGTGTGGATGGGGCAGGGGTCCCAGAGGGGCCATCAGGCAATGGGGGGGGCAGGATTGGATGTGGCAGGAGTCCCGGGGGGGCAGATAGGAAGTGGGGGCTGGGCCACAACCCCCTCCCCTAACCGGCCCTCCATACAATTTACGAAACCTGATGCGGCCCTCAGGCCAAAAAGTTTGCCCACCCCTGATCTAGACGGACCTCCTGGATAGCCCGGGCCAGAGACCTGCCCTGAAATAATTCCTAGAGTGGAGCTGTTAGAAAAACATCCTGTCTGGATCTAAACGTTGTCAGTGATGGAGAATCCACCACGTCCCTTTTTAAGTTGTTCCAAAGGTTGATGGCTAAAATTTACACCTTATTTCCAGTCTGAATCGGTTCAACTTCAACTTCCAGCCACTGGATCCTGTTCGACTTTTCTCCGCTAGATCGAAGAGCCCATTACCAAATATTTGTAGGTACGTTTAGACTTGGTTTTCTTCCGGGTCATTAATAACAATGTTAAATAGTAGAGCCAAGAACCGACCACTGCGGGATCCCACTCGAAACACACTCGCTCCATGTTGACAATGACATTGTGCGACTTATCAGCTAGCCGGCTTTTAATCTAGTTATTCTGTGCCATGTTCATTTTGTATCTTTCCAGTTTTTTGTTAATGAAAATGTCTTGAGGTACCGAAATGAAGTGCCTTACAGAAATCCAAGTGTTTTATGTCAACGCTATTTCCTCTCTCAACCAAATCTCATCTAAAAAGAGATCAAATTAGTTTGACAGGATCTATTTCCATAAACCCATGTTGATTGGCATTAATTGTATTGCCCTTCTTTAATTATTTATTAATCAAGGCCCGTATCAGCAGCTCCATTATCTTGCCCGGGGTCAATGTCAGACTGACAGGTCTATAATTATCTGGGTCATCCTATTTACCCTTTCTAAATATTGGCACAAGAGTTTTCTTCCAGTCTTCTGGAACTTCTCCAGTCTTCCACGGCTTATGGAAAATGAAAATTAATAGCCCAGTGAGCTCATCAGCCAGCTCTTTTAAAACTCCTGGAGGCAAGTTATCCAGACCTGCTGATTAAAAAAAAAGGTCTAACTTTGGTAGCTGCTGTCTATCCTCCTGAAATACAAGTGGATTGGACAGAGTATCATACAATATAACTCTATCATCTGCTTTTCTCCAAAATATAGAATGGTAATATTTATTAAACACATCTGCCTTTTCTGTGTTATTACAGATGCTCCCTGACTTACGCAAGCATTCTGTTCCGCCTTGTGTAACTCGAATTTTGCGTAAGTTGGAAATGTATCTCCGACCATTAAGCAAAAAAAACAACCAACCAACCAAACAAACAAACCAAAACCTCCTATTTCTAGCTTACAGAACTTTTTCCGTAAGTGCAGATTTGTGTAAATCGGGTCTTAGAATTATAGAATCACAGAATATCAGGGTTGGAAGGGACCTCAGGAGGTATCTAGTCCAACCCCCTGCTTAAAGCTGGACCAATTCCCAACTAAATCATCGCAGCCAGGGCTTTGTCAAGCCTGACCTTAAAAACCTCTAAGGAAGGAGATTCCACCAGCTCTCTAGGTAACCCTTGCATAACCTGGGGAGCGTCTGTATTCATAATTCAACCATTTCTATCTCATAATTATCCAATACATTGCAAGAATTATTTTTGTTCTTCATACACTTAAATAACTCCTTCTTATGGTCCTGAACTCTGCTTGCCTTTGAGTTCTCCTTGTGTCCCTTTGCTTCTCTTATCAGTTTTCTACAATTCCCAGCTTCCGATTTATATTCTGATCACTTTCCCCTTTCTGCCATTTGTTGTATATATATTTTTATTCTGAGAGGGGAGTGGAATCTAATGGTCAGAATAAGGGATAGGGAATCAGAACTCCTATTTCCAGCTGCAGAAATATGAAGAGATCTAGTGGTTAGAGTGCTGAGGGTGATGGAGAAATAGGAGTCAGGACTCCTGGGTTCTATTCTGAGCTGCAGAAGGAGAGTATGGTACTGGGTAGAGTATAAGGGGATGGGAGTCAGGATTCTTGGATTCTATTCCCAGCTCTGGGAGGGAAGTGGGCTGTAGTGGTTAGAGTAAAGGAGTGGGAGTTAGGACTCATGGCTTCTATTCTTGGCTGTGGAACAAGAAAGTAGGGTCTCATAGTTAGAGCACAGGGGCAGGGGGAGGCTGGGAGCCAGGATTCCTGCCACAGATTTGCTGAGTGACCTTTTCCATGCCTCAGTTTCCCCATCAGTACAAGGGGATAATGCTACCCTGCCTCACAGGGGGCTGGGAGGAACTAATCGGACCCTGTTTGCCAAGCTCCATAGAGATGCTGAGCACAACGGGATGGGCTCTGTCTGAGCCCATCAGCTCAAAGGGGGCTCCCTTGGGAGTGCCCCCCCCAGCCTCGTCCTCCCTCGCCAGCGCTGTGTGACCCATGCATTATTCATCCCCGTGGCTGCTTTTCCCGGCCCCAGGGGCAGGCTAAGCGAGTTACTCTGATCGCCAGTCATCTCCTGCCCTCGTGATGGATGGGTTCATATCCCGGCAATTACCTTCGCAGTGGCTGGCTGGGTCTCCTCGCTGCCTCGGCCCCAGCCCTGCATCACATCCATTTCCCCTGATACCCCTCCAGCCCAGAGTGGCTGAGACGTGCTGCCTGGGCACAGGAAAGGGGCTCCCAGCCCTGGCCACCCAGGTAAGCGTCTCACTCCTCTGGTGCCCTCTGTAAGGTCAGTGCTGAGACGCCTGACAGAAGAGGCATTGCCGCAGGGGGTCCTTAGGAGGCGCTCTCACCTCCAAGATGGAGCTAGCCCAGCCCTCAGGGGTGGGCCATAGCGGGTGCTGTGCTGCTGGAATTTCTACCCCAGAGACCCTGCCCGCCCGGGATCATTACAGACCCCGGTGCACTGTCAGGGCGCTTAATCCCCCTGTTCCAGCCAACTTGCAACCTGGGACGATCACATTCTGCCTCCACAGGCCATTTCCCTTGCAGACTGTATTCTTCACAGTCCAGCTGCTCTCGTCTACCCCAGAGCTGGCTGCATTTTAGTCCTGGGAGAGCAATTCCTGTGCATCGTTGTGTGAGGCTGTTAATACCAAGTCACAGTGCATCCCTTACACTAACCCCCCGCCCGCTCCTCCCCAGGGTTTCTCAGCTGCAGTCGCATTCACCCCAGCAGCCCCTGCAATGTGAAGAGCTGGTTCCAGAGTGTATCGGGTGCTGTCTGGGTGAAGCAGCAAACAGCTGGGGCTGGGGCATGTATTCATCCATCCAATTAGACAGCTGCAGGAGAAAGAGGGGGGCTGGGGTGGGGAGCTCCCCCCCAGCTCTCCGGGCGTATGACAAAGCATCTCCGACTGAGTCCTACCGCCCGCTGGGACTGGGATCCCTCCCCCAGACCCCCTGATACCAGCCCCCTCCCGGGGGCAGCAGAGCAGGGCCCCTCGCGGGGAAGCACCTGCCTCTCAGTCACCAGCTGGCAGGGGAGGTGCCGTTTGGCAGCAGGCCGGCTGGCACGGAGCAGTCAGGAGCCCGGTGCCCCATGGCAGCTTCTTCCTGGCCCTGGGCTGGGGGAGATGGGCTGGAGGGCTGCTCTCCCCAGCTCCCCCCAGGGATGCGCGGGGAGGGGAGGAGGTTGGGAACAAAACTCCAGGGGCTGAGCTCTTGGTTCCTGACCCACGCTGGAAGCTGCTGCTGGGCGGTGCCCCATGCCCGGGCACTGTCCTCGTCTGGTCGGTCCAGTCCCCACGGGAAAGGGCACTAACTCAGCTCTGTCACTGGCCTGCAGCAAGTCACACCCCCACTCAGTGCCTCAGTTTCCTCTCCCACCCTGTGCCGGTGAGTTCTGGGGGCAGGGCCCGTCTCTCACCCTGTTAGTGCAGTGCCTGGCACAGCTAGGCCTGCGGGCGCTACCCTCGCACTGGGAAAGGCAGAGGTTAATCCCCTGGGCTGGGATTTGGCCCGGACCACAGGGTTCACAGCCTGGCAGCTGGGCAGCATGCCAAGGAGCTCTGTTTTGTGCCAGTGCTGGGTTCTGAACTGGTACATAAGAACGGCCAGACTGGGTCAGACCAAAGGTCCATCCAGCCCAGTATCCTGTCTCCGACAGTGGCCAATGCCAGGTGCCCCACAGGGAATGAACAGAACAAGGAATCACCAAATGATCCACCCCCTGTCGCTCATTCCCAGCTTCTGGCAAACAGCGGCTAGGGACACCATCCCTGCCCATCCTGGCTAATAGCCATTGACGGACCTGTCCTCCATGAACTTATCTAGTTCTTTTTTGAACCCTGTCATAGTCTTGGCCTTCACAACATCTTCTGGCAAGGAGTTCCACAGGTTGACTGTGTGTTGTGTGAAGAAATACTTCCCTTTGCTTGTTTTAAACCTGCTGCCTATTAAGGTCATTTGGTGACCCCTAGTTCTTGTGTTATGAGAAGGAATAAATAACACTTCCCTATTCACTTTCTCCACACCAGTCATGATCATCCCCCCTTTGCCGTCTCTTTTCCAAGCGGAAAAGTCCCAGTCTTATTAATCTCTCCGCATACGGCAGCCGTTCCATACCCCTCTTCATTTTTGGTTGCCCTTATCTGAGCCTTTTCCAATTCCAATATATCTTTTTCGAGATGGGGCGACCCCCTCTGCCTGCAGTATTCCAGATGTGGGCGTACCAGGGATTTAGAGAGAGGCTGAAAGGGAAGAATCCCCTTCCCTGAACTCCCAGCCCCTGGCGCAGTACCGCACCATGGCACTTCCCTGGCTTTATTCACCCCCCTGTGCCCTGCTGGCTAACGCCCCCTGGCCCAGACACCCTGCCCCTCGTTGAGACCTTCAGCCCCCTGCTGGGACATCTCCCACCCCCTCACAGCTGCAGCCCAGAACAGCGGGTGTGACTGATACCCTCCAGCCAATGCAGCTGTGGGAGGCCCCCCAGCCTGGTGGGGCAACCCATGGAGGTTTGTGGGGGCTCATTAGCTGGCATGAGTCTCTATAAACACCCCCCCCTTCCCATGCCCAGCTTCCCCCCGCCCCCGGCCCCTCCTCTGGGTGTGAAAGCTCAGCCGTGCCCTGGGAAATTGCTTCTTCTGTCAAGCAGGAAATCAGTTTGTTCATTGCACTGGCTAATGCAACATGGAGAAGGGGGGCACGTGGGGCGGGGGAAGCACCATGCAGGTCCCATCAGGTGGACCCGGCCTTTGCTTTAACCCCATGAGTGCCAGGCCTGCCCCTTCGCTGGGCACCCCACCGCATCGGGGCAGGCAGCCCCACTGATTGGGGGTGGCTTTAGGGTCCCCTCCCCGCAGCCAAACCCTCATTAATGCGGTTGCATATCCAGTTAGCCCATCAGCGGGATTAACTCCCTGTCTGAAGCAAGGGCCTTGGGGACCAGGAGACGGGAGCCGTTCTGGGCGCTGAACGGGGGGTCCCAGAGTTCCTGCGGGCGGCTCAGCGGGGGAGGGGGTGGGGGCTTAGAGCCGGAGCAGCAGGAGGGTGATTTAGGGATGGGGGGGCCAGGCCCGGCCCCATCTCCCCAACCAGTCCTCACGCCACAGCCAGCACTGATTTCCCTGGCCCGTTTCAGTGGGAGACTCCACAGACCCACGGCCCCGACCCTGAGTGCCCCTAAGGAGGGGTGAGCGTCTTTCACCGCAGGACCCAGAAGTGCCGCAGGGTGAGGGGCTGCGGGAGGGAGCGGGAGCAGGGCAGGAGGTCGGACCCGCTCCACGGCTGGCAGTGATGCGCCCCGCAGCCCACCACTGTGCCAGCCGGCTCCCCACCGGGCGTCGGGCTTGGCACGGAGATGAAGGGCCTGGAGTGGGAAGAAAGGAGAGAGAAGAGCCTGGAGGGGGGGAGCACGTGACTCAGCGTCTGTCTGGCAGTCGAGGGGGGGAGATGGAGGAAGGGGGGGTGGGGGGGCCTATTTGCTGTATGCCACCCCAGAGGGCAGGGACATATGGTGGAGGGTCCATGCAGCAGCCCTGGGAAGCCGAGCTTGCGGGGAGGAGAGGTCACAAGTGGAAGGAGTTTCTGGGGGGGGGTCTCAGCCTAGCCATGCCCCACAGAATGGGCCATGGGGCCTGAGACCCCCGATTGCCCCTCGGGAGGGGGGGTCCCTGCAAGGCAGGCCATGGCCAAGGCCCTTGGGGGAAGCTTGCGGCTACACAGCTGATCTGCGGAAAAGCCCAGGGCCCGTCCCCTAGCGCCAGTGACCCAGCCTCTGCCCCATCTCCCGCCGTGGTCGTGGGACGGGTCCCGGCTTGGGCAGCCGTGCAGGAATCCCGCCGGGGCAGGGGGAGGAATCCAGCCGATCCCACCCCAGAAAGAATCCCAGCCGCCGTGGGGAAGAACGGCCTCTCTGTCATCAGCAGCCCACGCTGGGCACTGGGCTCCTGTCGGCAGAAAAAGAGCCATGGGGATCCTGCCCCCTGGTGCTGGCCCGGCCCTGAGGAACATGGGACCCCCCCCCCGCTCGCTGGCCCATCACTGCAGAATCTGGACCCTGGGGAGCAGGCGGGGGAGTGAGCTCCCTCATGTGCTGATGGGGGAAGGAGGGGCAGGTTCGCTAGCACCCAGGCAAGCATTGGGAGCCCAGATCAGGGAAGGGGGGGTGCTCCCCCCACCACGTTCCAGGGACTGGCTTGTGCCACCGCCAAAGGTCTTTCTTTGTAGGCAGAGGCCAAACCCTGGCTCCGGAGCAGGGTGGGGGGCAGTCAGTGGCTATTGTGGAGCAGGCGCCTGTGCCCTAGGAACTAGGATGAGACCCCCAAAACTCAGCCCTCTCCAGGGGCCTCTGGGCCGGGGGTGGGGGTCGGAACCCTGGGGGCTCGGCTCCCGGCCTCAGCTGGCCTTGACTGTCCACAGAGCCTGCGAAAAGTGGGAGGGCGGCTCAGGCAGGGGAGGGGGAAACTGGAAGTCAGGACTCCTGGGTTCCACCCAGTGCCGGGAGGGGAGTAGGGTCTAGTGGTTAGAGCAGAGGCTTGGGCTCCAGGATGCCTGGGTTCTCTTCCCAGAGTGAAACCTTGCAAACAGCAGTGACGGCTGCACCCACAACACCAGGCCTGGCCCCCCCTGCCCGCTGCCCCAGCCGCATTCCTGCCCGCGTGTGCGTGGCCCAGGCCAGCCGCATTCCTGCCCTTCGTTCCACAGCCCCCGCTGCATTCCCGCTGGGGGTGGGGTGGGGGGGTCAGCCAGAGCCCAGCTGAGCCACACCCTCATTTGCACCCAGCCCATTGGCTGAGTCCCAGTGAGCCCGGATCCCCCTTCCCCCCATTGAGCCACCTGCCCCACCCGGGCACAGAGGGGCCCAGGGCTCTGGTAACGGTCCAGACTCTGCAGCAAACCACTGGTGTCCCTCTGCCTTCCACTACTGTGCCAGCCTCAGCCAACTCCCCGATGGACCCCCAGCAAATGAGCCCACCCCGCCCCCCATGCCCAGCTCTGCTGCTGCCCCTCAATCCCGACCCGCAGCCCCCTGCTAGCCCAGCCCTGCCCCCCCCACTCTGCCCATGCCCCTCAGTCCCGACCCGCAGCCCCCTGCTATTCTGACCCCGGGCTCCCCACCCCGCCCTCCCATGCCCAGCTCTGCTGCTGCCCCTGAATCCCGCCCGCAGCCCGGCCTGTACAGGATTTAGGCCTCTCTCGCTGTGGGGTGCCACAGGAATGGGGGGATCCTGGCTTCAGGACTAGAGTGAGGCCCCCAAGTCCCATGGAGCAAGCGGGGGGGGGGGGCAGGTCCCGGCTAGCTTTGTGCCCATGTGACGAGTGGCGTTCAGCCCTGGTGGTACCAGCTCAGGGCTCCCCGGCTCAGCCCCACGGCGAGGGCAGCTAATGGGGAGCCCGAAGGCAGGAGGCTGAGCACCCACCCTCTGCGGGGCGGGGGGGGCATTAGCTCTCCCCACACTCCCCTCCCCTGCACCTCCTAGGCTCTGGGACCCCCTCAGGCCTGGCAAGGACGGGTGGCTTTGGGGCGGCGGGTGCCCTGTCACTCCTGGGGGCAGCCTGGCCAGGAGCCCCCATGGTATGGGGCGGTGACCCTGCCGCCCATCACAGGGGGACCCCCGGCCCTCGGAGGGATCCCAGGAGTAGGTGCCGCAGAGGGGGAGGTTCTTGTGCTGTCAGGGAGCTGGGGAGGCTGGCGCTGGGGCAGCGAGAGGGGTGGGCAGCTCAGCCTAGGTAGGGGTTGGGGGAAAATGCCCTCTGCCCCTGTTGGTTGCGGGGGGTGGGTAGGGAGGGGGCGCTGGGTGTATCAGGGGATCAATGGGGCAGCATTGAGCTGATCCAAGAAAGAGGGATCCCTGCTTCCTCGGGGGGGGGTGACATTCCCCTGCCCCCCAACAATGATCCCTGGGGGGTATCAGCCCAAGAGCCCCCAGTGGTGACATGTAGCACTTTCATTAACTGCACCCAGCTGGGTTCCCAGGCCCTGCCGTGTGAATCCGTGGGGGGGGGGGACCCCCCAGTGCTGCCTGTGCCAAGAAGCCGTTAATCTCTGGGAGCCGAGGCCTCATCTGCCTTTGCAGCTCAGTGGCTGGTTTTAATTAAAGGGGCTTTAATCTGCATGGCTGTGGGGGAGGGGGAGAGCAGGGCCTGCCAGGAAGACAGTGACAGTGCTGGGAACAATGTGTGTGTGTGGGGGGGAATCTTGGGAGCTCTGCCCTCACAGATCCATAAGACCCCCCCCCGAGATTCCCAGGGCACTTTAACCAGGGATCAGATGACACTCCAGACAGTGGCTGAGTTTGCTGCTGATCTGTGAGAGCCGTGCTTCCAGGGGTCTGTGCCAAGCCCATCTAGATTGCCTGCCTCCTGGTCCTCTGACTGCTAGGTACTCCCCTCCTAGAGCTGGGATAGAACCCAGGAGTCCTGACTGCCAGCACCCCCCTGCTCTAACCACTAGGCCTCACCACCCTCCCGGAGCTGGGGATAGAACCCGGGAATCCTGGTTCCCAGGGCTTTGCTCCCCTCCCCCTCCCAGAGGTGGGAACAGAACCCCGCTTGACCCAAATGGATTTTGAATGCCCTCATTTTAAGAAAATCTTGGAAAAGGTCCTGTTTAAACCTGGGCAGCTAAGCTGGAGGGGGGCTGAAATAGGAGACAGGAGACTTTCAGCACTAGAGCCAGCCTAGCCCCACCCCAGGCTGGGTGGGGCCATCTGACGATCCCCCTCAAAATCATAAGACTGGCTGAAAAATCATGAGATTAAAAAAAATTAAAATCAGTGCTGGGTTCTGTTTCACCAGTGCCTGGTCTTTGAGCCTTTTGGGGTCAGGTTTTCCACCACCACATGGGCTAGAAAACTCCCCCTTTATATTTTATTGGAAGCTGAGGTTCTCCTGAATTCCCATGACTCTGGGAGCTGGGGCTTTACAAAAAAAGCAGGAGACTCATCAATATTATCTCTGGTACTTTTCTGGCTCCCATTACTGCATAGCTGAGCAGCTCCCAGTCCTTAATGTATTCATCCTCACGGCCCGCTCCAGGCACCAGCGCGGCTGCTTTTCTGGAACCTACTGGCTAGAGCACTGTCCTGGGACTCTGGAGACCAGGGGTCTCCTCCCAGCTCTGCCACTCTGGTGGGCGACCTTGGGAAAATCATTTCCCCTCGCCGTGCCTCAGTTTCCCCACTTGTAAAATGGCGCTAATGATACTGGCCTCCTCCGTAAAGTGCCTGTACCCATCTCTGGTCTTCTCCTTGGACTGTCAGCACCTTGCGGCAGGGACTGTCCTGTTTTCTGTTCTGTGTCTGTGCCGCGCGTAACTCCATGAATGGAGTGTCCAAGTGCTACCGTAATACACCTAATTAAATAACGGTCAGCGCCTGGCACGATGGGGTCTTACTCCGTGACTAGGAGCTGTTCCGATACAGATAATAACAAATAATGCCCATAATCTGGAGGAAAAGTGCTCAGGATCATTATTTTGCAGACGAGGAACTGGACTTGTCACCATTTCATTGCTAACCCGAGCACTGCCCCTAACCAGAGTCCTGCCAACCCTCCCCTTCCGATCTTCTCTTTGGGGCTCTAAGAGGCCACGGCTTGAGTTAACCCAACCCATCAACCACTAATGCACCCCCCCACTCCGCCCCCGGCAGCTGGAGTGTTTTCGGGTGGCTGCTCTCACTCGAGCCCGGCTACCTTGAACACAGAGAACTCAGCAGGACCCCTACACTGCTGTAATACTGTAATGCTGGGGGGTGGGAGGGATTAATTTACCCCATTTTTATGCTGGCGAAGGCCGTGGCCTAGACACAACAGCCAGGATGTTGTCTTTGGTCCCAGGAGCTGGTCTAAGCCCAGCTGGCTAAAGAAGGGTTGGGTGGTCTGGCCTAGTGGTCAGAGCTGAGCAGCAGGCCCACCCCTACTTTGCACAGACAGGTCCTGGAATGGTTTTAACTAGGCTGCATAGGCACCGACTCTGTGAGTGCTCTGGGGCTGGAGGACCTACGGGGAAAAAAACAGTGGGTGCTCAGCACCCACCAGCCACCCACCAATCAGCTGTTGGGTGGCAGGCGGGAGGCGCAATGCATTGGCAGAAAGAGGTGGGGCGAAGGTGGGGCCTTGTCGGAAAGGGCAGAGTGTGGGCGGGGCCTCGGTGGAGTGTGGGTGGAGCTACCACCCGAAAAAATGGAAGGCAGTGCCTATACCAATTGGGACCCCAAGGGGTGCTGTCAGTCCAGCCCTCCCAGCTGGTAACTCCCTCAGTACAGGGTCTATGCAGCACTGCAGGGAGCCCAGTGCATGGTGCTGGATGCTATTAACCATCTCAGTCCCTTGCAGTGTCAATAAGGCCCCTATCCTCCAAGCTGCTGAGGTGCCTGACTAACTCACCTTGAAACCCATGGGAGGGAGGCACCTCTGTGCCTTTGGTAATCTGGGCCTAACTGAACAGGCCAAGGTCCCCCAGTGAGCATGTGCCCGTGTGGGGATTTGAACCTGGGTCTCCCACCCTGATCCCTACACCAGCCTGCTTCTTACTGAAGGCTGCTTCTCTCATTCTGTCGGCAAACAGGCACCAGCCTGTCCCTGGCCGGCAGAGAAGCCGAGGACTGACTGGGCCATGGAGCCCGAGGTGCCAGCCGAGAGAGAATCCCGCTGGCTCCGGGGACAGGCTCCGCTCTCCAGCCCCTTCCACCAGCTGGCTCAGAGCGGCGGGAGCCGGGGGGTTAGGAGAAGATTTAAGAGACAAATGAAGTGTCTCAGAAAAGCCGGGCGCCATAATCTTCCCGGCTTAGGGCCTTGATAGGTGCTGAAGCCGCATGGATCTCAGGGCTCTGCGGGATTCCCGTGCAGTGCCGCTCTCATGTCCACAGATGTGGCAGGGAAAATCACCCAAATCCATATCTCGCCACTGGGGACTGGCCTCGATGAGGCCGGCTGACCAAGCCGGGAAGGTTACTCAACAGGGGGCGCTCTGCCGCTTGCAGCCCCAGGTTACGCTTAGCAGCAGCTGGCTTGGGTTCATCCAGCTGTGATGCTGAGGAACAGCACCAGGGGGCAGGGGCAGTGGTTAGAGTGCTGGGGTCAATTCCTTGCTCTGCCCCAGATCGCCTCTATGACCTGCGGCAGGTCACAGCCCCTGTCCATGCCTCAGTTTCCCCATCTGTAAAATGGGGCTCATGTCACTGCCCTCCTGGGGAACGAGCTTGGAGGGCTCAGGATGTCGGAGCGAGAGGTTATTGTCACACGAGGGGGGCTCCCCAGCGACGCAAGTGGACGAACAAAGGCCTCGTCGCCACGGGCCAGGCTTTTACCCCGACCCCACTGCTGGGTGCTGTGGACAGAGCCTTGACGCGCTCAGCTGGGGGGCGGCCATTGCTGTGGCCAAGGGATAGAAAGGGGATCGGACCTCTGCACTCTTCCCCTCTGTGCCGCTGCAGGAGCAGCCCATATCTTTCCCTGCATACTCTGCTTTCCTCCAGCCTTGGGGTAAATTGGGGGTAGGTCTGCCACAGCCTGATGGGCCAGGCTGGGGGTAAGCTGGTGGGGGGGCTGTGTCTGGGGGAGCAGCCAGCCTGTCTGCAGCTGGCTGCAGAGCTGGGGAGCCCCAGGCGCAGCAGAAGCAGGTGCAGGCCGAAGGGAGACGGCGGAGGGGAAGTGACACTCTGTGGCACCCAGGAGCAGCCCGGCTCCGAGAGGACGGACGGGCGGGTGGCGAACGCAACGGGCACAGATCTGGGCTCTAACCCTGGCTCTGCCACAGACTTCTTGGGGGAGTCACTTAATCTGTGCCTCAGTTTTCCCCGGTGTAAAATGAGCTTGTGAACCTCCCCTTGCCCGGTCGGACTCCCTGGGGCAGGGATTGGGTGGGCCCGGCTCTAACTAGCAAGAGGAAAGGGAGTGTTTGGCGCAGGGTGACGGGACGGGAGGTTTCGACCCACGAGCGATTTCCCTGCCCAGCGTGAATCGGGGGCTGGAGGAGGGGGGTGTCTGGCAGGCCTCGGAGATGCTCTCATGTCATTGTGTGACATGGCGCTGGCAGGCGCCCCCTGGCGGCTGGGGCTTGTCTGTGCTGCCCCTGCTCTCAGGGTTTGCAACAGGGGTTAGCAGGCGGGAGCACACGATGAACACCCAGGAGCTCCCGGGTTTGCATCCCAGCTGTGCTGCTCCCTTACTGGGTAGCCACCGGCCCGGTCCGTGCCTCAGTTTCCCCATCTGTAAAAGGAGGGGCAGGGGATAGATATAGTGCTTCCGAAGGGAAAGCGTGAGGGGCATTATTGAATGCGGGGGCGGTACTGGTGGGATGTCAGGCTAGTGGGGGGATGACTCCATTTGGGGTCTCTGGAAGCCGTACTCCTCTAGGAACCCCCAGCCCCGCGCATGGCTCTGTGGGGGGGGGGGGGGAGACTGGAGTGATATCGTGGCCCAGGCCCAGGCTGAGCTGCTCACTCAGTTCCTTTGTTTCTCCATCACAAAACAAGAGCCCCCCCGCCCCCCTTGGTGCAGCTCGCTTCCCGCTCGGAAACCCGCTTCCTGCAGCCACTGCTGGCTCGGCGGGGGAGGGGGGCAGGAACCACAATCGGTAACGCCGGCCTGGCCACCTGCAGGCAGAAACCCATGGGATTCACCCAGATTTAACCGGGAGGCAGGGCTCCTGGGTTCTGGTTCTGGCTACAGGCAGGCAGTGTGGTCCAGTGGTTAGAGCAGTGGCGGCGGGTGGGATTCAGGACACCTGGGTTCCGGTTCTGGCTGTGGAGGGGAGTGTGGTCTAGCGGTTAG
This sequence comes from Mauremys mutica, assembly GCF_020497125.1. Classification (NCBI taxonomy): domain Eukaryota; kingdom Metazoa; phylum Chordata; order Testudines; family Geoemydidae; genus Mauremys; species Mauremys mutica. The sequence continues at coordinate 21,325,290 of NC_059088.1, read as the reverse complement.
AGGGGGAGAGGGGCGGTCTGACAGCCGGCATACCTGGGCTCTCTCCTGACCTCTGGGAAGAGAGTATGTTCTAATAGTCAGAGGTAGGTCCTGGAAACCAGGACTCCGGGGCCCTATTTCCAACAGTGGCTTGGAGCCTAGTGGTTAGAGCCGGGGAGGACACCTGGGTGCTGTGCCAGCTCTGCCAATCACATGCTGGGCGGCCGCGGACTGGTCACCCATTGGCTAACAAGGCCGAGATGACGGGCACCATCGGCGCGTGGGTGATCATTATGTCACAAAGCCCTGCCAGCAATATGATGGCAACAGGTGGAAAAATCCCTCCTCCACATATCTGCCGCCTGGCTCCTTGGGGCGGTCACAGTGCCTCTGATAGGTGTCTAGCCCCACGGCGGGGCCTGACGAGCCCTGGCTAGGGGACAGCTGTCATGCAAAGAATCCCTTGCAGATGAATTCATCCCAAAAGCCCAGATCCCAGCTGTACAACCAGCCCTCGTCTTTATACCAGGCCAGATCAGACCCCTGGCCTATCTCCCCACCCTGTCCTTCGGAGGGACCCACAGGCCCAGGGCTGGGGCACGGAGCCATCTCGAGGCCTGCACAGTGAGAGGAAGCCAAGCGCCATCTGTGTTTTGGCTACCAGGCCTTTTGCCTTCAGCTCCCGTTGAAATCTTGTCAGCGACTCAGCACTCCGCCCCCAGCCGGGCCTGTTCTCCGAGACGCGGCGGCTGCATCCCGAAATGACAACTCCTCCGGTCACGTCAGCCCGGGTAAAGGAACGCAGGACTCGGCAGAGCTCGGCAGACCCCAGGCTCTGACAACACCAGATGGTTCAGAGGAAGGTGTCAGAGCCCCACAGTCCTATCTCCCCCTGTCACATCCTGACCCCCATAATCAGGGATCGGCTTAACCCCAGAAACAGGAAATTCTCCTCACCGATGCTCTTTTAGTCGGCATTATGCCATGCTAACCCCAGCTCGTCTTGTCAGCCACATAAACAGCCAACCCTGGTCTGAACCATGCTGAGTTTGTGGCCTCAGCGGCGTCCTGTGGCGGTGAGTTCCGCCGGCTAATCCCCCGGGTGTGAAAAAGGCTCCTCTTTGACCAGCTCAGCAGGCCGCCTTCCATCCACCGCCCCCTTGTCCTGTTACGAGACAAGGACAGAAGCCCCCGTCCTCCCTTTGGCACTAATGAATTATGACCGGCATTATTGATCTGTGTGGTGACAGCACGTAGCCGCCCCAGTCGCCGACCAGGTTCCCATTGTCCAGACCCAGAACAAAGAGCCAGCCCCTGCTTTAAAAACACATGGCCGGGTTGACAAAGTAGTGAGGCGCCTAAAGCCGCAGAGAGGCACCGCCCAGATCCTCAAAGGCCTAATGCCAAGGGGAGTTAGGTGCCTAAATACCTTTATCAGCCTGGCCCTTACACAGGGCTGCCCAGAGGATTCAGGGGGCCGGGGGCAAAGCAATTTCAGGGGCCTCTTCCATAAGAAAAAGTTGCAATACTATATTCTCATGGGGGCCCCTGTGGGGTCTGGGGCAAGTTACCCCGCTTTCCCCCCCCCCCCCCGGGCAGCACTGCCCTTTCATGCTTTACTGGCGCGAAGGATGGGTCAGGAAAAGGTCAGCTCAAATGCACAGGGGGGAAGAAGCCTGGGGCGGGGGGGGTGCGTTGCGCTCAGGGAGGTGGGTTGCCTGCCAGTGTGTCTGAGCCGCGCGCGTGGCCCTGAATTCATTAGCATCCCTGACGCCCAGGGAGATGGATGCCTTCGCGAAGCCGAGCAGAGGCGAGGAATCAATGCAGTGGAAGCAACAGACATATGGAAGAATGATTCCTCGTTGCTGCTCTGGCAGCTTGGGGTGTGTGTGTGTGGGATGGTCTCTGCGCGCCGCGAGGGCTCCGTGAGGATGGAAGGCACTACAAAAAAATCCAATTAATAATACAAATGAATGATCCCAACCTGTGAATCGGGGGTAGGTGGAGCTGAGGTCAAGCTGGGATGAGAGGATGCTTAAGTGAAGCAGCCGTAGGGCAGAAGACAGGCTAGGAGGTCTAGTGGTTAGAGCAGTGGGGCCTGGGAGTCGGGACTCCTGAGTTGTTGCTAGCGTTGAGGGGAGTGGGGTCTAGTGGTTAGAGCAGTGGGGCCTGGGAGTCGGGACTCCTGAGTTCTGTTGCTGGTGTTAAGATGGAAGTGGGGTCTAGTGGTTAGAGCAGAGGGGACTGGATGTCAGAACACCTGGGGTGGGGTTAGAGCAGGGGAGCTGCAGCTCAGGACGCCTGGGTTCTATTCCTCAACTTGGCACATAGCCTGACTTTGGGCAAGTCACTGGGACCCTCTTTAACCCAGCCTGTAAAGCGGTTTTAATGACACCTCGCTCCCAGGAACACTGTGATCTCGAAGTGATTGTGAAGTGCTTTGAAATCCTCTGATGAAAAGCACCGCCCGAGAGCAAACTTTTATTATTACCCCTTACAAATATCCGGTTTGGAACATTCATTTTCATAATGGTTTTTTTTTTCCGGGAGGCTCGTGGAACATCGCCGGATAATGTTTCAGGGCTTTAAAGTGCGACAGAGATGAAAAATCCCACAAATGTCTGTTTTGCAAACAATTTTCGTAGTCAAATTAAACCATAACACTGAGCTGCTCGCAGTAACAATTCAATTACACTTGAACATTTGTTAGTACAGGAGAGCGAGCGAGCTGCCATTTCTGCTCCTTTTAGTCTTGTTCCGAGAAGTCACTAAAAGGTTCCCGTGAGTTTTTTTGAACTAGTTCACAGGGGAGGCCTTAATCTTTCTTCTCATGAATTCTCCAGGTCCAGGACAAGTGCTAAGAGCGACACGTAGCATCGAAAAATCAAAAGCGCCGCTGCTGAGAATGGCTGGCGAGGCTGTCGGACCCCCCCGCCCTCAATAATCATCAGGGGCACAGGAAGACCGAGCTCCTGCGGGGGCCGGGGCCGGGTGGAGGGAGAAAGGAAGACTGAGGCGGGACCTGAGAACAGTCTTCCGAGATGTTAAGGGCTGCTATGAAGATCAGTTGTTCTCCGGGTCCATTGAAGGTAGGACAAGAAGTAACGGGCTTCATCTGCAGCAAGGGAAATTTCAGACTAGGGGCCCAGCCCCCTCTGGCGCTAGGTGCTGTACTAACTCAGAGGAAAGGGATGGGCCCTGCCCCAGCCAGCTTCCAATCTAAGCCTAAGACAGAAGCCAAGAGGTGGCAATGGACTCACTGGCCGAAGGGGCAGCCCAAGGAAGCAGGGGGTTTATACGGGAGGGTTAAAGGGACAGCCATGTGTTGAGCTGGCCGGAGGGTACAATGCAGAAGGCATCCTGACCCCCTTTTGGGGCACAGCGTGTTCCCCCCGTCCCCTGGGGGGCGCAGGGCCAGGCAGGATACAGGGAGGGGTGGGGGTGAAAAGTCCTGGCTCCTGTTCTGCAAAGCCAACGTCCCAACGCGCCGCTGGCTCGGCGGGAGGGGAATTGGCGCTGGAGAAGGAGCCCGGGGGATGGGGGGGAGTGATCTGTGAGTGCCACCCTCGGGGCCCTGCTCGCCCCGCACCCGCTTGGGGTCCCCTCTCCCCGCACGGCTGGGTGCGTTAGAGGGACCCAAGCGCTGCAGACTTGGGGGGAGGGAGAAGTGATACGTCTGATTGTTATACACAGTGACGCCCGCCCCCTGAGCTGGGGGCGCTGGGGGAAACCAGCCCCTTCCATCCCAATGGATTAGCCCTTATAACCCCCCCTCCCCTCGGAGCTGTGCTGGTACCATGAGCCCCACTCTTCAAAGGGGGAAACTGAGGCACGGGGCGGCAGGGCAGCAAGTCAGGGGCAGAGCTGGGAATGGAACCCAGGAGTCCTGAGTCCCAAACCCCACCCCCGCTGCAATCGCTAGACCCCCATGCCCCTCGCAGAATTTGAAATAGAACCCAGGAGTCCTGGCTCCCAACCCCACTGCTCAAACCACTAGGTCCCCCTCCCCTCCCGGAGAGCTGGGAACCGAACCCAGGAGTCCTGGGCCCAGTCCGGCCAGGCCGAGGCCGCAGTGCCCGGCTTCTGTGGGTCTGGCTAATGGAGCGCGTGTCTGAGTTTCTGCCAAGGAGATTGAAGGGATTTGGGGGTTTAAAGGCTTACGGAGCAGAGGGGCGAGCGGCCCCAGGAGGCTGATGCAAGCCGCCCATATGGTCCCTCGTTAGCGCTGGCAGCCAAGCCAGCCGGAGGGGAGGGAGCGGGGCCTGCGCTCCGACCGCTGCGGGGGCCAGGAGGAGGCAGACGATGCTGGGGAATCCTGCCCCCCCCGAGCCCCCGCTTGCAGATCAGACCCCAGGCTCCCCTGGGGAGGGGGTGGGGGCAGTGTGTTCCCCTGGGGAGGGGTGGGGGGCAGCAGGGTCCCAGGGGAGGGGGGCAGTGTGTTCCCCTGGGGACGGGGGAGGGGAAACAGCGGTTCCCCTGGGGAGGGGGTGGGGGGCAGCGGGTTCCCCTGGGAACGGGGGGAGGGGGGACAGCGGGTTCCCTGGGGACAGGGCAGCACCTTGTGCTGGTCTGGCCATGTCTTTCCTATAGATAGAACTTAAGCCCCATTAAAGAGATGATCCCACTTAGCCGGGCCATGGGCTGCTGTGCAGGGCCACGCTGCCCCCTCCCCCCCTCGACAGGCCCCAGCGCTCGCACGCCAGCTCACCAGTGCCCCCGCCCCGTGTGCACACACACAGCAATACGCAGGCTTTTGTGTGCAGCTCCCCCCATCCTCCAGCAACACACAGGGGGGCACACCCAGAACCCGGCCTCGAGAACACAAACAGCAGTGGATCGCTCCCCCCGCCCCCAGTGCAGACCTGCAGGATACACCCCAATCCACAGACATGCGCCGCCCACCAGTGCAGCCGGCCATGGGCTGGTAACACACAGACACCCCACTACACAATGCCCCCCATGCACAGGCACTTTCTCCAACTCTGAGGCTGGGATAGCAGGAGCTGTGGGTCGGGACTGAGGGGCACCAGCAGAGCTGTGGGGGGAGCCCAGGGTGGGGACAGCAGGGGGCTGTGGTCGGGATTGGGGGGCACTGGCAGAGCTGTGGGGGGAGCCCAGGGCGGGGACAGCAGGGGGCTGTGGGTCAGGATTGAGGGGCACCGGCAGAGCTGTGGGGGGAGCCCAGGGCTGGGATAGCAGGGGGCTGTGGGTCGGGATTGAGGGGCACCGGCAGAGCTGTGGGGGGAGCACAGGGCCGGGATAGCAGGGGGCTGTGGTCAGGATTGAGGGGCCCCGGCAGAGCTGTGGGGGGACCCAGGGCCGGGACAGCAGGGGGCTGTGGGTCGGGATTGAGGGGCACTGGCAGAGTTGAGATGGGCATTGGGGTCCCAGCACTGCAAGGATACAGTATAAGGACTCTTCAAGGCAGGACTCAGGTGAGTTGGCAGAGCTGTGGGATGCGGATGGCCAGCTGGCCGGGGGCACTATGAGCTTCTGCCCCAGACTTGCTCCATGGCTCCCATACGGGGGAATTGAGCCTCCCGGAAGCCCCAGTGGTGGGGGTGGGGGACACAGAGGTAAATCCAAGATCCCTGGGCCACCTGAGGCTTAGTGCAGACCCTTTTATACAGGGCGGGGAGGAGGGCGGAGCCAAGGGGCCTGGCCCCACCCAGAACACAGAGCCCCGCCTCCTCTCTGCATAAAAGGCCCTACCCAGGACAAGGCTTTGGGTGCAGGGTCGGGCAGTTGGAGGAGCAGCTCCCAGGGCTGGATGGTGCAAAGAAGGGGATCGCTAGGGGAGGGGGAACCTGATCCCCCCAGGCCATCTGCTGACATCGGCAAAGGGGCGCAGAGTATGGATGGATCTTGACTGATCCTGGTCCCTCCAGAGTCAGCTGCCCTGGGGCACCCTCCCCCAAGGTGGTGTGTCTCCCATCCCCCCTCTGCCAAGGCTCTGCCCATCCATCCCTCCCCCTGTCCATGCCAGCAGGTGACTTTCAGCTGCCCTCTCACGATGCGTATTTAATGCATCATGATGGTTTTTCCCACCTCTCTTTCCACCGGGCCCCTGCGCAGCCTGTTTTCTCTCTGGTTCCTGTAAGTGTCTCGGCAGCGTAATATTAATAGATGAGCGTAATATAGCCAAGCCATACATAGCGCTGCAGCTGTTTATTGCCGGAGTGCTAATTGCTTCTGCATTTAATTGTTTTAGCATGATGGATGGGGAGACTGACACCTGGAGCGGGAGGGCCCGGCGTGGTTTTGTTCTTGGCGGCGCTGGCGAAAAGGAAACCCTGTTTCCAGGCTGAAGCTGGCGGTTTCCTGCCCCCTTTGCCCCGGCGGATCCCGCTCGGTCGGGATGCTGGGGCTGGGAATGGGATCCGGCCCTGGCTGGCACCGGCCGGAGTGCTTGTTTGCTGGCCCTGGCGGGAGCTGAGTTTGGAGAGGCTCTGCCAGGTGTCCACATTGCAAAAGCCGCCACCACAATTGGCATTGTCGGTGCCTCGAGCAGGGACCCCAAGGGCCGAGCGGGGCCGCAGACTCTAGAGGCTGAGTTTGTTGTGTTAGCATGGAGGCAAGGTGTGAGTGAGCAAGTGTGTGTGTGTGTGTGTGTAGGGCAGTGCACAGGTGTCTGTGCAGAGGGTGCTACATGGGGACACGTATGCATGTCCGTGTGCATGGGTGTAAGCACATGGGGTGATACATGTGTTCATGGGGGCAGGGACATGTGGCGACATGTGTGTTGAAGTGCATCAGTGTGGTGCATGGGTGTGTGTGTGTTCACGGGGGCGTGTGCACAGGGGGGACGTGTGTGCATGTGTTTAAGGGCATGGAGTGCTGGATTTAAGCGGTGGCACAGGAACCAAACAGCCATGTCCCGGCATAGCCAGCGGCTCTGGTCAGGCACTCTCGCCCGTGGTGGCTAGGAGGAATTAAGGGTCAGGGTGCAGTGACGCCACCCAGCCTTTCCCATATTGCTGAATGGTCAGGGGGCTTCCCAGCTCCACCTGGACTCAGTGGCAGAGGGAGACTCCAGGGCAGGGGTCACGGTACAGAAAAGGGCCGCCAGCCAGTGAGCTAAGTCAAATGCCAGGAGGGAGCTGGAAATGGTGAGGATGCAGCTCCACCTCCTGGAACGCTGCCCCCTGCTGGGATCAGAGCTGCTCCAGCATGTGTCATAAGCCCTATACTGCTAATGGAACCGGAGCAACCCCCACCTCCCTAACTGAAATGGCTAAACCCTCACAGCCCTGCCCCAAAGCCATCCAGTGTGCCAGGCAGCAAAGCTGTGGAGTCCACTTAGCTCGGAGATTAATCCAGCTGGTCTTTCCTTTGCTCCCGCGGAGAGTTTAAACAATCTAATTAGGTTCCTGGAAACAGGATTAGCTGGGGCTGGTAATTCAATTCCACCCCCAAGCCCATTCCGCCTTAATCTCATTGCCATCCCCTCTGCTCCAGCGCTGACTGTGCTGCCAGGTTTCCTTTGCGTCCTGCCAGCCGGGCTCCTGGAGCTGCGCTGTGTCTATTCCAGGCCCAGCTCGTGGCGTGGCCTCTAGTTAAGGTTGCCTGACAAGACCTTTGGTTGAAGTTGCTTATAACTTTGCCAAACGTCAGCTGTTCGGCCGGAGGTTTCCCACGCCGGGCGTCCGCTTCTGGGTACATTTTTGGGGGAACGTTTCAGCCGTTTCCCAGAACGAGACTAGCAAAAACAACACGTCGTTTTGGCCCATCTTACATATGTTTCACTGAGAAGCTTCAGCCCCCCCCCCCTCCCGGCCCTGGGGCCAGGGATGTGCCTTTTGCTCTCCCTATGAAAATGTACCCCAAGGAAATCTCAGGTTGCGCGCGCTCAGTGCAGATGCTGGAAGAGTTTGGCAGCGAAATTCACCCTAGGCTCCATCCAGGCGCCCTCCCCACAGAGTTACCGGCAACCTTAATTCTGCCGTTTCCCAACATTTGGGGGCTTGATTTTGCCATGGCAACACTCCGCGCACGTAGCCTTTGTGTGCAAGGTGCAGGCGTGGGCGGATGTTGTATTTACATATATATTTGTCCCCTTTAAAATAGTTCCCCATCTAGGTCAATTACAGTGTCACTGGAATTATCGCACCATGGGAGGAAGCTCGTAAATCACTCGGGGCCAGGCTGTTTATGATCCATTTATCTTCCCAAGATGCTAATGAACTCCCGTAATGCACCCTCCGTCTCCACGGCCCCCCGCTGCCGAAATCCTCCACGGTGGCTGCTAAGCGGAGCCGGGGGACCGGCAGACAGAGATGGCCCTTGGCTACCCAGCCTCGGGAGTGGAGGAGAGGTCGGCAGGGCAGGGGCAAAGCGGGTGTCTGTGCCCCTCTGGAGACGTGGGCCAAAGCTCAGAGTCACTTGCTGGGGATGCGAAGGGCCTGATCTGCCTCTCCCCGTATCCCCCCTCCACCCCCGGTGCCAATGGAGTTATTCCAGTTTTACACCGGGCTCAGGAGAGAACCAGCCCCAAAGATTCCAGCCCCCCAAGAAAGTGGCGTCCTTCCCGTTTACTGACCAGCCCAGGGTCTATCCCCAGCCCCAGCCCCAGAGCAGAGGAAGGCCCCGAGCCGCAGAGTTTGACCCCAGCCCCTCTGTTTCGGGGGTATCCGGTTGTGACGGGGTTTGGAGCAGGGCTTGGAGTGGGGTCTCCGGACCCGGAATTCAGAAGCGTTTGGGCTGCTGGCTCTGGTCTACCTCTAAGGGAGCTTTGTGCTTCCATGCTTTGTTCTCCGAGCACCTGATGAAGGAGGGTGAGTACTCTTATCCCGTGAGCATAGGGGGGAAACTGAGGCACGGGACGCCGGAAAGGACCCGCCCAAGGTCACTGCTTGAGTCAGTGGCAGAGTCAGGAAGGGAACCCAGGAGTTCTGACTGCCAGCTTCTATTGCGCTAGCCCACCAGGGCTTGTTCCTCTGGCCTTTGACGGGAGGCACTGGGCCAAATGGGAAGATCCGCCGCACTGCCGTTTGCCCGGAGGGGACCCCAGAGGGTGGACGGGAACTGCAGCCCCGAGAGGACAGCAGCCTTGGCCTCAGCGCCAAGGGGGTTGGCTGGCCTGGCCTCGGCTGCGGCTTCTGATGAAACCTGCCCCCCAGGGTCCCAGCGAGACCGGCTGAGCTGGCCTGGCTTCTGGGAACACAGACTGTGCCCCACACGTCTCTCATCCTGTGCTGGCAGCGAGGCGGCGGGGAACATGTGGGCCGGCGGGAGGCAAGATCAGAGAGAAGCTGAATTTGAGGGCCCCGTTATTAGGGGCATGACGGTAGCACCTAGAGGCCCCCTTGCTGCCCAGACTCAGATTGCTCCCAGTCTAAACAGACAAGAGAAGGATCCTTACCCCTCTCTACAGATGGGGGAAACTGAGGCCCAGAGAGGCGGCGCAGCAGGGCCAAGGTCACCCACAGACTCAGCAGCAAAAGTTGGGACTTAAACTTAGATCTCCCCAGCCCCTCGCCAATATTCCCCCCCTCCCGGCCCACTGTGGCTGATCCCCTCCCCCCGCTCGATTGCCCCACGGCTTGTTCTTTAACCGTGTGCTCTCCCATCCCCCCAAGGGGAGCAAATCTGAACCGGCGTGGAGCTAGGTGAGCTCTGCCAAGGCCGTCCTCCCCTGCCCACCCCGGCTTCCTTCCGCCGGCTCGGCAGGACCCTGGGGGAGCCCCAAGCCGGGGGAGCTGGGACCCCTTCACCCCAGCCTGCAAACCGTGCTGCCCGGTTCGCTTTACTCGTCCCCTCCCATCACCGCCGACCCGCCTGCTCAGACACGCTGCCCACGGAGCAATCAGCGTCGGGGGATTTTTCACAGCGAAAAATGATCGGCGATGGCGGCTCGTCAGCGCGGAACGGGGTCTTGACAGGCGGACAAATGGAGGCAATTGAGGAGCCTGCCGCGAAGGGCCGTGCAGGGCTGCTGCTGAGCGGATTGTTTGCTGAGTGATTGCTCGCTGGGCCTCGGGCGCCAGATCCATTTAAAGGGACACGGGCCATCTCTGGAGGTGTGATCCCTCCCCTGCCCGCTCTCGCCGCCCTCCCCTCGCCAGTCTACTGCAGGGCTCTGGGCCCACATCTGGAGTCAGAGAGATTTCGGCGTCTCGCTCCAGGTTGAAATCTGTCCTCCCGGGATGTGGGAGCGCCAGGTGCAGGGCACTACTCATGCAGACTCCCTGCGTGACCTTGCCGGGCTCACTAAGGGCCACATTTCCATATCTATGGGAGTTAGACACCGAAATACCTTTGAGAGCCTGAGGCAGGGACCATGTGGTTCTTACCCTGGCCTCCATCATTGTAATACCAGAGCAGCACCTAGTCTTTAAAGTAATTATCCTCACAGCGCCCCTGAGAGGTCAGGCAGGCCATTATCCCCATTGCACAGGTAGGGAAACTGAGGCAGGGAGTGACGGCGGGCCGGACCGTTACAGGTATTTAGCCCCCTAGCTCTGGTTGATGTCAAAAATCTGTCTCTAAGTGACTCGTTCAGTGTCACACAGAGATTTGAACCCATGTCTAATGCCTAGGGCCCTACCAAATTCACAGCCATGAAAAACGCATCACGGACCGTGAACTCTGGTCTCCCCCTGGGAACTCTGGTCTTTTGTGTGCTTTTACCCTATACTGTACAGATTTCACGGGGGAGACCAGCGTTTCTCAAATTGCGGATCCTGATCCAAAAGGGAGTTGCAGGAGGGTCGCAAGGTTATTTCAGGGGATGGCGGTACTGCCACCCTTATCTCTGCGCTGCCTTCAGAGCTGGGCGGCCGTAGAATGGCGGCTGCTGGCTGAGAGCCCAGCTCTGCAGGCAGCAGCGCAGAAGTAAGGGTGGCAATATCCTACCATGCCATCCTTACCTCTGCGCTGCTGGTGGCGGTGACTCTGCCTTCAGAGCTGGGCTCCCGGCCTGCAGCCGCCGCTCTCCAGCTGCCCAGCTCTGAAGGCAGCGCTGCCACCAGCAGCAGCGCAGAAGTAAGGGTAGCAGAACCGCAATCCCCCCTACAATAACTTTGCGACTCCCCCCCCCACACACACAGGACCCCAACAATGACAACACTGTGAAATTTCAGATTTAAATAGCTGAAATCATGAAACGAACGATTTTTATCCTATGACCATGAAATTGACCCTGAATTTGGTAGGGCCCTACTAATGCCCCAGACACTGGCCAGCAGCCTTCTACCCGCCTTCTGATGGCTGATTCCCTCTCACAGCTCTCTGGAATCTGGGCTTCCCTCTCTGGTCTATTTAAAGGGACACAGTCGGGGTTTTTTTTATTCCCCTCCCCCCTTGTGCAGCTGCAGGCCAGAGCTATCATTAAGGCCCGACTGTGTTGGTAAATAATGCCCCGCCTGACGCCTGGCAGGTGTCACTTCAATCTGAGAAGGAGGATGGAGAGGGCTTTCCCGATTCCCCATCCCATTTCTACCCATGCCAAGCGGGAGCTAACGCACGACCGGAGCATCTTGCACCCGCGTTTGCACGGGTGCCAAACCGTTGCACGCCGGAGAAGCAGACCCTGGAGCTCCTGGGGAGGGCATACCTGCCACCCTGCACGACGCCGGCATTGCGGCCTAGTGGACAGAACACTAAATGGGCACTAAAGAGACCTGCTTTCTATTTCTGGGCCTCAGTTTCTCCATCTGTGAACCCCTTTGTCATGAGCGTGGTGCAATTTACTACTGAAAAGCCCTGGCTAAGAGCAAGGCCGTGGTGTTATCACCTTGTTTAAAAACCCGTCCATGCTGCAGGAGAGGTGAAAAATGCAGAATGAGGGAGTTGTACCAGCCAAGGACAGTAGTTTGTAGATTTGCTGGAGTGTTGTTAATTTCACAAGGCTAAACGCCCATTAATCTCCAATATTGGACTTATTTACACATCTCCACTGGCCCGGAGCGTCATCGACGAAAATTAAAGGGAATATATTTCGTCTGGAACCCCCTGCTGCTGCTTCCATTTCCTCTCGCAAGTACCTTCGTCGAGGACAATTAATTCCTATGGGAAGGGGTCCAACATTTAATTATCTACATCAAAGAGATCCCCTTGTAAACAAACAGCCCCCTTACTTACTAGCCAGCGGGGCTCCTTTGCCTTCAGCTGGGCTCAGAGTATTTTCACATTTGCCATGAAATGTCTGAGTCAAAAAATAATGGGGGAGGGAGGGGGAGAATCTGCCCATCAGCGTCTTCAGAAGTTAATATCCTGCCGGGTCTTAAAGGGACCCTGGGTTGGTTGCGTCAAATGCTGTAGCGTCTAAGGCCGACTTCGCATCCTTTTGTGTGTGTCCCTTGTGTGGCTTAAGCTTCACTGGAAGGTGCCTGTTTAACAAGCCCTGGGGTTGGTGTGGGATCATGGACTGGGAGCCAGGACTCCTGGGTTCCTAGCCTCAGCTCCGGATGGAGCATGGACTGGGAGCCAGGACTCCTGGGTTCCTAGCCTCAGCTCCGGATGGAGCATGGACTGGGAGCCAGGACTCCTGGGTTCCTAGCCTCAGCTCCAGACGGAGCATGGATGGAGAGCCAGGACTCCTGGGTTCTGAGTATGAACTCTATGTGAGTGTGGATCGGGAGTGTGGATTGGGAGCTAGGACTCCTGGGTTCCTAGTCTCAGGTCTGGATGGAGAATAGACTGGAGCTCGGACTCCTGGGTTCCCAGTCCCAACTCCGCATGGGCTAGTGGTTAGAGCAGGGAACTACTTATAAGTTCTATACTCAGCTCAACCACTGCTTTGCTATGTGGCCTTGAGCAAGTCATGTCCCTGCTCGGTGCCTCGGTTTCCCCCTCTGAAATAACGGGATGCTAAATTCCTCCCTCCAAGAGCTGTGAGATCTCAGAATGAAGGAAGCTAAACAGGAGCAGCTTGTGACTTAAGAATTCCCAGAGGGAAGGTCCTGGACTCCAGGCTGTAGGTGCCCTCCCCAACGGACCACACCCTCATCTCTGAGCTCCCTGAGCTAAAGGGGAATCTCCATGAGCAGTATTGGGGTCTATGACACATAGAGGAGAAATTATGGTTCCCTCCAGCAGAGGGCAGTGGCAATGCACATGTACCAGCCAGGAGTAAGCGCTGGCTTCCATTCGGAGTCCTGCAGCTCCTGGCACACGTCCCTCATCTGTGGCTCACTCTGCCCAGCTCACCTGTGCTCCCTCCCCTGGGACGTGCCTGCCTCCAGCAAAGTATATTGGGAAGTGAAAGGCATGTTGCTGGAGCAGCAGCAGCCCCAGGTCCCTGCAGTGTAGGATGTTGAACACTCAGCACCTATTCATGCTTCCGTTGGCTGCGCCCAGCCCAGATCCAGCCGTCACTGAGACAGGCTGGGTTCGTCCCGCGGTGAGCTGCTCAGTCTGCATAGCTGGATTGCTCCCGGTTCAGCAGCGGGGAACCATGAAGCCCCAACCACAGGCCAGTGGATTCCCATCACAAGCCAGTGCCCCTGGGTATCCTCCATGCTCACGGGGGGGCAGCCGGAATCCTCTCTGACGCCATCAGGGCAACGCGCCAGCGCGTCTGGGGAGCAGCTGATTTCCTCCCCCTCAAGTTTCGTGTTGGATCTTGATCCAGGCAGGCTGGAAAAACCCACAGGGCCAGAGTCTGTCACCAAAGCTCCGCTGCCGTCGCTGGAGCTGAACTGGTTTACAGCAGCCGAGGAGACTCTGGCCCCGCCTCGTGGCCCTCCGCCTTTGGTGTTTTTATTATTTACATTCCAGTAGCATCTAGCCGAGATCAGGGCCCCATTTTACTGGGTGTGGAAGTGACCCCGACCGAGATCAGGGCCCTGTTGTGCCAGGCACTGCACAGACCTCAGCTAAGATCAGGGCCTCATTGTGCCTGGCGCTGCACAGACCCCAACCGAGCTGAGGGCCCCGTTATGCCGGGTGTTTCAGACACAGGGTGAGAGACTGTCCCTGCCTCCGAGAGCTCACAGTCCAAACAGACAAGGCAAGGAAAGGAGGATTATCCCCATGTTGCAGGTGGGGAAACTGAGGCACGGGAAAATGCCGTGACTTACCCAAGGTCACCCAGGAGTCTGCGGCAAAGCCAGGAACGGCACCCAGAACTCCTGAGTCCAAGGTCATCCTGGAGAAATGGCCAATCTCGTGACGAAACTGCATCGACGTTAGAAGAAGGTTGTTTAGGTGGCAAAGCCCTCGAGAGGTAGGAAAGGTGAGAGTTAGGGTTGTCTGGGCACCACTTCGGCCCCCTTGCGTGGCCACCCTGAGGTTTGAATGAAGCACGGGCCCGGTGCAGAAAACCCAGCGCGGACGCTGCAGTGAAATACTGCCCGGTAATACACACGCACCAGAGGTGCTTCAGCAATTGTAAATCTGGCATCCCCTGGCTCTCAAGTACTTGGCTTCGCCACATAAATAATGGACCTTTTCTAGACAGGCTTTTGTATTAAGGGAAAACACAAACGTTCTCGTGTGCAAGGGCGAGCGCCCCTCCCCCCACGCCCTGTGTCCCCTGGAGCAGTGTTTCTCAGCCTTTTCGATGCCAGGGGCTGGCTTGCTGGCGCTGCCTTCCTACACGGTGCCAGGCAGATCTCAGGGACCGGGGCCAGGCCACCAGAAACATTGATCTGGAGGATCTGAACCCTTAGCTTTCACCACAGGCTGCTTCCACCTGAGCCCCCGCACTTCTGGCAGCTAGCAGCAGGAGAAAGCTATTATCCCAGCGGGGGCCCGATGCCAGATCTGTCTCTCTTTATACCCCCACCCCGGCCTGCTACAGCTCCTCATATCTGTTCTCAGTGCTTTGGCGTCGACGCCAACCCAGCCTTAGAACGGGTCGTTATTTTGCCAGGCTGCCAACCTGCGCCCTGAGGGAGGCAAGCACGGGAGGGTGCCGGTGATTTCTGACCCTTTTAGATCTCAGCCAAAGCTGAGAAGGGAATTGCATGGGACAAAGAAAAGGCGCTTCCTTGGCCCCAGGATGTCCCCGGAGCCAGCTCTCAAAGGAACACTGGAGCTGGGAGCGGTTCCTAAACGCGTTTGTAATGGGACAACCTAGACCACCGCCCGCTCCCCCTCTAATAATCAGCTCTGATGCCCCCTGCCAGGCTTCTCCGCTCTCCCAAGCCCAAACATAACCTGAACCAACCGGACATGCATATTGCATCATGTCACTGGGATTTTACACCTCTGAGGAGAGACCACACCCAAGTCACCCACTCAGCACCTGACTTTCCCAGCCTGTCTGGCCTAGCTGTAAACTGCTCGGGGCAGGGGGGGCTGTTTCCTGCCCTCAGCACCTCTAGGATCAGCACAATGGAGCACTCAGAAAACACTAATGACTAATTAGAGCCTGGGGGGAGCCTCCGGGAAGCCCTGACCCTCCGTGACGTTCCCCTCTGGTGTTATCCGGCCCGGTGATCTGCTAGGTCACTCCAATCCGGGACTCCGGGAGCCTGCCTGACCCCGCTCTGCTGTGAGAACCCCCACGCCTGGGCTGTTCACGCACAGCCTCCGGCATGTCAGCTGCTCCTTGGATTGTGCAACCGAATGACACCAGCCAATATCTCCGGTCCCAGGCCCAGCCCTAGGAACCTCCGTCTTGCAGCGTCCAGTTATACCCGCTGGATGCTTGGTGGTGGTGTCTGCTGGTGGAGGTGGAAGAGAGAGGAAGAGCCTGGCAAACGCCTCTCCCTTTTATCCTGTCCTTTGCCCCCCACCGGCCCCATCGCAGTCCCAAACTGACCAAAGGAAGGGGGGTGACTCCCCCGAGAGTCCAACAGAGCCTTTGTTCCTGCCTAGCCCAGCGTCCTTCGTTCCTGTGAGGCTGGGCTGGGTTTCTCCCACACATACCCTGATGAGGTGTGAACTGCCCCTCTGCTCATGGAGAATTTTTGCCTGGAGCCTCAGAACTATATAGATGAAACTCTACCCTATAACATTACTGTAAGAACAATTACTCTAACGTCACTATGACAACAATGCTCAGTGCATCATGAGCCTTCCGAAGACACCCCGCACGGCAAACTTTGCATTGGAGACCACACACTCATTTTATAAGGGTGACCATGGGCGTGTAGAGCATTCCCACGTGGTACAGAACGTCACACCCTTCCTGTGCCCACAGACTGAGATTAGAAATACTCCCACCGAGGCGGCTTTCTTCTCCTACGGCCCCGTTCTCCGCTGCCTGATTCGCCCTCCGCCTACCCCATGTACAGCCATCTGCCCCCGTGCAAAGTGGGCGTGAAACGCTACCCGTGCCGCTGTGCAAAGCGTGGGATGGTGGCGAATCAGCTTTTCCACGCTGACTGGGAGCCCCCCCCGCCCAGCTCTTGCCAGGGAAAAGCCCAAGGATCTTTCCAACCCGCGCGGACCTGGGTACGTCCCATCAGCTCCCAATGACTCCAGAGAATCTGTGCACGGAGTCAGCCAAGTTCCCAAGGCCCATCCATCACCAGTGAGGCTCTAATGCTGTTTGATGGGCAGCCTGCCGCCTACGGGTGGTCGATGGATGGGCTTTGGCAGCAGGGATGAGAGTGGCTTGCAGACATGTCCAGAAACACGTTTCCCTTCAGCTCCAGATTAGAAACGAGAGGCCTGGAAAGCCACCAGTCCCTGCTAGTCAAATCCTCCCGTCAGCCGTCTGCGCTGCAGCAATACATCCTCCCCAGGCCACTTTAGTCGCTGCCCCGTCCTGCGCACTGGCAGATGGAGCCGCTTGGCCGGGCAGACGCGCGGGAGCAAATCGCTCCTTGGCTAACCTACGTCGTTCCCGTTGATGCCAACGGAGCTAGGCCAGGCGATGCCAGCCCAGGAGCTGGGCCCCATAGGAGGCAATCGAGCAGCTGGGGCCAGGCCTGGGATTGTTCTGTGCAGGGCAAATCTTCAGCCGGTGCCAAGCAGCAGGTGCCAGCGGTGACCCGATGCCGGTGCAATCCAGTGTGTTAGCCCCCCCGGGGGCCCGATCCACAGGTGCTGTGATTCCATCCTAGCTCCCTGCTGGGGTGGTTGGTCCTGGTGAAGCTCTCACTAGCAGTGGTTTGAGCATTAGCCTGCTAAACTCAGGGTTGTGAGTTCAACTCCTAGAGGGGGCCATTTAGGGGTATGGGGCAAAAATTGGTTGGGTGATTTAATTGGGGAGTGGTCCTGCTTTGAGTAGCAGGTTGGCCTAGATGACCTCCTGAGGTCCCTTCCCGCCCTGATATTCTATGAAATAAGCAGAGGTCCCTGCTTGTTACGCAGGGGCCTGGAGATGCGGTACGTTAATATCAGCCTTGTCAGTGTCACCGCTGGTCCTGCTTTAAGGCCAGGTTGCTTGTTCCCCTGTCCCTTGGGCAGTTAGTTACGCCAGTGCAAGTCGGGAGTACACGACTTCCTGATCTGCTTCTTCAGCCCCCTGGGGGCTTTTGCTCAGGACCTTCCCCACTCCACACACACGCATCAGTGGGAATCTGGATTGAGAAAGGCTCCTGGGATCTGGGAATAGAACCCAGGCACCCGAGTCCCAGTCCCCACCTGCGACAATAAGACCGAGTGCCTCTAAACAGTAATAACGACACTCAGCACTTACGCGTTCAAAGCGCTGCACAAACATCAACTAATTAATGCTCACAACCCCCCGTGGGAGGGAGGTGAGAGCATCTTTTCATCTTCAAAGCACTTTACCGACTTCAGCTAATCCCCGCACACTCCGGGGAAGTCGGCTAGTAGTGTAAGTGTCATTGTTGTCACTAGCCTTCTTTTGCAGATGCGGGGGGGAAACTGAGGCACGGAGCAGTGACTGGCCCAAGATCACCCAGCCCACTGAGCACAGAGCTAGGAACGGGACCCTGGAATGCTGGCGGCTACTGTCGAATACGGGGATGCAGCTCTTTATAAGTACGTCGGTGTTAAACAGTCAGCGTTTGCCTGCTGGTTACAGAACGGGGCAGGGAATTTCACAGCAGCCCATTGGGGAAAAGGGACTGCTGGTCGGGCAGCTCTTCCCTGGTTACCACTTAGCAGGCTGAGGCTGTCAGGCAGCATGCACTAGTGGTTAAATCAGTGGGCTGGGAGACAGGACTCCAGGGTTCTTCTGCCAGCAGCTGATCTTAAACAAGTCTGTGCCTCAGTTTCCCCCAATGCTGACGTTCCTTTCTTGCAAGGGGGTCTTCACAGTTGATAAGCCATGGACTGCAAAGCGCAGTGAGGTCCCCCAGTCAAAGCTGCTTTCAAAATGCAAATAGCTACAGGGTCTTTTCCCTTCCCAGCTTACTGTGTTAAACGCCAGAGCTTGCTGGTGCTGCTTTGGGTTTGGTCCTGCTTTGAGCAGGGGGTTGGACTAGATGACCTCCTGAGGTCCCTTCCAACCCTGAGATTCTATGATTCTATGATTCTTTACAACGGGGAAGAAAAGCCCTGTGAACGCGCCCGTCCGTCACACATGGCAGCCGCTCAGCTGGCCAGCAGCCTGGCTTGAACCAGCACCAGAGCTGGTGTCCAGGGCTTGAGCTAAGGGGCCAGCCACTCTCAATCCGCCAACAGTGACAGGGATCTGGCGGCAGGGACCACGTAACGTATCTCAGAATGACCCATGGGTTGCACGCCCTGCGTGATCAGCTTCTGCTCCCTGGTGTAAATCCAAAGGAATCTGGAGTGACTGTCACGGAGTCCCTGGGCGATGCTCTGGAACTGCTCCCCACAAAGCCAGTCAGGACTTCGGGGAGCTTCCTCTCCCTTGGAGCAGACTGTCTGCAGGGCAAGAAGCTCCCACGGCTTCACCTTCCTGGGTCTGACGTTGGAGCATTCAGCATATGCCCCTCCGTGCGCTTCCCACAGCGAGTCCGCCCAGGCGGGGTCCTGGGGAAGCCAGAGGGTCCTGCACCCCCACTTCGCAGTCAGACATGACTCTTAGCCCGCCAGTAAAACAGAGGTTTATTAGATGACAGGAACACGGTCTAAACAGAGCTTGTAGGTACAGAGAACAGGATCCCTCAGCCGGGTCCATTCTGGGGCCCAGCGAGCCAGACAACCCCATCTACCCTCACTTCCCATCCCCAGCCAGCTCCAAACTGAAACCCCCTCCAGCCCCTCCTCTCTGGCCTTTGTCTCTTTCCTGGGCCAGAAGGTCACCTGATCTCTTTGTTCAGCTTTAGCCATCACCTTACAGAGGGGAAGGGCCCCGGCCACTTGTTGCCAGGAGACAGAGTGTCGGCCATTTATGCACAGTGGAGACTTAAGATGCATAGGGGAAACTGAGGCACCCACACAGTATTCAGAGGAAACATTAAGAACAGTCCCACTTCGTCACACTGACTCCCCGTTTACACCAGTGTAACTGAGATGACGCTGGCCCTTCTGCGTTAGCGAGAGCGTAGACTCCCCGTCCCAGAAGTGGAAAACACAGTAACCTCACCGAGTGGCCCCCTCCAGATTCACATCAGTGTAATCCCCCTCTGAGGAGTGTGGACAAACCCCCTTGAGTGCCGTGACACCACCTGGGTGAGCTGGCTCGACTCCCTGCCACTCGCAGGCCCCAGCTTTAAGAACAAACTCCGGCTCTGGAGTCTCAAGGGGACAGGAAGCCAGAACAAAGGGGCAGGAAGTGGGATTAATTAAAAAATAAAAAGCAGCCCTCCACAATCCAGCTTTTGTGTGCTCAGCCCGCAGTCTGGGCAGGTGGCTCCCAGGACAGGCCCCGAGTCCGCCTTTGGAGGGGGTTAGTATTATGCGTGTTACGGGAGAATCTCAAGGCCCCACTCAAGAGCCAGGGCCGCAGAGCGCTGCAGGGACGCAGCCGTGTGTTCCAGGCTAGGATTTAGGGTAACTCACAGGGTTCAAAAGTCGAGTGTAGACGCGCTGATGCTCCTTTAATGCGTGCTAGGCAGCCTTTCCTCGCGGCTGGAGTACTGCGGGGGGAGTCTGGGGATATGGGCTCTATTCCTGGCTCTGTCACCTGGCTTGCTGGGTGACCTGGAGCAAGTCCCGTCCCCTCCCTGTGCCTCAGTTTCCCCATCTGTAAACTGGTGATAATGGCACCGACCTTCTCTGTAAAGTGCTTTGCGATCTGCTGATGATAAGAGCTGGGACCATTAAAATGGCTGAGCTACAGTCCTGGGCAGAGCCTAGCTTAGTCTATGTTTAGGGTCCTACCAAGTTCACGGTTCATTTTGATCAATTTTACAGCCAGAGGGTTTTAAAATTGGTCAATTTCACGGTTTCCGATGTTTACATCTGACATTTCATGGTGTTTAACCATGGGGGTCCCGACCCAAAAGGGGATCGTGTGTGTGTGGGGGGGGGTTCGCAAAGCTGATGTAGGGGGTTTGCCCCCCTCACTTCTGGAGTCTGAAGGCAGCACAGCCACAGAGCTTCCTGCAGCTGGGGAGGTACCCGGAGGTGGGTCTGATCTTCCCCCAAAGTTGGCCGCGCAGAGGAAGAGGAAATCCAGTCCCTCCCCAGGCGACTAGCAGCTGGAGCCTGGTGAACGGTAGGTGCTCCCGGCGGGGGTGCCCCCAGCTCTGCCCCTCCCCCGCCCCTCCGATAGCTAGATTTCACAGAGGAAGGTCTGATTTTATGGTCTGTGACATGTTTTTCACGGCTGTGAATGCGGTAGGGCCATACCTATATTACAGGCAATTGGCTTGGCTCCACTGGACGGTTAAAACACATTGGTAACAGCCCTTTAATCCTTGTCTAGACAAAGCCCTGGTGACAGACGGCCTCCGGGCCCACAGAGTTTGCAATACAACGAAGAAGAACTATCACCCGCCTTTTACAGGGGGAGAAACTGAGGCACAGCTCAGGTAAGCGATGTGCCCCGTGTCACACAGAGCATTTGTGGCAGAGCCACAATTCGCACTCATGTCTCTTAAACGCCAGCCCTGTGCTTTAACCACTAGACCAGACAACCCTACTGGCAGAATGCTACCTGTATAGAGCCCAAGGACACTGGTGTCCGCACCTATTGAGCTGATCCGGAGCAGGCGGTAAAGCCAGATACTTCCCTCAGCTCCCAGCCTGTGCAGCCACTGAACGGAGGCTGCTCCCATGTGGTGCCCCCCCCTTCAGATGTAAATGAGCTCCTTGCGTTCATTCCCCTGCTCTGTAAGCAGACGTGTGGTGTCCAGATCAATTAGCTCCTCCGACAATCCCAATCAGCCGGGCCCGCGGTGTCAGCCAAGGGACCCAGCTGGGGGCCACTCGTGCGCCAATCCAGCCACAAACCACCGAGCGGGGGGATGAGCCGGGCGAGGAGCGTGGCCGTGCTGCCGAAAGGCCGATTAGCCATCAAGAGCCGGTACAAACCCTCCTTCGTTACGCTAGCCGCACGCAGCGAGCTTCAAAGACCCAGGCCCCCGGATCCGGGGCCGTTCATTTCATTTCCTCGCCCCTCCCCCCATTCCACGCGGTTCCCCCGGATCAGTTCTAGGCAGGGGATACGGAGCAGCTCCCCAGCCAGTGTCAATGGGCCTGGCACCCTCAAGGGCAAAGGACCCGATCCCCAGCTGGTGTGAATGGGCCCAGCTCCACCGGCGTCAATGGGCCCGATCCCCAGCTGGTGTGAATGGGCCTAGCTCCACCGGCGTCAATGGGCCCGATCCCCAGCTGGTGTGAATGGGCCCAGCTCCACCGGCGTCAATGGGCCCGATCCCCAGCTGGTGTGAATGGGCCTAGCTCCACCGGCGTCAATGGGCCCGATCCCCAGCTGGTGTGAATGGGCCCAGCTCCACCGGCGTCAATGGGCCCGATCCCCAGCTGGTGTGAATGGGCCCAGCTCCACCGGCGTCAATGGGCCCGATCCCCAGCTGGTGTGAATGGGCCCAGCTCCACCGGCGTCAATGGGCCCGATCCCCAGCTGGTGTGAATGGGCCCAGCTCCACCGGCGTCAATGGGCCCGATCCCCAGCTGGTGTGAATGGGCCCCGCTCTACCGGAGTCAATGGGCCAGATCCCCAGCTGGTGTGAATGGGCCCCGCTCTATTGGCATCAACGGGCCCAATGCCCAGCTGGTGTGAATGGGCACCGCTCTATCAGAGTCAATGGGCCAGATCCCCAGCTGGTGGGAATGGGCACTGCCCTATCGGAGTCAACGGGCCCAATGCCCAGCTGGTGTGAATGGGCACCGCTCTATCGGCGTCAATGGATTCAATCCCCAGCTGGTGGGAATGGGCACCGCTCTGTCGGAGTCAATGGGCCAGATCCCCAGCTGGTGGGAATGGGCCCCTGTAGCAGAGTGGTCCCCTGCTCCTGCCCTGACGGGTTAATAACAGCCCTGGGAGGGGGCTGTGGCTGGAGAAAGCAGCCTTTAGGCTGGGCTGATTGGGGGAAGTGGCTGCAGCTTGGGCCACGCCCCAAACTGAGCAACAGGGGCTTATGAGAAGGCCGGGGAAGCCAAAGGCAAACAGTCTCCCTCTGCCTGTAGAGGGAGAAGGGCCTGGCTGCAGGGAGCTAGTGACAAAGTACCTGAGTGGAGCAGGGCTGGGGAAAGGCAGAGGAGCTGGGGAGCTCCAGCCTGGAAAGCCCCAGGCTGCGGCCTAGCATTGGGCTAACAAGTACTGGGGGCTGCAGAGGGCAGCCCAGGGGTAGGCCAAGGCAGCAGGTCCAAACCCTCCTTGCCAGTGCTGAGTGGCTGATACTGCAGCCTGCCCCAGGGTGTGGGGGCTAGACAATGACTGGCAGCCGCCTGATACTGAGGCAAGGTGGGAATAGTGGGTGAGGGTTCCCCAGGGAGGGGAGACCCTAAGACTGAGGGGATACTGCTAGGGAGCAGCACCGGAGTCCTGGGAGGGACACAGGGGCCAGAGGCCAGGCGGATCACCAGCCTGCAGAGGGCGCTCCAGAGCTGGAATGAGCTAATTCCCAGGAGTCACCAGCAGGAGGCGCCGCAGAGGTGAGTCCACTCATCTACAGCCCTGCTCTACCGGCGTCAACGGGCCCGATCCCCAGCTGGTGCGAATGGGCACCGCTCTACCGGCGTCAACGGGCCCGATCCCCAGCTGGTGCGAATGGGCACCGCTCTATCGGCGTCAACGGGCCAGATTGCTGCATGCGACACTGAAGTCAGAAGGATCTAGCCCTGCCTATGTCACAGCGTGGGGACAGTAACTTCTCGGGTGCTTCAAGTCTGCAAGAACCACCGCCCCAGCCAAAAATCTGTCGGTGCTTTAAGAAGAGTAGTGATATAATCCGCTTAAAGGACTTGCATTTGTATTCCCAGCGTTGCTGAGATCCATACTGGACAGACAAGGCAAGACAGATAGATACAGAGCAGGAGTGAGATAATGGTGGCGGGACGGGAGAGATCAGCCTTTGGTGGGAGAGGCAAATAATGACTAGATATATAGATAATGGACAGAGAGATAATGGGGGGAGGGGGGCTGGCTAGGTGGAGAGGTAGCGAATGAATGGAGAGGTAATAATGTGGAGCTAGCAGATGGATGTGGGCTGGGTATTGATCTGACAGTTTAATTCATTTCAGGTCACCGCAATGGAAGGTCACGGTGCAGCTTGAGCGTGGGAGAGCAGCCGTGTTTCCCAAACAGATCAAGGCTCCTCTCTGAGTCCGGGACAGAGATAATTGGGTTCAAACCTTCCCCGGGGATGGGCTGGCGGGGGGAGGGGTGGTGGTCAAATGTAAATTACGCCCATCAGTGGCCGTGGCTTGTGCTGAGCCAGGACTGCTGGAGCACACGGAGGGAGGCTCTGGGCGGGTCCCCCTCCCCAGGCCCGGACACAGCCTCTGCATGGGAGAGGAAGGAGGGTGCTGTGGTTAAGGCACTGGGCTGGGACCCCGGAGACTGGTTCTCAGTTCCCAGCCCCATGAGCGAGTCACTCCAGATCCCTGGGCCGTGGAACAGGGGGAGCATGGTCTGGTCCCCCCGCTCTGGGGGTGTGGGGCAGCTGGCACAATGGGGCTAGGCCCGCTGGGGCTGCCATAACACTCGGAATAGTGACACCCTTGCTCCTGGGCTGGAAGGGGGTGAAGGAGAACGTCGCTCTTCCCCTGGGTCAGGGGAACCCCCCACCTGCCCAGTATCTGGGGGGTTACAGCGTGTCCCCTGGCCGGGGCTCTGAGCACAGGGTATGTGGGGAGCCCCGTCTGTAGCCGATTACACAGCAGACCTGAAACAGCTGAACAGAGGCCATGGGGAGCGCTGAGCTCCCCTCCTAGCTTTCGCAGAGCAAGGGGCTGGCAGCCAGGACTCCTGGGTCCTATTCTCAGCTGTGGTGTCCAAAGGTTAGAGCAGGGGTTCTGTGAGCAACCTGCGGGGTTGCAGGTGGCCTGGGAGTCAGGACTCCTGGGTCCTATTCTCAGCTGTGGGAGGGGAGTGGAGTCTACCGGTCAGAGCAGAGGGGGCTGGGTCTCAGGAGACTTGGTGTCTATTCCTTGCTCTGCCTGTGATCAACCATCTGACCTTGGGCAAGTCTCTGCCCCCTCGGTGCCTCAGTTTCCCTCCCCAGTCCAATGAGCCTAGTGCCACTTGGTGTCTCCGGGGAGCTGCGAGGCTCGGCGAGTTCGTAGCAGCCTGGCGCAGGGGGAACGCGCCCTGCCAGCTCGCAGCGTCGTGGGCAAGAGAGCGACGGAGTCCTGGAAACAGCCCCGGGGTGACCGTGCTGCTCCGAGAGGAACGTGAGGGCAGCTGTTTTAGACTCTTTCCCATCCCGCCGCACAGCCCGGCCTTAGTTCTAGAGCTGAGGGGATTCTCCTGCCGGATGGAGATTAACTTTTCCACTGCTGGGTTTATTAACGACTCCAAGCTGCTGGCGCACCCCCACCCCCATCACACGCCGACACAGGTAAGTGCCAACTGCCTGGCACGCCGGCTCCCTCCTTGCCACTTTTAAATGCCAGCTGCAAACCCTTTCGCTGCAGCTGCCGGGTGCGCCAGGCCGCTCGCCACTGAGGTCCAGCCTGGGCTGTAAATCAAGTTGGAAGGGAAACGTGCCTCTCCTTGGAATCGCCTGGCGTAAAGCTCAGGCTGCCGCCACCGCCGGCCACGGGACGGGGAAGGGCACAGAGCCAAAACCTGGAGTCTGCCTGTGCGAGGCCAAGACGCCGCTGATGGCAGGGGCAGGTCACCGGATTGGCACCAGCCCTGGAGAGCAGTGGCAGTGCAGCAAGGCACAGTTGCGGTTGGCACTGGGGCTGCTAGTGGATTCCCCTCTCTGCACGGGTGTAGCCACACAGATGGCTGCAACCCGGGGCAAACCCTCCGCTCAGGCAATGCAGCTCTTTGAGTAGTGAGTTTGTGGGTTCTTGGCCCAGATCCTAGCCAGTTGGCATCCAAGTCACAGATGCCATCGGTGGGGCCACCTCCCCTTATTGGCAGTGGGAAGGGCTGTTGCTTCTTTGATCCCAGCAGTTTGCCAATATCTGGAGTCTGGCTGAGTCCCAGTCGGAGGAGAATTGGAGGCTATGAGCAGAGAGAGTCTTTGGTGCAATCTGGGTTACTTACAGAAGGTGGCCACAGAATCCTGTCCCCCTGAACGCAGGAGAAACAAACAACAGCAGAGAGTCTCCTCGTTCTGAAGTCCCCACGTCTGCTCCTCTGGCAGCTCTGTGCCCAAGAAACCAGCCTCTCTGCGTCCTCTCCAGGTCACACAACTGCTTCCCCTGGCTTATAGCGGCCAACACACACAGGCTGCGTCCCACCTCCTCGCCCCCGGCCTCTGGAAACCCTTCAGCCTGCACGGCTCAGCTCTGACCTACCATGTCCCTTGGGCACTGCCTCCATTGTATAGAGTTCTTGCTCCTACCCGCCATTGGCAGCCTAGCCAAATGTGAGCCCAGCTCCCCGGGCTTTATCTATGTTCTTATGGTGAAGTGTGTGCAGTTGGACGGAGACGAGCTACCACAGGGAATAAGTCTGTACCGAGGCACCTGGCCGGGCCAGCAATGCATGGTCTGAGGACACACAGGAAAGTGTCTGAGGGCTTTGTGTGTGATGTGCGGGGGGGTTGGGCTTAAACACATCTCAGTGCCCACGTCAGACCTCCAGTGTAGACGTACCCAAAGGGGCTTAGTTGTTCCTTCCTTTGAGTCTTAAAGAGAGTCTGGGGTTGCCTTTGGATCAAAGAGTCCCCTGGTGGGGCGGCCCTCAGCACCTTTCAGCATAACAAGAGCCCAGAATGGATTGGACCACAGGGACTGAACGCCACTCTCAGTCCCAGAGCAGATGGGGTGTGTGTGTGTGTGTGGTGTTGCACTACTACAGAGCCAGGCACCTGAACCCCACTGAAATGCATTTAGGTGCCTAATTCCTCTGGGCTGCTTTAAACATTCCAACCTAACCAATAACAAGGCATTAAACCCTCAAGCTTCAGGGCATGACCCCACCTCTGACTGCTGGGGTCAGGAGGGGATGGTCCCTGGGGGCAAGTTCGCCCATCGCTGCAGGGATTCTTACATGTCCCTTTGCAGCAGCTGCTGTCAGGGAGACAGGCTCCCCAGCTAGACCGGCCCACGGGTCTCATCTGGTGTGTTAGGTTGGGGGATATGGAGCTAGATGGATCCTTTGGTTTGATTCTGGCTATTCCTGTGACTGTGAGATGGAGCTGCTGAGATTTCTTCCCGTCAGAAAAGCTTTTTCAAGCAAGGCAAAGCCGCTTTTCAAAGGGGACAGATGTATACTGGGGGAAAGTTCCATTCTTCATCAAAATGAAACGTTTCCAGTTGATTTGAATCACAATGGGAAATGTTCAGGGGTTGGTTTGGATTTTTTCGGAGGATCTGTCCCATTTCTTCCTTTCCCTCCTCCTTTTTTCCAGTGTGGGCGGAGGAGAAGGAGAGCGAGAGGGATGGGTGGGGACCCGCCTGTCCCCAAAAGAAGAAAATATTTCATTTTGATTTGACAAAAAATTGAAAATTCCCAGGGAAAGATTTTTAAAAAACGATTTTTTCCCCCATATCCCAAGAGACATTGGAATTTGAAACGGTTCAGAAAAGGGCAACAAAAATGATTAGGATTATGGAACATCTTCTGTATGAGAAGAGATTAATAAGACTGGGACTTTCCAGCTTGGAAAAGAGACGGCTAAGGGGAGATGTGATTGAGGTCTATAAAATCATGACGGGTGTGGAGAAAGTAGATAAGGAAGTGTTGTTTACTACTTCTCATAACACAAGAACTAGGGGTCACCAAATTAAATTAATAGGCAGCAGGTTTAAAACAAATAAAAGGAAGTATTTCTCACACAACGCTCAGTCAACCTGTGGAACTCCTTGCCAGAGGATGTTGGGAAGGCCAAGACCATAACAGGGTTAAAAAAAAAAAAACCTAGATAAGTTCACAGAGGATAGGTCCATCAATGGCTATTAGCCAGGATGGGCAGGGATGGTGTCCCTAGCCGCTGTTTGCCAGAAGTTGGGAATGGGCGACAGGGGATGGATCACTTGATGATTCCCTGTTCTGTTCATCCCCTCTGGCACTGGCCACTGTCAGAAGACAGGATACTGAGCTGGATGACTCAGTAGGGCCAGTCTTATGTTCTTATCTTTTTTGAATTTTTTCCCCAGCAAATATTTCCCAGCCAGCCCTTCAGTAAGCACAAACGGCGACACCAAAATTGACGAGTCAGGACCCCACATCATGAGATTGGCTCAAAAATCGTGAGATTCTTCATATATATATATATAAACACTGGAGAGACAATGTAGGTGAGATACTATCTTTTCTTGGATCAACCTCACCTACCTGGTCTCCCTCTCATATCCTGTGACTAACACAGCTACAGCAACACTTCACACCTATAAATACTGGGTTATTTTTTTATTTGCCCTCTCGTTTCTGAGCCTTGTGGTCACACCCAAGGCACGTTTTCAAGATCTTCTCTGCCACCCCAAGAGCTGGAGACTTGGATTTTTAAAAAACTAGTTTAGCGTCCCAGCCCCATGCCTCAGTTTCCCCATGGGACGAGTGGAACCAATGATACCAACTTCCTTATAACGTGCTTTGCGCTCAATGGGTGAAGCACACTAGGGATTAGCATTAGACTGGCCCTTGTCACCACAGTACGGGAGCGCAAAGGAAAGCTGGGGTTCCCACCTGCCTCTGGGGGCTTCGGAAACTCTGCAAATCACGAGACTTGGCAATGCTGAGCCAGGCTGCATGGGGCAAAGAGCTGCCTGGCACCAGCAACATTCGAGTGTCTCTCTTGTTCCGAAGGCCTCGGAGCCGCTGGAGGAATTGAAGGGAAGTGGCTCATATTGCGAGCCCCCCACACCCCCCCTAGATCCTGCAGTGTCACCCCCTCCCTCGCAGTTAAGCAACCAGGCCTGCCCCCAGCAACCTGCCACGAGTTGGGAAAGCTGCGAGTTTTCCTGGGCAGGGATGTCTCGAGCAAGCCCAGGCTTGGGAATGACACATCCACCCCCCCCCCCTCACACTCTCACCCCTGCCTGCCCTCCGCCTTAACCTCCTTGCTCAAATTGTTGACACAGAACTGGGTAATAATTACAAGAGCCCAGGGGCTGGGCGGGCGGAATAACAGCAGCCTGCTAGCCACAGCCTGGCAGAACAGGGTGGGCTGGCTCAGGATCCCGACGGAAATGAGGCCGGATTGCGCACTCGGGCTGCTGGCTAAGCCGGCTTGCTGTGCTGTGCGGTGCACTGCACCTCTGTCATGCGTCTCTGGTTGTCTCATTCGCTGTGGCAGAAGGGGTGAGCGGCTGGGGGTTGACAAATACTCCGTACATGGTAAACGCCGCACTGGCTTGTTGGTGCGTATTTATACAGCGTCTGGCACAATGCTCCATGACTGAAGCGCCTAGGCACTACCGTAATACATCTAATAAATATGTACAGCACCTGACACAATGGGGGCCAGGTCTGTGGCCACAGCTCCCGGATGCTACCGTAATACACCTAATAACTAATACACAGCGCCTAGCACAATGGGGTTCTGGTCCATGGCTGGAGCTCTGAGGCACTATCCTCATATCAGAGGCACTGACTTTGGGATTTATCCCAGGGGTGCTGGGCCCCTGCTGCACCCCAGACCCCGCCCCACTCCACCCTTTCCCCCAAGCCTCCTGCCCCACCTCTTCCCACCCCACCTCTTCCTGCCCCCTCTGCCTTCCAGCCCCGGAGCACCTCCGGAGTCAGCGCCTATGCATAATACACCTGAGTCATGCGGTTCTGTTTCTGCTCCCTCGCTGGGTGACTAAGAATTTTTTTTTAATTAAGATTCCAAACTCGGTTCTTATATGGCCTCCCGATCACCATGGTATCTGGGTGGCGCCTCCCACGTGGGAATGAAAACATACGGTGGGCAAACTCGCCTCTCAGTGCTCCCTGGGAGGGTCATTTTACATCCCTTTTACAGTGGGGGAAACTGAGGCACAGACCTGTCACTTGCCACGGCCCTGAGCTTTGCAGAGCCGTTTGCACCCATGGAACATGCTGCCCTTCTGATTGGCAGCATTTCACCCCCGCTGCGCACTAGGGGACGCAAGCAAAAGGGAACCAGGTCCGAGATTCAGGCAACGGGGAATCGAGCCCAGAGACGTGAGCATTAGATTTCCAAGGGATCTCAGGGTCCCAGACCTTCAAGGCTTAACAGCCCTAATGAGGCCAGATTTTCCATAGTGTCCAGCAGTTCCCACAGGAACAGCTGTAACGTGAAGAACCCAACCCCAGACATCACACGTTCCTCTGAACAGCGGGTCACTCACATCGATGCCTATGTGACTGGATGTTTTGCTATAAGATCTGCCCCAGGAATTACCTTGGGGGCAGTTCTCTGTTATCCAGGAAGACAGATGAGTCAACCTGTGGAACTCCTTGCCAGGGGATGTTGTAAAGGCCAAGACTATAACAGGGTTCAAAAAAGAACTAGATAGATTCATGGGGGAATGGGTCCATCAATGGCTATTAGCGAGGATGGGCAAGGAGGGTGTCCATAGCTGCTGTTTGCCAGAAGCTGGGAATGGGTGACATGGGATGATGGATCACGTGGTGATTCCCTGTTCTGTTCATTCCCTCTGGGGCACCCGGCACTGGCCACTGTCGGAAGACAGGATACTGGGCTAGAGGGACTTTTTGGCCTGTCCCAGTAGGGCCGTTCTTACCATCACAGCGGTCCCTTCTGGCCTTCAAATCTATGACCCTATGAGTACGGCAGCTGAGCTCTGCAGAAAGTCTGGCCCTAAGTGACTTGCCCAGTGTCGGGTTGGGGAGTCTGTAGCTTTGTTGTCTCCTTCTGCTCCCTTGTCTAGCTGTTTGCAGTGTTGTTGGAGCCAGGTTGGGCCCAGGGTCTGAGAGAGACGAGGTGGGTTGGACCAACTTCTGTTGGTGAGAGAGACAAGCTTTCGGGCTCCACAGCTCTTCTCCAGGGCTGGGAGAGGTACTCTGAGCGCCCGAGCTAAATACGAGTTGGAACAGAGTGTTAAGCGTAAGCAGGTAACACACGTTGCAAGAGACCAATCAAGGCACCGTGTGCAATTGGCATCTCTGCCGCTGGAGGCCAAAGGCGGGTCAGCGGGTTACAGATTGTTGGACTGAGACGTGACTCTGCCCAGTCCAGGATTTTTAGTGGTTAGCACCATTGTGAGTTTAAGCTCCCCGGCTCGTCTGTCCGTGCCCGCCTGGTGTCTCTTATCTTAGCCTTGGGAAGCTCTTTGAGGCAGGGGCTGTGTTTGGTCTGTGCTGGTCCCTGCTCTCCTGAGTCACCGCCCAGCATCAAGACCCTCCCTCCTCTTCCCAGCCGGCCCATCCGGCTCCTCTACGGGGGCACAGGGCCAAGGAAAACCCAGGGTGAAGGGCAGGGGGAGCTGCCCAGCAGTGAGATCTCAGCATTGCCAGCCGAGGGGCGGCTGTGGCAGCCGCCTTCACGCCAGACGTCGTCCTGTATTGCAGCGGAGGGAGGTACCAGCTGTTCAAATAGATCTTCCTATGCTGACCCCAAGATCAGAGGCGGGACCTTGTCTTCCCAGAGCTCCCCATCCACGTGTCCTCAAGGGGGCTGGAGAATTTTTTTGTGGGGGGGAGGAAGAGAGAAGATCAAGGAAATCAACACCCAAGGAGTCGTCCCCACAGCCCGGCTCGGCGCCCACCCCCCATCCCATCCCGCTTTGAGCTCATTAGTTCCGGCTGGCGCTTCCATTAGCGCTGGTGGTAATTAGCGTGCCAGGGAAATCATGTGTGGCAGGCGCTGGATCCCACCGGGACCCCCGCGTCCTAATCAACACAAAGTTTTTCTGAGTCAATAAATAAATAAGGCAGGCGGATTATGATGCAGGCAGGCCCTGGGGGGGATGGGGTCTGAGCTGCTGGGGAGGGGGGGTGTGGTGTGGAGTTGGGGGGTCTGAGCAGCTGGAAGAGGAGCATGGGAGGGAGTGTGGGGGGGTCTCAGCAGCTGGTGGGGGGGGGAGTGTCAGGCCGATCCAGTCCCTTTGCCTTGTTATGTGAGCTCTTGACTCTCTCCCACCAGCCCCCCAGGCGGGGCAGGGCCACATATCTCCCTCCCCCTGGCCTGTTCCAGATCCCAGAGGGGCTTGCTCAGTCCTGGGCTGTGAGGTTCCTCCCGCTGCCCCAGGCAGGACATGGGTCCCCAAGGGGCAGTCAGGAGACGGATCTCTTCTGCCAGCTGCAATCCAGGTGAGCTGCCCTCAGAGATGGGGTCTGCAGAGATCATGGGGGGCTTCCCACAGCTGCCTTCCTGCCAGTGATCTTCCCCATCTCTGCTGGCCTGGAACGTGGCTAACCGGGATTTGTCTTTCTGATGGGCCCATCACCATAGTGTCTGGGCATCACATGTGCATGGGCCTGGCACTCCCACATGGCAGGGATTGAGAAGCTAATAGCTGAGAAAGATTCACCAGAAAGACCTTGGGGGGTGGGATCTAGTGGTTAGAACAGAGGGGCTAGGAGTCAGGACGCCTGGGTTCTATCCCAAGCTCTGGTAGGGAGTGGGGTGTAGTGATTAGAGGTGTGGGGTAAGAAGGATGGTGGAGTCAGGACGCCTGGGTTCTATCCCAAGCTCTGGTAGGGAGTGGGGTGTAGTGATTAGAGGTGTGGGGTAAGAAGGACGGTGGAGTCAGGACGCCTGGGTTCTATCCCAAGCTCTGGTAGGGAGTGGGGTGTAGTGATTAGAGGTGTGGGGTAAGAAGGACGGTGGAGTCAGGATGCCTGGGTTCTATCCCAAGCTCTGGTAGGGAGTGGGGTGTAGTGATTAGAGGTGTGGGGTGAGGAGGGACGATGGAGTCAGGACTCCTGGGCTCTATCCCCAGCTATAGAAAGGGAGTGTGATTTAGCTGTTATAGGAGGTGACAGAGAGCCAGGACTTCTGGGTTCTATTCCTGACTCTGGGTAGGCAGTGCAGTCTAGTGGTTAGAGAGGGTGGGGGGATGGGAACCAGGACTCCTGGGTTCTATTCTGGGCTCTGGGTAGGCAGTGCAGTCTAGTGGTTAAGAGGGGGGGGGTTTGAGAACCAGGACTCCTGGGTTCTATTCCTGGCTCTGGGTAGGCTGTACAGTCTAGTGGTTAGAGAGGGTGGGGGGTTGGGAACCAGGACTCCTGGGTTCTAGCCGCAGCTCCGGGTGAGCAGTGTGGTCTAGCTGTCAGAGCAAGGAGCAGGAAGCCCGGACGCTTGGGTTCTATGGCCATATCCGGCCGGCCCTGATTCACTGTGGAAATCTCTCCCCGTCTCCATGCTTCGCCTCCCCTTTGGTAAGAGGAGGAGAACAACGCTGCTCTCCTGGGGCTGGCGGAGGGAGCACCACTGATCGGCCCGCAGGCCGAGCGTTATGTTACCCGGTCCGGTGCCACCAGCCATTGCAGCTACTTCTGATCTCATGCCCACCAGCAGAGAGTGCCCCTGGCAGGGGAGGGAGAAGGGGGGGTGTCTCAGGTCATGGAGCAGAGGCAACACGGGGGTGAGGGAAGGGGGCGAGAGGGTCGCCATCCCTGCAGCAGCCCTGTTCTCTAATCAGCACTTTGCCGAGCTAACGAACAAACGCTAATTGCTGGAATTAGAGGAGCCCTTTGCCTGGGAGGTTGCAGGGAACAGCAGCTTCATTTAAGAGGCGCATGTCTTGTTCCACCAGGCCTTTCTGTCCTTTTTTAACAGATGAGCCTGGGGTGCTCATTTGCATCTCAATACCCAGAATGCCATGCTCTTCCTGCAGGCTCCTCCTGGTGCAGGGCTGCTCTGGAGAGAGGTGGCCTTGTGGTGGGAATCGAGTTATTGAACAACCAGCTACAGCTCCATTCAGCCAGGGATCTCAAAGCACAGTGAGCATTGATTTACAGTGCCTGCCTGTGTGGTAGGCGTCTTACTGAGGCCACTTAATGGGTGGGGAAACTGAGGCACGGGAGGAGCGTGTTTTGCCCGAGGTGCCACTGTAAATTGGAGGCCAGGCTGGAGGATACAATCCCGGCGTCCTGACTCCAGTCTGCCCATTCCTATGTTCAAAAGCAGCCTCTGATTACTAGGGCCTCCGTTTCGGGGCACCCAGCTGGGGACCCCCAAGGGCCTGCAGCGCTCAGTGGGAAGCTTGAGGCCAGAGTCTCATGGGCACTCAGCATCGGATATGCCGCAGATCGGAGCCCTGGGCCCAAGTCCCTGCAGCTCCCACGGACTTTGCTTGGAAGCGGGGTAACCCGGCATCCCCACTCCCTGACGCAGGCCGCTCATGCCAGCAAGGCCTGGTTAGTATTTCGATCAATACAACTTGTTTTATTTCTTCCGAACCAAAATTGTTGGGTCTAAAGCGCCAGGCTGCGGCTACGGGTCAGTAGCTGGGCTTCCCAAGGCTTCGCTCCCAGCTCGGTGCCCTTTCTCTGGTCTCCTGGACAGAAAGACCCAACTAATTATGATGGGGCCGGGGGAGGAGAGCACACAACCCCTGGCATGGGAGTGGGGAGAAGCGAATGGGAGCTGCTGGTATGGTGGGGCACAGAGAACCTGCTATAGAGGGTGGCACACGCAGGAGATGGAGGGATGCAGGGGGGCCCCTGTGTATGCAGCGATCTCAGTGAAGAGACGCTAGAAAGCATGTCCACCCCAGGGATATTAATTATCATCTCTCCATCTGCAGATCTCACAGCGCTTTACAAAGCAGGGTGGTTTTCAGCCATTGTATAGATTGGGGAAACTGAGGCACGTAGCAGGGAAGCGACTTGCCCAAGGTCACCCAGTGGCACAGCCCAGACTAGCACCCAGATCGCCTGAGTCCCAGTCCAGTGCACTATCCACTAACCACCATAGTTGGAGTGTAAAGCACTAGGGGCCCGATTCAAAGCCCACCGCAGTCAACGGGAAAGACTGGCCTGGACTTCAGTAGGGTTCGGATCAGACCCTAGAGCTAGAAAGCGAAACGGACTGGAAACAGAAAGTGGATGGGCGCCGGCTGAGGGGAATGCGAAAAGTGAACCCACAAGGGGGAAGAAAATCGGCCAGTTCAGAGTCTGTCTGAACAACCCCAGGGCAATCGGTTAGAGGAAATATGGGACAGACTATTTTTATCTTGGGACTTTTCTCTCTCTTACATTATTAGTGTTCTTAAGTTTGTTACTATAGTGCCTAGAGGGCCAGAGCAAGATCAGGGCCCATTGTGTCAGGTGCTGCACAGACGCAGAATAGCCGAGATTGGGGCCCATTGTGTCAGGTGCTGCACAAACACAGAAAAGCCGAGATCAGGGCCCATTGTGTCAGGTGCTGCACAGACACAAAACTGAGATCAGGCCCCATTGTGTCAGGTGCTGCACAGACACAGAATAGCTGAGATCAGACCCCATTGTGTCAGGTGCTGCGCAGACACAGAATAACCAAGATCAGGGTCCCATCGTGTCAGGTGCTGCACAGACACAGAATAGCCGAGATCAGGCCCCATCATGCCAGGTGCTGCACAGATTCAGATCTATCCGTCTATCTTTGCAGATGAGTACGCACGCATGGCAGCAGCAGGCCTTTCAACTCGCAGCGACAGCCACACAATCATAAAAAATGGCTGATCTTTTTTTAACTACCTCCTCATTTCAAAACCCCAGCACCCTAGGCTGCTGTGTTGCTAATTACACCGGCACTTTCTACCCAGGCAAACGGAGCAATACAAAAACCCAACTACACGCACATACGCACACACACAATCCAAATGTATTCATCATCTTAGTGCTTTCTGCTTTTAAGAGATAGCAGGAAGACGGTGGCACGGTTTAAGATCTCCTGAATGAAAATAGTTTGTCCCTAGATTTATTTATTGGCAGGGACATGCACAGGAATTTAAATTTGACCGCTTTCAGTGGGGTGCCCTGCCGCAGCCCTGGGGAGCTCGCTTTCACCACCATGGCCCCAGGGCTGGAGGAGTTCTGTGCCCCCGCCGATTCTTGGGCGGGGGGCAGGCCCCGGCTTGGCCCCCCTTTGTGCAGGCCCCTGTTTATTGGGGGCAGGTGCTTCATGTATTTTTATTTATTCAATTCCTCTCCCTCACCCGCCCCCGTTACTGATGCTACAAAAAAAAAAAAAAAGATAAGAGAGAAATAATGGCTAATTAGCACCCAAATGCTTCTTGGAGTGACAGATGTTTTACTTAGCACAAGATTTGTTGTGTGTTTATTGCGTCCCCCTCCCAAGTGCACCGTTTGTGGCCTCCCATCGCGTGGCACTAGACCGGGACTCCTCTGTGCACCAGGAAGAGCCGTGCCGGTTCACATTCTAGCCATGTGTTTCCTTGCTACCCGGGCAGGTGTCTCTCTGCAGAAGAGCTTGGGCAGTGCCAACATCTTGCCAGGCCAGGCCAGGCTGGCTTTGCAGTCTTGTCCTTTGAAAGCAGTGTGGGGAGGCAGGGCTGGGCTTCCACACACTCCCTGCTGCTTGCCCGTTTCTCTGGGGAGACCACGAGTCCTCCCACAAGCTGCTTTTTGGCCGGCAAGGCCTCCCGTCTAACTGGGGCTAGAAAGTGTGTGTGTGTGTGTGTTTGCACGCGCGTCGGGGAGAGAGTGTGTGTGTGTGTGTGTGTGTGTCTTCCCTACAACCATGTTTACACTAGGAAGACGGTGTGGTTTTAACAGGTGTTAGTTGGTGTGTATTAACTAACACGTTAGCAAACATAAATTAACTAATGTGGCAGCTGACATGTATTAATTAGCATGTATTAGCTGACATGTATTATCTAACACACATTACCTGGGATGTATTAACTAGCATGTTAGCTGGCATGTATTAACGTGTTATCTGACATGGATTAACTATGTATTAACTAACATATTACCTGGCATGCATTAACTAACACGTTAACTGGTGGGTATTAATCAACACATTAGCTGATGTGTATTAACATGTTATCTGACATGCATTAACTAACGTGTTAGCTGGCATGTATTAACTAACACATGTTAGCTGGGATGTATTAGCTAACGTGTCAGCTGGGATGTATTTACTAACATGTGTTAGCTGGTGTGTATTAACTCCCATGTTAGCTGACATATATTAGCCACCACATGTTAAAATCCTAACCCCACTGAAGTCAATGGCAAACCTCACCTGTACTCAGTGGAGCCAGGATTTTAGCCCTAGTGCAGAGAAGACAAGCTGTAGCTTTAACAAGTTAGCTGCTCCTGCTACACGGTAGTCTCCCCTGTAGGGCTGGCTCCAAGGGGCTTAACACTTGTTAAAATACACACTGCCCTGTCTACACTCGGGCTGTACCCTGGGTCCAAACACCCCGTTTCCTAGTGAAGACAAGGCCCTGGGATAAAAGCTTTTCCAAACCTGTGTCAATAGCCTAGCGCAGGGGTAGGCAGCCTGCGGCATGCATGGCACGTGAGCTGATTTTCAGTGGCACTCACACTGCCCGAGTCCTGGCCACCGATCCGGGGGGGGGGCTCTACATTTTAATTTAATTTTAAATGAAGTTTCTTAAACATTTTAAAAACCTTATTTACTTTACACACCACAATCGTTTAGTTATATATTACAGACTTCTAAAAAGAGACCTTCTAAAAACGTTAATGTATCATTGGCACATGAAACCGTAAATTACAGTGACTAAATGAAGATTCGGCACAGCACTTCTGAAAGGTTGCCGACCCCTGGCCTAGCGTACTCGGGGGAGAGTGCATGTCACACACGTTCGTGGACTGGCGTTGAGCCCGCGCCAGCCGGGGCCACTGCTGAGCGGCTCCAGGAGTCCCAACCGCTCAGCACCGCTGGGGAACAATCCCCTCACAGAACAGCTGGCGGGAAAGGGGCGATCTCGCCCGCAAACCCGAGGGAAAGGGGGTTCGCTTCCCTCGGGCCCCCAGCCTGGATGGGCGGCTCGACGGCTCCGACGCCAAGTCTGGCGGGGGGGAATTTCCACCTTCCGCTGGGACTTGGGGCCAGAGGAAAGTCTGAAATGGCGGAATATTGCTGGGGAGCGGAAAGGTGGCGCCTCTGCCAGGTTCCCCCATGGCCAGGGAGAACTTTTCACAGGGCTTAACCCAAGGCCGACCCCCCCCGCCCCCCGGCCGCCTTGCGATCCCTCCTGCCGCGTCTTTCCTTTCCTCTCCTCCCCCCCCATCCCTTCTCCTCCCCCCTCCCTGGGGGCAATGGGCACCAGCTGGGCTCGCTCCCCTCCGCCCGGCCCCCTTCCCTTCCCTTCCCTTTCCCTGCCGGCTGCCGGGAAGCGGCGCAGGCTGCCAGGGCCGGGAGCAGGGGGAGGACGCGGGGCTGGGCCGGGGGAGGGGAGAGGCAGGAGATTGGCGCCGGCTGCCGGGGGAGGGCCGGCTGGGCGGTGAGCTGCCAGCCCTTGGCGTGCAGGGCTTTGTTATCCCCCCGCCTCGGCCGTCGGGGCGCAGGGCCGGATTATAACTCGGCAGCGGGGCGCCAGCGCCCCCCCACCGCGGGGATCGGGCCCCTGGCGGGGCGGCCTCAGCCGGGGCTGCAGGGATCGGAGGTAAGACGGGCGCGGGGGGGGGGGGGGTGGCTGCTTCCCTGCCAGGGACGGGAATCGGGGGCTGGGGTCGTGCACGGAGCTGCCTGTGCCCGGGGCTGAGCGGAGCCTGCCCCGGCCCTGGGGGGCTGGAGGGGGTGTCTGGAGTTCGCGATGTGACTTGTTCCGTGGCGTGAAACTTCTCCCAAAGGCGGACGGGGGGGGGGCGATCCGAGACGGGCGGGGGGGGGTCAGCCTGGATGTGTGTTTGTGTGTCTCTGTTCTGCAAAGGGGAGGGGGGAGGCAACCCAGCGCGGGGGTGGGGGGGTGCGCGCATTGACACTGCAAACGGAAGCCCCTGTTTGTGTTGGGGGGGTTGTGGGGGGGCGAGGACACTGGAGGGGGGAGTTATTGCATGGCGGGGGGGGGGGGGTTGCTTGGCAAGCGACTTGCGACGCGCATCCTGTGTCCAAGAAGTCTTGTTTGGAAAGCAGCGGGCTGCAGCCCCGGCTCGCCCAGCTGGGAGGCTGTCACGGAGCCTGCTCTGAGCCCAGATCTGTGGGGCCAGGGGGAGACTGAGCCTGGAGATCTGCACACAGCAGCCTGCCCCCTGCTGGAGGTGTCGGCTTGGCTCCTCGCCTGCTCCTGGTGCCGGAGCGCTGGCTGGGTCGGCAGGGGGGCTGGGGGGTGCACCCCTCTTTCCCCCCAGGATGCTTAGGTGTTTCCAACCCTGTGGGTCCGTGATCCCTGGGGTCCCCCCGGAGTTTGCCGGCGGGGCAGAGGGGCGCAGCATTTTGCACCACCAAGGACTAACGCCAGTGCTAGAGGGGATGTTGTAGGAGACGTTATAGGAGACAGATCCCCCCCACACACACACACTCCAGCTGTTGAGGGTCCCCCACTTTGCCCAGGGCTGTCCCCCCAAATCCCTTCCCGACAGAAATACAGACAACCCTCGTGAATTGTGGTGACTGCACTTTTCCCCGCCACCATCACCCTCCCCCCCCCGTCACAAGTGGTGGCGAGCAGCGTGTGCAGAAGTCCAGCTCTCAGGCAGGGAAGCTGGCTGGAAAGTTTGCAATTTATTCATTATTTTTATTCCCCTGGTGTTGCCGTTCAGCACTGTAACATGGAGGCGAAAATAGCCTCCGGGGCTGGCACCTCCGCACCAATATGGGGCGGAGGGGAGAGGGGAATTCAATTCCCCCCCCCTGTTTTGCAAGCGCAAGTTTATTTTAATCCCTTTCCCTGGCTCGGACCCGTGCCCGTTTGGGCAGCTAGCGAGGCTTGGCCTGCTCTGCTAGCGAGGCTGCTGCAGTGGACGGAGCAATGTGGGTTCCCCCCCCCCAAAAACGGAGATGTGGCACCCCAGGGATTGCAGGGTGGCTGTTCCTGGAATGGGGAGGGCTCAGTGAAATCCATTCGAGGTCTGATGGCTGCTTCGGAAACCTTGGAAGGCGAAATGCTGCCTGGGGGGCTGAAATTCCTTTAGTGCCCTGTTCTCATTGGTCTCAATCGGGGAGGGGAACGGGGTGGGGGGGGGGCAGCTGGTATTTTGGGGGATCCTGAAATCAAAGGTGGAACTGACTCTTAAATTCCGGGATTATGGATTTGCTCCCAGATTGCAACCCTATGGCACAATAAAACTCCTCTCTCCACAGGCTCAGATTTAATTTCAGATCCTCTGAATGGTGTGTGTGGAAATCCGTCCTGGAAAAACAAACACAGTCTCTTCTGTGTTTTTTAACCCTTTCCGACCGTCCTTCCCCTCCTGCCAGCTGCCGTGCTAGTGTTGGCAGTTGGGCAATGTTGAGGATGACACCTGTGACATTGCTGGTGAGGCCTGGAAAGGAGACGGCTCTTTGTATGACGGGCCCTGCTAGTTGTGTCGGAGGCGAGGGCTGGAATAGATCCTCGCTCATTTTCTTAATCACTCGGCGGCAGGAGGTTGCAGTGTCAGATTCGGAAGCTGTTCTCTGAGGATCGTGCCTTGCCTGGCGCACTGAGTGGGGTGGCACTGGCACAATGGAGCGAGATTTCTTAAGACTGCATTTGTACAGCGCAGTGCGCGTCCAGCCTCGGTTACTCCTGTTTAAGGGCAATGGGAGCTAACCAAGAAGGAAAGTGAAAGCTCCCATCGTGGCGCTGCTTCCGATGGGGCGGTCGAACTGAATCAGGCTCCTTGAGCTGAGCCCCGGGTGTCACACCCTATTCTCCAGTCCCTCATGCTACGCTCCAGGTTTGGGCCGTGAAGTGTAAATAAAAGCATTGTGTAGGTTTCACTGTGATGCATGAGGCTGTAACTGTTGTTTGCCATCTGGATTATGGTAGCATGTAAGAGCCCGCAGACATGGACTAGGACTCCAATGTGCCAGGAGCTGTACGTTTTTATTGCTATTAGGTGTATTATGGTATCATTTAGGAGCCCCAGACAGGGACCAGATCCCCATTATCCCAGAGACTGTACAGACATTTGCTCGGCAGCTGGAAAGGTGTGAAACAAGTTCACAAATTCCGAGTTTCATGGTTTTTAGAATGAGCAGCGCCTCGAGAATTTCATTCTTCCAATCAGGGAGGAGCTGCAACACCATGTGATTCAGAGGTGACCAACCGCACACCTCGAATGGCAAAAGGGAACCTGTCTGAGAGCAAGGCTGGCGGCCAAAACCAATTTGTCCGAAGCGATTTGCTGACGAAAAGCAGCCCGGGACAGGTCGCGAGCCCAGAGAGGGCAGCAATTCCTGGCTAGAGCTCTGCGGGGGTGGGCATTCCCTTTCGCGAAGGCGTGAGATGCTGAAAGGGGCTTTTGTTCCAAATCCGGACGCAACCCAAACGCTTCAGACTTCTCCAGGAAGGAAAATTCCGAAAACCAGATTCCTTTTGGGTGGATGGAAACGTTCCGGTTCAGTGTCTGCCGTTGCTGAATCCGAACGGCGGAGCAGAATACAACATTTTAAAAAATTTGGCAGCAACCTGGCGTTTCAAAACAAAAACATTGAAAAAACATTCGGTCCCCAAAATGGTAAAACCGGCCGTTTCAGCATTGTCAGAATTCTGCCCCCCTCCATTTTTGATCGGAAGCAAAATTCCTGTGGCATTGACTTGATTGCGTGAAGTGTTTCAATTTTGATGGAACTCGGCTTCTGATGGAATATAGTCCCGTCTGAGCTTCCTTGAGCAGCACTAGTCATAACCAAACTGGGAGGCAGCATACCCTTGTGGGTAAGATGTTAGTCTGGGACTCAGGATGCCTAGATTTACCGCCATCCTGCTGGATGATTTTAGATAAGTTGCTTCCCCCGTTCTGTGCCTTAGTTTCTCCTCCTGTTCTTTGTCTCTTCTGACTGGGAGCTTTTTGGGGACAGGGACTGTCTCTGCGCAGCACCTGACACAATGGGGCCTTAATTTCAGTTTGGGCCTCTAAGCACTGCTCACTTACATGTAGAATCATAGAATATCAGGGTTGGAAGGACCTCAGGAGGTCACCTAGTCCAGCCCCCTGCTCAAAGCAGGACCAATCCCCAGACAGATTTTTACCCCAGTTCCCTAAATGGCCCCCTCAAGGATTGAATTCACAACCCTGGGTTTAGCAGGCCGATGCTCAAACCACTGAGCTATCCCTCCCCCTGACATGTAATAGCCCATATTATTCCTACTGGAAAGTTAGAGTGAGCCTGACGTGTTTTGCACCATGTCAGTAGGAAGCAGGTTATGCTGTGACTGTGAATCATATTACACGGATCCCATATCCGATTAGCCTGTGGCGGTATGAAATGTATTCTAGCGGACACCAGAGGGAGGAGCTATATGTCTTGTTATTAACTGGTGGAGAGACTGCCCTCCGCTGGATGGATTGGGAATGGCTTAACTGTGTGTCATTGGCCCTGTACTGCTCACAGCAGAGCTGCTATGGGAGCTTAGCTTGAGTGTAAGGACCCTCCAGATCTTGACCTGTGGGGAGCCCAAGGAACGGCTAAGGGGACGAGGTGTGGGGAGGGGGAAGTCGCTCCCATCTGTGGCAAAGCTCTGAGGCTGCAGTAACGTTGTGCAGTGAACACTGGGAAATCATGGCGTCCGGGCCGCGTGTGTGTATGTGTGTAACCCCTCCCCATGCCGGTGGGAAAGAGTGGGGCGGAGATCTGCTTCCTTTGCCCCACAGATTCCACCCTCTACCCTGCCTCCTGCTCGGACACAGACGCATCCCAGCACAGACCTGCCGTGGGGCTGCGGATCCCAGGCCAGTGTGACGACTAATTCCTGCTGTAGCCTAGGCACCCAGCTGCCCCCTCCGTTGCCGAAGGGCTGGGAGGTGCAGCACGTGCATTGGAAGGATGAGGGCTGGCTGAGTCCTGAGGACGCAGTCCCGGATTTCGGCTTTTTCATTGTCTCTCTCTCTCTCTCTGCAGGGATCTCTCGCTTTCATTGGAAATTCAGGACGCGGAGCCGCTCCTGCCCCTCCCCCAACTTCCCTTTAATTATTATTAACAATAAAAGCTGGGAAGAGGCTCTGGAGGAGCAGGTGAGGCGCTGGGATGCTGAGGCTGCCTTTCCAGCCCCGATCGGAGCGCCGCCGCCTCCCCCAGCCCAGTGTATGGGGGGCGGGGATTCTCCCCCCGCCGGCCCCCTGAGATCACAGCTCCTGGTGTATTGATGCCAGGGGTGGGGAGCCGGAAATATCCCCTCTCTGCCCCCCCCCAGCCTGTAAAGGGGTTACGTCCCGATGGGGAGATTGGCTGAGAGACCTCCTGAGACTCTCTCTGTCTTGCAGCCCCGTCTCCCTGCCGGGGGGGCTGTTCAATCTCTTGATTGGCAATTAGAGCTGTGGAAATCAGCCGTCATTAGACTAGAGCAAGCTGGTTTAACAGCCCTGCCCCCCATCTCTGAAGTTGGGGTGACTGCCGGATTGGCAGCCCTGGAGACTCCCACCCCACCAATCAGGGACAGCCCAGGAGGCATCTCTCTCCCACCCTCTTTGCCCTGCCCTGAAGGGACCCACTCTCTAGAGGGAAGTCAGGCTCTGGGACCCATTCTGCCCTGGGCCTTTCACCAAGGAGACGGGTGAATGCCAAGCAGGGTGACATCCGTTGCCATCCGCCTGGCCACGCTGCTCCCTGGGCCCCGGGACTGAGACCCAGCAAACTCGTTTCACGCAGACGGGTGCAGAACAGCGCCCTCTCTTGGAGGCTGTGGGAGGCTGCATCTCCCATGCTCAATCCAGCCAGTTCTCCCTGGCCCCTGGGGCAGAATCTCTCTGCAGTGTTTGGGGCCTGCACCCTGGCAGGATGGGGTGACACAACCATGTGTGGATGGACATGCCGGGCAACAACTGGTTTCCCCAGTGCTCTGGCCCTGTGATTGCCTCTTGGCCAGGATCAGAAACAGCAGCACGGACTTCCCCATCCAAACCGCACAGGGCACTGGCGCCATCTCCTTAGCCTGCATCCCAGAGCCCCTTGTACATCAGAACGCTCCCCGGCTTAGTGTATAAGAGCCTTTGACATAAGCTCTGAGCCCTTCCTGCTGCAGCAAAAGGAATTCAGTTCTCCTGTGCGAATCCCCCGCCTCCACTCCTTTATGCTTTCCATTAGAGATGGCGGTTTTTTCCACTTCCTGTCCCAAATGGGCAAGCGAGGACCCATCGGGACAGATCTAGGAGAGGAAAGGGGGAGGTGATGCAATGCAGCAACTGAGGCACTGGACTCCTGGGTTCTGTTCCTGGTCTTGACCAGCCTGGTGACCTCGGGTAAGTAATTTCCCTTCTCCATGCCTCAGTTTCCCCACCTGTGAAAGGAACATAATGATACTTACCCGCCCATGTAAATGCCCCCTGAGAGCTGGTAGCACCATGGGTGTTTTAAGAGTTAATCAGTGGCTGTGCCCCACCCCAGAAGTGGCTGCACATCAGTGAGAGAGGAACTGACCCCTGTGTATGTACCATGAGCAATTTTATGAAACATGGCTCCTTGTACAGGTGGGGCCGTATGCTGCCCTGTCATTGTAGGGTCCCTGTGAGGCTGGGGCTGCGCGTACTGGTTTGTTTTTGTAGGTTGTGCTTATTTGTGGGTGCGCCACAAGGGGCCTTTCCCTAGGGACAGGCTATCCCATGGCTGCAAGGTTTCTTGATGCAGCTGATTCTGGTCACTGGCTCTACTGGGCCAGATGGATCCAAATGTGATCCCACCTGGTAATTCTCTGTGTGTGCTGGTTTGTTATGATAGGGTTGCTCATGGGCCATCGGGCCATGTATGCTGGTTTGTTATTGTAGGGTCTGTTATGAGGGACGATTACCAGCATGCTAACAAGACAGCGAGGTGTGTTGGGACGCCACAAACCCAGTTCCTCGCTGCCCTGCGGAGGTAGGGGTGTCTGTCTCCCCCCACCCCCGAAGATAACTGCAGCTCCTAGCCCAAGGAGACATGGGAGAGATCGACGCACTGTCCTGCCACGTTCACCAGGTGACAGAGCTTTGGTCAATAACCGGGCTGGCCTTTACTCCCCCAGGGTGTCCATTGCGAGGTCAAATCCCATGGAGCTCAAGGATGGAAAGAGGCGAGCAGAGATTTCCATTCACAAGAGACGGTCTCTCTTGTTCCTCTGGAAAAGTATGGGTTAGTTCCTCCGCCTAGGGCCCTGGCACAAGATCTAGCGTCTATTTTTATTTCTAATATATATATAATATATTTCCCTTTGGCTGTTAATTATAGCAAATGTGCCTCAGGCTGGAAACTGAGCACACCGGAATGATTGCTCCTCTCCGTCTTTTGTTTACGTGCTGGTTTGTTATCGTAGGGTTGCATGTGACTGCTGTGCCGCGTGCTCGAGAATTTCAGCATAGCGTGGCACCGGTAACACTGGGACTCTCTGTGTTGGTTTGTGTCTGTAGGGTCGCCTGTGACAGCTTTGCAGTACACACCAGGTTTATAACTATTATTATTTATTAGATGTATTATGGTAGCATCTAGGAGCCCCATTCATGGACCAGGACCCTACTGTGCTAGGCGCTGTACATTTGTATT
Organism: Mauremys mutica; assembly: GCF_020497125.1. Classification (NCBI taxonomy): domain Eukaryota; kingdom Metazoa; phylum Chordata; order Testudines; family Geoemydidae; genus Mauremys; species Mauremys mutica. The sequence goes on along the minus strand of NC_059088.1, from coordinate 21,280,498 downwards.
GAAATTAAGTGTATTATGGTAGCTCCTAGGCACCCCAGTCTGGGACCAGGACCACAACCACACTGTGCTCGACACTCTCCTTTTTAATGCTATTAGGTGTATTATGGTAATGCCTAGGAGCTCCTGGCCTGGACCAGGATCCCAGTGTGCTAGATGCTGTACATTATTTATTAGGAGTATTACGGTAGCTCATAGGAGCCCCAGCCCTGCACCAGAACCTCGTGGTGCTAGGGGCTGTACACACACAGAACAAAGAGATGGTCCTTGCTCCAAAGAGCCTCCAGTTGAGATCTGCACGGAGTCGCTGGAGCTCTCCATAACAGTTGTTGGGTGACTCTGAGGTGCCAGGCTGCGCCTCCTTCTGTACTGTTGCGGAGTCTCTCTAGTGGCTGGCTTTATTATTGTAGGGCCTCTTGCAAATGCTGGCTGGGGCAAACAAGAGCTATTGTTGGAGCCTGAGGCAGGAGGCGCTGGTTCGTTAGTGCAGGGTGGCTGGGGAATGCCGGCCTGCACTGCTTTGCTGCGTCTCGTCCTGCAGCTGGTTGTTCGTTATTGTAGGGTCTTCGGTGAGCTCGGGGCAAATCCTGTCACTGGGAGGTTTGCCTGAAGACAGGCCCTTGGCATTTGGCTGCTTTAGCATCTCCAGACCTGTGACAAGCGCTGAGGCAGCCGCTCTTTGCCATTACATCCCTGAGCTGGGGGGCGGAGGAACGCAGGATCCCTACGAATGCAGGCGGAAATGGAGCAACATTTGGGGGGTGTGGCTCTGGTACCTCGCACCACGTGCAGTCACTGGCACCACTGCAACGTTAATGCCAAGCACTGCGCATGCCGCCTCGACACGGTAGGGTACTCGCATGGGCCTGGGGCTGTCGTGCCAGTTTGTTATTGTTATCTCTTGGGCCGTGGGACTATGATGCTGATTTGTTATGGTAGAGTTGCTCGTAGGCTCGGGCTATGATGCCAGTTTGTTATTGTAGGGTCTCTCTTGGGCCGTGGGACTATGATTCTGATTTGTTATGGTAGGGTTGCTCGTAGGCTCTGGGGCTATGATGCCAGTTTGTTATTGTAGGGTCTCTCGTGGGCCGTGGGACTATGATGCTGATGTGTTATGGTAGGATTGCTCGTAGGCTCTGGGGCTATGATACCAGTTTGTTATTGTAGGGTCTCTCGTGGGCTGTGGGACTATGATTCTGATTTGTTATGGTAGGGTTGCTCGTAGGCTCTGGGGCTATGATGCCAGTTTGTTATTGTAGGGTCACTCATGGGCTGTGGGGCTATGATGCCAGTTTGTTACTGTAGGGTCACTCGTGGGCCGTGGGGCTGTGTGTGCTGCTTTGTCGTGGTAGGGTCGCTACGCATTGCTCACTCGCTTGGCAGCGGTGTCGGGGCTGCACGTCATGCAGGGGGCAGCGTGACCCAACCCCACGGAGCTATTGCCCTGCTGCACTTGGGCGCCACCTACAGGCTGGGATGTTATGACCAGCGCGATCCTGGCTTGCAAAAAACAAAGGAGTAGAATTGGCTCGGCACATTTAAGCTTTTAAAGGAACAAAAGTTGCCTCTGATGGCCCCCCATCCCCACTCTCTCTTGCTTGCCGAGTCGCCGGTTTGCTCGATTTCTGATATTTACAAGCCTTTAAAAACGACCCCCCATTAAAATAAGTGAATTGATTATTTCCCCCGGCCCTGATTACCGGCTGCAGCGGCTGGAATCTCTCGACTAATGCAGCCGCTTCGGCTTTAACAAACAGCGAATAAATAAAGCTCTTTAGTCCGGAGCCACCGGCTCCGTGGGTTCCAGTTACGCTCCCCCCTTCCAGCCTTGGCAGGGTGACCTTTCGGGGAGCTGGCAGAGTGCTAGGTGCAATACAAATGTGCTCTCAGGCAGCGGCCTCTGCAGACGGGTAGGGGGCAACTTCACCCCATTGATTTCCCCCTCCCCCCTGCCCCCTGGGGTTTGCACTGGGAGTGAATACAAATATTTTGCATTGTAATGGGGCCGGTTAATCCTAGTGCACGTTCATAGGGTAGGAATGGAACAGAGGAGCGTCCAGGGTGGTGGGGGGAAGGGGGTCATGAGGGATCTGAATGTGGCCATCTGGGGCAAATGGGTGTCTGGTAACTACCCCCCAATCAGGAACAATGGTAAAAAGAGACCAAGAAAGTGTGGAGGGGAGGGAGACAGATCTGTGTGTTTGGTCCTGACTCCCAGCCCCCATGCATTACCCACTGGGCCCTACTCTTCTCTCAGAGCTGGGGGTTAGAACCCAGGAGTCCTGGCTCCCAGTACCTCCTTCCCCTAGCCACTGGACCCCACTCTCCTCCCAGAGCTGCGGGTTAGAACCCAGGAGTCCTGGCTCCCAGTACCTCCTTCCCCTAGCCACTGGACCCCACTCTCCTCCCAGAGCTGGGGGTTAGAACCCAGGAGTCCTGGCTCCCAGCCCCCGCTCTAGGTGAGTCAGCGCTAGAACCTGGGAGGTGGGTAGCCCAGGCCTGGTGCTGCTTTGCTCAGCCGCTGTCCCGCTCAGCTGTGTTCGCTGGGTGCTGCTAACAGAGATCCTGAGTCCATATTCCAGGGGTGGGGCAGGAGTCCCCCGGGCAGGTGCTGAGCCAGCAGGGAAGGGGCAGTGTGGGTGCAGAGGCAGGGATCTAGGGGAGCGGCCCAGGACCCCCCCCCCTTCCGCAGCCCCACCCAGGCAGCGAAAGACAGGAGTGAGGTGAACACTGTGGGGAGCGGGGCCTGCCCCATGCGTTCTGCTCCCCCATCCGGCCTGGTCTTTGAAATTATAGGGGTTCCCATCCCCCCACTGCCCTGCAGGGTCCCTGGAATGCCTGTGTGCCCCCATCTCCCCTTGCACCCCACTCCCAGCCTGGCCCCGCAGTGAGGGGTCCCCTTCGCGCCACAGTGGCCCAGGAGCTGAGGCTGGAGGCCCGTGTGTTACAAAGCCCAGCAAGCTCCTTGCAGCAGCAGCTGGTCCAGTGTCCTCTGGGGCTGGTAGGAGACAATTCCGGTTTGGCTTGCCATGATCCCCCCCAGGCTCTGGGATGTTCCCAGCACCCCGCCACCAGCAGGGGGCACTGGAACAGCCATTGGCTGCCCCCCCATCTCTGCTTTTTAACCCCCAGTGCGGCCTGCACGGGGGCTCGAGACTGTTGCATTAGTAACCCCGGAGCCTGCGTTGATGCATCAGGGGCAGCGGCATCTCCTGCAGTCGTCTTTGCCCTCTCGCCAGCAGGAGGCGCTGTGAGCCCAGCTGCCTCTGACCCCTTCCCACAGCTAGAGGGGCAGTGCAGGGGGAAGCCCTGGCAGCGCCCGCTGGCAGTCTGCACTCCCTGCTCTGGGGTTGGCGGGTGCTTGGCTTTCGGGGAGCCAGCCCCAAGCTGCGGGAAATGTAAATAAGCAAAATGTGCATCGAAATATTTGTCCTGGGTGAGCAGCTTGGGTGTGAGGTTGGGGGCCAGGATTCCGGGGGTGGGGTGGGGTGGGGACTGCGAACCCATTCCCAGCCCCCATGGCAGGGTTGCTTTGCTATTTTGATAGGACACACCCCTGCTTCACCCTTTCCCCACCCAAACCTTCTCCTGAGATCAGTGGGAGATGGGTCATCAGGACTCCTTTTGTTGCCAGCTCTGGGAGGGGAGTGGGGTCTAAAGGTTAGAGCTGGAGGGGAAGGGGAGGGGATCAAGACTCCTGGACCCTGTTCCTATGTATGGAAAGGGTTGTGGTCCAGTGGCTAGAGAAGGGGACCATAACAAATGGGCCAGTGTGCGACCCTACAGTAACAAGCTGGCATGCACACACCCTCAAATAACAAGGACCTGCTGCATTTATAATAACAACCCGGCACCTGCTTCGCTTCTGTTACTCGCTTGCATGGGCGTAACTCTGCAAATAGCAGACTGGCATGTATGCAGCCCTACCATAACAACAGGTGTGTGTGACCCTACAATAACAAACCACTCTGTGCACAATGGGGGACGTGTGTGACCCTCTCATAACAACCTGTTGTGTGCACAGTCCTCCATGACAGCTGGGTATGTGGGCAACCCTCCAATAACAAACTGCTGTGTGTGCACAGCCTACCATAACACTGGCAGACATGCGCGACCCTACAATAACAAACCACTGTGTGCGCAATCCTACAACTGGATGAGTGTGCAACCCGAGACAAAGTGCTGTGTATACACAACACTGCCATAACAAGGGGGGTGGGGAATGTGTAGAATAACAAATCACTGTGCACGACCCTACCATATCAGCTGGGTATGTGTGCAACCCTCCCATAACAAACTGCAGTGTGTGCACACAACCCTACCGCAACAGTGGGGTACACGTGCAAGCCTACCGTCACAAGCCAGCGTGCGTGAGGAAAATAGCAGCTTCCAGTTCCTAGCTTCCCGGTGCAAAGCCAGGGGTGGGGGCGGGGAACGAATGATTGTAACACTCCGATCACGCCAGGGACGGGATGTTTGTGTTAAGAGTCATGGGAAGAGCTGGGCCGACGGCAGGGGAAGGGGGAAATCTTTCCCAATCTCACGCTTTCCCAGCCCCTGCCGCGTCCCCTCCCCCCCCGGGGAAATGGCCAGCGGGACGTGCTGCCGGGGGGGGGGGTGGCTTTCGCTGGTGGGAACTGAGCCATTGTGGGAGCGTCTGGGCTGCGGCCACAATCCGTCCCATCGCGGAGTGTGGCGAGAAGGCGCCCGGCTTCGGAAACCAGGGCCAGAGGGAGCAATGCTGCTTCACCCCAGCCAGGCCTCCGGCCCCTTTGCAGGACTTTGCCTCATGGAATCACTTATGCCCGTGCAAAATGCTGCCCAGGCAGAACGGACGTGGGTCACGCTCACTGGGGTGGGGCTCGTCCTGGAGGCAGCGGCGGCTCCAGGCACCAGCGCTCCAAGCGCGTGCCTGGGGCGGCAAGCCGCGGGGGGCGCCCTGCCGGTCCCTGCGAGGGCGGCAGTCAGGCAGCCTTTGGCGGCTTGCCTGCGGGAGGTCCGCCGGTTCCGCGGATTTGGCGGCAATTCGGCGGCAGGTACGCCGAAGCCGCGGGACCGGCGGACCTCCCGCAGGCATGCTGCCGAATCCGTGAGACCTGGGACCTCCTGCAGGCAAGCTGCCGAAGGCTGCCTGACTGCCCTGCTTGGGGCAGCAAAAAAGCTAGAGCCGCCCCTGCCTGGAGGTGCCGGGGGCACTGGCACAGATCAGGCCCTGAAGCTCCAGGGGGATCGGACACCAGGGCAATCAGATCCTGGAGTGTGCTGCAGGATCAGCCCCTTTGTATCAAAATGTTCCCGATTAATATTAAGCCCTGAAAGATAAAGGCGCAATAAAACCCAGCGCCGGTGTCAGGTTGGAGCCTCTCGGTGGGTTACAGAAGATGCATTTAGTGGAGGACGCCAGGCGACGCTTTGAATGAGAAAACCAATCGTTATTCCACAGAAGAGCGAGGAGGTCAGCAAACAGGCGTGAGGTTCCCGCTCCCACAATACCGCCACTGTGCTCACTTCCCACTGACACGAACAATTATTCTTACACCCACCGAGGAGACAGTGTGTCGCTGGGCGCTCAGTCCGCTGACAACAGAGTGAAGGACACCTGGTAACCTAACGGCCCCTGGGCATGTTAATCGGCACGCTCCTGTGACAAGCCATCATCCCGCTAATTAACATCAAACTGCCCTGTGCCCTGTTCCCATTTCTGCTTCCGCCACCTCCTGATCGGTGCTTTACAGGGCACGTTATTTGAAATAGCATGTGCAGTGTTGTAGCCGTGCGGGGCACAGGAGATCAGGAGGGAATATATTGTAATGGACCAACTTCTGTTGGTGAGAGAGACGGCGCTTGCGAGCTTCCTCAGAGCTCTTCTTCAGGGCTGGGAGATGTCCTGAGGGTCACGGCTAAATACAAGGTGGGACACATGGTGTTTCAAGGGGCCATTCGAGGTAAAGTGGCCCCTTAACACCCCTCCAGTCAGAGGGGGAAAAGAAACGGGGGAGGAAAGCAGCTGGGTGGGGTTGTTAGTGGGTCACAGACCAGGATGGCAGAGGCTCCCTAAAAGTGTGTGTGGAGGGGCTCTGATGGCCAAACTGGGGTCCTGCCGCCCATGCAACTCCTTCCCCCAGAGTCCCCACCCTCACACCACCCCTTCCCCTCCAAGCCCTCGCCCGTCTGCTGCCCCTGCCCCGCTGCTTCCTCCTGCTGCCCCGTCCTTACCCTGCCTCTTCCCCCCAAGACCCCACCCTCCTGCTCGCTCCCCTCTATCCTTCCCCGCGCTGGTAAAAAGTGATGGGCCATGGCCCCCTGGCCCCCCGTCCTGGCACCCCGATCACAGACCGTTGTAATAAACCGTCAATCCAGCGTCTCTGTTCAGTCCATGATTTTTAGCACCTAGCAAAGCTCTGAGTTTAAGCTCCCAGGCTCGTCTTTTGAAGGGGTTGAGCCAGTTTCCTTTGAGGACGAGGACTGAGAGGTCAGATACAGAGCGATCGCGCTGTGAAAAGTGCTCATCCACAGGGTGTTTTTGTCTTTTATCGTTGATTGTCTAATGGTTATTGGGGCATTCAGTGCGCTGGTTGAGGTGCAGCACATGTTGTGCTAGGCCTGGGTAGGACCCATGGATCTTGACCGGTGTGCCGTGGGGGGTGTTGATCATTGCAGCGGTGGAGCTGTGTCTGCAGGTTTTGCACCTGTTGTTCTGGCAGGGTCTGGTGCCGCTTTGGGTTGGTGGGTCTTGGTCTGTGGGGAGCTTGCTTCTGATGACGAGCTTGGGAGGTTGTCTGAAGGCCAGAAGAGGGGGTTCAGGAAAGTTTTTTTTTTAGGATGGGGTCCCCATCGAGTCTGGGTTTTAGTGGTTGACAACTAGGGGTGTGTGGTCGGGGGGCATTATATCTGTATAGAAGCAGTTATCTCGGGGTATTTGTGCTCCATGCTGTGATCTACTTCCCTGGTGCAGGGTCCTTGTTTGGAGAAGGTGGTTTTGAGTGTGTTAAGGTGTGTATCCCGGACTGTCTCCTTGGAGCATATTTTGTGGTATCTGAGCGCCTGGCTGTGTTTGGGGTGGTTACGGGTGTGGTGATCCCTGGGTTTCTTGTATGTAGGTGACTGTAGGGTTCTGTTGCTAGGGTTACCACCTGTCTGGTTTTCACCCGGACAGCCTGGGTTTCGGCTTGTGTGCCGGGTGCCATTTGACAAGCCCTGACGTTCTTTTTCTTTAAATCTGTGGCAACCTTTAGCGGAAGGAAGGAGGGGTCACAGCAGCACCAGCTGCCTCCGGGGTCACGGGGGGATGGGGTGCAGGGGCGGGGCCATTGGGGTAGAGGCGGAGCATGGGGTGGGGCCTGGGGAAGGGGTGGAGCAGGGGTGAGGCCTTGCGGGGAGAGCCAGGACAGGGGCGGGGTCTCAGAGGTCCAGTTGCCAGCCATTCGAAAGGTGGCCAACCTATCCACTGCTGAAGCTGATTGTGGTGTCCAGGAAGTGGATGCTGCTGTGGACGGGTGGTGGTTGTTGAAGCTGTGGTAGATATCATGGAAAATATCATCCATGTGTCTCAGGTGTATCATTGGTTTCATGGTACATTTGCCAAGAAATACGGGTTCGCAACTTACACTAAACCATCTGTTCCACCTTGTATTTCGCTGGGACGCTCTGAGTACGTTTCCAGCCCTGGAGAAAGCGTGTCTCTCGCACCAACAGAAATTGGTTGAAGAAAAGATATTCCCTCCCCCAGCTCGTCCATCTGCACCAGTCTCCTTCCCATGCTATCAGTATAGATAGCAGTTTAATAAAACATTCCCGGTTCTTAAAAACACTCGTTAAAAACCCTGCAGAGACCAGTTATAACCAGAACAGAGCCACAGTTTACCCTTGGGCCTTGGCCTTGTCTCAAGCGCGTTTTCAACTTTCCCACACTACCGACCTCAATTTCCCACACTGCTCGGGGTTAGGCTAATTTCTGCTGAACCTGGGCTACACCCAAGGCACCTGGGGAGCTTGGGTGCCTGCTGGGGGTTCTGGAGGAGTTGGAGTGATCGAACCCGAGGGCACTAATTTGGATTGCGGTTGCCTAGTGTTTCCCTACGGTCGGACACTCCGGTCGTCGTCGCCGGTCCAGCCCCGGGCAGAGCTGCGGTGGTTCACTGTGGGCCCTGTCTCTGTGGCTATGGCTACCCCGTGGCAGCAAGTCTCCTAGCCTGGGTCCATTGACTGGGGCTAACAGTAGCAGAGGAGAGGTTTGGGTCAGGCTGGAGCCCAGGCTCTGAGACCTCGCAAAGGGGGAAGGGCTCATAGCGCAGGGCCTCGTAACCCTGAGACGGGCACCGCGGGTTCGTTACTGCCGTGTCGACGTACCCAGTGCGATCAGACCCCTGTTGCCAGAGCTGGCCCTGCTGTGAACGCCACGCTGTTGGCGTTGGCTGCCTTTGGGCTGTGTGTGGGGCCCCAGCGAGCGGGCCAGGCTGGCGACAGGCACAGGAGAGTCGTGCCAGCGTGGCCTTGAGCACTGCGTCCCGGCCTGCGGGTATCGGCTGGGCTTGGCTTATCTGGCACCTTGCGAGCCGGGGGCAGCGAAACAGCCACGGCGGACAGGGTTGGCTGCGTTTACAGAGGGGAAAGGACTTGTTTCCGGTCACACAGGAAATCATAGAGATGAGAACCCAGAAGTCCTGATGGGCAGGTTGATCTGCTTCAACCACTAGATCCCGCTCCACCCCTGGAGCTGGGAATAGAACCCAGGAGTGCTGACTCCCAGTCCCCCCACCCCCGCTCTAACCACTAGACCCCACTCCTTTCCCAGAACTCAGGGTAGAACCCAGAAGTCCTGCTGGGGTGGTGAAAGGGTAATTGTAACAAACCTGGTACTTGGTTTTGCCGAGGGCTGGGGCACAGGGACGGGTGGATCGAGGAGCCAGATGTGGGAGGGGGGAAGGTTACTCTGTGTCTGGGCAGTGCCCAGCACATCGAGACACCAATCTCGGTTACTCTGTCTGGGCAGTGCCCGGCATGTCAGGGCACCGATCTCGGTTACTCTGTGTCTGGACAGTGCCCGGCATGTCAGGGCCCTGATCTCGGTCACTCTGTGTCTGGGCAGCGCCCGGCATGTCAGGGCACCGATCTCAGTTACTCTGTGTCCGTGCAGCACCCGGCACTACGGGGCCCCGATCTCGGTTAGAACCTCTAACGGTGGTTGTTGTGCCCCATTTCTAGCTGGGAGAGATGGGGAGTGCGGTGGGGGATTAAGAGCGATTGATTTGTGCCCCCTCCTTTGTGGGCACTCGGCCGACAGCCTGGGGAGACCAGTGCTCTGGCACCGTGAGCGGCCTGGCCCGAGCCCATTGTTTATGGCCATGGTGTCGTTAGTTTTGGCTCTGTCTCCTGCCAGCGATTACCTCATGCTAACTGCTCACTTTAATTAGGGCTGGAGAGCAGCTGCCAGGAGCCCCCCGTGCCTTCAATCCAGCGACTGTGCAAACAGAAGAGCTGCCTGAAATCGCCTCCCCCCCTACGCTCTCTGGGGCTGGGCAGGGGCAGTGGAGTGTGGGGTGGCGTTTGCCCTTGTAACAAACCACAGGATCCAAGCAGGCAGCAGCCAGCTTGCAGAGCCCCAGGCCAAAGCTGTGGGGGAATCAGGGGTCTGCTTCTCGCCCCCGGGCAGGCAGGCCGTCCCCTGCTCCGTCCACCCCTCTGCTCCTCTCCCTGGGGTGAAGGGTTATGGGGACAGGCTGATGCAATGGGTCGGAGCTGCCGATCTCGGAGCCACGGCGCTGCCAGAATCAGGATGTCTCGCAGTGTTACTTGCTTCCTGCTATTGTCACAGACACTCTCAGGTCCCTCCCTTCCCTCATCAGAGCCGGGCCAGAGGCTGAGCAGGGGAGCTGATGGTACCTGACATCCGCTGGGATGATTTAGAGCCAGGCCCGGCAGAGCAATCAGACGTTGCCACTCTGCAGCCCAGAGCAGGGGCCTGAACTGACTCCCTCATGCTTGCACCGATGCCCGCCCAGAAACTGGGCTGAAGTCCCAGAAACTCATCCCACTTGCTGGGCATGACTGGGTTCCAGGTGCGAAGGGCTAATTTGCTAGCCCGATCCAGCGTCGGTCCCGAACTGTGTGCCCTAAAAGGTTGGGCAGCGTTGCTGGGTGGTTGCTAAACCACTGATGCACTCCACCCCAGAGGTGGCTGCATTTCAGCCCTGGGCAAGCCATCCCGATGCACTCTTACCAGGTAGCTCCTAACGTGCTGCTGTGCCCCACCCCAGAGATTGCAACCTTTCAGCACTGGATAAGCAACCCCATTGCAGCAGTGCTGTGCGGCTGTTAGCCACCTGCTGCGCTGCACCCCAGAGGGGGCTGCGCTTCTGTGGCAAGGGAGGTGATCTTTATAAGTTAGCATTCTGGGCTCTTCAGGATATAAACTGCTCACCGCTTGGCCGCTAGAATTACCTTCTCGAATACTGTGTCAGTCTATCTAGAGTCTGCCCATCACCGCTGCTGCCTGGTGTCCGGAATCAGATCTGCTCAACTGTGTGTCATAAGCCCTGGACTGCTAACAGCCTGTGGGCGATTCTCCTTTGGCTCAGGTGACAGGAGGAGTTAAAATCTAGCCCCATGGTTTGGATAGTGGTGAAGCTCTGGGTTTATTCCAGCAGCTGCTCCCCTCTGCCCTGCTGCAACCTTCCCTTGCTCCACCTGCCGTGGCTTAATGCCCTTGGGGGAGACTTTCACAGGGGGAGAGGACCCCCCACCCCCGTTAAACCAGACGGTGCTGGAATAAAGCGCCTATTGCTCCAAAAGCAGTTCCTGGCCGGCTCTTAGGCTGGGTCGGGAGGCTCAGGCACAGAGATGGCTGCCCAGCAGCGCGTGGGGGGGTGATTACGGCTGGCTTAGCCACCCCTAACTAGGGCCATGAAAGAATGAGTCTGTATGAGAGTGCCAGGCCGACTACCCTGCCTCCTCTTCCCGGCTCATTTCACACAAGCCTGCGCCTGCTCCCGCTCCCAGGGAGGTCAATAGCCAAACTGCCACAGGCAGCTGCCTGTGTCCATCCATATAGTGTGCGAGCGCCTCACCGCACATCCTGGCTCACAGCCTGCCCCCCTCCACTCTGGTTCTAATCACCTCCCAGGGATAGAACCCAGGAGTCCTGACTCCCAGCCATGCCCCCCGGCTCTAACCACTGCACCCCACTCCCTTCCCAGCCCTGGGAAACAGAACCCGGGAGTCCTGACTCCCAGCCACGCCACCCCGGCTCTAACCACTGCACCCCACTCCCTTCCCAGCCCTGGGAAACAGAACCCGGGAGTCCTGACTCCCAGCCACGCCACCCTGGCTCTAACCACTGCACCTCACTCCCTTCCCAGCACTGGGAAACAGAACCCAGGAGTCCTGGTTCCCAGCTACCTACCCTAACCACTAGACTTCGCTCTTTGCCAGAGCTGGGGAACAGAATCCCGCCGTCCCAAATCCCAGTCCTGATCTCTGACCACTGATCCGGCCTGCCTGCCCCCAGCTGAGCCTGCTCCAATGTCCCCCTCCACGGGGACTGCATTAGGAAAATCCTAGCGGCTGCCCCAGCTCACCTTTCTAACAAGCCGAGGGAGCAGGGAGCCGCCCCCGGGGTGAGGCAGGCGGCTCAGTTGATTTGAGAACCGGGGCCGTTCAGTGGGGTTTGATTTCTCTCCCGGGACGGCGCACGCGGGGCTGGGTCTCCGGGCGGCTGGCTGCGCCGGTGGGGGCAGGGGGTGGCTGGCGCTGCAGCGGAACAGCAGGTGCGCCGCATTTAATAATTAAGACGTTCAGTGAAATCTATCGCCTGCAAAACGCAATCGACGTACACAGCAGAATGCAAACAGCCCCGCGCGCTTCCCCGGGGGGTGCTGGGCAGCGCTCCCGTTAACCCTTTCCAGGGAAGTGAGAGAGAGCGGATCCGCAAGGCTGGTCTATGGGAGTGACCCCTTTAGTGGGCTGGGCCCCCAGGACCCTCAGTTCCACGGGGCAGGCCCGGGGCTTTCAGGATGCTGAGACTGGCCCGTTGGGCACCCGCAATCCCTGTCTCTCTCCAGGGCTCCCTGCAGTGAATCCAGCCCAGCCAGACTCCTGCTTACCTGCAGCCAGAGCAGGCAGCCTTCTCCCAGCAGAGGAGAATTTATTAGCCGCCTGGCTACCGAATCTGAAAGTCCTTAGGCCAGCAAACAGAGGCAAAGGTGAAGCCACGGTCCATGCTGGCTAAGCCAATGCGATCAGCCTGCCAAGCTGCCACGGACTCCATTTAACTTCGCCACCTGGCACCTTGCTCCCTTTTGTTCTCGAGCGGGGCCCTCGGTTCAGCTTCCCCTGGGGAAAATCGCCTTCCTCTGAGCCGCTGTTTGCTTGTGGGCATGTTCTGGGCATTCGCCCTTTTCGGATTCTCTGTTGGCCCTTTTGGTCTGCCTCGGCCAGAGAGGCTATTCCTTCCATCCCCCATCTCCAGCTCTTCTTCAGGAGCACTGTTAACCCCTTTGCGCCCGCTGAGGAGCAGTGCAAACTATGGGGGAAACTGAGGCACGCAGGGGCTTCAGAACAGTGTTCTGGAAAATTCCCACTTTGCCCTGATAACCCATGAGACACGTGTGGGTCCGCAGGGCCAAATTGGCGAGGCTCCCCCTAAAACAGCTTTGGCATCATCCCCAGCTGGTGATAATATTAGGTGTATTATGGTAGCGCCAAGATGACCCAGCTGAGATTTGTGCAGGGCGCTGCACGGACACAGAGTGGGAGGCGGTCCCTGGCCTGAAGGGTGTAGGCCTAGATGCCTATGGGAGTCAGGCACCTGAATACCTTTGAGGATCTGGGCCTCACAGGCTAAATAGACAAGGATTGGGTGGGGAAACTGAGGCACGGTGCAAGAAAGAGCTTACCCAAGGTCAGTAGGAAGAGAGCCCAGGTGTGCTGTCTCCCAAGCCACTAGGCAACACTGCCTCCTTGGCCTGCAAGGATTTTATTTCCCCGGCGCAGTTTAACCCTTGAAAGCCTGTGGTAGTTAGCAGTAAGGAATCCCACTTGCCACCCGGCCCGTGGAGAAGCAGCCTTGTCCCAGGTGCTAGCGGAATCGCAAGCGACGGGGTTAAATTGCCGAAGCTGGAGTGACTCAGAGCCCCAATGAAATCAAATTACCACCCAGCAACCCATTAATCTCCGTCACCCGCGGTTCATCTGCATTGGCTGCCGTGCCCAGAGGCAACAAATTAGAAGCTATTTATCAGTAAGCGGGCGAACGGATTAATCAATATGGCATTTACGGCCCCGCTGGCTGCAGCAGGAAGAACCCAAGTGGTAACGGAATTGTTCCAAGTTCCCCTTCAGTGGCGCGGCGGTGACCCGGTCGGGTTCGGCCGGTGGCAGCTCTCCCACGGGATGGGCGCTCAGCGGCTGGGTGATGCCAACGGAGTCTGCGGGAAGGGGGGCATTGGAGGAGGTGGTTGTTTTAAAGCCCTAGTGTGGCACTCAGGGGCGCTGCTGCTGCTGCCTGGCGGCCGAGCCCTGAACAGCAATGCTGGATGAGCCGCCAGCTAAGGCACTGGGCATTAGGGCACCTGGGTTCTAGGCCTGGCTTGGGCAGATCAGGACCCCTCTTTCTGCCTCAGTTTCCCCTCCCACCCTTAGTCCGTCTAATCTGTCTAGATTGTTAGCTCTTAAGGGCAGGGGGTGTCCTTCACTGTGCGTCTGGGCAGTGCCCGGTGCAAGAAGGTCCTGATCTCAGGACGATAAGACCAAGAACTGAAGAGTCCACGAGGACAACCCTCCCCTGCTGGCAGCCACGTGGGGTAATTCTAGCTAGCGAGCTGCTCCTAAGGGGGTTATCCTGCTGCCTACCACTGTGGTGTCTGGGCACCTTCCACATAAAATCAGGAGCAATAGCAAAGCCCCTAATGGACTTGATGGAGTCTCTGGCTCTTCTCCCTTTCTGGGCCAGAATTCTGCTGAGGGTAGGTTTTTTTGGGGGTGGGAAGGGATTGGTAGGGTTGGGACTAAAAGGAGCGTTTGTCCTGTGACGCCTCCTGAAGCTGGTCAGACTCTGGATCCGCCTGGTCTGCTCGGGGTTGTTTGATCTAGATCTGGGGGTGCTGTGTCCCCAGCTCTCCCGCGCCCCGGCTCTGGGGTCTGCCTTGTCCCGGAGCCGCTCAGCTGTCACAGGCGTGTGTAGATGGATAGTCACTCCCTGACGTTGCTGAGCCGTTTGCTGCTGGGAGAATTAGGAGCAGGGCCTCGAACGGGGAGGGATAGCTCGGTGGTTTGAGCATTGGTCTGCTAAACCCAGGGTTGTGAGTTCAATCCTTGAGGGGGCCATTTAGGGGTCTGGGGCAAAAAAAAATCTGTCTGGGGATTGGTCCCGCTTTGAGCAGGGGGTTGGACTAGGTGCCTTCCAACCCTGAGATTCTGTGAGTGGGTGGGGATGGTGCAGGGATTTGGTCCATGGGCTGTGTGCAGTGGCCTGAGCCACAGAGGAGGTGAGCAGCCATGTGCTGTACCAGGCTGTGCACGGTCATGGAGTTAGGGGGACCCAGCCGGCAGGTGACAGAGGCCCAGGGCGAGCAGGAGGCGAAAGGAATAGCTGGGGGCATGTTACCCAGGGTTTTAGGAACCCACAGCAGGAGCAACTTCACCGTTTCACTCCAGGCAGTGTCAGGAAATCAATGGATGGGAGCACAGCAATTCCGTCTGCTAAAAGATTAATGCGAGTAAGCTGCAGTTTATTACATTTAAGCAGACACAGGCAGAAGCAATAGGTTTACCTTAAATCCGGAACGGTGTTGGGTAATTAACAGCGGGTACGCAGTGGCCGGTTGCTCACCCACGGTGTTAGGAAAAACGTTTCTCGAGATGGCTTCAGAGGACGGCTTTGAAGTCCACTAAGATTAGCTAGGGGGTTTTTATAACTATTTTTTATCAAACACACAGGTTACAATAACCCCTAGAAAATTGTTACGTTTTAAACTTTGGAATCATTTTTTACTATTGAAGGTGCCCAGACTTAAGGTTTTTTATTTACTTAATTTTCGTCTAGTTTTATTTGTTCACTTGTTTCCCTGCTTTTTCCGTTCTAATTAGCAGAAACTGCCGGCTCGTTTTGACCTTGCCTCTAAAAGCCTGCTTTCCAATTAACCCTCTATATGTGGTGGTTAATTTGTCATTTGTGATGGTTGAATGCACACAAGATGGTTGCAATTAGCTTGATTACATTCTGGGGCACACACCCCCTTAAATTCGGGGTAACAGCACCCGCTGTTAAGATCCAGACTGGTCCTGCCCTGGAGAGTGTCAGAGAATTTCAGTCTTCAGCTCCTCCCTGCTCCCGAAAACGGTGTTAACTTCACAAAACTCACCCCCAAATATGAGAATGATTGGGTGGGGGTGGGGGTCTTAGTCCTGGCTCCAGATCCCCTGCTCTAACCACTACACTCCAGTCCCTTCCCAGAGCTGGGAAGTAGAACCCAGGAGTCCTGACTCCCAGCCCCCTGGCTCTAACCACCAGACCCCACTCCCCTCCTTGAGCTAGGTATGAAATCCAGGTGTCCTGACTGCCAGCCCTGTGCTGCGGCCACTGACCCGTCCTGTCTCCCACAGCTCTGCCCGTTTTGATTCCCCCTCCCACGCCAAACTCCCAGGCTTCAGCCAGAATTTTCACAAGAGCGTTGCCCGTTGGATGCTCTGCATACACGGTCGTGCACACACACACACACACATGCATACGTGCACGTCCACACACGTGTGAGTGCACACGCACAGTTGTGCACGCCCCTTGTGAAGATCTGGCTCCCGTTGGGGGCTCTGCACACTTGGTCCCCAGGCCCCGAGTCCTCAGGGGAGTCAGGCCCATTTCTGTCCCCCGCTAGTTACAGCCGAGAGGAGGTTGGAAAGCTCGAGCTCGCCTGTGGCTTCTGCTCTTCATCTGCTCTGCTTTTGGCTGGAGCCAGCCTGGGGCTGCCCGGGGGAGGGGGGGATGCCTGAATTCCTCAAAAGGGAGAGGGGGACGCAACTGGTCAGTTTCAAGAGAGGCTCAGGGGGGATCAGGGCTCCAGCCAGTTAGGCCCAGGGGAGGGGACTGCCCCAGGGCCACCCCCCTGCGCACCCCTACGGCGAGGTGCATCCTCTCACCTGGGAAACCCCTCTGCCGTTACACAGCTCAGCCCCATGGAGCATGGCCCAGATTCCCAGTCGGTGTCAACGGGCATCACTCCATTGGAGTCAGTGGGTCAGATCCCCCACGGTGTAAATGACTCCAGTGGAGTGAGGCCCAATGGGGTCAGATCCCCCGTGGTGTCAGTCAGTGACATCAATGGAGCTGCACTAGCTGGCGCCAGCTAACGATCTGGCTCTGCGCCTTGCCCGTTAAATCAATGGGGCTACACGTGCCTAGAGCACCTGTGAGTGTCTCTGAGCTCGGGGCCCGGTGGAGTCTCCGTTGGGATTCTAGGCATTAGTGGAATACAAATAACGAATGCAGGGGGCCCGATGCACCATGGCCCGGCCGCCGGGCACTCGCCTGCACCGGTGGGGGGTGGGGGAGGGCTCTCTTTGCCCTGCCGCAAACGACTGGCTGACCACTGGGCGACAGAGCATTGGACCCGCTGAGCCTAGTTCGGGGGACAGGATTCGGGGCGGAGGGGCAGCTGCATGAGCGTGCAGGTAAACATGCACCTCCGAGCTCACGCACAGAGATGGGTGCTCTGTGTGTGTGCGTGCGAGGGTGTGCACCATGGGAATCGGTGCAGCTCAGTGCCTCTGGTCAGGCTTTGATGAGCATCGTGCCGGTGAGGTCTGGGCCACGGTGCAGGCCGCAGGCCGGCGTCGTTCCCGTGCCCAGGCAAGCCATAACTTACCCGGTTGTTTACTCTTCCTGCGCCAACAGTAGTTAGCTGTGATACATTGTGGGCTCTTTAATAATTAAGAAGAAAGTTGGCAGCCCTTAAAATGGCTCCCAGCCTGCGCTGGGATTCACACTGGGGCTGTTACTTCGCCTCCTTAGAAGACATGACTTCATTCTCTTCAGCGATGGCTTCCCAGTGCCACCTGCCACCCACACCCTCATGTGCATACGCGTCCCTGCACAAAGACACAAACATAGAGACGTGCATGCACAAACACCTGCATGCACAAACATGCACACGCATATCTGTACATGCACACGTGCATGCATCCACATGCACACTCATGCACACAGGTGCATGCATCCACACGTACATTCATGCACACATGTGCAAGCGTCCACATGCACACTCTTGTACATACCTGCACACACATGCAAGCATCCACATGCATGCCCATGCACATACCTACACATATGTGCAGGCATCCATATGCACACACATGCAAGCACACACATGCACACTCATGCACATACCTGCACACACAGGCATCCACATGCATGCTCGTGCACATGCATGCACCTGAGCACACACATGTGCATGCACACCGATGTACATGCACATCCATGTGTGTGCACACGCGTATACACGTGCAGACACATGCACATACAAACCAGCACACAGACGTGCATGCACACACAAGCCCTCCTCTGCTGTGGAGCAACCCCTCCGAGCCGGTTTCCTCCTCCATGGTGGTGGCCTCGCCAGCCTTGAGCTGTGTGAATCCTGCGTCAGTGTCAGCCATTCACAGCCTGCGGGGCAGCTGCAGTTTGGCACAGAAGGGACATTGGCCATGGTAGCTTGGCGTTTTGTCAGGGATGGGGTGACACACAATGTTCCCATTAGGGAAATGGGGCTGCCAGCCAGCCAGCTCTGCCCTCGTTAACCCTTTGAGGCCGGAGGTCATTGGGCAGCGTGGACTAGTGATTAAAGCACTGGGCTGAGAGTCGGGACTCCTGGGACCAATTCCCTACCACGTGTCCTGAAGCAAGTTACTTGACCCCGGCATGCCTCAGTTGCCCCACCTGTAACATGGGTCTGACAGGGCCCACTTCACAATAAGTCATTGTTTGTAAAGCACCATGTAGAGTCTCTCATGGATGCTAGGCTGGGCATGCTATGGTTTGTTATTGTAGGGTCTCTCATGGATGCTAGGCTGGGCATACTATGGTTTGTTATTGTAGGGTCTCTCATGGATGCTAGGCTGGGTATACTATGATTTGTTATTGTAGGGTCTCTCATGGATGCTATTGTAGGGTCCTTCACAGCCACAGTGGAGCTCTCTCTGATTTGTTATTGTAGGGTCACCTAATGATGCAACCCGATGCACTCCCCTCCCCCATCCCACTCACACCAGTCCCTGCCCTGCCCCTTGGCATTAATAGTGATTTATTGCCTCGAATTTAATTATTTACATTTCAAATAATAAAGGTGCCTTTAGGAGCCCTGACCTCGTTAATGATCCAGTTGATACAATTCCATGGACTGCTAACAGTGCACGCTTAACACCCCCCCACACACACACCTCCTCCGGGCTGCTCCAGGCTCTAGGCACGCAGACCGCCCAGCTCGGGGGAGGGTGGGCAGGGGTCTGAGCTGGGGGCGCTCACCAGCGGGAGAAGACAGGAGTGGGTCTGACCTGGGCCGGGGGACTCGCCTGAGGTCTCTGGAGGACACCACGGCACAGCAGCTCCCGAGTTCTCCTTTAACTAAAATCTGTGATGTGCCCAGAACTTATCGTCTTCGAACTCAGGACTCCTGACTCCCATGGCCGCGAGACCATGCTCCTTTGAGGAACCCAGGAGTCCTGACTCTCCAGCTCCTCCCCGCTGTAACCACTAGAGCCCTCTCCCCTCCTAGAGCTGGGAAGAGAACCCAGGTGTCCTGAATCAGGCGCACGTCCTACTGGATCCCCCCCTTTCCCGTGCAGCTCCGAGCCCCCTGCTGGGGCACTGCACTGGCTCAGAGAAGAGCGCCCCCTGCTGGGGCAGCAGCTGCGCTATTCCCCACCTCTCCCCAGTACCACACAAGGGCATTGGCTCAGCACTGCCCCCGGTTGGGTCTCCCCGGCCACGCTGCTCCCAATCCCCTGCTGGGAAACACCAGGCTCCAAAGAGTTAACGGATCCAGTTTTCCTTCTTAGAGGCAGCCTGTCGGCTTTGGCGGGGGAGCCAGACCAGGACAAGGGCTGCTGCGGTTTCCTCTTGTCACACCACAGGAATCAACCACTGGGTATTTGACAGGAATCAGGACTCCCGGTTCCCAGCCCCTCCCCTGAGACCACTAGACCCCACTCCCCTCCCCTCATCTCCCCTCCCAGAGCTGGGAACAGAACCCCGGAGTCCTGCCTCCCTGCCCCCTGCTTTAAGTACTAGATCCCGCTCCCCTCCCAGAGCTGGGAACAGAACCCAGGAGTCCTGGCTCCCAGCCCCCCCCGCTTTAACCACTAGACCCCACTCCCCTCCCAGACCTTCATTCCCAGCCTTGGGCTGGACGTCAGGACTCCTGGGTTCTATTTCTGGCTCTGCTCTGCCCTGCTGTGTGACTGTGGTCACTGTGGGAGGCAGGATAAAGGGGTGGATGGACCCTGGTCTGATCCAGTCTGGAAGTTCCTGTATTTCCTTCCATTAAAACACAGAGTGTGAGCCCCTAAGAACACCCCACTCAGTGCACTGGTGGCTGCTGGCTCAGCTGTCAATGAGAACAAGTAGCCTGGTATCATGGGGGGGGCCCTGATCTCAGTCGGGGTCTGTGCAGCGCCCGGCACGGCAGGGCCCTGCTCTCGCCTGGGGTCTGTGCAGCGCCTGGCACAACGGGGCTCTGATCTCGGCCGGGGTCTGTGCAGCGCCTGGCACAACGGGGCCCTGATCTCGGTCAGGGTCTGTACGGTGCCCGGCACAACGGGGCCCTGCTCTCGGTCGGGGTCCGTGTGATGCCCGGCACGGCGGGGCCCCGCTCTCGGTCAGGGTCCGTGCGGTGCCCGGCACGGCGGGGCCCCGCTCTTGGCCAGCATAACAGTAATACACATATCAACTGTCAGTGCCTGGATCTCTGCAGCAGCTGCTCCCCAGGCTGGGTGGAGATCGGCTCCACGCTCCCAGGGACGTCCCAGGGTCTGGTCTTGGCGCTCACACAGGGTGTCACGCTCCACACAGCAAACACTATGGGGAACAATTACCCTCTGCCGAGAACCGGTAGATCAGCCGAGGCGAGGGAGCTGGGAAGAACATGAGGAGGGGAGGCAGCTTAGCTGGGTCGCTGAGCCTGGACATCATTCCCTCCCCCAGGCAGCTTCAGCTCTTGACGCTCCCATGCAGAACGTAGATCATGAGCGAGGCATCGGTTTCTCCAGCCGGGGCATGTTTCCTGGAAAGCCTCTGGGTGATTCTGCCCGGTGGTTCCAAGGTAAAGCCCGTACGGGCCCCTAGTTTGGGCTTTGTCGGTTTCTCCACCGTGCTCTGCACCTCTGGAGTCCCCCGTCCCCCTCGCCACGTTTCACCACAGCGTCGTCCGATTGCACCGTCTGACTGTTGTTTGGGATGTTGTGGTAGCACCAGCCGAGAGCAGGGCCCCGTTGTGCCGGAGGCTGCACGGGCGCAG
Organism: Mauremys mutica; assembly: GCF_020497125.1. Taxonomy (NCBI): domain Eukaryota; kingdom Metazoa; phylum Chordata; order Testudines; family Geoemydidae; genus Mauremys; species Mauremys mutica. The sequence goes on along the minus strand of NC_059088.1, from coordinate 21,260,000 downwards.
AGTGAGAGACAGTCCTGGCCCTGGAGAGCTCACAGAGTGAGCAGAGCAGACAAAGGGGAGGGGGCAGGTCTCCAAGCTCTTTGTGGCACAGATTCTCCCTTAGTTCAGATCGGCTCCATGGCCGGCGTAATGGGGCCCTGGTCTCAGTCAGGGTCTGCGCAGCGCCCGGCACAACGGGGCCCTGCTCTCGCCTGGGGTCTGCGCAGCGCCCGGCACAACGGGGCCCTGCTCTCGCCTGGGGTCTGCGCAGCGCCCGGCACAACGGGGCCCTGATCTCGGTCGGGGTCTGCGCAGCGCCTGGCACAACGGGGCCCTGCTCTCGGTCGGGGTCTGCGCAGCGCCTGGCACAACGGGGCCCTGCTCTCGGTCGGGGTCTGTGCAGCGCCTGGCACAACGGGGACCCTGCTCTCATGTGATGCTCCTGTAACAACAGTCACTGCCCTGGATCCTCTTGCAGCCGCTGCGTCCCCAGGAGCTGGCAGGGCCCGGCGCGGGCAGCGGGCCATCGGCCACCAGTTCCCTGCTCTGCACAGAGGCCGGCTCCCTCCTTAGGATTTCCCACACGTGTTAGCAATCAAGGGCGATCAGACCTTTCCGAGGGAGCCGGAGTGGAAAGCGATTACACCCCCGTTATACCCTCCTCCCGCTCTATTAGGGGACCCCCCCCATGCGTTTCATTTCCTCTCCACTGAGCCCAGTTAAAATGCTGCGTTTCCTTCACGGAGCCGATCTGCTTTTGTTTCCCTCCAGCGCAGCCTGGCGCGCCCGGCAAGCTTGTGTTTGCGGCGGGGGCGGGAGGGAATATCTCTGGTCCCTGGGGGCAGGCGCGGCGGGACTGAGATGTCAGAGTGACAGAGCGAGGGAAATGGACTGGAAAAGAGGCCGCGGTCGCAGAGCTTCGACTGCGCCTCCTCCGTGGCTGGAGAGCGTCAGTGCCACCGGGGAGCAGCTGGGCGCCCCGTGAGTCCCTGCCAAGCCCCGTGCCCCGCGGGCACTGCCCAAGAGCCAGCCCTTTGGTACAGGCTGGGAGAAACGGGATCTGGCAGGGCTGGGATAGCGTAGGGGGCCGGGGGGTTGTGGGTTGGGACGGAGGGGCACTGACAGTTTGATCGGGACCCTGAGACTGGCACTGCGGCTGCCCGGGGGAATCTTGCATTGCCCCTGCCTGCCTCACGGCTGGCACTACCCCCCGTGCACGTGCACACAGCTGCTGAGCCGGGGTGCTCTGTGACCCGCCGGGAAGCAGTTCCGAACCTCCCCAGAGCGGGCGTAATCCGGATCCAGCTGTTGGCTTTTAACCAGGAAGCCTGGGCGCATCTGCCTCGGGCGCCGCGGCCCATGGGAAGACGCCGGCCTGGCTTCGTGGAGTTTCTCTGTGCCGGGCAAATGAAGCGGGACCGCTCCGGTGACACCCGGGCAGCCTTCAGTCAGGGAAACAAAAGGCCCCTCTGACTCTGCACTGAATCTCCCCATTCATCCCGAAATTGCCTCGCTCATGGGATGCTGTCCCATGCCGGTCGGCTGATCCCTGGCCCAGATAATGCGCCTCCTTAGGGCCGCGTGGCCAGGGGCTCAGGAGGGGACGAAATGACTCGCTCTGCTGCTCAAGGCCTCTCTGAAGCTGGCCTGGTAACACCCCGTGGCCTTGGTCTGAGCAGCTGGGGGCAGGCCGGGGGCGCGTGGGCGGATCCGGTTTTGGGTCACGCTCTTGCCTGCCTAGAAGGCCGGGGTAGCACGACGCGGCCCACGGGGAGCCCCGGCTCGAATCTCGGCCGGGGAAGCAGCCCGTGGCTCCGCATCCGACGCGCGGCGCTGGTCGTTGGGGCTCCTCTTCCGGGGCGGTGGGCGCGGGCGGGCGGCAGCTGAGAATTCAATGGCGCCCGGAGGCAGGGAGGGTCCCAAAGGGCCCGATCTGGAGCCAGGAGCCCCTCCTGCGGCTGCGACTGCCCCAATATCCCCGTGCGTGCCGTGTGCCTGTCCCCGTCCACCCTGCCTGCCTGTCCGTCCCTCCTCTGTTCTCTCCCTATGCACCCCCCCAGCCAGACCTGCCGTTAGCCCTCCATTCATTCGGGGTAGGCGGGGGCATGATGGGGCAATCTCCCCCCCCCAGCTCCTTGTCAGTGCCTGCAGCACCTGTGCCACCTGGTCCCTGCCTCTCCCCGCCGAGGCTGGCTGTCTGGAAACTCCCTGCCCCACCCTGCCCTGCTCTGTATCCATTGATGCCGGGCTCCCTAGCAGGGCTATTTCTGTCGCGCCGCTGACTTTGTTTCCCTCGGAGTCACCGTCCGGCTAAAAATACGCCCCCCCCGGGAGCTTCTGGTGGGAGCTCCATCCCGGGGCCATGTCCCCACTGGGAACAGGGGCACAGGCCGGGGGACAGTGCTGAGAGTGCCTGGCTCAGAGGTACCAGCTGGCACGAGGTGAAAGGGTGGCAGATGAGGGTGGGGGTGCCCAGCCTGTGGGGCAGGGAGGGGGCGGCTCCCATGAATGATGTGCCCCTAAGCACAGCCCCTCTGCGTGCCCCTCGCTGCGCCCAGCCCTGTGCTCTGACCCATCAGCCCATGCCCAGGTTCAAGGTTTAGCTCTGGGGCTTTGGGGGAGTTGAGAGTTTCCTTCTGGATCAGGCCGTCCCCCGACTGCAGACGAGGGGGTGGCTAACCTCTACTTTGCTTCCTCGGTCTGTGTATTTGGGGGTTGGTTTTGCGTGTGCGAGTGGGGGCTGCATGTGCACATGTGTGTCATTGCACGCTTGGGACACGCGTGTCAACCACAAGCTCCCAGCCTCACCCTCTCTGATCGGTGGCACCGGATCCGGGGGACCCGGGCCCAGCGGGCATCTCACCCAGTGCCCAAAGCAGAGTAGCGCTGCCCTGTGATGCCCAGATGCTGTCGGGCAGACGCTGCTCCCCCCTCACTTGGCCTAGCCAGGCCTGTCTGTCTCTCGCTAGAATTCTTCGGTTCATTAGTGGTTAATTACCTTGGGGACCAATGAGCTACCTGGGCTGTGGGGCAGGTGGCAGAGCTGGGGCACCGAGGCCCTGGCAGTGCCAGGCTCCTGGCTCAGTGTCCTCCCCATGCAGCCGACTGAACACAGGTCCTCGATACCCCCACTGTGCTGCCTGTCTGACCTTGTCTCTCACCTCCCTCCCCTTTGAATTGTGTCTCTTCCCAGCCTTGCCGGACCCCCAGAGTCGCCCAAGTGCCTGGCCAGCCCCACCCGTGCACAGCTGCCCCACGGACCCTGGAAACGAAGGTAAGGCCGCGGCCGGCAGTAGAGGTGTGTGCGTGGCGCTCTCGCCTTATGCTCTGCAATACGTCCTCCTGACCAGCAGGGGGTCTCTTTCCCCCCGCAGTATTCAGGCTGCAAAGGGGCGGGGGCTGGCGCTCTCTGTGGTGTCCCAGGAGTGCTCCAGGCATGTATATAGGTCAATAGTTAGGAGATAAGGTGCCACCTGCGGGCACCTGCCAAGTACAGAGCCCAGCTCCTTGCAGGATCTGTGCACCTCGGGGGGTTGTGGGTTTGGTGCCAACGGCTTCCTCTGGCAGCTCTCCTCAGGGGTAGGGGTGGGCATTTCCATTGCAGTTTGATGTCCCGCCTGGCACGGGGTCTTGAACCCAGCGAGCCGGGATCTTGGGACGATGCAGAGCACGGCGCAGGAACGGGACGGGGTTGGTGGTTCGAGGCCAAAGCAGAGGGTCCGTGGCAGTTCCGAGTTATTCACGGGGTGCAGGGCTGTGTTCTTGGGGTCCCAGTTCCGACTGGAGTTTGGGGGCGGGAGGCTTGGATGCAGGGTTTCTGGGGCAGCTGGGGAGTTTGGTTTTGCCCACTGTGGCCAACTCAATGCTTCTGGCTATCTCAGCCCTGATCTCTCCCCTCCTTGTCCCATCACGGTGATGTGGTGGGAGCCGTCTCCCCCGCCAGGGGAACATGGCTTGTGACTTGTACACACCCCTGCCTTGGCCAGGGATGGGGTAAGATTGGGGCCTTGGTTAGGCCCAGGGAAGAGCTGGAGTCCAGAAGCCGCTGTTCCCTGCTTGTGCTGGGATACTCAGACCCCACGTCCAGAGCCCTTAACACGGGCAACCAAGATTAGAGGCCACTTTGGAAAATGTTGGCCTCATTGACTTGTTGATGGCCAAGCTATAAATGAGTGTTAGCGGTGGGATCCGAGCTAGCGTTAGTGTAGAAGTTTTGTATGAACTTTTTTTTGCTGAAAAATGCCGATTTGTCAGAACGGAAATTGTCTGTGGGGAGAGGGTCAGAGGTGGCTGATTTCCTGGCGTGAAATTTTTTTTGAAAAAAAAAAAAAAAAAAAGAAACGTTAGAAACTGTGGAAATGGGACATTCTAACATGGTCAAAAGGAAAAGTTTCATATTTTGGTTTTTTTTTTGTTCGAAATGCTTCTCTGTTGCCAACTATACCTTAATGTAGGATTTAAAAAAAAAAAGGTTCCAAAGAAAGTAAACGTCAAATGCAAAAGAAAACGGTTCCGAATGATGAAAACAAAAGGTTTTGATTGCCCCCAAACTGAAAAATCGGTTTGTGGACACTTTTGAGATTGGGATTTTTCATCTGAATTTGGAGTGGGGAAAAAAAAAATCAAAATCATGCAAGTTCTCGTGGGATGGGAAAACAGACCCCCCTGCTCCCGCCCCCAGCTCAGCAGGGTACCATTGCTGTGCTGCTCACCTCTGACACGGGATACTTTCTGGGGGAGATTGAAACCGACAACCTTCCACCCAGCCTTTTACCCACTGATCTGTTCCAGCACATCAGGCAGCCCTCCTAGGGGAACATGCCTCTGCTACTCCCCTGTCTGCTGTGGCCTTGCCAGCGGCAGGATGGCAGCCTGTCTATCGCTGGATTTATGCCGCCAAGGCCGGCGTGCGGGGGCAGGGACTTTGCAGCCGGAACGCGGCATCGCCAGTAGACACAGCACAGAGATGCCCTTAGGAAACAGGCAGCAGCTTTTAAAACAAATCAGATTGGTGTTTTCCTACTGCCCTTTTCCCTAAACTGACACCCGCACCCCCCCCCCCATCCCTGGCCCTGGCCCCGACACGCCAGCTCCGTCAATGGCAAAGGGTTTGGGGCTCGTAACCATGACCCGTTCCAGTTTCCAAAATAAAAGTTACGGGAACAGAAATGGGGCTGCTTGTGCCCAATGCAGACTGGCCCGGGGTGGTGCTCAGCATGGACTGGTCCATCTCTGGCCCAGGGCATGGGGTGCCCACAACGGGGGGCGCTGAGTGTGGACTGGCCCCGGGCAGGCGGGTGTATGCCAGGCGTGGAGTGACTGCCCGCGGGCGCTGTTGGCACTGGCGTGCTTTGGGAGTGCAGTGATTCGCACTAGCAGAGGGGAGCTCTCGAGCACACAGCTGGGCCACGGGTGCACGCCCCTGTCTGTGTTAATATTGGCGCTGTGATGTAAACGACGCGGGTCCTGACCTCTGGGATCTCTTGGGATCTCACTATCCCACCGTGTCCCAGCTGAACGCTGCCTGCGGGCTTTCGAAACGCCCCTCCACCTTCCCACGAGCTGTGGCTGGAGATGGGGGCCCAGATCCTCTGCTGGTGTAAGCCAGCTCCGTTAAAGCCCTTTGCACCTGCTGCGGATCTGGGCTCAGAGTTCTTTTCTCACGTCCTGTCCTCATGGCAGCGGAGGGGGACGACGCGTCCTCACTGCGCTCCTGGCACCGGTGCCCAGGGCTTTGACGCTTGCCAAAGACGTGGCGTGTGCGTCGATCAGGAGCAATTACAGCCCTGCCCGGATTGAAACTAACGAGTCCCTCCTGACTCCCCGTCCCGGTCCCCCCGTTCGGCGTCCCTCCTGCACCCAGCTCCCTCCGGCTCACAAATGGATCTGAAAGCAGAGTCACTTCTCCCCCTACATAAATTACTCCCAGGCGCTTTCTGTCAGGTTCATATTCTTATTCATAAAGGCGACGGGGACTGAATTATTTATATTTTAATTTCCGATGCAGCCAGCCGAGGGTCCGGGGGAGGGATGGAGGGGTGCACGGGGCGACCGAGTCTGGGGAGCAGGCCAGGATCTCACCTGCTCAGCGGTGTGTACCATAGCCCCTGCACTGCTGGCAGGGATTCTCCTTTAGCAGTGGGGAGGGACTGATTTGGGAGCCAAGGAGGGGCGAGGGGGATGCTAAGTAGGGGGATGGGGAAGCTGAAATCACATGGTGGGGGCTGCTGTGCCTGGTCAGCTCATCGCTCCATCACACCTCAGTGTCCTGCCTCCTCCTCCACAATGGGGACTGACCCCTGCAGTGGCTCCCTGTCTCCCTCCAGTGGCCGGTTCATGTGTAGCAGTTGGGGCTGAGCTCCAGCGGCTGTGGGTTCAATCCCAGGCAGAGAAGCCGCGAAGCAGGCGAGGGGTAGGCAGCCGAGTCAGGCCGTGGGGAAGCTGTAGGCTGCAGGGGCTCACGGGGCTCCTGATGGGGCACAGTGCACCAGGCTGGCTGGGCTCCCTTAAGTGCTGCAGCTGGATCCAGCTGTTGCCCCCTCCAAGCCCCCCTCCGAGCCTGGGTCTCTGTTGCACCAGGCACTGCACAGGTACAGAGTGAGAGACAGTCCCTCCCCCGGAGAGCTCACAGGCTGAATAGACCAGACAGACAGTGGGTGGGAAGGGAAACTGAGGCACAACATGGAGGCGTGACCTGCCCACAATCACTGATTCAGAGGAAATCCCTTCCTGTCCCTGTTCAGTTGGTGGTGGGCTCAGGCCCTAAAGCTGAAGGGTCCCTAGTCCTTCTCTTTAATGCAGCAGTGTCTGGTCCTGTCAGTTGTGGATCCTGCTTAGCCCTTGGCCTCAAGGACATCATGTGGCGGGGAGTTCCACAAGTTACTCAAGCGTGGCATTAGAAAACATTTCCTTTCCTCATGCTGCGCATTAGTTGCCTTTTAACTTCATTTGTTCCCCTGCCCCACGGCGGAGGGAAGGGGTGAATCCAGTCCCGGTGCAGGGGGAGGGGGCAGTTTTAAGCCAAGCCCCCCCCATACTCCCCAGGATCTCAGTGATGCATTAATGCTTCTGGGGGATGCATTTGAGTCATAGGGCGCAGGGCTGAGTGAGAGCTGAGGGGCGGGGGTCAAGACTCCTGCTTCCACCCCCTATTTCACATGAGTTGGGAATGGAACCCAGAAGTAAAGCTGAAAGAACGAGTCTCTATTGCATTGTACGGACCTGGTTATTTAGACACCAAGACCCAGCTTCACTGGCCTGGAGGAAGCGGAAGAGATGGCTGGAGCGCGGGCTAAAATTAACCACTGCTCCGAGACAGCAGAATATAATGTGGGACTGATGAGACGTCATACATTAAATTTACATTGCGAATGGCCCAAGGTAAGAATTATATTGGCATGTGGGGGCCTGGATTTTAATTGGCATAATATTTCATTTAATTACATCGTCTATTTCAGACACCCAGCACGGGTCTTCAGTAGTAATGACATTTCTCAATAGAGCACCATTAGATCTGTACCATTAACTCAGCATTCACTCCTTTTAACTGCTTGGTGCCTGCTTGGGGAGCAGGGCGTATTGGTCAGGGCATGACAGCCGCCTGCAGGGGGTGGGAGCTAGACCCCACCCGCTGTGAACTAGTGGCTGGCGCACTGGGCTGGGAGCCAGGATGGTTGGGTTTGATTCCTTGCTCTGCTACTGGCCTGCTGGGTGAACGTGGGCAAGTCACTTCGCTCCTCTCTGCCTCAGTTTCCCCTCCCATCTTTTGTATGTCTGGTGTGTTGCGACGGAGCTCTTCAAGGCTGGGGCTGTCTCTCACTAGGTGGGTGTGCAGCGCCGGACACAACAGGGCCCTAATCTTGGGCTGGTGCTGCTGTGATATGAATAATAAAGGAAAAGGACATTGGAATGGGTAGAACTTGGAGTGGAGAAAGATCTCAGAGGGATGTGGTGTAGTGGTTAGATCAGGCAACGAGCTAGGACTCCTGGGTTCTGCCCTCAGCTTTGGGAGGGTTAGATCTAGGAGCCAGGACTCCTGGGTTCTGTTCGCAGCTCAGTCACTGACTTGCTGTGTGATCCTTAAGCCAAGTCTCTTCCCTCTTGTGACTCAGTTTCCCCCTTTGCGATACAGGGTTAATTATACCTGACTCCATATTGGATTTAGACCTGATCCCTGGGTATGTTTTAAGCACCTTGTGATCCAGGGAGGGGCTGCTGAGAGCTCCATGGTGACTGCAAGGATAGAATTAGGGGTCAAAAGCCCCAACCCCCAGCTAGAGCTGAAGAAGAATCCCCATTAGCAGTGATGGGAATATGACACACAGGCGAGCAGTTCGTGTTCCATCCAGCAGAGGGGGATGGTGTGCCCATTGCATCTCCTCCACCTCTCTCTGGCCTTGGGGTCCGAGCAGATTTTGTTCCCCAGCGCCGCAGCCCAGAGCGTAGCTTAAGGCCAGCGTCCCTGGTTCTCCTGGCCCCTGGACGGGGGTGGGGGGTGGGGACTCTCACTGCCTTAGCCAGCAGGAACGTGATTAATGGCAAGTGCTGTTTGTGAGAAGGGCTTTGGGGACAACGGTCTCGCAGACCCGAGGGGCACCGACCCCTAGCTCCCTGCGTGTGTCTCCAGCCAGCAACCTTGAGCTGCGGCGCGTCAGAGCCTCGATCTGTAAATCGGAACATAGAAAAGCTTTATTCCTTCTCCTCACACAGCATTAAAAGGAGATGGGAACAGAACCCAGGAGTCCTGCCCCCATTTCAGCCACTAGACCCCCCCCCTCCCAGAGCTGGGGCTAGAACGCAGGAGCCCTGACTCCCAGCCCCACCCAGCAGACTCCCCCGCCCCAGGCGAGAAGCAGGTCTGAATTCTCGCCCCTTTTCATGCCCGAGCGATGGGTGCCCATCAAATGCCCCTCCTCCCCACCTGCACCAAGGCCGTGGCATCTCCTGCTCTCCCTGCACCTGGCACCGGCCCAAGGCAGCTTGGCGCGTCCCCGTGGGCTGCTGGCAGCGTTAGGCAGCCCCGCCCTGCCCCGCTCCCCCCGGCGCCGTGCCCGGCCCGGCTGGGTCGGCGTGAGGCCACGGCGCTGAACGGCTCGTTCCTGGAAAAGCCCTGGGCACTGGGAAGTCGAGTGGCCTCTGGAGGACTTGGCTGGGCCCCAGCTGCTGCGCAATAGCTGGGAAGGAGGAGGCGGGCGCCGGCCTGGAGAGCTGGGAATGGGAGGGATCTGTGGGGCGGGCGGCGCAGCTCTGATGGGGGAAGGGTGGCACCCGGCGGCAGCTCCAGGTTGGCACAGAGACCCAGACCGGGTTCCCTAGCACCCACCCCGCTGCGCTCAGACAGCAGGGCTGGCAGCTGGGATCTGTTCCCTTGGGCACGGAAATCCTCCCACCGCGGGGGAGCCCTCTCCCTCCTTGGCCCAAAGGCAGAGTTCCCAGCCCCAGCCCCTGCCCAGCCCAGCATGCCCCAGAGGCCTCTGGGCCGCTGCCTAGAGTGGCAGATTTAGCCCGGCTGCCCAGCCGTCCTGAGTGGCGCGGTGACCTCGCGTGCCAGGTCACCAGGCCCCTCGCTCAGAGCTGAAGGGGCGGCACACTGCAGCCTTGCCCTGAGCAGCCTTTCTGCGGGCCGGGCACATGCCCCCCTCTGTGCCTGCCATGGAGGCATCAGCACTGCCCCGCCCTGCCCCGTGGGTGCACGATGCCCACCCCAGTGCCCAGCAGCACAGTGTGGGGGTGGGTGCCCACGGGGCCTGAGGATTCTCTTCTGTCGTCCAGAGAGACCCTGGGGGTGGGGGGGAATCGCGGCACTGAGGGGACAGCCCCATAGAGGGAATGGGGGAGGATGCTCAGAAATGGGGCTCCCAAGCCAAACCCCTTTGGCCGAGACCGGCCGGCACCCACCGGCCTGCTGGGGGGAAGTGGGGCCGGTCCCACCTTCACCCCGTGCTAGGAAGGGTGGCTTGTGTCTTCCTCCCCTGGGGGGATAGCGATGACAGAAGAATAAAACACAAGGGACTCAGTCCTCTGATCCCGAGCTCCCCCCGCTCCCCAATCCTGGCAGGGCAGTTGGAGAGGCTCCTTGGCCACATTTGGGAGCAGCCGATGGGGCCACAGGCTGCTGCAGTCTGCAAAGCCCAGGGTGACACGTGCCTCCCCAGCCGCAGCCTCCTGGGCCAGGGGGCTGCATCCCCGCTCGTTCCTTTTGTCACAGAGGAGATGCTAAGGGCCGTGGCAACCAGGGATCAGTGGGGCAGGGACAGAGCCAGGGGGAGCTGCTGTGCTTGCCAGCTCCAGCCCGGACATGGGGGTCCCTGCTGGTGCCCTGCCGATGCCCCTCAGTCATGACCCTCGGGCAGGATTTAAACCCAGGTCTGCGGAGAGGAACGACTGTTGCTTTAGCACCAGCTCCAGCTAAACCCCTGCTCTCTCCCACCTCTGCCCTATAGGCTGCCCTACGCTAAGCCAGAGGCGGGATTTCCCCAGGTCCGGCATCTCCTTAACCCAGCCTGGGCAGCCCGACTTCAGACCCATCTCAGCTCAGCTCACCCCTCAGCTGACCCCGGGATGCTTTTCCCCTCCCAGAGGCCTCGCTGGCCTAATGCTGCGATGTCTTGGAAGGCCAGCCCGTAGGAGAGGCAATGCGGCCTAGCGGGCAGGGTGCTAGGCAGGACACCTGGGTTCTTTCCCCGCCTCTGCCACTGACCAGCTCTCTGATCTTGACAAGTCACTTTCCCTCTCGGTGCCTCCATTTCCCTCCCTGCCCTGAAGAGCCTGCACTCTGTCTCGCACTAGATGTTTGTGCAGCACCCGGCGCACTGGGGGCTGGATCGTCCCAAATTCCAAGGCCAGAGGGGACCACTGTGATCATTTACTCTGATGTCTTGGATAGCTCGGGCCAGAGAACTGCCCCAAAGGAAATCCCAGAGCAGAGATGCTAGAGAAACAGCCAGTCTTTATTTAAACATGGTCAGCGACGGGGAATCCATCACGACCCTTGGGAAATTGTTCTGATGGTTAATTACCCACCTGTTAAAAACGTGCACCTTATTTCCAGCCTGAATGTGTCTGGCTTCAACTTCCAGCCGTTGGATGGTGTTCGACCTTTCTCGGCTAGACTGATGAGCCCGTTATTAAATATTTGTTCCCCATCTAGGTCCTTATAGTCTGTGATCGAGTCACCCCGTAGCGTTCTCTTTGTTAAGCTAAATAGATTCACCTCCTGGAGTCTGTCACTCTAAGGCAGGTTTTCAAACCCTTTAATCATCCTGGAGGGTCTTCTCTGTCCCCTCTCCAATTTTTCAATATCCTTTTTGAACTGTGGGCACCAGAACAGGACACAGGGTTTCAGCAGCGGTCGCACCAGTGCCAGATACGGAGGTAAAATAACCTCTCTGCTCCTACTCCCCATTCCACTCTTCATGCCTCCTAGGATAGTAGCCAATTTGGCCCCAGCATCGCACTGGGAGCTCATGTTCAGCTGATTATCCACCAAGAACCTTCCCCCACACACACCCCGGATCTTGTTCAGAGTCCCTGCTTCCTAGGACAGAGTCCCCGTCCTGTAAGTATGCTTTGCGTTCTTTGTTCCTAGATGTACGCGCGTGCCCTCAGTTTACCCAGCGATCCAGATCGCTCTGTATCAGTGACCCGGCCTCTTCGTTATTTACCACGTCCTCAATTTTTGCATCATTTGCAAGCTTAATCAGTGATGCTTTTCTGTTTTCTTCATTAATAAAAATGTTCAATAGCGTGGGGCCGAGAACCGATCCCTGCAGGACCCCACTAGAAACACGCCCCCTCGCTGTTTACAGTTACGTTTGGAGACCTATCAGTGAGCCAGCATTTAATCCATTTAATCTGTGCCATGTTAATTTGATAGCTTTCCAGTTTTTTCATCAAAATGCCGTGCAGAAGTTTGTCTATTACATCAACGCTATTCCTTTTATCAATCAATCTTGTAATCTCATCAAAAAAAGATCAAGTTACACAGGATCTATTTTGCATAAACCCATGTTGATTGGCATTAATTATATTACCCTCCTTTAATTCTTTATTAATCGAGTGCCATATCAGCCACTGCTTTATCTTGCAGGGTGCAGTGTCAGACCGACAGTCATTCCATTTACCCTTTTTATATATTGGCATAGCAGCAGCTTTCTTCTAGTCTTCTGGAACTTCCCCAGTGTTCCAAGACTTATTGAAAAGCAATATTAACGGTCCAGCGAGCGCCTCAGCCAGATCTGTTAAAACTCTTGGATGCAAGTTATCCAGACTTGCCGATTTAAAAATGTCTAACTTTAGTAGCTGCTGTTTATCCACCTGAGATACTAGTGGAAATAAAAGTCTTGTCTTCTGTTTTTCTCCTAAATACAGAATAGAAATATTAATTGAACGCTTCTGCGTTATCTGAATTGTTCTTGATAATTCTACCATTTCCATCTACTGATGGACCAATATCATTGTTAAGATTCTTTTTTTTCCTAATATACTTTAAAAAACTCCTTATTGTCCTTAACTCTGCTGGACATAGCGGTCTCCTTGTGTCCTTTGCTTCCCTTATCAATTTTCTACAGTTCCTAACTTCTGATTTATTTTTGTCACTATCAACTTCCCCCTCTTTTCCATTTTATATATATTATTTTTTTATTATTTTAGCTGTCTTCACTTCCCCTCTAAACCAGACTGTTGGCTTTTTTTAACCAATACAGCCTTCTTCCTTGATTGTGAAATTGTGTTTTCTTGGGCATCTAAAGCGTTCTTAAGCAATTCCCGATGATCTTTCACATTTTTCTGATTAAATTATTCCTCCCAGCTGATTTGGCTCATAATTGTTTTCAACTTTGTGAAACTGGCCCTTGTAAAGCACCAAATATATCTATGGCTGGTCTGGACTTTATTCTGCACGTACATTATAAATGTGATCAAGTCTTGATCACTTATACCTCAGTTACCATTAATTGTTAGTTCTGTGATCAGTCCCTCTTTATCTGTCAAGACCAGGTCTAATATAGTATTCCCCGGTGTTGGCTGCAACATGTTTTGAGTTAGGAAATTGCAATCTATAATATTTAGAAATTCCAAGGATGTTTCACAGCTGGCAGCCTGAGACCTCCAGCTTGTGTCACTCAAATTGAAGTCTCATGCCGTTCTTGTTCTTGTTTTTTTGCTACACATTTAAGACAAGTGTGTAAGGAGCTGGTTGCCCTGCTGCCTAGTGTGATCAGGGGCCTTTCAGTTGCACTGTAATCCAAAGTAGGCTTGTTGGTAGGACACTTCTGGGACCTAGGAGACCCGCTTCTATTCCCACCTCCAAATCATTTACAAAAAAAAAAATGTGTGATGTGCCTCAGTTTCCCTGCCAGTTAAATGGGGACAAAGAGGACCTTCGCAGATAAATCCCAGAACTCTCCACTTGTTTATTGCCATAGCGGTGGGAGCTGGATCAGCACCCCACCCAGACGTGCGGCCCACCTCCCTACCTGTGGCACACTGATTTCTCTACAAGTCCCCAGCCCAGGCGACGCATCCGCAGTTAGAGATGATATTTAAATTGCAGCCGAGCACCAATTTGAGGCTGACACAAATTACCGCTGAACGGGCCTGCGGGAGCGGTTGTTACTGGCAGGATCCTCTTTGACGCAGAGCTTAATTGTCTACCATTAAATTTGCATTAAACCACAAAATGTTGCTGAACGAGAGATGAGGGTGTGTGCGGGGGAGGGGGCAATTCTCTGGCCTCTTTGCCCCTCCCCTCCCGGCAGCATAAAAGGACCTTGGAGTGAGTGGAAACAGCCTCCCTGTGCACCAGCCCTGCTGGTAGCCCCCCAGCATTGGGCGTGTGGTCAGAGCACACTGCGCTCTGGCTATTCTCTGACCCCAAAGGGATCATGGGAAGCAGAGAGTAAGTTAGAGCCACCTCGGGACTGCTCTACTTTATACCCCGGCTGGGCTGCCTGGATACAGGGGATTCAAAGGAGGCTCAGAGCAGCTTCCCATCCCCATGTCTGTCCCTGTCCCACATGCAGGAATGGGACCCCCCTGGGAGGCAGGGCTGGAAACTGCAGTCCAGGCTCCCATCTCCCCTCTCCTTCCTTGAGGGTGATAGGGGAGCCATGGGGAATCGGTAGCTGGACAGGAGATGAATCTTCCCTCTGCAGGACCAAGCCCTTTGTCCCCCCAGTGCTGGATGGAAGCAGCTGCTTTGGGAGACCGGGACAGCTGGAAGGTGGGAACAGCTCCCCGGGGGGTGTCTTTGTTACCGTGCAAGCACCGTGCATGGTGGTTACCCTGTGGTCACGGACACCGGGGACCAGACCCACAGGTGGGGTAGCTGGCCGTTAGCCTGGTGCCTTCTCAGCATCATTCGGCAGCCGCAGTGTGGGGAAAGGACCCTAGAGAGGGTGTTTGTGTCTCAGCAGCCTTTGTTCAGTGGGAGAGGCGGGACAGAGAGAGGGAAGCAACTCACCTAGGGCCACACTGGCAGAGTAAGGAAACAGAACCCAGGAGTCCTGGCTATCCCCCACCCCCGCCGCCTGGCTCTGACCACTAGTTGCCACTCCCCTCCCAGAGCTGGGAGCAGAACCCAGGATTCCCAGATCCCTCTGGCCCCGCTTTAACCATTAGTCCCCAGTCCCCTGCCAGAGCTGGGAATAGATCCAAGTCCCCATCCCATAACCTCTCGAGGCCCGAAGCCCGCTCCCCACGCTCACACAGGTAGTTCCAGGAGCGCAGTGCCGTGCCAGCGAGGGGCTGGGGGCGGCGGGGGGAAGCGGCTGAGCCCGGCTTTTCGGCAGCAGTGTAATTAACCACGTTAATGATGCGTGTGGCAGCGACAGCAGCGCTGGGATCTTTCTTTAAAAATAATAGAGCGGAAAAAGAACTGATGGATTCAGAGAGAGAGTGAGGTGGCGGGAAGGGAGAGACCGGCCGTGGAGGGGTGAGCCAGGACTCCTGGGTTCTCTCCGCAGCTCTGACACAGTCACTGGCCTAGGGATCCCAGGCACCTGTTGCTGGAAAGCAGCTACGTCTGGGCAACAGCAAGGAGCAATAACGAGCTGGAATGAGGCCAGAGCTCCTGACTCCTCAGCACCTGGAGGATTTCGATCTGGGGCCTCCTATTTTAGTCCTGAACCTGCCTAGCTCAGCAGGGCAGAGCAGCAAAGCCAGCCATACGCTGGCACTCCCCACCCCACCTGTCTGCTCGCTCTGCCCCCCCAGCTCTGATGCCTTCCCTGCCCCGTCCCTGCCAGCAGCCTGGAGCCCCTCGCAGACCCTCCTGCAGACAGGACCACCTGGAAGGCAAGACAGTGTGACAGGATGGCACCAGGCAAGCTGAGGTTGGTGGGGGAGAGCAGGACCCGCTCTGTATCTTAATGGCGGGAGGCACAGCCTCAGGGGCTTCATGCCAGCACCTGCCCCCTCAGCTGAAGGCAATGGAGCTTTGCCAGCTTATGCCAACGGGGGCCGCAGGGCATGGGGGAAACCTTTCCATCAGGTCTTCTTTATAAAGCATCCTCAGAAAGGTTAATCGATCCCTGTAGAGATGAGTGACCGATTGCTATAGGTCGTGTCTAGCCGTCTGTCCCCCCCCGCGGTGCCTATAACACGTCTGTGACACGCCTCGGCACGCCTGCGACATGCACACGCAGCCTCCGGCCATCCCTCGCGCCCCCTTTCCAAATGGAACCAGAGGCCTGAATTCCAAGGCCAGACGAGACCGTTGGCATCATCTCGTCTGACCGCCGGCGTAACGCAGGCCTCGGTCCGCCCTGAATGAATGTGGCCAAGCTCAGCCGTGTCTCGTCTCCCGCCCACCTCGGGAGCCTTCACCCAAACGTAGCAGCTCGTGCATTTCGCTTCGGGCGTCGCCGGTTCAAATCCCCAGCCCGTTGGCCGAGAGGGTAAATATCTCTATTGCTGCAGGGGTGGCGTATTGCGTGGGGAGACGTTGCATAATGCGCCGGGGCTGTGCAAATATCCCTAATAACGGAGACAAGCGTTATTGTCATTGCTGTATGGCGGGTTGTCCTTGGAATTCACTCCCCAGGAAGGGTTGCTCCAGGCCCGTGTCTCTAACCCGACCCTGGTGGCTTGCTGTTTTCCTGCTTGGGCCGGGTGCTCTGCGCTGGGAGATGGGGGGATGCTCATCTGGCTGGGCTGGGGTGCATTGCAATATAGGCCCAGCTGGTGAAAAGAATCATAGAATCACAGAATCTCAGGGTTGGAAGGGACCTCAGGAGGTCGTCTAGTCCAGCCCCCTGCTCAAAGCAGGACCAGCGCCAACTAAAAGACCCGATCGTGTGACGAGCGTGGGTGCTAAACTACTGCCCGGTGGTCTGATTTGATCAGGCAGCTCTTAGGAACCGTATGTGGGTCCTTTGAATGCCCTGGTTCTACCCCAGCGAGTTGCCCTGTGATACAGGGAGAGGAGCTCACACTCGGTGGCCCATTCCATCCTTGGCCTCTTTGCGGCGCCTGCCCACCGGGGGGCACAGTCAGAGCTGGATTGTCACCCACTGGTGCCAGGGCCTTGTTATTTGTACTGCAGTAGCATCTGGAGTGGGGGGAGGGGGCACATTGTGCCCGGCGCTGTACAAACACAGAGACTGCTCCTGCCCCAAAGAGCTTGCAGTCAAAATAGAGACAGGCCAGGAGAGGAAACTGAGGCACCCCGTGGGGGAGTGATTGGCCCAAGATTGCAGGGCTTTGTCTGGAACTCACAGCTCCCAAGCCTAACCTAGTGACCCACCCATCAGTACACACAGCCGCCCTGATTCCTCTGCCATGGAAGAGCATGCCTGTGCCCCATGGAAGGCAATGACCCACACAGAGAGAAAGTTTGCCTGCTATTGAGTTATTATTAATATCTATTAGGTGTATTACGGTAGCACCTAGGAGCCCCAATCATGGCCCAGACCCCATGGTACCAGGTGCTGTACATTATCTATTAGGTGTATTACGGTAGCACCTAGGAGTCCCAATCACGGCCCAGACCCCATGGTGCCAGGTGCTGTACATTATCTATTAGGTGTATTACGGTAGCACCTAAGAGCCCCAATCACGGCCCAGACCCCATGGTGCCAGGTGCTGTACATTATCTATTAGGTGTATTACGGTAGCACCTAGGAGTCCCAATCACGGCCCAGACCCCATGGTGCCAGGTGCTGTACATTATCTATTAGGTGTATTACGGTAGCACCTAGGAGCCCCAATCACGGCCCAGACCCCATGGTACCAGGTGCTGTACATTATCTATTAGGTGTATTACGGTAGCACCTAGGAGCCCCAATCACGGCCCAGACCCCATGGTACCAGGTGCTGTACATTATCTATTAGGTGTATTATGGTAGCACCTAGGAGCCCCAATCATGGCCCGGACCCCATGGTGCCAGGTGCTGTACATTTTCTATTAGGTGTATTATGGCAGTGCCAGGAGGCCCCAGTCATGGCCCAGACCCCATGGCGCTAGGCACTGTACAAGCCCAGAAGAAACAGACGATCCCTGCCCCAAAGAGCTCACAGTCTAAGAGAAGAGACAGCAGATGCAGGCAGACAGAAGCGCCCAAGGCTCCAGTGGGAAATCTCCAGCCCTAGGCTCGGAGGTGAAAGGCCCCGTGTGCCGGAGCCACCCTGTCCCCCTCCGCCACTGTCTGGCAGCTCTCCCGTCAATCACAGCAGCTCGCTGGCGCCTGAGCCAGGCTCATTCCTGGCCTATTTATAGTGCCACCCAGGCAGGTGTCTTTCTGCCAGACAGATGGCGTGACGGCGCCGCCGTTTCCACCGTTTCTCAGCCTATCGGGGGGTCGTCCTTCGCATTTGTGCTTTTCCTCACCCCTTCCCTTCCCTTTGCCTGGGCTTTAAAAGGATGACACGTTTTTATGGCACAACAAGGGGAAAAAACCCAACACCTCCTCCACCCTGCAGAGCTAGGCTGAGATCAGGCCACGCTCCTCCCCGGGTACCGTGGGGAAAAGCCAACGCAGAGAGGCCTTTGCTTAGATGAGCAAAACGGTCTCCAGTTCTGACTAGGGGGGGCAGGTTACCCTACCTCCCACAGGGCTTTTTATGCCAGCCTCTTCCAGCTGATGCCAGCCACTGCCAGATGCAGGCTCCCGGCTAGATTAGCGCCTAAGCCAGTAATTGCTACGAAAGGTTCCAGCTTAACAGCTCTGTTCATCCATGGGGGAGCTTGTCTATGACGGGAGCGCCTGGTTTCCAAGCGAGAACAGGGCCTCCTTGTGCCAGGTGCTGTACAGAGAAGACAGCACCTGCCCTAGACAAAATAGACAAGACAGCCACCGGGCGGGGTGGGGGGAGAACGTACGTGCAGAGCGAGCGGGCAGCTGGCATGGTAGCGCCAGGGATCTTTGGGTTCAGTCTTGTTATTTAAATCCCTTTGGTGGGGGAGAGGTTTGGCTGGCTGGGCTGGGCGGGACTGGTAAGACCTGCCTACTCTAACCCACAGCAAGGAATAGAACCCAGGAGTCCTGGCTCCCAATCCTCTAACCCACTACTCCTCACTCCCCTCCCAGATCGGGGGCTGGTTGAGTGATGAATCCGCTGGGAGCGTTTGGGGAGGTGGCAACAGGCCCGAGTTCCCCCCTCCCTCAACTCATTTCACCCCATGGCGAGTTCCAGGGCCCGGAGACGGAGGATCCTGATGGACCCTCTAGGAACCGGGGCTGCTCCCGTGAAATGCGATGGGATCAGGCCCAGTAGGGTCAGGATCTGGCCCAGGATTGTTCCATCCCTCTCTCTAGCGCTCTGTGCTGCCCAGTGTTATACAGCCCCCAAGCAATGCCCCCCCCCCATGGCAGGCCTGTACAGTTTGCTCTAAATTCATAGGCATTTGCGGCCCATGGTTTCCCCCCCGCCCAATTGCTCAGCTTCTGAAATGGGGGTGAATGTTACACTGGGGGTGACTGGCACAACACTCACCGAGGGAGTTGGTAGGACTGGCATGAGTCCAACACCCTTAGGCTGCCCATGAGGTTGTAGCGCAGAGGACAGGGAGCCAGGACTCCTGGGTTCTGTTCCCTGCTCTGGGAGGGGAGTGAGGTGTAGTGGGTTACAGGTAGGATGGGATTGGGAGCCAGGACTCCTTACTGTGGGTTAGAGTAGCCAGGCCTTAGCAGCAGGACTCCTGGGTTCTGTTCCTTGCTGTGGGTTAGAGTAGGCAGGTCTTACCAGCAGGACTCCTGGCTTCTAGCCCTTGCTGTGGGTTACAGTAGCCAGGCCTTAGCAGCAGGACTCCTGGGTTCTAGTCCTTGCTGTGGGTTAGAGTAGGCAGGCCTTAGCAGCAGGACTCCTGGGTTCTAGTCCTTGCTGTGGGTTAGAGTAGGCAGGCCTTACCAGCAGGACTCCTGGGTTCTGTTCCTTTCTGTGGGTTAAGAGTAGGCAGGCCTTAGCAGCAGGACTCCTGGGTTCTATTCCTTGCTGCGGGTTAGAGTAGGCAGGCTGTAGCAGCAGGACTCCTGGGTTCTAGTCCTGGTTCTGGAAAGGTGTGTGGCCTAGTAGGTAGAGTAGGAGGGGCTGAGAGTCAGGACTGCTAGTCTCTTCACACTTGTGAGTAGGGAGGGGAATCTAGTCATCAGAGTGGGGTATACTGGGATCCAGGACTCCTGGCTTCTATTCCTAGCCATAGAAGGCAGTGTGATCTAGTGGTTAGCACAGGGATGGTGGCTCAAGACTCCCAGGCTCTGTACCAAGCTCTGCTGATTCCTTGCTGGGTAAGTCACTTCCCATCTCTCTGCCTCATTTTTCTCCATCTGTCAAGTGTGAAAAATGATCCTCACCCACCTTTGCAATCCCCCGGTGTGTATCGCTCCGCAGCCCACGGCCTGGGCCAGCCGTAGCAGGGAGGGCTGAGTCCTGGCTACTCTGTGCCCTGGGGTAAAAAGAAACCTTCTCTCCATGTTACTCACCATCTATTTTTAAATGGTGTTGAAAACATAAAAGGGCCCCTTCCCCATCAGTCTAATTATAAATCGGCTGGAACGTCAGTTTATCAAGTGTAAATAAATCCGCCCCGGCCTCCTTCTCACCTGCTGGGCCGTGCTGACAAAGGAGAGCTCGGCGCACGCCTCGCTGGGATTCTGGGAATGGTGACGGTCGCGGCACGGAGCTCGGGGAAGAAATTCATTTTCGGTCTATATTAAAAATGCGTCTTTGCCGTCTTTCTCCCCGCCCCTGCAAAGTTCATGGCTTTTCATAGACTGTGCTGGCATCGCAGCACCTGGGATCGGCTCCTCACTGGAATGGGATCCAGGGAAGGGATCTGGCCAGCTTTGCAGAAGTGGATCTCGCTGCCCGTCATGCTGGCCCAAATCGTCTCCCCGGGCTGTCTCCACCTGCTGTCTCTTGTCCTAGACTGCAATCGTGGGGTGACTGCAGCGTGTGTAAACGTACCCCAGCTAGATTTCCTGGGGCTTGCTCGGGTGCTGGAGCGGAGAAGCCCTGGCAGCAGCTGTGCAAGTCCCCCCCCTACCCCCACCACTGGGTAATTACGTGGGCAGCTAGCCCACGCTGAAGTCCATCCTGCCACGGCTTTGCGAGATTAAAGCCAGCTCGGGGGTGTCTGTACAAGTTGCAGATACACCCTGTGCATCCCAGGCCTCAGCTCCTGTTTGTCCCTTTATGTGTTTGGGCTGGGATTCCTCTGGAGCAGGGATGCGCTCTGCTCTGTCTGTGCAGCGCCTGGCACAATGGGGCTCGGATCTCAGTTAGGGGGCGTTCCCTGCTACCGTCATGCTTCCCGTAAAAGAAATCAGACCGGATCTGGGGAAAGCTGTGTACATTCTGACACCCTTTAATAGCGCCTTTCCACAGATCTCAGTGCCCTTTACAAAGGAGGTCGGTACTGTTATCCCTGTTTCACAGATGGGGAAACTGAGGCACGGGGGCGGGGAAAGGACTTGCCCAAGGTCACCCAGCAGGCTAGTGATAGAGGTGGGTCTAGAACTCAGGCCTCCTGAGTCCCAGGGTAGCGATCCACCCACTAGGCATCACTGCTGAAGGTTAGCCATCCTAGCTGTCTCCAGGCAGTGACGTACTGCTAAGCTGGCAAGCCATGTCAGTGGGGTGATTTGACTCCCCTCTCATTCAGTGCGGGCTGGAGGTTCATAACCAGCGTCCTCCGGTGTCCTGGCTGCTGACAGGCAGTGAGCGAGGGGGGAGGGGGGACGAATTCTCAGCTCAGTCACTCACGAGGGAGCCATATGATCAGCCCCGGCGCCGTGTGTATTTTCATTGTAACTCAATCACCAGGACGAACAAGCGCTGGGAGACAAGAACAGCAAAATGCAGTGAGCCTCCCGCAGGAGCCTGCTGAGACTTCCTGGAAAAGGCCGATAAACGGCCGATTTAGAAGCTTTCGCCCCAGCCCGGCCTGAGGTTTGCTGCATCCATCCCCCCTATTACCAGGGCGCAGTTGAGATGCAAACAGAGAAGCCATGCGGCTCCAGGGCTTGCCCGGCTCCCGCTCTGAGACCGCAGCCGCTCCATTTCCCTGGGGTTAGCGTGGACGCAGGGCGGTGAACGGGGTTCCGGAGAAATTGCCGCTGGTGGTTTAAACCAGGATTTCCTGGCTTTTACAACGACTTAGTTACATTACGGCAGCAACTGAGGTAGGGCCCCCATTGTGCTGGGCACTTGACAGATGTGGAGCGGGAGACAATCCCTGCCCCAAAGCCCTCCCGAGCTAAACAGACGGATGCCGGGGAGGGGAAACTGAGGCACAGAGAGCGGATGGGTTCTCCAGCCCAATGTTCTCCGGCAGGTGGCTGAGCTGGGATGAGAACCCAGGTCGCCTGCCTCCATCGGGAGCCTGGGGCCTCTTGTTAGCTGTGAGGGATGATATGTGTGACTGAGCAACCAGACCTGGGTGCTAATGGAGTTTTGTGATTAGGCCTGGATGTTTCCCCTGGTGGCAAAGGGCTCCCGGCTACGCTTTGTGCTCCAGTGCGTCAGCTCAGCTTTCTTCATGATCAAGAGTCCAGGCCGACTGGCCATACCTCCTTCCGCTCCGGAGTCCAGGTCCCCCCGCCCCACTTTGGGGGACCGTGCGTCGGCTCCATTGAGTAGCAGGGCGTGGCTGAGAACGACGCCCGACACTGGGGGGCGTCTTCAGGGTGCCAGGTTCTTCCCCCTCCAAGCCCTCCCGGCTACTGCCCAAGAAAGCGACCGGCCTGGCAGCCTGTCTTTGTTCTAACCTGGTGCCTCATCACAATCAGATTACAGCTAATCAGTCCCAACTTCCAATTAGCAGGTGATTGGGATGGCGCCGCTCGTCATAATTAGCAGTGCAGCAGGGAGCTCGGGCTGACGGGAGGGGATGGGGTGCTGGGACTTGCAAACCTGCTGACGAGCTTAAATCATTCTCCTCTTCCCAGCCCCTGCTCACCCCCCACTCCTCCCACACACACCCCCAGCTCCCCATCTGAGCAAGAATTAGCTTGTTATGAAGACACAGGGGCCTGATCCTGCTGCCTGCAAGCTCTCCCGGAAAACCCGTAGGTAGAGAAGCACGCAGGATAATAGATAGGTGGCTGGAGAGAGGCTCACGTAAGGCACTGAATGGATAGGTAGACAGAGAAGCAGGTATCCTGAGAGGTAGGTTAGATGAATGCATGCGGGAATCGAGGAAGGGTACATGCCATGATGGACGGGTGCATGTGGCACTGGATAGCCAGTGATGAAGGGAATCCGGGGATCCATGGAGCGGTATGTACAGAACAGGGTGGATGGACGGAAGGAGGGCGGGTGTTTATGGCACGGGACTGAAGGGAGAAAGGGAAGGCTTATATACATTGTGATGGATGTATATATATAGGGTATTATGGCATTGGATGGAAGACTGGATGGAGGGGTGTGTAGGTGATGGAAGAGATGGTTGGATCTGTGGAGGGTTGTGTAGGTGATGGAGGGGATGGATGGGTACATGGAGGGGTGTGTAGGGGATGGAGGGATGGATGGATGGATACATGGAGGGGTGTGTAGGGGATGGAGGGATGGATGGATACATGGAGGGGTGTGTAGGGGATGGAGGGATGGATGGATACATGGAGGGGTGTGTAGGGGATGGAGGGATGGATGGATGGATACATGGAGGGGTGTGTAGGGGATGGAGGGATACATAGAGGGTTGTGTAGGTGATGGAGGGGATGGATACATGGACGGGGCATGTAGGTGATGGGAATGACAGCTGTTGTCTGCACTCCCACAGATGTTGCCTGCATCCAGGAGGTGACAGCAACAGGAGGGTGGGGGGCTGACCCCTGACCAAACCTCGGGCCCCCAGGTGTGGTGGGTGCTGTGCTGCTCAGCTGCTAGTGCATTCTGTGTGGGGGCAGATTCGCAGGGCAGGGGCGGGATGGGGCCCGTGCCCAGGGGCGCCCTGGGATTCTCAGCGAGATGGAGCCCTGGGTTGGAGCCCAGGTGCTCTGCTACAGGCACCTGGCTCCAGCCCTCCCCACTCAGTGGGCGTTGCTGTCGGACTGCAGAGATCCCACAGCCCAGGCGGTCCATCGGCATGGCCAGCACCACGCCAGGACCTGGCGCTCCAGCCCGGCCACCCCAGCAGCCTCCGAGGGCACAGGGCCGGAGCGCCAGGACCCGGAGCCGGAGTTCATACGTGGCTGGGTCCTTGAAATGGTGTTCCAGTCATCCCTCCCCCACAGCTGGGCACACACACACACACACACACACACACCCCATGCATTGCCCCCGCAGCTGCAGACACACACTACGCATTGCCCCTGCCTGACTCTACACACACACACAGCCTCATCCTTCCTGGACACACGCACACCATGCATCAGTAATCCCCTCCATGCATTGTCCCTGCTAGGGTGATCAGACAGCACATGTGAAAAATCAGGACCGGGTGGCTGGTAATAGGAGCCTATATAACAAAAAGACCCAAAAATCGGAGCTGTCCCTATAAAATCGGGACATCTGGTCACCCTAGTCCCTGCCCAGCTACACCCCCACAGGTTGTGCATCCCGCTGCCTAAACACGCGCACACACACACACACACACATACAAACACACACACCCCATTCATTGCCCCCGCAGCTGCAGACACACACACTATGCATCGCCCCTGCCTGACTACACACACACACACAGTGCCTCATCCTTCCTGGATACACACACACACACCCCATGCATCACCCCGCCCCCACAGTAATCCCCTCCATGTATTGTCCCAGCCCAGCTACTGCCCCCACACGCCATGAATCCCGCTGCCTGGATACACACACCATGCATTGCCCCCACAGCTGCAGACACACACAAACACACTGTGCATTGCCCCTGCCTGACTACACACACACACACACAGCCTCATCCTTCCTGGACACACACACACACCCCTATTCCCACGTTCACTGACACCCACCCACACACACACTCATTCCCAGTCATTTCCATACTCACCCCCCTCCTCTCTCTCACACTCAGCCCAGCCTCCCTCCCTCTCTCTGTCCCTAGCGCCTCCTTTCCTCCTCTTTTCTCTTCTTCCTTCCTTCCTTCCCCAGTGCTGTCTCCCCTCCCCCGCGGCTAACCCCCACTGCCCCGAACCGGGACCCCAGCCCCTCCGCTCCCTATAAATCCGGCAGCACAAACTCCGTCCCCGGCTAATCACGGCTCACCACCCCGGCCTGACCGCGCCAGGTTATTTCTAAAGCCTGGCACTTGGCTCCCGGCTGGAAAACCGCCCTGGAACGGGGTCCCCCCCAGCCCACTCCACAAGCCTCCCTGTAACTGTCATCGTGTTGGGCATTAATTGGGCTTTGGCCGCGATTTCCCCTTCCCGGGGCAGGTCTCCGACTCCTCCCACGGCCCATGGGGAAAGGGGCACAGTGCCGAGCTAGCAGGTGGCGTGGAGCAGTGGTTAGGGCAGGTGACTGGCAGCCAGGACTCCTGGGTTCGTCCGGCTCTAGGACGGGAGTGGTTTCTCATGGTGTGAGCAGTGGGGAGGGGACTGGGAGTCAGGACTCCTGGGTTCTATTTTTCAGTGCTGGGAAGGAGCTCTGGGAGGGGAGTTGGGTCTAGTGGTCAGAACAGGGGGGGTGGAGCTGGAAACACTCCTCCGATAAAGAGTTTGTTGTCACGTTTTTCCTTTTAAAACAAGTGTGTGTGTGTCCGTCCGTCTGGGGCTCTGCTCCAAACTGCTGCTGAGCTGGCCTTTGCAGTAGCACCCCCATGTCCCCCCCAGTTGGCTAGTCTCTACCCCGCTTTGCCTGTGGTCTGGGGAGCCCTCCGGGGGGGACGAGCCCACATCCTGCCTGTGTGGGAACTACGGAGGGTGGGGAATCGTCTCGGGTTCACCCCGGTGACTTTCCAGGGACGCCGAGCTCCATCCTGGAATTACCAGAGAGATTTTCTGAGGCTCCCGCAAGAGCCAACCCACGTCAGCGCCCGTCAGCGCCACACGGCTCTGACGCCATCACCTGCCTCTGCTCCGGGGCACTGGTTGCCCGCTGCACCCGGGGGAGGCCCTGTGGGCAGGGCCTGCTAATTGGCAGCCCAGAGTGTGGCTCTCCTGGGGTGTGTAGATGGGGAGAGTCTCCACCACACCTCTCACACACACCCCTTGTACACACACCCCTTTTACACCCTCATGCTCCTCACACACCTAGTCCTTGTACACCCGCCCCCACAGGCCATACACCCCCCTTTTACACCCCCACACCCTGCACACACACACAGTCCTTGTACACCCCCCCACAGCCCATACATCCCCCTTATACACTCTCACATCCCCTCACACACACCCCTTTTACACCCTCACGCTCCTCACACACACAGTCCTTGTACACCCGCCCCCACAGGCCATACACCCCCCTTTTACACTCCCACACCCTGCACACACACACAGTCCTTGTACACCCGCCCCCACAGGCCGTACACCCCCCTTATACACTCTCACATCCCCTCACACACACCCCTTTTACACCCTCACGCTCCTCACACACACAGTCCTTGTACACCCCCCCACAGACTATACACCCCCCTTATACACTCTCATATCCCTTCACACACACCCCTTTTACACCCTCACACTCCTCACACACACAGTCCTTGTACACCCGCCCCCACAGGCCATACACCCCCCTTTTACACCCCCACACCCTGCACACACACACACAGTCCTTGTACACCCCCCCACAGATTATACAACACCCCCTCACACAGCCCATACACCCCCTTTTCCACTCCCACACCCCGCTCACACACAGCCCTTATACACTCCAACACCCCCTCACACACACAGCTTTTACAACTCCCCTTATACACCCCTCACACACAGCCTGTACACACACATTTATACATAGACTCACACACATCTCTTATACACCCGCTCACAGGTATACACACACAATCTTTCCACACACAGGTTTACATAGACACATATACGCCTTATACATCCCCCACAGCCCTCACACACAGCCTGTACACACAACATATAAACATAGACACACACACACTTTATACACCTCACACACACAAAAGTTATACATGCACACCCCTTACACGCCTCCCACACCTGCTCACATACAGGTATACACACTCACTGGTATACACATACACAACCATTTCACACACACGCAGTGCTCTACACAGCACGCACCACTTACACATACATTCACACACACACAGATACACTCACACACACATGTGCCTTACACACGCCCAGGTATCAGTGGTGGTGGAACAGTTTTTCAGTGGGGGTGCAGAAGGCGGAAACCATGTATCTGGGTTGTTACTACTTCATGCAGCAGCACCTTGATGTAGGGGGTTAGCCATGATCCAACTGAAAGGGGATTGGGGAAGAGGTGTGGGTCCTCTGGCATCGGGGGAGGGGGAGAAATGGGGTTGCTTCTCCCCTGCCCCCACGTTCTTCCCCCTCTGATTGCTCCCTTCCTCCCCCCACAACCCAGATCTGGGGCTGCAGCTCCCATTGTAACTCGACCCTTTGCTCCAGCGGCTGCTCCCTAATGCTTACAAGCCCCATATGCGGGCGGGGCCGGGTGAGGGTCTGGTACCCTGTTTATAACCTGACCTGGGGAGAGCTCCAGCCCGCAGGACAAAGTGGGGGCTGGGGGGGGTGTTCACGCCCCTGCCCCTCCCTGCTGGGGTGGAGCCCGCGCTCCCAAAGCACCCGCGTCGACCGGGTATTGCGAGGACGGGTGCACCCTGGGCAGGGTTTTCTGTGCTCCTGTCGGAACAGGCCTGAGTTTTCAGCAGTCCTCAGCATCCCCCAATCCCATGTGGCTGCTTGTAGGGGCCCTTGGCTTGGGCATGGTGTCTAGTGGTTAGAGCGGGGCGGTGGGTGGGCTGGGAAAGACGGGCAAAGTGAAAAGGCCTTAAAACAGGGGTAAATTAAGCTGATGCTCCCTTAATGGACCCATTATGCTGCCGGGGGCACAATGACGTCTTAATGTAAATAAGAATCAGGCTACAAGGTCTGAGCATCCGGCCTCCTGGGTTCTGTTTGCAGCCCTGGGAGGGCAGCGGGGTCTAGGGGCAAAGCAGGAGGGTCTGGGAGTGAGGACTCCTGGCTTCTCTCTCCAGCTCTGGCAGGGGAGCGTAAGCCAATGGTTAGAGCAAGGACATAGGCGTCAGGGCTTCTGGTCTCTAGGGAAGGGGAGTGTGATCTAGTGGTTATGGGTTCTTTCCCAAGATTTGCAGCTGACCGGATGTATGACCTGGGGCAGTCACCCTCCCCTCCCCGCCTGCCTCAGTTTCCCCAGCTGTATAACGAAGTGGTGATGCCTTCGCAGGGACGCTGTGGGCTTTAGTGAATCAATGCTGGCCAATTGCCTGTATCTGCCTTTCCCTCCGATTGGCCTTTTGAATCTGCTGTTACCGATAGACTCTTAAATTAATTTTTTGTTGTGGGGGTGGGGGGGCGGAGGTTGTGGGCGCGGATTGACCATCTTGCTTCCATTTGGCCTTACCGGCTTTTCTGGCGCCTGCCCAGCCTGACTCACGGCACCCGTGTGCATCCCGTTCCCTCCCCCCTGTGCCCGGTTGGACCGACCCAGTGCTAGCTGCCCTTCACCCCAGGCCTCTCTGTCTGCACAGCACCCTCCTTTCAGAGCCCTGTCGCTGGAGGGATTAACCTCCGTCCTTCCTGTGCCATGCCCCACGAGGCATCGACCAGAAGCAACCTGAGGGGGGCGCTAGCTGAAGAAGAGGGGGTGCCCGGAAGGCAGGGCTGGAGCGCGTCGGCAGGGAGGCAGAGCCTGCGGGAAGCTCCCCCGGCCCCAGCTCCGTTGGCACAGCCCCTTTGTTCACCCCGCCCTGGCTCTGGGGTGGAACGAGGGCTTGTGAGGCGCGGGGGGGGGGCGCCTCCATGTTCCGGAGAGGAGGAGGAGGAGCTGCATGGAGGCAGCAGCCTGGGCTCCGAGGTTGATGTGACAGTGACAGCCTCCCCCTGTCTCCGCAGGGCCTGCTGATGGGCGAGCGAGCGATGGTCCAGTCGTAAGGCCCAGCCGGTTCCGCTCTGCTCTCCGGCTGGGAAGGCCACGAGGATGCCCCCCTCCTGCCCTGCTGCGGCCGCTCTGCTCCTCCTGCTGGGCCGATGCCTGCTGCCATCCGCGCTCTCCTTCCCCAAGGACCTCGCTCCCCTCAGCACCGTGGGCCTGCCGAGTAAGCCAGCCCGGTCGCGCCCTCCACGCTGCCTCCCGGAGCAGGGAGCCCACGGCTGTCGAGCCACGGGCCTGGGCTGAGACCTGCCAGGCTCGTGTCACCCGAGGCAGCTGCCTGCAGGACAGGACACTGGGCGAGCCACGTAGTGGCCTTGGCCACGGCTGCTAGACCACATGGCCTGCTGCCGGGACCACGACATGTCCCCCCCTCCCCACCAGAGGGAGAGCAAATGGGGTGGCCCCTGCCTGGGCTGGGGTGTCTCCCCAAGTCTGGAATGAACCCCTGGGAACGGAACAGGGTCTATAAGTGGGGTGTGGGGGGTGACGTAGGAAGGACACTATGGGGGTTTCCCCTCAGCTGCTGTGCTGGGATGTCACTGGTGGCCATCGTGCGGGGGGGGGGTGGACCCGTGCTGGGGGAGGTGGAAGCGTATAATGGCCGCCCTATTCTCTGCCACCAGCGACGTCCGCATACCCCTGCTTCCGAGGCCTCACCGGCGACAATGACACGGCGCAGCTCGGCCTGGACTTCCAGAGGATGCTGCGGCTCAACCAGACGCTCTTCATCGCCGCGCGGTGAGTGAGGAGAGAGACTGCTCCCAGGGGGCATCGTGCCAGGGCACCCCCCCCCGTGCAACGCGGGGGCCCTACACCCCTCGCCCAGCTGCCAGTGTGCACAGGCCCCTCGCCCAGACGTGTGTGCACACCCCCCTCGCCCAGCCACCTGTGCCCATGCCCCTCGCCCAGCTGGAGTGAGCACACCCCCTCCCGCAGCCCCACAGCCACAGAACAGACCTCCCGTGCCTCTCGCACAAGCACAGCGTGCACACGCCCTTCACCCAGCCACAGTGCGTGCATCCCCCTCCCACACCCCGCAGGGTGCACATGGCCTCACACACACAGCATGGTCCCATCCCGCACAGGGTCCCCTCAAACAATCAGAGCCCGCTCACACACCTTCCACGTGACCACAGCACACTCACATCCACCATCACACACCCCCTGCCATCAGCCGTGGTCCTTTTGCCTCCTCCCGTGCTCAGGAGATCATCACGTTTCCTGCTCTCTCTCCACAGGGACCACGTTTATGCCTTTGACCTCAGCCAGACCCCAGAGGATTTCTATCCCGACAGGGTAAGGAGGAAGGGGAGTCACCGCCATGGTACTGGGGTGGGGTGGGACTGTTTGGCAATCTTCCCTCATGTCAGAATGGGGTGCAGTGCGTAGAGCAGGGGGCTGGGAACAGGACTCCTGGGTTCTTTTTCACCTCAGGGTTGAGGGGTTAGAACAGTGGCCTGGGCATTCTTGGCTCACGCTACTCAAGAATCATAGAAGATCAGGGTTGGAAGGGACCTCAGGAGGTATCTAGTCCACCTCCCTGCTCAAAGGGGGACCAATCCCCAGACAGATTTTTACCCCAGTTCCCTAAATGGCCCCCTCAAGGATTGAGCTCACAAGCCTGGGTTTAGCAGGCCAATGCTCAAACCACTGAGCCATCCCTCCCCCACTTATGCTCAAACCCCAGAGCTATCCCTCCCCAAGAGTTAAAAGCTGCTGGCTGGGGCTGTCCACAGAGCATCCTGTGACCTCCGCTGCCGTCCTGCCCTTCCCTTCCTTAGCCAGACGCCTGCGGGGTCCCATGCTCCCCCCAGAACACCTCTGTGCCCCTCCTAACCCCCTTCCTTTGCCTCCCTCACCCCTTCTCTAGCATCTCACCTGGAAGACCCAGGACATGAAGAACTGCGCCATGCGTGGGAAGCTGCGGGTAAGAAATGTGGCTCTGCCTCCAGATGTTCCTGTACAGATGTTCACTCCTCGGCCACCCCAGGGAGAAGGGAGAGCTGGAGTCTGGAAATGCCCCTGTGCAAGTCCTGGAGCCTCTCTCCCCCATATGAGATCATAAGAACGGCCCCACTGGGTCAGACCAAGGGTCCATCTAGCCCCGTATCCTGTCTGCCGACAGTGGCCAGCGCCGTGTGCCCCAGAGGGAATGAACAGAACAGGTGATCACCAAGTGATCCATCCCCTGTCGCCCATTCCCCGTGGGTCTCTGAGCTCCTATAGCAGGGAGCAGCTCTGGGCGCCTTGGGAGATTCATCCCCCCTTCCTGGGAGATGCGCTCTAAGGGCCCAGTCCAAAGCCCATGACATCTACAGCATCAGCGGTCGGGGGGTTTGGCTCAGGGCCCCACCCCGCAGGGTTGTGCCATACCCCATGTGCCTGTCAGATGTTGCCCTCCACCCCAGAGGTGGCTGCATTCCAGTGGTGCTCTAGGCACAAGCTTCCAAAACACTTTGAGATCCTCCAGGCTGGAAGGGGCTAGGGAAATGTGACATCTCCTGGTTCCTGGCTCCTTTCTTCATCACTTAACCCAGGTTCTGGTGCCGGGTGATCTGCATACCCACACCGCCCCAGGTGACTCACTCCGCACCCCCATCAGAGCCAGCTGACCATGCCCCCTTCTTTGCTCCCCCATACCACCTGATTGCACTTCCCCTATACCAGGGAGCTCACCCCCACCCCTCAGACCTCCTCCTTCCCAGTGCTAGGCAAAGCCATGCCCCCCCGCAATCCCTCACCCCTACCCCAACCCCCTTTCATTTGGATCATGGCTAACCCCCCGCAGGACGAATGCTATAACTACATCAAGGTGCTGGTGCCCAAGAATGATCGGACCCTCTTCGCCTGCGGGACGAACTCCTTCAATCCCGTGTGCCGGACCTACAAGGTGAGGGCACCACCCACCCGTCCCCCGCACTGGCCTGTCTGCAGCATCACAGAGCCCCACGGGGACCAAGCCCAATCCCTGCTGAGCTCATGCGGGGGCTGAGGTGGTGGGGCTTGGGAGGTGGATGGGCACCGGTTGCTGGCTGGATCCCTCTCTCACTTAGCGCCCTGCACACGCTCAGGGCTGTTCCTGGTGGCCCACGTGCCTGGGCAAATCTGGTTAGGCTCCAGTGAACTTCCAACGATCGTGCTGCAGGGCTCTTAGGTTCCAATCCAGGCTCAGGGCTCAAAGGCCGGGCCGGCAGGTGGCTGCTAGGTGACCTCCAAGTGAAATGAGTTAGCTTGGGCTGAGCCCAGGTGTCCAGGACTCAGAAACCACCCCCTTGTGGGCAGCCTCAGCAGAGAGGCCAAGGAGTGAGTGGGTCCCACAGACTGGAGTCTCCCCCAGGCCAGGTATGAGCGCGCCTTGTCCGATTCCCCCAGGGTCAGGGTGGGGCAATGCATGCTGGGAGCAGGAGGCCTCATGGGCCGTGTTTCCCTATCAAAGGTAATGGGGTGGCCATCCGCTCCGTGGGCTGCACTCAGGCCACCCATCAAGTATCAGAGGGGTAGCCGTGTTAGTCTGGATCTGTAAAAGCAACAAAGAATCCTGTGGCACCTTATAGACTAACAGACGTTTTGCAGCATGAGCTTTCGTGGGTGAATACCCACTTCTTCAGATGCACTTCTTGCATCTGAAGAAGTGGGTATTCACCCACGAAAGCTCATGCTGCAAAACGTCTGTTAGTCTATAAGGTGCCACAGGATTCTCAGGCCACCCAGGATCTGTGCGGGTCAGCCCGGGTCAGCCCAGCTCAGCCCTCCCTTGACGGGGCCCCATGCATCGCTGCGGCGCGCTCTCCTGTAGGGCCCTGGGGTGGTATCCGCGTGGCCCATGAGTTCACCTCGGCCCTTGGTTCCCAGATCAGCAGCCTGGAGCAGGAAGGGGAGGAGCTGAATGGCCAGGCCCGCTGCCCCTTTGATGCCAAGCAGACCAACGTTGCCCTCTTTGCAGGTACGCTGCCGCACCCTCGGCGGGTGGTGGGACACAAGCTGAGGGGGGCAGCCAGCCTCCAGATGCTGTGCTGGGATGTGGGGGTGACACTCAGGGTCCAGATACCCCATGGGGAGAACAAGGGGGTCTGATTCCCATAGAATACGCAATTGCACAGGCAAGTGGTCGCACTGTGCAGCCAGTCATGACTCACCAGCCTGCCTGGGGGAAAAGCCGCTTCTCCCTTTGTTTGGTCACAGACTTTAAAGCGTAATGTCAGTGAGCATCATAGTCCTGTCACATTGTGCACCATCAGCTGAGTCAATTGCTTATTCTTTGGGGTTCGGACCCCTGTTCTCCCCCAGGGTGTCCGGACCTGGGGGTTATTCTGG
Source organism: Mauremys mutica (assembly GCF_020497125.1). Lineage (NCBI taxonomy): Eukaryota > Metazoa > Chordata > Testudines > Geoemydidae > Mauremys > Mauremys mutica. The sequence continues at coordinate 21,227,216 of NC_059088.1, read as the reverse complement.
GGCTGCAGGGGGGAGTTTGCACACAACTCTGACCCACACGGGAGTTTTCATTCGGACACCCTGATGCTGGGGAGCACTGGGTCTGCGGGGCAGGGGCTGGGACCCATCTCTGATGCGTGTGCATTGACACACGGGAGCGTTCGCACACAGAGCCCATGGGACAACGCCCCCCAGGGGCCGGCCTGCAGCATCCCATTGAGAGGGGCAGAAGCTGCCTGTTAGCTCAGTTCACCAGGGATAAACCCTTGATGGTGACCAGCTCAGTCCTTGCCCCGAGGTTACCAGGACTGGGCGCTATGGGGCACGTGTGGGGCACCCCTGGACAAGCCCATCTGCATTACACTAGACAGCTCCCTGAGCTCCAGCCTCATGTTTCCTTCCTTCCTTCCTACACGTCTATCTATCGAATGTGTCTAGGGTGACCAGATGTCCCGATTTTATAGGGACAGTCCCGATTTTTGGGTCTTTATCTTATATAGGCTCCTCTTACCCCCCACCCCCTGTCCCGATTTTTCACATTTGCTGTCTGGTCACCCTAAATGTGTCTGTCCCGTTCCCATACACCCCCTCTGTCTGTCTGTCTATCTCCATACACACCCATCTATCTATCTATCTATCTATCTATCTATCTATCTATCCCCATTCAACCCTTTATCCATCCATCCATCCATCCATCCCCATACAACACCTCTGTCTATCTATCTATCCAGCCATCCCCGTTCAATCCCTCTATGTATCTATCCCCGTACTATCTATCTATCTATCTATCTATCTATCCATCCCCGTACACTCCCTCTATTTATCTGTGTATCTAATCTCCCCTTTTCTCTCCCTCCTTCCCTCTCTCTCTCGTTCTTCCTCCCCCCTCCCAGACGGGAACCTGTACTCAGCCACCGTGGCAGACTTCCAGGCCAGCGACGCGGTGATTTACCGCAGCCTGGGCGAGAGGAGCCCCGTGCTCCGCACCGTCAAGTACGACTCCAAGTGGCTGCGAGGTGAGGGGGCCAGAAGCCGCGGGGAAGCCCCGGCTGGTGGGGAGCGGGGGAGCAGCAGGACTACGTCGCATTCGGGAGCCTTGCCCCCAGGCCAGGATTCGCTTAGAGCTGTCCCATGACTCATATCAAGGGAACTAGCAGGAACCTTAGCGCTAGCAGGGAGCATAGATTAGTGATTAGAGCAGGGGGGCTGAGTGCCAGGACTCCTGGGTTCTGTTCCCAGCTCTGGGAGGGGAGTGAGGTCTGGTGGTTAGAGCAGGTGAGGCTCGACTTCTGGATTCTATCCCTGGCTCTGCCACTAGCTCCTTCCCCACCCTTTGCCTCAGTTTCCCCCCATGTCTAGTGGGGATAACAGTGACCCAGCCCTCGGGGGGGCAGGGCTCCGAGGCAGCCTGAATTAATAGCTGCAAAGTGCTTCGCGCTCCTCATGTGGCTGGTGCCTGAGGCCAACACATGTATCATAATGGCTCCACCCCCTGTCTCTGCCCCTCCCCGCAGAGCCCCACTTCCTCCACGCCCTGGAGTATGGGAACTACGTCTACGTCTTCTTCCGGGAGATCTCCATGGAATACACCACGCTGGGCAGGGTGAGTGCTGGGTGGGGCCGAGGGGACTCAGCGTGGCCAGGCCGCAAGGGATGGGGTGCAACCATGGCAGGCGGGGGTTGGCATGCTGGCAGTCGGGGGCACCATGCCCTCTGGGGCACCCACAGCCCAGTGTGGCCATACCCCGGTGCCCGGACATGGTAGCGGCCTGACAGCCAAAGGGTAGCCCAGCACCTCCCAGCCTGGGCTTTGCAATGGGGTCGAAGGTATCTGGGCATCTAAATCCCATAGACAGGGAAGCTGATGGGATCCCTGAACCCTTAAAGCCCCTTTCTAAATCCCTGTCCCGGTGCTGTCAGGGGGATGGGCAGGATTCCCCCTTGCTCTCCATAGGGGGATGGGAGGGATTCCCCGTTGCTCTCCATGGGGGGATTCTCAGTGGGAGCTGCTGGGTACTGAGCAGCTGGGTACTGAGCACCCTTTAGGCTTGGAGCCTGCCGTGTGCCCATCGCTGTGGCCTCTGGCCAGGCCGTGCTTCAGTGGAGCCCCACAGCAGGAAGAGAACACCCCCGTCCCCCCAGCGTCCTAATCCAAGGCAGCGTAAGCACTCAGCCCAAAGGCTGGGCCTGCCGCAGGGCACCTTAGCCTGGCTGGAGCTGAGTGTTAGCGCCCCCGGCGGGGCCGGCCGGCCCCTCCCCGTAACCAGTGCCCTGTCCCGGCAGGTGATCTTCTCGCGCGTGGGCCGGGTGTGTAAGAACGACATGGGGGGTTCTCCCCGCGTGCTGGAGAAGTACTGGACCTCCTTCCTCAAGGCCCGGCTCAACTGCTCCGTGCCCGGAGACGCCTTCTTCTACTTCGACGTGCTGCAGGCCGTCACCGACGTCTTCCAGGTCAACGGGCGCCCCGCCGTCTTCGGGGTGTTCACCACCCAGTCCAACAGGTACTGCAGCCCCCCTCCAGCCCTGCCGGCTCGCTCAGTGGGGTGGGTCCGCCTGGGCCTTCCTGCTAACGGCCCAGCAGCACCCAGGGGTGCCAGGCCCTGGAGTGTGGCGCTGGGATGCCATGTGCCTGCAAAACATCGTGTGCCTTCAGGGGCCTCTTGAAGAGTCTGAGGGTGCTGGCAGGAGGGGAAGGGTCGAGATCCACTCCCCAGCCTCGGGAGGAGGGAGCTGGCTCTGCCACTGACTTCCCATGTGACCCATGGATAAGTCACTTGATCGCACTGTGCCTCAGTTTCCCTATCCGTGCAGTGGGGATAAGGAAACGTTCCTGCCTCCCGGGGGGTGGGAGAATCCATCCATTCCTGTCAGTGACAGGCTCCCATGTGGAGCAGAGGAGCCTGTTAGAAAAGGCTGAAAGGGGCAGGCGCAGAGCTGTGGGAGGGGGCCTGGATTCTATAAATCTCCCTGCTGTGCCTTCCCCATCGCCCTGTCACTTCCTGCCTGCAAAGCCCATTGGGATTCTTTATAAATGACCCTATGATAACAAGTGATGTGCGCAGCCCAGAGACCCTACAATAACAAACCAGTGTGCACAGCCCAGAGACCCTACAATAACAAACCAGTGTGCACAGCCCAGAGACCTTACAATAACAAACCAGAGTGCACAGCCCAGAGACCCTACAATAACAAACCAGAGTGCACAGCCCAGAGACCCTACAATAACAAACCAGTGTGCACAGCCCAGAGACCCTACAATAACAAACCAGTGTGCACAGCCCAGAGACCCTACAATAACAAACCAGTGTGCACAGCCCAGAGACCTTACAATAACAAACCAGAGTGCACAGCCCAGAGACCCCACAATATCAAACCAGTGTGCAGAGCCCAGAGACCCTACAATAACAAACCAGTGTGCAGAGCCCAGAGACCCTACAATAAGAAAACCCCCCTCACCCACCACCGTGGGGGCCATTTCCCAGGATGCGGAGGGACTGTGGGGGGGAATGGATTGTGCCCATTATGGGGGGATGGAAAGAGACTAGGGGGTATCATGGGGGGTGGAGGGGGATTTAGGGCTGGTGGGGGGTGCTGACTGGGGAAGGGGTAAATGTGTGGGGCAGGGTATGAAGGGAGGAGGACCCTGGCTGGGTGAGGGGGTGCTGGGCAGGAGGGGGTGTAGGGAGGACAGGATGGGAGGGGTTGGAGGAGAGTCCTGGGGTGGGGGTGGGATTGGAACGGGATGCGGGGGAGGGGGACTTGTGGCGGGTCTGAGATGGACTGAGATGCCGGGGGGGGAGGGGGCAATGGGGCTCTAGCCCCTCCTTGCTCACGGGTGCCCATACACTGCCTGTGACCCCCACCCCTCGCGTCGCAGCCTCTGACCCTATTAGCCCCCTAGGTTGCTGCAGCCCCCTGAGGAGGTCGGGGCCTGAAGGTGACAGGGAGGGGGATGGCTGCGGGGGGGTGAATCCAAGCTGGGCCCAGCAGCAGCTGGGTGGAGGTTGGAGCCACCGGCAGCCCCACTCACGCCTCCCCTCATCTCTCCCACCCCACCAGCATCACCGGCTCGGCCGTCTGCGCCTTCTACCTGGACGACATCGAGCGGGCGTTCGCCGGGAAGTTCAAGGAGCAGAAGAACGCGGATTCCGCCTGGACCCCAGTCCCGGAGGAGAAGGTGCCTAAACCCAGGTAAACAACCCCCCCTCCCCGAAATGGAGCTGTTACTGGGCACAGCCCCTGCCCTGCCCGTCAAGGCAATGGGCCAGAAGCCAGGACTCCTGGGTTCTATTTCCAGCACTGGGACTAGGAGCTAGAACCGTGGCCTGGGCATCGGAGCAGAGGGTTGGGAACCAGGACTCCTGGGTTCTTCTCCCGGCTCTTGGAGGGGAGTATGGTCTAGTGGTTGGAGCGGGGGGGGGGAGCCTCTTCCAAGCGGGGAAGTGGGGTCTAGGGGGTTCTACCCTGGCACCTTAATTATGTAACGAGGTGGACACAAGGTTTTGTTAATGCAACATCGGCTCCCTGGGGGGCTCCCCAGTCCAACCCTGTGGATGGGACTGGGAGTTGGGCGTGTGGAGCAGCTACAGTAGGGGGGACACTGCCCCCTCCCCGGTGCTAGCTGAGGTGCCACTCCTGGGCCGCCCGCGCCTACATCTGGATTCTCTCCGTCCCTGCAGGCCAGGCAGCTGCGCCAGCGTTGGCCAAGCGGCCGGCTACAGAACCTCCAATGAGTTCCCCGACGAGACGCTGGCCTTCATCAAGTCCTACCCGCTGCTGGACGAGGCCGTGCCCGCCGCCACGGGAAGGCCCTGGTTCACCAAGACCACCAGCAGGTACCACGTGGGTGCTGGGGCTGGAGGGGCAGCCGAGGTGGGGAACCCTCAACCCCGGCCAGGTCCACCTAGCCCAGGGCCAGCTTCTCCTGTACCGCACTTGCCCCCATCAAGATGGTCTCAACCTAGGGCAAAAGGGCTCCCAGCCCTTCCCCCGGCAGCTGATGCCGTCCGGACGTTTTCCCTGCTAAATTGTCCTCTGGCTCCGTTTCAGCCTGTCCGCCCTAGTCCCTGATGGCTCACCCTAAACAGCCCCGTGCGGCCTGATCCTCCGGCCGGCTGTGCCCAGGGAAGGGGAACTGCACCAGGCTCTGCCTGGGATTGGGGGGCAGCCATCAGTGGTGGAGGCAGTCGACCCCGGGCTCTTGGGGCTGGGATCCTTTGGGGCCAGTAATACTGTTACTATTATTACTATTGGCCAGTGGTCAGTGAGAATAAACCACCTGGGCCCTGGCGACAGACCGGCCTCTGCACACGTACCGGTGTGCGCGGATGTGTACGTGTTCACGGGGGTGTGTTCACATGTGTGACACGTGTGTGCCCAATGGCGTGCGTTTGCATGTGCGTGCGCCATGCCCAGATACGGTTCTGTGTGTGCCCATTGGGCACGTGTGCATGCATTTGGAGGTGTGATCACGTGTGCACGGGTATGTGCGCATGTCTGTTATGTTTTTCCCTTGTGCAATAGTGCATGTGCAGGGGCGTGCATTCATGTGCACACACGTGGGTGCACATGCATGTTCATGTGTCTGTGTGTCCAATGGCTGCCACACCAGGCTCGTGCCCTGACCTCGCTCCCTGCCGCCCCCCGCAGGTACAAGCTGACCCAGCTGGCAGTCGACACAGCCGCCGGCCCCCACAGGAACTACACGGTGCTGTTCCTCGGCTCGGAGGACGGGAAGGTGCTGAAGGTTCTTACCGGGACGAAGGAGAACTCCAGCGTGGAGACCCTGCTCCTGGAGGAGATCAGCGTCTACAGCCCGGCCCAGTGAGTGCAGCCGGGGCAGTGGGCGCGCCGCACAGCCCTGTGGGAGGGGCGCCTGGACGGAGGGATGGAGACCAAGCAAAGTGCTCACTGGAGAGCGTGAGACCTAGTGGATTAGAGGAACCTCCTGGGTTCTGGCCTCAGTTTTGGGGACACGGGATCTAGGGCTTAGAGCAGGACTCCTGGGTTCTGGCCTCAGTTTTGGGGACACGGGATCTAGGGCTTAGAGCAGGACTCCTGGGTTCTGGCCTCAGTGTTAGGGAAGTGGTGTCTAGTGGTTAGAGCAAGGAGGAGGGGGATCATGGCTCCAGGGTTCTGTTCCTGGATGTGGCTGACTGATTAGCAAAGGCACCTGGGAGTCCGGACTCCTGGGTTCTATTCCCCTGTGCCACTGACTAGCTGTTTAGCCTGGGAATCGTCACCCCGCCCCCTCTCCGTGCCTCAGTTTCCCCACCTGTCAAACAGGGAGAGCGCTTCTGCTGTCCCTGTGCTCTCGTGGGAGGAGGGGCGCAGGCCGGCACAGGGACTGGGGGCGCGGGCTTGGTTTTGACTCTGGCTCTCTGTGCTCGGCCCCAGGTGCAACGTGAAGAGGGAGGACAGGCGGATTTTGGGCCTGGAGCTGGACGCAGCCCACCAGGCCCTGTACGTGGCCTTCTCCAGCTGCGTGCGCCGCGTGCCACTCAGCCGCTGCGACGCCTATGGGAGCTGCCGGAAGTGAGTGGGGAAGGGCCGTGGGGTGGGTGGGGGCCTGCTGCCCCCTGGCTTGGAGGGACCCGAAGGTCCGGCAGGGCCTGGGGCTCCATTCACACAGTGCGCGTGCTGGGGGGGGTGAGAGGGACGGGAACTCTGTGTGTGTGTGTCAGGTGGAGGAGTGTGTGTGTGTGTTTGCACGGTGTACAGCATGTGTATCTGTGTCGGGGGAAGTGTGTATCTGAGTGTCAGGAAAGTGTGCGTGTGTGTGTGTGTCAGGTGGGGGAGTGTGTGTGTGTGTGTGCACGGTGTACAGCATGTGTATCTGTGTCGGTGGAAGTGTGTATCTGAGTGTCAGGGAAGTGTGCGTGTGCGTGTGTGTCAGGTGGGGGAGTGTGTGTGTGTGTTTGCACAGTGTACAGCATGTGTATCTGTGTCGGGGGAAGTGTGTATCTGAGTGTCAGGGAAGTGTGCGTGTGTGTGTGTGTGTGTCAGGTGGGGGAGTGTGTGTGTGTGTGTGTGCACGGTGTACAGCATGTGTATGTGTGTCGGGGGAAGTGTGTATCTGAGTGTCAGGGAAGTGTGCGTGTGTGTGTGTGTGTGTGTCAGGTGGGGGAGTGTGTGTGTGTGTTTGCACGGTGTACAGCATGTGTATCTGTGTCGGGGGAAGTGTGTATCTGAGTGTCAGGAAAGTGTGTGTGTGTGTGTGTGTCAGGTGGGGGAGTGTGTGTGTGTGTGTGCACGGTGTACAGCATGTGTATCTGTGTCGGTGGAAGTGTGTATCTGAGTGTCAGGGAAGTGTGCGTGTGCGTGTGTGTCAGGTGGGGGAGTGTGTGTGTGTGTTTGCACAGTGTACAGCATGTGTATCTGTGTCGGGGGAAGTGTGTATCTGAGTGTCAGGGAAGTGTGCGTGTGTGTATGTGTGTGTCAGGTGGGGGAGTGTGTGTGTGTGTGTGCACGGTGTACAGCATGTGTATGTGTGTCGGGGGAAGTGTGTATCTGAGTGTCAGGGAAGTGTGTGTGTGTGTCAGGTGGGGGAGTGTGTGTGTGTGTGTGTGTTTGCACAGTGTACAGCATGTGTATCTGTGTCGGGGGAAGTGTGTATCTGAGTGTCAGGGAAGTGTGCACGTGTGTGTAGAGTGTGTGTGTTGGGGAAAGTCTGTGTGTGCAGGGCATGGGAAGTGTACAGCATGTGTATGTATGTTGTTGGAAGTGTGTGTGTGTGTGTGTGTGAAGGGCAGGTACAGCATGTGAATGTATGTCGAGGGGAAGTGTGTGTGTGTATGTGAAAGGTATGGGGGTGTAAAGCATGTGTATGTGTGTCAAGGGGAAGTGTGTGTGCCCACATGTGTATGTGTGAGTAGGGTGGGGTGTGTGTGTGTGTAGGGTGGGAGTGTTGGGGAAGTGTGTGTGTGTGTGTGTGTGTAGGGTGGGGTGTACAGCATGTGTGTGTGTGTCGAGGAGGAGCGTGTGTGTGTTTGTGTGAGCGTAGGGTGTGTTTGCACCGTAAGCAGCCATTGGCTCCCCCAGTGCCCCGGCCTGGCCCGTGTCCCAGCCCCGACAGGTGTAGATGTCCGACCCGAGCCAGTTCCAAGAAACCCAGAGCCCCCTGCAGTCTCTCTCTGACCTTTCCATGGCCTTTATCTGGCAATTAAAACCACCTATAAAAAGCCCCCAGTGAAGCCCTGAGCAGCTCCCCTCTGAGTCGTCAGGAGCCGGGATAACGAGCAGAACCCGCCTGGCATTAGAAGCAGGGGGACCTGTCTAGTGGTTGGAGCGGGGGAGGTGGAAGGGAGTCAGGACTCCTGGGTTCTATTCCCAGCTCTGCCAGTGATCTGTGTGATCTCGGATAGGTCACGTCTGTCCTCTGAGCCTCATTTTCTACGCGGCTGAAAGTGGCCCCCGGGGTGGGGGTGGGGGGCAGGGAGGTGATGAGCTGGTGTCTCTGCAGCCTGTGTTACCAGCTGCGTCATCTCCACTCTGCTAGTCATTGCTGCTCGGCGCTCTAATCCTTAGCACTTCTTAGCCGCCTAATCCCTGCGGCTCCCATTCGCCTCATTGCACGGGGGTCACGCAGACGGCGGAGCCGGGACCAGAGCCTAGGAGTTCCCCGCTGCCGCGCATTCGTAGTTCCCCCGCCCGGTGCAGCCTGGCTGGACATCCTGGCCCTGCTCTCAGGCCCGCGAGGTCCAGGATCAGTCCGTCATTGACACGGGCATCAAACCAAGGTCTGATCTGACACCCAGGGACGTCCCCCCACTGACTTCACTGGCCTTGGATCGGGCCATAAGTGAAGGCAGAATCAGGCCCCAGAACACACCCGTGATCAGTCTTGTCTGGTTTCCTGACAGTGTCCCCTGCCAGCTGTTTTGAAGGCAGGTAAACCACCCCCCACATGAGCATTAACTACCCCTGGGGCCAGAAGTGGGGGATTCCTTCCTGGCCCTCAGAGGATGATCTGATTTTGCCCTGGAGCGTGAGGCTGGCTAGCCCCGTCCAGGCTGCTACCATTCACATTGCTTAAGCAGATGGCTGAAGAGATCTGTGAGCCGTTAGTGACTATCTTTGAGAACTCATGGAGGACGGGAGCGATCCCAGAGGACTGGAAAAGGGCGAACATAGTAGCTAGCTGTAAAAAGGAGACTAAAGACAACCCAGGGAATTACGGAACTGTGGTACCTGGAAAGATAATGGAGCAAATAATTAAACAGTCGAGTTGCAAACACCTAGAAGAGGGGTCGGCAACCTTTCAGAAGCGGTGTGCCGAGTCTTCATTTATTCACGCTAATTTAAGGTTTCGTGTGCCAGTGATACTTTTTAATGTTTTTAGAATGTCTCTTTCTCTAAGTCTATAATATATAACTAAACTATTGTTGTATGTAAAGTAAATAAGGTTTTTTAAATGTTTAAGAAGGTTCATTTAAAATTAAATTAAAATGCAGAGCCCCCTGGACCGGTAGCCAGGACCTGGGCAGTGTGAGTGCCCCTGTAAATCAGCTCGCGTGCCGCCTTCGGCACGCGTGCCGTAGGGTGCCTACCCCGACCTAGAAGAAAATAAGATGATAAGTAACAGTCAACATGGATTTGTCAAGACAAACCATGTCAAACCAACCTACTACCCTTCACTGATAGGATAACAAGCCCTGTCGATGGGGGGAAGCGGTAGATGCGGTATATCTCAACCTCAGCCAGGCTTTCGATACTGTCTCACATGACCGTCTCGTAAATGAACTAGAGAAATGTAGCTTAGAGATGATGTACTGTAAGGTGGGTGCACAACAGGCTGGAAAAGTCAAGCTGGAGGGACATATCGTGTGGGGTCCCACCAGGATTTCTCCTTGCTCTGGTTGTAGTCAATATCTTCATAACGGATACATACAGCGAGTACACTTATAAAGTCTGTGGACCATGCCAAGCTGGGAGAGGTTGAAAGCGCTTTCGGGGACAGGATTAGAAATTCAAAATGATCTGGACAAAGTGGAGAAATGGTTTGAATTAAATAGGATGAAATTCAATAAGGACAAATGCAAAGAACTCCACTTAGGAAGGAGCAATCAGTTGCACACATACAAAACGGGAAATGACTGCCTAGGAAGGAGGACTGCGGGGAGGGATCTGGGGGTTATAACGGATCACAAACTAAATATGAGTCAACAATGTAATACTGGGGCCAAAAAAGTGAACATCATTCCGGGCCGTATTAGCAGGAGGGTTGTAAGCAAGACACGAGAGGTAATTCTTCCGCTCTACTCGGCGCTGATAAGGTCTCACCTGGAGTATTGTGTCCAGTTCACGCTTCGGGAAAGATGTGGACAAATTGGAGAAAGTCCAGAGGAGAGCGACAAAAATGATGAAAGGTCTAGAAAGCTTGACCTGCGAGGAAAGATTAGAAAAATTGGGGTTGTTTAGTCTGGAGAAGAGAAGACCGAGTCGGGGACGTGATAACAGCCTTCAAGTCGGTAACAGGTTGTGATAAAGAGGAGGGTGATAAATTATTTTCCTTAACCCCTGAGGATAGGACAAGAAGTAATGGGCTTAAATTGCAGCTAGGAAGATTTAGGTCAGCCATTAAGAAAAACTTCCTAACTGTAAGGAGAGTTAAGCATTCAAATAAATTACCTAGGGTGGTTTTGGTTTTGGAATCTCGTCATTGGAGGTTTTTAAGAGCAGGTTAGACAAACACCTGTCAGGGATGGTCTAGATAATATTTAGTCCTGCCTCAGTGGATCAGCTGACCTACCGAGGTTCCCTCCAGCCCTGCATTTCTGTGATTCTGTGTCTGATCTGCTTCCCAATCCATCACAGGAGCTGCTTGGCCTCCCGCGATCCATACTGTGTCTGGCTCCGGCCGGGAGCATGCGTGGCTTTTGGACAAGAAATCAGGTGAGTGGCCCTGGTTAGAGATTGGGAGGGGGATTTCCCCGGGGTCTGCAGTCCCCAGTCAGTGTCTGCGCACAGCGCAAGGGACGGCCGTTGAAGCAAACCAGATGCGGGTTTCAAATGTGCCCTGACACAACTCAGCTGGAGGATGGAAGAATTTACCGTATGTCCTTGACTAGCTGCCCTGCCCGGCCGACTCCACCACTCCCTGAGCCTGTTACAAATCGCCCACCTGGTGTGCGCTCATTGCACCAGTCAAATCAGGACGGTGGCCTTTCACCCCCACTTCAGGGCAGCAGAGAGTCCGGCTCAGATTTCCTCTCCTCTCCCACCCCTCTGCATCTGTCTCCTTCACACAGTGTCGCTCCTCTGCGTCTCCGGCTGGCAGGGTCGGCCTCTCTGCCACTGCCAACTCTCGGGCTCAGTTCGAGTCGCTCTTGCACTGTCTGAATCGGCTCCTATCCCACGGAGCTCGGCAATACAGATTGCACGGAAAGCTCTCCCCAAGCTGAGTCCCCAGGGTGCCAGTGAGGAAAGTCCCTTCCCGTCAGCGGGGGGTGTAACACACACACACAGCTGTGGCGAGTGTGATCGGTTCTCACAGCTGGCGTGCGCCTGTTCTCTGATTGCACAGTCGTTTTCCCCAGCGCACAGTGGGGTGTGACAGGCTGCCGCTGCCATCTGATAGCACCCTGCTGTGTACCCGCCTGTGCTGTCCATGTCTGGCTCTGGAGAATCAGGCCCGAGGCCCATGTGCTGGCAAAGATGGCTAGCAGAGCCCCCCTTCCCCAGCCCCACCCTCCTTGGAATGCCCAGCAGCTGGGTCCCCTTGGGAAGTGTAATGCACAGGGTGCTCGGCACCGACCGATGCCAAAGCTGCCTCGCTCCACCCCTCCGGGGGCAGTGGCGCCTTTCTCTGTGAGCTGGTGCAGTTGCCAGGCTGACCATTAGAGGGAGACAGAGTCGCATGCGCTAAGCGGGCGTATTGCAGGAGCAAGCTGAGTGCCGCCGTGCCACGGCAGAGCTAGCCACGTGCCCACCCGGAAGCATTGTGCATGTGTCCATGCAGCGACTTCCCTTGGGCCCTGCTCTGTGTCAGCTGTTCCCTTCAATTCCCGGTTCCCCCATCACCCTGGCTGGCCAGGACCCAGCAGGCGTGTGCTCCAGAGCGCCCTCTGCTGGAGAAGACACCTGCGTGGGGACCATGAGAAAACCACAGGGCACGAAACGTGTAATTAGCCTCATTAGGGCCGCAGCACAAATAAACCCCACCGCCGGCTCCTAGAGTGTATGGAGCTCGGCGGCCGTACAGCCGCACCTCCCAGCTGCATCTAATTAGGATCTTGTGCTGGGGAACAGCTGCCTGGGAAATACTGGGCTCTGGGTTCGGTTATGCCTGGGAACATGCACGGAGATGGAGACACAGTGGCACTAGCCAGAGGGCTCCCCAGCGTGCCGCTTTCTGAAGCTGCAGAACAGGGCGCCTAGCGGGGGACGCACGGAAGGCTCCATCCCTGAGAAAGCTCGGGACAAACCCCACTCCCTGGCTACACAGGTGGCTGGGCTCACCCACAGAGCAACCACAGCAGCTCCTGCGGCCCCCCGGCCCCCGGACTCCTGGGTCCTCAGCCTGGGTCCTCAGCCTGCCTTAGGAGTCCCGCCAGATCTGGGTGTTAGAAAGGAACCCTGGAAACCCAGCCCGGGCGGGGCCGGGAGGAGAGGAGGAAGGTGGAGCTGGTAGGAACATTTTTTATGCACTGAAATTTCACAGCAGCTGAAATGTTTTGAGACAGGCTGCGACGAAGCGGGTTTTGGAGCGGGGGAGAGTCGTGTAGCCTGGGGGAAGAGCCAGATTCTGCCTGGAGCAGCGTGCTCCGGGTCAAAAAATTCAGCTTTGACCCAGGCAGAGCAGGGACTCCCCCATCCCTGGCCATTGGCCTCACATCCTGGGACATTTCAACTCCTTTCTTTGGCAAAAACGGTCGGAGAGGCTTGGCTTCCGTCCCAGGCAGAAGGACAATACGTTTCTGCGCCTCGAAAGGGGATTGTCTGGTCAGCTCTGGAAAGGGTTCGAGCGGCGCGATAGTGGGGGACAGAAATCAAGGCTGCTGGTTGTTCAGTTCCTGGGATCATGCTGTGCATTGGGTGTTAGATGGTTTACGGTGAAATGCTTCAGTGTCGACCTTGGCGGTGCTCCCATCCCTGTCGTTAATCCACCTCCCCGAGAAGCCGTAGCTAGGTCGGAGGGAGAATTCTTCCATGGATCTAGCAAAGTCTGCACCGCATCGGTCACACCTCTGAGCGGTCCCATAGCTGGGTTGACCTAGTGTAAACCAGGCCTCCGAGACTGCTCCTGCTCCCTCCTCTTCCCTTCTCTGGGAACACTATGTCAGGAGCACAACCAGAGTATTGCTAAGAACGGGGCCCAGATTCCCTGCTCAGCCGGCCTATCTTTGAGTGGTGTTGTGACTCCGTGTGCCAGGTAGCAATGCCATGCTCTCAGATCGGGTCCATCCGGCCTTCGGTCGTCTGGTCAGGGGCCACCTGGATCCCACCCCTCATTGTGTCCCCGTCCTACGTACCCTCCCTCCCTCTTGGAGAGGGGTCAGAGAAGAGCCACAAGATTGAGGATTGGAAAACCTTATAGTGAGAGACTCAAGGAGCTCGATCTGTTTAGCTTAACAAAGAGCAGGTTGGGGGGGTGACTTGATCACAGTCTAGTGGTACCTAGAGGGGAACAGAAATTTGAGACTAGAGGCCTCTTCCATCCAACACAACCCAACAGCTGGGAGGTCAAGCTGGGGGGGAGGGATAGCTCAGTGGTTAGAGCCTTGGCCTGCTAAACCCAAGGTTATGAGTTCAATCCTTGAGGGGGCCATTTAGGGATCTGAGGCAAAAATCAGTCTGGGGATTGGTCCTTTGAGCAGGGGGTCAGACTAGGTGACCTCCTGAGGTCCCTTCCAACCCTGATATTCTCTGACACATGTGGACTGGGAATTTTAACAGCGAGGGTTATTAACCATTGGCCCAGCTAATGACCTAGCAGCGCCAGGAACTCTCCTTCATTGGACATTTTCAGATCAAGACCAGCTGCTTTTCTAAAAGACCTGCTCGCATCCAACTCAGACTAGGAATTAATTCAGGGAAGTCCTATGGCTGGCAGTCAGCCAGGAGGTCAGACTAGATGGTGAGGGTGAAGCCTTCTGAGCTGAACATCTCTCAGTGTGGGTCACCCCCCATCTCACCTGTTCTGTAAGCCCCGCAGCCTTCCCTGAAAGAGATAGGTCTAGGCAAGTGTCCCCATCTGACAGATGGGGAAACTGAGGCACAGAGAGAATTGAATGGAGAGAATTGAACGCAGGACTCTTGATTCCAAGTTCCCCTTTCTCTAACAACTGGGCACCACTCCCCTTCCCAAACCAGGAGCAGAACCCAGGCGTCCTACGCCAAGTCCTCCCTGCTCTAACCACTACATCACACTTCCGTGGAGGCACTGCCTATTCCATACGGGGTGTTTTATGGGGTCCTCATGACCCCACTAGCCCGTCGCAGCCACAGGCTGGATGTTGTTTGCGAAGTGGAAACCTTAACGCTGGGGGAGGGAGTGTGGACCTGAGAGCAGCCCGGCTCTGCCATGCGGTGACCCTGCATCCAGAAGGGTTGGGGTGATAGTGTGAACGAGAGCAGTGGGGGGGAGGTCCCTTTATTGAGCCTCATTTGCCTCCGAGCCCAGGTGGTAGGGGGCAGGGTGGAAGAGCCATCTCCTAACCGCCTGGCCCCTGAATTCCAGATCTCCTGGGTTCTTCACTCTAGCTCCTTCCTGATGGCCTTCCCTGCTTCCGCCCCCCCGACTCCCTCCTACCTTTGCCACGAGACCAAGACCCTAAACATCCATGCGGTAAATCCGACATCAACCCAACTAACCAGCCAAGGGAAGACATTACGTCAGGCTCCTCCAAGCAGAGCAATGGTTGGGGTTTGCGGGGAGGGGGTGCTTTGTGGGAGGGGGTCCCTTGCCTCTAGCTTTATCTCTGTATCATTTTCTTGGAACCCCGATTAATGAGCGGAGGGTCTAATCGAGGCGACAGGCTCCTTCACCGCGGTCTCCCTTGGTTTCCTTCCAGGGCTGGATTCGAACAAGATGTTGAGAACTCCGCCAAGCAGCCGGGGAGCTGTCAAGGTATGTGGGGCCAGGGCCGCCTCCCCCCCAGCAGCGGCAGCTGCAGGGGCAGGAAGCGCTGGGGGTCTCTGCGGAGGAGAAACGGGATGAGTCAGCATCCCGGGCTGCCCATAAAACAGGCCTGGCCCAGCAGAACAAAAGTGGCCGTGTGCCCCCAGAGGCCCGGCTCTGGCAGCCTGGCGGCGGGCGACTAGCTGTTGCGTGGGAGCGTGAACCTCATCTGAGGAAAGAGGAGGAGGCAGCAGCCATCATGGTTTCTTCATCATGGAGCCTCTTTAAATTGCGAAAAAGAAAAATTCCCATCCGGTATGCAGCCCCCTGTGATATCGCAGGTGTGGGGCCAGCGGGGGGCCGGGTTCTGCCTGTTGTGGAGAGATGCAAAATTTGGAGCTGGATTCTAGGGGGAAAATCCTCGTGTTTCCATCCTGGGGTACTGGAGGGATCCGGGAGGCAAGGAAGGGGGTATGGGGCCTTTCGCTGCTGGGAGGTTAGTGCCGAGCTAAGGGGAGCTAGGAATGGGCTGTGGGGACTTGCCTTTCTGGGGTGCTGGTAGCGTGGGGCCTGTTACCTCCCAGGCTCTGGTTCCCACCTGGTGGCGACCCAGAGCTGTGACCATGGGGGCAGTTCTTGCTAAAAGCCCCATGTGCTGAACCCACAAGGGCCCCAGTTTGCAAACCGAGCTCCAGGCCTCCCTGGCTGGGAGCGCTGGGACCCGCGGGGCCGCCCAGACCCTTAGCGGTGGGTGCTGCTGAGATGCAGGGAGCAGGTGGACCAGGTGCTGGCCTGGTCGGATGAATCCCTGAACCCCCCTCCCCTGCCCTGTAGTTTCCCACCCTGACATTCCCCCCAGCTCTGCTGCAGTCTCCCCGTTCCTGCCCCCAATCCCCGTTGATATCTAGCTCCCTCTCTCTTCTCCTTTCCGTAGACGCTGTGACCTCCACGGGGAATCACAACACTGCCAGTGACTCATCGTATGGTCAGTGACTCCCCCGTCTCGCTTTCAGCCTCCTGCCAACTCTGCTGCCCCCCAGATCCCTCACCCCCAACCCTCTGTGACATCTCCCCCCAAGGCCCCGGGGAGGGACGGGCCCTACACGGTTTACTCCTCATCATGGTTCTGCTCTCGCCCCCCACCCCGGGGCCGGGGAGAGTTTGAGGGTGGGTTACAACACAGAGGGCTTGTCACAGTTTCACTGAGACCCCAACATTGGGATGTCCCATGAGCACGCCATGCTGGGACGCCGTATTGAGACAGCCTATGGGGACAGGACAGTGAGACAGCCCATGTTGGGATGCCATATTGGGCTGCCCCATACGGACTCGGTATTGGGATGTCACGTTGGGGCTTCTCATGGGGATAACCCTTGGCAACGCCATGTTGGGGAACCTCAGGGGGATACCATGTTGGGACATTACACTGGGACACCTCGTGGGGACGCCATGTTGGAATGCCATGTTGGGACACCTCAGGGGGATACCATGTTGGGACATTACACTGGGACACCTCGTGGGGACGCCATGTTGGAATGCCATGTTGGGACACCTCAGCGGGAGGCCATGTTGGGACAGGTTATGAGGATGCTATGTTGTGAGGCCATGTTGGGAGACCTCATGGGGACGCCACATTGGAACACCTCATGGGGACACTGTGTTGGGACACCTCATGGGGACACCATGTTGGGATGCCCCTTGGTGATGCCATGTTGGGTTACTCCATGACGGTGCCATGTTGGGAATCCCCTGACCCCCCCCCAGAGTATTAGCATTGTGCCACTGGCCAGGACCCCCCGTCTGCAGTACCACCATTGCTTCCTGTTGGGTAAGAGTAACACCCTCCATGAATCCCCCACACCATCCTATTGGGACAGCGATAAACTCCCTCAGGGCCAGGCCCAGTGCCTCCTTCTCTGGGAGTCCGGGTCTGCTGAAGCCTGGTGTCCAAAGATGGCTCCCACCAGGCCCGACCATGCCCAGACAAAATGCTCACCAGCCAGTGAGGCTGGCAAGGTGGCAAAATGGAGAGAGGGCAGAGGGTGCCCTCCATGGGTGCCAGGAGTTGCGTTGCTAGTCTGTCACCATTCACACCGACACTAACCACGTCCCCTGGCCGCCATCGCTAACCCCGTCACCTCTCATCACTCCACCCGCCATCTCTGCTCATCATCACTCAGAACGTCTCACATCCCTCTCCGCCAGGGCAGGGACGGAGCGCTGATCCCCAGGGCTCTGGAGAGAGGTTGGGAACCCAATGGCTCCCTCACCAGCCGTGCTGCACAGCTCGAGTCAGGCCCCGCGATGACGGCCCTCACCCCTAAGGTCGTGCTGTGAATCCAGCAGGCCAGATCCTGGTTCTGTGCGCAGCAGCAGAATTCCTCGTAGCCCCCCGAGCAGCCAGGACCCGACCTGTCCTCCCCGGGGCTAGGTCTGGAGGAGACAGCAGGGCCAGACAGCTGCGTGCATAGTCCCTGTTTGAAGGAAGGCAGGAAGGGGCAGCTGGGTTTATTGAAGAGAGGGGTTAGATTGCGGCGGGCGATGCCCCCTGGCATGGGGTGGGGGCTGGATCTGTCCTTTGGAGCGTCACAAAGATCCGCGGCATGGGGCAGAGTGCGGGGTTGGTTTCTCTCTCTCTCTCATCTTCTCACCCCTCCGGACTGGGGCTGAGGACACAGGGCCGGCCATGTGGCGCCGTAGCAAGTGAGGTGCTGGGCCCAGGCTCTGCGCGTGGGGCTCACGCTGGCTGCTCTGTACACGGAGCCGGGCACAGTGTGGGCAGGTGCCATGCAAGCTCCTCCTGGGCTTTCCCCCACCCAACCCACAGCTCTGCCAGTGCCCCTCAATCCCAACCCGCAGCCCCCTGCTAGCCCAGCCCTGGGCTCCCCCCACAGCTCTGCCAGTGCCCCTCAATCCCAACCCGCAGCCCCCTCCTATCCCAGCCCTGGGCTTCCCCCACAGCTCTGCCAGTGCCCCTCAATTCCGACTCCCAGCCCCCGCTATCCCAGCCCTGGGCTCCCCCCACAGCTCTGCCAGTGCCCCTCAATCCCAACCCACAGCCCCCTGGGCTCCCCCCACAGCTCTGCCAGTGCCCCTCAATCCCAACCCACAGCCCCCTGGGCTCCTCCCACAGCTCTGCCAGTGCCCCTCAATCCCAACCCGCAGCCCCCTGCTAGCCCAGCCCTGCGCTACCCCCACAGCTCTGCCAGTGCCCCTCAATCCCGACCCACAGCCCCCTGCTAGCCCAGCCCTGGGCTCCCCCTACAGCTCTGCCAGTGCCCCTCAATCCCGACCCACAGCCCCCTGCTGTCCCCACCCTGGGCTCCTCCCACAGCTCTGCCAGTGCCCCTCAATCCCGACCCGCAGCCCCCTGCTGTCCCCGCCCTGAGCTCCCCTGGGGCTGTATCACAGACAGGCCTTCTGTGCCTAGGCCCACCCTGCAGTGATCAATGGGGCCAGGGCTGAATGGAGCCCAGCGAGTGAGCTCCTCCTTCCCTCTCCCTCAAGGGGGGGTCTCCCCAGGGCAGGGCCCAGGCCCGTGGACGGGGGGCAGGGTGTGGGGGAAGCTCTCCCTGCGTATGCCCTGTGCAGAGCCAGCGTTGGTGTGTAGGGGCCTGTTGCAGCCACCAGTGGGATGGATCTGGGCGGGGGTATTTTACCATCCAGCAGGAGGTGCTGGGCTACCTGCTTTGCGGCTGGCCTCTGGCCCCTTGTGCCGGCGCTGGGAGTCACTGGTGATAATGCAGTAGGTGGAGGGGGGTGACCCAGCCCTCCAGCAGGTCGGAGGGGGACCCCGACCCGGATCCCACAAGGGTGCAGGCTCATGCTGCCGTCACCAGCCTGCTGCGTCCCCCTGACGTTTTTCTTTGTCGCCGGTAACGCAGAGCAAGTCCGAGCCGCGGGCCCCACCGCCAGTGCCGCGCCCTTCCCGGCGCCCACGGGCCGTACCCAGGCGGGCACGGCCCGAGACGCCCAGCCCGCCCCTGGCGCCGGGGACCCACGCTCCACCTTACGCGTGGCTGTAAACACTCAGGGTAAGAGGGGACGTGCTCGCGCGGAGCTGCACGACGGGCTGTCACCAGCACCATTAACTCAAGCCCCGGGGCTGTGGCGGCTGCGGTTCCCCAGAGCGAGGATTAACCCGCAGGAGCATGGCACCTGTTTGCAAGCGCAGAATAACCAGCTCTCTCCCTTTCAGTGGTGTTCGGTGGTGGGGCGGGCACAGGGGGCAGCTTCTCTGCAGTGCATAACCCCTGGTGTGCAAGGAGAGGGACAGGATCGGGAGGCCAGGGGGTGTGTATGAGAGCGGTGTGGGGCCGGATTCAGGGCCCATCTAGCCCAGTGTCTCATCACTGGATGCTGCAGAAGGGGCGGTGAATGCCACCGCAGGTGGGGATGCTGCTGGACCCGGGTGGGGATTAGGTGATGCAGCAGGTTTTTCATCAGAAACTGATACTTTTTGCAAGTTTGCGCAGGCCGTTCTCCGGGCCAGGCTGGTATTTCACTTGCTGGGGGAGAGAAATACAGAGAGAGAGAGAGAGAGAGAGCCTCCCGCCCCAGAGGAGCCAATTGCCCGGTGCCCACCGCTGTCACCTGGCACGGGGAGATCTATGGTCAAGTCCCTGCTCTGAACCTAGGTCTCCCGCATTGCAGGTGACAGCCCCGATCCCTGAGCTGCTGGCTCTTCTAGGGAGGGGCGATGCCGCTCTCGCTGGCCGGGTTTTCATGAAGAATGGCAAAAGGGCGCGAGGTTAGCCCCAGGCCACACGGGTTGTTCTGAAAATTGTCATGGGTTAGGAGAGAGGGTTCCCGCCCGGCTATAGTGCTCTGTGTGTGAGAAAGAGAGAGAGCTGTGTGCACGGGGGGACGTGTGCACAGGGTGCTCTGTGTGTGCGTGTGTGTCAGTGGCAGGTGTGCGCACGTGTGGTGAGCAGTGTGTACGTGTGTGTATCACGGAGCGGCTCATCCTTAGCTCGTCTCCCCTCGTTCCCCCGGCCATACGCAGCAGAGCCAGTGTCGTGATGGGGAAACAGGCCCAAAGAGGGGCCGGGACTTGCCCAGGGTCCCAGAGGGAATCAGTAGCAGAGCCAGTCCCACACCCTGTCCCCAGCACGAGTAGGACTCCTGGGTTCCGTTCCAGGCACTGGGTGGGAGGTGGTTAGAACAGGAATCTGCCCGGTGTCCCTGCTGCAGTCAGTGGCCTCGCTGCCCCAGTGTCCTGCCCTCTGCCGCTGAACTCAGAGCGAGCGCTTGGCACTTGCCGCTGCTCCCTTAGTGCCAACAGGGAAGGAGCCATCAGGATTCGGGTACTGGGGAGTTGTGCTGCACAGACAGATCCGCAGCTGGAAAAGACTGGGGTAGCTCCTCTGAAGTCCTGTCCCCCCTCTCCCTCTAGGCATTGGGCTGCACCTCCCCCGCAGAGCAGAGCCCAGGAGTCCTGACACCCTCTCTATCCACTAACCCAACACAGGGACTCAGAGCAGAACCCAGGAGTCCTGACACCCGCTCTAACCACTAACCCAACACAGGGACCCAGAGCAGAACCCAGGAGTCCTGACACCCGCTCTAACCACTAACCCAACACAGGGACCCAGAGCAGAACCCAGGAGTCCTGACACCCGCTCTAACCACTAACCCAACACAGGGACCCAGAGCAGAACCCAGGAGTCCTGCGTCCACTCTAACCACTAACCCAACACAGGGACCCAGAGCAGAACCCAGGAGTCCTGACACCCGCTCTAACCACTGACCCAACACAGGGACTCAGAGCAGAACCCAGGAGTCCTGACACTCGCTCTAACCACTAACCCAACACAGGGACCCAGAGCAGAACCCAGGAGTCCTGACACCCGCTCTAACCACTAACCCAACACAGGGACCCAGAGCAGAACCCAGGAGTCCTGACACCCGCTCTAACCACTAACCCAACACAGGGACCCAGAGCAGAACCCAGGGTCCTGACACCCACTCTAACCACTGACCCAACACAGGGACCCAGAGCAGAACCCAGGAGTCCTGACACCCGCTCTAACCACTGACCCAACACAGGGACCCAGAGCAGAACCCAGGAGTCCTGACACCCGCTCTAACCACTGACCCAACACAGAGACCCAGAGCAGAACCCAGGAGTCCTGACTTGAAGACGGTGGAACTCTGATGCCTTCTCCCACCTGAGGCTTGAGGTACGACAGGCTCCAGCGCTGTCAGTCCATCCCTTCTGCAGAATTCACATGCCGAAATGAGCCCAACCCTTTGGAGAGGGAAGACACGGATGCCCTTTGCCTGGGAGACAGCTGAAGGGCCAGAGCCGAAATGGCTTTTAAAAGCCAAGCTGATTGGGGCATTAGGACTAATGTCTGTTTAAAAAACCCAGCCGGACACACAAGCTATAAAAACAAAGCCAGTCAGCGAGGCGGCGCTGCTCCTGGCAGGAGGGAAGGTGAGAAAATAACGGTCAAATTGCAGCGAGCGCTCAGAAGCGGGCTCTGGAGTGAGCGGAAATGGGTTGCGAAAAGCAGCCAGATTATCTCCCCCTCCGCCGCAGATGAAAGGCTTGTCTGGCCTTACCCAGTCAGCACTGGCACCAGGATGGGCAGGGGGGAAGGCCACAGATCCCTGGCAGCTCCGAGCCCTGGGTAGTCACCGACCCAGCAGGGTACTGGAGGATCAGAGGGGATGATTTCAGGGGAACCTCCCCCACCTCCCAGAAAAAACGGCTCATCACACCCCCCTCTTATATATACTGCCTGGAAAATCAGTGGTGGAGTTGCAAGCTAATGGTTAGCGCGCAGGACTGGGATGCAGGACTCCTGGGTTCTTTTGGCTCTGGGAGGGGAGTGTTCGCTAGTGGTTAGAGCTGATAAATGGTAGTCACGAGTCCTGGCATCTGTTCCCGGCTTGCAGGCAGGCAGTGGTGTCTAGTGGTTAGAGCAGAAGGGGCTGGGAGTTGGGACTCCTGGGTTCCAGTCTTGGTTCTGGGAGAGGAGTATGGTCTAGTGGTTAGAGCAGGGGGCGGGGAGCCAGGACACCTGGATTCTCTTGCTGACAGCTGCGAAGGGCTTGGCTGTATGAGAAAGTTATACCAGTATGAGATAAGGTGAGAATTTAAACCACTAGAGAGATACCAGGATAACCTCCGCGAGAACCCTGTATCTCTTTTAGGCTTGGCATATATCACTTTGGACAGGGATTATACTAAGCCAGAAAAAAAGCCCCTCGTCCTGGGATAAAACATCCCCCCCGTGGGTTATACCTAGCACGGTTTGAATTCACACCTGGTCTACATGTAAAATGCAGGTCGACATAGCTGTATCGCTCAGGGGTGTGAAAAATCTGCAGTCCTCCGCTCCGCGGCTGTACCAGCTTAAACCCCGGCCTAGACATGGCTAGGTCGATGGACGGATGCGTCAGTCGGCTGCCTACCGCTGCTCAGGGAAGTGGTGTTCCTACAGCAACGGAGAAACCCCGTCTCCCACTGGAGGAAGCGTCCATACTACGGTGCTACAGCGCCATCCGTCGTGTGGACGAGCCCTCCCCGGGATAACGTTCCCATGTGAACAAGCCCCGACCCAGTGTGTGGCCTGGCCACTGCCTCCCTCTGCAGTCCCAGAGATTATGGGTCCAAAATGGGTCCCTCTGCACCTTCGCTTCCCCAGCCATCCAGTGAGGGAAATGGGCCGAATCCATCCCGGGTGTAAGCCATGGGCCGAGCGGAGAGCTGACTGTGACCCTGGACGCCTCTCCCTCGCAGGGCACCTGTGCGGCTGAATTCGTGTGAGCAGGGGCTGGCAGGGCCAGAGCAGTGGGGTGAGCAGTTCTGCGTGGGCACGGCATCTGATCCCTGCTAAATCAGCGGGGCGGGAGCCCTGAGGGGGGTGCCCCAGGCTATTGTCGCTGATGTGACCTTTGAACCAGGTCCTCAGTCAAGGACCAGCTGTTGTCACTGCTCCCAGAGCCGGCGAATAGAGCAGCTCCTGGGGAGCCTTCCCCAGCGCGAGGCCTGGCCCCAACTTCTGCAGCAAAAGGAGGAGGGTGTTTGGTGCCATTCCAGGGCGACTGAGCAGAGCCCAGTGTTGTTAATAACCAAAACCTCTCAAAGCCTCTGAGAGTGACTTTACCGCTACAGCTCTTTTTACTTCAGCCCCCTCTGACATGCAGCTGCCTCTGGGGTGGAACACAGCAGCTCTTTATATAGGGCTCACTCACTCACCACTAGCATGCAGCCACCTCTGGGGTGGAACGCAGCAGCAGTTTAACAGCCACACAGACCAAGCTGGGATGCAGAAGAGAACCTGCAGGGGTAGGGTAGAAGGGAACTACGTAGGTTAGCGTTCAGGCTGGAGAGGGGGGTTAACCCCCTGACACTAACTGAAAGTGCCTCAGGATCGTCACCAGCCACAAGGGGTTACGCCTCCCCTGAAATACCATAGCTCCCTGGGACACCGGGGTCAGCACCCCCCTTGTATCCACCAGGCTCTTGGCCGGGGGTGGGTCTCCCCTCCAAGCACCGACCTCCCTAGCCCTGCGGAGCCGGGACCCCAGTGCAAGGCAGCTCAGCTCCCTGCAGCCTGTGTCAGCCCCTGCCCTCCAGATGAGCCAGCGACTTTCCATCAGCAGCACGTTCCGCCGCCTTGCCTCCATTGCCCAGGGTTACTCATTGCTCTGCCTTGAGCCGTAACGGACGAGAGATAGAGACGGGCGCCGAGCCCTCCCATCACCCTTCTGCTAAATGCGGGTGCCCCAGAGCCCTTCGCCTGCCCCCCACACGCCTCACTGCAGCATGGGGTTTATCGGGAGGGGTGAGCTTAGCCAGCCTGATGCCCAGACTGTAACGTCCAGTCCACCGACCCAGCCACGCAGCCCCAGTGGCTCAGTTCCTGCCATCCCGGCAGCTTCCCCCGTAAGCCGTGCCGGGACAGACTCCGCGGTGCAGATGGGCAGCTCCGGCTCTCCTGCCCCGGGAAATAAATCAGAGCTGGAAATGGCAGGTCCCAGGGCAGACCGGGGTGCCTCAGACCGCAGCCTTGGAAAGCCAAGAGTGCCTAAGGTAACAACAGTCTTCCCCCCACCCCACCCCTGTACCTCTCCCTGAGGCTGGACGTGTCCATGGGGTCAGATTCTCAGCTGGGTTGAGCGGGCGTCGCTCCATTGGAGTCAATGGGCCAGATCCTCAGCTTATGCAGCACGGTTGACGCCGATGGAGCGACGCCCATTTACACCAGCCGAGGATCTGACCCCTCGTGGCACGGGGAGACGAGCTTGGCCCCATACCGCTTGCCACCGGCGGGCTGGGGAGATGCTTGCAACACTCATAAAAAAGCATCTTGTGCTTGTAAAATCCACTCTCCCAGCTGCTGGCCTGAACTTCTGAACAGCCAAAGGAGGGGTTCAGCCCTCAGGGGAATTTGAAAGCACAGGGTCCCTTGAACTTTGGCTGAATAACAGATCGGTTCTGCACAGACGCGGATTTCCTGCGTCATTCGTCAAGCTCCCATTTTTAACAAAATGAAGAAGGTCCCTGTGTCCAGCAGTCCTGCCCCTTGCTCCCCACGGCGAAACGCAGCGGATTAAAGGGATCCGCTGTCTTTTCTTGAAAGGCCTCGCACGGCTTGGCTTTTGTGAAGCGAGCAGCACCCGGCCAGGGCAGGAGGGAGGGCAGTGAAAGCAGTGGAGGGGGCTATCATAAACTGGGAGCTGCAGCTGTGGTAAGAGCACTTAACATGCGCCCCCGCAGCGACCCAGCTCAGTTAACAACTGTGACCCCTTGTGTTTAAGCACAGAGGAAACGGTAAAATAAAATCCCCTAAAATGGAAGGCATTGGAGCGGCAGGGTTCCTAGGTACCAGTGGGTTAAAGGGGTTGTGGGGTAGATTGTGGACCGGTTCCAGCCTGTGATGTGGCGCTTTGGTGTTTTCCCAGCCAGGGAGCAAATTCCTGCTGGATGGAGCTAAAAAACAACCCAAAAAAAAAGGGAAAAGAAATCCAGTTCTCTTCCAGCCTTCTCCCCTTCCCCCTCGTCTGGGATTTTTAAGATTTATGCCTCAGCGCAGCAGAAAGGCTGATTTCAGCAGGGGCTGGGTTGGGGGGTTTAACTCCCAAAAGCTCGGGTGCAAAGGAGCTGTTTTGATGGCTTCGCTCTGGGGAGACGTTTGCCTTTGGCAGATGCCGGACTGACCCAGTTCCAGTCCCCCTTCCCTCCCGGCTGCTCGGATAAAAGAACTACAGATGTCCAACTCTCCCGGCCCCAGTAGAAAGAAATGGCCCGTTTCCATGGATACTTTATTACCCCCTCTTTTTTTTAATGGAAAAAATCGTTTTTTCCCTTGACTCACAGGATTTTGTACCCGGTCACAATAATCAGCCCCCTCCCGTCTCTTTCATTTCTCGCGCCGTACTTGAAAAATTCAAGGCATGAATGGGAAGACGGTGCCTTTTTTCCTGACCCCTGTGGCTAACAGAAAATGGCAATGGTCTGGCCGAGCTGTGGGAGATCATGCACACCCACATGACTTAGTGTCGCGATCCCCCCACGGTTCATCTGAACCCTGCCGGAGCTCGGGAGGAGGAGTCAGGACACCTGGGTTCTATTCCAGGCTTTGCGGTGTAGGGGATTGGCGGTCGGGACCCTGGAGTTCTGTGCATGGCACTGAGGGGAAGTGTTTCCTAGCTGTAAGAGCAAGGGAATGAAAGCCAGGACTCCTGGGTTCTTTTCCTGGCTTTGGGAGGACATGGGGCCTCGTGGTTAGTGTGGGGGTCTGGAATCCAGGACTCCTGGGTTCCACTGGAGGATATTGGGTCTGGCAGTTAGAGCCAGGGAGGAACAGAGGATATTTTTAGGAGACAGAAACCGGGATCATGGCCCTTTGTTCTCTTGGTCGACTGATCAGCTGTTGGGTGAGCATGAGTACTCAGGTAGGGGGCCCCCGATCCTGTGTCATGCGCCAGCCCCTCCTCGTGGGCATCTTCCCCCAGCGCCGCCATTGCTGCTGCATGGAACGCGTTGCTTGCCGCTGTCACCCGCACGTGCTTTACTGCCACGGTCAGCTGACCAGCTCCCCCTGCAGCTTCAGTTCCCCAGTGGCACACATGCTTCTCGTGTGATTACTAACTGCACGGAGTGTGATTAGTCCCTTGGGGCTGGGGCGGGCTGGGCAGGGCGCGTGTGTCCGGGCAGCCTGCCGCTTCTGTGCCATCAGCCTGGCCTGCGCAGAGCCCATGGTGTCTTGTGCCGTTTCAGGACAGACCTGTGCTCATCACATGCCCTTTGGGATAACTGCAAAAGCCGCTGACCCCCATGGCCCCAGCTGGGTCCCTGGGCTCTGTTCCCCTACTGCCTTCCCATGGGACTGTCCGGGGTGGGTCAGGACGGGGCTCCGGCTAGCCGCAATCTCCTCTTGCCCCGTGGCTGGGACCAGCTGCATCAGAGGAAGCTGCCAGGATCCTGCAGCGATGGGAGAACCTGCCCCCAGGGAATGCTCCCTCCTGACCCCAGGACTGGTGGCTGGATTATGCTCTGCAGCTTGAGGGTTTCTCCTGCCTCTGAGTCCTGAACCCCTCCCTTCCCTACACCCGTCGTCCCAGCAGGACCCACTTGGGTCTCTTCACAAGCTGCAGGGATGGGATGGCCCAGTGGCTGCTCCACCAGTCAAATCCCCCAGGTCCCTCCCTGCTGCCCCACTGGCCATCTCCCTTCGCTACCCGAAACCCGCAGAAAGAGCTAAATCAGCAAAGACCCACGGGGGCCACACAGCCAGCCTGGGGCTCAGGGCAAGTTACACAAAGCGGCCCAACCCAAAGGCCTTGGGAGCCAGTGGACAAACTATGGACAAACACTCTCCATACCCCCTCTATCTTTCTATCTATCTATCTATCTATCCATCCCAATACACCCCCTCTATCTATCTATCTATCCCTATACACCCCATCTATCTATCTATCTATCTATCCCCATACACCCCCTCTATCTATCTATCTACACCCCCTCTATCTATCTATCTATCTATCCCTATACACCCCCTCTATCTATCTATCTATCCCCATACACCCCATCTATCTATCTATCCCCATACACCCCCTCTATCTATCTATCTACACCCCCTCTATCTATCTATCCCCATACACCCCCTCTATCTATCTATCCCCATACACCCCATCTATCTATCTATCCCTATACACCCCCTATCTATCCCTATACACCCCCTCTATCTATCTATCTATCTACCCCCTCTATCTATCCCCACACACCCCATCTCTCTAGCCCACACACACACACACACCCTCTAGCTAATCTCTTTTCTCTCTCTTTTTCTGTCCCCTAATCTCCTTGCCTCTTTTATCTCCATGTCTTTCTTGGGGCCCAATGGTGACCCCCCTCCTCAGTGCCCCTTGTTGGCTGATAGCCAGTGGGAGTGGAGTGGGGGGGAGTCGCTCTCCGTGTTCATGTTTCCTGCTCTCTTTTTTCTCTAGTTTTCCATTCCTCTGTCTGGTCTTTGTCTCTCTCTCTCTCTCTCTCTCTGTGCTGCCAGCTTTCACAATTAGCCATCAGGCAGCCTGATTGCTTTCCCTGCCACTCTGCGCTTTAGGCCACTCGTCGCTCTCTGCAGCCGCCTGCCTTCTGGCTGCCTTGGGCTCGGCTGCTCCATTCCCTGTTCGGAGCGCGCAGCTTTGAAATTAATCAGCTCCCCCCGTACGGTGCCATTAGAATAATGCCTCAGCGGCTTGCAAAGGGGAGGAAAAGAATAAAGGAGCAGAAACAGCTGCAGCGGCCCGGCTAACGGGATGATTGAATTTCAAGGGCTTTTCCCACAGGAAGCTGACACATTGCTGTCCCTAACTGGGTAAACTGGTGAGGACCCATCACCCCAACCTCCAGCAGAAGCCACTTGGGTTCTTCAGGCCTCCCCCCGCTGCTGTTTTTCACCTTCTCTCAGCAGTATTTCTGCCCCCACCAGAGGCAGGGACTGGCCAGCATCCCCCAAGATTTCCATCCATATTGTTTGTGAGCCCAAAGTTCAAAGCAACATCCAAGACGTGGCTCAACAGCCAAAACTTTAGCCGAGCGCAAGGTTTTGGCGAATCCAGGGGGAACTGGGTGAAATTATCTGGCCTGTGGCCACATGGGAGGCCCAGCTGCGTGATCTAATGGTCCCTTCTGCTCTTAACACCTCTGAATCTGGGACCTTCAGATGCTCATCTGAACCCACAGCCTGAATCTCCTCTTCATGACATCACTGTGACTCTGTTGACGTTAAAGAAGTTGCTCCCAAATGAGGCCTTCAGGTGGTCTTCTTCGCTTGCCCATCGCTAGAAATAATAACCCGCTCCTTCCCACAACCCGGGCACCCTTGAAGTTTCACACTGGCTCCGAAGAGCTGGCATAGCTTTCCATGCAGGACAGCAGCCACTGGGCCAGATTTCACCCCTGGGCAAAATCAAAGGAGTTATTTCAGGCAGGAATCTTCCATGTTGCACCTTCATTGACTCCATGTTGGCCACCCGATTCCATTCCCCATCTCATGTCATTGCCCCTTTCTGCAGTCCCAGAGATTATTCAGCAGGGGCACAAATTCGGGGATTTCCTTGGCTCGTCCCTATTTCATTCTGAACAGAAAACAAGCGAGAAAAGACGCCGTGAGCTAAAGTCTCCGGCCTCTCCAAAATGGGCCCTGACCTGGGAAGGGTATTTTACTCAGCTCCAGCCCACGAAAAGGACATCCCTGCCTCAGCCAATTCTTCTGAGACTCTTGAGGATGTTGATGGATCGATGGATTAACCTCCCGTCTAACTCTCTCGTTGTGTTTCTAGGTGTGCGGCAGGAATCCGAAGGCAAAGACGGCTCCAAGAGCGTCCATTTCACCTTCCTCATCGGCTGCGTCTTTGTGGCGTTCGTCCTTGGGGCTTTCTTTTCCGGTTTGTTCGTCTCCTGCTACTGCAGCCACGTGTTCCAGAAGACCAAGCACGTCAGCAAGGACCCTGAGAGCACGATCCAGCGCCCCCTGTCCCTGCGGAGCTTGGCTAAGATGAACGGGCTGCTGGACAACCCGTCCAAGGATGGGCTGACGGAAGCCTCCTCTCCGAAACTGTACACCACGCTGCTGCCCAGTGAGAAGGAGCCGCACAACGGAACGGCCAAGGCCGGCGTGAAGGAGCACCCGGAGCTGTCCGGTTTGCCCACGCCGGAGTCCACCCCGGAGCTGCCCATGAAGAACATGAAGGCCATCAGGAACCAATGGGAGAAGAACCAGAACTGCAACAACGCCAAGGAGTCGCAAGGCAAGGGCCACCTGTTCCCCGGCCCCGTCTCCGGCACCCAGGTCTTCCAGTTCCCCGGCGCCATGGTGCTGCCTAGCAACCTCCAGGGCTACGACCCGTCGCTGGCCGGCTACCCGGATGAAAAGAAGATCCCCAACGCGGAGCGGGTGCTGGTGCGCCACTCCCAGTGCTACCTGCCCAAAGGGGTGGAGGTGACGACGTTGGAGGAGCTGCTGAAACACCTCCACGAGGCTAGTGGCTCCCCGAAGAAGCTGCTGAGCCATCAGCCGGCCATCGGCCCCCACGCGGCCATGTCCTTCGCCAACAGGGTGCAGCCCAAGATCCCGGACACCGAGAGCGCCCCCTATTACAGCTCCTCCACCCTCCCCAGGGACAGCTTGCCCCGGAGGCTGGACGTTCCCCCCGACGGCACGCCGCAGTCCTGCCTGGAGAAGCAGCCGCCGCCCAGGCACCCGGCGCAGAGGCACTCGCTGTGCTCGGCGCAGAAGCTGATGAACCTAGCGGTGGGCGGGGGGCTGATCTCCCGGCAGCACAGCCTGAGCCAGGCAGTCCGGCAGCACCCGCCCCCCGCGCTCCTGACTCGTATGCACTCCACGGGCACCCAGGTGCCCCTCGAAGGGCACGGCGTCTTCCAGAGCTCGCTGCCCAGGCCCGGCGGCATCAAGAGATCGGCCTCCATGAAGCCCGACGTGCCCCCCAAGCTGCTCTTCATGCCCTCGTCCCCCATCAAGCCGGCCACCCAGTTCAAGTACTGACCCCGCCAGCATGAGCCGGGGGGGCACTGCTTGCCGGCGCCCCCGTCCACGGCTCCGGGGTGGGGGAGGGAAGAACAATCGGCAGCGGCTGGGCAAAAGGCCCTGCCCTCTGCCCCCTGGATTTGTAGTTTTGCATCTAAAAGAGCATTTTTTTTTAACATGCATCCAGCGCACGTCCCCTCCTAACGCCCGAGCTTCGAGACCATGGGGCGGGCGTCGAACATGTCCCCCAGGCCCCCTGCCACCACATCCACCCCCCCATAAAAAGCTGCAGGGGCCACGTTGTCAACCAGCCGCCTCCTTTCCTGCTCGGCCTGTTGCGATTTGCAGGGAGGCAGGGCCGGTGGAGCCCTGAGAGACGCGAGCGCCTCCTGGCCCTCGCCTGCGGCTTGTCAGCGCCCGAGGGAAGGGAAGTCGGGCCAGCCCGCCACACCACAGCTGCATTTTGCTTCCAAACGACTCCAGTAACCAGCCGGGGCGGGAAGAAAAGGGGATCGTGCCTCAGTTTCTGCCTCGTCCTGCCTCCCCCCAGCTCCATTTAAGCCCCCAGTAACCTGCCGCTCACTGGTTTTATTTATTAGATGAAACTGATTTAAACGCAACGGCCCCGTTGTAGCATCGGCCCGTGCTGGAGCCAGAGGTTTGACACCCAGCGGCGTCACTGCAGCCAGGCAGATTTCGGAGCCCCCCCGAGGCAGGTGAAAGCATCGGCCTGGGACAGCCCATCGTGGAGCAAAAATCAATTTTGGGGTGAAGATCAGAGCGCTCCCAACCCGGCCAGCGACGTGACAGGATTGCAGAGGGCTGGGGAGCCTCAGACAGATGGCCCTACGAGCCTTGTGGAATATATATATATAAATACTGTACATAGCTATAAATATATATATATATATATATATATTTCAAGGTAACTTCACATAAGAGAAGTCAAATTTATCCTACCGTGTAGGAGAGCGAACTGTGCACAAGCCAATGGTGCTGCAGCCATGGACATGCGGTGTCGGGACAGACACAGCCCGTGTTGATGCCTGAATTATATAATCTCGTCATGCCCCAAATGTTGGGTTGTTTTTTGTATGTGGGTGGACAGGGTCAATTACCCTCAAATGAGCTTTGTACCAGAGCGTTTAAAAAAACAACAACAAAGGAGTGGCACCGGCAGAGAGCTCCAGTGTTCGGGCTGAGTCTGATCATCAGGATAAGTGCTGGAGGAGGGGGGAGAATTCTCCACTGGGCTACGGGTCTGATCCATCTCATTCCCCCCTTCACTGGGGTACGGGTCTGATCCATCTCATTCCCCCCTTCACTGGGGTACGGGTCTGATCCATCTCATTCCCCCTCCCATTGAGGTACGGGTCTGATCCACCTCACTCGCCTCCCCCCCACCCACTATGGTACGGGTCTGATCCATCTCACTCCCCCCCACTGGAGTATGGGTCTGATCCATCTCATTCCCCCCCACCAACCATTGGGGTATGGGTCTGATCCATCTCACTCCCCCCACTGGGGTACGGGTCTGATCCATCTCACATCCCCCACTGTGGTACGGGTCTGATCCATCTCACTCTCCCCACTGGGGTACAGGTCTGATCCATCTCACTCCCCCCCGCCCACACACATTGGGGTACGGGTCTGATCCATCTCACTCGCCTCCCCACCCCCCACTGTGGTACGAGTCTGATCCATATCACTCCCCCCACTGGGGTATGGGTCTGATCCATATAATTCCACTCCCTTGCACTGGTGTATGGGTCTGATCTCTCTCTCTCTCACACACACACGCGCGTGCGCATGCGCACCCTCTCCCTGGGATATGGTCTGATCTATCTGACTCCCCCACAGCACAGGGATGTGGCTCTGGTCCAAAGCTCACCTCAATGAGAGGCTTCCCATCATCTCCAGCCTGCTTTGGATCTGGCCCCAAAAGCTAGAATTTCAAATGTGTCAGCACCCGCTCCCCCACTGAGAACAATGGAGTATCACACACACACTACTATTGAGAACAATGGATCATCCCTTTCCCCCGCCCCTAGAGAACGGCCAACTCCTAACCCGGGCACAGAAAACAATGGCGAATCCTCCTCCCTCCCCCACTGAGACCAATGGGAGCGGAGCACTTTTGGAAATCTGGCTCTGCACAAGGTACCAGGCTGGCGAGAACCAGGCCGTGGGGGCACTCGGGTCGGCCCAGCTTTAATCACGGGTAGGAACTGAAACCTGAGCCGTGGGCGCACTCTGATTTTGGCTGAAGTCAGTTGGGAGCAGGGTTAAGTTACACAGAAATGAGCCCCCACTCTTCCCAGAATCAGAGTGAAACCAGTTTGACCGGCCCGGTGCAGGCTCCTGGTGTTTAGCCAGCGCCACTGAATTCGAGAGCGTTACGCTGGTGTGAATGAGATTCAGCCCAGTGGAGTCATGCCAGATTCACGCTGAGCTCAGAAGCCAGCCAGTGATTTTAACGCAGAGTGCGTGGGGGGGGGCGGAGGGGAACCTTGCCCGTGAGTGACTCCCAGCACAGGGGGAGGGCTCGGGGGCACTGGGATCCTCAGCAGAGCTGGATGTGAAGCGCAGAGCTGGATGTGAAGCAAAGGCCACATCTTCCCAACAGGGCACCCGATGCCAACCCAGTTCGCTGCTGGAGTGTAAAGAGAACTGAACCTGCAGGAGCCCTAAAGTCTGAGCTGTCCCTGTTAAGGGGATGTGGGGCAGTCCCATCTACACCACCACTAACTCAGGGGACCCAGGAGCTCACCTGGGTCTTCTACCTGGGCTAAATGCTTAGCCTGCCTGCGTTAGGGGGCCCGGTAAGACCCAGCCTCACTACACGTTTGAGCCACATAACTTATTGCAGGGTTATGTACCAGGTGCCTGCAAAGACAGGGGCAGGGATTGCAAAGGGGTACGTTGGGGGGGAAGCCTCTGTTTCCCCAGAAGGCTGCTTCTTATAGTCCATGGGCATTCCTTCCCAGCATGCACTGCTGCTGAGTCTACAAGGCCCACCAGTCCTCCTGGACTACAAGTCCCAGAATGCTTTGCCAGGCCCCAGTCCCAGCTCACCCCTCAGGACTAGTCTCTGCGGTTGGTCAGCTGGGAGGTTACCTACACGGGCGCTCACCTGCAGGGCATGCAGTGGTGGCCAGGTGAGAAAGAAATTACACGTGCACCTGCCTTGGCCTCCGGTGGAGCCGGGCCGCACAGCTCGATTGGTCTGCTCTGATGCCGCAGTTCTGACAGCGTCGCGCAGGATAGCAGCTCTAACCGGGTTGTTAAAAGTCCGGTCGGCAGCGCAGCAGGGGCCCGGGGCTAAGGCAGGCTCCCTACCTGCCCTGGCTCCGCGCAGCTCCCAGAAGCGGCTGCCAGGTCCCGCAGGGAGACTCCATGCACTGCCCCGGTCCCGAGTGCTGGCTCCGCAGCTCCCATTGGCCGGGAACCGTGACCAATGGGAGCTGCGGGGGCAGTGCTTGTAGGCGCGAGGGCAGCACGCAGAGCCTCCCTGGCTGCCCCTGCGCCTAGGAGCCGCAGGGACCTAGCGGCCACTTCCTGGGAGCCATGGTAAGCTCTCAAACTCTCAACTGGAGCCTGTACCCCGTACCCCCCCACACACACACATCCCAACCTCCTGCCCCAGCCCTGAGCCCCTGCACCCCAAGCCCCTCCTCCCCGGTCCCACCCCAGAGCTTGCACCCCCAGCCAGAGCCCTCACCCCCTCCCTCACCCCCCAATTCCCTGCCCCAGTCTGGTGAAAGTGAGTGAGGGTGGGGGAGAGCGAGAGACAGGGAGGGGGGATGGAACAAGTAGGGCGGGGCCTATGAGAAGCGGTGGGGCCTCAGGGAAGGGGTGGGCCAGGGATGTTCAGTTTTGTGCGAGTAGAAAGTTGGCAGCCCTAAGTGACCCCAGCGCGCACACACCCCCTGGTCCTGCATTTCCCCCACACCGTCTGCCCCGCGGCAGCCAGCCCTCTCCTGGAACACTCTGAGCATTAAGGGCCGTGGGGCTCCTTTATAAAGATAAAAGCGCAGCTTATGCCTGGCCCCGGAGGTAAGGAGCCCGTCAATGCAAACACAGCACTGCCAGGGGTCGGATTAAACCTACAACACGTTTATTGACAAAAGCTGGAGGTTTGAAGTGAGCCCGAGTACGAGGGATAAAGATAAAATGGTGACAAGCGAATAAAAGTGATCAAGTGGCTGAGACGCCATAAGCTACAGCCTTGGGTCAAGGCTGATTTCCAGCCAATCCTTTTCCTCCCAGCCATGGCCGACCTTCTCTCAGTCAGGCCTGGGCACAGACGTGCAAGGGGCTGGTTTCCCTCGTCTTCCTAGGTGACCTATCTTTGCCTAAGCAGGTTTCTCGCTCTCATCAGTTCCCAGGGACTTCAAATCCCCCTCTTCCTTGCTTGAAGGCTCCATCTGTCTGGCCTTGCAAGAGCTGTGGCCGCTTGCATCTGTCCGGATGGCTTCGTGTATCGTCACTGTTTTGTCCCCAGACGCGGGCTGACCCCTGCTGTTCTCCCCTGCCTGGGGACGTCCCACCCCTGCCCATTCCTATATCAATGGGGTTTGCATTGGGTTTGGCCGCACTTTTGTTAATTTCGTTGGCGACGGGGAGCAGCTGCCTTCCCTCCTGTCTGGCAGAAATCCTTTGGGGCCAGACTTTACGGTGTAATGCCAGCGAGGAGCCATAATTCCTCCCCTGGTGTTAGTACAGACAGGTTACAAGATTCATCACCATTAGCGCTCATAAGAGAGCTGACTAGCTACTCTTTTACGACAGTCATATTGTCTGCAATCAGTTCATTGACCTGCCTGGCGTTTGCGCTTCCACCTCCTCGTCTTTATCATCCAGTTAACCGCTGCGGTGCGGTCTCAGATGAAGTCCCTTTTCTCCTCCCGGGCAGGGAAGATTTCACGCTCTCCGCCTCGCTGGTGTTGGGTGGTGGTGACCTCCTCCCCTCGTTAGCGTGATGGCTTTGTTTATCTTTTATACCCGTGATCCATCATTGGCCTTAGCCCGAGCACCAGACTGGTCAGCCATGCAAATCCACAGTCCTTTGTCTAGGACAAACCTGTTCATTGCCTTGACCGGGGCTTGGCCGTCTGATTTTAAACATGTTCCAATGACATCGCCGGGAGAGAAGTCATGAATTGCTGTCTAACGCTGTCGCCGAGATTTTACAATGACACCATTGGCCAGCGTGTTCGCGGTTGTCACATGGTAGCTCACAAGGCAGATTTGGTACAAAATAGCCTGGCGGTAGCGTGGATTTATGGGCCCCCCCCAAGCCTCTCGCACGCCAGTGGCTCCACACTTATCAACCCCCCCCCCCCACCGCTTCCGGCGTGCCGCGAACAGCTGATTCGTGGTGTTCGAGCTCTGGGAGGGAGAGGGAGGAAGCAGGGAAGAGGCGGGTTGCGGGGGTGGAGCAGGGGCAGGAAGAGTCAGGGTGGGGGCTTGGGGGAAGGGGAGGAGTGGGGGGCGGGGCCTGGAGCAGAGGGGGGGGCAAGCACCCCCCGGCAAGATGAGAAGTCGGCGCCTATGGTCCCGGTGGTGCCCCACATTTTCGGGTGGCGTATGCTGCTTATGCCTAAGAACGGCCCTGAGCGTGTAGGGTGTGAAGACAGGTGCCTAGGGTAATACCCCATCGTCGCCCCCCCCCACAATTCTAATCAGCTTCTGTCCGAGCCACACGTGCACACACACACACACACACTCAAGCGATGTCTTTGGGGTACAGGCACCTCCAGCTCTGCCAACCCAGCCAGCAGGGAGTGGGCTGCAAACTCCTAGGGCTGGAAAACTTCATCCAGGAACTATACAACTCTGAGCAGCCTTCTCCATGGCTGAGACACAGGCAGCAGAGCAGCATGGGGGCATCTGGGCTGAACAGTCAGCAGGAGCAAGGTGGGAAACAGATGGAGAAGACCCCCCCAGCCCCCAGCTCTCTCCTCCCCTCCAGCTCAGGCATTTGCTGAAGGTTTAATGGCGTCTCAAGACCATGGCCTAACAGTCCCTCCCCAAGCCCCTGACATCGGAGACCAAGGACCAAGCCCTCTGCTGATATTAGAGTGACCAGATGTCCCGATTTTATAGGGACGGTCCCGATTTTTGGGTCTTTTCTTATATAGGCTCCTATTATCCCCCACCCCTTGTCCTGACTTTTCGCATGTGCTGTCTGGTCACCCTAGCTGATATCCACCGGCACCAGGCCATTGCCTGCTTCCAGCCACTTACGCTAGGAGGGAATCTTGCCTCCAGCAGACGCATTCCCATAGGAGGGTGCTGGGCCTGGCCAGACCTGGCCAGAGGGGGAATGAACCAAAGGAATTAGCAGGCAGAATAGCCCCCATAAGACACCAACTATCCGTCCCCCTTGGGCCAGGGCAGGAGCGTTCCCCGTTGTCTGTAGTGCACCCCCAGCCTCGTCGGCAGCCCAAGTGATGGGGCTCCCCCTGCAATCCCAGGAGACAACCCTGCAGCGAGAACGGGCAGGAAGATTTCCCTGCTGTTCAGCTACATTTCCCCTGGGCTTAAGGTCACCCCGTCCTCCTAGCACTGCCCTGGGGTCATCCTGAGCTCCCCTAGGCACCCAAACCACACCCCCTCCTTGGGTGTTCACACCCTCCACTAATCGCTGTATGAGGGGAGCTCCTAGCAGCCCCAGCTGGGATCGGGGTGGGGGCTCTGTGCAGACACAGAGAGACAGTCCCTATCCCAAAGAGATCTCAGGCTAACGAGACCCGACAGACATGGCCGGGAGGGGAAACTGAGGCACGGAGCAGGGCAGGGACTTGCCCAAGGCCACCCAGCAGGTCAGAAGCAGAACAGGGAACAGGACCCAACACTTTTCCAAGGCTGACCAGGCATTCAGCCCCCCATCCTGGCTCCCTGACGTGGCAGCACAAAAACACCATTGCAGGTGGCTGCTCTGAATCCTGCCTCACTTGGTCCTGTCTAAAAGCCACGCGTGAAATGAGGGGGCCGGGTCTCAGCCTGGTCTTTGGTGGGTGGCCACAGCGGCTGCCCAGCAGGAATGCCAGTGCCATGGGAACACAGATCAGAGGGGATTTGGATTACGGCTGAATGGGCTGTTGCAGGGGAAGGGGCGTTCCCCACTCTACAGGGTGGCGATTAGCTTGCTGGGCAGTTTTCCTCCATCAGAGCAGGCTAGATGGGGTCCCGGGAGCCAGGTGAGCTGAGTTCTAAGCCTGGCTTTGCTGGAAAACGGCCACGGCACCATAATCACCCCGTGCCTCAGTTTCCCGCTCTGAAGAGTGGGGACCATGGTCGTGCAAGCCCCACGGAGCAGAGCTCTGCGAGCGCTGCTCACTGTGACCACAGCCTGCCCTAGCAATGGGTTTTGCCCAGGATAGGGTGTGGGAAGGAAAGGAGCGGTGATCACACCTTCCCAGCCCACGGGCGGGCTGGGATCCTTGCGTCCCCTTGTTTTCTGAGACTCAGAAGAACGGCCTGACTGGGTCAGACCAAAGGTCCATCCAGCCCAGTAGCCTGTCTACCGACAGTGGCCAATGCCAGGTGCCCCAGAGGGAATGAACAGAACAGGGAATCATCAAGTGATCCATCATCCCCTGTCACCCATTCCCAGCTTCTGGCAAACAGGCTAGGGACACCATTCCTGCCCATCCTGGCTAACAGCCACTGATGGACCTGTCCTCCATGAATCTCTCTAGCTCCCTTTTGAACC
The DNA here is from genome assembly GCF_020497125.1 of Mauremys mutica. NCBI lineage: Eukaryota > Metazoa > Chordata > Testudines > Geoemydidae > Mauremys > Mauremys mutica. Next base: position 21,189,448 of record NC_059088.1, on the reverse strand, counting down.
CCGATATCACAACTCCTTTCCCCAGCGGCGGGTTCTGGGTGATTTGCCAGGCCCATTATGAGCTGATACAGGGCACGAAGCCCAAGGAGGCTGGTACTCCGGAGCTCTTCCCTGAAATTACTTCCAAGAGCAGAGACGTTTTTTAAAAAATGAGCACGTGTGTGTGAGCGAGACCCGGCGCATCTAATTGGCTGGGCTTGGCTGTCCGAGTTAGCTGAAAATTACTGAGCCGGAGTGGAAGCGATTTGTTCAGGCAGCGAATTAGATCCTGCAGCAGCAGCCAGCCGGACGTACCGAACCTCATTTGCCCCAGCCAGTGATTGAATGTTCCAGCAGGCTGTGGCTGGTTTCCATAGAGAAGCACCAATTGAGGCAGCACATACACACACACACACAACAGGGAAGGTCTGGCTCTAGTCCCCGCTGCGTGCCCCTCTGTAGCCCTGCCCACAGGCTATGGCCCCACCCGTCCAGCAGGGCGGCAGTAGAGCGGCAGGTTTCAGTGATAATGAATGGGACGGTTCACACCTCTCGGAGCCGTCGGGTCAGGCTGGCTGCAGACTCAGGCAGGCTCGGTTACACTCAGGGCATATTTTCTTGGCATCCCTGAGGGCTAGAACCTGTTTAAAAAAACCCCAAGAACATTGCGATTCTGCTCTCATCACGGCAGACCAGGTGCGGATGCTTCAGGCCTCAACCCAGCTCTGTCTGGCTCCCAAATTAGTGGGACCAGGTTCACGAGCTGGCCCTGAGAAGGCCCAAGTGCTGCCCTGCACCCTCGCCCCAGCTGGGCCTCGTTACACACAGGTCCCTTCTTTTTACGCTTTGTGTTAAAGCAGAGGCTATAGGCACCAGCTGAGGTCAGGGCCAGGGGCGGCTCTTGGAATTTGGCCGCCTCAAGCAGGGCGGCACGCTGCAGGGGGGGCGCGCTGCCGGTCGCCGGTCCTGCGGCTCCGGGGGACCTCTTGCAGACGTGCCTGCGGAGGGTGCGCTGGTCCTGCGGCTCCGGTGGACCTCCTGCAGGCATGCCTGCGGAAGGTCCGCCGGAGCCGCCTGCCGGCAAAATGCCGCCCCAAGCGCGCGCTTGGCGCGCTGGGGTCTGGAGCCGGCCCTGGTCAGGGCATCAGTGTGCCAGGCACATCGGGAGAGGCCGGCCTTGCCCGGACGACCTCAACACAACTGACTTTGGCAGAGCCACCGTGACAATTAATCCAGCGTCTCTCTGCGCCCCAGGGCAGCCTCCTTTCAGGGCCTAATCCTGTGATGGCCACAGCTGTCTGCTGAAGCCAACAGCAGCTCTGCACCGAGGAGGACCCAGGAGCAGGGCCCCTCCGGCTTTCCGGTCTGGCCAGCGTTATCCTGACAGGCCTGGTACAGCCTCGTCACCCCAGCTCCGCTGCAGAGCCGGCAGCTAAGCACAGCACTGGAGCAAGAAAACCGTTCCAGCTCCTCACAGTCTTTAATGTATTCAGCCTCCCAACCCCCCCCCCCCCGAGGCAGGGCTCTTGTCCCCAGGGGACAGGTGGGGACACTAAGGCACAGAGATGCCAAGGTTACATCTGCAAGTCTCTGTGCCTCAGTTTCCCTTCCCACCCTTGTCTACTTAGACTGTGAGCTCATCAGGGCAGTGACTGTCTCTCACGCTGCGTCTGTGCAATGAGTCCCTGATCTCAGCTGGGACCACTAGCTGCTGTGTTAATATGAATATAAATACCCGACATGTGGCTAAGCTCTCGGGCGTACCTGGAAAGGCAGCTAGCTTTACTTATGGGAAGCACATAAATAACCCACGGAACTCACTGCTACATGATAAACAAACAAAGAACTGAGCCAAGATTTAAAAAGAAAGAAGTGAGAGTCTGTGTCTATTATACAAACTACAGACACAAAGCGGCTTCTGTGCAGCTCAAGTTCCAACACCGTCGCCTTTGTTTACCAGGGCTCACACCCTCTACAGAAAACAGAGTCCTCTAGTTTTACAGAATAATGCATTACAAGCTAACATCTTGTCATCCATCCTCAAGCTTCAGGGCATAAGCTGATCCCCAGCAGGAGGTCAGGAAGAAATGTTCCGAACCTGTTTTCTTCTCCCCACTGGGTGTGGGGCTCCGCTGATCAATCCGATCTGCTCTGGGAAATAGTTTCATGGATTTTAAGGCCAGGAATCTGACCCCCCACATAATAAAGGCCACACATACAAATCTGAGAGGAGGAAGCCTCCCTGGTTTTGTAAAGGGGAAACTGAGGCACAGCATGGGTAAATGATTCACCTGACAAGTCAGAGCCAGGCATAGAACCCAGGGGTCCTGCTTCCGGTCTCTGGCTCTGATCTGTAGGCCTCCACACACACACGCCATGGCCTCAGGCAGGTGGGCATAACTGTAGCAGTGCCTGACCCAGTGCCAATTGAACTGTGCACCCCCACATGGTCAAAGGTGAGAGGTGACTCATCTTCCTCAATACACAATTACACACACAATCCACACACCCCGCCACATAGTCACAACTGATATTCAGGCACAGACACACACACACAAAATCCACACACCCTGACACACAATCACAACTGATATACAGACACACACACACACACACACACACAAGCCGCACACCCCGCCACATAGTCACAACTGATATACAGGCACAGACACACACACCCACACACACAAAATCCACACACCCTGACACACAATCACAACTGATCTACAGATACACACACACACACACAATCCACACACCTCGCCACATAGTCACAACTGATATTCAGGCACAGACACACACACCCACAAAATCCACACACCGTGACACACAATCACAACTGATATACAGACACGCACGCACACACACACACACACACACACAATCCACACACCTTGACACACAATCACAACTGATATACAGTCACAGATACACACACACAAAATCCACACACCCCGACACAATCACAACTGATACACAATCACGCCCCAAGCCGCCACAATCACACACCTCCCAACACATCCTCACTCTCACCCACAATCAGCCCCCCAAAACACACATTCAGACACATAATCGCACCCCCATCCCATCTCCCTATAGTCACACCTCCCAACACAAAGGCACACACCTTGCACACAAAAGCAGACTCTCCACGCAAAGACCCACACAGAAGGGGGAAACAACTGATCGTACGGGTGAAACCGACCAGACAAACGCACAAGGCTCCCACGTTGCAAGGGAGCGAAACATTTTTCTCCGCGGATCAGCCAGGCTTTTTCCTACGTGCATCAGATATCGAGGGAGCACCCAGAGTAGGGTGACCAGAGGCTCCTATTACCCCCCACTCCGTCCCGATTTTTCACACTTGCTGTCTGGTCACCCTAACCCAGAGCCCCTCACTGACACCCCCCCCCCCCGGTGCTGCACACCCAGTCCCTGCCGCAAAGAGCCGATGGCCTGGAAACAGAGCCCAGAGAAGGGACTTGCCCAAGTCCTGCAGCAGGGCCCCTGGCTGAGCTGGGTAGAACCCAGGTGTCCTGGCTGCTACGCCAGCGTGTGGTGCACTTCACCACGCCCAGGTCTCTGCTGCATCACACTCGATTCCAGCGGCTCGGCGTGGCCCGTGGGCTCAGGCTTTGCAAAGGGCTCGGCCCACGTGCGCTCGGGGCACAGCTGGGGAGCAGAGGGTGAAACACGGCGGCATGTGGTTGCATTTTCCTTCCCAGATCCCCACTCAGCCCTCCCCACCCCCCCATCTGCTTTGGTTTGTTTTCCCACCAGCTCCACTATCAAGTGCTATTTATAAAGCCCCCTCCTCCCCCGAACGCTCTTAGATTTTAAATTACTTCGTTTAAAATAATAAGAGGAATGTATCTCCCCAGCAGTGCGACGCGCTGGCTATTGGCCAGGCGACGACAATCGAAAGCAGGTGTCCCTGGCTGGACGGATCGCAGCCAAACAAGGCCAGGAACTGAGCGAACCATGCCAATTTCCCCTCTCCCTTCCTGCAGCCAGGCCCAGAGCAGAGGGCTAGATCCTCGGCTGGTGGGAATCAGTGCAGCCCCGCGGATTTACCCCAGCTGAGATCTGGCCCAGAACCTCTGGCCCCCGTTTGCTCTGGTTGTTCTTTAGCTGTCCAGGCTAATGGGGAGCTGTAGCCGCGTCTGCCCTTAGAGGGCAAAACTGGCAGCTGCGCTGCGCGGGCTGGGTTGTTATTGTAGGGTTGCGCCTCAGGCTGAGCCTGTCTGTTTTCGTAGGCTCATCCATCAGTGCAAGGGGTGAACACACCAGCTTGTTATCATCAGACTACTCATGAGTGCAGGGGCCATGAACCAGTTTGTTTTCATAGGGCTTTGCCTCAGTGATGGGGCTGGTTTGTTATTGTAGGGTCAGTCAGTGCAGGGGCTGTGCATGCTGGTTTGGTATTGGAGAGTCGGTCAGTGCAGGGGCTCTGCATGCTGGTTTGGTATTGTAAGGTCAGTCGGTGCAGGGGCTGTGCATGCTGGTTATTGTAGGGTCAGTCGGTGCAGGTGCTGTGCATGCTGGTTATTGTAGGGTCAGTCGGTGCAGGGGCTGTGCATGCTGGTTTGGTATTGTAGGGTCAGTCGGTGCAGTGGCTGTGCATGCTGGTTTGGTATTGTAGGGTCAGTCGGTGCAGGGGCAGTGCATGCTGGTTTGGTACTGGAGGGTCAGTCGGTGCAGGGGCTGTGCATGCTGGTTTGGTATTGTAGGGTCGGTCGGTGCAGGGGCTGTGCATGCTGGTTTGGTATTGGAGGGTCGGTCAGTGCAGGGGCTCTGTATGCTGGTTTGGTATTGGAGGGTTGGTCGGTGCAGGGGCTGTGCATGCTGGTTTGGTATTGGAGGGTTGGTCGGTGCAGGGGCTGTGCATGCTGGTTTGGTATTGGAGGGTCGGTCGGTGCAGGGGCTGTGCATGCTGGTTTGGTATTGGAGGGTCGGTCGGTGCAGTGGCTGTGCATGCTGGTTTGGTATTGTAGGGTCAGTCGGTGCAGGGGCAGTGCATGCTGGTTTGGTACTGGAGGGTCAGTCGGTGCAGGGGCTGTGCATGCTGGTTTGGTATTGTAGGGTCGGTCGGTGCAGGGGCTGTGCATGCTGGTTTGGTATTGGAGGGTCGGTCGGTGCAGGGGCTGTGCATGCTGGTTTGGTATTGGAGGGTCGGTCGGTGCAGGGGCTGTGCATGCTGGTTTGGTATTGTAGGGTCGGTCGGTGCAGGGGCTGTGCATGCTGGTTTGGTATTGGAGGGTCGGTCGGTGCAGGGGCTGTGCATGCTGGTTTGGTATTGTAGGGTCAGTCGGTGCAGGGGCTGTGCACGCTGGTTTGGTATTGTAGGGTCATCAGTGTTGCACAGGGAGGATGCGCTCTAGGGCCAGCAGAGGTAGCTTTGCTGCTCCCTTGCTGGAGTTCTGTTTCAAAGGCGAGCGGTGGCTCACCGTGCATCGCCTTCGCCTCTTACCGCGCGGCTGATTAATATTCTGCGGCGGGAGGCCCAGCTGTCACAGCAGAGGACTGCAAGTGAAACGAGTGGGCTCCGGAGGATTGGCCTGGGAGCGTCCCGAGTTCATAAATAATCCGGGACTCACTGCTCCTTCTTAAATATTTGAAGCAGAGTTTTTCCAAAGGCAGTTTAAGTGCTCCGTGCATAATTCTGTATTTAATGGCACTTCAAATAAACGAAACGGATTCAAATCCTGGCGTGGGATTCAGAGGGACTGGCAAAGGAACAGCCTCAAACCAAGAAACTCCCACCCCATTAGCGTAGCTAGGCCTAGATAAACATTGGTTTGTTATTGTAGGGTCTCCTGCTCAGTCTGGCTTTATTGTAGGGTAAAAATTGTCCCAACGTGCCCAAGCCTCATTTTCAAAAGTAACTAAGGCCAAGATACTCAAAGGTGTAGAGGTTCCTTATTCCCACTGATTTCACTGGGTGTTGACCCCCTAAATACACAGGAGTTAGACACCTAAATACCTGGGAGGAACTTGGCCTTCGCGCTTTTGAAAATGGGACTTAGGCACTTTGGAAAATGTGACCCTGTCTAGTGACTCGACCGCTGGACTGGGAGTCAGGCCCCCCGGGTTCTAATCTTGGCTGAGCCACATTTGTTCACTGGAAATGATCTGCCCCACGCAAATGTCCATTTTCATTCCAATTTTCAGTTTGCCGACCAGGGCAAATTCAACCGAACAGCATCGTGTTGAATCAACCTTGCCAACCCCAGCACGGCTCCGTTCGGCGTTCAAACGGCATTTCATTTTGCTCTTTGGCTGTGGAAAACCGTTGGTTTAACCATTTCACGTGGGGGAGTTTTCGATTTTTTTTCATCTACTTTTTCCAATGGAAGAGGGGGGAGGTTAGAGTCGGGACGGGAAACACTTTCTGACACTTTTTTGAACCGAACAACATGTGAAGAAGATTACGAGGCCAGAAGGGACCACTGGGCTCATCTAGCCTGATGTCCTGTGTTACACAGGCCAGAGACCTGCCCCCCCAAATTCTAGACTGTAAAACGGCCAATGAGAGCTACTTTCTCTCCTTTTCATAACTTCCCCCAACCTTTCTCCAGTGGCAACAAGAGACAAGGCCGTATAAACCCCGAAGCCCCAAACCAATATGGAAACGGACGATTTCGATTTCCCAAAATGAAACATTTTAAAGCCGAAACAAAACCAGAAATTTGTCCCTTCCTAGCGGACTGCCATTGCGAAATGTTCCTTTTCCTGATGTTCCACAATAAACTGGGGTTTTCCCGTGGGAAAATCTTGCAGGGGGATTTTTTCCAGTGTCCCAGCTGGCTCTGACACTGGCCTGCAGGGTGACCATAAGCACTTACGCGCTCCAGGCCTCAGTTTCCCCTGCCGCCTTTTATTTACATGGTGAGGCCCAGATCCTCAAAGGTAACTCACATGCACCTTTGAGGCTCTGGGCCTAAGAGCTTTGTCTCTCGCTCTGTGTCTGGCAGAGCCCAGCACCAGCAGCGTGGAAGCCTGAGCTCAATTGGCGTTACCGTAATACACCTAATTGTTTTCTCCGGAGGGCTGGGCTGGTGACACACATTTCCTTTGTATTTTTAAGAATGAACAGCAGGGAAAGACCTGCCTGGAGGAACCTCGGCTGTTTCCCAGGGCCTGGGGATCCCAGGGAATGAGATGTGGTTTATGCCACTGTTTTTCCAATCCGGTCCGGATTTGATTCAAAGCCATCAGACCCGAGTCTCTGCTGCAGGGCCCGATTTTCCTGCGCCCTGCCCCTTGGGCACTCAGTTACACCCGAGCCCAGTGGGTGGGAAAAGCCACCCGAGCCAGTGGCTGGCTGTCCAGGCTGCACTGCACAGGGCAGGGGAGAACCGGGCCCTTCCCGAGCTTGCTGCTGAGACGAGTTTGCAGGGTCTCATCCCAGTTCCCCGCGCACACAGGCCAGTGGCACCCAGCCGTCACTCCAGCTGGCTCCTCACGGACAGCCCCAGCAGAGGGGCCAAGGATCCAAGGGGACGCAGAGGCCAGCTGCCCTTGTGCCTCACTAAGGGGGTCCAGCAGGGCAGCGGGTGGGGCAGACGGAGGCATCCAGCCGGCAGAGCCCTCGCTGGAGATGCAGCTGCAGGGAAGAATGGCCGGGCCAGATTAACTCCCTGGCCTGGACGGGGTGTCACTGAATCCCCATTGTGCAACCTCCCCCCCCAGCATCCTGTGACACCCCTCGCCCCGGCACCACCTACCTGCAGGAAGCACTGCTGTGAATGCAGCTCCTTAGGACTGCAAGGCCCATTCATCGCCCAGCCGGGGAAGGAACTGCTCCGAACAATGCCCCCACACGGGGAACAATGCCTGGGCCCCAGGCACCCGGCAGCCGGGCTGAGACCCATTGTCAGAGCTGATCTGGGAGAAACGGGGATGTGGGGGGAGCCTGGTACAACTCTGCTGGGCCCCCCATGAGCCTGGGCTCAGCTACTTGCCTCTGCAGCTCTCCTGGGCCCCGTGCACTGAATGCACCTGAGGGCTGGCGCAGCCGTGGGGACCTGTCTGTTGCTGGGCAGGGCTAGGCGTGTGTGTGTACGTGTGAGTGTGAGGGGGGTGTGCCTTCACGCCAAGTCCCAGGTGCGCTGATGGGGGTTGGGGACCCTAGAATTGTGGAGATGCGGGTGTCCGTGGCTCTGTCTGCACTGCAAAAAAAGGGGGCTCTTAACTGGGGGCTCGCTCACCCAGTGCCCATAGCAACGCTTGGCTTTTAGCTTGGGTGAGCGGCACAACTGCCCTCGCCCCCGCCCCAGGCTGCCCGACAGTCTGGCCCTGGCGCTGTAGCCGGCGTTCAGAACACCCCTCTGTGTGTGAGCGGGGCTGGGAGGACGGGTTTGTCTGTGGGTGTGTCGCTGTGTGGGTGTCTGTTGGGGGGGCGGAGTGGGGGCAGAGGTGTTGGTGTGTGCGGAGCTGGGTATTTCGTGGCTCTGAAAGGAAGGGGGTGTGGATGCGGAAGTGTCAGAGAGGGGAAGGGGGGGTGTGTGTATGTGTGTGTAGCTGGGATGCAGGGGTGTTTGTGTAGCTGGGATGCGGGGTGGGGTAGAGCTGGGGTGCAGGGGGGTGTGTGGAGCTGGGGTGCAGGGTGTGTGTTTTGAGCTGGGATGCAGGGTGTGTGTGTGGAGCTGGGGTGCAGGGGTGTGTGTTGAGCTGGGATGCAGGGTGTGTGTGTGGAGCTGGGATGGACAGGTATGTGGAGCTGGGATGCGGGGGTGTGCGTGGAATTGGGATGCAGGGTGTGTGTGTGGAGCTGGGATGCAGGGGGTGGGGGGTGGAGCTGGGATGGACGGGCATGTGAAGCTGGGATGCCGGGGGTGTGTGGAGCTGAGATGCGGGGGGGGCGTGGAGCTGGGATGTGGCGGGGGGGTGGAGCTGGGATGCAGGGGGTGTGTGGAGCTGAGATGCGGGCGGGGGGGTGGAGCTGGGATGCAGGGGGTGTGTGGAGCTGGGATGCGGGCAGGGGGGGATGGAGCTGGGATGTGGCGGGGGCGTGGAGCTGGGATGTGGCGGGGGGGTGGAGCTGGGATGCAGGGGGGGGTGGAGCTGGGGGGGGATGTATGGGGAGTGCCATCAGGCCTGTTGCACCAGGATTTTGCACATCTGGGGCAGAAGGTGTCAGCTGTTCAATAGATGCCCCAGCGATACCCGGGAATGGCAAATCCTGTGCCCGGGGCGGGGCTGTCACGCGGAGGAATAGGGTGGTATCCCTTTAAATCGCCTGCGAGCCTTCTAGCCGCACTCACTGTGCTCCTTGGTTTAGAAGCTGCCAGGTGCCAGCCAGAGCCGCGGTGTGACTAGGCCTGGCACATTCGGCTGTAGGTGCTACAATCAGCCATGTCCCTCCCCCTTACCCAGTGCTGGGCCGCCACAGATTTCAAAGCGCTTTGCCACGGAGCTGGGTATCGTCATACAAATGGGGAAACTGAGGTACAGAGCGGGGCCGTGACCTGCCCAAGGTCACCCAACAGGCCAGAGCCAGGACTTAGAGCCCACCCACCCCCACCCCGGTCCTAGGACCCTATCGCCTAGACCAAGCCAATAAACGATGGCTTGTCTGGCGCCTTCCTGTCCTAATGATGATGTAGGGAACTAACCCCACAGTGTGTGGGGGGGGGAGGGGGCGGCTAGCCCGGGTTTCAGCCTGGCCTGGATTCTGGGAACTTTTATTTGCCCTGCTCCTAGAACAAATCCCCGCTGCATTTTTTAAATGATTTTGGGCCAAACCTTGGTGTCTTGCTAGCACACCCTGGCGGTGAGGCCTGTGTATTACGTGCTCGAGTGGCTCCACGCCAGCCCTTAGCCACATCACACTATGGCTGGCGGCCTGGCCGACGTGGCTCCCCCGGCGGCCTCGTGCCGGGCTGTGCTGGGAGACAGGCCGCTGGAGGCCGACTGGCCTGATCTGGCAGCGGGAGCTTAGCTCGGGCAGCCAGCAGCTTCCCCGTCACCCCCTGCCTTGCACAACCCCCAAACGAAGACAGCCCGAGGCAGGAGTCTGCTCCTTGGCTCTGCTCCTGCCTGCGGGGAGATTCAGCCATCCCTTCCGTGCCACATGCACGAGATCCCGGCGTGTGTCATGGGCAGGGCCAGTGGCAGATCGATACCTGTACACAAATGCACACACCCACCCGCATAAATGTACACCTGCCCCCCCCGACACACACACACACACAAAACCCCTCCTGTCACACACGTGTTCCTCACACATCCCGGGGCATAGCCAGGCCGCTGCTCTGGGTCGATGGGGTCATGCAGGAGCAGCCCCAGGTACTGAGGCTGCACCGGACTCAGCCGGGAGCTCGTGAGCCAGGCCCTTGGAAGGAGTTTTGCCATAAAAGGAGCAACGTCCTTGTTCCAACAGCCTCCCCTAGTGGCTAACGCTGGCTTAGGAAGTGCTCGCCCATCGAGCTCGGTGGACTCATTGCACCGTAGCACCGACGGATGGATTTTTTCTGCATGTGGCATATCCCTGGGGGGATGGAGCAGTTTGCTCTGCAGTCACCGCCCGCTGGTTTAGTTATTGATCTATCGATCGTGCACCGTGTTACGCTCTCTGCATCGACTGGGAACAGTTCTCTGCCCATGTTCCCTGGCTGCTTTCTGTGTCACCTCAACCGTTCCACCGCCAGCTGGGGCATCGTGGCTTGACTCAGGGAAGGAGGGCAGAGCCCGGTGGCCTGTTGCTTGGGTGAATACTGGAAGAGGGAGGTGGGTGTCTGTGTGCATTTGTGTGCATGTGTGTATGCACGCATTTGTGTGTGTGCGCATGCATTTGTGTGTGCACGCATTTGTGTGTGTGTGTGTGCATGTATTTGTGTGTGTGCGCATGTGTGTATGCACACATTTGTGTGTGTGCATTTATATTCGTGTGTGTGCATGCATTTGTGTGTGTGCATTTATAGTTGTGAGTGTGCACATGTGTATGCATATTATGTGTGTGTGTGCGTTTATATTGTTGTGTGTGTGCCCACATTGGTGTGTGTGAGCATGCACGTCTGTGCGTGCGCATTTGTGTGTGTGTGTGCATGCATTTCTGTGTGTGCTTATTTCTGTGTGTGAACTGATGTGTATGTGCACGCATTTGGGTATGTGTGCATTTACGTGTGTGCACATACGTTTATGTAAGTGCGTGCGCATTTGTGTGTGCCTGTGCATTTATATGTGTGTGTGTGTGTGTGTGCATGCCTGTAAATCTGGTAACAATTATTGCAAGCTCTCCGGGGCTGTGACTGTCTCTGTTCTCTGCCTGTACAGCGCCTAGCGCAATGGGGAGCTGCTCCATGACTGTGCTACCATAATACACAATTAATACTAATAACGGGATGTGTTATGATAGCACCTGGTCCTGAGGAGCAAAGCGGAAAATTGTGCCGATTCTGCCAAATAATTCGGCTTCCTCCTGGCTAGAGGCATTTCAGAGGGACCTGACTAAGCCAGGCGAACGGGCAGGACAATGGCAAAAAATATGGCGTCGGCCAGTAATAGAGGTCAGAAGGAACCATCTGAGTGAGGCACATGCCGACCGGGTTCTCAGTGTGCTGTGGAGGTAGGAGAACGACTGGGTGTTACTACAGACAGCTCAGTGGAAACCTCTGCCCCGCCCCGGCCAACCAAACAACCCAAGCCTTAGGCTGTCAAAGGATTAAAATACAAACCATTGTCTACTCCCATTATGGCAGCCAGCGGATCACTGTGACCGGCAGTGCTGGGTTGGGTTCTGAGAGCCCCGTGTCAATTAGAATTGTTTAATTATGGTCACACATCCCTGTCTTAGAGAAACCAGAAGTAGGGGATCAGAGAGGAGTGATGGAAACAATCAGCAGCCCCAGGCAGTCAACATGCTTTAGCCCACAGGGCAGCAGACTGGGAGCCAGGCCACCTGGGTTCTAATCCTGGCTCTGCTGCTGAGTGAGTCACTACCCCTCTCCGTGCCTCAGTTTCCCCTCATGCCCTTTGTCTCTTTATACTGTGAGCCCTTTAGGGCAGGCACGATCTGTTAGCATGGAACGTACGTATGTATGTACAGCACCTAGCACCTTGGGGGGCGTCTGGGGGCTGTTGGGTCTGATTAACACTAACCTGTTCCCCGTGGTTGGTCCTTCCCTGGTAGTTCTGTATGGGCTCTCCATAGCCCTGGCAGACTCTGGTGGCTTCTCCGCTCCCGTGACATTGGTGGAACCTTCAGACCCAGCCTACGACCCGCAACATTCACCATTTCCAGCCAGAGGGAGAATTTGGTGGGCCAACAGGTCCCCCTCGTGGCCAGACCAGCTCAGCACGTGCTCATTGGCACGGACTCGCTGATGTCTGTTAGTTCTAGCCAGGTACCGTAGCCCCCAGAGCCCCGAAGCCAATTCAGGACCCCGTTGTGCCCAGCGTGAGAGACGGCCCCAACCCTGACAAGCTCCCAGGCTCAGCAGACAAAGGGAGAAAGAGGTTTGTCACAGGCAGAGCCAGGATCAGACTCCTAGCGGGTGGACTCTCTGTGGCCCATGCTGCTGCTCAAAAGGACCTGTTCCTGTAGGCCCCGCTTAACCGGTAGCCCCAGCCAGGACGTAGTGGGATGCTCCATCCAACATATATCCTGGGGCTCGGGCCATTCTTCCAGGGCTTCTAAACGCTAATCTTCTAGCTCAATCAGTCGAGGTTCATTTACTCAGCTCTGAAGACCCTGAGTTTGAATACATTGGCACGAGTGTGGTTGCTATTTTTTATCGTCTGTATTCGGGCAGCACCTTCCCCAGTCATGGCCCACGACCGCAGTGTGCCAGGCGCTGTACGAACACAGCACCGAAAGACACTGCCCGCCCCAAAGAGCTAAACGCCTGGTCCCCGCGGCTGTTCAGAAACCATTTTTGCAGCCCCAGCCCTAGTGAATTTCCTTCCCTTGCCTCTGATCTCTCCAACCTTCATTTGTTTCGCTCAGCGCAGACCAGCCGCCAGAGCCAACCTGCGCGGTTTGCTTCAAATGCCCCAAAGCTGATCATTTTGTTGTTTAAAATGGAAGATTTATTTGAATCTCTTCCTCCAGCCCCTGCACGCACCCCCGCTCACCCAGGGGCAAATCAATGTTCTCTTCTGCTCCTAGGAGCACATACTGTGATAGATGCAGCGTGCAAAGTAATTGGGATAAATGGCAGATGCAAAACCCCCTTAGGAAGCTGAAATCTGTACTGGGCTGGGCACCAGGGGCTGCTAAATTCTAAGCGAGTGCAGTGCTCTTGGCTCTGCGCCACACTGGAGCAAGGAAGTGACGGGATGAATGTCTGCGCTTTTGAGGGTAGCTTGTCTCCAAAGGATCCCGAAGCCCTTAGGACGGGATTGCCAAAAGGGCCTAAATCCCATTGCCCCTTGGAAAATCCAGCCTTGCTGAGCTGCTGGGCCATCTCCGCGGCAGTGCAGTGCATCTCTGCGGCGGGATGTGGCCGGCGTTTCATAGCGCACAGTGACCCTTTGGGACAGGAAGTGAAAAGGAGCTGATTGGCGTGGGGGTGCTGGGGGATGAAATGGATGAGCAAGGCTGGAATTTGGGTGGGATGCTGTGATGAACCCTGAGTGCGGTGGAAAATCCTCCCAGGCCTTTAATGCTGATTAGTGCCAGCTGCACGCTAATTGCTTCCCAGAAAGACGGGTGACCAGGCCCTTGATCTGATGAGCTCACAATATAAACATACTGCAGTAGATCAATATTGTCACAATTCAGGGCAACCGCCCCTGTGTTTCCCTTTTATAGTCCAACGCGGGCAGCCACCAGCCAGGTTCTAACTCTCCTGGTTGAGACCCGCGTCTCTCTCCCTCCTGACCAGGCTTCCCAGCTCCCTGATTAGACTGTGGATTCAGCAGCCAAATCCGACTGTCTCAGCAAACCTGCTCTGCCTTTCTGCTCAGAGACGGTGACAGGGTAATTGCTGCAGCTAGCAGGTGCCGCCCAACCTTTCTTGTACAAGCCCAGGTATTCGTAGGGTGGAAGCACTACAGAGAAAACAGTAAAAGAACATACACACACGCTAATCAGCTCACCAGAGATCCCTGCAAGTGTCTCCCACAAGGGCTCTGCCGGGCGAGGCCTCCATAAGGCGTCTCTGGTGTGGTCACAGGTTCATCCCAGCCTCAGCTGCGAACTAGCACCTAGTCTTATGGGGCCTCAGTGGGCCCACTCGTTCCAGCCCGTCTCTAAGGATTGGGGCCCTCTGCGGACCATTTGCTGCGTGTATTGGGGCCGATCTATAGTGCTAACCCCATCTTGCCTAGTGGTTAGGGCAGCGTGCTAGGATTGCAAACCTGGTTTCAGTTCCCACGTCTCCCTCTGAGCTGCTGGGTGAACTGGGGCAAGTTGCCCTCCCCTCTCTGTGCCTCAGTTTCTCCATCCTTTAGCAAGAACGTTGCGATCTAGGAATGAAAAGTCTCCTGGTGCAAACCTGGTGCACTTACAGATGAGATCACATTGCTTCAAGCATGGAAGGTAACGAAACCAGGAAAACCCAGGGTACAACAAACACGGCTGGGATTTAAACAGCCATCGCCAACGCAGCGAATGAGCTGAGAAACGGACGCAGAAGGGGGAAGCATTTGAAATCAATAAGCATCAGAAAAGACTCCGTCCCCTCCCAAGAAAAAGAGGGGAGTGGGGCTCCCACAGGAGAGGGGAGAGGGATCGGCAGCTGGGGGGGGTGAGGGGGTTCAGAAGCCAAGTGGGACAGCTGCACTCCCATGGGATGGGGAAGGGTGATCAGCAGCCAGGAGCTAATTAATGATCCTTCTCCATCCTTGCTAAGCTCCAACTTTTATTCCCATGATGCACTGGGGATTTGGTGGGGCCCAGATGACTAAGGGTTCTGGGGTTTGTGCCCAGATGCCAGGGTGATGGGCGTGGAGGTGTCACTAGAAATGGCTGGGTAGAGTCAGGGGGGAGGGATAGCTCAGTGGTTTGAGCATTGACCTGCTAAACCCAGGGTTGTGAGTTCAATCCTTGAGGAGGCCACTTAGGGATCTGGGGCAAAAACTGGTCCTGCTAGTGAAGGCAGGGGGCTGGACTAGATGACCTTTCAAGGTCCCTTCCAGTTCTAGAAGATTGGTATATCTCCAATTATTATTAAATTCCAAGGCTCCGGTTCCCACTCTCGCTCGCACCACGGCCAATCGGGAGCCAACACAGGGATGTGGGGTGAGCGGGAGGAGAACCACCAGGCACTGCCCCCCACCCCAAGCAGGCTGCTGCTGCAGGGACACCCCCCCACACCCCAGCCCAGATGCTGCTGCCGGGGGCTCCCTGCCACCCTACGAGGCAGCTGGCAGAGCCAGGGATGCCCTGGGCCCCGCGCAGAGCCCCCTACACGTTCAGCCACTTGGCACCACCCACCCAAGGGCTGGCAGGTCTGGGCGCAGCCTAGGGCACCACCAGGGCAGCCCCGTCCCTCCAGCACTGGCCACTGGCACAAAGAGTGGGCAGGGACCCTGGCTCGGGCATCACCAGATTAGTAGTGAATGAATTACCGTGGGCGTCGCTATAGATACTGGTTGCCATGGGCAACTGCTTCAAAGCATCCGAGGCATCGCTGTGCGCATGAGATCGAAGGCGATCAAGCCGGGGTCTCTGAGAAATGGGCAGAGGGGCATGGCTGGGAGATCAAGGGGGCCCGGGGGCCGATGTGGGCCAAGGGAAGGGCTAAGCTTTGGGGACCTTCTCTGGCCTGTGTCATCCAGGAGATCAGACTGGACGAGCACAGTGGTTCCTTCTGGCCTTGGAATCCGTGAATCTATGAACCGAACCCGTCCCGTGTTGAGCAGCCGGCGCCGTCTCCATACAACACTCTGCGGCTTGGGCAGGCCATCCCCGCTGCTCGGCATCGCTGCCAATGCAGAGCCCCTGGCCGGGGTGGCGAGGGACTGTGCCGCACATGGAGTTCTGCACACCGGTGGTATGTACCAGCAGTGCCCGCAACTGGTTCTTCCTGGGGTGTGTGGCTCTTTCCTGAGCCCCGACTCCGCTCGGCTCTTGTGCAGGGGGCGGGATGGAGAGGGGCAGGATGCTTGATCTGGGAGATGCTCATACAGAGAGATGCTCCGGAGTGGGACATAGTCACCGATCTTCCCAACTTCCAGGGTGTGCTGTGTGTACAGGGGACAACTTGGTGTCCCTCATACAGCATGTGTGTGTGTGTGTAGCTCTAGAACAGGGGGAGGGGTGCATGATTCAGATATAATGTACCTGTGGGGAAAGGTACATGTCTGCGTGTAACGTGTGTATAATGTGTTTCTCTGTCTGCATAGGTATGGATACACACACACTCTATACATGTACTGTACTGTATATAGTATAATGATAGAGAAGGGGTGTGAGTGTATATATATATATAGAGAGAGAGAGAGAGAGAGAGGCTATTTGTCCATACTTTGTATTAACCGGAGAAGTGTGTGTTTGTGCAGGCTATATGTGTGTCTATATCCAGTACTGATGGGGAGAGTGTGTGTGTGTGTGTGTGTGTGTGTGTGTGTGTGTGTCCCCTGAACTGATGGGGAGAGCCCGGACTGGACCACAGAGGATGGATCACTCAATAATCGCCCTCTTCTGTTCATTCCTGCTGAAGCCCCTGGCACCAAGCACTGTCAGAGACAGGAAGCGGACCCAGGATGGTCGTTATTACGTTACAATGATAGAGCAAAGACAGAGGCAGTGAGACTTATGGGACATCAGCACAGCAGCTGGATAGACGTACGTGCACCCGCTCTGGCTGAGCTAGCATCCTGAAAACAGCAATGTAGGCCGAGGTGGCACAAACAGCAGGAGTGGCTGTCTGCCTGAGTATATACCTAATGTCTCGGATGGGATCCTACGCAGGGCGACTAGCTCCTCCCACTGCTCACACCACGGCGGCTGCCCTACCATTCTTTAAACACAATCAGAGCTAGCGCAGGCATGTCTCTTCGAGCTGGAAATGATCCCTCCAGCTCGACATGCCCATAGGCTGCGGGGAGCTATCGCTGCCACTGGTCTGACTTAGGAGCCAAAGGCTCAGCCATACTTAGAGCGGGTGGCAATCTAGGGCTGCCCAAGGACTGCTAAGCAATGACACGGGGAGGGGCTACCTGGATCTGAAGGCACCGAACCCCAAGATGGACCAAGATCAATGGGGTAAGATGAGCGAAAGGAAAAGGGGATTATCGACTGTTATGGCCGCTCCTAGGGTGCTCATGACATCACACCCGAACACTGAAAATCAGGCCAGACTCCCTGACGGGGACAGGTATAAAGCTGCAATGTTATAGCAACTAGAGCCACCCCCAGTGGGATCAGAGCCCCATTGGGGTAGGTGCTGCAGAGACACAGAGTGAGAAACAGTCGCTGCCCCAAAGAGCTTACAGCACCAAATAGTCATAGAATGGGAGGGGAAACTGAGGCACAGAGAGCCGACCGGAGCCAGGTGACCCAAGTCATTGGCCAGCGTTCCACTCACTGGAGCACACTTCCTAGGTAAGCAGCAGGCACCCCATCACTAGAGACTGCTACACTGCATGGAACCCATCCTGCACTGACCAGCTGGGAACAGGACAAGCTCTGGCCTGGCAGAGACCTCTCCTCTGGCACAGCAACGCTTTGCTCGTCTCTAATCCCTTCCAGCCAGAGGAGCTCGCAGCAACTAGCAGCTGGGCTGTGAAGAGAATCTTGATGGAGAGGCAGCATGGCCTAGTGGGGAGGGCACTAGTCTGGGACGCAAGAGATTCAGGCTCTATTTGGGACTCCGCCACCGAGCTGCTGCGTGACCTTGTCCAAGCCACTTCGCCATCTCTCCCTCATTTGTTCATTTATCACTCCTAGGACCCGCAGTCTTGGATCAAGACCCCATTGGTGCGAGGCATCGCCCAGACACCCAACGAAACTTACGTTGAAAACTCTTTGGGGCGCTCTCATTTTCTGCACCTAACGCACCTGATGCAACGGGGTCCTGATCTTGGCTGGGGATTCTCAGTAATGTTTCAGAACCATCTTCTGGGCTAGCATCCTTCCCCCTCCCCCTGTGCAGAGACAGGCCTGGGAAATTGCAGCTGTGCTTGAGCCAAGCCCCATTTTTCCCTAAGGCGCTGTTAGGAGAGTTAACAAGTGTAGGGAAAATTACCAATCAAACCTTTAAGAACCCTGCTTTCAGGGTGATGGGACTAGCTGCTCTGGAATCTGGAATTCTGTGCAGGCATCCGTGACTCATTAATCTCTGGCTGAGGATGGATTGACTCATTGGCTGGTGTTTGTTGACCGTACACAAAATCGCTTGTGCAGGTTGTAATTAAGGGCCTGATCCTGCAGTCTTTCCTCGGGCATCCTGCAAGCTGCAGGATTTGAGCCAATATTTGGTACCATCAGTGCAAAGCCTGCCGGATTTCTAGCAAGGATCAGATCCTTATAATGCCTCCATGGCCTTTGGGAGGGGCCCAGCCAGTGCGTTCTTACACTAAGGCAGTTGTTTGCGGTGTCCGGGGCTGCACAGATGTCGTCATTTCTTTATTAGGGGTATGACAGTAGCAACTAGAGACCCTAATCAAGAAACAGCAGCCCCATAGGTGCCAAATTTTCCTGGGGCTGGTGGGTGCTCGCCTCGGACCCCGCCCCCATTCCAACCCCTTCCCCAAAGTCCCCACCCCAACTCCACCCCATCCCTGCCCCTATTGGATGACTCCACCAAATCCCGGCCCGGGCCCTGCCTCTTCCCCCATTCCTCCCCCCTCCCTTCCAGCGCTTGCTTCCAGCAAGTGCTTGGAGCTAGGGGGAGAAGCGGGGACACAGCCTGCTTAGGGGAGGAGGCAGAGCGGAGGTGAGCTGGGTGGGGGGAAGCTGCCAGTGGGTGCAGAGCACCCATCAATTTTTCCCCATGGTGCTCCAACCCCGGGGTGCTTATGAGCAGCCCTTGCACTAGCTCTGTACAAATATAAAAGGAAAATCTCTGTCCCAAACAGCTTCCAATCAGAGCTGGACCAATGCCTGAATTACTGGCAATTTTGACAAGTTGTGGGGACATTTCATTTCAGATCAGATGAAAAGGGAAATGTTCTGAAATTTCTGGCAAATTGTAAAGTTAAAAAAAACCATCAAAAAACATATTTTGCCTCAAATACGGTCCCAAGACCAACTGCCAGTTTCAAGCACTTTTATGTTCTTAATTTAAAATAAAATTAAAAGAAACTGACAAACAGAAAGGTGTTTTGAACCAAAAAAAATCAAAACATTTTGCAGGGGAAGGGATGTAACTTTATTTTGTTTTCAATGAACACTGTGACAAAAGCACCATGAACTCACAAAACAATTTGACCTGCTTCTTTTGCTGAAAAAGTTTTAGCTGAAAGATGTTTGTCCTGCTCTACATACCATCAACGCTGGGCCAAATTCCACCTCCCCAGGGCAGGGGAGTAACAAACCCAGAGAAGTGTCTGTCAGTAGTCAGGGAGAGGGGGGTCTGTGATATGTAGCTATAGGCCATTGTCAAAGGAAAGCTGAGGGAGACAGATGCCTCAAACCCACTGAATTGCCTTTTGAGTTGGGTGCCTAATGACTTTAGCACCTTTGCTCTCAGTCACAGAGGGGTGTGCTAGCCTATCGTGTGTGTGTGACAGCTGTGCAGAGAGCATGTCTGTGTGTGAGAGCCAGGCCTTGTACTATTATCAGGGGATAATGCACCCAGAAGATATCAGGGTGTTTTTTTCATACAGTTTAAGGCCATGTACCAAGGTAAAATCACCTCCCTATGTCTGCTCAGTCCTCCCATTTATACATCCAAAGAGCGCATTAGCGGGACACCGAGAGCACGTGGCCAGTGCTTGTCCACTGTGTCCCCTAGATCCTTTTCAGACTCTCTGCTTTCCAGCAGACAGCCCCCCACGCTGGAGGCATGGCCGGCCTTCCTTGATCCTCAGTGGATACCTTTGCATGTGGCTGTATTAAAAGTTTGTTGGAAAGGGCCCAGTTTACCAAGCGATCCAGATTGCTCCGTGTGACTGACGTGGACTCACTAGTATCCACCGCTACATCAATCTTTGCGTCATATGGAAATTTTACCAGCAGTGATTTTATATTTACTTCCAGATCATTGATGCAGCTGTTGAAGAGCACTGGGCCTAGTGCAGATCCCTGCTGAACCCCCTCCACTCTGCCAGTGACCCAGTTCTTAATCCATTGGACTTTTGCCAGATGTATATTGTATAGGGCTCGTTTCGTAATCAGAATGTGGTGCTGTACTAAGTCACACACCTTAAAAAAGTCTGTCTATTACATCTACGCTGTTACCTGGAGAGCCAAACCCGTACGCTCCTCAAAAGATGAAATCAGGTTTGTTTGGCATGAACTATTCTCCATAAAACCATGCTGAAGAGTATTAATGGTCCTGCTATCCTCTAACAGGGTAGCAGTTGAATCCTGTATTAAGTTTTCCATTATTTTGCCCAGGGCTGAAGCCAAGCTAACCGACTGGCCTACCCGGGTCATTCCAAGTAGCACACTCCCAGTCTTCTGGAATTTCCCCGCTGTTCCAAAATGTATTAAACAGCAGCAGGCCAAAGAACTCCTCTGAGACCTTAGTGTCTCCCACTGCCAGGCTGCCACGAAGGAGGCTGCGTGGCCTACTGGATAGAACAAGGAATTCCCAGCTCTGTCATAGGGTGATCTTGGGCAAGCCACTTTCCCTGTGCTGTGCCTCAGTTTCCCCATCTGCAAAAAAGAGGGATAATGATACTGGCCCTCCAAGCAAAGCTCTTTGCTGCTGAAAGGTGCCAGATAAGAGTGGGGGGATTAGAATTGAGGGAGTACGTAGGCAACTCTAAATTACCCAGCGGGAATGGCCATGATGAGCTATTACCCCTAGTGGGGTGGAGGAAGCCAGGAAACCCCACCAATGCCCCATTTCCTCCCCCCAGCCACACCTCTGCCCCAGCTGCTGGGCTGGGAGGTAGCAGAAGGGCCATGATGGCTCCCTACACTGCAGCGATCCTTAGAGCTGGGTACCGGGCCACTCCCCACCTGTGGGGGGCAGAGGAAAAGGTGGGAGCCCCATTGCCTGGGCTGCTTGAAACCAGGCTGAGCAAAGCCCCGGGGGACTAACCTGTCCTAGGCCCTGGCTGAGATGGGGCTGCTTCGTGCCCTGGGGATCTAACAGTGAGAAGGTGTTTTCTGATTGCAGGCCCAGTAAGTAGCCAGTGACGACCCTCCGGGCCCGTCGTTCCTCACCATGGCAGAGGACGTCCTCAGCGCCACCCTGTCCGTGCCGGGAGACGCCCTGCCTGTGCCGGGAGCGGCCCTGCCCATTCCGACCCCGTCCCTGACCTTGGAGCAGAAGGCAGCCTTTGTCTTCGTCTTCTTCCTCTTCATCTTCCTGGGCCTTTTGATTGTCCGCTGCTTCCGGATCCTGCTGGACCCGTACCGCAGCATGCCCACCTCCACCTGGACGGACTACATGGAGAAAGACACTTCCGATTACCGCCTCCCCTGAGCAGAGGCCGGGGGCTGCAGGGGGCTCTTTTAACAAAGGGAGAGGAGAGATTCCCATGACCCAGGCAGCCCGGCCTGCATAGCTTGCCAGGACTCTCGCTTTCAAGGCAACAAGCTACCTGCACCTAGGAACACACCCTGGTGGTGGTTGCCCTGAGGTCAGAGCAAGCCCTTAGGCCTGTGTCACTGGCTGGAAGGATGCGACCGCAGGCACTGACCAGCAGCCCTCTCACTGCTCCACTAGGGAAAAAGGGAAGCTTTGTCCTTCGGTGAGGACAACAGGTGGTGCCTGAACTGTAGCCCTCACCCAGCTTACACAGGGCATGGTGCTCTCCTCGGCCTCTCCTTCCCAGTGGCGGCTGTGATGGCACTCGCTCTCGCAGCTCTGAGGTGGAGTGACAGATGCAGTCTGTAGACCTGTAGAGTCTCGCTGGCCCATGCAAGGTTAGGGAGGGACCTGGGAACGGCAAACGCTCCTGCATCTATCAGGGGACAAAATCTGGATGGGGGAGTTGGGCAGTTAGCAAGAAGCCACATAGTCATTGCACAAGGATGTGAGGAGTCAGCCGGTGGTGTTGAACCTAATCCAAAAGTCACATTCTAGCCTACAACCTGTCTTTGTGCAAGAATCACATGGATGGAGACGATGAAATGGGATAGGAATCAACCAGTCAAACCAGACAGCCGTTTCCACATTTGATTACCCTGGTACCTACTGAGGTCATCAAGGTCTAGAGGTCTAGGGACTTGCATCTCATCACAAGTCTCTGAGTAACTCTGATAATAGCTCCCTTCACTAATGAGCAACACCCTGTAACTTGATGATTAACTCCCAGGTGGTCCACAAAGTACTATCAAAGGCAACAAGTCTTGTTCTGGCCACAGGTTGGATGTATGCTGCACGGGCAGCAGCAGACGTGGCTTGGTTTCCCTCTTCCCAGCCCCATTTTTCACTCTTGGGTGGTCACCTTTGCTCTTCCGACTAGTCACAGTGAAATGTTGTGGGGTGGGGGGGGGTTAAGGCGTGGTTTTTATGTTTATTGACTACAGTTACAAATCACACATGGCCATCCTTTGCCTTGATGGTTTAACTCTTTTCTTATTTTTAAATCTGAAACCAGAAGTCAAATCCAGATGCTTAATAAAGTGCTGGTTGTTCTAAAGCTACCCCGCGCTCTTGGTTTGTAAAGAACGCATTTCAGCTCCCTTCCGACGTGGCGCTCCCAACCCCTTTACCAAGGTGATGTGTTATTTCACAGATGGGGAAGCAGAGAGAGATTGAAAGTGATGTACCCAAGGTCATGCGGTGAGAGCACGCCCTGGTCTTTGAACCTAGATTTCCTGGGTTTTACCCATTATATACCATGGAGGGGAAGAGAGGAGGAGAGATGGTTTTCATAACTTGTGCCCCGCATTGTACAGGAGCACTACATGGATATCAGCTAACACCCATGTGTGAGTACAGGGCTCCAACTGCAAGGCTGGGGCCTTCTGCTGGCTAGCTGAATCATTGGTTGGTAGTGATACATTCTTGCTTGCATTGCATTTCCAGAAACCACTCGGCTGTGAGGAGCAGTCACTGACTATTTGTGTGTGATTTTTTTTCCCCTTGAGTCAATCTTTTCCCTCCAACTGCTTTTTAAGACAGTGGTGGGCAACATTTACAATCCTTTTACAGTGTGAAGCTCAGTATGCCCTGGAAAATAAACAGCTGTTTAGCTACAGAAAATAGCACAGCCCAAGATGAATTTCTTTGTGTGCTAAATGCTGTTTCTTCACCTGACTCCAGAAGCTGGGGCTTTATGAGGGAATCTCAGCTTTAATTTTTTTACATCTATATTTTAAAAGGGAAGTTTCTAGCTCTCCTTATTCAGGAGAAATGCTGGAAAATGTGAGCCCTAACTGCTCAAAAACCACAAGGCAAATAAAAAGCTTCCCCCGTACAATTTAAAATCTCATTATTTTAAAGCCAGACAGATGATTTGAGAGGGCCTAACTCCTGGTTCTTGAAAGCTTGGGGTGGAAATGCAGTTGTACCGTTTAGCTACAAACCCATGCCTTAGAGGCAAAAGGTTCCCCATCAAATTACCAGTTGCCTGAGGCAGCCAAGATCATCCTTCGCGGAAAAGCACAGTTGACTGCATTTAATACTGGCAACATTTGTCTCTATCCAGAGGAATCTGGTCTTCTTTTGACCAGTGGACAGTTCTCTTCCCCCCCCCCCCCCGGACAAAGAGCAGCTGCCGCAAAGGGCAATTCATAGACGTTTAGTCCATGATTGGGGCTTGTAAGCGGTGCGGAATTTGGGTCAGTGCAGACACCCCACAAGAATTCTGGGGCAAATAGGTACAGGAGCACTACTTACCCTTCCTTGCCAAGGAGCGTATGAGTGGATCTGGGTTTAAGGGGCAGGGAGTGCTCCTGCAATCAATTGCCAGTGCTCCATGCAGGGGGTCTTGGGTCCCTACCCCTTTCCCCTCCTGCAGCTGCACTGACTCCAGTGGTGAGATGGGAAATGACAGTCTTCACTTCTGCCACCCACCCCCTGCTTCCGCTGCAGGAGAGCAGCCCGGAGGTTCCAGCTGATCTGCTCCTTAAATGTTGGTTCCCCTCCACTGCTGGATCCGACAGCCGTCTCCCGGATTCTGCGTGAATGGATGTTTGGACTGCAGAGGAAAGACAGCTTAAGACCAAAATATTAAGAACCATTTCAAACGCATTTGGGGTAGGACCCGTTACCATTCAGGACTTCTGGGGTGAGGTTCAATCCCAAGGTAAAGAGCCATGCAGGCTGCAGCAGCACCAAGCACCACCCTGGGACAAAGGCAGGTGCTTTACAGTAGAGAAACTCTAGAGAAAGCGCTATCACCTATTGACAAAATATGAAACAATGGTGAGGCTTGTCCTACCTATCCTCCCTCCACAACACGAGTCAGCCAGGCAGAAGAGGTGTGCAGACATACTGTAGGAGGAAGCCAAAAGCTTGATGCTGCCTATAGTGTTCGCAGTGAGCACTGGTTTCCTTGACATCTAGCCTGGTAACTGTTTGTACTGATGGAGGGACAGGAAAATGCCTAGATAAGCCACCCTGCGCTTTTCAGCTTCTGGCAGCAAGCTGCTACTCTTCCGTGGTTTCTCAAGAAAAATTATTTCTCAGTTGAACGTCTCCTAAGCTATTATAAATCAATGTGGCAGCAGAAGCAAAATGGATCATAACTACCCATAAAAATGTGTGGTGTTAGTCAATACTTCACTGCAAGAGAGGCAACACACCTGGAATTTTAAAGATTATTCCTTGTTCTCTTATTGAGCAGACAGCCTCTCTGAAACCAGAGAAATCCAATACTGGGGGCATTCCCCAAGGTTTAAACTCTTCTGAGCTAAACAAATTATCTCCATCAGATCAAAACCACCATTTAAAACATCAGGGGTAGGATTTATTTTCTGCAACCTGGATCCATTCGTTAGGAATCCGCAGACATTTAGCGGTAAACATGAAAAATGAGATGCACAGAAATCTATTTCTTAACAAAACACACTAGCTGCCACATAGTCTTTCTGTGAAGTCTTTCCTTGCAAGGAGGTTGTACGGATGCTGCAGTTATCAGTTGCAGAAAAGCCCAGGGCTCAAGCCTGCTCTATTGTTAAACAGGTGTAAATCTGGAGTAACTCCTCTAAAGGCAGTGGCTTGACACTTATGTAACAGAATTTGGCACTCAGTCTAATAGTCAAGTCAAATCACCCATAACCATGCAGACATCCACACGTAATAAACATGTTAATATACTTAGATCTGCAGCCTGAAAGTGCTACAGAAGCCTTCGAGAGACTCCCTCTCCCCATGGTACACTGCCACTGTTCAGCTCTGCAGAGACTCTTGGTACAAAGGAGAGGGCGTTCTCCGCGAGGCAGCCTTGATTTTGTAACTCATTCCCCTCTCCTGCTTCGGTCCCCCGAGCCCAGATTTGTTGACCTGCTGCAAAAGCCACCTTTCCCTACCCTTTGTCAAGACTGTGGAGGAGGATGCGGGCCAAGGATTTTAAACATTTGAAGAAATAAACACATCGGATAATGAAGCCTCATGGCACAGCTGTGAGAGATACCAGTTCTATACAAAGCTAAAAACCTTGTCTAAAACTTACCAAACAAAATCCATGATGGACAAAACTTGACTCCTACTCTAAAAGGACTTTAGCAGCCTGAGTATTTTGTGGTAGGGTAGATGGAATAATTCTCTTCTCCCAGCGCCGAGTGGAGTGTGAAATTTTGTGTGCATTGGACAGGGGCATTAGTTCTTACCCCTCTGACTACTGTATCCCTCCTGGGAAGGTAATGTGGCAGCAAGGCTGTACATTTTAATATTGCAGAGATTTTTGATCACTTTGTTCCTCTGTGAAAGTCCAAGGGGAATGTAGAGATCTGGGATCGCTTTACTCGTTACTAAAATACATTCCACCCCAGAGGTGGCTGTAAGTGTTTAACAACTCATAGCAACACTAAACGGTTTACTATTGAAAGTTCAGAAATACATTCATAGGGGAAAAAAGTCCTATGGGATTTTTAATCACAGTACCGAAGCGCTGAATAAAATCTCAAATGCAGATACAAATGTTACAGTAACCCATGCTGAGTAAGAAAAAGGCAAGCATATACATGACTGGCATTTTATTAGGAAACATAGTACAAAAATGTATATAAACACATTTAAATTTAACATTTGAAAACATTCTAAATATAAAAAGAATACTTAAGCTTTCTAAAGGCATCCTGTACATAAAGCTATTAAGAATCTTTTACAATTCTGGGCACTTAAATGCTTAATCACAGTGCTAATTGGATTTGTAATGGAGTTTTTGTAATGAAGTGGCAAATAGGATTCTGCCATAATGATAATAAATATACACACAACCCCTAGGATGTTAGGGATTCTGATCTGATATGGGTAAGGTTGCAGAACCTGAGCATTTCTCTCCAGAGAACTGCAAGCCTCAAGATAAGCCAGGGAACACTGGTCAGATCGTGCAGGTGGCAGAGTAAAGGAAAACTCCAAGAGGTCTTTGTTAAGTGACTGAAGGTAGGTCTACACTGCAATAAAAACCCACAGCACCAAGTCTCAGAGCCTGGGTCAATTGACTCAGGCTCACAGGATTTGCTGCAGGGCTAAAAATTGCAGTGTAGACATTTGGGTTCAGGGGGAGCCCGAGCCCAAGTCAGCTGATCTGGGCCAGCCACAGCCATGCAGTGGATCTTTTACTGCAGTGAAGACGTAACCTAAGACCTTGTCAACATGGGGAAGTTTCCCAGCATAGCTGCAGTGGAATAACCGGGCTAGTGTAACTCCCTGCGAGGACACTATTCTACAATAAAAATGTGCCCACACAGGAGAATTATACTAGAATGGCGTTAGTTACTCTCCTATGGAAATTTCCCATCAGAACACACAAGAGCTTTTTGGGTGGGCATTTATTATTTAAAAGCTAAAGGAATCTAACAGTTTGGTTAACGTTTATAAGACCTGATTAATGACCTTTTCCTCTCCTCTGGAGAAGTTTTGCAAAGTTTAAGTCACAGTTTAGAATAATGGAACCACTGATGTAGAAATAGACATGGGCACAATTCAACTTATCTCCCAATTACAACCAGATCATGTTCACCTCATATGAGAAACATGCTAAATGGATGTGAATTTAACTAGATTGCAGGTGGAAACCTAATCCCTACAGTCAGGACTCAGGCAAATCTCATGGATTTCAAAGAGTTTTATCTGAGTAATGACTGTGTGTGCAGACCCATTAAATTGCTAAATGTGGTGTTTCCATTCTGGGATTCTTTTCCTTTAGGGTAGCATTTAGTCACCTAAAAAAAAAAAATCTTAATATAAAAAAAAGGAGAAACCAAGTTAAAAATAACACTTTTGAATAATGTTCATTTGAAACCAGTCAAATCTCTCCCGCCTCTCCCACTCAGAAATGCAAATCCCAAAATAAAACAGAACTTGTAAATTGGTCTCTTGAGTTGGAAATTCAAGCAGGGTGTGTGGGAGGATTATGTTCTTTTTTTAAATAAGTGCTATGTACAGACAACTCCCTTTCTGCACACAGGTTAAGATGAAGGGCTTATTTTAGGCTTTTAAACTTTTTGTAATCCTTGTCATTGCTCAATTAAAAATCTGTAGGGTTTGGAGGAGATGAGCTAATGCAGGCCTTGATCCTGCAAACACCTAGGCATAATTTCAATGGGACTATTCACATGCAGAACATTGCTCATATGCATAAGGGTTGGCAGGATCTGGGTTTAAGACAAATCTCTACATTTTTCCTTGTCCCTTATTTAAGAACAGCCCATAAAATAGCTATGTAGCCTCACCTAGCCTTGTGTTAACCAGAATATAGCACTGCCTCTATGTTCAAAAGCCAGCATTCATCATATAACTGCCATGGATGAGGGCATACAAAAGTTGGAAATTGTCTTTTCGAATGCTGGACATCTATCATGTGCTGCAGTCTTAATTCAGACATGGTGCGTGAAAACTTCTAAAATAAACACACAAAATGGTGAATTTTTCACACCATACAAAATTAAAATACTGTGCTTTTTTTCTTTTAAAAAAAATTGACTCATTTTTAAATCCCAGCCCCTTTAAACAGTATATTCAGACATTTTTTGGGGGGGGGGGAGAGGGAGGAGAGAGAGATATCTGTTTCCCAGTAGAAGAGTCTTTTAAGCAAAATTGAGACAACATAGGGGAAACAGTTAAAATGACTATACACAAAGTGCTGTCAAATGCAGACTTCTTTTGCTAGCTTTTCAGTTATTGTAATCTTAGGTCTTGCAATTAACTACAGTAGGCACAATTTTCAGGCAAATGTAATTTTAAACTTGACAGAGTCCCTTTAAATGTGTAAACGTTTTGTTAAATCAATCTCTCTCTGGATTACCCTGGTGGTGCAATTTCACAGTGTACAATAAAGAATTTCAGCTCAGACAATTGTAACATGTACAGAAAACAAAGCAAAGGAAATAAATGTATTTCTCAATTCAGAGGAAACACTGGTTCTTTTTTATAGTATTGAAGTATATAGTGAAAATGTAAAATAAGTAAGAGTCCTGTTTTTCCAAACTATCATTAATTTTAAAAATCCATTATTAAAGCCTTCCTCAAAACATCTTTTGGAAAAGATATAAAGTCTTTTTATAAATAGTTACACTGCTTATAAATAAATGCACTTTGATACATAAAACCAGTAAGTCCCATGGTAGATTTTACAATACAAAGAAAGTAGTTTCATAAGTCTTTCCTAAAGCAGTTAGTGAAAACCACCAATAAAATACTGTTAAAACTTAGCCAGCTGTTTTAAACAAGAAAAACCACACCACACAATTTCTGCTTGGACTGGACTGCCAGGGCATATCTTAATTTCACAGACCCATTAAATTGCTAAATGTGGTGTTTCCATTCTGGGATTCTTTTCCTTTAGGGTAGCATTTAGTCACCTAAAAAAAAAGAAGAAACCCCCCTCCAGGAAATATTTCTGAAATGTATGGACTGTTAAGTTTTAATTGCACTACAATAAGTGAGGAAAACAGCCAAATTCACCTTGGTAACTCCATTGATTTTAGGGGGGTTATAGCAGGGGTGACTCTGGCCCACTATGTTAAAAGAAAGTGGAATATGGGACACACTTCCTACTTTGGGTATATGCACAAGTGGTGCAACCACCCTCCTTATAGGTTATTGCCTTTGAATGGATATATAATTGAGAGTCAAGACTGCACTGAATTCACAGTGTGCTGAGTTCCATTACTGACACTGCTGCTATGGTGTCTTTCTGCAGTATGGCAGATTACACTCTTACCTGTATGTTCTGCAAATAGCAAGTGTCCATAAGATTACAGGTTATTAAACTCTTTCCAACAAACTGTTCATGACTTTGGCTCACACCCCCCCCCTTTCCATTTTATAAACCAGCTTCTTTCTTATTCCCAATCCAGCCGCAAGAGGACTGACAGCATGTTTTCCTGAACCTTGCTTTTTGATTCTTAATTGTTACCAAGGAGACTCTTCGAAGTTTGGTGAAATGCAACTTATTGCAACATTTCAATTCATTTCAACAGCTATTTTAACTGGGTTTATATCGCTGACCAGCCTTTGCTTGGCTTGTCCTTTCTTAGGTCACTAGTTGGGGTAGGCACTGCATTCTGTGCATTTGTACAGAGCCTATTACAACATGTCCTCAATCCCAACTGAGGAATCTAGACACTACCAAGATTCATAGAATGATATTTTAGCAGTGATTGGCTTTATCAAAGAAATCTGGCCCTTTTTGTTTCTCATTCTGAAGTTGCTGTCCAAAGCCGTATGCTCGATTCTAAAAGTCTGGGCCTCTTCACTGTTACCTTCTATCCACAAGAACTAAATAGAGGAAAATTTACATAGGAGAGTTTGACTCTCATCTTCTACTAACAAGAAGAGAAAGTCCCTCTCTCAGCTTCCACTGAAACTGCACAAAGATTTGATCAGAGTGACGGTGTAAGATCCCCTAGTTACCGATTCGTGACTCCAGCAACCAACACTCACTTTGGGGGAAGATAGGGCGCTAGACAAAATAAACCATCCCTAAAAAGTCCATCCAGACAAGGAGAAAAAACCTCCAGACCGTGAAATCAACAAGGAAATTATTCCAAAGCCTAACTGGTAGATACCCCAGTTTTGTGCCACTTAACACTAGACTGAGCAAAACCTCAGAAAATGTAGTAGTCCTGTATTGATAGGGATATGGACTGTTAACCAAACAGAGTTGGAAGAGACCTAGCTTCTACAATTCTTTCTTTCAAATTAAAACTAAACAATGTTTCCTGATTAAGAGAAAAGCATCTCTGTTCAGAGGTCATCATTCTTTTTCTAATAAGACTATCAAATTAAAACTATTTGATTTATATTAATCCATCATTACAATGGATAGTTCTTCCTTCATTTCTAAAGGCACAGTGTACTACCTAAGAAGCTTTGCACTGTAAGCATATGTACAGAATAAATACAACTTACATATGTACTCTGCAGTGTGGATGTATACCAAATTCTGCTCCATTTCAACCATTCAATCCAAGCGGAGACAATGAGGGTGCATGGATGTAATGGTAGAATTTGGTACAATATCTATAGATGGAGAACTGTTAGGCCAAAATGCATGTCAAAAATAATTTATGTGAGGTGCTTCAATCTTTCCCATTTCTTGAGTGAACAGAGGCAATTCACTTTGAACAGGAAACGGATCAAATGCTTAAATACAAATGCTTTAGAATAGATATAGAATTCAAGCTGCAAAGACAGGCTGAAGTTACATTTTAAAAAATGTATGCCAATCTCATGCTCATTAATGTGAGAGGCTAACAGCATCATACAGAGCAAAACCTGATTCAAATAGGCCTCCACTGCTCCTCCCAGGACATGACCTGCAATGTCATTGCTATCAATTCAAAGCCACTCTTGAGCAATCACTATCCTATGAACTTGAGCCAGGCTTTTCTGATGTGAACCAGTCTCCCCTACACAGAGGCCAATTCATTTTCACCTATGACCATGCCCAGGATTACGTTAGGACTCCAGAAGTTAATATCTTTGTGGACTAAAACAAGTCTCTGCACGATTCATCTCCCATGTCCTAACATGGGCATGTCTGCTAGAAAAGAAATATAATGAAAGAGGTATCTGTATCAACACAAAACCACATTATCTGGACACACACTGCTGGAAACAACAATACAAGACAAACCTTTGCAACCATGAAATTGAACAACCACTATGAATATTGCCAATCCTCAAACAGAACTTAAGCAGGAGAGACTGCATTATGCAAACTGAAGCCATGAATTTAACAATACTTGCCTTGGAAAGGCAAGACAGATTTTTTTCAAAACTTGTCAAGAAAGCAGTATCAGTTTTTCAAGCTAGAAGTGATTTAATACTTTCTAAACTCTGCAGCAAACTGGTCAGGCTACATTCTTGTGAAGTTTTTCCTCAATTTAAATTGCTTTACTCGTGATTAATTAAGACTACCACACTGTAAACAATAGTTCCCACAGTTAATCATAGCACTTCCAATAATTTTGCTTCAGTCTTGTAACAGAAAAGACAGACAGTTCTGCATGTGATACACGTCTCTCACTTTAAAATACAATCTCCCAGGCTGCAATAGGCAACACATATAGGTAACTTCTTTACTCTATGGGTCTGCAAGCAAATAGTAAAGAAAAAACACCCATAAGCATTTAATACTAAGATCAGTCACTTGTTTAAAATTTTTTTTTAGTACATTTAGAATGGACAGTTTTGATTAGTGAAGCTGTGAGATGCCTACCCACTTCCAAACAGAAACATATCAACCTCCCAGACTGTCTTATAACACAACTTCACAGACATTTTATTTTGCATATATAAACAGTTGGTGCCACTGAATAGCACAAAAATGCTAAAAAGAAAACTTGACCGAGTTTCATAAAACTGAAGGGTCTAATTTTTACCTGGTATCCCTTTAGGTAGTCAAGGGTTCAGATGTAGATAGCGCTTTCAAAAAACAGACCAAAAAAGGCAGTTTTAATATTCCCTGATATCTCAAATTGCTTAAATGCTAAAGAGCTCATGCAAACTTAGCCTGTGCTTTGTTCTTGTAGGAGTGCTGTATTTTGGATTCATTTTTGAAACAAACGTTATCATCTACAAAGACCAATCCATTTTCCACCTTCTCTCAAAGGGCTTTGGAAGATATTGGCAATAGTGTTTTATTTCAGAAACGACGTTTGCTTTCCAATAAAAGCCAGCTTTTTAATGAAAAGTTTATACCCCTAAACAGACTGTTTGTGAGACTCCAGATCATGGTTTCCAATCTGATAACTACACACAAGGGTGCAAATATGTCATTGCATAAAATTTGTTTTCAGTGCAGTAAAAATTCAGGGCAGCTGAGCGCTATTACCAGCCACTTTGGCAATGAGGTACTTCTTTCCCCACTCACCCTTCTCCCTCCTACATTATAGGTCTATGTTACAAAATAAGCTTGTTGGTCACTTGCTGGCTAAATTTATTAGGGTACTTTTTGAAATACCTTTCTCTCAACATCAAACTATAAAAGCACCTTTGGCTTTGTGTTCAAAGCAAATTAATGTTATGAGCTGCAGGAGAGATTTTTATCCCTCTGAATGGAACCACACAAGCAGTTCAGTTCTTCAATATTCCAGTTGCATGGAGGGTCTTCAATAGACCAGTTAGCTCACAATGTTGCTTGTCAACAGCATCTCCTTTAAAATAATGTTTTTCCTTTAAAAACGGAGTTGGTAACCTGCAGGTTACGCCGTTACAGTTTCCACAGCAATGTCAGTAGGTTGCTCTGTTTCCACCACAGTGGCTGCAGACTCTTCCATTTCCTCGGACGATACCACAACTGCATCCACCTCAGCAACCTCTTCAACCACTGTAAGCTCAGCACCATTGGGCTGCTGTCTTGCCATGGCTTCAAGCTTTAGCCGGTATTGCTCTGCTTCTTGTTCTTTCTTCATTAGCTGGCTTCGATATTCTTGTGCCTTTCTGTTTGCCTCGTGCAACTGCTGCTGTAACATTTCCCTTTCATTATCGTCCTACAAAACAAGACAGATTGACTAGTGCTCAAACGAGTCAGCAGCTTGCGCCTGTATCTGGGATGCAAGCACTAATACACAATACCTAGACACAGGTAAGAAAGAACAGACCAAGTGCATAGAGAGAATGGGATGTCTCAGGGCATAGGGATACAAAGCCTTTTGCCTCTACTCATTGGTAAATCTAAAACAGGGCTGGGTTGTATCACCAAAGAGCTGATTAGTGGCCTATGTTAAGTTGCACAGGGTATATGTTAAGGCAGAAACTGTCTGTTGGACTTTTCAGCAAGGTAGGCTAGGGACAGTTCTCTAGTATAAGTGACCCCATAAGGATGGATTAGTGGGGTTTCCATATTTCTTTATAATCCAGATGCAAAAGCAACAGTGTTGGCAACTGGGGAGAGGGCTAGAGAAATAGACTAAACAAAAGAAGAACCCACACCACCTAGTGGCCCCCCAAACCAAAAGGTAAGTTCTGCCACCAAAAATACATATCCTTCCAAACAGGAGGGTGCTGGATAAGTTATCTGACATTCTTTAAAACAGCAGCTGGAATGTGGAGAGGTCAGTCTCACACTGGGTCTGTCATCACTGCAGTTTTAGAGGGAGTTCTAAATAACAGAGCAGAGTACAATGCTTCAACTCAATAGCCTGGGCTCAAAAATTAACTAACTGACAAGATTACACAAAGAGTGATTTGGAAGAGACTCTTCCTTCCCACCACCAGTGACTCAATTGCTAACACCACTTGCCCTGTGGCCTAGGGGGCAGAGCACTTCACTGCCATGAGGGAGACTTGGTTTGTTATTCCCTGCTCTGCCACTGGCATGCTGGGTGACAGTATGCAAGTCACTTCCCCCTCTCTGTGCCTCAGTTTCCCCCTCCTTAAATGGGGACAATCATACTCACCTCTGTAAAGCATCTGATATCTACTAAAGAACAGCACTATGTAAGAGTTAGGTGGTATTAATGTATTGCATATTAACTGATCATACAGATTGAGCAGAAAGAATGAGAAACATTATAGCGAGAGTTTTCAGAAATGGGAAAGACATGATCATTGACTAAATTTAAAATCAACTTGGGCCACATCATTTATATTGAGTGTTATTTAACTATACTTGAAACCCCACATTCTCAGTTCAGTGCAGACTGATAATTTAGACTGCACCCATTTTCTATGAAAGAAACAAACAGGAACTTTTACCTGGTTTTCCTCCAAATCATTTACATTTTGGTCAACTTTTTGCTTCTTTGCTGGTGGATGTTCTTCCTCTTCTACATCATCATCATCTTCTTCTTCAATAACAGTCTCTTCTGCAACCTGACCAGCAGGTACAGTTAAAACTACAAGTCAAGGAATATTAAATGCAGGAAATGAATATACAATGGATTACAGATGCTTTTGTACATAAATCCAGAGACATAGACTACTTCGAAATTAATGCATGAGGGAGGTGCTGCTCTGCACAGAAGTGGTGGGAAACAATCAGTAATTCCTAAATTCTACTGAAGGGACACAGAGCTTCTTATCAAGTCCCAGGTTACATTTCCTTGTTCATAGTTTGCATTAAGACATCCTATTTGCTACAGCAAGAAGAAAGTTTCAGAGCCCATTCACCACCTAGCTGGGAGAATCTTAAGTCAAAGGTGAATTTTTTTTTTTTTTTTTGGTTAAAAACACTCCCTATTTTAGGGAATACTATGGGTCTTTCATCATCCTGTTCTTGTCAATAGTATAGCAATTGAATTAAGAGGGTACATAAAACTTGTGAATATTCCAGAGCACAAGTAAATTATAAATACATAAACAAGTTTATGTATAGAGAACCTGATACGTAACATTTCATTCAATAAGAAACAGATCATATTTAGTTGAGGATCAGTCCTGCTTTGCGCAGGGATTTGGACTAGATACCTCCTGAGGTCCCTTCCAATCCTGGTATTCTAGGATATCAACTACTGTGTTCTATCAAAAGAGTTCTAATTAGGAACATTGACAGAACAAGCTACAGATCAATAATTATGTGTAGTCATTTGACAAGTAATTCTGAATAATAAATTTGAGAAAATTGCTTTCCATTCATGGACAGTTTGAAAACAGAGGTGAAATGAAAATAAGTACCGTATATACCCATTCATAAGCCAAATTTTTTTAGTAAAAAAGGGAAGCACCAGAGAAGAGGGTCGGCTTATGAACGGGTATAGAGAGGGAGAGGTGGGACACAGCCCGTCCCCCCAACAGAGGGAGCAAGGAGAGGCAGCACAGCCAGAAGGGAAGAGGAAGGGCCAGAGTCTCCCCGCTTCTGGCCACGCTGCTCTCCCCCAGCCTCTGAAGCAGCTGCAGCTCCGGGGCTGGCAGGCTGCGGCCAGGTCAGAGACATCCTCTCCTGGCCCTCCCCAGATAAGGTGGGAAGGGATGGGATGGGGAGAGTGTGGGGGTCCCAGGCTAGGGGTGGGGTCATGTGGGGGACTCTCACAGGGATTACTCCCCTGACTCCCAGCTCCCCCCCCCCCCCAAAAAAAAATTCCCATCAGTTGCTGTCCCAGCCCGACAGGGTAAGTAGCTGGCACGCCAGGACACTGTTTACTTAGGTTTACCTCTGTGCCTGAAGATGCTCGAGGTAAACAAACCATCTTGGCCTGCCAGCGGCTTAGCCTGATGGCCCAGGAGCCAAAGTTTGCTGATCCCTGAATTATAGGGTCGGCTTATGAACGGGTTATAAAATTTTTCCATTTTTAACTTATCCATCTTGGTGGGGTTGGCTTATAAACCGAACCGGTTTATGATCGAGTATATATGGTAATTCATTATGACTGGTCTGCCCATCTCTAAAACTACCTATAACTTTGCATAGGTGTGTTGGTTTGTGAAACTGACAGATTAGGATGATCTAAGGCAACATCATTAGAGTAATGGGATGAAAAGGTATACTTAACCTGACAATCAAGAAAAAGGTCTTAAAACCCAGTTCTAGTTAGACTCTGAAATAATCACACAAGGGATATTGGTAGAAGCACAACTGGCTGAGTCATTTAAATCCAGATTGGAGAGGACACATACAATCATGTAGTAGGAAACAATCCTAGCCTAGCTGGTGGGAATGCACCAGATAAATATTCATCATAAATTCTATGAGGTTATTATACACGTTTCACTCATTTTAATTCAACTATTGACATTACAATAAAAATGTAGTACTGTTTGTTATATTAGAATGATTATGTAACTAGCTTCAGTCATAAATCTTAATTCTCTCTCCATTCTTTTAGAGAGCTCACTTGGAAGGTAGCAGCACACTGCAAGCAAGCTGAACTATGTAATGGCCTCACTCTTCCTTCCCCTCCCTCCCCCGGCCCCTCCATGCCTAGTTTCCTGAGAGTCACAGACCTACGTCTATCTCTGTGCATCTACCTGTAGCTTTTTTTTTATTTTTCTTAACATTAGGAAAGTCTAAAACTGGCTTACAGTTTCCTAAACGGAGTAGCCTCTTACCTTGCTGTCCATCTTGCATGGTCACTATAAACGGCTGGCTGATACCACTAGTAGGAATGGCTGTTTGGAGACTGCCTAGTGGAACGCCGTCTGTTACTATCGTAATGACTCGTTGACCGCCACTGCCAACCACCTGCTGTATTGCAGAATCCACAGAATTTGCTTCCACTATTTCCTCTGTGTTAGCTGGAGAAAGCAGAGCAAAACTCCTAAGGCTTTTTTTTTTTTTTTTTTTAAAGAAAGCTAAGCTTGGAGTAAATGAGTCAATGTTTACTGCTCAAGAACCGCAAACACTGAAGCATCTGGTATGGAGTAATCTGCAAATGTTAAAAATCTAAAATGGACAAAATAAAATACCAATACAACCATAGCAACTTTTCAATGGTAAAAATAATTCTCTTCAGATACCTAGATGAATTTAAAGCACCAGCATTCACAAATACAAATAAAACTAATACAGTCAAAAGTACTGTCTGGAAAAAAAATGGGTTCAAAGGTTTAAAAAAAGATTACATAATGTTTGCTTTTAAAAGATGGCCAACTTGATAATTCTAAAGTCAACTGGTGGTTTCCACACTCTGCACATTGTAAATATACCATGAAGCAGTGGTTCTCAACCTACGATCCAATCAGCATAGAGCTGTGATCCATGTGACATCCCCAGGGCCGCGTAGGTAGTATATATATCGTGTGGATGCAGCCCACATAACAAAGAGCTGCACATGTGGCCCACAGTGGTAAACAGGCTGAGAATCACTGCCATATAAGCATCACAAACCGTTTTTTAGAATAAAGTACTGTAGAACCCTGTTTTACGAACCAATTGGGACTAAGGCGTTTATAAAATTGAACTTTCTGATTTTATGAACATCTCAAAGTTGCAGCAGGTACAGTGCATAAATTGCAGTTTGGTGCTGTGAATTATTTTCTTCTTGTCCTTCAAAACCACTGCAAAGCGATTTCCAATACACTGATAGCATCAGAACATAAAGGGGTGTCAACTTGCTCAACTACATCACTTTTACCATGTGATTATTTCTGCCCCCCAGGGTCAGGAAAAATAGTTCATGTAAATGGTTGTTCATAATGTTCCTAAAATTGAGATTCTATGGTATGCATAAAAAGAATCCAAATGTTACTAAGGCCCCAAGACAGCCTAACACTTAAAAAAACCCACAATGAGGCTTTGTAAAATCAGGGGAACATACAAAATAGAGGTGGCGATAAAATCATTCCAAACTATCTGTTTTGTAAAACTGGAGTTTGAAAAAAATAACACTGTCCATATTTGTGTAGGAAGGAGCATCTGACGGAGATACAGGCTGTGTCCTATTCTATTTTTATAGCACGTAGTTGCACAGAACAATTCTAACAGGATCCAGGTCAAAACTGGATAGAGTGAAAGACTGGTTAGTAAAAAAAATACTTCGGTGCTTCATTCAAAGGAGCAACTATTGTCTGTAGAAATATCTGCGCTATGATAACAGATAAACCTATTAGCCTTGCAAAGTGATATATTTGGCAGTTGTTGCAACTCTCTTGAGTTATGCTGAATGAATTCAAATCCTTTTTACAAGCTATACTTAAGTAACCCAATTTCCTTATGATTTCTTGCAAATTATACACTAGGGATTAAATACATTGATGTCAATGCCAGATTCATTCCACCTACCTGTAGGTCTGTTTGAATTGGAAAGAGGAGCTGATGCTTCAGCGAGGGCTGCAAGTGTGGCAAGCACAGAGGTTGTTGAGTTTGAAAACTGCACTGTAGATACACGGGAATCACCTGTTTTGAGGAAATGAAGGCAAGTGAAGGACATTTGCAGTCAGAGTATTCTACTATACTATTAAGACTTTACTAAAAACTGTTCAAGCAAAAAAAAATAAAATGCTGCCAAAAACCTACTACTCTACTGGGGCTGTTTTTCTAGCCTATAATTCATACCTAGCCTACCCCACTTCAAGATCTGAAACAGTCCCACATACTGTACTTACAACATGGTTGAAATAAATACCTTCTACTGAATATTCACTTTACTGGATTTAAAAATAAATATATTAAAAACAATGCAAAGGAATTAAATGGAGCAAATTGATGCAAGCTAACATGACTTACTCCAGCATTGTCACAAAGATCACCTTCAAGTGGCCAGATGGTAATCCACTGGGCTATCAAAATCCAGATTTTGGCACTACAATTAGCTTTCATCCTGAACAAATGTGAACAATGTTTTCCAAGCCACACATGATCAAAATACAAGCCCTCACCAGCACAGAATAGGCACAGTCTGACTACATTAGCATTATGAAAGCCGTTGCTATACATTTAATTATATTTACCTGACTTTGCAGTGTCACATTAATTTCAATTACAGAATTGCAAATACCAAAAAATTTTTAAAAAGCCTGTTGACAACCCAAATTCTTTTACTGTGAAATTTTGCCAATCTATAAAGTATTGACTCCGTTCAGCATTGTTTTTTAGAAAACACATTTTGTTTGTCACAAATCAGAGCTTTTTCTTGAAAGCTAGATTAGTTAATTATAACACCTAGCAATTTCAATGTATGGTTTGACAACCAGCGTCACAAAATAAGCCAGTCAGTTGAAGTCAGTTGAAACCCAACAAAGGAACTACTGCAGATTCGGCTTTGTGCATGGAATAAAAATCATCCCAATTCCAGTGCAAGAAGCTTCTTCCCTCAACTGAGCACAGTAATCCATTACACTTTGAGACAGTACTGACTGAACAGAAGAAAGAGGGACCAAAATTAGTATATTCAATATCCTATTTTCAGAAAGTTGTAATTGTTATTTCTGAACAAAATTTCTTCAGGCAAGTAAAAGACATTTGCCCTCATTAAGGAGTCTGTAGTTTTAAATAAACCTTTTAGTCACCTATAAGCAAGAAGTGGTACAAAAAGTGTCTTCACTTATAAAAAACATTAAACTATTACTTGCTGTGATTGAAGTACAGTCTCTAATGCCCTCTTGTGGGCAAATAAGGTAAATGCTAATGACATGTTGGGATAAGGGCAGTGATGCGCTCCCAAAATCTTAAGAACCCTACCGGGTCCTCAGCAGCACTTCCGCGGCAGCAGCGGGGTTGGGGTGGGGGTGAGGAGTGGTCTTCACTTGCTCTGGGTTTTCAGCAGCAGGTCCTTCACCTGGAGTGAGTGAAGGACCCACCGCCGAAGTGCCGCCAAAGACCCGGTAGGGAACTGTGGGGTGAGTACAGTACAAGCCCCATGTGCCTGTCCCGCCCCCCTCCCTCCCATCTGACCCCAACTGCCCCCCTCAGAACTCGCAAGTTTCTCCTCCCCCCCGGGGTAGTAGCAGCAGCCCCGGGGGCTATTTAAAGGGCCAGGGCTCCCCTGCTTCTACTGCCCTGGGCCTTTAAATAGCTGCCAGAGCCCTGGAGTAGTAGCTCCAGTAGAAGGGCTCTGGCAGCTATTTAAAGGGCCGGGGCGGTAGAAGCCGCGGGAGCTCTGGACTTTTTAGATAGCCCCCAGAGCCCTGCTACTGCTACCCCAGGGCTCCAGCAGTGAGGCTCTGGTGGCAATTTAAAGCGCCTGGGGCTCCAGCCCCTGCTGGAAGCCCCAGGCCCTTTAAATTGCCCCCTGGGGAAGCTGGGCCACTCCTTTAGCAACCGGTTCTACACCACCCTCTAAATTTAACAACCAGTTCTTGTGAACTGGTGTGAACTGGCTCCGGCTCACCACTGGATAAGGGTTTGCTGGCCCCAACAGAGGAGTTACTATTGACAGGAGTAAAGTTTTAGAGTGTGGCATCCAAAAAGAACAAAATGGGAAAAATATATTGGCCTTTTTGTATTTTTAACATTAATCGGGTACATATATTGCGGGAATGTCCTTGTTTTAGGACAAGGTGTGACATTATCCACGTGAAACCCTTTTAATCCTCAGTTTTTGTTTTGGGGGGGGTAATTATGGGATCTGTCAATTTATTAAAGGAGTAAACCACATGGGAAGTTTCTACTCAAAGTAAGTTCAGAGTCTCACTGAAGTCAATGGGGCCACACACAGGATTAGGATGCCGCTTGTACCGAGCCAATTGCAGCACTGGGCCCTTAGAACTGAAAGCAGGAAACATCCACATTTGTAATATTGCTCCAATCAACTCTGGCAAACACTCATGCATGTGAACAGTCCCATTAGCTTCAAAAGTTACTCACATGCAGAAGTGTTTGCAGGGTCAGGCCCTCAACTTGCTTCATAAACCTTGTATTTAGAAGCCTCCTTAAGATTGAAAAGAAACAGTAGTTTGGATTTCCCAAATATAACAAAAAATAACAGGTTATAAAGTCTCATGTAAGGAAGAGAATTTATATTCAGCCTTAAATGAATTTTTCAGACAAATTTACTGAAATAACTAGCTTCCTCGTTTTTGTATCTTATCTCTAATCTATTGGCTAGGAAAAAATAAGTTGAGTAACCTGTACACCCAAGATCCATTCTCTGCAATGATTTTCCATTTGTTTCCCTATTTGACGTTCAAATACACGAGACGACTCACTCTGCTCTTCCAGTTAATAAGTAATAAAACAGAGTATTGAATGAATCCTTGACAAATTTAGGGATTAGGTACCAAATGGTGACTATATCTTACCTACTCAAATTTTACTAGTGGAACTGGCATTGGCCACTGTCAGTGGACAGGATACTTACTGGACTAGACGGACCTTTGACCACTAGGGCCGTTCTTATGTTAACTATCAATGCACTGTAATTTGAGTCCTTTACATTTCCCAAGCTATGAAGGTTCTATTTTATTGCTTACAATACACACTGAGCCAGATCCTCAACTGGTGAAAATAGCAAAGCTCTCCGCTGACTCAATGGAACAAGCCTTTTCATGCCAGCTTAAGTTCTGGCCCATTATCTTTTACAGATAAAGTGTATATTTTGATAGGACGGATATTTTAGTGCATTCCAATACTTTTTAAAGAACTTTATCAACTTAGAACATCTGCCTTCTACAATTCAGAAAACTGAATTGAGAGATGCAGCTTTCTAAAAATCTTTACACAAGAAACATTTTGGAGCAGCATTTTTCGCCTACATGTTCACAGAATCTTACCTGAGGTTGTTTTGGTGTTTGCTGAAGAAACAAAACTAGCAAGATTGAGAACTTCCCCTGATGCAAGGATAAATGGTGAGGCAACAGTCACTGTATTTGTGACAGGATTTGATCTCTCTGGATTCATGTTCACCTGATTCTGCATTGCTTCCTTAAGAAGAAAATGTAATTAGGCACACATTTTTATCTCATCTTCAATAAGAGAAATACTTAGCATCCATACAGCATTTTTGGGGCCTGATTCTCTGTTGCTCTGCATCTTGTGTAGTCAAATAATTGTATTTGCTTTGCACTGGTGCAAAAGTAGGTATAAAAATACTATCAAATCAGAAATGGCAGTGTTTTACACTAGTGTAAATCAATACACAAGTTGCAGGGCAAAAGAGAATCAAGCCCACTATGTAAATAGCCTTTTACAAACATTAACTAATCAACCTTGTAATAAAATAAAAATAATCTTCTTCCATTCCTATAGGCATGTTTCCACAAACATTCAAACAACAAAAAAAGTCAATTCCATGAGTTCAGAAGCAGAGTTTCTGAAGAACTGTGTGTCTGCAAAGAAAACCAATGCAGCGCTGAAATTTTGGACATTATTCTCCAAATCTACTAACTTAGTGATGAAGAAACTAATATCAATTGACATTGCAATATTTTATACGAGTTACCACAATTCTGATTCAGGCATGCAAGAGAGTTTCTTTAGGAAATGTTCACTCTCATCGCATTGGCAAATGCTGTAGGCAGATAGCAGATAATTACAGGGAAAGTACGTTAACAGATTTCTTCCTTAACCCACCTGCAGCATTACCAGAGTCTCTGCATTATTCTTGTCCAGGGCTATATCAAAGGCTGATTTATCAAACTTGCTGAAAGCATGAACATCAGCTCCATACTTTATGAGCAACTCTACAACATCACGATGGTTGTGTTCTGTTGCCCAGTGCAAGGCAGTCATCTTCAGCATGTCCTTGGCATTTACATCAGCACCATTCTGAGAGAAATAAAAGCATTGCTTTCATCTAACTGTATTTTTTTCAGAGCATGGCCTCTCCTTGATTCAAGAGAAACAGGCTAAACACAAAGGGTGGAATCACAAAGGTACTTCTGCACCTAAATCCCAGACTTATGTAGCTAAGTCCCAGTTTTGGTTCCACTGGAATCCACAAAACTCCTGCAGAACCCTACAGATGCCTAAACTCACTCAGCATCTACTTTTGTCAGAGCAAGAATTCCCTTGGCACCTATGTTCCTGCCTCTGGGTATGTGCACTGCTGCCTCCCTTTGAGGCAGCTGGATGTCTACCTCCCACCAAAGCCTCAGCGTGAACGT
The DNA here is from genome assembly GCF_020497125.1 of Mauremys mutica. Classification (NCBI taxonomy): domain Eukaryota; kingdom Metazoa; phylum Chordata; order Testudines; family Geoemydidae; genus Mauremys; species Mauremys mutica. The sequence goes on along the minus strand of NC_059088.1, from coordinate 21,146,420 downwards.
GGTTCACGAACAAGGGGAAGACAGACATTCGGCCGCCTAAGACACACGCAGGGCTTGATCCAGTAGGCATGCTCAGAGGCGTTTGAGGCATGACTCCAAGTGGCAGGTTCCCATTCGTAAACAGATGCCTCCCTGCAGCCCAGAGTTAGGCACCTATCTCTGATAGAAGAGCAGAACAGAGCACACGCCCCTCATTAGCACCTTAGGGTGGAGCTGCCTACCATGCTGGCCTTTGTGGATTGCATTCTAACACGTCTATCTCCCCTCATTCATGGTATGGAATATAGACACCTAGCCCAGCTTTGCGGATCACAGTGTTGTCCCTGTGAGTGTCTAGGCACCTAAAAGTTAAGTGCCACCATCATGCTCAGCATTGCAACGTCTAAGTCCCTTCATGGATCCCACCCAACGTGCTGTCAAATATGTGGGTATGCATGCGCACACACACCACTTAAGAATTTAGAGATTTGCTTTGGTACTAATCTCTTACAATGATACTCATCCTAGGTGTTATTTGTTACAACAACGGGTAAAACAATTCAGACGATATGATTCTTTAAGCAAAACAGTGTTGCTTTAACGCAGGGGTCAGCAACCTTTCAGAAGTGATGTGCCGAGTCTTCATTTATTCACTCTAATTTAAGGTTTCGCATGCCAGTCATATATTTTAACATTTTTAGAAGGTCTCCTTCTATAAGTCTATAATATATAACTAAACTATTGTTGTATGTAAAGTAAATAAGGTTTTTAAAATATTTAAGAAACTTCATTTAAAAATAAATTAAAACGCAGAGCCACCCGGACCGGTGGCCAGGACCCAGGCAGTGTGAGTGCCACTGAAAAATCAGCTCACACGCTGCTTTCGGCGCACGTGCCATAGGTTGCCTACCCCTGCTCTAACGTCATCCTGAGCTATGTGCTTCCAGTTCTCCTGCACAGGCATCACACTGTTTTAAATCAGCATTTCTCAAAGTGGGGGTCCCGACACAACAGGGGGTTGCAAGGCTATTGTCGGGAGTCACAGTATTGCCACCCTTCCTTCCTCCTTCCCACCACAGAAGGAAGGGTGGCATGATATGGGAATGAGGGGTGGGGGTGTTGTCACAGCCTGAAATATTTTCAAAGGGGAGCCCAGCAAAAAAAGTTTGAGAACCCCTGTTTTAAATCTCCTATATTTATCACTAAATTAAGCAGTGATTTCATTGAACAATTCTGAGATTTTCCTTAGAAAAAAGTTTTTTAAATGATACTTGAGGGGGAAGAAGTTTTGTATTTCATCCTACCAATAAAAATATCTAATTGGCATTAATCGACCTTCTTCACCTAGAGAGTAATGCCTAGTAAGGGACATTACAATGTAATTTGTCGGATTTATATTCTGCAGATTGATGCACAACATCTAACTTACCCTAATTAGCAGTTCTACAATATGTGTATGTCCATCAGATGCAGCCATATGCAATGGTGTCCTGTCCACTTTGGTTCGAGCATCTCTGCTAACACCGGCTCGAAGCAGCACTTCTGCTGTTGAATAATGGCCATACTGGGCTGCAAGATGAAGAGGTGATGTCCCGAGCTGTATATCAAAAAATGTTTTTTAAAAAGTTATCTGTTCAACATAGGTGTGGAAGCACATATTTATCTCCATTAATGTGTTCAGCAATTTTAAAGAACTAGAATTACACCCCCACATAGGGGAGGTACAAACCCCTAAGTCAGGAGTGAAAGTAACTTGCAGGACTTACCGGTACTGCCGGAGTCCTTGGGAGGGGGGGCCTCAACCGGAAGAGGCATGGCCTCTCAAGATTTAAAGGCCCTGGGGCACCAGTTGCAGCTAGGAGCCCCAGGGCCTTTAAATCAACCCAGGGCTCAGGGGCAAATTAGAGGGCCCAGGGCTCCGGAGCCCAGAGCCCTTTAAATCCTGGCCCCAGCCCAGCTGCGGGAGCGTTAAAGGGTTCTGGGCTCCCCGCAGCCACATGAGCTCCGTGCCCTTTAAATCTGGCCCCAGCCCGGCTGCCAGAGCTGCAGCGGGTGGGGTTGGGGGGGTTAAAGGGCTCTGGGCTCCCCACAGCCATGGGAGCTCTGAGCCCTTTAAATCCCCACCAAGGAAGCCGGTGCGGTCCGGCATGGTGTACTGGCTCTTGCTGGTACACCGTACCGGACCATACTGGCTTACTTTCACCTCTGACCTAAGTTCACAGTGGCAAGGGAAAAAAAGCCACCTGGCCAGAGGGCTGAATGTCAGGAAGTGGTAGAGGGCTGAGTTAAATGGATAGATCGCCATGGGGTCTGGAGAGCAACTACTGGCAGGGGGCACCCAATGCAGAGGGATGGTCATGGTGTGCTCTGCCAGAAGTGGGCAAACCAACCAACAATTGACCCTGCAACAAGCACCAATTATATAAATGAATGATTGGAATTATAGTCTGTGTGTAGAAAGCAAACAAAATTAGATGGTGATCACTTGCACCAAGGCAAATGTTAAAAAATAAACTGATCACTGAACTAAAGTTCTGTCAAATGAGATCTGATATACAATTACTTTAAATGAAACATTTAAAATATATCCACAAAAAAGAAAAAAAGCCTTAGTTGCCAATCAATACGGTTGGCTGCTCTAATTCCCTCTTATAACCTTTAAATTCAGTATTTAAATGTACTTAGCAAGTTAATATAGTTTGAAAAACATTGACACTTAAGGATGACTTTAAAGAAGAGTGAACAAACATCCCCACACTCAAGGACAGGTAAAAATTGCTCAACATTCTATAACAGCGGCACCCAAACTGGCTACACTGGCAACTTACCAGGAGTATGAATGCCATGCTTGGCCTCATCCTGTAACTATTTAAACCCATACTTAACTTTACTACCCCAAACTAGTCCCACTTACTCCAATGGGGTAGGGCTATTCCATGATAGTAAAGTTATTCACAGGCTAACTCCTCCTGCAGGAACAGGGGTCAACCAATGTTGACCAGCTTTCAGGATCAGGGCCTAAGTCTGCATAAACACTTCAAAAGTGTATGAATAGGAATGCTTGTTGCTTGAATTTCCCAGCAAAGAAATGTCACAGTTAATCAGTCTGGTCGTCACACAGTTACAGAGCGAAGTTAGGAGGCTGCCCTCACAGGATGTGTTCTGTATTTTAGTTGGAGTAAATACCTTTATGGGAAAAGTAGCCTCTTCTATTAAAAACATACCCAGTCAGTGGTGAAAGGAGCACCACTTGCCATTAGCGTTCTAACTTCATCATCTTGGCCTTTGCGAGCTGCTTCTAGCAACCTCTTTCCGAGGTCCACTAACGACATCTTTATACATGGGAACAAATATTTTCAGAAAGCTGCATTTGAAAACAGAAAAAAACCCACTTTAAATGCGCAATATGACTAAAATATCCTGCAACTGGATCAGCTGATACAGACCAATGGCTCAAGGGTACCCCAGTTGACTTCAGAGGCTCAGCATGGACTTGAGTCCAAGTCTACAATAGCAACAGCAACACATAGTACTTAGTAAATACAGCATTTTACAAAGATTAATTACTTCATCTTCACAAACACCTCACCATCATGAGCAAAGGGCCTGATATCCTTGTCCTCGTTTTACAGCTGCCAGTCACTGAAAAATAAAGTAACTTGTCCATGTTCATAAAGGCCGTCTGTTTTAGAGCTGGAAATAGGAACTCCTGGGTTCTAGTCCTGGGTTAAGTCTACTAAGCAACGCTGCCTCTGTTTTGCAAGCTATACTTTAAAGGTATAATAAAATACATTCATCGGGGGATCTGAAGTTCTTGTCTGACACAGATACAGTGGCATTTCATTCCTAAGAAGAACTAACATGAAGCCTAAGTATTAATTTATGTGTGAGGCTCTTCAAATGGCTACAAGTGAATGTCTATGCAGACCAGTACTGAACTGCACAGTTAACCAGTGAATCCATCAGACCTTTAACAGAGAGAAAAGCTTTATGAAAAAAAGTATCAGAGGGGTAGCCATGTTAATCTGGATCTGTAAAAGTGACAGAGTCCTGAGGCACCTTATAGACTAAGGTTAGTCTATAAGATGCCACAGGACTGTCGCTTTTTATGAAAAATAGTTATACCACTTCATTGAACAATTCAACAGAAGTGTCCAAACATAACATAAGTAACCCCAAGTACGTAAATGACAGTAAAACAATCTCTTTTAAAAAACCTAATTCTCCTCAAGTAACATAGCCAATGTAAAATTTCCCATTTTACAAGACAGTATTTTAAACCTAAGTGCACAATTATTATATACAAAGTATTAAACATAGAAGGCAGGAGTGTGACCATTTTTAGTTCTGTCATAAAAACCTGAAGTTCACAGAAACAAACTTGAAAGACAAAAAAATCCTTGCTCTATTGCTAGTTGTTCATACGGCTTGCATAACATCATCTTCAAAGGGCCACTTTAAATAAGCTCTGCATCATGTTAAAGCATTCTGTATTCCTTGCCGAACCTTTCAGGTGCGACCTCATTCCCACAAATGCTCGCATGTGTTTAACTTTGGCCCAATCCTACAATGAGAACCATGCAACACAAAACAGGCACCCACGTGCACAGCTCATTACAGGATCAGGGCCCTTCTGTACATAAACATTGACTTTGAGGCAATTGTGCACATGTAAAAACACAGGCAAGTGTTAGCAGGACCATCCTGGCCTTAGCTTTACTTACACTGATTCTTCTAGGACAGCCTTTATTTTTAATGCTCCTTTAACAGTCTCCTAAGCCCCAATCCCGCAAACACTTTTACACTTAACTTGCCACGCATGAACAGCTCCGTTGAGTTCAATGTACATAAAGCTAATCACGGGTGTACGTATTTGCAGGATTGGTGGCTTGGATTTGTTTTAAAAACTACAAAACCCGCAGTTTCTCTCATCGCACTTTAACCTGACTCTGGATTCACTATTAAACAGCCATAAAAATCATCAAAATCAGGAGCCCCCCCTCGCCCCCATGCTCACAATCCCCCCCACCCTATTCGAGGTCTCCGTAGGCTCTGACACCTGAAACGTCCCTCCTCTCCAGCAGCAACAGGTGTCTTGAGAGAAGCTTCAGCTACAAACTTTTTTAACCTTTCAAGTGATCAGAATAAAGGACTAAAGCCCCGCGCTCGTTTCTATTAATTCTGGGTCCAGGAGGATCTGCCCCCACCCACCTCCAATGCTCTGCAACACTTCCCCCAAGTGACCCCCCCGTAGAGTGACCCCACTCCTCCCCCAAGGAGGGACCCCCCCACTCACCCCTGCGAGGCGGAGGCGGCCCCCGGCGGCGCCAGCGTGGGCGTCCCACGGGCCGGGGTGGGGGGGGTGGTCACTGGGGTTCCCTGCTTTTAACTGCCCCCCCTCTGCTCGGGAGGGAGGGAGACAAAATGGCGGACCCGGAAGTGGAAGAAGCCCCCCCCCCGCGGCGGAGGGATACACAGAGGGGGGAAGAGGCCGGCCAAAGCCTCGAGCTGCTCTCGTCACACGAAGTCGCGGGGCAGAAGCCGTTATACGGGGACAGGGTAGTAACGGTGTGTGGGGTGGATCGCCTAGCGATTCACGGCTGTATCCCTCCTCCACGGGCCTCCAGATCCCGGGCCCGCCCAGTGCAATTGCAGCGCGCGGGTAACTCGAGCGATCATTAACGATTCACGGGTTTGGGGAGGTGGCAACCCCCCCCCCCGCCGCCGCCGCCTGGATTATTTTTCTCCGGTGGAGGGATACGATGGAGTGCATAGACGGGAGACGAGTGAGCGGCTGTAGTCCCGGCCGGGCGCTCAGCGGACACTTTGGGCGCCAAGGATGAAAGCGAGGCGGTGCTGCGCACGGGGCGCCGGGTTTCGAGCTCCCCCTCAGGGCCCCCAGTTCGGCGCCCCCCCATGGGTGCCCTCAGCGCGACCCCTCCTATCTCCACCCCGTCAGCGCCCACCTTGCACAGCCCCATACGTGTCCCCAGCTTACCCCCCCCCAGAGGTGCGCTCAGCCTAGCCCCATACATCTCTTAATAGCTGCCCTCAGTTCTGAGGTGCCTGCACCTGGGGGGGTCCCTTCTAAGTGGCCCTCGTTTTGGGGGGACCCCCACACCATGGGTGCCCCCCCACCTTAGTGTCCACCCTATACAAGCTGCCCCAGCTCAGAAACAACCTGACCTGGTTCAGCCCTTCCTCATCCCAGAGTGGGCACGTGGCTTGTAAAAAGGGGTGAGTGGCATGCATGTCATTGCCCCCCACAATCATTGGGGTGGCTGCTCCCCAAATGGAGATGACTCCCCTCAACCCCCTGAAAAAACCCAACTGTGAACAGTTGTATGTAGAGGCATCCAGAAAAATCCTTCAGCCTGAAATGATTCTTATTGTTGCTCTTAATCTATTTTAGTAGAGCCAAGAGACTCCAATTAAGGATCAGGAACCCACGGTGCTAAGTGCAGTGCAGACAGATACTGAAAAAGACAGTTCCTGGCCCAGGGAAACAGGTTCTTGGAGGACAACAATGATTGCATCTGCCCAGGGGACTAGCTGGAGGAACTATGGTAGGGGCCTGAAGTGATCATAGAATCAATATCAGGGTTGGTTATTCAGTCCCCAGACAGATTTTTGTCCCAGATTCCTAAATGACCCCCTCAAGGATTGAACTCTTAACCCTGGGTTTAGTAGGCTAATGTCCAAACCACTGAACTATCCCTCCCACAACTTAATGTGGGGCTGCAAGAGATCACACATACTAGGCTTGGAGCCAGGGGACTTTGCATGGGTCAGAGCCAGAAATAGAGCTCATCCTAAGGCAAGTGTAAGAAAACTGAAAGGTCTTGTCTTCAGTAGGGAAACTAGTGTTTACTCCATTTAGCGAACTCGAGGTGAAGTCCTAGTGAAGCCAAAGCACAGAGTAAAAATCGTAAATGAATCAAACTGTACCATAGACTCTCTATGGATAGAAATTCCATGCTTGAATAATAAGAGTATAGCAGTAGGAATATTCTACTGATTCTGATGACCTGACTAGGATGGTGATGGCGATTGCGAAATGCTTCGGGAGATTAGAGAGGCTATAGAATTAGAAAACGAAGTAATAATGGGGGATTTCACAACTATGCCCATATTGACTGAGTACGTGTCACCTCAGGATGGGATGCAGAGATAAAGTTTCTAGAGACCATTACTGACTGCTTCTTGGAGCAGCTAGTTCTGGAACCCCCAAGGGGAGAGGCAATTCTTGCTTTAGTCCTAAATGGAGCATAGGACTGGTCCAAGAGGTGAATATCATGGAACCGCTTGGTAATAGTGACCATAATAAAATTACATTTAACATTCTTGTGGGGCAAAAAACACCAAAGAAGCTCACCACAGTAGCATTTAACTTCAGAAAGGGGAACAACACAAAAACGAAGCTAGTTAAATGGAAATTAAAAGGTACGGCCCCAAAAGTGAAATGACTGCACACTGCATGGAAACTTTTTAGAAACACCATAATAGAGTCTCAAATTAAATGTATACCCAAAATAAAAAAAAATAGAAAGAGGACCAAAAAAGTGCTACCATGGCTAAACAATAGAGTAAGAACAAGTGGTTAGAAGCAAAAAGACATCCTTTAAAAATTGGGTGTTAAATCCTACTGAGGAAAACAGAAAGCAGCATAAACTCTGGCAAGTCAAGTGCAAAAGTGCAGGCCAAAAAATAATTTGAAGAGCAACTAGCCAAAGACTCAAAAACTAAAGGAGCACTCAAGGAAGATGATGCCATTGTAGAGAAGCTAAAATTAATTCTTTGCATTGGTCTTCACTGCAGAGGATGTGAGGGAGATTCCCACACCTGAGCCGTTCTTTTTTAGATGATAAATCTGAGGAACTGTCCCAGATTGAGGAGTCAGTAGAGGTGGTTTTGGAACAAATTGATAAACAGTGAGGAGTTACCAGGACCAGTTCACCCAAGAGTTTGGAAGGAACTCAAATATGAAATTGCAGACCTACTAACTGTGGTATGTACCTATCTCTTAAATCAGCTTCTGTACCAGGTGGCTGGAGGATAGCTAATGTGAAACCATTTTTTTAAAAAGGCTCCAGAGGCGATCCTGGCAATTACAGGCCAGTAAACCTAACTTGAGTGCCAGGAAAATTGCTAGAAACTAAGAACAGAATTATCAGACATGTAGATTAACACAGTTTGAAAACATCTGTTCAATGTGAAGTGGCAGGCAAAAATCCCAACAGAATATTGGGAACCATTAGGGAAGGAATAGATAATAAGGAAATATAATGCCAATTTATAAATCCATGGTATACCCACACATTGAATAATATATGGAATTCTGGTCATCCCATCTCAAGAAAGATATATTAAAATTGGAAAAGGTATAGAGAAGGGCAACAAAAATCAGTAAGGGTGAGGAACAGCTTCTGTATGAGTAGAGATTAGAAAGACTGGGACTTTTCAGCTTGGAAAAGAGATGAGTGAAGGGGGATGTGGTAGAGATCTATAAAATTGTGAATGATGTGGAGAAAATGAATAAGGAAGTTTTATTTACTCCTTCACATAACACAAGTACCAAGGGTCACTCAATGAAATTAATAGGCAGCAGGTTTAAAATAAACATAAGTACTTCACACAACACACAGTCAACCTGTGCAGCTTCTTGCCAGGGGATTTTTCCATGAGCCCCAAATTGGCCTGGGCCCCAGGGCATGGTCCCCAAGGGCCAGTGCAATAATCCGTTATTGCCCCCTCACACCCCACAAGGTTTGGGAAGGCTTAGCCTTCCCCAGCCTCCATTACGCACCACCCATGAGCCCTCCACTGTCTGAAGTCTGGGTACTGAGAGACCATGATCAAGTCACCCCTTAGCTTTCTCTTGGATAAATTAAATAGATTGCGATTCTTTAGACTTTCAGTCATTCTTGTAGGTCTTTGCTGAACCCTTCCCAATCTGTCAACATCCTTTTTAAAGTGTGGACACCAGAGCTGGACTCAGCATTCAGTGATGGTTTCTGCCAGTGAGGAAGATAAGTCCCCAAGTTTCCTGTGCTCGGCACATGTTGACTCTCTTTCTGTGATAATGTTTCTTACTGGTTGTCGGGGGAACGTCCTCCTGTGCCCCCTCTGTGCTAGGGAAGGGTGGGAAGAAATTCCAACCCACCCTGTACTTTGGAAGTCCAAGGTTCAACCTTGCAAGATGGCTGGCCTCCTGTGATGAATGTAGGAATCATTGGTAATATTTTTGTGAACTCTCTTGTGGTTCTGTACCCACCCCCCTCAGCATCGCTACCCCTTGTGGGGAAAGAAATCATGTTCTCCCTGGGAAATCAGGACTAGGAGGTTGAGATACCGAGGCACAAGGGCTGTCTGGGCTGGAATCAACACCTTTGAATGGGAGCCACGATGAGTGAACTGTTAACTCCTAGAATAAGCTACTCCCCCACCCACACTTCTCTGTGGGGAAGCACAGCAAAAAGCCCCAACCTGGAGAACAAAGTCAAGAGGTGGCTGAGTGTTAAGGTTACTGCTGGGATTGGGAACACACACAGGGGACAAGAAGAGACTACTTGGATTCAGCAGAACGTGGATCTCAGGTCACATGGCTCCCACCGATATGAGCTCTCTCTCAAGATCACCTCTCTCCCGCTAACCTAAAGACTTCCAGATGTATTCCAGGTGACCAATAAATGTTCTCTTAATGTGACACAGCTGCCTGGTGTCCCTGCAAATACTCGCAGACGTTGCATCACTCCCTAAAGAAATGAAGTCTGTCTCAGGAGTCTGACTTTGGCAGGACTCCCTGCAGGGAGCCCCAGAGAGAACCAGGGCTCGCTGGAACAGTTGAGGCTGCAGGGCTACCCTCGTGGAGCAGCGTGGGCCCATGGGGTACAGCCCGCGAAAAGGGTGACTTCCAGGAGGGTGTAGCCTGGACCCTGTGAATCTGAGACAACCCCCAACCTCTCCTGTGCGCCTGAGGTCACTTCCTCTTCCCCACGGCCCCTGCTCCCACGGCATGACCCTGGAGCACAGCTGAGCTTTCAGCAGCTTTGCACAAACCTGGTTTCTGGATTCTCTCCCTTAAAGGAGGAAAACTAAAGGCCTCAGGAGCTGGCAAACAACAATCCCCGGATGATCTGCTTTGAGTAGAGCCCGAAAGTTCCTTCGGGGGGAAGCCCTGGCTGTGAAACTGGTCTAATGCCTTCACCGCTGCCCTCCACTCCTTTATAATTACTCCAGGCAAGAGACTAGCTGATCCAGAGTTCTGTCCATTCACCCTTGTCTCCCAGCCTGGAGCCCCAGTGCTTTCAGCCGAACCCCTGGCTGTTGCAGGCTCTTGAGGAGCAGCAGACTCCACCCCCCTGTAAATAGATCTGTCCTGGTTTACGACGCCCAGTGCGTACGCTTGGGGTCTGCCTCTCAATCTTTGGCCCTGTGCCCTGGCCAGAAGCAGATGGACAATCTGGAGCTGATTCAGAGGAGAGCAATGGGGAGAGTCAGTGGGCTGGAGGGAGGAAAGATTAAAAGAGCTAAATCTGGAGGGAATGCTCATGTGACACTGAGACGGGGACGCCTTGGGAGCCTGCAAAGATCTGACAGGCCCTGAGCGCCATGGAAGGAAAGACGTTATTAGCATGACCCACCGAAAGCCCCTGGAACAATGGGAGGGTGCCAAGGAAGGGCATGTCCAGGCTGACTGTCAGGGAAGCTGGCCTGGTGGGTTATGAACCATCTGGGGATACCATCTCCCAAGGGGTGGTGTCAGAGCCCCATCCCACAGGACTTTATAGCCAGGTGGAGACCTGCTGCAGGGAGTGGCAGGCAGGAAGGGGTGGGGAGATTGGGCATATAACCTGTGTCCTGCTGCAGGGCAGAACAGAGAATCATACCAATGTTGGGCTGGAAGGGACCTCGAGACATGATGTAGTCCAACTGCCCATGCTGAGGCAGGACCATGTAAACCTAGATCAGCCCTGCCAGGGAGTTGTCCAACCTGTTCTTAAAAACCTCCAGTGGCGGAGATTCCACAACCCCCCTTGAAAGGTTCTTCCAGAGCTAAAGTACCCTTAGAGTTAGTCCTAGTATCTAACCTAAATCTCCCTTGGTGCAGATGAAGTGCATTACTTCTTGTCCTACCTTCAGTGGACATGGAGGATAATTGAACCCCGTCCTCTTTATAACAGCCCTTAATGTACTTGAAGACTGTTACTAGGTCCTCCCTCAGTCTTCCTTTCTCAAGATTGAACGTGGCCAGTTTCTTTAACCTTTCCTCATAGGTCTGGTTTTCTAAACCTTTATTGCTTTTGCTGCTCTCCGCTGGACTCTGCAATTTGTCCAGATCTTTCCTAAAGTGCGGTGTCCAGAATAGGACCCAGTACTCCTGCTGAGGCCTCGTCAACGCCGAGTAAAGTGGGACAGTTACCTTCTGTGTCTTACATATGGCACTCTTCATACACCCCAGAGTGATATTAGCCTTTTTCACAACTGCATCACGTTGTTGATCTATATTCAATCTGTGATCCTCTATCATCCCTAGAGCCTTTTCACCAGTAATCCCACCTAGCCAGTTGTTCCCCATTTTTGTAGTTGTATATTTGATTTTTCCTTCCTAAATGAAGTACTTTGCACTTGTCTTTATTGAATTTCATCTTGTCGAATTCAGACCAATTCTCCAATTTGTCAAGGTTGTTTTGGAGTCTAATTCTGTCCTACAAAATGCTTGCAACTGTTCCCAGGTTGGTGCCATCTGCAAATTTTATAAGCATATTCTCCAGTCCATTACCCAAGTCATTCATGAAAATATTGAATAGTACCCAGACTTAGAGAAAGAGACCTTCTAAAAACATTAAAATATATTACTGGCACACAAAACCTTATATTAGAGTGAATAAATGAAGACTCGGCACACCACTTCTGAAAGGTTGCCGACCCCTGATCTAACTTAACAAACTATATCAGATTCAAGCAGCATTTCTCACCACAGGCTTTCAGCAGTTTTACTGGCCAAACTATAGGTCAGGACCCCTTTCCCAGAGTCCAATGAATGCTTCCTTTGTTGCTTCAGATGCAGTGAATGCGATGGACAGGAGGGTGGGGAGTCCTGGGTGTTTGTCTCTCCTTTTCATAATTTCAGTCCCTCTCTTGAAAAACATTTCCAGCTAGGGAATAGGGGACAAAGAGTCTGTGTGGAAGGATGTTCCTTGCTGTTTTTTTCTCACCTGTTTGAGTTTTCTTTATTTCCCTTCCTGCTTGATGACTCTGTTTACTGCTTAAATGCAAATTAAGCAGAACACACATTCCTTTGTTTAGGATAGCCTTGTTTGCCAACCTCATTTTGGGCAGGGTTGTGGGGTTTGGAACATGTGTTAACATCACTATACAGCGGTATTTTACAACTTTACATACAATGTTGCCACACGTGTTTTACCAGGACAATAATAATCAGCAGATTATGAGTTTTCAAATGATACCTCACAAGGCATACTTTGTACAAAAATTATCACAATAGTGTGTAGGGTGTGAACACAAGGGTAACATTCTGTCACAATCCCCTTGGTCATTCCCCATTCCCTACCTCCCTCCCTTTCTGGTTCCCAACACTATTCCCTTGGGGATCCCCATGAACTTGCTCTCTCTCCTCCTCCTTACCTTTCATCTCTTCCTGGTCCTTCAACAATAACTACCCCCAGCACCCAGCTCTATTCCACCCCATCGCTCCAGCCCATTTTATTATTGTGCATGGACTAGACCCCAAATGAAAACACATCTCCACTTTCTCCTCCATGTGGCGTCTCTGATTCTTCCTAAGTGTTGAGTTGCTTTCCCCCTTGGCAGCAATTTGACAGGGTTTCTCTCCAGGTGGGATTCCCTCATGGGCATAAGAACATAAGAACGGCCAGACTGGGTCAGCCCAAAAGTCTATCTAGCCCGGTATCCTGTCTTCCGACAGTGGCCAATGCCAGGTGCCCCAGAGGGAATGAACAGAACAGGTAATCATCAAGTGATCCAATGAGGACTAAGTTCCAGTTTACTTTTCCTACAGTATGTGCACTGATGGCATTTCTCTCCCATGTGGACTCCTCAGCCTCACCTCTGCCTGGGTCCCTGATCCAGATTTAAAGAAACAGTACATGTGTCCATCTCTCTGTCAACCCACGAAGGCCCAGATGCAGGGTTTAACGTGCGACAAAGACCCAAAATGAGGGACACAAAAACTGTTCTTGCAGGAAACATAATATGATTTGGGATCCATTTCTTTAGTGTAAATGAAATGCTCCCAAACTTCATGAACACCAAGTGCCTTGTGCCCTTCCAGAATGTTGAGTCCAGCTACACTCAACCCTCGGAAACAAAGAACTGATGTAAATAACTTTCAGTGTTAAAGGTGAGAAAACAACAGCTCTGTGCAGAACGGAGGTAACTGGGGGACAAAAATGAGTGACTTTCCCCCAAACGAGCCGGGCTCGAGAGGTCTGTCCTTATCTTCAAATCTTCCCTCCCCCATTCGGCCCCCATAAATGTTGATAAATATTTACAGATCAGTGAAGGCTTCCTCTCACTCTGATCCCCTAAGCTCAAGGCCTGGAGGAGTGCTTGTCCGGCTGATTCACTGGGCTTATCAAATCCAGTAGGGGTAGGTTCCTCTCAGACCCTTCTCAAGAGGATCTTCTCCCTTTATATGGACTGTGCTGTGCACAACAGAGCTACAGGGATCACAGAGCAATTCAATTCAGTTGGGCTTGGAACACCCGGAAGAGGCTACTCGTTCTTTCCATCCTGTACCAAGCGCCTTGCTTGGTCTTAGCAATGATCTCAGAGTGCAGAGATGTCCACTGGATAACAGCTCACGCCTCTAGAGGGCAGGGCAGGGCAGGGCTACTATCGCTATTGCACTGAGGGGGAACCAAGGCATAGAGAGGCAAGTGACTGGCCCAGGGCAGAGCAGGGAGTTGTTACTTGTGTTCATTGTTTCTCACTCAGATTTATAAGGACTGGGTCTCCTGAGGGAGTTTAAGGAAGAGGAAGGATCAGGGCCAGCTCTAGTTTTTTTGCCACCCCAAGCAAAAAAAACAAAAACAAACCTCCCCTGGAATTGTGCTGCCCCAAGCACGTGCTTGGTTTGCTGGTGCCTAGAGCCGGTCCTGAGAAGGATGGTCCAGTGCTTAGAACACTTGCCTAGGACTTGGGCAAGACAATTCCCTGCAATATCAGACTCCCTGTGTGACCTTGTATAACCCACATACCTTCTGGGTGTGATGTTCTGTCCCATCTAGTGACACTGAGACCACTTAGAGTAGGGGTCCCCAACACGGTGCCCGCCCGCCAGGGCGTCTAAGTGTGCCCGCGTACTGGCCGGTGGACAAGCATCCGCTGAAATGCCGCCGAAATTCAGTTGCATTTCAGCGGCAATGCCTCTGGATGACACCACTTGTCGGCGGCATTTTGGCGGATGCTCGTCTGCCGCCACGGTCCTCCGTGGCTCGTTGTCTGGCGCCCGCCAGACGAAAAAGGTTGGGGAACCACTGACTTAGAGAGAGAGAGAAAATTAGTTTGTTCTATAACCGTAGCTAACAGCCAGTTGGCTTTTAGCTCATGCAGTAGAGGCTCATGCACTAAGCTCCCAAGGCCCCAGTTCGATTCTGCCTGGCATTACACTTGCACAAGTCACTTAACCTCCCCATGCCTCAGTTTCCCATCTGTAACATGGGGAAAACAGCATAGCCCTGTTCCACCGGTGTGTTGTGAGGATAAACACATTAAAGCAGCGGTAGTCAATTACTTTTTGTCAAGGTGCAAATTTCTTGGTCAAAGGTATAGTCAAGATCCAGCCTCCAGAGAAAATAGTAATTAAAACCAAACCCAATGATAATGATAGTAAGTAAATGAAAAGATTTTGGGGTCCATTCAAAAGCGTCTGGCGGTCCAGATTTGGCCCACGGTCCGGCTATTGATTACCCCTGCACTAAAGGTTGTGAGGTGCTCAGATAGAATGGGAAGGGGGGGGGGTCATATTGGTAGACAGCTTTGGACTGCATTTTAGCAGATTATCAAGAAGACCTGATTTGGTGTTTCTCAACCTCATGCCATTTAAAGGAGTGGCACATAGGGCAAAAAATTTCCTGTCAGAGTTAGCATATTTGTTCTGAGTTGTCACTCCACCCATAAGTAGCTGAGCTGGGGTTAGTGCTGGATTGACATCAGGGATAACGTGGGGTCTTTTTGTCATAGAATCCTCTTAGCAAACTGTTCTGATCGTTCCACCACCCTTTGTAGATAGTGGGGACTGGAAGAAATATGTCTGAAGTCATTCTGTAGCCTCAACACTTGGAGTTCGGCGCTAGTAAGCCGTGGACAATAGCTACTCCTTCTAGAATGCCAGAATGAGGCTTTTAATTTTTCTCTGCTCTGCTGAGTTATAGGGCTAGTGAAAAACAGAATTTCTCCAGCTGATTATTAATATATTACAGGAGCATCTGGAGAGTCCAAGCAATAAGGGCCCATTATGTTCCGTGCTGTACAATCATATGGTGAGAGCAGACTCAAGGAGCTGACTAGCTAAATAGACAAGACAGACAAAGAGTGGAAGGTGAAACAGACTCACAAAGCAGGGAAGTTATTTGCCTAAATACCAGTGGTTCCCAGAGAGGCATGTCCATTTTTCAGACATCCACTGCCATTGATACAATACAATACCCAACAACACACAAGCAGCTTCTAAGCACCTTTCTTTGTAGCTGCCTCATCTCTATAAACCAGAGGAACTTTTTTTCCCAGCATGCTTTTCTAGAGGCTAGCTCTTTAAATTTGACAGAGCCAAATACCAGCAGCCCTAAAATGGTGATTTGCCACTGCACTGGGTTGCTTCTTCTTCTTCCTTTCCAATTGGTACGTATTAACCCTGGTTATGTTTTCATCTTTCTTATTTCTGCGGTGATGACACATACTCACAGTAGATTAATGATAATTCAGACCTTGAGGCCCTGATCCTGCTAGAATGTTTTATTTAGATACTAATAAATACAAGGGAACGCTCATCAGCTGCAGGCCATGCACTGCTTCAACAGCGGAGCCTACTTTCCCACGTGCCCATTTGCCCTTAACAAAGATGGTAGCACTCTCCCATTCTCTTCAGTAGCTGTGAAGTCAGATCCCGGATGTGCCTGCCCGTCTTTCCTCTACCGACATGGCGGGCTCCTCCCCATTCTTCCCAATGGTATTGAAGCCACCCAGGAATACCCCGGATGGAGCCGCCAGCCTGCCCTCCACAAAAATGGCGGCCACGCCCCATTCCTTCCTATGGCGGTGAAGGAAGGCGGCGGGACCCCGGATGTAGGCAGCTCCTCCTCCTCCTCCTCCACCACCCCCCGCCCACTCGGGAGGAGGTGCCGGTTACCCGGATGTTGCTCCTGCTCTAGCGGCAGCCGCCGCCTCCCTCGGACGGGGAGAGAAGCTGACGGATCCAATATGGCCGCCCTGATCCTGAGGAGAGAGTGAGAGGCCTAGGAGCCCGGGGCAGCCCCCCAGCCCGGCAGCAGCCGCCGCCCCTGGGGGCGGGGAAAGGAGGAGCGGGGGGAACCAGCCCCTGCAAAGGTCCAAGCTCCCCCCAGCTCCTGCCACCCCCCCGGTCCCTGGGTGTCCTGGTCTCTGGGGGGAGGGGCAGCCTCTAGCTGATCGGGGGGGAGCACTTGCCATAGGCCCCCTGTGCCAGCTCCCACTGAGCCCCACCTCCTGGGGTACGGGGGGGATGGGGAAGCGAGGGTAGAGAGCAGGCAGCTAGGAGGGTCCCGGGGTTGATCATTGCTGGGGAGGAGCGAGCCATTCATTTCTAGCTTCCCCCCAGCCCTCTTTCCTTGGGATCTTTATTTTTGTTGGGGGGTGGGAAGAGGGCAATAGAGGTGGAGAGAGAAGCGTGACAGGCAGGTGGGGAGTCTCAAGGTGGCTTTTTCGGGGGGGGGAATAAGCCAGTTAAAAACATACACATTTTCCAGCTTCTAATAAACCCAGTTTTCCTGATTTATTTTTTACTTGGGGAGGGGCAGGATTAAATGTGTATATTGACGTGTGGGAGAGGTGGGGGTCGTCTCTGGGGGAGAGAGTTGTGGGAAATTAAAACAAGACACTTTAAAAAGCCTTTTCTCAGCTTCATAGTAAACCAAATTTCCCTGGCCTAGGAAGGGAGAGGAAAGGGGGTCAGGGACAAGAACGCAGGACTAGAACTGCATATTGAAAGTAGTTATAGCAAATATTAATTAATAAAAAGGGAGAAAAGCAATCACAGGCAAAAAGCAAGCTGTGTGATGACATTAAGCATCTTCAGATAACCCTATTTTAGTGGGTTAGTTATATTTTGGGAGCTTATTATTTTCTGGGGGAAGTCAGATTTTTAATTTTTTAATATTTAAAAAGAATGTAGGAAGATACAGCTGTGCAGCGTGGGGAAGAGCCTTACAGTTGAACAGCTGTGTGGCAAGCCAGTTTTCTGAAAATCTAACACCCAATTTCTAAATCTCCTGCTTTTGGAGAGGGATCTGTTCTTTGGGGTAAAATAGTATTACGAGAAGAGTGTGTAGGGGGGAAGACAAGCACTAAAAGTAACCATCACAATTAAAAATAAAGAAGTAAGTACAGGTTGAATTTTCAAGTATTTTGCAGATTCTGATTACTTTTTCTTGGTTATTGTGGTAGAGTCTCTAACTTAAATTTCCCAGAAATTTAGTTAGTTATAATAAAATTAGAATAAAATAAATTGGGACCAGAGGAAAGTAGACAAAACCTCCTTTTTAAAAAGAGATCCACTCTATATTTGCAAGAGTGGCAAAGAAGCTACTGATAATAAGGAAACAGAGTAGCGTCAAAGCTTTAGAAAAATGATGTTTTTAAAAGAAATGACCTAGAGGGTGCAGGATAGATTTTGACTCTTCCTTTCCTCCCCTTCCTTTTCTCGGTGGGGTGAGGTAGATGGAGATTTTTGGCACTGGAGTTATTAGGAAAATTCTTTAGGCAAGTCTACCTTCTTTAATATCACATCTGATGATCTAACATTAAAAGTTAGGCTTCCCTGACAGGAGAGCCATATTGTAAAATCATTCACAAAGAGTTTAAGCTGTTCTGTTGGGTTTTTTGTTCATTTAAAAAGTAAAGTAAAAGGGAGGAATAGAAGACTCTTTAAAAAATTCTTGTTCAGCCCCGTGTTCGAATCAGTGCAGTAGAACGGATATAAACAAGACAAGAAGAGCTTCAAATTAAGGTTGGTCTCTATTTTGTCTGTATTTATATATCATTTTATAATATGCTAGTGATTCATCCACTTCAGTTTATCTTCATAGGAGGTTCTATTATACCATAAGTGGAGATATTGTGCTTTGTGCTGGCTTCTGTTGTGTGAACTGACTTAGCCTCCAACTCCCCAGCTGAGGTGTAAAAGTTTCTCACGCTGTGTAAGCCTTAAAACCTTCATTTAAAATTGAACATGTGATTTGAGGGAGGGGGGGTGAGTATGGTTCTCAATTCAAGACATGATACTAATTGTTAGGCCTGAGTCCAGTTGCGCTTGGTTTATCTTCTTGTCAGCCTTCTAGAATCATAGAATAAAGGAGAATGCTAGAAATTCCATGACTTGAAACATTTAAAACTAGACCGGATAGTGCTCTAAATGAGCATTTCCTAAAGTGCAGTGTTACACCTCCCTGGGGTTGTCTGAAGCTGGGTCCACATATGTGTGGAAGAAGATGTAAACCTTAATGTGGGTAGGCCTTTAACAACACATGGCAGGGTTCTCTGATTAGTTTCATTTTCTTGATGGTGGGATTCAGCTTCCAGAAGTTTGAAAAACGCTGCTCTAGACAACTACATAGCAGAGATTTCTCTCCTGGAGATGAATGGGAAGGGAGAGTGGATGAGAAGTGACTTAATATATCAGACATCTCTGACCTCTTTGCTTATGTAAGCAGGTTTTTGGATAAGGTTGGCTAGACTTGAGAAGTTTTCACGGTGTGGTGCGGATGATAGAGCACTGGGCTGGGAGTCAGGAGACATGGGTCCAATTCCTGGCTCTGACACTGACCTGCCGAGTGACTCTGGGCAAGGTCCTTCACCTTACTGTGCCTTAGATTCCTGATCTGTAAAATGGAGATAATGATACTGACCTTCTTTGAGGTTGGTGGATTGGGACAGTGCTGTATGAGAGCTCAATAGTGTAGAAATAGCCAAAGCGCTGTTCAGAACACTTATTTTTCAGAAGACTCTGGATTCTTAGTTGAACTTTCATCTAGCCTTAGACTTGGGTTCCAAACCTGATTTGAGCATGACATTTGGCTAGATCCAGCTTTGAAACCCACTCATTTAAACTAGCGTACTTGGTTAGTTCTGCTGTCTGTGGCTCCTTGGGCCGTGCCTACACTATAACTTTTAACTGAGTTTGTAACTAGTAGTCTGTTTGGCTGTAAACATAGCTTGTGTCTATGCCCAACATGGTTATATTACAGTTAATAACTCTGGTAGCTGTTAACGCCCTTCCCAGCAGCCTGGGCTACTGCATGCCTGTTTTTCTCTAACTGTTCTGACAAACTTAATTTGTTTTGTAAATGGATTCCCTCACTGTGCCTGTGCATCTGAGTTGGCTGGTTTTCCTACCGCTCAGAAAACTGGGAGGATATGAGTGGGTTTCTGTATGAGAACACTTGGATACTGTGCTGATTAGTGATATAAATACCTGAAAAGATAACTGCCTAGTTTCCCCAGGATGCACTGATACAAACACTGGTAGGTAGCATGGATGTGCAAACAGGATGGATATGTGGTTGTGCTGTGGGAAAAAAAGCTTGTTGCGTAGCCACAGCCATTTTAGTTGTAACCTGGTTAGATAAGGGTGTCTATGACCAGGATACAAAACCATGGCTGTCGTTCTAGTGTAGACAGTATTCTAAGCTATTTGGCATTGGAGTCAACCATGGAATGGGCTTGTCATATTGAAAGCCGTCTTTGCACTGAAGAAGCACTGTTGAAAGGACTAATTTAAAACATGGGTCACCCCAACAGGTTTACAGTCAGTTTGTCGAACAGTGTAAACCATGTTTTAAAACTTTGGCTATACTAGTTCCTTCTTGAAGAGCCCTTCTCTAACCCCTGTCTATGCTACAGGTTGAGCCACGTTGATTATAACAGGTTACTGACACACTCATGACCTGGTAAATGTTTCCAGCTGTACTAGAAAACCTGTAACAGTACTTGGCAGGTGTATAGCACAAGTGCAACAGGCTTTTTAATAACTAGTCACTGAGCAGGGCTGATATCAAATGCCCATAGCCTATCTGCAATACAGTTTAGAACACCGGTAATACAGTTTCAGCTGTTAGCTGTGTAACACACATACTAAAAACTGTTACATGTTTTTCTAACCCGGATTGGGCTCAATCCAGTCCAGTGCAACCACTCAGTGGCATTTCTGCCAACACACAGAAATCTCCATAGTGTATCAGATCAGTGGTTCCTGCGGTCCAGGATCCTGTCTCGGCAGTGATGAATACCAGTTGCAGAGGAAGGTGCAAGAAACTCTATAGTAGACAATTGTGGAATAATACAGTTTTCTTTGAAACTGCCATTAGTGATTGGCAAGAGTGTTTATACCCCTGATATTTAAAAATAATCCCATCTCATGTGCCTGATCTTGTTATCTATATACATGTCTGGGTCTTTATTGAATTTTTGTATCAGTTGTATTTGCTTGTCCATACGTACCATGCTTCACAGTTACATTTGTTTGCATTCTGGCAAAAATCAGGCAGTTCTCCCATCTTCCCTCCCCTGATGCCATAGGTTGAGGATTGTGGGTGTCTTTCAGATGATGTAGTCCACACTGGGGTATCCGGTGCTCAGAAGCCTGGGAATTAACCTTGTTATACGTGCATTTAAGTATTCCAGTCTATGCAGCAGAAGAACCGCCCAAGAACCTGATTGCAGGCCTGACAATCATGTTGTTGTTCGTCTCATGTGCAGGGTTGAAACATTATGCCACATGCACAGTTAGGAGCCATGTGTTAAATATGTTTAAGCTTGGCAGGATTCAATTTAAATAATTAGTTGTTGTAAATGTCAATTTCACCTGACACACAGAAATCGATTGAAAAAAATCCATCAAAAACAGCTAGCAAGCATGGCCTCCACAACACCTCGGGCCTGTAGAGATCTGGTGTCCCTGGTCCGGGGCTATGCAGGGAGCTCCCTGCAGTCCCCTGTCTTGGCTCTGGCAGCTTGCTCACTCGTGGCTGGGAGTCTGGGGCATATTCAGCAGTAGGGTGGTCTCTCCAGTGGCTGGGAGCTTGTCCTTCTCTTCATGAGCCTGGCCTGGGGTCACTGCTCCACAGCCTTCCCTGTGCCTGGGTGTCTCTGGCCCTGCTGTCAGCACTGAGAGCTCTCTGCAGCCCTGCTGTCCATGCTGCACTAATCCACCCCCCTTAATTTCCTGCTACTGCAAAAATTAAAATGATTAAAAATGAAAATTCTTGCAAATAAAAAGTTGTCAAGCCTTACAAATAAAAAACATTAATTGTCAAAATTACAAAATTTCTGCAGAAAAGAACCTAGGGGTTACAGTGGACAAAAAACTGAATATGAGTCAACAGTGTGCCCTTGTTGCCAAGAAGGCTAATGGCATTTTGGGTTGTATAAGTAGGGGCATTTCCAGCAGATCAAGGGATGTGATCATTCCCCTCTACTCAGCACTGGTGAGGCCTCATTTGGAGTACTGTGTCCAGTTTTGGGCCCCACACTACAAGAAGGATGTGGATAAATTGGAGAGAGTCCAGCGGAGGGCAACAAAAATGATTAGGGGGCTGAGCACATGACTTATGAGGAGAGGCTGAGGGAACTGGGATTGTTTAGTCTGCAGAAGAGAAGAATGAGGGGGGATTTGATAGCTGCTTTCAACTACCTGAAAGGGGGTTCAAAGAGGATGGATCTAGACTGTTCTCAGTGGTAGAAGATGACAGAATAATGGTCTCAAGTTGCAGAGGGGGAGGTTTAGGCTGGATATTAGGAAAAACTTTTTCACTAGTAGGGTGGTGAAGAACTGGAATGGGTTACCTAGGGAGGTAGTGGAATCTCCTTCCTTAGAGGTTTTTAAGGTCAGGCTTGACAAAGCCCTGGCTGGGATGATTTAGTTGGGTTTGGTCCTGCTTTGAGCAGGGGGTTGGACTAGATGACCTCCTGAGGTCCCTTCCAACCCTGAGATTCTATGATTCTATGAAAAAGAATCGGATTTTGTCAAGCTTAAATATGTTGTATATAGACACTCTAAGGCTCTAGTGTGATATTTTTTTCTTGCATTTTGATCTATATAGAAGGCCTGAAGTTAGCCCCTCCCCCCCCCCCCAGTTTTGCTTTAGAAAGACTGGGAATGCTAACTGTACAGTGTCTTTATTTGTACTGGCTCTCTGATGCTGGATGGGAAGGGGCCAGCAACACACAAATTGGGTCACTGGTCAACAGCTCACAAACCCAGACAAATAAGGGTGTCATTCCCATGCCAAAGATCAGCTTTCAAGCGGAGCACTGGAAAGACCTGCTGATTTGTAATATGGAATC
Organism: Mauremys mutica; assembly: GCF_020497125.1. Classification (NCBI taxonomy): domain Eukaryota; kingdom Metazoa; phylum Chordata; order Testudines; family Geoemydidae; genus Mauremys; species Mauremys mutica. The sequence goes on along the minus strand of NC_059088.1, from coordinate 21,123,860 downwards.
AAGAGAAGGATTATTCTTGGTGCTGGAGCTTATGGAACTTAGATACAAACAAAAATATGGTATTGGTCCCTTTGAGTAAAGAATTAGGGAGCTTATGGTGGTTGTGATGGTCTGGGAACTTGAAGAAAAAAAGAATCCTCAAGGAAAGAGGCATTTTTAGTATTGTAAGAATAAATAATTGCTTCTGTCCCTCCAGAATTTTGTACTCGTATAGTTAATTGAATCTAAAAGAGAAAGGGCATCTCTTTTTAAAAAGACACTGTCAACTTAATCAGATTTTCAAACAGGGGTTTGACTTTTTTCATGTTCTCTTGTTTCAAGTAATATGTAAGGGCGAAACAGTTTTGCAAAACCTTAAGTATGTGAGTATCTATTTGGACATATAACTTCAACAGGACTATTCACATGCTTAAGTTTTTGCAGAATTAGGGTTTACAGTCCTGATTCCGCAAAGACTTTACCGCTTGCTTAACCTCATGCACTGGGAGTAGTTTCACTGAAGATTAGTGGAACTGTTTGCAGTGTATAAAGTAAAACATGTGCATAAGTCTGAAGGATTGTGAGCTAAGATTGCCATTACTAAAAGGGAGGTGCGGGGGGAGGTTTGTATATTGTCTAGTGTCAGTTGAAGTATTTCCCCTGTATAGTGGGCTTCCTCTGGTTTTGTGAGTCTCACTCTTCAATAGATGGAGAAAGCTGCTATTTTTGTTTTTGTTTTAAAACGGGTTAAGTGTGATTGTAAAACTACAAGAATAGGCAGGGGTGACTCAGGACTGATGGGGAAGCTGAAACTATTTAAACTTTGATTAGATTTCAAAGTTGATGGTGGCTCTTTTAAATATATTTCTCGTGTGTTACTAGTAAATCCTTGAATTATGAAAACAAGACTTAAAAAATACAATTTACTCGGCAAGAGGTAGAGTTAAAGTTGACTTTGGAACATCAACCTTGCATTTTCTGAGTTTTATGCAAAATCTCAACCTAAGGTTTGCACTTGTATAGCTTTTAATATATTGTGTGCGTGCAATTTTTATGCATAAAGGATAGCGTAGATCTGTTATGCCACGGAATAATTTTTTGGCCATTGTTGTAAAATAAAAATTGAGTATTTTGAGAAAACAGAAATAATCTTGTATCCCAATACCTTTTGAGTTGATCTGTTGTAGAACATATGGGACTTAAGTAGATGATTTTTTTTTTGCTGTTCAAATTAAACTTATTGTACCTATATCTTTCTGAGTAGTGTGAAACAAAACAAATAACACCCCCAAAATTCCTTCATTTGAATAGATGTGTGTGGGGGGATAAATGTTTGTGTACTGGCTATTAAACTCAGTAATAGCTAGCCAGGCTGCAATGCTAGAGTGATCAGGTAATTTATACCGAGTGTGCAGGTGCAGTGTTGTCTTTGTAGCCATGCCATAACAGGCTTGTCTTACTCAGTTACAACGAACACAGTTGAGTTGTACCTGTAGATCCGCTTTCTTTCAGAATATAGCCATGTGGCTCAGATAGATGCTTGCAAGTATGCACACCTGTGTGTGTTTGTGTCAGTGCATTCTGGGAGAACCTGGGCAGCCTGGGAGGGATAGACGGCTCAGAGGATGTGTGCACAGTGTCAGCAGCCTGTGGACAATGTGCTCCTACAGCATGAAGAGCTGGGAGGAAGGGGGAACAGCCAAACCAGTCGTACATGCTCACTGCCAGTGGTCTTGTGTACACTGCAAAATAAGTGCTATGAACTGTTTACAGGAAAACAGCCAAGCATTCCAACAGCATATTAAAGGGATACCATCAACTTAAAATCACCCTGCTGTATGCAATTTTTACCCACTTTTGTTACAAGTAATAAAACACCTAAGATCACTGAGTAAAAGAGAAGAACGCCTCGCTGTTTTGCTTCATGTATTTTACAGCAGTGTTTATAGTCAGCTTCCCCTGTTTGCGTGGATCTTTCACGCAACAGCAGGAGAGAGAGAAACATGTTGAATTCTAAAATTGGCTGGAAGAGTTGGGACAGGTATAAAACATGTAACTACTTTGTAATTAAATTTTTGAACCTGGCTGGCCTCTCCAGTTGACAGTGTCCCTTTAATCATGTGGGGTGTGGACACAAACAATGGAGCAGATCTTCACCTGGTTTATATTGGCAGGAAACTATTCCAGTTTACACCAACTGAGGAGCTGGACCCACTCTCTGCCCCCATCATGCCACTTGCTTGTTGCAAACTCACGTTAAGAACTGTCCTTTAGACAGGGCTTGTTTTTTTTCCCCCCTGTAAGTGAGAGATTCTCTTTCCCATCCATACACTCACACCTTCAATCCCAGAGCAGCTCAACAAGATCAAAGGATTCTAGTCCTTTTTTTTTTATGCTACTTTACAGCAAAACAGGTTGGGTTCTCCTGGTTGGGTGACTTTGAAATTGGAGGAGAGCAGAGTTGGAGGAGAAGTGGAGTGTCTTCTATCCTGTACACAATGGAAGCCCCTGATTAAAGAAGCCTGAATACAACAGACTTAAATGTCATTCTGGGGTATTGCAGCAATGAGAAGCTGCCTGCTGGGACTTGAAGAGACTGGAGTTTTTGTGCTGAATTCTCGTTTCTGTCCAGAGTGTACAGCATAGGATTGCCTTATGCTTATTATTTTTTTAAACTTTGCGCTTCATTTTCCAGGTGTTTGGTACTCTCTCTCTCTCTCTCTCTCTATATATATATAATGTACACACACACACCTTAGAATTCTAGAGTAAGGGGTTGTTAATTTTAGTTTATACCTCAAGTGTAGGTTTTATAAATCCTAATGTCCCTAGAAATGACTCCTGAAAACAAAAATACTTATTTAAACGACGTGTGTGTATGCATATGTGTATTTGGCATTCAGACCTTGCCCTGCAGTGTTGGATTCCCAGATTCCGCATCAGGCCTAGAGCATGGGAACCAGGAAGTGAAACTTGAGTAGAAACAAAGTGAAACTGAAGTGCCGATAATAAACAAACAGCATAAATGGGGAAAAGCAAACTAGACTTTGAGTTGTTTTTTTAAAATATGTTTCTAAAACATGGAAGGTAAGTTTTCCTTGAGAGTGCCCCTTTAACTGATCTGAGTGTGGGGAGGGTTGAGGAGTGGAAATTATATGCAACAGGTGCTTCAGGATAGAACTTTGGTTGCATGGGCTGTTCCTGTATCTAAAATGATTAGTGTTGCCACTCTAGTCTTTTTTTGTGTGTTAATTGCTGCTACTGGTGGAGTGTGGGGGGGAGGAGGAGGAGGAGGAGGAAAGTGTTACTGTGTAAGCTTCCAGGCACAGTCTAGCTAATGGATTCAGCTGAATGATACTTGGCACTAATTCGGTGTCATCTCAAAGCATCTCACAAACACCAAGACGCATGACTGAGGAAGGCAAATATCATTCTCCCCTTTTTGTAGCTGGAGGAAACTGAGTCTCAGATTATGAGCCTACACCCACTGAAGTCAGTGGAGCAACTCCATCAGCTCCAGTTGGGTTGGGATCAGATCCTAACTGACATGCCCAAGGCCATGAAGTGAGTGCGTGTGTGGATCCCTGCAGCTTGCTATCATTTCATAGACAGCCAAAGTAAAGAATATGGGATGGGGGCGATATGATCCCAGCTCCTGCCAGCTGGGCACTTCTGCCTTCTGCACTAGCTGCAGGCAGGAGAAAGGGAACTACTATAGTTAAGCCACTTGGTCACGAAGAGAAGTTGTCACAAAACAAGCAAAGGGCTGGCTTGCCTGAATGCAGCAGAAAGAAAACTTTATACTACATCCAGCATGTGGAAAGGCTATATATGTTAGTGAATGTACGTTAAGTAGTTCTTAAACTAAAGCAGTACAACCTTCCTCACTTGATGTGGTTGTATAGGTATAAAGGTGCTTATACCCATATAGCAATCCCTGTGTGGAAAGGGGAATAAGCAATACTGGTGTGAAGTACCTTTATATTGATATAACTGTGTCCACACTAGGGGGTGTAGTGCTATAACTATTTTGATTAAAAATAATCAGACCCCTGACCAAAATGGTTACCCAAGTATAAAACCTGTGTAGTCCAGGCCTAAAGGCTGGAATACATTGTTGGCTTCTAAATATAACATTGATTGCTTATTTTGAAAAATGTTTTTTGCCATTTTTGTTACAGAAATTTTAAAAAAATCACTATCCATTGCAGTCTTAATATTTCACACTGTTATAGCAGCTTCTACCCGAGGATCTCAAAGCACTTTGCCGTAGCTAGTTAAACTTCATGGTGTCCTGTGAGTTATGGAAGAAGTATTTAGAGATTGCTTTGCCTACTGCTGAAATGCACTCGTTTCTGGGGTGGAACGTGAGTGCACTTCAGCACCCTTCATGAACAGCACACAGCACTTCAGAGCAGGAAGTGAATGAGGCTTAGCACTTACAGCTCTTATATCTTCAAAGCGTTGCACAAACATTCATTAAGCCTCACAGCAGACTGTGAAGTAGGTCAATATTGTCTTCCTCAGTCACTTGCCCAAGGCCAGACGTGAATCATTGATGGAGCCAGAAATAGAACTTAAAAGATTCCTGTCTCTCCATCCAGGCTTACTCCATCAGGCCATGTTACCTCTCAGAATAACGCACCTCTGCAGTGCCTAGCCTTATTTTGTTGAAGCCCTCCCATTCTGTGAGTTGGTAGATGGGTGCCCTCTTTCTATATCCCCTTTTTGTACCATGCCATGATTAACTTTTTGTTCTGTCCATTTTCTTTCCCTCCTTTTTTTTTTTTTTTTGCTAGTTGTCTTCATTGCCTCCATTCTCTAAATGGCTACATGCTACTTAGGGTGATCATCTACTGACTTTTTGGGTTTGGACCTTGTTTTCTTACTCAGTTGCCACAGGACTAGAGATTGGAAGGGCAGCATGATCAAGTCAGCTGCTGCCTGCAGCCCTGTGTGTGAGCTGCTTCAATGGTCAGCTGCAGTGGGGGCCACCCACCTGCCGTCAGGGGAACAGGTTGCAGTGGATGGAGGAGAGGATCCAGGGTTCTGCAGTTTTCTCTGCCTCCACTGCTCTTTCCCATTCTCTAAATTAGTTGAATGTCTCTAGGCCTGCTCTCCCAGGCAAAATGTTGCTGTGTCTGGGTTGAAACCACAAGGCCAAGTTAGGGAGGCTCCATAGTTAACATCCTGACTCTTGTGAAAGGACTGCTCAGGACCTTGGTTTGACATGTCACAGGAAAGAACAGGAGGGAATCTTGGACACAGACTGTAAAGGGCCGGCATTCTTCGAAGGAAACAAAAGTGATTTGATTAAATTAAGCTGCTGGATCTGCCCAAGCTGGCAAATTGAACATCTCTTGAAGTTTCACCATTTCTGGTTCTCTCTTAAAATGCTGGCTCTCTTCAGCCCACCGCTCATTTGAGAGAGATCTCTTTCCCGTGGCTTTTTTACTGCTTGCTTTTACATTCAGTCACAACCTCAAACACACATCTCTTGATTTAGGATATGTCTTCCCTGCAGAGCTAATTCAGGCTCTTACTTGGGTGTTTTCCCTAATCCCCAACCTTCTCATGTGTGCTTGGTGCTTTCACAGCTTGGGCTGGCTGGAAGTGTAGGTTAGAATTGTGTGCTGCTTTCAGTTGGGCTGATAACCTGCCCGCTTTGCAGGGAGGACGCAAGCTAAATCACTGGAGCGTGACAGACCTCCAGTGCTTTTCCACAATTTCCCTCTGTGCGCCCAGGAGGACAGACAAGTTCACTGGGAGAATATAGTGGCTCAGCCTATTGCAGCACAAAGAACCATAGGATATGCCCCTCGAAGTCGTCGTGACACACACTTGTCTACAGCCAGGCTCTAAGATACAACCGCATTTGCTCCGATCCCTCAGACAAACCCCTATAGAATCTCTTATCAAGCATTCTTAAAACTGCAGTACCCACCTGGTGAAGTGAAGAAACAGATTGACAGAGCTATAAGGGTACCGAGAAGTCGCCTACTACAAGACAGGCCCAACAAAGAAAGTAACATAATGTCACTAGCCATCACCTACAGCCCCCAACTAAAACCTCTCCAGTGCATCATCAAGGATCTACAACCTATCCTGAAGGACGATCCCTCACTCTCACAGACCTTGGGAGACAGGCCAGTCCTCGCCTACAGACAGTCCCCCAACCTGAAGCAAATACTCACCAGCAGCTACATGCCACACAATGAAAACACCAACCCAGGAACCAAACTCTGCTACAAACTCCAGTGCCAACTCTGTCCACATATCTGTTCAAGGGACACCATCATAGGACCTAACCACATCAGCCACACCATCCAGGGCTCATTCACCTGCACATCTACCAATGTGATATGTGCCAGCAATGCCCCTCTGCCGTGTACATTGGCCAAACTGGACAGTCGCTACGCAAAAGAATAAATGGACACAAATCTGACATCAGGAATCACAACATTCAAAAACCAGTAGGAGAACACTTCAACCTCTCTGGTCACTCAATAACAGACCTAAAAGTGGCAATTCTTCAACAAAAAAACTTCAAAAACAGACTCCAACGTGAAGCTGCAGAACTGGAATTAATTTGCAAACTGGATACCAGCAGATTAGGCCTGAATAAAGACTAGGTTTTGTAATGACCCAACCACTCCCAAACTTAATTTTCCCCAATACTAATTTCCCCCTAATGTTACTCACACCATCTTGTCAACTATCTGTAATGGGCCACTCTCTTACCACTTCAAAAGTTATTTTTCCTCCCTTGGTATCCTGCTGTTAATTGATTTATCTCGTTAGACTGACCTCACACTTGGTAAAGCAACCCCCATCCTTCCATGTATTTATACCTGCTCCTGTATTTTTCACTTCCTGCCTCTGATGAAGTGGGTTCTAGCCCACGAAAGCGTATACCCAAAAACATTTGTTAATCTCTAAGGTGCCGCAAGGACTCCTCATTGTTTTTGCTGACTAACACGGCTACCACTCTGAAACCTGACACGTGGATGAGTTCAGCACCAGTGAGGGTGCAGTGACTTGAGCAGGGCTTTGGTTGCTCACACCGTGACTAGGCCCTGGGTGCTGATCACTGGAGTTAATTGTGCAGTGAGGACATCTGTATAGACATTTCTGATGGTAGGGGTGTTACTGACCTTGATGGGAGAAATGGAAGTCTCTACAGTTGAAGTGCAGAAATGAGTTAACTTACACTAACTTTATTTGAAGAGTGTGTGTGTGTGTGTGCGCACGCGCGCATGTGCACTTTTAATTGGAGCGTGAGGATTCCATAGCAGCCCTGGAAGAGATTAATTGCCAGACAGCATGAAAAGTCAGAGGGGCTGCTCTGTGGTACAAAATTTTGATAGTTAAAGCATATAAAGGTATCAGTCCCCAACTGTTACGCAACTGTGCTTCAGCATGGTCCTTTTCTTGCTGGAGATGGGCCTGAGAGACAGGAGCAGGAGGTGCAAGGAGGCGGAGAGGGGGTGGGGAGGAGGTCTTTTTTCTAAGATGTTAGTTGGCAACCTATATATACTCCCCTTGGTTGAGACTTTGATTCTCTATTGTTTGATCATTACTTTTAACAGTTGCTACATCTAAGTCCAGTGTGTACCTTGTAAAAGCACAGCTCCTTCAGGAGAAGCTGTGTTTCAAAAGATATAAGTAGGGCTTCTGATTTTAGATTTTAATCAATAAAACACCCCTCCCCCCACATACACGCAAGTGCAGTATTTATCCACTAAACACCAGAAATGGTTACTCAATTCATGTTGACCAGGGGCGGCTCTCTGTATTTTGCTGCCCCAAGCATGGCTGGCAGGCAGGCAGCTTTTGGCGGCATGCCTGCGGGAGGTCCACTGGTAACGCGGATTCGCGGCATGCTTGCGGGAGGTCCACCAGTCCCGTGCCTTTGGTGTACCCGCCGCCGAATTGCTGCCAAAGCCGTGGGACCAGCGGACCTCCCTCAGGCACGCTGCCGAAGGCAGCCTGACTGCCGCCCTCACGGCGACTGGCAGGCCGCCCCCTACGGCTTGCCGCCCCAGGCACGTGCTTGGTGCGCTGGTGCCTGGAGCCACCCCTGATGTTTTCATCTCTTAGTGCAGTTTGTTTATATGTGATGTTCTGCTCCTTGGCTTATATCTAAGGGTTTGTCTACACAGAGCAGTAATGTGGACTACGGCGATGTGATTTCTAAAGTGCACTAAGGTGTTCCACATGAATTGGTCTGTATAGACCCTACTGTTACGCTCTTGTAACATAGTGCTGTTTGAAACAGGACTACACATATATACAAAGAGAGATCCCCGAAACCCACTGATTTTTGGACAGCTACAGGGAACTCAAAAATTAGTAACCCCCCCCCCAATTAATTTAATAAACTCCAAAACACAGAAGCCTTTGATAAAAGCCTTTTAAATGTCTTTAAAATGTTCCCGTCAGTTTCTTACAGCATTATTTGTGTTCCCACAGTGGGCTTTGTGCTGTGCAGTGCCTGCTTCCAATCTAGCGCAGTCTGTTAAAACAATTCAGACATATGCAGGGGTTTTTTTCCCATGTAGCTTAGCAACTATGGAGGACAACGATCTCTGAAAGGAGGTAGGCAAAACTAAATCTTATAGATGCCTCTCATCAGGGGGCAGAGATTGCACTGTGTGTGACCCAAAATAGGGCATACAAAACGTTCTCTGCCTACCCAGCCTATAAATATCCATGCTGATGATATGCAAACTTCATGTTAGGTGTAACAGCTATATAAAGGGAATAGTAAGTTTATTCTTTAAAGCAGGAGTTGGGAAATTCACAGCTATGGCTGTCTTGGCCTGTGAGAACTTTTCAACTCAAAATTGTCCTAAAACTTACATTTGTGGGGTTTTGTTTTTTAAATCTGTTGCATTTTTTTTCTCTCCCCCCCCGCCCCCCCCAAACAAACCTTCCCTTGTAGTGAGAACCTGGAAGTGAAGCTGATTCTAAACAAAACCATAACTTGGGTTAAGATGAGAGAAATGGGGAAAAAAATAAAACTGCAGAAAGGAGGACCAGGAAACTGGATTTTTAAAAGATTCTCAGGTGGAGTTTTAATAGCAATAAGGGAACCTATTTAAAATATGATTAAATTCAGTCCCATTAGTGTACTTAAATATTGATAGGGCCTGTCGTTACAAGATCTCTTAACGCTGAACAATCTACCATGGGCAACTTTCCTTAGCTATGTTAGTGTCCAGGTATCCTCTCCTTTCATCACTTTCAGAGCACGTGGAGGCGGAGAGGGTTCATGTTCTCAAAGCTCTGAGAATTCCCTCTTCTCTCCCCACCTGCCCCCAGATTGAGGGCTTGATACAACGCCCTTGCTGAACAAGTCAGTGCCACTTTTAATCAGCTATTGGTATGAGAACATTAAAATGCAGACACCTACCAAATCAGCTGCTCTACGCTGACAGCCCCTGTCACCGGGGGAGTAATGTCTGGGCATCCAATTTAGGTCTCTGGCATGCCCGGTTTTTGACTGCTAGGCCAGTAGTTCCCAGTCTTTTGGGATGGTTTTATAGCAGGTGAGTGTGTGTAACTGAATGGTATACGGGTAATGTAGGCTTGTCTAGAGATTCACTGAAGCAAGGAGGGGTCACGAAAGCCAGTCTGACTTGGCCTGTTCCCATCTCATTTTAAAAGTGAAACAGGTTTGGGCCTGCTTAGTACCTGAACTGGTTCTTGCCTAATACTTGTTGTATTGGGCTTGCTGTTTCATTGTGATACCAATGGCTGCTCTCAATGATTCTATATATTTGATGGCCTTTATCATAAAAACCCTGCTCATAGGCCTTGATTGGGGCCATTAAGCAGACTCTGCTTTAGCTCAGTAGCTGGGTGCACTACTGTTAAATCCAGGGGTCATTGCTGGGATGGAAAAAGCTAACTGTTCACTTGATTACTTGCTTGGATTCCTTTCTGTATTCTGCACTAACCATGTCAGGCATTGTAACTTGTGTATATGCTTGCCAGAAGGTATTTGGGACCATAATAGGTAAAGATGGTGTCACAGGAAGTCTGGTCCCTGTAAATGAAGTAGGTTCAGCTCCCCTGTGCCAGGACAGGTGTTCCCATTGGCCAATTAAGAGGGCTGGGCAGTACCTGCAGCTGTTCAGGATTAGGAAGGGGGAGTCCCCCTGAGTCAGAGCAGACTGGCTCAGTCAGGAGGGTAGGTGAGAGCTGCCAGGGGACTGGAGGAGTCCTGATAGGAAGCAGGAGGTATTTCCTGGGGAAAGGCTGAAGGCAGGGAGAGCAGCAAGAGGGGTTTGCTGGCTGGCATCCCCAAGCCAGAGAGCCAGAACTGAAGGAGCACCATAGAGGGTTGCTTGCTGGCTCTAAGCTGGGGGTGGGTGGGGGGAGGGCTGGAAGCAGGGTAGTAGTGGAGGGGCTTACTCACAGGGCCAGAGAGCTGGACCCAGAGGAATGAGGGATGCTTCCCTGCCAAGAAGGCTTCCCAGTAACGAGGTTGTAGGGGTTCCCACGGGGAAGAACAGGGGTGTTCTCCAATTGGAAGGATTACGGTGGCTATTCTGGTACAAGGACAGGAGAGAACTGACAGAGCCAGGGTGTGGTAAGAGATGCTAGGGAGCTGGGGTGTGCTGAGAGCTGCTGAAGCTGTATTTGATGCTTTGTCTAGACTGTGGTGGTGTGATTTATGTGCCCAGGTGTGTATGTTTCTCTTGTAATAAATGAAATGTACAAGGGCTATGGGAACTAAGAGTCTTTGCATTGTCTTTGGGGACTCTGAAGGAGGGAAGCTGAGGCAGGTGTGTCTGTCATGCCACAGCCTGTCACAGGAGGGCACTCCAGGTGGGGTGGCCTGATGACAGATGAAAGACCTGCATGCAATTAATTATATTCCACCCCTTGAAGGGTTGGATAGAGTCTGTGCCAGACATTTTGCTCGCTCTCTCTCTCTCTCTCAAATTAAGTCTTACACATGTTGTGCAGGTGGCAGGATGACAAACTACCAAGCAGGGTGAGAATTGAACAACGTGGTGTGAGTGGGAGGAGGAAAAGTTAAACCACCTTAAGCTCCATAAATGAAATGCTTCGGTTGTGCTAGTATTTAGAGTGGGAAACTAGGTGTTGTCAGGGCTTCTGGGTTCTCTTCCTAGATTTGCCACTTAGCCATTGGATGGCCTTGGGCAAATCGCTTAATTCCTCTGTGTGCCAGAGTATTCCTCTGTAAAAGAGACACTGCACCTTCCTCAGAAGGGAAACTGTGAAGCTTAATTAATGTTTAAAGTACTTTGAGATCCTTAAATGAAAAATGATATCGCACTTTATATTGGTCCATAGATATGTTCATGCTGGTTATTCAGATACCATGGGAGCAGTGTCAGTACCTGGCTAGATACCTCATAGAAAGCTTCTCTTCTCACTCCTCCCTCCTTCGTAAATACCCAGTAAAAAGGTGGTTAAACACTGTGTTTTGCATTATGTCTTGAAGGCCAGTAGACTGGTCTCTAGTGAACAGCAAGATGGAGTGATTTCCAGCATCTTTATAGTAGGAGGAGTTGGCAGAGGAGATCAGATACAGGGCTGGTGATCAGGACTCCTGGTTTCTATTTCCAGCTCTGACACAGACTTGTTTGACCTTTGAACTCACTCTGAGCCTAAGTAACCCCACTTTCCCCCCACATCTGGAAATATAATCCTGACTGACCACCATAGGGACTCTTAGGTGAAAAGCTATATATGAATTAGTATGAGTATTATGACTTTGCATAAGGAGGATCTGAGTACAGATCGCTCCTGATGCGGGAATTCAGACAACAATTTTCATTTAAGTATCTTGCTAAGAGTAATTAGGGAACAAACCAGCAAAATTCTTGATTACAGCCTGTTGGCCCTCTTTATCTTTCAGGGTTGCAGTGCTGGGAACAGCCCCCCAATCCTCTGGAATTGGGTGGCACGTGGTGGGATTGGCCATCGTGCAGGATGGACACCTTGAAACGGAGTCGAGCGCAAGCCTGGCCGGAGGAGACAGGGGACAGGGAGCATGGACTCTATAGTTTGCACCGCATGTTTGACATTGTGGGCACTCACCTGACCCACCGGGACGTACGTGTGTTGTCCTTTCTCTTTGTGGATGTGATTGATGACTACGAGAGGGGGATGATCCGCAGCGGCCGGGACTTCCTGCTGGCACTAGAGAGGCAGGGCCGCTGTGATGAGACCAACTTCCGCCAGGTGCTGCAGCTGCTGAGGATTATCACGCGCCATGACCTGTTGCCCTATGTCACGCTGAAGAGGAGAAGGGCTGGTAAGTCATCTGATCTGTGTCCTTGGCTGCTCTTAATGCTCTATGGAGAGCTTTAGAACTCTGTTGGCAGTTTAAGTCAAGCTGCTGCTTTGTGTTGCTGAGAAGTGAGATGATAAAAGCTTCTCTGTGGCTGTCCAGTAACAATGTGGGCAACGGTCTGTGCTGCTGTGTGGGACAACCGAGTTGGGTTCGAGGGCTGTTAAGATTAACTTGTCCCATCAGAAGGCGGGGGGAAGACCGTCCAGTAGAACCTCAGAGTTCTGAATTGACCAGTCAACCACACACCTCATTTGGAATCGGAAGTATGTAATCCTGCAGCAGCAGAGACCAAAATAAAAGCAAATACAGTACAGTATTGTGTTAAACATAAGGTACTAAAAAATAAGTGAAAGTTTAAAAAAAAAAATTGATAAGGTAAGAGAACTTTCTGTGCTTGTTTCATTTAAATTAAGATGGTTAAAAGCAGCATTTTTCTTCTGCTTAGTAAAGTTTCAAAGCTATATTAAGTCAATGTTCAGTTGTCAACTTTTGAAAGCACAACCATAATGTTTTGATCAGAGTTAGGAACAACTTCCATTTCCGAAGTGAGGGTCTACTGTATTATGAAGTTGATCAGATCAATGAGCAGCAGCAGTAAAGTGTTCTGAAAGGAATCCCCACTGGTCCCCATGAGCCTAAAAGCATAATGGGGATGATACAGGCCATTGAGATTTAGAGGGGATTGGTGTACAGGTGTGAGATGCTCAGACAAGGAATGTGGGGGAGCTGAGATGGAGATGCCTGCCGTTCCTCCATTTCTTTGCTTACCAATAGCAATACCATGCAGGATTTCAGTGATGGGTCCTGCCACCCTGTGAAGGTACAAATTGACACACTTGAGAAGCAAAGAAATCCTGAAGTATGGTAGAGTCTGGCTATAGTTGCCACATGCAGCAGGGTCTAATAGCAGATAGCTCTATTTCTCTAATAGAGAGCTGTAGTGTGGTCTCCTGTTGCTAATGCTTTGTTACTCCTACAAAACAAACCACGAAAGATCTGTTAGTACTTGGATAGAGTTAGGGCTGCATATTTGTCATGAAGTCATGGGTTCCAGGATCATCTTTTTAAAACAAAGCAAAATGAAACTACCATATTCATTTATTTACAGAAGTTTGTGGGAAAAGATTCCTTTTTAGACGGATGTCTCTTCCTTGGTGCTGGCCCAGTTGTGAAAGTCTTCTGGGAAAAATGGAATAATTTCAGTTGGTTTTGATGCTTGTGTATAAGGTGAGGATAGGAATGGCAAGCACATGCTTGGGAGCTTTCTTGATTCAATTTGTTTTCACTTCTCTTGCACTCAATTCAAAATTGGGTGTTACAACCTCCAGTGCACCTGCTGTCTTTGATGATGACTTGATATTCACTACACTGTGGGAGGAAAACATTTTGAAATGTTAATACATGTCCTGGTTATACCCTCCCCTTGCTGAGCCCCTGGGAATGTGCACATTGTAAGTCAATCAGGGTTAACTTTGAAATAGACTAGGGTGCAGGGGTGTATCTCTCCGGGAGTGAGGCTTCAAAAACATATTTTGGCTTCTTCCAGTGTCAGAGATTGGGGGAGGGGGAGGACTGTTTCTCAATTCCTCCTTCTTTCCTTCATCCCACAAAAACTCTATTCAGAAGAGGTTAATGACCCTTCTGCTTTCTCCCCTGCCCTGTCCCATAACTTGCTTTCATACATTGTGTGCTCTGCACACTCAGCGTTCTGCAAAGCACTGGTCTGAGAGATTTATTAGAATGTGGGATGTATTGAACATTTCAGTAACCACCCAGGTACAGCGATTCTCCCTTCCAGATCTGAGCAAACTAACCTGTGGGGTCTCAGCCACACCACAACCCTGTACCAATTCTCCAGCTTCCAAACCTTCCTGGATCAATGCCATGCATCCACTGTGGTGTATTGCCTTGGAGCATGCCAGGATTCCAATGCTCGGCCTCAGAAACTTTGATCCAGATTAATCAGGAGCTGAGATATCCACCTGTCAGAAGTCAGAAGGAAACTTTCACTTACAACAAGGAAAGATTGTCATCAATTTTTGCAGAATTTAAACTGATTTTTTTTATTTTTTTTTATAAAAAACAAAACAAAACTAGCCCTGATGGTTGCAAATGTAAATCAACACAATTCTGGCTGAGTCAGCTGCTCTTGGCCTTCCTAAACCACCATGAAATTGACGAGTCTTATCAGTTTTCACTGTTGTTGTTCATAGCACTATAGACACCAGTGGCATGTCATGCTGCTGCTTGGGAAAGCTGTGAGCAGCAATATAGGCAGGCATAGAAATGATACACAGGTGGAGGGAAAAGAGGACCAAAAACAGGCTGGGGGAGGTGTCAAGTTAGTAACTTACAGCCCAAACTGCCTCTTGAGCTGGCTGTTCCCAGGCTTTCTCCTAGCAGGACATCTCATGCTCCCCTTCTCAACTGCCTTAGAGACTTTAAACTTTGATACTCTTGATCTGGAGCTAAGGAGACCCGTCTGGTCTGGTAACTACGGTGAATCAGAATAGCTATTCATCCCCATGAAAACGCCTAGAACCTGTTCTCCATAGCTGTTGAATAGCTCTTGCTGCTGTCTATATTAGTCTCTTAATTTAACCTGATTACTTTTAGCTGTGTCACCTTGTAGCACCCTAAAGAACCCTCCTCCTTCCTTAGTGTTTCGGCAAGGGTTAACATTCCAGTTATCATACTATGGTGTTGTCTTACATATATATGGCAACTGTAGGTAAATATTAACAATTTAAAGGTATCCACTATAAATCAGAAGTGTATTACCTTTCTCTGAGAAGGACACCCATTTGCTCTCGGTTCATTGACTTGTCTTCACGGCATTGGTAGCTCAAGATATAACTTAAGTGTTGCCTCTCACCCAACTCCTGCCCACACCCACAAATGTCTTGCTTGAGTTAAGTGGTTCTTTAACCTCAAGCTAGGTGCCCTGTCAGGGATGAGAGTTGAAGCTGCTGAATCTAGGGCTGGGGATGCAGTGACTTGAGTTACAGCTCCTCAGCTGCTAATCCAATCATTCTGTGTCGTTCGTGTTTCACAGTGTGGCTGCCCTCACTTGAGCTAAGCTAGCATGAATGGTGGGACTGGAGGATATTAGTAATTCAAGCTAACAGTTGCAGTGACGACAAACCCTGGGAGAAGAGGGAGGTTGGGAGGAACGTACATGCCAACTCTCTTGATTTTTCTCAACAATAAAATGTTGGAAGTAGTCGTCAGTGTAATAGACAGTTTCATGTCCTCAATAATGCATGGTAAACCTGGAAGTGAATCAAAGAGCTGTCTAAAACAGATGAGCAGAGTGTCAACGCTATTTTTTTTAATTGGTATTTTGCCATGTAGCGTTCTAAGAACACAATTGTTATACAGATAAAAGTAGATTTGCATTTACCTGGAAAGTGAACAGAAGAGCTAAGTTTACTGCACCTTTGGGAGGAAGGGATGACTGTGATCAAGGCACTGGACTGGAACTTGGACATCTGAGTTCTCATCCGGACAGTCACAGACATTGACATTGGGCAGGTCACTTAATCTGTGCATCAGTTCCCCATCTGGAAAGTGGGAATAAGGTTTTTCATCCTGGTCGTGGTGGTGTGACGATAAACTTCTTTGTGTTTGTGAGGTGCTCAGACATTGCTGTGCTGAAGGACAGAGCCATAGAAAGCCTCAAGAAAGTAAGAGAATTCAGCTTTTTATCAATAATACGTGTTTTAAGTCTTCCTTCGTTATAGTATCTGGAATCCACCGTTCCTTTAAGTCAGGAGGGGCTTTGATAGGAAGGCAAACATCTTTCCTCCAGCATGGGGTGGCCTTCAAATGTTGAGACCTGTTAGCCAGAGGCTCATGATAGAACCCACAAGCTGGGTCCATAGTCAGCAACCTGGTAGGAATTGCGGTGAGCAGTTGGGATAGGGCTGGGCTTTTCATCCACGCATCACCCCTGAACTTCTTTGGGGATGGGTCCCTCCTCTTTGCTCATGCATCATCCTCTGGCTAGTGAGCGACTGGCAAACTTTTAAGCCCTGACATAAAGGCTCCAGTGACTTGAATGTGCAGCCACACTCAATTTATATTTCTTTGATCCTTCCCCCGTTTGGGTTTTAACCAACAACATTAAAGGGGAGAAGGAAAGTTTGAGAATTGAAGCAGACTGAAATCCGGAGTTAGTTTCCCACAGCAGTGTTAACCATATTAGATCTATATGGTACGTAAATTAACAGTACAAACACTTAGGCATTTGTGACTGAATTAATATTGCTTTGAGATTCCCTGACAACACCTGGATAACTTTCTCTCTTTTTTTAATGATGATTTCATTAGTTTCAGGTAATTCATGTGTCCCAGAACTCCCCGGCCAGTTTTCTGAGCATTACAATAACTTCCATATTTTAAATGCTTTTCTCTTCCCTCTTGTGTGACAAATCCAAACAAATAAGTGGTAACTGGGAAATTGAGTGTGCAAAAAATGCTGAGAACAAAGGATTTTTTTCCTGACTCTTTTTGAGGTGTACAGGGGTCTCTGGTGTTGGAACAATAATAGGTAAAAATTTAGTGAAGCGTGATTCTTTTTTTTTAATCTAAACTGATGATCTCTCTCTCGATCTCTCTCCTGAATTTGCACATAAGTTCTCAACCTTTTACATTTGTACAAACAGCACTTCTTCTATTTTAATCTTCATATCCATGTCCTGTTGCATGGTGGATTGATTTAAATAATCAGTTTCAACCTAATTTTGCATTTGTACTTTTTAAACTCCTTTGTCCTAAAGATTCTCAATGCTTGGTATAATTTATTACTTTTTTGTTCACCAGCACAACACTGTATCTATACACATTTATTTAAGCAGTTATATAGCTTAACATAAACTTATTCAGATTCTTAATTTCTGTTTTTTATTGTTAGAAAACAGTGAAGCATTTCTTATTTACTAGATTAACTTTTTTTACTGATGATTGTTGAGCTGCATTTAGATGGAAATTTGGAATGGAATTAAAAAGGCACAAAACCAGCATTTTAAAATTATTGGTTAAATAAAATTATCTTAAATGTGCTGCATGCATAAGAAAAAACGTATCAAAGCATTTACCATTTAAAACTGATTTATTAAACAAAGGAAATATTTATATTTAGTGAATCAAACTGATTGTTTTTGGTCACCCTATCCTGCAATATTTTAGAAATAGTAGACCATATCCTCTCACACCTCATTTTTATTTATAGGTGGGAAGAGGGCAACACGCTTTTTAATTAAAACTTCGTCAGTTTCTCACTTTGAAAGAACTAACTATTGAACTGAACTGGTTGGATAAACTGAAATGAAGGTAATAGTCTATGCAGCCACAGAAGAGGCGGCTGCTGCTGCTGACAAAAGCTGCTTTAGCACGTCAACAAACTCTGTTTCCAGATACTCAGCCTGTGGTTTCCAGATGCTGAGCCTGTGATTTCCACCAGTTCAGGGGTTTGACTTTGGCAGTGTATGTGTACTGCTTGAATATTATTTTTGTTTAATTTAAATGATTTTAATAGATTAAGTTTTGGTTTTAACAAAGGATGTCGTAATTTAAGTGTATTTAATTTGAATTCTAAAAATCAAAAATTTTCATCAGTTTTTATCCAGTCTCCAGGTTGTTTTCACTGGCATACGAGGATAGTAACTATGCTCAGTGATTGCACTTTGATCTTGCATAATAGCAGTTTCCTGCCAGTCTCCTTTAACACAAGTTTGAAACTCGCTGGAATCAAATGCCTAGACCAGTGGTCCTCAAACTGTGGGGTGTGGAGGGATGTTCATGGGGGCATGCAGTGGGGCCCAGGCCAGCGCCCCAATGGGGAGCAGGGAAGGGAGTGTCATACTTCCAGCCCTGCTCCGCCCACAGGCCCAGCTCCACCCCCAGTCTGGCTCTGCTTTAACCCGTGCTACTCCCCCATCCCCAGTTCCGCCCCCAGCTCCGCGTAAGCTCCACTGCTGAGGAAGCCTTGGCTGTGCATTAATGCGGGGGGGGGGGGGGGGGGGCACAGACAGATTCTGTTAATGGTAAGGGGGAGCGCAACTGGAAAAGTTTGTGCACCACTGACCCCAGACTCATGTGATCTTAATATGTTTCAGTCAACTGCTGCATGATTCATAGATTCCAAGGTCAGAAGGGACCATTATAATGAGCTAATCTGACCTCCTACCTAACACAGGTCATACAACTTCCCCAAAATAATTCCTAGAGCAGATCTGTTACAAAATACATCCCATCCTGATTTTAAAATTGTCTGTCTGTGATGGAGAATCCCACCACAGTCTTGGTAAGTTGTTCTGGTTGTTAATTACTCTTAGCATATTTCTAGTCTGAATTTGTCTAGCTTCAGGTCCCATGCATTAGATTGTATTCTACCTTACTCTGCTAGACTGAAGAGCCATTATTAAATATTTGTTCCCCGTATAGGTACTTATAAACTATAATCAAGTCATCCCTTAACCTTCTCTTTGTTAAACTAAATAGATTGAGTTCTTGGAGTCTGTCACTATATAAGACAGCAGAGTCCTGTGGCACCTTATAGACTAACAGACGTATTGGAGCATGAGCTTTCGTGGGTGAATACCCACTTCGTCGGATGCAAGACAGGTTTTATAATCCTTTAATCATTCTCATGGCTCTTCTCTGAACCATCTCCAGTTGTTCAACGTTCGTCTTGAGTTGTGGGCACCAGAACTAGGCACAGTATTCTAGTGTCAAATACAGAGGTAAAATAGCCTTTCTGCTCCTACGTGAGATTCCTCTGTTTGTCTCCCAGGATCTCATTAAGTCTTTTGGCCAGTGTCGCACTAGGAGCTCATGTTCAGCTCGTTATCCACCAAGATCCCAACTCTTTTTAAGTCACTGCTTCTCAAGGTAGAGTCCCGTATCCTGTAAATATGGCCTACATTCTTTGTTCCTAGATGCATACATATACATTTAGGATATTGTTTGTGCCCATTTATCAAGCGATCCAAAGAGAAATAAGGAAGAGTTCTGCGATTGTTGAGCATTCTTAAGTCTTTCCTCTGAGATTTCAGGTTGTAATGTGGACAAGCCAAATGGCTGGCCAAGTCTGACCTCTGTTGGTAACCTGGAATATAGTGGGTTAAGATACAGAGGGAACACAGCTACTAAGTATCTTTAAAAGTAAGTAGTAGACTTGGAAATCAATACAAAATTTGGTCAGCAAACATAGGGAGCGTAAGTTAGGGATGAAAGGTTCACTCAGCTAGGCACCTGTGAGAATAGACTGCTGTGTTCTATACGTACTGCTTTCTGGACAATACGCACCTGCAAGTGAAGGTAACTGTGTCATGCCCTGAAGCAAGGAAAGCTTTGATTAGTGATTCCTTGTTAGTGTAAGACTGGAATCTGGGTGAGATTTAAATGTGAGGACTGTTATGGTGATCAACAGATAGCTCAGGCAATTAGGCTATACGGAGGCCTTTGGGATGTTTGACCACTGGGAGGCATTCATGGACAGAGGATGGTTCTCATGGGATGGACTCCACATGAGTCGGGAGGGAAATAGATGTCTGGGATGGAGATTGGCACAGCTCATTAAAAGAGCTTTGAACTAGGAACTCGGGAGGCTGTTGGGAGATGCTCATGTAACCTCCACACCTGATTTTAACATTGAGAGGGAGGAAAATCAAGTAAGAGAAGATATATCACTGAAGAAAGGAACAGCCGTGGGTAGGAGAATGGACATTAAGAGGGATAGTGCTGATACCAGTCAGATAGGCGATACTGGCAGTGGAATGACTGTACCCAATTAGGCGAGGAATGTGGGCGAAACCAAGCAGCAACAGCTAAGATGTTTGTAAACCAATGTAAGGAGCCTGGTAACAAAACGGAGGAACTGGAACTACCGGTGCAGGAAGTGAAACCAGATTTATAGGGATAAGAGAAACATGGTGGAATAGTAAGTAAGGGTATGTGCTGTTCAGGAAAGACAAATAAAGGAGTAGCACTGTGTATTAATGTTGAGGTAGACTGTAAAGAAATTAGAAGTGATGAAATGGATAAGACAGTCTCTGGACCAAAACCACTTTGGGGAAGAAAACTTCTAAAGGTTCCCCGATATAGTGGTTGGGGTGTGTTCACAGACCACCGGGATCCAATTAGGGTCTGGATAGAGACCTCTTTAATGTTTTTACTGAAATAAATACGGGGAATTGTGTGATTATGGGAGACTTTAACTTCCCAGCTATAGATTGAAGGACAAATGCTACTAATAATAGTAGGGCCCAGATTTTCCTATATGTGATAGCCAACAGATTTCTTCATCAAATAGTTGCTGAACAAATGAGAGGTGATGCCATTTTAGATCTGGTATTGGTGGGTAGTGAGGCCCTCATAGAAGAACTGGTTGTAGAGGACAAGCTTGGTTTGAGTGATCATGAGTTAATTCAGCGTAAACTAAAGAGAAGGATACACAAAAATAAATCTGAAAAAAATTAAGGGAATTAGTTGGGGAAGTGGATCGAAGAACTCAGGGATCTGAATGTGGAGGAGGCTTGGAATTACTTTAAGTCAAAGTTGCAGAACCTATCTGAAGTCTGGATCCCAAGCAAAGGGAAAAAATTCATAGGGAAGGGTTACAGACCAAGCTGGATGAGCAAGAATCTCAAACAGGTTATTGAGAGAAAGCAGAGAGCCTACAAGGAATGGACGATGGGAAGAATCGGCAAGGAAACTTACCTCCTAGGAGTCAAAGTATAAGGATAAAGTGAGAACTGGCAAAAGCCAAGCAGAGTTGGACCTTGCAAAGGGAATCAAAACCAATAATCAAAGGTTTTATAGCCATATAAATAAGAGACCACAGAAAGAAGTGGGACCACTAAGCACTGAGGATGGGGTGGAGATTAAAGATAATCTAGGCATGACCCGACACCTAGACTAAATAAGAGCTATGGGGTAGTGACAGGGTGGCTAATGGCAACAAGGATATGGAGGTAGAAATTACCACATCTGAGGTGGAAGTCCAACTCAGACATCTTAATGGGATTAAATTGTGGGGCCTGGATAATCTCCGTCCAAGAATATTAAAAGAACTGGCACATGAAATTGCAAGCCCAATAGCAAAGATTTTTAATGAATCTGTAAACTCAGAGGGCATACCTTGTGACATGCATCCAACGAAGTGGGTATTCACCCACGAAAGCTCATGCTCCAAAACTTCTGTTAGTCTATAAGGTGCCATAGGACTCTTTGCTTCTTGTGACTAGAGAATTGCTAATATAGTC
This sequence comes from Mauremys mutica, assembly GCF_020497125.1. Taxonomy (NCBI): domain Eukaryota; kingdom Metazoa; phylum Chordata; order Testudines; family Geoemydidae; genus Mauremys; species Mauremys mutica. Next base: position 21,102,278 of record NC_059088.1, on the reverse strand, counting down.
CCTATTTTTAAGAAGGGGGAGGAGGGGAAGTGATCCAAGAAACTACAGGCCTGTTAGTTTGGCCTCAATTGTATGGAGGGTCTTGGAACAAATTTTGAAAAAGAAAGTAGTTAAGGACATAGATGTGAAGAGTAATTGGGATAAAATACAACATGGTTTTACAGAAGGTAGATTGTGCCAGAACAACCCAATCTCCCTCTTTGAGACGTTAACTGATTTTTTTAGATAAAGGAAATGCAGTAGATCTAATCTACCTGGATTTCAGTGAGGCATTTGATACAGTTCCATGTGGGGAATTATTAATTTGGAGAAGATGGTGATTAATATGAACATAGAAAGAACTTGTTAAAGGGATGACTACAATGTGTCATACTGAAAAGTGAACTGTCAGGCTGGTGGGAGGTTACTAGTGGAGTTCCTCAGGGATCGGTCTTGGGACCAGTCTTATTTAACATTATTTCTGACGTCAGCATAAAAAGTGGGTGTGAGCTAATAATTTCTGGCAGACACACACAGTTGGGAGGTATTACCAGTACGGAGGAGGACCGGAATATCATACAAGATGATCTGGGTGACCTTGTAAACTGGAGTAATAGAAATGGGATTAAATTTAATCGTACCAAGTGCAAGGTCATGCACTTAAGGACTAACAACAAGAATTTTGCTATAAACTGGGGATTTATTGGTTGGAAGCAACAGAGGAGGAGAAGGACCTGGGTGTATTGGTTGACCACAAGATGACTATGAGCCATCAGTGTGATGTGTCCATGAAAAAAAGCTAATGCAGTCCTAGGATGCATCGCGTGAGGTATTTCCAGTCGAGACAGGGAAGTGTTAATATTATACAAGGCACTGGTGAGACCTCATCTGGAATACTCTGTGCAATTCTGATCTCCCATGTTTAGAAAAGATGAATTCAAACTGGAACAGGGGCAGAGAAGGGCTATTAGGATGATGGGAGGAATGGAAAACCTGCCTTATGAGAGGAGACTCAAAGAGCTTGGCTTGTTTAGCCTAACCACAAGAAAGCTGAAGGGAGATATGATAGCTCTCTCTGAATACATCAGAGAGATAAATACCAGGGAGGGAAAGGGGTTATTTAAGTTAAGCGCCGATGTGGACACAGGAACAAGTGACTATAAACTGGCCATCAACAAGTTTAGGCTCAATTAGGATCCAGAGAGTGAAGTTGTGGAGCAGCCTTCCAAGGGGAGCAGTGGGGGACAAAAAACCTAACTAGGCTTCAAGATTGAGCTTGATACGTTTATGGAAGGGATGGTCTGATGGGACTGCCTATCATGGCATGTGGCTCATCAGTGACTGCCAGTTGTAAAAATCCCCAATGGCCAGAAACGGGGGACACTGAGTTACTACAGAGAACTCTTTCCAGGTATCTGCCTTGCGGGTCTTGCCCACATGCTCAGGGTATAACTGATCACCATATTTGGGGTTTGGAAGGAATTCTCCCCCCCCCCCCCCGGGTCAGATTGGTAGAGACCCTGGGCGGGAGGTTTCGCCTTCCTCTGCAGCATGGGTCACTTGCAGGTTTAAGCTAGTGTAAATGGTGGATTCTCTGTAACTTGAAGTCTTAAACCATGATTTGAGGACTTCAGTCACTCAGCTAGAGATTAGGGGTCTATTTTAGGAGTGGGTGAGGTTCTGTGGCCTGCGATGTGCAGGAGGTCCCTTCTGACCTTAAAGTCTGAGTTTGAGTGCGTCACTGGTTGAAGCCTTGCACAGGGCTAGGTCATCTGCATACCTCATGATCGTGCTTTTACTCAGACACTGCATTGCCTGGTTACGGTTGTTAACCTTCTAACAAAGGGTTGTGCGTATACATGTGTGACATGTAACGCCCAGTCAAGTCTGACCAGTCATTAGGCCCTCCAGCTTCTAATGAGTTGAGATGATGCAAGTAATAGTGGTGGTAAATCCAAACAGAAGTGTTTCTGCAAGTTCTGTTTTACAAAGGCATTGGTATGCTCTCACATTTTGAGTACTTGGTTTTAAAATATGTCCAGCCGAAGGGAGTCTGATCTTAAAGAACAATTAATAGTTCTACACGCTGCAGTTCTTGATGTGCTGTTTAATTTGAAAATAGGTTGTGCCGCGTTCTGTTAGGTGATGTGTCATTTTGCAAACATAACTAAATTAATGTTGGGAATAAATGTCAGATTATCACTGTCAGGGCTAGAAAAATTGACTTGTCCCTGGGATCCAAGCCATCAACTTTTTTAGGAAAGATTAATTTAATTAAAACTTTAATTAAAAAAAAAATCTAGCCATTATGGTTAGGAAGAAAACCATTCAAAATGTGTAGGAGTGCAGAGCCATGTTCCTGAGACTGCTAGGAGCTCCACTGCCTCAACTGCTGCTTATAGATTTCTCAAGCAGCAAAGTGAAACTGACAACGGTTCCATTGCTGCTCTTCAGAACCCAGTGGGCAACAGTGAAAGTGACAAGAATGATGTTAGGTTTCACTCTGAAGCATCTTGGGAAGGCAATCCCTGCATTGGCGCTCTTGCCCCTGGACCTCCTTTGTGTGAACCCCTCCTTCACCCTGAAAAATCTTTCATGTTGGCCTCTGGCAGGTAGATGTCAAATTTTTCACACCCTGATTTTGAACAGTTCCCTCTGCCTTCATGTTAGCATCTGGTATATCAATAATGGGTTCCTCTGCCCTCCTTAATTATTATTATTTTTATCCTCTTTTCCAGTGTGCCCAGACCTCGTGGACAAGTACCTAGAAGAGACGTCCATTCGTTACGTGATGCCCCGAGCTCACAGCGACGCAGAGCATGGTCTCACCCACCCCCACAAATCAGGTAAGAGTTCGGTACTGCTGCCTAATACCTAATTTCACTGGAATCCTTGGTCATAAACAGTTGGGATCTCCTAAGGCAGTGGTCCCCAACCTTTTCGTCTGGCGGGCGCCAGACAAAGGACTGTGGCAGCGGTGGAGCATCTGCCAAAATGCCGCCGAATTTCTGCGGCATTTCGGTGGTGACGCCTCTCAATGACGTCGCTTATTGGCGGCAAGCGGCATCATCGAGAGGCGTCACCACCGAAATGCCACAGAAATTCGGCGGCGACACCTCTCGATGACGCTGCCTGTCAGTGGCAAGCAGCAGCATCGAGAGGCATCGCCGCCAAAATGCTGCAGAAATTCGGCGGCATTTCGGCAGATGCTCGACCGACGGCCAGGACGCGGGCGCATTTAGATGCCCCCGCAGCACCATGGCGCCCGCGGGCACCGCGTTGGGGACCCCGTCTTAAGGCTTATGCATCAGTGTGTTTTAGGTTAAATGTGGATTATTGGAACCGTCCTATTTTTTCCCTTGTCTGCGACCCTTTACTTCTATGCCACTAAACTCTTAACATGTTGAAGCTGATGCATATTATGCGCTGTATAGAGGTGCTCCAGTTTAACCCAAAGTTTTGGGCAGGAATTGCTGAGGGGAAATTCTCCTGCCCGTGTTATGCAGGGGTTGGATTAGGTGATCATAGCTGTCCCTTCTGCATTTAAAATCTATGAATTTAGAAACGTTTGTAAAGCCAACTGAGATCTTCTGATGAAGGCTCTAGAAAAAGGAAGTACTCTTTAGCAGCAGCGCTTGCAGCAAGCTGGAGCCTTGGGCTCCAAAACTGTGGTCCCAGGTTGTCCCAAATGCTCACTTTTTTTCCTGAAAAAGTTCAAGCCAGTGATTTCTGGCTCACTTGTTTCACGTCCAGCTCACAGCTGTGATTTGAAGCGTTGTTCAGGGTGAGAATTAACTTTTCAGGTTGCAGAACACGCTCAACGAAGAAGATTCACTAACTTTTAAAGTGAGGGTATAAAGCTCTTCTTTCCATGGCAAACTGAGTGTTTTCTTCAGTGTGCTGTTGTTCTTGAGCTGTTCGAGGCTTCCGCTACACCGTAAAAGACTTCGGCTCAGACGTAGCCTTGCATATCCCAGCACAGTTTAGGGTGGAAAATATTATGACCGAATCTCTACTTCTAAATGAAAACATATTGTTTTCCTTCTGAAAAGGACCCAGTGTGGCTCCATGTCACTCCTCTGTGATCCCAGACCAAATGTGCTCTATTAAGTTAGAAAAAACTTCTAACGGCTGGTATTGAAAATGCCACATGGCATCTGAAAATCAAGCTGCTGCTTCTTCTGACCTTGTCCAGCAATTATGATTCTGCATTTGGCTGGGCTCAGCAATCAGACTCCCAAAGGATGAGCCAGAGTAGGAATTCTTCTTTGGGTTTTGATTAAATGAACATTAAGGGCAAAACCATCCTTACTATTGTATGTTCATACCGTTGCTAAAATTAGCAATATAACTCTGACACACACAGGGAATGAGGTAGCAGTGTTTTTACATAGCCACTTTTGGAAAGATCACACACAAACACTCCTTGCGTTCAAGAGGTTTATGCATTTAAGTTGTGGTTAAAAGTGATCACAGACAGTAAATTAGAGTGGAGTTCGCGTTGTAATATTTTACATTAAAAGATGAGCGCAACTTTGGGCGGCACGAGCACAGGTATCACTAAGCAAGAAAGTGACCGTCCGTGTCTCTGGTGCAGGTGCAGCTGTATGTGAGATACCGTCTTTGGGTATTGGCGCCATGTTTCCAGAAAGATGGAGAGAGGCTGGGGAGAGTTAAGAGAAGAGCAGTAAAATCCTCTGGGAGGGGTGGAGGGTTTGGCTGGGTGGGGGCGACAAGGAGGAGATTGAGTGAAAGCACCGGGCGAGGCCGGGACATACATCTGCTGGGGAGGAATTCTCTAGGGTGCTGCAGGGGTCAGGGCTAACTGAACAGCTGATGGGATGTTGAACAGTTTCCCAAAGGAGAGGCTGCAATCCCCATCACTGGAAACCTACAAAACTTCCCACAGCAAGGGCTCTGCGGTGGCTGGGGAAGGAATATATGGGAGCCGAGAGGCTTCATCTGTCTTTGCTTTGTGTGATGTTCCTCCTTGGAGAAGTGATGTGATCCTGGGCTCTATCTACCTTTTGCCTTTCTAACACCTGGCTCCTCTTTCTCTGCATTAGTGCCTCCCCATCACCCTGTGGTCTGCCGCTCCTCCGCTGGACCTCCGATCTGTACCAAGAGGCCTGGCCGTGGGAGAGCCCTCCTCAGTAGCCAGCATAAGAGGAGGAAGTCAATGACGCCGGATCCTAAAGAGAAACAGACTTGTGGTAAGAACTTGTGAAGAGCCTAAGTTCCTGGAGGAAAGGTCCGTCAATGGCTATTACCCAAGATGGTCAGGGACACAACCCCATATCCAGGTGTCCCTAAACCTCCAACTGTCAGAAGCATCTGAGACAGGACACTGGGCTAGGTGGAACCCACTGTGGCCATCCTTGTGTTCTTAGGCCTGTCTGTTGCTGTGGTGGGTTTGTGGGTTACCACTGGGGTGCTGGGAGCTCGTTCTTCCTCCTTCCAGGGACAGGTTTTATTTCATATAGTCATCTTGTGTGGCTGGCAGGAAGCTCTGCATCCCCACTTTACCCAAAGGCTCAGTGGTGGGGCAGGTTGGAAACCGAGTTCTATTATTTTTACTTTGCAGATAATTAATACTAAGTTCCTTGAGGGGTGGGGGTTGGTGGCAGAACTGAACACCCTGCTGAGGTCTTTAAACATTTTTGGAGCATTTTGATTTCTGTATTTTCATCCACCAGCATCCAAAAGATGCAGAAATGCATTAGAACAGCCTGACAAAATTGTGCTTTGCTTCAGATCTGGAGTTCTGGCTCAGCCTGTTACAAGGTTAGCCACATATTGGGATCTAGCCCGACCAGGAACTGGTCAAAAACTTTGTATTGTGATTTTGTTGATGGGGCAGAGGGGAGTAGCTGGGGGGTGGTGGGGGGGAGAGAGAGGGTTGGGAGTTTTTTTGGATTAGCGAGTTAAATTTTATTCCCCTCCTTGTGTGAAGGGTGGGGCTGGCTGATCTTGTACTCGAACTTGATCGTTTGGCACCCATCTTCCAAAGGCTGCATTAGAAGAAATGTAAGAAAAGTATCAACAGTCTGATTTAAACAACCCAAGCCCATTTATGTGGGCGCAGCTGGATCATCAGCCTAGTTTGGGTGCGGGCGAGGGGACATGAGGGAATGAAATGTCAGACTATTTACTCCTGCACGCGCCAGTTTAGGAGGAGAAAGAGAGAGTCCAATGAATTAATTTAGTAAAACTAAATATTTCAATGGAATTCCTAGACCGGAAAGAATCCGTAGGGCAGATGCTCACAGCTCAAACCCTTGAGGTCACAGGCACCTTAAGGGAATTGGACGTAATAGGAGGAGCAGTTACGTTGATCAGCAGCTTGAGATTGTGAAGGTTTTTAAACCTCCCGTCCTTGGAGATTTTTAAAAACAGGTTAGACAAACACCTGACAGGGCTGGTCTCCTTGACTTGCCCCTGCCTCATTGTGCAGGGGGGCCCAAATGCCCTTTGGAGGTCCCCTCCAGCCCTGTTTCTAGGAGTCTCTGGCTGTCAAAGGGGCTAGATTATTTATCTTAACAAAATAATACATTGGGACTAACCTGACCCTTGCCAACTGTCACTCTTCATTCTGCTTGTTATATCCCTTTTACCCAGCCTACCCACAGTGGGGTCCTGATCTGGCTTGGAGCCTGTAGAAACTACCGGAATACAAATAATAGGGATGCTGAATCTCTGCCTGTGCAAGGAATCAACGTTTGTATAATCCCGGCCCCCCAAAGGGTTTTTTAGTCTTGGTCTCAGGGAGGAATCTCTCCAAGGGGTTGAGAAGCCGTGGAGGTCTTCACTGAGGTGCTAAATGTTGTGTGATGGGAGTTGGGTACTTCCAGCATGGTCAGGTTTGGAAGACTTGGCATCAGTAGACCCACTTCTTTACTCTGCTTCGTCATGGGGATGACAGTCTCCTGGGAGATCAGTGAGTTGGGAGGGGCTCCTGGCCGCGAGCTCTGTCGCTTCAGCTCTTCACGAGGGGCCAGGAAAGGCTGCCTTCGATTGTGACAGCAGGACTTAATTCCAAACTTTCCCATTGAAAGTGAGGTGCTTTGATCCCCTCTGGATGACCCTGAACGGCCTTCTCCTCTATTGCCTGTGCAGAGCGCTAGCTTCTGCCATGAGTGAGATTGATCGATTGGTCAGGACTTCCAGTTCCCTGGTGCTGTGGCATCTGGGTATGTGATTTTAAACAGCCCTCATGAGGCAGCACCAATAGCACCTCCCACCTGTGCCATCCAAACCCACCTCCCAGCAGTGAGCCCAGCCTGGGCTCTGAAGGCACTGGTGGGCAGGCTGCCCAAAGGAGCTGGTTCCCCAGCCGGGGACCCTCTGCTGCCTCCACTCTTTGAGCATGATCACCAGTCTAGGGACGGTGAGCAGAATGACCTCTGCTGTTCGCAGCCATTAGCACTGCCTGGAGGAGAAGTGCTCCCTAGGCCAGGTGGGTCCCACACTGCTTGGGACTGGTACAGGAGAATGTGCTCCTGCCAGCGGGCGCCGCTAGATGGGAGCTTATTGGGATAGTCCCGCCTGGAGGTATTGATGGGTGAGGAGTGTGTCTGCAGGGAAAGACCGTGGCCTCTTAGCCACCCACAGATAAACCTGTTTTGAGCCACCACTGCTACCTGCAAAGCCCAGAGCAGCCCAGAGGCCTGGCCTCTGGCAAGGGGTGACCGTGTTTCTGCAGCACATGGAGCAGGCAGAGACCCCCATCCCTCCTCCCGCTGCCACCCCCCTTCACCAGCCACATGGCTCCATTAGCCAGACTGAGGCAGCCTATTCCCAGCCATGTGCCTGTCTCGCCCGAGACTGCACTGCCTGGTTCTGAGAGTGGTTACAGCTGGCCCAGCCCCCTTGCTTCCCCCCAGCAGCCTTCTCTGTACGTCCAACAGGAGCTGGGAGTGGAGGGCAGCAGCCGCCATCAGAGTTGGGCCCATGTTTTAATTCACAAGAAAAAACTGGCCATGGTGCCTGCCGTGGAGGGAAAGCTCCTGGCACTCGACTACAGCAAGGTCCACTCAGTGCGCTCGTGATCAGTCAGACAGCGCCTCGAGCTCAGAGCTGGCAGCCACGCTGACCCGGTCTGTCCGTGGGAATCGGCGTGGGCATGCGTATGCCCGTGACGGTGGGGCACTGCGCAGCTGATGCAAATAGGCAGAAGGGGGGTGGGCTTTGGAGGAGACAGGCTGGCGTCTCTGCAGCGCTGGGTGCTGATACTGAGCTGGGAATCTGGGCACTCTGGGCCGGGTTTTCGGGAAAAGCTTAGTGCCCAGTTAGGCGCCTACAGAGAAGGGCTCGTCCAGCAGCTCCTGCTGTAGGGGTGCGTAGGGCCAGGCACAAGGCACTGCCCTGTCAGCTGGAAACAGACCTGCTGTCGCTGATATTTGTGACTGTTCATTGGCTCTTGGTTTTGGGGCTGGTTGCCATGACTTCTAGGCACACAGCACACGGGAGAGGCAAGGCTGGGTCCAATAGCCAGGACCTGCGGTCCCGCCTCCCCACCCATCACCAGAGCCACCTCGCATATGGTGAAGTGGGGAAGGAGCAGTGAGCTGGGGGCTAGTGGCCACTCTTGGGTTCCAGTCTGAGCTCCACTGCTGGCTCTGGCCTGGGTTACATCCCTACCCTCTGTGCCATCTGGACGGGGCAGCTGCTCCTTCCCCAGGGCGTGGAGCGCTGGGCTCCTCAGGCAGATGGGGGGGGTTGCAGTGAACTCGCTAATGTCCTGCCCTGCCTTCCGCCCCCAGACATCCGCCTGCGAGTCCGAGCCGAGTACTGCCAGCACGAGACGGCGCTCCAGGGCAACGTCTTCTCCAACAAGCAGGATCCCCTGGAGCGGCAGTTCGAGCGCTTCAACCAGGCCAACACCATCTTAAAATCCCGGGACCTGGGCTCTATCATCTGTGACATAAAATTCTCAGAGCTCACCTACCTCGACGCCTTCTGGCGCGACTACATAAACGGCTCGTTGCTGGAGGCCCTCAAGGGCGTCTTCATCACGGACTCGCTCAAGCAAGCCGTGGGCCACGAGGCCATCAAGCTGCTGGTCAACGTGGATGAGGAGGATTATGAGGTTGGGCGCCAGAAACTCCTGCGGAACTTGATGCTGCACACGGCCCCTTGACCCTCCCCCCGGGCTTGGCCTTGGCTGCAATTTGGGAGCCAATCGTTTCGTTTTTTTTTAAAAGGAAAAATCATTAAAAACCCACCGACCCCCCAGCAACCTCCTGCCGAGCGTGTGTAACTGTAGGACCTGCCTGAGCGGCGGGAGGGCTGGGCTGCCACTTAACCAGCTCTCTGGTGGCCCCAGCCTGGCCAAGAGCCCATGAGACCTGGGGCATCCCAGAGAGCAAGTCCCGCTCTGCTCCGGGAGCCTGGCTGGAGGACGCCGAACCGCCCAGCGGTAGGAAGGGAGAGCGGCCGGCAGGAGCGCTGGGTGCTCCCGCGTTCTGTCCTGTCCTATCCTCCCTCTGCCCCGGCTTCCCTTGGGCTGGTTTTTCTTTTAGACGGTCTTGTGGTGCCGGGGCCCGTGCGTGGGGGGGACGCAGGGATGAGGGGGGCCGGGGAGGTGGGGCTCTTGATTATTCACTTTAATAAAAATGAGCGAGCGCAGCGGGAGCTGTGTGCGTGTGGAGAGAACAGCATGCGGGGGTGGGGGGCCTGTGGCATTGGCCTTCCATTGATGGGAGCCCGTTTCCACCAGTCCACGTAGCACTCGGGTGGCTCTGAGCCGGCCAGGTCTGCGCTTAGCCAGCGTGGGATGCCGGGAGGGAGGCTGAGCTAAGTGATGCTGGCGCGGCCCTGTGGCATCGTCTGCTCTAGGCCGGGCGGGCTTGTTTCAGGGGTGACAGCTGCACCAACGGAGCCTGTGCTGAGCTAACGGTGGGGTCAGTGTTCCCAGCTCCCAGCCTGCAGGCCTTTGTTATCCCCTTCCCAACAATCCCTGCCAGGCCTCTGACCCCAGAGAGGAACAAGGGGCTCCCTGCCGCTCTGATGCATAGAGCTGGTCCAGCCACGCCTGCGCTCCCCCCAGAACTGTGAGATGCTTGTAGGCCCAGCAGAAGAGTTGTGCACATGGCGATGGGCATCCCCACTCTCTTTGCCTGCAGGGTGGGGAGGCAGGTGGGCAGGGCCGGGCTTTTGGGATGTTCAGGGGCAGTGTCACGGCACCAGGGCCTGGGGTGGGGAGTGTCTCAAGTGATGCTCCGTCTCCCTCTTGCTACTACAAGGCCAGGCCCAGCGGCGGTGTGGTGGGGTTGGCTGCGTCCCCTGGGCTGTGCAGCGGGGAGGGATGCAGGGGAGCAGGTTGCAGAGTAACACTTTGACACAGGGCCCATTCCCAGGTGGAAAGAAGCTGGCTCCTATCTGATCCTACCCCATAACGGAAGGGTTGTGAGTTGAATTTGTTCCCCCTGCCCAGATGTACAGGCTCCTGCAGGGAACCTAGAGGTGGGGAAAAATCCAATCGGGCCACTCAGGGTGGTACTGCTGGTTTGCTCCCGGTCAGCTCCTTGGCGCTGGGTCTTGTCTGTCTGTCGCTGGCACTGGCCATCCCAGGAGGAAGGAGCTGCTCCCAGCAGGCACCAGTAGGAGGTGCTGTCCTGCATTAGGCCTGTCTAGTTACAGCCTGGGGCCAGCAAGCTGTTCGTTTGCAAAACGCCTGGCACCTCGGGGCTGCTGTAATACAAACAGTCTCAGAAGTGGCCCTCTGCCTGCCCCTCCCTTGTGATCCCACAGCTGAGAGAGACCCCTTGCCCAGCGTGGGGACTGAGCTGGATAAAGCAATAACACGCTAGAGACTGTGGTCCAAGCGCCTCCCCCCACTGCACGCAGGACACCAGAGGCCACTGAGCGGGCTGGGCCGGTGGCTGGCTTAGCTGCATATTTTAAATTTTGGGATGACATTTGTTACCTTTCGGTAACAGGGCTTGTTCCCTCCTCTCCCCCTCTCCTGTTGAGCCCAGAACTTGGTGCCAGGACAGACACGGCCACTTTGTAACATGTCAGGGACCCATTGGGCCTGAGGCCAGACCTGGCAGCTGGAGGCTGACTGGGCTTGTCAATGAAATGGGCACTCTGAGTACCAATCTTCCAGGGGCAAGGAGTGCATTTTAATTGGAAAATTCTCTTCCTCCCCAGTTCCTTTCCTGGTAACTCAAGTAAACACCCAAGGATTTAGGAGTCTCAAACCTAAAGCAGCTCCACAGAATTCCACACAGTTAAGGGAGAACAAATGGGTCAGAGGGTTATTTTTCTGGATTTGATTTTCTTCTTCCCACCCTCCCAAATCTCTGCTGAGCTGCAGGATGTTTTCAGCCCAGATCTTCAAAGGTATGTAGGTGCCCAACTCCCAAGGGGAGAGACGCACCTCAGTACTCTTGGGGATCTGTGCCTTGAAAGACGGTTGGAAGCCAGATCAGTGCACCTGGGGTGGAGGAATGTTTGTTATGGCTGGCTGCCTCCCTACCCAGGCATGGGCAGAGGGATAAGAAAGAGGGTGTTGTGCTTACCAAGTCCCTCTCCAATGAAGATGGCATGTGATAGCCCTGCGGGCTGCAACCCTCATGCCTCAATGGGATTGTTTGGTGTGTGTTGATGCATTTTCTATCCACAGGTTTTCTCAGCTGAGAGCGTGTAGACCCCCCTCCCCGCACACACCTCCCTGTTTAAGGACAATTCTGGCACAAACTGTGTAATTTCTGTGACTCTTCTGTATTTTTTAAACTTCCAATATAACAGTCATAATCCCCGTGTAGCTTTCAGTTTTCTTGAAATAAACATCTACTGCATCTCGTCTGCTTCCTTACTGCTCGGCCAGATGGACCTGCTGCTGCTTGGTCACTTCCGTTCCCTTCCAGCTGTTTTGTTCTGAAGTGTCTCATCTGGCCTCTGGTTTTCCATTTCCTTCCAGGTGACCGTGAGCCCTGCAGAAGCACATCTGCCTGGGCAGCGTAACGTTTATCTTCTTTCTCAGATCCCAACTAAGCCCCAGAGCGACGTTAGCCTGGCGTGCTGCTGCTGGGCCATGGGGTGCTTGGCTGCTGTTCCCCCTCTTTGGTTTGGCAAAGGTGCAATCCTCATTATTGTGTCATAGCTGCACTTCAATTAAAGATGCTGGGCTGGGGAAAAGGAGCCATGAGTAGCAGGGGCCCTGTGGGTTGCATGGCTAGAGAATGCCCCTCTTCCCTGCTGAATTCAGCGCCAGAACCATCTAGCAATGTCTGCCGGAGTCTGCAGCTGGCCCGAACCACTAGCTCTAACAGGCATGAACTGCCTCACTGGAGGTAGATCAGCCTGTAGGTGATGGAACTGGGGCCTTGATTAATTGCACTGGCTCAGCTAATGCACCCAGCCAGGTTTGGGCTGGACCCTCTTCCCTCCCCCAACTCACAATTCTCTATTATGACTTGACTAAACCCTCATGCTCTTCCTAGGAAGAAATCCAGCCTTGGCCCCGGTTTCTAGATGCAAACCCGAGGGCCACCGCAAAAGTATCATCCTGAAGGTGTCACTCTGGGTGCACCTGCCTGAACAGCCAGGCTCCCTGGTGGGGGGAATGTGGAGGAGGCCGGGGAAGTCATTACAAGCTGGGAAGATAAGCCAGGATTTCTGCTCTAACCCCTCGAGAGACAGGGAACGTGTTTCCTCCTAAACTGTTGGGCCTTAGGCCTTGCTCCCCATAGGGCCAGTGGGATTGGAGAAGAAAGTGACACACAAGAGGGACAGTAGCTTAGGTGCAAGGCAGAGCCCCCAGGAAGCACTGGGGCAGGCGCTGACTGCCTGCAGAGGGGTGATAATGGCAGGCAGGGGATACTGAGCCTGGGGGAGAGAGGTACAGGGGGAAGATGACCCAGTTCTCTTGCTTCACCCCAGGGTTGTGGCCCGTTTTCAGCCCTCTGGGTTGTCCGTGACTTCAGTTACTGTCATTTGTCCTTTCACCAGCTGCCTGGGTCTCATGCTAACATGGAGCTTTTCACCTAAAATCTTGGCGCATGTGAGTGTCACAGGACAGACAGGGAAATGCGGGGGGAGGAAGGTCTCAGCAGTGTTGTAGGGGCTATAACTAAGGTGCACCTCCCTGCTCCAGGACCCCCTGGGCTCTAACGGTGAAGTAGCCCAGGCCAATCCATCCCTTGCCGAGGCCCAAGGGGGGAATCAGGCCCACCCTAAGTGCTCAGAAGTAGCAGGGACTCCACACTCTCTTAGAACTTCCTACCTAGTTATAAATGACAGGGGAACCACCCAGGGTGGAGAGCACTGGCCCCTCCCCCCCCCCCGCAGGGTGGCAGGAAGAGCCCACAGGCCAGTCTTAGGGCAGGGAAATAGTGCTAAGGGCAGCAAGCAGGACGCCTCAGGAGCTGGTGCAGCTCAAGCATTTGCTGAGAGGGGACCTGATCTGTGACAGCAGCTCAGCCCTGCACCCCTTGCTCAGCCCCAGCCTCCTCGGGAACCTCTCCGCTGAGTGGGGTTTTTACCAGCAGCCGCCTCAGTTCTGCTTCTTCCCTCTGCCGCTGGAGCCCGCTGCCAATGCTCCTCCCATGGGGTGGCTGCTGCCTGGGGGCCGACCGTCACAGCTGCGTGGAGAAGCTGGAGGCTTGGCTGGAGCTGCTCCCTTCACCTCTGGGAAATGCTCAGTTTTCGTTAGGGCCTGACAAGGCAGCACCAGCTGGAGCAGGAATTGTGCTGCAGTTCCATGTTGTCCTCTAGAGGGCGCCTCTGCCCAGCACGCCCTGGGAGAGGCCTCTGGCCATCTCAGCCATTCGTCCCCTTGCTAAATGAATCAGTGACTGATCACTGGGTCTGTGGGGGGGTGGAGGGGTGATAGCAGGAGGGGTCTCTGCTCCCTGCTCTGCCTCCTGATCATGGAGCATTGCAGGGCTTGATTGGCAGTGGCGGATTTTCCTGGGGGGGCAGCCCCTCAGGGAGGCAGGGGTTTCTTCAGCACAGTGACCCTGCCGTACAGATCAGCCCGCCGGTGGGTGCAGATTGGCATCTCCTGGCGGATGCGGCGCAGGTAGCCCAGGTCGATCTGCGCGTAGCACAGGCCCGGCCCCTCCTGGCACTGGGCGATCACGGAGCCCCAGGGGTCCACCACCATGGTGTGGCCGTAGGAGGTGCGGCGCTCATGGTTCTTCCCGGTCTGAGCTGCTGCCACCACGTAGCACTGGGTCTCGATGGCACGGGCTCGCAGCAGCACCTGAGTGGGGCGGACAAAGGGGCAGGGCTGCTCACCACAGACGCTCCCCGCCAAGCTCCAACCCAGCCAACCCCCTGGCCAGCTCCTGGGCTGTTGGCAGGAGGCTCTGAGCCCAGGCTTCCCCAGATCATCCCACCAGCGGGTCTCAGCTCAGTCTCGGCTGGAAGCGTTCATTGCCTGACACTTCTAATGGTCAGGAGCGGTTCTAATGCCTGCACACCCACTAGAGTGCGCCATGGTCTCACACACACAGGCTCTGCACTGCCCGTGTCACTACAACACAGGTAGTCACGGCTGGACTCACCTCCCAGTGGGCGGAGCCTGTGGTGACCGTGAAGGCTGATGGGTAGGTGAGAATCTCTGCCCCCTCCTGGGTTAGCGCCAGAGAGATTTCTGGGAAACGCAGGTCATAGCAGATGGCGAGGCCGACCTGGCGGAGGAAGAGAGGTTCTCTGAGCAGGCGAATGACACAGAGACCCCCATGGGTGCTGCTAGGGATGGGCCTCAACCAAGCAAGGGCCGCATGTGCCCTAGGCTCCAGAACTCACCCCCAGGGCAGCTCCGGCCCTGTCTGCACAACATCTGCCACCAAAGTGAGGGGATGCGAGGGCCTGATTGTGCCTGCTGCTCCCCAGCCCCCATCCTCCTCCCCCTCACCCCTAGGGTCACTGCTTCGGCCCTCTCGGGAGAGGCATTCGGGGCAGCTCCATGATGTGTATCACCTCAGTGTGTAACAGCATCGATGGAAACCCAGAGGCCACCAGGTGCTCTACTCATCAATCAGCACATTCAGCCTGGGCCACCCCATAGCAAGGAAGGCCTGGCACATGGAGGACAGGGAACCATGGGAGGAGAGAGCCAAGGGACTGGGGCTATTTCACTGGAGAGGCCAACTGGGCTCCCATTTACCCTGTGCCCAAACACCCAGGGGCGCTAGATGCATTGTACAGGCCACCCATGGAAAGCTGCAAGAATGTACTTTCTAGATGACCCACAGAACTCACTGCTGCAGGATTTCACTGCAGCAGACATTGGCAGGGATCAGTCAGGAGATGGGAGCCAGGATGGCACCTACACGGATACTAGCAGGAATCAGAATGACGTGGGCCGTTGGTCCTCATGCTCCAGGGGTTACTGGGGGTCAGGCATAAAGCCACACTGCACACCAGGGTGTGTCATGGTCACTGCTGGGGGAGGGGTTGGGTATGCTGCCCCAGTGGTCTGTCATGCATTAGTGAAATCAGGGAACTGGTCCTGACACCACCACTGCATCTGGAAGCAGTTACCTGTACCAAATATGGTGATGCCAGCCAAATATTCAGCCCAGTGAGACACCTGCCTTCCCTCCTCCGGGCTGTGGCAGGGAATCAAGGAAGCCAGCACAGGTTACTGGGGCTCCCGGTTGGGCCTGGGGCTCCCCCAGCCTCAGTTTGCAATAGCACTTCCCCCCCCCGCTTTGAACTCTCATCTTCCATGGAACAGTCCTACCTGGGGCAGGCAGTGGCCCAGGGCCCTGAGCAATGACCCAGCCAGGCCTCAACTCCCAATGGAAACATTTCTGAATTCTCAAAAATACTCGCCAGAGGGGAAACCCGTCTCCAGCCCAGCCCAGCGGAACGGGAGATGCTGAGGGCTCTGTCTCAGCAGCCATGGGAGCTGCTGCCATGAGGGTTCAGGCTCAGTGGCTGCAGGAGCCCTGCTCTGTTCTCAGCTAAGTCCAGAGTCACCCCCGCTGTCGGTGCCGTCGCTCTAGATTGACAGCCTGAGAGTCTCGGATCTTGGCTCACCCTGCCCAGCACCCCCTCCCTGCCGCACCCGGGCTCCTACCTTCCCAGCAGGGGTGCTGACAGGCGGCACAATCTCAGGCCCGGGGTTGGTGAATTTGCTCTCCTTCATAGACACTCGCCCTTCCAGCTCCACGTCGCAGAGGTGGGTCTTCCTGTACGTGGCCACGATGTGCCCTGGGGATGAGGGGGAGAGGAGACTGCAGGCAGCATGGGCATTCCCCTGCCTCTGGAGAATCACTAGGAGAAGGGGGGTCAGGGGAAACGGCCAACACCCCATGCTCTGCAGCGCTGGCCAGGTGAGATCTCCATTGCTTTGCAACCCCACCACTGACTCCTCCCCACAGCTCCTAGAAGGTGGGTCAGCAGCATTGTCCCCACTGGAGGCAAGGGGAAGGGACGTCCCCAGCAAAGGACAGAGCTGAGGATAAAACCCAGGAGTCCTGACTCCCAGACTGCCTCCTTCTTCCCAGCCTAGATGAATCAGGGATCCGGTTCATGCCCTGGCCCCGAGCTGCCAGCATGTGTGTGATGCTGTCTAAAGGGGAAGGTGACAGTCTACACTAATGTGGTCACCACTTTTACAAAAGTGTGATAAATCTTGTTCAAAGTATGTATTGTGGGGGATCACGGGGAAAGTTGTAAGCCGCTGAGTATTATTATCCTGTTATAATGTGTGTATTGACACTGTGTGTGGAGTTATGAAATTCTGGTATATTATTTGTAACTCAAACATGTGGTATATCTGGGAAACGCACACAGGCTGGCTCTTCAGGTATAACAAAAGAACTGTAAATAGGGGCCTCTGCATGTTGCCACAGAGCCCCCTCAGACTGCATGTGCACAGGCGGGGCCAGCAAAATTTGTAGTTCGCATCCAGGACAGATGGCAAAGCACGTACGCCACGGAACTGTCTGACCCATGACACAGCCAGGATTTTTCCAGCAAAATGGCTCAAGATATAAAGAGGGAGACCAACGGCCCCTCACCACCTCTTTCCTACCTCATCTCAGGACTGGTGAATTCTAACGGGGGAAATTTAAAATAAATGGACTGAGGTCCCCAAAACTATCTGGCCGACCCAGGGAGACTTAGAGACAACTAGCAGATTTAACATCCTGCTCTCATTTTGGACAACATAGTCTGATCCAACTTTTATTTGTTTTGGCCTTTTAATAACCCTCATTCCTTTTTCTTAGTTCATCAATCTTTAGTTAGTTTACTAAAGGATTGGCTGCAGTGTTGTCTTTGGTTTAAGGTCCTGAGCATCCACTGATCTGTTTTAATAACCTTTCCTCACAGAAGTCTAGTCTGCCGGGGTGATGATATAGGCTGGAATGTCTACAGGGACTGTCTGCGGCTCTGGGTTAAGCTAGTATGGGAAGCCAAAAAACCCCCCCAAAAAACAAGAAGTCCTTGTGGCACCTTAGAGGCTAACAAATGTATTTGGGCATAAGCTTTCGTAGGCTAAAACCCACTTCATCAGATGCATGCAGTGGAAAACACAGTAGGAAGAGATATATACATAGAGAACTGCATGCATCCCATGAAGTGGGTTTTAGCCCACAAAAGCTTATGCCCAAATAAATTTGTTAGTCTCTAAGGTGCCACAAGGACTCCTTGGTTTTTTGCTGATACAGACTAACACGGCTGCTACTCTGAAACCTACGGCGATCCAGGAACACACATTTGTTGCAGCTCTGATTAAATCTAATTCTAGACTATAGCCTGAGTGTGGGCGCGTCCGCCTAGTCTGACCCTGAGATTGGCCCTCTCAGCTGTGACCCATACCAGGCACAGCGACAACAGGCAGACAGCAGTGACCCCTTCACATCCATCAGTTATCTCACAATCGCAGGGGCTAGGAGCCAGGCCAGCGGGCACAAAGGGCAGTGCCAGGAGATTTCCCTGCAGGGAGGGGCTGGCGCGGCGCCCGACGCTCTCACCTGTGGGGTCCAGGAGCAGGTGGCAGTTATAAATCCTCTGGGTGCTGGCCCAGTCCTCGCCTCTCTCGTGGAAGCCGCCCAGAGACAGCCACACTCCGCACTCCCTGCCAGGCACAGATGCACCCGTGTTACACACGGAGCTTGGAGCCCTCCCTGGACCCTCCCTGCCCCCCACGTGCCCAAGCAGTGACTCTGGAGCCTGACAGCCTCAACCCCCAGAGCGACTACAGCCCAGAGCAAGCTGCCCTCCCGCCCTGCCAAGGCCCCACCAGAGGATAGCGCGGGTTCCACGGCTCACTCAGCGCTCGGCCCGTCTGCCAGCTACTGCCAGCCACGTCTGTCCAATAGGAACAGGACTGAGTCCCAGATGGGGACAGTGCCCGAACCAGCAGCCAGAGCAGACGGGCTCCACAGCCTGTCCCGACGAGAGCAGCTGTGGTACACGCTGCCATTCAGAGAGATGCTGTCGAGGCTGGGAGGCCTGCGGTGAACCCTAACCAGCTTCACTTTGCTGCTTCTCCTCCTTCCCTGCCTGCCCCATCGGCTCCGCTAGGGCCCTTCCCGACGGGGTTCTGCTCACGTCCAACCTCTCCCCCTTGAGGGTCTGACCCTTCAGAGATCTGGCACCACCCAGGGTAGATCATTCCTGCCAGCTCCCACACCGAGTCCCTTGCTTCCAGAGCGATAATGACAGAGTGAAGGGTGTTCAGGAACAATCGGCAGTGACAATGGGGGAAGCTTCAAAGCAAGGGGAGCAAGCTCCAGCCAGACCAGGGATAGACAGGGCGGTACACGGGGCTGAAATAGTGAGAACAGGGCGAAATGAAGCTGGATCACCGTTTGGCTGGAAAGCAGAGTACAGCCGTGGGGCAGCTCCCCAGGGATGGGGCGAGAGCCCCATCACACAGGCCATTTGAACAAGGCTGGGCTAAGTGAGTGGGCCCAATCCTGCCCTGGCCCTGAAAGGGATCTCTCAGCGCCGCCTGTGCTACTCTTCCATCGTACAGAGCCGTACCTGGCCAGGCCGGCGTAGCGCTGAATCTGGGCCCCCTCCAGGTTCTCAGCCAGGCTCAGGGTCTCTTGCATGTCGCTGCCGATGAAGTCGAAGGCCTCGGGGAGGAAGACGACACAGGCGCCACGCTGCGCTGCCTCCCGGATGAGCTGTGAGCAGCTGGCGAAGTTCTGCTCCTTGTCGGGCGTGGAGGTGAGCTGGCACACGGCGATGAGGGGCTTCAGCGCATTGGCAGCCATGATGCCAGGCTGCCAAGGGGCACAGGACAGCAGGGCAGGGCTGGGGGCCAGGAACAAGAGGAGAGTGGAACAGACTGATCAGGGGAGGGGCAGATGGCTGAGCCAGCCCAGCTCCCTGTGGTCCCGGTGGGGATGCCGTTTTGCTGGACAGGAGTGTAAAGGGTCCTCCCAGAGATGGCCTTGGACAGGACGCCTATGCAAAGGCCTTAGAGAATCGAGCATCAGCTTCCTCCAACTCTCCCCAGGTGCCCAACTCCCCACAACCATGCCCATCGTACCTGCGGCTGGCTGGGCAGGATGGGATCCTTCGCAGCTGTCTCCCGGGAGCCTGGCAAAAGGCACGGTGCAGCGGGCACAGGGGGGTCTGGATCACTGCTCTCAGCCTGGGGAATGCACAGGAAAAGTGGGGTTAATGATTCTGTTTAACCGCTGCAGCAAGAGGCCCAGACTAACCCCTCTCCTTGGAGACCTGATGCTGCCTGCTGATGGGGGCCCGGGGTGATGGGTGGAAGTGAGGGCGGGGAGAAATGATTTAAAAGAAGATCAGTGTCTCCCTTCTCAATAGAAAATAATAATAATGGGAAATGGGAAGAACCCTACCACAACACACCAGCACAGAGCTCAGGAACAACCCTACCACAACAAATGAGCACAGCCAACCCAGCGCTCATGAACTATCCTACCATAACAAACCAGCCTGGTGTTCAGGAACAACCCTACTACAACAAACCATCCCAGTGCTCAATAACAACCCTACCATAACACAAGAGCGTGGTGCTCAGGAACAACCCTACCGTAACAAACGAACACAGCCAGCCTAGTGCTCCTGAACAATCCTACCATAACAAACCAGCCCAGTGCTCACAAACACCCCTATCACAACACACCAGCCTGGCCAGCCCAAATGCTTGATTTAGTTGGAGATTGGTCCTGCTTTGAGCAGGGGGTTGGACTAGATACCTCCTGAGGTCCCTTCCAACCCTGATATTCTATGATTCTATGCTCCTGAACAACCGTACCACAACACACCAGCCCGGCACTCAGTATCACAGCTTGGCACAGTCCTCGAGAAGCTTTCCAAGATACCTGTGCCAACAAACATCAATACTCCTTCATCCAGATTCATGTCCCTTTTGCAGCCACTTCCCCTGAACATCTGACCCGAGAGGCTTCCTGGACTGACCATCCTAGAAACGTGGCCCCAAGAAGGTGGCTCAGGCAGCCAGAAACAAGAAACCAGTTTCTTGCTGTTCAGTGGTTTATCTCAGCAACAGCAGGAAGGTCAAGTCTGGCCTCCTCGCCCCAGGGTTGGTTGAAGGAGCTATGGGAGGGCTCAGTGAACTTTGAGCTTGTCTTCTCAACGTGCATGTGAAAATACCCCCAACAACCTGCCTCCAGCCATAACAGCAAACCTTACCAAAGCAAAACCATCCACTGCACACACTAATTCTCCAAGGGAGAGGGTAAGAGAACAAACCATGCATGCCAGATGCCCGGCAATTGCTTAATGCATGACCGGAAGGCGCTCCTACGCCGGCAACGAGCAAGATGGCACAAGAATCTACGGAGAGCAGAAACCTCGAAC
The DNA here is from genome assembly GCF_020497125.1 of Mauremys mutica. Classification (NCBI taxonomy): domain Eukaryota; kingdom Metazoa; phylum Chordata; order Testudines; family Geoemydidae; genus Mauremys; species Mauremys mutica. The sequence continues at coordinate 21,081,521 of NC_059088.1, read as the reverse complement.
AACTTAATCGAAGGGCAGGGGTGTTGTATCGTTAAGAAAGGCTTCCGTTAGCCAAGCTGTGCATTTGCTGTTGAGGTCAAAATGGCATCAACACAAATCTGAGCTTTAAACAGTTTGATGCAAAGTCTCTTCCCCTTTCAACTCTGGCCTGTGGGGCTCTGGGGACTGACGCTAGGTCTGCAGTTATCCCAGGGGCCGCCGGCCTCGACGGGAGCGGAGTTTGTAATGGAAAAACCCAGGCCCTATATTTTGTTGCACCGAAATCTCGGTCTCTGGATGGACAGAAACGCAATGGCGAGATCAGACCCGCTGCTGACTGCCGAGGAAACGGGCCGCACCGGACAGACAAAAGCAGCGGGAGCAGAGGCCGCCCCCCACCAGGGGCTCTTGGGCCAGCCCCGCCCTATCGCCTCATGTCCCGCCCCCCCCACTCCTCCCCTCCCAGGGCAGCGCCCCCCACTGGCCAAACCCGCCTGCGCTGCCCGCCAGGCCCCAGGGTAACCCCCCCACCCCCAGCCACGCCCGCCAGGCCCCAGGGTAACCCCCCCACCGCCCCGCCCCCCCCTGCCTGCCAGGCCCCAGGGTAACCCCCCCACCCCCAGCCACGCCCGCCAGGCCCCAGGGTAACCCCCCCACCCCAGCCACGCCCGCCAGGCCCCAGGGTAACCCCCCCACCGCCCCGCCCCCTGCGCTGCTTGCCAGGCCCCAGGGTAACCCCCCCCCCCCGCCCCCTGCGCTGCCTGCCCCCGGGTAACCGCCCCCCCAGCGAGCGGGGCCGTTACATGGAGCAGGCCGCGGGGACGGGGCGACCCGGCTCCTCAGGCTCAGCCCCCAGAGCAGCCGGCGGGTGGGCGAGGCCGCTCCTGGCTCCCCCGGACCGACGCCGCCGGAAGCCTGCGGGGGGCGGGGGGTGGAGACCGGAGCAAGGTCCAAGCGAGCCGGAAGGGCCCCTAACGCAGGCGGCGGCCCAGGAGCGGCGCTAGGGGCACGTGCCCCAAACAAATATGGCGCCCAAAGGCCTCTTTTTTCCCCGGCCGGGGGGGGTCGTGACCCCGGAAGTTGGGAGCAACGGAGCATGCGCAGAAGTGGCGGGAAGATGGCGGACAGTGGAAAGAGCAAGAGCGCACCGACAGCCCCGTCCACCGGCAAAGCTCTGACGGCGGAGCAGGTACCGGGCGGGTCCATCGCACCCGATTTGGGGGGGGAGTGTGTGTGTGCCGGGCGAGCCCATCGCACCCGATTGGGGGGGGGGAGGGGAGTGTGTGTATTTCGGGCGGGTCCATCGCACCCGATTTTGGGGGGTGTCTGTTGAGTGGGTCCCCCCTTCCCCGACTGACCCTGCCGTCTCCCTGCAGGTGGTGGCCGGGTTCAACCGGCTGCGGCAGGAGCAGCGGGGCCTGGCCTCGAAGGCGGCGGAGCTGGAGCTGGAGCTGAACGAGCACAGGTGGGGGCAGGATCGGGCCCCCTCCCCCGCGCTGAGCTGCCCTCTGACCCGCCAGCCTGGGGCAGCCGCCGGGGCCTCGCCCGGAGCCCCAGCTGCGCAGCACGTGGCCCTTCTCCCAGATCCCCCGGGGCTCAGCACAGGGGCCGGCGTGGCCCCAGGGCCGCCCAGAGGATTCAGGGGGCCTGGGGTCTTCGGCGGCGGGGGGCCCCCGCTTCGGCGGTGGGGGGTCCTTCCGTTCCGGGACCCGCCGCCAAAGTGCCTCGAAGACCCGCAGCGGGGGTCCCCCCCCGCTGCCGAATTACCGCCGAAGTGCCGGGTCTTCGGCAGTAATTCGAGGGTGGAAGGACCCCCCGCCGCCGAAGACCCAGAGCGGAAGAAGCTCCAGGGGCCCGGGCCCCCGGAGTGAGTGAAGGATTCTGCTCCAGGAGCCTCGAAAAACTCTCGTGGGGGCCTGGGGCAAATTGCCCCACTTGCCCCCCCCCCCCCAGGCGGCCCTGCGTGGCCCTGATCTTGGTGGCCCCACCCCTGCTCTTGCACAGAGCCCCAATCAATCTCTGAGGCCCAGAGACGCTGAGGGCCTGGCCCAGGATCGCCACAGGGACTCTGGTGGAGTCAGGAGTTGAACTGGGGTCTCCCAAGTCCCAGCTGGCACCCCAAGAGGGCCATCCTTTGCAGCTCCCCGCGGGCACCTGCCTGCTGCTGCTTCTTGTCCGCCAGTTCCCCCTGCAGGGGATCCTGAATTGGATTCCACTGTGTGCTCCCTGGACTGGTCAGTGGGGCCGATGGGGAAGGGAGGGGGGCAGAGCTGGAGTCCAGGTCGTTGGGGGCTGTAGGCGGGTGAGCTAGGGAGTTTGGAAAACAGCCCAGCAGCCAAAGAAATGAGTCACCCTCCTGGTTGGGGGCGGAAGGAAGGAAGGAGGTTCTGGGCCAGGCTGCCTGGAGATCATGGTGAGAGCTGGGACCTTGGGAGAAGGCACCCAAAGAACCAACACACTGTTGGAAATAATCGCTGGCCTAATGGGCTTTACCAGCCATAGTCAGGGTGATGGTCACGGCATCTGGTGGAGATGTAGGGCTTTGGCCTTGGCATGTGGGGCTTGCTTTGAGCCCTGATCCCATCGTGACTCTGAACACAAGGACCTGGGCATAGGGTAAGCTGGGCCTGAGACTATCCCGCGTGGCCAGGCCCTATGGATCTGCAGCTCTGGCTGTATGGTCTCCATGGTGTCTGGAGGGACTTCAGCAGCGTCTGCCTTTCCCACAGCCTGGTCATCGACACGTTGCGAGACGTGGACCCCACCCGCAAGTGTTACCGCATGGTGGGCGGGGTGCTGGTGGAGCGCACCGTCAAGGAGGTCCTCCCTGCCCTGGAGAGCAACAAAGAGCAGGTAATGCGGGTGACGTGATTAGTGCAGGGGTGGACGGGGCGTCGTGTCTGGGAGTGGGGAGGTGCTGGACCCCTCTCCATGGGACTCTGCGTGGGAGCTGGAGAGGATCAGTGTCCGCTGGATTTCAGGGGGAGTTTGGCCCCTGTGGAACCTCCCAGCCCCGGTCCCAGAGAGACCCTACCCAGCCATCCCTTGTCCCAAAGGAGCAATTAACCCTTTCACACCCAGGGCGTAGCACAGAGTGTGAGTGGGGACACTGAGTCGCGTGTATTTTTCATTAAAATATTACAGTTCCCACGTTTTTCCAGGTCGGGCTGTCGCAGCGAGTCAGTAACCGAGACAGGAATAGAACCCAGGCGTCCGGGCTCCTGTGCTTGGGCTCTTCTCAATTCCTAATTTTAATCGTTGGTCTCTGGCGGGGCTGTGCTGATCGCTTCCCTTTCCCCTTCAGGGAGCTGGGAGTAGCAGTGCCTGCCTCACAGTGACCACAGCTGCTGTCCTCTCGCTAACTGACCGACCTGCTGCCATACGCTCCCCTGCGATGTCCCACTCCTGGCCAGTGTGGGGGGGTGGTGAAGGGGTTTCTGGCCATACACACCGGCCTGGGGTTAAGTGGCCCTGCCATCATACATGGAGAGGAGCGGATGGCACTGTTCAGCCTGGGGTTGCAATAGACCAGGGGTGGGCAAACTATGGCCCGCAGGCCAGAGCAGTTTTAAGGCAGCCTGTGAGCTTCCACTGGGGAGCAGAGTCTGGGGCTTGCCCCGCTCCGGGGCACTGGGTCAGAGGCTGCACCACGTGGTTTGGCCCCACTCCGGCACTCAAGCCGGGGCGCTGGGTCAGAGGCTGTCCCACGCGGCTCCTGGAAGCCACGGCATGAGCCTGCTCTGGCTCCTATGCGCTCCAATGGGATCTGCCGGGGCGGTGCCTGCGGATGGGGCAGCGCGCAGAGCCGCCTGGCTGCGCCTCCGCGTAGGAGCCAGAGAAGGGACATGCTGCTGCTTGAGGTAAGCTCTGCTTGGAGCCTGTCCCCCTGAGCCTCTCCCTATGCCCCAAATCCTTGCCCCAGCCCTGATCCTCCTCCTGCCCTCCAAACCCCTCGGTCCCAGCCCCAGAGCACCCTCCTACACCCCCAACCAGAGCCCTCACCCCCTCCCACACCCCAACCTCAATTTTGTCAGCATTCATGGCCCACCATACAATTCATACTCCCAAATGTGGCCCTCAGGCCAAAAAGTTTGCCCACCCTAGGGGAGTGGAGGGAGGTGCGTGCCGGTGCCCACCCTGCACCCCAGCCCTGACTGATTCCCTCCCTCCCTCCCTGCTTCCAACCCTGCAGATCAACAAAATCATCGAGACCCTGACCCAGCAGCTGCAGGCGAAGGGCCAGGAGCTGAACGAGTTCCGGGAGAAGCACAACATCCGCGTGATGGGGGAGGACGACCAGAAACCACCGCCCAAGGAGAGCGCCGACGGGGCGGGAGCCAAGACCAGCTCCGCCGGGGTCCTGGTCTCCTAGGAGGGAGACCATTGTGTCCAGGCCCCTTCCCAAAGGACTTTCTGCATCCCTCCCCCTCCCCGACCTCTGAGGCTTAACTTTATTATTTGGTGTCGCTCTTGTAATATTTTTTTTTTGTTAAATAAACATTTTTCTGTCACGAGCTTAGGTGACTGTGGGGCTGGGGGAGGGGCTGGACTGGCCCCCCAGAGGTTAGTTTTTGCCCACTGAGCAGGGGCACCAGCTACCAGGAAGGGATGGGTCCTTGAGCTCTGCCGATATTGCTGGGAGCAGATGCCACACTGGGGTTTTTATGCGGATGCCTGCTCCCAGGAGCTGCACTGAGCCACGGGTCTCGTACGCGAGCGAGCAGGCATCCCTCGCGGCCTTGCCGTAGCTGGATTTGAGCTGCTGGGTAGAAAGAACAAGGATCTGCGGCCCACCACCGGGACCTCCAGCCGGCTGACCATCCCGCTTGCGGGAGAGGTCCTGGGAGGCTCCTGTCTCGGGGAGAGGCTCCTGTTCCGAAGTCCCGGCTGGCGGCAAGTGACAAATGAGTCTAATCAGCCCCCTGGCAACAAACGGAGCCAGATGTGCTGCCTGGCCGCAGCATTGGCCATGTGGAGGAATGGGAGTCAGGGTGGCTGCATCGCACCTGTTTCGTTCCATGGGCATCTTCTCCCAGCTGGTCCCTGCCACCAGCAGGGAAAGTCACCGGGAGCCTTCCAGTTAGGGCTGGTGGAGAATTTTCCATCCACGGTTTTATGGAAAATCAGGGGGTTTGTGAAGAATTGTTAGGTCGCAACATCTGCTCTCTGCAGAAACTCTCGCCTTGGACGCCACCACGTGCTGGGGTTCCTCGGCAGCTACGCCCTGCATCTGCAAGCTGCTGCGCTGCCGCTACTTGCTGCCTTCCAGAACTGAGAACGAGCAAGTCCATGCCCTGCTCCCACTGGCCTGGCCACCTGCGGGCTCAGGAACCGAACCAAGGATGAGAGCGTTGGCCCTGCCAGCAACACCCCCCGTGTCCTTAAAACCCCACGAGACCCGATGGTCTTGGCAGCATCTTCCCAAGGTCTGAGTCGAGGCCGGGGTCTGGGATCCCTGCTGGATGCAGCTGATGCTCATTGACGAAGCTGATTTCCCCATCTGTGGCCATTGTCTCCCAGGCGGCTCATCAGTGGGGGCTGCTCAGCTCTAGCAGAGCTCGGTGTCACGGGGACAGGGCTAGAGGCATCTCGGAGCCTGCTCTGACTGCCTCCACCCTCAGCCGTCAGCTCTCCTGCCGCGGAGTCCTGTGATTGTCCCACCTTTCGCCTGGGCCTTGGACTCCAGCCCCCTGCAGCTCAGCCGCGCTTCCCCAGCAGGTTCTTCCCTTCGGCAGCTGGGCCCAGTGCTGAATGCAGCAACCAAGCCGCATCTTAAACCCCAGGCTTACTGGGGGGGATGGATTTCAAATGACAGCCGGTCTATACCCAGGCCTGTCTTACCTAAGGCCTTGCCCTCCCCAAGCCAGGCCTGACTTCACATACGCCAGTTCCCCCAACGACCTCCCTGAACAGCTCCCCCACAACGCATGCGTGCAATGGTCTCATTCTGGGTGTCGGCTTGTGCAAGAGTTGCATTTAATGGCCTGTGCTAGAGGGGTCTAGCTGATCTGGCCTTGAACTTGAGGGCTCTGATCTCTTGTCAAGCTGCTACCGTCTGGTTCCCAGGCCTCTTCCCAGCCTGACGCTGTCTCTTGACTTCTCACGTGTTTGCTGAGAAATGGTTTAGCTGGGGCTGTTATTCCTTACAGCTGCACCCTCATTAAACCAAACCAATCTAGTCCTCCAGTAACATCGCAATCGCCAGGCCAGCACGCAGGGTTTGTAACTTTGCCCAGAGCAGCTCCACTTCCATGACACGGTGAAAGGATATTGCTTTCACAGCTCTGCGGCCCCCGCTGCTGAAGGGAGATCGCAGTTTGGGACACCTCCCAGTTCAGTCTAATCCCTGGCCTAACGCAAACCTGTCCAGTTCCCTAAAATGCCACTGGGATACTGGGAAGATCTCCCCAGCCAGAAACTTGAGCATGTTGATCTTTTAAAAAGGTACAGCCCAAAAGCACACAGCTAAGCAGGAAAGTCTGCAGCCGCGGCATGGCCCACATCCCGAAGATGATTGGATTGGATCAGCCTAGACGTGGTGATGCTACGAACTGCCCAAGGAAGGAGACTGAAGGGTTTGACATCCTGAACCCCCAGGATGCATCTAGAAATAGGACACATGGTGGGACAAACAAGTCGACAGCTGGGAACTACAGAATTTCAAGCATTCATCACTCAGCTCTTGCTTAATGCAAACTGACTGTATTTGATGTTCGCTCGCTTTTAGATCTGATACAAGAATGGCCCTACTGGGTCAGACCAAGGGTTCATCTAGCCCAATATCCTGTCTTCTGACAGTGGCCAATGCCAGGTGCCTCCGAGGGAATGAACAGAACAGCTAATCATCAAGTGATCCATCCCCTGTTGCTCATTCCCAGCTTCTGGCAAACAGAGGCCAGGGACACCATTCCTGCCCATTCTGGTTAATAGCCATTGATAGACCTGTCCTCCAGGAACTTATCTAGTTCTTTTTTGAACCCTGTTATAGTGTTGGCCTTCAAGACATCCACTGGCAAGGAGTTCCACAGGTTGACTGTGTGTTGTGTGAAGAAATACTTCCTTTCATTTGTTTTAAACCTGCTGCCTATTCATTTCATTTGGTGACCCCTAGTTCTTGTGTTATGAGAAGTAGTAAACAACACTTCCTCATCTACTTTCTCTACACCAGTCATGATTTTATAGACCTCAATCTTATCCCCCCCTTCGTTGTCTCTTTTCCAAGCTGAAAAGTCCCAGTCTTATTAATCTCTCCTCATACGGAAGCCGTTCCATACCCCTAATCATTTTTATTGCCCTTTTCTGAACCTTTTCCAATTCCAATATATCTTTTTTGAGATGGGGCGACCACATCTGCACGCAGTATTCAAGATGTGGGCATACCATGGATTTATATAGAGGCAACATGATATTTCTGTCCTATTATCTATCCCTTTCTTAATTATTCCCAGTATTCTGTTTGCTTTTTTGACAGGCTTTTAGAGAGAGGACTTGAATTTCAACAGCTTGACCTCCACCGGCAGAGATCCTGCAACTGGCGCCTCCGTTAGTGTTAGCACAAGAACGCGGGAGGCTGGGGTGCATCCCAGGTTGGAGAATTTGCAGCTGGTTTTCTCTAGGCTGAATCACTGCAGCTGCTCTACCCAGTTCTGGGTTGCGGAATGGAAGGCACTGGGTCGCAGCAGCTCTGGTTAGCACCGCCGACCGGGCGGTTAAAGGTCCCGTTGGCAGTGCTGCCCGGCTAGTCCCTACCTGTTCTGACGTCACGCCGAGTCCTGGATGCAGCCAGCAGCAGGTCCGGCTCCTAGGCGGGGTGGCCGCAGGGTTCCGGGTGCTGCCCCCGCCAAGAGCACTGGTTCTGCACTCCCATTGGCCGGAAGCCAGCCAATGGGAGCTGGGGGAGGTGTGTGTGTGTGTGGGGGGGTGCCCACAGGTGAGATCCACATGGCTCCACTTGCGCACCTCCACCTAGGAGCCAGACCTGCTGCTGGCCACTTCTGGGATGCAGCGTGGTCTGCGGTGCCAGGACAGGCGGGAAGCCTCCCTTATCACCCCCGCTGCACCCCAATCCCCTGCCCCAGCCCTGAACCCCCACAAACCCAGAGCCCCTGCCTGCACCCCACACCCCCCAGCCCCACCCAAGAGCCTGCACCCCAGCCCTGAGCCCCCACAAACCCAGAGCCCCTGCCTGCACCCCACACCTCCCAGCCCCACCCAAGAGCCTGCACCCCCTGCCCCAGCCCTGAGCCCCCACAAACCGAGCACTCTTCTGCACCCCAAACCCCGCAGCCCTCACCCCCTGCCTCAGCCCTGAGCCCCTCCCACTCCCCAAACTCCTCATCCCCAGCTCCGCTGGGTCACGGGCATCAACAATTGTCTTCAACTCGGTGGCCAGAAAAAAAAAAAAGCTTGAAAACCACTGCTCTACAGCCCAGCCAGCCCTGCCGCAGAAAGTTAGTTGTGGTGCAGTTTTTGGTGAAATAGAACCATGGGCGCTACCTATTCTTGTCCAGCTCCTTAGCTAATGGATGCATGGTGCTGCCCCCTTTATATCCGCAGAGGATCCATCCTTCCGTTCCTATCCTCCCAACCCACTCAGGTGCTGGCTTGGCTTTTCCAGGCCAAAACCCAGTTTGCAATAGCCTGGGCCGTGGTCGTTTGAGGTTCACCAGTCCACCCGTGCTCCCTGCTGAAACTGCAATCCTGGGCCTGAAATAAAACACTCCTGCACTGCCAGTGGGGAATGGATGACTGGAGCTAAGCCAGGAGTGGGAGACAAACTCTCTGTGACCTGCTGGGTAGAAGTAGCCTGGACCCAATCTGTGCTAATCTCTCCTGATTCCAGGCCAGGACTGTGGAGCTGTGACCCCAGAGAGTCCAGCCAAGTGACCCCCGTGATTGCTGGGAGATGACTTTGGCAGTTCAGCCCAGTGTTTTGGGGCTTGATTTCAGAACACTAGGGAGGGGGTGGGGCACGCACAGACCTTGTTCTCCAGTCTCAGCAGAAAACATTTTAAAAAACTCAATTTCTAGGTGTTACGAGTGCAAAGAAAACCCACCACTGCTGCAGAGATACCCGCCTGAGTTTGCAGAGAGTCTGAAACAGTTAGTGCATGTAGTCCAGTAGTGCTAACGGGACCCCCAGCTTAGATCGGGGCTCCTGCACTGGATGCTGCACACACAACATGCTGGGAGACCAGTCCTTGCATCAATGAGCTGACAGCCTAACTAGACAAGCCAGCCCTGGGGCTGGTGGAAAGGGCTGGACCATACAGAGGGTGAGCACAGCTGGGCGTGGGCAGGCGCATGTTAGAGCAGGAATCCTCTTCCCCCTCCCCTCCCCAGCAAGGCTGGTTCTCTTTGCTCCTCTACAGCATCCCGAGGCGACATCAAGCTGCCCTTTGCTTCCCGACCCCCGAGCCTCAGCTGTGACCTTCTGGGAGGGGCAGGAGACCAGCCCTCGCCCCTGGCCCTTTGCTGAGTGTGCTCCCACCCCAAGGGAAGCAGTGGGTACATATGCCCCCCCCGTAGGATGGGGTACATCTGCAGGACCACGTGGCTGGCAGAAGAGTCCGAGAGGGCGTGATGCCCCGTTGTATCGTGCTCTGATGGGGAAACAAAACACGGGCCCGAGTTATTTTTAGGAGGTGATTGACGCCAAGTCCTTTGGCCAGGGACTTGTCTCAGCAGAGGACTCTTCATTTACAAGGCGCTCACTTGGCATACGAACGTGGGAAAGTTTCTGGCTGTGATGCCGTGAGAGCTGTACGGAAGCCAAGGTCCTTTCTCCTGGCATGAGCTGAGGGCCGGGCTGGCCGCACTAAGCGATCCGCCGACGAACCCTCGGAGAGCCCAGTCTGGGTGCTGGAGGGTGCAGCCTCCTTTCTGGGGGGCTGCTGGTGCAGGCACTTGCCCGTTCGCTCCCCTCACGTCATTTCACATGCGAACTAGGGAGCAGCTTTCGTTCTACAGGCCTGGCTCTAGCACCAGGCTGTTTCCCGGCCCTGCCTCGGACAAGAGCCGGGCCGGCCAGTCGTTTCCTCTGATGAATTCTCAAGAGGGTGGAAGGCTTTATTTTAACGGTGATCCATGGGGGTGGGGGGAGAACAGCTCCCTGCCCTTTCCCCGCTCTCGGCAGATCACCAAGACCTACCCCATTCAGCCATGTTTGGTTTCTTTTTCCCCCGCTTACTTTCCTCCCGAGACATGTCAGCACCACCACACCTGGCCTCTCCTGGCTGTGCTGGAGGCTGCAGAGAGCCGACGGCGTGTTCCTAGAGACTGGCGGGGGGGGAGGAGGGGTGCGTGTCTGACTCTTTAACAAAGAAACCTTTTCTCCCCAATCTCTCTCTGTGTGTTTGAGTTAAATCCCTGGTGCCAGTGTGCAGCTCCCTGCGGCGAGGAGGGGGAGCTGGGCCACCAAGGGGCACTTTTATTACATATAAACAGAGCTGGCTCTCAGGGTGGGTTGCAGGAGCAGCGCGATTGCCAGGGAAAGGGTGAGGAGGGCGCCAGCGAGGAGGGGGGACGTCCTCATCTCTCTCCTCTTCCTCACTAGGGGATCTCTAAGACACAGATCTCAGGGCAGGGGGTCTTCCCATCTGGGCCAAAGCCCCCCACAAGATAGAGCTTGTCGTTCCAAAGGCACGTGCGGTGCCCGACTCTCTTCTGGCCCCGATCCGAGCAGGGGAAGCGGAACCAGCTCGGTGGCGAGCATCCTGGAAAACACAATAGGAAAGGAGCAGCTTGATGCTCTCAGACGGCCGGGCCAAAGCCGATGCCCAGCTCCCTCCGCCCCTCTTGCTGTGTTAGTTCCCAGGCCACTCTCCAGGTCACAGCTATTGCACATCAAAGATGACAGCTGATACAAAACAGATATGGGCTTGGGACTCCTCCAGGGTTTAAATAAAAAATGGGGAGAATGAGATTTAGGGAGGACTGGGAACCAGGACTCCTGGCTTCTAACCCCAGCCCTGTCCCTGGGTGACCTTCTTGTGCCTCAGTTTCTCCATCAGTGAAATGGGGATGATAGCTCTTTTCATAGGAGAGCTGTTACAATCCAAATGATCAGAGGCATCATGTGGCAGGGACTAGTACCCTGCTTCCTCCAGACGGCCCATCTTGTCTATCCTCCCGTCGCTGACAGCGACCAGTGTCAAAAGCTACAGAGGCAGATATTAATGACCTCTCCTTGCCAAACATACCACGCCTGTGCCATGCACTATATTCCTTCCTGACCGCCAACCAGCTCATGCCCTGAAGCATGAGGACTGAAAACCCTTAGAAGTTTCTCCTGGCTACTGTGACTGCAGGGGCTGTCTTCAGCTGCATCAATGTTACAATCCCTTCTTTGTAATCCTCACTAATCAACTTGCCTCCATGGTATCCTGCAGCAGCGAGTTCCACAGGGGAATGATAACATTGCAATGGAAAGTATTTCCTTTTTTCAAGATGCTGCCTTATGAAAATGACCAGCAGCAGCTTCCAAGGAGGGCAGGGGAGACTGTCATTGGTCATTAGCAAGAGAAATTGGCTTTTATTGAAACCCTACACAAAATAAGCCTCTACTGACTGCAGGAAAAATATTAATGTTTTATTTAACTGTGTGTGTTTTGAGAGCACATTTGGCTCTGCTCTAGCTCTCTGAAGCTCTCCCTATCTGGCCCCTGGCTCCGTATGTCTGAACACCCCCCAACGGTTGATGTATTTATCCTCAGAACACCCCCAGGAGGCAGGGCAGGGCTGTTACGCCCACTGTACATGTGAGGAATGGAGGGACTATGGCCTTGAGATTCACAAAAGTGCCTAAACCCCAGGCACTTAAATCTGTATTTAGGCACCTAAATCCCAGTTTAAGGTTCCACTGCGAATCACCAAATTCCCACTGGCCCCGTAGGCGACTATGCTTGGCACCGACATATTTGCAGGCGAAATTTCTCTCAGCGTCTGCGTTCCTGCCTCTGGGCACATGCATTGCTGACCCCTGTAGGTGCCCAGATGCCCATCTCCCATCTGAGCCTCGCAGCGATTCATGAACCGGGGAAGACAGACGTCAAGCCGCCTACCTCGCAGGCAGGATCTGATCCGGCAGGCGTGCTCAGAGGCAGCCCTGGAGGTGAGTTTACACACAGCAGCTGAGAGGGGGAGGAGGTTGGAAGAGCAAGACACCCCTCCCCCCACTTATAACTCTTAGCCCAGTGGTTAGGATGCTCACCTGGAGCCTGAGTGACCCCTGGCTCAAGTCCCTCCTCCCCCAGTAAAGGAAGGGATCTGAACAGGAATCTGCCACCTCTCAGGCAAGTACCTTAACCACTGGGCTATGGGCCAGTCTGAGATAGGGCTCGTCAATCTCTCCTGGCGTGGCTGGTGCACTTCCGATAACTAAAGAGTCAGTGGAGCAGGGGACTGGATCCCCACGTCCCGGGGGAGCGCTCGAACCGCCAGGCTACAGAGCCAGTCTCCTGCTTCTGCTTTCTCTCTGTGGTCCAACTGTGAGGTTATTAATATAACCTATGACCGTATCGATCACTGGTGCAACCACTGTTACATATTTGCAGCAAATATTGTACAAAGGTTGTCATGTAAGGTGTCTATGGAAAGGTTATGATTTGCTAATTATGATTATGCTATCGGTATGTGTGTATCATTTTTGTAGCTGAAGTTATGAATATTGGCTATGTATCTGTGTATCTAGATCTTTTCCCTTTTATGAATAAACCTTTAGATTTTAGATTCTAAAGGTTTGGCAACAGTGTGATTTGTGGGTAAGATCTGATTTGTATATTGACCTGGGGCTTGGTCCTTTGGGATCGGGAGAACCTTTGTTCTTTTACTGGGGTATTGGTTTTCATAACCAGTCGTCCCCATAACGAGTGCACTGGCGGTGATACTGGGAAACTGGAGTGTCTAAGGGAATTGCTTGTATGACTTATGGTTAGCCAGTGGGGTAATACTAAGGTCTTCTCTGTCTGGCTGGTTTGGTTTGCCTTGGGCTGTAACTGCCCTGCTTTGAGCAATTTGTCCTGAATGGACACGCTCAGAAGTGTCCCACCAAAGCCAACATCGTTACACCAACTCACAATGAACAGGAGAGGTGGAGCGAGCGCCCCCATCAGAATAGCTCGTAACCCAACGGGTTGGGATGCAAATCTGAGAGGTGCAAGACTGCTCTTCCAATCCCTTCCCGTATCGGGCGGAGGGGGGACGTGAACTAGGGTCTCCCACACTGCCTGACTGCTGGGTTGAGAGATATAAGGGAGGGGTCTCCCGCATCCCCTTGCCACAAGGAGCTGGAGGTGCTGACTTCCAAAGAGGGATCCTGACTGTGGATCGCGGTGTGGGGCTTAAGACACACCCCTCTTGTCAGGATCTCCCATTGGCTAGCCTAGGTGCCTACCTCCTAGCCGGCTGGCTTTTGCGGATGACCGTCCAAGATGACTCTCCCCACTGGGCATGTAGGGAGCCCAGGGGCAAGCGGTGGCTTTGGGAATCGCAGCATGTGCCTGTGGGCTTGGCTAAAGTACCTGTGTGAATCTAGGCCCCTGTGACTTGCTCAAGGTCCCCCAGGGCATCTGTGGCAAATGGGGACTGATTCAAGGTTTCCCCGGCTAGCCCACTAGCCACTGGGCCATCCTTCCTTCCAGGCCATTCTTCCACTCCTGGCTGGTTTGTGACATTTGAGATGATGGAGCCAGCTAGCTGAATAACCAGCCTGGAGTTCGTGATTCGCACAGGAAGACTCGGGCCCCGGCAGTGCGTGGTGCACAGGGCATTAGCGTAAAGGAGAGTCCTGGTATCGCCAGCCCTGACCATTCAAAAATCCCAAGCCAGGCCCCAAAATCAGGACATTCAAAAAAAACCCTAATACGATTTGGGTTCTTCCTATTCACTGTCAGGCTTCAGGGGTCACACATTTGCACACTTGTCTCTTCAGGTGAGAGAGCTAGAGCCTGACTTTTTTACAAGGTCAGAGCTGTGTTTCACCTCTAATCTCATGATTCCAGGAGCCGGGGCTTTGAGAAAAGCACCAGATCTTGCAAGATGCGCTATAACATCGTGAGAGGTGGCAACACTGGAACCTAGACCCAAATCGCCGAATGCCCAGCTCTGAAATCCTCCCCTCATGTCGTACCATGGCTGGGAAAGGCTGGCAGAGAACGGGGGCTGCAAACTATGCCCAGCCCAGGTCTGGATCGCCAGCTCAACGGGATTGCAAGATCCACCCCGACTGACAGGTGAGGACAGCCTGAGAGGTCACTTTCATCTTCACTCCCCAGGGGCAGCCTGTGGAAACTACAGCTCCCAAGAGGCAATAGACAATGGCAAGCAGGGTGGAGTGATGCATGCTGGGAACCGTAGTTCTTCAGCATCAAGGGGAAAGTGGCTAGAGGGAGGCTGCATGGGCGTGGAGCTCTGCGGAGAGGTAAAGGTTGCCCCGAGGGGTGTAGGGATGTGACACTAGGATTCCTGTCTCCAGTATGAACACCTGACACCTGAGCTAAAGGAGACTCCCCACTAGCTCTGTGCAGTATGGGGGCTGTGACACACACAGACTCAGCAGTTCTGATTCCACCCAGTGGAGGGCAGTAGTACATACACACATGCGCGCCCGTTCTCTCCTCTCTTACTTGTATCGTAGACATAGAGATCGTTACAGACGGTGTCTCGCCCCTTCGTTAGGGTCTCCCCACCAAAAGCCACCGCGAAGGGACCCACCACCGTGCAGGATTGGTGCCTCAGGCCTTTCGGAGCCTGCCGTGAGCCATTCTCGGAGCCAACCAGTCGGGAGAGCTGCTCTGTCATCTTGGGGGCATGGATGGACTCTACCTAGGAGGAAGGAAAGGGAAGAAGCAGGGTCAGTTTGTGGATTTGCCTGCTACTCTACTCCAGCCCTGGCCTCTCCCACCAGGGGGCCCTGTGGGGAGTGGGGCAGGAGCACTGGCCGTGGGGGGAGCTCCCAGCTACTCCAGCCCTGGCCTATCCCACCAGGGGGCCCTGTGGGGAGTGGGGCAGGAGCACTGGCCGTGGGGGGAGCTCCCAGCTACTCCAGCCCTGGCCTATCCCACCAGGGGGCCCTGTGGGGAGTGGGGCAGGAGCACTGGCCGTGGGGGGAGCTCCCAGCTACTCCAGTCCCAGCATCTACCACCAGGGGGCCCTGTGGGGAGTGGGGCAGGAGCAAAGGGCTCATTCTGGGGCAGTGACAGCCCAGAGCCAGACACTCACGTGGATTTTCCCCTTGCCCCAGCGCCCGGCCACCTCGCAGTCGGAGGAGTCACGGCCCCCGAACACCACCAGCTGGTAGCCACCAGCGTCACGGAGCAGCATGGCCGAGTGTCCGGCCCGAGAGGCTGTCCGCGATTCCTCCTCCTTGTACCTAGAGCACAGAGAGGCGTTACGGGTGCTTGGCATGAGCACCCACAGTGCCCAGGGGTGGGGAGTTAGGGGAGCATCCCAGTACATGGGGCCCTGGGACCTGAGCACCTTAAACTTTGGGGGTGTGGAATCCACATGGGCCGAACCAAAACCCTGGATCCCAACTCTCCTGGGCATCGGGGAGTGGATAATCCAGATCTCATGCCCAGTGGGTACTGCAATGGCCATTTCTAGGGCACAGTCCTCCCCAGTGCTGGGCACAGACCCGATGGCCCCTTCCCCCACAGCCTGGTCTCAGGGGGACAGCCCGGGGCTCTGGGGTTCCCGTAGGTGAATCCCTCTAAGGGATGCGTCCAAATTCGAACCCGCTGCCCAGTTTTAATCAGATGCCACCCTGCAGGGGGGTGGGCAACTCAGCCCAGCCGCCCCCATGTGCGCCTCTCTCCCCAGAGCCCCCTCGGGGAGGAAGGGACCTACCAGTAGGTCTTGGTGGCAGGGTTGACGCGCAGGGTGTAGATGCTGGCGAAGCGCCTCTGGGTGCGAAGCCCGCCCTCCCTGCCCACCACCCGCAGCTCATGCTCTGACACCTTGGTACAGGTGTGGCTGCTGAGCCCCACGGGGGGGTCATTGGAGGGCCCCTCGGCCCAGCGCTCCCACTGTCTCTGCTCGGTGTCCCAGCAGCACACGGCCGAGACCCTGTGGGCGCCGTCCCAGCCCCCCACCACGCACAGCCAGCGGTTGGCCAGCACCGCCGTGTCATGGTGGCTGCGCCGGTCCCCGCCGTTGGGGCCCAGTGTCTCAGCCGTCAGCAGGGTGGGGTCGAAGGTCACCATGTCCCCCAGTGGGGGCTCCTTGGGCTCGCCCGACTTCAGCCCCCCGAAGAGCAGCAGCTTCCCTCGCACCACGTCGCACGAGTGGTAGGCGCGTGCAAACAGGGTGTCCTGTGCGATGGGCTTCCACGCCCAGCTGCTGCCCGTGGCCATCGTGCCGGCTCCCACCTGCAGGGGCAAAGCACCACCAGCCAAAGGATTCACCTGTAAGGGAAGCAATGGAGTTAGTGAGCAGGCCTGGCAGTCAGGACTCTTGGGTCCTGTTCCCAGCTCTGCCCTCGACTGCTGGGTGATGTCAGGCAAGTCACCTCCCATCTCTCTACAGAGGGGCTGTCAGTACTGTACTGTGTCTATTGTACATGTTCAGCATCACCCTCTGCTGGATGGAATCACAATGGGTCAACTGTGTGTCATAGGCACTACACTGCTAAGAGCTCATGGCGATTCTCTCTCGCCCATCCCTGCAGTATCTCAGATAAAGGCTCCCTCACGCTATAGGAATTTGGAGGCAGGTTTTAAACTCTCCCTTTGGTGTGGATGGGTTTTGCCCTGTGAGTCCCTATGAGACACCTAAAATCGCGCTCGTTGCAATGGGTGCCGCTTAGAAGGCCAATTTTGGAGAACTGTCCTGACCCAGATCGCACCTGACCCTGCAGTCAGAGCTCCACCCTACCAGACACACTTGTGCATCACCCCACCCCCTGTGCACTCCTCCCCACCCAACCCCCATGCACCTGCATGCTGCACACCTCCCCCCATGCACCCCCACACACATAGCTCCCTTCACCACTGCATCCCCCCATGCACCCACCCGCACAGCTCCCCTCCCTACCCCATGCACCCACACTCCCCACACCTCTTACAGCCACATGCACACCTCCAATCCCCATGCACCCGCATGCACACCTCTCCACCCAACCCCCATGCACCCGCACGCACCCCTCCCCACCCAACCCGCATGCACCCACACCCTCCCCACCTCTTATACCTGCATGCACACCTCCCCAGCCAACCCCCATGCACCCACATGCACCCCTCCTCTCCCCACCACCATGCACCCACACACACTCCAATCCCACCCACCCCGCCCACACCCCTTAAACCCACATGCATAGAATCTCAGGGTTGGAAGGGACCTCAGGAGGTCATCTAGTCCAACCCCCACCCCATCTAGTCAGCACACCTCCCCACCTCATGCACCCACACACACTCCTCCCCACCCCATCCCCATGCACCCACAAACACTCCAATCCCACCCAACCCCCCTGCACCCGCACGCACCCCTCCCCCCATGCACCCCCCACCACAAACACACCCACACATCTCCCCTCCCCCCGCGTACGAGCAATGAAGGTGTCAGCGGCAGCTCGGGCCCGACCCGCTCTCGCTTTCCCAGGCCGCCCCCGCTGCAGGAGCCAGCGGCCCGGGGCCCGCCCCTAGCAACGCGCCGCGTGGCCTGGCAACGGCCGGGGCCGGGTCACCCTCCGCGGCCCGACGCGCCCTGCGGCCCCGGCAGCCCCGGCCGGTGGCGGCGGGGGGCGCAGCGGGTTCCCCGGCACGCGGGGCCCGCCGGGCACAGGCGCCGCCGCCCGAGGCCTTTGAAAATCCCACTAGCGGCCTAAAGAGCTTTAAAAATCCGGCCTGCGCCCCAGGAGCACCGTGCAGGAAATCGGCCTGCGCTGTGTGCGGGGGGGGGGCTGACCCAGCTGGGGTGCGGGCCACACGGGGGGCAATTTGCCCCAGGCCCCGCAGAGCCCCCCCCCCCAAGAATATAGTATTGCAACTTTTTTTATGGAAGCCCCCCCCCTTGCTTTGCCCCAGGCCCCCTGAATCCTCTGGGCGGCCCTGCTGGGGTGGCCCCCCTGCGGTGGTTGCAAAAATAGGGGTAGGGCAGAGGGGCTTCCGCACCCACGTCCCAGGCTCAGGGCGTCCCGACAAGGCCCCTCTTCCCTGGCCGATCCCAGGCACTGAGCTGCCCCAGACAGCTGGATTCCCTGAAGTATTTCACCTGACCTGATTATAATGGGTCTAAGTGTTGCTGGTGTTTAAAAGAATCCCTCTGAGTTTCTAGGCGGGCAGAAAACCTCATAGCGTACAGCCGTTTGTTTTAACAGTGCCACTCAGACTCCTCCGGAGTGGCTCCTTAATGTTGCTCCCCCAGCTCTTTGCAGCACCTGATATTAAATCAGGGCATGATTTAATTATTAACCAGTCTAAGTCATTAACCAGTCAGGATGCTTTTACTACGTTATTAACCAATTGGTCAGGTGTTTTGCTGTGAGAATTATATACACCTCCACCCTGATATAATGCGACCCAATATAACACAAATTCGGATATAACACAGTAAAGCAGCGCTCCAGGGGGGTGGGGCTGCGCGCTCCGGTGGATCAAAGCAAGTTCGATATAACGCGGTTTCACCTGTAACACGGTAAGATTTTTTGGCTCCCGAGGACAGCGTTATATCGGGGTAGAGGTGTATATATATATATAATGCTGAGTGCTAATTTGCCTCCTGAACCACTGAGGTCTGAGCGTCACTGTACTATCTGGTTGCCTGAACGGATGGTCTCTTCCTCATCAGCCACTCAAATGGAGTTTCACCCTTTTAAATCATTTACTTCTTAAAATGTTATTTTTATTACTCTTAGCACATCATTATTTGCCTTCGTTAACATTTTGCAGATGGCTGTCACTGCACCATTGCGCAGATTTTTAAGAGCCACTAATGATTGAAAATATAAAGTTGCGAGTAGCTTCAGCAATTGCATCTCGCTGTGGCATAACACGTCCTGTTTCTAGTGCAAGATTAGTTTTAAACGCCAACATTTTGTTCTTATTTTATATACACACGTTTATTCTTTGGGATCATGTGGCTTTGAGGCCGATTGATTTCCTGGGTTGGTGGGAAAACGTCTTCCATTTCTTTAATCCGCCAATGGGGATGGCCTTTGTCAACTGTCATTTAGCCTCCCTATCCAGCACCTTCATGCTCTTTCCCATGTTACTACTTTTGTGTAGAACGTGCTGCACAAATAGTCATTAAAGGCAATTTTTTAAAGGTTGAAAGCACTTAGGTGCTTTTGAAAATCCAGCTAGTTGCCCAAATACCTTTAAAAATCTGGACCTGAGGTCACTATACTTGTATGACAACCTTCAAATTTCTAGTGTAACGTTTACTTCATATACATATACAGCCCCAAGATATATGTCCCTAGCCTCTGTTTGCCAGAAGCTGGGAATGGGTGACAGGGGATGGATCACTCGGTGATTACCTGTTCTGTTCATTCCCTCTGGGGCACCTGGCATTGACCATGAGTGTCGGAAGACAGGATATTGGGCTAGATGGACCTTTGGTCTGACCCAGGACAGCCATTCTTATGTTCTTAACCATAAGGATTAAAAAGTCCTGAGCGATATATCCAAAAGTCATGAAATTTAAAAAAAAAAATACCCATGGGGTTCTTTTAATTTGCCTTTTTGTTTCTGAGCCTTAGGGTACAAGAGCTCCGTACTTCTGTTGTTACCTCTCCCAAAGTATCCATATGCCTAAAACGGTTGTACATGCCTAAAATATGCAAATACCAGTTTTGCATATGCAAAATATGTAATATGCTTGCTTGCTTGCCGTGTACTGACCTGCTTGATTGAAACTTATAGTGTGGTCTGTTTTGAGGCTGTGTGCTGAGCCTAGCAGTCACCTAAGCAAGGCTGAAGGCTTCTTAATGAGCGTCTAGCCTGCCATCCTTTTATCCCTCATCCCGATAGGATCCCTCGACCAGGGCGCAGGCCTAACTCAGGGAGAACAGGGGTGTTCAAAGCCAGCTCCTAAGTGACCAAAGTTGCTAGCGAACAGGGCAGTTTTGCGCAGGAGTTTAGAGAGGGAGTACAAGAGGCAGGTACACCTAACAAACATTCCCTAAATTTAGGCCAATAACCACTCCTCCTCCAGCACAAGCAGAAAAAAAACAAAGAACCAACCAACCAACCCGCAAGAGTCAAAAGAATGCAGGCAGAAGTCCAGCAACGTGGGGGCATCCAGTTTATTGCACTGCAGGCAGCATGTGCGATTACCTGCCTTGTGAGCAGGTGGCATATGTGTGCATCCGGTGCAAGCAGTTCATGGCCCTCAGAGACTGAGTACAGGATCCTGAGACCAGAGTGGTTGAACTGGAGGAGCTAAGGGAGACAGAGAGGTACACAGGAGAGACTTCTCAGGACACAGTACAGCGGTCCCACTCCTAGTCTGATAGCACCTGTACTGCTGAGGAAGATGAAAGTCTTGGGGAAGGAGAAATATCATGCTGGAGCAGAGGGAAATGATCCCATTGTTGGGACCTTCCCTCCGGATGGTGTCATAATATACCCTCACCCTAAGTATACCCCCCCCCGGGGGGACGGAACCCCAGTTAATAGGAAGATACAGGCAATAATAGTGTGGGATTTGATTCTTAGAAATATAGACAGCTGGGTTTGCGATGACAAGGAGAACTGCATGGTGAATTGCCTGCTGGCTGCAAAGGTTGCAGGCCTCTCGAGACACTTAGACTTATGTGTGGTGCTGGGGAGGAGCCTGTGGTCATGGTACATGTAGGTACCAGTGACATAGAGACAGGTAGAAGAGAGGTCCTGGAGGCCAAAAGTCCTGAAGGCTGGTAGGAAAGAGATTAAAGTCCAGGACCTCCATGGTAGCTTTCTCTGAAATGCTTCCAGTTCCATGCACAGGATCAGTTTGACAGGCAGAACGGCAGGGTCCCAGTGGATGTAGGGAGGAGGGTTTTAGGTTTACTAGGAACAGGGGAATCTTTTGGGAAAGGAGGTGCCTATGCAGGAAGGATGGGCTCCACCTAAACCGAAACAGAACCAGATTGTGGGCACGTCAAATTAAACTAAGGGCTGGGGAAAGCCGACAGGTGCGGAGGAAAACATGGTTCAGACAGAGTCCCTTAGGGGAGGATTTATTAAAGGGGATTCTGTGCAGCTTAGTAAAGAGCAGAGGCCAGAAGTTGATCAAGTACAAGTAGAAACTGAAAAGAAACAGTCAAATGAGAGAGTGCCATTCAATTACATCACATGAAGGCAGACAACTAAATACTGACAAATTTTATAAACGCAACTAGTCTAAATACTAAGATGGGTGAACTTGAGTGCTTGGTATTAAATGAGGCTATTGAGAACATAAGAACGGCTGTACCGGGTCAGACCAAAGGTCCATCTAGCCCCGTATCCTGTCTACTGACAGTGGCCAATGCCACGTGCCCCAGAGGGAGTGAACCTAACAGGTAATGATCAAGTGATCTCTCTCCTGCCATCCATCTCCACCCTCTGCCAAACAGAGGCTAGGGACACCATTCCTTACCCATCCTGGCTAATAGCCATTAATGGACTTAACCACCATGAATTTATCCAGTTCCCTTTTAAACGCTGTTATAGTCCTAGCCTTCACAACCTCCTCAGGCAAGGAGTTCCACAGGTTGACTGTGCGCTGCGTGAAGAAGAACTTCCTTTTACTTGTTTTAAACCTGCTGCCTATTAATAATAGGCATCAGAGAAACAATGATAATGAATGGGGCCCGGTAATACCTGGGTCCAAAAATTGATAGGAATGACAGAGTAGGTCAGGCTGGGGAAGGAGGAGTGGCACTATGTGCGAAAGCAAGTGTACAGTCAAATAAAGTGAAAATCTTAAATGAATCCAACTGTCCCACAGAACGATCCTGTTACTTCTTCACTTTGGTGGGGCTGGGAGCAATGGGCCGGCTTCACCTCGTTTGCCTTTGGATGAAACCAAAGTGTCTCTGTTTCCACAGTGGGACAGCTAGTGCCTGTCAGTTAGCCTCTGGTGAAAACACACATTTTCGTACCCATAATGCTGACTGAGGCCAGGTCTGCACTACAAACTTAGTGCTGTGTTGCTCAGGGGTGTGAACCCCCGCCCCTCCCCGAGCGATGCAGTTATACCGATCTAATGACCCGCGGTGTAGACAGCACTGTGTTGAGGGAAGGGCTTCTCCCACTGTAGCTACCGCCTCTTGTGGAGCTCTGCCGTCTGCATCTTCACTAACGCGCTACAGCAGAGCTGAACGTGCAGACAAGCCCCCACATGTTAAACGAACTATTCGTATTCAAGGCTTGGCAACTCCGATCCTGACTGTTCGCATGGCTAACGCGGCTCCTTCACCCGCAGAGGTAGCGAGTCTGAATATCTGCAGCTTCCCCCGCCCCTCCCTGTTTGTGTAGGTGTCACAGAAAAGCAGTTAAAACATTTTAAACTGAAGGAATTAACAGAGGTTCCCTCGCCTCAATTTCCCTTTTCCTCCCCCACCCCCATTAGGGGCTTGTCTACACGGTGTGACCCTACAGGTGTGAAGTTAATGCACATACGTTACAGCACCTTAAACTGGGCTGGTTCAGAAGTAAAGTGGTTTTAGTTTTGACCGTGGCAGTCAGGGCAATCATAGAAGAGAACGCAGGACCCCTTCCCCCAAACCCCTTGCCTTTCACCTGGCTTGAGCACTTGTCTAGTCCAGGTGTATCCCCCATTTGGTTTTTCCAAGCGCAATGAGAAGGAACGAAGCAGTGGGGCACTCAGAGGAGTCTTGGAAAGTCTTGACAATATTTCACAGGTATCAATTTTGGCCTGACAAAATGTCAATAAATGCGGTAAGGTTAAAACTGAAGGTGATCTCGCTCCTTCTCTCTGCCCGGCGCAGGTCAGGACACCTTTGATGAGCAGGAGAATGAAGGCCTGAGAGGGTCCTGATAGATTTTGCTGTGCACGCAGTGGGTGTTGGTCTAGCGGTGCAGGCATCCCCTCTATAAGCCATGCAAAGTGGGGGCACTCTTGTCCCATTAGAATTAACCCATTGCCTCAAATTTTTGGTGCTTTAACTGTGAAGTTTCCTGTTCGATCTCAGCCCACTAAACACTCCTGATATAAACCGTATCTTTTTCTAACTAGGTGTTCCCAGGAGAACACAAGGTACAACAAACACAGCATTGTCTGTTACACCTCTCTGCCATTCTGATGGAAGGAGTCCACCACTGCGGTAGCTGCAAAGGTGTGAAGACACAGTCTGATCGGAGCCACAAAAATATTTTCAGCTCACCTAAAACATTGTGACGCCCTGCCTCAGCGCCCGTGCAAAGCGCAGGGCTGATCATCTGGCCCAGGAACATCCAGATACGGTGTGGTGTTTAGCTAGACCGGCTCTGTATTTGTTTCTGAAGCTATATAGGATGTTTTCATTGTAGGCAAATCACCTGGCCGGTAACTCCCTGTTTACTCACCCGATAGCTGAGCCTGTCAGAGCTCAAGGGGGCAAATGTAATAACCAGGTTTGTCAGGATTTGATTTAAATCAATAGATGTTGGCGGTTCTGCGGGCGGTGAGGCGTTTGCCTAGCTCTTTCTCACGAGAAACTCCCAGGAAAACATAACTCCAGGAGAGGGGTTTCCATCTGTGGATCGCTAGGCAAAGCAACTTGCAGCCTGGACTTAGGTGCCAAACTCTGCGAGAGGGGTGGGGCTTCGGACACACCCCTCTGTGATAATTTGGGGTTCAGACCCGTTAAGGCAGGGGTCGGCAACCTTTCAGAAGTGCTGTGCCGAGTCTTCATTTATTCACTCAGATTTAAGGTTTCGCGTGCCAGTCATACACTTCAACGTTTTTAGAAGGTCTCTTTCTAGAAGTCTATAATATAGAACTAAACTATTGTATGTAAAGTAAATAAGGTTTTAAAATGTTTAAGAAGCATCATTTAAAATTAAATTAAAATGCAGAGCCCCCCGGACCCATGGCCAGGACCAGGGCCGTGTGAGTGCCACTAAAAATCATCTCACGTGCCGCCTTCGGCACACGTGCCATAGGTTGCCTACCCCTGAGTTAGGGGTTGTGCCGCTGCCTGCCCTGTTCCGGGGAGCTTTGGTTCAGAGCCTGGATGCCAACCGCTGGAGTACGGCACACTGACCTCAGCCTGGCGTCCGGGACGGCGGCAACAGCCCCTTCTCGCTCCAGGTTGAACCCCAAAGTGTCCCCATGGCAGAGATTTCGACAGCCTGCGGTCGGATGGAGGTTTACACTTAAGTGCTGGTGGAATAATTTGTAAGTGATTCTCAAGTGAGAAGGTGGGGAGCGGGGCGGAGGAGGGGGAAAGGTTCCAGCTTTAAAATCATAGACCCATAGGGTCAGAAGGGACCACAAGGGTCATCTAGTCGACCCCCCTGCCAAGATGCAGGATTTCTCCCGTTCTGTGGGTTGGTGGTGAAGGAAACGGACCAAAGGAAAGCAAAGGGACACTAGAACAGCAGCAAGGGCAGGGGAAGCAAAGACGCGGATGCTGCGCTCCCCAAGAAGCCGTTAGCAGAGCCGTGTGCCCCCTAATTGGAGCTAGTGGCCACGGGGTACCTGCTCCAAACTGGAGGTGAGAGGGGGGGCCCCTTTTTCTCCAACAGGGCATGCAGGAGACTGAGCAAATGTTTCCCCAGACGATCCCCGCGGAGGAGACCATTATGGGCAGAAGTGCAAATTTTGTGTTGAAAATGCGCCCAGTACGTGTAACAGTGACGGGGGAGGGGGGAGTCTGTACAAGGAACCAGAGGCAGGTTAGGGGTTTGTGGGGCCCTGGGCCAGAGCACGTGGGGGTCCCTCCCCACCCCTTCCGCCCGCAGTCCCCCTACCCCGCCTGGCGCTCCTGCCGGGGAAATGGGGTCGTGGCGTGGGGGCTTGTCTTGTTCCCCGGCAGGAGCGCTGGGTGGGCAGAGCGGGTCATGGCGCTTTCCCCAATTGGCCGGAGCCCCTGGGCATGGGGCCCATTGGCTAACCCGCAACTGTTAGGAACAATGGCAGATGTCCCGCCGAATCACTTGCATTTAAAAAAAGCACAGGAGGACTTGTGGTACCTTAGAGACTAACACATTTATTTGAGCATAAGCAAAGGCAGGGCTGGTGCTACCGTTAAGGCGAACTAGGTGGTTGCCTAGGGCGCCACGATTTGGGGACGCCAAAAAGCAGTACCCCCAATTTTTTTTTACAGCGGTTCCTCCCCGAGCGTGCGGTCGCTGCTCCACTTCTCCCGCCTCCCAGGCTTGCAGCACCAATCAGCTGTTTGGCGCCGCAAGCCTGGGAGGAGAATTAGAGCGGGAGCGGCGTGCTCAGGGAGGATGCGGAGCAGAGGTGAGGTGGGGAGATGGGGTGGGGAGGTGCCACACGGCTCCCCGGGGGCGGGGGAGCTGCTGCGGGAGGGGGCGCCTCAGGGCGGAGGGGGGGCGGGGAGCTGCCACAGGGCTGGGGGGGGTGCAAGGTGGAAGTTTTGCCTAGGGCACGAAACTTCCTTGCACCGCAAAGGCATTCGTAACTATTTCAAATGCCATTTCCTGCAGGGGAGCTGTAGCCCTGTCGCTCCCAGGATATCAGAGAGACAAAGTGGGTGAGGTAAGAGTGTTTACAGCGCTTTCCACATCTCCAGTGTTTTGTATGCGTGAACGGTGTGTTTACTATAGAAACTCTGGGGCCTACCACAGAAAGAGCCTAATGAGAAAGCGTTTCAGGGTTTTACATGCACTAGCCCTGCGGTGTAATGCCGGAGGATGCTTTTCCCAATGGCAAAAATGCCCTTTTTTACTTGTGTCCAGGCTGAAACGAGAGATTTCACAAGGGTGCCGAATTGTGATGGGAGTGCCCCCACCCGTCATAACTTGCTACCCCCGGACAGGGAGAGGGGGAAAGGGAGAGGACGGGGAATGGGGAGAGGTAGCACATTGTGATGGGAATGGTCCCCCATCCATCAGAATTTGATCCCCCCGACCAGACAGGTCAGCCAAAGAGAACCCCCAGCAGTGCTGGAGTAACACATTGTGCTGGCATGACACCGGCGCTGCCTGAGCAGCCCAGAGACCTGGCAGGGGGAGGGCGACGCAGGTTGCGAGCCTGAGACCCGTTTGCACATGGTGTCCTAGAGGTCCCAGGCGAGGGGCAGCACCGGGGATGTGGCGTGGGTGCCTAGCTATGGGGAATGCCCGGGCGGGGGGAGGTACAGAGCTGGGAGCCAGGACTCCTGGGTGCTGTCACCATTCATGGGAAGTGTCTAGTGCTTACAGCAGGGGGGCTGGGAGCCAGGACTCCTGGGTTTTATCCCCGTCAAGGGGAAGGTTCCATGGGGAGCAGGGATCTAGTGGCTAAAGCCGGTAGCTGGGGGGTCAGGGCTCTTGGGTCCAGCCCCCATCCACAGGAGGTTGCGTGGGGGACGAGTGGTTAGAGCTGGAGTTGGGGCTGCTGGGTTCTATCTCCATCTGTGGGAGGCTAGTGGCTAGAGCAGGGGGCTGGAAGCCAGGACTCCTGGGTTCTGCTCTCAGCTTTGAGGTGTGGGGGTATAGTAGTCAGGACTTCTGGCTCCATGACTTTGTGTGAGTTTTTTTTCCCTTGCCCGTGCCTCAGTTTCCCCATCTGTAAAATGGGTGTAACTAACCCACGTCTCAGGGGGCTTGTGAGGATCTATCCAGTGAGGCTTTACTGCCTGTTGGTGCCATTTCGCAGGTCCCCATCACCCTGGCCTCTAAATGCATAGAGCTGAGATCCTGTCTCAGTAGGTGCCCTGGCAGACCATTAAAGACCCTTTTGGGGAGAGGAAGTGTTTGCCTCGGTCTCCTTGCTGACATTGCCCTTTCCCCTCCACCAGGCAGCATCCTGTGTGCCCTCTGTTGTGCTCCACCCCAGATGCAGCTGCATCCCCACATAGAGGAGGATTTCACAAAGGGCCAGAGAAATGGTTGGTGTCCTCATAACCTCTTGTCCGATGCAAGATTGATCCCTGTGATCCACACTCCAGGGCTTGGTCCAGCCTAGTTGTGAAAAGCACAAGCGATGAGGCTCCTGGGATGAACCGAGCTGGGACTGAGGAATCCCTTCTGGGACTGTCCTGGGGTGAGCACATTTCAGGGAGGGCAGTGATCTCAGGCGGTGGGTGTGCCAGGAGTTAGGAGGAAGTGGCACCAGGGGAGCCCCTCGCTTGGGGGATGGTGGAGGAGGGGCAGCCCCAGGGGAATCCTGTCCAGGAAAATAAGCCCCGGGGCCAGCCTGGTGTGTTTGTGTCTTGAGCCCCCAGAAGTATTAACAGCTGCTGCGTCCCACCCCAGAGGAGGCTGCAGTGAGTGCGCCAACATATGGAAAAGGATGTCGAGGGCTGCTCAGGCTGCCCGACCTGGGGTGAGTGTAGGGGACTGACGGTGGGTGGGGACAGGGTGATGGATGCCGTGCTGTCTGAGCGGCGGTGGGATGGTGGTGAGAGGGAGCAGCTAGATAGGGACAGACAGGGAGGGCAGCGGGACATGGAGCTGCGGGGACTGTTTACTGTACACAGCTCTGCTGGCTGTTTGATGCTGGTTCTGAGTTCTCTGTTTCCTGAGTCCCCTTCCAGTGACCTCCACGCCCTTCCCCAGCTCCCTAGAACCTGCTTGGGCTGGAACTGGTTTCAAGGCAGGAGGAAGCCAGCCCTGGCCCTGTCCTCTCTGCCTCCCTGCCGTATAAACCCATGTGAAGTCAGGGCATAGTCTGGGTGACTGCTCGCAGCCTGCCAGCCACGGGGGCAGAGGACAGACAGAGCCGGAGAACAGCAGGTAGGAAGGTGGGAATCAGGACTCCTGGGTTCTATTCCCAGTTCTGGGAGGGACAGGGCATTTGGTGATTGGAGCAGGGAGGTCTGGGAATCAGGACTCCTGGCTTCTATCTCTGGGAGGGGAGTGGTGTCTAGTAGTTGGAGCAGAGAGGGCTGGGAGTTAAGATTCCTGGGTTCTACTCTCAGCTCTAGGAGGGGAGTGGGGCTAGTGGTTAGAGCTGGAGATGGGGCTGCTGGGAGTCAGGACTCCTGGGTTCTAGCCCCAGCTCTGGGAGGGGAGAGTGATTTAGGGCAAAGAGGACTTGCAAACATACATATGTATCAGCCCCTTGCTGTTACTCAGACTCTGGTTGAAGGCCACAGGAAATCCCCTCTTGGAGGTTTCCCCCTCCCACCCGGAGAGCTTGTTTCCCTGGAGCACAGTTTTGGGGCCCCATTTTCCATCACCCTGAGCCCCCTGTTTGCTCCCTCCCTGCCCCCGCCCCCAGCACGGAGACTCATTTATTACCCTGGAGTTTTCCAGCCTGGCTCACTGGCGTCCATGGGCGCTGCTGACTTAGCCCAGGGCCTGCCCGGAGTCAGAGGCTCAGCAGCAGCCCAGGAATGCCGGGTCCTTTCCTCTGAACCCACCGCCGGCCCTGGATTCGAGGGGCACCTCAGGCTCTCCTCCCCCACGCCTGGGAGTGACCCACTCGGCGATGGCACCTGCCCAGTCTCAGCTGTCTGCCCAGTGGGGAAGGGCAGGTCACTTCACGCCCCCCCTGCACTCATCTGGGTGTCTTGCCCACACGCTCAGGGTTTAGCTGATCGCCATATTTGGGGTCGGGAAGGAAGTTTCCTCCAGGGCAGATTGGCAGAGGCCCTGGGGGTTTTTCGCCTTCCTCTGCAGCGTGGGGCACGGGTCACTTGCTGGAGGATTCTCTGCACCTTGAAGTCTTTAAACCACGATTCGAGGACTTCAGTGGCTTAGACATAGGTCAGGGGTTTGTTGCAGGAGTGGGAGGGTGGGATTCTGTGGCCTGCGTTGTGCAGAAGGTCAGACTAGATGATCATGATGGTCCCTTCTGACCTTAAAGCCTATGACTCTATCTGCAGCCCTGCCCTGGGCGCTAGGTGTTTGCCTGGGAGCGGCTGGCCTAAGTCTCACAGAGAGAACCTGGGACCCAGGTGCTCTGACTGCTCGTTCGCTGCCTCTGGGTTCCTGGATAACCCCACCAGCTCAGGTTTGCATGAGGACATGGGCTCTGAAGCTGCGCTATTGGGAAGCTGAGACGGTGCAAACCCACGGAGCCACCCCAGAGCTTGGCTAGCAGATTTCCGGCACATCCTGTCAGCCTCCTTCTCCCCGGCTGCCTGGGGCTCCAGGAAAGAGGCCGCACTGGGCTGGCTCCTAGCTCTGCACAGTCTCTGATTAGCAGGGATTGTGCTTCACAGGGGTTTGGCAGCTGCAGCTCCCCTCTCTGCATGGGCTGGCTCAGAGGTTGGTTCCTTCCCCGCCCTGCAGCAGGCAAATGAAACCTAAACATGCCCTTTGCTGCATCAGCCCATGACAGGTGCCTGCCAGCCCAGGCTGCCTGTGCAGTGCCAGCAATGAGAGCAGAACCGGGGCCCACTGATGTGAAACACCTGAGGCTCCGTGGCCTGAGCTAAACCACTCCCTTCTGTTAGCCCAGGCTCTCCTCACCCTCTGAGTGTGTGTCTCAGCCACCACTAGAGGGGGCTGGCGGGATGGGCCATGGAGATTCAGCTCCCCACACCTGGAGGTGGAGGGGTCCATGCAGGGCAGTGTGGAGGTGGGTGCAAAGTTTGTGAAAACCAGGCAACTAGCCTGTCAACCCCAGACTGGTACCCCTGGCAGCAGGCCACAGCTGGTGCTTCAAGGGAAGGTGACCCTGGTCCTACAGCGCATCACGGATCAGTTGTGCAACACTCCGTGTCCCCTTCCTGACCTGACTGGCGTGATCGTGCCCTGAAGCCTGAGGGTTGATCAGCCTCATCCGGGGTGCTGGAGCAGTGTGTACAGTGGGGGTGCTGAGAGCCATTGAGCCAAACTGTAAACCCTGGATATGATGGAAACCACTTCAAGCAGGGGGTGCGGCAGCACCCCTAGTTCCAGTGCCTATGGCCTCGTCTGCATTAGCACAGCTGTAAATGTCACCCAATTTCCCAGTCCCGGTTGCAGAGTGTGATACTAAGGCACCTGCAGCAGGGAGTTCCCCAGGATGTACGGGCAGAAACGTCCTTTCCTTTGGGTTCCTTTACAGTTCCCAGACACCGACTTCATCCACTGACACACCTCCATTGCCACCTCCCCCTTTCCTATCCTGGGAGTCAGGGCTCCTGGGTTCTGTTCCCAGCTCTGAGAGGGGAGTGGGGTCTAGTGGTTGGAGCAAAGAGGACTTGCCAACATAGTTGACTATGTGCTATCTCCTGGCTGGTACTCTGTTAGGCGGCTCTGGCATGTGGGGCTGGAAAGTCCCCTCTGTGTGAAATTGCCCCCTCCCGCCCTTCCCAGAGAGGTGAGTTCCCGGAGAACAAGAATGAAGAGCTGAGCCCTAGGAATGGATGATCATAATGGTTCCTTCTGGCCTTGAGCAGGATGCAGTAATCTGCTGCCGAACCAGCAGGGGGCACTCATGTGTCTATCGCTAGTGGGTCCCACTAAAATGGCGTGCTTTTTCAGCCCCCCTCCACCTCCTGTCCTTTCTTCCTGGACAGGAGTTGAGGGCGCAGCGCGTTTCTCAAGGGGTTTGAATTAGCCAAAGGGGCGGCTGGTCTGGGATTGGTAGTACTGACGTTAGGGGGGTGCCCATCCCTTTGGGCGCTACGTACCCAGAATCCTTGGCTGTTTGCCTCTGGGTTGCCCAGCTCAGAAGCAGGGATTTAAAACCTGGTCCAGTCCCAGCTGCCCAGCCTTCCCCTCCGCATTACGGGGCCTGCTCTGTCCTCTTGCCCAGAAGGCCGTGAGTTCTAAACCAGCCATGCTGCGTTTTGTGGCAATAAGTCCAGGTAGCGACATTGGTACTGGTGCCCATGCGGGCAGCCGGCTGGGTCTGCAGGGCACCCGCAGAGCCAGCGACTGGTTTGGTTTAAACGTGTCTCTCTTTGGAAACTCAGCCGCCACCGAAACCCGGAGCTGGTTCCCTGCCGCACCGGAGCCATGGAGTTCTCCAAGCTGCCCAGGATAGAGGACGTGGAGAAGGAGAGCGTGCTGGGGTTTGTCCATGGCGTCTCCGGGCCAGGTAGGTGATGGGGATGCAGCTCCGAGGGGCAGGCAGACGTTGGCAGGGTGCAGCCATGGCCCTTGCGGTGCTAGCAATCCAGGCCCGGCAGGCCCAGCTGGGATAATCTGAGAACAATCGACCCGAGGGTCTGGGATGCCGGCCACAAGGCCTGGCTGCAAACTCATTTCCTGGGCACGCTGGGGAAGAAGCACGTCTGGCCACGAAACAAGGGGAGAGAAAAGAAATCTGGATTTTTTTCCTTTTTTTAAAATACAATTTTAAGCATTTATTATTAATATTATTTAATTTAAATGGCTGGTTTAGACGTCTATCCAGTCATTTACTTCCCCGTGGGGGATTTTTGACTTTCTTCCCATTGTCTGTAGCTACGGTGGATATTTTCGACCTGTTCCTTTAAATACTTTCCCAGCTGTTAGCGAGATTTCAGATTTCACAGAGGGCATTTGCTTTTTTTTTTTTTCTGGACCAAGAAGTTTGACACATTAGCAGCCCTCCTGTGACAGCAGCACTCCCCCCCTCCACTCCCTGGATAGCCACACAGCCCCTGCTCTGGTGCCAGCCAGCTCTGCCTTCTGATAGCCAGCCCGTGTGTCTAAAAACGTTCCCAGTAACTCTGTTAACGTGGCAAGAGTCCCCATCGCTCTTCCCGGCCCATGTGGAAGCAGTTTTGGTTGGAAGCGATGAAGATTTTATGCCACTCATGGAAAATTTTTAGTAAAAATCCAGTTGCAGCTGCAGGCATTTATCCTGGGTTTAATTATCCCTGGGTTTAATTTTAAGGACATGTAACCTTTCTGCCAGATGGAGCCAGCAGCAACAAAGGCCAGACTCGAGCCCCCACCCAGTGACCTGGGACAATTACACAACACCCCCTGGGAGCTGCTATGAGACAATACTTCCCCTCTTGCAAACACAGAGTTGGAGTGTAGCAAAAACTTTTAATAAAAGGAAGAAATTAACTCAGCATTAATTTGGGAAAACACTGCAACTAGGGTTCATAAACATAAACCATGAGCAAACGGCCCACCCCCAGGTAAGTTGGGCAGTGTCCTTTTCCCCTCAGGGTCTTAACTCCAGCAACCCAAAAGTCCCTTTGATGTGCTCGTCCCTTTTCTGCACCCCACTCACAGTTGCTGTCCTTGGCCAGTGCAGCCCCAGAGTTCAGAGGTTCATCTGCATAGTTCACCTCTCACCCTGGGTGGAAGGGGTAAGGAGGCACCTTACACGCTCCACTGCTCGGGCACTCGCAGGGCTCTGCTCTGGCCCTCTCCATCAGCCACCTGGCTGGCCACCAGGGCCAGCTCTATGCCTAAGAGGGCCCCGCGCCGGCGCCTTTTTAATTTTTACTCACCCGGCAGCGCTCCGGAGGTCTTTGGCGGCATTTCGGCAGCGGGCCCTTCACTCGCCCCGGGTCTTCGGCAGCATTTCGGCAGCGGGCCCTTCACTCGCTCCAGGTCTTCGGCGGTATTTCGGCAGCGGGTCATTGAGTGCTGCGGCAGACCCGGAGTGAGTGAAGAACCCGCTGTCGAAGTGCCGCAGAAGACCCGGAGCGCCGCCGGGTGAGTACGGATTGGGCCCCACACTTGTTAAAGCCGGCCCTGGCTTGGAACGCTGGTGCCTACAGCCGGCCCTGCTGGCCACTCACCAAGATGTCTCCAGGGCCCCCCCACTTAACACAGGTCTCAGTGGTTTCAGCTCTCAGCGAATTCAGCTGTTAGTGGGGGAGCCTCACTGCTGGTGCACACTGGGCAGCCTCTTAACAATAGAGACACTGTCCTGAAGAAGGTTTACTACTTAGACCTGCAGCATGTAACAAGACTCTCAACTGAGTCTAAATTAGCTCTGTTATTACACAGTGCAGAGAGGCAGGCTGAAGTGGTCTCTGGGACCCCTAAACAGGGCCCACACCCCCAGGTGCAAGTACCTGTCCCAACCCTCTCTCGACTCACTGGGCTTTGGAACCCATGTCCCCGGCCTAGCGAGTGCTGTTCAGTTGAGGGTGAGTCCCTCCATTGGGGTAGGCCAGGTACAGTTCTGCTGCCCTCGGTTCACACAACAAGGATAACAACCCTTTATTACTCCTGCCCCGATAGCAAGGAGATTGGGGATCCCACAGCAGTCACAAGTGATCATTTGGGCAAGAGAGGGGAGATACGGGGGGGGGGCCTGCAGGGGATACAAGGGGTGGGGGAGAGGCCTGGGCCAGGTGAGCTCTGCTGCGAGGACCAGATGCTAGGGGCCATGCAGGCCCCCGGCTCAGAGGCGTCTCCCCTCCCCTAGCCCAGCTCTGGGCACCGCCCCGAGGTCTAACCTCCCGTCTCTCCCCTCAGTGGTCATCGCCAGCAGCATGGCCGGGGCCGCCATGTACGAGCTGGTGCGCGTGGGGCACGCCGAGCTGGTGGGTGAAATCATCCGTCTCGAGGGAGACCTGGCCACCATCCAGGTGTACGAAGAGACCTGTATCCTTCCTGCCTGGAACCCCCCCAGACCGTGTCCTCTGAACCCCCCCCAGGCCGTGCCCCCTGAAGCCCCCAGGGCGTGTGCCCTGAAGTCTTCTGAACACCCCCATGAGGCCGTTCTCCTTGAACCCCTCACCGCCAGGCCACGTTCCCTGCCCTCCTGCCCAGGCCGTGTACCCTGAACTCCCCCACACCGGTCAGGCCACGTTCCCTGCCCTCCCCCACAGGCCGTGTACCCTGAACTCCCATCCCAGGCCACGTTCCCTGCCCTCCCCCGCAGGCCGTGTGCCCTGAACCCCCATCCCAGGCCATGTTCCCTGCCCTCCTGCCCAGGCCGTGTACCCTGAACTCCCCCACACCGGTCAGGCCACGTTCCCTGCCCTCCCCCACACGCCGTGTGCCCTGAACCCCCATCCCAGGCCACGTTCCCTGCCCTTCCCCCCAGGCTGTGTCTTCTGAACACCCCCATGAGGCCATTCTCCTTGAACCCCTCACCACCAGGCCACGTTCCCTGCCCTCCCCCACAGGCTGTGTACCCTGAACTCCCCCACACCGGTCAGGCCACGTTCCCTGCCCTCCCCCCAGGCCGTGTGCTCTGAACCCCCATCCCAGGCCACGTTCCCTGCCCTCCCCCCCTAAGCTGTGTACCCTGACCCCCTCCCCCCCCGAGTCTGTGCTCCCTGCCAGGCCTGCATCGCATGCCCCCTGATCTCCCTCATCACCTGGCCATGCCCTATCTGCACCCCCCCATCTATTTATCTATCATGGGGGGACCCTGAATATGTTTGAACCTGTTCCCACTCCCACCCGCTCCTGTGCATGTCTCTGGGCCCGGAGCCCTCTCCTGAACGCTGGTGGCAGCGGGGGTCTGCGTGGGGGACCCGGTGCTGCGGACGGGGAAGCCGCTCTCGGTGGAGCTGGGCCCGGGCATCATGGGCTCCATCTTTGACGGCATCCAGCGCCCCTTGAAAGACATCACGGAGCTGACCCAGAGCATCTACATCCCCCGTGGCATCAACATCCCCGCCCTGTCCCAGGACGTCAAGTGGGACTTCGCCCCGAGCCAGAGCATCCGGGTAGGGGCCCAGCGTGGGGCAGCGCCTGGTGTGAGGGAGGCTTTGTCAGCAGGAGTCTCGCCCTCTCCGAGCTGGTTCCCATGCACCCAGCCGGAGCCCCCCGCAGGGGTCTCTGCAGCTCCAGGCACGGCTGCGCCCAGCTCAGGCTGCGGTCGGCTCGCCTGGCGGAGGAGAGAACCCAGGAGACCAGGAGGGTCTGGCCTTGTGTAGAGGTGCAGAGGCAGCAGTTGCCAAAATACCCCAGCAGGGCAACAGGACTCATGTATCAGCTACCAGGGAACATGCCCTGGAGACTCAGGCACAAGCTGGCACCTCCAGCTGCACAGCGCCCCCTGCTGCTAGGGAGAGCAACACTTAGTGACACCCTCCCTCCCTGCAGCACAGCGCCCCCTACTGAGCCCTCACCCCACCCCCTTCAGCACAGCGCCCCCTACTGAGCCCTCACTCCGCCCCCCTCAGCACAGCGCCCCCTACTGAGCGCTCACCATGCCCCCTTCAGCACAGCGCCCCCTACTGAGCCCTCACCCCGCCCCTTTCAGCACAGCGCTCCCTACTGAGCCCTCACCCCGCCCCCTTCAGCACAGCGCCCCCTACTGAGCCCTCACCCTGCCCCCTGCAGCACAGCGCCCCCTACTGAGCCCTCACCCCGCTCCCTTCAGCACAGCGCCCCCTACGGAGCGCTCACCCCGCCCCCTTCAGCACAGCGCCCCCTACCGAGCCCTCACCCCGCCCCCTTCAGCACAGCGCCCCCTACCGAGCCCTCACCCCGCCCCCTTCAGCACAGCGCCCCCTACTGAGCCCGCCCCCCGCCCCCTGTAGCACAGCGCCCCCTACTGAGCCCTCACCCTGCCCCCTGCAGCACAGCACCCCCCACTGAGCCCTCACCCCACCCCCTGTAGCACAGCGCCCCCTACTGAGCCCTCACCCCGCCCGCCCTGTAGCACAGCGCCCCCTACTGAGCCCTCACCCCGCCCCCTGCAGCACAGCTCCCTCCACAGAGCCCTCACCCCGCCCCCTTCAGCACAGCGCACCCTACTGAGCCCTCACCCTGCTCCCTATAGCACAGCGCCCCCCACTGAGCCCTCACCCTGCTCCCTTCAGCACAGCGCCCTCTACTGAGCCCTCACCCCGCCCCCTTCAGCACAGCGCCCCCTACTGAGCCCTCACCCCGCCCCCTTCAGCACAGCGCCCCCTACTGAGCGCTCACCCCGCCCCCTTCAGCACAGCGCCCCCTACCGAGCGCTCACCCCGCCCCCTTCAGCACAGCGCCCCCTACTGAGCCCTCACCCCGCCCCCTTCAGCACAGCGCCCCCTACCGAGCCCTCACCCCGCCCCCTTCAGCACAGCGCCCCCGCCTGAGCCCGCCCCCCGCCCCCTGTATCTCAGCGACCCCTACTGAGCCCTCTCCCGGCCCCCTGCAGCTCAGCGCCCCCTACTGAGCCCTCACCCCGCCCCCTGCAGCACAGCACCCCCCACTGAGCCCTCACCCCGCCCCTTTCAGCACAGCGCCCCCTACTGAGCCCTCACCCCGCCCCCTGCAGCACAGCGCCCCCTACTGAGCCCTCACCCCGCCCCCTGCAGCACAGCGCCCCCTACTGAGCCCTCACCCCGCCCCCTGCAGCACAGCACCCCCTACTGAGCCCTCACCCCGCCCCCTTCAGCACAGCGCCCCCTACTGAGCCCTCACCCCGCCCCCTTCAGCACAGCGCCCCCTACTGAGCGCTCACCCCGCCCCCTTCAGCACAGCGCCCCCTACTGAGTGCTTACCCCGCCCCTTTCAGCACAGCGCCCCCTACTGAGCCCTCAACCCCGCCCCCTGCAGCACAGCGCCCCCTACTGAGCCCTCACCCCGCCCCCTTCATCACAGCGCCCCCTACTGAGCCCTCACCCCGCCCCCTTCAGCACAGCGCCCCCTACTGAGCCCTCACCATGCCCCCTTCAGCACAGCGCCCCCTACTGAGCCCTCACCCCGCCCCCTTCAGCACAGCGCCCCCTACTGAGCCCTCACCATGCCCCCTTCAGCACAGCGCCCCCTACTGAGCGCTTACCCCGCCCCCTGCAGAACAGCGCTCCCTACTGAGCGCTCACCCCGCCCCCTGCAGCACAGCGCCCCCACTGAGCCCTCACCCCGCCCCCTTCAGCACAGCGCCCCCTACCGAGCCCTCACCCCGCCCCCTGCAGCACAGCGCCCCCCACTGAGCCCTCACTCTGCCCCCAGCAGCACAGCGCCCCGTACCGAGTCCTCACCCCACCCCCTGCAGCACAGCGCCCCCACTGAGCCCTCACCCCGCCCCCTTCAGCACAGCGCCCCCCACTGAGCCCTCACCCCGCCCCGTTCAGCACAGCGCCCCCGACTGAGCCCTCACCCCGCCCCCTGCAGCACAGCTCCCCCGACTGAGCCCTCACCCCACCCCTTTCAGCACAGCGCCCCCTACTGAGCCCTCCCCCTGCCCCCTTCAGCACTGCGCCCCCACTGAGCCCTCACCCCGCCCCCTTCATCACAGCGCCCCCTACCCAGCCCTCACCCCGCCCCCTTCAGCACAGCGCCCCCTACCAAGCCCTCACCCCGCCCCCTGCCGCACAGCGCCCCCTACCGAGCCCTCACCCCGCCCCCTGTAGCACAGCGCCCCCTACTGAGCCCGCACCCCACCCCCTTCAGCACAGCGCCCCCTACTGAGCCCGCCCCCCACCCCCTGTAGCACAGCCCCCTACCGAGCCCTCACCCTGCTCCCTTCAGCACAGCGCCCCCTACTGAGCCCTCACCCCGCCCCCTTCAGCACAGCGCCCCCCACTGAGCCCTCACCCCGCCCCCTGCAGCACTGCGCCCCCTACTGAGCCCGCACCCCGCCCCCTTCAGCACAGCGCCTCCCACTGAGCCCGCCCCCCACCCCCTGTAGCACAGCCCCCTACCGAGCCCTCACCCTGCTCCCTTCAGCACAGCGCCCCCTACTGAGCCCTCACCCGCCCCCTGTAGCACAGCGCCCCCTACTGAGCCCTCACCCTGCCCCCTGCAGCACAGCACCCTCCACTGAGCCCTCACCCCGCCCCCTTCAGCACAGCGCTCCCTCCTGAGCCCTCACCCTGCTCCCTATAGCACAGCGCCCCCCACTGAGCCCTCACCCCGCCCCCTGCAGCACAGCGCCCCCTACTGAGCCCTCACCCCGCCCCCTTCAGCACAGTGCTCCCTACTGAGCCCTCACCCTGCTCCCTATAGCACAGCGCCCCCCACTGAGCCCTCATCCTGCCCCCTTCAGCACAACGCCCCCTACTGAGCCCTCACCCTGCTCCCTGCAGCACAGCGCCCCCTACTGACTGCTTACCCCGCCCCCTTCAGCACACCGCCCCCTACTGAGCCCTCACCCCGCCCCCTTCAGCACAGCGCTCCCTACTGAGCCCTCACCCTGCTCCCTATAGCACAGCGCCCCCCTCTGAGCCCTCACCCCGCCCCCTGCAGCACAGCGCCCCCTACTGAGCCCTCACCCCGCCCCCTTCAGCACAGTGCTCCCTACTGAGCCCTCACCCTGCTCCCTATAGCACAGCGCCCCCCACTGAGCCCTCATCCTGCCCCCTTCAGCACAGCGCCCCCACTGAGCCCTCATCCCGCCCCCTTCAGCACAGCGCCCCCTACCGAGCCCTCACCCCGCCCCCTTCAGCACAACGCCCCCTACTGAGCCCTCATCCTGCCCCCTTCAGCACAACGCCCCCTACTGTGCCCTCACCCTGCTCCCTGCAGCACAGCGCCCCCTACTGACTGCTTACCCCGCCCCTTTCAGCACAGCGGCCCCCACTGAGCCCTCACCCCGCCCCCTTCAGCACAATGCCCCCACTGAGCCCTCACCCCACCCCTTTCAGCACAGCGCCCCCTACTGAGTGCTCACCCCGCCCCTTTCAGCACAGCGCCCCCTACTGAGCCCGCACCCCGCCCCCTGATGCACAGGGCCCCCACTGAGCCCTCACCCCACCCCTTTCAGCACAGCGCCCCCTACTGAGCCCGCACCCCGCCCCCTGCAGCACAGCGCCTCCCACTGAGCCCGCCCCCCACCCCCTGTAGCACACCCCCCTACTGAGCCCTCACCCTGCTCCCTTCAGCACAGCGCCCCCGCCTGAGCCCTCACCCGCCCCCTTCAGCACAGCGCCCCCTACTGAGCCCGCTCCCCGCCCCCTGTAGCACAGCGCCCCCTACTGAGCCCTCACCCCGCCCCCTGCAGCACAGCACCCTCCACTGAGCCCTCACCCCGCCCCCTTCAGCACAGCGCTCCCTACTGAGCCCTCACCCTGCTCCCTATAGCACAGCGCCCCCCACTGAGCCCTCACCCGGATCCCTTCAGCACAGCGCCCACGACTGAGCCCGCACCCCGCCCCCTTCAGCACAGCGCCCCCTACTGAGCCCTCACCCCGCCCCGTGTAGCACAGCGCCTCCCACTGAGCCCTCACCCTGCTCCCTTCAGCACAGCGC
This sequence comes from Mauremys mutica, assembly GCF_020497125.1. Lineage (NCBI taxonomy): Eukaryota > Metazoa > Chordata > Testudines > Geoemydidae > Mauremys > Mauremys mutica. The sequence continues at coordinate 21,042,495 of NC_059088.1, read as the reverse complement.
CCCCCACTGAGCCCTCACCCCGCCCACTGCAGCACTGCGCCCCCCTACTGAGCCCTCACCCCGCCCCCTGCAGCACAGCGCCCCCTACTGAGCCCTCACCCCGCCCCCTGTAGCACAGCGCCCCCTACTGAGCCCTCACCCTGCCCCCTTCAGCACAGCGCCCCCTACCGAGCCCTCACCCCGCCCCCTTCAGCACAACGCCCCCTACTGAGCCCTCATCCTGCCCCCTTCAGCACAACGCCCCCTACTGAGCCCTCACCCTGCTCCCTGCAGCACAGCGCCCCCTACTGAGTGCTTACCCCGCCCCTTTCAGCACAGCGCCCCCTACTGAGCCCTCACCCCGCCCCCTTCAGCACAATGCCCCCACTGAGCCCTCACCCCACCCCTTTCAGCACAGCGCCCCCTACTGAGTGCTCACCCCGCCCCCTGCAGCACAGCGCCCCCACTGAGCCCTCACCCCACCCCTTTCAGCACAGCGCCCCCTACTGAGCCCGCACCCCGCCCCCTGCAGCACAGCGCCTCCCACTGAGCCCGCCCCCCACCCCCTGTAGCACAGCCCCCTACCGAGCCCTCACCCTGCTCCCTTCAGCACAGCGCCCCCTCCTTTGCCCTCACCCGCCCCCTTCAGCACAGCGCCCCCTACTGAGCCCGCCCCCCGCCCCCTGTAGCACAGCGCCCCCTACTGAGCCCTCACCCCGCCCCCTGCAGCACAGCACCCTCCACTGAGCCCTCACCCGGCCCCCTTCAGCACAGCGCTCCCTACTGAGCCCTCACCCTGCTCCCTTTAGCACAGCGCCCCCCACTGAGCCCTCACCCTGCTCCCTTCAGCACAGCGCCCCCTACTGAGCCCTCACCCCGCCCCCTTCAGCACAGCGCCCCCTACTGAGCCCTCACCCCGCCCCCTGTAGCACAGCGCCTCCCACTGAGCCCTCACCCTGCTCCCTTCAGCACAGCGCCCCCCACTGAGCCCTCACCCCGCCCCCTGCAGCACTGCGCCCCCCTACTGAGCCCTCACCCCCGCCCCTGCAGCACAGCGCCCCCACTGAGCCCTCACCCCGCCCCCTGCAGCACTGCGCCCCCCTACTGAGCCCTCACCCCGCCCCCTGCAGCACAGCGCCCCCTACTGAGCCCTCACCCTGCCCCCTTCAGCACAGCGCCCCCTACTGAGCCCTCACCCTGCCCCCTTCAGCACAGCGCCCCCACTGAGCCCTCACCCGCCCCCTTCAGCACAGCGCCCCCACTGAGCCCTCACCCCGCCCCTGCAGCACAGCGCCCCCACAGGGCCCGCACCCCCGCCCCCGTCAGCACAGCGCCCCCTCCCGAGCCCTCACCCCGCCCCCTGCCGCACAGCGCCCCCGCCCGAGCCCTCACCCCGCCCCCTGCCGCACAGCGCCCCCTACCGAGCCCTCACCCCGCCCCCTGTAGCACAGCGCCCCCTACTGAGCCCGCACCCCCCCCCCTACAGCACAGCGCCCCCTACTGAGCCCGCCCCCCACCCCCTGTAGCACAGCCCCCTACCGAGCCCTCACCCTGCTCCCTTCAGCACAGCGCCCCCTACTGAGCCCTCACCCTGCTCCCTTCAGCACAGCGCCCCCCACTGAGCCTTCACCCCGCCCCCCTGCACAGCGCCCCCTACCGCGCCCTCACCCTGCGCCCTTCAGCACAGCGCCCCCTACTGAGCCCTCACCCCGCTCCCTTCAGCACAGCGCCCCCTTCTGAGCACTCCTCAGGCCCCCTTCAGCACAGCGCCCCCTACTGAGCCCTCACCCCGCCCCCTTCAGCACAGCGCCCCCTACTGAGCCCGCCCCCCGCCCCCTGGTGCACAGCGGCCCCTACTGAGCCCTCACCCCGCCCCGTGCAGCACAGCACCCTCCACTGAGCCCTCACCCCGCCCCCTTCAGCACAGCGCCCCCGACTGAGCCCTCACCCTGCTCTCTATAGCACAGCGCCCCCCACTGAGCCCTCACCCTGCGCCCTTCAGCACAGCGCCCTCTACTGAGCCCTCACCCCGCCCCCTTCAGCACAGCGCCCTCTACTGAGCCCTCACCCCGCCCCCTGTAGCACAGCGCCTCCCCCGGAGCCCTCACCCCGCTCCCTTGAGCACAGCGCCCCCCACTGAGCCCTCACCCCGCCCACTGCAGCACTGCGCCCCCCTACTGAGCCCTCACCCCGCCCCCTGCAGCACAGAGCCCCCTACTGAGCCCTCACCCCGCCCCCTGTAGCATAGCGCCCCCTACTGAGCCCTCACCCTGCCCCCTTCAGCACAGCGCCCCCTACCGAGCCCTCACCCCGCCCCCTTCAGCACAACGGCCCCTACTGAGCCCTCATCCTGCCCCCTTCAGCACAACGCCCCCTACTGAGCCCTCACCCTGCTCCCTGCAGCACAGCGCCCCCTACTGAGTGCTTACCCCGCCCCTTTCAGCACAGCGCCCCCTACTGAGCCCTCACCCCGCCCCCTTCAGCACAATGCCCCCACTGAGCCCTCACCCCCCCCCTTTCAGCACAGCGCCCCCTACTGAGTGCTCACCCCGCCCCCTTCAGCACAGCGCCCCCTACTGAGCCCGCCCCCCGCCCCCTGCAGCACAGCGCCCCCACTGAGCCCTCACCCCACCCCTTTCAGCACAGCGCCCCCTACTGAGCCCGCACCCCGCCCCCTGCAGCACAGCGCCTCCCACTGAGCCCGCCCCCCACCCCCTGTAGCACAGCCCCCTACCGAGCCCTCACCCTGCTCCCTTCAGCACAGCGCCCCCTACTGAGCCCTCACCCCGCCCCCTGCAGCTCAGCTCCCTCCACTGAGCCCTCACCCCGCCCCCTTCAGCACAGCGCTCCCTACTGAGCCCTCACCCTGCTCCCTATAGCACAGCGCCCCCCACTGAGCCCTCACCCTGCTCCCTTCAGCACAGCGCCCTCTACTGAGCCCTCACCCCGCCCCCTTCAGCACAGCGCGCCCTACTGAGCCCTCACCCCGCCCCCTGTAGCACAGCGCCTCCCACTGAGCCCTCACCCTGCTCCCTTCAGCACAGCGCCCCCCACTGAGCCCTCACCCCGCCCCCTGCAGCACTGCGCCCCCCTACTGAGCCCTCACCCCGCCCCCTGCAGCACAGCGCCCCCACTGAGCCCTCACCCCGCCCCCTGCAGCACTGCGCCCCCCTACTGAGCCCTCACCCCGCCCCCTGCAGCACAGCGCCCCCTACTGAGCCCTCACCCTGCCCCCTTCAGCACAGCGCCCCCTACTGAGCCCTCACCCTGCCCCCTTCAGCACAGCGCCCCCACTGAGCCCTCACCCCGCCCCCTTCAGCACAGCGCCCCCACTGAGCCCTCACCCCGCCCCCTTCAGCACAACGCCCCCTACTGAGCCCTCACCCCGCCCCCTGCAGCACAGCGCCCCCTACCGAGCCCTCACCCCGCCCCCTGCCGCACAGCGCCCCCTACCGAGCCCTCACCCCGCCCCCTGCCGCACAGCGCCCCCCACCGAGCCCTCACCCCGCCCCCTTGAGCACAGCGCCCCCTACTGAGCCCGCACCCCACCCCCTACAGCACAGCGCCCCCTACTGAGCGCTCCCCCCACCCCCTGTCACACAGCCCCCTACCGAGCCCTCACCCTGCTCCCTTCAGCACAGCGCCCCCTTCTGAGCCCTCACCCTGCTCCCTTCAGCACAGCGCCCCCCACTGAGCCTTCACCCCGCCCCCTGCAGCACAGCGCCCCCGACTGAGCCCTCACCCTGCCCCCTTCAGCACAGCACCCCCTACTGAGCCCTCACCCCGCCCCCTTCAGCACAGCGCTCCCTACTGAGCCCTCACCCTGCTCCCTTCAGCACATCTCCCCCAACTGAGCCCTCACCCTGCTCCCTTCAGCACAGCGCCCTCTACTGAGCCCTCACCCCGCCCCCTTCAGCACAGCGCCCCCTACTGAGCCCTCACCCCGCCCCCTGTAGCACAGCGCCTCCCACTGAGCCCTCACCCTGCTCCCTTCAGCACAGCGCCCCCCACTGAGCCCTCACCCCGCCCCCTGCAGCACTGCGCCGCCCTACTGAGCCCTCACCCCGCCCCCTGCAGCACAGCGCCCCCACTGAGCCCTCACCCCGCCCCCTGCAGCACAGCGCCCCCCACTGAGCCCTCACTCTGCCCCCAGCAGCACAGCGCCCCGTACCGAGTCCTCACCCCACCCCCTGCAGCACAGCGCCCTCTACTGAGCGCTCACCCTGCCCCCTTCAGCACAGCGCTCCCCACTGAGCCCTCACCCCTCCCCTTTCAGCACAGCGCCCCCTACTGAGCCCTCACCCCGCCCCCTGCAGCACCGCGCCCCCCACTGAGCCCTCACCCCACCCCTTTCAGCACAGCGCCCCCTACTGAGCCCTCCCCCTGCCCCCTTCAGCACAGCGCCCCCACTGAGCCCTCACCCCGCCCCCTTCAGCACAGCGCCCCTACCAAGCCCTCACCCCGCCCCCTTCAGCACAGCGCCCCCTACCAAGCCCTCACCCCGCCCCCAGCCGCACAGCGCCCCCTACCGAGCCCTCACCCCCCCCCCTGTAGCACAGCGCCCCCTACTGAGCCCGCACCCCACCCCCTTGAGCACAGCGCCCCCTACTGAGCCCGCCCCCCACCCCCTTTAGCACAGCCCCCTACCGAGCCCTCACCCTGCTCCCTTCAGCACAGCGCCCCCTACTGAGCCCTCACCCCGCCCCCTGTAGCACAGCGCCCCCCACTGAGCCTTCACCCCGCCCCCTGCTGCACAGCGCCCCCTACTGAGCCCTCACCCTGCCCCCTTCAGCACAGCACCCCCTACTGAGCCCTCACCCGCCCCCTGCAGCACAGCGCCCCCTACTGAGCCCTCACCCCGCCCCCTTCAGCACAGCGCCCCCTACTGAGCCCTCACCCCGCCCCCTTCAGCACAGCGCCCCCTACTGTGCCCGCCCCCCGCCCCCTGTAGCACAGCGCCCCCTACTGAGCCCTCACCCTGCCCCCTGCAGCACAGCACCCCCCACTGAGCCCTCACCCCCCCCCCTGTAGCACAGCGCCCCCTACTGAGCCCTCACCCCGCCCCCTGTAGCACAGCGCCCCCTACTGAGCCCTCACCCCGCCCCCTGCAGCACAGCTCCCTCCACTGAGCCCTCACCCCGCCCCCTTCAGCACAGCGCTCCCTACTGAGCCCTCACCCTGCTCCCTATAGCACAGCGCCCCCCACTGAGCCCTCACCCTGCACCCTTCAGCACAGCGCCCTCAACTTTGGCCCACCCCGCCCCCTTGATAACTTGGGCCCCAACTGAGCCCTCACCCCGCCCCCTGTAGCACAGCGCCTCCCACTGAGCCCTCACCCCGCCCCCTTTAGCACAGCGCCCCCCACTGAGCCCTCACCCCGCCCCCTGCAGCACTGCGCCCCCCTACTGAGCCCTCACCCCGCCCCCTGCAGCACTGCGCCCCCACTGAGCCCTCACCCCGCCCCCTGCAGCACAGCGCCCCCACTGAGCCCACCCCCCGCCCCCTGCCCCACACCGCCCCCTTCTGTGCCCTCACCCCGCCCCCTTCAGCACAGCGCCCCCTACTGAGCCCTCACCCTGCCCCCTTCAGCACAGCGCCCCCACTGAGCCCTCACCCCGCCCCCTGCAGCACAGCGCCCCCACTGAGCCCTCACCCCGCCCCCTTCAGCACAGCGCCCCCACTGAGCCCTCAGCCCGCACCCCCCAGCACAGCGCCCCCACTGAGCCCTCACCCTGCCCCCTTCAGCACAGCGCCCCCTACCGAGCCCTCACCCCGCCCCCCGCAGCACAGCGCCCCCCACTGAGCCCTAACTCTGCCCCCAGCAGCACAGCACCCCGTACCGAGTCCTCACCCCACCCCCTGCATCACAGCGCCCCCTACTGAGCGCTCACCCTGCCCCCTTCAGCACAGCGCTCCCCACTGAGCCCTCACCCCACCCCTTTCAGCACAGCGCCCCCTACTGAGCCTCACCCGCCCCCTGCAGCACAGCGCCCCCCACTGAGCCCTCACCCCACCCCTTTCAGCACAGCGCCCCCTACTGAGCCCTCCCCCTGCCCCCTTCAGCACAGCGCCCCCACTGAGCCCTCACCCCGCCCCCTTCAGCACAGCGCCCCCTACCCAGCCCTTACCCCGCCCCCTTCAGCACAGCGCCCCCTACCAAGCCCTCACCCCGCCCCCTGCCGCACAGCGCCCCCTACCGAGCCCTCACCCCGCCCCCTGTAGCACAGCGCCCCCTACTGAGCTCGCACCCCACCCCCTTCAGCACAGCGCCCCCTACTGAGCCCGCCCCCACCCCCTGTATCACAGCCCCCTACCGAGCCCTCACCCTGCTCCCTTCAGCACAGCGCCCCCTACTGAGCCCTCACCCCGCCCCCTGTAGCACAGCGCCCCCCACTGAGCCTTCACCCCGCCCCCTGCAGAACAGCGCCCCCTACTGAGCCGTCAGCCTGCCCGATTCAGCACAGGACCCCTTACTGAGCCCTCACCCGCCCCCTTCAGCACAGCGCCCCCTACTGAGCCCTCACCCCGCCCCCTTCAGCACAGCGCCCCCAACAGAGCCCACACCCGCCCCCTTCAGCACAGCGCCCCCTACTGTGCCCGCCCCCCCCGCCCCTGTAGCACAGCGCCCCCTACTGAGCCCTCACCCTGCCCCCTTCAGCACAGCACCCCCCACTGAGCCCTCACCCCACCCCCTGTAGCACAGCGCCCCCTACTGAGCCCTCACCCCGCCCCCTGTAGCACAGCGCCCCCTACTGTGCCCTCACCCCTCCGCCTGCAGCACAGCGCCCCCTACTGAGCCCTCACCCCACCCACTTCAGCACAGCGCCCCCTACTGAGCCCTCACCCCGCCCCCTGTAGCACAGCGCCCCCTACTGAGCCCTCACCCCGCCCCCTGCAGCACAGCGCTCCCTACTGAGCCCTCACCCTGCTCCCTATAGCACAGCGCCCCCCACTGAGCCCTCACCCTGCTCCCTTCAGCACAGCGCCCCCTACCGAGCCCTCACCCCGCCCCCTTCAGCACAGCGCCCCCTACTGAGCCCTCACCCCACCCCCTTCAGCACAGCGCCCCCTACCGAGCCCTCACCCCGCCCCCTGTAGCACAGCGCCCCCTACTGAGCCCTCACCCCGCCCCCTGTAGCACAGCGCCTCCCACTGAGCCCTCACCCCGCCCCCTGGAGCACAGCGCCCCCTACTGAGCCCTCACCCTGCTCCCTTCAGCACAGCGCCCCCTACTGAGCCCTCACTCTGCCCCCAGCAGCACAGTGCCCCGTACCGAGCCCTCACCCCGCCCCCTGCAGCACAGCACCCCCTACTGAGCCCTCACCCCACCCCCTACTGAGCCCTCACCCTGCCCCCTTCAGCACAGCGCCCCCTACTGAGCTCCCACCTCTTTCCTTGCAGCACAGTGCCTCCTAATATCTGGGGTATCGGGGCCAGGCCTGACTGCCAGGGGAGAGCACCTCCTAGTGACCCCCTCACTCCCTGCAGCCCAGCATGCCCTAGTGCTACTCTGGGATGTGGGGCTCAGCCCTGACTGCCTGGGGCCAGCGCCCACTAGTGAAAACTTGGGAAAAGTTGAAATTTGGCTCCTGCGTTTCCTAAACTCCTCTGCCTCGAGGGACGCAAGGAAACCAGCACTTTTGTTCCTGGAATTATTTGTCTGCTTCTGCTGCTCCTTCCCACCCCCCAGCTCATCACGACTGGGGTCTGTCACCGTGACGCCCCAGCCAGAGACCTCCTGTGGGGAAGGGGCTGATGAATCCCTGAGGATAAGCTAGGACCAGGGGATGGAAAGGAGCGAAGAGCAATGAGGAGAGACACAGGGAATCTGGCCTTGGGTTGGGGATGCTCCCCATAGGAGGCAGGCAGCTCTTGGAGAATCTTGTGAGGGTCTGTGCCAAGCAGACATCATTCTGGGCTGTGTTAGCAGGAGTGTTGTAAACAAGACACAAGAGGTAATTCTTCCACTCTACTCCGCACTGATTAGGCCTCAACTGGAGCATTGTGTCCAGTTCTGGGCGCCACATTTCAGGAAAGATGTGGCCAAATTGGAGAAAGTCCAGAGAAGAGCAACAAAAATGATTAAAAGTCTAGAAAACATGACCTAGGAGAGACGATTGAAAAAACTGGGTACGTTTAGTCTGGAGAAGAGAAGGCTGAGAGGGGACAAGATAGCAGTTTTCAAATGCATAAAAGGTTGTTACAAGGAGGAGGGAGAAACATTGTTCTCCTTAACCGCTGAGGATAGGACAAGAAGCAATGGGCTTAAATTGCAGCCAGGACGCTTTAGGTTGGACATTAAGAAAAACTTCCTGACTGTCAGGGTGGTTAAGCACTGGAATAAATTGCCTAGGGAGGTTGTGGAATCTCCATCACTGGAGATTTTAAAGAGCAGGTTGGACAAACGCCTGTCAGGGATAGATAATACTTAGTCCTGCCATGAGTGCGGGGGACAGGACTAGATGACCTCTCGAAGTCCCCTCCAGTCCTATGAGTCCATGATTCGGTTTTGGCCCTGCAGTCTCCCGGGAGGCACCGTCCTGTATCTCACGCTTCTCTTCCCCTTTCCAGGTCGGGAGTCATGTGACCGGCGGGGACATCTACGCCCTGGTGGCCGAGAACTCCCTCATCAAGCACAAGATCATGGTGCCACCCCGGAGCCGGGGCACCGTGACCTACGTCGCCCCGCCGGGGCACTATGACATCTCGGTAGGGTCACTGCTGGGGGCGGGGACCGGTGTGGGCAGCGACTGGTGCAGAGCAATGAGCATTTCCCATTATTCATACAGCAGCCGCCGGGTGCCAGGGCCGCGAGCGCTCGCCAGTCGCGCTGGGTGCTGCTGATGCTGGAGCTGTGGCTTTAGCACTGGTGCAAAGGGCAGCCTGACCGGCCTGCGCCACACAAATGGGGCTTCTGGATCTGAGCTGCCTTGGTGCTCCAGGGGGATTTGAGGCTGGGATTGTGCTTCTGATCCAGTCGGTCCTGAGCTGTGAAGTTTGGCTCTGGGTCAAATTTTGAGGAGATTTGGAGGACCCAGGAGTCTGGCTCGGGCTCATCTCCAGCCAGTTGTATTTTGGTTTTATTTTTAGATTTATTGTGTGTAAGTCCAGAGTTGCACTTCCTGTGTCTCAAACGACATCGTCAGATGGTCACTTCCTGTTTGCTTATTAATGAGCCAGAGCCTCTATATTTAATGAGCCATTTGCATTTCTCTCCCAGTTATTGTCTCTTCCAATCAGTTGTAACCCTGGGACATGTGATTCTCTCACTCAAGGGTCGAATGTCCCTCTCTCAAAGGGAATCCTCTGCAGGCGGCTCATGGCCCGTGCCCGTCCTGCCTACACAATCCCACTGGCAGCTCATGGGCAGTGTTGTCCCCCACTTACAGATAGGAAAACTGAGGCACAGAGTGGGCACACTGAGACACCAGCAGCTGGGCAGGGTCCAGAATACAGGGAGCACAAAGATAATTAAAACCCCTTAGCTCCCTCCCCCCCAGTGCAGGGATGGGGTAGCTGAGAATCAGCCCTGGGGTCTCCCACCCTCCTGTGGTGGCTGGCTCTGGGCCCCGCTCAGCCGTGCCTGCCTGCCCCCAGGACGTGGTGCTGGAGCTGGACTTCGAGGGCGTGGCGGAGCGGCTCACCATGCTGCAGGTGTGGCCTGTGCGGCAGATCCGGCCCGTGACGGAGAAGCTCCCTGCCAACTACCCGCTGCTGACCGGCCAGAGGGTCCTGGACGCCCTCTTCCCGTGAGTGATGCCCCCGCCCCCACTCTCAGCCCTGCCAGCAGCTGGGGGTGGGGGGAAGACCTCAGGGAGATGGTGGGGGTGGGGCTCTCTCGCCACCTCCCCTGGCACCGAAGGCAAAGACAAGGGAGAGCAATGGGAAGCGGGTGTCTGCTAATGTCCAGCAGCAGGGGGCGCCGTGAGGAGTGGGGCAGGAGCGCTGGCTGTGGGGGGAGCTCCTGGCTACTCCAGGCCCAGACTCTCCCAGCAGGGGGCGCTGTGGGGAGTGGGGCAGGAGAACTGACTGGGGGGGAGCTCCCAGCTACTCCAGGGCTAGGATCTCCCAGCAGGGGGCGCTGTGGGGAGTGGGGCAGGAGCGCTGGCTATGGGGGGAGCTCCCAGCTACTCCAGGGCTAGGATCTCCCAGCAGGGGGCGCTGTGGGGAGTGGGGCAGGAGCGCTGGCTGTGGGGGGAGCTCCCAGCTACTCCAGGGCTAGGATCTCCCAGCAGGGGGCGCTGTGGGGAGTGGGGCAGGAGCGCTGGCTGTGGGGGGAGCTCCCAGCTACTCCAGGGCTAGGATCTCCCAGCAGGGGGCGCTGTGGGGAGTGGGGCAGGAGCGCTGGCTGTGCGGGGAGCTCCTGGCCTTGCCTCGGTCAGCTGGAGAGTTGGAACCTCAATAACTGATAAAAGTGTGGGATGTATTTTCATGGCTTTGGTTTTCTCTGATGCCTTGACACCCTCCCCCCCCGCCCCGCTGCCCCCTGTGCCGGCAGCTCCCTCCTCCCTGTGTCACCTCCCCGCCCAGCCAGCATGGGGCTGCCCTGAGTGACCACAGGCAGCTGTGGGCCGGGAACGTGCCCTGCCTGTGGGGGAGCTGCCAAAGCTCTGAGCCCCCTGGGTGTGTGTGTGTGGGGGGGGCAGGAGAGCTGTGCCCCAAGGCGCCTCCTGTGCTGCTGGCTCAGGGCCCCTTTGCCCCCCAGGTGCGTTCAGGGCGGGACCACGGCCATCCCGGGGGCCTTCGGCTGCGGCAAGACAGTCATCTCACAGTCGCTGTCCAAGTACTCCAACAGCGACGTCATCATCTACGTGGGCTGCGGTGAGCGTGGCAACGAGATGTCGGAGGTGCTGCGGGACTTCCCTGAGGTGAGCTGGGGGGGCTCTGGGGGGTGGACCCAGCTGGGGGGGCGGGAGCCATGGAGGTGAATCCAGCTGTGTGTGGGGATGGGGGCAGAAGTCATGGGGGTAAACCCTGCTGCAGGGGGGGCGGGGGAGCCATGGGGGTGAATCCAGCTGGGGGGGCCATGAGGGCTGAACCCACATGGGGTGGGGCTGGAGCCATGGGGGTGAATCTAGCTGGGGAGGGAGCCATGGGGCTGAACCCAGTTGCAGAGGCGGGAGCCAGGGAACATGGGAGGTATCTCACTGATGGGGTTGTGAGCCACGGACGATGGGAGGCATGGGGGTGGGAGCTCTGGACCATGGCGGGGCCTCTCCTTATGCTGGGGGCAGCTCATGAGCTGGGGGTGCTGTGGGTCTGGCGGGGGGATCATGGGTTTTCTGGGCTTCTCCAATTAAGCTTGGGGCTCAGGAACCTTTTCCCTCCTGTTACCAACACCTGCAGCTCCCCTGGGGCGATGTCATGGCTCTCCTGGCTCTGGGCCTGTCCTGGCTGGGAGCCCCTGGCCGGTTCGGTAGGGGTGTACTGGGCCTGTCCCAGTTCGGAGCCCCCTGGCCGGTTCGGTATGGGTGTACTGGGCCTGTCCCGGCCGGGAGCCCACTGGCCGGTTCGGTAGGGGTGTACGGGGCCTGTCCCGGCTGGGAGCCCCTGGCCGGTTCGGTAGGGGTGTACTGGGCCTGTCCCAGTTCGGAGCCCCCTGGCCGGTTCGGTAGGGGTGTACTGGGCCTGTACCAGTTCGGAGCCCCCTGGCCGGTTCGGTAGGGGTGTACTGGGCCTGTCCCGGCTGGGAACCCCCTGGCCGGTTTGGTAGGGGTGTACTGGGCCTGTCCCAGTTCGGAGCCCCCTGGCCGGTTTGGTAGGGGTGTACTGGGCCTGTCCCAGTTCGGAGCCCCCTGGCCGGTTCAGTAGGGGTGTACTGGGCCTGTCCCTGCTGGGAGCCCCTGGGCTGGGGGAGTCATAGCCGGGCTGAGCCAGGCGTCCGTTTCTGCCCATCCCACTCGTCCCTGGACGTGAACATCTCCCAGGGGTTCTCCAAGTCTCCTGGGCCCGGGCTGCATCTGCGCTGAGAGCCCCTCCCTGGGACTGACCCTGCTGCGCTCTGTCCCCAGCTCACCATGGAGGTGGATGGGAAGACGGAGACCATCATGAAGCGCACTGCGCTGGTGGCCAACACGTCCAACATGCCCGTGGCTGCCCGGGAGGCCTCCATCTACACAGGTGAGCACCTGCCCTGCCCTTGGGGCTGGGGGGCACTGGGTCGGGATTGAGGGGCACCAGCGGAGCTGTGGAAGGGGGAGCCCAGAACTGGCAAAGCAGGGGGCTGCGTGTTGAGACTGAGGGGCACCAGCAGAGCTGCATGGGGAACCCAGGGCTGGCATAGCAGGGGGCTGCGGGTTGGGATTGAGGGGCACCGGCAGAGCTGCGGGGAGCTGGCAGGGATCTGTGGGATTCATATTTCCAATGCTCGCTTCCCGCAGGAATCACGCTCTCGGAGTATTTCCGCGACATGGGCTACCACGTCAGCATGATGGCCGACTCCACCTCCCGCTGGGCCGAGGCGCTGCGTGAGATCTCCGGCCGGCTGGCAGAGATGCCTGCAGGTGATGCTCTGCCCGCTGTGCAGCCGAGGCCCTGCGCCGAGGGGGAGTGCAGGGGGGCAGGGCAGGATTAACCTCAACTCTGAACCTCTCTCGGAAAGCAGAGTGGGGCCCAGCGAGTCTGCGTCCCCCCAAATCCAGCCACGTTCCCTGGGACCGTAATTGGTAACATCCTGCCCTCACGGGTGCTGCCTTGATGGGTGTTCTGACGTGTCTTCCCCCCCTCCACTGCCCGTGATTGGGTCTGTCCCTTTTCCATGGTCACCCCCCCTTGCTGCCAATGGCAGCCCCTGACTGATGTCGTCCTGTCCCCGGGGTGCCCCCTGGTCCCAGTGTGCTCAGGCTGTGGGGACCGGTGAGGTTATAGCCCTGGGCTGTGGGGGGCCGAGTGCGCTGCGAGGGGCGAAGCTGTGCCGAGATGGAGCCACCTCCCCCTTGTGAGAGGGACCCAGGCACATTGCTGGCCAGGGTGTTCTGCAGCCCCCCATGCTGTCCACCCATTGGCTTGGGATTCCCCATCTCCTGCCCCCCTGACTCAGCCTGGTCCAGAGGGCTCCCCCTGCTGGTGCCACTGGGACCCGCCCTGCTCCGAGCACCCCCAGGCACACTGTGGCTTTGCTTTCCAGACAGCGGGTATCCGGCCTACCTCGGCGCCCGCCTGGCGTCCTTCTACGAGCGTGCAGGACGGGTCAAGTGCCTGGGCAGCCCGGAGCGGGAGGGGAGCGTCAGCATCGTCGGCGCGTGAGTCCTTCCTGCCTTCCCCGGGATGCCGACAAGGCGGGGAGTCGGAGCTGATATGGGGAAAGGCCCCTGACACCCCCTACCGGCCAACACCGCCCAAGACTCCTGACACCCCCAACAACCCGACACCCCCACAACCCCCAACACCCCCACACCAGCCAACACCCCCAAGACTCCTGACATTCCCGACACCCCCACAATCCCCGGCACCCCCATGCCAGCCAACACCCCCCACCACTCCTGACACCCCCACAGCCCCCCAAAAGCCCCAACATCCCAACACCCCCATGCCAGCGAACACCTCCCACGACTCCTGACACCCCCAACATCCTGACACCCCCACAACTTCTGAAACCCCCACAAGCCCTGACACCCCACACCAGCCAACACCCCCCAGGACTCCCGACACCCCCAACATCCTGACACCCCCACACCAGCTGACACCCTCCATGATTCCCGAACCACCTTGACACCCCCACAACCTCCAACACCCCACAGCAGCCAACACCCCCCACCACTCCCGATATCCCCACAACCCCTCCACACCCCCAACATCCCAACACCCCCACAACCTCTGACACCCCAAGCCAGCTCACACCCCCGCACAACCCATGACACCCCCATGCCCCCCCAAGAACCCCACAACTCCCCGACACACCCACAACCCCTGACACTCGCATGCCAGCTGACACCCTCCATGACTCCCAGCACCCCAACAACATCCAATACCCCATGCCAGCTGACACCCCCCCATGACCCACGACACCCCCACAACCTCTGACCTCACAATCTCCTGACACCCCCACGACACCCCATGCTGCCCAACACCCCCAAACCACCTGCACCTCCCAACACCCCCATCCATCCATCCATCCATCCATACATCTCTGCATCTGTCCATCCATGCCTGAATCCATCCACCCATCTCTGCATCCATCTGTCCATCTGTCTGCCTATCCCTGTATCCATCCATTCACCTATCCATCTATCTACCTATCCCTCCATCCACCCACCCCAGCATTGTCCACCCATCCCTGCATCCGTCCACCCATCCATCCCCGTGTCTGTCCCTCACTCATCTCTGTGGTACATTAGCCTCACCGGGGGGCTTAGGGCCAGCACAATCGGGTTGTGGATTAGTGTCTGTACTGGCCAGTTGCTCAGACTAAGCCCCTCTCCATGTCATCCCAGGGTTTCCCCTCCGGGAGGTGACTTCTCCGACCCTGTGACCTCTGCGACCCTGGGGATTGTCCAGGTGAGTCTCCCTGGGGCCTTTGACCCCCTTGAAATCCCCCCCCTCCCCGTCCTGTCCTGTTCTCACTCCCCCTTGCCCCGCGGCATCTCTCCCACCCCACCCAGGTCTTCTGGGGGCTGGACAAGAAGCTGGCCCAGCGGAAGCACTTCCCCTCCGTGAACTGGCTCATCAGCTACAGCAAGTACATGCGGGCGCTGGACGAGCACTACGAGCGCTACCACCCTGAGTTCACCGCCCTGCGCACCAAGGCCAAGGAGATCCTGCAGGAGGAGGAGGACCTGGCCGAGATCGTGCAGCTAGTGGGCAAGGTGAGGGGGCAGGGACCGGGTGTGATGGGTTTGGTCACAGAGACCCCCTTGAGGCTGTCACCTGACGTGCTGGAATTACCGCTGAGCCCGTTTTCCCTGCCAGCTTGGGACCCCAGAACCCTGCCTTGTTGAGCCAGACACGCTAGCCTGCTGCAACACAGGCCCAGGGTCCAGGCCACGCCCCCAAAGCTGCAGACTTTAACCAAAAACTGCTCAGCAGGTCACCTATCTCCAACACCCAGACACCTAGTTCCCAATGGGATCCAAACCCCAAATAAATCCGTTTTACTCTGTATAAAGCTTATACAGGGTAAACACATACATTGTCTGCCCTCTATAACACTGATAGAGAGAGATGGACAGCTGTTTGCTCCCCCAGGTATTAATCACTTACTCTGGGTTCAATAATAAACAAAAGTGATTTTAACAAGTATAAAAAGTAGGATTTAAGTGGTTTCAAGTAATAACAGACAGAACAACGTAAGTTACCAAGCAAAATAAAACACAACACGTGAGTCTAAGCCTTGAAGAAGAAGCTGAATACAGGTAAATCTCACCCTCAGAGATGTTCCAATAAGCTTCTTTCACAGACTAGACTCCTTCTTAGTCTGGGCCCAATCCTTTCCCCTGGCACAGCCCTTGTTAGTTCCAGCTCAGGGGGTAACTAGGGGATTTCTCCAGACTGGCAGCCCCCTTTGTCCTGTCCCCCCCACCCCCTTTTATAGTTTTGGCACAAGGCGGGAATCCTTTGTCTCGCTGGGTCCCCACCCCTCCTTCTCAATGGAAAAGCACCAGGTTTAAGATGGATTCCAGTACCAGGTGACATGGTCACATGCCCTGTGAGACCCCCAAGCCTCCATTCTTCCTGGCCTGACTCACAGGACCAGAGGAAGGCTTACAAGTAAACAGAGCCAGGTACAACCATTTGTCCTACTCAATGGGAGCCATCAAGAGTCCAAGCCACCATTAACGGCCCACACTTTGCATAGTTACAACAGGAGAGCAAAGCGGGGAGGAGAGGGAAAGGGATGGGGGAGGGCTGAGCTGTGTCCATCATGCCCCCCGTGCTCTCCCCACAGGCCTCTCTGGCCGAGTCTGACAAGATCACGCTGGAGGTGGCCAAGCTGATTAAGGACGACTTCCTGCAGCAGAATGGCTACTCCTCCTACGACAGGTACCAGCTGCCCCGGCCCCCAGCCTGCCCCACAACCACAGCCCCCAGTCTGCCCCACAGCCACAGCCCCTGGCCACTCTACATTCATCCCCGTCCACCCCCATCATGCTCTGTCCGTCCTCATCCACCCCCATCGTGCTCCCTCCGTCCCGGTCCACCCTCTTCGAGCTCTGTCTGTCCCCGTCCACCTCCATCGCGCTCCGTCCATCCCCGTCCACCTCCATCACGCTCCGTCCGTCCCCATCTACCCCCATTGCTCTCTGTCTGTCCCGGTTCACCACCATCGCTCTCCATCCAGCCCTGTCCACCCCCATCACACTCTGTCCGTCCTCATCCACCCCCGTCGCGCTCCCTCCGTCCCGGTCCACCCTCTTCGAGCTCTGTCTGTCCCCATCCACCTCCATCGCGCTCTGTCCGTCCCCGTCCACCCCCATTGCGCTCTGTCCGTCCCCATCCACCCCCTTTGCGCTCCGTCCATCCCCATCGCACTCCATCCATCCCCATACACCCCCATTGCTCTCTGTCCCTGTATCCCTCCATCTCTCGCTCTCCCCCCAAGCCTTACCTCCATCTGTCACAGTAGCGCCTGGGCACTGGCTCACTGGGTTATCTCTAGAACTCGCTCCCTTCCCCCTACCTCAAGTGGCCCAGCGGTTCCAGCTGAAGAAGGCATTCTTCACTTCCTGTCCTAAATGACTGCTGGGCATTGATGTGCCGCACCCCAGAATCAGCTGGGTTTAGCAGAGTGGGAGCAACTCTCCTCTTGCTTCTACTGGCACAGATGGGGTAGAAATGGGTGTGAGGGGTGAAGCAGGGACCGGGGCCAAAGGACCTACTGGGGTGATGAGAGAGGCCGTGATGGGCTCATGTTGACCGGGAAGGGCTCTGACCTGGGGGAGGAACTGGGCGTTGAGAATGGCCCTGGAGCCCCGGCTGGCAGAGCTGCCCCCTCAAGATCTCCATGGGGTCCCTCACTGCAGATGGGAGCCTCCTTCTCTAGCTCCCTCCCCACCTTGAGCACTCTCTGTTGTTGATTGACCCCCGCCCCCCCCTGGAGCTGCTCGCTGCTCCAGGACGTCCGTGCTCTGGGGCAAGGCTGACATCAGGGAGCAGCTCTGGTGCTGTGTCCTTGGGGCTGCTCCAGAGGCTCCCTGACATCCCTGGGCTGTCCCTGTCTCTGCCGTGGCAGGTTCTGCCCCTTCTACAAGACGGTGGGGATGCTGCAGAACATGATCGCCTTCTATGACATGGCCCAGCACGCGGTGGAGTCCACGGCCCAGTCTGAGAACAAGATCACCTGGGCCGTGATCCGTGAGAGCCTTGGGGACATCATGTACAAGCTGAGCTCCATGAAGTTCAAGGTGAGGCGCTGGCCAGCCCTAGCTCTGTGCTGGCATGTTATTGCCTGGGCACTTGGCTCTGGGGCTGAAGGGGTTAACAGTGTGTTAGCTAATTAAACTGCTCCATAAGGGCTGGTGCTGCATGGCTTTCAGATCCATCCAGCCACGCTCCATCCGTCCACCCCACCCACACTTCATCGATTCATCCATCCATTCACTGACCAGCTCATCCTTCCATCCACCCATCCTCCATTCATCCATCCATTGACCAGCTCATCCTGCTGTCCATCCATCCTCCATCCATCCTTCCATCCATCCATCCATACTTCATCGATTCATCCATTGACCAGCTCATCCTTCCATTCATCCATCCACTGACCAGCTCATCCTTCTGTCCATCCATCCTTCCACCCATCATTCACCTACACTGCATCCATCCATCCATCTAGCCACTGGCCTGTCCATCCATGCATCCTTCCACCAATCATCTCATCCATCCATCCTTCCATTCATCCATCCACCCACACTCCATCAATCCATCCAGCTATCCACCAACCTATCCATCCCTCCATCCACTGACCTGTCCATCCATTCTTCCACCCATCCATCCAACCGTCTACCTACCCAGCCAGCCAGCCCTCCACCTACCTACCCTTCCACCCCACACTCCCCTTGCATGCATCCCCCTTCCTTCCACCTGCAGTTTCTGTACTTAGCTGTCTGAGCACTGCGAGATCCGGCTGTGACTCCAGATCACTCACTACCAGGAGTGTTGACCCGAGGAACCGCGCTCTCGCTTCCCTGCTGACATGCTGGAGTCACTCAGTCCAGTGCTGCGTGACCGGACTGTCACCTCCCAGGACAGAGATGCCATCCAAGGCCTTAGTCACACCCCCATGTTGGGGGGGTTCCCTTTGGCCCCACCCCTTTGCTGTGGCCCCACCTCAAAACCATGGCCTGGTCCTGCTTTAGGAAGTTGTGGGTGGGGACATGTACAAGAGCCGCATGCTGGACACGGGGTTCTCTCACTTCCCCTGTTTGGGCAACCAAGGTATCCCCCTCCCCAGACCACCCTCCCTGCCTCCAGGTGGTTGGGTCTGTCCCAGAGGAGGGAGGACCCAACCCCACACCCACCTACGCAGAGTTCGGGGCAGGGACCTGTCAGCATCCCACCAGCAGAACCTGATGAAAGAGCTCCTCCCACCCCACCCCGAGCCCTCTGCTGGGGAGCTGTGGGGCACAGCGGATGGTTGTCTCAGGCTCTCTGCAGACTGAGGCAGGCGTCGCTGCTGTGGTTACACTCGGGTCAGCCATGAGGGCTGAGATCCCGTCACCAGCATGTAGCAAGAGCCCTGGCCGGGGGCCGGTCAAACCTGTGCCTTTGTCCAGCCCTGCAGCCTGCAGGGCCCTGCAATGACACCAACCATCTAATGCATCTCAAAGTGCTTAGCAAAGGAGACAAGGATCATTATCCCCATTGTACAGAGGGGGAAACTGAGGTGCAGGGAGGGGAAGGGACTTGCCCAAGGTCACCCAGCAAGCCCGTGGCAGAGCTGGAAATAGAAGCCAGGTACCCTGAGGCCCAGGCAGTGCTCCACCCACTAGGCCTCATTCCAAGGGCTGGGGTCTGTCCCTGCACTGTGGAGGAACTCACTGTCCTCCCTCTACAAGGCCTGGGTCTCTTTGTGCTACAATTTCAGGGCCTGATCCTCCTTCTGTTGAAGTCCAAGGCCTGTTGTCCTGGCTGGATAGGCTCACTGGTACATCCAGCACCCAGTACCCTGGTGGTGGGTGCAGGGGTGATACCCTGGATTGGCATGAGGCCTTCGCCCGTGGCCATGCTGATCGCGCCCGCTGCTGCAGTGCTCAGGGTCTGAGCCTGCCCGCCATGGGAGTTTGGCCCCTGACTCCATGGGGCCGGGCCCTTGGTCCTGAGCCGTGCTGGATTGCTCCCCTAGAGCTGCGCTGGAGCCTGGTGGGAGCCGGCGCTGGCCGGGGAGCAAGGCTGGCACAGCCTGAGTATTGGGGGAATCGTCTCTCGGCCAAACTCTGGGGTCCCTGCTGGGTTTGCACTGGGCCCTCTCTCGGGCGGGTGTCCCCTGCTGGCTCCAGGGGTTGGGCTCATTGGCGCTAAGCTCTGACACCCTTAGTGTCACAGTGTGTCCATCCCTTCACCAGGCAGCTCAGCTGCATCATCAGACGTAGCTGCTGATTCGGCTGCCTGGGCTTTTCGGGAGCCTGACTCAAGATGTTTCCCGATGGGGCTAAATTCCCAGAGGGGCCAATCCCACTACCATCACGTGGGGAAGCTGATGGGGGGCTTCCGGTCAACCCTGGTTCCAAGCCCCCACCAGCTAGCTGCAACCAGCTGCTCTTCCTGCAAGCAGTGGACAAAGCAGGTGGCTGCCAAACCATGTTATAAGGGAGCAAGGCGCAACTTTCAACGAGCATGTTCTGTAAGTGATCAGCAACGTACCAGCGAAACAACGTTAACCGGGACGACGTTAAGTGAGGCGTTACGGTACTAACAGCTGAGCCCCAAGTCCCCTTTGTTCCTTCCCTGGCCTTTCTGGTCTGGCTTGAGTCGAAGGGGTTTTCTAACCACCCACGCTCGTCTCTCCACCTCTCTCCTTTCCAAGGATCCAGTGAAGGACGGCGAAGCAAAGATTAAGGCCGATTACGCCCAGCTGAACGAGGAAATGCAGAACGCTTTCCGCGGCCTGGAGGACTGAGGGTCAGCAACCGGGGCCTCGCTTGGGGCTGGCTGGTGAGCTGGGTCTTTATCTGTAATGTCTGTATTTATAAAATTCTTTTTAAATGGTCCGTTTACTTCCCTCGTTGTGCATCTGCATTGGTGTTACCTGTCAGCTCTGTGTTCTTGGGGAACCAGGGCGCAGTACCCAGCCTGTCTGGCTCACGAAAGACCTTCCTCGCCCCAGCCTCTGCTTGAACCAAAGCTGATCAGAAGAAAGATTTACAAAAAGCAATGAAAAGGCCGTGGGAGACACCCCAAAACCCCTCCGGCCAAGGGTGACCGGATTAAGGCAACTCCCCTAGGCTCATTTGCATCAAGGATGGGACAGGGAGGCATCCCCATTAGCTTACAGACTGGAGAACAGCGGTTCCAAGGCAAGAACCGCACTGAACTCTGGGGGATCTCTGCTCCAGATGTTAATGAGCCTACGCCTGCACACACCCAGCTCAGTGCTTATCCGACCAATTCTAGTAATGAATCCTTTACTGGTATCCAAAATACTGAAGCTGCCTAACTGCATTGTGAGCTCCCTCGAAAAAACACCTCCCATAGCCAGGAATGAGCAGTTCCTATTGTCTAGCCTGAACAAAACAACTCTGGTATCCTCCCTTGAGCCATCAGTTTACCCATAAACAAATCTAGTGTTTTCCCTCCAACCATTGTTGTTTCCCTCCAAAAAACGCCCCCTATCCATGCTCAAGTAAGTGCTCTGATGCCTGGATCCAACACCTGCATCAGTTCCATTGGGACTTCATCTTCTCCTGACTGATGGTGCTGGGGGCTCTGCCTGTCTCCAGCACTCAGGACCCTCAGCTACCATCACACCTGGGACCCCCAATCGATTGAAGCTTCACGGCGTGGTGAGAACCCAGCTCTATCTCTCTCTCTCTGGGTGTAGCCTTCTGACCTGACTTGTGTGATCAGGTCTAGTTTTCTAAACCTTGACTTTTATAACCAAGTTTCAGTTAGATTTAATATAACTGTTTTGTTTGGTTGGTTCCCCTGTGGTTATTACCTGGCAATAAATCACTTTCATGGTTAAGCTGGTTGCTTCTCTCTCTCCCCCCCCCCCCCCCCGGGGTGTTTTTTGGCTTCCCCATTCGCTCTGCAGCAACGCTCCTCGTACCTAAGCTAAAGCTCCCTGCAGCACCCAAAAATCCTGGGGAGTTTGCTCATCAAGGGGGTTAGTGCCAGAACAATTGGAACGTGAAAGTGGGGATAGGGACGTGCTGAACCTGGGACGTATGAGGGTGACAGCTTGGAAGTGCTGCTCGACCCAGCCTGCTGAGTCCAGGGACATATAAGGGGCCAGCTTGGGAGTCCTGATTAACCAGCCGCGCTCTGTTAATGGGTGGGGGGGTGTTTGGCTGACTCTGGGGCTGGAAGAACGGAGCCCTGGGGAACCTAGGTCCTGCAGGACAGCTCCATTGGGAGGGAACTTGCAGAAGGGAGAAGCAGAGCTCCGTGTGAGAACACAAGTGACACAAGCAGAACACTGACAGCATTACAGAACCCTACCCCGCAGAAAAGTAACCCTAATAAATGAACAGGAGGCCTTGTGGCACCTTAGAGACTAACAAATGTATTTGGGCATAAGCTTTCGTGGGCTAAAACCCACTTCATTGGATGCATGCAGTGGAAAATACAGTAGGAAGACACACACACACACACACACACACAGAGAACATAAAACAATGGGTGTTACCATACACACTATAACGAGAGTGATCAGTTAGGGTGAGCTATTACCAGCAGGAGAGGAAAAAAAACTTTTTGTAGTGGTAATCAGAATGGCCCATTTCCAGCAGTTGACAAGAAGGTTTGAGGAACCGTAGGTGGGAGGACGGAATAAACACACCTTCTTGTCAACTGCTGGAAATGGGCCATTCTGATTACCACTACAAAAAGTTTTTTTTCTCTCCTGCTGGTAATAGCTCACCCTAACCGATCACTCTCGTTATAGTGTGTATGGTAACACCCATTGTTTTATGTTATCTATCTATCTATCTATCTATCTACTGTATTTTCCACTGCATGCATCCAATGAAGTGGGTTTTAGCCCACGAAAGCTTATGCCCAAATATATTTGTTAGTCTCTAAGGTGCCACAAGGACTCCTGTTCTTTTTGCGGATACAGACTAACACAGCTGCTACTCTGAAACCTAATAAATGAGCCTACCCCAAAATAATGGGCAAATCTGGTAACAGGGGTGGGCAGTATAAACCCTGTGGAGCATTTTCTGGTCCGGATCGCCCTTATCGCTGGGCCTTGCTATCAGAGGGGCCTCAGTTTTCTCTGCAAAGGCAAGTGCTCCATTTGCAAAGGGAAGTTGCTGGCCCTGGCTGTTTCTGGGCTGTGCAGACGGCAGGGCTGTTGCCTCTGATAACAGCATAGACTTCAGGAAGGTCATTCCCAGAAGCAGTGTGGGATTCTGGACTAGCGCCCTGGGAATCTTGGGGACTGGCCAAGGGGCAGACAAATTTGCCCAGAACGCCATGTGAACTTGGACACAGTGCACCACAACCCGTAAATCACTGCGTCTGGCACTGGTGCAGCTCCGGGGGCAGGGCCACCCAGAGGATTCAGGGGGCCGGGGGCAAAACAATTTTTAGGGCCTCTTCCATAAAAAAAAGTTGCAATACTATAGAATACTGTATTCTCATGGGGGCCCCTGTGGGGCCTGGGGTAAATTGCTCCACTTGCCCCCCCCCGGGTAGCCCTGTACGGGGGGGGGGGGGCAGCCCAGCAACCCCAGCACGCGAGGCACTGTCATGGAGCAAGGGGTCTGGGATGCAGGCTCTGGGATGGAGTTTGGGTGCTGGGAGCAGGTTCCGGGCTGGGGATGCAGGAGGGGGTGAGGGGTGCAGGCTCTGGGCTGGAGTTTGGGTGCAGGTTCTGGGCTGGGGCAGGGGGCGGGGGTGCAGGAGGGGGTGAGGCTGGGGCAGGGGGTGGGGTTGCAGGAGGAAGGTGCTGCATTGCTCTAACCAGGCAGCTCGTATAGCAGGCACCGATCAAACTGCCCAATACGACCACCAGACTTGATTTGCAGTGACAGCACCCAGCCCGGTTTATTGTCAACAAAGCACCGTACTAGTGCCCTATACTGGAGAACCTCAGGCTTAGGAAATGACCGGTCAAGCACACACCTCACTTGGAACTGGAAGTACGCAATTAGGCGGCAGAGACCCCCCAAAAATGCAAATACCGTGCAGTGCTGTTTTAAACATAAACTACTAAAAAAAAAAAAAGAAAGTTTAAAAAAAAAAGATTCGCCAAGGTGAGGAAACTGTTTCTGTGCTTGTTTCATTTAAATGAAGATGGTTAAAAGCAGCATTTTTCTTCTGCACAGTAGTTTCAAAGCTGAATTAAGTCAATGTTCAGTTGTCAGCTTTTGAAAGCACAACCACGATGCTCGCCTCCTTTCCCGAGGTGCTCGTAACACTGAGCGTCTACTGCTCCGAGGACACTTCATACATGTATGCCGCAGACATTAGCCTCAGCTCAGTGATTGGCTGGCCAAGGACAATCCCTCTTTATAAACTGATACAAGTGTTGCCCCCTGATGTGCTTAGCTTTGCATTATATGTTCGATCGCTCAAAACATCTCTATTCATCACCCTGTCATCTTGACCTTATCTTTAAGAGGTGGTCTACGTGTCCCTGTCATCTTTGGGGAGGGTGTTTGTACCATGCTTGGTGTCGGGGGGTTCCAGTACCACCCTTCTGGAATGTGTTTGCGGGAGTGGCCGGTGCCTAGCACTTCCTAGGAATGTGTGTGTGTTTTTGCAATACCAGCCCACAGCTGCCAACTTTCGCACGGTAAATAAACGCCCCGACTTTCACAATAAGCCAAAAATCAAGCTTCAATCCCATTTCAAAACAAGCCAACCCTTAAGAACCCCCAACACTCTATGTGACTAGATCCCCCCGGTGTGCAGTCTGGGACTGTGGTGGGCCCACTGTGCACCCCTGACTCTCTCCCCCCCTTGCCCCTGTGTGATGTTATCTGATTAAAATATGACCCTGTAGATCATTGTTGCAACCACTGTTCTATATTTGCAGCAAATATTGTACAAAGTTTGTCAAGTGAGGTGTCTATGAAAAGGTTATGATTTGCTGGTTATGATTATGCTCCGTGGATGCACGTATCATTTTTGTATTTGAAGTTGTAAGTATTGGCTCTATATCTGGATTTCAAATGTTGGCTGCTGAGGTACCACCCACAAGGTAGCTAGCCAGCACATCTTGGAGGGACTATTCAAAGTAAGTGGTTCATCAAGAAACACTTGGTTGACGATGGACCATGGGAGATGCCCATCTACCCTGAGTGGACTGTCATGTAAGCGTGCTGTCTGGAGTGTAGGTAATGGCTTCCGGCAATAGCTGAGGAAAATTGGGCATGAACATGTGACTTGCCCATGTGACTTCAAACTCCATCTTGTTGCTGTAATTTTCCACAGCAAGAACAATGGGATGCCCACCACATCGCAAAAGCTATAAAAGGCCCTGGAAACACCTCCATTTTGTCTCCAGTTCTGCTTCTTACCTCTGGAGGATCTTTGCTACAAACCAAAGCTCTGAACAAAGGACTGAATGACCCATCCAAGCTGTGGCTGTACTCCAGAGTCTTGACTTAAGCAGCAGTTTATTCCACCACTGCTACAAGCTTGAACCAAGAACTTTGCCATTACTGTGCAATTGATTCCTTTAACCAATTTTAACTCTCACCTTTCTTTCTTTCTTTCTTTCTTTTTCAATAAACCTTTAGATTTTAGATACTAAAGGATTGGCACCAGCATGATTTTTAGGGTAAGATCTAAGTTATATATTAACCTGGGTGTGTGGCTGGTCCTTTGGGATCAGAAGGACCTATTATTTGATGAGATTGGTTGCAAAGGACCACTCAATTCTGAATCCAGTGTTTTTGGTGGTGATATAAGAACTGGGATGGCTGAGGGAACTGCCTTTGTTTTCTTGTTAGCCAGTGTGGTGAAACAGGAGTTTACTTTTGTGGCTTGTTTGGTAAATCTTATAAAAGAATAACCCCAAGTTTTGGGTTGTGTTTGCCCTATTTCTCAGCAGTTCACCCTGAATTTGGCAGCCTCAGTTGTGACCCACTAAGGCAGGGTTACACCCTGCTTACCCCTTCCCCCTGCTTGCCAGGAGCCAATCAAAAAAACCAGAAGCAACAAGCTACAAGCCAAACAAACAACAAACCACAAGCCACAAACTAGCCAACAAGCAACTTACAAGCCAATTAAGCCAAAACCAAGCCCAATTTTTGGGTTTTTTGTGGGTTTGGCATGTCTGCACCAGCCCTGTTCGTGCCAGGTTCTGTGAGCTGGCAAGCAGGTGTATTTTGTAACAGGGCCTGATGTCCGCTCACAGCCTGACTTCCCTCACTTTGCTTTATATCAGCAAGGCTCGACCACTACTTTAGTTCAGGGTTCAGAATAGCAGCCGTGTTAGTCTGTATCCGCAAAAAGAACAGGAGTCCTTGTGGCACCTTAGAGACGAACAAATTTATTGGAGCATAAGCTTTCGCGGGCTACAGCCCACTTCATCGGATGCATGTAGTGGAAAATACAGTAGGAAGATATATATATATATACACAGGGAACATGAAACAATGGGTGTTACCATGCACATTATAAGCAGAGTGATCAGTTAAGGTGAGCTGTTGTCAGCAGGAGAGAAAAAGAACCGTTTGTAGTGGTATGAAAATGGCCCATTTCCAGCACTTGACAAGGAGATACAAGGAACTGACAGGGGAGGAGTGGGGGAGAGAAGCATGGGGAAATAGTTTTACTATTTTACTGGGCAGGAGGGAGCCGGTGCAGCACGTGGGGAGCCCCTCCGCCTCTGTGCCTAGGGGCCGCCCACAATGCAGGCTCCTGCCGGCGGGCGGGCGCCGGGAGCTGCCCCAGGAAGCACTGCCAGCCCTGGGACTTTGGTGCACATGGTGAGGTGAGCAGTTCCCGATATCGGGACAAAGGGCGTCCCGACCGATGTGGCAAAATCCCGGACGTTTTTAGCTATTTAAAAATTCCTCCCGGACGGTGATTTAAAAACCAAAAAGCCGGACATGTCTGGAAAAATACAGACATAAGGTAACCGTATGTTTTCCACATACAGAAGGATGTAGATCTGACTCACAAGGCAAACGAATGGGCAAAGTCTGATATGGGGTGAAAGACAGATTATTTGAGTTACAAAGAAAACAATGTGTAGTTTGGGGCAGGGGTGGCCAACCTGTGGCTCCGGAGCCTCGTGCGGCTCTTCAGAAGTTAATATGCAGCTCCTTGTATAGGCACCGACTCCAGGGCTGGAGCTACAGGTGCCAACTTTCCAATGTGCCAGGGGGGTGCTCACTGCTCAACCCCCTGCCCTGACACAGGCCCCCACTCCTCCCCCTCCCCCACAGAGCCTCCTGCACGCCACGAAACAGCTGATCGGGGAGGTGCAGGGAGGCACTGACCGACAGGTCTGCCGGTGGGTGGGAGGCGCTGGGAGCAGGGGCAGGAGCTGATGTGGGGCTGCTGATGTATTACTGTGGCTCTTTGGCAATGTGCATTGGTAAATTCTGGCTCCTTCCCAGGCTCAGGTTGGCCACCCCTGGTTTGGGGTGAACATTTTGCTTGAATTTCTTGGTGTAACGGTTACTTTGTTCAATTTAACCTTCAGTCTTACAGCAACATTTCTAATTTCCTTACCATGCATCTTCCCCAACCATTCCTTGATCCACTCATAATGTGCAATGGGTCACTTTGCATAGGAAAGCAGCGGGTCACCCTTACACGGTAACTTGGAGTTCTTTTTAGGTAGGTTGAGAAGGAGAAAGAGGTTTTATCCATATGCAAATTATGAGAGATTCTTGCCTAGATGTAACCATATTCTCATTTAATCATTTTAATTGGAATTCCTGAGCCTGACTGTGGGTCCTTAGACAAAGTGTCTCGCATGATATGAACCATTTTCTTATTGTCTCCCTAGGTGGATCTTATTTTAGGATAAACAGTGGTGGACGGCCTTTCCAATTTGTAAGGGCCAGAAGGAATCAGTAGTTATTAATCAATCAAGGCATATTTGTTCCGTATATCCAGTGGTGAGCTGGAGCCGGTTCCCACCAGTTCCCAAGAACCGGTGGCTAAAATTAGACCTCCGTGGAGAACCGGTTGTTAAAGGGCCAGGGGATGGGCAAGGAACTCCAGTCCGTGGGCCGGACCATCCTGTTGCTCCCAGGATTCCCAGCTGGGGAGGCTGAGGTTCCCTCGGCCCTTCCCCCACTTCCCCCCAGCTGCAGCATGGCCAGCCGCTGGCACCAGCTGGGCAGCTCAGCTGAGCTCCTGAGTCGTCCTGCTGCTTTGAGCTGCAGGCAAGGTAAGGGGGCGCTGCAAGCTCCAGGGCCGCTTGGGGGGAGGCAATTTTCCCCAGGCCCTGCAGGGGCCCCCGGCCCCACGAGTATGTGTCCCCCCACCCCAGCCCCTCCCCCGCTTCCCCCCCCCTTAAATCAGAACTTTTTATAGGGAACCGGTTGTTAAGATTTTGGCAGCTCATCACTGCGTATGTCCCATGCAGTGAGGCTCTGTACAAACATAACAGGCGGTCAAAAAAGCAAACAGGATGTTAGGTATCATTAAAAAGGGGATAGAGAATAAGACTGAGAATATATTATTGCCCTTATATAAATCCATGGTACGCCCACATCTCGAATACTGTGTACAGATGTGGTCTCCTCACCTCAAAAAAGATATTCTAGCACTAGAAAAGGTTCAGAAAAGGGCAACTAAAATGATTAGGGGTTTAGAGAGGGTCCCATACGAGGAAAGATTAAAGAGGCTAGGACTCTTCAGCTTGGAAAAGAGAAGACTAAGGGGGGATATGATAGAGGTATATAAAATCATGAGTGATGTTGAGAAAGTGGATAAGGAAAAGTTATTTACTTATTCCCATAATACAAGAACTAGGGGTCACCAAATGAAATTAATAGGCAGCAGGTTTAAAACAAATAAAACGAAGTTCTTCTTCACGCAGCGCACAGTCAACTTGTGGAACTCCTTACCTGAGGAGGTTGTGAAGGCTAGGACTATAACAATGTTTAAAAGGGGACTGGATAAATTCATGGTGGCTAAGTTCATAAATGGCTATTAGCCAGAATGGGTAAGAATGGTGTCCCTAGCCTCTGTTCGTCAGAGGATGGAGATGGATGGCAGGAGAGAGATCACTTGATCATTGCCTGTTAGGTTCACTCCCGCAGGGGCACCTGGCATTGGCCACTGTCGGTAGACAGATACTGGGCTAGATGGACCTTTGGTCTGACCCAGTACGGCCTTTCTTATGTTCTTATGTTCTTAAAGGACAGTTGCTTCTCAAAGAGATCACAGGGTCAAAGGCAGGTTTCAGAGTAGCAGCCGTGTTAGTCTGTATCCGCAAAAAGAACAGGAGTCCTTGTGGCACCTTAGAGAGTTGTCAAAGGCATCATCCTTCCAAGCATTTGCTTTTTTCTTTTCTAAAACAAGGGGTGTTTTTCAGAGGTTACTCCTGGGATGACGAAGTAAAGCAAAAACCCCATAGCTATGTATTTAAAAGTGTGCAGTACATTTTTGCAGACGATTGTTTGTATCTAGACGTCTGATCCTGCACGTACCTAAGTGTTAGCTTAACATTGTGCTCACGAAGAGGCTTGTTGAATTCAGTAGGACCTGTTCCCTCACATAAAGTTATGAATGTGACTCAACCTTTGCAGGCTCAGGATAATCATTGGGGC
This sequence comes from Mauremys mutica, assembly GCF_020497125.1. Classification (NCBI taxonomy): domain Eukaryota; kingdom Metazoa; phylum Chordata; order Testudines; family Geoemydidae; genus Mauremys; species Mauremys mutica. The sequence goes on along the minus strand of NC_059088.1, from coordinate 21,013,675 downwards.
CGCTGATATGGACCTGTGAAACTAATTGTGAAACTAATTAGTTCAAGTGAAAACTACAGCTTCAAGTTTCGCGCTACTTTTTGCAAAATAGAACAAAGGGCTAGTTGCAAAACTGATACTTCTGGAGACGCACCTAGCAGAATGTTACATCTTGTGCTTTTTGACATTTCCATCAACGTAACTGTTACTGAATAAGTAATTATGATATTTGCAGGGCTGCCCAGAAAGGGGGGGGGGGGAAGTGGGGCAATTTGCCCCAGGCCCTGGGCCCCGCAAGGGCCCCCAGGAGAATACAGTGTTCTATAATATTGCAACTTTTTTTTATGGAAGAAGCCCCCAAAATTGCTTTGCCCCGGGGCCCCTGAATCCTCTGGGTGGCCCTGGGTATTTGTTCTTGTATGTTTTTAAACTCTTTTTTTTTTTTTACAGAGCTAAAATGCTCAGTATTTGATGACTGTAGGAAGGAAGAAGAACGGAAGGTCTAGTTCATTTTGCTTTTGGTAACACTTTTAGAATGACTAAAAGCAATAGTCTGCGTCATTAAGTACACTAACCCTATTTCTTTGCTTGCCTGAGATTTCTTCGCAACACTTTCATTAAATGACCTGTAGTAGATGGACAAACGGATTTGTCTTCTGGTTTCCTACTGATGTAGAAAGAAGACCTGAAAGGTGATTCTGTTGGTTTTTAATCTTTAGAAATTCGGGTCTTGTCTCTGACCCTATTTTTCTGAAAGACACAACAGCCTCGCTTGTTTCTCTGTAACTTCCCATTGATTGATTTCCACTGGTGGGTATGCTGTGTTGTTGGCCTTATGTGGTACGCCTATGCTGCAGTTAAAAACCCGCAGCTGGCCTGTGCCAGCTGACTTGGGCTCAGGGCAAGGGGTCGTTTAATTGCGGTGCAGAAGTTCGGGCTTGGACTACAGTCCGAGCCCTGAGACGTTCCCACCTGGCAGGGTCCTGGAGCCCGGGCTCCAGCCTGAGCCCAAACATCTACACCGCAATTAAACAACTCCTTAGCCCAAGCCCCATGAGTCTAAGTCAGCTGGCACAGGCCAGACCCTGGTTTTTAATTGCAGTGTAGACGTACACACAACAGGCTTAAAGCAGGGGTGGCCAACCTGAGCCTGAGAAGGAGCTAGAATTTACCAATGTACATTGCCAAAGAGCCACAGTAATATGTCACCCGTCCCCCATCAGCTCCCTTCACCCCGCTGCTCCCAGCGCCTCCCGCCCACCGGCAGCCCCGCCGATCAGCCCCTCCCCCTCCCTCCCTGCACCTCCCGATCAGCTGTTTCGTGGCATGCAGGAGGCTCGGAGGGGGAGGAGCGAGGGCACGGCAGGCTCAGGGGAGGGGGCAGGAAGGGGGGAGTGGGGGCGGGACCTATGGCAGGGCCAGGGGTGAGCACCCCCCCCACTCCCTGGCACATTGGAAAGTTGGCGCCTGTAGCTCCAGCCCCAGAGTCGGTGCCTGTACAAGGAGCCGCAAACACCCCTACCCCGATATAACGCTGTCCTCGGGAGCCAAAAAATCTTACTGTGTTATAGGTGAAACCGCGTTATGTCGAACTTGCTTTGATCCGCCGGAGCGTGCAGCCCCACCCCCCCGGAGCGCTGCTTTACTGCGTTATATCCGAATTCGTGTTCTATCGGGTGGTGTTATATCGGGGCAGAGGTGTATTAACTCCTGAGGAGCCACAGGTGGGCCGCTAAGGTTTCTCTGGGCTGCCTGGGTCCCCTGGCTGCATCAGTGCGAGCAGCTCCCTTCCTCGAGAGCTGGGCCTCGGGAGCAGGCAGCAAGCCATGGAAACGCCCAGACACAGCTGAGGTTAGGCAGCAGCTTTCTCGCCAGAGCCAGAGATCCGCCCAGAGACACGGGGCCCCACTCCGCGCCGGAGCCTGGGAGCATCCAAGCAGCTGTCTGGGCCTCGAAGGGGGGTGAGCAGCTGGCCTTGGTGCTTGGGCCATGCCACGTGCCGGGGGAGCATCTGGAGACATGACATGTGGCACATGAGTGTCTGGGACCATGCTGCATGGTGGGGGAGCATCCAGGGCTGTGCCACATGGCGGGGGAAGGTCCACGGCTGTGCCACACGGCGGAGGAGGGTCCGCGGCTGTGCCACACGGTGGGAGAGCTGTTTGTCAGCTGAGCCCTGGAACTGGTCCATCTAGCAAACCACAGCAACGTGGCATTAGTGGTGCCTGCACCAGGGAGCCTGGGGGCCAGATGGGAGGGGACAAGACAGTCAGAGCAGCTGGGACCCTGCCTGGCCCTTGTGTAAAAAGGGACGACACCACATGTCGTAGGGCGCACGGGTGGAAACAGCCCATGCATTGCATTGTAAGGTGCCGGGGGCACTTGCACGCACCGTATCGCACACTGGTGCAGGCGGGCACACGCTGCGCTGGGTGAGTGAAGGGTGCAAGGGGCAGGGAGACGCGGGCTCAGTGCACCAGGCTGAAAGATGTTTGCATCCACATGCTACCTTCCTGCCCCGTGGCTCCCACCCCTTCGCTCCATCATGCCCTTGCCCTTGTCTCTCCCGCCGCCTGCAACGGATTGGGGCCTTTGTCTCCACCGCGCCCCAGGCCCTGGCTCCAGTCAGGCTGGAGCGGGTCTGACTCTGCCATGCCCCAGTTCTTCAGGCTGGCATTCAAAGGGGCCCAAGGACCACCAGCCCCTTCACAAATCCCAGCCCAGCCGCGGTGTGGCACTAGCTGGCAAGGCTGCTTTTCGTGGGGCTTCTTGGCCTGTTGGTATGGTGCCGGCCGCCCCAGGTGGAAGTCCCACCTGAGCTACCCTGGAGGCGCCCGGAGGAGCTCCAGCATTGCCCTGGTGGTTGTGAATGGTCAGTGTTGTTTAGAGGTCCTGCCTTTTGGATCACAGATGGACACACGTCTGGGCCCCTCAACTTCCCCTGTGATCACCCGTTCCCTCTCGCCCTCTCCTCGGGCTACAGCTTAGAGGAGACGCTGTCCAAGTTCTGTGGTCCAGAGGACACCCTTCCACCGGCCTCTAGGTCCTCGCCTGCTCAGCGTCACTAGCAAGAGCCAGCTGTGGGCGGTCCATGCGATAGCAGGGCGGGAGAGTTCTGATCCCAGGCTGTCTGCTGGGCGAGCAGAGCGGTTTCACTGTGAAATCGGCTAATCAACCCCAGAGTCCTGCTGCAGAACCAGATGCAAGGAAAGTGGATTCAGCTCGAATTCCTTCCTCCCACAAGCCAACCTTAGAACGAAAGTGACACAAGGCCGGGGGGCGGACGGGGAGCCTTGATCTCTGCTTGATCCGTCAGCTATGGAATTGTTCTTGGGTTCTCCACCGGGCCATGATCCTGAACACCCGGGAGCCACATGCTCGGGGGCTGCCTTTGCAGCCACTCAAGGCTCCTTGTGTCATTTTGCTGTTTACGGGGACGTTGATCTCCAAGCCCCATCCCCTCAAAAAACCCACCCTCTCTCCTGGCACCCTTAGGGGTCCGCTTGGATCTACATCGGTTAAAGTTCATCCTGAGTATGTTCTAGCTACGCTGCCTCCATGTGGTCTGCCCCAGCTGATTGCTGTCTCTCATAGACTGGAAGGGCCTTGCAGCCTGGACTTCCATGGTGTGCGTGCAGCACGCAGCACAACAGGGCCCTGATCTCACTCGGTGTCTGTGCAACACCCAGCAAAATGGGGGACTCGTCTCAGCCAGGGTCTGTTCTGCACCTGGAACAATGGGGGCCTGATCCTGGTTGGGGTCTGTGCAGGGCCAGAACAACTGGGCTCCGGTCTCAGGCAGGAGCCTCTAAAACAGCCAGTTAATGACTATGATAAATTCCACATCTGCTTAACCAGGCGCACAAAGGAGCAACTTCCACTACGCTGAAAGCAGATGAGGTCAAGCTGAGCCCTACCCGTAATGGGTCTGGCTCATGACCCTTTTCTGTGCAGGGGCAGGAGGTCCCTGGGTTCACAAGGCACTGGGCTGAGAGCCACCAGCTCATTTCAAGTGATCCGGTCAGCTGCCATCGGACGGGAACAGCTCTCTGTTCCTATCAGCCTGAGCTGCATTTGCTCCAGTAGCTGGGCTGTGGGGCTCGTCTGCTGGCACTTCAGATAACCCCCAGGATGGATTTGGCACTTGGGATGTATATTCTGGAGATGGCACATGGAGCTGTTCAAGTGGTGCAGGAAGTGCACAGAGGGAAACAGTGACAGAAGCTAATGATAAAGGGTCTGGTGCAGAAGTGACGAGGGGCTGTGGGCGGTGTGACTCAGGGTGTCCACCACTATAACCTCGCCAACCTGGACTGACATGCCAAGTCACACGCCAGTAGAGGCCGGGAGGTGAATGGGCTGTGTGAGTTGGAGAGAAAGAAGAGAAACACATTGCTCAGTGGCGATCAGTGATCTGTGAGAAACGGAGGACAACATCCTGCAGGTGAGATAGATCTATCTATCTATCTATCTATCTATCTATCTATCTATCTATCTATCTATCTATCTATCTATCTATCCTCATACACCCCCTCTATCTATCTATCTATCTATCTATCTATCTATCTATCTATCTATCTATCTATCTATCTATCTATCTATCTATCCCCATACACCCCCTCTATCTATCTATCTATCTATCCCCATACACCCCCTCTATCTATCTATCTATCCCCATACACCCCCTCTATCTATCTATCTATCTATCTATCTATCTATCTATCTATCTATCTATCTATCCCCATGCAAATGTTAGGAACCATTAGGAAAGGGCTACATAAGAAAACCCACACTGGGTCAGAGCAAAGATCCATCTAGCCCAATATCCTGTCTTCTGACAGTGGCCAATGCCAGGTGCCCCAGAAGGAATGGACAGAGCAGGTGATCCATCCCCTGTCGCCCATTCCCAGCTTCTGGCAAACGAAGGCTAGATAATAAGACAGAAAATATCATATTACCTCTATATAAATCCATGGTACATCCACATCTTGAATGCTGTGTGCTGATCTGGTTGTCCCATCTCAGAAAAGATACATTGGACTGGGCACAGAAAAGGGCAACAAAAATGATTAGGGGTATAGAACAGCTTCTATATGAAAAGAGGTTAAAAGGACGGGGACTTTTCAGCTTGGAAAAGAGACGACTAAGGAGAGAGATGATAGAGGTTTATATAATCTTGACTGGTGTGGAGAAAGCGAATAAAGAATTTTTATTTACTCCTCATAACACAAGAACAGGGGTCTCTAAATGAAATTAACAGGCAGCAGGCTTAAAACAAACAAAAGAAAGGACTTTTTCATACAACGCACAGTCAATCTGTGGAACTCCTTGCCAAGAGACGTTGGGAAGGCCAACACTATAACAGGGTTCAAAAAAGAACTCGATACGTTTCTGGAGGATAGGTCCAGGATGGACAGGGAGGCAACCCCATCCTCCCTAGCCTCTGTTTGCCAGAAGCTGGGAGTGGACAAGCGGGGATTGATCACTCCATGGTTGCCTGTTCTGTTCATTGCCTCTGAAGCACCTGGCATTGGCTGTTGTCGGAAGACAGGATGCTGGGCTAGATGGACCATTGGTCTGACCCAGTATGGCCGTTCTTATATTCTTAAATCTATCTATCTATCATCACTGCAGTACCTCAGTACATCCCTAGTAAGTTGATATTTCCATTTCCCAATGCCTTTTCGGTGACGCTTCCTTTAGTCAGGCATAATTTTTATTTAAAAAATACAAAACTTTTCTTGACTAATTTTTCAAGAGAAATCCTCAAACCAACTCATCCTCCCCTGCCCCCTGCAATGGGCAAGACCAGCTGTCCCACAGGAAGGCATGCAGTAGTTGTAGCCTTGTTGGTTCCCCAGAAATGCCAACCGATCAGCCTGGGGCTTCATGCTCTCAGCTTCCCTTTGCTTTCTTTAAATGTTGACACTGCGTTTAGCTTGTTCCTAGCGGCATTTTCAGGCCGGGTCACAGGGGCAGCTCCAGGTCGGTTTCTGACCTTTAATGGAGGGGAGAACCTGCTGTTGGATTTGAACCAGGTGTTCGCCATGGATTAGCATGGTTGACAATTTGCTATGGAGGCTTGGCAGAATTCGATTTTCATTTTTTGGCCATTTCTATGGCTAAGATTGATGGTTATTTTAAGCATTTTGTAGAGGTTTATCGATTTAGATGGTCACAGTTGTGGGAAATGGCAGTGATTTGAAGTAGGGTGACCAGATGTCCAGATTTTATAGGGACAGTCCTGATTTGTGGGTCTTTTTCTTATATAGGCTCCTATTACCCCCCACTCCCTGTCCCGATTTTTCACATTTGCTGTCTGGTCACCTTAATTTGAAGTCGCAGGGTCCTCGCCTCAGCACCTCCCTGTTCCTAAGATAAACATGTTATAGGGAGCATGGGCTGGGGGCCAGCTCCCCCCCTCATCTAAACAGGGCCCTGCTCCAAGTGCTGGCGAACATCGTGATTTACACTAATGTATCCAATATGTTCTCAAGCAGCTTTTTTCTTACTTTGCCTCTCTGTCAATGTCAGTGATTATCACTGGAAATGTTTTTGCAGTAGTTTGGGAGCATCCGGCGAAATCAGCATTTACTAATAACAATAAAAACTTTCCAAGCCTGCTCATATGATCTGTAACCTGTTCAGAGAGGATAAAAATTACTGATAAGCTATTGAGACAGATGCCAGCTGGATGGAATTTCTCCGGGCAGCCATCCTGGGAACTCCCTTGTCTCGCTTTGCCAGCTAGGAAGGAAGCAAGGAGAATTTGGCCCCAGTCAGCCTCTGCTGGGTTAAGAGGGGAGGGAAGGTGGTAGGGGCCGGAGAGGAATCACTGCCCTATTGGAGAGGGTGGGGGAGGGAATGATGATAGGCAGGAAGGGAAAACTCCCACTGCTATCTCCAGATTCTTCTAAGGATCCAGCTACGTCCTTCCCCAGGCTGGGTCTGAGCTCTGCAGCTGTCCCCGGTCTCTGAACTTGGAGGGAGGGGCTCCCTGGTGCAGTTTGCTTGGGGTTTGGCCAGGTTCCCCTCCTGTTTGCATGGAGTGACCCCTTCTGCCTTTTTTCTCCCTCTCTCAGGTCAGGGGGAGCAGAGCTGCCATAACAGCAGGTGGAGATGGGGCGCGATCTGCTGCACCTGGGATTCCTCGTCACAGTTCTCCAGCAGCTAGGTAAATACTGGGCGTGTCACCGCACGGCTGTTCTGCCTGTGTGGGATCGGGATGGGGTCCCATGTGGGTCACGGTCTCCTTCTAGAGCCCAGCACGCAGGGATCTGAGAGTGCTCTGCAGGCAGTAGTTCACAACACCTCTATTCTATTCTATTCTATTCTATTCTATTCTATTCAGGTCCCTATGCCCGGCCCATCACTGTGGTACCCGATCAACTCACAATCTCCCTGGGAGGCAGCTTAATATTAGAGTTGGCTGCCACTTTGAAACAGAATTTTGTTGCTGTTGTCCCAAACCAGCCCTGTCCTGGTCACAGAGGTCACTTACCCACCCAGCTGTGCTCATCCGCATAAGATCTTTTAATGCTCTGCCAGGCATGGCTGAGGCTAGTTGAAATAAGGTGTTTTACACACAGCGCCACCTAATGGCTGAACAGTATAATACAGTTTAATGTTCCATTAGGTCTCCCCCTTTTAAATTCTACATTCCCACCATTTATCACAGTTACCCTTGCATCCGACGAAGTGGGTATTCACCCACGAAAGCTCATGCTCCAAAATGTCTGTTAGTCTATAAGGTGCCACAAGACTCTTTGCTGCTCTCACAGTTACCCTGCCACGCTCTCTTTGAAGTTCAGTACGGGTCAGGCTGTTGAGTGTCTCTGAATCGTGCTGGTTTCCTAATTACAGAACCTGAACGCGGCTGGCCGTTAGTTATGACTGGCTGTGGTCAGTTTGGAATCCTTGAGACTTCTTCGTGTTCTGCATCTGCCACCTGTAGCAGTTGCTCTGTCGATTGTTCCTGCTGAGGAACAAAGTGTGGGTGCTGATGGTTTCTGCTGAGCTCTTCACCGTCAGTCTCGATCACATAGGATCTAGGCACTTTTTATGACAGGTGGCGTTGTCCATCCTTTTCTCTATCCGATTTGGCATGAACATGGGCACCAGGTTCTAGACCCAGCAGTTCTCTAACCGAGCGGGGTCTGTTGTATAAGTGTTCCCAAGCTCTTTTAGCTTTTTTTATCTGATTTGAGACAAGGAACGTGAGCCCTGGTCATTGCAGATCCCCTTGTGCCTTTCCTCCAGGCCAAGCTCTTCATGCCAGTGCCCTGATTCCCAGATCAGCCTCCTTCCCCCACCCCTACCCCCACCTGGACCCAGGTTTCTTCTCCACTTAATTTTGCTTGGTGTTGCTGTGCACTGATGAGCAGTGGCCGTGTCCCATCCAGAGGCGGCTGCCTGTCTGGGGTGGTTGGAGCGACTCTCAGGCTGGGTGCATGGCTGGTAAAGCATGGAGGGCTCCTTCAGGTGAAACGGGAGTGCTTCAGTAAGCTCTGTTCTGCTTGGGTCGTTGCATTAAATCCTGTTGCCATTAATTCAGTCGCTTCGTCTGTGTCTTCTCCATGGAGTTATTTGATGAGGGGAGAGGGGCACAGCCCTAGGCTGACTGGCTTACTGGGACGTTGCAGTTCTGGTGCCGTGGTGGTGACAAGGCCATAGGACTGGTTCGTTCTGGTGGCATAGTGGGGGGGGAGGGCATAGGACTGACGTGCTGGGACTGTGTAGTTCTGGTAGTATGGTTGTGGCGAGGGCCATAGGATTGACTCGCTGGGATGGTGTAGTTCTGGTGTATGGTGGTGGTGGTGACAAGGCCATAGGAACGGCTCAATATAGCCAGAGGCCCTGGTCAGGATCAGCTTCAGATGGGTACCAACAGCGTTAGACCTGGCTCCTGCTCACCATGGTTGTGACTTTGCTCTGCTGTTCCCTAGCGTGCCCAGCTGAGCCGTGTGGGAACACCTCCAACACCTCGCTACATGCCCAGGTGGGGGAGAACATCTCCATGAGTTGCCCCTTCTCAGTCCTCGACCCCAGAAAGGCCCCAAAGGTCCAGTGGAACTATCGGAGCCAGACCAACAACACAGAAAACATCGTCTACACAGAAAACATCAATGGGAATGAGAGCCGCTTATACTACAGGCCACCCTTCGAGGGCAGGACGTGGGTTAACGCCACAGGGCTGGCCCATGGCGACGCCACCCTGCACCTTGCCGGAGTCACGACGTCCGACCAAGGGAACTTCTCCTGCTGGGTGGGCCTGGGCCACGACTGTGTGTCTGTGGAGGTGCAGCTCTGGGTCAGCGGTAAGTAGGAGGGAGAGGCGAGGAGACACGTGTTGGGTGGAGAGGCCTCTGGGCCACTTTGTCTTTCGGATTCAGCCTCAGGGGGGAGAGAACCTGAGAGTGAGTGTCCATTTGGGCTCATCCCGCCCCCAGTGGGCGCCATATGGCCTGTCTGAACCTGGCAGCATGTGTGTAGCAGGGAGCCAGGTCCTTCTATGTACAAACACAGCCCCCACTTCCCAGAGTATCTAAGCTGCTCCCCATCCTCAATCCCAACCCCCCTTGTGTGGCTGGCCCGGGCTGTCTACCCCATTGCACTGCTGGGAAACTGAGGCACAGAGCGACACAGAGGATGTCTGCATTGCACACGGTGTGCGGGATTGCAGCCCATGGAAGTCATGGCAGCCAGGGCTGTATAAGCTGAGACCCTGGAGGCCAACTTCACAGTACGTGAGCTAGCTACAGTCAGCTCGCTTGGGTGTGTCAATGCGTGCTGCAGTTCCACCTCCTGATGGCAGGACAGCCCTACCCCTAGGGGGATTGTGGCAGAACAGGGAATTGAACCTTGATCTCCCAAGTCTCTGGCTAGTGTCCTAACCACTGGGAGCACCCTGCCTCTCGTCCCTCTTTCCCGTGCCTCCCCGTTCCTGCTCGTGGCGGGTCCGTGGCTCCACGGGCCCCATGCTACAACGTGGCACCATGGCACCATGATGCTCGGGTGCCGCGCGGGCTGATGACATGCCAATAGTGTGACATCCTGGCGAGGGGCAGCTCTGGACGAGCCTCAGCTCTGTGCAATGCCAGCACAACATGGCACGGCAGTGCAGACACACAACCCCCAGTCACAGCGACACGGTCCCAGAGGCCCCCACCCTATGGAAACAGTCCTCTGCATGTACCTGCAGAACGTCTGCCAGGGACTCTGGCAGCGAAGCCCCAGCTGGCTGGGATAAAACGTCTGCTGAACAGGAGCTTTGCTAGCCTAGATCCTGGGACTCCCCACGAGCCAGCAGACCAGTTTGCGCCCCACCACTCTGGGAAGCCTCGAGTAAATCAACCCTTTTCCTTCTTCTTTGCAGACCATCACCACCAGTCTAGGCTGGCGCTAGACTGCGGGCTTGCTGCCACCTGCTTCTCTGGCCTGGTGCTTTCCCTTGCCGCAGCAGTTACCTTGTGTGTGTGAGTGCAGGGACAGGGGCTAGACCCCAACTGGGATGTGGCTGTGAAACGCTCGGAAGCTGCCGTGTGATCGAAGGGGACAGCCACCTCCTCAAACACGCCAGCTTCTCACACATCCCAGTGCGGCAGATGGCATGGGGCCCTCCAAGCCAGGCTGGCACATGAAACATACACCACTGGGACACTGAGCGCTTGTGTACACTGAAACGCTACCCTGGCACCGCTTTGCTTCTGTGAAGACACGACCTGCACCGACAGGAGGGGTTGTCCCATCGCTGTAGATCAGGGGTCGGCAACCTTTCAGAAGTGGGGTGCCGAGTCTTCATTTATTCACTCTGATTTAAGGTTTCGCGTGCCAGGAATACATTTTACCGTTTTTAGAAGGTCTCTTTCTATAAGTCTATAATATATAACCATAAACTATTGTTGTTTGTAAAGTAAATAAGGTTTTTAAAATGTTTAAGAAGCTTCATTTAAAATTAAATTAAAATGCAGAGCCCCCAGACCGGTGGCCAGGACCCGGGCAGTGTGAGTGCCACTGAAAATCAGCTCACGTGCCGCCTTCGGCACACGTGCCATAGGTTGCCTACCCCTGCTGTAGATAATCCATTTTCCTGAGAGATGGTAGCTAGGTTGATGGAAGAAGTCTCCTGTTGGCCTAGTGCTGTCTACACGGGAAGTTAGGTTGACTTAACTGTGCCGCTCGCACACCGGTGAGCGACATAGTTATGCCGACCTAAATTTCTATTTTAGACCTGGCCTTAGGGTCATGCATTGCTCCTAGCAAGGCAGAGAGGTAGCCAGCATATGCTGCTACTGCTGGCTTACCAGCGTCCAGTACTTCCTGGCGTGAAGGGTTTTTTGCAAATGACTTTGTGCCTCAATGAGTTTATTATCATGCAAAACAGGACAAGCGGCACTGAGGGTCACGTTGCCCCGAAGAGCTCGGAGGGTGACGGTTCTCTTCCAGCTTCTCTTCCAGCCAGAAACTGTGTGCTTGTCCCACGGGACCGTTTCTTCCTGGTAAACACAGAGCGAACTCGAATCCCGTAGTATTCCCCCAAACCCCATCTCCAAATCCAAGCAGTTAAAGGGCATGCCTAGAGATTTACTGCTCCCTTGCCACTCACAGACAAACTCCTTCACGCAGCTGGCTTTATCAGCGAGTGCCCCTGTCATAACTATGAAGGGAAGGGTAGCAGCCCTCCTGTGTACAATACTATAAAATCCCTCCTGGCCAGAGACACCAAAATCCTTTTACCTGTAAAGGGTTAAGAAGCTCAGGTAACCTGGCTGACACCGGACCCAAAGGACCAATAAGGGGACAAGATACTTTCAAATCTTGGTGAGGGGGAGCCTCTTTGTTTTGGGGGTTGTTCGCTCTTGGGACTAAGAGGGACCAGACATCAATCCAGGTTCTCCAAATCTTTCTGAACCAGTCTCTCATATTTCAAACTTGTAAGTAACAACCAGGCAAGGCATGTTAGGTTTATCTTTGTTTTCTCAACTTGTAAATGTTCCTTTTTGCTGAGAGGATTTACCTCTGTTTGCTATAACTGTGAACCTAAGGCTAGAGGGATTTCCTCTGGGCTCTATGAATCTGATTACCCTGTAAAGTTATTTTCCATCCTGATTTTACAAAGATGATTTTTTACCTTTCTTTTTTTAATTAAAAGCCTTCTTTTTTAAGAACCTGATTGATTTTTCCTTGTTTTAAGATCCAAGGGGGTTGGATCTGGACTCACCAGGAATTGATGGGGGAAAAGGAGGGGGAATGGTTAATTTCTCCTTGTTTTAAGATCCAAGGGTTTGGAGCAATGTTCACCAGGGAATTGGTGGAGGGAGATATTCTGGGGGGAGGTAGACAGAGCTTCCCAAATAACTCTTAAAGGGATAGCTCAGGGGTTTGAGTATTGGCCTGCTAAACCCAGGGTTGTGAGTTCAATTCTTGAGGGGGCCATTTAGGGATCTGGGGTTTAAAAAAAAACTGTCTGGGAATTTGTCCTGCTTTGAGCAGGGGGTTGAACTAGATGATCTCCTGAGGTCCCTTCCAACCCTGAGATTCTGTGATTTGGGTGGTGGCAGCCAAACCAGATCTAAGCTGGTAATTAACCTTAGAGGTTCTCATGCAGGTCCCCACATCTGTACCCTAAAGTTCAAAGTGGGGAAGGAACCTTGACAGCCCCTCTGTGATAAATGAATCCCTCTCAGTAGCTGTTCTCTAAGTGCTCTACCTCTAAAGAGTTAAAAAGTCTCACTGCTCTGCATAGGTAAAAGGAAGTGAGTCAGCAGCACCTGTCCAAAAGAGCCAATGGGAAGGCAAGGACTTTTTTAAATTGAAACAAGGCTCCCCGTTTGTCTGTCTGTTGTTCCCTGGGGAGAGGCGGACAGGACAGAGTTCTGCTGTAAGAGTTTGGGCCAGGTATGAAAAAATCATCAGTGTCATACCTAGAAACTACTCATTTAAAAACCTCAGATATGTAAGTAGCTCAGGAAATGTCTAGGAAGATGCAATTAATTGTATTCTTTTTATTTCATTCTGGCTTGTGGATTCTTTCGTGCTCACCCCAGGTGCTTTTGTTTTGCTTGTAACCTTTAAGCTGCACCTCAAGAAAGCTATTCTTGGTGCTTAATCCCTGTGGCTTTTTTTTTTTAAATCTAGCAAATGCCTGTGTTCCCAGATGTATTTTGTTTCATTTTTTTAAATAAAATTTACCTTTTTTAAAGAACAGAATTGGATTTTTGTGTCCTAAGAGGTTTGTGCACATGTTGTTTAATTAGCTGGTGGCAACAGCTGATTTCTCCCCCCCGCACACCCCTTTCTCAGCTCTTCCCTGGAGGGATGTGTGTGAAAGGGCTTGAGGGTGCCCCACAGGAAGGAATTCCCAAGTGAGCCTTCCTGGTCTCTCAAAGGGGTTCTGCACTTGGGTGGTGGCAGCATCTACCCATCCAAGGTCAGAGAGAAGCTGTAACCTTGGGAGTTTAATACAAGCCTGAAGTGGCCACTATTAATTTTTAGAGGCCTTGCAGGCCCCCACCTTCCGCACTTGAAGTGCCAGACTGGGGAATCAGCCGTGACACCCTCCATCTAGCTCACCCACCTAACAACCTTCCAGAGTTTGAAAATGTGCCGGCCGCGCGATGAGAGTGTGCCAGGGATGGGGGTCTGTGCCAAGGCAGCGGCTCGTCTGTAGTTACCAGGCGTTCTGATGGGCGAGGGGAAAACCTGGGATGTTCCAGCTGCCCTCAGAGATGTTCTCGGGACAGCGGGATGTTACATGATGAAGCAGGATGGGTTGTTTCTTTGCTGCTCTTGGGAGCTGCTGTCCGGGCCACGGGTCCATAAACCTGCAAATGCCACTGCTTTCTGTGCTGTGGATCCGTAAAGCAGGGGACCGTCGCTTTCTCTCTGCTCCATGCCGGGGGGTGAGATGGAGGGATCTAAAAGGATTCACTAGCTCTTCCCTTCCCCCCACTCTGATACTGAAGGGGAGATGTAATGGGGGAAACTCGCTCTCCCTGACCTTCTGCTCTATCTCCCAGCGGGATCCCAAGAACCCACTCATTCTGCTGGCTGTCTCCGATATCCTGGGATCTAAAGGGACCACTCAGTCTGTCTGCTCGGTCCTGCGAGGGGATGGACAGCAGGGTTGAAATGCTCGACTTGGTCCCACTGCCATAACACCCAAAGAGTGAGTAGCCACGTGCTGTGAGCGGAGCGTCACCTCCTGCGGTCTGTAGTTGAGAAAGACACCGGACAGACAAACTGAGACAGTCGGAGCAGGAAACCTTGTGAAAGGACCGGCCAAAGCAAGAATGGTTCAGCCTCTTGGCAACAGTGTCAGGAAACAGTGTTCATTTAGCGGGGAAACGAAATAAATTCTTTGCTTCAGTCTTCACAGCTGAGGATGTTAGGGAGATTCCCAAACCTGAGTCATCCTTTGTAGGTGACAAATCTAAGGAATTGTTACAGACTGAAGCATCACTAGAGGAAGATTTGGAATTAATTGATAACGGTAACAAGTCACCGGGACCAGATGGCATTCACCCAAGAGTTCTGAAAGAACTCAAATGTGACATTGCGGAATGTAGCAGGGTGGTCCCCTGCTCCTGCCCTGAAGGGCTGAAAACAGCCCAGGAGAGGGCTGTGGCTGGGGCAGAAGCCTGGGCTGATTGGGGGAAGCAGGCTCAGCTGTGGCCAAGCCCCAATCAGGCCCAGCTGGCCCCTATAACAGGCTGTGAGCCAGAGGCCCAGGCAGTCTCTCTCTGCCTGTAGAGGGAGAAGGGCCTGGCTGCAGGGAGTTGGACACAGGGCACCTGAGTGGAGCAGGGCTGGGGGAAGGCAGAGGCACTGGGGAGCTCCAGCCTGGAAAGCCCCAGGCTGCAGCCTAGCATTGGGCTAACAGGTACTGGGGGTTGCAGAGGGCAGCCCAGGGGTAGGCCAAGGCAGCAGGTCCAAGCCCCCCTTGCCAGTGATGAGTGGCTGATACTGCAGTCTGCCCAATGGCGCAGGGACTAGACATTGACTGGTAGTAGCCATATACTGAGGCAAGGTGGGGATAGTGGATGGGGGTTCCCTGGGGAGGGGATACCCTAAGACTGAGGGGTTACTGCCAGGAGGCAGCACCCCAGGTAAAAGGGCACCGGGTCCAGGGAGGGGCACGGGGGCCAGGTGGATCACCGCCCTGCAGAGGGTGCTCCGGAGCTGGAAGAGCTAATTCCCAAGCACGACCAGCAGGAGGCGCCGCAGGGGTGAGTCTGCTCATCTACATGGAACTATTAACTATGGTTTGTAACCTGTCCTTTAAATCAGCTTCTATACCCAATGACTGGAAGTTAGCTAATGCAACGCCAATATTTAAAAAGGGATCCAGAGGTGATCCCAGCAATTACAGACCAGTAAGTCTAACATCAGTACTGGGCAAATTAGTTGAAACAATAGTAAAGAATAAAATTGTCAGACACATAGAACATAAATTGTTGGGCAAAAGTCAACATGGTTTCTGTAAAGGGAAATTGTGTCTTACTAATCTATTAGAGTTCTTTGAAGGGGTCAACAAACACATGGACAAGAGGGATCCAGTGGACACTGTACTTAGATTTCCAGAAAGCCTTTGACAAGGTCCCTCACCAAAGGCTCTTATGTAAATTAAGCTGTCATGGGATAAAAGGGAAGGTCCTTTCATGGATTGAGAACTGGTTAAAAGACAGGGAACAAAGGGTAGGAATAAATGGTACATTTTCAGAATGAAGAGGGGTAACTAGTGGTGTTCCCCAAGGGTCATTCCTAGGACCAATCCTATTCAACTTATTCATAAATGATCTGGAGAAAGGGGTAAACAGTGAGGCACAAAGCCTGAGACACAAAACCCCTGGGAGATGGCTTGCTCTCTGCCGACCGCCTGCCAGTGCCCTGGGTAAAAAGTGAGGTGGCAAAGTTTGCAGATGATACTAAACTGCTCAAGATAGTTAAGACCAAAGCAGATTGTGAAGAACTTCAAAAAGATCTCACAAAACTAAGTGATTGGGCAACAAAATGGCAAATGAAATTAAATGTGGATAAATGTAAAGTAATGCACATTGGGAAAAAATAACCCCAACTATATATACACAATATGATGGGGGCTAATTTAGCTACAACTAATCAGGAGAGAGATCTTGGAGTCATCGTGGATAGTTCTCTGAAGACATCCATGCAGTGTGCAGCAGCAGTCAAAAAAGCAAACAGGATGTTAGGAATCATTAAAAAAGGGATAGAGAATAAGATGGAGAATATCTTATTGCCCTTATATAAATCCATAGTCCACCCACATCCTGAATACTGCATACAGATATGGTCTCCTCATCTCAAAAAAGAATTAGAAAAGGTTCAGAGAAGGGCAACTAAAATGATTAGTATCAGAGGAGTAGCCATGTTAGTCTGGATCTGTAAAAGCAACATGCATCCGACGAAGTGAGTATTCACCCACGAAAGCTCATGCTCCAATATGTCTGTTAGTCTGTAAGGTGCCACAGACTCTTTGTTGCTTTTAAAATGATTAGGGGTTTGGAACAGGTCCCATATGAGGAGAGATTAAAGACGCTAGGACTTTTCTGCTTGGAAAAGACGAGGCTAAGGGGGGCTATGATAGAGGTATATAAAACCATGAGTGACGTGGAGAAAGTGAATAAGGAAAAGTTATTTACTTGTTCCCATAATATAAGAACTAGGGGTCACCAAATGAAATTAATGGGCAGCAGGTTTAAAACAAATAAAAGGAAGTTCTTCTTCACACAGTGCACAGTCAACTTGTGGAACTCCTTGCCTGAGGAGGTTGTGAAGGCTAGAACTATAACAGGGTTTAAAAGAGAACTAGATAAATTCATGGAGGTTACATTCATTAATGGCTATTAGCCAGGATAGGTAAGGAATGGTGTCCCTAGCCTCTGTTTGTCAGAGGATGGAGATGGATGGCAGGAGAGAAATCACTTGATCATTACCTGTTAGGTTCACTCCTTCTAGGGAACCTGGCACTGGCCATTGTCCATAGACAGGAAACTGGGCTCAATAGACCTTTGGTCTGACCCAGTGTGGTCATGCTTATGTACTTATGTTCTTGGTGACGGTGACACATGCCAGCTCCACCGCCCCCCCCTGCCATGTGCGTTCCATGGGTGGGCAGAGGCACTCAACATGGTTTGGTGCCCAGGCAGTCTGAAAGTTTTTGTGTTTACAAAATGTGTTTCCATTTTTGTCAAAAATTTTGGGGTCTCCGTAAAAAAAACCCTGAAAACTTTTTTTTTGAGAACTGGAATTTTGCGGGGGGGGGGGGGGTTGACAAAAATAAGATTTTTTTGTTGACAAAAGTGAAGAAATGTCTTGATTTCATAGAATTTTTGTGTGTGTGTGTGGGGAAATTAAATTAATTTCCCAACTAGCTCTACGTCCCGCCTGGCGTTTGTGTGTGTATATGTGTGTGTGTATGCGCATTGGTGTATGTACGTGTAAGTGCATGTTGCAAAAAAAAGTGAACATTATTCTGGGCTGTATTAGCAGGAGTGTTGTAAGCAAGACACAAGAAGTAATTCTTCCGCTCTACTCTGTGCTGATTAGGCCTCAACTGGAGTATTGTGTCCAGTTCTGGGTGCCACATTTCTGGAAGGATGTGAACAAATTGGAGAGTCCTGAGAAAACCGACAACCATGATGAAAGGTCTAGAAAACATGACCTATGGGGGAAGATTGAAAAAAAATTGGGTTTGTTTAGTCTGGAGAAGAGAAGACTGAGAGGGGACATGATAACAGTTTTCAAGTACATAAAAAGTTGTTACAAGGAGGAGGGATGAATGGACGGTAAGGTGGATAGAAAACTGGCTAGACAGTCGGGCTCAACGGGTAGTGATCAATGGTTCCATGTCTAGTTGGCAGCCGGTATCAAGTGGAGTGCCCCAAGGGTCGGTGCTGGGGCCAGTTTTGTTCAATATCTTCATTAATGATCTGGAGGATGGTGTGGACTGCACCCTTAGCAAGTTTGCAGATGACACTAAACTGGGAGGAGTGGTTGATACGCTGGAGGGTAGGGATAGGATACAGAGGGACCTAGACAAATTAGAGGATTGGGCCAAAAGAAATATGATGAGGTTCAACAAGGACAAGTGCAGAGTCCTGCACTTAGGACGGAAGAATCCCATGCACTGCTACAGACTAGGGACCGAATGGCTGGGCAGCAGTTCTGCAGAAAAGGACCTAGGGGTTACGGTGGACGAAAAGCTGGATATGAGTCAACAGTGTGCCCTTGTTGCCAAGAAGGCTAATGGCATTTTGGGTTGTATAAGTAGGGGCATTTCCAGCAGATCAAGGGATGTGATCATTCCCCTCTACTCAGCACTGGTGAGGCCTCATTTGGAGTACTGTGTCCAGTTTTGGGCCCCACACTACAAGAAGGATGTGGGATAAATTGGAGAGAGTCCAGCGGAGGGCAACAAAAATGATTAGGGGGCTGAGCACATGACTTATGAGGAGAGGCTGAGGGAACTGGGATTGTTTAGCCTGCAGAAGAGAAGAATGAGGGGGGATTTGATAGCTGCTCTCAACTACCTGAAAGGAGGTTCCAATGAGGATGGATCTAGACTGTTCTCAGTGGTAGAAGATGACAGAACAAGGAGTAATGGTCTCAAGTTGCAGAGGGGGAGGTTTAGGTTGGATATTAGGAAAAACTTTTTCACTAGTAGGGTGGTGAAGAACTGGAATGGGTTACCTAGGGAGGTGGTGGAATTTCCTTCCTTAGAGGTTTTTAAGGTCAGGCTTGACAAAGCCCTGGCTGGGATGATTTAGTTGGGTTTGGTCCTGCTTTGAGCAGGGGGTTGGACTAGATGACCTCCTGAGGTCCCTTCCAACCCTGAGATTCTATGATTCTATGATTCTAACACCTTATAGGGAGCATGGGCGGGGGCCAGCTCCCCCCTTCATCTAAAGGCGGCCCTTCTCCAACTCCAGTAGTGCTGGCAAACATTGTGATTTACACTAATGTATCTAATACGTTCTCAAGCAGCATTTTTCTTACTTTGCCTCTCTATCTATGGGGGTGATGATCTCTGGAAATATTTTGGCAGTGGTTTGTTAGTGTCCGGTGAAATCGGGATTTACTGATAATAAAAACTTTCCAAGCCTGCTCATATGATCTGTAACCTGTTCAGAGAGGATAAAAATTGAGACAAATGCCAGCTGAATGGAATTTATCTGTGTAACCGTGCTGGGAACTCCCTTTTGGTCAGGGATTTCCCTACCCTCCCCCCTGAATTTCTCCAACACCCCCCCCCCCAGTTTTGTGAATTAGTTACATGCAGTGTTGCCAATGTAGTGATTGTTTGGAAATTTGAATTAAAATTGAAACATTAAGACACACTTTAAAAGCACACACACATTTTATCATACACTGTATATCTGAAAAAGTATCATAGATTTAAAAAGTATGAACATAGACTAGCTTCCTTATACAGCTGTTGGTTTTTATGATAATGTCAGTGCGTTCATTTCGGCGATGTTGGCCAGCCTAATAATTTCACATGATGATTTGTAAGCGAAGTCTAAATGAGCTCTCCCTGACAGCTAGTGATGAGCTGGGGGCTGGGGCGAAAGGCTTCAGGACCAGATTGTATTTACAGTCACACCTAAATACACCTAGGTATCCAGCAAACAGAGCTGTGTTGCCCAAGTGATAGATTTTGGCTGGGGTTGGGTTACAAATCACTTGAATGCGGGTGGGGGGGGCGGGAATGAAATGTTGTTGTTCTTATTGTATGAGTAAAGGGCAGTGGAACTGTACGTAGCCTGTGCTGATTGAGGGCACCGAGAGAGAGAGGATGAGGGCAGGTGTTTTGCTTGATGGTCTGCCGGAGTCACAAGTACTATTTGACCTGCCCCTCTCCACTGTTTAAAGACGGAGCTGATTACAGTCCATAGAGAGTCTTTTGTTTTGTTAAGTGACCATTGCAGCTGAGATCACTGAGAATCAGGTCTAAGTGCTTAGACCTGCTGTGGGACAGTGTTTCTGTGGAAGAGACGGCCCAGTCTGTGCCAGCAGCGAGGTTCCCCCACTGAGAGCTCAGCTGAAATCACTGAGAACCTCAAGAGAGGTTTGTTTTAAACCTGCTGCCAGTTAATTTCATTGGGTGATCCCTGTTCTTGTGCTATGAGGAGTAAATAACACTTATTCACTTTCTCCACACCAGTCAAGATTATATAAACCTCTATCATATCGTCCCTTAGTCGTCTCTTTTCCGAGCTGAAAAGTCCACGTCCTTTTAACCTCTTCTCATACAGAAGCCGTTCCATATCCCTAATCATTTTTTGTTGCCCTTTTCTGTACCTCTTCCAATTCCAATGTATCTTTTTTGAGATGGGACAACCAGATCAGCACACAGTATTCAAGATGTGGGTGTACCATGGATTTATATAGAGGTAATGTGATATTTTCTGTCTTATTATCTTGCCTTTGTTTGCCAGAAGCTTGGAATGGGTGATAGGGGCTGGATCACTTCCTGATTACCTGTTCTATCCATTCCCTCTGGGGCACCTGGCATTGGCCACCGTCAGAAGACAGGATATTGGGCTAGATAGATCTTTGCTCTGACCCAGTATGGCTATTCCTATGTATCCCTTTCCTAATGGTTCCTAATATTTGCATGGGGATAGATAGATAGATAGGTATGAATTCTACCAACACAAACACATATATGCATGCACATACATTCACATGCATGTGAACACCTAGAAACACACATGTGTGCACACATCCACACACAGAACTACACACCCACGGCCACAGGACTGGTTTGTGGGGATGGTGTAGTTCTGGTAGCATAGTGGTGGGGGCCATAGGACTGACGTGTTGGGACGGTGTAGTTCTGGTAGTATGGTTGCTGTGTGAGCCATAGGATTGGCTCACTTGGACAATGTAGTTCTGGTGGCATAGTGTGGGGGGAAGGGCAGAGGACTGACTACTGGGGCGGTGTAGTTCGGGTGTATGGTGGTGATGACAAGGCCAAAGGACTGTCTCACTGGGACAGTGTAGTTCTGGTGGCATAGTGGTGGGGGCCATAGGACTGGCTCTCTGAGACAGTGTAGTTTTGGTGTATGGTGGTAGTGACAAAGCCATAGAATGGGCTTGCTGGGATGGTGTAGTTCTGGTGTATGGAGGTGTTGGTGACAAGGCCATAGGTGACAAGGCCAGAGGCCCCGGTCAGGATCAGCTTCAGCTGGGTACCAACAGCATTAGACCTGGCTCCTGCTCACCAGCGTTGTGACTTTGCTCTGCTGTTCCTCAGCCTGCCCAGCTGAGCTGTGTGGGAACACCTCCCACACTCAGCTACAGGCCCAAGTCGGGGAGAACGTCTCCATGAGTTGCCCCTTCTCAGTCCACAACCCCAGAAAGGACCCAAAGCCAGACCGATGACACGGACGTCATCAACCTCTACCTGAGCATCAATGGGCGCGAGAACCGCTCGTTCGACAGGCTGCACTTCGAGGGCAGGACGTGGGTTAACGCCACAGGGCTGGCCCATGGCGACGCCACCCAGAGCCCTGCCGGAGTCACGACATCCAACCAAAGGAACTTCTCCTGCTGGGCGGGCCTGGGCTTCGACTGTGTGTCTGTGGAGGTGCAGCTCAGGGTCAGCGGTAAGCAGGAGGGAGAGGCGAGGAGGCACGTGTTGGGTGGAGAGGCCTCCGGGCCACCTCGGCTTTCGGATTCAGCCTCGGGGGGAAGAGAACCTGAGAGCTGAGTGTCCATTTGGG
Organism: Mauremys mutica; assembly: GCF_020497125.1. Taxonomy (NCBI): domain Eukaryota; kingdom Metazoa; phylum Chordata; order Testudines; family Geoemydidae; genus Mauremys; species Mauremys mutica. The sequence continues at coordinate 20,991,947 of NC_059088.1, read as the reverse complement.
CTCATCCCCGCCCCCAGTGGGCACCATACGGCCTGCCTGAACCTGGCAGCATGTGCGTAGCAGGGAGCCAGGCCCTTCTATGTACAAACACAGCCCCCGCTTCCCAGAGTATCTGAGCTGCTCCCTATCCTCAATCCCAACCCCCTTGTGCTGCTGGGCCTGGCTGTCAACCTCTTTTTTTTTTTTTTTGGTTGGGGTGGCAGAAAAGCCAGAGCTGGCCCTGGTGAGGCCTCATCTGGAGCACTGTGTCCAGTTTTGGGCCCCACAGTACAAGAAGGATGTGGAAAAATTGGGAAGAGTCCAGCGAAGGGCAACAAAAATGATTAGGGGGCTGGGGCACATGACTTATGAGGAGAGGGTTTAATGAGGGGCTCCCCCCACCCCTCCGGGTCTGTTGGCGTCAATCGGTCCCACTACACACATCTTGAATATTGTGTACAACCCCCAAAAGGGCCCAAAAGTCCAGTGGAACTATCGGAGCCAGATCGACGACATGGACGTCATTAACCTCTACAGGAACAGCAAAGAGGGTGAGAACTGCTCAGTTAACGCCACAGGGCTGGCCCATAGCGATGCCACTGTTTAATTTTTTAATAATATTTAATTTAATAATTGGAGATATACCAATCTCCTAGAACTGGAAGGGACCTTGAAAGGTCATCGAGTCCAGCCCCCTGCCTTCACTAGCAGGACCAAGTACTGATTTTTGCCCCAGATCCTACTCTGCACCTTGCCAGTGCCACGACGTCCAACCAAGGGAACTTCTCCTGCTGGGTGGGCCTGGGTTTCGACTGTGTGTCTGGGGAGTTGCAGAGCCTGGCACAATGGGGGCCTGATCCTGGTTGGGGTCTGTGCAGGGCCAGAACAATTGGGCCCCGGTCTCAGGCTGGAGCCTCTCAAACAGCCAGTTAATGACTATGATAAATTCCACATCTGCTTAACCAGGCGCACAAAGGAGCAACTTCCACTACGCTGAAAGCAGATGAAGCTGAGCTGAGCCCTACCCGTAATGGGTCTGGCTCATGACCCTTTTCTGTGCAGGGGCAGGAGGTCCCTGGGTTCACAAGGCACTGGGCTGAGAGCCACCAGCTCATTTCAAGTGATCCGGTCAGCTGCCATCGGACGGGAACAGCTCTCTGTTCCTATCAGCCTGAGCTGCATTTGCTCCAGTAGCTGGGCTGTGGGGCTCGTCTGCTGGCACTTCAGATAACCCCCAGGATGGATTTGGCACTTGGGATGTATATTCTGGAGATGGCGCATGGAGCTGTGCAAGTAGGGTGACCAGACAGCAAATGTGAAAAATCGGGACAGGGGGTGGGGGTAATAGGAGCCTATATAAGAAAAAGTCCCAAAAATCGGGACTGTCCCTATAAAATCGGGACATCTGGTCACCCTATGTGCAAGTGGTGCAGGAAGTGCACAGAGGGAAACAACGACAGAAGCTAATGATAAAGGGTCTGGTGCAGAAGTGACGAGGGGCTGTGGGCGGTGTGACTCAGGGTGTCCACCACTATAACCCCGCCAAGCTGGACTCACATGCCGAGTCACACGCCAGGAGAGGCGAGGAGGTGAATGGGCTGTGTGAGTTGGAGAGAAAGAAGAGAAACTTACATTGCTCATTGGCGATCGCTGATCTGTGAGAAACAACATCCTGCAGGTGAGATTGATTAGATAGATTAGGTAGATCTATCTATCTAATCTCCATGCAAATGTTAGGAACCATTAGGAAAGGGATACACATAAGAATGGCCATACTGGGTCAGAGCAAAGATCCATCTAGCCCAATATCCTGTCTTTCGACAGTGGCCAATGCCAGGTGCCCCAGATGAAATGAACGGAGCAGGTAATCATCAAGTGATCTATCCCCTGTCGCCCATTCCCAGCTTCTGGCAAACAAAGGCTAGATAATAAGACAGAAAATATCACATTACCTCTATATAAATCCATGGTACGCCCACATCTTGAATACTGTGTGCTGATCTGGTTGTCCCATCTCAAAAAAGACACATTGGAATTGGAAGAGGTACGGAAAAGGGCAACAAAAATGATTAGGGGTATGGAACGGCTTCTGTATGAGAAGAGGTTAAAAGGACGGGGACTTTTCAGCTTGGAAAAAAGACGACTAAGGAGCGATATGATAGAAGTTTATATAATCTTGACTGGTGTGGAGAAAGTGAATAAGGAAGTGTTATTTACTCCTCATAGTACAAGAACAGGGGTCACCAAATGAAATTAACAGGCAACAGGTTTAAAACAAACAAAAGAAAGGACTTTTTCACACAACGCACAGTCAACCTGTGGAACTCCTTGCCAGAGGATGTTGTGAAGGCCAACACTATGACAGGGTTCAAAAAAGAACTCAATACGTTTCTGGAGGATAGGTCCAGGATGGACAGGGATGCAACCCCATCCTCCCTAGCCTCTGTTTGCCAGAAGCTGGGAGTGGACAAGAGGGGATTGATCACTCCATGGTTGCCTGTTCTGTTCATTGCCTCTGAAGCACCTGGCATTGGCTGTTGTCGGAAGACAGGATGCTGGGCTAGATGGACCATTGGTCTGACCCAGTGTGGCCGTTCTTATATTCTTAAATCTATCTATCTATCATCACTGCAGTATCTCAGTACGTCCCTAGTAAGTTGATATCCATCAGGCGCCACGGTTCCATTTCCCAATGCATTTTCGGTGACGCTTCCTTTAGTCAGGCATAATTTTTATTTAAAAAATACAAAACCTTTCTTGACTAATTTTTCAAGAGAAATCCTCAAACCAACTCATCCTCTCCTGCCCCCTGCAGTGGGCAAGACCAGCTGTCCCACAGGAAGGCATGCAGTAGTTGTAGCCTTGTTGGTTCCCCAGAAATGCCAACCGATCAGCCTGGGGCTTCATGCTCTCAGCTTCCCTTTGCTTTCTTTAAATGTTGACACTGAGTTTAGCTTGTTCCTGGCGGCATTTTCAGGCCGGGTCACAGGGGCAGCTCCAGGTCGGTTTCTGACCTTTAATGGAGGGGAGAACCTTTTTTGCATTGGTTTACCTCTTGCTGGATTTGAACCGGGTGTTCGACATGGACTAGAGTAATTGAATATTTGCTACAGAGGCTTGGCAGAATTCGATTTTCATTTTTTGGCCATTTCTATGGATAATATCGATGGTTATTTGAAAGCATTTTTATTAGAGGTTTATCGATTTAGATGGTCACAGTTGCGGGAAGCTGCAGTGATTTGAAGTCGCAGGGTCCTCGCCTCAGCACCTTTGTGTTCTTAAGGTGAACACCTTATCGGGAGCATGGGCGGGGGCCAGCTCCCCCCTTCATCTAAAGGGGGCCCTGCTCCAAGTGCTGGCGAACATCGTGATTTACACTAATGTACCTAATACGTTCTCAAGCAGCATTTTTCTTACTTTGCCTCTCTGTCAATGGGGGTGATTATCACTGGAAATATTTTTGCAGTGGTTTGTGGGTATCTGGTGAAAACAGCATTTACTGACATTTCCTCATACAAATAAAATCTTTCCAAGCCTCCTCATATGGGAGAGAATTATTTCAGGAGTGGGTGGGTCAGCTTTTGTGGCCTGCATCTTGCGGGAGGTCAGACTAGATGATCATAATGGTCCCTTCTGATCTTAAGTTCTATGATTCTATGATTCTATGATATGGTCTGTAGCCTGTTCAGAGAGGATAAAAGAGACAGATACCAGCTGGATGGACTTTCTCTGGGCAGCCATGCTGGGAACTCTCTTATGGTAACAAACTATCTCACTTTGCCAGCTAGGAAGGAAGCAAGGAGAATTTGCCCCCAATCAGCCTTTGCTGGGTTAAGAGGGGAGGGAAGGTGGTAGGGGCCGGAGAGGAATGATTCCCCTACTGGAGAGCGTGCAGGGTGGGGGAGGGAATGATGATGGGCAGTATGGGGAAAACTCCCACTGCTATTTCCAGATTCTTCTAAGGATCCAGATACGTCCTTCCGTGGGCTGGGTCTGAGCTCTGCAGCTGTCCCCAGTTTCTGAACTTGGAGGGAGGGGCTCGCCCCTCCAGACCAGGACTGCTCCCTGGTGCAGTTTGCTTGGGGTTTGGTTGGCTCAGCCAGGTTCCCCTCCTGTTTGCATGTAGTGACCCCTTCTGCCTCTCTTCTCCCTCTCTCAGGTCAGGGGAAGCACAGCTGCAATAACAGCAGGTGGAGATGGGGCGCGATCTGCTGCACCTGGGATTCCTTGTCACAGTTCTCCAGCAGCTAGGTAAATACTGGGCGTGTCACCGCACGGCTGTTCTGTCTGTGTGGGATCGGGATGGGGTCCCATGTGGGTTGAGGTCCTTCTCTAGAGCCCACCAGGGAGGGATCTGAGAGTGCTCTGCAGGCAGTAGTTAACAACACCTCTATTCTATTCAGGTCCATATGCCGGGCCCATCACCGTGGTACCTGATCAACTCACGACCTCCCTGGGACGCAGCTTAATATTAGAGTTGGCTGCCATTTTGAAACCGAATTTTGTTGCTGTTGTCCCAAACCAGCCCTGTCCTGGTCACAGAGGTCACTTACCCACCCAGCTGTGCTCATCCGCATAAGATCTTTTAATGCTCTGCCAGGCATGGCTGAGGCTAGTTGAAATAAGGTGTTTTGCACACAGCGCCACCTAATGGCTGAACAGTATAATACAGTTTAACCTTCCATTAGGTCTCCCCCTTTTCAGTTCTACATTCCCACCATTTACCACAGTTACCCTGCCACGCTCCCTTTGAAGTTCAGTACGGCCGGGTCAGGCTGTTGAGTGTCTCTGAATCGTGCTGGTTTCCTAATTACAGAACCTGAACGTGGAACAACTTGGTCATCTGGCTGGTCGGTTTGGAATCCTTGAGACTTCTTTGTGTTCTGCATCTGCCACCTGTAGCAGTTGCTCTGTCGATTGTTCCTGCTGAGGAACAAAGTGTGGGTGCTGATGGTTTCTGCTGAGCTCTTCACCGTCAGTCTCGATCACATAGGATCTAGGCACTTTTTATGACAGCGGGCGTTGTCCATCCTTTTTCTCCATCTGATTTGGCGTGAACACGGTCACCAGGTTCTAGACCCAGCAATTCTCTAACCGAGCGAGGTCTGTTGTATAAGTGTTCCCAAGCTCTTTTAGCTTTTTTAATCTGATTTGGCTACTCTCTTCATGCCTGGCCACTTTGAAGATAGATTCTTGCCCAAAGTTGGAGCAGTAATTCTGAGATGTCTTCCCAAAAGGATTCGTGCTGGACTATATCCAGTAACCGCTGTTGTTGTTGGTAACTCAGAAGAGCAAGGAATGGCTCTTCCTGGTATAGGATTTTCTTGGCTGCCAGCACAGCTCTCTCAGCCTCTCCATTCGCTTCGCTTGTGAGTAATGTGGGCTGCTAGTAATATGATCAAAATCATATTTTATTCAGAGTGACTTAAATTCTGCTGGGGACACTTGTGGTCCGTTGTCTGTCACTAGTTGTTCTGGAATACCAAAGTGAGCAAAAGTGTACTACAGTTTGTCAATACCACTGCGACATGTTATGTCTGCCGAGTACATTCTTTCTATATACCTGGAAGAATAGTCCTTGGTGACCAGATAATGGTATCCACTGAATTTGCATAAATCTGCAGCTAGTCTCTTCCAAGGTCTATCTGGTAGGGGTGTTTGTACCCGGTATGGTTCAGCATTGTCTCTGGATTTGTACTGGATCTCCTTTTAAAAGCCCAATATCCTCAAATCCTCTGTCACGTTCTTCCGTCTTTCACACTAGGCTGTCATGGCTGCCACAAGGCAGCTGCGAAAGCTGTTGGGGGTTCTTAGGTCACTGTCCTACGGAGAAGTGCCCTCCCCCGTTGTTGGCCTCAGCCAGAGCTCCCCAGTTCCCTGCTGAGTGGAAGTTGCTCCTGCCCCACGGCTGGCCACAAATGCACCCCCTCCCCCACAAAGCCTTAGCCTGTGTCAGGCCTTCGTCTGTCCCTGACTCCCTGCCCTCTCCTAGAAGCCATTTGATTTCCCCAATTCCCTGCTGCGTTTGGAAGCTGTTTCCCATGGCTGCTGTTCTCTGTGTGTGACTTACTGATGAGATGAGGAACATGGGTCCTGGTCATTGCAGATCCCCTTGTGCCTTTCCTCCAGGCCAGGCTATTCACGCCAATGCCTGTCTGGGGAGGTTGGAGCGACTCTCAGGCTGGGTGCATGGCTGGTAAAGCATGGAGGGCTCCTTCGGGTGAAACGGGAGTGCTTCAGTAAGCTCTGTTCTGCTTGGGTCGTTGCATTAAATCCTGTTGCCGTTAATTCAGTTGCTTCAACTGTGTCTTCTCCATGGAGTTATTTGATGAGGGGAGAGGGGCACAGCCCTGGGCTGACTGGCTCACTGGGATGTTGCAGTTCTGGTACCATGGTGGTGACAAGGCCTTAGGACTGGTTCACGGGGATGGTGTAGTTCTGGTGGCATAGTTGGGGGGAGGGGGCTAGGACTGACTGACTGAGATGGTGTAGTTCTAGGGTATGGTGGTGGTGGTCTCCGTGAGTTGATCTCCTTGATTTGCCCCTTCTCAGTCCATGACCCCAGAAAGGCCCCAAATGTCCAGTGGAACTACCGCAGACGTCATCAACCTCTACTTGAGCATCTACCGCTCGTTCTACAGGCCGCCCTTCGAGGACAGGACGTGGGTTAACGCCACAGGGCTGGCCCATGGCAACCCCACCCTGCACCTTGCTGGAGTCACGATGTCCAACCAAGGGAACTTCTCCTGCTGGGCGGGCCTGGGCTTCGACTGTGTGTCTGTGGAGGTGTAGCTCTGGGTCAGCGGTAAGTAGGAGGGAGAGGCGAGGAGGCACGTGTTGGGTGGAGAGGCCTCTAGGCTGCTTCGGCTTTCGGATTCAGCCTCGGGGAGAAGAGAACCTGAGAGCTGAGTGTCTATTTGAGCTCATCCCCGCCCCCAGTGGGCACCATACGGCCTGCCTGAACCTGGCAGCATGTGCGTAGCAGGGAGCCAGGCCCTTCTATGTACAAACACAGCCCCCACTTCTCAGAGTATCTGAGCTGCTCCCTATCCTCAATCCCAACCCCCTTGTGTGGCTGGGCCGGGCTGTCTACCCCATTGCACAGCTGGGAAACTGAGGGCTTGTCGACACTGAAACGCTACCCTGGTGCCGCTATGCTTCAGTATAGACACGACCTGCACCGACGGGAGGGGTTGTCCCATCGCTGTAAATAATCCACCTTCCTGAGAGATGGTAGCTAGGTTGATGGAAGAAGTCTCCTGTTGGCCTAGTGCTGTCTACACGGGAAGTTAGGTTGACTTAACTGTGCCGCTCAGGGGGGTGGATTTTTCACACCGGTGAGCGACGTAGTTATGCCGACCTAAATTTCTATTTTAGACCTGGCCTTAGTGTCCCGCATTGCTCCTAGCAAGGCAGAGAGGCAGCCAGCATATGCTGCTACTGCTGGCTTACCAGCATCCAGTACTTCCTGGCGTGAAGGTTTTTTTGCAAATGACTTTGTGCCTCAATGAGTTTATTATCATGCAAAACAGGACAAGCGGCACTGAGGGTCACGTTGCCCCGAAGAGCTCTGATGATGGTGACGGTGATGGTGACGGTGACAGTTTTCTTCCAGCCAGAAACTGTGTGCTTGTCCCACGGGACTGTTTCTTCCTGGTAAACACAGAATTAACTCGAATCCCGTAGCTTTCCCACAAACCCGTCTCCAAATCCAAGCGGTTAAAGGGCATGCCCCGAGACTGACTGCTCCCTTGGCACTCATTTATCCTCTCTCAGACAAACTCCTTCACGCAGCTGGCTTTATCAGCAAGTGCCCCTCCGTCTGGCTCCCCACTAACGACCTTCCGGAGTTTGGAAATGTGCCGGCCGCACAATAAGAGTGCGCAAGGGACGGGGGTTTGTGCCAAGGCAACAGCTCATCTGTAGCTACCAGGCGTTCTGGTGGGCGAGGGGAAAACCTGCTGCTCTTGGGAGCTGCTGTCCGGGCCACGGGTCCATAAACCTGCAAATGCCACTGCTTTCTGTGCTGTGGATCCGTAAAGCAGGGGACTGTCCGCTTCCTCTCTGCTCCGTGCCGGGGGCGAGATGGAGGGATCTAAAAGGATTCACTAGCTCTCCCCTTCCCCTCACTCTGAGATGTAATGGGGGAAACTCGCTCTCCCCACCATCTGCTCTATCTCCCAGTGGGATCCCAAGAACCCACTCATTCTGCTGGCTGTCTCCAATATCCTGGGATCTAAAGGGACCAGTTAGTCTGTCTGCTCGGTCCTGCGAGGGGATGGACAGCACAGTTGAAATGATCAACTTGGTCCCACTGCCATAATACCCAGGGAGTGAGTAGCCACATGCTGTGAGTGGAGCGTCACCCCCTGCGATCTGTAGTTGAGAAAGACACCGGACAGACAAAATGAGACAGTCGGAGCAGGAAACCTAATGAAACAACCGGCCAAACCAGGAATGGTTCAGCCTCTTGGCAACAGTGTCAAGGTGACGGGCACACATGGCAGCTCCACCCTACCCCCTGCCATGTGCACTTTGTGGGTGGGTAGAGGCACTCACCATGGTTTCGTGCCCAGGCAGCCTGAAAGTTGCTTTGTGTTTACAAAATGGAAATGTCACCCCCTGATTTCCATTTTTGTCAAAATTTTTGGGGTTTCCATAACCCCCCCCCAATGATTTTTTTTTTGACAGTTGGAATTTGGGGGAGGGGTTGACAAAAATTTTAAAAAAAATTGATTTCATAGATTTTTTTTTTGTGAGGGGGAAATAAATTAATTTCCCAATTATCTCTGTCCCTCCTGGCATTTGCGTGTGTATGCGCATTGGTGTATGTGCATGTGAGTGCATGTTGCAAAAAAAGTGAACATCATTCTGGGCTGTATTAGCAGGAGTGTTATACGCAAGACACGAGAAGTAATTCCAGGCGCGGCTCTAGGTATTTTGCCACCCCAAGCACGGCAGGCAGGCTGCCTTTGGTGGCTTGCCTGCGGGAGGTCCCCGGTCCCGCGGATTCGGCAGCACGCCTGCGGGAGGTCCGCCGAAGCCGCGGGACCAGCGGACCCTCCACGGGCATGCCGCCAAAGGCAGCCTGCCTGCCGCCCTCGCGGCGACCGGCAGAGCGCCCCCCCGTGGCTTGCTGCCCCAGGCACGCGCTTGGCGTGCTGGTGCCTGGAGCCGCCCCTGAGTAATTCTTCTGCTCTACTCCGCAGTGATTAGGCCTCAACTGGAGAATTGTGTCCAGTTCTGGGCGCCACATTTCTGGAAGGATGTGAACAAATTGGAGAGAGTCCAGGGAAGGCGACAACAATGATGAAAGGTCTAGAAAACATGACCTATGGGGGAAGATTGAAAAACTTGGGTTTGTTTAGTCTGGAGAAGAGAAGACTGAGAGGGGACATGATCACAGTTTTCAAGTATGTAAAAGGCTGTTACAAGGAGGAGGGAGAATTTTTTTTTCTTAATCTTTGAGGATAGGACAAGAAGCAATGGGCTTAAATTCCAGCAAGGGAGGTTTAGGTTGGACATTAGGAAAAACTTCCTGTCAGGGAGGCTAAGCACTGGAATAAATTGCCTAGGGAGGTTGTGGAATCTCCATCACTGGAGATTTTAAAGAGCAGGTTGGACAAACACCTGTCAGGGATGGATAATACTCAGTCCTGCCATGAGTGCAGGGGACTGGACTAGATGACCTCTCAAGGTCCCTTCCAGTCCTGTGATTCTGTGTGTGTGTGTGTGAGTGAAGGTTGATTTCCCTCCTCTGGCACTTTGAGTGCAGAAGGTGGGGGCCCCGCAAGGATACTTGCCACTCCAGGCTTGTATTAAACTCCCAAGGTTACAGCTTTTCACTGACCTTGGATTGGTAAATGCTGCCACCATCCAAGTGCAGAACCCCTTTGAGAGCCCAGGAAGGGACACTGGAGAATTCCTTTCCGTGGGTACCCTCAAGTCCTTTCCCAAAAGAAATCAGCTGTTGCCACTTGCTAATTTAAACAACATGTGCACAAATCTCTTAGACACCAAAAATTCAATTCTGTTCTTTAAAAAGGTAAATTTTATTAATATAAACAAAGAAAAATACATCTGGGAACTCAGGCTATTGCTAGATTTAAAAAAAAAACAACTACAAGGATTAAGCACAAAGAATAGCTTTCTTGAGGTCCAGCTTAAAGGTTACAAGCAAAACAAAAGTAGATAATCATAGATTATTAGGGTTGGAAGGGACCTCAGGAGATCAGTTAGTCCAACCCCCTGCTCAAAGCAGGAGGTTAGCCCAGAGGAATCCACAAGCCATAAAGAAATAAAAGAAATAAACCTATTCATGTCTTCCTAGACGTTTCCTGATCTACTTACATATTTGGGGTTTTAAATGAGTAGTTTCTAGGTATGATACTGATAATTTTTCATACCTGACCCAACTGTCTTCCAGCATAGCCCTGCCCTATCCCCTCTCTCCAGGAGAACAACAACAGACAGACAAAAGGGGAGTCTTTGTTTCAATTTTAAAAAGTTCTTGCCTTCCCATTGGTTCTTTTGGACAGGTGCCGACTCACTTCCTTTTACCTATGCATCGCAGTGAGACTCTTTAACCCTTTAGAGGTAGAGCAATTACAGGCAGGCTCCTAGGCGAGAGGGATAGCTCAGTGCAGGGGTCGGCAACCTTTCAGCAGCGGTGTGCCAAGTCTTCATGAATACACTGTAATTTAAGGCTTCGAGTGCCGGTAATACATTTGAACATTTTTTAGAAGGTCTCTCTGTAAGTCTATAATATAGAACCAAACTACTGTTATATGTAAAGTAAACAAGGTTTTCAAAATGTTTCAGAAGCTTTAATTAAAATTAATTCAGATCTTATTAGTTTAGTGTGATCCTTGCCCTTGCTTTTCCTTGCTGAGTTTTCCAATGTCTGGTGGCACCTATTTAGATACTTTAAGCTGCACACAGGCTTCTGAGTTATAAGTTGATAACCGGCAGGCAGGAGGTCAGTGGCTGGAACCCCTGATCCGCAGCTGAGGTGAGTGGAGCTGGTAGCTGGTAGGGCTGAGCAGGGCTGGAAGCCTGGACTCTGTCTGGCAGGGGGCCTGTGCTGGAACTCCAACCGGAAGCAAGGGGAGTGGGGCTGCGGCGGGGACCCCTGTTGGCAAGGGGCCAGCAGCCAGAACCCCAGAGCAGCGGGGGGCTGACCGCTGCCGCTCTGGGGTTTCCACCACCAGCTCCTGCCAGCTGGGATCTCAGCCTGCTGCCAGCCTGGGGTTCCATCCCCCAGGCCAGCAGCTGGGCTGAGTGGGACCGGTGGCCCCACCCCGGCTGGCAGGAGCCGGCGGTGGAATCCCCAGAGCGGCGGTGGACTCAGCAGCTCAGCCCGCCCCGTGTGCCATGAAAAATCAGCTCACGTGCCACCTTTGGCACACATGCCATAGGTTGCTGACCCCTGGCTCAGTGGTTTGAGCATTGGCCTGTTAAACCCAGCGTTGTGAGTTCTATCCTGGAGGATCGGGGGCAAAAGTCTCTCTGGGGCTTGGTCCTGCTTTGAGCAGGGGGTTGGACTAGATGACCTCCTGAGGTCCCTTCCAGCCCTGGTATTTTATACCAGCTGGCTGGCTGTTCATAAAAGAGAGATACCCTCCCCCCTTCATTTATCACAGCTTGTATATGTGTATGTGTGTGAGTGTATATGAATGTGTTGTTACATGGGCATGTGTAGTTCTGTGTGTGGATGTGTGCGCATGTGTGGATGTCTGCACTTGTGTGTGTTTGCATCCGTTCACACGTATGGATATGTGTGTGTATGTGAGTGTATATGCATGTTGTAGCGGGTTGGTTACCCGCTTTTGCCCTGAGGGGTTTAAAAAGTGGCCTGGCAGGGCTTGAAGGCTGCAGCTCTAAAAGCTGGGCTGATTGGGGAAGTGGCCGCAGCTGGGCCACATCCTAATCAGGCCACAGCTGGCCTGTATAAAAAGGCCAGGGAAGCCAGGAGCAAGTGGACTCTCCCTCTGCCTTTAGAGGGAGAAGGGCCTGGCTGCAGGGAGCTAGAGGAGGGGGGAACCTGCGTGAAGCAGGGCTGGGGAAAGGCAGAGGAGCTGGGGAGCTCCAGCCTGGAAAGCCCCAGGCTGCGGCCTAGCATAAGGCCAGTAGGTACTGGGGGTTGCAGGGGTAGGCCAAGGCAGCAGGTCCAAACCCCTTTGCTGATGATGAGTGGCCGATACTGCAGCCTGCCCCAGTGAACAGGGGCTAGATGGAGACTGGGCAGTAGCCAATACTGAGGCAAAGTGGGGATAGTGGGGTGGGGGTTCCCTTGGGTGGGGGAGACCCAGTTAAAGGGGCACTGGGGTCCTGGGAGGGACACAGGGCCCAGCAGAGGACAGGTGGATCACCGGCCTGCAGAGGGTGCTCCGGGCTGGAATTTGAGCTAATGCCCGGGGATGACCAGCAGGAGGCGCCACAGGGGTGAGTCGGTCCGTCTACAATGTATATTTGTTTGCTATTGTGCGGGTGTGTGTAGTTCTGTGTGTGGGTGTGTAGCTCTGTGTGTGGCTATGTGCACATGTGTGTGGATGTGTGCACACATGTGAATGTATGTGCATGTGTATATGTGTTTGTAGAATTCAGACCAATCGCTGTTCATGTGGATTTGAAGAAAGCGCATTAAAGAGTAAATGTTCCCATTGTCTTTACCAAGCAGCATCATTCCTGGTGTGGAGCCAGTGTTGTGGTGAGACACAGCACAGCCAGGTCCTTCCTGCCCGGCAGTCTGAGAGCTGGGATCTAGCCGGGCTGGATGGCCGTGTGACTGGCCGGAGGAGTAGCCACAGAGATAAGCCCCCAATGCGGCAGTGGCAAGCCAGGAGACAGGCTGCCAGGCGTCAGGAGCCAGCACTCACCCTCCCACCCAGGGGCTGGAGGTTTATGCACTGGACCCCACGCCTGGACCTTGCGACTTTGCTACGCTGGGACAACCGTGCACTGGGGCCAGGAGGGAAGGGGAAGGGGGTAAAGGTTCATCCGTCCATGGGGTTTTTCACACTGCAAGGTGGGAAACTGAGGCAAAAAGCCAAGGGTGGAGATTTGAATTAATATTTGCCTGTGTTTGAGCCACCGTTGCTGGGTTTTCCCAGTTCAGGGCTCTGCTCCCTCCCCCTGCAGTAAAAGGGCTCTCTCTGTGTATACACTGGCTCAGTGCTCGGATTGGGGAAGGGTGCCCCGGGCCAGGGGACGGGAGGAGGGGAGTGAAATTTGGGCTCGGTTGGGTTTGTAATGTGAAGGGAACTCCTCGAAATCGCCACCCGGCCCTCGTTACTGCTGACAGCAGCTGGCAGAAGGATTCCGTCCCCTCCCATGTCACTTTCCTTGCTCCTCTCCATCTCCTGCCCTGCCTCCCCCTCTGCCTTGCCCCCTGTGCGCCCCAGATTCTTCTTCCCCCTGTCCTCAGTTTTCTGCACCCCCCCCCAATTCCTCCATTGCCCACAGTCTTCCCCTCCCCGGCCCCCTTCCCCACCCCTTTAGAGTCTCCTCTCCCCTTATGTTTACCTGCCCCAAGTAGGCAGGGATAGCTCAGTGGTTTGAGCATTGGCCTGCTAAACCCAGGGTTGTGAGTTCAATCCTTGAGGGGGCCACTTAGGGATCTGGGGCAAAAATTGGTCCTGCTAGTGAAGGCAGGGGGCTGGACTCAATGACCTTTCAAGGTCCCTTCCAGTTCTAGGAGATTGGTATGTTGCCAATTACCAACTTTATTACCTAAGTGTCCTCCTCTGCCTCTAGATTCCCAGCCCTCCCCATGTCTCTTCCCACACATGCTCGTTCACTGCCCCAAGAGCCCCCAACACCCCACGTGGTGCCTACTATGCACCTGCTCCTCACAATACCCTTCCCTGCCACTGAACCGCCTCACCTGTGCTGGAGGCTGCGGGGTCCCGACAGCTCGGGGAGGAGTGTGAGGTGGCTGCTTGGAAGCAGCCTCATGGGGTCTAGAATGAGGGAGTTTCTTTGGAAAAAGAAAAGGGGAGCTTGAAACGGGTGCTCTGGGGGTGGGTCTGGACACCTGCAAGGATTCCAGGCAATTGAAGCAGGAGGCAGCTTGAGCCTGGATGGGTCTTTTTTTGTAGGAGGCAAGAAAAAAAACCCCAGTGCGTGTGGGGGAGCAGGCGGCAGCTCCTTCCCCCAAATGTGACTGTTGGCAGACCTAACAGAAACAGGCCATGGCACAAATAGCTGGACTAGCCTTGGGCGAGAGAGAGGCCAGCAGGGAGGGAGGAGGCAGCAACCGGCCCCAGAAAGGAAGGGGTGCGGTAAGTGGGGAGCCAGCAGACAGGGGGCCAAGGAGCGCCAGGAACAGAGCAGAGAGGGGGAAAGTCCAGTGCAGGTGGGACAGACAGTAGGAACAGGAGGGAGAGCCACAAAAGGGCCAGTCCCTGGAAAGAGGCAAGGGGGAAAGAGGAAACACTGAAGGAAGAACAGGGAAGTTAAACAGGAAGAGAAATAACTAAAGAGCCTCCAAGTAAACTAAGAAACTATTAGAAAAACCATTGCTAGCGAACTGGGAGAAAAGGAAAGCAAGAAAGAAAAGTAAAGGGAAAAAGCTGTAATGCAAGATCAGCAGTAATGAAAGAGAAACAGATTCAGAAATAAGGAGGAAGTGAGCCGTGGTGCAAGTGAGAGACTAGGAAGGATTGTAAAACAAAACATCCAGACTGTATTGTAAGGGACACAAGGTGAAGTGACAGGAGAAGAGAAACTGGCAGAGAGCACAGAGACTTGAAGCCAGAAAGCAGCACAGGGCTAGTTGTTCCATCACGAAGCCAGGCCATTGCATGAGGAATATCTGTCTTTATTTAAGCTGGAACTCAAACCAGTGAACAAAGAGTGCACAAGAGGATTGCTCAGGATATAACCCAACATCCAAAAACCTTTTCCGTTTTCAGCCGCTGTACATCCCCCGTTTGGAGGAAAAGGGGACGTATATGGGTGGAAGGAGAGGGAGCGAGAGCCAGGAGCACTGGGCCTGGTGTGAGACCTCAGGCCTGAACCATAATCAGCAAAGTCAGGCCATATTTTAAAGCAGATGCTTACAAGTTCGCTGTCTGATACATGACCTTGGTAAAAGTACTGCAAGCGTGGCTAAAACTCAGGCACTCCTGCGAAGCAACAGATACCAGGTATGTGGATCAACGCCCTCCAGAAGAATAGCCCCGGGACATCATGACCTAGCCAGATAAGAGGAATTGACAGAAGTGATGGATAGGGGTGTTTTGTCTGAGACACGATACCAGGGGAAGTAACAAGCAGATGTCATGAAGCATGTGAGATGGTAGGTAAGTTGTTTGTCCATCTATAAATGTCGGGGTTCCTCGCCTTAACCTTTCATGTGGCCTAGGGGACAGCAGAGACTCGTCTGCTGACTGGGCACTCATGTGTTAGTGTACCTGTAACCACGGAGCCAGGGCACTAGGATGGTGCCTTGAGAGCAATACACCTGGCCGAATGCCTTTGTCACCGAACTGTGCCAGTGGTCATTCTCGCTGGCTCCTGTTATTGAGGTCTGCTGAACCAGCTATCCTCGCAGGGCTGGGACAGCTTACTGAGAGAGCATGCACACACGCCGGCTGATAACACCGTGGGGTTGATGGTCTAGTGCCGCTGTTGTCTAATTCAAAATTCTGTTATTTCCTAAATATAAATTGTTACCTCTAGTGAGTTTAGCTAAGCAACTAGTAGTGAATATACAGTAGATTACAGTACTAGCTTAGTGTTCACGGTGTAGGCTGAAGCAGTAGCTTCTGCAGAAGCTAACTCTGATTTACTTTTGATTATTCCTCACTTAATTGATTTCTACTTCACCCCCAGCTGATTGAGAGAAAACATAATCTGGCCTAGATTGCCTCTGCCTCTTTATTGTTCAGACTGGGAACACCTCAAAGGTGTTGTTATATGCGCCAAAACAGACCGCCGGTGTGGGGAGTGATTCCACGGGTGAGGCCTGCGGTGTCTCTATCGATCCCAAGCTCCCCACCCCTAATGCTGGCCCTTCTGCCACCTCCTCATTGCCCCCCAACACCAGCCCCTTGGGGCACCTCCCCCCTCCATCATGCCACTGTACCCCCCATACTGGCCCCTCTGAGCACCTCCCCATTCCATCACCCCACTGCACCCCCAATACCAGCTCCTCTGTTGAGGTGTGAGCGTGAGGAACGGGGGTGGGACCTGATGTGGGGGTAGTAGGGTCTATCCGCTCGCCTTGGCTCCTGTAGCCATCCTGGGGCCAGGAAGGGGACAAGAGAAGGGTGACAAAGGCAGCTGGAGGGAATGGGGTGGGGAGTCCTGGGGAGCAGCAGCCCCCCAGTGGAGAGAAGCTGGAGCCACAGGGCCGGCACAACCCATTAGGTGACCTAGGCGGTCACCTAGGGCACTAACATTTGGGGGGCGGTGACCGGACCTTCCATCATCTCTGTCGGGGGCGGCATTTTGGGGGTGGGACCTTCCACCACCTAGGGCGCCAAAAAAGCTGGCGGCGCTCCTGGGGAGCCACAGTGGCCATGCCTAGAGCTCCATTCCCCCTGCGGCTCCCACCCCGGTTCCCCACCCCACATAGAGGACCCTGGGACGCGGTCCCAGCCCACCCCCAGCTGTAGCTGCAGGGACAGAGAGGGACCGAGTCCGGGCAGGTGCACAGAGTCCCTCCAGGGGGAGCGGCACCCCAGGGGATGGGGGTGGCAGAAGTTGGCCATGGGGCAGCAGCATTAGGGAGCTGGCATCTCGGTCCATCCTTCAGCAGGCCCAGCTGACACCCAGTTCCAGAAGCAGCATTGGGCACAAGTCCCCCAACCCCTGCCCACCAGGCTGTGCCAGGGGTCCGAGTGCCAGGTCAGCTCTATGCCCTGCCCCCCTGCCTTGATCTCGTGCCCCAGTTCTCTGGACTTTTCTGCCCCAGTCCCCCGTGTTGCGGCTTCTCACACCTCCCAGTCCTTGGTTCTCCAGGCGGGGTCTGTGCTCAGCTCCCCTGCTGCAAAGCAGGGAAATCCAGCTCTCTGTGGGGCTCTGCTTGCCGGGCCTCATTGTCCTGAGGACTCAAGCCGGGGATGTCTCACTGACAGGGGGTCAGCCTGGGCCAGTCTTTGTGAATGACCCATTCAGGCTCAGACAGCCCGGCCAGCCCCCGCCCAGCTGTCCCATATCCTGCCTTTTCCCCCACGGGGTAGCCATGCAAAATATAGGGGAAACTGAGGCACACAAGATTCCTTGAAATCTTGCAGAACATTTGTCACAACTTGATCCTCCCTCCCCTCAACCCTGCTGGACAGTCACCCTCCTTGGCTTATTTCTTCCCTCCCCTATTTTTCATTTTCATTCCTTTATTTAACCCCCCCTCCCCAATCACTGAATATACCCACCCCCACTGGAGCTTCCTCCACAAGAGAGGAGCTGCTCCCCAGCGGGCTGGGGGTGCAGGAACTGCTTTGCTTGGCTCCCTCCCTGCTCTCGTGCACAGGGCCAGCGGCCCCCTGCATCAGCAGAACGGCGGGGCTGGAGCTGCCGGAGGCCAGAGCCAGCGGCTGCGAGATGCTTCCACTCTATTGTCGGCCTTTTGTCATCCCCCAGACAATGGAGCAAAGAAGAGCATGTGGGGGCGACTCTATAAAAGCCCCGTCCCCCGCAGCACCCTGCGCTCTCGCTGCCTCCAGCGGATCCCCAGGCACACAATATACAGCCGCAGCAAAAGCAGGAGCTGATCCACTGAGTGACTTGTCAGCCCTCATTAGCCATGGCCTCTCCCGCCGGCCAGCACTGAAGGTAAATTACGTTAGTCCTCCTCTAGCAGCCCTGAGTTCTCCCCACTGTCCCCCCTCAATTGATCTGGCTGCCTGTCTGTCCCCACACCCTCATCTATCTATCTATCCTCATACACCCCATCTATCTCTTCCCCCCGCCTCCCATCTATCTAGCCTATTCATTCTCTGGTCCCACTGCCAGGAACCACATGGGAATTAGCCGCCCAGTTCCGTTGCTGGAGCGAGGGGACACATCTACACTGCAGCTGGAGGTGTAATCGGGGGGGGGGCAGTTGCCCCCATGCATTGTGGCATGGGGGGGGTCTCCAGTCCACCCATGCTCTGGGAGTGCGTGGGCAGGGCTCTGGGCAGGGGGTTATAAGCAGCCCTGGAGGCGGGCGGCTGGACGGTTCTGCGAGGTGCAGAAAAGCCACGTCTGGGCCACTGGCTGCTCCCTCCGCTCTGCCCAGGGGAGGCAGCTGTTTCCTCTGACTCAGACACAGGCTTCAAAACCCTGTCCCCCCCTCAGGCCCGGGGGGCGGCCCCCTGTGGCTGCTGCCCCCGTCCTCCCTCAGGCCCAGGGGGGGCCCCTGTGGCTGCTGCCCCAGTCCCCCCTCAGGTTGGGACCAGCTGTCCCAATTAGAGTGGCTTAGAGTGACCAACTGTCCCAATTTTATAGGGACAGTCGCAATTCTTGGGTCTTTTTCTTATATAGGCTCCTATTACCCTCCCACCCCCTATCCCAATTTTTCACATTTTCTGTCTGGTCACCCTACTGTGGCTGCTGCCCCTGTTCCCCCTCAGGCTGGGGGCGGCTCCCTGTGGCTGCTGCCCCTGCCACCTCCCAGTTCTGGGGAAGGGGCGTTCCTGCTGCTGTGGCTCCTGCCCCTTCCCTTCTCTGGGGAGCCACCTCCCTCCCCCACAAGGAGACGTGGGCATAACAGACCCCAGGGCTGTCCTGGCCTCGGCCTCCCGCTGCAGTGCCCAGGGCAGCTCCTCATGAACCTTGGGAAGCAGGGGGGAGACCTGCCGACCTGTGACATCGACCCACTTGTTCTGCCCCACAGCCCAACCCTGATACCCCGGGGAGAGGGGGGAGAAGGAGATGGGGGATGGCCTGTGCCCCCCCCAGGGCGGTAACCTGGCATCTGCTGCCAGCCGAGCAATGATGCAGCCCAGCCCAGAGCGGGCCTTGGGGCAGGGCTGGGGTTTGGAGCAAAGGTTCCAGGGACCGGTTGGTTTGAGATTTGGCCACCGATTCAGCACCCACAGCCCACATGGTGCAGCCCAGCTAGTCTGACTCAGCACTGACTTCCTGGCACCCTGCTTCTGGCCATTGTCCTGTGCTGGGCACAGCGCTGGCACGCTTGGCATCACTGTGCTTGGCATCTTGCTTGGCAGTGCCCGGAGTGTCTCCTGGGTTCCTGTCGCTAAGCAACAACATGGACCATAGCGACGGCTGCCCGCCGCCCCGTGCCCCCTGCGCTGGGCATTCTCCAGCACTCCCTGCCAGGCTCACAGGACACGCCCCAGGCAGTCTGGGGAGAGGGATGGATCTGATCCACCCAGAGCTCGAGTTGCTTCCCTGGGGCGTCTCCCAGGCAGGAGTTCTGGTCCAAGTTGGCTCCTTTGCCGCATGTGGAAAGCTGAGGGTTCTGACCCGGGCCAGGGCGAGGCTGGGCCTGCAGTGCACATGTTCCCCCCATGGCGCCCTGCCCACGCCACTCAGTCCCAGCCCCGTCGGACCATCAGTTCTGCCGATTCGGTTTGGGTCTGAATTCCCCTCCCACCAGGGGCCCGTCCCAACCCAGCCAGCTCCCTGCAGCTCTGGCAGGAGCACGTGCCCAGGCACCCTTTTGACATCAGCTCTGACTCAGCTGGGTCCCTTCTTGCTGTGAAAACATCACAAGCTCAGCTCATTGTTGGGAACAAAAGGGCCCGGTTTGCCTGACGCAGGAGATTTCCCCCTGGACCTCTTCCCCCACGTCCCCGGAGCATCCCTGCCAGCGGGAGGCTCCCAGTCCTGGCCTGAGCCAGGAGCATCTGCTGACCCGGGTGGCTTTTAGGCCTGTCCCTCAGTTCTGTCTCCGGCTCTCCCATGTGTGGCAAGTTGGCAACCCCCAGCTGGCACCTGCCCCACCCAGCTACAGCACAAGGACAAGCACAGGCTCTACCAGGGCAGCTGAGCTGGGCCTGGGGCCTGCACGCTGCTTGGGTGAAGCCAAGAGGAAGGGGAGCACGCATTGTCCATGCCTGTAGCTGCACCATCCCTGGCATTGGGGGAACAGCCAGCCTGGCTGTGTCATGCGTCAAGCTGCAGAATGGGCTGAGACCCAGTGGGTTCCTTACTTCCAAGCACTGGCTCAGAGGGTTTGCCGGACTGGATCAGAACCATGGTCCATCTAGCCCGGTATCCAGTCCCCTGGCTCTGGATCAGGGGCTCTTCCCACGCTGTGCCAGGCAGTCACCCCGTGCGGGCTCACTCTCCTGCAATCAGCAGCGGCCAGTGTCTGATGGGTCAGAGCAGGGTCTGGACCTCCCCCCTCTGACTCCCTGGCCGCAGACACAATGTTGCACGTGTTGGGCGGGGGACATTCCCTCCTGATCCTTGCATGATGCTCACGCCCTGAAGCATGAGCTGACTTACGCCTATCTCACCTCAGATACCTGCAGAGAATTCTCCTGCCCGCTTTGAAATCCAGCCACAGCCCTTGGCTCTGCAACTCCTGCAGCAGGGAGTTCCCCAGCTCTGCGTGACGTGAAGGGCCATAGACATGTCTGCCACACAGCCCAGGCAGTGGTAACTCTCTGCTGGGCCTTCTCCTAGGAGGCCCCATCTCCTCTTGTCCTGGTGCAGGAGAAAGACACCCCCCAGCCCCGCCCCGCAGGACCCGCGAGCTGCCAGCCATGTACACCTTGATGGGAGGCGGGCTATTGTGTGCGGTCTCAGGCCTGGTCCTTCTCATCGTTGCCACGGCGACCGACTTCTGGATGCAGTATCGCTACTCGGAGAACTTGAGCAACCAGGGGCTCTGGAGGTTTTGCGTGAGCGGCAAGTGCCACCCCCACACCGTCAGCATTGGTGAGCAGCGCCCGGGGCTGCCCCCCCAGCGGGCACAGGGACCAGGAGGGTGATGGCTGCAGGGACAGGCAGTCCAGCTCTGGGCCCCGGGAAATGGCCTGGATGGGACCGAACGGGCTGTGGCTTGTAGATGTACAGGTAGGGGCGCCCGACCGGGTCTGGTTCAGCGTGGCTTCTGCTGGCTCGGTCGGGGGTGCCCCGTCTGACCCAGTCCCCGGGAGAGACCCTGTGATGAGATGGCCTGATGGTGGTGCCCAGTGGGGCGGGCAGAGAATCTTCCCCTGGGTTTCCCCGGCAGAGCCCCTGCCTGGCATCCTGGCTGCTGGCTAGTGTGAGCACAGCTGCCCTCTTGTGGCCACAGCCTGCCCCGGCCACCAGCCGCGGATGGGTGGAGGTTCCCTGGAGCTCGGAGTGGGGGGGGGTCCCAGCCCTCGCCCGGATGCCCAGGGCTGTGCAATGCAGCTGACACGCATCCCGCTGAGGCTGCTTTGATTGACACTAGGACCTGGCCCCATAATATGGAGAGGACAAAGTGGGGCTCGATGCCACCACCCGGCCCCAGCGGCAGCCCCGTAGCCCTGGAAGGGGCTGAAGTGAAGGCCCAGGTCTGGCCTCTCCTGATCTTGCCAACTCCAGGCTGGGCTCGGAGTCCGAGCTTCCCCAGCGCTGGCCCAGCTCAGAACTGGCCATGGGGGTGGGCTCTGGGCCGGCCGCAGACATACCTCAGTTCCCCTCTCGGGCACAGCCAGTCCAAGGGGAGGCGGAGAGTTTCCATCGGACCCTATAAAAAGCCCAGTGGCTTTGCAGCGCTGGCCCCAGCTGAGCTACTGAGCTGGCCTGTTTCGGGGTAGCAGGAAATTCTGGAGTGGGACATTGAAACCCGGCCTGTCCTCAGGGGGTGGAGGGGGGGGGAGATTAAAAAGCCCCGTGCCTCCCTTCCTGGCCCTTAGTCTCCCCGGCTGGGGCTGCCACTGACTCTGGGCAGAGAGAGCACAGGACCAGGGAGCGTTTCACACTTTAGGGGCTGGTCTGCCAAGGACCTGAGTCTGCTACGGCTGCCGGCTAAGGGCACTGCCTGGGGGGCTTGAGGGCGCGAGGAGCATGGAGGGCCCAACATTGATTCTGCAGGAGGACCTGGGATGGCAGCTGTCACCCATCTGCAGCTGATGGAAATCTCCTGAGGCTTGGCCTGGCCGGAGGCTCCGTCACGGGAGCGCCACCGGCGGGAGAGCAGAGCGACACTGCTGATGCCCCTGGGGTTACACTGGTGTAACACAATAGAGAATCTGGCTGAGTCTGAATCCAGATCAAAGCAGGATGGGGGTAACTGGGAGCGACCAGCAGTGAGGAATCCCCCTGGCTCTGCGAAGTCCGAGAGCCCCTAGGATGGAGCAGTGGGGTGGAAGCTGCTGCTACTTCTCAATGTGTTTCGCTTGCTGCCTTGGGGATCCTCGCATGTAGCCTTGTACCCTGCCCCTCGGGGAGCCCTCGCTGGGATCCCCAACTCCCTGCCCCTCGGGGAGCCCTCGCTGGGATCCCCAACTCCCTGCCCCATCAGGGAGCCCTTGCTGGGATCCCCAGCTCCCTGCCCCTTGGGAAGCCCTCACTGGGATCCCGCACCCCCAGCCCCCTTCCCTGCCCCTCGAGGAGCCCTCACTGGGATCCCGCACCCACAGCCCCCTTCCCTGCCCCTAGGGGAGCCCTCACTGGGATCCTGCATCCCCAGCCCCCTTTCCTGCCCCTTGAGGAGCCCTCGCTGGGGTCCCCCATTCCCAGCCCCTTTCCCAGCTGTCAGTCGGTGCTACTCTCCCAGCTTTGGAACAGTCTCTAGGAGGAAGCCTTCTGTGGGCCAGACCCCCGAGGGGTCTCTTCCTCCAGGTAAGCCAAGCAGCCTCACCCGCCGAGACTGAACCTCTGGGGCTCCAGCCCTCCTGCTTCACCCCGTGAGCTCTGCTCAGCGAGTCCAGCTGAGACAGCCCCTGAGAGAGACGTGTCCAAGCCACAGGGATTATCCTGAACGCACCTCGCCCAGCATTTGGAGTGACACTCACCCAGCGCTGTCAACGCTGTCGGGTTTATGGGTCAGCTGGAACCCAGCACAGGAAGGCCCCCAGAGGGTTAAAGCACAGACCCCGTGGAGCTGTAGTGACTGTCTCTGGCTGACCCCCTTGGGCAGTTCCCAGGTGGGAGCCCTGACTCCTTCCAGCAGCCAGCTCTGCCCCCCGACCTCCCACCGCTCCAGTCCTTTGTTCTCAAGGGGGAGGGTATTGCTCAGCCTCCCTAATACCCCACAAACGTCCTCCACCGGCCCTGCTGCGTCGTTCCCCGCCCCGTGGTCACTGTCCTACCCGGTCTGCCCAGGTTCTCGCAGCCCCTCTGCTAATCAGGCAAACACCCAGGTTCCAGTACGCAGCTCAGAGCAGTTTCACGCCCTCCCGTAGGACTGGGCTGGTAGGTGTCACTAGCAAGGGGCACATGAGGGGTTTTCAGGCAGCCCCGTGTCCTTTTGCCACCCCAGGCTCTTAGGGTTTGAAACTGTGCTGGGGTCCTGCACCCCCTCCTCTGCCAGGGAGTGAGAAGGGCAGGGAACCCTCATTCCCCCAGATGTCGGCCATCTGGGCTGCCGCCTGGGGTGTCCTGACCCCTAGGTTGGAGTCGGGAGTGACCCCTTGAGCACTTGGTCTTAACCCAGGATCCTTCCTGTGTCTGCACACGGCTCTGAGCCATAGGTGGGGCAAATGGCCCCAAGGGGAACCTTAACCCAGGTGGCGCAGCATCCAACGGGCTTTGACCACACATGGTTTGACCAACATTCTCTCTGTCCCAGAATCTCTCCGCCCCACGAACGTCTCCCCACTGACTACCACCTCCCGCTCCCAAAGGGCTCAGATGGGTCTGAGCCCAGCAGTGTACAACAGGACATGTGCACCGGTGCCAGGAGCGGGAGCCTGTCTGCCAGGCCCCCTGTGCCCTCGAGGGGTTGGCTGGGTGGCTGCTTTCCTCCGAAGGTTCAGTCAGATGGTTCAGTCTCTGAGCCTGAGCTACAGGCAGCCTTGGCTGGGTGTTCACCAAGTGAACCCTCCGACGGTCCCGTCTGGCCCCTATTTCATCAAGCCTTGGGCATCCTGCCCACTTGGGCCGTTTTCCTACAAATATCACACCACTGAGGTCCCTTGTCTGCTCCCCCCACTCTGGGTTTCCCTGAGTCCCACTTCTGCCTTCACTGGTTCCTTTTTCCAGGACCCATACTTAGGCCAATCCCCTTTGGACCTATTGTCCAAAACTCATCTGCCAACCGGCCTCCGCTACGCAGATCCTTCGGCTTCCCGTCCACCAGCCACATTTTCAGCTCGTGGGGACAGATCTCACAGAGTAGCTCCAACCCAATCAGGTTACACAAATCTTCCAGCGTAGCGACACCTGCAGGCTTTCACGTAGGGTCACACCTTGGGTCTTTTGCACACCCCAAAACCTTTTCCTATAAGCCTCAGGTGCCGAATCAAACCTAAGCATTAGAGCCTTTGTGAACTGTTCGTAGTCCCCAGTGTCAACGCCATCCCTCTGGCTGGGCACCTCTATGGCTTTGGGACCGAGTAAGGGGGTGAGACAGCAGAGCCGGTCCGCAGGGCCAGGAGGTTCAAATCACAAGCCTTCTCAAAGGCAGCGAGGTAGCCGTCTATACCCCCCTCCCTTAAACTGGGGCCACAATTTGGTAGCTAGATTCCTTGCGGGATTAGAATCTCAGTGTCTTTCCCCACTTCTCACCCCTCCTCTTCTCCATCTCCAGTTCATGCTTCTGCAGCTTCTCATGGTCTGCTAGGTCCTTCGCCCTCAGCTCCCACTTCAAATCTGTCAGTGGGGACCTGTGCTGGGCAGGGAACTGGGTTGTGAGGACACCCTGCTGCTGCCTCGGTCACTCTTGGACCCTCTTGGAACTCTACTTAGGTCAGGAACCTGCTTCTTGGTCTGATCATCTTTCTCCAGCCGCGCAATCAGCTGCACCTTGTTGAGCTTCCTGGCACTTTACCCTCTCTCCCTGCACAGATTTGCAATGTCCTTCTTAGGGAGGCGCTTATACGCCATTTTCTTGCTGTTTCCTTTAAGTACCCTTGTTTTACTGCTGCAAGGCACTTATTGCAAAATATAATACTGGTGCCTTCAGCATCCCACCGCTGGCACCAGCTGTCACGGCTCCACAGGATCAGTGCTACGCCTCCAGCTTTGGAACCGTCTCTAGGCGGAAGCCCTTCAGTGGGTCAGACCCTGAGGGGCCTCACTCTTTGTACACAGAGTAAGACCCACAGCCTCACAGCCTCTGGGGCTCCAGCCCTCCTGCTTCACACCATGCAGTCTGCTCAGTGAGTCCGACCCCTGGGAGAGACGTGTCCATTCGGCAGTGATTAACGCACCTCACCAAGGTGCCGTTTGCAGTGACACTCACCCGGCGCTGTAACAGCAGTCAGGTTTATGAGTCACCCGGAACCCAGCATAGCAAGGCGCCTTAGGTCAGCCCAGAGACCTGAAGGTTAAAGCACAGACCAGTCTGGTCAGCTCAGAGCCAGGCTGCATTGACCCCACAAGGTCAGGCTCTATCTGACCCCCTGGGGCAGTTCCCAGGTGAGAGCCCCCCACTCCTTCCAGCAGCCACTTCTCACCCTTCCCCCAGCTCACACCACTCCAGTCCTTTGTTCTCGAGCTGGGGGTCTGTGCTCAGCTTCCCTGCAGCGAGGCAGGGAAATCCAGCTCTCTGGGGCATTGCTTGCTGGGTGTGGATGTCCTGGAGACTGGGTTTTCCACAGTCCTTTGAGATTCTCCAGCGATACAGGGCGTGGCCTTGGCCAGTCCTTTTTAATGACCTGTTGAGGCTCAGACAGCCAGGTGTCATTCACCATGTCTCTTCGCCTGCCCTGAGAGCAAACAGGCCCCCACCCCCAGCTAGGTAACAATGAAACATATGGGGAAACTGAGGCACAGATAGAGGTCATAAAAATATTACAGAAAATTCCCACTTTGTCACACATACCCCTTGGGGAGCTCTCACTGGGATCCCCCACTCACAGTCCCTTTCCCTTCCCCTTGGGGAGCCCTCGCTGGGATCCCCCACTCCCAGCCCCCTACTCTGCCCCTCGGGGGGCCAGTGCTGGGCCCACATTGCATCCTAGTTCCCGTGAAGGCCTTGTCTCTCTTGGAGGCTGCATCACTGTGATTCTTTATTTTCAGGAGCGACTCTCCGGGTCGTATCTAGGATGCAGCTCATGCAAAATGCAGCCACTCACATCCTGCCAGGTACCCGGCCATCCTGGCTCTGTTCTGCTCCTTCTGCTGGCTCCTTCCTAGGCTTTACATTGACTCCTTGGGTTCCCCTGCTCCCCATCCAGGGCCCTGACTGTCTGTGGGCTGCTTCTTCCACCCCCGCTGTCTTCGTGCCCTCACGATCCCAGGGCCCTCAGGTGCCCACTCCCCACAGAGACTTTGCTCAGGGAAAACTCCCATTGGCTTCCTAGGGTTCAGCTCAGGGCCCATGCTGGGGTGCGGGCTAGGGGGATTCGGGGGCAGATTCTTATTGATCAGCACCAGCATGCAGGGCTGGCTTGCCAGTCGGGCCTCAGGGCAGGGGTGAGCTCCTTGGAAAGTCTGGCCCCAGTTTGGGGGGTCTGAGCCCTCCTGAATGCCAGCCCTAGCGTCCGTACAAGCTGCCCCCAAATTGCTGGCCCCGTCGGAACTGTGCGTCCCCGCCCCCAAACAAGGTGGGGCTGGGGGGGGCCGTCCAGGTGACCAGCTCCCCTGGGGTTGACGATCTCAGTCTTAAAGCCCTACCTACCTCCCCCAACCCAGCTGCAAAGAAAGACATGGCTCTAGGGTGCAGCCTTGGAGAGGGAAGGTGAGGGGCAGATAGGGGGCAGCAGCTCACCCCAGGGAAAGGGACTACATGGGGATTGGCTCGCGGGGCGGGGCGGGGCAGCTCAGGCCCCCAGACCCAGCATCTCTCTCTTCTGCATTGGTCCTGCTCAGCACACACCCTCCGCGCAGCGACAGACGCTGCTAAGCGCGGGAGGTGCTGGCCCTGCCGTTGGCCGGCTCCTCTGGCCCTTCCTCCCCTGCTCCTCAGATGAGATCCGGCTCCCGGCTCCCCTCGCCAATCTCCGGGTCCCATCGAGTGCTCCTCTCTCTCTCTGTCCCCTCCCTGCAGCCTTCTGGGACGCCACCCGGGCATTCATGCTGCTCTCCATCCTCTCCTGCTTCGCGGGCATCATCCTGGGCCTCACCGCCTTCTCCAGCAACGCCAGGGCATCCCGCACCCGCTCCGCCGGCATCACCCTGCTGATCGCTGGTACGTGGGCACCATGGGGCGAGGCGGCCACCGCAGGGCAGGGTGGGCACTACAGGGTGGGAGCCACAGGCAAGGGAGAAATGCTTATGAGATGATAAATGGGCATCTCGTTATAGAGCGTGCACGTCTCAGCCCATTACAAGGTGCCCTCCTCTGCCACCCGTATGCAGCCACCTCTGGGGTGAAACATCGGCGCCCGCTTAGCACCTGGTGAGAGGCCAGCAGGGAGGGGCAGAGCTGGGAAAGTAGCCAATATGAAGGAGCGGGTATGGCTCCTCCTACCCTACTGCCCCCCTGCTCTCTGCCACACCCCCGTCGTCTGGCCAGCAGGCACCACCTGCCTGGACTCTGCAGGCGGCACACAAGGCTGGCATGTGAGAGCCACGAGTCTCACCGCGACTGGTGGAACGGCTCCTCTGCAGGGCATAAGTGTCACCCGCTTGGGCAAAGGAAACTCCAGCGGGCGGCATTGGGACCCCAGCACTGCCCACGTCAGCCACTCACTGTCCCCACTTTAATAACAGACCAAAGCCCCTGAGCCAGGCAGGCTGGGACCTTAGGGTGCCCGGCTAGACCCCTCTGAGCTCTCGTTTGCTCTGGCTAGCACCAACCGCCAGACCCCGCCAGCAGGAGGTTGGGCACAACCGCAGCTCGCTGGGTGGCCTGGGGCTCCAGGCCTGCTCCCCGCTGATCCTCACCTGGCTAGGTGGAGGCTGCTGAGGGCTGAAAAGCAGCTCGGGGCTGGCCAAGCCGCTGCTGGCAATTCCCCGCTGTGTCCCCAGGCCTGAGGGTATCTGGCGACGGGGGGGTTTTCTCCAAGCCCTTCCTGGCTGGGCCCCACCCTGAGCTGCGAGCTCCAGAGCCCTGCAGGCCACCAGGGAGTCAGGTCTGCCCCACCCCAGCCCACCCCGTTCCATGCCACGCGGCCGCAGAGAGCCAAGGAGGCTGCTCCAGGCTGAGAAGAGCTCCAGCGGGCTCTACGCCAGCTAGGGGACGGGGCAGCACCCGGCGGGCGAGCGTCAGTACTGGCAGCGCCCCCCGGAGGGGAGAGTTTGAACGACTCCTCCCGCCGGCTGGATTCTGGCGCCGCTCTGGAAAGGGGCCAGGGCGTCACTGGGGGTGACAGGAAGGTGGCCAGGCCAGGAAGGAGATGCACCCGCAAAGCTAGTCTGGGCCTGTTATAGCTGGGCAGTTCGCCCACCCCTTCAGTGCCCCCGAATAATTCCTGGTGCGGAGCTAGTGTGCAAGTCCCCATTGCTGGGCTGGCAAAAGCGGGGGGCTGATCCGGCACTGCTCCTGGGGATGCTGCAGGGGCAGCTGGGGACAAAGCATCTCCAGCATGGGGACGGGGGGTAGATTAGCCACGGCTGCCCCCCGTGCGGCTCTGCCACCTTTCTCGGGCTCACCTGGCGCTGCCCTCGGTCCGAGCTGGGCCGGAAGGACCGGTCTGAGCATCCCTCTGGGGTTAACGCTGGGGGGAGGGCAGGATGCAGCCGCACTGGAAGGACAGACCCATCTCAGGGTTTGCTGCAGGCGCCAGAACTCGGGCCAGGAAAACACTCCCAGTCGGGTGCAGCAGAGGAAGTCCCAGAGTTGCCTGGCCGGCTTTGTGCAGCCCCCTGGCACTGCGGGATGGGGCGTGGCTCCCCCTGGCAGGGGTGATGGCAATGGTGGCTGCTGGCACGTGGGCCGGGTGGCACAGCTGGAGGAACTGAGGGTGGGGGGGACAAGGGCGGCAGAGTTGGGTGAGTGCACAGGTCATGGCTAACCCCGGGGGAGCTGCCTGGGACAGTGTCAGGGTGGGCAGGGCTGGGGGAATGGCTCAGAGTAGCCCCAGAGAAGAGACAGACCTGGGGTAAGGGTAGGAGCTCTCTCCTGTACAGCTCCTAACACGCTGCTAGGAAGGGTTTGGCTGAGTCTTTAGGGACGGGGCTGGCTCTGCGAGTGGGGGGAGCGGGAGTCCCATCAGGTCAGTGATTGGCCTGGCCTTCCAGCAGCACAGGACAGGGCAGGGGGCTCGGAAAGGGGAGCGACTCACAGACCCTGGGAGATGGAGGGAGGGAAAGTTCTCCCCGTAACCAATCGCGCTGAGTAAAACTGACACAAGGTGGTACTGAGCCATGCCAGGTCCCTGCCTTGTGGTGCCGCGCTGGGCCGGGGCCCTGCATTATGATGCCAATCTATGCCGGGTCTCTGCATTGCAGTGCTGAGCCCTGCCAGGTCCCTGCATTGCAATGCCTGGCCAGGTCCCTGCCTTGTGGTGCCACGCAGGGCCGGGTCCCTGCATTGTGGTGCCAAGCCAGGCCGGGACCCTGTATTGTGGTGCCAAGCTGTGCCGTGCTGCGTCCCTGCCTTGTGGTGCCACGCAGGGCCGGGTCCCTGCCTTGTGGTGCCGAGCCAGGCCGGGTCCCTGCATTGCGGTGCCGCGCCAGGCCGGGTCCCTGCATTGCGGTGCCGCGCCAGGCCGGGTCCCTGCATTGCGGTGCCGAGCCAGGCCGGGTCCCTGCATTGCGGTGCCGAGCCAGGCCGGGTCCCTGCATTGTGGTGCCACGCCAGGCCGGGTCCCTGCATTGCGCTGCCGAGCCAGGCCGGGTCCCTGCATTGCGGTGCCGAGCCAGGCCGGGTTTCTGCATTGCGGTGCCACGCCAGGCCGGGTCCCTGCATTGCGGTGCCGAGCCAGGCCGGGTCCCTGCATTGCGGTGCCGAGCCAGGCCGGGTCCCTGCATTGCGGTGCCGAGCCAGGCCGGGTCCCTGCATTGCGGTGCCGCGCCAGGCCGGGTCCCTGCATTGCGCTGCCGCGCCAGGCCGGGTCCCTGCATTGCGCTGCCGAGCCAGGCCGGGTCTCTGCATTGCGCTGCCGAGCCAGGCCGGGTCCCTGCATTGCGGTGCCGCGCCAGGCCGGGTCTCTGCATTGTGGTGCCGAGCCAGGCCGGGTCTCTGCATTGCGGTGCCGAGCCAGGCCGGGTCTCTGCATTGCGGTGCCGAGCCAGGCCGGGTCCCTGCATTGCGGTGCCGCGCCAGGCCGGGTCTCTGCATTGTGGTGCCGAGCCAGGCCGGGTCTCTGCATTGTGGTGCCGAGCCAGGCCGGGTCTCTGCATTGTGGTGCCGAGCCAGGCCGGGTCTCTGCATTGCGGTGCCGAGCCAGGCCGGGTCTCTGCATTGTGGTGCCGAGCCAGGCCGGGTCCCTGCATTGCGGTGCCGAGCCAGGCCGGGTCTCTGCATTGTGGTGCCGAGCCAGGCCGGGTCCCTGCATTGCGGTGCCGAGCCAGGCCGGGTCCCTGCATTGCGGTGCCGAGCCAGGCCGGGTCCCTGCATTGCGGTGCCGAGCCAGGCCGGGTCTCTGCATTGCGGTGCCGAGCCAGGCCGGGTCTCTGCATTGTGGTGCCACGCCAGGCCGGGTCCCTGCATTGCGGTGCCGAGCCAGGCCGGGTCTCTGCATTGCGGTGCCGAGCCAGGCCGGGTCCCTGCATTGCGGTGCCGCGCCAGGCCGGGTCTCTGGATTGCGGTGCCGAGCCAGGCCGGGTCTCTGGATTGCGGTGCCACGCCAGGCCGGGTCCCTGCATTGCGGTGCCGAGCCAGGCCGGGTCCCTGCATTGCGGTGCCGAGCCAGGCCGGGTCCCTGCATTGCGGTGCCGCGCCAGGCCGGGTCTCTGGATTGCGGTGCCGAGCCAGGCTGGGTCTCTGCATTGCGGTGCCGAGCCAGGCCGGGTCTCTGCATTGCGGTGCCGAGCCAGGCCGGGTTTCTGCATTGCGGTGCCACGCCAGGCCGGGTCCCTGCATTGCGGTGCCGAGCCAGGCCGGGTCTCTGCATTGCGGTGCCGCGCCGTGCCGGGTCCCTGCTTGGCGAGTGCATCGGTGTGAGGTGTTCTGTAAGGCAGCCCTGTGTCGCTGGCGCCTGCATGTGATGAGTGGAGTCAGAGCTCAGCCCCCCCACATCCTATGTTCGCCCCCACAGGTCTCTTGGCATTGCTGGGGCTGGCGGTGTACACTGGCGTGACGGTGAATTTCTTCGGTAAGCGCTACGCTAACTGGCGCTTCTCCTGGTCCTACATCCTGGGCTGGATCGCTGTCATCCTCACCCTCTCGGCAGGTACCTGCTCCTGGGGGCTCCCCAGCTGCTCCCCTCTCTGTGTCCAGGCCCCTGGGTGACCAGCATGGCACCCCAGCCTCCTTTCCATACTGCAGAGCCTGATGCCCCAACTTCCCAGGCCAGCCCCAGACCTGGCTCCCCACCCAACCCTTAGCTGAGATCCCGGCTGCCGGGAGCTGCACTCAGACGGCCCCACTGCCCAGCAGGGACTCTGCCACGAGGTGCTTGCCAGGAGCTTGAGCAGCACTGAACTCAGCTGAGCTTTCCTGAACTTCAGGGGTGTCTGGTCCATCAGTACCAAATTCACGGCCATGAAAAATGCATCACAGATTGTCTCCCTCTGTGAAATCTGGTCTTTTCTGTGCTCTTACCCTATACTGTACAGATTTCACAGGGGGACACCAGTGTTTCTCAAATGGGGGATCCTGACCCAAAAGGAAGTTGCAGGGGGGTCACAAGGTTATTTTAGGGGGGTCACGGTATTGCCATCCTTACTTCTGCTGGTGGTGGCTCTGCCTTCAGAGCTGGGCTCCCAGCCTGCAGCCGCTGCTCTCCAGCTGCCCAGCTCTGAAGGCAGCGCCACCGTCAGCAGCAGCGCAGAAGTAAGGGTAGCAGAACCACCCCCCACACAGACACACACACAATAACCTTGCAGCTCTCTCCCCACAGGTCCTTTTTGGGTCAGGACCCCTACAATTTCAACCCTGTGAAGTTTCAGATCCTGAAATCTGAATAAATCTGAAATAGCTGAAATCATGAAATTTATTATTTTTAAAATCCTATGACCGTGAAATTGATCAAAATGGACCATGAATTTGGTAGGGCCCGACCCATCAGAAACCAGTGAGGCCTGCTGGGAAGCCTGGGGAGGGGGAAAGCTGAGATCCCAGTGCAAGGGGCAGGGTGGAGTGAAGTGTGTGGGTGGGTGCAACCCAGACAAGCCATAGGGAATGGTGGTGGTGGGGCTCACAGGTGCAGAGGAGAATGAGGCAGGTGTGGGGGGGGGAAACTGCTGGAAGGATCCAAGAAGGAAGAGGCATGGGGGGCAGGCTGCCATGGGACAGGGGGTGTGTGGGGTGAGGAGAGGAAGGAATGGGGGGCAGGGGGGAGTGGGGTGAGGAGAGGGAGATCTGAGGGGCAGGGCACCATGGGGCAGGGGGAGTGTGGAGGTGAGGGGAGGGAGGAATGTGGGGCAGGGTGCGAAGGGACGGGGGTGTATGGGGTGAGGGAAGGGAGGAGCAGGGGACAGGGCCCCATGGGGCAGGGGGGTGTGGGGTGAAGGGAGGGAGGAGCAGGGGGACAGGGCCCCATGGGGCAGGGGGTGTATGGGGTGAGGGGAGGGAGGAGCAGAGGGATAGATCCCCATGGGGCAGAGGGTGTATGGGGTGAGGGGAGGAAGGAGCAGGTTGACGCCATGCTCCAGAGGGAGAAGCCTGGGGGATCATGTCACCTACCACATCCCCGCCCACCCCATCCCTGCCCGCCCTGTTTGGCCCCTTCTACCTCGCCAGCCACCCCTCCTGTCCCTGCCCTGAGCCTCTCGCTCTCTTCCCCAGGCATTTTCCACATCTGCGCTGTCTCCAAGAGGCCGTCCCCGGAGAGCTCCAATGTGGCGAGCGGCTGAGCGGGCACCACACCCGCCTGGATGCACGGTCCTGACAGCTCCCCACCCTCACCCCCTGCCCTTGCTCTGACGGCTCCCCGCCCTCCAGTGACATGCACCTGGTCCCGGCCAATCCCTGCCCTCCAGTGACATGCACCTGGTCCCGGCCAATCCCTGCCCTCCAGTGACACCCGCTGGGCCCCAGCAAATCCCACTCTCCAGTGCCACCTGCCAGGCCCCGGCCAATCCCTGCCCTCCAGTGATACCCGCCAGACCCCGGCCAATCCCTGCCCTCCACTGCCACCCATTAGGCCCCAGGCCAGTCCCTGCCCTCCAGTGATACCCGCCAGGCCCCAGCCAATCCCTGCCCTCCAGTGATACCCGCCAGGCCCCGGCCAATCCCTGCCCTCCAATGCCACCTGCTAGGCCCCAGGCCAATCTTCACCCTCTAGTGACACCTGTCTGGTCCTGGCCAATCCCCGCCCTCCAGTGACATTCCCTGGCCCCAGCCAATCCCCGCCCTCCAGTGACACCTGCCTGGCCCTGGCCAATCCCCGCCCTCCAGTGACACCCGCCAGGCCCTGGCCAGTCCCCACCCTCCAGTGCCACCCAACATGGCGTCCTCTGCCCTGTCCCAGCCCTCTCCCCTTGGCCAGGCGTGGTGCCCAGTGCTGGCCTTGACCCTGATGTGCCAGTGATCTGAATGTGCCAATAAAGCAGCCGAACCCTCAGCCGTGTCCTGCTGCT
Organism: Mauremys mutica; assembly: GCF_020497125.1. NCBI lineage: Eukaryota > Metazoa > Chordata > Testudines > Geoemydidae > Mauremys > Mauremys mutica. The sequence continues at coordinate 20,958,356 of NC_059088.1, read as the reverse complement.
GCAGCGTCCCAAGAGCGTGCCAGGCAGGGGGCCCCGCAGACCGGGGCGGCTCCCCCCAGCTGCCCTATAGGTAATTCCTGCCTGAGACCTGCTCGGTGTGGCTGCTACCAGTCCCACCAGGGAGTGACCAGAATTCCCAGGCTCTGGGCCGTGTCCCTGCCTAAAGCCAGTCTCCTGGAAGTAATCCCTTAAGGGTCTGGCTACACTGCGCTGGAAACCCAGGCTCAGACTCAGGTTTGAGCTTAACCCCCTCCCCCTTCCGCCCACACACTAACCAGGCTGACTTGGGCCAGGAATCCCTCTGGACTCGGGTCCATGGACACTGCTGGCGGGGTGGGCACAGCCCAAGTCCCGCTGAGATGTGGGTCCAAGCCCCATGTGGCCGCAGCTCCGAGTCAGAAGGGCCGTGTGCTGCAGTGTGGAGGCACCAGCACGGCGGGGAGCCCCGGGTCCCACAGCTGAAAGCCCAGGTAATGCAGTGTGGAGGCTGGAGCGTGGGCTTGGGAACACCGGTGCCACAAGCCCAGAGCCCACCGATTACAGTGCAGTGTGGACACACCGTGAGCCTCAGCAGCTCCCAGCCAGAGCCGTGGGGTGCCAGCAAGCCCCGTTTCTTGCCAAGTCTCCCCGAAAGCTTCCCCTGGGTAGTCAGTGATGGAACTGCAATGGGAGTGGGTTGAGCTCCCAGTTCCCAGCTCCCGGCCCAGTGGGTCCCAGTACTGCCAGAAGCTCCCTCTGGTCAGGGTTGCACCTGCCTCGTGTCTGGCTGGGATAGCAGGGTGCTGTGGGTCGGGATTGAGGGGCAGTGGCAGAGCTGGGGGGCAGGACTGGGATAACAAGGGGTCAGGGATTGAGGGGCACTGGCAGAGCTGGGGGGTCGGGGGAGCTCAGGGCTGGGATAACAAGGGGTCGGAGATTGAGGGGCACTGGCAGAGCTGGGGGGTCGGGGAGCTCAGGGCTGGGATAACAAAGGGTTGGGGGGTGAGGGGCACTGGCAGAGCTGGGGGGCAGGACTGGGATAACAAGGGGTCGGGGATTGAGGGGCACTGGCAGAGCTGGGGGGCAGGACTGGGATAACAAGGGGTCGGGGATTGAGGGGCACTGGCAGAGCTGGGGGATCAGGGGAGCTCAGGGCTGGGATAGTGGGGTGTGAGATCCATTTCTTGCTTCTATAGGCACCCAAATTCCTGAGGTTCCCTCCAACCCAATCTCGGGGCGGGGGGAGGGAGGGCTCCTCCCTCTTGCTCTCCCTGCCCAGGGTCCTGGCCCGCACGGCCCCCTCCCTCTCCCTTCGGGCTTGGCGGCTTGGGACGGGTTGAGGCAGGTTTTGCTGACCCTGCTGTTTCCGCAGTCGAGGTGACTCAGGCAGCGACACCCTGGCAGGGCCCTGGCTGCACCGGGATCCACACGCAGAGCGGGAGCGACACCCCCATGGGGCCGGGATCACCCCCTCCTCCCCCACACAGAGCCAGGAGCAGCCAGGGATTCACGGCAGCTCCCGGAGGTGGCCGGTTCCTGGTCATATTGCCTAAGGCTTGTAGCTGACGGGCAGGGGGTGAGTGGGGCTGGCTCCCTCCCAGCCCAGCTTGGCCAGAGGTGGCACCGTTGGACTTTCACTCTAAAGCTGCCAGTTTCTTGGGGCCCTGGCTGCGAAGGGCCCGATCCTGCCCCCAGGATCCTAGCACCACCGCGCCCTGGGGCGGACGATTCCACCCCACCCCCCACAGGAGAGAGTTAGGGCCAGATTCTTAAAGGTGTTTCAAAAGCATCTACGTGCCTAACTCCCCTGGGTGCTTCTGGCCTAGACCTGTATCGCCCTGGCCCAGAAGGACTTGTCCACAAGCAGCATCCGCAGAGCACGGGCTTGAGGCCAAGGCCGAGGGGTGTCAGCCCAATGCCTCGTCCCTAGCCCAGCCTTCAACCCTAGGCCGGTGCAGCGGTGCTGCTACATCAATGCAACGACCCGCTGTGCAGACCCTCCCCCAGCAGGCTCCCCCACGCCACGGTGCCCACTCTGAACTGAGGGTGGGGGGGCATTTTCTACAGGGACGCTGGCGAAGGGGCAGATCCCCACCCCTGGCTGTGAGGGTGAAATCCTGCAAAGGAAGGCACCAGGAACCCAAGCTGTGCGCTGCCACCCCCACCCCGCTGCGCTGGGCACAGGGAAGGAAGTGACTGTTGTAGGCTGACCCTGCCTGGCCTGCGGGGTGCCCAGTGCAGAGCGGGTCTGGCTGCATCACGCTCCCTGCAGCTGGTGTCAATGGGTGGCTCTCCACTGGAGTCACTGAGGAGCTATGCCCAGAGACAGAAAAGGCGGTGTGGGGCCAGGCAGCCCATCCCCGGCGTCCAGGGCACGGCGGCTCCCGCTGGTGCCTCTCCTGGCTTTGGTCTGGTTTGAAATGCCCCTGCCCTTCCCCCCAGCCCAACCCAGGGCGCTGCCCGCCAGCCTTCCCTAGCGTCTCCTGTACAAGCAGGGAGGCCTCCTATGTATTCCATGGATTGTGCCCTCCTGGCGGGTGTGGCTGTGTCTCTGCTGCCCTCTGCTAGATGGAATGGGAACTGTGTGGCTGTGTTTCATAGCCTCTATACTGCCCTTTCTGTGTGGTGATTCTCCTTGGTCCAGTGGGCAGTAGGGGCCTGTGCTCTTGGGGCAGGTGGTTGTTGCAGTATCTTCTTGCCCACCTGCCTCTCTTCAGGCCCCTGGTTGAAGGATGACCAGACAGCAAGTGTGAAAAATCGGGACAGGGGGTGGGGGGTACTAGGTACCTATATAAGAAAAAGCCCCCAAAATCAGGACTGTCCCTATAAAATTGGGACATCTGCTCACCCTACCCTGGTTGTGCCCTCAAGGGTGTTCACCCCCCTCCCCCTGAGAAGCAATGGCTTTAGTTGGCTAGTTAGCCCAGGCATGGGGCAGACGCAGGTGCCCGCAGCCATGGCCTGGGGAAACGGGAGCGGAGGGTGGTGAAGTGCCGTAGGTACTAGTCAGGGGCGTTCAAGCGACAGCCCAGCGCAGTCAGAGTGTGTGAGATGGCTGCAGGCTGCTGCAGGCGGCTCACCCAGCTCGGGGCTCACCCAGCTCGCGGCTGCGTAACAGGACGGTTCGGCGCTTCTGTCTAGCGTTGATGCACGGCTACTGCCCAGGAGGGCTGGACAGACTCAGAGGGCCTGCCCGGGTCGGGGGCCGGGGGGCTGGGCTGCTGCTGGGGGGACAGGGGGGCTGGACAGGGGCCTAGCTGGGATGCTGTCAGGGGCGGGGGGGCTGGTTGGGGGACTGAGCCAAGGGCTGGATGAAGGCTGGGCCATGGGCTGTAGCACCCGGCTTGGGAACTGTACCAGGGGCTGGGTCAAGGACTTGCGTGCTTGGTGGGGGGCTGGGCTGGGGTTGGGGGGCTGGGCCAGGGGGGGCGGGTGAGGGCTTTCAGTAAAGAGCCCCCCTCCCCCGGCCCTGGGCCGCACGGCCTAGCGCGTCAGGGCCTCTAGAGCTCTGGGTTGAATCCCTGCCTATGGCACAGGAACCCGATGCGCCCTTGGGTGTCACTGAGCCTCTCCGGGCTGCACTTCCCCTCGGTGACATGGGGACAATGACCTGTAGCCTGTGAGTGCTCCGGGCACCATGACAGCGCCAGTCACCGTAACACCCCCCAGCCGTGCGCCTCGGGCTGCCATGGCTCCACTGGGGCGCCGGAGGAGAAGCTGGGCTGGGGGCACCCTCGGGAGGTGGCACTCCCAGCTCTCCTTACGACAGGGATACGTCCCGGCTGCTAACGGGGGGCGGGGGCTGCACTTGGAACCCAGCAATCAGCCCGCTGGGGTGTTCACGGCGTGCGCTGGACGAGGGCAGTGACAAGCAATGGGTGAGTGTGCAACAGACACTCGCTCACCCACCGGTGCCCAGCTGGCTGCAGCGCCCAGGGAGGATAAAAGCCCTACTGTTAATGGTGGGGGGACATGCTCCATTGGGGGGTGCGGCAGAGGCTGCACTTTGCACCCCATGCTCCCAGGGACTGCCCTGGGGCCACGGCTCAGCTGGCAACCGGGCGCGCTGGCTCTGTGGCCCACTGCAGTTTGCCAGGCTGGACCAAGACCTCTCAGCCTGGGCTCCTGCTGCCCATCTCCGAGCTCCGTGCCTGCCCAGGGCTGGCAGGAGCTGGGTGCCCAGTGGGAGTGTGGGGGATCCCTAACGCCTTGCTTCCTCCCCAGCCGCCCAGGGGCACCGAGGCTGCAAATGCTCTGGCGCTGCCATGAGCCCCCCTCGTCTCTGTCCTTGGGGAGAGCTGGGGGCAGCTTCTCAGCCAGCTGCTTCCTTCGCGCTGAATCGGATGAGCACCGGGAGGCACCTTGGAGGTCAGAGGTCAGGGCAGGGAGGGGTACCTGTCACTCCCACCAGGCGGGTGCGATCGGGTACCCTAAGAAAGGGCCATAGAACTGGGGAAAAGCTGCCCAGGCACATCCCCAGGGCTGGGCAGGGAGCGGAGGGGGGTTTCATTTGCCCCCGGGAGGGCAGGGCTGGCACTGATCGCCCTGCCCAGTGCATGGCTAACTCCCCCTGTGCACATCTAACACCCCCCATGACTCCCAGGAGTCGGCCCATCTCCACCGTTCAGGGTTCAGGAAGCTGAGATGTCAGGAGCCCAATTCCCCCACCCCACCCCGTGGGACTCTCAGACCCAGGGTTGTTCTAGCCCTTATGTCACCCACTGGGAAACTGGCCTCCTGCCAGCCCATGTGACCCCTGGAGCGCCCCCTGCTGTGGCTACACTTCGCTGCAGATGGGGATGGGCTGGGTGTATGTGTGTGTATCAGTATTTCTGCGTATGGATCTGTGTGTGTGTGTGTGGATCAGTGTGTCTGTATGGATCAGCGTGTATTTGTGTGTATATGTATCTGTGTATCGTTGTGTGTTTCTGTGTACCTGCCTCTCCTTCAAAGGGCCCTGCCAGCCTGGCCCGGGGTGGAGTCTCCTTCTGACGATCCAGTGGGTCCTGAGGCGACAGCGGCGGGGACGAGTCCAGGAGCCGTGGGGTGGGAACAGCTGAAGGAATGCCTCAAAAATATGAATGTGCACAAACCAGTGGGGCTGGATGTTGGGCAGCCGGGGGCGTCCTGCAGATCCATAGAACCCAACCCACCGCTAACCCCAGCGGTTTGAAAAACTGAGAGAGAGAGAGAGAGAGAGAGAGAGAGAGAGAGAGAGAGAGAGAGAGTGAGAGTGTGTATAACTCTGTGTGTGTGTGTGTGTGTGGTACCCACCTGCCAGCAAGAACAGGAGAGCAATTCCTAGCAATCACCGCCTGCTAAATCTCATCATTCCGAGTGAAACCACCCAACACAGCCTGAGCCTGTTCCCACCCAGACGATAGCAATAAAAGCACTAGCCCGACAACCTGATGGGATCTGGGCTACAATTACCCACCACCTGGAGGAAAGATGTAACATATCCGGAGATTAGTAAACATGGGATACACTCAGCCTCTCCTTATCTAATCTCCCCTGCCCTAACCTTCTCTCTCCTAATCCAAATTGATACAGTCGATCTAATCTACCCTCTCCCCGGCCCTTGGCTGCACCACCTTCTGCCAAACAGAATCTAGAAGCTCCCGCTTTTAAATCAGGTCTTCGCCTCGCCAAACCTTATTCACAAAATTAATTGACTCTTTTCCAGGCCAGGTCTATGTGGGGAAGTTCCAGTGGTTTGATTCAAGTCCATTTTAAAACCGATTTAGAGTTAAACTACTGAAAGGCCTCATGTGGACGCTCCTCTTTCAGTTCACAGCGACTCCTTGCGCTTTAGCTGAAGTCGATTCCTAACTGAGTTGGGAAATAATCAACCGAAATAACCTCCCTGAAACAGAAATGGGCGCCTCCACGCAGGGCCCTGCACCAGTTTAATGCGCCAATCACACCTGGAAGCAGAGCGCTGCACCCGTCTCATGTAGACAGTCCCAGGTGCTGATGCACAGGTTCCCACCTGGCCGATGGGAAGGAAATGGCAAATAGCACTGTATCATGTCTGGGGAGGAGGGTCCAGGGCAGCGCAGGGACCAGCGTCAGGCCCTGGGTTGAGCTCTGTGGATGAAAAGTGCTGTAGAAGAATGGAGTATGAGCATTCGTTTTGTACAGCGCCTGGCACAGCGGGGCCCTGATCTTGGTTGGGGTCTGTGCAGCGCCGGCCCAATCAGACCATGATATTGGTCATAAAGCCAGAGAGTTTAAGGCCAGAAAAGACCACCTCATCATGTAGTCTGACCCCCCCATCTACCACAGACCACCAACACAACCCAGCCCCGCACAGTAAACCCAGCAACTGAAACTGTCCTGATGAAGAACAGAAGTGTGAGGCCAATGCATTGCACCACACCTGTTACCATGTCCGGCCAAAAGCTTCACAGGTTCCTGGATTCCAAGGCTAGCAGGGGCCTCGGTGATCATCGGTCTGACCTCCTGGACAGCACTGGACAGAGAACTGCCCCAGAATAATTCCCAGAGCCGTTCTGTTAGCAAAACATCTCATCTTGACTTGAAAATAGCCAGCCATGGAGAATCCACCAGTGGTGAATTATTCTCACCCTTAAAAATTTACACCTTATCAGAGGTCAGAGTCTGTGCATCACCTGGCACAATGGGTCCCTGATCTCTGGCTGGGCGTCTACGCAATGGTACAATAGAAATCATCCTTATAATGAGTCCAGTCAATGGTGGGAGGACAGGGGCGAACAGCATGGTAATGAAATTGACAAGGTCAAAGGAGCTGAGAGAAATGATACAAAGGGAGGCTAGAAACACAGGCAGGAAACGCCGGAGTGAGATTCAGGCTGGCGGGGTTGGAGCAGATCAGCCAGTGAGGAATGCGGGAACGGGCTGCGATGCAGGAGCCAAGCACAGACCCAAGAGCCCATTCTGTCACCAGCGTGCTGCTCCGACCCCATGGTCACCCCTCTGCTGGGCAGCAGCAGGTGTCTGGGGGCCTTGCAGTTCAGCCTGGCCAGTGGAGGAGAAATTAGTGACGTGGAGTCCAGGGCTATTCTAAGCGTAACTTGTGCGTTTACACACATGCACCAGTTCTGGAGCAGGGACGGCCACAAACAGCGCACGAGGCGTCTCCCAGGAATCTCAGCCCAGTGCTAACACCTGGTTCCCAGGGAGTGACTCTGCCTCAGTAATCGATTCCAACCACTCCCGCGGCTTGCACCAAACTCTGCATCACCCATCCATTAACTCCATCACAGCATGTCTCCCAAGAGTCCAAACTCACTCTCACGCGGAGACCGAACCCTTGGAAGGCTGTGGTACAGCGCCACCTGGTGACGCCGGCCACACCAGTGCTACTGACATTGACTAGGATTATACAAGTTACTCCTAGAGCCTGCAGAAATGACCAGGGGCTCAGACCCGTCCTCTAGGTTTTGGGAACCATCCCATTGGATTCTCTAGCAGGGAGAGGATGAAGGCTAACGACTGTCTGGATTCCCCAGGGGATGTTTGCTGGGCCCCTGCTGGTGGGGGGGGGGGGATTTTCACCTTTTGAGTGTTTGTGTTCCACAGCTCCCCCGCCCCCCAGCCGCGCCTGTTGCTGCTGCGCGTCTTGTTGACCTTGGCTCACGCTCACCGTGTGCAAGTGAGATGCAGGTTACGGATCTTCCAGTCTGGCAGCAAAATAAACAACTTTTTAAAGAAACAGAGGTGCCAAATATCCTCCTAATACCGCAGCTACTGTATTCCTTGTGTTAGCAGGGCCCAGGCAGGGTTTGCTGGGCCTGGGAGCTGCAGCAGGGAGTCAGGAGCTAACGCTGGTCTGGAATGCAGCAGGCTGGGTGCCACAGATCCGTAGGGTCAGTGCTACGTCCCCCCGCCCCCCCAGCTTTGGAACTGTATCTTGGAGGAACTCTTCAGTGGGCCAGACCCCAAACGGGTCTCACTCTTCCTCCAGGGTAAGCCATGTGGCCTCGCCGCCTCCTTGACTGAACCTCGGGGGCTCCAGCCCTCCTGCTTCACCCCATGAGCTCTGCTCAGCGAGTCCAGCTGAGTCAGGCCCCTGGGACAGACGTGTCCACTCCGCAGGGATTAGCGCACCTCACCCAGCACCAGTATTAGTAGGGTGACCAGATGTCCCAATTTTATAGAGACAGTCCCGATTTTGGGGTCTTTTTCTTATATAGGCTCCTATTAGCCCCCACCCCCGTCTTGATTTTTCACGTTTGCTGTCTGGTCACCCTAAGTATTAGTCCCCTGGAACCCAGCAGCGGAAATCCTTAGATTAGCACAGATGGTTGCAGCACAGAGCAGTCTGGTCGGCCCAGAGCCCAGCCATGCTGCAGTGAACCCCATGTTCGGGCTCTGTCTCTGTCTGACCCCCTCAACTCCCAAGTGAGAGCCCCCCCCCCACTCCCTCCACTAGCCAACTCTTACTCGTCCCCCCTGCTCCACCTCATACCTTCCCAGTCCTTTGTTTGTGGGGGTCTGTGCTCAGCTTCCCTGGTGCGAGGCAGGGAAATCCATCTCTCTTTGGGGCATTGCTTGCTGGGTGTCAGTGCCTGGTCATTGGCTTTGCCATTGTCGGCTCGGGTTCTCCTTTGATATGGGGGTGGCCTCAGCCAGTCCTTTTTAATGAGGCTCAGATGGCTAGGCACCCTGCACGCCTGTGTCTCTCAGCCTGCTCTGAGAGCTAACTTAGGCCTTTTCCCCACAGTGAGTAACCATGCAAAATATAAGGGAAACTGAGGCACACATAGGGTTCCTAAAAAATTTCCAAAAAAGCCCCACTGCAACACACCAGGCATGTTCTGTGCCTCTGCAGATGGAGCCTGTTGCCTTGCTTGTTTCAAGGAGGCATTTTCCCCAGCTCTGTTTGGGATCTGCTCAGTTCAGTTGTCAAGCGGTGGTCACCCACAAGGACTGGAGCCATTGTTTATCTCCCTGGGAGCTGCTGTTTTCCTGATAAAGTTTCTACTGGCCTTGTTGGGCCTGGAATTGCTTCTCTCCATTAGGGTGAGCAGAGAGGAGGAATTAGCTACGGATTCTCTTCACACACGCACCAGCCTTGCTCCATTTGTGCCAGAGAAATTATTCCTGATATACACCGGTGAGGCCGAGAGGAGAATCGGGGTTGAGTGGCTGTAATTCAGACATTTGCAGAGATTCCTAGATTCCAAGGCCAGACGGGACCGTTACGATCATCTTGTCTGCCTCAGAATCACCAAACGCCCCCAGAATCCTGAGAGCAGCTTCAAAATCAGGATATTTTTGCACGACTAAATTAATTAACAAAACCCCAACATTTGCCTTCTGGGCTTTGAGCTGTTGGGGAATCACATATTCAAGCTTTTCTCTAGCACCACAAGAGATAGGGACCTGACTTTATCATTTAAGTGAAGCAGACATCCCCCCATCATCACAGGACTCCTGGAGCTGAGGCCTTAAGAACCCCCTCCCCCTACACACACACACACACACACAAGATATCACAGAAGTTGCCAACATTGCACTGAGCTGTGCAGTCCCGACCGGAATCCAACCTTCCCGTTGTAAGGCCCAATAACTGCTGGTTTCGCCACGTTATCTCCCCGAGATCCAAACTCCAACCCCAGCCCACCAGCCGCCCAGGAGCAGCCCTGGCAGCTGGCCAAGGCAAGAGATTTCGCATCCTGTGACTCAAATCCAGGGCAGGCTGGTGAACGGGCTAATTCCCGCCCGCTGGGCCCTTGAGGAAATGCTAATTCTGCTTTTGTTGTTTTCATTACGTTGGTTTGACGTTGGTTTGCTAGACCCTTGGTTTGAATGTGCAAACGACTGCAGAACGTACCTTGCAGCCGGTGTTTGAAAGTCTCCGGGGTCCCCTCCGGCCCAGCAGGCGGCCGCCTGTCACTGAAGTCCACCCTACAACGTGAACCAGCTTCACCGGAAGCCACCGAGAGAGGCTCCCCTGTGTACCCCACTGCCCAATGATTTTTGGTGAGCAAAGGCTGCCCCGACTTCGGCACCGGGTGGGGGCTCACGGCTGAGCCTCTCGAGCAGATGGAGGTGCCTAAAGCCCCTTTGAGGGGCAGGGTTCAGGCCAGGCCCCTCTCCTTGGCATTTCTGGCTCCGATTTCTGGCTTCTGTGCAGCCCATTCTCAGGCACCAAGCTCCCCCCGGGCATGGTACAGGGAGCCCGGGCTGGGTGCTGGACGTAGGGCTGAGGACCACGGTGGGCAGCAGGCACCTGAATTTTGGTGTTGCCCACTGAGTCTACGTGGATCTAGCCCGCAAGTCCCACAGAGAGTCTGTGGCGGGGCAGGGAATAGAGGCACAGCTTTAACTCATCCCCTAATCCCTGGGCCAGCTGCCATGGCTACGGGATGAACCCGGGGGGCAGCCAGGATCCCAGCCAGAGGAGGGTGAAGCAGAGGGGCCACGGCTCATGTCCAACCCCACAGCGAGCCCATGGTAGAGCAGGGGCTGGAACCCCACAACCCGCACGCTGCTTCTCCCAGGCTGCCTTCTGCCCGGCAGGATCCCTGCCCTGGTGCCCTGGGACAAGCCAGGCGGATGCGCTGGGCCCTAGTCTGGAGCTGGACTCTGGACTCAGCAACCCTCGCCCCTTCCCCCACCCCCTCAGACACCGCAGGGAAACAGAAACACTCTGCAGAAACCTGCTGGGTGGTGCCAGGCCCAGCTCCCGGGAGACAGCCCAGCAGGGTTGGTGGGGCCGCCCGGGGGAAAGGCGCTGCTACTGGGGGATGTAGGGCAAACCCCGCTCTCGTGCCTCGGTTTCCCCGTATCTGTAAAACGGTGACAGTGACACTTCCCCAGGAAAGCCCTTTGCCAGCGCTGGATGCCGAGAGATGGGTATTAACGCTGGGCAGACCTCGCACCCCCAGGCCACGGGCCCTGGGTCTTCAGCTGTTCCAGGACCCCCCTGCCTCCCATATGGGGGACTCACCCCCTCCTCTGTATTCCCACCCCACTCTCTGGTCTTGGGGGTCCCTCTGGGCCAGGCTGGGCAGTCAGCCAGCCAGCTCCCTCCTCCTGGCAGACCCGGGGCCCCGATCCCACGGGGCGGGCCCGCAGCCGGAGCCTCTCGCGTCCGCCAGCGAAGCGGGGAGGGCTCGGGCTGGTTTCCCCGGGACGAGGCCGCGCCCCTTTGGAGAAACACCTGTTCCGACCTGCCAGACAGGTTCCCCCCCCCCGCGCCCCGGCGATGCTGGGCGAGCAGCTTGGGGAGCCTGGAAGCGCAGCGCGGCCGAGCGGGGAGCAACCAGCGGCCGGGCATGAGCCAGCGACCCAGCGGGCCCTGAGCGCACGAGGCCCGGCCCCCGGGGGATCCGCGCGCCCAGCTGCAAGGGACCCCCCCGCCAGGGGACACCCCCCCCCCCGCCAGCCACCGCGCTCGCTCACGGCGGAAGATCCCGGCCCGGGGGGGCCGCCGTGAGTTCCCCACGCGTGTCGTGACAGCGCCGTCATGAGCGGGTCCTTCGCCCCGGCCCCCGCGGCTTGGAAACTCCTGCTGCTCTGCCTCGCAGCCTCCGGTGAGTCGCCCGCCCCCTTAGCCCGGCTCGGGGCCGGCTCCTGAGCAACTCGGAGCGAGGTGGCCTTGGTCCTGCCTCATTGCGGGGGCCAGACTCGGGGTTCCCCGGCGCCCCCCCCAGCAGCGATGTGGGGTCCTGGAGCTCCGCCTGAGACCCCCCCCTTCAGGTTTTGGGGGGGTTCCTTTGTGTAGCCCCCTGAGTGCAGTTCATCCCGCGGCTCAGATCCTGCAGGAAACCCAGTGCAGGGCGGGGGGTGCGGGCTGGGCAGGATCGGGCCCGTGGAGAGGCTCGGGCCCCGTGTGCTTGTGCAGAGGGATATTGTTGTGCCCTTTGGTTATCAGGTGTTTTCAAACATTCTCCTGCATGAAGAGTCCTGCCCCACCTTCCCCCTACCAGGTCTCCCCCCACACCCCATTGCAACCCCCGCAAACGGAGCCCCAGGCACCAGCATTCCTCCACCCAGGAGCCTCAGGTCGGTGCCTTTGGCTTCCCACTGGGTCAAGGTTCTGATCCCCCCGACCAGCTCGTGCACCCCTGGAACTCGGGGGTCCCCCCCCCAAGCGAAGGGAGCGCCTTGCTGGCTCTGGGGTGGGGGGGCAGGCAGGGAGTGGGCCATCGGCTAAAGGGACTTCCAAGGGGTAAGAAACTTGTCCCCGTGCAGAGGGCTCTTTAGAGGTGGAATCTTTGGTGCTGCCTTTCAAGGGGGTGTGTGAGACCCCCAGGGATGGGCCCCATAGAGCAAGCTGCTCCCCAGGCCCACCCTAGCCGGGGTTCCCCCCCCCCCAGATGGCACCTCTCCTGCCCTCTCCCTGGCAGCCTCGCAGTGACTCGACAAATGCGGCCCCTTCCCAGCCCTACCCCCTGTCAGCTGAGCTGCTGACTCAGGCTTCAGCCCTTCGGTGGTGGCTCCGAAGCAGCCGTGACTCAGAGCACGGCAGGATCATAACAAGCCGGGCTGGGCAGGGCCGGGCAGGTGAGCAGGTACCCATAGAGCTCAGCACCACGGGGCCCCGACCTGCTGGGGGTCTCTGCGCCCCACGGCGGCTCGCGTGGGAAATGCTGACGCCCTGATGTCTTGGTTCTTGGCGTAGGAAAGGGGCCAGAAGCTCAGCTGGTGTCAGTCCCCAGAACTCTACTGAAGCCAGGAGGGCGGCTCTGCTTGACCCTGGCTGAGGATCTGGCCTGAGAATGGGCCCGGGCCTCCTTCACTCGTGCCCAGGCAGTCGTCCACGGCCCGTTGAGCAGCATGCGATGCCCGTTTTGCACTGGTGTGAACGAGGGCACATGGCGCAGGGCGGATCGGGCAGCTTGTCCAGCTTAGCTCAGTGTGCTGAGAGTGGATGCGCCAAAACGTGCCCCCCGGGATCTGTGATGGCAGAGCAGGGGTGATGAGAGCAGCTGTTGCAGTGGGCAAAGGCAGAGCTGGCTGACATGGGGGAGGGAGCCCAGAGAGTGCCCTGGGTAGGGCACCAGGCCCACCACATGTGCTCAGGGCAGGCTTCGGGCCTTCCCTGTCTTGTGTAGCTGAGCGGAAGCTGCTGTGTGAACGGGACGCACTTGGCACCTGTCTCTGGGACCAGGCCTGTGGCTGATGACTGACTCTTAGGTGGCACGTTGGCAGGGTGTGGTCCTGGCCACCCAGGCTTTTATTAGACAGGGTGTCAGCTCTGTGTCTCTGGCTCTGCAGCTAGAAACAACCACCAACCCCGACCCTACCGGGGGCAAAGTGGGCAGGGGGGATGACCCCCACCCCCCTGCCCGTAGGCTGCTGAGCTGCTCCCAAGAGCCTCCAGCTTCCACTATTCATCTGCGACTCTCCGGGGCTCACGGCCCACTGCCCTCAAGACCCACAAAGAGCTAATTTGCATGGTTAATGGACACCCACCTCTTTTAAATGCACTCTAATCAATGCCTATTAATACTAATGACAATGATCCTTTATTAATTATGGGGGAAGACTTCCGGTTTCCTCTGTTCGGCCGCTGAAGAATGTTGGAGGTATTGAACCTGGCAAAGCCATTTTTGCCCCGGCTGCGGGAACCCGGGCGCTGTTCACCCCAGGGGGGATGGGAGGCCGGGGCTGTGCTGATAACAATCCCGGAGCGCTTTTATTCCGTCAGCTGTTGGGGAGGAGCAGGTGTTTCCTCATCAGTTTCAAGGCTGTCTCGGTAGAGTGTTGCCTTTTAGTGGGAGGCTGGAGTTATAAACCAGCTCTGCCTGTGCATTCCTGCCCCATGACGAGAAGCTCGTCCGTTTCATCACTGCACAGTCATTAGCTGCTTCCCAGACAGGGGACGGGAGAGTCTGCGCTTTTGCAGACGGTGGCAAGAGACGCTGCTTGTTTTCATTTCGAGCGGGGCCTGGTCTTCCAAGTTCAGATCTGGGTTCAAAGCTGGAGGCTGTCTGGATCCGCAGTTTCGGTGTGGCTCCCGGCTATTGTGGGTATGCTAGACCCTGCCTCAGTGCGGGGGGGATGGATCAGATGACCTCTCTCCGTCCCTTCGAGCCCCACGTGTCTATGATTTGACGATGGTTCCCCCCCTTACTCCCTTCTCCACTTCTGAGCTGATTAAAGGTGAAAGGACATGGTGAATCATGTGCCCTCTTCACGGTTTTCTTTTCACCCTTTCCCCGTCAGCTGGCCTGATGAAAGCAGATGCTTTCCTAGTCAGTTTCACTTCCTGGTTCTCATGTGCCAGCCCCTGCACTGCAAAGCTTGAGCCTGAGGGGGACACGGGGTCACCTGTCTGGAGCCACCTGTTCCCGCTTGACGCCTATGAAACCTGCCAACCTGGGCATGTTTCGTTCCATCTGTGGGGGGTGGGGGGAACCAACTAGATTTGGGGCAGAATTTGTGACTCACTCACTTGGTGTGACTGTGCCAGGGAGGGAGGTTCTGGAACCCAGACCTGGCCAGCCTGACACCAGCCACTGGCTCCGGCACAGGAGACGCTTTAGAACCCAAATCCAGCTCCACGTTTTGGAGCCAAACCCCGGCTCCCAGGAACCGGTTTGGATCTGGATCCAAACATTCCAGTCTCCCCTGAGATCCTGGCAGGGCCTGAGGGAAGTTGGGGGTCGGGGGAAGGGGGAGGGAGATGCCCAGGTTATAATCTCCCTCCTTCCAGCTCCAGGATTCCTTGACACCTCCCCATGGTCTGCTTGTCTCTGCCAGTGGTAGTGACTCTTGGGCGTGGGGGTGGCTACAGAACGTATTGTCTTCCCCTCCCTTATTCCCTTTCTCTTGGTTTCTCTGCCTATTGTATGTGTCCGGGCACATCCTCACTCTGATCACACGCAATACCTGCTATAGGGGAAGCCAGGCGTCTCCTCCCAAAGCCATGCTCCATAATCAGCTCTCAGCAGCCAGAGGGCTGCTAATTGTTTAATGCTCCGCGCTTAGTGAGGATCAGCGTGGGTCTTGTTGTAAACAGTGTGTGTGTGGGGGGGGTGAGACAGGCGGAAGACGGGTGTGCAAGTGGCCTGGGGGCCCTGGGGGCTCTGTCCAGTCTCCAAGGGAACCTCTCCTTTGACTCCGGTGGGAGTTGGATCAGGACCCAGAAGCATGAGCCCCAGTCACAAGCACTAAAGGAGTCAGTCAGTCCCCCAGCTGGGGTGTGTGTGTGTGTGTGTGTGTGTGTGTGTGTGTGTGTGTGTGTGTGTGTGTGTGTGTGTGTGTGTGTGTGTGTGTGTGTGTGTGTGTGTGTGTGTGTGTGTGTGTGGCCTACTGAGCCAGCCAATTAGCTGTGGGAGTGGATGTGTGGTGGGATGGACAGGTCTGTGTCACACCCCCCTGCACCCCTGAGAATCGCACTGTGACCAGATCTTCCCCCGTTTGTAATGAGGCAATGTTTACCTTTTAGCTCCCCTGACTATGGGCCGGCGGTGAGTGTTGCTTCCCCCAGCACGGGATGGTATGATGGGATAGCCTAATTTTGGCAATTCATTTGGCAATTGATCTTTGATTATCAGCAGGTAAATATGTCCAGTGGTCTGGGATGGGATGTTAGGTGGGGTGGGTGGGATCTGAGTTACTGCAGAGAATTCTTTCCTGGGTGCTGGCTGGTGAGTCTTGCCCACATGCTCAGGGTTTAGCTGATCACCATATTTGAGGTCGGGAAGGAATTTTCCTCCAGGGCAGATTGGCAGAGGCCCTGGAGGTTTTTCACCTTCCTCTGCAGCGTGGGGCACGGATCACTTGCTGAAGAATTCTCTGCAGCTTGAGGTCTTCAAACCACGATTTGAGGACTTCAATAACTCAGACACAGGTTAGGGGTTTGTTACAGGAGTGGATGGGTGAGATTCTGTGGCCTGCGTTGTGCAGGAGGTCAGACTAGATGATCATAATGGTCCCTTCTGACCTTAAAGTCTATGAGTCTATGAGCAAGGGCTACTTCACTAGAGGATAACAACCTGCTACTGCTACCAGAGCTTCTCCTTTATGTCCAGTGGTTGGTCTCTTTGCTGAAGGTCCTTGTTCAAATCCCGCTGGTGCCCTATGGTGGGGGTTACAGCTCCATGAGGGATTCAAGATGAGGAGGGAGTTTGTTATGCTATACTGCCAAGGGGCAGTCTGACTTAGTGGCAAGGGCTCTGTATTGTGACTCAAGACACCTGGGTTCTGTTACTGGCTCTGCCACAGATCTTGGGTAAGTGCCAGCCCTGCTCTGTGCCTCAGTTTCCCCCTCGCTTTTTGTCTGATTACACTGTGAGCTCATTGGGGGCAGGGACCGTCTCTCGCTGGGTGTCTGTGCAAGACCCTGATGTAATCCAGAAAATAATTCTCCCTGATTTGTGGCATAAAGATGCTCAGCTCCTTCCTGCTGTTCAGGGCTCATCTGTCTCCGTTCCTGTGTGTCTAGCATCCCTTGGTTAAGTTCGGACATTTCTCTGACAGCTCAGCTGTAGGGATTATTCGGGAGGGGGGGCAGATCTTCGGCCTGGGTTAGCCAGGAGGTCAGACAAGACAATCACAATGTTCCTGCCTGGCCTTGGCGTCTATGAAGCGACGCCAGGGAGGTCCCTGCTGGAGCGGTGAGACCCTTGGCTCAGACTTCCTCGTCGGCTGGTGTAACCCGATGGTTGTTGTGGAGTCCAGCCCCACTCTCTCCAGCTCCTACACCCCGCCTGACTCGTCCCTCCCTCTCTAGGGGGCAGAGGAGGTCAGTGGGTTAGAGAGATTCAGGCTAATGGAAGGTGCTGGCAGGGTGGGAAGGAGCCAGTGGAATAGCTGCCCTGCAGGATGCTGCCTCTGCGACCTGGAATCTAAATCCAACCGGGGCATCTCTGTCTGACAGAGCCGCTCGGGCTCGCACCAGAGCAATGGGAGGGGACTGGGGTGAGGGAATCCCTGCGGGAGGGTCTCGGGCCTGGGATATGACTAGATCGTCAGCATGGGTCCTTCTGGCTTTGAGAGCTTAGAGTGAACTGGCTCCATTGAAATCAACAGCAAAACTCCCACGGACCTCAGTGGGGCCGGGATTCTGCCCAGTGAATCCAGGAGCGTGGCTGTTGGGCTCCCTCCCACGGGGCTCGCTCGGGTCTGTCGTAGGGGCTCTGCGCAAGGATGGGGGCTTTGGATCTCATATCCCCGGCCGCGTGGAACGGGTGCTGTCACCACGAGGGGCTCCGTCCCGCTTTGGCTGCCCCAGCACAGACCCTGTCACCGCCTGGGGCTCCCCTGAACGGCTAACTAGGGAGACCCAGAGCCTGAAACCTCCAGCAGTTCCCCAGGACTCTGGCGTGATTCAGCGGCATTCGCCCTGCGGGGCAGGAGGAAATGTGACGCCCCAGGACTGGAGTCTTTGCACAAACCCAGCCAAACTGGACCTGTGTGGCCGGAGAGCCGGCAGGAGCCAAAACCACTCCTACCCCGGCCGTTGGAGCTGGTCGTTTGTCACCGCCAATAAAACCGCCGAGCCGCTGACTCCCCAGCCCTGTAGCCGCGCAGAGCAGGCCAGTTAGCTGTGGGTTTCCCCCTTGCATCGTGCTGGGCGAGAGGCGTCCCGTGCACCTGTCGAGCAGCCCAGCTGGTCCCGAGAAGGATCTGGGAAGCCCCAGGATTCCTTCGCTTCTCCCCCTTGCCCCGGGGCATTGAGTAACGGGCTAATTTCTCTAGCAAAAGCCCACGGACCAGGGATGGGCCCCAACCCACCCACTGGCCCGGTCCTCCCAAGGGGAAATCTGTCCCCTTCACTGGGAGAGCTGCAGGCTTCCCGGGGGCAGGGAGGGTGTGGGACGGGGAGCCCAGCGGAGGCAGCAGCCGGGACCGCTGGGAGGGATGAGCAGGAAGGAGACCAGGGCTGGGAGTGAGTCTCCAGCGCAGCAGGGCACTAACCATGCCAGGCGAGGGGAGGGGATGAGACCAAGCCTAGCCCCTCCTGCCTGGCAGCAGAGCACGCCAGGGGGCAGCGGCCTTTGCAGGGCTCACAGCTTAAAAGCAGATTGAGCCAGGGGAGTTTTCCCCCAAGCCAGAGGGCCCCAACCTTTATCTGAAGCTTCCAGGGACACAGAGCTGGGGGTCCCGGGAAGCTGCCCTGCCTGCAGTAATTTCTCAGTGGTGCTTCTCTGGGGGTCTGGCAACTCTGCACCCCGCCCGCTGAATTCACCTTCCCCAGGGTCCGAGCAGGCTGTGCTGGGGGTGGGGGAGATTGTCCAAAGTGCCCAGCGCCTCCCACGGTGATGGGTTGGGTTTGGGGTAAGGCTCTGGGGTGACATCAGCCGCCCTGGGTTCAAGTGCCGGCACTGTGCCTCAGTTTCCCCCTCTGTAAAGTGGGGCAATAATCCCTCCTGCTCATCACCCTGGGTGTGGTTTGTTTACCCAGACTGGGTACAGGCCAGGACTGTCTGGGTACAGCCATGGGACCGGTCGCTATAGGGTTTGGCAACTTCTAATCTGACTTTGGGACTTGGATTGTGAGCTCAGTGGACCTGCGACTGTCTCTTGTTGTTGTATCTGTGTAGTGCCTGGCATGACGGCGGGGCTGCCTGGTCTCAGGGGCTGTGCAGCGCCCGGCACGACAGCCCCCCTCCGCCCCGGTCTCGGTTGAACCTTTAGCTGCGACTGTAACACCAGTAATAATAAGAACCAGCCCCACATCTCTCATGTGACTGACCAAGGTGGCCTGAACTTTGACCGTTGTTCTTCGCCGTGGTGTGTCTGAGAGACGTTCACGCTGACCACGAATCTGCTGCCTCGACTCACACCGAGTAGCCTTACTCCAGAGAGATCCGTGCTGTGTTCCCAGAGGAAGGGATTGTGCACGCACATGGGGTGAGGCCCTACCCGTAATGGGAAAGATTGGGCCAAGAAGTTCCCGCAGAATTTCAAATAACCACCAGGCCTGCCAGCCGGCCTCCTGCCTGCAGGAATCATTGGATCTGTGATGGTGCCCCCAAATGGGTGGGTGCCCTATGCAGCCGCGGGTGCTGCATACGCCTAAGGACGGCCCTGGATCCGTTCCCCTTTGGTGCCCGCATGCTGAGCCAGGGCTCTGGGCACGTCAGAGCTGGTGGGTGTGACGAACTGGGACCGTTCTTAATGTTTTCTCTGAATACTGTGTGGGCGCCTCAGTTCCTGGCCGACCCTTTGTCATCTGGCAACTAATGGCCAGGCCCTTCCCCTCCTGCAAGGGGATGCTAAAGGTGTTGGAGACAAAGAGGTCAGGTGACCTCCTGGCCCGGGAAAGGAACTGGGCAGAGGAGGAGGGGCTGGAGGGGTTTCAGTCTGGAGCTGGCTGGGATGAGGAGTGAAGTGCAGACGTGGGGGTCTGGCTCACTGCCCCCCAGAATGGACCCGGCCGAGGGGTCCCGTTCGCAGTACCTACAAGCTCTGTTTTAGACCGTGTTCCTGTCATCGAATAAACCTCTGTTTTACTGGCTGGCTGAGAGTCACGTCTGACTGCAAAGTGGGGGTGCAGGACCCGGTGGCTTCCCCAAGACCCCGCTGGGGCGGGCTCGCTGTGGGAAGCGCTCGGAGGGGCAGAGGATGCTGAATGCTCCAAGGAGAGACCCAGGAGGTGAAAATGTGGGAGCTTCTTGCCCTGAAAACAGTCTGCTCCAAGGGAGAGGAGGCGCCGCAAAGTCCTGCCTGGCTTTGTGGGAAGCAGTTCCAGAGCATCGCCGGGGACTCTGTGACAGTGAGAAAAGAGAATTTCTATCTCCTGGGGACAGTCCAACAGTCCAGAGTTTGTTTTTACCCCCAAATCGTGATGAAAAGTCCAAAACTCGAAATATTTGACGGAACAAAACTTTCCGGTTCGGAAACACTGAAATGAAACGATCCGGTAATATCGCAACAGTATCGTACAGTCGGTTTCATTGGCTGGGCTTGCAAAGGTCTTACCCTCTCTGTCTGTCACTCTGTCTGTCTGTGACATGCTGTATGCAGAGCAGTTGTAGCCGTGTCGGTCCCAGGACGTTGGGGAGACGCGGTGTGGGAGGAAATACCTGTTATTGAGCCAACTTCTGCCAGGGAGAGAGACGAGCTGTCGAGCGACACAGAGCTCTTTGTATAGCACCAGAGCTCGTCTCTTTCACCATCCGAGGTTGGTCCGATAACAGAGATTACCTCACCCGCCTTGGCTGTCTGTCACATGGTGATGACTTTGCAACGCCACAGATGATCAATTCCAAAATTTCAGAGAACGTCCTAGGCACCCGGGGGCGGAACCCAAGTGGTTTGGGGGAAATCTGGAACACAGGAAGGGGGCGGAATGGAGGACATGCAATTAGCCCAGCCACCGTCGTTATCTGTAGATTCAACAGCGGGCGGATGGCACCCAAAGTGAAATGAAACAGAACGTGGAAGGCGAAACGAGCTCCCCCGTTTCCAGCGTGAATCGTTTGGAACCGTTGGACGTTTCGTTCCGAATGGAACGTGTCGGTTTTGACGAGACGCGGGCGTTTTCCAACGGCCCGTTGTAAATATCTCGCCCCGCTCTAGCGCGGGTGGATACAGCCATTCGCTCCGTTCCGTTGGAGCCCTTCGTCGGGGCCGTTGGACAGAGGCTGCGTCCATGTTGCTGGAAGAGCCGGGAAAGTCCTGCCTTCGTTCACTGCCTGGCCTGTCTGCTGAGCCTGTCCGAAAGAGGCAGCCCATTGCAGTCCGGGGCTGGGCTCACGTAGGCCAACAATCAACCAACTCCTGGTCCCTACTGTGTGCGGCTTTGCGTTGCGTTTTGCCTGCAGGCCCCAGGGGTGCTGGGCACAGAGCTGGGGAGGAGCAGGTGGGTGGCAGGAGCAAGCGGCGGCTGTTTTTCTGGTTGGGTGGGTGTGTTTCGCCGGCTTAGGCTGCGGGTGCAGTTAGCTTTATGGGATAATGAGCTGGGAGGGACTCGCAAGGCAGGGACTGGGGATGGGACAGGCCGGCTGGGTTGCGAAAAGCAGGAGGGGCCCCGGAAACTCTCCCCCACTCTCACTGCAGGGGCTGGGGGGTGTTTACTTCTGGGTTTTGTGCATTGACTTTGGGGGTCAAACAAGAGGAGGAAGGAGCCGCTTGGCGGGTCTGTAACTCCGGATGGCTCAGGACCCTAGAATGTGAGGGAATCTTTCCTTTCACCCACCCCTCAGCTGGGTTCGTCTTGTTAATCCCAGGTGGGGAAACTGAGTCACGGAGCAGGGAAAGTGACTTGCCCAGGGCCACTCGGGGAATTTTTGCCAAGACAATGGAAAGAACCAGGAGTCCTGGCTCCCAGTCGTCCACCCGTCCATCTGTTGGACAGGGTGTGGACAGCTGCAGCGTGGAGGCTGCGGTGACCTTCAGTGCAGTGAGATTCGCCAGCTGCACACCCTGCCTGAGGGAACCCAGAGCGGCTGTCTCTGTCCCTTAGTCAGCAAGGCTGTGCCCCCTTCTGGCTGCCCACCGATGCCCATCTCCTGTGCTGGGCGTCTGACCTTCCGCTCTTCCCAGAAAGCTGTGGCAGAGAGACCAAGGGTGGTGCGAAGGGCAGTGGAGGTGGCGGGGGTGACGTGTGGGGCATTTGGGGGTTGTGAAAGGCGCGTGGTTGCAGTCAGCTGCGGGTGTCCCCTGCCCTCCGCATTCCTGCCCTCTCGGGGATTGTGCCAGGCTCAGCAGCTTTGCCAGCTGCGCCTTGGCAGGCCGCCTCTCTTCCTGCGACGGGCTCCCCGTGCCAGCAAAACAAAGCTGCTTGTGCAACGGGGGCGTGAACCAAACGGGGTGGGTGTGACCACAGCTGGGGGGGGGGTCTGATCTCTCATTCCAACTTCTGGGTCCCCCCAGTCTCTCAGGGGTTCTAGGGAGCAGATGCCAGCAGCATGGTCCCCCCAGCCCCAGCATGGTCCCCTCCACAGAGTCTAGACCTACCCCACTCTTCTCCCGTGGGTGCTACGGTGCCTTTCATTCCCTGCCCTTGCAGAGGTTTATAGGGCCCTGGGGAGAGAGGGGGCCAGGCCCAAGCATCCCCTCTGCTGGTTGGGCAACCAGCGCTGAGGCAGCGAAGCCAGCAGGCTGCAGCCCTCGTTTGGCCAATTAACTTGATTGCAGCCCCGTGGGTGTTGGTGTTACAAGCACTCAGGAATACAGGGCTAATTGCCCTGCATTTCGCTGACAAACCAAAGGAGCCGGGAGCTGGCGGAGCCAGTTTGGGGCTCCTTACCCTCTTTCCTCTGGTGCCCAGGCACTGTGCCGCTCCCAACCCAGCTGCCCGGGCACTGCCCCCGGCACCATCTGGCCTGGGCTGGGAGCTCTCGGCATCCAGCACCTCAAAGGACGTTGGGTACCTCCGTCCCCTGCAGAGGCCAGGCCATCCCCTCACTAGGGCAGCAGTAGGCAGCGAGGAGACCCACGCAGGTGCCACGTTGCAGAGGCACTAGAGAGCGCCGGGGGCGTTGTAACGTGTGCCAGACCCCAGACACGTTTATACCCTGGCGGAGCCGGGACTAGAACTCTGGATCTTTGTCTCCAAAGCAACAGGCCTCTTCCCCGGGAGCAGCAGGGGAGGCTCCCCTCTGCGCAAGCAGTGTTAGGGCTTTGATGCTGGGAAGGAGCATTTCCCGGCCACGTGCAGAGAGCGCGAAGAGCAGTGCTTGTCGGCACGTGCATCAGTGATGGAACGCAGGGCCCGCTACACCCAACCTTTCCGTGAAGCTGGATCAGGTCCTAGGGCAAGGGGGAGGAAGTGGCTGGCTGCAGGGAGGAGGGGGATGGCTGATGGGGAGCACAGAAATGCAGGTGGAGAAACAATGCATGCAGTTGTGCAGTAAATCGCCGTGCACGCAATTGCGAGGGCGATGTCTGTGTACATCCTTGTATCTTCCTGCTGCGGCCTTTGCATGCTTGTTTTTCCTGGAAATCTGGCTGGAAGATTGGATCTGGAGGGGCTGGTTCGAACGCACGCTGGGGAGAGCTGTGTGCAGGTTGCATGCCCCAGGGAGGCAGGTGCAATCCAAGGGCCATGAGCAGGAGCTGCGCTGGTTGCCTGGTGTTGGGAGCCGTTCCCAGATCGCCGAGATCCAGTGGATAGCGGAGCAGCCGGGAAGAGCAGGGAGCCCCAGCCTGTGGTGCTCCAAGCTAGATCAGTGAACATAAGAATGGCCACACTGGGTCAGACCAAAGGTCTATCCAGCCCGGTATCCTGTCTACCGACAGTGGCCAGTGCCAGGTGCCCCAGAGGGAATGAACAGAACAGGTAATGATCAAGTGATCTCTCTCCTGCCGGCCATCTCCCTCCTCTGACAAACAGAGGCTAGGGACACCATTCCTGACCTATCCTGGACTTAACCTCCATGGACTTAACCTCCATGAATTTATCTAGTTCTCTTTTAAACCCTGTTATAGTCCTACCCTTCACAACCTCCTCAGGCAAGGAGTTCCACAGGTTGACTCTGCACTGTGTGAAGAAGAACTTCCTTTTATTTGTTTTAAACCTGCTGCCCATTAATTTCATTTGGTGACCCCTAGTTCTTATATTATGAGAACAAGTAAATAACTTTTCCTTATTCACTTTCTCCACATCACTCATGATTTTATATACCTCTATCATATCCCCCCTTAGTCTTCTCTTTTCCAAGCTGAAAAGTCCTAGCCCCTTTAATCTCTGCTCATATGGGACCTGTTCCAAACCCCTAGTCATTTTAGTTGCCCTTCTCTGAACGTTTTCTAATGCCAGTGTATCTTTTTTGAGATGAGGAGACCACATCTGTATGCAGTATTCAAGTTGTGGGTGTACCATGGATTTATATAAGGGCAATAAGATATTCTCCATCTTATTCTCTATCCCTTTTTTAATGATTCTTAATATCCTGTTTGCTTTTTTGACTGCTGCTGCACACTGCATGGACATCTTCAGAGAACTATCCACGATGACTCCAAGATCTCTTTCCTGATTCGTTGTAGCTCAATTAGCCCCAATCATATCGTATGTATCTTCTTCTTATTATTCACTCCCTGTGGAGCATAAAGCGCCAACCACTCTCCTCCATTCATTTTGTTCTTGAGCGAGACAGCAGATTTCATCCCACTTCATTCCCATACCTTTCATTTCCTCTTCAATGGTCCTTCGCCACGTCCCCAATGGTCTACCTCTCCTCCTTCTTCCTTGTGGTGTCCATCGTAGGGCAATACGAGGGTGTCTGTCAGCACCCATTCTCAACACATGCCCCAGCCACCTCCATCTTCGTTGTTTGGCTTTATCCACTATATTGTTGATGCCCGTTAATCGGCTCACTTCAACTTTGGTGATACGCTGCGGACAATGTATGTTAAGAATTCGCCTAAGACACCTTCCTTCAAAGCCCCGAAGCCGACTTTCTACCTTCTTGTTGGTCCTCCATGTTTCCACCGCATAGAGCAACACAGAGCGGACGTTCGACCTGTAGATCTCTACCTTGGTTTTCATTTGCAAGATGGTTGACCTTCAAATATTCTGAAGTCTATAGAATGCATTTGCTGCAAGACCGATTCTGGTAGATATCTCCTTCTGAATATTGCCATCAGCCGATATGTAACTACCAAGATATTTGAAGTCGTTCACCTCCTCCAATTCTACGTCACATAACACTGTCTTCGTCGAGCTGGCTGTTTTTACTTTCATTATTTTGCTCTTACCGGCATGGATATTAAGTCCTACGCACCTTGCTACTCTACCTACTCTATCAGTCTTCTCTTGGAGGTCCATCTGAGAGCTTGAAATCAGGGCGATGTCATCCGCAAAGTCACAGTCTTCAATATGACCAGAGGGTCCCCATGCGATCCCTCTTGGCCTATCTTCAGTGGCTTTCCGCATCACCCAATCTATGACCACAAGAAATAGAATGGGCGAAATAACGTATGTATAGTTGGGGTTATTTTTCCCAATGTGCATTACTTTACATTCATCCACATTAAATTTCATTTGCCATTTTGTTGCCCAGTCACTTAGTTTTGTGAGATCTTTTTGAAGTTCTTCACAGTCTGCTTTGGTCTTAACTGTCTTGGGCAGTTTCGTATCATCTGCAAACTTTGCCACCTCACTTTTTACCCAGGGCACTGGCAGGCGGTCGGCAGAGAGCAAGCCATCTCCCAGGGGTTTTGTGTCTCAGGCTCTGCCGCATTGCGGGAACGTCTGGTTGGAAGGGACGGGGCATCTCAGGGACTCCCTGGTGGTGTTCCCTGCCTGGAACACTAAGTGGGAGGAGAACGGCACACTGGCATGGGCTCTGAACTGAGCTCTTGCCACGGTCTCCGGAGCCTGTGCCGCACGCAGCCCTCAGAGCCACTCTGCCTCCTGCGGGTTGTCAGGCGGCTCCTTGCCATACGTGCGCATTCCCCAGTGGTCGGGCTTTACTGGTGCAAACAGAGCAAAGGCTGCAGCTGCTGGAAGAGGCTGCTCCTTCGTGCCGGCAGCGCGCTGCCCCTGTGCCACGGGGCGTGTGACGTGGGGAGACCCCTCCGGATTGGATGGGATTGGGATCAGGGACCTGTTTCTCTCCTTTTCTGGCTCCCCATCAATTTCAGGGCTCAAGCATCCGAGTTCCCAGCCCTGAGAGCTGCGGCCTGCCCCTGGGCTGGGGAAACATCGCTGCCGCTCACCTCAGTGGGGGCCCAGGGCGGCTGGTGGTGGGCGGAGCTGGGGGGTTACACCGCACGAGGCAGGATAGGGTCTGGATGGGACCATGGCAGCACTGACAGCCTGTGGGTGCGTCTGACGCTGGCAGGTGGTGTGCCCTGGCCCTTCTCCAGGCCCCTCTCCGGGAGGCTCTCAGGTCTGGATGAATTAACCTTGTGCAGCAGGGCAGCATCAACCCTCTTACATGAGGGGAAACTGAGGCACAGAGCGGGGACAGGAGCGGTGGCCGAACCAGGACTCCATCCACTCCCCATGGCCCTGAAGACCATCCCAGAGCAGAGATGGAGGCTCCGAAGGCAGCAGTCACACTGGAGCAGGGCAGCCCGGCTGGCTGGTGAGGGGAGCCAGAGGGCTAGTGTGGGGAAAGGGTGCATGGACGTGAGACGCTTCTGTGGTGTGAAAGGCAGAGGGAAGCTCCAGAAGGTCCCGGCTGGATCTGGGGACCCAGAACAATGGGGGGCTGACGTAAGCCCAGCTGGCAGCTAATCCCCCTAAAGACTCAGCGTGACGTTAATCAGCGGGTAGGGCCTGGGGCACCCATTGTTTCCTGCCACCATCGGCCTGTTGGATATTAAAGGGACCGGCTGTTTGAGGGGAGAGGGAATCTAGTGCCGGACCCCGGCCCAGTGCCCCCTGCTGGGAGGGTTCTTGGCTTCATTCTTGGTAAACCTTCAGAGTATCTGCTAAAGTAAAACAGTGATGTAGTCACACCCGGAGCCCCCCCTCACAAGGCTGGTGCTCCTGCCCCACTCCCATCCCCACAGCGCCCCCTGCTGGGAGCGCTGGGGCTGGACGCTCTCTTTACAGGCCGTGCTCCAGCCCCACTCACCACAGCGCCCCCTGCTGGGAGCGCTGGGGCTGGACGCTCTCTTTACAGGCCGTGCTCCAGCCCCACTCACCACAGCGCCCCCTGCTGGGAGCGCTGGGGCTGGACGCTCTCTTTAAAGGCCGTGCTCCAGCCCCACTCACCACAGCGCCCCCTGCTGGGAGCGCTGGGGCTGGACGCTCTCTTTACAGGCCGTGCTCCAGCCCCACTCACCACAGCGCCCCCTGCTGGGTCTAGAGCAGCTGCGCATTTCCTTCTGCTGCAGGAGGCTGGGCTGAGGGGAGCTGTGAGCTCCCCACACCAACCACCCACCGTGCTGGCACCAGCACAGGGCCCACCCCGGCTCCACGAGAGGGGAGTTGGGAGGCTCAGTGCTCCGAATCAATGTAAATCCTCCGGGCTTGTCTACACTTGGAACGCTTCGGTGCAGACGCTCCTGCCAGTGACAGAGGGGGTCTCCTGCCCTCGAGGTGGACAGACGAATTCTTCCACTGGTTGCACTGGGTTTAGGCTGGGGAGTGGATTTCTCACCCCCTCGTAGCTGCAGCTGGGCCACTGTATGGTCCCAGCGTAGACCAGCCCCCATCCCGCTGTTCTCCAGGCCCCGTTCTGTGTGCCCGCTGCCCCCAGAGGCTCCGTGCCAGGGCAGAGCCAGCGTTCTAGGGCTCCGTGGCCTGGCTCCCTCGCCCGTACCCTGGGTGGCAGTGGCGGGGTGGGGGGGTCACCATGTCCTAACTGACCTGGGGGAGGCAGAATTGGGTCTGCGCTTATGCTGGTTAGCGGGGGAGGGGGGCCGGCTTCAAGGCCTGGCCACCTTCAGCCTGCAGGGCTTATGTGCCAGCGGGGGTCAGGAGGGAAACCCAGCCCCAGGCTCTGATTGGGCCCCTCCAGGGTCTGTGTGTCCACTCCCCTGGGGCTGAACAGCGTTGGGGGTGGGCAAAGTGGTGTCAGTGCTTTGTGGGGGACGACGCTGTGTGGGGTTAAACTGCATCCTGCGGGGATGGGGAGACTTGTGAAAAGTTGGGGGAACCAAGTTCGGGGGGAGGGTGTAACTGCCCCCCTTGTTCCTGAGCGAGTAACACCCCCGGCGGAGATCCCCCTTCCTTGCTCGGTGGCTCTGGGCTCCCTGAGGCAGGCGCCTCTCCCCACCCCCACTCTCGGGGATTCCCAGAGCCCCCGCTAGATGTCTGGGAGCAGCTAAACCTTTCAACCAGCCGCTTCGAGCCTGGCGGGGCGGGGAGCCGGGCCTGAGACCGGGGATTAGGGTGACATGGGGCTGGGAGCTGCAGATAATGGCAGGTGGTTTCTGTGCCTCCCCACCCCCATCTTGCCCCTCGGCGAATGCAGCCTCTGGGGATTTCAGCCGGCAGCTTGGCAGGCTCTCACAGTGTGTGGGAGCTGGTGTGAGGAGCTGGCTCTGCGCCAGAGGGCGGGGGGTGGATCTTGATGTCTAAAGCCCAGTGTACCCCTCCCCACGGTAGGAGGAGCCTATGGCTTCATGCCCCTCCCTACAGAATGGGACCAGGTCACATTTGTCCCTGGGCAGAGGGTGGCACGGGCGAGGGCGTTTGCCTCCCTCCATGGCAATCTGCACCCGCACGCAGAGCATGGATTCACATGGGTACTCATCAGTGCTCTTGTGTGCCCTCGCACGTTGATTAGTACAACCTCCAGTGTGCATGTGCAACTTGCACCCCTGCGTGGCACAACTTTCAAGCGCTCCCTCCTGAACGTGCCGGTATTCTGGGTCTCTGCTGGGCACACTCAGTCCAGATTTGCACATGCCTGGACTTTGCACACTCAGGTACACATGCTTGTGTGCTCACACTCGCATGCACACCTGTGTGCCCAAGCAGGTGCACACGCTCGTGGGCTCGTGCAGTCGCCCTGATAAGTGTGTGTGTGCAAGCATGGCTGTGTGTGCACTCCCTTGCGCAGGAACACTTGTGTGCTCACACTTGCTTACCTACTCACACACTTGCACAGTTACGTGCACGTGCAGTCCTGTGCGCACACCCTGTGATGTGTGTGCAGACGCACAGACGTGGGGACATGCATGCAACACACACAGAGCTGCTGCTCCCAGACTCCCGTGCAACGGGGCGAGGATGCCAAGTGTGGCTCCGTCTAGTGGCCTCCCAGCCAAGGGGCTCAGTGGGGAGACTCTGTGCCAGCATCTGGCCTTCTGCTGCTAAGGCCACCAGCACCGGAGCTGCCCAGGTGTGCCAGGCTGGATGGGGTGTTCCAGGAGCATGCATTTAAAGCAGCCCCCCTGCCCCCCCGGGGTAGGGGCAGCAGGAAAAGCTGTGGCAGGAACCCCCCTGTCCACAGGCCTCCCTGGTTCCCCTCCACACAGCCTGGGACTGGGATGGCACCGCCTGGTGATTTAGGCCCTTTGATGTTTCAGTCTCTGGCCAAGCGCCTCCCCCACCAGCATCTCACAGAACCCCCCTCTCCTGCCGCCCTGCACCAGGGGCAGGACGTGGGCGAATCAGGCCTCCCACCCACATTTGGGGACCGTGCAGGGCCCAGCCCGGCCCCAGCAGCAGGGGACCTGGGTAAGAGGACTCATGTTTCCAAGTCCGCACTTGAGCGCCCACGCTGCGTTGTAAACCCGGGTCTCACAGCCGTGCTAACACGTCCATACTGCACCGCGCAGACCTTCTGACTCCAGCCTGCGGCTTGAGCTGCGTCCACACGGCAGGATGACAGGGCTCAGCTCTGATCCACTCCCCAGCAGGTCTTAGGACCCGGGTCCTGAGTGCTCGCTGACCCAAGCCACTGATGTGGATGCAGACAGAAGTGTGACTTGGGCTCAAACCTGCGATCGAGCCCGGGCGCAGTGAGCCGTGTAGCCACCCCCATAGAGGGTTTGAATCGTGCTGGGTAGGAGCAAGGCGATGTCGTTATAATGCGGATGGGCCGAGTGTTATTTATTGCTCTCATTCAGCCAGAGTGGAAAGGGCAGGGCTGGGCTGGGAACCAAGGTGAGAGCTCAGGAAAGAACCTGACTAGCTGAGATGCTCTTTGAGGCAGGGAAATTCTGTCTGTTCTGGGTTTGTGCACCAGGGGGGCCATGACTGGGGCTCCTGGGTGCTACCGTAATACACTTAATAAAATGTACAGCGCCTGGCACAGTGGGGTCCTGATCCATGAATGGATTGTCTAGGTGCTACTGTAATATAAATAATAACTATTATTAATAATAATAATAATTAATGAATAATAAATTAATACTTTGAGTGTTATCCCACAGGCTGCAGGTAGCTGGTGTAGGGAATAGAGACTTGGGAGCCTGGGGGCTTGAGTGAAAATGTCCAGCATGAAAATGAGACTCTTTCTACATCATCACCTGTTCGCAGATGCCAATGCTATTGCATGGTGTGCAGTGCCTGGCACAACGGGGCCCTTAGCTCAGTAGCAGCCCCCAGGTGCTACCAAAATGTATGTAAATAATACCAATGCTTCTGGTCTGCAGGAGAATCTCTGCGGAGGGAGGGGTTCCACTGTCATGCTTCAGGGCAGAACCCCAAGGGACAGGAAGGATTCCCTTCACGTGATACCGGACTCTTTATGGCACCTTCCATCGTGAGGTGCTCAAAGCACTTTACAGACGTTCATTCATTAGGGAAGGAGGTACAGCAGGAATGTGGCCCCCATTTTACAGATAGGGAAACTGAGGCACAGGGAAGGACAGTGACTTGCACGCAGCCAGGGGCAGAACCCCAGGGCTAGAAGCAGAACCCCAGGGTTCCAACCTGCCCCCCAGTGAAGTCTTTGACGTGGGCATGTGTCTGAGTCTCTCCTCCTGCATGCCCTGGGGTAAATCAGGAGTGGTGTAAGGGAGAGGGAAGCCAGGGCTGTGGTGTGGGAGGTTCCAACGGGAGCAGGGCGGGGCCCAGCTGTTTCGCCGGCTTGTCTCCCATGCTAACCACTAGGCCACACTGCCTCCTTTGCGGCGCCCAGCACAGTCGGCCAGGCGCGTTACGGGAGATGGAACTGACTGAGAGGCGGGACTAGAGGGGGCCATGGGGTGTGTAATGGGGGCTTCTGTGGGCAAAGCAGCCAGCAGGGAGGATGGGCCACCAGTCGGAAGGTGCCCGCTCTCTGCCACGCTGGAAGGGGGCATCGATTTTCCCTCCCCGTGGAGCACAGACGTTGTGGCTATCCCAGCTCTGCCGCCTGTGCCAAGAACAGTCCCTGGATGTGACCTAATGCCCAGCTGCTGGGATGGGAGAGGACCCGGGTCACGCCCACAGCACCACTCCCACCACAGCTGGCTGGGGGCTTCCCCGGGGGTGGCGAGGAAGAGCCAGGAATTCCCAAGTGCCTAGTCCCACCCTTGTTTATTTACCAGGACAGGGCGGTTCTGTTTACAACGGCCGTGGCTACAGCAACAGCGAGGGCGGCAAGGGAGATTGGCAGGGTCGGATGGGCTGGGCGAGCCCTTGGCTTGTGGCTGGGCTCCCTGCAGATAGCAGCTAAGTTTCCCGGGGCAGAGAGAGATGATGGGCTCCCCCGAGCAGGGAACTGGTCGGGGGGAGAGGGGTGATCCCCCAAGGGAGCGTCCTTGGTCATCGCCTTCCCATCTCCCCCTACACGAGTGGCCGCCGACATGCATGCATATGGCGTGTGTGCAGCGTGCCCCGCATTCCCCTGCAGGGCAGGGAGGGCCGCCCGCCATGGGAAGGCTCGGGCAGACGTCAGGAGCCAGGCTGGTTTACACTTCCCAGAGTGGGGAATGTGGCCGGGTCTCTGGCCCTGGCGACCCCCACTCCGGGCGCTCCCAGCCTGCTGCAGTCCCCACTTGCAGAGCTGCCACTGCAGGAAGGGGAGAGCGCTGAAGCCTGGACGTCATTCCCTGCAGCGCCTCCTGCTGCAGAGGCTGGGAGCCGGGAGCTCCCCCCGCTGCCCACTCCTACCCTGCTCCCCACAGCGCCCCCGGCTGGGAGACGCTGGAAGCACCTGAGCTCTGTCTAAACTAACTCTTCTGCTGTTGCTCCAGTTCCAGCCTCTCCCAGCAGGGGGTGCTGCAGGGACTTGGGCCGGACCAGGAGGGAATCGCGGGTCTGGTTTTGCTGGTGCAGCCAAGGTGCCAGGAAGCAGATACAATGGCTAAGACTGGGCCAGTTTCCATTCCCTTCCGGATTCTCCCAACCCGGGCGGGAGGCTCCTCGGCATTGCAGCTAGCAGGGGATTACAGGGTTAAAGGAAAGTGACCTGGGCGGAGATCTGGTTCTTCTGGTTTGGCAGCTCCTTTCTCACGCACTGGGGAGCGATTCCTTTTGATTCACCCAGTTTTGGTGGAGACGGCCTGGGGGGACAGGCTGCAAGGGGAGCTGGCTCCACAGCTGATTGGAACCAAGGGGCTGCTTGCTCCAGATCCCAAACCAGAGGCAGGATCTGGGCTCGGGCGTAAAAAGTGCCGAAGAAGCCAAGTGTTTGGAGCTCATTCCTGGCTCCTGCCGGGAGCCGAGTTCGGGGGGGCGCGGTTCCTGCTCCGGTGTGTGGCGCTGCCCCGGGTGCTGAGTGATGTCATACAGCGCTGCTGACACATGGAGCTGGCAGCTCAGCCAGGGCGGCGCTGATCTCCCAGGAACCTCTTTGCCCATTGCTGTTTGTTCCGGCGCTCGGCGGGCCAGGAGCTTTGCACGGCCGGGCGGCCCTTGTGCCCTTTGTCCCCGAAGCCTGCGCCTGCCCCTAGCTGCCTGACGGCTTTTGCGGCTGCTGGTGCAATTGACGGCTGAAGACATTTGGGCCCCAGTGAGCACCAGCGCTAGGCCCAGCTAGGAAATCTCCCTCTGAGGCCGAAACGGGGCTGTTGTCGGTCGTGTTAAGCAAACACCATGGAAGCCTCAATTGGGAAAAGTGTTGAAACCACAGGGATGGGCAGGGGGATGCTGCCCGCGGGCCCTGGGGTGACAGGCGCGCTGGTTGCACTTTGCAAGGCTGCTCCCCTCCCCCGGTGCATGCATTGAAGGAACTCCTGGGGGCTGGGGAACACCTCAGCAGGTTGGGTGCCTAACTCCTATGGTCAGTCAAAGGGTGTCGGGTGCCAGATTTACTTAGGTGTCTTTGAAACCCCCACTAAGCATCTGTCCGCATCTTCAGGCACTGAAATGCCTTTAAAACTCTGGCGCTAGGTCCTGGGGGAATCGAGCCTATTCTGTGATCGGGGGGTTGGGAGCTGGGGTTTGGTTGTTATTGATTGATCCCAGAAAGACGTGAAAAGCTGGAAACAAAATCCCAAGGCCTCAGAAAGCCGGCTGTGCACCGGCTGATGTGACAAAAACACCCACCAGATTCCATGGTTCCTTGCGTGTGGGTTAGACCCAGGAGAGGTGGTGAGCTGCTGTGCACTGTCTCTGCAGATTTCTGAGATGCCCGGTGTTCTCCCTAAGCTCTGTGGTTTGGCCTTAGAGTAGCCTAGTGGTGCGTGGTTCTTCTCGTGCTCTGCGGCTGAGCGTGGGTCCTTGCACTAGTGAAGGACCTTGTGCTCAGTGCAAGGATTCATGCTCCTCTGCGGGGAGGTTAAAGAGCACCAGCTGGTTGTGGAAGTGTTGGGAGGGCGTGGTCGGATGGGAGGGGAGTTCCGGATTGCATTGGGGGACATTGGGGTGCCCAGATCTGTGGGCTGGGCTGGGGATTCTGGGCCAGTGAGGAAGATGCACGAGGGATGCAGGGTCAGAGTTAAGGGTAATGTGTGGAGCTAAGCGTTTGCAGCCATTTTCGCACATGATCCTCTGCTACAATGCGGCATTTCGTTCCTGGGCACGTACTCAGCTGGGGGGAAGTGCTGAGCCAGCAGGAATGCTGATGGGATCGGAGTCCTGCCCCGGGCTCCTTGGCTGAGCCTCCGGAAGCCACTAGTGGGCTGAGCACAGCTGTTAATGCCCTGGCGACGTGAGGCTTTGCCTCTGGCATCTGTGGCAGGGAGGTGTTCTGGGCTGAGCCCCCTTTGCCCTGCTGTGGGTGGCTGGCATATCCCAAGGTCAGTGGGGCAGTGCAGAGGGGCTGTACAAAGGGCCCGATCCTGGGAGGTGCCAAGCACCTGGGGAAGTCATTGGGAATTGCTGATGCTCTGCAGCTTGTGGGGTGGGGTCCCAGCCGTCCTGCCCCAGATCACTCTGTGCTCTGCTGGGGGCCTGGGGCAGGAGCTGTGGGGGGAGCGGGGGTTCCCCTCTGGGCAGGTTATTCACCCATTGCCCACTAGGGGGTTTCTAGTCCCCTGGTCTGGATGCTGTCGGAGGCGGGATGCCAGGCTAGATGGGCCGGTGCAACCCATTAGGTGACCTAGGTGGTCGTCTAGGGCGCTAGCATTTGGGGGGTGGCATTTCGGGTCCTTCGGCGGCGACCGCGGCGGCCGGATCTTCGGCCGCCCCCGTCATCGTCGGCATTTAGGCGGAGGGACCTGGGGCAGGGGGCACTGGGAGGGCCGCCTGCAGCAAGTAAGGGGAGCGCGGCACGCAGGGGAACCGCTCCCTGCCCCAGCTCACCTCTGCTCCGCCTCCTCCCCTGAGCACGCCGCCCCGCTCTGCTTCTCCCCCTCCCAGGCTTGCGGCGCCAAACAGCTGATTGGCGCCGTGAGGCGGGAGAAGTGGAGCGGCGACGGCGTGCTCGGGGAGGAGGCGGAGCAGAGGTGAGCTGGGGCGGGGAGCTGCCGCGCGGCTCCCCGGGCCGGGGGGAGCTGCCGCGGGGGGCACCTCAGGGCGGAGTGGGGGGGCGCAAGGTGGCACCAATAGTTGACTCACGGGCCGGCCTCCAAAGGGCAGCAAAGACCCACCCTGCCCAAGGATGGTTGAATCGTGCCTACAGGCCTTGAAGGAGCAGCTCCCCCCGGCAGAAGGGGGATCTTACCCTTGGTGCCCTGTTGACACGGTGGGTCAGAGAGCCAGGAGCTCACCCCACGCTCAGGGTCTGTGTGGGGAAAGAGCAGGGCCTAGGTTTTGTTGCCAGGGCTATTCCTCGCCGCGGGCGATGCTGGGGGTGCTGGGGCAGTGGGAACAGGGTGAGGGGCTGTGCTAAGTTTGCAGCAACATGGCTTGGGCAGCAGAACCCGGGGCCTTTGGGTCTGTGTGTGCGTGAGTCATAGATTCACAGATCCCAAGGCCGCGGTGACCATCCGCTCTGACCCCCTGCATGACCCAGGGCCAGAGAACATCCTGGAGCAGATCCGTTAGAAAAACAGCCAGTCGTGATCTAGAAATGGTCAGTGACGGAGAATCCACCACGACCTTGGGAAATGGATCCAGGGGTTAATTACTCTCACGGTTAGAAATTTACACTTTATTTCCAGTCTGAATGTGTCTGGCTTCAACTTCCAGCCTTGGATCGTGTTCGACCTTTCTCGGCTTGGCTGAAGAGCCCGTTATTACATATTTGTTCCCCATCTAGGTACTTATAGTCTGTGATCAAGTCACCCCGTAGCGTTCTCTTTGTTAAGCCACCTACTGAGCTCCGTGAGTCTATCACTGTAGGGCAGTTTTCTGATCCTTTCATCAGTTTGGGGCTCTTCTCTGACCCCTCTCCAGTTTATCAACATCCTTGAACTGTGGGCACCAGAACAGGACACAGGGGTTCAGCAGCGGTCGCACCAGTGCCAGAGACGGAGGTAAAATAACCTCTCTGCTCCTACTCCCCATTCCCATTTCTGCCTGCTAGTGATTCCCAGAGTGCAGGTAGGGGTGTGTGTGCACGTGCGTGTGTGCGCGTGCACGTGTGCGTGTGTGCGTGTGTGCACGTGCACGTGTGCGTGCGTGTGCGCGCGTGTGCATGTGTGAGTGTGTGTGTGCGTGCGTGTGCGTGCGTATGTGCGCGCACGTGCGCTCTGGGTCGCAGGGGGCAGGGCAAGGTACCAACCAGACGACTCCCTACCCCCCCCTGCCTGCGCCGTCCCAGGGCATTCCTCGCCTTTCCCAGCCAATCACGTGGAGCTGGTGGCATCCGAATGCCTGGGCAGGCTGCCCAGCTGTGGAGCACTGGGGCTGATGAATGCAGGTGTGTCGAGCGGGAGTAGGGTGACCAGATGTCCCGATTTTATAGGGACAGTCCCAATTTTTGAGTCTTTTCCTTATACAGGCTCCTATTACCCCCCACCCTCATCGCGATTTTTCAAACTTGCTGTCTGGTCACCCTAAGCGGGAGCGGGGGAGATGCCAGGGAAAGGCAAAGAATGGTGCCTGCTTATTACTAATCCTCCACTGGTGCAGGGCCCCCGGGGTCCTGAGAAAGTGTCTCTAGAGTGCCCAGGGAAACAGCATGGTCTAGTGGGTAGAGCACTAGACTGTGATCTAGGAAAACAGGTTTCTGTTCCCAGCTCTGCATTTGGCCTGCTGGGTGACTGTGCGCGAGTCACTTCCCCTCCTGTGCCTCCGTTTCCCCATCTGCAACAGCAATAATGACACTCGCCTGCTTTGTAAAGCGCCCTGCGAACTACCCTGGAAAGGGCTGGATATGGGTTAGGGCTTATTACAAAATTGTGTTGCTTATTTATTGTTGATAACATAGCAAAGTGCTGCACAGACCCTGGGCGAGATCAGGCCCTGTTGTGCCGGGCGCTGCGCAGACCCCGACCGAGAGCAGGGCCCCGTTGTGCCAGGCGCTGCACAGACCCCAACCGAGATCAGGGCCCCGTTGTGCCAGACGCTGCACAGACCCCGACCGAGAGCAGGGCCCCGTTGTGCCGGGCACTGCACAGACCCTGACCGAGAGCGGGGCCCCGTTGTGCCAGGCGCTGCACAGACCCCGACCGAGAGCAGGGCCCCGTTGTGCCAGGCGCTGCACAGACCCCGACTGAGATCAGGGCCCTGTTGTGCCAGGTGCTGCACAGACCCCGACTGAGATCAGGGCCCCGTTGTGCCAAGTGCTGCGCAGACCCCGACCAAGAGCAGGGCCCCGTTGTGCCAGGCGCTGCGCAGACCCCGACCGAGATCAGGGCCCCGTTGTGCCAGGCGCTGCGCAGACCCCGACCGAGATCAGGGCCCCGTTGTGCCAGGCGCTGCCCAGACCCCAACTGAGATCAGGGCCCCGTTGTGCCGGGCGCTGCGCAGACCCCGACCGAGAGCAGGGCCCCGTTGTGCCGGGCGCCGCGCAGACCCCAGGCGAGATCAGGGCCCCGTTGTGCCAGGCGCCGCACAGACCCCGACCGAGATCAGCGCCCCGTTGTGCCGGGCGCTGCGCAGACCCCGACCAAGAGCAGGGCCCCGTTGTGCCAGGCGCTGCGCAGATCCCGGGCGAGAGCAGGGCCCCGTTGTGCCCAGTGCAGCCCAGACCTCAACTGAGATCAGGCCCCGTTGTGCCCGGCGCTGCCCAGACCCTAACCAAGAACAGGGCCTCCACAGTGCAAAATGTCCTGAGGCCAGCGAGTGTCTGCGCTTGCTGGACGGTTGTTTCCCTCCATGGTGTTGCTGGGGAGGGCGCCCGTCCCCATGGTGCAAGAGCTCTGGCTTGGCTGGGGCTCTGTCGCCCAGGAGGCTTCTTCACAGCTGTGTTTTCTTTCCTGGAGGCTGCACAAACACAGGCTGCTGACGCTGGCCCTGGGATGTTTGCTGCGCGTCTCCGGGGGAGCTGACCTTGGCTTGCGCTGCAGAGCGCAGAGGAGGCAGGATGCCTGGGTTCTATTCTGGCTCAGCCACTGACTCGCTGGGCAAGGGCCTGCCTCTGTAGAATGAGAACAAACCTGACCCAGCTCACAGGGGCGGTAATTGGCATGGCATTGCCAGGGGCTGTATAGGGGCAGAGAGGTATTGTCTGGCACGAGCCCAGAGCGGGAGGGGTGATTGGGCAGGACGTGGGGGTTTGCAGTGTGTGATGGGGGATTGCAGCGTGTGATTGGGTGGGACGTGGGGTTTGCAGTGTGTGATTGGGTGGGACATGGGGTTTGCAGCATGTGATTGGGTGGGACGTGGCAGATTGCAGCATGTGATGGGGGATTGCAGTGTGTGATTGGGTGGGACATGGGGTTTGCAGCATGTGATTGGGTGGGACGTGGCAGATTGCAGCATGTGATGGGGGATTGCAGCGTGTGATTGGGTGGGACGTGGGGTTTGCAGTGTGTGATTGGGTGGGACGTGGGGTTTGCAGTGTGTGATGGGGGAATTGCAGCGTGTGATTGGGTGGGACGTGGGGGATTGCAGCGTGTGATTGGGTGGGACGTGGGGTTTGTAGTGTGTGATGGGGGAATTGCAGTGTGTGATTGGGTGGGACGTGGCAGATTGCAGCGTGTGATTGGGTGGGACATGGCAAGTTGCAGCGTGTGATGGGAGATTGCAGCGTGAGATTGGGTGGGATGTGGCAGATTGCAGCATGTGATTGGGTGGGACGTGGCAGATTGCAGCATGTGATGGGAGATTGCAGCGTGTGAGTGGGTGGGGCGTGGCAGATTGCAGCCACGATTTAGTTGGGTTTGGTCCTGCTTTGAGCAGGGGGTTGGACTAGATGACCTCCTGAGGTCCCTTCCAACCCTGAGATTCTATGATTCTATGTGTGATTGGGTGGGACGTGGCAGATTGCAGCATGTAATTGGGTGGGACATGGGGGTTTGCAGCATGTGATGCGGGGATTGCAGCATGTAATTGGGTGGGACATGGGGGATTGCAGCGTGTGATTGGGTGGGACGTGGCAGATTGCAGCATGTGATGGGAGATTGCAGCGTGTGAGTGGGTGGGACGTGGCAGATTGCAGCGTGTGATTGGGTGGGACGTGGGGTTTGCAGTGTGTGATGGGGGAATTGCAGCGTGTGATTGGGTGGGATGTGGGGGATTGCAGCGTGTGATTGGGTGGGACATGGGGTTTGGTAGCATGTGATTGGGTGGGACATGGGGTTTGCAGTGTGTGATGGGGGAATTGCAGCGTGTGATTGGGTGGGACGTGGGGGATTGCAGCGTGTGATTGGGTGGGACGTGGGGTTTGCAGTGTGTGATGGGGGAATTGCAGTGTGTGATTGGGTGGGATGTGGGGGATTGCAGCGTGTGATGGGAGATTGCAGCGTGTAATTGGGTGGGATGTGGGGGATTGCAGCGTGTGATTGGGTGGGATGTGGGGGATTGCAGCGTGTGATTGGGTGGGACATGGGGGATTGAGCATGTGATTGGGTGGGACGTGGCAGATTGCAGCGTGTGATTGGGTGGGACGTGGCAGATTGCAGTGTGTGATGGGGGATTGCAGGGTGTGATTGGGTGGGACGTGGGGGATTGCAGCGTGTGATTGGGTGGGATGTGGCAGATTGCAGCGTGTGATGGGAGATTGCAGTGTGTGATTGGGTGGGACATGGGGGATTGCAGCGTGTGATTGGGTGGGCCGTGGCAGATTGCAGCATGTGATGGGAGATTGCAGCATGTGATTGGGTGGGACGTGGCAGATTGCAGCGTGTGATGGGGGGATTGCAGTGTGTGATTGGGTGGGACATGGGGGTTTGCAGCGTATGATTGGGTGGGACGTGGCAGATTGCAGCATGTAATTGGGTGGGACATGGGGGTTTGCAGCGTGTGATGCAGGGATTGCAGCGTGTAATTGGGTGGGACGTGGCAGATTGCAGCATGTGATGGGAGATTGCAGCGTGTGAGTGGGTGGGACGTGGCAGATTGCAGCGTGTGATTGGGTGGGATGTGGCAGATTGCAGGGTGTGATGGGGGATTGCAGGGTGTGATTTGGTGGGACATGGGGGATTGCAGCGTGTGATTGGGTGGGACGTGGCAGATTGCAGCATGTGATGGGAGATTGCACATGCTCACGGACATGGACACATATACCCAGAGGCAAGGACACATGGACATGGATGGACATAAACAGATGTGGACACGTGCGCACACACAGACATATGGACATGGATGGACACACAAACATGGACACGGACGCCCACATGCGGAGACATGGGTGCACACGGACACAGAAACACAAGACACACAGAGTATGTCTGTACTGTGGCCGGAGGGGTAATTCCCACTGAAAACAGCAGCGTGGCCCTGGTGGTGCCGGTGGTGGGACGGGCGAGCTGTCCCGAGTACGACTAGGGTGACCAGCCAGCAAATGTGAAAAATCAGGACGGGGGTGAGTGGGGGGTAATAGGAGCCTATATAAGAAAAAGACCCAAAACTTGAAACTGTCGCTATAAAATTGGAACATCTGGTCACCCTAAGTACGAACCCTGTGTATATAGTCGGGCACAGGGTCCACATGGGACATAGAGACATGCCCACACTCAGCTGGCACAAGCCGGGTGCTACGTACCAGGAGGCACACACGGGCACGCACAGAGGCACACGGACGGGGTACATCTACACTGCAAGTGCCGCGTAGGGAGGTACACCAGCCTAGCTTCAATCCAGCTGGGCTAACAGCAGCCGCATAGCCGGTTAGCCGCTCCAGGCCACGCCCGCCAGGGTGCTCGGGAGCTAGCCGGCGCTGAAGCCCGTACTGCTGTGTCTACACTACCGCTGTTACCCCCTGCTCCCGTCACACCTTCACATGGGGATGGACGTACCCACGGACTCAGGCGACGCCCCTGGGCACAGCGACAGCGGGGACCTGTGCCCAGCTGAGTTGGTCCCTTGGCAAGAGCTCAGACTGGCAGGGCGGTGCAGGGACAGCAAGCCAAGGAGGGGGATGTGGGCAATGAGCTCCCCACCTCCCTCTTACATACTGGGCACTGGTCACAGCTGGGCAGGGGGCACCGGGCCTGGGCACTGCCTGCCCCTGGGAACGCTGGACATTTCCCTCTTTGTCTCCCGCCGGCGCTGCCGGGGGAGCTGGGCTGCCAGCGAGTGTAATAGCTACCTAGGCTCTGTTACCTGCCAGCTGGAGGCCCTGGCTGTGCTGCACATGGTCTCTTGTAACATGTACGGCTTGGCTGGACCCTGCTCTGGCTTCAGTCCAACCCCTCAGGGTCCGCAGCCCCCTCTGCCCAGGAGTGAATTTCACTGGCTAGTGACTCCAGGGAGGGCGTCTCCTTAAGGCACCGCTAGGGGCAAACTCTGGCCCATCAGACTCAGTGGGAATTGTGCCATTGGGGTCAGGGCTTCACCCTAGCGGCCGCCCCGTGCTCAAGCCCCAGGGCGGGGTAAGGTCTCTCATGGGAAGCTCCAGCCTGTGCAGAATATTGGTAGCCACAGTTCCAAAGCCTCCAACTTGGAGATTTTCAGTTTCACCCCACACGGCTGGCTCCCAGGAACGCTCTATTCCTTTGACCAAGCTGTGCAAGCGTGACCCCTCCACGCTCCCCAAACGGGGCCGTTCCTGGGCCACGGGGCTGGCAGAGTTCCTGAAAGCGAATGTTGTATGGTATCCGATGGGGATCCCGTTTATATTCCATGGTGAGATCTGCAATTTGTGCTGTCGGCTAGTTACATTAGGTCACACGGCCTCATTGCTGTTAGCTGGTTGGACGATGTATGTAACTAATGCATACAGCGCAAACTGTGTATTTGATTTACACAGCCCGTGACTTGATCATGGTGTAACAGCCTGGGAGAAAATCCTGGGTACTAACGGGCTCGTTAGTGGAGAAAGGCAGAACAAGGACGAATGGCTGGAAGTTAAAGACAGGCAAA
The DNA here is from genome assembly GCF_020497125.1 of Mauremys mutica. Lineage (NCBI taxonomy): Eukaryota > Metazoa > Chordata > Testudines > Geoemydidae > Mauremys > Mauremys mutica. The sequence continues at coordinate 20,917,411 of NC_059088.1, read as the reverse complement.
TTCATTTAAAAATCAAGGCATGGGCGTGTCTGAAATTGAGGGTGATTGACCAGTGGAACAAACTCCCAAGAGAAGTGGTGGATTCTCCATCTTGTGATGTCTTCAGATGCCGAGCAGATGTCAAGTTATTGGGCTCAGTACAGGGGAACTGGAATTTACTGGCCTGGGAGCTACAGGCGGTCAGGCGAGAGGATCTAACATTCCCTTTGCTTCCAAATCTATGAGCATCAGATTCATGTGACCCATCTCCACACCGAGAACATACAGGGACGGAATCCCTCCATCGCATCGAATAACAGTTACAACCTGAGAATTCCACCATCTGCTAGCGACGAGGGGACTGACCCATTCCTATGATGGTGCCTTTCAGAGTTGTGATGGGAGGATCCATGGGTCTTTGGGGTTTCACCAAATCTGTACTTGGAAGAGAAAAAAAAAGTTTGGTTTAAGTTTTCTGGAGCCATTTTTCACTTGATCAAAACTGATTTGGAAGGAGATTTGAAAGCCCACCAGTTTCCAAGTCAGTGGCAGTCAGCACTGGGTAATAATCATGAATATCAAAGCAGCAGCAGCTAAGAGTGCAGGTTTTTCCAAAGCAAAATGGATCTTGGAACCCCAAAGGCTCGTGTGCTGTTCTAAATCTAGAACCCCGGGCAAATCCAGAACCCATGCTGGTGGACTGGGTCTTTCTAGAGCTGCACGTTTTCCAGGGTTCCATGTAGAATCCCTGCTGTTCAGTGGGTAAATCCAGATGCCAGGGTGCCAGACTCCGACTGGTGTCAACGAACATCGTGCTAGGGATGCTGAATTTACACCAGCCGGGGACTCGGCCCCTGATTCCCAGTAGGTGGGATCTCCGATCAGTTATTTTCAATGGCTTCTAAATGTAACAAAGCAACTTCTCCGCTCCCTGGGGGCCCATTGGCCTGGAGAGAGCTCCCACAAGCAGCCTTCGGGCCAAGTGGGGGACGCTGGGCTCTAACTCCTCTGCCCCCGCAGTCCCGGGCTACTGGCCCAGCTACGGGACCTGTCCCTTTCCGCCTTGTATGTGTCAGTTGCTCACCTGGGATTGGTGGGGGTGGGCAGGACTCCAGTGCAGGTGGCTGTGAAATCGGACGGGTCTGGGGTATCCGCCTGAGAGTCCTTAGCCTAAGAGGCAGCAATGCTGGCGCCTGGGGAACCAGGGGAAATGCACTGAGCCCCATTCTGAAATTCCCTGGGGAGCCACCAAGGAGGTGGGGAGTGCCTGAGCCCCCTCCAGCGAGGCAGGGCTCTCCCTGCCTTCACCCAGCTCTGAGCCAGCCGCGCAGGCCCCTCCTCGAGTTGGGGTGAAGGGGAGGATGTGGGGGAGAGGAAGGGAGTGGAATCTGCACAAGCTGCTGCATGGCCCCTGGTATCTGAGCAGGCCGGTTTATCTGGACTCGCTGGCCCGTCCGCTTCCCCAGAGGGAGCAGCATTCCTCAGCTGGTGGCTCCGGCTGGAGAGAGGCCAGATCTGAGCAGAGCACGCCCTCCCCCAGCGCGAGGCAGCGATCCGCAGAGGCGTGCGCTGTGGGCTGGCCCGTCTGAAATGCAGTCAGTGCCTTCCTTGCAGGAGCTGATTTGATCAGACTCGTCAGCAAGGACGCAGGGTCACCTGGGCTATCCAACCCCATGCTTCAGGGCAGGGGCTGATGCCAGCTCGGGGTCAGGAAGGACTGAGGGTTGTTTGCCATCCTTTATTATTTATTTATTGTTTGTCTTACTGTAGCCCCAGCCATGGACCAGGCCCCAGAGTGCAGGCACTGCATGTTATTTATGAGATGGATTACGATAGCACCTGGGCGCCCCAGTCACAGGCCAGGCCCACGTTGAGCTAGGTGCTGTACAAATACAGGACAGAGACTGCCTCTGCCCCGAGAGCTGACAATCTGGGTGTAAGACAAGAGGCAACAGCTGGATACAGACAGATGGTGGGAGGTCAAGGAAACTTGAACAAAGGATAGGGGGCTGAATGGCCCATTGGTCTCTTCTGAGATGGCTGCAGGGGTGTGGTATGGTTAGTGCACCAGGACTGGGCGTCAGGACTCCTGGGTTCTGTTCCCAGCTCTGGGAGGGAGGGAGGGAGGTCCTGTGATTAGAGGAGGGGCCCAATAGCGTTCCCAGGTGGGTGACTGGGTGACTACGTGGCCTTAGGGCACGTTATAGGAATGCAGCTTTGATCAGACTGGCCGGTTGGTGCATGGAGCCAGCTACCCTGCCTCCAGCTGGCACTTCAGAAAATGGTAAAAAGTCCCCCACTGCACTGGGCTTGTCCCAGACAGGAGGCCAGACAGTGATCACAACGGTCCCTTCTGGCCTTGGATGCTGGGGGATGCCAGGCTGGAGGAATTGCTGCTCTCACCTGGTGCAATGATTCCCGGATGAAGAGGGACCGTCCTGGGTCCTTTGGAAATGTTTCCACCCGTGCTGGGACCCACCACGTAGCTGGCACGACTCCCAGGGAACCGACAGCCCAGTGCCAGGGAACAGCGAGGACGCCCATGTACTGTTGATGGCAAAACAGCCGCTCAGTGGGGCGTTTGCATAATGTCGAGGGGCTAGTGGCGCTGGGGGGCTGAAGAGCAAGGAGTGCCTCGTGGGCACAGCACAGGCATGGGTCAGGACTCCTGGGTTCTAGTCCTGGTTCTGCTGCCGACTCACTGGGTGACCTTCGGAAAGGCACATCTCCGCCCCGTGCCTCAGTTTCCCCTGCTCTAAAATGGGGATCACGATACTGACCTCAGAGAACTGCATCCCCCAGACAGAAGGGTCCCAGAATGACAGTCCTCTCCCTGCCCTCTGACGGGCTCAGAGCAGGAATTCAGCCCTCACAAGGGTGCTAGAAGACAAGGCCGAGTCATCCGTGTGTCATAGAAGGGGAAACTGAGGCAGTGGGGGGTGATGTGACTTACCCAAGGTCCCAGACCCCCTGGCCCAGTTTGGTCTAGCACGGGCTGAGCCCAGAGAGTCCCCATCCCCCCAGGTTGGGTAGACTGGGGGCTTGTGGGGTGTGGGAGAGGGGAAGCTTCCCCGTGTTCTTCTGTGGGCAAAGAGAGAATTTCACCTTAATGGATCCTGGCACAGCCCCGGCCTGCTCTGCAGGGGTGGGGGTGTCTTCCCTCCCTGGGGGCCACGGATTAATTCTTCCCCTTCTCGTGCCCGCAGGGTCCCTGGCGGGGGTGCTGGAGATGGAGCGCAGCGTCACCGCGGTGCTGGGCAAGGACGTGGTGCTGCCGTGCCACTATCGGGCGCAGGAGGGCGAGAAGGTGGTGCAGGTGACGTGGCTGAAGCAGGGCAGTGACGGGCAGAACGTGGAGATCGCGGTGCTGAACTCGGAGTACGGGGAGCACGTCCAGGAGCCCTACGCGGGGCGGGTGCTGCGGCGGGTGCCGGGGCCGCTGGAGGACGGCGCCATTGTGCTGAAGAACGCCGTGCAGGCCGACGAGGGCGCCTACGAATGCCGCCTCATCACCTTCCCCTCGGGCAACTTCCAGGGCAGCATGACGCTCAGCGTGCTGGGTGAGGGTCCGGGCACGGGGCACCGGGGCTGCCTGGCTCTGCCGGGCCAGCTGTGGGCAGAGCTGCCTTCCCCACTCCAGCCGGCTAGGCCACTGCAGAGATCGGGGGCACGCGGGGCTGCCCCGGCCACTGGGATGGGAGCAGCCCTGAGCCCCAGCCTGCAGGGGAGCTGAACGCTTGGTCTCCGGGCCAGGCCTGTGTCGGGGGAGAGGGATCCCCAAGGGGTGGGGGCTATACAGTGAGTGTAGGGGGAGCTGGGTATGCAGGGCTGGCCCTGAAGGGGTAGGTGGGGTGTCTGCGTGGGGCCCTTTGGGGGAGGAGCTGAGCCGGTTCAGGGCCCCCTGGGGGGGCAGGAGCCAGGCCCGAGTGGCCCCCACAGGGCAGGAGCAGGGCCTGTGCAGGGCGCCCCGAGACAGGAGTTGGGGTTCCGTGGCGGGGGCCGTAGCCGGGCTGCGTGGGGCCTAGGGTTGCCAGGCGTCCGGTTTTCGACTGGAAGGCCCGGTCGAAAAGGGATCCTGGCAGCTCTGGTTGGCACCGCCGACCAGACCGTTTAAAGTCCAATCGGCAGCGCAGCGGGGGCCCGGGGCTAAGGCAGGTTCCTTGCCTGACCTGGCTCTGCCTGGCTTCCAGAAGCGGCTGCCAGGTCCCTGCGGCCCCTAGGCACTGGGGCACTGGGCAGCCAGGCACTGGGAGGGCCCCCGCGCTGCCCCCGCCCCGAGTCCCGGCTCCACAGCTCCCATTGGCTAGGAACCACGACCAATGGGAGCTGCGGGAGGGTGGTGCCTCCGGGCACAAATGCAGCATGCACCGCACAGAGCCGCCCAGCCGCCCACGTGCCTAGAGGCCACAGGGACCTGGCGGCCGCTTCCTCGGAGCAGCAGTAAGCGCTGCCAGGACCTCACACCCCAATCCCCTCATTCCCGGCTCCACCCCAGAGCCCACACCCCCAGCTGGCGCCCTCACTCCCCTGCCCGCCAACCCCCTGCCCTAGCCTGCAGCCCCCTCCTGCACCCCAAATCCCTCATCCGCAGCCCCACCCCGGAGCCTGCACCCCCAGCTGGAGCCCTCACTCCCCCGCCCCCAAGCCCCTGCCCTATTCCGGAGCCCCCTCCTGCACCCTAAACCCGTCATCTCCAAACCCCTCATCCCCAGGGAAGTAGCTGGGCTATGTGAGGGCTATGTGGGGGCCGGTGGGGTTAGGGGGAAGTAGCCAGGCTGTGTGAGACCCCATGGGGGTGAGGGGCAGTAGGTGGGCTGCATGGGGTCCTGGTGAGGGGAGCAGTAGCTGGGCGTGCAAACACCCTTGGGGGTGTGCAAATGCTGGGCTGCCTGGGGCACTGGGGGTGGGGGCAGTAGCAGGGCTGTGGGGGACCCTGGAGGGGTGCAAATTCCTGACTGCCTGCGGTCCCCGGGGGATGCTGCCTTTTACACCCCCGTCACCGCTCTACATTCTCCCCGCAGTGCCCCCGCTGCCGACCCTGAACCCCGGCCCCCCGCTGGAGGAAGGGCAGGGGAGGACGCTGGCCGCCTCCTGCACGGCCGAGGGCAACCCCATGCCCACCGTGACCTGGGAGACGCAGGTGCGCGGCACCAACAGCACCCGCCAGTCCCTGCACCCCCGCTCGGCCTCCGTCACCAGCGAGTTCTTCCTGGTGCCCGGGCGCAGCATGAACGGCAAGACGCTCACCTGCGTCGTCAGCCACCCGGGGCTGCCGCACGAGAAGAGGATCACCCACGTGCTGAGTGTCGCCTGTACGTCCCACCCCCGGGGGGCACAGCCCTGGGGGGCTGCCATGGGGAAGAGCAGAGACCCACAGCGAAGCTGCCATGGGGGGCAGAGAGCCCCTCCAGGTGCTGTGGCAGAGGGGCAGAGATCCCTTGGGAAGCTACTGTGGGGGCAGAGATCCCCCCAGAAGGTGCCATGGGGGTGGGGCAGAGACCCTTAGGGGCCTGCCATGGAGGTAGTGGCCCCTAGAGGGCTGGCATGGGGTAGGATGAAGACCCCCTGGGGGTTGTCATGGGGGGCAGAGACCCACTGGGGGGTGCTTTGGAGCAGGGGGAGGAGCAGAGACACCCAAGGGGAGCTGCCATCGGAGTGGGAGGGCATGTACCCTCGGGTGGGGGGCTGAAGGGGCCCCAGGGAGTTAGTTGAGGGGCTTGGGGCGGGGGACATGTTTGCCCAGACCAAGGTGGGCGTGGGGTCGGCGAGGGGAAGGGCGCAGGCTGGGGGGGTGAAGGGAGGGCCCAGGTGGGCGTTTCTCTCTCCCCCCTCTCACGGTTGTTGCCCTCTCCCTGCCCAGATCTCTCGGACGCCTCAGTGCGAGGGCACGAGGAGGAGGAGGACTGGCAAGCGGGCAAGGAGGGCGTCTCGCTGAAGTGCCTTGGCGAGGGCAACCCCCCACCCACCTACAACTGGACCCGGTAAGTGTGAGCCCCTCGCTTGCGGGCAGGGCTCCCTTTCCCAGCGCAGCTCCCGGGGCAGAGGCGGGGGCAGGGCTGGCCTGTGCCTCTGTCGGGGGCTGATGCTGGAGGGTTGGGGGGGCTCAGGTCTGAGAAGCACCCCAAGGTTTGGACTCGCCACCCAGCCTCAGGGGGTCGGCCGGACCGGGCTCTGGGTCTCATAGGGGAGTTTGCCTTGGCCGCAGACTCCAAGGGGGTGCCCACTCCCCACCCGCCTCCAGCCGGACTATGGGCATGAGGAGCTGGTGTGACCCCCCAGGAGAGCCTCCGACAGCTACCAGTTAGTGGAGTTACTCCTGCAGCAGCTGGTGTTTGGGTTCTGGAGGTCCCGGGTTCGAATCCCGATGACAACCGGCTCACGCTGAGAGTCGGAGCTCCGAAAAGGGCTGTGTTCTGGGTCAAAGTGCCAGTCGATGGCTGCCCTCCCTGGCCCTGGCCAAGCCGTAGGCCTGTCTTTGTTCCTGGCTACCTCAAAGCCAGAGAGTTGGTGACATAGAATCATAGGACGGGAAGGGACCTCGAGAGGTCATCTAGTCCAGTCCCCCCGACTTGTGGCAGGATTAAGTATGATCCGAGACCATCCCTGATGGGTTTGTCTAACCTGCTCGTCACAATCTCTAGTTGGGCGGCATATTCTGCATGTCAGCCGGTCAGTCCCAGCTGAGTTGTTTGAGGTTTGCCAGGTGCTGCCTGTGCCAGCTGTGATTTCACACGGGCAAGCCTCCGGCAGCTGGGACTGCAAGGCTGCGAGCTTCCCCTGAGCAGTGCCCTCCCACTCCAGCCCACAAAATCAATTTCACCTCCGTCTTCTTCCTGCCAGCCAAGGCTGGGTGCCCATTAGCCCGGTCCCAAACCTGCGGCTGCATTCCCAGCCAACAACGCTCGTGATCCCAGAGGCTGGGAATCCGGGAGGCTGGAGCGCACAGCTCCCACGGAGCCATTCAAAGGGAAGCTCTGTCCTCCATAAACACTTGAGTCATCACTCAGCCATCTCTGTTGTCTTGGGAGCCCTTGGGGCGGCAGGGACTGGCTGGGGCATGCCGGTGGCTGGAGGCAGCCTGGGGCCACGTGCAGCCACAGGGAGGAGAGGCAAAGGGGCAGCATGGAGGAACGTGGGGCTAGTCGGCTCCCTCGGGGCTCTGGCCATGCCCTGCGAGGAGAGAGCCTTTGACTGGGATGCCTAGAGGCTGGCAAGGCGGCCTGTGCACAGTGCCACAGCTGCAATTAAAAGGAGGGTATGTGCCAGCTCCTGGCACCATGGGACGCTGGCCTGGGTCAGCCTCTGGATGTTCCTGCACTGGGCGTGCTACTTAACCAATGGCTGGAGCTCTCTCTCCACGCTGAACCCCGAAAGCCAGGCACGAAACACAGTGGGGCTTTGGGGCACCCCCTCCCCCTTTTTCTTTTCCTTTCCCAGACGCTGCCAGGGCTGCACAGGCATTTCCCCCGTCCTTGGGGGATTTCCCGAGCCGTGGGAGGGGCCGAGCCCCTGGGGACTCTATGACCTGAACCCCTGGATCCTGCCTTGTGGGACCTGAGCTCCCTGCTTCATTGCAGGCCTGAAACGGGGCCAAAGGTCGTGTGCTTCCTAGCAGAAGTAGCAGCCAAAGGGTTAATAGACCCAGCGAGTGCTGCAGAGGGAAAAAGGAAGGATCCTATTTGAGTGGCATCCCTCGAGGTCTCAGCGTGTGGGGCCATGTGTGTTTGGGCCTGGCAGTGTATGAAGGTCCATACTCAAGAATGAGAGAGTGTGTGTGTGTGTGTGTGTGTGTGTGTGATCATGGGATTATTCTTGGGTGTACCTGGGTTCATGTGTCTGTGTGTACCCATGCGTGGGTGTGATCAGGTGATCCTTCTCATGTGTACCTGTTTGTGTGTGGATCTGGGTTTGTGTCTGTCTATACGCCTGGGTCTGCAGTTGTGATGTTGGGTACAAATGTGTGTGTTTGTTGTCGGGGTCTGGTTGTGTGGCTGCGTGCGGACGTGTTTTTGTATTTGTGCTCATGTGTCTGCCTCGTGTGTGTGTGTGTGTGCCCGTGTGCGTGCAAATTAGCGGGTGGGTGCCTGGATAGGCATGCGTGTCTGTGTGCGTTGATGCTATACATTGTGTCTATGGGTTTGGAGAGATGAATTTGTGTTTGGGGGTCTGTGTGTGTGTGTACGTGTGCATGTGTCGGGGCACGTATGTGTGCGCATTTGTGCAGGGGTTCGTGTTATGTGCGTGTGTCCCTCTGTTCACATGCGTGTGTGTCCGGGTGTCGGCGTGTGGGATGGAACCGGTGGCCCGGGTCATGCCGTGTGGTGACGCAAGGAGCAGCGTGGCGTTTCGGGCTGTGTTTGGGCAGGTCCCGGCACTGGGCTCTGGCAGGGGATCAGCCGCGCAGGAACCGTGGGAAAAGGCAGGGAGCCCTTTGATTTCAGCACCTATTGTTCACGGTGTCCCGGCTCGCCCCACCCACCACAGCCGCCCGTCCAGGCACGTCGGCCCGGGAGGCAACCAGAGGCCACGGGGCTGCAGGGAGAGCCGCGGGGCAAAGGGCTGGGGGGGGGGCTCTCTCATGTCCGTCCATGTATCTCACTGGGTCTGTGTGTCTCCGTCTCTCTCTCTATTCCAGGGGTTCTCACCCTTAGCTCCTTCCATTGGAAACCTCCCCCCCCTGCCCCCAGCGCAGACCCCTCCTCTAGGGCAGTGATGGCAGCTGGGAACCGCTGCTGCAGAGACCCTGGTTAAAGCGGATGGGATCGCTGCCCCCTGCCTGTTCCCCCGTAGCTCCCCCCACTGACTCTGCCCCTCTGCTCCCCAGGCTCAACGGCCCCATGCCCGAAGGAGTGAAGGTCAAGGGGGCCACCCTCCTTTTCCAGAGACCCCTCACCCCCGACGACACGGGCGTCTACATCTGCCAGGTCGCCAACAGGTTTGCGGCCAAGGAAGTTCGGGCCAGCGTCAGCATAAAAGGTAGAGTCTGGGGCAGGCAGGGTGGCAGCGCCCCCTTGTGGTGGGGTTGATAAGGTGATAGAGGGGGCTTGGCTCTGATGGCTAGAATAGGGTTGCTGGATGCAGACACTCCCTGGGGCTCTCCAGCTCCCCGCCTGTGATGCCCAGTGTCTGCACATGGGGGGGCCCTCAGTCCCATCCTGGAGCCAGCAGCCAGAGAGGGGGCTGTGGGTTACCCTGCCCACTCATTGCTGGTGCAGTCAGAGCACTGGCCCTGGGCTTGCCCTGGACCCTCTGCGTGTGGGTCCAAATCCAGCCCCTTTCGGTTCGGGCACCCTCCCCGCACCAGGGTCTGAGCTCTCCTAGGGGAATCTGCCCGTCTCGTCCCCTCTGCCCAGCAATTGCTCTAGGGCCCAGCGCTGCTCGGTGTCGGGGGGGCTCCGGAGTCCGGCAGAGCGTCAGGGCTTGGCTGGGTCAGCACCTGTGCAAGGAGCCCTCCCTGGAGAGCCCAGCACCGCACGAGGCAGGGATGGTGATACAGCAGGGAGCGCTCTGCGTGCTGAGCCCCTGAGTGGTGCTAGGGGGCGCTGTGCTGCAGGGAGCAGGCTTGGGAATCCTTAGCCTTACAGAAGCAGATTGGATCTTCAGAGCTAGCACCAGCTGGGGCTGATAACTAAACATCAGGTGTCCATCCATCCACCCACCCATCCGTCTATCTGTCCATCCGTCCATCTGTCCACCCACCCATCCATCTCTCCACTCATCCGTCCATCCACCCATCCATCCATTCGTCAACTCATCCATCCATCCGTCTGTCCACCCGCCCATCCATCCATCCGTCCATCCATCCATCCATCTGTCCTTCCATCCGTCCTTCCATCTGTTGACTCATCTGTCCATCCATCCATCCATCTGTCCACTCATCCGTCCATCCATCCATCTGTCCATCAATCCATCCATCTATCTATCCATCTGTCCACTCATCCATCCGTCCATCCATCCATCCATCTGTCGACCCACTCATCCATCTGTCCATCCACCCACCCGCCCATCCATGCATCCTTCCGTCCTTCCATCTGTCCACTCATCCGTCCATCCATCCATCCATCTGTCCATCTCTCCATCCATTCATCTGTCTGTCCATCCATCTGTCCGTCCAAGTACCTATCTGTCTGTCTAGTCTGATGCCTCTTTAGCCCTGGAGTCCGGGTTCCTGCAGGCCCACCCTTGTTGCTCAGACACTGGCTGTGCCGTGCCCCCCTCCCCCCCCCGGCTGCCATCTCAGACCCTCCGTGTCTGTCCCCCCCAGCAGAGAGCGAGCTGCAGAAGGTGAACGTGGTCTCGGCCTCGGTGGTGGTGGTGGGCGTCATCGCGGCCGTGCTGCTCTGCCTGCTGGTCCTGGTCGTCGTGTTCATGACCCTCTACCACCGACGGAAGACCAGGCGCATCTCCGAGAAATAGTAAGAGATGGAGCGAGGGGGGAGGGGTGGCTCCCTGGCACACACGCTACCCCTGTCCCCCCGGAGATACACCAACCCCCCTCGCCTGGCCCCTCTGCCTCGCCTCCAAGGGGTCCCTTGCTGGGATCCACAGGGCCCACACAGGGAAGAGCTGAGCCCTGCATAAATCATTGTAGCAGGGAGCCTGCCCCAGCGGGAAGCTTAGTCACGGTTGCTTGCTGGGTGGTGAGCCTGAGGCCTGGGGACCTGGCTCCCGAGCTGGGCTGGTCGAGCAGCAGCAAAGAACCGGATGGGAGGCCCAGTGGGCAGCGTGGGACAGATGGTGCTGGCTACAGCTGGGTCTGCTGCAGAGAGCAGCTGGGCAAGCTTCACCCCCCGCCCCGCCCCACAAGCTCTGCCCATTCCCCTCAATCCCGACCCATAGCCCTCTGCTAGCCCAGCCCTGGGTCCCCCCCCAACACACACACAGCTCTGCCCCTCAATCCCGACCCACAGCCCCCTGCTATCCCAGCTCTGGGCTCCCTCACCGCTCTGCCAGTGCCCCCCAATCCTGACCCACAGCCTCCTGCTAGCCCAGCCCTGGGTCCCCCGCAACACACACACAGCTCTGCCCCTCAATCCCAACCCACAGCCCCCTGCTAGCCCAGCCCTGGGTCCCCCCCCAACACACACACAGCTCTGCCCCTCAATCCCGACCCATAGCCCTCTGCTATCCCAGCCCTGGGTCCCCCCCCGCTCTGCCAGTGCCCCCCAATCCCAACCCACAGCCCCCTGCTATCCCAGCCCTGGGCTCCCCCACCGCTCTGCCAGTGCCCCCCAATCCCGACCCACAGCCCCCTGCTAGCCCAGCCCTGGGTCCCCCCCAACACACACAGCTCTGCCCCCCAATCCCGACCCACAGCCCCCTGCTAGCCCAGCCCTGGGCTCCCCCACAGCTCTGCCAGTGCCCCCCAATCCCAACCCACAGCCCCCTGCTAGCCCAGCCCTGGGCTCCCCCCTGTGACTAAGTCGTAGCATGATCCAGGCAGTTGTCGTTTTAACCTCTGCCAGCACCGCGTCAGATGTCACCTGGGAGTCGTTCTGACCCCCGACTGGGCCTGGGGCGGGTTGAAATGCCGCCCTTCACCCCAGTGACGACCCAGCGCTCGGCTTTACCTGGTCGGTTCAGCCGCCGGCGGTGTACAAGCCTCTGCCCTGCCTGGAGGTGTAGCTGCTGACTGACTATGATCCGGGCCCTGCTGAGACAGACCTTGATCCAGGCCCTGCAGACAGGCTCCTCTCCCTCCTTGCCCCTGTCTGGGCAGCCACCTCAACTCTGGCACCCGGATCCTGCCTCAGGCTGCTCTTGGTAGGAATCGAGCCCCAGGCTTCCCTTATCACTGCGCTAACCTCTGCCAGCCAGGATACAGGAGGCTGGGAGCAGGTCTCAGGAGCAGCCTTGGAGGCCCAGCCAGGGGGTTTGATGAGAGCACACAGCTCTGCCAGGCCACGGGGCTCCGGGGGCTGACCAGGATGCGGATCTCACTGCTCACCTCGTGTCTCTCTACCCGGCAGCGAGGAGGAGCTGACCCTAACGAGGGAGAATTCGATCCGGCGTCTGTACTCCAGCCACAGCGCCAGCACCCGGAACCAGGTGAGGGGGCCGGGAGAGTGGGGAGGAAGTGGGGCACTGGCGGGGATATTCAGCCCCCACACCCACACTCACACTATTATGATGAATTTTCTCCCCATCCGATTTGCAGGGGAGCTGGCTCAGTAAAGAACCCAGCACCCCCTGCAGGAAACATGTGGAAAGACGAGTGAAGTTTGGGGATGGTAGATGGGGCAGCCCAACCCCATGGGGGCCCAGGCCGCATGCAGTGTAACTGGGGACAGCTACGCAGAGCCCGTAGGGGTCAAGGGAGAGCAGCTGCCTGGGACCCAGAGGGAGTCACGGGGGGCAGCTCCCTGGCCCCATAGGGGATCACTGGGGATGGCTACTCGGCCCTATAAAGGTAATTGGGGGCAGGTTTTTGGGTGCCCAGGGCAAAATCTGAAACCGAGCTCCCCCAGCCCCCCAAAATGACCCTGGAGACAGAAGAAGAATCCTGGCCGCGGGTGCAAAGACACTGACGGGAGGTACTGGGCTGGGGGCAGAGCCCGCCCCGCAAGGACCCTGCAGCGGTGACTCACCCGTCCCGCGGGCCTGGGCCTGGCTCCAGTGTGGGGCATGGGGACCCAGCACGCGGGGTCGCAGTGCTGCTCAGCTTCGGCCCGGCTGCCCCTGCAGCGCGATGGGTCTGATCCAAGGAGCAGCCTTGTGCCCTGGCACCCGGTGCCGCAGCGCCACTGATTCCAATGCCACGGGCTCGGGGGCCCCCTCGAACATGGGCCTGGGGCAACCTGCCCCTTTTGCCCTGCCCTGGCTGGCCCTGGCGGGGGAGAGGCTGCCGGGACCAGGCGTTTGTCACCCTCCCCCTCTCTCTGTTTTTCAGACAGAGGAAACCCTGCACCTGCGGGGGGACAGCCGGCAGGGAAGCCTGCGGGGGGACAGCCTGCGCGGCACCAGCATCTGCTCCGTCATGGTGAGGCGCGGCCCTGGGGGGGCCCTCTCAGCTCGCCCTGCAGGGTGGCTCCCGTTGCTCCTGTCCTCTGCTGATTCCCTTTGAGCTCGGAGTCGCGGCCCCGGGGAGGTGGCTGCGGGAGCCCCATGCAGAGTCCCGTGGGGTCAGGAGTCGGATGGGGATTGGCGTCCATTGGAGCCCCTGCAGCCGGTGGCTTGGAAAGCGATGGTCCAGGCCCCCGTGATGCACCTCCCTGTGGCTCCCCCTGGCCAACGCTGCTGAGGATGGGCTAAAGGAGCTGGTTAGCAGGGATGTGGCCTGGGGGGCAGGTGGTCCCTAGTGAAAAGCCCCATGTGCGGCCAGGGAGACATGAATCATGTATCGGCCTGATGCCAAGCAGCCTGGACACCTGTCGCCCTCTGCCGTCGGCCGGTGCTGCGCCAGCCACAGGCCCCTTGGCACTTCCAGCAGGCGGGAGAAGGCCGCGCCCAGAGAGACCTGCTGCGGGCAGTGACAGCAGGGCCACACGGCCCCCACGGGCCTGCGGAGACGGGCTCCCTGCTCTGGCACACGTGTGGACGTGCTCACGCAGCTCACACCCAGACACCCTCACACGCATCCCTCCTCACACAGATCCTCACACCCGCTGGCTTACACACCCACACACCTCCGCTTGGGGACACAGTCGTGCATCTCACACTCACAAGCTCCCCCCTCACCCCTCCGGGTGCCCGCACACCTGTCCAGCCTACGCCCACCCCCACCCACTTGCATGAATGCTCACCATCATCCCAGTTCAGCCCAGAGCAAACCCCTGGCAGAGCAAAGGGGAGCTGTGCTCAGACCCCCGCTGCACCCAGAGAGCTGGCTGAGGTTACGCTGACCCCTACTGGCCTGGGCTGGGAGGACCACAAGTCATGCACTGACAGTGGATATTCGGACTCCTATGGCTCTCTCCAGGAGGGGAGAGGGTTTCCCAGCAGGGGTGTGTGGGGTGGGGAGAATGCTGTTCCTCCGAGGCCTGACCTGCTCTGCTCAGCCAGTGGCTAGACAGCCCTGTCCCTAGCCACAGCGGCACCCAGTGGCTGCCCCGGGATCTCCAGAGGGTGGGGGTGGGTGTGGGAGGAGGTGTTCCGGGAAGGGGACTCCCTCCCCCCCAGCTCAGCCCTTGTCTCCCCCGGCTCAGAGCGAGGAGGCAGAGGGGCGCAGCTACTCCACCCTGTCGACGGTGCGGGAGATTGAGACGCAGACGGAGCAGCCCCCGGCCCCAGCGCCCGCCCCGGAGGAGGAGAAGAAGGAGAAGGAGAAAGAGAGGGAGGAGGAAGAGGAGGAGGAGCGGGAGGAGAACACCATCAAGGCGGCCATGACCCACTTCGTGCAGGAGAACGGCACCCTGCGGGCCAAGCCCACCACCAACGGCATCTACATCAACGGGCGGGGCCACCTGGTGTGAGCCCGGGGCCACAGGCACAGACTGGCCTGGTGCCGCGCAGGGCCGGGCCCTGGACACGTGGATGCCCCCGGCAGCCTGCCAGCCCCTCCCGCTGGGACTGACCCACTGAGCCCTTGTACAGACAGCCTGTCCCGGCTCTGGATTTCTGGGGAGGGCGGATCAGGTTCACTGTGGGGCAAAAGGGCCCCTGGCCGATGGGGGGTCCCCTGCCCCCCACGTTGGTCCTTGCTTCATGCAACAGCCTCCTAGCTTCTCTGCATGGGATGTTTCCTGGCTGGCCCCGAGGGCCCCATGCTGCTCACAAGTCAGCTCCTCCCTCCCCTCGCCGCAGTGGGGCTGGAGGATATGGTACCTGCCTGCCCTGTCCTCTCTATCCCCAGAGGCAGGACTAGCCAGGATCGGCTCTGACGGCTTGGGGGGCTGCCTACATCCCGACGGGGGGTAACGACTGTGGGATCAGAGGTGGGGAGGGCATTTACGCTGCCTCCTGTAGGGGGCGCTGTCAGAGCCATTGCAAGTGGCCCCGGCAGCACTTGGAGACGCGCCCCCCGGCCCGGTGCACGGGTGGGACCCCAGCCCTCTGTCGAGTCTGACGGGCCGCCCCATGCTGCTCCCCGGAGAGCCCCCGGCTTCCTGTGCCATTCCTGGGATGGCTCCGTGCTCTGCGCTGCCCACCAATGGCCGCGGGCGGACTGGCGTCAAGGGCAAGTGACCATGGAGACACCCCAGCAGGGGCACTGGGGGGCGGGGGAGTCGGCGCCACCTGCGGGGCAAGAAGAACCCAAGCGCCTGCTTCAGCCCCATGCACACAGCCCGCCCCATGGGGCTCGGCATCGTGGCATGATGGGTGCGGCGCCCCTGCGGCCGGGCTGCGACGAACACTGGGGTGTGGGAGGGTCTGGACCAAGACTGAGGGACCCAGACAGACCCTGTGGTTCTTTCGGGCCCTCTAGCTCCCGGCCTGGGTCCCACAGCTACAGATGGGGCTGCTGAGAACACGCTGCCCCCCTGGCCTCCCCAGCTCCCCAGCGCCATGGGGCCCAGCCCCAGGAGCTAATCTGGGCCCAGCCGGGGTTCAGGGGTGCTTGCCCTGGGTGGTTTAATGGAGGTAAAACTCCTCTGGTCCTGGGATGGGGAGCGGGTCTCTGACGGTCTCCAAATACTTTGAGAGGGTTTGAGTTCACCAAAGGTTTTTTTCCTGGTTGTTTAAAGCTATGGGGCTTCCCCCTCCCCCACCTCAGTGTAATGCACAAGTATTTTAAACCCTTGGGTTAGTGAAAGGGGCAGCCCCAGCCCCCCACAGCCAAGCCTCCCCCCGTGTGCCTGTGCGGTCGGGAGCAGGGATTGAACTGGGGACCTGCAGAGCTAACAGGCCGAGTGTGAACCGAAAGGCGAAGGCCCCTGAGCAGCATCAGGCACTGCACGGCCGGGCCCCGCAGCTGGGGGTGGGTGACACCTGCTGGGTTACACAGCTGGGCTGAGTTCGAGTCTTCCCCTGGGGTTTCTCTCCTTGGCAGAGTACAAACAGGCTGAGCCCCAGTGGGACCCCAGCAGGTTTGAACCTGGGCCCAGGGCATTCTCCCAGCCCCGGTGCACTATGACCAGATCATTGCACCCACGGGTCCCACTCCCCTCTGTGCCCACACAGGGTGCTGGCATTGGCAGAGCAGCTGGGGTTGAAGCCCGAGGGCTGTCCCTGCCCAGAAATGGCCTTATTCCTGTTGGGGTAGGGGCCTGTTGGCAGGCCCAACACTCACCGGGGGTGAAGTTTTTGTAAGGGGGGGGGAAGTTGGTCCATTTGTCTAATTCCTTAACAGAACGACGGTTCGGTGACCCTGGGATGCTGGGTCACGGTTCCCCCAAGGTGGCCCCACCCTGCTCCCCTCGGAGTCGGTGGCAAACCTCTCCCCCATCTGGTCATTGGCAAAGAGGCTGGTTCATCCCCACGGGACGCTGATGCTGCAGGTCTGCACAGGAGGGCAACTCGTGGCTCCACCGAGGGACCAACCGGAGCCTTGCCATTGACACCCCCACACCCCCCCGGGCTTTGGATCAGGCTCTGTGTGCTCTTCGCCCCACGTCCAATATTTTGGGGAGGGCCCCTCCAGAGCAGACCCCGTCCCCGACAGCGGGAGGTAGGGTGACCAGACCGCAAGTGTGAAAAATTGGGATGGGGGTGGAGAGTAATAGGAGCCTGTATGAGGAAAAAAAACCCCAAAATTGGGACTGTCCCTATAAAATCGAGACATCCGGTCACCCTAACGGGAGAGCACATGTGGCCTGGAGGCGTGGCTGGGCTTAGCGTCAGGCCGGGTGGATCCTCCCGCAGCGTGATGTCCATGGAAGGGCGCCGGGGACGGATTTGGATCCTGGTCCCTGGCGGTGGGTACCGGGAATCAGACCAAGATACTCCAGGCCTAGCCCGGCCTGGTGTGGAATGCTGCTGCCCCCTGGTGGCAATATTTATAACGTTTTTATGTATGGTTTATTTCTCTGTTTTGCTGCCCCTCCATGGGACACTCTCATGGCAAGAAAGACCTAGAGTGGTGGGGTCTAAAGCAACGAGCGTCGGCCTAACCCGGCTCCGAGGTAAAACCCCTGCAGGGGTGGAGTTAGGGCTCCAAGAGAGTCCTGCTCGGTACGCAGGTAATGCTCCCTATCTGCCTGGCCAGCGGGACGAGGGGCAGAGGCTGGGCCCTAGGGGAGCTGAGAGAGATGGGAAAGTGGAGGAGTGGGGGCTTTTCCACGCTGTAGAAACAGAGGGTTTGCTGCGTTGGCTCAGACCCCTGGCCCGTCTCATCCAGTCTCCTCACCCCCTGTGAGATTGGACCAGACCACGGGTTCATCTAGGCCCCAATCCAAAGCCCACCAAAGTCAATGGGCGTCTTTCCATTGACTTCTGGGACTATTGGCGCAGACTCCATGTCCCGCATCCCACTTCCACCAATGACCAATACCTGATCCTTCAGCTAAAGGCAAGCCCTGGTGCTAGTAGCTGGCTTTGCCATGCCCCCGGCCCCCTGCCGTCTGGCGCCCCAAAGCATGAGACTGGTTCTTACCTTCAAACTGGCTTGGGAAAGGAAAGGAAATCAGGTTTTACAAAAATCCCAAAGGTGCAATTTGGAGTCCTGTCTCCAAAGCCACCAGCGGCAGAGACGCACAGACAAACAGGCTGGCTGCCAGCATCCATCTCCCTGAGCCTGGGTTTGCCGGGTTTGGCGGGGAAGGAAATACCCATCTCCCGAGAGCGACGCTGGGCACGAGCCCAGGTTGATTTCAGAGGGGCAGGGATGGTTTGATTGTGTTGCATTTTTGATTCCGAGGGGTTTGGGGGTAGTCTCTGGAGTTAGCGGAGGGGATTCCATGTTCTGTAAATGTGTGTGTATATAGAACCCCCTATCTATGTGTATATAGATGTATATGCGCGTTCTTTTTTGTTATATGCACTGCTGGTTTCGTAAATAAATTCCCCATTTGGCAGCCTGGGACTTCTGGGTTAGTCCCGTTTGCTTGTCTCCTTGGGGGCTCCTGGCCTGGCTGAAGCAGCCAAACGGGCAGGGCGGAGACCAGAGAACCTCAGAGAAATGGCCTGGAGGAGCGGAGAAAAGGAATGATCAGTGTGAGCACTTGGCTTTCACCCACATGGGCAGTGACTGGGTTTGGTGCCCATGGCAGGGTTGTGTGAGACTGAGAGAGAGAGAGGGAGGAAGAGAGACCTGTGACTTGTGTGTGTGTGTATACATATAGTTACATGGTCATATACATGTGATTGTACATACATGCGCTTGTGATTGTGTGTTTACATGTGTGATTGCATTTACATGTATGATTTATGCATGCATATGTGATTTTGTGTGTTTGCATGCATGTGAGTGTGTGTGTGCGCATACTTGTATGTTTTATGTGTGTAGTTTTGTTAGAATCATAGAATATTAGGGTTGGAAGGGACCTCGGGAGGGATCTAGTCCAACCCCCTGCTCAAAGCAGGACCAATCCCCAACTAAATCATCCCAGCCAGGGCTTTGTCAAGCCGGGCCTTAAAAACCTCTAAGGATGGAGATGCCACCACCTACCTGGGTAACCCATTCCACTGCTTCACCAACCTCCTAGTGAAATAGTGTTTCCTAATATCCAACCTAGACCTCCCCCACTGCAACTTGAGACCATTACTCCTTGTTCTGTCAACCGCCACCGCTGAGAACAGCCGAGCTCCATCCCTTTTGGAACCCCCCTCAGGTAGTTGAAGGCTGCTATCAAATCCCCCCTCACTCTTCTCTTCTGCAGACTAAATAACCCCACTTCCCTCAGCCTCACCTCGTAAGTCATGTGCCCAGCCCCCTAATCATTTCCGTTGCCCTCTGCTGGACTCTCCAGTTTGTCCACATCCCTTCTGTAGTGGGGGGACCAAAACTGGACGCAATACTCCAGGTGTGGCCTCACCAGTGCCGAATAGAGGGGAATAATCACTTCCCTCAATCTGCTGGCAGTGCTCCTACCTATACAGCCCAATATGCTGTTGGCCTTCTTGGCAACAAGGGCACACTGCTGACTCATATCCAGCTTCTTGTCCACTGTAATCCCTAGGTCCTTTTCTGCAGAACTGCTGCATAGCCAGTCAGTCCCCAGCCTGTAGCCGTGCATGGGGTCCTTCTGTCCTAAGTGCAGGACTCTGCACTTGTCCTTGTTGAAGCTCATCAGATTTCTTTTGGCCCAATCCTCCAATTTGTCTAGGTCACTCTGGACCCTATCCCTACCCTCCAGTGTATCTACCTCTGCCCCAGCTTAGTGTCATCTGCGAACTTGCTGAAGGTGCAATCCATCCCATCATCCAGATCATTAATAAAGATGTGGAACAAAACTGGCCCCAGGACCGACCCCTGGGGCACTCTGCTTGATACCAGCTGCCAACTAGACATTGAGCCGTTGATCACTACCTGTTGAGCCCGACAGTCTAGCCGGCTTTCTATCCACCTTATCGTCCATTCATCCAATCCATACATCTTTAACTTGCTGGCAAGAATACTGTGGGAGACCATAACTTTCACTCCAAGCATCTGAAGAAGTGAGGTTTTTTGCCCACGAAAGGTTATGCCCAAATAAATCTGTTAGGCTTTAAGGTGCCACCGGACTCCTTGTTGTTCATATCAAAAGCTTTGCTAAAGTCAAGATCTATCACGTCCACGGCTTTCCCCATATCCACAGAGCCGGTTATCTCATCAGAGAAGGCAATCAGGTTGGTCAGGCATGAGTTGCCCATGTTGGCTGTTGCTGATCGCCTGCCTCTCCTCCAAGTGCTTCAAAATGGATTCTGCTCTATGATTTTGCCGGAGACTGAATTGAGGCTGGCCGGTCTGTAGTTCCCCGGGTTCTCTTTCTTCCCTTTTTTAAAGATGGGCACTATAGCTGCCTTTTTTCCAGTCGTCTGGGACCTCCCCTGATCACCATGAATTTTCAAAGATAATGGCCAATGGCTCTGCACTCACATCAGCCAACTCCCTCAGCACCCTCGGATGCATCAGCTCCGGACCCATGGACTTGCAATTGCATCTGGGAGTGCGCGTGTCTTCACTGCAAAGTCAGCTTGTGTTCTGGCAACGCGCCTTTCGTCCACACGCACAAGCCCCTCCCTCGGGTGTAGTGGTGCCAGGCACTCAAGCTGGCCACTCCTGCAGGGCTACGTGGTAGAGCCCAAGTGAGCCCAACCTGTCAGCTGCTAACACGACCACTCTGCAGTGTGGCTGCAGGGATGGGTGGGTGTCAAAGTCTGTGTGTGTGTGTGTGTGTAGCAGTGTGTGTGTAGCTGTATATGATGAATGTGTATGCGTATCAATGTGTGAGCATGTGTATCTGTGTGTAGCAGTGTGTGTATCTGTATATGATGAGTATCTCTGTGTGTGTGTGGGTGTGTGTAGCTGTGTGTGTGTATCTGTATATGATGAGTATCTGTGTGTGTGTATCCATGTATGTGTGTATCAGTGTGTGTGTGTATCTGTATATGATGAGTATCTGTGGGGGGGGAGGTGTAGCTGTGTGTGTGTGTGTGTCTGTATATGATGAGTGTGTGTGTGTGTATGTATCCATGTACATGTGTATCAGTGTGTGTGTGTATCTGTATATGATGAGTGTGTATGTATTCGTGTGTGTGTGTATCTGTATATGATGAATATCTGTGTGTATGTATCCATGTGCGTGTGTGTATATATATCTGTGTGCATGTATCCGTGTGCATTTGTGTATCTCTGTGTGTATGTGCATCTATATATGATGAGTATCTCTGTGTGTGTATCTGTGTTTCAGTGTATGTGTGTGTATTAGTGTGTGCATGTGTGTATCAGTGTATGTGTTTATCTGTATATGAGTATTTGTGTGTGCATGTGTATCCGTGTGTGTATCTGTATATGATGAGTATCTGTGTGTATGTATATCTGTGTATCAGTGTGTGTGTGTATGTATCCGTGTGTGTGTATCTGTATACGAGTATCTGTGTCTGTGTGTCTGTATATGAGAGTATCTGTGTGTGTGTGTGTATCAGTATATGATGAGTATCTGTGTATGTGTATCAGTGTGTGTGTGTGTATCAGTTGTATATGTGTATTTGTATATGTGTATCAATGTGTGTGTATCTGTGTGTGTCTGTGCATCTGTGTGTATGTGTGTGTGTATATCTGTATCTATGTATCTCTGTGTGTGTGTGTGTGTGTGTGTGTGTGTGTGTGTATCAGTGTGTGTCAAAGTCTCAGGGCCAATGGAAATGTTTCCTTCCAAGCCCAAGTCAATGCTGTTGGAAGAGCCGATCCCTGTCCTGCGTCATGCAGCATCTTCCCGGTGTGCAGCATCCGTGGCTAGGGGCTGAGGGGGAGGCTGGCGCTGGAGGACTGAGCGGCGACATGGACGGTGGGAGCCCCTCAGCTCTATAAAGGGAACTGAGGAAACTCTTGAGAGCTGGGATCTGGGCCAGCCTCCCTTGGCTTCCAAAAAGGCAGAGCAGCTCCTGCCTTGGAGCAGCGGTGGGGGCGGGCGGGCGTGGGTCGAAACCTGCTGTTCCCACCCTCACTCCAAGGGAGTTTGTTAAACTTGTACGAGAGCTAAAGCGATGACAGATCGCTCCCTGGCGCGCCGTGCAGCAGGCTGCTGGCGCTTTCCAATGCATTTCTACCTGCCTTTCACTAGCACGGGCCTTGCCAGCCTTTAAACTCCCCTTCCTCCAGGCAGTAACCCTGCCTGGGCTGAGGGATGCTCTCCTGCCTGTGGAGAGTGCCTGGGGTCTGCACTCTGCCAGCACCCAGCACCGCAGCCTGGTGACCCACGCGAAGACTGGTTCCTAAGGGCGCCCCTACTGGTACACGCAGGAATTGTGTCATCCCCAGTTCTCCCGATGTGGAAGTGAACCGAGAGGGGCCTCCATCCAGGGAGGTGGCCTGTAGTAGCACCGCTTTCGCCCAAGCTAACAAAGGGTTGACGAGTCTAAGACCACAGGTCTGGTATCGAGGAAGAAGGTGAGAAGACACCACTCAACGTCAAAACTTGGGTTTGTGAGTGTCTGTGTGTGTTAGATTTGGATACCTTTCCAAGGTGTGTGTGTGTGACTTGGTGTGTGTGTTGGATTTGGATCCCTTGTGTTTGTGACTCGTGTGTGTTAGATTTGGATCCCATTCCAAGGGCGGGGGTGTGACTCGGTGTCTGTGTGTGTTGGATTTGGATCCCTTGTGTTTGTAACTCGTGTGTATTAGATTTGGATCCATTTCCAAGGTGTGCATGTGTGACTCTCTGTAGGTGTTTGTGCGTGTGGCAGTGTGTGTGTCTTGTGTTGGATTTGGATCCCATTCCATGTTGTGTGAATCTGTGTGTGAGTCTATGTATATGTTAGTCCATGTGTGCATGGGAGCCGATGCGTGGGTGAGTGACGCCATGTGTCTGAGGCTGACAGGCCATAGGTGTGAATCCATGTGTGCCGGCTTTGGATTCCCGTCCATGGGCGTGCATGCGACCCCGGGGGGGTGGGTCTGTGTGTGTGTGGTATTTGTTTTGCACCCTGTGGTTTCTTGAAGATGCTTGGGCAGGAAGTCAGCTTGGAGGCAGCAGAACTCACTTCCTGCCGGGTGCCGATCCCCAGCCCTGACAGCGAACAGGAGTGCAACGGTGCAACGAGTTTTACGTCAGGCCCGGGCCTCGGCAGCTTCCTCTCTTGGGTGCTGCTTCCGCTGCTGAGCCGCCCGGCCGGGGGCTCCCCACACCCTGGGGCTGGGCTTTCAGGGCTTCGTTCCCAGGCCACAGACGCTCTCTGGACTGATTTCTCGTTTGGATCCAGCCCAAGCGAAGATTTCGGCAGCCAGAGGTTGATGCTGTAGAGGCGACTATGGGGTGGATTTGAGGAAGAGACACCTCCCTGGGGCCGCTCGGTGAATGGCAGCCATCAAAGGGGCCGTGGGCTGAGGATTTCCTCACCAGCCCGCCCAGCCCCCATGTGGGCCAGGTGGTCCCAGCGGGAAGGGCTGGGGCTTGTGTGTTAGAGCCCGGAAGCCCCCGGGCTGCTCCAACCATCCCCATGTCTCTCGCCATGAAAGCCCGGCAGAAGGTGAAACGGAAAGGAGCAGCCAAGGACCGGGTCTTTGGGTGTGACCTGCTGGAGCACCTCCAACACTCTGGCCAGGAAGGTAAGGGCGGTTTGCTCCTCCGGCGGCTGAACTTCCAGGGGGCGGCAGCAGGGAATGGGGCCAGGAGACACCTCTCTGGGTGCTGACCCGTTGCTGGGTGGGGACCCTCCCGGAGCCCCAGTCCTGCTGGGCTGGTGTCTGCAGCACAGAGCCATCCTCGCCGCCAGCAGTTCTGTGAACATCCGCTTGCCTCTGCACTGAGCCTCTCTGGGCGTGTTCCTGAGCCTCCCGCTTTGCTGCCGGAGAGCAGCCTGGGCAGATGGAACAGGAGCCTTCCAGGTGCAGCTTTGAGCCAGTATGGCAGAGTCCTGGTCTCACGTATCATCTGAATCAAGACTGCACTGGGGTATGGGGCCGGCCCTGAGCCGTCACAGAGCCCCGTTGTCACAGAGCCGTTACAGGGCCCCATTATGCTGGGCGTTGGGCTGGCCCTGAGCAGTCACAGGCCCCGTCGTGCCGGGTATGGGGCCAGCCCTGAGTCGTCACAGGGCCCCGTCGTGCCAGGCATTGGGCTGAGCCGTCACAGGGCCCTGTCATGCCGGGCGTTGGGCCAGCCCTGAGCCGTCACAGGGCCCTGTCATGCCAGGCATTGGGCTGAGCTGTCACAGGGCCCCGTCGTGCCGGGCATTGGGCTGAGCCGTCACAGGGCCCCGTCGTGCCGGGCATTGGGCCGGCCCTGAGCCGTCACAGGGCCCCGTCATGCCAGGCATTGGGCTGAGCCGTCACAGGGCCCCATCGTGCCGGGCGTTGGGCCAGCCCTGAGCCGTCACAGGGCCCCGTCATGCCAGGCATTGGGCTGAGCCGTCACAGGGCCCCGTCGTGCCGGGCGTTGGGCCGGCCCTGAGCCATCAGTACAAGCTAGCTTGGCATGTAGAATTGCAGCATTCCCACAATCCCACTGGAAACCCGGGTCCCCGAATCAGGCTCCTGCAGTCAGGGAACAGTCACATCCCACGGGCCGTGTCTCCAAGCAAAGCATCCCAGCCCAGGGGGACCCCTGCCCTCCCTAGGGACTGTCAGAGCTTGGGGCCTGTTGCCAAGGGCAGGGAGGCTGGCATGCTCTGTGGGGTAACCACAGGGTTCCAGTGCCCAGGGAGCCCCTGCCTCAGTCTGGAGTCCAAAGGTAAAACAGACAGAACCTAGGCTGCTGCTTTCAGATGGACTCACAGACTTTAAGGTCAGAAGGGACCATTATGATCATCTAGTCTGACCTCCTGCACAATGCAGGCCCCAGAATCTCACCCACCCACTCCTGTAACAAACCCCTAACCTGTGTCTGAGTTATCGAAGTCCTCAAATCATGGTTTGAAGACCTCAAGCTGCAGAGAATCCTCCAGCAAGTGACCCGTGCCCCATGCTGCAGAGGAAGGTGAAAAACCTCCAGGGCCTCTGCCAATCTGCCCTGGAGGAAAATTCCTTCCCGACCCCAAATATGGCGATCAGCTAAACCCTGAGCATGTGGGCAAGTCCCACCCGCCAGCACCCAGGAAAGAATTCTCTGTAGTAACTCAGATCCCACCCCATCTAACATCCCATCACAGACCACTGGACATACTTACCTGCTGATAATCAAAGATCAATTGCCAAATTAATTGCCAAAATGAGGCTATCCCATCATACCATCCCCTCCATAAACTTATCAAGCTTAGTCTTGAAGCCAGATATGTATTTTGCCCCCACTACTCCCAGTGATGTGGCCAGTGCCAGGGCTGGAGGCTGGGCCTGGCATGGGCCACACGGCTCCCATTCCCCTGTTAGAGCTGGAGGGGTGAGAGGCAGAGTCCTGGGGCAGCTGGCACCCAACAGGGCGAGAGCCCTCATTGCAGTGCCCCAGGCACCCACAGGGATAGAGCCTGTGCTGCAGTGCCCCGGCACCCATGGGGATAGAGCCCTCCCTGCAGTGTCCCTGGCACCCATGGGGATAGAACCCTCCCTGCAATGCCCCTGGCACCCACAGAGATAGAGCCCTTACTGCAGTGCCCCTGGCACCCCAGGGAGATAAAGCCCTCCCTGCAGTGCCCCTGGCACCCACAGGGATAGAGCCCTCACTGCAGTGCCCCTGGCACCCCAGGGGGATACACCCCTCACTGCAGTGTCCCTGGCACTCCCATGGGGACAGATCCCTCCCTGCAGTGCCCCTGGCACTCCCATGGAGACAGAGCCCTCCCTGCAGTGCCCCTGGCACCCACGGAGATAGAGCCCTCCCTGCAGTGCCCCTGGCACCCCACGGGGATACACCCCTCCCTGCAGTGCCCCTGGCACCCCACGGGGATACACCCCTCCCTGCAGTGCCCCTGGCACCCGACGGGGATGGAGCCCTCACTGCAATGTCCTTGCCCCACCCCCTGGTTCTCAGGGTCAGTTCGGCAGAGGTGGCATCAGGGTGGTGATAGGAAGGAGATCTGCATGTTACACACAGGAAGTTGACTCTGTGTAGCAGGTGCCAGGCCCTGCCACTGGGCAGAACAGGCAGCTCGATGCACAGCAAGAGGGGGGTGGAGGCATGAATCATGCTGCTTGTTTTGCAGTTGCTGGGCTCGTGCTGACAAGGGCACTTGCATCACTGCAGATTGAGCAACAGCGGGAGCTGCAGAAGGAAATGCAAGCAAGGCCCTAGTGGAAGTGCTTAGTAAACACGCTGAGGGACCCGGGGCTACCACGGGGTGCCCTGCAAGGCCCTGTCCCACACCTGAGAGCAACACCCACAGGTGTTCATGGGAAGTGGAGCAGACTGGCATCACCCAATGCTGAGGTGCAGCTGGTCGAGTGGTAGGTATCCCAACATGCATTGCTTTGGCCTGGCTGCTTTGAGCTGACTAGAGCATTGCATGCTGGGATGTCTTGTCACCAGCAACCACACCTGTGCTAGAACCATGCTAACTTGCAGTTATGCCCCAGTGCCTCTTGCCTGAGGAAGACAAAGCCATTTAAAAGGGGGTGATTAGGGCTATGTCCATTTTACAGATGGGGAAACTGAGGCACAGGGTGTCTAAGGCTGACATTGGCAAAGCCAGGAGTCCGCAGGCAGTTAGGTAAGGGATCCAATTTGTAAGCTGGCAGCTGTGAAAGCTCTTTTAATGACCATCATCTCAGCGGGACTTGCGCCAGGCCCCTCCAGAGCTGGTAGCTGGGCCTGTGCAGCTGGAAAGACCAGAGGACTGGGGCTCCCTAACAGAACAAGGTTCCCATCCCACAAATACTCTGGTGATTTTGAAATCTTTCCCCCTCTCGAACTGGGACGGAAAATCGAAATCTTGGAAATCCTCATGAGTGAAAAAAGCTAATTTGTTCCTGTCGGGTCAGAGGAAACATTTCATTCGGATTTCAATCTTTTTTTTTTTTTGGTCATATTAGCATAACTTTCAAACCAAAAAGTCACTTTGAGACAGAAAACTGGCCTGGTGCATTTTGAAAATGTCAGACCCTGCTGGCCGTTTCAGGGCTGCTTTCCTCAAGGTTTTCTCCCATTGGGAGACTCGACCCTGGCCCATGAACCAGTTTTGGTTTTGACCAATCTGCATTTTTCGTTAAAAAAGAACCGATTTGTTGAGAAATTCCTGAGCAGCTCTCCTGAGCCGCTGGGTGCTGTTGAAACCCCTGCGGATCCAGCAGGTTTCCTGCCACCCCCGGCGCAGTGGGTTACACCCAGCACCTCTGGAAGCCAGACTGCTTCACCTATCGCTCCCTCTCCTAATTGGTTGCCTGCAGCATCTCTCCCTATAGTGGCCTAGATCCTCAAAGATATTTAGGCTCCTAACTTCCACTGGTTTCAATGTAGATCCACAAAGGCAGCGTTGTCTAATGGACGCAGCACCAGACTCGGACACCTCAGGGGTCTAGTCCCAGCTCTGCCGCTGACCAGCTGTGCAACCGTGGGCAAGTCACGGCCTCTCTGTGCCTCAGTTTCCCCTCTCACGCTTTGTCTATTCAAACTGCAAACTCTTTAGGGCAGGGGCTGTCCTTCAGTGTGGGAGGGGGCCCTGATCGCAGTTGGAGCCTCCAGGTGTTACTTAGTCCTAGTGGGCTTTCTAAATCTGGATTTAGGCTCCTAAATTTGCTTATTCTGGCCACTCATCATCCCCTGGCAAGTGAGCAGCAAGGGGTTAAGAGCCAGATGCCTGGTCACACACAGGTCGGGTCACAGATGTGATCATCAGGTTGCAGCAAAGGCTCTGACGTTGCAGTAACTCTGGTCTGCTCCTGAGTCGCTGGGCAGCGCTGAGGGGGTGGAAGGGAGGGGTTGTAGGATTGGAATCAGCGCGTGTCCGCCCTGCAGTCGCCTCCCAGTACTTTCCCCGTCCCCACAAGGGCAGAGCTCGCAGCTGTTAGTCACTTTCCAGGAAGGCCGCCTGAGCTGAAATCACCTGGTTGGGCAGGAACCACATTTTGCTGTGCAGGCCGGTGCGCCAGGAACCATGTTCAGCCAGTGTTATCCTCTCCTCCAGCCACACACATGGTCAGCGGCAGCCTAGGCCTGGGGTGGAGGCAGGAGAATTTCTGCCTCTTGGTACCAGGCCGTTCTTGTTGCTAAACTGCTTCTCGAATGGGCAGGTCGGCTACGTCAGGAGTCACTGCCCTGTCGTGATATGACCAGGGATAGCTTAGGAGGGCACCATGTGCCGTCACTCCAAGGTGCTCACCTGTGCCCAGAAGCCCCTGATACTCCACCTGTGTCTGTTTCCTGTCCCCGGAGGACCTCGGAAATTCCAGGTGCTGAGAAGGGAAGCAGGCTGATCAGAGAGATAAAGGGCCTGTCTTACAAGAGGAGACTCAACCGGCTTGGCTGGTTTCTGAGAAGGGATGTGATGGCTGTCCATAAACACACAGGGGGGAATCACCAGGGAAGGAGAAAAGCTAATAACGCCACAGTTGGCACAAGAACAAATGGGGATAAACTGCCCTGGAATTAATTTAGGCTGGAAATGAGACCCGGCCGGGGGGTGGGAGTTCTGGACCAGCCTCCTGGTGGAAAGAGCCGGAGGCAAACAACGTAACTAGCTCTGAGATGGAGCCTGATACGTTTCCGAATGGGTTGCTATGAGGTGGCTGCCTCCGATAGCAGGAACTGGGCTTCTTCCAGGCCGTTAATGTCGAAGGTCCGGTTGCACAGGACCAGTCGTCCTGGGGATATAGTGCTTTCCAGGAGACGTATCGGGTCCTGGACTGTGAATTACAACCCCCCGCTGGGGCTCGAATGGCTCCATGCTCCTCAGTGGGAAGCAGCTAAGAGAGCCTGTCATGCCCCGAGTGATCTCGAAGGCCAGTGTTTTCAAACGCAGCCGCCACTGAGATGGGGTGTCAGTTCTGGGGCAGCCAACGTGAGACCAGCGAGATGTGATTTTCAGAGGCGCTGAGCACCCACAACTCCACATGGGGGCAGTGGGTTTGCAGCCCCTCTGGAAACCAGACCCTCTGTGTCTCACGTTGGGCTCCCCCAAACTGCATCAGCGGCCACTTTGGACAGGTTGGGCCTAACTCTGTACAAGTAGCGCTTCACCCAAAGAGGAAATGCAGCCACCTCTGGGGTGGAAGGCTGAACATCTGCAAGGCAATGCTTGCACGGCAATCTGGAATTGACAGAACAAGGAGTTGCAGTGGGGGAGGTTTAGGTTGGATATTAGGAAAAACTTTTTCCCTAGGAGGGTGGTGAAGCACTGGAAGGGGTTACCTAGGGAGGTGGTGGAATCTCCTTCCTTAGAGGTTTTTAAGGTCAGGCTTGACAAAGCCCTGGCTGGGATGATTTAGTTGGAGATTGGTCCTGCTTTGAGCAGGGGGTTGGACTAGGTACCTCCTGAGGTCCCTTCCAACCCTGAGAGTCTATGATTCTAAGGGGGGTGGATATTGTGCCCAACTGAAAGTGGGGGAGAATGTAGGGGACCAGAATGTTCATTCCCCCAGCTGAAATGTGGGCAGGACATGAGCATAAAAAGTGACCAGGGCCATGGCATGTCAGACGTACAGAAGAGGCCAGGACCTCAGTCAGAGGATGGTTCCCCTAGCACCGTGCCAGGGAGTTGTTCAGTAATGAGAACAAGAAAAGGATGCATCTATAAGTCACAGCCGCCACTTCCTGCAGTATCTTGGGTTTTCCCTTATTTGTGTACTAACGAGGTCAACCCTCTTAGCTGATGAGCCCAGAGAGAGGAGATCAGGGAGTGCTAGAGGCTGTGAGAGGCCTCGCTCTGCCCTGATTGACTGCGATCCATTTTCTGTCTCTTGTTGCAGAGACAATGGTGGCGGGCGGTTGCTTGGTGTTCGTACAATGCCGCTCCTGAAGTGAAATGTTGCAGGAAAAGAGCCATGTCATGGCCGTAATTAGATGGCATCTGTTAATTGCCTAGATCATTGGCATGCGCTTTGTGAAATCAGCCTGCGATGAAGCGCTGGTTGCGTTGGTTCTTAGCGTGAAGCCCATCCAGCGAGCCGAAACTCACGTGGTCGCGAATCCCTGAGCTGCTCAGTCATCAGAGCGGCTGGTGGGGCGTGCCGCAGCGTGACAATCGCAGCTGTGGGCGATGGAGCGAATGTGGGGCTGGGCTTTAGCCCTGCCCGCTCTGGAGGACCTCTCAGCTCACTGACACACTCAGAAGAGTGGGTGGGAGGTGGGCGTTTGCAGAGGCAGTAGCTGCAAGGTGGCAGGTGTAATCACTGTATATGCAGTAGCAGCCAGCCAGCCACAGTTATGGTCACTCAGAACTGTGTGGATTAGGCCCCTGCTACATGTACCAAAGAGGGGTCCCCTTTAGCTGTTTGCAGTCATAGAATAACCAGAGCTAGTCTCTCACCCAAGGCCTGAGGAAGGTATAAGCACCACAGGCCCCTGCTTAGCGCCCCAGCTCCCAAAGGCATGTGATAACACTAGCTCAGTGCTTGCTTTCAAAAGGGTGATGGCTCTAGCCCTTATGGCCGCAAAGAAAACCTTGAAAATGTGACCTGGTGTAAGTGCCTCAGCGATGCTGCCTGAGTCTGCAGAGAGCCTAAGCCCATCGCTCTGAGGGGTGTGTGCTGCCCCGTGCATCTCAACAGGTTAATGCGGATACCTGCTGCTTTGGGGCCCCTAATGACACAACCACAGCAGGGACTCTCTCGGCAGCCATTTGGCTCTGCTGGGGTCACATCTCCAGCCTGCCCCACCCCAAAGTCCTTTGAGAATAAAGACGCCGTGTCCTCCCTTCTCGGGGATGGACCCCACCTGCTTAAGGCAGGGGCTATTGGTTTGTGGAGGCGGGAGGCCCGAGGCTGCTCAGAGAGGAAGCAGGGCAGGGCTCCCACAAATCCATCTCTTGTGTAGGTAGCTCCTGATACTGCAAACCAAACAGGACAGGGCAGAGGTGCAGGGGCTGGGGTCACAGGTTGCCTTAATTGGGTGCTGGAGGGAGAGGTTTAGGGTGAGCACCTGGTGGAGGAGGAATTTAGAGTGAGCACCAGGAGGGGGAGGAGAAATTTAAGATGAGCATGGGGCGGGGGGAAAGATATTTAGGGCGAGCACCGGGGGAGAGATGTTTAGGGTGTGTACTGGCGGGGAGTAGCCCCTTCATGGTTCTGCTACAGGGTGAGGGGGTGGGGGTCTTTATGTGCCCCCCCAGAGAGCCCTCTGCTTGGGTGGGTGGGGGAAGAGCCCTCCCTCCTCTGGGACAAACCAAAGCCGTCTAAGGCAGGGAGTATCGGTCTGGTGTGGGGGAAGCGCTCCCCCGCGCTAAGAGACTAGTGCTGGGCCCCCAGAAGACATCTCTTGTATGGGTGCCCCTGCAACTGCCACCCTAAACAGGGGGATGGGTGGGATCATGGGGGCCCCCAAGTGGGTCTGGATCCTGGATTGCAGTTCTCTGGCTCTGGTCTCTCCCTCCCCTGGCATCTAAAATCAGTAAAAAAATCAGCCTCAATTGAATGGAACTAAGATGCTCAGAATCAAGCTGGGAGTCTCCACACGCAGGCTGGGGCTGAGACAGCCAGAAGGGGGGATGACACCTGATCTAGTTCTTTTGGTTCCAGTCTGAGTGTAGACAAGTTCTGAGCTCCAGGATCACCTACCCCAAGCGTTGAAAAATCAGGAGCCCAGCCGCTAAAACAACTTGAGATCGGCTTCAAAATCATGCAGTGTTTTAAAAAATAATACATTGTGGGATCTCTTCCTTTGCTGACTTCAGGGGTCACATTTTCCAGCTTTTCTCTGCAGCTGTGAGGCCTAAGAACCTAGGAATTTTTGCATGAAAGCTGAGCTCTTCATGCAATACCCTGACTCCATCCGCTGGAGCTTTTAAGACACCAAATATCATGAGATGGGGAGAGCTAGTTATCCAGTTCAGTGGAATCAGTGCCCGGTTGTGTGTGGTTGCTTGTAGATTGATTGAAACATGACATATTGGTGTACCTTGTGCCGGTAAATGTACAGTCACAACACTGATACAAGAACATCCACACGAGTTTGCATCAGTTTAACTAGAATGGGTTTTGAAACTGGTTTAAGCTGAGTCAATGCAACTTCTGAATATAGGTAATGGGTGTCTCACCCTTTCTGTGTCTCTAGTCCCTTTACCTGCATGGATACACACACACACACACACACAGTGGCTGAGCACAGCGATTTCGCTCTGCATTCTGGGAGTGCATTTCATTTCCTGTGTGGTCTGCAGAAATGAAATCGGCCAGTGACTCCACCCAGTCAAACCTCCCCAACCAGAGACCAAGCCAGCAGATGCAGATTTGTTCCTTTTTCACTTAACACCCTGTACTGAAAGGTCCCCATAAGCAGGATCTGGGGGGTAGGGAGGAATCTGCACCCTATGTACAGAGAGAGCAAGACAGAATCCATGTGTTTCCATGGTAATTGCAATGAGTACATTGTTATAATTTGTTAGTTCCATTATGATAGAGGCCCCAACTGAATTGCAGCACAAGGTGCTGCACGTACATATAAGTGACAGCTCCCAAAAGAATCTAAATGGACATTTCATAGATGAGAAACTGAGGCACAGGGTCACGTAAGTGACTGGTCACGGTCACACACACACACAGGGTAGCTAGTGTCATGCTTTGGTCTCCCTTAGCCTTGTAAGGCCTGGACATGCAGTCGTGCTGTTCTAATTTTCTCCTTTACCTGAGTATAAGTTATAAAAGCAGTGATCTTGGAAATGTAAAATTTGTTTTTATGACATGCTTATTACACACTATTTATTATTCATTACTATTTATCATGACAGTATTTTTATTACATTATGAAAACGGCAACACTCTTCCAAGATCGCACTTTCGTACCCTGTATCATTTGAAGAAGCCTTTTATAAGACAAGGCTCCTATGTTGCATCAAAGAGTATCAGATGTGAAACAGCAGGAAGGGATTTAAGAAGCCAACTCAAAGAGTTCCTCCTACACAAGCATTCAGGGCTTGAGCAG
This sequence comes from Mauremys mutica, assembly GCF_020497125.1. Classification (NCBI taxonomy): domain Eukaryota; kingdom Metazoa; phylum Chordata; order Testudines; family Geoemydidae; genus Mauremys; species Mauremys mutica. Next base: position 20,884,973 of record NC_059088.1, on the reverse strand, counting down.
TCCAGGCAAACAACGCACGTTACAACAAAGCTTAAACCCGTTCTTCTTCATAATTTTCAAAACAATACTAGCTGCCTATTTAATTTAAAAAAACAGCAAAAAAATATCCACCTTCCTTTCCATTTCTTATAAGGAGTCTTGAAGTTTAAATCTCCTCAGTGGGATAGCGATGCTTGCTTTGATCTGCTTAGCTCTTGGAAGTCCAGAGGCTCCAGGCTGGCCCCGTGCTGCCCGGGGTCCCTAGCGACAGCTCTGTCCACCATTAGGGAATTTTTCCCTGAGAACCCCCTGTAACATTTCGCGAACCCCCAGGGGTTCACGAACCCCAGTTTGGGAACCATTGCTCTAGAGAATCCGTGGGAGAGCAACGTGGGTCAGACGGCTGTGGCTGACCCCCGAGGCCCGGAGAGGTGGAAACTCCTCCCCAGCTGCCCACCTGAGAGCAAGGCGTCATGCGTCTCCGCTGGGGAGGAGCGGGGAAAGGGGGACATCGCCCCGCTCCAGAAGGAGAAGATGGGGGGGGTCACTCAAGGCTCTGGCCATTTCGTGGTCGTGGCTCTAGTCAGCCTCTCCCCCCCCCCAATTGGCTGCGGCGCTCCGGCTGACTCTCCTCTCCCCCCCCCCCAGTTCCCCAGGTGCTGAGGAGCTGCACGGAATTCGTCGAGCAGCATGGCATCGTGGACGGGATCTACAGGCTCTCCGGGGTCTCCTCAAACATCCAGAAGCTGAGGTGAGGACTGGGGCTGCAAATGCCGCCGATCGGAGGGGACGCTTGCACGTGTGTGTGGGACGGGGGGAGGAGCTTCCCATGGGTCTGACACGCCCGTGGCTTCTCTGACACAACATGTGGCTCCGAGGGGCCCTTCATTAAAAGCTGTGGGCAAACTTTTCAAAGCTGGGTGCCCATCGCTGCTACATGCTCATCTAGGGACCTGCCTAAATGGGCCAGTTAGAAACTCCCGAGTGAAGTGGGGGATTCCCCATCTCTTGTCGTCTTCAAATCCAGCCAGGCTGCCTTTCTGGGAGATACACCATAGTCAGACATCAGAGGGGGAGCCGTGTTAGTCTGGAGCTGTAAAAAGCGACAAAGAGTCCTGTGGCACCAGGGCCAGCTCCAGGCACCAGCTGACCAAGCACGTGCTTGGGGCAGGGCGACGCTCAGGGTTTATTTTTGTTTTGGTTCCTCAGGGCAGAGCTGGAGGGGTTTTTTTGGTTTCTGTGGCCCGGCGCTCAGGGGGGGAGGGGGGCTTCGAGCAGGGTGGTGTTTGAGCGGCACGGGGCACTCGGGGGGTGGGGGCTTGGCACAGCACCCGGGGGGGCGGGGGCTTAGAGCAGCACGGCGCTCGGGGGGGGGGCAGGGGCTTGGCGTGGTGCAGCAGTCTGAGGGGGCGGGGCTTTTGGGCAACATGACGCTTGGGGCGGGGCTTCAGGCAGCGTGACACTCGGGGGTGGGGCTTCGGGCGGCTTGCCGCTCGGGGGCGGGGCTTCGGGCACCGTGACGCTCGGGGGCGAGGCTTCGGTGGTGCGGCGCTTGCGGGGGGGTAGGGCGGGGCGGCGCTCTTCATTTTTGCTTGGGGCGGCAAAAAAGTTAGAGCCGGTCCTGCATGGCACCTTATAGACTAACAGACGTATTGGAGCATGAGATTTCGTGGGTGAATCCCCACTTCGTCAGACACATGCAAAAAAGCTTATGCTCCCACGAAAGCTCATGCTCCAATACATCTGTTAGTCTATAAGGTGCCACAGGACTCTGTCACTTTTTTCATAGTCAGACACACGTATTGGGCCCAATTACAGGTAACGGGGTGAAATGCTCTGGCCTGTGTAATACAGGGGGTCAGACAAGATGATCTAATGGCCTTAAACTCTATGAAGCTAGGAATTTTTAAAGGTGCTGAGCTCTTTCTTTTCTTTTCTTTTCTTTTCTTTTCTTTTCTTTTCTTTTCTTGTAATGTCCCATCACACACCTCTGGGCCCTGAACAGTAATTGATAAAACAACACACCTCACTTGCAGGTCGTCTCAACCTTGGAAAACTCACATCCAGCAGTAAAATACAGATCAGCCTCAAATTTGCCCCAAAGGAAGAGCCAAACCTGTGCTCTGAATGTCAAACAGACTCAGACTCCTGCAGAGCTATGGAGGAAGCAGATTGCAAAAGCTAAAACAGCCGCTCTGAGAATGCAAATCTAGGGCCTGTTATTTGAGAGTCCCAGCTAGGGTGACCAGACAGCAAGTGTGAAAAATCAGGACAGGGGGTGGAGGGTTATAGGAGCCTATATAAGAAAAAGACCCAAAAATCAGGACTGTCCCTATAAAATCGGGACACTGGTCACCCTAGTCCCAGCTGATCTGAACTGTGGGGACAAAGCACAGTTAGAACTAGGTCCCGGACATTGCAGGGCCTTAGAGATCATTAGAGCTGGCTGGGAACTGGGATTTCTGTTCCACAGGAAATTCTGACAGTTCAAAATTGGTTTTTGCTGCGAATTGGAATGAAAAGCTGAAATTTTGAAATTTCCCTCAGATGAAAATTCTTAAAAAAAAAAAAAAATTTGATCTGGGGCCAGTGAAACGTTTCATTTTGCTAATGTTGAGTTTCAGTCAGGTAACATTATTTCTTTTGGATAATGTCAAAACCCTAGAACAGTGGTTTTCAACCTGTGGCCTGCGGATACCTGGGGTCCACAGACTGTGTCTAAGATTTCCATAGGGGTCTGCACCTCCATTTGAAATTTTTTTAGGGAGTCCTGCAAATGGAAAAAGTTTGAAAACCTCTGCCCTGTAATATAATATTAGATATGATGTATAATATAGATACAAAGCAATATATTGATATAAAGTGAAAATCAAAGCGGAACGGGAATGTTGAAATGAATCGTTTTTTCCTTACTGAAACAAGGAAGCGGACATGGTTTGTTTTGACTTTTTCCCATCAAAAATGTCCTTGAAATTGACACGTTCCCACACAATGTTTAGATTTTGATGAAACTGCAATTTCTGACAAGCAGAAAAACGTTCACCCAGCTCTAGTGTGGGTCTAGCCTGCAGTCCCGGGGTGTGATTGCAGTTTGGGTCCTGTGACGGTTCTCGGGGTACCCCCGGACACCTTCTTACCCCCTGCCTTTAGCGGTACCTGGGGGTTAGCTTCCTAACCGCCACCAGCCGTCAGACACTCAAGCGCTTTCCTCCAGGCTATGCAGCTTTCAAGAGTGCACCCCAATCCCTGAGTCCCCTTCAAGCATCGGCAGCTTGACGGGTCCCCCTGTGATGTCCAGCCCCCCGAGACTGGCCATTCACAGAAATCCCAGATCCTCTACCCCCAAAGAAGCAATGCACCCCAGTATACCAGTTTTACCTTAAATCACCACTCCTGTATAACACACAGCATTTGTACCCTCTTACAAGAAACCGAAAGAAGGTTTATTTAAGAAAGAACAGAGGTTTCACTGGAACAGAGCTGGGCAAACATTTTGGCCCAAGGGCCACATCTGGGTATGGAAATTGTATGGCAGGCCATGAATGTTCATGAAATTGGGGGTTGGGGTGCGGAAGGGATTGTGGGCTCCGGCTGGGGGTGTGGGCTCTGGGATGGGGCTGAGGATGAGGGGTTGGGGGTACAGGAGGGTGCTCCGGGCTGGGACCAAGGGGTTCAGAGGGTGGGAGGGGGATCAGGGCTGGGGAGGGGGATTGAGGCCTGGGAGGGGGTCAGGGATGCAGGCTCTGGGTGACGCTTACCTCAAGCAGCTCCCAGAAGCAGCGGCATGTCCTCCCTTCTCCGGCTCCTACGCGGAGGCGTGGACAGGCAGGGCCGCCCAGAGGGGGGGGCAAAGGGGGCAATTTGCCCCGGGCCCCGGGCTCCGCAGGGGCCCCCAAGAGAAGAGCGGAGGCTCCCGCCTCCGCCCCTCTCCTGGAGCCTCAGCGCATCAAGCGCCGAGTCTCCGGCCGAGCCCCTGAGCCCCGCCCCGATCCGAGCCACGTGGTGAGGGGGCGGGGCTGGGAGCTCCAACGGGGCCTGAGCCCCGCCCCGCTCAGAGCGGCGTGGGGAGGGGGCAGGGCAGCTGCCTCCGCTCGGCGTGGAGCTCACAGCCCTGCCCCCTCCCCACGCGGCTCTGAGCGGGACGGAGCTCAGGCCCCGCCGGAGACGCGCTCGGGTAAGAGGCTGGGGCTGGGGCTGGGGCTGGGGGGGGGGGAGCGGGACCCGCCGCCGCCGCCGAAGCGCAGCCCGGTCTTCGGCGGCGGGGGGCCCCTTCTGTTCCGGGACCCGCCGCCGAAGTGCCCCGAAGGCCCGCGGCAGGGACCCCCCCCCCCCCGCCACCGAATTACCGCCGAAGACCGGTCTGCGCTTTGGCAGCGGGTCCCGCTTCGGCGGTAATTCGGCGGCAGGGGGTTCCCGCCGCGGGTCTTCGGGGCACTTTGGCGGCGGGTCCCGGAACGGAAGGGCCCCCTCGCCGCCGAAGACCCCGGGCCCCCGGAATCCTCTGGGCGGCCCTGTGGACAGGTAGCTCTGCACACTGCCCCATCTGCAGGCACCGCACCTGCAGCTCTCATTGGCTGTGGCTCCAGGCCAATGGGAGCTGCGAGGGCCGTGCTTGGGGTGGGGGCAGTGTGCGGAGCCCCCTGGCAGCTGCTATACATAGGAGCTGGAGTGGGGACATACTGCTGCTTCCGGGAGCCGTGCGGAGTGGGGCAAGTCCCTGACCTCGCTCCCCGGGGGGAGTTCAAGGGACGGATTAAAATGTCTGGCGGGCCGGATGCGGCCCTCGGGCTGTAGTTTACCCACCCCTGCACTAGAAAGAAGAGAGAGTGTCGGAAGCAGATGGTTACAATACAAAACATCATAAAACGGGACCTGGGTCCTACCCTTATGAATAGTTCCCTTTCCTAGCCAATACAGTAAGTTTCCCCCTGCAAAATTCAGATGCTTGCAGCGCTGGGTGGCTTCCCAGGAACCAGGGTCCAATCCTTCCCGAAACATCCCCACCCAACAAGACGTCTCCTCAGTGAATGGCTGCAGAGTGTCTTTCCCTGCACGGTGTAATGCAGGGTTTATAGTTTACCTTTGATGGTTTTCCATTGACTTCTCTGGGTTGTTGTGATGGCGGACGATGGAGCGATACATTGCATCATGGGCTAGCCAGGGAGGGGCGACATCTTCCTCCCGCCGGAACAGGCCCGCACCAAGACCTATGATTCCCTGGTGACTCACTTTCCCTCCAAGGCGTAGTTTTCAATATAGTTCCATTATTCCTTACTGATCAATCATACGCACATCTCGAAATGATTAGGAGCATCGTTACGTTACAAGCTTTCAGTAGAGACCTCACATGCTACCCTTGGTGGATCAATACCATGAGAGCGGTGTCTGAGGTGTCGTGAATTTGTCAGGTCTGAGACAGGAGTTTCTTGCAAAGAACAGTGAACCCTTTGCTCATTGCCACCACCGGGCCTTTGTGTCGTATGTAGCTATCCCCAAGCTAGCTTTGACGTAGCTACCTCGGGGCAATTACCCAGAGTTTCAGGTGGGCTCGTACAGCCCGTGCTGCCGCGGTTTCACTGCTCTGAGACCCGAGTGAGCTACATTAAAGCTAGTTCGGGGCTGTCGACATGTCTAGACAGACCCCCATGGCCCTCCTGCTTCTTACTGGTCATGAGGGTGGGGGGAGGGGGCAGAGAAGAAAGAGCAGGGGGTGGGGTCTTGGGTGGAAGTGGCGGCATGGGAGTGGGGCTTCGGGGGAAGGGGTGGGGCCACGGTTCGGGCACCGCACCCCCCCACACTTTTCTGCCACTCCTGTCCTGGAGTCTCCAGGAACCAAAGATGAATCTTTCATTAAAGATTCTGTCATGTGATGAAACCTCCAGGAAAACATCCAGCCTCAACGGGCATCCCTAGCTGCTCCCCATCTCCCCCAAGCCCGCCAGTGCAATCACTCTCCTCCTTCTCTTGGTTCGCAGGCAGGAGTTTGACAGCGACCGCTGCCCCGATCTCAACAAAGATGTGTACCTGCAGGACATCCACTGCGTCAGCTCCCTCTGCAAAGCCTACTTCCGGGAGCTCCCCAACCCCCTGCTCACCTACCAGCTCTACGACAAGTTTGCTGTGAGTCTGGCCCTGCAATCTGCCTTCCGGGGATGTCTCTGCCACAGCGCTAACTCCGGTGATCGGCACCCGGGGCTGAGCCCCGGGCTCGGCCTAGCACCGGAGCGAGCAGCCGCACTGCAGAGCCCGACCTGAGTGCCTTGTCCTCCCTGTTCTGCACTCCCCCCTGTGTGTCACACCCGCTGGGGGACTGCTGGGGGGACCCCCACGGGTCTTAGTGCGGCAGTGAGTACTACGGGCAGTGACTTGCTCCCAGTGCATTGTGGGAGAACTTGTCTGTCCTTCTGGGCATACAGGGGGAATTGTGGGAAGGCGCAGGAGGGCTGTCTGCCCTCAAGAGGTTTAGCCTGCGTCCACACTCCAAAGTGGGAAGGTTACTAGCCCCAGTGAAGGCCTCGCTCAGCTGTTAGTCTGTATCCCAGCTGGGCCAGCTAGCCTAGGTTTAATGCACCACCAAACTGGGAGTGAGGAGGTTTGTGTGTGGACGGGAGCAACAGCCGAGTAGGAGCCTCTGCAGAGAAGACAGAACCTTGGCTACCGGCTGTGGCAATGTCACGTCCGCCATTGTCCTCACAGCGGTGAAGCACTGGGAATTAAATCAGCAGCAGCTGGCATCCTGCCCATCCCCCCAGCACTCTGACGGGCAAATTCCCAGCAGGGCGTGGGCGAAGCTGCGTGTGCTCTGAATTGCGTGTGCAAATCAGGGTGTTTCCGTGTTTCCCCTGAGGCCCGCGCGTGGGCACAGGTGCATGCTCCATTCAAGGCCCGTGCTTTAGCAGCTGTGAGCCTTCACAGCCCTTGCCACTGGGGGACAGATGAGATTGTGAAATGCCCCACAATAGCTGGGGTGTCCTCTTCTTAAAAGGACAGTATCAGAGTGAGTCAGGTCCTGCTGCAAGGGCCCAGCAATTGCTGTGAGGGGAGCCTCAGATCCAGAGCCCCCGCCCTGAGGAGCATCCCATAACGGCTTGTTCAGAGTCACAAACATTTCACAGCTATGAACGACCTCCATTCCTGAGGTGTCCGTAACTCTCAGGTTCTACTGGAGATAAGTTCGTGGAGGATAAGTCCATCCATGGCTATTAGCCGGGATGGGCAGAGATACAAACCCATGCTCTGAAGTGTCCCTAGCCTCTGTTTGCTAGAAGCTAGGAATGGGTGACAGGGGATGGATCACTTGGATCACACAAAAAGAACAGGACTACTTGTGGCACCTTAGAGACTAACAAATTTATTTCAGCATGAGCTTTCGTGAGCTACAGCTCACTTCTTCGGCTGCATAGAATGGAACATACAGACAGGAGAAAATTATAAATACAGAGAACATGAAAAGTTGGAAGGATGTTCTGCTCATTCCCTCTGAAGCAGCTGGCACGGGACACTGTTGGAAGACAGGATACTGGGCTAGATGGACCATTGGCCTGACCTAGTACGGATGTTCTTAGGGTTAGGGTTTGCAGGGGCTAGGCTTAGAACTGGGAGAAATTTTATGCAGATTCTGCGACACTGAAAGTTTTCTCGAATTCATGTTGGTTTTGCTGAAGTGTTCATGTAGTGTGTGGGGGGGGAGAAAATCCCAGCAAGTTGAGGCACAGCTGTGGCTGTGCTAATCAGATGGCCGGGGCTCCACGTGCCCCCCATTTTTTTTCCTTTTGGTTTTCTAATTTCCCCCCAAAGTAGTGGGGTTCTGGCCACCGATGCCTTGAATAGCATTAGATGCAAAGAGCTCAATCTATTTAACTTAACAAAGAGAAGGTTAAGGGGTGACTTGATCACCGTCTGTAGTACGGTACCTACATGAGGAACAAATATTTAATAGTGGTTTCTTCAGTCTAGCAGAGAAAAGTCTGCCATGATCCAACGTCTGGAAGTTGAAGCCAGACACATTCAGACTGGAAATAAAGTGTACATTTTTAACAGTGCGAGTATTTAACCATTGGATCAATTTCCCAAGGGTTGTGGTGGATCCTCGATCACCGACAATTTTTAAACCCGGATTAGATGTTTTTCGAGAAGATTGGCACCCTACCAAATTCGTGGCCATGAAAAACACATCGCGGACCATGAAATCTGGTCGTGTGTGTGTGTGCTTTTACCCTATACTATACAGATTTCATGGGGGAGACCAGCGTTTCTCAAACTGGGGGTCCAAAAGGGAGTAGCAGGGGGGTTGCAAGCTTATTTTAGGGGGGGTCGCAGTATTGCCACCCTTACTTCTGTGCTACCTTCAGAGCTGGGCAGCCGGAGAGCGGCGGGTGTTGGCAGTGCCCTGCCAGCAGCAGCGCAGAAGTAAGGGTGGCAATACCATATCATGTCACCCTTCTGCACTGCTGCTGACAGCAGCTCTGCCTTTAGAATTGGGCTCTCAGCCAGCAGCAGCGCAGAAGTAAGGGTGGCAGTACCACCAGAATCCCCCCCCACACACACACAATAACCTTGCAACCTCCCCGCCTCCTCCTTTTTGGGTCAGGATCCCTACAATTACAACACCCTGAAATTTCAGATTTCAGTAGCTGACATCATGAAATTTACGATTTTTAAAATCCGATGACCGTGAAATTGATCATGACTTTGGTAGGGCCCTAGTTATCATTCAAACAGGAATTAGTTCAGGGGAATCCCGTGGCCCCTGTGTTATCCAGGAGGTCAGAGCAGATGATCACAGTGACTTTGGAACCTATGCATCTAAACTTTCTGACTCTATTCAAATGTGACCTGCCATGTGGAACAGTCGGAGGCTCATTGGGCGAGTGATCTGGAAACTGAAACTGCCTTGACCCCAAAGTGAAACTCAGTTTGCTGAGCTGGAGAAATACAAGTCACGGCCCGGCATGAACAGTGTCAGTCCATGTGATCTTTAACATTCTTTCCATTCTAATAACCACAGTCAGACAGACCCTGCAGTAACGGAGGCTTTATTTTGCTATTTTTAATGTTATTTGCCTGATATTAATCTTTATCCTCATCACCCCTGGTTCTTATCTGGTGCTTTTCATTTGTAGATCCCAAAGAGCTTTACAAAGGAGGGTCAGGATCAGTAACCCCATTTTACACGTGGGGAAACTGAGGCACCAAACAGTGCCCAGGGTTACCCAGCAGACCAGAGGCAGGTGCACATGTCTAACAAAGAGGCAAGGCCTGCCCACCCCTAAAGCTTACAGTCTAAGAGAAATGCAGCAAGTCGACAGAGAGCGCAGCTAGCACCAAGAAAGGGCTGGCCTAGTGGCTAGAAAATTGGTAAGGGGCTCCGCAAACCTGGGCTCTAGTCCTGACTCTGCTAAGGGCTAAAGTGTGGCAAGTCAGCTTCCCCTTCTGTTAAAACATGGAGAAAATAATCAGAGAATATTCCGTTTGCAAAACGGGTTATAATAAGGGGGGGATTCATAGATTCCAAAGCCAGAAGGGACCATTGTGATCATCTGGTCTGACCCCCTGTGTAACACAGGCCAGAGAACTCCCCCCAAATAATTCCTAGAGACGATCTTTTAGAAAAACATCCAGTCTTGGTTTAAACAGAGTCCTACACTTAGAAAGGAAGAATCCCAGGCACTGCTACAGGCTGGGGACCGACTTGCTAAGCAGCAGTTCTGCAGAAAAGGACCTGGGGATTACAGTGGACGAGAAGCTGGATATGAGTCAGCAGTGTGCCCTTGTTGCCAAGAAGGCCGACGGCATATTGGGCTCTATTAGTAGAAGCATTGTCAGCAGATCAAGGGAAGTGATTATTCCCCTCTATTTGACACTGGTGAGGCAACACCTGGAGTATTGCATCCAGTTTTGGTCCCTCCCACGCAGAAGGGATGTGGACAAATTGGAAAGAGTCCAGCGGAGGGCAACAAAAATGATCAGGGGGCTGGAGCACATGACTTATGAGGAGAGGCTGAGGGAACTGGGGTTATTTAGTCTGCAGAAGAGAAGAGTGAGGGGGGATTTGATAGCAGCCTTCAACTACCTGAAGGGGGGTTCCAAAGAGGATGGAGCTTGGCTGTTCTCAGTGGTGGCAGGTGACAGAACAAGGAGTAATGGTCTCAAGTTGCAGTGCGGGAGGTCTAGGTTGGATATTAGGAAATGCTATTTCACTAGGAGGGTGGTGAAGCACTGGAATGGGTTACCCAGGGAGGTGGTGGCATCGCCATCCTTACAGGTTTTTAAGGCCCGGCTTGACAAAGCCCTGGCTGGGATGATTTAGTTGGGGATTGGTCCTGCTTTGAGCAGGGGGTCGGACTAGATGACCTCCTGAGGTCTCTTCCAACCCTAATCGTCTATGAGTCTATGAAACATGGTCAGTGATGAAGAATCTCCCACCCTTGGTCAATTGTTCCAGTGGTTAATTGCTCTCGTGGTTAAAAACGTGCGCCTCATTTCCAGTCGGAATGTGTCCAGCTTCAACTCCCAGCCGTTGGATGGTGTTCGACCTTTCTCGGCTTGACTGATGAGCCCCTTATCAAATATTTGTTCCCAAGTAGGTACTCACAGACTGTGCTCAAGTAGCCCCTTAATCTTCTCTTCGTTCAGCTAAATAGATTGAGCTCCTGGTGTCTCTCACTATAAGGCAGGTTTTCTTATCCTGTAAATCATTCTCGTGGCTCTTCTCCGAACCCTCTCCCATATATCAATCTCCTGCTTGAAGGAAAGTTTCTGTGTCATGAATCCAGGGCTCTGAGGTCACCTTTCTGGTCTGTCTCGCTGTGTTGGTGGCATTCATGCTGGGAAGCTCATCTGCTCTGTGTAATTCTGCTTCCGCCCTCGGTACGCTTGAGCCGTTAGAATTACCGCCAATCACAGCCTTTGTTACCCGAGCCCCTAGGGCAGGGGTGGGCAAACTTTTTGGCCCGAGGGCCACATCTGGGAATAGAAATTGTATGGCAGGCCTTGAATGCCCACAAAATTGGGGTTGGGGTGTGGGAGGGGATGAAGGCTCTGGTTGGGGGTGAGGGCTCTGGGGTGGGGCCAGAAATGAGGAGTTCAGGGTGTGGGAGAGGGCCCTGGGCTGGGACAGGGAAGTGGAGTGCGGGGCGGGGGTGGTGAGGGCACCGGCTAGGGGTGCAGGCTCTGGGGTGGGGCTGGGGATGAGGGGTTTGGAGGGCAGGAGGAGGATCAGGGCTAGGGCAGGGGGTTGGGGGGTGGGGAGAGGCTCAGGGGTGCAGGCTCATGGCGGTGCTTACCTCACGTGGCTCCTAGAAGCAGCGGCATGTCCCTTCTCCAGCTCCTACGTGGAGACGCAGCCAGGTGCCTCTGTGCGCTGCCCCGTCCACAGGCACCGCCCCTGCGGCTCATACTGGTCATACTGCCACTACTCCATGGCTCCAGCAGTGGGGCTCTGGTGGCAATTTAAAGGGCCTGGGGCTCCAGCCGCTGCTGTTCAGTTTGGAAAAGAGACGACTAAGGGGGGATATGCTAGAGCTCTATAAAATCATGACTGGTGTGGAGAAATTAAATAAGGAAGTGTTATTTATTCCTTCTCATAAACACAAGAACTAGGGGTCACCAAATGAAATGAATAGGCAGCAGGTTTAAAACAAACAAAAGAAAGTATTTCTTCACACAACGCACAGTCAACCTGTGGAACTCCTTGCCAGAGGATGTTGTGAAGGCCAAGACCATAACAGGGTTCAAAAAAGAACTAGATAAGTTCCTGGAGGATAGGTCCATCAATGGCTATTAGCCAGGATGGGCAGGGATGGTGTCCCTAGCCTCTGTTTGCCAGAAGCTGGGAATGGGTGACGGGATGGATCACTTGATGATCACCTGCTCTGTTCGTTCCCTCTGGGGCACCTGGCACTGGCCGCTGTCAGGAGACAGGATACTGGGCTAGATGGATCTTTGCTCTGACCCAGTCTGGCTGTTCTTATGTTCTCACGACTTTTGCTTTTCTCCCAGGATGCCGTGGCCATCCAGATGGAGGAGGGACGGCTGGTGAAAATCAAAGAGGTGCTGAAGGAGCTTCCATCCCCACACTACAGGTACTGTGGAGGGTGGGGGGTGACCCACACCCCACCCTAGGGCCCCTAGGAGTGAGCGTGACGTGTGAGCAAAAGCCTCAGGGGAGCCCTTGGGGGTGGCCAGGGCAGGGCTACATGGGCGCAGCCATACAAGAAACCCTTGAGTTTTGGAGATCGAAAGGCACAGGCCATGGGGGACCCAGCTCCCCTTCTGCGCCCATGCTGGCCCCTTGCTCTCCGACTCTCCCACTGCCCGAGAGCTCTGGCTGATCCCCCGTGTGCTGCAGATCATACGGGGGGCGGGGGGGCACGTCGCCCAGCGGGGAGCTCAGGCTCTTGGCCTGCCCTCTCCTGCAGCCCGGGTAGCCCCTTCGCCCATGGCCATCCAGTCAGAGGAGAGCCTGCAGGGGGTTGCCTAGGAGCTCTCTGGCCAAGCAGGGAGAGGAGTGGTCGGCTTCTCCTCTCTGTGGCCAGCCCCTGCTGATCGGGGACCTGGGGGGCTCCCCACACTTTGGCAGCGTGGTCTGTTGCGCTCAGCGTCAGCCCCCATCGGGGTGAGCGGGACTTCGATCACCGGAGCAGAGCTAGGACGATGTCGAGCACAGCCAGGCCTCACCCCTTCTACTGGCCCCAGGAAAGGAGCCTACAGGTGTTCCAGGAGCTGAGGCCGGGTCTCCCCTGGGGTCTTGTGTCTGAGGACATGGCCCCCCCCTTCGACTCTCAGCTGGCTCAGGCAGAGATGTCACCGAGGCGGAGCCGGCCCACGGGGCCGAGGCCTGGATTAATAGCCGTTGGCAGGGCAGTGGGAGGGAGCCTGGCTACGCCGCTGCTACTCTCTATGGGCCAGAGTCTCTCCTGTGTCAGACCTTCGCTCAGCACCAGACTGTGGAGTGGGTCTGGCCCCATGGTCAGTGCACTGGTCTGTGCCAGCCCTGATGCAAGTTAGAGCAGCCTAGGGGCTGCTTTAACTTTTGCCACTGCTCTGTGGTCCTTTAAGAACCACTGCACAACTTCTGCCAGGGGGATTCTCCATCAGCCAGGATCCAGCTGAGGGGCTCGGGTGAAAATCAGGGGCTGTGTGTCCTGTGGATAAACAGGGCGTGCCATCTTCAGCGCCACCAGTCCAGTACTGTGCAGGCCTGGACTCACCGCCATAGATGGCACAGTGCAGAACTAGAGGGGTCAGACAAAGGAGATGGGATGATCCTGGACCTGGAGATGCTCTGCTATGAAAAGTGTTGACGAGGTCAACCCCTGTTACCTTAGAGAGGGGATGAATGAGAGGGGACTGAATAGTCTAGAGAAGGGAGATTGGGGGCTTCCATTGGCCCAGTCTCATAACACAAGAACACAGGACAGGCAATGACACAGGCAGATGGGAAATCCCAAACATTTTCACGCATCATGTGATCGGCCTGTGGAACTCACTGCCGCAAGACGTCACTGATGCCCAGAACTCAAGAAGATTCCCAGGGGGATTGGTCAGGATCTGGGCAACAGGACTATCCAGAGCAGCAGTTCTCCAACTTTAACAACCTGAGGACCCCCATTTTGACTTAACATTTTTCGGAGACACCCAAGCTCCCCTGCTCGGCCCCAGGCTCCGCCCCTGCCCCACCTCTTCCTGCCCCCTGCTCACTCCATCCTTCCTCCCTCTGTATTGCTCACTCTCCCCCACCCTCACTCACTTTCCCCAAGACGGGATGGGGGTTGGGGTGCAGGAGGGGGTGCGGGCTCTGGGGGGGAGTTTAGGTGTGGGAGGGGGTGCGGGCTCTGGCCGAGCGGTGCTTACCTCAGGCGGCTCCTGAAAGCAACAGGCACTTTTCTCTGGTAGTGGCTCCTAGGCAGGGGGGGCGGGGGTCTCTGTTCACTGCCCGCAGGCACCGCCCCCGCAGCTCCCATTGGCTGCAGTTCCTGGCCAATGGGAGCTGCAGAGTTGGTGCTCGAGGTGGGAGCTGTGCACAGAGACCCCCTGCCCCTCAGGGGCTGCAGGGATGTGGTGTGGAGCCTGCCTTAGCCCTGGAATACCCTCAGGGACCCCCAAGGATCCACGGACCCCGGTTTGAGTAACGCTGCTCCAGAGCGATCGCTGATCTCCGACTGTTAGAGCCCGGGGTGGGACCATGGGGGCCGACTGTCCCACAGCCACTGCTGTGTGGTGATTACAGCGTCCCTGGCTGCACCTGGTGCTGGCCACTGTCAGAGACAGGACACTGGGCTAGCTGGGTCTGATCCCGCCTGGCATCCCTGCGTGGCACCGGTCTCCAGCCCAGAATTTTGAATCCCTCCCTCTGTGCCGTGCCGTCTTCATGTGAGCGTCTCCTCCTCTTGCCTTGGCTGCTGTAGGACCCTGGAGTTTCTGATGAGACATCTGGTTCACATGGCTTCCTACAGCTCCCAGACCAACATGCACGCCAGGAACCTGGCCATCGTCTGGGCGCCCAACCTGCTCAGGTGAGAGTCAGCAGGTGGAGCCGGGCGAGCCAGGGACGCCTGTTGCTTTGGTCACGCTGGGCAGGCTGAGGCAGTGTCAGAGGCAGGGAGGAGGGTTCCTGGGTGAAGGGGACCAGCCTCGGTGCCATAGAGCCTGTAGCTGGGAGGGATGGGGATGGAGTGTGACACCAGCCTGGAGAGACGGAGAGATGGGGAGGAAGTGAGGCCGGGGAGAACAGCTAGGGACAGGAGAAGGGTGTGGGAAGGGGAGAGGAAACCATTTTAACAGGACAGCCCCCTCTTGCCACATTCTCCCCAAACACCCAGGCGAGTTGCTCTGTGCTCCTCTGCCCACACGCATGGGGTCCCCTCTAGCAGCACGCTAGCCCCAACCCAAAGCCAAAGGGTGCCCCCCTGCCTGGAATCTCTGCCCCGCGGCGGGGAACGGGCAGAGTGTGAGGGGACGAGGTGGGCTGGGTGCCAGCAGCGTTCACCTTCTCAGCCACGCCTCCCCCGTCCCTCCCCTCCAGATCTAAGGACATCGAGGCCTCTGGGTTCAACGGCACGGCTGCCTTCATGGAGGTGCGGGTGCAGTCCATCGTCGTGGAGTTCATCCTCACCCACGTGGAGCAGCTCTTCAGAGACGCCCCTCTCTGCGGTAGGTCCTTTGGTGCCCTGACCTGGTGCTGAGCCCCAGTAGCTCCAGGGGCTTCGCACCACCCAGGTCACCTGCCCCGTGCGTAGGTGACTGGCAGGCCCTGCCGGACCTGGCTCTGCACCACAGGGCCAGCCCAGCCCTTCTCCAGGATGCAAGAGGAGCCGTGGAGAGAGTGCCCGGGAAGGGCTGCGGTCACTGGGGCTGGAGTCCTGAGTGCGGTGATGTGCAGCGCGCTTGTCCTGCCACCACTCGGAGAACACAGGCCCAGCCTGGGATGTCATAGAATCATAGAATATCAGGGTTGGAAGGGACCCCAGGAGGTATCTAGTCCAACCCCCTGCTCAAAGCAGGACCAACCCTCAACTAAATCATCCCAGCCAGGGCTTTGTCAAGCCGGGCCTTAAAAACCTCTAAGGAAGGAGATTCCACCACCTCCCTAGGGAACCCATTCCAGTGCTTCACCACCCTCCTAGGGAAAATGTTTTTCCTAAACATCCAACCTAAACCTCCCTCATTGCAACTTGAGACCATTACTCCTTGTTCTGTCATCTGCCACCACTGAGAACAGTCTAGATCCATCCTCTTTGGAACCCCCTTTCAAGTAGTTGAAAGCAGCTATCAAATCCCCCCTCATTCTCCTCTTCTGCAGACTAAACAATTCCAGTTTCCTCAGCTTCTCCTCATAAGTCATGTGCTCCAGCCCCCTAATCATTTTTGTTGCCCTCCGCTGGACTCTTTCTAATTTTTCCACATCCTTCTTGTAGTGGGGGCCCAAAACTGGACACAGGACTCCAGATGAGGCCTCACCAATGTTGAATAGAGGGGAATGATCACATCCCTCGATCTGCTGACAATTCCCCTACTTATACAGCCCAAAATGCCGTTAGCCTTCTTGGCAACAAGGGCACACTGTTGACTCATATCCAGCTTCTCGTCCACTGTAACCCCTAGGTCCTTCTCTGCAGAACTGCTGCCTAGCCACTCGGTCCCTAGTTTATAGCAGTGCCTGGGATTCTTCCATCCTAAGCTTCTGTCACTTCAAGCTGTGGGGATCTGGGCTTTAGCTACTCTTTAGCCGAAGGCCTGTTTACACTGCAGCATAAGCCCTGGGTTAGCAGAACTCGAGTTCACAGAGCCTGGGTTTGTTAACCTAGGGCTTGAGTGGCTACACTTGTTTGTAACCCCCCAGGTTAGGAATGGGTCGGGGGAACCCTGGGTCCCGACTTGGGGCTCCAGCGTCTACACTGCATTATGCAGGCCTGAGTCCAGTGAGCCACCCGTATCCCAGACTCCCGAGCGCCCTCCCAAAAGGTGGCCACTCTAGCCCGTTGTGGGAAGACTCAACTGTCCAGAGGATGCAGGAAGTCAGGCTGTGGGATGCTTTTGGCAGGCTCCCAGCGCGGCTGCATCTACACGGCAAAGCAATAGGACTTGAACCCTCCACGGTCCTGCGCACTTTGTGTGTAGACAGATGTGGGGGGGCTAGTCTTGAGCTCTAACCCTGGCCTTACATTGTCATGTAGACATACCCTAAGATACTTCTGTGACCCCCTTCACCTTGGTATAGAGCCCATCCCTGTCTTTAATGGAGCCCCTAGCAGGCAGGGCTATTATAGCCATTGTACAGTTGGGAAACTGAGGCACGGGGCATCTGCCATAGAGTGGGGAATTGAAGCCCTGTTTCCTGAAGCCCTAGGCCGCTAAGAACTAAGCCAAGCCCCCTCTCCCGGCCAGGGTCTGGCTGGCAGAGGCATTGTGCCTCCTGGCTGCAGGCTGGCTCCTCCCCCCGCAGAGCGATGGCTAATCTGGGGGCGGAGGGAGAGCTGAACCCACCCTACCCAACACAACGTGGGGGCCACATGAAGACTGTCGGATCCCAGGGCTCCTCTCCAGGGGGGGCTGAGCCATGCCCCGAGCCCAGCCTGGCTGAGCTGCGGAAACATTCCTGCCCTTTGCAAAAGCCAGACGGGAGTTTAGTGAGGTACGCAGCGTGCACAGCCCCCCGGGAGCACCCTCCCATGGGCAGATCAGGGTTTGGGACGCTGCCGTCCCCACCCCCGCGCTGCTGGCACAGGCCGCCCGCCTGGGGTCAAGAAGGAAATGGACGATCGCTTGGGCCCGGGCAGCGTCTCGGGGTATCAGCGTCCGGAGCGGAGTCTCAGAGCACTTGCATTGGCCTGGCCGTGCTCCCGCTGCAGTCAGTGGTGGAACGCCCAGCACCTGCAAAGGGAGCCGGGTACGGCCAGGGCAAGCACCCATGGGTGTCACCGCACCTTGGGTGCCAAGAGAGGGTGACTGCTGTTAATGTGCCCAGCGATACCCTGATCGGCCCCCAGCTTTGGGGGTGGGGAAACCTTCCCCGTCCATGGAGACACAGAAACAGGGACCTGGGCGATTTTTACTCAGCTCTCACCAGCCCCCTGAGCCTGGCTTTATCTTTCCATCTCTCATCTTCTCCCCTCTGCCCTGGGGGGCATGGCAAGTATCAGCCTCCTCATCTCTTCTGGTTCTGGCCCATCAACCTCTTGAAGCAAATTGGAGGGATCCCAGAAGATCCACTGAAGTACGAGACCATTGTAACGTGTTACTAATATTACACCAGCTGCCCAGAGGCCCCCAACAATATCAGGATCCCATCATGGCAGGTGCTGCGTAGACACATAGCGAGACAGTCCCTGACCCAAAGAGTTTGCTGTCTGAATAGACAGGTCAAAGTGGGAGGGGAAACTGAGGCACAGGGCGGGGCAGTGACTTGCCCAAAGTCACCCAATGAGATCAGTGGCAGAGCTGGGAATAGAACGCCGGTCTCCAAGAGTCTCAGCTGAGTGCTCTTGCCACTGGACCACACTGCCTCTGAGCTCATGGTGGTGTTGCCCCTTTGGCCTGAGGGGGTTGCCAATATTCGGGGCCTCATGGGGCTGTTTCCGATAGGAGGAGAGATCGGTGCTATGAGGCAGGGATATTTTTTGGTGGAATCATGTTTGTTTATAGAGCATGTCCACTGACTCCTGCTGCAGGAGAAACAACCAACAGCAGGGAGTTTCCTTGCTCAGAAATCCCCGTGTCTGCCCCTCCAGCAGCTCTGTGCCCAAGAAGCCCTGCCTCTCTGCTTCCTCCCGATATCACACTCACAACTGCTTCTCCTGGTTTTTTTGCCTCCAACACCCACCACCTGCAGCTGTTACCCTCAGCCCTGCTAGTCACCTGCATTAGCCCTGGCCTGGCCGTGCGGCTTAGTGCCTGGCTGGTCGCTCCCTTTGTCTCTAGCTGGTTTTACTCCCTTAAGGAGCTGGGAGGCTCCTGAGCCTGAGCCTGAAGGCGGGCGCTTGGCTCCCATTGGCTGTGACTGTCTTTGGACCCGAGACTCCCTGCTGGCAGCCGCTGGCACCCACTCCCAGCCCCGAGAGCGCCAGCTGAATCATCCGGGTGTTTGTTTCCCCGTCCTAGGAAGTGACCGCGAGAACTTCCGGAAATCTCTCCTCCTGTCCGGCTTGGGGTTGCCAGGAGTCCACCCCGACAGCCAGACCATGTCCTACAACTTGCCTGCCATGCTGAACCAGGGAGACGGCCCGCCGCAGATCCGCCCCTACCACACCATCATCGAGCTCAACGACCACAAGTACGGGCCCCGTCCCTCCCCTCCCTTCTCCGTCTGGGCTTTACCAGCTGCCTGGGTTTAATCCCCAGTGCCCCAGGTGCAGATTGGTCCCCGGGAGCAGGGGTTGGAACGAGGAAATGCACCAAACGCTAGACGCTTTCACACATCATCTGTGCTCTAATGCACCTGATTCCCCAGGGGGATGGTCCCTGACCGTGTATAGACTGGGGCACGTGGGAGAAGAAATGGAAATCGCAGGTCCATGCCTGCTGGGCAAATGGCTGGCGAATTGACCAGCTCTGCCTGTACACAAGTAGCACTGACAGGCTCCATTCACTAGAGGGCGACAGTGAATATACCCACGCATGTGCCCAGGCACACACCGTGACAGGGTCAGAGAGACACAGGAGCTGGACTAACACAGCCCACAGGGGAGCGCACGCAGAGCACCCGCTCAGACCATGACGGAGAGTCCTGATGTGTCCCACCCCACAGGGCCCAGTGGTGCAAGCAACACCCACACCCCGCAGACACAGGCTCCCTCTGCACTGGAGTCCCCTGCCTGTGGGTGCCGTTCTAACCTCTGCCATTCTTCACAGAAGAAAAGGCTCCTTGAAGGTAAAGAAATGGAGGTCGATCTTCAACCTGGGCAGATCCAGCAATGACTCCAAACGCAAGCTGGCCAAGGCAGAGGAGAAAGGTACGGGGTGGGGAGGAAGAGAACCGAGGGAGGAAATGGCAGGCTAGAAGAATGGAGAATGAGGGGTTAATTGGGTCTGGCTTGCTGGGGGCTCTTCCCTTCCTTGCTGGTTCTGTTCGCGCTTCCCGTGCAACTGCTGGACTTTCCATGAGGGCCTTTCCCATGATGACTGGCCTCTGCTAACAGGAATAGCCCGGCCTGGAACTCGGAGTGTCCATCCCACGGGAAATCCCCACATTTTGGAATCTCCTTCTGTCCGAACAAAAAGCTGAAATTTCAAAATTCCCCACAAACCAAAATGTCTGGGGAAAAAATGGTTTGGAAATATCCAAGCGGTTCTTTCTCATAAGGTGAAAGTGCTTGTTTCAGTGTTATAATAATGCAATGCAATAGAATGCAATGCAATGCAATACAATACAATACAATATGATGCAATAGAATGCAATGCAATGCAAAGCAAAACAATGCAATAGAATACAATATGATGCAATAGAATGAAATGAAATGCAATAGAATTCAATGCAATGCAATAGAATACAATACAATGCAATAGAATGAAAAGAAATGCAATAGAATTCAATGCAATGCAATAGAATACAATACGATGCAATAGAATGAAATGAAATGCAATAGAATTCAATGCAATGCAATAGAATGCAATGCAATGCAATAGAATGCAATACAATGCAATTCAAATGATGAAGTCTAAATGAAACATTTTGATATTTTTTCATCCAACACTTGGAGGAAATCGATATGGTCCCCAGAGTTTGTGTGTGCATGGGGGGGGGGGGTGTCTCCTCT
The DNA here is from genome assembly GCF_020497125.1 of Mauremys mutica. Lineage (NCBI taxonomy): Eukaryota > Metazoa > Chordata > Testudines > Geoemydidae > Mauremys > Mauremys mutica. The sequence continues at coordinate 20,864,739 of NC_059088.1, read as the reverse complement.
GCAGAGTTCTGGGTCTGTGAGGTGCAGTGGGGAGGGGTGGTCCAGGCTGGGTCCCATTTTACCCCACTCCGTGCAGCAATCCCTACTTTGGCTGCTTCTGCAGCTGCTTCTACTAGCTGGCGTCTCAGGCCAGGTCTACGCTTAAAAACTAGATTGACGAAGCTACGTCATTCAGGGCTGTGAAAAAATTTGCGCTCTGAGTGCTGGAGTTAGGTCAACCTGACCCCCGGTGTAGCCCTAGCTATCGTCTCCTGGAAAGGTGGGTTAACTACAGCGATGGAAAACCCCTTCCGTGGTAGGAAGCATCCATGCTATGGCACCACGGCGGCACAGCCGCTGTGCCTCTGTAGCGGCTGTAGTGTAGACCTGCCCTGAGAGTCTTCCATTCACTGTAAAAAGCAAGAGAGTCCTGGGGCACCTTATGGACTAACAGATGTATTGGAGCATGAGCTTTCGTGGGTGAATACCCACTTCGTCCGACGCATGTAATGGAAATGTCCAGAGGCAGGTATAAGTATGCAGGCCAGAATCAGTCTGGAGATAACAAGGTTAGTTCAATCCCGGAGGATGAGGCTCTCTTCTAGCAGTTGAGGTGTGAACACCAAGGGAGGAGAAACCCTCATCCTCCCTGATTGAACTAACCTCGTTATCTCCAGACTGATTCTGGCCTGCATATTTATACCTGCCTCTGGAAATTTCCATTACATTTCTGACGAAGTGGGTATTCACCCACGAAAGCTCATGCTCCAATACGTCTGTTAGTCTATAAGGTGCCACAGGACTCTCTGTTGCTTTTTACAGATCCAGACTAACACGGCTCCCTCTCTGATATTTTCCATTCTCTGACAGATGTTCACTCCTGTTCAGCTGTGTACTGTATTTCTTTTGCAGACGACAAATCCATTAAAATGAGCTTGCGGCCGGCTAAAAGCATGGACTCCCTCAGCTCTGTGCCGGACGCTAACGATGGTAGGTGCAGAAATCCTGAGGCGTTGTAAAAATGTGGGGCTGGAAGGGACCTTGGGAGGCCATCTAGCCCATCCCTGAGTGCTAAGGCATGAGTCAGTTTCCCCAGACCACCCCTTATGGGTAGGGACCTACCAGCTTCTCGGTCCATTTTGGTCAATTTCATGGTCATAGGATTTTAAAAATCATAAATTTCATGATTTCAGCTATTTAAATCTGAAGTTTCACGGTGTTGTAACTGTAGGGGTCCTGACCGAAAAAGGACGTGTGGGGGGGTTGCAAGGCTGTTGTAGGTGGGGGTTGCAGTACTGCTACCCTCACTTCTGTGCTGCTGCTGGCGGCGGCGCTGCCTTCATTGCTGGGCAGCTGGAGAGCGGCAGCTGCTGGGAGCCAGGGCCGTCCTTACCCGTACGCAAAGTACACAGCTGCATAGGGCACCAGGAAATTTGGGCTGTGTGCTGCTCCAGCCCCTGCTGTGCCCCCACCCTGCCCCCATTCTACCCCTTCCCCAAAGCCTCCACCTCTGCTCCGCCCCTGCCCGCCTCTTCCCTCCCCTGCTCCACCTCACCCCCACCCCACTCCCCTGGGGACTGCAGCAGGGGTTGGGTGCCCTACACTCACTGGGGGCTGGGAGCCAGGGGAAATACCCTGGAGCCAGAGCGGAACGGGCTGGGGCCAGGTCACTCCACTGCCCGCCGTCCCATGAGTGCGGGGTCGGGCCTGCCCTGCACTCACTGGGCGGCAGGAAGTGGAGGGACCCGGCCCCAACCCGCTCCACTCTGCCGGTGAGTGCTGGGGGGCGGTTTCCCCCCTGCCCCCCAAGCCTGCTCCTGCCCCCCTGCGGAAGCCTGGGGCCATCTCTCCCCCCCTGGAGGGCTGGGGCCCCACACACACACCCCGTGGGGGGGCTGGGTAGGGCACCAAAATGGCTAGGGACGGCCCTGCCGGGAGCCCAGCTCTGAAGGCAGAGCCATCGCCACCCGCAGCGCAGAGGTAAGGACGGCATGGTAGGGTATTGCCACCCTTACTTCTGCGCTGCTGCCTGCAGAGCTGGGCCCTCGCGGCCGCCCAGCTCCAGGGCCGCCCAGAGGATTCAGGGGCCCTGGGGTCTTTTGCGGTGGGGGGCCCCCGCTTTGGCAGTAATTTGGCGGCGGGGGGTCCTTCCGCTCCGGGACCTGCCGCCAAAGTGCCCCAAAGACCCGTGGAGGGGGCCCCTTGCCGCCGAATTACTGCAGAAGACCCGGCACTCTGGCGGCGGGTCTCGCTTCAGCGGTAATTCAGCGGAGGGGGGTCCTTCTGCCCCAGGGTGGAAGGACCCCCCACCGCCGAAGACCCGGAGCAGAAGAAGCTCCAGGGGCCTGGGCCCCGCAAGAGTTTTCCGGGGCCCCCGGAGTGAGTGAAAGACCCCGCTCCAGGGGCCCCGAAAAACTCTCGTGGGGGCCCCTGTGAGGCCTGGGGCAAATTGCCCCACTTGCCCCGCCCCGCGTCCCTGCCCAGCTCTGAAGGCAGCAGCGCAGAAGTAAGGGTGGCAGGACCGCGATCCCCTGAAATAACCTTGCGACCCTCCTGCAACTCCCTTTTGGGTCAGTCCCCCCAGTTTGAGAAACGCTGGTCTCCCCCGTGCAATCTGTATCGTATAGGGTAAAAGCACACAAAAGACCAGTTTTCACGGGGGGAGACCAGATTTCATGGTCCGTGACATGTTTTTCATGGCCACGAATTTGGTAGGGCCCCTACTTACGGGTGTTTGTCTGTCTCCCCACTATGGTCCAGCAAGGACACCCACTGTCTCGCTTCTGGTTCCAGTGGAGTCACCCCTCTTGGGCAGAGAGGCGCAGTCCTCTCCCTCCTGGCCAGGGTATTTCCACGCCTACACACCGTGAATTCCCCAGCACAGTCAGACTGCCTAAGCCGAGCTTCTTTACTTTTCTCCTCAGAGACAGTAAACAACGTAATTGCCACCATTAAGCTACCACACAGCAAGTATGTTTATTCTTAAGGGAAAAGCATTATAAAGAAAGGTATTAAAAACAATCAGAGAACCTACCCGCATGCAAGCTAATAGCCAGAGATCCCCCCAACTCCAGCAAGGGCTCTGGCTGGAACAGTTCATCAAACCCAGCCAGGGGTTTTCCCGTGGCTACAAGTTCATAATTCCTTTTGCTCAGAACAAGAGCTCCATGAACCTGAGTTCCTCCTTTATGCCATTTAGGCCTTTTGATCCTGGGAATAGGTCATTTGTAGACAAAGTTCCCCTCCCCAGGGCGAAATTTCCAAAGGTCGGGTCCGGGGATGGGTATTTGCCTTCCCCGCCTCCCAAGTATCGCCTAGGAAACCTACATAACGAACAGCTCGCTTCTCTCATAGCCCATTGTTTTCAAGAACCCCCTTGAAGCTCGTAACAAGGTTTACAGGAGCCAGGGCTCCTAGACAAGTTCCGTACAATCCCACTGACACCTAAACGTGCATGTTTAATACAACCAGCGCCTAAGACACTGAAATGTGAGGCGATCCGGTTGAACATCATTCAGTGAGGGGTGTCCAAACTATTACCAGAAATTGCTCTGCCTGCTGCAGTCTAACCGGTTCTTGGGATCTCCTACAGCGACGGTTGCCAGTTCGGGTTGGACGTATTCCTGGGGGTTTCATCACGTGACATAACTCCAGGACAATCCTAGAAAGTTGGCAACCCTAGCTATAGCCTTTGCTTCTCTCCCCATTTCGGTTCAGTCCTCTTGAGGGGGTCAAATCGAGACTGATCCCCATTGGCATTATGCCCCTTTACACAGTTGCCTTCCAGGGTAAATCGGTCACACTCACTTGAAGGCCCCTTCGGCTGATGCGAAGGGGCCGCAGTGTAACTGAGAATCGGGTCCCCACCGTAATCTGGTGCAAATCCATTCCTTTCCCCCAGTGGTGCAGCTGCTCACACCTGGTCTGAATCTGGCATCTGGCTTTGTGGGAGGACAGCCTGGTGGCTTCCTGGCGCCCCTGAGTTTAGCGATCGCTGCTGGACTTCTCTCTATCTGCCTTGACATGCGCCTCAGACTCATCCTGGCCTGGCAGGGACCAACTGCAGACCATCCCCCTTTCCTCCCCCCAAGTCTTTCATGTGGAGCTGCAGGCTTCAGAAACAAGGTTCTAGCTTCAGATCAAGAGGGAGCATTGCATGCTGGGACTTGTAGTCTCTGTGGGCAGCCCCTGTGTGCCGCATAAGGCCCTGGGAACATCGCGGATATTTTTTGGCACACGTGCGGCAGCATCACGGGCGATGTACCGCGTTTCCCGGAATGCGGTCGACACAAGGTTATTGCTGTATGAACCAAGCCCCACCCCCTTCACCCCCCGAACGGCTGCTGCGGTCTGACACTGCTGCGTGCTACAAGCGGCACCAAGACGGGCGGGCACGGATGCTCACGTTCCATATGCTGGCGGCTCTGGCTGCAGTGCTGCTTCTCCTGCTGCAATGAATCTTGGGGAAATGGCGGTATTGAGCTAATGTCCTGATTCCCATGCAGACAGTGGGATTGTCACAGGGGCTTAGCGACGCAGAACAGGGCAGCTGCAGTCTCTTGCCCCGGTGCCCCTCTGTTTGGGCACCCACCCTATTTGTGAATGTGGGGCAGGGTGAGTGCGTTACTCACCTCTCAGGTCTCTGATCTGTCTCCTTCTTTGTATCTAGACAATGCCAGGCTGGGCAGGAAGAGATCACAGAAACAGGCCCCCCAGCGCCGCGAGAGTTTCGACAGCCCCTCCTCCCGGGAGGAGAGCTTTCTGGAGTCGGACGAGTACCCCGACGGGAAATTCCAGGGCGAGGAGGGGCAGCAAACGCTGGAGTCCGAGAGCGAAGCCAGCGCCAAATCAGAGCCCACGACCCCCAAGGCCGGTCGGGCCTCGCTGGTGGGGGGTGCCCCGCAGGGCCGCTCGCCCATGACTGCACGGAACCGGGCAGAGAAGTGCGCTGGGGTCCATATCTCCGTCCCCTTCTCAGTTACCGTCCCCTTCCACATCACCTCCAACATCTCCCTGTCCCGCCTGACCCGGGGGCTGGAGTGCCCGGCCCTGAGCTATAGCCCCTTAGACAAGGAGGCTCTGGAGAGGTCGTCCAAGGAGCTAGAAGCAGAGGAGGGGCTGGGGGCTAAGACCCCCCTCCCCGAGGAAGATCACGTGGGTAAGCAGCTGGTTTCATTTCGGGTCTGTTTCACAGGCATGGTCCATGTTGAGGGGAGGGTCCTGTGGTGTCCCATCCCGCCACCATCCCTAGCTCTGCCACGCACCTGTTAGGTGACTTTGGCCCTGTCACTCCCAGATCCTCAAAGGTGTTTAGGTACTTAACACCCATTGGTGTTTGAAGATCTGGGTCTTAATGCTGAATTTCCAAAGGTAGATACAGCATGAGACGGGGAGTCAGGAGACCCAGCCTGAAGTCCTGGCCCTATTGAAATCCCAACTCCCCTGAGGACCAGCATTTCATCCTTCCTTTCTATACCCAGCTCAGCCATTGGCCCCCAGGGTGGCCTCAATCTGTACCTCAGTCACCTCCTTGGGGAAATGCAGACAATGATGCTTACCCAGCTTTGTAAAGTGCTTTGAAATGTACAGGTGAAAAAGTGCTAGAGAATTCTAAGGATGAAAGTTAATAAACTGCAGGCACCCAAACACCCAAGGAATGCCCCAAAATAATCCCTAGAGAAACACCAAGTCATGATCAAAGTTGTCAGTGAGGGAGCATCCACCACCACTCTCAGGAAATTGTTCCAACTGTGAATTACCCTCCCTGTTAAAAATACCTGCCTGATTTCCAGTCTGAATGTGTCTAGCTTCAACTTCCAGCCGCTGGATACTGTTCCACCTTTCTCTGCTAGACTGATGAGCCCATTCTCGAATGTTTGTTCCCCACTTAGGTACTCACAGACTGTGATCGTCACCCCTTAACCTTCTCTTTGTTAAGCTAAATAGATGGAGCTCCTGGAGTCTGTCACTGCAAGGCAGGTTTGCTAATCCTTTAGCATTCTCGGGATTGAATTGCCTTAAATGGTCCTTAGAATATTAATAACCAAAAAAGCAAAAAACAAGAGCACAAATAGGGACACTGTCAAATTAAAGATGAAAAATTCCCCACCTATTATAAATTATTCTTATTACTGTAGTGCAGTGGTTTTCAACCTTTTTTCATTGGTAGACCCCTAAAATATTTTGAATACAGGTGCGGACCCCTTTGGAAATCTTAGATGTAATCTGCAGAGCTCCAGAGGTCTGTGGCCCACAGGTTGAAAACCTCTCCCGTAGTGCATGGACCAGGACTCCGTAGCGTCAGGAGCTGTACAAACCCCAGTTCCTTGTGCAAGGGGCTTAGACTCTAAGTACTACAGAGGAGAAAGAAATGTAAAGAATCTCCGAAGTCTAAAATACATTTCACCACTGACTCCTTTCTGTGAAATAGACAGACATGTCAGTTTCACTTTCTGGTGTGACGGCACTGGGGATCTCCGGAGCTGGCATCAGGAGTGGCTACAGCTTGAATGAAAGAGTTACGGCTGCCTATGCGGGGCGATAACAGACTCGCATCCTCAGGCATAGAGTCGGGAAGGCTGGTAATACATCCTGGCCAGTGGGTTACGCGAGCACAGTGATACTCAGACCTCAGCGGTTCAGGAGCCAAATTAGTGATCAGCATTACCCCAAAGAGCCACAGGAGTGTGAATTCATTCTTTCATTTACTACATATATCTGTTATTCTCACAGCAAAATGACTGACCAAGTATTCTCCAATTGGTAACGGACACAGTAAAAGCGTCCTGCTTGGTTAATAACTCAGACTGGTTAATAATTAAATCACACCGTGTTTTCATATCGGGTTCTGCAAAGAGCTGCAGGAGCCACATGAACAAGCCACTTGCTGCTCCCGAGGCTCCGTCTGAGTGTCACGGAGCTAGCCCAATGCCCCGCTGTTGTGGTTGCACACGCCACAGGGGGCTGAAATCCAAATGAAAAACTGTTTCAATTGGAATTGAAACAAAAACTATACTAACCCCAAATTGAATTGAAATGTGACTAACTGATTTGGGGTTTTCTTACATTGTGTTTTGTACCAAACTCCTGCATTTTTGAGCCTAAATCGACCTGAGTTTTAAGATCTCCTGAGCCCAAAACGTGCAATGACGTGAAAATTGCAAATAGATTTTTCAGGTAAACTGACAAGCTTCTCCCCATGCCCAGGGCCAAGTTCAGGTTTCTGTTTCTCTTTGCAGTAGCTGATGCACTGGGGCTGTGAGTAGAACCCTGCAAATCTGCGGCTCTCCACTTTATTTCCGCGGACCATGTTTGCGCATCACTGATTGGATGCGGATACAAATTTTGTGTCCGCGTAGGGCTCTAGCTGTGAGTGTACTTGCAACATTGTAGAATCAGAGAACTGGAGGGCTGGAAGGACATCTCGTCCTTCGCCCCGTGCTGAGGCAGGATTGTGTAAACCCTGCCAATCCCTGACAAGTGTTCGTCCAACCTCTTCTTAAAAATCACCAGGCTGGGGATTCCACAGCCTCCCTGCAGGGCCACCCGGGGGGCAAGTGGGGCAATTTGCCCCAGGCTCCACAGGGGCCCCCACGAGAGTTTTTCAGGGCCCCTGGAGCGGGGTCCTTCATTCACTCCGGGGGCCCCGGCTCTGGGTCATCGTCGTCGTCGGTAATTCAGCGGCGGGGGGTCCTTCTGCCCCGGGACCCGCCGCCGAAGAGCTGGGTCTTCGGCGGTAATTCGGTGGCGGGGGCCCCTCGCCGCAGGTCTTCGGGGCACTTTGGCGGCGGGTCCCGGAGCGGAAGGACCCCCCGCCACCGAATTACCGCCAAAGCGGGGGCCCCCGCCACCGAGGACCCCAGGCCCCCTGAATCCTCTGGGCGGCCCTGCCTCCCTGGGTCGCCTGTTCCAGAGCTTAGGGCTAGAAAGCTTTTCCTAATATCTAACCTAAACCCTTGCTGCAGCTTAAGCCAATCCTCCTCCTCCTGAACTCAAGAGAACAATTTGCTCACCACCCTCTTTACAACAAGCGACCTAGCACTAATTTCTGGGTGTGTCCTAATGCAGAACTGGGAGCCTTATGGCCCATTAAGTATTGTGAGGGCATCTGCTTCAACCAGGACCTGAGCTCAAGTTCAGACAGGGAAGCAGCTGTACATGTAGGGTGGCAGCTATAGAGGTAAGAAGCAGCAGCTCTCATCAGCTGGGAAGTGCCCTGCCCGCGGGGTGCTCTCAGCCAGAGAATTGGCTCTGATGCTGGATGGCTCCCGCCTTGCGTTTCATTGGTTGTGTGTGTTACCGCGCTGTATTTTGCAGGGGAATTGGATGGGTGATCAGGACTTTTCTGCTCCTGGAGTTGAATTAGACTTTTATCCCCAGCGGTTGTTGTGTTTTTAAGTGTTACCTGGACTTGTGTTTTTAAATTTCACCTCGCCGTGAGGACGAGGAACTTCTGAGATTAAGAACTAGAGGTCGGCCTGAATGAGAACCCTGGATCCAGAACCCTAGACTTTGCGAAAGGCACTGGGACCATAGGCACTGACTCCAAGGGTGCTCCGGGGCTGGAGCACCCACAGAGAAAAATTAGTGGGTGCTCGGCACCTACCGGCAGCCAAGCTCCCCTCACCCCCCGCCCACCTCCTCCTCCCCCCCTGAACGCGCCACATCCCAACTCCTCCACCTACCTCCCAGCGTTTCCCGCCCGGCCACCTCCAAACAGCTGTTTGGCAGCTTTAGCACACTCGGGGTGGGGGGAGCGGGAATGTGGCGCTCATGGGGGAGGAGGCAGGGAAGAGGCGGGGCCGGGGGGGATTTGGGGAAGGGGTTGGAATAGGCGCAGGGGTGAGGTGGGATGAGGCAGGGGGCAGGGGTGGGGCCCCATGGAAGAGTTGGAGTGGGGGGGAGGGCTGGGGGAAGAGAGGGGTCAAGCACCCACAGAAAAGCGGGGAAGTCGGTGCCTATGACTTGGACCCAAACTTGGGTCCAGTTCGGTTTCAAATCGTCTTTGCTTATGACCGGAGTTGACCCGCAGGCTGCGTTCTGCTCTGCTGTGGCAGCGTCTAAGGACCTCAAGAAGGGATCAGGGCCCTATAGTGCTAGGTGCTGTACATGCAAATCACAGAGCCAGCCCATGCCCTAGGGAGCTCACAGTCCAGCACAGACAGGACACAACAGAATCAACAGACACCCAGGCACGGGTGGGAGGAGATGCAGTTGACGTGCCCTCTGAAGCAGTTTGTTACTCAACCGCAGCATCTCACTTCCCCATTCCGAGTCGAGGCAGGTCAGCGATGAGCCAGCCAGACCTCAGACCCACAGGCAGTATTTAGGGAACTTTCCCTTCCACTACCCCATGTTGTTTCTGAATGTGCCTCTCTCCCACTTTCCTCCTCTGCCACAGCTGCATGAGTAGGTTAGGGCTTCACCTGGCCTTCCCCCCTCCACACACACACAGTTGGCAGGGCTGTCATCTCGTAGTCAAATCTGGCACAAGCTTTCCATCTCCACCGTGGCGTTTGCCCAGCCCTGGCGAGTTTGCACGTCTCGGCACCTACTCCAAGGGAGTGGCAGGCTAGCCCAGTGGTTAGCGTGCCAGCCTGGGACTTCTGAGACCAACGGTCCTTTCCCTGGCCAGGGTGACTTTGTGCGAGTCATTTTGTGTCTCGCTTTGCAATGGCGACAGTCGCCCTGTCCTACCTCACTGGGGAATTGGGAAGAGGGAATGTGCCCTACAGATTGTGAGGGGCTCACACCAGGGGCACTGGAACGGGGGGGGGGGGGCAGGGAGACATGCCCCCCCATTACCAGCCGTAAGAGAGAGTGATGGGGGAGGGGGCAGAGAGGAGCAAGCAGTGCAGGGTTTTGGGGGAAGAGTTGGCATGGGGCGGGGGGTTGGGGAGAAGGGGCAGTGCGGGGGCAGGGCCTGGGGGGGGCGCAGCTCAGCATGGGGGTGCCGGGCCGCAGTTCAGGCACCGGTGGCCCTCCCACGTTAAGGCACTTCCATCGCTCCTGCCTCAGATGCAGCGATGCCGGGGGCCAGAGCCGTATCACAGATAGTTGAAGTGTCCTCTGGGGGGCAGCAGAGAGACCTTGAGGGTTCATTTGGACCGAGAGACCATCAGTCATAACAATGCGGTGTCCTTCTGCACCTCCCTGCGCCGGAGGGCTCCAAGCATTTCCCGGGCACTCGTGAATGACGCCGGATGACAGCCCTCTGGGCTAAGGAGCTTGGTAGTGCTGTCCCCATTGAGGGGCACAGAGGCATGACCTGCCCACCTGGATGCAGCGAGGGCACCACCTCCAGAAGCACTCTGCTTGTGGTGCACGTGTGGCTACACCAGGCGTTTTGCTGGCACAGCTACACCAGTTAGGGCAGGTGATTTTTTTTCAGACTCCTGGCCGGCATCGCCGTACCGGCAAAATGTTGTGGGGCAGCTCAAGCCTTGTCGATAAAGATGTCCGGGAAGGAGGGCTGTGAATGTAGCTGTTGTTGTTAGTGGTGCTGTTACGCCAGCGGAAAAACCCCGTCTGCTGGCGTGAGCGACGTCTGGGCTAGAGGGCTGGCAGGTGTGGCTGGGCCGGAGTGTCTCCGTAGCGCAGACAGAGCATTAATCTGCGGCCGGGGTGGAAAGAGAACCCAGGTCTTCTGAATCCCAGGCGGGTGTGGCAGGCCCCGTTTCAGGAGAGCACCCGAGCATACGCTTAGCTTTAAACCCGTGAGTGGTTCTGCTGGATTCAAAACTCAAGCACGTGTCACTGGGCTTTGCTGAATCAGAGCCTTAACCACTAGGCCAGCAGTTCCCAAATGGGGGTCCACAAACCCCCAGTGTCCACAGAGCACTTAGTGTCAGGGCTGGGACATCGGCAGCTGGGCTTCGTGATTAACACAGGGCGGGGGGCAGGGTCCCCACAGCAGCCAGGGTTCAGACCCAGGCGGCCCGGAGCTGAGGTCAGGAATGGAGAGTCAGGCCGCGGGAGGAAACCGAGAGGGGGTCAGCACTAGGTGAGCCGTCCAGAGCAGGGCAGAGCCCAGGTGCACGGGCAACTTCTTCTTCCGCCTCCTTGCTTAAGTAGGGGCAGTGGGCCAATCAGAAGCTCCGGTGTTCCACCAATTGGGACCCAGGAGTAGAGCCTTCTAGCTGAGCTGGGCTTCAGAGAGTCCCAGTTCTAGGTGAGGCCTCTACATAGGCGCCGACTTCCCCTCTGCCTGGTGGGTGCTCGACCCCACCCCCCTACCCCACCTCTTCCCACCCGTGCACCACCCTCACCCACCCCTTCCACAAAGTCCCCACTCCACCCCCCCCTTTTTACCACCCCAGACACACCCCCTTCTCACTTCCTTCCCCCAAGTCCCCATCCCTGCCCTGCCTCTTCCCCACCTCCTCTCGAGTGCACTGCATCCCCGCTCCTCCCCCTCCCTCCCGGAAAGTCTTAAGCACCGCCAAACAGCTGTTAGGTGGTGGTGGAGGGGGCGGGAAGTGCTGGGAGGGAGGAGCAGGGACATGGCACGCTCGGGTGGGGGGAGGAGGTGAGGAGGCGGGAGCTTGTCTGCCGGTGGGTGTGGAGGCCTATGGGCCTCTAATTGGTTGGGTGAAGGCTTGGAGCATGATGACCCTCCCAGGACTCCGACAGACCTGGATTTGTGACCTGTGGGTCATGACACTTCGGGGCTGGTCATGGGGTGCTTAGCTGCCTCCTTGTTCCCACCTGCTCAGTTGCATTCAAATAACAGCTAGACTGGGTCAGACCACTGGTCCAGCTAGCCCAGTTTCATATCTCTGAGAGTGGCCCATGCCAGATGCTAGAGGGGATGAACAGAACAGGGCAATTGGTCATCCAGTCCCAGCTTCTGGAGGTTTAGGGACACCCAGAGCATTGAGCGGATGATGTTTTCAGAGGACTATCCACAATGAATCCAAGTCCTCTTTCTTGAGTGGTAACAGCTAATTTAGACCCCATCATTTCGTATGTGTAGTTGAGATGATTTTTTTCCAGTGTGCATTATTTTGCATTAATTGACACTGAATTTCATCTCTCATTCTTTTGCTCAGTGACCCAGTTTTGTGCGATCCCTTTGTAACTCTTCAGTCAGCTTTGGGCTTAACTGTCTTGAGTAATTTTGTATCGTCTGAAAACTTTGCCATCTCTCTGTTCACCCCTTTTTTCAGATCATTTATGAATATGTTGAAAGCACTGGTCCCAGTACAGACCCCTGGGGGACCCTACTATTTACCTCTCTCCACTGTGAAAACTGACCATTTCTTCCTACCCTTTGTTTCCTATCTTTTAACCAATTACTGATTCACCCTCGTATCCCATGACTGCTTACTTTGCTGAAGAGCCTTTGGTGATGGACAGTGTCAAAGGCTTTCTGAAAGTCCAAGTACACTACATCCACTGGATCACCCTTGTCCACATGCTTCTTGATATCCTCAGAGAATTCTGCTAGACTGATGAGGCACGATTTCCCTTTACTAAAGCCATGTTGACTCTCCCCCAATATATTGTGTTCATCTATATGTCTGATAATTCTGTTCTTTACTATAGTGTCAACCAATTTGCCAGGTACTGAAGTTAGGTTTACCGGCCTGGAATTGCCGGGATAGCCTCTGGAGCCTTTTTAAAAAATAGGTGTTGCATTAGCTACCCTCCATCATGTAGTACAGAGAGTGATTTAAGTGATAGATTACAATGTGCAGCAGCAGTCAAAAACACTAACAAAATGTTAGGAACTATTAGGAAAAGGATAGATAATAAGCCAGAAAATATCATAACACCATTATATAAATCCATGGTACGCCCCAACCTCGACTACTGCGTTCTGGTTGCCCCATCTCAAAAAAAGATGTATTTGAATTGGAAAAAGTACAGAGAAGAGCAACAAAAATGATTAGGGGTCTGGAGCAGCTTCCGTATGAGGGGAGATTTGAAAGACTGAGACTGTTCATCTTGGAAAAGAGACGACTAATGGGGGGTATGATAGAAGTCTATAAAATCATGACTGGAGAAAGTGAATAAGGATTTACCCCTTCCCATAACACAAGAACCAGAGGTCAGCCAATGAAATTAATAGGCAGCAGGTTTAAAACAAACAAAAGGAAGTAATTCTTCACACACCGCAGTCAATCGGTGGAAATCGTTGCCAGGGGATGCAGTGAAGGGCAAAAATATAAAAGTATAAGTATGCCAAAACTAAGTATTTAAGTTCCTGGAGGATAGGTCCATCAATGGCTGTTAGCCAAGATGGTCAGGGAAGCAACCCATGCTCTGGGTGTCCCTAACCTCTGATTGCCAGAAGCTGGGATTGGGTGACAGGGGATGGATAATCAATAATTGCCCTATTCTGTTCATTCCTGCTGAAGCATCTGGCACCAGCCACTGTTGGAAGACAGGATATTGGGCTAGACGGACCATTGGTCTGACCCAGTCAGGCCATTCTTACATTCACCAAGGGGGAGGACGAGAAAGAATCATCTTAGATTGCAGCAAGGGAGTTTCAGTTGGATCAGTAGGAACAATTTTCTAACTGTGGAGACCCAGAATCAAGCACAGGAGAAGCTGAGCAAAACTTCAAGGCAATGGAGCTGGACCTAGTCACGTCTCCTGGGTGTCTCCTTCTTTCCTTCTCTCCCTCTCTTGGGCAGCTTCTTCCCAGCACAGAGCTCTTGATGCCTGGGGCCCCATTGAACTGGATTTCTCTGGCCCCCCAAAAGAGCCAATGCCCCCAATTCTGTTGAAGGCCCCAATGGTCTCCTGCTCCCCATCCCCAACCAAAGGCAGAACAAGACCCAGTGGCTGGAAGTTAAAGCCAGGCACGTTCCAGTTAGAGATGAGACAGATTTCTAACAGTGAAGGTGGGTAACCACCGGAACAAGCACCCAAGGGGAGTGATGAATTCTCCAGCTCGAGATGTCTCCGGATCCAGAGCAGGTGCCTTCTGGGAGACATCCTTTAGCCAAACACAAGTTACTGGGCTCAACACAGGAGGAAGGGGGTGAAATTCTACAGATCAGACTTGATGAGCTAATGGTCCATTCGGGCCTTAACATCTACAAACTTCCCTTCCCCCTTTACATATTTCATTAAAACCCCCTCAAATTTTGGATATTTAAACAAAGCTGCTACAGGCGCCAGAGACCTGCTGCACAGGAGAAACCCACAAATCCTGGGACCTTGCCGCTGAATTTCCAGCTAGCTTGTTCTAGAACATACAGAGCCCTGGAGATAACGTGACACTCCCCAAGCGTCCGGAGGGCGCGGCGGCCACGGAGACGAATTATTCTGGGCTAACCTGTGAACGTGATGAAGTTAAGAAAGGGGGAATTTAGGCTAAATTTCTCTGCTGGTGTAAAGGGGTGCAGCTCCATGGACTGCAGTAGCATTTATTCACCCAGTTACACCAAGAGAGAATTTACCCCCCACTGAAGGTCTGTTGGCCAGTGGAACAATCTCCGAGGGGAAGTGGTGGGAGCCCCATCCCTTTGGGGCTAAGCCTGGAGTGGACAAAGCTGGGGCAGATTCTCTGCCTTCATCTGCACCCGGTGAGCTGCTTAGACAACTGAAAGGGAGTGGAGACCTCCCACGACTCTCCTGTTCCGGCCAAGTCGCCGGCAGGTACAAACTAAACAGCCACAGCTGGCTCCTACACCTCCCACCCCAGAGCCATGGGCACAGAGGAGGCATATCGAGGTGCGAGGAAGTGTGTTGCAGTGGGAAGACACCAGCAAGCTCCACCTGGTGTATCATCTCCTGTACACTAGACCATACCCAGCTAGCATGGGTTAAAGCAGATTCCAAGCGGCTCTGGCTTGTGTCATGGGCGAGAATCAGGGAGCCGGGACGGTTTCTCTGATGTCGCCCCCCTCCTCCCCACAAGTCTGCTGTGTTGGGCAAAAGCTTGGCTCCCACTGAGAGCCTGCCAGCTATCCTACTGCAGCCCTTTGGGGGGCATAGGGAGCAGGACGGGACCTGAGAGGGCTTTCCCATCTCTGCCGGTGGTTCCTGGTGTCAGGGTTTGTTTTGGAACGGAAACGCTGGGTAACGTAACTCGGATGTCCCTGCACAGGTTGGGCAGCATGGGGATCGAACCTGGGATCTCTAAGCTCATCACGCATGAGCGCCCATTGCCTGAACTAAGAGACTTAGCCAAGGCTGCAGTAGGCTCATTAATCTTAAACTGGCCTGGTCCCTGCTAGAGAGGGACAGAAAACCACATCGAGTAGGCATAGTTCACAGTAACTTCTGTACCACTCCTGCCATGGTAACTGGCTGTGGTGGCTGATTACCTCGCTGCTATCAAACAATCTTGGGGCAGGGAGGCCTAGTCTTCAGCTGAGCCAGGGCTGGAGTCCAGACCTGTGAGGAACGACTGTCCCGCGTCACCCCCTTCAGCTAGAAGGGCTGTGGGGGCCCCTTGCTGAATCCATCTTCTGTGTTTAATTCTTGAAGCAGATACAAAGCCGGCGAGTACTCTGGACTCAGAGGAGAACAGGCTGTCCATGGAGGTGCAGGACTCCTTCTCATTTCTCGACAACCAGGACACCTGGCAGGACTGTGGCACGGAAGGCGACCAGCCAGAGAAGAGCTTGCTGGAAGAGACCACCTCCGATTTTGCTGGGGACATGCTGGAGGGCTTCCAAGGAATGGATGACGACATGGAGAGCAGGTTCATGAATGTAAGTTCCCGGTCGTGCTGAAATCTAGATCCTGGCCTTTAGCACCAGCCGTGTATTAGAAACTGCAGCAGTGAGCTAGGATTTGTAGGAAGAGCGAAAGGGATGGCTAGACAGAGAGGGTGGGGTGGACAGATAGAAAGCTAGAGGGGTGTGTATGAGGACTGACAGACAGACGGGTGGGTGTGAAGACGGGCGGGTGTGAAGACGGGCAGACAGACAGATGTATGGGGAGGAAGGGAGAAGAGAGGCATGGCTGGATGGATAGCTAGAGGGATGAGGCTGGAGATGGATAAATAGAGGGATGTATTGGAGAGGAAGGAAGGTATGGTTGGATGGACAGCTAAACGACTGTGTATAGGGATGGACAGACAGACAGAGGGGTGAGTAGGAGGATGGATAGATTAGATAGACGGACAGGCAGACACTCCAGATGATAGATTATATTATGCAGCTACTGCTTCCTGTAGGCACATTAATTACAGGTCACATACCTGGTACAAATCAGTCCATTGTCTCAGCCCCCCGTAGGAACGCTGTCCCCTCATTACTACATGCCATCTCTGTAGCACCCTTTGGGTGCTAGGGAAGGAGGCAGTGCCCCTCACCCACGCCCCCCAGCCACCTCTTCCCACTCCCAGGAGAGCCTGGGAAACCAGAGAGGCAAATTCTGGCTGGGACAGGCCCAGTGGGGAAGTGAATGCAGAGCAGAGGGGCCCCGGCTGAGAACCACATGCCAGCCGTGCCCACTCCCTCCCCCCCCCCCCCCCCGGAAACTGGAGGCTGTTAAAACCTCCATCAGCCAAATCAAGGCCACGTGCCAGTGACGGCGCCTGCGGTCGTGGTGTGACCGGCCTGCTTAGTGACTCTTCTGCGTGCTCTCAATCCCTAGCAGGAGTTCTCGGTGGAGCCGCCCCCGGAGTACCTCTCCATCGAGGAGTGCATGAACGAGGAGCAGTACTACCTGGCCGCCAGCTGCTCCGACACCGAGGAGCTCTCCAAGGAGACGGACTCCGAGGAGGTGTTCCTGAGCGCCTACGATGACCTGAGCCCCTTAGCTCCCGACCTAGAGAAGCTGCGACAGCTCGGTGCGGAGCACGGGTGGGATGTGCCTCTCCCAGAGGGGGCGCTGGGTGGCGAAATGGCTCAAGAGGTGCTGAGCAACCAGCCCCCAGGACCTGCTGAGGAAGGGCCATTAGCTAGCGACACCAACGGCTCCTCTTTGACCAAAGAAGGCAGCAGCACCAAGGTGCCTCTGCCAGACGGCCCTCATGCTCCAGAACTAGCCACGCCCTGTCGGAGCAAGGAAGCCGCCGAAGAGCCCCATAGCGCCCTTCGCCAGCCAGAGGGGCTCAAAGGGAACGGGGCTGAGGGAGAGGCTGTGGAGCCCAGCCCAGCCGTCCAGCGAGAAGAAGACATAAAAGTAACAGGGGGCGATGGTCTGGAAGCAGGCCCTGGCCCACCCAGAACTCAGCCCACCACTGATGTAGCACCAGTGCGGGAGCACCGGGGCACATGGGCTCCGGAGAGCGAAGGCCACGGAGCCCAAGCTAGCCATGCCAGAGATGAGCAAGCGCAGGCCCCGAGGTTAAGGGAGGCAGAGCTGACTCTGTGTGCTCAGAGCCAGGAGGCCGACAGACGTGCCCCAGAGGAAGTGAGAGCGCAGGAGGGCCAAGGGAGCTCGGCTCCTCCCATGCCAGAGACCAAACAGCCAGAGAGTGGAAAGGACCCACCTCAGCCTCTTGCAATGAAGACCGCACCTACCCTCTCACCGGGATCGGGGCCCGAGCCCCCCGCTGTCCCCATATGTGAGAGTGGCCCCATGTCCACTGCCCCCTTTCTAGAGACAGGCCTCGAGACCACCGCTGTCCCCCTGGATCAGAGTGGTCCCCAGGCCTCCATCTCCTTGCTAGGGACAGACCATGAAGCCCCCACCGCCCCTGGGTATGAGAGCGGCCCTGAGGCTGCTCCCTTGCTTGAGACTAGCTCGGATCTTGTGTCCTGGTCTGATGCTTCCCCGTCGCTGGGGAGTGGCCCCACAAGCCTTCCCCTGGAATCTGGTCCACTGAAGCCTGTAGACCTTCCCGCTCTCCCCGAGCCTGACACGCCGGCTGGGGTGCGCCCTGACGGCAGCGCCCCCATGAGGGTCACTTCCAGCACTGTCCAAGTCCAGCAGGTGAAATCCGTCCCCATAGTGCCCCCCAAGCCCCAGTTTGCCAGGATGCCTCCTACCGTGAAGATGAAGATGCACCTGGGTGAAGCATCCACGTGGCCCAAGCTCTCTGCTTCAGAGAAGAGCTCCGGCGGTGGGGAGAGCAGCCTGGGGAAGGGGGCCTCTCTCCAGAGGCAGTCGCACCCTGTCAGCCTGGGTGCGTGCTGCCAAGTCGCAGAGGGCACAGAGTCGAACGAGGAGTCTCCCCCGCCCGGCCCTGTGGAGAAGTGCCCCAGCAGCACAGAGAGCCATGAGCCCCCCGAGACTTCCCTCCAGAAGCAGAGGCGAGCCAGCTGGCGTAACGGCGGCAGCATGTCTTTCGACACGGCGGTGGCCCTGGCCAAGGAGAGGCACTTGGCCCAGACCCCGGTTCGGAGGATGCAGACCTATTGCATGGGGGATGGTCGGGAGATGCACGGCGTTCCCAAGATGGAGAAGCCCCTGCCGTTCCCTAGGCCTGCCCTAAAGCCTGTGGGCCAGCGCTCCCTGAGGCCGCTGAGCTGCACTGGTGCGCTACTGTCTCCAGACGCCCTGGCTATGGGCAAGCACCCACCCCTGCCTGACACGGCCTGCGAACCACGCCTGGTGCCTGGCCAGGAGCCGCTGCCCTTCGCCCAGGAGCCCGCAGCAAGGAGCAGGCTGAGCATGCCCAGGCTTGGCCAGCGACCGTCAGACATGGAAGAGGCAGTGGGGCCTCTCACGCAGCAGCGGCGGTCGCTGGCTTTTGAAATCAGGGACTGTGGAGGGTCGGAGTTGTGAGGGAGCGGCGGGGACAGTTCCATGCTCATTGACTGGTGGGCTGCCAAATCTCAACCAACATGGGTTACTGCCTTAACGCACCATCCTGCACCCGCTGCTCCGAGTCCAGCCCTGCTATGGGTGGCTGGCACCGGACGACTGGGGCTGGGAGGGTTGGGTTGTGCAGCAGGAAGAAACATCGTACGGTTCGGGGAGAGGGTCTCCTTTCCAGGAGCAGCCTCTCCGAACTGCAGTGGGCCACATGAGCCCCAGCCTCAGCCAGAGCTAACGCTGTTCAGACACGATCGTTGAGCCAGCCATTCCCTCCGCATCTCCTCCAGAACAGGGATGTTCATCTTCAGCGCAGACAAGAACAATGTCTGCTCCAGCCAGCTAGATCCACTTCCACCGGGGCTGAACCTGGCCCAGCTTGGCATTGGGTGGGTGGGGAAAGCCATGGGGCTGGTGCTCCTGTGAATAATTTGAGGCTGGATTCTCCAACGTGCTGAGAACTCACAAAACCCACTGGAAGTTGCAGGGGGCCAGCACCTTTGAGTGAGGCCACCAGTTCCTATCTCCATCCCCGGGCGAGAGAACGCCAGCCCAGGAGACAAGGGGGGGTCATGATTTTTAAAACAAGAGCAGCGGAGGGTCTCTCCAGAGACGGCACTGGGCTGAAAAACCACAGCAATCTTGCTCCCAGCTCCCCCACCCCTTTGCAGTCATCTCCTCTTTTGCTTTTAGGAAATAAACAGGTCAAGAAAGTTTCCTCTCTCTTGAATTCAGCCCCAGGACTTTCCCCTGCCTCCTGTTAGTCTGCAGCCCTTAGCGGCAGGGACCTGCCTGGTAGGTCACAGAACCTTTCATTGCTAAACTTGCAGCCTGCCCGGGCGGGTTGTAACTTAACGGCATCAGCTGATGGTTGTTCCTGAAACAATGTAGGGCAAGCAGCTGTTTATAGCCAGCTCCTTGTAATTTCAGAGAAACCACTGGCACTGCTCGGCCTCCTTATTTGTGGTCGCCAGGCTCAACAGAGAGGCCAAAGAATGAACCAGCCATCGGTGGCTGGGCTTCTTTCTGATGCTCCCTCCAGGGCACGGTTAGCACATACATAGGAGATCTTGCACCTCTGCAGCCCAGCCTGTCCCCTTTCTCTGGGCAGATAGCAGGTGTCTGTGCAGGGACACTGCCTAAAGCCCTAGAAAATCTACTGTAGGAAATGAGCCTGAATCAGCTGGTTGCTGGGCTAGGTGGGACGTACAGTCCATGGCCACCTCTAACGTCCGTCCTCCTGCTGCCTGTCATTTATGAAAGTGGCAGCCGAGTCCTTGGGTTTCCACTCACTTTTCTCTTCGTGTTGTTCCATTAGTAGTCTTATTTCATTGGTCTCTTTGGGTTCTCCAGCCTCTTGTTAATCTGAGATGGCAGCTGGGTTGGGTTTGACAACGATTCGTAGCTACCGTACCCTATCACGGGATAATAAAGATAGTTTGGAAAAAATCCGCACAGTTGTGGTGATGGCTTTTAAAACGAGATCCTCTGGCCCTGTGCTGCTGAGTCCTCCTGAACGGGCAATCCAGAGACGCCACGCCAGAGTAGGGCACCGCGGGTGCTTGGGTTGAACTGGGCCGAACGGGGCCATGTCGTGCCTTGCCAATACAGTACACAAAGGGCTCATGTCACTTTAAAGGGTGTGCAAATGAAATGAGTTCAAAAGGCGAGGCCAGTGGCACTGCCAGCTTGGCCTTCTGCGGACAAAGAGCTGGGTTCAGATCCTGTCTGATTTGAAAATGTGTGTGCACTGAGGTAAGGGGGTGGGGGGTGCACTCTCCATGCCCAACCTGGTAAGGGCTGGGGCCTTCATCCCCACTGGCTCGCCTCACCAAAACCACTCAGGCCCCGATCCTGCAAGGAGCTCCACATGCCCAGCTCCCTGTGCTGAGCCCTGTTGATTCAGTGGGGCTCTGCATGGGCACAGGGGCCTACCCAGCTGGAGCCATTGCAGGATCAGGGCCAATGCTTGGTCTCATTGGGCTGACGTGCTCATGGGATAGCCAGACTGGAGTAGCAAGGAATGGCGCAGGCCAGGCAGTAGGTGTTTCTGCTGAGCTGGTTGGACAGGAGCTAGGCTCCCTGAAGGTTCCACAGCAGCAGAACTACGTGAAGCCCCGGACTGGAATAGGTGAGGACAGTGGGGCAGGAGTGAGGTTTTAAAAATAACGGGCCTGATTCTCATTTCCTTCCACCCAGACCTGTTCCCCCTCCTCTGGCAGTGCCCAGGAGTCTTAAGGCGAAGGGGAAAGATGATTAGGTTTAGACAAAAAAATGTAAAAGAAGCCCTGTCCAAGGCTCTAGTCATCCCTGCTATAATTGAGAAAATTGAGGGATATCCCTCAGAAAATTGAGGGATAGCCTGCTAAACCCAGGGTTGTGAGTTCAATCCTTGAGGGGGCCATTTAGGGATCTGGGGCAAAAATCTGTCTGGGGATTGGTCCTGCTTTGAGCAAGGGGTTGAACTAGATGATCTACTGAGGTCCCTTCCAACCCTGATATTCTATGAGATCACCCTGCTGCCCTCACCTGATGTCTCTCCCACGCCTGTGTAGCAGCTGGTGTAAACAGATGTGTCCTGCAGTAGGCCCTGAAGGTCAATAGACCTGGGCTATTTCAGGCCACTGGGGAAGGCTGGGATCGCAGCTGCGGCAGGATGGTCTCTCTGGCAGCAAAGTCCCAGCCCCGCTGAGGCTTTATTGACCAAACTCAGCAGACTCAGATTCAGTCTAGACGCCAATCAGCGCAGATCACATTGCACCAGTGACTTGCTGCTTAGGGAGCCAGATGCCGCATTCTGCACTTACTTGACTCTCCAGATGGGCCCCAGGCATGGCCCCGTGGAGAGCACACTGCAGCAACGCAGGCTCAAGCTGGCCAAAACATGGATTACGCTGCGTGACCCCAGCACCTGGAAGAAACAGCTGCAATCTCCTGGCCAGGTGCAGAGGGGAAAAACACTCCTGGGTCTTGCTGCTATCAGATCATCCCGCTGCGGCTGGAGATCCACTACGACCCCCAGATTGCGAACATCAGGTCCCAGGTGTTGGGCACATGCCCCCAGTCAGAGCAGGAGATACTAGCCTCACCTTCCCATCTAGTTGCTTTCCCTGTCCTACCTGCATCACCTCAGTCTGATCTGGATTGAGCTTCAGCCAGCTGGCCCTCATCTCCCTGATTCCCTGGCTGGATCAAATACTGAGCATCCTGAAGGCACTGCAGCCGATGCCTCCTTCCCATGGCCCCACATTCCTACCGAACAGCAGGGGAGACAAAATACACCCCTGCAGAACCTCCCATGAGGTGAAGAGCATTCAGCCCAGAAACAGAAACAGAGCCACCAACGAGCAGCATTGTCTACCCCTGCTGCAGTGTAACATACGCCTGCTTTAAGGCCCTGCCACAGTGGAGTAAAAGGGCATTAGTATAAATGAGAATCAGACCCTACCTCGGTACTTGGGTCTGGATTTTAGGGGGGGTCCTTATTGGAGCAGGACGAATAATGCGGGGCGGGGAATAGTAAATTTGCTGAAAAGTGCATTTCTTCAGGGCACCAAACCTATGAATGAATTCAGGGCAAACTGGGCAAAGAGGTTTAGGAAAACAAAAATCAAAGAAGTGGAAACCGTTCATATGGCAAGGCACCATTTCAACTTTTTGTTTCAAGGGAGGGTTTCATTTCACTGATTTATTTCCTAAAACGAAAACAACAAAAGGGGTGAAAACAACCTGAAATGACCTGAAACACCAAATACCAACAACAATTATTTCAGGTTGAACCAAACAAACCAACCATTTGTGTTGCTTTGGTGAGAAAAAATAAAAATCTTCAGTTTTGGTTCAAGCCAAGCAGTGTTTTGGTTTTGTTTTGATGTATTTTTTGGTCTGAGGCCAAACCAAATGAGGTCTATTATGCGGCTAGAGGGGTGAAACATAATACTATTGTCCCAGGGCGGTGCGGGGTGGTCCCCTGGCATGCCCCCTGTGGTCAGGCACGGTGCTACAGGTGAGCTCCTGCCTCAATTTCCCTTCACCTGGGGCATAAACAAGTCCAAGCAGGGTTTCCACTATTAAGGAGTGTCCTCTTCAACAGGACTCACTTATTTAATGAAAAAGCACAACACAAAGGCATAACGGAAAGCTTCATGCAGCTGCTCCACCAGATCCCCACCGCCCTGGGACAATCAAGCTTATGTTTCACTCCTCTAGCACTCTCAGACTGGATTCCCTGCCTTGAGGTTGGGCCTCTGCTGGGTGTTCGGCCAGGTGCCGGTCTCTTCTTGCTGAGCCAGACCCTGGTAGCTCCCCCAGGAGGTCCCACGCCCAGTTTGTTCTCCTGGGCTGCTCTGGTCCCTTGCCTGAAAGTCCGTTCTTCTCTCCCTAAACCTCTATTCTCCAGCGAGATGAGACGCCACTGAGAGTCACTTCCAAACCAGCTCCCCTGAACAGTCTCTGTCCTCTGGACCTTTCTCTGCTCTGGGGCTAAATTCCTGCTCGAGTCCTCATAAGCCCAACAGCTTCTTATCTAATTAACTGCCTGCCCAGCTAGTGAGGCTATTAACTCACCACAGGTAGATCTGGGTTGGCTCATTCCCCTTAGTGGAGTTTGTCACAGATAGACTGGGTGCCTCACCTGCTCAGGGGCCAGCCCCTATGCCAAGGTCAATAACATTATCCCCATTTGACAGATGTGAAAACTGAGGCACAGGGCAGCATGGTCACTCAGCAGATCAGAGGCAGAAATTGAACCCAGGTCTCCTGAGTCCCAGTCCAGTGCTCTAGCCACTAGGCAACTGCCTATATAAAAGGGAAGTAAGGAAATCCTTTTAGTAGAGGATATAAAAAAAACCCAACAACACTTTACAGGCAGGGGGTAAAACCCCCCAACACAGACAAGGAGTAAATAAAACCCCATACATAGAGGGACTGAAAAATGCCCTACATCCACAGAGAAATAAACAATTACCTCTGTCAGGGGTTCGTAACCCCCCTCCTCTATATGTTGTGGGGAGTGAAAAACAAACTTTTACTATAGGCAAGGAGTGTTAAATCTATCAGGGAGTACAAAAATCCATATATCAGAGAAAGTAAGAAAAAAAACCTAATTAAGGTTAAAATAAAATCCAGTATAAGGGTATTTTTGTTCAATATCTCATAGTCTGGATGAGGATATTGAAGTCAGCGCCAGACTAGAAAGAGGGAAAGAGACATTCTGGAAAAATGAGCATCTGTTGAGAAGAGACTTAAATCTGAAGACTAAATTCCGGCTCTTAATAACTTACATTTGGTCTGTGCTAAAATACAGCTGTGAAACATGGACATTCACAGGCTGGGGATGAGGAGTTTGGGGTGCAGAAGGGTGCTCCAGGCTGGGATTAAGGGGAGAGGAATCAGGGCTGAGGTAGGGGGTTGGGGTGCAGAGGGGTCAGGGACGCAGGCTCTGGGCAGCGCTTACGCTGGAAGCATGACCCCTCTCCGGCTCCTAGGCGGATGCGCAGCCAGGAAGCTCTGTGCATTGCTTCCCCATCTGCAGGCGCTGCCCCCGGAGCTCCCATTGGCTGTGGTTCCCGGCCAATGGAAGCTGCGGAGCTGGCACTTGGGGCTGGGGCAGCGCGCAGAGGCCCGTGGCTGCCCCTACGCCTAGGAGTTGGGAGTAAGGGGCCTTTCGGGAGCCACGCGGCGCCACGACAGGCAAGGAGTCTGCCTTAGCCCCGTTGCGCCACCAACCGGACTTTTAATAGCCCGTTCAACAGTGCTGACCGGAGCTGCCAGGGTCCCGTTTCGACTGGGGTGACGGTCGGAAACCGGGCACCTGGCAACCCTAAGAGGCTGCGGGAGCAACGCCTGCCGCGTGCCTACGGCCACTGGAAGGGAAAGCTGATGGCAGAAGGACACGAGGGTGCATGATGTGGTACCCCGAAGGGTTCCCTCCCAAAGGGGGCAGTAAACTAACCCCACTCCCAAGGGGCAGCCTGCGGCCAGGAATGCCCATTGCCCCTAGCAAATATGGCCGGAACTGTCTTCTGCCCTCAACCAAAATGGCGCCTGCCAGACGCCGCTTGGCCCAAGGCATTCCGCGCCACCGGAAGTCGGGGGGCATTAAGGGAGCCTCGCCGGAAGTTGGCATGGAGCGCGCACCGAACTAAGATGGCGCCCGCCGGAAACAACGGAACACAACGCCACGTACTAAGATGGCGCCCGCTCGGGAGCCCTGACGCAAGGTGCCCGGCACTAAGATGGCGGCGGGGAGGGGAAACGAACTGCGCAGCGCGCCCCTTACTAAGATGGCGGCGAGTGCTGGCTCAGGGAGGGGCGGGGCCGGGTTATCGCCCTGTTTCCGCCCTGCACGGTAATGGCGGCAGCAGCGGGGGGAGGGGGCGCTGGGCGAGTGCGCATGTGCAGATCTCCATGGAGAGAAAAGGGGGTGAGAGAGCAAGAGGGATAAAGGGAAAAAACAGGTAATGGGGCCGTGGGGGGAGGCGCTAAATGTTACTGGCGCAGTTCGGCCCCCGTGGCCCGGCTGGGGCGGAAGGGGCCGGGGGGCGGCTGCCTGGGAGGTGCCCAGACTGGGGGTGGCCCTAGGCTGGGGGTACAGGCCGGGCCGGGGGTGGACCTAGGTTGGGGGAGGGGCTGGCCTGGCTTTGCTCCCTCCCATCCTAGGGTCTCGGGGCGGTGCTGGCTGCGCCTGGGACTGTGGTGGGCTGGGGACTCCTCAGGGGCGGGGGGGCAGCCCCCTGTCACCCGGCTGGGGCATGTTGCCCCCTTTGCCCCAAGTGGGCTGTAGCCCCCCTGACTGCCCTCTTTTGTGAGAGGCCGTGGGGCCCCCTCAGGTCTCTTCTGGTGTTATCGGGGCGGTCCCCTGTCCCCTCGCTGCCGGGTGCTCTGCAAGCCCGTTCCCTGCTCTGAAGAGCTCTGGGCATCGCAACAACAGATGCCGCGGTGATGAACAGGGTGTAAGACCCTGGGGAGACTAGAAGCGAACAGCTGAATGCAAGAAGCAGGGGAGGTACCAGTAAAACCAGGGTGTCATCACCAGCAATAGACATAGCTCGCTGCCTTATTGTTATGCGCCTGGCCTCATCCTCCCTGGTCTCTGTCCCTTGGCTGGGTTTCTGCATGTGTTAGAGGGAAGAATTTATTAGGGAATCTGTCTGGTGCATGTCAGACAGCAAACCTCTTCTCTCCTCCCCTGCCAGGTGTGATTGGTCCATCCCCTCCTCTGAGTGCCCCTGTTTACATTAACCTGATGAACCTGAACCCTCCTTTCTCTGTAATCATCAGTCATTCATCGGCCATATCTTATCAGGAGCTGCTTAGCTGCCTGTTTCCTCCACGCACAATAATAAAGGCTTTTGTTGTTATCATCTGATATCGCACCACCACCCCTGTTGGGGGAATAGAACTGTTTGCGTTTCTGTGCTGAGTCTTTGTGGTGAGATGGTGCGTGTGCGTACAGGGAATACACAGGGTGCTGCTTGCGCTGTCTTGCAGCCATGACATCCAGGTTTGCACAGGGGCGGTCTGTTATGATTGTGCTTGGTTTATTTTTCCCTTTTATGTGGGCCTCACATACAGTTTACTTTTCTGTTCTAATGTTTAGATTGCTGCAAACACAAAAGAGACAAAGAGCTTACAGCTGGTCTAAACACAAAGTGACACTGGTTTAACTAAAGGTGTGATTTAAATTTGACACAAAACCCTGTGTAGATGCTCTTAAAGTGATTTAAACCAGGATTATATTGGTTTAGCTTCCCTCAGGAAACAGCCAGGTGCGAGCTAAACCATACAGCCAGTTTTAAAGTGATAGAAGTGTCCACAAAAGGATTTGCACTGGTTTAACTGAAATTGGCCTCTAAACTGATGTGAGTTCTGTGTGTAAACAAGGCCCTATAATCTTTTGCAGAAGCACTAAACTGGTGTAAATCCCTCATTTAATGCTTATAACCAATTTTAAACCAATATATCTGTGTAGCTTGTGCATGTAAACTTATTGACTCAAGCTAAACAACATAAACCAGGTTTAAATCAAATTTAAAATGTCTATGTGGAGTTTTGCTCCAGTTTAACTAAATCAGTTTTAAAAAAAAAAAACTTTAGTGCAATTTTGTTAGTAGACCAGGCCTGAGGCAAATATGATGCACAAGTTGACAGTTTCAGGCCATTTTGTGCAGTGATGTTGTGGTGAAGATACCAGCCCTGGAAGGCTTTGCACAGGAACTGGGTTTGAAGGTGGAGAGATAAGGTGCTTTGCATGTATGACTGGT
This sequence comes from Mauremys mutica, assembly GCF_020497125.1. Lineage (NCBI taxonomy): Eukaryota > Metazoa > Chordata > Testudines > Geoemydidae > Mauremys > Mauremys mutica. The sequence goes on along the minus strand of NC_059088.1, from coordinate 20,837,824 downwards.
CTGAGCACAGGGAGTGGTATGGAAACTATGTGAAGCTAGGAGTGGGAGAAGGTGACAAAGGGAACAGGTGAGAGAAAATGCAGAGGCAGGGGAAGAGCAGAGCTATATCAGTGTTAGGAGTTAAATGTGAGGATGTGGAACTTGACTCGGGTGAGAGAATCCAGTGAAGTGGGGGTAGATGTTGACAGCAGCCAATTGCTGGTGATGATTTTAGCAGGAGCTCTAGGAGCTCTGGAGAGGGAAGAGGTGAGTAATGCTTAACCGTTCTTGGCGCACTCCTAAACTTGAGAGCTTTACAAACAAATCTCTCTATGGACTTTCCCCGAATCAACAAGAGGCTCATTAAAATATCCTTGTACTAACACCAGTGGAAAGTCTTCCAAATATCTAAGGCCCTGATCCTGCAGTCTGCCCTGCATGGGTAGACTCTTACAGTGGGCATTGTGGCTCCTCGTGGGTGTAAGGGGCCTGCTTGCAGTATCAGGGCCTAATTATGCACTGCTTGTTGATACATTAAAAATAAATCAGTCTTGTGTGTTTGTGCAAGGTGCATAAAAGTGAGTGCACAAGTGAGTGCCCCACTGGCTGTGCTGTTTTTATTTAGCAAGAGTATTCACAGACCTCGTCGGAGGAACTTTCTGCTGTTAGCACTTAGATATTGTGGTAAGATTAGCTTCTGCATACATTTAAGTTGTTGCTCTTGAAACAAAATCAGCTGCTATGTTAAACTTGGCCCATAACTAAAACAAAAACCCAAACAACCCTGTGCCCAATAGAAATGCTTCAGGTGTTTTGAAAAAAGTTCTAGTGCAAACAGTTGTTCAAAGGTAAATAGACATTCCCGTGCTCTGTTTGAAACCCAAGCCTTGCACTATCAAGAATGCGAAAGTGAAACTGTCATCCAGTGTCCGAGTGGGGAGAGATGATTGAAGGAAACAGAAGGTGAGGAGTCAGGAGTTCGTTAAGATTTTTTTTTTTTCACTTCTGAAGTGATTTTGGTGATAAACTCATGTGTCAGTAAAAAAAACAGGAGTACTTGTGGCACCTTAAAGACTAACAAATTGTGTCAGTGTGATTCCTGAAGTTGACTCTGTAACTTCAACTTTGTTTAAAAATATGTAAATAACAAAATAACAAAATTATTTTTAAAATGTTGGATGGGGTTTTTTTGGGCGGGGGGGGAGGAGAACGGGAAAGTGAATCTAAAAAAAGATCACACCCCATGAGTTTTCACTCCTGTTACTCTGCAGAGCGAATACAGCTGTGAGAGCTGGATCTTCTGCAGAGGGTTGCAGAGTCTTTATTCGAGGAGTTAATCAATTGTTTGATTGGTCTCTTCCTTAAATGTTACTGTCTAGTTACCAAACCATTTATTAACCTCTAACTGCAAGCTTCCTACTCATAACGCCTCAGCTTATTAAAATGTGGTGCTACAAACAATAAATAATAATGATACAGTGGTTATTTTAAAATCTGTATCTGGAGCTTGGCAAAGTCTGCTTGCTGGTGGTGAGTTAGCAGCTTTCCGTGGAGATCAAGGTGGTGAGAGAGGCTAAGGCATCAACTTCTGTAGAATTCTATAGCTCATGATTTTGTTATGTTTAATTTTTTGAACAATTTTGGTTCTGGCTGCAGAGGAAACCATTCAAATGGGACCCTCAGCAGTTGTGTTGGCCTGAGTTTGCAGATTGCCCTTGTTGCAGCTTGTAGCTTGCTCAAGCAGTATTGGAGCGAAATGACCGAGACTGGTCACTCTTCATGCAGCTGGGCAGAGCCCTGTGGTAGCCGCAGACAAGAGTGGTGTTGTCACATCTGCCGCTTGGAAAAGTTATGCGCGGAAGTAGCACTAGAGCAGGCACACAGGAAAGGGGTCTCAGAAAAGATGCTGGGTAGGGTTACTGTAGCAGAGACCACCATCCTCTTGCAGTGCCTGGGGTAGGGCTAGAGCTGCCTTCTGCTGCTCCTGCTACCCCACATAGTCATGAATCTTGGGGGCAGGAGGAGGGCAGAAGAGAGCACCTTCCTTCTGTTTCCCCTGGAAAGCTGGACTGCAAATATATCACACATTCTGTTCCCAGCGAGAGGCAGCATGAAAAGCTGGTAGCAATGCCAGCACACTTAGTGTTTAATTTATACCAAGCTTTTCATTCATAAATCCCCAGGGGCTTTACAGCTGTGAGTGCAGTCATCCCCATTTTACAGATAGGGAAAACTGCGGCCAGAGGATATTGTGAAGGCCAAGACTATAACAGGGTTAAAAAATCTAGATCCGTTCATGGAGGATAGGTCCGTCAATGGCAGTTAGCCAAGATGGGCAGGGATGGTGTCCCTAGCCTCTGCCAGAAGCTGGGAATGGGCGACAGGGCATGGCTCACTTGATGATTACCTGTTCTGTTCATTCCCTCTGGGGCACCTGGCATTGGCCGCTGTCAGAAGAAGGATACTGGGCTAGATGGACCTTTGCTCTGACCATTCTTATGTAATAATTGGCCCAAGGTCACACAGCCAGTGAATAGCAGAGCTGGCACTAGATTGCTGGGGGCCTGACTTTGTCTGCTGCCCAGTCTGGGACCCAAGCACACTTCACATGGGGCTCTGCCTTTCTTTATGATGTCAACAGCTTTTGCAGTTAAGATGAATGGGGCAGTTCACCCCTCTTGGCTCTTATTCCAGGGTGTCTGCGGACTCCGGCAGGCACCACTTACGCTTTGGTCAGGTTTTCAATCTTTTCCTGTGTCTGTGAGAGCTGGGAACATTCTCTGAACAAAAGCTGGGCCTATAATGCCTAGCACGGAGTTCAGCCCCGCCCCCAGGCCTATCTATTGTCTGTGGTAGGTAGAGGTGCCGGACCCCTCCACAGGTATCACCCATGGATCTTGCCAGTGCCACCCCCTCCCTTATGTTGGCCTCTGGGCTAGTAGGTTTTTTTGGGCTAGTAGATGACTGGTACCTTTTCCAAGCCTTGTCTTTATTATGGGTGTAAGAGCTGGAAGGAATCCGTGTTCAGCAGGAATCCATATACAGCATGGATGTCTTGCAGCTAGAGATCCAGGAGGCTCCTTTCATCAGGGATTTCTGAGAATTCAAACAAAGTTCCACATGCTGTCATCAGTCTCTTTTCTGGGTGTATCCCTTAAATTGTCACAAGAGCATTAGAGAAATAGGGGTTAACACTGCAGGAGCGTCCTCTTCTTCAGTAAAATGTCTATTTACAAAATATGCTCCAGCTTTTCACTTTAGTGGTCATTTATTTCCTGTTCAGTGAGTTGGTTAAAGAAAAAAAACTTGTTGTCAGATACTGTAGTTAGCTTGCTCATACTTCCTTCTTCCAGCTGTGAAAGATCATTCCAAAATATCACCAGAGAGAACATAGAAATAGGACAAGCCAATGGTTTTGTTAGATCCCTTCCTTAAAGGGATGCTGCCTTTTGCCTCTGTCTGCAAACTTCTCACGGATAACACCTTAGATTATTAAAGTGGAATTTTTAAAATGCATTATTCCCTTTCCATTCCCTTTCCATTCCCCTTTGCTTGTAGTTAACTTACCCACCCAGCTTGGACAATGCATTTGAACTAGTCAGTTCAATTTCTGATTCTAGTTAACTGCATTTTCAAGGTTTGGCCTGCCAGCATCCCAGGGGCATATTGATGTAGTGGGTGGGGTGAAATGTTTTCAGGGGATTATTATAAAATGTTTCATGGAAACATTTCATGTCATTTAAGGTCATAAGGAACCACTAGGTCATCTACTCTGACCTCCTAACAGTGTTGCTAACTCTTGATCGCGTCTCATGATATTTGGTGTTTTTTCTTTAAGGCCAGCAAGGTAAGGGTAGCTCAACATTTAAAAGGCTAGGGTAGCACAGCTGCAGCACTTCAGTGACAAGAGGCATTCTCCTATCACTCTAGTTAATCCACCTCTCCAAGATGCGGTAGCTAGGTCAACAGAAGAATTCTTCCATCGACCTAGCGGACCATACACCAGTGGTTAGATCATCATAGTACAGGAAAGTCTCATCTTACGCGCATTTAACATGTGCGAATTCAGCTTTGCGCGGTCAGCAAAAAGAATAAAATAAAAAGAGAAAAATAATTTAAATACTGTACCTGTAGTGCGGGCGATTCCGCCTGCCATTACACTCAATGTAATTTTGACTATATGCGATTTTCGTTTTACGTGATTTTCGCTTTATGCGCTGACAGCGGAACGTCACCCCAGCGTAAGATGAGACTCGCCTGTACAGATATGTCTACACTACAAAGTTATGTCAACCTAATTTACATCAGTATCGAACCACCACTGCTTTTAGATCACTTGTGTGTGTGCACACTTCGCTTCTTGTGTCAGCAGTGTGTGTCCTAACCAGGAGCGCTTGTATTGATTGGACTGTCAATGTAGGGCATTGTGAAATGGCTCCTGAAAGCTAGTACCAGTTGATGTAAGCAATCCAGTGGCTACACTGACACTGTGTTGACACATCGACCGTGACTCTACGCTGCTTGGGGACATGGTGTTACTAAATCGGCATTTACATTGGCAGGAGCCACATTGAAGTGAAGACACTTCCATAGCTGGGATGACGCAAGGCAGCTTAAGTCGATCTAACCAGGCAGTGTAGACCAGACCTATGTCTTTCAGGGTCTGTGGATTTTTCACAATCCTGAGAGAGACTATGCCGATGTAAGTTCCCAGTGTAGACCAGCCCAAAGTCACGTAAACACCCCAATAACCAGGCGAATATACAGTATTCATCAGTTATCACAGGGCAGCTCCAAATCCTTCACAGTACTTCAGTTTGGGGCAAAAATATGGCCTGGCCCTGTCCCCTGACAGTTGAACAGTGTAAACCCAGAGTGAGCATCTACATCAGGGGTAGGCAGCCTATGACATGCACGGCACACAAACTGATTTTCAGTAGCACTCTCACTGCCTGGGTCCTGGACACCGGTCCGGGGGGCTCTGCATTTTAATTTAATTTTAAATGAAGCTTCTTAAACATTTTAAAAACCTTATTTACTTTACATACAACAATAGTTTAGTTATATATTATAGACTTCTAGAAAGAGACCTTCTAAAAATGTTAAAATACATTACTGGCACACGAAACAGACTTGGCACATCACTTCTGAAAGGTTGCCGACCCCTGATCTACATGCTGGGGTGAGCATTCCCATTGTAGTGATCATATTTGAGAGGTTTAGGGACATTTAGGACTGCACTTAGGACGGAAGAATCCCATGCACTGCTACAGACTAGGGACCAAATGGCTGGGCAGCAGTTCTGCAGAAAAGGACCTAGGGGTTACAGTGGATGAAAAGCTGAATATGAGTCAACAGTGTGCCCTTGTTGCCAAGAAGGCTAATGGCATTTTGGGTTGTATAAGTAGGGGCATTTCCAGCAGATCGAGGGATGTGATCATTCCCCTCTACTCAGCACTGGTGAGGCCTCATTTGGAGTACTGTGTCCAGTTTTGGGCCCCACACTACAAGAAGGATGTGGATAAATTGGAGAGAGTCCAGCGGAGGGCAACAAAAATGATTAGGGGGCTGGAGCACATGACTTATGAGGAGAGGCTGAGGGAACTGGGATTGTTTAGTCTGCAGAAGAGAAGAATGAGGGGGGATTTGATAGCTGCTTTCAACTACCTGAAAGGGGGTTCCAAAGAGGATGGATCTAGACTGTTCTCAGTGGTAGAAGATGACAGAACAAGGAGTAATGGTCTCAAGTTGCAGAGGGGGAGGTTTAGGTTGGATATTAGGAAAAACTTTTTCACTAGTAGGGTGGTGAAGAACTGGAATGGGTTACCTAGGGAGGTGGTGGAATCTCCTTCCTTAGAGGTTTTTAAGGTCAGGCTTGACAAAGCCCTGGCTGGGATGATTTAGTTGGGTTTGGTCCTGCTTTGAGCAGGGGGTTGGACTAGATGACCTCCTGAGGTCCCTTCCAACCCTGAGATTCTATGATTCTATGATTTCTTTGTCTGGTTTCTGTTATAACCCTGGAACTGGCATTTGCTGCTTGCAGTAGGGGCAGCAGTAATATAAGAGGCCAAATTGATCCTTGTCTCATAGACTTTAAGGTCAGAAGGGACCATTATGATCATCTAGTCTGACCTCCTGCACAAAGCAGGCCACAGAATCTTACCCATCCACTTCTATAACAAACCACTAACCTATGTCTGAGTTATTGAAGTCTTCAAATTGTGGTTTGAAGACCTCAAGCTGCAGAGAATCCTCCAGCAAGTGACCCATGCCCCATGCTGCAGAGGAAGGCGAAAAAACTCCAGGGCCTCTGCCAATCTGCCCTGGAGGAAAATTCCTTCCTGACCCCAAATATGGCGATCAGTTAAACCCTGAGCATGTGGGCAAGACTCACCCGCCAGCACCCAGGAAAGAATTCTCTGCAGTAACTCAGATCCCATCCCATCTAACATCCCATCACAGACCACTGGGCATACTTACCTGCTGATAATCAAAGATCAATTGCCAAAATTAATTGCCAAAATTAGGCTATCCCATCATACCATCCCTTCCATAAACTTGTCAATCTTAGTCTTAAAGCCAGATATGTCTTTTGCCCCCACTACTCCCCTTGGAAGGCTGTTCCAGAACTTCACTCCTCTAATGGTTAGAAACCTTCGTCTAATTCCAAGTCTAAACTTCCTAGTGTCCAGTTTATACCCATTTGTTCTTGTGTCCACATTGGTACTAAGCTTAAATAATTCCTCTCCCTCTCTAATATTAATCCCTCTGATATATTTATAAAGAGCAATCATATCCCCCCTCTGCCTTCTTTTCGTTAGGCTAAACAAGCCAAGCTCTTTCAGTCTCCTTTCATAAGACAGGTTTTCCATTCCTCGGATCATCCTAGTAGCCCGTCTCTGAACCTGTTCCAGTTTGAATTCATCCTTCTTAAACATGGAAGACCAGAACTGCACACAGTATTCCAGATGAGGTCTCACCAGTGCCTTATATAACGGTACTAACACCTCCTTATCTTTGCTGGAAACACCTCGCCTGATGCATCCTAAAACTGCATTAGCTTTTTTAACGGCCATATCACATTGGCGGCTCATAGTCATCCTGTGATCAACCAATACTCCGAGGTCCTTCTCCTCCTCTGTTATTTCCAACTGATGTGACCCCAATTTATAACTAAAATTCTTATTATTAATCCCTAAATGCATGACCTTGCACTTTTCACTATTGAATTTCATCCTATTACCATTACTCCAGTTTACAAGGTCATCCAGATCTTCCTGTATGATATCCCAGTCCTTCTCTGTGCTAGCAATACCTCCCAGCTTTGTGTTATCCGCAAACTTTATTAGCACATTCCCGCTTTTTGTGCCAAGGTCAGTAATAAAAAGGTTAAATAAGATTGGTCCCAAAACTGATCCCTGAGGAACTCCACTAGTAACCTCCTTCCAGCCTGACAGTTTACCCTTCAGTATGACCCGTTGTAGTCTCCCCTTTAACCAGTTCCTTATCCACCTTTCAATTTTCATATTGATCCCCATCTTTTCCAATTTAACTAATAATTCCCCATGTGGAACCGTGTCAGATGCCTTACTGAAGTCGAGGTAAATTAGATCTACTGCATTTCCTTTGTCTAAATAATCTGTTACCTTCTCAAAGAAGGAGATCAGGTTGATTTGGCACGATCTACCTTTTGTAAAACCATGTTGTAATTTGTCCCAATTACCATTGACCTCAATGTCCTTAACTACTTTCTCCTTCAAAATTTTTTCCAAGACCTTACATACTACAGATGTCAAACTAACAGGCCTATAGTTACTCGGATCACTTTTTTCCCCTTTCTTAAAAACAGGAATTATGTTAGCAATTCTACAGTCGTACGGTACAACCCCCGAGTTTACCGATTCATTAAAAATTCTTGCTAATGGGCTTGCAATTTCATGTGCCTGTTCCTTTAATATTCTTGGATGAAGATTATCTGGGCCCTCCGATTTTGTCCCATTAAGCTGTTCGAGTTTGGCTTCTACCTCAGATGTGGTAATATCTACCTCCATATCCTCATTCCCATTTGTCATCTGTCCATTATCCCTAAGCTCCTCATTAGCCTTATTAAAGACTGAGGCAAAGTATTTATTTAGATATTGGGCCATGCCTAGGTTATCCTTAACCTCCATTCCATCCTCAGTGTTTAGCGGTCCCACTTCTTCTTTCTTTGTTTTCTTCTTATTTATATGGCTATAGAACCTTTTACTATTGGTTTTAATTCCCTTTGCAAGGTCCAACTCTACATGGCTTTTAGCCTTTCTCACTTCATCCCTACATGTTCTGACCTCAATAAGGTAGCTTTCCTTGCTAATCCCGCCCATCTTCCACTCCTTGTAGGCTTTCTGCTTTTTCTTAATCACCTCTCTGAGATGCTTGCTCATCCAGCTTGGTCTACAACTCCTGCCTATGGCTTTTTTTCCCCTTTCTTGGGATGCAGGCTTCTGATAGTTTCTGCAGCTTCAACTTAAAGTAATTCCAGGCCTCCTCCGCCTTTAGATCCACAAGTTCTTCAGTCCAATCCACTTCCCTAACTAATTTCCTTAATTCTTTAAAGTTAGCCCTTTTGAAGTCAAAAACCCTAGTCCCAGATCTATTTTTGTTTATCCTTCCATCTAGTTTGAACTGAATTAGCTCATGATCACTCGAACCAAGGTTGTCCCCTACAACCATTTCTTCTATGAGGTCCTCACTACTCACGAAAACCAAATCTAAAATGGCATCCCCTCTTGTTGGTTCTTTAACTACTTGGTGAAGAAATCCATCGGCTATCACATCCAGAAAAATCTGAGCCCTATTATTGTTACTAGCACTTGTCCTCCAGTCTATATCTGGGAAGTTAAAGTCTCCCATGATCACACAATTCCCATTAGTGTTTACTTCATTAAAAACATTAAAGAGGTCTCTATCCATATCCAAATCAGATCCCGGTGGTCTGTAGCACACCCCAAGCACTATCTCAGGGGAGGCTCTAGTAGCTTTCTTTCCCAGTGTGATTTTTGCCCAGACAGACTCTGTCTTATCCATTCCATCACTTCTTATTTCTTTACAGTTAACCTCATCATTGATATACAATGCTACTCCACCACCTTTGCCTTTATTTCTGTCTTTCCTAAACAGCACATAGCCTTCAATACCTGTACTCCAGCCATGACTGCTATTCCACCATGTTTCTGTTATCCCTATAATATCCGGTTTCACTTCCTGCACCAGTAGCTCTAGTTCCTCCATTTTGTTACCTAGGCTCCTCACATTAGTATACAGACATCTTAATTTTTGCCATTTGGCTTCACTGACATTCTTTACCCGGTTAGGCACAGACATTCTACCACCAGCATCACCTATTAGACTGGTATCTGATAAACTCTGACCTCACAATGATAGGGACTGAACACAAAGTGGCTTGGTTTCACCTGGTACTTGGTTTTGAATTGGTGTAGTTAACTGGTACAGAATTCTGGGTGGACGCTCTTAATTTGATTAGATTGATTTTTAGCTTTCATCGACCCCTTGCCCGCTTAGGCTAAATCAATCTTTACCCTCTTAAGTTCTTTCCATCTAATGACTGTGTGATACATCCTCTGTCTAAGGGACATATCTGGCCCCCATTACTCTAGTATCTGAGCACTTCACAATTTCACCTCACCATCCCCCAGTGAGGCAGGGCAGTGCTGTTATCCCTGTTGTACTGATGAGAAACTGAGGCACAGACCAGCTAAGTGATTTTCCTAAGGTCACACAGCAAGTCTGTGGCAGAGCAGGGACTTACACCCAGTTCTTCCACATCCTAGGCTGGTGCTCTAGCCACCAGTCAGTCCTGCGCCTCTGCTGATGGAGATGCCGAATCTCAGCCTGTTTTTTTTTAGTGGAACTTGTATCCTCGTCTCAGACGTTGCCCCCTATTTGATGTTATCCGCCCCCTGTTGGCTATCTCAGCTGAAGGGCCAAGCAATGAATGGGGTCATGGAGATGGCCTCTCTTTAATCAACTAGAGCAGGTTCTTCAAGGGCCTTACAGAGGAAGCTCGAACAACTGCTGTCCATGCTGTCACCTTCCAACAGCTAAACCAGAGGGGTTCGGTATCCAGAGAGTCAATTCATCTCCCTTCCCCAGCACTGTCCAAAAACTAGCTTCCCCTGCCCCCTCCTCCAAATATTAAAATCCTCTCTCTGGGGCTGGGAACCCAACAGCCCTTACAACAAACTGAGACACTCTGGAGTCAGCCAGCTGGAGGGTAAAATCAATCATTTCCCTGCTTAGTGGCATGTTAATGAATGATTCATGTGCAGAGTACACTGAGCAGGGGTGATCCCTGTTATGCAACATGGAAGCAAGAAGCCTAAAATAAACAGCGGCCCAGGCAGCTGCCAACTAAAACACTTGACTAGGAGGAGAAGAGAAACAGAGCTCTAAAGAGACAGCCAGGGAGCCGGGCGGATGAGGAGCAGAGGGGACGCTTGAGTTACTGCTTCAGTTTCTCTGTGGAGACAGGGAGCCTGCAGAGTTGAGAGCAGACTGTAAACGGAGGCAGTATTCTCTGGTGCTCAGAGCAGGGCATTTGGGGCAAGTCGTCACTTGGAAATAAGGTGTGTTCCTGACTTGTGGTAGCATCCTAGTGAAGACGAGGCAGTTTGTAGCTTGTGTGTGTGTTAGCATGTCGAGGTGAAGGCTGTGGGGAGGCGAGGTGTATTTGTGCGTGCATCCAAACTGCATTCCAAGGGCTTTCTCACAGCTACATGCACTGAGATCTCCTCCTTATGGTGTTACTTCAGTTCACTTCAAGCCGAGATTTGGCTATCCCAGAATCAGTATGTGCTGAAACAAACGGGGGCTTTTAGTCCGCTGCCTGATCCCCAGAGGGCCTCTACCCCAAGTGCAGTGGAAGCAGGTTCTGCTGTATAATTATAGTCGCATAAAAAGATAGCAGAGGGGGACATAAAGGGGTCAGAGTTGTGCTGTTAATTTTAGTGGGGACTAAGGGCCACCCAGATCCCTGAGGCAGCTTTGGACACCTCTGCTGAGATTGGGTCAGCTGAGATTTGAAGCAAACTGAGGAGTCAGCGAGGTGCTGCAGAGGAGAAGGCACTGTCACTCCTGGTGGCAGAGGAGGCCCGAGTCAGATCAGCAGTGGAGTGGCAGCGGAGAGACATGGTCCGGGAAGTGAGATGGAACAAGTCCACAAGAGGGTGTTTAAAAACAAAGAGGAGGATCCAGGATCAATTGTGGGGGTTGGTGGCGAGTGTGAGAACAGAAGGCAGCTGTAGCAGAGAGTGGAACTGCCGCTTTTGTGCGGTGCAGGGAGACTTTTGTCTATAAGGCACTTGAAGATCCTTGGTTGAACAAGTGATGGGGATAAGATAGAAGTAAGGCAGGTGATGGGGTTACCACTAATGACCTGGGCATGGCCAGATTAGCTTTTTGTGGGTCCGGCGCCAAACATATTTGTGGGCCTCCATTGGGGAAATAGGGCCTGTGATGCGGGGGTGGTTCGCAGAGCGAGGGACCGGATGGGGGCAATGTGCCACAGCGGGAGTGGCCCCACTCGGCCCAGCATAAGGGCACCGTTTACAAACCCACAGCTGCTAGACGCACACTGGCCCACCCAGCCCTGTGCTGCCAATGTGCCCCTTCCGCACTGCCCCCCTGCCCAGTGCCCTGCCCTTATGCCCAGCACCCCGTTACCTAGAGACTTCCCTCACAGATCCCTGTGCCCAGCACCCCCTGCCCAGAGACCCCTCCTGCTGACCTCCCTCCACAACTGCACAGCACCCTGCACACCATACCCCCTGCCCAGCTCCCCCACCCACAGATCCCCTACTGTCCAGCACCCCCTTCACAGTCCCACCATCACAGCTGTACAGCGCCCCGTGTTCCTGAGGGGATTCTGCATCAAATTTTGTGCATAATATTTTAAAATTCTGCAATTTTATTTTTTACAATAAATAAATGTGGAAGCTCCACCATGGCAGTGGGGAGCACAGGTCACTGAGGTGGGAGAACACCCTGCAGCCCCCCCCCCCCCCGCCCTCCTGGGACAGGGACTTGGCAGTGAGGCTGAACCTGACCCTGACACAGTGCAAGGGCCAGGCCTGACCCAGAAACACCCTGGGGCCCTGCCCCTTTTGCGCCAGGCACCACATGTGGGCAGGGAGGCTCAGCCTGGCTGCAAGATCCAAGTGCAGAGGGACTTCGTGTGGGGGGATCCAGATGGGGGTAAGAGGGTTCTGTGGGGTGCAATCTGGGTGCAGGCAGCTCAGTGGGGGATCTGGATGCACAGGGAGTTGCCAGGTGCAGGGGCAATGGGAGTCTGCAGAGGGGACCAAGTGAAAGTGGTTGGAGCTCAGTGAAGGGGGCTGTCTGGGTGCAGGGGAGGTGGGCTTCATTTGGGTGGGGGTCCAGGTGTAGGTGGCTGGGGCTCAGAGGGGAGGGTGTCTGGGGGTGCTCATTGGGGTGGTACAGATGCAGGGGAGGTGGGGCTTGTCAGGGTGGGGGTTTGATGGATCTGCTTAACAGGGGAGCCCCAGCTGCTACCAAGCGGATCCGTATGCTAGGCCCCCACTTCCCCTATGCCCTTCTCTTCCCCACCCCATGCTGCTTCCCCACCACTCCATCTCCTCCCCATCCCACCCCTTTCCTTCCTCCTGCCCTCACTTCCACTATCCCCATCCCCATCCCATGCCCCTTCCCCACCGCTCCATCTTCTCCCTAGGCTTGGGGGGCAGGGAGGAACCACTCCCCAGCCCGAGCTGGCGGAGCATGCTGGGGTCATGTCGCTCCACTTCCTGCCGCCCGGTGATTGAAGGGCAGACTGACCCCACACTCATGGGGCGGCGGGAAGTGGAGTGACTTGGCCCCAGCCTGCTCTGCTCTGCTCCCCTGACTCCCAGCCTTGGGGCTGGGGGGTAGGGGGTAACCGCCCCCCAGCACTCACTGGTGGCACGGCTGGGAGCCAGCGGTGTGGAGGAGGCTGGGGCCGGGTTGCTCCTCCACTTACCACCACCTGGGTTTGTGCAGGGTGCCCGACCCCTGCTTCAGTCCTCAGGGGAAGGACTGGAGGGGGGCAGAGCAGGGGCTGGAAAAGGCGGGGGCTTTGGGGAAGAGGCAAAGTGGGGCCAGAGGCAGCTTTCCTGGGGATCGGGCTGGCTGGGGCCCCTTCTGACTCTGGCCCGGCACCACTGGTGCCATGGTAAACCCGTTACTGGATCTGGCCCCCCCCAGGTGTCTCCTTCAGGTGTAACAGGAACCTTATTAGTAGATAGCTCTAATTGCCTGTGGTGCTGCTCAGAGCACAGAACAGGGTCCTGTCTCTGGCCGGAAGAGCACTCTGGGGCTGTGACGGTGTGAGCAGGAAGGAGTCATGGCAGAGGGGAAGCTATTCTAAGCAATGCGGCCGCACAGAAGGTGCAAAACCAAGAAGAGGCGAAGGAGGCAGAGCAGGAGGCAGTGGGTAGAGGTGTATGGAGGGTGAGAGGGTGCAGGGCCACCAACTGGAGGAGAAGGGGGATGGCTGGCACATTAAAAGCCATTGAATGGGATTCGAGGAGGCAGGAAGAGAAGATGGTTTTACCATGGAGCACTGGACATACATAATTTGGTATTGAGCTTCATACAAGATAAAAGTAGTGCATGGTAAAGGGGGTGAAAGCTTGTAATTGATAGATCTCAAAATGTACTTGATAATGGGGAATTATCATCAGATGAGACTGGTTTCTAGTAGCACCCTGCAGGATTGGGTCTTAGCCCAGCACAGCGTATTATTTTTGTCGACGCTCTAGAAGGAAATATAAAATAATTGCTGATAAAGTTTGCAGGTGGCATACACGTTGGTGGAGTGGTAATCGATGATATGTCACGTACACAGAGCCATGTGGATTGATTGGTAAACTGAGTGCAAAGATCATGTATTTTAACACGGCCAAATGGAAGATCCTACATCTGGGAACAAAGAACACAGGTCATGCTTACCTACGTTTGGGGGCTGTATTCTGGAAAGCAGAGGTGCTGAAAAGGGCCTAAGCGCCCTGGTGGAAACCAAGGAACATGAGCTTCCAGCATGATGCATGGCAAAGAGCGCTAATGTGCTCCTTGGTTGTACGAGCAGGGGAATGTTGGGAAGGAGTGGGCAGGTGGTGATAACTTTGTCTATGGCATGAGTGTGACTATTTCAGGAATAGTGGGTTCTTTTAGAAGTGTGGCCACCAGACCTGGAGGTTGAAAATTGATGGGAGGTCAGATATTGGCGGGGGGGGATAGCTCAGTGGTTTGAGCATTGGCCTGCTAAACCCAGGGTTATGAGTTCAATCCTTGAGGGGGCCATTTAAGGATCTGGGGCAAAAATCTGTCTGGGGATTGGTCCTGCTTCAAGCAGGGGGTTGGACTAGATACCTCCTGAGTCCCTTCTAACCCTGATCATAGAATCATAGAATCTCAGGATTGGAAGGGACCTCAGGAGGTCATCTAGTCCAACCCCCTGCTCAAAGCAGGACCAAACCCAACTAAATCATCCCAGCCAGGGCTTTGTCAAGCCTGACCTTAAAAACCTCTAAGGAAGGAGATTCCACCACCTCCCTAGGGAACCCATTCCAGTGCTTCACCACCCTACTAATGAAAAAGTTTTTCCTAATGTCCAACCTAAACCTCCCCCTCTGCAACTTGAGACCATTACTCCTTGTTCTGTCATCTTCTACCACTGAGAACAGTCTAGATCCATCCTCTTTGGAACCCCCTTTCAGGTAGTTGAAAGCAGCTATCAAATCCCCCCTCATTCTTCTCTTCTGCAGGCTAAACAATCCCAGTTCCCTCAGCCTCTCCTCATAAGTCATGTGCTCCAGCCCCCTAATCATTTTTGTTGCCCTCCGCTGGACTCTCTCCAATTTATCCACATCCTTCTTGTAGTGTGGGGCCCAAAACTGGACACAGTACTCCAGATGAGGCCTCACCAGTGCTGAGTAGAGGGGAATGATCACATCCCTTGATCTGCTGGAAATGCCCCTACTTATACAACCCAAAATGCCATTAGCCTTCTTGGCAACAAGGGCACATTGTTGACTCATATTCAGCTTTTCGTCCACCGTAACCCCTAGGTCCTTTTCTGCAGAACTGCTGCCCAGCCATTCGGTCCCTAGTCTGTAGCAGTGCATGGGATTCTTCCGTCCTAAGTGCAGGACTCTGCACTTGTCGTTGTTGAACCTCATCATATTTCTTTTGGCCCAATCCTCTAATTTGTCTAGGTCCCTCTGTATCCTAGCCCTACCCTCCAGCGTATCAACCACTCCTCCCAGTTTAGTGTCATCTGGAAACTTGCTAAGGGTGCAATCCACACCATCCTCCAGATCGTTAATGAAGATATTGAATAAAACCGGCCCCAGCACCGACCCTTGGGGCACTCCACTTGATACCGGCTGCCAACTAGACATGGAACCATTGATCACTACCCGTTGAGCCCGACCATCTAGCCAATTTTCTATCCACCTTACCGTCCATTCATCCAGCCCATACTTCTTTAACTTGCTGGCAAGAATACTGTGGGAGACTGAATCAAAAGCTTTGCTAAAGTCCAGAAATAGTACATCCACTGCTTTCCCCTCATCCACAGAGCCGGTTATCTCGTCATAGAAGGCAATTAGGTTAGTCAGGCATGACTTGCCCTTGGTGAATCCATGCTGACTGTTCCTGATCACTTTCCCCTCCTTTAAGTGGTTCAGGATTGATTCCTTGAGGACCTGTTCCATGATTTTTCCAGGGACTGAGGTGAGACTGACTGGCCTGTAGTTCCCTGGATCTTCCTTCTTCCCTTTTTTAAAGATGGGCACTACATTAGCTTTTTTCCAGTCATCCGGGACCTCCCCCGATCGCCATGATTTTTCAAAGATAATGGCCAATGGCTCTGCAATCTCATCGGCCAACTCCTTTAGCACCCTCGGATGCAGCGCATTCGGCCCCATGGACTTGTGCTCATCCAGCTTTCCTAAATAGCCCCGAACTACTTCTTTCTCCACAGAGAGCTGGTCACCTCCTCCCCATACCGTGCTGCAGAGTGCAGCTGTCTGGGAGCTGACCTTGTCTGTGAAGACAGAGACAAAAAAAGCATTGAGTACACTAGCTTTCTCCACATCCTCTGTCACTAGGTTCCCTCCCTCATTCAGCAAGGGGCCCACACTTTCCTTGACTTTCTTCCTGTTGCTAACATACCTAAAAAAACCCTTCTTGTTACTCCTAACATCTCCGGGTAGCTGCAACTCCAAGTGTGATTTGGCCTTCCTGATTTCACACCTGCATGCCTGAACAATACTTTTATACTCCTCCCTGGTTATTTGTCCAATCTTCCACTTCTTGTAAGCTGTTCTTTTGTGTTTAAGACGAGCAAGGATTTCACTGTTAAGCCAAGCTGGTCGCCTGCCATATTTACTTTTCTTCCTACACATCGGGATGGTTTGTTCCTGCAACCTCAATAAGGTTTCTTTGAAATACAGCCAGCTTTCCTCGACTCCTTTCCCCGTCATGTTATTCTCCCAGGGGACCTTGCCCATCAGTTCCCTGAGGGAGTCGAAGTCTGCTTTTCTGAAGTCCAGGGTCTCTGTTCTACTGCTTTCCCTTTTTCCTTGTGTCAGGATCCTGAACTCGACCATCTCATGGTCACTGCCTCCCAGGTTCCCATCCACTATTGCTTCCTCTACTATTTCTTGCCTGATATTCTATGAAATGAGCTAAAAGAATGATCCAAGGCCTGGCAAACCTGCTTTACAGTGAGAGTTAAGCAGCTCCATCTATTCAGATTATCAAAGAGAAGATTGAGTGGCTACTTGATTAGTCTCTCAGGGGTTCCCAAACTGGGGGTTGTGACCCAAAGGATACCAGGGGCTGGTGGTCAGAAACTGAAAATGTAGAGGGGTGAGTGTGCCAGATCTTCAGTGTTTTGTGGTGCCCCTGGTAGGCTGGTGGGCTCACTGTCTACCCCTGGGCCCAGCCTGGAAATCGCATTGCCAGAGGTGATCCCAAAGGGGGCCGTGGCATGAAAATGTTTGGGAACCACTGGTCTGTACGTATGTACGCAGGGAGAAGAGATCTGAGAGTGGAAAGCTCTTGGATCTAGCAGGCAAAGGCAGAACCAGGTGCCAATGGCTGGAAATTGAAGCTAGACCCATTCAGACTAGAAATAAGGTGCATGTTTTCACCAGTGAAGGGAATTAACCTTTGGAACAACGTCCCGGGGATGTGATGGGTTCTCCATCATCTGAAAGCGCTTGTCTACATTACCCACAGGATTGATGGGCAGCGATCAATCCAGCGGGGGTCGATTTAGCGTGTCTAGTCTAGACGTGATAAATTGACCCCTGGGCGCTCTCCTGTTGACTCCAGGTACCGGAGCGAGAGGTGCAGGCAGAGTCGACGGGGGAGCAGCAGCAGTTGACTCACCGCAGTGAAGACACCGCGGTGAGTAGATCTAAGTACGTCGACTTCAGCTACATTATTCACATAGCTGAAGTTGCGTAACTTAGATCGATTTCCCCCCCCCCCAGTGTAGACCAGGCCAAAGTCAAGACTGGATGTCTTTCTAAGCCAAGATACTGGGCTGGGTGCAGGAAGTGCCGTGTGACGTTCTCTGGCCGGAGTTGTACAGGATGCCAGACAAGATGGGTGAGGAGAAGGAGATAAGAGTCTATAACGGCACCAGCTTGTGAGGCTGAGAGGTGGAAGGATTGTTCGAAATCTCCACTCAGAGGAGGCAGCGAGAGGGCTAAGAAGGAAAGGCGAGCAGTTCTGTGTGGGGCTCCCAAGAGGAGAGATTGCCAGGCAGTTAGAGGCTCTTGACTGGAAGAGGTGTGTGGGGTGTCCATCCTCAGCGTGTGCACCCTGCCTTTGAGAATTTGTGTTCCTCCTTCCCTCAGGGTTTGGAAAACAAGGCTGTGAAGTGAGAGGCACAGGGGAGAATCCAAGACCTGCTCTTCTGATGCATAACAGAGCAAAGAGATGAAGGGGTAAGTACCAGAGAGACAGATGCATCTTTAACCAAGATGTCATTATCCAAATGTTACTCTGCCATTGACATGAAATAAGCGATAACTACAGAGCTGCGAACAGGTGGTCTCCAAAACCCTTCCCCTCTCAGTGGCTCAACTTTCACTTTCTTGACTCAGTTGATGAGCTGTCTCTGAGGGTATGTCTGCATTGCAATCCTGACAGCATGTGTAGACCTACCTGAGTTAGCTTGAATCGGGCAAACTGGCTACAGATAACAAAGTAGCCACTAGCCGCCCAGCTCCAGTGCTATTTTTAGCGAGCTAGCGTGGTTATGCCTACGCATGCTGCAGTCATGCCTCCTGACTGCAGTGTAGACGTACCCAAGAAAGTCTTCCGGGCAGACAAGACCTGAATGTTTGATGTAAAAACACAAGCAGTTGAAAGAAAAAAAAAAAAAAAAAAAGGAAAAAAAAAAAGTAACTTTGACTGTAGCCGACCCAGATGGGGAGGAAGTCAATTACCATCTTTTCTATTCCACAAGTCGATTTCCCCTCTGGCTAATCACATTCCACTTGGGGCTCCGCTTTTCGGAGCACCTGTGATACTGACCCCATGTCACCAGCCGTCACTGCGGGAGCCTTGTTGTGCTGCTTGTTGTGTTCTATCCTCACTGGTGGCTTGTTCCCTTTGCAGACAGCAGAAAGCGGCTGAGACTGAAGAGGGCACTGTGCAAATCCAGGAAGGTGAGGGGCGACCTCCATTCCCAGCCTTGGGAGACCCTCCCCATGGCATTCTGGAGCCAAAGCTCTGCCTAGGAAAATGCCACGATTCGGCACTGTTGTTCTCACTGCGAACCACCCAGGGTGGGGTTCCCAGGGAACTGGTGGTGCTGTGTCACCGTTTCCAATGCAGCCCATGTCGGAGGTGCCAGGATCTCTCTGCCATCTGACGGCTGTCTGGTGGGCTGTGTGAATTGATTTCAGATGGCCGGGGAGGGAAGGTTGCAGGTCCTGGTGGAATTGCTATCACAGCTGGAACCCGTCAGTCCCCTAGGAGTGCCAGCTTGGTCTGTGACAGAGATGTAAGAACCTGGATGTAGCAGAGGTGGGATAATCTGCCCCCCACATTAGGTCTCTATTGGAGACTGGCTTAAGCCCTGAAGCGGGAGGTTTAATATCCTTCCAGAATTGGTAGCAGGAATGTTGCTCACTCTTGAGCTCCAGAGAAACGGATGGTCCTGCTTGTATCTTGCTCAGCTGTTGGCCTCAGCAGCTCAGGACCTGTCATAGAAGCTGGGAACTGTCTGGCCAGGACAAGGCATTGGGGGTGGGGGCTGGGGAACCTTCCGTGGCTGCTGCCTGATGATTTCTTCCCTGTCATGTGTGCCCCTGTTTTCTTTCCTGAAGGTGCAGTGGCGACAGGCGAAGATCCCACCAGCGTTGCCATTGCCAGCATCCAGTCGGCGGCCACTTTCTCCGACCCCAACATCAAGTATGTCTTTCGCACAGAGAATGGCGGGACTCAGGTACGCCTGCACGGCCTCCCTGCAGCAGCAGCTGTCTCCAGTCTCTCTATCTCCTGGGGGGAGACACCCTCAGGCTGGGTGGGGTGACTGTTCCTAGACCTGGCGATGCCCCTCTGGAGGGGTGCAGGATGAAGAAATGGAACACAGCCCCTGGGCTCCGCATGTTTGCTCCTTGGCCATATGCTGGTATATGCCAGCCAGTGCGGAAAGCTTGCAGCTCTGTGAGCAAACCCAAGTGCACAAGAACCTAGTGTCCAGTCTAGCTAGGCCAGGCCCCTCGTTTGCATCTGTGCTGGGCCAGATTGCTGCACCTCTAGGAGAGACAATGCACCAAGTGGGGGGAATTGGGCCTCCTGATTCTGGGATGTCCGAGGCACCGGGGTAACCACCAGTGCGGTTGGGGGTGGGAAGAGAGGACCAGGCGACAGACGCATGGGCAGGGGAAAGGGAGGAGCAGCGAGGGCTACAATGCAGCGCTCCAGAAAAGCTAAATGTCCATGGTCTGGTGCTCTGTGCTGAGCCTCTGCCGTTCCGCTGGGCATTGTCAGGAGCTGGGAGCGCTCCCCACCTCTGCATGAAAGGCAGATAAAAGAGCATGATGCACCCTGCCATGACGTGCATTGCCCCAGGTGTTAGGGGCAGGGAGGAGCTCTGCATGGCCATGAATGGGAGGGCAGGTGTGTGTGAGACAGTCTCCCTGGCCAGACCTGGTTGGCACTGTAAGGAAATCTGAGGCCCTGCCTGAGGTCACTAGAGAGTCTGGCTGCAGTCTACAGGCACCTACTACGGGGCCGGGGCGACCTGGGTAATGATCTGTGCAAACGAGGCTGCCACCAGCTGGTTTGTGGCCAGGCATAGAAACAAACCCTGTCCCAAGCTGAGACTGGGGACAGCTGCCCACGCTGGGTTAGTGACATCTAGGCTTCTCCCCCGACCTGCGACACAGGGCACTTGCTTTGATGAAAGCCCGGAGAACCGTTGGGCCATGAACAGCCTCGCGTGGCACTGGAGTTGCTGGGTCGAGCAGCGGGGTAGACTGATGGCCAGATTGGCATTGGGCATGGAATGTATTAGCAGGGACTCGAGCTGGGCAGCGGTGGGATCGAGTAGGGACTGTCCCTGTGGGCAGGGAGTGTACTCTGGTTAAGGGCTGTAATGCCACTGCAGCCTGCCGTCCTTGCTCTCCATTCCCATTGCCTTACGAAGGGACATGAGGCCCCGGGGCAGGAGGGTTTGTGAGGCCAGCGGACGGGTTCCGCAGTAGGTGGCTGCTCGCGTGTTCATAGCGAAGCCTCATGAACACGGCAGAGATCAGCCAGGGTGACCGGGGCGCGGGCGCGTTCGGGCAGGTGTGCACACACATGCGGTAATCAGGGCTTTCCCTCTGCCCTGCTCCCTTGTCCGTCTCGCTGCAGGGCGGAGTGGTGATGGGGGTGGGAGGGGTCCTAGGGCTGCCTTTTTTCCATCCCGGACAATGAGACCCAGGATGTGAACAGCCTCTTGGCTTTCTCCCCTAGGTGATGTATAGGGTGATACAGGTGGCGGAGGGGCAGCTGGATGGGCAGACGGAGGGCACCGGCGCCATCAGCGGCTATCCTGCAGCACAGTCCATGACCCAGGTGAGTGGCGCTGAAAAGGAGCCGTCGTGGCGACAGGAGGAGGTGGCGTTGCAGGTGCCTGGCAGGCTGGGGAGGTGCCAACGCACCGAGGCCTGTACTGCAGCTCACTCAGGGTTCGTCACGTCTATCCCAGGCCTTGGTAACGCCCCTGTTCAGGCCAGAGACCCTGGTAGTGGATGGCTAACCAGTGTTGGGGGCTGGGGTGGTTTGGGGGGCAGGGCCTGGGACGTGGCGCCTTTCACTCCCAGCTCCAGTCTGGCCCAGGTCAGTGTTACCCCAAGTCATTCTCCTGGGGATGGTCACGATCCCGTTTGTGGCTCTCGGCCCGGTTCTTCGTGTCACCGATTGGGCCGTGTTGCCCAAACTTTCCCTTCCAGCAGGAATCCCTCCAGGGCAGGAGGAGCCCTTAGGGGTCAGACACTGGCCTGGCCGTTCTGTGAGCGCATAGATGACTGCGGTCTGCAGGGCTGGCCCTCCACTGAGCTGTACGAAACGGGGTCTGGGGGAGGGGTCGCTCTACATCAGAGGTTCCCAGTGGTTTGTTCCGAATTTCCCTCTTTGGAAATTCACATCCCATGTGCACCGCCCCCACAGCCGCCCGCTCCCTGCAGCAGTCTGGGCGGGTCTCAGCTGCCAGGACCCAGCTTCCTGCCCATCTCGCTCCCCCACTGCGCAGGAGAAGCAGATTGAGTCGTGCTGAAGGGCTGGGCTCAAGAGGGGAAGCTGAAAGCTGCACCTAGTGGGACCTGCTCCCCCCTGGACCTCAGCCCTTCAGCACGACCCTGTTCACATCCCCTGTCTGGGGTTGGGGGGGGGGAAGCTCTTGGATTGTGTGGGAGAGGCTCTGTCATCAGGGGCAGTGCGTGGGGCTCTGTGCCCTGCGGCCACAGTGAAGGAGGGATGGGGGCGCTCTGTCGGCAGGGGCAGCACGCAGGGCTCTGTGCCTGGGGCTGTGCTGAAGGGATTGGGTCGGGAGGAGGTTGCCTCGCTTGGGGGTCAGTACTCCCAGGGCGCAGCCTTCTGCTGCCCACTCAGAGTCCCCACCGGCCTCCCCAGCAGAGAAAGGGAACTGCCCACTGGGGGCTGTGGCAGTGTGGGAGCGAGGCAGGCAGGGAGACCACCCACACAGAGCCAAGCCTGCTTCCCCTGCCAGACAGAGCCCCCTCCGTACACCAGCCCTTCAGTGTGGCCCCATTGGGTCCTGCGCCTCCCTGATAACCCCATCCTGCCCCTGGGGACCCACTCCCTACAGTTTGGGAACCTCTGCTCTAGATCTCGCTTTCCTTTGCCCCTGTCTGCTCCAGGCTGTTATCCAGGGTGCATTTACCAGCGAAGATGCTGTTGAAACGGAAGCCACAGCCACGGAGACCCACTACACGTACTTCCCCACGACAGCCGTGGCCGACACCAGCACCTCTGCCGGTGCGGGGACCACGGCCACCGCGGTGGTGACCACCCAGAACTCAGAGGCCCTCTTGGGGCAGGCCACACCCACTGGTACAGGTTGGATGACTTGGGGGCTGGGACACCCAGCCTGCGTTCTCGGGGCCTGTCTCGCGTGACTTGTGCAGCCGGCTCCGACGTGGGTCAGCTGTGGAGTCCTCCATGCTGGCGGTGCAGCCTTCTGCTGCTACCACGCCGATGGGCTTCCCTGGCGTGCCGGGAACTTGGACTCCCCGGCTTGCAGGGCTGCTCAGCCTCGAGGCTGCCTTGGAGAGCAGGGACCTCCCTCCCCTTTACGCCAGCACAGAGCACCCCAGAGCGGGGTCGCTCTGCCCCAGTGGGGCTTCGCTCGCTCTGTGCTGGGATATTGATTCTAAACTGGTCAGTTTGCCTTTTGCTTCTTCTCGGTTTCACTCCCTGCTTCTCCCCAAAGCTGTTCCCAGCAGTGGGACTGTTTAAATTCAGAGAAGACACCTCAATGCTGATTCGAGTTGGCTCCGTTTGTCCCCTCTTGTTTCTAGACTTAAATCCTGCCCCTTACAAATCTGTAGCCTCAGAGGTACTGAGGATTGCTGCCTCCCACTGACTTCTGGGAGTTGTCTGCTTGGTACCTCCCAAAACCAGGCCACAAATTGAGCGTCACCTAAACCCAGAGGTTCAAGCCCTGTTTGTTGCAGAGCAGCTGCTGCCGATGCATTTCCCTCCTGTGTCCAGATACGCTGGCAGCGCATGAAGCCAGTGCGGTCACCCCAGAGATGGGTCAGCGGTGCTCCCACGCATACGGCTTTCTCTCATACCTTGTGCGAACGTTCCCCCTTGCGATCCCATCTCTTGTGTTTCCAATTGTTCAGGGCAGTTCTTCGTGATGATGTCACCCCAGGAAGTTCTGCAGGGCGGAGCTCAGAGATCTATCGCGCCCAGGAATCACCCCTACTCTCCGTGAGTGTTTGTCCAGCCCCATGCGCGGCTTCTAACCCCGCTTTCCTCCTCCTTCCCTAGTAGCCTTCTTTCTTATGTCTCCCACTTGTGGGGAGAGTGGGAGTCTTTGTTCTGATCCACAGCTATGGGGAGCAGCTGTGGGCTGATCCATGGGGCTGGGAGTCGGGATTTCCCAGTTCTGTTCCTGGCTGTCCCACTGGCTTGCTGTTTGTGTATCGTTACGCCACTCCCTGGCTCAGTTTCCCTCCCTGTAAAACAGCTCTAGCCTGAGTAAAGCGCTTGGAGATGTGCCATGGGGCTTGTCGTTCAGTGCGGAGCATCTGCGTTACACTGCCTGGTGGGGTTGTTTGCTTTTCAGGAAATCCGAAGCTCCTCGGACGACCCGGGATGAGAAACGCCGAGCACAACACAATGAAGGTAGGGGCAGGGGCCCTCGGGGTGGGGAGGTTGGGGTTTGGGGCGGGGAGAAGCAAGAGCGTCCTCCATTGAGAGCAGCTTTAGATCCCAGGGGAATTTTGCCTTCAGAAGTAGATGTAAGGCGCCGTTTCCCTTGGTTAACCCTTGATCTGTTCCCACCCAGATGGAAAAGCTCTCTTAAGATGGAAAGCACATGCCAGTGGGAGCACTGTAGTTATCAGCCCCGGAAATCCACAGCTAAGAAGTTTAAACTTAAAACCAACTAAGTCCTTTGAAAATCTGGACGTGCACAGGTAGGGCACCCAACCAGGCCTTAACTCTGCCTCCAGCCATCCCTTCGTAGTTCCGCTCCTAGCTGGGGCCGACCCTGAAAACCCTGTACGTTCCCCACCTCTGCAGGCTCCCTGTAAGATGAGCAAAGAATCCTGTGGCACCTTATAGACTAACAGACGTTTTGCAGCATGAGCTTTCGTGGGTGAATACCCACTTCTTCACTTGCATCCGAAGAAGTGGGTATTCACCCACGAAAGCTCATGCTGCAAAACGTCTGTTAGTCTATAAGGTGCCACAGGATTCTTTGCTGCTTTTACAGAACCAGACTAACACGGCTACCCCTCTGATACCTGTAAGATGGTACTCTGGGAGCAAGGGTTTGAAGGCGCTCAGGCTGCAGCTGTGGGTATCTTAAATGTGGGCACGCTTCTGGCCTCGTCCCATCCCTAGCATCGTTCGGCGTAGGGCCTTTCGGAGGACGTCTGGATGAGCTGCTGCCCTTGTGGGTAATCAAGAAGGCTCTTTGCTGTCTGTCGCGCTGGCTTCCCTTCCCAGGGCAGGAAGGCCCGAGGCGGGCCCAAGGGGCTCATGTGTGCACGTGCCCAGCTCTCAGTGGAACCAGAAGAGCAGGGGCTGGGGACCTCTCCCGCGGCTCTCCGCACGCAGCGTGAGGCTGTACGAAGGGCAGAGCTTGCGATCCCAAGTGTAGGACTCGAATGTCTGCGGTCAGGGAAGTGGCATGTTCTAGACCAGTGGTTCTCAACCTGCGGCCCATGGGCTGCTTGTGGCCCATCAGCACACAGCTGCAGCCCATGGGACATCCTCAGGGCCACCCAGCTAGTATTGGATGCGGCCCGCATAACACATTGTGGGTCGCATATAGTAAATGGGTCGAGAACCACTCTTCTAGACAGACATGGTGTCTCAGGTTCCTCCCCCAGCCTTAGGGCATTGGAGGGCAGAGTTAAGGTGATTTGGGTGCCTGGCCTGTGTGTTGTCTGTCTGTCAAAGGGTTGGGTCCTTAAGCTTAACTTCAGCTCCGGGTTTCCAATGACAGTGTTCTCCCAGCATGACAAAGCGGCTGTGCCTGCTCCCTAGCCAGGGGCCTTTGTTCCCACTGCAGCAGACATGGAAGCATCCCAGCAAGGAAAGGGTTAATCGCTCCTGCCCCACCCGTTGGGCTCTTTGTCCTAATGAGGTGACACTGCTAATTAGACTCAACGAGCCTGGGGTCTCATCTCCAGCCCCCATCCTACCTTCTCCACCCTTCCCCTCCGCAATCCAACCCCCACCAGATCCTCTTTGCCGCCGTTCTCCCGTTCCCGTTTTCTCTCTCCTCCCAGGATCCCACCTCCAGCCATGGCCAGGGTGGGTGTAGAGACACCTGTCAAGGAGGGCCGTGTTCAGCTCTCAGGGCACAGCTCTCACTAGGGAAACCTGGGCTGAGGTGAGGGTAGCCGTCTGCAGTCCCAGAGGCCCTGGGGCTGGGGTTCCTGTAAGCTTGGGAACCTTCCTGAAATTCCATCCCCTTTCCCCACCCCAGTGGAGCGCCGACGCAGGGACAAGATCAACAACTGGATTGTGCAGCTCTCCAAGATCATCCCGGACTGCTCCATGGAGAACACCAAGTCGGGTCAGGTAAGGGAGCCCCCCTGGAAGAACTGGTCACGGTCCAGGGGCCGGTGTAAGGTGGCCAAACTGCACTGGCTGCATTTCCCTACGCCAGTGTCGAATTCAACCCCCCTCTCTAGAACCAGCTGCTTCCAATAGCTCCCCCGGCCTGAGCAGGTGGCTGGGGGGCGCTGTGAAGAGGCCTTTTACCAGTAGGTCATTGGCTAAAATCTGCCTCAGACTGACAAGCCCCGGTGCTCTCAGATGTTATGCAGTTTAGCAGCTTTGCAGATGCTCATCTACCTCCAGGTTACTGTGCTGATGGTGCAGAACTGGGCTCTGGAGCCCGATTCATTGAAAAACAGCTCTGAAATCTCTAGTCCTCACGCTTGCAAAGAAACTTTTCATAGAGGGAACGGCTGGTGCCAGGGCCGTCAACTGCCCTGTTCATCCCTATGGGATGTTAACACTGAACCCTAACGATGTCACTGTAAAGGTCACTGTCACTGCTGTCAGTAGAAACCCCTTCAGCTCCCTCCCCTGTAGCCAGGCTGGCCCTGCTGGGCTGTCAGAGAGGAATCGCTCCCCCCGACTCCTCCAGCTCCCTCCCCCTTCACCAGGCTGGCTGTGCGGCATTAGCAAGAGGGTAAAAAGCAGCAACTGACTCTTGTCCCTGAAGTCAGCAGACGTGGCCCTGGGCAAGGAAATGCAAGGTCTCTGCCTCACTCTCCCTGGCTGCACCAGGGCAGGAAGGTCCATCCCCAGCTGTGTTTGCTGATGGCTGGGCAGCGCTTTGCAGAGGGTGAGGTCCCTGCTGGGCGAGCGGGAGAGCGAGGAGAATTGCTCTAAGCCCCAGGTGGCTCTGGAGTGACGGAGGGAGGAGGATTCTGGGTCCTAGTGTATGGACGTAACTCCCCTCCCCCACCGCAGTGCTGGGCTCAGGGCTACCTGGCAAGACGGTTTTGTGTCCCTCCCATAGCATCGCCCCACCCCCGCCGCTCCCCATTCCCAGGTCGTGGTTCATGCGCTCAAGGCACTCGTTTAAGTGCTCCGAAGCCGGTGTGTAGCTCTGCACTCGGCGCCTCCCCCTGTAGGGATGGGCCCTTGTCCCTTGTGTGCGACGCGACACTCTGCGCTGCTGTAAACGACTACACAAGGGACCAGGTGACAGGGAATCTGAATCAATGAATCCAGCCCTCCCGGCCTACACACCCGCTGCAGCAGATTAACCAAGCGCTGGGAAGCTAACTGACTTCAACAGGTGCAGATCCCTGCCTGGGCCCGGGATTCATTCCAGCCTGGCTCATGTCAGTCTGGTGTCACTTGATTCCCTGCAGCGCTAGCTTGCTCGGGGTGGGGGTTAAATCGTATTCATGGCTTCCACGTGGGGGCTGCGTTGCTCTGATTAAACCAATTTACAACCTAACTGTAGGGGGGAGGCAAACGTTTCTGTGCAGCCCTGCCCTCTGCCAGCCCGCAGCCTAGCAGGGCCATGGTCGTGCTCGGGTGCAGCCCCCTTCCTGCGTGCTCAGAACTTGTGGAGAAGCCTCCTCCAGAGGGGTGAATTGTGCGGAAACCCTTCCGTCTGCTCCCAAGTTCGGGCCGAAGCCAATCCCTGTGTGGGGTGATTGTCACTGAGAGCTGGGCTCCTGGCCACTGGGGCTGGCAAGGGGCAGGGGCAGTGAGGCGCTGTCTCTGAGGCCCTGTGCTGCTTTAGCTCCAGTGTGAACGCTTATTTCGGTTTAGTTTAAACCCGTTGCTGATTGGCTTAAGCAAAGCTGCAAGGGGAGAACGGGCGCGTCCACGCAGGGCCTTGCACTGGTGAAAGGGGTAAGGAAACCCCAGCTTAGCAGGGGCCGAGGCTGATGGTTCCCAGCCAGCCCCAGTGGCGATGTCCTGCTGCTCTGGCCCACGTCCCTTCCCAGCCGTGTCTCTGTTCTGCAGAGTAAGGGAGGGATCCTCTCCAAAGCCTGTGACTACATCCAGGAGCTGCGGCAGAGCAACCACCGCCTTTCCGAGGAGCTGCAGGGCCTCGACCAGTTGCAGATGGACAACGACGTCTTGCGGCAGCAGGTGAGTATGGGGTGCTGCTGGGGGCCAGCTGGCCCTGGGGCCTGGGCAGCCATCCCCGTTCGGCCCCCAGAGCCGATCCAGCCCAGCTGGAGGGGGGCTGGGAGCAGCGGCCACCTGCCTGGTGTGCCATGGCTAGACGGCGGGTGACTCGGCTCTGATTCTGCTGCTCATTGGCCTCCTTGCCTGGCAGCTACAAGCACTTGGATGGGCCACCGGGACTGGGCTCCGCCTTCAGCCCCGACTCAGGCAGAGCCTGTCCTGCCGCTGGGCAGAGGAGGAGGCTGTGCCAGCCCAGCATTGTTCCTGTACCCCATGTGCCCGGGGCAGCTGTAGGGGATGGGTCGGGGAAGGAGCTTCTAGCCCACTCCGAGGAGGCAGCACCCACCTCTGGCTAGCGCAGGGCCGGGGCAGGTCCCCAGCCTGACGCCCTCTCCCCCTTCCAGGTGGACGATCTCAAGAACAAGAACCTGATCCTGCGGGCGCAGCTGCGTCAGCACGGGGTGGAGATCATCATCAAGAACGACACCCACTGACTGGCGAGGGGCATGGGGGGAGCGGCTGAACCCCCAGCCTTGGGGTCTGCCAAGGCACAAGGCGAGGAGGGACCCCCCCAGTCACGACTGCCCACAGGAGGCAGCTCTCGCCTGCCGATGCTCCTGAACTGCAGCGCCTCGCTCTTGCTGTACAGACCCGAAAGCAGCAGCGTCAGCGTCCTGGGGCTGAACCCAGCGCTCGGGCCTCCCCTCAGGGCTCCCCCCGAGCCTGGCCCAGAGCCTCCCCCTAGAGCTCCCACCCAGCCTGGGCCAGAGACTCGGCCGGCTGCCCCCTGCCCCGGCGGAGCTGGTTTGAATAAAGAAGCTGATGCTGTCTCTTTAAGAAGTATTTTTATTGCTGTGGTGGAATGAACTGGTGTTCTGCTCCCGGCGTGGCCCCCGCTTGTGGGCAGCCAGGCAGGGTGCGCGCGTGGGCCTCTGCGCCCAGTCACGCTGCCACGCATGCCTGTGTTCGCCCACTGCTACGTCTCCCCTTGGTAGCTCTCCCGCGCATGTGCACGCGATCTCAGGCCTGCACAGGAGCATGGCCACCCATCAGCCCCACGCACCCGCCCACGCATCTCCTCTCTCACCGCCGGCGGAGCAGGCACACGCGCTTTGTCCCGTTTCACCCCTTGCCTTGACTCTCCTCTCCCCAGCCCGGCTCGGCTCAGCTCCCCCCGCCCCCGCTCCTACAGGGAGCCGGTCGCTTCTCCCGGAGCCGGCTCCGGCACCCGCCCCCACCCATGTGCTGCCTTCAGCCGTTCCTCCCTGGTGCCCTCACCACCCCCAGCCTGGGCTGTTTGAGCATGTGCCATGGAGGGCAGCTACCAGCACCGGGGAAACACTGCTGTGCCCTGGGCCCTCCTGCCTGGAGCGCGTTAGCCTGCCTCCACCTAGCCTTCCCCGCAGGCGCTGTCAGCCAAGCCACTGACCCGTTCGCTGTGGGGGAGGCGGATGGCGACATACCGGGGGCAGCACCTGCCCCTCCCCCAACCCCCTCCCATGGCTGGCACTGCCTGGCTCTGCTGGTCTCTGACTTTTTTTAATTCTCTGAATTTAAAAAGCAGAATAAATAAAAATAGTGATTTGTTTTTCCATGTGGTGCTGCTTTTATTTCACTGGCAGGGACCCCCCAATCCAGCTCTGGAAGGGGTGGGCGGGAGAGGGGGCAGGAGCCCTGCTGCTACCCCCTCCAGCCCCCAGGACTGGGCTACTGAAGCACAGGGCCAGCTCACCTGTAGGGCCACTTCGATCACTGATCTGCAGTGCACAGGCCCCAGGAGGGTCCCCATGTAGGACCTGATTCCGCCACCCAAAGGCTCACGAGGATGTCCCACAGCTCCCGAAGAGGGGGTGCTGGATATGAGCTGTGCAGTGCGAGGGGAGGGGGAAGAGCCCCTCTTTTGGAGTGGGGCTGGGGTCCTGGAGGTGTGACTGGGGGAGAGGAGGGGGCTCAGTGTTGCTTGTTGAATCTGCCTTGGGGGCCATGGGCTGTCCTGCAGGGCAGCTGGCGGCTCGGGGCTTGTGCCTGTGGGTTGGCAGGCTCGGGGCCTGCTGCTGCTGTGGTGGGGTTAACGCCCAGTTCTGGTTTACGGTTAGATGGGACCTTGCCCGTGCCTGTGAGCGGGGGGTGCAGCTCCGGTGCACAGCGAGGCGCCTGTCTCTGCCACCCAACCACCACCGGGGGTGTATCGGTCGTGCAGGCAGACTCCGGGTATTGCTGACTCAGGTACCAGAGGTGGGCTGGGCCCTTTAACTAGGGGAAAACTTGGGCTCTTAGTGGGGACAGATCTCCCCACCCCTGGGAGAGCTCCTGCATGGGAGCCAGGCAGCAGCCAAGGATGCAGCAGTAGCCAGTGGCTGGTCCTGGCTCATCCCTGTGGGGT
Source organism: Mauremys mutica (assembly GCF_020497125.1). Classification (NCBI taxonomy): domain Eukaryota; kingdom Metazoa; phylum Chordata; order Testudines; family Geoemydidae; genus Mauremys; species Mauremys mutica. The sequence goes on along the minus strand of NC_059088.1, from coordinate 20,807,523 downwards.
GGGGGCCGAGATAAAGAACATCCTGGCTTCACAGAGGCGATCATCCCCTGAATGTTGGGGATCCCCTGCCCTTGCTCCAGCTGCCTCTGTTCTCTCCTTTGCCCCGTGAGCAGACGCCTCCGTTTTCCTTCCTCTGTGGTTTCATGCTTCCTGCCCCCTGCCTAGGGCCTAGGCATGGGGGCTGCATTGGTGGTGGGGGATCTTCAGAAAGGACGTGTGATGTAAGGGACCCAGCTTCAGACCCCTCAGAGGGGCAGGTTTCCAGCTGGCGCTAGCCCTGGCCCTGGCAGAATGTCCCCTCGAGAATCACCTGAGCATCTCCAGCCTTTTCCCTTGAATAGTCGTGAGCCCGAGGCAGGGGATGCTCCAAACCCAGACAGCTCGAGCCAGGCTGGCTCCAGCGCATCCCCTTCCCTCGCTCGCCAGGCCTTGGGGCGTTCAGGACTGACCCCGGGGCCCCTCAGCAGTAGGAGGTGCTGCTCGGCAGAGGCCTGCGACTGGGGCGCTGACCCGGGGGCCAGGCAAGGCAGCCTTTGCTGGTGAGGTCGCGGCTCCCAGCTGATCTGGCAGCGGCAGCAGGCTCCGCGGAGGGGCACCGGCCTGGCCAGATTGGCGGGGGGCTCCTGAAGCCGTGCCGGGGACGCTAACCCTGCGTCTGCCCAGTCTGTATGTGACCTGGGTTCGAGGCAGAGGCCTCTGGGGCTGACACCTGACTGGCCCCTGGGCTGTGGGGCTGGGCAGCTGCCTCCCCAGAAGAGGAGCTACCCAGCCTGGGGGCTTTGCCCAAGGGAAAGGGCCTGGGGGCTGAGTGCCAAGGGACATGGGGCTGGCTGGGGGGGGCGGTGATGGCGGGGGGGGGGGCTGTCCCGAGCTCCCACTGGAGCCCGGCAGGTGGGAGCAGCGTGGCCCAAGGCTGCTGCCTGTGCACAATGTGCCTGCCCAGGGAGCCCTGGCTGCTGGCATCGGCCCCCCAGTTCTGTGCCCAGTGGACCCGCTGCCTAGACCAGGAATCCGGGCTGCTTGGGGGGAAGCGCCTTGGCTGGGGCTGGCTCCTCCGCTGCCTGGCTGCCTGGCAGGGACCCCTCCTCGGAGAGGCTGCTGCTGCTCCTCTTCCTGCCCTGGGGCGCTGCCCATGCTGACTGTCGCAGCCCCCCGGGCAGTGCCGCCGGACTCCCCTCGCCCAGCCCACGCTGGCGGGTGGCACAGGTGGTGGTGGGGGTGGAGCTGGTGAAGAGCCAGAGGGGCTTTGCTGCCAGGTTGGCCACGGGGATGTCGCTGGAGAGAGTCTTGGCTACGATCAGACGCCGCGGTGAGAGGCTGTCGACTCTGGGGAGACATTGTGCACAGCAGCATCAGCCTCTGCCCTGGGCGTGACGGCAGCACAGAACCGGCGGGGCCCATTGACCCGGAAGGGCAAACAAGGGATGGGGGGGGTATTGTGCTGCAGGGGGCAGGTGAGGGGGCAGGCAGGGGCTCAGTAGGGGGCGCTGTGCTGCAGGGGGCAAGGTGGGAGGGTGCTGTGCTGTAGGGGGTGGGGTAGAGGTGAGGTGTGGGGGTGCTGTGCTGCAGGGGGCAGGTGCGGGCTCAGTAGGGGGTGCTGTGCTGTAGGGGGCCCAGTGGGGGGGTGCTGTGCTGTACGGGGCTGGATGGGGGTGTGGTGGGGGGGCTCTGTACTGTAGGGGGCAAAGTGGGAGGGTGCTGTGCTGTAGGGGGGCAGGGTAGGGGCGTGGTGGGGGGCACTGTGGTGTAGGGGGGCAGGGTAGGGGCGTGGTGGGGGGGCGCTGTGCTGTAGGGGGCGGGATGAGGGCAAGGTGGGGGGGCGGGGTAGGAGTGAGGTGGGGGGGGCACTGTGCTGGGCTCACACCGGCCAGAGCACCTCCGCAGCGATCCCTGAATCAGCAACGTTGGCACCCGCCCCCGTGTGCCAAAATCCCATCTCCCGCCCTCCCCCCGAAAAAATTACAGCTGCTTCAAACCTATGAGATTTTTCAAGCAAGCCCCTTCGTGCTCGCTCCCCTCCTGCCCCGTTCATATGGGGGACGCTTCTTGTGAACACCTGCAAAGCACCCTCATCGGCCACCTCCAAAGCCCTCCCCAGAACACTTGTCCCCAGCTAAGCTGCTGCTGGGTGGAGAGCAGGGCCTGGCGTGCTGACCGGTGTCACACACCCCCATCGGGCTGTCGGGCACCAGTACCCCACTTTATATACTTTATACCCCACTTTTGCCCTCTCCTTTTACCCCCCCCCAACCTCGCTCCCCTAGGACAGTACTGGGGTCATCAATGATTGCAAGGGGAGAGCACCCCCAATTAAACCCCACCCTGCTCCCTGCAGACTGGAAGCTTCTCGGGGATGGGGGGTGGGGAGCATATTTTTGTTCTGTGCTTGTACAGCGCCTGACACCAAGGGGGCCCAGTCCAGGACTGGGGATCCCAGGTGCTACCATAATACATCTAATAAGTAATGTGACAGACCCAGGCCAGTGGGGTCCAGGAGTCTGGTCGAGGGCAAATATACTGGTCACTGGAGGAGCAGTTTTCTGTTCCCTGAGTGACCAGAGCAGGGGCTGTACTAGAATAATCAGGAACCTGCTAGAACCAATTAAGGCAGCCGGGCTGATTAGAACACCTGCAGCCAATCAAGGCAGGGTAATCAGGGCACCTGGGTTTAAAAAGGAGCTAACTTCAGTTTGTGGTGCATGTGAGGAGCTGGGAGCAAAAGGCGCAAGGAGCTGAGAGTGAGGGGGTGCTGCTGCTGCTGGAGGACTGAGGAGTACAAGCGTTATCAGACACCAGGAGGAAGGTCCTGTGGTGAGGATAAAGAAGGTGTTTGGAGGAGGCCATGGGGAAGTAGCCCAGGGAGTTGTAGCTGTCATGCAGCTGTTACAGGAGGCACTCTAGACAGGTGCAATCCACAGGGCCCTGGGCTGGAACCCGGAGTAGAGGGTGGGCCTGGGTTTCCCCCCCCCCCAACTTCCTGATCAGACACAGGAGAAGTTGACCCAGACTGTGGGGAAGATCACTGAGGTGAGCAAATCTGCCAATAAGCGCAGGACCCACCAGAGTAGAGGAGGAACTCTGTCACAGTGATGATGATAAAAATTTTTTTTTAAATCATCTGTATCAGATTTTGTTTGTAGATTTTGAGCCATTCGGGGCCACATTTTCCAGCTTTTCTACACAACTGTAAAGGCCAGAAATTTACTTTTTTGCCTCAGTGAAAGCTGAGCAGTGTCTCCTAAAATCACAGGACTCTGGCTGCTGGGGCTTTAAGAAAAACACATGTCATGAGACTCACTTGGCAACACAGGGCAGGGGCTGCAAACAGCAGCAGGGAGGTAACTGAGCTCACCTGATCTCATTGTACGAATCCTCCATTTCCTCCTCCGGCCACTTCCGCACGCTCTGGTGGTGCAACCAAAGCACCAGGGCTAGGAGAGCCAGCAGCACCAGCCCCATGGTCAGGGTGACGGTGACGCCCACCGCGATGCCCAGCGTGCCCTGTGGGGCTGAAACACAGCAACAGGAGGTCACCAGCGGCTCGGCGGTGAATTGCTGCCTAGATGGTCGGGTGGCAGGAAAGGCGGATCGTGGTAGCAGGGGGTGCAGCAGACCTGGGCTGGCCAAAGCAGACGGCCCCAGTGCTGGATTTGTCAGCAGAGATGGGCGGGAATCAGGTTTTCCGCAAGTTTGGAAAAAGTTTCTGGCACAGAACAAAAATGAACAATTTCCACATTTCCCAGGCAATTAAATTCCAGAACAAAGACACCGTTGGGTTGATCAAAATGTTTCCTTCCAGTTTCGTTATTTTAAAAGGTTTCCTTTCCCCCCTACTACTGTACGAGGAAAGAACTGAAATGGAATGTGGCTTCGAACTGAAAAGTCGAGACGTTCCCATCCGGAAAGGGCCAACCTTGGCCGTCTCCATATTTGCATCATTTCATTTCCCAGAATGAAATCGAATCGAAATTGATGCATTTTGCTGTCAATGAATCAGCCCTTTCCCACAGAGAAACCTTCCCACGGATCCTTTCCAACCAGGCCTAGCCGTTAGCCACAGGGATTTAGAGGCGCAGAGATGCTGGCTTTGGGTGCGGGCATCTCCCCTCTTAGGGCTTCAGCCCCCAATGGAAGCCGCTCTGCTCTGATCCAGGTTTAGTACCCCAGGGACGGGGCGGGTACTGTGGGCAGCTGTCTCCAGAGGGCCGTGCTGGTGGCATCTGGGCTGGCTTCACAGCTGGGACCAGTTTGGTCTCTGGGTAGCCAATCAGAGGGCTCGTTGGGGTTGGGCGCCGGCACTGGCGAGTGTCCAATCAGTGCCCAGTGTTTGATGAGTGGGCTCCCCTCCCCTCCCCCCCAGCCCTGACTCACCCAGGCGCACGCGCAGCTGGAGGGCGCAGGAGCCAGAGCCCAGCGCGTTGGAGGCCGTGCAGCGGTACAGGCCCGAGGTGGCGGCCGTCAGGTTCTGCAGGGTCAGCAGGGCCCGGCGCGCCTCTGCCCCGCCAGCCGGAGAGCGAGGGGACAAACGAAAGGGAGCAGGTTACACTGGAGCCAACCCCAGGCCAGCTGGGGGCCCGGGACTAGAACCCAGCTCCCTGGGGGCTGAGCACGGGGCCTCTGCCATGTGGGCTCAAGGGGATGGCTGCCTTGCCGGTGGTGGGACAAGACTCGTCTCCTTCTGTGGGTCCAGCCACTAGACACCCCCTCCCACTCCCCACTGGCTTCTGCTGCCAGAAGATGCCTGTCACACGGCATCTGGCAAACTCTGCATGTCTCGTGGTAGGTGCAGCACCGCATATGCCACGTTCCCTGTGTGCACAACGTAGGCACCGTGGCATGTGACCCTGGCACAGGTACATGTAGGGCTCACGTGCTCGGGGAGAGTCCCTGCTAATGGGACCCAGGTCCCTCTCCATGCCGCACCCCCTCCCCCACCCTGCCGTTCCCAGTACCTGTGTAGCTCATCACCAGGGGCTGCGTGTCGGGGGGGATCTTCTCCCAGCTGAAGGTAGGGGTGGGCACGCCTTCCCGCACGGCACAGGACAGGTGGACGTCCCCCCCTTCCTCCCCACTCCCCTCGCTGGAGCACTCGGGGCTGGAGGGGGGCACTGCAGGGACACAGACCAGCCCTGTCAGGGGGGACCTGCTGTGGACAGGACAGCCCCCCCGCCCCCACCCTCTCCCCCCAGGGCCCTTGGGCTGCCCAGAGCCCACAGCAGCTACTGAGAGCCCAGGCACTGGGGGTTGTTAGCACTCGTCAGAGAGCTGGGGGGTGGGTTGGCCCAGCTACAGACAGAACCACACACTCAGGTATGTACACGCACACACACACACTGCACAGTGAACACACTCAGTGCACATGAACACACACTGCACATGCACTCCCACACACAAGCATATATATACACAATGCCCAGACAATTCAGCTGAGTGCAAACACTGTGCACACAAACACACACAGCTACACCCTCATGGTACAGACACACCGCTACATGCTCACACACAGACTTTACTCCCATGTGCACACTTTACACTAAATCTCAGGCTAACACAGATAAGTAACACAGAGGTACACAACAAAGTGTGCACACAACACACACCCAGACTGCTGCTCAGATGTCTGCACGTTCACCTACTGATAGGGGCACGCACACACACACACTAGCACTGACTCCCAGCCACACTGGGGGACACACACCCCAACCTCCCTCCACACACACTCAGACACACACACACCCCAAAACCCAGACAGATACACACCCCTGACCTGCACAGACATACAGACGCGCACATACCAAGAACTGCACACACTCAGGCAGACCTACTCACACAACCAGGCCCCCAAGACACTCTCACACAGACACACACACCAAGAGCTACACACAGAGACAGACAGATCCACCCCAAGACCTGCACGGACTTGGACGGACACACACACACACACACACACACACACACACACACACATTGAGACAAGCACCCAGTAGAGGGATGCTGGGGGCAGCAGAGGTGAGGTGGGGTTTCTGACATACCGAGCACGGTGAGCTGGATGACCCCGATGTTGGGCGTGTCCCTGTCGGGTGGGTTCATGACGCTGCACTGGTACGTCCCGCTATCCGAGCTGCGTGTCTCGTTGAGGAAGATGGTGGCACTCTGGGCGGGGGGGAAGGCGAAGCCCACGCGGCCCGTGTACTGGGACAGACTCTCCACCACCTCTCCCTGCTCATAGGCCAGGACCTGGGGTGGAGGGGGAGGGAGGGAAGACCCCACCCGTGAGCCAGAGACGCCTCCCCTTGCTCCCTCATTGAGCACAGGGCTTTTCCATTGCACTCGCAGAGGCAGTGTGGGCCAGTGGTCAAAGCATTGGGCTGGGAGCCAGGAGTGCCTATGTCAAATCCCACTTCTGCCACCAACTAGCTAGGCTAGTCCATCGATGGCTATTAGCCAAGATGGTCAGGGGGACAACCCCATGCTCTGGGGCTCACTCGATAAGTGCCCTGTTCTGTTCATTCCCTCTGAAGCACCTGGCAGTAGCCCCGTCAGAACACAGGCTACGGGGCTAGCCGGACCATTGGTCTGACCCAGAGTGGCCGTTTGTATGTTCTTATACCTGGAGGGGCTAGTGCCAAGCCCAGTGTCAACAGGAGCAGGGCTGGGCCTACTGCAGAGGAACTGGCACGGCCCTCGAGGATGAAGCCCAACAGGGGTCTGTTCAAGGGTGCATCCTAGGGTGGTGCTGCCAGGCAGCACCTTCGCCCCAGCACTGCCTTCCCCCTCGTGACGGGGAGAGGGGGTTGCTTTTAAAGTCCCTCTTTAGGTTGGTGGCCTGAAAGGTGAGGCCGGGCTGTGATCTGCAGTGTGAGAGAGGGGCAGGCGGCTCATTGCCCCCTCCATACAATGCTCCTAAGCGGCTATGCAGCAGTACTCCGTGGGGGCGGGGTGGAGCAGAGCGGGGGGTAGGGGAGCAGAACTCCCCCGTGACTCCTTAGCGAGCTCCACCCTGAAATCTGCCCCTTGTTGTTTTATCTGGACAGCGTGCCTGCAGCTGCTGCTATTATTCCTGTGTGTCGACACCTTGCTAAACTGTTAGCCTCACTAGTATCCTGCAGCAAGGAGCTCCACAGGTTAATGGTGCCCCAGTTTTGAGAAGTTGCACAGCGCGCTCACAACAGCGCCTCTCTCTTGCGATGCCTGCAAAACTCTGCCATCTGACAGCAGCTGGTGAACCGGGATGGCTGTTTACTGGGCATCACAAGTTCATTTGACCTTGTGTGTTGATCCCCCCCACCATTGCTTTCGCACCCCCTCTCTTCCATTGCTTTCTCACACCTGTTTTCTCTGGCCACCATCCTAGGCTGTGAGGTTTCTGGGCAGGGACAGTGCGCAGCATCCTAGGGCCCCGATCCCGGACTGGGACCTTGACCCCTGACCTTACCGAAGCTAACCGCCCTTCGGCAACGGCAGGTTAACCGCCCCACCTACCTGCTGGGGGCGGTTTGGCTCCGCCAGCGGGGTGACCGTCCAGATGATGTTGAGGCGACTCAGCGAGGCCGTGGTGTGGAAGGTGCAAGGCAGAAGCGCGTTCCCTCCCCTTGCCACCTGGATGCTGGCAGCGCCCACCGACACCTTCACCGCGCCCACTGCTGGAAAAGCCACAACGGGTGGAGTCAGCAGGGAGGATCCTGGCAATGAAAGCTGGGAGCCTGGCCAAGATTCAGAGCCGGAGGAGTGAAAAACAGACAAGATCCCCTAGCCAGGATGGCTGCTAGCAGCCAATGCTGTCTGACGGGACAACCAGAGCTGTGTGGCTGAAACAGCCAGATCCCACAGAAAGGGCCTGAAACAGCCTCCACCCTCCGGTGGAGGGCACCTGACACCCCCGGGCAGTGGGTGACGTTGGCACGGCCTAGAGCTGGGCACAGGAACAATTCTAGCATCCGGCCTGTGCCAGCCCAATGACTGTTACCGTGAGGACTGTCAAAGTGATCCAGGAACAAAGGGTCCCTGTAATGCTCCATTCCCCGCTGGCCGCATTAGCCACCCAGCTCTCACCCGCGCAGAGCTGGGCATTACATGGGGCCTAGCGGACGTGGGGCCTATCCCTGGTTGCCGAGGGGAATTTCACCCTGGATGAATCTTTGCTCCAACCTGAGGAACCCGGGAGCAGCTGGAGAAACCGCGAGGAAGAGAAAGTCGGGGCTGAGGCTGGGCCGATTTGCGGGGAAACCGAACTAGCCCAAGGCTGGCTGGGGGATTCCCAAGCCAGAGCGACCAGGCTGGCCTGAAGCCACACGCAAGGGGCAGCCAGCACACCACAGATCTGGGGCGTGATTTCTGCACTGAGGAGTTGGAATAAGCCTGGAGCGGCAGCCAGAGTGTCTGGCTGGCTTGCACCGGGCAGCTATGTTTTGCCAATTCATTTTGCCAAAGAACCATCAATAGTAATTAGTCCCACTGGGTAATTAACATGGATTTGTCTCCTGTCCTGCCTCGATCCCAGCTTGGCTGGGTTAACCCCTTGGGGCCGGAGGAGCAATTAGGAGCGGGAGGAGCAATTAGGAGACGTCACACACCAGCTCCAGCCTGCTTAACCCTTTCCAGGCTGGGACGCCCCCCGGCGGGGATCTCAGCTGGCTGCAGGAGATGGGGGGGCTGAACAATGGGGCACTGTCCTGCAGTGGCGGGGAGGGGATTGTTGTGGTCACTTGCTCCAGGGACCTGCACAAAGTGGGAACCAGCTGCCTGCCCTATTCCCATGCCAGATAATTAACGGAGGCCTGGGAGGGGTGGGACATGACAACTCCTCAGGGTAATTGGCACTAATTAGGAAGCGCTGTGCGAGGGGCCACGGGACAGGCAGCCACGCCGATGCCATGGCTGAGGGGGCCTGGCCTGGTCACTAAGACAGCCCCTCCCCAGCACAGTGCAGCCAACACCAGGGCTGGGCCCCCAAAGGCAGCCTGGAAAGAGCGGCCCCCCATGAGCGGTTCCTGTCCATTCCAGGTGGGGGCAATGGAGGCCCCCATGAGAGAGACTCTGCTGCCTCATCCCCCTTAGCCCCAAGGATCTCCAAGCACTTCCCAGACAGCTGCGCACATGGGGAAGCTTTCCGGCCCCAAGTGACAGATGGGGAAACTGAGGCTCGGAGAAGGCAAAGCAACTCGCCCACAAGCCGGGACTAGAACCCAGGCACCCTGAGTGCCCCGGCTGTGCCTTAACCGCTAGTCCACACTTCCCTCCACACCCGTGTCCATAAAGGCCGCTCTGCTGGGCTTCCAGTCAGCTGGGCTCCTGCCCCTCCTCAGCCCATTGGTCGTCTCCAGCCCCCTGGTGCTCCTGGGCGTGTTGCTGGGAGATGGGTTCATGGTTGGCCACATGCCCGTGGGGGTGTCATCAACACCCCCTCTCCCTCCCCATGCCAGTGGCCCGGAACAAAGAAGCCTCTCAGCCTAGGAAAGGCCACTGCTCCGCGGCACCTCTAAGGCGCCAGGCAGGCATGATGTAGCCTGGTAACGCAAGGCAGTTATGGCAGATCTGCCACTTGGAGGGCTCAAGGGGTAACTGATATGTGGGAAACTGAGGCACGCGATGATTACATGAATTGCCCACGGTAACACAAGGGGGTAAGAAAGAGGTGGAGTCCAGATCAGTAGTTTGCCCCGCTCTCAGACCCCACTCCCCTCCTCCAGCTGAGAATAGACCCCAGGAGTCCAGGTGCTCAGCCCCTCCCCCGCTGCTGCTCTAACCACTAGGCAACTTCCCTCCCAGAGCTGGGACTAGAACCCAGGAATCCTGACTCCCAGCCCCGCCCCCGCTGCTGCTCTAACCACTACACATGCTGCCCCCTCTGAGAAGTATTAGCAGGCCCTGGACGAATGTTGGAGTGCAAATAGCAGTGTCACCCTGCCCAGACTGTGAGAATGAGGCAGGAAAATTGAGGACAATCGAGATCTTTGCTCCCACAGCGAATGATTCCCCCGAGAATCAGACACGGGGGATTTGTCTACACTGCAAAGCCTCCGAGCCTAGATCAATTGACTTGGGCTTGCAGAGTGAAACCGTAGCACAAACAATCCCACTCAGGCTGGAGCCTGGGTGCTGGAACCCAGCGAGTGGGGAGAATCTGGAAGCCTCGGCTCCCGTCCGTCTATTGACCTCGGAGACGCAGCGCCAGGGGGTTTCTTGGCAGTGTAGACACACCCAGTGCTTTTATCTATGGACTCTAGCTGGCCCTTATCACTGCAGTGTCTGAGCACCCCACCCTCTGCAATGTATTTACCTTCCCATGCCCCCATGTGGCAGGGCCACTATCTCCATTGCACACAGGGGAAACTGAGGCACAGGAAGCTAAGCATCTTACCCCAGGTCACACAAGGAGTCTGCAGCAAAGCAGGGACTAGCACCCAGGTCTCCCAAGCTCTAGCCTGGTGCCCTAACCACTGGGCCAGCTGGGCATAACCAGCCCCTCATCGTGTATTATCCCCATTTGGCACTGGCATCCGGGATGCCATTGTGTGTCAGGCAGCAGCTGCTAGAGGTCTCACTTCTATGCGCCCCCCCGAGGGGCACCCTGTGCCACCCCCTGCTCACGCCCCTTGGAAGCGTTAACCCAGAGCCCCCTCGCAGCTGGCCACGTCAGCAGGGGGCCGAGGGGAAGAGACAGAGCTCTGTGCAAGGTGCTGCAGGGATCCCTGGCCGTGGGCATGGGGGTGATGGTGGTGAAAGATCTAGGATTGGCACCTAGCTCAGGGACTTCCATTCCATCTCTCGTCCCAGCACCCAGCCCCATGCTGGGCAAAACCTCCTCCCTCCAGCCCCCAGGCTGCCCTGCTCACCCCGCGGATCGCAATCTGCAGGGGCTTCGACCTGAGTAGCGATCAGGGGCTGGAGATGAATGTGTCAGGTCACCATCCCAGCCAGGAGAGGAATTATCCCCTCTCCCTTGCCCCATCTGGTTCCCCTTGTGCCCCCAGCCCTATGCCCCCCCCCCCCAGGGTACCTGACAGGTAGCAGTTGAGAAGCCACAGGCTGGCAGGGCTGATGGGGTGGCCATGGGGTCTGGTCCTGTCCCTCGGGGCCATGGCCGTGTGGCACTTAGATCAGCGCGTCCATCCCCTGCTGTGCTCCGCTCCCCGCCGGCTGCCTCGCTCTGTCTGTTCCCTTCTGAACTCGCCTTTAGTCCCCTCCCTCTCCCGAATCCAGGGCAGGGCTCAATGGAAACGAGCACAGGCGACGGTGCCCCCCCTGCTCAGTGCAAGCTGCCGGGGCCCAGTTCTCACCCCCCCCCCCACCCAACACCTTGCGGAAAGAGAATAGGGACAGTGACTGCCAGAGTGGAGCACAGCAGGGGCCCATCTAGCCCGGTATCCTGCCTCCAGGCCACCGCCAGCATGGAAGAGACCCCAGGATACCCTGCCCCCAGGGAACTTTCCTCCTGACCCTCCCCCTGTAGCAACCACCTCATGAGTCCCTCCCTGTAGACCCAGGGCCCTGCCAACGTGGATTTAAGGTGCCAGCACCAGGGTTCTTCAGACCATCCCACCCATCCCCCTGGACCTCAGGGGACCCCCCCCCCCAGGATGACTTTCCTTAGCTCAGGCCGTTCCTGACCCCCCTGCTGAGGCTGCCAGTGTGGGGGACTCTCCGTGCCAGTTGCAAGGGTGGTTTCTGTCGCGGGTGGGGAGCTCCTCAGACGTGGAGGTGAAAGGCTCAGCATCCCATTCCCAATTCTCCAGGCCGCACCCCTGGCATATGTGTGTGATGACTCCCCAGCGGTCAGCAGTAGCGTTTGAACCCCTGTGCCCTTCAGCATGGCTGCACATGCCTCTCCCACTGGCAGCGGTAGAAAGCTGTTATCCTGCATATGGAACTAGAGGGAGACAGGACACACGCTTTACAGCTGTGCGTTCCACCACCCACAGCAGAGAAGCTGGCCTTGTACCACTTTAACTACCCTGCTATCACAGGTGCTGACTTTCCAATGTGCTGGGGGCTACTAGACCCCCGGCTCTGCCCCAGGCCCTGCCCCCACTCCATGCCTTCCTCCCCGGCCCCACCCCCACCCGCCTCTTCCCACCCCTGCCCTGCTCCTGCCTCTTCCTGCCCCGTTCCACCCCTCCCCCGAGCACACCGTGTCCTCACTCCTCCCCAGAGCCTCCTGCACGCTGCGAAACAGCTGATTGTGGCGGGTGGGAGGTGCAGTGCAGTGCAGGGCGGGGCCTACTGGCGGGCAGAAGGAGCTGGGGGGAGGGGAGGTTCTGATAGGGAAGTTGCCCCATTTTTTCCCCATGGATGCTCCAGCCTTGGAGCACCCATGGAGTCAGCGCCTCCGCCTGCTACTCTTAAAGCAGTTCAGTGTTTGGGTACAGACAAGGCCTGACTGTGACTTGGCCCAACATTTATGAGTGTCTGGATTAGCATTTAGCAAACACTGGAGTAAAAATTCTGGTGTATATGTAACTTTAGTGTTACCTGCCAGCTCTGTGTTCTTGGGGAACCAGGGCGCAGTTCCCAGCCTGTCTGACTCACGAAGGACACCCCTCCCCCCAGCCTCTGCTTGAATCAAAGCTGATCAGAAGAAAGACTTACAAAAAGCAATGAAAAGGCCGTGGGAGACACACCTGAACCCCTCCGGACAAGGGTGACAGGATTAAGGCAACTCCCCTAGGCTCATCTGCATCAAGGATGGGACAGGGAGGCATCTCCATTAGCACACAGACTGGAGAGCAGAGATTCCAAGGCAAGAACCACACTGAACTCTGGGACCAGAAGAGCAGGGAAGCAGTGCATGATGGGGGATCTCTGCCCCAGATGTTAACGAGCCCATGCCTGCATGCCCCCAGCTCAGCAGTTATCCGACCAATTCAATTCAAGTCTCTGGAGAACATCCACAGCTGGGATGGGTCGTCCAGAGCTTCACTTTGCAGCAGGGTTTCTCCAGAAGTAAGAAACAGGATTGAAGACCAAAAGGAGGGGTTTCCAGGGCCTTTTATATTCTCTCTCGTGGGCAGAAACCCCTTGGTTCTCCTGTGCAAAATCACAGCAACAAGATGGAGTTTGGAGTCACATGTCCATGATGACTCAGTTCTTTACAGGCTGATGCCGTTGTTTACATGTTAGTTCCCAGGAAAGCTCGGATGTGGATTGGCATCTCCCAAAGTTCATTGTCAGTTAAGTGTTTCCTGACTGGGCACTTACTGAGAATAGTCCCCTCTCAAGAAGCTGACCAAACGCTTCACTGAGGCTAGGTAGAATCAAAACACATTGAGATACAAGTACATAGCCAATATTCCTAACTTCAACTACAAAAATGACACACCCTTGCAAATACCATAATCATCACCAGCAAATCATAACCTTTCCATAGACACCTTACGGGACCTCCTTTGTACAAGATCTGGTGCAACTATAGGACCTTGGTTGCAACAATGAGCTATATGGTCACAGTTCATGTCAATAACGTCACACTGAAGCTGCCTAATTGCATTGTGAGCTCTCTGGAAGGAACACCACCCATAGCCAGGAGTGAGCAGTTCCTATCGTCTAGTCTGAACAAAACAACTTTGGTATTCTCCCTCGTTTGCGCATAGACAAATCTAGTGTTCTCCCTTGAACCATTGTTGTTTCCCTATCGAAAAAAAACCCCTACCCATGCTCGAGTAAGTGCTCTGATGCCTGGATCCAACACCTGCATCAGTTCCATTGGGACTTCATCTTCTTCTGACTGAAAATGCTGGGGGCTCTGCCTGTCTCCAGCACTCTGGACCCTCAGCTACTGCCACCACCTGGGACCTCCAATCAAGTCAAGCTTCACGGCGTGGTGAGAACCCAGCTCTATCTCTCTCGCTCGCTCTAGGTGTAGCCTTCTGACCTGACTTGTGTGATCAGTTCTAGTTTTCTAAACCTGACTTTTATAACCAAGTTTCAGTTAGATTTAATATAACTGTTTTGTTTGGTTGGTTCCCCTGCGGTTATTACCCGGCAATAAATCACTTTCATGGTTAAGCTAGTTGCTTCTCTCTCTCCCTCCCCCCGGGGTGTTCTTTGGCTTCCCCTTTCGCTCTGCAGCAACGCTCCTCGTACTTAAGCTAAAGCTCCCTGCAGCACCCAAAAATCCTGGGGGGTTGGCTCATCAAGTGGGTTACAGCCAGAGCAATTGGAACGTGAAAGTGGGGATAGGGACGTGCGGAACCTGGGACATGTGAGGGTGGCAGATTGAAAGTGCTGCTCGACCCAGCCTGCTCAGGCGTACGCTATTGCGGTGCCCGTGGCATATGAGGGTGACAGCTTGGAAGTGCTGCTCGACCCAGCCTGCTGAGTCCAGGGACATATAAGGGGCCAGCTTGGGAGTGCTGATTAACCAGCCGCGCTCTGTTAATGGGTGGGTGGGTGTTTGGCTGACTTGGGGGCTGGAAGAACGGAGCCCTGGGGAACCTAGGTCCTGCAGGACAGCTCCATTGGGAGGGAACTTGCAGAAGGGAGAAGCAGAGCTCCGTGTGAGAACACAAGTGACACAGGCAGAACACTGACAGCATTACAGAACCCTACCCCCAGAAGAGTGACCCTAATAAAGGAGCGTACCCAAAAGTAACGAGCAAATCTGGTAACATTAGAGCCCGAGTCTGATTTACCCTCCTCTGGTGTGCATGGTAGGTAATTACACAGTAATTATAATGAAAGACCAATTATTAGAAAACCTCAGCCCTTACGAATGCTTTACGTAGGCAGGTAGATCGATCGATTGATCGATCAGTGGCTCTCAACCTTTCCTGACTACTGTACCCCTTGCAGGAGTCTGATTTGTCTTGCTGCCTGCCAAGTTTCACCTCATTTAAAAACGACTCGCTTACAAAATCAGACACAAAATCCGAAAGTGTCACAGCCACTGTCACTGAAACCTTGCTGCCTTTCTCATTTTTACCATGTAATTATAAACCAATTGGAATATAAATATTATACTTACATTCAGTGTATAGTGCATCGAGCAGTATAAACAAGTCATTGTCTGTATGAAATTGTAGTTTGTACTGACTAGTCTGTAGTAACACTATGCAAGTATCTGGATGAGTTGATGTGCCCCCTGGAAGATCTCTGCGTACTCCCAAGGGCACGTGTACCCCTGGTTGAGAACCACTGAGAGAGAGCGAGAGAGAAGGGGGTAAGGGGACAGCTAGAGGGGGTGAATGGGGATAGATCGATACTGTCGATGTGTATCTGGAACCCATTAGCCGTCCAGTCCTCTACTCTACCACTTGTCAACGTTCTTGTTGTCCATTTAAAGGGCCAGCCCTTCCCTAACATGCCTGGCTTCGATGCTTTGCTAAGGCTGATGTGTTCATTTTTTAACCCAGCTCTCTTGTTTCTACAAGGGAGGTTAGGGCCCATCTGGGGTTCTCAGATTTCCAGGCAGTGACCATAACTAAAACACAGGGAAACAGGACACCTGAGTTCTATTCCCAACGCTGCCACTGCCTGCTTGGGTGACCAGTGAGTCGCTGCCCCACTCTGTGCCTCTGTTTCCCCATCTGTGAAATGGGGGTAAGGATACTTACTGCCTTTGTAAAGCACTTTGAGCTCTACTGAGAAGAGCCAGGGATTATTATTATTTGTGTATCAGGAGCAGGTCTGGGCTCCAGCTGAGAGGGGGACTCCTGGTACTTGGTGCTGCACAGAGACAGTCCCTGCCCCCAAAGAACTCCATCGAAATGGCAGGATGAGATGGTAAACTGAGGCACAAAGCGAGGAAGGGCCGTATCCCGGTCACACAGCGAGCTGGGACTAGAACCCAGGGGTCCTGAGGACCAGCCCAAGCTCCTTCTCTAGCTGTTGCTGGCAGCAGCTCAGTTAAAACGATGCAGGAAGCGGTTAGCAGGAGCTGGCTCGTATCCCGGGACCAGCTCGTCCGTGCCAAGCTCCCCGGCCCGGGTAATACCGGGCCGCTGCTGCTTTAGCCTGGGGCAACCCCCTCGCAGGGGCCGCAAAGCAGCCCGCGGGCCGCCAGAGCCAGGGACCGACCAGCCCCCGGCGGCGCAGCCCCGATCGCCCGGGAGGAACCGGCTCAGCAGCCCGGGCCGCCTGGGAGGGACGGGGGGAGGATCCCTCAGGGACAGGGGTAAAATTCCAAACCCTTTCTGCAAACGTAGACGGCGAAGGCGACCTTGGCTGATCCAGCCCCGGTGGGGAGGGATTGACACGACTTCCCCCTCCCCTGGGGGGTTGGGGGGCTGGTAGTGCTGAGCGCTCACCCTGCCCGGGTCATTCACTTTACACCCGCTGATAACGGTGCCAAGGGGCGCTGAGGGGTGGGTCTAAACTGGGGTTTTCTGAAGTGCCTAATTGGTCACCATTCATTCATATTATTGCTCCGGCAGGGCCTAGGGACTAGGGGAGAGCTGGCCCCCGCTGTGCCAGACACCACGCAGACCCCCACTGAGATCCGGGCCCCCGCTGTGCCAATCACTATATTACCAGAGGGCAGCGGACAATCCCTGCACCAAAAAGCCTACAATCTAAATAACGAACCATCCCCAGGGCAGTAAAGAGCCCGATTCAAAGGGGTTTTAGTGCCTAACTCCCTTTGGCTCTGTTGAAAATCCCAGTCACGATTTCCAGCTTGGCTCAGGGCCCGAGTCCCCGGGGGTTCGCTGGCTCAGCACATCGCGAAGCAGGGCTACATTGGCGTTATGCTCGTGTAAATGATGGTGCCAGGAGGGCAATGGTGCCCATCATTCCGCCTTGCGCGGCTGGGGGAGAACCCAGGGTGGGGGGCAGCGTGTGGGGGGGGGGAACAGCCCCTGCGGTCCCATTATTAGCCCCAGCAGGGCTCTGCTCCATGATGCTCTGTTCTCTTCCTGGTCACAGCACCCGAGAGCCTCCGGAGGGGCCCAGCCCGGCTGCCAGCCAAACCAACCGCACAATGACCACGGCCTCAGTCCCGCGGGGGCAGCAGGATCGGGTCCCCTGTGGGACCTGGGGCGAGGTTTGTCCCTGGCGCGGCGCCGAACCTGGCCAGCCAACGCTGCCGGGTGGTGGTGGCCGAGGAGTTTGTGGACGGTGCCTGCCGGGCAGCCCCGCCTGCCAGGTGCCTGGAGCAATGCCGCTGAGCCGGCCCGTGTTTCAGCTGCAGAAGCTCCTCGGACAGGCGGGCAGGTCCCTGGGGCTGGCACGAGTCAGCAGCACCGCGGCGCCGGGCAGCATGGACAGAGGTACGTGACCCCCCCACCCCCCCGGCCGCCAGAGCCCCCCCCTCCGCCCCGGAGCTGGGCCTGTGGGGCAGAGCCCTGGAGGCTGCTGCCCCATAGCGGCACGGGCAGGGACTCGCGTGTGCACGATCCTGGCTGGGATCCGGATCCCGGCCCCTTGGTTCCACCCCCACGGGGATGGGGTGGGCTGGACCGGCTGTAGCGACCTTGCACACTCCTGCCCAGCCGCTCACCCGGGGTCGGTTGTGGTATTTGCGGGGAGGGGGGCAGCCAGTGATGAGCTGCCAAAATCTTAACAACCGGTTCCCTAACCGGTCTTCGGCGGCGGGTCCTTCACTCGTTCCGGGACTTCGGTGGCACTTCGGCGGCAGGTCCTTCGGTGCCGCCAGACACCAGGAGCCGCCAGTGAAGGACCCGCCACCAAAGACTTGGAGCGCCACCCCGTGAGTACAAGCCCCACGTGTTTTTTTTAATCATCTCCTGGGGCCCCGTCAAAATCGGGCTCTGCACTTCCTAAAGCCGGCCCTGCACATGGGGGTTGCAAAATTGTATCGGGGGCCAGGAAGGGAAGGCTGTGCCTCCCAAAACAGCTTGGTCCCCCCCCCCCGAACCTGCAACCCATCAACCCCCCCTGCACCTTGTCCCCTGACCCTCCTCCTCCCAAGACCCCACCCCACCCCTAACTGCCTCCCAGGACCCCACCCTCATTGCCCTGCTCCCTGTCCTGACTGTCCCGACCACATCCACCACTACCCCGACAGACCCCTGGAACTCCCATGCCTACCCAACCCCTCCTGCTCCCCATCCCCTGACTGCCCCCCGCGTCTTATCCAACCCTCCTCCCTGCCCTGGCCCCCTTACCATACTGCTCAGGGCAGCGTGTGAGGATGCTGCACAGCCTGCTGGTAAGCCCCCTTACCTTGCCACTCCAATCCCATAAGTGTGCTCAGACCTCGCCTGCCGGATTGGGCCCCTCTAGGTGAGCTCAGGCAGAAGGAGGAGGAGGACTATGACCTCCCTCATGACTTTTGACCTGGCGGTTAGGGTACCCACCTGGGATGTGGGAGGCCCCCGGTTCAAGTCCCCTCTTCACCTGACGGGGAGAAGGGATTTAAACTTCTCCTGTGGGTGCCTGAACTGTGGGGCTCTGTCAGAAGCTAGCCCTTTGCTCGTGTTCTCTGCTCTCCCAAACACCCCCCCTCCTTGCCACTTTCCTAGACATAAACATTTTTTAAAACTCTTCTGTTAAAATGAAGCTTTGTAAACCATCAGCCTTGGTTTAGTATCCATGGGTGCAGGGCCGGCTCCAGGCACCAGCGCAGCAAGCAGGTGCCTGGGGCGGCCAATGAAGAGGGGTGGCACGTTCGGCTCTTCGGCGGCAGGTCCCTCAGTCTCAGAGGAAAGGACCTGCCGCCAAATTGCTGCCAAAGAATGGAGCGGCGCGGTGGAGCTGCCCCCGAAGTGCCGCCAGTCGCGGTCGCGGCATTTTTTTTTTCCCCTGCCGCTTGGGGCAGCAAAAACCTTGAAGCCGGCCCTGCACGGGTGCCCCCAGCACGCTTCCAGTCCCCCAAAGCCCGTCTTCTGCACTGCGAAGCCCTCTCCTGGACAGTTCAGTTATTAACGCTGCGTTGTTCCTGGACAGCCAGTATTCAGCAGTTTGCTACTTTCACCGGACTTGCCGAACAGTTCAGTTTAAACTAAGCCAAGTGGGTTGGTTGAGATTAAAAAATGAAACCAGTCTGGTTACAAAAGAAGACAGGATTGTAAGTGAATTCAAGGACAGGCGCTAAAGCCGGAGATGGCGACAAGGAAATAAAAGTGAAAATGCACATCCAAGTCTGGATAGTAGAAAGACAAGGTGGGGGAGGTGATAGCTTTTATTGGACCAACGTCTGCTGAGAGAGACGAGCTTACGCAGGGCTCTTCTTCGGGTCTGGTTTGTCCAATACCTCACCCACCTTGGCTCTCTAAAACTTACTAGATTACGTTTTGGTTCAAGGCTGGGTTAAAATGGCCTCTCTCACCCCCAGTCTTCCAGCCAGATGGTGAGTGACCCTTTCCCTGGCCAGGATCTCTCCCCCAGGCCAGAAGGTGCTGGCGCCTTTGTCTTAGTGGAAAGAGAGAGAACTGGGGTTTTCTGCCCCTTTCTTTTATAGTCCCATCCATCTTCTGATAATTACTCCTCCAAGCAAAAATTTTTTCAAACAGTAAAGGTGTCGACCTGGAGTCTGGGGGCAAAGGAGGTTCTGAGCCCTTTCTGCTCATCTCTGTTTGCTGAGATTTAAATTTGCTTCTGTCTCCTGCTCCTTCTCCCGCACACCCCGCCCCCAAGGACCCTGTTTATCACTTACATGTAAGTTGAGGTAAACACTCATCCCTCTGAGGACAGACCTGTTGCCTAGGCAGGGCTGGCTGGTTTCGAAGGTGGGCTAATAACCTTGGGAAGATTTCATGATAATGTTGCCACACTCATTTCACCATGTCATTAACCAGCGGGTTATCAGTTTTCTAATGGGGCCTCGCACGGCATTTTGTACAAAGCTTATCACAACCGTGCGTAGGGTGGGACTGCAGGGCTGCGTTTGGCGGTAGATCCCCCTGTGGCCGTGTCCAGATTAGGATGACCAGACAGCGAATGTGAAAAATTGGGACGGGTGTGGGGGGTAATAGTAGCCTATATAAGAAAAAGACCCAAAATCGGGACATCTGGTCACCCTAGTCCAGATGGGATGTTGGATCGAGTTACCTGGCTCAGTCGAACTAACTC
Source organism: Mauremys mutica (assembly GCF_020497125.1). Lineage (NCBI taxonomy): Eukaryota > Metazoa > Chordata > Testudines > Geoemydidae > Mauremys > Mauremys mutica. The sequence continues at coordinate 20,787,555 of NC_059088.1, read as the reverse complement.
CGTCCAACAGTCTAGTCAGGCCAAAGCAGTTGACCTGTAGCACATGCGGAACTGGTTGGGTTAAAGCTGAGGCTGTAACTCGACCTATTCAAACTGAGCCGAAGGCTTTAGACTGTGTCTACATTGGTGCTAAATGGGGTTTTCAGTTGGGTTAAACTCAATAGGAAAAAAACCACTGTTTTCTCTATCTACTCAGCGTCCGTTCTGGTATAACTCTGCTGTGAGGCGGTGCGGGAGTGGGGGTGTGATTTTTATTTGTACAGATAGTCATTCTGGCACAATCCCAGTTGTGGATGCAGTTATACTGGTGTGAGGGTGCCTCAGGCTGGGGTGACTTACTCCCTTTCCTGTACTGACGTCGTTAAGCTGGGACAACTCGTGTGTAGACTGAGCCCCTTGGCTAGACAAGGTCTGCACTACAGCCCGACCTGCTGATGTGACTGTGGAGGTGGTAAGCTGCATCCACACTGGGTGAGGTTTCACCTGGGCTGAGCTACCCCTGTGCCTTTTTTAAACCTTTCCCCCTCGTCTAGAGAGAGCCGCAGGTGCTGGAGCAATGCTGGGAGATCTCCCGGCAATAACCCTCAGTGCTGGACGAGGCCCTGTCTACAGGCCCATGGCCAGCTGTGGGGAAAATTCACCTCCACGCTCTGTATCCAGGCAGACTCTCTCTCTCTGCCCTTGGATACAGCTCACAGCAGTCAGAGGGGTTGCACCCAACTTTACGGTGTGTGAACAAGAGCAGAATTTGGTGCACCCCCCACCCCTCCGGTGACTGGCACAGCTTGAACCCTGCTCCAGCATGTCAGGAGCAAATGAATCCTGTGTCTGGAAAATCAATGGTTAAAGGAACAACCCGGCTCTGCCGTTGCCTTGTAGGGGCCAGATTTTGCCCACGAGTGACTCCTACTAAAGCCTGATTCTTGTCACAGGTCAGGGCACCTGCACCTCACTGTCCCGGCAAGGGCGCCCGCTCCGACTTCCAGCTCCCCCGGTTATCATCTCTCTAGGGTGGAGACATGAGTCTCTCTCCTTGCTGGCTGGGGTCTCTCCAGGCTGCTGCAGCTCGCTGCCTTCCCTGTGTTGTTAGTCTGCTGAAGCCGGCCTGCTGGCTTTCCCCTCAGAGACTAATAACAGTGGAATTGCTACAATTATAAGTTACCGCATGGTTCTTCAGTGCTTAATTGGTAAAGAAAGAGGTGCCGGGGTTCAAGCAATTAGATGCCAGAGCCCAAGCAATTTTTTTACTTTCAGAACTAACGCGGCAAGCCCAGCGGTGCCGGGGCTCTGAACCGCCAGGCCCAGCGGTGCCGGGGCTCTGAACCGCCAGGCCCAGCGGTGCCGGGTCTCTGAACCGCCAGGCCCAGCGGTGCCGGGGCTCTGAACCGCCAGGCCCAGCAGTGCCAGGGCTCAGCCCTGGCAAGCCCTGGCACGAATTAGGCACTGCAGTTCTTCCTACACGAGCCTATTAATTCAAGTAACAGCGTTGCAGAGAAAAAATGAAAAAAAAAACAAAAAACAATTTAAAAACCTAAACGCCTGCTAATAAGCTTCCCAGAGATCACCCCCTCCAATGTAGGCTCTGGCAGGAGCAGCCCTTCCCAGCCTCGCCCAGGGGTTTCTCTGCGGTGTCAAGTTCATCCTGCTCTTTGCTCAGAAGAGAACACTGAGAGTCATTCCTTTATCCAGTTGGGATCTTTGAAGTGCCCTTGGACAGGGAACCCGCCAGACAACACAATCTCTGCTCCATCTAAAGGGTAGATGGAGATGGGTCGTTTGCATTTCCCTCAGCCTCCAAGTATTCCCTTTGGAAATCCACTTCCCATGTATTGTCCCAAAACGTCCCCTGAAATTTCTAGTATCTTCCAGAAATTGCATTAGTCAGGGCCATCCTCCCAGAGAAGTGCTGTACAATCCCACAATAGCACACAAACACTGGCGTTGTCAATACCCTGGACTCCCAAAATACTTCAACTTCAGTCAGTTGGGTTTAACGTAATTCCAGATTTGCCCAAGAGATGGTCAGATCTGTCACAATTCTGATTTACACAAAGGCCCTTTTATACGGCCCTGGCCCTGGCGGTGTAAAGGGGTGTGAAGTGCAGGTTCTCACTGAGAGCCGTGTACAGGGCCTCGGTGCAGCTAGGAATCATCTCACACGGGGAGGAGACTGGACCATGTGACGGACTGCAAGGGCCGATCTGCAGCCTGTGGATGACCCCCCCCCCGACTCTCCGTCCCTGTGATGGGGGGAGCAGAGGGGCTGATGGGGGAGGAGGCTTGCGAGGGGAGCGGAAGAAGTGACGGCTGGTTTCTGCTTTCCACAAAGGAAACGTCATTTCCCACAAGGACATGAAAGTGCTGGTCGACAGCGGGAATGCTCGGATTATCGACGTGCGGTTGCCAGGGGAGGTGGCGAACGGCCATATCGCCAACTCGGTCAATATTCCAGGTGAGGGGTTGCTGTGGGTGCCAGCAACCAGGGCTTCGATTGCACATAGAGAAAGCGCCCCCCACTGCAGAAGGCAACATGTAGTGTCATAGACCAGGGCGTGAGCGGTCAGGCCTAGCGGTCAGAGCCAGAGTCAGGAACCAGGAGTCAGAGCCAAGGGTCAAAGCTGAGACAGGAACTGAGCAGGGCTGGAAACAAGGCGGGCACAGGAGTGATCGCAGCTGCAGGCAGAAGCATGGAGGAGTCAGCGACCTGCCGCTGAGTTGAAATGCAGATCCGTAGTCTCCTTGTAGCCAATGGAAGAGCCAATTAGGCGATTCTGCCGCAGCCCAGCTGGGCTCCTTAGCCTGCCTGAGGGCTGAGCCAGCCAGCCCCAGGTCAGCTGCAAGGACTCAGGCCCATCGTTCCTGATAGGTAGCACTAGAGCCCCAGAGAAAGTGGAGTTAGTAACTCAGCAGGGGGTGCTCTTTCCTCCCTGCTCTCCAGTGTGCCGGGGGTGCTATGCTGGGGAAGTGACATGAGACCAAAGCTGGATCATTAGAGACCCTACGTGTGCGCAAGCAGATGGGTGTGTAGAGGGCTTTCCCTTCACCCCTTCCCCTGGTTCTTGTCACACAGCCAGAAAGCAGGAGACCAGAAGTCCGACGTGCAGGCAATGCCGTGTTTGTTGGGGTTAGTTTAAAGGCAGCATGTCAGTAACTCTGACACTGCAGAGCCTTGTTTCCCAGTGTTCCGTTCTCTCCCCACTTCAGCAGGCAGAATTATCCCTGAAATGCAGGCGTGGGGCCCCACCCCTTACAGTTGAGGGTCATGTTCCATTTTGGGGGTCAGGAGTCTGGGGGTTTTGCCCCACCTCTTTGGTATCCCATGGGAGGGGTGAGGAGTGAGGTTGTGCTATGGTCAGGAACGGGTGCTGCTTTTTTTTAGCCTTTTAGTGTTTTATATCTTCCCCCCAATCCCCTCCCGACTGGTTGTTTGACCAGAGATAGAAGCTGAGGCAATGTGAACATGTGCGCTCCTATATTATACTTTCATTATACCCAGTAACACTTGAACGGTTCTTATCTGTTCCCGCTACACTAACCAACCTAGCTGGCTAGGCAGAAGCAACATGCACAGTGTCTGTCCTTTGTTTACACATATTAGTAAGAATATAAATATATCAAAAATTAAATGAGCGAACAAGACCTAAAATTGTATCTCAGGCAAAAATACAGGCCTGAATTGTGCATTATTACTAGCACTCCTAACAGGGTGTATCCTGGCTAAATTCCAGCTCAGGGAATTGTCTCTTCTTCCTTAAACTACCTTGGTGGTTTTAAATGGATGCAGGCGTCTACTTCACTTCCTGTCCTGAAGGGACGTGCAGAGTTTCCGTGTCTTGCTCATTTGCTGTGTTTCACCACAGAGGGTGCTGCATTTCAGGAGTGGGAAAAGCGGTGGCTTGTGTCCCTTTGTAAAGCACGTGGGACTTGCATGCATAAACATAAGAGCATCCTCGCTTGTATTTATGGAGCAGTGTAGCAATCGCCCACAATCATCATCATCATCATCAGGATTTAGCTCCGCAACTTCAGCATCAAGATACAGACCTTTACCACTTGTGCTAAAGGAGTAACTCCATTAGATAGTAGCAGCAGTAGGCTTTTATCCTCTACCGGACCAGCCAGTGTCACATCCCCATCTAGTGCGGATGTGACACACCTATCCCCAGGGTGATACACCACCCTGTTGATCGCGGTCATCTCTCTCTCTTTTCCCCCATCCAGTGGCAGAAGTCGAGGAAGCCCTGAAAATGGACCCTGAGACATTTAAGATGAAGTATGGCGTGGACAAGCCACGGGTGGATGACGAGAACTTGATCTTCCACTGTCAGATGGGCAGGAGAGGGGCTCAGGCCACAGAGATCGCCATAACCCTCGGCTACGCCAAGTGAGCCTGCCCCTGCCCGCTGGGCCCTTGTACCATGGGGTGCCAGACGTACCACGGGCTCTGTGGTTTTGGATGCAAGGGCTCCAGCCCTTCTGAGCTGAGCTCTCATGTATAGGGTTATTAATGGAGAAATCGTTGGGTCTGGTGGAGAAAGAGAGGCCTCAGATATCCCTCAGCACCGATCATGCTTATACTGGTGTATTCTGGAGTAAACCCACTGGAGGGGATGGTGGTACTCCAGATTCTCACCAGGGCCACAGAGACCAAGTCTTTGTTAGCTATTGAGAGAGAGGACAGAGTAATTCCTAGCTAACCCCATAGGGAATGTTCCCACAGCTACCTTGGTTCCTCAGAGACCCTTCAAATTCATCCATATGACCCTGTGCTGGGGGCAGGTTATTTCTCAAAGTACTGGGCACAGCTCCGCCTCTGATATTCTGGTCACACTTGGGTTTCTGGCCCCTGGGCAGTCACAGCTTGGCTGGGTCTGACTGTTCCACTCCAGAGGCAGCGGGTCCATCCAGCTGTGGATTGTCCCTCCCATCTCCCATTCTGAAGCCACATATCACTTCCTGTCTCTGCAGGGCCCGTAACTACGCAGGTGGCTACAAGGAATGGTCTGAGAAGGAAGTGAAGTGAAGTGGGAATGACTCTGCGAGGGCTGGTGTTTGTCCCTCCACGCCCAGCAGCTGGCTTGGCCCTGAGGACTCTTCCTTCGCTTCCTTGCTGCAACGTCGTCCCATTGCTGCTGATGCCCGGTGCTGGGATGGCAATGCTCTGGGCCCTGGTGGGCTCTTGGCTAACACACCTGTCTGAGAAGCTGCCAGTCTGCTTTCTGCCTCACCTTCCAATCCAGTGTCTCACCTGCTCCAAATGTAGTCACCCCCCCTGCCCCCGACAGCAGCTGGGGGGTTCAGGCACTTTATTGGGGATGGGGAGATATCTGCACCCCCCCATTCACTCCATCTCCCCTGGGAATCTGGGACCTTACCCGTATGCTTCCCATGGGGTAAGTCCTCCTCAGCTTAGATCTGATGGTCATTTCATTTGGGTAGATTTGATGGTCATTTTGCTATCCCATCTCGTTCTCCAGCTGAATCTGCTGCTTCCATCTGTAGCCTGTTATTTCTTTAACGTACTGGGTGCCCCTCAGCCATCTCTGCACGGGGGATTTTCTCTGCAGCCACGCCTGGAAAAAGAGAGCTCTCTAGCATTTCCTCTGATGTAGTACCCGGCTCTGATAAGGGGTGGGATGTACGTGATGGCAGCAAGGCAATAGTGGAAATTGCTCAGGGTCAGCCAGGTTTGATATTATACTAAACATGTTTAAAGTCTTTGTACGGATCTGTGTTTCTCAGCCTGTTCACTGGGAGAGCCCTTATTCACATTAAAAAAATTGCACAACCTCCCCAATGACAATAAAAAATGTCTCATTTCTGACCATGCTTAGGGCTGGTCTGCATGCAGAACTTGCATCGGCACAACTAGGTCTCTTGGGGGTGTGTGTGTGAAATATCCACCCTGCCCAGAGAGGTAGCTATGCCAACCTAACCCCCAGTGCAGTCAGAGCTAGACGGATGGAAGGGCCGAGTTACCACTTCTCGGGGAGGTGGATTATCTCCAGTGTTGAGAGAACCCTCCCAGCCCTATAGTGAGCATTTACACTGAACTGCTGCTGCTGGGTTTTAAGCACAGAACCTACCCTTAGCATATAGAATTGATGTGTGGGAGGTTGGAGAATACTTGATCTTGAAGGGTCAGGGTGTGTGGGGATGCGGGGAGCGAGACTTTTCTTTGGTTTAGACTGTAATAACATTTTCAATGCCTCACAACCCCACTGCTGGCCTTTCCTGACCTCCTGGGACAGTCATGACCCACCCATTGAAAAACCCTCATCTAGAGCATGACAAGCATCTCCTGGAGCTGTTCTGAATAATCCACGTGTGTTGTCACATCCTGGCAAACATGTCTCCCCGTGGCCGGCAGGAAGTGGAATGCAACCAACATGAGGCACCTTGCAGCTGATCCCAGCACCTCGGAGGCTCTGCTCCAGAGAGCCGTGGGCAACTCCAGAACACATGGAAGTTGGTTCTTTTTAAGCTATGATCTAAGCTCTTGTCTACACAAGAAAACTGCACTGGTTTAACGGCGTTGTCTGAAACTGAGCCAGTTACATCGCTGTCTCTGTGGATACTTATATTTCAGTTTAAGAGCAACTGATTTAGCTTAAGTCAGATTTAAGTTAAGTGCAAAAAGGCACTTAAACAGAACTAAGGCCTAGTCTACACAGTAAAGTTATAGTGGCAGGGGTGTGACACCTCCTCCCCCAGTGACATAGTGACGTTGACAAAAACCCTGGTGTAAATGCAGCTGCATCCTGCAGGTAGGTGGCCTTTATAGACCTTAGTCTGCTCTACACTCGAAAGGTTGATGTAAGCCACCGTGCACCAACCTCACTGTGTGTGTCTAGGCTCAAATTGTCTCCTGCTTACATGAAGTGCCCCATTAAGGCAATACTGGAAAACCACCTCCCCTACTGGCATTGCAGCCTGGGCGACCTCCAGCAGTCAACACAGTAGGAGAGCTGACCCTTCCAGTCCTCCAGCAGCTGTCCCACAATGCCCAACAGTGGCTGCTCTGGTCACAATTGTGAACTCCGTTACCCAGCCCACAGAGACTGGGAACAACTTCCCCTCCCCCACCTTTAAACACCCCCCCACCCCATATTTTTGAAATGCCTTTTCCTGATTGCCCAGCTGGGCGGGCACACCTAGCAGCTCGCCCTTGGTGTGTGCAATTGCCCAGCCGAGCACGCTGGCTACATGCTCCAAACACATTCTGGGCTAGAGCAGACTGGAGCTGTTGGAGCTCCTGGGCCTGTGGGGAGAAGCGGCTGTGGATCTCTATGAAGATTGCCGGGGGGATGCAGCCAGAGGGTACAACGGGGATCGGTAGCAGTGCCGGATGGAAGGGAAGAACCGCAGTGGGTAGACCCTGCGTCCAGGGAGCCCAACAATCGACCTGGTGCTGAGCCGCAGTCCTGCAGCTCTTACAGTGAGCTGCCTGCTCTATATGCAACCACCATAAATACCTCGGGGGAGCCCGAGACAGACCCCTGCTGTGGGAGGAGGAGGGGGAGACCCAGCGGCCGGGCACCTTTGCGTGAGCCAGCACCTGTTTGAGACGCTGCCACAGTCTAGCCAGTCCCACCAGGCAAGCATGGACGAGCCTGCTGAAGGGGAAGGACCTTGCGTAGTGCGTGCATGCATTTTCCCTGGCAATGTTTCCACACGCAGGTATCAACTTTTCATCATTTTACGTCTAGGAGAAGAGGAAGAGGTACAAGACCCAGAGAGAGCTGGCATCAGCCTTTCCTTCTGCTGGGTTAGGGGAGGCAGGGGAGAGGTTGTTTATGTACACGGGGATGTCTCATGTAGCCTCCTGAGAGATCTCGATGAAACTTTCACGGAGGTGTTGAGATGAGTTCCTGTCTGCATCCTGTAAAACTTGCCCATACCGGTATTGCCCTGGCCTCTCCTTTTGTCATTCAGTGTTGAACGCATTCTAAAACAATATGCATTTCCTCACCTTTTGGGGGCGAAGCCAGACTTTAAGGCACCTGCTCCCCTACTTGGTGTAAACTTTGCTTGTGCCAATCAGAAACGAACACAAACAGGTTTTGGGCCCCGTCCCCTATGACACTTCTATGATGTCATAGTTGGTACTTTATAGGCCTGCCTGCCATGTGCAGGCAGGGAGAGGAGAAAGAAAAACGAATCCTGTGTATCCGGTGTACACCCGTAACCGAGCCTGATCACCTCGAAGCCTCTCTCTCAGCTCACGTGTTTCAAACAGAGTTTCTACGTTTGCCGGTCGTTATGCGTTGGTTTGTATTTGTAAGTATCAGTTATTACTAAATGCTGCATCTTTGTTTATAAATATTGTTAGTAGATATTTTAGTCATTGTGTGTTTTAAGTTTCATTAACCCTATTAGCTAATCATACGCTGCTCCCTTACCCCTTGTAATTATCCCCAATAAAACTTTAAATTGATTAATTTTAGTTGTGTGTGTGTGTCTGCAGTTTGCATCATGACCCATACTCTCCTTGCATCCCTTACCAATATAGTCTATTGCCACGTGCAGCCTGGTAAATAACAGGCCTGCATTTTCTTTCGCCCCAGCGTGTACGTGGCAATCCACAGGAGGTACTTTGTGATCCTCTCCCACAGGTTTCTAGGGTAGCAGCCTTATTTCATCCTCTGCAGTAGAACACTTTCCCATGCCACTCGGCCATGAATTCAGCTGGCACCATTGCAGTAACAGGCTAGTGACACACAAACCCTGGCAGTTTTGGGACACCAGCAACAACTGTGCTCTGCACCTTTGTTACCCTTGTGAGCGAGCTGGCAGCTAAAATTACCACTGCCTGTGGAAAACTGTGCCAGGATTCAGCGCAGAAATAGGGACCAAAATGTTATTGTTTCATACAGCCAAAAATCTTACTGCCCTCTTCCTTTTCCCTGCAGCCTGGCCCCTGGCAGGCTGCACTCGCCATGGCAGGGACTGGAGCGAGGCACTCCAAAGCTAATCATCACAATCATTACAGTCAGCGTCATGTCTTATTACAACATTTTATGGGAATAAGGGAGGGGAGTTTTGAAACTTGCCCTTTCTGCTGTGATTGCAACAACCGTAGTGGAAAGAGAGCCTGAAGCACGGGCCTGGCGCAAGACCTGAGGCCTGAACCAAAATCAGCAAAAGTTACGCTATGAGCAACCCTGTCAAAAGCAGACGCTTGCCTGCAGATCAGCATCCAGTGCATGAATTCAGCACTGGTTTTGCTACTATTGCTAAATCACACTGAATATGTAACCAGCTGCCAGCACAAGAACAACCCCGCCTGGCACATGATAAGCTGGTTTGACAGAAGGGATGAAGAGGGATGTTTTGTCTGAAAGCTCAGGAGTAAAGTACAGACAGGTGGTGAGTAGGGATGTTTTGTTTGAAACCTCAGGAGAAAGGTAAAAGGGGAGGTAACAAACACGTCATGAAACACCTAAGTTGTTTGTCCCAGATTGTTGGTCTCAGTCTGTAAATGCTGAGATGCCTCGCTTTAACCCTTCGTGTGGCCTGGGGGCAGTGGAAAGTCCCGCCACTGACCAAGCCAGTCCTTTGTCACAAGAATACATGTATTAGTGTCCCTGTAGAGGCTCTGGGGTGCTAGTACCGTGCTTTCTCGGCAATATACCTGAAGGAACAAAATGGACACCGTGTAGAATCAAGCACGTGGGTTTATTACGCACAGCGCTGGTGGAGTGTCACTTTGCTTATTAGGCTCAGAGACACTCCCAAGCTATTGATTACAATTGATTATATGGAATATACATGGGCGGAGGGAAGTGACGGGGTGGGCGGTCCCGAGCCCCTGGATAGGCCTAGCAGCAAGACAAGATAAGCACAGTAAGCCAATAGTCTAAAGCAGGGGTCGGCAACCTTTCAGAAGTGGTGTGCCGAGTTGTCCTTTATTCACTCAGATTTAAGGTTTTGTGTGCCAGTAATATATTTTAACATTTTTAGAAGGTCTCTATCAGTCTATAATATATAACTAAACTATTGTTGTCTGTAAAGTAAATAAGGCTTTTAAAATGTTTAAGAAGCTTCATTTAAAATTAAATTAAAATGCAGAGCCCCCTGGACCGGTGACCAGGACCCGGGCAGTGTGAGTGTCACTGAAAATCAGCTCATGTGCCGCCTTCGGCACGCGTGCCATAGGTTGCCTACCCCGGTCTAAAGATTACATAATGTCTCCGCCCATGGGTTCAGGTTAACATGTAACATACTAGCAGCAAAGGGTCCCGTGTCACCTTATAGACTAACAGACATATTGGAGCATGAGCTTTCGTGGACGTCTGTTAGTCTATAAGGTGCCACAGGACTCTTTGCTGCTTTTACAGATCCAGACTAACATGGCCAGGGGCGCCAACTTATATGGGCTTGAGGGGCTTAAGCCCCAGGAATATTCAAGGCTGAGGGCTCTGCTCCACCAATATTTGGAGCTGGCTTTCTCCCCTGCCCCACCTCAGAGCTTCCCTGCCTGAAAGAAAACAGCCAGTGACTCTCTCCTTTGTTTGTGCTGCTTCTGCCTAAGGCTATAGAGATCAGCAGCCGGCAGCCTCTTGGAGCACCGGGGGAGGGGAAGAGGGAGAGAGGAGAAGGAAGGAGGCACACAGGTGCTTGGGAGCTCTCTCCCCTGCCCCCCTGGGGCAGCAGCAGGGGTGGGGAGGCCACACATGATGGCAACCCCCCCCCCCGCCCCGTTGTGATGAACTGGGAATGTTCTTAATGTTTTCTCTGAATACTGTGTTGGTGCCTCAGTGTCCCCTACGCAGTTCTTTGCTGCAGAGCAAAAGGCCAGTGCACCTAAATGCCTGGCACTCTGTATCCTAGCAACTGATGGCCTGGGCCCCGCCTCTGAAAAGGTGCCAGCTGAAGGTGATGGAGACAAAGAGGTCAGGTGACCTCCTGGCCCGGAAAGGGGCTGAGCAGAGGAGGGGGTGGTTAATCTGGAGCTGGCTGGGGATGAGGAGTGAAGTGCAGGGGGGGAGTCCTGCCTCACTGCCCCCCAGGATGGACCCGGCTGAGGGGTCTGGTTCGCTGTACCTACAAGCTCTGTTTTAGACCCCATTCCTGTCATCGAATAAACCTCTGTTTTACTGGCTGGCTGAGAGTTACGTCTGACTGTGAAGTGGGGGTGCAGGACCCTCTGGCTTCCCCAGGACCCCACTGGGGCGGGCTCGCTGTGGGAAGCGCACGGAGGGGCAGAGGATGCTGAATGCTCCAAGGAGAGACCCAGGAGGTGAAGCCGTATGAGCTTCTTGCCCTGGAGACAGTCTGCTCCGAGGCAGAGGAGGCTCCCCAAGGTCCTGCCTGGCTTTGTGGGGAGCAGTTCCAGAGCATTGCCTAGGGACTCCGTGACACCCGGTACCCACCATAGGGGAGGTGAGTGGGCTTTCTGGACCTGAGAGAGTCCCTAGGAACATGTGCAGTGACTGTGGTGCAGAGTGAGTGTGCTGCAGGGAGGGGGGAGAGGAAGGGGGAGAGAAGGGGTCCCTCCCCTGGAGCTAGCTGCTGCTGGTAACAGGGTGGGGGGGGAGTCCTCTCTAGCCCTGGGGCAGTCTGTCTGCATCCCAAGTTCCTTATCCCCAGCCCTGTGCCCCCAGCACCCCAACCCTGAGCACCCACCTGCACTGTGAACCCCTCATCCCCAGCCCCACCCCAGAGCTCTCACCTGAGGGGAAAAACGTGCAACTTAAATTTGGTGGTCAGTTTGGAGTATCATTGTGTTTAGCACAATACTTGATTATTTTACACCCCTTTAAAGTATATAACTAGTCGTATACAGGTGTTACAAAGTGGGAATGTTCTTCTCTGAATACTGTGTGGGTGCCTCAGTTTCCCCAATGCATTTCTCAAGGATCTAGAAGGTGGGATAAGAGGGTGTGATTGTTGTAGAGCCCTAGAGGGCCAGTGTGATGCCGTCTGCACAGAGAATGGCTGCAACCCTGTCTCCAGGCAACTGATGGCCTGGGCCACTCTCCTGCAAGCTGCCAACTGAAGGTGTTGGAGAGCAAAGGGATCAGGTGGCCTCCTAATTCCTGGAAAAGAGACAAAGGCCAGAGGAGGGAGTGTCAGCGCCTGTGCAGACTTCCGGGAAGCTCATGGTGTGGAAGGGGATGCTGGGATGCTTTGGAACTACTCCATACAAAGCCAGTCAGGACTCTGGGGGAGCCTCCTCTCTCTGAGCATACTGTCTCCAGGGCAAGAAGCTTACACCTTCCAGCTCCAGCCTGGGACCTTGGAGCATTCAGCATGCCCTTCCACACCATGCACTTTCCGCAGCGAGTGTGCCCATGCAGGTCCTGGGGCAACCAGAGGTCCCTGCACCCCAACTCTGCAGTAAACCTGACTCTCTCAGCCAGCTGGTAAAACAGAAGGTTTATTAGACGACAGGATCACAGTCTAAAACAGGAGCTTGTAGGTACAGAAAACAGGACCCCTCAGTCAGGTCCATTTTGGGGGGTGGGGAGCCCAGAACCAAGTTCTGGGCCTCTCCCGATTTCCCCAGCCAGCTCCAAACTGAGACTCCCTCATCTGGCCTTTGTGTGTCTTCCGGACAAGGAGGCCACCTAATCTCTTTATCCCCAACACCGTCAGTTGGCACCTTGCAGGGGAAACTGAGGCACCCACACAGTATTCAGAGAAAACATTAAGAACATTCCCACTTTATCACAACAGGTGCAACAAAATTTAATACCGTATATTGAAGCAGGCAAGTGCTGCTTCTGACTTTCCACTTTTAATTGACCCTTGTAAACTTGTGGTGCCGACGCACTGTAGCTTCATTTTATATTGGCTTACAGGGTGAGAGCGCGGGGGGGGGGGGGGGAACCACCATTTTGGGCCCCACCAAAAATTATACGAACCTGCCGCCTATGCCCCTGTCCCGATTTTTCACACTTGCTGTCTGGTCACCCTCGCAGGGGGTACCATGGGGTGGGGAGTGAGCTGGGCCAGTGCTGGGCCACAGGGGTGGGGGAGGAGGGCTGGCTTGGGTGATGCAGGAGGGAGATGACCTGGCCAGACGGGCTCCTGGCCCCAGGGGAGGTGTGTGTGTGTGGGGGGGGGGGGTCAGCCTGGGTGCAGGGGCTGGGGGGGGTCAGGGGGGAACCTTGGGCCACAGGGAGGTGCAGGGAGGGGGGTGAGCTGGGCCGTGGGGAGGAGGCTGGGTGCAGGGCACGGGTGGGGGGTGAGCTGGGCCGGGGGCAGGGACGGGGCAGGTTTCTCCCAGCAGCCTCTCTGATTCGGGGGGGCTCAGTCCCTGGGTGCAGCCCCGCCCCCATCAGGGCCGAGCAGAGGTCGCGTTCTTTGGGACAGTCGAGGAGACTGTGGCCTCCGTCACCATGGCAACCTGAGAGTCCTCGCGGGGGGAGGGGAGGGCCTTGGGGCGGGGAGTAAGTTCACGGGGGCGAGGTTAAGGGCGGAGCTGTAGGTGTGATAGCCAGTCAGGGCACAGGGTTGACTATATTATCGGCGGCCGACACCGTACCGGAATCCAATCAGCACTTGTGGGCGGGGTGCACGGGGCGGTGGGCGTGGGCCGGGATCCAATGGGGGCATAGAGGGCGGGGCCTCACCTGGTGAAAGGGCGGGGCCTCACCTACGTGCGGTTGAGCAGGGCCGGGTAGGGCTCAGTCATTCACTCAGTCGGTGGCGGCGGGTGTCGCCTCTCGGAGCTCCGTGGGCAGCTGGGTGCGCGGCGATGGCTGGGCCCGGGGCGTGGGGCCGGATCCACTTACTGCTCCTCAGCGTCAGCGCCTGTGAGTGCCGCGCCGGGGCGGGGAGTGGGGGCAACAGTAGGAGGGGGCTGGGCGGTAAGAGACCGAGGAGGGAGGGGACGTGAGGCGGCGGGCGGGATAGAAGAGGAGGGGGTAGGGGCAGTGAGGCGGGCGGGGAGGCTAGAGGAGGGGGTAGGGGCAGTGGGGCGGGCGGGGGGAGGCAACAGGAGGGGGTAGGGGCAGTGGGGCGGGCGGGGGGGAGGCTAGAGGAGGGGGTAGGGGCAGTGGGGGGGGCGGGCGGGGGGGGAGGCTAGAGGAGGGGGTAGGGGCAGTGGGGCGGGCGGGGGGGGGGAGACGTGTGGGGGTAGGGGCAGTGGGGCGGGGGGGGGGGAGGCTAGAGGAGGGGGTAGGGGCAGTGGGGCGGGCGGGCGGGGAGGCTAGAGGAGGGGGTAGGGGCAGTGGGGCGGGCGGGGTGGCTGGAGGAGGGGGTAGGGGCAGTGGGGCGGGCGGGCAGGCAGGACGAGGGGGAAGGGGCAGTGAGTCGGGCGGGCGGGGAGGCTAGAGGAGGGGGTAGGGGCAGTGCGGCGGGCGGGCGGGGAGGCTAGAGGAGGGGGTAGGGGCCGTGGGGCGGGCGGGCGGGGAGGCTAGAGGAGGGGGTAGGGGCAGTGGGGCGGGCGGGCGGGGAGGCTAGAGGAGGGGGTAGGGGCAGTGGGGCGGGCGGGCGGGGAGGCTAGAGGAGGGGGTAGGGGCAGTGGGGCGGGCGGGGGGGAGGCTAGAGGAGGGGGCAGGGGCAGTGGGGCGGGCGGGCGCGGGGGGAGGCTAGAGGAGGGGGTAGGGGCAGTGGGGGGGGCTAGAGGAGGGGGCAGGGGCAGTGGGGGAGGCTAGAGGAGGGGGCAGGGGCAGTGGGGCGGGCGGGGGGGAGGCTAGAGGAGGGGGCAGGGGCAGTGGGGCGGGCGGGGGGGAGGCTAGAGGTGGGGTTAGGGGCAGTGGGGCGGGCGGGGGGGAGGCTAGAGGAGGGGCTAGGGGCAGTGGGGCGGGCGGGGGGGAGGCGAGAGGAGGGGCTAGGGGCATTGGGGAGTGCCGGGGGGAGGCTAGAGGAGGGGGAAGGGGCAGTGGGGCGGGCGGGCGCGGGGGGAGGCTAGAGGAGGGGGTAGGGGCAGTGGGGGGGGGCTAGAGGAGGGGGTAGGGGCAGTGGGGCAGGCGGGGGGGGAGGCTAGAGTAGGGGCAGTGAGGTGGGTGGGTGGGCGGGCGGGGGGGGGGTGGGTAGAGGAGGGGGTAGGGGCAGTGAGGTGGGCGGGCGGGGGGGGAGGGTGGGTAGAGGAGGGGGTAGGGGCAGTGAGGCGGGCGGGCGTGGGGGGAGGGTAGAGGAGGGGGTAGGGGCAGTGAGGGGGCGGGGAGGGTAGAGGAGGGGGTAGGGGGCAGTGAGGCGGGCGGGGGGAAGGTACAGGAAGGGGGGGCAGTGAGGCTGGGGCAGGAGGTAGTTCAGGAGCTTCACTTTTCACCCCGCTGGGGGTGTCTGCATGGCCTGATCCTGGTGGTGGTGATACATGGGGCTCGCTGTCTGTGGGTGTCTCTCTCTGAGGTGTTGGGACCCCAGTACCCTGGGGCTGCCCTGCACTTGGCCTTAATTCTCCAATGCTGCTGGAGCTGGATGCCTGGCCAGCAGCCTCTGCTCTACCTTCAGAGCTGAGTGGCCGGAGAAGGGCAGCTGCGGGGGGTGGGCTGGGGTGGGGGAGAGGGTTAAGGCAAATTCTGGGGTGGCTATAGGCCCTGCAAGACACCTCCCCCCCTTCCTCTTCCT
The DNA here is from genome assembly GCF_020497125.1 of Mauremys mutica. Taxonomy (NCBI): domain Eukaryota; kingdom Metazoa; phylum Chordata; order Testudines; family Geoemydidae; genus Mauremys; species Mauremys mutica. Next base: position 20,772,033 of record NC_059088.1, on the reverse strand, counting down.
TCCCCCGAAGTGCTGCTCCTGGTCTAGGATGGAATTGGCAGAGAGGAATTCCAGCCAGGGATTGTAGATCATGTATTCAATGAGATTAGAGATAAAAGGGGGAGGGGTGGGCATTTTTAAGATGGGAGAGATGTTTGTATTGAGAGGAAAGAGCTGGAGAAGAGTAAGGGAGGGAATGAGAGTGGGTGTGAGGCATGTGGGATGGAGTCAGTGTGGCAAGTGGAGTGGCTGGAGAAGGAAAGAAGAAACTTCTGTCTGTGATCAGGGAGAAGGAGGAGAGAGTTGTGAGGTGGAGGGGTAGGTAAAGAAAGGGCAAGCAGATGGGAGAGGGATGCAGGAGGAGAGGAATCTTTGGGGATTGAGTCAAAGGATAGGGCTACACTGCTGGGGGGGAAAGTGTATTCTTAATTCAGGTTCACTAATTTGGGTTTAAATAATAATGAAGACATGGTAACCTGTCTTTTAGCTTGGGTTAGCAGTGCAAGCTCATCTTGCCATATAGACTTTAACTCCAAATGCTAACACATGCTGTGTAGCTGTGTTTTCAGTGCTATTTTATCCTGAGTTAGTTAACCGGAGTTAAGAATACACCTCTAGTTTGCAGTGTAGACATACCCAAAAGTGGTGAAAAGGCAGCTGGGATTGGAGGCATGGGATTCATTTAAGATGGAGTAGCAGTGTGGTTCATGTAGGAAGATGGTAGAAAAGGAGAGAATGAATTTGCAGGGCATGCAGTTAGCCTGGTCATAGCGGTTTTGCCAGGAAGATGCCACAATGCAAGAACAGGAGTGGAGGAAGCAGATGTTGAGGGTGAGCATGGGTGGGGCAGTGGGCTGGGAGAACCTTCAGATGGAAGGGGTGAAAAATGTCAAGGATGGATAAGTGAAGAATGGAGGGAATCAACAACCATTCCAGAGAAGAGGGATGAGAAGTCACCAAGTTAATGAACTGGAAGTCATGGAAAACAATCATTTCCTTTCAATAGCTCTGGTTGATGTCAAAATCCGGTTAATTCTCTAGTGAATCAGTGAGTTTGTTCAGCAAAAGCTCTAATCTCTCTCATGTAAAAAAACAAGCAAAAATACAAACCCATTATTAAAACACACATCAATTCAGGCCTTTTTTTGTGCATTGTTTCTTCTTTACAATCAAACATTTTCCCCTTTTGCTGGTCACTTAAAAACATTAAACCCTGCCCGTTTTCATTGAATTTCTAAAAATCAATGGAAATTTGTGATTTTTAGTTTCTAAAACTTCTTTTTTAAAGAAAAACAAACCATTTGTGCTTGTTTAATTTCTGGATCAAAGCTGACCTGCCAGCATCCTTTTTAAGGTAGCCTCTGTCAAAGTTAGACTCAGGACTCACAAAAAGAACAGGAGTACTTGTGGCACCTTAAAGACTAACAAATTTATTTGTTAGTCTTTAAGGTGCCACAAGTACTCCTGTTCTTTTTGCGGATACAGACTAACACGGCTGCTACTCTGAAACCTGTCATCAGGACTCAGTTTGTCAAGACCACTCTGTTTTATTAGCACAGCGCTCTGCTAATACATTCAGATAATGTGAGCACCATGCAAGACACAAACTGTCTTATTTATACAGATAAAAGGGCGAGAACTTAACAAGGTAACTAACAAAGGAAGCAGAATCTGATAAGTTTACCTGGGCTACACATGCATATCTTATTTCCTTACTAACTATTACCCATCTTCTGTTAATGTTTCACCATTAGCTTAAGTGGACTCATTGTTTATGCCTAATGTTTCTTTTCCTGACACCTGTATTTCAACATTCCTTATTTCTGCTTAAAGGTACCAACATTTCTGTAATCCATTCTTATTTTTACAATATAATTCATTCTACTTTCACACCTCTTTCCATTTAAAAATAACCTTGCTCTTCAGTCTTATATAATGCATGTTACATGTATATAAATTTGACTTTGAATGCATGTGCAGCTCCTGCAATCAGGGTTTGGCTTTTGCCCCTGCTTTTTTACTTCCAGGTGGTATTCTTGATGAAGTCAGACAAATTGACCACTTCTGTGTTCCAAAATCTCCCAGTTCCATTTAACAATCCATTTTGATTAAATCATGGGGGTTTGCTATCTCCTTTGCTCACGATGCTGGTTTAATGACATTCTTATGATGTATGAGCACTGGCTCCTCCTCTGCATTAATTACATGCTAGTGATAATGGGTTATTAATAAACCTGTGTGTCTGCTTTTCCCATCGAGCTTTCTCCCATGTTTGCCCTTTACTTGTGAGAAGAAATCCTCATCAGAATTTGGAAAGACATCACCTTATTTCTTTTAAATCCATCCTTAGTCTTAGGCCTTGGCTACACTTGAGTTACAGCGCTGGTGGTGGCTTTACAGCGCTGTAACTCACTCCCCGTCCACATTGCAAGGCACATACAGCGCTGTATCTCTCTGGCTACAGTGCTGCTTGTACTCCACCTCCCCGAGAGGAATAGAGTATAGCGCTGCTGCTGCAGTGCTGGGGTGCCAGTGTAAACAGGGAATAATCTTACTATGTTACTGACCTCTGGAACCTTCCCATAATCCTTTTAAGTAAAGAGAACTTCTTTTTTATGATGCCTCTGGTTGTTTTGTTGTGAACTCTGGGACCTGCTTATCAAAAAAACAAACACAGCTCCTGTTTGCTGTGAACAAGCAGAGGCAGGGAGCTCCCTTTGGAATGCCAACAGCTAGTGTTTTGCAGCCACTTGAATGCTGGGATAGCTGCCCATAATGCACCGCTCCCAATGCCGCTGCAAATGTGGCCACGACAGTGCACTTGTAGCTGTCAGTGTGGCCCGACTGCAGCGCTTTCCCTACTCAGCTGTACGAAGACAGGTTTAACTTCCAGTGCTGTACAGCTGCAAGTGTAGCTGTACCCTTATCTTTGTGAAACTTGTCCATCACTACCATGTGATAATGGCTAGATTAGTGATCACTGGTGAGTACTAAGATCATTGTTACAACTAACCTAACATCCCTTCTTCCTCCTGTCTGTTCACAAGTCAAATCTTTTGTCTTAGACTGTGAGGATTCTCTGCAGCTTGAGGTCCTCAAACCACAAGTTGAGGACTTCAGTAACTCAGACATAGGTTAGGGGTTTGTTACAGGAGTGGGTGAGTGAGATTCTGTGGCCTGCGTTGTGCAGGAGGTCAGACTAGATGATCATATTGGTCCCTTCTGACCTTAGAGTCTGAGTCTGAGTGAGTGTTTGTATCTTGCTTAGGACAATGGGTCCCTAATTCCTGATAGCGGTGCTTATAACAAATGGGGACTGCAGAAGGCTCCAGTCTGTCCCCACAAAGAATCAATACTAATGTAAAGTTGCCAGTGTGGACGCATCATGAGTTAGGGTGCCCGGGGCTGCTTTAATGCCCTCTAACTTGCAAGTCTAGCCAAGCCCTTAGTAAACAGCACCTCTTTACAAAGCAAGCAGGCTTGGCTGAAATGGCTGGGCAATTCTTTCTTGTGCACTGAGTGACTGGTACAAATGCTCCTGCACTAATTCATTGCAAAAAGATGGGTCATCAGTACCACTGGACAAGACTTGGAAGTTTTAAAACAGTGGGGGAGAAGCTTTCCCTTGTACTCCTATTGTAAGAGAAACTGGTTTCCCCGGCAGGTATGTATTTTGAAGAAGTAGTTATTTAAACTGTTGCTCTGACCATTTGTCCTCCATTTACTTCAATTGCTGCAATATGCATTTCCTTGTCACTCAACCACGCTAGTTTCCCCACATCCCCAGAGTGCCAACCGCACCCCATTTCTGCAGGGATGCAGGAAACAGCAGGGAGTGCTGAGACACTTCATAGGACGGAGACTGGGTCATGGATTTTTTTTCTCCCCCACCAAGAAATTTTGGGAAATTTGGCTGGGACGTCTGGTCCTGATTTTGCACTTCAGAGATTGAGATCTTGAGCTGAAGTTACAAAGCCATCCCCTGCCATGTTGCTCCTAAGGAGAAGCTTTCCCTGCCCCATGGCAGAGGGAGGAGTGTATATTGAAGAATTAACAGCAGTGGAAAGGTAAAGCCTGCAAGGAAAGCTGACCAAAGAGGACATCTGTACAGGTGGGAGGGTCTTACTGGAAGTATCTAAAGCTGACACCATGCCTCACAAAGTTGCTGGTTCAGGGGTGATGCCTGAGCATTGCCACATAGACTAGGGTAAGGCTGTGGCAGCCTGCTGATCATGTTGTAGGATCCAGCTGCAGGAAGCTCAGCATCCTCCCCTGCTTCCTGTCCCCATAGCTCCTCAGCTGCAGGGGGAGGCGTCACTGTATGGGGAGCTGCTCCCCCATCTGCCCAACCCCCATGCATCTGGACCCCCCCATACCCAGACACCGCCACTATGTCTCACCCCGTACACTCCTAGCCCTCCATATCTGAACCCCACTGAACCTCAACCCCTGCATCTGGAGCTCCCTGTCTCCAGACCCCCATCCCTGCACCCAGACCACCCCCCACTGAGCTCCCTACACTCAGCCCCCCACCCTGACAAATCTCACCCCCTGCACCACCCTAAGACCCTACGTCCAGACCCCCATGCCACTGACCTCCAACTAGCTGCACCCAGACCCCCACCCCACCAAGCCCCACTCCCCCAGCACCCAGACCCTCCTGCTGAGACCCTCACACCCAGACCCCTCCACTGATACCCAACCACTTTCACCTGGAAGCCCCTGCAGAGTCCCATTGCACCTGGAAACCCCTCCTAATGAGCCTCTGTGCATTCAGATTCCCCCCACACACACCTAGACCCCCCCACACTGAGCAGCCTGCACCTTGATTGTCCCACCAGAATCCTCTCCCCCCACACTTGGATCCCCCCACACTGAGCCCCTCCACACATGGATACTGCCTGGTTGAGCCTGCCTGCCCCACACCCTGCGCAGATGGCAGGGCCCCAGGGTGTGTCTGCGTTAGGCCCAGGCCTTGTGCTGGGTCAGGGTCAGGTGCAGCTAGGGTGACCAGATAGCAAATGTGAAAAATTGGGATGGGGTGGGGGATAATAGGAGCCCGTTTAAAAAAGCTCCAAATATCGGAACTGTCCCTATAAAATCAGGACATCTGGTCACCCTAGGTGTAGCCTCACCACTGAGTCTGTGTCCTGGGGGTGGCCGGTGGGGAGGCTGCAGGGTGATCTCCCACCTTTGTACAACCAGTGGCCTGTGCTCCGCACTGCCATGCTGGAGCCTCTGCATTTATTTATTGACAGATAAAGCTGGCAGAGCTTTAAAATATTGTGCACAGAATTTTTTATTTTTTTGGGTGCAGAATTTTTAATTTTGCCCTCAGGAGTAACAGGCAGATGCTCTTTAATGTAGCTGGCAAAGGCAGAATGCCAGATCTGAGGACTAGCAAGTGAAACTTGAAAAATTCAAACCGGAAACAAGGGGCACATTTTTAACAGTGAGGGGGCATATCGCCCACTGGGACAGTGAACCGAGAAGTTTGGTGGGTTCTCCATCACGTGAAATCTTTAAATCATGATTTGAGTGTCTTAAAATATATGCTCTAGCTCAGTTACAGGTTATTGGGCTTGAGGCAGGAATTGCTGGGTGACATTCTAAGGCCTGTGCTCTGCAGGAGGGCAGATTAGATGGCCACACTGGTCCTTCCAGCACTTAAAAATCTGTGGTCCTGTGTCTTGTCTTCCAAAGAATAAAGAGTCTCTTATGCCAGATGGGTTGCTATTAATGTAGTAAGATATCTGCTTTTGTGTACACTGAAAAATGCCACAGCTGTGGTTCACACTCTGAAAGATTGGTGCAGGACCAGCCCAGCGATGGATTTACTCCCACAAACATGTCTCTCAGGGAACTGTGGGGCAAGGCCACTGGGTACAGCTGGTTTTGGAGGGTGTGCTGTGTGTTATAATTTGGACCTAGCCACGGTGACGCATCTTTCCATATTACAGCTGTTTAATTGTGAAATGGTGTTGGGTTGTTGTATAGACTTCAGACTACTGCTCAGGCTGAAACTCAGTGACTCAAAGAACAGATTTAAATTTTATTAGAGAATATTTAAAATAAACGATACCAAGTGTTTGAAGCGTCAGTTATTGTGTCATTGGGGGTAACATACAGGTTGTGGGGGGATGTTAGCATTTTGGTGTTAGGCAGCATATACATATACACAGTCTGTCATGTCCCCAATGCGGGGTATACGGTGCGTGAGTTCAAGGTACAGCCAGTAAACGGTGAGGGTACATCACTCAACTTTGTGTGTTAATTCCGTTGATTGTCATGTAGCTGATTTAGTTTTCCATGTGATTAGTGCTGCATATTACTGGTTTTCACTCTCTAGTTACTTAACTGACTTTAATCAATGACTGCAATTTGATTTGCCCCATTCTCAGCCGGTTGCAGCCACTTAGCAGCCATTTTTATCAGACTGCTGCTTAGGCTTTTTCTGCCTGGTTCAATTTACAGCCATAATGTCCATTAACACTTCATTTTACACCTCTCTTTTCTCTCCTGATTTGCAAAGTACAAGCCTAGCTTAGCCTCTCTCTCCAGCCTGCTCTTTGTCCCTGGTGGACCTGCAATACTGATACAGTTAAAATCATTTAACTTAAGGTATACCAAAGAACTAAGATGTAGCGAAACCTCATCATGGGACCTTAAACTGTATTAACCATTGTCTTCTGCTTAAGCTTACCCTAATCGTCATGGTATCACAGTACTGAACGCTGCAAGAACCATATTTAGAGGCAGTTGTGAAATGTATAGCTTATCTTTGTGGTCAGGAAAAATAACAGGATACAACTGTTAGGGAACTGTTTTAAGCCTGGTAGATACTAGGCTAAGTCACAGTCTCTTAGCATGGCTGTGACAGAGAAGGAAATGTCAGAAATGTGGGTGGCTCATGCCAGATTTTATGACCATTTAAATTGGTTATAAGGCCCCATCTACAGAACAGCCCTGTCGCTGGTCCTGGTTACAACATAGCTTTCTTGCATGGTTTACATTTGGTGGCATAGGCCAGATTTTGGCTGTTCCTGATGGGCTGTGTAAGAGCATTTCCCAGACAGGGATGAATCCTCCCAAGACCTGTCTCTACTACAAAGCGGAGCCATGATTTAGCTTTCACCCCGGTGTGGTTGTGGAATCAGTGGGGGCTTTAGATGAACTTCTTGAGGAGGAACAGTGTCTTGTAAACCTCCCCCACGCTTATGACACTGTAGAAAGCCACCCCTTGTGAGAAGGGATTAAGTCTAAGAATACTTACAGATGGGGGGAAACTGAGGCACTTGTGTGAGCTGCCCAAGGCAGAGCCAAGACTAGCTCTTAGCAATCAGGCATCCAAGACGACTGCCACTATAGAAGTAGCCCATTCAGTTGAAGCACATGCTAAATGTGTCAAGCTCCAGACGCAGGCAAGATCACTAGCAAGTCTTGAATACTCATGCTGGTGTGGGGGTGGTAACTTGCCTGCCAGTCGTAGGCATCTGGAGGAAACAACCCCACAAGGAAATGTCAAACAAATGGGGCAGCAGGTACCATTAAAAACCTGCCACACCTCTGGGGAGCCAGGACACCTGGCAAAGCAGCATGAGAAAGGAACTAAGAGTTCTTCTTCGAGTGATTGCTCATGTGCATTCCATTAGGTGTGCGTGCACGCACGTGATGCATGCACAGTCATCGGAAGGTATTTTCCCTAGCGATAGCCATCGGGTCGGCTGTGGAGACCCCTGGAGTGGCACCTTTATGGCAGTGTATATAGGTCCCTGCCGACCCGCCGCCTGCACAGTTCCTTCTTACCGCCAGTGACGGTTGTTGGAGCAGCTCAGTCTCTTGCATTCGCAAGTGCCTACCTAGTGGTTCCCTTTCTTAGTTGTATATAGTTTGTAGTTTAGTTGGACTTACTTCGGGGGGGCTTCCCCCACTGCGGGCACCAGGGCATGCCTTGGTCGCAGGGATTTAAGGCGTGTAAGAGGTATGTGAAACCTATGCCCACAGGCAAATCTGCATGCTGCCTGCCTCAAGTGTTTAGGAGAAGGCCATCAGACAGATAAGTGCCCAATTTGCAGGAGCTTCAGACCCAGGACTAAGAGCGTGTTTGAAGCTCCTCCTGACAGTCAGCCCTCCGCCCATAGCTGGCACCGGAAGCGGCACCGGCATCATCAGTGCGCAGTGCCCTAGCGCGGGATGTCCCGGCACTGAGGAAGGACTCCTCCAAGGAGCACCGGCGCTGCTCCCCAACCCATAAGGCCAGTGCCACCAGGCGGCACTGCTCGCAGTCCCTGGTGCCGCATAAGAAGGCAGACAGGGGTCATTCCCCCGTCAAGAAACCTTGAGGGAACTCCAGTGTGGTGCGTCCTCCGGCGGGACACCCATGGTCTGGGCCTCAAGACCTAGCACCGTTGACTCTGGCCCCAAAAGGAGGCCCCTCGAGTCCAGTGCTGATGGACTCACTGACTAAAGAGGATTTGGAGGAAGAGATTGACCATCCCCTCCATGCCAGACACCTACGAGGGAGCACAAGACCTCATTGCCATGACGGCACAGTCCCCAGCCCCGCAAGCCTAGGTACCAGCAGCGGCACCGGCTACAACGTCTAGCCCGGCACCACATGTGGCTCTGGCACCAATGGCGGCACTGCCTCTGGTTCATCATCGTGGCAAGCCTATGATGTCACAGCACCACTCACCATCTCCCTGGTACCGCTCCCCGGCACCATCCGGCTCCGTGCCTCTCTTGTAGTCGGGCACAGACTCCTCATCCGAGTCAGATGCTGAGTCTTCTGTCTCTTGACGCAGCCACTACTGCTCCTGGTCCCGGCACTGCAGACCAGTGGAATCATCGGCACCAGCGGTCACCTGGCCACCCCAGTGGCAGGGCCTAGTCCAGTGGCCCTTTTGGACCCCTTGGGCCTACCACCAGGGTCAGGGCTCCAGGCCGGCATCGATGGCATCTGCACTCCGTGGGCCCCCCAGCAACGTTGCTGGCTTGCTACACCCCCAGGGCTCTTGAGGACCCCATATGAGACAGGGACCTTGGGCTGTCATGCTCAGGTGCAGCACCCGATCCAGCGCCATCAGTGACACTAGAGCCATCTCCAGTCACAGGAGGCTCCGAGGTACCTGACCTGACCTCCAGAAAGGCAGGAAGACTCTGTCCCTATGGGCCACCGCCTCCTCACCCAACAAGGCAGGGGTGGGCACCACCACCCTACCAGTGATGGACACCAAGAGTCACCAGGACCTCCTTAGGAGGGTGGCCCTAAACTTAATCTCCAGGCAGAGGAGGTCATGGAGGGAGCCTGACCCAACGGTGGACATCCTTGCCCCTGAGGGTCCTTCTAGGGTGGCCTTGCCGCTCATAAGAACAATCCAAAATACCACAAAGGTGCTTTGGCAGACTCTGGCCTCTCTACCACCCACCGCTAAAGGGGTGGAAAGACAATATTTTGTGCTGCAGAAAGGGTACGAACACCTTTTCAGCCACCCCATCCAGGGACCCTGGTGGTCAATGTGGCAAACCACAAAGAGCGGCAAGGACAGCTGGGTCCTGTGCCTAAATCATGGGACACTAAGAAGCTGGACCTTTCTGGCCGGAAAGTCTAGTTGACTGTGGGGGGCTCCAGTTTCAAGTGGCCAACCAGCAAGTGGTACTCAGCCACTATGCTTTCAACTCCTGGAGTTTGTTGGCAAAATTCCAGGCATTACTCCTGGCTGATTCGCACAAGGAGTTTAGCGCGCTCCTTGAGGAGGGCAGGGTTGTCTCCAGAACCTCCCTCCAGGCCGCGTTAGATGCGGTGGACTCGGCGGCTTGGACCATCGCCACCACTATCACAATGAGGCGCAGTGCGTGGCTCCAGGTCTCAGGGATACCATCTGAGGTCCAGAACACAATACAGGACCTCCCCTTTGACTGTGCAGACCTCTTTGCCCAAAATACGGACTCACCTGCACAGCCTTAAGGACTCGCGTGCAACTTTGAAGTACCGTATTGTCCCGAGTATAGGCTGCACTTCCCCCCCTAATTTAAGTCTTTAAACTAGGGGTGCGGCCTATAATTGGGATCTTGCAAAAAACAAAACAATAAAAATACTTTAAATCCCAGCCGCGGCGGGGAATCAGAGCGCTCTGGGCTGCCCGCTGCGGCGGGGAGCCCAGAGCCCTTTAAATCCCAGAGCGGCAAAGCAGGGGAAAAAAATAAAAAACACAGCGCGGCTAGAGCGGGGGGGGGGAGGGGGGGAGGATGATGAAACTGCAAAGCGGGGGAAAACAACAAAAACTCGGTGCAGCGGGAGCAGTAAAGCGGCGGCGGGGGGGAACAAAAACGGCGCAGCTGAAGCGGGAAAGCAGGTGTAGGGGTGTGTGTGTGTGTGGTTTTAAAAAAAAAAAAAAAAACAAACCCAGCACGGCCGGAGCGGTAAGGTGGGGTGGGGACAAAAAACCGGTGCAGCTGGAACGGCAAAGCAGGGGAGGAAAAAAACCTGCAGCACAGCCGGAGCGGTAAAGCAGGGGGGAGGAGGAAAAAAAAAAAACCACGGCTGGAGCGGCAAATGGGGGGACGAGGGGGACAACAGCGCGGCTGGCAAAGCAGGGGAAAAAAACAAAACAAAAAACCCTACAGGGCGGCCAGACCCAGGGTGCAGGGGGACTCCCTGTGCTACAGAGTGCACGCCTGGTCTAGTTGGGGGGAGGGAGAGGGAGAGGGAGACGGCTGGGGGAGTGGGGGGGGGGAGAGAGAGAGAGAGAAGGGGGGCGGCCAGCGCTTCAGCGGGGAGCTCACCCCACGGCCCCAATTGCCGTGCTGTCTTCTGGGAGGGCTCCGTGCTGCTCCGGTCGGCAGGGAGGGAAGGACGTGGGCTGCCCTGTGGAATTTGCTGCAGGGCGCTGCCCTCCTCCGCACCCTATAGGGCAGCCAGAGCAGCAAACAAAACCAAAAAAAAAAAGCAGTCGTGCAACCCTAGGATTGAGCGGCATGCCGCCCCCTAGAATCTGCCGCCCCAAGCACCAGCTTGCTCAGCTGGTGCCTGGAGCCGGCCCTGGCTGGAGAAGCCCACAAGTTACCAGTATGATGTCCCTGTGAGGCATCCGTAGCTCCCCATGCTGACTTGGGAGCATTACGTCCCTGTGAGGTATCCATAGCTCTGCACGCTGACTTGGGAGTCGAGGGCGTTTGTTTACTTTTACCGGTATTCTCTCGGGAGGATACGGTATATGGTGAGGAGGGGGTTGTGTGATGAAGGGGGCTGAGGGGAGGTTGTTAATAGGGTGAGTAGTGGGCACTGTGTGAGGGAGAGGTAGGTGAGAGAATAAGGAGGTGGCTAAGAGGGTAAGGAAGGGCCGTGTAAAGGAGAGGGGCCTAAGAGGGTGAGGGGGCTGAGAGTTGAGGATGAGGTTGTTGTTTTTTTTTTGTACAGGGGCTAACTTAAAATACCAATATGGCTGATCAAGTGGAGATTCAAAATTCAACCAGCCAAGGGAAAAGGCGAAGTTACGATTCAAACTTTAAGATAAAAGTCTTAAAATACGCTGAACAAACAAGCAATAGGGAAGCTGCCAGAAAATACGACGTAGATGAGAAAAATGTACGTAGATGGAAGCTGATGCAGAAGAAACTAGAAAACTCAGCTTCTACGAGGAAATCGTTCAGAGGGCCTAAGAAAGGCAGGTATTGTGAAGTTGATGCAGCAGTGCTTCCCTTCATTCAAGAGCAAAGAAAAAATGGAATGCCTGTCATCCAAAATCATACAATTGAAGGCATTAGAAATTGCCAGTGAATTAAAAAATCCCAGGCATGAATTTAAAGCAAGCCTTGGATGGTGCCGTAGATTTATGCTCAGAAATGGCCTCTCTCTAAGACGCAGGACAACACTTGCACAAAGACTACCTGTTGACTTCAATGAAAAGCTGCTTGCATTCCAACGGTATGTCATAGAGCTCAGGAAAAAGCACAACTATCCATTGAGCCAAATTGGAAATGCCGATGAAACTCCCGTTTTCTTTGATATGCCAAGTAATACAACCGTGGATCAAAAAGGAGCAAAATCCATTCTTCTGAGAACCACAGGCAATGAAAAATTACGTATCACAGCAATGTTAGCTGTTACAGCTGATGGTCATAAGCTGACACCTTATGTGATACTTAAAAGGAAAACTATGCCGAAGGAAAGTCTTCCAAGAGGCTTAATTGTCAGATGTCAGGAAAAGGGATGGATGAGCAAGGAGCTGATGAATGATTGGCTATCAGTTGTTTGGAAGAGTAGGCCTGGTGCTCTTCTTGCAAAAAAAAAAAAAAAAGCAATGCTGATATTGGATGCATTTAAAGGACATTTAACACCTGATATAAAAAGTAAGATTGCATCCTTGAAATCAGATCTGGTAGTAATACCAGGGGGTATGACATCCCAACTCCAAGTGCTTGATGTTGTCAACAAGCCATTTAAAGACCATCTACGGCAGCAGTATTCTGAATGGCTTGTGGCTGGAGATCATGCCCTCACACCAAGCGGCAAAATTGAGAAACCATCAGTGGCTTTGCTGTGTCAGTGGATTACCGGTATTTCTGTGTGGGCAATGATATCTTCAGAATCAATCATCAAAGGATTCAAAAAATGTTGCCTGTCAAATGCATTGGATGGTAGTGAAGATGATGATGTATTGTGGGAAGATCAGAAAGAAGTGGATCAGGAGAATGATGAAGAAAACAGTGGGAGTGATTTAGAAAGCATTGGAAGTAGTGACGAAAACCTGAGCAGATACCGGTATTGATGGAGAGAGAGGCAGTGAAAGTGACTAAAATTTCTCAGAGGGATGACTTAAGAACATTTGCTAATGTTGTTTGTTGTGCAGGGGAGAGGGTGAGAACTGTTCTCATCAGTCTCCTTGTTGTCCATTCCTTTTCCCTTCTTTATTTACAGTATAACTACAAAATAGTTTTCAATATTTCTGAGTATATAACATATGCTGTCAGAAGCAGGACTACCAAAAGTGTTAAAAGTGTTAAAAATAGTGGTACATGTCTTCCTATTCATTAAATAAAATACTGTTTTACTGTTCTACTAATGTGTATATTTTCTTTGTTAAAGTTAAAAATTTAAATTTTTTAAAATAGCACCAAACTTTAAGGGTGCGGTTTATAATCAGGAGCGGCCTATACTCGGAACAATACGGTATTTGGGGAGCCACATCCCTGCACCTCAAAGAAAGCCTTTTAAGCCTCAGCCCCCGTCCCGCTTCTACTCTGGGCCTCGTAGATGAGACTCGTCAAGGAGACGGGGCAGAAATAATAGGCACACGCCACAGTCCTCCTCAGGCTAAGGCCAGGGTTCAGCCAAACAGCCCCCTGGCCTGAAGCCACACTTTTGAAGATGTGCCCAAGGACGGAGCATCAGTTTCAGTCTCTTTGATCCTCTTCCCCCCCCCCCCCCCTTGTGAATCGACTCTCCCGCTTCTACTGTGCTTGGTCCCAGATCACATCAGATCATTGGGGTCCTCAGCATGGTAGGGGTGGGATATTCTGTTCCCTCCCATCCCTGTCCCTTTTCAGGGACCCTTCTCACGAGCACTCCTCTTGCAGGAGGTGCAGTCGCTCCTTGATCTAGGGGCAATAGAGGAGGTTCCTCAGGAGTTCAGGGGCAAGGGGTTCTACTCCTGCTATTTCCTCATCTCCTCCCCCCCCCCCCCCCCCAAGGCCAAGGGCGGGCTCTGGCCTATCCTGGACCTGTGAGATCTCAACACATTCATAAGGAAGGTGAAGTTTCGCATGATCTCTCTGGCCACCATCATTTCTTCCCTGGATCCGGGGGACTGGTACGCCGCCCTCAACTTGAAAGATGCGTTCTTCCATATATCTATTATCCCGGCCCACAGACAATTCATGGTCAGTAGCCACTGCTAGCAGTTCAGGGTGCTCCCGTTCGGGCTCTCGGCAGCCCCCCCGGGTATTCACCAAGTGTATGGCAGTCATGGCAGCCTTCCTCTGCAAATGTCAGGTGCAGGTATTCTGTACCTAGACGACTGGTTCATCAAGGCAGAGTCCCAAACACAGGCCGCAGAGCATGTGTCCCTGCCCCAGGCCACATTCCACAGGCTGGGCCTCATATTGAATGTGCCCAAATCTACACTGGCCCCGACTTGGAGAATAGAATTCATAAGGGGCTCTCTTGGACTCCATGCTGGTGAGGGCGTTCCTGCCGGAGCTCCGCTTCCAAGCATTCATGGACATCATCGAAAACCTTCACCGTTTGCCCACAACCACAGCCAGAAATTGCATGAAACTATTGGGGCATATGGCAGCCTGCACATACGTGGTCCAGCACTCCAGGTTACGCCTTTGGCCTCTCCAGGCATGGGTGGCGCGGGTGCACAGGCCAGGCAGGGACCCGCTGGACACGATAGTTACCCTCCCCCCTCTCATCCTTGAATCTCTCCACTCGTGGCTGCAACCACATGTTGCTTGTGCGGGAGTACCCTTTGCCAAACCCCATCCTATGCTATCCCTAGTCACGGACGCCTCAGCGCTCGGTTGGGGAGTGCACCTGGGCAATATCGGAACCCAAGACCTATGGTCCCACACAGAATTATCGCTGCATATCAATGTAAGGGAGCCGAAGGCGGTTCGTCTGGCATGCCAAGCATTCTAGGCCCATCTGCAGGGCGCATGTGTGTTGGTGCTGACAGACAACACTGCAGCGATATTTCTATAGAAACAAACAGGGTGGTGCTTGCTCCTCTCCCCTATGCCAGGAAGCCCTCAAACTGTGGGAGTTTTGCATCGCCTATTCGATACACTTAGAGGCATCACACCTTCCAGGAGCACAAAACGAGCTAGCCAACCACCTCAGCCACTGGTTTCACAGTCATGAATGGTCCCTCAGACTGGACATCGCATACTCGATTTTCCAGAGGAGGGGTGGCTCTCCCCACATGGACCTGTTTGTGATGCGGAGCAACAGGAAGTGCCAGCGGTTCTGCTAGGAATAACGTAGCTGAAGTCGACGTACTTAGATCTACTCACCGTGGTGTCTTCACTGCGGTGAGTCGACTGCTGCCACTCCCCCGTCGACTCTGCATGTGCCTCTCGTGCCAGTGGAGTACAGGAGTTGATGGGAGAGTGCTCGAGGGACGATTTTATCGCATCTGTGCCCTTGGCCTCTCCAGGCTGGAGGGCTGGAAGGAGCTCAGTGTAGGACTGCTCTTGAATTTCACCCAAAACTCCAGTTGGGGAACACGCTGCTGCTCAGAACTACGTTCAGAGCAGTGCACCAGGTTCCTTTTGGGGCACAGGTACAATTCAGGATATTGGTGAGAATCTTTAAACTTCTGAATTGTCAGGGACCCAGCTCCCGGAAAGATTCCCCTGTCATAGCCATGTGCAATCACTCTAGTGTTCTGGCCTAGAACCAGCATGGAGTTTTTCCAGTGGAGGTCCCCATCCCATTTGGAACTTGCTGGTCATCGGAGCCAGAACCTCAGGGCTCTCGGAGTGTAATATAAAATTATCTGTGTTTGGTGATGGTCCTGGCAAGACTAGGGCATTGTGGCTTCCAGCCCCGGTGGCAATTTATAGATCTAAGTTTGCACTCATGTCAAGGGCAATAGGTGCTATAAAAGTTCTGTAACAGTGCTAGAAACTGTGATTGCATAAGCAAAAATGACTGGTATGATGGCAGAGTGCAAAGCTGTCTGGGGAAGAGGGAACCAGCCTGTGCACACTTCAGTCAGTTTGGGCTCTTTCTCGGTGGGTCAGACATAAGCTGAGTGGTTTTGTGTGGGGAGGGGGAGTGCTGCTGAGACTGAGGAGGTGGTGTTGTGGGGGGCAATTGTTTAAAGAGGAAGCGGGGAAGAAATCTGTATTTCTTTAGATTGTAAGCGCTTTGGGGCAGGGACTGTCCTGTGCACGTGCCGTGTGAAGCCTAGTGGTCCTAGTGATCCTTGTTCAGTGTCGTAAGGCCTTACTGAATACAAACATTTAACTTTGTCTTAACAAAAACCAACCAGAAAGCAAAGCTTGAAGCAGTCTGACTAGAACCCCTTTCCCATAATGGGGTGCAGACCCTTGGAGAACTCCTAGACTTACAGAAGAGCTCAAGAAAATGAGGTAGAAAAGAATGTTCTTAGGTGTTGATCTTTCATAGGAGAGCTGCATCTCTGTGGGGTTGAGCTTGGCCGTTCTGCTGGCTCCGGGATGACTTGGGTTCTGTGGTTTGTAAACAAACATCTATCCTAATCATATTTGTTTTTTTCTCCTTCCCTTAGGGTCCTTGATATCAGCCCAGGTGGTGGACACACAAACCATTCAAGTGCCTGAGAATGACCGTAAGTGCAGAGGGCTAAATTATATATTCAAAGGCCGGAAGGGCCACTGTGATCTAGTCAGACCTCCTTGATAACACAGGCCATAGGTCTTCCCTGAATTAATTCCTGTTTGAACTAGATCAGATCTTCTGAAAAAACAAGTTGATTTTAAAAAGTGCCAGTGATGGAGAAGTTGTTGATTGCTGTCCTGTGCAGTCAAGGTGTAGTTTCACCCACTTGCCTTTCCCAGCTGGGGAATGATCTTTGGCTGAGGGCTGGTCTACACTGAAAACTTACATTGGCATAGCAACATCTCTCAGGGGTATGAAGAATCCACCCCCCCTGAGAGACAGCTGTGCCAACCTAAGCCCCGGTGTAGAGAGCACTAAATGAATGAACAATTATTCCATTGACCTAGCTACTGCCTCTCAAGGAGGTGGGTTAACTACAGTGACACAAGAATCCCTCCCTTGCTGTAGTGTCTGCACTTAAGCGCTCACCCTGACAAACTGCTACTGTGGCCCTGCTTCCTTCCAGCAGAAGTCAGTGTAGTGATCTTTAGGAGCACGGATACCTTGGAGCTCACAAACTGCAAAGACGGGGGGTTGGTTCCTGCCAGCTGGTTTGATTCAGTTGTTTTCAGCTTTGTGTGTGTGTGTGTGTGTGGTTTTTTTTTTTTTTTACTGGTTTAGATTCTGTGTGCACGTATTGAATGTGATCTAGTCATGACCACTTGTTCCTAAGATGTTGTAAAGGCAGCTCTTCTTCGACTTGGTGTCCATGTGGATTCCACTGCAGCTGCATGTGCGTCTCATGGGCATGAGGTCGGTTTCTTTTGAATAGCTGAGCTTGTTGGAGCCGCTTATCTTCTTCCCCGCCCCCTTCGTGCCCCTGTTTGAGGGCATAAAAGGCAGAGCAGACGCGATCCTTCCTCACTTCCCTTTGATGTCCATGGCAGCAAGACGGGACCAAGCAAGCGTCTGACTCACTGTTCCCCTAACTGAACACGTTGGTTTTTTTTTAAATCAGATTTGTGGAAAAAATCTTCATCTTCACACTCCTTTCATGTGGACATTTAAAAAAAAAAAAAAGTGAGGGAGTGTCGCCGCCCCCCCCCCCCCCAAACACACACACACACACACAATGTAAGCTGCCACATCTCAAGACAGACTTCCAAATCTGCCTATCCTGTGATGGATTCATGCCTCTCAAGGATGGATGCAGTCAAGGCAGCTTCTGCCTGTGGGAGAGCATCTCCCGGATCGGTGCTCTGTGGGCAAGTCCTTTTCATCCAGGACCTGCAAATCCAGGGACACTCTGCTCACGCTGCATATTTTGGAGCAATCCACCTGGGTCACTTAAGACACAAGTGACAGCCATTACCAATGTCAGGCTAGTTAAGCTGGTATCTGCCAGTGCTCTCTTGAGCATAGGTCATGCTCTAGTATTGAGTGCTGGACAAAAGGTGAAGAGAATATTGGCAGAGCTGGCACAAGTGACTGATGCCAACCATTTCAATATTGGCAAAAGCCTCTGCACCGAAAGCCGCGGTACTGACTCTGTTGGCACAGACGACCCTGGTGTCCGCATTGGTCACTCTGGCGCTGGCTTCCCAGGCAGTAAAGCTGGCATCCGTGCTCGTACATAAAGATCGAGATGCACTCATGGGACTGGACAGAGCCCATATCTAGCACCAAACATGAAGGAAGGTCCCAGAAGGAGGAAACAAAACATCTGTTCAAAAGACAGAGCATCTGAATTCTCTACATAGGCTGTGAATGGCACAGGGAATGAGGGACCCAGCACCAGTCTTGGCACAGGTGTCTGCCCTGGAATAATCTGGATCACCTCTAGACATGTTCCCTGTGCTGAAGAGACTAATGAAAGTGGCCCCAATGGCACATCACCTGACGGCATTGCTGTTCGAAGAGAGATTCCTCCTCACCTAACCCATGTACTCCTTGCTGAAATTGAGTAGAGATTTCCCCCTCCTCTTTCTTTGGAGTGAGACCCTGTGACCAGAGTCCCAGGGGAACCAGCTGAGGTCACTCAATTAGGGTGAACTGCAGAGAATGGGACAGCCAACCCCCAAAGCTGGTGGATATTCCAATACCTAGATTTACCAAACCAGCACAAAACAGCTTCTATAACACACTGGTTACCCAGAAGCCAACAACACCGTTCCCTTAAAGCAACCCAGCCTTAGGCCTCCCCCCCAGACACGCAAGTCAAATATGATGAGGATTACTGAATCTTATTCATCATACAAATTCTACCAATCCCAAAAGATTGGACACATTACCTCCCAGGTAATGAATATTTCAGATCTTACCCAAATACATGCTTACAGCCAATTCTTTTTAAAAAAGAAGAGTGTGTATTGGTTAAAAGATCAGTAGCCATACAGTCATGAGTACAGATCTTGAGATTCACATTCATAGCAGAGATGGTGAGCTTTGTAGTTGCAAAGTTTTCAGAATTTGTGCATAGGTTATAGTCCAGTGTTTATATTCAGGGTGGTCCAGTCAGGACTGGGGTCTCGGTCTTGGGCTTAAGCTTCCCCTGCATGAAGCATCAAGCAGATCTGAGATAAAGGATTGGGACCCAAGGCATCCTTAGGTGAACAATAGGCACCTAACAGTGGACCATTTCCTAAGCATTACAGGTAATTAGCTACACAGATTTACATAAGGCAGTTTATCCATTATGCAGTCTATTACAAACTTTAAAGTTTCATTATTTCACCCAAGACTCATCTAAATGTTAATATCCCCTTTTGATCTCTGAATCAATAGCTATAGCAGGGGTCGACAACCTTTCAGAAGTGCTGTGCCGAGTCTTCATTTATTCACTCTCATTTAAGGTTTCACGTGCCAATAATACATTTTAACGTTTTTAGAAGGTCTCTTTCTGTAAGTCTAATACATAACTAAACCATTGTTATGTAAAGTAAATAATGTTTTTAAAATGTTTAAGAAGCTTCATTTAAAATTAAATTAAAATGCAGAGCCCCCCGGACCGGTGACCAGGAGCCAAGCAGTGTGAGTGCCACTGAAAATCAGCACGCAAGCCATAGGTTGCCTACCCTGAGCTATAGTGACAGATAGCAACTGACTTGTTTAATGTTAGCCATGTAAACAGATATAAGTAAACATAAAATTAGTATCGCCTTTAATTTCTAACAACATAGATAGGCTAGAACTTTGAAATGCAAATCTACTATGGAATGGCCCTAATTACCATTCACATACTCTAACGTCTCTAAAGGTTGGCTTTGGGTTATATAGCCTGCAAGCTGCTTAACCCTTTCTGGCCATGTGTCATACTTTGTATAAGACTTGCTGCAGTTATATAACAGTGGTAGCAACAATGGTTTGCATGGTCCTATTTTAATCAGATAATGTCACAGACCCCAAGGAGGTTGCTGGGGAGTTTAATACCCATATGATGTCACCTTATCCTTACTGGGGACCATGAGCTCTTGTATCTGGGAGCAAGATCCCTCTCTCATGTTTCCAGAAAGGAAGCGATCCCGTTCCCCAGTAGCATCATTAACCAGGCCACCCACACCAGCACCAGACATGGGCCCACAAGAGCAGGAAAGCAAGGGAGGGATCACAATGACCCCCATCTCCACTCAAGGACAAGGCAGTGACACCAGCCCTGGCCCCAGCAATTGGTTTTAAAGCTTTTCAAGACCTCCTTTCCTGCATGCAGAGATCTTGGATACTGGGACTACATTTATACAAGAGAAGTCTTTATTTTGAGCACCATGATGCTGGCCAGAATCACCCTTCCTATTAAGAGGCTCCTGGAACAAAGGACTGTGGCAAATGCCAGGCCCTTTTCCTCCCTCTTTGAAAAGGGTGGAGAACAGATACCAGTGCCCCCAAAGGGCTTTGAACACACTTATGTCCATCCAAATGCAGAGTTCTTGGCTGTTGCGGCAGCACAGGAGAAATCAGTCCACGAAAGGCATGCCTAATGACAAAGAACCCAAAAGTTGGATCTCCATGGGCACAAGGCATACTCATCAGCCTCCCTCCAGCTGGGAAATTACCAGGCCCTGTTCACCAAATACATTTGGGAGAGGGTCACTCCCTTCCTACCAAGATCCTCAAGATAACAAGGAAGAGTTGAAAGAACTACTCAAGGAGGGCCAGACGGTCATGAGAGCATCCCTACAGGCGGCCAAGAATGCATCTGGTATGGCCACGGTAGTCACTGAGACAGCCTCCTGGGTACAGGCCACAATAGACGGCCTGCTCTTTAATGGGATTGAGCTCTTCAGCCAGAAAACAAGCGAACTATTCCAGTCCCTCAAGGAAAGCTCTGATTCTTAGGGATTTACACACCTAAAGGAACCCTTACAAGTAGCAGCCCAAGCAGAGGCAGAGGACACCATCCTCCTAGTGGGATTGACAGCCAGAGTACCCACAAAGAGAGAATCCCAGATAATCTTGGGGGCACCCATCTTCCATCACCTCAGCGCACCAGACTCCCTCTGAGGCAGCAGATTTGACAGGAGCATTGGGAGTTGCATTGGAGTCAGTGTGGAGCCTGCATCCACCTTCAGGAACTGCCTTTCCACTGGGCCTGGGCAGCCATCAGAGCCAATAAATGGACATTAGAAATTGCCCGTGGTTCCCCTGTCCATTTCCACGCATTATCCCCTGCCCTGCCCTGTCCTTCAGGGATCCTCGTCATGAGAACCTGGTACAAACAGAAGTGTACTAGTTTCTTCATCTCTTCTATGGCATGTAGGTACCTATGGAGTACTGGGGAAGAGGATTATACTCCTGTTGTATCTTCTGAAGATACGAGTTTTAATCCTATCCAGGCTTCATCCTAGACCTGAGAAGATTGGACACATACATACACTGCATCCGATTCAGGATGGTGACGTTTGCCTCCATCTCATCTCTTCCGGCTCAAGGCTGGTTGGTGGCTTTCTGCTGACATGACACGTCCTTCCACATCGCCATCCATCCAGCTCACAGGAAGTACGTCGGGCTCACAGTGGGGGCCCCATCATTATCAGTGCAACGTTCTGCCCTTTGGACTCTGTGGCACTGAGTCTTCTCAAAGTGCCTCGCGGTAGCAACAGCCCATTCACGTGTACCCTCAGCTCGACGGCTGGGTGATCGGGGGCAGATCCCAGGAGGAAATGGCAGAAAGCCTGGACTACACACTATCCCTATTCACTCAGGTGGGCCCCCTGGTGAGCTAGGAAAATAAATCTCCTATCCCATCACAGACAATAGAGTTCCCAGGAGCCTCGACTGACTCTGGATCGGTCAGAGTGAGCCTTCCTGGAGACAGGTGTAGTCTTTAGTACTTGGGATAGAATCAAACCAGACTGTGACAATGCGGATGTGCCTGGGGCTATGGGGCCATATGTTAATGTACACGTACATGACATTGCTTGCCAGGTTTCACCTGCGGCTGCTCCAGCTCAGGCTCAAGTTGGTCTTTCTTGCCCAGTAAAACACCTGATAAACAAGAAGATTGTGGTTCCACCACAAGACATAAAAGAACTGAGACGATGGTAGGAAACCAAGTGCTCTTCTCTGCCCCCTTTCTGGTATCAGGAACATGTTGGGAAGCCACCTAGACCATCTACAGATGCAAGGAACTTGGTACCTAGGAAACTCGGGGCTCCACATCAGTGCCATGGAGCTCAGGGCCATCAGGCTACCCTGCACAACCTTCCTACCTGTTCTCCCGAACTCCACAGTGCACATCCCGACTGACAACACCTGCGACACGCTACATCAACAAGCAGAGAGGTGCACACCTGTCTCCCCTATTGGCATGCCTTGAAGCTCTGGACACTGCTGCTGACACAGGATTATCCCAATGGCTCTCCATCTCCCAGGAGTTGGCAATGACCTGTTGGACTTGCTGAGCAGACAATCCATGGCTAATCGGGAGTGGTCCCTGGAGAGATCCATGATAGCGTCAAGATTCCACCATTGGGGAGCTCCTGTGGTAGACCTGTTTGCCACCCAGGATAACACCAGGAGTCAGCATTTCTGTTCCAAAGGGGGTGGGTAGCCTGGCATTATTTCCTAGCACTGTACTTCTGCAATGGAGTCCAGGTATCCTGTTTGCCTTTCCTCTGATATCCCTGGTCCCAGCATGATTTCCAAAATCAAGACACAAAGCCACAATCATTCATGTAGCTCCCAACTGGCCCAGGCAGTTTTGACCAGTGGACCTTTTGCCAGTGTCCATTCAGCCACCAATCCTGTCCAGACCTGATCTCCCAGCATCCTGGCCAGATACTCTATCCAGACCTGAAGTTCTGCACCTGACTGCCTGGATGTTGGTTGGGTGAATGACACAGAAGGACTGTCTTAGACAAGTCTAGGCGAGCCTTATACAGAACACTGGCTTTTGTCAAGCATTACGCATTGGACTTAGCTCCCAGGGCAGATGTAAAGTTTGGGAGAGCATCAGTTGAATAGGGATTGCAATACTGCAGTTGGCTTTCTGTTTCCAGAGGGGACACTGATGGCCAGTCACCTACAGTGGAACTGACAGATACTTTCAGAAAACGGACTGGTTCCTTACCCTGCAATAACTGTGGTTCTTTGAGATGTTGCAGTCAGGGCGGATCCCATGAGCCACCTTCCATCACCAGTTTTGGAGTCATCAGCTAATGCGGGTTGTGAGGGAGCTGAAGGACATGTGTGGCCCTTGTTAAATGATGTCGAAGGCTGAAATGTCGTTGTCTTGGTAACATTATTCAGGCTGCTCAGTGCTTCTGTCCTTGAAGCTTCAGTGTTATCAGTACTAACAGCAGATAATGCAGCCTGCTCATTCAGTGGACCTCGATGTTCTAAAGAATGTCACCATACCATGTCAGTGGTCAAAGGCACTCGGCCAGGTTTATTACCTTCAGGGCACAGTCCTAGTGCCCTAGGTCTGTGGTTACAGGTACACTAACACATGAGTGCCTGGTCAGCAGCAGGAGTCTCTGCTGTCCCTGAGGCCACGCAAAGGGTTAAGGCAAAGTACCCTGACATTTGTCGGCTGAGATAAATAACTTACATACCACCTTATGTGCTCCATGACATCTGTTTTTTACCTCCTCTTGTTCCTGATGTTTTGTCCAAAACATCCCTATTCATTTTTCTGTCAAACCATCTGACTTTGTACTAGATTGGGGTGTATCTGTACTAGCTGGAATATACTTACATAAATATCTAGTGCCTAGTGCACTAGCAACAACTTTGACAAATTCATGTACTGAATAGTGAACTTACAAGCATCTGCTTTAATACACGGCCTGACTTTGGCTCACAGCCTCTGGTTCAGGACACAGCTCTTGCACCAGGCTGAGTGCTGCAGGCTCTCTGTCTACTACAGCCCTGAACAGATACTGCTATTCAAAATATCTGAACTCGTGCACATGAGACATGTGCATCTTCTGTGGGATCCACACTGACTACATCTCGAAGAATCGCAGCTACTGTAGGGTAAAACTGTTGTCTCAAGTAGTAAATACACTTGGAGTCTTTCTGCACTCAAAGCAATACTATAGTAGTTTTGGTGAGTAGTGAATCTTTGAAATTCAAGTACTTCTTGTTCTAGAGATTCCAGTGTCCATGTCTCAGATGAAATGTAGATGGAAGTTTGGGGCTTAATAGCTGTTGTATTGGAGCATAATGATGATGTTCAAGGTGGAGATATTGACTGAGCCCTAACAAGATGACTGAATTAGTACAGACTCTGGAATGGCCTCTGGCAAGTTGAGCTACTAAATCTAGGGTAAAACTTTCAAAAAGTTTGTGGCCAGATTGTCAAATGTATTTAGGTGGTTATTGATGCAGGTCAGTGCCTAGTGGGTGTTCAAAAGCACCTAGGTGGGCTAGAAATGAAACTCCCATCGGTTTCACTTTTACAAATCCCAATAGATGCCTCCCTGCATCTTTAGGTACCTAAATACCTTTGAAAATCTGGCCCCAAGTGACTTGAAAATGTTACCCCTAGTTTGTTTGTGGTGTTTGTGTTTTGTTTTTTTAATGTCAGTCGCCAGTGGGCTCCATCTCTAGTTTCCCAGGCGTTCAAGAAGGAGCGGAACGTAGCTCCACTCTGCTTCGGGCTGTCAATATGATGTCCGTTTTCTAACTTATTGTTAATTTTGGATTCACACTTACAAGAATGCTGATTTGTAATCTAGTAAATCTGAGTTCCCAGTAGATTCAGATACAATACTTGTCCCTGCTAGTTTCTGCAGCTTCACAATCAATTTCCTGTTTTAAGTTTTCATAAGTGAATTTCTGCCCTTTTGCTGATTGAAAGACCCACATAAACTGACCAGACAAGGCAGCATTGAAACAGACTATACCCAAAGTGCCGCCAAATGCACAAAGTGAACAAAAAAGCTCATTAATGTTTTTGTTCCAGTGATTTTAGTATTGCATGTCAGCAGTAGGCTGCATTTTCAGACCCATGTGACTTTAAGATGGTGGCCCTCAAGAAATGGTAGATTTTTAAGGCCAGAAGGGACCATTAGATCATCTACTCCTGCATCACGCAGACCAGAGAATATTACCCACTTACCCCTATATTGAGCCCAATCACTTGTTGGGCTAAAGCATCTCTTCCAGCAAGGCAGCCAGGCTGGATTTGAAGGCATCAAGAGTTGAGGAATCCATCGCTTCCCTGGATGGTTCCAATGGTTAATCACTCTTTTAAAAAACAATACAGTATTGTGAATGGGTCTGGCTTTTTCCAGCTACTGGTGGTTCTTCTGCCTTTCTGTACCCAAGAGCCCTTTAGTATCTGGTATTTTCCCCCCTGAGAATGTACTTGTACACCATAATCCTTTTTTTCAATGAACTAAACAGTTATTTAAGCCTCTCACTGTTAAGCATTTATTCCATGCTACGCTGTAATTGGTCCTGGGTATAAATGAAAATCTGGCTCCCAGTCCATTTTAAAACCAATATGTTCGTGGCTTAGCTCTGCCAAGTGTTTACAAATAGGATCTTATTACATGACATTACCTCTGGGGTGCAGTGCAAATGCTGACTTATTGCTGTTTCTTTCCAGCAATTGAAATACCCTGTTCTGCGTACGTATTGCAAAGCGGAACAGCCAGGGTCGAGTGGAAGTTTGAAAAGGGCTCTTCAATAGCACTGGTCTATTATGATGCGAAAGTCACAGGTACGTGAGTCCATTGTACGGAATGTCCGAGAGCCCCTTTACGGTCTCTGGGCCAGGTGTTGGATAAGCACAGGTTATACCAGCTGGTTGCAGCATCTGAGGCAGGGTGGATTGCTTTATATCAGAGCGCTTTAAATGATCGATTTTTTTTTATCTTGTTTTGCATTTGTGGTGGCTTTAACATGGGTTGATGGGTTCACTTGCACCCACAGGTATCATGAAACCAAGGGTGCAAAAACAGAAATACATTGTTTCCCAGCCCGATGTGCATGGGACTCCCCAGTGAGCGGAGGGGAAGGGGGAAATATGTTTCAGAGTGAGCCCGCTCTGCACCCTTCTGCCTCCTTGCTCTGGGTGTTGCGACCTGGTGCATGGGGTAGCTTTACCACTCACGTTTTGCCTTGTCTAATGGAGGGGCCAATCCTGAGTAGTGCTACAACCCCATGCACCAGGTCACAATGCCTGGAGCAGGAAGCCAGGCCCAGCCTTGCAAGACATGAGCCAGTGACTTCCACCAGGTCAGTGATTTGACCTTCTTTAAAACTTCTGTAGTGAACATACTGTTCTCTTACAAATTTAATTTAAATGATTTTAATAGACTGCAGTAAATTTGGCCTTAATACAGGTTGTAATTTGAAATTTATTTTTAAATAGGTATATTTTTGAAAATAATTCTATATCCAATTTAAATTAAATTCTTTTTTTAAAATCATTGATTTTATCCGCCCTGATCTGAAGTGAGGTCTTTAGCTTGAGTCCTTCTGAATTAGTTCAGTCTGTAACTTCCCAGTATGGGCAGGAAGCCACAGGCATGGGCAGCAGTTACCCCGATTCAGCTACTTTCCCACAATGCAGTGCTTCACATCTGGAAACTAGCCAGAAATGCCTTCCCCTAGTAACAGAGCTGGCCCCTATGGGGTAGGTGTTTCAGGAATCCTAGCATCCACTGATGCTACCATGGCTGAGCTGTACTGTACAGATGTGCTGAGGTGTTACGAAGACAGGCGAGAACCAACCAGCCATTTTGTGTCCTCTGTCCGAGCGATGGCTTCCTCGCCTTCTGCAGACCCCTTTTTGTCGCTCAGCCATGTCAGCTGAACAGTTTGAGAACAATTTTTTAAGGGGACTGGTGTAACCACACGTGGCATTGTAGATTGCTTTCCCTGGAATCAGCTTTACCACTGCTAACTAATTTCTTAAAAAACACCAAGCACTCATGGGAAGAGCTGAGAGGAAAGAAATGGGGTGGAATGACCTCCTCACTAACTAGTTCATATGTGCCAGCAGAATAGCATAACAGAACCCATCCCTTAGACCCTGCAACAAACCCCTCCATCCCCCAGCCAGCTGTGATTGGGCTGGGTTGGCTATTGGACATAAGGGCATGTAGCTTCTTTCTGCAACAGGGAGACCTCTTGTTGTATTTGAACTGAACTTAATCAGCTCTTCTTACCCTGCCCTCTGCTCTCAGGCTGGTTCTTGGGGCTGCCCTTCCTCCCCTTCTCCACACCAGCAGCTTATTCTGGCTCTCACTAGTATTTCTCCACCTGAAGTGCTCTCAGCCTCTCACTGTCTCCCCTTTCTCTGCAGACCCCTACAAAGACCGTGTTACGTACACACCCACGGGGCTTCGTTTCAGTTCGGTGACTCAGAAGGATACAGGGAAGTACGTCTGCGAGGTCCTCCTCTGGACTGGGAGTGGGGACACTAGCCAACTAAGAAAGTCAGAAGTTGACCTCATCGTCCAAGGTACTAATGCCGTTCTGTAATTACAGCTTGGGACCAGTTGCCATGGCTAAAAGTTCCATGGTTTCTAGTCTCGGAGTGCGGGGGCCCCTGGGGGCATGTTGCCAACTGTGGGCAAGGAGTGTGTTTTCATAGAGTTGAAGATCAGAAGGGAGCACTATGAACTTGTAACCTGCGTGGCACAGACTGGAGAACCTCACCACTGACTCCTGCCGCAAGGAGGGTGGTATTTTTCCCTACTAAGAGCCCAATGGCTTATTTGAACAATGTTGCTCTCCGCACACAATGGCATCATCAGTGGATCGCAAACTAGCCTGAGGTCCCTGAAACAAGATTCTTTCCACATTGGACTTAGACTTTAGGGAAGCCTCAATCGTCTAAACCTGGTTATCTGAAATTCTCCCCCATGTCCCTTGACCATGGACCTGCAGGGCCAGAGCGGTGCATGAGTGGAGCTTTAGGGCCTTCCTGAGAGCAGCATCAGTCCTGCTGGAATAGAGCCGTGGAATAGGGCTGCTTTGGGCAGTGGCAATTATCCTGTAATCTAATCAAATCAGGCTAGCCAGGTTTGAAGGGGTGCCCTGGGGAAAGCGTAGTGCCTGGATTATCCAATGGTTTCAAAAGACTCCAGTTCTGTTGGCTCCGCATCTTCAGAACCGTTGAACACAACGCGTTCTCGAGGAATGCCTCGCACGGGTCAATCCTGTGGCAATGAAGAAACAATCCTAGCTACATGGGGGCACCGTTATTTCTGTAACACACGCTCAGGAAGTCTGACACTGTAATTGTTCCCCCTGCTGACGTGGGCACGTTCATGCTTATGTTGCATTACATGCTAATGGCATTTAAGCAGAGATCCCCTTCATACAGATGTGCTGTCAATCCACTTCTTCACACCTTGAAGACTCTCACTGTCAGCACCAATCTGAACCCTGGGTGTATTGTGTGTAGAGATCAATGGAGACTGACCAGTCCTCACCCCAGAAATGGTCCTTTCATGGCTGGGCTGAGGTCCCTGGGAAAAGCTTAGGGGGGAAGATTGCACTGCTTTTACAGTGCCTGCTCTGTGGCCGTACCCAGAGCCTCACTCACAAATGCCGTCAGTGTAGCACCTTTCACCAGCGCTGCAAAATCAGTCACCGAATGGGAGCCCAGTGTTGGACTAAACCGTGTCCTTCCTTCAGTATCGCAGCAGTTTTGGTCAAACATTTTGTATTGACAAGTTGCTCTATCAAAGTGGGATGGACACTGGCTTCACCCACACAGCGTCACACCTCTCACCTGTCAGCAGGGTGGCTACTGCCAGCGGCCGGGCTCGTAGTCAGAGCGTTAATTTCTGGTCAGTGACATTTCTCTCCATGTGCACTTGCCATTTTATGTTGAACACTGGGCTCCTGATTCTGTCTCCCTGCTCTTCGTACAGTCGTTTGCACCAGAACCCCGAGAGCTGCTATGGTTTAGTTGCATTCCACACCCATTTTACTGTGGTGTAAATGGCTGCCCAGGGAGCAGGGGAATGGAAGATCCAGCCCAGTGAGTGCCATTAATCCGCTATTGAATTAAAGTGCAGCTAGTTCAGAACCCACACAAGGAACTGCTGCTCTCAGTGGAATGTGTCCCAGGAGATCCAGACAATAGTGTGGCTGGAGTTTAAAGAAAAGTCCACTTCTACTTGTGCTGACATGAGTATAATCAAGCTTCAGGGCAGCACAGGATCTCTGTGTGGGTCAGGAAGGAATCGTTTTTCACTCCTTCTCCATCACAATTAAAGGTGCATTATCAGGGAATGACAGTTACACTGGCCTGAGCTCTGGAATGTCACTGATCAGCCCTGGAGCAGAGCCGAGAGCCCTGCCAATGGAAGAGGGCCCAGCCACTGACTTAGTTCATGAATCAACCGACTATCAAGCTAGACATGGATGCTGCTCACCATTTACTTCCCTTACAATGAACTGGACATTTGTTTGCCTTCATGTCACTTAGCCAGTCTTTTATTAACCCATGACTGACTGGATTAGACTAAATGCAACTTAACAAATGCAAATGACTGCATCTTGGGTGTGTTTGGGGCAGGGGGTCACAGAGGTGGGTTCAGAGGTCATCTGTAACATGTGCCTCTTTGCCTTGTGCTGACGTGCACAGAACCAGATGGCTCTCCACCTCCTACCTGCCAATGCTACAGGGACAACGTCCTTATGACCTCCAACGCCAAGATCAACAAGAAATTCAGGAACTCCTGCTCCGCGATTGACACCAAGACAGGCGTGCTGGTATGCACGGGGCAGAGGGCTGCTTGACTCGTGGGGAGTTTACACCTCTGTCCATTCCTCTGTCTATGCCTCCCTCACGCCGCCTTTCCCACTCCAGATGAATGAGCCCGTAACCAGCTTCGACACGGGGGATTATTTTTGTGAGGCTCAGAACAACGTTGGGACCTCTCAGAAATCTGAAGCCATCCACTTGGAAGCCAGTAAGGAAATGGGGACTTGCAGAGCCTGCGTGTGGGTGGGTGGCTGCGTGCGCACGTCCGCGCTGGGCTCTTTGGAAGTCACTTGCAAGCTTACAATAGCCAGTGCTGTCACTGCCCCTTCCCCGGCCTCCTGCAGCTACTCCCTGTACTGGCTGAGATAGATCAAAGGTTGGACAGCGCCCAAGCATCTGATGGGAAAACAGGCATGTGCTTTGCTGCAAGGGCTGGGGAGAGCCTGGAACCAGAAGCCCAGTGCGTGGCCCTGCTAAAAGAGCAACCTTCCCGGAGAACGGAGTCTCCTGAGAGCCGACAAGTGGTTCTTGGTATGTCCAGTCTCCTACATGATCTCTGGAGCTGGGCCTCGGTACAGACAGACCCAGAGGAGGCGCACCCTGGGATTGGGAGTCACTGAGGTTGGGGATAGGTGTTTGCTGGGCCCAGCTCCGGTGACAAGCATTCCAACTGTCCCCTCATCTGAAAAGCTACCGTGCCGTCAGCCCCCATTCCCTGGAGCTGCCCCCTTCCATTTGCACTCAGCCCCTCCCGTGACCTTAGATGCTGAACTGGTTGGGTTAAAGCTGAGGCTGTAACTCAATATATTCAAACTGAGCTGAAGGCTTTAGACTGTGTCTACATTGGTGCTAAATGGGGTTTTCGGTTGGGTTAAACTCAGGGGAAAAAATGTTTTCCCTTGTATCTACACAGTGTCCATCCTGGTATAACTGCTGTGAGGGAGTAGGGGTGTGGTGATTATTTTTACAGCTGTGGATGCAGTTATACTGGTATGAGGGTGCCTCATACTGGGGTGACTTATTCCCTTTCCTGTACTGACATCGTTAAACTGGGACAACTCGTGTGTGTAGACCGAGCCCCTTGGCTAGACAAGGTCTGCACTACAGCCCGACCTGCTGATGTGACTGTGGAGGTGGTAAGCTGCATCCACATTGGGTGGGGTTTCACATGGGCTGAGCTACCCCTGTGCCTTTTTTAAACCTTCCCCCTCATCTAGAGAGAGCCGCAGGTGCTGGAACAATGCTGGGAGATCTCCCTGCAATAACCCTCAGTGCTGGATGAGGTCATGTCTACAGGCCCATGGCCAGCTGTGGGGAAAACTCACCTCCACACTCTGTATCCAGGTCTCTCTCTCTCTCTGCCCTTGGATACAGCTCGCAGCAGTCAGAGGGGTTACACCCAACTTTACGGTGTGTGAACAAGAGCAGAATTTGGTGCACCCCCCACCCCTCTGGTGACTGGCACAGCTTGAACCCTGCTCCAGCATGTCAGGAGCAAATGAATCCTGTGTCTAGAAAATCAATGGTTAAAGGAACAACCCGGCTCTGCCGTTGCCTTGTAGGGGCCAGATTTTGCCCATGAGTGACTTCTACTAAAGCCTGATTCTTGTCACAGGTCAGGGCACCTGTACCTCACTGGCCCGGCAAGGGTGCCCGCTCTCACTTGCAGCTCCCCCGGTTATCATCTCCCTTGGGTGGAGACATGGGTCTCTCTCCTTGCCAGCTGGGGGGTCTCCAGGCTGCTGCAGCTCCCTGCCTTCCCTGTGTTAGTCTGCCCAAGCAGGTCTGCCGGCTTTCCCCTCAGACTAACAGTGGAATTGCTACAATTATAAGTTACTGCATGGTTCTTCAGTGCTTAATTGGTAATGAAAGCGGTGCTGGGCTCATAGACACTGATTCAGTGGGTGCTTTGGGGCTGGAGCATCCATGGTGGAAAAACTAGCGGGTGGTTAGCACCCACCGGCAGCCAAGCTCTCCTCACCTCCTCCTCCCCTGAGTGCGCTGTGTCCCTGCTCCTCCACCTACCTCCCAGTGCTTCCTGCTGCCTAACAGCTGTTTGGCAGTGCTCTGGACTTTCCAGGAGGGAGTGGGAGGTGCTCAGGGGAGGAGGCGGAGAAAAGGTGGGGCGGGGACTTGGGAGAAGGGGGTGGGGTGAAGGTGGTGTAGAGGTGGGAAGGGGCGGGGCCAGGACAGGGAAGGGTCAAACACCCACCTGGCAAAGGGGAAATCGGCTCAAGCAATTTTTTTAATTTTCATAACTAATGTGCCAGGCACGGAGGTGCCAGGGCTCTGAACTGCTAAGCCCAGAGGTGCTGGGGCTCAGCCCTGGCACTAATTAGGCACTGCAGTTCTTCCTACATGAGCCTATTAATTTTTAAGGCAAAAGCATTGCACAGAAAACAGATGAAAAACAATTAAACCTAAACACCTGGTAATAAGCTTCCCAGAGATCGCCCCCTTCCAATGTAGGCTCTGGCAGGAGCAGCCCAACTTCAAGACTCCTTATAAGAAATGGAAAGGGAGGCGGATTTTTTTTTGCTGTTTTTTAATTAAATAGGCAGCTAGTATTTTTTTTAAATTATGAGGAACAAGTTTAAGCTTTGTTTGCGTTGTTTGCCTGGACTGCTCAAGACCTGAATGCTTGTGTA
This sequence comes from Mauremys mutica, assembly GCF_020497125.1. Taxonomy (NCBI): domain Eukaryota; kingdom Metazoa; phylum Chordata; order Testudines; family Geoemydidae; genus Mauremys; species Mauremys mutica. Next base: position 20,739,923 of record NC_059088.1, on the reverse strand, counting down.
GGAGGAACTCTTTGAGTTGGCTTCTTAAATCCCTTCCTGCTGTTTCACATCTGATACTCCTTGATGAAACATAGGAGCCTTGTCTTACAACAGGCTTATTCAAAGTGAAAGTGAGATCTTGGAAGTGTTGCTGTTTTCATAATGTAATAAAGATACTGTAATGATAAATAATGTGTAATAAGCATGTCATAAAAACAAATTTTATATTTCCAAGATCACTGCTTTTATCATTTTTACTCCAGTAAAGGAGAAAATCCCTGGAAATAATTCATTTTTAGGAGCGGGTTCGCAAGACTTGACATTTTAGTGAAAGGGGTTCACAGGTTAAAGTTTGGGAATCACTGTTCTAAAGGATAGATGGAGGTGGGTCGTTTGCATTTCCCTCAGTCTCCAAGTATTCCCTGGGAAATCCACTTCCCATGTATTGCCCCAAAAGTCCCCATAAGTTTCTAATATTGTCCAGAAATTGTATTAGTCAAGGCCATCCTCCCAGAGAAGTGCTGTACAATCCCTGGCCTCCCAAAATACTCACTTTAAACTGACCAATTTAAGTTTAATTCCAGTTTTGCCCAAGAGATTGTGTAAATCAGAATTCTGACAGATATGACACAGGCCCTTTTATACGGCACTGGCCCTGGTGGTGTAAGGGGGTGTAAAGTTCGGTTTCTCAGAGCCGTGTACAGGGCCTCAGTGCAGCTAGGAATCATCTCACACGGGGAGTAGACTAAACCATCAGAGGGGCTGCAAGGGCTGATCTGCAGCCTGTGCATGATCCCCCAACTCTCTCTCCCTGTGATGCGGGGAGCAGAGGGGTTTGCCCCAGGCTGCTGGGGGAGGAGGCTTGCGAGGGGAGCAGAAGAAATAACGGCTGGTTTTTGCTTTCCACAAAGAAAACGTCATTTCCTACAAGGACATGAAAGTGCTGGTCGACAGCGGGAATGCTCGGATTATCGACGTGCGGTTGCCGGAGGAGGTGGCGAATGGCCGTATCGCCAACTCGGTCAATATTCCAGGTGAGGGGTTGCTGTGGGTGCCAGCAACCAGGGCTTCAATTGCATGTAGACCAGGGCGTGAGCGGTCAGGCCTAGCAATCAGTCAGCCAAGGGTCAAAGCTGGAGTCAGGAACCGAGCAGGGCTGGAAACAAGGTGGGTACAGGAGTGATCACTGCTGCAGGCAGAAGCATGGAGGAGTCAGCGACCTGTTGCTGAATTGAAATGCAGATCCGTAGTCTCCTTGCAGCCAATGGAAGAGCCTCAGGTCAGCAGCAAGGACTCAGGCCCATCATTCCTGATACGTAGCACTAGAGTCCTGGAGAAAATGGAGTTAGTAACTCAGCAGGGGGCGCTCTTTCCTCCCTGCTCGCCAGTGTGCCGGGGGTGCTGTGCTGGGGAAGTGACATGAGACTTGAGCTGGATCATTAGAGACCCGAGGTGTGCACAAGCAGATGGGTGTGCAGAGGGCTTTCCCTTCAGCCCCTCCCCTAGTTCTTGTCACACAGAAAGCAGGAGACCAGAAGTCTGACGTGCAGGCAATGCCTGTTTGTTTGGGGTTAGTTTAAAGGCAGCATGTCCGTAACTTTGACACTGCAGAGCCTTGTTTCCCAGTGTTCCGTTCTCTCCCCACTTCAGCAGGCAGAATTATCCCTGAAATGCAGGCATGGGGCCCCACCCCTTACAGTTGAGGGTCATGTTCCGTTTTGGGGGTCAGGAGTCTGGGGGTTTTGCCCCACCTCTTTGGTATCCCATGGGAGGGGTGAGGAGTGAGGTTGTGCTATGGTCAGGAACGGGTGCTGCTTTTTTTTAGCCTTTTAGTGTTTTATATCTCCCCTCCCCCCCCCAATCCCCTCTTGCCCCTCCCGACCGGCTGTTTGACTTTCCTTTAAGATAGAGGTTGAGGCAGTGTTAACATGTGCGCTCCTATATTATACTTTCATTACCCCCAGTAACACTTGAACTGTTCTTATCTGTTCCCGTTACATTTATTAGTGTATCTGGCTAGGCAGAAGCAACATGCACAGTGTCTGTCCTTTGTTTACACATATTAGTAAGGATATAAATGTATCAAAAAATTAAATGAGCAAACAAACCTAAAATTCTATCTCAGGCAAAAATACAGGCCTGAATTGTGCATTATTACTAGCACTCCTAACAGGGTGTAACCTGGCCAAATTCCAGCTCAGGGAATTCTCTTCTTCCTTAAACTACCTTGATGGTTTTAAATGGATGCAGGTGTCTACTTCACTTCCTGTCCTAAATGGACGTGCAGAGTTTCCATGTCTTGCTCATTTGCTGTGTTTCACCACAGAGGGTGCTGCATTTCAGGAGTGGGAAAAGCGGTGGCTTGTGTCCCTTTGTAAAGCACGTGGGACTTGCATACATAAATACAGGCGAGGACGGTCTTATGTTTATGGAGCAGTGTAGCAATCGCCCACAATCAGCAGCAGCAGGGTTTAGCACCGCAACTTCAGCATCAAGATACAGACCTTTACCACTTGAGCTAAAGGAGTAACTTCATTAGCTAGTAGCAGCAGTAGGCTTTTATCCTCTAGTGGACTAGCTAATGTCACATCCCCATCTAGTGGAGAGGTGACACACCCTTTCCCAGGGTGATACACCAGCACTGCTGATTGTGATCATCTCTCTTTCCCCCACCCAGTGGCAGAAGTCGAGGAAGCGCTGAAGATGGACCCTGAGACATTTAAGATGAAATATGGCATTGACAAGCCACGGATGGATGACGAGAACTTGATCTTCTACTGCCAGAGGGGCAGAAGAGCGGCTGAGGCCACAAAGATCGCCATAGCCCTCGGCTACACCAAGTGAGCCTGCCCCTCCCCCCGGGCTCTTGTACCATGGGGCACCAGACCCTTAGGGAGATTGTGAACATACCACGGGCTCTGTGGGTTTGGAGGCAAGGGATGTAGGTGCTTAAAATGCCCTGGGTCCTATGGACTTCAGCCCGTCTGAGCACCCCCCTAAGCTCTCATGTATAGGGTTATTAATGGAGAAATCTTTGGGTCTGGTGCAGGAGAGGGCTCAGATATCCCTCAGCACCGATCTTGCTTATAGCGGTGTATTTTGGAGTAAACCCATTGGAGGAGATGGTGGTACTCCAGATTCTCACCAGGGCCACAGAGGCAAAGTCTTGGTTAGCTACTGAGAGAGAGGACAGAGCAATTCCTAGCTAACCCCAGAGGGGACGTTCCCACAGCTACCTTGATTCCTTAGCAACCCTTTGAATTCATCTGTATGACCCTGTGCTGGGGGCAGGTTATTTCTCAAAGTTCTTGGCATAGCTCTGCCTCTGATGTTTTGGTCCCACTTGGGTTTCTGGCCCCTGGGCAGTCACAGCTGGGCTGGGTCTGTCTCTTCCACTCCAGAGGCAGCGGGTCTGTCCAGCTGTGGATAGTCCCTCCCATTTCCCATTCTGAAGCCACATGTCACTTCCTGTCTCTGCAGGGCCCGTAACTACGCAGGCAGCTACAAGGAATGGTCTGAGAAGGAGGGGAACTGAAGTGGGAATGACGCTGCGAGGGCTGGTGTCTGTCCCTCCATGCCCAGCAGCTGGCTTGGCCCTGAGGACTCTTCCTTCGCTTCCTTGCTGCAACGTCGTCCCATTGCTGCTGACGCCCAGTGCTGGGATGGCAACACGCTGGGCCCTGATGGGCTCTTGGCTAACGCACCTCTGCTTTCTGCCTCACTTTCCAGCCCAGTGTCTCACCTGCTCCATATGTAGTCACCCCCCCTGCCTCCGACAGCAGCTGGGGGGGTTCAGATATCTACACCCCCCCATTCACTATTTCCTCCACCTCCCCATGGAATCTGGGACCCCATCCATATGCTTCCCATGGGGTAAGTCCTTTACCCTTAAGGAGGTAGATTTGATGGTCATTTTTCTACCCCACCTCATTCTCCAGCTGAATCTGCTGCTTCCAGCTGTAGCCTGTTATTTCTAGAACATGCCGGGTGCCCCTCAGCCACCTCTGCCCGGGGGGATTTTCTCTGCAGCCATGCCTGGAAAAGAGCTCTCTAGCATTTCCTCTGATGTAGTACCTGGCTCTGGTAAGGGGTGGGACATATGTGAAGGAAGGAAGAATCCCAGGCACTGCTGCAGGCTGGGGACTGACTGGCTAAGCAACAGTTCCCCAGAAAAGGACCTGGGGATTACAGTGGATCAGAAGCTGGATATGAGTCAGCAGTGTGCCCTTGTTGCCAAGAAGGCTAATGGCATATTGGGCTGCATTAGTAGAAGCATTGCCAGCAGATCAAGGGAAGTGATTATTCAGCACAGGTGAGGCCATATCTACATAAGAATGGCCGTACAAAGGTCCATCTAGCCCAGTATCTGTCTACCGACAGTGGCCAATGCCAGGTGCCCCAGAGGGAGTGAACCTAACAGGCAATGATCAAGTGATCTCTTTCCTGCCATCCATCTCCATGCTCTGGAGTCTAGGGTCACCATTCCTTACCCATCCTGGCTAATAGCCATTTATGGACTTAGCCACCATGAATTTATCCAGTTCCTCTTTAAACATTGTTATAGTCCTAGCCTTCACAACCTCCTCAGGTAAGGAGTTCCACAAGTTGACTGTGTGCTGCGTGAAGAAGAACTTCCTTTTATTTGTTTTAAAGCTGCTGCCTATTTCATTTGGTGACCCTTAGTTCTTGTATTATGGGAATAAGGAAAAGTTATTTACTTATCCACTTTCTCAACATCACTCATGATTTTATATACCTCTATAATATCCCCCTTAGTCTTCTCTTTTCCAAGCTGAAGAGTCCTAGCCTTTTTAATCTTTCCTCGTATGGGACCCTCTCCAAACCCGTAATCATTTTAGTTGCCCTTTTCTGAACCTTTTCTAGTGTTAAAATATCTTTTTTGAGGTGAGGAGACCACATCTGTACACAGTATTTGAGATGTGGGCATACTATAGATTTATATAAGGGCAATACTATATTCTCAGTCTTATTCTCTATCCCCTTTTTAATTATTTCTAACATTGTTTGCTTTTTTGACCACCTCTGTGCACTGCGTGGACGTCTTCAGAGAACTATCCATGATGACACCAAGATATTTTTCCTGATTCGTTGTCACTAAATTAGCCCCCATCATATTGTATGTATAGTTGGGGCTATTTTTTCCAATGTGCATTACTTTACATTTATCTACATTAAATTTAATTTGCCATTTTGTTGCCCAATCACTTAGTTTTGTGAGATCTTTTTGAAGTTCTTCACAATCTGCTTTGGTCTTAACTATCTTGAGCTAAAGTAAATAATTGGAGATATACCAATCTCCTAGAACTGGAAGGGACCTTGAAAGGTCATTGAGTCCAGCCCCCTACCTTCACTAGCAGGACCAAGTACTGATTTTGCCCCAGATCCCTAAGTGGCCTCCTCAAGGATTGAACTCACAACCCTGGGTTTAGTAGGCCAATGCTCAAACCCTCCCCAGTTTAGTATCATCTGCAAACTTTGCCACCTCACTGTTTACCCCTTTCTCCAGATCATTTATGAATAAGTTGAATAGGATTGGTCCTAGGACTGACCTTTGGGGAACACCACTAGTTACCCCTCTCCATTCTGAAAATTTACAATTATTTCCTACCCTTTGTTCCTTGTCTTTTAACCAGTTCAGTCCATGAAAGGACCTTCCCTTTTATCCCCTGACAGCTTAATTTACGTAAGAGCCTGTGGTGAGGGACCTTGTCAAAGGCTTTCTGGAAATCTAAGTACACTATGTCCACCGGATCCCCCTTGTCCACATGTTTGTTGACCCCTTTAAAGAACTCTAATAGATTAGTAAGACACGATTTCCCTTTACAGAAACCATGTTGACTGCTGCTCAACAGTTTGTTTTTCTATGTGTCTGACAATTTTATTCTTAACTATTGTTTCAACTAATTTGCCCGGTACCGACGTTAGACTTACTGGTCTGTAATTGCCGGGATCACCTCTAGATCTGGAGTATTGCGTCCAGTTCTCCCCCTCCCCCCTCTCCCCCCCCCGGTCCTCAGAAGGGATGTGGACACATTGGAGAGAGTTCAGTGGAGGGCAATGAAAATTATTAGGGGGCTGGGGCACATGAGTTATGAGGAGAGGCTGAGGGAAGTGGGGTTATTTAGTCTGCAGAAGAGGAGAGTGAGGGGGGATTTGATAGCAGCCTTCAACTACCTGAAGGGGGGTTCCAGCGAGAATGGAGCTCGGCTGTTCTCAGTGGTGGCAGATGACAGAACAAGGAGCAATGGTCTCAAGTTGCTGTGGGGAGGGAGGGTGTCTAGGTTGGATATTAGGAAACACTATTTCACTAGGAGGATGGTGAAGCACTGAAATGGGTTACCTAGGGAGGTGGTGGACTCTCCATTCTTAGAGGTTTTTAAGGCCCGGCTTGCCAAAGCCCTGGCTGGGATGATTTAGTTGGTGTTGGTCCTGCTTTGAGCTGGGGATTGGACTAGATGACCTCCTATAATTGTATGATGGCAGCAAGACAACAGGGGAAATGGCTCAGGGTCAGCCAGGTTTTATATTCTATTAAAGTCTTTGTACAGATCTGTGTTTCTCAGCCTCTTCACGAGGTGAGCCCTTATTCACACTAAAAAAATTGCACAACCTCCCCAATAACAATAAAAATGTCTCATTTCTGCCCTGCTTAGGGCTGGTCTGCATGCAGAACTTGCATTGGCACAACTAGGTCTCTTGGCAGGGAGGCATGTGGTGTGTGGAAAAAATCCACCCACCCCCGCCAAGACATAGCTATGCCAACCTAACCCCCAGTGCAGACAGAGTTAGACGTGTGGAAGAATTCTTCTGGTGACCAAGCTACCGTCTCCCGGGGAGGTGGATTTTCTCCAGTGGTTGAGAGCGTGCCTCCCAGCCCTATAGTGAGTATTTACACTGAAGTGCTGCTGGGTTTTAAGCACAGACCTACACTTAGCATATAGAATTGATGTGTGGGAGGGTGGAGAATATCTGATCTTGAAGGGTCAGGGGGTGTGGGGATGGGGGGAGTGAGACTTTTCTTTGGTTTAGACTGTAATATTTTCAATGGCTCGCGACCCCACTGCTGGCCTTTCCTGACCTCCTGGGACAGTTGTGACCCACCCATTGAAAATCCCTCAGCTAGAGCATGACAAGCATCTCCTGGAGCTGTTCTGAATAATCCACGGGTGTTGTCACATCCTGGGAACCGTGTCTGCCCTCTGCCTGGGGGAAGTGGAACACAACGAATGGGCGGCATCTTGCAGCTGATCCCAGCACCTCTGCTCCAGAGAGCCGTGGGGAACAGGCAACTCCAGAGCACATGGAAGTTGGTTCTTTTAAAGCTATGATCTAAGCCAGGGGTCCCCAATGCAGTGCCCGCAGGCACCGTGGTGCCTGTGGGGGCATCTAAATGCACCTGCATCCTGGCTGCTGGTTGAGCATCTGCCAAAATGCCACCAAATTTCTGCAGCATTTTGGTAGCGATGCCTCTCGCTGCTGCCGCTTGCCACTGACAAATGACGTTATCCAGAGGCATCGCCGCCGAAATGCTACAGAAATTCAGCGGCATTTCGGCGGCTGCTCGACCGCTGCCATGCTCCTTTATCTGGTGCCTGCCGGACGAAAAGGTTGGGGACCACTGATCTAAGCTCTTGTTTACACAGGAAAACTGCACTGGTTTAACTTAAGGCGTTGTCTGAAACTGAGTCAGTTAAATCGCTGCAGCCCTCTGTGGATGCTTCTATTTCAGTTTCAGTGCAACTTATTTTGCTTTAGCTTAAGTCAGGTTTAAGTTAAGTGCAAAAAGGCACTTAAACAGACCTAAGGCCTAGTCTACACAGTAAAGTTATAGTGGCAGGGGTGTGACACCCCCCCCCAGCGACATAGTGACGTTGACAAAAACCCTGGTGTAAATGCAGCTGCATCCTGCAGGGAGGGGGCCTTTCTACACCCTAGCCTGGTCTGCACTAGAAAGTGAGGTTGATGTAAGCCACCGTGCACCAACCTCGCTGTGTGTGTCTAGGCTCAAATTGTCTCCTGCTTACATGAAGTGCCCCATTAAGGCAATACTGGAAAACCACCTCCCCTACTGGCATTGCAGCCTGGGTGACCTCCAGCAGTCAACGCAGTAGGAGAGCTGACCCTTACAGTCCTCCAGCAGCTGTCCCACAATGCCCAACAGTGGCTGCTCTGGTCACAATTGTGAACTCCCTTACCCAGCCCACAGAGACTGGGAACAACTTCCCCTCCCCTACCGTTAACCCCCCCCCCCCCACATATTTTTGAAATGCCTTTTCCTGATTGCCCAGCGGGTGGGCACACCTAGCAGCTCGGCCTTGGTGTGTGCAATTGCCCAGCCGAGCACGCTGGCTACATGCTCCAAACACACACTGGGTTAGAGCAGACTGGAGCTGTTGGAGCTCCTGGGCCTGGGGGGAGAAGCGGCTGTGGATCTCTATGAAGATTGCCAGGGGGATGCAGCCAGCGGGGTACAACGAGGATCGGTAGCAGTGCCGGATGGAAGGGAAGAACCGCAGTGGGTAGACCCTGCGGCCAGGGAGCCCAACAATCGACCTGATGCTAAGCCGCAGACCTGCAGCTCTTACAGTGAGCTGCCTGCTCTATATGCAACCACCATAAATACCTCAGAGGAGCCTGAGACAGACCCCCGCTGTGGGAGGAGGAGGGGGAGACCCAGTGGCAGGGCAGCTTTGCGTGAGCCAGCACCTGTTTGAGACGCTGCCACAGTCTAGCTCAGGGGTTCTCAATTGGGGTTGGGACCTTTCCGGTGGTCGTGAGGTTATTACACGGGGGATCAGGCTCCAGCTGTCAGGCTCCAGCCCAAACCCTGCTTTGCCTCCAGCATTTATAATGGTGTTAAATATATTTTTAAATGTTTTTACTTTACAAGGGGGGTCGCATTCAGAGGCTTGCCATGTGAAAGGGGGCAGCAGTACAAAGGCTTGAGAACCACTGGTCTAGCCAGTCCCACCAGGCAAGCATGGACGAGCCTGCTGAAGGGGAAGGACCTTGTGTAAGTGTGTGCAGGCATTTCCCCTGGCAATGTTTCCACACACACGTATCAGCTTTTCATCATTTTACTTGTATGAGATGAGGAAGAGGTACAACACCCAGAGAGAGTTGGCATCAACCTTTCCTTCTGCTGGGTTAGGGGAGGCAAGGGAGAGGTTGTTTATGTACACGGGGATGTCTCATGTAGCCTCCTGAGAGATCTCAATGAAACTTTCACGGAGGTACTTTGTGATCCTCTCCCACAGGTTTCTAGGGTAGCAGCCTTATTTCTTCCTCTGCAGTAGAACACTTTCCCATAGCACTCGGACATGAATTCAGCTGGCACCATTGCAGTAACAGGCTAGTGACACACAAACCCTGGCAGTTTTGAGACACCAGCAGCAACAGTGCTGTGCACCTTTGTTACCCTTGTGAGCGAGCTGGCAGCTAAGATCACCACTGCCTGTAGAAAACCATGCCAAGCTTTTGTGCAGAAATAGGGACCAAAATGATATTGTTTCATACAGCCAAAAATCTTACTGCCCTCTTCCTTTTCCCTGCAGCCCGGCCCCCGGCAGGCTGCACTCGCCATGGCAGGGACTGGAGCGAGGCACTCCAAAGCTAATCATCACAATCAGGGTCATGTCCTAGTACAACATTTTGTGGGAATAAGGGAGGGGAGTTTTGAAACTTGCACTTCCTGCCGTGATTTCAACAACCGTAGCAGAAAGAGAGCCTGAAGCACGGGCCTCGTGCAAGACCTGAGGCCTGAACGAAAATCAGCAAAGGTTACGCTATGGGCAAAAGTCAAGCCCCATCAAAAGCAGATTCTTGTCTGCAAATCAGTTACTGACAGCACAGAGGGAGGACACCTGTGCAACCGACAATCACTAGAATGGTACCGCTGTCTGTTTTATCTGTAGCTGCTGCTGTTGCAGCCTTGAGGGGTGTCTCCTCCACACCCGCAACAGGCTGTAGCCTGATGCAGAGGAGAAAAAAAGAGGACTAGGGAGAACATGCTGAGCTAGTGCTGCATCGGACCATGGTGGGAGCGGGATAGAAAGAACAGGAGAAAGAGGCATGAATCCCAGCAGGAGAGGCAGATGCACCAGGATAGAATGGGGCATCTCAGGGCAGCAAACACAAATGCTGTGGTCTCTAGCTGACTTAGTGCAGCAGTCACAGGTTCACCTCCCTTTGCAGTCCACGGAGAACTCCATGGTGGCAGCTCCCTGCACCTGCCCCCTCCCAACAATCCAGTTTTCACCAGGGCCACATCCCTACACCTGCTGCTCCACGCCAGCGCACAGAAAGGACAACCACAGTTTCACGTATGCCAGCCGTGCCTCATAGGTTTGTGTATCTGTAGCCAAAATGGACTTCAGTTGTGCCCTGAAATGGACAGAACTGTTTGCTGCCTTTCTAAATTTCAACTTCCCTTTGGTTAATGTATGTTAGGAGTTTGTATTGTACAGTAGAACCTCAGAGTTACAAACACCTCAGAGTTACAAACACAGAGGGAGGTTGGTTGTAACTGAAATATTTGTAAGTGAACAAAACGTCAGGGCACTATAACCTGCATTATGACGTGATCCCACCAGTCAGGGCTTGTTTCCTGGGCCCAGAAGTGGTGTTCCACCATTGCAGCTGTGCCATAAATGCCACCAACAACCTTGAAATGTTTTTCGCTATATCTCACCACAAACTGTCTTTGATGAAACTGTTTGGTTCTTCTTGCAGCTCCGATAGTACCGGAGGATTGTGTGTCCTGTATTTGCAATGTTCATGAGAATAGTGCGTAGCTGTGCAGGCTCCATGCTTCCCCCCAGAGAGGGCGGATACAAAACAGTGTGGGCTGGGTTTGTAGGATTTAAAAAAAAACACAACAATTATGAGATAAGGAGGGCATTATAGGATGGAGGAAGGTGCATGCTGGGAACTTGAACCCTAGTTCCCACAGATCCCTGGGTGAGTTATTTCTATGCAACAACAACTAGTGAAATCTTCCCAGAAGACATTGCACCAGATGGTGGCGCGTGGCCTACTGGGATACCTACCCATGGTGCACCATACTGTGCATGGACACAAGCACTATTGGTGAGTACGCTGAGCACCGACGGAAGCAGGCAAGTATGCGTATGCCTGAGTGATACACTAATGGCAACGGCTTTACAACAATGTAACTTGCATTGACCAAAGTTTGTAATGTAGACATGACCCTACAGAAAATGCCCAGTGTAGGCTGTGTCTACGCTAGCAGACAATGCCGGCCAAACTATGCTGGTATAGCCTCCGTAGTGTAGACACACTCCAAGGCCTTGTCTACGCTACACAGTTTTGTCGACGAGTCCGCTTTTGTCAACAAAACAGTGGAAATGAACATACTGAAATGCTCCTCCCGCCGATGTAACTCCTCTGCTATGCCGTCATCATAAACCCACCACAACGAGAGACAGAGCTTATGTTGGTGTAGTCAGGGTGATGCCTAAGGCCTGGTCTACACTTAAAAATTAAAATTTACCTAGCTATGTTGCTCAGGGCTTTGAAAAATGTCACCCCCTGACCACCGTAGTTAGACGTGTAGATGTGGCTAGGTCAATGAAAGAATACTTGTCTCTTGGAGAGATGGATTAACTACGTCGACGGAAAAACCCCTTCTGTCGACGGAGGAAGTGTCCTCACTACAGAAACACAGCTGTGGCGCTGTAGTGTGGACACAGCCTGCTACAGACCCTATGCCAACATAGCCCCCTAGTGTAGACGCAGCATATGTGGAGAGAAGGAGTGTAAGAACACCCCCTCCCCAAATGACATTGGCTGGGCCAACAGAAGCACGACTCTTCTGTCACATAGCTGTGGTTAAACTGGGGGTTTTGTGGACAGAGCTAGGTTGCTAAAGGGTATGTTTTTTCATACCCCTAACCAACATAGCTATGAGTGTAGGACTAAACCAAAGCTTTACACACCACATCATGGCTTTAACATTTTTCATTTGTGGGTCAGAGTGGAGGCTATGGCTTTGTCTACACTAGAAAATTATGTCGGTTAGGGATGTGAAAAATCCACACCCCTGACCAGCATTGTTAAGCCAACCTAAGTCTCCATGTAGACAGTGCTAGGTTGATAGAAGAATTTTTCCCTGCCTCTCAGGGAGGTGGATTCACTATCCTGACGAGAGAACCCCTCATGGCCCTGATCTTGGCTGGAAACTTCAGGTGCTAATGATAATGTGTGGTTTTGCCACATACTTTGAGTGATCTTGGGTAAATTAACTAATCTGTCTGTGCCTCCTATAAAATGGGGGTGATAGTAATAATTATTACCCCCTGGGAGAGTTGTGAAGATCAGAGATCCATGGATACAAGTCTCTATCGAAGGGGAAAGTATTCAGAATTTTTTTAACTTGTCTGTCTAGCCGTGACCATCAGAGGTCAGCATGCCCTCAAGGATGAATTTGCTGTACATCCATAATCCCCTTCGTTTTCAGTTTAAACTGATTTTTACTGAAAATTTCCCAGGTTTTACAAAAAGCATTATTCTTTTTTTCTCTGATTTTCACCCTACTTTTGTATCATTCAAATATATATAAAAAAACTTGTTTTATTAGGAAAATACAATATATTGCATGAGATACATGCATGACGCTAGTATATTGGTCTTTATGTATATGCAAAGCTGCCTCTTTAAGTAAGGCTATGTATTAGTCTAGAACAGGGATTCTCAAACTGGGGGTTGGGACCTCTCAAGGGGTCAGAAGGTTATTACATAGGGGGGGGGTGCGAGCTCCTAACCTCCACCCCAAACTCTGCTTTGCCTCCAGCATTTATAATGGTGTTAAATATATAAAGAAGTATTTTTAATGTATATGGAGGAGTCACACTCAGAGGCTTGCTGTGTGAAAGGTGTCACCAGTACAAAAGTTTGAGAACCACTGGTCTAGAAGATACATACAATAAACAAATAGGAATGCACGCAAGCTCTGAAGTGTGTGCGCATCTGAATGTACTGATGACTCTCACGCCCACCACGTACACATTTCTAAACCGTTATCTGCTCACAGCTTAAGATTTGACACACTAAAATGGGAAGAAAATGAAAATCTGTATCAGAATACATTTCAGAACACAAGGAAGTATTTGAAAGTTTTAAAAAAACAAAAACAGGAGAAAAGGATGAAGTTTAGTGAATGTGCTGCAAATTGTGTGGCCCAATTATTGAATGTATAGTAAAAACGGTGTTATCTGGCCCTGTACTAACTGGAAAGCTCTATAAACTGGCATTTCTAATGTTCATAGAAAGTCTGGTTTATGCTCTAGTTGATAAAGAGCCAGCAGGCTCCCTACCTTGCTCCGCACGGCTCCCTGGAAGCGGCCACCTGTCCCTGCTGCTCCTAGGCAGAGGCGTGGCTAGGTGGCTCTGCGCGCTGCCTCCGCCCGCAGGCACTGCCCCTGCAACTCCCATTGGCTGGGAACTGCAGCCAATGGGAGCTGCGGAGCCAGTGCTCAAGCTGGGGCTGGGGCAGCGTGCAGACCTGCTTGCCGCATGTCCACCTAGGAGCAGCAAGGACAGGTCACCGCTTGCAAGGAGCCACCCAAGGTGATCACCCCCGAGATCCGGCACCCCAAAACCCCTCCCACGCCCCTAGCCCCCTCCCGCACCCAAACTCCCTCCCAGAGCCCGCATCCTGCACCCCCTCCTGCACCACAACTCCCAGCTCTGCCCCCCCGCACCCAAACTCCCTCCCAGAGTCTGCATCCCACACCTCCCATACCCCAACCCCCAGCCCCACACTCCCCTTCTGCACCCAAACTCCCTCCCTCTTAGTTAACTGGAATTTTTCACTTACCGGCACCCCCCCATATCCCCAACATGCCGGATAAAAAAAGCTTTTACTGTAAATATTTATAGGCTAATAGTTCTAAGTCTACAACAGTAAACTCTCTATTAAAATTATAACTTTTATTTGGGGTAGAGATATATTATTTTCTTAAACTCAGAGGTGGCCTTGTGCTTTAGTTCTGCAGCAAACCACCTTGATTAATGGAATTCAAAGCATTAATCTACTGAATACTTTCACCCCCTGTCTCTTAGACCACCAAAATAAACTCCGATATTTAGCCATAAAAATTATTAGAAGTTTTTGCACTGAGCTTCACCTGTTGTTGTGGTAATAAACACTGATCAATTCCCAGGAAAAAATAAATAAAATAAAAACTGAAAACAAGGGGCCCTCAACCACCAGTGATAACAATGACCACAGTACCCCCGGGAGGTGAGCTCCACTGTTCCCCTCACTACAAGTAATATTGTAGCAATCACCACACCTTGTAGGGACGTACAGAGTAACAGGGAAGAAAAACAGTGTCTGATTTTTTGCAACCACCGACTCCCTCCACCTTTCTCTGAATCAGGCTGACTGGAGCTGGCTAATGGAAACCAATGGGCCCAGTCCTATTTAACATTCACAAATGATCTGGAAAAAGGGGTAAACAGTGAGGTGGCAAAATTTGCAGATGATACAAGGTAGTTAAGTCCCAGGCAGACTGCGAAGAGCTACAAAAGGATCTCACAAAACTGGGTGACTGGGCAACAAAATGGCAGATGACATTTAATGTTGATAAATGCAAAGTAATGCACATTGGAAAACATAATCCTAACTATACATATACAATGATGGAGTCTAAATTAGCTTTTACCACTCAAGAAAAAGATCTTGGAGTCATTGTGGATAGTTCTCTGAAATCGTCCACTCATGTGCAGTAGTAGTCAAAAAAGCAAACAGAATGTTGGGAATCAAGAGATAGATAGATAATAAGACAGGAAATATCATATTGCCTCTATATAAATCCATGGTACGCCCAGAGGTTGAATACTGCGTGCAGATGTGGTTGCCCCATCTAAAAAAAGATATATTGGAATCGGAAAAGGTTCAGAAAAGGGCCACAAAAATGATTAGGGGTACAGAACGTCTTCTGAATGAGGAGAGATTAATAAGAATAGGACTTTTCAGCTTGGAAAAGAGGCGACTAAGGGGGGATATGATAGAGGTCTATAAAATCATGAGTGGTATAGAGAAAGTAAATAAGGAAGTGTTATTTACTCCTCATAATACAACAAGAAGGGGCCACCAAATGAAATTAATAGGTGGCAAACAAACACAAGAAAGGTTTCAGAGTAGCAGCTGTGTTAGTCTGTATCCGCAAAAAGAACAGGAGTACTTGTGTCTTCAAGGTGCCACAAACACAAGAAAGTAGTTTTTCACGCAACGCACTGTCAACCTCTGGAACTCCTTGTCAGAGGGTGTTGTGAAGGCCAATACTATAACAGGGTTCAAAAGGGAGCTTGATAGATTCATGGAAGATAGGTCCATCAATGGCTATTAGCCAGGATGGGCAGGGATGGTGTCCCTAGCCTCTGTTTGCCAGAAGCTGGCATTGGGTGACAGGGCATGGATCACTTGATGATAACCTGTCTATTAATTGCCTTTGGGGCGCCTGCCATTGGCCACGGTCAGAGAACAGGATACTGGGCTTGATGGACCTTTGGTCTGACCCAGTATGTTCTTATGTTCTTAACCTGCCAATTTATTCCCCCACGCCTATAAAGTCTGCCCATAAATCTGTGACCTGATTGCAATGGTCTATATAGCATCTGTGCATATGATGTATTTCACATGTTACATTACATGATGATGGTTCAGCAGGATCAAAATGTTTCAAGGTTCCCGAATGGAATGTGTTCGGACTTTCCGTTCTGCAGATAACATTTCCCAAATGTCACAATTCTCCTGGGGGGAGGGAAATGCTGTTTCTCCTGCTCCCCTGGTGAAACTGTTGCTGCCACCTGGGAATTCAGTTTGCGCTGCCTGGCTCAGACCCGCTCATGGGGCCCCGAATGGAGACAGGGCAGAGCCTGAGGGGGAGGAGCCTCTCCCCAGCATCCAGCCTCATGCGGCCCTGTCACGCTAAGACCAGGCGGCAGGGCGGGGCGCTGGGCCACAAGGGGCAGGGAGTGGGGCTGGGCTTGGGAAGGAGGTAGGGTGATTTTATAGGGACAGTCCTGATTTTGGGGGCTTTTTCTTATATAGGTACCTATTACCTCCCACCCCCTGTCCCGATTTTTCACACTTGCTGTCTGGTCACCCTAGCAGGGGATACCATGGGGTGGGGAGTGAGCTGGGCCAGTGCTGGGCCACAGGGGTGGGGGAGGAGGGCTGGCTTGGGTGATGCAGGAGGGAGAGATGACCTGGCCAGACGGGCTCCTGGCCACAGGGGAGGTGTGTGTGGGGGGCTCAGCCTGGGTGCAGGGACTGGGGGGGGAACCTTGGGCCACAGGGAGGTGCAGGGATGGGGGTGAGCTGGGCCGTGGGCAGGAGGCTGATGGGTGCAGGGCAAGGGTGGGGGGTGAGCTGGGCTGGGGGTAGTGCGGGGGGGGGAGGTTTCTCCCAGCAGCCCCTCCGATTTGGGGGGGGGCTCAGTCCCTGGGTGCAGCCCCGCTCCCCTTAGCGCCGAGCGGGGGTCGCGTTCTTTGCAGGGCCGGCTCTACATGTTTTCACCGCCCCAAGCAGCGCGCCGAATTGCCGCAGCGGGGCCGTCCCTGTGCCCTAGGGCGGCAGGCGCGTTTCCGCGGCGGCAATTCGGCGGCAGCTTCTAGGTTTAGCTGAAGCCCCCGCGGACAGCCAAACCGAGACGCTGCTGCCGAATTGCCCCCGCCGCGGAAACGCGCCTGCCGCCCTAGGGCACAGGGACGGCCCCCGCCGCCCGCAGTGGCAATTCGGCGCTGCTGGGGGCAAAACACCAGGGCCGGCCGCCCCTTGCAGGCTGCCGCCCCAAGCACCAGCTTGGAGCGCTGGGGCCTGCAGCCAAGCCCTGGTTCTTTGGGACAGTCGAGCAGTCCGGCCTCCGTCACCATGGCAACCTGAGAGTCCTGGCGGGGGGAGGAGAGGACCTTGGGGCGGGGAGTAAGTTCACGGGGGCGAGGTTAAGGGCCCCGACCGGTAGCCAATCAGGGCGGAGCTGTAGGTGTGATAGCCAGTCAGGGCACAGGGTTGACTATATTATCGGCTGACGACACACCGTACCGGAATCCAATCAGCACTTGGGGGCGGGGTGCACGGGGCGGTGGGCGTGGGCGTGGGCCGGGATCCAATGGGGGCACAGAGGGCGGGGCCTCACCTGGCGAAAGGGCGGGGCCTCACCTGCGTGCGGTGGGCAGGGCCGGGTGGGGCTCAGTCAGACAGAAGCGGGCGTCGCCTCTCGGAGCTCCGTGGGCAGCTGGGTGCGCGGCGATGGCTGGGCCCGGGGCGTGGGGCCGGATCCACTTACTGCTCCTCAGCGTCAGCTCCTGTGAGTGCCGCGCCGGGGCGGGGGGCAGGAGGAGGCGAGGCGGGGGCAAGGGTAGGAGGGGGGCTGGGCGGGAAGACCGAGGGGGGAGGCTAGAGGAGGGGTTAGGGGTAGGGGCAGTGAGGCGGGCGGGCGGGCGGGCGGGGGGAGGGTAGAGGAGGGGGTAGGGGCAGTGAGGCGGGCGGGCGGGCGGGCGGGCGGGCGGGCGGGCGGAGGCTAGAGGAGGGGGTAGGGGCAGTGAGGTGAGCGAGGCGGGGGGGGAGGGTAGAGGAGGGGGTAGGGGCAGTGAGGCAGGCAGGCAGGCGGGCGGGCGGGGGGGGGGAGAGGAGGAGGGGGTGGGGGCAGTGAGGCGGGCGGGCGGGCGGAGGGGGAGGGTAGAGGAGGAGGGGGTGGGGGCAGTGAGGCAGGCGGGCGGGGGGGGGTAGAGCAGGAGGGGGTGGGGGCAGTGAGGCGGGCGGGCGGGGGGGGGGTAGAGGAGGAGGGGGTGGGGGCAGTGAGGCGGGCGGGCGCGGGGGGAGGCTAGAGGAGGGGGTGGGGGCAGTGAGGCGGGCGGGCGGGCGGGGGCAGTGAGGCTGGGGCAGGAGGTAGTTCAGGAGCTTCACTCTTCACCCCGCTGGGGGTGTCTGCATGGCCTGATCCTGGTGGTGGTGATACATGGGGCTCGCTGTCTGTGGGTGTCTCTCTCTCTGAGGTGTTGGGACCCCAGTACCCTGGGGCTGCCCAGGGCTCCTTTGCTCCCGGGTCTCGCTCCTTGCTTCGCAGATCGATCGTTTTGTTGCTGAGCCTCCTTTTTTCAGCGGAGTCCCCACTCTGCGTTGGCCCGTGTTGCCTTTGGGGTTTGAGGATTGTGTTAAACATTTGGTGCTTTGAGTTTAAACTTCTGTAAAGCCCTCGCCAGGGCCCTTCTGGGCAGATTAAAGGCCTGGGAGGGTGGAGGTGGATTTTAGGGATGCTTCATTCTGCATTTTCGCTTGGTCTGAATGGGAGGAAAAGTTTTTTTCCTTGTGAGTTAAACGCTGTTTGTAAAGGCTGTTGATTCCTTATCAGAAGCATGCAGAGGGGCCTGTGCAGCCATACTGATTGCAGGAGGCTCTGTTTTCACAGGGCTCACAGCTGGAGACCCAGTTAAAAGTCAAATCGTAGATGCTGCTAAACAAATCTCGTTTCCTGTATTAACAAGAACACCTCAAACTCAGGAAAATGGAAACACTCTAGAAATCCAGTTCGGTTTTCACTATTGAGGTTATTCACCTCTTGCACTTAAACAATGAAAATTAGTTGTATTTTTTGGGTAGCCTTTCTGTCATTGTTCCAGTGTTTTCATGCACTTCATGTGTTTGGATTGCAAATAGTGCTGGGAAAGCTTTGTTTATTTAAAGCTGTTGTTCCCTTTGTGCTGCTTTTATGATGTATAAGACCAGCCCGAATGTTGTAAAGTTACAGAAAGCAAATGAAACTTTACAGTTAGGCATATCAAGTCTTGTGGTCCTTGTGCTTGCTGGGGGATGAGAGAACTGGAGTCTTCTCAACCCAAAAGGGTGTCTGAATCTTCTAGAAAGAGCTATTCACTCAAATCCATCAGGATTTGTTTTAAATAGGTGTTAACTAATTTTGAAAGTTCTCAAGCTATTAGAGGTGGCACAGACAGCAAATTGGGGAGCTGTACCTCCCCCTCGGTGTGAGGCCCAGCCTCCAGCCAGGTCTGAAACTGGAGCTGGGCAGTGTGGGCCACTGGCTGCTTGCGGCTTGCAGGAGCTGCCTGGGTGTGGGGACCTGGCTCCAGGGCCAGCAGAGCCCCCAGGAGCAGTGATTGTGGGGGGCAGGGTCCAGGAACCTATGCCAGAGTGGGTCAGTCCAGGCTTCTGTGGAGAGCTCCAGCCCTGCACCTATCCTGAGCATCATGTCCCAGCTAGTGGGGACACAGGCTGGGGGATACTCTCAGGCCCTGCGCTTGGCCTTAATTCTCCAATGCTGCTGGAGCTGGATGCCCATCCAGCAGCCTCTGCTCTACCTTCAGAGCTGGGTGACCAGAGAATGGCAGCTGCTGGGGTGGGGGAGAGGGCTAAGGCAAATTGTGGGGTGGCTATAGGCCCTGCAAGGTGCCACCTCTTCCCCCCTCCCCCGAAGTGCTGCTCCTGGTCTAGGATGGAATTGGCAGAGAGGAATTCCAGCCAGGGATTGTAGATCATGTATTCAATGAGATTAGAGATAAAAGGGGGAGAGGGGATGGTATGGTAATGGAGGGAGAAGGGTAGGCATTTTTAAGATGGGAGAGACTCACTAAGGCAGGTTTGTATTGTGAGAGGAAACAGTGGGAGGAAGAGTAAAGGGAGGGAATGAGAGTGGGTGTGAGGCATGTGGGATGGAGTCAGTGAGGCAAGTGGAGTGGCTGGAGAAGGAAAGAAGATAAACTTCTGTCTGTGATCAGGGAGAAGGAGAGAGTTGTGAGGTGGAGGGGTAGATAAAGAAAAGGCAAGCAGATGGGAGAAGGAAGGTCATGTCAGGTTTGTTTTTTCCTGGGAAGAAATCGTTAAGATCCTATATCAAGAGAGAAGCAGAGATACAGGAGGAGAGGAAGGTTTAAGGAGTAAGTCAAAGGGTAGGGCTACACAGCTGGGGAAGAAAGTGTATTAATTCAGGTTCACTAATTCGGGGTTAAATAATAATGAAGGCCCAGTAACCTGGCTTTTAACTTGGGTTAGCAGTGCAAGTTCATCTTGCCCTATAGACTTTAACTCCAGATGCTAACACATGCTGTGTTTTCACTGCTATTTTATCCTGAGTTAGTTAACCGGAGTTAAGAATACACCTCTAGTTTGCAGTGTAGACATAACCAAAAGTGGTGAAAAGGCAGCTGGGATTGGAGGCATGGGATTCATTTAAGATGGAGTAGTAGAGTGGTTCATGTAGGAAGGTGGTAGAACAGGAGAGAATGAATTTGTAGTGCATGCAGTTAGCCTGTCATAGCGGTTTTGCCAGGAACATGCCACAATGCAAGAACAGGAGTGGAGGAAGCAGATGTTGGGGGTGAGCATTGGGGGTGGGGGAGGAGAAGTGGGCTGGGAGGACCTTCAGATGGGAGGGGGTGAAAAAGTCAAGGGTGGATAAGTGAAGAATGGAGGGAATTGACAACCATTCCAGAGGAGAGGGATGAGAGAGACATCACCAAGTTAATGAACTGGATGGAAGTAATGGAAAACAGCCGTTTCCTTTCAATAGCTCTGGTTGATGTCAAAATCCGGTTAATTCTCTAGTGAGTGTGTTCAGTAAAAGCTGTAATCTCTCTCACAAAAAACAAGCAAAAATACAAAACCCATTATTAAAACACAAATCAATTTAGGCCTTTTTTTGTGCATATATTTTCCCCTTTTGCAGGTCACTTAAACATAAACCCTGCCCATTTTCATTGACTTTCTAAAAATCAATGGACATTAGTGATTTTTAGTTTTTGAAACTTTTTAAAGGAAAACCAACCATTTGTGCTTGTTTAATTTCTGGGTCAAAGCTGACCTGCCAGCATCCTTTTTAAGGTAGCCTCTCTTTCCATTAAAAAAAATCTTGCTTTTCAGTCTTATGTAAATTTGACTTTGAATGCATGTGTAGCTCCTGCAATTAGGGTTGGGCTTTTGACCCCTCCCCTTTCTTTTACTTCCAGGTGGTATTCTTAATGAAGTCAGACAAATTGACCACTTCTGTGTTCCAAAACCTCCCAGTTCCTTTTAACCATCCATTTTGATTAAATCATGGGGGTTTGCTGTTTGGTTGGCACGTGATGCTGGTTTAATGACATTCTTATGATGTATGAGCACTGGTTCCTCCTCTGCATTAATTACATGCTAGTGATAATGGGTGGTTAAACCTGCGTGTCTGCTTTTCCCATCAAGCTTTCTCCCATGTTTGCCCTTTACTTGTGAGGAGAAATCCTCATCAAAATTTGCAGTCACCGCCTTATGTCTTTTAAATCCATCCTTAGTCTATCTTTGTGAAACCTGTTTATCACTACCATGTGATGATCGCTAGACTAGTGATCACTCTTACAACTTACCTAACATCCCTTCTTCCTCCCTCCTGTCTGTTCCCAAGTCAAATCTTTTGACTTAGACTGAGTGTGTTCTGGGTAAGGGACTGTCTGATTTGTTTAAACGATGAGTCCGGTGGCACCTTAAAGACTAACAGATTTGTTTGTACCTTGCCTAGGACAATGAGGCCCTAATTCCTGATAGCGGTGCTTATAACAAATGGGGACTGCAGAAGGCTCCAGTCTGTCCCCACAAAGAATCAATACTAATATAAAGTTGTCTTCAAATTAAGATGTTTCTTTAAGTGGGTTAAAAAGCACTTAAAGTAATTTTTCCTGTTTTCCTATAAAATGTATTTACAGTTTTAATCCCTTTAAAACATTACTAATAAGGGCAATATGCTTGACTGTTAGTGGTAGAGGTATCAAAAGGGGTTGTCTCAATAGTGAAGACAGAGGGCAGGAGTTTCAAAAGGATGCAAGAACCTCTGTAGAAACTAGTGGTCTAGTAGACTAAACAAGTCTTGATGGGCTCCTGTTAGGACCGAGATCTTGCCTTTTGCTCCCTGCGCCTTTAAAATCCCCAGTGGGAGAGTGCCTCTTTCATAAACTTACTTGCCACAGGCTTCTGGTGTGATCTTGGCAAATCACTTAATCTACCCTGATCCTCATTTTACGGATGGTGAACTGAGGCAAATACTTATGTGCCTTCATAGCAGTGTGAGGTTAAAATCCATTGGTGGTTGTGAGGAGCTCAGAGAGAACTACCTAGATCTGCTTTTGCTCTGAGATGTTGGTGTTCCCAGGTGTGGATTAGTGAAAAAATCTTTTTATAGTAAATCATCCATTAAAAACCTTTGTAGCTCAGATTGGAGAAATGAGCACCATACCACCGATGTGTCTGAGAGGCAATCCTAAATCCCAGTTAGTTTTTGGAAACGGTAAACTCAGTTATCACACTTGCACCCTGGTGCAACTGAGCTGGTAATGATCTATGAATGGATTTTAACCTGCTGCTGAAGGCGGCCTGAGGGGTGGTGCAGACACAGGTTGGTGTTGGAAAAGAGGTGATCAGTCCCAGGGGCTGTTCCTGTGGGATTTTCCTTTTTCAGTGTAAGGGGAGTGAGAGATGCGGACATGGCAAAGCAAATTGAGTCCCCTGTTGCAGTGCTGACAGCTCTTAAATTTCATCATTCAAGATGACCTGAGCCCCCTTGAGGTCCATCAGTAGGTCCATTTCAGCTGAATGTTCTTAGTAACTGTTGATGTTAATTTTGGATCCAGCATGGTGATGTCAAGCAATTTGGGACCTGCATGGCAGAGGAGCAATGTTCCTTTTTGTAAGGAGGTGTTGACAATTAGCTTGTTGAAAGGAACCCCTTTCAAAGCTCTAGGAACTAGAAGATACCATTAGTGATTAGACCATTGTTCACTCTAGTCCTGTGGCCAATACCCAGTCCAGGGGGCTCAGTTTGTAGGCTGGTGAACGCATGATGATATGTTTGGGGGACAGGTGTTCAAGGGCTTTGAGTTGACAATCTGGTCACCCAAATAAGGGTTTGGCAGGGAGTTGAAGAGTGTGTGGTCTTGTCTACAGTAGCCGCCTTTGCGAAATCTACCTGGGGGCAGGGCCAGATTAACCTTTTGTGGGGCCCCCCATGGAGGCAATTGAGCATGGCATGGGCCAGGTAGGTCAGTCCCCAGAGCAAGGGGCCAGCCAGGGGCAATGGGGGCATGCCATGGTGGGGGTGGCCCTGCTCCCCCTAGCCCAATGTGAGGGCACTATTTACAAACCAGGAGTTGCCAGACGCACAGTGGCCTGCTGGCCCTGTGCTTCCAGCATGCCCCATCCTGTTGGGGGCAGGCCCACGCTGTGCCACACAGCTCCCGCACCCACAACACCCCCATAACTCCCTTTGCCCCGTGCCCCCCAGACCTCTGCCACAAATACACAGCATGCTGCACAAACCCATCCCTGCCCAGCGCCCCACCACAACTGCCCAGCACCCCACACAGAACTCCCACTCCCTAGTGCCCCAACACTCACGCCTAGCCTGACCCACTCCCCCATGTCCTGCCTCCTGGCCACACTCACAGGCCCTGTTGGGAGGAAACTGTATGAGCCAGCAGCGCAGCCAGGGCTGGCCCTAGGGCGGGAATTGCTTCGCTCTGGCCCGGCCCTTTGGGAGTGACGCAATCAGCCTGGCCAGGGCTTACCCCAGCCCTGTGAGCAGGTTCCAGGGGATCTGCCAAGCATGGCTGGCATTAGACTCACTAGGCCCTGGGGCTGAAAGCTGAAGCCCCTGCCATGCAGGACTGCAGCCGGGGGTCCTGAGCTCCAGCATCTGTGGCTGAAGCCAAAGCCAGAGCAACTTAGCTTCTCACTGCCCCTTGTGGTGTGGGGTTCTGGGCAGTTGCCCTGCTTCCTATCCCTTAGTGTTGGCCCTGGCTTTTATATGGAGAGCAACTGTTGTAGTACAAGTGAGCCGTGGAGTTTTTATAGCATGGGGGGGGGCATGGCCCAGAAAGAAAAAGGTTGAGAACCGCTGAACTAGACCTGTACTGAGGAGAGAGAGAGAGAACTAACTGTTTAAAAGCACCAGTGCCCTACCTATGCTGATGCTGCTCTGATGTTTCTAATGGCATCGGTTCAGCAAACCAGGGTCTCAGCTGGTCTATCAGAACTTAAATTTTCTGAAGATGGTTTTGCAGCCAGTGGTAAGGTGTGTGTGTGTGTGTGTGTGTATGGGGAGGAGGGGGGGGATCTGTTGAAGCTATGACAATGGGGCAGATATTTTCCCCACCTGTCCCGCACCAACCAAATGGTCACTACCAACATCAGCAGGATGCTGTGATATTTGTTGCACTATCCAGGAAGCCCTGGCTGTATTTGTCTCCTCTTATCAGTATTTTCCTTCCTGCCCTCCTGAGGACAGAACTTTGCATTATCACCTACCTTGTCGTCTTTACAATAAATATGGCTTAGCACTCAACCCTGTAAGCTGGTCCTTCCAGACCCCCCCCATCTGTGGCTCTTCTCTGAGCACCCTGCAATTTGAAAATGTAAGTTACTATGGAGAGGCCTCCTGTGTGAAGGGCTTCTTGCCCCAGTAGAGCAAAGAACAGCCTGGCTTGTTTACTCAGGTTCCCAAATGACTCTCTCTCATCTGCCAAACAAATTCAGAAACCATTCAAGCTGCTTTGCAACTCCTGAGCTATTCTGAGTTCTGCCTATTGCTGTCTAGAGGAGGTATCACCCCGTGCTACTTTTCAGCCGGGTCTGGATATTGTAATGATCATTGGCATTTCGTTAGAATGCAGCAGAGTCAGGCACTCCCTGGCCCTGCTTGACTTGTGCTCTGGCCACTCCCCTCCCCCCTACTCTGACCCTATGCTGTGGCTGTTCCCCACCCTTGCTTAGGAGTTCTCCGTATGCGTGACCCATGCCAGCATAGACAGTAGCAGGGTGGCTTCCCCCAGAGCAGTGGGTGCCTGGGCTGCACTAGTGGTGAGTGTGGGGCCAATGACTCACTCCCCAGCTCTAATAGCTGCTGCTCCTGCTGAAGGCTGTCTGCAGACGCAAGCAGAAGTTGCAGCGTTGCTTACGCTTGGGTCATATTTTCTGGCTCTTCTCAGGTACTAATTGCATCACGTGGCTGGCTGCCAGAGCCCATGGCATGTAACTTCGGGGTGTGTGCCTCAATTCCTTCTCTCGTGAATAGAAACCACAGGAACTGTCTTGCAGGTGGAGTGCACTGTGGGCTGTGACAGATTCAGCAAACATGGCACTGCTCTGAGGGGAGAGGTGGGGTAGAGGCGACCCCTGACGAATCAGCCAGCCATAGCCAGATAAGGTGTCCTGCTCGCTGCTGGCGCTTGCCGTGCGGGTGGATGGGTTTTGGGTGGGTGCGGAAGGAGGCTCTAAACTTCTTGGAAGTGCCTGACGTGTCCGTTTTGAAGAGTGTCAGTTACTGCTCCATCGCTATGGTTGGGAGAGGGTCTGAGCTCCTCTCATTCCAGGCTCTGTTAGCTGTAGGAGGAAGGCAGCGCAGTATCAGGGCCCTTTTGGGAAGTTTAGTTTGCAGCTGTGAGGGTTAGAAACCTAATTCTAACAAGTAGCTTCTGCAGACATGACTGGACTGACCCTTCCCATAGTAGGGATGATGCCTACTCATTGTAGGTGAGAGCATTTTTCTAAAGTGGACACATTGGCAAATGGGGAAGGACCCGTTCTGTTAGCTTGGGACACGTGAGAGGCTATCATCTGCTCTGCTTTGGCCAGGTCTAGGCATAGAAGGCTTTGCCAGTGTAGCTATGTCGGTGTACTCTGCTGGCAAAGCGCACCTTGTGTTCATACAGCTTATATTGGCACAACTGTGCTTTTGCTGGCATAGCTGCTTCCAGCCTCCCGGAGTGAAATAAGCTGTACCGGTAAAGGGCACTTTTACCAGTATAGCTGCTTTTGCTGTCCCACCTCTGTTGGTCACAAATCACACCTATTCATGTCCCTGCCCGACAGCTTGTTGTGTAGATCTGGCCTGGGTCTGGTACATGGTTCCAGGACATGACTCTGAAAAGGGAGGAAAAAGCTGCTTAGTGCATCTCACTAGTTATGCAACACTGTTCAGCTACATGGGAGGGGAGAACAGGAGAGCTTCCTTAAGCTTCAGGGGAGCAACTTGAGTCTGCTTGAATAGTTGAGAAGTCCTTGTCACCCAGCAAGAGACCTGTAGCTCCCAGGACAATTCAGGGTTTGGCTCTGAATCAATCTCAGCTCTGTTCATTCATGTTCTGCTTTTATTTTATTTTCAGCATCATGCTACTTACTGTTTAGGGTGCAGCTAGTAGTGCAGAGCTCTTCACTGGCTACTAGAAAACACTTCATTCAGCCAATACTTCCATACTGCTCCCAGCCTCTGTTATATTTATATACAACTGGTAGGTATTAATGACGTACAAAACCCCTGTTGGTGTAGCAACTAGGTACTATTTACAAAAGCATAAATTAAGCCAACCTATCAAGTGTATTGGCAGCTTCCTTCCTAGGAATGAAAGAGTGGCCCAAATGCCAAACCAAATAAATGCATCTTCACTTGTGCCCTGAAGGATGCCACGCTCTGGCCAGTTGCCATGGGCCATGTGTTTGGAAAGAGATCTGCCTCCTCTTCTGGGAAGAACAGTCCCAGAAACTGACAGCAAAAGTGCTGAGGAAGGAGCATGATCTGAGTCCCAGTAGGTTCCCCAGTAAGGTCATGGAGTGTAACCATCATCTTGGAAATGAACAAGAAGCTGATGGAGAGATTTGAACAGAGAAGTTACATGCTCACAGCCACGTGACAGGCATTGATGACTAGCTGGTGATTGCACTTCTGGAAAGGTATTGAGAAGCTGGTGGCTATTCAATCCCATATGCAGGGTAACATCCCTGCCGTGCTGGGCAGGAGTTAGCTCAATACCCTTCTACTTAACCCTGGTGGGACTACTTAACTCTTGATTGAACCAGTGCAAACCCCAGTGTAGATGCGCTAATTTTAGTTTGAGTGGCTTGTATCCATTTAGCTGAAGGTGATTCCTTCCTAACTTCAGCTAAATTGAATCAAAGCATTCTTAAACCAGAATAAGTGTCTACATGAGGTTTTGCACTGGTTTAATTACATCTGTCTGTAAACCAGTGCGGCATCTCATACAGGCAAGCCCTTAGTCTGGAGCTGAGCTGAAGACCCATAGCTGAAGCAGCAATGATATGGGATTTTAAAATGCCTTTTTGCTAATACATACCAGACATCTATTTCATGTGGACAGGGTGAGCATGGAGTAAGGGCTGTTCGGGGTACCTTAACGTTTTGCAACACAGAAATTAAGCACTGTTTAAAAACAGAACTTCCTGGCTTTTAAATCTGCATCAGCGGCACCTTGGCCAGCTTTTCCTTCCTAGAGTTGCTGCTGTTTTTACAGATTGAGGGCTCTGCACTGCTGCATTCAACACACTGTCCTTATGCAGAACACACAAGGCAAAAAGACTGTCTAGTTCAGGGGTTCTCAAATTGGGGGTTAGGACCTCTCAAGGGGTTGCTAGGTTATTACATGGGGGATCACGAGCTGTCAGCCTTCACCCCAACCCCCACTTTGCCCCAGCATTTATAATGGTGCTAAATGTGTTTCTTTTAATTTATAATGGGGGGAGGGTCACCAGTACCAAAGTTTGAAAACCACTGGTCTAGTTGTCCCTTCCCTGCCCACAAAGAGCTGCAGGGAGCAGTGACATTTAGTAAGCTGCTTATCCCAGCATCTCGGGTTAATATGTAGCTGCCCCTTACCTCACTAGGCCAAAGTTAAATTGTCCCTCTGAGGCCTTTAAACGTGCTTCATCATCAGGCTCTGGAGAATGAAGTAGAGCTGTTGCGACCCAGAATTTGACAACCCAGTTTTAATAGGGTCACCAGGGCCCATGTTAGATGCTGAAACCTGAGCCCTGCCACCTGGGCTGAAGCCAGAACCCAAGGGCTCAGCCTACAGCCCTGCTGCCCAGGAACGAAGCCCTTGGGGGGCCATGGGGCTCGGGCTACTGTTTCAGCCTTGCATGGGGCTGTGTTTTTGTTAGGAAGGGCTTGTGGTGCAGGGAAGTTGAGAATCCCTGAGCTAGAGCAAAGGACGGATGGGCCCTGTCTACACTAATGTAAAAACATTTTGAAACATTTTCCACTGCTGGTAGTGGCACTGGGAGTTTTAATGTAGACGGGTTGCTGAGGCTTTTAATACCATGTTGGTTAGACCTGTTCTGAGTGGATTTGTTCTCAGTGTTAGCAATGAGAAGCAATCTGGTATTAAAAAAAAAAATCCCCAATTTTGACAGGGCCCCAGGGCAAGCAGAGCAGCTGCTGCTGAGCAGAGCGAAACTGAGGACTCTAGTGGGCAGAGGTAGCTTGGCTGTATCTTGAAATCCTGGTTGTTGGCAGAAGGTAGGAGTGGGAATGGATTAGTGTTTGATTAGTGACCCTTTCCCCAGTGCAGTGATGCTACCCATAAAGGTCCTGGGGGGTGGGGGATTTCCTGCAGAAGGGGAGGAGGGTTTGTAAATTTCCTCTGGTTACTGATCAAGGGAGCCTAGGTTATTAGGTATTTTTTGGGCTACTAAATTCCCTTAAACTCATGAAAGTCCTGGGCTCTGATTGAAAACTGAAGGCTGTCTTTGAAAGGGTTAATCATTCCAGGTGGGCACCTCTCACTCTGGCACCTTTCACTCACCTTCAGTAATGAAGGGATCTTCTGCTGAGTTTCAGTTGTTTTGTGTGTTGGACAAAAACCAGCCAGTGTTAGCCAGGGTAGTAACCCACCTCCAGCCACCTGGATAAGCAATAGACAGAGTGGCTGCCATGTTCTGTTATCAGGTCCATGAATTAATGATGTGGGTGTCGGCTGCTGCGTTCAGGGATTGGACCAGGGGCCTGCAGAGCGAAAGACACAAGGCTGCTGTAACAGATGACGGGTAACCATAGGATTGGGCACAGATGGGACCTGTGACACTCCCTAGTAGGCTATGTGAGCACAGGAGCCTTGGACACCTGAATTCCAGTTCTGACTCTGACAGACTCCTTGAGCTGACCCTGTTCTGTAGCATTGGGGTATTTATTACCTCCCAGCAGTTCGTCTGGGGTTGGCTGTGTGGGGATTAGATTCCCCTACTCAGAAACTGCCAGGAGATGTAGCTTTAAGGAATAAGGGTTTTATTTACAGTGATATACTGAATATATTGCACAAGAGGTGAGGATAGCAAACAGGTGGCCAGGTTACAAGAGACTTTATTTTGAGGGATTTTTTTTTAAATTAAATGACTTTAAGAAGGGCAAACAAACTTCTTTTCAATTGGATGGGGAAAGCAGTGTTTGTGGCTCCCATCAGCAGGCTCATTGTCCAAATGCCTAGAAGGGAGATTCAGATAAAACACAATTTGAAACCATTAGTGTGCACACTTGGCTGTGATCTTAAACAAAACCCTCACCGATTAGGCCTGGTCTACACTAGTCTGTTTTGGAATTAGCTGAGTTAATTCGAAAAAAAAAAAAGATTCCGTCCACATGACCAAACGGGCTTTTTCGATTTTAAAGGGCTCTTTAAATCGATTTCTGTCCTCCACCTCGGCAAGTGGAGTAGCACTTAAATCAAGATCACAATCCCTGGTTAAAGGTATTGTGGACGCAATTCAACATTATTGGCCTCCGGGAGCTATCCCAGAACGCTCACTTGTGACCACTCTGGATGACGCTCTCAACTCCAATGCACTAGCTGGGTGGGCAGGAAAAGCCCCAGGAACTTCTGAATTTCATTTCCTGTTTGGTCATCGTCAGCACAGTCCACCATCACAGGCGACCATGCAGAGTCCACCATCACAGGCGACCATGCAGAGTCCACCATCACAAGAGATCACACAGTCCCGGATTCGCAGACGAGCTCCAGGATGGCCCATACGGGAGGTACTGCATCTCATCGCATGTTGGGGAGACGAGTCTGTTATTGCAGGAATACGTTCCAAAAAAGGAATGCAAATACGTACACTGAAGTCTCCAGGGCCATGATGGAAAGAGGCTACTCCAGGGACACAGAGCAGTGTCGTACAAAAATCAAGGAGCTCAGGCAAGCATACCAAAAAGCCAGGGAGGCAAACAGGCGCTCTGGGTCACAGCCCCATACGTTCTGCTTCTACTGTGAGCTCCATGGAATTATGGGTGGTGGTGCCATCACTACCCCACCACTGTCTGTGGACACCTGCAAGGGGGGAGTTTCACGGAGCGAGGAGGAAGTCATTGGAGGACGACGACGACAGTGCACAGGCGGCAAGTGGGAAATCCATTTCCCCCCCCCTAGCCAGGAACTATGCTTAACGCTGGAGCCAATAGCCTCCCCCCACTCCCAGTGTGGGCTTCTGGACCATGACCCTGGAGAAGGTACTTCTGGTGAGTGAGAGCCTGATCGGAGCTGGGTGGGAGGGAAACCCAGCTGCCCTGGGCTGTTCACCTATAGTTCACCCTGCTCAGAGCTGCATTGGAGCCGGGGGGAGGGGAGTGGGAATGTTGGGTGAAGTGATCATCCCAGAGAGCCTGCAGGCCCTCCTTTATGGCAAACCCACCAGGCATTGCTTGCTGTGGGAAAAGGGTCCCAGCAGTTTGAAAACATTGAAATGAATGTAGAAGAGGCAGAACCCTGCATGCCCCTAGGCTGCCTGCAAGCTGAATTCTGTTGCTGGGCTGTGTGTGATGGCTTCCTCATACCAAAGTGTCCCCTTTGTTCTCTGAAATGTATATTTTAAAATACTACCCTCCCTCTTTCTCCTCCCACAAGTGCAAATGTTTCAACGGCCCCTATCTACTCGGTCCCAGAGGCTGGTCCAGATTAGAAGGTGGAAGAAACGAACTCGGGAAGACATGTTTGCTGAGCTCATGCAGTCCTCACGCTTTCAGCTGGGCCCTATCAGTGTGGGGAGGCAAACAATTGCGGAGTCCCGCAAAGCATTACAGGAACACAGAGGAGGGAGGCGTGTGATGAGAGCAGACAGGACGCTATGGTCAAGCTCATGGGGGAGCAAACTGACATGCTCTGCTGTATGGTGGATCTAATGCAAGAAAGGCAGCAAGACCACAGACTGCTGCTGCAGCCCCTGTATAACCGCCCTCCCTCCTCCCCAAATTGCATAGCCTCCTCACCCAGACTCCCAGGAACATGAGGTGGGAGGCTACGGGGACCCGCACACTCAACCCCAGAGGCTCACCCATGCTTCAGAAAGCTGGCACTTGCAAACTTTTGATTTGCTTTCTTGACTTGTCCTTCTCTCCTCCTCTACTCCCCTAACCCAGTCCCCTCCTCCCCCAGTCTGCCTTCGGATTTCGCTCAATGTGTTGTGCAACAAATAAAGAACAGTTTTAAAACAATTTAGACTTTATTTCCTTTCATATATATATATAAAATGGGGCAGGTAATTTCAAGAGAAACAAACACAACTGTCACACCGTACCCTGGCCAGTCATGAAACTGGCTTTCAAAGCTGCTCTGATGCACAGCATGCCCTGCCGTGCTCTAATTGCCCTGTTGTCTGGCTGTGTGAAATCGGCTGCCAGGTGAGTTGCTTCAACCTCCCACCTGCCATAAATGTTCCACCCCCCCCTTTACTCTCAGAAATTGTGGAGCACACAACAAGCAGCAGTTACAATTGGAATATTGTAACTAACCGAGTCAGTAAACTGCACCACTGCGCTTTCTAATGTCCAAAAGCACATTCTACCACCATTCTGCACTTGCTCAGCCTGTAGTTGAACTGCTCCTTACTACTGTCCAGGGTGCCTGTGTACGGCTTCATGAGCCATGGCATTAAGGGGTAGGCTGGGTCCCTGAGGATAAGTATAGGCATTTCAACATCCCCAACAGTAATGTTCTAGTCTGGGAAGTAAATCCCTTCCTGCAGCTGTGCAAACAGACCAGAGTTCCTGAAGATGTGAGCATCATGCACCTTTCCCAGACATCCCATGTTGATGTCGGTGAAATGTCCCTTGTGATCCACCACTGCTTGCAGCACCATGGAAAAGTACCCCTTGTGGTTTACATACTGGTTGCCCTGGTGTGCCGGGGCTAAGATTGGGATATGCGTTCCGTCTGTTGCCCCGCCGCAGTTAGGGAACCCCAGCATATTAAAGCCATCCAGAATGGTCTGCACATTTCCCAAAGTCACTACCCTTGATAGCAGCTGGTCAATGATTGCATTGGCTACTTGCAGCACAACAGCCCCCACAGTAGATTTGCCCACTCCAAACTGATTCCTGACGGATGGGTAGCTGTCGGGCATTGCAAGCTTCCACAGTGCTATGGCCACTCGCTTCTCAACTGTGAGGGCTACTCTCATTCTGGTGTCTTTGTGCTTCAGGGCAGGGGACAGCAACTCACAAAGTTCCATGAATGTGGCCCTATGCGTATGAAAGTTTTGCAGCCACTGGGAATCATTGCAGACCTGCAACACTATGTGGTCCCACCAGTCTGTGCTTGTTCCCCGGGCCCAGAATCGGTGTTCCGTGGTATGAACCAGGCCCAGTGCCACCATGATCTCCCAATTGCCACAGGCCGTGGTTCTAGGAACATCTGTGTCCATGTCCTCCTCATTATAGTAATTGCGTTGTCATCGCTTCCTTGCCTGGTTTTGCAGGTACTGCACATAGTGCTGGATAATGCACAAGGTATTTACAATAGTCAAAACTGCAGCGGAGATCTGAGTGGGCTCCATGCTTGCCACGCTATGGCACCTGCCTGGGTAATCCTGGAAAAAGGGCACGAAACAAGCTGTTCGGTTCAAGATGGCTGATAAAACGGGTAAATGGTTGTCTTCTGTAGCTTTCATGGAATCAGGAAGCTCGTTAAAGCCACAAGAGCAGAGTTTGTGGCAGAAGCTGTGTGGATCTGTTCACGATGGCCGAAAAACCACAGGGACTTGTTGCCTTCTGTAGCTTCCACGGGAGCCCAGGACAGACAACATGGAAGAAGCGGCAGAAGGCTGAAAAACGGCAGGAAATGGTTAGATGAAAGAGTAAATAGAAAGACAAGAGGACATGTGAGGTGGGTTCATAGTACCAGGAGACAGGCGGTGCACTGTGCTGCACCATTTGGTGGTATAGTGTCTGCTGTAGCTTTCACGGAGGGAGGAGCAAGTGACAGCGCACGCCCAGAAACGTCTGCGAGAATGTTTTTGCCCCATCATGCACTGGGAGCTTAACCCACAATTCCAATGGGTGGTGGGGACTGCGGGAGCTGTGGGATAGCTTCCCACAGTGCACCGCTCCGACATTCGATGCTAGCCTCAGTACTGTGGATCCACTCTGCCGAATTCACGCGCTTTAGTGGGGACACAACACCAAATGTATAAAATGGCTTCAGAAAATTTGAATAAAACAAGTTCAAATTAATTTCGTACTGTAGACATACCCTTAGAGCAATAGGCAGTGGGAGTGGGTGGGGGGGAGGGTTGTGATACAAGAGAACAAAGGAGAAAAACAGGACAGAAGAGGTTTTACCCCAAAACGTAGGTGTTTCTTGCAGTGGTCATCCATGCTGTGTTCTGATGGAAAACCTGGTCCCCGGGCGAGACTGCAGGCTCTGTAAGGAACTTTCTCTGTTTGTGGAGACTCTTTCAACACTTCAGTCACTTGCATAATGGCACATGGCTTCCTGATTTGAAGTTGACTTACCTGCAGTTGGGGCGGGGTGGGGGGAGAGTAGCTTGCAGATTTGCTCAACACATTCTTCCGAATGCTCATCCCCCTGCGTTTGGAGATGTACCCATGCCTCCAGGGGCACAGGGAGGGAGAAGAGGAATGGGGACAGAACCTAAGGGGTGTGGGAAAGGAGACAACACACTGGAGACCAAAAATAGAAGGGGAAAAATCTGATCTTCACTTACATGTGGTAAACTAGATGGGTTTTGGGGGTGGTAGCTGGGAAGAAATGTGGGATAAACATGGTGGGGGTGGGAGCTGGGGGCTAGGCAATTGACAGGTAATATGGAACCTTTCACTTCGATGTGTTCAGAACAAAAGCAATTAAAAGCCTGCAAGTGACTATAACAATGGCCTTTCAGCTAGGTTCTATTGCAAGCACCTGAACAAAGCACTAGTTCTAGTTGCATGGGAACTCCATCCCCCACATGGGGTCTAAAGGCCCAAGCATGACATTATCAGAGAGAGAGCTCAGTGGTTTGAGCGTTGGCCTGCTAAACCCACGGTTGTAAATTCAATCCTTGAGGGGGGTCACGTAGGGATCTGGGGCAAAATCAGTACTTGGTCTTGCTAGTGAAGGCAGGGGGCTGGACTCAATGACCTTTTGGGTTCTCTTCCAGTTCTAGGAGATAGTTAATCTCCATATATTAGAATAAGCTCTCATTGGGTGAAGCTGTCCTGAGGGCAAGACACTGTTACCTGGCAACTTCTAAAACCAGCTGGTACTTCGTAACGTGTTCATGGCATCTGCGTTGGAACACCACACCCATACCCCAGATCTGTATCAACTGTAAATGCCCTTTGGTGACTTATGGCGAAATGATTTTGGTGCCCTGGCCCAGTTTCTAAAGGACAAGTATCCCCCTCAGGAAAATCCAGCACGTCAAGCGGTGAAAGTTGTAACCCTTAATGGAAGACCCGGTAGAGAGACAATTGACCATGAAACCTGAACTTCTCTCTCGTTCTCCCAGATGAGGGGGAGGCCCTATTGGTCGGATAGTGGAGGAGGTCATGCACTGTCACTGCCCTTCCTCGCTGGGAATGCCAGCCCAGTATAGCTGCCATCTTTTAGAGTTATTTACACATTACATTTCCACTCCTTAGCTGAAGTCCACCTCACACCCCTTACCTTTGGTGTCTGGCCTGTCCTCCCGCTACTCTTCTATTTGAGTGCCTCCTTGAGAGACAGCCAGTTCCCTCCCATCCTAGGATCTTCGGGGGGTCACAGATAACTGCTTTCCATTTGGGGGCTGCCTAGGATAGGGGTTCTCAAACTGGGGGGGGGTCGTGCGAGCTGTCAGCCTCCACCCCAAACCCCGTTTTGCCTCCAGCATTTATAATGGTTTTAAATATATAAAAATGTTTTTTAATTTATAGGGGGTGTCGCACTCAGAGGCTTGCTATTTGAAAGGGTTCACCAGTACAATACTTTGAGAACCACTGGCCTAGGAGATTCTCTGCCCCTGACGAGCTTACAAGGAATCGTTTAGGATGGCCAAAACCAGGGGTGCCCACCCTTCTGTTCAACCTGCAAGTTCAATGTATTCATAAATGATCTGGGAAAACAGGTACACTGTGAAGTGGCAAAGTTTGCAAACAATACTAAATTACTCCAGATAGTTAAGTCCAAAGCTGACTGCCAAGAGTTACAAAAGGCTCTCACTAAAGTGGGTGACTGGGCAAAAAAATGGCAGATGAAATTCAGTTGATAAAGGCAAAGTAATGGGTGCTGGAAAACCATAATCTTATTTATGAACACAAAATGATGGGGTGTAAATTAGCTATTATCTCTCAAAAAAGCGCTCTTGAAGTCATTGTGGCTAATTCTCTGAAAACATCTGCTCAGTGTGCAGTGGCCATCAAAAAAGGTAACAGTGTTAGGAACTATTAGGAAAGGGACAGATGGTAATACAGAAAATATAATGCCGCTATATAAATTTGTGGTATGCCCCCACCTCGAATAGTGAATGCAGTTCTGGTTGCCCATCTTTATTTAAAAAAAGAATTGAGAAAAATACAGACAAGTACACATATGAGTAGGGGTATGGAACATCTGTAGAAGAAGAGATCGAGACTGTTTAAAAAGCCAGTCTGGAGTCTCAAAGAGTGGGAAGAAAAGGGAAATAAGAGACAGTTTCCGTCATACACATTTAGGACTGGATT
The DNA here is from genome assembly GCF_020497125.1 of Mauremys mutica. Lineage (NCBI taxonomy): Eukaryota > Metazoa > Chordata > Testudines > Geoemydidae > Mauremys > Mauremys mutica. Next base: position 20,704,161 of record NC_059088.1, on the reverse strand, counting down.
TTAATGGTTGTTTGCCTGACATCCTGCCCCTCCCAGGCTGGCCAGCTGACCTGGACAGCTGATGACAGCCTGGCTTGAGTACACCATGTGCCCCAGGGAATTTTCCATCAGGCCTGTGGCATATTGGCTCTATCCACCTTCTGCCCCTGCCCTCCCTTTGAACCTGGCTGCAATCCACACCCGAGAGGGGTATGAGTTCCCTTTTCGATCCCCCCTCTCCTCTGGCATGTACTTCTGGGCCCCACGGAAATGTTCCCTGTGGGGCCCCTCCATTGTTTTGTTTCCTCTCTTTGACAATCTGGCCACCCAGAGCGAGGCCTGCTAAGAGCATTGCTCCTCTACTGTTCAGCAGCCATGTCTTAGAATGGTCTGCAGGCAGGGCAGCGTGAGAGGCAGTCACCCGGGTTCAGGTCTGTTGAAAATGGCTTGGTTTAAATGGTTACATCTCACACTGTGGACAAGACTTAAACCTGCTCTGGAAACTGAGTAATGTTGCATATAGAACAAGAGTATTAGGCGATCAGCTGGGAGGAAGTTGCTCTCTGGGAGTAAAGTACAGTCCTTGTGACTAACTCACCCCACCCTTGCATGTTAAACAATGTGCATTAGTTATGAAAAATCACATGCTCATCCTCGTTGTTGCTGCTCTAGAGGAGGTGGCTGGGAAATGAACATGGCTTAGTATTATGTGTGTAAGCAGAAGAAATGCACTGGTGTCTTCTAGGACTCCAGCATAATCCCAGAACGTGCTGCTTCTGTCTGCAAAGACACAACACAACCATGGTGCAACATGCTCTGGCCACAAACACATTTAATCAGGGTTACCGGTGCCAGAGAATCCTGAGTCCAGTCACAGCCTATACCCGAGGGCTATAGGCTGTGACTGTTGGCAAAAAGGAGCATTGTAATTCACCCGTGGTGGTAACAGTAGCAGGAATCATAGTGTAGGTATGTTACTTACAATAGAGCTGCCACCACTTCTCCAACTTGTGAACTAGGAGATCCCAGGGCTTGATTGTGCCTCTGACAATTTATTTTGTCCACTCCTTTGCTAACATTAGCATTTAACTGGGCCATCTGCCCATTCAGCTGAACACCTTACTGAGGGAGGGAAAGGTGGGTTCACACCTTGGCTGCTGTTTGGCTGGAGGCAGGGCAGGGCTAGATAGCAGTGTGCATTGTGCTGCTTTTCTGTTGCTAAGATGCAACCTTCACACTCCCTTTTGAATGCACATGAAGTTAATTGCAGAAAACCCCTAAAATCACAGGAGCTGACTTGTTCCACTAGTGGGATGTTGTTCTGGACTTGCTTAGCTAAGGGAATATCTGGAAACTTCTCCCTCTTCCTCCCACAATTCTCCGGTGGAGAGCGTGAGAGAGAATTCTCTTCCTGGTAGAAACGGCTCATCTCTTTTTCCTGCTGAGAGCTTTCTCAAAGGAAAACCCACTATTTTCCTTTTAGAAAACAGGTAGGAAGACGGGAGGCAGCTTTTTCTAGCCCTAAAGAAGAGCTCTGTGTAACCTGGGAAGCTTGTCTCGCTCACCAACAGAAGTTGGCCCAATAAAAGATACTACCTCCCTCACCTTGTGTCTCGCTTCTAAAAGGAAGCATTTCTCGAACCCGTTGTCCTTTGTTCCATTATGCTTAAGCACAAGCCATAGAGCAGAGTGATTTGAACAGAGTTGCTAAGCTCCTTGGGGTTTGTCTCCTCACTGTTGTGATTCGAGTAGTGAGTCATTCACTCTCTGCTGGCTCCATGGCTTCAAGCCAGGAGTTATCAGCGAGCTGTATCTGTGCCATGCCCCACACATCTCACCTGATTGGTAAATTCAATCGAACACTGGGCAAAGCATGTCAGGGCAGGATGAGTCATTACCAGTGAAGAGCAAAACAGCCCAGGGACCAGGCCCCTCTGTGACATGGAAGCAGAAATGCCTCCTCTCTGAATTAACCACATGCACAACCACATGCATATTCCTTCAGACTCTGCACATGTGACTAGAGCCCCATCATTGTGGGACAGGTGAGAGGGTCCCTTGTCGGTAGATCCACAAAAGAGAGTGTGAAGAGCTGTAGCTCTTCAGCTACTATTAGAGCACTGAACAAAAGCTGCCTCCCTTATCTTCTGGACTGGAAGTCAACAGTCCTGAGTTCTAATGCTGGTTCTGCTACTGGCCCACTGTATAACCTTGGGCAAATCTTTTCCTGTGTCTGTAAATGGGGATGATACTGACCTCCTCACCCCATCTTTATAAAGAGTCTTAATGTCTACAGATAAAGAGGTGTGTAAGTGCTAAATTGCTGGTCCCCACTGAGGTTGTGTGAAGGAAGGAGAGTCCCTAATTCAGATCTGAATTGTACACCAGTGCACCAACGCTCTTCAGAATCCTTTGGTTAGTGTCCTGAATGAAATGTGGCTATTGAACGACAGATGTTGATGCTCTAAATATGCCAAATCCACACGCTCAAGCCCTGGGAATGTGCAGCCTGACGGGTTTTGGTAGGGAAGGCTTCCAGTTTGACTCTGTACTGGGAACAGAATGAGTGACCAGTGCAGGAGGGTTGTGGGAGTCTTTCCATGGGGTGCTGTTAATCCAGCCCAAGGTGAGTGGAGACTGCGCGGTCACGATCTCTTGTGGTCACGCGATAATGGACTATTCCAGCCGTGCTGTTCAGAGGCACCCACTGGAGCGATCATGATCTGCCAAACACTTTCAAGCAAACGGTAACTAAGTCCATTTTAAAAAGACCCTCCTCTGGCACTTGGGTTCTCAGCATTGCCAGCCCCAGCCATTCAAAAGCCATGGACCAGGCCCCTCATACCAGAAGATTGTTTGTTTTAAAATTAGTGAGATTTTAAATGATTTGAGTGGGTCTTTATTGGCCTTCTGGTTTTTGAGGATTGAGCTCGTCTCAGTGACCACTGTTAAGAACTGAAAGTGGAGGTTCTCTTGTAACCACCTGGCTGCAGGAATTGGAGCTTTAAGAAAAATACTTATTTTTCCACTCTTGCATCCGACGAAGTGGGTATTCACCCATGAAAGCTCATGCTGCAAAACATCTGTTAGTCTATAAGGTGCCACAGGATTCTTTGCTGCTTTTACAGAACCAGACTAACACGGCTACCCCTCTGATATAAGAAAAATACCAAATATCATGAGACTTGTAAACTTGCAAGAGTTAGAAATACAGGCCCTGTAATCCAAGGGCAGCTCCCACACTTCAGTCCATGGGGAGTCGATTCTGTTTCAGACTGTTGTCCTTTGTACAGGGAAACAAACTGAGCTGTGATATCACTGGCTGGTTCAGAGCATTCACAGGAACCCCTTGTGCCATGCAGTCCAGGTGTGGGTTTGGCAAGAACCCCATTTTCAAATGTCTAGAAGTTGTCCAATAGTTTGCTCTTTCCTTCCAGGCAGGGGTATCTCTAGGATGGTGCCAGAGCAGCAGTGGTGTGGCTTGAGTGTAAACATGTTGGATGCTGGCGTTTGTTATGCTGCAGTGATTGATGGGAAGGCTGGCACACTCAGCTGGGAGTTATCTACTATCCCTGGTACACTCATTAGCACCTCAGTGCCTAGGAGTGGTGCTGTGATGACATACAGGTGAACACAATGGCTGTTTAGGTAGCACTCCCCATGCTGTCCTGAGTGCTGGCTGTACCTCTGCAGTGGTACACTCCCCCCTCTTACCAGCCTAATTAATACTCGGTTTGAGGTGCTGTTATATTGAGGGAGATTAGGAGCTTAAATGGATGGAATAAACATGCCATCTGTTGAATCAGATTTTATGTAAAGAGCTTTGGAGTCCTTGGATGGAAGGTACCTAAGGTACGAAGTGCTGTACTGGTGGTTATCCAGCACCTCATCTGAAGGGGAATTTCACTCAGAATTCCTTTGTGCTTGGAGCCCTTCCCAGTTTTTCTCCAGCATTTCATAAAGCAGGATGGCAATGGATCTGGTGCTCTGGGTACCCACCTCTGCCTGCCTAGTAATGGGTTGGACATGGATCTGCAAAGGTCCCAGGAATGTCATTGACCTGCCCGTGCGGGGAAAGCGAAGCTACATTAGGCAGGTCTTTATCCTTGCTTCTGCTTGGCAACCGTTCGGGGTGAAAAGTTAAATGACTGTGTGACCTGAACCACGGCAACTTTAATTTTTTCGGCATGCCTGTTCCATTCTGTGCTGTTGGTAGTTTTAGAGCAGAATGACTCATTTGACCCTTCTTGGCATAAATATGTGTGGTTGGCTGTCAGTCCCCGCCCTGATTCTATTGGCACCGCCTGCCAACTCCCAGGAACCAGCTTGTAAGGATTGTCATTTACTGTGTGTCCATACAGTCCCTACCGCAGTGGAGCCTATCCTGGTTGTTACCATAATATAAACAGTAAATAATTATAGGTGGCTGTGGGAAGGGGCAGCTGGCAACTTAATTTTTAAGTGTGCTGTGGCAGCACCCACAAATTCTAAGCAGGAGTGGAGACTCAGTGTGCTGGGTGCTGCACAAACAGCATAAGAATGGCATCCCTACTAGTGCAAGAGCTTAGAAGCGTCTCTAGTGAGTTGAAATGGCACTGTGGTGCCAGATTTAAATGTACTGGATCAGGGTTAGGCTAGTCTGGGAGCAGCCAGGCATTTAACGTACAGAGATTAAATGATGTCTTAGTCACTGATGCTGAGTTATGCTAGCTATTGTGCTGTATTACAAACACGCCCAGAAGGCTTCAGAGGTTATTTCCCAGCAGCTGTGTGTAAACTCTGGGGAATAGGCTCAATATTTGCCTTTCAGAAACCCTAAACCATCTTATCCGGTTGGGTCAAATGAAACTCAGGGCCGGCACATAACCTGCGCTTACAGACTAGACTGTGACTGCCTGGTATTTAAAGGTCAGTCGGCTCAAGGTCAGTCGGCTCAAGGGCACTTCCGCTCTTCAGGAGCAGCTCTGACTTTCTAGTCCCGAGAAGTGGGACTGGGAACAGGGCAGTGGTTTATGATGCAATATGAAGGGATGGGTCGCTGGGAGCTGGCCACTAGGAACCCTTTCAAGTTCAGTTACATTGATTTTCTTGCCTGTAGAGTTGAACTCTCTATGGATCTAACATTGGAATGTGGTGAGGAAACTGCATGGAAAAAACAGTAATTTCTTGTCTATTTTTTGTACTGCTGAAATGCCTAAAGGTCCCAACCAAAACTGGGGCCCTGTTGTGCTAGGCAGTGTATATACACACAGTCTCTGCCTTGGAAAAGTTAAAATCTAGATAGGACAGAGGGGTGGGAAGGGAAATAGAGGCACTGAAGGAGGATGATTTGCTCGAGGTTAGAGCAGGTCAGTAGCACAGCCTGGTATAACCCAGGAGTTCTGATGTCCAGTTTAGCCCCAGTCTGCTAGACCACGCTGCCTCTCAGAACTAGTGCATCAACATATGCTGTTGTGCAGACATGCTGAAACCAGAACAGACTGGGTACCTTGAACCCCCTCCTTCCCGAACCTATTTATGTCTCTGCTGATGAGCTGTAAGCCATAGGGTTAGTTTGGCATTTCCTGGTCCAGCCAGCCTGTTTGTGTTGAAAAGAAAAAAAACAAAGACTCTCCCAGTTTGCTGAGCAGAGAAACAATAAGACTTCCAGGGCTCCTTCCTTTACACTTCCAAACAGTGGCCTCTTGCATTGTGCTGTCTCAGCAGGAGGCCTCTAATACACTGGGTTGCCCTCCATTGCTGAGAGATGTCTATCGTGTGTGATGGAGAGGTCTGGATCTTCCTGAGAAGTGCCTGAGGGGAGACAGATTAATTGCAAAACAGGGCTTTGCTCTCCACCTTTGTCTCAGCTGGAATCTGGATGCAGGAACTCTGAAGAATACCAAGTTAAATCTCAACCCCTTTGTCCTCCCTCTCAGCTTGCAGCAGGATTCTCCCTCCACCCTTTACTGATTACAGTCAGTTCATGGTAACATCTTACTTTTAATTAACGGCCTCTTGTTTGACATCCACAATCGATTCCTGGCACAGCTGAGATGGCAGCTGCCTGGGTGGAAATATGTCTGCCTGCATGTTGAGAGCGTTAACCATCTCAATCCTGTTTCTTACAGGGCCGATTTGGTGGAGGCCCCTTTGAAAGTTTGCTCCCCAAGATCTTCATACCTGATGGGTTATAAAGCACAGGGACAGACTTTCATTTTCTTTCTTTCTTTCTTTTTAGATGCCTCTTAGGCTATGGCTACATTAGCACTTCAAAGCGCCAGCGCTGGGGGAGAGCTCTCCCAGCGCTGTCCGTACTCCACCTCCCTGTGGGGAATAATGGACAGCGCTGGGAGCCGCGCTCCCAGCGCTGGGGCTTTGACTACACTGGCGCTTTGCAGCACCGCAATTTGCAGCGCTGGAGAGGGTGTGTTTTCACACCCTGCTGCAGCGCTGCAAATTTGTAAATGTAGCCAAGCCCTTAGTTCTTTTGTGCCGGAGGGGCTGCCTTAGTGGGCTGTGCCTTGGGGATTTAAAATACTTTCTCCCTGGAGCCCCATCTTCAAATCTTCATGGGGGTCAATGCAGCCCCTTGTCCTTCCAAGATCCTCAGAGTTTCACTTGGACCTGGTATTTCTTTCCTCTTAGTGCAAGAGGAGAGACGGAAGCTGCCCAGGCTATGGGCTGGTGTGCCATCACTATTCAGGTCTTCCAGAGCCTTGATCTGTTAGATGGCTTTGCGAGACCTGTGGTCTTTGGTATTTCAATAATAAAAAAAAAACCCAAACTGCTATTCTGAAAAGCTGTTACCTCTTTTTGCATGGGAGCAGCAAGCGGCAAAAGCAAATCTCTTGCTCCGTTTCACAGCTCACCTTTAAAGATGAGTTGTAGGTATACTGGAGACGGGAGGTAGAGCGGAAGCTGCAGGAGGTGATCGAAGTAATTTGTCATGGTACCTTACTCAGTGTGGTCATTTCCTGTCCCAGAGAGAAAGTTGCTGCATCTCCTAGCTCACTAGGAATTGCACCACCAGCTCAACCCACCAGCCTGTGCTATCAGGATAGTTCTCACCCCCCCAGGAATGCATCCAGCTCTGTTGCCTTTGCTTAGAGCAAGGGTGCTGCCTATATATTTTGCATTAGGTCACTCTGCACTGGCAGCAGTGCTAGTGTAAATGGAAAATGCTGGCAGATCAGTTGTGTCCTTACGGTTGGTCCCCCCAGCGCATTTGTGCAATGCTCTTGTATGCCCTTTCAGTGACCACTCTGTGCATTGTCACCTGTACTCCTGATTCCACATGATTTGAGCTTCTGCAGCTCCTGTAATCTTAGGTTCAATAGGTTGTCTACTTAGCTTGTCAAAGAGAAGGTTAAGCGGTGGTTGGATCATGGTGTATATGTGCCTACTGTTAATACAACTCCACACAGGGTATTCCTGGGGGAATTCTGTGCCACTGCGCGTACGCAAAATTCATGTCCCCCGCAGATTTCTTTGCTTCCCTGCAGAAAAATGACTTTCTGACAAGGAAGCAAAGAGACGCTGCAAAAGCAGTTACGCACCACTCCCTAGCTGAGCAGATACATTGTTTCAGGCATCCAGAGCAGCCGGAAGAGAGGTAAATTTCTTCATTCACAGTGCACAGTCAACTTGTGGAACTCCTTGCCTGAGGAAGTTGTGAAGGCTAGGACTATAACAGGGTTTAAAAGAGAACTGGATAAATTCATGGAGGTTAAGTCCATTAATGGCTATTAGCCAGGATGGGTAAGGAATGGTGTCCCTAGCCTCTGTCTGTCAGAGGGTGGAGATGGATGGCAGGAGAGAGATCACTTGATCATTACCTGTTAGGCTCACTCTCTCTGGGCACTTGGCATTGGCCACTGTCAGTAGACAGGATACTGGGCTGGATGGACCTTTGGTCTGACCCTGTACAGCCATCCTTATGTTATAAATGTGGCTCCTACCCTGAGCTGGGATCAGCTGCCAGTCCTAGCTGGGCTGGAGCAGAGGAAGATGGGATTTCCTCTTACCCTGCAAGGAGTAGCTGGGGCTGTGTCAGGACCCTCCCTTCCCCCAATGTCTCAAAACAGCCCCCAGCTGCAGGAAGCTCAGCATCCTCCCCTGCTTCCTGCCCCCATCGCTCCTCGGCTGTGGGAAAGGGTCATTGTACGGGGAGCTGCTCCCCCATCCACACAACCCGAGTGCATCTGGACCTCCCATACCCAGACACCCCCGCCGAACCTCACCCCGTTCACCCAGAACCCCCCCTAGCTCTCCATACCTCAACCCCTGCATCTGGAGCCACCCTGCACCCAGACCCCCTGCCTCTGGACCCTCCCCTGCACCCAGACCCCCCCCACTGAGCTCCCTGCATTCAACCCCCTACCGAGACATGCCTCACCCCCCCGCACCACCCTGAGCCCCTGACCCCCATGCCACTGACCCCCAACTAGCTGCAACCAGACCCCCACTCCACTAAGCTCCACTCCCCCAGCACCCAGATCCCTCCACTGATCCCCAACTACACCTCTACCTCGATATAACACAAATTTGGATATAACACAGTAAAGCAGTGCTGGGGCGGGGGGGGGGGGCTGCGCACTCCAGTGGATCAAAGCAAGTTCGATATAACACGGTTTCACCTATAACGTGGTAAGATTTTTTGGCTCCCAAGGACAGTGTTATATCAAGGTGGAGGTGAACTTCCACTTGGAAGCCCCTGCAGAGTCCCATTGCCCCTGCACCTGCCTCTGTGGAGATCCCCCCACTGAGCAGCCTGCACCCAAATTGTCTCTCACAGAATCCTCTCATCCCACTACTGGATCCCCCCATATTGAGCCCCTCCACACTTGGTTGAGCCTGCCTGCCCCATACCTGGTGCACCTGGCGCAGAGGGGCAGGGCCCCAGGGTGTTTCTGGGGTAGACCCAGGCCTTGTGTTGTGTCAGGGTCAGGTGCAGCCTCACCACTGAGTCCAGGGTGATCTCCCACCTTTGTACAACCAGTGGTCTGTGTTCCCCACTGCCATGCTAGAGCCTCTGCATTTATTTATTGACAATAAAGCTTGCAGAATTTTAAAATATTGTGTGCAGAATTTTTAATTTTTTGGCACTGAATGCCCTCAGGGGTAACAGGCAGATGCTCTTTAATGTAGCTGGCAAAGGCAGAATGCCAGATCTGAGGACTAGCAAGTGAAGCTTGAAAAATTCAAACCGGAAACAAGGGGCACATTTTTAACAGTGAGGGGGCGTATCGCCCGCTGGGACAGTGAACCGAGAAGTTTGGTGGGTTCTCCATCACGTGAAATCTTTAAATCATGATTTGAATGTCTTAAAATGTATGCTCTAGCTCAGTTACAGGTTATTGGACTTGAGGCAGGAATTGCTGGGTGACATTCTAAGGCCTGTGCTCTGCAGGAGGGCAGACTAGATGGCCACACTGGTCCTTCCAGCACTTAAAAATCTGTGGTCCTGTGTCTTGTCTTCCAAAGAATAAAGAGTCTCTTATGCCAGACGGGTTGCTATTGATGTAGTAAGATATCTGCTTTTGTGTACACTGAAAAATGCCACATCTGTGGTTCACACTCTGAAGGATTGGTGCAGGACCAGCCAGCGATGGATTTACTCCCACAAACGTTTCTCTGAGGGACCTGTGGGGCAAGGCCACTGATACAGCTGGTTTTGGAGGGTGTGCTGTGTGTTATAATTTGGACCTAGCCATGGTGGCGCATCTTTCCGTGTTATAGCTGTTTAATTGTGAAATGGTGTTGGGTTGTTGTATCAGACTACTGCTCAGGCTGAAACTCTCTGACTCAAAGAACCGCTACTTTGTGTGTTAATTCCGTTGATTGTCATGTAGCTGATTTAGTTTTCCATGTGATTAGTGCTGCATATTACTGGTTTTCACTCTCTAGTTACTTAACTGACTTTAATCAATGACTGCAGTTTGATTTGCCCCATTCTCAGCTGGTTGCAGCCACTTAGCAGCCATGTTTATCAGACTGCTGCTTAGGCTTTTTCTGCCTGGTTCAATTTACAGCCATAATGTCCATTAACACTTCATCTTACACCTCTGTCTTTTCTCTCCTGACTTGCAAAGTACCAGCCTAGCTTAGCCTCTCTCTCCATCCTGCTCTTTGTCCCTGGTGGACCTGCAATACTGATACAGTTAAAATCATTTAACTCAGTGGCTCTCAAACTTTTTTTACTGGTGACCCCTTTCACACAGCAAGTCTGAGTGCAACCCCCCCCCCTTATAAATTAAAACCACTTTTTAATATATTTAACACCATTAAAAACGCTGGAGGCAAAGCGGGGTTTGGGGTGGAGGTTGACAGCTCGCGACCCCCTGAAGGGTCCTGACCCCCAGTTTGAGAACCCCTGATTTAACAAAGAACCAAGATGTAGTGAAACCTGATCATGGGACCTTAAACTGTATTAACCGTTGTCTTCTGCTTACCCTAATCGTCATTGTATCACAGGCCTGAACACTGCAAGAACCGTATTTTAGAGGCAGCTGTGAAATATATAGTTTATCATTGTGGTCAGGAAAAATAACAGGATACAACTGTTAGGGAACTCTTTTAAGCCTGGTAGATACTAGGCTAAGTCATAGTTTCTTAGCATGGCTGTGACAGAGAAGGAAATGCCAGAAACGTGGGTGACTCATTGCCAGATTTTATGACCATTTAAATTGTTTATAAGGCCCCATTTACAGAACAGCCCTGTCGCTGGTCCCGGTTACAACATAGCTTTCCCTCAGAATAATCAACACATGGTTTACGTTGGGGGTGTAGACCGGATCTTGGCTGTTCCTGATGGGCTGTGTAAGAGCATTTCCCAGACAGGGCTGAATCCTCCCAAGACCTGTCTCTACTACAAAGCGGAGCCATGATTTAGCTTTCACCCAGGTGTGGCTGTGGAATCAGGGGGCTCTAGATTGTGAACTTCTTGGGGAGGAACCATGTCTTGTAAACTTACCCCACGCTTTTGACACTGTAGAAAGCCACCCCTTGTGAGAAGGGATTAAGTCTAAGAATGCTTACAGATGGGGAAACTGAGGCACTTGAGTGAGCTGCCCAAGGCAGAGCCAAGATTAGCTCTTAGCAATCAGGCATCCAAGACGACTGCCACTATAGAAGCAACCCATCCACTTGAAGCACATGCTAAATGTGTCAAGCTCCAGAAGGACACAAGATGACTAGCAAGTCTCGAATACTCATGCTGGTGCGGGGTGGTAACTTGCCTGCCAGTCGTAGGCATCTGGAGGAAACAACCCCACAAGGAAATGTCAAACAAATGGGGCAGCAGGTACCATTAAAATCATTAAAAACCTGCCATGCTGCTGGGGAGCCAGGACACCTGGCAAAGCAGCATGAGAAAGGAACTGAGTTCCCACATATGGGGCCCTGTATAAAGTCCTGTCTTGTGTAATCTGTTCCAAACAGAGCAGGAAATGCAGAGCCTGATGACTAAAGACCAGGCGGGGAGGGGAGGTGTTTGAAAACCGCCAAGCAACGTTTCATTGGACAAATATGGGCTAGGTTTCCTGTGAAACTCCTGAACAAAGTGGGAGCCGCATGGGAGGAGACAATACCCAACAGGTGGAACAGGAAATTCCACCAGGCAGCATATAGAAGCTAACTGAGAGCTTCTCTCTCCCTTGTTCAGCTCCACCCCCTCCCTGTTGACTGTATAGCTGTCTCCTTGCTGATAACTGGTTTGGGTTCTGATACACCGTTCATGCCCTGTAGTTGGGGACACAGTGTCTTTCGTCTCACTTTATTGCCCTGCTCCCTTCCTCCATTTTGGTAACAGCTTTGCTTGATTGTTTTCTTGTGACAGAGCAACCGTTGGGGAATGAAGATGTCACACTTGGATTTTAAAACTTGATTAGCCTGTGTCAATCTTCTACTGCAGTTAATTCTGATTCGCTTGTCTGTGCTCCTTGTGCTATGGATTGAAAACTGTCAGGACAATGTGGTGGGGCCGACTCCTGGGTAATAGTGACACGGCCAGATAGATACCTAGATAACTGTCTAGTTGGGTGCCACAGGGTTGGGTCTTCTCTCCAGAGAATTGTGTAGTTCAGCACAGGACTTGTGGCCTACGATTTGGGTTGTGTCCCTGGCTTTGTCACAGTCTTGTTGTGTAAGCCTCGGTAAATCTCGTATTGGTCTGGGGAATTGGGGATTTGTGTTTCAGTAGCATCTGGGAGCCCCAAGGTGCTAAGCACTGTACAGACGTGGAACAAAGACTATTCCTGCCCCAAACACCTGACAGTTGAAGTACCTCTGCGCTTCCATTGCCACTTTATAAAACAGGATCACTTGCTTACCCCATCCCATGGGATTTGGAGAGACTCAAAGGCAGAGACTTGCCAAGCTGTGTCTAGGGGATTTCGGCTGCCCAGTGCCCATTACAATTAATCCCTTAGGCAGCTTTGGGCATCTTAGTCTAAACTCTCATGTTTGTAAAGCAGAAAATGCTGTAGCGCTTACAAATTAAAGCTCTGCAATTGTCTCCTGTATGCGAGAAAAAGTATGTTAATGACATTCGTATGATGATAAACCAGGAGGAGTAGCAAACAGCAGCAAGGGCAGAGAAATAGCATAGAGGGACCTAAAGAGATTTAAAAACAAAGGGAGAATAATCTTGTATAACTGCAGTCTAATCTGGGGTTAAACATATTCCCTAGGAGCTAGAAACCCAGAGAGCAGTAATGCTGAGAGACCCAAAGTTCCTAGCAAACAGTGAAATAGACATGCAGCTAAAAAGGCCGATGTTTTAAGCTGTATGTGTGGAAGCATCTAGTCTCAGGCGGTGTCTACACTGCAAGCACTTCAGCGGCACAGCTGCAGTGCTGAAGCTGTGCTGTTGTAGCGTAGGCACTTGCAACAGTGACATTGTTTTTCTGTTGCGGTAGTTAATGCACGCTCTCATGAGGCAGTAGCTGGGTCTACAGTGTCTATACCAGGGTTTAGGTTGGCTTAACTGTGGGTATGTCTACACTGCGAAGTTGTTGACAAATCTTTTGTCTTTTACGGGTACTTTAAAAAGCCTCCTGCAAAAGACAAAAGTGGCAGCGTGAACGTGGCTTTGTGACAAAGCTAATGCCGCTCGCAGGGCTGGAAGTATTTTCTCTGCAAAAATGCAGAAAAAGAGCATTTACACACACTGACTTAAAATTGTTTGTGTGTTCGGTGGTGTTCCTGGCAAGACTAGGGCATTGTGGCTTCCAGCCCTGATGGCAATCACACTTTATAGATCTAAGATTGCACACACGTCAAGGGCAATAGGTGCTATAAACGTTCTGTAACAGTGCTAGAAACTGTGATTGCATAAGCAAAAATGACTGGTAGGATGGCAAAGTGCAAAGCTGTCTGGGTGGAGCTATGGACATAGAACAAACCTCTGTCCTACCCTTCAGTTCCTCAGGATATTTTAAATAGGCCACCTCCTACCTTCTCTGTTAGGCTTCCCGTGTCTGCCTGCTTACAGAATAGGTCACTTCCAGAGATGGATTTCCTGTTAGCTGATGGTGCTTAAGCGGAAAAGGGCTCTGTTCCCTTCCACAGAGGCAAAGAGGAGTGAGCGTGGGGCTTCAGGGGGAAGCTAGATGGCAGCAGGCTCTCTGATACTTGGCCGAAGCTGGATCAGATGCCGGGGATGTTAATCTGCAGCAAGAGTGGAAAACGCTGAGTGTTTCAGTCTTCAGTGAGAAGTCTCATAGTTGAACTATTCTAAAAATAATTGGGAGTGGTCAGTGCTGTCTCAGACCTGCCCGTGTCTTCACGACCAGGAACTCTCAGCCCAACACACATTGTCACCTCAGAGTGATCTCTGGAAAAATGAGTGTCAGGCTTCTTGCTGCTTAAAAATGCCTCCAAAGCATTTGAGAAATGTGGGCTTGTGATTTTCTTTTCTTTCTGATCTATGAAGGAGGCCTGGAAAGACCTTTTTCCCTCTAAAAAAAATTGCTTTGTGCTTTTACCTTAACATCAGGGATGTCAAGTCGGGACACCCCTGTGTTTGCTGCTGGACTTCTAGGTCATCTCAGGTGTTTTTGCTGTGAGTTTTGTGTTAACGGCAGGAGTGAGGGTGTGGAACCTTTAACAGAGGCTTCCGTTGTCCAAAATATTAGTCACAGATGCTGTGGGCTGTGTGATCTGCCTGCCCCCACCCTTTGGGAACTTGCCTCCCCCCTCTGGGAAGAAGAACCAACCTGTGCACACTTCAGTCAGTTTGGGCTCTTTCTCGGTGGATCAGAGAGAAGCTGAGTGGTTTTGTGTGGGGAGGAGTGCTGCTGAGACTGGGGAAGCGATGTGCGGGGCAATTGCTTAAAGAGGAGGCGGGGAAGAAAACTGTATCTGTCTTGTCTTTAGATTGTAAGCGCTTTGGGGCAGGGACTGTTCCGTGCACGTGCAGTGTGTAGCCTAGTGGTCCTAGTGATCCTTGTTCAGTGTCGTAAGGCCTTACTGAATACAAACATTTAACTTTGTCTTAACAAAAACCAACCAGAAAGCAAAGCTTGAAGCAGTCTGACTAGAACCCCTTTCCCATAATGGGGTGCAGACCCTTGGCATCTTCTGTAAGGCTAAGAGTTCTCCAAGAAAATGAGGTAGAGAAGAATGTTCTTAGGTGTTGATCCTTCTTAGAGCTGCATCTCTGTGGGGTTGAGCTTGGCAGCTGTTCTGCTGGCTCTGGGATCAGTTGGGTTCTGTGACTTGTAAATAAACATCTATCTTAATCGTATTTTTTCTCCTTCCCATAGGGTCCTTGATATCAGCGCAGGATACAAAAAACATTCAAGTGCCTGAGAACGACCGTAAGTGTGGACTGGCTAAATTAATAGATTCATAGATTCAAAGGCCGGAAGGGCCACTGATCTAGTCAGACCTCCTTGATAACATAGGCCATAGGTCTTCCCTGAATTCATTCCTGTTTGAACTAGATCAGATCTTCTGAAAAAACAAGTGATTTTAAAATTGCCAGTGATGGAGAAGTTGTTGATTGCCTCCCTATGCAGTCAAGGTGTAGTTCCACCCACTGGCCTTTCCCAGCTGGGGAATGATCTCTGGCTGAGGGCTGGTCTACACTGAAAACTTACATCGGCATAGCAACATCTCTCAGGGGTATGAAATCCACCCCCCGAGACAGCTGTGCCAACCTAAGCCCCGGTGTAGAGAGCACTAGGTAAAGATGGGTGCTCTGTGGGCAAGTCCTTTTCATCCAGGACCCTCAAATGCAGGGACACTCTGCTCAGGCCACATATGCTGGAGCAGCCCACATGGGTCACTTAAGACACAGAAGTGACGGCCACTACCAGTGTGAGGCTAGTTAAGCCAGTATCGGTCAACGCTCTCTTGAGCATAGGTCATGCTCCAGGTTCGAGCGCTGGACAGAAGGTGAAGAGAATATCGGCAGAGCTGACTGTGATGGGTTGGATCACAGAAACCCCCTTGGGAGCTGTCACCTGATGTGCCAAGACTACTTCTGCTCCTGCTTTCCCTACCAGCTCGGGACCCCAGCACCCTGTCTTGCTGAGCCAGACACTCCCATCTGCTCCAACAAAGACCCAGGGTCTGAATTACTTGCCCCAAAGCCGCAGGTTTACCTGATAGTAGCTAACAGAAGTGTGCTTGTCTTTAACACTCAGATGCCCAACTCCCAGTGGGGTCTAAACCCAAATAAATCCGTTTTACCCTGTATAAATCCTATGCAGGGTAAACTCATAAATTGTTCGCCCTCTGTAACACTGATAGAGAGAGATGCATGGCTGTTTGCTCCCCCAGGTACCACGCTGCCACCCTCCCTGGGTCACTTCCCACCAGAGTCTGTGTTGGGGTTTCCCATGAGACGTTGGGTCCTCTGTGTTCAGCAGGTTCAGTCGTTTCCAGGGTCTCCTCTAGTTGCCGGGGTGCAGGCAGGCCATGAACAGCTTCACTGCCCAGCATAGTCAGAGGCTGGCCCTCCACAGGAGCTTCCCAGGCAGGTCCTTCCCCTGCGGCTTCCAGCCCAGAATGAGCTGGTCTCTCTCCCTTTATACTACTAGAGCACTTGGAGCATGCCCGGTCTTGCCAGGGAGGCGGGACTTCCGCTGTCAATACCTGGGGCTTTACCCTTTCTGGGCTAGTGTGGGGTAAGTGGACCCTATACAAAGTGTCAGAATTTCTGTTCCAAAGGGGGCAGGAGACTGGCATTATTGCCCAACACTGTCCTCCTGCAATGGAGTCCAGGTATCCTGTTTGCCTTTCCTCTGATTCCCCTGGTCCCCAGCCTGATTTCCAAAATCAAGAGACAAAGCCACAATCATTCGTGTAGCTCCCAACTGGCCCAGGCAGTTTTGGCCAATGTCCAGTGTCCAGACCTTCTGCCAGTGTCCATCAGACACCAATCCTGTCGAGACCTGATCTCCCAGCATCCTGGCCAGATGCTCTATCCAGACCTGAAGTCCCTGCACCTGACTGCCCGGATGTTGGCTGGGTGAACGACACAGATGCGCTGCCTTAGACAAGTCTAGGAGATCCTTATAGGGAACACTGGCTTTTGTCAAGAACTACACATTGGACTTAGCTGCCAGGGCAGATGTAAAGTTTGGGAGAGCAGTATTACAATCCCTAGTTGACTGATGCAGTTGACTCTCTTCATTCCCACTCTCCAGAGGGGACACTGATGCCCAGTCACCTACAGTGGAAATGACACCGACCTCGATGTTATTCATAAAGAATGACCACTGGCACGGTATGGTGACAAAGGCACTCGGCCAGGTTTATTGCCCTCAGGGCACAGTCCTAGTGCCCTAGCTCTGCGGTTACAGGTGCACTAACACGAGTGCCCAGTCAGCAGCAGGAGTCTCTGCTGGCCCCAAGGTCACACAAAGGGTTAAGGCAAAGTACCCTGACATTTGTAGGCTGAGATAAATAACTTATGTACCACCTTAGGTGCTCCATGACATCTGTTTACCTCCCCTTGTTCCTGATATCTTGGACAAAACATCCCTATTCATTATTCTGTCAAACCATATCATCTTGTACTAGATTGGGGTGTATCTGTACTAGCTGGAATACATTTACATAAATATCTAGTGCCTAGTGCACTAGCAACAACTTTGACAAGTTCGTGTACTGAATAGTGAGCTTACAAGCATCTGCTTTAATACACGGCCTCTGAAGTCTTTCTGCACTCAAAGCAATACTATAGTAGTTTTAGTGAGTATTGAATCTTTGAAATTCAAGTACTTCTTGTTCTAGAGATTCCAGTGTCCATGTCTCAGATGAAATGTAGTTGAAAGTTTGGGGCTTAATAGCTGTTGTATCGGAGCATAATGATGAGGTTCAGGGTGGAGATAATGACTGAGCCCAAACAAGATGACTGAATTAGTACAGTATCTGGAATGGCCTCTGGCAAGTTGAACTACTAAATCTTGGGTAAAACTTTCAAAAAGTACCTAAGCGGCCAGATTGTCAAATGTATCTAGGTGCTTATTGATGCAGATCGGTGCCTAGTGGGAGTTAAAGTACCTAGGTGGGCTTGAATTGTAACTCCCATTGGTTTCACTTTTACAAATCCCAATAGGTGCCTCCCTGCATCTTTAGGAACGTAAATACCTTTGAAAATCTGGCCTTAAGCGATTTAAAAGCTCCTAAGTCATTTAGGCATGTTTTGAAAATTTTACCCCTATTTTGTTTTTTTAAAATGTCAGTTGCCAGTGATAACTCCATCTCTAGTTTACGAGGCATTCAAGAAGGAGCGGGCTGTTAATATAATGTCAGTTTTCTAATTTATTGTTAATTTTGGATTGACACCACAGGAACACTGATTTGTAATCTAGTAAATCTCAGAGTTCCCAGTAGATTTAAATACAATACTTGTCCCTGCTAGTTTCTGCAGCTTCACAATCAATTTCCTGTTTTAAGTTTTCATAAGTGAATTTCTGCCCTTTTGCTGATTGAAAGACCCACATAAACTGACCAGACAAGGCAGCATTGAAACGGACTATACCCAAAGTGCTGCCAAATGCACAAAGTGAATAAAAAAGCTCGTTAATGTTTTTGTTCCATTGATTTTAGTATTGCATGTCAGCAGTAGGCTGCATTTTCAGACCCATGTGACTTTAAGATGGTGGCCCTCAAGAAATGGTAGATTTTTAAGGCCAGAAGGGACCATTAGATCATCTATTCTGACCTCCTGCATCACGCAGACCAGAGAATATCACCCACTTACCCCTATATTGAACCCAATCACTTGTTTGGCTAAAGCTTCTCTTCCAGCAAGGCAGCCAGGCCGGATTTGAAGGCATCAAGAGTTGAGGAATCCATCGCTTCCCTGGATGGTTCCAATGGTTAATCACTCTTTTAAAAAACAATACAGTATTGTGAGCAGGTCTGGCTTTTTCCTGCCATTGGTGGTTCTTCTGCCTTTCTATACCCAAGAGCCCTTTAGTACCTGGTATTTTTTCCCCCCGAGAACGTACTTGTACGCCATAATTATGTTATCTTGCAATCTTCTTTTCAATGAACTAAACAGTTCTTTAAGCCTCTCACTGTTAGGCATTTTTTCCAACCCTCAGGATTCAGGAAGGATGATCCCTTCACACTACATTGTAATTGGTCCTGGGTATAAATGAAAATCTGGCTCCCAGTCCATTTTAAAACAAATATGTTCGTGGCTTAGCTCTGCCAAGTGTTTACAAATAGGATCTTATTACATGACATTACCTCTGGGGTGCAGTACAAATGCTGACTTATTGCTGTTTCTTTCCAGCAATTGAAATACCCTGTGCTGCGTACGCATCGCAAAGCGGAACAGCCAGGGTCGAGTGGAAGTTTGAAAAGGGCTCTTCAATAGTGCTGATCTATTATGATGCAAAAGTCACAGGTACGTGAGTCCATTGTACGGAATGTCCGAGAGCCCCTTTATGGTCTCTGGGCCAGGTGTTGGATAAGCACAAGTTATACCAGCTGTTGCAGCATCTGAGGCAGGGTGGATTGCTTTAAATCAGAGCACTTTGAATTATCAGTTTTTATCTTGTTTTGCATTTGTACTTTTTAGTTATTTTCAGTGGTGGCTTCTGCATCGGTCGATGGGTTCACTCGCACCCACAGATATCGTGAAACCAAGGGTGCAAAAACAGAAATACATTGTTTCCCAGCCCAGTGTGAATGGGAGGGCCCCAGTGGGCGTGGATGGGCGGGAGGGGAAATGGGGGAAAATATGTTGCAGAGTGAGCCTGCCCTCCACCCATCCTGCAACATCAGCTTCTGCCTTCCTGCCCCTGGTGTTGCGACCTGGTGCATGGGGTAGCGGCACTACTCAGGTTTTGCCTTGTCTAATCAAGGTGCCAAACCTGAGTGATGCTACAAGCACATGCACCAGGTCACAATGCCTGGAGTAGGAAGCCGGGCCCAGCCTTGCAAGACAAGAGCCAACGCTGGAGGTAGGGTTTCCAGGTGTCCGGTTTTTGACTGGAACATCCAGTCGAAAAGAGACACTGGCGGCTCCGGTCAGCACCACTGACCGGGGCGTTAAAAGTCCAGTTGGCAGTGCAGCGGGGCTAGCAGTCTCCGCAGTGCAGCTCCCAGGAAGTGGCTGGCATGTCCCTCTAGCTCGGGGACGGCCACAGGGACTCCGCGCACTGTCCCCTCCACAAACGCTGGTTCTGCAGCGCCCATCGGGCAGGAACCACGGCCAATGGGAGCTGCGGGGGTGGCACACAGAGACACCTGGCCACCCCCAAGCTGGAGGGACATGCTGCCACTTCCCAGGAGCCGCCTGAGGTAAGCACCGTCCGGAACGCGCACCCTGAACCTCCTCCCGGAGCTCCCTTCAGCACCCCAAATCCTTCATCGCTGGCCCCACCCCAGAGCACGCACCCCATCCTGCACTCCAACCCCCTGCCCCAGCCTGGTGAAAATGAGCAAGGGTTGGGGAGAACGAGGGAGGGAGAGAGGGGGGATGTAGTGACCAGGGGAATGGCCCCCTCAGTAGCTTGGTATAGTTAACCCATTGAATCGGGAGGCTGCCTCCACCCCCTGGTTATTTTTCTAAAGAAGTGTTGATTTTTAGTAATTGGTATTCATTAAAATATGTTCATTTGCAACTAAATAGAGTTTTACCCTAAGTTTGCTGGTGCTCTTTGCTAACCAGGTGGATCCACATTTAGTTAAGCAATTATATAACTTAACATACATTTCTTCAAATTCTTAAAGATTACATTTTTTATTGTTTGAAAATGGGGAATTATGCATTTATTTACTTGATTAACATTTTTTGTGATTGATTTGTGTTAAGCTCTGTTCAGATGGAGATTGGAATTCAAATAAAAAGGCACAAAATCAGCATTTAAACATTTTTAAGCAGTTAAATAAAACTACCTTCCATGCACTAGATAAATAAGAAAAGTTTGACAGTATGTTTAGCATTTAAAACTGATTTATTAAACAAAGAAAGTATTATCTGTAGTTTAGCGAATTGAACTGATTGTTTCTGGTCACCAAGACAAGATTTTAGAGCTAGTAGATCTCATTCTCTTACAGCTCCTTTTTATTCATAGACTGCAAGAAGAAAACAAGCTTTTCTCCCTTTTCAGCTCCCAATTGGTTTAATGAATGAACTAGTCATTCAGATGAATTAGTTAATAAACTGAAATGGGGAAAAAAAAATTCTCTCTTCATGTGCAGAAGAAGCTACTGCTGTCCAAAGCTGGTTCAGCATGTCAGTAAACTCTGGTTTCAAGACTTTAGCATGTGACTTCCACCACTTCAGTGATCTGACTTTCTTTAAAACTTCAGTAGTGAACATACTGTTCATTTTTTTTTAAATTTAATTTAAATTATTTTAATAGACGTTAGTAAGTTTGGCCTTAATACAGGTTGTAATAATTTGACATTTATTTTTGAAAATAATTCTGTATCCAATTTAAATTAAAAACCTTTTTTAAAATAATGGATTTTATCTGCTCTGATCCGAAGTGAGGTCTTTAATTTGGGTCCTTCTGAACCAGGTCAGTCTGTAACTTCCCAGTATGGGCAGGAAGCCACAGACATGGGCAGCAGTTACCCCGATTCAGCTACTTTCCCACAATGCAGTGCTTCACATCTGGAAATTAGCCAGAAGCGCCTTCTCTTAGTAACAGAGCTTGACCCTATGGGGTAGGTGTTTCAGGAATCCCAGCATGCACTGGTGCTATCATGGCTGAGCTGTGGTGTACAGATGTGCTGAGGTGTTACAAAGACAGGCGAGAACCAACCAGCCATTTTGTATCCTCTGTCCGAGCGATGGCTTCCTCGCCTTCTGCAGACCCCTTTTGTCGCTCAGCCATGTCAGCTGAACAGTTTGAGAACAATCTTTTAATGTGACTGGTGTAACCACACGTGGCGTTGTTGTAGATTGCTTTCCCTGGAATCAGCTTTACCACTGCTAATTAATTTCTTAAAAAGCACCGAGCACTTATGGGAAGAGCTGTGAGGAAAGAAATGGGGTGGAATGACCTCCTCACTAACTAGTTCATATCTGCCAGCAGCATAGCATAACAGAACCCATCCCTTAGACCCTGCAACAAACCCCTCCGTCCCCCAGCCAGCTGTGATTGGGCTGGGTTGACTATTGGACATCGGGGCGTGTCGCTTCCTTCTGCAACGGGGAGACCTCTTGTTGTATTTGAACTGAACTGAACCCCATTTAATCAGCTCTTCTTACCCTGCCCTCTGCTCTCAGGCTGGTTCTTGGGGCTGCCCCCTCCCGTTCTCTACACCAGCAGCCTGTTCTGGCTCTCACTAGTATTTCTCCACCTCTGAGTGCTCTCAGCCTCTCGCTGTCTCCCCTTTCTCTGCAGACCCCTACAAAGACCGTGTTACGTACACACCCACGGGGATTCGTTTCAGTTCGGTGACTCGGAAGGACACGGGGAAGTACATCTGTGAGGTCCTCTGGGGCACTGGCCAACTGAGCAAGTCAGAAGTTAACCTCATCGTCCAAGGTACTAATGCCGTTCTGTAATTACAGCTTGGGACCAGTTGCCATTGCTAAAAGTTCCATGGTTTCTAGTCTCAGAGAGAGGGGACCCCTGGGGGCATGTTGCCAACTGTGGGCAAGGAGTGTGTTTTCATAGAGTTGAAGATCAGAAGGGAGCACTATGAACTTGTAACCTGCGTGGCACAGACCAGGGAGCCTCACCACTGACTCCTGCCGCAAGGAGGGTGGTATTTTTCCCTACTAAGAGCCCAATGGCTTATTTGAACAATGTTGCTCTCCGCACACAATGGCATCAGTGAATTGCAAACTAGCCTGAGGTCTCTGAAACAAGACTCTTTCCACATTGGACTCTAGGGAAGCCTCAATCGTCTGAACCTGGTTATCTGAAATTCTCCCCCATGTCCCTTGACCATGGACCTGCAGGGCCAGAGCGGTGCATGAGTGGAGCTTTAGGGCCTTCCTGAGAGCAGCGTCAGTCCTGCTGGAATAGAGCCGTGGAATAAGGCTGCTTTGGGCAGTGGCAAGTATCCTGTAGTCAAATCAGGCTAGCCAGGTTTGAAGGGGTGCCCTGGGGAAAGCCTAGTGCCTGGATTATCCAATGGTTTCAAAAGACTCCAGTTCTGTTGGCTCCGCATCTTTAGAACCGTTGAACACAACTGGTTCTCGAGGAATGCCTTGCACGGGTCAATGCGTAGCCCATTGTGGCAATGAAGAAACAATCCTAGCTACACGGGGGCACCGTTATTTCTGTAACACACGCTCAGGAAGTCTGACACTGTAACTGTTCCCCCTGCTGACGTGGGCAAGTCCGTGCTTCCTCTTGCATTATGTGCTAATGGCATTTAAGCAGAGATCCCCCTTCATACAGATGTGCTGTCAATCCACTTCTTCACACGTTGAAGACTCACTGTCAGCACCAATCTGAACCCTGGGTGTATTGTCTGTAGAGATCAATGGAGACTGACCAGTCCTCACCCCAGAAATGGTCCCTTCATGGCTGGGCTGAGGTCCCTGGGAAAAGCTTAGGGGGGAAGATTGCACTGCTTTTACAGTGCCTGCTCTGTGGCCGTACCCAGAGCCTCACTCACAAATGCCGTCAGTCTAGCACCTTTCACCAGCGCTGCGAAATCACTCACCGAATGGGAGCCCAGTGTTGGACCAAACTGTTTCCTTCCTTCAGGATTGCAGCAGTTTTGGTCAAACATTTTGTTTTCACAAGTTGCTCAATCAAAGTGGGATGGACACTGGCTTCACCCACACAGCGTCGCACCTCTCACCTGTCAGCAGGGTGGCTACTGCCAGCGGCCGGGCTCGTAGTCAGAGCGTTAATTTCTGGTCAGTGACATTTCTCCCCACGCGCACTTGACATTTATGTTGAACGCTGGGCACCTGATTCTGTCTCCCTGCTCCTCGTACAGTCGTTTGCACCAGAACCCCGAGAGCTGCTCTGGTTTAGTTGCATTCCACACTCATTTTGCAGTGGTGTAAATGGCTGCCCAGGGAGCAGGGCAATGGAAGATCCAGCCCAGTGAGTGCCATTCATCCGCTATTGAATTAAAGTGCAGCTAGTTCAGAACCCACCCAAGGAACTGCTGCTCTCAGTGGAATGTGTCCCAGGAGATCAAGACAATAGTGTGGCTGGAGTTTAAAGAAAAGTCCACTTCTACTTGTAGTTGTGCTGACATGAGTATAATCAAGCTTCAGGGCAGCACAGGATCTCTGCGTGGGTCAGGAAGGAACCACTTTTCACTCCTTCCCCATCGCAATTAAAGGTGCGTTATCGGGGAATGACAGTTACACTGGCCTGAGCTCTGGAATGTCACTGATCAGCCCTGGAGCAGAGCTGAGACAGCCCTGCCAGTGGAAGAGGGCCCAGCCACTGACTTAGTTCACGAGTCAACGGACTATCAAGCTAGACATGGATGCTGCTCACCATTTACTTCCCTTAAAATGAACTGGCCATTTGTTTGCCTTCGTGTCTCTGAGCAGGTCCTCTAGTCTAATCCAGTCAGTCATGGGTTAATAAGCACAACTTAACAAATGCAAATGACCGTGTCGTGGGTGTGTTTAGGGCAGGGGGTCACAGCGATGGGTTCAAAGCTCTGTAAGGTCATTTATAACATGTGCCTCTTTGCCTTCTCCACTGGCAGTGCCACCCTCCAAGCCCGTTGCCAAGGTGCCCACCTCGGTGACCATCGGCAACAAAGCTGTGCTGACGTGCACGGAAACAGATGGCTCTCCGCCCCCTACCTTCCAGTGGTACAGGGACAACATCCTGATGCCCTCCAATCCCAAGACCAGTGAGAAATTCAGGAACTCCTCCTACACGATCGACACCAAGACAGGAGTGCTGGTACGCGCTGGGGAGGGGGCTGCCTGACTCGCGGGGAGTTCACGCCTCTGTCCATGCCTCTCTCACACCTTCTTTCCCACTCCAGACGATTGAGCCCGTAACCAGCTTCGACACGGGGGATTATTTTTGCGAGGCTCAGAACAACGTTGGGACTGCTCAGAAATCTGAAGCCATCCACTTGGAAGCCAGTAAGGAAATGGGGACTTGCAGAGCCTGCGTGTGGGTGGGTGGTTGCCAGCGCACGTCTGTGCTGGGCTCTTTGGAAGTCACTTGCAAGCTTACAATAGCCAGTGCTGTCACTGCCCCTTCCCCGGCCTCCTGCAGCTACTCCCTGTACTGGCTGCGCTAGATTAAAGGTTGGACAGTGCCCAAGTGTCTTGATGGGAAAACAGGCATGTGCTTTGCTGGAAGGGGTGGGGAGAGCCTGGAACCAGAAGCCCAGTGCGCGGCTCTGCTAAAAGAGCAACCTTCCCGGAGAACGGAGTCTCCTGAGAGCCGACAAGTGGTTCTTGGCATGTCCTGCCTCCTACATGATCTCCAGAGCTGGGCCTCGGTACAGACAGACCCAGAGGAGGCTCCCGCTTTAGCCTAGTGCACCCTGGGATTCGGAGTGACTGAGGTTGGGGATAGGTGTGTTTGCTGGGCCAAGCGCCGGTGACAAGCATTCCAACCGTCCCCTCCTCTGAAAAGCTACCGTGCCGTCAGCCCCCATTCCCTGGAGCTGCCCAAGCCATCCTGTTTTCCACCCTTGGTCTGGTTTTAGCCCTTTGCAACATTAGACCCATACAGTGGAGCTCAGAAGACTGCAGATCTTCGGGTGCCAGGTCCATGCCGGTGCTCCCTTCCCAAGCCACGGTCAGTTCCCCGCTGAATGCCTGTCGACTTCGTGTCAGGGCAGGGCTGAGCTCACTGGAACCAAACAGCAAAGCAGCAGAACGGGGAGGGGTGAGGCCTGGCAGCCCTTGGTGTGGCTCACAGGCTCGTCCCAGGCTAGGCTGGCCGTGGAGTGTTGCCGTTCTCAGCCGCTGCCGTTCCTGCTGCCACTTCCCAATGGGTGGAAGCAGCTAGCACCAAGCGCTGACCCCAGCGGTGTGGCGAGGGGCTGGTGACTGACTGCGAGGCAGGAAGAAATGGGAGGTGGAGCAGGCTGGGAGCTGTCTTAGCATGAAGGGAGCCATGAATGGGACAGCAGCAGGGTTATAATGACAGAACATCTCCCCCACCCTGCCCGAGCTTCCCAATCTGTGCCCCACACAGTGCCGGCTGGGTTCCCCGGGGCAGGCTCCTCACCCCTAGCTGCTTAAATCCATTAAAGGCAACTGAGACAGCGTGATTGCCCTTGAAGGAAGGTGGGATCCAGTCTCCCCTGGTGATTGCAACTAGACAGGTTAAATCCTTTGCTGGTGTCACTCTCCCACGGGGGCAGTTGCAGATGTGAAAGTGTTTGGGATCCTGTGGCATGCAGGGGGATCTGTCCATGTAAGATCTCTGCAAGCCACGCTGATGTCATTCTCTCACCCAGCTGAAGTCAACGTGGGCGGTATTGTGGCAGCTGTGGTCGTGCTGCTAATCGTGCTGGCACTGGTTGCCTTCGGCATCTGGTTCGCCTACAGTCGTGGCTTTTTCAGCAGTAAGTATTAAGCTACCCACTTGGGCTGCGAACATACCTCTCCCCACCCCCTTCCACTTGCGCTCAGCCACCCCCGTGACCCTAGGTAGTTCCTTGGCTGCTGCTGCTGAAGCTATTGGGAGAAGCCATTGCATGGCATGGGGGGGTCTCTGCTCCCTGCACCTTCTCTGTGAAGGGGCATCTGCGCAGTGGGCTCAGGCTACCTGTGATGCAGCAAACTTCGGCTGCCTTACCCCTTTCAATGCCGAGGTGCTGCCTGCGGAGTTCTTGACCCTGTTGGGCAGCTCTCCATCAAGCCGCCTTTGACTCAAGATGGAGCATTGCAGGCTGTGGTGCAGAGCTTGCTTGGCTGCGTCGTGGTCAGGCCTGTGCTCCCCCCTTCCGTGAATCTGTCTCACATCCCCGTGTGCGTGTGACCTGTCTGCTCTTGGCCCAGCCAATTGAGTGCACTCTGAAAGCGGCGTGGCCCCCGGAAGCCTGTGTTGCTGCCCACTGTCGCAGTGCCAGGATGCCACCCCTTGGAAATGGGACGTGTTGCTCGGCTGCCAACATTTAACCATCCTCTTTCTTCTTTTTCCCTTCCAGAGAGAAGAGAGTAAGTGGAACTTTGTACTCTGTTCAAGTGTGTGCCTTGTTTTCTGTCCGTCCTCCAAGCCTCTTCCACCCCTCTTGTGCTCCTGGCCTGCGGAGGTCCTTCCAGCGTTGTGGAGTGGGTAGAGTCTTCCCCTGGGGCACCAGGACTAGCCAGACTCCGCCACCTCCTCCGTGGCAGTTTAAATGCAGCCTGGAATCTCTTCCTTGCAGCGGGTAGAGTGCCAGGTGCCAGCGCGTTCGCCGAGCTCTTCCCCGCACCCCACTGTGCCCCAGCGTAGCTGCTGTGTGACACGTTGCTGGCCCCCCTGCCAAGTGGGATCTCTGGGTCAGGAACAGTGGGGAGACTTTGACCTTTCCTCTTGGACTAGGGCACATG
Source organism: Mauremys mutica (assembly GCF_020497125.1). Taxonomy (NCBI): domain Eukaryota; kingdom Metazoa; phylum Chordata; order Testudines; family Geoemydidae; genus Mauremys; species Mauremys mutica. Next base: position 20,677,280 of record NC_059088.1, on the reverse strand, counting down.
TTTCTGCTGTCCCCACCATGGGTCGCACCTACCCTCTAAGCTCCACACTGTCCTGGCTCTATTCCAGCAGCATCTTCCAGCCGAAGACAAAGACTAAGCCTCCATCAGTGCAGTTTTCCCCACCCGAAAGGGTCAGCAGTGGCATCTGGGTGGAGCACTGTCTTCCCCTGTTCCCCAGATGGCAGTGCTGTCTTGTGGCCCCACCTCTCGCTGGCTGCAGAAGAGGCTGAGCAGGGCAGTATGCTGCCTCTAGGCCAGGCCAGGCATAGTCTCCTTCCCCTTATCCAACAGAAGTCAACAGCACAGGAGCGAATAGCACCTGCATGAGCTTGCAAATTCCCCCCTCCACAGCTCTGCTCATGTACCTGATCCACAGCCCCCCACTTAGACTCACAGACTTTAAGGTCAGAAGGGACCATTATGATCATCTAGTCTGACCTCCTGCACAATGCAGGCCCCAGAATCTCATCCACCCACTCCTGTGACAAACCCCTAACCTGTGTCTGAGTTATTGAAGTCCTCAAGGTGCAGAGAATCCTCCAGCAAGTGACCTGTGCCCCACGCTGCAGAGGAAGGCAAAAAACCTCCAGGGCCTCTGCCAATCTGCCCTGGAGGAAACTTCCTTCCGGACCCCAAAGATGGCGATGCCCCAGCTCCTCCTCGCTCTTCCGTCTCACAAGGGTGTCGAGAGGCACTCAGATATTACACAACAGGGGACAAAAGCCCACCGATAGATGGGTGACCTGCATTCTAGCTGATTTCTAACCCCATTCCTTAGACAAAAGATCACCTTTCCTTCCTAATACGCAAAGCACTCAGACAGAAAAAGCATTTACAAACCATGTTTGGACTCCTCTTCCAGCTCTGCCAATACCCCCTGTCCTGACCCTCCTCGGCCCTCACTTCTGTGCCACGTGGCCTGATTATAGCAAGTTACAAGCTGGTTCTAACACAGGGACTGAAGAGATCCCAAAATCTACTTGGCACCCAAAGCAGGCTGGGTATCAGGACTAGGCCCCGTTAGCTGCTCTCCTCCCAATCCCGTCCTTGCGGCGTGCTGGGTATCGGATGAGGAAATCGGGATGGAAGGAAGAGGCCAGTCTGTCAAGCATCTCTCCTGCCAGAGCTGGGGGAGGCTGTGCCTTGCCTGGTGGGGGTTGGGAAAGAAGGGGCAAATCGGGCATCTCCCGTCTATCGTTTGGTGTAGCCAGGTGGTTAACCTCAGCTGCCTGCTAACTTGCTTCCCCAACATTGCTGTCTGTCTGGCCAACACTGGTGGGGTACAGTGGCACAGCTGGTGCTTGGGGTGTGGTCCGAGGAGCGATCAGCCCTTGTGAAGTGTCTTAGTTTAATTCTTTCTCGTTTTAGCAGCACCAATAAGCAAGTTATCTACAGCCAGCCGTCCAACCGGAGTGATGTAAGTAGAACCGCCAGCCAGGCGGCTTTGCTCTGACAACCCGGAAAGTCTTTTGTCCCCAAAGAAAGAACTTTTGTTCCTGGCTTCTTGAGTGTCAGGGCTGCGATCAAATGGCCTGCAGGCTTTGGCAACCCCTGAGAGAGGCACGGTGTAACCCAGCTACAGAGCCTGGTTACAGCAGTGATCTGCCCACATCTTGTGGGCTTTATGGAGCGTCCGAGACGCACCTCGCCCAAAGCCAGCCACGTCCGTGGAGGGAAGGACAAACTGGTGGATACACACTTCACCTGACAAGCTCGGTTCATTTGCTGGACATCGCTGATGGTTCGAAGCTTGTCCATGTGTTGCCAGCCCAGTGTCAGTTTCTGGCTAATGACTTGCTCCGAGACTTTCTGACCTTGAGAGGAAGGATGGCTCAGTGGTTCGAGCATTAACCAGGCACTCAGCGGACCTGGGTTCAATTCCTCGCTCTGTCACACTCAGCTGTACGACTGTGGGCACGTCTCTGAGGCTGTGGTTACAGTTAAACAGCTAGCTGCTGCTGTTCCATTGACCTAGCGCTTTCTACACCGGGGGTTAGGTCAGCTTAACTGCATGGCTCAGGGTGTGGATTTTTCACACCTCCAAGCAACACAGCTGGGTCGACTCAACATTTTGGTGTAGACTTGGCCTTAGTCTCTCCGGCCCAGACCCATCAAAGGCTCATAACTTCCACTGAAATGGAGCCTAAATACTTCTGTGGATCTGTGCCTCAGGTACCCAGTTCCCTGTGTAATGGAGATAAAAGCCCTGCCCTGCCCTGCCCCTGGGGGCTGTGAGGATAAATGCATGAAAAACCCTGAGGTGCTCAGACACTGTGATGACTTGCGCTAGAGCAATTACATAGATAATTACTGTATAAGTCAGGTAGGTAGATTCCCCAGCGTCCCAGACAGTAATCCTCCTGGGTGTGGTGTGAGTTGGTGTTCCACTCTTCAGAATTGGCCAGGTTTGCTGGAGGAGCCTGTGTATCAGAGCCCATCAGTCACTGTCAGGCCTTTGAGACCTTCTGTTCGGTGTACATTTGATTCTCACCAATGCCTTTCCTCTAAGGCTTGAGCTAAAAATGGGGCATCTCTAAACTAGAGAAACTCATTTTATATTTTGAGAGTTCACAGGAGTAGAACCTGCCACTCAGCAAGGAGTTCCAAGTGCCCCCCCCCCAGCACTGCCGGTGCGGCTGGCCCCTCGATACAGAGACAGTCCTGAGACATTATCTCCAGCGGGGAGGATTTCTCTCTTGCCACGAGACTGTCTATAGAGTCGCCCTGCTCAGTCTAACACTGCAGCGCCACCCCCCCCCCCCACCCGGCGTTTGTTTTGAGGTGCTGGTCAGTCATGATCTGCCCTGGCGAGAGACGTGTAAACGCATCTCCTTGTAGTGCCTCCACCCACACCCCACCCAGTGAAAACCTGCTGTGCTGGCTCTGTAACTTTCACTCCTTTCGCAACCTCCAGTCGCCCTTCGATACCGAGCCAAATGTGCACGAAGGTCTCCAACGGGGCATCGTTCCCGGCTGTGTTCGGTGATTCTAGAGTCGGAGATTGAGGCCAGAAAAGACCATTCTGATCATCTGCATAATGCAGGCCACGGAGTTCACCCGGTGAACCCTGCGTCAAGCCCAAAGCGTCTGACTCAGCGAAAGCATCGGGCCGGGGCCTCCTTGATGCCGCTAGCTGAGGAAGAATGGTGAAGGGCAGCTGTTAGTTTTCTTCCCCCCAGTTAGAGAACCGGTCAGTCTGGCAGCTATGGTGCAGCTTACTAGTGTTGCATGGAATTAGAGTTAAAGCCCCCGATTTGTAAAATGAAAACCATCCCCCCAGACACATAGCGTGGGGCAAGGGAGCTCCAGTGCATTGCTTGGCCATGCAAGGCATTAAATCAAGGACCGTTCAGTAATGCTATGCCATGATCCCGACTAACCTTATTCATGTGCTAAATAGGCAAAGGCCCTCAAAGTGAAACTCCAGTGCAAGGGTGTAAATCGAATGACTAATCAGTGCAGTGAGAAATAAAAGACTCATTTTTAGTGTCTGGAATGTAATTAAACAATCAGCCCGAGGCCATTCTGAGAGTCAGATGGAGACTGGGACGCGCACACTGAGTCTTTTGTCTGTCATCAGACAGAGGGAGGGTAACACTTTCAAAAGCACCAAAGTTTTGTTTTCAAAAGTGACGTAGGTACTTAAGAGCTCACAGGCCAGATTTCTAAAGGATGTAGGTGCCTAAAGATGCAGATGTGTGCCTGGGTGTTTTTGGAAATCTCCCTCGGTGCCTATCTGCATGTTCAGGCACCTAAACGCCATTAAAAACCTGGCCCCAAGCACCTCCACCACTCTTGAAAATGGGACTTTGGAGCCACTTAGCCGGGACTTTTTGCACAAAAATGTCAGGAAAATTCTGTCTTTGCTGCGAGCCCAGCACCATTTGCTGGTCTGGGGTAGGGAAAACAGGAGTTATTGCTAGTGGTAAAAGCCAGAGTCAGGATCTGGGAGTTGAAGGGTTCTGTTCCCAACTTGGTCCCTTACACCTACTGTGCCTCCACTTACGCATTTGTTAAATGGGTGTAATATGTCGTCGTGGTGATTCAGTTGTTTAACAGCTTGGGCTCCTTGGCTCAGGTATTACATACACGCCGCTGGTGTGTTCTGCTCTGTCAAGTGGTGCAGCCACTCGGGCCACTTCCCCAGAACACAGGTAGATCTCCCATGGGCTCCACACAAGGCACAGAGGGACGTGTACTTGACAAGACCCAAACCCTGCGTGCTAGGGACACGGATTGATGCCGGAGATGGGCTGGCGGAGGCGTTGCGAAGTTGATTCTCACACAGGGCTGGAATGACAGAAGGTGTTGCCAGGCCAAGTTTCTCCTAAGTGAACAGCCAGCTCTTCCCTGACACATGGCGGCTTTGCGATGGGAGAGGTTGAGCCCATAAACATAACTTCGCCTGCAACCTAGTCTGTGCTTCTCCCCAGAAAACCCAGTGCTCTCCTGCTCAGCCGCTTGGTGGTGGCTGCGGCGTTAGACCTGCCCCCGAGAGCTCAGTCTAGGTAGACAGGCGAGACAAACAGGGTGGGAGGGGAAACGGGCACTGAAAGCAGAGGTGACTTGCTCAAGGTGGGAGGCAGAGCGGGGACTGGGACCCGGGTCTCCTGATCCCCAGCCCAGTGTCCTCGTTGCTGGAACTCCTTGGCCACGCAGCACCATGGGCTTTTCTCTCCGAGGGGCTCGGGGATGGGGGCAGAGAGAGCAGGTTTGTTTTGAAGGATTCGCTGTAATTCGTGTACATGGGAATTCACTGTGTCTTTCTTTCACTCCCCCAGGGAGAATTCAAACAGACCTCGTCCTTCCTGGTGTGACATTGGCCCCGGATCGGCTCCCCCTCTCCTGCCGGCGTCCTGCCCCTTGCCCTATGAACTGCTGTAAATGTTCTGTGTGAATTACTGTAACTCACTGCGATTTTAACTATTTTTTTTTTTAAAGTTTCACCTAGTGCCTTTTTAGTCATGTTCTAGACTCTCCTTGTCCCATCGAGTCGTGGGGCTGGAGTCTTGCCCGCTGCGCGACAGGTGACTTCGCATAAGCCAATCGTATTTTCCTAAGAGCGACAGACAACGAACCCAGCCGCTGAACACACCCAGCAGAGGGGCTCCCCTGCCACTTGCTGGCATTGCAGATTGCTCGCCCTGCTTTGGGGATGTCCGCTAGCACCGGGCTTCCCCAAGGAGAGTGAAATTCAGCCAGTGCGGCAGGCCAGCGTGAGGCCTTTGCAGCACCGTAGTGCCACTTAAGCCTGTCGGAGGGTTTTATGCTGCCAGAAGTGGCAGGCTGGGGAGCCCTGGTTATGCTAAAGCACTGAATGTAGGGAACGCAAGTATGTTTTCTGTGACTGTAGAAGATTGTTGCATGGTGTCCCCACCGTCACTGCTGTACTAGTGTGTCAGGATGTCAGCTTTGTGGTGTCTGAACAGGTTGAATGCTACATCTCCCTGGAGCAGGAGGTGATTGGTGAGAAGGGATTGGGGCATAGCAACGAGATCTAAGGGGACTTGCCCACCTCTCCCTTGGCCTGTGTTTTGGGTGTGAGGCAGCAGAGAGAAAATCCAGTCCAGAAGAAATTGAGAATGTCTTCCCACTGATTTACGGCCCTGCTTGAGCTCTGTTTCAGCCCAGTTTGGCAGGGCCAGGAGAGCCTTCCAGAACAGCTTGGTTCTGTCTGGCATTTTTGGGCCAAACCTTGATTGAAACCAGATTGGCTGGCACAGCATGGAGACGGAGTTCACACCCTGCCGTGGGCCATATCCGAAAGGTGCAGGGGGCCGCGGTGAGACCTGGCGATGCTCTGCAGGTTCTTGCTGTTCAGAGCTGTGGGGTGGATTTGGCTTTCTCGAGGGAGAAGTTCTGGGCCCTTCCTCAAGGCAGGTGCTTGTAAAGGCTTGGCATTGAGTCGCCTTGTGCTGCTTCACCCTGCACTCCCCAGCGCGACGCCGGTGCACCCAACCCTGGCTGGTGTGGCCGAGCGGCTGCTCCTGCTTGGGAAGGAAGATGCAATCAGCTTTCACGTTGTTAGTTCTTGGGTCACGCTTTGCATGGAAGATGCTCTACGGGGCAAACAGCTGTTCGGCTGGTGACTGGGTGAGACGGCTAAAGGTGTGTAGGTGCCTTGTTATAACCACTTACATTAAGACCCTGTGGTGGGAAGGGGCCTTAGTGCAAATGAGACTCAGACCTGTAGGGCTGAATGGGAAGAAGGTGAGTGGCTAGATCCCTGAGCACTCAGCCTTTAAATGCCTGTTGTAGGTGCCTCCTGAGCACTGAGCTAGGCAGATACCCTGACGTAGGCTCTGTAGGTGTAACAGACGTCCTGACGATATTGGGATTGGCCCGGTATTAGGGGCTTTGTCTTACATACGCAACTACATCCTCTGCTGTCCATCCATTCTCTCCCCCCCCAGGGGAAAAAAGTGTCCCAATTTTTCCCGTATCTGGTCACCCCAACCTCAGTATGAATGGCAGGAGTTTCGAACCGCCACACATCTGGATCCATTGAGAAATACGTGTAGAGGACGAGCCTGTTGCAGTGACAAAGCTGCCGTCTGCAGGGGGCAGGAAAGGGGCTGCTTCCAGGCTGCGGTAGATGGTGCCTCGTCTGTGGAATCTGTATTGTTCTCTCGCGGGGCTTCAAAGCAGACTGGATTGGTTACCGGGAATAATGGCGGCTGGAATCAAATCCTTCACTTTGTTGTCCTTAGTTGTGCGTAACTACCATGGCAAGAGCTCTCCAGGAGGCCAGACTCCTCTCCCAACAGCTGGACAGATTTAACTGTCGGCTGCTTTTTATTACAGTTCAGCAAGAGAAACCTTACCAGACCTTAACTTGAAAGCCTGAGACACTGTAATAGTCACTTTTTAAACCGCTTTAAATACTTGTGTAATTTTATCTATTTGTAACTGGAAATAAACCCTTTGATTTGAGTTCAGTCTCCCTGAACATTTGGAAGGAGGAAGGTGGGGCTGGCTTGCTAGGATGTGGAGTGGACTGCAGCTTTCCTGCCCCCCTGCTGGTCAGTGGTGGAACTGGAGGGACTGCACAGTAGTTCTATGCATCTAACACATGGTGATACTCAGACCTCAGTAGTTCAGGAGCCAAATTAGCAATCAGTACTCTTCATATTTAAACAGTATGACAGGGGGAATATTTAGTTTTCATATGTTCTCACAGCAAAATGACTGAGCAAGTATTATTATTTATGTCAACTACAAATGGTGGTTAACATAGTAAAAGCATCCCAACTGGTTGTTAATTCATCACACGGCATTTTAATTTCATGTGCTGCAAAGAGCTGCAGGAGACACATTCAAGAAAGAGCCACTCGTGAACCTCAGTCTGAGTGTCACTGATCTAACAGCTGTGTTGGCATCTGAACTGGGAGCAAATTGGGGAGGGGGGGAGAGAGAGACCGTTACTCTTGACGGATTTAGGCTGAATTCAACAAATAGTTTGGGCTGAAAAAAAGGTGTATTTTTTTAAGTCAATGTTTCAGTTTTTTATTTAGAAAGTGTGTTTTGTTTTCTAATTCAGCCAATGTAAAAAACACCAGAACATGGCTGAGTTGAAAAGGAAAACTCAAAATTTCACTTGAGCCAACCAAAATGTTTGTTAATCCTGAGCAAGAATTTTTCACTCGGACAACAGTTGTATTTGAAGAATTGGATTTGGTTCGACTCCAACCTGATTCTTCTCCAGAATATTTGCTTCACCCCCCAGATAAAAACATCCATTATTTGCTGAACTCTGGTTAGCAGCACTCTCCCCACCCCTCTGTTCACACTGGTGCTAATGGAAGCCTGGCTGAGGAGAACTTGAGGTCTCTGGCTGGGACTGTTCTGGCAGACTTCAGGCCATGTCTACACTAGCACTTATGTGAAAAAACACCCTCCTGAGTGACATAAGTTTTGCCGGCATAAGCAGTCAGGTGCCCAGCGCTCTGTTGGCGGGAGACGCTCACCTGCTGACAGAGCTACAGCTGCTCGTTGGGCTGGTTTTCTGATGTCCACGGGAGAGCTCTCTCCTGTCGGCATAACAGGCTACATGAGCGATCTTACAGAAGCACAGCTGTATTGGTGCCACTGTGAGCTTGTAAGTGTAGATGTGGCCTTAGTAGCTGGTGAGCTCCAGCATGTTCCCTCAAATTTTTTACATCCGTGTATGGAATGAATGTATGTGCACCCATATGGAAGTGGTGGGGGGGGCGAGGGGTTCAGCGTGTGGGAGGGGGCTCTGGGCTAGGGCAGAGGGTTAAAGTGTGTGGGGGGGTAAGGGCTCTGGTGGGGGCAGAGATGAGGGCTTTGAGCGCGGGAGGGGATCCAGTCTCCAGCTGGGGATGAGGGCTTTGGGGTGGGGCCAGATGTGAGGAGTTTGGGGTGTGGGAGGAGGCTCAGGACTAGAGCAGAGGGTTGGGGGGGGTGAGGGCTCTGGGTGGGGCCGGGGATAAGGGGTGTGAGAGGAGGCTCAGGGCTAGAGCAGAGAGTTGGGTTGTGGGGGATGAGGGCTCTGGGGGAGGGCTGGGGATGAGTTTGGGGTGGGGAAGAAGGCTCAGGGCTAGAGCAGAGGGTTGGGTTGGGGGGGATGAGGAGTGTGGGAGGAGGCTCAGGGCTAGAGCAGAGGGGTGGGGTGTGGGGGGATGAGAGGTTTGGGGTGCACAATGGGGCCCTGTTCTATGCTGGCCCTCAGGCACTACCCTCACACAGCTCTGTGCTGGAGACCGTGACTCGACCTGGGGCTCCGTGTTGCTTTTCCCACTGCCGTAGGCGCTTGAATCAGAGCAAGTCGGCTCCACGTTGATCCAAACGAGGCCGCAGTGAAGCTGGGGGATCCCTGGGCAGGAGCTGAGAGGGTAAGGCCCACATCCCTGTTGTGCCATTCTGGTTAGGACACCCAGAACCACAAGCCTTGGTGTTACCCTTCTGCCTTAACAAGAGTGAGCTTTGCTGGGGATTAGACTGTGTGTCAGCTCCATGCTCCGCCCGGCTGTCTGGCTCACCAGCAAACGCCTTGAGACTCTGCCAGCCTTTTCCTTGCCTTGCAGGTCACATTTCCTGACCTGCAGTTCCCCAGAGATGACTCTGCATCCAGTCCCTCTCCTGGGACACTCAGAAACTAAGTTCACTGCCTCCAAAGAGACGGGGCATGAGCCCCTCAGGCTGAGGGTTCACTTTATGCTTCAATAGAGCAGCTCAGAGATGGCTTATAGGAAAACTCAGAAGTTTAACAAAGAAGGGAGATTTGAGGAACAGAGACAGTTGGTTACAAACAAAGCTCGCTGTCTACTGCCTAAAACTTAATTTTAGCACGTTTTAATCTTTGCCTAAGCAATTTTCTCACTTAGCTCCTGCCTTTCAGGCTAAGAGGAAAAGGATCTGCCCTTCACAGGCTTTCAGGTACCATCCCTATGTCCTCTGAGTGAGGGAGAACCAAGCTGGCTTTCTGCCTCCTATAGCTTTTCCAGTCTCTCGTCTTTGTCTCAAGAGCCAGGAAGCCTTTGGGGGAGGGGGCGCAAACTCGGATGTGTAGAGAGCTAGCTAAATAGTTTTCTCTGCTGCTCGATGGCTTTGTTTATCTTATATGTAAATGTCCTTTCATGGGGCTCTGCCTGTCATCAAGCCGCTCAGAGAGGGGAACCCCCATTCCTTGGTCTGGAGCAGCCTTGCTATAGGCACTGCCTCCCAAACACAGGTGTAAGAGCATATTGCCAGCACTCCTACGTCATTCTCTATATCCATAGAATCTCAGGGTTGGAAGGGACCTCAGGAGGTCATCTAGTCCAACCCCCTGCTCAAAGCAGGACCAAACCCAACTAAATCATCCCAGCCAGGGCTTTGTCAAGCATGACCTTAAAAACCTCTAAGGAAGGAGATTCCACCACCTCCCTAGGTAACCCATTCCAGTTCTTCACCACCCTACTAGTGAAAAAGTTTTTCCTAATATCCAACCTAAACCTCCCCCTCTGCAACTTGAGACCATTACTCCTTGTTCTGTCATCTACCACTGAGAACAGTCTAGATCCATCCTCTTTGGAACCCCCCTTCAGGTAGTTGAAAGCAGCTATCAAATCCCCCCTCATTCTTCTCTTCTGCAAACTAAACAATCCCAGTTCCCTCAGCCTCTCCTCATAAGTCACACACATCCACACACATCATGATTTTCAGGACCAGCCTGTCACCTGTTTATAGATGATACTTTCCATGACAACAGTGTATTGGGGACAGTGACCGTCAGGCCTAGGGTGAATTACTGGAGCGTGGGCCCTTTGCCAGTGGGCCCCGAGGGTCAGACTGGTGGAGAGCATCAGGTCCCTAGAGGGGATTGCAGTCAGGATCTCGTGGACTCTTATTTTCCCTTTGGAAAGTCTCTAATAAAGTGCCTCATCCCTGGTCCGCTCTGAGGAACAGTCCCAGCCATGCAGAGCCAGTGGGGACGGGCCCCCCAGCCCAGAGCAACTGCTTAGCCCCATCCTGCCTGGGACATTTCTCCACAGCCGTCACCGAGCCCCTGGATGCAAATGAACAATGAACGCTGTGGATCACCACATGGCTGCTGACATCACATAAGAATGCTCAGCCAGCCAATCGGCATGTGGCTACAAGATGTGATCACGTTTCCATGGCAGTCATGGATGGTGCTGCAGACACATCTGGGGAAAAGATGCTGGGAGACCCTGGGGCGGAGGCCAGCCCGGTGTGAATGGGAGTAACCCGCTCTGAGGTGCGGGCAGAAGCTGGTTCCCCGGTGTATTGAACAACCCTAGCCAGAACCATCTCTGCACCCAGAGCTTCCTGGGGAGGGCAGGTGGGTGAGGGAACTGAGGGGCTGGGAGTGAGGACACCTGGGTTCTATATACAGCTCTAGGAGGGGACTGGGCGTCTAGTGGTTAGAGCACAGGGCTCTGGGATGCTGGACTCCTGGGTCTATTCTGAGCTCTGGCAGGGGAGTGGGGTCTAGTGGTTAGAGTGGCTGGACTCTTGCCTTCAGCACTGTAACGGTCAGAGTAAGTCAGTCCGACCCTCGGCTTTCATCTTTCAGCCCCACTGGGAGTCACCAAGTTTTTCCTTGATGTTCTGTGGAGCTGGTCTTGGTGAAAGATTCCTAGTTGCTCGTTACCTCACACGTAGGAGGCCCTGCCAAATTCACAGTCATAGGATTTTTAAAATCATAAATTTCAGTTTCAGATATTTACACCTGAAATTTCATGGTAGTGTAACCATGGGGGTCCTGACCCCAAAAGGAGGTTGGGGGGGTTGCAAGGCTATTGTAGGAGTGGGGTCATGGTGTTGCCACCCTTCTGCTGCTGACGGCAGCGCTGCCTTCAGAGCTGGGCAGCCGGAGAGCCGTGGCTGCTGGCCGGGCACCCATCTCTGAAGGCAGCGCTGGTGCCAGCAGCGGCGCAGCAGGGTGGCTTGGGACAGTATTGTCCCCTTACTTCTGTGCTGCTGCTGGTGGGGCAATGTCTTCAGAGCTGGGCACCTTGTCAGCAGCCGCTGCTCTCCAGCCACCCAGCTCTGATGGCAGTGTAGCCATAAAGGTGGCAGTACTGCGACCCCTCTGCTATAGCCTTGCAATCCCCCTCCCCACAATGCCCTTTTGGGTCGGAACCTCCAGTATGAGAAACACTGGTCTCCCCTGTGAAATCTGAATAGTGTAGGGTACAAGGACACAAAAGACCAGATTTCAGAAGGAGGGAGAGCAGGTGTCGTGGTCAATGACACATTTTTCATGGCCATGAATTTGATAGGGCCCTACTCCTACTATCTCCCACCCTTCAGCTCCACTTCTGCTCTTGCTTCAAGCCCATGTTCTCCCTCCCAGCCAGCCCACACTGGTGTCTGATGCTCTGGGAGGTCAGAGGGGAGGGAGCTGCCATTAGCCAGGCCAGAGGAGATGGAGGCTGGGGGAGTGGGGGTGAGGAAACCCAGCCGAGGGGAGGTCTGGAAGCGAGGCAGCGGTAGGAGCTGTGATAGCCCAGGCCGGAGGAGATGGAGGCCAGGGTGGGAATCTCAACTGAGGGGGAACTGGATTTCTGGGAGGTCAGAGGGGCGGGAGCTGCCACAGGCCAGGCCAGAGAAGATGGAGGCTGGGATGGGGCTGGGTCTCTGGGAGGAGCTGCCCTGAGACAAACACCTAGAGGAGGGTTTCAGCGGTTCAGCGTTCCCAGGAACTCACACAAGAACTGGCCTTTCCCTCTGTAAGGCAGGGGCTGCAGCAGCTTGCCGGAGCCAACATGGCCTCACAGAGCAGTGAGGGCATCATCAAGCTGTCGAGGGAGGAGCTGGAGGCCCTGAAAGCTGCCTTTGATCAGGGGAACCTCGCTGGAGTGGCCTCCAGGCTGCAGGAGATGCTGGAGTCGCTGGAGAGTGTCCAGCTGGACGTGGGAGTCACGGGCGAGACCGGCTCTGGGAAGTCGTCCTTCGTCAATGCCCTCCGGGGCCTGGGCGATGAAGATGCAGGTGCCGCCTGCACCGGTGTGGTGGAGACCACCAGGGAGCCGACTCCATATCAGCATCCCCGGTACCCCAACGTGACCATCTGGGACCTGCCGGGGATCGGCACACCCGATTTCCATCCCGACACCTACCTGGAGCAGGTTGGCTTCTCGCGCTATGACATCTTCTTCATCATCGCCTCGCAGCGCTTCACCGCCAACCACGCCGCTCTGGCCCGCCACATCCAGGCCATGGACAAGAGTTTCTACTTCGTCCGCTCCAAGGTGGATGTAGACCTGGATTGCTCCCTCAGGCGCCGGCCATCCAGCTACAGCGAGGTGGGGGTGCTGCAGGAGATCCGGCAGAATTGCCTGGAGGGTCTGCGGGCCCAAGGCATCCACTCACCCCAGGTCTTCCTCCTCTCGGCCTTTGATCTCAGCAAGTACGACTTCCACCTCCTGGGGGAGACGCTGGAGAGGGAGCTGAGCCACCACAAGCGGCACGCCTTCCTGATGGCCCTGCCCAACATCTCCCTGCACATCCTGGAGAAGAAGAAGGCAGCAATGTTGGAGCACATGTGGCTGGTCTCCACCGTGGCCTGCGGTGTCCACGCCGCGCCCATCCCAGGGCTCCTGATCTCCTGCGATGTGGACGTCCTGGCCAGGACCCTGCAAGGTTACTGCAAGGGCTTTGGCCTGGACGACGACTCTCTGGAGAAGCTGGCGGCACAAATGGGGCAGCCAGTGGAGCAGATGAAGGCCGTGATCAAGTCACCATTGGCCAAGGAGATCTCCAACATCCTGGTGGTGCAGCTGTTGATACAGGCAGGCAGCGAGGCACCTAAGCTAGCCAATGAGGTGCTGAGCTCTGTCCCACTCCTCGGCTCACTTGCATCTGGAGCACTGTCTTTTGCCACCACATACAAGATGCTGAGGAGCTTTGTGAATGCGGTGGCTGCTGATGCCCAGAAGGTGCTTATTAAAGCCTTCAACTTGGATGCTAAGAAATGAGCCAGAAAGGAGGAGGAGAGAGAAAATTGAAACACCTTCTGTGAGGCAAGGGACCAAAATCCAGTGCCAGGTGCAGACAGGATTCCAGCATCCCGTGGAAATTCCTCAAGCTTCCTACCTGATGTCAGAATTTCATTCCAGAGCTGGATATAAAATCCATGATTGAATTTCTAAAGTTTCTGCTGCATTTGTTACTTTGCTATTTAAATGTCAAATATCCGAGCTGGTTCTGTTGTCACTGACACTGGTGCAAATCAAGGGTGAGTGTGTTGTATACCAGGAGTAACTCTGTTGTAAATACCTCACTGTAAACCAAAAGTAAGTCCATCTTAAATAGGTCGTCATAAACTGTGGGTAATTCCATTATAAATAGATACTTCATTGTAAACTGGTCATAACTCTGTTGTAAATACACCACTGTAAACCAGGAGTAACACAGATGTCAATACTCTGTTGTAAACCAAGGGTAAATCTGCTTGATACCAGGAGTAATGCTGGTGTGAACCAGGAGTAACTCTTGTACATATATTGTTATAACCTGGGGTTACCCCATTATAACTAAATGGTTTATTGAAAACGGGATGTGATTTTACTGTAAATACTCCATTGTAAATGGGGCGTAACTCTGTTGTAAACCAGAAGCTGTAAATATTCTAGGCCAGAACCTCAGCTGGGGCAAATTGGGGTAAAGCTCCACTTAAGTCACTGGGCTGTGTGGCCTAGTGGACTGAAGACCAGAGTTTTATTTCCAGCTCTGCTGTTCCATGACCATGGGCAAGTCACTTCCCCTCCACGTACCTCAGTTTCCCCACCTGTAGAATGGGAATAATGACGCTGACCTCCTTTGTAAAGAACTTTGAGATCTATTGATGTAAGAGCTAGTGATGACTAGGGTAGAAAATACAAAGTGAGGATCTGGCCAGGCATTGTAAACCAGGAGTAACCTCTCTGAAATGGCAGTAATGTCAGAATCAAGCCAGTCATTTCTAGTTGGGGGTGGGTGGGAGGTGAAAATGAAGTAAAGTTCTGTGACCCCACAATTAATTTAGCAAAACTTAAATATGTCCTTAGCTTTCATATCGCTGTAATGAACAGTATGGAAGCCGAGTCCAGGCTACAGTGTAAAGGCAGGAGTGTGGTCTGAGGTTAGGGTAGGGTAGACTGACAATCAGGACTCTGGGGTGCTAATCTCAGCCCTAGGAGGCAGTGGGGGTTAGTGGTTAGTGCAGGAAAGTGGGATTCAAGACTCCTGGGTTCGTTTCCTTCCCCACTCTATCACTTCCTCACATAGGAGAGTCACTCCAACAATTTGTGCCCTGTCTAACCCTTTAGGAGAAATGGGGATATTTTTCATATTTACCAAGCTCTCTAGTGTGTTTTAAGATCAGTGGAGGAATGACCTTCAGTCTTGTTAATATGTAGCATGCGATGAAAGTTCCCTTGGTTAGTTCCTGACTAGGGCTTTGGGCCAGCCATCCTCGGAGGATCTGTACGAGTTTAACCCCAGACATTCACTCGGGATCAGAGTTGGTCAAGAAATAGACTTTCCCTCCTGTTGGAAATTCTGAGATTTTGAAACTTGAAGCAGAACAAAAAGCCAAAATCTTGGGGATTTTTTCTTGAAGAGAAACATTCCAAAATATTTTGTTTCAGCCTTGCAGAAACATTTTGTTTGTATGTTTGTTTGTTGGCAAACGTTTTGTTTGACAAATTTTATTGTCGTAAACTTTTGTTAGAAGTTAGAATCATAGGATATTAGGGTTGGAAGGGACCTCAGGAGGTCATCTAGTCCAACCCCCTGCTCAAAGCAGGACCAACCCCAACTAAATCATCCCAGCCAGGGCTTTGTCAAGCCTGACCTTAAAAACCTCTAAGGATGGAGATTCCACCACCTCCCTAGGTAACCCATTCCAGTGCTTCAACACCCTCCTAGGGAAATAGTGTTTCCTAACATCCAGCCTAAACCTCCCCCACTGTAACTTGAGACCATTGCTTCTTGTTCTGTCATCTGCCACCACTGAGAACAGCTGAGCTCCATCCTCTCTGGAACCCCCCCTTCAGTTAGTTGAAGGCTGCTATCAAATCCCCCCTCACTCTTCTCTTCTGCAGACTAAATAAGCCCAGTTCCCTCAGCTGTCCCCGTAAGTCCTATGCCCCAGCCCCCTAATAATTTTTGTTGCCCTCTGCTGGACTCTCTCCACTTTGTCCACATCCCTTTTGTAGTGGGGGAACCAAAACTGGACGCAATACTCCAGATGTGGCCTCACCAGTGCCGAACAGAGGGGAATAATCACTTCCCGCGATCTGCTGGCAATGCTTCTTCTAATGCAGCTCAATATGCCGTTGGCCTTCTTGGCAACAAGGGCACACTGACTATAATAATGACTATAAAAGTCAACTTTTTACTACTAAGTTAGAAGCTATAGTAGAGTCTAACAAAATTCAAAATGAAACGTTTGGCCCTGATCAGAATGAAACATTTCGATAACTTCCTGTAGAAAATGGGGATGAAATCACTATGGCCCCGTGAAACGTTTTGATTTTGTCAAATTAGCATTTTCCCAAAAAAAAAACAACCCAGCCTTCACTATGGCTCATAGAATCATAGGACTGGAAGGGACCATCCCGACAGATGTTTGTCTAACCTGCTCTTAAAAATCTCCAATGCTGGAGATTCAACAGCCTCCCTCGGCAATTTGTTCCAGTGCTTAACCACCCTGACAGTTAGGAAGTTTTTCCTAATGTCCAACCTAAACCTCCCTTGCTGCATTTTAAGCCCATTGCTTCTTGTCCTAGCCTCAGAGGTTAAGAAAAACAATTTCCCCCCACCACACGCTCCTTGTAACAACCTTTTATATACTTGAGAACTGTGAGCATGTCCCCTCTCAGTCTTCTCCTCTCCAGACTAAACAAACCCAATTTTTTCAGTCTTCCCTCATAAGTCATCTGTTTGCCATGGAAGGTGCTACAGGGCAGGGACTAGTTTTTGTTCTGTTTGTACAGCCCCTTGCACAGTGGGATCCTGCTCCATGACTGAAGCACCTAGGTGCTAGCATAATACAAACTATTAATAATGGTGATGGCAATGGGAGGCAGTGTGACCGTCTTACACTGTGTAAGCCTACCAGAGGCTGGGCCAGGCCAATCAGGGTTGTCCTGTCTACACACATTCCCAAAGCATGTACTCAGCAAAACTGTTAGCCATGAATTTCCTCCTGTGAAAACTCTTTGCAGACTCAGTTTGCCAACTCCCCTTCATTTGCTTTCTCAACAATTACAGAGAAGGTTATTGTCACACTTCAGGGCAACTGCACCTGGATTCCCCTTCCATGGTCCCTCGAGGGCACCTGCTCTACCTCCCAGCTCCTCAGCCACCACCTCTCTTGGGCAGAGACCCACATCTCTCTCCCTCCTGACCGAGGTATTTCCAAGCTGCTCTGTGTCCTGCCTATACTGTGATATCCCCAGCGCACTAGACTGTCTAACCAGGCCAGCATCTGTGCTTTGTTTTCTCTCCAAGGGCTATGAACAGCTGTAAGTGTCAGCAGTCACACGTTACCAGATAGCTCTTTATAAGCAAGTACATTTATTGGTAAGGTGAAAGCATTACAGAGAGACATCAAACCAACACTAGTTCCTATATGCATGTGTCAGCTGTTCTGTGTACACTCCTTTTTCATAAAACCTTTGGGTTTGTGCCCCTTAAAGGGAGTGGGCACCAGGGTGTTGGGGCAAGCCCCTGAGGCTGAATCTTTCCAGAGTGGATCTCTGCCTCTCTGTGCAGCTGGGTGTGGCCTTGCCTCTGTGCTTGGCTGGAAGAGGCTTGTGAGCGAACCCGACAAGGCCAGACAAAGGGGACCCAGGCTGGCAGAATAGGCTGCCTCAGTGGCATCCCAGCACATCAGGTGACACCCCAAAGGGCCCAAACCCGTCACAGCGAATGTGTAAGTTATCGCTCCGAGATCACATACCGCATGAGGAGCTCAGAAGGTGTACGGAGGTGACCGATATCGTGCAGGCGACGTACGACGCAAAGTGGAGATGGGTGGGTCATGTAGTCTGCAGGCAAGACAATAGGTGGACAACCCGCATCAGTGACTGGATCCCCAGAGACCACATGTGACTGCTGAGAAGACTGAAAACACACGGGGCCGATCCCATGACAAAACTCGTTGGTCAGAAATGGGAAGAATGTGCTGGCAACAAAACGGAATGGTGAGGCATTGACTTGCGTTTGTGGAGGGACGGACGAGGACAAGCCGGACAAAGGTGAGGTGACTAGTAATGAGGCATAAAAGTCAGAAATGGTTACACGAAAAATAAAGATAAATGGCTGACTAATGCCTAACTTAACAAACTATTTCAGATTTGAGCAAAGTGTCTCACCACATGCTTTCAGCAGTGTTACTGACCAAACTCTCAGGTCAGGAATCCTCCCCCAGAGTTCAACATTTGCTTCCTTTTTCTCTTTAGCGGGGGGTGGGGGGGGTGGGGTTGGGTTTCCCTTGGGGGTGTTTGTCCATCCTTGCTATAGTTTCAGTCACCCTCTTGAAGAACCTTCCCAGCTGAGCACTAGGAGACAGAGTCTAAGCGGAAGGATGTTCCTGGCTGCCTTCTTCACTTGTTTGATCTTCCTTGGTTTTCCCTTCCTGTTTGATGACTCTGTTTACTGCTTAAATGCAAATTAAGCAGAACACACAGTCCTTTTTTTGCCAACTTCTGCTTGAGCAGGGCTGTGGGGTTTTGAAAACAGGTTAATAATATCATACAGGTGTGACGTTCCCCTCTGGTGTTATCTGGACCGGTGATCTGCTAGGTCACTCCAATCCTTGACTCTAGGAGCCAACCTTATCCTGCTCTGCTCCTGGGCCGTTCACACACAGCCTCTGCTCTTTGAATTGTGCAACCGAATGACACTAGCCAATATCTCCGGTCCCAGACACAACCCTAAGAGCCCCTGTGTCCAGTTATACCTGCTGGATGCTGCAAGCTTATATGAATTTGCCAATTTAACGAAGAAATTGATATATATCAGACTTCTTTTCCCAAGGGGAGTCTCTGACACGCTTCAAACCAAATTTTAAGTCAAAGCACAACAAGTCAGATTTGGTCAAATGAAATAAAAGCAAAACGCATTCTAAGCTGAGCTTAACACTTTCAATGTCCTTACAAACTTAGATGCTTCTCACCACAAGTTGGCTGGTTGCTCTTCAGCCAGGGCTCTCCCTTTTGATCAGTGCTTCAGTTGCTTGGTGTGGTGTCTGTAGATGTAGGTGGAA
Organism: Mauremys mutica; assembly: GCF_020497125.1. NCBI lineage: Eukaryota > Metazoa > Chordata > Testudines > Geoemydidae > Mauremys > Mauremys mutica. The sequence goes on along the minus strand of NC_059088.1, from coordinate 20,658,553 downwards.
GAGAGAGAGAGAGAGCCTGGCAAACGTCTCTCCCTTTTATCATGTTCTTTCTTCCCTTTCGGCTTTGACCTCCCCCGCTTCAGAGTCAGGTGAGCATCACCTCATTGCAGTCCCAAACTGACCAAAGGAACAGGGTGACTCCTTCAAGAGTCTAACCGATTATTTTGTTGCTGCCTAAGCCGGTGTCCTTTGTCCCAGACATGCCCTGATGAGGTGTGAACTGCCCCTCTGCTCTTGGAGAGTTTTTGCCTGGGCTTATTTTAAGCCACAAGGATACATTTTCAGCCTTGTAACTACATACATGAAATTATAACCTGTAACATTACAGTAACAACAATGCTCAGTGCATCATGAGCCTTCTGAAGACACCCGCCATGACAAACTTTGCCTTGGATACCACACAATCATTTTACAAGGATGAACATGGGGATGCTGGGTGTTTCCCCAAAATACAGAGTGTCACAACAGGGGAATCTTATAACTTCATATACAGTGTTGCCACACATATTTTACCAGGACGATGCTGATTAGCAAATGATGAGTTTTCAAATTGTTCAAGACATGCCATGTACAAAATGGTTACAATAGTGTATAGGGTGTGATCACAAGGGTATATTCTGTCACAGTGGGGCACTGACACACCCCACACATTGAGAAACGCTGGACTAAGGAATGTTGGTGAGTAGCTGGAGGATTAGAGCAGAAAAGGTTTGTGCTGCAAAGAGGAGGCTGTGTGATCCAATGGGGAGTAGGAACCAGGAGAGCTGGGTTATTCCCAGCTCTGCTGGAGACCACAGGAAAGTTTCTTCCTTTCTTAGTGTGTCAGTTTTTCTCTGTAAATTGGGATGATGATGGTGATCCCTTTTGGAAAGCGCAAGGAGATCTGTGGATGATAAAAGCTGTGCAAGAGCAAACCGTACTTAAGAGACAGAAAAACAATTTAAGGAATTGTTCTGATCCCTTGATTGTTTTTGGTCGGAGTCATTTCTGAATTCCAAGGGCAGAGTTGCTGTTTCACTGAAACCTAAATAACAAAGTTCCTGCTTTAATCTGCTTCTTTATTATAGCAGTGAAAGATCTACAGAGCTCCAACGTCCTTTGTGGCTTCGTTGGGACAATTCATCTCCACCGCCTGAACCAACATTCAGTGGCAGCATGCAAGTGATCAGTGATAAGCTGATCAGGCCAGGTCTGCCATGTGCTCGTGTGTAAATATGGAGTTCCCTGGCTGGACTGGCAGACGTAGCACTGGGGCATGAAGATGAAAGATGAACTAGATTTGACCTGGTCTAGTTGTTCATTTGACACCTTCTCCCCAGCCCCAATGTGTATAATGCTGGTGTTTGTTAGTTGTGTTTGCGTTTAAAAAGTCACTTTCACTATTGGTGCCTTATTTAAGGCAGAGGGGTTGGTGCATCAGAGGAATTGCTCTGTCTCTCTACGTGAAGAAGTTTCTGATACTGAAATCTGCAGCTGAAAGCCTCAGACACTGGAACCACAGACCAGGTGAGTCCTCACCCTCTCTTTGGTGTGTTACATTGTGACTTAACGTGGAAGTTGTAATATGTTAACTTGGCAAATAATAGCTTTAAAAAGCCCAACATATTGTTGGTTTCTCTACATCTGTAAAATGAGGCTAATGCTACTGAGCTGCTCTGGAAAGTGCTTGGAGATCCACTCATGAACAGCACTAGGCATTATTATTACACAGCACCAGCATGGGTCCATCTGGCTGCCCAGCACACACAAGCCTCAATGCACTTATCATCAGAGCACGGGTGAAGTAGGGACAGTTCTCACCCCTGTTTTACAGCTGGGGAGCTGAGCCCAGAGAGAGCCCATCACCTGCCTGAGAAGTGAGTGACAGAGGAGGAGAATTGAACCCACCTCTCCTGAATCTGCGCCTTAACAAGCCCCCTCTGCCTGCCGCTAGCCCTGGTAGCTGTGCTGCAGGGCCCTTTGGCTGGGCTCGTGAAGCTGTGGCTGTGCCATGTGCAGGCAGGTTCCACGGCATGAGTGAAATGTGCTGGTGTCAGTTCTGCTGCAAAGCAAAGAGAGAGATTCCTAGAAAAAGGTCTGAGATGGGACTTGGGTACCGATCCCCTCACTTCCCTTTTCTGGACCTGATCCCAGCGCTGACTGGAGCCAGTGTGAGGCATTCCACTGACTTCAATGGGCTTCAGGTCAGGCACTATCTGCTTCAGTTTCCCCACCTGCAAAATGGGTATAATGAGACCTGGCCACCCTAGAGGGGTAATGTGAGGCTCAGTTAGCAGAGGGAGGGCACGGGGAAGGCTTGCTTTGGGCACATGATGCTATTTGTTTACCTCCTCGCACCTGCTGCAGGCACCATGGTCCCCAGCGCTCCCCTCCCGGCCTGGTTCCCTTGAGCTTCCTGCCACACAAGCCCATCACTGAGTCCTCAGTGGGCTCTGAAGATGAAAACTGCTCTAAGGATGTCACTGCAAGGCCATCCCCACTCCAGCAAACCCCTGCTGAACTCAAGGGCTGCAGGGTCTTGAACTTTCCTCTGGAATGTTAGTGCCATGGGCAGGTTATGCAGAGAGTCAGCGCTGCCCTGGGAGCAGGAAGATTTGGGGAGGAGACTCCCCCGGCCGAGCCTGGTTATTAAGCAGCTGATCTACTGTTTTCCCTGCTGCAAAGTCAACAATGAAACAACTCGCTCTCCTGCTGCTCCTCATCCAAGCGACTGGGGCCGCCCTTGCGGTAAGTGGCTTTTTATCCTCCTCTTCCTGGAAATAATTCTCCCAAACCCTAAGGCAGCCTCCTGCCAACCAGAACTCCCCCTGAATTAGCTGCAACGCTTTTCTTCTGTCCATGTTCCAGGGCCAAGGTTTTCAAAGGTGGGTGCCCAAGGGTATTGTTATTAATTAGTGTGCTAGCACCTAGGTGCCCCAGTCCTGGACCAGGACCCCATGGTGCTAGACGCTGTCCATTATCTATTAGGTGTATTATGGTAGTGCCTAGGTGCCCCAGTTCTGGACCAGGACCCCATGGTGCTAGACGCTGTCCATTATCTATTAGGTGTATTATGGTAGTGCCTAGGTGCCCCAGTTCTGGACCAGGACCCCATGGTGCTAGACGCTGTCCATTATCTATTAGGTGTATTATGGTAGTGCCTAGGTGCCCCAGTTCTGGACCAGGACCCCGTGGGGGTAGGCTCTGTCTATTATCTATTAGGTGTATTACGGTAGTGCCTAGGTGCCCCAGGAACCCCATAATTCTAGGTGCTGCACAAACCCAGAAGAGAAAGACGGGCTAGCCTAATTTTGGTGTAACCCCTTTGGGGTCTAGAGAGCATGGCCCCTTTAAATCTTTTTTCCCAAGGGGGGAGGGGGAGAGTAAGAAAAAGGAGGGAAATTCCCAGCCCTCTGTAAATAAATATCTCCCTTTGTTATATCCATTGTACTTTTCCTGTGGGTGTGTGTTTACTGCAAATTCCCTGTACGGGCCACCAAGTGTAACTTTAGCGCCCTCGTGGCCAAGATGGAGTCTGCTCTGCAGGCAGCTCTGGCCAAGAGACAGCGCGCGCAGGAATGCAGCAGGAGAAATCCCTTCCACCCCAGGGGCACCTGTTCCAAACCCCCCAGAGTGAACACACCCACCCACAGGAAAAGTACAATGGATATAACAAAGGGAGATATTTATTTACAGAGGGCTGGGAGGAGAAAAACAACAAGGGGAAATATAGGGGGAGCAGTAAAACAGGGCTGCATTCAAATCAAGGCCCCACGGACCCAGTGGTAGCACAGTCTGACAGGGCAGACACCGAGCAACGTGTCTGCACACAGAGTTCAGGAGGCCTGAGCAAAGTTCCAGTCCGGTGGTGAGTCTTGGGTGCTCCTGGTCGTCTTTGGTGCCAGTGAACTTTCCCCAGCAAACCCCTCCGGTGCCCTCTTCTGCCGCTCTCTGCAAAGCCACACAGAGCGGCCACCTCCCCACTTAACTATTTAACAGCCTCCCTCCTTATTCCCAGTGCAGAGTCACAAGCCCCAGTACTCACAGCCCCAGGCAGCTCCGGGCAGCCGTGATACTGGGTCCAGCTCCGGCCTGTCCTTCTTGGGCGATTCCCCCTGGCACAGGACTTCTCCGGGCTCCTGTCCTGGGCTGTCCCCGATCGGGCTTGTCCTCCTCAGGCCTCCAGCAGGTTCTCTCTGCTTCCTTCTCCAGGGCCAGCCATGCTGCTTCCCCTCTCTCTCCCTCCAGCTCCAGCCCTGCCCCCTGGAGTTTCCCTCCTTTTTCTTACTCTCCCCCTCCCCCCTTGGGAAAAAAGATTTAAAGGGGCCATGCTCTCTAGACCCCAAAGGGGTTACACTGGCAATTAATTGTTCTTTGATTATTAGCAGGTAAATATGCCCAGTGGTCTGGGATGGGATGTTAGCTGGGGTGGGATCTGAGTTACTACAGAGAATTCTTTCCTGGGTGCTGGCTGGTGAGTCTTGCCCACATGCTCAGGGTTTAACTGATCGCCATATTTGGGGTCAGGAAGGAATTTTCCTCCAGGGCAGATTGGCAGAGGCCCTGGAGGTTTTTCGCCTTCCTCTGCAGCATGGGGCACGGGTCACTTGCTGGAGGATTCTCTGCAGCTTGAGAACTTCAGTAACTCAGACATAGATTAGGGGTTTGTCACAGGAGTGGGTAGGTGAGATTCTATGGCCTCCATTGTGCAGGAGGTCAGACTAGATGATCATAATGGTCCCTTCTGACCTTAAAGTCTATGAGTCCTTGCCCCAAGGAACTTCCAATCTAAATATAAAAAGTTTGACTCCAAGCCCAAGAGTTTCAAAAGTGAGGAGCGATTTTGGGTGCCAATCTTGAGACACCTTAAAGGGGCCTCAGATGTCGTGAGTTGGGCACCCAAAATCAGTCTGAAAATCTTGAGCCCAAAAGACTCTTCAATAAGAAACCTGACTTTCAAAAGCCCTGAACCTCCCGCAGCTCCCACTCAAGCCAGTTCTACAACCGAGCCCCTATTGGCGATTCTCAAACTTATAAAGATCTTCTGCTACTGAATCAGGGATGAGAAATAGTTCTTAGACGTACCTCCTATTAAAAGTATCAATTCTACTTTAAATATAGACAGGTGTGTGTGTGTGTCTTTGTGCGATTGGGTGTAGGGAGGAGGATTTGTGTGTTTGGGTATGTCTGAGTTTGTGCTTCTTTGTGGCTGGTCCAAAAATAACTGCATGCAAAAAATAAAACAATGTAAAACTTTAGAACCTACAAGTCCACTCAGTCCTACTTCAGCCAATCGCTCAGACAAACAAGTCTGGTTACAATTTGCAAGAGATAATGCTGCCCACATCTTGTTTACAATGTCACCTGAAAGTGAGAACCAGGCATTCGCATGGCACTGTTGTAGCCGACACTGCAAGATATTTATGTGCCAGATGTGCTAAAGATTCATGTGTCCCTTCATACTTCAACCCCTATTCCAGAGGGCATGTGATCATGCTGATGACGGGTTCTGCTCGATAACGATCCAAACCAGAGCGGATCAACGCATGTTCATTTTCATCATCTGAGTCAGACGCCATCAGCAGAAGGTTGATTTTCTTTTTTGATGGTTTGGGTTCTGTAGTTTCCGCATCAGCGTGTTGCTCTTTTAAGACATCTGAAAGCATTCGCCACACCTCGTCCCTCTCAGATTTTGGAAGGCGCTTCAGATTCTTAAACCTTGGGTCGAGTGCTGTATCTATCCTTAGAAATCTCTCATTGGTACCTTCTTTGCGTTTTGTCAAATCTGCTGTGAAAGTGTTCTTAAAACGCACAGGTGCTGGGTCATCGTCTGAAACTGTACCCAGGGCTCCGTGCCCGGTGCCCCGGCTGTGGCTCCAGCCCCCTTACCCCTGTCCATGTCCCCCGCTCCCAGAGCTGCAGGCCAAGCTCACTTTGATCGAGCTAGAGCAAAGGTAGCTGAAGTAACAGCAGTAAACCCATTGCACCGCGGGCAGTGGTAGGGGTTAACCTTGCCCACCCAGGACCCTGGGTACGTACTGGAACAGCTGCTGCCCATGCTTGCTCAGCAGAACAGCCACTGAGCGTGGCTCTATGGACGGTGAGCCATGAGCTCGCCACCCTTAGGTAACAACAGCAGCTGCTCCACACAATTTTCTTCTAAAGCCTTTTTTCTTTCTGAGCATTTGCAGACTAGTTTGAACAAATCATTTTCAGCCTTGTGGGGGCGCGGCTTTAAATGTCTATTCAATGCGGCTATTCGCCGTCTCCTATTCATGGTGATTGGCCATCTAAGTCACATGGTATATTTTCCTCCCCATTATTGGTTGACAGAAAACTTTAAGACCAGAGATTAACGAAGTGTGGCTAACACACTCTCTAGGGTGAATATTCAAATGATAAAATGTTCCTGCTAAAATTAGTGAAACTCTTGGGATTTATCAACCATCATTCAGACACCTCGGGGTCATTTCAATATGTGGTCCCTGGAGAGAGGTTCAGCCTTGAATCCCACTGTTGGCACCATCTAATAAGGGTGTGACAAAGAAGAGTGCTGGAAAGCGTATAAATTTTATTCCCCATCCCCAGTCCCCTAATCTAGTTTAGGGTTATATGGATCAGAAGGTGGGGTCCACTAACTCCATTGGTTACAGCTGTCCAATAAGTAGAGCTGGGCAAAATGTTTTGCCCAAAAGATCCTGTGTGGGGATTTGAACCTAGGTTTCATACCTTTTAGGGGAGTGCCCTAACCATGGGGCTATTGGGTCTAAAGGACAGGCCCCTCGTCCTAAAATTTTTGGGGGGTTGGTAGCAAATTTCATTTTTCCAGAGTGAAATTTTTTTTATTGCCCATTTTTGTATAAAAACCTAGAAACTTTAATGAAAAAAAATCATTTAGAAAAAAGGCCATTTTTTGTCAATAATAATAATAAAAAAACCGAGATGGGAAATTTTTGGCCAGTGCTAATAAAAATGAAAGTCTTAAAGTGATATCACTTTAAAAACTGTGGGGTGCTCCAGGTTATACACGCACGGCATCACCACCGCCCCGAGGTTCAGCACCCTGGGGAATAAAGACATTTCTGGAGCAGCCCCAAAGGCCAACCCCAATACAACTGTATAGACAAGCAAAGCAATTTATTTGACCCCCGTTATTTTTTACATCTAACATTTAATTGTGCAAAAAAAAAAGAGGGGGGAGGCGGGGGTAAGAAATTTGTCTTCTGCAGGGAGAATATTTTTCTCACTGGGATTTATTGAACTCCTGCTGCAATGAAGAGTTGCCTGTGTGCAACACAGCTAGCAGAGTCGGTCAGGTGGTGGGGTGAAATACGAGTTGTGACGATCCTTTTAAAGGGCAGTGCCGAGTTCTGTTTGCTGGGACGAGTTATCTGGACAACTGCTGGATGCTCACAAGCATATCCAGGAATCCTGGAAGTTCTATGAGTTTTTGCATTGATGATTCTTTATCTGAAAATGTATCATGAAATTTATCACTTTTAGAAGTGTCATGGAGCAGAAGCAATGTGATGTAACTCTAGGGACCAATTGTGGCAAGACACCAAGCCACAGCTAGCAACCGTGCTAAAGAGCCAGAATGCAGGAGATGCCGCAAAATGGGTCACCCAGAGTAGCAGAAACAATCCAAGAAAAGATTTTTGCAGTGGGGAGCTTAATAAATGTAGGAACTTCGGGAGTTCTCTAGTTGCTGCTTAATGCAGGGCAATTTGTGTTTATGTCCTTACACACTATACCAATCACACACCACAAACCGCAAGGAGCGTAAAGTTGAATCAAACAAACAAACACTTTGCCAACACCTCATAGCCTGAAAATTATTTGGGAAATCTATTTATATCATCACCTAGTATGATGATGATCTATCTCTCTATCGAATTACAATTTAGCTGTATCCATGTTGCTCCCAGGATATTAGAGAGACAAGGAGGGCAGGTAATATATTTTATTCGATCAACTTCTGTCTCTGGTCACTCTCACCAACAGAAGTTGTCCAGTAAAGGATATTACCTCCCCCACCTTGGCTCTCTGATGAATTACATACATTTACAGAAGTCTGGTCAGGTTCAGGAACGATTTAATAACCACTCATGCTGCTAAATTCAGAGGGACTAGTTTGACCCGCGTTAATCGTTACTCCCTCCCCATTCTCCATTAAAGAGACAAACTCGTTCTTACCTCCCCCAACTTTTATGGCCTCTTCTCTGCACATCCTGGTCTGATCTGTGAGAGTGGAGAGGGTTTTGATGCAGCCATAAAGAAACGGACCCTGGGTAGGCCATGGAAGCAGCTGCTGCTGAGTGGGCTCAAGCAGGATGGTGAGCCTGGGGGAAGCCCTCTCTATCTCTAGTGCTGCTGGTGAGCGGGAATCCTTGGGACAAGGTGATGTCTAGCAGCCCAGGTGGGGTGGGGCTTAGAGAGCTGTCAAGGCCAACCTCTATGAAGAGCATAGATCGCCTTTGTAGAGGTGTGACAAACTGGCCAGTGTACGATGTGTGTCCCTCACTCCACCTCGAGCCAGAGCGAATGAGAGCCAGTTACAGCCAGAATCTTTAGCTCAAGCTGCAGAAACACATGCATTTAGCTCTGGAGGGCCGCGGGTCAGTCCTTGGCATTGTGTATCTACCACGTGGACTTTCAAGAGATCCCTGGGTCCCCTGAAATGCTGTCTTAGTGACACAAGTGTGGCGTGGGCTAGGCATAAGAACGGCCACACTGGGTCAGACCAATGGTCCATCTAGCCCAGCATCCTGTCTTCGGACAGTGGCCAATGCCAGGTGCTTCAGAGGGAATGAACAGAACAGGGCAAATACCAAGTGAGCCATCCCCTGTCATCTGCTCCCAACTTCTGGCAGTCAGAGGGGTCGGGATACCCAGAGCATGGGGTTGTGTCCCCGACCATCTTGGCGAATAGCCATATAGACCTGTCCTCCAGGAACTTAGTGACATGGTGTTCCACATGCTGGCCTGGCGCACCCAGGTGCACTGTGACCCCGTGAAGGCCACAGCTCATAGTGCTGGTTCCTTGCTGGGGCAGAGAGCTGGCCAGTGCTTCCTGCAGAGCTGAGCCGCTGCCAGCAGAGAGTGGAGGAAGGAGGAGAAGGAGAAATGGACCTTCCACCTCTACTAAGGCGGAGGAGAACTTCACTTGCCTGGCTGGGAGAAAGAGCCTCTGGCTGCCCGGGGACGGTGCAATAGCAGCTCCCCTGGTGTTTAAATCGACTTTAATCCCTGGACAAGCGAAAAGGGGGTGCCAAGGAGTAATGTGAGTCCTGATGCCTCCACGGCACCCCCAATGAGCCCAGCCTCTGGCCAAGGAGTGTGCAAACACTGGGCTCAGTTTGCCCCCTGCTGGCACTTCCCTTCTCCAGCAGGGGGTGCTGTGCACAGGTGGGGATTCATTGCCACCTTCCCCAGGTGGCAGCTTTAACATGTTACCAGGGCTGCCTAAGTGCCCCTGCCCGTCTAGAGGTCATGCTAAAGCTGCACACATCCCCCCGCAGCTCCCTGACCAGCACTGCTCTCTTTCAGGGCAGTCCCACCTCTGGGAGGGGGCTCTGCAGAAGGCAGGGCTGGATCGAACCCATTTATGGGCTAACCTTGTCTGGTGCTCTCTTAGGAATTCGTAGACATGAAGACCAGAAGGGACCATGATGGCAGATTTCACCCAGGAATTCCTGCCACCCCCTCCCGCTGAGGTAGAGTGAATCTTTCATTCCTGCACTGAACCCCGTGACTGGGGGTAGCTAGAGCAGAGCTCTGGTCTGGCTGTTACGACCCCAAGTGGTGGAGAACGGAGGAACCGACCATGAAGCTAGGTCAATGCTGCTGGCCATGCTAGTTACCTGCCTGCCCCAGTAGCTGAGCACCTCACAGACTGGAATGTAGTTCTCTTCACGACACCCCCTGTGAGGTAGGACAGCGCTATGAATCCCACTGTACAATGGGGAAACCGAAGCACGGTGAGGCTAAATGACTTTCCCAAGGTCACACATGGAGTCTGTTGCAGAGCAGGGAATTGACGCCTGGTTTCCCAACTCCCAGGCTTGTGCCCTAAGCCCTGGGCCAGACTTTCTCTTTTCAGCCACTCCCCTACCGAGGCCCCATGTAACAACCTACCCACATCTCCCATCTCGCCTTAAGGAGAAGGCGGGTGGTCACGACGCCCTTGAAAGCTGCTTGTGACTGGCAGGCCGAGAAGCTCCAGTAATTAAACTGTCCCCCCACACACATCAAAGAAGGCCCCTGGCTCCTCCTCTTCCCGCAGAGCTGGGAGGTTCAGTGTGTCTATGTTGGCTTCCTACACTGGATGCTGTAGTGTCGTCCCCCCCAGTCCCCGTCCCCCCTGTGCTGCTCTCTAGAATTCTTGCCATGGATGTCGCAGTCTGATGCTGAGCTGCCAAAACCACAAGTGCTTGAGAGGGAGGGGAACGGGGGAGTCCCAGTCACTGTAACACGCACAGTCAAGGTACTTGTTCAGGGCTTGATTGCATCCACCCCATTCAAGTGGCAGGAGCAGAATCATAGAGTTTAAGGCCAGTAGGGCCCTACTGGATAATCTAGTCTGCTCACCTGCATAGCACAGGCCAGAGAACCTCACCCAGTGATCCCTGTATCCAGCCCATATCTGGCGGTTGAGCTAGAGCATATTTTTCCAGAAAGAGATGTCCAATCTGGGTGGAACGGCTTTGAGTGATGGAGAATCCACCACCGTCCTTGGACTACACAGACCAGGTTCTCATTCTTACTGTCTGTGCTTCAAAGAAAGACCCCTGGTGCTGAGTCTGAGCCCGGATCAATTGATTCAAGCTCGTGGGACTTGGGCTGCAGGACTAAATAGCAGTGTAGAGGTTCAGGCTCAGGCTGCAGCCTTGGGTCCGAGATCCTTCCCCTTCGCTGGTCTCAGAGCCCGGGCTCCACCCTGAGTCTACACTGCTATTTTTAGCCCTGCAAGCCGGAGTCATTGGACCTAGACTCTGAGACTTGGCGCCACGGGTTTTTCTTTGCAGTGTCGACGTACCCTAAGTTACTGACACTGGTCTGAGTCTCATTCATAATCAGATCCCTTTAGCAGGGAAAAGAGGCTTTAAAGGGGGCCTGACTTGGAGAAGCAGTGTGGTCTAGTGGCTAGAGCTCTGGCTTGGCCATCAAGAGACCTGGATACTATTCCTGGCTCGGCTACTCTGATGGGTGAAATTTCTAAAAACAGCCAGGCAATTTAGGGACCTCAGTCCCATCTTCCAGAGTGACCTAGGAGCCAGGTCTCTGCAACCTGGTGGTGGAATAGCTATGTCTGTCAGGGGTGTGAAAAACCCACAGCCCCGAACTGTTGTGCTTTGCTGGCAAAACCCCCAGTGTAGCAGTAGAAAAGGATGGCTGTCAGGATAGGTGTTGGTCCTGCTTTGAGCAGGGGGTTGGACTAGATGACCTCCTGAGGTCCCTTCCAACCCTGATATTCTCTGATTCTATGATAGCCATTTGAGGTGGGGAGGTGTTACCGTAGTGGCAGCAGTCCTGTCAACTATAAAGGGAAGGGTAACAACCCTCCTGTGTACAATTCTATAAAATCCCTCCTGGCCGGAGGCACCAAAATCCTTTTACCTGTAAAGGGTTAAGAAGCTCAGGTCACCTGGCTGGCACCTGACCCAAAGGACCAATAAGGGGAGAAGATACTTTCAAATCTTGTTGGGGTGGGGGTGACACAGGCATTTGTTTGTGCTCTTTGTTTCGGGGGTTGTTCGCTCTTGGGACTAAGAGGGACCGGACGTCAATCCATGTTCTCCAAATCTTTCTGCACAAGTTTCTCATATTTCAAACTTGTAAGTAACAGCCCGGCAAGGCGTGTTAGGTTTATCTTTGTTTTCTCAACTTGTAAATGTTCCTTTGCTAGAGGGAGGTTTATCCCTGTTTTGCTGTAACTTTGAAACTAAGGCTAGAGAGGTTCCTCTGGGCTCTTTGAATCTGATTACCCTGTAAAGTTATTTCCATCCTGATTTTACAGAGATAAACTTTACCTTTTCTTTTAATAAAATCCTTCTTTTAAGAACTGGATTGATTTTTCATTGTTTTAAGTTCCAAGGGTTTTGGATCTGTGTTCACCAGGACTAACTGGGGAGGGTATACTCTCAAGCCTATCCAGGAAAAGGGGTGTAAGGACTTGGGGGGAGGAATTAGTCTAAAATCTGCCCAGGAGAGGGTGTGTGTGTGGGGGGTTAGGGACTTGGGAAATATTTGGGGGAAGGCAGAGTTCCAAGTGGCTCTCCCCTAATATTTGGAACATGCTTGGTGGTGGCAGCTTACTGTTAACCTAAGCTGGTAAATAAGCTTAGGGGTCTTTCATGTGGGTCCCCACATCTGTACCCTAAAGTTCAGAGTGGGGAAGGAACCCTGACAACTCCTGTCTGCACATGCTGGGTCTGCACTCTGCCAGCCTAGCTAAACCCATATAGCTGCATTAGGAGGATAAGTCAGTCGGGCGCTTGTGGAAATGTTACCCTCCCACCCTTCCCCTGTCTTGTCTATTTAGATCGTGAGTTCTTTGAGGCGAGGGCTGTCTCTAGCTGACTGTGCGTCCGTGTTCTCAGTCAGGCGCACTAGCACTGCCGTACTACAGACAATGAACTGCCAGAGAGGTCCAGGGGCCTGACTGTAAATGAAAACCTGGCTCCATATATTTGCCTTTCATGCACCAGGGCAAATGAAAGACCCGTTCAAAAGCGATTTTCAAATCTGAATATTTTTATTTAGTAACTTTTTTGTTTCCAAACAGAGAAAAAATAGAAGAACATTCTCTCCCCCCGCAATAAAATCAGACTTTTCATGTGAAGTCTTTCCACTGGATAAGAACACGTCTTCCCTAATTATATATATATTATAGAATTTTTTTTCAGTACAGTACGTAATTAACAGGCAAAAATGAACATCGATTTTTTTTCCTTTTTAAACCAAATAGGTTAATATCCAGATGGACTAAATGAGCAGTAGTGGATTTGCTTTAATGTTAAGCAGGTGTACGTATATCCCTGTGTGTCGGCAGGTCCGTATACAAAGTACAGATATCAGTTTGTCATGCCACTAAATCAGCTTTGTTGCTGCTGCTGGTAATCGTGGATTAAACTCCTTGTTAAAACATCACAGCTCACCCTGACTCCGAGGGGCTACCGACAGCTGAGAACAGTGATAGAAAAAGGTTAGCAGTGTCTCAAGGTTTTATGGTTGATTATCATATAGAACTTAAATGGCAAAGTCCCCCTCTTTGTTTCACCTCCTCAAAGGAACGTGCTCTGTGCCATTCATAATGCAGCTTCCATCAGTGGCTGTGCGGATGGGTTTATCAAGGGACGACTGACACTTCACCCAGAATTCAAGCCAGCTCAAAAGTGGGGGAAATGTTTGTAAATGGAGAGAAATCCATGCTCAGATCTGTATCTCAGGCCCCAGATTGCATGGCCATTAAACATTCTCATTGTAAAATTCTCAACTAGGCGCAGATTTCTTACACCCTCTCATTTTGCTCAGACCTGGGGTTACTGTTCTCCCTTGTAGTTTTCCTCTCTCACATTTTGTTATGAGCTGCCTCCCAGCTCTCGAGTTGGTCTGAGAACAAGTGAAAAATGGTGTGAAAGTGTTGCATTTTTCCCCCTGTTTTCTTTGGTCAACATTTCAAATTGCAACAAAGACTTTTGTCAACATTTCAATTTCTGATGACTGTTTTTGTCAACATTTCATATTTCAATGAAAATCTCCATCAACATTTCAATGACTTTTTAATCAAAATTTCAACAATTATTTTTGTCAAAATTCCAGATTTTAAATTAAAATCTTCATTGAAATGTCAGCGTTTTTATCAACATTTTGAAATGTTAATGAATTTTTTGTCAACATTTCAGATATCAATGAAAATGTCCAGCTAAATGGCAACAAATTTTTTCATCAAGAGCTCATAGTTCAACAAAATGCTGTCAGCATTTCAGTGAATGTTTCTGCCAACATTTCAACAGGTTTTTTGTGCATGTTTCAAATTTGGATAACGCTTCTCATTGAAATTTCAAAATTCAAAATTTTCGCCCTGGCTCTCCCGAATTTGTCCCTTGACCTTGATGGAGTCTTGTGCCCACTTCTCAACCCTCCAACAACAAAGTGCTCAGTAGTTCTGTTAGATCTCCCTAATAAAATAAAGATATATATATATATATATTTCATTTATAGAGATTTATATATTTCAATAGATATTTTATATGGAGAGCAGAGACGTTCTCCATCTTTCTATCGTTACATTACATCACTTTGGACACCGTTTCTGCAAGAAACCAGCCCAGTTCTACAACAATGTAGCTCCGAGAGGGAGCTGAAAACTACTTCCTGACCCCTGATCTGCCTTAGCAGTCACCAGCATCATTAGTCGCTTAGCATATGGGCTCCCTCAAGCTTGCGCCCATCTATCTCCAAGTGGGGTTGGCTTCTAAGGCATCACAAAGGTAGAACCCATTGGCCTTTAGCCCTTCAGAATCTCAGAGGGGGCTGATTCCATATGGAAGGGTTACCTAGATAGGCTTGGGCTAAATAGATAACATGGCAACAGCGTCTGATTGTATCACTCAACTCCGCCACCTAGGCACCTCCGATATACAGACAGCAAGTGTCTGTGGCTATTGTGGCTCAAGAAATATGTGCAGCGGAGCGATGGGAAGCACCAAAATGTGGGGATCTCCTGGGGCTTCTCAAGAACATCTTCTCCACATGCTTCCTCTGGCCCTCTGGAGTCGTGTGCTTGGAAACCCCCAAACTCGACACCAAAGTGGCTTCCACCACAAACCCCAGGCTAGCTTGAAATTTGGCCCCGGTTCGTGAACCAGGGCTGAGTCCTGGGCTGTCTGAACAAAACCCAAAGCCTCATTGCAATACTTTTACACAGCTCTAATATGCACTAGTGAGGCCGAAGCATTATCTATGGATCTAGCTATAAACAGGCTCTCTCCCTCTCTTATATATATAATGTATATATTAATAAAGAACACAATATTTATATAGAGATCTGTAACATTATAAAATCTGCCTAGATACACCTTAGTATATATACAAAGAGAGGTGCTATATCTCTACAGAAGTATTGTGTGCTAGATTAATACGTGCTGTTAATAATAATGGATACAGCACCATTCCTGTATTTGATGGTGTTTTACCATAACACAGAAACACTATAGTGTGTGTGTGTGTGTGTGTGTGTAGTGTTTCTGTATCATTGTAAAGCACCTTATTACCTCTCTCTTTTTCACTCCTTACATTGTCTCCTCAATCCCTGTTCCTATAAGAAACCAGTGTAGTTTCTCTGTGTGTGGATATGCATGCATATATGTATGTGCATGCATGTATATGGGTGTGTGCATGCGTGTATATGTGTCAGTGTGAGTGTGGCTGCATGTGCCAATGCTCTCCATTTTGCGTAGGAGCAGAGGGGGTTATTTAATTCCCTTTTGTTTATTTGATAGCAGTCTAAACGAAGATAAGAAGCCCCCCATCTCTGGAAGCATCTGAACATCCATGACTGCACGTGGGCGTGCGCATACACACGCGAGTGCACGGGGAGACGGCGTGCTGTTGGTCCGAGCGCCAGGCTTGTTTCCATGCATCCCCATACGTTACGTCCCCACACACGGATTTTCTCCCTGCACTGTCGCGAGGCTGTTAGGATTAGCAGGACGCTGGCTGACACACAGTTCTTGTGGCGAGACATCCATGATTTCAGACGCAGCCGAACACTATCCCAGTCCCCTGTCCCGTGGGCTGGACCCTTGCCTGGCAGAACAGCAGTGGCCTTAGTCTGCTCCGATTCCAAGTGATGGAGACACTGTTCTGCTCCATCCCCCTCCTTCAGCAGATCCAGGCCAGCATGGGGTCCTGAGGGCATGGGGGGCTCTGAGACACTTCCTTAGTCTGTGGAAATGAGAGTAGTGTCACATGGATCGGGAGAATATCGGGTATTTCTGCTTCCCTCTTTCCAAAGGACATAACCACAGGAGTGCCTGATCGATGGACGGGAGCTGCGGACCCCAGCACACCAGAGCAGGTTAAAGGACACTATCCACCCCTGAAAGTCCAGGGCCTGTCCCATGCCAGTTCCCGTCCCGTGGGGTGGAACATCCTCTGGATTCTTGCTGGCACTGGGCTGCAGGCAGCGGTTTGTTGTTAGTGTAGGGATGCTCGTGCGCGTCGGGCTGCTTATTTTCATAGAGTTGCTTGTGAATGCTGGGCTGCTCGCTGGGGTTTGCTTGCGAGTGCCGGGGGGGCATGCAAAGGGCTGTTATTGTAGGGCTGCTCTTCACTGCAGGGCGGGTCACCTTGCTTTTCTTTTAGAAGCAAACGGCGCTGAAGCAAAGCGTGCAGAGCAGGGTGGACTTTTGCAAACAGTTCTAAGAAACAGGAAGGTCAGTCCCATTCGAGGCTTAGCAAACTGCCTCTCTTCGCGCTGCGATTCCAGACAGCGAGAAACCCTTGGTTTGAGCAGAACGGGGCCTTGATTGTTTCCTTCCTTTTTGTTCCCCGTGACGGGAGTTTGAAGAGAAGAAGCCCTCGGAGCAACTCAACATCGGTGAGGCAGGCAGGAGCTCAGCTCAGGAGGTAGCAAGGCTCTGCCTCTGAGCATCACAGACACGGGCCTGGATTCTCCCTCACCTGGCCTTGGCAGTATAAAGTGCAACTTGCAGTTACAGCCACTTTCAGACTCTTTTCGGCAGCCAGAGGGGGTGCCAAGGGGCCTTAGTGTAAATGAGACTCAGGCCCTAAGGGTGCAGCTGAGCCGGAACCAGGAGGGATGCAGCATTGCCAGCCCCGAGCATTCAGGAATCCTGAGACAGGTCCCTAAAATCGTGAAGTTGGCTTACAACTCATGAGATTGACTTTGAAGAAAGCAGTAAAAGTTGTGTCCTTTCTATTTGCCTTTTGGCCACTGAGCCTCTAAGGATTCAGTCGGGCGACGTTGACCTGCTATCCCCTCCACCCACCGGGGCTAGAAAACGTCCTCTAAAACAAAACAAAACAAAAGCTGAGATGCCTGTATTATCCCAGGACTCCGGGAGCTGGGGCATTAAGAAAAGCACCAGGTGTCATGAGAATCACGATAAAATCACACGCGTTGGGAACTCTTGCTGTCTTATCTACCTCTTATCTACCATCATCTCAGCCTCTAATACGTCTTTAAAATATCAATGCTGCAAAAATCCACACGTGAAGCCTAAACCCAGTGGCTCCACCTTTAAAGGAGCTGTCGGCTTCACTTGTTGGCACAAGACCTAGAATGCCAAGGCCATGCCAGGGGCAGGGCGATTGGGTCTCTCAAAGGGGCCTCTGGGAGGTAGGAAATTCGGTAGGATCTGACCATGTGTGACCCAGGTTCCTCTGGCAAGGCTCAGCTGCAGGTTTCGTAATCGGACGCCTCAAACGTTTATACCAGAAAGGCACTTTGGGGAGTTCTGGGCCGGGGGAGGGGGGCGTAAATGTATCTTCATATGGCACCTGTGGGCCAGATTCTCCAATGTGCTGCCACCCTTTACACCAGGGCCAAAGTGGGCATAAAACGCTCTTATTTCTGATTGGGTAGTGCCACACCCCCTTTGCCCAGGGGTAAGTGACTGCGTGAGAGGCTGGGCAATGGGGAATCAGGCCCTCTCTGTTTGTTGTAACCTCGTGTAATTTATCTGGGCCGGATTCGCTCAGTTATGCTATCTGGCACCTTTGCACTGCTCTGGCAGCACAGAGGGGCTGCAGATTACGACTACACCCACTTTCTCTCTCTCTCTCTCTCTCTCTCTCTCTCTCTCTCTCTCTCACACACACACACACACACACACACACACACACATACACACACACACTGTAAAGAGGATTTAACGAGACTGAAAATCAGGCCCAGGATTACAGCTGGTTTGGCCTGGATCTAGCCCTCTGGCTAAGTGTGTCATGGTCCCCTCCCATGACTGGTCCATATAAATATACACTGAGCCTGCTCATACTAGCAGTTAAGGCAGTGACACCTTTAACTGACTAGGCTGTGGCTATGCCTTTGGTGTTGAAGATGCCAGGTGGATCATACGTCCTACTCAGGAGGGAGCTCTGCAGATAGCTCGCTGGAGTGGCATTTGCCGTTACGTGGCATGTGCTTTTCCCTTTGGATAGGAATGGAATGAAGGCCCCAGCCTGGGGCTAGAGGTACTGTGAGGCTGGAGGTGTTGGAGTATTTGTAGTGTGCGCCAGCCTGTACAAGTGAAACTGATGTCCTCCTGACCAAATCTTGTCGTGAAAAATCTCATGGTGCTCTTCCTAAGAGTAACTCTGGTATCCTGATCAAACCTGAACTCTGGGCATACCCCCGTATCATGGCCAAAAGTTACAGTATTCTTCTTTACTTTATATGCAAAGCTGTTATACAGTGCTGTTGTGCTAGCTGCCGTGTTCCACTCCAGAGGTGGCTGCATTTCTGTGGTTGGTGACATTTTCCCTTGCCTACCTCACAGGACAGTTGTCAGACTTCGTTATAGAATGTTTGAGATCCTTGGAAGAAATATGCTAGAGAAGGGTAAGCCATTGTTTTAATGACCACACGAAGTCAAGGCCTCGATTTTATGCCGCACGGTGTGACCTGGTTTGTGAAGTAGAAAAGGCCTGTTTTGACTCTCTCAAGTCACACATACACAGCAGCCAGGACTCAGAGGTAGGAGAGAGAATACAGACATGTTTGGGGCAACTTTTCTAAAAATCATCAAGGTTTTATAATGTTCTTTCTCAAACGCCTCTTCCCTCTTCTAATTTTGCCTGTTCTCTCCCCCACCCCGGGACATCTGCTTTCCTACCCAGGGGACTATTTCTCCACAGAAATGTTTTATAGTTATTAAATGTAACTGTCAACCTGTTAAAAAAATCCCATGAAAATTCTTTAAACATGAAAGAGCTTTTAAAAAAATTCTTTTTCTTTCTCCTAAATGGAACGTAACCCTTAAAATTCTGCAAGACTTGGAACTGTAGAACCCAGGAAGTGCTACAAGGCTCCAGATGCTAGAATCCAGGAAGCTCTAACATTCGAAATGAAGTGATCCAGGGATTCTCCTCCCAGCCAGCAACCAAAGTTTCAGCACCACAAAGTAAAGAGCCTTCAGATTCTAACTCAGGAAAAAGCTGGAGGTGGGGAGAGGAGTTTGGAGCTTAATTGCAGCCTGTCTTCAGACACAATGATGAATTTGTGATGCTCGCCGTTTCTTTTCCAAACAATTCTATTTTCATCCCCCGACAGACCGTGGGCCAGACACGCTGCTGGTGCAGACTGGCTGGCTCTACCTGGGTGGCGCTACACCTGCTTTATAGCATCTGAGAGCCTGACCCAGTGTTTGATTTGGCAGACGAGAGATAACAGTGAGGTCCCAATCGTGTGTAATCATTTGCTTAGACTGTCAGCGCCTTGGGGCAGAGATAATCTCTTTGTCCTGTGTTTGAACAGTGCTTAGCTCGATGGGGTCCTGCTCCATGACTACCGCAGTTCAGAATAATGATTTAAAATCCCATGGCACGTGTTGCACTAATAGGTGCATCAGCCTCAGCATTTTGGCCAGATCCCACCTTGGGTAATGACATTTGGCCAACCTAAATTCCCCCGCCATAACTGGATAAAAAAATCCTTCTTCACTTCCTGCCTTAAACGGCTGGGCAGCGTGGCCATGCAGCTGTTCAACAGCTGCCGAGTGTCGGCCCAGAGGTGGCTGCATTTCACTGTGAGTGAAAGGCTCTCAGTTTGTAATTGTTCTGTAAAACTGGCGGAGCTCTTGGGGCCGTTGGATGAAAGAAAGCGCTCAGATGCCAGCTGGCCTGATGGCAGTGCCCTGTCCCCTGTTGCAGGGGAGAGACAGGCCATTAATGACCTTTGTTATCAGGCCGGCTGGGAAAATGAAGGGAAGCAGTTGGGTTTACATCAAGGCGACAGTGCTGGGAAAGAACCCAGGTGAAGGTGGAATCGAGCCCGGAGGGACCCCCTGCTGAAGCTGGAAAAGGAAGCTGATTGCCAATCACAATGAAGGCCGTATTGCTGATTGCAACAGAAACCTTTGCTCCCAGGTGGGGCACCGGCTCCACTACATAGGAGCCCATGGCACTGTCTTCAGAGCAGTTAATTGGGTGTGGAATGTGCCTGAACTCTGGGCTGCCCGCAGGGGCAGGAGGCAGGGGCAGGAGCAGGCCTGCTGGAAGGCAGCACCGCGGACGGGGAGCGTGGCCAGTGATATTTAAAGGCACCAGCCTAGGCCACAGCAGACCTGACGTCTCTCTCTGGCTCTGCTACTGGCGTGACGTATGACCTTGACCCCGTCGCTTTTCCTTTCTTTGTCTATGTAGCTTGCTGGCTCTTGGGGCAGGGACTGTCTCTCACGATGGGTATGTACAGCACGGAGCAGATGGGGCCGATAGATGCTAATATAATGCTAATAATAAAAGCTCTTTGTGCTGGACTGAGGCTGGACATGGAGCTGTGTCATTCAGCAACATCTGTGATCCCAGCTCTGCTGTGATGCTACAGGGTGAGCTAGTATTGCAGCAGGAGGATGTGCGTGGTTGCCTGTATCTAGCCAGCGTTCCTTCCAGGGCTGAAGAGCTCAGACCAGAATTCAGAGAGACCCTGACATAGGCTGAGAGCTGAAGAGCCAGAGAGAACCACCTGCATCCTCCAAAAAGAATCTCCCTTTATACTCATCGCGGTGTTCATGGGAGGTGTGAATTTGAATAAGGTCCGTGACCCCTGCAGAGGCAGCCTGCCTCCCCGCTCTGGGCATGGCGACGTGGATCACATGGTCGCTCCGCCACTCAAGTATGGTGTGTCCGGAGAGGTGGATGCACCAAACCTGAGTAGCGCTGCGACCGCCCGGAACGGGGAGTCAGCCCCCGCCCCCAGGGACAGGAGCCGCTGTTCTGGAGTGAATGCAGGCCAGGCTCGTTCTCAACGCCCCCGCAACCAAGTCGTGACTCTTCCGTGACTATGGGTCTTTTTCCCCCCCATCTCCACCATGGAATTAACTAAAAATTTGCATGGCAAAGTTGTAGCCTCAATCACAGTCCAGCCCCCTCCCTGCTCCATCAGGAGATGCTCTCTCCAGTCCCCTGGCCTGGCAATATCTCAGGCGTGTTGTAATTATCCTCATAGCCTAAAGGGATAGGAATGGATGTGAAACTGACATTCGTAAGTTACATGGTTGTAAACAAACAAACAATTTTTTTCTGCATTCCGGGAATATCAGCGCTGAAACTGACTGGCAGCTAGTTCAGGGCATAATAATTGCACTTTAATATCCCTGATGGGAAAAATTCTGTATGGTTTTGTGGGGATGAAGCTAACACTGAGCTCTAGAAACAGAACAGGGAAAGAGAGAAATTATAGGGTTCTTTAGAATTTAATAGATAATCTAGGGTGACCAGACAGCAAAAGTGAAAAATCGGGACAGGAGGTATAGGAGGTATAGGTGTAATAGGAGTCTATATAAGAAAAAGACCCAAAAATTGGGACTGTCCCTATAAAATTGTGACATCTGGTCACCCTAAAATAATCTGAGCCTGCCTGTGGGTTTTTTGAACCAACCCAGAGATCATAGCAGGGATAATCTATCATACTGTGGTGTTTTCTGTGGGACGTTTCCATCATGTGATCAAATCTTTGCTGGTATTTTGCAATGGGAAATAGCAGAACAACTCTGATATTCAGCTTTGGAAAGTGCCTCTGTGGCAGTTATTCACTAGGGATTTTGTAAAGCACAATGTGTGCCATGTTAAAAGCAATGTCAAATTAGCTCTGAACTGTTACTGGCTGCTGTGTAAATATTAAGCTTTGTTTTTTGTTTAAAAAATAACTCTTAACTCATTAAAAAGAACTCTCTGCGGAAGCTATTACCATCACTCCAGTAATAAACTAAACTAGTCTGTCTGCATTTTTACACGATACCATGACTCTAGGGAGACAGAGAATTAAACATTGTTTCACTTCGTTTTCACATAGCAGAGAACAAATCAGCCAACAGTTAGTTCCCTGAATAGTCCTCTGCCTTTTAAAAAGTTAGAAGATCTATCCTGGTCAATCTAGCGCTTTTCCACTGTGTATGTTTGTCAGTGTATATTTGATGAAGTTTTTTTCTTTTTAAAACTATCATAAAAAAAACCCCTCCAAAACCCTTAAATGAAAGAAACTGATCCACGAGCAAACTGTTACGGGGACCATGTGGCAGGAACAAAATCAATTTCAAATGGCACCCAAAACACAGACACAGGACTGCAGATCAGTGTATAATGTCCCCACTCCGTCCCCAGACTTCCACAACCCGGCTGTGAACCACTGATCCTTGAAATGCGGGACAAAGATCGGATGTGAGAGCCGGCAGATCAGAGAGCCTGGATGAAGTGGGAGCAAACATTTCATTAACACCGATCAGGGTTCCCATAGCCTCAGCTTCTGGATTCAGCATTTCTGATGTCAGTAATTTACAGTAATAAAGAACGAGATCACAGCAGGTCTATTTGGGACAGTGGAGGTCAGGCTGGGTCTAAGCTGCATGCCTGTACCTGGGGCTCGGGTACAAAGAAGAGGTAAGGGTCCACCTTCATTTTAACTTCACTGGGGTATTGCTGGTTTCCGGCTTGAATGCGGGGGATTCGTACTGGTTGGTGTGTCTGTCACTGCTGCTCTCTTCTGGATGGAATCAGAACTGCTTGACCACCCATCATAGGCCCTGTATTGCTAAGAGTTGATGAGGATTCTCCTTGAGTGCAGGCAGCAGTGGCTGGGAGCGCCTACCCGCGGGCATTCCCAAGCCTGCAGCATGGTGATAACCGCAGTGAAATCCAAGCCAGATTTCTTAGTGTTATAACCATTGTGCGGACAAGAGCCAACCCAAGCTGATGATGCAAAAACTGCGCCCGGTCCCGGTTGAAGTGCAGCTTCCCTCAGGTGCGATGAAAAGCCCCAGAGAGGTCCGGGGTGGTGAGCAGCAGAGACACAGAGCCAGTGTGCAGTCTCTCTAATTGCTGGCTCTGGGGTCTGTGTGTGGCTCTGCCAGCCCTGGGTCCAGCTGAGAAGCAGGCAAAGGGGCTGAATCTCCCGTCATGGCCCTATACCGTGTGCACGACATCCCAGGAAAATAGACCAGCACATGGACCACATGAAGGCCCGTGGACAGCAGAAGGTGTTTTGAGCTGGGACCATTTCTCTTTTCAAAGCCTCTTGCTGCCCTCTCTTCATTCCCAAGGAGACAGTTTGGGGGGAGGGGTCTCAGAGATCCATTGTTTCTGTTGGCAAAATCCTACCCCCAATCTCCCCCCAGCAAATTTAAACAGAAATGTTTTTTTTCCCACAGTGAGCCGGTGGAACTCACTGCCACAAAGGTCAGAGAGGCCAGGAGCTTAGCAGGATTTGCAAAAGGACTGGGCCTTTTTCTGTGTAGCAAGAAGATCCAGAGTTGGAAGAGTAAGGGGCTTTGGAAGGGGCTCGCCACCCATCTGCTTCAGGGCCAGCGGAGGTCAGGAGAAAACTTCCCCCCGACCAGCTTATTCCATTGCTACAGAGTTTCAGCCTCTGAGGACGCTGGTGCTGGCCACTGTCGGAGACAGGCTAGTGGGCTAGATGGGTCCTTGGTTGGATCCAGTGTGGCCATTGCTATGTTCCTAGGTCCTGGGCAGGGGAGGGAGGTGCCAGCTTCTTTTGGAGCCACCTGGCACTGTCTCTGTCTTTTTCTGGCAGGTTAGCTGGGCATTAGGCTTGAGCCGGCGTGGCGAGGACGGGGTCAGTTCGAAGGCAGAGTTACCCCCCCACGCCCTACAGAATCAGTGTTCTGTGGTGGGAGGATGCAGTCCTCCTGGCTGGTGACCAGCTGTCCCGCAGGAGGCCCTGGTGCTCCCAGACAGTCATGTTGCCATCACCACGCTACTGAAAAGGAGGGATTGGAAAATGCTTTGGCAAGGGAGAAGGAAGAGTTGCATCCCAGCTGCTCCCTTGGGCCCTGGGGCTCCCGGAACTAGCGAGAGCAGGAGTGGCACCTTTGGGGGAACGAAAGCTGCCATCCTCCGGTGGATGCACTGGAGTTGCCCCGTGAGACATGAAGGAAAAGGGGGAAATGAATGAAAGAAGGAAGGAGAGGCGAAGAAAGAAAGAGAGAGAGAGAGACCAGGGGAAACAACCAGCTCAAAAGAAAGGCTGAAGTGATTCTCCTTGGAGCTCAGTGTTGGATGGGCAGGATCAGACGTTGCTGATGCGGACGCTCAGGGGGCTGCCCTCCCGCTCTGATTTCTCCCGGAAGGTCTCCTCCAGCTTCAGCTTCTCGGGGTCCCCGAACCGCACTGTCTCGTGGACGCAGCACAGGGGCGACACCTTGACCACCTGGTCAAACAGGCTGAAGTCGGCCACGTACTTGCCGCTGGCCGAGAGGGAGATGACCGGGCTGAACTCGTAGCCCCACAGGATCTCCTCAGGCAGGTACGAGGTGCGCACCTGGCAGGTGGCGCTGGTCGACTCCACTGTGCCGCTGAGGATCACCACCAGCTCGAAGTCTCCTTCGCCCGTGCGCAGGGCTGTGTCCCGCAAGGGACTGGCGTCGTCCACCACGTGGTAGAAGGTGAGGGGTAGGATGAGGAAGGGGCTGTCGGAAGACGTGTCCACCTGGAAGTCCACATTGACCTGGTTGAGCCGGACGCAGTCCCCTTCCTTGGTGAGGTAGGTGTTGAGCAGCTTGCCGGTCACCTGGCAGCCAATTAACAGGCTCTTGCGCATGTTGGCCACTCGGATCATCAGGCAGGTCTTGCCGTTGTGTTGGGCTACCACCGCATTCTGGCTGAACTTGATGGTCTCAGCTCTCTTCTTGGGACGGGCGATCTTGGCCAGGAAAGTGCCGGTGATGAAGATCTCCATGATGGTGGTGAGAACCAGCTGGCTGATGAGCAGCACAATGGCCAAGGGGCATTCCTCGCTGATGTAGCGGAAGCCATAGCCAATGGTGGTCTGGGACTCCAGGGAGAAGAGGAACGCTCCAGTCAGCGTGTGTACCTGCATGACACACGGGGTGTGGTTGGCCGGGGGGTCGAACTCCAGTAGGTCCCCATGCAACAAGGCCACCAGGTACCAGATCACCCCAAAGATGAACCAGGTGCCGGCAAAGGTGGCGGAGAAGAGCAACAGCTTGTAGCGCCACTGCATGTCAATGAAGGTGGTCCACAGGTCCTTGAGATAGAGGAACCGCTTGTCAGCGATGTGCTCCATCCGCACGTTGCTCCGGCCGTCCTTGGTCATCACGCGCCGCTTGCGCAGGCCGGAGCCGATGAGGGGGCGGCTGTCGGTCTGGGTGGTCTGGCTGTAATACACCTTGGTGGCAGAAGTCATCTGGAAGAGAGGGCACAAGGGATGGGACATGGTTAGGAGCCACCTCAGGATGGGCTGAGATCAGACTCAAACGAGGGCCCTTGGGACTGAGCGTGGACAGCAGCTGGATGAGACAGACAGACAGACAGTCAGCCTGTATGCGGATTGCTGGGTTGGATAATGTATTACTAAGTAATTTATTATTAAAGCTAGTGAATGTTTGCCACTTTAGCCAACTGGACGGGAGGGAGACGAGAGGCGGTTTCTATTCGCTGTTACCTCTAGGAATGTTAAATGTTTCATTCAATGATCACCGTGGGATTTTTGTGATTGAGATCCTGCCCTCTATCTCCACCAGGGACACTGGAGTGTGTTTATTAGCCCTTCTGATTCCTGGGCTCACGTATCAGCCTTTCTCCACCGCGCGCTCCAAATACTGGAGAAGCCTGCAAGAGAAAATTGCAAATTAACCACGAGGGGGCAGGATTCTATTAGTTTTAATAATAAAATTACTTAGTGATACATTATCTTTTAGATTCTACACCGCTTCTGGGCAGGGACAGTCTGTACAGCTCCTAGCGCAACTAGAATCCAAGCCGCCTTCTTTTTCTTAAACAACCCTGACAGTTCTTCGTCGATTTGCTAGAACTGAAGTGACTTACCCTGATAAACTCAATGCGCAGACCCCTTTCCTTCCCACTGGGTCGTGTCATGAAACCAAATGTGCCAGCTTTTCAAATGGGGAGTGACCCAGGGATTAAATACCCGGGCACGGATGTGATCTCCTCAAATGCATTGTCAGCTGTTAAATGCTGTAACTGGAAGCAGATGGGCCATGACTGTAATTCTACAAGGCCTGTGGGCGAAGCAGAAAGTCAGCGTCTCTTTCAGGCGCATTGGATCTAACCTGCCGGGCAGACAGACGGACCAAACAATCCAGCTACCTACCTGACAAAGAGGGGAAATCCTGGCCCGTTGAAGTCAATGGTAAAACTCCTGCTGACTTCACTAGGGCCAGCACTTCACCCAAAGGGTCCGTCTACACTGCCAAGAAACACCCGCCACACCGAGTCTCGGAGCCTGGGTCAATTGACTCAGGCTTGTCGGGCTACAAACAGCAGCGTAGATGTTGGGGCTGGGGCCGGAGCCTGGGCTCTGAAACCTGGCTGGGGGCAGGAGGGTCCCAGAACCCAGGCTCCGGCCACAGCGTCTATTTATAGCCCCACAAACCCAAGTCATTTGACCCTGCTCTGAGATGTGATGCTGTGGGGCTTTTATTGCAGTGTAGACGAACCCGCAGACACTGTCTGTCTCTTGTCATACGAATCTATCTAGCTACCGAACGATTGTCATTTATACCTCTCTCTCTTCATACACCCATCTCTTTTGATCTCTCTCTATCCCCAAACACCTTATCTATCTATCTATCACTGAAGCCTTCCCCTGTTTTGCCAATAGGACCATCCTCAAGGTGTGTGTGTTGAGCGGGTTCCACAGGTTAAGGGTGTGGAGCTGCAAAGTATCCTCAGGTGGAATTAATTTTTCCACAGTCTGGTGCAGGAGAGGGGTGGGCCTATGTGCAGTGGACTTTCCCCATTCTCCTACCTCCCCCCCGCCCCCAGCCACACACAGCCTACTCCTGCCTGACACGTGGCTTTCTGGTCCGGGAAAGGATGTAGGGGTTGCAGCTGGGGAGGGATGGAAGTGGCTGATCATCCCTTTCAAAATGGGAAGGAAGCCAGATGTGAATCTCCTTCTCTACCAGTACAGGCCCGTGCAACCTGAGCTAATGGGCATCTCCATTAGCCGTTAGCAGTAGAGGGCCTATGACACACATCCAGGCAGCTCTGTACAGTAGCATGTGAATCCCTGAGACCACTGGGCTCTAGCCTGAGTTGGAACTAAGCAAGGAGCCTGATCTTATTTGGAAATGACCCATATGTGACCGACTCCCTAGATCCTTGAAGCAGCCTGAGCGCTCACAGGCTGAGGGTGTGTCCTGGGTTCAGGGCAGGTGTCATTACTAGGAGAGGATGTTACAGTTATGACTCTAATCTTACCCCAAGGAACTTCCCCAGGCTGCTAAACTGGTCCTCAAAAGTCCTCAGATTGTATTTTTTTCAGCCTGAAGACTCTCCAGAGACCCAGAAAAGGACCCCAAAGCCAATGCATCAGATCCTTTCAAACCTTAGAGATTGGCCTTTTTGACGCTAGGCCTATTCTTATTTATTTGTACGACAGTGGCCCTGAGAGGCTCCAGCTGAGATCGGGGTCCCATGGGGCCAGGTGCTGCACAGACACGTAGTGTGTGAGATGCCCGGACCCCACATTGCTCACAGTCTAAACAGATGATGGGTAGGGGAAAAGGAAACTTTACTTTCCCCCACTCCCTGTTTTACAGACAAGGAACTGAGGCAGAGAGATTAAGGGTCAGATCCCCAAAGAAATACAGAAGTCTAACTCGCATTGAGGTAGGTGCCGTAAGTATCTTTGAAACTCTGGGCCTAAATAAGTTGCCCAAGGCCACACGGAGACTGTATGGTAGAGAAGGAAACAGAACCGCTGTCGTCCAAGGGCTAGTTTAGGTCAGGGCTTTGGTCCTGTGATGGGGTATTCACCCACACCGGAGTGGAAGGGGTTAATGGAGGCCTCATGGGCCTACCACACCCTGTCCCAGAAAGGAGCAGTGGAGGTGAGTCCTCCAAGCAGCCTAGGGAGGCTGCGCAGGAAGCAGCCAATTGGAGGGAGGCCGCATGGAACAGCCAGTCAGGGCCCAGGAGGGCTCACATAAAAGGAGCTGCAGGGCCAGAGACGGTCAGCGGCTGCTGGGCACTCAGGGAATGAGCAAGGGATCCCTGAGAGGATTAGTAGTACCTTGGACAGAGCAGCTGCTAGCAGAGACCGGGGGAGCATGAGGGAGCTCCTGGCTGGCTACTGGGACTAGTGGGCTGAATGCCCCGAGAAGAGGGCGAAGAAGATGCTGGGGATTCATGGAAGTGGCCCAGGGTATCGAAGCAGCAGAGACAGAAGTTAAAGAGGCTCAGAAGCAGGCTGCTATGCGCTGGGACCCAGAATAACGGCTGGGCCTGGGACCCCTTCCCCACCACTGGGGAAGTGGCAGGATTTGGACGACAATACTGATTCCCCCGCCGCACACACAGGAAAGGGGGGGATACTGATGGTGGCATGACTGGAGGGCCGAGTCATGAAGAGGACGCTGCACCACTTGGATTGAGGTGGGTCTGCAGGCGGAGATGACAACAGAAGAGGCAACACCAGGAGAGGGGACATGGGGTGGCAGAGCTAATCCCCGTGACAGCCAGCAGGAGGTGCCGCTGTGGTGAGTGGACCCCGTGACAGACCCCAGGGCCAGCCTTCGTCTACCATTTAATTCCTAGTCTTTCCCCACTACGTTTCATTTGTCGCTCCTATCAGTTCTGCTCCAGCATGCTAGCAACAAGGGAGGCATGAGGTCACCAGATGCTGTGATGGTGAGTTACTTTGGCCTCTTTCTGAGCAGGGACTTAGAGTGCCGACTGTTTAGCTTGTCAAAAAGAAGCCTGAGAGGCCACTTGATTACTGCATATCTGCGGGGAGGGGATAGCTCAGTGGTTTGAGCATTGGCCTAATAAACCCAGGATTGTGAGTTTAATTCTTGAGGGGGCCATTTAGGGAACTGGGATAAAAATCTGTCTGGGGATTGGTCCTGCTTCAACCTCCTGGGGTCCCTTCCAACCCTGATATTCTATGATTCACAGGGGGGAGAAAATCTCAGGTACTTAAAGGCTCTCTCCCTAGCAGGGCATATGAAAAGCCAAGAAACTGACACCAGACAAATTCAAATTAGAAATAAGGCACATGGTTTTTACCAGTGTGGGTAACAAAGCTCTGGAACAAGAGCAGTGCTGGGGTCTCCATCTCTTGGTCAAGCCTGGCTGCCTTTCTGGAAGCTGTTCCTGAGCCAAACACCAGTGCCTGGGCTCAGCTCAGGGGTAACGGGTGAAACGTAAGGACTGTGGTATACAGGCAATCACAGGGGATGATCTAATGGTACCTTAAATGCTGTGAATTCACAAAGGGCTGGGGGAAAAACCAGGTCATTCTAATGTCCCAGTCCCTTCAATAATAATAGATACTCCAAACCTCCTTTCCCCACTTTCACAAGAAAGTGTCACTCTAACCCCACCCCTGGCCAGAGCACAGGGGTCATGATACTGTACATGGATTTGTTCTGATTGGTTAACTAGGCAGTGTAGAAAGATCAATAACCACCAGGGATAAATAGATCTTTGGCATGATAGTGATTAACCCACACAGCAGTGGCTGCAAAAGCTCTTGCTGGACATGGATTTCCTGCCCCACTTTAGCTGATATATGTTGGTGGTGGTGTTATAGCCAGAGCCCAGGGTGTTGTACAGACACAGAGACAGTCCCTGCCCCAAAGCATTTCAGACAAGGTGTGGGATAGGAGGTGACTTATCTTAGGTCTCCTGATTCCCAGTCTAGCCCCTATTCAGGGGATCTCAGTAGCTGCCCTAAGACTTCAGTCTGAGCCCCCTTTCATAGAACATCAGGCTTGGAAGGGACCTCAGGAGGTCATTCAGTTCAACCTCCTGCTCAAGGCAGGACCAATCTCCAATTTATTTATTTATTTATTTAGCCCCAGATCCCTAAATGGCCCCCTTGAGGATTGAACTCACAACCCAATGCTCAAACCACTGAGCTATCCCTCCCCCCAGCTTAGCCTGGCTTAAGGAAGGCTTTGCCCTGGTCCTGTATCTCCAGTCTCTGAGATTATGTTCGCCAGCCACTGAGCTCTCCTTTGGCAGCTGATTCCCAGGGATAAGATAGAGCAGGACGTGCAGTACACAGTGGTGAACGGGAGGGGGAGCTCAGGGAGTTAGGATGCGAAGGAGGGTGATGGGGCAGCTTTTACAGTAAGGGGGAGAGAAAAGGATCATGTGACCCATGATCTGACCCCTGCTCACTTTAGTCACAGCACAACACCTGTAGTGGGATAACGCTGGCTGCAGACCAGGCCAGCAGGGGAGGGTGTCTCTGATCCTACCTCCGTCTAGTATGTAGCCAGCCCTCATTACCCAGCGCCGCAGTGCCGTGATCCCCAGAGTCTCCAGTGGGAGGTAGGCACCTAAATATCCTTGTGGGTCAAGCCTGGAGTGACTTGCCCCAGGTCATCCAGGAGTTCTGCGGCAGAGCAGGGAACTGAGCCCAGGCCACCAGCCAGCTCTCTAACCACTGGCCCATCCTGCCTCTTAGGGCGTTATGCGGTCAGACGAGCCCCTCCTAGCCAGCGGACGCCTCTCAGGGTTTGAGTCCCACCGGGGCGGCTAGTTTCTAACTCGTACATGTACACACTGCAGTCAGCAGATGGCTGGGAACCCTGACTCCTGGAGCTGCATAAGCACCGGCCCCGACCCTGATGGAGGAACCTTTTTCACATGGCTGTGGGTGGCTGCCTGTTTCAGATGACCCCAGTCCAATTCCCAGGTTGTCAAACAAGGCTGCCTACCCTTAGGGAGCCCCCTAACGGGTGCTATGAATGAACAGGCTACGGAGCTGATCCTAAGCTCTTTCAAGTCAATTTGAGTCTTTCCACTGACTTCAGCTTGCTGTGGATCGGGCCCTGAGCCAAAAGGACTTGCACGGTGATTAAACAGCCCCCATGAGTATCAGGAGAGGGTCATTTGGCAGCCGTTTCTGTTGGGATTAGTGTGACCAGATAGCAAGTGTGCACCCAGAGTTACCTGGACACCCAGGGCCTATTCGCCACTTAAGCGCTAGCAGTTTAAGTGGTAACCAAGCTACGCGATGAGCATTCTCAAGCAAAAGTCTGCAGCTTTACAACCATTTCCCCCATATCGGTGAGTCCAGCACAGAACCCAGGCCCTGCCTTTTTCCACGCTGAATTCAGCCCACTCTGAATTTCCCCCACCCCAGTGGAAGTTTGTCAGGGAGGCTTCTTTGCGGGAAAAGCAGCTGTTTGGCGGGGAAGAGCTGACAGATTCCCAGCCAGGGCTCAATGCCATTTTGCTGGCACGGAAATTTGCAGTGAAAAGAAAATGTTTTGCTTTTTTCTCTCACCCCCACCCCCGCTAATCCACATCAATGTTCATTTCCTGCTGGTGGGGAGAGTTGCTTGGCAAAACTCTAACCTGCCGGTGTCCGGTTTTGTGGACTAGGCAGAGGTTCTGCCAGCCACGGAAATCCACGTGATGGCTTGTAATTGACATGATCACTGGGTTCCATGTGAACAGCACGACCTGGGTGATCAGTGGAAGCGACCCATAAAACAGGATGGATGTGATGTGATACGAGGCAATTCCATCCCTACTATCCTTCCGTAGAACTCAGGGGGTTACACCAGGGCTTTAATTTGGCCCACTGAACCTTTTATCCCTAAATTGCCAGTTCAAACCCAAGTTTCTGGATCGCGATAAGCCACTCAAACTGATTTAACGGCGTCCACACAAGGGGCTTAAACTAAATCAGCTTTGAAACTACAGCTTGGTTGGCAGATGAGTTTTTTTTCCCCTATGAAAATTCCAGGTTTTCATTGAAAAGCAGAAAACAAACAAAACAAAACCACCCTGCAATTTTTTTCAGATTTCAGCCATGGAAAACTGATTTAAAAAAAATTTCAATGAAAACTGAAATATTTTGGTACAAACACATAGTAACACTCCAAGAAGTTTACAGTCTAAGACAAGGCAAAACAGGTGGGCACAAGAAGGAAGTGGCTGGAGAGAGGGTGCAGGGTGCAGGGGGGAGAGTGGAGAACCAAAGATAACGTAGGATGTACTAGCACACATTAGCTGTGTGCCGTTTTGAGCCAATCAGGGGCGGTGATCACAAAATTTCCCATTGGCTTTTCAGCCTGTGAACTATTTTGGATTCTGCGTCATGTCTCTTTAATTATTGTTCCAGCCAATGTATCGGTACTGAAGGTCCAGCAGCCTGCAGTTCCCAGGATCTCTCCAAGGGGCATCCTGAAAGCTAGTGGGCCTTTCTCTCCATCACTGTCGTCATTTACATGAGTGCAGATCGCTGCCATTCTGATTTACCCCTGCATCGCACTGGTGTAAACGCCGCCCCGAGGTGCGCAGGTGCAGGGTGATGGAGAATCAGGCCCCAGTACAGCGTTTGCTCCATTCCACTGCTCTGATCTAGGGCCTGGTTTTAATAAGATTGATGTTGTTTTGGCAGGGGTCACCAGATGGCGCTCTTTCACAGTCATAGGAGTGGTGGTAGTTCGGGGTGATGCTGAATTCTGGGGGGGCTGTTGCAAGCAATAGGGCAGTTTGGTGGAATCTCTCTAACTACAGTCAGGTCTAGGGGCAGAGCTACACCCTGGGAACCGGCCGTGGGTGCCTGGGCCGAGACGCCTGCCTGCTATCTGGGACGCTGGTGCATCTAGTGTAAATAAATGAGTTACATTCAAAAGTCCTCAGTCTCTGCAGCCCTGCTCAGTCCTCCTGTGGGACACTGACCTGCCAGCAGAGCGGTGACAATATCTGCCCCAACAGCAGCAGCTGCCCCCCTCCACCAGTGAACCTTGACCATGAGCTGGAGAGACCAGCCCCAGGGCTGAAGCGGGAGCTCGGTCCCTCTGACCTGCTCGGCTCTTGCTGTCCCTGCTGAGGGAGCAAACCTGGCTGCCGCTTGGGAAGATGATTTTTGTGGGGGAGACATTCGCCCGCTAGGAACCAGACTGAGACCCGACAGACTCGTTTCACCCCCGGGGACCATGCAACAGCTATAAAGACCCCCCTGATCTTAAACCAGCCCTGCCACGGATTTGCTTGTGGACCCCTAGACCTTATCTCTCTCCTGCTCTTCCTGGCTGCTCCAGCCTGCTCCCAGTGCTTCCCTACAGCCTCTCTGCTGTGAGCACACGCTCCTTCTCCTCTGCATCTCCTGCCACCTGCAACCGGCCCCAGCAGCCTCCCTCTCCCTCACATGCCCACTGCCCAGGCCTGGCCATTCCTTTCCCCGCTGGGAGAAGGGCGTGGCTAGGATCTGCATGCAGCGCGGTGCGAAATCCAGCCGTATTAGCAGCCTGTAAAAACCTGTTGATCTATCCCCAGACACCGCCCCCATCTATCTATCTGTCCCTCTAACTATCCCCATACACACCCCTCTCTCGCCCTCTCCATCCCTCCTGTCATCTCCGTGCCCCTTTCGGAAGGGGGGCGGGTGTGTCTGATGGGCCACATCAGTCACTCGCTAGTTACCCTCCTCCCCAGGGAGCCTTGGGTGCCTTTGTTTGTCACATGCTCTGGGACCCTCCGATACCAGGACCCATAAAGCACCGACCTGCAAGATGCCCTAAGTAGATCACGCCTCCTCTCGCCAGGCAGGCAGCCTAGGCTCCTTCACCCCAAGAGTGCTCCTCTCCCCACCCTTCCTCTCTTCTTTCATTACTGTCACTTTTCCTCAGTGGAGGAGCCAG
The DNA here is from genome assembly GCF_020497125.1 of Mauremys mutica. NCBI lineage: Eukaryota > Metazoa > Chordata > Testudines > Geoemydidae > Mauremys > Mauremys mutica. The sequence continues at coordinate 20,624,720 of NC_059088.1, read as the reverse complement.
GCCATGAGAATGCGGGAGCACGAATCCCCCGCAGGTGCACCGGCCTGTCACCCAGAAGGCCTCGCACACTGTCTCACCGCACGGCTGAGGAGTAACCGGGGAAGACAGCTCCAGTCACTGGAATGGAAGAGTAGGCCAGGCACAAAGGCATCTCCAGAATTTACTGGAGAGGAGTTCCCAGCTGATCTTGCAGCTAAAGCACAGGACCGGGAGGCAGGATGCTTGGGTTCTGTTCCTGGCTCTGCTACTGTAACCACCCTGGGCCTTGCTTTCCCCATCGGCACCACGGGAGACCAGTTTCCCAGGGCTGCTGGGAGGCTGACAGGTGTCTATAAAGTGCTTTGGGATCCTCAGGGTTGGGGGTAATGATTGCAGGCAGAGGGCAGATGTAATTAGCGAGAGGAAATATCTGGCTGTGAAATGCAAAACTACAGGCCCATTCCCCTCGCCCGGTGCTATCACCAGCTACTTACCAGGCTGCCGGACACATGTTCACATCTCAGCTATTGACCTCAAAGCACTTTGCCAAAATGGGCAGCATCAGCACCCACAGTTTTACAGAAGGGGAAACTGAGGCACAGAGAAGAGAAGTGACTCACTTAAGTGCACACAAAAAAATGATTCCCATCCCAGAATAGAACAGAACCCAGGCCTCTTGGCTGCAGCTCCCCTGCTTTAACCCAACAGGTAAAATCCCAGTGCTGGGAACAGAACCCAGGAGCTCTGCCCACCTGTTGCCTCCTGCATCCCACAGCTAGTGGTTAAAGGAGGGGGCTAGGAGTCAGGACTCCTGGGTTCTATTCCCTGCTTGGGGAGGGCAGTGGGGACTAATGGTTAAAGTATCGGGGGGGCTATGAGTCAGAGCTCTGGGGGTCTTGTCCCAGGTTTGGGAGGGCAGTGATTAAAGTAGGAGCTCTCAAGACCAGCTACAAGTCCAGGGAGCTATGGTGACTGCCCACCTGGGGGAACCAGCGGGGAGGAGGTGGTGGGAAGCTGTGGATACAAGGGAGGGTCAGTTGTGCGTATCATGTGACAAATTTCTGGGGACACCCCTGCTGCACAGACCTTGAGAGCGCTTCCCTCCAGAGCTGCTAACCCGACCTCTCTGCAGTGTAGCTGAAAGCCAGCACCGCTACACAGCAACTGAGGGCGGCTGCATCTTTGATGGCATCCTACAATCCTGTGGGACCCCAGTGCCACGGGGCCTTTTACTGCCATCGACCTCATCATGTTCTGTCCCTGTCAATGTTTGAATACTTTCCCCCAGTGAAAAGCCTCAATTTCATGTTTTTGCTGCCTGAACAATGAAGTTACTACCAGAGCAGACAGCTGGGTCTCTCCATCAGCTCCCTTTGGGTCTGTGTCTAACCCCTTCTCGGCTGGGTCCAGATATAACATTTGGCGATGAAAGATTTCTAGCCCACGAGCGCCCAGTGCTGCCTCTGCCTGAACAAGAGGAGGAAAACGTACGCTAATAATACTATGAAAAGAGGGGGAATCTTCATCTACAGGCACAAGATGGCCAACTGCTGCTTTTGCTTCTGGGACAGTGAGAACCAGCCAGCTGGCGAGGAGGAACTGGCAACTAACAATAGAACAACGGAACCAGCTGCTACCTGGAGCTCCTGCAAACCTAACAGTGAGGGGTCAGGAAGCAGCCCTTTGGTTGCCCTCGTGCAAGCAGGCAGAGAAAGCGAAACAGCTCAGCCTGCACTGAGGGTCTACAGCTAGCAGAGGGAGCCCAAGCACAGCTGAGGGAAGAATTCTGCAGCCTGCGGTGATGTCAGAGCCAGAAGAAGCAGGTCAAGTGCAGATTCTGCAGGGCCAAAAAAAGACGGTTTCTTTGGGGCAAGGGACATCCAGGAGCTGGGAAGTCCAACAGCAGAGGAGAGAAAATGGCAACTTTTCTGGACAGCGTTGGTGAAGTTGATGACAATTGCAGCTCATGAGTCGCGTTCCTTGAGCGTTTTGAGTAATTTGTAACTTGTGACCTGTGACAGACCCAGGCCAGTGGGGTCCAGGAGTCTGGTTGAGGGCAAATATACTGGTCACTGGATGAGTAGTTTTCTGTTCCCTGAGTGACCAGAGCAGGGGCTGCACTAGAGTAATCAGGAACCTGCTAGAACCAATTAAGGCAGCCAGGCTGATTAGATCACCTGCAGCCAATCAAGGCAGGGTAATCAGGGCACCTGGGTTTAAAAAGGAGCTCACTCCAGTCAGGCAGGGGGGAGCCAGAGGAGAGGAAGTGCGTGTGAGGAGCTGGGAGCAAGAGGCGCAAGGAGCTGAGAGTGAGAGGATGGGCTGCTGGAGGACTGAGGAGTACAAGCGTTATCAGACACCAGGAGGAAGGTCCTGTGGTGAGGAGAAAGAAGGTGTTTGGAGGAGGCCATGGGGAAGTAGCCCAGGGAGCTGTAGCTGTCCTGCAGCTGTTACAGGAGGCACTCTAGACAGCTGCAATCCACAGGGCCCTGGGCTGGAACCCGGAATAGAGGATGGGCCCGGGTTTCCCCCCCAAACCTCCCAACTCCTGATCAGACACAGGAGGAGTTGATCCAGACTGTGGGGAAGATCCCTGAGGTGAGCAAATCTGCCAATAAGCGCAGGAGCCACCAAGGTAGAGGACGAACTTTGTCACAGACCCCATTCCAGACAGACAACGAGTTTCAACCTTGTTGACGGTGATGGGCCTTTGCTAGGACTGCTTAACTAATACCGTAAATTTCTGCTTAGTCTGGTGACAGTACTGGCGCCTCTACATGAACTGTTACAAGTAAAGACAAAATGGAAATGGACTGAAGAATGTAAGTATGTATTTAAGGAAGCAAACTATTGACAAGGGGGAGGCATAGCTCAGTGGTTTGAGCATTGGCCTGCTAAACCCAGGGTTGTAAGTCCAATCCTTGAGGGGGCCGCTTAAGGATCTGGAGCAAAAATCAGTACTTGGTCCTGCTAGTGAAAGCAGGGGGTTAGACTCAATGACCCATTCTAGGAGATAGGTATACCTCCAATTATTTTTTTTTTACGCACTCTCATGTTTTGCTACCATTGCAGCTGGATTGTGAAGCTTCACCAAATGAAGTGGGTGCATTTCTTTCCATGCACATTTTCCCTAATGGCATGGAGAAACCAATTGCCTTTGAGTCACAAACACTCGCCATGCCTGAGAAGAACTATCTGCAAATAGAGCAAGAAGCTCTCAGCATTACCTTCGTAATTTGGAAATTCCATGCCTGTCTCCATGGTGGACATTTTACCTTGCTGATGGATCATCACCTGTTACCTTCAGTTTTGGACTGAAATGTGGAATTCCATCATTAGTCGCTGCTCGTATGCAGTGATGGGCATTACTACTTTCAGTTCATTCCCATACTATTCAATTTGGCTGTCGCACCTACCATGCTCAAGCTCCTGTCAATGCAAAGAAACTCGGACAAAGTGTTCTATCTCAGTTTGATGGATAGGTTGCCCATCGCTAAAGAACCCACTGAGGGTGCTGTTCTTTCTCTTGTGAAGGGAATGGTACCGCAAGGATCAAAAGAATCCTCAGTTTACACACCGGGTGTCACATCAACATGGATTATCTTTGAATCATGGTGGCATCTTATAAGGAAAGTGAGTGATCATTTCGAAATCACTTCAGTCTCAGATTATGGAAACTCTTCACAAAGGTAATTTGGGCATTGTACGGAGGAAGGCAATAGTCTGGAGTCATGTCTGTTGACCAATGAATGATGATGATATTGAGAGGAAGGCAAAATGCTGTATTATGTGCCAGTAAATTCAGCAGGATCCTGACCCAGCTCAGATACACCCATGGTTGTGGTCTCAGGCTCCATGGACACATATTCACATGGACTTCGCTGGACCATTAGAAAGTTGTATGTTCTTGGTTGTAGACGATGCCCATTGGAAATGGCCAGAAGTTTTCAGAATGACTTCTACTACAGCGACCAAGACCACTGGGAATCTTCAAACCTTGTTTAGCCAATTTGGTTTGTTGTTACAGTTGGACAATAAACCTCAGTTCTGCTCTGAAGAATTTCGGAGGTACGCTCTGTTCCATCCACCCTGCTACAGAAGGACTAGTGGAACGCTTTGTACAGACACTCAAGCACGTCTTAAAAGCTAACAAGTCTATTTTGAATCCTCAGCAGACATTGGACAATTTCATGTTTGCTGCAGGAACACACCACATGCTACTACCCTGAAGTCACCTGCAACTCCTTTTCTTGAAGCCATCTTTGCAGAGCTGTTGGGAATGGCTTCGCCCTGATGTTGCCTCTCATGCGTAGCCAAATCCCAAGCTCTGCAAATTGATCCACGTGAGATGCGTCATCATTCTTTTCAGGTAGGAGACTTAGTCTTGACTCGCATCTATGGCAGTGGAGTGAAGTGGATACCTGGAGAACTTGTAAAATGTATGGGTCCAGTTTTATTTGTGGTGAAATTATCCAACAGTAGTTTATGGAAACGACATATGGACCAATTGCAGCCTCAGTAAGTACTGGGGTCTGAGGATGTTCCAGCAGGACTTTCTTCTCCTCCAATCGAACCTCCTTCCATTACAACTCCTAATTTTGGTGACTTGTTGGGAGAAACTTTGGTACCAGATTCAGTTGATTCCATACCAAAGTCAGTTGATTGCTTACCACTGACTGTGCCTGTTGTTCAGGATACTGCCAGACCACCATCACCATGTTGTCCCCAGACAGCGCAACAGCCAGGGGTGTGCCTGCACTTATAAATTGTTTCTTTAATATATTGCTATTCCAGGGCAGAATAATCCCTCGGTCCACCCATACCTTTTTGTTAGTGTTTTATGATAGCCATGTAAAGCATAAGAATGTATGTATATTTGGTAGGGTGGAGGAATGTGATGTCCTGTCCCTTTCAATGTCGGCGTATTCCCCCAACCCAGTGAAAAGCCCCATTTTCCTGTTTTTTTGCAGTTTTGCTGCCTGACTAGTACACCTGCCACCAGAGCAGATAGCTGAGTTTTTATCAGCTCCCTCTGGGTCTGGGTCTATCTCCGGCTCTACTCAGTCTAAATATAACAGACCTACCCCTGTTACTTGACTGGAAGCCACTCCCCCCCGTTGTCCCCATAGAAATGGGGGTACTTGCTTGACTGTGACTCCAACCTCATGCTCTGGGGACTCCAACCTCATGCTCTGGGGAGGCTCTCATCTGCCCCCCACTTGCCTTGGTGTGGCTGGAGGGCTGCACCGAAGGATCAAGCCTTTCCACTCCAGAGACTGGGGCGGGATGGGATGCAAATGTGTGAAGGGAGAGAGGAGGAGGAGAGGGGGCCCTGCTATCTTACATAAGGCCCCAAAAGCTGGGCTTTCTCTCCCCTCGCTAATCCCCGGCCTGGGAGATAAATGGAACCAGACACAGACAAAACCCGCCGGGGAAGAAAGCGATGTGTGTTTCTGACTGAGTCACGGCCAGGCTCCCCCCGGCCTTTGCTTCCCCCAGCCCAGATCTCCTTCCCTGCAAACAGAAAACAAGCCGGGAGGGAACAAGAAAGGCCCTTTTCATCTTCGCGTCAATGTTTGGAAACTTGTCCTGGAAGCAAAGAGCTCGGCTCGTCCCCCTCTCCCCCCGGAGTCACACGGCCCCTGCGCCGCCCTTTCTCGTTTCATTGGCCGTTCCGGTGGCTGGGGGAAGGAGGGGGACAGCATGGTGTTGGGGGGAAGAAGGGCCAGGAAGTGTCTTTCTGTGCATTCACCCCATTCGCCTGCTTGCCCGTCTCGCTCCACACAGGCTTTGTGCGCCTGTCCATCTCTCCGGCTGCTGGAAGGAGGGCAGAACTTTCCATGCCCATAATATGCCTGCGGTTGGCACCACCGGGCTCCTCTCCTCAGGCCTGGGCAGGAGGAGTGGTGCCAAGTGCCAGGGGTGGCCGTGGTGTGAGGATAAATCTCCCTTCGTTATAATTCAGACGGGGCGCAGAGCTGAGATGGATGTGAGGATGGGGGACGCTAGGTGGCATTTTGGGTCCCTTTTCTCAGACTTGGCCCCATCTTTGGCAGAGTCATCAAAATGGCCGCGCTTCCCCTCGCTAAACTCTCCTCAAAGGACGGCGTCGCTTTCCTTTGAGGGTCCCCTCAAATTACCGGTGCATGTGGCCATCTAAGAAAGAGAGAGGCTGGAGCATTGATCAGCTGGCCATGCTCCGGGGAAGCCCTGTGTTAATATTCTGCAGTGCACATTCCCAGTCACCGGTGCCTTTCATCCTGCCTGACATCTCGCCCACCCCCTCACCAAGAAGAAGGATGCTGACAAGCAGACGGCCTTTATTTTTGGCCTTCCAAGTGGATCAGATTGTGCTCACAGGGAGCGATTTTATTTTATTTTTTAAAAATCTTCCTCCCCCGGGCCTCCTCCCAAGCTCCCTCTTCCAGTGTCATTGTGGTCTTATTGCGAGACCCACGATATTTGCTGTTTTTCTTTCCAGCACCAGCTCCTGGAGCCAGGGGATTATGCGTCTCCAGGTTGAACAGAGAAGCTGGAAAACGTGAGCCCTGAAGATCCCATTATTATCACCCCCTGAATTTTAACACAGCCTCAGAATTTCTGACGGCGCCTGCGCCTGGTTGAACGCTTGGCGAGGGCAGTACACGAGTTACAGTAGTTATGTGATTCCACAGTCATCTACCCAGCACCTAACGAGCTAGCAAAGTATCGGCGCGGTTTTATAGACTGGGAGGACGTGGCACAGAGAAAATAAACTTATCCAAAGTCACCCACACAGGAAGGACTTGAACACAGGGCTCCCCCATTGCAGGCAGCCCCATGCCCCTAACCACTATACCATCCTTCCCCTGCTACACCCAGCTCCCTGTGCTATGCTCTCACCCTCCCCTCTGGCCCTGAGTCTTAGGTTCACCGAAGCTGTGCCCAGCACAGAGCCCCAGGGCTGCAGAGCAAGTTTAAAGTTTTTCCCCGGTCCCGCTGCAGCATGCGCTGCTCTAACCTCTACGGCCCCAAGGGGCCATTCCAGCAGCCAAGACCAGCCAGAGAACCAGGAGTTCTAGCTGCATCCCCTTTCCCCTGGCCACATCCCCCTACTTAGGAGGTTGTGAGCTGGGGGACGGGGGGGGATCCAGAGAGGAAGCAACACAAACACACTCGCTGCTGCCCACACACCTCTGGGACACAGGGCTTGTTGTGGCACAAGGGTGGCTGTTTGTGTAGAAGTCCCTTGTTAAAATAGCGGCTGCAAATCAGGAGTGGCCCTGGCCTCTCCACCAGCTGGGCACTTTATACTATTGGCCAACAGAGCTGCTCCTGGGAGAGGCCAGGACTGGATTAACCCGGCGCTACCCACAGCCAGCGCTTCTGCCCCGCTCCCCACAGCGCCCCCTGCTGGGAGAGGCCAGGACTGGAATAGCCAGGTGCTCCCCTGCAGCCAGCGCTCCTGTCCCGCTCCCCACAGCGCCCCCCTGCTGGGAGAGGCCAGGACTGGAATAGCCGGGTGCTCCCCTGCAGCCAGCGGTCCTGTCCCGCTCCCCACAGCGCCCCCTGCTGGGAGACGCCAGGACTGGATTAGCCAGGCGCTCCCCCCACAGCCAGCGCTCCTGCCCCACTCCTCACAGCGCCCCCTGCTGGGAGAGGAGGGGACTGGATTAGCCAGGCGCTCCCCCGCAGCCAGCGCTCCTGCCCCGCTCCTCACAGCACCCCCTGCTGGGAGACGCTAGAGCTGGATTAGCCGGGCGCTCCCCCACAGCCAGCGCTTCTGCCCTGCTTCCCACAGTGCCCCCTGCTGGGAGAGGCGGGGACTGGATTAGCCGGGCGCTCCCAACAGTAACTGCTCACCTAAAGCAGCATTACTCTGACCTTTGGAAGTTGGCCCCCACTTCAGGAAAATGAAACCAGCTGTTACCCCCTGTGCCCTGCCATGTGCTGTTGAAGGCCTAGACATCTTCAGTCCCTTCCCATGGCTACATTCCCCCGCCCCTCCCCCTCAGCAAACACACAACGGTCTCCCCTCCGGTTTCTCACACGGAGTGCAGTGAAATAGTTAACACTGTCCATGGAGATTCCTGGGGTAGCTCTCACCTTGGAGGGATTGTTTCAGGCTCTCTGCAAGCTCAGGCAGGCGCCTGTGCACCAGTTACACTCAGATCCCATTTTCCAGGGGTCCTTCTTTGCCACAGCAGTTAGACACGTGGCTTGTTCTTTCTTTAAGTGGATGCGGCGACTCTGGAGAACAAGCTAGAGGCTTGGCTGAGCCCTCCCCCCCCGCACACTTCAGCCCCGCAGGTGCCCTTGGTTGGAGCTGGAACGGCAGGAACTGGGCTCCCCGCCCCAGGCAGCAGCCCCACACTGCCCACCATCATTCAGCCAAAAATACACTGTGCAAAATCTGAGCTGACCATCTGCCTCCGCGGTGAATAGCCGGCAGATCTGGTTCCATGTAACCTCACTCCCGGGACCTTCTCCAAGCAATTTTCTGGAAGGGCCTCGGCACTTTTCGAGTCACAAACGGTGAGTGTGGGTGCCGAGCAGTAGCGGCCCCTCTCCGATTGTTCTGGGGGCTGGGAGGGGCCAGGGAACGGCCATGACGGCCTCCGAAGCATAGGGGAGAAAAAGACGGCGTTTGCAGAACTGAGGCTGGAAGCAGGATTGTAGAGACGCTCGCGAGGAAGGGCGCCGGCCCGTCGGGTTAGGGAGAGCTAGGTTCAGTGCCCAGCTCCAGCAAAGCGTCCCTTGGCGAGTCCCCCGGGTGTGTTTCCACAGCAACTAGACACCTGCGGCTGGCCTGTGCCAGGCGACTCCCGCTCGTGGGGCTCGGGCGGCGGGGCTGTTTCATTGCTATATAGACTTCTGGGATCCTCCAATCTCGCCGGGACCTGAAGCCCAGGCTCCAGCCTGAGCGTGGAAAGCGACGCAGCAATGAAACAGCCCAGTGAGCCCGAGTCAGCTGGCCCGAGCCAGCCGCGGGCGTCTAGTTGCCGTGGAGACAGACCCTTGGCGCTTCAGCTGCCCGCTGTCAAAGTGGGGCTAAAGATCCTTCTCTTGACCCTTTAGATGATACACGCTCTGAGTAGCACAAGTGGCCTCTGCGTGTGGTTCCAATACATGGACTAATAAAGGCCATAACAGGGGTGACGTGATCACAGGCTGTAAGTACCAACGTGGGGAACGAATATTTAAAAACGGGCTTTTCAGCCTAGCCAAGAAAGGTCAAACCCAAGCCAATGGCTGGAAGGTGAAGCCAGACACGTTCAGACCGGCACTACAGTGTACATCTTTAACAGCGAGAGTAATTCACCACTGGAACCACCTGCTCAGGGGCTGTGGTGGCGTCTCCACCACCGACCATTTTTAAATCAAGACGGGATGTTTTTCTAAAAGCTCTGCCCTAGGGGATTCGTTTGGGCATGTTCTCTGGTGTCTGCTCTACAGGATGATCACAGTGGTCCCTTCTGGCCTTGGAAATCTATGAATTCCCCGCTCCCCGCAAAGCTTTTGTAACACCCTGACTGCCAAAAACACCAGACCCGTAAGCACCCTGACCTCCTTTGTTCAGTCTCTAAGCACTGATTTGGTGTAGCAGTGTGGAAAATATCAGCATTCGAAGGGTTAAATCCCCCCCACACACACACACACATACACACCCTCTAGTGGCACTGAGCCACACACACCCCTGTGATGGCATTCAGCATGCTTGCCTGCAGTTTAACATCCCAGTGCTCCTGGCACTATCTTAATGGTCCATTGTTCCACTAAATCTAGGAGAATAAAACCCTAAAGAGATAAAAGCTAATGGGAGGGTGCAGGCCTGGGGGATTTCTTTGATTGTTACTGAGCTGCACACAGAGCTGCCTCTTAAACACATGCTCATGAAGAACATTTTTATTTATTACTGTCTAGATGGCATTTGACTTCAGTTAGTTTTGCTACTAGGAAGGTGTTTGGTTGGGGGGGCGGTTGTGAGAAAAGGGGAACAGAGGCATTAGATGGTTTCGAGAGGAGAGATTGATCTTATGACAAAATACCGACTTCCTCGCCATCTCCTGACCTGCTTATTTAATGATCCAGGGAAGGATCTGCATTGTAAACAGAACAACACATTAATTTCTTGTTTTTTATTGTTAGCAGCTAGACTCTGGGTTGGAAAGATGTGACGCTGCTATGGAACTGGGGCACAGTAAAACATGGACAGCCTTTGTAACGGAAAAGCTTTCACCCCAAGTACAGGCACAAGAGAAGCTCCAAAGAGACGATAGGTATTTAGAAATTTGGTCGCCGTGTCAAGCGTTGTCGGAGGAGAAGGGCTCCCTAGCCAGCAAACCAGAATCTAGCCAGGTTCTTTGAATATTAACTTGATCCTGAATAAGTAACCTAGGGTGTAGGACGTTCATGTTTTATTGTAACTTTGGCTTAATAAAAAGTGTCACGAAATACTAACAAAAAGCCAGGTTCATGGAAACGAGAGCTGGAAAAAGGCCTGGTGGACTCCCAGCCCTCCTCCCCAACCCCATCCCCTCCCTGGGCAGGGCTTGTGAGCTCAATCCTTGAGGGGGCCATTTAGGGATCTGGGGCAAAAATCTGTCTGGGGATTGGTCCTGCTTTGAGCAGGGGGTTGGACTAGATGACCTCCTGAGGTCCCTTCCAACCCTGATATTCTATGATTCTATGACCTAGCCACCGCCTTTCGGGGAGGTGGTGACACCCAGGGGAGAACCCCTCTGGTCGGCATAGGTCATGCCTACATTGTAGTGCTGTGGCGTTTTAAAGTGCAGACATAGCGTAAGAGGGGCACTGTCGTATCAGTAGAAAGGTGCTTATCCTGCTATAGCGACTTCAGTGTGCAATGGGGAATAAACTGTACTGGTACAAGGTACCTTTATGTACCAATATAACACACCAGTGTGTATCAGTATAACATACTCTCCAGTATAACACACCAGTGTGTACCAGTATAACATACTCTCCAGTATAACACACCAGTGTGTACCAGGATAACACACTAGGGGGTGAACTGGTATAACTGTAGAGTTAAAAAATAACCCTGCGTAGCGATCCTGGGACAAAAAGTCTGTGAGCAGAGCATGTACCAGGTGCAGTTTTAAAAGTCTCAAGCCAGGGTGCTCCCGGCCCCCTTCCCTCTGGAGATGACTGTCCACCAGCCTAGCCTTTGGAAGTAGAGGACCGTGTCACCCAGGTCAAGTCCCTGCTTTACTACAGCTTCCTTGCATAACCTGGGCAAGTCACTTAGGTCACGTCTACACTGCAAAATTGGTTTGAGCGTTGGCCTGCTAAGCCTAGGGTTGTGAGTTCAATCCTTGAGGGGGTCCACCTAGGGATCTGGGGCAAAAATCTGTCTGGGGATTGGTCCTGCTTTGAGCAGGGGTTGGGCTAGATGCCCTCCTGAGGTCCCTTCCAACCCTGAGATTTTAAGTTGACCTAACTTAATTGGGAATTACCACAGCAATTCCAGGGCCTTGTGCCAGCAGTGTGCGTCCTCACCAGGAGCACTTGTATCAGTTGTACTGCCAGTGTGGGGCATTGTGGGATGGCATCTGGAAGCCAGTAACAGTCGATGCAGGCAATGCAGCATTTGCACCGACCTAACTACATCAACCAGGACTCTACGCCGCTCGGGGCCGTGGAGTTAAGTCAGCGTAGGCTGGGGCAGGAGCAAAATTGTAGCGTGGACACACTTCCATAGTAAGCTGCCTTGCGTTAACCGAACTCCGTAGTGCAGACTGGGCCTGAGCGTAGACAAGCCCTGAGATGTGAACAGGAGCCAGATTAAGGGTATGTCTACACTTAAAACACTGCATCGGCGCAGCCGCACTGCCACGGTAGCACTTTAATAATTCTGTAAGCCGGCGGGTGAGAGCTCTCCCTTGTCATTTTTAGCAGGTGGAGGGGTGGGCTGGGGGTGTAGCCCCCAGGCTAGGGCCTCGAGTGCCATCGCCCTGCCCCTCATGCAATCACCCCTGCAAAGGGAATTTAAATGATCCTCATTCAGAGCCAGCCCTTAGAGCGCTGATCCTAGCCCTGCCACCACCTCCCTTGCTGCTCTGCGACACTCAGTTCGTGCCTCAGTTTCTCCTGCTTTTGAACGGAGTTAATGAGACTTGACTACAGCTGAGTGAATAATGAATTTTTGAGTTCCGGGGCCAAAGCAAAAGTTCTGGGGGAAAAAAAATCCAATTCAATTTGAAGCCAAACCAGTTTTTTTCAAAAATTTGCATCAAATTGAAAAAAAACATTTTTGAATCAATCAAAACATTTTGGGTTGACTCGAAACCAAGTTTGAGTTTTCCTTTTTGTTTGATTCAGCTGTTTTGGGGTATTTTTCAGCGTGCGTATTTAAATAGCCAGATCTGAAAGCAAAACACCATTTCAAAATAAAAAATCAAGATGCGACATGTTGACTTTTTTGAAAATGTTGTTGTTGTTTTTAAAGTCCATCCCACCCGCCCGTCATGCCGTGGCTACACTTCTGTTCTTAGCACACCAGCTTGCCCGGACCTAGCACAGGGATGCCCGCCCTCGCTGGAAATTACACCGCCGGTGCAGATGGACTCTGTCAAATGAAGAGAAAACACTGCCCTCCATCATGGGGGCGGGAGGCAGGACTGAAGCTTGTGAGGCGCTCAGAGGCTATGCTTGGGGCTGCGTAAGACCCATAGGCAGATCTGGGTCCCCTCCCCTCCTGCAGCCACTGGGGCAATGGGGCAGCGGACACTGGGGCAATGTCTATGCTGGAGGCTGTGACGGGAAGGTGAGCAGCCAGCCAGGGATTGGCACGCAGGGCTGCTATTGAAATACACTGTTGCTATGCTGGGAATTCTACCTGGAGCTGCTCCTGGGGAAAACAGCCCTGACTGCGGCTTCGGGAGCCAGGCACGCAGCCTGCCTAACAAGGTGCTAATTGCTGCTGACCGCCTTCGAGATGCACCAGCGTGGGCAGTGGACAACACCAGGCCCCCGTAACTGCCTGGAAATAAGCACAGGAGCTATTATGCAACGAGCAGCCAAGCAGCAAGTCGGTGTCTTCCGCTCCCGGAGCTCTGGGCGACTGTAGGTTGGACGCTGGGGCCTACAGGTGCTGACGGGGTTTGCAAAAGGGCTGGCACCATGCCCGGTTCGTGCCATGGTTGACCTGTGTACCGGTACCTGCCTGAAAGGAGAACTTGAAATACCGTTGCTAGGGTTATGACTTGCTGCTAGGGGCAGGGTTTAATCTGGGCCCTTCAGCGGTAAACACAGAGCTAAAGGGGCGACCTCCTTAACTGGCAGCTGCAACATCATTGATGTTTATTATTTGCATGATCATAGGATCAAAGAGCCTCCGTTATGGCTCAGGACCCTGTTATGTTGGGTGCTGTATGAACATGGAACAAAAAGACAGTCCCTGCCCAAAGAGGATGCTGGATGCTGAAGTAGTAGGTTGTTATCCTCTGCGTGGGCAAGCCACCAGATGGGGGTGCGACACACACATTTTACATCCATGTACAATCGGTGGAAAGGCCTCCCTTCTTTCGTCCTCATGTTTCATTTGATGATACTCGCCTCCAACTTCATGACACTATTGTGTTGGCTGTGCAGGGTTTTGGGGGTCCGGTTACCAGCAATTAGAAACACAGCGCCATGAAGCTCTCCACAGCGCCGTCTCGCCTGTCTTTGTGCACCCACACTGATCACGCTGCCTGAGCAGTGCATCATGGGAAAAATCCTCACTGCTCTCCCATAGTGCCTCGGGGATGGAGCACCCAGGGACACGTGCACGGAGCACCACCAGCAGGATGGAGGGCTGTGTGTTCTGGGCTACCCTGCTGCACACCAAGCTAGGAAGAAGGAGGGGAAGTCAGTCCTCCAATCTCCCAGTTCTTTTTGCAGGAAGACATCCCAGAATGCATTGCGACATGTGGAAAGCATCCACAATCCTCTGCAGAGTGGGATAGTCACACGGATTATCCCAGAATGCACTGGATTGCTGCTAGACAGGTGGCTGGGGGACATGAAGGGACCAAAGGTAGCCCTGTTCCTGAATGCCCAAGGGGCTGAGCAATGGAGAGCTTCATGGGCAGAGGACTGTTGGTGGAAGGTGATGGACAGTTAGGGTGGCAACCTTTCTAATTGCTGGTAACCGGACCCCCAAAGCCCTGCCCCCTGACCCACCTCTTTCCCCCAAGGCCACACCCTGCTCCACCTCCTCCCCTGAGGCCCCGCCCCTGTTGCTTTCTCCTCTCCTCCCCACCCCCATCACTCACTGGGTCATCTCAAGGAGCTTGCCTGCAGGTAGAAGGCGGCCTCGGCTGAGCAGGGGCTGGCATGGGTTAGTGACCTGGTGCCTTCCCCTGCCTCGCAGTAACCGGACTTTTGGTTTGGTTGAAAACCGGGCACCTGGCAACCCTAAATGGCACCCGGACACAGAAGCCCAAACCCGCACTGTCTGGGTAATACCCAGATGGGTGGCAACCCTATGGCCAGTAGAGCCTCAAGGCAAGGATGGCCATTGGGGGTGGGGGCGCGAGGCGTAGATACAGACTCTGCAGCCAGCTGACGTTTAATGCACCTCACTGAACCTAGTGTCTGAGCTGCAGCCCCCTCCACCTTTGCAAGGGGAAGGCCTCAGTCCCACAGCCAGCACAGTCACGGGTAGCGAGAGATCCCCTTTTCTCGTGTGCTCCTCTCCGCCAATGGGCAGGGGGTTGAGAAGGGAGTTGGGTCAGTCCTTGGCCTCCCAGCTCAGGCTGCCCAGCCAGATCAGTGAGGGTGATGGCAGCGCGCACACATTCCCAAAGCTTCCAGCACTCCCAGATGCTCGACAAGGTGCGAGACAAGCATCTGCCCTTGGGGGGCCCAGTGGGGAGGGCTCTAGAGAGCAGTGGATTCTGTGACTGGAGCTGCCCCCTCCAGGGATCATTTTATTTCTTAAATCCCCAGCTCCCGGAGTCACTGGAAGATGTGAGAGTCTCAGCTTCCATTTAAAAACAGAAGGCTGGTTCTAGCTATCTTGCTTGCAGGGAAAAGCTTGAGAATGGGACCCAGGTGCCCCCTGAGGGGTCAGAAACCAGGAGACAAAGAAACAGCGTTTATAATTTAAAAAAAACTCTCGATCTTTTGGGCACGGATCATGATTTGCAAGGGCTCAGGGCTGGCCATACTGTATTCTCCACTCTGCCACTGACTCCTGGGTGACCTTGGGCAAATCCCTTTGCTTCCCTATGCCCATTTCCCCTTCTGCCTTTTGCCTGGTTAGCTTGTGAGCTCGTTGGGCAGGGACTGTCTGTGTCTGTGCAGCGCCCAGCACAACAGGGGCCAGATGTGAGCTGGGGCAGAGACTGCCTCTCACTTTGTGTCTGAGCAGTGGCCAGCCTTGATCTCCACTAGAACCTCTACATGCTACTATAATAATAGGGGGGTGATGGAGCTGGACTGAGACCCACCGAGTCATTTGCCATGGGTCATGGAGACCCTTAGGGGTAGCCCCAGTCCTATTCAGTCCCCAGGCAGACTACAGGGGATCCAGCACACAACAGCTGTGCTTGGAATATTTGCTCTAACCTCACTGCCAGCAATTTGCATTAGTGGTGTCAATAATTTACAGAGCGGCACAAGCAGGGAGAGAAGCAGGCTGGTGTGGGGCAGAGGGAAATTGGGGTCTGAAATGAGATCACCGGGGCCTTGTTCGCAGGGAGCTGTCTCTGTGCCTAGCTTGGAAAGGATCAGGCAGGGGAGTGGGGTAAAGCGGGGGGCTGGGAATCAGGACTCTGGGTTCTATTCCTGGTTCTGGGAAGGGAGTAAGCTGTAGTGCGTAGAGTAAGGCACCCGGGACTCAGGACGCCAGGGCTCTAGTCACACCTCTGGGACGTTCTAGTGGTTAGAGCAGGAGGGAGGCCAGTCAGGATCCAGGGTTCTAGTTCTGGCTTTGGGAAGTGGTGTGGGCTAGTGGTCAGGTCCCTTAGGGAAGTGACTTCCCCTCTCTGTGCCTTGGTTTCCCACATGAACTGATTCCCACGTGAACACGATGAGGCTGATGTGCCTTGTGGTACAAATCTACATCCCCTGTTATTAACCTCTACAAAATGCCATGAGGTCCTGCCCTAGGCAGGGCTGCCCAGAGGATTCTGGGGGCCTGGGGTCTTTGGCGGCGGAGGGGCCCTTCCATTCTGGGACCCGCCGCCGAAGTGCCCCAAAGACCCGCGGCGGGGGCCTCCCCGCCAGCGAATTACCGCCGAAGCGGGACCTGCCGCCGAAGTGCAGCCCGGTCTTCGGCAATAATTCGGCGGCGGGGGGCCCCCGCCGCGGGTCTTCGGGGCACTTCGGCAGCAGGTCCCGGAATGGAAGGGCCCCCCGCCGCCGAATTACCGCCAAAAATCAGGCTGCACTTCGGCGGCGGGTCCCGCTTAGGCGGTAATTCGCCGGCGGGGCGTCCTTCCGCCCCGGAGTGGAAGGACCCCCCGCTGGTGAAGACCGGGAGCGGAAGAAGCTCCGGGGCCCGGCCCCGCAAGAGATTTCCGAGCCCCCCAGAGCAAGTGAAGGAGCCCGCTCCAGGGGCCCTGAAAAAGTCTCGTGGGGGCCCCTGCGGGGCCCAGGGCCTGGGGCAAATTGCCCCTCTTGTCCCCCCCCCCGGGTGGCCCTAGGGGGAGTCTGTGGAAGTGCAAATTGTTACTAATGGGAGGCAGGTGGGAGCGATAGACTCTGGGCCTGACCTGTAGTCAGGGGCGGAAGAGGGGGAGTGGGCAAGGAGCCAGCTGGCGTCTGAGGGTGGTGCCCCCTGCGCCCTGCTAAGGAGTGGCAGAGCGGCTGCACTGCCCCCTCTGAGTAGGGATCACAAGGGGTGGCACAGTCCAGATGTAAAGCCAGCCCAGTAAACTGGGTCATTAGCCGTGGCACGGAGGCCTCTGAAGTGACTGAGCTCGGTCAGTCTCCCGCAGTTTGGCTCAGGGCCACCAAAATGTTTGTAACTGGGGTGAAATGGGAGGGGGCGAGGCCCCTGTGAAGGTGATATCCTGGGACTCCCCATTTCTCTCAACCCACCTGGGAGGGGATCATGCCTCGGTGTCGGTTCCTCTCCAGTAAAAACATCATTACTGTCATGTGTATAATGGTCAGGGATGGGGCAGACCCACCTGGATAGGAAGGCAGATTATTGTCTGCACGATCGAGTGAAGCTAATCAAATTTGCAGAGGACACCAAGCTGGGAGGGGTTGCTAGGAGTTTGGAGGACAGAACTAGGATTCAAAATGACCGTGACAAATTAAAGAATTGCTCTGAAATCAACCAGGGTGAAATTCAACAACGACAGGTGCAAAGTACTGCATTGAGGAAGGAAAAAAACCCAGTGCACAGCTGCGAAACTGGGGAATCACTGGCGAGGTGGCAGGAAAACATCCAGGGGCTGGAGTGGATCACAAACTGAAAAGAGTCAACAACGGGATGCAGCCGCGAACAAGGCTAACGTCACTCTGGGGTGTAATAACAGGAGCGTCGTATGTAAGACACGGGAGGTAACTGTCCTGCTCCACTCAGCCCTGGTGAGATCTCATCTGGATACTGTGCCCTATTCTCGGCACTGCACTTTAGGAAAGTCTGGACAAATTGGAGAGAATCCAGAGGAGAGCAGCAAAGGTGATAAAAGGTTTCGAAAACCTGACCTCTCAGGAAAGGATAAAAAAGCTGGGTATGTTTAGTCTGGAGAGAAGACGACTGAGGGGAGACCTGAGAACAGTTTTCAGAGATGTTACGGGTTGTTATAAAGAGAGGACGGGGATCAATTGTTCTTCAGGTCCATTGAAAGCAGGGCAAGAAGTAATGGGCTTCATCTGTAGCAAGGGAGATCTAGGTTAGATATTAGGAAAAAACTTTCTAACTCTCTGGGGAGTTCAGCTCTGGGACAGGCTTCCGAGGGAGGTTGTGGGATTCCCGTCACTGAAGGTTGTCAAGAACAGGTTGGACAAACCCCTGTCAGGGATGCTCTAGGTTTACTTGGTCCTGCCTCAGTGCGGGGGGCTGGAGGTCCCTTCCAGCCCTACGGTGTTATGACTCTATGATCATTCAGTGAATTTCATCCTGTGTTCTAAACCATAGAGTTTAAGGCCAGAAGGAACCATTAGCGCCTCTTGTCTGACCCCCTGCCTAACACAGACCAGTCAGTGTCACCCAGCTGCCCCTGTATAGAGCCCAATACTTTGTGTTTGACAAATGCATCTTCCAAAAGGGCAGCCAGCCTAGACGTGAAGACATGGAAAGGTGGAGAAGCCGCCCCTTCGGGAGGAATTTGATCAGCTGCTGGTGGAAGAACTATTTGCCGAATAAATCGTCCCCTCACTAGCAGCAATAGGTCGTTCGGTGGATCTGTTCTGCCTGACGTTTGATCGGCTCTGCTCCCAGTGGCAGGAGATTCATCACCAGCCCAGTGACCCGAGCTTGGCTCGTAGGATTTCTTTCGCAACACGGCAGCTTTGGAGCAGGAAACCAAGTCCCTTCTCCTTTCACCCTTCCTGCTCTAGCCCCACGGCACCTTCCATTTCATACAGGGGATCCAGGCATCACCCCCAGCTCCGCTCTACCTGCAAGGCCAGGAGGATCATCTGGGCTGACCGACAATGGCTGTGCTGTCACCCCTGATTATGAGACAACTCCAGCTGCCTCACTGTTCTTCGGTGCTCCGCATCTGAAGTCTCAGCTGCTTGGAAGTCTCCTTATATGTGTGTGCAGCACCTGGCACAACAGGGCCTCGACTGGTGGCCTCTAGGTGCTGCCACAGGGCTGTTATCCAGATGGGGCGCCAAGGTACAGAGAGACTAAGGGACTTGCCCAAGGTCATACAAAGAGTCTCCCAAATCCCGGGTTAGCGTCCGAGCCGTTGGGTAACCCCTCCTCTCCACTCAGCTGTAACAAAAGCCTGAATCCCGCATAGACTGGTCCTGTCGGTGTAGGCAGCCTGTCAAATGCCGGTCACAGCAAAGAGAGGACTGTGGCTTTGGTCGTGTTTTTACACCCACTGTACCCGACTGTAAATTGACAACAGAGATTTGAGGCACGGGAGACTCACGCTGCTGGCACAACGAGCGCCTACGTCCGGCTGCAACACCTAGAGAGCTGCCACAGCCCTGACGCGTGAAGGCGCAGCGCTGCCAGGCAGCCTGGAGAAAGAAATTGGTATTGGCCTGACCGCCCGCACCGGAGAATGCCTTCCCCATATGGGACTGTGCCTCTTACTGAACCCTTACAGGGGTGGCACGGAAAATGTAACCCCTTGGCTCGCTGGTGTGACAGACAATCCCCCCCTTTCTCCCAAAGATGCTGGGTGAGGTTCGTTCCAGACCCCTGTTCTGAACAGACCTGAATGGAGTGATCCAGGCATGGGCGGTGGGTACCATAGGCTGGGGGAATCTGTGCATCCCCAAACAGCCATGCGTGGGGCCCCCCCACGCTCTACCACCAGCCCCCTGCTCTTGCTTCCCGCTCTGCATGCGGATCCAGTCCCCCAGTGCTGGCCACGGTTGGGGCTGTGGCCGCCCACCATCCGCCCTCCTGGAGCTCCCGGGCTGGGGAGGCTAGCATGTCTGTGAATTCGCTGGTGCCGCCCTGCAGCAGAACTCAGGAGTGACTGACTAAAGCACTTGTATCTTACAGGTGGGAGTGATTTTGCATGTGTGTGACCAGGTGAATAGTGGTTGTTCTCACAGCAAAGCAGTGTAAAAGGAAAAGGTTGGAGGGTTGAGAGGACCCAGCTATTCAGCTGTCCAGATTGTACCCTGGTGAATGTCACAGAGAGATTTTTTTCCTACTGGTTTTTCGCATTAGAAATCCAATCTTTGTACATACTCTGGCCCAACGGGTGACTAAAGACCCAGTGAAATTATGACCTCACTCACCCTCCTGACCAGTCCAGAGGGGAAGCAATTTTCCATCAGTGTTTTAAAATCCTTTGTTTTTGTTAGCAACTATTTAACTCCAATGCTGAGTAAACACATGGGCGAGCAGATGACTCTGTTAAAGATTCAACCCCTTCACTTAAAGGTGGGAGGAAGCTCACAAGCCACATCTCTGAGACCGCCAACAAGTTTCGCAGTGGAGAAAAGCCTGGATATTGCAGATATTTATAATGTAAGAACAAGCAGGAAAAAAACCCTGTTCAAACCTCTTCTCACCCTCATTAGTCATCACGGAGAAGCAAATAAAGGCACAAACCTCCAATTTTTTTTCTCTCCTTTGCAGATCAGCTGTAAGAACCGATCTCTGGTATCCCTGTAACTCCTTGAACATTGTCAGCATTGGCCCGGCTACATCATAGTCCCAGTACACTGCCTCGTACAGCTTTGCAAGCAGCTCTACAAGCAAAGGAGGTGATTTGTATTAAGGAACAGTGGCCCACTATGGGTGCGTCTACACCGCATTGTAAATCCAGTGGGACCTGAGCTTGTGGACACACAGTTTCTAAGCCCACCCTTGTGCATGCACATTGCATTGTAAACCTGGGCCTACAGTTGATGTACCTGCATCTGACCACTGTGCTAATGCATCCATACGGCACTTCAGAGGCCTTCTGACTCAGGTCTGTGGCTTGAGCTGCGTCCACACTGCAAAATGACCTGAGTCACGGCTGGACTTGGACTCTGACCTACCTGCCTAGTAGGGCCTGCGTCCTGAGTGCCTGTTGACCCAAGTCACTGATTTGGGTGTGAAGGGTGCGGGGGTTGGGCTCAAACCCGACTCAGAGCTTGGACTTGGTGTGCAGTGTATACATATCTTATAAGGTTTTTCTCTCACCTGTGGGGGTGGGGGTGCTTTCCAGCACCTCGTGGTTTTAGTGTACTGGGATGAGACTCGGGACTCCTGGGTTCTATTCCCAGCTCTGCTACAAATCTGCTGTGTGACCTTGGGCAAAACCACTTTTCCTCTCTGCTTCTCCTCCCTGTCTTTGTTCAGATCAGGAGCTCTTTGGGCCAGGGACTGTCTCGCGGGCCAGGGCTTAAATTCAACCAGATTTTTGAAATCCCCCTCCAGGAGTTTTCACAGCGCGTTGGGAGGCAGGGGCCTCTGGGGAGATACTCTATGAGAATTTAAGCCCTGGCCTGTGAAGTGATCCTCGTGAGCCCTTGGCCCCCGCGGAGAGGTACCGGCGGGGTAACTGCTTCTCTGGCGTGTAAGCAGCGAGCTCTGGCTGAATGTTTGTGCCGGTGACACACAGTCTTCCTAGCCTGCGGGGGAGCATGGTTAAACTGTAACCTGAGCGATGATTAAAACAACCAGGTCGAAAACATGTTTCTGCCTCCAGGGCAACATTCTGGTATCGGCAACAAGAGCCAGCTTGTCAAAACCTGTGTTTGGCCATCAGGGGCCAGAGTCAGGGCACGAAGGGCACAGCGGGTGCCCATGGAGGAGTCGAGACGTACTGTACCTGAGAGCCAGCCAGCCAGGCTGCAGCAGGGGAGCAGATACTGGAGCATCCAAAGGGAGTGAGGCAGCCTCTGGGGGATGGACCTGGGGTGTATGGCAGGAGAGCCCTTGGTGGAGTGCGGTGGAGAGGGTGGTGGGCCAGCTTTGTGTGATGGAGCGGGAGATTGGTGGGGGGAAAGAGAGATGAATGTAGTATACAGGGGAGAGGCGTGTAGTGCATGGAGCTGTTAGGTGTATATATGAGGATTGTGTAAAGGTCATGGGGTGTGCGGGGCATGTGGTGTCAGGGTTTTGTATGTGTGTAGAATGCTGGGTGTGAGGATTTTGTGTGTGGGGAGTGACTGCTCCCACCATACACCGAAAATCCTCACACCCAGCATTGTGTGCAAGGCGTGAACAGCGTGGTGTGTGCAGAGCATGAGCAGTGTGGGGTGTGTAGCCACTGGAGGGTGTGTGGTCTGAGTAGGGGTGTGTGTGGTGAGAGCAGTGTGTGGTGTGTGTAGCTACTGGGGTGCATGTAGTGGTTTGTGTGGTGAGAGCTGGATGGTGTGTGTGATGGGAGCTCTGTTGCGTGGTTGGAGCTGTGTGTGTGTGTATGGTGAGAGCGGAGTGTTGTGTGTGTGTGGTGGGAGCTCGGTATGTGGTGGGAGTTGTGTGGTGTATATGGTGGGACCTCTGTGTGTGTGTGTGTGTGTGTGTGTGTGTGTGTGTGTGTGTGTTGTTGCCCGACCTTTAGATTATGTACTAGTTATATCCATTACTTAAGCATTCCCAGTTATTACTTTGAGGGTTGGCAGGTTCTTGTTCCAAGATCAGGCCCAGTATTATTTAAATTATGGTATAGCTGGGAACCCCCATGTGCACATTGGCCACACTCATAGTAGGGGAACTCTTTTATATTTACAAATATAGTTTTAGCACAGTCACAAACACCCCATCTCAGTAAGGTAGATAGAGAGACGACAGAAACAACAAGGAGTCCTCGTGGCACTAACTTAGAGACTAACAAAGGAAAAATCACTTATGCCCAAATAAATGTGTTAGTCTCAAAGGTGCCACAAGGACTCCTTGTTGTTTCTGCTGACACTACAAAAGTGATTTTTCCTCCCTTGGTATTCTACTGTTAATTGAATTGGCTCGTTAGCACTGACCCCCGACTTGGTAAGGCAACTCCCATCTTTTCATGTGCTGTGTATGTATATCTCCTACTGTATTTTCCACTGCATGCATCGGATGAAGTGGGTTCTAGCCCACGAAAGCTTATGCCCAAATACATTTGTTAGTCTCTAAGGTGCCACAAGGCCTCCTCGTTGTTTTTGCTGATACAGACTAACAGGGCTGCTACTCTGAAAAGAGAGATGACAGAACGCACAGCTGCACGTCCATCTACTCACCCCATCCCTTGTAGGAAAACCTGAAATGTTAGCCAGCACCTTCCTCCTCACCATCGCCTTCCCCAGCATTATCAGTGGGCATCATTTTGGCTTCTCCCAAAGACCCCGTTTCCTTTTCCTCCCGCCCCAGGCCGGGATGCAACGTTTATAATATGTTACGCTGACATTACCGTGTTTGATGCATATTTAGTAGGGGATTTCCCCCTTTTCCTTATTTGTATATTCTGACCTTACTAATTTTGGGCTGTCTTTCTTTTCTAGGTTCTCAATGATTTTAACTTATTATTATATATATATTTGTTACTATGGCCCTTCTGTGGTTAGGTATCTGGGGAGGTATCTGATGTACGTGTGATGTACGTCAGTTACTTGCCATAACACTTTTGTGGCTGAATAATGTCCCTGTGGTTAAAACTTCCCCTTAAACACTTTATTTCCAGCTTCCCAGTACGCGGGGTTTTCCGTTGGGCCGTTTACCTGTGCAAAGTTGATAAATCTCAAGCCTTGTGCCCAGGGGCGGCTCTAGTAATTTCGCCACCCCAAGCAGGGCGGCACGCCGCGGGGGGCGCTCTGGCGGTCGCTGGTCCCGCGGCTCCAGTGGACCTCCCGCAGATGTGCCTGGGGAGGGTCCGCTGGTCCTGCGGCTCTGGTGGAGCAGCCGCAGGCACGCCTGCGGGAGGTCCACCGGAGCCGCCTGCCGCCCTCCCAGTGTCTTGCCACCTCAAGCGCGCGCTTGGCGCGCTGCGGTCTGGAGCTGGCCCTGCTTGTGCCAACTTGCTAAAGCTAATGTTTACCAGGATACAGGCTGGTACGTTCCTTGCATTACTGCTGAATATAATGCAAAGCTGAATATAAGAAAGGCAAGCTAGCCCACTGGGCTACAGTGTGTGTGTGGTGGGAGGGATGTGTGTGTGTGTGTGTGTGTGTGTGTGTGGTGGGAGGGGTGTGTGTGTGTGTATGTGTGTGTGGTGGGAGGGGTGGGTGGGGTGTGTGTGTGTGTGTGTGTGTGTTGGGAGGTGTGTGTGTGTGTGATGGGAGGTGTGTGTGTGTGTGTGTGGTGGGAGGTGTGTGTGTGTGCGTGTGTGTGTGTGGTGGGAGGTGTGTGTGTGTGTGTGGTGGGAGGGGTGTGTGTGTGTGTGTGGTGGGAGGTGTGTGTGTGTGCGTGTGTGTGTGTGGTGGGAGGGGTGTGTGTGTGTGTGTGTGGTGGGAGGGGTGTGTGTGTGTGTGTGTGTGTGGTGGGAGGGGTGTGTGTGTGTGTAGTGGGAGCTGTGTGTGTGTGTGTGGTGGGAGAGGTGTGTGTGTGTGTGGTGGGAGATGTGTGTGTGTGCGTGTGTGTGTGTAGTGGGAGCTGTGTGTGTGTGTGGTGGGAGGGGTGTGTGTGTGTGTGTGTTGGGAGGGGTGTGTGTGTGTGTGTTGGGAGGGGTGTGTGTGTGTGTGTGTATGTGTGTGGTGGGAGCTGTGTGTGTGGTGGGAGGTGTGTGTGGTGGGAGGGGTGTGTGTGTATGTGTGTGTGTGTATGTATGTGTGTGTGGGGGGTAGGAGCCATAGGGGGGAAGCTGCAGGGGCGGGGGGGCAGGTGAGCGATGCACGTTTTAAGCACTCCTGATGGGTTGTGCTCCCAGTCCTGGCCCCAGCCTGGCTGGGCTCCTGTGTGGCTGGGCTGGGAGTGGCAGCTCAGCGGGCAGCAGGGGCTCCTCCCGGGCGGAGGTGACAGACCGTGATGTGCACGGAATCCGCAAGCACACAAGGGCCTGGCGGGAAGCGGGCGGGCAGCAGAGCGGGGCACAGGGGGCAGGCGTCCGCCAGCTGGCAAGGCCCAACTGCCCATCCCCAGCACCTCCACCAGCACTCGCTTCCGCCACTGCTACCCCGGGTCTTCCCAGCACCCGCCCCCCCAGGGTCCTGCTGCTAGTGCCCAGCTTGGGACCGATTCCCGGCTGCTGGTTTCCATCTCCTGGCGTGCCAGCCCCAGCAGGGAGAGCCCTTTGCCAGCTGGGCGCTGTGACTCCTAACTCCACGCCAGCTTCCCCGCAGCTCTGGCTCCAAGGCCCCTCCGAGCACCATGCTGGGCCCCCAAACCTGCCCCCCAGCGCTCCCACGAGCTGTCCAGTGGGGCAAGGACAATCAGACCCCAACGCCTCTGTGGGCTTTGGAGATCTCAGGGCTAATAAATCAGGAAGCTGCGGGCAGGGACTGGTCCGGGCTCCGGGGAGGGAGGTGGAGGGAGGTTGTGAAAGCATCTGACTGTTTGTGGGGGGAACAGGCCAGACAGTGGCTCCATTGTGTGCCCTGTAGGAGAGGGGCTGAATGAGCTTCCAGCCACACAAAGGAGCTTTGACAATGGGGACTTCATTAGTATGCACAGGGACAAGTTAGCTGCCTCCTCTCGCATCACTCTGTCTCCCCCTCCATTGCTCTCTGCCGCCCTGTGTCACGCAGAGGTGAGCGAGGGAAGGAATTGGGGAGAACGAACGAGGGGAAATGGATGACAGCAGGCGAGGCCAGGCCACTTTTCAGTTCCTCTTTTGTTCGCCAGCTCCACGGAGCACAAAGCTTTCGTTGCGAAAAGAGAAAGATGGCAGAGCCCCCCTGCCTGGCCTGGCCTGGCCCACAGCAAACGGGGCTGAGTTTTGCACTGGGATTTTAAATGGCCACTTGTGTTTTCAAGGACGCCCGCAGCAGAAAAATCCCCTTCTTCTCCCATGTTGCAGCTAATATTTTCTCTGCAAAGGTATCTCCTCAAGGTGTGCATGGGCTGATGACGTGAGCACTGGTGAATGGGGAAAGGACGCCTGGGTCTTTGCCTGTCTCTGCCACTGACTTGCTCCATGACCCTGAGCTGAGCTCTTCCATGCTACATGTGTGGTGCTTCCCTGGAAGGACCAGAGAAACCATGAGACAAATTGTACTGACCACGGCAGGGGCGGCTCTAGGCACCAGCAAAACAAGCTGGTGCCTAGGGCGGCAAAATGTAGGGGGCGTCCCCTGCCGCCGGGGAGGGCGGGAGGCTGGGCCGGCGGACCTGCCGCAGACATGCCTGCGGGAGGTCCACCGGAGCCCCGGGACGAGTGGACCTGCCGCAGGCATGACTGCGGAGGGGGCGCTCGTCCCGCGGCTCGGCTGGACCTGCCGCAGGCATGACTGCGGCGGGTCCCCTCTTCCCGCGGCTCCGGTTGACCTGCCGCAGTCATGCCTGCGGGAGCTTAACCGGAGCCGCGGGAAGAGGGGACCCGCCGCAGGACCGGGGAAGGGCGGCGCAGCGCACCGCGCTGCTTGGGGCAGCCTGATTTCTAGAGCCGCCCCTGGACCACGGGCCATTGACTTCCTCACCAGCTTCTGCTCACTTGACCTGTCTCTGCCTGGGCTACCTCAAATCAACTCAACACCCAGAGTAGCTTCAAACAATCGACACCCAAACTGCCACCAAGTGCTTCCTTATTCCCTCCTGATGTGGAATTTTCTCCTGAGTGACACTGCCTTCAGGGTGTACAGAAGGTAGATCATCCCAGGCCAGCCTGATCTCTCTCTTTGAGAAGAGAACTGGTTTTTTTAGACAAAGGAAATGCAGTAGATCTGATCTCCCTGGATTTCAGTAAGGCATTGGATATAGTTACACAGGGAAATTATTAGTTGGGAAGATGGGAATTAATATGAGAACTGAAAGGTGGTTAAGAAACTGGCCAAAAGGGAGATTATAATGTGTCATACTAAAAGGTGAACTGTCAGGCTGGAGGGGGGTTTCTAGTGGACTTCCTCAGGGATCGGTCTTGGGATCAATCCTATTTAACATTTGTATTAATGGCATTTGCACAAAAAGTGGGAGTGCGCTAGTAAAAGTTGTGGATGACACACAAAGTTGGGAGGCATTGCCAATACGGAGGAGGACCGGAATATCGTACAAGAAGATCTGGATGACTTTGAAAACTGGAGTAATAGAAATGGGATGAAATTTAATAGTACCAAGTGTGAGGTCATGCACATAGTGACTAACAACAAGAATTTTTGCTATAAGCTGGGGACTTATCAGTTGGAAGTGACAGAGGAGGAGAAAGACCTGAGTGTATTGGTTGATCACAGGATGACTATGAGCTGCTAATGTGATGCAGCTGTGAAAAAAAGGCTAATGCAGATCTAGGATGCATCAGGTGAGGTATTTCCAGTAGAGACAGGGAAGCGTTAGTACCATTATACAAGGCGCTGGTGAGATCTTATTTGGAATACTGTGCGCAATTTTGGTCTCCCATGTTCAAGAAAGATGAATTCAAACTGGAACAGGGGCAGAGAAGGGCTACTAGGATGATCTGAGGAATGGAAAACCTACCTTATGAGGGGAGACTCTCAGAGCTTGGCTTGTTTAGCCTAACCAAACAAAGGCCAAGGGGAGAAATGATTGCTCTCTATAAATACATCAGGGGGCTAAACACCTGGGAGGAAGAGGAGTTACAGGATTTAGGTTAAGCACCAATGTGGACACAAGAACAAATGGATATAAGCTGGCCACCATCATGTTTTGACTTGAAATTAGGTGAAGGTTTGTAACTGTCAGAGGAGTGAGGTTCTGGAACAGCCTCCCAAGGGGAGCAATGGGGACAAAAAACCTACCTGGCTTCAAGGCTGAGCTTGATACAGTTATGGAGGGGAGGGTGTGATGACGCTGCCTACGGTGGCATGTAGCCGATCTGTGACTGCGAGCAGCAAATATCTCCAACGGCCGGTGAAGGGACACTAGATGGGGAGGGCTCTGAGTTACTACAGAGAATTCTTTCCCAGGTGTCTTTGCGGTGAGTCTTGCCCACATGCTCAGGGTCTAACTGATTGCCATATTTGGGGTCAGGAAGGAATATTTCTCCTGCTCAGATTGGCAGAGACTCAGGGTAGGGGGGGGGTTGCCTTCCTCTGCAGCATGGGGCATGGGCTATTTGGTGGTTTAAACTAGAGCAAATGGATTCTCTGTAACTTGGAGTCTTTCGATCATGATTTGAAGTCTTCAGTCACACAGCCGGAGGTTAGGGGTCTATTTCAGGAGTGGGTGAGGTTCTGCAGCCTCAGATGTGCGGGGGATCAGACTAGATGATCACAATGGTCTCTTCTGGCCATAAAGTCTGAGTCTATGAGGTGCAAGATTGGCAAGACTGAGGCTGGAACAGGGTTTATGGATTCATGGCTTCTAAGGCCAGAAGGTGATCGCCCAGTCTGACCTCCTGCATGTCACAGGCCATAGGACATCCCTGAATTAATTCCAGGTTGAACTGGAGAAGATCTTTTAGAAAAACATCCCATATTGACTGAAAAATTGCCAAGGATGGAGAATCCCCCACAGCCTTTGGTACATTGTTCCAATGGTGAATGACCCTCACTGCTAAAAACTCACACCTTATTTTCAGCCTGAATTTGCCTGTCTTCATCTTCCAGTCATTAGATCTTGTTCCCCTTTGTCTGCTGGACTGAAGAGCCCATAATCAAATTTCTGCTCCAAGGTACATACAGACCATGATCAATTCCCCCCTTAACCTTCTCTTTGTAGAACTAAATAGATTGAGCTCCTGGAGCCTCTATTATGAGGCAGGTTTTCCAACCCTGGTATCATTCCTGTGGGTCTTCTCTTAACCCTCTGCCATTTCATAAAATATCCTGGTTGGAAGGGACCTCAGGAGGTCATCTAGTCCAACCCCCTGCTCAAAGCAGGACCAACACCAACTAAATCATGTCAATGTCCTGCTTGAAAGTTCACATTCATAGAATCATAAAATATCAGGGTTGGAAGGGACTCCAGGAGGTCATCTAGTCCAACCCCCTGCTCAAAGCAGGACCAATCCCCAACTAAATCTTCCCAGCCAGGGCTTTGTCAAGCCGGGCCTTGCGTCTGCGGCAGCCAGCACAGACCTCAATGCTGCTTCAGGGTGGGCTCCATCAGCTCCTCACCACACTGCTTAGTAGCATTAAAATCAGGACCAGACCATTGTGTACCCCCCTCCCCAGCTGTGTGCCGAACCCCCAGAGACCAGAAAGCGGAGCACTAATGACCACAAACAGTCCTCACACGCTCCTCGGGAGGTTCAACACCCTGTGCTTTATTCACAGTGTCTTATAAGGGGTGTGTGTCGCCCGAGAAGGCTTTCCCCAAGCTTCTATCTACCCACTAGGTGCAGGGCAAGAGGTTGGGGAGAGATCCCACTGCTTTGAGATCCCGGGTGTCTTTGCCCTGCCTGCACTTCCCCCAGCTGATGAACTGAATCCCTCTGTTAACTGGTTAATCACCCCATCCTTAATCAGTATCTCCCGTCAGGCCCCTGCAGGGAAGTTTAGGGAGTGAGGCTACTCCCACCCTGTCACAGAGCTCAGCTGGGGAGAATGGAGAGCGGGTGAAACTCGTTTTGTGCAACAAAAAAGCCTGGCTCCCCAACCCAGCAGAGCCAGAGTAAAACGACCCTGGACGAGGAGTCACTGAGGCCTGAAACGCCTTAAGGCAGAGTGGGGATAATCGAGGAATTGAAACCCTCTTTCAAGATGCCCATAGACACGTGGCGTCTCCAGAAATCCCCGGGGAGGAAGCCTGGGACTGGAACATCCTTTCTGAGGCTGAGGGACCCACAGAACCAGAGACAAGACAGACCTGTGCAGTCATCCAGGCCAGCGTGGAATCATTCCTTCCCCAGGCCGGTTTCAAATGACCCAGCTGATGGATGCAGCATAGTTGCAGCCGAGTCGGTTCCCGGATGTTAGGGAGACGGGGTGGGGGAGGTAATAGCTTTTACTGGACCCACCTCTGTTGGTGAGAGAGAGGGGTTCTCCTGTCACTGTGGTTAATCCACCTCCCCAAGGGGCAGTCATTAGGTTGATGGAAGAATTCTTCCATCCGCCTGGTGCTGTCTACACTGGGGGTTAGGCTGGCTTAACTATGTCACTCGGGGTGGGGGGGACTTTTCACACCCCTGAGCGATGTTGCTGGGACAACGTGACTTTTTAGTGTAGACCTGGCCTGAGCGATGTCTCCAGTGTAGACAAACACCCTTCAGTGGCTGTTGACTAACTAGCAGGGGGCACATGTTGGGGATTCCTTCACTGCACAGGCCAGGGGCTCCTTACATCCCTTCATCCACCCCATAGCTCCCTGGGTGTCACCCTCACATCCCCCTCTATTGCAGGGACCCCCTGCAACTGCCCCAGCCTGGCTGTACCGGAGTCACCCGACCTTTCTGAAAACGGGGATGATAACGCATCAGGGTTCAGATTCTCCTTGCCAGGAGGGGTATGTCTACCCTGCATTCACGGGGTGCGGCTGCAGCTCATGTGGACACACCCGAGCTAGCTTAAATGGAGCGAGCGAGGGATCCAGAGCAGGAACGCTGCGGCAGCATGGGCCCCAACGTGGCTGTATAAGCCCTCCGGGAATCCTAGGTCGCTGCCATGGTTTCACTGCTCCTGCACCCGAGCTAATAGATTACAGCTAATGTGAGTTTGTCTACCCGAGCTGCAAGCCCAACCTGTGACTGGAGCTTTGTCTGTCTTTTATTGTGTGTTCGTACAGCGCCTAGCGCAATGGGAAGCCCAATCGTCCCTGGTTTTGCTGGAGGTCTCAGAGAGGCAGCTGGTGGGGCTCTATCTATCTGCAGAGCTGAGTAAGTCCGTAAGCAACCCCTGCTCCTAATTGTTTCTTAATGAACAAATAGTGCTACAACAACACTCCAAACAACCCTCCCACACTGTGGGGTGGGTTTCATTGCCCGGCCTCTCGGAGGAGCCTAATGATTCCTCAGCTCTCCACGAGGTCTTTCAGAGGTCGCTTTATTGTCACTGATTTGTAGCTTCTAAGTTCAGCTGGGGACCAATGTGATCAGGGGCGGCTCTAGACATTTCGCCGCCCCAAGCACGGCGTCATGCCACAGGGGGCGCTCTGCCGGTCGCCTGTCCTGTGGCTCCAGAGGACCCTCCGCAGGCATGCCGCCGAAGGCAGCCTGCCTGCCGCCCTCGCGGCGACCGGCAGAGCGCCCCCCGTGGCATGCCGCCCCAAGCACGCGCTTGGCATGCTGGGGCCTGGAGCCGCCCCTGAATGTGATCATCTTGTCTGACCTCCTGTGTAACACTGACCAAGTAAACGAGACCTGAATTTCTACTGTAAACACACACACAAACTAAGCAGAATACACTTCTTATGGGGGGGAGGGAAACACAGTTTCCAGCTTTTAGCCCCAATCAGGAGAACTGGAAACATACTGGGGGGGGGGGGGGGGGTTAAATGAAAACTGAAATTGCCACCTAATCACATGACTCCAGGAGCTGTGGTATTTCTTGCTTTGAGCTCCAGAGATTCCCAGTTCAATCTTTGGTACGTCAGCCAGAATGGCAGTCATCCATCCCGATTGCTCTTTGTACATGGAAAATCCCCATAGCGACTAGCATGCTCCTTGATATAATAGGCTAAAATATATTTACGTAAATCGGTATTTTAGCTTCCTGCTCTTTGCTTATTCATCTGTTTGCTTGGAGATGGTGTAGTTGGGCCACGAATCGCCAATCAGCTCCATTTACGTGACAGAATCGGCTAACCTAATTCCAGCCCTTTGCTTGGATTGTTTTCAGGCGTTTGAGATGGTAAGAGGCACTGATTTATAGCACAATACGGGCGCCTAATCAATCCCAGTAATACTTTTACTCTCTTCTACATCGCCACCCGCCTGCGGATGTCAAACCACAGACGCTTGTTTATTACGATTCGCAGCTGCCTCCTCCCATGACCCAGGCACTTCTTATTTTACAAAGAGGAAAACTAAGGCACAGAGAAGGGGAAGTAACTTTTCCCAGGACACACCCTGAGAGAACCAGGGACCGACCTCAAGAGCCCGGGCTTCTGGCCTGTGCGCTCACAAACGGGACACCCAAGGCGTTGCAAAGCAAGGAGTCCACAAATGGGGTCAAATGTTCAGGCCACATCCCCCCACGCGGCCGGCGTGCAATTCGTTTGATGGCCTCAGCCTCACAGCGGGAGTTGGTGGGGATCAGGCACTTTTAAAACTCTGATTCTTGAACAGGCGCTGAGCCCTTGAAAATGCAGCCTAAGTGCATGCGACAGCTGCCAACTCGGCTGGCCCCCCAGGGACTGAAGTGGGGAGCCGAGGACTAAAAGCAGGAGCTGCTATAACTTGAACCAAAGAGCCAAGCTGCTGCAGCTTGCGGCTGTAACAATTTATATGCTCTGTAGATCGGCCCGGAGGGGGACCTGGCTGTCACACATTCTCCCCACTGGGTTACACAGGCATCCGTTTCCCCTGGCTGGTTTGTTTTCAGAGGCTGTCGCGCTCCGTCGCTGGAAGCAGGGGCTGCTGATTTATGCTCTTGGTTTGGTTTCGACTCCTCTCAGACCAGAGAACATGATCTGACCCTAATCCACTCCTTATCCTTGGGCAGGTGAGCTGCGTATTAGAGACAGCGCCGTCTCAAACCCCGTGTCCTAACACACACACCGCTGCCCTGGCAGTGCAAAGAGGGCGCCCCGCTGGAGGTGATCCTATGCCACACTGGGGATCTGTTTGGGGAGTAAAACGGGGCCGCAAGGGGGAAACACCATGGAGGGGAGGAAGTGGTAGGTGCGGTCCCAGCAGTTACAGCCAGAAGCATTGGGAGGAAAGTCAGCAAAGAGAAATTTAGGCTGAACTGTCATGGAAATCTTCTGAAGAGTGGGATCTACCTGTCTATCACCATACAACCCTATCTATCTATCTATCTATCTATCTATCTATCTATCTATCTATCTATCTATCTATCTATCTATCCCCATACACACCCATCTGTCTCTCTAGCTATCCAACCCCATCTGTCTATCTACCCAGCCCCATCCACCCCTCTCTCTCTCTCTATCCCTGTACACACCCACCTCTCTCTCTCTGGCCATAGAACCTCACCCAGCAATTTCTGCATCAGTTGTTAGCGTCGGGCTGTAGGAATCCCTGAGGGAGGTTCTCTGGCCCGTGCTCTGCAGGAAGTCGGACGAGATGATCAGAATGGGTCTTATCAGCTGTGACCAGTCCCTGTTGCCAATGCTGTGGGAGCCTTTGGAAACATTCATGTACGGGTGCTGTCCAGCGAGGCAGGGAAGAGTCACTGTCCCCTGTTCACTCTCTGTTGCCCTGCAGCTGATGTCCCCATCTACACCCACATGGAGGGGGTGTGAAACACAACTAGGACTCGTTCCACACTGCAACGTGGGAGCCTTGGAGGCAATCTCAGAAAGAGCCGACCTCAAAACAACCAGGGATTTTTTCCCAGATAAACCCATGAAAGTTCGGCTCTTTATCAGAAACGCTTGGCTTTGGGACATCGGCAGAACGCAACCCTGCTCCCATGGAGCTAACAGTCCTGCCCCGATTTGTACCCATGCAAAGGGATGGGAAATGCTAAGAGCCACTCTGAGTTCATGATCGAAATAGACAAGCCAGGAAGGGGTATTACACCCACTTCACAGAAGGGAAACTGAGGCACGGGGTGACCATGTGACTTAGCTCAGGCGGGGGCTGAGAATTAAACATGGATTCCCTGAGTCCCAGACTAGTGTCTTAACTACAATGGCAGCTTTCCTTTCTGCTAAAGGTCTTCCTTGAGTTCATATACTTTAAAAATGTAGCGCCGAGATCCTGAGCAAATACAAAAAGTCCGACTGAACAGACACTTTTCTAAACCACGCGCTTCCTCTGCCCACCCCACCCCCGCCCCGAGATATTGATGCGCCTCCTGATCCTCTCCCCTCCTGTCTTCCATTCTTGGCTTGGCACTGTCTGTCAGCCCCCGCTCCCCCGAACCCCCGCCCAGCTTGCCAGTGTGCTCTGGGGGGTAGGGGCACAGGGCTGGGGCTGGGGAAACCGGGGAGTTGTTCCACTCCCTTCTTGTGAGAATGTGAGCAAGGCCCACCCTGCTTTGGGCCTCAGTTTCCCCATGTGTATCATGAAGCACTCGGAGGGCTAGGGATTCTAAGGGCCAAATCTAATGACCATAATAACCACTTCTTCCCCATCCATAACCCCATGCCCTTTCCACACGCCCGTCCTGCCCGGTCTACACTCTACACTCTTCAAGGCAGTGGATGTGTTTGCCTCTGCCAAGTCCATATATGCAGCTATGCAAGTAATTTGTCTGTCTGGCTATGATACTTATCTGGCCCACATCACCCTAGTGTCTGGGCACCTCATAATCATTCCTGTATTCCCCCTCACAGCCCCCCTGGGAGTCAACACAGGGCCATTATCCCCACTATACAGATGGGCAAACTGAGGCACAGGGAGATGAAGTGAGCTCCTTTCTGTCTGTTCGGAGCCAGCTCACACCCATAAGAGCTGCCCTGCACTCCCCGTCCGTTCTCTGTGTGCTGCTTCCACCTGCATCCTTGCTGCCCCCCTTGTTGGGGATGGTTTTGCAGACAAAGGGCTGCAAGGGCTAAGAGGATGCTGCCCTTTCTTGGTGCTGGGGGTGGGGATTCTGTCAGACACGGGAAGCAAGAAAAGCTCAGCCCAGTGGCACGAGGAAGGCAGTGAAAACCCAAAGGACACAGAGACACAGGATGCCCAGAGCAACGATCTGCTCGGAGCCAGCACAGAGCTGGGCCACCAGCTATTAGGGGTGGCAAGGAGGCCACATGCCCTGGTTCAGCACCTCTGCTCAGCACCATGTCCTGCCAGGTCTGCCCTCTCTGCCCCGGCTCCCAGGGTCCAGCCGAATCTGTCCTGCTCTTCACAGCCCTTTGTGGGACCAGTGAGAATACACCCCAGCTCACAACCAGGACCTGCCATGACAGCTATGGTACAACGGAGTCAGGAAGCAACAGGGGGGCAGGGAGGGGTGGGGGAGGAGAGGGCTCATAAGTGCAGGAAGCAGAATGGTCATAGGGGCTAGAGCGAGACTGTGGAACTCATGGCCACTGGAAAAAAGAGGCCGCAGGCCTTACTCTGCTCAGGACTACAGGCAAACTGGTTTCTTCAACTGCACTTTCCCTTGATACGTTTTACACACACTCAAGCAACAAACCCCGCCACCACAGAACACCCACCCACTCACACAGCACCCAATATAACACAAGATTTTGTACAGCCTTGGTAAGAAAGAAGATTTTTTAAGTATCTGTGAGGTGCTCAAGTGCAATAAATAGATAGATAGATAGAGGGGGTGTATGGGGATAGATAGATGGATAGATAGATAGATAGAGGGGATGTATAGGGATAGATAGATCGATGCTCCTGTACGGTTATGGGGTATGAACTGTATCGGTGCAAGAGCCCTCTCCTCTGCATTCTCTCTCAGTCGGAGCAGGCTCCGACGCTCCCTCCCATCACTCACCTGTATCACAAATGCCCTTTCTCTCTTGTCTTTGCATCTCCCCCTGCACCACCACATCCTGCCCATTTTTTTTATTTAACTCTGTGCGGCCCACCCTCTTGCCTTCTCCCCACTAACAATCTCCACCACTGCAGGACTTCTCAAGCGGGTGTCACAGCCCAGGCGGGGGGTGGGGGGAGGGAGTAGGTGTCAGAGGTCATGACCAGCCTCCCCATCACAAATTGCTAAATGGGAGGGGTGTCGCTGCTAGATCCCAGCTGGGTGCAGCGGGGGGAGTACTGGCGGAGTCCTGCCATGGAAAAGTCTGGAAGCCAGTGGACTAATGCTCTGTGTGTCTCTTTCTTGTCTGCTTGACACCCTGTTATTTCTGGTCCTGCGTGTGACTCGTTACTCCAGCGTGTAAGACGTCATGGGATCAGCCCCTGAGATTTTCAGCTCTTCGGGGCAGGGGGCAGCCTGGGCAGAGCTGGGTTTATGCCCCGCGCTCTGCTAATGCGTCATACGACAGGCAGAAGGACTCTCCCAGCAGGTTTGGCTATGTGTTGTCAATCGTTTACCCCAGCGTTTCCCTCTTGGTTTTTTTTCTGCCTGCAAATGAACCCCAAACAGATGCAGATTTTTTTATGCTTTGATTCACAAGTGCTCCTTGCCCGGCTTATGCAAAGGAAGGTCCTTCTATGGGCATATGGGGGTAAATTTCCCTCCAGTTATTGACTAGATGTGCATTGAGTCACATGATGTTGCTTGTGCTACCTGATTGGATGTGGCTAGGAGTCTATAGCCTCCAGTCTCTCACTTTCTCTACCCATTTATTGTCTCTTGTCTTATAGTTAGGTTGGGAGCTCCTTGGGGCAGGGACTGTCTTTTTGGTTTGGGTTTGTACAGCACCTAGCGCCATGGGGCCCAAGGCCATGATAATTTCACCCTGTCTTGGCATCTGGCAAGCGTTTAAGGATTATTCCTCACAAGCTGCCCATGAGGTAGGGGAACGGTTATTAATGACTAATTATTGGTAATTAGTTATTGTCATTCCCTTTTTACACAGGGATGGAGGAGCAGATTCTCAAGAGCTCAGCAGCACCCTGCCAGCTACAATCTTGTCAACACTAAGCCTTTAAAAATCATGAACTGCCCCCTGCCCCAATCACTAGATTGGCTTAAAAATTATGAGAATAAAATAATAATAATAATACATTGGTGGTTTCTGTTTATTTGCCTTCTGGGTTGTAAGCCTTTCGGGGCTGCAATGTTCAGCTTTTCTCCCCAACCGTGAGAGTTAGAAACTTTAATACTGAATAACAGCTGAGAGGCTCGTGTCATCACCTGACTCCAGGAGCTGGGGCTTGAAGAAAAGCAGCGAGTAAACGTGAGACTTGGGATAAAATCACCAGAGTCAGCAATAGCACCCACCGTGCTGCATCTAAAAATCTGGCCCCAGTTGTTGAGAATTAACTGGCCCAGGCTCACGGAGGGATCCAGAGGAAACCTGAGTTATCACTTAGTGCCTGAACCACTGACCATCCTTCCTCCTTCTGGGACTGAAGACTCCTGGCAGAATAATGATCGGGGGATTCTCTGATTTGCTCACACCTACCCCTGTTTCACAGGGGAATACAGGCATCTGTGACTAGGGTACCCGGTCCCCAGCCCTGGGTTCAAACAAAATCCCACTGGCATGAATGACTAGCACATAGGAACCAGAGGACGTGAAGAGTAGCTAGGACCCAGTGCTCATACAACAATCAAGGCACTGGAACTGCCTCACCCCGACCAGGGCTTTGGAACCAGGAAGCAGACCCTGCAGGGGTCCACAATAAAGTCCCAATGTGGGCTTATAAACCACCTTTCACCTGGGTGGTTATCTCAAGAGAAACCATTCGCGCGGCAGCAGAAATGAGCATGGTGGGGCTGGCATGTCTGTATAATGCCTCCCAGCATGATGGGGTCGTCGATACGTAGAATTTAAAGCCGGAAGGGACCATTCGATCATCTAGTCTGGCCCCCAGCATATCACAGGCCAGGAACTTTCACCCAATTCCTCCTGCCTTTTGCCCAGTAACTTGTGTCTGGCTAATGCATCTCCTCCAGAAAGGCAGCCAGGCTTAGTTTGAAGATATCAAGAAATGCAGCATCCCCACTTGTGTTGGAGTTCGTCCCAAGGCCGAACCACCCTCCCAGTTAGAAATTTGGGCCTAATTTCTAACAGGTATTTATCCGTCAGCCACTGGCTCTGAGTCGGCCTTTCTCGCCTCGATCAAAGAGACCATTAGCACCCATTATTCTCTCCCCGGGAAGCAGTCCTACAGTGTCATCACGTCACCTCTCCACCTTCTCTTTGATCAGCTAAACAACCGGCGCTCTGTACGGCTCTCACAAGAAGGCGTTTCCAAATGGTTTGCACGGCCCTTTTCTGCCCCCTCTCCACCTTTGCAGCCCAGGCAGGAGGGCAGTCGGCAGCTGGGCACCTGTTTCTGAGCAATTCGGATCTCCTGGGCACATAACAGCGTATCCGACTCCCCCAGGCATCATGCCTCAGGGAGGTGGGGCCTTTACGGGGGTGGGCTTCTCCCTGAACAAGGAGACGGTGGATGCTTTTGTAGCATAAGGGCCGAGCAGGGAGTCTAGAGAGCTGGGTTCAGTTCCTGGCTTTGCCACAGGTTCCCAGGACAGACTTGGGCCCTTTCCTTAATCTCTCCCCTTCAGCTGTCAAGTGGGGAACATAATCTCTCCTCTGCCAGTGGGTTGTGAGCGCGTTGGGGTCCCTCTCTCATGAGGTGACTGTGCAGCACCCGAGGGAGCCCCTGCTCTTGGCTGGGGGGGTCCCCTAATAATTGTGTCGTTACCCAGCTGGATCGAGCCAATTGTTGGCAGCCTGGAGGCAATTTAACGGCCTCATTAACGAACTACGGCCCCAACCCTGCGCTTGTCACTCCATCACACGGAGGGGCGAGGGCAGGCGGTAGCCATCGCGACGCAGGCAGGGCTGGGTAATGAGGGCAGCGGTTTTCTAGCTGCCTGTCTCCAGCTGCTGGGCCCGCGTCAGGTGCAAAGAGAGGGGAAGGGGCTGCGAGTGGAGGAGGTGATGGGGGGAGCCCAGGGCGCCTGCTTCGGGGCTCCCGTGTGGGCAGATGCCGAGCAGGCTCCAGGTGGCGGGTTCTGCAAATTCCGAGCTGCAGGACCGGATTCCACCCCCCACCCGCTGCGGTGGCACCTACTTATCAATCAGCGCCCGCTCCCTGCTGCGAAAGGAATCCCAGCCCGACAAGGAGGCCGCGCTGGGGTCGGCCATACGGGCCAGGGACAGATCCCGTTCCAGCGGCGCAGAATGCCAGGCTGGCAGAGGGCAGTCAGGGAGGGCTGTCTGGTGGGATCCCAAAGAGATATTGATTTGCAGGAGATTTTTGTCGTGAATGAGGGACTTTCCACTCTTTGCCTGCACGTCAGAGAAAAGTTTGATTCTCTCTACTGGTTTTGCTATATTCTCTCTTACATCCCTTTACGCCTCCCTCTCTCTCTGGCCCTGATCCTGCTCTCATTTACCCCAGTATAAAGCAGGATAGATCCCACGGAAATGCACCTCAGTGTAAAACCAGCACAAGCACAATCAGAATCAGCCCGTCTCTTTCTCTCTCTCTGCCTACCATCATCCTGGCATCTGACTGGCATCCAAGTCCGTTTAGGAGATTTCTGTGCAGGGTTCGGGCGAGAGGCAGGGTAACACCAGCTGAGCAGCAGCACCCATGAAGAGTCCCGGCCATCAAATCAGAGCGCAACGCAGAACCATCCCCTGCTCCGCCTTCACCCCAGTTAGGAACGGATCCTGCCCTTACCTTGAGCCCCGAGGAAGAGGGACACTTTGCAGGCTGGGTCCACGTTGGCTGGACGGGTGGTGGAACCTGAGATGAAAACGACCCGATCCCCCTTCGCCCGGTCGGAGCGGTGGTGTGCAAAACTTTCTCACGCTGTGAGCCGAGCCGGGTAAAGTTGGTGCCCTGAAGTGCCAAGGTTCAGCTGCAGTGGCGCGGGGGCAAGGGCTCTTAAGTGCTGTTTCCACAATCAGATAAGAGGCTCTGAAAAGCCTGGGTCTCCCATCTATTTCATGCCTCCTTTTTTTTTTTTCTTCCCCTCTTACAAAACTTTGTCCAAGTTCAATTGAATGAAAGGATTATTTTTTAAAAGGAGGGGGCGGCAAAGGGAGTTGATTGACAGCCCCGAGGGCCCTATCGCGGAAGGATGGGGTTGGCACCGATTGGAGGGGCCCGGGGGGGGGTGGTGGTGGGAGGAGCTGGGGAGTGTGAAAGAAAAAGGGAAAGAAAGAAAGAAAAAGAACTGGCAGTGAAAGGTGGGAGGCAACGGGCGGGAGAGGGAGGATGGAGAGTGAAAGTTTGAGAGGAAAGTTAATGAGGTGGAAATCAATCCCTCACTCAGATAGGGTCACATTACCGCTCCCAGGGAGAGGGGGGGATGGAGAACAGCGCAGTCCCCAGTCCCCGGAGAGCTTTGTGGATTTAAAGGGCGCAGGAAGCCAGGCTGAGCAGGTCCCAGGGCCAGGCCCCGTCTGTTCGCACCGGTGTCAGTTAACGCAGTAGCAAGGCCCTGCAGAGCGGTGCTGCGCCGGCGTAATGCGGGGCGTCACCTTGGGGCTTAGCACCAGGTCAGTTACACCCAGGCAGCCACCTGGGTGAGCATCCCCAGACTGGAGGCAGGTTCCGGACGGCGGGCGTGGAGGGAAGGTGGGCAGGACGGGCTGGGAATCATTCACAGGGCCTGGCTCTCCCCTGCCCTGGCACCTTGCACAGCTGTTTATACCAGGGGGCGGTGATCCAAAACGCCACCCGCCTGCATCTTATGTACACCTTGGCATCGCTCTGGAAGCACAAAGGGGCCTTAAGGTGGGTATGATCCGCCGTGACAGCCCCAAACACGCCAGAATCATGAGATTGGCTTGAGATTTGTATTTATTCATTTTTTTTTAAAGAATACATGTTGGGTTCGATCCATTGGGTCTCCGGTTTCTGAGCCTCCAGGGTCACGTTCTCCGGCTCTTTTCTGCAGCCAGCAGGGCTAGAGATTTACTTAAAAGAAAAGAAAAGAAAAAAAACCCGAGACAGCTGAGATTCTCCCATCATGCCTTGACTCCAGGAGCTGGGGCTTTATGTAAAACATCCAGTATTGCAAGACGTGTGGTAAAGTCGTGGAATCTGGAAACACTGTGGGATGGCAACGGAGGCCCCCTTTATGCTGCCAGAGCGGCGTTAGTGGAACTAAGGATCAGGCCCTGCCGTTCTGACCTGGTACCATCTCGCACTCACCTGGCACTGGGGTAAATGATGGCCCCCGGGGAGGGGAACGAGGTCCATGGGGGTTTAAGGTCAGAAGGGTCCATTCTGCATAGGCGCTGAGTTTTATTTTTCCCTGGGGTGCTTCACCTCTGCCCCGCCCTGAGGCCCCGCCCCTGCGCCGCCTCCTCTCCTGAGGCCCCGCCCTCCCGCTGCCTCTTCCCGCCCTGCTCCAACCCCTTCCCCGAGGCCCCCTGCCTGCTCTCCGCCCTCCCCCAAGTGCCTCCCCCAGCCGCCAAACAGCTGATCGGTGGCCTCGCAGGACAGCTGTGGCTGGTGGGTGCTGAGCACCAGCCCTTTTTTCCACGGGTACTTGAGCCCTGGAGCACCCACGGAGCTGGCACCTAAGCCATTGGGACCCTCGAGTCTGACCCCTGGATTACCCAGGCCAAAGACTCTCACTGCGACTCAGTCAGGGGGCTGGGAGTTCTGATCAGCACTTGGATAGCGAGGGGGCCCTGCTCTGAATTTGTGCTTGGGGTGGGGGTGGGAGGAACTTGGTTAAAGATTCCTTGGTTAAATCAAGTTCTGCTCTTTCCTGGGCTGCCCCCCCCTCCATGGGCAGGGAGCCCCACTCTCACCCAGGGAAAACCTCCAAACAGGTCACATGCCCCATCCTGTTCTTAAAGAGACAGTTCCCATTCACCGGCTTACAGAGATTAGAAGGGCCATTCCCACAATGACTCCAGGGATCTGACACCAACAGTTAACCATACAAGCACCTTTTCTTGCCATCACCCGGTCTGAACCCAGAACCACCCAATCCACAGCACAGCACTCATCCCCCGCGGGAGTAATCGGCACCAGGGGAAGCGTTCGGTAAGCGTGAATGTGGACCAGCCCAGACAGGGAGGCAAAGCTCTCACTCTGCCAGCTCGTTACACAAGCGTTTGTTGGGCAGCAAGTGTGGAGATTCTTGGTTTTGCTTCCTGGCTCTGGGTGCAGGTTACGGGCCAGACAGCGCCACCGGCCAGTGGCCCCCTGAACCTGGGACTGCTGCAAGGCCAAGCAGGAGCTGCTGCTATTGGACGCAAAGTACCAAATCTCTTAGTGTAGAAGCTGAAGCAGAGTCACAAACGTTTAGCTGCTAGGGAGTGAGCTGCAGCAGCACCCGGTTTAAGAACATAAGAACGGCCAGACTGGGTTGGACCGAAGGTCCATCCAGCCCAGTGTCCTGTCTCCCGACAATGGCCAAGGCCAGGGGCTTCAGAGGGAATGAACAGAACAGGGAATCAGCCAGTGATCCACCCCCCATCGCCCATTCCCAGCTTCTGGCAAACAGTTTGGCGCATTTCTACCAAAAGGCAGCGGAAGAAGAGCCACTGCTTTGTCTGAGACCTGGGGAGTTATCCCCAAGACAGGAACGTGGGCTGCGACTGGCCCAGGGTGTGGATTAAACCTCAGGGCTGCTGGGCTTACAGCCGAGTGCTTCTTTCCCTCGGCAAAGTGCAATACAGAGGAGGCTCTGCCTCCAGCTGGAGCTTCTGGCAACATCAGGAGACGGTGTTGGCCCGCTGCAGCGGGTGTCGTGGTTGGTAACACTGTAAAGGCAAAGCTTGGGGGAAAGGTGACTTTGGCCCATAACCCGTTTGGTTGTGTGAGCATGTCCGGTACCACACAGAGAAGGTGGTGTGAATGGCACCTATCTATGGGTGCAGTAGAACTGCTTTGCCCCCAGCTTTCTACCTCCCAAGGTCTGCTAGCCCTTCTCAGACGATTGAATAACAGGCCAGAGCTGGGGCTTAAAACCCAGCTGGGATTCCCAGCCAGCCGTGGGAAGCAGGTGTTACGTTTCACGGCGTAGCTTGCAGGAAGTTGGCAACGTATCACAACTTTATTGCTTAGAATTCAGACCGATCACAAACAGGCTGCTCCCCATGGGCGGCGGGTGAAGCCCCCTTTTGGGGGGTTGGCCTGCTGGCCCTGTAGCTTCCACCTGAAGGCCCCCTTCACCACCAGAGCCCTGGCCTGCCGGTGGCTGGAAGACCCCTGAGCAGCCAGCCGGCCCGACCCGCAGAGCACTGGGCCGCTGGCCGGCCCCAGTGCCAGTCACACCCCCAGGCTGGCCTGAGCAGTCCTGGCCATCGGCTGGAGCTGAGTCCCCACTGGCTTCAGGGAAGAGGGGGAGTGAGGACAGGGTCTCCCAGCGGAATATGGGTAGGACCATTGCCTGGGTTAGGGGAGGCTTGGCCTCCTATGGTACCCCCAGACCATGCTGCCCCCTTCCTCTATGCTGTCTGGATGCTGACCGACTCCAATCACATGCTTGATTCCCTCCGGAGCCCCTTCCCTCAGGATTTAAAGTGACCGATCATAATTTTAACACAGTTTTCAATACACCACAACAGTAGCCAGAAAAACCCCATGCTCTTGTCTACATGCACTGACTTAGCCCCTTACATCTGAGGAGCTCAATGCCCATGACAAGCACTCACTCATTAACCCCTGCAAGCCCTCCTGTGAGGCAGGTATTATTACTCTCATTGTACAGATAGGGAAACTGAGGCACAGAGCGGGCAGTGACTTGCCTAAAGTCACCTGACGAGTCAGTGGCAGAGCCAGGAAAAGAACCCAGGAGTCCTGACTCTCAGGCCTGGTCTACAGTTAACATTTGGATTGACCTAGCTACATCGCTCAGGGATGGGAAAAATTCCCACCTCTGAGTGCCATAGTTAAACCCACGTAGACCCACCTAGGTCAGTGGAAGAATCGGGGAGATAGATTACCTACATCATTGGGAAAACCCCTTCTGTTGCTGTAGTAAGTTTCTATGCTACGGCTCTGTACAGCTGCAGCGCCGTAGCTGTGTGCTGTAGCGGCTGTCGTGTAGACACGCCTGTAGTCACACTGCTCTCTTGGGCGAGTCAGTCAGCTCCAAAGTAATTGTTAATGAATTGGAAGCCTGTGAACAAACTGATCTTTGCTGAATGGGATCCCATCGTGGGCTAATTAAATGACGATTAATTGGAAATAATGATTCAGGAAATTTCTCTGGCGTTTCTCTTGGCTGTCTGGTGCGGGGAGTCCAGGTGACCTGTTGCAAAACACTGGAGCAAATTCAAAGGGAGCGGGGAGGGGAAGAGGCCAGCTCGGGTCACAGTAGCTGAGCGCATCATCTCGCCCTGGCTTCCGAGCGGTTACAAAAAGGCTGGGCTGTAGCAGCGGCGTGTTTCCTTGTAGGAAGAAAGGTGCAAAGGCCCAGACATGGGATTGCTGTTATTTCTGGTACATTGGATCCTACAACTGAGGGCCTGTCACGCTGCACAAACGTACTGAGGAACACTCCCTGCCCCAAAGAGCTTACAGTCTAAATAAACCCGACGCACAGCGGGTGGGACGGGAACGCATCTAGCTGGAGGTTGGACAGCAGCTCTGGGAATAGAAGCCAGGTGTCTGGAGCACCAGCCTAATGCTTACCCACCAGGCCGCGTTGCCTCCTTATTGGATCTTTGCACCATATTCCTGGCCAGCTTTACAGGAGCATGAGCTTAACGCTTCTGCAGGGAGACTCGCGTCAGACGTTTATTTCAATGATGTTATCGGGCTGTTGCCCTGATCACGTCTGTGGCCATATTTCGGCTCAGGTTCGGAGAGGGTGGCAGGGTGTCTGGCTGTAGCACATGGGCTGGCAGTTAGGGGGGGAGCTGGGCTGGACTCCCTGCTTTGCTACCGACTCGCTGTGTGACCTGAGGCAAACCTGTCAGTTTAGCAACCGGTGTAGTTAGATCACCACCATCCTGTGAGGACGTAGTTAGACTGGTGTAAAGGCACCTGGATTGTTTTAGTGTGTACAGCTGGAGACAAAATTAAATCGGCACAAATAAACTGTGTCTAGGTACATCTGGAATCTCTTTGGGCCTCTGCTGTAGTGCTGGGATAAAACACCTTCCTTCAACGTCTTGTTTATTTAGCTCAGACCAGGCCAGGGACATCTACATCCACTGTGGGCCCGCACAGCACTGCCCAGCTCCTA
Source organism: Mauremys mutica (assembly GCF_020497125.1). NCBI lineage: Eukaryota > Metazoa > Chordata > Testudines > Geoemydidae > Mauremys > Mauremys mutica. The sequence goes on along the minus strand of NC_059088.1, from coordinate 20,580,311 downwards.
CATAGCCCTTTGTAGCCAGAGAGCTCCAAGCAAGTAGCATATGCTGCCCCCATTTTACAGATGGGAAGACTGAGGCACATGAGAACACACAGCAGGGCAGTAGCAGAGCTGGGATCAGAACCCAGTCTTTTGAGTCCCAGCACCATTCCTTAGGCACAGGATGAGCCTGGCCCTGAAGAGGATTTTGTACCTCTACTACTTGGTCTGATGACTGACTGCCCTCTCGCTCAGTGAAAGCCGGCGCTGGAGGTGGAAATGGTGCTCAAGGCCATGGGTGCGAGGCAGCCTGCAAACCCATGGGAAAGTGACATGAGGTGGAATTGAGAAAGACGCTCAGGATGGGCTGCGGGGGCAAAGGGAGGATAGAAAAGAGCTGGAGAAAGAGTAATGAAATCCAGAGAAGGAAGGAGAAGAGAGCAGGCAGCCAAGGGGCCCGTTCCTGTTTCAAGAATAATTAAGTACTTAGGTTCCTGGTACAATGACAATTAAGGAAAACAGAGAGCAACAGCTGCAGGAATGAGGAAAACCGCAATTCATGCAGCTCCGCTCTATAATAATAATTGGAGATATACCAATCTCCTAGAACTGGAAGGGACCTTGAAAGGTCATCAAGTCCAGCCCCCTGCCTTCACTAGCAGGACCAATTTTTGCCCCAGATCCCTAAATGGCCCCCTCAAGGATTGAACTCACAACCCTGGGTTTAGCAGGCCAATGCTCAAACCGGACTGGCACCCCTCATAGGGATAGATCCTTTAATAGCAGGATTCTGCCCCCACTCACATTCAGTGGGGGTAATGCACCCCCCTATGGGCCCGATTTGCTATTGCCCTGCACCTTCTGTCCCCACCAGCATGGGTGGCAAGTTTGTTGAAATTTTGGTGGTGCCCAGAACCCGCCCCCCAAACTCCGCCCCCACCTGCCTAAGTCTCTGGGAGGGGGTTTGGATTGGGGGGAGGAGGTCTGGGGTGCAGGTCCTGGGCTGAGGATTAGGGTGCATGAGGGGTGCAGGGTGCAGGCTTTGGAATGGAGTTTGGGTGCTGGGTGCAGGCTCTGGGCTGGGGCAGAGGGTGAGTGTGCAGGAGGGGGTGAGGGGTGCAGGCTTTGGGATGGAGTTTGAGGGTGGGAAGGGGTGCAGAGGGAGGGGGTGCAGGCTCTGGGAAGGAGTTTGGGGGCGGGGGTGTGGGAAGGGGGAGGGGTGCACACTCTGGGAGGGAGTTTGGGGATAGGAGGGAGTGCAAGGGTGAGGGCTGGGGGCTGAGGATGAGGGGTTCATGATGCAGGAGGGTTCTCAGGGCTCGGGCAGAGGATTAGGGTGTGGGGGGATGAGGGTTCTGGCTGGGGCTGAGGAATGAGGGCTTCATGATGCAGGAGGGGGCTCAAGGCTGGGGCTGAGGATTAGGGTGCGAGGGGATGAGGGTTCTGGCTGGGGCTGGGGAATGAAGGGTTCATGATGCAGGAGGGGGCTCAAGGCTGGGGCTGAGGATTAGGGTGCGGGGGGATGAGGGATCTGGCTGGGGCTGGGGAATGAGGGGTTCATGATGCAGGAGGGGGCTCAAGGCTGGGGCTGAGGATTAGGGTGCAGGGGGATGAGGGATCTGGCTGGGGCTGAGGGGTTTGGGGCGTTGGAGAGGCTCAGGGCTAGAGCGGAAGGGCAGGGTAAGGGCAGCTTGCCTTGCCATTAGTGAAAGGGGGGTGCTAGGACCCTGGGGCAGCAGACAGCAGTTCTGCCGGGACTGGGGCTCCGCGTAGGAATGTGCTACACCGGCAGCACAAGCAGGCATGGGAGAGGCACATGCCACTTTCTTTCAGGCAGGGATGCGGCAGGGGGGCCGATCCAGGCAGGGCCAGGGGAGAGACCCAGCTCCAAATATTAGTGGAGCAGGGCCCCTAGCCCTAAATATTCCTGGTGCCTGAGCACCACAAAAGTATATAACCTGCCGCCTATGCCCACCAGAGCTGGGCAAACAGTAAATTCACCACAACGCCCATTTGCCAAAGGTTCAGCCAGAAAAAGCTGGGTGTTTTTTTTAAAGGACCGAAGCACCATTCATCGAACGGCTGGAGGATGACAAGATGCCTCTGCCTGGCTACGCCACGTGCCCCAGCCGTTAGCACTCGTTTGGGCTGGGGAGGACTGGCCGGGCATGGCCTCGCGCTAGCTGGTGTGGAGTTGGTATCTGAGCTCCACTCTCCTGCAGTACAGCTGAGGGCTCTGACCTAGGGGATCTCCTCTCCTGGTGAAGCTATTCCACTGCCTGTAACCATTAAACAGTCATTTGCCCAGCAAGTGAGAGAACAATTCTGCAGCCTAGTGGTTACAGTGCTCGGGTAGGAGACTTAGTACCAATGTGGACACAAGAACAAATGGATATAAACTGGACACTAGGAAGTTTAGACTTGAAATTAGATGAAGGTTTCTAACCATTAGAGGAGTGAAGTTCTGGAACAGCCTTCCAAGGGGAGTAGTGGAGGCAAAAGACATATCTGGCTTCAAGACTAAGCTTGATAAGTTTATGGAGGGGATGGTATGACGGGATAGCCTAATTTTGGCAATTAATTGATCTTTGATTATTAGCAGGTAAATATGCCCAGTGGTCTGGGATGGGATGTTAGATGGGGTGGGATCTGAGTTACTACAGAGAATTCTTTCCTGGGTGCTGGCTGGTGAGTCTTGCACAGATGCTCAGGGTTTAACTGATCGCCAGATTTGGGGTCGGGAAGGAATTTTCCTCCAGGGCAGATTGGCAGAGGCCCTGGAGGTTTTTCGCCTTCCTCTGCAGCATGAGGCACGGGTCACTTGCTGGAGGATTCTCTGCAGCTTGAGGTCTTCAAAGCACGATTTGAGGACTTCGATAACTCAGACACAGGTTAGGGGTTTGTTACAGGAGTGGGTGGGTGAGATTCTGTGGCCTGCATTGTGCAGGAGGTCAGAGTAGATGATCATAATGGTCCTTTCTGACCTTAAGTCTATGAGTCTATGAGTCCCTGCTCCACTGACTAAATATTTATACTGCTACCCCTTTTTGCCCTGGTCATGGTTTGGGGGACGGTCCAGCTGGGAGCAGAAATTGGGGCAGTCAGGTATGTTTCTGGCCTGGTCTACACCCCCCTGAGTGACACAGTTAAACTGACCTACACCCAGTGCAGACAGCGCTAAGTCAACTGGAGAATTCTCCCGTCCACCTAGCTACCGCCTCTTGGGGAGGCGGAATTCCTGTGGCGACAGGAGAAACCCTCCCGTCAACATAGACAAGCGTCGTCACTGACAGCAGCGCTGCTGCTGCGTTTTAGGGGTAGGGTTACCAGATAGCAACTGGGAAAAAAACGGGGCAGGGGGTGGGGAGTAATAGGCGCTTATGTAAGAAAAAGTCTGCAAACATGGGACTGTCCCTTTAAAAACAGGACATGTGGTCACCTATTTGAGGGTAGACAAGCCCCCTAATGCCGTTTTGTGTATTTGCAAAGAACGTAGTGAGCCCTGTGCCTCTGAACACAGAGGGAATCAAATAGCAGGGACCAGCGTCGTTTGCTCCCAGCACCGACAGCCGGCACCCCACCCGAAAAACCTCTCTGGAGGTTTCTACCAGGGCTGGTGGAGTGACCAGACGTCCCAATAAAATCGGGACCGTCCCGATATTTAGGCATTTGTCCCGCATCCCGACCGATCTTTGGTCAGGATGCAATTTCCCGATATTTCATGGAAATATCTGCCCCCTCCCCCCATATGTCCTGATATTTTCTTCCTCTCATCTGGTCACCCTAAGGGCCAGCCCCACATTTGCAGCTGCTCCTTCCTTCAGTCTGTTCTCAGTTTCTGTGTGGTCTCTTCCCCTATCACTGCCCCCCACCCCCGGCCACAATACCTAGCCGAATCCCCTACCACCCACCCAGGGCAGACTCTATTAGCCCAGTGCAATGCAGTTTCCCAGATAAAGACAGGACCCTACGGTACCAATTGTCCCCAGGTATTGCTGGTATAAGCCAGTGGAGCAGGCCCTGGGTTTTAATCTCATGCTGTATTAATTAACCCTGCGAGGCCCCTGGAGCTGCAGCTGGGATGCCAGCCCCTCCGGCAGAGCTGGGCTGTGTGGTTTGTGGTTTTCCTCATTCTTGAACTGTGGGTGCTGCCCCGGCCCCTCTGGACGGGAACCGAAGAACACAATTGGCCTTGAAACAGGAACAGGGTCCTTGGCTCCCTCCACCTGCTGTTTGTGTCTCCTTCCTCCTTCTCCTTCCCTTCTCTAACCTCCCTTTGTCCCCAGGCCTGTGGGCGGGGCGCAGGGTACGGTGTGACTCCATGGGAGTGAGGGTACTCAGATAACTCAGCCGAGCAGAGGAAAAATTGAGGAGCCAGATTGCAAGAAGGGGGCACTTTCCTGGGTCTGGCCCCTAGCCCGGCCCTACAGACACTGTTTGCCCTGGGATAGACAGGCTGGGTGTGACTTTTTACCAAGATAGTTATGCCAGTGCAGCCCCTAGCATGGCTGCCGTTCTACTGGTATAAAGGTGCCTTGTACTGGGATAAGCTTATTCTCCTTCGAGCTCAGGAATAGCCATGGCAGCATAAAGACATTTGCACCGGTATCACTGCACCCACACCCGGGGGTTGTGCCACTTTAACAGCATTTGGCCGCATGATAGGAAAGATGCAGGCAGCCACCAGCGTCTTGTCTACACTAGGTCTCCCACCCTTGCTGCCATAGTGGGAGCTGCAGTGGTGGTAGCAACGGCAGGGAAGTTTACGGCCAAATCCTGTGGTAAGGGGAGGCTGGTTCTGTGGCACTCACTGTCAGCCGGGATGCAGGAAATCAGCTTTCCCGTCCTGGCTCTGCTACAGACTGCCCAAGCGACCTTAGCCCAGTCACTTCCAACCGGACCACTCAGTTTCCACCTAACCCTGAAAGGAGCAAAATGGGTTAATGAAATATAAGTTCAAGGCACCTGTTACCACCTGGTTTCTAGCCTTGTCCCCAGTGGTCAAGCATCCCTTGCCCAGGAAAGGAACTTAGCCAGGCAGCAATAACTATAGTCTTTGTATCTTTCATTTGGATGGATACAAATGTTTTGCTCTCAGTTTGGCATCCGACGAAGTGGGTATTCATCCACGAAAGCTCATGCTCTAAAATGTCTGTTAGTCTATAAGGTGCCACAGGATTCTTTGCTGCTTTTGCTCTCAGTTGTTCACTATATCTCAAGGGATCACTTCATCCACCACTGAAATGCTGCCACCTCTGAGGTGTCAGGCAGCAGCTGTTTAAAAGTGTGCAGCAGCACCACACAGCAGTTCAGGACAGGAGGTGAAGAATTCTGTGTCCTCTTGGGCCTGTCAGGGTTTGTTACAGGGTAACACTCTTGTTTCTTGGGAGGAAAATACATTGGGATCTTCAGAGACCGAAAATGCCTGAGCCCTCGATTTATAACTCAGCTGAAAAGTATCCCCAGCAGCGCCCCCTAGCAGCATGCTGGGGCATTGATTCAGTGCTGAGTCAGCTCCATGCGAGGACGAGGCCCAGGCCCTGTTGGTGGAGAATCATTTGACCCTGGGTGTGAGGAACAAGTGCCAGCTCCCAGACGGGGTCGCAGGGAGAGCGAGGGTGGCTGGAAAGGGCTGGAAAGAGAAGCGAAGCCGTTTTCCAAACCAGTTTCCTTTTCAGCCACAGGAGTGAGGGCTCCGCTGGGGGTCAGGGACCCGGCACCGGACACAGAGCAGAGCACCGTGGCAAGGCAGGAGCTGAGGGCTCATGTCCCAGGCCCGGTAGCACATGGTTCATGTCCCACCTGCATGTTGCACAGGCCCCACGCTTGCCAGTGCAGGGATCTTAAAGGAGTCGTCCTGGGAGCCTATCCCTGTGCCTTTTATCACCCCACATCCCGGCTCCTTAAAGGGGAGGGTTCCAAGCTTACACACTGAAGAAAGCAGCATCCCCAGGAGGCATCCACCTCGCCTGGTTTTATTACAGTAGCTCCTAGCCGCCTCAGCTGAGGCTGGGGCCACAGGGAGAGGCAGTGCAGCCTCCCAGAGCTACCCATCGACCTGGACAAGACAGACAAAGCAGGAGGGATAGACCAGGGCTGCCCGGGGTGGGGGCAAGTGGGGCAATTTGGAGAGAGAGTTTTTCGGGGCCCCTGGAGTGGGGTCCTTCACTCACTCCGGGAGCCCTGGAAAACTCTCGTGGGGCCCGGTCCCCCAGAGCTTCCTCCGCTCCAGGTCTTCAGCGGCAATTTGGCGGCGGGGGGTCTTTCCACTCCGGGACCCACCGCCGAAGTGCCCCGAAGACCCCTCAGTGGGGGGGGGGGTGTCCTTCCGCCCTGGAACCCGCCGCCTAAGTGCTGGGTCTTCAGTGGCAATTTGGCGGCAGGGGCCCCCCGCCGCCGAAGACCCCAGGCCCCCTGAATCCTCTGGGTGGCCCTGGGATAGACAGGGCGTGTTAAACAGCGACCTGGGTGCAGCCGGACTAGGTGACTTACCAAGGTCATGTGGGGGCGGGGAGGCTGTGGTGCTCTGGGAACTGAGCCCACCTCTGCCGAGTTGCGGGCCACACGCCCAGCCTTGGTGCTAAAGGGAGGTTCCCACGCCTGCCTGCCACCCGCGGCTCCCCCCTGTGCCATTTGTAACGGGGGGTGGGGCGTGCGGACGCATTCGCCTTTAGGCAACAGCTGCCCTGCTCAACGTGCTAGATAAGGGCTTCTCTGTGCCCGGGAACTGGTTCCCGCAGGATTCCAGTGACCTGAGAATTTATTGTCTGCACAGAAGAGCCGGACACGGGGCTTTTAACCGGCTGGAGTCGCTAGGACAGAAATGGAAAGGGCTTAGGGATCAGGGCTAGCCTCCCCCACGGGTCAGTGCTGGGGCAAGGCAGCCAGGCCGACAGAGTCAACCCTGGCTGCCTACAGGTAGACACATAAAAGTGACCACACGTCCGGCAGGTGGTGGCCTCATGGTTAAGGGCGCGACTGGTGATCTAGATCTAGGGCTTCCACATCTAGCTCTCCTTGGGCAAGTCATTTCAACCCACGACTCCCCCCTTTGTACAGAGGGCCCAGTAACCCTTCAGCTGTCACTTCCGTGTCGACTGCGACTGTTTCTCTCCGGGCGGCTGCGCAACACCCAGCAGAACAGGGCTTCGACGGGGGTGCTGCCGTACCGCCTGTAATAATGATCCTTTCCAACGGTGTCGAGCTCCCGCAGCTCGGGCCATGGGACCTGCAGATGCTGACAATCAGGGTGTCTAAGCGCAGCAGGAGGAGCTTCACTTTAGCCACCTCCCCTAATCGTCTATGAGACTTGCAACGTGTCTCAGAAGGAGCAGTTCCTGGGATTGCCTTAGTCCTGGGGCAACAATCGCCGCTCAGCTCTTGCCCACAGTCACACGCTGCAGCAGGTCAGTGGTGGATGTGGGAACAGAATCAAGCCACTACAAGCTCCGGCATGAGCAGCCGGCTGTTCTAACCACTAGACCACACTACCGCAGCCGCCAGCCATGCTTGCTTTAAACAAGTGACCGTTATAGCACAGCTCCGAGTGCAGATAAGAGCTAGTCGACCCGGCGTATTGAGTGACTTTGGGCTGGACGCAGCTTCTCCATCCATTTGCCCATGGGCCCAGTGGGATTGCAGGAGGTGCTTTCAGAGACGCGTCCGTCTGGGACCCTTCGGATGAGCCAACCCTGAAACCCGAGTCCTTTTCAGTGAAAGAGATGGGAGGAGATGGCCTAAAAAGCAGGAGTCCCTGTCAGAAAAGCGACAGTACAACAGAAAGAAGGGGCCATTTTTCACCGAAGGAAAAGAGGACAAATGTCTCACACCTGAGCTTTGTCTGCTCAGATGGCACCATTTCCTGGGAACCCTTCCCGCCAGTTCTCTGGGATACAGGATCCTCTCTTTCCCCCAACTATTGTGCAATGTTGCTGTGTAGCTTTTAAGCAGCTGTCCTGTTCCCAGAACCGGTGCAAGGATGTTTCGCGCCCTAGGCGAAAATTCCACCTTGCACCCTCCCCCCCCACACAGCAGCTCCCCCCGTCCACCCTGAGGTGCCCCCGCTTGTGGCAGCTCCCCACCCTCAGCCCTGAGGCACCCCTCCACACCCCAGCTCACCCCTGCTCCACCTCCTCCCCGAGCATGCCGGGGCTACTTCACTTCTCCCACCTCCCAGCTTAGGCGCCGCAAGCCTGGGAGGCGGGAGAAGTGAAGTAGCCATGGCGTCCTCAGGGAGGAGGCGGGGCAGGGGTGAGCTGGGGTGGGGAGTTCCCCTGCGTGCCGCCACCCCCCCTTACTTGCTGCAGGCGGCCCTCTCCACGCTTCCCTGCCCCAGCTCCCTCTGCCTAAATGCTGGCGGTGACCGGGTCGGCCGAAGATCCGGCCGCCACGGTCGCTGCCAAAGAAAATGCCGCCCCCCAAATCCTAGTGCCCTAGGCAATCGCCTAGGTCACCTAAATGGTTGCACTGGCCCTGCCTGTTCCACCCCAGAGGCAGCTGCATTTCCTTGCTGGCTGAGTGATGCTCGTGTAGTGTTATGCAGCTGTCAAGAAGTTATATGAAACATGCTCATTCGTACTATGGCGGGTGGCTGGTTCTACTCCCACCCTCCGCTGCTTGCAGGAAGTGCTTAAGGGAGTTTGCATTTACCACTAATTTTTCAATGCGTCGCGGCAGGCATAGCCTGGGGCAGGTGCAGTGACGGCTGGCTCAAGAGGGATGGAGCCAGCGCAATCTCCAGTGCAGGGTACAGTGCAGGCCCTGCCCCACGCCCATGATCCTGGGAATCCTCTCACCGAGGCAGGAGCATGAGCTAAATCCTGACCGCCTGCGGGACTGAGGTCAATGGGGTTGTGCTGAGAAGGGCAGAATCTGGGCTGTGAAATCTACATGTGGTGGTTGAGGCTGTAGCCAGGGTTCCTAGAGATGTAGGTTCAATTCCCTCCTCTCCTGCAAGCTCTGTGTGTGGCCTTGGTCCAGTCACTTTGCCCCTGTGTTCCATGGGGGGATTGCTCTGCCCCACGGGGCGGGGGGGCTGTCGAGGGGCACCTTAAAGATGGTGAGGTGCTTGGGTACCCCAGGGAGGGGGCCAGGTGAGTAGTTAGATAGAAACTGACCGGTTGTCTCCACTAGGCACAAATCCTGACAGCGCCTCAGCTCTGATGCACCAGTCAGGCTGTGCCGGCCGAGGCGGGGGGGGGCGCCGCACGCTGGGACGGAGATGAATGGCACAAATGAGGTTTGTTCCTTGAATGGAGTCCGTGTTTGCTAATGGGCTGCTTGGGGAAATCTGGGGAAAGAGGCCAAGGCTTGATTGAATCCCCATGTCCCCGCCACATATAACCATCGAGCACCTGCCAATTGCCACAGCTGTCAGGCAGGTGCCTCCCCTACCGCCCAGAGAAATAACAAACCCACAACGGTTTGTGCCTCTTCCTCTGTGGCTGCATCTCTCTGGCCAGGCCTGTGGGACACAAAGAACAGCCGGGTACCGCTGCCACACACACGGATCTGCCGCCGATTTGTCCCTTCCGCCCCGTGCCTCAGTGTCCTCATCATTACAAACACGGGTGCTGCGACCAACTCCCCAGTGGAGCCGCGAGGGTTAACTCAGTGATGTCGGTGAGGCACTTTGAGCAGAAGGTGGTAGATCCTGATTGTCGTCACTGTCCAGTTCTGGGCCCCATTGTGCAAAGACATAGTGAGTGTCAGGGAGCCCACAGGCTGAACATAGGCAGGGGACAGGGAAGTAACTCTCCCTGTGATGGGAATAGACCCCCGTCCAGTGCCCCAGTCATTGGGCCTCATGCCCCAGAGAGACGGGGACTGTTATTATTCCAGCTGACGGACGGACAGCCACGTGCGAGAAAATATTCCTTGATTCCAGCACCAGAGGGGACCACTGGGGATCATCTCGTCTCATCTCCTGGCTAACACAGGCCAGAGCAGAGCCCTGGAACCCGGCCCGAACCTGACGGGACCCGACAATAAATGCCGACTCTGGGTCAGCCGGATCTTCTCAGGCTGGGGTTGGCTCCTGCCCCATGGCAGCCCCATGCCCTGCTCCTGCCAGCTGCCCCTCCCGCGCTGCACTGGGCGTGCTGAGGAGCCTCCCCTGCACACAGTGCAGCCAGGGTACGCAGCCACCAGTGCATGCAGCTTCCGCCATGCCACGGGCAGGAGGAGAAGAGATGACACCACTGGCAGGAGGCATCTCTATTTGTGTGTGTGTGTGTGTGTGTGTGTGTGTGTGTGTGTGTGTGTGTGTGTGTGTGTGTGTGCAAGGGGCTTAATACCATTAATAACAGGGATAGATCTAATTGACCTGGACGCATGGAGCACCTGACGTCACCACTCGCCCCCCCAATGTTCCTCCACACGAAGGAAGCAGGGCCAAATAGAAGGGAGAAATCTGGGTATCCCACCAAGTGTTGCCTCTGCAATGTATCCAGTTTCGGGGGGGGGGGATCTGCCCTATGACCCCCCCCCCGCCAATCTCCATCCATGGCAGGAGGAGGTGGCACTAACTCAGCTATGGAAGGAAGAACCAGATCAGAAAATCAACAAGGAGTCCGGTGGCACCTTAAAGACTAACACGTTTATTTGGGCATAAGCTCTTGTGGGTAAAAAACCCACTTCTTCAGCCGCATGGAGTGAAAGTTACAGATGCAGGCATTATATCAGTGGTTTGTACTGGTGACCCCTTTCACATCGCAAGCCTGTGTGTGCGACCCCCCCTTAGAAATTCAAAGCACTTTTTCACATATTTAATGCCATTATAAATGCTGGAGGCAAAGCAGGGTTTGGGTGGAGGATGCCAGCTCGCGACCCTCCATGTAATAACCTCGTGACCCCCTGCGGGGTCCCAACCCCCAGTTTGAGAACCCCTGCATTATATAATGACACATGATGGGAAGGGAGTTACCTCCCAAGAGGAGAACCAGTGTTGACAGGGCCGATACAGTCAGGGTGGATGTAATTCACTCCCAATAATAGATGAGGAGGTGTCAATTCCAGGAGAGGCAAAGCTGCTTCTGTAATGAGCCAGCCACTCCCAGTCCCTATTCAAGCCCAAATTAATGATGTTAAATTTGCAAATGAATTATAGTTCTGCTGTTTCCCTTTGAAGTCTGTTTCTGAAGGGTTTTTTTGTTCAAGAATAGTGACTTTTAAATCTGCTATAGAATGTCCAGGGAGGTTGAAGTGTTCACCTACTGGCTTTTGATTGTTACCATTCCTGATGTCCGATTTGCATCCATTTATTCTTTTACGTAGGGACTGTCGGGTATGGCCAGAGTACACGGCAGAGGGGCATTGCTGGCACATGATGGCATATATCACATTGGTAGACGTGCAGGTGAACGAGCCCTGGATGGTGTGGCTGATGTGGTTGGGTCCTCTGATGGTGTCGCTAGAGTAGATATGGGAACAGAGAAGGCAACGAGGTTTGCTACAGGGATTGGTTCCTGGGTTGGTGTTTCTGTGGTGTGGTTGCTGGTGAGTATTTGCTTCAGGTTGGGGGGCTGTCTGTAAGTGAGGACTGGCCTGCCTCCCAAGGTCTGTGAGAGTGGGGGATCGTTTTCCAGGATTGGTTGTAGATCGTTGATGATGTGTTGGAGAGGTTTTAGCTGGGGGCTGTATGTGATGGCCAGTGGTGTTCTGTTATTTTCCTTGTTGGGCCTGTCCTGTAGTAGGTGATTTCTGGGTACCCGTCTCGCTCTGTCAATCTGTTTCCTCATTTCCCCAGGTGGGCATTGTAGTTTTAAGAACGCTTGATAGAGATCTTGTAGGTTCGGATCGAGATCTTGGGTTCGGGTCGAGTGAGCTTGGGTCCGGTTCGGGTCTGGATCCCGAGCAGACCTCTCAGCCCTAGGACTTCCCTGAATTAATTCTGGGTTGAACTGGAGTAGATCTGTTAGAGAAACAGCCCCTCTTGATTGACAAATGGCCAGTGGTGGAGAATCCCCCACCGCCCTTGGGACGTTGTTCCAGTGGGGGCATTCCCCTCACTGTTAAACTACCAGGGCCGGCTCCAGTTTTCTGCTGCCCCAAGCAGTAGGGGGAAAAAAAGGCCGATTGGTGGCTCTTCGTCGGCAGCTCAATCGCGCCGCTCCATTGTTTGGTGGCAGTTTGGTGGCGGGTCCTTCGCTCCCTCTCTTCCTCTTCGGCGGCGGCACTTCGGCGGCAGCTCAAAGAGGAAGAGAGGGACTGAGGCACCCGCCGCCGAATTCCCGCCGAAGACCCAGACGTGCCGCCCCAATAGCAGCCGGAGCGCCTCTCCTTTGTATTGGCCGCCCCAAGCACCTGCTTCCTTAGCTGGTGCCTGGAGCCGGCCCTGAAACCTGCACGCCTGATTTCCAGCCTGAATCTGTCTCGGTTCAGCTTCCAGTCCTTTGGTCTTGTCCCACCCTTGCCTGCTAGACTGAAGTGCCCGTCACCGTCAGCCAGTGTTTGTTCCCTATGTAGGTACTTCCAGCCACCCCTCAACCTTCTCTTTGTTAAGCTAAATAGATTGAGCTCCAAGTGTCCATCACTCTCAGGCAGGTTTTCTCACCCTTCCATCATTCGCGTGGCTCTTCCCTGACCCCTCTCCAACCTAACACCTTCCTCCTGGGACTGTGGGCACCAGAACTGGACACGGGATTCCGGCCGCGGTCACACCGGTGCCAAAGACAGAGGCGAAATAACCTCTCTGCTCCTACTCCTCATTCCCCTGTTTCTGCCTCCCAGGATCACATTAGATCTTTTGGCCCCAGCGTCGCCCTCATGCTGAATTGATTATCCACCACACCCCAAATCTTTTTCAGTCATTGCTTCCCAGGATAGGGTCCCCATCCTTATGGCTCCGTTCCTTGTTCCTAGCTGTGTACCTTTACATAGAGCCATGTTAAAACGCATATTGTTTGCTCGAGCCCAGTTTACCAAGCCAGCCAGATTGCTCTGTGTCCATAGGCACTGACTGCGTTGGTGCTCCGGGGCTGGAGCACCCAAGGGGAAAAAATGGTGGGTGCTGAGCACTCACCGGCAGCCCCCTATCAGCTCACCCAGCCCGAACGCCTCCCGGCCGCCAGTGGGCCCCACCGATCAGCACCCTCCCCCCACACATGCCTCCCGCCTGTTGCAGTCAGCTGTTTCGCAGTGTTCAGGAGGCTCTGGGAGGGAGGGGGGAGGAGCGAGGCTGCGGCGTCTCAGGGGAGGGGATGGAACTGGGTGGGAAGAGATGGAGCGGGGCCGGAAAGAGGCAGGGCAGGGGTGGGGCCTTGGGGGGAGGGATGGAGTGGGGGCGGGGCCCGGGGCAGAGCCAGGGGTCGAGCCCCCCCCCCCCCCGGCACTTTGGAAAGTCGGCACCTGTGTCTGTGTCGCTGACCTGTCCTCTTCATTATCTACCACTCCCACCATCTTTGTGCCACCTGCAAACTTTATCAGTGACGGATTTATGTTTTATTCCAGGTCATTCATAAAAACGTTCACTAGCGTGGGGCCAAGCACTGATCCTTGCGGGACCCCACTGGAAACGCACCTGCTCCATGATGAGTCTGCGTTTACACTTACATCTTGAGACCTGGCCGCCAGCCAGCTTTTAATCCACTGAACATGGGCCATGTTCATCTGATACTGGTCTGGGTTTTTCATGAAAACGCCATGCGGTACCGACTTGAAGTGCCTATGGGCGGGAGAGCCAGAGCGCAGCCGGACAAGCAGCTCTCAGTAATTTAGCGGGGTGGACACAACACCACTGTTGTTCCCAGTGCTTGGATTGATCCCAGGGCCTGAGCGTTTGAGAAAGGGCCTCGGCTGGGCCTTGATGCTTTTTGTCCCGCTCAGGAGGGTCTCACCCGAGGCGGCTTTGAGTTTGATCTGGAGGGTTGAAAAGGAGGAAATCGCCCTCCTGCTGCAGCATGTGAAGCCAGAAACATAAACCGTCTTTCTGTGTGCCGAGCTGGCCGGGGCCCATGCCTGGCGGGAGGCCGTCAGCCCGTCATCTCGTTGGCACCCCTTGGAGCTGGCCAGAAAAGCCATCCCTTTCCCTCCCTCCCCCAGCCCCATCACCCCCCTGCCCGGCCCCTGGGGACCGAGGGTCGATTCCGCTCTCTCCTCTCAAGGCTCAGCACTTCGATGTCTGTGGATCAAACCCTACAGCCCTCAGGGGAAGGATTTCCCAGCTGGCACTTGCCCCCGGGCCAGGATCGGACATGGGGCTGGCGCTGCCCAGGGGCTCACTGGGGAGTGGTTCATGGGTGCGGCTGCACTGGGATGAGGGCATTACATGGAGAAGGGAATGCTATAGGGATACGAGGCTCCAGACTGGTGACCCCCCTCCCAACCTCCTCCAACGGCTGCGCCATCTCCATGTGGGGCCTCTCCCCCGCAGCCTCCTCCGGGGGCTGCCCAGCTCCCAAGGGGTCAGATGCTCAGCGAATTTCCAGCTCTCATGGCTGCGGAGGAAAGCCCCCAAACAGGGCCCAGGTGTAACAGCAGCAGCAACACCGCCTGAGCCCATGACTCCGGGAGCGGGGAGCTGCCCTGAGTGTAACCGATGCTGCGACGCTGCCTGAGTCTGCAGAGAGCCTGAGCCCAATGTTCTAGGAAGCAAGGACTTTCCTGCGTGTAAATGATGCAGCAACACTGTCTGACTCCGCAGGCTGCTTCCACCAGCGGGAGGAGCAGCAGCTGCTACAGCCAGGGAGGAAGCCACCTGGCCCCACACCTGCCACCTGTCAGATCAGCCCCCCTTTGTTCTTTGGTGGGGACCCTGCTGTCACTTTTGCTGCAGCTGGGAGTGAGGGGCAGTATCCTAGGTTCAGAGGGGAGGGAAACCTCCCAGACACTCCTGGCATCGGTGTTGGGGAGAGGGAGGCTTCTGGACACAGCGACTGCCTGATTTAGGAGCCCATTGCTGGGCAGGAGGTGCTTGTGTGGGAGGATTTATCTGGCTATTGTATCAGGGCCAGTCATGGTATGTTGGTCCTGAAGTGTAGTATAATAAAAGGCATCTCCCTCTGGGCTCTGCATATCTATGGGCCCAGCAAAGCCTGCCCTGGTTTGCACAATGACTCCTGTGCTCCATATTTCAGAGCACACAGGGTTATGGTGGCCGGAACGTGCCCTGGATTTCACACCTGCCCAGCGCCCGTTGTGAGGAGGAGCAGGCGCTGAGACCTTCCCATTCGAGGCTTGGGCAGTGCAGTGAGTTTTGATCGATCTCAACACCGTTTCTTTCTCTGAAGCTGTGCTGACCCCTGGTGGCACCTCCCGGGCAGTGACTGCACAGGGTGGGACCTCGGCCTGACACATCCCTCCGCTGCAGGCGGGCGTCCCGGTTCTGCTTGCGCCCGGCTTCTTTCTGCCAGGTGTGGATCTCACTCCGCCTCTCTCTGTGTCTATGTCCCCTGCAGCCCTCCCGCCATTGGCTTCAGCAGGGCAGGATCGGGCGGCAGGATCGGGCCCCTCGTGGAAAGCCCCTTTGCTCTCACGCAGCGCTGGCTTTATCGTGACTTCTCCCCAACTGAAATTTGCTGGGTCTGTTTCTCGAAACCAAATCAAAGGGGCTTTAATGGCAAGAAACAAACGTCCCTTTCAGAGCCGTGGGAGCTCAGCGCCCGACAGATTAAATCAGGCTGCCTGCTTTCTTACTCGCTATCTCGCTTTCTGTCCTTCTTTCTTCTCTTTGTGTCTTTATCTTTTTTCCTCTCTCTCGTTCTTTCTGTTTCTTTTTTCTTTCTTATTCTAGCTCCCTTTTTCACGCTCCTTCTTTTCTCTCATTTTGGATTCTTTTGTGCTATTTTGTCATTCGTTTTCTTTCGCGTTTTTTCTTCTCTCTTGCTTTTTCAGTCTCAGCCTTTTGCTTTGCTGCTTCGATTTTGTCTTTATTTGTTTCTTATTCTATCTGGCTAACCCTTATTTCCTTCAGAGAGGGGCTGCTGCACCCGGGGCGCAGTCCAGTGAATCCTGGTTTCCAGGGCTGCCCAGAGGATTCAGGGGGCCTGGGGTCTTCAGCGGCGGGGGGCCCCCACTTCGGCAGTAATTCAGCGGCGGGGGGTCCTTCCGCTCCAGGACCCGCCGCCGAAGTGCCCCGAAGACCCGCGGTGGGGGCCCCCCACCGCCAAATTACTGCCGAAGCAGGACCCGCCGCCGAAGTGCCGGGTCTTCGGCGGTAATTCGGCGGCGGGGGGGTCCTTCCGCCCCAGAGCGGAAGGACCCCCCCCGCCATCGAATTGCCGATGACGACCCGGAGTGGAAGAAGCTCTGGGGCCCCGGGACCCGCGAGAGTTTTCTGGGACCCCTGGAGCGAGTGAAGGACCCCGCTCCAGGGGCCCCGAAAACTCTCGTGGGGGTTCCTGTGGGGCCCGGGGCCTGGGGTAAATTGCCCCACTTGCTGCCCCCTCTGGGTGGCCCTGCTGGTTCCTTCTCATCCTGATGCAATTCTCCCTTCTAGAACAGTCTAGACCCCTCCTCTTTGGAACCCCCTTTCAGGTAGTTGAAAGCAGCTATCAAATCCCCCCTCATTCTTCTCTTCTGCAGGCTAAACAATCCCAGTTCCCTCAGGCTCTCCTCATAAGTCATGTGCTCCAGCCCCCTAATCATTTTTGTTGCCCTCCGCTGGACTCTTTCCAATTTGTCCACATCCTTCTTGTAGTGTGGGGCCCAAAACTGGACACAGGACTCCAGATGAGGCCTCACCAATGTCGAATAGAGGGGAATGATCACGTCCCTCGATCTGCTGGCAATGCCCCTACTTATACAGCCCAAAATGCCATTAGCCTTCTTGGCAACAAGGGCACACTGTTGACTCATATCCAGCTTCTCGCCCACTGTAACCCCTAGGTCCTTTTCTGCAGAACTGCTCCCTAGCCACTCGTCTATAGCAGTGCATGGGATTCTTCTGTTCTAAGTGCAGGACTCTGCACTTGTCCTTGTTGAACCTCATCAGATTTCTTTTGGCCCAATCCTCTAATTCCCCAAGTGCAGAGCCCTATGTGCCGGTGGGGTCGCTCCATGGGCATCTCCCTGGATGGTCCATCCCCCACTGAGACATTAGGGGAGAGCTGCACAGGGATTTTCCCAGAATGCACCATTCCAGCAGCATGGCCAGTATGGAATGCCAGCATGGCAGAACGGGCACAGACTGAGCTAGCCACTAGCTCTGGTGGCCGTGCCTCGAGCCAGCTGGGTGTGCAGGGTGGGGTGCATGGGGCAGTAGGGGGCACCGGGAGGGGATGTAACTCCTTCTGGCATTGCCTGTATGAGCCCCACCCCCAGCTCCCCTTGCTGCAGAGAATCCCAGGGCTGGGTTAACAGTGCAGCAGGGATGTCTTGGAAATACTGGTCCAGGCACTGTGCCGAGAAGCAGGCGTCCTTCCTCAGAGGTCGGACATGCCCATGGCTCTGCTGGCATAATGAGATGGGGGGACTGCCACTTCCCCTCCCCCCAGCAGTGATTGGCAGCCATCCAGGGCACCTGGTGATTCATCTTCA
This sequence comes from Mauremys mutica, assembly GCF_020497125.1. Classification (NCBI taxonomy): domain Eukaryota; kingdom Metazoa; phylum Chordata; order Testudines; family Geoemydidae; genus Mauremys; species Mauremys mutica. Next base: position 20,562,860 of record NC_059088.1, on the reverse strand, counting down.
CCTCTGACAAATTGCAGCTTTAACAGGGTCCATAGCAGGTCTCCTTAGCTGGTTGTGCTGCATGTACAATAGGGGGCTCTGCACCCCCTCCCCCAGGTAAGGGGATGAACCCACTGGGAGATCCAGGGGCCTCAAGCTCTGGTTTGTCCTGGTGAGGGGTGTGGGGGATGGGAGAGGGGTGGAGTGAAAGACTTTGCAGGAGAGAGTTGGGTGTGGGGGGGTTGGTGGGAATGGTCCTGTGAGAGCAGAGGAGATGGGATGGTGGGAATGGAATGCATGGGGCAGTGGAGTTGGTGTGGGGGGGAGGGGTTGGGATGGGTGTGGGGCAGTGGGGGTAGGTATGGGGAAGGGGTTGGAGTGGTTTTGGGACAGTGGGGGTAAGTGGGTGTGTGGGGAATTGGGATGGGTGTGGGACAGTGAGGGTAGTGGTTGGTGACATTGGGGGTGGGGGTCAGAGTGGGGGTGGGGCAATGGGGGTATGTTTGAGGGGGAGAGGTTGAGCAGTGGGGGCAGGTGTGGAGGAAGGGTTTAGAAGGGAGTGGGGGTCAGGGGATGTGGGGCAAGGGGTGGGGGTGGTTTGGGGGCAGTGGGGCTAGATGTGGTGAGTTTTTCCGGTTTTCTGACTTCCCCCAATGTCAATAGGGTCCCGCCCGTGGATGCCTGGAACATTCCCTGAGATTTTGGGATTGATCAGACATGACTTTCACATGTCACAAACACCACCAAGCTGAGCACCGAGGCTGCACAATGCTTGGTCAGCTAAGGGCCCCATCCAAGATCACGGTCCATTGTGCTGGGAGCTGTACGTGTGTCTATTATTATTTGTATTGCAATAGTACCTGGGAGCTGGTTATGGGGCAGAACCCAAGTCCCCCTGGCACGGCACGTAGTGAGAGACAGTCCGTGCCCCAGAGAGTTTCTCATGTTATCAGACAGAGGGAGGGAGGTGAAGCGGAAAAGCCGCTTGCCCCAGTTTCATTCAGCAGGGCTGTGGCAGAACAGGGAACAGAACCCCCGACCCCAGTGCAGTTCTGCATGTCCCAGACCATGCGCCATCCCTGGTAGGTGCATCTGTGCAGCCATCATTTTCCAGCTGATTGCTTTGCATTCCCCAGCTGAAAACTGTCCTGCATCATGCTCTGATGTAGATTTGCATTGTCCATGGCAATGGACGGGGTGGGGTGGGGTGGGGCAGTGTCACCTGTGCCCACTCAGCCCTGCTAAAGGCTTTAGGGAGCTGCCTGGAGAGGGCTGGGCAAAGCAGGCTGTGGCCTGTGAGAGTTATTCTTAGCGGCTGTGGAAAGAGCAGGTCTAATCAGCCCCGAGAGAAGGGAAGGGACTCTCCCAAGGTCACACAGCCAGGCAGTGGCAGAGCTGAGGCCAGCATGCAAGGGCATGATTCTCATCTCACAGGGCACACACAGGACACAACGTCCAGGGAAGCCAATGGGTAATACCTGTAAGGAGCAGGTGAGGAGAATCAGGCTCCAGGAGTCCTGGCTCCCAGCCTCACCATCACCACTCTCACCAGTGGCCTCCACTCCTTTCCCGGAGTCTGGAACAGGACCCAGGAGGCCTGACTCCTACTCCCCCCTTCTCTAGCCCACCAACCCCAACTACCTCCCGGCATTGGGAATAGAACCCAGGAGTCCTGGCTCCTACTTCCCCCTTGCTCGGCGGCACTTTCCCCCACACCCAACCTCTGCGAGAGGCTGCGCAATTAATTGGAGCCATTTTCTTTTCTGAGTGAGCTGCCAACACCCCAGATCCCATCCCTCCGTCCCCCACAGGAAAGTTCCTTTGTGGCACATGGATTCTGAACTCTCCTGTATTTAACACGGCAGCTTTATGCAATGCCTGGCACCTCCCGCCAGGCAGCAACAAGAAAATCAAGCTGCTAAAACCAGCAGGAGCCTGTGCCAAACGCATCCCCCGGGGGCCTGTGCCGAGGCAGTGGGGAAGGATTATTTATAGACCCAGCTTTAACCAGGCCAGGCCTATTTTAGCAGCTGGATTCATCCCCTGCTCTCCCTGCCTGTCTCCTGTGATGCTCTGTGCTAGCAAGCTCCTTCTCATTAGAGCAGCGGGGCGGGGCGCGGCTCCCGCTGCCGGAGGCTGGCTCTGCCGCTCACCCCGCTGCCCCCTGGGCAGTGCGCAGAGCTTTCTTTTCTCTCTTGCTATTCCCCAGGGTGCCTGGATTATTGTGCTGAGAGAAGGCCGCTGCCTCCACTGGGCAAAGGACGGGCAAAGGGGAATGTCTCAATTCAGATTCGTACGTGCTGGAAGCAGGGTGGCCCAGTGGGTGGGGAGCCCGGACACCTGGGTTCTCTTCCAAGCTCTGTGTGACCTTGGGCAAGTTACCCTGACACAATCTCCCCAAAAGAACATAGAACATAAGAACGGCCATACTGAGTCAGACCATGTAGCCCAGCATCCTGTCTTCCGACCAGCGCCAGGTGCCCCCGAGGGAGTGAACAGAGCAGGCAATCATCAAGTGATCCATCCCCTGTCGCCCATTCCCAGCTTCTGGCAAACAGAGGCTGGGGACACCATCCCTGCCCAGCAGATGAGATCTATGAAATGGGAACAATTTGTAGATTGTAAGGCCAAAAGGGCCCGTTTTGGTCCCCTAGACTGAGCTCCTGTATAACCCCATCCAGAGACCCTCCCCCAGGGATTCCTGCACCCAGCCCATCATGTCCAGTGGAGCTACAGCCAATCTCTTGGAAAGAGACACCCACCTTGAGTTAGAGACTCCAGGTGATGAGGAATCCACCACTGTCCTTAGCCAGCTTTTCCAGTGGTTAATTCCCCTCCCTGGTAAAAATCTGCACCTTATTTCTAGTCTGCGTGTCTGGCGTCAGCTTCCAGCCATTGGCCCTTGCTTGGCCTCTGCCTGCTAGGTTAAAGAGACCTCCACGCTCAGAAATCTCCTCTCCCCAGAGGGGTGAACAACCATGAGCAAGTCACGCCGCGGCCTTCTTTTCGATCAGCTGCATTGACTGAATCACTTGCTCTCAGGCAGGCTGGCAGGCTTGGCAGGGCTTGAATCATCCTTGGGCTCTTCCCTGGCTGCCTCTGCATTTTTCCCTGGCTAAGGATACTGGCCCTTCCCTGCCAAGCATGCGGAGAGTTGGGGTGAAAAGCGCTGTGAGCCAAATAGAAGCATGGAGTTGGCTGCAGCCTATAGAAATGGCTGGAGTTTCCTGCCCTGACACCAGGGGCAAATTTGGCCAGTTTCACCATTGACTTGAGCTTTGTATTGCCAGTACAAAGGGGACGTCGATCAGATTGGCTCACTCTAGTGGGTAGGACCTTGGGTGGGGACACAGGATACCTGGTTCGATTCCCAGCTCTACCACTTCCCTGCTGGGTGACCTTGGGACTCTGTTTCCTCTCCCACCCTGGGTCTGTCTGGTTTATTTAGCCCGGGAGCTCTTCGGGGAAGGGACCATCTCTCACTCTGTGCAGCGCCTGGCACAATGGGGGTCTGGTTTCAGATGACCCTGCAGTAATACAGAGAATTATTGCTCCGGTTAAAGCTGTGAGATGACATGGATGTCGCTAAAATGTTTCACCTCCGGATGAGCGTTGGGCCCTAGCTGGTGTTGTGCCATTAGATGCAGTGTGTCTTGCCCCAGGCAAACAATAAACAAGCATCTTCAGCCTGGGTTACTTTTATTTTAAATGGAAGGGAAATCAAAGAAAGAACCAATGTAAAGTCCCCAGGAGCTGAGAGCACGCGTGGGACTCGCTCCATAAGCAGCGGCAGCTGTCTTGAACTAACCAAGATTCCACAAGAGCCAGTGCCCCAAGTGCCACATGGGGCTCCAGAGCCGGAGGCTGAGTCTTGCTAACGTATCCCCAGTGATGATTCACCAGGCCTGGCAACCTGTGCCGGGATCCATCTAGGATCCAGCAGTGCCCAGCAGCAGGTGCACAATGGCATGCAGTCCTGTCCACCATGGCTGCCGAACCTTTCGCCTTCTCCTGACAGAGGCTGTCACCCAGGCAGCGCCCCATTGCCACTCGGATCACAGGTCGGGGAGCAGCAGCCGCTTCCCGGGAGGGAACCAGCGGCTCAGTGAAAGATGGACCCCTCAACTCAACCTACCACAAAACAGCAGGTGATGGGATAACTGGGATTGTTATGCACAAGGGACAGGGAGATAGCACTGGGCATGGGGCATCTGCTCCAAAAGGCTCAGCTATGAAAACCACGCCCCCCCAGGGTACCAGAGACCTCCTCACCCATCCCCAGAAATCTGGGGAGTGGGGACCCCAAAAGTGTCCTGGTAGCTTCAGCCGGGCTGCGCCCCAGCCCAGTCCAGCTTGGAGCAAGTGGAGAGAGCCTGGGGGGCGGGGTGGGGAATGGGGGCAGAGGAAGGAGAGAGGAAGAGGAGTAGAGAAACAGACCGAGATGGGGGAGGGGCAGAGCCAGGCTCAGGTGTTTGGATGTCTCAGGGCCCTTCCCCACCTGCCAATCAACCCCCGCTGCTCTCTTGCTCTCTGTTTTGGAGGATGTCCGAGTGTGGGGTGATAACCCCTCCCCCCCTCTCAGATCCGGGCACAGCCCACACCCTCCACTTGGGCACATGCCAGCCTGCCTCTCATGGAGCCCCCAGTGTCACCCTGGAGGAGAGATTTAGAGAAACCAGGGCAGAAGGAAGATGCTATTGGGGATGACCACAAAGTGCACCCGTCTCCTCTCACCAGGTGGAAGGGAAGAGACCTCCCCAGCCCATGCTGGCAGATAACTCTGCTCCCTGTCCTGCTCCCCCAAATCCACATGTGCTTTGGCAAACTGCTAGTTCAATGGGAGAGGCTGCCCCTTGCCTACCCCCAAATCACACTGTCCTCACCTTGGAAGCAAATGTCTAACCCCCCCAGCTAAGGCCAATATCTGCCCAGCCTTCCCTGGAAAGACCCCAAAAGGCTGAGCCTGTAACATTTTCCCTTTGTCTCTATATATAGTTGCTGCTGGAGTGGGAGGCGGTGTATCAAATGCTGTATGAAGAGAGCAGCACAGGGAGAGTTCTATAAATAGTCACTGCTCCTGTAGGAGGGTGTGGATAATGCACTGGGTATAGAGAGGAGAGAAAGCTTTGTAAATAGTGGGACTATGGGGAGGTGTGTGTGTGTGTCTTTGTGTGTGTGTGCATGTGTAGAAAGACAGGCAGAGACACAGCGAAACCGAGAGACACACTGGAGATACAGAAGATCTTTTTTAGAAACACTTCCTTACACTTTGTAAAAAGAGGCATATAGGAACTTGAGAGATCGACACTGAAAATTGTGATGGATGGAGGCATATAAGGAGAGAAATTATGGATAGATGGAAGGTGATAGAAAGAGATGCTGGAGAGATTGATAGAGGGAGAAATGGACTGAGAGAGGGAGAGAGAGATGGGGAGTATAGGGATAGATAGATAGATAGATAAGATGCATGGGGACAGACAGATGGCTGAATGGCTGGAGGCAGTGTATGGGGACAGATACATGGATGGATGGATAAAGGACAAGGTATATGAAGATGACTGGATGGATGGATAGAGAAGGTGTATGTGGATGGATGGATGCATAGGTGCAGACTCAGTGGGTGCTCTAGGGCTAGATCACCCATGGAAAAAAATAGTGGATGCTCAGCACCCACCAGCCACCTGCCCATGAGCTGTTCAGCAGTCCCCCACCAATTAGCTGTTCTGTGGCTGGCCCCGATCAGCTGTTTGGCGGTGGGTGGTAGGCGGAGGTGCATGGGGGAGGAGGAGGAAGTGGAGGTGAGAAGAGTGAGGATGGGACCTCAGGGGGAGTGGATGAATGGATGGAGGAAGTGTATGGGTATAGATGGATGGATGAGGTGGATGGATGGATGGATGGAGGTGTCTGGAGGGATGGAGATCTGGATGGATGGATGAGGTGGATGAATGGAGGTGTTTGGAGGGATGGATAGATGGATGGATGGAGAGGGTGTATGGGGACAGATGGATGGATAGAGGAGGTGTATGGATGGATGGATGGAGGTGTATGGGGACAGATGGATGGATAGAGGAGGTTTATGGATGAATGGATGGATGGATGGATGGATGGTGTATGGGGATGGATGGATGGATGGGTGGGTGGATGGATAGAGGAGGTGGATGGATGGATGGAGGTGTATGGGGACAGATGGATGGATAGAGGAGGTGGATGGATGGATGGATGGAGGTGTATGGGGACGGATGGATGGATAGAGGAGGTTTATGGATGGATGGATGGATGGATGGAGGTGTATGGGGATGGATGGATGGATAGAGGAGGTGGATGGATGGATGGAGGTGTATGGGGACAGATGGATGGATAGAGGAGGTGGATGGATGGATGGATAGAGGAGGTGGATGGATGGATGGAGGGAGGTGTATGGGGATGGATGGATGGAGAAGGTGTATGGGGACAGATGGATGGATAGAGGAGGTAGATGGATGGATGGAGAAGGTGTATGGGGACAGATGGATGGATAGAGGTGTATGGATGGATGGATGGAGGTGTATGGGGATGGATGTATGGATGGAGAAGGTGTATGGGGACAGATGGATGGATAGAGGAGGTAGATGGATGGATGGAGAAGATGTATAGGAACAGATGGATGGATAGAGGAGGTGGATGGATGGATGGATAGAGGTGTATGGAGATGTATGGCTGTATGGCTGTATGGATGTAGAAGGTGTATGGGGACAGATGGATGGATAGAGGAGGTGGATGGATGCATGGAGAAGGTGTATGGGGATGGATGGATGGATAGAGGAGGTGTATGGATGGATGGATAGAGGTGTATGGGGATGGGTGTATGGATGGATGGATAGAGGAGGTGGATGGATGGAGGTGTATGGGGATGGATGTATGGATGGATGGATGGATGGAGAAGGTGTATGGGAACAGATGGATGGATAGAGGAGGTGGATGGATGGTTGGATGGAGGTGTCTGGGGATGGTTGGATGGATGGGGAAGGTGTATGGGGACAGATGGATGGATAGAGGAGGTGGATGGATGGATGGATAGAGGTGTATGGGGATGTATGTATGTATGGCTGTATGGATGTAGAAGGTGTATGGGAACAGATGGATGGATAGAGGAGGTGGATGGATGGTTGGATGGAGGTGTCTGGGGATGGTTGGATGGATGGGGAAGGTGTATGGGGACAGATGGATGGATAGAGGAGGTAGATGGATGGATGGAGACGGTGTATGGGGACAGATGGATGGATAGAGGTGGATGGATGGATGGATGGAGGTGTATGGGGATGGATGTATGGATGGAGAAGGTGTATGGGGACAGATGGATGGATAGAGGAGGTGGATGGATGGATGGAGAAGGTGTATGAGGACAGATGGATGGATAGAGGAGGTGTATGGGTGGATGGATAGAGGAGGTGGATGGCTGTATGGATGGAGAAGGTGTATGGGGACAGATGGATGGATAGAGGAGGTGGATGGATGGTTGGATGGAGGTGTCTGGGGATGGATGGATGGATGGATGGATGGATGGATGGAGAAGGTGTATGGGGACAGATGGATGGATAGAGGAGGTGGATGGATGGATGGATAGAGGAGGTGGATGGATGGTTGGATGGATGGAGAAGGTGTATGGGGCTATATGGCTGGGCGGCTGGCTGGAGGAGGAGCAGGTGTACGGGGACGGGCAGCCCGTCTGTCAGTCTACGGCTCCGTGGCTATGGAACGTTCTCCCGGGCTCGGACGCGGCTCTGCCCGGGGCGGGGCGGCTCCAGGCTCGGGATCGGGGCGCTGCGGGGATCCCGGGCCGGGCTGGGGGGAGCGGAGCTTTCGGGGAGGTCCGGCGCGGTTGCCGTGGCAACGGCCGGGAAGCGGGGGTGCCTGGGAAGGGGAGGACACAGACACACAGACACGCACAGCCAGACACACGCACAGCTCCGGCTGCAGCTGCGGCTGGATCCCGGGCGCTCCCCGGCTGGCCGCGCGGCGGACCATGGGCGGGCTGCGGGCGCCCGGCCGCGGTAAGTGATCAGCACCGGGGAGGCGGACAGCTCCGTGCGCCGCCGGCCGGGGGCGCGGGCGCGGGCATTGGCTGGGGAGGAGGGGCCCGATCCCGCCGCTAGCCCCTGGGGCTGCTCACACCTGGCGGGGCGGGGTGGGGGGAGTGACCAGCCCTGCGGGAGGGGGGATGTTTGCACCGGGCCCTGGGGAGTGGGGTCCCGGGGGGCTGGGTCATTTCTCAAACGCGCTGCCCGCCCCTTTCCCCCGGTCCCGACTCGCCCTGACTTCAAGGGTCACCCAGCGAGTGGGCTCACCCGGACTCCGGATCCGGTCGCTGCCGTTTACACCCGCGGAGGGGGGCGGGTGTGAAACTCGGACCCGGTGGCGTTTTGTTCCCACCGTGCTGGTAAGTGACGGGGCGAGGGAGGGTCAGCACTGCTCGCCCCCGCGATCTGGGGACGCTCTGATCCGGAGCCCAACTGTGGAAGCCATGGGGGGGGAGGCTGAATTTACCCCCCCCCCCCGGAGGCTCAGGGAGAGGGTCCAGGAGGGCGCTCAGGGCTAGGAAGTGGGACTGGCAGAAGCACCAGGCACAATCTCCCTCTCCACCCCCACAGCCCCGGTCAGGCAGCGGGCGCCCAAGGACACATCTGTCAGATCACCCTGGGGCGGGGGCAGCCTGGGGCCATGGCTTTGCATCGCTCCCAGCTGGGCGGTGACTGGGCGGGGGAGGGGGTCACTCGGGTTGGGGCCAGCGGCCCTCTAGGTGGAAGCTGCAGCTGAATCAGCCCGCCGGAGCCTGAGCAGGGCTTTTCTGAGAGCCCCAGGCCTGTCGAGGGCAGGGAGGGCCCACCAGCGAGGGCGCTAGCCCGGCCTGCGGGCGTCCTGGGTCCAGGTCCCCACTCTGCCACAGACTCCCTGTGTGGCCTTGGGTAAGTCTCTGTGCCTCAGTTTCCCAGCTGTGCAATGGGGAGGATAGCCCTGTCCTGCTGGGGGTGGGGGTGTAGTGAGGCTACATACATTAGAGCTTGTGAGATGCCCAGATACTAGGGTAACAGGGCCAGCTGTGTACCTGAGGGTAAGATGCGTGGCCTTTGCTGAGTGCTCCCTGGGCCGGCAGTGGGGGTGAGGGCTCTCTGCCCCTCACAGGCCCAGGATACAGTGGTGGGATATTCTGTTACAGGTCCCACTCTGATGATGCAGCGTAGAGCTCCTGGGGCCAAGCTGAGGAGGAAAGTGCCCAGGCTGCAGGTTGGGTGTGGGCAGTGATGGGGTAAAGCTCCTCTCTGCCCTCCCCGGGTCCTGGCACAGCTGGTCCCTCGCTCCAGTGATTTGGAGCAGCCTGGGAGCTGCTCTAATCTGTGCTGGCTGCACACAGCTGATAGCAGCAGCATCCCAGTCATGCCCCATTACTGTTGCTATGCCAACAGCAGGGAGGGGGAGTGGCAGAGGAGCCCCGATAGCCGTTCTGCACCACCCTTACCCCGGGCAGTCCCCTGAGCTGGTTAAGATGGCTGGAGGGAGGTCAGATTCTACCAGCCACGGAGGGGGTGAAATGACCAGCCCACATGGAAGGATCCAGCTCTGGGAGCATAGATCCCACCCTGCTAAAGTGCCTAGGCTGGCAGGAGCCTCCCACAGCACGGTGAAGCGAGGTCTATTGTTGTCACTACCCAGGTAGTTATATCTTCAGTCCCTAAAGCACCCCAGATTCTTTTCTCAAACAATAAAGCACTGAGGCAGCCATGGGGAGGCACTGGCATGGGGTTCTGTTCCCCGCTGTTCTTGGGCAAGTGACTTCTCTCTGCCTCAGTTTTTCCCAGCTGTGAAGTGGGGACAATGGCACTTTTTTTCATAGCACTGAAATGCCTAGAGTCCCTAACTGAGATCAGAGCTGCATCGTGCCAGGCGCTGCACAGAGTGAGACGTGGTTCCTCCCCCAAAGGGCTTGTAGCTGAAAGAGACAAAGGCATGGTGAAAGGAAGGGTCTCCATTTAACAGATGGGAAACTGAGGCACCAAGCCATCCTGTGACTCTCCCAAGGTCACACAGGGAGTCCATATCAGAGCTGGGAACTGCACCCTTAACCACAAGCCCATCCTTCTTTACTAAGTGCCCTGAGGGCAACAGATGTAAAGACCTAAGTATTATATGGTTTGGAAATTTTTCAGGCAGTTCCCTGTGCCCACATGGCTGCTTCCTAATGGGTAATTAGGAATAATGACTCCCTGAAATGTAGGTCCTGGTCCAAAGCTCCTTGAAATCCACAGAGAGACTGTGGGGTAGCCCCATGGGGTCAGGCTTTCCAAGGCTCAGCTCCCACAAGGAGCCCCCAGCACCCGGCATGCCGAGCACCTCGGATGCTCTCCCCTCTGTGCTGGACTTTCCTTCATAACAAATTGTCGCAGTTTGAATCCCCAGTGGGCAGCTCTGCCATTTTCCTTTAATTACCCAGGAGACTTTGCTCCTTCTAAGCCAACTGAGCCTGTACTGGGCAGAAAAAGTCCCCCAACTCCCTGAGGTCAAAGGGCGGGATGGCTTTGTAGGCTAGCAGCAGGCTATGCTCTGGCAGTCAGGTCTGAGGGGGACCCCTCAGGATTGGGGCCTGGATTTGTAGCTCAGAGTCCCCCTGCTCGGGTTGACTCATTCTGCCTTCTCTCCTAGCTAGATAAACTGACTAATCCCAGGCACGCTACTAAAGGCCGTTTCCAGTAGGCCATCAACACCCCCCCTTCTGTCTGCTGCTCAGCTTTATTATTAATAATCCCAGCACATGCTTCACAGTCCTAACCTGGGTGCTCCCTGCCTGTCACTCTCAAATCATGGGCTGCTACATCATCCCAGGAGGGGCAGTGGAACTAAAAGACCAGAGAGGGGAAGACGTCACAGGGGGAGTCAATGACAGAATCAAGACTAGAACCCAGGGGTCCTGATTACCAGGGCACTGATCTGGAGCTAGTGAAATTCACCAGGTCGTTGCTCTGCATCTCCCCAGTAGCTAGCCCATGACTGCTACTAGCTGGTGGAGTTGCTCCTTTCGCTCAAGCGACAAGGGGCAATGAAGCTGGGGTGGCATTTTCAGAAGTGCCCAGTGGTGGCCCAGCTTTGCTCCATTAAATTAATAGTAAAACTCCCCCTTCCTGCCGAGAGAGCAGCATGAAGCCAGTGCTGTGTGCTTTTGAAATTCCCCCCTCCCCATTACAGCTAAAGGTCCTGGTTCTAATCCCCGCAAGGACGTATAAAGAGGGTCCTTACTCAAGGGCTTATGTCTTTCTCTGTGCCCAAATTGTCAATTTCCCTAGTGCATTGGCAGCTGTCTTATCCCCCTCCCATGGGGCTGGGTCCTGCACTGCCTCTGTGTACAGTACAGAAAAGGGTTTTGCTACTTGAATCTACTGTAAGATCTTATCATCTCTCCCGTCATTGGTTCAGAGCCCACCGTGGGTAAAATCGCCAGCTGCGTCTCTGGCAGACGCTGCTTCCCAGCCGCCAACCTCCGAAAAAGACACATGGGGTTGAATAATATTGATACAACACAGCAAACCTCAGACATACCTAGGGAAAGCCCCATCATGGGGCTAGAGCTGGGCTGTGGGGCATGAGTCATGGGGATGGGTGTGAGATCAGTCACCAGCACATTTCATGAGACCCAAATTGATTGAAGTTCTTTATTTTGTGAGATTTTGGGATGCTCAACCTTTTTCCAATCGAAGCCTGTGAAAATAGTGACAGCATGTTTGTGCTCAAAAATTCATGCTCACAAGTAAGGGTGTGCGTGTTTGGGTATGTTTGTGGGTGTGTGTATGTTTTGTGTGTGTATATATACATATCTTGAGTGTGTTTGTGCTATTGTTTGAGTATGTGCATGCCTGAGTGCTGTGTGTGTGTTTATTGCGGGTGCATTTTATCTATCTTTGTATGTGTCTGTATATTTTTGATTGTGTATGTTTTGCTCATATGTGTGTGTTTTGGTTTTGTGTGGTATGTATTGTGTGTGTTGTATGTCAGTGTATATGTGTGTGTGTGTGTGTATGCACCCTAGCGGTAGCAAATTCTACTGCATTTAGCACAAGGTTGAATATTTTACCAGTGGGGAAACTGAGGCACAGAGTGGTAGTGGGTGGTAGCACATGAGACCTGACTCTGGCCCTGACATACATGCCCGAGGCCAAGAGCCAGTGAGCGTCCGAACCAGGAGCAGGACCCAGCGCAGTGCTCTGGGCTGCCTCACTGCTGGAGGGGCCATGGCTACACGGGGACACAGACCCTGACACTATGGGGTGCTGACCTCTGTGGGAATTGCAAGTCCCAGCACCTCACAGGGCCACCCCCTAAAAGATCTCATTGCCCCAGGGCTTTGCAGATGGTTTTCCTCCTCAGACTCTTCTTTCCTGCCCCACCACACCCATTTCAATTGGACAAGTCGCCCGTCACCTTTGTGCTGCCAGATCTCCAGCTTTCAGGCAGCGTTGCTATGCGCTGTTCTGCAGCTTCCGCGGCACTCCCCAAAGGTGGCCGCATGTCACTGCTGGGCAAATTGTTCTAGCGGATACCCAGTGTGTCTAAACCAACTCTCGGTGTGTGTGTGTCTAATGGACAAAGTTCTGCTGGCTTTGTCAGGACTGGAGCTGCTTTAGAAATGTTACCACATGTTATTTAGGCTGGGCCAGTAGCAGCCACAGTGTGGGGGTTTTTTGCAATGGAATTGGTTGCATGTAATCAATGCTGTGAAAGCCCAGTGGCAGAGGCCTCCCAAGGACTAACGGAGGATGATAAGTAATGTGCAGGGGGAAGCACAAACAGCCCCATTATCTTCATATGCAAAGTCAATATTTATTACCAAGGCCCTTCCCCAGCCGCCTCAGCTGGACTCTCCTAGGTATGAAAAGCATGGAATGAACGTTAGATGCTATGTCCTGGAGCTGAGTTCACTGCACGGCCGAGCGCGCCGGGGAACCTGCGGTCATCCCCTTTCCCCTCCCAGCAGGGGGTGCTGCTGTGAATCAGGTGCCTGGGCAGAGGTCAGGATGGAGAGCCCAGGACAGGCATCGCGAGGGGGTCAGGGCTCAGGATTGAGGGGAACAGGCAGAGCTCTGTGTATGTGGCGCTTAGGGCTAAGATTGCAGGGGGCAGGCTTTGAGCTGGGATTGAGGGGCACCAGCAAAGCTGTTGGTGGGAACTGGAACAGCAGGGGTTCTGCAAACCTGGATTTAGGAGCATCAGCAGAGCAGGAGTGGGGGTGTCAGGAGAGGAATAGCTGGGGAGCTGGAGGTCAGTACCACGAGGCACTCACAGGATTCCCCGGCTCTAGCCAGCGATACGAGTCCTTTGTTGCCACGAGTGTATAAAGATTCCCCGGCGCTCGAGTCTGGAGGATTTGATTGACATTTGCTCCTTCACAGCTTCCCCATCACTAACTCGCCTGTGCGGTGCCCAGGACACTGGGGCACGGTCCCAGATTGGCCCTGGGGGAGCCATGTCTTGAATGCTGGATGTCAGGATGCTCTGCAGGGGGCAGAGGGGCTTCTGGCCCTCCAGCGAGGCTTATGGGTCTGTACTTCACTGTCATCTGAAGACACCGGGAGGTGCGGCTGGATCACTGAGTCGCACCAGAGAGTGGGGACCTGGAGGGTGGCTGGTGGGGTGTTCCATGGAGCCCTGCGTGGGAGTGGAGGAGCCAGTCCCCCAGCTCTAGTAGCGTTTGTAGCCTGCACCGTGGCAGCTCTCCCCCAGCAGGGGACTTGGAGACTAGACAGGTGTCCCACCCCCCGCCCTGCCCCTCTGCATGGAGGGATCCTGCAGCTCCCTGAAGCTCAGAGAGGGAGAGGAGACTTTTCCCGGTAGCAGTGACTGAACCCCAAGCAGTTCGACGGTTGGGTTCGCTTCTGTCTCCGAAGCACTTTGGCATGGAAAGGGGATTGGAAATGGCACAAGGTTCCTGCTGAGATGGGGCAACTTCTCCAGGGCGAGGACAGGGGGCATCAAGGCCAAGTGAGAATTGACTGAAAATAGAAAGGGGTTGGGATCTGGGCCAAAGATTCAGCTGGCTCTGAGTCCATCCAAGCAGCCGCCTCCTCACAGAGCAGTAAGCTGCAGCCTGAAGCCCTGTTGCCATCCGTGAGGCAGCAGCTTCCCTCATCACTGCCCCAAGAGGATAAAGGGTCTACTACTGCTGCTGCTGCTGCTGCTGCCTCAGGGAGCCCTCCATTAGCTCAAGCAGTAGAGACCTGGGCTTTTGGAGATGAGGAACCAGGGTTCCAACCCTAGCTCCTATTGTTGCAGTGCAGATGGGGGCGCTGAGCCAGGCTTGCAAGGAGGAGTGGGGCAAGGTGGATCCAGGTGTGAGCTCTGGGTCCAGGCAAGGCTGAATTGGCTGCAGTCAGGTGAGAGATGTTAGCAGGGAGGGAAGTGGGGGTGCATCTGCTCAGCATGCGCCTCTCCTGAGGGGAGCCCCGTCTCCGGAGGATGGCCAGCGAGGAGCACCCCTGAGCTCACGCTGAGCAGAGAGGGGCTGGGAGGACAGACTTACAGCCAGCTAGTGGCCCCTGGCTGGTTGTGACCATGGCTCACTCCAACCATGCAGCCTAGTGGTGCCAGCAATCTCGTTGCCTGGATCCTTGTCACAGGGCTGAGATCTCCAGGCCTCCCTCCCTGCAGAGAGGTTGTCGTCCTCCCTTCTCCCCACCCCCTCCCACCGCTGCTCTCAGCTCCCTGGGGGCTGAAGGGAGTCCTGCTGCAGGTCAGCTCTCTGAGGAGGCACTGAGACCGGGAGGGTGCCTGAGCTGTGATTTGGGGGGCAGGGCTCTGGACCTGGATGTGCAGCTGATAACCCCCCCCCTCCCCCATGTAGCCCAGCTACTTGGGCTTTGCCCAGCCCCGCCCCCAGTCTTCAGCTTCCTCCACCCAGGCATATGAAGAGTTTCAGTGAGGCCCATGGGACCCCGGAAAGATCCCTCCAGCTGTGGCCTTGGTAGGTCTCCCGCTAAGCAGCCTTGTCACCGTGTGGAGGGGAGACGGCTGGGAAAACTCAGGAACTGCAGGAATTGGTGCTGGTGATACAGTAGGGGGCACCCTCCCCTCTGAGCCCCTGCTGATCCCAGTGCAGGGAGAGGGGCCATTGTGCTACAGGCAGCAGGGGGAAGGCGCAGGGGAGGGATGCTGTGTAGGAACATGGGGGGATCGGTGTGTTGCAGGGAGCAAGTGTGTTCAGCAGTTCAGAGGGACCCAAACCTCACCACTGTGTAACTGACCTCTGCAGTCATTAAAACGGAAACGTCTTAATTCCCCCCTGCCTTGCTCCCAGTGTGGCTAGTGGACAGAGCTCTAGACAGACCCTTTGGAGATATTTACTTTATTCCTGGCTCTGTCACTGGCTTGCTCAGTGACCTTGGACAAGCCACTTGGCCTCACTGTGACTCAGTTTCCCCATCTGTAAAACGAGGATAATGATACTGACCTCTTCTGTAAAGTGCCTTGTAACTACTGGTGAAAAGCTCAAAGTAAGAATGAGGTGTTCGCTGTGAATGTTGTTTGGTTGATTTTCTGCAGGTCACTCAGCTCCAGGCATCCTAGTCAGTTTCACGGTTTTCTTTCTGGTCAGTTTCACATCCTGGTTCTCTGGCCCACCAGCCCAGAGATGCTGTGCTGTGGGTCTCACATTTCTGTTTGTGCTGAGCTAAACCCTGAAGTTTTTATCCAGTTCTGATGCAGGTTTTTTTTTTTTAATACCTGAAGCTCAACAGGAGTTTTGCCTGTGAAGTGACTAAAACTGGATCCCCAAAATCTAGCTCATTAAAGCTCACCACCCCCCTTTACAATATCTACATTTTGGGCCTAATCCTAGTGGACACAGGCCAAGGCAGCTTCAGTCAGTGGTTTACGTGCTGTCTGATGACTGAAAGTCAGCTGCACCTCATGACTGCTTGATGGATCTCAGTGCAATGAGTTTGTAGGTCTCAGTTCAGTCCCCAGAGCTCGGTGATGGGAGGCACCCTGCACTGGAGCCTCTTTGCATCAGTGTTGCATTTTGATCCGTATCCACATCACAGAAGCTGCTGTGATGAATGACCCCCTCTTCTGAGCTCTGCAGGGGGTGCTGCAGGAAGCAGGACTCCAGGAGCCCTGGAGATGCTCTCCCCCAGTCCGAGAGGAGATCAGCCTTGCCCCAGCCCTGCTGTCTCTGATCTGTGGAGAGAGGGCTCCAGTCTCACTCCCTTCAGAAGTGAGGTGGGCTAACTGGGTAAATGACTTGTGCCTCTGCTCTGCAGACACCCAGACAGCGCTAGAGGATCCTAAGCTGGAACCCCACCCCCTGCTAGTCTGCTTGCTGAACAATGCCAGCTCTGCTGCAGTGCCGGCTACCCTCTGGTGAGCTCCCCAGTACATTAGCCAGCACAGCCATGGGCGCTGGGGAGGGGCAGGTGGGGACTGCCACTGGCTTCTTCCCTCCCGTCAAGGCTCTGCGCAGCGTCAGCTCTGCTAATGTCTCTGCTCTACTCACTCCTCCCTCCACCCCAGAGCACCCTGCGCAGCAGGATGAGCACTATCACCCTCCGTTGCACAGAGGGAAGGGGGAAACTGAGGCACAGAGACTTTGCCCAAGGCCAGGCAGCCAATCTGTGGCAGAGCCTGGGGCCCTCACCATTGAGCCATCCTGGCAGCCCATAGCACAGGAGGGGTGGCACAGAGCAATTGTGGGGGCAGCTCAGGGAAGGGAGCTGGCAGGAAGCCAGGCCCATGGAAGGGGAGCGGGAGCCAAGTTGGGGCTCTGAGGAGCTGTATTTTGGGTGGGGGATAGAAGGCAAGATCAGAAGTTGGGAGGGGTTTAGGGGGCTATGGGGAGTTGGGGGCACCATGGAGACAATCAGGATTTGGGGATGGACCTGGAAGAGTGGTTATGTGGAGTTGGGGTCACTGGGGGCAAGCAGGGGTTGGGGGTGGGTCTGGGGTTGAGGGGAGTTGGGGGGCACCAGGGGAGAAATCTGGAGCTGGGGGCAGGCCTGGTGGGGCGGGGGGGTTGAGAAGGATTAGGAGATGCTGGGGGTCAGTCAGGAGTTGGGGCTGGGTCTGGGGGGGGTTGAGGGGAATTGGGGGTCGCTGGGGGCAGTCAGGAGTTGGGCTTGGGTCTGGTGGGGTTGAGGGAAGTTGGGGGTCGCTGGGGGCAGTCAGGAGTTGGGGTTGGATCTAAGATGGTTGAGGAGAGTTGGGGAACACCCAGGAGAGCAATCAGGAGTTGGGGTTGGGTCTGAAGGGTTGAGGAGAGTTGGGGAGCTGCTGTGGGGCTGTCAGGGTTGGGTCTGGGGTTGAGGGAAGTTGGGGGGCACTAGGGGAGCAATCAGGAGTTGAGGGCAGGCTTGGGGAGTTAAGGGGAGTTAGGGGTCACCATGGAGATAATCAAGAGTTGATGGGAAGAGCTGAGACACTGTAGTGGGGGGTAGAGGGAGCACTGGAGGTGGGTCTGTAAGTCCTCGGCACTGTAAGGGTTAAGTGCCCTTACTGGGAAAGGTGGGGGTGCATCTATTTATCCCCAGTGTCCTGCTTGCTCCCTCAGACTCTAAGGAGCTTGGCCGGGGCAGCTAGTCTCCAGGGTGCTAAGATGGCGAAGGAGAACTCTGGCTTCTCTACCATCCCTGAGACTCCGGTGAGTGAGGCGAAGCCCCCGCTCTGCTCCCGCCCGTCCAAGGCCTCAGCGCGGCTCCGCAGGGAGAACGAGCGGGAGAAGACTGAGAAGAAGAAAAGGCGCCAGCGGTACGTGGAGAAGGGCGGCAAGTGCAACGTGCAGCACGGCAACGTGCGGGAGACCTACCGCTACCTCACGGACATCTTCACCACCCTGGTGGACCTCAAGTGGCGCTTCAGCCTGTTGGTCTTCACCCTGGCCTACGCCATCACCTGGCTCTTCTTCGGCCTCATCTGGTGGTTCATTGCCTATTGCCGTGGTGACCTGGACCACCTGGAGGACCACACCTGGACACCCTGTGTCAACAACCTCAATGGGTTCGTCTCGGCCTTCCTCTTCTCCATCGAGACAGAGACCACCATTGGCTATGGTCACCGGGTCATTACAGACAAGTGTCCCGAGGGCATCATCCTCCTGCTGCTGCAGGCCATCCTGGGCTCCATGGTCAACGCCTTCATGGTGGGCTGCATGTTCGTCAAGATCTCCCAGCCCAACAAGCGGGCTGAGACCCTCGTCTTCTCCTCCCACGCCGTGGTCTCACTGCGTGACGACCGCCTGTGCCTCATGTTCCGGGTCGGGGACCTGCGCAGCTCCCACATTGTGGAGGCCTCCATCCGGGCCAAGCTGATCAAGTCCAAGCAGACCCAGGAGGGGGAGTTTATCCCTCTCAACCAGACAGACATCAACGTGGGCTTTGAGACAGGCGATGACCGCCTCTTCCTGGTCTCGCCCCTCATCATCAGCCACGAGATCAATGAGCACAGCCCCTTCTGGGAGGTCTCCAAGGAGCAGCTGGCGAAGGACGAGTTTGAGATTGTCGTCATTTTGGAAGGGATGGTGGAGGCCACAGGTAAGATGTTGTGCCTGGGGTCCCCCAGGATCATATCGGACCAGGATGGGTCTTGGGCCTAACCTAGGCTAATGCTGGTTTGGGGACAGGGTTTACCTTGAATCTGCCCCAGTCTTGCTCTGGATCTAGTCCAGATTTGGGCCTAATCCAGACTCTCACTAGTTCTTGTTCAGTTTTGGGACCATGTTTAGACTGAGTCCCTTCCAGTCTCACACTAACCCCAGTCCAGGTTTTGGGCCTGTTCACACTTTCCCAGCCCAGTTTAGAGACAAGGTTCAGAGTGAGTTCCTCCTAGGCCTAGGCTGGGTCCAGTCCAGGTTTTGGGCAGCATTTAACCTGGGAGGTGACCATGTGGCTGTTCCACTTGCACCCAGAACACATCACTTACAGGGGCGGGGGTGTCCTTTATTCCCAACAGGAATCCAGCCCAAGACTTTTCCCCAGGCTGGGCTCACACTCTAGGTACTCACACTGATTGCTCAGCCCACACTCTAGGTACTCTCTCCCCAGACACCCGGCTCCTACTTGTCTTGTATCTGGGTGGGCAGTGCCTCTTAGCCTCAGTGAGTTGAGAAAGCTCACCTGCCATTCCCCGGCTAGATCCACAGCGGGCAGTGTGCCAGCCTGTTACATTCTTCCCCATGCAGTCTGGTTTCCTCCCCCCATGTGTAGCCTCTTTGCAATCCAACTCCAAAGAAGCTTGTGGCTGTCTGATGCTCTGCCATCTCTGTCAGCCTCATTCCTGATCTTCCCTGGAGCTCACCTCCTGCCTCATTCCTGGTCACATCTCATTCATATAGCAATGGCAGCAACAGAGCCACTTAAAGGATAACAACCTACTACTCCTGACAGCTAATGGAATTATTCCTTTATTTCAAAGGGTAGAGAGAGGTCTGTGCTGCAGTGCTAAAAGTGGGATCCAGGCCACTGGTACAAAACCCTCTGATAAGCCACGGAGGTAGAGGCAAAATGCTTACACAGATCATGGGTACAAGGCACTGGCTCAGGGCTACGTGATCTGGGTTCACTTCTGGCTCTGCCATTTACTCCCTGTGATTTTTGGGTTGGTCACTTCCTCTCGCTGGGCATCAGGTTCCCCATCTGTAAAATGGGAATTTACTGTGAGCTCTTTCAGGCATGGACTGTATCCCTGTATATCTGTGCGGTGCCTGGCGAAATGGGGCACTGATCTCGGGGAAGGACTGTGTGCAGCGCCTGGCACAATGAGGCCCCACTCTCAGGTAGGGACTATGCAATGCCTGGTACAATGGGGCCCTGATCTCAGTCTGGGGTCCTGATCTGGGTTATGGTCTGTAGGCGCTACCTTTATCCAAATAATAATATATTGGGTGCATTTGAGTTCCCCGTTAGTTAATTAAAAATGAAAAAGAAAAAAAAAGGGCAGCTGGAAGAAATAGGAACCCTAAGAGAAGATCATTAAATAAACAGTAATTCTTGTTTTATTCAATCAATAGGGAATGAATCACCATCACTTTGAAGAGGTTAAAAAAATTCTCCTTTATTCTGAAGCTTCATGTCAAGCACAGGCAATAAACCATCATACAATTGACACGAGCTCGTGGTGGGAATGCATCATTTATTCCCTGTTAATGACCTGGAGCCTTTATGTAAATGAAATCTGTGCTGCTCAGGGTGCTGAGGCTTTCTGCTCTGCTTTCAGTGCTAGCTGTACTCTTCGTTGTTACGCACCAATTCCATGGGCTGCCGATCGATTTAATCAAACAGGATGTGCTCTGTAGTGAAGAGGGCTCTTTGTGGCTGTGTGGTTAAGGCACCGGACAGGGGCTCGGGGGATCTGGATTCAATTTCGGGGGCTACCACAGTCCCCCTGGGTGACCCTTAAAGACACATGGGTCTTAGTTTTCAGCTGTGACTAATGGCTTTGAGGCTGAGCCCCCCGCAAACTGAAAATCCAGCTCCAGTCATGAATTCAGACTCCCCCCCTCCAGATCACTTGTCCCTTTCAAAAATCACCTTTCTGCACCTCAGTTTCCCCATCTGTTACACTGTGGGTATTATTATTTATAGTAGGGTAGTGCCTAGAAGCCCCACTAAGATCACGGCACCATCATGCCAGATGCTGCACAGACACAGAGCGAGAGGCAGTCCCTGCCCCCAAACAGTTCCCGGTTGAGACTAGACAGGCAAAGGGTGGGAAGAGAACCCAAGGCACCAAGAGTGGAGATGACTTGCCCAAGGTCACGCAGCAGGTCAGTGGCAGAGAGGAGACTAAAGCTCAGGTCTCCTGAGCACCAGGTCAGTGCTCTGTTCACTAGACCGCACTGCCCTTTAAAGCTGGGCTAGTAATGCTGCCCCCCATGGGTGATGTGAGGCTACGTTCATTGAGGCACTCAGGGTCTGCCATGATGGGGCCAGATAAGCAGCAGCAGATAGCCGGGCAGCGCCGCAGGGCCATAGTGACAGTAGCCCCTGGGCACTCGGTGAATCTCAGTGACGTGACGTTCTGGGAGAGATACAGAGCGGGCACAGGTTTTACTCTGTTGGCGCAATCTAGCATCCGGAGCAAGTATTACCTTGTGCCCAGCCATCTGCCCACAGACCAGGAGGCCTTTGCGGAACACAGTTTGAGATCTGCTGGGCTTCGCATTTTGATAGGGGGGGTTGTACGGTCAAAGCACTTTTCGGACATTCGTTAACCCTCCCAGAACTGCTATGATGTAGGTAGCGAATTGTGATTTGTATTTCAGTGGCACATCGAAGCACCAAATGAAGTCAGGGCCCCACTGTGCTGGGCACTGGACAAACCCTGACTGAGATCAGGACCCCCCCCCCGCCCCAATTGGGCTGGGCACTGCACAGACCCAATTAAGATCAGGGCTCCCATTGCCCCAGGAATTGCACAGACCCCAGCTGAGATCAGGGTCCCCATTGTGCCAAGTGTGGCAGAGAGCCCCACCGAGATCAGGGGCCCATTGTGCCAGGTGTAGCACAGACCCTGACTGAGATCGGGGTCACATTGGGTTTGACGCTGCACAAACTCTAACCAAGATCAGGGTCCTATTGTGGAGGGTGCTTCACAGACACATAATGAGACACAGTTAGTGCTTAATCTGTGCCAGGCTGAGCCCTGGCATCTCTGGGCCTGGCAGTTCATAGCCCCAGCACCTCTGGGCTTGGCAGTTCAGAGCCCCGGCACCTCTGGGCCTGGCAGTTCAGAGCCCCAGCACCTTTGGTCTTGCCATGTCAGTTTGAAAAGTAAAAAAATTGCTTGAGCCCTGGAACTTCTTTCATTACAAATTAAGCGCTGGATACAGTCCCTGTCAGGAAATGCTCACAGTCTGACTAGACAAGGCAGACACAGGTGATAGTCTCACCAGGATACTGGTGTGGAAACTGAGGCACGGTGAGGAGAAGGGATTTGCCCAAAGAGAATCCAGGTCTCTAAACTCTAACCCAGAGACCATGCCCCAGCCATCTAAACACTGATGTAAGCAGCCAAAATGGCAGGCAGTGTGTTCTAGTGGATAGAGCACTGGACAGTGACTCAGGAGACCTGGGAACTCTCTCAGCCTCTGTCACTGGCCGGCTGGGTGACTTTGGGTAGCTCACATCACCATGCTGCCTCAGTTTGCCCAGCTGTGAAAGGGGGATAAGGAGCCTGACCTGCTCTGAAAGCTACAGAGAAGCCCCAGAGAATTGCACTAGGTCTCATTATTATAGTGTCAAATCCCAGGCTTTCTGTGGAAATTTCCCAGTGTCACTTCAGCTCAGAGGGGAGATGAAGCGATGGCCTCAGCAGCAGCCCAGCCTGGCTGCCATGCTCTGGGCAGCTCAGGGATGATTAAGGACAGGATCCTGCCTCCTGGGGATTCATTGAAAAAATTCTCCCCACGCCCCATCTTCCCAGGGCTCACGGCCTTCCTGTTCCTTCTCTCTCCCTCGTCCCTTGCTCCTGGACATGGGAACAGCAGCTTTTATTTTTAAACCTTTTCCTCTCCCGGCCATGGGGAGTTATGTAACCCTTCCTTTCAGTGCAATGTTCGTCACCACGGCAACCCAGGGCCATGCCACCAGTGGATAATTCTGCCTGTTGGCTGGCTCTGAGCAAGTGTAGGAACAGGTCAATAGCAGATGCATCCCCTGGGGGAGAGCTACGTGCCTCCCTCGTAGGAGGATTGACTTGGGGATCAGCCCTCATCTTCTCCAGCCCTGTGATCCTTCTGGCAAGGCTTCAGCTGCAGCAGGACTCTTATGGAACAAAGGCGGTAGGCTGCGAGAGAAGCAGTGTGGGTGAGTGGGTAGGCCACTGCCCTGCCCTGGGAATCAGGAGACCCGAGCTATGCCACACACCTGCCGTAGGACCTTGTGCAGGCCTGTGCCTCTCAGTCCCCTCCCGTCCTGTGTCTATCTTGTCTATTTGCAGTGTCTTCAGGGCAGGGATTGCCTCTTGGTAGGTGGACGTACAGCACCTAGCGGACCAGGGGGCCAGTGTTGGATGTTACAGTGACATTACATTATCATCCTCATCATCACAATCCTACAAAACTGTCCCTGAAGTTTCTGTTCAAAACAGGTTGCATCATTACCCCCCATTTACAGATGGGGCACAGAAGGAGCTTGTGCAAGGTCACACAGTACAGAGCTAGGAGCAGAACCTGGATCTTCAAAGTCCCAGGTCTCTGCTCCGTCCTATGGACTGTGCTGCTTCTATGCCCTCTGACATGGGGGCACAATGAAACAGGGTTGTCTTTGTGGTGCACCCTGGTGGGATCCAGCCAGATGAATGGAGCTGTGTATGCCCATGCGGATGCCCATGACTGCAGCCATTAAACAGAGCTCCCGCCCCAGGGTGAGGGTGTTAGTTACTATGGAGCAAGGGGGCAGTTGCTCCCCTAAACTTGGTTCCCCCCCCAACTTTTCATAGGTCTGTATATTCCATTATCTCTTCCACTCCCCACCCTGACTTTGCCAGCTACAATATAAGCACATATCATGTTCCATAGGCTGACACAACGTGGCCCCACCCCGGATGTTTCTGAAATGATGCCCCTGCCTCAGAGGTGGTTGCATTTTGCTGGTGGGTGAAGTGACTATTGCATATGTACAGGATTTAAATTTCACACGCGGGCGCATGATTCGCCAGCTGGGCACTCCAGTTATTATTGCTAATGGTTATCAAATGAGGGGGGGGAAGAGGAGTCAGACACGCGGCGGCTGGATCCTTTCTGAACACTTCATTCCGAAGGGATTATCCGTCTCTGGCCAGGCTCCGATCTGCCCTTTGAAAGCAAACCAGCAGCCTGTATTTTGACCCTTCCCAGTGGGCAGTGTCTGCAGGCAAAGGGCAGCCTCTGTGCCAAATAGAAGAGGTCCCAGATAGCATGGTGACCAGTGCATTGGAAACACCAGCTAGGCTGGGAACGTGGTTGCAGAAGGGAGCTGTAAACAAAAAGGTGCATGGCACATTTGCACCAGTAGGTGGCACTGGTACTTCACTGCTGCTCCATGATGAGCTATGATGCCGTCTCCCTATGCGCCCTGCACCCAGTGTAAGGGGGCGGGGGGGGGCAGGGGGTTGTTCCTGGGATTGGATGGTCCTGGCAGTGCCCCAGCGAGGTGGGCATAAAGCCCATAAACCATGGTCACCTGCTGTCAGGTGTCACTGATTCTCTGGCCCTAATTTTGGAAGCTGATCATCTTTTCTTTCCACGTACCCCTTCCTCCTCCCTCCGCCGCCCCATCTCAGGGCACTGGCACAGTGGGGATTTCACCTCCTTACATCCTGTCTGGACCCCAACAAGCTCTTCCGTGGATCCCGATGGAGCCTGCGCTCTGTCCTCCGAGAGGGCGGGCCAGGTTCCCTCTCTGAGGGATTTCAGCATTAATGAGGATCCATGTATCTTTTATCCAGGCTGAGGCTTAATGCTTCGATTGATCGTGATAATACAAGGCTAATCCCTCTGGATGGCTGGAGTGAATGAGAGTGTAAGAGGAATGGATGGCAGCGCCGGGCCATGCCAACTAGCTGACTACATGATGTGCCCACAGCAACATAACCTCCAGCTCCAAACAGCCCCACTCCCCATTCTCCTCTTTCACTACCACCCTCTCATTTACTCTCTTCTCTCACTTATTTTTCACTCTTTTTGATCAATTTCACTTTCTCTCACTCTTTCAATATCTTTCTCCACTTTCTCTCCCATTCTGCTTTCAGACTCTTTCACGATTGTTTCTCTTTTCTCTCACTAGTTCTCCTTCTATTCTATCACCTCTGCTGCTCACAATTCAAGAAGGATGTTGATATATTGGAGAGGGTTCAGAGAGCAGCCAAGAGGATGACTCAGGGATTAGAAAACCTGCCTTGTGGTCATAGGCTCTAGGAGCTCAGTCTAGTCATTTTAACAAAGAGAAGGTTAAGGGGTGATTTGATCACTGTCTATAAGTACCTACATGAGGACTAAACATTTGATAATGGGCTCTTCAATCCAGCAGACAAAGGTATAACAAGATGGAATGGTTGGAAGCTGAAGCTAGATAAATTCAGACAGGAAATTAGGTGCACATGTTTAGCAGTGAGGGTAATTACCCATTGGAACAATGTACCAAGGGCTGTGGGGGATTCTCCATCACTGGCAATTTCTAAAGCAAGACTTGATTTTTTGGTAATAGATTTACTCTAGTTCTACTAGGTATTAATTCAGGGAACTTCTAGAGCCTGAGTTATACAGCAGGTCAAACTAGGCCCTTCTGGGCTTAGAATCGATGATTCGACAAGTCTTTTCTCTCTTCCCAAAGGTTTTATTACAAACCCAAACCCAGTCCCAGGTTCCCCACAAACCTGTTGGGGGCTTGTCTACACAGGAAACCAGTATCAATCATGCCACTATTATTGTACCTGGACAGTTAAAAACCCCTATAGTTATACTGGTGTAACTCGCCATCTGGACACGAAGTACTCCAGTACAAGAGTGGTTGTTGTTTGGTTTATCTTTAACCCCCTTCCCAAGTGACATATGCTAAACCAAAAAATACCCCTCTTTATACTGAGATAAGTGTCCATACGAAGGTTATACTGATATAACTATACCCATTTAAATTCACCCCTTAGTTTTTCCCCCTGGAGGCAAGTCCCTCTACAGGAGAGGTTATAGCTCAAGTAAATTGACTGTCAATTAAGTCAAGATAATTAACACATTTGCACAGGCTGGTCTGGACTCTCCCCAAGTGCTTGTCCCAGGACACAGATGTTTGTGATGAGTCCTAGAACCAGGCAACTTAAGTCCTGCTATGCGAGTTGAGCTGAAATGCAGCAAGGCCTCGCAGTTTGGGTTCTATTCTATTCTGTCCTACTTCTTATCCCACATACATCATTGCTGTATCTAGAGATTGGACTTTTAAAGGTGTTTAGTGCCTAAGATGCAGATAGGAGCCCAATCCCCTGAGGGTGGGCACATTGTATTGATATAAATGTGCTTATCCCGGTGTAGCTGTTCCCACTTGAGTAGGTGAAAATACTATACTAGTAAAATAATTAATACCTAGCTTTTATATAGCACTTTTCATCTTTAGATCTTAAAACACCTTTATACCACTCTAAGTCCAGGTCATAGAATCATAGAATATTAGTGTTGGAAAAGACCTTAGGAGGTCATCTAGTTCAACCCCCTGCTCAAAGCAGGACCAATTCCCAACTAAATCATCCCAGCCAGGGCTTTGTCAAGCTGGGCCTTAAAAACCTCTAAGGAGGGAGATTCCACCACCTCCCTAGGTAACCCATTCCAGTGCTTCACCACCCTCCTAGTGAAATAGTGTTTCCTAATAGCCAACCTAGACTTCCCACACTGCAACCTGAGACCATTTTTCCTTGTTCTGTCATCTGCCACCACTGAGAACAGCTGAGCTCCATCCTCTTTGGAACCCCCCTTCAGGTAGTTGAAGGCTGCTATCAAATCCCACCTCATTCTTCTCTTCTGCAGACTAAATAACCCCAGTTCCCTCAGCCTCTCCTCGTAAGTCATGTGCCCCAGCCTGTGCAAATGTGTTAATTATCTTGACTTAATTGACAGTCAATTTACTTGAGCTATAACCTCTCCTGTAGAGGGACTTGCCTCCAGGGGGAGGGGTGAATTTAAATGGGTATAGTTATATCAGTATAACCTTCGTATGGACACTTATCTCAGTATAAGAGGGGTATTTTTTGGTTTAGCATATGTCACTTGGGAAGGGGGTTAAAGATAAACCAATCATTTTTGTTGCACTCCGCTGGGGTCTCCAATTTGTCCACATCGCTTCTGTAGTGGGGGTCCCAAAACTAGATGCAATACTCCAGATGTGGTCTCACCAGTGCTTAAATAGAGGGGAATAATCACTTCCCTCGATCTGTGCTGAACTCGAATTAATATGCAAATTAGATACAATTAACACTGGCCTAAACAGAGACTGGGAATGGTTGGGTCATTACACTAATTGAATCTATTTCCCTATGTTAAGTTCTCCTCACACCTTCTATGGGCCATCTTAATTATCACTTCAAAAAGTTTTTTTTCCTCCTGCTGATGATAGCTCATCTCAATTGATTAGACTTTTCCTGTTGGTATGCATACTTCCACCTTTTCATGTTCTCTGTATGTATAAATATCTCCTGTCTGTATGTTCCATTCTATGCATCCGAAGAAGTGAGCTGTAGCTCACGAAAGCTCATGCTAAAATAAATTTGTTAGTCTTTAAGGTGCCACAAGTACTCCTGTTCTTTTTGCTCCTACTAATGCAGCTGTTAGCCTTCTTGGCAACAAGGGCACACTGTTGACTCATATTGAGCTTTTCGTCCACTGCAATCCCCCTTTTCTGCAGAACTGCAGCTTAGCCAGTCAGTCCCCAGCCTGTAGCGGTGCCTGGGATTCTTCCGTCCTAAGTGCAGGACTCTGCATTTGTCCTTGTTGAACCTTACCAGATTTCTTTTGGCCCAATCCTCCAATTTGTCTAGGTCACTCTGGACCCTCTCCCTACCCTCCAGCATATCTACCTTTCCCCCTAGCTTAGTGTCATCCACGAACTTGCTGAGGGTGCAATCCATCCCATCATCCAGATCATTAATGAAGATATTGAACAAAACTAGCCCAGGACAGACCCCTGCGGCACTCTGCTTGATATCGGCTGCCAACTGGACATCGAGCCATTGATCACTACCTGTTGAGCCCGACAATCTAGCCAGCTTTCTATCCACCTTATAGTTTATTCATCCAATCCAGACTTTTTTAACTTGCTGGCAAGAATACTGTGGGAGACAGTATCAAAAGCTTTGATAAAGTCAAGATATATCACGTCCACCTCTTTCCCCATACCTACAGAGCCGGTTATCTCATCATAGAAGGCAATCAGGTTGGTCAGGCATGGCTTGCCCTTGGTGAATCCATGCTGACTGTTCCTGATTACCTTCCTCTCCTCCAAGCGCTTCAAAATGGATTCCTGGAGGACCTGCTCCATGATTTTTTCAGAGACTGAGGTGAGGCTGTTTGTAGTTCCCCGGATTCTCCTTCTTCCCTTTTTAAGAGATTGGCACTAGATTTGCCTTTTTCCAATCGTTCGGGGCCCTCTCCCGATCACCACGAGCTTTCAGAGATAATGGCCAATAGCTCTTCAATCACATCAGCCAACTCCCTCAGCACCTAGGACGCATTCTGTGTTGCCCAGTGCAGCAGTCTGGGAGTTGACCTTGTCTCTAAAGACTGAGGCAAAACAAGCATTGAGAACTTCAGCTTTTTCCACATCCTCTGTCACTAGGTTGCCTCCCCCATTCTGTAAAGGGTCCAACACTTTCCCTGACCTTCTTCTTGTTGCTAACATACCTGTAGAAACCCTTCTTGCTACCCTTCACATCCCTTGCTAGCGGCAACTCCAATTGTGCTTTGGCCTTCCTGATTACACCCCGCATGCCTGAGCAATATTTTTATACTCCCCCCTAGTCATCTATCCAAGTCCTCACTAAGCTTCCTTTTTGTGTTTAAGCTCACTGAAGATTTCTCTGTTAAGCCAAGCTGGTCACCTGCCGTATTTGCTATTCTTTCTGCACATCGGGATGGTTTGTTCCTGCGCCCTCAATAAGGCTTCTTTAAAATACAGCCAGCTCTCCTGGACTCCTTTCCTCCTCATATTAGCCTCCCAGGGGATCCTGTCCATCATTTCCCTGAGGGAGTCAAAGTCTGCTTTTCTGAAGTCCAGGGTTCATATTCTGCTGCTTTCCTTACTTCCTTTTATCAGGATCCTGAACTCGACAATCTCATGGTCACTGCTGCCCAGGTTGCCATCCACTTCTACTTCCCCTACCAGTTCTTCCCTGTTTGTGAGCAGCAGGTCGAGAGGAGCACGGCCCCTAGTTGGTTCCCCCAGCACTTGCACCAGGAAGTCGTCCCCCAAACTCTCCAAAAACTTCCTGGATTGTCTGTGCACAGCTGTATTGCTCTCCCAGCAGATGTCAGGGTGATTGAATTCCTCCAGGAGAACCAGGGCCTGTGCTCTGGAAACCTCTGTTAGTTGTCAGAAGAAAGTCTCATCTACCTCATCCTCCTGGTCTGGTGGTCTATAGCAGACGTCCACCACGACATCACCCTTGTTCCTCTCGCCTCTAAACTTAACCCAAACAGGCTTTTCTCCAGTTTCATACTGGAGCTCTGAGCAATCATACAGACTTCACACTACAGACTTCTGCCAGCACTGGATCCCTAACCGGCAAAGCGGTGCTGGCAGAAGTCTGTAGCGTAGCTGCCGCTGGACCAGCAAAACTGAACTTTTACTGCTGTAGCTTATTCTTCGGGACACAGTTACCACGACACCAGAAGTGTGTTGTGTGTGTAGTATACTGGTGTTCCTATACCAGTACAGCACTCCTAGTGTAGCCACAGCCTAACTGTGTTGTACCAGCATAACTATAGGGGTAAAAAAATCACACGCCCCCAACCAACATTTTTATACTGAGACAAAAACTGGGTAACCCAGGCCTGAGAGTTTATCTGTGTTTCATTAGCAATGAGTGAAGCTGGATGCAGGCTCATGTGAACACGTGGAAATGTATTAAATCCTGTGTACTGCTGTATCCATGTGGCTGAGTTGCTTTCAGCCAAACTCCACCAGTGCCCTGTTCCCCTGGTGTCCCTTCAACAACAACCCCTTCAAGGAACACGGGCCCTCTGACTCCACACCCATGAAAATTAACCTGGAATAAGGTCGAGTGTGAATTTAAAGTGGATTAACTATTCCAGATCAACTCCATGTGTGAACGAGGCTACGTCTTCACTGCCAAAACCAGGGCTGCCCAGAGGAGGGGGCAAGTGGGGCAATTTGCCCCAGGCCCCGGGCCCCGCAGGGGCCCCCACGAGAGTTTTTCGGGGCCCCTGGAGTGGGGTCCTTCACTCGCTCTGGGGGCCCCAGAGCTTCTTGCGCTCCCGGTCTTCGCCGGCGGGGGGTCCTTCCGTTCCCGGGGCGGAAGGACCCCCCCCCGCCACTGTATTACCACCGAAGCGGGACCTGCCTCTGAAGTGCAGCCGGGTCTGCGGCGGTAATTTGGCGGCGGGAGGTCCTTCCATTCCGGGACCTGCTGCCGAAGTGCCCCGAAGACCCGCTGCGGGGGGCCCCCGTTGCCGAATTACCACCGAAGACCCGGCTGCATTTTGGCGGCGGGTCCCACTTTGGCGGTAATTCGCCCCGCCGCGGGTCTTCGGGGCACTTCGGCGGCAGGTCCCGGAATGGAAGGACCTCCCGCCGCCGAAGACCCCAGGCTCCCGGAATCCTCTGGGCAGCCCTGGCCAAAACTGGCATGTTCTTTCAGTGAGATAACTAACATACATAATTAGCTCTCACACTGTGAAACCCTAGTGGAGACAAGGCTCTGTAGCTTTTATTGCAATATAGCTAGGTAGGGTCAACATTATAGGCCCAGCCAGGTGTGACCTCCTTCAACTATGGCAAAAACTCCAGCCTGATTTCCCAGCAGAGAGCTAAAGCAATGGAAAAACTCCTTTTACTGCAGTGAAGACAAAGCCAGAGTTCACTGATTCCCAGTCAACATGTGCTAACTAAGCCCGTTGTAAACAGCAATGGGGGCACTTCCCACCTCCTGGCCCTTGTTCACCCCAGGATTGTCACCTCCTTGTCTCTTGGCCCAGCAGCCAGCATGTATTCTCTGAGGCTGCCCTGACCTCTCCTGGCCACCTATGGCAAAGACAGCACCAGAAGGAACATTCCTTGGGTGCAGCACTCAGTGCAACTCCAAGGGAACAGAACTGAAACTGGTGATGTTTTTCTTTGCAACACACAATTAGCCTGTGGAACTCACTGCCACATGATGTCACTGTGGTCAAAAGCTTAGTAGACTCAATAAAGGAGCAGGAAGCTGTAGGAACCTGTCTGTCTACCACCAGTTGCAGGCAGATGGAGACCCAGACCTTTGTGCCCATGTGCTATGTGCTGGGTTCGTGGAGAAGCTTCACTTTAGCACCTTTTGCTGCAATGCACTGAATAATTATTAGAATGTCCTCGGCTTTGCTTTCTGTCTCTAGCCATTATAATTGTAGCAGGTTTATGGATCACTGTCCTAAGGGAGACCTTACCCGGTGTCACTCTGCTTTGGGTTTCAATTCCCTGGGCTTTTTGCTGCTAACTAGTGGTGCCTCTCCCTGACTGTTTAAAGAAGTTAGGAACCTGACCTCACCTCCCAGTGTGGTTCAACTATCCCTGACCTAGTATTTACTCCTATGATTAGCCTGACACCTCGTACATATATTCTTCTGACACCTCCATAACAGATGGGCCAACAATCAAGGCACACTTTATTTACAAGGGGAAATACAGACAAAGCATGTAAAGGGAAGAGGAACGTGGATTTGAAGTGGGTACATGAGTAACACTATGCAACCTGCAGGTAACACAACCCCCAGGGTGGATTTCCCTGAATTCATAAGTCCAGTTTATTCCACACTAGTGGGCTCCATAATGTGGAGGAACCCAAGGAGTAATGGTCTCAAGTTGCAGAGGGGGAGGTTTAGGTTGGATATTAGGAAAAACTTTTTCACTAGTAGGGTGGTGAAGCACTGGAATGGGTTACCTAGGGAGGTAGTGGAATCTCCTTCCTTAGAGGTTTTTAAGGTCAGGCTTGACAAAGCCCTGGCTGGGATGATTTAGTTGGGTTTGGTCCTGCTATGAGCAGGGGGTTGGACTAGATGACCTCCTGAGGTCCCTTCCAACCCTGAGATTCTATGATTCTATGATTCTATGTGCCTTGATGAGTCATTGCAGGCCTGAAGGTGCTTGAGTGCAGTGAGGTGATGAGGGGACTGATTCTCCCAGGGGGCCAACCTCTCTGCTGCAGCAATAGGGGTTACTAGCAGTGGAAAGTCCCCACAGCCTAGGGGGCCTCCATGGCGTTTCTAAGTCCAGTTTGTCTCTGCTAGAATAGTTCAGCAAACGCCTTTCAGAGCAAAATAGGCAACACCCCAGGCATGGGGAGACAGTCAGGGGATCGCCTACGCTCCACACAGGCAGTGGGAGACAATCAGATGATTTCTCGCACTCCCCTCAGGCAGGGGAGACAGGGGATCACCCGCGCTCCCCTCAGGAAGGGGGAGACAGGCAGGGAGTCACCCGTGCTCCCCTCAGGCAAGGGAGACAGTCAGGGGATCTCCCGTGCTCCCCTCAGGCAGGGCAAGACAGGCAGGGGGTCGCCCGCACACCCCTCAGGCAAGAGGAGATAGGCAGGGGATCACCCGCGCTCCCCTCAGGCAGGGGGAAACAGGCAGGGGATCGCCCGTGCTTCCCTCAGGCAGGAGGGACAGGCAGGGGATCGCCCGTGCTTCCCTCAGGCAGGGGGAAACAGGCAGGGGATCTCCCGCACTCCCCTCGTGCAGGGGGAGACAGGCAGGGGGTCGCCTGTTCTCCCCTCAGGCAGGGGAAGACAGTCAGGGGATCGCCCGTGCTCCCCTCAGGCAGGGGGAGACTGGCAGGGGGTCACCCACGCTCCCCTCAGGCAGGGGGAGACTGGCAGGGGATCGCCCGCTCTCCCCTCAGGCAGGGGGAGACAGGCGGGGATCGCTCGCATTCTCTCAGGCAGAGCTCTCCTCCTCTCATCACCCCTTTGATCGGCTTAGTCAGCCTTCCTTCCCCCTGGGTTTGGCCAGTCACCAGGCTCAGCGCCCTGGACGAGGTGAGCACACTGCTGTTTTCCCCATCTCTTGTCTACCCAGCAACAAGGCTGGCTCCCTTTCTCGTCTGATCCATTAACCCGGCTTACACAGCACTGCTGGGTGATTTCCCTTTGCAGGGCAGCAGTCGGGCTACAGTTTAAACCTCAGTGCCTAGGCAATGAGAACGTGGCCAGCATGACTCTTATTAATCTTCTGGTAACATGTGGAGGCCTCAGCTGAGATCAGGCCCCTGTTGTGCAGAGTGCTGCGCGGACAGGGGGTGTGAGATAGTGCCTGCCCCAGCTGAGATCAGAGCCCCCTTGTGCCAGGGGCTGCACAGACACACAATGAGAGATGATCCCTGCCCTGAAGAACTTGGGGCTAGATTTTCAAAGGGATTGAGGTGCCTAACTGCATCTTAGGATATGTCTACGCTACAATGAAAAACCTGCGGCTGGCCCCTGCTAGCTGACTTGGGCTCAGGCTGTGGGGCTGATTCATTGCAGCGTAGATGTTCACACTGTCCCTGAGCCTGAATGCCCTGCAGCCAGAGTTGTCTGGCATGGGCCAGTCATGGGTGTTTAGTTGCAGTGTAGACGGACCCTTCCAGTCTAAATGGACACTGGTTAGTAGGGGAAATTGAGGCACAGAGAGAGGAAGTGCCTTGCCCAGGGTTGTCCAGCAGCTCAGTATTGGGAATAGAAGCCTGGTTTTCTGGATCCTAGTCAAGTGCCCTCCCGACTGGGCCTTATTGCCTTATCAGTGCTGCCCTTGTTTCCCTAGGGATGACCTGCCAGGCCCGGAGCTCCTACCTGATGGATGAGGTGCTGTGGGGACATCGCTTCATGTCAGTGCTGAGCTTGGAGGATGGCTTCTACGAGGTGGATTACAACAGCTTTCACCAGACCTTTGAGGTGCCCACGCCCAGCTGCAGCGCCAAGGAAATGGCCGAGGCCACGGCCCGCATGGACGCCCACCTCTACTGGTCCATCCCCAGCCGGCTGGACGAGAAGGTGGAGGAAGGGACAGAGAAAGAAGCAGGGGATAAGGAGAGGAACGGTAGCCTGGCCAACCCGGAGAGTGAGTCCAAGGTGTAATGGGATGGTGCAGAGGTGGGGAGACAGAGCCAGCCAAGGACACAGTGTTCGGGCGCAGAACAGAAGATTGGGGGATGGTAGAAGGATGAGAGGAAGGAGACTCATGAAGCGACAGGTGTTTGGGAAGGAGGGCTGGACGGAAGAAGGAGTGATAGCTGGCGAAGGAGGTAGAGAGAAGAGTGAATGGGGAGACAAATGGATGGCAGATGTACCCCGTTATTTGGGGTCTATAAAACAGGGTAAAATGGGTAGTGGTAGCAACTCTGCAGATATGGCGGAGTTGTGTGCAAGGGGTGAATATGCAGGTAATAAATCAGCTATTTATAAACATATGTCTATTTTATAGCTGTACAGATAAATGAACGAGGCCCGCTCCACGAAGGAGCAGGAGGAGGGTTTTTATAGCAGTGACATCAATTGTAGAGAAGCATGGGATGGCGTGTCATTTTGGAGCAAACGGGTGGGATGGAAGGATGGAGCAAAGAACAAGACGGATGAGTGAACGGGACAACAGAAGAGGAGTAGCTGTCCTCAGCTTACAGGTGCGCGGTATGAAGCGTTGGACGAATGGCCTTGCAGAAAGATGACTATGGAAGCAGAAGAGTGCGGAGCAGCTTGATAAGTGTATGGAGGAGCGAGGGACTGGGTGCACGGACCATGGGGTGGATGGATGGGGGCTATGCACTGGTGTATCTGCATAGCTGGAGAGATAGATGGAGCATGTCAAGGAGTTGAATACATAGGTAGATGAGTTGGAGAAATGACCCATGAGGACAAGCTCTGTGGTCAACATGGCTTTGTGATGGGTAACTCAGCAGGTTGAGAGATTTATGCAAAGATTAAATTCGTGGATGGGAGGGGTAGACGGATAAAAAGAAAATGAGGGAGAATTGCAGCAAAGACCAGGACCGGCTGTGGGCAGCATGATGTCGGGTGACCTGCAGAGCGTCCCCAGTGCCCTGCCCTCCCCCGCACTCACACACACTAGCACCCCCAAAGCTCCCGAGCTTGCTGTCTCTCTTGCTTTCTTTTAATAAAAAAGGTTTTGAAATGGACATGCCGTCTCCCCTCTGCCTTCCAAGGCTTTGGGCCAGATCCTCAACTGCTGTAAATAGAGGTGCGCCATTATCTGCTATATTACAGCAGTGCTGGAGGACCACTCCTGAGCTCAGGTACCCATGGTGCAAGGTGCTGCACAGATACACACCTAGTGACAGGCAGTCCCACAAGAGCTCACAATAGACAAGACAAAGAGCAAGTGGGGAAACAACTCATCAAGGCCAGGAATAGAAACCAGCTCTGCCAATTCCCAGCCCAGAGTCCACTGACTTCAACAGAGCTGTCTCTGTTCACCCCAGCTGAGGATCTGGGCTTTTGGTCTGTGTACTGAAAAACAAAGGGAATTAAATCAAGGGGATGCCGGATTTCAAGAGCCAGGGTCAATGCGAGGCAAAGGAGCAGACCATGCCTTGGAGAACAGGTGTCTCATCGCAATGGGACTCATTTTGTCAAAAAATGGTCCCTAGTTATGAGCGCCTCCAGTTTGAGATACCCAGGGTCTGAATTCTAGTGATGCTGCTGACACCTGCTCCAGCTGTCGTCTTGGCTGCCCTGCAGCACCCATGGAAACCGGAGCCATGGGGGGGTACCCAAAAATGGATGCACCTCAAACCAGTGAGAAATTAACATCTTCCTGGTAAAATGGCCAGAGAAAAAAGGAGGAACATCTCAGCCTCCTATTCTGCAAACCACTTAAACCTGCGCTTAAATGTTTTACTGACTTGGGGCCTGCGTGGCTAAGTGCAGAGTTCCCAGTAACACCACAGAGAAGAGCTTTTAATCTGAGCAAGAGAGATACGTGGCACTGAACTGCGGTAGCATCTGCACTGTAGCTACAGGCACTCGGATGCCGAGAGTGCTTGAGAGATAGCGGGGAGGCTGCATAGATCTCGCATCAGGCACTCCAGTCCTCGGTTCTAGGAACCTGGCTTTTAACACTCCACGCCTGGAAGAGTGATTAGAAAAGGGATGAGACAGAGAGACGCCCTGGAAAAAGCTTCCAAATTCCACTTCCTCAGCATCCAGCAATGGAGTCACTGCTGGAACGGATCTGTTCTGTGTGAGCCAAGTGGGAAAAAAACAGCCAAAAATGGGGACTCTCTGGGTCAGTCCGGGTGAAGGACAGTAATCGTTTTTCACAATGCAGTCCGTGTATTTAACCACCAGATCTGGGTTCCCCTGCATGTGTACTGGCTAGCCACTTTGGTCATGAATATCTATATGGTGGGGATAACGTTAGATCAGATATTGCCCAATGTAGGGTATAATTTGCCCTGTGCAGCATGCTAGGATAAACCCCTGCTTCTGCCCAAAGCCAATAACATGCATGATCCAAAACTGTGATTTCTCCAGACATCCCCTCCATTTCTGGAGCAGTCCAGCTTTTTTTAGAAAATACCATGTGATGCCAAGTGGCCAATCATAAATGTATTTGGAGACAATTAGAAATAATCCATACACTGAGTTTTAAGACCAGAAGAGGCCATTAGACCATCTGGTCTGACCTTCTGTATATCACAGGCCACTGTATTTCACCCAGATTCCCCTGATTAGAGCCCTATAAACTGTGTTTGGCTAAAGCGTCTCTTCCAGAAAGGCATCGGCATGACAACAAATCAAACGAAAAAGGTTTGTGATGGAAACTAACAAAACAACAATTTTGGAGGGGGATGATTTCAGTGAAAAACGATGAAAAAATGTCACAAATCTTAGTGGGTTTTTTTCACATGCAGGACAAATGTGGCAGAAATTTGTCCAACTCCCCCCCCCAGGCTCTGCAATATTTTACTAACGATCCCAGCTTTAGTTTCCATTGTGGAGGGCCAGTCTGTCATGCTCTGTCGCTCCTGCGGCCATTCTGGCATCGCACCCGACCCCTACCCTTTGCCTCTCGGATAGTGAGCCCACAAGATGGATCCCCATCTCATTTTCAGGCGGGGCAAAGCCAGGCTACATAGGTGGCCTGACTTGACTCCACCCCCTTCTATCGGCGGATTGGTGTGGCGGTGATGTGGGTGCTGTACAGATCTGTGGTGGTGAAGCGGAAGCTGAGTTCTCGGACAAAACTCTCAGTTTGCAGGTCACTTTACGTCCCCATCCTCACCTATGGTCATGAACTTTGGGTAATGACCGAAAGGACAAGATTGCGGGTACAAGCAGCGGAAATGACGTTTCTCTGCAGGGTGGCTGGGCTTACTCGCTGAGATAGGGTGAGGAGATCGGCTATTCAGGAGGGCCTCAGAATAGAACCACTACTCCTCCAGATCAAGAGGAACCAATTGAGGTGGTTTGGGCACCTGATAAGGATGCCTCCCTAGGTGAATCCTTAGGTGCTGGTGAATCCCCCAGGAGGAGCTGGAACATGTTGCAGAGGAAAAGGAGATCTGGTCCTCCCTACTTTCCATGCTGCTGCTGTGACCCCCACCGGAAAAGTGACAGAAAGGAAGAAGAAGAAGAAAGAGAAGCAGATCCCAGCTTTAATACCTATGATACAGCCACTGCACTATGACACATCACGGGGCAGAGACTGTCTTTTGGTTCTGTGTGCGTACAGATCCTAGCACAGTGGTGGTCTGCTCTGGATTGAGGCGTCTATACAAATTCTCAATATAAAAGGAAGGATTCTACTCCAGCAGCAGTTTGTCCACCAAAAGGATTATTAAAAGGCACAGGTATTTAGGTGCCTACCCCCCATTGAGACCAATGGGAGTTAGGCACCTAAATATCTGTGAGTACCTGGACGGGCATCCATACCATTAGCATGCAAGCGCTTTGGGGCAGGGGCGGACTTTTTACACTGCCTAGCACCGTGGTGTCCTTAATAATAACAATAAATAGATTGAGCTGCTCAAAACAGCCTTAAAAGGTTGTAGACATTTCAAAAATCATGACTGCATTTTCCTCCTCTTGGTTTTGGAACTGACCTGAACCAATTTTGCCTCTTTCAAATTTCCGACGGATTTTTAAAAATCAAATTCTTGGTGGTTGTTTTTGTTCCCCGAGTCGGTGCTTTTCACTCCAAGAACACTTTCCATTTTCAGAATCCAATGTCGTTCGAGTGGAGCAGGGTGGAAACCTCCCCCCAGGTGATTAGACCAAATAGTGAACATTGCTGACGAAAAACCAAACACAAATAAATCAGCCCAGAAACTGAAAGTGGAACAAAAAATGAAAAATTGGGGGTGGGGTGCAGTGGAGGGGAATGTCTATTGCAAATGCTGTGTCTTTGCTCTTTACACGATAATAAGAATCCAGATGACATGAACACAGCTGGCTTCCGAATAACCGTGTTTACTAGCCGTATATAAACCCACAAGGCCTAGCATATGGATACACTGCTGCTCAGTGGCTTCTGCAATAGCAGCCAGGCAGGCTGCTCGCTAGAGAATTCCCAGCCTCTGTAAAGGGATGCTACCCAACTGCTGTAGGCTACGGAAAACTTTCAGAATATGGCTTTGTTCAGACCAAAACAAGTACAGTCAACCAGTTCCAGTTTTCACCCCAAATCCCTTCTTCCTCGAACGTTAGCCACTGCCTGGCCCTGCCACTAGATGTCCCTGTACCAGAGGGAACGCTGGCACAATGGGCACAGTGCGGGATTTCATTCTGCCTTGCCGGCCCCGGAATCGCTAGCTGAGCTCAGCACAGCGACTCAGCTCAGGCTGCCCTCAGCCTGATGCTAAACGAGGGGCCGTATTTTCTGCCTGCTCACTCCAGCTGGGCTCTTCTGCGGCTTCAGACAAGAGTCTGAGCCTGCAGGGCCAGCCCCGTGAGAACCCCAGAATGCTGGGATCGTGCTGTGCTGCAAGGGAAGATTGGCCCTTAGGATTCTCCTGTCAGGGATCAGTTGTGCCCTGTTTGGGCCAGGAGTTCCCTGATTCTCCAAAGCAAAGCTGGGTCAAAGCTGGCTAGGACCAGGCTGGGAGACCTGCAAGGAAAACTCAGGGGTTGCAGGAAGCTTATGATCTCTTCTCCTCCATGATGACTGATGCCTCCAATTTGCCAGCTGCAGGGTGTGATGAGCTGCATTTCATGGAAAGGTGTGGGGGGCTCAGCTGGGGGTGCATCACTGCAGGGAGGGGCGAGGGGGGCTCATTAGGTTGCACTGATGAGGTGCTCACTGCCCCTCGAATAAAAGGGAAAGCACAGACTGGGACCGCTTGTCATTACTAATCCCATGGGTATTTGTGGCTGGAGCACAGAGATTAACCCTGGTCTCTGGACAAGTCAGACTAAACCCCTTCTTCCAGGTTCAGCTGCATGCAGGATTCTCCCTCAGGCCCTACCCTGCTGCCGTGTGGCTGCTGAACTGCTGCCATGTTCTGTCCCAGAGGTGGCTGCATTTCAGTGGTGGGTTCAGTTTGTATCTGTAGCAAGGCTGGCAGGTGTTTTAGGAGAGACAGTGCACAGGCATTCCCACACACCCACTCAAGAGCAGGCCAGAATACCCACCCAGCACCCCTGCTCAGTGCTAGCAGAGCCCCAGCTATCATGCTTCACATCTCCAAAGAGGTGTGGCCTGCTGGCATGTGGGCGTGGCCAGACCACAGACTCCTTGCACATTGGGGCTGCTGGAGGCACGATTCGAGCACCCGGCTATTTCTTGGTGGCAGCAGTAGCATGTCCTGCTGAGCATGACACCACAGGGCACCCCTACCCCACCCCCAGGCCCAGGCTGCCCTGCATCCTCAGAGCATCCTCTGCCACTGCATCTCTCCTCTGCATCCCAGGGCAGCACTGCTAGTGGAGTATGAGCAAGATCTGGGCGAGCCGAGGAACCTTTCCAGGGCAGCTCTGGTCTCAGGGGCTGTTTTCCCATCAGTGGGGAAGTGCCGTGTGCCAGTTAATTAATTAGCAAGCAAAATTACTCTCTACGTCTGGCAGCAGGTAAAGTTCCTTTGCCCTGCTTTCCTTGTGCCTCACCACTCCCCAAGCTGCCCCCTGCCCCCCCAAAGGAAGGGCTGTGGCTTTGTGACACCTACGTCACTGCTCTGGGCTGATGCTCCCACTGCGGGGAGCTGCCCGGTGGCTGGTGCCAGCACCTGGATGGATACAGTCACCTGGGAGGTAAAGACGTTGGTTTCTAAAGGACGTGGGCACTGGGATGCTGGCAGTGGAACAACCGATGGGTTTGACTGAAACAGACTTTGGGCAGGCCTGAACATGACCCCGCTCCTTCAGTCAGACCCTCCAGCCTGGACCCCATGGGGATCAGTGTGCCTGGGGAGGAGAACACAGTTCCCTCTAATTGAACACACACACACACACTCCTCCCTGTGATTCATAGATTTTAAAGCCAGAAAGGACCATAGCAGCCTCTAGTCTTACCTCCTGCATGGCCCAGGCCAAAGACCATTAGGGGCCTGATTTTTCCAAGCACTCACCATGCTGGGTGCATGACTCTCCTGACAATCTAGCTCTGGATGCAGGTGCTGAGTCCTTGGGAATGTGGGCCGAGCTCACTGGTGCTGGCTATGTCAGTGCCCAGCGGTGCTCCAGTCCCACCCATCAATATTCCAGCAGTTTTTAAGCAACCATCAGAGAGCATTTGCAGAGAGCCAATTCTGAACTGTTCGCTGAGCAACAGCTGACCCCACTCCGCCTTGAGGCATCGCAGAGAACTGATCATGTGGCCTTCATTACAAAGAGCGCCAGAGGAGCCTCTAACTCTTGAGCTAATGGAGCAACTCCATCAACTAGCACCAACGGTAGGCTGTTATCCTCTTATGTGGCCCAGAAGATGGGGGTATACATGACGCACACTTAATTAGTATCCCATAAGAACGCTGGAAATTGGATTTTGGAAATGATACCATGTGACCTGAGTGTCTAGTCAAAATAAAATGGACACAGCTGGCACTTTGGAGATGGAATATTTGTAACCACTGTGCTGAAAGAACAATGAACCAAGCATTAGTGACGTGAGAGCCTTCAGGGAACAACCAATGAATTGTAGGAAATCAGGGACTGATCACAGACAATTTGCAAGCCGAGAAAGAGGAGAAATCTGCCAAATCAATGATTCTCTAGGGATTATTCATAGAGCTCAGGCCAGAAGGGACCATTGAGATCTAGTCTGACCTCTTGCATAACCCCAGGCCAGAGAACCTCACCCAATGATTCCTCCATCCAGCCCATATCTGGTGGATGAGCTAGAGTGTATCTTCTGGGAAAGCACCTGTTATATTCCTTGGGGGCAGCTGGTTTAGGAAGAAATCACTTGAGGCCAGAGAGCAGACAGCTAACAAAGCTACCATTTATTTACAGACACGGAGCTCACCTGACCATCTGAAGCTGGCTGGGCTATTCCCTAATAATCTAACTCAGTTGCCATAGGAACAAAAACCATGACAACCAAATACACAACATATTCCTCCCCCCTTAATAAGAACATCCCCTAAATAAAACACACACTAGACTAGAGAAGGAGGGTAAACTGCCTCCATTCCCGGCTAAACCCTGGGGATTATTTTGCCCCATAACCGTGGGTTCGCCCTTGCTAAAGATCCAGCCATTGAGGAGATCTTCTGTCTCTAGGTGGATTATGGCGAACTTCTGGTGTTGTTGCACCCGAAAGTACCATGGGCTCAGGCCTGACAATGGGCTCAGGGTTCACAGCACAAACAGGTGAGGAGGTGGTATCAGCTTGTGCCGGGCAAAGGGGTATCTCAGCCACCGGCAGTAATGGAGGAGAACAGTCAGGAACAGGTGATTCTTGATTCGGTGTCTTACCAGAAGAGGTGAAGTCAGACCACTCAACTGCAGATGTGTCCTGAGGACTGGCAACAGCTGATCTACATGTTGCCGCCAGGTAAGATTCTCTGCAGTCCGGACTGTGTAGGAAACAGGTCCTGTTTGAGTGATGATCGTGGCA
This sequence comes from Mauremys mutica, assembly GCF_020497125.1. NCBI lineage: Eukaryota > Metazoa > Chordata > Testudines > Geoemydidae > Mauremys > Mauremys mutica. Next base: position 20,521,159 of record NC_059088.1, on the reverse strand, counting down.
GGGACCCATTTAGCTCCGGAAGTATAATTCCGAGCCAGAACTGGCTGTCCCGAGCTAAAGGTTCAGTCTTTTGCTCTGGGTGCCTGTCTGATGACTTGATATTGCTGCTGATGTTGCACAATTTGTCGGGGTTCAGAAGGTTTCAGCAGATCAAAGCAAATGCGCAGCTGCCGTCCCATCATTAGAAAGGCCGGGGATGCCTGGTTCGTAGCATGAGGTGTGTTTCTGTAGGCAAGTAAGAAGGTATCCAGACGCTTTTGAATGGAGTGTTGTCCCCTTGCTGATTTCAAAGCGTGTTTCATTGTCTGCACAAATCTTTCAGCTAATCCATTGGTTTTGGGGAAAAATGGGACCCCAGGATTTCCACAATGTCACTGTAAGATTTAGTCGCTGGCTTAACAGGGTGTAGTAAGCTGCGTAGCAGGGAGTAGGTTTTAGCCCCTACAACAGTTAAGAATATTGGCACCTTCTTCGCTTCTGTAATGTCATTTGCAATAACAAAAAGCTCAAAACGCTCAGTATACACATGCCACTGCATTATATTCTCATCAAAAGGTTCCAGTGGCCCGGTCAGAGTGGCCATGATTTTAGTTTCACTTTCACAGTCAGTGCCAATAAGCAGTTTTTGTTTGTTTATTTGTTCTTTACCTTGACTTCTACTTCCTTCTGTTGCTGGGGCAGCACCGGTATCCCACCCTCGTTACCACTTGTTATATCCTTGGGGTCAGCCGGTTTAGGAAGAAATCCCTTGAGGCCAGAGAGCAGACAGCTAACAAAGCTACCATTTATTTACAGACACGGAGCTCACCTGACCAGCTGACGCTGGCTGGGCTATCCCCTAATAATCTAACTCAGTTGCCATAGGAACAAAAACCATGACAACCAAATACACAACAGCACCAGTCTTGACGCAAAGACTCCAAGTGATGGGGACTCCATTAGCCTGTGGTGAGCTGCTCCAGTGGTTAATTCCCCTCCCTGTTAAAAATGTGCCCCTCCTGTGCAGGCTAAACGTGTCTAGTTCAAGTAGCGCATCTGCAGTGGCCAGATCTAAAAATACACACAGTAAATAGCAAGCCCCTTTGTTTCCATGCTGGATTCTTTCCCACCTCAGCCTGGGTCTGGATTTTGCTCTGCACGAACCAGATCTCCTGGGATGGCAAGGAACAGGGACCACATTCCTGAGCTCAGGCTGGTGCAGGCCGCTCCAAATAAAGCCTCTGCACACAGAGTTGTCTCTGCTATTTGCATGCAGGGAGGCCTGGCTCCAGAGACGAGCAGGGATTTGAGCCCGGCCTTCAGTCTGCAGCAGCAAACAATGGCTCGTTGGGACTTAATTACAGCCCAGTCTGTGCAAGGCGGCAGCTTGCTGCTGTGAGATAACCCCACAAACTCCCTGGCCAGGAGTCACCATGTGGCTCTTACATCAGGGCAAAGTGGATGTGAAATACGACAGTTTGGGTTCGTGCTGCTGTAAATGATGGTGCAAGGTGCCAGTCTGGCCAGGGAGGATCAGGGCCATGGAAGATTGGGCACAAGGATCAGGGGAGCAGGGCAAAGGAGAATGAGGCCCACTGAAATCTTCCTCCACTTTCTTCCATTCAGTGACCCATGTGGGTTGGCCCCTTAACATGGATTTCCCTGCTGCCTGGGTCCGGACACTCCCTGGGGATTCAGCTGTCTGGGGCGTGGGGTGCTCAGCCCGGCCGTCCCCACAGCCGGCTGCTCCAGCACCGCTCTGGCTGCGCCACGCCCGCCCACTACCCACTTCTAAGCCCCTCCACGCATGGGAGTGAACATCAAGAGAATGGGCCCTGGTGAGCAACTCCTGGAGCTTCCAGGCAGGCTGGAGGTGCCCTGGGAACAGTCGCTGTCGTTGCGCGTCTCTGATCCCAGCTGGGGCCAGGACAGACGATAGACGTCAGTTTGTAGCTGTGACATGAGATGGTGAGTCAGGCCACCTGGGCTCTAGGCCAGGCTCTGAGCTGCTGAGCGACTTTGGGCAAGTCGTGTCCCTTCTCTGTGCCTCAGTTCCCCTCCACACACCGTGTCTGGGGCAGGGACCGTCTCTTCCTATATGCACACCCAGCACAGTGGAGCCCCAGTCTCAGTCAGGGCCCCCGGGTTCTACCGTAATGCTACTACTAAGAGCTCCATCTGTTTTCAGTGATCATCCCACAGGGCCCAAGTGCTGTCGTTAAAGGACCCTGGGAATAAACATAATCCCAAGCGAGAAGAAGAGACCCTTTGTGTCCTCCCTTCCCCCACCCTAATGCTTTGTGTCCCCCCCCCCCCAGACAAACATTATCCCTGACCTATTTCCCATCCATCCCTTGCAGCAGGAGGCCAGCTGGGGTAGGGGCTGGGAAGCTATTATAATGTAATAATTACAAAGCGCCAGGGATCAGTGACAAATTCCCATCCCTGCAGCACGGGGGGCTGGGGGGGGGAGGCAATGGGGTACATTGAGGGAGGGGGTTATAGAGGTTTTGAGCTTTGGTGATAGGACATTTAGTTTTTCATTAGGCACCAGGGGCCGGGAGATTTGTCCAGGGCAGTGTTTGAGTCCCCAGCGACGGCTCTGCCCGCATTCAGGCCGCCCGTCCGGCGGCGCTCGGCCCAGGTGGCGTTTGGACTGCAAAGGAAAGCAACACAGGTTTCCCCTTTGGCTGACGGAGGTGCTGTTAAGGCAGGCATGGAGCCTGCTGAGCTGCAGGAGACCTGGGGTCTAGTCCCAGCTTCGCCCTTGGGTAAATCTTTATGCCTCGGTTTCTCCATCTGTAAAACAGGGGTGACTAGACTGACCAGCTTGGAGATCAATGGATGAAAAGCTGCTGTGAAAAGTGCACAGTGATGATAATCGTAACAACAGCAAGGGATAGCGCCTGGCCGCCAGCAGGGACAGACTGGACTCATGACCTGTGTTTACCCAGGCCAGGCCTGTCCTGCAACCGTTCGCACAGCCCTGTGGGCACGGGGACGATCTGCGACAGAAGCCGTTATACTGGCACATCCGTGCTTTTGCGGGCTCAGCTGGTTTCACTCAGGGAGGCTGGCTTAGGGCAACTGCACCCGTCTTTCCCCTCAGTGGCCCAGCAAGGCCCCGCGTTCTCTCTCAGGAGGCCAGCTCCTCAGGCGCTGCTTTTCTGGGTGGAGCCCTTCTGGCTGGGGTACCTCCACTAGGGTGACCAGACACCAAGGGTGAAAAATCGGGACAGAAGGTGGGGGGTAATAGGAGCCTATATAAGGAAAAAACCCAAATATTGGCACTGTCCCTATAAAATCGGGACATCTGGTCACCCTAACCTCCAGGCTGCACTGTCCCCTGCCGTGCCTGCTGGCTTTCTCTTCGGAGAAATGGCCTCTCTCCGCCTGCCTGTTCAGTACTATTACCTGGTGTCCTTGCTACCGTTATAAGGTACCCCGCAGCACTTCCTAGACACGCCTGCTTTAGTCTCAAGGTAAAAGCATTACAGACTAAACACATGCAGAACAACTAAGGAACCTCCACCCCTGCTAATCAGCTCACCAGGAATCCTCCCACCCCTCTCATGGATTCTGGCAGTGGGAGTCCTTCGGACACCCATCTCTTGTTGGTACAAGTTCATTGCAGCTTCAGCTCTGAATAACTGCTCCGTCTTACGGGGCCTCGGTAGGCCCCGTCCTTCCAGCCCTTCCCAAAGGACTGGGGCCCTCTGTGGCCCTGGGGTCCTCTCCGTTTGCTGGATCAGGGAGAAGGCTCTTTATCCAAAAACCCTTTCTCCGGCTGTTGGTCCCTAGAGAATCCAGTTTGAACCAGTATATGTGACCCGTCTCCAGGGGGGTGGCTTCTCTGGAGATGTTACAACCTGCATGAATTCATCTAATCGCTCCCTGCTGATCTATTTACCCTTCCTATGGAAACGATACTGTACCTACAATTCCACAATAACACACACACACAACTGCATTTTTAATACAATGGATCCCAACAGGGCCGGCTCTACCATTTTTGCCGCCCCAAGCAAAAAACAAAAAAGCCCCCCGGACTGTGCCACCCCAAGAATGGCCGGAATGCTGCCCCTTGCATGTGCCGCCCCAGGCACGTGCTTCCTCTGCTGGTGCCTGGAGCTGGCCATGGATCCCAAAGATATTAACCGAATTCAATAAGATTGAACTTATGTTCATTCCAGAGACTGCAGGAAATTGTCAGCCTGTCACAGCCAGTGGAAGCTGTGAGCACTTTGCCGGTACAGTGAACGGCTGTAGCTCCTCCGGCCTTAAACTGTGAGCCTGGAGGCAGAGACTGTCTGGTATGTACGCGTACAGCATCTAGTGCCCTGATCCTGCCTGGGGCCTGCGGGCATCGCTGAAATACAGACAATGAATACTAATAACCATTCTGAGCTGCGCATGGATACTCTTTTTACAAAGGGCCCAAACTAACCCTCAGATTCAAACAGTGCAGTACTCGGGGGCCCATTTGCTGAACTCCATTTGCTGGCAGCAGTAGTAGGCTGTTATCCTCTTATGTGGACCAGGTCACTGGCGACTCGACACACACTTTCCCAGCGTGTTCCATTTGCACACCATCACAACTTGCACATTCTGTGTCTTGAGCCTTCCTCCACAACCCTGCCGCAACGTCTTTTGGACGGAAGGATTCCAGAGCACCACAGGGATCGCTAGGTGGCTTCTGAGTGGAGTGTAAATCTGCAGTCACTTCCGTGACGTCCATGGCCTGTGTCTGCATTGACCTGGGGCTTGTTGAGATTAGACACTGGTCCCGTGTGCAGGGGTTGCACGATCATACTGGAAAAGGCAGGAAGGATTGTACCCTTTGGTGTGTTCTCCTGGGCTCCCCCTCTTCCTAGGGGAGGAACAGTCAGTTTAAATTCTCTCATGCTTCATTCCACCCCGTCACTCCTAGATGTGGCCCTTTGTGCCAAATTCTTCTTCTTCTCGGGTGTTTACCCCCCTCAAATGGAGTCCCCCGCCCCAGAAATGCAGCCACCTCTGGGGTGGAGGGTGGCTGCTGATGAAGGAGGTAAAGCGAGGAGAAGCTGTGCTCCTTTCCACAGCAGGGATTGGGGCATTTACGTAACAAATTCAACAGGGTTTGAACTAGCACAGCCACTTGAACTAAAGGTAGCAGTAGTAGGCTGTTATACGCTTCTGTGGAGCAGTAAGTGGAGAGGGTGTGGGGGAGGGAGGCTCGACTCACATTTTCCAAGCATGTCCCATTTACACACAATTTGCAGCTGGCTGGCTCTGGCTGGCACTGCGACGCGCATGCGGTGCAGAAGGAGGAGAGGTCACATAGGGACTGAATGTACCTTACATGCTTGGGAGCTGAAGAGCCGGGAGCTGGCCGAGAAGCTGCAGTTTCACTGCCAAAAAAGAGGGGAAGTGAAAACATTTGAAATAAACCTAGTTGGCGGCGGGGGGTGGGGAACGCAAACGGGGCAACGAAGCAGAAGAGCTTTGGAGACAACGCCGCGGGGCGGGCAGGAAAGCACATACCCACAATCCTTTGGCCTTTGAAGTCTGTGTCCCCTGGGGGTGGCTAGTCCCAATAAAGAGCTGTGCTCAGAGAGGCAGCCAAATTAACGGAGGAAATGCACAGGCGACATGACAGCAGGGCGGCTGGGGGCAGGATAGGGCCAGGCCCTGAGCTGGAGCACCCCAGTGACCTGCTGTGGGACCTTGGCCAAGTTCCTTCCCCTCTCTGTTCCTCCCACCTGTCTTATCTGTTTAGATCATGAGCTCCTGGCTCTCGCTCTGTGTCCGTGCAGCGCTGGCGCCACAGGGCCCCAAACTCAGTTAGAAACTCGAGCTGTGACCGGCGTAAAAAAATTAGCAGCATTACAGTGGCTCCCCTTCCGCTGCTCTTGAAACAAACATCTGCCCAAGATTACGTCACGCTGCTTAGCGCTACGGGGCTGCCCTGCCACGGATCTCAAAGCACAGCTTCATTTTAGAGACAGGAAGACTGCAGCACAGAGAGAAGGTGACTTACCCAAGGGCCTACCGAAGGCCAGTGGTGGAGATGGGCAGAGAACCCCGGAGTCCTGAGAGGTGCACTATCACCTGCCACATCTGAGAATGTTCAACCCTTTCCTCTCTGTGTTGTTTACAGTAGCTTCCTGGGAGCCACACCCTGAAATCTGTTTCCTTCACAGATATTTTTCCAATGCCAACAGTGGTTTGTGATTGTAGGGCTCTGTACACCGGGCACCACGCACTGTTCTGTTAACAAAGGGTTACCCTGGAGAGTTAGCTGCGTACACTCCTTTGTCTTTGTTGGGCTTAAGCACAAGTTATACACACGGGTTTGTTATTGTAGGGTCGCCCGTGGGGGTGGGACAGCACTCTCTGCCATTCGATTGCAGGGCTGCTAGGGTCCAGTGGGCTGAAGACCCTGGGATATTTCAATACCTGCTTATAGAAATGAAAAGATTCATTGGAACCCTGCAAGGAACAAGGGCCTGCGTGCGCTGGAGCTGTTACGTGCAGTGTTCCAAAAATTCCCTTGAGTTTCATAGGCAAGTATTGCAGTATTATTGTAGGGTCACTAGTGAGATGAAGGCCCTGGGATATTAGTGTAGGATTAGTCATCTGAGCTGAGATGGACAGTTTGGCTCACGGAAAAAAAAATGCCCATGCGTTGGGTTGGTTTTTTTAATGTAAAAAATTAGCTGGATGGTGCCATCGGGATGGGGACACCTAGGTGCAGAGACGGCTCCAGACCCCAGCACGCCAAGCAGGGGCGTGGGGCGGCATTGTCGGGGCAGGGCGGCATTTGGCTCCGGTGGACCTTCCGCAGTCATGCCTGCGGGAGGTCCACCGGAGCCCGGGACGAGCGGACCTGCCGCAGGCATGACTGCGGAGGGTCCCCTCTTCCCGCGGCTCCGCTTGAGCTCCCGCAGCCATGACTGCGGCGGGTGCGCTGGTCCCGCGGCTCGGACGGAGCTCCCGCAGGTGTGCCTGCGGATGCTCCACCGGAGCCGCGAACCAGCGCACCCGCCGCAGACGCTTCTGCCCCGGCCGCGGGACCAGGGAAGGGCGGCGTACCGCGCCGCCCTGCTTGGGGCGCCGTAATTTATAGAGCCGCCCCTGCCTAGGTGACAAGTGAGGCTAATGCCAGTTAGAATCTGAAGTGTCCAGCAGCATCAGGCAGAAGCAGGCTGGTGAGAGGAGCTTCGTGTTATTATTTATTAGTAGCACCCGGGAGCCCCAACCAAGGGCCAGGGCCCTGCTGTGCCTGGCGCTGTACACACAGAACAGAAAGGCAGGCCCTGCGCCTGAGAACTCACTTGCTCCTCTCTTTACGTTATAGTCGCCCCTCAATGCACGACTCGCTCCCTGCAACAAAAGCTCCTATTGCAATTTCATTCTCCGCGGCCCGGCAGCACCCCAGCTCTGGCTCTCGGAGGGGAATTGCCCTCTACGGCCCCCGTCCAGTCAGACAGAGAAAGCAGACGCAGCAAAGCCCACTCCACTCCTAAAACTTCTGGCCACGAGTTCCGTCCCTCCACGCTGTGATCCCAGGAGCCATGGTGCTCTGGCTCCAAAATCAACGCAATTGGGCCATGCTGCAGCTAACATCCCAGGGGCAGCAGAGGAATCCTGGTACCTCCTTACATGCAGGGAGACTGGAACTGCCCCACGGCACTGAGCTGCGGCAGGAGCACAGGACACACTAGCCCCATCCCCAGCAGCAATAGGCTTAGGGGCAGAGCTTGCAGTGGGTTAACCCTTTAGCTGCTGATACTTACACATCGCACCCACCAGCGCTAGGCCATAGGAGCCCTATTGCGCCGGGGGCAAGTGAATGGGTCTGGAAGGCGAGTGTGACCGCCGGCGCTGTGATCGCTGGGGCATTTGGAGATGCATCCGGGCCCAGGCACCTCGTGCCGTCACTTATGCCAGGGCATGTAGGAAGCGGAACTGGAACTGGGGAAAGAGGAGCGGCCCGGTTGGGTGGGGGCCCAGGCGTACAAGCTGCACTGCTGGGGAGCTCCATAAAGCTCTCCTCCCTCCAGCGCTGCCTCCCTGCCCACGCCTGGGATCCTAGAGTGAATCAGGACCACGTCAGGGCCAAAAGGCAAAACCCGGAGCAGCACGGCACCCGCCGGCAGCAGTGGGGGCATTGGAGAACATAAGAACGGCCGTACCGGGTCAGACCAAAGGTCCATCTAGCCCAGTATCTGTCTACTGACAGTGGCCAATGCCAGGTGCCCCAGAGGGAGAGAACCTAACAGGCAATGATCAAGTGATCTCTCTCCTGCCATCCATCTCCATCCTCTGACGAACAGAGGCTAGGGACACCATTCTTACCCATCCTGGCTAATAGCCATTTATGGACTTAGCCACCATGAATTTATCCAGTCCCCTTTTAAACATTGTTATAGTCCTAGCCTTCACAACCTCCTCAGGTAAGGAGTTCCACAAGTTGACTGAAGAAGAACTTCCTTTTATTTGTTTTAAACCTCCTGCCTATTAATTTCATGTGGTGACCCCTAGTTCTTGTATTATGGGAATAAGTAAATAACTTTTCCTTATCCACTTTCTCAACATCACTCATGATTTTATATACCTCTATCATGTCCCCCCTTAGTCTTCTCTTTTCCAAGCTGAAGAGTCCTAGCCTCTTTAATCTTTCCTTGTATGGGACCCTCTCCAAACCCCTAATCATTTTAGTTGCCTTTTCTGAACCTTTTCTAGTGCTAGAATATCTTTTTTGAGGTGAGGAGACCACATCTGTACACAGCCATCCTGGAGTCCATGGGGAGAGGGCCCTACATCCTGCTCCCTGCAGTATAGTGCTCCTGAACACCACACTGGCCAGCACTAACATCCAGGGGAGAGCATCCCCTGCTGAGCCCCGCTTCCTGCAGCACAGAGCTCCTGACCACCTCACTGGGGCAGTGGGGTCAGCCCCGACTGGGGGGGAATGCCCCCGTCCCTGCAGCACAGCGTCCCCTAGGAGGCAATGCCCCAGCCTGGTGCTTAGGGTTTTACTTGTAACAACAGCCGGGGCAACCTACCTACCCCCGCACCCCAGGCAGGGAGAATCTCACATTCCCTTTCATTTGCATCCCACGGAGGCAGGCTGTGGAATTACTCATCACTGCCATGCAAAGAAACACAAAGTAGACGACAGGCTCCGCTCCACCTCCAGGGGTTTCCGGCCCAGCCGGTGCTGCGGTTTGCATGGCGTGATCGTCCCTGGGGCAGCCGGAGTGGTTCAAAGGCAGCGAGGGACACTGAAATCATCCACCTAGAGAGGTGGTTCTCAAACTTTTTTTTTTCGCGGACCACTTGAAAATTGCTGAGGGTCTCGGCAGATCACTGAATGATCTCTCCCAATGTTTGTACTGTGAGCTAACGATTGGAAAGCGCTTTGGATAAAAGCATTATATTAAAAAAACACCTTAATGATTAATGGTTTTTTGTTCTACAAATAAAAGCACACAACTCATGTTTTAATATCAGTAGTCTTACCTTTCTAATGCGATGGATGTGCCCTCTCTCCCCCGCCGCAGCCCCCCCGGGCTGGGGCTGGGAAGTAGAGGGGGGATGCTCCCCCACCGCAGCACCCCCGAGCTGGGGCTGGGAAGGAAGGGGGTTGCTCCCCCACCGCAGCACCCCTGAGCTGGAGCTGGGAAGTAGAGGGGTCTCTACCCCACTGTGGCAGCCCCCAAGCTGAGGCTGGGAAGTAGACGGGTCTCTCCCCTGCCATGGCAGCCCCTGAGCTGGGAAGAAGGGCTGTCTCTCCCCGGCAGCCGCAGCCCTGGAGCTGGGGAAAGTCGCCTCTTTCTCTGGCCGCTGCAGCCCTGCACGTCCCAAATTCCTCCCACCCCCTCTTCTCACCCCACTGCTCCCTCCCACCTACCCCCTATTCCCCCCAAGGCCACCACCTCACCTTACATATGTGCCATGTCCAGGGTCCAGGTGTGACGCAGTAGGGAGGGGGGTGGATTGACTTGGGAATGTCATTTAGTTTTACGGGGACTGTCTGTATGGCGGATAGGAAAGCTGGGGGTGACTTTAGGTGAGGGAGGGTACCTGAGCCAGGAAGGGAGGTGGGGCGAGTCGACACCTTTGCCTGGGAAACTGGACAAAGGGAGATGAGGAGAGAGCCTGCTGGAGGGGCTTTTGGGTTCAGTTTTAGGCTGGCTGGGAAGAGGCAGGGAACCCCAAGTCTGGGGTCTAAGATCCTTGCCCCCCCGAGGGACCTAGCTGAGGGGTCCTGGTTGTATCTACAAGCCCTGCTTGGGACTGTCTTCCTGTCGTCTAATAAACCTGTTTTACTGGCTGGCTGAGAGTCACTGTGAATCGCAGGAAGTGGGGGGTGCAGGGCCCTGACTCCCCGACACTCCGTGACACCAGGGCCCACCACTAATTAGATGGGCGGCCCTTCATTCTTTTGTGAGGCCACCCAGGCATGCACCTTAGAGGGAACTATCCACGGACCACCTGAATAGAGCTCACGGACCACTGGTGGCCGCGGACCAGTTTGAGAACTTCTGATCTAGAGGCATATATCACCACACCAGCTAAGCGCCTTTGTCTCAGGCACCAATTCACCCTCCAGCCATGCCTCTGAGTTAGTTATTATTCCCATATACAGATGGGGAAACTGAGGCAGGAATCCCAGCCCCTGCCTGAGGTTGCCCAGGAAGCCTCTGGCAGAGGTGGGAGCTAAATCCCAGACATACTGGCTCACAGTTCAGGGCACTGGTGGCCAGGCTAACCTTCCTCTAAGAGGGACCCAGGCCCTGTGCTGCTGGCACATAGGGACCACTCACTCCCCAAGGTTGAGAATTGCTGCCAGCAGCCCTGCCCGTCTCACCAGCCCTGCTGCAGGGGCCATGGCAGGGCAGGATGGAAATAGGGGTGGGGCTGGAGCATTCTGTGCTAGAGGGATTTGGGGCTGCACTGTCCATATCTGTGAGAGGAAGGGACATACCCAGGGCCCTACAGCAAGGCAGTGGCAGAGACAGGCCTAGAAGCCCAGGGCATGGTGACTCCTAGCCCAGGGTGCTGGCCCACTGCCACCCCTCTCTGTGCTGCCTCTCCAGTGTGGATAGCAAAGCTGGGCGGGGCAGGGCAGGGCATAACAAGGAGGAAACTGACCAATGATTAAAATGCACCAAGGCCCAGGCTTGAAAATCCAGCTTCAATGGGGCAGCACAAGGTGCGTCACTGCCTGCAGAAAAGCGCACACAAACCAGCAGAGTCCAGGCTGCATCCCGACCTCCCCCCATCCCTGCCTGGAAAAATCACCCCCCTCTCCCCCCGGGATTCCCCCAAGCTGGCCTTGGGAGGCCTCAGCCGTGTGGGCACCAGTTTCTGTCCTCTCCTGCCTGCACAACCTTTCACCCTGCATCCAAATCCATCCATGTCCACATAGGCATCCGGATCTACGCCACCTGCCACTGCTGGGCCTGAGTCACAGGGGTGGCCTCTCTGCATCCCCTACTGCGGCCCGCCATTGCCGGCACACTGGGTGAAAGCACAGAGCTGGGACAGACCTACCCACCATATTCAGCTCCTCTTCCTCCTCCAGGGCAGGCTCAGCCCCTAGGGGGCATCCCCCAGGCCCTGGGGAGACCCCCTCCACTTTCTGGGGACACCTCTCCCCCTACCTTTGTCTTTCCCCATGCCCCTGCCCTGCCCCCCCGGTGCACACAGATCCTGCTGCCCCAAACCCCTTCTTGACATTAGGCCTTTCAAGGGTGGGCAGGTTTGGCCCTTCCACCCCCCATCAATCCTCCACCCCCGACCATCCCCATTGCTCTTTGCCGAGTGCCCTGCAGGCACTCCAGCTTCTCAGGGCCAGGGCAGCTCAGAGCTCAACAGGATGAGCCGGGAGCAGAGAGCTTCCAGGATCAGAAGTGGGGGCCTGGGATGCTGTTGGTAGCTCCAAAGATGCAATGGCCTCTTCCAGCAGAGGGGGTGGGGGACTAATGATCCCCGAGGGTGGCATGATCCCCATGGCTAGCAGGGAAGGAATTACAGGGGACCCTCCCCAGTCAGACCCCCCCCAGGCTGGGACAAGCCCCCTCTGCAGTCACAGCCTGGGCAAGTTCCCACCCTCCCACTCCCCCCGCAGAGAAACATACGAGCTCCCTGCACAGCAGGCCTAGGCCAGAGGTGTGAGGAGGTAGCTCGGGCTCCATGCCCCTTTCGCGCTTTATCGCCCCCCCTTGGAACTGCCGGTTAGTGCCCTTGGAGTGAGCCCCCACCCGACACTCACTGGCTTCCCGGGGCGAGGTTGAAGCCAGCTGGGACACAGGTTAGTGCGGCAACCAAGGGAAACAACCCCACCCGCTCCAGGCAAAAGAATAACCCCCCCCCCCCGCAATCCAAAGGAGAAATAAAAAGCCTAAAACGAACTGCCCCCACCCTGGCTGCTCACTCCCTAGCGCACCAGAGGGAGCAGGCACGGGGAGGGACCCCAGACAGAGGGAGCTGGGCCTCTCCTCAGTGACATCACCAAAGGCAGAGGCTGGGAGCCAGGGATCACTGAGTCCCATTGGCATCTCTCTGCGCACTCTGGGACAGGGTCATTTGCTGATTAGAAAACCTAGCGTGTTACAAAGTCGTGCGCACGAGGTCAGGGCCGAGCGGGTTTGGCCAGCGTCCTGGGAACAGACAGATCAGGGGCTTAGGGATACGATTTGCTATAGGAGCAATTCAATGCAACCCCAGGGCTCCCGCTCGGAGTAGGTTGCACCTGTCGGTAGAAGAGTCCTGTCAGCGTCAACATGATCCTGAAGATCGCGGTGGGCGCAGTTCGCAGGGGTTTAAGTAGCACTGGACTGAAATGAGATTTGGAGATCTGAATCCTATCCAGTCTCCATTGCCTAGCACCTTGTGTAGTCGCTTGCACCAGAGTAAGGCACTCCCATGTCACTGCGGTAGTGTTTCCCTACCCACTGTGAACTAGTCCGTGTAAACGAGTGCACGAGGTGGCAGAGCAGCAGCCCTCTGCTTCTGTACAAACGTTAGCTGGAGCTGAACTGCTCTGGGGCCCAGTCCCAATCTCATTCATGCTGGCGTGACTCCACTGGAGCGGCGCCAGGTTTCAACAGGTGCGAGAGAAGAAACGGATGCATTTGCCAAGGGTCGTGGTGCTTTCTCCATTACCGGCAATTTTTACATCAAGATTGGATGTTTTTCTAAAAGCTCGGCTCTAGGGCCATGCTATCCAGGAGGCCAGACCGAGATGAGCACAATGATCCCTTCCGGCCTTCGAATCTATGCATAAAGCCTAGATGTCTTTAAAACAAATCAAACCTCCCCTCCCCTCCTCCCCCCTTGCAATAGCTAGTGCTTACAGCCCAGCTTGCCTGAGGCAGATACCATCCTACCTGAGACTGGTTGCGAAAATAAAGTTGTTTCCAGTCGTTGTAAGCGGGGAGAAAAACTGGAAAACGTGACTCTGAAAGGCTCAAACCAGGATGCAAATAGAAAGGACCTAAATGTATTGTTTTTATTATTTTTAAACTGTCATGATTTTTAAGCCAATCTTCTGATTTGTGGGGAATGGAATGCAATTCTGCAATTAGCAATTCTCCTACCCCCCCCCCCAGAGTGCCCTGGCAACCCAAAGCTGCATCAGAGACAACCTGAAAGTGAAACTGATTAGCACCACATGTGAAACTGGCATGCGTAAACGTCACTGATGGAGGGAAATGTATCAAGCAGGACGCAATGTGCCTGCGCAGTGGAATTGCTGTTTGGATTGTTGAAGTCTTTCCATTTCTACCATGTGAGGCTTCACCCAGTGCCCCGGCAGAGCCAGCCGTTTGCGATACAGGATTTCCCTTTTAAGTTTTCCTGCTCTGAAGCTCTGCCGGCAGATTTTGGCTTGACCCTGGGCTGCTCCCCGAAGACAAAAGTTTCACTGTTTGCCTACACACAAAATTACAAACTGCTGCATGATCAGGCTTGAAGCTGAACCCACCTCCCAAGCAAACAATGAAGGGAGGGGGAGGGAGATTCAAAACCCTCTATAACATGGCCCCAATCCTACCGTCAGAGCCACATGGGCAAACTCTGCCACTACGGGACTCCACACAGGCACATGGGTCACAGCCCAGATTGCGCTATCATGCCAGGTCACGTTTCAATCCAGAGGGGGAGAAAGTCCTCACACCCACGGGGGATGGGGTTAAAGGTCTGTCCTGATACCCCTCTCTGCCTGTGGTTGGGGGCAAGCAGAGGGGCACCTTTCCCAGGGCAACAACTAGGATGAGCCCTGCCAGGATCCTGAGGAGGCTGGGGCCGGGGAGACGTGCTAGGGAACTTCACCAAGATGGGCTTTCTACGGCGCCTGAAAACTGCCTGATGCAGCCCAGAACACAGATGCTGATGGCTCCCACCTCACAGCATCCCCCTTCCAGGTTCTGATCAGCCCAGCTTACAGTGACAATGGGGGGAAAACACACACACAGGGGGCTTTTCTGACACTCACCCCAGGCCACTCCATGAGGCAGTGGTGGCAAATGAAATAAAACCCAGGAGTCTCCGGCTTTAACCACTCAACAAAGTGCCCTCCTTTGGATTCTGCATCCCAGGGTATTACAGGAAGCCTCATTAAAGCAGGAAATTGCAAGCGACTTTGGGCCGCGAGTGAAACCGCCAGGGTTGGATCCATTTCACTGGGCTTAGGCCGGCCGTGTCTGGGAACGGTGTGGGGCCAAGGCAGGATGGGAGCCTGCATTAGCCCCGCTATGCTGCCACCCGGGAGCCACCTAAGATACGTGCTGCCTGTCTGGAGCCTGTACCCCTCCTGCACCCCAATCCCCTGCCCCAGCCCTGAGCCACACCCCCTCCCGCACCCCAACCTCCCACCAACACCCAAACTCCCTCCCAGAGCTTGTACCCCACACCCCCTCGTGCACCCCAACTCCCCGCCCCAGGCTCAGCCTGGAGCCCCCTCTCACACTCCGAACCCCTCAGCCCCTGTCCAAAGCCTGCACCCCAAGTCCGTGCCCTAGCCCGGTGAAAGTGAGTGTGCGAGTGACAGAGAGGGGGGGGATGGAGTGAGTGGGGCGGGGCCTTGGAGAAGAGGTGGGACAAGGGTGTTTGAGTTTGTGTGATTAGACTGTTGGCAACCCTACCATGGGGGCCCTGGCTTCCCCACAGGGGGTTCCCCCCACTGCCCCATCTAGTCCAGCCCGCGACTATAAAAGGCCATTGTGCAGCAGTGTGGAGTTACAGGGAGGCCCTGGGAAACTATACAAGGAAATGCTCTTTACTGGGGCGGGAACCTCCTTGTGACATCACATCACATTAATGAAAAGTGAGTCCACCCCCCCCCCCACACCCGCCCTGCTCCCAACATGAGCCAGGATTTCCATGGCAACAGATTAGATCCACCGGAGAGACTTGGGGTCTGCAGGAATCATCAGTAACTAAACCTGAAGGCAAGAGGCCTAGCACGGCTCTGGGATTTGCAGACATGAACCCCGACCCGTTAACCCCTCCCCCATTCCACTCCCCAAGCTCCCCCAAACAGTCGGTCAAGCTGAATTGCGGCTTTGTGACTTAAACCAAATCTGAACTGTGCTCTCCACAGCTGGAAAAAAAAAATCAGGCATTAACCCCTCCTGTGCCACCCAGCAACACCAAGTTTGTCCACAGGCTGGGTTACTATCCAATTATAAAACAGACTTTCTAGAAACATTCCACATCGACCCTGAGCTTCGGAAAACGGTTTCCCTCTCAAATCTGCAACATAAAATGGTTATAAAGGTTTGGGATGATCTCTAGGGATTTTACACCACCCCGTCATTACTAAATATATCTAGAGCTCTGTAGAGTGATGTGTATAGACAGGATCAGATCCTCTGCTGGGGTTAGAGACCCTCACTGAGCAAAGCGGGTGCTTAATTTTAAACGCAGGAGCGCTCCCACTGACTTCAATGGAACAAGTGGCCGATTTCGAGTTAAGAAGATGCTTAAGGGCTTTGCTGCACCAGGGCCAGAGTGCTCGGCCCTTTACAGCAAGGATTCGATCCTGCCAAGCTATGTTGATTTACACCAGATAAGGATCTGATCCTATCTCTCTAAAAAGAGACTAATAATTTGTACATCTATGTACAGTGGTTGTCTCTATATAGTGCTTATCTGTAAAAACGTGTTATTTCCCCAACCCACGCGATTCTGTGCTCGTCTGATAGGGTAATTTGGGGGGACTCCCCATTGCGCCAAGACCGGCCACAGGAATGACCATTATGTGGGCAGAGGTTTTTCTAAACCGTGTCAGGAACGCGCACGGCCGATTGCCCTGGTTTTAAACAGCGACATTCCAGGCAGCTTTGGAAAATCCCGGCTGTCGTGTGCCTGTTACATTAAAACCACAACATCAAACCCAACCGCTCTTTTTCTAAAGCCCGGCATTCTAGGCCCCTCCCCAGCACCCGGGAGGAGAGAGGACAAGCAATGCCAGCGGCGGTTCTCCCCCTCCGCACAGCGCCTCGGCTTGGCATGTCTCTCGCCAGCCTGGGCACTTTCCCTCTTGCAGGGACCTGGGAGACGGTGCCATTAATAAAAACTTGCCACCAATTGTGTTAGCCCATCTCCACCGCGATGAGGTTTTCGGATCTTTTTAACAAACCCGGACTCCGTGGCCATTGCTACGTGTGTCCCTTGAACAGAAACACCTGAGTCGGATTCCACCACAGCTGGAATCCTGGCCCCACTGCAGATCATGGGGGGTTTTCCATTGACTTCAGGGGGGCCAGGATTTCTCACAGTCAGTGCAAAATGCCATCAGATCAGCCTGAGAGCACAGGTGCAGTGAGCATGAGGGACAGGGCAGGATCGGGCCCGTTGGCTGCAAAGGGACCTGAGTACTCGGCTATTCCTGAAGGCAGAGCTGAGGTGCATTTAAAACCCCAAAGGGGAGGGGGGACCAGGGAAGGTCTGAGCCCCCATCCTTTGGCATTAGAGTCCCTCTCTCCTCTTACACAAAGGCAGACCCCTCCCCTCTCTCAGGTCACCCAACCATGACCCCAGCATGGGTCATCAGCAGGGTTTTGCACCCAGGACCTTCAGCTTCAAAGCCCAAGGCTCTACTGCTCCGGCTAGAGGAGGAGTTCCCTCAGCTGGCAGCAGTAACAGGCTGTTGTCCACGTTGTAGGCTACAAGCACGTTACTGATTCTGAGGTCTCCAGTAGATCAAGTCTCAGATTCTCCAGAGCACAATGCCTCTGGGCCCCTCCCCTAGGGAACGATACACCCTTTCTCTGCGCACACTGCAGGGGCAGAGTCCACACATATCTAGATCCACAGGACAGCCCTCACCGAGCCAAAACACATGAGAGAGGGGAGGGGAGAACAGGGGTTACGGACAGAGGGGGTGGAGGATGTAGAGATGCTGGCAGCAAGGGAAATGCAGCCCCCACGCTCCCACCCTGGGACACAGAGACAGGGTAAGCAGCGAGTCCAGGAGCAGATGAGGCAGTGCCACTGTCCCTCATGTCCTGCAGGGATGGACCTCTCCAGCCTGGCTGTCTCAGACGGACGCATCGACTTCTTGGCATGGCAACGTCTGGCCCTGATGCAGGACCCAGGGTCTCTCCCATCTCCCACCAGGGGCTTGCCTGGATCTGGGTTGAGTGTAGAAAAAAATAAATGGAATGACTGAAATGAAGGAGGAAGCCAGTGTGCAGTCCGAGGAGCTGAAATGCTCCCTAAGCTGGTCCAAGGAGGTGGGAGGTCAAAAGTCACAAGCGGGGGGGAAAAAGGGAGCCCAGTGGCCTGAGTGAAGGCTGGTGGGAAAGCAAGATGGAGCAGGCACCTGCAGAGAGAGAGAGAGAGGGTGGGATCAGGGGGCAGCTGGACAAGGAAACCCCAAAGAATCAAGGCCAGCTGGGTTAGAATGAGACCTGGGCAGGGAAAAAGATTTCATCCCCTGGGAAATACTAATAGTTCAGCTGTGTTTGGTCCTGAATCAGGAGAAGGTCGTCAAAATATTGAAGTTTTTCACAGAAGTTCAAAGAAATGGCAAAACATTTTGTTTCAGTTCAGTTCAATATTCAACGGCATCGTCTTATGCCACCGCGGTGCCTCATGGGAGTTGTAGTTCAGGTGCCTCGTGTCCCCATTCTTCCCTCTGGGCGGGCTCTGTAGCTGAACTACAACTCCCATGAGGCATTGCGGCAGCACAGGAAGATGCACTTTGATGTTGAACTGATTTGGAAGAAAGAACAAAACATTTTGGTTCAGTTCAACAAACCAAGATGTTTCCATTCAGGTGGAAGTGGACCCAAAACAAAGTATTTTGTTGAGATTTATATGATGGGGAAAAAAACCCAAAAGTTTCAGCAAAATCAAAGTTTTTCCATAGAAACATTTGGTTTTGTGGCAACTACATTTTCCGTCAAAAAGGCATTCTGATAGAAAATTTCTAAACAGAACCCAGAACCCTGCCACTGGAGCTAAAGGAGAATCTCCATTAGCTGTTTGCAGTACAGGGCTTATGACACACAGTGGAGTAGATCTGAATCCATCCAGTAGAGGGCAGACACACACACAAATTTAAGGGCCAGCTTTTGACACTCAGACCCACCTTCCTATCCACACGCAGACTAAATCTGTTTAGTCTCCGATTTCTCCAACATTGCCTGTGGTGTGATCTGAAACTAACACAACAGACCCAAGACCAGCACTTGATGCAAATCATTTATTTGCTTTTGATTCACACCCCCTGAAAGCTTGGCTCAAGGGGGCTTGGATTGGAGCTCCCTTGGGACTTCACACTGTGTTTGGCAGGGCTGGGCACAAGTTGGGGGGGGAGAAGGGGGTCTTGCTGTGTGTCAGGCATCAAGGAACCCCCACCAATATGGAGCAGAGCTGCCCCAAGAAGGATCACGGATGCAGCATTTCCTATGGGATCATCTCTACCCGTGTCCCTTCAGAGGGTGCACAGAGCCTCATCCATATTGGCAGTGCCAGTTCTCCTAGCGCCAGAGGAAGTAAATCTGCTGCCCAAGAAAAACCTGGGCACACAACAAAGCCCTTGGGGGAGAGGAGCCCGGATTTGCTCTGTGGCATCCCCCCAGCACAGAGGCCGACTCACCTGCAGCGCCCTGGGGCCGTTCTCCTACGCGCTTCACCTCTTGCGGAGCCGCCTCATAAAGCAGCAGGTGATGGTGGCGAGGATGGCGATGCCCGTGAAGAGGGCGCTGGCAATGCCCACGATGAGGGGGATGAACAGGGTATCCATGGCTGGAGGGGAGAGCAGAGAGGCCTGTCAGACCTGGCGCTGGAGGGGGCGTAAAGCAGCCGGGCCTGGGGGCCATCAGCCGGAGGGCTGGCAGAGAAGCCGGGTGGCGGGAGGGGGATTAGCTAGGCCGCCCTCCGGCACGGGGCACAAAGCCAATCCCATCCTGCCCACAGCCACCTCCCAGCCCCACAGCAGCATCTGCTGTCACAGAGCTGATTGCAGGCTGGACAGACCCATGGCGCACTGTGGGGCAGCACTCAGCAAGGATACCCGGGGGGAGGAGGAGCATGCACCAATGCTCATACGGGGGTGGGGGAGAACAGCGGCACTCACCCAGGGTGTAGGGATACACGGGGAATGGGCCGTGCCGAGCGGCACTTGCTCGTGGCGTAGGGATATGCAGAGGAGGCAGTGCACGCAGAACTCACCCGGGCGTAGGGATACATGAGGAATGGACAGCGCCAAGCGGCACTCGCCCGTGGTGTAGGGATAAACGGAGTGGGGGTGGGGGGCAGGCAGAGCACACAGAACTCACGTGTGTGTGTGTGTGTGTGTGTCACAGCAGCACTAACCCAGGGCGTAGGGATACACGGGGATTTAGGGGGAGGCGGTGCACGCAGAACTCACCCCGGGCGTAGGGATACACGGCGACGGAGTTGGACTTCACGGCCCCGGCGTTGTACCAGCTGCGATCGGGGTAGCGCACCCAGGAGGTGACGGCGCAGTGGTACCTCCCCTCGTCGGACGGCTGCACCCCATGGAGCCGCAGCCGGTGGGACTGCGGCCCCACCTTGTCCAGACTCATGTCCCCGCCTGACGCCCGGCGGCCCAGCTTGGCCACGCCCTCGCGGCTCACAGACGCCACCATCCGGCCCTGGGGCTCCTCCTCCCCCACCACCCACCAGCTGACGGCCACGTGGACGGCCTGGGTCGACTCCACCGAGATGTTGCACAGCAGCTCGGCCGTGTCCCCGCGGTAGGTGGCGGGGATGGGCAGCCATGCGTAGGCCTCCACCACCACGGCTGCAGGGGAGAGACAAGGGCAGCAGGAGTTAATGCACCAAAGCTATGGCCCAGGGCCCAGACGCTGAATCCCCAGGCCCAGCAGGGTCCAAACACCCCCCACTGGCTGAACCCTGACGCCGTCGGAGGCCAAGGGGCTGGGGCCACACATGGAAATGCGGAGAGGAGGGAACATCTAAAAAACAACACAAAGTTGCTCTTAAGGCATCCCCCAGCAGGGGGCGCTGTAGGGAGCGGGGCAGGAGAACTAGCCATGGGGGAGCATCTAGATACTGCAGCCCCAGCATCCCCCAGCAGGGGGCACTGTAGGGAGCACAGCAGGAGAACTAGCCATGGGGGAGCTCCTAGATACTCCAGCCCCGGCCTCCCCCAGCAGGGGACACTGTAGGGAGCAGGGCAGGAGTGCTGGTTGTGGGGTGCTCACACCCAGGCCAATCACACCCTGTTGGAGCAATAGGAATCAGCATGGCCAGGGGCACAGGGCAGATGGCAGGAGTAGGGGTGCAGAGGGGGGCCCCCAAATGCATGCCAACTCCCACTCCAACTCTTGTACCTTCTGATTTCATGTGCACCTTCAGCCCCTGCGACCGGCTGCTGGCCACCTCCCGCAGCCGGGCATCAGGGGAGCGCACGTAAGCCTGGGCTACGCAGCGGTAGGTGCCCTCGTCCCCTGGCTGGGCCGACTCGATCCGCAGCCGGTAGGAGCCTGGGGTGGGTGTCAGCTTCTGCAGCGAGACTTGGCGCCGGCCCACCTGGCTGTTGGCATAGCTCTCCCCAACAACGGCCACCCCGTCCGTGTCCAGCTGTGCCACCAGCAGCCCGTCCCCCTCGCCCACCACCCAGCTCACGGCGTACACCTCGTGGGGTGCAGGGGGCACAGGGCCTGACAGGTTGCAAAGAAGCTCCAGGGCGTCTCCAGCGCTGAGCCGGACCTCGGGTGGGCCAGCCGACACCGCCAGCTGGCTCGCTGAAACAGAACCAAAGAGAGAACGGGGGAGTGAGAGCATCCACACAGCCCCGTCGGCACTGCCCCGCCCCACCCCAAAGGACCCCATGCCCAGAGATCATTTCTCCCAGCACTGACAAGTAGCCACCTCTGGGGTGGAGCATGGCTGCTGTTTAACAGCCACACAGCAATGCGGGGCAGGGGATGAAGAAGAATTCTGCATTCACTTGCTGCCCGGGGGGGGGGGGGGTGTGTGGGGAGGGTGGCACAATATTTCCCTGCCAAACTGCCGAGCCCCTCACACAACCCTCAACCTGTGCAGCCAGCCAGGGGAACCAGAGAATCCAGCTCCCTCAAGCCAAGGGTCCAATTCCCTGCCACCTGGCCCCACTTGGTCACTTGCACGGCAACCGTGCAAACACGACTGCTCTGATTGTGCTCACTTTGCACTGGAGCGAAAGACTGCCGAGACAAGAGACAACGGGCAATGCGGTCCCTGCTGGTGAGGACAGACCAAGAGGCGAGATCCCGACAGGCTCAGGGCTAGCAGTTCCCACAGAGCCGGTGACCGATCCCCCCTGCCTGACAGCATCAGCGAATGCCCTGCTGCCCCATACCACCCTTCTCCTCATGGGAGCCCAGCCCTGCGAGCACCGACACAGGATGCGGCTTGGGGGCGGAGCTGGCCAGGACTCACCAATGGACTGGACAGTCACCTGGGCCAGCGCTGCCCGCTTCTCGGTGATCAGCTGCCACCTGCTGTCAGGGTCCTGGATCCATTCGCCTACTGTGCAGTGGTAGGTGCCCGCGTCCCCCAGGCGCACCTGCCCGATCGCCAGCTTGTACTGCTCACTGCCTGCCTTGGCCACCGAGAGCTCCCCAGCCCGGTACCGGTCCGCAAAGCGCCCGCCAGCTTCCACGGCGAAGTCACGCCGCACCCCGACCACCTCCTGCAGCGTCTGGCGCCCCACGGGGGCATCCGGGGCCGACACCCCGAAGGAGACGGAGAGATGGGTGTGCTGCTGCGTCTGGCTCTGGGCCGTGCAGCTCAGCTGCAGCTCCTGGCCCTCCGACAAGCTGAGCTGCAGCGGGGAAGTGCCAGCCATGCGGCCCCGCAGAGGGGGCCTGGCTGTGGGGGCCAAGACCCAGAGCATGTCAGGGATCACTGCAGGGTGCAGGGGAGAAGGAAGGGGGGGGAAGAGAGAGAGAGAGAGAGAGAGATGTGAGCAGGGTCAGGCAAGGCCTTGTCCTGCTGGTCACGGATATCCAGGGACGACCCCTCTGCTCCACCACTAGGGGAAAGCGTGTGTGTGTGTGCGCGTGTGCTACCCCAACACCAGGCAGGGAGTCCCAGAACCAGGGGCGGCTCCATGGTTTCTGCCACCCCCAAGCACGGCAGCTTTCGGTGGCGCGCCGGCGGGCGGTCCGCCGGTGCCGCGCCTTCGGTGTCCCCGCTGCCGAATTGCCGCCGAAGCCGCGGGACCTGGGGACCTCCCGCAGAAGCGCCATCGAAAGCTGCCTGACTGCCGCCCTCACAGCGGCCCAGAGGCCGCCCCTCGTGGCTCGCCGCCCCCGGCATGCGCTTGGTGCACTGGTGCCTGGAGCCGCCCCTGCCCAGAACTGCTCAGTCACTAGCCCCTGCTCCAGTCTCTGCAGGGCACTGAGGTCCCAATGGGCCATGGAGCCCGAATTCCACTCTCACCCCCAGGGGGCGCCACTGGGCAGAGCCCTGGGTTGTAGCCACAAGGGGCCTGATCCTGTTAGGGCCGAGCACTCAGCTCCCGAGGGCAGCCGCCGAGCCAGGGTGCAGGTTTGCAAGCTGCTCTCTCTGGCCCAGCAGCCCGCGTGGATGTTGATGGCACCCGGCAGGATTGGGCTGCCCCCGGCTTCCCCCCCACACTCTGGATGGCAGAACAGAGCCTCCGCTAGCCCAACTCCCCTACCCAGCACTGGGGCTCAGGCTGCCCGGCCCTGGGGCGATCACACGGCTGCCTCCTGCCCAAGGGGGCCCCCTCAGGGCAGGGCTGAAGCTGGTGGGGAGCTGCCCGGGTCTGCAGATAGAGCCAGAGCCCTGGGCCTCGCTGAGGTGAAAGACCCCATTGTGCACCCACCCATGCCAGGCAGGGAGAGCGTGAGGTGTAAGTGGGGGGTGGGGGAGCGGCTGGTCAGCTGGACATGCCTGGATCTGCTGTGTGTTTGCTGTGCCCCAGAGACACCCCAACCCACACCCCTCTCGCCCCACAAAAATACTTCCCCTGCTGGGGCCTGTTCTGCTCTGCGAAGGCTGCAGCATGTCTCCCAGCCCCTCCCGCTCAGGAGCTCGCTGGTCCCCTGGGAAGACCCCAACGGGCTAATCCAAAGAGCCCAGCCAAGTGGAAACATCCCAAGGTGCAGCTGGATCCTGGCCAGGCTCAGGGTATGAGGAACTGCGGGGTTCCCCACGGTTCCCCTTTCTGAAGAACAAGCTCCAGAGGGGCGATGTCATGTCAGCCGCCCATGCTGCGTTTCCTGGCCTGTGGGTGCAGGGGATTCCCACAAGTTGCTCTCTTACAGGAAAGGAAAAAGCCCTGAGCCTCTACAGCAACTCCACACCGGCCAGGGAGGCTGCCACGCAGGAGATTCCTACGGCGAGCTGCTCCCACCCACCCTAAGGCCCCGTTACCCTGCCAGAGAAGCACGGAGGGGCCGCAATGTGGCTGAGAACCAGGCCCTGTATGTCTGAGTCTCACGCTCCCCATTCACATGGGGCCAGCGGCAGAAGCTGGGCTGCGTGGGGTAATCAGCACTGGTATCTGGGGAGGGTCTATGCAGACTCGTTGTTCTAGGTGTGGCCAGGCACGGAGTGCCTGAGCCCTGGACACTAGACAACAGGGCTGCTCGTTACCCTAGCCAGAGGCTTCAGCACCAGGTCAGCCCCCAACGCCCCAGGCTGTTACCAGTCCTAGCATAGGGGGCAGATCAGGGGACTGTCCAGGGCGCACATGGGGCCCGGGTAGCAGAGTGTAAGTTAGAGCAACCTCAAGGCTGCTGTAATTTACACGGTGGGCAGGACTTGGCATGATCCAGACTATGGGGAGTGCATAAAACAGAATCCTCCCAGAAGCAACAGACTGAGGGCAGGGAGCATTTGTACAGCGCCTAGCGCAACGGGGCTCTGACTTAGGCCTGGCCCTTGGGCGCTACCACAGTACAGGGTCAGTCACTATAAAGGCCCGATTCTCCGCAGCCACCCACCTTCTCGTACCTCATTTGCACCAGCACAAATTTGGTACGAGACCCCATGCGACCAGCAGGCTGGCCCTCGTCACTGGTGCAAGTGCACACACGGGTCTGGGTGGAAGTGGAGAACTGGGATTTTAGTGATTCATCTTGGCACTGGGGTGGGGGTTGGCGGTAAGGGGGGTTTACAGCCACCCTCCCTGTCTTGTCCCCAGTGCTGGAATGGGGTAACTGGGAGCCAGGCGGTGTGCATGGGGTCCCCCGAGTTGCACGGTACCCAGGTACCTTTCAGCACCACCTTGCTGCTGTAGTTGCCGTGGTACGCGGAGTCGGTGGTGGGCGTGTAGCACTCGTAGACGCCGGCGTCCTCGGCCCGCAGCCGGGCGATGCGCAGCTCGACGGCATCGCCGCGCAGCCGCTGCACCGACACCTCCCCGCTCTGCACGCGGGGGCTGAAGACGGCGTAGGGGAAGCTGGGGTCCCTGGTGCTGACCATGCCGATGGAGATCCCGGGCGCCGTCGGGCGGTACAGGAGCCACTCAAAGTGCTGCAGCGTGGGGCCCTCGTACTCCGAGACGCTGCAGGGGATGGAGATGGCCGTGCCCTCCACGCGGAACAGGGGCCCTGGGGGCAGGTGCACCTCCCGCGCCCCACACAGCCCTGCAGAGAAGGGGGGGGGGGAAGAAGGGGTTAGTGGCCAGGGGAACTACAGAGCACAGCCCGTCTCATCCCTCAGCCCAGCAGGGCCCAGGGGATCCCATTCCCCATCTCTGTGCCCCCCAGGGGTCTGTGTCCCCACAGTACACTCCTCTTCCCAGGAACCCCCCAAAACATCTCCTGGGACTGCCTCTAGGGGCCCCGACCCCTGCCAAGGACCCCCAGATCCCCACCCCCATCATCCTGCCCCCTATCACTCCATCATCCTTGCCCCCCCAGAGTACCTCCCATGCATCCCCTGAGGGGTCCCATGCCACACCCTGCCGTGTACTTCCTCTAGAGTACCCATCCCCCTCCACAGTGAACGGCCCTCAACCAAGGGGCCCCCATCTTCCACACCCCCAAGATCCCATCCCCCACCCAAGCAAGTCCAGAGCACCCCTCTCCCCCACAGTCAGTTGTTCTCAGCCCCCCCACCAGCAACATGCTGCTTGTCTCCCTCTAGTGGCTGCTCCACAACAGGACAACAGCCTACTGCTGCCAGCAGCATCACTCCTTCAGCGGAGGCCAGGACCATGGCGCTGGAAGCCCTGGGTTCAAGTCCTGGCAATGATGCAGGCTGGCAAGGGGGGGGGTATATGAACTCCTACTGAAAAGTGGCTCCCTCCAGGCTGGCCCTCGGTGCCTTGGCTCCTGGGGCAGAGATCAGGCCAGCTAGCGGGGGAGGGAAGGGAACTGGAGTGGCTTAAGGGGAGGAGGCCCCAGGACATGGAGCACAGATGGGAGCAGATGGGACTTGAGGACAGACAGCATCCATCGAATCCCTTGGCCTTTCCAGCCCTGGATCCCAGATCTCTTCACAGCCCCAATCCCAAGGAGCTAAACCTCCCAGCCCCCACTGCTGCTGCACAGGGAGGGGGAAGGGGCTGGCCCCAGGTCACACACTGAGTGGCTAGGAAAGGAACCCAGGAGTCCGGCTTCCGGATCTGTGCTCTAACCACAAGAGGAGGCTGCCTCAGGTTTGGTTTACAGAAACCGAGGGGAAGGTGATTTACCCCCCTCCCCTGTCATTCAGCCCCATAGCAGGGAAATCCTCAGCACTCCCCCAGTCCCAGCCCCCTGCACCCACTGGACTCCACAACCTGCCTCCTAGCGTGTCCAGCACAGGTGCATCCCCCACATCCTCTCAGGACCCACCAGCTTCCCCCTCTGCTCCCTCAGCATTGGCCACTCTCCTCTTCTGCAGCCACCCCAGCACAGCCTGTCTCTCTGCCTCCGCAACCCTCCTCTTCTCCGGTCAGCCCCGCAGGTTCAGGCTGCCAAGCCCCCTCTCCACTGGCCATCGCAGAAGTGTCACTTGTGCTACGTTGCTTTCAGATGGGGCCAGATTCCAGGCTGCATCCCGCAAGAGATCCAGCATGGGGGGCGGGGGAGAAGAGGGTTGCACTGCTACTGCAGGAGCCGAAGCAGCCCCCGGCGTAAGCCAGAGCAGCCCCAAGGCAGCTCTAACTTACGGCAGCTTCCCCAGAAAGCCTGTAGGGCCATGTAACTCTGCTGACTCCCCAGGCCTTCGAGGGGGCCACGTAGGTGCTCCTGAACCCAGGGAGTTCTCCCCTGGGGGTCTCACGGCTGCTGGAGCCTGGCACTGGGGTCAGCCTCAGCTCACCAGCCCCTTTCTCCCCCACCCGGCCCTCTGCCCCATGGCCACTCCCAGTCCACAGCTGCCGGGAGCACAAGCCATGGCGCTGCCTGGGATTCCAGACACTGGGCCCGACCCCCTCCTGCCGGGAACTGGGTCCAGGCACAAGGGCCCCAGCGGGCAAGCGAGGAGCCCCGTCAGCCCTGGGTCCAGCCCCAGCTTTCGATCACGGATGGCACGAGTGTGGGAATTTCAGACCAATTCCTGGTGAACGTTCGTCTCCATCACAGAGCCACGTGATTCGGCAGCATCTGCCCTGGGCTGGGATAGCCGGGGGTGGGGGACCTGTAGGTTGGAACCGAGGGGCAGGGAAAGGGGGACCCCTGAGGTAGTGGGGGGAGGGGGGCTATGGGTCAGAACTGAGGGATGAGATGGGAGCCTTGTGCTGGGACAGTGGGTGGGGAGGGGGCCCTGTGGGTTGGAATTGAGGAGTAGAGGAGCCCAGGGCTGGGATAGTGGGAGGGGCATGAGTTAGAATTGAGGGGTGGGGGAGCTCTGGATTGGGATGGGGGGGCTGTGGGTCAGAACTGAGGAGCTGTGGGAGCCCTGGGCTGGGATAGTGAGGGTGGGGGCATGGGCTGAAATTGAGGGGCAGGGGGAGCCCTGGGCTGGATGGCAAGGGGGGGTACTGTGGGTTGGAACTGAGGGGTGGGGGAGCCCTGGTGGGATAGTGGGGGGGTTGGGGATCAGAATTGAGGGGTGACAGGAGGCCTGGTGGGATAGTGGGGGGGGGGGAACTGTAGGTCGGAATTGAGGGGGAAGAGGCCTGGGTTGGGATGGCAAGAGGGGTGCTGTGGGTTGGAATTGAGGGGTGGCGGAGCCCTGGTGGGATAGTAGGGGGGCATGGGCTGGAATAGAGGGACATTGGCAGAGCTGTGGATGGGGGCAGAGGGGGTGCCCAGTGCGGGGACAGCGGGGGGGGGGGGGCTACGAGTAGGGACTGACGGGCACTGCTGGAGCTGGGGGGATGGGGGGGGGGGGAAATTCGTCCAGCTCAGCCAGTCCCTCGTGAGCAGTAAATTCGCTTCCAGAAGCCAGAACAGCGACTGGCTACACATTTGCTTCCTGCGCCGCCCGTGCACCAGCCCCCAAGGGCTAAACCCCTCGCGCTGGAGGAGAGATGCCAACACTCCCTTGGCCAGCAGCCAGGAGAATCACATGGGCATCAACTGACTTCCAGGGCAGACGGGGGAGCGGCTGCGATTCCAGCCCTGGGGGAGGTCAGGGCGAGAGCTTCCCTCGCTCTCCTCGCAAACACACAGCTGCCCTCGAGAGCTGCACAGACACACAGGGAGAGACAGTCCCTGCCCTCGAGAGCTCACAGGACATAGGAGGGGAAACCGAGGCACCAAGCAGGGAAATGACATGCCCAAGGCAAGTGCCACAGCCAGGAACAGA
This sequence comes from Mauremys mutica, assembly GCF_020497125.1. NCBI lineage: Eukaryota > Metazoa > Chordata > Testudines > Geoemydidae > Mauremys > Mauremys mutica. The sequence continues at coordinate 20,492,989 of NC_059088.1, read as the reverse complement.
CACCAAGTCCCAGTCCAGGACTCCGGCCTCTTGCTCACGCTGCTCCAGCCTCAGCTATTTAGCAGTTCCTCAGGAAGAGCTAAGAAAAGCCAGCTCAGAACAGAACAAATCACTAGCCAGAAAAGGGACCTAATGCCCAGCAGTTCCCTGATCCAACAGGCTGGGGAGGGAGGCAAACCAGCCCCCGTTGGCTCCGCTCTGCAGCTGCGGCCCAACCCAAAGACCTTTGCTCCCGTCCCCGAGCGTTTCCCCGCCCAGGGCCCGAGGACAGCTAGCACCAGCCTGACACGCCAGCTTTCTCCACAGCGCAGAGCCGGGTCTATTGCCACATCCTCCACAGGGACAATCGGACTCAGCGCGCGATGGCTCTGGGATGCCGAGGGGACAATGGGGGGATGCGGCGCCGGCAGTGATTGCAACAGGCAGGATGCACAAAAGGCTCCTTCTCTTGCATTTGCACCGTGCAAGGCAAGCGAGCCAGACACACGCACGCGCTGCACATCCGGCCATGCGTGCTAATAAGATCATATCTGGGTCAGGCCACCCAGCAGCTGGCTGAGAACCAGGCCGTTCTGACATAACACAACAGGGCCTGGGTCCCAAACGGGTCACATTTCTCGCTGCACGTTAACGGGCAGATTTCCCCGAGCGCTCGGCACCGATTTCATTAACTCCGGCACAGACACTCGTACCTCGATTTCAGCCCGGCTTCTAGCCGTGTCGCTTGTGTCGGCAAATTGACAGGAGCCAGCTAAACCAATCTAGCCATTTACTGGCTGCGATTTAGTTAGATGGAGGCCGTTTCAGTGCCTGAATGGGCGCTCTCCTGCAAGTCTGGCCCTAAGAATACAGGCCTCGGTGCTGGATCACAGATGTCAAGGGACCATCACGTTCCTGCGCGATCCAGGCCAGAGATTATCAGCCAGATACTTGCAGCCAGCCCCATAACGTCTGCATGAGCCAGAGTGGATCTTACAGACAGACACCCCCCATGGCTCTGCAGCCGTTCCACTAGGTAATTCCCCTCCCTGTTAAAAACGTGCCCCTTATTTCCAGCCTGAATTTGCCCAGCTGCCGCTCCCAGCTGCTGGGAGAGATAGCTCGGTGGTTTGAGCACTAGCCTGCTAAACCCAGGGCTGTGGGGGGGCCATTTAGGGATCTGGGGCAAAAATCTGTCTGGGGCTTAGCCCTGCTTTGAGCAGGGGGTTGGATTAGATGACCTCCTGAAGTCCCTCCCAACCCTGAGATTCTATGATTCTACGGAGGAGCTAATTAACCATCAGGGACAGATGGACGCCCTGTTTGTTTACCCCAGGCAGCAGTGCCCCAATTCTCGTTTACACAGACCGCTGGCACCGAGGGGCCTCAGAGCCGACTGCTGAAACTCACCAGCCAAAATAAATGAAACCAGGCCCTGCCCCGAGGAGCTGGCAGAGGCAGGGGTGGGGGGTTTGCTGCCGGGCGAGCACCACAGGAGACGCGAAAGGTCCCTGTGTGGTGGCTCAGCAAATAGGGAGGTTTCCACGTATAGAGAGCGGGGAGGGGAGACGCACTGATGGCAGCTGTGCCCAGGGGCCCGGCCAGAGGCCGGCACCTGAGTGGGGAATAAGCCTTTGTGCATTGACTAGCTCCCAGGGTGCCCACGGTGATGCAGGTACTGCAGGGCAGACGCAGGTGGGCCAGGAGCGTGCTGGCCAGCCAATCCAATCGTGCCAGCCCCTACATCTCGTGCAGCACAGCCACCATCCCAGCAGCCAGGCACCACCGCCACGCTCGACATGCCGGCCTCGGCCATATCGTCCAAGTACAAATGGGGAAACGGAGGCACAGAGAGGCAAAGTGACTTGCCCAAGGCCATGGACCAAGTCAGTGGCAGAGATAGGGATAGAACCCAGGCGTCCTGATTCTCAAGCCCCGGCTCTAACTACTAGACCCTGATAACTCCCAGTCAGACCAGAGCTAAGGCCAAAAATCCAGAGCCAAACGCACCTGTTCACCCCCACCTGGGTCATGGCAAAGAGACGAACAGCCCCTGCTGAGCCTGGGTGCTCACTGCCAGTCCCCGTGTGGGCTTTGAGATGTTCCAGGGTTCCCTATGGGTTCTGGGGGGCAGGGAATAGCCACAGCACCCTGTGCTCTGGCCGCACCCCCAGCTGCCCTTTAGGGGCCTTAGGGGGCAGGGAATAGCCACATCGACATCTGCCCCCTATGGGCCAGAGGATCAATGGCTCATGATCTTAAACCCTCCCTTGGCGCGAAGGGCTGGCTCTTCAGATCAGACGCCCTTCCTTAGAGCTGCCTTTCTGACCATCCCTAGCCGCCCCTCCCCTCACTCTGAGCGTATCACAACGTATCTCCAAGGCCCCCGTTTTCCTGGCACAGCCTCTCATCCTGCAGCCTGGAGCTGCCGTGGAAAAGATTCCGCGGTTGCAGTTTGACACATTCAGGGTTTTTTTGAATCAGGGAGTGAATATTTTGTGGTGAAGAAAGTGACTCACCCTGGCTTTGGTTTCTAAGTAGCGTTTCCTGGTTGGGAGGATTTAAATTCAGCATGGGGGAAAAAAAGATCAGGAGCAGATTCTCTCCCCGCTCCCCTTCTGGAAACTCAGGCTGGAAGGTCTGAAAAGTTTCAGTCTTTGGGAGCTCCTCTGGAATTTCTGGGCTCTGCTCTCCCTCCCCTCCACCCCCCGCCCCCCACTATGAAACTGACCAGGTGTGCTGTGAAACAGGCGGGAGGATGACAGCTGAGCTTGGGGGTGCCTGTGTCAACTAGGAGCGGGGGCTGTGAAACACAAGAACACCAGGCTCTCAATCTAATATTTATCAGTGCGTTTGCTTTTCTGCTGCCTGGCAAGTGCTGGGCTTTCAAAATAATATATTGTGGTTTAAAACCAGAAGTCAGTTTGAGCGAGGCTATTTGGGGGGAGGGGAGTGTTTGCTATAGCTAGAATTGGGATTATTATTGTTTGTTTGTATTACAGAAGCGCCTAGACTCCTCTGCTGAGATCAGGTCCCTGCTGTGCCAGGCGCTGCCCGGATAGAGTCCCTGCCCCAGCTGAGATCAGGGCACAGTGCCCCGGGCGCTGCACAGACAGAGCGAGAAACACAGTCCCTGCCCTGAAGTGCTCACAGTCTGCACAGTCAAAGGGTTTAGGGAAAAGCACATTTAAATCTTGATATAAAAACTGCTGGTGATGGAGAATCCACCCAGCCCTTGGGTAAATTGTTCCAGTGCCTCGTTTCCAGCCTCAGTTTGTCTAGCTTCAATTTGCAGCCACTGGCTTGCAGGGGCGGCTCCAGGCCCCAGCACGCCAAACACGTGCTTGGGGCAGCAAGCCACTGGGGGCGCTCTGCTAGTCGCCGCGAGGGCGACAGGCAGGCTGCCTTCGGCGGCTTGCCTGCGGAGGGTCCACTGGTCCCGCAGCGTGCCTGCGGGACGTCCGCCGAAGCCGCGGGACCAGCAGACCCTCCGCAGGCAAGCCTGCCTGCCGTGCTTGGAGTGGCAAAATGCCTAGAGCCGCCCCTGCTGGCTTGAACCCAGATGCCCCGGGTCCCAATCCCATGCCACAGCCACCGAGCCTGTCTTCCTCTCCAAGGCATGGGGCTGAAATGCCGCACGGGGGCTCCTAGCGTAACAACTCCTCTCCTTTGTCGTCATCAAGGTGCAAACTGGGAACATCAGCATCACTGAGTCCCATCTCTTGCGGTAAATAGCTCCAGTGGTAGCAGTACTAGGCTGTTATCTTCTAGCAGTCTGGAAGGGAACAGGACTCACGCAGTGCTGGCAAGCTGGGCTAATTCCTTGGGGTGTTGCAGGAGGAAAGCAGGGTGCTCTGCTATCCCCAGAGCTCGATCCCCACAAGGTTCAATACATTATTTTGCCTGGAGAATGGGTGCTGCAGGGAAGAGACGGGTCTGGGAGCTGGGATGCAGCAGCCTGGGCAGTGGATCAGTGGGGTTGCCAGAGCGCCCTGTGCTGCAGTTATTTTCAGCTCCCCAGGGGGAAGGAGGGTGTGAATTAGAGCAACCCTGAGGCTGTCCTAATTTACACCAGGGGCGGGCCAGGGCCTGGAATATAAACAGTGCCAAGGTGGTTTAAAGCCCATCCCTGCCCAGTGCCCCCAGTGCAGGAGGTTAATGAAAAATCAGGCCCACAACTTCTAGTTGTGCTCCTTAAAAGGTCACGCTGCACCCGCAGAGTGACTCACCCTTCCCCAGGGGAATGGCAGGAGATTTACGCTGCCTCGCCAGTGAAATTCCTTTGGGGCGGGCAAAGCTCGGGCCATGCCGTACAACCAGCAAGCGCCAGGGCCTGGCGCAGGGACCACGATGTCATGGTTGGGGAGCCGTGGGGTGTGCAGGCCTGGGGGGGGGGGCAGAGACTCTTCCTGAGCCCTGCCCCAACCCCACCCCTCCCAAAATCCCAGATCTGTCCATATTCACAACTTAGGGCCCGGCCAGACAGCCCCAGGCAGGACAGATGGAGTCTACTCCGGGGCCGGACCTGATCTTGCCAGGGCCTCATCTGAACGGTCCAGAGCCTGTTCTTAGCATGTGGCACAACTACATCACCCCCTGCCCCGAACCCAGGAGCCAGCCAATGATCAAAGCCCAACGGATCAGAGGGAAGCAACAACAACAAATGCGGATCAGACCAAATAAATGGAGAGAGACAGAAAAGACCCCCCCACACACACACACACAGCGGCTGCCCTAGAGGGCTGGGACGGTGCCAACAGGCAGGTGCTGCTGTAAATAGGGGGCAGGCCCCATTGCCTTGGCCTGCCCCGCGCTGGGGTGGGCTCTGGGTGGCAGAGGAAGCCCTGGAGTGTGAGGTGGGGGCTGCAGGGGTAAGCCCCACAGACACGCGCGTTGCGGAGGGGTAAGTGGGAGGAAGCAGAGGCCTCCCTGCTCCAGTCTCTAGGCAGAGTTGTGGGGAGACTGGGGAAGGAGGGATCAGGTAGGGCCCTGCTCCCTTGGCTTGGCCGGGGAATGAAGGACTGTGAACCTTCACCCCACCATGGCCCAGCTCCCTGCCTCCAACAGGGCAGGGCTCCCCCCGGCCGCGCTGCGCCTTCCCCCCCCCCGTCCCCAGCAGCCAAGGGGGCGGGGCAGGGCTCCCCCCGGCCGCACTGCGCCCCCCCGTCCCCAGCCGCCAAGGGGGCGGGGCTCCCCCCGGCCGCACTGCGCCCCCCCCAGCCACGGCTGTCCCATCTGCAGCAGCAGACACGCCAGAGGCCCCCCCCCCCATACATGCCAAGCAGCCGGGGCTCCCAGCGCACCAAGCCCCCCCCCCTCCCCGCAGCGCGCACGGAGCCCCGGGAACCCCTGCGCCCCGCCCGGCGCTGCCCCCTCCGCCGGAGACTCACCCAGCAGCAGCAGCAGCAAGGAGCCCAGCGCGCCCCGGGGCAGCGGCTCCCTCGTGGCTCCCATGGTGGCGAGCGGCGGCCGGCCGGGGGCTAGGAGCCTTCGCCGGGGTCGCGCCGGCTCGGTGCCGTTCGGCCTCCCTCGGCCCCGCCCGGTTGCAGCGGGCGCGCAACGCAGCTCGCCGAGCCGGGAACAGCCGCTGGGCGGCCCGGATCGATCCCCCGGCCCGGCCCCCGCCGCAGCCTGTGCGCCGCCACGTCCCGCGCCTGGGCTCAGCCTACAATCGGGGCTGGAAAGCCCCCCCTTCAATTTCCTGCGTCGCCGATGCGGCCTCCCCCTGGGAGGGGTGGGGGTTGCATTTAGCGCTGAGCGTCCTTGTGCAGCTGCTGTAGCGTCCCACCCCAGAGGTGGCTGCATGTCAGTGCCGGGTGGCGAGGGGTCCCTGTGGAGCATTACTGCCTGGCTGCTCAACAGCTGCCTTGTTTCGCCCCAGAGGTGGCTGCCTTTGGGTGCTGGCTGAGGAATCCTTGGGCCTTTGCACAGTGCTGCTGGCAGGGTGTGCGGGAAGCTGCCCTTCGCAGGACAGAGGGTCCCTAGGAGGAAAGGAAATCTGGAGACTTCCCCACCCCCTCGTAAAATAAGATGCCAGAGGTGGGTTCTATCCCTAGCTCAGGGAGGGGACTGGGGCCTAGCGATTAGCTCAGAATCCTGCCTGTGGATCAGAACTCCTGGGTTCTGATCCCAGCTCTGTCACTGACTTGCTGTGTGACTCCTGTCCCTTCTCTGCGCCTCAGTTTCCCCTATGTATAATGCAGATGGCCATGACCTACCTTGCAGGACTGGAGGCTGTTGGGAGGGTGGGGTTTTTTGTTTGTTTGTTTTTGTTTGTTTGTTTTGGTAACCAATAGGACTTTATTCCATTTTTATTTAAACCAAAAAACACTGGTGGTACAGTACACAAAAGTGTCTAAAAAGAAATAGTTTAAAATTAATAGCTCTGAAGATTTGGGAAGTTTTTAAATGAGAGCTTTCAACCTAATTTAAAGGCAAACTGTAAAGCAATACCTTTATACACTTCACTGCTCCTTTGCATATGAAAGTAGTCTCTGTGCTGTCCTTCATCTTACCCCCAAGTTATTTTCACTAGATAGCAGGATCTGATTCTCTTTTGATGAAGGACTCTGGCAAGTCTTTACGGTACTTGAGTGGTGAGAGTTAATTCCATCATCTGGCTGTGGAGTGAGACTTAACAGCAGTTCAGGAGAAGGTGAAGGACCATTATGGTTAGGGCAGGAGTCACCAGGTGGTGCTGTTGCACCCAGTCATACAAGGTCTGTTTGGGCTGGAGGGAGCAGTGTCAGTCTTTGCTGAAGTGCTGCGTTGTTGTCACTTTTGGGGGGATGTGATTGCTTTTGGGGGAGCTGTTGCAAGCAGTTTGCAGTTTGCTCCCTGCTGGAGTCTCTCGAAGGAAAGTCAGTTCTTGGGATAGAGCTGCCCCCTGGGAGCCAGGTGTGGATGTGTGGGCTGAGATGCCTGAGAGGGGGGCGTTGCCTGCCTGCTGTCTGGGACGCCACTGTTCCAGGACTGGTGCATAGAGTGTAAACAAACAAGTGGCGCTAAGAATACACAGGGGCTCCATGTCACAGTTTTCTCCTCCAATGGGAAACTGACCTGCTAGGCCCCAAAATCTGCTACTGTTTGGCAGGAGGGTGACAACATTAACCCTGCTACCCCTCCTATCATACAATGGTCTCCTGAACGCAGGACCCATCTAGCTGCTTTTCAGACTCAGCTCAGCTGTATTGTTGGGAAACTCCCAAGAACCCTCCCCGCCCCCCGACACACACGTACTCACCCTTGGGCATGGACTGAGCCCTGGATCTGAGTGGGGAGACATGCAGGACCAGCTTGGGGCTTTGCAGCTCGGGACCAGGCCTGCTGTGAAGGTGTTTGATGCTGACTCCTTACCACCGTCCTTGTGCCTGCTGGGAACTCGGGCTGTGGGAAATCCTTCTCCCTGGGATCTGGTCAGAATCTGCCTGACTCTCACACCCCAAACCTCATGCCCGGCTCAGGGGCGTTTCCAGAGTCCATGGATGCGATTGTTCCTCTTCACCCTGCTCCTGAGGGGACCTGATGTGGGAGGAAGGGACCCAGAATCCAACCAGCCAGCTCATAGAGCTCTGTGCTAGGCCCTTTGGTGATCAGCACGGAGCAGCTGGGACGCTGTCCTGAAAGGCGCATTGAGGGTTCCCCACCTGGCCCCGACACAGGGTGGCACCAAACTGGCTTTACCCCTCCTGCCACCCCTCACCTCGGCAAAGGGGGCAAGATGCCATTTCCCTGTGAGATCCCTGGTCGCTGCAGCAGCAGGCAGTGTGAGTTACAGCAGCCTCAGCTCTGCTCTAAGTTACCCCAGGGCCAGTTCAGAGCCCAGGAGCAGAAAGCCACCATGCCCCTGCTAACCAGGCATCAGCTGAGGCTAGAGACCACATCCAGTCCCCTTGGGTGTCTCAAGGAACCTGATTCCCCATCCCCTGCCCCTTGTGTGTCATTCACATCAGAGCAGGTGTGAACTCCTCCTGCGTGTGTTGCACTCCCCTTTGCACGGGGGCAAATGGCTGCACAGGCAGCAGGAGACAAAAACCGGCCCCTGTGGGTTCAAATGACAGGAGAAAAGGTTCATGAACTTGAACTAAGGATCCAGCTCTCTCCCTCCAGAGAAACAGTTCAGGATCCGCCCCCACTGCCCGCTGACACCACCAGCTGCTGCACTGCTGGGGGTTGTTTGTAGAAGCAATTATCTGCAGCTGGGCCTGTCCTGGTCAATATTTCCTGTTCAGCTTGCTGGATGCTATTGATCCTGCCCCGGTCGATGCAGATTAATCTGCCCAGAGGAAACCGCAGACGAGCTGTCAGAGCAGCCAGGAACTAATGGATTCTCAGCGTCCTGGAGCAACAGGTGTTGGCCTGCAGCAGTGCAGAGTCCGGACGGCCTGTGGGCAGAGAGCCAAGGGACCGGGCTGCGCTGCGGTGAGGCTAGCAGTGAATGGAGGCCGAACCCCCCCTTGGCTGAGGCCTCAGGGGGAGTTGGTATCAGTTAGGATATAGATATTCAGGCCCGTCTGCAAAGGCCTAGACTTTAAGAATTTAGGTGTATTTTTTTCACTTAGCTAGTTATAGAGGCATAAAAGAAAGAATCAAAATCACTGTCTGCCGGTGTAAGGCCCTTCTCTTACTGTGACAGCCTGAGGCCTGGTGCTTAGGCTAAGGCCTTCAGCTAAGCAGCAGAAGCAGCCATAAGCTGGGAAATGAACGGTCACATCCTCACATTTCAAACTAGTCACGTTGAAATAAGGTGCTACTGGGCTGTCAGGAATACAATCCTGTCCTGATACTCCTCTCACCTCCAGAGAAAGGGAAGAGCCTAGAAGATGTAAAAGGAAACTTAGTTTGATCACATCCTGTCTGGCAAGAACTCACTGATCGATAGCTGGGGTGTGAAATCCTCATTTCTGTATTGTTCGATCACTGCAGTCTCTACTTTCCTATTGTTTGTCTGTATAATCTCTGTCTGGTTCTGTGATTGTTTCTGTCTGCTGTATAATTAAATTTTGTTGGGTGTAAACCATTCAGGTGGTGGGATATAGTTGATTAAATAACCATGTTACAGGATGTTAAAATTGGCTAGTTAAATTTCAGTAGAATGATTGGTTAAGGTCTAGCTAAGCAGAACTCAAGTTTTACTATCTAGTCTGCCGTCAATCAGGAAGTGGGGGGAGGGAAAGGGAACAGGGACTGGGGGTGGGGGAATTGGGATCATGTTTTGCTAAGGGGGGGAATGAGAACAGGAACAGGGACACAGGCAAGGCTCTGTGGTGTCAGAGCTGGGAAGGGGGCCACTAAGAAAGGAAACTGGAATCATGCTTGCTGGAAGTTCACCCCAACAAACATCGAATTGTTTGCACCTTCGGACTTCGGGTATTGTTGCTCTCTGTTCATGTGAGAAGGACCAGAGAAGTGAGAGGGTGAAGGAATAAGCCCCCTAACACTCTCCAAGAGCAAACCATGGAGAGAAGGTCTGATGGGGCAGGGAGGAGGTGTGAGGAGGTGTCACAAACCCTAATATACCCCAAGGCTGAGAGCAAGAGAGAGTCCACTGACTGCAGAGGGATAGAGGAGTGTGGGGTGACATTCTACAGATGGAAGGACAGGCAGCTGGAGAGCTGTGGATGGTGGTAAATAGATGGGGGTAGGCACGGCATTGGGTGGGTGGATGGATGGATAGATAGATAGATGAGTGTATGGTGATGGATGGGTGGATGGATAGATGTGTGTATGGTGGTGGATGAAGGAGTGTGGATGGTGGATCGGTAAACGTGTGGTGCTAGATGGAGGGGTATGAATAGTGGGTGCATAGACATGTGTGGTGGTGGATGGAAGGGTGTGGGTGGTGGGTAGATAGACGTGAGGTGGTGGATGGTGGGGGGGATAGACGTTTGTGGTGGTGGCTGGAGAGGTGAGGATGGTGGGTGGATAGATGTGTGTGGTGGATGGAGAGGTGTGGCTAGGGGGTGGATGGAAGTGTGTGGCGGTGGATGGAGGGGTGTGATGGTAAGTGGATGGATGTGTGTGGCAGTGGATGGAGGGTTGTGATGGTGGGTGGATAGACGTGGGGTGTGGATGGGGGGTGGATAGACGTGTGTGATGGATGGAGGGATATGACTGGGAGGTGGATAGACGTGTGTGGTGGATGGAGGGTTGTGATGGTGGGTGGATGGATGTGTGTGGTGGTGGATGGAGGCGTGTGATGGTAGGTGGATGGAGGGTTGTGATGGTGGGTGGATAGATGTGTGTGATGTGGATGGAGGGTGGATAGGTGTGTGTGATGGATGGAGGGATATGACTGGGAGGTGGATAGACGTGTGTGGTGGATGGAGGGTTGTGATGGTGGGTGGATGGATGTGTGTGGTGGTGGATGGAGGGTTGTGATGGTGGGTGGATGGATGTGTGTGGTGGTGGATGGAGGGGTGTGATGGTAGGTAGATGGAGGGTTGTGATGGTGGGTGGATAGACGTGTGTGGTGTGGATGGAGGGTGGATAGGTGTGTGTGATGGATGGAGGGATGTGGCTGGGAGGTGGATAGACGTGTGTGGGGTGGATGGAGGGGCATGATTGTAGGTGGATGGATGTGTGTGGTGGTGGACGGAAGGATCTGCTTGGTTTCCAGTCAGGTGCCACTGGCACGTGCTCTCAGCAGGGTGGGAAGGGGCAGGTCTGTTCAGCAGGCGTGTTTACAGCTTACGCAGTTCTGAGAAAGTCTCTATGAAGTAAATGACTGTGCAAATGCTCACAAGTGAGATCAGAATCCAGTCCAGACCCCACTGCAGTCAGTGGGTGACCCCGATTTTTGCTGCTGTCTCCAGGATTTGAATCCAGCCTGCTATCGAGATTGATGGGCTCAACAATCAGCCTGGTTTCATATCCAACCCATTTGTATGTAAAGTTCCTCCTGAGGAGAAGCATCCATCTCTTTCCAAACAGGAGCCGCAGCCTAGATAACAGTTGGGAGAGCGCACTATACCTGCGGCTGCTGCCAGGTCTTCTGCGGGATGGACTGGAATGGAGCTGGAGAAAGATTTCCCCCATGCATTACAGGGGCCATTCCTGAAATGCAGCCCCTCCCAACTCCCCAGAGTAGGACACACCACCTATTCACCAGCCATACAGCAATACCGCACAAGGTCTGCTCACCCAGCACTGACATGCAGCCACCTTGGGGTGGGACATGGCAGCTGGGTAACAGTTGCACAGCTACACTGCATGGGGATTGCTCACTGGGTGCTGAAATGCAGCCACCTCTGGGATGGGACCTGGCAGCTGCGCAGTTGCATTTATGGAATTGCTAGGGTAACTGTAGGTAATGGAAGCAGAATATTACTGTTGTGCTGGGATGCAGCCAGAACACTGGGGTTAACTCCTCTTTCGAGTGAAAAATGACATGGGACTTTTATAACAATCACAACCTAAATTGTACAGCATCGCATCTCCAGCAACACAGCACCCCCTAGTGCCAAGGGACGATATTGGCTCATTGACAGTACCACCAACACTACCTCCCCTAGCTCCTATGGCCTCCAGCATTAGGCTCCTATGTCCATGTTAGGCCTGATTTTCAGAAGGGCTGAGAGTCCAGCAGCTCCCACTGATTTTACAGCATCCCGAGCACAGTCCTATGGACAGAGAGACACCGTGTGCGCTACTATGGCATAGCTGAGAAACAGTTCCTAGGTCATCACAGAGCAGAAAAAGCGCCATCTAGTGGTTAAAGCAAATTGCTGGTAGTGCAGACACGTGGGTTCTATTCCCAGTTCTGCAACTGACTGCTTGCATGGCCATGAGCAAGACACACTCTGCCTCACTTCCTCTGCTGCACTGTACCTGGCTGGTGCAACCCACGCTGCAGAGTGGGGAGATCTGTCCCCTCGTGTGGCTCGCCAGCATGGAGAGGTTTATCAGTCTGGTACTGACTTCACCCTGCTCCTGTTTTAGGGGAGGTCTACACGGCAATAACAGACTTGCAGCCTGGCTACGGCTGGCTTAGATCAGCTGACACGGCTCACAGTGCTTGGGCTTCGGGGATAAAAATTGTGATGTGGACGTTCGGGCTTGGGTTAGAGCCTGGGCTCTGAGACCCTGTGTGCGGGGTGGGCCCCCGAGTGTGGGCTGCAGCCCAAGCCCAAACGCCTACACTGCTATTTGTAGTCCCACAGCCCAAGCACCGTGAGACAAGTCAGCTGACTCAGGCTCTGCGACTCGATGCCACAGGAGTTTTATCCCAGTGTAGATGAAGTCTTAGAGCCAGAGGGGCTGAGTTCAATCACCAGGTGTAATGGATGCTAAACTCATAGACTCATAGACTTTAAGGTCAGAAGGGACCATTATGATCATCTAGTCTGATCTCCTGCACAACGCAGGCCCCAGAATCTCACCCACCCACTCCTGTAACACACCCCTAACCTATGTCTGAGTTATTGAAGTCCTCAACTTGTGGTTTGAAGACCACAAGCTGCAGAGAATCCTCCAGCAAGTGACCCACGCTCCATGCTGCAGAGGAAGGCAAAAAACCTCCAGGGCCTCTGCCAATCTGCCCTGGAGGAAAATTCCTTCCCGACCCCAAATATGGCGATCAGTTAAACCCTGAGAATGTGGGCAAGACTCACCAGCCAGCACCCAGGAAAGAATTCTCTGTAGTAACTCAGATCCCACCCCAGCTAACGTCCTATGACAGACCACTGGGCATACTTACCTGCTGATAATCAAAGATCCATTGCCAAATTAATTGCCAAAATTAGGCTATCCCATCATACCATCCTCTCCATAAACTTATCAAGCTTAGTCTTAAAGCCAGATATGTCTTTTGCCCAGGGCCGGCTCCAGACCCCAGCGCGCCAAGCACGCGCTTGGGGTGGCATTTTGCCGGCAGGGCGGCAGGCGGCTCCAGTGGAGCATCCGCAGTCATGCCTGCGGATGCTCCACCAGAGCCGCGGGACCAGCGGACCCTCCGCAGGCACATCTGCAAGAGGTCCCCCGGAGCCACGGGACCGGCGACCACCAGAGCGCGCCCCCCGCGGCGTGCCGCCCTGCTTGGGGCAGCGGGATTCCTAGAGCCGCCCCTGCTTTTGCCCCCACTACTCCCCTTGGAAGGCTGTTCCAGAACTTCACTCCTCTAATGGTTAGAAACCTTCATCTAATTTCAAGTCTAAACTTCCTAGTGTCCAGTTTATACCCATTTGTTCTTGTGTCCACATTGGTACTAAGCTTAAATAATTCCTCTCCCTCCCTAATATTTATCCCTCTGATATATTTATAAAGAACAATCATATCTCCCCTCAGCCTTCTTTTGGTTAGGCTAAACAAGCCAAGCTCTTTCAGTCTCCTTTCATAAGACAGGTTTTTCATTCCTCGGATCATCCTTCTCTGTACCTGTTCCAGTTTGAATTCATCCTTCTTAAACATGGGAGACCAGAACTGCACACAGTATTCCAGATGAGGTCTCACTAGTGCCTTGTATAACGGTATTAACGCCTCCTTATCTTTCTGTTCAGCTGTGAGGTGGCAGTCTGCATAAAATAACTTTTTCAAATGGACCTCAGCCAGACCTGGCAGAGCATTAAAGGATCTTACGATGAACACAACTGGGGTGGATAAGCGATCTCTGTCACCAGGCCAGATCTGGTACAGAAGTCCATGACATGGTGTCAGGAGTAAACTAAGAACAGGAACAGAAGGAAAACAGCAACAGAGATTGCAGGATCTCATCAACACGCTGCTCTTCAATGCCCCAGAGAACTTCAGCTTTGAGAAACCTTCACAATGGAAGCAGTATTGGGCAAGATTTTGCATTGCTACCAAGCTACATAAGAAACTGGAGCTAAACACATATCTTCTTTAATTTATGCATTGGGGAAGCAGACAGAGCATGTTTTTAAATCCTTTCACTTTACTGCAGACGGTCACAAAAATGACCATGAAAGGGTTCTGTCTATTTTTGATGCATGCTCGGAGAAATGTGGTTTACAAAAGAGCATGTTTTCACCAGAGAATTCAAGGACCAGGGAAAATGTTCATTGTTTTATAAGAGCTCTGTAGACATTGGCTGTCATTTTGAGAATGCAAAACATGAAAATATCAGAGACAGGCTGGTTATTGGGTTAACAGATAAAAACCTTTCACAACAGCTACATCTCAAGAGAGATTTAACCCTAGTCATAGCTATTCAAATAGCAAAGCAGTCTGAGCTGGTGAAACAGCAAAACCAAGAGGAATTTGCCAAACTTGAAAAACAAGAAACTAGCTTAGAAGCTGTTAACAGATGCAGCATGAGTGCACAGTCATTCCTATAAAACCCCTCAGGCAAGGAGAGAGAACTCCCAGGCTAAGAGGGGCAAATTCCAGCCTACACGTACAAGATGAGGAAAAAGTTATATCCCAAGAGATGATGCATGTCCAGCCAGAGGTGCGCAGTGTAATAAATACATGAAATATGGACATTTTACAGCTGTTTGCCTCACGAAAGCAATCAGGGAGTCAACTCAATCTGGGGATGTAGCTCAGTGTTGACTCAAGAGCTAATGTCACAGTCACCTAAGAATGGCCTTATAATCACCTTCAACCCCTCCCGGAGCTGAAGTCACCTAACACAGTTCTGACTAGCCCTGGAGGGATTCTGAACTGCAGGGGCCAGTTCACAACCTACAAAGACAAAAGCTTTGCATCCAGAGTGCATATGATTGAAGAACCAAAGACCAACAACCTTCTCAGCTGCAGTATGGCAGCCATGATGGGGCTAGTGAGAAAGGTGGAAAACTTGATGGAGGATTTGATGATATGGCACTTTTGAAAGGAGATCCAACTTGAGACAATGCTGAGACATACAGTGTACAAACACTCCTAGCAAGACAGCTTGGAAGTTGCTAGCTGCAGACTTATGGAAATTCAGATGACCTCAGTTACATGGTCACTGTGGAATATTTTTCCAAGTATATAGAGATAATGTACTCGGCAGACATAACATGTCACAGGGTTATCAAGAAACTGAAGTGCATTTTTCCTCACTTTGGTATTCCAGACAATGGACCACAATTCACTGTAGCAGAATTTAGGTCTTTCCGAACAAAATATGATTTTGATCATATTACTAGCAGCTCACGTTACCCACAAGCCAATGGAGAGGCTGATAGAGCTGTATAGACAGCCAAGAAAATCCTAAAGCAAGAAGATCCATTCCTTGCTCTTCTGAGTTACAGATCAACACCAATAGCGGCTATTGGATATAGTCCAGCACAATTCCTGATGGGAAGACACCTCAGAACTACTGCTCCAACCTTTGAAAAGAATCTGTCTTCAAAGTGGCCAGACATGAAGAGAGTAGCCAAATTGGATAAAAAGGCTAAAAGAGATTCTGAACCCTTTTACAACAGACGTCACTCAGGTTACGTCTACAGTACGAAATTAATTTGAATTTATTCTATTCGAATTTTCGGAAGTGATTTTATACATTCGGTGTTGTGTGTCCCAGCTAAAGCGCACGAATTCAGCGGAGTGAAGCCACAGTACCGAGGCTAGCATCGAATGTCGGAGCGGTGCACTGTGGGAAGCTATCCCACAGTTCCCGCAGTCCCCGCCACCCATTGGAATTGTGGGTTAAGCTCCCAGTGCATGATGGGGCAAAAACATTCTCGCAGGTGTTTCTGGGTGTGTGCTGTCACTCGCTCCTCCCTCCATGAAAGCTACGGCAGATGTCATACTGCCAGCAGACAGTGTCGTACGGTGCACCGCCTGTCTCCTGGTACTATGAATCCACCTTGCATGTCCTCTCGTCTTTCTGTCTTCTCTTTTATCTAACCATTTCCTGCCTTTTTTCGGCTATTGTGAACTGAGCAGCACAGCTTCCGCCGCAAACTCTGCTCTCCCGCTCTTGTATCGCTAGCTAATTTTTCCATGTTGTCTGTCCTGGGCTCACGTGCAAGCTACAGAAAGCAACAATTCCCTGCTGTTTTTTGGCCATCGTGAACTGAGCTGCACAGCTTCCACTGCTTTTTCCATGTCGTCGGTCCTGGGCTCCCGTGGAAGCTACAGACGGCAACAATCCCACTCCGTTTTTTGGCCATCGTGAACTGAGCCGCACAACTTCTGCTGCAAACTCTGCTCATGCTTCCATCGCAAACTCTGCTCTCCCTCTCTTGCAGCTCTAGCGAGCTTCCCAACTCCGTGGAAGCTACAGAAGACAACCATTTACCGCCTTTTATCGGCCATCTTGAACCGAACAGGCCTACGTTTCGCGCCCTTTTTCAGGATTACCTGTGCGGGTGCCATGGCGCGGTAATCATGGAGCCCGCTCAGATCTCCGCTGCAGTTTTGACAATTGTAAATACCTCGCGCATTATCCAGCAGTATGTACAGTACCTGCAAAACTGGGCGGGGAAGTGACGACAGTGCGATTACTATACTGATGAGGACATGGACACAGACGTTCCTAGAAGCACAGCATGTGGCGATTTGGAGATCATGGTGGCATTGGGCCAGGTTCATGCCATGGAACACCGATTCTGGGCCTGAGAAACAAGCACAGACTGGTGGGACCACATAGTGTTGCAGGTCTGGGATGATTCCCAGTGGCTGCAAAACTTTCATACGCATAGGGCCACATTCATGGAACTTTGTGAGTTGCTGTCCCCTGCCCTGAATGCAAAGACACCAAAATGAGAGCAGCCCTCACAGTTGAGAAGCGAGTGGCCATAGCACTGTGGAAGCTTGCAATGCCCGACAGCTACCCATCAGTCAGGAATCAGTTTGGAGTGGGGAAATCTACTGTAGGGGCTGTTGTGCTGCAAGTAGCCAACGCAATCATTGACCAGCTGCTATCAAGGGTAGTGACTTTGGGAAATGTGCAGACCATTGTGGATGGCTTTAATGTGCTGGGGTTCCCTAACTTCGGCGGGGCGATAGACGGAACGCATATCCCTATCTTGGCCCTGGCACACCAGGGCGGCCAGTACGTAAACTGCAAGGGGTACTTTTCCATGGTGCTGCAAGCACTGGTGGATCACAAGGGACGTTTCACCGACATCAACGTGGGATGGCCGGGAAAGATGCATGACGCTCGCATCTTCAGGAACTCTGGTCTGTTTGAACAGCTGCAGGAAGGGACTTACTTCCCAGACCAGAAAATCACTGTTGGGGATGTTGAAATGCCTATAGTTATCATTGGGGACCCAGCCTACCCCTTAATGCCATGGCTCATGAAGCCGTACACAGGCACCCTGGACAGTAATAAGAAGCAGTTCAACTATAGGCTGAGCAAGTGCAGAATGGTGGTAGAACGCCTTTGGACGTTTGAAAGCACGCTGGCGCAGTTTACTGACTCGATTAGATCTCAGCACAACCAATATTCCAATTGTAATTGCTGCTTGTTGTGTGCTCCACAACCTCTGTGAGAGTAAGGGAGAGACATTTATGGCGGGGTTGGAGGTTGAGGTAACTCGCCTGGCAGCCAATTTTGCACAGCCAGACAACAGGGTGATTAGAAGAGCGCAGCAGGGCACGCTGCACATCAGAGGAGCTTTGAAAGCCAGTTTCATGACTGACCAGGGTACGGTGTGACAGTTGTGTTTGTTTCTCTTGAAGTGACCTGACCCCTATATATATGAAAGGAAATAAAGTCAAAATTGTTTAAAAATTGTTCTTTATTATTTGTTGCACAACACACTGAGAGAAATCCAAAGGTAGACTGGGGGGGGGGGGAGCGTATTGGGTTGGGGGGTAGAGGAGGAGGAGGAGGGAAGGACAAGTCCAGAAACCAAACTGCTGGGTCTAGAACCTGGTGACCGTGTTCACGTCGAATTAGATGGAGAAAAAGGATGGACAACTCCAGCTGTCATAAAGAAAAAAAATCAGCTCCCAGACCTTATGTGATCTAGACAGTAGAGAGTTCAAAAAAACCCATCAACATCTACTCTTTGTTCTTCAGAAGGAACAATCAACAAAGCAAACTCCACAGGTGGCAGATGCAGAACAAGATGACCCAAGGATTCCAAACTGAGCCAGTCGTAACTAACAGACAGCCAGCTGACCAAGTTGTTACACGTTCGGCTCGTGTAATTAGAAAACCAGCACGATTCAGAGAGACTTAACAGACTGATCCATATTGGACTTCTCAGACAGTGTGACAATGTAAATACACTGTAAATGGTGGGAATGTAGAACTTAAAGGGGGGGATGTCATGGAATGTTAAACTGTATTATACTGTTCAGCCACTAGGTAGCGCTATGTGTACAATACCATATTTAAACTAGTCTCAGCCATGCTGGGCAGAGCATTACAGGACCTGATGCTGAGCACAGCTTGGGAGGATAAGCACGCTCTGTAGCCAGGCCGGCTCTGGTACATGACACCGCGTGTGCCGAGTTATTTGAGAGCTGCCGGTGGAAGGGGTTGAGGGAACACTGTATGATCAATCCGGGGGGAGTCTTTCATCTCAGTCCCCACTGTGTCTCACCCGCAGCCTGGCTGGGATCTTTTGCTCTCCAGCTGTTCAGGTCAAACAGTTTGGGAAGCACAGAGCGTCCTGTTTCCTACATGCGAAGGGCAGCAGGGGCTCTCAGCCGGGGTGACTTGTTATTTCAGAGTAAGGAAAACAATAAAAAAAAGAACATAGGTAAAGTCGCAGCAGGAGAGCCGATTCCTCTCCCCTCGAAGTCAGGCCCCTGCCATTTAAAGGGACAGACCCAGAGCCTGCTCCCCAACTGGCAGGTTGAAGAAACAAACAGAGAAAAGAATTGCCCAGAGATCCAGCCATCGGGGCATGTAGGGCCCTGTTCTCTCTAGGGACCAGCTTTTTCCCAAGTACTCAGTTCCCCTTGAGGCACCCATATAATGGACCAGAGTTTCAGGTGTATGGGTGGGTGGGAGGGGGCGCTGGGCTGTTCTGAAAACACAGGGTGGGAGTTGCTGAGACACGGAGCTGAGTACTTTGGAAAGCCTGGAGTGGATCCTCCCCAACGGAGCAACACTGATTGAAGATCTGTGCCTTGGCTATGATGAGTGTCGTAATGGCAACTGAGAGGAAATCCGGACCTGGCGGGGGTGGGGGCTGCTGAGCCCCTGGAAATCTGAGCACTGAGCACTTTGGAAAACCCAGCTCAAACCACAGCGGCCGGTCCCAGCGCCATGAAGAGCGGCCAGAGCCTGCCGGTAGTGGACAGGAATTGGATCTGGCCTTGGAACAGCTAGCGAGCTCTCTGGTGGCATTTGCCGTGTTCTGTGTTTAGAGCCCTGCCCACTCAGTGCTGCGTATGGAGCCAGGCCTGGCACAGTGGGTGTCCATAGTAAACGTGGACCCTCCACTGTGCCCGGGGGGTTCCATCATGGGATGTCTGTCATGCACCACAGTTGGTTTGGCCCCGATCTGGCAGTTGTGCCCCGCAGCTCCCAAGGGGTTTACCCTGGAGGGACTCACTGCAGGCCTGGGGTCCTGTTCACACCCCATGACTGTTCAGTGCAAAGCCGTGGCGTGACTTCACCACCCAGGAAGACACAGAAGGGTCCTGCTGTTCTGTGGGTGCTGGGCTCTCCCGAGGGGACACAGATCCATGTGGGGGGGAGGGATGATGGGCACTGGCAGGAATCCAGGCTGCCACATGGAATCTGCCAGCAGGGAGGCGCTCACCTGCTTTCACCCTGCAATAGGTGGGGGCGTAAAAGCCGCTGCTCCTGAATGCACATGTTCCTGTGCAGGGATGCAGTTGGGGTCTGTGGATCCGGGCTGACCCCTGGGGGCTATGGGCCTGTGGGGAGGGGATTTTCATTCGCGTCCCAGTTAGGGGGAGAGCCGACCCGGGGGAGAATAGCGAGGTGCTGAGACCATGCAGGGATGCCTGGCTCAGGCTCTGACGCTCTCCTTAGAGCTGTCTGGTGCCTTTGTCACTGGTCACAGAACAAATTGAGGAACCGCACGGGCTGGGCTGGTGCCGCAGTGGCCACGATTCCTAACTGCATGTGTCCAAGCTGCCCGGAGACGCGCGTGCACCATGGCGGTGCCTGGCTTCGGGCCCACAAAACACCAGGAGTGCCTCGCAAGGACTCACGGATTGTTTAAAGGGACACTGCCCTATTCCTCTACGCTGCACTGTCAAAAAAGGGGGAATTTTGTGACGACTTCCCCCCACCCCCTATGAATTATTTTCGACTCTCCCCATCACCTCCACACACTTTCTCTACCTTTTAAAACCAGTGGAAAAACAGGGGAGGGGGAGTGAGGGAGAAGGAGCATGGTTTTGCTACCAACATGATAGCAAAACACTTGAAATATGACATAGAAAAATATGGCAAAAATGGGAGGAAAAGGATTAGTTGTCAGTATGACAACAGTAATAACAAACAATCATTTGCATTGGAACCCCAGTCACAGAGCAGGATCCCAATGCGCCAGGTGCTGCACAAACACAGAACAAACAGCCGCTGCCTCAAAGAGCTCAAGGTCTAAGAAGCCATTTTCAGCTGGAAACCCCTTTGGATGAACATTTCCCGGCTCTGAAACTCAGGGAAGGGAGGACCAAGACACCCCTGCTCTGCTAGCCCGGCGATCGGGCCTCGGGTGGGGACGATGCCTGGCTGGAGCAGGCTGTGGGGAGGGAGGTGGAGGCTGCCTGGAGAGCCAGAGCCACCAGGGTGGATACAGAACGACTACATCTTAAGACGCTGCACAGGCAGAGCTGGCTCAGTGTAGACACTCACTACAGCGACGGGCAGGGTTCCCCACCTCCGGAGAGACAGTAGCTAGGTTGGCAAGAGAATGCCCCAGTCCACCTAGTGCTGTCTACACCAGGGTTAGGTTTCCATGGCTACGTGGCACAGGAGGGTGGATTTTTCACAGCCCTGATTGACGTAGCGATGCCCATGTCACTTTTCAGTGGTAGACCAGCCCTGAGAAACCAGCTCGGCCTGCTCCCACCCCTATTAGCCAGCTGCTGTGCCGAGATGGACAGGGAATGGGGGAGAGAGACCAATGGGGCAGGCAGTGCCCTCACAGAGCTGGGCGCATTCCTCCACCCACGCCCGCTGTGAGGTGAGAGCATTGGCAAAGGGTGCTGTGAGCCGCAGGGTGCTTGGGGCGGTGGATCATTTCAGCCAAGGACAGGGTTCTCAGCACCCTGCTAGCTGCCTGGCCACTAAGGGGGCCAGGGGTCGGCTTGCTCTGACTGGCTGGCCCGCTGCTTGTTTCGCTGCCTGAGGGCAGCGTCGTCTGTTTGCTCAGCTTGGGCGGAAGGGCAGGGGCGGCTCTAGGTATTTTGCCGCCCCAAGCACGGCAGGCAGGCTGCCTTCCGCGGCTTGCCTGCGGGAGGTCCCCGGTCCTGTGGATTTGGTGGCAGCCTGTGGGAGGTCCGCTGAAGCTGCAGGACCAGCGGACCCTCTGCAGGCAAGCCGCCGAAGGCAACCTGCCTGCCGCCCTCGTGGCGCCGGCAGAGCGCCCCCCGTGGCTTGCCGCCCCAGGCACGCGATTGGCGTGCTGGTGCTGGAGCCGCCCCTGCAGAAGGGCCGGGTGCCTCTGACTCTGACACACCCGGCGAGCACGGGGACTCCCACCAGTCCCTCAGTTTTACATGCAGAATCCCAGCACCCCCCTGCCCCGAGTGGGCAATCGCAGTGAAGGTTGTTCTGAAAGCTGCCTCTGTTCTGTCTCCTTCAGCCCTGCGGGATCGGAAACTGGCCCCATCCCCTCAGAGAGGAGGAGCACTGGGGGCAAGGGGAGGGGAAGATGAGGCAGCGCTCCCCAAGGGTGAGGCATGCCTGGGACCCAGTCACAGCAGGACTTAGGGCCCAACAGTCTCTGAGTTTTGGGGCCATTAACTCAGGAAATGGTGCTTATCTATCTATCTATCTATCTATCCCCACACACCCCCTCTATCTAGCTATCTAACCCCCATCACTCCAGTATCTCAGTCCCTCCTCCTCCCAGTATCTCCCCATCTCTGCCTGTGTCTGCTCTCCCCCCCACCTCCCAGTCCCTTCTGGGCCCTGCAACCTTGAGCCGCCCTTGAGCTCCAGTGCTCTGGGGCCAGTTTCCATGGAGACTAAACCAGCTGAACTCCACAGGGAGCCAGCGCTGCCAGGAAATAAAGGAGGCCGACA
The DNA here is from genome assembly GCF_020497125.1 of Mauremys mutica. Taxonomy (NCBI): domain Eukaryota; kingdom Metazoa; phylum Chordata; order Testudines; family Geoemydidae; genus Mauremys; species Mauremys mutica. Next base: position 20,470,929 of record NC_059088.1, on the reverse strand, counting down.
GCCATGATGAGACGCACAAAGGGAAACCTCATCCCAGCCACGATTTGGGGGGGTCATTTGACCCCTTCAGCCCCACCGCAAGGTGCTATACTATGGCCGTGTGAACTTGGAGCCAGGACCCCTGGGTTCTCTTCCTAGATTTGGGAGTGGAGTCTAGTGAATTAGAGCAAGATGGGGGCAGAGCCAGGACTCCTGGGTTCCATTCCTAGCTCTGGGTGGGAAATGGGGTCTAGTGGTTAGAGCAGGGGACTGTGGGTCCTAAGCCCAGCTCCGATGCTGACTCTCTGGGTGCCCTTGGGGTGGTCTCCGCTCATCCCTGTGCTATGCGGGATGAGCCTGTGAGTGCCCCGCTCTGCCGGGGGCCTGCGTGGATGCTGGCGCAGAGCCAGGAAGGTGGCGTTAGCCCGGGGATGGGGCTGGCCCCTTTTGAAGGCCTCTGAGCTGTTGGCGTTGGTCCACCCCGCCCTGTGGGGGCCCTGGAGAGAACTGGCCTTTCCTGACAGCCAGGGCCTGTTCTCACGGCCAGAGCCGAGGCCTCTCAAAGGAGGGATTTTTTCCTATTCAAGCTCAGCGAACCTGAGGAGCATTAGGATCTGGGCTTGGGGGAGGGGTGGGGAACTCCCCCTTCTATCCTGCCCCTTCCCAACTCTTCGGCTCCTGATCCCCTTTCCTCTCACCCCCCGATGGGTCGCCCCTGCCCATGCCTGCGAATGCAGCCTGCTGCCCCCTGTCCTTTGCAATGGGCAGGGCTGAGAGCAGCTCCCCCATGCTGGAATATGGGGAGCCGAGCAGCAGCTCCGGTCTCCCCAGGATTTGTGGCTGGCTCACAAATGGGGGGTTGGGAGCCTCCCTGCCATAACCTGGAGCTGCCAAGGCTGCCGTGTCCCTGACAAGGCATTTTAAATGGCCGGGATTAAAATGGCCTCATCTCCCAGCAAATCGGCCTTGCTGCCTCGGTGTCTCTTAGACTGACCAGGAACAAACCTCCTGCTTCAGGGCCACTATTAACTGGGGGTCAGGAGGGAACTTCCTGGGGCAGGTTCTCCCACTCCCAGAGGTTTTCATAGAATCATAGAATCTCAGGGTTGGAAGGGACCTCAGGAGGTCATCTAGTCCAACCCCCTGCTCAAAGCAGGACCAAACCCAACTGTTTTGGTACCCAGTTACAGTCAGAGATGGTATCCTGGGCTCGATGGAGTCCAGTCTTCCAGGGAGTCCTCTGGGCTAGGTGAGCCCTCCATTTCAGGGGCCAGATCATGCACAGATCCAGCACAGGGGGCACGGGCCAAGGAGAGGGGGGCAAAGGGGGCTTTGGATTGTGGGTTGCTGCAGGGGCCAGACTGCCCCCCAGTGTAAATTAGAGCAACCCCAGGGCTGCCTATGCGCTGTGCAGCCTCCCAGAAGCCCCTTAGCAATGAATGCTATAATTACTCCCCCTCCTGGCCCCGCAGGGCGGCTTACGTCAGCCCTGTACTTCTGCCTGGAAGGATTTCCCCCGCCCCTAGGGGCTCAAAGATGGGCCTTATACACCTTCAGGGCTGCCCATAGGAGCCTCAATTAACACTCTTGAATATAAAATACCAGCTGCCCTTTATATCACAAAAGGGTCTGTGCCTGACTGGTTTCCCCTCGGCAGGTCCCGGGCTGATCCCCACGACACGGTCGCTAGCAAGCAGCCCAGTGGGTTTGAAATCCCCTGAAGCAAACCCATGATCTGCACCCAGCTTGCATCTGTCTAGCAGGGCCAGCCTGCTCGGGTCACTGGCAGGGTTTGATTCCATGACTCCACACACCAGCCTCTGCTGCTCCAGCTAAGGGAGTAACCCCCCCAGCTAGCAGCTGGAGTAGGCTCTTATCCTCTGCTGGGGTGCAGCCTCTAGAGGGGGACATGGTGCTGCTAGTGCGGCTGAGAGTCATGGGGTATTTGAGTCCCATCAGCCGGGACCTACATGGAATGAGCATCACCCTTATCCCTGAGGCTCCTTTTCACCTGTGACCTGAGAACCCCTTAATGCCAACTGGCCAGGGCGTCACAGGAGCGCCCTGGTTCTGGCACGTACGTGCTGGGTCACCAGAGAACGTCTCGTGAGGGCTAACGTGAAAGTCGGGGTCTCCCTGGCCATTAGTACCATTGTGAAATGTACACAGAGATCCTGTCGGGAGATGTGCATATAGCCTGGAAATGTGTTCTTACAGTCTGCGTCAGGGCACGAGTCACCAGCGGAGGTGAAGAAACAGGTTTTCTGTCGGACAAGAGATGCAGTCAGCTCTGACTCCGTCAGATGTCAGTTAAGCATTGCAAGCGAACGCATCGGATGCCCATTTACCACAGAGATGTGAAGACAACGGGGCAGCAGCACTCAGAGGAAACAAGCCGCGGGGGGGATTATCCCATCTCTGTGGATAAGCAGCCACTGCAGAGAACATACGCAATGATAAATAACACTCGTGATCCTGGGAAGCTGCAGCTATCACCCTCTGCCTTCCCCTGCCACCGCCCAGGCCGGCCTCTGTCACTAAAGGAGAGCTGGTGGGGGCAGTAGTACCAGCTCCAGCCACTAGAGAGTGATGTCGCACACGTGGTCAGACTCACCCCTTGCTTGTTCCAGCTTCTTTTCATTAGGGCGGGTAAAAAAAAAAAATCGACACTTTTTCACCCCAGAGAATTTGAATGAAATATTTTTCATTTGAAATATTTTAATGAAAAATGTCGATATTTCCCATTGAAAAATCTTAGCTGGAACAACTCATGATTGTTGTCTTGGTTTTAGAGCACCAAATAATAAAGCCGTTTTTGATTTTTGGGATTTATTTCCCTTCTTTTCTCCTCGTTTTTAACTTTTGCTTCTTTTTGCTGTGGGGAGGGGGGAAGAAAAGGCACAAAAAGTGTGGCGGGGAAAAGATTTTGGGGGGAACAATGGGGTTCCCCCACTTTTTCCTTTTTTTTTTTACAACCCCCCCCAAAAACAAATGTCACAATTTTTTTTTTTGATTTTGCACTTCTGAAAAAGGCAACAAAAATTGTGGTTCAAAATAAAACTTTTGTCCCAACGGAACATTCCTTGAAACATTTAGATTTGGAGGAAATGGAGCTTTTTTTAAGGGTGAAAACAAAAATTTTCCACCCGTTCCAATTCTCACCCACTCTCCTGTCCCCAGTGGGGCTGGAGGGTGACTCTGCCAGCAAGACCCATGACCAAACCTGAGGGATCTCAGCACCCCCCCTGCACCCGGTACACTGACCTCTGGTGAAAACCTGGTGTTTTTATAGCAAGAGGTGAGATGAACAGGGAAGCTGAGCCACAAAGGTGAAGTTTCCTATGGGTTTCTTCAGTGACTTAAGTTCGGTTCTCAAAAATGAACCTAAATCCCATTGGCTTTCAAAGATACATAGGCTCCTAAATCACTGTCAGGCTTTTGAAAATGTTACCCACACTGCTCTAGAACGGGTTGTGGGCACTGGGAGTGGGTGGATTGAATACAGGGAACCTTTAAAAGAAAGAGTTGGGCGGGGGTAGAAAATGATAAACCAGAGCAACACAAGGAATACAGGAAACGGCCTTTCTACCCGTTCTCTTGCTGCAGGGCACGACCCCAGGAGCGTCTCAACCAGGCGTCTGGGATTGTGCCCCTCACGCCCTTCCTCCTGCATGAGACTATTTTTCATCATGGAGGAGGACGTTCTGGAAGCTCAGCCAGTGCCCACCAAGGGCTGGGTTTTTAAAATGATTCTTTGCAGGTGGGATCAGGGCTGGAAGAGGCCGTCGGTCAGGCCATGCGGGGTTTCGCGGGCCTGACTCTGCTCACCCGCTGATGCACGCTTTGCCGTGGCTCATTACAGAAAGCTGCCATCTTCGTACAGCTATCAGTGACAATGCCCGTGGCACACCTGGGACAGCAGGGGGCTTCGGGTCAGGATCCCGGGCATCAGGAGAGCTGGGGATGGGGGAGCCCAGGGCTGGGCTAGCTGGGGGTTGTGGGTTGGGATTGAGGGGCACAGACAGAGCAGGCTGGGTTGAAATCAAGGCTGGGGTAGCAGGGGGCTGCATGTTAGGATTGAGGGGCACCAGCAGAGCTGGAAAAAGGGGAGCCCTGGGCTGTGATAGCAGGGGGCTGCAGGTCGGGATTGAAGGGCACCGGCAGATCCTGCCCAGCACCTCTGTGCGATGCCTGGCTCTGCGAAGGGCTCGTGGCCTTTCTGACAGTTCCCGAGGCTGGGCACACGTCCCTCCCTCCTGCTACTGCCACCAGATCACCGGCTGCCGTGAAGGGCCTGGGCTGGGTAAATAGACACTCCCTGCCCCAGGGAGCCTCCAGCGCTAATTATAGACCCTGCCACATTTAGAATTACTCTTTAGTGATGCACACACAGTCTGGCTGCACGATGCCCCCGCCCAAGGACAGTCTATGGCACCAGCAACTCTCGCACTGGGGGGCAGGCTCCTGGGGCCCCCAGCCCACCAGGGCCAGAGACAATGATGCGCTGGGAAAGTCCTAGTGAGCCAGGGAGCTCCTGGGGAGCTGGAGAGGGTGGAACAAAGGACGGGGGGTTCTCCCCCTTGCCTCCTGGCTGCCCCTTGTACTGTAGCTCCCTGCCCCCAGACCCTGAAGCCCCCACGTGCGATGTGGCCCCAGCCGCTCCTGCTCCACCAGGAAGGCCCCGTAATAGTGGGATGCCAAAGCGGGAGGGGCTGGATTGGGCCCAGACAAGGGGAAGGCCTGGATTTGGGTGACAGAGCAGGGTGGGAAAAGCCAAAGACTGTGGCCCCAGCCAGTGCCCCCTATCCCAGCCCTTGGGGGAGACACAGCAGAGACAGCAGGCCCAGCCCAGGGACTCCTGTGTCACCCCCTCACACACAAACCTTCCCCCCGCCACAACCTCACCAAGATCTACACACCACACACACAGGCACCCCTCTGTGCACCTCTCTACACACCCAACACCTCTTCCATGCTCACCACACACTCATGTACCCCTGTGCATCCCACACATCCAACATCACCCTACACACACACACACACACACACACACACACACACCACTTTCCCCCCCCCCAATCCCCAAGGTACAGCCAACACCCCACGTCACAGACACACCCCCAGTGCCAGAAACCCTCACACACGCAGCACACACCCATACCCCGCACCCACCCCTCACATCAGACACATCCCACCCTCTACACACGTCCACGCAGCTTGCGAGATACCCCTAGCCTGGGTATCTTCACCCTGGGGGTGAAATACATCTCCTGCTGTCTCCGTCGTGCAAAGCATTTACAGACTAGGAGCATGAGGCGACTCCTCTAGCAGTGGGGAGGGCAGCCTGTGGGACTGCAATACAGCCCCCCCCATGTGACTATGGGCTCCTTCCCCCTCTCCCCTGGCAAAGGATCCCTGTGAGCCAGTCCATAGGAGATGATCACACCCTTGCCCTTTGTCAAGTGCTTCCAGATCCTGGCACAGGAGTCTGGAGGCTGGAGATTCCCATCAGACCCCTTTGTAAATCTCATTATAATCAAGTGGGTAGCAGGTTTCAGAGCCTTGTAGCCCAGTTTCCCATTGGAAGTGATGCAAAGTCTGGGTGCCTTCTTAGTATCACATGTTTATATAGACCAGCTCTAGAACAGAGGTGGGCACTGACCCAATCTCAGCCCAAAACCAATGCCCGGTTCCCAAGGAGCAGTTCTACTCCTACAAACGACTCTAGTTTGAGAGATTCCAGCAGGGAGCAAACTGCCCAGATGCTGCTTGCAACAGTTCCCCACAAAGAACCATCATCACAAACTAACCACACAGCATTTCTGCAAAGGCTGAACCCTTGCTCATACACCAAGAGAAAGACCTTGTAGGACTGTGTGCAACAGCGCCACCTGGTGCCTCCTGCCATAACACTACATCACCTCTTTCGCTAGTTTCTTTTATCCAAAGCTCTCACCACGATTCACAAACATTAATAACTTTAGCGCCCGCGGCAGAAGGTTTGTACATTCCCAGTGATACAGATGGGGAATCCGAGGCGCCACGGACACATAGCAAGCCCCCTGCAGAGCTGGGAAGAGCCCCCAGGCAGGTGCTCTAACCACTAGTCCAGACCATCTCCTTATAGCCTTGGGACTGAAAGTATCCACCGCGTGCACCTGAACATCAGGCCCCGATCTTCAGCGGTGTAAATTGGTGTCGTTCCATTGAAGTCAGTCCTAGTTTGCACCAGCTGAGGGTCTGGTCCCCAAATCCCTCAGCTGCACAGACCCTAAGCAACTGGCCCCACGGGTGGAAAGGGCTCTACCATGAGATCCACACCGCATGCTCTGGGCTGGCTTGTACCCTGGGGCTGGGGAGCCTGAGCCAGCCTCCACCCAAATGGGTCTCTCTGTCCTGGGTTGGAGACCTCACTGGAAACGCTCCAGACAAAGGCCTGATTCTCCTCCCCATGCTGGTGCTGATCAGGAGTAACCCTCACAGCAGAGTTACCGCAGGGTGAACCTGGCATGGTGTGAAACAGGAGTGAGTGGCTGAAGCCAAGTCTGCAGACACCTCTCTTCCGTGCCTTTGGCATTAACTCTTCGTTTTCTGGTTTCCCTTGCGGAGTGTTGGATTCCCTCTGCTGCTCTCAAACGGCCTCTGCACCTGCTGCTTTTCATGGGAGACCTGCCCTGGTGCCAGGCTGACAGCGGGCAGAGCTGAATTAGTCATGCTAATGCCCCTTAAATCCTGCATCCCCACACAACTCTGTGGGCCTCCCTCCCCTGCTATCCCAGCCCTGGCCTCCCCCACCCAGCTCTGCCAGTGCCCCTCAGTCCCAGCCTCCCCCATCCCCCGCTATCCCAGCCCAGAGAGTCACAAAGAGGCCTTGTCTATATTAGGGAGGTTTTGCTCAAATTTCCCTCTAGGAAAGTGGGCACATCTCGCCCCGAGTTAGGGGCTCTGGGAGTCCGCGTGCAGACGGGCTGCCGTTGTTTTAAGCACCAGGGGGTTTCAAAAGCTTATGTGACTCAGGAGCCCCCAGTGCTAACGATTTCCCCAGGTCTCCCAAGTCACTGATGAAAATGGGAATGAGCCAAGCTCGGAGCAGAGTGTGATGACACCACAGAGAACCCAGGCAGGCTCTAACCACTAGTCCACGCCACTGCCACGCAGATTTGGGACTAAATCCCCCATCTCGTCAGGAGATTATTGCAAAATGTCCCTAGTGGAAAACCAGGCCAGAGAGTCCGGAAGAGTAAAAAAAACCCAGAGAGAAAAGGAAACAGGGAGCCAGCGAGAGGAGGAGAGAGACACAGAAAGGGACGACCAGTGACAGATGGGGCCAGCGCGTGGACGGGAAGGCTCACGGAGGCTGCTGTTTTCGTCCATCCGTTACTTTCCCTCCCTCTCTGTGCTTCACCCTGTGGCCAGTTCTCCTGTCCCTGGCAGACCTTGAACCAACCTTGGGCCAAGTGGCTCCTGCGTAGGAAAATGGGGATGGGGCCCTGGATTTCTGTAACTTAGGAAACCAAACTGTCCCTGGGAAGCATCCCACACGCTCTCCCCCACCCTTGCACTCCAATCTCTAGCTCCTCCCACCCCAGCCCAACACCCAGAGATGCCCCCTGAGTGGGTCTCAAGCCCCACTCCTGAGGGGTCTGGATATGACAGACTTTGGGAATGAGCCCCCCAGTCTGGAATCACTGGTTCTTGGTTGGAGAAAGGGAGGGATTCGAACCCAGACCCCAGATCCAATGCCCAGGCCTTTGGGGTGGGCTATCCCCGGCTCCGGACCACCCACTGGCTGCTCTTGCTGGAATGGGCTGATCCTCCCCCCAGGGACACCAGGGAGCTGGGAATAGGGCTGCACCAGGGGGAGGGGTGGGCCCCATGGGCACTCGGGGAAGCAAGGTCTCATTCGCTGCCCTCTGTCAGATGGAGCCGTGGGCCCAGCTGCATGGGGAGATGGCTAAGAGGTCCCCTGCCCAGGCCCAGCCTGCTGCCCCCCATGCATAAGCCTGGGGGAAAGGGGGGCCAGCGAGGGGGAGGGGAGGTGGGGGAAATCTGCTGAGGTTGGAGTGTGAGCACTAGGGGATACCCCAAACCAGAACTCCTTCAGGACCCTAAAATATGGGGAGCAACCCATCCACCCCAGTTGTCAGCCAGCAGGGTCTGCCCCCCAAGTTTGTGACCCATCCTTGTGCTGCAAGGGCCCTGCCCCCCCAATCCTTCCTCCCACCACAACCCCTCCCCCCCTTCCCCACCCCAATGTCTTCCCTCCCCCCCCCCCACTGCTATGCCAGGGTAGGTTGGGGGGTACAGAGAGAGGATGGGGGGACCCTGAGAGAGGGTGGCCTGGGAAGTTCCCCCAAACAGGTTCTCTCATGGCTTGTTCCATGGTGCGAGCTACTTCCCTGCTGGAGTGTTCTTGTTTGGTGAAGGCGGTTTTAAGGCTAAGGTGTGTATCCTGGATTTTCTCCTCAGAGCATATTTGGTGATATCTGAGTGCCTGGCTGTAGATAACAGATTTCTTGGTGTGTTTGAGGGGTGGATCTATGGAGGTCATGGTGGTAATCGGTGGGTTTTTTGTATATATCTGTCTGCAGGGCTCCATGATTGAAGCTGATCTTTGGGTCCAGGAAGTTGATGCTGGTGTGGGAGTTTCTCAGAGCGAGTTTGATGGACGAGCGGTGGTGGTTGAAGTTGTGGTGGAAATCTACGAGAGTGTTTAGGTCATCAGCCCAGAAGGTGAAAATACTGAGGTATCTCGGTTCTCTCTTTGGTTTTGTGGTGCCTTTGTCCAGAAATTGGCCACCCTGGCTATTCCCATCCACGGCTATTCCCCATGATTTGGGCAAAATGTTTGATGTTGAATGAAAAATGGTTACGGGTAAGGATGAAATGGATGGATCTGGCGATGTATTTGGGGTGAATGGTGTACAGGGAGGTGACATGCATGGTGTCAAGGATGGTGTTCTGAGGGAGATTGCTAATGTTGTGGAGTTTCTGGAGGAAGTTTGATTGTGTCCTGGAGGAAGGTAGCCCTTTGTATGATGAGTGGTCTGAGGATGGTTTCTTCAAGTCCTGATATTTCTTCAGTGAGAGTGCCATGGCCAGCTATGATGGGTCTGCCTGAGTTCCCTTGTTTCTGTGTATTGGGACGCATGCAGAAGGTCCGTCAGGTGGGTTTGTGGGGGACCAGGTCACAGAGATTTTCTTGGAGTTGGAAGTATTTGATGATATCCTTAAATTACTGGGTGAATTATGATGTGGGGTCTTCTCTGAGTTCTTTATAGTCAGTGGTGTCGGAGAGCTGTCAGTTGGCCTCGTTAATGTAGTCATCACCATTGAGAACTATGAAAGCACCCCCTTTTTCTGATGGTTTGGTCACTCTCTGGTGGTTGGATTTCAGGGACTGTCCTCTCAGCGGTGGAGAGATTGTGGTGGATGGGCTGTTTGTTAATTTTCTTCCTCAAGTAATCGATGTAAGAATGTTCAAATGGGTCCCCTGTGGGGAGTCCAGCCAGATGATTCTGTTTTCTTATGACCGTCTGTTGGTGGGGGGAATGTGGTCATGGTGGGGGGTGTCGGGTGTTGTGATAGAATTCTTTGAGGCAGAGTCAGCGAAATAATTCTCCTAGCTCTCCACATGCTGGTATGGTGTCTGGTTCCATGGTGGGCAGAAGTTCTGTCCCTCGCAGAGTACAGATAATTCAGTGCTGGTTAGGATTACATTAATACATATGATACAGGCAAATAGGTATGACTTTCAAGGGGTCCAGAGATCGCATGCTAAGTCAGGAGGTGGTGTGCTCCAGAGGTGAGGGGCCAACCCTGCTGCTCCTATTGACTCTCTCTGGAAACTGCGGCAAGACACCTCTCCTTGCCGTGCCTCAGTTTCCCCATCTGTAAAAAGCTATAACCCCTTCTAAGCCAGGATTTTCAAAACTCTCAGAGCCCCTGGATTGTTTTCAAAAGAGCTTGACCTGCTGGGTGCTGCGTATCTGCCATAATGGGCCATATTTCCAAGAGGTCTCAGCAAACAGGGGCCAGAGCTCAGCTCCTCAACAGGCTGCAAGAGAAGAGGCCAGATTTTCAAAAGTGATCAACCGGGTGTGGGGGGGTAGGGTGTGTGTGTGTGCTGCAAACTGTGGTTCAATGGGTTTAAATAAATCCACACACAAATTCACCGATCTTCCTCTCTGTTTATAGTCTAACACAGGGGTAGGCAACCTATGGCAATGTGTGCCATTTTCAGTGGCACTCACACTGCCCGGGTCCTGGCCACCGGTCCAGGGGGCTCTGCATTTTAATTTAATTTTAAATGAAGCTTCTTAAACATTTAAAAAACCTTATTTACTTTACATACAACAATAGTTTAGTTATATATTATAGACTTGTAGAAAGAGACATTTTAATGTTTTTAGAAGGTATTACCGGCATGCGAAACCTTAAATTAGAGTGAATAAATGAAGCCTCAGCACACCGCTTATGAAAGGTTGCTGACCCCTGGTCTAACAATATTATTTGCATATGTGTGTAGATAGGCAGACAGATAGATGGGGTGTACGGGGATAGATAGATTAGATGGGGTGTATGTGAATAGACAGCTAGATAGATAGATAGATGAGTGTAGGGTGATAGATATTTAATCTCATTCATACTAAGAGCCCTTTGCTCCAGCAATGTAAAGCGCCCTTAAAGTGCGCATAAATTACTGTGAAACTCACTGTCAAGCCCTTTGACACAGACAGCGTGGTGTAATAGGGCCCTACAGAGCTGACATTTCAAGCCCTAATATGGTATTTGCCAATATCCATTTGCTGTTTAAATTAATGACCCTATTCCTGCTGCCGCAGAGTCTCGGGAATGTCCCCGGAATGCAGGGATTGTTTCACTTCCCCTGGAAATGCAGCCACCTCTGGGGTGGAAAGTGACCGTCATTCTGGGCGAATGGCTCTGTCCAACAGGAAGGGTACTTGAAAGTGTAACATCTCCATTCCAAACTGCAGGGCGATTATAGGGGCAGAGTGCCAATGCAAGGATCCTGGGCACTTGACAGACAGCAATCCTCCCAGGCCCGCTGTAAAGATTATTGTTCCCGTTAAACCGAGAGCACAGAAAAGGGAAGTGACCTACCCAAGGTCAGTGAATCAGTGGCAGAGATAGAGAGGAAACCCAGGAGTCCTGATGCCCAGGTGCTAATCATCGGACAAGGCTCCCTTCCCTGCCGGGGGGCAGTGACTTGGTAACTATGTCACACACAGCCACAGACCTGAGGACTGGGTTAGTGGAGATGGATTAATAGCCACAGGGGACGCGAGAGGCGTATTTATTACAAACGGGTACAACCTAGACTCCGCTGCGCAGTGACCAGGGGGTAGAAATCCAGATCCCTAAGCAGCATTTTGTGGCTTTCGCCCGGCTCTGGCCCAGGGCTGACCCAGATCAGACAGCCAATGCCAGGAGAGGGCTCACGGCTGTACATCCCAAGTGGAGGGAGGTGCCTAAATCTCTTTGAATGGTGGGACTTAGCACCCCCCCCCCAACATTTCCTATTGGCTAGTTTGGGCAGCTCCCCACTCCACAGGCCAGCTTGGCGGATCCCATTCATAAGTGCCTGACCCCTCCCCTTGCATTGCACTGGGAGCCTGGGCCCCGAACCCCGGGCAGAGGGCTCCGCTGGGCTGCAGGGTACCTAGTCAAGTGCTTGTAGAGGTGTGGACTCACCCCTGCGGCGCCTCCTGCTGGTGACTTCTGGGAATTAGCTCGATTCAGCTCCATAGCGCCCTCTGCAGGCTGGTGATCCACCTGTCCTCTGGCCCCCGTGTCCCTCCCAGGACTCCAGTGCCCTGTTAGCTAGGGTGCTGCCCCCTGGCAGTAACCCCTTTCTCTCAGGATCTTCCCTCCCCAATGAACCCCCACCCACTATCCCCACCTCGCCTCAGTATCAGGCTACTGCCAGTCATCGTCTAGCCCCGCGCCCTGGGGCAGGCTGCAGTATCAGCCACTCAGCACTGGCAAAGAGGGCTTGGACCTGCTGCCTTGGCCTACCCCTGGGCTGCCCCCTGCAATCCCTAGTACCCCTTGGCTTTCTGCTAGGCTGCAGCCTGGGGCTTTCCAGGCTGGAGCTCCCCAGCGCCTCAGCCTGTCCCCAGCCCTGCTCCACTCTCCAGCTCCCTGCAGCCAGGCCCATCTCACTCTACAGCTAGAGAGAGACTTCTGCGTCTGGCTTCCCCGGCCTTCTCATAAGGCCCTGTTGCTCAGTTTGGGGCATGGCCCCAGCTGCAGCCACTTCCCCAATCAGCCAGGGTTTTACCTTGCCCAGCCCCAGCCCTCTGCAGGGCTTTTCCAACCCCTTCCAGGCTGGTGGTCACCCCGCTACAGTGCTGCAATGCCAAGCCAATGTCCCCTGCATGGATCTAGCCCCCAGTGGCAGAGACCAGCTGGAAAACCTCACAGAAACCGCTGGAAAAGAGCCATTGGCTCCTCATGGCTCAGCCCCACCTGTGGCACCCTGGCACCCCCATATTCACCACTATCATGTAATTAGGATACGTTCTGTACAAAGTCTGCCTTGGGAGGCAGCATTCGAAAAGTCTTGATCTGGGGAACATTAACATCCTCTTGGATTGTACGTGCTGTGGTTGTGTGTGGAGTTATAACGTTTTGCTAAGATGTGGTGAAGTTAGAAGCCTTTCAGGTGCAGCAAAGAAGCTAGACAGTGCTAGTGGCCCATCAACAAAGACAATGGCCATGGAAAAGGCTTGTCCTCACCTGGGGACCCTTCAGACAGCCAATGGATAATGGCTGCCATGGCTCATCAAGCATGCAGGGGCAGCATGTGACTAGACCACACGAACTCCATTTTGGGTACCTGTATTTTTCCACAAACTGGGCTGGGAACTTGGCTTGGAACAAAAGGGTTCCCGCCTTATGGAAGAAACTATAAAAGGGGGACGTGACACCACCAAGGGGCCTCACTCCCTCTACAACTCAACACCTGCAAACACCTTAGAAACAAAGCCTGAACTGGGGAAAGTGGTGGTCCCCATAGGTGCCGACTTCCCCTCTTTCCTCTGGGGGCTCGACACCCCCTCTGCCCCCGGCTCCGCCCCCACTTCACCCTTTCCATGAGGCCCTGCCCCACCTCTTCCCCAAAGTCCCTGCCCCAACTCCTCCCCCTCCCTGCCCCTATTCCAACTCCTTCCCCAAATCCCCGCTCCGGCCCCACCTCTTCCCCCTGAGCATGCCACGTTCCCGCTCCCCCCCCCTCCCCGCTCCTCCCCATGTGCTAACGCTGCCAAACAGCTGTTTGGTGGCATCTGGGTGGGAAGCACTGGGAGGTAGGCGGAGGAGCAGGGACACGGCGCGATCAGGGGTGGAGGAGGAGGTGGGGCAGAGTGGGGGGGGAGCTTGGCTGCTGGTGGGTGCACAGCACCCACTAATTTTTCCCCATGGGTGCTCCAGCCCCGGAGCACCCACGGAGTCGGCACCTATGGTGGTCCCAGGCTGGAAGAGAGGATTCCGGCCTGTGTATAAAACATCTGCAAACTGCTTATACGATCTAACAGGGTGAAACACTGTTTGGTTCAAATCCTGTGTATATTAGGCTTAGATTGAGTTTTGTTTATTTCTCAAGTAATCTTCCTTGATCTGTTTGCTATCACTTATAATCACTTAAAAATCTATCTTTCTGTCGTTAATAAATCTGTTTTATATTTTTACCGAAAACATTGTGGTTTGAGTGAAGTGTTTGGGGAAAAATCTCAGCTCAGTTAACAAAAGTTTGTGCATATTCCTCTGCATATCGAGGGAGGGGTGGACTGGGTAATTCATACCTGTCAAGCTTTTGACCAGGGCAGGACTGTACAGCTTTGTGGTCCTAGGCTGGGAAGCTGGGGGTATTTTGGCTGGAGCCTCTCTATTGTTGGTTCATGCAGTGGCAGGCAGAGCATTCATGGACACAGCTGGAGGTAGCCCCTGCCTGTGGATAGTGGTGTGAATGCAAACCTGGAGGGCTTTGCAGCTTGTCACAATGTCACCGTGTGAGAGGGAACCCAGACTGGTAAGACAGTGGGCTCAGCTGTATCCCAGTTCCATGTTGCACCCCGGAGGGGACCCGTCACCCCCCCCCACCCAAAGAGGCCCTGTCATAAGAGTCCCTAAGCCCAAACATAAATGACCTGCCCTGTTCAGAGCAAGTTGCAGGGGAGGGGGAGGGAACAGCTGGTTTGTAGCCAGAAGCAGTGGCGCAGCCTAGTTCTAAGTGTAGGGGGAGCAAACATAAAAAAGGCGCCCCCCCCTTGGCTCCTCCTCTGGTCTCGCCCCCTTGCCCCGACTCCGCCCCCTCCTTCCCCCATTGGATCCCTCCCCAAATCCCCGCCCCCTCACTGCCCCATTGGATCCCAAGCCGGGCCTGGGGAGGAGATGCCCCTGTGCAGCAGCCTGGGCACATGGGCCATGGCCGGCTAGGGCCGGAAGCGCTGCAGTGCAGCATGGAGGCTGCTCCAGCCCTGCAGCCCGCGGGGCAGCGCAGTGGGTCCAGGGGCAGCATGGAGCAGGCAGGGCCCGGGTGGGCAGCGTGGCCCAGGGGCGTGGGCTGCCCGCCGGAGACATGCAGCGGAGAGGGGCTGCGGGGGTGAGACTTGTCCCAGGCGGGGTGGCTGGCAGACAGGGGCGAGGAGCCGGTCAGGGTCCCCCAAACTGATAAACTTCCCCGGCGCTGCTGGGGAGCCCCGTGTCTCTCCCGCTCGGCTGCGCTCCAGCGGCTCCCCGCCGGCGGCAGGACGCGCCCCATGTGGCTGGGGGGCTGGAGGCTCCGCGGGAAGGGCAGCACACGCGGCTGGGGTGCTGTGTGCGATCCCGCGGTGCGGCCGGGGCCTGCTAATACTGTCTGCGGCGATGTTGGAGCCATGCTGAGCATGGGGCACGATGGCCGAGGAGCCGGCCCTCTCGCTCCTCCTGCCACCCCTCCCCAAGGCTCCTCTGGCCGTGCTGCCCCCAGCACCGGCCTGGCAGGCGCCACTTTGGAAAATGTGCTGAGAGGAAGCAGCTGCTTCCCCTGCACCCCGCTAGCTACGCTACTGGCCAGAAGATCTCCCCTCCAGGAAGTATTTAACCCCTTCCTGATTCCCTCCTCTGAATTTCATCGTGGCTGTTGGGACACCATGGGATGAGGGCGGAGGTGGGTCAGGGCTGGAGCAGCCCTCTGAGAAGGGCAGTTCAGATGAGCCACAGGAAGCCAGGCCAATGCTCAGCTGAACCTGAGCTTGGTCTGCTCTGCTTGCATTGTGGATCGACAGAGGACGACACCCTGCCGGGCTGCCAGGCTGGCCCGTCTCACCAAACCCGGATGATGAGCTCTGAGTAGCTTAATGCAGTAAATCAGAGGATGGGTCAGGACGGGCCAATGGTCAGCGCACTCGCTGGAGAGATCTGAGTTCAAATCCCTTCTCTGCTGCAGACTCCTTGGGCTGGTCCTTTGCCTTCTCTGCTCCTCATTTCCCCACCTGAACAGCGGGGACCATAGCCCGGCTCTGGGGTGTGGAAGGAGAAATGCACTGATGTTGGGGAGGTGCTGGGGGCCAGGGAAAGAGATGAGAGCCATCTGCTTCACTGGGCTGGCTCGTGGCTGCAGTGAGGTCGGGGCCTCCTCTTCCTGATCCCGTGCCGGTGCCTGGGTGAAGCTGCGTCTGTCTCCCCAGGCGTTGCTGGGCCCTCCTGGCAGATGGGCGAGCCAGGCCCCAATCCTGCCAGGAGACGTGCTCGCAGGTGGGTCATGCCCATGACATGCAGGAGCGGGGCCTCAGTCTGGGCTCTCTTCCTCGTCGAAAAGGTTTCCCAAGCCATGGGACAAAGGGGGGAAGAGGCAGCTGGACCCAAAGGCTCCTCTTCTGTCCTGAACCACTTCTCCTCTTCTGGAATAGCCCCAGCGGGGAGCCCGGGCAGTGCGTGGAGACAGCTCACCCCCTTGGTGCACGGAGAAATGAGCCTCTTCCTAGGGGGTTCACTGCAGGGCTCTGGGGGGGTTCTGTTTGCATCGGATCCAGTTGGCACTGGGCACGAGGCCCTGCAGGCCCTCGGCGCCAGGACCCGTCCCCCTCCGCGGAGCGTCCCCTGCCATGCAGCGAGCCTTAATCCCGCGTGCTTGTTAAGCACTAATCTGCCCCGAGCCCAGCGAGGGGCAGGATGGAAGAGGGATTCGTGCCAGGGCCTGCAGGAACCTGCTGGGGAGCAGGGGCACGAGGCGGGGGAGTGAAAGAATGAGGGAGGTGGGAGGAGACAAGTGAGAGACGGGAGAGCAAGAGAGTCACAACAAGCAAAGGTGTGAAAGGGAGAGTGGAGGGAGACAAAGGAAAGGAACACCCAGGCTACGGGGATACAGCACCAGAGCTGCCGTTAGGGTCCAGTGCGGCAATCAGAAAGGACCGTCCCATGCAGGGTTAATTCCCCCATGAACCCCCCTCCTCTACCACCACCAGGCTGGGGCATCCCCTGTGGATCCCAGAACATCTTTTGAGTTTTAAACCCTGAGCAGAGCTACAACCACAAGCCACCCGCACCTTGGGGTCCGTGCGGTCAAACGAGGGAAGGAGCCCGATGCCCGTGCACTCTCCATGCCCACACTCCCCTGCCTTGGTGCGAGCTGCCCGGGCTCCCGTGGATGGCACTTCTGCTGCCTGGGCTGCTTCTCTACTCATGCTCCCGCGGCCCCCATACATTCCACTGCCAGCGAAAGGAAAAGAAGCCCAGACGCAGGAGGGGATGGGAAGGACCTTGGTGCCCAATGCTCTAGTCACTTACAAAACGTTGCCTGGGTAGAGCACCCCCTCCTGCTGCCAGCTAACTCCCCCAGCCACAGGCGAGCCAGGGGCAGGGACTTTGCCAGCACCCCTTGGGGCAGGGCATTCTGGCTGGGGTGGTATGTTACCTGTTGTCAGTCAGGGGCTCCCTTGGTTGCCCCGGACTCCCAAGGGGACACGGGCGCTATGAATTTCCCTCCTTGGCACCTTCCACTTGCAGATCTCAAGGCGCTTCCTCACCTTCAGTCTCCCCTGAGATAAGCCAGTTTATGAGATGGAGAAATTGAGGCACGGGCAGCAGAAGGGACTTGCCCAAAGTCACACAGCAGCAGAGCCGGGAATAGAACCCAGGAGTCCGTCTTGCTAAACCTAGGAGTGTAAATTCAATCCTTGAGGGGACCATTTAGGGAACTGGGGTAAAAATCTGTCTGGGGATTGGTCCTGCTTTGGGCAGGGGGTTGGACGAGATGACCTCCTGAGGTCCCTTCCAGCTCTGATATTTTATGATCTTGGAGCTTTCCATGTGCAGTGTGGCTAAGAGGAGGAGGTCACCTGAAATGGAGCCAGCACTTTGCAGGTACCTAGTGTGACAAAGTTCCTCCTCTACCTTGGTGGGTCCTGCACTTATTGGCAGATTTGCTCACCTCAGTGATCTTCCCCACAGTCTGGATCAACTCCTCCTGTGTCTGATCAGGAGTTGGGAGGTTTGGGGGGAACCTGGGCCCGCCCTCTACTCCGGGTTCCAGCCCAGGGCCCTGTGGATCACAGCTGTCTATAGTGCCTCCTGTAACAGCTGCAGGACAGCTACAACTCCCTGGGCTACTTCCCCATGGCCTCCTCCAAACACCTTCTTTATCCTCACCACAGGACCTTCCTCCTGGTGTCTGATAACGCTTGTACTCCTCAGTCCTCCTCCAGCAGCAGCAGCAGCACACCTACACCTACACCCTCACCCTCACCCTCACCCTCACCGCTCCTTGCGCCTCTTGCTCCCAGCTCCTCACATGCACCACAAACTGAAGTTAGCTCCTTTTTAAACCCAGGTGCCCTGATTAGCCAGCCTTAATTGATTCTAGCAGCTTCTTGATTGGCTGCAGGTGTTCTAATCAGCCTGTCTGCCTTAATTGTTTCCAGAAACCTCCTGATTGTTCTGGAACCTTCCCTGTTACCTTACCCAGGGAAAGGGGACCTACTTAACCTGGGGCTATTATATCTGCCTTCTATCACTCTCCTGTAGCTATCTGGCCTGACCCTGTCACACTAGGATGAGATCCATCGATTCCAATGGGAGTTAGGAGCCCAAACACCTTTGAGGTTCTCTGGGCCCTACCCCAAGCCAGGGGAACCACAGCCCCAAACCTAACCATGGCTTCTTAAAGGGCATCACCACCTTCCCAGCCCCTTGTAATGCGGCACCGGGAACTCGTCAGCTCTACCACGTGGCCCTTGGCTCCTTAGAGAAACGGTGTGGATGAGGGATGGAAAATCCCAGCCTGGCACTCGGCGGGGGTCATTCTTGGAGGGGATTTAAAAAGCAAACAAATTAAAACCAGATTTGGGAAGCAAAGGCTGAGTTCCATGGCTCCTGGGGCTAATCTCCCCCCGGACAGCGGGGGAGCCAGGCTGGAATTAAAGCCGGGGAAATATGCTTGCTTGCTTTCGGCGGCTCCCTTCTGAACTGCGAAGGCATCTGAGAGGAGCTGGACGGCACCTCTGGAAGCAACACCTCCGTGTTTCACACTGCTCGAGATAAAGTCCCGATTTCCGTACTTCAAGCTCAGTGACACCAGCCTTGTCTACACGAGAAAACTGTCCCAATTTAGCCAAACCAGTTTCAATCTGCTGTAGCGCAGAGCCTTCCCGCCCCACCTCCCCGTCTATCCATGCTACTGTTTCAGGGGAAGGGTTCCTGGCACCCATGGGCCTTATCCTGATTCCAGAGGGCAGGTCTACACTGCCGCTGAAGTCAATCTAGCGTAGGTTGCTCAGGGGTGTAAAACACGCCGTCCCGCAGACCCAGACAAAGACAAAGCGCTCCCCTGCCTGGTGCAGCCGCGCGGATGCAGGGCTGTGGTGTAGACTTGCCCTCTCAGACTGGCGCTCTTAAACCGAAACGGGCGAGGAGCGATTGGCACCGATTTAACGGCGTCACTTTCTAAACCCATTCCAGTAAATCGGCGTCGTTTTCTCAGGGCTCAGGGGCTGTGTTTTCTGTTGCTCTGCGTGGGACTCTCTCTCTGTGGCCATCACAGGCTGAGTTGCTTTGGGAAGGACGCAGAGCCTAAAGGCAGTAAAGAAAGAGCTGATTTAACAAGAGATTCTTCTAAGGCTGCAGACCCGGCCCCTGCTGACTGCCCCTTCCTGCCCCAGGGTGCCTTCCCAGCTGTGCCTGCTTAGCGTACTGACCCGGCTAAGTTTCCGCTGCGCTGCAAGGGGACAGCAGGCCGGGTTCATGCACCAGCAGACCCAGCAAGCCCATTTCTGCTTTGATGATAACGTTCACATGGTGTGCAGACTAACACAGGACTGCTGCCCCAGGCCTGGCAGCCCTACCCAGCTTTCTTTGCTGGAAAGGCAGCAAGGCTAGTGGTTAGAGCATGAGTTTGGGAGCCAGGCCTCCTGGGTTCTACAGCCAGCTCTGTCACTGCCTCACTTGGGCAAGTCACTTCCCCCCTCTGTGCCTCAGTTTCCCCATTTGAAATACAGGTTAAGCACACTGGAATTCCCCACCCCCCTCCCCAAGCAGAGCCTTGAGACGCTCAGGCGGACTGCTGCCAAGTGTGGCTTTCTCCCACACATCTGCCCCTCACCCCTCTAGTGTCTACTAGCTGGGATGAGAACTGTGCTCCCTGCCCTCTGGCTGCCCCCCTGAGTCCATCACCCCTTTGTTATGTTCGTGGTACACACCCAGAGTCGGCTAAAAATACCATCTGAGCAGGTTGCAATGTCAGCCCACTTTCATTCTCGTAACCCTGAACAGGAGCATACAGGAACGTGAAGCCCACGCTCAGGGGCCAGGTCAGACTGGCCAAGACCCTGGGGGTTTCTCGCTCCCCTCTGCAGCGTGGGGCACGGTCACTTGCTGGTTTGAACTGGAGTAAATGGGGGATTCTCTGTAACTTGAAATCTTTCAATCAAGGATTCCAGTAACTCACCCAGAGGTTCTGGGCCTAGTGGCGGAGCAGGCGGGTGGGTTCTGTGGCCTGTCATGTGCAGGATGTCAGACTAGCTCAGTGGTGCTGAGACTGCGGCTCGCGAGCTGCAAGTGTCCGGTTAACGTGTCTCCTTGCGGCTTTTTGCAGCCCGTCATATTAACATAGTGTGATGTAATTATTAACCGATCTAAGTTCTTAACCAATCAGGATGCTTTTCCTATGTTATTAATAGGGCCCTACCAAAGTCACGGCCATGAAAAATGTGCCATGGACCGTGCAATCTGGTCTCGCCTGTGAAATCTGGCTGTTGTGGAGGGGTCACAGTATTGCCACCTTTCCTTCTGTGCTGCTTTCAGAGCTGGGCGGCCAGAGAAGGGTGGCTGCCGGCCAGGCACCCAGCTCTGGCGACTGCCCAGGGTGCCGTGGTCAGGGGGTCGCTATGGTCACCACAAACACACGCAGCCAGCCCAAGGCCCTGGTCATCTCCAAGCACTGGGGAGGGGCAGGGCTGGGGCTGGGGCACCCCGTGGCTGGGTCAGACCCACCCCCAGTGGCAGGGCAGAAGTAAGGGTGGCAATACCACACCATGCCACCGTCACTTCTGCGCTGCTGCTGGCTATGGCACTGTCTTTAGAGCTGGGCTCCTGGCCAGCAGCCGCCACTCACCAGCCGCCAAGCTCTGAAGGCAGCAGCGCAGAAGTAAGGGTGGCGCGGTATGATATTGACACCCTTGCTTCTGTGCTGCTGCTGGCGGGAGCGCTGCCTTCAGACCTGGGCACCCGGCCAGCCGCCGCTGCTCTCCAGCCACCCAGCGCTGAATGCAGTGCCGTCACCAGCAGCAGCGCAGACACCGTGACCCCCCTACAATAGCCTGGTGACCCCTGCCCATGATCCAGTTTTGGGTCAGGATCCCCACAGTTACAACACCATGAAGTATCGGATTTAAATATCTGAAACCGTGAAATGTAAGATTTTTAAAATCCTATGACCATGAAATTTACCAAAATGGACTGTGAATATGGTAGGGCCCTAGTTATTAACCAGTTAAGAGACTAAGTTATCAACTTATTTGCTGTGAGAATAATATATATAATATAATAATATTATATATAAACTAAATATTTCCCCGTCACACTGTTTAAATATGAATAGTACTACAGTAAATGAAACAATGAATTCACACTCCTGTGGCTCTGCTGGGTAACACTGATCACTAATTTGGCTCCTGAACCACTGAGGTCTGAGTACATTGGACTAAATGATCATGATGGTCCCTTCTGGCCTTGACGTCTAGGAATGTGTGAGAGACAAAGCAGGCTGCTCCCTAAGGCAGGGAGGCACCACTCACCCAACCATGCTCTAGGCTGGTTCGGGCCAGCCTGACTGCCCAACACCATTTGCAGGCTTCCCTACAAAGGCCCCTAGCCTGCAAGCAGGACCAGGAACCCCTCCACCCTCCTCCGCCACACTCTTAAAGGGAGAGCTTGCAATTCCAGGACAGTCCTCAACACTCTGCACCCTGCAGACACTGCAACCCCGCGCCACTTGGGTGCTGATGGTTTGTGGTTGGTCTCCCCTGAGCAGCAAAGGCTCTCTGTATCCTGAGCCAGCCTGTGGCTCCAGAGTGGCTGTTCCACCTGTGATAAGACCCTCCTGCAGAGAAACAGCCCTCAGACCTTCACTAGCAGCTGCCAGCACAGGGCTCTTCCTACACAGGCATGGACTCTCTGTCATGGCAATGGGGGAAACTGAGGCACAGAGCATGCAGGGGGCTGAGAGCCATGAGTAGAACCTAGGAGCCTTATTCTCCCCGCTGTGCCACACCCGGCAGACCGGCCTGGCTCAGACGTTGGCGGAACAGGGTCTTTGATTTGGTGTCCACACAGTGGGGACAGCCCAGACAGCAGCTGAGCAGCTCCCCACAGCCAGTCACACCACAGCATAGAGTCCCCGAGCTGTTCCCAGAGCCTAGGCCAAGTCCCTGAGCCGTTCCCAGCCTCAGGGGCTGCTCCGGGCCAGCGACAGCTGCACCAGAGCCGGAGAGGTGACATGAGCTCTGCCTGTGTATTTACCTATAACCATCCCAGCAAAACACAGCACTGGCTAGAGAGGGGTGCCCAGGGGAAAGAGGAAGAGATGGGGGTGGGGGGTGGGAGGTAGATGGACAGATAGATGCTGGTGGAAGGATAGACCCGGACGTAGTGCATCGTCCATTTCGTGCATTCTGTGCGCCCCCACAACTCACATAGAGGGACCTATTACCCAAACTCCGCGAACAAACCCACGTCTGTTCCGCTCAGGAAGTGCATGAAAAGCCCCGACTAAGCCCCCGAGAGTGGAGGCTGGGTCCCTCTGGAGAGCTTCATTTATCACAGTCAGCTGGAGCCAAGGGGGACTTGATGCGGCCCTTTGACTTCCCAAACAGAGCTCTGCCTTACAGCCGACCGACAGACGCAGGGGGCGGGGGGCGGGCTGTGTATACCATGACATTGCACAGCACATTGCTGGCCCTGGATTCTCCCCAGCTAGCGGAGCAGAGACACAAGGCTTCGGGGTGGGGGGAGAGAGAAAGGGGTGGGAGGAGGGTGGAGTTTTTCTTGACCCAAGATCCTGTTTCACCAAGTGACCCTGTCCAGAGAAGGAGAGGGGCGAAGGAGGGAGCTATTTAAAGAAAGCTGGGAAGTCTTCTCTCTCGACTGATTTCTCCTTTCCTCCTCCTGCGTTCCTTCCATCCAGCCCCCGGCGAAGATGGGGAAAGGGGTGAGTAGGACGCCTTGAGTGCGTTTTAAGGGGATCGTGCTGGGAATGGCTTGAATGGGACTGAAGCCGACATTGGTGCTGTGGTGGAAAAAGAAGCGGGTAAAGGAACCTAAACTAAACGCCAAATTCCCCGAAGGAGACGTGGGTAAACTCCGGCTACCCGAGTCTGCCCTCAGCTGCGCGACTGGGGAACGAGGGACTGGAGAGCTTCAAAGTTTGAGACAGGAGTGAAGCAGCAACAAACGAGGGGGGAACACGGGCATGTAACTTTCTGGGGCTTGTTTGTGCAGCTTGGAAGGCAGGCAGGGCCAGTGCTTAATATGTGCCAGGGCTGAGTGCCGGCACCTCTAGGGTTGGCAGTTCATAATCCCGGCACCTCTGGGCCTGGCAGTTCATAATCCCGGCACCTCTGGGCTTGGCAGTTCAGAGCCCCGGCACCTCTGGGCCTGGCAGTTCATAGCCCCGGCACCTCTGGGCCTGGCAGTTCAGAGCCCCGGCACCTCTGGACTTGGCCGTTCAGAGCCCCAGCACCTCTGGACTTGGCAGTTCAGAGTCCCGGCACCTCTGGGCCTGGCAGTTCATAGCCCTGGCACCTCTGGGCTTGGCAGTTCAGAGCCCTGGCACCTCTGGGCTTGGCAGTTCAGAGCCCCGGCACCTCTGGACTTGGCAGTTCAGAGCCCCGGCACCTCTGGGCCTGGCAGTTCAGAGCCCCGGCACCTCTGGGCCTGGCAGTTCAGAGCCCTGGCACCTCTGGGCCTGGCCGTTCAGAGCCCTGGCACCTCTGGGCCTGGCAGTTCAGAGCCCCGGCACCTCTGGGCTTGGCGGTTCATAGTCTGGCAGTTCAGAGCCCTGGCACCTCTGGGCTTGGCGGTTCATAGTCTGGCAGTTCAGAGCCCTGGCACCTCTGGGCTTGGCAGTTCAGAGCCCTGGCACCTCTGGGCTTGGCGGTTCATAGTCTGGCAGTTCAGAGCCCTGGCACCTCTGGGCCTGGCAGTTCAGAGCCCCGGCACCTCTGGGCTTGGCAGTTCAGAGCCCCGGCACCTCTGGGCCTGGCAGTTCAGAGCCCCGGCACCTCTGGGCTTGGCAGTTCAGAGCCCCGGCACCTCTGGGCCTGGCGGTTCATAGCCCCAGCACCTCTGGGCCTGGCCGTTCAGAGCCCCGGCACCTCTGGGCTTGGCAGTTCAGAGCCCCGGCACCTCTGGGCCTGGCAGTTCAGAGCCCCGGCACCTCTGGGCTTGGCAGTTCAGAGCCCCGGCACCTCTGGGCCTGGCAGTTCAGAGCCCTGGCACCTCTGGGCCTGGCCGTTCAGAGCCCTGGCACCTCTGGGCCTGGCCGTTCAGAGCCCTGGCACCTCCGGGCCTGGCCGTTCAGAGCCCCGGCACCTCTGGGCTTGGCAGTTCAGAGCCCCGGCACCTCTGGGCTTGGCGGTTCATAGCCCTGGCACCTCTGGGCCTGGCAGTTCAGAGCCCCGGCACCTCTGGGCCTGGCGGTTCATAGCCCCGGCACCTCTGGGCCTGGCAGTTCAGAGCCCTGGCACCTCTGGGCCTGGCCGTTCAGAGCCCCGGCACCTCTGGGCTTGGCAGTTCAGAGCCCCGGCACCTCTGGGCTTGGCAGTTCAGAGCCCCGGCACCTCTGGGCTTGGCGGTTCATAGCCCTGGCACCTCTGGGCCTGGCAGTTCAGAGCCCCGGCACCTCTGGGCTTGGCCGTTCAGAGCCCTGGCACCTCTGGACCTGGCAGTTCAGAGCCCCGGCACCTCTGGGCTTGCTGCATCAGTTATGAAAGTTAAAAAAAATTACTTGAGCTCTGGCACCTCTTTCATTACTGGGCAGGGCCCCCCGCTGCTCCGGGCCTGGTCTCTCATTCCATAATTGCCATTTCCAATGCACCCCCTCTCCTTCGCTGCAGGGAAACATTTTTGCAGCCAGGCGAACAATGCAACGGAGGGTACCGCTTACCAAACAATGTGACTGCTGGGTAAACAGCCCCCTCACCAGGGCTGGGTCAGACTCCAGGTGGGGGTGAAGGAGTTGGCCGGGGCATTGGCCCCGGGGGATTATTTGGAGACATAGGCTGCATTCCAAAAGCAAAATCAGCTCAGCTGTCCTCTGCATGCCACCGCCAGGATCAGAGAGCTGGCTTAGCCAGGAAGTTTGTTTGAATAAACTGGGGCTCCCTCCTGGTGTTTTCAGCTCTTCGGGAACTTTTTGCAGCTGGCATTAAAAAATATCCCGACTGCTGCAAGCTGGCTCCACTCCACTGCCCCTTAAACCTCCTTGGCCTCCCGAACGCTGTCGAGACACGAGGGACATTTCGAAAGGAGCAATCCAGCCCAGCTATCAATCCCCCCTTGCATTATCAGAGATGGGCTTTGCAGCACCGTGGGGTAGTTTGGGGAGAGGGGGGCATGTGCCCAAATCCCTTGAAACAGAATTCCTCCGACCTGCGACGTGGAGTGCCTGGCTCTGCTTTGCTAATTAGTTCCCCAGAAGCTGAAATGCAGAGTGGGTTGATTTATGTATGTATGTAGAATGGCCAGATCTGTAGGAAATGCCAGAGCCTGGGAACCTTCGTGGAGCTAGGGATGGAGCATGAATTCATTAACGAGATTTATACACTGCTCCTAACACATGACTCCCGGGAAACTGAAAACCATGGGGACCGGGCTATACAGCAAACAGGGTGTAGAAGAAGGATGATGAAGTGACAGTTTAGGAAGGCAGACTAGGGAACTGCCCGTCAGAACTCCCCGGTTCTAGTTCCAGTACTGGGAGGTGAATGGGGTCTAGGGTTGAGAGCAGGGATCTGGTTGTCAGGACTCCTGGGTTCTGTCTCCAGCTCTAGAAGAGAGTGGAGTCTAGTGGGTATAGCAGCGCTGTCAGGACCCCTGGGTTCTGCTCCCAATCCTGTCCCTGACTTGTGCTGTGACCTTGGGCAAGCCACTTCAGTGTCACCAACTGGCTAATGCGTATGTCTCCCTCTGATGGGTGGATCCAGGATTGATCAGATGTGTATCCTAGACCCTATAGTGCTTGTAGAGATTCTCCTCAGGCTCAGATGGCAGGGGGGCTGTGCCTCAGAAGGTGTGGGTTCCATCCCTGCTGTACGTCCGAAGCCCCATAGCTGGGATGTTCCCAGATGATCACAGGTTTGTTCCAATTTTCATTCATCTTTGACGTTCCCAAGTGGGAGGAACCACGGAGGGGCAGAGAGCTGTTCACAGAAGGATTCTTTTTAAAGTATTTTTACAGCCAAGCAATAATCT
The DNA here is from genome assembly GCF_020497125.1 of Mauremys mutica. Classification (NCBI taxonomy): domain Eukaryota; kingdom Metazoa; phylum Chordata; order Testudines; family Geoemydidae; genus Mauremys; species Mauremys mutica. The sequence goes on along the minus strand of NC_059088.1, from coordinate 20,444,982 downwards.
TATACAGAAGGGAGAATGAAAACCACATTGCCTGAAAAATAACTCTTCTCTTTAAACAGCTTCAGTGGGGAGAACAATGTCCTGTGCCCACAGGAAGCACTCAGAATGGGGGCTTGAATGGGGGATAGCATGGAGACATGCACAGGAAACATACAGGGCTAAGAGTGCTGCCTAGGGGATAGACCCTGATCTGCGTGAGGGTGCATAGAACTGCCCACATGAAGCTCAGCACAGGATCCAAGCCTGCGATAGCATTTCTCGTTCTTTTATTATCCGGAGCCTTTTGAAGAGGTCTGCCAGGTGATGAGCTCTTGCTCTAATAATTAGGGGTGGCTGAAAATGTTCTGTGGACATTTATTTTCAGCGGGAAATCAGGTTTTCGACTCCATAAAACTTCTTGTGCAAAGGGTCGGCTTTCCGTGCATTTTCTGGGCCGTTTTTTGTTGGAAAAACGTAACACCTGAAAACCGAAATATTTTGGCCACTAATTCCCCTTTTCTGAGCTCATTTTTCGTTATTTGAATGTCTGGTGCAAAAATGTAATTTTTCCACGGAAAATTTAGATGAGAAGGAATTTTTGGCCTGTTTTCATCAAAATTTTCCATGGCAAAACCCACCCATTTTCTGAAAAGCCACATGAATACCCAATAACAACATTTTGCATTGATACAGTATCTTGCAAGATGAGATTTCACAGCTGTTGCTCTGGTGACACTTTAGGGGTCAGGAAATATAAATGAAGCAGGGTGCAGTTTTTCACTTTTATTCCTCTATGAGAACTGCCGCAATTGTTACATTTCTGTGTTCCGTGGCACCCCTGAAAACGTCACATCCGCAGCAGGACCAGACCTCTGAGCCAAAACAACCCCTGAGTGAAAGGAGAATCCCCATTACCTAGGAGCAGTATGAGGCCTAGGACACACAGCTAATTAGTTGGGATCCCAGCCAGTAGAAGGCAGTCATGCACAGATGCACTAGCCAGTTCATTGCACTGTTGAAAATGACAGCGGGCCACAGCAAACGAAATATTTACATGAGCGTATTGCAGTGTCCTCAGGGAGGCTCCGCCACAGACTCATGACAGGGGCTGTCAAGGGACCAAAGAAGTGTGACCCCCCCCCCCATTCGCCCGGATCATGCTGAGCCCAGTGCCCGCTGGGACAGGATTTGGGGAATTTAGACAGTGTTTGCTGGGCAGATGTGGCCGCTAAAGCTCAGAGTCTGGTACCTCACTGACAACTCTCTGTGCAGCCAGCCGGGCATGGCGCTTGCCTGCCAAGAGATGCCAGCTAGAAAGAGATGCAGGAGGGAGGATGGGGTAGATGAGCCACAGGGTCACCTCTCGCTGGGAATCATTGGCCTAGGAGAGACCTGTGGAAAGGCAGAGTGGACGGGGATGGAGCAGCAGGGCTCCCGTGGGGATTCGATCCAAACTCCACGGCTTCTCGAGCCCCCTCCCTTGGAGAGTCTTGCCATTCTGGGCCGACGTTAGTTAAACCCAACAGCACCCCGTGTGGTCGGTGGTATTACCCCAGCCTCCAGCTGGGGAACCCAAGCCACAGAGTCGTGCAGGGACTTGCCGAAGTTCTCACTACAAGTCTGTCACAGAAGTGGGAACAGAACCCAGGAGTCCTGGTACAGTCCTGCTCTGTACCATGGGCATGGTGCAGGTGTGTGCAACCTCCCCATCTTTACCACTCCCCATCTGGGGCTTTACCACTCCCCATCTGGCCCCCAGCGACTCCCTGTATAGGTCTCTGCCCCACCCAGTCACCTGGAAGAGGCAAGGCACAGCTGGGGCAGTGTGGGGGGTCCAGGCCATTGGCCCCATGTAAATCCCAGCCTGGAGCTCTGGGTCCCCCTCTAGTGTTAGGGATCAGAACTGCAGCCCCATGAGCATGGCTGGCCAAAGGAGTGACACTCCTGTAATGGCCCTGATCCTGTAGCAAGTGCACCCGGTGAGCGACTGGGGGGGTGTGGGGGACACAAAGGGCTCAGGATAGGGCCCAGAGCATCTAACTCACCTGTGCCACTGACTACAGGCAGGGGCTCGTTCTGCCAGGTCTCCTCCTGCTGCTCGATGGTCCCTCTATAGGGCATCGTTTGGCACTTGGAGGTTGTGAGGGTGGGGGGCAGAGAGCTGGGACGAGGAGTGGGGCGCGGCTATTCCCAGAGATATACCATGTCGTGGTAATCTAGCCTCTATGACTGAAAGATAGGGGGTCCCACCGGTGCTAGCCCAGCTTTGAGGGGGCTTTGCTGCCCCCAGTCCAGAGCCCCAAAGCAGGGCAAGGTCCGTGCTGGCTGCTTAGGGGGTGGTGCTGGCGATAGCAGGGGTGGCTGGCTGTAAGTGCTTCACCGCTGTCATTAAAGATCCAAGTACTTATGGCAAGAGGCAGCGTGTTAACCCTGGGGCCTTGCCCACACACAGCTGGGCATGGGGTTCTGTTCCGCTTGGCTGCTGCATCCCACCCCAGAAGGGGCTGCATTTCGGCAGCTGGCGCAGCAGATCCTGGAAGGTGCTTTGGGATCTTTGCTGGGAGCAAGAGGTTGTCAAACAGAACTGAGAGCTCCTTAGCTATCTCCTCGCCGCACGGCGAAGGATCCCAAAGAGCCATGGAAACCACAGGCAGGAGGCTGGACTCATGAACCCCGGGAAGTGCCAGGACTATTCAGCCCTTTATATGGAGCAGAAAGGAGGCTCTATTCTCCCTTCCCCATTCATGGCCTGAGAGACACTTTCTTCCGCGCTCTCTTTCTTCCTGCGGGGGCTTTTGGCTCAGACTCTCCTCCAGTCTCTGGAGACAGACATGACTTCCCTTGCAGACCAGGGCCCTCTGGCATCCTTGCTGCCCTGATCATAAACCCCAGGGAATCATTCCCTAATTGGATCTAACACACCAAGTCCAATAGGATCCGGTCAAACATAGCCCTGTCTGAGCTGCAAAACTGACCAAGTCGCCCTAGGGACCAGCTGTGTCCCAAGACTGTGCGATCCTGCCTGGACCGGCAGCACCAAACAGTGCCGTAACTGGGCTACCAGCATGGGCAGAGCCAAAAAGGGGTGGAGATATGTTTGTAAAATGCAAAGGGGGCCATGGTCAGGGTGATTGACTCTCATGTTGCAGGGCGGGGAGCTGCAGGGGTCAGGAAGGATCCCCCATTGCCTACGTGGCTGGGGGCAGGGGGGAGGAGGGTGTTGCGGAGGAAAGTCGTATCTCGGCAGCTGCAGAGGTCAGGGTACTGCACGTATGAACCAATGGCCTGTTCAGATGTGGAGGAAGGTGGGCTACTGGACAAAGGGACCAGGGGGTCTGATCCAGAGCAGGGGGCTGCTGGGTTAGATGGGCCAGGGGGTGTGATCTGGAGTGGCAAATCCGAGACTCCTTTAAGAGGGTGCAGTCCAGCCTCCTACCCTGTCTTCTTAAGGAGCCTGCTCACCCAGACCCAGGCTCACGGCGGGAGATGCCCGTGTGGATCCTAGCTTTGGGGCTGGGGGGCTGGGCGGGGGCTGCCTTTGAAATGGTTGGCTCTCATTGCACTGCCGTAGATCCCCCTGGGCCTGCACCTGTCCCCCTCGCTCTCACTCTGTTACAGGCTGTTCCCAGGAGTGGAGGCGGAGGAGAGGGAGCCCGGCATACTGGAACTGGAGCCAGCGCCCCCAGCCCCAGGGGAAAGGGTTCCACTTCGATCGATACAGGGGAACGGGAGAGGCCCAGAGCCGGGGGCAGGAACCAGCGGGGCCTGTGAATACGACACCCCCAAATCATAGCTGGGACCGTGCAGAATGCCCCCTGCACACGTGGCTGGGGGCAGGGAGACATGCTCTGGAAATGCACCATAATGATACATGGGGAGTTGCAGTTGGCAGGCTGGCCTTGTCCCAGGGACTTGCCCCAAATTGTGGCTGCTTTCAGGGTTCCTAACAGTTTCAATGCCTCCCTCCCTTCCCACCATCCCTACTCCCCCCCCCCCCCGCCGTAACGTGACCCTTTGCTCATAGCGGTTGTTCTTGGCACTGGGGGGACTTTTCCATGACAGCAGAGAGCTGAGGTCCTCTTTATTTTCTGCCTTTGAATAAATGCTGCTGGCCCCGCTCCCACAAGCTGAGCGCTCGAGTCCCCGTCTTCGACCCCCACATCACCCGTGGGGGCTCATGCCCCGCTGGGCTCCCGGATGCCCACCGGCGCGGGGAGGGCCAGGGGAATCATCCCAGGATATGCCAGTCTCCTCTCAAGCAACCCCCTCCCGAGGGCCCGCAGTAATGAATCCCAGAGCCCCCTCAGGAGGAGCCACCAGCCCAAAGCAGCAGGAACCAGGGGAATTCAGTGTCTCTGCTTTGGCAGAGTGTCCCTGGGGAGGGTGAAGTCACTGGCATAGCATGCAGGGCACAGTGCTGTCTATGCCAGGGCAGCATTGGCAGGACAGCTAGAGGTCCCAGCTCCCCCCCCCCCCGCCCCATGTGCTGTTTGCTTAGCGCAGAGTGAACATTGGAAGATTTGGGGCTTGAGTTCAGTTCCCAAACACCAACTGTCTCCCCGAGCTCTCCAGGCCGCTGGGCTCACAAACCAGGGCAGGAAGCTCCCAAGAGCAGGATTCCTGATGTGATTCCCACCACTGCCTGTGACCGCTCCGCGTGGGAATGCTGGGATAGGAATAGCCTCTCTCCTGGCATTCTGGCCCTGGGGCTCCTGCGTGGAGCAGAAGCAGTCCGCCATCGTCAGAGCGCCACCTGCAGACTATGGGGGCAGGGGCACTGGGAATGCCATCATCCACAGGGCCATGAGCCTTTGCCCATCCTTTGGAGGATCTCAAAGCACTTCACACTCATGCACGAGCTGAGCCTGACACCCCTGGGAGGGGAGTCAGGATCATCCCCACTTTGCAGAGGGGGAAACTGAGGCATGGAGCATGAAAGTGACTCACAAATCAGTGGCAGAGCTCAGAGGAGCATTTCCAGAGCATGTCTCCCTGTCCCCGGCCATGACCAGGACCCCATGGTGCTAGGCGCTGTACATCATTTATTAGGTGTATTATGGTAGCATGTCAGAGCCCCAGCCACGACCAGGACCCCATGGTGCTAGGTACTGTACATCATTTATTAGGTATATTACGGTAGCGTGTCAGAGCCCCGGCCACAACCAGGACCCCAGTGCTAAGCATTGTGCATCATTTATTAGGTGTATTACGGTAGCGTGTCAGAGCCCCGGCCACAACCAGGATGCCATAGTGCTAGGCACTGTGCATCATTTATTAGGTGTATTACGGTAGCACCTCAGCACCCCACCCATGCACTGGGACCCCGTGGCACTAGGCACGATACGAACACAGAACAAAGAGACAGTCCCTGCCCCAAACAGCTTCCAATCTAAGTGTAAGATGGGAGGCAATTGGTGCAGAGAGACCCACAGATGGGGCAGCCCGAGGAAACATCCATTCGCCTTTCCTGGCTGTGGTCCCGCTTTTCTGATCTCTTGCATCCAGGCAGGGCGGGGGGGTGGGGGGAACACAACTCCCCCTCTCCCACTTCTGCGTCTCGTCTCCCCCAGGCCTGACCTGACACAGCAAGTGTTGCGGGAGAGACACCAGGAATGTCTCGGCCCTGCTGCAGGAGATGCCGTTCCCTGGAGACCTGCCTAGGTTTTGTCTGAGGCCCAGGGACCGGACACTTGGGCTGTCCTGAGCTGCCAGGTGGCCAGAGCTGGGTTCTGTTCTGCATTGGTTGCTCCGAAGTCCTGACTGAGGACCTGGCGTGGTGGTGGGGGGAGACTCTATCTGCACTGAGTTCATTCCCACTTGCCACCCAGCACCTTCTGCCAGGGGGACGCTCTGACCCGGTTCTGGATCTGCCAGGGGGTGGCCACAGCCCAGCCAGTCCTGGGCTCCCATGCCTAGTCGTGCCCTTCGTGCTGCATGGCTGCCGTGAGTTGGGGGGCTCCTCCTCCCTGCGTCTCTCTCCTCCCTGTGGGTCTGTGTGGCTTCCGGAGTCCCCTGCCCACTGAGGTAACACTACCCCTCTTTCTTCTCCTCTGGCAGGTTGGGCGGGAGTATTCGCCAGCGGCAACCACCTCTGAGAATGGCGGTGGCAAGAAGAAACAGAAGGAGAAAGAGTTGGATGAGCTGAAGAAGGAGGTGAACCTGGTAAGGATCCGATCCATCCCATGGGCACTGCTGGGGGGCCGGGCTGCCAATGCCTGGTGTGGGAGGGCCCTTGACCTGTTCCCCCCCCATAAGGCAGGTCACCCCCCTCCATGCTTATGGGACTGTGAGGTTGCCTCCCCCCATCCTTGCTAGATCTTGCTGGTCACCCCTGTGATCAGCACCTAGCATCAGACACCAAGGCAACAGAAGACAGAAAGAAGTTGGTGGAAGGAGGGTAGGGATAGGATACAGAGGGACCTAGACAAATTAGAGGATTGGGCCAAAAGAAATATGATGAGGTTCAACAAGGACAAGTGCAGAGTCCTGCACTTAGGACGGAAGAATCCCATGCACTGCTACAGACTAGGGACCGAATGGCTGGGCAGCAGTTCTACAGAAAAGGACCTAGGGGTTACGGTGGACGAAAAGCTGAATATGAGTCAACAGTGTGCCCTTGTTGCCAAGAAGGCTAATGGCATTTTGGGTTGTATAAGTAGGGGCATTTCCAGCAGATCGAGGAATGTGATCATTCCCCTCTACTCAGCACTGGTGAGGCCTCATTTGGAGTACTGTGTCCAGTTTTGGGCCCCACACTACAAGAAGGATGTGGATAAATTGGAGAGAGTCCAGCGGAGGGCAACAAAAATGATTAGGGGGCTGGAACACATGACTTATGAGGAGAGGCTGAGGGAACTGGGATTGTTTAGCCTGCAGAAGAGAAGAATGAGGGGGGATTTGATAGTTGCTTTCAACTACCTGAAAGGGGGTTCCAAAGAGGATGGATCTAGACTGTTCTCAGTGGTAGAAGATGACAGAACAAGGAGTAATGGTCTCAAGTTGCAGAGGGGGAGGTTTAGGTTGGATATTAGGAAAAACTTTTTCACTAGTAGGGTGGTGAAGAACTGGAATGGGTTACCTAGGGAGGTGGTGGAATCTCCTTCCTTAGAGGTTTTTAAGGTCAGGCTTGACAAAGCCCTGGCTGGGATGATTTAGTTGGGTTTGGTCCTGCTTTGAGCAGGGGGTTGGACTAGATGACCTCCTGAGGTCCCTTCCAACCCTGAGATTCTATGATTCTATGATTCTATGATAAGGATGGATGGAGGGATGGATGGATAGATAGTGCAAGTGGCTGGCTGCTGGATAGATGGATGGTGCAGGTAGATGGGTGGATAGAGTCTACGAATAAATAAGAAGCAAGAGAAAGACTGAGGACAGGGTAGGCCTGATACTCAATGAGGGAGGAGGAACAATAACTGGAAATGTAGAAATGGCAGAAGTGTTCAATGACTTTTTTGTTTTAGTTTTCACCAAGAAGACTAGTAGTGATTGGACATCTAACATAGCAAATGCCAGTGAAAATGAGGTAGCATCAGAGGCTAAAATAGGGAAAGAACAAGTTAAAAATTACTTAGACAAGTTAGATGTCGTCAAGTCACCAGGGCCTGTTGAAATGCATCCTAGAATACTCCAGGAGCTGACTGAGGAGATATCGGAGCCATTAGCAATTATCTGTGAAAAGTCATGGAAGACGGGAGAAATTCTAGAGGACTGGAAAAGGACAAACCTAGGGCCAATCTATAAAGAGGGGAATAAGGACAACTCGGGGAATCACAGACCGGTCAGTTTAATTCCAGTACCCGGAAAGATAATGGAGCAAATAATTAAGTAATCAATTTGCAAACATCTAGAAGATAATAAGGTGCTAAGTAACAGTCAGTGTGGATTTGTCAAAAACAAATGGTATCAAACCAACCTAACAGCTTTCTTTGACAGGGTAACATGCCTTGTGGTTACGGGGGTGTGACGAAATGGGGCATTTTCCTGGTTAAGCAGTAGATGTGGTATATCTTGACTTTAGTAAGGCTTTTGATACTGTCTTGCATGACTCCTCATAAACAAACTAGGGAAAATACAACCTAAATGGAGCTACTATAAGGTGGGTGCAGAACTGGTTGAAAACCCACCCCAGATGGGCAGCAGACTCCGATGGGCCAGCGCTCTGCCGGAAGGGCCCTTCGGATCTGGTTCTGTTCCCAGGACATTCCGCTCTCTTGTTATTCTGCCTGTGACCTTCCCCCACCTCTCCCCTGGCAGGACGATCACAAGCTGTCCCTGGATGAATTGGGCAGGAAATACCAGGTGGATCTGTCCAGGGTAAGTCAGGACATGTCAGTGTCTGTGGGTTGGTGCCCCTCCCCCACATCACCCTCTCCCCAAAACTTACTTCCCCCACCACCCTCCCTCCCCATCACCCTCCTCTCCTCTCCCCCCCTTGCTCCCCCTCCATTATCGCCCCTCGCTCCCTGCTTTCCACTTCCCAGGCTGCGCTGCCATCCTGCCCCACACCACTGCCCGATGACAATCGCTGCAGCATCAGCCATCGCAGGTACCCTCCTGCTTCCCTCCACCCTGCCATCTGACCTCAACCCCCTGCCAGATCTTGGGAGAATTTGCCCTCACCCTTCCCTTAGGGTGGGGTCAGCCTGGGGCCTGAGCCTTCCCCTGTGAAGGATGGTCTGGGCCCTGATTCCCAGGCTCCTGGGTGCAGGTTCTGTGCAGCGTCCAGGCCACTCCATTCACCTGGTGCTCAAAATACAGGGAAGGGTCCCCCCAGAAGCCCCAATGGGGGAGGGATTCCCCACCCAGAAGCCCCAGCAGCCCCCTGGGGAAGATGAAGCCCCTCCCCCTGCAATGTGGGCATTTGGCAGGGTGAGGGAGGGGCTTCCCTCGGGGACCCCCCCTCAAGCCTGGTGGCACCGGGCAGTGGGGGATTCAGGAGAACTGGACCCCCAGGGCTCTGTGATGTGTGTGGGGGGGGGGGGAGGGAGCCTTGGGCAGCAGCTCCATTCCCTTCGCCAGCCACTGGGTCTGGTGCGGGAGGGGCCAACAGTGTGAAATGCCAGAGATACGGGGGCTCCTCCAGCCTTTAGGTGCTTCGGACCCTGGTAGCACGTAACTGGCTCTTTCTCTCTGTCCCTTCCTCCTGCCCTCCCGTTTTGTTGTTCCTCTGGATTCTGTGTTGCTCCTTCGCTCCCCTGCCATCCCTCTGACCCCCCTCTGCCTGGGCAGGGTCTGACCAACACCCACGCAGCCGAGATCCTGGCGCAGGATGGCCCCAACGCCCTCACGCCCCCGCCGACCACCCCCGAGTGGGTCAAGTTCTGCCGCCAGCTCTTCGGGGGCTTCTCCATCCTGCTGTGGATCGGCGCCATCCTCTGCTTCCTGGCCTACAGCATCCAGGCCGTGATGGAGGACGAGCCGTCCAACGACAACGTGAGCCACATGTGACCCGGAGCAGATCAGACACGGGGTGGGGGGAACCAGGTCTTTCTGGCCTGTGGCCCAGGGCTGGGTTCAGCTGGATTCTCCACCCCACACCTGGACTTTCTGGGGGTTGAACAAACCTCTGAATGGAACCTCACTGAAACTCCCTGCTTCTGTCCTTTCCCTAAAGCCGTGGGGTGGGGGGGGGGAGAAATTATGGGAGGGACCCTCTGGCCTGAACTTGAGGAGGGTCTGGTCTTACCCAAGGGGTGTGACCAGGTTTTGCATGGCAGGGCCGTAGGGTCTCATCCCAGCCTCCCAGAGATTTGTGAGAACCCGGCCTGGCCGCAGGCTCCAGGGGTCTCATCCATTCGGTCAGCTCTGGGCTTTGATTCACCAAACTCAACCCAGAGCAAGTGAGCAGCATCTCCTGGCCGAGGCAGGCAGAGCCGGGCTGAACTGGTCCCACCTGGACACTCCCAGCACTGGGGGATGGGTGAGGAACGGTTCACTGTCCCCCTGCACTGAAGGCAGGTTGCAAAATAACTCAGCCCGGGTTCCTAAATAAGAGCTGTAGTAACACGAGCGGGGGCAGCTCTGCCTCGACAGCCGTCCCACCTCGAGGCTGATCTCGCCCGCGAGACCCGCAAGTGCTGCAGAGAGCGAGGAGGGGCTCGGGGGGTGGGGGGTGCTCTCCCTTCACTGTCAGTGCTGGCCCCACCGCTCCAGTGCAGTGCAAGGGGGCGTTGTGCGGCAGGGAATGATGAAAGTGGCCCAGTAGGGGGCGCTTTCCCTGTGGCGCCAGCACCGAGCACAGTGGCCAGGGGTTCTGTGCTGCCCCGGGCCTCGCCTTTGGGATGAGACACCAGCCCAAGTCCCAACTACTTGTGATCATTAGGGAACCAACTTTTCATCCCATTTGGGGTGTTAGCCCCTGGGCCCCAGCCAAACTCCATCTCCAGTAATTACCTACTTCTCCTCACAGGGTCAGATATTTGTCACTTCCTGTCCTAAACTGCTTGGCAGCATCACTATGCGTCTGTTAAGCAGCTGCCACATCCCCCCCCAGGGGTGACTGCATTGCGGCAGTGGGTGCAGAAATCCCCTATGTCTGAACAGTCTTCCTCTCTCCCCAGCTGTACCTGGGTGTGGTGTTAGCTGCTGTGGTCATAGTCACCGGCTGCTTCTCCTACTACCAGGAGGCCAAGAGCTCCAAGATTATGGATTCCTTCAAAAACATGGTACCACAGGTAGGAGCTCCCCTCGCCCATCCTCTGCACCCTGCTGGCGCCACGTGGCACGGGAAGGGAGCACCAATGAAGGGAGGAGCCTGACCATCTGAATAAAGGCAGCTCAGGTTGGAAGGGTCATGGCCAAGCTACAAAACATTGATTGCAACAAACCCACAGCTACCTAGGAGTGCCCACTTCATGGGGGGTAGAACCTGGGTCTTCCAGCACCTAAGGCCCAGCCTCCTGAGCTAGAGGAGGATCCTCACTGACTGCTAGCAATATAGGGCCCATGTCACACAGACAAGCAGTTCCGATTCCATCCAATAGAGGGAAGAATTTTCCCCTCTAAGGCTCCCTTTTGATCCTAAATCTCCTTGACAGGAGAGACAGACCCAAGCAGCACACGTGGAATCTGGGTTGGGGACACCTGTAAAGGCTTAGGGCAGGATCTGGGATTTTGGTCCATTTGGGAAACGTGGGTCCAAATCCAGTTTCAGGGCATTAAGATCTCGGCTGGTCCCTTGCGGCGGGTAAGCCAGTCAGTGTGGTTCCAGAGCTCCCTCTAGTGGCGGCCGGGCCACAAATAGGAGTTGATGAGCCCACGACAGCCATGGGGAAATGGCCTTTTAGCTCAGTAGCAGCTGATGTCTTTAGACCCAGAGTTCCCAGATTCCAGGGGCATGGGCATGGCGTTGCAAGAGCCGTTGTTGCCGAAATATCCCAGGCCATCGCTGAGCGAGGGGAGAAGAGAACATAGAGCTGGAGGCTCTCTGGGGATCCCTGAGCCCGTCTGGGGGATCCACCTCCTCCCTGAGCTGGCAGCGCAGCCAGGGGGGCATTTCTGAGTTTGGACGCAACCGTGCTTAGCTTTTGATTTTGTCCCAATCTCTGAGGCCTCCATGCTTCCTCCTTCCAGCCAGTCTCTGAAATGCTGCCTTGATGGGCTGGGATCCCGCTCTCCCGCTGGTAGAAATCGGGAGTCACCCCACTGAGGTGGAGAGAGATCAGAATCAGGCCTGTGCCATGCCTTGCCTGGTCGGCGGCAGGAGAGCCCACGGGCCGGGGGCAGGCATTCCCAGCCCGGAGAGAGAAGATCTAAACGGAGCTGATTGCTGAGCGCTAGGGGTAGCGGGGACAGAGAAGCAGCTGCAGTGGTGGGTGGGCGGCACTTCCCTCTGTTGGCTGGAAGAGGGGGTGCAGCTGTGACCCCCACACACTGTGAGAGTCCAGAACTCCACTGGGAGTTTCACCCGAGCCCAGCAGCAGGCCAAGCCCTGGGTAAGGGTGGGGGTGGGCTCAGGACACGCTGGCGCAAGGTAAACCACATGCACTTGCAGCTTTGCTCACAGCTTCCACTGGCAGGGCCGTTCTGCAGGGCTCCCCCACGAGGGGCTGGGACCCATCAGGGCAGATGGGGGTCAGGGTGCGCAGCAGGCTGGGGCGTCACAGGGGGCTCCAGGGGTGCGGGAGCCGGGCGCAGTGCTCTTGCCTTTACCTCTCCTTCTGGTTGCGTTGGGCAGCAAGCCCTGGTGATCCGGGAGGGCGAGAAGATCCAGATCAACGCCGAGAACGTGGTGGTGGGAGACCTGGTGGAGGTGAAGGGAGGAGACCGGGTCCCTGCCGATCTGCGCATCATCTCCTCCCATGGCTGCAAGGTGAGGATGGCGGGGCTGGGCCCCGGGCTGGCGTGGGGGCTCCATGGGCTACAGGAGAGGGAGGCATGGCCGCCATAGGGCAGCCAGTGCTGCTCTGTTTGGCCGTACGGACAGATGGACCCTGCTTTGTCCATCTTACACAAAAAGGCTCATGAGGCCTTGCTGCTCTCGTGGCCCTATGAGATCTACCCACAGGGCCATATAGGGGGATATTGGTGCCTTCCTCCTTGGAAGGGCCGCTGTGGCCCACCCCTTGGACTCTGTAGGGATCCCCATATTGGGGGGCATGTAGGCGGGCCCTGGCTCCTGTCCGATCCGCACGGCAGCAGGCTGTGTCAGGACAGACTCGGGGGAGGTCGCAGGGTCTCAGCCAGGCCGAATCTCCAGATCCCGTGTAAACCCAGGGCTCCCCTGCAGGGATGGGGTGAACGTGGAAGCTGGGCTGTCGCTGTATGCCTGGCTGCAGCACCCCTGAATCCCCCACTGCCAGCCCAATCCCTGGAGCCCTCGGAAACCCCCCAGCCCTCTCTGATGCGGGTCCTAACCCCTCCCCTGCCCGCGATGATAAGCACCCCGGATCCAACCGTCCCCCCACCAGCTGCTGAACCCCTCCCCCCTTCCATCCCTAAACTCGAGTGTCCACGTGCTCCCCCCGCCCCTCCCCCAGCAGTGCAGCTGCCAGGCGCCCGCAGTGAGCTGCGTGGGATAAGGGAGCCTGCCAGCAGCCCATGCTCTGTGCAATGGGCCCCATGTGAACTAGTACTGAGGATGGGGGGCACTCGAGGGGTGGGACATGGGAGCCCCAAGAGCAGGGGGATTTGTCCATCTGTGCATAAGGGCAGAATCGGGGCTTATGGGCTGATGCCAGTGCCAGGGGCAGGGGATGGATAATGACTGAGGCAGATTGCCCCCGTGCTGTCTGTCTGTTCCTCCCATCTCTGTCTCTCTTGGGTCCCGAGGCTCCTGACCGGCCTCCCGTTGCCTCGGCAGGTAGATAACTCCTCCCTGACGGGCGAGTCGGAGCCGCAGACCCGCTCCCCCGAGTTCACCCACGAGAACCCCCTGGAGACCCGCAACATCTGCTTCTTCTCCACCAACTGTGTGGAAGGTGAAGGGGGGAGGGGGCCGCCGGTCCGCTCAATTTAGGGCCCGTCCCTGGATCTGCAGGGCTGTCCCACGTGCGCCCCGGCACTGAGCCTGGGGCGGTTATGGAGCCCTGAAATCAGTGTGCGGGGGCAGGGGGGGGACTGAGCAAAGGGGAGTTGAAATGAGAAGGGTTATTACCCCCAGGCAGCCTAACCCCAGAACTGCAGAGGCAGTGCCAGTGAGGGTGCCCGGGCAGGCGACCGGGCCGCAATGCCAGGAAGGCCTGGCCCTGGCACACAGACTGCTGTGCTGAGAGACGCCAGAGGGATGCTGTGCTGAACGGAGAGCCCTGAGGCTGGAGGGGTCCGCTGCTCAGACAAGGGCCTAACCCCAGAGACGAGCCAGGCCTCAACCCCCGCCAGGCCCATCACCCACCCAATGGGTGGCGTGCGCTTGCCTGCAAACCGTGAGGGGCCTCATCCAGTCCTGATGCTGCCAACCAGGGGCCAGCCTGGGCTGGGCTGAGACCCCCACAAGCTCATTGCACAGAATAGCCACCGGGCAGGGTTCGACACAGGCTCCTGGTCCAGGGCTGAGAGGACACCCAGGGCCCAAACAAGTGGTGCACGGGGCAGCTGCTACATTGTTGGGGTCCCGCAATCCATCCTTTACCAGAGCTGCTCCTGAGGCCCCTCCCAGCCCCCGCCCCCTCACCCCAGCTCCAGTCTTCCCCCCAGAAGTATTGAAATACCTGTCTCCCCTCCCCCCCCCCCCCATGGCACTAGGCACTGCCCGGGGTATCGTCATCTCGACCGGGGACCGCACAGTGATGGGCCGCATCGCCTCGCTGGCTTCGGGGCTGGAGGTGGGCCGCACCCCCATCGCCATGGAGATCGAGCACTTCATCCAGCTCATCACCGGGGTGGCCGTCTTCCTGGGGCTCTCCTTCTTCATCCTCTCCCTCATCCTCGGCTACACCTGGCTGGAGGCCGTCATCTTCCTCATCGGCATCATCGTCGCCAACGTCCCGGAGGGGCTCCTGGCAACCGTCACGGTAACAGGTTCCGCTCCTGCGCTGCCCCAGGGTGGGGCTGGGTTTCTGGCCAGGCCCCCGGCACAGCCAGCGCAGGGCGATCTGACCACACTGGCAGTGCCGGGTGCAAATCCTGCTCCCCCCATGCCTGCTCTGACCCTCGCCCCTCCGCCCCGCAGGTGTGTCTGACCCTCACCGCCAAGCGCATGGCGCGCAAGAACTGCCTGGTGAAGAACCTGGAGGCAGTGGAGACGCTGGGCTCCACCTCCACCATCTGCTCCGACAAGACGGGCACCCTGACCCAGAACCGCATGACGGTCGCCCACATGTGGTTCGACAACCAGATCCACGAGGCTGACACCACCGAGGACCAGTCTGGTGAGAGGCCGTCACTGCTACCTGCCGCCTTTTCCCCCGACCTCCGCTGCCTGTGCCCCCGCCATCTGTGCCATCGCCACTCCACCACCCCATTCCCCTCCACCAGTGCCGTCACCACCCTGGCATCCCTGCCCACACCCCTGCCACTCACACCGCCCCCTGACACCACTGTGTCCTTCTGCCTGCCACTACCACCGCTGCCCACACCCCTGGGACTGCCACCACTGCCCACACCCCTGGGACTGCCACCCCCCCCACACACCTCCGCCCACACCCCTGCCACTATCTCCCCCACCTAAGCCTAGGTTTACGTCAGCACTTTTGCTGGTAAAACTTTTGTCAGCCAGGGTGTGAAAAAACCACACCACTGACCAACGTGAGATTCACTGACGAAAGCACCGGTGTGGACAGCCATAGCTACTGCCGCTCGTTGCGGGTGGTTTAATCATGCCGGCAGGAGAGCTCTCTCCCATCGGCACAGAGCGGCTACACGGGAGACCTGACAGTGGTGCAGCTGTAAGGTGTGTAGTGTAGACATAACCTTAGCCTGCCCTGTGATCAAACCTGTCGTTCTCCACACACTGGGTAACAATGCAGCATGTAGGGGAAACTGAGGCAGAAACAGGACTCATACAAATACTACAAAATATTCCCACTTTGTCACACTCCCCCACTGCGTGTGCCATCACCCCCATCTCTACTAAAGCCCATTGCCAACTCCACCCGTGCTCTCACATACCAGCCGCCATTGTGTGCCGTCACCCCCACCTCTACTCATGCCCCCCACTACCACCACTGCCTGCACCCTCCCCCGCTATCCCCCTCGCCTGTGCCCTTGCCCCCTGTCATCACCACCCACATGCCATGCCTCCCATGTGCCTGCCGCCACTCCATCGGTGCCCCCTGACACCACCTCCACTCCGGCTACCTGCACCCCTAACTCATCATCTTGTGTATCTCCCTGCTCCAGCCGTCCTTGCCTCCCCCCACCTGCGTCTGTCTAACCCCTGGTGCTGCTTCAGGGCAGGGCTGAGGTGGGGGTACAGGGGGGAACCTGTAGCACTGCAGGGTCAGCTATGCTGAGCCCCAGAGTGTGCCCTGGGCAGAGGGTAGCATGGCAGTGCCTGCAGGGTGGATGTGGCAAGCCCTCGCACACAGCACCCGTGTTCCATGTTCCTCTCCCGAATTCCTGGCTCTTCTTTCCCTTGTTTGCCTCAGTCTCGGTTCGATCCCATGGGACCTGACTTTGGGAGGCCCTGGTTTGGAGACCTGGGCACCTCCCAAGAGCAGGCTCTGCTGGATTAGAGATTGTAGGAAAGATCCTGGCTACTCCATCTTGGCCTCTCCTGGCAGGGGGTGCTGTAGGGGGCGGGGCAGGAGCACTGGCTGTGTGGGGAGTTCCTGGCTACTCCAGTTCCAGCCTCTGCCAGAAGGGGGTGCTGTAGTGGGGCAGGGAAGGAGTACTGGCTATGGGGGGAGTTCCTGGCTACTCGAGTCCCAGCCTCAGCCAGCAAGGGGCGCTGTAGGAGGTGGGGCAGGAGCACTGGCTATGGGGGGAATTCCAGGGTACTCCAGTCCCAGCCTCTGCCAGCAGGGGGCACTGTACATGACAATGCCGCAGCTAGGCAGTGGGGCGCGGCTCACAGCTCCAGTCCTGTGGCTGGGGGTCTGGGTGGGGTCATGTGGCTGACTGGTGTGTCTCCTGCCAGGTGCAACCTTCGATAAGCGCTCGCCCACCTGGGCAGCCCTGGCCCGCATCGCCGGCCTGTGCAATCGAGCCGTCTTCAAGGCAGGCCAAGAGAACGTCTCCATCTCCAAGGCAAGCTGGGTTCCTGGACCCCACCCCTCACTCCTGGGCTCCCTGCACGGCTCCCCGAAATGAGATGGGCCCCAGCGCTGAGCGCACCAGACTCCCCAGGGGATATGGGCTCTGCAGGTCTCCCCCTGTCTCCCCCGTCCTTCACGCTGCTCTGATCCCAGCCTGGGACACCACGTGAGATGGAGGAGGGGGCCCGTGAGGAGCTGCACTGAGATGGGATCATGGCTTCCCACAGCCACAGCCAGCTGGGCTCAGACTGCCCAGGGGGCCTGGACGGCCCCCAGCCTCTGCCACACTGCCAGAGCTCTGTCCCGCCCGGACCCCCGCCAGGGAGCGGGTCTCAGACCTGTGCAGCACCCCCTGGGGAGAGGGCAGCCCATGGGAGTGTGCTTTCCTAGGGCCGGATCCCAGAGCCAGGGGCTGTTCAGTCTGACCCATAGTACGTGGCTGGGTTGTTCCCTGCCTCAGCAGGATTGTCAGCCTCAGAGCAATGCCCAGCGAGCCCCATAGCCCGTCCGCCAGCCCCGCCAGATCAGAGCAATGCCCAGCGAGCCCCACAGCCCGTCTGCCAGCCCCGCCAGATCAGAGCAATGCCCAGCGAGCCCCACAGCCCGTCTGCCAGCCCCGCCAGGTCAGAGCAATGCCAGCGAGCCCCATAGCCCATCCGCCAGCTCCGCCAGATCAGAGCAATGCCCAGCAAGCCCCATAGCCTGTCCGCCAGATCAGAGCAATGCCCAGCGAGCCCCATAGCCCGTCCGCCAGATCAGAGCAATGCCCAGCGAGCCCCATAGCCCGTCCGCCAGATCAGAGCAATGCCCAGTGAGCCCCATAGCCCGTCCGCCAGCCCCGCCAGGTCAGAGCAATGCCCAGCGAGCCCCATAGCCCATCCGCCAGCCCCGCCAGATCAGAGCAATGCCCAGCGAGCCCCATAGCCTGTCTGCCAGCCCCGCCAGATCAGAGCATGCCCAGCGAGCCCCATAGCCCATCCGCCAGCTCCACCAGATCAGAGCAATGCCAGTGAGCCCCATAGCCCGTCCGCCAGCCCCGCCAGATCAGAGCAATGCCCAGCGAGCCCCACAGCCCGTCTGCCAGCCCCGCCAGATCAGAGCAATGCCCAGCGAGCCCCACAGCCCGTCTGCCAGCCCCGCCAGATCAGAGCAATGCCCAGCGAGCCCCATAGCCCGTCCGCCAGCCCCGCCAGATCAGAGCAATGCCCAGCGAGCCCCACAGCCCGTCTGCCAGCCCCGCCAGATCAGAGCAATGCCCAGCGAGCCCCATAGCCTGTCCGCCAGATCAGAGCAATGCCCAGCGAGCCCCATAGCCCGTCCGCCAGATCAGAGCAATGCCCAGCGAGCCCCATAGCCCGTCCGCCAGATCAGAGCAATGCCCAGTGAGCCCCATAGCCCGTCCGCCAGCCCCGCCAGGTCAGAGCAATGCCCAGCGAGCCCCATAGCCCATCCGCCAGCCCCGCCAGATCAGAGCAATGCCCAGCGAGCCCCATAGCCTGTCTGCCAGCCCCGCCAGATCAGAGCATGCCCAGCGAGCCCCATAGCCCATCCGCCAGCTCCACCAGATCAGAGCAATGCCAGTGAGCCCCATAGCCCGTCCGCCAGCCCCGCCAGATCAGAGCAATGCCCAGCGAGCCCCACAGCCCGTCTGCCAGCCCCGCCAGATCAGAGCAATGCCCAGCGAGCCCCATAGCCCGTCCGCCAGCCCCGCCAGATCAGAGCAATGCCCAGCGAGCCCCACAGCCCGTCTGCCAGCCCCGCCAGATCAGAGCAATGCCCAGCGAGCCCCACAGCCCGTCCGCCAGATCAGAGCAATGCCCAGTGAGCCCCATAGCCCGTCCGCCAGCCCCGCCAGATCAGAGCAATGCCCAGCGAGCCCCATAGCCCGTCCGCCAGCCCCGCCAGATCAGCGCAATGCCAGTGAGCCCCATAGCCCGTCCGCCAGCCCCGCCAGATCAGCGCAATGCCAGCGAGCCCCATAGCCTGTCTCCAGCCCCGCCAGATCAGAGCAATGCCCAGCGAGCCCCATAGCCCGTCCGCCAGCCCCGTCAGATCAGAGCAATGCCCAGCGAGCCCCATAGCCCGTCCGCCAGCCCCGCCAGATCAGAGCAATGCCAGTGAGCCCCATAGCCCGTCCGCCAGCCCCGCCAGATCAGCGCAATGCCAGTGAGCCCCATAGCCCGTCCGCCAGCCCCGCCAGATCAGAGCAATGCCCAGCGCGCCCCATATCCCGTCTCCAGCCCCGCCAGATCAGAGCAATGCCCAGCGAGCCCCATAGCCCATCCGCCAGCCCCGCCAGATCAGAGCAATGCCAGTGAGCCCCATAGCCCGTCTCCAGCCCCGCCAGATCAGAGCAATGCCCAGCGAGCCCCACAGCCCGTCCGCCAGCCCCACCAGATCAGAGCAATGCCCAGCAAGCCCCATAGCCCGTCTCCAGCCCCGCCAGATCAGAGCAATGCCCAGCGAGCCCCACAGCCCGTCCGCCAGCCCCACCAGATCAGAGCAATGCCCAGCGAGCCCCACAGCCCGTCTGCCAGCCCCGCCAGATCAGAGCAATGCCCAGCGAGCCCCACAGCCCGTCCGCCAGATCAGAGCAATGCCCAGTGAGCCCCATAGCCCGTCCGCCAGCCCCGCCAGATCAGAGCAATGCCCAGCGAGCCCCATAGCCTGTCCGCCAGCCCCGCCAGATCAGAGCAATGCCCAGCGAGCCCCACAGCCCGTCTGCCAGCCCCGTCAGATCAGAGCAATGCCAGCGAGCCCCATAGCCCATCCGCCAGCCCCGCCAGATCAGAGCAATGCCCAGCGAGCCCCATAGCCCGTCCGCCAGCCCCGTCAGATCAGAGCAATGCCCAGCGAGCCAATAACCCCTTCTCTGCCTCAGTAGGACAGAGCTGTGGCCTGTGTCCCCCCATGCCCCTGACTCTGCCTCCCAGCATCAGAGCCATGAAGGCAGCTAGTCCTTTATCCCCCTGCTGTGTTGGATCAGACCCATGTAAACCAGTGTCCCTGGCTCCTGGATCAGAGCACTGGGCCCACAGGTTACCTGCAGTGTCCAGCACCCCATATTTTAGATCAGATGTCCCCGAACTTTGTTATGGGGGGGACATGTTACACCTCCCCTCCCATTGACCTTGGCCACACAGCTGCACTCGCCCCCATTGGCCATCACCCAGCCACACCTCCCCTCCCATTGGCCAGGGACCCACTACCCCAGCCACACCTCCCCTGCCTCACACTGATTGTGGCCCCACCTTGCCTCCTGACCCATTGGCCATAACCTCGCCCTGCCACTGCAGCCACTGGCCACAGCCAGGCCTCCCCTCCCATTGGCCGGTGCCCCTTCCCCACACCATCCATTGGCCACACCCATGCCTCCCCTCCCATTGGCCATGGCCCCACCCAACCTCCTCACACATTGGCCATAGCCTTGCCCCACTTCCACATCCATTGGCCTCTGCCATCCCTCCTATTCTATTGGGCACGGCCTCCCCCTGCCTCCCCTCCTATTGGCCATGACCCCAGCCGCACCTTCCCTCCTATTGGCCAGGGCTCCACTACCCCACCCCATCCATTGGCCACGGTCATGACCGCCCTCCCCAGACGCACCTCTCATCCCTTCACCCCACCAGTCTGCCCAGCAGTGCCCCCTGTGGGCTGCCCTTGCCCCGCAGTGACGGCTCCTCTCCCCTCGGCAGCGGGACACAGCGGGCGACGCCTCCGAGTCGGCCCTGCTCAAGTGCATCCAGCTCTCCTGCGGCTCCGTCAAGAAGATGCGGGACAAGAACCCCAAAGTGACAGAGATTCCCTTCAACTCCACCAACAAGTACCAGGTGGGCTGGGGCTGGGGCTGGAGCATGGGCCCGGGGCGCAGAGGGGCACAAGCTGGGTTGATATGGGCACAGCTCAGGAACAGACGTGGGGCTGGGGGGTCAGTGTGCGACGGAGAGGGAATCGGGCTGTGGCTTGGCGATGGCATTGGGGATAAGTGTGGGAATGCAATGGGCCTACGGGAAAGTTGTGCCCCTTGGGGGCAGCCATGCAGTGGGGCGCTGGCCACTCAGCTCCCAGCAGCCCCACAGCATCTTCAGCCCCCAGCTGCTCAGTGGGGCACTGGCCACTCGGCTCCCAGCAGCCCCACAGCATCCTCATCCCCCAGCTGCTCAGTGGGGCGCTGGCCACTCAGCTCCCAGCCCCACAGCATCCTCAGCCCCCAGCTGCTCAGTGGGGCGCTGGCCACTCAGCTCCCAGCCCCACAGCATCCTCAGCCCCCAGCTGTGCAGTGGGGTGCTGGCCACTTGGCCCCCAGCATCCACAGTCCCCAGCTGAGCCGGCTGATCTTGGCTGTTGCCAATATTCATTCAGCAGATTCAGTCCCCATGGATAATAGTTGGGCATAGACAGGAGGCTGCGCTCTGGCCAGCGACCAGCTCCCAGCTGCAGCCTGCTGAGCCCCCAGACACAGCGCCAGGAGGAGCTGGAGGGAGCCAGGGAGCCCCAGGCCTGCTCAGGCTGCGTGTGCAGGGAGAGCAGCCCAGGGCAGAGGGCGGGGAGGAGAGGCACTGGCATGGGATGGGGAGGAGAGCAGGTGAGTTGGGGGCAAAAGGATGGGAAGGCCTAGAGAGACAGAGGGAAAGGTCCTGGGGTGGCCATAGGGGGAGAGGCAGGCGACTTGGGGTGCAGCACTGGAGGGAGGCGAGTCCCGTCCTCCCAGCATGGCTCCCCCTAGTCGGCTTCCCCCTGTGTTCCAGCTGTCCATCCACGAGCGTGAGGACAATCCCGAGGGCTACTTGCTGGTGATGAAAGGCGCGCCGGAGCGCATCCTCGACCGTTGCTCCACCATCCTGGCGCAGGGCCAGGAGCTGCCCCTGGACGAGGAGATGAGAGACGCTTTCCAGAACGCCTACCTCGAGCTGGGCGGGCTGGGGGAGCGAGTGCTGGGTGAGGGCGCCCGGGTGCTGGGAGGGAAGGGCCGGGGGGGGGCCCATGGGGGGAGACTATGAATGAAACACCGTGTGTGTGTGTGTGTGCGCGCGCACGCGCGCGCGGGGGGTTGTGAGTACCAACAGGGCAGGGATGATTGTGCACGGTGCGGGGGTGTCTGGCTGCGGCTCACGCTGGCGCTCTCGGCTCTCCCAGGCTTCTGCCACCTCCACCTGCCCCAAGACAAGTTTCCCCGGGGGTTCAAGTTTGACGTGGACGAGATCAACTTCCCCACCACCGGCCTGTGCTTCGTGGGGCTCATGTCCATGATCGACCCGCCCCGGGCGGCTGTGCCAGATGCGGTGGGCAAGTGCCGGAGTGCAGGGATTAAGGTAAGGCCATTAGGCAGAGATCTCACCATCCGGTCAGGCGACCCCATGCTCCAGGCTGGGGACGGAGCATAGGTGGGGCCGTGCAGACAGACAGCTCTGCTTGCTGCCGCGCTGGATACAAAGCCAGGGACCCTGGGTGAAACCCAGCAGGCATGATGCATTGGCTCAGACACTGCATTATCAAGAGCAGAACCCAGGAGTCCTGGCTCCTGCTTTAACCACTAGACCACACTCCCCACTGCATCTAGGAGTCCTGACTCCCAGACACTCTGCTCTAACCACTCCTCCCTAGTGCTGGCTTAAACCACTAGACCCCACTCCCCGCTGTGTTTAAGAGTCCTGACTTCCAGCCACCATCCCCAGTCTAAAAACTAGACCTCGCTTCTCTCCCAGAGCTGGGAACAGAACCCAGGAGTCCTGGCTCCCAGCTGCCCTGCTCTAACCACTAGTCCCTACTCCTCCCAGAGCTGGGAACAGAACCCAGGAGTCCTGGCTCCCAGCCCCATTGCCAGGGCACTGGGCCCTGCCCATCAGTGTCCATGCCCTGACTGCTGCCTGGCTCCACCCCCAGGTGATCATGGTGACCGGCGACCACCCCATCACCGCCAAGGCCATCGCCAAGGGCGTGGGCATCATCTCCGAGGGCAACGAGACAGTGGAGGACATCGCGGCCCGGCTCAACATCCCTGTTAGCCAGGTCAACCCCAGGTAGGCTGGCCCTGGCTCCTAGGGCCCCCCCGGCCGGGCTGTGGGGAGCTGGCCAGCCCTGACGCTGCTCTCGCCCCGCAGGGAAGCCAAGGCCTGTGTGGTGCACGGCTCTGACCTCAAGGACATGACTCCGGAGCAGCTGGACGAGATCCTCAAGAACCACACGGAGATTGTCTTTGCCCGCACTTCCCCCCAGCAGAAGCTCATCATCGTGGAGGGCTGCCAGAGGCAGGTGAGAACTTGCGCCCTGGGGGGGGGATCCCTGAGCACCCAGCCTGCCCCCTGCTGGTCAGCCTGACCCACACACCTGCCCCTAACTGCCCCACTGGAGAGGCCTAGGCCAGTGCCCTCCAGGCCGCACGTCCCTGGGGACAGCTCTCAGCCTGGGTCGCTCTGAACGGCTGGCTGGCCAGTGCAGCCAGGCGGGGAGAAGTCCGTGCCCTTCCGAAACCTGCCCCCCTGCCCTGCTTCTGATAGAGCTGGCCACTCTGGGTTAGTGACCCCCAGGGGAATTGCCATGGATACCACAGCACTCGTGTGTCCGTGGGTTGAGCCGTGCCCAGCGGGCGCCAATGCTCGGTGCCATCTGGGCAGCTCCACTCTCCTCCCGATGGCCACCGTGCGGTCCAGCTCCTGGCCGGCGAGCTCAGAGCCAGGCCCACTGGGGTCACCCCCTCCCCTAGCGCAGAGCCCCAAGGACATAAATGCGGAATAATTACTGTAGCCACTAGACCCCACCATACTCCCAAAGCTGGGGATAGAACCCAGGAGTCCTGCCTCCCAACCGCCCTGCTCGATCCACTAAACTGTACTCCCCAGCCACGCCTGGACTAGAACCCAGGAGCCCTGGCTCTCAGCCCCCCACTGCTGTAACCTCTAGACCCCACTCCCCATCTGGAGTAAGAAATAGAACCCAGGAGTCCTGACACCTAGGCCTCCCTGCTGTGACCAATACCTGCCAATCCCATCCTGGAGCTGGGAGTAGAACCCAGGAGTCCTGTTCCCTCCAGCCTTTCTTTCACTCCCAATCCATGCAGCCCCCCGTGGCTCAAGGACTCACTCACCAGCTCCATCTCTTGGCCGGGGCCCCCCCTGCCCAGCCCCAAGCCCTGCGATGTGTGGCAGGAAACGGGTGACTCAGACTCATAGACTTCAAGGTCAGAAGGGACCATTATGATCATCTAGTCTGACCTCCTGCACAACGCAGGCCCCAGAATCTCACCCACCCACTCCTGTAACAAACCCCTAACCTATGTCTGAGTTATCGAAGTTCTCAAATCGTGGTTTGAAGACCTCAAGCTGCAGAGAATCCTCCAGCAAGTGACCCGTGCCCCATGCTGCAGAGGAAGGCGAAAAACCTCCAGGGCCTCTGCCAATCTGCCCTGGAGGAAAATTCCTTCCCGACCCCAAATATGGCGATCAGCTAAACCCTGAGCATGTGGGCAAGACTCACCCGCCAGCACCCAGGAAAGAATTCTCTGTAGTAACTCAGATCCCACCCCAGCTAACATCCCATCACAGACCATTGGGCATACTTACCTGCTGATAATCAAAGATCTATTGCCAAATTAATTGCCAAAATGAGGCTATCCCATCATACCATCCCCTCCATAAACTTATCAAGCTTAGTCTTAAAGCCAGATATGTCTTTTGCCCCCACCACTCCCCTTGGAAGGCTGTTCCAGAGCCTCACTCCTCTAATGGTTAGAAACCTTCGTCTAATTTCAAGTCTAAACTTCCTAGTGTCTGGTTTATATCCATTTGTTCTTGTGTCCACACTGGTACTGAGCTTAAATAATTCCTCTCCCTCCCTAATATTTATCCCTCTGATATATTTATAAAGAGCAATCATATCCCCCCTCTGCCTTCTTTTGGTTAGGCTAAACAAGCCAAGCTTGTGACAGTCCCAGGGTGAATGCAGTGAGCTGGGCCATGTTTGGCCCAAACATCAGTGCTATCTGGGCAGGAGGGACCTGGTCAGGATTGGGGGTGTACGTCTCCTTCTGTCCCCCCGCGCCCCCTACAGCACGGTTGTGCAGTGGAGCCAGTGCCTCTTGCTTAGTCACCCCGCCCCCAGCGCCTTCCCCTTGGGGGTCTCCCACCCTGCCCAGCCCCCAGCTGGAGGGCTGGCACTGCCCCCTCCGGGTGCCAATCCTGCCTCTCCCTCCTTAGGGGGCCATCGTGGCCGTGACAGGGGACGGCGTGAACGACTCGCCCGCCCTGAAGAAGGCCGACATTGGCATCGCCATGGGCATCGCCGGCTCCGACGTCTCCAAGCAGGCGGCCGACATGATCCTGCTGGACGACAACTTCGCCTCCATCGTGACGGGGGTGGAGGAAGGTGGGTGCCCGGGCTGGTGTGGGGGCAGGGAGGCGGGCAGCGCCCTCCCTCCCGGCATCCCTCTCCCTCAAACCCAGCCAATTTGTGAGCTGAACATCAGCGAAGCACCAGGCAGGCACCGGGATCCAGGGCACCCGAGGAGGTGGACCTGGCACTGGTTCGCCCAGCCCAGTCCCCGCCCCAGATCAGCCCCCTGCTGCCTTGCCATGGGGCAGTCCTCCAACAACAGAGCCCTGATGGGTGCCCAAAGCTCCCCAAGCTGGCTGGAGCGAGCCATGTGCTGGTGCTGCTGGGCTTGGAGCCTGGCCCGGTGTCGCTGTCTCTGGGCCAGACTGGCACCCGGCAGGCTGAGAGTGGAGGAAGCTGATGTTCTCGCTGCCCTGATTGTGCCAGGCCTTGCCAGAGGCAGCAACACGGCCCTCCCCACCCCCTCTGACCCCCCCCCCCCCCCGCCGTCTTCGTCCTCTGCCCAGCCCCCCTCTGCCCCGCCCCTCTCCTTCTCCCTGTGCTTGCTCCTGCCAGGCCGCCTGATCTTTGATAACCTCAAGAAATCCATCGCCTACACGCTGACCAGCAACATCCCCGAGATCACCCCCTTCCTGCTCTTCATCATCATCAATATCCCGCTGCCCCTGGGCACCGTCACCATCCTCTGCATCGACCTGGGCACCGACATGGTGTGTGGGGGGGGCGGGGAAGGGAGCAGGGTGTGATGGGAGGGAGGGGGGATGATATTGGAAGTGGGGGAGGGGTGAATGAGAGCGGGATGGGGGAGGGGAACAGTGCCCTTAGCCTTGGCCCCAGCTGAGCCCTGAGGATGCCCCTTCTCTTGCCCATGGCTCAAGGGTGCCGGGGCGAACTGGGTGCAGCAGGCTGCCAGGGCCGCTGGAGACCCAAGGGGCCGGGTCAGGGGATTGGGCCCTGCAGGCAGTGAGGCCAACGGCCCCTTCTCCTCCTGGCACGGGGATGGAAGCAGTGCGGATTCAAGCCTGGCTTGGTTTGCGTGGCGTGATGGGCTCTGCCCTCCCTGGGCTCCGGCCGGCCCCGTTCCCTGCGTCCCAGGCCCCAGCCCCGGGCTGCCATGGCGGGAAGAGAGTGGATTGAGCTGGTAGCACCAATCCCAGACTGGCTGCACTACGGTTTGTGCTCCGCGTCATGGCATGAAAGGCCCCCAGCCCCCAGCACAGCCCTTCCCCCCGACCTCCACCCCCGCCCCCAGGACAGGCAGGTCAGTGGGGGCTGGAGGGATGGACAGCTGGCTCTGCTGGGCAAAATCGTACCCCTCCCCCCTGTCTCAGCCTATCTCAGTGGGGGCAACCCAAGCTGAATAACCCACACGCTAGACGGATGTGTGGGTGGATGGGCAAGTCAGTCAATGGGTGGAGAGAGAGAGGGACAGGCAGGTCTGTGGGCGGATGGATGGAGGGAAGGACAGGCAGGTCAGTGGATAGATGGAAGGGGGGAGGGAGGGACAGACAGGCAGGTCAGTGGGGGCTGGAGGGATGGACAGGCAGGTTGGTGGGGGCTGGAGGGAAGGACAGGCAGGTCAGTGGGGGCTGGAGGGATGGACAGGCAGGTCAGTGGGGGCTGGAGGGAAGGACAGGCAGGTCAGTGGGGCCGGAGGGATGGACAGGCAGGTCAGTGGGGGTTGGAGGGATGGACAGGCAGGTCAGTGGGGGTTGGAGGGAAGGACAGGCAGGTCAGTGGGGGTTGGAGGGAAGGACAGGCAGGTCAGTGGGGGTTGGAGGGAAGGACAGGCAGGTCAGTGGGGGTTGGAGGGAAGGACAGGCAGGTCAGTGGGGGTTGGAGGGAAGGACAGGCAGGTCAGTGGGGGTTGGAGGGAAGGACAGGCAGGTCGGTGGGGGTTGGAGGGAAGGACAGGCAGGTCAGTGGGGGCTGGAGGGATGGACAGGCAGGTCAGTGGGGGCTGGAGGGATGGACAGGCAGGTCGGTGGGGGTTGGAGGGAAGGACAGGCAGGTCAGTGGGGGCTGGAGGGATGGACAGGCAGGTCAGTGGGGGTTGGAGGGAAGGACAGGCAGGTCAGTGGGGGCTGGAGGGAAGGACAGGCAGGTCAGTGGGGGCTGGAGGGATGGACAGGCAGGTCAGTGGGGGCTGGAGGGAAGGACAGGCAGGTCAGTGGGGCCGGAGGGATGGACAGGCAGGTCAGTTGGGGATGGAGGGATGGACAGGCAGGTCAGGGGGGGTTGGAGGGAAGGACAGGCAGGTCAGTGGGGGCTGGAGGGAAGGACAGGCAGGTCAGTGGGGCCGGAGGGATGGACAGGCAGGTCAGTGGGGGCTGGAGGGAAGGACAGGCAGGTCAGTGGGGCCGGAGGGATGGACAGGCAGGTCAGTGGGGGCTGGAGGGAAGGACAGGCAGGTCAGTGGGGGCTGGAGGGAAGGACAGGCAGGTCAGTGGGGGCTGGAGGGAAGGACAGGCAGGTCAGTGGGGGCTGGAGGGAAGGACAGGCAGGTCAGTGGGGGTTGGAGGGAAGGACAGGCAGGTCGGTGGGGGTTGGAGGGATGGACAGGCAGGTCGGTGGGGGCTGGAGGGAAGGACAGGCAGGTCGGTGGGGGCTGGAGGGAAGGACAGGCAGGTCAGTGGGGGCTGGAGGGAAGGACAGGCAGGTCAATGGGGGCTGGAGGGAAGGACAGGCAGGTCAGTGGGGGCTGGAGGGATGGACAGGCAGGTCAGTGGGGGCTGGAGGGATGGACAAGCCGGTCAGTGGGGGTTGGAGGGAAGGACAGGCAGGTCAGTGGGGGCTGGAGGGAAGGACAGGCAGGTCGGTGGGGGTTGGAGGGAAGGACAGGCAGGTCGGTGGGGGTTGGAGGGAAGGACAGGCAGGTCGGTGGGGGTTGGAGGGATGGACAGGCAGGTCAGTGGGGGCTGGAGGGAAGGACAGGCAGGTCAGTGGGGGTTGGAGGGATGGACAGGCAGGTCAGTGGGGCCGGAGGGATGGACAGGCAGGTCAGTGGGGGTTGGAGGGATGGACAGGCAGGTCAGTGGGGGCTGGAGGGAAGGACAGGCAGGTCAGTGGGGCCGGAGGGATGGACAGGCAGGTCAGTGGGGGCTGGAGGGAAGGACAGGCAGGTCAGTGGGGTCGGAGGGATGGACAGGCAGGTCAGTGGGGACTGGAGGGAAGGACAGGCAGGTCAGTGGGGCCGGAGGGATGGACAGGCAGGTCAGTGGGGGCTGGAGGGAAGGACAGGCAGGTCAATGGGGGTTGGAGGGATGGACAGGCAGGTCAGTGGGGGCTGGAGGGAAGGACAGGCAGGTCAATGGGGGTTGGAGGGATGGACAGGCAGGTCAGTGGGGTTGGAGGGATGGACAGGCAGGTCAGTGGGGGCTGGAGGGAAGGACAGGCAGGTCGGTGGGGGCTGGAGGGAAGGACAGGCAGGTCAGTGGATAGACGGAAGGGGGGAGGGAGGGATGGACAGGCAGGTCAGTGGGGGCTGGAGGGAAGGACAGGCAGGTCAGTGGATAGACGGAAGGGGGGAGGGAGGGATGGACAGGCAGGTCAGTGGGGGCTGGAGGGAAGGACAGGCAGGTCAGTGGGGGTTGGAGGGATGGACAGGCAGGTCGGTGGGGGCTGGAGGGATGGACAGGCAGGTCAGTGGGGGCTGGAGGGATGGACAAGCCGGTCAGTGGGGGTTGGAGGGAAGGACAGGCAGGTCAGTGGGGGCTGGAGGGAAGGACAGGCAGGTCGGTGGGGGTTGGAGGGAAGGACAGGCAGGTCAGTGGGGGCTGGAGGGAAGGACAGGCAGGTCGGTGGGGGCTGGAGGGACGGACAGGCAGGTCAGTGGGGGTTGGAGGGAAGGACAGGCAGGTCGGTGGGGGCTGGAGGGAAGGACAGGCAGGTCAGTGGGAGCTGGAGGGAAGGACAGGCAGGTCAGTGGGAGCTGGAGGGAAGGACAGGCAGGTCGGTGGGGGTTGGAGGGAAGGACAGGCAGGTCGGTGGGGGTTGGAGGGAAGGACAGGCAGGTCAGTGGGGGCTGGAGGGAAGGACAGGCAGGTCAGTGGGGGCTGGAGGGAAGGACAGGCAGGTCGGTGGGGGTTGGAGGGAAGGACAGGCAGGTCGGTGGGGGCTGGAGGGATGGACAGGCAGGTCGGTGGGGGCTGGAGGGAAGGACAGGCAGGTCAGTGGGGGCTGGAGGGAAGGACAGGCAGGTCAGTGGGAGCTGGAGGGAAGGACAGGCAGGTCGGTGGGGGTTGGAGGGAAGGACAGGCAGGTCGGTGGGGGTTGGAGGGAAGGACAGGCAGGTCGGTGGGGGCTGGAGGGAAGGTCAGGCAGGTCGGTGGGGGCTGGAGGGAAGGACAGGCAGGTCGGTGGGGGTTGGAGGGAAGGACAGGCAGGTCGGTGGGGGGTGGAGGGAAGGACAGGCAGGTCGGTGGGGGCTGGAGGGAAGGACAGGCAGGTCACTGGGGGCTGGAGGGAAGGACAGGCAGGTCAGTGGGGGTTGGAGGGAAGGACAGGCAGGTCGGTGGGGGTTGGAGGGATGGACAGGCAGGTCAGTGGGGGCTGGAGGGAAGGACAGGCAGGTCAGTGGGGGCTGGAGGGAAGGACAGGCAGGTCGGTGGGGGCTGGAGGGATGGACAGGCAGGTCAGTGGGGGCTGGAGGGAAGGACAGGCAGGTCGGTGGGAGCTGGAGGGAAGGACAGGCAGGTCAGTGGGGGCTGGAGGGAAGGACAGGCAGGTCGGTGGGGGCTGGAGGGAAGGACAGGCAGGTCGGTGGGGGTTGGAGGGAAGGACAGGCAGGTCGGTGGGGGTTGGAGGGAAGGACAGGCAGGTCGGTGGGGGCTGGAGGGATGGACAGGCAGGTCGGTGGGGGTTGGAGGGAAGGACAGGCAGGTCGGTGGGGGCTGGAGGGAAGGACAGGCAGGTCGGTGGGGGTTGGAGGGAAGGACAGGCAGGTCGGTGGGGGATGGAGGGAAGGACAGGCAGGTCACTGGGGGCTGGAGGGATGGACAGGCAGGTCAGTGGGGGCTGGAGGGATGGACAGGCAGGTCGGTGGGGGCTGGAGGGAAGGACAGGCAGGTCGGTGGGGGTTGGAGGGAAGGACAGGCAGGTCGGTGGGGGCTGGAGGGAAGGACAGGCAGGTCGGTGGGGGTTGGAGGGAAGGACAGGCAGGTCGGTGGGGGCTGGAGGGAAGGACAGGCAGGTCGGTGGGGGCTGGAGGGATGGACAGGCAGGTCGGTGGGGGTTGGAGGGAAGGACAGGCAGGTCGGTGGGGGTTGGAGGGAAGGACAGGCAGGTCGGTGGGGGCTGGAGGGATGGACAGGCAGGTCGGTGGGGGCTGGAGGGATGGACAGGCAGGTCGGTGGGGGTTGGAGGGATGGACAGGCAGGTCGGTGGGGGCTGGAGGGATGGACAGGCAGGTCGGTGGGGGCTGGAGGGATGGACAGGCAGGTTGGTGGGGGTTGGAGGGAAGGACAGGCAGGTCGGTGGGGGTTGGAGGGAAGGACAGGCAGTTCAGTGGGGGCTGGAGGGATGGACAGGCAGGTCGGTGGGGGCTGGAGGGATGGACAGGCAGGTCGGTGGGGGCTGGAGGGATGGACAGGCAGGTCAGTGGATAGACGGAAGGGGGGAGGGAGGGACGGACAGGCAGGTCAGTGCGGGCTGGAAGGATGGAGACCCTGCAGACCCCAAGCAGGGAGAGCAGAGGGGGGCCAGGTGCCAGAGGACAAGGGGGTTGCAGTGAGCCCAGGAGGACTGCGGCTGACTCTCGGGTGACCTTTCCAAGCCGCACAGTCTCTGGGGCCATGGACTCGTTTCCTCCCTGGGCGCATCGTTATGGGCAGTTCACTCCGGACTGGAGATGCCCTCGCTGTGGCACCAGACGATCCCGCCCCGGGGGATGGGCCCACTGAGGGTTCTCCATCCCCTGAGAGCTGGAGCCTGGAGCCCAACAAGGAGCTTAGGCCTGGATCTGAGCCCTGAGTCCCTCCCTCGAGATGCCACGGGCGGAAGGGGGTTCCTAGCTGGGTTGAGTAGGAGTCCCTGGACCCCAGCCCCATTCACTGCCGGCCCCTCCTGCCCACCAGGTCCCCGCTATCTCCCTGGCCTATGAAGCCGCAGAAAGCGACATCATGAAGAGGCAGCCGCGGAACCCCAAGACGGACAAGCTGGTGAATGAGCGACTCATCAGCATGGCCTACGGGCAGATCGGTGCGTGGAGCTGTGGGCACTGTCTGCTCACCCTGCGGCTGCAGCCCTGGACTGAGACCCCCAGCCCAGGGGCTGCAGGAGCCTTGCTGGTGGTTCAATAGAGGGTGCTCTCCCCCGAGTTAGTGCTGAACCTGGTATCCCTGCGTGGCAGCAGGGGGCGCTGTGTTCCGGGGAGCAGTGGCAGTACCCAGCCTGGCAGCAGGGGGCGCAGGGCTACAGGGGGCACAGGGGGTTGGCACTGACAAGTACCCCAGTGTCGCAGAAGGGGATCCTGTGCTGCAGGGAGCAGCGTGGGTTGGCACTGGCTAATACCCCAGCATGGTACCAGGGGACGCTGTGCTGCAGGGAACAATGTGGGTTGGCACTGACCAGTACCCCAGCGTGGCAGCAGGGAGCATTGTGCTGCAGCAGGGGCAGCAGCGGTTGGCACTGACCAGTGTCCCAGCGTGGCAGCAGGGAGCATTGTGCTGCAGCAGGGGCAGCAGCGGTTGGCACTGACCAGTGTCCCAGCATGGCAGCAGGGGGCACTGTGCAGCGGGGCGCAGAGGTGGTTGGCACTGACCAGTGTCCCAGCGTGGCAGCAGGGGGCGCTGTGCAGCGGGGCGCAGAGGTGGTTGGCACTGACCAGTGTCCCAGCGTGGCAGCAGGGGGCGCTGTGCTGCAGCAGGGGCAGCAATGGTTGGCACTGACCAGTGTCCCAGTGTGGCAGCAGGGGGCGCTGTGCTGCGGGGTGCAGAGGTGGTTGGCACTGACCAGTGTCCCAGCGTGGCAGCAGGGGGCACTGTGCAGTGGGGCGCAGAGGTGGTTGGCACTGACCAGTGTCCCAGCGTGGCAGCAGGGGGCGCTGTGCTGCAGCGGGGGCAGCAGTGGTTGCTACTGACCAGTGTCCCAGCGTGGCAGCAGGGGGCGCTGTGCAGCGGGGCGCAGAGGTGGTTGGCACTGACCAGTGTCCCAGCGTGGCAGCAGGGGGCGCTGTGCAGCGGGGCACAGAGGTGGTTGGCACTGACCAGTGTCCCAGCTTGGCAGCAGGGGGCGCTGTGCTGCAGCAGGGGCAGCAGCAGTTGGCACTGACCAGTGTCCCAGCGTGGCAGCAGGGGGCGCTGTGCAGCGGGGCACAGAGGTGGTTGGCACTGACCAGTGTCCCAGCGTGGCAGCAGGGGGCGCTGTGCTGCAGCGGGGGCAGCAGCAGTTGGCACTGACCAGTGTCCCAGCATGGCAGCAGGAGGCGCTGTGCTGCTGGAGGTGGCACCATCCAGGTGAGACACACAGCTCTGCAGTGGTAACCATCTGCAGCACAGGAGGCTCCTGGGGGCAAGGGCTTTGCCCTTGCAGCCGACCCAGCCTGCGCAGGGCTCTGGCCCGTCAGCTGAGCCACGCCCTGGTTGGGAGTGAGCCGGCAGGCAGCGCCGACGGGCCGTGCCGAGAGGCCAGGGTGCTGGGCGGGTCCGTGGAGAGCCACTGGTTCCTTCGCAGTTCGGGCTGGTACTGGACAACCAGGAAGGAAGGAGCATTTATGGGTCTCTGCTCCTCTCTCTCTCTGTGGCCTTTTCCCCCCTACCCCACCATCCCCCCCAGGTATGATCCAGGCCCTGGGCGGGTTTTTCACCTACTTTGTGATCTTGGCGGAGAACGGGTTCCTGCCGTCCACCCTGCTGGGCATCCGCCTGGACTGGGACGACCGCTCCAAAAACGACCTGGAGGACAGCTACGGGCAGGAGTGGGTGAGTACGGCCCCAGGGAGCCGGGGGCGGCGGGCAGGCGGGGCCCCCCACTTCTCCCGCTTCAGCATTCACAGAGCTCCCATCAGCCCCCCTCGCAGCCGGGGGACAGGGACTGGGGCGGCCTGTGTGGTGGGGGGGGGTGTCTTGCTGCCCGAGGGAGCCGGCCTGGAGCCAGCTGCCCTCCCTCGTGCCCCGTGTCCCGTTCCTGTCCCCGCAGACCTACGAGCAGCGCAAGGTGGTGGAGTTCACGTGCCACACGGCCTTCTTCGCCAGCATCGTGGTGGTGCAGTGGGCCGACCTTATCATCTGCAAGACCCGCAGGAACTCCGTCTTCCAGCAGGGCATGAAGTGAGTCCCAGCCCACCCCCCCGGTCCTGCACCCCCCTGCTCACACAGGACCTGCGGGACTTCTGGGGTGACAGGGGAGGGGAGGCTTGGCCATACCACAGGGTGGGGGCCTCAGTGTCCCAGGGGGAGCTGTGCTGCAGGAAGTGGAGTGGGAGGCTCAGCGGGGGGCTGTCCCCACCAAGCCAGTGCTGATGCCAGTGCCCCGGGGCAGTGCTGGGGGGAGGGGGTGCAGTGCTGCAGGGGGTGGGGTGGGAAGCTCAGGAAGGGGGGCTCTCCCATCTGAGCCAGTGCTGGGCCCAGTGCCCCAGGCGGAGGTGTGTTGCAGAGAGTGGAGGTGGGGGGCTCAGAAGGGCTTGCAGGTAGTGCTGGTCCCAGTGTGGCACTAGGGGGCGCTGTGCTGCTGGCCTGTCCATCGCTCAGATGAGCCGTAAACCAGTGGTTCTGCTCATGCCTCCTGGGTGGGCAAATTCTGGATCCCAGCTGGCTTTGCCCAGCCCCCTTCAGCACACACTGAACGCCCCCCACCCCTTAATCCTCCACCCATAGCCCTCTGTCCCTGGGACTCCTCGCACCTCTCCGCGGGCTGACACAGTCCTCTGGGGCCAGGGGGAGGGGAGGCTCGGGGCAGGGGGTATCAGGTTGCTGCCACCCCCGAGCCCCCATTTCCTGTGTTGTGTTCTTCTTCTCTCCAGGAACAAAATTCTGATTTTCGGTCTCCTCGAAGAGACGGCCTTGGCCGCCTTCCTGTCCTACTGCCCCGGCATGGGGGTGGCGCTGCGGATGTACCCGCTCAAGTGAGTGACACGTGGCCATGGGGCAGGGCCCTGAAGGGCACAGACAGCAGGGAGCTGCTGCCCCCCTCACGTGCCTTGGCCTGGCTCCCTTTCCCCAGCACAGGCACCGAGTGGCGCAATCCAGCCCCCACCCCCACAGGGTCTCCCCAGCAGCGTAGTCCCCAGTGCTCCCCCCCCACGCTACAGAGTCCCCCCAGTGGCGCAATCCCTAGGACTCCCCCCAACAGAATCCCCCCAGTGGCGCAGTCCCTAGCGCTCCCCCAAGCAGGGTCCCCTGGGTAGCACAGTCCCTAGGGCTCCCCCCGGCGGGATCCCCCCAGTGGCACAGTCCCTAGCGCTCGCCCTACTCAGGTTCCCCCCTGCTGCATGGTCCCTGGTGCTTTCCCCCACTCCCCCAGCAACAAAGATGCCACATTTATTATGATAACAATTTGATTTATGACCAAAAACTAATATCTTAATCCTTATACACACACATTATACCCAATACCTATACACACACACACATTCACACACACACACACCCATCAGACGTTCTGCAGCTGCTTGATAGTTACCAGTCCTGAATGTAGCTTGAGTTCGCGGCTTGGGTTCGTAGCTTGTGGCAGCGAACTGGCCAGGAAAGCCGGGCACAAGGACGAGCTGGGTCTCTGTTGGGCATGCACCGATGCCCTTCCATGTTGGCAGCAGAATGTTACCCTCCAAAGTCTCCCATCTCACCCATCCTTTTTGTAGGCTTTAGTTTGAATCCAGAGTCTATAGGTCTTGCTGTGTCACGCTGCCTCTGGGTTTGGTGACTGATCACCTGTCAATTGCAGAGGTGACTTTCAACCAGGGACCTGGCTTTGATCTTAGGGTGGACTCCTCTGACTTTGTTAGGGCTCTTGTCTGCATCTTCAGCCATTGGTGTTTGAACTCCATTTCATCAGGACAGGCTGGTGCTGGAGGTTGATTCCATCATTCATACATACCTTATTCACACATTTAACCTAAACTAATGAGATTATCGCAGGGTTTGCAAAAATGAAGGTTGGAGGAAGCTTTTCCAAAATGGAGTGAGCGTTTTAAACTGGGGTTTGAATTACAGTATGGCAAACAGTGAACAGAAGTTACAATGTAGGCAAGTGTAATGAATGGTGAACAGAAGTTACGATACTGAAACATGCAGCCGACGAAGTGGGTATTCGCCCACGAAAGCTCATGCTCCAAAACGTCTGTTAGTCTATAAGGTGCCACAAGACTCTTTGCTGCTGATACTGAAACAGAGCACGTCTCAGTGATTTAAGCAGGAATTGGATTGATAGTGAAACTTACAAAGGCAGCAGGCTTAACAACTGTGGCTCTTAACAAGCATCTTAATTGTTAATTAGCCAGTTATTGGGGTAACCGGTTTTTTGAATGAATGTTGTTTCATTCATAAAACTTTACTTATGAAGTTATATTAATAAAGAGAACAACTGAAAACAATTTCATTCATCAGTTCTACACCCCCAGCAGTGCAGTCCCTACTGCTCCCTGCCCAGGTCCCCCCACGGCACAGCCCCTAACACTCCCCCTGCTCCCCACAGGGTCACCTGGTGGTTCTGCGCCTTCCCCTACAGCCTGCTGATCTTCGTGTACGATGAAGTGCGGAAGCTGATCCTGCGGCGCTACCCTGGCGGTGAGCTCCTGCCCGCGCAGGCCCCCCTCCCTCCTGTCCACACCCCCATCCCCCGCGCAGTGCCACCCGCTCCCACCCACCCCCCACTCCCACTCTGCCACAGGGCTCCCCAGCTCCCTCCATTCCTGCTGCCCTGGGCCAGGGTTCGACCTGGTGCCTGGGAGGGGAAGGCAACAGGCCCTGCTGCCCTGGGGTTGGATCAGGGCCCGTGAGCTGCCCCCTGGCAGAGACGCTCCTGTGCCAAGCAGGGAATGGACGTCATGTCCCCCGCAGACCAGGCCCATGTCTGACCCGCTGGACCTCTCACCCTGCCCTGGCACCGCCACCCCCAGCCAGGTGCACCCCCTGGAGCCAGGGGCTCCGTCTCCGCCTGCTTCCCTGTTTGCTGGCACTGACAAGCTTCTCTCCCTTCCTTCCCCAGGCTGGGTGGAGAAGGAGACGTATTACTGAGCTGGGCTAGCCAGGCGGAGCCTCTCTCCACGTCGCTGCTCCGCCGAGGCCGCCTGGCACCACCGCAAACCTTAGAGCAGAATTGGGGGGGGGGAAGGGGGCATCAGCAGCACGCGCTGCCCTGTGTAGATCTAACACGTAGGCACTAACCCTGCCGGGACGAGGGGACGAGACCCCCTACCCCTGCCCTGGTAGCTAGGCAGGGAGGTAGGCGGAGCAGGCCTGACCCCAGTGGGCCCCTGCTGATTACCATGTGGGGAGGGGGGGTGACTTGATAAGACACAGAGACCCTGGATGGGCGTATGGGGGAGAGAAAGGAGCCAAGCTCTGGTGGGTCCCAGCCGGGCTCTGTGTAGCCAGCAGCCCTTGGCCAGAGAAAGAGGGAGGGAGTGTGGGGGGGCCCCTGGTGTGAGGATGAAAGGCACCCGCAGGTAGGGTGACCACCCGTCCCGAATCAGGCAGGACAGTCCCGAAATGCAGAGTTCAAGCCCCAGTCCGGGACTGAATGATTCCGGGACCGGCTCGGGCAGTGCCAGCCTCTTCCCGGTGGCGGGGGGCGGAGGTAAGCCTTAGCCCCCCATTGCCACAAGGCCCCGCCCTGATCCTCCCCCCCCCCCCCCCGAGGTCTCGCCACTGGCCAGGCTGGAAGCTGGAGCTGGGCCATAGTAAAGAGCCACCCAAGGAGCCCGGGCCCCTGTGGGGAGCCCCAGACCCTGCACATGCCCTGGGTGGCACACTCTGGGGGGCAGGGGCACAAGATGCTCTCAAGCACCCCAGCCCCCCACTCAAGGCAGGTGGAGGCTCTGGGGCTCCCTGGCTCTGGCTTCTGGCCTGGCCGGGGGCAGGGCCTTGAGGGGGGAGAAGAAGAGCAGGGGGCGGAGCCAAAGAAGGGGGCGGGGCTCCTGCATGTGTCCCACTTTTGCCTTTTGAAAAGGTGGTCACCCTCCCCCCAGGCCTGGTGCGTAAGGGCTCCCCACGGCTGCGAGCAGATCCCCAGCCCCCGCACTACACTGGTGCTGGGGGGGTGTTTGCTGGGGCAACACTGCCCTGGGTGGGGGTGGAGGGGCAGGGATCTGGTCACTGTTCTGGGCAGAGGGGAGGGTCCAGGGGGTCTGGTCACTGCCCTGGGCTGGAGGTGGAGGGGCAGAGGAGCCCCCAAAAGCAGGCACCTCCTATGTCGAAGACGTGCAATAAAAATAATTTAACCCCTTCCTGCCTCCGAGTTCCTTCAGCTCCACGTCTGCTTGGGAAGGAGGGACTGGAACGTGGGCCTTGGCCTCTGGTTCCATCACCTCTGCCTCTGGGCTAACGGGGAGCACGTCCTGCCCCCGCCCCTGAGCCTCTCGAGGGCAGCACGAGCGTGTCATGTTCCTTGGTACCAGAGTCCAGAGCTGGCCCGGCCTCAGAGCTGCTCACCCCAGCGGGGCTCAGATTCCCCCAGGAGGCCTGTTTCAATACAGGGTTGTACACATAGCGCTACCTAGTGGCTGAACAGTATCAGACAGTTTAACCTTCCATTATCTCTCCCCATTTTCAGTTCTACAGTCCCACCATTTACCACAGTTACCCTGCCACGCTCCCTTTGAAGTTCAGTACGGATCAGGCTGTTGAGTGTCTCTGAATCGTGCTGGTTTCCTAATTACAGAACGGGTCATCTGGCTGCTGGCCGGTAGTTACGACTGGCTCCAGAAGCGGCGCCAGGGTTTTTGCCGCCCTAGGCAGCTCCCTCCTCTGAGCATTCGGCGACGGGGGATCCTTCCACTCCGCGTCTTCGGGGCACTTTGGCAGCGGGTTCCAGAGCGAGTGAAGGACCCGCCGCCGAATTTCCACCGAAGACCCGGAGCAGAAGGACACACACACACACACCCCCCCCGCGGCCGAATTTCCGCCGAGGCCGCCCCGCAAACCCTGCCGCCCTAGGCGACCGCCTAGAGTGGCCCTGGCTGGCGCTGATTGGTTGGAATCCTTGTTCTGCATCTGCCAGCTGCAGCGTTTGCGCTGTTGATGGCTCTCTCTGAGGCGCAAACTGTCAATGCTGATGAGTGCTGCTGAACTCTCCACTGTCGGTCTCGATCACATATGATCTGGATCCTGAATTCGTTTTCTGTAGGAAGGTCTCGTAGGTCTCGACCACGGTAGTTTACCATCCCTACTATACCTCTCAGTTCTGGTACGTTCAATTCTCAAATTGCTTTTACTTTCTCAGGGCTAGGACTGATTCCATCTTGTCAGTCCCAAAAACTCAGTTTGGGTGGGGGTGAAGCTGGCAGGGGGTAGAGGTGAGGGTTGGTGGGGATGGCAGGTAGATGGGGGAAGTGGGTAGGGGGTGAGGGCTGGAGGGGATGTGGGTGATGAGGGAGGAATGACGGTGTGAGTGATGGGGTAGGTGTGTGGGATGACAGGAGTCAGGGGGTGGGGCTCCCCCCTGCCAGGTGTTGCTCTTGACCCCTTCTGCTCCCGTTCTCTCCCCCCAGCACCCCCTCCCCTGGGAGCAGCCCCACCCATGCCCCTGCCGTGAGGGGCAAACACTGGGGGCCGTGTGCCCATCGGGCTCTGCAATGCAGCTCCCACCCTTCACCCCATGGCTCCGGCAGCATCGATCCCACCCTGGCAGCGGCGCCCCCGTTGGCCGGCAGGTGATGCCGCTGCCCGAGCGCTGGCGCTGGTAAGAGGACCTGGGCCGGCAATGTAAAAATAAGCCCCTGGGTCAGCAGAAAGAGCTGAAACCCATCGCGCCCGCTGCCAGGGCCCAGGCATTTCGCACTGATTAAAATACGAGCAGCTGCTGGGCTATAAATAGGGCCAGGGCATAGCTTGCCTTAAAGACCAGCGCTCCCAACAGTGAGAGGTTCGCCACCCGCCCACGCCACCTGTCCACAGGCAGTCACAGTGGGGCACCTGGCATTCCCTTCCCCGACTAGCGCTGCCCCGGAGCCCGAGGGGGTGGTCGAGGCTCCTGCAAGGTCTGCAAAGCCAGAAGTCCTGCACGTGCGCGCTAAATCATGGCCGTGGCTGAGGTCAGTTTGCACATGGCAGGGGTGCAAAGCCGTGGCCAGTGCATGGAAGGCCAAGGGAAACATGGAAGCCCATTTGAACAGGCCAGTGATGGCAGGGGCATGAGTTGAGCAGTGTGACCCTGTCAGAGAAAAATCAGCCGTTTGCCCGGCTCGCCCTCCCTCCCGCAGAGGGTCCGGTCTCACCAGAGCAGCCCAGATGTTATCACATCCAGAAATGGCCCCACAGCAAGCCACAGACGTCGCCATTATACATGGAAGGCCTCGTGCTAACGTTGGCACTGCAGACTGAGCGATGGAGGGGGCTTTTGTGGCAAAGGCACCAGGCTGGCACCCAGGAGATCAAGGTTCAATTGCTGCCTCTGCCACAGACGCTGTGTGTGATCTTCCCACTGGAGCTAAGCGTGTGGCCTCTCTCCAGCCCTTTGCCAAGGGCTATGGCCGTCTCTGTTGAGAGGCAGCAGCTATAGGAACAGAAGTGCCCCGTTAGACGGGAGGGAACAACGGTTTTAAATTGAGCTGAGAAACTAGCATGAGCAATAGCCCCAAAGCGAGTGAGAGGAAGCAGAGTTACTGCGTTACCCTTACAGTGACCCTTGGCAATAGCAACGTTATCTCCTTTAACCCAGCGGGGATTAGACCCACCTTGGTCCCATTGTAGCTTTGATCCCAGTGCTCCAGGGTGTGAGAGCCCCGGTGGAACAGCTCCACCAGGAGAGCTCAAGAGCGCTGCCCCCAGACGTCCCGTAGTCCTGTGGTGAGGGCTGCATTCGGGGAGAGCCAAGTTCAGTCTTGGCTCTGCCATCTTCACATTGGGCAAAGGGGGGATTTGAACCGGCACCTCCCAATCCTGGCTGGGTGCTCCACGCACTGAACTAAAGGATATAAGGGGAAGGCAGGTGTCATAGAATCATAGAATATCAGGGTTGGAAGGGACCTTACGAGGTCATCTAGTCCAACCCCCTGCTCAAAGCAGGACCAACCCCCAACTAAATCATTCCAGCCAGGGCTTTGTCAAGCTGGGCCTTAAAAACCTCTAAGGATGGAGATTCCACCACCTCCCTGGGTAACCCATTCCAGTGCTTCACCACCCTTCTAGTGAAATAGTGTTTCCTAATATCCAACCTAGACCTCCCCCACTGCAACTTGAGACCATTACTCCTTGTTCTGTCCTCTGCTACCACTGAGAACAGCCTAGATCCATCCTCTTTGGAACCCCCTTTCAGGTAGTTGAAAGCAGCTATCAAATCCCCCCTCATTCTTCTCTTCTGCAGACTAAACAATCCCAGTTCCCTCAGCCTCTCCTCATAAGTCATGTGCTCCAGCCCCCTAATCATTTTTGTTGCCCTCCGCTGGACTCTCTCCAATTTTTCCACATCCTTCTTGTAGTGTGGGGCCCAAAACTGGACACAGGACTCCAGATGAGGCCTCACCAATGTCGAATAGAGGGGAATGATCACGTCCCTCGATCTGCTGGCAATGCCCCTACTTATACAGCCCAAAATGCCATTAGCCTTCTTGGCAACGAGGGCACACTGTTGACTCATATCCAGCTTCTCGTCCACTGTAACCCCTAAGTCCTTTTCTGCAGAACTGCTTCCTAGCCATTCGGTCCCTAGTCTGTAGCAGTGAATGGGATTCTTCCGTCCTAAGTGCAGGACTCTGCACTTGTCCTTGTTGAACTTCATCAGGTTTCTTTTGGCCCAATCCTCTAATTTGTCTAGGTCCCTCTGTATCCTGTCCCTACCCTCCTGTGGCTCTTCTGTGGGGTTTCAATGTGCTCAGAGCATGTCTAGCAGATCGCTCCTCCCAGGGCTGCTTAGTTTGTGAATCCCACTGGGGCTCGAAAATGAGTTAGGTGCTTGGGTGATGTCAGGATCCAGGCATCTCTGCGTGGGTCCAACCACCCAAATGTAGGTGCCTGAGGGACTTTAATGGTGGAAATTCAGGCACCGAGGGACTTTAAGCCCCGATAGGATCAGGAAGCAGCTGAGTGGGGAGTTGTTAATGCCAGTGGTGCCTAAATGTTGGAATGAAGCATTAGGCACTTACATCCCCTTTGCAAATCGCGCCCCTTGGCGCTTTAGAAATTCCCACGAGGTGCCCATCTGCATTTCTAGGCACCTAAACCCCTCTGACATGTGGCCAGAGTTACCAGTTCTGAGTGATTTGGTTTTTTTGAATATCCTTAAAGAGCAAGACAAGCA
Source organism: Mauremys mutica (assembly GCF_020497125.1). NCBI lineage: Eukaryota > Metazoa > Chordata > Testudines > Geoemydidae > Mauremys > Mauremys mutica. The sequence continues at coordinate 20,403,646 of NC_059088.1, read as the reverse complement.
ACATGAAGCTGGTGAATTAAAAGCAGAGACCCCTCATCTCTGTGTGTGGGGAAGAAAAACTTGGCGATTGCCTTGAATGGACACCCCAATTCACCCCAATTTCCCCAGCTGACTTTGGCTCTTTGATTACTTTTGGACTCTTTGTACACAATGACAGGCTAGTCAGTTTCACTTCCTGGTTCTCAGCCAAAAGGTGTTGGGTTTGGGTCTCCAATCCAGCAGGGAAAGTGTTCCAGTGAAAACCACACCATGGTTTTCACTGAAAGTTGTCCCTGAAAATCCACACTACATTTCCTCTCCCCCTTTTGGCTTGATATCCCCCTCCCCCCCGCCCCCTTCACAAATAAAAACCTGACAGTTTGACAGGCCTGCGCCTAAATGATCATTTAACCCTTTCAATGCTTTTTAAAAGAGCAAGGAAAAATGCTTGGGCATGCAAGCTGCAGTGGAAAGAATCCCTGGGCCCTTTGAAATCGGCAGGGTTCCAGAAATGCCCACCCTTTTTCCGCTCCCCATGATGGCAATAATAACGCATTGCATTTCTATTGCACCTTTGGCCTTAGTGGAGTCCGGATCAGTCACTTCTCGGATCACGGAAATGCAGCCACCTCTGGGGTGGGAATGCAACAGTGCTGCACATCATCTTAGGACAGGGTGACCAGATGCAAGTGTGAAAAATCGGGTTGGGGGTAGGGGGTAATAGGAGTTTATATAAGAAAAAGCCCCAAATATTGGGACTGTCCCTATAAAATCAGGGCATTTGGTCACCCTATCTTAGGACAGGGAGGGAAGAAGAAACCACCTGTATCCAGCTGAAACTGCAGGGGGCGCTAGGGAGACAGAATGGAATTACCCCAGGCAGATTTGGAGTCAATGCCACAGCTCTTGGGAAAAGTGCTCTGAGATCTTTAGAGACCACAGCAGGTCGGAACAGCCAGACACAGCCCTCACTCTGCTCCCTGCAGCCCGCAGTGCGGCACTGGAACATTGGAGTCACTGCTGACTGTGAGGGGAGAGCTCCCCCTACTGGCCTTCCTGCCCAGGGCCGGCTTTAAGCCGATTCACCCGATTCCCCGGAATCGGGCCCCGCGCCGGGTGTCTTCGGCGGCAGGGGCTTCGCTCCAGGGGTCTTCGGCGGCATTTCGGCAGCAGGGGGTCCTTCGGTGCCGCGGAAAACCCGGAGTGGACGCCCCGCCGCCGAGTATTCTAATCGGGCCCCGCGGGTCATAAAGCCGGCCCTGTTCCTGCCCCCTGGGGCATTGGGTCAGCACTGCCTGAGAGGGGAGAAAACCTTGCCCCACAGCGTCCCCTAGCACCCTACTGGGGCATTGGGGCCAGGCCTGACTCAGAAGGGACACGGCCTTGCCAACCGCAAGAGTTCAAAAGGCATGAATCTGACTTCAAAAAATAGTGAGATTGGCCCCGAAAACATGACTTTGAAAAAGATTAAATGGTGAGTATTAGTCTGTTCTCTGACCCTGAACCTTCCCTAATCCTAACCCCCAACAGCCGCATAGCAATTCTGTGCCCCAGACCCACCTCTCTGCCCCTTGCCCCTGTTCCTCCTGCAGCTGTGAGGCTCTTTGCTGTGGGGAAGGGGGCAGCTCCAGCAGGGGGTACTATCCCCCCGGTAGGGGGCAGGGCTGAGCTGCTGGGCTCTTTTGGCTCCTTCTAGCCCCTTCTCCACTCAAATTTTTATGTCAGTCCCTGGGGTGGGGGGAGCTCCAGCTTTCTACAGCAGTAGCTGTTGGGGTGGGGGGTGATCTATGTTCTGTTAAATGTCAAAAAATGTTGTGAACACAGAGTTAAGGTTGCCTGGGGGGTAGTTCATGCCCTTCCAGACTAGCAAGATCAGGAAAACTCAAAAGTTCAGAAAGCCAGGATTTGGAAATACAGTGTGAAGGCAACATCCATATCAGCTTAACTCTGCCCCTTAGAGCTGGCAAAAATTAGCTGCAGACTGCAATGCTGTGTCCCTTCTGAGTCAGGCCTGGCCCCAGTAAGGTGCTAGGGGTTGCTGTGCTGCAAGGTGTGGGGCAAGTGCTCAGGAGGAGGTTTTCTCCCCTCCTACTGAACCCTGCTCCGCTCCTTGCAGTACAGGGCTCCCTACTGAACCCTGCTCCTCTTCTTGCAGCACAGCGCTCCCTACTGAACCCTGCTCCTCTCCTTGCAGCACAGCGCTCCCTACTGAACCCTGCTCCTCTCCTTGCAGCACAGCGCTCCCTACTGAACCCTGCTCTGCTCCTTGCAGTACAGCGCCCCCTACTGAACCCTGCTCCTCTCCTTGCAGCACAGCACCCCCTACTGAACCCTGCTCCGCTCCTTGCAGCACAGCGCCCCCTACTGAACCCTGCTCCGCTCCTTGCAGCACAGCACCCCCTACTGAACCCTGCTCCGCTCCTTGCAGCACAGCGCTCCCTACTGAACCCTGCTCCTCTCCTTGCATCACAGCGCCCCCTACTGAACCCTGCTCCTCTCCTTGCAGCACAGCACCCCCTACTGAACCCTGCTCCGCTCCTTGCAGCACAACGCCCCCTACTGAACCCTGCTCCTCTCCTTGCAGCACAGGGCTCCCTACCATGTCACCACCCTGCCCCCTGCAGCACCGTGCCCTTACCGAGCCCCCACCCCACCCTCTGCATTGCAGAGCCCCCTGCAGAGCCCTGGCCCTGCTCCCTGCAGCACAGCGCCCCCTGCTGAATTCTCACCCACTCCCTGCAGCACAGCTCTCCCTACTGAGCCCCCGCACCCTGCAGTACAACACTACCTACTGAGCCCACAGCACCCCTCCCTGCAGCACAGCGCTCTACCATGTCCCCACCCTGCCCCCTGCGGCACAGCACCCCCTATTCCTCCCTGCAGTGCGGCACCTCCTAGCACCATGCTGGGCCATGTGGGGTCAGTACTGACTGTGAGGGGATAGGGCCCCCTTCTGGTTCACACACTGCCTGCCAGGGGCGGCTCTATGTATTTTGCCACCCCAAGCACGGCATTCAGGCGACTTTCGGCGGCGCGCCTGCAGGAGGTCCGCCGGTAACACGGATTCGGCAGCATGCCTGCAGGAGGTCCGCCAGTCCTGCGCCAATGGCTGCCGAATTGCCGCTGAAACCGCGGGACTAGCAGACCTCTCATAGGCGCGCCACCGAAAGCTGCCTGCCTGCCGCCCTCACAGCGACCAGCAGCACGCCCCCCGCGGCTTGCCGCCCCAGGCACGTGCTTTGTGCGCTGGTGCCTGGAGCCTCCCCTGCTGCCTGCATCACCCAGATGTTCCTTGGGGGCTCAAATCTATTTGTCCAAGGTGGTCAGGGAGGATCCCAGCACAGGGCAACCCAGCCCCAGAATCAGTTGGATGGGGACCCCAGAGTTCACAGCTGTGACTCCCACTTGAACCTGACCTGTGGCTCCTAAAAGACTCCTTGGCCATGGGAGATGGAGGTGGGTCGACACGCTCCAGACCCAGCCGATATTTCCCAGCCATGGAACCACCTGGGATGACTCTGCCCGGCAGCCAGCTGGCTCCTTGGCATAGAGCAGAGTGGTGAGATCAGAGCTGCCATACAGGGCCTGCGACCAGGCAGCGGGGGGAGGGGGGGGGGCTTCACTCTCCCTCATCAGTCAACTAACAGAGTCCCCCACCTGGCTGGTGGCGATAGGGGGCTGGGCAGGGGATCAGGATTATAAATCCCTGTGGGGGTGGGGGGAAAAGGCTGATGCTACCATCTCCCCTCCCTGCTACACATCTCCTTCCCTACTAAGTATATATGGGGGGGGGGGGCGTGGTTCATGGCAAAATAACTGGGGACCCTTAGGAGTGAGATCATGCCTGGCTCAGGAGAAACAGCTGTGTCTAATGCTTATTGCAGAGGGTCGGGAGCCAGGATGCTTGGGTTCTGTTTCTGGCTCTGGGTGTGAGGTGAGGTCTTGTGGGCAGGGGGCTGGGAGTCAGGACTCCTGGGTTCTATTTCCAGGCTGTGAAGGGCCTGACGAGTTGCTCACAGACCCTCTGGCTTCTGCCTCCAGCTGGGACTGAGGGCTGCAGAATGGAGGAAATTCTCTCACTTGGGGGGGAGCTATGCAACCCCCCCGCAGTAGACAGGTTGCTTGGCTCTGGTTCCTTCCCCTCCCAGCATTCCAGCTGCGCAGACTGGGGGCTGCTGACTCCAGCAAACCCAAAATAGAGAGTCAGAGAGAGAGAGAGGGAGGTGGGGGAGGGCCTCCTAAGGAGGCTGAGAGGTTTTGGGCACTGCTCAGGTTTCACTTGCAGGGGGGGTGAGGTGGTTAAATATCCACCATGGTTTAAAAATAAGGAGGCCCAGACTCAGGGTCATTCGAAACCAGAGCCAGCACCTCAGGGCTGGGCAGTGGGGTGGGGGTGCTGCCAGGGGCCTAGGAGGAAGGATTGAGGTGCTAAGGAGCAGTTGCCAGGCTGGAGGAAGTAAGAGGGGCACCCCCCATCTCTCTGTCTCTGCAACCAGCTTTGAACAGATTAAATGCTCATCCCCAGACAGACTCCTCCCACTCCGATGCCCCCCCATCCCAATTCCTTGTGACTCTCCCCATCCAGCACCCCAACCCTCCCCCGATCCCCTGTGGCTCCCCACATCCCTCCTGATTCCTCTGGCCACCTCCAAAACAAAGTTCACTTGTCACACATGTGGTTCTGGCCACGCGTGGCCTCGGTGTGGACCATGGGTGCTTTTTACAGCTTGGCTCACACAATCTCAGAGCAACACGTGCCGACTGCATGCAGGACACACCCCAAAGTCACGCATGTAATCGCATGCAATGACATGTAAATGATGTGAGGCACCGATGAACCACGTGTGACCCTTGCCGAGGTCACGTGTTCCATCAACGGCACAAACATGCGACGTGAGCCATGTACGTGAATCCACATGAGACATATCGGTGCCACTTTTCAAAGCTGTCACTGACCCATCAGACATGTCCCAGCTGCAGGAAGCTCACGTGAGGCACATCATTGCCATGCATCTGACGCATGAGCCACACGTGAATCCCGGAGGAGCCACACCAAGGCCAAGCTGGCCCATGGGGCTCAAATGTTAAACAACGAGGTGGCCGCAAAACACGTCCAAGCAGCACTGGGGTCATATGTGTGACGTCAGAGGCCTCATCTTCATTGCTTCACAGAGGTTAAAGCAGACGGGACATTAGGTCATCCAGCCTGGCCTCCTGCATCACACAGGCCAGAAAACTTCCCTCAGGTACGTCTGGACTGAACCCAATAGCCTGTATCTGGCTACAGCATGTCTCAGAACAGTCTCCAGGTGGGACAGGAAGCCATCAAGACATATGGATCCACCACTTACTTCCTGGGGGCATCTGTTGCCGTGGTTACCCACCTTCACCATTCTATATTTGGGCCTAATTTCCAACTGGAATTTGTCCAGCTTCAGCTTCCAGCTATTGGGTCATGGGCTGGCCTTACCGAGGCGAACTGAGGCACCCGCCTCAGGTGCCAGACTGTGGGGGGCGCCACTAGGACCCAGAGTGTAGAAAACTGTGTCTGCTGCTGGTGCATATCACTGGTGCATCTCTCTGCTCTAGATGCACAGAGATGGTGGCGTGCTGGGCTGAAGGAAGGAGGGCACAAGAGACATAACAGGTAGGCAGGAGAAAAGGTGAGAGGGGATATCAGAAAGCAGCAGGAGCTGCAGGGAGAGAGAGGAGGAGGAGCCTCTTATGTACCTCTCTAGCACCCCCAGGAACGTGGACTGATTAACACCAGCTTCTCAGGGAGCTTCCTGTTTCCTGCTGCTTCCCTGAACCCACTTGCGGAGAACAGGCAGTCAACTGAAGTAGTAGGAGCCAGTTAGGCCCTTAAGACGCTGATATCTTCCCTCACTCAGACCCTGCTAGCAGCCTGCTCATTTGTCCCCTTCAATTGAGTGTTGAGAGCCACTACAGCTGGCACAGAACAGCAGTCATGAGTGAAAGAAGAAAATGCCCCTTTGGGGTAGGGTGACCAGATGTCCCGATTTTATAGGGAGAGTCCTGATTTTGAGGTCTTTTTCTTATATAGGCTCCTATTATCCCCCACCCCCTGTCCTGATTTTTCACAGTTGCTGTCTGGTCACCCTACCTGGGGCAGCTTTCAGAAAAAGAAAGAGAGCAAAGGAAGCTTTTCTATTTAAGCAGGAAGGAGCTCTCCTGAGATACATAGACACAAATGTTCTAGGGTGACCAGACAGCAAGTATGAAAAATCAGGATGGGAGTGGGGGGGGCGGGTAATAGGCGCCTGTATAAGATAAAGCCCCAAAAATTGGGATATCTGGTCACCCTAAAATGTTCACACTGAGCCTTCCAGCCCCAGTGAGGATGCGAGTAGTGAGGAGATGTCTGATCTTCCAGTTAGTCAGAGTGCAGGTGACCTGGCAGCTACTGCAGCATCCATATCTCCATCTCAAATAGATGTAACCATGCACATTCCTGAAGAAAAGTGTAGATCAGAGAAGGGTGTGGTGGTGGCACAAGAAACAGCTGCTGCTGAGTCTAGATGATCCAGGACTGTGGACCCACTTGAGCAGTAGCCTGAGGGACTTCCTTGTACTGCACTGGCCACAGCAAGTGAAAAACTTCATGTTCCCTAAAGACAATGAAAATCGAAGTTTCCATCCAACACATTCCTGGTGTGAAATCCCCAATGGGGACAAAGTGGAGAGGCCATGGCTTATGTACTCAAAAACCCAGAATGCTGCATACTGTTTTTGTTGCAAACTCTTCCAGTCTAATGTTCCAGCCACATTGGGTTTTACAGAAACAAAAGACTGGAAGAATCTGGGTAGAAATCTGTCATGCCATGAGAAGGCAGCAAATCATCAGAGAGCATTTCATAGGTGAAAGAGCTTGAGATGAGACTACGGTTAAAGGCTGCCATAGATGATCAGCATCAAGAGAAGATTGCATCAGAGTCTCTTTACTGGCAAAATGTTCTGAAAAGGCTCATTGCCATTGTGAGAATGCTTGCTACCCAAAACCTAGCACTGTGTGGCACTTCAGATCAGCTGTATGTGCCAAACAATGGAAACTTCCTTAAAATTGTGGAGCTGATGGCTGAGTTTGATGCTGTACTCCAGGAACATCTAAGAAGAGTCACCACCCAAGAAATGTACACACACCACTACCTTGGAAAAACAATTCAAAATGAGATCATATAGTTACTGCCAACAAAAGTCAAACAGAAGATTGTGGCAGATCTGAAGTCAGCAAGATATTACTCTGTTATTCTGGACTGCACACCTGACATCAGCCATACGAAACAAATGACTCTAATGGTGCATTTTGTAACAAAAACAGAACCTAGTGAAAATGTCCCTGCAATGGTGACTGTCAGAGAGCATTTTCTAGAATTTATTGACATTGATGATACTACAGGAGCTAGTATGAGAAATGTGCTTCTTAAAAAGCTGGAAGATACGGGAATTGCGATAGCTGACATGAGAGGTCAGGGCTACGATAATGGTGCCAACATGAGAGGAAAGAACCGAGGAGTGCAGACACAGATCCAAGAGTTAAACCCTCAAGCTTTTTTTGTCCCATGCAGTTCTCATTCATTGAACTTGGTGGTCAATGATGCAGCATCAGCTTCTAGTGAAGCTGCTGAATTTTTTAATGTAATTCAAAGCATCTATGTATTTTTCTCTGCATCAACTCATCGATGGCAAATTTTGAAGAAACATCTGGGAACATCCTCTCTGACACATGGCTGCTACTCTGAAACCTGAAACCATTGAGTGCCACACGAGGGGAAAGTTGAGTGAAGGCGATAAAGCCTATCAAACACCAAACTGGGAGGATAGATGATGTCATAGTTGCCATTATGGAGGATAATGCTATGACAGGAACTGTTCATGGGAGAACAGTGGCAGAGGGAAATGGAATCACGGGAAACATACGTAACTTCAAATTTCTGTGTGGCTTAGTGTTGTGGCATGACATACTGTTTGAAATAAATGTTGTAAGCAAGAGACTCCAAGGTGTTGACCTTGATATATCTGGAGCAATGGCACAACTGGACAAAGCAAAGTCATACCTACAGTCTTACTGGTCAGATGAGGGATTTCAAAACGTTCTGAAGAGTGCACAGAAGCTGGCAGAGAAACTTCACACTGAAGCTATTTTCCCACAAGAGTCACCGAAGAAGAAGGCATTTTGATTACGAGGCACAGGATAATCCCATGAGAGACCCCAAACAACACTTCAAAGTTGAATTCTTTAACCAGGTGCTAGATTGTGCAATATAGTCAGTTGAAGAACGTTTCATGCAGCTCAAGGAACAGAGCAGTATATTTGGGATGTTGTATGATATTCCAAAACTCCTCGCTATACCTGAAGAAGACCTACACCAGCAATGCAGGGCACTAGAGACAGTGCTGGCACATGATGACATGTGTGATATTGATGCGAGTGATTTAAGTGATGAACTGAAAGCCCTTTCAAGATACATTTCAGCAGGATCAACTCCAAAGGCTGTTCTGGAACATATGTGCACAAATAAGATGAGCATCCGCTTTCAAAATGCTTTTGTTTGCTCTGCACATACTTCTAACACTTTCTGTAACTGTTGCGAGTGGCAAATGAGGGGGAGAGATAGCTCAGTGGTTTGAGCATTGGCCTGCTAAACCCAGGGTTATGAATTCAATCCTTGAGAGGGCCATGTGGGGATTAGCCCTGCTTTGAGCAGGGAGCTGGACTAGATGATCTCTTGAGGTCCTTTCCAACCCTAATAATCTATGATTCTCCACACTGGAGTTAATAAAAACACATCTATGCTCCACAAGGACACCTTGCAACCATCTCAATAGAGCATGAGCTGACCCAGACTGTGGACTTTCAGGAAGCAGAAGCACTTCAAATCTTTACAACCAAGAAAGCACCACTTTGGTTATTCAAACAGATAAAAATGCCAGTTTACTATACAGACAAGAAAAGTTACCTTTGCTATTCAGACATTTGAAAGTTAAGTGTTACTTAAAATTTTTGAACAAGGCATTTTACATTGTTAGTTCTCCTTTCTTGGGGTAGGTAGCAGAGCAGTACCATGAGAGGAGTAGAACAGGAAGAAGGCAGAATTGAGACCTTTCAAAGTTTTGGCCCAAGCGAGGGGTCACAGGGGCATCATTTGAGCTCCCCGCCCCAGGTACCAAAATGTTGTGGGCTGGCCCTGCATGTTCTTCTGCATTTCTCCACTCGATCAAAGAGCCCCTCAGGATTTGCTGGTTTCTCCCCGTGAGGGCACCTTATATACGGCGATCAAGTCCCCTCTCAATCTGCTGTGTGATGGACCAGTGTTTCTCAACCCTGGGTACATTGTAACTCGTGGGGTACGCAGAGGTCTTCCGGGGGCACATCAACTCATCTAGCTATTTGTCTAGTTTTACAACAGTGACATAAAAAGCACTAGCAAAGTCAGTACAAACCACAATTTCACACAGACAAAATGCGAACATCAGCAATTGTTCAGTAGCAGTGCGGCTGTGACACTTGTGTACTTTTATGCCTGATTTTGTAAGCAAGCCGTTTTTAAGTGAGCTGAAACTTGGGGGTCCGCAGGACAAATCAGCTTCCTGGAAGGGGTGCACTAGTCTGGAAAAGTTGAGAGCCACTGAGCTGGGGCAGTGATATTCAGACCTCAGTGGTTCAGGAACCAAATTAGCAATCAGCATTACCCAAAAGAGCCAGAGGAATGTGAATTCATTGTTTCCTTTACTCTCTTTATATATATATATATTATACTGTATATATTATCCTCACAGCAAAATGACTGGCCAAGTATTATTATTTTATCAACTCTGATTGGTTACTAACATAGTAAAAGCATCCTGATTGGTTAATAACGTAGATTGGTTAATAGTCACATCACACAGAGGTTTCACATCCTGTGCTGGAAAGAGCTGCAGGAGCCACGTTAAAGAGCCACGTGCAGCTCACGACTCCCTGTCCAAGTGTCACGGAGCTATACCGATTGAGTCCCTCGAGATGGGGAGAAGGGCAGAAGCCCTGGGTGGTTCTGTGCCCTGGGATCTCAGGGCACCCGGCCGCCTCAGGCCGTCTCCCTGTGCACAGGGGAAAGAGATGAGACTGGGGGGCTTCCGGAGGGGGAAACCCAGAGCAGGCTGGGGTGGCCAGCAGGAGCTGGGGGAGCCAGGGCAGGCAGGGGTTAAAGTGAGGGGCTGCAGGGGGGATGCAGCTGAGAGCGGGCGAGGGCGGGTAAGCAGCCCATTCAGCCCCACACCTCCTCCTCTCGGGTGCTGCTGGGCACGCTCCCCCTCTCGCTTCACCCCTGGCACCCCGTGTGTTGCCCAGCAGAGCAGAACTGGCTTTACTCCTCTTCCCAGCCACAGGCTCCAAGCGAAATCACGCTGTGACTCAGTGGCAGGGCTGGGGCTAGAACTACCCCTGAGGGCATTCTGCCCCAAAGCAAAAATTTAAAATCTGCGCTCAAGATTTTAAAATTCTGCAAATTTTATTCATCAAATAAATGCGGAGGCTCCAGCATGGCAGTGGGGAGCACAGGCCACTGGCTGCACGGAGATGGGAGTCACTCTGCAGCTCCACCCGCCCCAAGCACGGACTCAGCAGTGAGGCTGAACCCAACCCTGCCAACCCAAGGACGGGGCCTGCCCCAGAAACACCCTGTGGCTCCGCCCCTCCGTGCCAGGTGCACCAGGTGTGGGCAGGCAGGCTCAGCAAGGCAGGATCCAAGTGTGGAGGGGCTTCGTGTGCGGGGATCCAGGTGGGGGTTGAGAGGGTTCTGTGTGGGGCAATCTGGGTGCGAGTGGCTCAGTGCGGGATCCGAGTGCGGGGAGGATCTGGATGTGCAGGGGCTTGTTGGGGGGTTCTAGGTGCAATGGTAATGGGACTCTGCGGGGGGGGTCAGGTGAAGATGATTGGGGCTCATCGGGGGGGCTGGGTGTGGAGGGTTCAGTGGGGAGGGCCCAGATGCTGGGGAAGTGGGGCTAAGTGGGGTGGGGATCCAGGTGTAGGTGGCTCGTTGAGGTGGTCCAGGTGCAGGGAGAGTGGGGCTCAGCACGGGGGTTCTGGATGCAGGGACGGGGGTGAGGATCAGAGGGAGAGTCTAGCTATGAGGGGGTCTGGATGCACAGGGGTTAGGCAGATAGGGGACCAGATCCCCATATAGTGATCCGTCCCCCTGCAGCTGAGGAGCGATGGGTGCAGGAAACGGGCAGGGAAGGGGGAATTTTCAGAGCTTCCTTCAGCCTGGGGAGAAATCTGGGTGTGGGTCTGACCCAGCCCCGGATGCAGTACAGGGGAAGAGGAAGTCCCGTCCTCCCCAGCCCAGCCAGGACTAGCAGCTGAGCCTGGGGCAGGGTAGGAGCCACCAGCCGGGTCTTCCCCAGTCCTGCCTCCTGCCCCACAGTAATTTACCTCTCTGCCAGCTGCCTTGGGCACCCAAAACATACTTCTGGGGAAAGTCACATGACTGCTCTTGTGGCTTCCCTTTGCTTCTCTGCCAGAAAGTCATTTTTCTGTGGGGAAGCAAAGAAATCTGCGGGGGACATGAATTTTGCACATCCGCAGTGGTGCAGAATTCCCCCAGGAATATAGAACCCAGGAGTCCTGACTCTCAGCCCTTCCCCCTGTTCTATCCACCAGACCTCACTCCCATCTCAGAGCTGGGAATAGAACCCAGGAATCCTAATGTCCAGCCCTGCCCCAGCCGATGTAACCTCTAGACCCCACTCCCCTCCCAGACCCAGAACCCAGGAGTCCTGATTCCCCACCCCTTGCTCCTCTAACGGTTTAAACAGCACAGAGTCAGTTGGACAGCAGAAGTGCCCTGCTGCAGGAGACAAAAATCTTCATAAAATCCTGAGCAATAAAAATGAGAATCTGAGACTGTTCAGCCTTGGCCCCATACAGCAGTCACTGCCCCTCGGTCTCTGCTCTGTTCTGGGTGTGAGGGAGTGGGTCAGGCCAGCACTACGCCTGAGCGGCAGGAGCCTGGAGCACATAGCAGCACTGTCGGCACACGGCACAGCCTCGGCTCTCGGCACCTGCGAGATCCGGGCTCGTCATACAGCAGGAGGCACGGGCTGGTCCTCGGGGAGCAGACGTGGGTCCCCAAGACTGGGTCTGGTGCCTCACTTCACAGGGGCATGCTCAGCTTCCTAGCTCATCCTGGGGGCAAAGCCACAGACAGACAGATAGAGGGGTATGTATGAGGATAGGGGACATGTAACCCCCTTGGGAGTCTGCCAGCTCTTGAAAAGCTTGGGCCGTTCCACAGGGGAGGGCGCTACAGATAGCTAGATAGATGCATACTAGAGATCGATGCATGGATGGATGGATAGATGGATAGAGGGCCAGACAAGGATACCAGGAGTGGATGGATGGATGGCCAACGGGGATACCAGGGGTGGATGGATGGATGGCCAACGGGGATACCAGGGGTGGATGGATGGATGGCCAATGGGGATACCAGGGGTGGATGGATGGATGGCCATACAGGGATACCAGGAGTGGATGGATGGGTGGCTAATCAGGGGTGTTGTTAGATGTTCGGCTGCATGTATGTGTTCTCCCTGTGTGCTGCCCCAGCTCTGCGCAGACAGCCGGCACAGCCGACCTTGAGCGAAACGCCCAATGACCATAAGATCTGTTAAGGTACGAAGGCACCAGGCTAGGTTTATTGTCAACGGAGAACACCTTCTACGAGGATACTAAGATATGTATGTCCATGACAATGGACGCAGCTCAGTGAATGGCAGCACTTTCCATTCCCCCCTCGGCTGGACAAAGATACTTCCTCTGAGATACATCTTTATACCCTGATACAAACAAGTTACGTACTGCCTCTGACATAGTCACTGCCCTCTGGACATGGCTAGTTATCACCTGTCTCCTTGTACAAGTTGGTTTGATCAAAACATTTCTATTTATTACACTGTCATCCTGACCTTGTCTTTTAGAAGGGGTCAGTGTGTTCCTGTTATCTCTGGGAAATGTTTTTGAACCATTCTTAATATCAGGATGTTCTGGTACCACTCTTCTGAAATGTGTTTGCGTTAGTGGTCTGTGACTAGCACTCCTTAGGAATGTGTATTTCTGCAAGATCGGCCCTGTGCTTGCCAGGTTCTGTGAACCTGCAAGCAGGCAGAGCCTGACATTTGCTCACAGCCTGACTTTTGCTAACTTTGATTTACATCAGCAAAGCTTACCCACCACTTTAGCTCAGGCCTCATACCAGGCCTCTGATACAAGGGCTTATATCTCAGGCTCTCTTCTGACTACAAGGGGGATGATGGATGGATGGCCAGACAGGAAGGTATGGTACTACAAGGGGTATGATGGATGGATGGCCAGATGCGGGGAGAGATAACTTAGTGGTTTGAGCATTGGCCTGTGTGACGGACCCAAACCAGTGGGGTCCAGGAGTCTGGTCGAGGGCAAATATACTGGTCACTGGATGAGTAGTTTTCTGTTCCCTGAGTGACCAGAGCAGGGGCTGCACTAGAATAATCAGGAACCTGCTAGAACCAATTAAGGCAGCCGGGCTGATTAGATCACCTGCAGCCAATCAAAGCAGGCTAATCAGGGCACCTGGGTTTAAAAAGGAGCTCACTCCAGTCAGGCCAGAGGAGAGGAAGTGCGTGTGAGGAGCTGGGATTAAGAGGTGCAAGGAGCTGAGCGTGAGAGGTTGTGCTGCTGGAGGACTGAGGAGTACAAGCGTTATCAGACACCAGGAGGAAGGTCCTGTGGTGAGGATAAAGAAGGTGTTTGGAGGAGGCCATGGGGAAGTAGCCCCGGGAGTTATAGCTGTCATGCAGCTGTTACAGGAGGCACTCTAGACAGCTGCAATCCACAGGGCCCTGGGCTGGAACCCAAAGTAGAGGGCGGGCCCAGGTTCCCCCCAAACCTCCCAACTCCTGATCAGACACAGGAGGAGTTGATTCAGACTGGGGGGAAGATCACTGAGGTGAGCAAATCTGCCAATAAGTGCAGGACCCACTAAGGCAGAGGATGAACATTGTCACACCTGTCTTGACGCCTCCGGGCCTCCTCACACTTTGGGTTTCTCCAGCACCGGGGACCCCAAAGTGCCTCGCAGAGATCAATGAGCAAAAGAAGCAGCCACCCCTAGCTCTCTGAGTGTTTTACAGGAGGGGGTGAGTGTGATCTACCCCATAAAACGCACATCCCACCTCCCCCAACAGGAAGTGACTGGCCTAAGATCATGCAGCCAATTAGGGAAAAGAACCCAGGAGCCACCCTCATTCTAACCACTAGGCCACAGTCCCTCCTGGACCTTTGAATAGAACCTACAGATTGTGACTCCCACCCCCAAACCTGGAAACAGAACCCTGAAGTCCTGACTCCTGCACCCCACTCCCTCCACATGCCTCCCTATCCTGCGTCCAAGATGGGCTGCTTGTGGCTGAGTGGGAGGGTGCCCTCGAGGTCTCCCCTCCCTCGGGCAGTCCGGCTGCTGCCCATTTGACCCCCAAGGTGTCCCTCCCCTGGCTGGCCCGGCAGTCAGACGACACCGCCGCTCACGTAGCGGGGCAGGCGGCTCAGGCTCAGCCGAGTTCCTGCATTAGGCCTGTGATTTATGGCCTTTCCCCTGGCTGCGGGGCTGCTGCCGCTGTGGGGATGGAGCCAGCGGGGCTGCATCACCAGCCCGGCTGTCACGGCAGAGCCCGCCACACGCACCGCACAGCCTCTCCCAGGGCATGGCAACTGGGGCGGGAGCAGGCATAATATCTCAGTGCCGCCCTGCGTCGCCAGCCGGAGGGCAGAGATCACCTGTGAGGCCCGGGGAGATGCAGATCAGCTCTGCTTTGGAAACTAGCTACCAGCCCCTCTATCCTCCCCAGGGAAGTGGGAGAAGGGATGAGACAACTTCAGCCAGGTTTCCTCTGGGGGAAGCTTCTGGACCCCTCTACAAAGGCTCCCCTCTCCCCCCAAAATGATGAATCTAATAATCGTCAGAGGTCACAGCAGCTTCCATCCCTCTGCCCTTGGCAAATGGGACATTAGCATGGCTGAAATGCAGCCACTTCTGGGGTGGAGCACAGCAGCTGTTTAACAGCCATGCTGAACAATGGTTTGGGAGAATGATGAGTCCAACCACCGGGGGTCTTGGAGGTGGAGTTTGGCCAGGACGTTCCTGTAAACAGCCCTCACTCTTGGGAAAAGAACCATGGGATCTTCACTGAACCCCAAGAGGCCGGATCTCACATTCATAGCTCATGTGGGAGAAGGGAGCACAGCCCCCACCCCTGCAAGGGCTCCGAGTCAGTGCTGAGATGGAAAAGCATCACCCTGGGCCAGCAAGCACAGCCTGCAGCGTCCCTACTGTCTATTTTCCTTGAGTTCTCCCATGCAGTCACAGCCCAATCTGGGCCTGCATAGCTTATCGCCCAGCACCTGGCGCCAGGGCAGCAGAACCCGAGCCAGGGCAGGACTGTGCCCCAGCAGGGCCTCTCAGGTCAGGCTCTCAAATCACATGGCAGACGTTCTCCTGCCTCCCCTGCCAGGGTGACCCCATGGCCCTGATACCAGAAGTGTCGGGCTTCCACCTCCATGCTGGACCAGCCTCCTTTTGTGGGAGGGGGCACCATGCCCACGCAGGGGCACAGGGCTGCCTGCACCCACGCAGCCGGGGAACAGAGCCTTGTAACGCCAAGGGAACGAGCGGGGTCTCTGCCAGCCCCACGCTGGAGCGTGCCCGCGAGATCTCTGCACTGCAAGCCCCTGCAGTCCCTCTCGGAATGCCTGGCCACAGATCCCCATCCAATCTGCAGGGTGATCCGGTTACTCCCTCCCTCTGGCATGTGCTGACCTCCTCAGAAGCAGAGCAGATTTCCACCGACTCCCCGGAGCTTCTCCAAGGGGCAGGGGAGTCCAAGAAACCTTCCCAGGCCCCTGGCCAGCCACAAGCAGCCCAGCCCGGATAAGGCATCAGCACTGTCGGGGGAGGGGAGGAGTGGGGGCCAGTGGTTAGAACAGGGGAGCTGAGAGTCAGGATTCCTGCATCCTATCCGCAGCTTTGGTCCTTTCTTAGGGCCAGATCCTTGACTGGTGTAAATCGGTGTCACCCTGCTGACTTCAGCAAAGCTGCCCTGGCTGATACCTGCTTAGTGTCTGGCCCTGTTGATAGTGTCCGCTGGGGTATGGAGACACCCTGCTTCCCAGGCCGTGCAAACCACAGCAGGATTCTTGCTTCCCTGTGAGCCCCATGGGGCAGACCCACTCTCAGGAGGGCCAGGGCCTGTACAAGTCCCACTGAAGTCAGTGGAGCCCTGGGCCATGAGCGCTTCCCGGGGTCAGATGGGACCGGAGAGTTCAGAGAAGATCCAAGCCTCTGGGTGCTCCCTCCCACCCACCAGAGCTTCTGAGATTGCCCGTGTCTCTCGGCTGGGCCACAGCCCAGAGAAGATGGGGATGGGTGCTCGAGGACGCCCTGGGATGGAGAGGTGGCCTGGTGGTCTCATGAAATCTGTGGACTCTATGAAATATTTTGGCTCCTGGTGGGCTCAGCTAGGCCTGCAGTCCTGTGGAGGAGCCAAGCTGAGAGCTGCGGAGTTGGCTCTGAGAGGCCCTTCCAGGCCAGATGTCTGCTTCCTGGGCTCCCTGTGGCCACAGGTTGTCCTGTACTTGTTGCCACCTCCTGTCTCCACCCCTGGGGCAGCTCCATTGTGCCCTGTGAATCCATGATAAGCCCTGAACTTTCCTCCCAAAACATGATCTGAGCCGGGATCCCCCATCCCCACACTCCAACCCCCCTAAATCTTCACCCAGCCAGGCTCTGACCTCTGATCCCCCAAACCGAACCCCCAAACCTTCATCCAAAACTCTACACAGCCCACGGGCTGCCACCCCAGATCTCCCCTTCCCATCTGTCCAGAGCATTCACCCCAAACTTTTAACTTCACCCTGTCACCCTTAACCTCCTCCCTCCTGCCCCCCAAGCTTAGCCTGCCTTTGAAGGAAGAGTCAGGCTGGCAGATTTGGATTCTTAACCCTGGAGGGTGGAGTCCTGGGGATACCAGGGGGCAGCCCTGCCCTGGAGGGACCCCTGGGATGGGAGCTCAGTGTCCGTGGCCCACTCAGTGGCCTCTCTATCCACGATTACACTTTGGAAAACACAGACCCACTTGGAGGCCTGAGACCTGCCCAACTCATGACACTCCAGGTCCCATCAAGTGGGAACAATGGTTGGTCCCCACCCTGGGGCTGGATACAGGCAGTGCCAAGCTTCATCTCCTATTACTAATCCCGTGAGCGATACTGGGCCAGCCGCCCCCTGCCCTGCCCCCCAGCGATGGCCTGGTTTGAGTTACATGAATCACTTTGCCTTTGACCCTGATTACTTTTTTTTTGTCAGCAATCCCAGCTGTTACATGATACAGATGGGGACGTATGTGTCAAAATATTCTAACCCCCCCATCCCGGCACACACACCTCGCTCCTTCCCCTCCCGCCCCGCCCCATTCTTGCTGGCTCTGCAAGGACGCAGCTCGGTGGCTGGATTCACAGCAAGGACTGGGGCTGTTTGAACTGCCCCAGGCTCGTTAGTCAACCGGCCAGAGAAGCAGCCAGAGTCACAACTAGCCCCTGCCCCCGAGGCACATGCAGGCAGCCTGGAGGGGCTGGTGCTGGCTGTCCCCAGGCCACGGGGTCACCTTGTCAAACTTGAGGCATCAGATTGGGACGTAGATGCGCAGAACCCCAGTGCAAGATGGCCTGTGCCGGACGCTTAACCGTTTTAAAGATGGTGGGTCAGTTTCTGATCTTGTTTAACCGGGGTCAATCCAAACCGCTGCAATGGGGTCAGGGCCGGATTCTGATCTCGGTTACACCAGGGTCAATCCAGAGACATCCATTGACTGCAATGGGTCAGGGCCAGATTCTGATCTCGGTTACACCAGGGTCAATCCAGAGACACCCACTGACTGCAATGGGGTCAGGGCCGGATTCTGATTTCGGTTACACCAGGGACAATCCAGAGACACCCACTGACTGCAGTGAGGTCAGGGCTGGATTCTGATCTCAGTTACACCAGAGTCAAACCAGAGACACCCACTGAGTGCAATGGGTCAGGGCTGGATTCTGATCTCGGTTACACCAGGGACAAGCTGGTGTCACTCCAGATATACACTGACCAGAGCTTGGCCTGGTGAATTACAGTCAGCTTCCCAGCCCCTGCTTTCCTTGGTGGGCAGCGCCTCAACCCTTGTTCTCCCTCCCTCCCCGTTAGGTTTCTTTGCCCCCATCCTATGGGCCGACCCTTCTGAGGTTGCGGCTGGGGGGTTGTTGTTGATTTTAGTGGGAGCAGGACTTGCCCACAAGCCCCGCCCCCACCCTCCCCTCCGCTCCTCTGGCTCCCTCTGCTCTAACTCCACATTGGCCACGCTCCCCAAGCTTCAGCTTCTTTGCATATGGGTCTCTAGGTCCCATTGTAGACTGAACATCCCCAGAGGGTGAAACCCTCCCCCTGGGGCTGTGCGTGCTGAAGCATCTCTTTAAGCGGCATGAAAAAAGCATATTGTATTTTACGCATCCAAACTGGGAAATGACTGCCCAGGAAGCAGTACTGTGGAAAGGGATCTGGGGGTCAGAGTGGATCACAAGCTAAATATGAGTCAACAGTGTAAAGCTGTTGCAAAAAAAGCAGACATCCTTCTGGGCTGTATTAGCAGGAGTGTTGTAAGCAAGACATGAGCAGTAATTCTTCCGCTCTGCTCCACGCTGATTAGGGCTCAGTTGGAGGATTGTGTCCAGTTCTGGGATCCACATTTCAGGCAAGATGTGGCCAAATTGGAGAAAGTCCAGAGAAGAGCGACACAATGATGAAAGGTCTAGGAAACATGACCTAGGAGGGAAGATTGAAAAAATTGGGTTTGTTTAGTCTGGAGAAGAGAAGACTGAGAAGGGACATGAGAACAGTTTTCAAGTATGTAAAAGGTTGTTACAAGGAGGAGGGAAAAGAATTGTTTTTCTTAACCTCTGAGGACAGGACAAGAAGCAATGGGCTTAAATTGCAGCCAGGGCAGTTTAGGTTGGACATTAGGAAAAAACTTCCTAACTGACAGGGTGGTTAAGCACTGGAATAAATTGCCTAGGGGGGTGGTGGAATCTCCGTCATTGGAGATCTTTAAGACCAGTTTAGACAAACACCTGTCAGGGATGGATAATACCTAGTCCCAGGGCCGGTGCAAAGATGTTTCGTGCCCTAGGTGAAACTTCCACCTTGCGCCCTCCCCTGTCCCCGAGCCCCCACCCTAAGGCGTCCTCCCTCCTCCCGCGGCAGCTCCCCCCCTCTGCCCTGAGGCACCCCCCCCCGCGGCAGCTCCCCCACTCTGCCCTGAAGCACCCCCCTGCGGCAGCTCCCCACCCACGCCCCGCCCTGAGGCACCCGCGCCCCAGCTCACCCCTGCCCTGCCTCCTCCCCGAGCACGCCGTCGCTGCTTCACTTCTCCCACCTCCCAGGCTTGCGGCGCCTAAGTTGATTGACACCGCAAGCCTGAGAGGCGGGAGAAGTGAAGCAGCCATGGCGTGCTCGGGGAGCAGGCGGGGAAGGGGTGAGCTGGGGCAGGGAGTTCACCTGCATGCCGACACCCCCCTACTTACTTGCTGCAGGTGGTCCTCCCCGCGCCCCCCTGCCCCAGCTCCCTCCGCTTAAATGCCAGCGGCGACCAGGGCGGCTGAAGATCCGGCTGCCGCAGTCGCTGCCAAAGAAAATGCCGCCCCCCAAGTCCTAGTGCCCTAGGCGACTGCCTAGGTCACCTAATCGGTTGCACCGGCCCTGCTTAGTCCTACCATGAGTGCAGGGGACTGGACTATATGACCTCTCGAGGTCTCTTCCAGTCCTGTGATCCTATGAACCAGGGTGCGTTCCCTCTGACACAGACCATCTCCAGTGGATGTTAGCCAGGACTATGGTGCAAGAGGCCCCTAGGCAGTGGGTGCAGAGCCAGTGTCACCCTCAAATCCCCCGGCGATTCCTCCCGCTAACTGGGAGGAGCCATGTGCTGCGATAGTGGGTTGAGAGACCTGGCTGCGGCTGCTGTCCATATTCCATTCAAAACGGCCTGTGCTAAAAGAACATCCAGGTCGCAAAGTCAAGCGCTTCAAAGTTAGAAAATTCATTAAGGTGGCCTATGCCACCTTAATTCCGCCCCCTTGTGCGAATGCATCACGAGACCGTCATTAATTACAGGGTCGCCTGCTAGTTTGGCCACAGGACCCCTGCCTCGTTCAGTGTGCTGCAGGGACGGCGCTCATTGAATGGGTAGCTGCTCAGTCGCTCTTTTTTATCCTCCCCCTGCCGTGTGGCTCGGGATCTTCCTTCCCGCGCCCCATCCCGCCCCTGCTCTGAATACAGACTCATTCGTTTCCTCCGGTGCTTTGCCGCGGCACGCTCATCGTCGCCTCTTAGCGCCTTACGAACATCGACGATTTCAGATTCACAACACGCCCGTGAGGAGAGGGGGGTCTTATTTTCCTCATTTGACACGTGGAGAATGGACACGGAGAGCAATTAAGATCCTAAACATCCACTAAATTTGAGGGCTCTGTGTGGGCCGCCCAGGGCCCCGCTTCTTCAGGGTGCTTAGCATTTATGCTGCCCTTTATACGCTCAAAGCTCAGCTCCCCGTGGCTTCCGCTTGGCACTTCTGCGCATCAGACCCCAGGGGCTCAAGACAGGCAGCCAGGAAATGGGCAACGCACCATTAGTGACCACCTGTGAGAAGTTTAGTTTAAGGGACTTGCCCGGTGTCCTGCAGGGACAGAATCCAATTCTCCAGGGCAGCCTCAACACGCCTCCCAACATCTGCAAGAAATGAGCCCGGGATCCTACAGACAAGAGCCTCCTTCACTGCACTGCCCTGCTCCATCCCCACAGTGCTGCCCCTCCTTCTCCACAGACCCCACCACCACCACATTTGTCCCCCTTCTGAGTTCAAGTCTGGCTGTCCCTCCTCCCGCTCCAGCTGCCTGGATACTAGCATGGAGAGACAAGTTCTGTGCTCTCCAATCCCGTGTCCATCTTGCCAGCGTCCCCCAGCAGATGGAAGAGGAATTGCAGGGGAAATCCCGCTTGACCCCACAGCCCCAGGGTGGAGCGCACTCATTCGCTCTTTAGTGGTAGGCTGATTAGACAGCAAATATGAAAAATCAGGATGGGGGTGGGGCATAATAGGAGCCTATCTAAGAAAAAGACCCAAAATTCAGGACTGTCCCTATAAAATTGGGACATCTGGTCACCCTATTTAGCGGTAGCATGTGCAGTCTGGTTGGGATCTAGGAGCTGTGAGGGGCTGGAGAAAGCTCAGTGAAGACGGAATCTTTGGAGAATTTAGTTGCCAAATTCTAACAACTCTCTACTGAGCGTGTGCGAACTGAGCTGTTTCAGAGCCAAATGTGGGTGGATTTTCAGGGCAATGTCAAAAGGCACATCCCCGACCCCAGGGCGACTGCCGGGAAAGATGTCAAGTCCCGGCTCCAAAGTGTGGGGGGGAATGCTAGAAATGTTATCGCCATTTTTTACCATGGGCAAAACAACGTATTTCCCCCCAACCTCGTTCTTGGAAATGTCTGAACCTTTTTATCTGAAATATTCAAAGGAAATCATTAAATGATCAACATGAGGCAGGCACCTGACGTGGAAAAATTCGGCCCAAACAGTTACAGTTTGGTGAAGTTAGTGGCAACTGAAAACAAGGTCTTATAACGGGATGTGCGGACTAGGGTGACCAGACAGCAAATGTGAAAAATCAGAATGGGGGGTGGGAGGTAATAGAAACCCATATAAGAAAAAGACCCAAAAATTGGGACTGTCCCTATAAAATCAGGACATCTGGTCACCCTAGTGTGGACAACCTTCAGCCACCTATGATATTGTAGGGAGTACTAGTAGGGACCCTATAGGTAGGCAGCCTCACACTTTCCAATATAAAGGCCTATTGCAGCCTTCTGGGGTTTTTAGGTTTTTTTAGAATACTTGAATACTGTGTGCAGATGTGGTCGCCTCATCTCAAAAAAGAGATATTGGAATTGGAAAAGGTTCAGAAAAGGGCCACAAAATGATTAGGGCTTCCGTATGAGGAGAGATTAATAAGACTGGGACATTTCAGCTCGGAAAAGAGACAACAAAGGGGGGATATGATAGAGGTCTATAAAATCATGACTGGTATGGAGAAAGTAAATAAGGAAGTGTTATTTACTCCTTCTCATAACACAACAACTAGGGGTCACCAAATGAAATTAATAGGCAGCAGGTTTAAAACAAGCCAAAGGAAGTATTTCTTCACACAACATGCAGTCAACCTGTGGAACTCCCTGCCAGAGGGTGTTGTGAAGGCCAAGACTATAACAGGGTTCAAAAAAGAGCTAGATAAGTCCGTGGAGGATAGGTCCAACAATGGCTATTAGCCAGGATGGTCAGGGATGGTGTCCCTAGCCTCTGTTTGACAGAAGCTGGGAATGGGCAACAGGAGATGGATCACTTGATGATTCCCAAGTACAGAGGGGTAGCTGTGTTAGTCTGGATCTGTAAAAGCAGCAAAGAGTCTTGTGGCACCTTATAGACTAACAGACGTTTTGGAGCATGAGCTTTCGTGGGTGAATACCCACTTCGTCGGATGCATCCCCTGTTCTGTTGATGATTCCCGGTTCTGTTCATTCCCTCTGGGGCACCTGGCATTGGCTGCTGTCAGAAGACAGGACACTTTGGTCTGACCCAGTATGGCCGTTCTTATTAACCTCCATTTTTACAGCAGGCCTTTGATATCTGGCAGAGAGAAGGCCCTGGGGTTGGGGAAGTGCCTTTTCTTTGTCCCATGAAATTCTATTCAGCTTTTGCTGACAAATAAACTGGTAGAAATCACCATTTCCCATCACTTGCCTTCTTCTGGGGAATACTGGAAGCAACCAAAATAACAACCAAGCAGCGACTACCTTTGGGTTCATTTTAAACTATCGCAGTGTCACAGGTCTGTGCATCAGAGGCCTGTTCTAAATTTCCCGATCTATTCTGTCCTGGTTCAGTTAAGCTGCCCACCACAATGGTATCTGGTCACCTAGATTGTGCGCATCCAAGCCCGCTGAGGGACCAGGATTGCTGGGATCTTTCCAAGTAAAGCAACTTTTTTAACATGCAAAATGGCTTTCAAAACAGCTTCAGAAATTGATCCCCAAATGTATATGGTGTAGAGGTCTCCCTTGGCAGCCTGTCCCGCTTCCTATAGCGCCTCTTGCTGGGAGAGGCTTGGACTGGAGTAGCCAGGAGCTTCCCCCCACAGCCAGAGCTCCTGCCCCACTCCCCACAGCGCCCCCTGCTGGGAGAGGCTGGGCTGGAGTAGCTGGGAACTCCGCCCAGAACCAGGGCTCCACCCCACTTCCTGCAGCGCCCCCTGCTGGGAGAGGCTGGCCGATTAGTGACCTGACCGCCCTTCCATACAGATCCTAGCTAGAGCTGGCTGCCCTTGGGTGGGCTCTGAGCTCTCCTGCAGCCTGTCCCACATGGACACTGCCCATGCAGTCAATCTGCAGGCTGGCGGGCTCATTTGAAAGAGCTCTTGCTCTTGAATGGGCAGAATCCCTTTCCAGCGCGATCCAGAGCCCACGGCCTGGGAATCTGGCAGCGACGGCTCAGTGACTCCGTTACCGCCGCCTGGAGGGCGCACGCAGCGAGGATGAGGGGCCCGGGCAGGCACTGGAGACAATGAACGGAAACGATCAGAGTCCAATCCCCACCCACGTCCACCCCACCCTCTCCCCCATGTAACTCAAGAGCCCCCGAGATTCTCCGGACTGGGCCATGCAGCATTTCCCCCCCTCCTTGGCCCCTCCCTCCTGCTCTCTCTAATTACCCACCATCCGCACAAGCCCATCTTCATTTACCTCCGACTCATCTCATCTTATTTTTAGCCTTCCCTTACCCCCGCTCCCAGTCTTGTCTCCGTTTTCCTTTCTTAATATGGTGATCAAGATGCCATCAAGTTGGACTGGAGGAGGAAAGGGGGCTGGGAGAAGAGAGGGGGAGAGAGAGAGAGAAGGATCAAAAGGAGAAACTCTATCCACCCCCCCACCCCCTCCTTTTTTTTTTTGCTGCATTAAAGTGGGTCTTGGTGGGGGGTTGGCGATGGAGGCATGAAACGATTGCCTGTATATAAGGCTATACGTCTGCCATATACATATATAGTCAGGGAGTGACGGGGTGGGCTGCTGCAGGTGGGGCCAGGCTGCGTGGAATACGACAGCCCTCCCCTCCCCGGGCCCTCCCCCCACCAGCCTTTTTTATGCCCTGCCTGTCTCTTTTCTTCTTTGCTTGTGAGGCTCCGTGCCCCTCAGCGCAGCTGTCGCCACCCCAGCGCTGCCCCCTCAGACGCCGCCAGCCTGTGCCAGCTGAGAGCCGAGGCAGCCTCCCACCCTGGTTCCCCGCCCACCCCCCGCCATAAAGAGAGCCGGACAGCAGGCCAGAGGAGCCAGGGGGCAAGACAGGAGGGAAAGAAAGAGAGAGGAGGGGAACTCCAGGGCAACTTTCTTTTTTCCCGCGTGGGGGGAGGGGGCAGGACAGAGGAGCGTTTTCCCCGCTGGGAACTGCGACCCGGAGCGTCTTCCATTCTCTGCCGGACCTGCCCCGCATCGGGATGAAGTGGTTCAAGCTGCTGCTGGTGCTGCTGCTGGCTGCGGCGGGCCCCGGGGCCCAGGGCCAGGAAGGGCTGGATTTCCCCGAGTACGACGGCATCGACCGCGTCGTCGACGTCAACGCCAAGAACTACAAGTCGGTGCTGAAGAAGTTCAGCGTGCTGGCGCTGCTCTACCACGAGCCGGTGGGCGACGACAAGGCCTCGCAGAAGCAGTTCGAGCTGGAGGAGCTGATTTTAGAGGTAACGTTGGAGGCTCGGAGGGGCAGGAAGAGAGGATGGATGGGGAGAAGGAACGAAAGAATGAGAGGTTGATGCTTCCCAATGCTAGAGCCCTTTGAAATGGACCCAGCCCCTTTGATCCATAACTGGATCAAGCTCTGGACTATACATGCATGAGCCAATCCTGCCCTGGCTGCCTATATAGGATCTGATGGGCTTTTTCTATATGTAGACTGCTCCGCCTGCCTCTGAAATGCAGCTGCCTCTGGGGCGGAAGGTGGCAACTGGAAGCAGAGCAGGGGGTGAAGCTGCTGGAGCTGGGGGTGGAATTTAGGGAGGCCAATGAAAGTAATTATTCCTCTGGCTGGAATGTGGCCCGGGACTCTCGCATCTTGTCTGCACTTGGGAGAAAGAGCCATGGGATTGTTACTGGCCAGCTGGTGTTAGGTTCAAATACGTGGGGATGAGAGGTGGGAAAGTGACACCTGCCAGTTAACAAAGCTACCAATGAGGGGAATTGTAAGTGTCAAAAGCCCCTTGAAATACATGTCACAATGTGAGGTGTCCACCCCAGAACTGCCTCCGGCCATACTATAAAGAGTCATCATCCCCCCTCCGCTCTCTCTCACACACACACAAACAATTGCACCCAGAGCTGGGCCAGGACCCCGGCTCATGCTGGCAGACCCGGCCTATGGTGCACCAGACCGTATGTCTGTATTTGTGCCTGGCTTTTCTTCAAATGCAAGTCTTGTGCTCCGGCAGCACCGAGATTCACTTTAACCCAGTGACATTTATTTCCCTTTTAACTTGATTGATGCTGACAGGGCAAGCGATTTTGAAAGAAATGTGAAAGGAAGTAAGACCCTGGATTCTGAAACATCTGGAGAGAGTGCAGTCAAGTTATGCATCACCCTTATAAAGTATTTGAAAGCAAGGCCTGAAATGCTACAGTGTTACTGCAATGTTACTGCAGTGATACTACTGTTTTATTACAATATTATTGCAGTGTCACTAGAACATTACTACAGGGTCATTAGAATGTTACAACAGTGTTATTACAGTATTACTACAATGTTACTGCAGAGTTACTAGCGTTTTGTTACTGTATTATTGCAGTGTTACTACAATGTCCTTGTAATGTCAGTACAGTGTTACTAGTTTTATTACAATATTACTGAAGTGTTGCTATGGCGTCACTATAACGTTATTACAGTGTTAGCAGTGTCACTATAATATCACTGCAAGGGTATTGCAGTGTTTTGGAGACCTTTACTGTCATATTTTTATAGGGGCTAATAGGGACATTGGGTGCCCAGTGCAGAAGAAGGCCTCTCCCAAGTGCGTGTGGAAGGACAGCAGTCTCTGTACATTATGTACCGAACCAGAAGGGGGCGTTCTCCTAGGAAGGGTTGGGTTTCGTTGGCTGGCGCTCCTGCCTGGGGCTCAGCTGTGGGTGCCTCTCTGGGTCTATGAACCATTCCCAGAAGAAGGCTCTAAATTTGCAGCTTCCATACTTGGGATGGGTGCAGGGATGAGGCACAGCCTGGCCACCCCCACCCCCCTTCCCCTGCCCTGGAAGGCTTTCCTCCTGGAATAGTGTCGCGCTGGATCCTGAGTCTGCAGCCAGGGTGCTGGGAGGATATGTGATTGCTGTGGCCTCTGAAACAGAATCAACGGCAAGAGTTGGTTCAAGAGATGATGCACAGTTAGGTGCAATGTTTTGTGCTTTCCTCTCATGCATCCGGCATCTGCCATGTTGTAGATGGGTCTAGATGAACCATGGGTCTGGACCACTAAGATGGGAGTCAGCTGATGGATTGCGAGGCTGTTAGGGTATATGGCATGAGACCCGATATCAGACAAGATGGACCATTGGCCTCTTCCAGTAGGCCAAGAGCTGGGATACTTTACTAAATGGATCCCTGATGCATTTCAGTATGGCAGGAGTGGGGCTAGCAAGCTAAGGGGGGCCCACTGTTCTCTGCAAATGTGGCCAGTGCAATGTGCTTGTGAATGGGAGAGAACAGCTGGTGGTAGGGAAACTCTGGGTGCTCCTGAGCCCCAATAGTCTATCCTGTAGAGCCCCCAGTGTGATCAGGTTCTTCTCCCCAGAGTCAGATGTAGCAGATCCATCCTGCTCTGGGGTGCCCTGGGGAGACTCAGAGCCAGGGGACCCCTGACAGAGCACCCAGAGGAATCCTCCAGGACTCAGTGCTGGGACCTTGGCTACCAGTTTCTCTTCAGATGCTGAACATCTCTGGTGCAAATTTCTGGGGACCTGCAGTGGTGAGACATTGAAGGGTTCAGTGCCTAGATTAGATGGACAGATGGGGTGTATGGGGATGGATGGATAGATAGATAGATAGATCTGGGTGTGGTGTTCTGTCCCATCTAGTGGCACCGAGACCACTTAGAGAGAGACACACACACACAGTTGATTTTTAGCTAATGTGGTAGCTCATGCACTAAGCTCCAGAGGTCTCAGGTTCGATCCCACCAATGACCGGGCTCAGTTGGCGTTACAGCTAGATAGAGGGGGGGTGTGGGGATAGATAGATGTGTTCAGGGGAGAGTCATGTACAAGGTGGACTTTGTGGCCCAGGGCCTTCTCCATGGGGAAGGGGTGGTCAGAAGATCTTGAGGTTTCTGCATCCAGCCTTGCACCCAACCAGAGGAAACTGACTTCAGCTGGGGCCCAGAAGGGCAGGGGACGGGCGACCTGCTGCTCCAGAGACTGGGGAGGGAGGAGACAAACAGTGATGTTGGCCCCCTCCAGCATCAGTTCTCTGCTTGCCGTGCCAAGGGGAGCTTGTTCCACTGCCTTCCTGTGGTGTGTGTCTGCGAGGAGAACACACTGAGTGAGACTGCTGGACACACACAGAGATCCTATGGGTCTCTGGGGTTCCCCAGCTCCCGGCCTGTGCTGCTTATATCGCTGCTAAGTCCCGGACTGGATTAAGCAGCCAGGGGAAGGGGTTGGTGACCACGCTACAGAGCCTAGCACAGTGTGGCCCCAGCCAGCTGAGCTGAGTTACGACACAGCTCTGAGGGGGTTGAATCTGAGCCATGTTTATCACCCTCTGGTCTGGTAGAGGGGATGAATGCAGACCCTTCTCCCCAGACCTCCGTTCTGAGCAGGCCCATCCGCTGGGCTGGGTGGGTCAGATCCTGAGTCCATCACTGCAGCTCGGGCTCATCTCTGATCCACAGGGGAGGGATAGCTCAGTGGTTTGAGCATTGGCCTGCTAAACCCAGGGTTGTGAGTTCAATCCTTGAGGGGGCCACTTAGGGATCTGGGGCAAAAATTGGTCCTGCTAGTGAAGGCAGGGGGCTGGACTCAATGACCTTTCAAGGTCCCTTCCAGCTCTAGGAGATTGGTATATCTCCAATTATTACCTTTTACCTTAGGAAGACGGGACAGCTTGAGGGACTCGTTATGGGACCTTTCTCCTCTAGGTCACTCAGCCCAAGGTGGCACTGACTGAATGGAGCTTCTTGGTGGCCTTTTGGCTGGTGTGAAATGGGACTATTTCCGGGTGCCCACAGGACAAAATCCCTCCCCCAGTGGCCTCAGCCCAGCGGAGATGGGGGGTGCGCTAGTGAATAGGGCACAAGGCTGGGAGCTGCCAAACCTGGGTGCTATTCCTTTGCGATGTCACACACACACACACACACACACACACACACACACACACACCCCTCTCTTTTCACTCCCTCCCTTTGTCAGTCTGTGAGCTCTGTGGGGCAGGGACTGTCTCTCACTCTATCTCTCACCCTGCACACTGGGGTCCTGACCTTCGCTCTAGGTGCTACCATAATGGCCCTGTATATTGGACTCCTCCAAGTGATGGGTAGGGCCCTATGGCAGAGCCATGGGGGCAAAGCTGCCTATGCTGTCCCTGACGTGTGGGGAGACACAGGCCTCAGCCCCCCACGGCTGCCAATCTAATGCCTTCTATGAGCACCCTCTTCTGCACAGTCTTGCATCAACTCTGCAATGTATTTATATCTCTGAACTGACCACAGGTCTAATTATATCCTGCTCCTTAACTGCACGAGTACCCTGGCAGCATGTGTTGTGAGCCGAGTGGTTTCCTATGAAGCCTTGCAGCTGGAGGGTAATTAGCTCAGTGGTTGTTCGCTCTGGGAGGGAGGCATTTCGTACAGTTTGGAGGCTGTTGCCGTGTTTTGGAGACATGTTATGGAGATATCGTGTTGGGTGGAGAGGTTCTGTGGAGTAATCAGCTATTGCCATGGGCTTAGCAAGGGTCCGGTGGGTCTTGCAGGACCAGGCCAATGAGATACTTGCTCGTGGGAGCAGCTTTCAGCCAGGAATGGGGGATCGTGATGGAGTTAGTGCCTGGGACCTGCTGCAGAGATGTCACATCGCCCAGGGCCACCGCAGGGAGGAGGGACCACTCTACGGGCAGGCAACAGCAATGGCTGCTGGAGGGGAGCCCAAGAACGGCAGAGAAGGGAGCTGAGTCCTGGCCGTCCATCACCAGGGTGCACTTCTGTCCTGCACCGCTCTCACTGGACTCCTTGGCGCTCAGCTTTCCTGGCTCTCTCTGAATGAGCCTAGCTATGAGCAGGACCAGAGAACACTTGGAAGATCTAGTTGAGATGAGGACCTGGTGCAGCTTATGCGCTGCCCAAATCTCTCCGGCTGCAAACCTCTTGCCAGTGCAGGTTCTCTCACGGGACTTTCAGTGCCTCCTGCTTCTGGCCTACGCGAAGGACTGAATGCGCCACAGAGACCCAACCCCCCTGCCATCCCTCCAGGGCAGGGCTGAGGCAGAAGGTATGGCTCAGAGGTTAGCTATCAGACCTTTCCATCTGACTTCTTCCCAACCATGGGGCCTTGTCTCCTGCTTCTGGGTCAAAGTTCTGAGGCAGCAGCACAGTGCAAAGGACATGAGCCCTACCCCCCTTCACTGCCCCCAGGGTCTGCAGCCCAGGGCTGTTCTCCTTCACATAGCGCTGAGACTCAAATTCACAGGGCATAAGTAATGTTTGCGAAGGGCTGCATGGCTGCTTGGATTGGGCACTGGAGACAGGCAGGGTGGATTTTTCAGGAACACTCAACATTCTCCTAATCCTGCTTCCATTGACATCAACGGGGAGATTTACTAATGAGATGTCAAGGGAGCGGGGCCGGGCCGACGCCATTGACGTCACTGGGAGCGGGGCCGGGCCGACGCCATTGACGTCACTGGGAGCGGGGCCGGGCCGACGCCATTGACGTCACTGGGAGCGGGGCCGGGCCGACGCCATTGACGTCACTGAGAGCGGGGTCAGGCCAAAGCCATTGACGTTACTGGGAGCGGGGTCAGGCCAAAGCCATTGACGTTACTGGGAGCGGGGTCGGGCCAGCGCCATTGACGTCACTGGAAGCAGGGTCGGGCCGACGCCATTGACGTCACTGAGAGCGGGGTCAGGCCAAAGCCATTGACGTTACTGGGAGCGGGGTCAGGCCAAAGCCATTGACGTCACTGGGAGCGGGGTCAGGCCAGCGCCATTGACGTCACTGGGTGCGGGGTCGGGCCGACGCCATTGACGCCACTGGGAGCGGGGCCGGGCCGACGCCATTGACGCCACTGGGAGCGGGGCCGGGCTGACGCCATTGACGCCACTGGGAGCGGGGCCGGGCTGACGCCATTGACGTCACTGGGAGCGAGGCCGGGCCGACGCCATTGACGTCACTGGGAGCGGGGTCGGGCCGGCGCCATTGACGTCACTGGGAGCGGGGTCGGGCCGACGCCATTGACGTCACTGGGAGCGGGGCCGGGCCGACGCCATTGACGTCACTGGGAGCGGGGCCGGGCCGACGCCATTGACGTCACTGGGACCGGGGCCGGGCCGACGCCATTGACGTCACTGGGAGCGGGGCCGGGCCGGCGCCATTGACGTCACTGGGAGCGGGGTCGGGCCGACGCCATTGACGTCACTGGGTGTGGGGTCGGCCTGGCGCCATTGACGTCACTGGGTGCGGGGTCGGGCCGACGCCATTGACGTCACTGGGTGTGGGGTCAGGCCAGCACTTAGGGCGTCTGAAAATCCCCCCCATAAATGATGCTGTACAGACGGGCCTGGTTCTCCTAGGTCAGCTCCAGAGCCCCTTAGTGTTTGGATGAGTTACTGGTTAGATCCTGGAGTTTGGTCCAGCTCATTCTATTGTTACAGACAAAGCGCAGAATCAGGATCCCAATCCAGGCTCAGATTCCAGCTCCTGCTCCCACCCCACCCCCACCATGTTTGGGCCACTCGGACTCAGGCACCTGATGCCAGCATCCCGCTGATGCTGTGCCTCGAAATTCCTGCCTCACCTCCAGCAGTATGGGCCCGATTCAGTGACAGCACTGGGAAGGCCCTTTGGGTCAACGGGCTTTGGAGCAGACCTCAGATTAGCAGGCTGAGCAAAAAAACTTCTAAGAAAATGACCGAGCCATTCTTGAAACGCAACTGTCGCATTCCCCTCTCAGACACCCAGCAGCAGGGAGTACCAAAGGTTATCTCCATGCCATGTCAATTTCCACAGGCTGAGCTCTACCAGCCTTTTAATTTCGTGACACATCCTGCTTGATCTCCTAGAATGGGGCATTTTAAACTGATCGTTCTTCACTACGCTCTGTATGACAATACACTCACTTCATTGAATAGAGGTATTGTAGGCACCGGAGCTGTGGAACATGATTGTGTCTGCAGACTTCAAGGGGAAAATATGTGTCACTTCGCATACTGGAAACTTTGTCATATTTTGC
The DNA here is from genome assembly GCF_020497125.1 of Mauremys mutica. Classification (NCBI taxonomy): domain Eukaryota; kingdom Metazoa; phylum Chordata; order Testudines; family Geoemydidae; genus Mauremys; species Mauremys mutica. The sequence goes on along the minus strand of NC_059088.1, from coordinate 20,372,021 downwards.
AGGGTTTCCCTGCTGTGGCTGCTTTGTCCTCAGAAACATGTGGGGGCTTCTGAACCGGATCAAATGGTTTTTTGTCAAAATATGAGAAATGGTCATTTCCAAATTTCAGTGGGTTGTTTTTTGGCACGAGTAGCACCAGTTTTGACTGAAATGTGTGTGTGTGCGTGTGCGTATGTGAATGTGTCTTGCGTCTATGTAAGTATGAGTGGACTCAAGTGTCTTGGGCATGTTGTGTGTCTATGTGCATTGTGTGTCTATGTGTGTGTGTTGTGTGTGGTGGGGTGAATGTATTGTGTATTTGTGTGGGTGAGCGTGTGTATGTGCGTGTTGTGTCTCTGTGTTGGTGAGTGTGTTGTTTGTGTGGGTGAGCATGTGTTGTGCTTCTGTGTGTGTGTTGTGTGTATTCTGTGTTTGTGTGGGTGAGCATGTGTTGTGTGTCTGTGTGTGTACTGTGTGTTTGTGTGGACGAGCATGTGTTGTATGTCTGTGTGTGTTTGTTTGTGTGGGTGAGAGTGTGTTGTATATCTATTTGCATGTTGTGTGTCTGTGTGTCGGTGTATTGTTTGTGTTGGTGAGCATACATTGTGTTTCTCTGTGTGTGTTGTGTGTCTGTGGGTGTGTTGTGTGTCAGTGAATGTGTTGTGTATTTGTGTGGGTAAGCATGTCTTGTGTTTCTATGTGCAGGTGGCAGCAGTGATGAGCTGCCAAATTTTTAACAACGGGTTCCCTCCTCCCTCCAAAATTTTAACAACGGGTTCCCTCCTTCCCCCCCTCCGTGGGGGGGGGGGGTCGTGCCCCATCCAACCCCTCATGTTCCTTAACACACACACTACGAGACCCCTGACCCATCCCCCCCCTTCCCTGTCCCCTGACTGCCCCTTGCCGCCCCACCCAACCCCTCCTCTCATTCTCAATGGCCCCCCAGAACCCCTACCCCATCCAACCACCCCTTCTCTCTGTCCCTGAGTGCCCCCACCACCTCATCCAACCCTGCTCTTTCCTGACTGCTCCCCGGGACCCTTGCCCCCATTCAATCCCCCTGTTCCCTGCCCTCTGACTACCCTGACCCCTATCCACCCCCCCACAACCCACCCCCTCCCTGCCCCCTTACCACACTGCCTGGGGACCGGGTCCACTCTGCCAGGACCACAACCGGCGCCGCGGGGCCCGACTCGCCGAGCCGCTCGGCCCGACTCCCCGGGCCGGGCCGGCACCGGGGCCCGGCCGCTCGGCCCGACTCCCCGGGCCGGGCCGGCACCGGGGCCCGGCCGCTCGGCCCGACTCCCCGGGCCGGGCCGGCACCGGGGCCCGGCAGCTCGGCGGCAGCCGCGGGGCCCGACTCACCGGCCGGCGCTGGGCTGGAGGGAGCCGCGGTCTGGGACCAGGAGCTGCTGAGCCAGCCGCACCTCCCCTCCTCCTCCGCGCCCCAGCTTACCTGCTGGCTGCCTCCATGCTGCTTGTTCAGGCTTCCCGCGAACATCTGATTCGTGGGAAGCAGGGGAGGGGGAGGAGAAGGGGGCGGAGCAGGAGAGGAGTGGGCGGGAACTTTTGTTAAATTTAGCAGCCCTTAACAAGCGGTTCTAAAATGGCTGCTAAAATTTAACAACGGGTTCCCGCGAACCCGTGCGAACCCGCTGCAGCTCACCCCTGGGTGGCAGGGTGTGTTGGGTGTGACAATCTCATAGAGCGAAAGCTCAGTCAAAGTCCTCTGCTCTAATCACTAGTCCTTGCGACCTCCCCGAGCAGATCCAGTTTCCTCCCTGGTCCCCTGCACTGTGCTGTGCTGTTCACTGCTCACCCCGGTGCACAGGGCTGCCTGGCATAGCTGTGAATAGTCACCTGGCAGGGCTCACCCAGCTGCAGCAGATGTTTGACTCAACCCTGGCAGCTCAAAACACAATGTATCTGATTCCTCAGTGTGCAGACACCTGTGAGATCCTGGGTGCCAGTTATCCATTGACCCAATGCACCAGTGTGCTGCTAGGGGGCACTCTCCCCTCTGGCTCCATCCTCGCCACAGTCCCCTAACACAGTGCTAGGGGGCGCTCTTCCCTATGACTCCATCCTGGCCACAGTCCCCTAACACAGTGCTAGGGGGCGCTCTTCCCTCTGGCTCCATCCTGGCCACAGTTCCCTAGCACAGTGCTAGAGGGCGCTCTCCCCTCTGGCTCCATCCTCGCCACAGTCCCCTAACACAGTGCTAGGGGGCGCTCTTCCCTCTGGCTCCATCCTGGCCACAGTTCCCTAACACAGTGCTAGGGGGCGCTCTCCCCCATGACTCCATCCTGGCCACAGTTCCCTAACACAGTGCTAGGGGGCGCTCTCCCCTCTGGGTCTGCCCTAGCCCCAGTTCCCAGGCACAGTGCTACCTACGGGTATTGTGCTGCAAGGAGAAGAGTGGGTGGGTGACTCAGCAGGGAGCGCTTGGACTCGAATGACCCAATGTGCCCATAGCACACTAGTGGGCGCTGTGCTGCGTGGAGGTCCCAGCTTTGGGATGAGACAAAACCACAGTGCTCAGAACAGAGCCTGTGGCACTGATCCCTAGAGTCAGTGTTAGCCCTAGTGTCCTGGCCAAATTATTGAGGGATAAACACAGTCCACCTTTGTAAACTTACCCTCCAGTTTCGGCAGGAGAGGCATTTTTCTTCCCTTCCCGTCCCCGACAGCTGGGTAAGGCTGTTCTGTGCTGGTGTTAAATAGCAGCTCTGTTACTCCCCGCTCCCCGGTGGCTGTATTTCAGTGCAGGTGAAATGAGACATACCGTTCTACAGCCTTTTAGGTTTGTTTCGACATAAAAGCCACATCAAAGTAGGGTAACAAGTCTCTGCATCCCACAGATGTCCCCCCATCCACTGTGTATGGCCCAGATTGCGGAGTCGATTCCGACAGTAAAATCGAACCACTGGCAGGAATGACGCAGGGTTTAAAGTGGGTGAAACGTTCAGTGGTGGCTAAGTCGGGCTGTCACCACTAGAGGGCACTGTGATCACACACACACACACACACACACACACACACACACACACACACACACACACACACACACACACACACACACACACACACACACACACACACACACACACACACACACACACACACACTTGCACTGCTGGACCCCTTTGCTCCCTTCTTCTTTTGGCCTCTGAGTTCATAAGCAGAAGATGCAGTCGTTGCTCCTGTTCTAGATGTCCTCTAGCCGCCCCGCTCTCCCTTGCACAGCGTAGCCACCTCACAGATGTTTGGAGTTCTGGTTCCCAGCAAAGCTTGGGGGCCGCACTAGTTTCCGGGTTAATAATGTAACCCTTCTGCTAGGCGTAGTCGGCAGTGCCAAGGGCCGGGTTCAATATCTAGGGATTCCTTATTAACAATACAACACAAAACTGGCTCAAGCCACCATCCAGTAAACCTCCCACCCTGGGGGGAAACGGCACCTCGGCCGCTCACTGAGCCATCAGCCACTCGCTCTGCCCCTGCCTTCTCTGCTGTAACCTCTGGGATGTCCTCAGGTCCCATCGCTTAACACAGCTCTCAGTGATTTCAGGCGGTAGCAGGGCACCCTCACTGCAGGCTGGGCAGTTTCTTTCACAAGAGACAATGTCCCATAGATGGTCTAATGCTTAGACCTAATTATCAGTGATTTCAGCTGTAGTGATCCACAGCAAAAGACTCTTAATTGAGTCTTAATCAGCACAGTGGAGAGGAAGAGAATCACAGGATGTCTAGAGCCCTCAGACAAAACCCAACCCAACGGCCAAGTAGAAACACCTTACCCCCCTGGGCGTATGCACCCCTACTCCCTGCTTAGCGAGTGCAGTTCAGTTGAGAGTGAACACCTCAATCAGAGCATAACATGCACAGTTCTGCTCTCCTTGAGTCACACAACCAGGATAATACTTTAAGACAACAAAGGGGGGATATGATGGAGATCTATAAAATCATGACTGGTGTGGAGAAAGTAAATAAGGAAGTGTTATTTACTCCTCATGACACAAGAACTAGGGGTCACTCAATGAAATTAATAGGCAGCAGGTTTAAAACAAACAAAAGGAAGTATTTTTTCACACAACGCACAGTCAACTTGGGAACTCCTTGCCAGAGCATGTTGTGAAGGCCAAGACTATAACAGGGTTCTAAAAAGAACTAGATAAGTTCATGGAGGATCAAAAAAGAACTAGATAAGTTCATGAAGGATGGGTCCATCAATGGCTATTAGCCAGGTTGGGCAGGGATGGTGTCCCTAGCCTCGGTTTGCCAGAATCTGGGGATGGATCACTTGATCATCACCTGTTCTGTTCGTTCCCTCTGGCGAACCTGGGATTGGCCACTGTCGGGAGACAGGATACTGGGCTAGATGAACCTTTGGTCTGACCCAGTATGGCCGTTCTTATGGTCTTATGTTCTTATTACCCCTGCACACAATACCAAAGTGACCTGAAATCCAACCCCAGCCAAAAGTGATAATTTGGGCAAAGCAGCTCCATCATGCTGCGCACCTAGCAGAGTGGGTGTGTCTATGCAAACAAGGTCAGTTCCTGATGTCTTCTCCCCCAGCTCATCACTAGTTGTTAGGGGAGAGCTCGTTTAGCCCCTGCTTACAATTAGTAGTAGTTATTATGGTCAGGCCTTAGGGTCCTTGTCATGGATGAAGAGCCCATGGTGCTAGGCCCTGTACAAACACCGAATCAAACGATGGTCCCTGTCCCCGTGACTGTACAATATAAATGCAAGAGACAACAGATGGCTACAGGCAGACAGATGGGGGCACAAGGAAACAGTGAGACAATACTGCTCAGCATAAGAGACAGTGCTCTGAGATCCCAATCAACCACAGGTGCTGACTTTCCAAAGTACCAGGGGGTGCTCGACCCTCAGCTCTGCCCCAGGCCCCACCTCCCCACTCCACCCCTTCCCCCCAAGGCCCTACCCCACCTCTTCCAGCCCAGTTCTGCCCCTTCCCCCAAGCGCACCATGTCCTCACTTCTCTCCCCTCCCCCTGGAGCCTCCTGAGCACCACAAAACAGCTGATCATGGCAGGCACAGGGAGAGAGGTGGAGGCACTGATCCAGGAGGTGCTGGAGGGATGGAGAGGGAGCTGATAGGGGGGCTGCTGGTGGGTGCTCAGCACCCACCATTTTTTCCCCATGGGTGCTCCAGCCCCGCAGCACCCACAGAGTTGGTGCCTATGCAATCAATGGTCTAGGAATGGGTTCTAGGCTGGAGGTCAGGGCAAGGTTCTAGGTTTGGGTTTGAGGTGATGGTTCTCGGTGCAAAATCTAGATGAAGGTTCAGTGGGTTCAAGTTCCAGGTGAAGTTTTGGGGCGTCTGGAGTCTGAATTCTAGATGATGGTTCTGGAATTTCTGGTGGTGCTGGGTTTGGGTTCTTGGTGACCGTGTTGCAGTCCTGGCTTTGGGTTGGTGGTGACTCTGGTCTGGGTTTGGGTTGTTGGTGCTGGTTCTGGTGATGCTGGGTTTGGGTTCTTGGCCACAGTTCTGGTGGTCCTGGCTTTGGGTTGGCGGTGGTGCTGGTCTGGGTTTGGGTTGTTGGTGCTGGTTCTGGTGATGCTGGGTTTTAGTTGTTGGTATTGGTTCTGGCGGTTCTGGCAGTTCTGGGTTCAGGTTGTCAGCATTGGGTCAGGGTTTGGTTTGCTGGTGCTGGTTGGGGGGTGGGTGGCTCCTGTCACTTGTCCCTGTCTCACCCGCAGCTGGGTAATGACCCCACAGCCAGACTCGGTTTGCAGCCTCAGAAATGCCCCCCACAAGCTCGCTGGGGCTGGTGCCTTTAGAGCCAGGGCTCCCTGGTCCTCATTCCTGACCCTAAGCACTGGGAGCCTTCACTGGGTGGGGGAATGGAAAACCCAGGGCACGGCCTGGCCCCCCAAGCCCTGGCATAGAGTGGGCATAGAAATATCCACTAGCTGATCGCTGGCAAAGGGCCCAGCTGCGGGCACCTCGAGGGGAGCTGGGGGCTCCTACAGCCCCCTCCAGGCTCTTCTTGCAAAGGCATCAACTGCCTATTATGCCTTTGTCACTCCCCCCTCCCAGATCTGACCCCATCCTTACCCAGCCTGGGGGGGAAGGGGGTGAGAAAGTCCAGCCCTGATCCCCAGACCCAGAGTCTGGCTGCCCCACCCCCACCCTTACCCCTCTCTGAAAGTCTCTCCCTCTCTCTCCTCTCTGTCTCTGCTCCTCTTCCTAGTTAGCAGCCCAAGTCCTGGAGGAGAAGGGAGTGGGGTTTGGCCTGGTGGATTCGGAGAAGGATGCGGCGGTGGCCAAGAAGCTAGGTAAGGACTGAGCCGGGACCCCTGGGGACGGGAGGGGCTCCCTGTGCTGCAGCCACCTGCACCAGCCCCAGTCCCTGTGGGCGTCAGTGGGGAGAGAACCCAGGGCCCAGGTCTCAGCCCCTCCTGACGGCCTCCCAGCCCATCCCAGGGCCCCTGGCTCATGTCAGGAGAGATCTGGTAGCTTCCTTCCTGCTTCTGATGCCACATGGGGGACTCGGGTGGAGCTGATGCCACATGGGGCGCTCGGTCCTTGTGCCTGCCCCACCCCGGCCCCAGGCACGAAATTGCTAGATACACACCCAGGGAAGCAGAGTAGGGGTCTCTCCCTCCCCCACTCCTTGGCCCTGTCCCCGCCTATGGCCTAGCATGGAGGCTTCAGGGTCCCTGAGCTCCAGGTTTTGAGGAGACGAAGCCCCCTTGAAGTTTTGCCCCTTGCTGGGACCCAGAGTCTAGCTCAGCGGTGGAACATCTGACTGCAGATCACCCGGTCGCTGGTTCAGCTCAACGCGTCCCCTGAGCTGTTGCTTTTTCAGCCACAAGCCACTGAGCAGCTGCAGCAATCCCCAGGGGAGGGTCTGCCGCTCGGAGCGGATGGGACCAGTCCCTTGTGCCCTTAACACCGTGGGAAGGTCCTGGGGAACGTGCAGGGCCAGGAGCCTTCATTCAGTCCCACCGAAGGGCTCAAAACTCCCCTCTGTTCAGTTCTGGGAACAGGCTGGCTTCCTCCCTGCTAGATTCGGGGGGAGAGGGGAGGTTTCCAGGCTAAGCCTGGCCTCTGCCGGCGCCTCTGCGTAGGCTTCAGTGGAGTTCGGCGGGTTCCCCAACGCCGGGGTGCACGTCTGAACCGGCCCCAAGTCCCCACGGCTGGGAAAACGCAGGAATGTTCCCCTGCCCCATCAGCTGCTCCCTGGGGTGCAGCGGGCAGCCTCACCGAAGGGTGCTCAGGCCAGGGGAAAGTGGGGGCGTCTGGGCTGTGACAGCGCAAGGCCTGACTGTGGGTCCAGGCTCAGCCCGCCAGCGCCCCATGGAGGGAGGGTGTCCGGACAGGCCAAGGTTTCTGCAGGGAAGTTTGCCTCCCTCGAGCTCAGCTGCTCACCCAAGGAGGCGCGTGCAGTGCGGGGAGAGGGAGCCCAGAGTCCAGCCTGCGCTGAGGGGGCTCCACAGCCTCGTTGTTCTTACCCCCCATGCCCCTGGGGTGGGAGCCCCCTCAGGGCACAGGGGGGGCAGAACCAGCCAGGAAGCAAAGGGGCTGAGCCTGCTTGCAGCTCTGCTCAGCAACCACCAGAGGGCGCAGAGAGCTCACTGATGGGCGCAGGGCAGGTGATGCCAGAGCCCCTTAAGGGCAGCTGGGAGCATCACTGGGGGCTCGTCGGGCCTCTGGCTCCCCCTGCCCCCGTTCTCCACAGGCACAAACCCCACAGACACCCCCTGTCCCTCCTGCCTTCACCCCACAGATCCCCTTCCCCTGACCCGACACCACAGACACCCCCTGTTCCTCCTGCCCTCACCCCACAGATCCCCTTCCCCTGACCCGACACCACAGACACCCCCTGTTCCTCCTGCCCTCACCCACAGATCCCCTTCCCCTGACCCGACACCACAGACACCCCCTGTTCCTCCTGCCCTCACCCCACAGATCCCCTTCCCCTGACCCGACACCACAGACACCCCCTGTTCCTCCTGCCCTCACCCCACAGATCCCCTTCTCCTCTGAGCCCAACACCACAGACACCCCCTGTTCCTCCTGCCCTCACCCACAGATCCCCTTCTCTCCTGAGCCCAACACCACAGACACCCCCTGTCCCTCCTGCCTTCACCCCACAGATCCCCTTCCCCTGACCCGACACCACAGACACCCCCTGTTCCTCCTGCCCTCACCCCACAGATCCCCTTCTCCTCTGAGCCCAACACCACAGACACCCCCTGTTCCTCCTGCCCTCACCCCACAGATCCCCTGACCCTGACACCACAGACACCCCCTGTTCCTCATGCCCTCACCCACAGATCCCCTTCCCCTGACCCCGACACCACAGACACCCCCCCACTCCTCCAACCCCACAGACACCCCCTGTTCCTACTGCCCTCACCCACAGATCCCCTTCTCCCCTGACCCTGACACCACAGAACCCCCATTCCCCCAACCTCACCGACACCTCCCATTCCCCTGCCCTGACCCCCCTGCTCCCCCAACACTGACACCACCAAGATGCTCTCCTCCTGCCCCAGTGTGAGGCGCGCACACACACACACACAATTCCCCCCAGCAGGGGGAGCTGAGCACACATACACACACAATTTCTGCAGCAGGGGGAGCTGAGCATGCACACACACACACACACACACACACACACACAATTCCCCCCAGCAGGGGGAGCTGAGCACGTGCACACACACACACGTTGCAGTGCCCCAGCGCTGGGGCAATTCCCCCACGGCTCAGGAGGGTCGGGAGCTGTAATGCCCCCGCGTCCATGGCCCCTCTCACCGCGCTGTTTCCCCGGCAGGGCTGACGGAGGAGGACAGCGTGTACGTGTTCAAGGAGGATGAGATGATCGAGTATGACGGGGAGTTTGCGGCCGACACCCTGGTGGAGTTTCTCCTGGATGTGAGTGGCCCCCAGTCCCTCGCCCTGCCCCCCTTCACTGACCGACCCAGAGACACTGACTGGGGGGGTTGGGGGAGATACGGCTCCCTGCCTCTGGAGGTGCTGCCCAGGCGCTTTTCCCTTACGCTGCATATCACAGCCAGCATGCTCGGGGCCCCTCACCAGCCTGACAAACCCCTCCCGCCCCCCGGCTTGGCCCGTATCACCGTCTCCATTTACAGGGGAGAAACTGAGGCAGGGTCACATGGCGAGTGAATGGTGGAACTGAGAATAGAACCCAGGAGTCCTGGCTCCATGTCCTCTGCTCCAACCACTAGCCACCACTACCTCTCAGTGCTGTAGCTAGAACCTAGGAGCCCTGACTCCCAGGCCTGGGCCTTCCCCACTAGCCCATGCTGTGTCCCCTCCTTTGGCCTGGACGGCAGAAGAAAGCAGGCAGTGCACGACCCACAGGCCTTGTCCATTGTCCCAGAGGTGGGACTTGCCAAGCACCTTGGGGTGCCTCGGTGCACTGAGGCTGACAGGCCAGGTGGACAGCCCAGAGGTGCTGCCACGCCTCACCCTCCCCTCCTGCAGAGCCGGCTCCCTGGGTGTGGGGAGCGGGTTTCCCCAGGTCAGGTGCTGAGCTCCCTCTGCCCCCTTGCAGGTGCTGGAAGACCCGGTGGAGCTCATCGAGGGAGACCGTGAGCTCCAGGCCTTCGATAACATTGAAGATGAGCCCAAGCTCATCGGCTACTTCAAGAACGAGGAATCAGAACGTACGTAGGCGGCGACTGGGGTCCCTCCGCTGGTGGGACCCCACCCTCCCCGGGTCCAGCCCCGCAGCCCAAGCTGCACTGTTGCTATCAGCTGCAGAGGGGTGTGAGCTTCCTCCAAGCAGTGCCGGGGGAGTCATTAGCAGGCTGTCTAAGGGCTGCTGGGGAAGTGTGAGTGGTTGGATACAGGCGGCCCAATGGCAAACCGCCACGGCAGGGTAGCGGGAGCCACAGCGGGTCTAGGAGTTTCTGCTGGGGAGGGGATCTGGTCCCTGTGCTCCCGGTGTCAGCTACAGGAAAATCTCTCATCGCTGCCAGGGTCAGGGCTTGTACCCTCTGCAGCCACTAGGAGGCGACGTAACCAGACACAGCCGCCAAGGAGGTGGAGCTGATAATACAGTAGGGGGCGCTCTCCTCTCTGACTCAGTGCTGTCCTCAGTGCCCCAGTGAGTTGCTAGGGGGCGCTGTGCAGCTGGGAGTGGTGTGGGTGACTCAGTAGGGGGTGCTGTCTCCTCTGAGGCTGACCCCAATGCCCCAGCATGGGGCTGGGGTCGCTGTGCTGTGCTGATGGAGGTGCTGCCTGATGCCACATACAAACTGGGGGCCTGACCACGTCCGTTTAAGTCATTTAAGATCCCCTGGCCCTTTTTGTAAGAGCTGAGCTGTCATTCCTTGTGTGCAGGCCAAACCCCAGCCAGGTGATTCCACGGTCCCGCCTCCATCACCCCAGTCTCCTGCAGCTTCACTTCCTGCACTGAACTGTTGTGTAGCGTTTTGAGTGGCTGTTAAACAGCTGCCACATCCCACCCCAGAGGTGACTGCATTGCAGTGCTGGGTGAGCGATCCGTGTGCAGCATTGCGCTGTTAAACAGATGCCATGCTCCACCCCTGAAGCAGGAACTCACCCTTCTTTGTAAGCTCCTTGTGAACTTTCTGGAGGCAAAATGCTGTGGAAAAGTCTCCCCTGTTGGGGCCAGTCCCTGAGCCCCTCCTGGTGCAGCCTCAGTGCAGTGACAGCAGGGCCAATTTCGTCCCATCCAACACCCAGCCAGGAGGTGACCGAGAGCAGATTCTCACTGCTGCCGTTTTGAATTCAGACACGTGAGCTAACAGCAGCAGCCTCTTGCCAAGCTCCGGTCAGGGCCTGCCGTCTCGCCAGCATTAAGTGAGCTTAACCCGTCAGCCCTGCGGCTGTCACAGCTCCGCTCACCCGGCGCAGAGCGAGGTGCCTGTGACCATTCCAGGCACAGCAGCATCCCCGAGGATGGGGGGATCTGCCTGCCTGCTCTAGATTAACCCTCGCTTCAGATCCCGCACCCCCCACCCTGCCAGCCTCAGCAGGTCCACTGCTTTCCAGGCCACATGCTCCTCTCTCTCCCTACGGGCTCCCAGCCTGATTCCCCCCATCCCCTCCAGAGGCCCAAGCCCAATCTCCTTCATGGCTAGTTTCACCGCTGCTCAGCTAAGAACTGAGCCGATGTGCACCCCAAATCTAACGAGTCTGAAAGAGTCGACGCATTTAAAACAGAGGAAACCCAGGTCATACCTGGACACAGCACATGGTTCACCTGTGGAACTCATTGCCACATGGCTTCATTGAGGCCAGCGGTTATCAAGATGGAAATAATGGGCATTGATATGGGAGGAAAATAAAGAGGGGATCAACAATGAACTCACCAGCTTCACTGACGGTGCTGTGGTAAGGGTAAGTTACTCCATAAATTATCCCCTGGGTGGGGTCTCTTTCTCCTCTCTGCAAGGCAGCTGGGACGAACCATTGCTGCAGATGCTCTGCTGCGGTTGGGGTGCTCCGAGCTGTGGCATGGGGGCTGTAAAGACGCCGAGCGCTTGGGGCCTCGTTAGAATGTCCCATCCCTTCTGGCCGGGGTCCCACCCTGACTGAGGAGGGGAGAACGACTCCTCCTGCCATTGCCACCACTTCACATCCAGCCCTGGCTGCTTCTCTGGGCATCTCCCAGCCACGAGGGGCCCAGCACCAGGCCGTGAGCAGAGTCCCGTCCCCCCCGTGCTGGAGCTGCTTCAGAGGGGCTCTGGCAGGGTGAGACTCAATCAACACATGCAAAGCACGCCAGTCCTGAGAGGAGAGGAGAGGAGAGGAGAGGAGGCATAGAGAGGGGAAGGGATGTTATGACTGGAGTGCCCCCCGCGTTAGGAGCGAGCAGGCCTTTGTCCCCTCTCGTGGCTGACCTCTGGCAGGAGATAAGAGTCTACTACAGCTGCTGGTTAAGAGTTGCTGGTGGATCACACTGTTAGTACAGAAGGGCCTGCGTTCAGTCCCGGTTGATGACCCTAGTTTGGGGCAGATGCTGGTCCAGCCCTGGCTGTGGGCGTTCACAGCCCTATAACCATGACCCCATGGCTCTGGCTCTTTCAGATTTCAAGGCCTTTGTGGATGCCGCTGAGGAGTTCCATCCATACATCCCCTTCTTTGCAACCTTTGACAGCAAGGTAGGCGCGGGCGCGAGGGGGAGCATCCGGCTAGTGATGGGGCAGGGCCAAGGGATGGCGAATGGGGAAGGGGAAGCCTGTGTAACCCTCAGGAAGCAAAAGACCCTCATTTGGGGGGAGGGGATCCTTCCCTCTCCCTCTGCCCATCTCCAAGCTCTATGGACAGCTGCTGCTAAAGCGAATAGGCCTGGAATAACCCTACTGGGGTGAGGCAGGGCAGAGTAGGGCATGATTCCCCTGCTGCCAAGCACAAACTGCTCTGGCTGCAAGCGGGGGGAGCTCCCTGGGGTGGGGGAATCAGGGCCAACAGACCCATCCCACGCCAGCTCCTTGGCAGCACGGCATACAGATCCGCCTCAGAATCAGGCCCCATCGCTCCCGCCCCTCCCACAGCAGCAAGGGAAGGAGCCCGCGAGGCTAAGGCGACTGCTGGGGGAGGGGGTCCTGTGGGTCGTGGTAACCGGGCCACGGACAACCCTTGCTCACTGGCCACCTGCCCATGCCCCATCGCAGGTGGCCAAGAAGCTGACCCTGAAGCTGAACGAGATCGATTACTACGAGCCATTCATGGACAAGCCCGTCACCATCCCTGACAAGCCCAACAGCGAGGAGGAGATCGTGCAGTTTATTGAGGAGCACAAGAGGTAGGGGGCCGCCCGCCGCGGGGTGGGCCGGAGCCCCAGTAAGACAGGAGGGTGGCCTAGTGCTTCAGACGCTGGCTGGGACTCCAGACGCCTGGCTTCCAGTCCGACTCCCTGTCTGATCTTGGGAGAGCCACTCAGGCCTACGTTTTCCGGTGTGACTGGTGATTTGGGGGATCTCCACTGCCGCAAGACACCCACCCCCTGGAAACCAGACCCCATTACAGTGTCCAAATGCCCGAAGTCACCAGGCTTTAGAAAATTGCCATCTTAAGCACTACGTGCCTCAGTTTCCCCACCTGTCACTTGGGGAAACTTTGCCTGAAGGGCAAAGAGGCCAGAAGCTCCCCTACACCAGGGCTCCTGTAGGCAGCCAGGGCTGGGGAAAGTGGGCAGAGTTGGCTGAAGGGGCGCACAGCTAGGGAGACATAATCATTAAACTTCCCAGCTGAGCAGCTAAGGAAACCACGTCTGCGCTCGTGTTGGGGGCAGCCCGTCTCCAGGGGCGAGTGCCACCTTGGCAGGGGTGGGTCTGGCTGTGAGGAGTTTGCTGCTGGGCGTGGCAGGGACGAGCCGGTTCCATAGACAGAGAACACGGGGTGTATCCCTCAGCCCCTTGGGCGCAGTGCTGGTCTGAAACAGGCTGGCTGCTGGGATCCCTCCGAGAAGGGTCTCGGGGGGGACTGGCCTGGAACCAGGAAGCAAAGCAATCAGCAAAAAAATAACTCAAAGCACGAGCCCACTTCTGCCAACTGGGCTGGAATGGGTGTGACGGGTTGGATCACAGGAACCCACTTGGGAGCTGCCACCCGATGTGCCAAGACCACTTCTACCCCTGCTTTCCCGGCCAGCTCAGGACTCCAGCACCCTGTCCTGCTGAGCCAGACACTCCCGTCTGCTCCAACACAGACCCAGGGGCTGAATCACTTGCCCCAAAGCTGCAGGTTTACCTGAAAGCAGCTCACAGAAGTGTGCTTGTCTTTAACACTCAGATGCCCAACTCCCAATGGGGTCTAAACCCAAAGAAATCCGTTTTACCCTGTATAAAGCTTATACAGGGTAAACTCATAAATTGTTCGCCCTCTATAACACTGATAGAGCGATATGCACAGCTGTTTGCTCCCCCAGGTATTAATACATACTCTGAGTTAATTAATAAGTAAAAAGTGATTTTATTAACTACAGAAAGTAGGATTTAAGCGGTTCCAAGTATTAACAGACAGAACAAAGTAAGTCACCGAGCAAAATAAAATAAAATTCACAAATCTCTGTCTAATCAAACTGAATACAGATAATCTCACCCTCAGAGATGCTTCAGTACGTTTTTTCCCCAGACTGGACACTTTCCAGGCCTGGGCACAATTCTCTCCCCTGGTACAGCTCTTGTTCCAGCTCAGGTGGTCGCTAGGGGCTTCTTCATGATGGCTCCTCTCCTCTTTCTTCTATTCCACCCCTTTATACATCTTTTGCATAAGGCGGGAATCCTTTGTCCCTCTCTGGGTTCCCATCCCCCCCTTCTCAATGGAAAGACACCAGGTTAAAGATGGATTCCAGTTCAGGTGACATGATCACAAGACTTCATTGCCCACTTGCCAGCACATACACATACAGGAAGACTTACAGGTAAAACACACCCATCTGCAGACAATTGTCCTGGTTAATGGGAGTCATCAAGATTCCAAACCACCATTAATGGCCCACATTTGCATAATTACAATAGGTCCTCAGAGTGATATTTCATATTTCTGGTTTCAGATACATCAGATACAAGAGTGACACATCTATACAAATAGGATGGTCGCACTCAGTAGATTATAAGCTTTGTAATGATACCTTACAAGAGACCTTTTGCATGAAGCATATTCCAGTTACATTATATTCACTGGTCTGGAACAGGCTGGATGCTGGGATCCCTCCGAGAAGGGTCTCAGGGGGATGTGGGGGAACTGGCCTGGAACCAAGAAGCAAAGCAATCAGCAAAAAAATAACTCAAAGCGCAGGCCCACTTCTGCCAACTGGGATGGCATGGGTGGGTGGGGCTTACTGGCGACAGGGTGGGGGGAAGGGTATAGGCAGCACCTGGCGATGGGGGTAGGTGGGCCAGGTGGGAGCTTGTGGTGGGGGACAGCTCTCAGGGGAGCGAGGTTCCTCGCGGCAGAGAGAGAAGTGATTGGGTGTGGAAGGGCACAGTCGGTCGTGCCATGGAGCCAGTCAGTCACTAGGGGGAGTTACAGTCAGGCACAGTAAGGAGCTGCAGTGGCTCATGACAGGGAGCTACAGTTCATTTTGACCTACAGCTACAGTCGGTCACCTTGGGGAGCTGCAGTCAGTTGTAACAGGGAGCTACAGTCGGTCATGAGGGTCACCATGAGGAGCTACAGCCCGTTGGGATTTCGAGCTGCAGTTGAACTTGATGAGGAGGGAGCTACCACTGGCTGCCATGGGGCATTAGGCAGCTGCCCCGAGGAGTTAGTTGCCGTGGGGAGTTAGTTGCCATGGAGAGTTAGTTGCCGTGGGGAGTTAGGGTTGATGGTGAGAGGGAGTGATCCCAATGGGGAGATACCACGGCTGGCTCACCATGAGGAGCAGGGCTGCCCTGCACAGCTGCCCGGCACAGCCTGGCACAGACGCTGGTTTCCCCATTGGATGCCTGTGGCTAGAGATGAGATAAAACGTTTGCCCAGCCTGACAACAGCTCCGTTTCTATGGCTGCGGCAGAGCAAGGAAATTCTCCTGCTGCCATAGTAACATGGCACTGGGTTGGCGCAGAGTCTGTCTCCCAGGAGGGGGGCTCAGCTCCTGGTTACGTCTGGGGGCTCCATGGAGCGAGAGCCCCCTCCTCTCCCTAAGGGACCCTCCTCCCGCAAAGGCAGTGATGTGATCCACACCCAGCCACTAGCCCGTCATGACCAGATCCACTCCTGCTGGGGGATTTGCCCCTCCTGCCCCTGCCCTCCACTAGGGGGAGCTGCTGTGATTTCCAGGGGGCGGGGCCATTGGCGCATAATTATTGTCTTCCCCAGGTGCCCAAGCCACGCCCCCTCCTCAGACAGCTCCGCCCATTTTTTTCCCAGCCCAGGCTGCCCCTGGGGTCCCGGTGGGACAGGGGGTTTCAGCTGGTTTGTCCTTCTGTGGCCTCCCCCATGACAGACTTTCCTGGAGCCTGTCCTATTGTCCTCCTCCACGTCCCCTCTAAAGCCCTCTCTGCTGAGACTCAACTCCAAGGCTCCAACCACTTGTCACTAAATATCCTGTGGCACTTACGCAAGGAGTGGGGATGTTACTGTAGGGTCCTGGCCTAATTCCATTACATCCCCGCTGCACGCGGTCAGTTAGAGGCAGGATTCCCCTTCGTTTCCTGCCCTAAACTGCTGTGCTGTGTGGCTGTGACACAGCAGCTGTGTCCCACCCCAGGCTGCATTTTCAGCAGTGGGTAAGTGATGCCTCTGCAGCATAGCTGTGTGGTTGTTAAGTGACTACACTGCATCACCCCAGAGGAGGCTGCATTTCAGCAGCAGCCAAAGCATAACCTCGGCACGCAGGGCACAGAAAGCACAGTGGATGGGGGCAGCTTGCCTGGCTTCTGCCCATGCTGTCTGAGGATAAAGGGACTCCAGCACCCTACAGAAGGGAGAGGAGTTGTTGTGGGGATTCATCCAGCTTGTTTCTCACTTATGCTGGCAAGCCCCCCTCCCCCCCGCCACACACACAATGGGCCTCTCCAGAGAGCATGGAGCAGGCACAAGGGTCCTGTTCCCAGGGTAGCAGGTGGAGCAGGGCGTGCTGCACTGTGTCTATTCCCTGCTTCTTGGGGAGCAGAGTGTAGATTAGAGCAGCCCCGAGGCTTCTGTAACTGACACTGGAGCTGAAAGCCAAATTAACACACACACACCCCGGCCCAGGCGCAGGACCTGAGGAGCTGAGAATCAGGGCCCTACATTTTCAGGCCAGAAGTAGCCCGCCCAGGCTCGTCTAGCCTGACCTGCGTCACCCAGGCACCTCACCCCGTGACTCCAAAGGTTTGTCGTGTTTGCTGTTCCCCCCGCCCCGGACACTGGGAGCTAAGGGGTTAACAGCCCAGCGCCGCACCCCCGAGCAGATTGCATTTCTGGACAAGGATATTCCTGACACATTGTCCTGGCTGCCTGTTCACTCTAATCCTCTCGGATCAAACTGACGCTCCCCTCCCTCCCTCCGCCACCCAGCGACCTCAATACGGAGCAGCCGGGAGACGGGACAGGAGTGATTCAGGGGTGACGTTCCCCCGGCACAGAGGCCCAGGAGCACAGGGCATGGCTCTGCAAAGGGCGGTAGATCCCCAGGGCCAGATCTCTGCTTTTGTTCCATTTTACTGCCATGGTGCGTGAGGCCCTGCCCCTCCCTGACTCATGCTAAATGCTGGCAGATCAGGGACTTTGGTTGCCATGGCAGCTGCTCTTTATTCCATCAAATAGCTCGGCAGTTACTTCCCGACTGGATTGTGTTTGATTTTGTGCTGCTTTGTTCCCTTCTGTAGCTCTCCCTCCGCCTTTGTCTCTCTCACTGTCTCTCCCCTACTTGTTGCAAAATTTTGGCTCAGGGTTTCAAACACCCAACGCTTAGCGCCACACGGACTGTGTTCGCCCAGCGCAGGGTACAAGGACTGAACCTTAGGAGTCCTGTTCTCTAACCACTAGACCACACTCCCACCTGGAGCTGGCAATACAACCTAGGAGTCCTGCCTCTGGCTCCCTTTCGCTAACCACTACCCCACATTTCTACCTGCGGTGGGGTATAGAGCCCAGTAGTCTTGACTGGCACCCCCCCTGCTCTAACCATTATACAACTCTCCCTTTCAATGCTAGTGGCAGAATCCAGGCACCATGGCGTCCAGTCCCCTGCTCTGCCCAAGAGTAATTAAACTCTGAGGACCACTCTTGCACCATGGAGGAGCATGGACTTAGCAGATGCTACCTGAATGCCCGGGCCATGCCTGATGGGGGCTGGGTTTCTGCAGGGCTCCGTCCCTCACACACTCCCTCAAAGCAGCCTCTGTTGTTATCTTGCAGGTCAACGCTGAGGAAGCTGAAGCCAGACAGCATGTATGAGACCTGGGTGAGTCCAGAGAAGGCCTGGTGGCTTGTGAGCTTAGTGCTATGGCATGGCCAGTCAGGGGCCCAGCTCCTTGCCAACCAACCATCTAACCCACCCATGCATGGCGCTGAACCGTCACCCACCCAGCCTGCCCCCCAGAATGACATACTGGGGTGCCTGAAGCCATATATTATAGTGGGAGGGATAGCTCAGTGGTTTGAGCGTTGGCCTGCTAAACCCAGGGTTGTGAGTTCAATCCTTGAGGGGGCCACTTAGGGATCTGAGGCAAAATTGGTACTTGGTCCTGCTAGTGAAGACAGGGGGCTGGAATCAATGACTTTTCAGGGTCCCTTCTAGTTCTATGAGGCTAGGTAGATCTCCTGCACCGAACCCCTGGAAAACATCCCTGGGGCACAATCCTGGATTGGCCCCCCAGGATGGACTAGGCAGGATTGAATCACTCTTTCCCTATCTCTGATGTCTTCCAACTCCTGAGGTTCATGCTAGTTTCTCCCATGTTCCTTAACTCAGGCAAATCTCCCATGGAAGTCACTGGGCCCAATACTTGCTGAATGCGTAACTCTTCGGGCCTGATTCTCCCATGCCCTATATCTAGGGTGACCAGACAGCAAATGTGAAAAATTGGGACTGGGGTAGGGAGTAATAGCAACCTATGTAAGAAAAAGACCCCAAAATCAGGACTGTCCCTATAAAATTGGGACATCTGGTCACCCTACCTATATCTTGTAGCATCCTTTACATCTGTGCCAAGTGGGTATGGAATGTTACCAGATCAGAATGGCAGCACTTTGCACCCATTGTGCGCTGATGTATATATCTGCACAAAAGTCAGGGCAACGGAGAATCAGACCCGATGAGTGAAGGACTCAGCTGGGATTGGGTCTGTTCTTTATTCAGTTCCTTAAAAATGCACCACACACCAGATTCTTAGCTGCTGTAGAGCTGGTTTACACCAGCTGAGGATCTGGCTCTTAAAAAAAACCTTTATGAAAATATATATGAAAAAAATCCAACAAAACTGGACACATTTATGCCCTTTAATTAAAGCATTCAGATGACTTGTTAAATAGTCAGTGGATGTTAGGTGCCTAAATACCTTAGGGTCTGTGCCTCAGTGTCCAGCTGTTTGGGTCCACAGTTATATGTTGGTTTGGGGGAAGGGCGTGGGGGGGACGTTAAGGATTTTAGAAAACAAATGTTAATGGAAATGATTTCGTGGATTTTTTCCTCATTTCCATCAAAACACTTTTCTGTTTTGATTTAGACACTTTTCTGTTTCTTCAGCAGCTAAAAGGCATCCGCTTTGGGCTGGTGCAGGAAAAGCAGAGAGTGAAATTGACTAGACAATGAGTAGAAAGTGAAATTGACGAGCAAGTGAAAATGAGCAGAAACTGACAGCACAAATGAGATGTTTCACATGCTTTCTGTTTTAACACCCTGCCGTGGTGTCATTAGCACCGGGAAGGGAATTTGTTTTCTAAACCATACAGGGGCCAAATTTTCAAACTAAAATCAGGCATCTGAATCTAGACATAGGCAACTGAAACATTGGCTTGATTTTTCAGAAGTTCTGATCCTAACTTCAATGACAGTTCTGCAGTTCAGAATAATCAAAGCACCCAAGACTGAAAATGTGGGCTCTCATTTTTAGCCTAGCCTTGTCCCATTATGTATTTGACATTTTTTTAAATCACAAAGATGGGGGTGATTTTGTAAGATATTTTCCCCCTTTAAAAGTCTATTGTCACGTCTGCGTTTCATATGTGTGCCTATTGCCAATATATTTTATAGTACATATAACAAATAACATTTCCTGCATGTGACAACATCCGGTAATAAACACTAACCCTAAAATATCACTGGTCCTGTTACTTTCTAAGCTGCATTATTCTTTGGTTTGTAGGTGTTCTCTCTGTGTGTCTATTGGAGGGAGAGGTTAATGCTATGGGGTATATGTATGTGTGTGTGGTATATCCAATATGTGTGTCTGCGCACATGTAATTGTGCTTCTGCATGTGTGTATATGTGTGTGCACATATGCTCTGTGTGTGTCTGGTTTGTGCAGAATGTGTATACCTGTGATTTGCATATGTGTGATGTGTTTGCATGTCTGAGACAATGTCGATACATGCCTCTTTCTTTGGGTGGGACGTGTATTCCTGCAGTTATCTGCATGTATTGCACATGTATGCATGCACAGAGATCTGTGTGTGCCTGTGTACACTTGCCAAGGTGTGTGCATGCGTGTGTACATATATCCTTTTATGCATGTGTGCACAACAAAGTAGGGCCACTTCCACAACGACCTGTGTGTATATTTGTGTGTGTGTTTTGACACGTGTATTTCGAGTTCCGTGCATGTAAATCTTTCGGTGCACCTGGGTGCGTAGGTGTATTTTCACAGGAGGCTGTGAGCATACGGTGCGCATATGGTACTAGTGAATGTACATGAGTATGGTGGTGTGGGGGTAGGCGTGTGGATGTGGGCAGGGAGTGTCCTTGGGAGCTTTGATATGACTATGTATGGATCTGTTTGTACCGGAGTGTGAATGGGCTGAGAATGTCTGTGTTGGGGTGAATGAGGTGTGTGAGCTTGCACTAGGGTTTGCATTGGGGCACTGACGAGTGTGCATGGGGATGTGAATGGGGGGAGCTTGCACTAGGGTTTGCACTGGGGCACTGATGGGTGTGAATGGGGGTTTGAATGGGGTGTGTGCACCTGCCTTCACGTGCGAGTGGGGCTGTGGGTGAGTGTGCAGACCAGTCCATCTCCCAGCTGATCCTCTGACCCGAACATACTCTGCACCCCACTCCTTCCTATTTGAACGTGTGGGGGGAGAGAGAGGTCTGACCCCCACACACAACAGGAAGGTGGATGCACCTGGTGACCGGTGACTCTCTCTGCTCTGCTCCCCAGGAAGATGACATGGACGGAATCCACATTGTGGCCTTTGCAGAGGAGGACGACCCTGGTAAGAGCTGCTGCTGATCACTGGGCAGAGAGGCAGAGAGGCTGAGCAGAGCGCGAAGGGCACTGACCCACCCCTGGGGGGCACTCTATGGGCCCGGGGTGCAGCATCCTCCAATGAGGGGCGCTTGACGGTCCCAGGAGGGGCCCTCTATGCTCGGAGGGGCACTGCTCCATTATGGGGCCGGGGGGATGCAGAAGTCTGGCTGCTGGGAAGGGTGCACGGCAGGGGGAGGGGACAGCGGGAGCAGGTGGGGCTGGTACCACCTGAAGGTCGGGCAGGTGAAATAGACACATGAAGGTGGCACCAGGGCAAAGAAGCAGCAGCAGATCAGGCTGTGTCTGATTCATTGCAGGGCGGGCACGGCCCCCTCCCGCTCCTCCCCAACCTGCTCAGCTCTTGGGGGAGGAGGAGGCAGGAGCTGGAGCAGGGTGCATGGGAGGGGGTGTTGGGGTGTTCATAAGCTGGGAGGGATCTGGAGTGGGGGTGTTACTGTGTAGGGAGAGGGGGTTCAGGCTGGGGAGCTTGGCATGCAGCAGGAGAGAGGGAGGTTGGGCCGGGAGGTGGCCTTTCTCCCCTGGAGCTCACAGTGCTCAGCCCGGCCCCCTGGGCCAGTGGCCGCTTGCCCTTGGCCTGGTCTCTCACCCACCCGCTCTCTCCGGGCGCAGACGGTTACGAGTTCCTGGAGATCCTGAAGGACGTTGCACAGGACAATACGGACAATCCCGACCTGAGCATCATCTGGATCGACCCGGAGGACTTTCCCCTGGTACGTGGCGCCCACGCGTTCCAGAGCTGCTGTCCAGAGTCAGGGGCTCGCTGGTGGCCAGCGTGAGGGATAGGCGTAGCTGCAGGCTGAGGGTGGAATCGGCGAGAGACCCTCCCCAACCCTTTCCGAGGGCCTGTCTGCCCAGGAACGGACCACCCCTCCAGGGGACCCTGTTATAAGGCATCTGGATCTTGCCTGCTCCGGCCTCCCCAGACCAGGTCGCAGCCACGGGCGGGGCCACAGGGCAGGAGGGTAAAGAGGAAGGGCCAGATCCAGCCCTGGTGTAATGGGTGCAGACTCCAGCGCCCTTACCCCAGGGATGAACTCGGCCTCAGAGCTGTAACAGAATCACTGGTGCTGTGAGGAGAAGGGCTGTGTAAATTCTGCCTGCAACGGAGCGCCAGCCTCAGGGCAGTTATCGAGTGGGAGCTCCTCACGCACTGTAACAGTCTTCACACGGAGTCACACACCCAGATCTACCTCAGCAGCCGGCTGAGCTTACCTCCCTGGCACCAAGAATCACAGCGCTAGTCAGGTTACGCCCAGTCCCAAAGGGCCAGTCACTTGCCCCAGATCACTTGCACCTTAGATCTCACACCAAAGACAACGCTTGTAGCATTGTTGCCAATCCAAACAATATGAAGATATCTATTAAACAGGAAAAGGAAACGAGAGATATTTACAGGGTGAATCCAGGTGAACAAAGATACACAAATGAGTTACAATCTTAATTGTCAAAGGTAATAGGTTTACCTTTCATTAGCAGGCTCTATACGTCCTTCAGGGCTAACCTAGGCTAAGCAGCTGGGGATCTCTTGCTTATGCCTAGAACACCTTGTCCGTCCCCCCCCTCTGCCCCCCGCCCCGAGTCCGAGCAGCACAGACATCCAGTTCCTTCTTGTTAGGGGCTTTTATCCCTTAGCTGAAAACTCTGGGAGGAATCCACTTGCAAGACTCATCTTCCCGGGGGGAGAACAGAACAACCAACGTCTTTTGTCCTCTTTAACATCCCACAATCTGGTGTCGATGGACCTTTCCTGTTGGGCAGAATGTGACACCTTCTGCTGCAGATCAGCACGTCACCCTGGTTCATGTCTCTCTCCTCTCTGGTGATTTACACAGTCACAGAAGCCCACAATACCACCGCTCAGATATTACCTTATAATGTAGGATATTATAAGGGAAATTAATGCTGGCAGCATCTCACCAGCATTCAAGAACGTCTAAACACTAAACCCATTCTTCTGATCCCATTTTAACAATACTAACACGCAGGCGAGCCAGACTGATTCAAGCTGGGTATTTGGCAGTGGGGACGGTGTCATGAGCTGGCACCTGGTTTGCCAGTGTCACAATAGATAGATAAACAGACAGACTTCCTGCCTCTAAGCATCATTAATGCACAGTTCTGGCTGGCTGGCAGGGCCTCGTGTCTTTCCAGAATACTGACTGCACGGCACCTCTTCTGTGACAGCCAGGAAATACTGCGTTAAGGTACATGCCAGCCCCGCCAGCCAGAGCTGAGTGATGCCCCTCCCTACCCCTGGCAGACGCGGTCGGGCTCTCTCAGCTCGGGTGTTTTGGGGCTTGGTGGGGACGCAGAGTAGGAGAAATGGTCAGACCTTGTCCTCACTAAGGTAAAAATCCCATTCAGGGCAGACTTGGTGAACTGCAGCTGGCTGCGCCTGGGTGCTGCCCAGCCAACACCCCAAAGCTGCCCAGGGTGACCAGATGAGAGGGAGAAAATATCGGGACACGTGCGGGGGGGCTGCTGGCGGAGCAAAAAAGCTGCCAGACGTTACCGCCCCCTGATCCTTGTCCCTCGGGGAAAATCCCCTGCACTTCCCTGTGCCCGGTAGGGACCTGTCACCTCCGCCCCAGAGCTCCCCAGCAGGAACACCCCATTGTGCTGCTGTACTCCCACAGAGCTCAGCCCAGAAACGAGGGGTCCCACTGGGTGCAGATGCCCCTTTCCACATATCACAGCCTGAGCTGGGGTGACCTTCCCCAGCCAAACCAGCTGTCCCTGGCCCAGCCAATCCCCCCAGTCAGTCCTGCTGTCCCTGGCCCAGCCGCTCCAGGTGTCCCTCCCCCAGCCAGTCCAGGCCACTATCTGGGGCACCGGGCACTGGCCACTATCATACTGCGCTAGATGGACCTTTGGTCTGACCCAGTCTGGCCGTTCGGATGTTCAGCCATTCCAGCCACCCCTAACTAGGGTGACCAGATAGCAAGTATGAAAAATTGGGACTGGGGTGGGGGGTAATAGGAGCCCATATAAAAAAAAGCCCCAAATATCGGGACTGTCCCATAAAATCGGGACATCTGGTCACCCTACCCCTAACGCAGTGAGGGTCAGTCGTGGTGCACGCAGACCAATGAGAGAGTCCAGGGCTGTGGGAGTCACCAGGCCACATAAAAACAGCACATGGACTTAGTCGTTCCTCCCATCTGCTTATCACAGGGCAGCCCTATCTGAGACACGCTGACAGTGCATCCCAGGGGCTCTTGCCCGGTCCAGGGGGCACAGTTAAGGTTGTGGGGCAGGGCTGGTGCTAACTCTGCATTTCCTGGTTTTTCAGTGGATTAAATGGAGCAGAATTCAATGTTCTGAAAGGGCAGGAAGCAGCAATGGGAAACCTTAACTCTGGATTAACAACATTTGGGGCAGTGAATGGATCGATGGAGAGTGACAGAGAGATAGGTGTATGGGGATAGATAGATAGATAGATAGATAGATAGATAGATAGATAGATAGATGGGGTGTGTGGAGATAGATAGATAGATTAGATAGATGGGGTGTGTGGGGATAGATAGATAAATAGATGGATGGATGGGGTGTGTGGGAATGGATAGATAGAGTCAGGGGCGGCTCTACAAATTTGGCCGCCCCAAGCAGTCATGCCCGGGAGGCGCCCCCGAGCCGCGGGAGCAGCGGACCTCCCGCGGGCATGACTGCGGAGGGTCCGCTGGTCGTGCGGCTCGGCTGGACCTCCCGCAGCTGCGGGCGGTTCGCTGGTCCAGCGGCTCCGGTTGAGCTGCCGCAGGCATGCCTGCGGGAGGTCGAGCCGAGCCACGGGACCAGCGAACCGTCCGCAGTCATGCCTGCGGCAGGTCCACTGGAGCCGCGGGACGAGCGCCCCCTCCGCAGTCATGCCTGCGGCGGGTCCGCTGCTCCCGGGGCTCCGGTGGACCTCCCGCAGGCATGACTGCGGCAGGTCCGCCGGCCAAGCCTGCCGCCCCCCCCGGGAAAGGGCCGCCCCAGGCGGGTGCTTGCCCCGCTGGGCTCTGGAGCCGGCCCTGGATAGAGTGTATGGGGATAGATAGATATAGATGAGATGTATAGGGATGGATGGATAGATAGATAGATGGGGTGTATGGGGATAGATAGATATAGATGAGGTGTATAGGGATGTATAGGGATGGATGGATAGATAGATAGATGAGGTGTATGGGGATAGATAGATATAGATGAGATGTATAGGGATGGATGGATGGATAGATGGGGTGTATGGGGATAGATAGACAGATAGGGGTTGTGGGGATGGATGGATAGATAGATAGATGGGGTGTATGGGGATAGATAGATATAGATGAGGTGTATAGGGATGGATGGATGGATAGATAGATAGATGGGGTGTATGGGGATAGATAGATATAGATGAGGTGTATGGGGATAGATAGATGGATGGATGGATAGATCCTATTTCACAGGTGGTAGTGGACTGTGTTGTGCTCCACAGAGCTGTTCTTTGCCAGCAGACCCTCCCGAGAGAGCGGGTGTTCCCAGCTCCACCTCCTGCCCCCCCCCCCCGGGGTGACTCTGCCTTGGGGGCAGGGAGGCTGGCTGGGGGGCATTCCCGTGTGCTCAGCCCACTCTGGAAATGGCACTGGGCGGCACAGGCTGGGAGCTGGAGCCAGAGGGAACCACGGGGTCTGTCTGTGCCTGGCAGCCTCCATCACAAATCTCCTTTCTTATTTCATCTACTTCCCTTTGCCCGTCCCAAGGGAGGCTCCGTCCTGGTGCCCAGCGTTCGCACATCAGGCCTTGAGGCCATGCCAAGCCGGTTAGTGTCTGGGTGCAGATGGTGCTTTTAGAATGTGGAATAAAATGAATAGGGGGGTGTCACCGCTGCCCTCTGCTGGATGAAACCGGAACCGTTTGATGGTGCGTCGTAAGCCCTATTGTGCTAACAGCTAATGGGGAGTCTCCGTTAGCTCAGGTGGCGGGTGCCATGGTGCAGAGCAGACGTGGCTTTGTTGCCGCACTCATGCATCTTTGCTCTTCTTCTCCCGCTCCAGCTGATCCCATACTGGGAGAAGACGTTCGATATCGACCTGTCCCAGCCCCAGATTGGTGTGGTCAACGTCACAGATGTGAGTATTCAGACACGCCGGGGGCGCCCGTGCGTCGGGGCCAGTCTGGCTGGGAGTCGGCCTCTCTGCAATCCCTGGGGATGTGACCCCTGCTGGGTCGAGGGAGCCCAGTGCCCCGGCTTCCCGCAGTCCGTGTTTCAGACGTGTGCCGGAGCTATGCCACGGCTCTGGGGAAATCAGCACGGCTGGAGCCCAGCTCGGGGACACGCTTCCAACATGCGTTGGTCCTGTGTGTTCTGCATGGACTGGTCTGTATCAGAAATGCCCCGGCACTGGCTCCACTCAGCATCCCGGCCTCCTCTGTGCAGCCGCTGATCTCTGTGCCCTGCGGAGCGCACTGGGCCACAGAGGAGCCAGCCTGGAGCCTGAATGAATTATGGGCCAGGTCTGGACGCCCCTGTTTATTCCCAGAGCTGGGTACATCCCAGGCTGCCCCAGGCCAGCTTCCCCCTGGCGCCCGGTCAGCTTGCTCCAGCCTTGGGGCTCGCAGGGACCGGGAGAGCTCAGGCCAGGGCCTGATCCTTGGCTAGCAATGGGGGCGGGGCAGCTGTACAGTACGGACACTGGGATCCGAGACCTGCGCCGCTCGTCACACACAGAGACTGGCCACGCTGGATCCAGCACCGCGGGTGACCCCATCTCTGGCCTCCTGCCCCTCCCAGCCCCCGCTCCTTCCCTCCCCCGGAACTCACCGCTCCCCCCCCCCCCCCAGGCTGACAGCATCTGGATGCAGATGGACAATGAGGAGGACCTGCCGTCCACGGAGGAGCTGGAGGACTGGCTCGAGGACGTGCTGGAGGGGGAGATCAACACGGAGGACGACGACGATGATGATGATGACGATGACGATGATGATGAAGATTAGCTGCCTCTCTGTGGGCGTCCCCAGCCTGCCTGACACACAAGGCCAGGCCCCGCCTAGGTCGCACCCGTGCCACCCCACCGGGGGCTCAGGGGTGGGAGTGACGGGCCCACGGCCGCGCCGGAGCAAAGAACACCACCAGACTCTAATGATAACGCCTTTTTATATTGATCCGACCGCAGCCAACGTCCCCCGGCCCCACGCTACCCCCTGCAGGACGCTGACACCAGGGGGGAGACTGGGCCCACTGGGGACGACTCCCCCACAATAGAGTCCGTCTGCCCCCTCCTCCTCCATCTCTCTGTCTGCAGCAGCCCAACTGGATTTTGATCTCAGCACGTGTGAGTCGGGAGCTGCCAGGTCCCCCGCCCTGTGCATCCCACTCTGCCCTTGCGTGTCATGAGCGCCTCCTGGCCACTCCCTTCCTCACGGTAGAGCCGGGAGAGTTTGCCCTTTCCCTGCCGAGGGGCAGGTGTTCACCCAGCCTGAGCCAAACATCAAAGGGGGAGAGTTTCAAACGCACCGGAAGAGCCCAAGTCTCATCGGCTTTCATTATGCTTTTAAATCCCTCCCCTGAATTTGTGGAGGGGAAGTTGCAGCCCAGCTGGAACATCGTGGGTTATAACTGAGTCCCTCTCCTCATAAAAACCAAATGCCTGGAGCTAGAGGAGAATCCCCATTCTCTCTCAGCATTATAGGGCTCATGACACACAGTGGAGCAGCTCCCGTCCCAACCACTAGAGGGCAACTGTGTCCTGTACAGACATAATCAGTCCATTACAAAGCATAAATAAGCCTGCAGGCAAACTGAAGGCCAAATCAGAGGAAATCTGTCCCTTAAAATTGCTGTTTGCCAACCTGAGATAAAAATCCATTCTGCGTCTTTCCCCTCCTCCACCGGCAGCTCGTCCCTTTCCCAGTGTCCTTGTGTGGACTTTTAATCAGTGATCTCCACTGGTTCCGTTGCAGCACAACGCACCGTTACCTCCTCCCATGGAACAACCCGGCGCCACCCCCCAACACACACGCCCTCCCTCGCAGGGGGGCAGCCAATGTACAATTTGTATATTTTTAAACAACTTTGTACAGATCAATATTGTAACAACCAACGTGATTAAAAACGAACAGTGAAAACCACAAGGGGCTTCCAGATTGTTTTGTTTCTTTGGTTCAAAAAAGGAGGTGGGTTTTTCCGGGACCTGGCTGAAGATGTCAGGACGGGACTCTCACGCCACGAGAGACTAGTTCATCGGGCTCTGGATGGGAAGGAAGAACTGAGCCCATGTCTGGAGGACGTAGGACCCAGCTGCTTCCGAGAAGGACTGAACTGGGATCTGTCCTACCTCCTCTGCCTGGTGAGTCTTGCCCACATGCTCAGGGTTTATCACCATATTTGGGGTTGGGAAGGAATTTTCCTCCAGTGCAGATTGGCAGAAGCCCTGGGGGGGTTCGCCTTCCTCTGCAGCGTGGGGCACGGGTCACTTGCTGGAAGGTTCTCTGCACCTGGAAGTCTTTAAACCACGATTTGAGGACTTCAGTGGCTCAGACACAGGTTTGATACAGGAGTGGGTGGGTGAGATTCTGTGGCCTCCATTGTGCAGGAGGTCAGACTAGATGATCATAATGGTCCCTTCTGACCTTAAAGTCTATGAGTCTATGAGTCCTGTGCATGAGACGGCGGAGGGGTCCCCTCCAGACAATCAGTAACTGAGCTCATCCATGGGTTCGCTTGTCATTGTCAGGGGTTCGGTTAACCAAGTCGGGAGCAGAGCTGTGGTGACTGGGTTTTCCTGCAGTGGCCTTTGAAAAGCACCGCACCCGGTATCAGCCAGCTCCCTGCTCCTGTGGCAGGGTCCTTGGAGCCAAATGAGGGGGTGACGTGGTATAAAAAGGTCCAAGTGTGAAACACAGTGGTGGCAGGAGCCACCCAAGCCCAGGGCGTAGGAAACCCAGGGGCGCGGCCATTTGAATTTGGCAATTAAGAATGTGCTGGGGGAAATTTCGATTGGCGTTCACCGGTTTCCTGGGGTTACAGATAATTTTTTTGTGGAAACGTTTGGGTTATTTTGACAGAGTCAAAATGGAAAATTTTCAGTTTCCCGTTTCCCTCCCTCCCACCCCCTTTGCACCTCCGGGGAAACAAGAAGGAAAACCAAAAAAACCCCAAAAAGCGAATGGAGTTTTTGTTTGGAATCTATATGATGCAATTTTTCACTTTGCTTCGTTTCAGCACCAAAATGTCGCAGGTTGCGCTTCAGATTTTCACGTCATTCAAAAAGTCATTTTTCCACCCAAACAACTGGTCAGTGAAAGAATTTCGAGCGGCTCTAACCCACCGCTCCACGTTCCACTCGATTTTGGGTGGGGAATAAAATGCAGGAATTGTGCCGGCAGCACCCACTGGTGCCGGCACGTTGCATTTCTGAGCCAGCTGTGCCCAGGATCCAGCCCTTGTCCTGCTCGGCGCTGACACCTCCCAGTCCCCCGTGTTTGGGCCTGGAGCCTTCGGCCTCGTTGGGCCCCCTGGCAGCCCCTGCGTCGAGGATGGGGAGGGGCACGCTGCACCCTGCCGCCCGTGCCAAGCCTCCAGCTAAGTGGCGGGTGGGAGAACCTGAGCCGGAGCGACTCCGCGCTGTTCGCTGGCGTTGCCAAGGATACCAGGTCTACGCTACATTAACTGCAGGCTGGGAGCTCAGACAGACCAGCATGATGGGCCTGAGAAGCTGGGGGGGGGGGATTGTCTGCGTCGGGGGTGGGTTGCACATACACATCCATGCATGTACTTGTTCAGGTGTGTGTGTGTGTGCGTGGGTATTGGTGTGCACCTCTATGGGGCCACGGGGACAAGAGAGGCAAATGAAGGGGACTCGTAGGAGCCTTGAATAACTGAATCCAGGTCCTACCTGGATCCTCAGCTCAAGGTTTCACCTGGATTGGCAGCATCCAGATCCCCTTGTCCCGCGCTGGCTTAGTGTCTGTGCGCTGCCGCTCGCTTCCGGGTGGAGTCAGGACGACTCCAGTGGGCGCCCTAGTCCCTGCGCTGGGCACCGCAATTCTCCTGCAGCGCACGGGAGCTTTTCGAGCACGAGGATCCGGGTTCTATCTTCGTGCCGCTGCCACGAAGTTCTGAGCAGCTTCTCATCTGCTCCTGGGGGTGAGTCAAGGACATGGCTGGGAGCTGCTGCAGGTGGCTCAGGTTGGGGAGTTTGGTACCGGAGAGCCCCAGCCGTGCCCCATGCCCACAGCATCTCACCTCTGGACCGAGGGCTGCAGGCTGGGCTGTGCCCAATGATGCTCCTCCCGCTGGCAAACCTTGTGCGCCCCCTGGTTGCAGGGCGATGGCTCTCTCGCCAGCCCAGCATTGGCTTCACCTTGGGCTGGGGCGACGGAGGGTTGCGTTGTCCCATCTTGTGGGTCGAGGCGACCTGCATTGCTGCTAACCGCCAGCTGGGCCCGCTCTTCATGTGCTTAATGTCGCCAGAAGCCACAGCAAGGCTGGTGCACGACAAATGGCAGCATCGTCCCTGGGTGACTCCTCCCTCCCCTGCATCCAGGGCGGTCAGTGCCAGAGATACACTGGGGAGGGGCTAGCACCAACGGGGTCAGGAGGGGATTTCCCCCACGGGCAGGTCCTCCCACCACCCCAGGGACCCCTGCACCTTCCTCTGAAGCATCTGGCTCTGGCCACGCTCAGACACAGGATACCTGGTCTGAGTCTGAGCCTGTCCTAGGCCTAGTCAATGTCACCTGCTGCGCCTCGTCAGGTTCACCTTCCATTGCTCATGCTCCACCGCAAAGCGCTCGCTGCGGTCGGCTTCCCAGCACCCAGGCAGGGTTACATTTCAATCAATAAATACATGCAGAAAAAGCCGCTCGTGTAGAAAAGGATTTTAAAATTAAAAATTCATGAACCCATCTCTGCTGTATTAACGTCAGGCTCTGTAAAGCAGTTTAGGTGTTGGGCCAGTTGGTTACAGCAGGGGATGGCAGATGACATTTGTGGGTTGGGGCAGGGGCGGGGCCAGAGGGGGCGGGGGCGGGGCCGAGCACCCACAGGGCAGAGGGGAAGTTGGCGCCTATGCACGGTCTTCCAGGTGAGATCTCACCAGCGCCTTGTCTAATGGTACTAACACTTCCCTGTCTCTCCTGGAAATACCTCGCCTGCTCGCATTAGCCTTTTTCACACTGGCGGCTCATGGTCATCCTGTGATCAAGCGATACACCCAGGCACTTCTCCTCCTTTGCTGAACCCAACAGGTACGTCCCCAGCTTATAGCAAAAATTCTTCTTGTTAGTCCCTAAGTGCATAACCTCGCACTTGGTATTATTACATTTCATCCCATTTCTATTATTCCAGTTTTCAAGGTCACCCTCCAGATCTTCTTGTAGGATCATAGAATCGTAGGACTGGAAGGGACCTCGAGAGGTCGTCTAGTCCAGGCCCCCGCACTCATGGCAGGACTGAATATTGTCTAGACCATTATCTACATGTTATCTAGTATTACCCACCCCTGACAGGTGTTTGTTGAACCTGCTCTTAAAAAGCCCCAGTGATGGAGATTCCACCACCTCCCTAGGCAATTTATTCCAGTGCTTAACCACCCTGACAGGATTTTTTTCCTAATGTCCAACCTAAACCTCCCTGGCTGCAGTTTAATCCCATTGCATCCTTGTCCTGTCCTCAGAGGTTAAGGAGAACAATTCTTCTCCCTCCTCCTTGTACCTTTTACGTACTTGAAACCTGTGATCATGTCCCCTCTCGGTCTGCTCTTCTCCAGACTAACGGATGTTCCGATCCTCCCCTGTACTGGCAATTCTGCCCAACGGTGTGTTATTAGCACACTCCCACGCAGCGTGCCCAGGTCATGGATGAAAATGTTCAATGGGATTGGCCCCAAGAGGGGAGGGGAGTGGTGTCCACAGGTTGGAATGGGGGGGGAGTGGGAGTCAGGACGCCTGGGTTTTACTGAAGCCTGAGGCCAAACTCCGAGGCTCAGGCCCAGTTGGTATAGAACTGGGACCAAGGGGAGCATAACTGGGCCAAACTGGAATCATGGGGCTCAACACCTGGATTGGCGGGGTGGGGGGTGGGGGCGGCTTTAGAAAACTCCTATTGGTCACATTTGCTACAGATTCCCCTCCCCCGCCCCTGTTTGCTGCCCCCTGTTGGCCACTGTGCTAATTCACCCGGAGAACCCCACAGCCTCGGCTGATATGCAATAGTGATGCTTCCTTGCGTCTCCTGCCGCTGATCCTCAGCCCCAGGCAACTGGCTCCCCCTTGGAGTTTGCATCCACAGCTTCCACAGGCCGCTTCTTGCAAACCATTTGTCCAGGGAGCGCAGGGTAGAGAGGACAGCGTGTGCAGCGGCGGCTGGGAAATGCCCGAGATCTCGCTCTGCCCTGGGGCAGGATGTGGGCGAGGCGGCTGGCAGCACACAGGAGAGACTGGTCTCGTGATCCTCCAGCAGTCACAACAGTGGAAAGCGGGTGACACTGACGTTCACTTGGAAGGAAAGATCTTAATGAAGCGGCATGTGAAATTTTGGTGCCATCAGATCCAAAACCTGGGCTGGTGAGGGTTGGAGTTGAGATGGCAGAGCTGTGTATGAGGGGGGAGCTCAGAGCTGGGCTAGCAGGGGGTTGCAGGTCAGGACTGAGGGGCACTGGCAGAGCTGTGGGGGGAGCCCAGGGCAGGGCTAGCAGGGGGCTGTGGGTTGGGATTGAGGGGTATCGGCAGAGCTGTGGGGGGACCCAGGACTGGGCTAGCAGGGGGCTGCGGGTCGGGATTGAGGGACATCGGCAGAGCTGTGGGGGGACCCAGAGCTGGGCTAGCAGAGGGTTGCAGGTCAGGACTGAGGGGCACTGGCAGAGCTGTGGGGGGAGCCCAGGGCAGGGCTAGCAGGGGGCTGTGGGTCGGGATTGAGGGGCACCGGCAGAGCTGTGGGGGTAGCGCAGGGCTGGGCTAGCAGGGGGCTGCGGGTCGGGATTGAGGGACATCGGCAGAGCTGTGGGGTGAGCCCAGGGCAGGGCTAGCAGGGGGCTGTGGGTCGGGATTGAGGGACATCGGCAGAGCTGCGTGAGGAGCCCAGGGCTGGGCTAGCAGGGGGCTGCGGGTCGGGATTGAGGGGCACCGGCAGAGCTGTGGGGGGAGCCCAGGGCAGGGCTAGCAGGGGGCTGTGGGTCGGGATTGAGGGACATCGGCAGAGCTGCGTGAGGAGCCCAGGGCTGGGCTAGCAGGGGGCTGTGGGTCGGGATTGAGGGGTATCGGCTGGGCTAGCAGGGGGCTGTGGGTCGGGATTGAGGGACATCGGCAGAGCTGCGTGAGGAGCCCAGGGCTGGGCTAGCAGGGGGCTGCGGGTCGGGATTGAGGGGTATCGGCAGAGCTGTGGGGGGACCCAGGGCTGGGCTAGCAGGGGGCTGTGGGTCGGGATTGAGGGGCACCGACAGAGCTGCGTGAGGAGCCCAGGGCTGGGCTAGCAGGGGGCTGTGGGTCGGGATTGAGGGGTATCGGCAGAGCTGTGGGGGGACCCAGGGCTGGGCTAGCAGGGGGCTGTGGGTCGGGATTGAGGGGTATCGGCAGAGCTGTGGGGGGACCCAGGGCTGGGCTAGCAGGGGGCTGGATGTCGGGACTGAGGGGCACCGGCAGAGCTGCATGGGGAGCCCAGGGCTGGGCTAGCAGGGGGCTGTGGGTCGGGATTGAGGGGCATCGGCAGAGCTGTGGCAAAGTGCTGCCCTGCAGTCCCTGGGGCGCGTAGGCGGGTGAGTTCCCATCACTGCGTTGCTGTTTAACCCAGCATGGCCGCGTCTGGCTGGAGCACTCGCTGTCAGAGGCATTTCCTGCAACGCAGCAGGTCCATTCACACCCACGGAGCATGGAGCCGGCTCCCAGGGGACACGCCAGCCCCGTTGCTTTCCTTCCCCTGCACATGGGAGCAGCGAATTCTCCGCAGGGGATCACGATCCCCCCGGGGCTCTCACCAGGCAGCAGGGCCTGAGCCTGGCAGGTGAGCTCAGCTGAGCCTGCAGCCAGACACCGCCTGCTCTCCAGGCAGCAGCATCGCCGGGTACAAGGGCAGAGGCCCGCCTGGGTCAGTCCCGTCAGTCCCCTGGGTCAGCCACGGGGAGCCCTGAGCTTGGAGCGATGGAGCTGGGAAAACCCCGCAGCTAGCGGTGAGGGGCGTGAGAGGAGAGAGTGGGCGGCAGCCAGCGCACAGGGACTGTGCCCCCCACAAGGACCATCAGAGCCGCACCCCGATCTGCTCACAGGCTTTGCCCAGCCTCTTCCGTGGCTCTGAAGGCCTGAGACCCGGGGTCCAGACACCCCGAGGCAGGATCTCTGTGCTGCCCTGGGAGGGGCCATGCATGAGGAGGGGGCCCCCGGGACGAGGCGAAGGGGCCCTGCCGAATGGCTGTAGCAGGTGCTCTGGCCTGGCCTAGCTCCCACCACCAGCCCCCAGCACCGTGGGGCCAGGCCGGCCTGGGAGGGATCTGAGAGTCCCTCAATCCAGCCGGTAGCGAGGCTGCTTCTCTCCCATCCCCCATTCAGGGACCCTCCCACAGAGTGACGGGCTGATCTCTGACCTTTCCCTGGTGGGAGCAGCTTCCTGCGGGATCCCCCGACCTGTGGGAGCTTTTCCCGGAGCCTGCGTATGAATGTCCCGCTCAGCCACAAGCCATTGGCGCCGGCTGCAGGAATCCCCAGGGAGGGTCCCCGGCCTGGTTTACACAGGCCAGACTAGACCAGACGGGTCCTGTGACGGCCGGGGCAGCGCCAGCCGGCCAGACGGCCCAGGCCAAGGGCCTTTCCAGGGCTGTGGGAGGACAAGCTCCCAAGCCCTGAGCTGAAGGGGCCAGGCCAGGAGGACGTGCGGGGAGATAGCGGCAGAGAGGCTGGGCGTGACAGGGAAGAGGGTTCAGGCAGGTCCGAGGGCCTGTGGGGCCGCTCACAGCCCCCTGCCCATTCCCAACAGGGCACGATGCCCCTCCTGTGGTGCCAGCCCAGCGCGGCAGCGCGGCATCTCGCCCCTGCCCAGGAGACACCGCGGTGGCAGCTCGGGGGTCTGAGAACAGCCACAGAGACAAGGGGGCCCGAGGGGTCTGGGTCCTTCGAGCTGCCGGGGGGCAGGCCAAGGAGAAATCCCGCGCCCAGGAGCTGGCACTGGCAGGAAATTTCTAACCTGGGGGACAGATGCGTTT
Source organism: Mauremys mutica (assembly GCF_020497125.1). NCBI lineage: Eukaryota > Metazoa > Chordata > Testudines > Geoemydidae > Mauremys > Mauremys mutica. The sequence goes on along the minus strand of NC_059088.1, from coordinate 20,336,995 downwards.
CCAAGGGGGGTGCTGTGCTGCAGGGACCAGAGCTGGGGGCTCATAGGAGATTCGCTCCTTCAGTGAGTGCTGATTCCAATGCCCCAGTGCTACACTAGGGGGTGCTGTGCTGCAGGGCATGGGGAAGGGGGCTCAATAGGGGGCGCGCTCCCCTGAGTCAGTGCTGACCCCACGGTGGTGCTGGACCTGCTGGGTCAGACGCGTAACTCCACGATCCTGCCTTCCCACCTTCATTTTCACAAGCACCGAGGTTTTAGGCTGCACTCCAGCCAGGGCCACTGGGTAATTACATTCTGCCAGAGTAAATTCGCTCAGACGTTTACACTGGACACAAGATTCTTCTTCGCTTCTTCTCCTAAACTGCTATACTGTTCTGTGCTGTTAGGCAGCTGCCATGCCCCGCCCCAGAGGTGGCTGCGTATTAGTGCTGGGGGAGTGAGCCTGGTGCAGAGTTCTTGTGAGGCTGTTAAGCAGCTGCCATGCCCCGCCCCAGAGGTGGCTGCGTATTAGTGCTGGGTGAGTGAGCCCGGTGCAGAGTTCTTGTGAGGCTGTTAAGCAGCTGCCATGCCCCGCCCCAGAGGTGGCTGCGTATTAGTGCTGGGTGAGTGAGCCCGGTGCAGAGTTCTTGTGAGGCTGTTAAGCAGCCGCCATGCCCCGCCCCAGAGGTGGCTGCATTTTTTCAGCGTTGGGAGGCAGAACCAATTTCCCCCACTTCCCAGTGCGGCTCTAGCAGTGTTTGTGAAGCTCTGTGCGGCCCTAGGGTGGAAGCAGCGTCCCCAGGGCAGGGGTGGGTGACGCTGGCTGAGCTGATGGCTATAGCGGGGCAGTAGGCGATGCCAGGGGGTGTCCCATTATGCTCTCATATGAAAATGCTTGGCGATGGGATTAAGCAGTGGGATTAAGCAGGGGATTCTCAAACTTCATTGCCCCATGACCCCCTTCTGACAACAAAAATTACTACATGGCCGCAGGAGGGGGGGCCGAAGCCTGAGCCCTGCTGCCTTGGGGGGAGGGGAGGGGAGCAAAGCCAAGGCCCGAGCCCCACCGCCGTGGGTTGGGGGGGGGGGCAAAGCTGAAGTCCAAGAGCTTCAGCCCCAGGCGGGGGTCCTGTAACCTGAGCCCTGCTGCCCCGGGACTGAATCCCTCGGGCTTCGGCCCTGGGCTGCAGCAAGTCTAAGCCAGCCCTGGCGACCCCATTAAAACAGGGCCATGACCCACTTTGGGGTCGTGACCCACAGTTTGAGAACCGCTGGATTAGCCCTGAGCGCAGACGGCAGGCGGCCAGGGGCAGCAGACAACACCCAGCTGCAGGCCTGCCCGGAGCTCCCAGAGAGACCCAGCTCCCCCGGGGTGTCCACCGAGGGATGATGGCCCACACAAGCACTGCCGCCCACCCTCCCCCAGGGATAGACCCCCGGGGACCCAGCTGTGACACAGAGAGAGAGAGAGGCCAGAACCCCAGATAACTACGGCACATGGTCCTCTGGTTTGGGTCGAATCTCGTTAATGTCCCCGGTCGAGTTTAACCCCTCGATGGCTTTGCTCCAGCTGCTCTGTCCTTACCCCTTAGCTTAGCGGATCTCCCTGCATGCGCCCCCTGGATGCATTCCTGTCCCACTGCCCACAACACCCCCTGCTGGAAGAAGTTTAGGGGGCTGGAGCACATGACTTATGAGGAGAGGCTGAGGGAACTGGGATTGTTTAGCCTGCAGAAGAGAAGAATGAGGGGGGATTTGATAGCTGCTTTCCACTACCTGAAAGGGGGTTCCAAAGAGGATGGATCTAGACTGTTCTCAGTGGTAGAAGATGACAGAACAAGGAGTAATGGTCTCAAGTTGCAGAGCAGGAGGTTTAGGTTGGATATTAGGAAAAACTATTTCACTAGGAGGGTGGTGAAGCACTGGAATGGGTTCCCTAGGGAGGTGGTGGAATCTCCTTCCTTAGAGGTTTTTAAGGTCAGGCTTGACAAAGCTTTGAGCAGGGGGTTGGACTAGATACCTCCTGAGGTCCCTTCCAACCCTGAGATTCTATGATTCTAAGTTGGGACTGGAGCAGCTGGGAGCTCCCTTCCTGGCCAGCCCTCCTGCCCTGCTCCCTCCAGTTCGCCCCCTGCTGGGACAGGCCGGGACTGGAGCTGCTGGGAGCTCCCTTCCTGGCCAGCCCTCCTGCCCTGCTCCCTCCAGTTCGCCCCCTGCTGGGACAGGCCGGGACTGGAGCTGCTGGGAGTGCTGCATAGCGAGCACCTCCTACACCATTCCCAAGGGCGGCAGTGGCAGCCTTCCAAACAGCTGCAGCTCTGGGTTCACATCGTCTAGGAACTGCAGCTGGCAGCCGCACAGGAACTGATTCTGGCCTCCCTTGGCTGGAGGAGGCAGCAGATCCCTGCGCTGCAGAGCAGAAGCAAGTGCAGCCAGGCCGCTCCCTTTCCCCTGGTGCCCCAAAACTCAGACAGAAACCTGGGCCCCACAGTCATGCCCTTGCCAGGGGCACTGCCCAGGCCTGGGCCCAAGGGCCCCACCAGCAACCAGATGGGCAAACCAACAGGGTCTGAGCTGCTTGCTAAAATAACCCCTGACGTCATGTTTCCAGTCCCCCACCCCCTCCTTGGGGGGGAAGCGAAAGGCCCCAGTTCCTCCTCTTGATTTCATTCTTACACTGCTCAGATTGTGATGCGGTTTGCTGGCCCCTCCTATGGGGCGGCGTGGCGGGGGAGGAGGGTGAGATGGGCTGTCCCTGTGGGGAACACAGGAGTGGCTCCTGCAATCATGAAGGGGCTGTGAGGTTTGGGGGGAAGCAGGCTCGGGGGGAGCCAGGCTCAGGGATGCAGAAGAGGGGGGAAGGTGCCAGGTCCAAGAGGGTGGCAGCTGGTTGCAGAGTCTGTGTCATTCTTTAGATGCTTCTTTTTCACTTCCCAGCTGCCTGGGTCAGGCCCAGCAGTGCAGAAACTCATAAGTGACCCTACAATAACAAACCGGTGAGTGCAGCCCCTCATTGCCGGGTGACCCTACAATAACAAACCCAGGAGTGCAGCCCCTCATTGCCGGGTGACCCTACAATAACAAACCCACAAGTGCAGCCCCTCATTGCCGGGTGCCCCTACAATAACAAACCCACGAGTGCGGCCCCTCATTGCCGGGTGACCCTACAATAACAAACCCACGAGTGCGGCCCCTCATTGCCGGGTGCCCCTACAATAACAAACCCACGAGTGCGGCCCCTCATTGCCGGGTGACCCTACAATAACAAACCCACGAGTGCGGCCCCTCATTGCCGGGTGACCCTACAATAACAAACCCACGAGTGCGGCCCCTCATTGCCGGGTGACCCTACAATAACAAACCCACGAGTGCGGCCCCTCATTGCCGGGTGACCCTACAATAACAAACCCATGAGTGCAGCCCCTCATTGCCAGGTGACCCTACAATAACAAACCAACGAGTGCAGCCCCTCATTGCCGGGTGCCCCTACAATAACAAACCCACGAGTGCAGCCCCTCATTGCCGGGTGCCCCTACAATAACAAACCCACGAGTGCGGCCCCTCATTGCCGGGTGCCCCTACAATAACAAACCCACGAGTGCGGCCCCTCATTGCCGGGTGCCCCTACAATAACAAACCCACGAGTGCGGCCCCTCATTGCCGGGTGCCCCTACAATAACAAACCCACGAGTGCAGCCAGGGGTAACTAACTGCCCTGTGTGAAGGGATGATGGCAAGTGGCCAGCGGGTGGGAAATGCCCTCCTGGGACACTGGCAGGTTCTCTCCTCCGGGGATCGGAGCTGGGTCACGGTTTGGGCTTCGGTTCGGCCCCACTGGGCCTGGGCCCTGCCGAAACGAGATGCTGCTGCAGGCAGCTGCAGTTTGCACCTCAGCCCCTTCCCCCGAGAACGGGTCCGTGTCGCTCTCTGTCGGGCGCCGCTAGCCCCGGCCCTTGGCCACCCCGCGGGGTTTGGGTCGCTCGAGCCCCGGGCGGGCACGTGCTGGAGGTTGGGCTGATCCCAGCCAGCACCGCGTGCTCCCCTTGCAACTCCCCCGCCGGGCCAACCAGCCGCGCGCGCCCCCCCGGGCCCGGGGCTGCCAGCCCCGAGCGCCGCCGTCTCCGCGGAGGGGGGCGGGCGCAGGGAGGCGGCGCGTGGCAGGGGCGTGGCAGGCGAGGGGTTAAAGCCGCTGGCGGAGGCTGCTGCGCTCCGCGCTCCCAGCCCGGCGAGGCAGGAGGATGCAGACAAAGGCTCCGTCTCCCTCGCTCGCCCTCCGGCGCTGAGAGCCCAGAGCGCGGCGGGACCGCCCCGGCCCCGAGCCCCGGCCCCGGCCCCGGCCCCGGCCACCACCCCAGCGCCTGCTGCCAGAGCCAGCCCCGGAGCCGGTAAGTCGCTGCCGCCGGGCCGGGCTGCACCCGGGAGGTTTCCCCGGAGCGGGGCGGGGCGGGGCGGGGGGAATCGGGGGCTGGTTCCCGGCTCGGTCCCCGGATCGCGCCCCGGCCTCTCCCAGCTCCTGCTCCGCGCCAGCCGCTGGCTCTCCCCGGAGCGCCCGGCCGGGAGGGACCCACCCTGCGCCGGGCAGATGAACTCCGACGCGCCCGGCCGCCGCTCCCCTCCGCCCCCACCCCGGGCGGGACCCTCACGCGCGCCGTGGGGCGAGATTTCGGGCCCCGCCGCCCCCAGGGAGCCCTGCCCGGCGCTCACGCCCTAGCGGCTCTGGGTGTCTCCGAGCAGCGCCGAGCTGGCTCCAGGGACAGCTGGGAGCACACGCTGGAGGCGGCGCTGTAAGGGTTAAAGATTGGTGTGTCTAACCCCGCGAAAGCATCAGGCTCCTGGTTCCCCTTCCTTGTGCCTAGCTGGTGCGGGCCCCCCCGCTCCGGGAGTTGGGTATTAGCGTAATGCCCCCGGAGCTCCACCTGCCTTGTGCTCGGCGCTGTACGAATGCCGCTCCTATCCCGGGGAACTGGTGAGCCTGGGAAATCTCTTCTGCTACCTCTCCCGTGGGGACCAGGCCAGTCCCTCCCCACCCCACTGGAGCTGCAAATCCCCCCCCCCCCCCACCCAAACACCAGAGCTTCTATTCTGGCAGCTCCCTGGGCTTGGTTCCCATTCCTCCCCCTCCCCCCCCCCGCCCAGTCAGTTTCCGTTTCTGTGGCTGCCTTTGCTAGGGCCCCAGCCCAGCTGCAGGGGGCTTCCCCCCAAAGATCTGGAGGGGGAGGAGGGGATTGCAGGGCTGGGGCTGCCCGGAGGGGAAGTGGTGAAATCCAGCGGCAGGCAATGCCCACGCCAAGGACCGGCCATGTCACGGCCCGCCAGCGTGATTCAGTGGCTGACCATGGAAGCTGTTGGATCGGGCTCTTTTCTGCTGGGGAAGGGAGGCTGTTTCAGGGCAGAGGTCTGGGCTGCCCTGGGACCTGTTTTCAAAGGAAATCTCTGGGCAACATGACAGACGGGAGCCCGGGAGGCAGCGTGGGAACCCCTGGAAGCGTGGAAAGGGCTGCTGGCTTTGTGGGAGATTTGGGTTCCGTCCCAGCCTCTGCCACCTGGTCCGACTCCTTTAATCTCCCCACCTGTAACGTGGGGGCAGCGTCTCTCCTGTGTCATTTCACCTGTGAGCTGCTTGGGGCAGGGACTCTGTCCCGGGGCGGTGCCTGGCGCAGTGGGGCCCTGCTCTCGGCTGCCGTAACCCAGGTAGGAAAGGGTGTTGTTAATAAGATCTCCCCACAGCGAGCTTGACCGTGGCGGCGGCATCTTCCCGGCAGAAAACCCGCCTGACTGAGCTCCCCAGGCCAACTGGGGGAAAGGATGCACTGGGCACTGCGCCATTCACAGCATAGGGGTGTGGGCTCCCAGACCAACTTTCCAGCTGTTCTGTCTGCCCCTTAATGCTGTTTACTCCCAGTGCAGTAGGTACCCCGGGGTGATGCTCCTAACTGTGCCTAATCTCTGGCCACTAGACGACAACCGTGGGTTGCTGGAGGCATGGTCAGTATGAGGCAGTGGGCTGCAGGGATTAGATCTGGGGGAGCTGTCAGGACTCCTGGGTTCTATCTCCAGCCCTGGAGGGGGGAGTAGGGTCTGGATGCGAGGGCACAGCCAGGACACCTGGGTTCTAGCCCGGCCTCTGCTGCTGACTCTCTGCGTGGCCTTGGGCATGTCATGTCCTCTGTGCCTCGGTTTACCCGCCTGTCACATCGGGCTGATGATTCTGAGCTCTCCTCGGGGGGCAGGGGGCTATTTCTAGAGGCCCTCGGATGAAAGGTGCGGGAGACATTGTTATTGTTGATCCTCTAGGACTCCCCTGGTTGCTGCGAATCCGCCATTCCTGCCTCCTGCATGGGAGCGGCCAAGCAGGAGCCCCTGAGATGGAAACGTCTCTGGTGCTGGGTGGCTGAGTTGTGGCTGTGGGGAAAGATGTGGGGCCTGGTTCTCATTTGCTCCAAGGCCCCTGTAGACCCTTCTAGCAGGAACTGTAATTGACAAACCCCCTCTGTCCTGTGATGCAGAATCTGGGGCCCAGTGTACCTAGATCTAGCAATGCCCCCCCCCCACACCCACTCCTGGCACACGCACCCACAGCAGACACTCAGCTGTTCAGCCAGCGGTGGACGTGCCTGGGTCTAGAATGAGACTCCAACTCTTGGTCTAGACGCCCTGGTGCGCACAGGATGCCAGGTAACCCAGCCCCTCGGTTATCCACAGCCTGGCCATGCCCCTGGTGCCTGATTTCTGCACCGGAGCCCCGCAGGAGTGCGCAGGCTGCACTCCCAGGAGCTCAGGGCTGGGCTTTCTAAAGACCTCGCTCCTATCCAGGCACATGAACCGACTTTTCTGCGCCCAGTGTGCTGAAAATCCTGGGTCCCTCCACAACCCAGTGCCTTTCCCCCAGGGCTGTCCCCTCTCTCCTGGCAGCTGACACAGACTCTACTCTGGTGGCTCTTTGGCTGTCTGTGGCAGCCTGGGGAGGGGGAGTCACTTGTCCCGCTGCCCACCAGTGAAAGTTGCTGTGGCTGCAATTGTCAGCAGAGATGCGGGTTTTTGGGGAGCAGTTCCTGAAAATCTGAGCTTTTTAAGGCACCCCAAACTGGGGCTACTAAACCCCACACCACTTGGGAAACCCACTGGCCTGAGCATGCTCACCCTGAGCAAAAGAGTTCACAGGGCCCTCGTCGTCTTGTTCCCCCACCCCATGCTCACGGTCCATCGGCCCCTCCCCAGCCTCCCAGCCCTGCACTGGTGGATACTGGCTGTATCCTTCCTAGGGCCGCTGTGACCCCTGGGGTGACAGCCCGAGCCCTCTCGCATGGTTCCGCCATCGTGGGAGAAAGGGGAGCGTTGCTGAGGATAAGGGGTGAAAGGAAGCGGGGCCTGGGTCTCATCAGTCACGCTCCATCCAGCAGCGCAGAAAGCCGTTCTCGAGCCGGCTCCGTATGCTTGAATGGGGCAGGAGCTGGCAGATGGACTCCAGCGCCGGGATCCGGGCTGCTTGTCTCTGAGCCGAACCATGTGGCGGTGCTGCGGAGACCCCTCCAGAGCAGCCATCCGGGCCTCTGTGCAGAGACTGGTCGCGATGCCCCGTCCTGGTGTGGAGCCGAATGAAGGGGCAGGGGGTGGGCTTGTGGAGGGAGGTTAAAGAGAGATTTCCCAGCTGTCAGGCCAAGGGGGAGCGGGGAAGAGGTGGGGAGAAGGAGTGCAGGGGAAAGGGGCCAGATTGGGCGTTGGCCGGGCTGCGTCATGTGACGGGCAGCAGAAAGTTGCTGTTCTATAATCTCCTCCCCTCACAGGCATCCCTCCCTTCTCTCCCCCCCCCCCGCCCACACCCCCTCGTGCCTTTGGCGATTAAACAATCGCATCGGAAATTGCTAGCGGCTCTCATCACATCCCCTCCGTACGTCTCATCGGCACCCGGGCTGTGGTGCATGGCAGAGAACCCCTTCCCCGGCCCCATGCGGCTGCTGCCCCGTCCCTATCCCAGTGTGATGGCCGGCTCCTCTCCCACCCCGCAGGGCTAGGGCTGCGCCCCGGTGCGCTCACAATCACGTGCACGCTGCTGTCGTGACGCTTGCCAGGAGGGCGGGTACTTGTGCAGACGGGGGCTGGGGGGGGGTGCAGTCTTACCCAGCCCCGCAGTTTTTGGACTCTTGGACCTGCAGATCAGCCAGCTATAAACCCTGAGCCCCATCCTCTCGCGTGGGCTACGAGTCCCCCTTCTGTCATTGCCAACTGTCCGTGTTCGCCGTCAGAAACTGCTGCAGGCCAGCTGGAGTTCTGACTGTGTGTCTGACAGTCCATCGAAGCCCTAAGGGCACTGCACAGACGCAGTCCCCGCTCCCAAGAATCTGAATAAACCAGACAGACAAGCATGGGAGGGGAAACTGAGTCCCAGAGAGGGGAAGTGACCTGCCCAAGGGCAAACCAGGCACAGAATCCAGATCTGAGTCCCAGCTCTGTGCCCTCCCCACCGTACCTCTGTATGTGCCAAACTTGTCATAAAAGTCCCCTCTGTGGGCCATGACAGGACCTTTGGCATTAAAGACACGGTCTTCAGCAACTTGAGCTAAAGGAGCAGCCCTGTTAGCAGGCGGCAGTAGTAGGGCCTTATCCTCATCCGCTGACCAGCCACTAGAAGGAGACATGTCACCCATCCCGTCCACATGCCTACCGTCCGAAGCTGCAAACACACCCACACCCAGACCGTCCGAAGCTGCAAACACACCCACACCCAGACCGTCCGAAGCTGCAAACACAGGGGGAACTGTTGAGAATCTCACCAGGAGTTTAATGGTGGAGGAATCCGGGAGCCAAAATGTCCGTGTTTCCCATCATCCATGTCATCGCTCTGCCCTTTCCGAAAGCTCCACGCCCAAGTGCCCTGCCCCTTATCTCTGTGAGCCCCGGGCTCTGCTCCCCACTCCTGGGACCCCTCTGCTGTCCATGGAGCCCCCGGGCAGCCAGCCCCACAAGCCGCACGGCTTTGTCATTTCCTCTCTCTTGGGAGTTGGTCCCTTCGGCCGCCTCCCTGTCAGTGCCTCTGTCGGCTCCTGATCGGTCGCTCTGGCTGTTTGCTCACCTCCCGGCCCTGCGTCTCCCCCTGTCCCAGACTGGTAGCAGGGCTGTTCCTCGTTCCCAGGCACCTCCATCACTCCCTTTAGTGGGGTGAATCCTTGGCTGGCTGAGACTCTAGCCACGAATTGCCAGTGTCTAGCCATCTCCATATACGTATATCCCCTTGTATCCCATCCCCACATGCACCCCTTTAATGTTCCTCTAGTTATCTAGCTAACCCAGTGGTTTTCAACCTGTGGCCTGCGGACCCCTGGGCGTTTGCAGATTTCCAAAGGGGCCTGTGCCTCCATTCACAATTTTGTAAGGGTCTGACAGTGAGAAAAGGCTGAAAACCACTGATCTAACCAATCACGTTAGGGACACTGTCCGTGCAACCCCAATGCTGGAGTCCCCGCCCCTGTTTGGAGCTCGGCTGCTGGGTTCCCTTCTCCCCCATGTTTGAAATGGCGGCTGCCACCCCCCGAGCTGGTTTTGGGTGTAATTGTCAGCTGGAGACCTTCACGTTGGTGCTGTCAGGGTGATGAGGAGTCGTCCTGGGGGGAGGCTCACGGGTGTGTGCGGGGGAGGAACCTGGGGCACCCATGGGGGCTGGGTCTGAGAGGACATGGCTGCCAAGGGTGCCCAGGGCCCGGAGCGTTGCTCAGCCCTGCTTTGCCAGCCCATCTCAGTCTCTAACTCTGCTGTGCAGCCCGCCCGTATTGGCAGCACCAGGGCAGATGCATCAGCACTGCGTGAAAGGGCCAGAGGGCCCTGCCCTCGCTGAGCAGGGAGGGGAGATGCCAGGAAAGGAGGAAGGAGCATTGCCATCATCCCCAGTGCCCCACTGCGCTGCCTGAAACCCAGCCAACCCCCCCCCGCAGACCCTAGTGCCTGATGCCCACTGGCCCGTCCCCTCTGCCCCACGCTCTGGGCAGGACCCGAGTGGGTCACTGAGGAAAGGCAGAGGGGGCCCCTCCATGCAGCCTCGCTCTGTTTAGGGTGATAAGGAGGCCAAGGCCAGGGAGGGGAGGGGGCACTGAACCCATAACACCCGCCTCCCCAAACTGGGCCTGATTCCTGCTGCCAGATATGCCCACACACTCAAGTGCCTCCACACACAACATGCTCGTCACACTCTCAGGCTCCCGGAGACACACCCTCCCTGACCTCCACGGAGACACACACACACACACACACACGACACACTGACTGCACATGCACTGCGTCTGCACCCACAAGTGCAGCACCCTCATCCGGACAGCCACCCGCGTGGTGCATTCACCCCCATTCACCATGCGCACGCATGCACCCTCCCGCATAATACCCCCAACTGCGCACACAACCATGCACACTCGCGCTTGTGACACCCATGTGCAAGACACACCCCGCCCAACAGATCCCTCTATTCCCCGCCCACCACCATCACCCCTACAGTCACACTCAGCGCACGCTTGCCGTGTACCCACTCCCCACCCACGCTCACACTGATTACACAGACAAGCTCCTCGCACGCACACACGCGCACACACCCTCGCCTAGCAGAAAATGAACCTTGCTCTCTTTGTGAGTCGCTGGGACCTTGGTGTCCTCCCCATGTCCTGACTGGGCTGAAATGGTGCAGCGCTCTCCCCCAACAGCGAATGGGGCTCCTCTGCTCTGCCAGTCCCCAGGCCACGGATTTTGCCCCAAAATGGCCACTGAGGATTGGGAGGGTGGGACAAACCCTAGTGAAATTGCACCCCCAGCCCCGTGCAATGACACATGACCAGAAGTGCTAGCTAGGCAGGCTGAAGCCTGGCTCCCTAGGGCAGGCAGAGAGGAGCCTCTGGGGGCCCTGCACTGGGGAGCCAGGCTTTAAAAGGGGGTGGGGTAGCTTAGTGGTTTGAGCACTGGCCTGCTAATCCCAGGGTTGTGAGTTCAATCCTTGAGGGGGCCATTTAGGGAACAGGGTAAAAATCTGTCTGGGGTTGATCCTACCCTGAGCAGGGGGTCGGACTAGATACCTCCTGAGGTCCCTTCCAACCCTGAGATTCTAGGACAGGACAGGCCTTGCCGCCACTTTACAGGCGTCTGGGTAGGGACCAAGAAGAGGGCCAAAGACTCCGCGAAATGGCCGAGACGTCCCCCTCAATCCAGCCCCCTTCGCCCTGCTGGCAAGGCTGCTAAACCCGGCCAGGGATCGGCCAGGCAGGCCGGGAGCCAGCGAGAGCCCCGGGGTCTGTCTGTGTCCATCAGCCTCAGTAACGAATCCCCCCACCCCCTTTGTAACCATTACAGTGGTGTGGCGGGTACTGTCCTTCCAGAGCGAGGTCTCGGGGGCTGGCGGAGATGAAGGGTTAGCAGCAGATTCTCTCCCGCCTCAGCGGCAACGGTGCCAGCTTTGTCCATCGGGGATGGTGTTTTCTAATCCCATCGAAGAGCAGAGCTGACTGTTGTGTGGGGGAAGAGGCAATGGATCTGTCTATCCCCACACACCCCTTTGACGTGATCTATTGATCGACCTGTGTATTTCGTACCTGCCGCTAAGGGCTGTCATCTGACCCTGCCCGGTGTATCACTCGTCTGGGATGGGTGTCTGGAGTCCCGTCCCCAGGGGACAGGGTGTGTCGGGATCTGGGGACCCGTCCCCGGGGGACAGGGTGTGCCGGGATCTGGGGACCCGTCCCCGGGGGACAGGGTGTGTCGGGATCTGGAGACCCGTCCCCGGGGGACAGGGTGTGTCGGGATCTAGTCCCCTGGAGTCTCTAACTAATGTCTCCCAGGTGCAAGCGTCGGACGCCAGCCAGGCAGGGCTGAGTCTGTGATTAGAACGCAGCATGTGTTCCCGCAGCATGTGTCATCCGAGCACTTCCCGGTGCTTTAGAAACAGTCATGAAGGTCTCTCTGGTAGATGCCAATATCATTATTTCCATATTACAGAGAGAGAAACTGAGGCACGGGGAGACAGTGAGTTTGCCCAAGGTGACAGAACAAGTCAGAGCTGGGAATGGAACCCAGGAGTCCTGACTCCCAGCTCCAGCACTGGCCCCCACTTCCCTCTGTGTATAGACCTAATGACACTCCCCGTGGGTCTGTTCCCAGCCTGCAGCTCATCTGGAGTACGAGCTGTGCGCATTGCAGGTCTGCCTGGGGCACGGCTCGGTCTGTGCCTGACAAGCAACAATCTCTCAGCATCACAGCCTCACCACATGGGCTAAAGGAGGCTCCCCCAACAGCTGTCACTAGTAGTAGGGCTTTTATCTTCATTGCCAGCCCTTCAGCTGGGAGAAACCATTACATGTGTGGTGGGGAGGATGTGGAGACCCAATGTCTGACAGCTCCCACCCCCACTTGGCTCCTCTAGCAGCATGAAGTCATGTGTGGCAGCCAGCCCACGGGAGGTTAACCCAGCAGCAACCCCACTCCTGGCTTAGCACCTCCCTCCAGAGCAGCGGGGGGAGGGGGTATAGGCAAGGATTTGCCACAGCACCAGTCTGACACCTCCACCCAGGGGCACCAAGGCCTGGTCAACTTCCCTGCAGGCCAGGCACACGTGGTGAGGCCTGGCAGTGCAGCCTCCTCAGGAGCGAGGCCAGTACTGGGGGCTGGCACAGGCAGCCCCCGGATGTAGCCTCAGGGCCACCGTCCCCACAAAGCATCCCCTACTGCTGCACCCCTGCACTGCTATGCTGTGGCCATGGGCCCATCTAGCCGGGTATCCTGTCTCCAGCACCAGCCGGCACCAACCGCTTCAGAGGAAGGAGCGTGCAGTGATGGGAGAACCTGCTGCGCCCTGGTCAGTTCCCTCCTGACCCCTTGGCTTCTGCCCTGAAGCATGATACTGCTGGTGATTTGGTAGCAAAATCTTGCCATTTCCCCACTAAAGAGAGTTGGGCGATCACATCAGGTGTTTTCTTTGCCCTTCCCCAGTGTCGCTCGCTGGGAAATCTGCCCAAATGGCTCTTTTGGCATCAAAACTATGAGAGACTCTGAACCACCTGTCCCAATTTTTCCTTGGTGGGAGGCAAGAAGGGGAGGTTGGGGAGCCGTTACCTGGCTGCAGGTGCAAACTGCAGGCTGCAGGTCGTGACCACTAGAGCTGGGTGAATCATTTTCTCTTTTTTTTTTGGTCCCCCTTCCGTTCCCCTCCTTACACCCTGGTCGTTTTGAAAATCGGGGGGGGGGGGGGGCGAGTTGTTCTGGGTCGGATGGAAAATGAACATTTTCAAAATTACCAGTGAAACACGAAGTCAGAAACCCCCCCAGCTGACATTTTAGGTCAAACAAAACATTTTTGCTTTGACAAAAATCAGCCTGATTCATTTCGATGTTGAGCATTGCTCGATGGGTTTGCATTTTTGCTAAATGAAACTGAAGGAGATTTTGAAAGTCCCTTCCCCCCCTCCCCCCCTAGTTTAAAAAATCTCTCTCCTTCCCCTCCCCACCCCCAAATTTGTTTTGTTGTGAAGGGAACAATTTCAGTGCAAGTGACACGAAATGAGCGAAACATTTGTGTAATTCCCCCTTTGGTTTTAAATATTTTCCTCTGACCAGGACTTGCAGTGGAAGTGGGACCCAGGGTTTAAAGCAAGGAGGTGGGGGCAGGAACATCTAGGCTCTATTCTCATCTCTGGGAGGGAGGGTGGTCTCATCGTTATATCAGAGGAGCAGGAGTCAGGACGCCTGCGTCCCAGTGGCTCTAGGAGGGGACGCGGGGCTAGTGGCTTGAGCAGGGGGCTGGCGGTAAGAACTGGTTTCTATTCCTGATTCTGCTGTAGGCTTTCAGCAAACCCTTGGGTGAGTCACCCTCTGACTCCGTTTCCTCACCCGTTCAACATGTGGATGATGATACTTGTCCCCTTGCTCAGCAGCTTTGGCAGGCTTAGTTCAGGAATGTTTGGAAAGTGCTTGGAGAGAAGTGGCTGCATCATTGCAAAGTCCTTTGCTGAGCTGGGCTAGTGCATGAGTGCACCCCCACTGCCCTCTACTGGATGAATTAGAGCTGCTCCTCTGTGTGTCATAGGCCCTGCAGTGCTGACAGCGGATGGTGATTCTCCGGCAGGGGACCATGCTTTTGGAGCAGGAGGATCTGAGTTCTGTCCCTCTGAATTTCCCCAGCATGCAGTGTGGCGACTAGCCGCCTCTGGGGACGAACTGCTGTCCCAGAAACAGTTAACCATCAGGCCTGTCTCTGAAAGGCCTCTCTCTCTCCGGGTGTCAATGCTGTGCTTGCAGTACAGGGCTGCCAGTCACTTGGCATTGTCCTGGGGATTTGGGTGCTTGGGATCGCCGAATAAAAGGCCCATTGTTTGGGGCACACACCAAACTCCCCCCCCCCCCCACACACACACACTCTGCTCGTCTTTTGTTTGTGTCCCTGAGCTTTTCTGCATGGCTCCAGCAGCCGACCGGACATTCCATTCCATTTCCGGGGGGGCCCCGCTTGCTGGAGGATTTGCATGAATTGGCCAAGTTAGATCCAAAGTGTTTGTGTGTGGGGAGAGGTGTTGGGGCGGGGGGAACAACGCAGTGTGGGTGTGAAAAGGGCACGAGGGGTGCTGCTTCTTGGAGCTGAGGACGATGGAGGGAGATCAGAGGAAGGAAAGAAAGAAAGATGGGGAAAGAGCGAAGGAATGGGAAAGTGGGAGGAGAGAGGGAGAGGGAATCAGCTCCGTCGCCTTGTTCAACTTGATATTATTTCCAGCTGTCAGGAGGAAACTCGAACCTGCCAATGCTCTCAGCAGACACGGGGGATCTCAGTCCAGGGTCAGGTTAAACATTCCACATCTGCTACAATGGGAATTCCACTGAGCCAGATCCCCCGCCCGGCTGCAAGGGGCTGAAACCCCCCGGCGGTGGTGGCTGAGCCCCGGGTCCAAAATCTCTGCCCTTCTGGGCCCTGTGACACTGGCAAGGAAGCAGCTGCCCTGGGAGGCCTCTGGTCCTGTGGGGGTTGGGGATATGCCAAGAGCCTGTGATGGGGGTGGGGGGGCCGCAGGAAGCAGCGTGGAAGGAACCGGGGTGCATGGAGTGACTGGCACTCCGCAGGCGCCCATGAGGCTGGGGAAATCGGGGAGCCATCGGGTCCCTCAGGTCCCTGCATCCTGCCCCTTGCCAGCCCCCTCGTGCAGAGAGCGGAGGGGAAGCACATTGTGCTGGCGAGACAGAGGGGCTAGTGGGAGCCATTGCCGGGCAAGTGATGGGGCTCCTCAGTCACACTCAGGCCACTCTGCAAGTGGTGACTGGAAATGGCCCCCCGAGAATCCCCCTGGGGTGGCATGAAGTGTCTGAACCCACCCAACCCTCAGCACAGGGGGTGTGGCTGGAATGCCTTGGGCCCTGCCCGTTCTCTGCTTGCTGGGGCCATAGAGGCACTATGGGGAGCAGAGCGTAGATTAGAGCTGCCCCGAGGCTGCTCTAACTAACACTGGGGGCTGGGCTGGCCCCTGCATAGCCCTAGAATATGGAGAGTGCAAAGGTGGCTTAACGCCTCCTGCTCTGGTGCAAGTAGGGAGCTGACTGAGAATCAGGCCGTAGAATCCCGGCCTTCGCTCCATGGAGCTCTCAGGGCATTGTGGTTGGTGCCATTGTGGTTGGTGCCTTCCCAGAGGATGCGTTGAGCTTCTTGCTCTCTTGTCCCTTGCTACGACCTAGCCTTGGGGGAGACACGTGGGAATGATGCGGCAGGCAGCGTGCACAAGTGGTCAGTGGCTGCAGAGGCCACCAAAGGTCTGGCTGGCATGCAGGAGGCAGCGTGGGGCAGTGGTTAGGGGCTGCTGGGGCCTCAGAACTCCTGGGTTCTCTTGCCAGCTCTACCCAGGGCTGGCTGTGCGACCTCACGGGAGTTGCTTCGCCTCCCTCGTTATTTGCAAAGCTGGATGGAGAACAAACAAACATTCTTGCAACAATTTTTGCTGTTATTTATCGGAATTTCAAATGGAAAAAGTTCCGCGGGTCGGGATTGAGGGGCACCAGCAGAACTGGGGCGGGAGGGAGCCTGCACAGAGACACCCCTCGCTGTCCTATGGGCGAGCCAGCCACATGATGCATTTTCGGCTCCTGCGCTGCTGTTGGCTTGTTTTCCATATAGTACGTTTTGTTGTTTTTAAAAATTGCTTCTGGGGCGATTGGTTGTGTAACAAATGATGCTTTGCCATTGGGATGGCACCTCACCAGGGCCTGGGCGCTCTTCCAGCGCTTCCTGCCGAGGAATTGGCTCAACACACTCTCTGCTGTTCCTGGAGGCGTTTTCCTCCATGGAGATTTGCTCTTTGCAGGTGTTTGTGGGGGGGCGGGGGACGCAGCATGGAGCAAGGCACAGAACCCTGAGCTGGGAGTCTGATGTCAAGGGAGCACTGGGATCATCTAGTTTGACCTCCTGGATACCCAGGGCAGAGAACGGCTCTGAGTTAATTCCTGTTGGAACCAGAGCAGATCTTCTAGGCAAACATCCAGTCTTGATTTAAAGCTGGCCAGGGATGGAGAATCCACTGTGACCCTTGATCTCCGTCGTACCTGGTCACAGTGGATTCTCCCTTTTCTCCGTCATACCACACCACTGTGACCCTTGATCTCCGTCGTACCACACCACTGTGACCCTTGATCTCCGTCATACCTGGTCACAGTGGATTCTCCCTTGATCTCCGTCGTACCACACCATCTCCGTCGTACCACACCACAGCCGAGACCAGGTGGTGTCCCTCATCTCGACCGGTTCTTCAGGAGTATGGGGTGCTGGCAGGGGTCACCGCGTCAGGGAGAGTCCGTGTTTGCGCAGGCTCCGCACGTTCCCATCTGGGGTCGTTCCCCGGCTTCCACTTGGTTGGGTTGTCTCCGGTCTTTGCTGCCACCGGTCTCATGTGCACCAAGGTTTACGTCCGAGGCCAGTGCCGGGAGGGAGTCGTTCTGAAGACACCGGCTTCTCCACGGTCCTGGGCGCTCTCCTGACAGTTGAAAACGTGACCCTCGTTTCCAGTCGGGATTGTCTCGCTTCATTGAGACCAGTGCACCCCCCGGGTGCCCAGCCGGAGCTGTTCGAGTAAATGCTTCCTGATGGCCTTTTACGTGCCAAAGGGCCGGTTCTCCCGCCTCGCTCGAACACACATCTCTGAGCGCCTCGTCGGCTCTCCTGAAATCCCTGTGAAGAGGGGAGAATTATTGCTTAGACTGTCAACTTCTTGGGGCAGAGACTGTGTCTGTACAGCCCCTAGCACCCTGGGGTCCTGCTCCTCGACTGAGGCAGCTACAGATCAATAGCGCTGCTCTCCCATGTCACAGATGGGGGAGCCAGTGTAGAGGGGAACTGAGGCCAAACCTTGGGCACCAGTGTCGCAAGGGCTTTGAGGATCTCCGTGGCACCGAAATTTTGGACTTAGGCGGCAGAGGCAGCTGCATTAGTCCAGTGCCTGAGCCACTCGTCCGTGCGCTGCGCCCAGTCTGAGATGTCTTCAGCTCACGCAGCTAGAAAAGCCTCTGTGTTAGCTGCTGCTGCATAGCATCCCCCAGAAATAATCCTAGCCAACCAACAGTCGCTGAATCCGCTGAGGCTAAATCGGTTCTTCCCTTGGCCGCAATCGGCTGGCCGTGGGTTTGCCCCACAGATGCTCATCTGCAAATCTGTAAACAAGCAGCTGGAGGAAGAGCTCTTCCTGCTTCAGAGATTAAAAAAAACCCTTTTGACTCAATCTCGGAACTCGCTGCAAAACTGAAAGGGTGGCAGGGCATGTGCCGTGGTTAAATCCACATACAGACCCACCCGGCGCGGGAGCGATATGAACGAGGGGGCTCAGCTCCCCCGTGGGACAGCACCGACTTTCCCGACGTGATCTCCCAATCCGGGACTTGTGCCGAACAGCTCCGAGATCAACAGCCTGCTGGGGGCTGACAATCGATCTGTCTCCGGTGCTGGATGCTCTCCAGAGAAACGGACACATCGCAGAAAGCTCCTGCATCACCTGGGCCTGCCCGGAGAAAGCCAGCCGCAGGATATTTAAGGAACAGCCCCCAAGCAGCTGCATAATTACATCTCCAGACACCTAAAACAACGTTTGCAAAGCACCTGAAGCACCTCGAATGGCAGGTGCCGTTGCTGCATACAGAGCGTTAGTGGCTGGAGGAGGAGTAACTAGGAGGATGTTTATCATGGACTGGGCATGTGATTGTACCGGGGCAGAATCAGTAACGGAACCCAGGAGTCCTGACTCCCAGCCCCCTGCTCTAACCACCAGCGCCCACTCCAATCCCAGGGCTGGCCTAGAACCCAGGATTACTCGCCCCCCATCCCTCCTCACACACCTGTGTGTGCCGCCACGGACGGCGAGGGACAAAGACAGGAAGATGCAGAGGGAGAGAGGAAGGAAACGAGCAGGAGCCCTGTTTGGGTTCTTTCCACTGGTTACAAACCAGCTTCCTGCGTCCCCGTTCCTGTGCTACATCCTGTCAGAGCCACAGGCCCCACCCCAGCTGCCATCTCTCTCCCAGCCCCCCCAGCCGTTGTATTTAGGGCAGCACCAGCATTCAGGAGGGCAACGAGGTGGGAGATTACTTCTGCCCAAATGGGGTCAGCTGGTGGCAGCGCAATTCCCATCACGGCAGGTCCGGGCCGCGTGATCCACACTAAGCAGATTGTCCAGGGGAGATAAAGAGGGGCGGGGGGGGGTATGGAATGCAGCTGGGATTCCCACTGTCTCCAGGATGGGGGTCCCGAGGGTGGGGGAGGCAGTGTCCCCATCCACCCCTGGGGGGGCTCTTCTTCCTGCTCAGGGTGGGCCAAAATGAGTGCGAGGACTGGCCCATCCTGCTCCCAGCGAAGCCAATAGATAGAACATCCTGAGCCTCCTGCCCAGCGTCGGGCTTGGCGCAGCCTGACATTTTGATTAAAAAAACCCGCGAAGGATATAAAATGAACACGGCCCAGATTAAAGGGATTAAAAGCTGGTCTCAAAATGTAATTGTAACTGGGGAATCGTCATCGGGCGGGTGTGTTTCCAGCGGGGTCCTGCGGGGATCGGTTCTTGGGGCCCACCCTGTTGAACATTTATATCAATGACCCGGAAGAAAACCTAAAATCATCCCTGTTAAAGTTTGCAGGTGACACAAAGATTGGGGAGCGGTGAATGAGGAGGGCAGGTCACCGACAGAGCGATCTGCATCGCTTGGTCCGTGGGCGCCAGCAAACGATACGTTTAAATACAGCTGCTTGTAAATGTACACAGCTAGGAACATAGAGTGTAGCCGGATGGGGGACTCGATCCTGGGAAGCAAGGACTGTGGGAGAGATCTTGGGGATCGTGGTGGATAATCAGCTGAAGATGAGTTCCCAGTGGCTAAAAGAGCTCATGTGCTCTTGGGCGGGGGAGGCATAAACAGGGGAACGGTGAGTAGGAGCAGAGAGGTTATTTTATCTCTGTATCTGGCACTGGTGCGACCGCTGCTGGGGTCCTGTGTCCCGTTCTAGAGTCCCCTCTTCGAGAAGGACGTCGATAAATTGCAGAGGGGTCAGAGAAGAGCCACAGAAATTATTAAAGGATGAGAAAACTCACCTGAGAGCGAGAGCCCCACAGACCTCAGTCTGTTTAGCTTAACAAAGAGAAGGTGAAGGGGAGACTTGATCTCACACTATAAATATCCACCTGGGGAACAAATACCTAATAACGGGCTCTTCGGTCTAGCCGAGAAAGGTTGAACACAGATCCAATGGCTGGAAGTTGAAGCTAGACCCATTCAGACTGGAAATAAGGTGTAAATTTTTAACAGAGAGAAATTAACCACTGGATCAGTTTCCCAAGGGTTGTGGGGGATTCTGCATCACCCACAATCTTTAAATCAAGAGGGGATATTTGTCTAAAAGCTCGGCACTGGTTATTGTCTGAGTTATGCCGGTGAGAGGGATGATCGCAGTGGTTCCTGTTGGCCTGGGAATCTGTGAATCAGTGGGAGTGTTCGCCCATGGTCTCAGTGGGGCCAGAATTTCAGGGGTGATTGGAGTGGGGAGCCCCGTCTCACCTTGGTGGAAAGGTCCCTGCTGTGAAATGACTTGTGCTGGGTCACGCAGCCAGTCGTGGCAAAATCAGGAAAGAACCCCAAAGTCCTGGCCTCCAGCCCCTTTGCTCCCTCCTGGTCCAAGCCAGGCCTAGAGCTGCGAATGCCAGGCCTGTGCTTTAGCCACGGGCCCGTCTTTCGTTTGTGTTTATAGACGGCTGCAGCAGCCACCGGGTCAAATCTCCTGCCCCTGGCCACCAGCCAGCTGGCAGACTCGGTGTCTGGCTAGGAGTGGCCAGCAGGGTCTGGCCGAGGTCGAAGGTTGGCTTGTCTTGCAGATGCTAGGTCACCCATTAATGCGGTGGGTCGTTAGCTCAGCCAGCTGGAGGAGGCAAAGGGGAGCACGAAGTCCCCTCTCCTCTGTGCTTGTGGAGCCGACAGGCTGTGCTAACGTTAAGGGAGCGCCCAGATCATTCTAATGGCAGCAGCTGAGACAGGCAGGGCGAGACGGTCCCTGCCCCAGCTGAGATCAGGGCCCTCTTGGGCTGGGCATTGTCTCTCCCTGGGTGGCCGGACAGTCTCTGCCGCAGCTGAGACACATCATGCTGGAGGCAGGACTCGGAGGGTGGAGGGGAATCTCTGGGGCCTGCACCGTGATCCACCTGTGAACGCGCAGCGGGTGAATCTCGAACTGTGACAGCTGGTGCCCCCTGCTGGGCTGTTCAGGATAGCGGGTCGCTCCAGGGGACCAAATTCGCTGGGAATCTCAGCTGGGTCGGGCCTGCCGGGTTCTGAGGTACCTCCCCCGAGCCCCCTGCTGCCAGGCAGTGCAGAAACAGGGACCATCGATATAGAGATGGGGATGGGGGCAGGGTGGGGGGGCTGCTTCAGTTATACCCACCAGCCTTTCCATGCAATGGTGTTTCTCCCCACGTGGCTGGGGGCTGGCTGGCTGAAGCTCCCCTGCTCCCAGCTGCTGCTGAGCACCCAGCACATCCCTGCCCACTCACTCCAAGCACCTCTCTCCACTGCATCCTTTCCCCCTCCCCCACCTCCTGCATCCTTGGGTGGGAGGTAGCGCACCCCTTTTTCAACCCTTCCACCCTAGTCTACTCATGTATGAGGCAAATATTGCAGCAGATCTGCTGCTGCTCACAGCTTCCCAGGAGTAGCAGGGAGTGACCCCAGGGCCTTCTATGCTGGAAAGCTGACACCTGAGCTAAAGGAGAACCCCCCCTGGCTGGCAGTGCTAGGGGGGGAGGATGGCGCCTGGAGCCCCAGGATCTCTCCAGGCAAAGGGAAGGGAATCGATCCTACCTCGCTAGTGAGGAGGGGATGTCAGGGTTAAAATAATGCTGGACTCGGCAGTTGCCATGGTGATTTCTTTGCGCCTAGAAACCCAACCACTGTTGCTTCCAGTCCGCTGGGGGGTCTCTCCGATGCCTCCCCCACCCACCCCCCGTCAGGCCGCTCAGCCCATTTCACATTTCATCCAGGGCCACAAACTTTAATTTGCTCTGTCAAACCAGCCCCCACGTTTCCCAGCGGCTTGGGAGGGACAGGGAGGAGGCCGGGGGTGTGGGGGGGGGAGACCACATGCTGGGGTGAGACTGACCTGCAGAGGGTCTGTGTGGGGCAGCGTCTCTGACAGGGAATCAACTGCCCCCGACCCCAGAGGAACCGCAATGGTCTGCCTGCCTGGCATCCTCCATGCATTTCTGGTGCGCTCTGGATCCATGCGCCCAGCAGTGGGATCCATCCCCCTCCCCTGGCAGCTGCAGACATGATCTCCCCCCTGTTCTAGGGCCTTTCCTCCCCCAGTCGCAGGCTCAGGGCAGCTGTGCAGTTTCCAGTACCCCCATCGCCTGCGCTGCACCCTCGCCTGCCCAAGAAAGTGAAGATGTTCTGAGTGGGGAGAATCGGACATTTCAGCCGCAGATTCCCCCCCCCCCCGCCAGATTCACCAGTGTAGCTGCTGCCGAACACTAGCCCGCAAATCCAAAGTCTTGTGTGCTTCTACAGTGCCCTTCAGCTGAGGAGCTCACAGCTCTGTTATCTGCAAGTTAGGAAGCAGGAAATCGAGGCACAGGAAGGGGAATGACAGGCCCAAGAGCTGGGAAAGGAACCCCGGGTCCTAGCTCCCAGTCTCCCTTCTCTCACCTCTAGACAACCCAGGAGGCTTTAAGCATTAGACTCCACCCCCTCGCCAGAGGTGTGTGTCGTGGAACCCAGGAGTCCTGGCTCCCAGGCAATGCTCTGCTCTCCGGAGGGAGGGGCAGTTCAGGAATGCGGGCAGGGCAGGGCCGAAGCCAGGGAGAACAAATTTAAATGTTTGATGTTAGTGGGGACGGGCCCAAGCCGACTGGATAACAGGAAGCAGAAACCAACCTCCTGCTTGCTTTTTCCTTGTCACTCCACTGAGAAAATAGCCTGGCTGGGGAGAGAGAATAATTACTCTCATCACAGCCTCCAGCTGGTGTGTGCGAGCTGCTTTTTGTGAATGGGCCTCCCTGAGCCATGCCCCTTCATGCATATTCAGGAAGCACTTTGCATGTAAGGTATGAATGGAAGCAGAAGGGGGTGGTCACTTGGCGCAGCCCTTTCATGGTCTTCCTCTGCCTATTGCAGGGTCTGGTTGGCCTCCCGCTCCTCGTCTTATTACTGAACCAGTAATCCCTGCCCACCATAGCGCCAGCTGAATGCCTCCCCCAGGCGTCCCATCCCGGGTCCTTTCCACCAGAGCTGAGCACACAGGCTGCCCCCGTGTGGTGACACTGGGCAGTGTGGGCTGGGAACTGGAGAACCAAGAAGAACCACAGGGTCTCTCTGTGCCCAGCAGCCCGGATAAAGAATCTCCCTTTAGATCCAGTGTAGCCCTGTGCTGTGAGGGACGCTGCAGGTCCCAGTGTCCCCATGGGGAAGGCCACCGCATCCCCTAGTCCGTGTGATCTACTCCAGCTCCCCCACCACTCACTCCCCATTCCCCCATTACGTGATTGAGTCCACATCTGCCTCTCCAAGGTCATCCTTGCCCTCCAAAGGGATTTTGGCCCCTCTTGGCTCTGCCCATGAATGGCCAGGAGGAAGCGCTGTCTAGCACCACTGAGATCGGGCTCAACACCCAGCAGCGTCCAGCCGCTGGTTGGGAGGCTACCTGTGCCGTGACTGGCAGTCCCCAGGGGGAAGCCAGCAGTCTGAGTAGCAGGGCCAGGGAAGATTCGAAGCGGAGGCAGATCATCTGGAAGGATGACCCTGTTTTCCTCATTCTAATAAAGTTCCTTGTTGAGGGTTGGAAGAAGGCAACTCACGACTATTGTCACCTGACTTGAGTGCTGTGTGATGCGGTACAATGCCCTGGGCAAGAGAGGGCTCCATTGTGCGCAGCTCTGGGGAAGGGAGGGGTGTGTGTGTGTGTGAATTTTCCCTCCCCCATTTTTCTGCCAGCTACAGAAAATGTAAAATTAAATAAAAGGGGGGGGGCAGGGTGTAAAGTGGGATTTTTGGGGAAAAAAACCCACCACAGAATTTCTCTCCCCTTTCCCAGCTAGTTTTAGAAATAACGTTACCGTGGGAGCTTTGTGCTTGGAGTTTATCTCAGTTCAGTCTGAGAATTGGAATATAGATTACAAACACCCCCCCAAAGGAACAAATCACATTGCATTAGTCACTGGAATTATGACTAGCTGGGATGGAATGGATCCATCCAGCCCGCGACTGTAACACATTTAGCTACTGGTAGCAATTACATCTCCAATGTGTTCATTGACGGAGCAATGTATTTATTGATGCTGTTTATTTGCTGACCTCTTTACTGACCTGTCTTCCCTGGGGGAGAATGAGTCTTCATTCATTAATGCTTCAGGATCCTTAGAAGGTGTGAGAGCTCTGTAACATGGCAATTTGCAATATGATTTATGTATAAATATGTATTAATTATCCCAGCCCCTGTACTAGGGGTGGGGATGTGTCCATTATAGATGGAGAAACTGAGCAACACAGCAGAGAAGTGAGATCCCTGGTGGCATAGGTGGCTTCTGCTTGTGGTACTAGGGGTTCAAACCCCCCACATGTACCTTTTGGGGGAACAAATCTGTGACAAGATGCCTAGATTCCAAGGCCAGAAGAGACCACTGTGATCATCTAGCCTGACCTCCTGGATAACATGGGCCAGAGAATTTCCCAAAACTAATTCCTAGAGCAGATCTGTTAGGGAAAAAAAATCCCATCTTTATTTTAAAAGGGTCAGTGATGGAGAATCCACCACAGCCCTTGGTAAATTGTTCCAACGGTTAATTGCTCTTACCAGGACAAATTTACCCCTTTATTTCCGGTCTGAATGTGTCTAGCTTCAACTTCCAGCCATTGGATTGTGTTCGACCTTGGACCGAATAGCCCATTATACATACTTGTTCCCAGTGTAGATAATTAAGGATGTAATCAAGTCACCTTTTAATCTTTGCTTTGTTAAACTAAAGAGATTGAGCTCTTTCAGTCTGTCACTATAGGGCTTTTTTTTAATCCTTTAATCATTCTTGTTGCTCTTCTCTGACCTCTCTCCAATTTATCAATATTCTTCTTGAACTGTGGACACCAGAACCGGACACAGGATTCCAGCAGCAATTGCACCAGTGCAAAATATAGAGGTAAAATAATCTCTCTGCTCCTCCTCGAGATTCCCCTGTTTATGCCTCCCAGGATGACATTAGCTCTTTTGCCTAATGAGCTCTTTAAATTAGTAGACAAAGGGCTGGATGATGAAAATTCCCAGATCAGACTGGCCAACGAGTTCTAGAGCAATGTGATACTGAAGTTGGATTGGCCCACCGGTGTTCTAGAGCAGTGTGACAATAAGGTTGGATTGGCCCGTGGGTGTTCTAGAGCAGTGTGACAGTAAGGTTGGATTGGCCCATTGGGGTTCTATGGCAGCGTGATGCTGAGGTTGGATTGTCTGTCAGTGGTGTCATATATGTCCCCACTGTGTGTTCCTATGCCCCACACGTGTCACCGTCACCACTGTGTGCTGATCTCACCCTGGGAGTGACAGTTTAATCATCTAGAACCCAGCTGTTGACTGAATTTGGTCAGTCCCTGGGAATCCCCTGGAATTGCAGTGACTATCGGGGGGACGGTTGGGGTGTGGGAAACAATCCCTGCGATGCTGTTCCGGAGCTTCCTGCAGACTGCTCCCCAGGATCCCCCAGCTAGCCCCCTTCCTTCCAGCTCCACCACACTCTCCCCTTCCCGAGTGTCAGGCTGATGCCTCATGGCTTCAATTACCAGCAGCTTGAAAGGCTCGATTGTCTGGAGCAAAGTGAAACCATCAGCTTTCCTCACCCCATGCCCCTCCCTGCTGCTGCCTGGGCCTGGGGGCCTCTCTTTTCATAACCCTCCCCTCAGTTAAACTCCTCTTCCCGCCTCCATTGCTATGTGTTATTGCCCTGACGTCTCACTTCCCCCTCCTCGCTGAAATGCAGCCGCCTCTGGAGTGGGATGGGGCAGCAGTGTAACAGCAGCTTGGCACTTTGGGACAGGAAGTGAAGGAAAATCCTGTCTCCATGTGAAACAGCAGCGGGTTGCATGGGGTGAGATGGGCTCCTGCCACTGGAGGTTTCACCCACCTCTGTAGTGGAGTGAGTGTGTCCTCCCCCCAGCTCACCTCCTCTGGGGCTGGCTCTGGGGGCCTTCTGTTCCTGAGCCCCCAAAGGAGAGCTGGAGCTTCCCCAGGCAGAGGCAGAGAGGAGAGGGGGACTTGGGCCCTGGCCTCCCTGCACTTTGGGAGATGGGGAGACCCTGATCTCTACGTTCCCTGAGTGGGACAGGGCAGCGCTGCATCTCGTCTGCCTGCTCCAGGCCCTTCTGGTGGCTGGAGAAGCCAACACTGTCCTGAGTGCCCTGAGTCGTGGGGTGTGCAGGGGCCGCTGCTCGGACAGGCCTTGGGGAGCCCGTGAGTAGGCTGAGGCCAGGAGCGTGGGCTTGTTTTCTCTCCATGGCCCCCCTGGGAGCTGTCGTCTCTGAGCCAGACGGTTGTTGGGATCCAGTTAAATAGCAATAGATGAGGATCGCTTTGGAGATGCATTAAGCGGCAGTTAGAAGGGCCTGATTTATAGCTAGCCTCAGGGAATGTGCCGGCATTTAACTAACACCCAGTTACTGAGCTCGTGTTCCATGAGGGCCTCATGATAACCCGCCTGACACATGGTAACTGACACGGGATAATGGACAGCACATGCCGCAACTACATGCAATGATGCCACATGCTGTAACTCCACATGTGATGACAGCACATCCCAGAGCATGCAATCATATACAGCTGGCATGTCCTACGTGATCCCACATGACATAGCAGACCCACACTAGCTGTCCTGATTGACGTGTGTGATACATGACATAGCTGATCTCACATGTCACCGCACACAACTGGCGTGCCAGAAATTACACCACATGCCACAACAATGGTAACCAACATGACACGTGGTAACTGCCCTGGGATAAACAAAAGCACATGCCCTAATGACGTGGGACTTCTGACAGCACATGCCATAGCTGATCTCACTTGTGATACCATGGAACGATCATTCTATAAATGACCACATTGTCATGCCATAACAGACAGGTGATAGTTTACCATGGGTAATATCATTTGGACTGCAGTAACTGAAAGCGCATGTTATAACTTATGTATAATAATTGACTTGACACGTGTAACCCCAGAACATGCTGTAACAGCTCTCACGTGATAACATACAACGGACATGCAATAAATGACCCAAAGTGCCCCCCCGATCACTGACAAAATGTGTCACCTGTTAACCCCGGCACCACAGTTCCTGCAGCCAGAGGCTATTGGGCCTGATGCTTATTTAGGGGAAGGCCCTTGTACCCTACCAGAGTGCTGCAAAGGGGCCTTCCTATAATGGCCAGTCAGACATTATTGGTCGCCTTCGGTTAAGCTGCCACAGTATAATTTCTGGGATCCGTTTCTCATCCACCATCTTAGGCAGGGATAATAGTTCAATAGCATTGAAGGAGCTTTACAAGGAAGATCAGGTTTATCATCCCTGTTTTACCATGGGGAAACTGAGGCACGGAGACTCACCCAAGGTCACCGAGCGAGTCCATGGCCGAGCCGAGAACAGAACCCAGGTGCCCTGGCTTAGCCAAAGCTTATCCACTGGTCCAGTGCACCTGTCTGGAGGGTTTGCTGTCACAGAGAAGGTGCAGGGCATATGACTCTAATGGGCAGTAGGGGGTGCTGTGGAGCATCTTGCTTTGAGATTGGCTGGGGACCCCTTTCTTATTGGTTCAAGGCTATTGTCTGTTTTCTGTAACGTTTGTATAAGTCCACAGTAACCCGTAATGGCTTGGGTGGGGGGAGAGGAAAACTTTATCCCTCTATTTGAGAGCTTGTAGAGATTAGCCCTAGAGGATTTTCTGTAGAACTTGCAAAGTGAAAGAGACGCACCATGAACTGGGATGCAGGTGGGACACGTGCAGCCATATTGCCCCGGAGCAGTTGTTTTGGGTCCAAATGCCCATGGAAGTCAATGGCGTTTGGCTCGGAGGGTGCTGGCCATTGAGGGTTTGGGGCATGAGACTGGAAGGGTCAAGGCCTGGCCAGACTGACTTGGGAAAGGCAGATGGGAGCTGGAACAACATGGACCGCGCTGGGCTGACTTGGGCTCAGAGAACCGAGCCGAGCCTTTCCGGGCGTTCTTTGCACTAGTGAATACGTACTGCACTAGCATGAGGAGAGTCTGGCATTGGGGCAGCTTACCCCCGGGAAAGATAGGAACCTCTCCTCTCCCAGATCCAGGCAGAGAACCTAGAGGACCCGACTCCCCGTGTCCCCACTCTAACGACTAGTCCCCCCTCCCCTCCCAAAGCTGGGAATAGAACCCATGAGTTCTAACCCACAGTCCCCCTCCTCTAACAGCACTTCCAGCCAGCTCTGTACCCTGCTCTTTTCTTCGTGCCACCCAGCTTGCCTGGGAAACGGGCAGGAAGCCAGGCTGGGCAGTTTATTATCCCTGTGTTACGCCGGCGGGACAAAAGGAATAAACAAAACAAAAAGCGGGGCCGAGGGGAGAAGAGAAGGGAGAAGAGCGAAATGAAAGTGGCGGGGGGAGGGAATGAGAAGTGAAAGGCGCACGGGTGAATGGGGAGGAAACCTTCCCTGGGATGGAGCGAATGGGAGAGACCGGCAGAGAAAGGATCCCCCTGGGCACCACGCTCACACGTTGCAGGGGCAGCCCGGAATACTGAGTGCAAAAAAATCCGCCTGGAACAACAGCGGAAAAAAGAACCCAGGAGACCGGGCCAAGAGCCGAGCCAGTGATTCATTGTTTCAGGAAGACGGGCCAGCTGGGAAACGTTTCCCTTTAAAGAAACACAACAGGAATTTCCCTTTCCCAGTGAAACGCGGAGAATAGAAAAGCAGCCCTGAGAAAGGGGGTGGCCCGTGAGGTTTCTATGGCGAGAAAACGGGGCCAGGAAAGGCACTTGCATGCGCATGCTACACATGCCCTCCTTCCCCCACCCGGCCTGTGCATAGCTGGGGCATGGCCGGCCTGCGACAGGAGAGGGGGTCGTGGCCACTTGAAATGAACGGATGGTGTCGTAGTGAGATGGGGCGGTGGGAACAGTCCCAGACTCTAGAAAGGGGTTAGATTGGATCCCTGAGCCCAACACTTGGGTAGATAACGTGATGTCTGGTGAGACGGATACAGCTCTGTCAGTGGAGAGATGCAGGGGAGGTGGGGGCTGCAGAGGAGGAGACTCTCATGCCTGCAGTGGGGAGAGGGTGTGGCTGGAGAGGAAGGAGGAGGCTGTTGCTAGAAGGACAGAAGATGCCTGGATATCCAGTGAGGGGTAAGGGCCCGGGGCCTGGCTGGATCACAGCCTGGAAGGAGTAAATGGGGGGAGATCCTGAACCGAGCAGGCAGGCAGTGGGGTTATCTGGGGATGGGAGTGTCTCTGGTTAGCTAACTGCCCTCAATTGTGTATAAGATTCCGGTCCTTCTCCTGGATCCAACATTTCCGGTCTACATCCGGCTGCCCTGTCCCAGTCTCGAGCGCTCGTGAGCTCCCCGCAGCAAAAGGGGAGGTGGGTGCGGCAGGGCAAAGGGCTTTGTAGGGATTGGCTGTGGGTGCAGGCCTGGGTTTCGGGCACCACCACTGCAGGTGTGTTCGGCTCCAGGTTTGTGGCTTGGGTCTCTTGTTCACTGAGGGGCCCGTTGTGAAAGTCGTGCTGGGATCCCAGTCTGGCTCCAGTGTTTGTTCTCGGTAAATCTGGTTACTCCAGAGGGGACGATGCTCTGTTGGGCAGTGTAGGGATAGGGGCATCCAGCTTTCAGCACCCTCTAGTGGTCATGCCAAGGACACACATTCTTAGCTCAGGAAATGCCTCTTGAGAAGGACAAAATAAACCCAGCTGGGCTGTTAGCAGCAAAGTCCGGGGTCTCTGTCCCAAATCTTTACCAAAATCAGGGGGTGCGGGGCCGGGGTGAGAGTGCTATAGAAGCCCCAGAGACGTGGGGATGGAGGGAGACGTTAGAGAGATGAAGGAGTTGGATGGATCCCGGAGAACGATGTGGGGATGGAGGAAGGAAGGGGTAGTTTCTGGAGATGGAGGAATTGGGGCATTGGATATGAGAGGTGATCGGTGGCTGGTTACAATGGAAGGATCGATACTGTGGACAGATGTATGGATTGACACACACATTCTGTGGCAGATGGATGCTGGGGATGGATGGATGGATGCTGGGGATGGATGGATGGATGCTGGGGATGGATGGATGGATGCTAGGGATGGAGGGATGGATGGATGGACGGATGCTGGGGATGGAGGGATGGATGGACAGATGGATGCTGGGGATGGAGGGATGGATGGACGGACGGACGGATGCTGGGGATGGATGACTGGATGGGTGGACCGATATTAAGGATGGATCGATGGAGCCCCACTTTGCCCCCATGCCAGCACCACCTGGCTGGCTGCTGGCCTCCCTGCCCCCTTTCCATCAGGAAAGGTCAGAGACAATCTGGGCCCTGTGAGAACCAACCCCCGCTGACCTCCCCTCACATCCCCACCCCATGTCTCTCCAGGCGCCAGGTGTGCGGGATGGGGGGAGGGGGTGCTGCCCCAGGGGAGAAGGAGAGAGAGAAGAAAACATTAAGTGAAAGAAATAGTGGTTGCCATGGTGACCGTCTTTACCGTCATGGTGGATGGCAGTGGTTTCCAGGGCAACCAAGAGGAAACGAGGCGGCTCAGCGCGAGGGATGGGGGGGCTGGGCTCTGGGGCGATATTGTGCCCTGTTGTCAGAGTTTGGATGCCAGATCTCAGGCCCGGGGAAGCCCCCACAGGTCCCATCTCCTCCTGCACCTAGGGCCCGGCACGAGGTCACCCCTACAGACTTCCCCCGCAGCCCAGGACTTCATGGAGGTTAAGTCCATTAATGGCTATTAGCCAGGATGGGTAAGGAATGGTGTCCCTAGCCTCTGTTTGGCAGAGGGTGGAGATGGATGGCAGGAGAGAGATCACTTGATCATTGCCTGTTAGGTTCACTCCCTCTGGGGCACCTGGCATTGGCCACTGTCGGTAGACAGGATACTGGACTAGATGGACCTTTGGTCTGACCCGGTACGGCCGTTCTTATGTTCTTACGACTCCCAATGGCACCCCCTGGGGGGGTCTGTACCCTGCAGCCGGATCTGTTCCCCTATCATGGAGCAACACCCTTCCCCCAGGGGACTCGCCATCAGGGCTCTGAAGATGCTTCTCCCCCTCTGCCATTGCCCAGCCCGGTGGATTTAACCCTTTTCCTCTCTCCCTATAACTCATGCTCCTCTCCTCCCACCCCCACCCCCGCCTGCCCCTTTCTGAACTCCCCTCGCTCGGCCAATGTCTTTATGGCCCCACTGAGGCTGGAACAGGAGAGGGATGAGGCTGGGGGGCAGCACGTCTGGGTGCAGGGGAAGGAGCAGGATATGGTTCCATAAATATCTGTATGCAGTGCAGTTGTCACGAGGCGGGGGGTGTTGGTGTCATTCTATTGCGGGGGCATCAGATGCGATGTGTGTGTACTGGGGAGTGTCAGTACGTCTGTGTGTGCTGGAGGTGTCGGGATCTGTCTTTGGGGGTGTTAGTAGATGGAGCGCATGTATATCTGTGTGTATGGGGGCTGTCAGTAGATGATTGTGTGTGTGTTGGGCGTACTAGAATCTGTTGCCTTTGGGGGGTGTCAGTAGATGGCGGGGTGTTGGGGGTATCAGGATAGGTGTGAGTGCTTGGGCAGAATTGGTTCAGCCCTGTGTCTCTCTCCATAGGCAGATGGGGTGCTCAGTGCTTGGGGGAAGGGAGGCACGTGTGGATAGGGGTGAGTGTGCAGTGAAGTGTGACCTGATTGTGTGTGTCGCGGTGTCTCCAGCGCTCTGCTATGTGCAGCTCCCATCTCTGTCAGAACCAATGAGCATCAAATGAGTCACAGCCCAGCCGGCCCGATCTCACTGATGCCACAGCCCTAGTGTTCTCGCTGCACTGTGTGTGTGTGCGTGGATGTGTGTGCGCACACGTGCTGAGTGATTGTGGAGAGGTATGAGTGACTGTGGAGGGTGTTTGTCACTGTGGAGGGTGTGTGTGCAGGGGAGTGATGGGCTAGGGAGAGCAGAGTGATGCTGTTTGCTCTGTGTGTGCATCCACTTGGGCTTTGTGTCATTGTGTAGGGCGTGTGTTTGAGGGGTCAGTGTCTGAGCTCGGAAGAGGAGTGCATCAGAGTGATGGTGTCTATGGTGTGTATGTCATTGTGTAGGGGTGTGTGAGTGTGTGGCATTGTGCAGAGTTGTGTGTGTGAGAATAATTGTGTAGGACTGTGTGTTGTGTACTGCTGGGGGTGTGTGTGATTTGACAGGGCTGTGGGACTGGGTGTGATTGTGCTAGGGTGCGATTGTGACTTGACAGGGCTGTGGAACTGGGTGTGATTGTGCTGGGGTGCGAGTGTGACTTGACAGGGCTGTGGGAATGGGTGTGATTGTGGGGGGGAGTTAGTAAGTGTGCAGGGCTCGTAGTATCCCTCAAAATAGCAGTGTAGGTGTGCATGAGTGTGTGCAGTGGGGTGTGCGAGCAAGCCGGGAGGACTGGGAGAGGTCTGGTGCCTGCCAAGGGCTCCGTGTGTTGCTACTTGGGAGGGTGAATGTCTGGGTCTGGTCACCAGCCCCGGCATCTCCTCCCTGCTGAGCAGCCTCCCAGCTAGGAACAAGTGTCACCAAATGGCGTGTTTATCAATGGGGGAGGGGGCGTCTTTCTTATCCAGGTCACTGGTTCGGTGCCTCGCCTTAATCTGCCAAAAACTGTCTGAAAATCCAGCCAGTCCCCCAAATCCCTGGGTCATTAACGGCTGGATGGGAGCAGAAATGACAGGGTAGCAGTATAATGAGAGAGAGCGAGAATGCGGGGGAGCGGCAGTTCATTCCAACCCTTCCCTCCGTTCTTGAAAATGAACAAACCCCTCCTCGGTGTGTGTACACACGCGCACACACGCATGCGCACGCATTCACATACACACACGCACACACACACACACTCATGCTCACCCCCCTCTGCCTCTCCCCCAGCTCCTGCTGCGCAGTCTCATCTGGATGACAAAACCAGAGACATTTTCCCCAGGAAGTTGGCAGATTTCTGCCTCCTGGGACAAAACCCAGCAGCAGTAAAACCCTGGGCTCTGGCCGCGTTTGTCAGGAAAGCCAGGCTGGCCAGTGCCACTGGTGAAAACTGTGCCTGCAGAGTCCTTATGGGTAGGGATTGTTTGGGCTCCAGGTCCCACAGCTCTGTGCGGATCCCAGAGCAAGCCCCGGGATTCGAACTCTGATCTCTAACCTGTGCCTTGGGCTGGGGCTAACAGACCCCTCAGGGGGCTGTGCCAACCTGGAAGCAATGCAGAGTGCGGGTGCGGGTTATTAGGGGAGTTCACTGGGGCCAAGGTAAGATCAAGAGAATAGGTTCAGAACCATGGGGAATCCAGTAGCCCCGAACTTCCTGCTTTAGGATAGAAAGCTCCCAGAGTGGCTGTTATCAGATTTGGAGCAAACTGCACAGCCCTGGACATCTCTGCTCGGACACATGCTTATCACATAGGCCTGCTATACGCTGCTTACGGGCTGCTGCCTGACAGCCCATTGCTCTCAAAGCTTTGCCGGAGCCTGCACCCCAAGGGCCGTGGCGCTCAGAGTGAGCCGCGTGGGCAGGTGGCAGACCTGTCAAACCTGCCCTTTAATCTTGTGCATAAGAAAGACTGGTCGGCGTCTGCTGGAATTGCTGAAGTGGAGGTGACAGAACTAAGGAGGGTCCAGCTGCTGGCTTGGAAATCTCTAGGGATCTTGTTTTCCTTTTCGTTACACACCTAGTGTCTCTGCCCAAAATTGTGCCTGCTACCAAGGGCAATATCTGGAAAATACTGCCCACCAACACCCTGTGCCCAAGGGGACGTCACCCCCACC
This sequence comes from Mauremys mutica, assembly GCF_020497125.1. Lineage (NCBI taxonomy): Eukaryota > Metazoa > Chordata > Testudines > Geoemydidae > Mauremys > Mauremys mutica. Next base: position 20,303,518 of record NC_059088.1, on the reverse strand, counting down.
TGAGAGACCATTCCTTGCCTTTAGAGCTCTGGCTGTGGGGCATTTATATCAGTGCATCACAGAGACACAGGTTAGCCAAAAGGTCTCTGGTTTCTGAATGGCTCCCACTACTGACACCATAGAGTTTAAGGTCAGAAGAGACCACCAGATCATCTAGTCCGACCTCCTCCATAGTACAGGCCCATGAGCACCCGCACATTAAACCCAACAGCCAAAGTTAAACCCCTCCACAAGGTCACTGCTGATCTGAGCAGAGGGAAAGTTCCTCACCGACTCAAATGCCTTGCAGACGTCTCCGTATATTACAACACCGTTTATCTTTATCAACAAAACGTAATCTCATCAAAAACCGGCATCACGTTAGTCTGACAGGATCTATATTTCATAAACCCATGCTGATTGGCATTAATTATATTACCCTCCTTTCATTCTCCAAATTCTAAACTTAATTTTCTCTTCTCCTCTGTCGCTTCCAACTGATAAGCCGCCAGCTCGTAACAGAAATTATTATCATGAGCTCCTAAGTGCATGACTTTGCACTTGGTACAATTGAATTTCATCCCATTTCTGTCACTCCTGTCTCCAAGGTCATCTCGCAATTCTTGTATAATATTCCAGCTCTTCTCTTTATGGGCTTCCCTCTTTGAACCATGTGGGACCTGGGCTTAGACCGCCCCAAATTCATTGCCCTGGGTACTGGGCTGAAACCCCTCCCAGCTGGCTGCACCCGGGTGCCATTGGCAAGGGGAGGCGGCTCCCAGCTCGGGTCGGTAACTGGCCTGCCGGGGCTGGGTCTAACCGGGCCGCTGTCCGTGTGCTCCCCCTGCAGCGATGGCGGAGTACTGCAGCCTGCTGGAGGAGCTGGCGGAGAACATCACCAACGAGGACCTGGACCAGCTGAAGTCGGCCTGCAAGGAGGACATCCCTAGTGAGAAGCACGAGGCGATCACCACGAGCAAAGACTGGTTCAGCTTCCTGGAGGAGCACAACAAGCTGGACAAAGGTGAGCGTGTGCATGGCTGGTGCCGCTCGGTTCTGCTAGCCCAGCCCTGCACTGCCCCCGCGCACAGTTCTGCTCACGCCCCTCAGGCCCGAGCTCTGTTCCTGAATCGCGGGCGGCACTGCAGGCTGCTAAGTGAGCTTTGACTCCCCGACCCAGTGTCCATGCTGCCCGACACGGTGATTGTTCAGTCCACTCCTCTCTAGGGCTTTGTCCAATGGCTGAGTCCTTGTTGATAGATGTTGGGGATGGAAGGACAGAGAGATCCGATGGATGGATGCATCAGTGATCTCTCTCTCTCTCTCTCTAAGAGATGGCTCTGGTGTATTTTATGCCCTGGGGCTGGAGCCCGCCCTCAGTGAATGGCTGATGAAGATGGATATTTCCGTAGCCCATTCATTCGTCCAAGGGTTGATCTCCTGGCCCAGCACTGAGATGCAGCCACTTCTGGGGTGGGACCTGGCAGTTCATTTCACCGCCGCAGCACAAGAGTTCAGGTCGGGGAGCGAAAAATAGTCCCCTGAACAACTGAAACCACCATCTGATTCTCCCCTCCCAGAGTGGGGCCAGGACACCTGGGTTCTTCCCTCTCAATGCCATGGGACCCTTAATGACATCTTTTATAGGACGACACCCACCTGCCAAAGGAGGCTGGATCACCAACACTGCAGTTGGCAGACCAAAGGGGGCTCCCATCCATGTGCAAGGGGGTGCCCCATTGGGGGGTAGGTGAGGGCGGTGGCCCGACTAAGGCTTCCAAGCAAAGTGACATGACCCACCCCACGCCCTGAGAATCCATGCGGAGCCCAGTGCATGCTGGGACAGCCCTTTGTAGGGGCCGGCACCTCAGCTCCGCATGGAAATGGCCGATTCACACTAGCCACGGGCTGATCTCAGGAGCTCTGTGTCTGCGACGTGGCCCCTGCATCCACACGGCGCTTTGCAGCAGCTGCAGGGAGAACACAGGCTGCGCCACCCCAGGAAGCAGATTGCCCCAGGGTCTCTACCAGCCCTCCTTCCCCAACCAGGGAGACCTGGAGGTGAAAGCAGCCCAGCCCTGTGAGTCAGCCCAGCAGCCTTGGGAACAGCCCGTCCCAGTTCCCAGGAGAGACAGTGACTCAGCAGGCCCAGCCAGGAGACCTGAGCTGTGTTACTGGGAGGTGAAAGTGGTACATGGATGGCGCATGTGTGTGCGTCTGAAGGGGTAGGGGGGCTCTGCTCCCCAGAGGGCAGGGGAGAGCATGTACACCAGGCATCGACAGACTGAGCCCTTCCCTGTCCGTCTTATGGGGGTCGGTCCCCTTGATGCAGGCTTTGCACTGTAAGGAGCTGGTTAGTTATCACTGCTGCCTGGCTGCAGAACTGAGCATAGGCTCTGCATGACAAGGTGCCAGTGGGGATTCTCCTGTAGCTTGGGTGAGAGGAGCCTGGGCGTTTGGAGCAGGAGCTGTCCCCCAGTGGCCATGGAGTTCCAAGTGAGCTCGGCCCAGAAAGAGACGTGTAGTGCTAGGCAGGGCTGGGATTGTTTGCAGTGGGGCAAAACGCAGCCCAGACCTGAAGGACTTCAGTTTCCCAAGCTAAGGGTGATGGTGTCCCCATTATACAGATGGGGAAACTGAGGCACGGCGGCTTGGTGGGTGCTGTGCTGCAGGAGGTGCTGCCGTCTTTCAGACGAGAGAGAGAGAACAGCTCACAAGGCCCTTCTTGCTGGGCTCAGAATATTCGCCCCTCCGGGTCGTTTCCTTTCCGGCTCCCTGCAGTCCCAGTTAGAGATGGGATTTGCCAGTGCCCCTCAATCCCGACCCGGAGCCCCCTGCTAGCCCAGCCAAGGGTCCCTCATCCCCCCCCACAGCTCTGCCGGTGCCTCTCAATCCCGACCCGCAGCCCCCTGCTAGCCCAGCCATGGGTCCCCCATCCCCCCCCCACAGCTCTGCTGATGCCCCTCAATCCAGACCCACATCCCCAGCTATCCCAGCCCTGAGCTCCCCCACACAGCTGTGCTGATGCCCCTCAATCCTGACCTGCAGCTCCCTGCTAGCCCAGCCCTGGGCTCCTCCCCTGCCCTCCAGCTCTGCCAATGCCCCTCAATCCCAACCTGCAGCCCCCCAGCTTTGTCAGTCTTTGCCCTAAGCACAGATCCCTACTGGAGGGGCTGCTGGTTCCCGGCAGACGGGGGCCCGTACTGAGCCCTTGTGGCTTTTCTCTCCCACTCCTGGCAAGACCACAGCATCTCCTGTCTCGTTGTTAAAGGAAACTCAGGTCAGTGCAACCTGCCTCCCGAGTGGGAGGAGACAGGCTGCGTTCCAGGCCCGGCCTGCGCCCACACGCACAGCTCGCGTGGGTCAGTTCAGTGCGGCGAGCTGAGGCGCTGGGTGTGGGGGGGACGGCTGCTCTCTGGCTCAGGCTGGGGGTTGGGCTCCCTCTCCCACCTCTGGGTCTCAGTCCCTGATTCTGGGTTTGGGGGGAGCCAGCTGCACCCAGCTCTCATCCCTCCCCCGGCCCTGCTGGGCTCTCACCCCCCCCCTCCTCTCCCACCCAGCTCTCACCCTCCCTCCCCCATCCCTCCCCCGCCCCTGCTTCTCACCCCCGCCCCATCCCTACTGGGCTCTCACCCTCCCTCCCTCATCTCTGCCGGGCTCTCACCCTCCCCATCCCTGCCAGGCTCTCACCCCTACCCCTGCCTCTCACCCCCCCATCCCTGCCGGGCTCTCACCCCCACCCTCTCTCACCCCGCTCTCACCCTCCCTCCCCCATCTCTGACCAGCTCTCACCCCCACCCCTCCTCCCACACCCAGTTCTTACCCTCCCTCCCCCATCCTTCCCCTGCCTCTCACCACCCCCCCATCCCTGCCGGGCTCTCACCCCCACCTCTCCTCCCCCACCTGGTTCTTGCCCTCTCACCCCCATGCTGTGCCCACAGACAACCTCTCGTACATCGAGCACATCTTTGAGATCTCGCGGCGCCCGGACCTGCTGACGGTGGTGGTGGAGTACCGCACCCAGGTGCTGAAGATCTCCGAGGAGGACGAGGTGGACACCAAGCTCACCCGCATTCCCAGCGCCAAGAAGTACAAAGGTCAGAGCCCCCCCTACACACGCAAGGGCAAGACCATCCCCCACCCATGGGACACGAGACCCCGGGTCCCCTCCCCGCAGGGCTTGGCTGGGGCGTGAGGTCCCTCCTGGGTGCTGCTGCAGGGGTGGCAGGAGATGTGGGGCGCTGGTCCCTGCCTGGGGTTATTGGGAAAGGCCAGATGCTGGGGAGAAGGGCGTTTCCCTGCCGCCGGGGCACGGGGGAGCAGTGTGAGACGTGGGGCGGGGTGTTTGTGGGGGAGTGCAGGGTGACCGTAGGGTTGGCAACTTTCTATTGGCACAAAACTGAATACTCTAGCCCCGCCCCTTCCCTGAGGCCCCGCCCCCACTCACTACATTCCTCCTCCCTCGGTGGCTCATTCTCCTCCACCCTCACTCACTCTCACTGGGCTGGGGCAGGGGGTTGGGGTGTGGGAGGGGGTGAGGGCTCTAAATGGGGGTGCGGGCTCTGGGGTGGGGCCATAAATGAGGGGTTTAGAGTGTGGGAGGGGGCTCCGGGCTGGGACAGGGAGTTGGGGTGCGGGCAGGAGGGAGGGCTCCGGCTGGGGGTGCGAGTTCAGGAGTGGGACTGGGGATGAAGGGTGTGGGGTGCAGGAGGGGGCTCCAGGCTGGGGGTCGGGGCTGAGGGATTCAGAGTGTGAGAGGGGGCTGCGGGTTGAGGCAGGGGGTTGATATGCAGGAGGGGGTGAGGGCTCTGGGGTGGGTCGGGGCTGAGGGGTTCAGGATGTGGGAGGAGGATCTAGGCTGGGGCAGGGGGTTGATGTGTAGGTGGGGTGAGGACTCTGGGGTCCAGGAAGGGGACAGGAGGCTCCATGGCATGCGCTGCTCTCACCCGCAGGCACCACCACCCCAGCTCCCATTGGCTGGAAACCGGCCAATGGAAGTGCAGAGCCAGTGCTTGCGGCAGGGGCAGCGCACAGAGCCCCATGGCCCCCCTGCCTAGGAGCCGGACCTGCTGGCCACTTCCGGGGTGCAGCGCAGTGCCCCAGGCCGGGTAGGGACTAGCCTGCCTTAGCTCCGCAGCACTGCCAACAGGACTTTCAACGGCCTGGTCGGCGGTGCTGGCCGGAGCCGCCAGGGTCCCTTTTCGACTGTGTGTTTTGGTCAAAAACCGGACACCTGGTCACCCTAGGCAACAGGCACTAGGGAGACAGGGCTGGTCTTTGCCCCAGTCTCGCCGCCCACCCCACCCCTCATCACTGCGATAGTCCCGCCTTCCCCTCTGGGCCCCAGCAGGATGGCACCCACAGTAGCCAGGCCAGCACCTCATCCTCCCGCGACACTCCCGGCACCTGCAGTTGCCAGTGGGGCTGAGGGACGAGATGGGGGTGGGGGGCAGCGCTGCCTGGTGCTGGCTCCCTGGGTTTCAAGTAGCAGCAACATCTCTCTGGGCTTGGATCCCCCCTGGGGGCTGAGTGAGGGGGAGCTGAGGGACCTTGCTGAAGGGGAACCAGACTTTCCAATGAGGATCCAGATGGCAAGGCCACCCCCTCCCAGGGGCGCTCAGCCTGGACCTGGGAGCCTGAGTGCTGGGCTAGGGGATGGGGCCTCCCTCCGCTGCCAAATTTAACTCTGCTCCTGCCGTTCTGGGAGCCCAAACACGGCAGGCAGTGCTGGGGCCGGGCGACCCAGCGGGCGGGGGGCTGTGACAGACGCGAACAGTCCCCCAGGGCAGCGCGGGACCCGCCTGGCACCAGCCCCGTGGCCACAGCGGGGTCACAAGGATGCATCTTTCCTCCATGTGCGATTTCCGCAGGGAGCCGCGCGTGGGTCTACGGGCAGCAGGGGAAGGGGCCATTCCTGGGGTTCCCCAGTCTGAGCCCCCTCCTTGTTTCAGAGGCACAGAGCCACCTGCCGGCGCTCAACCCCAGGACGTGTCCAGAACCGACCAGGGCCCCGGGCCTGGGACTGCCGGCAGCCGCAGTAGGCCCTTAGCTGCTGCATGGGAGCCACCAGGGGGTGACATCCCTCACAGTCCTACAGAGCCCGTGGCAGGCCAGCCTATGGGTTAAATGGGTGGGGGCTGAGGAAATCCCCCCCCCCCCCAGCACCCCCATTCACTCTCCTCCCCTATTTCTCTGCAGACATCATCCGGCAGCCCTCGGAAGAAGAGATCATCAAACTGGCCCCCCCACCCAAGAAAGCCTGAGTGGGGGGGAGGAGGAAGAAGGGGTTGGCTGCCAGGCCCACCACTTTACCCCCCATACCCCCGCTCCACCACCGTCATCCCCTCCTCCACCCCACCAGCCCCGCTCGCCCCTCCTCCCCCGCCACTCCTCACCTCCTGCCACCCGAGGGTCAGGGTGGGGGGAGAGCTTTGGTCACTAACACATCCTAATGCCCCCCTCCCCCGCATGTGTCTGGCCTTGGGGATGGGAGGGCTGATACCGATGAGCCCCGGGGGAGGGGCTGGGCTGGGGGGGGGACATTCCTATGCAAGCAGAGATCCATGCCTCCCCCTCTCCCAGGCCGGGTCTGCACTCATGCGTGCCCCCTTGTCAGGGGAGATGGGGCTGGATCTGAAGGGAACATCCCCCAGAGGAGAGCCCGGAGCGGGGAGGGAGCCGAGGAAGGAAAAGGGAGAGCGAGGGGGGGAACGCAGGGAAAGTAGGAATGGAGGGAGAGTGGGAGAGGGGCCAGTGGGGTCCCCAAGCGGGTAACTCACTGTGAAGAAAGGGTGGGGCCAACCCGGTTAAAGGGCTCTGGTGTGATGAGAGCTGTGGGTTTGGGGGGTGGGGGACTTGGGGGGAGCAGACTCACCCAGCTGGTGCGACTAGGGGCAGCTGTCCCCTGTCCCAGCAGCTCCTCCCCCCGCATTTCCAGTTCCTCTCAGGATCAGGCCCTTCAGCTGTTCCAGGACCCCAGCCCCAAAAGCACCCGGGGAGACTGTGCCGCAGCAGGGGGGCAGAGAGTAGAACGTTGTGCCCACTCCCCGGGGTCTGGGCCCAGCGTGTGAGCACCCAGCCCACTCCTCGCACCAAGGAGCCCGGCACAGGCCGGCTCCCACCCCTTGGAAACCATGCGAAGGAGCTGCCAGGCCCCTCCCAGTCACAGCTGAGGAAGGATCCCCACCGTGGGTGAGGGACGGGTCTGGGGGCAGGGTACGGAATCCAGACCTGGGTAAAGCCCAGGGGCTGGGTTGGGACAGGGGTATTGGGTAGAGATACCAGCCCCCGCCCCGTCAGTGTCAGCTCCCCATCCTCTCTCCAGTCCGTCCTCCCCCCGAGCACACCCACAGACTCTCACGCGTGCACGCCCTCCTGGGGCCTTGTGCGCACGTGCTGGCACAAAAGCCCCCTTCGTGCACACAGCCACTCACAACGCCTTTGCACACAGGCACATGCACACTTGTGCACAGGCACTCGTGTGCTCGCACACGCCCTCTTGCATTTGCGCCGTCGTGCACACAGTCACATGTGCACACACTTGTGCCTTTGCGCGCACACAGACCTACCCACAATACATGTGCTCGTGAATTTGCACACGCAGCCCCTCTCCTCCCCTGTTATTCCTCCCCACCCCTCATCATGGGGCTGGGAGGTGGGCCCTGCGAATGAGGCTGCAAAGGGAGCTGGCCAGTCCCATGTTGGTACTGACAGATCAGGGCCCCGGATGGAGAGAGGATGGGGGTCCCCGAAGAGTTGGGAAGGGCGGGGAGGGCAGGGGATGCCCCAGCTCAGCTGGTACCAGTTGAGTTTGTTTCTGGGGGTGTCAGCAAAAGGCAGCGGGAGCTGAGCACACGGGCCCTCGGAGGGGGGTGTTCCATCGGGGATCTCCCCCAGCTCTGTTTGCTCAAGGTCGCCCTGCGTCAGTGCTTGTATCTGTGTTTTGTTCACAGCAGCTACGCATGCTGGGGGTGGGGTGGGGTGGGGTGGGGGGTTGGGGTTGGGGTTGTGGCAGGGGGAGGGGGCCTTTGCCGACACCCTGTTTATCTGCTCTTGACTCTGTGCCATTCCTCCATATCATGGGTGGAAACTGGCCACCCCCTCCCCTCTCACCCCCCCCCCCGGCCTTCCTATCCAACCTGCTCTTCATCACCCCCTGCTGCCCTGCCCCCGCTCCCCTTTACTGGACGGAACATTGGTGGCCTGAAGGTTCTGGAATGTTCAGCCAAAGTTCCTTCCACTTTGGAAATGGCCGGGGGCAGCGGCGGCTCGAGGTGTGGGGGGATTCCAGAAGGCAGGGGCCATGGAGGGGGGCCGCTGGGGGGCGGATCAGCCAGGGCGAGGGCCAGGCTCTGGGTTCCTTCTCCATTTGGCCGCCCAATGCTAAACCTGCCCCCAAACATCCCCTTCCCCCTTAGCCAGCTGACCCTGCCACGTGCTGAGCTGCTCTGGGTACCCTCTGGCCGGGATGCTGAGCTCTGAGCTGCCCTTATCTCCTAAGGACATGAAGGGGTTGAGGGTTCTCAGCGCTTCAGGGGACGAAGCCATGGGCATAGGGGGCCTGGCCTGTAGGGCTAGCAGAGGAGACCGTGTGTCGTAACGGGGAGTCCACGCCCATGCAGCTGTCATGATATGGGGCCAGGGGCAGCCACCAAGATCCGGTGCCCTCTGGGGCAGCCGTCATGATGTTCCACCCTCTCCTGGGAGTGCCGAACGCTCCCCTGGTGCCAGAGAGAAGGGGTGCAGCCCGGTGACATCCCTGGGGGCTCCCCCTTGGTAGGAGTGGAGCCATCACTTGGGAACCTACAGGCTGAGGCAGGGAGCGGGGACCAGCTTCTGTTCCTGCCAGCTTCCGAGCTGGAGATTGTTTCCTACCCCCGTGCTGGAGGGAGGCCGGGATCCTTGTGCACTGGCAGCGGGTTGTGCCTAGAAGCCTGAGCTGCTGGTAAGGCCCCCGTGGGTTTAATTACAAATGGCAATTGAGACTGACTAGTTGAACCTGACAGTTTGCAGTCAAGGTTCTTCAGTTTTCCTGCCTGAGTCTAGAAACTCAGTTTCAGCAGGAAACATGGCCAAGGTCTGAGAATGGGAAGGGGGGGGGGGCAGGGTGGGAGCGGGGTCCCTGCCCGCACCCCGTTGTGCCAGCAAATCCAGCTTGTGCCTCAGCCACAAGACACGATTCCTATGCGGGCGCAAAACTCTCCCACAGCCCAACTCGGTCGGTTTACATTGCAAATGGAGCAAAAATTTGTCCCCCCCCAAATGGTGACAGTTCCCAGGGGAAACCTCCCCTCCCCGCCATTCAGAGAAATGGTGGGTCTTGCACAGCACTCCCAATCTGGCCTGCACTGGGGGGCTGAGTGGTGGGGGGAGGAGCTGCTCGGGGAGAGAGAACAAAACCCTTTATTTAAAGCACAAAATATCCAGATGCTTTTCAAACCAGGGCAAGGAAAAGGCTGAGTGTCTAGTGGGGCGGGGGAGGGCGGTTGTGGAATGGATCCCAGAGCCAAAAGGTTCCTCTGTGTGGACTCCCTCCTCCCTTCAGCTGGGGGTGCGTGGAGCCCCCGGTGGATGTTTCTGTTCTCTGCAACTGAGCAACATCCTCATCTAGGCCAAATCAGCATCACTCCATTGAAATCACTGCTGGTTTACACCAGCTGCACTTAATTGGGCATGGTGTGGGGGGGTGATCTTAGCACAGAGCCTTCGGATCCCATTGCCATCTGAACTGCCTGCACACCCTTGGCTCAGCACACGCTAATGGCACCCAGCACCTTAGCCACGCAGTGCCACGCAGGGCCAGCCCCGTGGCTTATAAAACCAGCGTGGTGAGCGTGCAGGGGAAGCTCAGATTCGAGTGGCCAGGTGAGGGGTGAGCGAGATTTGGGCTAACAGCTGGCTATTAACTAACAGCCCCCGGGGGAGGAGGGAGCCAGACGCGTGCAAAATCAATAGGGTCTTCTGGGTGACCGAGTGAAAAGAATTTATGTTAATATATTTTATTTAATAAAAGCTAAAATCTGCAGTGTGCATCTTGCCTGTTAGCCAGATCTGTGTCTGCCTCAGTGCGCCCCTTGCCCCGTGTTGGTGTGTGTGTCATACGCCTGCATTGCTATTCCTTACTGCTCAGGGGGAAGGCCAGGTCCCCACAGGGCCTCCCCACGCCGCTTCTTTCTCACCTTCATCTGCGTCCCCTGAGCCGGAGCAGCCGGCTTGGCTAAGGCATCACCCTGGCGAGGCAAACCAGCTGGTATTTATTTTCTGTTTAACGGCACTGGGCAGAGCGCTGGCCCATCCGAGGCAAAGCTTTGCTGCTCCCCAGGAAGTGGGGCTGGCTGGTGGAGGCAGGGGCGGCTCCAGGCCCCAGCACGCCAAGCGCGTGCTTGGGGGCGGCATGCCGCAGGGGGTGCTCTGCCGGTCGCCGGGAGGGCGGCAGGCAGGGTGCCTTCGGTGGCATGCCTGCGGAGGGTCTGCTGGTCCCGCGGCTTCGGTGGAGCCGTGGGACCATCAGACCCTCCGCAGGCACGCCTGCGGGAGGTCCACCGGAGCTGCGGGACTGGTGACCGGCAGAGCACACCCCCCCCCTGCAGCATGCCGCCGTGCTTGGGGCGGTGAAATGTCTAGAGCCGCCCCTGGGTGGAGGCTTTGCCACGGTGACACAGAGACAGGGGGACACGGCCGTATTGCAAACACCGTGTTGTGTTCCCCCTCATTCCTGGGGGGTCAGGTTCCCCAGGGGGGTCAGACCTGGCAGAAAGGCTCAGCTTAGCAGTGGACTCTTTGCATGGCAACACAACAGACTGGGAGCCAAAAGGTTGAGATTCAAATCCCACCACGGATGCGAAGCTCAAGCAAGTACTGTTCTGTGCCTCGGTTTACCCATCTGTGACATGGGAATGATTGGGCCAACCCCCCCCCCCCAGAGGAGGGTGCATGAGGGTTAATAAATAGTGTTAATGCACCACCCTGTTGGGGCTCTAAATTCGCAGCTATGCTGTAAAGGGCCCTCAGTATAAGGAGCCCCCAGGCTGGAACACCTGCCCGCTGCTAACCAGTATTAATTGAAATGCTGCAAACAGGTGACAAAAGGCTGGAGTGGCTGCTCCCAAACTTACCAGCTGAGGAGTGCCACACGTTTGGGGCTGTTAGTGTCCTGCTTTTCCTAGTGGCGTTTGGGAAGAAGCCTTGAAAGGTTCATATCACACAAGACACGGTCAGCTGCTGTGTCTAATCCCCCCCCCCCCCCGGCCCATCCAGGGGGCAGGTGCTGAACACCAGCCTTGCTTTTCCCCTTTAAGGCTCTCCTAAGGGAGCCTCACTCCTCTGGGGGGGGGGGGGCTGATTACTGGTTTAACCTTCACTAATTCATATTCTTTATCAAGGCTGCTGAATACAGACAAACCCCGGCGTTCTCACGGGCTCTTACTCCCAGAAGGTGTTGCCCCAGTGTCACCCCATGGTGGGGGGGGGGGGGCTGCTCTGAGCAGTTGGGGCAGGGCCAGATGTCCTGCACTGGGACTCAGCTGCTGCCTGGCATTTGAATCCTCTCTGACGGGGCATAGGCGACTCAGAGGAACCTAGCTGGGCTAAGGGGACCACAGGAAAGGGGGCAGGGGTGGGGGGTCGCTATCGATTGCCTTTCTGCCAGCTCTCCCCCTCCGCCAGCGCCCGCTCAGCCTCTAACGCTCGGACCGCGCTAACTGTGTGTACATATATATTATACAGATCTGTATAGTAATTCTAATGTTGAGTGTTTCCTTGTTGGTGTTTAGTGTTAACTTATTTTGCCATTAAAAAAACAAAACAAAAAACCAGGCCTAGTGATGGGGGTGGAGGAAGGTTTGGAGGTTTTTTTGCTAAAATAAACAGTATTATTACTAGACCCGGGTCTTCGCTTTAACGCAACATAACTCTTTTGTAAAATGTTTTTTAACATGTCTTGAAATCTGTGGCTGGGGGACTTGGGGGGGGGGGGGGTTGTTCCTGGATGCCCCAGGAGCCTGACGCCAGCCTAGTCTCACTCGGGCTTGCACGTTATGCTGGCTTTGCCCATCCCTCTCTCTGTCGCAGCGACAAACCTGCCTTAAAGACACCTGCGCCTCTAAAAGGAGTCCCCCAATCCTGACTGTTCAGCCCTGGAACCTGCCTTAACTCCAGCCACCTGACAGCCAGGAACACCCCCCCCCCCCCAACGACCCAGCCACAAAACCCAGCCAACTGCTTTGGGGCTTAGCAGGCCAGCTGCTCGTGGAGGCGGTGGCTGGCCCTGCTGTCCCCCAGGAGGGAGACGGACAGGCCCAGCATTTCTAAGGGAGTAGCTATTTTTGCGGAAGCTCCTCTCTGGCCAGAATCCTGTCCCATGACGGGCTCGCGGGGAGCACCAGATGTGGCCCTGGCATGGGGTTGGGGCCAGATTCTGCCATGCTCAGTGGCACTTTACTCCACAGCCTGGTCCCATCCATTGCAATGGGAACACAGCTGGTGGGAGTGGACCTGCCATGCTGGTGTGTCCCAGTGATCTGACCCCAAGGAGCTGCTCCCCTCCCCCCAAACCTTACAGCTAGATCAACTCCATGGGCCTATGCAGACACGGAGGTCACCTGGCCCTGGGACCAGCAGGGGGGCAGCACGGGCGTCCTAAAATGTGAATAATGCCACGTCTGGGAGGCTGTGGCTTTGATTTCTCTTCCTTATTTGCACTGATTGTTTTTACATGCCCCCAACTTCCAGCACAGCTCTTCACCCCCCCGACTGCAGCCACAGCTCAAAAATACAGCCAGGAACTAGAGCCAACGGTTTAAAAGCTGAATGAAACAGAGTCTGCTTTGCGTTGTCCAGCCAAATCTGATGTACAAACAACAGTCCTTGTGCTAATGAGCAAATAAAAAATTATTGTCTTGACCATGACGTGTGTGTGTGTGACCATCGCTGCCATTTCCGTGGGCCCAGCCCGGGGATTCACTAGGGGAGTGGGGGCTTGGTTGTGCTAGTTAATTCGGTAGCTTACAGACTGGCTCTGCCCATGCGTCCAGCTACTCCATGCTTGGACAGTGAGCCGTCTCAATTAATAGAACATACCACCGGCCCTGCAGCCCAAGGGTTCATTTAGCCCCATCTGTGACAGTGCTGCTGCCAGATGAACAGATCAGGGCAATTATGGAGTGATCCATCCCCTGGCCTTCTGTCCCAGCTTCCGGCTGTCAGAGGTTTAGGGATACTCAGAGCAGGGGTTGCATCTCTACCGTCTTGGCTAACAGCCATTGATGGACCAATCCACCAGGAACTTGCCCTATTTGTTTTGAACCCAGTTATACTTTTGGCCTTCACAACATCCCTTGGCAATGAGTTCCACAGGTTGACAGTGTGTGAATCATAGATCACGGTTGGAAGGGACCTCAGGAGATCATCTAGTCCAACCCCCTGCCCAAAGCAGGACCAACACCAACAATCATCCCAGCCAGGGCTTTGTCAAGCCAGGCCTTAAAAACCTCTAAGGCTGGAGATTCCACCTCCCCAAAAGGAAGTACTTCCCTTTGTTTGTTTTAAACCCGCTGCCTATTAATTTCATGGGGTGACCCCTGATTTGTGTGTTATGAGAAGGGATAAACAACACACCCTTGTTCACTTTCTCCACACCATTTATGATTTTATAGCCCTCTATCCTACCCCCCTTAGTCGTGTCTCTTCCAATTTCAGTCCCAGTCTTTTCAATCTCTCCTTGTACAGAAGCTGTTCCAGACCCCTAATCAGCTGGCATTAGCCCCTGGGGCAGTGGGGGCAAACACAAGCCTGAGGGGGTGGTGACACACTGCTGAGATGCGGGGTGACCTTGGGGTCCTCGAGTCTGCTTTGGGGCAAGGAATCATTCACACTGTGTGTCCATGCAGTGCCCGGCCTGGAGGGGCCCTGAGCTCAGCTGGGGCAGGGACCATCTCTCTCCCTGGGTAGCTGTGCAGGCCTGATGGGGCCTTGATCTCACAGGGTGCCTCCAGGGCAGGATGCAGTAATGAAAGGGGAGAGGCAATTGGCAGTGAGGTTACACCCCCTCCACAGTTTGACTCCAAGCTGCCTAATGCACACCTCAGCCCAGAACCACGTCTGATGTGCATGCAGGCATTCTCATGACCCCGACAACCTGGGGCCCCACGGTGGGGACACTAGACCCCCGTGGCATCCAGAGGTTCCTATGAAACAGGCCTTTCCCCATCTCTAGCATCTGTGACTCTTCCCAGCTGACGTGGTTGTGCGCTTGGGTGTTCCAAGTCCCTGCAGCGCGTGCCAAGCAGATCAGCCCTGTCCCTCCCTTGAGGCCGGGCCGCCTTCCAGAGCTCTCCTTGGGAAGGAGGAGCCTGTACGTCACCGGCCCCAAGTGCTGGTGCAGGATGACCAAGCAGAGCCGTGTTCCCAGGAGACGCTCCCGCCGTTTAGCAAATCAAAGGAACTAGGATAAAACAGCCACCAAAGCAAAACCGGGGCAAGGAGGAGGAGGGACGGCTGCAGCAGGAGGCAAAGGGACAAAGCTGGAAGGCACCAGGGAACGTGCCAAGGGAAAAGCGGCGGAGGCTGCGGCTGGAACAAGGCACGGCAGCCGCACGGCTCCCACAGCCCTCGGATTCAGTCTGATTCGGATGCCCCTGAAAGCGCTCAGAGCTGGGCACTGCCCACCCACGGGGCGCTCTCTGGGGGCAGGGCCTGTCTCTTACAGGCTAAGGGTGGGGCTCAAGCCCCACTGAGGCAATAAGCAGCTCCCTCAGCCCAGCAGAGCCCCCGGCAGGGGTTACAGATGTAACCACACCCCCAACTGGGACCCCAGGCCCACAGCTCCGGCAGTAGCAGCAGCCAATCAACTCTCAGGCAGGAGCAGACCTGGGTACCTGGCTCAAGGAGCCCCCTTTCCCCCCAGCACTGAGTTATTTAGGGAGGCAGAGCTGAGGTGGGAGGCTTAACACCCCAGTAACGTGTTTCAGGGCTGCAGGTTCCAGCTGCGGGTGGGGTGGCTGGGAGCACGAATTCGTTTCTGGTTCTAGGAGTGGAGTACTACTGGACATGGCCACAGCACAGATCAACCCCTGCTTGTGCCTCAGTTTCCCCATCTTTCCAATCAGAGATGATTAGGATTGGAAGAGACCTCAGGAGGTATCTAGTCCAACCCCCTGCTCAAAGCAGGACCAATCCCCAACTAAATCATCCCAGCCAGGGCTTTGTCAAGCCGGGCTGTAAAAACCTCTAAGGACGGAGATTCCACCACCTCCCTAGGGAACCCATTCCAGTGCTTCACCACCCTCCTAGGGAAAAAGTTTTCCTAATATCCAACCTAGACCTCCCCCTCTGCAACTTGAGACCATTGCTTCTTGTTCTGTCACCTGCCACCCCTGAGAACAGCCGAGCTCCATCCTCTTTGGAAGGTAGTTCAAGGCTGCTATCAAATCCCCCTCACTTCTCTTCTGCAGCCTAAACAAGCCCAGTTCCCTCAGCCTCTCCTCGTAAATCATGTGCCCCAGCTCCCAGACTACATTCACTGACGGGGTAAAGCCACCGCAGAGAGCAGGGGGGAACAAGCCAGGAGGGTCGCAATGGCAGAAGCTGAGCGCCAGCTGCCTCACCCTTAACCCAACCCCCCAGGCTGCAGCCCCCTGGGTAAGGGGAGGAACATGTCTGAGAAGCACAAGCAGCAACGGGCTGAGCCCCAAACACTTGCCCAACCTGCATCCAGCCTGCCCGAGTGTAGAGGGGGGACTTAGCCCAGAGAGCGCGGAGGGGGCTGGGGTGAGACAGGAGCGAGCGGGGCAGCCAGGGTGGGGAATACAGGTTCTACCCCTGCCCCTCAACACCTCTGAAGAGCAGAGGTAGAACCTGTATTACCCACACTACATGCAGCCCCCTCCCGCCCAGGAGCCAGCAGCTCCAGGGGCCCTCCTCTCTGTTATGCAGCCCTGGCAGTGCAAAGGGGCAGGGCCCTGCAGGCTGCCAGGGAAAGGGGGTTTCAGGCTGTGAGAACAGAGGGGGAAGGGACCTGCTGCCAAGCGCAGGAGCCTCTTGGCTGAGAGCAGGGCAGGGGCATTGTGAGCATGGGGGGGTGGCACACAGGAGGATACTGGGTAGGGCCCCCATCAGACAGCGGAGCCTTGGTGGCTATTTCTGCCTCCCGACGGCAGAGGTCCCCTGCCCCCCTCACCCATTTTCTGCTTTGATGTGTGAGAGCAGGGGAGCCCTGGGCCCTGTGGGAAGGATGCTGCACACAGTGGAGAGATGTGGTGCTTTAGGAGGGACTGGCAAACGCAGGGCAGCAGGAGAAAGGTGCCCCCTTGCCCTGCCCCCATACCAGGGCTGTGTGCCAGCAGGTAAACACACTCAGCCCCGGCAGGAGTGGACCAGCCCTTAACCTGGCAGCAGGTGCAGAGCCTGGCAAAGCCGGAAGGAGGGGCAGGGAAGTGGCAGGAAGTCCAAGGCAGAGTCTGCCTGTGCACCTGTTGCAACAGGAGTCTCCCAAAATACCGGTAGGTTTTTACTAAGAGAAATACCAATGGCCAGAGCTCTCCCCATCAGGGGGGTGGCCAGGGCCAGGGCAGAACCAAGTCACACGCAGCCATGGCAACCGGGCTGGAAGGATCCAGTGTGCCGATGGAGGAGAGTGGAAGGTGCATCTACCAGCCAGGAGAGCACCACGCTCCCAGCGGCCGGTCTGTCTGTGTACGGCCATGCAGAGAAAAGGGGGCTGGCTGCACAGTGGTGCAGGGTAGCCGGGTGCCTAGAAGCACCTGCCCGATGCTCAGTGGGCTGAAGCCGTGTGGCCGCTCTGCCCCCATGCTGCCACAAGACAAGTGGAGGCACAGGGCACTGCACGAGGGCCCAATCCTGCTCCAGCCAGGACCACAACATCGACCTCAACAGGAGCGCACAGCCCACTCTGAAGCCAAGGGTGACAGCCAAGGAAAAGCTCCAAGCTGCTGAGTCTAGCGTGTTGTGGAAGAGACGCTCACAGACAGCCCCCCCCTTCCCCCACTGCAGCTCAGGCCCCTCCAGCTCTCACTCAATTTTTTATTGCATTTATATATAATATATATTTAAACTTTTACAATAATTTTAACTTGATAACATCCAAGTTCAGTTTGGTTCGTTTGGTGTTTAATATATATAAAATTAGGCCTCTAAACAGTGACGGGGAACCTCCTGGCCACAGCTCCCAAAACAATAGATTTTTTTTTTTTTTTTAAAAGTAACAGAAAATTAAAGGACCTTCCTTTACTCCCCTCTCCACTAAGAGGCTGATCCTACCACCCTTCCTCTGGCAAATAACTTCCCTCCACTGGAATCCTACCAGGGCAAGGACAGCAAGATCAGGGCCCTAGCTCGCTATTTGTCAAGGGGGCGGCTGGAGAAAGGGTCCAAACCAAGTGCAAATCACTGATATGTACAAACTAGGCAAGCGTCTCTTTGCAAACACCCCCGGGGGGGGGCAGGAAGTAGGCATGACGACAGGTTCTGCATGGGTGAGCCAAAACACAAGCTCGGTGGAGACGTTCTAGAGCAGGGGTTCCTTTCCTAGGAACCCCTGGGAGGGGAAAATAATAAAACCAACACAGAAAGGGAGGGAAGGCCCCAGTTTGAGAGAAGCAGAGTCAGATCTCTCGGGTGGGGGGGGGGGGGAAAACCAAGCCAAGAGAAACACGAGACCGTGCCCCTCAAAGCACAAGCTTGCAGAACGCCTCTCGGGCCCACGCCAACAAATCCAGGAGAGGAAGGGGAAAAAAAAAAAACAACTCAACTCAACGCAGGCTGGAGAGAAGCTCTGGGAAGAGGCATGCATGGCAGCCAAGCGCGCCCTCCTCCGGAAACATCTTCTAGTACCAAAAGAACACAGGCCTCTCCACAGGCCCCCTTCCTTCCTCCAGGCAGATCCACACGGGGAGACCAGGGCTAATGCTCCGTCTCTCTCTCTCTCTGACACTCCGCCCTCTCCCCTTCCTGGCAAGGGCTCCTGAGGCCCCTAAAGCAAAGGCGAGTCCAAAAGTGCATCTTGCTGAGCTGGTCGCCCCAGGGCCCACGGGGGGAGGAGGAGTCGGGGGTTCCTTAACATTCCAATAAAAAGCTGAAAGTGTTTGTTAGTAGAGATTTTTTTTTTTTTGTCTCCTCCCTTCACCCCACCCTTCCAAGGGCTTCTCCGGCCGCGGTGGCCTCACGAAGGCATGCACTGCACCCGATCTGGCCCCTCCTCTTCGTCGTCCGAGGTGTCAGAGGAGCTGGGGGACTCGTCCGAGTCACCATCGGTTGCTCCGGGTTCTCTTCGGCGCTGTCAAGAAAGACCAGGATGTCAGCCCTGCCCCCTTCAACCAGGCCCCGCCCCCTTCAACCAGGCCCCGCCCCCTTCAACCCAGAGCCCTACAGAGGGCAGCCGTAAACAAGCCAAGGAGGAGATGAGTCACAGGAGCTGGCTGGACCTTCTCACCCTCCTTAGACAGTTAATGGCAGAGCCAGGAACAGAACCTAGGAGTCCCAGCCCTGTGCTCTAGGCACTAGCCTACACTGCCTTCCAAAAGAAAGCGCATCCAGCTGTTACGTGCCAGGAAGCTCAGACCCAATCTCCTGGGAACAGAGTCCTGGCCAGACTCATGCCAGAGTCTGGGAAAAGCACATTAGTCTGGGAACGCTAAGCAGAAAGGGGAGAGGGAGAGGATCAGCCAGGTCAGAAACCACCTTGGTTCTTCTAGACTCTGCTCCCCACTAGCTGGAGTGAGACACGGACTGTACTGGTGACTCAGGAGGGAGCAACAGGAGGGCCAGGTGAGCTGGCGAATGCTCAGGTCCCTCCTTGTTAGTGTTGGTCAAGGACACCCCAGAAAGCCAAGGGGTGCACGAGGGGCACATGCAAGCAGGACGGACACCTACCCTGTGATGACGTCTCTGTCGGAGATGGTGCATGAGGAACCACAGCATGTGGCTGTCAAACAGGTCAGTGTGGTGCAAGCTGTCCTCGTCTCGCTCCCGCTTGTTCTTCTTGATCACCTAGAAATGAGAGCACCAGAGAGTGACCAGACAGCAGCGGCAGTGCAGAGATGTCACTGCCTGCCATCGCCCTGGCACCAGATCCAGCCTCTGTTTATTCTGCGACAGAGTTCGACCCACCAAGAGGACATCAGGAGTCAGCTTGTGCAACGTGATCCAGACAGACGATGCCAGGGAAGGCGAGCAGTCAGCAGGCCTGGCCTGCTCCAGTCAGCTAGTGCCAGTGCCCTTTGGGTGCCACCTAAGCCGTGGCTGGGATCGAAGTAGGTAGTGCCATAGGGCTGGGACTCTCCCTCCCAGGCGGAGGATGCTAGCCATTAGACCAGCGACACACACGGAGCTCCACCTCGGAGGTATCAACAGCACAGGGCAGGTCAGACTGGCCATGAAAACACAGCGCTGGAGATGCAGGGAACAGAACGTCTCTTGGAGCTGGAGCTTGTCAGACGTGCACAGTCCAGGAGCTCAGCTCAAAAAGGGATCCGTGACCGAACGCGGTCAGGCCCTTCGGTTTTACCTGTCCCCTGAGCGACTGCACTTCCCGCAATGAAGCGCCCCCAGAACATGGATGCTGATGAGCGCCAGTTCCTCAACCTCCCAGGCCATCTCAGCGGTTTTGGGAGATCTCCCAGCCAAACACTGCCCAGGTGCTGCCGCTTTCTGTTACCTGACTTGGTAGCTACTTCGCCGTCGCCCTCGATACTGACTAAAGGGACTGAGACATCCTAATGTGACAGACACCAGGGGCAGATGGTGATTTGGAAGGCAAAGGGGTCACTTAAGAGATGACAGAAGTGACAGGGGATGGATCACTTGATTCCCTGTTCTGTTCACTCCCTCTGGGGCACCTGGCACTGGCCACTGTCGGGAGACAGGACACTGGGCTGGATGGACCTTTGGTTTGACCCAGTAGGGAGTTCTTATGACAATTCATCCCAAGAGCCAGACAAGCAGCACACTGGCACCCAGAGGCCTAGACAGCACTAGTTAGCGCCATCTCTCACCTCCTTCAGTCCGGCGAGCTCAGTGGGCGCCTCCGCGGTCGGTGCCCAGATCTTGACATCGTGATCCAGCCCGCTGGTGGCCAGGACAGGAAGGTGAGGGTGAGGCTCCAGGCAGTTTACCTGCAATGGAAACAATCTTGCAGTGAGCGTGAGCTCACTGGAAAGCCAGCCCGGCGGGCAGGTGAGGCACAGGACTAGGCACGGATCAACCCAGCACACTGTATACTGGAGATGGCCTCAAGGCACAGAACCCACAGGTCTACTCTTGGCTCTGCCGCTGGCTCACTGATCATGGGCAAATCACTTCCACTCTGTGACTCGGCTTCCTGCCCTGTAAGCTGGGGACAGCACCACTCCGGAAAGCGCTTTGAGATCTACAGAGAATCGCTAAGTATTTTGCGCTGTGCTGAATAGGCAGAATGAGCCCCACAATTACAGTCGAAGATCTAGATTCTACTGCCACCTATGCTACAACCTTGCCCCATGACCCTGGCCTCCGTGCCTCAGTTTCTCCATCTGTCCTACCTTAGAGCAGCATGAAGTTGGAGTCATTAATGGTTTGTCGAGTGCTGAAGACAAGGGAAGTGCCTGAGTTCTCAGCCCTACACAGGCATAACAAAGTTATTCGCTCGCTGCAGCACAGAGCTGTAGCTGGCTGACTCACACGCCTGGTGCGCTGTACCAAGGCTGTGTCACCGCACTTGATTAGCAAAAAGAGATGCTGAACCAGCTGCTCCTGATGTGGGAAGCAGCAAAAGGCTGCTCTGACTTTCTATTGGGATTAGTCAACTGCCATTGTGAAAATTATTTCTAACACACCACCATAAAAGAGGCCACCCCTCCATCGGGGAAGCCGCCACCACTTGTGGAGCTCTGCTTTAGACCCATTCCACGGGGAAGTCTGTAGTGAAGGAGGTGGTCTACTTTCTCCTAGAGCTGCTCTAGCTGAAAGTAATGAACTCACAGTTCCAGACAGTGCACCCAAAAACAAAGGGGAGGCGGCAGACAGAGGCGAGCGAGAAAGCGAGTGCTCAAGGGGAGTTAATGCTCGCCAATTAAGCTGTACCCGAACTGTTTGGTACATCTTAAATAATTCATAAGATGACTGAATTCAGCCGAGCAGGCATCCGAGATCGCACGTTCCGCGAGTCTGATGTGGTGACAAAGGAGGGGAAAGCTAAAACCCAGAGGAGAATATTCAACACGCCAGTGAATTAGCTCAAGAACAGGGGAGGCGAAGTACACACTGAATAGCAAATTGAAGTGTAAAAGGCAAAGCTTAATAGTTTCATGCAAGTTGCTTGGAAACGAGTCTTCAGCCCAGATCAGTGGATTCAAAATTAGGCTACATGGAGACAGCAAAAAAAAAAAAACTGCTTATTAGATGGTTAGCTTAACCCCAAGTGTTAAATACAGAGTACGTCCAATACTAGCTAAAAAGCGGACCCAGCATTTTAGTCTAGACGCAGCGGTGTAGCGAGAACCCCTCATTCAGTGCAAGTGACAGACGGGTCTAACTAAACAGCGGTGCTGACCAGACGAGTGTTGCTCGCTGGTATATTGGAAAAAGCTGAGGTGCGCAAGGCAAGGGCTAGACGGAAGAAAGGCAAAGCTCAGCTACAATAGGATTTACCCAAGAGCTTCATTCGGATTCAGAATCCACTACACACCCACTGAACCCACGCCTGCGTGACTACAGGATCCACCCTGGCTGTAACACTATACAATCCACAGCCAGCCGGCTGATCGGGAGCCTGCCACTATGCACGGGCAAGTCGTGAAAGCGACAACCAAGGCTCTACTTTCCAAACAAGTAAAAGCTCGTTCTAATAACACGCACCTCCCGAGATCTCAGAGTGCAGTAATGAGCTGGTATTGACCAGGAAGAACGAGAAATGGATACCTGCACATTCACTACAAGGGCTGATCTCTGAAAGGCATGCAGTCAGCCCATTGAAAACACAGGTTTTGTGTTTCAGTGAAATCAGACACCTGAAGTAGGCCTTTACACACAGGAAAAAGCACCTCTTATTTTGCATCACTCCTATGATTTACTAGCGCTGTAATTACAGCGCTAGTATTACCGGTAATAAAACACCTGACATGAATAACAAGCCAGTTTTATCAGTGAGACTTTTTTGATTAAGCTTCCGTGATAAGTCAGAGAGCGTTTCAAACGCACGGTCAGGATTCAACGTTTCTAGGAGTATTTCAATACACAGTATTTTCCTGACAGCAAAATGTATTCTGCCAAAGAACAGTGTTCACAGGCAGACAGTCTATCACTTGGGACACTTAAAACAAGCCTTGAGAAGGCACGAGAAAGTGCCTTGTAGGGAATAATCCTGTGCAGACTGAGGAGAAATGAGCCTGCCCTCCATCCCATCCACCTGATTCAACTGCATGGCCTTGACCTACATGGGTTCTGTACCTTCTCCAGCATCTCACAGGTCAACTCTTAGGACATGTGACCTCAATGAATCTGAAGTGACTGGCTCAGCTAGTGCACATGAAAATCGTTGCTTATGGCACATACAGAGGGCTCTGACAAGTCACCCCCCCCCCCTTGTGCATTTCGAGAGCCATCGAGGAGCAAAGAATGTATTGTTTGGGATACACGGTGCTGGAGGCCCAGTCAGACACAGAAAACAGAGGCCTGAACCATAAACCCTGAAATGCGTTCCAGCTCCGTAGCTGGCTAAGCCAGCCAGAGCATAAGGCAGGAGAGATCAGTTTTCAAAACCCTTGTATCTGCACTTACTCCCCAGAATGCCCATGAGCAGGAATGATTGGGGGAGGGAAGAACAATGGACAAGGGAGTTACGGGGAAAGCGAGACGCACTCCTGTCTCCCACAGCTAGCTGCCGCTCCAGTGTCTCAGCACCATTAGCTAGCGGGCTGGATTCCCAGCCAATAAACCCCACCTGGAGAAGAGCAAGTGTCTGAGGCCAATACAAAGCAATATGGCAGGTGTGCCGCACTGAGAAAGGGGAGTTTAGCTACAGCCCGCTGGACTAGTCACCCCTCTGTAGTGCTCAGTTATCCCTGGAGGTCTGGCTTTAGCTCAATATACGACACTGCCAAACACTCTGAGTGAGCTGTTCTGATCAGCTCCTGGTAATAAAACTCCTACAACACCCAGCCTCTCTCACTGCACCTCACAATATAACGACACAAGGTCACCTCCCTCCCCTGGAAAGCCAAATTTAAAATATCTTTGCCAAGGACCACAGCAGAACTCTGACGGGGGACCCAAGGAAACAACTGGAAGCCAGGATACCACTTCCCTTCACCATCCTGAGGCCTTCTCCCTCAGCACAAGGTCTCACCGTCCAAAGGGCCAGACTGAAAAGATCCCCAGGACAAGGCAGGCAGCCTAGTGCAGGGACAAAATCATGGAGCTGGGAACCTGGATTCCTGGGTTCTAGTCTTGGTTCTAGCACTGTGACTGTGGGACCCTGGACAAGTCACTTCTCTCCTTGCTGTAGCTTACCCCTTTGTAAAATGGATATAACATATACCTCAAGAGAGATCTTGGGAGACAATGTTAAAGCACAGTTCTGAGGAGAGGTGCTACCTACTGTAAAGCATCCATAATCTACGCAGGTTGGGTTTGTATTTTCGGGCTTTTAGCCGCTAGTTCGGAAGTGTTGCTGGGTGCCATCACAGCCCGATGGCTGTTATCCTCTTGTGCTGTTACTTTGTAATCTACTTACAAATCTGCCTTTCAGAGTCTTAGCTGGAGAGGGGCTGCCCAACAGTATCTGCTCAGCACCAGTTCTCACTGCCATTATAATCCAGCCCTACAAGAGCAGCAAATTAGCATCGCTCTTGGCTCTAGATGGGAGTCCTAGGCCAGGCTCCAGCAGGAGCCATGATCAGATCCCCAAGGAATTTTAGGGAGAATAAAGAACGCAGGAAGCAGAAGACTCCCAGAACTAGATCTCTGGGCCATTGATCCTGCGTGGTGCTGTCACATCTTAGGCTCACCGCGAGGATGCAGTAGGCAAAAAAACCCACCATTCTCCTCAGCTTCCATACTGCTACCACCAGATGCAGCTCCCAGCACAGTGCAAGGTCAGTGGTGCTGGAGACCACAGGGGCCTGAGCAGCACTGGACAGCCATGAAATCTGTCTCCTGGTGCTAACAGGGTCAGTGCACCAGAACACACTGCTGAATGGATGGGGGGTGGGGAGTGGGTTCCACAAAGGCAAAGGGAGGTGGTGAACAGCAGCCCAGGAAGCTACAGCTGGTAAGGGCAGCGAAGTAGCCAGGAGGATAAGCTGTGACACCGAAGCTCATGGGAAGGGCAGCAATTGCCTTGTTAAAGGAGATGCTTTCGGAGGCTCTAGTTACATGGGGTCTTTGGTGCGGAAAGTCACCAAGACGCTGATCAAGCCTCAGCGGCCTGCGAGGCAGCGAAGTGTCTGGGACTCATCCAAGCTGACACAGCAAAATCTGTGACAGAGCTGAAAACAGGACCCGGCCTGCTCCCCAGCCCCCACTACCCACCGGGAATATCCAGGATCTCAACACTACGCAGCAGCTCCCGTTGAGATGGCCACACTGGATTCTGCTCTTCAGTGCCAGGTTCGGCTGCTTGGGCTCAGAGCTGAAGGGAGAAGCAGCATGTAGGAGGCCGGTTACCACATCACGGGGTGAACACGCTCTCCAGTGTTAAGCCCAAGGGGCCAGTTGTAGCAGCGTGCCTAAGACTGTGTCCACAAGCTACACAGGCCAGAGCGAAGAGAAGACTGGTCCTGCCTCCACCCCCTTCTCACTAAGGATTAGGATGGCAGCTGCACAGCGCTTCAAGGTCAGTATATTCACATCATCATGAGGGTGTTTATACTGAAGCCACCACCTGTGACAATCTGGTCAACTGTCCTTGTAGCCAAAACAGCAAAGAGTTTCTCTGATAGGGGTAAAATGACCACTGAAACCTTGTGAAAGGGTCACTCTCGAATCCAGGTATAAGGGCAGATGTAAAATTGGTGCCTGGAACGTTCGAATATTCAAACAGCTAAAGCCGTCCTCCCCCTGCAGCTGCACAGCCTGATTGGAGATATCCGCACGCTGGATGGGACACTGAAAAGTTTTGTTGGCAGGCCGATGGGCAGCTCCAGCCAGGGGTGGCTGTTGTACTTTCACCCAATGGGCACTGCAGGACTGGCAAGTGATTAATGAGCGACTTAGCAGCATCCGATCGCGCACCAACAGTGGGCATCCTACCATCACTGCAGCGTATGGTCCCATGAACACCAAGACCAACAATGAGTGAGATCGAAGTTTTACAGTCTGAGAAGAGCTGTCACCATGACTTCAGAGCACAGCTAGGAAAGAACAATGACACACGGGCAAGTATGCTCAGGAAGTCTGGTATTGGGCAGAAGAACAGGAACAGGCAGCGACGCTGGAATCTGCAGCTGCCAATGACAATGTGATCTCTCCACCCAGCGATTCACAGGCTGAGCTACTACAGCCCGGATGGTTTCATCAGCACTGCTCCTGATCGTGTCCACCAACAGTTAACAAGCTCAATGGTCATGGATGTGTGAGTTTGCAAAGATGCTGCAACTCTGACACTGACCATTGACTTTTGCTGGCAAAAGTGTGCCTCTGACTTCGAAGACCACAATGGATAGGCCACAATTAGTCTGATTCAACCGGAAGCTCTCACTGCAACCAAGCTATCAGATGGCTTTCTGTTCTTAACTGCCTAAGGCCATCAAAGCGTTAGAGACCAAGGTCTCACTCCTTCTGTCATCTGATGAGGAATGGCGTTGTTTCAAGTCATTATCGCTGACTGCTGCTGCTCAGTGCTAGGGCCTCAGCCCTTCAATCATCATCCCTGGATCAGTGAGGAAATGCCCAAGACAGTCGTAGCTAAGAACAAAACAGAGGCTACAAAAGCAAAGCCGAGTGCGTTTGACTTCCGAATGTCATGTCATTCTGTCAGAAAGATCAGGAATGCTGGTGGTCGACTCAGGCAGCCAGTTTGGAACAAGCTGCCACCAGGCATGATCGCCACGCCCTCTGTTCAATTTGTGGTATTTTTGGGAGGTGGCAGCACTGGCTTGTCCAGAAGGATTGGGATGAAAGCATCAGACCGAGCCTTCCGAATCAGCTGCTTTGACAGGAAGATCATTTCAAGATGCTCCTTGATTGTCTGCTGCCCGCAGTCCCTCTTCAATTTGAAGAGGGGTAGAAAGCTCTGGGAGGGTCTCCTTCCTTCAGCCAAGAAGAGATCCGGATCACAATCCACAGGCTGAAGCATGAGAAGGGACCAGGTGTTTGCAATATCATCCCTGAGTTGCAAGAGCATTGTACTGTGGCTGCATAGGCTGTTCCAGATCACCTGCTGCACTAGTATTCCCAATGACTGAAAGAAAAGAGCAATGAGGTATTAAGCTGTTGTCGGACCCAGGGAAAGTCTTCGCTTCCACATTAAGGTCTGGAATCAACGATGCACTTCGTGGCAAAGGCCGGGATGCTCAGTGTAGCTTTAGACCTGGTGGTTCTGCTCTCGACCAGAACTTCGCCTTGAGGCAGCTTTTGGAGAGGATGGCTCAGTTTAATAAGCCGGGTGCCGCACTTTTTATAGACTTCCATCTGGCCTCTGATTCCGTGCATCGAGCAAGCGTGTGGGATCTGATGAGGTGTCTAGGCATCCCTGGGAAGACAAAGCCATTATCAGAAGAGCTCTATAATGGAACAGAAAGCGGTGTTTGAGTCAATGCTGTGCATCTCCACGGGAGTTCGCAAGGCTGGGTTCTGTAACCATTCTTGTTCAGTATCAGCATTGATTGGCTAATGGATAAGCTGAGGAGGCAGCTATTGGTAGCACCGAGTGCTGAATGCCATTGTACATCAAAGTCTTGACTACACTGCTGACATAGTCCAGTTGGTGCAGTTGGGTGGATCGCTGTAGCAGATGGCTGATCCGGTTGGGCAAGAAGCAGTGTGCATTACTTGGGTTATCAATCCAGGTAAGATGAAGTCCCTAGCTATTACCATCAAGCAGCATCCAGCTCCAGATTCCAACCAGCTCTGTAGTAATCAGTCTATGGCAACTCTCAGATACATCGGTAGCGTTGGAGGATGGTGGAAAGATGTGGACACTTGTACAGCAGCAGCTGCCGCTGCCATGTTTTGGGCCTTTCAGAGGCCTCTGCAGGGATGATGTGCACCTAACTTGCCATGAAGCTGTGAATCTACAGAACCATGGTTATATCAACTTAACTGTAAGGAAATGAAACGTGTGCCGAGGAAGGCTGAAGAACACCAGGCTGGTATTTTCAATTCTTGTCGTGTTTGCAAGCTGCTCCATATTAAATGGCAGGACAAGATCAGAAGTGAGGATATTTAAAGCTGAACACACAAGCCATCTTCATCAGCACTGGTTCTGTTTCCATGGCTTTCATGGTATGGACGTATTAGAATGGAAGGTCAACAAATTCCAAAGCATGTTTACCAAGGAATGCCACTAAAAAGGCCTGCAATCACATGGCACCAACCGTTTTGATGGCACAGTAAGAATGCCAGAGACGGCCTTAAATTGAATGTCCAGCCAGACCACTGTAATGACCTAGAGAGAAATCAATATCCATGAGGCAGCACCATCTATAGCAGCGAAGGGTTGAGAGAGAGTCTGCATATTTGTAAGACAGAAGGCAACAGAGGGCTGCCCAGCTCTGTTAGAGATCCTCGGGGAGAAGATGCTATACAACTGCAGAGTATTACTATGTGGGTCTCACACCAGCAGCCTAGCAGCGAAGACAATTCCCAACGACCTAGGATAAATTAGACCAGTGCTCTGTCTGCAGTAAAGTTAGGGGCAGTCAAAGCAACAGGGAGAGAAGGTGAAAGATCCCTTGTAATTTACAGCCTCAAAGCCGGATTAGAGGTTCTCAGGACTTGCTGCCCTGCTGGTGAACAAACACTGACAAGCCCCCAGCTGGGAAGGAGCTCAGAGCAATTCGCTGGCCAAGACAGTGCTAACTGGTAGCAGAGGAAAGACCATTTATAAACAGAGTTGGTTCAGCATTGGAGCAAATAGTTCAGAGCTCCTGGCAGGAGCAGATTAAGGCTCAACATGGACAGACCAACAAAAATCACAGGAGCTTCCAACCATGGTCATGTAGGTTTTGGGGTTTGTTTTTGCAGGGTGGGCGGTGGAGTGGGGGGGGGGTGAGGTGCAGTGCACTGGGCACCCTTGCTGCTAGAAACAACATGGTGTAGCTAGAGGAGCTCTGGGAAAGAATTCTGGAGCACTGTTCAAAATACAGAACCCAGAGAATCCACTGAGCTCTGCATGCTCAGACCTCTATAATTAAGTGCTGATGAACGGTGCTAGATTGAAAGCTCCCAGGAAGTGACCTGGAGGGACATTCTAGGCTGTCACTGCTAAGACTGGCACTAACTGGCCCTTGTTGCCATTCCTGTTCAAATACCACTACCAACCCGCTCCCTGCACATACAACGCAGCAAGATAGGTCTGAAGTCCCCAGTAGGAACCTTAACCATCAGTAGAAGCCGCACCACGCTCGGGAGAATCACAAATGGAAGGAATGCAGTAGTGGTGACCCAGCCAGGAACGAGCCTGTGTGTTGACTACAGACTCCTCCATAGCTAGGGCATCTGGCACTGTGCGGCAATGCACAGTTTGAGCTCCAAAGCCTGGTATCAGCCCCAAGTCCCCGGTTGCTCAGGCTCAGTCCTCTACCGGAACAGTTATGGACCCTTCCTACCTCGGCTCGGAGTCACAGCAAAGACATGCTAATAAACTTGTATCGTGAACTGGGACTGAATGACTGAGCCCAACGGGGCACAACGTTTATCTGCAATCACAGCAATTTGCTACACCCAGGGAACAGGAACTTCCTCCTAGCTGCTGCCTTACTCATTGACGCTACCGCTGGCAATTGCATGGCCAGATGGAGAATGTCTGTTGCCGGTGGTGAGGTACAGCCAGGATTCCAACGCTCTCTGGAACAATTTTGCTCTGAAAATTGCATGTTTTCTTGAGTGGTTTCCAGTGACCCATGGTTAAACCACAGGATAAATAATAATGTAGCTGTAAATGCAGCTCTACTAACCTGCCTCTGAAACAGAACCCACAGACAGAGATGAGTTTCATGGCTTTTAGGCAGAGCTGCGCAGGGTGGCTATTGGGCAATAGGGTGGAGATATTTCTCATACTCCTGGTTGGTGACAGTGCCCAGGTAAGTCTCTCTAAGTGTAGTTACCTTGATTACTATCGGTTACGCAACTTCTAAATATTTCTGACTTTCCTCCACCGATGCAGTTGCATGTCACTCCGCTTGACTGCAGTAACCTTCTCTCTCACCGAGCCCATGCACAAGCCCAGCACAGCTCTCTGTGTTGCCAACACCACCGAGATGGCTGAAATATATCCCCCCAAGACAGGAAGCTTGTGCAGGAAATAATATTGATGGCATTTGACTTCACAGGCTGTGGCAAGGGGGTCTAGTCAAGAGGACAATGGACTGGGAGTCAAAAGACCCAGGTTCTATTCCCAGCTCTCCGACTTCCTGTGTGAACTTAGGTAAGTTACTTCCTCTCTGGACACTAGTTTCCCTGTCTGTAAAATGGGGACAATGATAAAGTGCTTCAGAAAGTAGCAGAAGAGCCACAGAGGCAAAGTGTCAAGTGATGAAAACCCAGCTGTGGGGGCATGTACAACAGGAGGTGGGGCCTTGCTCTTGCACGTGGGGATAAGATTTTGTTTGGAGTATGGGAGGAAAGGTAGGTTAATGAAGCACTATTCTAACAGTCAACATTCTGGGCTGTCAAGCACGTGGGGTACCAGGATCTATCCGACACAGCCGGAATTACTCCACGTCCCTAGAACAGCTTGAGTGCCTGGTTTGAATGGGATACGATTCTTTCACATCCCAGTCCCTAGAGAAAGGAGCAGCAGGAATCAGGGCCAAAGACTTGAAATCAGGGGTGGGCAAACTTTCTGGCCCAAGGGCCACATCTGCGTATGGAAATTGTATGGTGGGCCATGAATGCTCACGAAATTGGTGGTTGGGGTGCAAGAGGGGGTGAGGGCTCAGGCTGAGGGTGCGGGGGGGCTGTGGATGAGGGGTTTGGGGTGCAGGAGGGTGCTCCAGGCTGGGACCGAGGGGTTTGGAGGGCAGGAGGGGGAAATCAGGACTGGAGCGCAGGAGGGAGTCAGGGGTCAGGCAGCACTTATCTGAAGCAGCTCCCAGAAGCAGGCTTCGGCTCCTACGCAGACAAGCAGCTCCCACTGGCCGCGGTTCCTGGCCAATGGGAGCTGCGGGGGAGGAGCTTGGAGTGGGGGCAGTGTGCAGAGCCCCCTGGCTGCCCTATACGTAGGAGCTGGAGGGGGGACATGTCGCTGCTTCCAGAAGCCGTGCAGAGCGGGGCAAACCCCCACTCCCCAGCTGGAGCACCAGACCCCGCTCCCTGACGGAAGCTCGAGGGCCAGATTAAAGCTTCTGGAGGGTCGGATGCAGCCCCCGGGCCATAGTCTGCCCACCCCTGCTTTAAATCATCCTATACCAGTGATTGACAAGCTTCAGGTAATTTCTGGACACTGCCACCACGATCAACTCAAGAGTACTTGGTTTGGCGTTTATCAGGAGCATAGGGAGAGAATGAGTCTTTTCCCTACCTAGCTGCTCTAGTGCATCGTGCCACAAGGTAATGTCAGTTCAGAAGCAGAGCTGATGGACTCTTGGGAGAGCTTCTGTCAGATGCTATGCACGACATGGCCTGGGGGAAGGGAATGCTACTCAGTGACTCACAGGTCTCTAGCAAGGGAAAGGGCGATTAGAAGGGCAACAAAAGCGATTAACAGTATGAAACAGCTTCCATATGAGGGGAGATTAAGAAGAATGGGACTGTTCAGCCTGGGAAAAAAAAGAGATGACTAAGGGGGGAGAGGACTGAGGGCTAGAAAATCGTGAACGGTGTGAAGAAAGTAAGTGTTATTTACTTCTTCACATAACAACAAGAACCAAGGGTCACCAAATGAAATTAACAGGCAACAGGTTTAAAACAAACATGAGGATTGTACTTCACACCACGTACAATCAAGCTGTGGAACTGGTTGCCAGGGGATGTTGTGAAGGCCAAGACTATAACTGGGTTCAAAAAATTAGGCAAGTTCATGGAGTCCATCAATAGCGATTAGCCAAGATGGTCAGGGACGCAACCCCATGCTCCGAGGGTCC
This sequence comes from Mauremys mutica, assembly GCF_020497125.1. Classification (NCBI taxonomy): domain Eukaryota; kingdom Metazoa; phylum Chordata; order Testudines; family Geoemydidae; genus Mauremys; species Mauremys mutica. The sequence goes on along the minus strand of NC_059088.1, from coordinate 20,272,307 downwards.
CTAGCCTCAGGCTGCCAGTGCTGGGAATGGGCGACAGGGGATGGATCACTTGACGATTACCTGCTCTGTTCACTCCTTCTGAAGCACATGGCATTGGCCTCTGTCGGATATGGGGCTAAATGGAACATTAGTCTCCCCAGTATGGCCATTCTTATGCAGAGGGTCAAGGAGCTGCATTTACTGTTAAAATTGGCATTTCTACAAAGATCTCAGAGTGCTTCACAAAAGTGGACAAATTCCCCATTGCAGACCCATGGGAGTGCCTTGTACATCAGTAGCAGAATTAGCTATAAAACCCAGACCTCCCAATTCCCATTCTGCCCTCACCACTAAGAAGAGAATCCATGAGTCAACTCCCAGCTCGCTATCTAAAGCGGTGGGAGCCCAAAGGATTGCGGACAAGAGATGGCTTTGCAGCACGGCTGTGGAGTCTGGCACATACAACAGAAGAGGGCACTCACCACTCCTCCTTTATCGCCCTCCATGAACTGCACAATCTGGCAGGATGACTTCTCCCACAGGAAGATGTGTCCACAGTCGCTGCCACTCACCACGAACTCGCTCTTCGGGCCGTAGAAATTAACACCTTTCACTGAAAGGAGAGAGATTTCAAGCAGAGAGCTCAAGGACAGCTCCGAAGTCCACGCAGCTCTCCTTGTGACATTTGTTTACTTTATGCCTTGCTGACAAGAAGTTTCCAAGGTTACCAGCATGGATCTGTTCATTCCCCCCCCCACACACACACAATGGCTCACGCTGTACAAGCCCAAGAGTTGATTTTAACATGTGAGTTTGGTGCTTGTGAAATAAGGGACTAAGAATGAGGCAGCAACAGGCACTGATTGTATTTCCCCCACAGCTCTACCGATGCCCCCCAGTTCAAAACCGCACTATCCACCGAACCTCTTCAGAGTGGAGACTGCAGAGTTAGCGATCATGAAAGACCTCAGTTTAAAAGCCTCAGAGGTTAAGCGTCCCCTGCCACTTAAGAAGCCAAGGGGTTTGTGCATGCTCATTAGTGAACACTATCAGGGAGGAAGGAGACAGAGGTGCCTATTCTCACCTGTGGCATTATTGCGATGTCCCTTGTATCTCTTGACGTACTCTGCCCCGTCGCTGTGAGAAGAGTTGAAGAGATAGATGTCTTCGTCATTGTAGCTGGCCAAGAGGTCTGCCACAGAACAAGAGACGCGCACACAGGATCATTAGCATCTGCCTGCGGATTCTAACATGCTAGACAGTCTCTGCCCTGAGACAAAGGCTAGGATGGACAAGCGATACAGCAGCTTATGCCAGCACACCTCCCAGGAGCCCCCCAAAGCAGACTCCACTACAGCCCAAGAGCCAGGGCTGATCTCAGAGCCTTGTAAAGAAGGTAGGCCGGTGTCCTTCCCATTTTACATTCAGGGATGAGGCAGAGTTAAGTGACTCATCCTGGAGCACAGAGAATCTGACTCAGCTGCACACAGAACCTAGATCCCGTAAATCCCAGGCCCTTGCTGCAGTCACTAGCATACAGTGCGCCCCCCGCCCCCCATAGCAGATGTCTGTGGCTGTGCAGTCCTAGCTTTGGGGTATGTTTCTCCTCTCCCAACACTTCTTCCTTTAGGACAACAGCTCAAGCTGCTACACACCCCCGAGAAGTCCAAACAGGAAGGCTTCAACTCAAGGACATGATATCCTCACTGCTCAGCACCTTAATGAGCAGGAGCAGGACCCCACAGGAGCAGAGGGAGGTGGCGGCAGGACTGGCCCTAAAGACATACTGCTTTACATACCTGATCCATCATGGCTGTACACGAGACAGGTGATGTTAGCTTTGGACTCGCTGTTTACCTAAAAGCAAGAGGAAAGGACCAGACAGCTCTAGTCAGACGACTTTTGCTCAGAGGCTCCCAAATGCTAATTCGGCGATGCAGTTACACTGACTATACTCCATTACGGTGGTGCCTGACAGCGACTGGCTGTGTTCTACAACAGACTTCACAACGGGGCCTGTTTCTCTCCAGACCCAGGCAGCCCATCTCTGTAACCTTTCACACAGTGTTAGAACATTCGAAGGGTGAAACACGCCATGCAGTTGGGTTTTGCTCCATAATTTTTAGATGGGAGGTCTCTGAAATGGGGCTCTGGGTGTAATTTTTTCTTGGCAACCCTACTTTTTCCCCCATCAGACTCTACAGTACAGTGGCTCTTGAGTAGATCTGGAACAACACTTCATAGATTTAAGTGTCAGCCTTAGGGACCCTTTTCTGCTGCTCTTCACATAACTGAATGGTTATGTGCTGTGCACGCAAACCTGACTGGTTGGGGCTAGGAACATGCAAGCGTGATTGATAAGGGCTGGGCACACAATACCTTCTCCATCGGAGCTATGTTTTTCTGTCAATTTTCTCTTGCGGAGATGGGCTCATGCACAGCTAGTAGAGAACATTTTAGCCACCAGCAGCTGCACTTCTACCCATTACAGATGTGCAGCCCCCTCCAAACCCAACCCCCAATCATTAAAAACCTAGGAAACCAGTATGAACAAGCTGCTTTGCTGTAAAACAATTAGGGCTGCTACACACCCACTCACCCCAAACCTGGCAAACCCACAAGGACAAGGAAATGAAGAGTTCACCACCTAACAGTATATACCGTCTACTGACCCACCCATAAGCACGCACCTTCCCAGGCCACGCCTGCAGCGTATAGGGTGTACAGGATACTGCAGGCCATGGTTGAGGAATAACCCTCTAACCCTCACCCCCGTAAGCTGGGGGGAAGGAATTCCAATACACCATGAAAGCAGCTTCCTACCAGGTGGTGAGGGCAGAACTTCTTAAGCACGCCATTGTTTTCATTTTCATCTATTTTCCGCTGATCATAAATCCTAGATGAAGACAGAAAGCCGGTAAGATTAATGCCAAATTCAAACACACGAAAAGCTCTTGCACGAATTAAGTGCTTTTCTGCAAATGAGTTTTCAAGTGCCCTACAGCTTCTAACTATGCAGATTAGATGTATCTAAGTCACTTCACTCTCGATTAAATGCACCATCTCCGAGATGGAATGTGGCAGCTGTTTAAGACTGCAGTCAACTGAAACTCTAGAGGGAACGTAGATAAAATGCAAGTATCAGAACTGGGATTTGGCCATGACACAGGCTGACACAATAGCTCTTGTGAGTAGAGCCATGTGATCTTTAACAACAATGAGAGGCTGGAGCCTTAGATCTGAGTCTCATCTGACAGAAAGCAACACCTGCAGCTTACTGTCTCCTTATATCACGCTGGAGCAGTTACATTTGTACCTACTACACCCCAGAGAGTTTTAGCTAAACAGCGGATAGGGGAGAGAACGTAGGGAGAAGATAGGCAAGGGAGAAAACAGGTTTTCAGCTGAGATTTGATGCGACTCAGAGACACCATGTGGCAAGAAACAAGATTGTATCTCCTGCCAGCTGGAACAAAGGGAAAAGGCTCTTACTCCACAACCCAGGGGTTTTTCCTGGTGAATTCCCTTCCCCTGCTCAGCTAGCACTAGCCACCTCTGTCTCCCTTTTTGGGGTAAGTCTGGGGGCAAGCAGGAGCGGGGAGCCTGTGGAGGACAGGACGAGGCTGCGCATAATTGTGGAACAAGATTTACAAAACAAAACCACTAATAAATTAAACACCACAAAATCACCAGGGCCAGCTGGTATCACAAGAGTTCTGAAGGAACTCCTATGAAAATATAGAACTACTAACTGTGGTTTGTAACCTGTCATTTACATCAGCCACTGTACCAGATGACTGGAGGATAGCTAATGTGATGCTGATTTTTTTAAAAAGCCCAGATTGGCAAGTCTAACTTCAGTACCAGGCAAACTGATTGAAACTATATGAACAGAATCAGCCGCCACACACGAACACGATTTGTTGGGGGAAGAGTCAACACAGCTTTTGTAAAAGGAAATCATGCCTTGCCAATCTGTTAGAATTCTTTGAGGGGTCAAAAAACTTGAGTAAGGGTGATCCAGTAGATACAGTGTCCTTGGACTATCAGAAAGCCTTTGACAAGGTCCCTCACCAAAGGCTCTTAAGCAAAGTAAGTGGTCACAGGATAAGAGGGAAGGTCCTCTCACGAATCAGTAACTAGGTAAAAAGATACGAAACAAAAGGGTAGGAAGAAATGGTCAGTTTTCACAGCGGAGAGAGGTAAATAGTAGGGTTCCCCAAGGATCTGTACTGGACCAGTGCAGTTCAAGACATCCATAAATGATCTAGAAAAAGGGGCAGAGGTGGCGAAGTTTGCAGTCGATATAAAATTACTCAAGATAAGTCCAAAGCAGACTGAGGCGTTACAAAGGGATCTCCCAAAACTGGAAGACTGGACAACAAAATGGCAAATTAAAATCAACTTTGTAGATGAAAGCAATGCACATTAGAAAACAATCCCAGCTCGGCATACAGAAAGATGGGCTCTAAATTAGCTGTTACCATGCAAGATCTTGGAGTCATTGCAGATCGTTCTCTGAAAACATCTGCTCAATGTGCAGCAGCAGACAAAAACCCATCTAGCTGCCCCATCTCAAAAAAGATACATTAGAATAGGAAAAAGTACAGAGAAGGGCAACAAAAACTATGATTATGGAACAGCTTCCATACAAGGAGAGATCGAAAAGACTGGGACTATACAGCTAAGAAAAGAGACAGCTGAGGGGGGAATACGATGAGGTCTATACAATCATGAATGGTGTGGAGAAATAAGGAAATGTTATTTACCGGTACTCCTTCACATAACACATGAACCAGAGATCACCCAATGAAACTGACAGAAGATTTAAAACAAAAGGAAGTAGTTCTTCACACAATGCACAGTCAACCTGTGGAACTTGTTGCCATAGGAGGAGGTGAAGGCCAAAAGTATAACTTAGTTCAAAAAAGAATCAGGTAAGTTCCTGGGGACAGGTCCATCAAGGGCTATTAGCCAAGATGGTCAGGGATGCAGTCCCATGCTCCGAGTGTCCCTAAACCTCGGACAGCTAGAAGCTGGGACTGAACACTGGCGTATGGATCACTCGATAAAATGTCCTGTTCTGCTGACTTCCTTTGAAACATCTGGCACCGGCCGCTGTCATAAGATGGGATTCTGGGCCAGACGGACCATTGGTCTGACCCAGTGTAGCTGTTCTGATGCTCTTAGGGTGAGGCTGCATGTAAACAGGCAGCTTCAAATGTGACACCGAAGTTGCACACTAAAGTGAATGCGAGTTCTGAGCTGAGACGGGTTGATTTCTGCTCTTGTGCAGTGAAAGCTCTTGGAGAGATTTAGATGAAGGGAGTAACAGTCACAGAGGCAGGAACTCGTGTTTTAAATACAGCAGATTCAAAGTACTTGAGTGTAAGAACATTGGAACTGCCAGACCTAATCACAGTGATCCTCCTAGTCCAACATCTTGTCGGCCAGCGACTAGAAAAAGATGCTTCCGAGGAAGGCACCAGCAGACTAATAATAGAAGAACCAGCCCGTAATGGCAGCCTGCTTTCAACCCATCAGGAGAGGTTGGTTTATGCTCCAAAGCAGGTGGGTTTATAACCCTAAACAATGTAACTGTAGATGTCATCATCCATAGAGTCTAATCCCTTTCTGACTCCTACTTAGCCTCACTGGTCCCAGTGATGCCCTGTGGAAGAAGCAATGTCCATGAAGCACCACAGAGTGTGTTAGAAGACTATGGAAGGGATGTAGTTACTGGAGTCTTCAGAGCTGCTCTGCTTTCTCCAGGGCACTGATCACACCCATAAGACAAATGCTCTAGCCCAATATGGAGCAGTGACTCTGCCTCTCTCATATCTTCTGGAGACAGACTTACCTGACAAACTGATCCCTGCCACCCACAGCAAACTGGTGCGTATTAGAGGGATTCACATAAATGGTGTAGAGACCCACTTTCTTTTCTTTCTCCTTTGTCACAACCAGTTTCCTTTAAAGAGGAGGAAAATAAGATCCATGTGTTAATCCAAAACAATGTCCAGATGGGAACTGCAGGCGTGTCTCTAAGCTCACACAGCAGTCAGATTCTTACTCACTTTAAGAGTAAAAAAAACCAACCACCTCATTTCTGGTTCCAAATTGAAGAAAGCACATGACTATGATTTTATGCTGCAGTTCCTAGTCAATACACAGTGGAGTGAAGTCATTTTCTGGCTTTTTCCTTCGAAACAGAATTTAGTAGAGGTGATCTGAAGTGTTTTTTCTACTTGTACCAGAGGCTGATGTATCTGTACAATTGGTCATAACCTACTGCATGCTAAAGGGCACCAGACTTTATTTAACAGCAGAAACACTTGTGCTAAGGTTATTCTAGCCCAGTGGCTCTCAAACGTTTGTACTGGTGACCCCTTTCACATAGCAAGCCTAAAGCGGGGTTTGGGGTGGAGGCTGACAGCTCACGACCCCCCACGTCATAACTTTGCGACCCCCTGAGGGGTCCCAACCCCCAGTTTGAGAACCCCCTTTCTAGCCAGAAGGATAAGACTCAAACTTTATTACAAAGCTACACAAGTACAGGCCCGATATTCAGGTTTGGTAGAAGCTAGTATTAATGGAAATGTTTTCATGATATTTAAGAGATGACAATTCAAAATCTTCCCCTGGAGTGTTAAACCCAAACAGCAGAATAGATGCTATTTCAGGAAAACTAAAAACAAAAAGTGAAACTGACCATGCAGCTCCATTTTAGTATTATTTCAGTTGCAACAGGCAGAAGGTTTAAGATCTAAGATTTTTGTTTGAAATAATGTCCCTTTAATCTTTACCTTGGTTATGAAGAAGATTGCCTACAATTTTAAAACCATCTAGAGGTGTGATGTTAAAAAAAACTAAGACCGGTCTATGTAAGACAAGCTCAGATGCTGTTGCACTGGAAGCTCTTTGAAGATGATCCGATTTAAAATGAAGAGTTTCGAAGTCATCAGAAAAGGACTATGTTACTAAACTAGAAGCCTGTTTTAAAAGCAACCTGTGTACTTTGGAAATTTGTCAAAATTGACAGTTCAACATGTGATACAAGGTTAAAACCTTAAACAACAACCTGCTAGTTCAATTATGATTTTTCAATTAACTACAACACAGAGTGTGGCAAAGGAGGCTCACACTAAAAGCTTTAAGTGCAACACTGATTAATTACTGCACTTCAGACCCTTCGCTAAACAGACTAGATAACAGAGTATCTCGCACCTGTAGAAGCCTCTTTCACACTCAATCACATTGGTATGTCTTGAGGAAAACATCCATCCACTTGTTTGCATGCACATGCAATTCAGCCCTGGACTGAGCCTTGACAGCAGCCACAGTACAGGTGCAAAGACACTGCAGTGTGAGCATGAACTTCTGCAGCTATTAGGACAGAGGGAGGGATCCCCTTCAGGGGGGAAGGGAGGTCAGTCCCAGTGGCCTAGTGCATGAGGGTGACAAAATGCAGACAGAGTGCCGAATTCATGTCACGTGGGCCACCAAACATCTGCCAGATAGATCAGAAAGCAACAGGGAGGACTCAGACCAGTCATGTAAAAGCTGTGTATCCCAGCCATTAAACACACACCTTGAGCCCTCCAGTCCAAAGGGGGCCCACTGATTTAGTCATTAAAAGATTCTCTACAGCAGAGTAAACAGTTTGCTTAGCCAACTTTATTGCTGTCAAGTAAGCCTGTCTCTAGGTCAGACTGATAAAATCCTTGCACAGCAGACAGCTAGCAAAGCACACAGGCCAATTTAAAATGATCAACTACACATTTCACCGAGACAACGTTCTGGCATACAGCAGAACGTCTGAGGCCTCGGGAACCATTAGGAGCTTCGAAACCTCATTGATTCATTCACCAGGATCTCATCACAATCAAACAGCAAGCGTCAAGGAAAGATACTTACGAAGCAGGGCGGTCTTGTCTCAGGTCAATGGTGAAGACCACAGCATCTTCGCCAGCTGATAAGAAAGTGCATGGAGAATCCGGCTCTAGGGCCAGCTGGAAGATAAATGCTTTGGGATTGGATCCCTTTTAACCAACAAGTGGGACAAGACTCCTTCCCCTGTATACCACCCTCCCTTCCACCTCAGATCGGAAAGCACTTCAATGACTAAGCCTCACAAAACCTGGGACAGGCTGATGTATGATTTTTAATCTGTCAGTGGGACTGGGACAGTTGCATCTGCCTTGAGACTGAAGAGGGAAAATGGGCTCTGAGGCTGCATCCTCTGCTTCAAGAAAAGCAGAATTAGCCACTTAGACCCACTTTGCAGTGTGTTCTGGGACAGAGCCGGCTGAGGGGGCATTTGGTCAGGTTGTTAGGGCAGTTAAATCAAATTTTTCTATCTGTATGGAAAGACAGGCGGAACGAGGTCAGTTTGCATTTCCTGCTGCAGTTAGACATGCTGGGTAGGTTTACTCTTAGCACAGCACTTCAATGTGACTGATCAGACAATGCATACCCTTCACTGCCTACCCCTCCTGTATTAAGAGGCGGCCAGGGGTTATTTATCTATTTCAGAAGTGCCCAGACTGCTGTTGTGCTTGGTTCTGCAAAGACACAGGCACGGTCGCTGTCCTCAGCAGTTCACAACCCGAGATTAGGTCTCAGGCACTCGCTTGCTCCTCTGTGACCAGTTGTGCAAATGTAATCAGCACTTTACATCTGATGAAAATGCTTCTTAAAGAGCCACGGAGGTCCGTCCTATGTCAACAGGGGGCTGGAGCACATGACTTATGAGAAGCTGAGGAACTGGGATTGTTTAGTCTGCAGAAGAGAAGAATGGGGGGCGGGGGGGAGATTTGATAGCTGCTTTCAACTACCTGAAAGGGGGTTCCAGAGAGGATGGAGCTCGGCTGTTCTCTGTGGTACCAGATGACAGAACAAGGAGCAATGGTCTCAAGTTGCAGTGGAGGTGGTTTAGGTTGGATATTAGGAAACACTATTTCACTAGGAGGGAGGTGAAGCACTGGAATGGGTTACCTAGGGAGGTGGTGGAATCTCCTTCCTTAGAGTTTTTTTTAAGGTCAGGCTTGACAAAGCCCTGGCTGGGATGATTTAGTTGGGGATTGGTCCTGCTTTGAGCAGGGGGTTGGACTAGATACCTCCTGGGGTCCCTTCCAATCCTGATATTCTAGGACTCTAACATCTCCACACCTTGCCCAATGGAAGGACACAGTGGTAGATGTACAGGTGCCTGGTGGCTGTGCTATAGACCAAGCAGATTTCAGCCCATCCTGCCTTCAGTGCAGATGACATGGTCCATTAGTCAATATCCTGCATGTGACTGAGCTGCCCCAACTTGGACTGAGACAGAGCATGCTGGGATATGCAGTTTTCATGGGCCACGGGCCATGCATTAGAACTCCAAATGCTGCCTTTGGCCTGCACTTTGACAGTCCCCTCCCCCACCCCGATAAACACACTCCTGCTACAGTGACCATAAAAACAAGTGGTGTAGCGACAAGCCTCATGAAATCCAGGAGAGAATTGTTACTGGGCGGCATCTGGCAGGGGAGGAGACCAATGAAAAGGCACAACTCTTTAATTAGGATTGCTAAGTACTTCAGAAGGACTCCACAGGGGATTGGATGCTCGGCAGTGAAATCACAGATTAAATTCAATGTAGGTAAACGCATGGCAACGCAAACTGAAAGGTTCCAGGACAACGTGTACTTCCTGCATTTGTTCTGACCTCAAAGCTAGGAGTCCTAGCCAGCTCCAGGGACTCATCTGCTTCGCACGCAGGAGCCATCAAGAGAGAAAGATGCTAGAGTTGCCTTGAGGAGGGGCCAGAGTAGGTGAAAAGGGATGAACTGTGACCCTCTGCCATAGCGTGCTCCACAGAGAGCCCAGGAGGAAATCCTCAGCGCCAGGCATTTTCAGAGGAAAGCCCTGGACAATGAGGTAGTCCAAATCTTACCATCTTCGAAGTGCAACGTGAGACCCATCTCCTTGGGCAGGCGTTCCCTTAGCAGTGACTGGAGAAGGGACAGGCCAGTTTTTTCAGAGACATGCAACTGAGTTAAAGGAACACATCAGCTTCAGAGGAAATCTACATACCGAGGGAGGAGAAGGCACAGGCCTTTCAAATCATGCTTTAAATTAGACGGAGGTTTATATACACTGAAAATAAGGGACGGAGCAGGGTACTGGCCGGTTCCATAGTCACACAGGTATAAGCGATTCCTTTTGACACCTAATGTACGGGAAGCCTGGCTGCTATGGGCCCTATCCGTCCCTACGCCCTGGCACCAGACAGAAACAGCAGCCAGTGTGCTCACCTTATGTGAGGCTCCCTTGTGCTGTGCCACGCGCTTGGTGTTTCTGCAGCACTGGGTGGCAGAGAGTTCGGCTACCCGGACCTGGCCATCCCGAGCGCACATGGCTAGAGTCGAGTCGCCGCTGTTGGGGAGGAACTTAGCCTGGAGGAGAGCAAAAGGAGATGGTGCATTCCACTGGGGCTGGGAACAGCTGCCCTCCCACAGTCCTTGGGGCTGGAATCCCACCCACCCTCCACCCCAAACACAGCAGCAGGATCTGTGGACTGATCATACAGGCAAAAAACAACCCAGCGAGTCCCAAGCTATAGTGCCACCTCCGACAGCAGGTCACTAGTGCTCTATGCCTCGGTTTCTCCATGTGTGAGATAAGGTGACTGCAGAGGCTGGCTTGGAGTCTGTACAGTACTTTGAACAGGGTTTGAATAGTTCTATCCTAGCCAGAGCGACGCCCTTGCTGAGAAGCCCAGCATCACCTCCATCTCAAGCAGGGACAGAGAGGTGGAGATCCCCACAGGTTTGCCCCTGGACTGGGCCTTTCCTGTTAGCCTCTGGTGAGCAGGCGAGATAAAACACAAAGTCCGTTCCCCACAGCAACCTCTGGCTGCTAGAAAGCCGGAGTTCTCTGCTCTGCCTGCCACTCCAGAGCCTCCTGCGAGCATGGCGGCTGCTCTCCCAAGGCCCTTCTCCACATACAGCTCCTGCCTCCGTCGCTTCCCCTAAGGAGCAGCGGACCTGACTGCCAGAGTATCTGCTGCTGCTCAGAACACCCTGGGCACCAACTCGGAGCAGACCCCGTCAAGGTGCTATTGGCAGACTTGGTTTGCCTTTGGGAGGCTCTTCGCAGCCGTGCCGGCTGGAGACGCTAGGAAAGCTCAGTTGGGCCAGCACTGGCTCTCCCACTCGCCAGGGCAAGTGAGGTTCAATAGGACCCTGGAGTCCTGGCACTGAGACACCTGCTCTCCCAGCACACAAACACATTCAGTTACATTCACCCCTTTACAAACATAGCGGAATAGCTCTTGGCATCCTTCTGAGCGGAGTGGGTGATGCCCCTACCAGCCCCTTCAGCCACCCCTTCTCCGGACACACTCAGCCCCACCCCCTCTCACCTGGAAGACGTTGCTCTTGTGGCCACTCTCAAACTCCAGCACCGGCTGTCTCCTGACCCAGTCCCAAACCACCACCTTAAGGTCGTCGCTGCCACTGGCCAGCCACGTGCCACGCTGGTTAAAGTGCAAGGTATTGACACAGCCGCCGTGCCCCTCGAGGCCGTGCTGGAGGTGGAAACGTTGCACAAAGACCCTGGCCCCGCAGGCCTCGTAGACAAAGCGTGAGCTGGAGCCCAGCTCCCTCTCCCGGAGGGCACGCACAGCCTGCCAGCGGGGCCGAGGGAGAGCAGTCGTCTCCGAGGACACCCAGTCCTCCAGCGCCCGCTCATCATCCGAGGAGTCTTGATCGTGGTTGGCACGCTTGCGCTGGGCACGTCGCCGGGACCGCTGCTCCTCCTCCTCCTCCTCTTCTTCCTCCTCCTCGTCTGAGTGGGACCGGTCGTGGGCCCGGTTCTCCTCATTGATCGAGTAGTGGCCCGTGTCATCCATGCTGTCCGAGTCCTTTTCCTCTCCCGAGCTCTCCGTGTCTGTGTCCCGGCTCTCTGTGCTGGTGCGGTTGGGCCCTACGTCGTCCCCAGTGAGGCTCAGGCTGAGGTCAGAGGCCTCTACTTCGATGCCTGAGGAGGTCTCTCGTCCCTCCTCTGCTCCAGACATTTCTTCAGGGCTGCTGGATAAGCTCCCTGTACAGGACAGACCACAGGATTGATTCTGGGGTAAATAACTTCACATTTCTACAGCACCAAAGGATTCTCATGTACCCAAAAGCACCATTGAAATGCAGCCACTTCCAGGGTGGAGGCCAGCACAACAGAAGGGGGAGAAAATTCCAGCCAAATCCCTACTCTTACAAAGGGCCATGGGATCGCCAGCGCATACACAGAGTGACCAAGACGTGGGGTTACGGTCTGGTCCGCAGTCCCAGAACCATTTACGCTGCATGGAACTCCAGCTAGCTCCCTGAAAGATGGAGCTTTCGAAGCGATGGTTCTAGTCTGGGAAATCTCTGTATTTCACACCTGATGTTTAGATCACTGGGACATCCCCTCTGGGCAACAGGAGCTCAGGAACAAGCCTCTGGCCAATTGTTTCACTCCCACGTGTTACATTTTTAATTGCAGCTTCATTCAGGGATTACAATGTGCCTCCCATTATTTTCTTCCCTTCCCCAATCAAGTCTCGTACCCCCACCCCCCCGTTCCTTTCTTTGTCTCTTCCCATCTGCCCCTTGGAGGATACAATTAACCCCCTTCCTTCCCCTGACTCTCACATTTATTAACAGGATTGCAGACTGTTATAAACAAGCTCAGGATTCTGTAACCTGCACTCATTTAGCAACAAACAAAATCTGCCCCACGTTGCAATACCTTGCACAAGGGCTTTAACAAATCTACTCCCCTATACAAAGGAGCAGGGTCTAGGCAGATGTAGGACGTTACCTGGCATTTGAATCAACAGCTAGCTTTGCCATGCTTCGGGGGGGTTCTCTACAGTATTAGGCAACAATCCTGCTTACACAGACACACTCCTCTTCTTCATGACAAAGGCTATCTGAAGGCCAGTTCTGCTTTTTAAGGGTTTCTCTGCCGATTCTCCTCCACCAGAAGATGATCCAGCCATCATCTGATTCAAGGGATTTTGAAGGAGATAACAGGGGAGCAGATATTAGGAACAGACGGCCTAATGCTGGGTCTCCAGAAGTCAATGGAAGTTGCGTCACTGACTTCAGCGGAACCAGGAATTGGTTCAGAGATCCTATTCTAATGCAACTTTGTTAGTGAAGTGATGGGAGAGGAAACACCGCTATAAGGACAGAATGAGGGTTTCCCATGTTGCAGGATGCTTAGACAGGACATTTGATTCCCCCATATCACTTTAAATGGCTTATGTAGAGCTAGGTGAACAATTCACAGGGTAAGTGATTTGGCAAATGTAGCCTCTTTGGCGGCTCCTAAGCAGCCTACCATTTTTGCGGTTGTTCACTAACCAAAGCTATTCAATAAATAGTTTGTGCAAACAAACCCCTGCTGATGGAGGGCTGGCGAGCACTCAAATCACATTATGGAACACTTCAGTGAGGAATTTGTGGGGTCACCATGTTCATTTCACTTAATAAAATGCATTTTGGTGCCACATCCAATATTTACGCTGTACAAAAATTGACACTAAAAGCTCTTCATTTGAATAAAGGTTCACAACCGACAAATTTAGAGGGTTGTGAACACGCTTAGAGAAATCACTAAAATGATCCCGAATTTCTTGTCTTGAGCACACTCGTCTTAAGCGCAGACAATTCAAACGGGTCTTCACCCCTACCCTTACCGTTGGCTATATCTGTTTTTCCATCGGTGCTACTCCCCTTTTCCGACATCTTGTTTTTGTTCAGGGTGAACCTGCAATTGAGAGATTAAAAAAATATGAGAGCTGGCGAACAGCAAGATGAGAGATCCCCTCCGAGACCATTTCATAAAAGCCATGGCTTTCTCATACAGACTCGGTCTAGTAAGAGTGCACCCCTTCCCAGCAAACTGCAATGGCTTGACCCAGTGTACTGAGAAACAGTACCCACTTCTCAAACAGGGAAGAACTATTTAAATGAAACTGGACTGTTTACCCCAGTACATGTCCTATCAAATGCAATATAAAAATACTAAAAGCCTAACATTTTCTCTAAGGCTGCAGGAGTTAGCTTAGCAGAGGTAAAGATACTCGATGTGTTTATTTCCAATACACTGGGATGTGGGTATTGCAGATAGCCACGTTTCCCCAGTAAATGCTTCCAAATTCCATAGCTCCTTTTACCTCAAAGGATCCCAAGCTCATCTCCAAGGTGTACAGGGGAACTACTTTGCTGGCCACTTCTGGGATGGAAGGTGGCTGTGCATTATTAAAAACTGCAAGATTGGATAGCAGTTTACTGTCTGCAGAGGACACTTCAGAAACATAATGCCATCACTCAAGGTGGCATTTGGCCAGGACAGTGGGGCCTTCATACTCACTCTCTGGTAGTCCTACCACAAACTATTAATATCCACAAGTGGTCAGGAGCTCAGCTTTTTCTCTCGTCTGATACGTGACAACTGGAGCATCAGAGCGCCCCCTTTACACCACGTTGGGGTATGGGTTCAGAATACCAACACTTACTAATAGATGACCTAAATCAGGGGTCAGCAACCTTTCAGAAGTGATGTGCCGAATCTTCATTTATTCACTCTAATTTAAGTTTTTGCATGCCAGTAATACACCTTCTAAAAATGTTAAAATGTATTTCTATAAGTCTATAATATATAACTAAACTATTGTTGTATGTAAAGTAAATAAGGTTTTTAAAATGTTTAAGAAGCTTCATTTAAAATTAAATTAAAACGCAGAGCCCCTTGGACCAGTGGCCAGGACCTGGGCAGCGTGAAAATCAGCTTGCGTGCCGCCTTCGGCACACGTGCCATAGGTAGCCTACCCTGACCTAAATATTCCTTGAATGTCTCCCACCCAAATATTGACCCTGTTTAGTGCACAAGATCAGTGGAAAATACATCACAGTACAGTTATGGCTACTACCATTGCAGTCCAAAATTAACCTAAGCATAACTTCCGCAAGGCTCTGGTTCTCAGGGGTAATTCTTCCCCTCTGCCCCCATCCAACCATTTCCACATCTGTATAGTCCTCCAGCCGCATTCTTTCATGAATACTGCCTTGACCCAACAGGGAAGCGAAGGTCTCATGACTCAATACATCTGCTTAATTTCTTAAAGCCTTCCACCATATTTCACTATGTGAACCTTCCCCAGTCTCTCCAATTTGGTCCTCGGACTCCCCTTTCATTTGTATCCTGTCACAAGTCAAGATCTTTCCATCCAACTCCTAATCCCCAGCTACACTCAAAGGAATGATGAGTTATTGATGTTAGCTCTGCGATAACTGCTGCACAAAATCCATCCATAACTGAAGAGGCCAGTTTCACATGCCCATACCAAAAAATTAAGCATGTTAGATCTGAAACACAGCTGAGGAAGGGTAGTTTTGAGGTGCAGTTAAGTGCTGACAACAAAACTGCTTGGCATCCACAGATTGTAGGGTCAAAATATATTCGAGCTTTTTTACCTCAAATCACAGATTTCTAAACTCATTCCTACGCACAAGGTCCTTCCAAACCTCAAACACTCTGTTAAGTGTGCAGTAATGTAGTGGGAGTTCAGGGCATTCCCACCGGAAGCCCCACTGCTCTGGAATTTACCCCCCATCACTAGTCCGGAGTCCAAGTTTTGACCCTCAGGGCTCATTTATCCTCCCATGCTTTTCTCAGAGCACAGGGGAACTTAGCTGTGAGGTTGGAAGCTCGCTCACACTTGCTGCCATTGCTCAATTAATTGAGCAACATTTTAATTTTACATGCGCACATGGTAAATCCAACCCAAAAGAGAAATAGTGCTCCAGTGTTTCCAGCTCCCTCCATTCCAAGGGCATTGTGGAATAGATCTTTAATTACTCCACAGTGACATCACGTGGGATCTCATGCTAGCAACGGCGACTTTTAGTTTCCTTAATGCAAGTCTTAAGCCCACTCACCCGGGCATCTCCAGAATCCCTTCAAAAACCCAACAGGAAAGTTACCAGGGTAGCGACTACACTATCCTGTCAGGTCCTCTACAAAGTTCTTCCCGCCATTCCTGAATTAAATATTCCGGCCCCCTCACTCCAGCCAAGGGTTTTAGCGTTAATTCCAAGGGGGAAATTATTTTTAATCATTAGTTAATAAAACATAGTCTAGCACCCAGAGCTCTTCCCATGGCAGAGAAATTTCAGTTTGCAGACTGCTAGAGGCAGAGCAGCTATTCAATATTGATCTTACGAATCTTGCAATTAGTAAAAGCTGCTTTCAGGCATTCACTCCAAAGCTGACTGTATCACACTGGTCTATGCCACAGGGATATCCCCCACATACTGGATTTTAGTGATTTTTTTAAAATAGCATGGATTCTCTTACTTTCTGAAGTATTTAGAAAAGGCAATATTCTCTTTGCTATCGGCCATTTCCAGTGCTGTTAATGGAGTCTGTAATTTACGCAGCTCTGGGCACTTCCTTACTTTGTCCATCAGCATCAATGATGCCTGAATATGGCACCACAAAAAAATATGGCACATTTCCCACTTCGGCAATGGTTTCACAATGCCGTGGGAATCGCTGCTTCCTCTGCAGCAGCAGCTCAGATAGAGTTCAATGGGACACCCTGCAAAAAACAGTGGCACTATTTGCTCAGTTTATAAGATCCCCCACAACCCCCAACAAAAAAAAAAAAAATCTAGGTCACAACTCCAGTCGAAGTCAGAAGCGGCAAATGTTATAAAATCAGGATATTTCTCATGTTGCTAGTCCTTTACTTCCTTCCCATTTATAAACCGGGATTGTGGAAGTTTTACACTTTTTTCTTTAATTTCTTATTCTTAGAATATCAGGGTTTACATAGATTCTACCATGAAGTTTTACACTTAAAAATGATTATATGAAGGGAAAAAAAATACAAGCCCAGGGCCTCAAATTCAAACACAAAATTAACCAATTTATAGCTACCACCATCTTCCGAAACATTGAACATCCACGTCAAGAACGCTGAAATGTTTTGGCCAGACAACGTTCCTCCATCAGGGCTCAAAGTGTGAAATCAGACGTGCGCTTTTGAGTCACTAGGTGATTAGGAAAATTCCATCCTTACAGGACGGATGCTCCTATTTTTGAAAATTCTGATCTGGGTGAATTTTATCTACAAATCATTTTGCTGAAGTCTGAATAGGTTTTTCCATGAACAGTGAGGCAATTTTGGTTTGAAACAGCAGATCTGCCACTTAAGACAAGATTAGTAAAAATACAGTTTTAGCCCCAATGCAGCAAACACTTATACATATATTTGATTTCCAGCACATGGATTAAAAAGTCAGTGGAATTATTCATGAAAATAAGTTTAGCAGCTATTCAAGTGATTGCAGGATCAGGGTCTTAGTTTTCAGTATTTTTTTTTGCCTATTTGAATTTTACAAATGTCTGTAATATAACCTAATAGGAATGGCATTTAAGGAATTTGCAACTTGGGTCATTATAAATTTTAATCTAAAGTTGCAATAAAACATTACAAAATCTCAACCTGATTTAAAAACAAACCATGATGTAAATCATTTATTTCAATGGCCTTGATTTAAATTGCTCCACCCTGGTTATTGCCACCTGCTGGCAGCTCTGTGGCCCACATGAAGTTAGTGGATCTCAATCCAGATCTTGGGGACACAAGCGGATCTTTGCACGCCACCAGTTTTCAGCTGGCCTGATTTGTAGACTCAACAGAAAAGGCAAAGATTAGATGGCTTAGAGAGAACAAACTCCCATCCCATCCAGCTTACATCCACGAGGTCAGACCTCTAGGGCAGTGCTTAGACACACTGATAGGGTAAGGTCAGGGCCGCCTGCACTGGAACAAACATAGAACAGCAGTTTCCATAAATTATCTTTCACCAGCATGAATTTCACTAGACACCCCGAGGGCCTTCAGATTATTTCTTATACCAGTGCAACACACATTGTACCAAATTCTGGGACTAATCTATGTGAAAGCATCTACTAGGTGTCATCAATACACATACAAATGGTCAGTTTTCAGAACAGAGAGAGGTAAACAGTGATGTCCCTCAGGGGTCTGTACTGGAACCAGTACTATTCAACGTATTTATAAATGATCTGGAAAAGGAGGTAAATAATGAGGTGGCAAAAAATTTGCAAATGATACAAAACTGCTCAAGATAGTTAAGTCCCAGGCAGACTGCGAAGAGCTACAAAGGGATCTCACAATTACAGGGCAACAAAATGGCAGATGAAATTCAATGTTGATAAATGCAAAGTAATGCACATAGGAAAACATAATCCTAACTAGACATATAAAATGATGAGGTCTAAATTAGCTGTTACCATTCAAAAAAGAGATTTTGGAGTCACTGTGGATAGTTCTCTGAAAACGTCCACTCAATGTGCAGCGGGAGTCAAAAAGCAAACAGAATGTTGGGAATCATTAGGAAGGGGATAGATAAGACAGAAAATATCATATTGCCTCTCTATAAATCCATGGTACGCCCACATCTTGAATACTGCGTGTGGTTGCCCCATCTCAAAAAATATATTGGAATTGGAAAAGGTTCAGAAAAGGGCAACAAAAACGATTATAAATATATCAGTATGTATAAATATCTTCTGTGTGTTCCATTCTGTGCATCCGAAGAAGTGGGCTGTAGTCCAGGAAAGCTTACACTCAAATACATTTGTTAGTCTCTAAGGTGCCACAAGTACTCCTGTTCTTTTTGCGGATACAGACTAACACGGCTGCTACTCTGAAAAATGATTAGGGGTATGGAACAGCTTCCCTATGAGAAGAGATTAATAAAACTGACTTTTCAACTTGGAAAAGAGACGAGTAAGGGGGGATATGATAGAGGTCTATAAAATCATGACTGTTGTGGAGAAAGTAAATAAGGAAGTGTTATTTACTCCTCATAACACAAGAACTAGGGGTCACCAAATGAAATTAATAGGCAGCAGGTTTAAAACAAACAAGAGGAAGTATTTCTTCACGCAATGCACAGTCAACCTGTGGAACTCCTTGCCAGAGGATGTTGTGAAGGCCAAGACTATAACAGGGTTCAAAAAAGAACTAGATAAGTTCATGGAAGAGAGGGTGCATCAAAGCTATTAGCCAGGATGGGCAGGGATGGTGTTCCTAGCCTCTGTTTGCCAGAAGCTTGGAATAGGCGACTTGAGGATTCATTCCCTCTGGGGCACCTAGCACTGGCCACTGTCAGAAGTCAGGATACTCAGCTAGATGGACCTTTGGTCTGACCCAGTATGGCTTTTCTTATATCACGGTAAATTTTGCCCCGATTTATAACCCTGCAGCTTAATGAAGTCAATGAGATTTCAGAGAGTGCCAGTAAGGGACAGCATTTGGCTCAGTCGGTTTTTACAGCAGAGTGAAGTGTTACTCAGATTACTCTCAGTGAGATTGAATCACAAGGGCAATATTTCAAATTGCTGTCCAGGAAAGAAACAGATTGTGGTCATTTTAAGTAGAGACAATGCTCTGCTTCTCACCCATGCACTCTTTAAAGAGTAGTCAATTTAGAGGTCACGTCTGTCTATGCATTTGCCATCACTTTGGCATAAACTCTGAATGGTGATTTTCGATTTTGGGTAGCGCAATTTGAGACTCCAGATTTTCAGAAGTGGGTACTCAGCACTTTCTGAAAATTGGGCCCTTTAAAAAAAATCTCAACTTGGGCATGCAAAAACATTCGTCACTTTCAAAAAGTGTTGGCTGTTCTTTTTAGTCCATTTTCCTTGTTTGCCTGGGGCGGTTCCACACAAGACACACAGGAGGAAAGCATACTTTAAAAAAAAACAAACAACCCCCACACACGAGGACAGCGACTGGCAGGGCAGGTGTATGACAACTACTTTTAATCTGACCAGATTTCAAACTGATGTTGTTGCTTTTATTGTAACATGCTGAATATATGATATGTACAAGGATTACCTTAAACCACCGGAACAACCTTCGCTGGAAGGTTTTTTGGAGTTGGACTATACATCGATAGTGTTAATTATATTTCTCAAGCAATGAGCAGACTGGAAAGCCAGTTAATAGCTTATCTTCAATTCCACTTGGTGAATGCTGCTACGGAACCTGGCAGTTAAAGTGGATATATTAATCTGGAGGATTTGACACATAACACTGAAATATGTAGGTATAGTTCTACAGCTATGGAGATGGGCAGAACCTCTTGAAAGCTCTCTCCCCAAACTACCTACTGAAATCAGTCATTAATACCATTTCATGGTAACCCTTTGATCAAGGCATATAACAAGAAACCCACTTCAAGAGGAAAGGCGGTCATAGAATATCAGAGTTGGAAGGGACCTCAGGAGATATCTAGTCCAACCCTCTGTTCAAAGCAGGACCAATCCCCAGATTTTTGCCCCAGATCCCTAAATGGGCCCCTCAATCCTGGGGTTAGCAGGCAAATGCTCAAACCACTGAGCTATCCCTCCCTGACTCCCTCTCACCCCCCCACCCACCCCAGGGGATTATAACCAAAGTTCTGTGAAATTCTATTTCTTTTTAATAATTTTCATTTTTCAGGAATTTCCTGTTATTTTGTTTTATCCACACTGGGAAGGGGACAGACAGGGGGGGAGGGGTCATTGCAACCTGGCCATATCACAGCTCAATTTTGGCAGGACAATGGAGGGGCAGCTGGGCCAAATTTGGCAGTGCTGTGACCCAGTGCCTGTGGTGAGACAGGCCTAGTCCCACAGGAGCTGCTGCAGAGGGGTACTTTATACTTGGTTTTTTGTTTTTATTTCGTATCTGCTCTAATTATAAACCTAGCTAAGAAATAAACACTCAGCTGCCTAGCAAGGAACTTCTGATGAGGAGAGATTGCTCCCTCTCGCCTCTCCATCTCCCTCTTCCTCTGGCAGTATTAACTCAGCCGCTGTGAAGATGAAAACAGATTGTATCCGTTAGCCCCTCTTCTCCATTTAGGTAGCTGAAGGAGTTCAAAGCGAGGGCTCTCTAAACTGATTTGTATTTAAGGCAGGCTGGATTCTCTCCAGCTACAGAGACTGTGTGTCAGCCTGTCTAAAATGGGCTATTAGCTATCTGATTCATACACAGTTAAACGCAGTTTAACTTGACAATGAGATTACAATGTACTTAGGCTAGGAACTCCTTGAGGCAGGGTCTGGGTGTACAGGGCTGAATACACCACTCAATAATAATAATAAAGGAGATTAAACAGTAGCACTCAGCAAAGATCAAGTAGGAAAGCAGACTAGGAGTTTTGCAGAAGAGGGCCTAGTCTGCAATCCTCAAGAGGGGAAACTAAAGATCTTTTTCCAGTTCTACCAAATCCCTTCACTAGGGTGTTCCTTGGCTGTCCTCCTTGGAAGCAATCCCTAGCCTCTTCCGGGTCGACTGATCCCTGGGCACCTGGCATGAACCCTAACTGCCCACGCTATGAGTCTCCTTCTCTGTGCTGCTGTACTAGATGTGAGCTGCTTAAAGCATGGGGCACTCTCTGGGGGCTTGTGGCAAGGCAGTGCCAGTGGAGGGCTGACAAAGCCAGGTCTTGCTGCATCTTTTGGCACGGCAAAAGGGTGAGGAGAGGTCTTTTGCTTATGGCAGGGGTCCTCAGCGCGGTGCCTGCAGGCACCATGGCGCCCGCAGGGGCATCTAAATGCGCCCGCATCCTGGCCAGCGGTCGAGCATCTGCTGAAATGCCGCCGAATTTCGGCGGATGCTCAACCGCCGCCATGGTCCTTCATCTAGCGCCCACCAGACGAAAAGGTTGGGGACCACTGGCTTATGGAGTGAAGGTAGGTTTGGGCTGTGATTTTTCCTCCCATGTTGTGAACAAGATGTCCATCCTTCCTATCTACATATTAAGCACATCTTATAAACAGAGCGCTGATTAAAGTCTTCTCAGGTCTACAAGGGCCTTTACTCCAAGTTATTCCAGAAAGTAGCTCATTGGCAGGGACACACTTCTGGTGGAGCCTGACAAAAGGGACGGCTTTAAGGGATGCTTTAAAGATTTTGCGATGGCAGCTACTTTATTCCACACAAAGGTGCACTACAAGAGAAGTGAGTAAAAGTTTGCTCTACAGACATTGAGATGGACCCAGAGTTACATAGGTCACCCCAAACGAGTGTCAGACCTTTAGACCCATGCCATCATGTATTCTATTTAAGCCACACATTCCATAGGAAGTTTTTACTAGTGCTCATTTTCACATCCCTCTGTAAAGCCAGAGAGATTCCTTTGGACCACGAGTCCAGCTCCAGAGGCATTAGCGGGAGAAGAGAGCCACTCTGGTTTTAGTAGCCTCTAAAAAAAGCTTCGTAGTACGCAGTGCAACGATGTTCAGTCCAGCCTGAAAAGGGCATAAACCAATGCCTTACACCATTGGAAGGAAGGGGAAGTGGCCATTCGTAGACATAACTCTTCATGAAATACAGGGTCAGAGACAGAGTCAAGGTTTAGGACTGAATGATGCCCACCAGTGGCTTGGGTCAGTGGGGATGGGCAAACAGGCAGGTGAAATGGTTGAAGGTGCATGCTCGATACAGTTCACCACATGGTTCCTGCCACCACATGTGGCATCAGCGCTTTTAAGCCCCACTACATGGTATGATCTCTGTCACTTCCAGGTAGGGTGACCAGATGTCTCGATTTTATAGGGACAGTCCCGATTTTGGGTTTTTTTTCTTATATAGGCTCCTATTACCCCCCACCTCCTGTCCTGATTTTTCACACTTGCTGTCTGGTCACCCTACTTCCAGGTGACCAATCAAGTTTTACTCAAAGCTCTGTTAGTTGCAGCTGGGCCACGTAGAGCCCCTTCCACTCAAGGCCCTTCAAGTGATTTACAAAAAGCGGTCGTCACTCACTCCTGAGCTGCCGCACGCCCACCCATAAAGAAAGGGCGTCACTCGCAAGGCCACAACGCCCAGACAGAGCTGAGACTAAACCCCAGGAGTCCTCCTGATGCCTGACTATGTTCCAACTACTAGAGAACAATCCCACCCCTCACATATGCAAGCTGGTGGCTCGGACAAATCTGTGCTGAGGCAATGGGCAGGGGATCTGCCATGGGGCTGCCTCTCCCTAGTTTCATGGGGCTGACGCAAGACCCCTTTTTGGAACCATACTTCTTAAAGTCGGCCATTAGAGCTGCAAGCTCACCGCACTAGCCCGGCCTGGACTCCTCAACCCTGCTCTTCCTCAGTTCACAGGACTCATGGTTTCTCCTGGGGTCTCCTACCCCAGCTGCCCCTGGCTGGAGGCACAACCCCCTCTATTACCCTAAGGAGCTCTTACTCCCACCTTCTCCGATCAACTATCACATCCCAACCACCGCAGAACCTTTGCACTGTGACTCTCCATCTGGTTCCCAAAGGCCCCAAATCTACACGCTCCCACTGTTCTAGCCAATCCGCCCTCAAACGAGTCCCCTGGAGCAGTGGGAAGGTGCAGCATTCCAGCTCCTTTTCCCAGGAAAGGGAAACAGTCAGATTGCTCTGAAGTGTAGTTCTGCAGACACACAGCCAAGGTAGCGACAAGTCCTGGCCCTGCTCCAGTGACCATATGGAGAGAAGGGTGATAGAGGAGGAAAGCTGCTCAGGTCAAAGGTGACAACCAGGATCCCTGGCCTAACAAAGCAGTTAGAGCCAGAGTTAGGGAGAGCACTGGTGGAATCAGAGGAGCAGACAGCCAAGGACTAAGGCCAGGTCTACACTACAGACCTATATCAGTATAACTATCTTGCTCACAGGTGTGGATTTCACACCCCTGAGCAATATAAGTTATACCGACCTAACGCCCTCCCATGTAGACAGTGCTGTGTCAACAGGAGAACTTCTCCCATCAACATAGCTACTGCCTTTCGGGGAGGTGGATTCGCTACGCCAATGGGAGAAGCTCTCCTGCCAGCCTAGAAGCACCTTCACTTAAGTGCTACAGCTGCATTTGAAGTGTAGACCTGCCCTAATCCTCATGGGGCTCTCCCGAAGAGGGCAAGACGCCGCTGTAAACTCTCCATACACAAAAGAGGAGCAGCACAGAGTCAGAACAAGCTGGGAGGGAGGTGGGTATTTTAACCCAGTTTTCCCCATTAGTCCTAGTTAATAGCCTCTTGCATCCCGAGTGTATCTATATGAGACTTATTACTAACACAGGGTAGCTAACATTTGTAGAGGCTAGCCTGGACATTCCCCAGCCAGCAGCGTTTGTGGTTTTCCTGCAGGGATCAGCTTAGGGCAGTGGCTCTTACCCTTTTTTCCCCATCTGCAGACCCCTAAAAATTTTCCAGTGGAGGTGCAGACCCCATTGGAAATATTAGTCCGCAGACCACAGGTTGAAAACCACTGTTCTGTGGTAACGACAAGCTTTTGCAGATCCCTCAGACAGAGTCTCTGTGGACTCCCAAAGGATCTGCGGCCCACAGGTTGAGAACCACTGGCTTAGGGTAGACAACCATGTATTCTGGAACAAACATTTGGGAGTGTCCAGACTAGCCTTTACAAAAGGCGTTAACTCCCTGAGTTAATTGGCATCCAGAAAAAACAAGCCTCCAGGGTAGAAAGAAATTAGAGGCATCACTTCCCTACCTAATGGAACGCAACCACCTCTGGGGCAAAACACGGCAGCTGTTTACCAATCTACAGCAACCCTGCATAACAGCTTGAGGGAAGGAGGCAGCCATATTCACTTGAAACTGCAGGAAGAACACAATTACCGGCACTGGTGTTTAAATGCCACATTGGGATTAGAAAGATTTAAGCGATGAAACTGGCCACGAGTCTGGGATAATATCCTGACTGTGGACAACAGCATCATGGGATCTTGGTTACACACAAACTCAGGTCTCACTGGAACAATGGCAACAGCTCTTTACACTCAGAGTCCTCACTTGGCCAATGGCAAAGGCCAGGAGTAAAGTATAGGTCTAAGGAACTCTTTAGAGAGGGAGGGGAACCGAAACGTTAGGCTACTCAAAACTAAACATCTGGAGGTGATAATTACACTAGCTTTCAAACGCCCGAGGACTGGCGTCCCCAGTGCCCTCGTCAAAGACTTGAAGATATCCCTCCACAACAGCGCGCAAAGCCTTCTAGATCCCTGCAACACAGCACGATCTTTCCAGCCGAGCACCGGCTGGACACTAGGAAACCCACCAATGCAACACTCTAAAATCGGCTTGACAGGAAGGAGCAAGCAGGCACTTGGGGCCCAGCATCCCGAACAAGCCTCGTTCTCTATTCGTGGAACCAGAAGGGGAAGCAACTCCTGGTCTGCTCCCACTCCAACACATACACTTCTAACAGCTCGGGATCCTGCAGAGCACATGGCTAGACCAGAAATTGTCATTAAGGCAAAACACTCACTTGCTCCCTGACCTGCCAGCGGCTAAGCACTCCGTCTCTGTAGCTCTGCTATACATTTGCATTCCAGTAGTGCCCCGAGCATCAAATCAGAGTTGGTGTCCTACAAACACATAGAAAGATGCAACTCCTGCCCGAAAGAGCTGACACTCTGGGCCCCCAGGTACAGACACCAGGATCCCCAATTAAACCTGAACCACCTACATTTTAGTTACAGACAAGATCCTCTTCATGTTAAGCTGAAGAGATGCCATCTCCCCAACAGGCGCCAATACCCCATATATCGCCACACACGAGATTCCACTACCAGGCAGCAATGCCAGGGCACTGCCCAGCACAATACCTAGATCACTCTATTCAAAGCCAGCAAGCCTCCCAGCGCAAGGAGGGCAAGGGTCAAACCACAACGTGCAGGAAGACGTTACTGTACCACACCTTGCAGATCTCTGATGCTGAAGGAACAGTAATTACAGAGGCAGGTGGTAACACACATGATGCTGCAACACATGGGAAAGTTTTAGACGTCCCTCCCACACCTGCCCCTCAGTGAAAGAACAGTCACCCTCCAATACCTGCCACCCAAAGAGGTGTACGCACTCTACAAGGGTCACTGAATTTAGCCCCCCCAACTGCCCTGTGTGGGGCGTATTAGCCCCATTGTACGCAGGTGGAGAAAGAGGCAAAGAGCTGAAGGGAATGGCCCAAAGTCAGTAACAGACCCAGAGCATGGAACATCTAGCGCTTGTGCTTCAACCATGAGATCGTCCTTCCTCCCTTAACCTATTGCTTGTTAGTGATGGGCAGGAGTCTCTCACTCCCAAGATGCCCTCAATTCCAGCCCAGGTCCCAGCGAGTGAGCCGTTACCATCGGACAGCTTCTAGGAGATCTAGGTCAAGTGTTTATGGATTCACCCTAAACTTACAACACTTGAGGATTCCCCACATCCTGCACTTACCCCCTGCAGATGGAATACTGCTATGCCCACCGAAAGAGGGGTTTCCATGTTACCCAATGCTAATACATGGACAGTGGAGAGGAAAGTTAGTCTTGTGGTTGAGGCACAAGAATGGGAGTTGGGAGCCGGATTCTACTCCCAGCTCTGCTGCAGTCACCTCCCAGCCCTGTGCCTTGAGCACGCCAGGTGTCAAACAGGGATGATGCCTAGTTCACTGAGTGGCGCTTAAGCACCTTGAGATCACCTCATTGAAAGGTGACGGTTGAGATTTTTGAAGTAGTGCGGGGGCATTAGCCACAAGCGCCATTAACTAGAATGGAAGTTGTGGAGCCAAGGCTATGAACAACATCTACCCAATATTTTTTAAACTGAGAAGCCAACAGGATGCAAGGCACTTTGCAAGCTCTTTCCAGAAGCCAGATTCCTAGCACCAATCAAACGACATTGTGTGCAAGTTCGTGCGCGTTTTGTTTTATATCAGACGTACTTGCACTCTTCAGAAGTCTACAATCTAGTAGCGTCCAGCAGTAGAAAGCCAGTTAGCCCCTGCCCCCACCTTGCAAATGACAATTGTCAAACACTCAATTACACTTCAGTGGTACACAATACAAAGTCCAATAACATGATTAAAATACTGCACACCAGCCCATATTAAGAGCGTTGAATTAGTATTTATAGCTCCTTAGTTACTGAACAATCCATTATTATAATGGATATGTAGCTATAAACACACTAATGGACTAGCTTTGCCAGAACATACAGTATCGCAGCCACATTTGGACTAAGCCGCACAGGCACAATGGCTGTGGAGATAGGGCAGCAGTATGAAAAATGTCAGGCATTTCTCCGGTCTACTGAAGACTCCCTACCTTCAGGGTCATCCTGATTTCAGTCTGCTTTACCAGACAGCAAAAACCCCATGGGTCTTTGCAGACAGATCCTGCTGTGAACACAACCCTTTGTATCTGCATACACTGGATCTCTCGTACACTCTCACTGCCTTGTATTTGTTCACTTGAGGCTCCTATATTTAAGCAGGATTTTCTCCTAAGTACTGGAGTATGGCAACCTGGCTCCTTTAAGAACCAGGGAGGCTGTCCGGTGGTTTAGGCCCAAAATGTAATTTGATGAAGATCTTACACAGCCCAATAACTCTTTCATCGCAACATGCCACTCTAGGAATATGTCAAAAAAGGCAGCACTCTGGACTCTCAGTAGATAGCTGCAGCTAGCCCCAGGCCCCCACCTTCCGAAAGGCACATTCTACTGTTGAGCACTCAGTTACATTTCAGATGTGTGCAATATGTGAAGCCCAATTACACAGTATGAAAACCACAGGGCTGGAACCCCTACCCCTAGCCAGCTCTCTGCTTTTCTGCCATAGCTGCCCCCTCCACCATCACTCCTTTCTAGGGTATAGCTCTGGCTAATGGCATTCCAGCCAGACAGCTACTGTTCATTCTCTTTCCAAAGTCCTCCCATCTACAACTCATACAACACCACCACCCCTCAGTATTACAAAAGTAATTCAAGAATAAGAGAGGGATGGGGATGTCAACTGATATTTACATGATTTTAATTTAAATGAAAATATTTTGATTGCTCTTAAGCCTTGCCTTAGAGTGATGGGGATTTACGCTGTCCTAGTGCATGAGAACCTGACAGTGAAATTGACCAGACTTAATACTTCCATGGATGCTGTTTACTTTAGTTTCACTGCCTACCCAGAGGAGACAGCACATTAGATGCTTAGGAAATCCTTTTAGTTTTAAAAACAGAGCACTCCGTGGCACCTTCCAGCCAGAGATG
This sequence comes from Mauremys mutica, assembly GCF_020497125.1. Lineage (NCBI taxonomy): Eukaryota > Metazoa > Chordata > Testudines > Geoemydidae > Mauremys > Mauremys mutica. The sequence continues at coordinate 20,244,179 of NC_059088.1, read as the reverse complement.
TCAGTGTGTTGCAGAGACGGGTGAGTATCATTATGCCCATCTGTAAGACGGGGAACAAGAGACACAGAAAGGGGAAGTGACTTGTCCAGAGTCACAGCAAGTCAGTGGCAGAACTGGGATTAGAAACGAAGTCCTCTGACTACTAGTTTGGGGCCTCTTCCACTAAACAAATGCTGCCTCTGACACACAAGCAGCAGCAATCCAATAAACTCAAGCGGACTTTGTTTCTCAACTACAGAAGACCTCTCTTAGTGGAGCCTTCCCAGTGGAGTCTGATCTCAGTTAAGTGACAAGACTTTCTCAAAAGCCTGGAGATGAGTTATTGTGCTGATACACATCAGTAATATGCATTACTTAAGCTGGTCAGCGCTTCAAGGCAGAAAAAGCCTTTTTGATGTGTTTGTCCAGCACCTAGCACAATAGGACCCTGATCTATGACTGGGGACCCTGCGTGCTACCATGCTGCAAATCTCCTCCTTTCCCTAACCCCTCCCAAACACACAAGTCTTTATTTGGCATAGTCCATAATAACTAACCAGAGGTTCAATAGAAAGTCATACCCATGGAAAACCTGGGTAAAGACCACTTACCCTAGTGCACTAGCTAAATGAGCTCACTGGTAAGCAAAGGTTATGCCAATCCTGTACTGATTAGTCATCAGTCTTTGCCATTCACTGTAATATCCTATTTACAATAGGAACATTTTCTAAAGATCTCCAAATGTTAGCAACACTGGAAGCCTTAAGACACAACCCTGCAGAGAGAACTGCATGAGCCCAGATGTCCTCTTGCATGGTGCTCTGTGCAGGACCAGGTTCTCCTATAGACAGACTGCCAGCATTTTCAACAGTATATCATACAAGCATCCTACGAGCAGATCTAATCAAGATGGTGTTAGAAACACCAGCAGTCTGCGTCTCTTAGGGCCTCGAATGCAGTTAATATCAAGAGAGCAGAACCAGTGGTATCAACAGTGGGCATGTTTTTAGGAAGGCCCTCTCTATACTAGGGAAGCTATGAGGCTAACACAGGTCCTGAAGATCACACCAAATATGCAGATTTCCCAATGAAGTGCATCCCAATTAATGGAGAAAACTGTATGATTTTTTTTTTAACCTGGCAGTGTCCTGAGTAATACACACACACACTTTAATTTCCAGATTCACCCTCTCTTGGGGGCACACAAATCAGCTCTTAGCTACTCTTTTTCTTTAAAATCGTATTGGGGGGGAAGATAACTCATTAAATTAAGGGTTTCCTTTTAGAGATAAAGCACCTCAAAGCTACCACAAACAGGACACCTTTAAATTCCTGCACAATAGGCTAGTTCTGAAGCACAACGGAACGGCCTTGTCAATGAATAATATTATTTTACATGCCATATCCAAGGCACTCAATTCAACTCAATGAGGCTTTGACACAACTAGCTTCACAAATGTTGCCAAACAGTAAGAGAGAGATCCCCCTCCGCCATTTGTCAGAGACACTCAGAACCCTTCACATTCAGGTTCACCCCCACCCTGTTTGAGGAGACAATTGACTCCATTTGGCAGAAGAAGAGAAGATGTGATTTGCCTGACATCACACAACCAGGCAGCAAAATGGCCAATGAAATTCAGTGTCAGACACAAGGTAGCGTACACTGGAAAGAACAATCCTTGAGTTATTCACACACATTATGGGTTGTCTACACACAAGACCTGTACCTCTTTAGCTATACCAGTACAGTCAAAGCAGTTCAACCCCCTAGCGAGAGCACAGTTATCACAATATAAAGGTGCTTTATCCCACACCTGGTCTACACTTAAAACTTATACCGGCATAGCTAGGTCAGGCAGCGGGGGTGGGCGGGAGGAGGAGAAAAGAGAGGGACGACAATGACACGACACACCATAGCGACAGAGCAACGCTGACAAAACCCCCAGTGCAGGGAAAGCTATGCCAACAGAGTGTTCCTGTCAGCCCAGCTAATGGGAAGTGGTGTTCCTACACCGGCAGGATGCCTCCTTCAGTCACTGTATACTGCATCTACAGTAGGGGGCTATGGGTACGTTTATACTACCTGTCGGATCGGCGGGTAGCAATTGATCTATTGGGGATCGATTTATTGCGTCTAGACGAGATGTGATAAATCGATCCGCAAATTGACGCCTGTACTCCACCTCGGCAGGAGGAGTAAGCAGCTTTGATGGGGGAGCAGCGGCAGTTGACTCGCCGCCGTGAAGACGGCCAGGTAAGTCGAACTAAGATACTTAACTTTAGCTATGCTATTCACGTAGCTGAAGTTGTGTATCTTAGCTCGATCCTCCCCCACCACCACCACAGACCAGCCCTAAGTAGCTATAGCCTCAGTATGGCTATTCGCCTTCTCCTACAGGTACAAATATACCTGTATACATTGCTTTTATACCTGCAAAAGAGCTCACATGGACAGTTCTTTCAGTTAAAAACAAACAAAACAAAAAAATCACCCCACTAACCAAAATAAAGAGTGGTCAAACTATCAAGTGCAGACCAGGCCTTAGTTAATTAGCCACTCAGGAAAGAGACTTGGGCACCATTTTTGGACACTTCAGTGTGCGATACTGTCAAAGAAAAAAAACCCACCACAACAACCCTAGAGTGTTCTGATGTACAAACAACAAGAAAGCAAATATTATAAAGCTATTCAGAAGTCAATAGGACCCCTTCACCTCGATTACCGTGCTCATTTCTGTCCACCTTATCTCAGGAGGTTCTAAGATAGGTACACCTACGTCACTTAGGGGTGTGATTTTTTTTTTTATTAATTAGTTATTCCGGTAAAGACCTAGTATAAATGCAGTTATACGGTACCGGTATGCGCCACTCCCCTCTCTCATACAAGAACAGTTATACTGGTATGAGTACCTTTATTGCTATAACTGTGCTCATGGGGGGGGGGGGGGGAGCGGTTGCACCTATTTAACTGTACTGGTATGGTTATAGCAATACAACTTTCTAATACTGACAACTCCTTAGTTTAGGGAAGATAAATAAGGAGAGACACGACAGGCACAAACTAAGAAACAGTACAGAAGGCAATCAGGTAATCCTATTTCCCATTTCTAGAGTCATTACAAGACAGGGATATCTGATTCTGATAAAAGGCAACATGTTTAAAACCAAAAAACAAACAGCACAATTAACATGTGAAACTCATTGCCTCAAGAAATCACTGAGGACAAAAGTTTAGTAAGATTATTAATAGGATTAAACACTTACATGGATAATAAGAACATCCAGTTACATTACATGGGATAAGGAATATATATATATATATATACACACACACACACACACATACATATATATATATATACACACACACACACACACCATAAGCCAAGGTCCTGGGGTTATGGTATAACCCAGGGGTGGGCAAACTTTTTGGGGCGAGGGCCACATCTGGGTGAGGAAATTGTATGCAGGGCCGGGGCAGGGCGGGTGGAGTGCGGGATGTGGAGGAAGGGGCTCAGGACAAGGGATTGGGGCAGAGAAGGGGTGCAGAGTGTAAGAGGGGGCTCAGGGAAGGGGGTTGGGGTACAGGAGGGGTATGGAGTGCAGGATGGGGCTCAGGGCAGGGAGTTGGAGTGCACGGGGTGCAGCAGGGAGCTCAGGGCAGGTGGTTGGAATGCACAGGAGTGCAGAAAGGGGCTCAGGGCAGGGAGTTGGGTGCAGGAGGGGTGCGAGGTACAGGCAGAGGGCTTAGGGCAGGAAGTTGGGGGGCGGGGGGCAGGAGGGGTTTGAGCTCCAGCCCGGTGCCGCTTACCTAAAGTGGCTCCGGGGTGGCAGTGGCGCACACCAGGGCCAGGGCAGGCTCCCTGCATGCCTGCCCTGTCCCCATGCCACTCCAGGAAGTGCTGCGGCCCCTGGGTGGGGGGGGGGGGGGGCAGAGGGCTCTGCGTGCGCACATGGAGCCCTTTAGCTGCTTCTGAGAGCAGCACCAGGCCCGCAGCACCACCAGGGGTAATCCCGTGGGCCATAGTTTGCCCATTCCTGGTATAACCTGTCCATTGGCGATTTCTTCCAGATTGCCCTTTAAAGGGTTTCTTGCACCTTTCTCTAAAGTATCTATTACAGGTGATGCTGGAAACAGGATATTGAACTAACCTGCCCATTGGCAAAGCCTGTATGGCAATTCCTATGTTCTTACAAAGAGTCAGTGGCAGAAAAGGAAACGAAACCCAGGAGTCCTGATTCCCAATCTGCTGCTTTAACTACTAGAGAACATGGTCACAAGCATATGAGCAGCAGCTCACTAGCCCAGGTATATCTAGTCATTCACCTTAGAAAAAAAACAAGTCCCTAATATTTAAATCACCTGTCAACCCCCCCCCCCCCAAAAACAAAACAAAACAAAAAAAAAACAAAGGAAAAGAAAAGTTGCTGGCCCCAGGCTGGGATACATTAGACTGAACACAAGACAGTTTTAGAGGCACTCACCTTTCCTACTTCTATCCACCACACAGACCCAGCAGCACCTGGGAAACTGGCTCTGTAGATTTGCTGAAAGACTGAAAAAAAAAAAGTTTAAATTCAAGAGGTGCCATGTATAATGGATCTTACCCTCTTGCACCTACTACTCTGAACTAAAGATAGCTCAAACCGACTTCAACCACCCCATCCCCCCCAAGTGCATGTATGTTTTTGTTTCAATTAAAGATTAAATGCAGCAAAAGTATTCCATGCCAGCCTAGCGTGTGTGTCGTGAAGGGCCCACATAAAGGGCCCGAGATGGCCACTCTGGGTGAACCCCAGAAGAGACACCTGCTCCCTGCCCCCCAAATACAGCTCACGAGTTTCCCACACACATGCCCGACACCGTTAAAGCTAAAGCTGGAGGAAGAGCCAGGTTCAGCCGCTCTCTGCAGGGCTGAATAACGGGGAGGGAGCAGGAGCATGGCCAGGTGCAGGCTGGGTCAGGAGGCACCTGAGCCAGAGCACGGAAGGTCCAGGAGCAACCCCCCAACCACAGAGGAGGGGCCCGAACAGGGGGAAAGGGAGGCCTTGGCTCCGATGGCCGGGAACCCTGGGACCGTCCCAGCGGGGCCGGGGCCTGTACGAGAGAGGGAGGCGGGGGGAGGAAGCGGGGCCAGGGCCTGGCCGGGGGTGGAGCGGGTTCGGGCTACGGGAGCGGGGCCTGTCCCGGGGGGAAGGGGAGCGGGGCCGGCCTGAGGGAGGGGAGCGGGGATCTGTCCCGGGAGGGGGAGGGGAGCGGGGATCTATCCCGGGAGAGGCCGGGCTCTGTCCCGGGAGGGGAGCGGAGCTGAGGGTTGGGGGAGGGGCCGGGGCCTGGTTGGGGGAGGGGAGCGGGGCCGGGGCCTGGCTGGGGGTTGGGGGAGGGGAGCGGGGCCTGTCCCGGGGAGGGGGAGGAGGCCGGGCCGGGGCCTGTCCCGGGGGACCCGGGAGCGGGGCCCGCTCAGGCCGCGGCTCCGGGGGACGCGGACGGACCCTACTCCCAGCGGCCCCGGGCCCGCTCAGGCCGAGATCCTCCTTCCCCGGGCTGCTGCCCAGCCGCCATCTTACTGCGCCGCCTCCCTCCGCCGGGGACGCTTTGCGGCTCCGCCCACGCTTTACGGCAGCGGCGGCTTCGCGACACCCGCTTCCCTCAGTGCCTGGGGATTGTTATTGTAGGGTCGCGGCCCAAGGGGTGGGGCCCAGGCCCCCGTGTTAGGGAAGGGTCTGCCCGCGCCAGATCCACTGGTATTGTAGGGTCCCCTCCCCCATTAGACCCCTGTGCTACTGTAGGGTCCCTTGACCCCCTCCCCCCCCCCATTAGCTGCACAGTCACATCAGCCTGGTGTGTCATTGCAAGGCCTCCCCCGCCCCCCACTCAGCCCCAGGTTGCCAGTGCAGCCTGCCTCTGGGAGCCCTGCTCTGTTATTGTAGGGTCACTGCGTTTCCCCCCGGGGGCCAGGGCGGGATTGCTCCTCCCAATCACTTCAGCCACTGGCCTTGGGAGACTCCCTCAGCTGTACCCAGCACCCTGTCATCATCCATCCATGGGTGGGCAGCCACCCCGCAGTGCCGCCTCTCCCCTGCCTTGGCCTGATGCTCTGGGCTAGGCCGGCTGCTTTGTTACTGGGCTGCCCATAAGCCATGGGGCTACCCAGGCTGCTTTCTCACCGGGGAGTGCCTCACGCGTGGGCAGGGCAGTAATTTCTCATGCCACCAGAGTTTTTATTTCTGTATGTTGGTGCTGCTAGCAGGGCCTGCGTTTTCACTGAATCCCTCCACCCATGGCCAATGCCTCCCTGCCGCATCCCGCACTTAGGCCCCAAACAGTCAGTCACAGGCCAGGCCTCCCACAAACAGACTCCTACGGGGAGGCCAGGTACAAGCCATAGGGCTGCACCCTCTGCACTGGGATCCCAGAAGGGATGGATCAGCTCCAACGACCTGATCCTCTCCCTTTAACAGAACATAAGAACGGCCGTACCGGGTCAGACCAAAGGTCTATCTAGCCCAGTATCTGTCTACTGACAGTGGCCAATGCCAGGTGCCCCAGAGGGAGTGAACCTAACAGGCAATGATCAAGTGATCTTTCTCCTGCCATCCATCTCCATTAGGGTGACCAGACAGCAAGTGTGAAAAATCGGGACAGAGGGTGGGGGGTAATAGGAGCCTATATAAGAAAAAGCACCAAATATCGGGACTGTCCCTATAAAATCGGGACATCTGGTCACCCTAATCTCCATCCTCTGACGAACAGAGGCTATGGACACCATTCTTACCCATCCTGGCTAATAGCCATTTATGGAAATAGCCACCATGAATTTATCCAGTTCCCTTTTAAACATTGTTATAGTCCTAGCCTTCACAACCTCCTCAGGTAAGGAGTTCCACAAGTTGACTGTGCGCTGCGTGAAGAAGAACTTCGTTTTATTTGTTTTAAACCTGCTGCCTATTAATTTCATTTGGTGACCCCTAGTTCTTGTATTATGGGAATAAGTAAATAACTTTTCCTTATCCACTTTCTCAACATCACTCATGATCTTATATACCTCTATCATATCCCCCGTTAGTCTTCTCTTTACCAAGCTGAAGAGTCCTAGCCTCTTTAATCTTTCCTCGTATGGGACCCTCTCCAAATCCCTAATCATTTTAGTTGCCCTTTTCTGAACCTTTTCTAGTGCTAGAATATCTTTTTTGAGGTGAGGAGACCACATCTGTACACAGTATTCAAGATGTGGGCGTACCATGGATTTATACTTTCTACTTTCTTTTCCCCTGACCCTCCAGCGTGGGACTTCCCCGCATGACAGCTCCATCTGGAAGGAGCTTGGGGTGGTCTTTGCTGGTGAGCTAGAGGGAAGGGCCTGTCACGGATCCACAGGTCCAGTGCTCTCATACGGCTCTGGAACCGTGGTCGGGGACTCTCTCCTCAGGGGGACTGAGTCATCTATCTGCCGCCCTGACCGGGAAAACCAAGAGGTGTGCTGCTTGCCAGGGGCTAGGATTCACGATGTGACAGAGAGACTGCCGAGACTTATCAAGCCTTCGGATCGCTACCCCTTCCTGCTTCTCCACGTGGGCACCAATGATACTGCCAAGAATGGCCTTGAGCGTATCACTGCAGACTACGTGGCTCTGGGAAGAAGGATAAAGGAGTTTGAGGCGCAAGTGGTGTTCTCGTCTATCCTCCCTGTGGCAGGAAAAGGCCAGGGTAGAGACCGTCGAATCGTGGAAATCAACGAATGGCTACGCAGATGGTGTCGGAGAGAAGGGTTTGGATTCTTTGACAATGGGATGGTCTTCCAAGAAGAAGGATTGCTAGGCAGAGATGGGCTCCACCTCACGAAGAGAGGGAAGAGCATCTTTGCAAGTAGGCTGGCTAACCTAGTGAGGAGGGCTTTAAACTAGGTTCACCGGGGGAAGGAGACCAAAGCCCTGAGGTAAGTGGGGAAGTGGGATACTGGGAGGAAACACAAGCAGGAGACTGCAAGAGGGGAGGACTCCTGTCTCAGACTGAGAAAGCGGGACAATCAGCGAGTTATCTTAAGTGCCTATACACAAATGCAAGAAGCCTGGGGAACAAGCAGGGAGAACTAGAAGTCCTGGCACAGTCAGGGAATTATGATGTAATTGAAATAACAGAGACTTGGTGGGATAACTCACATGATTGGAGTACTGTCATGGATGGATATAAGCTGTTCAGGAAGGACAGGCAGGGCAGAAAAGGTGGGGGAGTTGCATTGTATGTAAGAGAGCAGTATGACTGCTCAGAGCTCTGGTATGAAACTGCAGAAAAACCTGAGAGTCTCTGGATTAAATTTAGAAGTATGAACAACAAGGGTAATGTCGTGGTGGGAGTCTGCTACAGACCACCAGACCAGGGGGATGAGGTGGACGAGGCTTTCTTCCAGCAACTAACAGAAGTTGCTAGATCACAGGCCCTGGTTCTCATGGGTGACTTTAATCACCCTGATATCTGCTGGGAGAGCAATACCGCGGTGCACAGACAATCCAGGAAGTTTCTGGAAAGTATAGGGGACAATTTCCTGGTGCAAGTGCTGGAGGAACCAACTAGGGGAAAAGCTCTTCTTGACCTGCTGCTCACGAACAGGGAAGAAATAGTAGAGGAAGCAATAGTGGATGGGAACCTGGGAGGCAGTGACCATGAGATGGTCGAGTTCAGGATCCTGACACAAGGAAAAAAGGAAACCAGTAGAACAGAGACCCTGGACTTCAGAAAAGCAGACTTTGACTCCCTCAGGGAACTGATGGGCAAGGTCCCCTGGGAGAATAACATGACGGGGAAAGGAGTCGAGGAAAGCTGGCTGTATTTTAAAGAAACCTTATTGAGGTTGCAGGAACAAACCATCCCGATGTGTAGGAAGAAAAGTAAATATGGCAGGCAACCAGCTTGGCTTAACAGTGAAATCCTTGCTCATCTTAAACACAAAAAAACATCTTACAAGAAGTGGAAGATTGGACAAATAACCAGGGAGGAGTATAAAAGTATTGCTCAGGCATGCAGGTGTGAAATTAGGAAGGCCAAATCACACTTGGAGTTGCAGCTAGCCGGAGATGTTAGGAGTAACAAGAAGGGTTTCTTTAGGTATGTTAGCAACAGGAAGAAAGTCAAGGAAAGTGTGGGCCCCTTGCTGAATGAGGGAGGGAACCTAGTGACGGAGGATGTGGAGAAAGCTAGTGTACTCAATGCTTTTTTTGCCTCTGTCTTCACAGACAAGGTCAGCTCCCAGACAGCTGCACTCTGCAGCACGGTATGGGGAGGAGGTGACCAGCTCTCTGTGGAGAAAGAAGTAGTTTGGGACTATTTAGGAAAGCTGGATGAGCACAAGTCCATGGGGCTGGATGCGCTGCATCCGAGGGTGCTAAAGGAGTTGGCCGATGAGATTGCAGAGCCATTGGCCATTATCTTTGAAAAATCATGGCGATCGGGGGAGGTCCCGGACGACTGGAAAAAAGCTAATGTAGTGCCCATCTTTAAAAAAGGGAAGAAGGAAGATCCAGGGAACTACAGGCCAGTCAGTCTCACCTCAGTCCCTGGAAAAATCATGGAACAGGTCCTCAAGGAATCAATCCTGAACCACTTAAAGGAGGGGAAAGTGATCAGGAACAGTCAGCATGGATTCACCAAGGGCAAGTCATGCCTGACTAACCTAATTGCCTTCTATGATGAGATAACCGGCTCTGTGGATGAGGGGAAAGCAGTGGATGTGCTATTTCTGGACTTTAGCAAAGCTTTTGATACAGTCTCCCACAGTATTCTTGCCAGCAAGTTAAAGAAGTATGGGCTGGATGAATGGACGGTAAGGTGGATAGAAAACTGGCTAGATGGTCGGGCTCAACGGGTAGTGATCAATGGTTCCATGTCTAGTTGGCAGCCGGTATCAAGTGGAGTGCCCCAAGGGTCGGTGCTGGGGCCGGTTTTATTCAATATCTTCATTAACGATCTGGAGGATGGTGTGGACTGCACCCTTAGCAAGTTTGCAGATGACACTAAACTGGGAGGAGTGGTTGATACGCTGGAGGGTAGGGATAGCATACAGAGGGACCTAGACAAATTAGAGGATTGGGCCAAAAGAAATATGATGAGGTTCAACAAGGACAAGTGCAGAGTTCTGCACTTAGGACGGAAGAATCCCATGCACTGTTACAGACTAGGGACCGAATGGCTGGGCAGCAGTTCTGCAGAAAAGGACCTAGGGGTTACGGTGGACAAAAAGCTGAATATGAGTCAACAGTGTGACCTTGTTGCCAAGAAGGCTAACGGCATTTTGGGTTGTATAAGTAGGGCCATTTCCAGCAGATCGAGGGATGTGATCATTCCCCTCTACTCAGCACTGGTGAGGCCTCATTTGGAGTACTGTGTCCAGTTTTGGGCCCCACACTACAAGAAGGATGTGGATAAATTGGAGAGAGTCCAGCGAAGGGCAACAAAAATGATTAGGGGGCTGGAGCACATGACTTATGAGGAGAGGCTGAGGGAACTGGGATTGTTTAGTCTGCAGAAGAGAAGAATGAGGGGGGATTTGATAGCTGCTTTCAACTACCTGAAAGGGGGTTCCAAAGAGGATGGATCTAGACTGTTCTCAGTGGTAGAAGATGACAGAACAAGGAGTAATGGTCTCAAGTTGCAGAGGGGGAGGTTTAGGTTGGACATTAGGAAAAACTTTTTCACTAGTAGGGTGGTGAAGAACTGGAATGGGTTACCTAGGGAGGTAGTGGAATCTCCTTCCTTAGAGGTTTTTAAGGTCAGGCTTGACAAAGCCCTGGCTGGGATGATTTAGTTGGGTTTGGTCCTGCTTTGAGCAGGGGGTTGGACTAGATGACCTCCTGAGGTCCCTTCCAACCCTGAGATTCTATGATTCTATGATTCTATGAACAGTCCCTGGGAGAACTCTTCAGTGTGTCAGCCCCCTTAGGGTCACACTCTCTCACTGGGGTAAGCGCCTTGGTTTCACTACTTCCTGGGAGTGAACATCAGAGTCTTCAGCACCCCTGCTTCACGCTGTGAGCTCCCTACAGCAAGTCCACCTGCATTGGACCCCAGAGGGAGACTTACACACCCAAAGGGAGCAATTCACCCCCACACACCCCAAATTTCCTTAATATGGAGTGACTCTTAGCCAGCATTGTAAAAGCAGAAGGTGTCTGGAACACAGTGCAGAAAGCCCTTGATTATCACAGAGAACAGAAAGTTACAGCATAGTCCATCTGGGTTAGTTCAGAACCCAGAGCTCTCCTCTGAACCTTTCTTAATCCCTGTTCAGAAGCTTCCCTGCTTTCAGCAGCCCACACTTAACCACGCCATCTGACCCACCTCCTAGCCCTTTGTTCTCCAGCTAGTCACAATCGACTGGCTTCCCGCAGAGGGTGTGCCATCCACAGTCATCCATTGCTAGGGTACCAAATGTCCAGACAATTGTCTTCTGGGACTCTCCATGGGCCTGGGCCCCAGATAGCCAGGCGTCAGTCACACCTGTATCTCTGCAATGAGTAAACAATCCCACCCACACACACCTAGTTAACCATGCAGCTCATAGGGGAAACTGAGGCACACAATACTCATCCAAAATATTATGAAAAATTCCCACTCCGCCACAGGGCCACAATCCTGGAGCCAAGAACAAGAAATTCTTGGGGAGGCAGTGTGAGCTAGTGTCTAGAGCACTGGGCTGGAACTCGGGAAACCTGCGTTCTGTTCCCCACTCTGCCACTGACCTGCTGGGTAATGTTGGGCACGTCACCTCTCCTTTCTGTGACTCAGCTTTCTCCTCTGGAAAAAGAGGGTAGTGAGACTGACCTTCTCTCTACAGCACTATGAGATCTCCTGGTGAAAAGTGTTAGATCAGAGCTAGGTGTCATCACCAAATAATGTCTTTTATTTTGATTCAGTCACTTGTTGGGCTGTGGCCTCTGCTGCTTCCATGGCTGTGATCTTCGAGCAGCCATGCCCAATGGGGCCCAGCACCAGCCGCAGTCTACGGAGTGTTGTGATCGCTGAGATCTCCCCAAGGCTTTGACCACTGCAACACAATGCCTGCTGCTGCCTTTCCTCCTCCCTCTCCCCCACACGCTAGGACTTCAAGATCGGGATTCCAACATCTCTCCCCTTTCACCGAGGGGCAGAGAAAGCTCTTTTGCTGCTCTAAGGGAACTTCCTCCTACAAATACACAGGGAAGAACAGGCTTGATGTCCTTCAAGGAAAAGTCAAGCAGGGTAAAAGTCACGTAAATAAGTCATAACATCTTTCCAAGAACACACACTCACTATGTGGTTCTCACTTTCAACCCCTTAACCTGATTTGATAAATATTAACATGCACTGGGCCACAAACATTTGCAATCCAGATCTAAGCTTTGGATCTATTCAGCACCGGTCAGGCCACGCCTGGAGTATTTTGTCCAGTTTTGGTTCCCCCACTACAGAAGGGATGTGGACAAATTGAAGAGAGTCCAGCGGAGGGCAATGAAAATGATTAGGGGGCTGGGGCACATGACTTATGAGGAGAGGCTGAGGGAACTGGGCTTATTTAGTCTGCAGAAGAGAAGAGGGAGGGGGGATTTGATAGCAGCCTACAACTACCTGAAGGGGGGTTCCAAAGAGAATGGAGCTTGGCTGTTCTCAGTGGTGGCAGATGACAGAACAAGGAGCAATGGTTTCAAGTTGCAGTGGGGGAGGTCTAGGTTGGATATTAGGAAACACTATTTCACTAGGAGGTTGGTGAAGCACTGGAATGGGTTACCTAGGGAGGTGGTGGAATCTCCATCCTTAGAGGTTTTAAGGCCTGGCTTGACAAAGCCTTGGCTGGGATGATTTAGTTGGGGATTGGTCCTGCTTTGAGCAGGGGGTTGGACTAGATACCTCCTGGGGTCCCTTCCAACCCTGATATTCTATGATTCTATGATCTTCAACTTTGCTGCCGATCCACATGCGGCGACACTTGCGAGGTGCATGGGCATGCTTTTCCTGTTTGAAAAGGGCATGCTGACACCAATAACCCCGGGGAATGGCATAAGAGGGCTTGTTTTTTAAATCTCTGCAAGTCCTGCAACAACTTTGATTTTAGGGACAGAGATAAAACAGCAGTGAAGTCGTTAGGCTAGATCCTCAGCTGATCAAAAATTAGCCCTGCTCTGCTCAGTTCAATGGAGTTACAATTGCTGAGCATATGACCTTCTGTTGGGAGGCAGGGAAAATAGACTCTTTCAACCACTGAAAGACTTCACAGACACAACCCAGCAGTAGGGCAGGTTTTAGTCGAACACACGCAGAGTTTGCTTTTCAACCGGTGTCACTTCCCGTTGTGATTTTCAAATGTACTAGGAAATAAAGCTGTTTCCAAGGAGGATTTTTAAAAAATAACACATGATGAGCAACGAGACTAGCTGTGCCCTGTGGATATGGGCCATTTCACCCATTCAGCAGGGAAGTGCCATCAGTCCTGCCTGGTTTGCTTGTGCACACCACGTCCCAGTGCCATTTGCACCACTGGCGAGTGGTCAACTGCAAACAGCACAAGCGAAGGGTGTAGATTTCAAGGCAGATTGGCCTAGCATGCACATGGGTCAAGAGCAGCACGGATGGCTCACGTTTGGCTCTGCTGTGCCTTACCCTTGTAGTGCAGCATCATCCCTCACTGCCTGTTCTTTCACCTCTTCACTGTGAGCGCAGAGGAGGGGGTTGGACAATGCTTCTCCGCGGCGTGCTAGGAAACATTCCAGTTTTATGCTCTCAGGAACACTCCAGTGATGCAGATGTGACCTTCTAATTCCTGCCTCTCATCCCAAAGAGTAAAATCACTTTGTATATGGAGGACGTGTCGTGCATGAAAAGATCTCAGAGGGGGAATCCCAACAGTATAAAGCATTGCTCTTTTTGTTGGAGTCATTGTCTTCCTGGAGAGAGTCCAGTGGAGGGCAATGAAAATGATTAGGGGGCTGGGGCACATGACTTACGAGGAGAGGCTGAGGGAACTGGGCTTATTTAGTCTGCAGAAGAGAAGAATGAGGGGGGATTTGATAGGAGCCTTCAACTACCTGAAGGGGGGTTCCAAAGAGGCTGGAGCTTGGCTGTTCTCAGTGGTGGCAGATGACAGAACAAGGAGTAATGGTCTCAAGTAGCAGTGGGGGAGGTCTAGGTGGGATATTAGGAAACACAATTTCTCTAGGAGGGTGGTGAAGCACTGGAATGGGTTACCTAGGGAGGTGGTGGAATCGCCTTCCTTAGAGGTTTTAAGGTCAGGCTTGACAAAGCCCTGGCTGGGATGATTTAGTTGGGAATTGGTCCTGCTTTGAGCAGGTGATTGGACTAGATGACCTCCTGGGGTCCCTTCCAACCCTGATAGTCTATGATTCTGTCATTCTGTGATTCCTGGTCCAGTGTCAGTAGCATGGCCAGACACAGAGGGGGGAGACTTTCCTGAGTTGCAGGAAGGGAAGCTGGGGACGTGTGCTTCTCGCTCACGGTGGCTTTGAAAGCCCTGTGCCTTCGCATGCTGCTCGCTTTGGCTGAGCCTCCGCCCGGCGTGAAAGCTCCACTTCCAGGCCATGGTAGGGCCAGGGTAATATTCATAAAGGCAAGGAACAAAGAAGCCTTTAAAGGGAATTCACCATTATGGATTCCAAGACCAAAAGGGATCGTTGCGATCATCAGACTGACCACTGTATAACCCTTCAGCAGTTCTGAAAAACCCAGCCAGGATGTTGGCACTTACAGACATTTACGAGATTCCTTTAAGCATTTTGCCAATACTTGGCACCACTCAGGAGAAGGTCTTTTCCCAAAATGATTTCCAGTCATTTGTGAGTTAATTCTTTCCCTCACGGGCAGGGTGTGAGACTTATTAGCTCTACTGTTACAAAGGGAAGAGAAAGTAATGGGAGGCACCTGCTGCTCCCATCCACAGCAGCAGCAGCGGTGGGTGCTTGGCCTCTCAGGTGGTGGAACAAGTGGAACCCGGCTCTCTCATCTCCTGCTCCCTGCTGTAACCGTGCTGCCTGGCTCGTGCCACTCACCAAGAGAGATCAGCGCTGAGGTTCTTTACAGGCTGACTCAAAAAGGTGGCTGGGCCATTGGTGAAAATCACGGTCCCTCTTTCAGCAGAAGAGGCCAGGCAGAGTTGGCGATTCTATCAGATTTCACAAGCTTGGCATGGTCCGAACCTGGAGGGGAGATTATCGAACAGCCCTTTTTCCGGCCAATGAATACCCCAGAGCATCTCTAGGGGGTGCTGTGTTGCTAGAGGTAGAATCCTTTGTTTATAACCCAAGGTCCTGACTATTGGTGGTCATGTCATGGCAGCATGTGTAATTCTGTGAGCAAGTTAACGATAGGAAGGTAAGGGTGGTGTCAGTTAATTCATAAAAATCAGAGAACATGAAAAAATGGGTGTTGCCATACCAGCTATAATGCAAGTAATCAGTTAAGGTGGGCTATTGTCAGCAGGAGGAAAAAAAACTTTTGTAGTGACAATCAGGATGGCCCATTTCCAACAATTGACAAGAAGGTGTGAGTAACAGTAGGGGGAATAGTTCTACTTTGTGTAATGACCCATTCCCTCACAGTCTTTATTCAAGCCTAATTTAATGGTGTCTAGTTTGTAAATTCCAATTCCAATTCAGCAGTTTCTCGATGGAGTCTTTTTTTGAAGTTTTTTTGTTGTACTATTGCCACTTTTAGGTCTGTTATTGAGTGACCAGAGAGGTTGAAGTGTTCTCCAACTGGTTTTTCAATGTTATAATTCTTGATGTCTGATTTGTCTCCATTTATTCTTTTGCGTAGAGACTGTCCGGTTTGGCCAATGTACATGGTAGAGGGGCAATGCTGGCACATGATGGCATAGATCACGTTGGTGCAGGTGAACGAGCCTCTGGTGGCGTGGCTGATGTGATTAGGTCCTATGATGGTGTCCCTTGAATAGGTATGTGGACAGAGTTGGCAACGGGCTTTGTTGCAAGGATAGGTTCCTGGGTTAGTGTTTTTGTTCTGTGGTGTGTGGTTGCTGGTGAGTATTTGCTTCAGGTTGGGGGGCTTACAGACATATGTGTGTGTATATATATCTTCCTACTGTATTTTCCACTGCATGCATCCGATGAAGTGGGTTTTAGCCCACGAAAGCTTATGCTTAAATAAATTTGTTAGTCTCTAAGGTGCCACAAGTACTCCTCGTTCTTTTTTTTTTTAAATCAAGGGTTTTTAAAATTATACCTTAAAACAAGCATGTCTTTAAGTGGTTCAGAATTGATTCCTTGAGGACCTGTTCCTTGATTTTTCCAGGGACTGAGGTGAGACTGACTGGCCTGTAGTTCCCTGGATCTTCCTTCTTCCCTTTTTTAAAGATGGGCACTACATTAGCTTTTTTCCAGTCATCCGGGACCTCCCCCGATCGCCATGATTTTTCAAAGATAATGGCCAATGGCTCTGCAATCTCATCGGCCAACTCCTTTAGCACCCTCGGATGCAGTGCATCCGGCCCCATGGACTTGTGCTCGTCCAGCTTTTCTAAATAGTCCCGAACTACTTCTTTCTCCACAGAGAGCTGGTCACCTCCTCCCCATACCGTGCTGCAGAGTGCAGCTGTCTGGGAGCTGACCTTGTCTGTGAAGACAGAGGCAAAAAAAGCATTGAGTACACTAGCTTTCTCCACATCCTCTGTCACTAGGTTCCCTCCCTCATTTAGCAAGGGGCCCACACTTTCCTTGACTTTCTTCTTGTTGCTAACATACCTGAAGAAACCCTTCTTGTTACTCCTAACATCTCCGGCTAGCTGCAACTCCAAGTGTGATTTGGCCTTCCTAATTTCACTCCTGCATGCCTGAGCAATACTTTTATACTCCTCCCTGGTTATTTGTCCAATCTTCCACTTCTTGTAAGCTGTTTTTTTGTGTTTAAGACGAGCAAGGATTTCACTGTTAAGCCAAGCTGGTCGCCTGCCATATTTACTTTTCTTCCTACACATCGGGATGGTTTGTTCCTGCAACCTCAATAAGGATTCTTTAAAATACAGCCAGCTTTCCTCGACTCCTTTCCCCGTCATGTTATTCTCCCAGACACACCCCAAGGGCCAAGGATTACTAAGCATAAGCAAAAGATCCCCAGTGCTTGGTCTGGGTTAGCCCTAAAGGACATATAGAGCTTGCTTGTCCTAGAAGCTTCTATTACTTTTTGAAACTTAAGATTGGAACTCATTTGTGTGTCTACGTTTACCTGCTTTAACCTTGTAAATGTCATTTCATAAAAACATAAAAACAGCCAAACTGGATCAGACCAAAAGTCCATCTAACTCAGTGTCCTGTCTTCTGACAGTGGCCAATGCCAGGTGCCCCAGAGGGAACGAACAGAACAGGTAATCATCAAGTGATCCATCCCCTGTCGTCCATTCCCAGCTTCTGGCTTTCCTTTTCCTAGTTAATAAATCTTTGGGTAGTTTATTTAGGATTGGCTACAAACCTTGTATTTGGTGTGAGATCTAAAGTCCAAGTGACCTGTCCTTTGGGACTGGGCGTAACCTGAATATTGCTGCGATGTTTGGGGGTAAGGGACCCTCTATCACAAAAGGTAAGCTTACGTGCATGGTGAGATAGGTCAGAGTACCCAAGAGGACTGTCTGTGACTCCATGGTTAGGTTGTTATAGGCCATCAGGAATTTAATAAATGGTTGGTGAAAGCTAAGTATAGCATTCACAGCCAATGTAGGGTTTGTGTCTTCCTTCTTCCCCCTGCCCTGAGGCTGGTACTCAGACTCGAATCACTACAGGACAGCTTGAACAGGAGGCGCTGGTTAAGATGTCAGCATCCAGCAGAAGTAACTGGAATCCGTATGCACATTCCTAATGTACATTATGTAGCATGATTAATTACAATCCCAAAGGAATTTATTCCAAAATCCTTGTTTTTACTTTGGTCTTGATCGGTTTTAGGCATCAATGGGAAGACAAAGAGTACCGACTAGTAGCTGAATCTTTGGCAAATACCACGTTGGAGAACCTGGCTAAACACAATGCTCTGTGTCACTTTACATGCACCCATAAACTGAACTTGGACAGCTTGGCAAGGAAGTACATCAAGCATCAAGAAAAGGTTGAAGACATTGAGACAAAGGCCAGCTGTGGGCAAGACACACCTTATATTAGGTCCTACCACATGTGTTTCAAGAAGAACACCTGCTTCTTCTGCAGTAAGCCAGAAGCCAAAAAGTATCCATTAAGCAGAGTTTCAACATGTGAGACAGGTGAGAAACTATACGAAGCAGTCACTCTTAGCAAAATCGATGCACAGAAAGTAAAATCAAGCAGGTGCATTGACCTAAAAGACACCCACGCATATGACATTGCAGATCACATCGAGTTCTGTACCAAGAATGTTTGTAATCTGTTGCATCAAAAGGTTAAAAAAAATAATCAGAAACAACTACCGACTTTGCTACTGAAAACTGCAACTTAGCTGGAGTTTGTAAATTGCCTCGCAGAGCCTCTGCTGGATGGGAAAGCAGTGGTGACGATGGCCGATACAGAGGCTCAGTACAAAGAAATGTGCTTTGAACAGGACTGAAGAGGAACAGCGGCTTAGCCAAACAACTCAAAGCATTCACTGAAGATGAACTGTAGGATATGGACATCGTTTTGAGCAATGCTGGATGCAGAGATGAATCGCAGCACAAGAGCCGCAAAAGCAGAAGAAAGTGCTGATGTCAACAGTAATATGAAGACTGTTTCCAGCTGTTAAATTTTTACAGAGAAGCATTTTGTCCTACAGTATGTGTCCTAATGCACACCTTGCGAGGTCTTTCCAAGCCAGTGGCTTCTAACAATGTGACCAGTACCTTATGCCAGCAGAGGCCTTTCAGTGTAGCAATCATAGAGGGTATGGCTGAGGTAGAATCTCTCGACAAACTAGAAAGTTAACACCTGCCGAGATTCGGCTGAACACTTCATTATGAGGCTACAGAGAGACTACGGGACCTA
This sequence comes from Mauremys mutica, assembly GCF_020497125.1. Taxonomy (NCBI): domain Eukaryota; kingdom Metazoa; phylum Chordata; order Testudines; family Geoemydidae; genus Mauremys; species Mauremys mutica. The sequence goes on along the minus strand of NC_059088.1, from coordinate 20,225,222 downwards.
TGACAAAGTCTGCCTCATGTTTGACATGTATGCAGAGGAATCAGTTAATAATATTACCAAAAAGAGATTCCATAGCATTGCTCCTGTTCTGCATAAAAATCATTGATTCCACAAAGATCTCCAGTGTCACAAGGAAGAAACTAGTCTCATACTCGAACGAAGGACATGTTAGCTGCATATCTTTGCAGGAAAAATGCCTGCTGCTGCTGCCTCGCACTGATCAATGGAATTTCTTCCTAGTTCCCAAGAGGAGGTGACACTATAGTTATCTTGCATGCCATCGATGCCACAGACAAAGGTGCTACTAAACTCTGGATTTCTGCACAAGACAGACGTTCTAGTGCTCTCTGTGAGAGGCTACCCAAGATGTCTACAAGATTCTGTTTCTCTGCCTGCCGCTGGGAAACAGACTCGCTGTATATCCCTCAGACCTATCATTTGGACCATGCAAAGCCGCTGCACTGCCAGGTTTCCATGCCCTTCCAGGTGTGACACTACTGGAAGGTTGGCTGGAAAGACCAAATTACCTTCCTGAAGGGCATTTGATTCAGCCTCCGAAGACTCTCTCCTTGCTCGGAAGGTGCTCAGAATGGCTGAGACAGTCACTGATGAGTGACTGATAAATGCACTGGAGGCATCCATATGCCAAGTTTACCGTTTGAAGTTTACCAAGTTTACCAGCATTACAACACTTGCAGAGCTACACAGTCAAATGGAGAAAAACTGCCACTGACAAGGGATGCATTTATACCTGCTATCAAGTGGGCAAATTATCAAGCAACGAAATGGCTCCAGGATGATCAAGTGCATCCAAAACTACCCTCTCCTATCGGGCAGAGATGGATCTTGGAGGATGAACTGGTCACACCAGTTATGTACGAAACACCATGCACTCCCAAATCAATCCTTCAGCTAATCAAATGCTCACGTGCCCAACCAGATGCTCACCACCCTGCAAAAGTTTGGCCAGCAGCCTGCTTTGTATGGAGACGTGCGAGAACGGCGCAGATGAGGATCAGGGCGACAAAGCATCTAGTGCTGGTGGCCTAAAGAGGGACAACACTGCCGAATATGTTTTCACTCCTACATGCCAAGGCTAACTTCCCGAGGATTACCAAAGCCCAGTGTTACTTTACGTGCGAGCAATGCATCCCTGCATAAAGTAGAATTTAATAAATGCTGATTTTTAAACATTCTCAAATATACATCTGTGCAATTGTTCTAGATTTGTCATGGTTGGTACCATTGTATCCATGGGTGAACAGGTTTTCGAACAACCCCCTGCTTGACCCATTTCCAATGATGTAGTATCAACATTTCCACCAATCAAGGACCTGGAGTGAGGGGGTGGGGAATGAGTCGCCCCCGCTGCACCACAGAGGATAACACACTGACATGACACCCACCCCCTTCCATTTCTATCGTTAACTTGCCCACGGAATGAGATTTTAGTACCCCCAGGCTATCAATTAAAGATCCCAACACACCTCTGGGAGCACTGACCAGCCCTGTCCTGACCCCTGGCGGGAATTCCTTTCCACATCCTCAAATAGCCTCTGCAGTTTCATCTGGGTATCAGTAATCAGCATTAAACAGGATGTGATGCATGGGTAGAAAGGATTAAACATCCTGTGAAATAAATAACCCTCAAAAGACATGTGGGGAGATAATGTTTGTGGTTTTGTGTCTTTACATATGTATGAGTAGAGTCCACAACGTAATCAATGGTCCCTGTCTATGCTGTTTTCTGATCATTCAGAGGTCAAAAGAACATCTTATCGTTTAAATGAATTGTAAACATGGGATAGCTCTGTATTCCTCTCTCCTTGAAATGTATAGCAAATAATCTGTGAATGGTGGAGGAACAAGCAAATGGCCTTATGCTAATTTGTATAGCTAAGTACTGGTGATGGACCTCCTTCAAAATCATCCTAATTACCTTTTGTTCCCTGAGGAATTCCAACTTATCAAAAGACATTAAATTGTATAAAATGGGTCCTGATTCTGTCATCTCAGATCTGCTTAAGCTTCTTCAGGGGACGTTTGAGTTGCAAGACTGAGGTCCCAGTTATGCTGGTCCGCCCTGAATATGAGATCTGGACATTGGACTATGACCTATGACCTGAACTCTAAAAGAACTCTTTGCAACTACAAAGCTCACCATCTCTGCTGTGATTCTGAACCTCAATGAATTGAACTCATATCTGTATGTATATTGATCTTTTAACCATACTCTCTCTCTTGTTTTTTTAATACATTTTAGTTTAGTTAATAAGAATTGGCTGTAGCATGTATTTGGGCAAGATCTGAAACATTCATTACCTGGGAGGTAATGTGTCCGATCCCTTGGGATTGGTAGAACCTTTTCTTTTATATGATGAAATAAGATTTACAGAAATTTTCATCATATTTGTCGTGGGTACCTGGATGGAGGCCTGAGGCTGGATCACTTTAAGGGAACTGTGTTGTTTGGACTTCTGAGTAACTAGTAAGGTAATAAAGAAGCTATTTTATGCTGGTTTGGTAAATCCAAGTATTGGAATATCCACCGGCTTTGTGGGGATTGGCTGCCCCATTCTTTGAGGTTCACGCTAATTGAGTGACCATACCTAGCTCACAGTGGTGTAGTTGTACTTGAATGCACATGACCACAGGTTAATTGGGTTTTTGGATCGGAACCACTCACTGGTCAAAATTAAATTTTGATATTGGAGAATCTAAGGGTTAAAAATCAGTTACAGTGAGTGACCCATGATCAAGATCCTGTCAGAAAAAGCCTGGAAGAATTGTGCTTACAGAGAGGGTTGTATTTTAAGCAAAAGACCCCAGAGCAGGAACTGAAAAATCAGTGAATTGCCAGTGATAAGGAAGCAGACTCAGCGAAAATGCTTGCAGTGAGAAACCAGCGGCTAGAACTTGAACAAAAGCAAAAAATAGCTGGTATGGAAGGAGAAGCTGCTGAAAGAGAACGCCTGTGCTTTGAACATGAACAAAAATGGCAAATATTCGACTGCAGGAACTAGAAGCTAAGGCAAAAGTGGACAGACTTAAGCTCCAACTCAAGAGAATAAAGGAACTTCAGGAACTTTATCATCCTGAAAAAACAGCTCCTCTCAACAACAAAGATGGGGCTAGAACAGGGATTCCCAGACTTTTGTACTGGTGACCCTTTTCACATAGCAAGCCTCTGAGTGCGACCCCCCTTATACATTAAAACACGTCTTTATATATTTAACACCATTATAAATGCTGGATGCAAAGCGGGGTTTGGGGTGGAGGCTAACAGCTCATGACCCCCATGTAATAACCTTGCGACTCCCTGAGGGGTCCCGACCCCCAGTTTGAGAACCCCTGGGATAGAATCTGTCCAGTTTGTAACAATGTTGGTGTATTGTCTGAATCTAAGCAGTTGTCTGTGTCTAACTACATTTACCCCAACGGAACTGGAGGAGCTGAGAGAGGCAGAGAGGTATGTTGATGAGGCTTTCCGGGACACTGTAGAATTGTCCCACCTCCGCTCAGACAGCCCCGGTGCTGTTGAGGAGGAAGAACGGCCCAGGGAAGTAGAGCAGTCAATGGGAGCAGAGGGAAACCTTCCCATAGTTGGGACCCTCCTTCCAGATGGTGCTGGGGTTGCCTCTCGCACTGAGGTTGCCTCTCCAGGGGAGGGAACTCCAGTTTCTAGGAAAAGGCAGGTGTTAGTAATGGGAGATTCGATTATTAGAAACGTAGATAGCTGGGTTTGTGATGACCGGGAGAACCGTATGGTGACTTGCCTGCCTGGTGCGAAGGTTGCGGATCTCTCGAGGCATCTAGACTTATGTGTAGTGCTGGGGAGGAGCCGGTGGTCGTGGTACATGTAGGTACCAATGACATAGGGAAGGGTAGGAGAGATGTCCTGGAAGCCAAATTTAGGCTGCTAGGGAAGAGACTGAAATCCAGGACCTCTATGGTGGCATTCTCAGAAATGCTCCCAGTCCCACGTGCAGGGCCAGGTAGGCAGGCAGAGCTTCAGAGTCTCAATGCGTGGATGAGACGATGGTGTAGAGAGGAGGGGTTCACGTTCATTAGGAACTGGGGAAACTTCTGGGATGGGAGGTGCCTATACAGGAGAGATGGGCTCCACCTAAACCAAAGTGGAACCAGACTGCTGGCACTAAACATTAAAAAGGTTGTAGAGCAGTTTTTAAACTAGGAGATGGGGGAAAGCCGACTGCTGCAGAGGAGCGTGTGGATCGGACACAGACTTCTCTTAGGGGAGAGTCTGATGATAGAGAATCTCCAGGTTATAGTCAGGAGCAGAGGACTGAAGAGTATAATGTAAGGGCCGGATCAGATGATAAACAGTCACATAAAAAAGAATCTAGCACATCAGAAAAAGGCAGGCTAATAAACAGGGACAAGTTTTTAAAGTGCTTGTCCACAAATGCCAGAAGTCTAAATAATAAGATGGGTGAACTAGAGTGCCTTGTGATAAAGGAGGACATTGATATAATAGGCATCACAGAAACCTGGTGGACTGAGAGCAATCAATGGGACACAATCATTCCGGGGTACAAAATATATCGGAAGGACAGAACAGGACGTGCAGGGGAAGGAGTGGCACTATATGTGAAAGAAAGTGTAGATTCAAATGAAGTAAAAATCTTAAGCGAATCCACATGTTCCATAGAATCTCTATGGATAGAAATTTCATGCTCTAGTAAAAATATAACATTAGGGATCTATTATCGACCACCTGACGAGGACAGTAATAGTGATGATGAAATGCTAAGGGAAATTAGAGAGGCTATCAAAATTAAGAACCCAATAATAGTGGGGGATTTCAATTATCCCCATATTGACTGGGAACATTTCACTTCAGGACGAAATGCAGAGATAAAATTTCTCAATACTTTAAATGACTGCTTCATGGAGCAGCTGGTACGGGAAACCACAAGGGGAGAGGCAACTCTAGATTTAATCCTGAGTGGAGCGCAGGAGCTGGTCCAAGAGGTAACTATAGCAGGACCGCTTGGAAATAGTGACCATAATACAATAGCATTCAACATCCCTGTGGTGGGAAGAACATCTCAACTGCCCAACACTGTGGCCTTTAATTTCAAAAGGGGGAACTATACAAAAATGAGGGGGTTAGTTAGACAAAAGTTAAAAGGTACAGTGACTAAAGTGAAATCCCTGCAAGTTGCATGGGCCCTTTTTAAAGACACCATAATAGAGGCCCAACTTCAATGTATACCCCAAATTAAGAAAAACAGTAAAAGAACTAAAAAAGAGCCACCGTGGCTTAACAACCATGTAAAAGAAGCAGTGAGAGATAAAAAGACTTCCTTTAAAAAGTGGAAGTCAAATCCTAGTGAGGCAAATAGAAAGGAGCACAAACACTGCCAACTTAAGTGCAAGAGTGTAATAAGAAAAGCCAAAGAGGAGTTTGAAGAACGGCTAGCCAAAAACTCCAAAGGTAATAACAAAATGTTTTTTAAGTGCATCAGTAGCAGGAAGCCTGCTAAACAACCAGTGGGGCCCCTTGACGATCGAAATACAAAAGGAGCGCTTAAAGACGATAAAGTAATTGCGGAGAAACTAAATGGATTCTTTGCTTCAGTCTTCACGGCTGAGGATGTTAGGGAGATTCCCAAACCTGAGCTGGCTTTTGTAGGTGACAAATCTGAGGAACTGTCACAGATTGAAGTGTCACTAGAGGAGGTTTTGGAATTAATTGATAAACTCAATATTAACAAGTCACCGGGACCAGATGGCATTCACCCAAGAGTTCTGAAAGAACTCAAAAGTGAAGTTGCGGAACTATTAACTAAGGTTTGTAACCTGTCCTTTAAATCGGCTACGGTACCCAATGACTGGAAGTTAGCTAATGTAACGCCAATATTTAAAAAGGGCTCTAGAGGTGATCCTGACAATTACAGACTGGTAAGTCTAACGTCGGTACCGGGCAAATTAGTCGGAACAATAGTTAAGAATAAAATTGTCAGACACATAGAAAAACATAAACTGTTGAGCAATAGTCAGCATGGTTTCTGTAAAGGGAAATCGTGTCTTACTAATCTATTAGAGTTCTTTGAAGGGGTCAACAAACATGTGGACAAGGGGGATCCGGTGGACATAGTGTACTTAGATTTCCAGAAAGCCTTTGACAAGGTCCCTCACCAAAGGCTCTTACGTAAATTAAGCTGTCATGGGATAAAAGGGAAGGTCCTTTCATGGATTGAGAACTGGTTAAAGGACAGGGAACAAAGGGTAGGAATTAATGGTAAATTCTCAGAATGGAGAGGAGTAACTAGTGGTGTTCCCCAAGGGTCAGTCCTAGGACCAATCCTATTCAATTTATTCATAAATGATCTGGAGAAAGGGGTAAACAGTGAGGTGGCAAAGTTTGCAGATGATACTAAACTACTCAAGATAGTTAAGACCAAAGCAGATTGTGAAGAACTTCAAAAAGATCTCACAAAACTAAGTGATTGGGCAACAAAATGGCAAATGAAATTTAATGTGGATAAATGTAAAGTAATGCACATTGGAAAAAATAACCCCAACTATACATACAACATGATGGGGGCTAATTTAGCTACAACGAGTCAGGAAAAAGATCTTGGAGTCATCGTGGATAGTTCTCTGAAGATGTCCACGCAGTGTGCAGAGGCGGTCAAAAAAGCAAACAGGATGTTAGGAATCATTAAAAAGGGGATAGAGAATAAGACTGAGAATATATTATTGCCCTTATATAAATCCATGGTACGCCCACATCTCGAATACTGTGTACAGATGTGGTCTCCTCACCTCAAAAAAGATATTCTAGCACTAGAAAAGGTTCAGAAAAGGGCAACTAAAATGATTAGGAGTTTAGAGAGGGTCCCATACGAGGAAAGATTAAAGAGGCTAGGACTCTTCAGCTTGGAAAAGAGAAGACTAAGGGGGGATATGATAGAGGTATATAAAATCATGAGTGATGTTGAGAAAGTGGATAAGGAAAAGTTATTTACTTATTCCCATAATACAAGAACTAGGGGTCACCAAATGAAATTAATAGGCAGCAGGTTTAAAACAAATAAAACGAAGTTCTTCTTCACGCAGCGCACAGTCAACTTGTGGAACTCCTTACCTGAGGAGGTTGTGAAGGCTAGAACTATAACAATGTTTAAAAGGGGACTGGATAAATTCATGGTGGCTAAGTCCATAAATGGCTATTAGCTAGGATGGGTAAGAATGGTGTCCCTAGCCTCTGTTCATCAGAGGATGGAGATGGATGGCAGGAGAGAGATCACTTGATCATTGCCTGTTAGGTTCACTCCCTCTGGGGCACCTGGGATTGGCCACTGTCGGTAGACAGATACTGGGCTAGATGGACCTTTGGTCTGACCCGGTACGGCCGTTCTTATGTTCTTATGTTCTTATGCTGCCACCTTTTATGTAAATGCGCTTACTCTGAGCTCAGGTGAAGGTAACCCCATAACTTGTGCAAAGAATGTAAACGTCAATGATAAAAGTGGTTTAGGGCAAATTACAGCTTCTAACATCACTGTTGTTAAAACAGATTTTGTCAAAGACGAAGATTATTTACCAAATCAGAGTGTGAATTGTGATCGCTATAAGTTTACTGTACGCAGGGGTGGCTCCAGGCCCCAGCATGCCAAGTGCATGCTTGGGGCGGCATGCCGCGGGGGGCGCTCTGCCAGTTGCCAGGAGGGCGGCAGGTGGCTCCGGTGGACCTCCCACAGGCGTGCCTGCAGGAGGTCCACTAAAGCCGCGGGACCTGCAGACCGCGGGACCAGCGGACCCTCCGCAAGCATGCCTACGGGAGGTCCACCGGAGCTGCCTGCCGCCCTCCCGGTGACCGGCAGAGCGCCCCCTGCGGCATGCCGCCGTGCTTGGGGCGGCGAAATGTCTAGAGCCACCTCTGACTGTACGTGTGCCTTAGCCAGAATCCATCTGGAATGGAATAGTGTTAAACATGAAGTTATAGCTGGTGTAGGGAAGTTATTGCCTAAGGATCTTTTGATTGGGGATGATATTAGAACCTTGTTCAGTCAAGTTGATGACATAAACCAGTCACAGGAAAGAAATGAGCCTGAACCTGTGTCTACTAGGAGCAAGGATTTGCCTATGGAGGGTTTCTCCAAATGTTTGTCGGAAGAAGATGGCTGTTTATCTATGCAAAGAAGCAGTGCATATGTGGAAAACATTCCTAATTGTCTGTCTGGTATCTCAGAAGTGAATCTGGCATTAGATAAGGCTCAGGAAGATGTTTCTCTAAAGCGAATTAAAGTTGGGGATCAGGCTAAAGCCCTGATTGAGAAAGAGAGGGGGACATTTTTATGGGTGTTGGAATGTTGGCTAGTAACGCTGGGGGAAGTCAGCCTGGCCCAGGTAAAAGTGATGTGCTTAAAGTAGCTCAGTATAATAAGACACCATTTTGTGGAAAGCAGCAGTTTTTCTGTTAAGGGAGGGGAAGGCAAAGAAAGTTTGGATGAGCCTAGGCAGCCTTCTGAGCTGATGGCTTTATCTAATCAGCAGTTTGGGAAGGCCAGGTTAGGGGAACATGAGTACCCCGATACCTTACCTGTTACCAGTGTGGAGAATTGTGACGGTGAAGGAAATGTTCCTGTGTCTGTTAGGGGTAATGACTTGCCCATGAAGGGAGCTACCCCAATCTCCAAGCAGTTGTCTGTGGATAGCCATGTGTGCCGGGACACAGGAAAGGCTATCCCAAGCTGTTTGTCTGTTAAAGGGGATGTTTCTCCAGCTCTTTTCTGTCTGAAAAGCAGACAGAAGAAGCCTGTCAGCCTGTGATGGTTGAGATTTTATCAGTTGACCCAGAATTGATTCTGGATACAACTAAAGCCCAGGAAGGAAGTGGTCTTGAATTTGTGTCTGCTGGGGACAATGACATTGTAACTAGGTTGCATCCAGTTAATGTCATAAATAGCCCCCAGAGAACAAGTGATTCTGGTGCTTCTATTTTGCCTGTTGCTAGGTAGAGATATGACAACCTTGTCTGATCAGGGTGATATAGCCAGGGCACAAGGAAAGCAGGAAGGTAATTTGGCTATTACCTGCTGACAATCTGGAAACTTGTAACAAGAAAGAGAATGCTTCTAATCTTGTGACTATGAAGTCTAGCAGTTTACCTGAAAGAGGGTTGTGTGAAAATCCTCCTGATGGGCCAGAGGTGATTCTGGATGTATGTGAAACTCAGAAGGAGTTTGGTGATTTGTCTGTTGTGCCAAAGTTGGTTCTGGACATAAATAAAGCTCAGAAAGAACCTGTTGCAGTGCATGATATTGCAGAAGGAAAGGAATTTCTTGGTGAAGTCTTTGAAGTCTGTGAAAAGGAATTGTGTCCACTGATTCTTAATGGATCATTGTTGATAGTCAACAGTCTCTCTTCTGAGGAAAGTGTGTTCGTGCCTAGTGGCCAAGGTCTTTCAAATGAAAATGAATCCACTGAATTTGTTTTGAAAAAATCCATTGTGGGTAGCTTTGAGATTTCAGATGGAATAAAAATTGTTAGGGAGTTTAAACAGCCCTATAAGCTTAACCAGCTTGATGGGGAGACAATGGTGTTGGGACAGGACTGTCTCCATGTTTGTTCTTTGAGTAAATAGTCTGTATCTCAGGTTCAGAGGGACAACTGGACAGCGGAATCTGCAGAGCAGGACAGTTGTGCAGTTAATCTCTCGAGAATACAGGGGATGGCAGGTAAACTCTCATCTCTAGATATTTTGGATCTGACTTCTTGTCTCTTAGTGGACTTGACATCTGATTCCATGTGGAAACAGAGGTTGGTAATGGAAGGAGAAAAGACTTGCCCATAGCCATTAGCAAAGAGGCCAATGGATTCTGTGACACAAAAAAGTTCAGATTTTGACCCTACTGGACAAGGAGGAAGGGAAGGATTAAACTTTGCAAATAAAAGCCACGGGTAACCCTAAAATACCAAAACCCCAAGGAAGTGGTTAAACCGAAAGCCTATGTTAAGGAAGACCCTGAGGTCAAGAAAAAGCTACAAAGATTCAAAAGGGATATTGAACAAGCTGACCTAAAGAATGATTTGTCTAAACCAAAGGCTTGGCATGACAAAAAGAATTGTCAATGTCCACGTGATAGAACTGATGTTAATGTTATTGCTAATGATTGTAACTAACTTGTTGCTGATACCAAGAACTGTACAAATGTACAACGTGCCGGGTCTTTTGGAAAAGCCCTTGAACATGTTAAGAGTGGTACATAATAGAAACCCTTATAATTATGCCGTTTGGTTCAACAAGAACACAGTGTGTGTTAAAAAGCCTAATGAGGTTGAGGCTTCGCAGCTAATGCATAGACAGATTTTTAAAACTGTCCACAGTAGAAAAACCACTACAAGCTTGAACTGCTGTGCACAAAGGGAAACTGAGGTACAACACCTCACAGCCTTCATGGCTGAATGCCAGAGTAAGTGCTCTCTGAAGAACGTTAATGGCTATTGTGACGTTGCACTATGATTTTAGAAAAATATGCTAATGAGTGTGAATATAATGTAACTGGAATATGTTTCATGAAAAAGGTCTCTTGCAAGGTATCATTACAAAGGTGATAATCTACTGAGAGCGTTCATCCTATTTGTATGAATGTATCGTTCTTGTACTTGAAACTAGAAATATGGAATATAACTCTGAGGGCCTATTGTAATTATAATATTATAATAATAATAATTGGAGATATACCAATCTCCTAGAACTGGAAGGGACCTCAAAAGGTCATTGAGTCCAGCCCCCTGCCTTCACTAGCAGGACCAAAGTGTAGGCCATTAATGGTGGTTTGGAATCTAGAAGGCTCCCATTAACCAGGACAACTGACTGTAGATGGCTCTGTTTCACTTGTAAATCTTCCTGTATACATGTGTGCTGGCAAGTGGGTAATGAAGACTTAGAGTGACATGTGATCATGTCACCTCAACTGGAATCCATCTTTAACTTGGTGTTTTTCCATTTAGAAGGACGGGTGGGAACCCAGAGAGGGACAAAGGATTCCTGCCTTATGCAAAAGATATATAAGTGGGTGGAACAGAACAAAGGGGGCGGCCATCATGCGAAATCCCCTAGCTACCACCTGAGCTGGAACAAGGGCTGTACCAGGGGAAAGGATTGTGCCCAGACTAGGAAGGCATCCAGTCAGTGAAAGAAACTTATTGAAACATCTCTGAGGGTGAGATTTTATGTGTATTCAGTTTTTTACTGTACTAGGCTTAGACTTGCGTGTTTTATTTTATTTTGCTTGGTAATTCACTTTGTTCTGTCTGTCACCACTTGGAACCACTTAAATCCTACTTTATTTCATAAAGTCACTTTTTACTTATTAACCCAGAGTATGTGTTAATATCTGGGGGGTGGGCGGGCAAACAGCTGTACATTTCTATTGGTGTTATAGAGGGTGAACAATTTCTGATTTTACCCCGTATAAGCTTTATACAGGGTAAAACGGATTTATTTGGGGGTTGGACCCCATTGGGAGTTGGGCATCTGAGTGTTAAAGACAAGAACACTTCTTAAGTTGCTTTCAGTTAAGTCTGCACTTTGGGACACGTGGTTCTGACCCTGGGTCTGTGTTGGAGCAGGTGGGCATGTCTGGCTCAGCAAGACAGGGTGCTGGGGTCCCAAGCTGGCAGGAAAAGCAGGGGCAGAGGTAGTCTTGGCACATCGGTTGACAGCCCCAAGGGGGGTTCTGTGATCCAACCCATCACAGCTATAAGTCAACACATAGACCAAACCCTGGAATCACTTAAGTGTTTTACAAAGTATGGACTAAGTTCTTGGCTGGGGCCAAAGCAGGCCTCAATGAATTGGCCTCACAAAGAATTCAATGTAAACACAGCTCATATCAGTGTTGGAAGAGCTGAGCCCAGGCTGGAAAAGGTGTCTGGCCTTTAAGGTCAGAAATTACTACTTGTAACCAGTTTCTTTAATGTATCAATCTTAATTTGTGTGTTCTATTTGTTCTGTAATCTGCTTTCATCTGTTTGCTATCCCTTATAATCACTTACAATCTATCTTTTTTTAGTTAATAAACTTGCTTTTATTCTCTGAACATTTGTGGAATTCATAACAGGGGGGGCAAAAGCCGTGCATCTCTCTCTCCCCATTGAGGGAGGGGGCAAATTTCAATTAGCTTACTCTGTACAGTTCTCAGAGCAGCGCAAACCAATACAATTTTGGGTTTACTCTCCAGAGCGGGAGTGCACTTGAGGGCCAGGCTAGCTGAAAGCCTTCCCAGGCAGTACTGATTTCAGTGTCTGTGTCTTTCTGCAGCTGGGCTAGAGGAGGCTGAGCAGGACAGGGTGAGGGAGCTCAGGCTGGTGAAACAGGCGGGCTCAGTGGTACACCAGTACATTGGGGATTGGTCCTGCTTTGAGCAGGGGGTTGGACTAGATACCTCCTGAGGTCCCTTCCAACCCTGAGATTCTATGATTCGGTGGCACCCCACAGTGTGGGGGGTGGGGGTAGGTAACCAGTCACACACATATATGGCCATCAGGGAGACCCTGAGCAGGTGAGTGAGAACCAGCCAGCCAAGCACCCGAGAGAATGCTGGATGCCACCTGAGAGGTCTGGCCTTCCCTGTCCAATGTCCCATCCCCAGCCATGGCCATCCCTGATGCTTCAGAGGAAGGTGATATAAAACAAAACAAAAAATCAAAGACTACATTGCCGGGTTAAGCAGGAGAATCCTTTCCTGACCCCTACAGGCAGCCTGCAGAAACACTGAAGCATGAGCTTTTAGGGACGTAAGCAGTGAGCCCCAGGGCTGCTAAGCCCTGCCCCTATCATCACACGCCTACATTTGTCCAGCTCGCTCTTAAAATTAATTGTTTGCTCCCAGCCCCCAATTCCTAAGGGGAGGTTGTTCCAGAACCTCCCCCCTCTGACAGTTAGAAACCACCTTCTAATCTCCAGCTTGTTCACGGCCAGTTTATATCCATTTGTTCTTGTGTCAACATTATCCTTTAGCTTCAATAGCTCTTCCCCATTCCTGGCATCCCCTCCCACCCCCGCTGTATTTATAGAGAGCAATCATGGCCCCGCTCAGCTTTCTTTTTCCTAGGCTAACCAAGCCAAGCTATTCCAGTCTCCCAAGGCAGGCCCTCCTGACCCCTGATCATTCTAGTAGCTCTTCTCTGCACCTGTTCCAGTCAGAAGTCACCTTTCTTGAACGTGGCTGACAGGAACTGGACAGTGTCTTCCAGCTGAGGTCTCCCCAGTGCCTTGTACAATGGTATTAATACTTCTCTCTCCCTACTGATACATCCTAGGGTTGCATTTGCCTTTTTCACAGCTGCAGATCATTGGTGGCTCAGTCATCCTGTGATCAACACACACACACACCCAGGGCTCTCTTCTCCTCCTGCTGCCAACCGATGAGGCCCAGGCTTGTAGTAGAAATTCTTATTAGACCCTAAGTACATGACTCTGCACTACTGAATTTCCACCCATTTCTGTCACTCCTGGCTTCAAGGTCATCCAGATCTTCCTGCCTAATAGTCCAGCCATCCTCTGCATTGACGCTGCCTCCCAACTTCGTATCACCAGCAAGTTTCAGCAGCACACTCCTATGTTTTGTGCCAGGGTCATTAATACAAAGATTGAGTAAGATTGGCCCCAAGAGCAGTCCTTGAGGAACTCCATGAGTCACCTCCCTCCAGTCCAATAATTCATCTTTTAGCACAACCCATCTCCCCTGATTTAACTAACAGTTTCCCAGCTAGTACCCAGTGAAATGCTTTGCTGAAGTCCAAGTATGTTACATCTTCTGCAATTCCCTTATCTAAAAACAAAAATCAGTTATTTTCTCAAAGGCAGCAATCAGGTTAGTCTGGCCTGGTAAATCCTTGTTGCATTATATTCCCTTTATAGGGTGAGCAGATGTCCTGATTTTATAGGGATAGTCCCGATATTGGGGGTCTTGTCTTATATAGGCACCAATTACCCCCCACCTTCTGTCCTGATTTTTCACACATGCTATCTGGTCACCCTACCCCTTTATCGCCACAAAGTTCTTCTTTCTGTCACCATTTGTTCTACAGCCTTGCCTGCTACGGAGGTCAGACTAACACATCTGTACTTGCCCTGTTCACTCCCCCAACCCTCCCTTCTTAAATACAGGCACAGTGTTAGCTACTCTCCTGTCAAGCGGTTCTACCCCCGCACAGATTAAATATCCTTGCTGCCAGATTAGCAGTCTCAGGTGCCAGTTCTTTCAGAAAGAAACGTTCCCCTCCCCAACATGTCCTTAGTGGGCCCTGCAGGGAGAAGTGGGGCCTTTGAGCAGGGGCCCAAGGTGTCCCTGCCCTGGGCAGGGATTAGCCTGGTTGTATTGCTCTGTACAGTTGGCAAGGGAGAGCAGGATTCCAGGAGTAGGGAGAAGGAATGATGCGCTTGCAACTCCTCCCCACAGGCGTCTGTGCTCTAGTCTTTTCCCCATTCAGCAGATCCCCCACCCCACCGAGAGAGACATGGAGGACAGAGCCGGGGAGATCGCCACCACCTTTATTTGCAGAATTTAGACAGCCCATTGTGTACAATCAGGTTCTGCCAATGGCGCAGAGGGGAAAAAAAAAGATCACATCACGGAACTGATAGCTGGCAGAGTTGCGTTGGCAATCACTTCTGCCCCAGCTCCCCCTGGTAAGCCCGGGTACATCGAGGGTCCCGCTGGGCAGCACCCTGACAGGATTTGGAAGCAGCCAGCAGGGTTTTCACAAGCAGCTCCAAAGGGGTCTGCATTCTTAAGCTTAGCCAGGGCCAAGTTGAGCCCTCCCTTAGAATGCACTGTCCCCACCTGTCACTCTGGCAGCTGGCAGAGAGAAAGGTACAGATCTGAGTTCATCAATGCCGGCTGTTTATTAGAGAGTGGGGAGGAGGGAGAGGAGAGACAGCTGTGTGCAGGTGGCAATTTATTCTGTGTTAGCTTCCGTCACAGGGGGCTCAGTGCAGATGCCTTTAAGGAGGTGTTTGGAGAAATTCAGTGCGGGAGCTCACAGGCATGTACTGCATGGGGCCTGTAGGCTGGAGGGTAGCTGAAAGCAAATCTAGCTGGGCAGTGTAAATTCCTGACAGATCTTCAGTACCTGGGAGGCCTGCATTGGTCTCACATTATTCAGAGGGGATCAGTGGTCAGAGACTGACTTGTGGTAGCGAGAGAACTGGATGCAGCAAGCTGGCACCGGGGACCAGGGCAGTGACTGTGCTGGCACACGGGGTCTAGAGATCAGGTCTCAGGAAGGGGACGTGCAACGCATGCTCAGCCGCTGGACAGGGAGTTAGACAGCGGCTGCTCTAGCACAGACAGCCACTGGCAGGGCACCGGCCTTTAGGAGAAAGCTCTTGCTAGCTGAAACCAGAGCCGAGGGGAGTGAGTGTGAGAAAAGGAACAGAGTTCAGTACAGGCCTGGCTCCCCGTTTCAGCGGCACCAGTGAGCGCGCGAGAGTGCTGCTAATGGCACAAGAGTGACAAAGGGCCCCACACTCCTAATACACTACGAACACTAACCTGCTCATCTACCCTGCAGCGAGATCTCCCCCGCTCCCCCTCCCCTCACTGCCCGCCTGGGCTGGCTCAGTCACTAACAGAGCCTGTGCGCAGGGGAGACAGAGACCAGCCCAAGGGTTAGCTCAGCTACTGCAGGACTCCCTAGAACCAGCAGTAAGACCCTCCCAGCCCTGCCAGTCTTAGGGGACCGGCCACAGCAGGAAGAGGCTTGGATCAGGATCTCTTGGGCCGAGGGGGCTGGTTATTCCTTTGAACGAGGATTAGATTTCAGGCCACACAGTCAAAAGGCAACTGGTCCCCCGCCCCGTGAGGGAGCCCTGAACAGCTGGGGCTGCTCCACCAGGACTCCAGCACCCCAGAGGCTAATTATTAAGACTGAAAGCACCAGTTTGGGGAAGTCTAGCCCAGAGGTACCAGGGAGGAACCACGTGGTGAGAGCGCTCCAAGCATCTCTGCAGGGCGCACTCTCATATCAACCGGTATCTCGTTAGACTTTCTGAAAGTCACAGACTGAGGCCATCCTATCTGGATTTTTAATTAAATGTTAATGAACCTGGCATGCTCTAGGCACTGCAGCATTTCCAAGGGGCTGTCCCCCCAACCTACACCCATCACCCCTTCCAATTGGTCGGCTGGTGCGGGTGGCAATCACATGATCCGACACTGGTCACCGCCGGCGCTGGCTGTGTCTGACAGGTTGAGTCCATCGAGGTCAAAGTTCAGCCCAGGTGGCTGGGGAAAGAAGAGGGGAAGGGTTAGCATGTGGGAATGCCCGGCCCAGCCCCCTGTCTGGCTTTGGTGCAACTGGCTGTGAGCCTAGCGCTAGAAGAGGTGCTGGGCAGATGGCATGTGGGCGAGATGTTAGAACCCAGGAGCCCTCGTCTGGCACTTTTCTCCCAGCTCTGCTGCCGGCTCAGTGCAAGACTCCCGCTCACGTCGCTTCTGTGGCTCCACCTCCTTTCGCCTCATGTGAGGGGGGGGTAATACTGATGCACCTGGGAGCTACCAGACCTAACCTGGTGGGCACTTGGACGGAAGAGGGCTTTATCCATACAGCAGGTGGGACCTGGGCAGCGGCAGCACAAGCTCCCCATGCACACCTGCTCCCACACCAGCTGAAGTCCTCATCCCACCTAGGTACCAACTGCAAGAGTCTAACCCCTGTTTGTAGCCTGTCTTGGCCTCCAGCCAACCATGCGCTAGACAGACATGATGTCAGAGAGTGGGGAGATGGACCAGCTGGGGGTGGGGATCAGCACCGTGCCCAGGCTGCACTCCAGCAGGGAGATGGCCCAGTGCGGACATCAGTTACATTCCCACTGTAATGGAAATCCTGATGCCCCCCCTTCTCCAGCCAGGAGCATCCAGGTTGGGTTGCCTCCTTGTGTCACACTGGTTGTCTAGCTGCCCATGGCACACACTGCCCAGCAAGGCACCCCCCTCTGCCTCCCTTCCATCCCAGCACCACAGTAGCATTCCACCCCACATTGGTACCGGGCCTTTATGGATCTGCCTGCCTACAGGAAGTTACTCATTACTCATATTCAAGTGGGCTGGGTGCTGTGCAAACACTGACACCATCCTTCACAATTGTCTTACAAGCTAAATAGACACAGGGTGGGAGGGGAAACTGAGGCACGGAAGCAGGAAGGGACCTGTCCAAGGTTACACAGCAGGTGGCAGAGCCAGGAACAGAACCCAGCTCCCCAGACTCCCTATCCGCTAGGCCTCACTGCCTCTTAGCAAGAACTACAGCGTTAGTGACTGCAGAGGATCTCTGGCCACTGAGCAGAGTGGACCTGTGTGTTTTAATAAAGGGTTAAAGTACGACAGACGGGAGCGTGAGCGACCCTGCTTCACAGAACAGCTTCCCCCCAACCCCTTCTGTTCCTGCAGCCTCCCTTTCTGCTGCACTTATTCCTCCAGGAGAGGTGAGCAAGCTGACAGCCGTCCCGCCTTCCTGCACCCAGGCAGGGTGACCTTTAGCTCAGTGCCTGGCCTGGCTCCCCTCCCAGACTCGCTGCTCTGCAGCCTGCTAGCAAGGGTCCACTACCGACGTCCCACGCTGGGAGCCGCCCAGCAAGGCGCTTCCATGGCCCTCTCCTTTAGTTGGCAGAAACCCAGCAGTGACACACACACATGCCTCTGCCCCCAGCAGAGCTGCTAACGTGCCATCAGGAGAGAAGTTGCACCGCCCAACAGCCATCTGGGGTGCCAATGACACAGCAGCTCTGCCTGCAGATCGGGACGTCACCACCTTACCCCACAGAGACATTGCAAGGTTGTGCCTGAAAAGTGCTCCGGGCTGCTACCAATGTGAATATCAATAAAGCATTTCATGCCGTTAATCACCGCTGTGCTGTCAGACAGAGAGTTCAGCAGCGCCTCCTGCTTGCTCCTTGGCCAAGTCGGTTTGGGGAGGAGTGTGGAAAAACCAGCCAGCTCGCCGCCCTCTGAGCACCAGGCCGCAGGACACGCCCATCTCCTCAGGCGAGAAGGGGGTGCGGGAGAGGGAGTCGGAACAGTGACTCTATCCCTGGCCCCTAGCAGTGGCCCTATATCACACTCTGGGCAGTGCAGTGCGAGAGGCAGCTGGGCTGGGCACTCACATGGTGACATTTACCTTCCAGCAATTCTCCCGGCTTCCTCTTGGACCTTCCCACACCCAGGTGGCTGGGTTAAAGCGGTCCTGACAACCCCAAGCCTCTGCAATCCAGGTGTGCCGGGTACTTTCTGGTGCACTGATAGGGAGATCCTCAGGGATCCTCTCCTGCACCCCTTCTCCCACCCCACGGAGTGAGACTAGCAGCTATCCACGAGGCACGGCCAAAGAACTCAATGGGAATGACTCCCTTCCTGCGGGTGGGGGAAGGAAGCAGACCTCAGTAGGACAGTTTCAGCGTTGGGAGCCTGAAGGTGTTTGTGCTTCAGCCATATGATCCAAGGGCAGGGGGCAAAGTCCCATCCAATCACGGCATAACATGCCAAGATCCCATGGATTTTATGCAAACAGAGAAAGAGACAAGCCAGGTGTTTCCCCAGCTAGTTCTGCACCTGCCCCGGGAGAACTCTGGGGAATTAACAGCTAAGCAGAGAGGGGCCCAAGGAGCAAAGCTCAGATCCTGATCCACATGGACCCTCAGGCTTTGCTTTTCAGACAGGAGAGGTGGCGTCACGTCTCAGCCCAGCTGCCACGTGCTAAGCTTACAAATGGGCAGACAGATGTATTCTGTTCTGATGCCCGGGAATGCACTCCTAAGGCCGCCTTGGAGTCCTACTGCAGTAAAGCCACAAGCTCACTGCTTCCTCGCTCGGGATGCCAGAGATCCTGACGCTTGGCACCCAGCCCACTGTGCACGGGCTCAGCAGCAAGCCCTGGCATGAGGGCATCGTGCAAACAGCCTGGCCCCCAAATCCTCTCCCAAGTACCCACATCACACCCTGTGGATCTGGGAGCAAAACAGGCGATGGGCAAAGTAATGTCTATTGCTCCAGGTAGATTACAGGCAAGACACTGACAAAGGGTACAAGAGAAAATCCACGTTATCTCAGAACCAGAGTCCTTCTAAGCATGTCACAGGTGCACATCGGAGGATTTCAAGGCAAAAGCACCACGCCCTTCACCTGCGATAAATGAGACTCGCCATCTTCCAGCAGCATAGCACACATGACACACGTGAGCAGTTCTCATTTGAGCCAGCAGAGGGCAGTGGCGCACCAGCTAGCTGATTATAGCACCATCCCTGTTTTGGAGGGCTAACCTGAGCCACGGACAGGTTACGAGGGTCTCACAGTCAGCAAGAACCTGGAAGAGGACTCCTGGGTTCTATTCCTGTCATACCTCCTTCCCCAAAGGAATTCCAGCTCTCCTAGGAGAGGGACAAGGTGCTAGACCCCCAAGTTTTATGCTGCCTAGACAAGAGCTACAGCATTAGACCAAACAGCAGTAAAGGCAGGCAGAGGACAAGCAGTTAAGGGGTTAAAGATTACATGGCTTGTGGAACATAATTCCTCCCCCCCATCCCCAACTAGGCTGCAGCTCCATGGTCAGTGAAGGGTTAAGAGCAGCCTATTCTCAGGCAATTTATTGTGTCAGCGAACAGCTCCTAGAGATTGTTTTTCCACCCAGCGTCAGCTGCTCTGTAATGCCCAGTTAAGGGGAAGAGCCAGGGCTGATTCATGGCTGTTTTGGAAGTCGTAGACATTTCGAAATGTCACTGCGCCCGCCGCTCTCGCAAACAGATTGTTTTGCTCCTGGGCTCGGTTAGTGCTAGGGCCTGCCAGTGAACAGAGCTCAGTCCCACAGATGGCATTCCACAGGGGGCCTCTTTTCCTACCCCCCCCCCCCCGCCCCAAGGTATCATTGGCAACAGGAAGAGGCTCCGGGCAAGATGAGAGATGAGCACATGATCAGAATCCAGGAGGACACGTGTTCTCCCCATCCCCACCCCTCTTGTTACACCCTCTTATGCGAGAAACTTCCCTGGTGGGAAGGCTGCAGGGAAAGCGATTGTCCCAGCACCTGGGGAAGACCAGCAAACTGGAGCACAGAGAGCCTTTGAGAGCAATTCACTGCACAGCTAGAGAGCAGGGGAGAGCCAGCGGTCCCAAGCTACTCCAGAATAGCCATGGTCTGGTCTACACACACCTTTCAGACCAGTACAACGATGCCAGTTAAATGTGTGGGCTTTTTACAAATACAGCGATACCAGGACAGCCGGGGACATCTGGCCTAGAGGTGCCTTACGCTGGAATAGTATATTCCCCTTCCCTTCTGGGCATAACCTACGCTGGGATAAGCACCTTTATACTGATCTAACAGCATCCGCACTACAGCTTGTGTGCAGACAAGCCGTGTCATAACTATAAAGAGAAGGATAACAACCCTCCTCTATAGAACTCTGTAAAATCCCTCCTGGCCAGAGGCACCAACATCCTTCTTTTAAGAACCTGATTGATTTTTCATTGTTTTAAGATCCAAGGGTTTTGGATCTGTGTTCACCTGGACTAACTGGGGAGGATATACGCTCAAGCCTACCCAGGAAAAGGGGTGTAAGGACTTTGGGGGGGAGGAATTAGTCTAAATCTGCCCAGGAAAGGGGGGGTTAGGGACTTGGGAAATATTTGGGGGAAGGCAGAGTTCCAAGTGGCTCTCCCCTAAGATTTGGAACACTCTTGGTGGTAGCAGCTTACTGTTAACCGAAGCTGGTAAATAAGCATGGGGGGTCTTTCATGTGGGTCCCCACATCTGTACCCTAAAGTTCAGAGTGGGGAAGGAACCCTGACAAGCCCTGCAGCAGCCTCCCAGGAGCATGAGCTCCAAGAACACTGCAGTGGGGCTGGAAACTCGCTCGTCTGCTCCGAGGATGTTCCAGAGCCCCCCCCACTGCCAGGCTAGTGCCAGCGCTGGCACGAACGGTGAGAGCACGAGCGCAGACCAGCCGCCAATGTTTCTACCAGCTTCCTTCGACAACGCTGCGGAAGAGCAGAGCAATCACTCGGAGGGACATTGCAGGTGCTAGACCAGCAGTGGGAGAATGGTCCAACATGCCCAGTGCAGAGACACCGAGGAGCATTGTAAGGACCCAGCTCCGGCAACGGAGAGATTGTCCCATGCATACAGCCCGTCACAGCCATACACCCCAGGCGTGGCCCAGGCACCGGCTGCGAGACCAGGGACAGGGTCTATAGCTCAGATCTACCTGGGCCAGGCTTGGCTTACAGCAGATTCTGCCCAGTGTGGGTAGAAAGGCCCTGGATTAGCCACCTCTAACCCCAGCCCGCAGTGCAGAGCCTTGGAGACGGACTTGCCCCAGAGGCCTGCTCCCAGCTGCAGAGCCTGGCCAATGCTCGGGCACGATGGCGGTAAGGCAGCAGAGCAGTCTGCTCAGGAACATTACTGCTGGCTGCACGGAGAAGCTGAAACGCTACGTGCAGTCGAGGCCCTGGAACCGTTTCCCAAGCTCAGAGAAGCAGGTCCCAGGTCAGCGCTGGCCCCACCCGCATGGCATCCCAACAACAATAAACGCGTTGAGTAGATCTCGAAGCACCTCACCGGCTTATTATCCCTGCTTTCACAGAGGTAGAGAGGCTGAGTGTCTGGCCCAAGTTCACAGAGGGGGGGCTGCGATGAAGGGGGGTTTTGAACCTGGGGTCTCCCACATTCCAGGCTAGTGCTCTAACCACTGAACTATCCCCAGCTACTCACCCTCCCTACCAGAGGCGCAAGTGCGAGTAGGGTGCACAGACAAGCAGCATCTGGTGGATTTGCTCAGGAAGATTTTTCCTTTTAAAAATCCAGCTTCACTCTTCTCCTGGGCAGACCCATCTGATCCTTTCCTTTGGCTGGGACCAGCCAGCATGGGAATCGGCACCATTAGGTGACAAAGGGTTCCACCTGACTAATTAGGCCTCTGCCTGTCCGTAGAGCAGATGACTGCAGAATCAGACCCCGGCAGCACCTGATCAAAGCCCTCCAGACATTAATAAAGCCGCACAAGTCCCTTTCTCTCCAGAACCAGCATTACCCCCATTTTACATTGGAGAATGGAGCCACAGAGACGACTGCCCCTGGTCACAGCACACTGGTGTCAGAGCCAGGAGTCAAACCAGCACACAGAACTGAGTTCGGATTCTAGCCGCTAGAGAGCTCTCCTTGCTGGGAATATGCAGCGGCCACAAGGTTTCCTGTATCCCATCAGGACACTGCTTGATCCCATTGGGAAAGTCAGTCCTTCCACGTCCCCACCAGCCCAAAGGCGCTCAGCACTGATCTAGTTGGTAGCAAGGAGGTGCTGCCTTCTGTTGCTAGACACCAACCGATGGGAAGAAGAATAGCGGAGGAGCTAGGCCCAGGGCTACCTGACAGCTCTACCATCTCCCAGCAGACTCCTAGCTGAGCCTGCAGATTAGCGGCCCAATCCCTTCAGGTGCAGGAGGCTCTAAATTCCCACTTGACTGCAGTGGGGGCTAAGGGTGCCGAGACCAGGGCTGGGAATCAGGCCGCGTCTACAGGAGGAACGTACGTCCCACACTCACCGACTCTCCAGCCAGCTCCTTGGGAGGGTGCCCCAGGTCCTGGAGCTGGAAGAGAGACAAGAGCATTAAGGAAGAGGAGCTCCAAGCAGCATGTGTCCAGCTGCACAGCACAGTGTGTGAGGGGATGGCTCAGGAAAGGCAAAGCCTTGCCTCTCAGTGGCTGCATCCTGGCCCAGCAGAGGTCAGGAGTGAGCTGGGTTGTCACCAACAGTGCTTCTGTGGCCTGAGTGACGTGAGTCTGGGCTCTCAGCCTGGTTCCTAGCGGACTGATGCTCTCAAAAGCCACCATCCCAGTTGACAGGCCAGGGACCCCTCAGCAGAGCCCACGGCTGGAAAGGGCGCGCAGGCCCCCAGAGATAGGATCTACAAGAGGCCAGCTGCTCACCTGCTGCATGAGATCCAACACCATTTCAAAGCGAGCTTTCTGCTCGGCGTCACTGTCCGTAGCCTGCTCAGCCTCGAACTGCTGGCAGATTTTACCCATGATGCTGTGCTGCTCCTGGTACTTTTCAAACTGCTCTTCAGGCAGGGTGTCACGGTGGCTGCGCAGCCACTCAGGGTACTAGGAGCAAAGGACATGTAGATATGGTGACCCTCGAGGCAGGGTCGGGGTCGTGCCACTCTGCCAGCTCCCAGCTGCTTACTTTTTCCGTGATCTCTTTGAGGGAGGGGTAGAGCACGTCCTTGGACAGGAGATTCTGCATGATGCTTTGCATGATGGGTAAGATATTCCCCTCACCGTCGCCCTCTTCCAGGCCCAGGCCATCCATGGCTTTTGTCAGCTGTTCCTCTGACATGTTGGAGTTCTGGGGAGGGAAACCAAACCCCACAAATGAGGAGATTTGCATCCACCACATCATAGGGGTCAGAAAGAGTGCAGGCAACCAGCCCGAGGACTAGAGCACAGAGAACGTCCCTGGGAGAGGGAGGAGCGCCCCCCTCCTGTGCCACCATCAATACAAGTGAACACTCTCCTGTGGTGCAGAAGCCAGACTGTTGTGCCCCAAACACCTCTGCAACCCGCTGCTTCCTCCTCTGGCAACTTTCAAGCTATTTCCCTTCAGGATCTCGTCCCCAGAGGAGTCAGGGTCTGGACCGGAAGTCACCTCATCTGAACTGGGTCAGAACACGACCAAGCTCCGGGAATCTCAGCGGATGCTTTACCTGTAAGTCGTTGGCATTCTTAGCCAAGCCGCTGAGCGTCTCTTTCAGACAGGAAGTGAACTCTTGTTGGGATGTCGTGTCACTTCCTGTGGAGATTGGGGGAGAGAGATGCTAGATCAGACAAATACCCTTGTTATTAAATTACGGCTCCAAGTTATTAGTGCTTCTATGTATGCAACAGAGAGAATTTCCAATAGCAGATGGGACTGCGGACCCAGACTAGCTTCGTAATAACAATACTTCGCTTTCTCTGCCGCTCTTTTAATCCACAGACCTCAGAGAGCTTCTCGAAAGGTGCCTCAAGATTATCACACCCAATTCTGCAGGCAGAGAGAGAGGACGTGGCTTACCCAGGTCACAGAGTGGAACAGATTCAGATTTTCAGTGATAGTCTTCTTGTCTCATAGAATATCAGGGTTGGAAGGGATCTCAGGAGGTCATCTAGTCCCACCCCCTGCTCAAAGCAGGAGTCACAGAGCAAGGCAGAAATGGGAGAACTAGAAATGGGAGACTCTCAGGGTGGTGCAGTGACCAAGAGACCATGGTGCCTTGCTGACCAGATGTTTGCTGCTCCTTGGAAACGAGGGCACATCTCTATACCCTCAGATCTGCAAGGCGGACTCTGGTCTCCCTGCACATCCAGAGCGAGTCGGAGTCTGAAGACCCTGACAGTCACTGGGAGGAGGCTTCTTGGGGCTGCGGACAACATGCTCAGCTCTCGGCAAACTCTCTTTTGCCCTTCAATTAGGAACGTGAAGAGGGCATGGGTCAGGGACAAGATTTATAGACAGAGGAAACCCAAACTCTCCTGCAGCCCGTGCTCCTCTGCGCCTGAGCCCACAGCCCAGATGTGATAGGAAGCTTTGTTTAAAGAAGACAGATTTGCTTTGCATGGGTTTTTTGCTCTCTTTAAATGCTTGTAAGGGCTGGTCTACTCTAGAAAAGTGACACCAGTATAACAGCGTTGGTTGGCAGTGATTTTGTACCCATCAACTTACACCAACACAATCCCTTTTTTTGCTGCTTTAGCTCAGTGGTTTGAGCATTGACCTGCTAAATCCAGGGTTGTGAGTTCAATCCTTGAGGGGGCCATTTAGGGATCCGGGGCAAAAATCTATCTGGGGATTGGTCCTGCTTTGAGCAGGGGTTTGGACTAGATGACCGCCTGAGGTCCCTTCCAACCCTGATAGTCTATGATCTGTATGGGTATGAGGTAAAGTGTACAATGCAAACTTTTGCTGGCATCACTGTGGCCCACACAACAGTGCTGGCAAAAGCATCTAGGTAGACAGTCGTGCTGATGGTGGAATAATCTATACCATGAAAAGCACAGGTTTGCCAGAACAAGTGGCATCCACACTAGGAGCGCTTTGCCAGTGCAGCTATGCTAGTGTAGACCTAGCCAAATTAAAGTGGTAAAAGTTTTCTAGTGCAGCTATGCCCTAAGCTTTTAGCAGCTGTGTAAGGCTTCCAAGTGAACAAACTGCATCTCAGTATTGTGTGCCATGACTGCATGTCTTCTACTACAATTATTCCTGGTCCTCTCTGCCATGACAGCCAGCCAGCATCACCAAGTGAAGTAGCAGTGGTTTGATTTTTTTTTAATGCTCCATTTTAATACCTTGCTCTCCTGGTGATCAGAAGGAATTGGGCTTAGAAGCACACCTTAGGGACAGATTCAAACAGATTCTTTGTTGCATGGGTAGGTAATCTGAGTTTGCACAATAAAAGAAGGTATCTGTAAGTCGCTCTTTAAAGAGGGAATCTCAGTCACAGAAATCACGGGGCTGGGTTACACAGGCCAGTCAATGAAACTGACAGCTGGCAAATCCAAAACTGATTAAAGGAAACTTTTTTTCCACGTGAGCCCTGGATACTTGGTAGCAGTGAGTTTCACCGGCTACCATCGATGCCAAGAGTTTAGAGAGAATCAGAGAGGATATACTTTTATACGGATAATGAGTATAGCCAGTGTTAGTCTAGTAAATATTAAAAATAACATTTTGCAAGGGCTATTCACCCTCTGCACAAGCCAGCCACTGACTGTTGGGCTCAGGAGCTAGCTGTGCATGGGACAGGCTGTCCCATACTTGCTAGATTTCTTGCACCTTCCTCTGAAGCAGCTGATACCAACCACTGTTGGAAACAAACACTGCACCTGATGGCCCCCAGGTCGGGCCACTCCCATGTTCCTAACCCAAGGCCCCAGACTGTCCCTTGGTTTCATATATTTCACTCTGCAGAAAAACTGGTGCAAGTTTGGCCCCTCAATGGCAGCCTGACGGGTCAAGGGCTGATGGGGTCATGGAGCCAGAACTCTCCTCTTCCCATTCTGGTCAGGGTGGATGTACCTTAGCACATGAGATGCTTGAGCAGCCACTGCCTGTGCTGGACGATCAATACTACAGTAAGCTTTACAAAGCTCTCCTGAAACCCGTCATCTGATGGTCTCACAGCCCACCAAATAGGAGTTAAGCCCCTCAACACCATGGAGAGGTAGCAAGGTATCACAAGGAGAAGCAACTGTCCTGTGGCCACCCAACGAGCCAGTGACAGAAACCAGGAGTCCTGACTCCCAGGCCTCTGTGCTAACGCACTGGGCAGCTAACTCCCCTAATGTTAAATCCAGGTAGCTCCCCCTCCGGCAGAATCAATGCCACACAAAGGGTAACAGTGCCAAATCCGCTCCTCACCAACTCTGCCGGCTGCTTCTGACAGCTTCTGGAACTGCTCCACCAGGTGGGGTTCTTCCTCAGCCAGCTCCTTCATGGCCTTCTCAAACTCCGCCGTGGCCTGCGACGCCAGCTCGCTGTCAAACAGGTCCTGGAAGAACTTCTCCTGGGAGGCAAAGAGGGAGTGCTGGAAGGAAGCAAGCAAACCATGGTATCACAGAGCTCTGTGCCCCACTCAGAACAAAATCTTCCCACAGGGACCATGAGATGCACATGGGTGTTCCCTGGGCAACTGGACAGGACCAAAGCCCAGGAAGGACCACAGGCCAATTCCAGGGCTGATCCAAGTTTGCCAAGTCTGTGAAACGGAGCTGAGTCTCCTGAGAACAGGATCCTGCACAATTGCCGTTCTGCTCCCAGAAATGGGGAACACAAAGATACAGCAAGAACAAAGACTTGTAAAAACAGAATAAATCAAAGCATTCAAAGTGTTCGGGCTGGGTTCAAATTTGAGGTAGAGATTCTGACCTTTCTACAGGCAGGGAAGTTCACGCCTAGAGGGGATGTGACTTGCCTGTGCTCATGTAACCCACATGCCTCTTGGGTGTGGTGTTTTGTCCAATGTAGTGGCACCGAGACCACTTGGAGAGAGATTATGAGTCTTCTCTACAGCCTTAGCTAACAGCCATATGCCTTTTAGCTCATGCAGCAGAGGTTCAAGCATTTAGCTCCAGATATCCCAGGTTCGATTCTGTCCGTCGACGACCGGGATCTGTCCGGGTTACACTCACACAGCAAGTCAGTGACAGACCCAGAAATCAAAGCCAGGAGTTCTGACTCCCAGATCCAGCTCTAGTCATCAAAACCCCCTCCAAACACATGGTTCCCACTAGAGCTGTATCCGGGTAAGTCACAACAATCAGAAACAGTGACCTTTGCAACGAATGGTCCCAGACTAGCCCAATCCCCACCACCTCCACCCACTAGGTTTGCCCTTCCAGCTACAGAGCTGGACTGAACAGATGCCACTTCCACTGTGTCCTGACCAAGCCACAGGAAGCGTGAATTCCAGAGACAAAGGGCTGGACCCCGAACAACTCTGCCACATGGCTCCTAAGGCCTGAGTCTGTGGACAGGCAGCAAGAACATTCTGGCCAATCACAACTGCAGTGACAGGGATCAAGGACAGGCAGTTCCTGAGACAGCAGAGTGCCTAGCCACATGACCAACCCACTCTACTCATCCCCAAGAGAGACCAGCAGTCAAAGCTACAGCCCTGATTAGCCAGCATATTTGGGAGGAAGGCTTGGTGGGAGGGGCTGTGGGGGGAGAATGGGACGCCAAGAATCCCCAGACAAGAGCCCTGCCCACAAGAGGAAGGGACTCTACCAGATCTGTAAAGCAAGGGGAACTTCTCCCCAAACCCTCTCCACCCTGCACTCAGATGGACTTTCCGAGCTCATACTTGGGCTGCATCGCCTGGCAACTTCTCAGAACTGCAGGCATCCCCAGCTCCAGCAGCAGGGGGTGGCGGTGGGACTGGTTTGGTCTTCTCAAAATCACCGAGTGCACCTTAAAGACAGAAGCAGGGAGAGTTCACTTGAGTGGCTATAGATTCATAGATTCTAGGACTGGAAGGGACCTTGAGAGGTCATCGAGTCCAGTCCCCTGCCCTCATGGCAGGACCAAATACTGTCTAGACCATCCCTGATAGACATTTATCTAACCTACTCTTAAATATCTCCAGAGATGGAGATTCCACAACCTCCCTAGGCAATTTATTTGCAGGCCCCAGAAGAGGGGGAGACAGGAGGGCTTACACGAAGCCTGATTTCTGTTTGAACCAAGCTGTGCGTCATGAGGCTGGCACCAGAAAACCTCAAAGGAAATCGGTCAGAAACTCACGATGAACCAGAAGTCCACCTGACTGGTTTGCATCGATATTCAAACTGAGAGGCGCGCAGAACATCAACAAGGAGCACAAAGAACGAGAAGGAAGGCTCCAGTCCTGAAAGCATGTTTAGCTTCACCACTGGCTACTGACTTGACCAAAAGGGGAGCAGGACTATGAACGAAGTCACCAGATATTCAGTGTTCGCAGAACTGGGCCCGAAATTCTTAGTATTCATTCAGTTTAGCGATCGGAGATGTTACTACCTAGTTGAGAAAACTTTCTAGTACTATTCTGTAGTGCGACAGTGTCCCTTTAAGGATTCAGATTCCTGTAACATAGCAATCTTTAAATCAGGATTTGTGGACTTCAACAGCTGAGTCAAGGGAGAGAATTATTTCAGGAGTGGGTGGGTCAGCTTTTGTGGCCTGCATCTTGCGGGAGGTCAGACTAGATGATCATAATGG
Organism: Mauremys mutica; assembly: GCF_020497125.1. Lineage (NCBI taxonomy): Eukaryota > Metazoa > Chordata > Testudines > Geoemydidae > Mauremys > Mauremys mutica. The sequence continues at coordinate 20,196,451 of NC_059088.1, read as the reverse complement.
TCCCTTCTGATCTTAAGTTCTATGATTCTATGATTCTAATCTGGGTCCAATCTTAGAGCTTGTTGCAAACGTAAGGAAAGTTAGTGAATTGACATTTACAGTGTGATCCCTGCTGACTAAGAATTACCCACATCCTACCATTTGTTACCTTGTTTCCCCCACCACAAATTGCCTGTTTGTCTCCTCCATACTCTATGCCGGGGTCGGCAACCTTTCAGAAGCGGTGTGCCAAGTCTTCATTTATTCACTCTAATTTAAGGTTTCACGTGCCGGTAATACATTTTAGCGATTTTTTAAAAAGGTCTCTCTCTATAAGTCTATATATTATATAACTAAACTAGTCTTGTATTGTAAAATAAACAAGTTTTTCAAAATGTTTAAGAAGCTTCATTTAAAATTAAATGAAAATGTTGATCTTACATCACCGGCCCACTCAGCCCGCTGCTGGTCTGGGGTTCTGTTCACCTAGGCCGGCAGCGGGCTGAGCGAGGCCTGCGGCCGGGACCCCAGCTGGCAAGGGTCCATCAGCCAGAACCCCAGATCAGCAGTGGGCTGTGCGGGGCCAGCAGCCAGGACCCAGAGGGCTGGGGGCGGGCTGGAGTCAGGGCTGGAGGTGTCAGGGCAGAGGGGGGCTAGGTATGGGTGGGGGTGCCAGAGTCAGGGCTAGGGTGGGGGGGGGATGAAGGAGTCAAGCAGAGGGCTGGGTGTGTATGAGGGAGGTACAGGGCAGGGGCCTGGGGGGTGTGCAGGGCTCAGGGCAGAGGGCATGGGGTGTGTGTGTGTGGGGTCAGGGATCAGGGGAGAGGGCTGGGTGACTGCCCCCCTAAGAACTTCCAACCCCGCTGCTCCTTGTCCCTTGACTACCCTCCTCCTGGGACCCCTGCCCCCAACTGCCCCCCAGGACTCCACCCCCTATCTAAGCCTCCCTGTTCCTTGTCCCCGGACTGGACCCTACCCCCTACCTGTCTCCTGACTGTCCCGACCCTTATCCACACCCCTATCCCCAAACAGACCCCCAGGACTCCCATGCCCCATCCAACCGCTCCCCGCCCCCTGACAGGACCCCCAGAACTCCCGACCCATCCAACCCCCCCACTCCCTGCCTGTCCCAACCCCTCTCCACACCCCTGCCTCCTGACAGGACCCCCAGATCTCCCAACTCATACAACCCCCCCCAGCTCCTTGTCCCCTGACCACCCCCCTCCAGAGACCCCCCACCCTAACTGCCCCCCCCCCACCAGGACCCTCCTTGCTCCCGGTCCCCTGACTGCCCTGACCTCTATCCACCCCCTGCCCCCTCACAAACCCAGGGACTCCCAGGCCCCATCCAACCCCCCCTGCTCCCTGACTGCCCCCTCCAGAGACCCCCGCCCCTAGCCACTCACCCCCGGGATCCCACCCCCGCATCCAACACTCCCTGTCCCCTGACTGCCCCCACCCCATATCCAACCCCCGCAGCACTGAGCCCCTTACCATGAGGCTCCATGCAGAGCCAGACACGCTGCCCCGCGGGAGAACACAGCCCCGGCCCTCAGAGCGCTGTGCACAGCGGCGGCAGAGCTCCAGTTGAGCAGGGAGCGTGTCTGCCTCCCCGCGGATCCAAATGCTGCCCCGCAGGAGCGCACAGCCCCAACCCCCCGAGCGCTGCGCACGGCAGCAGGGCTCCAGGGGAGGGGAGAAGGCGGGGAGGGGCCAGCAGCTTGTTGTGCTCCGCCCGGCGCTCCGGTCCAGGAGCGCGGACCCCGCGGCTTGCCGTGCCCGGAGAGTGGGGCCATTTGCCCACCCCGTGCGCACGGCTATGCTTCCGCTCCCTGCCCCCCCGGGGGGAGCAGAGGGCAGAGGAGAGCGGGCCAGGCTGGGCAGGATTTTTAATGGCATGCTGGAGTCCCGGCAGGCTCCAGCGTGCCATTAAAAATTGGCTCGCATGCCGTCTTTGGCACGCTTGCCATAGGTTGCCGACCCCTGCTCTATGCCTTGGCTTTTGGGTGTAAGCTCTGTGGGGCTGGGGCTGCCATTTCTTATACACGGCACCTAGGACAATGGGGCTCGGTCTGGTTAGCCTCTGGGCCCTACTGCAATATAAGATAAACCACCCCCACCAAGGCCAACAATAAAGATCAGTTCATCCACTGAAATGCCACTGCCTCTGGGGTGAAGCTTGGCAGCTGTTTAACAGCCACATAAATAAATTTAAGACAACTGAGGGACAAAATATCTTGTATCTAAATGAAGCCACAAGGAAATCTGAGCTGACACACTGTAATCATCTAAGCGGCAACTCAGCCCCAATAGAGTTAATGGCCAGGCTCCTGTGAAAAACAAGCCCAGATGGCTGGGAACTTTCACCTCTCTTCCAGAGGTCACATCCCTCTGACCAGCACGTCCCAACCCTTGCACTGGGTGTGGAAGAACTGGGAAGAGGGTCACCCACTGAATCTTCCCTGAAGTCTCCCAAACTCAGTTAGTGACCAAGGCCAATCTGGCAGCTGGAGAGAGCCAAGAAAGAGGGTCAAAGACCAGCTGTTGGCAACAGACCCTCCTAGTCAGCTGAGAGCTCCTACCCCGGACTGATACCATGGCACAGGCCAGGCTCCGACAGCCCTGAGGAATCACTGTTATTTCTACCCCAATAGCCCCCAGTTAGGGGGCAGGGCCCCAATTCACCCCATCACATGGCCCTTGTTATGTCCAAGTTAAAGGCTATTTACCAGTTTTACAGACCTTCCCCCCCCCGGATCTCAGCTTTGGCTGTTTTAGCTGATAGGCCCCCCCCACCCCCGGCAGCCCCCCTGAAATCCCAGCCCCAGGCCAAGGAGCGTCCCTGGGGCAATGAAGGGCGCAGCAGGGGGCCCACCCCAGCCTCACCGGCTCCTCCAGCCGCTGCCGGAGGAGGGGGGGGGGTTGAGCCCCCTGGGCCTTGCTGGCTGCGAGCACAAGCGAGGCGGGGAGTCTCACGGGACCCCCAAGGCCCCTGCGGACACCTCCCCGTCCTGCGACGGGGTCCCCAAAGGAGGGAAGCCCCCGCGCCCCATGTGACCCCACCAGGCCTGGCCTGGACCCCCGCCAGGATCCCGGCCCCGGCCCCCTTACTGTCCAGCAGCTCGTCCAGCTCCCGGTCCGGGCCTCCCTGCCCGGCCCCCGCCGCCGCCATCTTCCGCTGCCGCCGCCTGGCCCGCCCCGGCCCGCCTCCTGCCGGCGCGGGGCGGAGCTGATCGGCCCGGTCCGGATCGGATCCACCCTGTGGGGCGGGCCCGGCCGCCGCCGTCAGCTTTAAAGGGCTGAGGCCGGAGTCGCTTCAGCGCTGCGCAGCGCCTGCCGCCATAGACGCCTCCTGCTCTGGCCTGGCCTCCCCATCTGCTCCCGCCCGGGGCCACCCCCCCTCGGCCTGGTCCCCCCCATCTACTCCCGCCCGGGGCCACCACCCCTCGGCCTGGTCCCTCCCGCCCGGGCCTGGTCCCCCCCATCTACTCCCGCCCGGGCCAGGCCCCCTTCGTATACTCCTGCCTGGGCCAGCCCCCCCGCCTGGCCCCCCTTATCTACCCCTGTCAGGGCCACCCCCCAACCTAGGCCTGGTACCGCCCACCCGCCTCCACAAGGACCTAGCGCTCCCTAACTGCCCCTGCCAGGGCCTGGCCCCCTTATGGCCTGGCCACCTTCACCTGCCCCCTCTTATGGCCTGGCCCCCCTGATCAGGCCTGGCACTCTCCTGCCAGGGTCTCAGACCCCCTAACTGCCCCTTAGGGCCTGGCACCCCCCTTAGGGCCTGGCATTCCCTATCCCCCCCTTTAGAGCCTGGCACCCCCCCACCTGCCCCCTTAGGGCCTGGCACCCGCCCCCACACACCCCGCCCCTGGCCTGGCACCCTCCTCCTCCTCTTGCCAGGGTCAGGCACAGAACCTGCCCCCACCAGCAGGGCCTGACAACAAGGGGACAACTCGAATTTTCCTACGGATCGTGCCCTGCCATTATGCCAGCCAGCTCCAGTCAGGGGGCAGGGAGGGTCTGCCCTCCCCCACTCCCGCGTTTGCCCCTGCCTGACACTGGAGTTTTCATCCCTTGCCCCCCACTGCCTGTTTCACTAGCCCATGGCTCTGGGGCTGGTACTGACCCTCCTGCCCCCTTCCAGCAGAGGGCATTGTGGCTCTGGGCGCCCCGTGTCCTCTGCCAGCTGGAGCCCAGGGGCACCATAGTGATGCCCCTGACACCTCTGCATCTAGTGGGTTTGGAGGAGGGGGTGGGAGCTAAGTCCCCTCATGAACGGTGCTGCTGGGCTCAGGAACAAGAAGCTCCTGCCATTTGGCTCTTTAGAGTTTCTATAAAAAGTGTGTTTATTCTGCTCAGAGCTGTTCAGCAAAGGGGCAGCGCATGTGAGGCCTCCCGTCACACCCGGCCTGCAGGGTGCCTCCCTTACCACTGCAGGACCCCCCATGTCCTTCCCGAAGAACGGGCTCTGTGTCCTAGCAGTGACTGTCACCTGCACTATGCTCTTATCATTTTGGGTCTCAGGCTCAGCCCCTGCTTTGCTTGGGTGCCCAGAGGCCCTACTGAGGTCAGTGGGACCGGAGCAGTGGGTATGTGAGCCATGTGGGATTGGGCCTGCTCTTTATTCAATGTAATTTACAGACCGATCCCTGCCCCCTACTCCAACCCCACTCCAGGGCTCCCTGCAGGATTGGGGCCTTCAATTGGAAGCTCCCAGTGACAAGGACTTTGGGTGAAAACCTCCATCAGGCAGGCACATCAGCTCCCACTGCAGGTAGTGGGAATGACGTGTCCAAAATGCAGCCACCGCTGAGGTGGAGGGCAGCAGACAGGTGCACAACAGTTGGGGACATTTATGTGAAGGATCCTGGGGGAAACCATGTGAAACGTGCCCTGGATGCTTCACATGTGGAACAGACAAAACCCTGGTGTTTAAGGACTCACTTAAAGGATCCCTGGTGCCCCACTTCCCTCATTTAAAGGGACTCTCCCTCTCTGCTGTGTGTAGCACCGAGACATTTAAACCTCCCCCTTCAGGATATGTCTGCACTGGTGCTGGAGGGGTAATTTCCAGCTCAGCAAGTCATACCCACACTAGCTCCAGGCTCACCCGCGCTAGCTCTGGTCATGCTAGCATGCTAAAAACAGCAGTGTAGCCACTGCCGTGAGAGCAGCAGGACTGTGTAGCTGCCTGAATATGCAGGGCCGGTGCAAGGATGTTTCTCGCCCTAGGCGAAACTTCCACCTTGCGCCCTCCCCCGTCCCTGAGCCCCCACCCTGAGGCGCTCCCCCCTGCCCTGAGGTGCGCCCCCTGCGGCAGCTCCCCATCCGCCCCTCTGCCCTGAAGCACCCCCGTGCCCCAGCTCACCCCTGCTCCGCCTCTACCCCAGCACCCCGTCACTGATTCACTTCTCCCGCCTCCCAGGCTTGTGGCGCCAATCAGCTTAGGTGCTGCAAGCCTGGGAGACGGGAGAAGTGAAGCAGCGATGGGGTGCTCGGGGGGAGGAGGCGGAGCAGGGGTGAGCTGGGGCAAGGGGTTCCCCCGCGTGCCGCCCCCCCCACTTGCAGCAGGCAGCCCTCCCCGCGTCCCCCTGCCCCAGCTCCCTCCGCCTAAATGCCAGCGGTGACCGGGGCGGCCGAAGATCCGGCCACCGCAGTCACTGCCAAAGAAAATGCCGCCCCCCAAATCCTAGCGCCCTAGGTGACCGCCTAGGTCGCCTAATAGGTTGCACCGGCCCTGTGAATATGTATCTAAGGTTTCAGATGGGGTAACTGGGGCAGCTGTCTTGTACCACTCTCACACCACCATGACTACACTTCTGTGTTTAGCTCAATCAGCGCTAGTGTAGGTATGATTCCCCAGGCTGGAAATGACATTGCTAGTTGCCGTGTAGACATATCCTCAGGTTGGCATAAGGGCCCAAATCCTCAAAGGCATTTAGGCTCCTAACTTCCATTGAAATTGGTGGGAGTAAGTACCCACATACCCTTGTGGATCTGGGCCAAGGGGATAAGGAGCATTTTGTGAAGAGGCATTGGTGGGAGCATCCACTAGGTGGCACCAGAGCTCTTTGAACCCACATGAACAGCAAAGCTAGTGGCACTTCCAGGCTTCTTCATAGAGGATGCACTTGGTGCTGGATTGTCAGCCAGAGCGGCTCACCCAGAGATCCCCACTAGAGGGGGCTGCGAAGCTCGGGGCCTAGTGTCATGGTTTGCACCAGATCTCTGCAGGGGGACTGGGATCCCGCGCGTCCCACCCTAGGGTTGCCAACAGACAGTCCCTTATTACAAGGGACATCCCTTATTTTTTCATCTCTGTACAACAAGATTGGGAGTTACTGAGCGCTGCAAAAAGCAGCAAGAAATACCCCTAGAGAACGTAGGTGAATACTGCTTATTATTAATAATAATACAATGATCATGATAATAATACTATTGAGAGGAGGGATGGGGTTGGAGTGCTAAGAAAACAGTTCCTTACTTTTGAAACACAATGATGGCAACCCAATGCAGGACCCGCTGCCATCATAGGACGGTTGCATGATTGGAACGGTTTAAAGCCAGCGTTCACAAACACAGAGTTATGGTTCTCCCGGGAAGGAGAAGAGACGTAGACAGGAGTTGCTGTTTTGTTAGTTCCATTGTACCAGCACTTCAGGAACTCTGCTCCGATGCGCAGAACGCCAGTCCTGCCCAAGCACTGAACGCCTCCTACACGATTCTCCTTGATAGCACGACTGTCCTCCCCAAGCGCGATCCTCGAAGCGTTGGCCCAGAACTCAGGCAGGCCGAGGATCGGCAGGTATTCATGATTCAAGCTGAAATCATTGGCGATCTTCTGCTCAACTTTCTTCACTCCTGGCAGGACCCAGGGCTGCCCCTCATCTGTGCAATAGACACCCAGCCCCAGGTTGACTTTCCGCGGGTCCCCGTCCTCCCGGAAGCCAGCTGTGAGCTGGAACATGGCAATGGGCGGGGTCCGCAGGACAGAGACAAAGACGGAGCTGGCAGCCATGGCTCCGTGCTGCTGTGGCACCGGTTTACAGAGGCTACTGCTCAGAGGAGACTCTCACCTTCACCAGCACGATTGAATAGGACAATTGGAAAAAGGCAAATATAGTACCCATCTTTAAAAAAGGGAAGAAGGAGAACCTGAGAAACTACAGCCTCACCTCAGTCCCTAGAAAAATCATGGAGCAGGTCCTCAAAGAAACCATTTTGAAGCACTTGGAAGAGAGGAAGGTGATCAGGAACAGTCAACATGGATTCACCAAGGGCAAGTCATGCCTGACCAACCTGATTGCCTTCTATGATGAGATAACCAGCTCTATGGATATGGGGAAAGCGGTGGATGTGATATATCTTGACTTTAGCAAAGCTTTTCATACAGTCTCCCACAGTATTCTTGCCAGAAAGTTAAAGAAGTATGGATTGGATGAATGGACTATAAGGTGGATAGAAAGATGGCTAACTTGTCGGGCTCAACGGGTAGTGATCAATGGCTCAGTGTCTAGTTGGCAGCTGGTATCAAGCGGAGTGCCCCAAGGGTCTGTCCTGGGGCCGGTTTTGTTCAACATCTTTATTAATGATCTGGATGATGGGATGGATTGCACCCTCAGCAAGTTCGCAGATGACACTAAACTGTGGGAGAGGTAGATATGCTGGAGGGTAGGGATAGGGTCCAGAGTGACCTAGACAAATTGGAGGATTGGGCCAAAAGAAATCTAATGACGTTCAACAAGGACAAGTGCAGAGTCCTGCACTTAGGATGGAGGAATCCCATGCACTGCTACAGGCTGTGGACCAACTGGCTAAGCACCAGTTCTGCAGAAAAGGACCTGGGGATTACAGTGGATGAGAAGCTGGATATGAGTCAGCAGTGTGCCCTGGTTGCCAAGAAAGTTAATGGCACATTGGACTGCATTAGTAGGAGCATTGCCAGCAGATTGAGGGAAGTGATTACTCCCCTCTATTCGGCACTGGTGAGGCCACATCTGGAGTATTGCTTCCAGTTTTGGGCCTCCACTACAGAAGGGATGTGGACAAACTGGAGCAAGTCCAGCGGAGGGCAACTAAAATGATCGGGGTCTGGGGCACATGACTTACGAGGAGAAGCTGAGGGAACTGGGGTTATTTAGTCTGCAGAAGAGATGAGTGAGGGGGGATTTGATAGCTGCTTTCAACTACCTGAAGGGGGGTTCCAAAGAGGATGGAGCTCGGCTGTTCTCAGTGTTGGCAGATGACAGAACAAGAAGCAGTGGTCTCAAGTTGCAGTGGGGGAGGTGTAGGTTGGATATTAGGAAACACTATTTCCCTAGGAGGGTGGTGAAGCACTGGAATGGGTTACCTAGGGAGGTGGTGAAATCTCCTTCCTTAGAGGTTTTTAAGGCCCGGCTTGACAAAGCCCTGGCTGGGATGATTTAGTTGGTGTTGGTCCTGCTTTGAGCAGGGGGTTGGACTAGATCCCTCCTGAGGTCTCTTCCAACCCTAATCTTCTGTGATTCTATGAATAGTGGGAGCAGGTAAAATGTACTTTGTTGCAGGCATGATTGGGTGGGCAAAAAACCCAGACTGCCATAATTTGCAGGAAAACAAACTGCAAGGTTACCTACACCCCCTGGTTAAGCTGCCCTTATTGTCGATCACTTAGTTTGAGCCTCTTTTTAAAATTTATTTCTATCAAAAACCTAGTGCTGCGAGCAGTTTTTCCATTAAATGTTTTTCAAAAGCAATAATAATCCTGACATATAAATAACTTGACTGGTATGTTTCAAAGTTCTAAAACAAGTATTTAAGTGGTGTAAGAACTCCAGTTTTTTTAAAACAACTTTCTTTTTTTGATAATTAATAAAAAATCTGCACATTTTAAGGCAAAATTGTGGCGTAATTTGTTTTGACGTCCTGTGTGATAGACACACAACAGCAGTTTGTCATAAATTTAATTTCAGCAATGTAAAGCAAGGTTTTCTTTTCTTTTTTTTTTAAATAAAGGTTTTAATTCTTAAACTTAAGACAGGAATAGAAAGAGATTTGATGTCTATTACAACAGGAGTTAAAGTATTTTTACATGGTTTAAGCAAGATTTGTTTTATTCATTTAGTAGTAAAAATTGTGTCTGACTTCTATTTAGATACATAATATATTAACCGATTGTTGCTGGTTTTTGTTCGTTAGTAGCATGGGGATATCTGTCTCTCTTGCAGGGTTTGTGGGATGTAAGGCTTTTGCAGGTGGAGATGGCTTAAAAACGTAAGAAACAATGCAGGAGCGGGTGGGAATGGGATAAAAAAATAGTCCCACGCAGGGCTCTACTCTCATTCTCTAGCAGACCTGCCAAGGCTTCCCAAACCGACAGGAGCTTTTTGCAGCCAGGAAACCTTTCTTTCAAAAGCTCCCAACAAGCAAGATGCAGGAAGGAAATTTCCAAAACGCTATTTGAATAGAAGGGGATAAAGTAGGTGTGTGTGTTTGGGAGGGGGCTGATTTAAGGGGGAGGGAGTGGGGCCAGTAACATAAATTTACTCCAGGAAAAAAAACCCCAAGCATCAGTTAATTATTTGCACAGACTGTGCAGTTACAGCATCTGGATGTTGAAGCAGGAATACAAAGCTGTTTTCTGTGCATGGAATAGACGGATACTCCAGCTACTCACTCACTCCGCATTTTTCCAGATCCGATAACATCTGGGATTCAAAGCAACACTTCTGTCTGTGCAAACTGGTTTATTCTCACGTCTCCTTCATTTTCACGCCTAGTACAATATTATGGTATATTGCATGGCCTATCATCGATCTCTGTCCACTTCACTGTTTCAACCCTCTGCTCCTATTCTGCCTTCAGCGGTTTTACCATGGCCTACATGATCTTAACAGGTTTCCAAGGCTAAGCAGGGTTGGTCAAGCCTGGTCAATGTTTAGATGGGAAACGTCCAAATCTAATCACAGGTGCTACAGGAAATGGTGCTGGGAATTCAGAAGGGGGCGCTCTTCCTTTTGAGTCATGCTGAGCCAATGCCTGGGTATGGTGTTCTAGGTGCTGTGCTAATGAAGGTGCCCTGTGTCAGATGAGAGATTTAAGGCCCTCACAACTTGTGGTCACTAAAAAGCCCAGGGCTCTTTGCACAGGAGGAAGAAGGTCGTTACCTGGAGCTGAGGAAATAATTTATCACCTGAATTTTGCCTTTGATTCAGGTTGTGAATTGTCAGCAGCTGGAATGTGAAATGCACAAATCCCTCCTGGCGATCAGGGCAACTTCTCTCCAAGGTATTTGTGACACAGCAGGTTTGTGTCCATGTCGTTCAGATGCCAAGGAAGGAAAAAATTCTCATGCCAGGTCACTGACTAGGAGTGTGATGAGTCTGCGATGATTTATACTGGGTGTGTGTTCAGCAGCGCTCCCTTCAGCCAGGTCCTCATGCTCAGACCACCCCAGCCCCTTTGCCTGACCAGGCAGGATGATAGCCCCAGATACCGATGCCCTGCCCTAACAGCAGCCGCGACCCACACCTGGGGAGATGGGGGACCAGACATTCTGGAAAGTCCCCCCAAAGTGTCCTCTCTGCACCAATAATTTAAATGCCCAGCCCCAAACCCTGCTCCTTGCCCATGTCCCCCCACATAGGGCAGCTGGCCAGGGATCAGCTCCAAACCGGACCCTTTATTATTCATAGAGCCCCATAGCTGGGCATGTCATTTGGCAGATGGATGTCTGAGTTACCCCTTCCTGCGCTTGGGGCAGGGACAAAAGGATGGGAAAGGGGGCTTTAAATTGCGTTCTGGATCTGGGCAGGACCCAGGGATGAATTAGAGCAGCCTGCAGGTCATTTAGGAATTAAAAAAAAAGGCCCAGCTTGACAAAGCCCTGGCTGCACCCAAGGGAACCCATCACACCAGGCCACTGTGGGGAGCCCAGGACCTTCCACCTACCTTGGGTGGTGGGGCAGAGTGCCCAAGAGCAGCCCCAGGCCAGTGATCCTGCCCCCCCGGGGCAGGTCACCCAAGGCAGATGGAGGATCCAGGGCTCCCTAGAGTGGCCTGGTTTCCCTTAGCAGCTCTTACCACGGCCAAGCTCTGGCTTCTGGCCCGGCCAGGGAGCAGGACCTCGGAGGAAGAGGCGGAGCAGGAGGCGGGGCCTCAGGGGAAGAGGTGGGGCAGAGGGTGTGGTCACAGAGAGGGTGGGGCTCCTGCATGTGTCCCGCTTTTGCCTTTTGAAAAGATGCTCACCCTAGCAACCACAGCGGGGTGGGACAACAGAGCCGCCGGACACGGCACAACTGGAGCATGGGACCTTGCTGCCTCCAGACAGCAGAGTGCCGGAACTGCCAACGATCACAATTTTATCGCAACTTCAGCACTTTCATGTGGGGTTTTACCTGCCTCATGAAAACATGATGAAAGGTGCCAACTGGTGAATTTTCCCTTATTCAAGATGGCCGCCATCTCCCATTTCTGTCAACGCAGCTGAAGCCAGCAAGATGCGGCCACTGCCCTGCAGCTATCTGCAAGGGGCATGATGCGTCCCTTAATAAAGATGGCTGACACATTCCACTGTATTTGATTAGACTGAAGCCACGCCCACAGGCAACCACCCTTGCTTCAATTTAAGCCCATTCCTTCTTGTCCTATCCCCAGAGGTTAACAAGAACAATTTTTCTCCCTCCTCCTTGTAACAACCTTTTATGTACTTGAAAACTGTTATCATGTCCCCCCTCAGTCTTCTCTTCTCCAGACTAAACAAACCCAATTTTTTCAATTTTCCCTCCTAGGTCATGTTTCCTAGACCTTTAATCATTATTGTTACTCTTCTCTGGGCTTTCTCCAGTTTGTCCACATCTTTCCTGAAACGCGGCACCCAGAACTGGACACAATACTCCAGTTCAGGCCTAATCAGCACAGAGTAGAGCGAAAGAATTACTTCTTGTGTCATCCTTACAACACTCCTGCTAATACATCCCAGAATGATGTCTGCTTTTTTTACAGCAGTGTTACACTGCTGACTCATATTTAGCTTGTGATCCACTATGACTCCCACATTCCTTTCTGCAGTACTCCCACCTAGGCAGCCATTCCCCATTTTGTATGTGTGGAACTGATTGTTCATAAGAATGACCATACTGGATCAGACCAAAGGGCCATCTAGTCCAGAATCCTGTCTTCGGACAGTGGGAGGGAATGAACAGAACAGGTAGTCATCAAGTGATCCATCCTGTTGCCCATTCCCAGCTTCTGGCAAACAGAGGCTAGGGACACCATCCCTGTCCATCCTGGCTAATAGCCGTTGATGGACTTATCCTCCATGAATTTATCTAGTTCTTTTTTGAACCCTGCTATAGTCTTGGTCTTCACAACACCCTCTGGCAAAGAGTTCCACAGATTGACGGGGCATTGTGTGAAGAAAAAACTTCCTTTTGTTTGTTTTAAACCTGCTGCCTATTAATTTCATTTGGTGACCCCTAGTTCTTGTGTCATGAGAAGAAGTAAATAATACTTCCTTATTTACTTTCTCTAGACCAGTCATGATTTTATAGACCTCCATCATATCCCCTCTTAGTTTTCTCTTTTTCGAGCTGAAAAGTCCCAATCTTATGAATCTCTTCTCATACGGAAGCTGTTCCATACCCCTAATCATTTTTGTTGCCCTTTTCTGAATCTTTTCCAATTCCAATATATCTTTTTTGAGATGGGGCGACCACATCTGCACGCAGTATTCAAGATGTGGGTGACCATGGATTTATAGAGAGGCAATATAATATTTTCTGTCTTATTATCTACCCCTTTCTTAATGATTCCCAACATTCTTTTAGCTTTTTTGACTGTCGCTGCATATTAAGTGGATGTTTTCAGAGAACTATCCACAATGGCTCCAAAATCTCTTTCTTGAGTGGTAAACCTGACACACTTTAATGGATTAAAAGCTGGCTAACTGGTAGGTTTCAAAATGTAACTGTAAATGGGGAATCATCAAACAGGTGTGTTTCCTGTGGTGTCTGCAGGGATTGGATCTTGGCCCTATGCTATATAACATTTTTATCAATGACCTGGAGAAAACACAAAACCACTGATAAAGTTTGCTGGTGATACAAAAATTGAGGGAGTGGTTTACAATGAAGAGGACAGGTCACTGATTCAGAGCAATCTGGATCACTTGATAAGCTTGGCAGAAGCAAACATTATGTATTTTAATATGGCTAAATGTAAATGTAAACATCTAGAAACAAAGAACACAAGCCATACTTACAGGATGGGGGACTCTGCCCTGGGAAGCAGCGACTCTGAAAAAGATTTGGGGGGATCGTAGTGGATAATCAGCTGAACGTGAGCTCCCAGTGTGATGCTGTGGCCAAAAGAGCTAATGTGATCCTGGGAGGCATAAACAGGAGAATCTTGTGTAGGAGCAGAGAGGTTATTGTACTCTTGATTTGGCACTTGTGCGACCTGTGCTTGAATACTGTGTCCAGCTCTGGTGTCCACAATGTAGATTTTGATGGCCACAATTAAGGATATTAATGAATTGGAGAAGAATCAAAGAAGAGCCATGAGAATGAATAAGGAATTAGAAAATATGCCTTATCGTGCTAGACTCAAAAAGCTCAATCTATTTAGCTTAACAAAGAGAAGGCTAAGGGGGGACTTGATTACAATGTATAAGTATATACCTGGGGAACAACTATTTAATAATGGGCTGTTCAGTCTATCAGAGAAAGGTATAATATGATCCCATGACTGGGAGCTGAAGCTAGACAAATTGAGCCTGGAAATCAGGTGTAAATTTTTAACAGTGAGAGTAATTAACCATTGAAACAATTTACCAAGGGTCATTGTGGATTCTCCATCACTGACAATTTTAAAATCAAGATTGGATGTTTCTCTAAAAGCTTTGCTCAAGGAATTATTTGGGGGAAGTTCTCTATCCTACGTTACAGAGGGGGTCAAATCTGATGATCACAATGGTCCCTTCTGGCCTTGGAATCTATGAAAGGTGGGACAGTGGCTCTCTCCAGCTGCTCTGGGAACTTTGGTGTTTAACTGCTTTTCCAGTTCTAAGAAAAGAAACAGTTTTGAAAACACCTTTGTAAAGCTGAACTGAACCAAGTTCCCTCCAGAGAGACGAGGCTGGGAAATTCCAGCAATCTCTGGCCACCTGGTGTCCTTGTGCTGGAGAAAACCAATGTGCAAATCACCTCCAGCGCCACGGTCAGACACCAGCTGGGTCATGCTCCATGTTGCGTGATTGTGGATACAGCCATTCCCAAGGCAGGCTTCCTGCTAGGGTATTGGATAGGGACTAGGCCTGACGCAGGTCTAGTGCTGTATTCCAGCATTATAGCCAAGCAGGATGGAAAATCTCTCTCCCAGCTGCAGGTTCCCTAGTGACCAGACTTGCTCACTGGGTGTTACCCTGACCCTGCTCTCTCCAGGATCAAGCCATGGATGAGTTTCTATTCAGCATGTCCTTGCACGGGGTCTAGGCGAGCAGGACAGGCAGAGGGCACTTCCCGTGGGTCAGTCCCCGGGGACAAGGGCTGTACATAAAGCCATTTTAAGCAAATGAAAGAATCTCAAAGACAAACCATGTAGCAAATCCAACCTTTATTGGTGGCAGGGCGAATTAGCCCAGTTGTCACAAGTCCCACTGGGCCAGATCCTCCATGCGCAACAGCCAAGCCGGCAACCCCCTGGGATGGAGAGGCACAGACCCATCACAGGGATTAACAGAGATTACGGCTGCTGCCTGGGCCCCTCAGCAAATCATCTGCTCACGACGCCTCACTAGGCAGCAGCAGCTGTGCAGACCCAGAGCATTTGCCTCCATCTCTGCTCCGGCTTGTCAGTCCCAATGCAGAGGGCACCAGCCAGGGACAAGGCCCCCATGGCCCCAGCCTGCATGTGCTGCATTCCATGCTCTACATGCCAAGCAGGGGAGTGAAGGGTTAATGAGGCAGTCAGGCTCCCCCAGGCTGGGCCAGGGGATGGGCTGGAGTCACTCGCAGGTCACAGGTGGGGAACGTTTTCATAAATGTCACTGTCGGGTAGGGATTTCCCTTTTGGAGCCCTCGCTCCTGCGGCTGACTCCCAGGTGGGCTTGGAGTCCGGAAGCACAGAGTAGCTGACATAGTATTCCTCCTGGAGAGGGCACGTGGACAGTGAGTGAGGGGACAGGGGCAGACAAAGGCCAGAGAGCAGCAGGGAGGGAGCAGCAGAACTGGGGAGGGGGGATGTTGCACTTACATTGTCCCTTGGTGGAGTTCCCTTGGGTTTATCTGCAAGAGGAACAGGAAGGGATCAGGACTAGGCATTAATGTTCACCCCTTGAGCCCCCGTCACCAGCAGCCCAGCTCCTCAGTGACCAGCCCCAGCTGTGAGATGGGTGTGAGACACAAAGCTGAGGTGCTCAGGATCTCAGGGCTTTGCCACTGGCCAGATCCCAGCCTGGGGAGTTACATCCACCAACATAAATGCTAATCAGGGTGAATCTGTTCAAGAGGTCAGAGCCCTGCACTGCCAGCCCATCGCCTGCTTCTGGAACCAAGTTCTGAGCAAGCTTTGAAGGGTCTCAAAAGCCAAGGTCACTGTTCCCATCCTTCCCATCCATCCAGTGGCTCACAGTCATGCTGGAAGGGCATAATGAGTGGGGTCCAGCAGGGATCAGTTCTGGGTCTGGTTCTGTTCCGTATCTTCATCAATGATTTAGATCAGGGGTAGGCAACCTATGGCACTTACGCCGAAGGCGGCACACGAGCTGATTTTCAGTGGCACTCATGCCGCCCGGGTCCCGGCCACCAGTCTGGGTGGGCTCTGCATTTTAATTTCATTTTAAATGAAGCTTATTAAACATTTTTAAAACCTTATTTTCTTTACATACAACAATAGTTTAGTTATATATTATAGACTTACAGAAAGAGACCTTCTAAAAACGTTAAAATGTATGACTGGCACGCGAAACCTTAAATTAGAGTGAATAAATGAAGACTTGGCACACCACTTCTGAAAGGTTGCCGACCCCTGATTTAGATAATGGCATAGAGAGTACACTTATAAAGTTTGCGGATGATACCAAGCTGGGAGGGGTTGCAAGTGCTTTGGAGGATAGGATTAAAATTCAAAATGATCTGGACAAATTGGAGAAATGGTCTAAAGTAAATAGGATGAAATTCAATAAGGACAAATGCAAAGTGCTCCACTTAGGAAGGAACGATCAGTTGCACACCTACAAAATGGGAAATGACTGCCTAGGAAGGAGGACTGCAGAAAGGGATCTGGGGGGTCATAGGGGACCATAAGCTAAATATGAGTCAACAGTGTAACACTGTTGCAAAAAAAGTGAACATCATTCTGGGCTGTATTAGCAGGAGTGTTGTAAGCAAGACACGAGAAGTAATTCTTCTGCTCTACTGCACGCTGATTAGGCCTCAATTGGAGTATTGTGTCCAGTTCTGGCTACCACATTTCAGGAAAGATGTGGACAAACTGGAGATTCCAGAGAAGAGCAACAAAAATGATTAGAGGTCTAGAAAACATGACCTAGGAGGGAAGACTGAAAAAATTGGGTTTGTTTAATCTGGAAAAGAGAAGACTGAGAGGGGACATGATCACAGTTTTCAAGTATGTAAAAGGTTGTTACAAGGAGGAGGGAGAAAAATTGTTTTTCTCAACCTCTGAGGCTAGGACAAGAAGCAATGGGCTTGAATTGCAGCAAGGGAGGTTTAGGTTGGACATTAGGAAAAACTTTCTAACTGTCAGGGTGATTATGCACTGGAATAAATTGCCCCGGGAGGTTGTGAAATCTCCATCACTGGAGATTTTTAAGAGCAGGTTGGACAAACACCTGTCAGGGATGGTCTAGATTATACTCAGTCCTGCCTTGAGTGCAGGGGACTGGACTAGATGACCTCTCGAGGTCCCTTCCAGTCCTATGATTCTATTCCTCGTGTTTGCATTTGCCTCGGTGCTTCTGGACTCTGATGGGGAATGGCAACACAAGAGCCAAAATGCCAAGGGAAACACCATTCCCACAGTATTTCAGGCCAGAGCTGGATGCCAGGAGAGCCAGAAACCTCAGGAGAAATTTGCACCCACGAGATCCAGAAAAGCATCCCAATTCCAACCCATGAGATTCACCCAGCACAGTATTTCCTGCTGGTTTAAAGGGACACGTTCAACTTGCAAATCACATTCATCTGCTGGTTTTGTAGTTATGATGTTATGAGTAACACTTGAGATGACTGAACCTGTAGGAAGTCAGTGTAGAGAAAATACTCTTTTCCATTTTTTTTGTTTATTTTGTCATTTGACAGTATGACACTCTGGCTACATGGACTGTGTCCTCCCCACTAATGCCTGCTCCACATAGAGGACAAGAGTCTACTACTGCTACCAGCTTATGGACTTACTCTTTTAGGTCAAATGGTAGAGGCCCATGCTTTTACTGCTAAAAGTGTCAGGTTCAAACTACACTGATGAGCCATGACTGGGGCTACTCAAACAGTAATTTCCTTGAACCATCAGTCAACTACAGAAGAAAATGACTAACTGAGCAGACCCCCTTTAACATCAACAGGGGAGCACAGAACTCCTCTTCCTTTCAACTCGGGATGCACTGTTTAAAGGGGGCTCTCCCCCAAAACAGAATTGTTTGAAATTAGTCAATTTAAAAAAATTCAAGTTGACAGTGTCCCTTTAAGTGACTCGGATGTGGTATTGCCCCACTTCCTGTCTCTCACTGTCCTGCCCTGTCGCTGTGCCATTTACACAGCAAGCACTACTCCCAAGGGGATGTATTTCTAGGGTGGGTGGAGAGGAGTGATGTGTATGGGTGAAATACACCCTGTGTCACCTGTTAGGTTGTAAATGCGACTTGGGGTGCCCAAGCCGTGTGTGGAGGGAATTCCTCCCTCAAGAAACACATCCCTGCTGATCACCTGCTGTGTTCACTCTGCCCCTGTGCGCACACAGACAGAAATCAGTGGCACAATCTATACAACCAGCTTCCAGGATTGTTTCTGTCACTCTGAAGCCTGGAGTGTCTGTAGAGTCAGAGTGAGGCCATGGAAACAGCTACAAGCAGGAGCGAGAGCTCTTTGTTCTTCAGGATTTCACCAGGGTCAAATCACTGTGACTTACAGGCTGTTACCGTCCATTTTTCAGTTCTCAGCCACTTCAGGCTTTTTACACGTTACAAACCATACCTGTAAGCCTGCACGGGACCAGTTAATTGGCCTGCAGAGTCGCAGAGCAAGCAGGGGTGGCTCTAGCTTTTTTACGGCCCCAAGCACAGAAGTTGGGCAGCCTTCGGCGGCATGCCTGCGGGAGGTCCCCGGTCTTGCGGCTTCGGCGTACCCGCCGCTGAATTGCCGCCGAATCCGCAGGACCGGCAGACCTCCCGCAGGCAAGCCGCCAAAGGCTGCCTGACTGCTGCCCTCGCAGGGACCAGCAGGGCACCCCCCGCGGCTTGCCGCCCCAGGCACGCGCTTGGAGCACTGGTGCCTGGAGCCACCGCTGAAAGCAAGTGAGCGAAACATCAGCTTCATCTGCCTGTCTCATCCCCTACATCTCTATGAAATCCTTTGTTGCCTCTTGAGCAGGGCCGGCTCTAGGTTTTTTGCCACCCCAAGCAAAAATTTTTTTGCCTGCCCCCACCCCAGCCCTGGGCTCCCCCCTGCACCTCCCTGCTGCCCCAGCTCTGGGCCTTCCCCCACCCGCACCCCCCTGCCGCCCCAGCCCTGGGCTCTCCCCCCCAACCTGCATCCCCTGCTGCCCCAGCTCTGGGCCTCCCCCCACTCGCACCCCCCCCCACCTGCATTCCCTGCTGCCCCAGCTCTGGGCCTCCCCCCACCCGCACCCCCCTGCCGCCCCAGCCCTGGGCTCTCCCCCCCAACCTGCATCCCCTGCTGCCCCAGCTCTGGGCCTCCCCCCACTCGCACCCCCCTGCCGCCCCAGCCCTGGGCTCTCCCCCCCCACCTGCATCCCCTGCTGCCCCAGCTCTGGGCCTCCCCCCACTCGCACCCCCCTGCCGCCCCAGCCCTGGGCTGTCCCCCCCCCCCCCTGCATTCCCTGCTGTCCCAGCTCTGGGCCTCCTCCTACCCGCACCCCCTGCCATCCTAGCCCTGGGCTCTCCCCATACACACACATACCCCTTGCTGCCCCAGCTCTGGGCTCCCCCCTTCCACCCCACCAGTGCCCCCCCACCCCCTGCTGCCCCAGCCCTGGGCTCTCCCCACCCACCATCTGCACCCTCCTTCCTCCCCAGCCCTGGGTCACTTGAAACTTGCTCCCAGGGCAGGTCATTCAGCAGGCATTTTGGTTGTGCACAGAACACAGACAGGATTGGTTCCCATATGGTTACAGAACTGCAGTAAAGTGGAACAATTTTCAGCTTGTGTGATTGGAGGCTATCTGGATGCATATTATAAGACTGTCCTGCATAAATGAGGAAAAGTTGAGGTGCCTTTATTATTCTTTTGTTCCACTCTTTCTTTCTATGGGGAATTTGCCATGCAATATCACTGTCTTCCTTTTAAACAAATAAAACTAAAAAAAAAAAAAAGGCAATGGCTGTTGAAAATAGCAATTCCAGTCCTAAAAACCACTGGGAAGCATTTCTTGCTCAATTGTATCCTACTTTTTCTACAGCAAATTACAGTGGATCAGTATATTTGATTTGGGAGAAATGAAGTAACAGCTGCCCAACTTGAGCTTGAGCACTCCTGAATGTTGAGGTGTTCAAATCTGGAAGGCAGGTGCTAGATTCCCTTTCTGAATATTAGCTAAATCTGGAAAGGAGAAGTCAATTTCTGCTTCCATGGCTGAGAAGTGGAAATCCTCCTACGTGCCTGGTACTGTATCTAATGCTGCCCAGGTCCAGAGCCTCCCCTCCCTTACTTTTCATTTTAAATTCTAGTGGGATCCACGTACCTCCCTTGCTAGGCTTCAGCTAGAGAGGGGCACTGTCCATTCCTTCTTCGGGGGCTGTAAGGTGAGGTCCCACCAGTATCCCTAATCCAGTTTGGGGATGTCTTCTGAAGGGGATATCTGGGCCAAAGCCTTCTACTCCTTGGGCACACTTGTTCTCCATTCACAGCGCCACCCCACTCTAGCAATGATCTCTCCATTCACAGCAAGCTGCAGCATGAGGTTTCAGCTACAATATTCCCTCCCCCTCCCTTTCCTGTTGATAGCAGCCAAGGGAATGCTGGGAAATGTAGTTCTTTCCCTGCTCCAGGGCTGGCTCTATAGGCAGGGAGCTAACCAAGGAACTACAGCTCCCAGGGCCCCCTGTCGGTTCTCAGCTCCCAGGCTGGATCCCTGCCAGCTGCCACTCCTGCAAATGGGCTGCCCCAAGCACCTGCTTGCTTTGCTGGTGCCTAGAACTGCCCCTGCTCTTGAGGCAAGCCACTGTTCTGTTCCACTCACCCCCACTTCTTTTCTTGATGTTGACAACCGTATACTCCACGTCTCCACTCTCCGGCTCCAGGGGACACACTGTGAAAACAAATACATATCTCCCTTAGGCCTTGTGCCCACGCTAGGCACCATCTGCTCTCCCTGCAGCTGCTGCAGTATACCTGCCTCCCACTCCCGGAGGGCGTCCCAGCAGCATGCCGACTCGCCGCGTTTCATTGGGATCCGAGCAGGCTACAGCAGGGCTGAGCGCTGACCACTGCCACCTGCACCCTTTCAGTGCCAGGGTGGAGCCAGCTCCCTGAAACGGCGCAAACCTTCCTCCCACCACAGCCCCACACCAGGGATTGGGGGATAGGTATTTAGTCGGTGTTGCGATTGGAAGGATGGCACTAGTGGGGACGTGCAAAGACTCAGAGCATGACCCAGCCTGGCCAGCATGGGCACACTGAGCTGTTTGCACCCAAACCGGCTCAATATAAGGGGTCAGCTCAGTTCTTTAGCGCTGGGGTTCTCACTGCTCACTGGAAGGGAGGGGGCAGGGTCCCAGCTGGGAGGGATGGGGGCTCCAAGGGGTCCCCATATGGAAATGGAGACCCCAGCCTGGGGAAGGCAGAGAACCCTGCTCTAGTGTGGACAAGGCCAACAAGGCTCTGGTATTAGCCACACACCGGTATTAACCGTGGCTCCCTCAGATCAGCGGCCAGCGTCACAGAGCCATGTCTGACCTGTGCCTCCCAGAGACAACAACAGAGAGAACAGCACAGCCACAGTGCCTGGGCAGCTCTCCACAGCCTTGGGATCCAGCCCGCGCCTCGGGGCAGGGGCACCGCCTCCTCTCTCTGGTGTCGGCCACACACAGGCCTCCAGCAGCGTCATGTCCCCTGAGCACGGGTTATTTCCCCTTACCATTGCCGTAAGATGGCTCCTCAGCATGGAGGCCCAAGCTCCCCGGTGGAGGCAGCCTCTGGCCAGGGGGTTCGTGCTGGGCTGGGAGCTGTGTGTGCCTGAGGATAGGAAGACACAGTGAGCACAGCAGAACAGGGCAGACATAGACCAGAAAGAGCAAGAGCCGGCACGAGATGGAGACGGCAGGAAAATGCCGAGGGCCAGAGCTCGTACACACTGAGGGCAGGGCCAGGGGTGACAGGGCTGAGTGTAATGAGAATTCAGCCCTGAACATTTCCAGGGGAAGGGTTGGGGGGGGGGGGGAGAGGTGTCCTGCAGCTTTTGGGTCCTGGGCCCTCTCCATCCCTTCACTAAATGTGACTGTTGTGTGAATCTAGTGTCAGAAATGCACCTGGACCTCTGTGGCCACCCCCTCCTGGCAGGCAAAACCCTGAATAAACCCCACCCACTGAGCCACGCCCCTTTCATAGAATCATAGAATATTAGAGTTGGAAGAGACCTCGGGAGGTCATCTAGTCAAACCCCCTGCTCAAAGCAGGACCAACACCAACTAACTTTGTAGAACCACATCCTTAATAAAGGCCTATTGGCATTCTTGGCTCCTCCCCTTCTAGGATTCTATCCTGTAGCCCCTTTTCTCTGGGACGGGGTCCTCTCCTGGGTGCCACGGGGCTCTGGGGATGGATGAACGGACATCAGCCTGCTGGCCTCTGCTCAGCCAGAGGTGCAGATTGTCTCGGTACAGGCAGAGAAGAGTTGTTTCCAAACAATATGCTCTTGGGGAACCAGATATTTTGACTCCAAGACATAATCATAGAATCCTTGCTGTCCTCTGAACTCTCTCCAATTTGTCCACATCTTTCTTAAAGCATGGCACTCAAAATTGGCCACAGTACTTCAGCTGAGGCCTCGCCAGCGCTGAGTAGAATGGGACAGTTACCTCCCGTGTCTTGCATGCAAGCACTCCTGTTAACACTTCCCGGAATGACATTTGCCATTTTTGCAAGGCATCACACTGTTGACATTCAAACTGTGATCCTCTACAACCCCCAGGTGCTTTTCAGGAGTTCTACTGCCTAGCCAGTTATTCCCCAGCCCTGGAGCACCACAGAGTCGGCGCCTATGTTGGCCAAGATGGTCAGGAGTGCAACCCCAGGCACTGGATGTCCCTAGCCTCTGACTGTCAGAAACTGGGACTGGACAGCAGGGAGCAGATCACTCGATAATTGCCCTGTTCTATTCATTCCCTCTGAAGCACCTGGCATTGGCCATTGTCAGAAGACAGGATATTGGGCTAGATGGGACATTGGTCTGACCCGGTATGACCGTTCTTATGTTCGATTTCCTTCTTTGACAGTTACTGGCCTAGTGGAGGGGGTATCCACTAGGCCAGGAACTCTGTCAAAGAAGGAAATTAGGTTGGTATGGCATGACTTGTTCTTGACAAATCCACGTGGGCTATGACTTGTTACCCTTTTGTCTTCTAAGTGCTTACAGATTGGTTGTTTAATCATTTGTTCCAGTATCTTTCCAGGTATCGAAGTCAGGCTGATAGGTTTATAATTCCCCAGGTTCTCTTTGCTCCCACTTTTAAAGGTAGGTACCATGTTTGCCTTTCTCTGCCGCCCTGTCCCTTGTGTGTCCTTCTGCACCAGCACCGTGTGGCTGTAAAACGCTGCTGCTCTGATGTGACGGCACTTTACAATGACGCACAAGGTGCAAGGCAATGGACGTGCTATATAGAGTCAGCTCCAGAGAGCCCAGATAGAACGGAGGGGAAGCAGCCAGGAGAGCCAAGAGCTGAAACCAACGGGTCCACGTAATGATTAAATCACGACCCATTTAAATCAAAGCAACACGGAACTCGTCCTTTTCCCTGCCCCCACCCCAACATGTGTCCGACTCACCTCCCCGGGGCATTGAAAACCATTCCTTCTGCAAAGCAAGTGAGAAAAAGGTGCATTAATCTCTCCAGACGTGTCACCTTGGCCATCAGGTCTGGGTCACTCTCAGGGGGAGTGAATGCAAGGGAGGGGGCCTGGGTGACTCATTACAGGAGACGGGACACCAAATGTGACCGAAGGGATCAGCCTTTTCCCATTCAGGAGCCTCCAGGGCTAAAGCTGTGGGATGGGGTTGGCCAAAGGGCTAAATTACAGCAGAGCAAGCATGGGGACAAAGGTCTAGAATTCATGGTGTGAATTTGGCAGGACGTTGGAATCTGCCCTGGCTCCGACCATTTCAAGCTCCCTTTCCCAAGGAGCGGTGGCATGGCCGAGACTCCCAGAGACACTCGGAAATGGCCGTGAGTTTCCGAGCACCCAATGGATTGTGATAGCCGCATGCCGTGGAAGGAGCCACGCACCTGTTTTCTTCCAGCACTTGAAGTAGAACACCAGAGCCGCAGTGACACCCATCAGGAACAGGAACAGGATGGAGACAGTCACAGGCACAACCACCTGGGGGCTCGCGTGCTCTGGAGAAGACAAAGGGAATATGCCCAGATAAACACAGTGCTTCTGGAGAAGAGACTTTCCGACAGAAACCAACTGAGCCTGTTGAACCACACCTCTGCCAGTGACCACAGGGTGCAGGGCCCAGTCCAATGGGTCAGGCCTCAGACCGGGAGCCAGGGCACTTGAGTTCTCTTCAGTTCTGCCTCTGATTTATTGTGTGGCCTTGGGCAGGTCCTGTCCCAGCTCTGTGCCTCAGTTTCCCCATCTATACAAATCATAGATTTCAAAACCAGATGGGGCCTCTGTGATCGAGTCTGACTTCTTGTACAGCACAGGCCCTTGAACCTCCCCAAAATAATTCCCATTTGAACTAGAGCATGGGGCCAGTGACCCTGATCTGCTCTTTGGGGTCTAGCAATGAGGAGCTCTGTTCTGGTCACTATTGTAAGGATCAAAAGAGCGAACAGGGCCTCCACCAGCAATCAGAGCTCTTCGATTTCTGGGTAAGGATTAAGGTGCAGGAGGCTCAGATTTTAATCTCTGCCTCTGTATCTTTGGTTCTGGGTCAGATCCAAGCCCAGCTTCCATTCCAGCGTGGCTGGAATCTCATGGGAACGGCTTGTGAGAGTTTCGCAGCCTGTGTCCAAAGCTGCACAAGGCAAGCCCATCTGGTTTTGGTGTCATTGTGATGGCCACCATCTTGGCCGACACACCAGGGGTTGGTCTGGGGACCTCCAGAGCTGAGAGCAGGAGCTGCTACAGCTTGAGCCAAGCCTCTCTAGCAGGGGCTGTACTGGACAGACACTCATCAGGGGGTTACTCATGGACATCCCATCCCGACGGGAAGCCCCGACGGGGTCTAGAATCTGAATTCTGAACCTGAATGTGAACTGGACCTGAGTCTAGATCCCAGCCTGGCCTCTCCCTCCCCTGTCCCTGAGCCAAGCCCTGCAGGTACCTATCACGGTGATGGCCAGGATCTCGCTGGGGGCCTGGAAGACTCTTTGAGGGCTGAGCTGGTTGCTGGCAATGCACTGGTAATTCCCTCCATGGCCCAGCTGCACAGACCCGAAATGCAGTGTATTCCCCACAGCCGTGGGTGGGTCGAGCCCCGAGGCTGCAGCCAGCTCCTGGGCGTTGTGAAGCCACTTGAACAAGGGGGTGGTGCCGGACTCCACCGAGCAGCTGAGATTCAGGCTTTCTCCAGCCATGACCTCTGGCCCCATGCGATCTGCGGCGATGGTGGCCCCGGACACAGGCACTGCAAGCACAAGGGAGACGGCCTGAGAGCAGGGCTGGGGGTGGAGAGATACAGACACACCAGAAAGGGGTAACCCCGGCTGGGCCACGCAACAGAGAACAGGCTCAGGAGGCAGCAATGTCTGGACCTTGTTCACCCAAGGGGGCTCCCTTACCACAATGTGGGGATTGAAGGCAGAGTCCTGCAGCCCAGCGAGCAGCGTGGGGTCCATCCTGCCCACCACACAGAAGCACCAGGGACAGAGCATGGAGGAGCCCCTACATGTGGGAGGCAGGATGCTGTGATGTCTGGCTTCTCACAGTCACCACCACAGCTAGTCCCACCATCACCCCGGTCTATAGGCACAGATCCTGCCCCCCTCACCCCCGAGAGAGCGCGTGGAGCCGGCATACCAAGCACGGAGAGGTGGAAGGGATCGCTGTGCTGGGGGCCGCTGGCCATGCCATTATCAGCCTCACAGGAGTAGGTCCCAGAATCCCGCTCAGATGTCACATTCAGAGCAAGGGATCCTGGCCCTCGGGAACTGACCGTCCTGTTCCCCAGAGCGGCTCCCTCGTGATGAAACCGATAGAGGATGGGGGATGAGCCGCGGGGCGACTCGCACCAGATCTTCACCACGTCCCCGATGGCGGCCCAGGTGCCGGCTGCACTGACAGTCAGCTGAGGCGGGGACACTGGAACTGACAGAGAATCAGGGCAGGTCAAGGCTCAGCCTCTACCCCAGGGATCTGAGAGGAGGGGCGGGGAATTCACTAGGATTAGGAGCTCTCTGGGCAAGAGCATCTCCTGGCTCTGTGTCTGTGTAGTGCCCAGCGCCGTGGGCCAGGGCCCTGGCTGGGCTCCTTGGCACTGCCCTGTACAGATATCAGGTCATTCGAAGGGAAGGACCATCATGTTCTGGACCTGGCGCTTCAGCCCATTTACCCCTCGTGTCACTAAGGCAGCAGGCTGCTCTAGGGTAGCCAACTTTCTAATCGCAGAAAACGGAACCCCCTAGCCCCGCCCCTTCCCTGAGGCCACACCCCCTGTCCCTTCCCTGAAGTTCTGCCCCTCACTCACTACATTCCCCCTCCCTTGGTGGCTCGCTCTCCCCCACCCTCACTCACTTTCACTGGGCTGGCTTAGGGTGTTGGGGTGTAGGAGGGGGTGAGGGCTCCATCTGGGGGTGCAGGCTCTGGGGTGGGGCTAGGGAAGAAGGGTTTGGGGTGCAGGAAGGGATTCCAGACAAGGGGGTTGGGCTGAGGGGTTCAGGGTGTGGGAGGAGGCTCTGGGTTGGGGCAGGGGATTGGGGTGCAGGAGGGGGTGAGGGCTCCATATGGGGATGCGGGATCTGGGGTGGAGCTGGGGATGAGACTAGGTGGCTCTGGGAAGAAGGATAAAGGAGTTTGAGGTGCAAATGGTGTTCTTGTCCATCCTCCCCGGGGAAGGAAAAGGCCTGGGTACAGAACATCGAATCGTGGAAGTCAACGAATGGCTATGCAGGCGGTGTCGGAGAGAAGGCTTTGGATTCTTTGACCATGGGATGGTGTTCCAAGAGGAAGGATTGCTAGGCAGAGACGGGCTCCACCTAACGAAGAGAGGGAAGAGCATCTTCGCAAGCAGGCTGGCTAACCTAGTGAGGAGGGTTTTAAACTAGGTTCACCGGGGGAAGGAGACCAAAGCCCTGAGGTAAGTGGGGAAATGGGATACCAGGAGGAAGCACGAGCAGGAGAGTGCAAGAGAGAAGGACTCCTGCCTCATACTGAGAAAGCAGGACGATCAGCAAGTTATCTTAAGTGCCTATACACAAGCAGAGAGAACTGGAAGTCCCAGCACAGTCAAGGAACTATGATGTGATTGGAATAACAGAGACTTGGTGGGATAACTCACATGACTGGAGTAGTGTCATGGATGGGTATAAACTGTTCAGGAAGGACAGGCAGGGCAGAAAAGGTGGGGGAGTTGCATTGTATGTAAGAGAGCAGTATGACTGCTCAGAGCTCCGATATGAAACTGCAGAAAAACCTGAGAGTCTCTGGATTAAGTTTAGAAATGTGAGCAACAAGGGTGATGTCGTGGTGGGAGTCTGCTACAGACCACCAGACCAGGGGGATGAGGTGGACGAGGCTTTCTTCCAGCAACTAACAGAAGTTACTGGATCACAGGTCCTGGTTCTCATGGGGGACTTCAATCAGCTGGATATCTGCTGGGAGAGCAATACAGCAGTGCACAGACAATCCAGGAAACTTTTGGAAAGTGTAGGGGACAATTTCCTGGTGCAAGTGCTGGAGGAACCAACTAGGGGCAGAGCTCTTCTTGACCTGCTGCTCACAAACAGGGAAGAATTAGTAGGGGAAGCAAAAGTAGATGGGAATCTGGGAGGCAGTGACCATGAGATGGTTGAGTTCAGGATCCCCATAAAAGGAAGAAAGGAGAGCAGCAGAATATGGACCCTGGACTTCAGAAAAGCAGACTTTGACTTCTTCAGGCAGGATCCCCTGGGAGAATAACATGAGGGGGAAAGGAGTCCAGGAAAGAATCCTCATTGAGGCTGCAGGAACAAACCATCCCGATGTGTAGAAAGAATAGTAAATATGGCAGGTGACCAGCTTGGCTTAACAGTGAAATCCTTGCTGATCTTAAACACAGAAAAGAAGCTTAGAAGAAGTGGAAGATTGGACAAAGGGATGTTAAGAGTAACAAGAAGGGTTTCTACAGGTATGTTAGTAACAAGAAAGTGGTCAAGGAAAGTGTGGGCCCCTTGCTGAATGAGGGAGGCAATCTAGTGACAGAGGATGTGGAAAAATCTGAAGTACTCAATGCTTTTTTTGCTTCGGTCTTCACGGACAAGGTCAGCTCCGAGACTGCTGCACTGGGCAACACAGTATGGGGAGGAGGTGACCAGCCCTCTGTGGAGAAAGAAGTAGTTCAGGACTATTTAGAAAGGCCGGATGAGCACAAGTCCATGGGGCCGGATGCGCTGCATCCGAGGGTGCTAAAGGAGTTGGCGGATGTGACTGCAGAGCCATTGGCCATTATCTTTGAAAACTCATGGTGATTGGGGGAGATCCCGGATGACTGGAAAAAGACTAATGTAGTGCCCATCTTTAAAAAAGGGAAGAAGGAGGATCCAGGGAACTACAGGCCAGTCAGCCTCACCTCAGTCCTTGGAAAAATCATGAAGCAGGTCCTCAAAGAAACCATTTTGAAGCACTTGGAGGAGAGGAAAGTGATCAGGAACAGTCAACATGGATTCACCAAGGGCAAGTCATGCCTGACCAACCTGATTGCCTTCTATGATGAGATAACCAGCTCTATGGATATGGGGAAAGCGGTGGATGTGATATATCTTGACTTTAGCAAAGCTTTTCATACAGTCTCCCACAGTATTCTTGCCAGAAAGTTAAAGAAGTATGGGTTGGATGAATGGACTATAAGGTGGATAGAAAGCTGGCTAGATAATCGGACTCAACGGGTAGTGATCAATGGCTCCATGTCTAGTTGGCAGCCGGTGTCAAGCGGAGTACCCCAAGGGTCAGTCCTAGGGCCGGTTTTGTTCAATATCTTCATTAATGATCTGGAGGATGGCGTGGACTGCACCCTCAGCAAGTTTGCAGATGACACTAAACTGAGAGGAGTGGTAGATATGCTGGAGGGTAGAGATAGGATACAGAGGGACCTAGACAAATAAGAGGATTGGGCCAAAAGAAACCTGATGAGGTTCAACAAGGACAAGTGCAGAGTCCTGCACTTAGGACGTAAGAATCCCATGCACTGCTACAGACTAGGGACTGAGTGGCTAGGCAGCAGTTCTGCAGAATAGGGCCTAGGGGTTACAGTGGACGAGAAGCTGGATATGAGTCAACAGTGTGCCCTTGTTGCCAAGAAGGCTAACGACATTTTGGGCTGTATAAGTAGGGGCATTTCCAGCAGATCGAGGGATGTGATCATTTCCCTCTACTCAGCACTGGTGAGGCCTCATTTGGAGTACTGTGTCCAGTTTTGGGCCCCACACTACAAGAAGGATGTGGATAAATTGGAGAGAGTCCAGCGGAGGGCAACAAAAATGATTAGGGGGCTGGAGCACATGACTTATGAGGAGAGGCTGCAGGAACTGGGATTGTTTAGTCTGAAGAAGAGAAGAATGAGGAGGGATTTGATAGCTGCTTTCAACTACCTGAAAGGGGGTTCCAAAGAGGATGGATCTAGACTGTTCTTAGTGGTACCAGATGACAGAACAAGAAGCAATGGTCTCAAGTTGCAGTGGGGGAGGTTTAGGTTGGATGTTAGGAAACACTATTTCACTAGGAGGGTGGTGAAGCACTGGAATGGGTTATCTAGGGAGGTGGTGGAATCTCTTTCCTTAGAGGTTTTTAAGGTCAGGCTTGACAAAGCCCTGGCTGGGATGATTTACTTGGGGATTGGTCTTGCTTTTAGCAGGATGTTGGACTAGATGACCTCCTGAGGTCCCTTCCAACCCTGATAATCTATGATTCTATGAGGGGTTTGGGGTGCAGGAGGGGGCTCCAGGCTAGGGGGTGGGCAGAGGGGTTCAGAGAGTGGGAGGGGGCTCTGAGTTGGGGCAGGGGGGTGGGGTGCAGGAAAGGGTGAGGGCTCCATATGGGGGTGCGGGCTCTGGGATGGGGCTGGGGATGAGGGGTTCAGGGTGTTGGAGGGGGCTGCAGGTTGAGGCAGGGGGTTGCGCACAAGCGTACCCCACACCCACCAGCTTGGCGCTCTGCCCCCTCTAGTGGTGGCTGAGCCTGCTACAGCCGTGGCAGCCGAGCTGGGCCTTTCGACTCAGGCAGGAGAGGCTCGTACATGGAGAGCCCAATCCTTGGTTCTCCGGGTTGCCAGCAGCCCACCCGAGGGTGCAGTGTGACATGCCGCATCTCTGCAGGGTGGGGAGGCTGGCAGTCGGCAATGGTACCCCCCGGGATGTGTGTGACAGGCCTCTCTGCCCTGTGGGGGAGTTTGACAAAAGCATTTCAACCAGCTCCATTCACAGCCCCGTGCGGAGGCCACATCCCTCCCTGGGGCTTCCAGCTGCTACAGCCATGGGCCTCGCCCCTCTCAGCAGGCCCAAGCCAGCAAGAGTATCCCCCCAATGCCCCCCTGCTGACCTTATGGCTAGGGAGAGTCTCTCATGCCCACCCGGGGCGGGGTAAAGCCTCTGTCACCACATCACTCAGCTGGGACCTGGCTCACCTTTCACGGCAACTTTCACCCTTGGGCTCGGTGCTGGGGCGTTGCCATTGGAGGCCATGCAGTAATACTCCCCTGTGTCGGTCTCCGTGGCTGCAGGGATCTCATAGACCATCCTTTGAGAGCTCTGAGTCTCTGTTCTCAGAGCCTGTCTGGAGCCCTCCCGGTGCCAGGAGAAGGTGATTGGCCCCGTGCCCATAGACACAGAGCAGTTCAGCATCAGCCACTCCCCTTCCGTCACCTGCCCCCCGAGGGGCTGGACCTCCAGGGAGACTTGGGACACCGGGATTCCTGTGGGAGAGGGGGACAAAGGAGGGCAGGACGTGCTGCGGTGACCCAAGGGATGGGCTCGGTGCCATCCAGACAGATCAGCACTTCTGCCCCCAGGTAAGGGTAGTGGTCCTGGGTGTAGAGCATTGATTTGAGGAGGGGACAGAATGCAGGGCCGAGGCCCACAACACTACGGATCATGGGCCCACATGAAGTGTGTGGTAAATCTGCTCAGGTCTGCAAAGGCTCGTGTATGTCCACTTTCCATTGATGAAGTGGTGAATCAGTTAATAAATTCGCACTGCTCGTCTTGAGCAGTGCAAGGCGGTATGTTCCTGAGGTACAAGGCTGGGAGCTGGCAGGATTTGGCTGCTGTCTTTCTCTGTGTGATTCATAGAATCATAGAATATCAGGGTTGGAAGAGATCTCAGGAGGTATCTAGTCCAACCCCCTGCTCAAAGCAGGACCAACACCAACTAAATCATCCCAGCCAGGGCTTTGTGAAGCCAGGCCTTAAAAACCTCTAAGGATGGCCAGGGCCGGCTCCAGGTTTTTTGCCGCCCCAAGCGGCTGAAGAGGAAAAAAAAAAAGCCTCAATCGCGATCCGCGGCAGCTCCACCGCACCGCTTTCTGCTTCAGCGGCAATTCGGTGGCAGGTCCTTCCCTCGGAGAGGGACCGAGGGACCTGCCACCGAATTGCTGCCGAAGAGCCCGACTTGCTGCCCCTTCCCCTTGGCCGCCTCAAGCACCTGCTTGCTGGGCTGGTGCCTGGAGCCGGCCCTGAGGATGGCGATTCCACCACCTCCCTAGGTAACCCATTCCAGTGCTTCACCACCCTCCTAGGGAAATAGTGTTTCCTAATATCCAACCTAGACCTCCCCCACTGCAACTTGAGATCATTACTCCTTGTTCTGTCATCTGCCACCACTGAGAACAGCCGAGCTCCATCCTCTTTGGAACCCCCTTTCAGGTAGTTGAAGGCTGCTATCAAATCCCCCCTCACTCTTCTCTTCTGCAGACTAAATAATCCCAGTGGCTCTGGGACATTCATGCAATTTAGCTCGGTGGGAGGCTCCACATGCTGTTGTGCTGAGTGAGCACAGCACCTGGAGGGGTTTGCTGCTTGTCACTAGCAAAGCATTGTGAAAGACAGCCCAGGCTGGAGAGTTAGAGGGCTCAGTGGTCCCACAGTCCCAGGCTGTACCCCAGGGATCCCATCACAGTCAGAACTTGCAGCTGGGGGATAATCTGCCCTCACCACAGGACCCAGCCTTGTCACTGATGGTCAAATCGGCTTCAGCCCTAACACATGAGGGTTAATCTGCCTGCCAAAAACATGCCGAGATCCCCTTTGCACCATCAGTCAGTCTAGGCTCTGCTGTGATCCTGCTCTCACTGTAGCAAGGGGAATTTTTCCATTGACTCCAACGGGAGCAAACCAGGCCCTTTATCTGGGTCAGTCCCCAAAATCGGGACTGTCCCTATAAAATCGGGACATCTGGTCACCCTAGTCCCACCTATCCCCTCAACTGGGTTAAAGTAGCAAATCAGAACAATCCAAGACAATGTCAACTGGCCCCTCTCCCTGAGGCCTCCAAGCCTTTGCTTTGGCATCAAGTTCTCTGCCAAGATTTCATTGTATCCAGCCCCCAGCATCCCCCACCCTGGTCAGGTTCTCCCACGAGCTGACGTGCTGTGCTCTTTTGGCCCTTTGCAAGCAGAGTTGATTCAACTCCAGCTGCCGTTCCTGTCTCCCAGGGTCTGCCGCTCTATTTTGCACCATGGAATTTATCAGGGTCTTCCCTGCACCTCGGATTTCAGCCTGCAAATGCACTGGACTGTGGCAGGGGCAGGTTGGCCCCATGTGGGCTCAGAAGCCACAGGAAGCTCTGCATAGATTCCATGCGGTTTTCTTTCCATCCCAGGTAGGTGGGAACCTTCAGAACCTGCTCCCAGCATTCCTGCCCCAGATACTCACGTTTAACAGCAATCTTTAACTCGGGACTCCGTTTCTGAACACTTGAGGTCACCGTCTGCACATCGCAATAGTAAGATCCTGAGTCCTGTAGCCCTGCCACTGGAATGTGGTAGTCAGGGGAGCTCCTAGGTTCTCCCAAGGCCCTGTTGTCTATATAGAAGAATCTCTGAAGCAGTGTGTCCGATTTCTGGGGGTTGAGCAGTGTGACACAACTCAGGGTCACTGGGCTTCCTTCTATGGGGTCACCCGAGCCTGCTGCCCTCAGCACCGGAGTCGAAAACAACTCTAGAAGGAGATCAGACTTGGTCACCATCAGTGTTCAGCACCAGAGCCCAGGGTGGGCTTTGGAAGCTAGTGCATTTCAGGCTGACAGACAGACAGGGATCTATCCCCTGCCCCATTCCCAATCTCTGCTCCCCACCCCTAAAATCTCCCATCACAATGAACCTGTTTCCCTGCGAGAGAACATTTCACTCTCATTTGGAGTCCTGATCCCCTGTAACAGCCCATCATTGACTTCCTGCTGGTGTTTAAAGCCTCTGACCACATCAGAAAGGGCCTCCTTGGAGGGACCTCCTGCTGCTTCATCTCCCATCACGACAGCTGGGAGCTCCAGAGATGGAACTGCTGATCCTGCAATGCTGGGCAAGGAGAGGCAGGGCCAGGACTCGGTGCAGATGGACGGGGAGGTCATGCCAGAGCAGGACCCCAGGGTGTTCTCTCTCCCTGTCAGCTGTCTGAGATTTGCGGGAGCTGGTTGTTTGTTGTGGTCTGAGGCTGGTTTCGGAGGTGGGGAGGGCAGAATTTCGGAGCCCACTTTGATATTTATTTATTGGCTCCTGGTATTTAATAAGTAACGTTGCCTGTGTTTGAATGCATGTTTTGGTCTCTGTCTTCGGAGGCCCCCTGAGGGAGGGAGGTAGCAGGTGCCAGATGATCATTTGTGAGGCCATTATTAAGTATTATTATCATTGTCTTTCATTGTATTATCCAACCTCACTTGCTTTGCTCCATGTAGACATACAGATATTAAAATATTTCTCAAACATACGTTGTTAGCAGCTACGGCTCTTGCTCCTTCTTTCCAGAGGTGGATTAGGGGGTTGTGGAACCCTGGACCAGAACAAATGGGGGCCCCCTCCCCACTCCTTCCACCTGAAGTCCCCCTTCACATTCCCCCAGCACTCCTGCCAGGGAGTGGGGTCAGGGTGCAGAAGCTTCTCCTGCGGGCGCCCATTTTTCCATTCCCCCCGCCCCCGCATTGGCCCAGTGACTAATCTGCCACTGATTCTCTGCCTTTCTATCTGCAGCAAGTAAGATTGTCACCACTCACCCTTATGCATATTCCAAACCCTTAGCTTCCCCTCAGAGCTAAAGCCAATAAGAGTCAGGAGCCCCATCCCAACAGATGGGACATCTTATCTGGGGAGCATTAATTAGACTAACATTAAAATACAGTTCCCTGGAAAGGACGCTCTGATCTTTTATAAAGAATCTTCCAACCAAACCAAAGACTCCCATCATTCACTTGTGGCTAAGATTCCCATCTCTTTTAGTCTAGCTAAGGAAACCCCCTGCCAGGCGATTGACAGGAATAATTGTCCCTTTTCCCGTGCAGAGTGCCCTGTGTCTCCT
The DNA here is from genome assembly GCF_020497125.1 of Mauremys mutica. Lineage (NCBI taxonomy): Eukaryota > Metazoa > Chordata > Testudines > Geoemydidae > Mauremys > Mauremys mutica. Next base: position 20,162,376 of record NC_059088.1, on the reverse strand, counting down.
ATGTGTGAACCAAGGGCAGGGAGGAGGATGGAAGCTGTAGGAGTTAAACCAAGCAGAGCCAGAGGGCCGGGAGACCCAGAAAACTGAAGATCAAATAGGGTAAACCCCTTGTTTCCCCAAGAAATCCAAACAACCCTGCCATCACCTCCAGCCCCACTGCACATTCGTTTGCCTGATTTATCTCTGTGTGAATAATCTGTCTTGTTCCTCTGATGCAATGTCTCATTTCCTACGAAGCCCTGGAAAATGTGATGTGAAAGGTATTAGACACAATCAAAGAATGTCTGGCCCGTGTCCATTGATTTAGAGAACTATAAGAGGTTGTTTGCTTCCTTTCTAATTGGTTGCTGCGCTCTAGAAGTGACAGATATCGTGTAGCACAAGCAAGAGGCAGGAATGTTAAGAGATATAAGCATGTAAAAGGGGGGAGCCCAGTTCATAGTCCAGGCTAAAACTGAAATACAATCCATGGAATGAATTAAACCTTCGGACTAACAGGAGCACCGAAGAGACAAGGTGGGGGAGGTAATATCTCTTATTGGCTCAACTTCTGTTGGTGAGAGAGACAAGCTTTCGTGCACACACAGAACTCTTCTTCAGGTCTGGGGAAGGTCCTCAGGCCTAGTCTACACTAAGAAATTAGGTCGGTATAACTGTGTCACTCAGGAGTGTGAAAAATCCATCCCACTGAGCAACGCAGTTAAACCAACCTAATCCCCAGTGTAGACAAGGCTAGGCCAACGGGAGCATTCTAGCTACCGTCTCTCAGGGAACGGATTACCTATGCCGATGGAAGAACCCCGTCTGTTGGTGTAGGTAGCGACTTCAATGAGGCGCTACAGCCTTGCAGGTGCAACGATGCTGCTGTGTCACTGTAGCAGTTTATGTGTAGACAAACCCTCGGAGTGTCACAGGGTTGAGTTGGTGGGTCCTGGTCTGTGGGGAGCTGGCTTCTGATGAGCTTGAAGAGGCTGGGGAATTATTTGAAGGCTGGATGAGGAGGTTCAGGAAAGATTTCTTTCTAGAGTCTTTCAGCTGCCCACAGGCCAGGACTCACCAACCCAAAGCGGCACCAGACTCAGCCAGAACAACAGGTGCAAAACCTGCAGACAAAGCTCCACTGCTACAATGATCCACACCCCCCACAACATACCTGTCAAGATCCATGGGTCCTACATGTGTCTATCCCAACATGTGGTGTACCTCATCCAGCGCACTGAATGCCCCAATAACAACTATGTGGGTAAAATGAGACAATCACTACACCGGAGTGGGGAACCTTTTTTCTATCAGGGACTATTGGCCCACAGAAAAAATCAGTCATGGGCCACACACAGACCCGCGGGGGAGCATGGAGGCTCTGGGATGGGGCTACAAATGAGGGATTCAGGGTGTGGGAGGGGGCTCTGGGCTGGTGGAGGGCTCCATCTGGGGGTGCGGGCTCTGAGGTGGGGCTGGGAACGAGGGGTATGGAGTGCAGGAGGTGGCTCAGGGCTGGGGCAGGGGGGTTGGGTGTGGGAGGATGTTCAGGGTGGTGGCTCTGGGAAGGAGCTTGGGTGCGGGAAGAGGCTCAGAGCTGGGGCAGGAAGTTCGGGGTGTGGGCTCCAGCCGTGCAGCACTTACCCCAAGTGGCTCCCAGTCGGTGGTACAGCAGGGCTAAGGCAGGCTCCCTGCCTGCCCTGTCTCCTCACTGCTCCCAGAAGCAGCTGGCATGTCCAGCCCATAGTCAGAGGCATGGCCAGGCGGCTCTGCGCACTGCCTGCAGGCTCCACCCCTGCCCCCCGCCTGCAGTTCCCAGCCAATGGGAGCTGTAGAACCGGCGCTGGGGGTAGGGGCAGCACACGGAGCTTCCTTGATCGCCCCTTCACCTAGAGCTCTGTGTGTTGGGGTGAGGGGGGAGCACTGAGGCTCAGGGCTTCCGGCCCATGGCGTGGAGACTTGCTGCAGACCAGATGAAATTAAGCAGTGGGCCGGATCCAGCCCACGGGCCATAGGTTCCCCACCCCTGCACTACACTCTCAAATGAACTCACACAGAAACATGACAGAAGAAAAAAAAACCCCTGTCACTTGTGAGCGAACAGTTTTCACAGAACGATCGCTGCATATCTGACCTCTCGGTCCTTGTCCTCAAAGGAAACCTGCACAACACCTTCAAAAGATGAGCCTGGGAACTTCAGTTCAGAACTTTGCTAGTCACTAAAAATCATGGACGGATAGAGACACTGGATTTATGGCTTATTACAAGAATCTACAACCCCCTAACCTCCCCCCATACAGTTTCCTCTCCCCTATGACTGGAGGGGTGTTAACTGGCCACTTCCCCTTGAATGGTCCCTTGAAATGTGTTAACTCCTGATACTAAACAATCTGCTGTGACACTCCCAGCCCTGGAGAAGAGCTCTGTGTGGCCCAAAAGCTTGTCTCTCTCACCAACAGAAGTTGGTACAATAAAAGCAATGATCTCCCCCCTACACACACACAGACGCTACTTGTCTCTCTAATATCCTGGAGCCAACAAGGCTACAACACTGCATAGGAGCATCCAAGAAATTTGTCATGTTCCAACACCATCTGCTGGATACTGATGGAAGCAGGTGAAAAACGGAGAGCTGACATCTGAGTGCCTGTTTACCAGGGCCAGATAGAAATAAGAGGGGATATAACCAGTGACCACATGTGGACCTCAGAGCTTTGCTAAACCTCCATGTAGGAAAGACTCTCTCCCCTCCTCCCCCCACATCATGGGCAAAGCACGAAGCAGAGTTGACAGAACCTACCAATAAGCTGCTGAATCCAGAAGTGTGACCCAATGCCCAGAGCAGCTGGGTGGAAAGGGCTCTCCCCTATGCCAGGGTTACCGGGGTCAGTGGGGAGACTTCATTTCAAAGATTGGGTTTCTCCTGCTATTCTTTAATATGCCAAACTGCAGATTAGCTGGTTGAGTCTGCGCTCTTTAATGAGCCCTCACTAACTAATGCCATACGCAGGGGTCTCTGACGTAAGCCCAGGCAAACTGGCCTAAGAGAGAGTTAAAACAATACAGTTACGCAATTGCTTTCGGTAATTTAAACTTGTCCCTTTCATCCCAAACTATTTAAATAGCAGAGCCCACACGCTGAGCCTTAAAAGTGCCTTCGAGACAAGTGTATCCTTCCTCCCTGGAGAAATCCTGGAAGTGTGAGAAATGTATCAGAGGGTCTAAAGAACTGATGAACGTAAATAAATGTTGTAAGAAATTTCGGTGATCTGCACTCTTCCTCAGTACATCTGTTGAGCCTCAAAGCTAGTGTATGACTGTATTGGTGTGTTCAGTGCATGCCTAGAACACTGGCTGCGTGTACACTTGACTGGTGCATGTTAATGGCAGACCGGTGTGGTCCTGAGTGAATTAATAAACTGTTGATTGGTTAAGAATAACCAAGCGACCTGATCTGAGAAATACTGTCCCAGGGAAAAGCTGACCTGAAAAGAACCTAGCATTAAAATGAGTAAGCAAACCGCTCATGGGGCTCTGTAGAAGGGGTTATCCATTTAGATTCCATTCCAATACTGGCTACAGCTCTTATCACATTGACAAATCGAGTCTGTTAGATCTCAGCTTTAAAATCGAACTGGCACCTCGGCACGTTCCTAAAATGGATCCATTTTGCACTGACGCCCGTCCCTGCCTGCTGCGCTGTAACGCTGCTGCTCCTACGCTAGAGATAAAGGGCCCGATTCTGACCTCACTTACCCCTGGGGACGTCAGTCGTAGCAGCCAGTACAGTTACGCCAATGTCAAAGCAAGGGGAGACCAGATTTAGGACTAAAGTCACTTGGCCAAATTATGACTCTCCTAATAGCATCTAGGTAAAGGCAAAGCCTTCCCCTCCAAGGAAGCTGGGGCAGGATGTCCACTGCTTATTGTGTGAAGAAAGAGGTGCCAGGGTCAAGCAATTGTGATGGTGTCTTCTGCATCACATGACCTCGCACACACCGTATATGTAAGGTCACGCCTTGCACTACTGACAGAAGACGCACCAGGGCTCAGCTCTGAGTATGTCCTGTGTGCTGGGACTGCACCCACTCTGCCCAGCCCCCTCACTCACAAAAATTCCTCACCTTGGACAGAAATAGACGCCGTAGGAGAACTGACTTTAGGTCTGAAGATCATTGATCCAGTGCAGTGATATTTGCCACTGTCATGTGTCCTTGCTTGTTTGATGGACAGCTCTGAGTTCACACGGGATGGTGTAACCTCTGCTCCATCTTTGTAATATCTTATCCGAGACACCTCTGCTCCCTTCCATCCGTAGCACCTCAGGCGCAGCGGGTCCCCTTCGAACACGGCATAGTACGGGGCCTGGAGAATTAGCCAATCTGAAAGAGAGACGTCGAGGGCCAGTGGTGAGTTACAGCATGGCCCAACGGGACCCAGGCTGAGGGGCCCCAGCCAATTTGGGGCCCCCGAAAAAATCTTTTCCCACCATGACCATGGGGCTGGAGGAGCTCTTGCTGCCGGCCATGGCCCCAGGGCACAGAACTTCTCGAGTCTCGGGGGCAGTGGGGGGGAAGTGAGGGGTGGGGAGAAGGGTGGAACGGGACAGGGCCATGGGGGAAGGGTGGAATGGGACAGGGCCATGGGCGGAGCCTCAGGGGAAGGGACAGAGCTGGGCTGGGCGTGGAACGGGGCAGGGCCATGGGAGAAGGGGCAGAATGGGGTGGGGCCATGGGCAGGGCTGCAGGCAGAAGGGGCAGGGCCACGGTTCCAGCACCGAGCTTCTCCCCCCACTTGCTCCAGCCCAGGGCCCCAGGAGACCTTAATCCGCCTCTGCCGAGAGCAGCAGCTCGCGGAGATCCCGGCACCAGGGCACTCAGTGCACTCGGTTCTGCAGGCTGTGGGTTGCAAGTCGCACTCACCCCTTGCGGGGAGGGAGAGGGAGAGTCAGGCAAAAAAGTTCCCCAGGCCGCAGGTAAAAGTGAACCACAAGAAAATCCTTTCTAGCCAGGAGAAAGTCAGACATTAATTTGCCCTGGTAGGGAGGGGCAGGCGAGCCAGAGAACAGCAAGAGGCTGAGTCCAGGCTGAGCGAGGGGCAGGCAGGAGACAGGGTCAGGGCTCTGGAGAGAGAGAGCGAGAGGGAAACAGCAGCAGAGGAGGTGGGATGGCAACTCCCAGAGGGGGAGGGAGGGGTTGTGCCCCCTGGCCTGCAGCGTGGAATTTAGGAGCAAACCCAGATTCTATTGACTGATCCCCCACCACAGCCCAACCCAGGAGCAGCCTCCCCAGACTGCAGGGACGGGAGCCTGCCGGCCCCACTGCTGCTCCGGCTCCAGTGAGCTGGGGGCAGGTGCCCCAAGTCTTCTACTGCAGCCAGGGGGCCCCCAGGTAGGGTGACCACCTGTCCCTTATTTTAAGGAACACCCCCTTGACCATTTGAAATATTAAATTGAAGCTTACGACAATTGCACTATTCCTGAGGGCAGTCGAAATGTGCACGTGAGAGAACAACATGCTCTGCTAAGGGAAAAGGTGTTTCTCTAAATTGTCCCTTATTTTTCATGTGGTTTTCCCTAATTTCCATCCAACAAAAGTGCCCCCCCTCACCTGCAGGCTAGATCCCTGCCAGACCCCGAGTGGAGCTGTGGCAGGTAGCTGGCAGCATTTCCCTCCGCTCACTGCTTCAGGAGGCTGGGTTTGCCCCACTGCAGAATGGGCAGCAGCACCACAGGGCCCCACAGGTCAGAGCAGGGCAGAATGGCTCCGACCTGCTGTTATGTTACTCACCATTAGAAATGGTCAGCTGAACGGGGTCGCTTCGCCCGGAGCCAGAAGCCTGGCACTGGTATCTACCTGTATCACGCATCTCTGTGTATTCAATTCTGTAGCTGTTTTTTATTGGGCGTCTGAGTAACTCTTCGTTGTGATACCATGTGAATCTCTGTCCAGGACGGTGGGATGTGCTGCACATCAGAGTAACGCTCTCCCCCCTAAACACTGTGCTCCATGGAGGGTCAAGGGTCAGCATGGACTTTTGTGCAGTTGCTGAAGTGCCGGCGGAGAGGGAGGGAGAGAACAGGACAGAGCCGACCTCAGCGTAAAGGAGGAGATGAGCCCCATGCCCTCAGCATGGGAGGCCGGAGCCAGGGAACTGCGCAGGGCTATGCTCTAGGCTGGGATTGCCAAAGGGGTTAGGCACCTGACCACCTGGGCAGTGCCCCTGGTTATCAAGTATTGTTTGGCACTGGGGAGGGGGTGATGTTACAGTAGTGCCCCATGGCATCCGAGTCCTGTTTAGCATTAGAGGGTAGTGGGGTAATGTCTCAATGGTGCCCCCTTGGTACCCAGGTATTGTCTAGTACTAGGGACAGTAGGATAGTGTCACAACAGCACTGCCAGTACCCAGGTATTGTCTAGTACTAGGGGGCAGTGGGGTAATGTCACAGCAGTTCCCTGTACACAGGTACTGTCTGGTGATAGGGGGCAGTGGGGTAATGTCACAGCAGCACCTCCTGGTACCCAGGTACCGTCTGGCGATTGGGGGCAGTGGGGTAATGTCCCAGCAGCCCCCCCATACCCAAGTACTGTCTGGCAATTGGGGACAGTGGGGTAATATCCCAGCAGCACCTCCTGGTACCCAAGTACTGTCTGGCGATTGGGGGCAGTGGGGTAATGTCCCAGCAGCCCCCCGTACCCAGGTACTGTCTGGTGATAGGGGGCAGTGGGGTAATGTCCCAGCAGCACCTCCTGATACCCAGGTACTATCTGGCGATTGGGGGCAGTGGGGTAATGTCCCAGCAGCCCCCCGTACCCAGGTACTGTCTGGTGATAGGGGGTAGTGGGGTAATGTCCCAGCAGCAGCTCCTGATACCCAGGTACTGTCTGGCGATTGGGGGCAGTGGGGTAATGTCCCAGCAGCCCCCCGTACCCAGGTACTGTCTGGTGGTAGGGGGCAGTGGGGTAATATCCCAACAGAACCTCCTGGTACCCAAGTACTGTCTGGTGGTAGGGGGCAGTGGGGTAATATCCCAGCAGCACCTCCTGGTACCCAGGTACTGTCTAGTATTAGAGAGCAGGGGCAGCACCCCCTGGTACCTGGACATTAGGGGTTGGGGCAGGAATAATCAGAGACGAGCAGGACTCACCAGCTAGGCCAAGGGCTGCAAAAGAAACGAGAAGGAGCGAGGCTGAGTACAGAGCCTGTTTCCCCCGACACCAGTGCGGGGGCTGTTACGGGAAGCCACCTGGCCTGTGTCGAGCAGCCGCTCAGACACGGGGATCACAGAGGTCCCTTCTCGCGTCACAATCTAGGGAGGGGGCCCGCTCCCCAGGCGGTCAGAGCCCTCACCTCCCCTGCACATGGGGACACGGAGCCCACACAGGCCAGGGGCTCCTCCGAGGCCTCCCATGGAGTCTGGGGCAGAGCTGGGGAGAGAGCCCAGGTGTCCAGATTCCTAGAGCTGCACTGTCGGGACTAAGCACAGACCAGAACCTGGCTGGGATGGGCTCAGGGTGGGCCCATGGACTCGGAGAGCTGCCAGACCTGCGCCTGGTTTGTCACACGAGACACCTGCTGGCAGCACATCCCAGCTACCCCAGCAGCTCACCCACCCCACTGTGCCTGGCCCCGCTGCCCCACTGGCACTGGCCATGGCATGTCCCTCCGAAGGACCATGTTGGATCCCTCCGTCCTGGGACCAGAGCCCAGGTCTCTTCATTCCCCGGAGTGTGAAGATCTGGGAAGCCAGCGAACCCAGCGGAGCTCACGCTGAGCTGGGCTGGACACATGCTGCTCCCCTGGTGTCCCCAGCTCTGCGGCTCGGTGAATGGGGCGGATGTCTCGCCTGCTCTCGGACAGTGAAATGTCTTCCCTGGCTGTCGCAAGACCTCGCTGCCACCTCATGCCCACAGCTAAAATGGCCCTTTCCTTGGCACTAACTGCCCCCTTGGGGCTGTCTGCAGACTGGCCAGGGACTGAATGGGCCACGGAGACTGAGTCCTCCTCTCCGTCCCTGCAGCGGGGGGATCCCTCTGAATCTCACTAAACTCCTCTGGGACAGGGGCTTCCCCCCTACAGCCTGCATGGGCTGTCAGCGCCCTGGCACTGCACTACAATCACCCAGCCCTCCTGCCCCCCCGTCCCCCCCCAACACCCAGCCCCCCAGTCCCTACTCACCCAGCACAAGCAGCGCTGCCCTCCCCGGCATCCTAGATGCTGTGAAAGGGGCCTGCTGACGCACCGCAGCAAAACACGCTCCCCTTTGCATAATGTCTCTGCTAGGGAAAGAGGAAGGAAGCGGCTTTCCCTTTCGCGTACAGGCTGCTCCACTCCTGCCGCCGCAGGGGCTGCACCTTTCGCCCAACTAGGGTGACCAGCTGTCCTGATTTTATAGGGACAGCCCCAATATTTGGGGCTTTTGCTATATGTGGGCACCTATTACCCCTCACCCCTATTATAGGCACCTATTACCCCCCAACCCCATCCCAATTTTTCACACTTGGTATCCGGTCACCCTATGCCCAACCCAGGGACTGAAGCCAGCTGACGGGAGCTCAGCACTCACTCACAGCCAGCCTGGGATGGGGCTGCCGCAGCCCTGGGGGTGGGGTGCTACCCATCGCCTCTCCTGGGGCCAGGAGATCTTTGACCCCCATGCGGAGCCACCCCCAGGCACAGGCAGGGGATCTTGGTTCAGCCTCGTCCTGGCTCTTGTATATACCAGGCGAGACACAGAGGACCAGACCCCAGTGGGTGTAAATTGTCATGGCGCCAGTGAAGTCAATGGAGTGATTTACACCAGCCTAGGGTGCTTGTCTCTCTCTGGTGTTTCTGCACATTGCCAGCGTTCAGCTGCTGACCCTACACATGACCCTAGAGGATCTGCATCCCCCTGGCTCCCCAACACCCCCTCCCCCCGACACTCCCGGCCTGCTCAGCTCGTTTGCCCCGTTTATAATGCCAGTAACAATGCTGGGTTCCCAGCCAGCCCGTTACAGGCCTGACTCCGATCTCGCTCTTGCTGGGTTTGCTCCTGGGGCTGGCCATGGAGTCGCTCCTGATTCATCCCCGGAGGAGCGAGTGGCACTCGGCCACGCTAGTTCAAGTGAGGAGCAAACACGGGAGGCTGATCAAAACAAAGAGGCAAATGGTGTTAAAAATGATACATTGAAAATGCAGCGTGGCCACATTTCTTTCCAGTAGCCCCCCATTTGGGCAGAGGGTGTCTCCTCACTAGATCCCAAAGCATTACCCCACTTTTACAGATGGGCCAGCTGAGGCACAGAGAGGGAAGCAGCCTGCCCAGGGTCACCCAGCAGAGCAGTGACAGAGCTGGGACTGAACCCCCAGCTCCTGAGTCCTAGTCTCGTGCCTAACTGCTAGGCCACACTCCCTACCTAGGCAGCTGAGGGGTTGAAACCCATGTCCCCAAAGAGACTGGAGCTCACCCCCAGTCAGTCGCCATAGGCACGTATCTGTCTGCCTCCATGCACACGCCTCCTCTATCACCAGCCACCACAGATCTTAAGTGCCAAGGGTGACAAGTCACTGGCCCCTGTGCAATCAGGGCTGGGTGCTATTCAGGCCATGACACAGCTGGATGAATCGGATTTGCCACTATGCAAATCAAGGGATTTCCTGGGGGCCGAAGCAGAACTGCCACCGTGGGAGCTGAGTGCTGCTCTGTGAACACCTGTTTGGTCCTAGCAGAAACTTGCAGAAAGTGACTGTGTTATAATTCACTCCCTTCCCCCTCCCCATCAGAACTGAGGGGCGCAGCGCCAGCACGAGGGTCTGAGTCCCAAACGGGGGGGTCCCAAGCTACCTCTAAGCTCCCCTTCCCTTGTAATAGAGAGAGAGACAGAGCCTGGTGCAAGACCTGAGGCTGTGAGCCAGTCAGGCCATGTTTTAAAGCAGATCAGCATCCAGTACATGAACCTAGCAGAATTGTTGCTAGTATTCTAGGCACTAGATATTTATGTAAATATATTGCTGCTAGTACAGATACACTCCCGTCTAGTACAAGATCAGATGGTTTGACAGAATACTGAATAGGGAGGTTTTTTCCAAGACATCAGGAACCATGTCGTTTAGCCCTATGACCTCACTCCCGATCCTGCTTTTTTCATTTGTTGTCCCACGTAATTAGTTGGTATCACAGACCTGTGGATCCTCCCCTTAGGCTCGGGGGAGGTCCTTTAGCAGTGGGTGGGCCTGGATACCAAATAGGACAAGTGCTGGAGGAACCAACTAGGGGCCGTGCTCCTCTTGACCTGCTGCTTACAAACAGGGAAGAATTGGTAGGGGAACTAGAAGTGGGTGGCAACCTGGGCATCAGTGACTATGAGATGGTTGAGTTCCAGATCCTGACAAAAGGAAGAAAGGAGAGTAGCAAAATATGGACCCTGAACTTCAGAAAAGCAGACTTTGACTCCCTCAGGGAACTGATGGGCAGGATCCCCTGGAAGGCTAATATGAGGGGGAAAGGAGTCCAGGAGAGCTGGCTGTATTTTAAAGAAGCCTTATTGAGGTCGCAGGAACAAACCATCCCGATGTGCATAAAGAATAGCAAATACGGCAGGCGACCAGCTTGGCTTAAACGTGAAATCTTCAGTGAGCTTAAACTCAGAAAGGAAGCTTACCAAAAGTGGAAATTTGGACAGATGACTAGGGAGGAGTATAAAAATATTGTTTGCGTATGCAGGGGTGTAATCAGGAAGGCCAACGCATGATTGGACTTGCCACTAGCAAGGGATGTGAAGGGTAACAAGAGTTTCTACAGGTATGTTAGCAGCAAGAAGAAGGTCAGGGAAAGTGTTGGACCCTTACTGAAAGGGAGAGGTAACCTAGTGACAGAGGATGTGGAAAAAGCTGAAGTACTCAATGCTTTTTTTGCCTCTGTCTTCACGGACAAGGTCAGCTCCCAGACTGCTGCACTGGGCCACACAATATGGGGAGGAGGTGAGCAGCCCTCGGTGAAAAAACAGGTTAAGGACTATTTAGAAAAGCTGGACATGCACAAGTCCATGGGACCAGATCTAATTCATCCAAGGGTGCTGAGGGAGTTGGCTGATGTGATTGCATAGCCATTGGCCATTATCTTTGAAAATTCGTGGCAATCGGGGGTGGTCCCAGATGATCAGAAAAAGGCAAATATAGTGCCCATATTTAAAAAAGGGAAGAAAGAGAACCTGGGGAACTACAGACCGGTCAGCCTCACTTCAATCCCTGGCAAAATCATGGAGCAGGTCCTCAAGGAATCCATTTTGAAACACTTGGAGGAGAGGAAGGTGATCAGGAACAGTCAACATGGATTCATCAAGGGCAAGTCATGCCTGACCAACCCAATTGCCTTCTATGATGAGATAACTGGCTCTGTGGTTATGGGAAAAGCGGTGGATGTGATATATCTTGACTTTAGCAAAGCTTTTGATACAGTCTCCCACAGTATTCTTGCCAGCAAGTTAGTAGTAAGATGAGATTCTGAAACGTAAGTCCTTGTATCAGAGGCCTGGTATGAGGCCTGAGCTAAAGTAATGGTCAAGACTTTGCTGATATAAAACAAAGTTAAGCTGTGAGCAAGAGGCAGGCCCTGCTCACAGAATCTGCAACGAAGAGGGCTGATGCTGCAAAAACACACATACATACAAGGGATGTAAACATGTGCCAGGATGGTACCAGAACACTCCAGCACAAGCACATTCCCCCTCAGATAACAGGAACATGCTGACCCATCCAAAAAACAAGGTTAAAAGGATAATATGATGGATAGAGTTGTTTTGCTCAAGCCAACATGTACAAGGTAATAGGCGACACGTAGAGGGGTTGTACCTCAATACGTCAGGAGTGAGGCGTAACTTGTTTGTATCTGTGTATAAAAATGGACCTCTGAGGGGTTATCTTTGTCTGGCCTAGGGGGCAGTGGTAAGTCTCACCACTGACTGAGCAGGTCCACTGTCAGGGAGCACATATGTACTAGCAGAACTGTAGACCTCTGATCCAGGGAGCTAGAGACTATGTTTCATTTGGCAATAAACCTGGCCGGGTGCCTTCATACCTTATCGAAGTCTGTGGTCATTGGGGTTTCTCTCGGGGTCTGCTGTGCCAGCTATCTGCACAGAGCCAGGCCAGCACACAGCGGAAACACACACACGCAGCCATCTGTTATCAACATTGGACAGAGCAGAGCACCACACTTGGGGAGACGGAGGACAACCGTACATGGCGAGGGGAGTGTAGGAAGTAGCCCAGGGACACCAGACAGTAGTTTGGTTGTGTTGTTGTGTTTGTGCCCAGGTCAGTGTGTTTCAGGAGGATCCTTGCTGACCCAGTGGCAGAACACTCCACCACTGTTAGGACACTAGGCTGGGACCCAGTGGAGTAGGCTGGACCTGGGTCTCCCTTCCCCCTGCTGCCAACCCCACTTCTGAGGTGGCAACCTCCCCACTTTAGGCCAAGAGGCCTGCGTTTGTCTGCCGACTGCCAGATCTAGGACGTCAGACTGTTCGTGCTCTGCCTGGCCCGAGGGCCCGAACTCCTGGACTCAGGTAACTCAGTTGGGTGTGTGGCACCAGCTGCCGTCGTGCTGGGTGATAACAGGGCCTGGCGAGGCTGGCTGTGTGTCACCAGCAAAGCAGTGTGAGAAAAGGGCCAGCAAAGCTGGGTAAGTAGAGGGGCACAGTGGTTCCCATGGCTCCCAGACTGCACCCCTGGGGTGACAACCCGTCACAAGGGGTAAATATCCTCCCCATAAAAAGACAAAGAGCAGGGGATGTAGTAGAGAGATAGAGCCTGGAGCACTGGGCCTGGTGCAAGATCTGAGGCCTGAACCAGAGGCTGTGAACCAAAGTCAGGCCATGTATTAAAGCAGATAAACATCTAGTACATGAACTTGGCAAAGCTGTTGTTAGTGCACTAGGCACTAGATATTTATGTAAATGTATTCCAGCTAGTACAGAGTCACCCCAGTCTAGAACAAGATCAGGTGGTTTGACAGAATACTGAATAGGGAGGTTTTGTCCAAGATATCAGAACAAGGGGAGGTAACAAGCGGCTGCCACGTACCCCAGGGTGCTATGGCTGTGCCTTGAGGGCAATAAACCTGGTCAGCTGCCTTTGTCACCGAACTGTGCTGCTGGTCATTCTTTATGAGTAGCATCGAGGTCTGCTGAATGAGCAGGCTGCCTTAGCAGCTCTTAGCACCAAAGCACTGAGCAGCCTGAACGGTGTTACTGAGGCAACAACATCCCAGCCTTCAGCACTTAGAAACGCCTCTCACTCTGCACTTCTGTCAGAAAATCTCTTTCAAACCCAGGCTCTCCCCCGCATACCTCTGATCACTTCCCCTTCCCTTTCCACAAAGAGATCACAGTCTCACCAGAAACTTTGCAGCTGGGGAACTGGGGCCCGGAGTGGCCACGTGAATTACCAAAAGTCACACAGAGCATCTGTGGCAGGGTTGGGCACCGCCCCCAGGGCTACCATGTCCCAGCCCAGTCCCCTAATGACAAGGCCAGCCTCCCTCTCAGCCTTGACCTAAACAGAGTTCCACAAAGGCCAGTCCCCTTGGCCTGGTGAGGGCTGGAGGTAGATCCCTGAATAGAAGCATCCCGCTAACTGATACCCTGCTGCAGCTAATGCACACAGTGCAGTGTGTATCTCAGTGATCCCACGCCGAGTGTGGGCACTGCATGTGGGCAGGGCTCTCCCGGCCCATCGCCCCGAGCCTAATACCCCAGATGCTGGCGCACTCTGGATCAAGACCCGGATTTTCAGCAATTTGTATTAAAAGCAAAAGGCAGCCCCTCCTCTATGCTCTCCACGGGGGATTTCCCAGAGTGCCCAGCATTGGCCTCACTCTGCCCCACCTCCCACCACACTCCTGATGACTCCAAGAAGCAGTGTGAGGCCAGTGCTGAGTGCGCTGGGAAATCCCCCTGTCTAAAGTTACCACATTTCAAGTTCCCAAATAGAGGACACTGCTGGGGGAAGTGTGGGAGTTGACGGGGAGAGGGGTACCATTCCTACTGTACAGTTTCTTTTTATTTTGAATATCTAACTGTGGCACTTTGTACCTCAAAGCAGCAGTCTAGAACCCCCATATTCATCACTGTCATACAATTATGATATGTTCTTTACAAAGTCTGCCTTGTGAGGTATCATTTTAAAAGTCTTGATCTGTTGAACATTGATATCCTGTTGGATTGTATGTGCTATCACTGTATGTGGAGTTACGATGTTTTGCTATGGTTGTGTTACTGAAATATATTGTGAGGTTGGGAACACCCACAAACAGCTTTTCTGGTGAAACAATGGAGGAGCCAGATGTGCTGATGACCCATTAAAGGCAATCCACACTCCCAATGACTATCTGAAGAACTGTCCACAATGGAGACTTTTCAGAGGGAGCACCTAGACAATGGAGACTGCTTGAGTCACATCATAGCAAAGATCTTTCCAGCAAGCTGGAAGAAACTATAAAAGTGGGGAAGTGACATCATCACTTGGCCTCACTCCCCGCACAACTCAACACCTGGAAACACATCTGGAGAACAAAGACATTGAACTGTGGAGGTGGTCCCAGGTGGAGAAGAGTTCCAGCCCATGTACTGAAGATTTGTAACCTGCTTGTACTACTGTCTATCCAGGTGAGACACTGCTTGATTCAAATCCTGTTTAGTTCATGGAACTTAGACTGGGAATTTATTTTATTTCTTAGGTAACCAACTCTGATCTCTATGCTCACTACTTATGATCACTTAAAATCTATCTTTTTGCAGTTAATAAATCTGTTTTATATTTTACCTAAAACTGTGTGTTTGGGTTGACGTGCTTGGGAAATCGGCTCAGGTTTCAAAGGCTGGTGCATGTCCACTTTCCTTTGTAGAAGTGGTGAACTTAATGAATTTACACTGGTCAGACTTCTGACTGGTGCAAGATGGTAGAGTTCTGGGGTGCAAGGCTGGGGAGAATTGGCTGGAGCCTCTCTATTGTTGGTTCATGAATGGCAGGGAGAAGCGGTCAGTTGGGTGTGTCCTTGCCAGTGGAAGGCTGCATAAGGGCAATCCCTGACAGCGGTTTGTGGCTTAGCAACAGCATCACAGTGTGAGAGGGAGCGCAGGCTGGTAGGACAGAGGGCTCCTAGTCCAGGTTGTACTCCAGGAAACCAGTCCCACTAACATTTATAAATAACAAGTGTAAGAGCCTCAAAAATAAATATAAATCAAATTTAAATGTACCTTTTTACATGCAGTCAGTCCTTTCCTACTGCACTTCTTCCTGTTGGGTCTATGCATGTTTCTCTGTAGAGCATATCTTTCTCAGCAGTGGTTGATGGCTCATCAAGTAGCCATGAAAGTGTTTGCAAGACATGTCCCTGAAGTTGTGCTGTACAAGCAGGATCCCTTTCTGTGCCTCATCAATCAATATCATGCCACCTTTATTTCTGCGCTGCTGCTGGCGGCAGCGCTGCCTTCAGACCTGGACACCAGTGAACGTGAACGCAGCTGCCACAGCCCTGACGCAGCTGAGCAGTTCAGTGCTTAGGCACCGGAGAGACCCTTAGGCCAGGCTGGACCTTGCCTGTGGGGCCCGATCTGGTGAGCATGGTCAGAGCCTGCCCTGCACAAACCCCAGCTGAAAAGGAGGTGGTCCCCCAACAATCCCCCCCTCCCCAGGACAACTCCCTCTTTCCTCACCTCCCTGTTGAGCTCAGAGGCTCCAGGGCTGTGATCTCCGCTCCCATGTCCCTGCTGCCTGCCAACCTGCCACGTGAACCCACAGCTGGCAGTGTACCTCGGGGCAGAGCCCATCCATGTGAGGTGTCTGGATGGGGACTCCTGCCCCATGTGAGTCTCTTGTTGTATTACTGTAGTGCCGAGGTGCCCCAGTCATGGCCTGGACCCCACGGTGCCAGGTGCTGCACAGCCACTGAACAGAGAGATGGTCCCTGCCTTGAGCCATGCACAGTCTGTGTCTAGGGCAAGAGATGACAGGTAGGTGCAGACAGACCTGAGGGGGAGCGCAGGGAAGCGATGAGACAGAACTGGTCAGCGGGAGGGGCAGCAATCTCCGCTCACGAGCAGCCTGAGGGTTGGTGAGGTTTCTGCAGGAATCAGGGCAAAGCAGAGGAGCGAGGATGATGAAGGAGCTGTGCGGATGCTCAGGGAGATTCTCCTCCTCCCCTCAAGCTGGGGGATGCACCGAGGGGCTTGTTTGAAAATGGAGCCAGTGGACGCTGGAGGCTGGCAGCACGGGCTGATCAGAAGTGGGAGTCCACACGTGGGTGGCATGTAACTCCTTCATTTGGGGAGGCTGAGCGCACCGAGACCGTGGCCATGCCCCGAGGCCCACCCCCATTCAGCCTCCTCCCCCAGACGCCCCACCCATGCTCCGCCTTTGGCCCCATTTGGCCCCTTTCCCAAGGCTCCCGCCTGCCACTTGTGCCTCTTCCCTGCCACCCATTGCTGGCGCCTCTTTTCTCCATCCCCCGGCCCACCGCCTGCCGCTCACAGCCATACCCCAGGTCCCCCCTCCTGGCCAGCTGGCTACTCACCACTCGCATGTGCCTCCTCACCGGCTGCTATGAGGCTCCCATGTGGGTGGAGCAGGGACAGGAAGAGGCGGCGCCTCGGGGGAAGAGGACAAGTGGGACCAGGGCCTCGGGGCAGAACGTGGCCGGGGCCACAGCCAGGGAACCCACCCTTTCGGCAGCAGCACATTCCACAGGCAGCAGGCAGGCTGTTTGGGGAGGCTTAGCCTCCCCTGGCCACTGACACCCACTGCCTAGGAGACCACATCTCAACAGTGTGTGGGAGATAACAGGCAGGTGCCTGTGAAGGGCCTTGGAAGATGAGCAACTTTGTGCTGGCTGACCCCAGCCCCTCCACGAGATACCCAGGAACAAAAAGGTGGTCTCAGGTTCCCGTGACAGAGCCTCTCTGGGCCAGTGTCTGACCTCAGAGCTGGCTCCACCCAGCATTTCTATCGCTTTCACTAGTTCCATTTAGAAACGGATGCAATTTAATGACTGCAGCCCCTTGGTGTGGATGCAGTTACCCCATTATAAACACCTTCTATCAGCAGAGCTTTTCTGAGTAATAAACCACACTGGAAAAACAAGGAGTCCGGTGGCATCTTAAAGACTAACCGATTTATTTTGTCGGTAAAAAAACCTCACTTATAGACTCAGACTCATAGACTTTAAGGTCAGAAGGGACCATTATGATCATCTAGTCTGACCTCCTGCACAACGCAGGCCACAGAATCTCACCCACCCACTCCTGTAACAAACCCCTAACCTATGTCTGAGTTATTGAAGTCCTCAGATTGAGGTTTGAAGACCTCAAGCTGCAGAGAATCCTCCAGCAAGTGAACCGTGCCCCATGCTGCAGAGGAAGGCGAAAAAACTCCAAGGCCTCTGCCAATCTGCCCTGGAGGAAAATTCCTTCCCGACCCCAAATATGGCAATCAGCTAAACCCTGAGCATGTGGGCAAGACTCACCAGCCAGCACCCAGGAAAGAATTCTCTGCAGTAACTCAGATCCCACCCCAGCTAACATCCCATCCCAGACCACTGGGCATACTTACCTACTGATAATCAAAGATCAATTGCCAAATTAATTGCCAAAATTCACTTCTTCAGATGCATGGAGCAAAAGTTACAAGCAGCTTCAGACAGCTCTGTCCGTCTCCACACCGGGGGCACAGAGATTTAACTCGATCAATTTCTAAACTGATAGAGTTAAACCGATACAAAAACAGAGTTGCCCAGCAGTCAGTTAGTGAAATCACCCCTGTTCACACTGGTGTCACTGAGATCCCAGCCTGTCTTGGTACATTCTTCTACAGCGCAATACTCCTAGATAGATCGACAGACTAGAGAGAGGTAATTGAAACAAAAGCAGTTTGTTTTGTGAAAAAATTAACATTTTTTGAAGGAAAGTGGTCCGCATGATCCCCGGATCTCTAATGGATTTTCACCCCAAGGCTGGTCAGGTTTGGATCTCAGGTATAAATCCAGAACAAGTCCATGGACTCCAATGCGGTCACTCTGGATTTACACAAGAGTAACTGAGATCTAGATCTGGCTTCTCTTGTTGCATTTGTTCAGGGCAGTTGCTGAAAGTTATAAATTATGCGTTGAAACGGTATTTGTTATGAACAGCTCAACCCCCAGCCAGCTCTGACATTCAATGGTGTATGATAAAGGTGTAGTTCTACAGGACAGCCACCTGGTGGCAGGACAAACTTAGACATATCTCCACGAATTCTGCAACACGTGGAGCTGCACAAGAACCGAAATTCCAGTTTCACAGGAAATTCTGAGCTTTCAGAATTGAGGTTTGTTCCAGAACAAGGTGAACTGGTCAATTCCAGTGTTTGTCTGTGAGCCAAATTTTTAAAAAAAGAAAAAATTCATTTTGGCTCAATTGAAACATTTCATTTCTATAAAATCAAATTGTTACGTTTCCGTTTTGAATTTTCTATTTGAGATATAATAATGTATACCTTAATAAAATACATTTCTAAACAAAATGTCATTTCAAAGCAAAATAATCCATGAGGACTTTACCACTCTGTTTTGATTTACTCGTACAATAAGGATAACAACATTTCATTATTCTTGCATCTAAGATCTGAGTGAATTTTAACCCAAAACAGCCACAACTGATCACCTTGGTAACGTATCCATGGATCACTCTAGGTGTGGCCTCCCTCAGAGACAGCTCAGGAGGAACCTCTGCCCATCCCTTGGGCTGCAGAGGTAGGGTAGCCACTCCCACCCCACCGGAAGCCAAGGGGCAGGACAGGAAGCAGAAATACAAAAGGCGGGCCCTGCAGGTCAGTTGGGCTGGAGCGGCCAAGGGAGACACTTATTCCCTGTTGCCAGAGTGGGACATCAAGGAGGAGCTCCTGGGGCTGCCAGCTGAAGACTGGCCAGAGCTCCCAGGGCTGCTGGCCGACTGAGGTGCTGATGTGCAGCTGGGGCTACTGCTGACCACCGATCCCAGGAAGATGGAGGACACCTACAGCAAGGAGGTAGGAAGGAGCTAGGGAAACTGGACAACAGTCTGGCTGGGCCTTGGCTGATACTAGGTCAGTGTGTTACAGGGGAATCCCCGCTGACCCACCCTGGCACTGCTAGGGCCCTGGGCTGGGACCCGATGGAGTAGGTGGGCCCGAGTCCCCTTACCCTCTGCCACCCTACCGCTGTGGTAGCAGCCCCCTGAATCAAGCGGACTGAGCTTTAAAGACTGCTAATTCTCCATTAATTGATTGCAGGGCAAAGGGCTCGACAGCGAGGAGGCGTGGCCTCCCACAGAGACAGCCCAGGAGGGGTGGCCATGCAGGCTCATAATCACCTTGACAAGGTAGGTCTGTCTAGGGGTGGCCAAACCACGGCTTGTGAGCTACAAGTCACCCCAGCGTCAGCATGCTGAGAGGTCACGGCATGTTTGTTTCCATGGCAGTACTAGCGTCTCCATGCCCTACCCCTGTCTTAGCCGTGAGGGTGGATCTGGTTGTCCTTGATGGAAAAATAATGACCAAGCTAGGATTCATTCTGTGCTGCTTCCCAGGCTCCAGCTCCTCTAGACTTTCTGCCCTCCTGTCACTGACTCTGCTACACTCTCCCGTTCCTGGACTCTCCCTTGGCTTTCTGCCTTCCGGAATCTGATCCCTGCTGGGCCTTCTCCTTTCAGGGATTTGTTTTCCAGGGCTCATTTCTTCAGCTCTGCTCTCTGCTGGGCTCTCTGGTGCTAAAGAGATCCCTCACCATGACGATGGCGGAATCACTGAGACTGATCAT
The DNA here is from genome assembly GCF_020497125.1 of Mauremys mutica. Lineage (NCBI taxonomy): Eukaryota > Metazoa > Chordata > Testudines > Geoemydidae > Mauremys > Mauremys mutica. The sequence continues at coordinate 20,142,587 of NC_059088.1, read as the reverse complement.
GACCTCATTGTGTGGATGATCTTCTGAAAGAGCCCAGCATTTCCTGGCCACCATGAGGGCTGTGGAACTATCCTTGTGGTTGTTGGCTCAACGCATACAGCTGGGCACATGCTGTATATTTGGGCTGCAGCTGTGGGGAGTCTTGAAATGATTCCTTTGTTTGCGAGCCTCAGGCTCAACCTCAACAAGTCAAATATAGTTCCCTCTTAGTCAGTGCAGTTCATGGGGGCCTGTGGCGGGGCAAAGACTCACTGGCGTGGCACCTCCTGCAGGTCGTCCGGGGAATTAGCTCTTCCAGCCCACAGCGCCCTCTGCAGGCCGGTGTCTCACCTGCTGCTCGCCCCTGTGTCTCTCCCAGACCCCGGTGTCCTTCTATGTCAGGGTTCTGCCCCTGCAGTAACCCACAATCTGGGTGTCCGCACCCAGGGGAACCCCCAACCCTCTATCCCCACCTTGTCTCAGTGGCTACTGCCAGTCATCATCTAGCCCCCGCTCCCTGGGGCAGACTTCAGTCTATAAACCCCTCATCATCGGCAAGGGAGATTGGACCAGCTGCCTCTGCCTGTCTCTGGGCTGCCCCTCTGCAGCCCCAGTACCCCTTCGTGGGCCCTTAACTTGGCCTGCAGCCCAGGGTTTTGATAGGCTGGAGCTCCCCAGCTCCCTCTGCCCTTCCTCAGCACTGCTCCACCCTAGGTACCCTCCTCAGGCAGCCAGGTCCTTCTCTCTCAAAGAAGCTAGAGAGAGTATGTCTCAGTCTCTGGCCCCCAGCCCTCTTATAGGGCCAGCTGTGTCCTGATTGGGGCGTGGCCTCCACCTGTGGCTGCTTCCCCCAATCAGCCTCGCTTTTCCCCTGCCCCAGCCCTCTCCCAGGGCTCTTTTAAGCCCTTCAGGGCAGGAGCGGGGTGACCACCCCGCTACAGGGCAGTTCTTGATTCAAAGGCAGAGAAAGTCATCCAGCCCTCTACAACCAGGCCCGCAGATACCACAGGACATGCTCTGAGACAACGTCCGGCATAGACACCTTAACACACTGAAAACCGCCTTCACCAAACAAGGACACTCCACCAGCAAAGTCGATCTCATCATGGAATGGGCCACCCAGCTACCTCGAGAGAACCTGCTTCAGTACAGAAAACTGCCCCAATGACTACACGCCCCGGGTTGTCACCTACCACCCTACACTGCAACTTATATGGCGTACCATCAAACAGTTACAACCTGTCCTTGATGGGGAGCACATCCTGAAAGAAATCATTTCCATCCCCCTTCTGCCTTTAAAGTATTCCCAACTTTGCCAAACTCGTCATCAGATGCAAACTCCCCACAGACCAAGACCCCCAACTCAAAGCAGCACCAGCCCCTGCTCAAACAACAGATGCAAAACCTGTAGACACATCTCCACTGCTACGATTATCAACATCTCCCATTTGACTGCTCACCCACCTTCTGTGAGGTGTAGTGGAATTCATAGCACACATTTATAAGCAGTTTTCTCTGGACACAAATACATTGATTCAGAATCACAGTCTATATACATATCTCATAATAATTATTGAATTTAGAACATTACACGCTTTCATAAAAGACCTTATGTGATGCTGTATGGAATATGTGAGACACTTTGTATTATTATTAATATCAATATTATTAAATTGCAATGAATTGTGCCAGATATGCCGTGTAAGATGTCAGTGGAACTGTGTGATTTGCCAAGTATGATAGGCTTGTTTGTATGTTTGTATCTCCTTTGCATTGTGAGTTATAGATATGCCGGGTATATCTGTGTTTCAAAACTTGTGCTGTGTTTCTGGGTGACACCCCCGGACAGACTGGCGTCATCACTGCCTAACCTGTTTGATGGCCCATCATGGGTCATCAGCTGTACAAAGAACCCATTGAAAGAAGCAGGGGCTACACCTTAGAGTCAGCAGGACTTGTAGGGACGTGCCTGTGCACAGGGGACTCCGAGGCTTTTCCATGCCATGTGCTATGAGTTGGTGTTTGGGACAAAGGAAGTACAAGCCACGTGGCAATGGATATAAAAAGGCGGCTGCATCATCTCCATTTTGTCTTCAATCCTGCTTCTCACCTCTGGACTCACTTCTCTGCAAAATGAAGCGCCGAACAAAGGACCGAATGACCCATCCAAGTTTTGGATGATTCCAGAGGGGCTTTCAAGCCAGCAAACTCACCAATACATCTGATAGATGGACTTCGACGTCTCTGTATGTATGCGACTGCTTTACTATTGAACAACTCCCTTCCTGTTCTTTCTTTTTTCTTTATAATCAACCTTTAGCTCTAGGTACTAAAGGACTGGCTGGCAGCGTGGTATTTTGGGTAAGATCCAAACTGACATTGACCTGGTAATGTGACTGGCCCTGTGGGTCAGAAGAACATTTTGTATAGTGAGCAGAGGTTTTAAATAACTTCTCCCTGTGCTGGACCTCTGTGCTGACAGGAAGCTAGAGACCTGGAATGCAATAAAGGGGGCTGGGTGATTTCTTTTTCAGCTTCTTGATAACCAGTGGGGGGCGGAGGATCAGGCGCACAGTTTGTGATGGTTGGTGAATGTAACTACAGTGTTACCCACCAGTTTTGGGAGTATCTGATCTCCTTTTTGCAGCCTTCCCTGACCTTGGCATTTTCAGTGAGGGCTGCCCCAGGCACCCCGGGTCACATCTTACTAGGTCTGTTTTTATAATCTAGTAACAGTGTATACAATCCGAGGGATTTAACTGCTTATTTTGGAAGTTTAATCCTTCTTTTGTCTTCTTGGAGTGTCTGGACCCTGGTTGCCACAGGGGAATCTTCAGGGAATTTAGCTGCCACAATGAAAGAAGCTTCTATTGAGCACGTGTGAAGTGCAGTTTTCCCAAAGGCTTATACTCTGGCCAACCTTGGGCTGGTTTTCACCAGGCTGGCAAAAGGCACATCCCTGACCCAAAGACCATCACAACTCCCAGCTCCATGCCATGGTGGCTAGAGCAGTGCAGATAAAATGTCAGAATGGCATCACGTGGGGAAAACAATGTTCTTGGTCTCACAAACCACTGAACCATTTGGCTGAAAGGTTTCAGAGTAGCAGCCGTGTTAGTCTGTATCCGCAAAAAGAACAGGAGTACTTGTGGCACCTTAAAGACTAACAAATTTATTGTAGCATGAGCTTTCGTGAGCTACAGCTCACTTAGGAAGTGAGCTGTAGCTCACGAAAGCTCATGCTACAATAAATTTGTTAGTCTTTAAGGTGCCACAAGTACTCCTGTTTTATTTGGCTGAAAATCTGCCATGAGGCAGACAGCCGGCATGGAAAACTCCAGCCCAAAGGGTTGAAGTCTGGCAAAGTTAGATGGAGCTGAAAACAGAGTCTTGTCCTGGGCAGTGTGAGGCACTAATAATTGGGTGTGCAACCAGCCCCACCTGTAGCAAGGGGAGGGAGCATAGCCTAGTGGATGGAGCATTGGACTGGGGCTCAGGAGATCTACAGTCTATTCCTGGCTCTGTCAGCGGATTGCTGGACGACCTTGGGAAAGTTACATCTGTGACAGATGCAGAGCTACGAAGACAGGGAACATTCAAAGACTTATGTATCAACTCTATCAGTGGGATCTGCATCGTTAGGGGCTGGCTAGTGATGGTATTCCTGGCTCCATGGATGAAAGAAGAGCTGTTTTCTCAAGGAAAGAAAGACAACAGGTGGGTAATTAACACAAATCTCCAACACAGACACAATGTCAGTAATAAGGCTTGTGAAGATTGACCCACTGGGAAATATCATTGACTGGTCTGACCTGGGTCAAGAGGCGTAAGAAAAAAAAAAGTAACGCTACTGTATAAAAGTTCAGCCTGATCAAAGGAGGGTCCAAGAACTGAGCTGCACTGGTGACCAGACAGGACCTTTGGCGGGATCTGAAGTACTTAATAACCTGCCAGGGTCACCCTGGAGACGGTGGTGGTGAGCACCTGCTGAGCTAGACCTCGGATACACTGTTTATTAGGTTCAGAGACGTTTGCTCGGAAATGCTTTTGTTGTAAATAAACGGGACTTGGCTTTCTGAGAGCTGCCTGGTCACTGCCTAACCCAGCCACGGCCCGGCAGAGAACAGGGCTGCAGATGCTGAACTGACCTCACCTCTGCTGAGCTGATCGTTGTGAATTCCAGCCCAGGCCCCGCTCTGGACGGAGGGGATTGCAGAATCCAGTCCTGAGAAGAGTGACAGCTGAAGGCCTGACATCAAGGTGGGAGTCCCTCAGGGAGACGTGAGGGGGAGAGATGCAGCTAACTCAGGAGCCGTGACAACTTCATCACCTCCTGGGCCTTATTCCCCACATCTGTAACGTTGGGATATTTGCGCCACCCGCCTTGGTAAAGTGCTTTGAGATCTAGGGATCCAGAGAGCTAGCTAAGGGCTAGGTGTTCGTAATGAGAGCAGTGCCTGATCCTGACTGGTGCTGAGAACCTCTCAGCCCTCTCTGGGTCATGAGGGGAGTGTAAATCACACCGAGACCCCAGCGCACTTCACTTTCTTTATTTGCATCACAGATGTCCACAGCTGAGGCCATAATTCTCCTCCCAGGGAGTAGCTGTGTCTGGAGCGATGCAGAGTCCTTCACTGGGTTGCGCCAGCCTTTCCGAACTCAGCGGTAGAACAGCAGCACTGCAGATTCAATCATCTCCTTGGATACGCTCCATCCCTGATGGGTTCCGTACCCATTCCAGGCATAGGCAGGGAAATCACTGCACTGAGCCGGGGTCGCTTCTGGGAAGAACCCTCCTCCACCTATGCAGTACTGGGGAGAGAACAGAGGAATTGCCAGATGGGAGCACAGCAGGGGCCCATCTAGCCACTCTCCTGTCTCCAGGCCAGTGCCAGCTGCTTCAGAGGAAGACACAAGAAACCCTGCAATGGCCCATTGGCAAATAATCTGCCCACAAAATAAGTTACCTCCTGACACCCCCCATCAGAGGTCAGCTAATGCCCTGAAGCATGAGAGTTTAAATCCCTTCCTAACTCTTGGGACCAAAGTCTCCATTGCCCTGACTCTTGTGCAGTCCCTTACCCTGGTGCAATGGGTCCCCAGATGCCAGCACTGATTTGAACGTCTGCACAAGGGGCAAGGCCAGTTTAGGCCACTGAGTAGTGGTGGTGTTTATTGTTTGCATTGCAGTGCCGCTTCGGAGCCCCAGGCCTGGGCAGGCCCTCGGGTGCTGGGTGCTGTACATCCCTCGGGTGCTGGGTGCTGTACAGAACAGAAATACAGCCCCTGCCCCAAGGAGCTCACAGTTCAACCCTCACCAGAAAGTTTGGGAAAAACCTGTACTGGGAAGGTTGGCAGGGGCCAGAACGCTTGATGCAGGAATCCCTGTGGGAGGTTCTCTGGCACGTGCCATGCAGGAAGTCTGACTACAAAATCCATCATACTGGCCCTTCTGGCCTTTGCATCTGTGGATCTGTGAAGGCACCAGAGAAGGGGCTGCTGGGGAAGTGGCTGCATTGGTGCAGTATCTGCCACCTATGTCTCACACCCTGGAACAGAAATCAAATCTTGACCTGGGGAGACAATGTGGCCTAGTGGATACAGCGCTAGACTGGGACTCTGGCGATCTGGCTTTTATTCCTGGCTGTTCCATTCCATGCCTCAGTTTCCCCTTCTATAAAATGGGGATGATGATATTGACTCCTCTGTGCAGCATTTAAGATTTGATGAAAAAAAGCCGTACCAGAGCTAGGGATTATTATGACAAATGCGATCGCGCAGAGCCCCATGGACCTCTCTGGGTCAGGAGCAGACCGTGAGTGGGTCTGATTCACTCCCAGCTTACCCGTGGCAAAAGCTTGGGCTGCAGGCCCCCTGCTGGCAGAAATTACACCTTGAAAGACTTCCCAGTGGTGCAAAGTGCCCCAGCAGCCAACAGCCCCTGTGAACTGTTCCCCCCAACACGGTCCCTCAAGGAAAAGATGTAACATCCATCCCTCTTGGCCTGTCCTGGGGGATGATTGCCTCTGCGGGCGCAGCTGTCCCTGCTGGCACAGGGGGCACAACGGAACCTACCCTGCGCCAGTGCCGAGCTAAAAGAGCCCTTGTGCAGCCGGCCAGCTCTGACAGTGACACTAGGCAGCCCCAAGGCTGATCAGCTGGTCTTTGCTCCACAGCTAACCCCCCCACCCTGGCCAGATACTCACAGTCTCGGTGTTACAGCCAGTCACTTTCACCCCAGAACACAGAGCCATGGCCGCCTTCTCAGCATTAAACACGCGGAACTGGATGTAGCCAGGAACAATTTCAGCTGGTGACAGAAAAGGGCAGGTCAGGGCTATTGTTTGCCATGGAGAGGCGGAGAGAAGGGCCAGAGCTCTGATCCCAGCTGATCCTGTTGAACTGGGAATGACCAGGGACTAAGGTTCAGGAACTCCAGTCCCACAAATGATCAGGAACTGTGAGGCTCAGCCAGGCTGTTCACAGATCTGTCACTGTCACGGCATCTTTACATTCCCAAGAGCTGGTTTGTGTGCAGTTACCTTGTATCATGTTAAAGGGGGGAACACACACCGTGCTCTCTCCTGGGGATTTTCCACTTGCTCTCTCTTGTTTCATCATTTTCCCTTTCTCTAAATGAAAGACGCTTTTACTATGTTAGTAACCAACTAAGTTATCAACTGGCACTAAATTATTAACTTATTTGCTGTGAGAATAATAAATATATCTATAAACTAAATAGTTCCCCTGTCATGCTGTTTAAACATGACTAGTACAATAGTAAATGAAACAATGACTTCACACTCCTGTGGCTCTTTTGGGTAATGCTGATCGCTAATTTGGCTCCTGGACCACTGAGGTTTGAGTCTCACTGCTCTAAAAGGAAGGTTGTTCAGACTGAAACGACAGGCCCAGGGCTTAAATTCAGAGGGAGCTGTCCGGAGCGGAGCTCTGGTAAATGTTTTCTAACCTCCTGGAGTTTTTATAGCATGTTGGGGGCAGAGACACTGGGGGGCTGCGGGAAATACTCTATGAGAATTTAGTGCAGGTGGAGAGGCAGAACCTGCACGCTCACTGCAGACTTACATTGGCTGTTTGGAGCGTAATAGCCGGCGGTTTGCTGGGCATCGCCATAGTCGTAGATGACGGGCACGGCAGGGCCATTGTTGGTCTTGCAGACGCCGGCGCCGTATTTCACTGGGTATTTCTGGGAGCCACAAACGCAGCGAGAATCCAGTGTTAGTTTGTCCCTGTGACAGGGCAGCTCCAGCACAGACAAGGCAGCTTCACTGACACATGCTCGGTGGGTGATTTGTTCAGTCAGTGCCGCCTCCCACACAGGGCAGCCCTGGGGCACAGCAGTGATCCCAGCAGTGGGCAGGGAAATCTGGCATGTCAAGGTGCCATTTGGAGTGGATTTATCACAGACTGTTTGGGGCAGGGGCTGTTTTTCTGTTCTGGGTCCATGCAGCACCTAGCACCATGGAGCCCTGGTCTGGTGGTGGGGTGTCCACTAGGGGCTGGCACAATGTGGACAGTAAATGATAATAGGTGAGAATCAGCATGTGTCCAGCACCATTGCCCGCTGCCCTGGCACTCAGGAAATACCCCTGCTAGGACACTGGACCTCAAAGCTGGGTCTCAAGGGTGGGTAAAGGGCTTGGCCTAGCACCAAAGCACCTGTGTCCAATGGCCCCCATCTCCAGGGCGTGAGGTGGGGTCAGTCTCCGTGGCCCGTTCAGCCTCTCTGCTGAGTCTGCCAGCACATCAGTGCCAAGCAGGTGGCTGGTTTGGGACGTGAACACCAGCAAGTGGCTCAGACCAGCCAGCTCACCTCACACCAAGGTCATGGTCAGATTCCAATGCGCCGAGGGGAAGGCTCCTTCCCCCATTATCAGCCTCTGGCCCCCCAGCATGGAGCATTTGTAGCATGTTGAGGATTTGCCCAACTCAGTTCCTCCATATACACTGAGGCCAGCAGAGCCACCCGGTCCCTCCTGCACACACCCCTCTAAAGCCCCCAGCTCCGTGCCGTCACCTGGAAGAGTTTGAAGAGGTTCCCCCCCTCCAAGGACAGGAAGCTGGTCTCGGTGTGGTACCTCAGGATGGACCTGTTCTTCCATTCCTTCAGGGGCGTCTTGTTGGTTACGTGCCACACGGACAGGTCCTGGGCTTGCAGATCATAATAACCAGGGTTCTGAAAAGCAAGGGCCCAGATGAAACTTCTTAACCACATCCCTGGTACTTACCCAGAAACCCCCATCCCCAGGACATCTGGGCACCTCCCCAGCTGTGGCTCACGCCCCAGAAGGCAGAGAAGCACCATCCCCATTGTGTGTGGGGGGGTGGGGGAATGGAGGCACAGAGACTAGGTGACTTTCCCTAGGTCACACAGGGGGGCCTGTGGCAGGGCAGGGCAGGGAAGCCAGGGCTGCCTAGCCCTACGCCAGTGCCTTCACCACTGGACCATCCCCCCATATAACCTCCATGCCCGTGTGCATTGAACCACATTCTAACGCACCCTCTCTCCTAGCAGGTAGCTATTGGCCATGGAGAAGGGGACCCCACCTTGTAGTCGTCACTGGTGGAGCCCACCGCGGAGCCGAAGATGTTGTAATTGGCCCAGTTGCCCTCTCCCTCTGGGTAGTTGGCGTTGCTCCCCTGCTGGCTGGACCAGCGATCGCCATCGGTGCACTTGCCGTAGGCGTTGTTCTCGTGCACGCTGGCCACCAGGGTCCAGCCGCCCCCCTTGGTGGTCATGTCGCAGAAGGTCTGGTAGGTCTCGCCGTTCTCGGTGCGCAGGGTGTAAATCCCATCTGCAGGGGCGGGGTGGGAAGGGGGGAGCACCGAGCTGGTCACCCAGGGCCGGGGAAAGGGGCAGGGCCCTCTCAGAGCCAGCGATTAAATGGGAAACGCTCAGGTCCTGAGGAGCTGCTAGTGCCCTGCAGCAGGGCACAAACCCGGAGTCACTGGAGCAGGACCTGCCCCTGCATCCGGGAGCAGAGCGGCCCGATTCCCAGGGACACTAAAGCCCCCTTGGCAGCGGGAAGTGAGTGCAAATTACAGGGACTCCCAGAGGACGGGGCCTGAGCCTTTCCACCCACAAGCTGTAGCACTTTAATGATACCGGTGTGGTTACAGCACTACGACTTGTGGACACAACTGAGACTGGCTTTGTTTGTATGGTCACCCCCAAAGGATTATCCGGACGTGCTGGAATTATGAGTAAAATGTGTTGAAACCAGATAGACAAGGGGATAAGGGAAGATCTTTTACTGGAGCAACATCTGTTGGTGAGAGAGAGAGAAGTGTTTGAGCCGCACCGAGCTCTTCTGTGAAAGCCTGGCTCAAAAGCGCGTCCCTCTCACCAACAGACGTTGGTCTGGTAATAGCTATTACCTCCCACACCTGGTCTCTGTATTATCCTGGGACTGACACAGCAACAGCTACACGGCATTTAAACCAGTTGTCAGGAGAGTTGATCCACAGGTTTTCTCCAGACAAAGGAAAGGGGCCGACACCTCAAACCCAGAGGTGCTGGAACTAAGGGTGCTGGGGGTGCGGCAGCACCCTCTGGCTTGAAGTGGTTTCCATCCTATACGGGGTTTACAGCTTGGTTCAGTGGCTCTCAGCACCCCCATTATACAAATTGTTCCAGCAAACCCTGCTCAAACCAGAGGTGGCCAAATTCAGTGGGTGATTCATCTGTATGGGAGGCAGCAGGAAGAGCTCGTTTGCCCTGTAGAAATCACCAGCGGGGTGAAGACAGACCAGCACCCACCCCAGCAGGAACAGGAACGCTGGCTGGATCCATTTCAAAGGTTTATTGGGCTATAAAGCGAGGGGAGTGAACCCCTAAGTTTCCTTCGCCTCAGGAGACAAGGAAAGGCAGAACCTGGGACTCTGTGGGGATCCTGACTAAGAACTAACCAGCCACTGCTGGGAAAGGAAGTTTGGTCGGGAAACGCCTGGAACAAACCTTGTGAAGTTACGTCTTTGCCGTTAGACAGCGTCGTTTTACTTTTGTTTGTTGGGAGCCTTTTCTGTCTGGAGCCCGTCTACTGGAACTCACTTCAAGCCTCCCTCGCTTTACTACAATAAACTGGTTTGACTGTTTCTCTAACCCGAGCCCGTGCTTTGACTGAACTGAGGGGCTTGTTAGCTCCGGTCAAGATAACAAGCTGTTGTTCCTGTCCTGTGCAGTGCTAGGGCTGCGTGCTGCAGAGAGACGTCTCCGCGGAGCTCGGGGGCTGGAGTTCACCGAGTTACTGGCTAGGTGAGGTTTAGGCTGGGAGGGCCCTGAGGAGTTTGCTGACAAGGCAGACAGGCTGGAGCAGGAGGGAGCTGTCAGCTGCAGCACATCTCCCACCTGCTGGGGCTGGCAGGGCTAGCAGAGTGTCTCACAGTGCTGGGTATCGACAGCAGCTTGTCACAGCCAGCCCTGGTAATGTGGTTTCCCCACCATGCCCACGGGCAGGCAGGTGCCCCTGCTCCCAGCATAGAGATGCTTGGGTGCATCTAAACCGACTGGACCCAGCTGTGGCCTTTACACTGGGTCTGGAGCAGGCACCCAACAGAGGCAAAGCAGCTTCTGGCAGGTCCAGGGATGCTTCCTCCGCACTCACCTCCAGCCCCGGCCCGGGTGGATTTAATTTCCTTGCAGCTGCGGGGAAGGCTCTGGTAGCTCTGGCCGCTCTGGCCACTCTGGGAGGAGGACGTGTCTTTCCAGTTCTCCAGCAGGTCACGGATGGCGAGTTTCAGTTCAGCAACACCCACGCTCTCGGCTGCACAGGGGGTGACTTGGAGTTAATTAGGAGTTTTCTCTGTTACCATGTATGGGGCCAGAATGGCAGAGCCCACCGTTCTGCTGCATTGCCAACTCACGAGATCAAAATCATGAGTTAGACCTCCCAAAATCAGGATGTTTTGCCCCAAAATCATGAATTTGGGTTTCTATTGAACGTCTATATTGTGTTTTTTCAGTCTGCCTTTTGATAGCTGAATTCCCACTGCCCCTCCCCATGGCTGTGTGACGTTTAGTACTTCCTGCTCTCCCAAATGTATCAGGGAAAGGGATTTTATCCCCTCTACAGGAGATCTCGCCCCCCACATGCCCTTCGCTTGCCTAGCAATTAACGCTACACCCCAACCCCCAAATCAGTCCTGTTCCCAGGATCAGATCTGCCCCCACATCTTTCTCTTGCATCAATTCTGTCTGTCCCCCAGCCCTCAAATCAGTTCAGCCCCCTACCAGTGCTGCGCCCAGCCCCTGTCCAGCCCTGCCCCAGCTCCACATCCGTCCTGTCCCTATCCAGCCCCCAGCCCCACATTTGCCCAGCTCCCCCAAGCATCCCATCAGTTCTGCTCCTCCTACAGCTCCTAGGATTTGTCACTACTCCCAGGCTTAGGGGGCTGCAGCGGCACCCCCATCCCCTCCTGCCTTCCCAGGTCGGGTGTTGCAGGGGTGAGGGGGAGGAGCAGAGGAACCGTCCTGTCCCTGTTGCTCACAGGAGGGGAGGGGAACGTGGAGCTGCACTGAGCTGCTGTGCTCTTTAGCCCCCTCCTGTGAGAAGGGGAGCAGAGGGGGAGAGGCTCTGCCAGCTTCTTGAAGGCTGATCTCCAAGGGGGCGGCTGGAGCATCTCATGTCGCAGCGAGTGGAGCTTGTGCCCTGGCTGACATGCTGTCACTCAGGACAAATCATGAGAGCTGGTGACACTTTGTCATCATGGCGCCCAGTGGAGATCCCAAGCCCTGGGGGCATAACGCTGTGGTGGGGCAGAGCAGAGGTGTCTAGGTAGAAATGCTCTGGGTGGGACCCACACAGGGACTTTAAAGTGGAACTGATGCATTTTAAATATATACCTTTAAACCCTGTTCCACATCCTTAAATCAGCAGTAGAAGAGCTTTACAGATTTTAGAATCAGACATAGGGGCTAGGTTGCACAACTGGCTGGAGTGTGAGTGGCTGGAGACTCAGGGCTTTTGAAAATCAGGTCACTTATTTAGGAGTCTTTTGGGGCCAAGATTTTCAGACTGATTTTGGATGCCCAACTCAAGACATCTGAGACCCCTCCATGGTGTCTCAAGATTGACACCCAAAAATTACTCGTCACTTTTGAAACTCAGCTTCAGAGTCAAACTTTGTGTACTTGGACAGTCAGTTCTTTGGGACTGGTGTCATCTTCCTGTTCTGGGTTTGTACAGCGCCTGGCACGACAGGGGCCTGGTCCAAGTGCCTCACTTGTGTATCAGCAGAGCCTCCCCTGTAGCAACCCGCCCTGCTCTCCCCCTGCATGTATCACAGCCCTGGCCCCAGAGGCAGGGTCAGAGTTTGGCAGAATTAGTTCCCAGAAGAGGAAAATGAAACAGCCACTTACCGCAAGGGGTCGCCCTGGTCACTGAGATGAGGAGCAGCAGGAAAGCGAGTTGCTTCATTGTTGACTTTGCAGCAGGGAAAACAGTAAATCAGCTGGTTAATAGCCAGGTTGGGGTAGTTAGTGGGTGGGGGGGGGGAGCGGCTCCTCCCCAAACCTCCTGCTCCCAGCGCTGCCCTGGCTCTCTGCATAACCTGCCCATGGCACTAACACCCTGCAGCCCTTGAGCTCAGCGGGGGTTTGCCGGAGTGGGGATGGCCTTGCAGTGACATCCTTAGAGCAGTTTTCATCTTCAGAGCCCACTGAGGTGAGCCGGGCTGGGAGGGGAGCACCAGGGACCATGGTGCCTTCACATGGAACCGGGAGGAATCCAAGTAGCATCATGTGCACAGAACAAGCCCTCCCCCTGCACTCCCTCTGCTAACTGAGCCTCACATCACCCATAGGGTGGACAGGTCTCATTATACCCATTTTGATGATGGGGAAACTGAGGCAGAGAGGGCTTGACCTGAAGCCCATTGAAGTCAGTGGAATGCCTCACACTGGCTCCAGTTGGCGTTGGGATCAGGTCCAGGGAAGGGAAGCGAGGGGATCAGTACCCAAGTCCCATCTCAGACCTTTTTCTAGGAGTCTTTCTCCTTGCTCTGCAGCAGAGCTGACTCCAGCACATTTCACTCATGCCCTGGCATCTTCCCTCCCACTGCAGGGCCACAGCTTCGTGAGCCCAGCCAAAGGGCCCTGCAGCACAGGTACCCAGGGCTAGCGGTAGGCAGAGGGGGCTTGTCAAGGCTCAGATTCAGGAGAGCTGGGTTCAAGTCCCCCCCTCTGTCACTCACTCCTCAGGCAGGTGATGGGCTCTCTCTGGGCTCAGCTCCCCAGCTGTAAAACAGGGTTGAGAACCATCCCTACTTCACCAGATGCTCTGAGGATAAGTGCATTGAGGCTTGTGTGTGCTGGGCAGCCAGATGGAATCATGCTGCTGCTGTGTAATAATAATGCCTAGTGCTGTTCAGGAATGGATCTCAGAGCAGCTCAATATCATTATCCTCATTTTACAGATATAGAGAAACCAACGTAGCCTTGGGCTTTTTAAAGCTACTATTTGTCGTGTTAACATATCACAACTACTGCTACGTGACATCACTGAGGAATGTACTAAGGGGAAGGGCCGGGACTCACCTGGTTCCCAGTTCCAGTGTCACTGAGGTGTCTCACTGCAAATTTCAGCATCAGAAGCTTCTGACCAGAGAGACAGAGCTCTGATGCACCAGTCGCAGATCTAACCTTTTATAGGGAGTGGAGCCACCCAATAAAAGCAAACACAACTTACAAACAATAGAACTCTCCAGACACCCCACCCAGGTTTCCAGCGAAAACGTTAAACAGGGTCAAATCTAGTTCATGTCCCAGGTATCTGAATTTATTGTTCTTCAAAACAACTGCTGCCAGTCCAGCCTGGAAACTCCATGTTGATGCAAAAGCATATGGCAGGCCTGACGTTACTGCATTATCACTAATTATTTGTATGCTGCGGCTGAGTATTAATTCAGGTAATGGAGTTCAATGGTCCTGATGAAGCCAAGAAGGACGCTGGAGCTCTGTAGATCCTCCACTGATATAATAACGAGGCAGGTTAAAGCAGGAACTTTGCTATTTAGGTTTCATTGAAACAGCGTCTGTGCCCTTTGTCACGGATCCATGGGTCTGGTGCTTTTGATTAATTCTGGACCGGTCCCTGGGAGGACCCCTTCAGTGCCCCAGACCCGCTTTAGGGTCACACTCTCACTAGGGTAAGCCTCTTGGCTTCACCACCTCCTTAGACCGAACCTCGGAGCCTTAAGCACTCCACTTTGCACCATGAGCTCGCTTCAGCCAGTCCACCTGAGTTGGATACCTGAGAGAGACTTGAACACCCAAAGGGAGCCATGCACCCCCACCTTCACCATGTGCAGTATGGTGGCCAGGTGCCTGGTTTTCGACAGGAATGTCCGGTTCGAAAAGGGGCCCTGACAGTGTCTGGTCAGATCTACAGACCGGACACCCAAAGTTCGGTTACTGTAGGCAGGGGAGGTGGGGAGGCCATCACCCGCGCCAGCCCCTATTCAGCTGGGACCACCTCTTACTGGCATCAGGTCCTGCAGCTCCCAGCCCTGGCTCCACAAGCGAGTCTGTCCCACCTGGGAAGAGGAGAGGAGAGGCGGTGGGAGAGGGGAAAAGCAGTGGGCAAAGGGGAGAGGGGGGCAGAGGAGAGAACAGGGGCAGGGCCTTGTGGAAAGAGGTGGGATGGGGGAGGTTCCAGCACACCTGCTGAAGTGTCCGGTTTTTAAATATTACAAAATTGGCAACTCTAATGTGCAGTAACTCTCAGCCATGTGCAGTAACTCTCAGTGTGGTAAAGGCAGCAGGTTTATGAGAGTCTAGAACACAGCCTGGAAAGTCCTTGGTTAGCCCAGAGAACAAAAAGTTACAGCCTGGTCCATCTGGGTCAGTCCCAGAGAACAGAGCCCTCTGACCCCTCTTTAGTCCCAGTGCAGGAGCGTCTCTTGCAACCATTTCTGACTTTTGTGCCTCATTGCTTGTACTCACTTAAACTCTGTCTCTTTGTACTTAATGTGCTTGTTTTACTGTTTTCTCTAATCCGGTGTGTTTAAACTGAAGTGTCTGGCTACCTATTTAAGATAATAAACTGGCATATTATTCCTTTAAAGGAATATATTTGTACTGCCAAAGAGAGGGGCTGCGCGGGATAGGACATAATTTCTGGGGGAAGATCCAGGACTGGGAGTGTGTTGGGGTCACCCTGTAATATGAAGCAGGCTGGAGAGAGTCAGGGTGTAGCTGGCAGGCAGCAGTCACATACAGACACTCAGGGGTAGGGGGTGGCTTGCATGCTGGAGGCTGTTTGTGAGAGGACCAGTTTGAGCTGTTACAGCAAGGCACTGAAGGCACCCAAGGTTGCAGGGCAGTGGTGATAGAGTCCCCCACTAGTCTGGATTGTGCTCCAGTATGTCATACCCGCTCAGGATTTTATAGAGCAAGGGGACACAGAGAGGTCTCTTAACTGGCCTCCAGAGTCTCAGTTTGCGTTTGACAGAAAAGTCAGCCTCCAGCTGTTCTGGTTGTTGAGAAAACCTTGAAAAGGTGGCCAAGGGTAACCAGGGCAGAGACATTTGCCTGGGTCTGCAGAGACCCTGAAACGGTAACTGAGGCATGAACTGCCCATGTGTTTCAATGGGAACTAATTCAGATCTTGCCAACCTTTAAAACCATTTCATTAAAGCATGTAAGGAAGGAGAGGGAGTGCATGAAGATCTACAGGAGAATTATCCAAAGAATGGGGTATGTTCCCCTAGGACAATGTAGGATTTAAGTGCAGGCCTTTAACAGCATGTGCTGGGGACTGCAGGGATGGGAGGGGCCATGAATTGTGGTGTTGTCCCGAACGGGAGATCAGGTTTCAAACATCTGCAGCTTTGCCAACACCAGGCCCTGGCATTAAAGAATCAAGAGTCAGGCCCTAAAGAGCATGAGATTTTTTACAAAAACAAAAAAAGTTGGATTTTTTCTTTGCCTTCTGGATTCAGAGCCTTTGGGTCACAGTCAGGTCACCTTTTCCAACTTCTCTCTACAACCACGAGGGCAAGAAACTGCCTTGTTTTAAAAATGAGAGCTGAGATTCTCACCTGATCCTTTGACTCTAGGAACCAGGGCTTCCAGAAACAAAAACAACAAATACATTGTGAGACTCATGATAATATCGCAACAGCTGGCAAGACTGTGTCTGGGAAATGCTGCCTGGGTGCTTAGGAACATCAGTAGCAATCTGTCATGCATTCTGCCTAGGCCGCTGTAGCGAGGCGGTCTGGCTCCCCACCACCCCAGAGGGGGACGAGCCTCTCTGGACACCAAAGTGGGCGGAGCCAGCAAACCCTGCGCCAGCCCCTCAGAGGTCAGGGCGCAGGACAGGAAGTATAAAAGCCCGATCCCAGAGCTCACTTGGCTCTCAGCCACTGGAGCGACCAGATGCTTGTAGCGTAGCTCTGGGTGGGGAGACCATGGAGTTTGGTGACCGACCCAAGGACTGGCCAGACCTGCCAACGCCTTATGCTAGCCCAAGCCCAGAGATGCTGCCAAGCCTACAGCTCGCTCATTACCCCGAGGAACTCCCAGGCCTACTGTATGCCAGTTATCCCGAGGAGCTGCCAAGTCTACCGCTCGCCAGCTATCCTGAGGAGCCCATGGTGTGTGACCCCGTGGAGGATGCTGTCCGGACCCAGGTACCTCTAGAGGGGGAGATAGGAAGTAGCCCGGTGGCAGCTGACCCGAGTCTGGCTGCAACACTGTCAGAGCCCATGTCAGTGTGTTGCGGCCAGGATCCCCACTGACTAAGCAGTAGGTCTTCTGCCACTGCTAGGGCCCCGGGCTGGGACGCAGTGGAGTGGGAGGGCCTGCGTCCCCCCTGTCACCCACCTCGTGAGTGGCAGTCTCCCCCTCTCCCAGGCCTGCAAAGGCTTGGGCCTACTGTTGTTGCGCAGCCCTGCATGAGGGCCTGAGCCCCTGACTCTGTATTGCCCGTCCTGACCTAGGGCCTGGGCTTGCTACTAATTGTACTGTTGTTGCCCCGCCCTGACCCAGGGCCTGGGCTTACGGTGTTTGTTCCAGTACTGCAGGGGCTGCCGAGGAAGACCCTGCGGCCAGACTAATTCCCTCAAATATCAACTGTGTGTAGGGTAAGGTGACCATTTTTTTCAAATTTAAAACCAGGACATTTAAAATAGCTCAGCCAGCATGAGTAATAGTCGCTGTCGTAGAATATAAGTTGAAAAAATATTGCGGAGTATGCTTATCTTTTTTTTTCTTTAAGTGAAAGAATACAATAAAATGTACTTCTTTTATTTATATTATATATTATGAAAGTAATTTTGCGGAAAAAAAAATTTGATATGGGTAGATTAGTACATAATTGTATACTTAGGATTTTGGGATCCAAGTAATAAAGAAACAAGTGTAGCAGTAAAACAAAATGGTTTTAATAAAAAATGGTACAAAAGTACTTAATCTACATTCCTAATTTTGCTTCTTATATTTTTGTGAAGAGTGGATTGATTTTAATAATAATTCATTTTCCTGGATGTTTTTATAAAATTCCATGCAAGTTTGGTTAAAATTATATTTAGTAATTAGCAAACATTTCAAAGTTTCAACATGTACTTGAGTTTTATCACTGGACCAGATATTGTTCATCAAAGAAAAAAAGACGTTCGGCAGGTGCATTGGTTCCTGGTAAACAGAGACAATATTCTACCAATTTGCCAATATTTTTGTAGGAAACATCATTTTCACTGAAGGCTTTGAATATTTCAATCCATCTGTTCGATAGTGGTACAGAATTTTGTCTCCAGTGAGTAATTTTTTCATCTGTAATGTAGCGCAGGACAAAGCAGGTTTCATCAAACAGTTCATCTTCTACTAAATTGATTTCAGAAAAATACTGAAGAATGTAATCACTGCAAACTTGAATGTTGTCATGGGTGAGTTTAGTGTTTAACAAAACCCAATTGAATTTTTCGGTATGCTTAATAGGTCCTTCCCATTCCTCTAGATATTGAATACATGTGTCATAAAATTCTACCACTTTTTCTTTGAAAATAGCAGGTTTTAATATGCCTTCTTCCTCAAGCTGCTTCAAATTTTGCCGCACCTGTAATGGCAAGAAAACATTTGCTTTTCTGTCAGCTAATTTTGTTTTTAAGTCACTGTAAATATTGCTAGTTTCTATAATAGAAATCTCCTGTCCTTCTATTTTCAAAATAGCATTGTGGAACATTGATGACACGTTATGCAAAAAGTAAAGCCAAGACTCTGTCTCTGAATTATCAAAATAATTTGTGATAATTGTGGGGCTCTTCTCGTTTGAGGCAAAATATGATTTTAAGGCAGGATATATTTGTAGGACGCGCTCAATCGCGGGTCGTAACGCCAACCATCATGTGACACTGTATCCCAAGACTTTCTTATATTCGATGTCCACGAATTCACAAAATTCTTTCAATTCATTAACGTGCACTGTATATATATAAAAGTATGAATAAATCTTGGTGATGAAAGTTTGCACATCAATTGGTACACAGTCAGCTGCAGTTTGTATAGCATTGTTCAAAATATGAGCGGCACAACCAATTCCCACAAGCTCTCTTCCACCCAAATTTGATTTCAGCTTGGTAAAAATGTTATTTTTCCCACTTCTTCGCATTCCTCCAAAGTTAGTATTGGTGTTGTCAGCACAAAATCCAAGTACCTTGGTATCTAAATGATACTTTTTTAACACTTCCAAAATATAATCAGTAACTATGTCAGATGTTTCGCCTGGCAAATCTCTTACTTCCAAAATTTTGACGTGTATTCCAGACTGGTATGAAAAATATCTTCTTATTATGGGAATCAACTTTACTTCCTTGTGATCTGATGCATCCGAATAAATAGAAATAAAATGTGCAGCATCTAAATCCTCTTCCAATAACTGTTTTGCATAAGGCACCAGCACATCGGTAACTATTGCCTCGCATTTTGTTCTAGAACATGTAAACCTGGCATCAAAACACGTTTTAATCAGTTTGCAGGTACAATCCATTGATCGGAATGAGTGATTATGCATTACTGTGTGGTACGCCCATAAACCTTCAGCTGCAGCTAGTTTTCTTTCAGCATCTTCAAATTGTTTTTTCTTAAAATATGATGTCACACTCGTACTTGCAATTGCTGCAGACACGGCCCATTTATGTTTGACTGTTTGTATGTGGTTTTCAATGTCGGTTTTTCCACTGTTTGCAATAGAAAATATACTTCTGCATTTTACACATTCCACCTCACTATTGTCATTATTAGTACTTGTTTTGATGAATGTATATTTCGATTTTAACTTGTCATTGAAGATGCACTTTCGTCGTTTTGGCGCCATGGGTGTCCAAAAATAAACAATTATTACAAACTTCGTCGGATGTCGGTCTTGGTCCAAGGGGGCGAAGTCACCGGTCCAGGATCGAGGGGGGCGAAGACGCTGGGCCTGGTCCAAAGGGGCGAAGGCGTCGATCCTGGTCCAAGGGGGAGAAGTCATCGGGTCCTGGCGAAGCAGCGAGGTGCGCTGTGAAAACGGCAGAGCAAAAAGCTCTAGTAACCGAGAGAGCGCGTAGCTCTGAGGGCCAGTGTCACGGTCTGAAGATGCCAGATCACTGGTGCCTGTCCTGTGCTGCGGAGGGCCTTTTATAGTCCAAAGCTAACACCGAATTGGTTGATTTTGGCGGGCTCTGTGTGATGACATCATCATCGAGTTCCCACGGTCGGGCTGTATGTAATGTGCGGGAGTATTATCGAAGAGTCGCTGCGGCCACAATATAGTGAGAGTGCGTGTGCTGAATGCTGAGTATTGCCGAGATCCAACAACGAGAACCGTCATGTAAAATAAAAATAAAACTAGGATAAATTAATAAAATTGATTTAGGCTGTTTTATCAAGGATTGATTTGATGTACTCAATCTTTTGATAAATTAATACTTTTTTATTTTGTAGTCCTAAACTGTACTGGTTACATCTCACGACTAACCAGACCAATGTCCAAAAAACCAGTACTGTACTGGTAAAACCAGTACGTATGGTCACTTTAGTGTAGGGAGGCAGTGTGGCTCCCCGCTGCCCCGGAGGGGGTCAAGCCTCGGAAAACCCTTGTACAATCCTATAATTAGGTGTGTCATTCCTACACAAACTGCTGTAATGGGGCACACCAATACTATGGCCCTGGGTGCCATTATAAAATCCTAGACCAGGAGACAGCTGACTCTCTGGACAGTGACAGCCTCTCGGCTCCAAGCTCACTCTGTCTTTTCAAACATTCTTCCTCCTCTCAAATCCTGGCTCTGCTCTGACCTGACCCATATTTACATCTGCTGCTGGAAGCGATTCCTAGATTCCAAGGCCAGAAGGGACCACTGTGATCATCTACTCTGACCTCCTGGATCACCCAGGCCACAGGACTTCCCTGAATTAATTCCTGTTTGAACCAGAGCAGATCTTCTAGAAAAATATCCAGTCTTCATTTAAAAATTGCCAGTGAGGAAGAATCCACCATAACCCTTGGTAAATTGTTCCAGTGGCTTGATACCCTCACTCTTAAAATTGTGCTCCTTCTTTTCAGCCTGATGTTGTCTCGCTTCAACTTCCAGCCACTGGACCTTGTTATACCTTTGTTTACCAGAATGAATAGCCTATCCTCAAAGTTTTGTTCCACATGTACGTACTCATAGACTATGAGCAAGTCACCCCCTAACTTTCTCTTTCACATAAATAGATTCCGCTCTTTCAGTCTCTCACTATAAGGCAGGTTTTCCAATCTTTTAATCATTCTCGTGACTCTTCTTTGAACCCCAAAAAGAAAATATATCTGAAACTTAGGCTTTTACTAATTTTAAAAGAGCAATTCCAAAAACTAAGCACCCAAAATAGCTTTCTTGGGGGTTCAGCTTAAAGGTTAAAAGCAAACAAAAGCATCTGGGATTAGCACAGAGGAATCCACTAGCCATAAGAAATAAACAGAAATACCTAATTGCGTCTTTCTAAACATTCCTGATCTACTTACACATTTGGGGGTTCCAAATAAGTAGTTCTAGGTATGATCTATGATTATAACTGCTCCCTGTTCCCCTCTTTCCTGGAGAACAACAGAGACAACAAAGGGGAAGTTGTTTTCCCCCATTTTAAAAAGTTCTAGCCTTCCCATTGGCTCTTCTGGTCAGGTGCCCCCTCCATTTCCTTTATCTGGGGGCTTTTTTAACCCTTTACAGTTAAAGCAAGAAGAGAACAGCCACCAAGAGGGACTTTATAGCTAACTGGCTGGCTAAGTGTCCATAAAAGGGAGCTACCCCACCCACTTCATTTATCACAACCTCCATCAGTATGCAGCAGAACCCTGAACTGCTTTTATCTAAAGGTCCCACCAGATCCATATCCTCTCAAACAGCAATTCCACCACCACGAGGGGGATCAGGGGTGCCTTGGATATTCCTTTAAGGCCAGGACATTGCCATTCTGGACAAGAGGCACAGAAATTGCTCACTTCTTTGTGAACGCTGGGCTAGAAAAACCTAAGGGCTACTAGCTGTAGAATCTTCTCCAGCCCCACGTGTCAGGCCCAGGGCTCCTGAGTGCACCAGATACAGCAGGTCTCGTTGGAACATCACCAGAACTTCTGTGGCACAAGCAGTTGTTGGATCACCTCCTGGGTCTGTGGATCCTTGGTCACAAAGTATAGGCAGTTACTGTGGACCTCAAAGGGGGATCTTTGGGGTGCTCATTGGTTAGTAACCAACTGTTGGTCACTTGCGACTCAAGGTTGGGTCTTCCCTTTCCTCCCTCATGAAGTCACTGTCAACCATCAGTGACTCATGCTCAGCTTCCTCTGGCACTCCCACCTCTATGGAGCAAGGCCCAGGCTCTTCCATCTGGTCACGGGGTTCCTTCTTCCACCATTTGTCTTCTCTTTTGCTCAGGAACTTCCTCACTTGTGGTCTTAGGTTTCTTTCCAATGGCAGCTGGTTCCCCCACTCCTGCATGACCTCCCTGAACCACCAACAGTCACAACCTAAGACCATGGGGTATGCCAGCTTCTCAGCCACAGGGACCCAGCATGTCTCCTTGTGACGGCCCACCTCTAGCTTTATCTTATCTCTACGTTATTTGTCTCTTCTTATCTAGTTCATAGTAAATACTTCCCTGAGTGTTTTCCATCTGATTTTAGTTGGCTCAAACTTTCTGTCTTCTTGGCCTCCTGACTTATCTGATTTAACACAAACATTCTGTTTTCCACCAAATAATTTATTTCCTTCCCTAATCTTATCTTCCAAATATTTGGCCTCCCTCTGTGTGTTAATTACTCATGTCAGGCCAGGCCTTAGTTACATTCTCCTGCTTCCTTCTTTTCATATCAGCATTTGTTTCCTTTGCAACATAGCAAAGGAAAGCAGTGGATGTGATATATCTTGACTTTAGCAACGCTTTAGATATGGTCTCCCACAGTATTCTTGCCAGCAAGTTAAAAAAGTATGGATTGGATGAATGGACTATAAGGTGGATAGAAAGCTGGCTAGATTGTCGGGCTCAATGGGTAGTGATCAACGGCTCGATGTCTAGTTGGCAGCCAGTAACAAGCAGGTTTCGGTCCTGGGGCCGGTTTTGTTCGACATCTTTATTAATGATCTGGATGATGGGATGAATTGCACCCTCAGCAAGTTCGCAGATGACACTAAGCTTGGGGGAGAGGACCTAACCACATCAGCCACACCATCAGGTGCTTGTTCACCTGCACATCTACCAATATGATATGTGCCAGCAATGCCCCTCTGCCATGTACATTGGCCAAATCGGACAGTCTCTACACAAAAGAATAAATGGACCCAAATCTGACATCAAGAATTATAACATTCAAAAACCAGTAGGAGAACACTTCAATCTCCCTGGACACTCAATAACAGACTTAAAAGTGGCAATTCTTCAACAAAAAAATTCAAAAACAGACTCCAAGGAGAAACTGCAGAACTGGAATTAATTTGTAAA
The DNA here is from genome assembly GCF_020497125.1 of Mauremys mutica. Taxonomy (NCBI): domain Eukaryota; kingdom Metazoa; phylum Chordata; order Testudines; family Geoemydidae; genus Mauremys; species Mauremys mutica. The sequence goes on along the minus strand of NC_059088.1, from coordinate 20,119,630 downwards.
CTGGACACCATCAAATTAGGCCTGAATAAAGACTGGGAGTGGATGTGTCACTACAAAAATTAATTCTCCCCTGCTGATACTCACAATTTCTTGTCAACTGTTTGAAATGGGCTACCTTTTTTACATTGGCCTCATTAAAACTACAAAAGTGATTTCCACCCCTTCTTGTCAACTGTTCAGAATAGCCCACTTCCATCTTAATCGAATTGGCTCGTTAGCACTGACCCCCCACTTGGTAAGGCAACTCCTATCTTTTCATATGCTGTGTGTTTTATACCTCCCTACTGTATGTTCCACTCCATGCATCTGATGAAGTGGGGTTTAGCCCATGAAAGCTTATGCCCAAATAAATTGGTTAGTGTCTAAGGTGCCACAAGGACTCCTTGTTGTTTTTGCTGGTGGAGTGTCCTTGTTTGGTGAAGGCGGTTTTAAGTGTGTTAAGGTGTCTATGCTGGATGTTCTCTCAGAGCATGTCCTGTGGTATCTGAGTGCCTGGCTGTAGAAAGCTGGATGGCTTTCTCTGCCTTCCAGTCGAGAATTGCCCTTTTGAATTGTGCTGACTGAGAGGGAACTAGATTTGACTTCTTGAGGGTGAGTCTGAGGCCCACAACAAAGTAATCATTTAAAGACTCCTCACCACAGCTGCCAGCCCAAACCCCTGATGGAGCATGTCCCCAGCTGTCTGAGTTGAGCCAACAACCACTTGGATAGTTCCACCACTCTCATGGTGGCCAGGAAATGCTGGGCTTTTTCAGAGGATCATCCACATAAATGTTGAGGTCACAATCAATCTCAGTGATTTCAACATCACCATGGTGACGGATCTCTTTAGCATCAGAGAGCCCAGCAGAGAGCAGAGCCGAAGGAAGGAGCCCTGAAAAACAAACCCCAGCAGGGACTGGATTCCAGAAAGCCAAGGGAGAGTCCAGGAAGAGGAGAGTGCAGCAGAGCCAGAGACAGGAGGGCAGAAAGTCTAGAGGAGCTGGAGCCTGGGAAGCAGCACAGAATGAATCCTAGCTTGGTCATTATTTTTCCATCAAGGACAACCTCACCGCTAAGACAGGGGTAGGGCATGGAGATGCTAACACTGCCGGGGGGGAAAAACTCTCTATGACATCTCAGCATGCTGGCGCTGGGGTGACTGAGTGGTCACGGTGCCTGATTACAATCCTGAAAGCTGCGGGTTGGCTCTTGCTCAATCTCGCATTGAAAGGCCACTGTGAGCTCACCCAGCTTCAAAGCGGGTACCCAATCCATCAGGTTAGGGCACTCAAAGGACATGATGCTGGCACATCCCTCCCTTGTGTACCGTTGCCTATGAAACAGACATGCCACAACGACACCAGCCTGCTAAGCCATTGGCTTGGGGGAACTTTGATCCTAGGGCTGTAACTCCTAGTGCAACACTAATATAAACTCATGGGAAACCCAAGCCCTTGACCAACTGAAATGGAAATGGACCTTGGGGCAAAGACCCCAGTATTTCCAGATCTAACAAAGACAACAGGCAATGGAGAAACAGAAAAGGAGGAAAGAATGTGTCTCAGCCAGACTCAACAATCCAGATCCATCCCTTCCACCGGAAATGTCTGCCCCAACCATGCCAAGAGCTGGGGATCCTGGATAAGTCTCATTAGCCACTTGCCAAACCTCCAGCAATAACTGGCTATCCATTTTATGGAAGAGAATCATCCTCGAATGCTGAGGGATCTCCGCTGGAGACAAAATCGCCTCTTCAGCCACTAGAGGGCATCCTTAATCACACAAAACCACCCAGCAAGCTTCTCATTCATTATCATATTGACGCGCCTTAATGCAGCTGTGGAGAGAGCCTAGCAAAGGGATTCAGTCTCCCTGCCCCATTCAGTCCTTGCTGAGAATGCCCCAAAGATGCTATTCTTTGCTAACTGAAGATAGATTTTAGTTCCCTTCCAGATGGGCTGATGGATTTATGCTGAGACCCGTGAGCCAGGTTGTGCTGCAGTAGCAGTGATTCATCTTGAAATAATAAAACATCTGGACAGGGGGAGGAATGGCTCTGCCTACAAACAGCAGATTGGCCTATTCAGCCTGCCCAGCTGGGTAGCCTCAGTGCAGTAGCCCTTTAAAGTTCAGATAATCTTCAAGAGCAAAATGAGCAGCTCCACGAACAGTAGGGAAAACAAACATAAGAGAAAACAGGTACCCTGTGAACTCCACAAGAGAGACTCGACTGTGTCATTAACTCTCATGAGGTTATTGCAAATCTTCGGATGGCTGGTGTTGGGTGTAAAGCCTCAGCTCCCGAAGTCATGTTTTGTGAGTCATGTTACCCTAAAATTTAGACACTAATTAAATTACCTACACATTTGTCTAATTTATCAAAAGAGTAACAAGGTTGTGACCTGCCCTAAAGGAATTGCCAGAGTGTTACCAGGGGGCTTGTCTCTGACCCACAGAGGGCTCCCCAGAGCAAGCTAGTCTTGCTAACCCTTGAAAGGACACAGATACAGCCTTCCTCAAAAGCATGGACACATAAGCAGTAATTCTTCGAAAACAAATAAATAATTATTTATTTAGAGAAATGAGTGTGTAACCCTGCGCGGGACTCACCCTTGCGGTGCCTCCTGCTTGTACCTTCTGGGAATTAGCTCTCTAGTTGTTAGAGCGCTCTCTCCAGGCCGGTGTCCCGCTTTTCCTGGCCCCTGTGTCCCTCCCGGACCTGTTACCCCTTGCATGCCGGGGGTGGACGAGCACAAGTCCATGGGACCAGATGTACTGCATCTGAGGGTGCTAAAGGAGTGGGTGGATGTGATTGCAGAGCCATTGGCCATTATCTTTGAAAACTCATGGCCATCATGGAGAGATCTCGGATGATTGGAAAAAGGCTAATGTAGTGTCCATCTGTAAAAAAGGGAAGAAAGAGGATTCAGGGAACTACAGGCCAGTCAGCCTCACCTCAGTCCCTGGAAAAATCATGGTGAAGGTCCTCAAGGAATCACTTCCTGATCACTTTCCTCTCCAAGTGCTTCAGAACAGTCAGCATGGATTCACCAAGGGAAAGTCATCCCTGACTAACCTAATTGCCTTCTATGATGAGATAACTGGCTCTGTGGATGAGGGGAAAGCAGTGGACATGTTATTCCTTGACTTTAGCAAAGCTTTTGATACAGTCTCCCACAGTATTCTTGCCAGCAAGTTAAAGAAGTATGGGCTGGATGAATGGACTATAAGGTGGCTAGAAAGCTGGCTAGATCGTCAGGCTCAATGGATAGTGATCAATGGCTCCATGTCTAGTTGGCAGCCGGTTTCAAGCGGAGTGCCCCAAGGGTCAGTCCTCGGGCCAGTTTTGTTCAATATCTTCATTAATGATCTAGAGGATGGTGTGGATAGCACCCTCAGCAAGTTTGCAGATAACACTCAACTGAGAGGAATGGTAGGAAGGGTAAATTAATAGCCACCTAGTTTGTGTAGAGTCAGGAATGTTTATTGCAACTGGGCTGTCTGGTTGTTAAGGTGGGGTTTAAAGAGATGATAAAGAAGCCGCTGTCCTACGGACCTATTCGTTTTAATTCTGCTTTAGTCAACCCTCTCCCTCGTTTTGAAAGAAGAGTGTTTCTTGTTTAGTTATGGATAAAATATCTCACCTTGTCATCAGATGTTCAGCTGCGTGTGTGTGTGTTTTGTGTGCTGTCCCAGCTCTGCACAATCAGTTGGCACAGCAGACCTCAATCAACCTGCCCAGTGACCACACGACTGGGTTTAGTAGTGACGGCGCCTGTCCACGTGTATTGTCGACGAAGCACGATAATAGCACCTGGCAGACGCTGCGAGGATACTAAGACGTGTATGCCCGTGACAATGGATGCAGCTCAGTTAATGGTGGGACTTTCCATTGCCCCCTAGGCTGCACGAAGGGTTAAAGTGAGGTATCCCAACATTTATAGACTGAAACAAACAATCTGGGATAAATAGCTCATGTATCATTTTATGCTTTTCATGCCATGTTTGTTACTTCCCCTTGTACTTTCCTCCGCAAGTTTCAGACAAAACACTCCTATTCACCACCTGTTTTTGTACTTCCACTCCTAATGGTTCAGACAAAATATCCCTAGTCATCACTTTTGTCAAACCATTTAATCATGTGCTAGGCTGGGGTGTTCTTGTGCCTGCCTGCTGGAATGTGTTCACATATGCAGTGTGTTTTAGCAATGCTAGCAATACTGGTGCCAAGTTCGTGGACCAGACGCTGACTTGCAGACAAGCATCTGCTTTTGGCAGGGCCTGATTGTTGCTCAGAGCATAACTTTTGCAGACTTTGGTTCAGGCCTCAGGCCTTGCACCAGGCCCAGGCTTCAGGCTCTTTCTTTCTACTACATTCCCCCACTGTTTGTCTTTTTGTGGAAAAGCATACTGCATGGACTGAAGATGACCCCGTGGGCTACGCACTATTATGTGGTCACCTTACCTTTACGATCCACACATACATGCCCCATCTGTTTCTTGGTCCGCACATTCCCTTGTACGACTGATGGACAGATTTTATTTTCCAACTGTGTTTAGTCCCTTATGGTTGGCCTGGGACTTTAACTGAGGAATGTAGTTTTATGATTGAGCCTTGGGGTTCTGTGTGTGTGTGTGTGTGTGTCCCTTCTGCCCCTCTGAGTTGGCAGCAACAAGTGCCGGGTTCAGTATCCAGGGGTTCCGTTTCAATAACGCAATGCAAAACCGGCTCAAGCCCCCACCCAGTGACCGGGGACAATTACATACCACCCCCCGGGCGCCTCAAGGAGACAATACTTCCCCTCTCGCAAGCACAGAGTCTGAGTGTAGCAAAATCCTTTTAATAAAGGAGGGAAACAATGTGGCATCATATTGGGGAAACACCACAAACAGGATTCATAACGTAAACCATGAGCAAAAGACCCACCAAGTGAGTTTTGGCAGTGTCCTTTTCCTCTTAGGGTCTTAAGTCCAATAACCCCAAAGTCCAACAACCCAAAAGTCTCTGTCCCTGATCAGTGCCGCCTCAGAGTTCAAAAGTTTATCACTGGGTTTTGGCACTCATGTCCCTTGTCTAGCGAGTGCTACTTAATTGATGGTGAGACTCTCTGTCATAAAACAGTCTCATAGTTCCTCATTCACATAATCAGGGTGACAACACTTTATTCCTCCTGCCCCAATAACAAAGAAATTGGGGATTCCAGAGCTGTCAAAATAACCATCCCAGGCTGCTGTGGGCTATGCTAGGCGGGGTGGGTGTGCAAATGCATACACCTGAAACTCCTTTCCACACTCCCCATAATTCACCACCAGATGTCAGGGTAGAGCTCATCCTGACTCTGCTTATATCTGTAACCCTTCTGCCAGGCCGAATTGATAGCAGCAAGGGCCGGGTTCAATACATAGGGGTCCCTTGCCTACAACGTAATGCAAACCAGCTCGAGCCCCCACCCAGTGACCTGGGAAAATCCTACACACACCCCAGGGCGCCTCAAAGAGGCAATATTTCCCCTCTTGCAAGCACAGAGTCTCGGTGTAGCAGAGAATGTTTAATAACATGAGATAAACAGCATAGCATTAAATTGGGAAAACACTTCAACTAGGCTGTGTCCTTTTCCCTGGGCTCTTGAGTCCTGGAACCCCAAAATCACCCCAAGACTCCAAAGTCCAATACCTCAAATGTCCCAAGAGTCCAGCAACCCAAAAATCACCCACAGTCCCAAAAGTCCTGCAACCCAAAAGTCTCTGTCCCAGGTCAGTGCAGCCCCAGAATTCAAGAGTCTATCTGCAGGGTTTCCCCCCCTCCCCGCCAGCCTGGGTAGAAAGGGGCATCTTACGTGGTCCGGGGCTGACTGCCCTGCCTCTCCGTGGGATTCTGCTTCCGCCTTCCCCACAAACTGCTCAGCTCTGCTCCGCTCTGCCAGCTGCTCTGCTCCACCAGCTGGCCCGTGATCCGCTCTAGCCGTCCCCGCAAACTGCTCCGCTCTGCCTGCTGCTCTGCTCCACCAGCCGACCTGTGATCTGCTCCAGCCGTCTCGGCAAACTGCTGGGCTCCGCTCGCTCCGTGGGCACTCCAACTGTCCCACAAACTACTCTGCTCCGCCAGCTGCTCTGCTCCGCAGTATAGCTTCAGGCTCCCCCACTAGTTAGCACAGCACTCAGTGATCTCAGCTCAGTAATTTTAGCTCTTTAGTGATTTCAGCTCATAGTAGGGGAGCCCCGGTGCTGGTGCACCATTAGCCCAAAGTGAGTTCAGCTCAACAACCTGTAACTTAGATTCTTAAGGGAATCAAAAATCAGCTCTGATATTCAACGGTGGAGAAAGGAGGAGATGCAATTGGTGCTTCTGGCTCACACAATGAGCCCACACCACCAGGTACAGACACCTATCCCCAGCCTCTCTCAATTCACTGGGTTTTGGCACCCATGTCCTTTGTCTAGCGAGTGCTACTAAATTGATGGTGAGACTCTCTGTCATAAAGCAGTTTCATAGTTCTTCATTCACATAATCAGGATGACAACACTTTATTCCTCCTGTCCTAATAACAAATATTGGGGATCCCACAGCTGTCAAAGTAACCATTTTAGGCTGTCGTGGGCTATGCTAGGTGGGTGTGCCTATGCAAACACGATCAGCCCCTGAAATTCTTTTCTACACTCGCCATAATTCACCACCATATGTCAGGGTAGAGCTCATCCTGACTCTGCTTACATATAATAAATATAATATAATATATATATATATACCTTGGTGGGTCCTGTGCTTATTGGTGGATTTGCTTGCCTCACAGATTCACAGCAGCAAACTTGCTGTTCACTTAGCTAACCTCATCACTGGCCAGCATGGGGAAAGGGAGGAGAACAATCCCTGCAGTTTCTGCTGACCCACCTAGTGAGTCAGGGGACAGGCCAGGGACCTTCCCCTCTGGTGGGACCCACAGTCCAGGTCAACTCCTCTTGTATCAAATAGGAAGTTGGGGGGATGGGGGATACACAGGCCCACCCTCTACTTCAGGTTCCAGCCGAGGGCCCTGTGGATCGCAGCTGTCTACAGGGTTTCCTGTACAGTACTGTCCAGCCATGTTACAGGTTACCCTTACTGCTGGTTGTTCCCCTCTGGGATAAGCTTTACTGGGCAGGAAACAGGAACGGCTAGCTTCTCTGTTCCACTGGTTGCATTGCTCTGCGATACCCCAGCAGCTGACACAGGTCCAGTTATTTCTTATAGCTGCTGTCTTCCAGATAACCTACTGAATGGACAGTAGCCAATTTATCAAACATTGCTGTGTCAGGATTTAGTGTTGGTACCCAGACATAGAACAAGGTTGTTTTGAAAAACATGTGCTGTTAGCCCAAAACAGTTTAACTATGGTCTACACAGATCAGAAGATGGGCTGTCTGCAGATCCCACCCCCTCCAGCATCTATCATCGGGTGATTTATTAAGACAGAGGCAGAATAAGATGTAACACACAAATATTTATTATGTCACTAGTCAGTAAACTAGACAAGGACCCCTTCAGACAATAAACATAAGCAAGACACACTCAGTTGTTAACAGTTACCAGAAGCTCAGAGCCCTTAAACCCCCTTAACCTATGACCGGTGCTACCAGGGAATTTTTATTTATCCGATTTGTAGTTACTGTGTAACGTAAGGTGTATTTTTTTACCAATTTTTTTTTCTTGCCTTCATGTTGTTTGTTGCCGTTCATTTGTTGGTTCTTACCTGTGTTTTGATTAAACAGTTTAGCAAGGTTATGCACAATGTAAATGTTGTACAGCAATAATACAGTAATACAGCAATAATACAGGTGCAATTACACAGTAACCAAATTTAAATTAAATGACAGTTTAACCTGATCCAGCTAGTGTTTTTTAGCTGATTGCTAACTTAATTGTCCATATATCATACACTGAGGTGTAATTGACCAGTCTGTATTTATAAAGCACTTAATTTTTTATTTTCTTGATGTTTGGGGGTTCCTTCACTGTGTACTGATATCTTCTGGTGTCTTTGGGGTGTGATATCTTCTGGTATCTTTGGTCTGTGGGATGAAACCTTAAACAGCTTAAGTTAGTTCACATAATAAAGTCATTTGTTTGTTTGTTTGTTTGACATTTCTCTTCAGGGCCGGCGCTAGGTTTTTGCTGCCCTAAGCAAAAAAAAATTTGGCTGTTCCCCCGCCCCTTGCTTTTTTTTGGCTTTTACATATGCTTGCACTTTGCAATTTTGTTTTGACTGTTTAAAATTTAAAAAAAATTAAAACAGAGAATTTGTAGTTAGTGAAATAAAACAATTTCCTAGTAGTGTAATTTTAACATTTAATTTTAACAAAAACACAATTACAAACAATTTGAGTTCAACTATACACTGTAATGAAAAACGTTAGTGTCTTCCAGTTTCTCATAAATTAAAAGAATTTATATGAACTGAATTTTTCTGGGTTTTATACTTGCGTAGTCTTTTAATAAGTCAGTGAAATCTAAATTTTTTGCAATAGTAATTTCAATTTAAATTAATGCAAGTCCTGACATACGATTTTGAGACATTGTGGACCTCAAATAATTTGTTAGTAATTTCAGTTTTGAGAAACTGCGCTCACCAGAAGCCACTGATACTGGTGACATTAAAAGAATGTGTAATGCTATAGCAGTGTTTGGAGTGAAAAAATCATTTCTTGCTATAAATTCTAATACTTTTAGAGAAGTTTTAGGACTTATTAGCTCAGATAAAGCTATTAATTCATCATACAATTCTACTGCATCAATGTCAGCAGCGTTATCAGTACTGAGCACTAAATGGAGGTCTTGGCACTGCTTCATGAGGTCTTCTTTGGAAAACGGATTTTTAATATTTCCAATATCGTATAAAAATTCAAAAGTTTCACAATGACCATGCAACTGACAAAATCTTTCTTCAATGGAAGTTATAGCTACATCCAAAATACAATAGAAACATTCAACTTTAAACCTTTCGTTTGGATCGAGAATAGGATCATCATGAGCCTCATAACAAAACTGTCTTGTTTTTTTCCCGAGGATGAATGAATTGTTGAGGCACAAACGTCGGTTCAAAATCAAGATCCTCTGCTATTGTTGTTGCTTCTTTGACAGTTTCTTCAAATCCTTCATCTGAACGGTATTTTTTTAAATATTCCAGCGTTTTATTCAAAATCGTCTTTGCCTCGGATATGTCTATGGTTATGTTCTGCATAACTTTGCTGGTCAAATTAATTTGATTTAGAATATTGTGCCAAATAACCATGCAACATGAAAATTGAAATTGCATCATTTTCTGAGCCAATGTTTCAGCTTCATGTCGAAATGAAGGATCATACGACAAGTCCTGGCTTATTTCGAATAATGCATCGTAAATCTCTCCTGATGATTATCGAAATGGTCTAATAGCGTCTATCCTGCTTTCCCATCTAGTTTGACTTAGAGGTTTAAGTGTGAGTTTTTGTTCAAGATGCTTCTTCAAGACTGCCCAACGGTGTGTGGAAGCACTAAAAAGTTGTAAATTGCTTGCACTGTGGTAAAATATGAAACAGCATCTTTAGATGATTTGGCAGCATCACTGACAACCAAATTGAGTGAATGCGTATGGCAAAGAATGAAAAAAGCTCGATTGTTTAAATTCAATATTCTTTAATGTACACCTGCATGTCATCCTCGCATGTTTGAGCCATTATCATACCCTTGGCCGTGCATATTTTCTAAAGGTATTCCATAGTGTTCCAATCGCTGTAGAATTACATCTGTGAGGGCTTTCCCAGTAGTTTCGTTCACTGGTATAAATTCTACAAAGTGTTCACAAATTTTCACTTCTGCGTTTTCATCAAATTTCAGAAATCGTAAAACTATTGACATTTGCTCGGTTTTGCTCAGATCTTGAGTACAATGAACTATAATTGAGTAATATTTGGCATGTTTCAAATTTGATAAAATTTCATTACGCACTCCATTAGAAATTAATTCTATTATCTCATTTTGTGTATTTTTACCCAAATAATGGGTGTGAATCTCTCCATCTTTCACTCTTCATACATGCTCAGCCATAACATCATCAAATTTTGCCAATAACTCAACCAATTTTAAGAAATTTCCATTGTTATTCTCATATAAAATATCCGAGGAGCCACTGTTCGGCTAGGAAATTAATGATTGCCAGTAAGCATTCCAACACCGCTTGCCAACGTAGAATTTCTGAATTTAGTTGACGTTGCTGTACCGCATCGATTGTTGTACTGGAACGTAATCTGTTTGACAGCTCAATCCAATTTGTCAATGAGCATAAATGTTTTTTTGATGTTTCATGTTCTTTCAAATGCTGATACAAATTTCGCCAGTCATTAAAACCTGCAGTTGCCAGAAGAATGTCCGAGTTACAGAACAGTTTGCAGCAAAAACAAAAAAATACATCTTTGGTCTGTGAATACACTAACCACGATCTATTAATTTGTTCCCCATTTTTCATTTTTTTCTTCATACTGGATGGCATAAATCGACGATTCGACTCATTAAATGGATATTCAAATGCAGGATCTAGTTTTGAAGGACCTTTTTTCACAATAATAATTTGCATTGTATCAGTAATTATTGTCAGCCATGTACTTGGATCCGATCCTATGTCAGTCTCTCCACCTTCCAATAATTGTTCTTCAGTTTTAGATTTGGATAACAGTTCTTCATTTCTGGACTCTTCAGCTGAAATAGTAAATCTTCGGATGGATTGTGATTGTTCGTCTTTATCAGTTAGCGAAGATAATCTTTGGTCAGATTGTTGTTCATCTTTATCAGTTGATAAAGGTAATCTTTGGTTCGATCGGTCTTCATCAGTTGATGAATAATCACCTTCAATGCATTGCTTAGAGCTTTCTCCTTGATTGTTGACTTTTTAAAAATACTTTTTTGAAGTACGAGATAGTTTTTCTAATTCTTTTTGCAGATGATACTAAACTTCTCAAGATAGTTAAGACCAAAGCAGATTGTGAAGAACTTCAAAAAGATCTCACAAAACTAAGTGATTGGGCAACAAAATGGCAAATGAAATTTAATGTGGATAAATGTAAAGTAATGCACATTGGAAAAAATAACCCCAACTATACATACAACATGATGGGGGCTAATTTAGCTACAATGAGTCAGGAAAAAGATCTTGGCGTCATCGTGGATAGTTTTCTGAAGATGTCCACGCAGTGTGCAGAGGCGGTCAAAAAAGCAAACAGGATGTAAGGAATCATTAAAAAGGGGATAGAGAATAAGACTGAGAATATATTATTGCCCTTATATAAATCCATGGTACGCCCACATCTCGAATACTGTGTACAGATGTGGTCTCCTCACCTCAAAAAAGATATTCTAGCACTAGAAAAGGTTCAGAAAAGGGCAACTACAATGATTAGGGGTTTAGAGAGGGTCCCATACGAGGAAAGATTAAAGAGGCTAGGACTCTTCAGCTTGGAAAAGAGAAGACTAAGGGGGGATATGATAGAGGTATATAAAATCATGAGTGATGTTGAGAAAGTGGATAAGGAAAAGTTATTTACTTATTCCCATAATACAAGAACTAGGGGTCACCAAATGAAATTAATAGGCAGCAGGTTTAAAACAAATAAAAGGAAGTTCTTCTTCATGCAGCGCACAGTCAACTTGTGGAACTCCTTACCTGAGGAGGTTGTGAAGGCTAGAACTATAACAATGTTTAAAAGGGGACTGGATAAATTCATGGTGGCTAAGTCCATAAATGGCTATTAGCCAGAATGGGTAAGAATGGTGTCCCTAGCCTCTGTTCATCAGAGGATAGAGATGGATGGCAGGAGAGAGATCACTTGATCATTGCCTGTTAGATTCACTCCCTCTGGGGCACCTGGCATTGGCCACTGTCGGTAGACAGACACTAGGCTAGATGGACCTTTGGTCTGACCCGGTAAGGCCGTTCTTATGTTCTTATTTTTGCCATTTCTCTCTTTGTTGCCGGTAAGCAGCACCAGAAAGTCATTTTCGTTTTTGTCCCGGCATTTTAGCCCTATAACCACTGGCACTGACGTGAAACGGAAATTAGCCCAAATGGCACCAATAGGGCAGCACAGTACACACACGTAATCATGATTTGAGTGACCGTGTCACAACGTGACATGATATTTTTCACGTCACACTCCTATTGCACTATTGTACTTGCCGTAGGTAAGGCGCTAGTCATTGGGGCGAGAGAGCTCCCCACGAGCTCGGATACACACTGGACCCAGCCCTGCTGGCATTTTCCCAGCGCTGAGGCCTCCCAGTTGGGAGCCAGAGGGGCATGCAATGGAGAGAGCTCTGGGGCTGGAGGAGCCAAGGAAGAGGTGCTGGGCTTGCTGGACAGATGCTGCCCCTCTCTGCCAGGTCGCTCACCCCCTGCAGGAGGAGAGGCAGAAGGAGACGCCAGGCACTGGAGTGCTGTGAGGGGCTGGGGAGGGAGGCACCAGCCTCTGGGGCTCCAGCAGGCAGAAGCTCCCAAGGGGTCCCGGGGGCCCTCCCGCCCGGCCCAACTCTTACCTTGCTGTGGATCTGGCCCGAGGTGGATTCGTCTCCCATCACCGCTGCTCCCAGGGCCAGGGGTTGGGGCTGTTGCTGGATCCCAGCCCTGCTCATCCTTGGTCTTTGCCTTGGCCCCGGCACGAGCTGGGCTCAGCCCGGGCTGCCACTCTGCTCCCCTCCTCTGGCAGGAGGCGGTGCAGATGGGAGGAGGAGGCAGAGGTAGGGACAAGCCGAGGAGGAGCAGCCCGCCCAGGCGCCATGTTCCCCCCATCCTCTGCAGCCAGGGAAGGACCGCGCTACTGGCTCCTGCCACTCTTCTGCGGTCAGCGGCCGCCACCCCCACCCCCCAGGCAGAGCTGGTAGCGCGGCCCTGCCCCGGCTGCAGAGGACGGGCCGCTCCTCCTCAGCTTGTTCGCGCCGCTCTCCCGCGGTCAGCGGCCACCCTACCCCCCAGGTGGAGCCGGTAGCGCGGCCCTGCCCCGGCTGCAGAGGATCGGCCGCTCCTCCTCAGCATGTTCGCGCCGCTCTCCTGTGGTCAGCGGCTACCCCCCCACACTCTCCCATGCGGGAGCCAGTAGCGCGGCACTGCCCCGGCTGCAGAGGACGGGCCGCTCCTCTTCGGATTGCACCTCCTGTATGAGGAGCTGTTCGTGAGAAGGGAGCCTGAAGAAGGACAGGGAAGGAGGGTGGAAGGGTGGGAGGGCAGAGAATTGGAGTGAATATCCCCTCTCTACTGTGCGGAGTACCCAGCAGTCCAATGTAATAGAGGCCAACACATGGTAGAAAGGGGATAAATGGGATGAAAAGGCAAGGTGGGATGGATCCAGTCTTTGCACTGATGTGTTGCCCCCGGAAGCACCTTCAAAAGGCAGGATCTGGGCCTGAGGAGGGTTTAGACTGGCCAGAGCCCTGGCCAGAAGAGGGGAGAGGTCTCTTACTTGAGTTCCTATTTCTCCTGTGCGACCCGTCCTGCCTACCAAGAGGTTGATAATTCCTCTGTGAGGGCAGGGGTCTAAAGTGCCTCCGTTGGGTGGCAGGGGTGTGGAGGCCCAGGGACTTCGAGGTGGCTCAAGAGTCCTTGAGGCTGCACAGACGAGAGTCTGTCTTCTCGGAAAACAAAGACTGACCCTCAAAAGGAGACCAGACCTGCAGCCAGGAACTCCTTCTCATGGCCATGGTGTGAGACACTGAATCCACTGCATCCAGGGCCGCCTGCAAGGATTGACAGGAAATTTATTTGCCCTCCTCTACTGGCGCGGAAAACTCCATAGGGAGGATTCTGCCAATTTTTGTATGGCCCCACAAGTATTATAATTGTACTTGCTAATCACCTCCTGATGGTTAGCAATATAGAGCTGCAACTCCTTCCCCATGGAGTAGCCCTGGTGCTCACGCTGGTTGGCCATGTTCAGTACCAGGGAATCCGATTGGGGGTGCATGTAAAGATGTTCATACCCCTTTGAGGGGATAAATTATCTCCACACATACCTCTTGGCGGTAGGCAGCAATGAGGATGGGGTCTGCCACAGGGTCTTTGTGGCATCGCTGATGGTTTTAATCAGCGGCAGCGTGATACGGGATGGCCCTGGAGGGGAAAGAATGTCAACCATTGGGTTGGCCTCCTCCACCACTTCCTCAGGTTTAAAGTTCAGGTTCTGGGCCACCCATCACAGCAACTGCTGTAGGACTCTGCTGTCCTCTAAGGCTGGAGCGGTTGCTGAGCCCACCACTGCCTCATCTGGAGATGAGGAGGATGAGATGGCGGCCGGTACCGGAGCCTGCTCCCTGCCATCAGCCCCTCTGGTGTCCCTAGGAGCGAGGAACACCGAAGCCACAGTCAGCACCGTGGGCAGTGTCGTGGATGGTGTGGTGGTTGATGCCACAGTCAGTGAAGCTGATGATTCTGTGGGTAGAGCCGCAGTCAGTGTCGCTGGTGGTGCCAGGGTTGGTGATGATGGCGGTGCTGCAGTTGGTGTTGCTGGCTGTGCTACGGTCGGTGTCACTGGTAGTGCCGCGGTTGGTGTTGCTGGTGATGCCGTGGGTGACGATGGCAGTGCCGCAGATGGAGCAGCGATCAGAGCTGCGATCTGAGCCACAATCGGTGCCAAGGATTGTGCAGGAATCAACGTCTAGATCGTTGACATCGCGGTTGGTGCCGAGATCGTCGACATCAGTGCAGCTGCCAGATGGGTCCCCTGCAGCGGTGCGGAGGGCATATGTGGCAGCCCAAAGGATGCCAAAGCCACCGACATCAGTCTGGAGCCCTGGCTCTGCCCCTGGCTCTGGTGATAGGCCCAGGGTGTCCAGAAGGTCCACTGAGGAGCCTGCCACTGTCCCGGCCACAGTGCCAGGTAGGGCTGTCGGTTGCAGCGGGAGCAGAATCTTCTGCTCCTACTGGAGAGCAATCACTCTGCTTCCAACTCTGAGGTCTCTGACTGTGAAGATCATGAAGGAGCAGAGCCAACTGGGGGACCGGAGCGGCTCCCCCACATGGGCCACAGGTGCCAGAGGTTGGCATGCAGAGGATGATACCCTCATCAATGCCATCATCGCCGGCTTGCCCACAGAGGGATTAGGCTAGGAACCAGTGCCGGCGACCTCTCCCGCCTTGGAGGGGAGGGTGGTGCTGTCAGCGCCAGGAGGTCCGATGCACCTTGAACGCTTCCGGCATGGAGGGAAGCTGTAGGTCCTTGTGGCAGTGGACTGGTGAGCAGTGTGGGCAGGGGTGGCTCTATGTTTTTTGCTGCCCCAAGCATGGCAGTCAGGTGGCCTTCAATGGCATGCCTGTAGGCGGTCTGCGGTCACAGGAAATGTGTCTGTACAAATGGCAAGTTACATACAGCTGTGCTATGCTGAATTGATCAAATTCAAACACAGGGGGGACGGATGCAGGTTACATTACAACTCCATAGTTATACAGAAACCTTCTCCCTTGATATACATTACACATCTCATTGCATTTACTATACATTGCATCACACATATTTGGCTTGGCTTGGTTACTTTGCAGGAACCAATCCCTGTGCAGTAGGTGTTGTGTACAAGCTGACCATGATATGACTTGCTCTTTATCTTATCTCTACATTCTTTGTCTCTTCTTATCGAGTTCATAGTAAATACTTCCCCGAGTGCTTTCCATCTGATTTTAGTTGGCTCAAACATTCTGTCTTCTTGGCCTCCTGACTTATCTGATTTAGAACAAACATTCTGTTTGCCATCAAATCATTTATTTCCTTCCCTAATCTTATATTCCAAATATTAGGCTCTCTCCGTGTGTTAATTACTTATGTCAGGCCAGGCCTTATCTATATTCCCCTGCTTCTTTCTTTTCATATCAGCATTTGTTTCCTTTGCATCATATTCCTGTCTTTCTGTGCTTTCTTCTTCAAGTTTATTACTCGGCAGCTCATTCTCAGAACTGCAAAGGGGGTAATCATTTGAACCTCCATCAATACTAGGCTTAAAGTACGAAGTTCACCTCCTCTGGTACAGCCCACCCTGGTGTTTCCACTGGCTTAGCAGTATTATTCCCAATTGCCTGTTGGGCACCAATTGCTCTATTTTCCTTTGTACCCAATGAGCGGTGTTAATGGACAAGGGAGGTACAGGTGCAAAGAGTTTGTCACCAGTGATTCCCATTCAGTGTTGTCTGTCACAGCCTCTGTCACTTTCTCCTTTATCTTTACACTTGGCCATAGGTTGAGCCCTTTGTTTTCAGTTTTTATTTTATTTAATTTTCCCCAGGAATTTACCACAACAACAAAAACAGGTGAAACTCAGTGCAAAAAACTATTAATGATTTTTCTGGGTAAATATCAGAGTTTATTTTGGTGGAAGGAAAGACAGGGGGAACAAGTATTCAGTAGATTAATTCTTTGAATTCCGTTCATCAACATGGTTTGCTGCCGAACTAAAACAGAACTCAAAACACAAGGCCACCTCTGAGTTTAAGAAAACAAAATACCTCTAATGCCCAAATAAAACTTTTCATTTGAATAAACTGTTTATTGTTGTAGACTTAGAACTATTGGGATATAAATATTTACATTTAATGATTGGGCCACACCATTTGCAGCACATATACTCAACTTCATCCTTTTCTCCTGTTTTTGTTTTTTTTTAATCCGTTGGATCTTCTCACATGCTTAAAGGTAAACACATGTATAAATCTTCCAAAGATCGAGGCAGTACATAGCAGAAAATGTATAAAAACAAAGCTATCAGTTTACCTGTGAGTAAGGCCCTTCATGTTCAGTTTTATTTCGTTTTAAAATTCCTGGGAATTTATCAGTGTTTACTATAAAAAATGGGTAAAAATCAGAGCAAAAAAATAACTTCAGTTTTCTGGTAAATATCATGGGATGGGAGGACAGAAAAAACAACATATGGAGCAAAGTAAGAATACTGAAAGTAAAAGGAGTTTAATTCCGAATTGGGGGCCAGTTGCGTCAAACCCCTCCAAGGCAACAACAGTAGCAATTGGACAAGAACTCAATGAAGCACAATGGTAGCAGCTGCAATGACTGGTCCAGTCCTTTCCGGCTGTTCTGTCACCTCACCCTGGACGGACAAATATGACTCACCACCACATAGCCACCCTCCCAGGACAGAAGGTGCGAGATCATTATCGACCGCTGCCCAAGAAGATGTGGGGAGTCGTCAGGGAAGAGATAGAGGCTATGCTAACCTTGGGGGTGACAGGGGAATCTCACAATGAGTGGAGGAGCCCCATCATCTTGGTTCCAAAAGCTGATGGATCCACTCGGTTCTGCATAGACTTCTGGAAAGTCAGTGCGATCTCCGGGTTCGATGCCTGTCCAGTGCCACAGGTAGATGAGCTGCTGGAGCAGTTGGGGAATGCCAAGTTCATATCTACACTTGCTCTGACAAAGGGATACTGGAAAATTCCCCTGACCCCAGCTTCCCAAGAGAAGACAGACTTTGTCATGCCAAATGATCTCTTCCAGTTTATGACTATGCCATTTGGGCTACATGGGGCCACTGCAAACTTTCAAAAGCTTATGGACCAACCACTGTGACCACACGAGTAATACACCGCAGCCTATATTGACAACATAGTAATATACAGTCTCAGCTGGGAAGACCATCTTAGGCATCTCACTATGGTGCTGCAAGCTCTTGGGGAAGGAAGGACTAACAGCAAAACCCTCCAAGTATCATCCAGGGCAGAAGGAGGTGGCATATCTGGGATACACGGTGGGGCAGGAGCAGCTGCTCCCACTTGTGAATAAGGACAAAGCCCTGAGAGACTATCCAACCCCCACAGCCAAGAGACAGATGAGGCAGTTTTTTGGATTGGCCCCCTACTACAGACACTTTGTTACGGACTATGCCACCCAAGCAATGCACCTAGAAGGGTACAGTCGTCCAAGGATTGTGAATATGCTCTACAGACCCTGAAGACAGGGGATGTTTAGTTGGGATTATGTTTTCCAATGTACATTACTTTGCATTTAGCAACACTGAATTTCATCTGCCATTTTGTTGCCCAGTCACCCAGTTTTTGTAGCTTTTTTAAAGTCTGCTCTGGACTTTCATCCACACAGCTGCCTCCGTAGGGAGTGTATCCTAATGGTTAGGCACTAGATTGGGACTCAGGAGATGTGGGTTTAACCCCGGCTCCACCACTGCTCTGCTGGGTGACCCTGGGCAGGCTGCTTCCCTCTCTCTGCCTCAGTTAGCCCATCTGTAGAAGGGGGACATTGCTTTGAACTCTAACAAGGAGCTCTCCGCCCAAGCAGGGGGTTATTGGAAAGAAATGTGGCCAAGCTGCACTTTCAATGTATCATTTTTAACACCATTTCCTCTCTGCACCTCCCATTTGCTCCTCGCTTAAACTGCCCTGGCCGACTGCCACTCGTTCACCTAGGGGTGAATCAGGAGTGACTCCACAGTTGGTCCCTGGAGTGTCGTCAGTGTGAGTAGAGTCAGGCCTGTAATGGGCTGGCTGGGAACCCAGCATTGTTACTGGCATTAGAGACAGAGCAGACAAGCTGGGCAGGCAGGGAATGTCAGGGGGTTCAAGGAGCTGGGGGTGGGGGGTTGCAGCTCCTCTGGGGTCATGTGCAGGGTTGGCAGCTGAACACTGGCAATGTGCAGAAAGACCAGAGAGAGGAGAACGCTTGGACCAGATCTACAGCTGGTGTAAATCACTCCATTGACTTCAGTGGAGCACAGACAATTTACACCCTCTGGGGTCTGGCCCGCTGTGTCTTGCCTGGTATATACAAGAGCCAGGACGAGGCTGAACCAAGGTCCCCTGCCTGTGCCTGGGGGTGGTTTTATGTGGGGGCCAAAGACCCCGGGCCCCAGGAGAGGAGTTGGGGATGCTCTGCCAGCACCCCACCCACAGCGCCGCAGCAGCCCCACCCCAGGCTGCAACGTATTGATGATGTGTGTGTGCACGCGCTCCAGTGTAATGACACTCTTTGTACTGCTCTTCCTCCAGGTGCTCACACCAAGCCACTCCCGCTCCAAGGTTCTCCCCTTAAGGAGCCCTCACCATGTTTTCACCCCAAACTGCTCCCTGCAGTGCTCACAACCCATCCCTGGATGCTCACACAAACACCCTCCTCTGGCAGGTATTCATCCTAAACTCCTTCCCCCAGCTGGATACCTATAGAACGGTTCCCCTCCAGGTGCTCACGGAAACGCACTTAACCCAGCTGCCGAACCAAAACCACTCCCCAAGGTGCTCACACTGAATTCCTCCCCCATGAGTGTCCAACCTAAATTACTCCTAGCTTCTCACATCAAACCTCTCCTCTTCTGAGTGCTCACAGTAAACTGCCCCCAAGGGTGCACCCTAACCACCCTCCTCCACAGGTGCCTGGCCTTGGATCAGGGGCTGGATGAGTTGTGTGGGAGACACAGAGCTAGGTGTGATCCACTTCAGGAAAACCCCATAAGCCTGGCCTCCTTGCTATCACCTCCCTGACTTCAGATACACATTGAGCAACGGCTAAGAGATTGAACCTGTGGCACCCCACGTGTGAGCACCTTGGGGCTGGGCTCCCCAGAAGGAACTGCCAGCGCCACAAAGTTTTTGCAGAGTTGGAAACAATCACGATTTCACCCCAAGTCTTGACATATTTGCTGTTTTAATTAAAGCCCCAGCTCCCAGAGCCACATTTGCAGTTAAGTAAAAAGTATTTTTCAGTCCGTCAGGGTTGTGGAGAAAAGCTCAAAGGCAGAGTGTTAATGAGGCTATTAAGAATGCTGGAGACTACACAGTTCATGCGAACAAACATGGCTGTGGCATCATACTTTCTATTTAGGCAAGAGATACCACACACTACAAACTGGAGGCCGATGTTAAGTGCATTGTCACTTGTTCATCTCAAAGTTGAACACTGGTTCCAAACAAGACCAGCAAATGCTCACTATCTTGCTGCAAGAAACTCAACTGACTGGCTAGATGCATGTGGTGCAACAGTGAAGGACTCAACAGTTGAAAAAGTGAAGAACTCTCTCACCACATTCAAAAAATTTGCATACATGGCTGATGAATGCACCAGTGCAAATGGTCATCAAGTATTAAGTCATTGTGTACGTTATCTTGATGTCAGTGGTAGGCCAGTAGATGCATTTCTAGATGTTCAAGTTATAGAAGACAGATTGGCTGCATCTGTGACAACCCACATCTTAGAAGAGTTAAATGCTTGTCCATTGGAGCCCAAACAGATGGCTGCTTGTGCATTTGATGGAGCTGCAAACTCCTCTGGAAGACACGGTGGAGCACAAGCTTTGCTCAGAGAAAAGTGTAACCCTAGTCTCTCCTATACATACTGCAGAGACCATCTACTCCAACTAGCACTAGTACGAGCTGCAGACTCTTCAAAAGACATTTAAAAAGCTATACATTTAATGTTTTCATTGAATTCTTTTTTCAGCAAGACTCCAAAAAGACTGAATATCTTGGAAAATATAGAAGATACACTGGGACTGAAGTTCAAATTAGTCCAACCTCATTAACGATCTGGAGGATGGTGTGGACTGCACCCTTAGCAAGTTTGCAGATGACACTAAACTGGGAGGAGTGGTTGATATGCTGGAGGGTAGGGATAGGATACAGAGGGACCTAGACAAATTAGAGGATTGGGCCAAAAGAAATATGATGAGGTTCAACAAGGACAAGTGCAGAGTCCTGCACTTAGGACGGAAGAATCCCATGCACTGCTACAGACTAGGGACCGAATGGCTGGGCAGCAGTTCTGCAGAAAAGGACCTAGGGGTTACGGTGGACGAAAAGCTGAATATGAGTCAACAGTGTGCCCTTGTTGCCAAGAAGGCTAATGGCATTTTGGGTTGTATAAGTAGGGGCATTTCCAGCAGATCGAGGGATGTGATCATTCCCCTCTACTCAGCACTGGTGAGGCCTCATTTGGAGTACTGTGTCCAGTTTTGGGCCCCACACTACAAGAAGGATGTGGATAAATTGGAGAGAGTCCAGCGGAGGGCAACAAAAATGATTAGGGGGCTGAAGCACATGACTTATGAGGAGAGGCTGAGGGAACTGGGATTGTTTAGTCTGCAGAAGAGAAGAATGAGGGGGGATTTGATAGCTGCTTTCAACTACCTGAAAGGGGGTTCCAAAGAGGATGGATCTAGACTGTTCTCAGTGGTAGAAGATGACAGAACAAGGAGTAATGGTCTCAAGTTGCAGAGGGGGAGGTTTAGGTTGGATATTAGGAAAAACTTTTTCACTAGTAGGGTGGTGAAGAACTGGAATGGGTTACCTAGGGAGGTAGTGGAATCTCCTTCCTTAGAGGTTTTTAAGGTCAGGCTTGACAAAGCCCTGGCTGGGATGATTTAGTTGGGTTTGGTCCTGCTTTGAGCAGGGGGTTGGACTAGATGACCTCCTGAGGTCCCTTCCAACCCTGAGATTCTATGATTCTATGAACCTGGGAAAACTCTCTGGCTTTCTCATGAGCGATCCTTGGCTGTTGTCTTAAAATTACTCCAGCCATTATTACTGGCTTTGGAAAGTATCTACCAAGATAGGATGGATCTAAGTAGTGAGGCTGGTGGATTACTTTTGCTACTACATTCAAAAAAGACTATTGCCATTCCCTCTCTTGTAAGTCTACTGTTGAAACCACTTAGGTCATTAAACAATGCCATCCAGGCATCTGCTACAACCGTAGTAGCTCTTTGTCCAGCAAAGCTTGTCCAGAAGCTACACTGGGATCAATCAGAGAGCTATTCATTGAAAAAGTACTGGAAGAAGCAAAGACTTCAGTCCAGAAGTTGACTAATGAAGGCATTTATATTGAATCCTTAAGTGAAAAAGACAAGAAGTGTTTGTTAAGACAACTGAAAAAGTACACAGACTTGATTCTTAAAAATCTACAACAGCAACTTCTAGATTCTACTCAACCTCTACGTAGCTTTTACAGATCCGTGTCTTATAAAACACCGACAGTTGAGTGGAGTGAGGCACTACCAGCAATGGGGCTGCCATGTGATCAGGACAGAATAGAGGATTTGAACACAGAGTGGAATATCATACGATGAATGAATGAAGATTTGACTTCAACTTCTTTTTTATCATCACTAGTGGCTCGACCCAATCTTTATGCTATGTTTCCTGGGCTGAAAGAAGTAGGAATTTATCTCTTGCTACTCCCAGTCACAACAGCTACAGTTGAGCGTTCTTTTTCATCATTGAATAGAATTTTGTGTTTTGAAAGAAGTTGCCTTCTGCCTGATCATGTGAATGAACTAATGAGCATATCAATTGAAGGACTGGAAGTACCGGACACACGAGAAACCACCAAAGATGAATGCCTTGCATTCAAGAAGTTCATTAACAGAGTTGTGCAAAATTATAACAAGAAACCAAGAAGGATGTAGATGTCGTGCTTCATAGAAGGCTTGAGTAGCCAACTTTAACTTGTGTGATGATTTTAAAATCTAATAAAATGGTCATGAAACATTTTTCAGTTTTTACTATGGTGCCATACAGCCCACCTTCACCCTCACGGTCTCACTCCTCATCGGCCCTGACCCCCCCCCCCCCCCGTACATCTGAACACCCCTGTAACATTGTGGACTCACCCCTGCAGCACCTCCTGCTGGTCATCCATGGGAATTAGCTCTTCAATCCCAGAGCACCCCCTGCAGGCCAGTGATCAACTTGCCGTTGGCCCCCGTGTCCCTCCCTGGAGCCGGTGCCCCTTTGACCTGAGGTGCAGCCCCTCTGGCAGTAACCCCTCACAGCCTCAGGATCTCCCCCTCCCAGGGGAACCCCCACGCACTATCCCCACTTTGCCTCAGTGTTAGGCTACTGCCAGTCCCTGTCTAGCCTCCACTCACTGGGGCGGACTGCAGTGTAAGCCACTCATCATAGGCAAAGAGGGTTCGGACCTGCTGCCTCTGCCTACCCATGGGCTGCCCCCTGCAACCCAGTACCTAATAGGCCTTACTAGGCCTGCAGCCTGGGGCTTTCCTAGGCCGGAGCTCCCCGGCTCCCTTTGCCTTTCCCCAGCCCTGCTCCACTCAGGTACCCTGTGTAAGCTCCCTGCAGCCAGGCCCTTCTCCCTCTACAGGCAGAGGGAGACTGCCTGGGCCTCTGGCTCACAGCCTGTTATAGGGGCCAGCTGGGCCTGACTGGGGCTTGGTCACAGCTGAGCCTGCTTTCCCCCAATCAGCCCAGGCTTCTTGCCCCAGCCACAGCCCTCTCCTAGGCTGTTTCTAGCCCCACAGGGCAGGAGCGGGGAACCACCCTGCTACAACCCCCCTTATTTCAATTCCCGAGGAAAACACTGCACGGAAGTGAGTGTGTCCAGTTTTGGTGTCCACAATGCAAGAAGGATGCTGATAAAATAGAAAAGGTTCAAAGAAGAGCCATGAGAATGATTAAAAGATTGGAAAACCTGCCTTATAGTGAGAGACTCAAGAGCTGAATCTATTTATGTGAAAGAGAAAGTTAAGGGGTGACTTGGTCACAGTCTATGAGTACCTACATCGGGAACAAAACTTTGATAACAGGCTATTCATTCTGGTAGACAAAGGTATAGCAAGATCCAGTGGCTGGAAGCTGAAGCTAGACAACATCAGACTGAAAATAAGGAGCAGATTTTTAACAGTGAGGGTATTTAGCCGCTGGAATAATTCATCAAGGGTCGTGATGGATTCTCCCTCACTGGCAATTTTAAAATCAAGATGGGATGTTTTTCTAGAAGGAATTAATTCAGGGAATTAATTCACGGAAGTCCTGTGGCCTGGGTGATCCAGGAGGTCATTGTAGATGATCATAGTGGTCCGTTCTGGCCTTGGAATCTAGGAATTGCTTCCAGCGGGAGATGTAAATATGGGTCAGGTCAGAGCAGAGCCAGGATTTGAGAGGAGGAAGAATGTTTGAAAAGACAGAGTGAGCTTGGAGCCGAGAGGCTGTCACTGTCCGGAGAGTCAGCTGTCTCCTGGTCTAGGATTTTATAATGGCACCCAAGGCAATAGTATCTGTGTGCCCCATTACAGCAACTTGTGTAGGAATGACACACCTCATTATAGGACGTAGGTAGGAATGGTGCACCAATGTTTGCTCTCATTCAAGCAAATTAATGCAGGGAAGTTCTGTGGCCTGTGTGTAACAGGCCCTCTTCAGTCCTGCTTCAGTTTCAGTCTACAAAACCACGCAGAGACCCTTTGGCTGGTCCAACACCCTGTGAAGTTTATTTATAACTGTGTCCTACCACCCTCGCAACATACATAGCACCTTTACCAAGCAGGGGAGAACAATCTCTCTCTCCTCCTCACTGCCTGCTCTCCCCGTGGGCTCTTCCTTCCTGGGCCTCCTTGTGGTTTCTGCTTAATGGCTTAAATAGCCTTTCTGCCCTGCCCACCCACAGACTAGGCACAGCCTGGCACAGTCCGCTCCAGTCTGCTTTACCATCTTTTATACCTCGCGCTCTGTCACACTGTGCTATACACAGGTCCCATAGCCTGAAGAGCTATGAAAAATGTTTCATAATTTTTAATTTTTGAACAAAAATTCAAAATGGAGCCAACATTTTTCATCCCATTTTGAAATTTTTCCATAAAAAACAAAAAACAAAATTTCCTCTGAAAAATTTGAAACCAAATAGTTTCATTTGAAGTTTTGAGATTTTTGAACTCTAGGATGATCTACCCCAATGAGCGGCCTAGACAGTATGCATGACAGATTGCTACTTATGTTCCTAAGCACCCAGGTAGCATTTCCCAAACATGGGCTTGCCAGCTGTTGTGATGTTATCACGAGCCTCACAATGTATTTGTTAAAGCAGCAAAGAGTCCTGCAGCACCTTATAGACTAACAGACGCATTGGAGTATGAGCTTTCGTGGGTATTTGTTATTTCTGGAAGCCCTGGTTCCTAAAGTCAAAGGATCAGGTGAGAATCTCAGCTCTCATTTTTAAAACACAACAGTTTCCTGCCCTTGTGGGTGTAGAGAGAATCTGGAAAAGGTGACCTGACTGTGACCCAAAGGCTCTGAATCCAGAAGGCAATGAAAAAGAATCCAACTTTTTTTCTTTTTGTAAAAAATCTCATGATCTTTAGGGCCTGATCCTTGATTCTTTAATGCCAGGGCCTGGTGTTGGCAAAGCTGCAGATGTTTGAAACCTGATCTCCCGTTCAGGACAACACCACAATTCATGTCCCCTCCCATCCCTGCAGTGCCCAGCACATGCTGTTAAAGGCCTGCACTTAAATCCTACATTGTCCTGGCTGCTCCCCCAGGGGAACATACCCCAAACTTTGGATAATGCTCCTGTAGATCTTCATGCACTCCCTCTTCTTCCTTACACACTTTGATGAAATGGTCTATTCCTTGACTTTAGCAAAGCTTTTGATACAGTCTCCCACAGTATTCTTGCCGGCAAGTTAAAGAAGTTTGGGCTGGATGAATGGACTATAAGGTGGATAGAAAGCTGGCTAGATCATCGGGCTCAACGGGTAGTGATCAACGGCTCCATGTCTAGTTGGCAGCCGGTATCAAGCGGAGTGCCCCAAGGGTTGGTCCTGGGGCCGGTTTTGTTCAATATCTTCATTAATGATCTGGAGGATGGCATGGACTTCACCCTCAGCAATTTTGCAGGTGACACTAAACTGGGAGGAGTGTTAGATACACTGGAGGGTAGGGATAGGATACAGAGGGACCTAGAGGCTGAGGGACCTAGAATTGTTTAGTCTGCAGAAGAGAAGAATGAGGGGGGATTTGATAGCTGCTTTCAACTCCCTGAAAGGGGGTTCCAAAGAGGATGGATATAGGCTGTTCTCAGTGGTGGCAGATGACAGAACAAGGAGCAATGGTCTCAAGTTGCAGTGGGGGAGGTCTAGGTTGGATATTAGGAAAAACTTTTTCAATAGGAGGGTAGTGAAGCACTGGAATGGGTTACCTAGAGAGGTGGTGGAATCTCTCTCCTTAGAGGTTTTTAAGATCAGGCTTGACAAAGCCCTGGCTGGGATGATTTAGCTGGAGATTGGTCCTGCTTTGAGCATGGGGTTGGATTAGATGACTTCCTGAAGTCCCGTCCAATCCTGATATTCTATGATTCTAAAGGCTGACAAGATCTGAATTAGCTCCTATTGAAACACATGAGCAGTTCATCCCTCAGTTACTGTTTCAGGCTCTCTGCAGACCCAGGCAAATGTCTCTGCCCTGGTTACCCTTGGCCACCTTTTCAAGGTTTTCTCAACAACCAGAACAGCTGGAGGCTGACTCTTCTGTCAAACGCAAACTGAGACTCTGGAGACCAATTATGAGATCTCTCTGTGTCTCCTTGCTCTATAAAATCCCTGAGTGGGTATGACATACTGGAGCACAATCCAGACTAGTGGGGGACTCTATCACCACTTCCCTGCAACCTTGGGTGCCTTCAATGCCTTGCTGTAACAGCTCAAACTGGTCCTCTCACAAACAGCCTCCAGCATGAAAGCCACCGCCTGCCCCTGAGTGTCTGTGTGTGACTACTGCCTGCCAGCTACACCCTGGATCTCTCCAGCCTTGGTTATATTTCAGGGTGACCCCAACACACTCTCAATCCTGGGTCATCCCCCAGAAATGTATGTCCTATACCGCGCAGCCCTCTCCTGGACAGCACAAATATATTCCTTTAAGGGTATAATATGCCAGTTTATTATCTTAAAAAAGGTACCCAGATACTTCACTTTAAACATGCCGGATTAGATAAAACAGTAAAACAAGTTAATTAATTACAAAGAGACAGAGTCTGAATACAAGCAACAAGGCACAAAAGTGAGAAATGATTACAAGAAAAGTAAAGATAAAATACTTACTAAGGCCTAACTTAACAAATGGTATTAGATTCCAGCAAAATTTCTCACCACATGCTCCAGCAGATTACTAACCAAACTCTCAGGTCAGGAGCTCTTCCCTGGAGTCCAACGGCTGTTTTCCTTTGTCTTCTTAAGTATGATGCCAGACAGGGAGAGATATACAATGACAATAGTGTGTAAGCTGTGAACACGGGTATTTTCTGTCACAGTGGGGCACTGACACACCCCACACATTAACCCGATGTGGTGCATAGTTAACTAGATAATGAGAAAGGGTGGTTTACTCTTTGCAGAGACCCAGAAATACTGGCATGACTGACACCTGGCTGTTTGGGGTCCGGGGCCCCATGCCCATGGAGAGTCCGAGAAGACAATGGCTCCTCCAATTGCCAGGACATTTGGCACCTGGCAATTAATGACCATGGATGGCCCACCTCCGCAGGCAGCCGGTTGGGTGTGACCAGCTGGAGAACAAAGCACTAAGCAGCAGGGTCAGGTGACAGTGTTTTCCCAGGAACAGAAACCAAGGCCAGAGGAGGGGCCCAATGGGGATGTTAAGTGTGGGCTCCTAGAGGCAAGAGACGCTCCAGCACTGGGACTAAAGAGGGGTCAGAGGGCTCTGCTCTCTGGGACTGACCCAGATGGACCAGGCTGTAACCTTCAGTTCTCTGGGCTAACCAAGGACTTTCCAGGCTGTGTTCTAGACTCTCATAAACCTGCTGCCTTTACCACACTGGCTGAGAGTTACTGCACATTAGAGTTGCCAATTTTGTAATATTTTAAAACCGGACACTTCAGCAGGTGTGCTGGAACCTCCCCCATCCCACCTCTTTCCACAAGGCCCCGCCCCTGTTCTCTCCTCTGCCCCCCTCTCCCCTTTGCCCACTGCTTTTCCCCTCTCCCACCGCCTCTCCTCCCCTCTTCCCAGGTGGGACAGACTCACTTGTGGAGCCAGGGCTGGGAGCTGCAGCCACCTGATGCCAGTAAGAGGTGGTCCCAGCTGAATAGGGGCTGGCGCGGGTGATGGCCTCCCCACCTCCCCTGCCTACAGTAACCGAACTTTGGGTGTCCGGTCTGTAGATCTGACCAGACACTGTCAGGGCCCCTTTTCGAACTGGACATTCCTGTCGAAAACCAGGCACCTGGCCACCATACTGCACATGGTGAAGGTGGGGGTGCATGGCTCCCTTTGGGTGTTCAAGTCTCTCTCAGATGTTCAACTCAGGTGGACTGGCTGAAGCGAGCTCATGGTGCAAAGTGGAGTGCTTAAGGCTCCGAGGTTCGGTCTAAGGAGGTGGTGAAGCCAAGAGGCTTACCCTAGTGAGAGTGTGACCCTAAACCGGGTCTGGGGCACTGAAGGGGTCCTCCAGGGACTGGTCCAGAATTGATCAAGAGCACCAGATCTGTGGATCCGTGACAAAGGGCACAGACGCTGTTTCAATGAAACCTAAATAGCAAAGTTCCTGCTTTAAGCTGCCTTGTTATTATATCAGTGGAGGATCTACAGAGCTCCAACTTCCTTCTTGGCTTCATCAGGACCATTCAACTCCACCACTTGAATCAACATTCAGCTGCAGCATGCAAATAATTAGTGATAATGCAGTAACGTCAGGCCTGCCATATGCTTTTGCATCAACAGGGAGTTTCCTGGGTGGACTGCCAGAGGTTGTTTTGAAGGGCAATAAATTCAGATACCTGGAAAATGAACTAGATTTGATCCTGTTTAACATTTTCTCTGGAAACCGTCTCCCCAGCCCCTGGGTGGGGTGCCTGGAGAGTTCTGGTATTTGTAAGCTGTGTTTGCTTTTATTGGGTGGCTCCACTCCCTATAAAAGGTTAGATTTGCGACTGGTACATAAGAGGAATAGCTCTGTCTCTCTGGTCAGAAGCTTCTGTTGCTGAACTCTGTAGTTAGACTCCTCAGTGACACTGGAACTGGGAACCAGGTGAGTCCTTACCCTTCCCTTAGTACGTTACTCCGTGATGGCATGTAGCAGTAGTTGTGATAGATCAGCACAACATAGTAGCTTTAAAAAGCCCAAGACTACGTTGGTTTCTCTACATGTTGTGACAAAGTTCCTCCTCTACCTTGGTGGGTCCTGTGCTTAATGGCAGATTTGCTCACCTCAGTGATCTTCCCCACAGTTTGGGTCAACTTCTCCTGTGTCAGATCAGGAGTTGGGAGGTTTGGGGGGAACCCAGGCCCGCCCTCTACTCTGGGTTCCAGCCCAGGGCCCTGTGGATTGCAGCTGTCTATAGTGCCTCCTGTAACAGCTGCAGGACAGCTACACCTCCCTGGGCTACTTCCCCATGGCCTCCTCCAAATACCTTTATCCTCACCACAGGACCTTCCTCCTAGTGTCTGATAATGCTTGTACTCCTCAGTCCTCCAGCAGCACAACCTCTCCCTCTCAGCTCCTTGCGCCTCTTACTCCCAGCTCCTCACACGCACTTCCTCTCCTCTGGTTTCCCCCCTGCCTGACTGGAGTGAGCTCCTTTTTAAACCCAGGTGCCCTGATTAGCCTGCCTTGATTGGCTGCAGGTGATCTAATCAGCCTGGCTACCTTAATTGGTTCTAGCAGGTTCCTGATGACTCTAGTGCAGCCCCTGCTCTGGTCACTCAGGGAACAGAAAACTACTCATCCAGTGACCAGTATATTTGCCCTCGACCAGACTCCTGGACCCCACTGGTTTGGGTCTGTCACAATCTGTAAAATGAGGATAATGCTACTGAGCTGCTCTGGAAAGTTCTTTGAGATCCGCTCATGAACAGCACTAGGCATTATTATTACACAGCATCAGCATGGGTCCATCTGGCTGCCCGGCACACACAAGCCTCAATGCACTTATCCTCAGAGCACTGGTGAAGTAGGGACAATTCTCACCCCTGTTTTACAGCTGGGGAGCTGAGCCTGAGGAGTCAGTGACAGAGGGGGAGAATTGAACCCAGCTCTCCTGAATCTGAGCCTTAACAAGCCCCCTCTGCCTGCCGCTAGCCCTGGTAGCTGTGCTGCAGGGCTCTTTGGCTGGGCTCGTGAAGCTGTGGCTGTGCCGTGTAGCAGCAGGTTCCACGGCATGAGTGAAATGTGCTGGTGTCAGTTCTGCCACAGAGCAGGAGAGACACTCCTAGAAAAAGGTCTGAGATGGGACTTGAGTACCGATCCCCTCGCTTCCCTTTTCTGGACCTGATCCCAGCGCTGACTGGAGCCACTGTGAGGCATTCCACTGACTTCAATGGGCTTCAGGTCAGGCACTATCTGCCTCAGTTTCCCTATCTGCAAAATGATACAATGAGACCTGGCCACCCTACAGCAGTGATGGGAGGCTCAGTTATCAGAGGGAGTGGCAGGGGGAGGGCTTGTTCTGTGCACATGATGCTACTTGGATTCCTCTCAGTGCCCCGTGCAGCACCATGGTCCCCGGTGCTCCCCTCCCAGCCCAGCTCACCTCAGCTTCCCACCCCACAAGCCCATCACTGAGCCCTCAGTGGGCTCTGAAGATGAAAACTGCTCTAAGGATGTCACTGCAAGGCCATCCCCACTCCGGCAAACCCCCGCTGAACTCAAGGGCTGCAGGGTGTTAGTGCCATGGGCAGGTTATGCAGAGAGCCAGGGCAGCGCTGGGAGCAGGAGATTTGGGGAGGAGCCGCTCCCCCCCCCCCACTAACTACCCCAACCTGGCTATTAACCAGCTGATTTACTGTTTTCCCTGCTGCAAAGTCAACAATGAAGCAACTCGCTCTCCTGCTGCTCCTCATCTCAGTGACCAGGGCGACCCCTTGCGGTAAGTGGCTGTTTCATTTTCCTCTTCTGGGAACTAATTCTGCCAAACTCTGACCCTGCCTCTGGGGCCAGGGCTGTGATACATGCAGGGGGAGAGCAGGGCGGGTTGCTACAGGGGAGGCTCTGCTGATACACAAGTGAGGCAATAACGACCCCAACTGGCAGGCAGCCTCCTTCCACCCCAGCTCACCAGGAACCTGCTCCAGTGAATTTCTTCTGTCCGTATCCTGGAGCCCAGGTTTGCAGAGGTGGGTGCCTCACGGGATTACTTGTATTACTCCGGGTTACAGTCGTGCCAAGGTGCCCCGGTCCTGGACCAGTTCCTGTGATTCCAGGCGCGGTACAAACCAGAACAGCCCCTCACGGCTGACAATCTAGGGTATAAAACGTTTGACTCTGAAGCCGTTCTGGCCCCATACATAGTAACAGAGAAAACTCCTAACTAACCCCTAGCCAAACCCTGTGCAGCTGAGAGCGTGGGTGCTGCTGAACTGAAACTCGCCATCCGTGACCTGCTGGAGAACTGGAAAGACACGTCCTGCTCCCAGAGTGGCCAGAGCGGCCAGAGCGGCCAGAGCTACCAGAGCCTGCCCCGCAGCTGCAAGGAAATTAAATCCACCCAGGCCGGAGCTGGAGGTGAGTGCGGAGGCGGTGTCCCCAGACCTGCAGAAGCTGCTTTACCTCTGTTGGGTGCCTGCTCCAGACCCAGTGTAATGGTCACAGCTGGGTCTCATAGACTCATAGACTTTAAGGTCGGAAAGGACCATTATGATCATCTAGTCTGACCTCCTGCACAACGCAGGCCACAGAATCTCACCCACCCACTCCTGTAACAAACCCCTAACCTATGTCTGAGTTACTGAAGTCCTCAAATCGTGCTTTGAAGACCTCAAGCTGCAGAGAATCCTCCAGCAAGTGACCCGTGCCCCATGCTGCAGAGGAAGGCGAAAAAACTCCAAGGCCTCTGCCAATCTGCCCTGGAGGAAAATTCCTTCCTGACCCCAAATATGGCGATCAGCTAAACTCTGAGCATGTGAGCAAGACTCACCCGCCAGCACCCAGGAAAGAATTCTCTGTAGTAACTCAGATCCCACCCCATCTAACATCCCATCACAGACCACTGGGCATACTTACCTGCTGATAATCAAAGATCAGTTGCCAAATTAATTGCCAAAATTAGGCTATCCCATCATACCATCCCCTCCATAAACTTATCAAGCTTAGTCTTGAAGCCAGACATGTCTTTTGCCCACACCACTCCCCTTGGAAGGCTGTTCCAGAACTTCACTCCTCTAATGGTTAGAAACCTTCGTCTAATTTCAAGTCTAAACTTCCTAGTGTCCAGTTTATATCCATTTGTTCTTGTGTCCACATTGGTACTGAGCTTAAATAATTCTTCTCCCTCCCTAATATTAATCCCTCTGATATATTTATAAAGAGCAATCATATCCCCCCTCTGCCTTCTTTTGGTTAGGCTAAACAAGCCAAGCTCTTTGAGTCTCCTTTCATAAGACAGGTTTTTCATTCCTCGGATCGTCCTAAGAGCCCTTCTTTGTACCTGTTCCAGTTTGAATTCACCCTTCTTAAACATGGGAGACCAGAACTGCACACAGTATTCCAGATGAGGTCTCACCAGTGTATAATGGTACTAACACCTCCTTATCTTTACTGGAAATACCTCGCCTGATGCATCCTAAAATCGCATTAGCTTTTTTAATGGCCATATCACATTGGCGGCTCATAGTCATCCTGTGATCAACCAATACACCGAGGTCCTTCTCCTCCTCTGTTACTTCCAACTGATGTGTCCCCAATTTATAACTAAAATTCTTGTTATTACTCCCTAAATGCATGACCTTGCACTTTTCACTATTAAATTTCATCCTATTACTATTACTCCAGTTTCCAAGGTCATCCAGATCTTCCTGTATGATATCCTGGTCCAGTCAGTTCAGATGCACCTGGGCATCTCTGCCTGCCTGTGGGCACAGTGGGGAACCGCATTACTGAGCTGGCTGAGAGACACTCTGCTAGCCCTGCCAGCCCCAGCAGGCGGGAGATGTGCTGCAGCTGACAGCTCCCTCCTGCTCCAGCCTGTCTGTCTTGTCAGCAAACTCCTCAGGGCCCTCCCAGCCTAAACCTCACCTAGCCGGTAACTCCGTGAACTCCAGCCCCCGAGCTCCGCGGAGACGTCTCTCTGCAGCGCACAGCCCCTAGCACTGCACAGGACAGGAACAACAGCTTGTTATCTTGACCGGAGCTAACAAGCCCCTCAGTTCAGTCAAAGCACGGGCTCGGGTTAGAGAAACAGTCAAACCAGTTTATTGAGTAAAGCGAGGGAGGCTTGACGTGAGTTCCAGTAGACGGGCTCCAGACAGAAAAGGCTCCCAACAAACAAAAGTAGAACGACGCTGTCTAATGGCAAAGACGTAACTTCACAAGGTTTGTTCCAGGCGTTTCCTGACCAAACTTCCTTTCCCAGCAGTGGCTGGTTAGTTCTTAGTCAGGATCCCCAGAGTCCCAGGTTCTGCTCTTCCTTGTCTCCTCCGGTGAAGGAAATTTAGGGGTTCACTTCCCTCACTTTATAGACCAATAAACCTTTGAAATGGATCCGGCCAGTGTTCCTGTTCCTGCTGGGGTGGGTGCCAGGCTGTCTTCACCCCGCTGGTGATTTTTACAATGCAAACAAGTGACACGAGACCTCAGCTCTCTGCCAGGGCCCTGCTGCTTAGGCCCCTACCACACACAGCAGCTTCCGGCAGAGAAAAGCTCATTGGGGCTCCTGCTGCCTCATCTGGGGCTGGCTGCTCTCCCCGAGCCCCTTTGACAGTCCAGGTATAGCCAGTGGGTGGCAGATTCTTTGCCTGGCTCCGTTCCACCCATTGTCCCGCCCCCAGACCGAGTCACCGCAGGCTCAGGCGCAAAAGAGGGACACAGCGCAGGGACATAGACAGCAGGAGGGGTAGGGGGCTCTGAATGAGGCCTGGGGCCTTCCCTTAGCACAAATTATCCCCGGGCCTGATTCTTGGTTACACTTAGGCCTGGTTTGTGCACGGTGTCTGTCCCGATGTCACTGTGTCAGGTCGCGGGATGGTTTTTCCTCATATATTGATACCAATCCAGCCCCAGTGTGTACACAGTTATACTGGGAGCAAGGTGCCTTAGACAGGGACGGCCTATTTCCCTCCCCTATGGGAATGGCTATCCCAGTATAAAACCCCTTTAAGCCGGTATAAATTGTGTCCACATTAAGGATGGAAGAATCCCATGCACGGCTACAGGCTGGGGACCAACTGGCTAAGCAGCAGTTTTGCAGAAAAGGACCTGGGGATTACAGCGGACGAGAAGCTGGATACGAGTCAGCAGTGTGCCCTCATTGCCAAGAAGGCTAATGGCATATTGGGCTGTATTAGTAGGGGCATTGCCAGCAGATCGAGGGAAGTGATTATTCCCCTCTATTCGGCACTGGTGAGGCCACCTCTGGAGTATTGTGTCCAGTTTTGGTTCCCCCACTACAGAAGGGATGAGGACAAAGTGGAGAGAGTCCAGCGGAGGGCAACGAAAATGATTAGGGGGCCTGGGCATATGACTTACAAGGAGAGGCTGAGGGAACCGGAGTTATTTAGTCTGCAAAAGAGATGAGTGAGGGGGGATATCAACTACTTGAAGGGGGGGGGGTTACAAAGACGATGGAGCTCGGCTGTTCTCAGTGGTGGCAGATGACAGAACAAGGAGCAATGGTCTCAAGTTGCAGTGAGGGAGTCTAGGTTGGATATTAGGATCACCAATTCACTAGGAGGGTGGTGAAGCACTGTAGTAGGATACCTAGGGTGGTGGTGGTGGAATCTCCATCCTTAGAGGTTTTTAAGGTCAGGCTTGACAAGGCCCTGGCTGGAATGATTTAGTTGGGGATTGGTCCTGCTTTGAGCAGAGGGCTGGACTAGATACCTCCTGAGGTTCCTTCCAACCCTGATCTTCTATGATTCTAACGAGTTGTAGCGCTGTAACTACAACAGTATCATTAAAGTGCTACAGCTTGTGTGTGGAAAGGCTCAGGCCCCGTCCTCTGGGAGTCCCTGTAATTTGCACTCACTTCCCGCTGCCAAGGGGGCTTTCGTGTCCCTGGGAATCGGGCCGCTCTGCTCCCGGATGCAGGGGCAGGTCCTGCTCCAGTGACTCCGGGTTTGCACCCTGCTGCAGGGCACTAGAAGCTCCTCACCTGAGCGTTTCCCATTTAATGGCTGGCTCCGAGAGGGCCCTGCCCCTTTCCCCGGCCCTGGCTGACCAGCTCGGTGCTCCCCCCTTCCCACCCCGCCCCTGCAGACGGGATTTACACCCTGCGCACCGAGAACGGCGAGATCTACCAGACCTTCTGCGACATGACCACCAAGGGGGGCGGCTGGACCCTGGTGGCCAGCGTGCACGAGAACGACGCCTATGGCAAGTGCACCAATGGCGATCGCTGGACCAGCCAGCAGGGGAGCAACGCCAACTACCCAGAGGGAGAGGGCAACTGGGCCAATTACAACATCTTCGGCTCCGCGGTGGGCTCCACCAGTGACGACTACAAGGTGGGGTCCCCTTCTCCATGGCCAATAGCCACCTGCTGGGAGAGAGGGTGCGTTAGAATGTGGTTCAATGCACATGGGCATGGAGGTTATATGGGGGGATGGTCCAGTGGTGAAGGCACTGGCGTAGGGCTAGGCAGCCCTGGCTTCCCTGCCCTGCCCTGCCACAGGCCCCCTGTGTGACCTAGGGAAAGTCACCTAGTCTCTGTGCCTCCGTTCTCCCCTGTACAATGGGAAAGGTGCTTCTCTGCAGGTGTCACAATAAATATACCACAGCTGATGATGTGCCCAGATGCCCCGGTGATGGGGGGCCGGGTAAATGCCAGGGATGTGGCTGAGAGGTTTCAACTGGGTCCTCACTTTTCAGAACCCTGGTTATTATGATCTGCAAGCCCAGGACCTGTCTGTGTGGCATGTAACCAACAAGACGCCCCTGAAGGAATGGAAGAACAGGTCCATCCTGAGGTACCACACCGAGACCAGCTTCCTGTCCTTGGAGGGGGGGAACCTCTTCAAACTCTTCCAGGTGATGGCGCTGGGCTGGGAGTTTTGGAGGGGCATGTGCAGGAGGGTCCGGGTGGCTCTGCTGGCCCCAGTATAGATGGAGGAGCTGGGGTGGGAAAATTCTCAACAGTCTAAAAGCGCTCCATGCTGGGGGCCGATAATGGGACAAGGTGCCTTCCCCTCGACACAGCCCGTTGGAGTCTGACTGTGACCTCGATGTGAGATGAGCTGGCTGCGCTCAGGCAACTGCTGGTGTTCACGTCCCAAACCAGCCACCCACCTTGTCTCTGACGTGCTCACAGACTCAGCAGAGAGGCTCAATGGGCCATGGAGACTGACCCCACCTCATGCCCTGGAGACGGGGGCCATTGGACACAGGTGATTTGGTGCTAGACCAGGCCCTCGACTCTCCCTTGAGCCCCGGCTTTGGGGTTCAGTGTCCTAGCAGGGGTATTTCCTCAGTGCCAGGGCAGCGGGCAATGGTGCTCGACACATGCTGATTCTTGCCCGCATTGTGCCAGCCCCTAGCAGACCTCCCAGAGACCAGGGCCCCACAGTGCTAGGTGCTGCACGGACCCAGAACAGAACAACAGCCCCTGCCCCAAAGAGACTGTGATAAATCCACTCCAAATGGCACCTTGACATGCCAGATTTCCCTGCCCACTGCTGGGGTCACTGCTGTGCCCCAGGGCTGCCCTGTGTGGGAGGCGGCACTGACTGAACAAATCACCCACCGAGCATGTGTCAATGAAGCTGCCTTGTCTGTGCTGGAGCTGCCCTGCCACAGGGACAAACTAACACTGGATTCTCGCTGCGTTTGTGGCTCCCAGAAATACCCAGTGAAATACGGCGCCGGCGTCTGCAAGACCAACAATGGCCCCGCTGTGCCCATCATCTACGACTATGGCGACGCCCAGCAAACTGCCAACTATTACTCTCCAGACGGCCGAAGTAAGTCTGCAGTGAGAGTGCGGGTTCTGCCTCTCCACCCGCACAGCCCAGCCCTGCCCAGGGCTTAAATTCTCACTCCTGGGGGAATTCTGTGCCAAGACATTAAAAATTCTGCACATAATATTTTAAAATTCTGCAAATGTTACTTGTTTCAGTTATGTTGGTAATTTATTTCAAAATACCGGTCAGCAAGTCTGTCTGTGACATACAGAAACACAAAAATCCCCCCCCAGGAGTAGAGAGTTAAAGAAACCCCTACGACAACCCAGATCCTGCTTCTCTAGCTCTTCTCCCCCAGAGCCCAACCGGGGGGACAGACAGTCACATCCCCTTCCTCCCACAGCACAGCCGCAGCTCCCCGCCCCCCAGCCAATATACCCAAACCCCCTTCCCCCGCAGAGCCCAGCCACAGCCCCCCTTTGCCCAGATACCCGCACCCCTTCCCCACAGAGCTCAGCTGCAGGGCCCCCCCGAGCCCAGGCACCCACCCCCCTCCTCCTCAGAGCCCAGGGATCCAAAGGGAGACACAGACTAATGCTGGGGCCCGGGCAGGGCTTGCACTGAGTTTGCTGGGCGCTGCCTCCTTCCCTTCGCTGCTGGGAACCCTCTAGCTCTCTCCCCCTGCCCCCAGCAGTGTCTTCTATGTGCGAGCTGGGCTAGGCTGGGTCCGGCAGCCCCTACTGGTGGCCAGCAGCACTGCAGCCCATTTCTGCGGGGGAAAGGAAATTCTGCACACAAAAAAATTAATTTCTGCATTGAGCAGTGCCACAGAATTCCCGCAGGAGTATTTCCCAGAGTGTCCCCCCCCCCCCCATGTTCCTGCCCCCAACATGCTATAAAAACTCCAGGGGAGGGGGTGAAAATGTTTACTGGAGGGAGGGATAGTTC
This sequence comes from Mauremys mutica, assembly GCF_020497125.1. Lineage (NCBI taxonomy): Eukaryota > Metazoa > Chordata > Testudines > Geoemydidae > Mauremys > Mauremys mutica. Next base: position 20,082,131 of record NC_059088.1, on the reverse strand, counting down.
AGTGGTTTGAGCATTGGCCTGCTAAACCCAGGGTTATGAGTTCAATCCTTGAGGGGGCCACTTAGGGATCTGGGGCAAAAATCAGTATTTGGTCCTGCTAGTGAAGGCAGGGGGCTGGACTTGATGACCTTTCCAGTTCTAGGAGATTGGTATAATGTTCTTTATTTAGTTCTGCTCTGGACAGCTGCCTCTGAATTTAAGCCCTGGGCTGGTCCAGTCTGGATGATCTTGGTTTAGAGCAGCGATACTCAGACCTCAGAGGTTCAGGAGTCAAATTAACGATCGGCATTACCCAAAAGAGTCACAGGAGTGGGAATTCATTGTTTCATTTACTGTAGTACTAGTCATATTTAAATAGTATGACAGGGGAAATATTTATATATTATTCTCACAGCAACTAAGTTAATAACTTACTGCCAGTTGATAATAACTAGTTAATAACATAGTTAAAATAGTTAAAGTAGTTAAAAGCATCCTGATTGGTTAATAACTTAGACTGGTTAATAATTAAATCAAACAGTGTTTTAAAAGCATGTGCTGCAGAGAGCCGCAGGAGACACATTGAAGAGCCACTTGCGGCTGGCAAGCTGCCGTCTGAGTATCACTGATTTAGAGAAAGGGAAAACGATGCAACAAGAGAGAGCAACAAGAGAGAGCAAATGGAAAATCCCCAGGAGAGAGCACGGTGTGTGTTCCCCGCTTTAACATGCAACATGGCAACTGCACACAAACCAGCTCTTGGGAATGTAAAGATGCCGTGACAGTGACAGATCTGTGAACAGCCCGGCTGAGCCTCACAGTTCCTGATCATTTGTGGGACTGGAGTTCCTGAACCTTAGTCCCTGGTCATTCCCAGTTCAACAGGATCAGCTGGGATCAGAGCTCTGGCCCTTCTCTCCACCTCTCCATGGCAAACAATGGTCCTGACCTGCCCTTTTCTGTCATCAGATGAATTTGTTCCTGGCTACATTCAGTTCCGCGTGTTTAATGCTGAGAAGGCGGCCATGGCTCTGTGTTCTGGGCTGAAAGTGACTGGCTGTAACACCGAGCATGTGAGTATCTGGCCAGGGTGGGGGTTAGCTGTGGAGCAAAGACCAGCTGATCAGCCTTGGGGCTGCCTAGTGTCACTGTCAGAGCTGGCCGGCTGCACAAGAGCTGCTTTTAGCTCGGCACTGGAGCAGGGTAGGTTCCGTTGTGCCCCCTGTGCCAGCAGGGACAGCTGTACACATGGAGGCAATCATCCCCCGGGACAGGCCAGGGGGTGGATATTAAATCTCTCCTTTGGGGAGACTTGCTGGGAGGGAACAGCTCACAGGAGCTCTGTTGTCAGAAGCTACGGTGGGCACTTTGCACCACTGGGAAGTCTTCCAAGGTGTCATTTCTGCCAGCAGGGGGCCTGCAGCCAAAGCGCCTGCCACAGGGAGCCGAGAGTGAATCAACCCCACGCACGGTCTGCTCCTGACACAGAGAGGTCCAGGGGGCTCTGAGCTGTAGCTAGGGCCCTACCAAATTCCTGGCCATGAAAAATGTGTCATGGACCATGAAATCTGATTTTTCCCCATGAAATCTGGTCTTGTGTGTGCTTTTACCCTATATTATGCAGAGTTCCTGGGGCAGACCAGCATATCTCAGATTGAGGGTCCAGACCCCAAAAGGGAGTTGCAGGGGGTCACAAGGTTATTTTAGGGGGGTAAGGCATTTGATACGGTTCCACATGGGGAATTATTAGTTAAATTGGAAAAGATGGAGATCAATATGAAAATTGAAAGGTGGATAAGGAACTGGTTAAAGGGGAGACTACAACGGGTCGTACTGAAAGGTGAATTTTCAGGCTGGAAGGAAGTTACTAGTGGAGTTCCTCAGGGATCAGTTTTGGGACCAATCTTATTTAATCTTTTTATTACTGACCTTGGCACAAAAAGTGGGAATGTGCTAATAAAGTTTGCGGATGACACAAAGCTGGGAGGTATTGCCAATACAGAGAAGGACTGGGATATCATACAGGAAGATCTGGATGACCTTGTAAACTGGAGTAATAGTAATAGGATGAAATTTAATAGTGAAAAGTGCAAGGTCATGCATTTAGGGATTAATAACAAGAATTTTAGTTATAAATTGGGGACACACCAGTTGGAAGTAACAGAGGAGGAGAAGGACCTCAGAGTATTGGTTGATCACAGGATGACTATGAGCTGCCAATGTGATATGGCCGTTAAAAAAGTTAATGAGGTTTTAGGATGCATCAGGCGAGGTATTTCCAGTAAAGATAAGGAGGTGTTAGTACCATTATATAAGGCACTGTTGAGACCTCATCTGGAATACTGTGTGCAGTTCTGGTCTCCCATGTTTAAGAAGGATGAATTCAAACTGGAACAAGTACAGAGAAGGGCTACTAGGATGATCTGAGGAATGAAAGGAGACTCAAAGAGCTTGGCTTGTTTAGCCTAACCAAAAGAAGGCAGAGGGGGGGATATGATTGCTCTTTATAAATATATCAGAGGGATAAATATTAGGGAGGGAGAGGAATTATTTAAGCTTAGTACCAATGTGGACACAAGAACAAATGGATACAAACTGGACACTAGGAAGTTTAGACTTGAAATTAGACAAAGGTTTCTAACCATTAGAGGAGTGAAGCTCTGGAACAGCCTTCCAAGGGGAGTAGTGGGGGCAAAAGACATATCTGGCTTTAAGACTAAGCTTGAAAAGTTTATGGAGGGGATGGTATGATGGGATAGCCTAATTTTGGCAATTAATTTGGCAATTGATCTTTGATTATCAGCAGGTAAGTATGCCCAGTGGTCTGTGATGGGATGTTAGATGGGGTGGGATCTGAGTTACTGCAGAGAATTCTTTCCTGGGTGCTGGCTGGTGAGTCTTGCCCACATGCTCAGGGTTTAACTGATCGCCATATTTGGGGTCGGGAAGGAATTTTCCTCCAGGGCAGATTGGCAGAGGCCCTCGAGGTTTTTTGCCTTCCTCTGCAGCATGGGGCATGGGTCACTTGCTGGAGGATTCTCTGCAGCTTGAGGTCTTCAAACCACAATTTGAGGACTTCGATAACTCAGACATAGGTTAGGGGTTTGGTGAGATTCTGTGGCCTGCATTGTGCAGGAGGTCAGACTAGATGATGATAATGATCCCTTCTGATCTTAAAGTCCATGAGTCTAAGTCTGTGCTGACTTCAGAGCTGGGAAGCTGGAAGGTAGCAGCTGTTGGCCGGGGGCCCAGCTCTGAAGGTAGTGCCACACCAGCAGCGGTGCAGAAGTAAGCGTGGCAGTACCATACCATACCATGCCATCCTTACTTCTGAGCTGCTGCTGGTGGCAGCTCTGCCTTCGGAGCTAGGATCCCGCCCAGCAGCCGCTGCTCTCCAGCTTCCCAGCTCTGAAGGCAGCACCGCCGCCAGCAGCAGCACAAAAGTAAGGGCAGAAGTTCTGCAACCCCCGCTACAATAACTCTGTGACTCCCTCAATTCCTTTTTGTGTCAGGACTCCTATGAGGAGATAACTAGGTCTGTGGATGAGGGGAAAGCAGTGGATGTGTTATTCCTTGACTTTAGCAAAGCTTTTGATATGGTCTCCCACAGTATTCTTGCCAGCAAGTTAAAGAAGTATTGGCTGGATGATTGGACTATAAGGTGGACAGAAAGCTGGCTAGATCGTCGGGCTCAACTGGTAGTGATCAACGGCTCCATGTCTAGTTGGCAGCCAGTTTCAAGCGGAGTGCCCCAAGGGTCGGTCCTGGGGCCGGTTTTGTTCAATATCTTCATTAATGATAAGGAGGATGGCGTGAATTGCACTCTCAGCAAGTTTGCAGATGACACTAAACTGGGAGGAGTGGTAGATACGCTGGAGGGTAGAGATAGGATACAGAGGGACATAGACAAATTAGAGGACTGGGCCAAAAGAAACCTGATGAGGGTCAACAAGGACAAGTGCAGAGTCCTGCACTTAGGATGGAAGAATCCCATTCACTGCTACAGACTAGGGACCGAATGGCTAGGAAGCTGTTCTGCAGAAAAGGACGTAGGGGTTACAGTGGACGAGAAGCTGGATATGAGTCAACAGTGTGCCCTTGTTGCCAAGAAGGCTAACGGCATTTTGAGCTCTATAAGTAGGGGCATTGCCAGCAGATCGAGCGATGTGATCATTCCCCTCTATTCGACATTGGTGAGGCCTCATTTGGAGTACTGTGTCCAGTTTTGGGCCCCATGCTACAAGAAGGATGTGGATAAATTGGAGAGAGTCCAACGGAGGGCAACAAAAATGATTAGGGGGCTGGAGCACATGACTTATGAGGAGAGGCTGAGGGAACTGGGATTGTTTAGTCTGCAGAAGAGAAGAATGAGGGGGGATTTGATAGCTGCTTTCAACTACCTGAAAGGGAGTTCCAAAGAGGATGGATCTAGACTGTTCTCAGTGGTAGCAGATGACAGAACAAGGAGTAATGGTCTCAAGTTGCAGAGGGGGAGGTTTAGGTTGGACATTAGGAAAAACTTTTTCACTCAGAGAGTGGTGAAGCACTGGAATAGGTTACCTAGGGAGGTGGTGGAATCTCCTTCCTTAGAGGTTTTTAAGGTCAGGCTTGACAAAGCCCTGGCTGGGATGATTTAGTTGGGAATCAGTCCTGCTTTGAGCAGGGGGTTGGACTAGATGACCTCCTGAGGTCCCTTCCAACCCTGAGATTCTATGATTCTGTGATTCTAATTACAACACCATGAAATTTCAGATTTAAGAACCTGAAATTATGAAATTTATGATTTTTAAAATCCTATGACCATGAAATTGACCAAAATGGACCATGAATTTGGTAGGGCCCTAGCTGTAGCATTTGTAATAATAAATCCCTAGCTCGGGTACGGCTTTTTTCATCAAATCTTAAAGTGCTGCACAGAGGAGTCAATATCATCATCCCCATTTTATAGAAGGGGAAACTGAGGCACAGAGGCAGAGCCAGGAATAAAACCCAAATCACCTAAGTCCCAGTCTTGTGCTGTATCTACTAGTCCATGCTGCCTCCCCAGCTCAAGACTTGATTTCTGTTCTAGGGTGTGATACACACCAATGCAGCCCCTTCCCCAGCAGCCTCTTCTCTGGTGCCTTCACAGAGCCACAGATGCAAAGGCCAGAAGGGCCAGTATGATGGATCTTCTAGTCTGACCTCCTGCATAGCACATGCCAGAGAAGCCCCCGCAGGGATTCCTGCATTAGGCTTTCTGGCCCCTGCCAACCTTCTCAGTGCAGGTCTCCCCCAAACTCTTATGGTAAAGGATAAATTGTGAGCACCTTGGGGCATGGGCCGTATTTATGTTCTGTGTCTGTACAGCACCTAGCACCAGAGGGTCTGTCCAGGACTGGGGCTCCGAAGCGATACTGCAATGCAAATAATAAATAATAACAACAAAACCCAATGGCCTAAACCAGCCCTGCCCTTTGTGCAGACGATCACACCAATGCAAAGTGAGTGGCAAACGCTGGCATGTGGGGGGCCCATTGCACGGGAGTAAGTAACTGCACAAGAGTTAGGGCAATGGAGGCTCTGGTCCCAAGAGTTAGGAAGGGATTTAAACCCTCATGCTTCAGGGCACCTGCTGACCTCTGACTGTGAGGGGTCAGGAGGTAACTTTCTCTGTGGGCAGATTATTTGCCAACTGGCTATAGCAGGGTTGCTTGCACCGGGCTGGAGACAGGAGAGTGGCTAGATGGGCCCCTGCTCTGCTCCTGCCTGGCAATTTCTCTGTTCTCTCCCCAGCACTGTATAGGTGGAGGAGGATTCTTCCCAGAAGGAAACCCGATTCAGTGTGGTGATTTCCCTGCCTTTGACTGGAACGGCTACGGAACCCATCAGCACTGGAGCGTATCCAAGGAGATGATTGAATCCGCAGTGCTGCTGTTCTACCGCTGAGTTCGGATAGGCTGGCATGACCCAGTGAAGGACTCTGCATCACTCCAGACACAGCTACTCCCTGGGAGGAGAATTATGGCCTCAGCTGTGGACATCTATGATGCAAATAAAGAAAGTGAAGTGCTCTGGGGTCTCCGTGTGATTTACTCCCTTGTGACCCAGAGAGGGCTGAGAAGTTCTCAGCACCAGTCAGGATCAGGCACTGCTCTCATTACGAACACCTAGCTCTTAGCTAGCGCTCTGGATCCCTACCAAAGAGGACGGCACACTTTTTTACATGTTACAGATGTGGGGAATAAGGCCCAGGAGGTGATGAAGTTGTCATGGCTCCCGAGTTAAGGTTAAGCTCCTCTGACCTTCTCATGGCTCCTTGAGGGACTCCCATCTCACTGTCAGGCCTTCAGCTGTCATTCTTCTCGGGGCTGGATTCTGCAATCCCCTCCCTTCAGAGCTGGGCCTGAGGCTGCAATTCAAAATGATCAGCTCAGCAGAGGTGAGGTCAGTTCAGCATCTGCAGCCCTGTTCTCTGCCGGGCCATGGCTGGGTTAGGCAGTGACCAGCCAGCTCTCAAAAAGCCAAGTCCCGTTTATTCACAACAAAAGCATTTCCGAGCAAACGTCTCTGAACACAATAAACAGTGTATCCAAGGTCTAGCTCAGCAGGTGCTCATCACGGTCCCCAGGGTGACCCTGGCAGGTTTTTAAGTACTTCAGATCCCACCACAGGTCCTGTCTGGTCATCAATTCAGGTCACTTCTTGGACCCTCCTTTGATCAGGCTGAACTTTTATACAGTATCGTTACTTTTTCCTTCGTCGGCCTCTTGAGCCAGGTCCAACCAGTCAATAATATTCCCCAGTGGGTCAATCTTCACAAGCCTTGTTACCGACATTGTTTGTGTGTTGGAGATTTGTGTTAATTACCCACCTGTTGTCTTTGTTTCCTTGAGAAAACAGCTCTTCTTTCATCCATGGAGCCAGGAATACCATCACTAGCCAGCCCCTAAAGATACAGATCCCACTGATAGAGTTGATACAAAAGTCTTTGAATGTTCTCTATCTTCGTAGCTCAGCATCTGTCACAGATGTAACTTTCCCAAGGTCGTCCAGCAATCCGCTGACAGAGCCAGGGACAGACTGTAGGTCTCCTGAGCCCCAGTCCAATGCTCCATCCACTAGGCTATGCTCCCTCCCCTTGCTACAGGTGGGGCTGGTTGCACACCAAATTATTAGTGCCTCGCAGTGCCCAGGCCAAGACCCTGTTCTCAGCTCCATCTAACTTTGCCAAACTTCAACTCTTTGGGCTAGAGTTTTCCATGTCGGCTGTCTGCCTCATGGCGGGTTTCATTATCAATTATTTTATTAATAATAATAATTATTATTCTTTTCAGCCAAAGAGTTCAGTGGTTTCTGAGATCAAGAACATTGTTTTTCTCATATGATGCCATTCTGACAACATTTTATCTGGAGTGCTCCAGCCCGCCAGGGCGTGGAGCTGGGAGTTGTGATGGTCTTTGAGTCAAGAATGTGCCTTTTGCCAGTCTGGTGAAAATCAGCCCAAACTTGGCCAGAGTATAAGCCTTTGGGAAAACTGCACTTCACACGTGCTCAGTAGAAGCTTTTTTGATTGTGGCAGCTAAGTTCCCTGAAGATTCCATTGTCACCATCAGGGTCCAGAAAGGCCAAGGAGAGAAAAGAAAGTTTAAACCCTAAAAATAAGCAGATAAATCCCTCTGACTGTGTTCACTGTTACTAGACTAGAAGAACATACCGAGTAAGGTCTTTTATGAAAGCTTGTAATGTTCTAAGTTCAATAATGCTTATAAGAGATGTGGACAAACTGTGAGTCGGAATCGATGCATTTGTGTATAGAAAAAACTGTGCTCATAAACAGTGCTATGAATTCAACTACAGTCACAGCAGGGAGGTGAGCAGGCAAACGGGGTGTTGGTCATTCTGGAACATCCAGTGAATAACTGGAATGGGTTACCTAGGGAGGTGGTGGAATCTCCTTCCTTAGAGGTTTTTAAGGTCAGGCTTGACAAAGCCCTGGCTGGGATGATTTAGTTGGGTTTGGTCCTGCTTTGAGCAGGGGGTTGGACTAGATGACCTCCTGAGGTCCCTTCCAACCCTGAGATTCTATGATTCTATGATTCTAGCAGTGGAGATGTTGTGACAGATTGTCACTCTGGGAGTGCAGTCTGGGAGCCATTGGAACCGCTGTGACCCCTAACAATTCAGCTGGGTTGGCCTCTCTCACACTGCTCTGCTGGTGACTCAGCCAGACCTGATATCTCCAGGTCCTGATATCTCCAGGTGATCTCCAGGTCCTGATATCACCCAATATGACAGCAGGTGGCGCCACACACCCAACTGAGTTGTCTTTGTGCTTTACCTAAGCCACTTATGGACAAACAGGAGACACCAGCTGATTTGCCAGCTCCCCAGCCTGGTACACCTACTGGAGTATAAACCCAGAATTAGTCCATCTTGCACTGCACAGGGATTCATACAGCACAAGCTCATTAATAGAGTTTGCTCCCCCCTTTGTGTAGGGAAGATATGCAACAAGCCTGTGATAACTAAGCTGAGATTGTCCCAAACACTTCACTCAAAACATACTGGTTAAGATCAAACATAAAACAAGTTTATTAACTACAGAAAGATGGACATTAAGTGACTATAAGTGATAGCAAACAGATCAAAGCAGATGACGTAGCAAATAATGAAAACACAAGTGAAGCCTAATATACTGGATAGATGGCGTTTGAATTAGCCATATGTCATCCTGACCGATGATACAAGCAGGCTTGTGGATTCTTAAGGCACAAGCTGCATCTATCTGCCTTGCAGCTTGGGTTCCCCTCACCCGTTCCCAGTCCTTTGTCTTCCAGAGCTTCTTTTAGGTTTTGAGTTGTGGGGGAGTGAAGGCAAATCATGACCTCACTCCCCACCTCATATAGTTTCTCCATATGGCAGGAACCCTTTGTTTCAAGCTAAGTTCCCTGCCCAGTTTGTGGAAAAATAAAGGTGCCAGAATGGAGTTTAGTACCATGTGATGTGGTCCCATTCCCTTGCCTGCTCCCGAGGAGTCATAGCAGCCATTGGCCATAGGTTGTGAGTGTCACCCAGGTGTAACCACATTTGAAATACAGATACATAGTCAATCTTCATAACTCCAAACACAAAACTGATACATGCACACAAATGGGATAATCATATTCAACAAACCATAACTTTTTCATGGACACCTCACATGATACTTTTTGTACAAGATGCATCAGAACTATGTCATAAATAATCATATCATAATGATACCGCTATGACGAAAATGGGGTGGATCACAGATGTGTCTGCAGGTTTTGCATAGGTTGTTCTGGCAGGGCCTGGTGCTGCTTTGAGTTGGTGGGTCCTGGTATTTGGAGACTTGGCTTCTGAGGATGAGCTTGGCAAAGCTGGGGGTTGTTTGAAGGGCAGAAGAGGGGGGTTGGGAATGATTTCTTTCAGGATGTGGTCCCCATCAAGTATGGGCTGTAATTGTTTGATGATACCCCGTATAAGGTCCAGTGTAGGGTAGTAAGTGAGAAGCTGGGGTGTGTAGTCAGTGGGGCAGTTTTCTGCATTGAAGCAGGTTCTCTCGAGGTATCTCAGTGGCCCATTCCATGATGAGAGCGACTTCGCTGGTGGAGTGTCCTTGTTTGGTGAAGGTGCTTTAAGTGCATTAACGTGTCTATCCTGAACCTTCTCTCAAAGCATGTCCTGTGATATTTGAGTGCCTGCCTCAAGAAGGCTGGATGGCTTTCTCTGCCTTCCAGTCAAGGACTGACCCTGTGAACTGCGCGGACAGAGAGGGAACTAGATTTGGCTTGTTGAGGTTGAGCCTGAGAGGCCCACCGACAAAGGAATCATTTCAAGACTCCTCATCACAGCTGGCAGCCCAAACCCTGCTTGAGCATGTGCCCAGCTGTCTGAGTTCATATCCTGGGCTCTTTCAGAGACTTACTCATCCACGTAAATGTTGAGGTCACAATCAGTCTCAGTGATTCTGCCGTCACCATGGCGAGGGATCTCTTTAGTGCCAGAGAAGCCAGCAGAGAGCAGAGCTGAGGAAAGGAGCCCTGGAAAACAAACCCCAGAAAGGAGAAGGCCCAGCAGGGATCAGATTCCAGAATGCAGAAAGCCAAGGGAGAGTCCGGAAAGGGGAGAGTGCAGCTAGGGCCGTCCTTAGGATTTATGGGGCCCTACACAGTATTATTAAACTGGTGCCCCTATGCCCGACGGCAGCCCGGGCTCGCAGCCTGGCCAGGGGGGAGGGACGAGGCAGCAAAGGATACCGAGATGCCCAGCCCGCCTCACGGTGGAGGAGAGTCCCAGTTCCCCGCAGAGACCCCCGTACCCTCACACAGAATGTGCAGCACCGGCGCATTCGGCTCTGTGAATATGGCCCCTGCCGAAGGAAATTGCAGTGCACACTGGGTGCGCGGGAGCCGACCCGCTCTTACCTGCTGTCATGGGCGGTGAGTGAAGCTGCCGCTTGGAGAGGCTAGCTCCCCAGCCCACCTGTGGTCCTGCCCATACTCCACCCCTGCTCTGCCCCAGACCCCGCCCCCACTGCCCAGGCCTGGCCCTCTCCCCACTGTCTCCCTCCTCTCTTCCCTTCCCCTCCCTGATCACCCCCTTCCAGCCAAACCCCTGAACCCAAATGAAGCAAATGACATTTGAAAAAAAAATTCTTCTGCAATTTCTTTCTAAAGAAAATGGAGCGTGTTTTCCACTGCACGCCAGGAGGTGAAGACTGGACATGCAGAAGGTAACTAATTAAAAGCACTAAACTTGGGAATAAAAGATGTCAGTCACAGGTTTTTTGATACACCCTGAAGTTCGTCAGAGATTTGTTTGCAAAAACTTTGTAGTAAGGGCAAGTCAGCTGTCCTGCTGAATACAACTGTCATAAATATAGAGAGAAGGGTAGCATAAAATCCCTCCTTGGCAGCTGTACTGAATCGCCATACCTGTAAGGGGTTTATCAGTTTAAATAACCTAGTTAGCATGTGACCAGAAGGACCAGTGAGGAAAGAAGATACTTTCAAATCTGGGGGGGAAGGATTTGTTTGTTGTTCTCTTTGTTGTTCCCTCTCTGGATGGAGGGAGAGACCAAGCAGGTACAACATCTCCTGAAAATATACCTGGAATAATCCATCTAAAATTACAGAAATTGTACGTAGGCAAGGAAATGTGTTAGGTTATCTTTTGCTTTAGCTTGTGAATTTTCCTATGCTACAGTGATAGTTTTATTCCTGTTTTTGTAACTGTGAAGTGGAGCCAGAGGGGAATCCTCTGTATTCTAAATCTTTTATTTACCCTGTAAAGTTACCTTCCATCCTGATTTTGCAGGTGTGAGTCTTTTATTTTTTTCTTCATAAATAAAGTTCTTCTTTTAAGAACCTGATTGATTTTCAGTGTCCTGAAGACAAATGGTCTGGTCTGTGCTCACATTGCTAACCAATTGGTTGGTATATTATTCTCAAGCCTTCCCAGGAAAGGGGGTGAAGGGGCTTGGGGGATATTGGGGGGATAGGGATTCCAAGTGACCCTTCCCTGAATTTTTGTGTAAATCACTTGGTGGTGGCAGCAATAGCGTCCAAGGACAAGGAAAGGAATTTGTGCCTTGGGGAAGTTTTTAACCTAAGCTGGTAGAATATAAGTTTCGGGGGTCTTTCATGCAGGTCTCCACATCTGTACCCCAGAATTCAGAGTAGGGAGGGAACCCTGACAACAACGTTAAATATTATGGACTACATGACGCAGCTCTTCTCTGTTTTACATTTTCTTAATCAGTATTTCTAAACTCATTTTATATTTTAAATGTTCTCTTAAGCCTTCATAAAGTAATCATTCCAGATTGCTACATATTTAACTCCCTGAAACAAAGACATTATTTTAAATTAATCAGTCACAGAGGTTTAGTGTGTTCATAACAATGTTCATTGCTTTTAGAAAAAGAGAAAACTAATTTACTTTGTGTGATCTCCATAACAATAGACATGTTTATGAAATTTCACCAACGTTTAAAAATATGTTTCCAAAGATTTTAGGCATAACAAAAAATTTTATATCTTACTAAGGTACTGATTTTACTAGAGGGTTCTCTTAAAACTAGTTCATCAAATAGTCAGAAGTAAAGAAAGGGAAACTCATTTATCCAGGTATCTGGCAGGATAGGGGAGTTGTCCCTCTAAGGGCTCTCTTCAAGGATTTTTTAGAGATGTGATTTTATCATCTTCAGCAACACACTAATGAAATATTTTTAAAGCAAATTATAAACTAAATTAGTCCTGTAGACTAACGTGTTCTGAGTAAATATTACAATAATGCACAACTGTTTTTGTCAGTAAATTCAGAAACTGACAGTAGATACCTGGGGGTTGGCAAATGCCTGTTAAATGGCTTCATTTCCACTTGAATGGCTCTTTAACAGTTTCAGTGTTGTGCTAATAGGCCTGGCAGGCTAGAAGGCTTTTTCACTTTTAAATTACTATACCCCCTCCGGAGTAAGAGTCACCAGGCTGCAGCAGCCCGCTGTGGGAGCCCGCAGGAAGGGTCAGAACAGGGATAGGAAGATGTGGAAGGGTGGACACTAAGACCCAGAGGTGCCCCAAATTTTCGGCTGGTATGCTGCATATGCCTAAGGATGGCCCTGAGTGCAGCAGAGCCAGAGACAGGAGGGCAGAAAGTTCATAGGAGCTGGAGCCTGGGCAGCAGCACCAATGAATCCTAGCTTGGTCAATAATTTACCATCAAGGACAACCAGGTCCACCCTCATGGCTAAGACAGGGGTAGGGCATGGCGACGCTAGCACGGCCAGGGGGAAAAATCACACCATGACAACTCAGCATGCTGACGCTGTGGTGACTGCGTGGTTACCAGAGGGAGATTACAGTTTTGTGGGGCCCTGGGCCAGAGCAAGTGGGAGCCCCACCCCACCCCACCTGCAGTCCCCCACCGCCCCTTGCTCGGTCAGGACATGGGGGCTTCCCCTGCTCCCTGGCAGAAGCACTGGGCAGGTGGAGCGGGCCGCTTTGGCCCAGTGGATAATCCTCCTCTGGTGGTTACAATGGCGGTGGCAGTGATTTAACTCCTGAAAGTTGTGAGTTTAGGTCAGTGTTGTACTGGGAATTACAGCCCAAAGATCAAAGTTCCCCCAAGCCAATGGCTTAGCAGGCTGGTGCAGTTGTGGCATGTGTGTTTCACAGCCAACGGTACACAAGGGAGGGACGTGCCAGCATCACGTCCAGCTGCCTCTGAGTGCGCTAACCCGATGGATTGGGTACCCGCTCTGCAGCTGGGTGAGCTCACAGTGGCCTTTCACTGCGAGATTGAGCAAGAGCCAAACACAAAACTTTCAGGATTATAATTAGGCACCGTAACCACCGCAGGGGTGGGGTGGGGTGGCAGGGGGGCCATGGGGCCGCCCAACTCCACCACGTCCCAGCCCAGGGCCCGAACAGTGGCAGAGGGGTCCGCCACTGGGGATCCGCCCACAACACGCTGACCTTGTACTTGGCCAGCTCTCAAGCAGACGGTTGTCTAGTTCCCCTGGGCTACTCCCTATCTCCCCCACGGGGTGTACCTGGGTCCGTGCGGGTTCTGCTGGGTTGTCCGGGTGGAAGGCCAGCGGCAGTCCTGGCAACTTGTCCGGAGCTTGGTCTGCGGGTGGCTCTGGCAGAGTCGGCCAGACCTCAGCACCACAGGAGCCTGCGGCAGTCCCCAGCTCGGGACCAGCGTCTGGCTCCTTCAGCAGCTGCCTGCCAACTGAGCTCCCAGACCTGCCTTTTGTACTTCCTGTCCCACCCATTGACTTCCTGTGGGAGGGGTGAGCACAGCCTGGCTCCGCCCACCAGGGCTCTGCGAGTGGTCCCTCCCCCTCTTGGTCCACGGGACGCCATTCCGCCTCACTACACCTCTCCTCCCATAAGCCCAGCTATGGTCTTCAGATCTGGTCTCTCAACTGCCCCCCAAGAGAGACAAAAAGTCCGCTTTGGCATTATCTTTACCTGCCCTGCGTCTGATGGTAAAGGCATATGGCTGGAAGGTAAGATACCGCCTCATGGTATCTTTCATGGTGTGCAGCCATTTTAGGGGTGCGTGGTCGGTGATTAGTACGAAAGGGGCTTTGAGAAGTTAGTATCGTAAGGCATCAATAGCCCATTTAAAGGCAAGAGCCTCCTTCTCTATAACTGAATAGTTGCAGACTCAGGGGGAGAGCTTGCGACTGATACAGAGGATGGGATGCTCTGCTCCATCCACCTCCTGGAAGAGGACCACCCCGAGCCCCACCTCTGAGGCATCTGTTTGGACCAGGACCTCACCGCTGAAGTCGGGGCTAAAGAGCACAGGTTCCCGACACAGGCTCTCTTTCAGGGCTTGGACTGCGTCCTCACATTCTGCCGACCAATGTACCTGTCCTTGGTTAAAAGCCATGAGAAGTGCTGCAATAGATGCAAACTGGGGGACAAAACATCAGTAATACCCCCAGAAACTGTCACACCTGTTGCTTCATAGCTGGTGTTGAGCAGGCCTGCAGCGCCTGGACCTTCCCTATGAGGGGGCGCACGAGGCTTCGCCCCAGGGTGTATTCCAGGTATGTAGTCTCCTGCTATCCGATCCAACATTTCTTTGGGTTGGCAGTGAGGCCAGCACCTCGGAGGGTTTGCAGGACAGCAGCTACCTGGTTTAGATGATCTTCCCAAAGGTGACTGTAGATCACTACATCATGTAGGTGTGCTGCCGCATAATCCATATGGGAGCTTAGGAGTCGGTCCATCATGCGCTGGAAGGTTGCCAGGGCCCCATGGAGGCCAAAGGGCACCCAGTTGAAGTGGAATAACCCAGTCGGGGTGGCAAACGCTGTCTTCTCCCTGGAGCTTGGGTCCAAGGGGATTTGCCCGTACCCTTTCGTGAGACTGAGTGTTGTGATGTACCTGGCTGTTCCGAGACGGTTGAGGAGGTCAGTGATCCGGGGCACTGGGTAAGCGTCGAACTTTGAGATCGCATTTACCTTCTGGAAGTTTATACAAAATCAGAGAGTCCCATCGGGCTTCGGGACTAACACGATGAGACTGCGCCACTCACATCGTGATCACTCTACGACCCCCAACTCCACCATCTCTTGGACTTCCCTCTCAACAATCTCCCGCATCTGTTGTGGGAGGGGCGGGCGGTCTCCTGAACTACCTTCCCAGGGGTTGTCTGGATAGTTTGCCACGCAACCGCGGTCTGGCCTGGGAGTGCGGTGAAAGTTTTGCAGAAGGTCTTCAGCAGGCTTGTTTCTGTTGCTCGGCTGACAGGCTGTCCCTCAACTGTGGTTCCTCTGTCTCAACCATATCAGGAACCTGGGGTCCTAGGGCTGGCTTGGGAGGATACAGGGCAATCAACAGACCCGCACGGGCACCCCATGACTTCAAGAGGTTTAATCTCCTTCTTCTTTTTCCCGTCCGACTGATAGATCTCATATGTGACAGGTCCCACCCAGCGGACTCTCTTGTAAGGGCCCTGCCAGCAGGCTAAAAGTTTCAACTCCTCTGAGAGGCGCAGCCTGTCCCTGGGCTCAAACGTGTGGGCCTGGGCCCCCTGACTGTAGTTTCACGCCTGGGCTCCCTGGGCCACTTGCAGATTTTCTCTCTCAAGGGCCCCGCTCAGGCATCCCTGCAGCTGCAGGACGTACTGCAAGAGTCCCTGGGCGGCTGACTCCTATGCTCCCAAGTCTCTCTCATCAGATCCAACAGGCCCTGGGGCTGGTGGCCGTAAAGGAGCTTGGCAGGGGAGAATTTGTTAGATGACGGTGGCACGTCCCGGATAGCAAGCAATAGTGGTGGGATCAGCTGGTCCCACTGGCGTAGTTCTTGTGGGGGGAAGTTTCATAGCATGTCTTTTAGGGTCCTGTTAAAACACTCAACCAGCCCATCGGTCTGTGGGTGGTACAGCGAGGTCTGTAGATTCTTAATGCCCAATATGGTGCACACCTGGTGGAGCAGCTGGGAAGTGAAGTTGGTCCCTTGATCGGTAGGACAGTGGCAGGTGCCGGACAACTAGCCACCGGGGAGCGTGGCCGCCAGACAAGCAGCCACCGAAATGCCACTGAGAAGCAGCGTCATGAAGAGGCGTTGCCGCTGAAATGCCACCGAAAATCAGCGGCATTTCGGTGGCATCGCTTCTTGACGTTGTCGCTTCTTGGCAGCATTTTGGCGGCTGCTTGTCCGGCGGCCAGTAGGTGGGGGCACGTAGATGCCCCGGCGGGTGCCATGGCACCCACAGGCACCAGGTTGGGGACCACTGTGTTGGGATCTCCCAGGGTAATCCAAGTTGGGCAAAGATCTATACCAGCTCTGCCACGATGGTGTGGGCATGGGTGTTCCATAATGGGACCGCCTTGGGGAAGCGGGTAGCGTAGTCCATCAGGACAAGGATATACCGGAATCCTGCAGTATTCTTCAGGGGGGGTCCCCACCAGGTCCAGTGCGACCTGCTCAGAGGGGTCCCCCACTACGGGCAAGGGAACCAAGGTGGCTTTTGACACTCGGGGGGGCCGGCAAGCTGGCACTCGGGGCATGAACCGCAATAATCTCTCACCTCATGATGGACCCCTTGGCCAGAAGAAGCGAGATAGGATTCGGGCCAGTGTCTTCTCTTGTCCTAAATGGTCTGCTGCAGGAATGTCATGGGTGGGCTTCAAGACAGCCTTGCTATGACATTGGGGGACAACCAATTGGCTCCTGACTTCCTGCCTCTGGGGGGTCCCGATAAACCCAGTAGAGGCGATCACCGGTCAGCTGAAACCAGGTCCACTGTGCAGCCCTCAGAGGATCAGTCACATTTCCATCAACCTGGGCTACCTACTCGTAGGCCCAGCTGAGGGTTGGGTCGTCCTTCTGGTCATGGCAAAAATCTGTAAGGGGGTTCATTGCAGGGGAAGTCTGAAGGGAATGCCAGGACTATGGGTTCATCAGGAAGGCCCCCTTGTGGTTCCTCATCCTCTCCTTCCATGACAGGATCTCCCTCCAGGGCTACCCAGGTAGGGGGTGTCCCGAGACCAGCATTTTGCAGCAGGTTAGCAAACCCCAGCCAGTCTTGACGAAAGATGACTGGATAGGCAAGTGTGAGAGACAACCCCACTATCATAACATGCATCAGTCCATTGATGGTCAGAGAGATCCAGGTGCTGGGGTATGACTTTATATCTTTGTGTATACATTGGAGTCGTATCTCCCCACCTGGTTGTGCAGGATCAGGGCCAAACTCTTGGCGGACAAGGGTTTGGCCACAGCCCGAGTCTATGAGGGCCGTGTCTCGGTTTTGCCCAACTTCCATGGTGGTTGTGACCTTCAGGGTGGACTGCCTGCAGGCCCGAGACTCACTGGTATTGACTTGGCCAAAGCTACAGTCCATCTCACGACATTCACATTGTAAGTAGCCAAACCAGCTTCAGGCGAACCAGGGTCCCACCTCTGATTGGCCAGGCTGTGGAATCACCTCCATGGCGCGACTGGGGTCATAGCCTCGACTCTTCTTGTCCGAGCCATCAGAATGTCGGTGCCAGGTGGACTCAGGTTGTCGAGGGGTGTCCTGGGCACTAGCATCAGGGGTTTGGGCTCCAGGGTGTCATTTGGCCTTGGGCCAGGGCTTCCTTGCCGGGCCGGGGAGCATCAACCCAGGCGTTGAGGTCAGGTCCTGGGCTCCTTGTCCAACAGGAGCCTCAGCGGCCAAGAAGTCCTCCATTAAGGTAACGGTCGCACTAAAAGTTGTGGGTTGGTGCTGGAGTACCCAAGCCCTACACTGAAGCAAGAGGACATGGACAAACTGTTCTAGGGTGATCAGTTCCACAACCTCACTGGCTGAGTATCACTCAAAGTGTAACCACTGTCAGCAGAGGGCCTTTATCTCCTGGGCCACGACCCATGAGCAGGCCCCCGGTGGGTAAGTTTTAACCTGAAATCGCATGCAGAAGGTCTCCGGTGTGATGTCTAAGGCATCTAAAATGGCCGTCTTTATGTGTCCATACTCTCGTGCCTCATCGATTGGGAGTCCATGATAGGTGGTCTGGGCTGCCCCCATCAGGTAGGGGGCCAAGAGGTTGTCCCACTGCTCCAAAGGCCACCCAAAAACCACCGCCACCCACTCAAAGGTTACAAGAAATGCTTTGGGGTCATCAGCAGGTCCCATCTTGGAAAGGCGTATGGGCAATGGAGAAGCAGGGGGATTCATCGCTTCCCCTGGGGTTAGCCTACTGGGTCTGGGCAGCAGGACTACGAGCTTTTGGAGACACTGTTGCTGCTGTTCCCGGTGTTGGGCCCCCAATTCCCGGAGCAGTTGATGTTGTTGGGAGACTAGTTGCTGCACCAATTGTTGTTGTTGCTGCTATTTGCTCTTGGCCAGATACTTAATGAGCTTGTCAAGCTCCATCTCTCCGACTAGGGATATCAAAGACGTGGCATATGCAGGACCCCTTAATGGAGGGGTAAGGTCGATGCCCGCATTCTTCACCAACTGTAGTAGGATCATGGTGGCCTCTCCCCCTCTGGGTCAGTGGGAGGCCACCCCACCTCACTACGTCATGGGGCGTTGCTCACAGTTAGGGAATTAGCCGAGTCACACTCGACCTGTAGCTCTGGTCGGCAGTCTGGGCAGAGTGACAGGCAGTTAGGGTCTCTAGCCTGCATTCAGGGCAATGCAGAGTATGTGGCTTGGACATGTACTCCAGGCCGAGCGCTAAACAAACTGTTCAGAGCCCAGGCCCTTAGTCAGGGTGGAGCAACAAGTCCACCAGGCTCCGGATGGGGTAGAATCATAGAATCATAGAATATCAGGGCTGGAAGGGACCTCAGGAGGTCATCCAGTCCAACCCCCTGCTCAAAGCACCCAAACACAGTCTAGGGGAGCTCAGGCAGGGTTAGCGCCTAGTGTCCTCACTCAGCGGACTGTTGGTGGATGCAGGCCTTCTGGCCTATGCAGGGGTGGGGTAGCAGGGGGGATGTAGGCCCGCCCAACTCCACCACATCCCAGCCCAGAGCCCTAACAGTGGCAGAGGGGTCCGCCATTGGGTCAGCGGGGATCTGCCTGCAACACGCTGACCTTGTAGCTGGCCAGCTCTCAAGCAGACGGTTGTCTCTAGTGCCCCACGGCTACTTCCTTTCTCCCCCTCAGGGCTATCAGGAAGGAGTTAAAATTCAGCCAGCAGAAAAGACAGAAACTGCTGAGAAGCAAGGACATCATTTCTGTCAATATATGATAACTTAGCTCAGCTCTTAGAACAGAATAAACCCTCCCTTCACAGCCCACCGGATATCTGTAAGCACTCATCCCTACCCCCCACACACACCCTGCCTCCCTCCCCCGCAAGGTAGTTATAGACATTTGATACCATTAGGATGACCTCTATATGTACGTATTGGTCTTATTTTTATCTTTGGTCAAGGTTCTCTCGTGACTTGTAACAATGTCTGTCTCTGTATGTACAGATAAATGCAAATGAATTGATAAGAAACTGAATATAAACTGGCCACTATGGCACAATATTTTCAAAGCTGCTTGTCAGTCTTCCCGGTACGGTGAATAAACCCCCTTCAGTATTGTCTGTGTTTGCCTGATTCTTGGGAAAAAGAGTCTTTTTGCCTAACAGGGCGTACCTGGGTCCGTAGGGGTTCTGCCGGGTTGTCTGGGTAGAAGGCCAACGGCAGTCCCGGCAACTTGTCCAGGGCTTGGTCCACGGGTGGCTCTGGCAGCGTTGGCCAGTCCTCAGTGCTGCAGGGGCCTGCGGCAGTCCCCAGCTCGGGAGCAGACAGGAGGCGTCTGGCTCCTTCAGTGGCTGCCTGCCAACTGAGCTCCCAGACCCACCTTTTGTACTTCCTGCCCCGCCCATTGACTTCCGGTGGGAGAGGTGAACTCCACCCAGCAGGGATCGCCGAGTGGCCACTCCATGGGAGGCCGCTCTGTCTCACTACAATCCCAGAATTATGTTTGCTTTTTTGCAGCAGTGTTACACTGTTGACTCATATTTAGCTTGTGGTCCACTTTGATCCCCCAGATCCTTTTCCACAGTACTCCTTCCTAGGCAGTCATTTCCCAGTTTGTATGTGTGCAACTGATTGTTCCTTCCTAAGTGGAGTACTTTGCATTTGTTCGTATTGAATTTCATCCTATTTATTTCAGACCATTTCTCCAGTTTATCCAGATCATTTTGAATTATAATCCTATCCTCCAAAGCACTTGCAACCCCTCCCAGCTTGGTATCATCCACAAACTTTGTAAGCATACTCTCTATACCATTATCTAAATTGTTGATGAAGATATTGAATAGAACCAGACCCACAACTGACCCCTGCGGGACCCCACCCATTATGCCCTTCCAGCATGACTGTGAACCACTGCTAACTACTCTCTGGGAACAATTTTCCAACCAGTTGTGCACCCACCTTACAGTAGCTCCATCTAGGTCAGGGGTTCTCATGACAGTTTTTCTGAGTGCGGCCACCAACTCTTGCTGGTGGCTGCTGTTACAATTTTAACTAAAATTCCTAATTAAGTTTAGGAAAGACAAAGAAATAAATATGCAGATATACATGTTGTGGCAGAGCTCTGACCTTGCTCCCGTGGGTCCTGCGCTTCTAGGCGGTTTATGCTGCCTCAGTAGCTCACTGTGACCCTCCACATAGCCCTTCTCTCTCTAGGGCCAGGGTTACAGTCTACTGAGCCCTTTTCATCATAGGCCTGCAAGGAGGTTGGTGAGAGAACTCCCACAGTCTCTGTTCAGCCTCCTGTCCTGACAGGGGGCTGACTTCCCCTTCCAGGAGATGTTCCTGTAGTGGTGGGTTGTGGGGAACCTGGGCCCGCCCTCTACTCCAGGTTCCAGCCCAGGGACCCTAATGGTAGCAGGTGTTGGCAGCCAACCTTTCACTGCCAGAGTTGCTACATTTCCCTGGGCCACTTCCCCACAGCTCTCCTGCTTCTCCCTTCTTCACCCTTACCTTAGGGCTCCTTTAACGATGGTTTGAGGGTATCTTCAGTAACCAGCCCTTCAGCCGCACTTCCTCTCCTCTGGCTCCCTGACTTCCCTGCCTGACTGGAGTGAGCCCTTTTTATAGTATCAGCAGGGCCTTAATTAGAGTCAGGTGGTCACATTAACTGAATGGCCTCACCTGACTCTTTACAGGTTAATTAGAGTCAGGTGTTCTCATTAGCCTGGAGCAGCCCCTGCTCTGGTCAGTCAGGGAACAGAAAACTGTTAATCCAGTGGCCAGTATATCTGCCTTCTGCTATTCTGCTGTACCCAACTGGCCTGGGTCTATCACAATGTCCAAATCATTCCAATGTGTTTATGCTGGGATTTTTTTGCAGACTCAGTAATAAAAATAATGTACACTTGTCTCTATTCTTTACTCAACCTAAACAGAATAGAAACACAACTAAGGTGCTTTGCACATTCTTGTCTTTTTTATTGTTGTTTATTTTGCATTTTTGGTTGCCTTTTTAAAGACTTGCTAGCTAGTAAGTCTACTGCTGTGAAAAGTGATATTACCAAATATCACTTTTCACAGCAACAGACTTACTCAGCCCTGGCAAGCCTTGGGACAAATTAACCCCAGGATGGGAGGTGGGTAGGGAGCAGTGGGGGCCAGAGACAATGGGGAGAATGGATCGGCGGGGCAGGGGAGGCAGTGGAGGCCGGGGGGAATGGATGGGACCCCAAGGAAGGTGGGGAACTCACTAGCAGTTTGCTCCTCTAGCATTTGTTTCTCCGGAGGGGGGCAGGACCCAACCTCCGCTGGTAGCCTCGGGGCAGGTGGTACTGCTTTTCACCCTTTCCCCATCACCGTCCAAGAGGCTGTGGCTGCAAGAAAAGCCCTTGGTGGTCGCATGCAGCCACAGTGGCCACATTTGAGAAATGCTGACTAGGTTACATTTCCCTAGTTTGTTTATGAGGAGGTCATGCGAGATAGTATCAAAAGCCTTATTAAAGTCAAGATATACCACATATACCGCTTCCGCCCATCCACAAGGCTTGTTAGCCTGTCAAAGAAAGTTATCAGGTTGGTTCGACACAATTTGTTTTTGACAAATCCATGCTGAGTGTTACTTATCACCTTATTATCTTCTAGATCTTTACAAATTGATTACTTAATTATTTGCTTCATCTTTCCGGTTACAGAAGTTAAGCTGACTGGTCTGTAATTCCCCGGGTTGTCCTTATTTCCCTTTTTATAGACGGGCACTAGATTTGCCCTTTTCTAGTCTTGTGGAATCTCTTCTGTCTTCCATGACTTTTCAAAGATAATCGCTAATGGCTCAGATATCTCCTCAGTCAGCTCCCTGAGTATTCTAGGATGTATTTCACCAGGCCCTGGTAACTTGAAGACATCTAACTTGTCTAAGTAATTTTTAACTTGTTCTTTCCCTATTTTAGCCTCTGATCCTATCTCATTTTCACTATGTTAGACGTCCATTCGCCACCAACCTGCTTGGTGAAAACCAAAACAAAGAAATCATTAAGCACCTCTGCCATTTCCACATTTCCTGTTATTGTTTTCCCCCCTCATTAAGTAATGGGCCTACCCTGTCCTCGGTCTTCCTCTTGCTTCTAATGCATTTGTAGAATGTTTTCTTGTTACGCTTTATGTCTCCAGCTAGTTTGATCTCGTTTTGTGCCTTGGCCTTTCTAATTTTATCCCTACATACTTGTGTTATTTGTTTATATTCATCCTTTGTAATTTGACCTAGTTTCCACTTTCTGTAGGTATCTTTTTTTATTTTTGATCATTGAAGATCTCTTGGTTAAGCCAGGTTGGTCTCTTGCCGTACTTCCTATCTTTCCTACGCAGTGGGATATATGGATGATGAATCCTCTGAAAGAGCCCAGGATTTGAACTCAGACAGCTGGGCACCTGCTCGAAGAGGGGTTTGGGCTGCAGCTGTGTTGAGGAGTCTTGAAATGATTCCATTGTCAGTGGGCCTCAGGCTCAGCCACAACAAGTCAAATCTAGCTCCCTCTCCATCCGTGCAATTCAAAAGGTCAGTTCTCGACTGGAAGGCAGAGAAAGCTGTCCAGCCCTCTTGAAGCAGGCACTCAGATACCACAGGACATGCTTTGAGAGAAGGTCCAGGATAGACACCTTAACACACTTAAAACCGTCTTCACCAAACAAGGACACTCCACCAGCGAAGTCGCTCTCATCATGGAATGGGCCACCCAGATACCTTGAGAGAACCTGCTTCAATGAAGAAAACTGCCCCAATGACTACACACCCCAGCTTGTCACTTACCACCCTACACTGGAACTTATACGGGGTATCATCAAACAGTTACAACCCATACTTGATGGGGACCACATCCTGAAATAAATCATTCCCAACCCCCCTCTTCTGCCCTTCAAACAACCCCCAATTTAGCCAAGCTCATCCTCAGAAGCCAACTCCCCACATACCAAGACGCACCAACTCAAAGCAGCATCAAGCCCTGCCATAACAACCTATGCAAAACCTGCAGACACATCTGTGACACTGCACCCCATTTTCATCACAGTGGTATCATTATGATATGATTATGACATAGTTCTGAAGCATCTTGTACAAAAAGTGTCATGTGAGATGTCCATGAAAAAGTTATGGTTTGTTGAATATGATTATCCTATTTATGTGCATGTATCATTTTTGTGTTTGGAGTTATGAAGATTGACTATGTATATGTATTTCAAGTGTGGTTACACCTGGGTGACACCCGGTAGGTAAGAGCTTCCAGTCTAGACAGCTGATTGTGAAGGGCCTATTCATGGTGAGGGGCCATTAAGGGAAACAATAGGCCTATCCCCCACCTGGGGAGCCTCCCTGGAAACGCTTCAGACAGCCTATGGCCAATGGCTGCTATGACTCGGGAGCAGGCAAGGGAATGGGACCACATCACATGGTACTAAACTCCATTCTGGCACCTTTATTTTTCCACAAACTGGGCAGGGAACTTAGCTTGAAACAAAAGGTTCCTGCCATATGGAGAAACTATATGAGGTGGGGAGTGATGTCATGATTTGCCTTCACTCCCCCACATCTCAAAACCTGAAAGAAGCTCTGGAAGACAAAGGACTGGAAACGGGTGAGGGGAACCCAAGCTGCAAGGCAGATAGATGCAGCTTGTGCCTTAAGAATCCGCAAGCCTGCTTGTATCATCGGTCAGGATGACATATTGCTAATTCAAACGCCATCTATCCAGTATATTAGGCTTCACTTGTGTTTTCTTTATTTGCTACGTCATCTGCTTTGATCTGTTTGCTATCACTTATAATCACTTAATGTCCATCTTTCTGTGTTAATAAACTTGTTTTATGTTTGATCTTAACCAGTATGTTTTGAGTGAAGTGTTTGGGACAATCTCAGCTTAGTTATCACAGGCTTGTTGCATATCTTCCCTACATCAAGGGGGGAGCAAACTCTATTAATGAGCTTGTGCTGTATGAATCCCTGTGCAGTGCAAGATGGAATAATTCTGGGTTTATACTCCAGTAGGTGTACCAGGCTGGGGAGCTGGCAAATCTGCTGGTGTCTCCTGTTTGTCCATAAGTGGCTTAGATAAAGCACTCAGGTAACTCAGTTGGGTGTGTGGCGCCACCTGCTGGCATATTGGGTGATATCAGGACCTGGAGATCACCTGGAGATATCAGGTCTGGCTGAGTCACCAGCAGAGCAGTGTGAGAGAGGCCAACCCAGCTGAATTGTTAGGGGTCACAGCGGTTCCAATGGCTCCCAGACTGCACTCCCAGAGTGACAATCTGTCACAACATCTCCACTGCTAGGATGACCAACACCCCGTTTGCCTGCTCACCTCCCTGCTGTGACTGTAGTTGAATTCATTGCACTGTTTATGAGCACAGTTTATTCTATACACAAATGCATCGATTCCGACTCTCAGTTTGTCTACATCTCTTATAAGCATTATTGAACTTAGAACATTACAAGCTTTCATAAAAGACCTTACTCGGTATGTTCTTCTAGTCTAGTAACAGTGAACACAATCAGATGAATTTATCTGCTTATTTTTAGGGTTTAAATCTTCTTTTCTCTCCTTGGATGTCTGGACCCTGATTGTTATAATGGAATCTTCAGGGAACTTAGCTGCCACAATCAAAAAAGCTTCTACTGAGCACGTGTGAAGTGCAGTTTTCCCAAAGGCTTATACTCTGGCCAAGTTTGGGCTGATTTTCACCAGGCTGGCAAAAGGCACATCCCTGACCCAAAGACCATCCCAACTCCCAGCTCCACGCCATGGCGGGCTAGAGCAGTTCAGATAAAATGTTGTCAGAATGGCATCACGTCCCAAAAACAATGTTCAGAAACCACTGAACCCTTTGGCTGAAAATAATAATAATTATTAATAATAAAAATCATGAATAATGAAACCCGCCATGAGGCAGAGAGCCGGCATGGAAAACTCCAGCCCAAAGGGTTGAAGTTTGGTAAAGTTAGATGGAGCTGAGTACAGGGTCTTGTCCTGGGCAGTGTGAGGCACTAATAATTGGGTGTGCAACCAGCCCCACCTGTAGCAAGGGGAGGGAGCATAACCTAGTGGATGGAGCATTGGACTGGGGCTCAGGAGACCTACAGTCTATTCCTGGCTCTGTCAGCGGATTGCTGGACGACCTTGGGAAAGTTACATCTGTGATAGATGCAGAGCTACGAAGATAGGGAACATTCAAAGACTTTTGTATCAACTCTATCAGCGGGATCTGTATCTTTAGGGGCTGGCTAGTGATGGTATTCCTGGCTCCATGGGTGAAAGAAGAGCTGTTTTCTCAAGGAAAGAAAGACAACAGGTGGGTAATTAACACAAATCTCCAACACACAAACAATGTCGGTAACAAGGCTTGTGAAGATTGACCCACTTGGGGAATATTATTGACTGGTTGGACCTGGCTCAAGAGGCCGACGAAGGAAAAAGTAACAATACTGTATAAAAGTTCAGCCTGATCAAAGGAGGGTCCAAGAACTAACCTGAACCGGTGACCAGACAGGACCTTTGGCGGGATCTGAAGCACTTAATAACCTGCCAGGGTCACCCTGGGGGTGGTGGTGAGCACCTGCTGAGCTAGACCTCGGATACACTGTTTATTGGGTTCAGAGACGTTTGCTCGGAAATGCTTTTGTTGTGAATAAACGGGACTTGGCTTTCTGAGAGCTGCCTGGTCACTGCCTAACGCAGCCACGGCCCGGCAGAGAACAGGGCTGCAGATGCTGAACTGACCTCACCTCTGCTGAGCTGTTCGTTGTGAATTGCAGCCTCAGGCCCAGCTCTGAAGGGAGGGGATTGCACAATCCAGCCCCGAGAAGAATGACAGCTGAAGGCCTGACAGTGAGGTGGGAGTCCCTCAAGGAGCCATGAGAAGGTCAGAGGTGTGGCTAACTCGGGAGCCATGACAACTTCATCACCTCCTGGGCCTTATTCCCCGCATCTGTAACATGTAAAAAAGTGTGCCGTCCTCTTTGGTAAAGTGCTTTGAGATCTAGGGATCCAGAGCGCTAGCTAAGGGCTAGGTGTTCGTAATGAGAGCAGTGCCTGATCCTGACTGGTGCTGAGAACTTCTCAGCCCTCTCTGGGTCACAAGGGGAGTGTAAATCACACAGAGACCCCAGCGCACTTCACTTTCTTTATTTGCATCACAGATGTCCACAGCTGAGGCCAGAATTCTCCTCCCAGGGAGTAGCTGTGTCTGGAGCGATGCAGAGTCCTTCACTGGGTCACGCCAGCCTCAGCGATAGAACAGCAGCACTGCGGACTCAATCATCTCCTTGGATACGCTCCAGTGCTGATGGGTTCCGTAGCCGTTCCAGTCAAAGGCAGGGAAATCACCACACTGAATCGGGTTTCCTTCTGGGAAGAATCCTCCTCCACCTATACAGTGCTGGGGAGAGAACAGAGGAATTGCCAAGCAGGAGCAGAGCAGGAGCCCATCTAGCCACTCTCCTGTCTCCAGGACAGTGCTAGATGCTTCAGAGGGAAGTGCAAAAACTCTGCTATAGCCAGTTGGCAAATAATCTGCCCACAGAGAAAGTTACCTCCTGACCCCCCCACAGTCAGAGGTCAGCAGGTGCCCTGAAGC
Organism: Mauremys mutica; assembly: GCF_020497125.1. Taxonomy (NCBI): domain Eukaryota; kingdom Metazoa; phylum Chordata; order Testudines; family Geoemydidae; genus Mauremys; species Mauremys mutica. The sequence goes on along the minus strand of NC_059088.1, from coordinate 20,055,093 downwards.
ATGAGGGTTTAAATCCCTTCCTAACTCTTGGGACCAGAGCCTATATTGCCCTGACTCTTGTGCAGTCCCTTACCCCAGTGCAATGGGTCCCCAGATGCCAGCATTTGCCACTTCCTTTGCACTGGTGAGAACACCTGCACAAGGGGCAGGGCTGGTTTAGGCCATTGGGTTTTGTTGTTATTATCTATTGTTTTCATTGCAGTATCGCTTCGGAGCCCCAGTCCTGGACAGACGCTCTGGTGCTAGGTGCTGTATAGACACAGAACATAAATATGGCCCATGCCCCAAGGTGCTCACAATTTATCCTTTACCATAAGAGTTTGGGGGAGACCTGCACTGGGAAGGTTGGCAGGGGCCAGAAAGCCTGATGCAGGAATCCCTGCGGGAGATTCAAGTCTTGAGCTGGGGAGGCAGCATGTCTGAGTGAATGCAGCACTAGACTGGGACTCAGGCGATTTGGGTTTTATTCCTGGCTCTGCCTCTGTGCCTCAGTTTTCCCTTCTGTAAAATGGGGGTGATGATCCTGACCTCCTCTGTGCAGCACTTTAAGATTTAATGAAAAAAACCATACCCGAGCTAGGGATTATTATTACAAATGCTACAGCTAGGGCCCTACCAAATTCATGGTCCATTTTAGTCAATTTCATGGTCATAGGATTTAAAAAATCGTAAATTTCATGATGTCAGCTATTTAAATCTGAAATTTCACGGTGTTGTAATTGTAGGGGTCCTGACCCAAAAAGGATCTGGGGTCACAAGGTTATTGTAGGGGGGGTTACGGAACTTCTGCCCTTACTTCTGTGCTGCTGCTGGCGGCGGCGCTGCCTTCATTGCTGGGCAACTGGAGAGCGGCGGCTGCTGGCCGGGATCCCAGCAGCAGTGCAGAAGTAAGAGTTGCATGGCCTGGTATGGCATTGCCACACTTACCTCTGCGCTGCTGCTCATGTGGCTCTGCCTTTAGAGCTGGGCCCCCGGCCAACAGCCTCTGCCTGCCAGCTTCCCAGCTCTGAAGTCAGAACAGACTTAAGGGTGGCAATACTGGGACCCTCCTAAAATAACCTTGTGACCCCCTGCAACTCCCAAATCTGGACCCCCAATTTGAGATATGCTGGTCTCCCCCAGGAACTCTGCATAGTATAGGGTAAAAGCACACACAAGACCAGATTTCATGGGGGGAAATCAGATTTCAAGGTCCATGACGCATTTTTCATGGCCATGAATTTGGTAGGGCCCTAGCTACAGCTCAGAGCCCCATGGACCTCTCTGGGTAAGGAGCAGACCGTGAGTGAGGTTGATTCACTCTCGGCTCCCTGTGGCAGGCGCTTGGGCTGCAGGCCCCCTGCTGGCAGGAATGACACCTTGGAAGACTTCCCAGTGGTGCAAAGTGCCCACCGCAGCTTCTGACAACAGAGCTCCTGTGAGCTGTTCCCTCCCAGCAAGTCTCCCCAAAGGAGAGATTTAACATCCACCCCCTGGCCTGTCCCGGGGGATGATTGCCTCCATGTGTACAGCTGTCCCTGCTGGCACAGGGGGCACAAACTGAACCTACCCTGCGCCAGTGCCGAGCTAAAAGCAGTTCTTGTGCAGCCGGCCAGCTCTGACAGTGACACTAGGCAGCCCCAAGGCTGATCAGCTGGTCTTTGCTCCACAGCTAACCCCACCCTGGCCAGATACTCACATGCTCGGTGTTACAGCCGGTCACTTTCACCCCAGCACACAGAGCCATGGCCGCCTTCTCAGCATTAAACACGCGGAACTGGATGTAGCCAGGAACAAATTCAGCTGGTGACAGAAAAGGAGAGGTCAGGACCATTGTTTGCCATGGAGAGGCGGAGAGAAGGAAGAGTGCGCTGATCTCAGCCCATCCCCTTCAGTAAGTCCCTATGAGTGAACTGGGAATGACCAGGGACTAAGGATCAGGAACTCCAGCCCCAGGGATGATCAGGAATTACCAGTCTCCGCTGGGCTGTTCACAGATCTGTCACTGTCACGGCATCTTTACATTCCCAAGAGCTGGTTTGTGTGCAGTTGCCATGTAGCATGTTAAAGTGGGGAACACACACCGTGCTCTCTCCTGGGGATTTTCCATTTGCTCTCTCTTCTTTCATTGTTTTCCCTTTCTCTAAATCAGTGATACTCAGACGGCAGCTTGCCAGCCGCAAGTGGCTCTTCAATGTGTCTCCTGCGGCTCTCTGCAGCACATGATATATTGATATTAAAACATGGTTTGATTTAATTATTAACCAGTCTAAGTTATTAACCAATCAGGATGCTTTTACTATGTTATTAACCAGTTAAGTTATCGACTGGCACTAAGTTATTAACTTATTTGCTGTGAGAATAATATATAAATATTTCCCGTCATACTATTTAAATATGACTAGTACTACAGTAAATGAAACAATGAATTCCCACTCCTGTGACTCTTTTGGGTAATGCTGATCGCTAATTTGACTCCTGAACCTCTGAGGTCTGAGTATCGCTGCTCTAAACCAAGATCATCCAGACTGGAACAGGCACAGGGCTTAAATTCAGAGGGAGCTGTCCAGAGCAGAGCTCTGGTAAATATTTTCAACCTCCAGTCCTCCACCCCCCTTCCCTGGAGTTTTTATACCATGTTGGGGAAGGGAACATGGGGGGGCTCCGGGAAATACTCCTGGGGGAATTCTGTGGCACTGCTCAATGCAGAATTTTGCAGTAATTAATGGGGTTTTGTGCAGAATTTCCTTTCCCCCGCAGAAATGGGCTGCAGTGCTGCTGGCCACCAGTAGGGGCTGCTGGACCCAGCCTAGCCCAGCTCGCACATAGAAGACACTGCTGGGGGCAGGGGGAGAGAGCTAGAGGGTTCCCAGCAGCAAAGGGAAGGAGGCAGCGCCCAGCAAACTCAGTGCAAGCCCTGCCCGGGCCCCAGCATTAGTCTGTGTCTCCCTTTGGATCCCTGGGCTCTGAGGAGGAGGGGGGTGGGTGCCTGGGCTCGGGGGGGCCCTGCAGCTGAGCTCGGCGGGGAAGGGGTGCAGGTATCTGGGCGAAGGGGGGCTGTGGCTGGGCTCTGCGGGGGAAGGGCGTTGGGGTATATTGGCTGGGGGGCTGCAGCTGTGCTGTGGGAGGAAGGGGATGTGACTGTCTGTCCCCCCGGTTGGGCTCTGGGGGAGAGGAGCTAGAGAAGCAGGATCTGGGTTGTCGTAGGGGTTTCTTTAACTCTCTACTCCTGGGGGTGGATTTTTGTGTTTCTGTATGTCACAGACAGACTTGCTGACAGGTATTTTGAAATAAATTACCAACATAACTGAAACTGGCATGAGAAGTAACATTTGCAGAATTTTAAAATATTATGTGCAGAATTTTTAATGTCTTGGCACAGAATTCCCCCAGGAGTGAGAATTTAAGCCCTGGGCTGGGCTGGGCTGTGCGGGTGGAGAGGCAGAACCCGCACGCTCACTGCAGACTTACTTCGGCCGTTTGGAGAGTAATAGTTGGCAGTTTGCTGGGCATCGCCATAGTCGTAGATGACGGGCACGGCGGGGCCATTGTTGGTGTTGCAGACGCCGGCGCCGTATTTCACTGGGTATTTCTGGGAGACACAAACAGCGAGAATCCAGCGTTAGCTTCTGTCCCTGAGTCTGGGAAGCTCCAGCACAAACAATGCAGCGTTCACTGACGCATGCTCGGTGGGTGATTTGTTCCATCAGTGCTGCTGCCCACATGGGGCAGGGACTGTTTGGGGCAGGGACTGTTTGGGGCAGGGACTGTTGTTCTGTTTTGGGTCCGTGCAGCACCTAGCACCGTGAGGCCCTGGTCTCTGGGAGGTCTGCTAGGGGCTGGCACAATGCGGGTGAGAATCAACATGTGTCGAGCACCGTTACCCACCGCCCTGGCACTGAGGAAATACCCCTGCTAGGACACCTGAACCCCAAAGCCGGGGCTCAAGAGTGAGTCAAGGGCCTGGCCTAGCACCAAATCACCTGTGTCCAATGGCCCCCATCTCCAGGGTGTGAGGTGGGGTCAGTCTCCATGGCCCATTGAGCCTCTCTGCTGAGTCCGTCAGCACGTCAGAGACAAGGTGGGTGGCTGGTTTGGGACGTGAACACCAGCAGTTGCCTGAGCGCAGCCAGCTCATCTCACACCGAGGTCACAGTCAGACTCCAACGGGCTGTGTCGAGGGGAAGGCTCCTTGTCCCATTATCGGCCCCCAGCATGGAGCGCTTTTCGTGTGTTGAGAATTTTCCCACCCCAGCTCCTCCATCTATATTGGGGCCAGCAGAGCCACCCGGACCCTCCTGCACACACCCCTCCAAAGGCCCCAGCCCAGCGCCATCACCTGGTAGAGACTGAAGAGGTTCCCCCCTTCTGAGGACAGGAAGCTGGTTTCGGTGTGGTACCTCAGAATGGACCTGGTCTTCCATTCCTTCAGGGGCGTCTTGTTGGTTACATGCCACACGGACAGGTCCTGGGCTTGTAGATCATAATAACCAGGGTTCTGAAAAGCGAGGACCCAGTTGAAACCGCTCAGCCACATCCCAGGTACTTACATCACCGGGGCATCTGGGCACATCACCAGCTGTGGTATATTTATTGTAACACCTGCAGAGAAGCACTTTTCCCATTGTACAGGGGAGAACAGAGGCACAGAGACTAGGTGACTTTCCCTAGGTCACACAGGGGGCCTGTGGCAGGGCAGGGCAGGGAAGCCAGGGCTGCCTAGCCCTACGCCAGTGCCTTCACCACTGGACCATCCCCCCATATAACCTCCAGGCCCGTGTGCATTGAACCACATTCTAACGCACCCTCTCTCCTAGCAGGTAGCTATTGGCCATGGAGAAGGGGACCCCACCTTGTAGTCGTCACTGGTGGAGCCCACCGCGGAGCCGAAGATGTTGTAATTGGCCCAGTTGCCCTCTCCCTCTGGGTAGTTGGCGTTGCTCCCCTGCTGGCTGGACCAGCGATCGCCATCGGTGCACTTGCCGTAGGCGTTGTTCTCGTGCACGCTGGCCACCAGGGTCCAGCCGCCCCCCTTGGTGGTCATGTCGCAGAAGGTCTGGTAGGTCTCGCCGTTCTCTGTGCGCAGGGTGTAAATCCCATCTGCAGGGGGTGGGGTGGGAAGGGGGGAGCACCGAGCTGGTCAGCCAGGGCCGGGGAAAGGGGCAGGTCCCTCTCGGAGCCAGCCATTAAATGGGAAACGCTCAGGTGAGGAGCTTCTAGTGCCCTGCAGCAGGGCGCAAACCCGGAGTCACTGGAGCAGGACCTGCCCCTGCATCCAGGAGCAGAGTGGCCCAATTCCCAGGGACACTAAAGCCCCCTTGGCAGTGGGAAGTGAGTGCAAATTACAGGGACTCCGAAAGGACGGGGTCTGAGCCTTTCCACACACAAGCTGTAGCACTTTAATGATACCAGTGTAGTTACAGCGCTGCAACTCCTTAGTGTGGACACAATTTATAGTGGCTTAAAGGGCTTTATACTGGGATAGCCATTCCCATAGGAGAGGGAAATAGGCCGTCACTGTCTAAGGCACCTTGCTCCCAGTATAACTGTGTTCACACTGGGCTGGATTGGTATCAATATATGAGGAAAAACCATCCCCCAACCTGACACAGTGACACCGGGACAGACGCCGTGCGCAGACCAGGCCTAAGTATAACTGAGAATCAGGCCCAGGGGCAATTTGTGCTAAGGGAAGGCCCCAGGCCCACCTGCTGTGTGTGCCCCCGTCCTGTGTCCCTCTTTTGGGCCTGAGCCTGTGGTGCACAATGGGTGGAACAGAGCCAGGCGAAGAATCTGCCACCCACTGGCTACACCCAGATTGTCAAAGGTGCTGAGCACCCGCCCCGGCCTGGATGTCACCTGGCGCTGGAGGGGCTCAGCCCTGTCTGAGTCCTGCAGGCCCTTCCTCCAGCTGAGACTCACGCCACGGTCCATGGGGGAGGGGAGATTTTCAGAGGCACACGCTGGGAGTTGGGCGCCTTTGTGCCACTTGTGCCTCTGAAATTCTCTGCTGGGGGAGACCAGCCAGACCCTGATGAGGCAGCGGGAGCCCTGTACCGGGGTGATCATCCGCTCCTGCCCAGCAGGGCTTAAAACAGCCCTGGGAGAGGGCTGGGGCCGGGGAAAAGCTGGGCTGATTGGCAGAACAGCCGCAGCTGGGGCCACGCCCCAAACGGAGCACAGCTGGCCCTTATAAAGGGGCTGTGAGCCAGGGGCTGAAAGGGTCTCCCGCTAGCTGAGGGGGGAGATGGAACCAGCTGCCTGAGTGCTAAAGGGGACTGGAGTGGAGCAGGGCTGAGGAAAGGCCAGAGGAGCTGGGGAGCTCCGGGCCAGCAGCTCCCCAGGCTGCAGGGTCTTGTACAAGGCCCCTGGAGGTACTGGGTTGCAGGGAAAGGCAGCAGGTCAAATCCTCCCTTGCCTGTGAAGACTGGCTTATACACACTGCAGTCGGCCCCAGTGAAAGAGGGCTGGATGGTGACTGGCAGTAGCCCATAGGCTGAGGCAAGGTGGGGATAGAGGGTGGGGGTTCCCTGCGGATGGGAGACCCAGATCTGTGGGGTATTGCCTGGAGGGGCAGCACCCCAGAGAAAAGGGCACGGGGGTCCTGGGAAGGACACGGAGGCCAGCAGCAGCGGGACTCTGGCCTGCAGAGGGCGCTCTGAGGACTGGAGAGCTAATTCCCCGAGACGGCCAGCAGGAGGCGCTGCAGGGATGCATCCTGCACTGTCACAAGCCCCAATGAGCTTTTCTCTGCGGGCAGCCGCTGTGTGTGGCGGGGGCCTAAGCAGCAGGGTGCTGGCAGAGAGCTGAGTTCTCGTGTCACTCCAGCAGCAGGGAGGGCCCCGGCACCTGGCTTAGCGCACAGCGCTCCCCCTGGCTCGCCCCAGTCACAGGGCCCCTGCTCATCGTCAGGCCCAGCCCTGCTGGAGTCAGCCCGTGGATGTGTTCAGAATGAGCCAGTGTGACACTAAGAGCATCCCGAGGGCCAGGGGCTCCCTGGTTCCTCACAGTGATGTTCAGCTGGCCTGAGCAGCTCCATGTACCCCAACTCGCTGTATCGAAAGGGTGTCAGGTAATGGGTCCCCTTGTCTCTCTATTATCCCTGGACCGACACGGCTACAGCTTCACGGCATTGAAACCGGGTGTGAGGGCGGTTCATCAACAGACTTTCTCCAGACAAAGGAAAGGGGCCAACACCTCAAACCAGGTGTGGCCAAATTCAGTGGGTGATTCATCCACATGGGAGGCAGCAGGAACAGCTCATTTGCATTATAAAAATCACCAGCGGGGTGAAGACAGCCTGGCACCCACCACAGCAGGAACAGGAACGCTGGCCGGATCCATTTCAAAGGTTTATTGGGCTATAAAGCGAGGGGAGTGAACCCCTAAGTTTCCTTCACCGGAGGAGACAAGGAAGAGCAGAACCTGGGACTCTGTGGGGATCCTGATAAGAACTAACCAGCCACTGCTGGGAAAGGAAGTTTGGTCGGGAAACGCCTGGAACAAACCTTGTGACGTTACGTCTTTGCCGTTAGACAGCGTCGTTCTACTTTTGTTTGTTGGGAGCCCTTTCTGTCTGGAGCCCGTCTACTGGAACTCACTTCAAGCCTCCCTCACTTTACTCAATAAACTGGTTTGACTGTTTCTCTAACCCGAGCCCGTGCTTTGACTGAACTGAGGGGCTTGTTAGCTCCGGTCAAGATAACAAGCTGTTGTTCCTGTCCTGTGCAGTGCTAGGGGCTGTGCGCTGCAGAGAGACGTCTCCGCGGAGCTCGGGGGCTGGAGTTCACCGAGTTACCGGCTAGGTGAGGTTTAGGCTGGGAGGGCCCTGAGGAGTTTGCTGACAAGACAGACAGGCTGGAGCAGGAGGGAGCTTTCTGCTGCTGCGTACCTCCCACTTGCTGGGGCTGGCAGGGCTAGCAGAGTGTCTCTCAGCCAGCTCAGTAATGCGGTTCCCCACTGTGCCCACAGCCAGGCAGGTGCCCCTGCTCCTGGTACAGAGATGCCCAGGTGCATCTGAACTGACTGGACCCAGCTGTGGCCATTACACTGGGTCTGGAGCAGGCACCCAACAGAGGTAAAGCAGCTTCTGCAGGTCTGGGGACACCGCCTCCGCACTCACCTCCAGCCCCGTCCCGGGTGGCTTTAATTTCCTTGCAGCTGCGGGGCAGGCTCTGGTAGCTCTGGCCGCTCTGGCCGCTCTGGGAGCAGGACGTGTCTTCCCAGTTCTCCAGCAGGTCACGGATGGCGAGTTTCAGTTCAGCAGCACCCACGCTCTCAGCTGCACAGGGGGTGACTTGGAGTTAATTAGGAGTTTTCTCTGTTACTATCTATGGGGCCAGAACAGCTTCAGAGTCAAACATTTTATACTCTAGATTGTCAGCCGTGAGGGGCTGTTCTGGTTTGTACCGCGCCTGGAATCACAGGAACTGGTCCAGGACCGGGGCACCTAGGCACGACCGTAACCCCGAGTAATACAAGTAATCCCGTTAGGCACCCACCTCTGCAAACCTGGGCTCCAGGATACGGACAGAAGAAATTCCCCGGAGCAGGTTCCTGGTGAGCTGGGGTGGAAGGAGGCTGCCTGCCAGTTGGGGTCGTTATTGCCTCACTTGTGTATCAGCAGAGCCTCCCCTGTAGCAACCTGCCCTGCTCTCCCCCTGCATGTATCACAGCCCTGGCCCCAGAGGCAGGGTCAGAGTTTGGCAGAATTAGTTCCCAGAAGAGGAAAATGAAACAGCCACTTACCGCAAGGGGCCGCCCTGGTCACTGAGATGAGGAGCAGCAGGAGAGCAAGTTGCTTCATTGTTGACTTTGCAGCAGAGAAAACAGTAAATCAGCTGGTTAATAGCGAGGTTGGGGCTAGTTAGTGGGGGGGGGTGGCTCCTCCCCAAATCTCCTGGTCCCAGGGCTGCCCTGGCTCTCTGCATAACCTGCCCATGGCACTAACACCCTGCAGCCCTTGAGTTCAGCGGGGGTTTGCCGGAGTGGGGATGGCCTTGCAGTGACATCCTTAGAGCAGTTTTCATCTTCAGAGTCCACCGAGGACTCAGTGATGGGCTTGTGGGGTGGGAAGCTGAGGTGAGCTGGGCTGGGAGGGGAGCACCGGGGACCATGGTGTCTGCACAGGGCACTGGGAGGAATCCAAGTAGCATCAAGTTCACAGAGCAAGCCCTCCCCCTGCCACTCCCTCTGATAACTGAGCCTCCCATCACTGCTGTAGGGTGGCCAGGTCTCATTGTATCATTTTGCAGATGGGGAAACTGAGGCAGATAGCGCATGACCTGAAGCCCATTGAAGTCAATGGAATGCCTCACACTGGCCCAGTTGGTGCTGGGATCAGGTCTGGAGAAGGGAAGGGAGGGGATCGGTACCCAAGTCCCATCTCAGACCTTTTTCTAGGAGTCTCTCTCCTTGCTTTGCAGCAGAACTGACACCAGCACATTTCACTCATGCCGTGGAACCTGCCTTTACATGGCACGGCCACAGCTTCACGAGCCCAGCCAAAGGGCCCTGCAGCACAGCTACCAGGGCTAGCGGCAGGCAGAGGGGGCTTGTTAAGGCTCAGATTCAGGAGAGGTGGGTTCAATTCTCCCCCCTCTGTCACTGACTCCTCAGGCAGGTGATGGGCTCTCTCTGGGCTCAGCTCCCCAGCTGTAAAACAAGGGTAAGAACCATCCCTACTTCACCGGTGCTTTGAGGATAAGTGCATTGAGGCTCATGTGTGCTGTGGTGCCGGGCAGCCAGATGGACCCATGCTGGTGCTGTGTAATAATAATGCCTAGTGCTGTTCATGAGTGGATCTCAAAGCACTTTCCAGAGCAGCTCAGTAGCATTATCCTCATTTTACAGATGTAGCGAAACCAACACTGTCTTGGGCTTTTTAAAGCTACTATTTGTCATGTTGACCTATCACAACTATTGCTAGGTGACATCACGGAGTAACGTACTAAGGGAAGGGTCAGGACTCACCTGGTCCCTAGTTCCAGTGTCGCTGAGGCGTCTAACTGCAGATTTCAGTATCAGAAGCTTCTGGCCAGAGAGACAGAGCAATTCCTCTGATGCACCAGTCGCAGATCTAACCTTTTAAAGGGAGGGGAGCCACCCCATAAAAGGAAACACAACTTACAAATACCAGAACTCTCCAGCCACGTATGCAGGGATGGGCAGAGGGTTTCCAGCAGAAACATTAAACAAGGTCAAATCTAGTTCATGTTCCAGATACCTGAATGGATTGCCTTTCGAAACAACTTCTGCCAGCCCAGCCAGGAAACTCCGGGTTGAGGCAATAGCTCATGACAGACCTGACATTACTGCATTATCGCTGATTATTTGCATGCTGGGGTTGAGTGTTGATTCAGGTGGTGGAGCGGAACGGTCCTGATGAAGCCAAAGAAGGATGTCGGAGCTCTGTAGATCCTCCACTGCTATAATAACGAGGCAGGTTAAAGCAGGAACTTGGCTATTTAGGTTTAATTGAAACAGCGTCTCTGCCCTTTGTCACAACTCTGCAATGGTCCCTACGAGGACCCCTTCAGTGTGCCCGACCCACTTCAGGGTCACACTCTCACTAGGGGAAGCCACTTAGATTCACTGCCACCTTAGGCCGAACCTCAGAGTCTCCAGCATCCCTGCATCACACCGTGAGCTCCCTTCAGCGAGTCCAGCTGAGCTGGACCCTGAGAGAGACTTGAACACACGTGCGCAGACAGTGACTCTCAGCCGGCGTGGTGAGAGCAGCAGGGTTTATTAGCCGTCTGGACACAGCCTGGCAAGTCCTTGGTTAGCCCAGAGAACAGAAAGTTACAGCCTGGTCCACCTGGTCCATCAGCCCAAAGCACAGACTGACCCCACTTCAGTCCCAGTCCAGGAGCGTTTCTTGCCTCTAGGAGCCCACACTTCATATCCCCATTGGGCCCTTCTTCCTTTATTTCTGTTCCTGGGGAAACATTGTCACCTGACCCACCTCCTTAGCCCTTTGTTCTCCAGCTGGTCACACCTGGCTGGCTTCCTGCGGCGGGTGGGCCATCCATGGTCGTTAATCGCTAGGTGCCAAATGTCTGGGCAATTCGAGTGGCCTTTGTCTTCTCAGGCTCTCCATGGGTTTGGGGCCCCAGGCTCCAAACAGCCAGACATCAGTCACGCCTGTATCGCTGGGTCTCTGCAATGAGCAAACAACCTTTTCCCACTACCTAGTTAACCAAGCACCATATAGGGGAAACTGAGGCACACACAATATTAATACAAAATATTATGGAAAATTCCCACACCGTCACATGCTTGATGTTCAGAAATGCCCCCGGCCACTAAGAGCAATCAGAAGAATTTATTTAATTTGTCACTTTTTATCTTTCAGTTAGAATGGTTCGCTCTCGCACAGCACGTTATCCCCAGATCAGAAGTGCTGTGCTTTCCAAAAGGAATCAGCATCAGTATCCCAATTTACAGAGGAAAAACTGAGGCCCAAAGACTGGAAGGGACTTGCCTGGGGTCATCCAGCAGGTCAGTGGCAGAGTTGGGACTAGAACCTAGATCGCCTGGTTCCCACTCACCACAGGATCATACAGCCATCTCTTTGCACTATAATACCCTTTCTGCTCCAGTCCCCACTGTCTGCTCACCAGCATCCCTTAGTCCCATGTGTCTCAATGTCTGGGGTGTGTCGATGCCCCATTGTGACAGAAAACACCAGCGTTCACACCCTACAGACTATTGTAAGGGTGTCTGTACAAGGTATGCCTTGTGTGGTATCAGTTCAAAACAGATAACTTGCTGATCAGTAACATCATGGCAAAATGCACGTAGCAGCGTTATATGTAAAGTTATGGACATCATCTGAACTCATGACTGAAGCGTGTTTCCCAGATTAGTCAGGTGGCTAAACAATTCCCCAGAGACAAAGGGCAAACTGACGCCTCAGCCATCTGTCAACGAGGCTGATGGACATACCTGCTAAGTGGCCATTCTTTGGCGAGGAAGTGGGCAGGGACAAAAATCTACAGCGTAGCAAAGAAACAGCAGGAAATTTTCTTTCTCTACCAGCCTGTCTGTCGCCTGGCTCCCAGCTGGAAATGCTTCTCAAAGGGGGGCCAGGACTATAAAAAGAAGGGGTGGGCACCCCAAGACACCCCTCGTCTCACTCCCTGTCTGGCTCTGGCATCATACCTAAGAAGACAAAGGAGAACAGTCATCGGGCTCCAGGGGAGAGCTCCTGACCTGAGAGTTTGGTCAGCAATCGGCTGGAGCATGCGGTGAGAAACTTTGCTTGAATCTAATACAGTTTGGTAAATTAAACGCTAGTAAGTGTTTTATCTTTATTTTTCTTGTAACCATTTCTGACTTTTATGCCTCACTGCTTGTACTTACTTCAAATCTGTCTCTGGTTTACTTCTAATGGAGCTCCTCACCGCTTTAAACTATGTATGTACAGTGGAGTTCTTCCCAGGTTACACCAGAGTTACCCCTGGTTTACAGTGGAGTATTTACAACCGAGTTTTGCCTATTTTACAATTAGGTGTTTACTGGTAGTGGCGATACCCCCAGTTTGTGACAACATGTTTACAATGGATTTACGGTTTGCACCAGTGTCAGTGAGAGCAGAACCAGATCTGATATTTGAGGTTTAAAAAGCAAAGTAACTGCAACAGAACCTTTAGAAATTCATTGCTGTATTTTCTATCCAGCTAGGGAATGAAATTCTGACATTTGGTAGGAAGCTCAGGGGATTTCCTGGGGATGTTGGGATCCTGTCTCCACTTTCCCTCCATAGAGAAGGTGTCTTGATCTTTCTCTCTCCTCCTCTCTGGCTCATTTCTCAGCATCCACCTCGAAGGCTTTGATCAGCACCCTCTGGACACTGGCAGTCACCTCATCCATGAAACTCCTCAGCATCTTGTAAGTGGTGGCAAAAGATAGTGCTCCAGATGCCATGGAGCCCAGCACAGGGACAGAGCGCAGCACCTCCTTGGATAGCTTTGGCACCTTGCCACCTGCCTGTATCAGCAGCTGCACCACCAGACTGTTGGAGATCTCCTTGGCCAGTGGTGCCTTGATAACAGCCTTCATCTGTCCCACCGGCTGCCCCACTTCTGCTGCCAGCTTCTCCAGAGAGTCATCATCCAGGCCAAAGCTCTTGCAGTAACCTTGCAGGGTCCTGGCCAGGATGTCCACATCGCAGGAGATCAGGAGCCCTGGGATGGGCGCGGTGTGGACACCACAGGCCACGGTAGAGACCAGCCACATCTGTTTCAGCATGGCAGCCTTCTTCTTCTCCAGGATGTGCAGGGAGATGTTGGGCAGGGCCATCAGGAAGGCGTGCCGCTTGTGGTGGTTCAGCTCCCTCTCCAGTGTCTCCCCCAGGAGGTGGAAGTCGTACTTGCTGAGATCAAAGGCCGAGAGGAGGAAGACCTGGGGCGAGTGGATGCCTTGGGCCCGCAGACCCTCCAGGCAATTCTGCCGGATCTCCTGCAATACCCCCACCTCGCTGTAGCTGGATGGCCGGCGCCTGAGGGAGGAATCCAGGTCTACATCCACCTTGGAGCGGACGAAGTAGAAACTCTTGTCCACGGCCTGGATGTGGCGGGCCAGAGCCGCGTGGTTGGCGGTGAAGCGCTGCGAGGCGATGATGAAGAAGATGTCATAGCGCGAGAAGCCAACCTGCTCCAGGTAGGCATTGGGGTGGAAATTGGGTGTGCCAATCCCCGGTAGGTCCCAGATGGTCACGTTGTGGTACTGGGGATGCTGGTATGGAGTCGGCTCCCTGGTGGTCTCCACCACACCGGTGCGGGCAGCACCTGCATCTTCATCATCCAGGCCCCGCAGAGCGTTGACAAAGGATGACTTCCCAGAGCCGGTCTCGCCCGTGATGCCCACATCCAGCTGGACGGTCTCCAGCGACTCCAGCATCTCCTGCAGCCTGGAGGCCACTCCAGCAAGGTTCCCCTCCTCAAAGGCAGCTTTCAGGGCCTCCAGCTCCTCCCTTGACAGCTTGATGACGCCCTCACTGGTCTGTGAGGCCATGTCGGCTCCAGCAAGCTGCAGCAGCCCCTGCCTTACAGAGGGAAAGGCCAGTTCTTGTGTGAGTTCCTGGGAATGCTGAACCGCTGAAACCCTCCTCTAGGTGTTTGTCTCAGGGCAGCTCCTCCCAGAGACCCAGCCCCATCCCAGCCTCCATCTTCTCTGGCCTGGCCAATGGCAGCTCCCGCCCCTCTGACCTCCCAGAAATCCAGTTCCCCCTCAGTTGAGATTCCCACCCTGGCCTCCATCTCCTCCGGCCTGGGCTATCACAGCTCCTACCGCTGCCTCGCTTCCAGACCTCCCCTCGGCTGGGATTCTCCCCCACCCCCCCAGCCTCCATCTCCTCTGGCCTGGCCTGTGGCAGCTCCCGCCCCTCTGGCTTCCCAGAGCATCAGACACCAGCATGGGCTGGCTGGGGGGGAAGGGTGTGGGCTTGAAGCAAGAGCAGAAGTGAAGCCATTTCTGCTGCACCAAAGGGTCATGTGAGGTAATGAGCAAGGAGGAATCTTTCACCAAGGCCAGCGCCACAGAATGGGGCAGAGCCATCAACGAGGAAGTTGGTGACTCCCAGTGGGGCTGAGAGAAGATGGAAGCTGAGGGTCATAGAATCATAGAATCATAGAATCTCAGGGTTGGAAGGGACCTCAGGAGGTCATCTAGTCCAACCGCCTGCTCAGACTGGTCGGACTGAGCGAAGATCCTACTCTGACAGTTACATTATTAAAGGTGAAAGTCCCATCCCGCTCTAACCACTAGACCCCACTCCACTCCCAGAGCTGTACATCGAACTCAGGTGTCCTCACTCCCAGCCCCTCAGTTTCCTCACCCACCTGCCCTCCCCAGGAAGCTCTGGGTGCAGAGATGGTTCTGGCTAGGGTTGTTTAATACACCAGGAAACCAACTTCTGCCCGCACCTCAGAGCGGGTTACTCCCATTCACACCAGGCTGGTCTCTGTCCCCGGCTCTGCCCGAGGGTCCCCCAGTATCTTATCCCCAGGTGTGTCTGCCATGGAATATGATCACATCTTATAGCCACATGCTGATTGGCTGACTGTGCCTTCTTATGTGATGTCAGTGGCTGTGGTGCAGTGCCACCAGACTCATCACTGATTTGCATAAAGGGTATCCCTTCGCCCATTTGACATATAATGGGTATCCCTCCACCCAATATGTGCATAAGACAGGGCAGAGCAGCGAAGGTAGAAACAAAACAGTTAGAGGCTCTTCTCCTTCACCTGAGCATCTGCAAGCTCTTAATGAGCCTTAATTAACTAACCACAGAGTTAGAAGTGAAATTAAAAGTGACCTGCAAAACAGGGGACCCACTCCAAGGCTCCTTTCCCTGCCAGAGCATTGCAAAGAGGCCTTGGTGTAACGGGGAATCAGGCCCTGGATGGTGAAAAGATGCCTGGCAGGTGCCCCAGCTGTGGAGCAGGAACCCATGGTGCTAGGTGCTGCACATTGGTTATTAGGTGTATTACGGTAGCACCCAGGAGCCCGGGCCATTGACCAGGACCCCTCCTGCTGGCATAGGGTGTGTCTACACTACAGCAGTGCAGCTGTGCAACTGTAGTATTTGAAGTGTACACATGGGCGGAGGGTATAATAGGTTAGGGGGGAGTTTTCACTTTATTATGCTGCATGCAGGTTCCGGGGCGGCTGAGGAGGCGGTATCTGCTATTCAGCTTCCTGGGTTCATCAGTCATCTCCCTGGACTCCAGAGAGATTACTGATGAGCCCCAGAAGCTGAGTTACACATACCAACTCCTCAGCTGCTCCAGAACCTGTATGGGGCATCTCAAAGCTTCTTCAGATGAAAGTGAGAGGCTTTTCCTGCAGCAGCTTGGGCTCTGGGGAGGTGTGACACTGGCCCAAGGCAGCTCTGGGCAGGTGGGCAGCGGGGCCTCGGGGCACCTCTGGGTGGTGTGGGGGAGGCTCAGGGCTTCGACTGCCCCGGGGTAGGGACACGGGCAGAAGAGGCAGAGCCAGGGGCCGCCCGTGAGTATACACAAGCCCTTATTTATGTAAGGGGACTGTTGCCCCCTTACTAACATTCAGTGGGGGTGTTTTGGTTGCTAGCTCCCAGCACTAAAAGGGGAGGGATCGATGGCAAATCAGGACCCTGAGACTGACAGTCCCCAGGAACAATGGCATGAGGCCAATGCTCCAGGTCAGCCTGATTGACAGGGCGGGCCGGCTAATCAAGGAGACAGAAGGCCAGGGTGGGTCCCGTCCTCCGTGTGAGCAGGAATGTGCCTGGAGTCAGATGGAGTGGGGCCGAGCTAAGGAGAGAGCGGGGCCCCAAGCTAAGCTGATGGGAGCGGAGCTGCAGCCCAAAAAGCCAGAGCACGGCCCAGAGAGAGCAGCCCTGCCCTGGGAGCAGAGCTGTAGCAACCAGAGCCAGAGGGGCCAGACAAGCAGCCCAGGAAGCAGATGAGAGCTCAGAGCAGAGTCACAGAAGCAGCCTGCAGAGCAGCCCTGCCCTGGGAGCAGAGTGGTAGCAACTGGAGCCAGAGAGGCCAGAGAAGCAGTCCAGGGAGCTGAAGTCAGAGCAGCAGCAGCCGCCGTGCTGAGGCAGAGTGGAGCTGGAGCTGGAGCAGGGGCAGTCCGGAGCCGGGTGCGGTGAGCAGCTGGGCAGAGCGAGGGGGACCCCGGGCAGTGGGCCCAGCGCAGGGAGATACCTCAGCCAAGAGGCCCTGCAGGCCAGACTGGGAGGGGGATTGTAACCCTGACAGGGCGGGGGTGACGCTGGAGAGAAGGGTCCTGCCACCCAGAGCCTGAGAGTGTGTGGCCACCGCCGGAACAAGTGTCCGACCTGCAGCGTCCCTGCAGCACAGCCAGGGCCTGAGAAGGAGGCCTGGGACCTACAAGGAGCAGGCTGTGAACTGCCCTGACCTTTCAGAGACACTGTTTGTGATGTTCCCTGCCACAGAGCAGGGTGATGTGTTTCCTGTAACCTTTCCCATTTTTCCTTATTCTTTTTTTAAAATTGTGTTAATTAAATAACTTGTATTTGCTTTAAATTGTATGATGTGATCAGTGGGTCAGGGATGTGCGCAGTGCAGAGAGAGTACCCCGGAGTGGGGACACCCTAGCCCCTGTCCTAGGTGACCACAGCAGGGTTGGGGGTCGAGCCCCCTAGGAATCCTGGGCCCAGCCTTGTTGGGGTTACGAGGACTCTGCCAGACAGGAGAGTGGAAGGGGAGTCCTCAAGGGCAGGGAGGCCTCTGGGTAAAGGAAGTGGGAGCGAGGACTCAGATCCTTTCGCTAGCCCATTTCACCAGGGTAGTGCAGAAGCCAGGAAAGTTCCCCACAACAGCGGGACCATCCCCCGCTTACATTTAGCACAGACATTGTGTGTCCAGTCTGGTGATCTATTTACCTCCCTAATCCTGTTTTACAGGTCTCCCCCCCACGTTAATTGCTCACGTCAGGCCAAGCCTACAGTCCAATGCCGTTTCTTT
Source organism: Mauremys mutica (assembly GCF_020497125.1). Lineage (NCBI taxonomy): Eukaryota > Metazoa > Chordata > Testudines > Geoemydidae > Mauremys > Mauremys mutica. Next base: position 20,037,634 of record NC_059088.1, on the reverse strand, counting down.
TCTTTTCTTTTCTTTTCTTTTCTTTTCTTTTCTTTATTAGCGTTCCGTTCATTGGCACCAGAGCCCTGTCTTTCAGTGCTTTCTTTTTAACATTCATCCCCCAGCAAGACATACCCAAAACCACAATCGTCTTAATCATTTGAACCACGCAATGAACCCCCTCCTAGCGTGGGCCTCTATAAAGCAGGGCCGCCCAGAGGGGCCCCTGGAGTTTTTCAGGGCCCTTGGAGCGGGGTCCTTCACTCGCTCTAGGGGCTCTGGAAAACTCTCGCGGGGCCGTGGCCCCCAGAGCTTCTTCTGCTCCGGGTCTTTGGCAGCGAGGGGTCCTTCCACTCCGGGGCGGAAGGACCCTCCGCCGCCGAATTATCGCCGAAGTGGGACCCGCCGCCAAAGTGCCGGGTCTTCGGTGGCAATTCAGCAGAGGGGGTCTTCAGGGTACTTCGGCGGCAGGTCCCGGAGCGGAAAGACCCCTTGCCACTGAATTACAGCCGAAGCGGGGGGCCCCCGCCACCGAAGACCCCAGGCCCCCTGAATCCTCTGGGTGGCCCTGCGTACGTATTTCCTTATGGGAAGGGGAATCAAATATACCACCAGAGGGCACCTTTATACTAGTATACACTAGGTGTGTCCCAGTATAACTTCTCTGGTGAGCAGGCTGATCTTCTACCCCAAGAGTTATACAGTAGAACCTCAGAGTTACAAACACCAGCGGTAAGAACTGACCGGTCAACCACACACCCCATTTGGACGGGAGGTATGCAATCAGGCAGCAGCAGGGACAAAAAAAAAAAAAAAGGAAATGCAGGCCACTACTGGTAAATGTAAACTACTTGAAAAAGAAGGGAAAGCAGCATTTTTCTTCTGCACAGCAAAGTTTCAAAGCTGTATTAAGTCACTGTTCAGTTGTAAACTTTTGAAAGAACAACAACAGTGTTTGGTTCAGAGTTACAAACCACCTGTCGTCCCGAGGTGCTCATAACTCAGAGGTTCTACTGTATGTGACGAACTGGGACTGTTCTTACTGTGATCTTTGAATGCTGAGTGGGGAGTGTAGGCCTGGGAGGATGGTCTGCACTGGGGGATGGGATACTGGCCTTGAGGGAAGATACCTGAGCATGTAACGTGAGAACCCAGAAGGGGTTAGAGGCCAGGTGACGCCTCTGCCTGGGAAACTGAACAAAGGCTGGGGGAGGAGATGCTGGGGAAGGAGAGGGTTTCAGGGTCTGACTGGGGAATGGAGGGAAGCTGAGACGGGGCTCTGATCCCCCAATGGGGCTGTGGTGCCCCTGGGACCCCAAGATGGATCTAACTGGGGAGGATCCTGTTGTCCGTGCCTGCAAGACCTGTCTTGGACTGTGTTCCTATCATCTAAATAAACCTTCTGCGTTGCTGGCTGGCTGAGAGTCACGGTGAATCGCAGGAAGCCGGGGGTGCAGGGCCTTGTGTCCCCCCACATGCCGTGACACTGTACCAGGACAAGAACTGTGGACAGACCTGGCCTCAGGCCAGAGGTAATTAAACTATTTGTGAGCCCTTATGCTGAGCAGTGCACTCACACACATCCTGGGCGTTAACCCCTTCCTCCCCCCCAGGACAGGAGCACTCAGCACTGGGCTCAGCCTCTGGTAGGACAGGGACCTGGACAATGCAAGGGGAGTCCCCGTGGCTCTGAGAGAGGGACATTAGATTGGAGAGGGGAGCACATAAGAGGAGGGGGCCAACCTCCCATTTCCCCTCGCTCTGCTTTTAATTGTACTTCATGTACCAGTGGGCAGGAGCGGTGAGTTGTATGGACCTGTGGTGCCCGAGCTCCAGCAAATTCAGAGCCCAGGGTGTGTGTACGTGTGGAGTGAGGACTCGGACCCATTCTGGGTGTGATGTTGCAGTCTATATAATTTTATACAAATATGCTAATGAGTGAATATAATGTAACTGGAATATGCTTCATGCAGAAGGTCTCTTATAAGGTATCATTACAAAGCTTATAATCTACTGAGTGCGCCCATCCTATTTGTATAAATGTATCACTCTTGTATCTGAAACTAGAAATATGAAATATAACTCTGAGGGCCTATTGTAACTATGCAAAGTGTGGGCCATTAATGGTGGTTTGGAATCCTGATGACTCCCATTAACCAGGGCCATTGTCTGCAGATGGTTATGTTTTACCTGTAATTCTTCCTGTATACGTGTGTGCTGGCAAGTGAAGTCTTGCAATGACATGTGATCATGTCACCTGAATTGGAATCCATCTTTAACCTGGTGTCTTTCCATTGAGAAGGAGGGGATGGGAACCCAGAGAGGGACAAAGGATTCCCGCCTTATGCAAAAGATGTATAAATGGATAGAACAGAGTGAGAGGAGCCATCATGAAGAATCCCCTAGCTATCACCTGAGCTGGAACAAGAGCTGTACCAAGGGAAAGAATTGTGCCCAGGCCTGGAAGGTGAGATTATCTGTATTCAGTTTAATTAGACATAGATTTGCACATTTTATTTTATTTTGGCTCGGTGACTTACTTTGTTCTGTCTGTTACTGCTTGAAACCACTTAAATCCTACTTTCTGTAGTTAACAAAATCACTTTTAATTATTAATTAACTCAGAGTATGTATTAATACCTGGGGGAGCAAACAGCTGTGCATATCGCTCTATCAGTGTTATAGAGGGCGAACAATTTATGAGTTTATCCTGTATAAGCTTTATACAGGGTAAAACGGATTTATTTGGGTTTAGACCCCATTGGGAGTTGGGCATCTGAGTGTTAAAGACAAGCACACTTCGGTGAGCTGCTTTCAGGTAAACCTGCAGCTTTGGGGCGAGTAATTCAGCCCCTGGGTCTGTGTTGGAGCAGATGGGAGTGTCTGGCTCAGCAGGACAGGGTGCTAGAGTCCTGAGCTGGCAGGGAAAGCAGGGGTAGAAGTGGTCTTGGCACATCGGGTGGCAGCTCCCAAGAGGGTTTCTGTGATCCAACCCGTCACACTGGGCACCACCAAAAATTATACAAACCTGCCGCCCTTGCCAGTGGGGAGTAGGATAAATCTGGCTGGGGACCTGCAGGGTGCTCTGTCCAGTGTTAATAAGGTTCACTCTAAAAGGCGATCACTCAAAGTGGGAGTGGGGGTGGGGGTGCATCCTTTTGAAACTTGTCCCTAACAATTATATCCTGCATTTATATGCCACCTTGCATCCGAAAAGATATGAAAGGACTTTGCAGATTGCACATATAAACTCTGGGGCAGGACACAGCAGCCGTTTAATAGCACAAAGCAACACTGCACAATGGCTTAGGACAGAAAGGGATGACGGATCCTGTATCCAGTTTAAGCTATTTCAGGAAGCTGATTGCAATTGCCCAAGGTGGAACACGGCCAGGACATTGACTTCATATCCCCTCCTCTTGAGAAAAATCCTGTTAGCTCTTTAATGGGAATTGCAAGTGATCCAGACCTTGATTTCATCCCTTAGGTTCATGACACCAAACCCTGGCACCATGCTGGGCTTCTCTCCAGTGTTGACTCAGAGAAAGGAGCCTGAGTCACTCCTTCCGTTTCCAGTACCAGCTGGGTTTTCCCTGCTGGGGGCTCACCTCCACGTTAACTTTGTTCTGCTGGTGCAATCTGATGAGACTGCAGCCCAAGGCTGTACTGCTGTGAGCACAGCCAGGGGCAGGACCTCTTAAAGGGACTGATTTGGCTCATCCTGAAGTCAGTGCCAAAGTTCCCATGGACTTTAACGGCAACAGGATTGGACCCTTAGTTCTTGACCAGCCAAATGATCCCTGAGTGTGGGCGCTAGGCCTGGTACAACATGCTGAGCAAGTTCTCTGGAGTCTGGCTTACAAACTTGCTGCCTATGGGCAGAGCCGCCCAGAGGGCGGGGCAAGAGGGGCAATTTGCCACAGACCCCGCAGGGGCCCCCACGAGGGTTTTTTGGGGGCCCTGGAGCGGGGTCCTTCACTCGCTAAAGGGGGCCCCGGAAAACTCTCGCGGGGCCCAGGCCCCCGGAGCTTCTTCCGCTCTGGGTCGTCGTCAGCAATTCGGCAGCGGGGGATCCTTCCGCCCTGGGACCCGCCGCCGAAGAGCCCTGAAGACCCGCGGCGGGGGGGTCCTTCCTAGGATGACCAGATAGCAAGTATGAAAAATCGAGACAGGAAGTGGGGGGGTAATAGGTGCCTATATAAGAAAAAGGCCCAAAAATCAGGACTGTCCCTATAAAATCGGGACATCTGGTCACCCTAGTCCTTCCGGCACTTCGGCGGTGGGTCCTGGGGCGGGTCTTCAGTGGCAATTCGGCAGTAGGGGGTCCTTCCACCCTGGGACCTGCCGCTGAAGTGCCGGGTCTTTGGCGGCGGGGGCCCCCCTGCCACTGAAGACCCCAGGCCCTCTGAATCCTCTGGGTGGCCCTGCCTGTGGGAGCTGCTGCTCCGCCTGAGCAGCTCTGCAAGGCTGGAGAAAGGCAGTAGGGAGAGGAGAAATGATCTAGGATGCCAAGACTTTCCCAGGATGGCTGAGTCTTTCGTGTTTACCCGCAAGGGTCCGCATTTGGTTTGACAACTCCTAGCCAAACATCCTGTTCCTGTAACGTTATCAGAAACAAAGGGGAAATAAAAGTAATGCAGGGCCTGAAATAGGCTTCAGTGAAAAAGCCGGAAGAGAGCTTTGTGCAGGCAAAGTGACCACGATTTCCTGTCTCGTTCTGGTCCTGGTGTAGTTGGTCAATTTTGTTGCTCTGCAGCTGAGTTTAGACAAATGAAGCAGGCCAGGAAATTCCTCCTGACTGTCAATTAAAAGCAACTCTTCAGTGCCCTCAGAAAGGATATTTTGGATGGGTGATTTTCCTCAGGATGAATCACCCCTCCCTCTTTAAAATGAACTCCAACCTCTGCTATCTACTGGTCCCAGCTTTCAGATGCATTTATTAAGAGACAGAGCAAGGTTTCCTTACATCTGATGCTCTTTGCAAGCGGGCGCATCCATGCTGAAATGGGAGAGGATGGTTTAGTGATCTGAACTCCGAGATCCTCTGGAATCGCAGGTTCATACGGTGGCCACCGACTCTGTCCCAGCTCTCGCTGCTCTGCATGGACATGACAGCTCCCCTGGTTCTTCTATGTAAGAGGAACTGCGCTAGCCCTTCTGTCCTTGGGGAAAGTTTCCCTTCCCTGCTGATTTGCAGCATGCTGTGCTGCTCTCAGTTGACACTCTCCACCCCAGAGGTGACTGCATGTCCGGGGGGCTATAAGAATGTGGTTTGTGAAGATCTTTGGAACAAAAAGCATTCAAGAAATGTACTAGTGCATTATTATTAGGAGTACTTGGTCCTGGAAGATGCCAGGGAGGAGGAGTGTGTTATTTCTATAGTGCAGTAGCTCCCAGAGGTCCCATCAGGAGCAGGCCCCGTTGAGTTAGGGGCTGTACAAACACATACAAAGACACATCCCTGTCCCAAAATGTTTACAGTCTAAGGCAGCAAGGGTCGAGTGACACAGTAATGCACATCCATTGCAGCCATATATCAACGTTCATTTGACAATATTACTTTTAATTCCAGCATCGTCTCATGAATGAGACTGCGGCCTGGCATGCTGACTGGTCATGTGCATTTGTGCTCCTCCGTCTCTCGTAGTTTGTATTGCCTCATTACCACCCCCCCACCCCCGCCATGTAGACAAGCTGTTCAATTGCCAGGTCTTTGGGGCAGGGACTGGCTCTCTGTTTGGTGTTTGTACAATAGAGTCCTGCTCCATGACTAGAGCTGCTATCCGCTACCACAGTCCGCAACGCTACCACTAATTCTCATTATTACGATTGGATTAACTAAGTGCCACCTCCCCTCAGGTGTCGTTCAACTTGGCCCTCTTTACCTCACTGATTTTTTGTAGGTGTTGTGGGAGGGGTGGTCTGTGGGAAGGCTTTAAAGGAGACATTAGTGATCAGGGAAAGTGATCCGGGCCGACGGGGCATCTCTGCGGAAGGTGTGGAGACATTTCGGCAAATAACTGGGAACGAGATGGATGGAGCCGGCACCACTGGCAAAGCAGAGGAGGCAAGAGGTACTGCAAGAAGAGACAAGAGTGAACACATAGGTCTGCAAAGGGCCTTGAAGAGAAACACACGACGCTTGGATTTTGACTGCAATGAAACATGTGGTGCTGGTATATTCAAAGAGGTGGGTCAGAGCAGAAAGCAGGGCAGGCGATCACAGCAGCTGTGTTTTGAACGAGCTGAAGCAGGGCTATGTACGTGCCAGGGAGAGGAGGCGGTTATAGATAGATGATTCCCTGTTCTCTTCATTCCCTCTGAAGAATTGGCTGCAGTCAGAAGACAGTATACTGGGCTAGATGGACCATTGGTCTGACCCAGTATGGCCATTCTTATGTTCTGATAGCAATCCAACCAGGCTCTGGCACAGGAGTGGATGATGGGTTTGGCTGTCCGAAAGAAAAGGAGAAATCTTAGAAATGTTCTGGAGGGAGAAGCACCAAGCTTTGGACACACTGGGATGGATGAGGCAGGAGAGAGGGAGGAGCTAACAGGAGACAAAGAGGAGAGTGATGTTCTCAGCTAGGACAAGCTGGAAGAGATCCAGGGGATTGGAGAGGAAAGAGCAGAAGTTCAGCTGAGGCCACGTTATGGTGAAGCTGATAGCGAGACCTCCTGGGAGCGAGGTCTGAGTCAGCCTGCGATGGAGGGAGCTGTGGAAAGTCAGAGCAGGGGTTCATTGGCACACAGGAGCTAGATGGAACCGGGTGAGAAGATCAGAACACCCGGAGAAAGGGCGAGGGGGAAGAAGAGATGGGGGCTGGCTCAGAGCCCTGGGCCAGTCTCCCAGAGAGGGGTAAGAAGGAGGCACAGCCATCCACCAAATGAGACGCTGATGCACCAGTCAGAGCGGCGGGGAAGAAAGAGCCGGGGAAGCCTGGGAAGAGTAAGAATTCCAGAAGGAGGGTGTCCTTGTCCGGCAGAATGTGCCCGGGCCCCGAGGTTTGGCCAGGAGCGGCTGTTGGAGTCCGTGGGGAGAGCAGTTCCAAGGGAGCGGAGGGGGTGGAAGGCAGCCGACGGGGTGGGAGGTGGAGGTGCAGGAGAGGAGCTCCAGGTAGCGGTTGTACCTGTGGTGTTCGGTGAAGCGAAGGAGGACGGACCCGTAACTGCAGGGGTGGGATTGGGGGGGATGTTAGGGTGGGGAGAACAAAGCACGCTCCTGTTGGGAGGGAAACAGGCCAAAGGCAGCAGCCAATGAAAGGAGAGGGGCAGAGGGAGGCTAGTAGCTGGGAGGGCCTGAGGCCAAAAGATCCAGAAGTCAATGTTAGAGAGGAGGAAGGATGGTGACAGCCAGGTGGTGGGGGAGGGGGAAGAGTCAGGCGCCATGTTGTTGGAAGGAGCAGGAGATGGAAGCGGCGGATGCAGAGGACCAGAGGTGGTGGCAGGGGCTGGGCTGGGTGATAGGTATTGGTAAGAACAGGCAGTGGGGAGCCAGGACTCCTGGGGTCTGTGCCTGGCTCTGCCATTGGCTCACAGCCTGGCAGCGGGTTCGGTCACTTCACTTCGCTGTGTCTCACGTAGGGGGGCCGATGCATCAAACCATGGCAGCCAGCGTTAACCACCCATCCCCCACCAAGGCCAGGCGGGTGGGGAACCTTCCCACGCCAGCCTGCAGGGGGCCGAGGAGCTCCACAGTCCTGGACCCCAAAGACCTGCGGGGCTCAGCCACCGAGTCATACTCAGCGCAGCCCTGGTGGATAGGACCAGGATGGAGTTTGGGTGACGGGGTGTAGAGGGCTGGGGCTGCCGTGTAAACCCTTTGCAAGCATTCGCCATTCTCTAAAACATGCTGCCATGGTCCTTTTTCCGCACCTCTCCCTGGATGCTGACTCTCTCGATGAGTGATCAAAGCTTCACTATACAGAGCGTCTCAGCTCAACTCCCTGACACTAATGAACCCACCCCCCCAGCACACCAGAGGCAGGTTAGCAGCCTCCTATCGCCACCCTGCCTTTCTTGGGGTATGTCTACACTTACAATGCTATAGTGCCACTGCGGTGCTTCGGTGTAGACTCTACCTATGCCGATGGGAGGGGTTCTCCTGTCGGCGCAGCTCCCCAGAGGCAGCTCCCCAGAGGCAGTAATCCAGCTCCCCAGAGGCAGGAGCTAAGTTGATGGTGGAATTCTTCTGTCGATCTAGCACTGTCCTCTCCAGGGGTTAGGTCAGTGTAGCTCCATCTCTCAGGGGTGTGGATTTTTCACACGCACCACCCCCCTCAAAGTTGTAGCTATACCAATGTAAAGTCCTAGGGTAGACCAGGCCGTGGGACAGTGCTGTAGAAAGTGTTTGTCCTTGTGCCTGTCCTGGACTCAAGCTAGCGAGATTAAAGTTAACTCAGTTGTGTCAGCTGGAGCCGCAATCTCTCGCTGTGACCACTGTCTAGCCATATCCTCAGAGTGCGAGTTCTTTGGGCAGGGAGTGTATCTATCTGTATGCTTGCACGGTGCCTGGACTGGGGCACTCTTGCTTATGCAGTAAATAATACCTCTCTTCTCTATTCCTTTCCCTGGCTCATGCCTCCCATTCTCCAGAACCTTGCCGCAACCTGGAGGGGAATCCATTTGCCATCACTTCTGCAGCATTGCCAGGGTCCTGAATCGGCCTCTGCTGAAATCCTTCTCCAGGCCTTCCTCTGTTCCCCAGCCCGTTCCCTCGGTTTGCCTGGCATCCCTCTAGCTCTCATCACTATGGCACCACTAGTAGCACAAGACCCTTCTGCACAGCTGCCGCTCTCTGGCTCGCTTAACTCTCCACCGGATTTCCAACTTCAGAGGAAACCCTCTCTGCTCCGCCCTTGCCCGAGCCTCTGAATTCCTCTCTGCTATTAGTAATGAGTTTTGTGCTGGGCCTGCAGTTCTCACACAGCCAAGCGGCCTCACTGACTTTGGTGCAACACACCCCTAGGTGAGGACTGTTCACATCTGAATGAGCTCTCCCCTGACAGCTAGCTGGGGAGGGGGAAAGACTTCAGGAGCAAACTGTATTTCCATGGACACACCTACTGTGCGTAGGTGTCCAGCAGACAGAGTGGTGTTGTCCAAAGTGATCCACTCTGGCTAGTGTTGGGTTACAAATCGCTTTAGTCCTGAAAGCAGGGGTAGTGAAATGTCATTATCAATGTTGTTATCTTCATTGTATGACTAAAGGGGAGCAGAACTGTGCTGAGCTTGTCCCGAGTGAGGGGTCACCCTCAGCTGAAAGGAACTCGCTAAGCCAGGGGCTTGAATGCCAGACCCCTGTGAAAGTGCCACACTGGTAATTAGTACAAAGGGTCAATGTTGGGATATTGTTAGCCTTTTCCAGAGGGTCTGGCTGGAGAGTCTTGCCCGCATGCTCGGGGTTCAGCTGATTGCCATATTTGGGGTCGGGAAGGAATTTTCCTCCAGGGTAGATTGGCAGTGGCCCTGGAGGTTTTTCGCCTTCCTCCGAAGCATGGGGCAGGGGTTGCTTGCTGGTGGATTATCTGCTACTTGAAGTCTTTAAATCATGATTTGGAGCATTCAACAGCAGAGTCAAGGGAGAGAATTAGTTCAGGAGTGGGTGGATCGGCTTATGTGGCCTGCATCTTGCAGGAGGTCAGGCTAGATGATCATAATGGTCCCTTCTGATCTTGAATTCTATGATTCTATGATTCTAAGTAAAAGGGATTGGGGACAAAGGTTCCTACCAGGAGATGTGGGCGCTACATAAAGGTCCCCAGTCTGGTTTAACTTGCACCTCCCCAGTGTTCAAAGCTAGAGCTAAATAGGCTCCATTAGGAGTCTTTTGTTTGGTTAAGTGTTCACTAAGCCTGCAATCACTTGTGGTGGGACAGCATTTCCTTCCCGCTGGCTTCAGTAATGAAGTTCCCTCACTATGAGCTGACAATCACTGAGAGCTGCAGGGAAACTGTGCAGCGATCACAGTAGAGAAGTAGGTGGCAGCAGAAGGTGACTGTCTGCAAACTGGCTGGTGAGGGCGGCTGGCGGAGCAGAATAGCAGCTGGCGGGATGGCCAGTGGAGCAGCAAGGTGCCTTCCCCAGGTGGGAGGTGAACTCACACAGATGCCCCTCTGAACCCTGCGTCCTCACTGACCAAGGACAACCCCTGTGAGTGGGGTCTGGTGAGGGAGCAGAGGGGGGCACAGAAAGGAACTATTGGTTGTAGAACTCAAGGACGTGAGGCGGAAGGCTCTGCCCCACTCACTCTGGGATGAGTGTCCTGCTCAGTTTTATTATTATGAATCCTGCTTGCGGCATTTTCCCTAATTTATGTTGGGTAACTTTTTTTCTTTCATTAAAAATTTCTTTCCTACACGCAGACTCTGTGCTTGCGAGTGGGGAAGTATAGCCTCTCAGGGGCACCCAGGGGAGGTGTGTAATTTTCCCAGGTTACATGTATAATTGCGTGAAACGACAAACTCCTCAGAGGAAACCCAGCGTCATGGAAAGTGACTCAGTTCCCATCATCTCCCCTCTTCCTGACGCCCCTCCCTCTCTTCCTGTCACTCTGATTAAGGCCCTTATCATGCTGACGGAAAGAACTAGAATCTGCCTATGCAGAAGTAAACACTGATGATTTGGCAGCTCTACATCAGACCCAACCAGCCCTCGGTTGGAGGCACTCAAGCTGTGCAGCGCATCAGCCCTCCCCACCCCCATGGAGTTCACCTCCGGTAATGCCAGCCCCAGCCTTCAAAAATCGTCAGTCAGGGTTCAGAAAAAAATTCCTGAGATTTTAAAAAATAATGAACGTTGGGTCCATTTTATTTGCCTTTTGGTTTTTTTAGCCTGTCTCGGTTCCCAACTTCAGGCTTTCTCCACAGTCACAAGGGCTAGAAACTTTCTTTAGTAAATGAAACCTGAGCGTCTCATGTAATCACATGAATCTGGGAGCTGGGGCTCTAAGCTAAATGTATCACGAGACTGGTGATAAAATCGTGAGCGCTGGAAACATGGCTGTCAGTTGGGCCAATGGGTAAAATAGGGCAAAACAATACAGTACTGGTAAAAGCAACAAGCTGCATATGTATCAGAGGGGTAGCCGTGTTAGTCCGGATCTGTAAAAGCAGCAAAGAATCCTGTGGCACCTTATAGACTGACAGACGTTTTGCAGCATGAGCTTTCGTGGGTGAATACATATGTGTGATCTGTCAGATACGCCCAAGGAAACCGATGCTAATTCAGCACTGATAGGCTCGAGATGGTAATGCACAGAAGCCAGGAAATTCAACGTCATGGTTTTCATAGCAACCTGAATATGACATTGTGACACTCTGTACCTCAGAGTAGCACCCTGGAACTCCCCATATTCATCACTGTGATATAATTATGAGATGGTCTGTACAAAGTATCATTTTAAAAGTCTCGATCTGCTGAACATGAATATCCTGTTGGATTGTAGGGGCTACTATCGTGTGTTAGGTGATGAAGTGTATATGTTACTGAAATACGTTGTGAGCTTGGGAAAACCCACAACCAGCCTTTTAGGTACAACAATGGAGTCAATTGATGGCTCCTCAGCACCCATCAAGAAAAGAATCCACTATCCTTGAGACGTCTTAGAGGAGTTGTGTAGGCCTTGGGGGTGGACTAAACCATCTCACAGTGATGAAACTATAAAAGAGGGGAAGTGACATCATCACTTGGCCTCACTACCCCCACAATTCAACATCTGGAAACGCATCTGGAGGACAACGACTTTGAACTGGGGGAGGGTGGTTCTGAGTCGGGAAAGAGTCCCAGCTAGTGTACTGAGGATCCGTGACCTGTTTGTACCATCTGTCAGGGTAAGACACTGCTTGACTGAAATCCTGCTTAGTTTGTAGACCTCAGATTGCAAATTTATTTTTATTTCTTGAGTAACCAACTTTGATCCCTACACTTGCGACTTATAATCACTTAAAATCGATTTCTGTAGTTAATAAACCTGTTTTATATTTGACCTAAAACAGTGGGTTTTGGTTGAAGTGCTTAGAAAATCTCAGCTCAGTTTACAAAGGTGAGTGCGTGTCCACTCACACTGAGGGAGGGGCAAATGTAATGAACTTAAGAGGGGAATTCCCTGTGGGGAATCAGATATGCAATTCCCATGGCTATAGAGGCTAGTTCAACATTTTCATGGAAAGCCATGTAGTATAGTGTGATTTGAGCAAGGGGTTGGGCTAGATGACCTCCTGAGGTCTCTTCCAACCCCGATCTTCTATGATTCTATGATTCAGCTACTGCTTGGAAGCTGAGGCATTAAATTATGGGCTGACCCACAGATTTTGCAGCCCCCAAATGCTGCCCTTAATCTGACTGTGGCTGAGACCATGCATATCTCATGATCTGCCGAAAAAATTTCCCTCATAGTCAGCTTCAGGAAAGTTTTCTTCCCACTGAGAAGGACTGGAAATGGACTCTTTCTTGAAATATTATAGCTGAGATGACCCTGAAAGGGCACCAGAAAGTAAGGATTTACCCAATGCCAGCACTGGACACCAGTGTTAACAGTTTCAGAGAGGTAGCTGTGTTAGTCTGTATCAGCAAAAACAATGAGGAGGCCTTGTGGCACCTTAGAGACTAACAAATGTATTTGGGCATAAGCTTTCGTGGGCTAGAACCCACTTCATCAGATGCATGGAGTGGACAATACAGAGGCAGATATAAAAACACAGTACATGAAAAGATGGGAGTGGCCTTACCAAGTCGGGGGTCAGTGCTAACGAGCCAATTCAATTAAGGTGGAAGTGGGCTATTCTCAACAGTTGACAAGAAGGGGTGAATACCAAGGGAGGAAAAATCACTTTTGTAGTGGTAATGAGGCCAATGTAATCATGGTGGCCCATTTCAAACTGTTGACAAGAAGGTGTGAGTATCCCTCGGGGGAAATTAGTTTTGTTAACAGCGGTACCCTTGCAAAAAAATGCCAGTCACACTGCCAACCACAACTGATCAGGACATTTGCTGTACGTCTCCACTAACATGCTGGGATATTGACGCAGAGGTGAGATGGTTATCTCAAATCAACACCCCCACCCCCCACAGCACAGTTGTATCTAGCAGCATGCCGAAGTGTGTCCCTCAATCCCTGTCACTCACATACAAACCCACCTAAAGCCTAACAAGTCAGCTGGCTACTGAGAGAGACAGACAGACAGACGGAGATCACAGGCCATTCATAGCAAGTAAGTTAAATAAAGGTGCACATGCTCACCGTATCCTGTATACACATTTTAATGAGCGAAAAAATACACGAGCCAGTATAGTACAATACATTCAAGACATTAAGGAAAAATCTTAATTTCTGTAGCACTCTGTATATTCAGAGATGATTAGAGCTGGCTGGAACATTTTAGAATAAACTTTTTTCATTCAAATATGCTGTTTAGTCAAAGCCGAAACATTTCACATAGTTGTACTGAGTCTGAAGAAATGTTTGAGTGGAAGGTTTCTGAGGTCCAGGTTGACCATCCGGTCAGAGAGCGAGTGAGCGGAATTGAAAACCTGACCTTTCCGAGCAGAAGAAAGACATTTTGACACAATTCTGTTTTTCAAAAATGTTGGAAAGGTTTTGTTTTCATTCCAATGCAGAACAAAACCAAATTTCAAACCCTCAAAAGTTGTCTTGAGAGGAAATTGCCATTCTCCCACCAACTCTGGCAACGACCTCTTCTGCTATATTAATTCCTATAGATGTGGTACTTGGTCCCAATGCAATAGTGGTATTTACCATAAACATCCCAAGGATGGTTTTTATCCCATCTTCTCCAAATGCAAGCATCCAATTGGCATTGCAATGCCATGTGGTATAATACCGCTGCTTAAAGCTTTTATTAAAAATAAAATGTTTAAACATTCAGCTCAATAATAAAAAAAAAAACAGTGTCTATTCTTAAAGGGTTACATTGGCAGAAAGAGACCCGGGTGCTCCTAAAAGGATAAACAGCTCTGCACACTTCTACATTTTGCCTTAGCATTGGTAGAAACTGATGTGCACCTTCTCCTGGTGTTTCTGGAGCCTGTTGCTGGACCAGGGGAGAAAGGTGCTCCAGAGGGAATACCCAAAACAAGCCACGTATGATAATGAGCAATGGGAAGGGAGCAGCATTCAGCTATAAACATGAAAGCCTTGATCTGATGGCTCAGGAATGCAGATGGATGATTTGCTCCTGCCATCACGTGCTCTGTTAAGCCCTAACAGCATGGTCAAAAATTCCCTGCGTTTACTCTACTTGCAATACCCAAATATGTTGCTTTTATGAAAAGATTCCAACTGATGCCCAGCTGCAATTGCACCTTTTGGCAGGGTTGCTGTGTGCCCGTCTGCCAGGGCTAGGCAGGTCCCAAAATGAGACGCCTCTTGAAAACCTAATATTTGAAAAGGGGTCCTCTTCAACTGCCCTGCGAAGCTCTGAGGTCAGGGGCCTGTCTTCCTTTTGCAGGAGTTTATGGGATGACTTATATCTACCACGGCGCTTTCCTGTGCCTACCACCAGGCCCTATCCATCAGTAATGACACCAGTTCTTTCAGGGAAAATACCAGACCTTGAACTTGGGACTCGGCAGGTGAAGGTGAAGTTTTAAAATGTAAAGCCCTGAGGTTCCGAATTCCATGGACAAAAATGGCCCGTCGCACAGGGAGCAGGGAATGGGTGTGTGGGCACTACAGTAAGTGCAGGTGCAAATCAGGCACCCGAATATGCCCAGGCCGGCAGTTCTGAAAATCTGGGCCTACAGTTTGTCAATAATTTATAAAAATTGTGCTGTACATTCACTGCTGTGGATTGCTGAATGACCACCCTGGCGGTGGGGGCCCTCTGTCTAGTGATGGGCCTAAGGCAGCGCAGATACCAGCAGGAGAAGTACGTACGTCCTGGTCCACTGGGACCTGGACTGAAACCTACCAACCCATTTCCCAGGGCGCATTTATTCACCGTCAGAGGGCAACGAGCTGTGCGCCTCCAGCCTGGATGGGATTTGAACTGGGAACCCAGAGGTGAAAGCTAATCGTAGCGTCTCAGTCTGGCCCAGTTCTGTTTCTGATCTCAAACACTTGGCTTCAAGAGCTTCTCAGCTCTTTACATCTCCAGTGAAAGGGGGAGGTGCTATCCTTGGCCTCATCACTCCCTTTATCAATCTGTGTTACTACGCCTACCCATGTGCAAAGGAAGACCAGCCAAAGGGTGACAGCAGAACCTAGCAAATGCCTTTCCTCTGAGTCCAAACTGAGCATCCCTTTATCCCATGCCATGAAGTCATCTAAGGGAAATGTTATACCCACTTCTCCATCACTGGTAAACCAGCAGCCACCACGGAGGTGGCAGCACTAGGTAGGCCAGGGAAATATTAGCCCAGGCCGGCAGACATGGAGCAGGGAGCTGGCGTAGTATCAAGTCTCTGTCTGCAGCAGCCCAGACTCTGTGGTGTGCGCCAAAGGCAAAGCCATCAAGGCAACCAAAACACATGACCAAAGCCAGTGACTTACAAGCACAGAGAAGGGACTATTCCCTGCTCCCCAGGACAGACGCTATCATTATCAGGGAGCAAGCGAGAAGTAATTCTTCTGCTCTACTCCGCGCTGATTAGGCCTCGGCTGGAGTATTGTGGCCAGTTCTGGGCACCACATTTCAGGAAGTATGTGGACAAATTGGAGAAAGTCCAGAGAAGAGCGACAAAAATGATTAAATGTGTAGAAAACATAGGCTATGAGGGAAGATTGAAAAAATTGGGCTTGTTTAGTCTGGAGAAGAGAAGACTGAGAGGGGACATGATAACAGTTTTCAAGTATATAAAAGGTTTTTACAAGGAGGAGGGAGGTTAGATTGTTCTCCTTTAACCTTTGAGGACAGGACAAGGATGCAATGGGCTTAAATTGCAGCAAGGGAGGTTTAGGTTGGACATTAGGAAAGATTTCCTGTCAGGGTGGTTAAGCACTGGAATAAATTGCCTAGGGAGGTGGTGGAATCTCCATCATTGGGGATTTTTAAGAGCAGGTTAGACTAACACCTGTCAGGGATGATCTAGATAATACTTAGTCCTGCCATGAGTGCAGGGGACTGGACTAGATGACCTCTCGAGGTCCCTTCCAGTCCTACGATTCTATGATTCTCCATTGGTCCAGGGGTTTCCAAGAGATGTTCAGGAGGGTTTAGATGTTTGCATTATAGTTCTTGGCTGTAGAAGGTAGACAAGGTGCTTTGCTGCTGGAGGGAACCATGCATGGAACCCCACCTTCGTCTCACCAGAGACTTGCTGTGCGGCATTGGTGACAGGCACAAGGGAAAGAACATCTACAGGGCTTCAGCACCAGAAACACAAGAGAGGCGGGATAGGAAAGGCGGATCCTGCAGAGTCTCGGAGCAATGTACAGCTGGGGGAGGATGTCTACCATGCAAACGAGCAGGGGTGCAACACCTCCACCCCCAACACTTCAGCATGTGAGGGCAACTGGGAACCACTGGTTTCAACAAAGTTGTTTTTTTGCTGGGACTGGGGAGGAACTCATATAAATCACTCTTGGGACACCTGCTCCCCCTTCAACCTCCTTCTGCAGAGGCTGCACCTGGGGATACCACTGGGCTCCTAATTAGGCTTGGTCCGGAGGGTTTCGTAGGTCTCCTGGTTCTGAGTGCTGAGCCCCTGTAAGGAAGAAGAGGAGACAGAAGTGGTGGTGGGGATTAGGATTTTGGTTCCAAATGGGACTCATGAAACAATTCAAATGAACTAAGCCTGGGGCTAGGGGAGTGAAATCTTTGGGAGAGATGGAGCTGGTGGCTGAGCTCCAAATCCAACTCCAGCACAGGGTGGGTTTTTTCTCCAGGTCAGACTAGAGCTGGAAAAGCCTGTCCAGGCCCCATGTCATCCATCCTCTCCCTGCCGTGCAGGAGTGTTCCCTGCTTTATGTGCCCAGAGCTCAGCCTCATCTGACAGCCCTTCACTTAGTCTAGGTAGAACATCAGCAGCTGTCTCGGCCATTCCCTGCAGGTCTCACGAGATGTTAACACACGTCTGAACCAGGTGCACAGAGCAGGGGCCAGTTTGTGACACTGCCCAGAAAAACCTCCTGCTCCTTATTCAATAGCCTAGAAGAACCTAGAAAAGGGCTCCCGGCTATAAGCAAAACAGCAGAGTCTGAGCCGATGTTTGCATTGCGGGACCCATCCCAAAAGGCCCAAAACACAGAGTTTTCATGCTGGTGAGAGGGACCAAATTGGCACCCCCGAGACTCGTGCCCTCTGGTCACCCACAAGGCAGCAGCAGCAGTATCTCCCCCTGGCAATGGCCCTGCCCTACAGGGGCACTATCGGGGAGCTCAGTCTTTGTGCTGAGCTCCAGCGAGGGGTCCAATTAGTGCCGACGGTGGTTTGGTGATGTGGATACCTGCCTAATAGGAAAGGGACTGAAAACAGTCCTTGCAGTGGCTGTTACCACAGTCATCAGATGGAGATGACTTTCAGGCAGACACCAGTGTTATTATTTAATAACATCGATTAATTAATTCAAAATACAGCTCTGCCATGTAGCCCCCGTATCACTTGCATCTTCTGGGCACCTTGGGAGCTGGTGAAAGGGACCAAGTCCCATGCAAATCATTGCACATGGCAGCAAACCAGGGTGGGGAGGTTTGGGTACTTACGGTATAGATCCCTTCTTCTTTCTGCTGCACAAAGAGAAAGAGAAAGAGAGAGACGTGAGACGGAACAAGAAGCAAAATACCAGAAGCAGCCCCTTCCTCCCCCCACACTGTGGGGGAGACGGGGCCTGTCCGCACCATCACCCAGCTCCGACCCTCAGCCCAAAGCTGGAACTCTTGGAAGCTTGAAAAATAAGTTAATTTTCTTTCTTTCTCTTTCTTTCTTTCAATGCAGCTGCCTCTGCACTTTGTGGTTTGGGCCGGATGCAGAAGTGGAAATTCTGAACTATCCTGGGCCTGCAGTTTTTTTCTTTCATCCCATTCCTTCCCCTTCTACCCCCTTCCACCCCCACCCCCCACAGAATTCTCCTCCTGTCTTGGTTTTTTTCACCTGTCGTTTGTTCCCCTGGCCCCCACTAGCCACACTGGACAGATGGAGTTCGCTCAGCCGCACTCAGCCATTCATGCTTCCAGGCCCCACTCCTCTTCGAATGAGCCTCTTTGCCAGGATCTCCATGACACGCCATGTCGTGTATTGAGGGGTTGCTCTCGCCACTGGTCGTGAAAGAGCGTATCGCCTCCCGGCTGTGCCTCCTGCCTCACAGCTCAAAATCACACCGGCATTGCAAGCTCCCGTCTGCGCCCCTCTGGCTGGCACCCCACGGCAGGGCAGCTGCCCTGCGTTCTCTGCTGTCTGAGCGTTGGGTGATTCTCTCCCAGCCCAGGAGGTCTGCACTATTTTTCCTCTGTCCTCCCGTGGCCTCACAGCTGCTCCCCACTTAGTACCAATATGCATCGCAGTCCTGTGCCCTTTGACCTCTTCCTCTGGACCATTATGGTATTAAATGGCACTGATCCCTGCCTCCTCCCCCAGCCCATTGCTTTTAATCATGTGCCTTTTTTGACCTCTTTAGCCAGTTTTCAGTCCATGTGACAGTGCCACCTCCATGCCAGTTTACCTGGCCTTTTCAAGGAAGATTTTGACAGAGGATGTGTCAAACACTGCACTGAAATTCAGCCTCTGCTGCATTCTCTTGACCCAGGAAATTCATACTTGCATGCAAAAGGCAATCAGCTTTGTCTGGCATGAAGTATTTGCTATAAACCCTCCACGCTGCCCAGTCCAAGAGGCCTCTCCATTTCCTTTGGTATGGGGTGCGCATGGTACTTGGTGGTTTATTCTCACATAGCTAACAGGGTGGCTGCTGCTGTGCGTGCTCTAGTCCAGCGCCTGCGCTATCTTCTTAGTGCAAACAGCCAGCACCAGCAGCTTCCCCAATCAGGCTGGGGCTCATTTTGCAGCCAGGGGCACCCAAGCCTCAGGATGTTTGGAATCACTTGGTGGCTTCTGCAAAAGCGTAGATTCTTCTCCGGGGGGATCGGAGTCCCAAATCTCTGGCCGGATTTCTCAGGAAACTTCCCAGGCTTCCAAAGAGAGGGAGACACCCCGAGCACAACCTGCCTCCGGACACGTCGGGGTGGCTGGTTCAAACCACATTCACTGAAGGTTTACAAACCATTTCCAGCCTGAGAATGGGGAATGCCTAGGCAGGCGGGCACCAGGCACCGTGAGCCGCGTTCACCCGCCCAAGGGGATGGAAATGAGGGTTTGCAAAATGCTCAAGGGTTTCTATTCCAGGCTCTATTTCACCTTGCTCAGGTGAGAGGAGGAGAGAAATATCCTACCTAGCCCATGCACCAGCCAGCACGGGACACTCCACAGCAACTCCTCCAGCGTTACTCCTGTCTTTTTATATGTGTGTGTGCGTGCATTTATCGCTGGTGAAAGATGCCAATGGGGCGGGGGCATAAACCCACTGAGGACAAATAGCCCCACCCCCCTCAAATGAGGGAGGGGCTACAGAGTGCAGAAGCCAAATGGGACAACAAATGAAAAAACAAGAATGGGCATGAAGGGAACAGGCTAAATCTCAGCAGGACTAGAACAGAGCCAGGACTCTCCCCTGGGACATGGCACTGGTAGGTCAGGCACAGACCTCAGAGGACTTTGCAAAGGTGGGTCAGTGCCATTATTCACACTCAGAGACAGGGAAACTGACTTGCCTGCAGATAATCACAGAATCTCAGGGTTGGAAGGGACCTCAGGAGGTCATGTAGTCCAACCCCCTGCTTAAAGCAGGAGCAATCCCCAGACAGACTTTTGCCCCCCTCAAGAATTGAACTCACAACCCTGGGTTTAGCAGGCCAATGCTCAAACCACTGAGCGATCCCTCCCCCCTGCAAACTGCAAATTAGTGGCAGAGCTGGGACTAGGATCTGGGTCCCTTGAGTGCTTCCCGCTGCCCCACACGGCCTCCCTGCACTGCAGCGTAAGGCCCCAAACATCAGCACAGAACAAACTCACCTCAATGTGCCCATACAAAATACCCCCCCCAGCAAAGCCCTTGGCCCCACTCCTCTAAGTGGACCCCCAGAGGAGAGCTGTGCTGTGCAGCACAACCAAAGCGGCACCGCAGATCTGGGCTCTGTTGGACCGAGGGTCAATGAGACACCGACGAAAGCAACAGCTACACCCACAAGGCCCTGGCAAAGGGGTAACCAACAGAAAGCAGAAAGGACGTACGCTATAGGCTGCGCTGGGGACGGCTTTTGATGCTTTTCGAACCTGGAGCTGAAAAAGGAAATGAAAAACATGAATTAAAGAACAAATAGCCCCTGAAACATTTTGGGGGCAGATTCTCAGCTGAGGGGAGGGGGTGGGAGGGACTTCTAATATCCAGCATTCTAGAGCAGCCCTGGGGCTGCACTAAACTGTAGCAGCTAAGTCTGGACCACATGCTATTATAGCCCTCTGCACTGGGACCGGTATGGTCCCCGTCACTGCCGTAGCTGAGCGTCTCCCAAGCCTGGCGGTGTTTTCCCTCACACAGCCCTGGGAGGCAGAGCAGGGCTATCCCCCACAGCGTATAGGGGCTCTGAGACTTGCCTCAGGGCACACCGGGTACATCCACACTGCAGCAGGGAGCGTGCATCCCAGCTCAGACTGCCAGACACGCACTAGCTCCACCCCAGCTAGTGTAGCCCCGGCAGCTGGAGCTCGCCACCCTAGTATGTACCCAGCGGCTCCCGGTGGGTTTGTACTCAGGCAGGCACAGGCCTGAGCTGCGGCCGTGCTACCCCTGGCTACATGGCCATTTCCACACCTGTCAGCCTGCGCTCCTGGCCCTGGCGTAGATGCACTTATGGCAGAGCCTGGAATTGGCTCCTGGTCTCCCCCCGAGAGCCTGAAGGGCCACCCTTCTTTCTGGAAGGGAGGGCTGATGCTCCCCTGTGCCATCTGGGTATTGCTGGAGTGTCTCATATGCCAGTCACCCCCCATGTCTGCCCCTCCCACCTCTTCTCCGCCCCCTGTGCCAGCTGGGAGCTCCTCTGGAATAACCCCAGCAGGGAGGCCAAGGGGAGCAGAGCAGTGCTGAGAGCTGGCCTTTCTCATCTCTTTTTACTACGATTTCATTTTCTCCAAAAGGTAAATTTGCTGCTCCGAAAAACAAGAGCCCAGCAATGCTGGCTGGTGCGATACGGGCTGGGCCAGCTTCCCCCACGGCTCTGCCAGTGCACCTCGGTCTGGATCTGCCGCTCCCCCTGCAGCACCGCTCTGCTGAGGCTCCGCAAGCTTCGCCCGGCAGGGGCCCTTGTCCCCTGAACAATTACGAACCACTGAGGAGATGGAGCCTCCCAACCCCTTGGTGTTTCTGGAGTGGAAGGGCTGGCATAGTAACCCTCTGCTTCACATTGGGGGTCACCTAAAGAGTGGCGAGAACGGCCAGGCCCCTGGAGACTCACCTTCAGGCGGCAGTAGAGCACTGTGAGGATGATGCCGTAGGTGAACAAGACGGCGTCCAGGACATAGCACAGCTCGGGTTCGGCCAGCGCCTCTGCAGGGAGGAGAGGTGTCATTAGCGTTCTGGTGAGGGGGAGAGGGAATGCAGCTTCCTGCTGCTGCGCGGGGGTGTTGCACCGCCATCGTCCCGCCAAGCCCAGCAGGAACAGGCATTCCAGGGCATAGAATGAGTCACGCAAGCCTGGCCTTTGCTGGAGAGTAGAGCAGCTGCCCAACTCCAGGATTTGCAGGCTGGAGCATCGGTGTAGGACTAGGCTCTCGCACCGCTCACATCAGGATGAGAAGGCAGCTTGCTTTCAAGGCAGGAAACCTGGGACCTCTGCTGAGGCTTCCTGCTGGGTCAGGGACTGAGCCGTCACATCCAAGCAGGATTTTTCTGTACCCCAGCCTCACCAGAAATGCAGACCCTCAAGGTGGGAAAGGCCATTCCCAGCAGCTAGCCACTTCTGCCTCCCATCCCGGCCACTGGAGCCCGCTCCTCATTTGGCTAGCCCAGTTTTGAATGTCCCAAGTGATGGGACTTCCACCACTTCCCTGGAGAGGCTCTTCTCCCCCGGCTGATACACCCTTCACTCAGGGTCGAATTTCCTCATGCTCCCCCCTCAGTCACCCTTCAGAGCTCCTCCCCTCCTCAAACACCTGAAGACAAGTATCTGTCCCGCCCTCCCAGCCACAACCCGAGGTATCCCTGAGCGAAGCGAGACATTGTCAGTTCCTTCACTCGCCCTCCAGCCCCTGAATAACTGTCACTTTTCTCAGAATTCCCTCCAGTTTGGCTGCATCTTCCTTGCACTGAGGTCTCCACACCACATTCTACATGTGATCACACCAGAACTAGATAGATAGATAGATAGATAGATAGATAGATAGATAGATAGATAGATAGATAGATAGATAGATGGATGGGGTGGATGGGGAGAGAGAGAGAGAGAGGTGGATGGAGATAGATCAATAGACACAGACAGACAGATAGCCCTGGTTGTGACGCAGTGCCTTTGCTGATGCAGCTCAGTATACCCCTGTGCACATCTTTGCAATCCACACCCGTCACTCCTGGTTCTCATTACCAGACTGCCCTGAGCCCCTCACTTAAACCAGGGTGGACAACGTAGCCCATGGGGAACCATCCCACACTGGCCCCTTGAGGAAGGACTGGACGATCTAATGGGACTCTGTGGATTCACACCCATTAGACCAAACAGCTGGCGCAGACTAAATCATATCCCTGCAGCCAAAGGAGCGGCTCAAGTTTGTTGCTAACTAATGAAATTCCCCATTGGCCAGTGACAGACCTGGCACCCCTTCCGGACCACGTTAGGCCCTACCAATACCAGGGCTGATGTCCTGGCCCCATTGAAGTCAGTGAGAGTTTGGCCATTAACTTCAGTGGAGCCAGGATTGCACTTCAGATGTTCATGGCTCAACCAACCAGAGGGTGACTCAGAGCTCGTTGTGGGTCTATCGTGTTGTTGGGAGGAACCTGGCGGCTCTGGCTTTGTTACTAGAAATGGCTAAAGAACATGGCTCCAGACTAACAAGTTTGGAGTTATTTTAAAGTGACCCTGGGAAGGGTAACAGTCTCCAAATCTGGCCCTACACGTCCTCTAAAAATACATGTTTACTTGCACAGTAGCCTCCTAGCAGAGTCAAAGAGTTTCACTGGGTTTGAATAGAGATGGGATGACGTTTTAGCCAGCAGGGACATTCTAGTTATACTAGCTAAAATAAGGACAATCAGATCTCATGCTTCAGGGCATTGTGCCTCACTGGTCAGGAAGGAAGTGGGCTTTCTCTTTCCTCAAAGATCAGGTTCTGTCCTCTGCTGGAGGCAGAATCGTGGGTTGGATGGACAGGTGCTTTGATGCACTGTTTCCAGCCCTCTGTTCCTAACAGCAATGATATTATTACCCTCTGCCCGCCTAGCGACCAACCCTCTAGTGATGTGAGATCTCCAGTTGTCTCACCCTCTGCCCAGGACACTGGATCTCCTGTGCTCTGGATGTGATTTGCACCTGACACAAGGAGCTAAAAGGTGCGGGAACCTCAGACCTTCCCATTAATGACACAAGGAGCTTGGAATTTTGTCCTGTTTCCTTTCATAGAAGGGACATGAGTCCAGGGCACAGTGGGGAACGCAGCGTGCTGGAAGCTGGCTGAGCTCAGGGCAATGCATTGGCCCCTCAGGCCTTAAGGCCTCTGGGAGCCTTCAGAGAAGATACTCTACAAATAAACCACAGAGGAAGGGCTCATGAGACCTAGTTAGGGCCCTTCGTTTTCAGTTTTTATTTTGTTTAATTTTTCCCAGGAATGTATCAGTGTTTATTACCACAACAACAAAAACAGCTGGAAATCAGTGCAACAAGCTATTAATAATATTTCTGGGTAAATATCGGGGTTTATTTTGGCGGATGGAAGGGCACGGGGGAAAAGCATTCTGTAGATTAACTCTTTGATTAGTGGAATTCAGTGTGGTTTGCTGCAGAACTAAAATAGAATTCAAAACACAATGCTAACAGCTTGAAACGTGTCCGTGGTGGGTGTGAGATGCATCGGTATGTTCAGATGCACACGCACTTCAGAGCACTACTTTATGCACTACAGGATGCAGCACGGCCTAGTGGTTAGAGAGTGACTGGGAATCAGGAAACTGAATCCCCCACCTATAGCAGTTGCTCAGAGATCTAAGAGCTGAATGCACTATCAGCCCTTTGCATGTGCCTAGCAAACATATCAGCGAAACCTCCCAGTACCCACTAGGCAAGTCAGACTCATTATGGTTGTGCTAAGGCTCAGAGGGGGAAGTGACATCCCCATGGTCATTAGCCAGCCAGCGGAGAGCAGACCAGAACCCAGGCGTCCTGTCTCCCAGTGCACTGATGAGATCCTGGGGGCAGTCGGCTGCTATTTTTGCATGTTGGGGTGGGCAGGGACTCAGGGCACAATGTTGGTCATGCAGGGCTCCCTGGTGAAATCAGCCTGGCCTTCCCAGAGAAATACAGTCAGAAAAGAGAGGGAGTGGGGGAGGTCAGAGCTTATGGGGTACGGGAGGCACCATATGGCCAGGGCAGAGAGACTCCCTGTGTTCCGGGAGCACCTCGTATCTGGACACAACCCCCCAAATCCCAATGGCTCTGGCAGCGTCAGTGGAGGGGGCCCACGCTGTACCTCCCCGCACTGCCTGCCCCTCGGATCACAGGTTCGTTTCAAGTCTCGGAAGCCCTAATGGGGCTGGAGTCTGGTCACTCCGGGCCCGTCCACTCCCCAGCATGCTCGTCCTTCCAGCCGGAGCCCAGCTCTGGGGAGGGGGTGTTGCGGGGGAAGGGCCTAATATGGCCGCAGCAGAGCCCAACCCAGGCACAGCAGCACCCGGCGGTTCAGACACGTGTTGTGTGAGGTGCCCGACACAGACACAGGCACCCCGGCCCTGCCACTGTGAAACCAGCTGCACGGAAAGGAAGTCCTGCCGCCTCGGTCTCACGGGGGGCTCCGATACGGAGATGAGTAGCCCCTCCCCCCTGGGCCCCCTACTCCCCTCCAGTCCCCCGAAACCACCCAGGAGAGTCCTCTCGCAGCTCAACGCCAGAAATGGAAACCACGTCCGTGGCAGAAACTTGTCTCAAGCGCTTTAGCCAACCGGCTGGAGCATCATGAAACCACAAGCAGCAGTGGCGGCCGGGGTGTTGTCTGTGCGATCGCACTTGAGGCACTGAGCAGTAACAGGCCTCGCTGACAAACGTCTAAATCCTCCGATCCTCTGCCCTTCCCCGGGGAGGCGAGCACGCAGGGCCACTGCCAGGGCTGTGTATCCCACGGGCTGGTACAGGACTGCAGCGGCTTTCCCCAGCACGGGCCCTGCAGGAAATCCCGGGTCCCCCAGTCTCTTCCCCACAGCAAGAGCAGGGCCCTAGCGAGGAACATGCTCAAATCAGTGGGGGCTGGGGCGCCAAGTGCGGGGACTTTACACTGCGGTGAAGGCAGCTAGTATTGATGGTTAATTAGCTCCTGCACCGGTTCACCAGCGTCTGCTCGGCACTACTCATAAAGCAGCGTTTAACTCACACAGGTCTCCCTTTGCCTGTCTCTGGCGGGGCTCAAAGCACGGTACAAACATTCTATCTGTCCATCTAACCAGCTACCCCCTCCATCCCCCATCTAATCTATCCCCTAGCCAGCTACCCCCTCCATCCCCCATCTAATCTATCCCCTAGCCAGCTACCCCCTCCAGCCCCCTATCTAATCTATCCCCTAGCCAGCTACCCCCTCCAGCCCCCTATCTAATCTATCCCCTAGCCAGCTACCCCCTCCAGCCCCCATCTAATCTATCCCCTAACCAGCTACCCCCTCCAGCCCCCTATCTAATCTATCCCCTAGCCAGCTACCCCCTCCATCCCCCATCTAATCTATCCCCTAGCCAGCTACCCCCTCCAGCCCCCTATCTAATCTATCCCCTAGCCAGCTACCCCCTCCATCCCCCATCTAATCTATCCCCTAGCCAGCTACCCCCTCCATCCCCCATCTAATCTATCCCCTAGCCATCGACCCCCTCCCGGGCCCTATCTAATCTATCCCCTAGCCAGCTACCCCCTCCAGCCCCCTATCTAATCTATCCCCTAGCCAGCTACCCCCTCCAGCCCCCATCTAATCTATCCCCTAACCAGCTACCCCCTCCAGCCCCCTATCTAATCTATCCCCTAGCCAGCTACCCCCTCCATCCCCCATCTAATCTATCCCCTAGCCAGCTACCCCCTCCATCCCCCATCTAATCTATCCCCTAACCAGCTACCCCCTCCAGCCCCCTATCTAATCTATCCCCTAACCAGCTACCCCCTCCAGCCCCGATCTAATCTATCCCCTAGCCAGCTACCCCCTCCATCCCCCATCTAATCTATCCCCTATCCAGCTACCCCCTCCAGCCCCTATCTAATCTATCCCCTAGCCAGCTACCCCCTCCAGCCCCTATCTAATCTATCCCCTAGCCAGCTACCCCCTCCAGCCCCCATCTAATCTATCCCCTAGCCAGCTACCCCCTCCATCCCCTATCTAATCTATCCCCTAGCCAGCTACCCCCTCCAGCCCCCATCTAATCTATCCCCTAGCCAGCTACCCCCTCCAGCCCCCATCTAATCTATCCCCTAGCCAGCTACCCCCTCCAGCCCCCATCTAATCTATCCCCTAGCCAGCTACCCCCTCCATCCTCATATAATCTATCCCCTAGCCAGCTACCCCCTCCATCCCCATCTAATCTATCCCCTAGCCAGCTACCCCTTCCACCCCCGTATCTAAACTTTTCCCTAGCCAGCTACCACCTCCAGCCCCCTATCTAATCTATCCCCTAGCCAGCTACCCCCTCCAGCCTCCTGTCTAATCTATCCCCATCAGCACACACCCCTGTATCTTATCTACCTCTGTCTCCTAGGGTTTGTTCTGCTGCCCATCACCATGGTATCCGGGCACGGTCCATGTCCTATCACTAGCTGTAGCAAAGTCTCTGGCTCTGCTGGAAGGATGCATGTGCTGCTGGAGGGAGGCTTTGGTTAGTTACTCTGGGGGGCTTTGTGCTTTGATGCGGGGGCTGGGTTTTAGGGCGACAGGTAGCTGGGGTGTCAGGGTGCGAGTGCTTTTCCAGCTTTGGTGGAAGGGCTTTCTCGAAGAGGAAGGTTTTACAACGTTCCCTAGAGATGCTCAAACTCTAGATTAACCCGATCTCTTTGCTCCACAGCTGGATCTCCTCAACCGAGCGCGCGCTGCCCCAGCTCTCACACGCTTTGTGAGCTGCGCTGCCCCAGACACTAACAAGGGTTATTTATTAGCTGCATTTCGGCAGTGCCTGAAAGCCCCAGGCAGGATTGGACCCAGTTGTACTGGGCACTGCACACACCCATCCAGCAGTGCGCTCGGCCCTGCTGCAGAGTGCTCGGGCTAACGCTGCACAACCAACACGGAAAGGGTAGAGGAGGTGAAGCAATGAGCTTCCAGATGCTGGAGAAACCAGGGGCCATGCTGGAGAAGTTTGCTTCGGCGCCTGGGCACGTGGGACACTCTGCAGAGGGAATAATGTGGGGCTAGGAAGGGAAGAGTGAGAATGGAGAGGTAGATTGGGGCTGAGGATCTGACTCGTGCTCCTCTGTTTCCTGGGGCGGGCAGTCCTACCTCCGGGTGTGCCTGGTGGGGGTGAGGGGCTACCCAGAGCACTGGGTCACCAGAACGGACCTGTAGGGGAACCGAGGGACAGCACAGCTGTGTGCCTCGGCCCTGACCCCACAGAAAGCTCTGTGCACCCTGGGGTGCTCCCTGCAGGGCCAGGGCCTTGGATGCTCCCTGCTTTACACCAAAGCCTGGCTGGTTTCCTCTCCGCACAGGGCCATGGTGTGATCATCCCCAGCGCTGCCCGTGCCCACTAGCCCCCTGCTCCCCGGCCTGCCCACCCGGGGGCAAGTGCCTCACTTGGCCCCAGCCGCCTGCTCTTGAATCTCCCACTGCTCAGGCCCAGATTACGGAATTTGAGGGCCTTGTGGACTATGGAAATTGGACCTCTACCTTCCTTAAAGCACCCCCCATATGTACTCCAACCCAAACAGCCCCCCAAATGCCCCTTCCTTCCCACCCCCATGAACCCCTCCCCACACAGACCCCAATGTCCCTCCCAATCCCACCCGCAAACAGCCCAAGTGCCCCTCCTACCGTAAATGGGCCCCCAAGTGCCCCTCCCATCCCATATACACCCTCAACAACACTGCACCAGCCCCCACTTATCCTGACAGTTTCCACACACACCCCCACAGCCCTGACATACATCCCACTCCCCACAGCCCCCAGCACCTCAGCCCCACTGGACACCACCCCCACATCCCCCATATCTCGACCCCCCCAATTCACTCCACTGCCCCCAACTCACCCCATTGCTTCAATATCCCCATTACGCCCCCAACCCCCACAACGAATTCCACCACCCTCAACATTCCCCAGTCACCCTCAACCCCACCCCCCACCACCTCCCACCACTCCCCACTCCCCCATAGCCCACCCCAGTTCCTCCTGCACCAACCCTGGGACCATTCTGGCCACTCATTGGTGCCCCCTAGGCTCAGCGCTCCGCTACCATCAGGGCAAAGCTGGCTCCCCCCAATCCTGACCCCCGCCCAGCTCTGCTCACTCCCATCACCCACCCTGCACTCACATCGCTCGGGTTTGGCCCAGCTGCCCCTCTGCCAGGACAGGGGGCGGCCGGGCCACATTTGAGCAAGTGGCGTTGCAACCTGGCGCATGAGGCTGAGGCCTGGAAGCACAGTTGCTCCTTATGACAGTCTGTAATCTTGTGTTCATCCTTTTTACAGAACTATGATAAATTGTTTACAAACTATGCCTTGGGACGTGTCCTTAGAAAACTCATACTTCGCTGACCATTATTGTCCTGGTAACATATGTGTGGCAACATTGTATGTAAAGTTATAAGATTCTCCTGTATGATGTTGCTAAGGCATATTTCAAGTCTGGGGAAGCAGCCCAAACTACTTCCTGAGGCTTTGTCTACACTAGCACTTTTGTCAACAAAACTTTCGTCAGCCAGGGGTTTGAAAAAAAACATCCCCCCGACCAACATAAGTTTCACTGGCAAAAGTGTCAGTGTGGACAGCACTATGACGGCTTTTCTGCTGACATAGCTAATGCCCATCAATGCTGGGCTGGCCTGCGGTTGCTGTTTCATCCCAATGAGTGTTCTGTGTGGGGGAGGCGCTAGAGCGGTTACACGGGAGACCTGACAGTGGCACAGCTGTAGGAGTACGCTGGCCACTGTAAGGTCCGTAGTGTAGACATAGCCTCAGAGACAAACAACTTGGCAATCTTGGCAAGGGGGAAGCGGTGGGGGGATACTGTGTAGATAAACTGGCTGTCATCTGAACCCCATATGAAGAGCAGATTAGCAGCTGAAAGGAGTCCCAGAAAAGAGGAAGAACAGATATAAAAATGAGGAACAGACACCCCAACTGATCTCTCCCTTCATCTCTACTCACGGCATCAACAAGATTTGAAAGACAAAGAAAGCATTGTTGAAATGGGGGAGGGATCCTGGCTGGGGGGGAATCCAGCCAGACTGCTGTGAGCACATGGTGAAAGAAATCTTTGCTTTGAATTCCCTTAACTTGTTAAGTTAGGTATTAGTTTGTGTTTTACCTTTTATTTCTTTGTAACCAATTCTGACTTTTATGGCTCATTACTTGTAATCACATAAAATCCATCTTTCTGCAGTTAATAAACTTGTTTTATTGTTTTATCTAAACCAGTGTGTGCTTGGATCGAAGTGTTCGGGAAACTTCATTTGAGATAACAGGGCCTGTGCATATCATTTTCTATCGATGAAATGATGGACTTTCTAGGAACTTGTATCATCCAGAAGGAAAGAGCTGAACAGTGTAAGATGCACATTTCCGGGGATACGTCTGGGACTGGGAAGTTGCTAGTGTCACGCTGCAATAGAAATCAGGAGTGGCTGGCTAGAGGCACTCATGTAACTCTGCTGGGGGTAACGTACATGCTAGAGGCTGCGTGTGAGCAAGGCCAGGAGTGGCTGCTCTCACAGCAAAGCAGTGTAAAAGGCACTCGCCGTTGGAGAATTGAGAGGACACCGCTGTTTAGCGATCCAGATTGTACCTGAGGAAAGTCACACTTCTGGTTTCAGGTCCAGGCCCCAGCTGCATCGCTCACCCCACCTCTGCAGCCTTTCCTGGTGGGGCACTGGCCAGAACTGGCCCTGCTGAAGTCAGTGGGAGGTTAGCCCCGGAGCAGGGTCTGTATTAGGGACAATGCTGCGTACGAAGGATTTCAGCACTTCCTGTCGCTGTTTGAGGATGCTCAGAGCTTTATCTGCTGGCTCTGAAATGTAACCAGAACTGGCTCCCCAGGGCCAGGGGCCCTTTCTCTTTGATCTGTCTGCCAACATTCAGGCAGGTGAACTTTTGTGCCAGGGCAGGGACCCTGTGATGCTGCTTGGGCAGCCGCCTTGGGACGCTGGGGGTGCTAGGGAGGGACTGTGTGGGGGGAGGGAGGTATCATTGCAAAGAGGAGCAGCAGAGAGTGAACGGGCGGCAGTGCCAGCAGGTTACACCACGGGCTGCACTTCAGTTACATGCTGCTGCCTGGAAGTCTCCCTGAATTCCCAGGTAATGCGGCAGGGAACAAACACTTAGTGCCAGCCCCCAGGGAGCCACCTGGGACGGTGCCTCCACCACGAGCACCTGGGCACCTCTGGTCACTTGTCAACCTACACGGGGTGGCAGCAGCAGCCCATGAAGAAGCGGGGCCAGAGCCGGCAAGCGGGCGGGAGCATGGCTGGGCAGCGCTGGGCAGGGGAGCAGCTCTGTGAGAGGAGAGGCAGGCCCCACCCTGGAGTAGGATCAGCCACCTGAGCAAGTGGGGAGAGGCAGCTCCCGAGGCCACGTGGGAGACACAGGTGCTGGGCTGGCCTGCGGTTGCTGTTGCGGTTGCTGTTCTGGGGGACGGGGGGAGGCGCTCCTCTGCTCCCTCCCATGCAGCCAGCCCCGGGGCACTGACTGCCTTGGGCTGGTTACCTCAAGTCACCGGGAGGGAACCCGTCTGCTTTGCAGCAATAAGCCAGGAACAGCTGCTTCCTGTCAGTGATGGGGTGCGGGGGGGGATCGGTGGCACATTCAGCACAGAGTGCGTCACCTACTGCTGCAGGGAGCTGTCGGGATGGTGTCATCAGACTCAGAGGCCACCTTACAGCGCATTGCTGGGAAATGGGAAAGAAATCTGCCGGCTTTTCCCCCAGATCCTGGCCCACAAGCAGCTTTGGGGCCTTGCACAAAGGAACCTCTGCAGAGGTGGGTCTGGGACACACCTTCGCCCAGCGTGGTCACCATTGCAGAAGGGCCTGAGTCTCACTGAAAGTCCCAGGGAAAGTCAATAGACCAGCTAAGGGATGCAGGCACCTTTGAAAATGTTACGGGGTGTCCTTGCATCTTCCCCAGGCAGGATCCTGACACACTGCTTGTGTGTGTGCACATGTGAGTGTGTGTGTGCACATGTGTGCGTGTGAGTGGGGGTGGGGGTGAGTGTGCACACACAGGTACGTGTCGTTGACTAATATACGCTGGGCTGGCAGATATCTATCCATATATCTCACATTACCAATAGTGTATAATCCACACCATATGGCAATCAGTGGGTATTAAGCACATAATTGTGATATAACACAAGTTATATCACTTAAATTGGCCTCTGCGTTTTATATACCCCTGCTCACGTGTGCTACGTGTCCCTTAACCTCTTGCAATCACTGAAGTAAGTGCTGGCCTAAGTCCACAGGGAAGCTGTCAAGCCCAGGACGGAGGAGTTACCATAGCAACAGGCATGCAGTGGAAGGTCCCAAAGGAAGAGGCCAAGACATGACTGTTCTCCCAGGTACAGACCATGGGGTCCCTGGAGCTCAGAGCAAAGACCGGGGGACACCATGGTGCCACAAAAGGAAGGAAGCCAACTGGTTAAATCGAGTTTCAGACAACGCACATAGGCCCTGTTACCAGTGGCTGATTAACACACGGCCTCCGGGGGCCTGTGCCCAGGGGCCCCTGTCAAATTGGGGGCACCAGACTCCAGCTGCAGGACTTTGGGCTCGGACCCCCTGGCCCCTGTTGCCTCCTCTGACCCCAGGCTTCAGCCATGTGCCCCAGCCACAGGGCTTGGGCTGGGGCCCGGGATCTGGCCATGGGGCTTCAGGCTTTCGGGCTCCCACCCCTGGCCATGTGGCAGTGGGGGCCAGCCTCAGGCTCCCCTTCCCATCTCCCCTAGCCCCTGCTGCCACCTCCGTACCCACATCACCCCCCCTCCATCCCCACCGGCCCCCACTGCCTCCCCTGGCCCCCTATCCATCCACCATCGCCTCTGGCTCCCACTGCCTCCCTACCAACCTCCCCATCCAGAGATTAATTTGTCCCCAGGCTTGCCGGGGCTGAGTAAGTCTGCTGTGAAAAGTGATATTTGTATGTTTGTTATTGTCACTTTTTCACAGCAGACGTAGTAGCTACCTGGGAGGCTGTGAAAACAGGTATTAACATACAAGTATCACTTTTCACAGCAGCAGACTAAGCAAGTCTAAAAAAGAAAAGCAACCAGAAAAGCAAGAGAAACAACAGCAAAAAAGACAAGAATGTGCAAAGCAACTAATTTGTGTTACTATTCTGGTTGGGTCCAGTAAAGAATGGAGACAACTGTATATTGTTTTGATTCCTGCAAAACCCTACATAAATAAGTCCCATGATTTAGACACGTATATGTGCATATTTATTTATTTTCCCTAAAGTGAATTAAGTATTTTAGGAAAAAGCATCAGAGCAGCCAGCAAGAGTTGCCCCCACTGGTGAGAGGCTCCCCCCGTGTAATGGTCAAGTTTAAGAAAATGTGAGAGATGAACAGGGCCTCCCAGAGGATTCAGGGGGCCTGGGGTCTTCAGCGGCAGGGGGGCCCCCCCTTCAGCGGTAATTCGGCAGCGGGGGGTCCTTCCACTCCGGGACCCGCTGCCAAAGTGCCACCGAAGACCCGGCACTTTGGTGGCGGGTCCCGCTTTGGCGGTAATTCGGCGGCAGGGGGTCCTTCCACCCCGGGGCAGAAGGACCCCCCGCCGCCGAATTGCCACCGAAGACCCGGAGCGGAAGAAGCTCTGGGGGCCCTGGCCCCACAAGAGTTTTCTGGGGCCCCCGAAGCGAGTGAAGAACCCCGCTCCAGGGCCCCCGAAAAACTCTCATGGAGGCCCCTGCAACGCCCAGGGCCTGGGGCAAATTGCCACACTTGCCCCCCCCCCTCTGGGCGGCGCTGGAGATGAAAGAACCACTTGGCCGGTGAACAACTGATTCTTGTAACATTCTGTTGTCCAGATTAGCAGGGAACCCCTTTGTGTTCTGGTCTGGATAATATCTAGCCAGATTCATTTTCTATGTGGAAAAATTGAGCAGTTAATTTAGACATAACGAACTAGGGTCTGATTTGCTTCATTATTAACGCAGTGTGTAAACACTGAATGGAGTCTTTGTGTTAATGCATTTTGATACATTCGTGATTTTAATGGGGCATGGGGGGGGCAAATGTTCTTTGGGCCCGGGGCCCCGGTAAATCTTAATCCACCGCTGTCTGCTACTGGTAAAGAGGTAGGACATAACATGATGGCATTAGGGTGTAACTTGGGGCGCCACCTTCTGGGTACAGGGAATGTAACGACACTGCCCGAGACGGCTTCCCAGAGGCTGCGATCGGAGTGAACTTTTTTCCAGTGCTATATTATTATTGGCTCATAGTAGTAAACCTGAGTCACGTTATTATTTGGTCTCTTGAACATATTTAGTAACAAGCCAAAGGGTGGGCAAGCAACTGACTATACAAATTATCAACAGTGTGTGTATAAGTGTGCGTGTGTGCACACAGGTGTGGGTGTATGTGCATGCACACAGGTATGTCTGTATGCGTGCACAGGGATGTGTCTGCATGCATGCAGGTCTACATGAACACAGGTACATGTGTATGTGTGGGGGGGTGTATGTGCATTGCAGGTGTGTGTGTGTGTATGGGTGTGTGCGCATGCATGCACACAAATATGTGTGTATGGGTGTGTGTATGTGTGCATGCAGGTATGTGTGCATGCACTAAGGTATTTGAGTGTGTGCATGCAGGTATGTTTGTGTGGGTGGGTGTGCACATGCACGTACATGTGCATATACGGATGGGGGTGTGCACGGGTGTGTGTGTGTGCATGCTGTCACACAGGTATGTGTGTATATCTGTGTGCACACACGTGTGTGCGCTTGTGCATGAAATCATCACTTCATAACCCCTGTGCACTGCCCAGACAGTGATCCCTCCAGTCCACCCAAACGAGCCATATGCATTTCTGTCTTTGCTGTCAGACCACTCGCTCTCTCACACACGCACTCTCGCTCACTCTTGCTCTCTCGCACATGCACTCTCACTCGCACACGGACTCGCGCTCAGTCTCGCTCTCTTGCACGTGCACTCTTGCTCGCTCTGGCTCTCTCGCACATGCACTCTCACTCTCTCGCACACGGACTTGCGCTCAGTCTTGCTCTCTTGCTCACTCTCGCTCGCTCTGGCTCTCGCGCTCTGGTTTTGGGCTCTCAGTCGGGTCAGGTTTGTCGCTGATATAATCCAGACTCCAGGAAACACAGGAGCTCAGCAGCAGGCCGGGTACGACAAAGGGAGTCGGCCTGAACATCAGCCAAACACAGCACGGGTGCTTGGCAGAAATCGCATACAAGGGAAAGCCCAGCAGCTCAGCTCCGGTGCTCTGCTCGTACAGCAGGGGCAGAGACAGGCTGCAGCATCCTCCTCATTCCACGTACGGGGGGGTTCCCCCACCCCTCCCTGCAGAGAGGTGCCTACTACAATACCTCATTGCCAAAGCAGTAAGGAAAGGGGGTGTCAGGGTGTCTAGTGCAGGGGTTCTCAACCTTTTGCTTTCTGAGCTCCCCCCCTGCCACATGCTATAAAAACTCCACAGCCCACCTGCCTGTGCCATAGTAACTGGTCTTCTGCATTTAAAAACCAGGGCCGGCGTTAGGGGGTAGCAAGCAGGGCAACTGCCTGGGGCCTCATGCCACAGGGGCTCCCACGAAGCTATATTGCTCAGGCTTCAGCCTCAGCCCAGAGTGGTGGGGCTCAGAACCCTGGACTTCAGCCCCATGTGGTGGGGCTTCGGCTTTCTACCCTGAGTCTAATGCAGGCCCTGCTTGGCGCCCCCCCGAAACCTGCTCGCAGCCCAGACCTTTGGTTGAGAACCACTGGTCTAGTGGTTGGAACGTGGGAGGAGCCATCAGCGGACGTAGATTCTATTTCTGGCTCTGGCCCTGCTTTGTGCCTCAGTTTCCCCATCTGTAGATTAGTGCTACTAACACCGAGCCCCTTCCCCAGGGGTTCAGTTTGTTATTGTGTCAAAGCTGCACAGAGTCCTGCAGGCAGGAGGTACCGCAGAAGGGCACAAGGTGGGGAAGCTACCCAGTGCCTTCCTTTGGGTATTAAAGACCATCTTTGCTAGGAGCTCTGTAATCCCTGCCAGTCAGCCCAGAAGGGGTTGGAGGCGGCACTCCCCCTGCCCCCGGCCTGAGGGCTGTGCCAGCAGCGGGTGAGGCGGCGTGATCAGGGCACCCTGGCTCTCCACTCCCCACACATAAGTGCAGAACCCTGGCAAGGAAAGGGCACCTTGCGCCTTGAAGGGCTTTGCTGGAGCACTCGGAGGAACGTGTCAGCCCAGCGCTGCTCAGTGCCAGATACGATGTGCAGGCCCTCACGCAGGGGCTGTAACGGCTCTAGTCATAACAGTGAGACTCCACCCTTTAGCAAAGGCTTTTCCTGGCCATCACTGGCTGAGCCGCCTCCCTCCTGCCGCTGGGCTGCCTGGCACGGGCAGGGGACTGACTGGCAGGGAGGGAGGAGACTCGAGATAGCGGCAGAGCTAGGAACACAGGCCACGATCCACCCACTAGAGTCCGGCACCTTTTGGCCCTTGAGGGCCTTTTCTCCCCCATTCCTCAGTGAGGGCAGGGCTGAGACACCCCCCGCCCCCGGCTTGGGCTATCAAGCCCTCTCCTCTAAACCCCAAGCTGTTTTCATTCGCTCCCCTTGCCAGGCCTTAGCCAGCACGTATCCCCCCACTCCGTCACTGCTGGGGCTTGTCGCGCTGGACAGGACGCAGCAGTGGGTGTGATGTGGGCGGCCGGGGGAGTGCAAGGAACTCACTGTGCTGCTCGTGGCTACAGCAGTGCAGGCCCCAGCAGCTTCTGCCATGGGGGCAGCCCCGGAATTTGGGGGTTGAACCAACCCAGTCTGCAAGTTTCCCCTGGTTTGGGATGTTGGGACCCGTTGAAATCAGACACCAGCCAGGCTGGCCGGGCTGTGCTGCCACCCAGTCGAGGCTCCTTGGTGCACGTCACAGTCTCTTGGGCAGAGTTGTGGGGAGATGGGCCCCACAGCCCACCTGGTCCCTGCGGTTAAGCCTGAGCTCGTCCCTGGGATTGTCTATTTCTCCCGTTATCCTGGCCAAACTGATAAAGCAGCTACCAGTGGGCACATGAGGGCAGCTGCACTGCAGAGAAGCCCACTGGAGCACACAGCACCTTTCCATGGCGGTGTATCCATAGGCAGGGAGGCCCTGGGCCCCACCCGGGCAGACCCCTCAGTGCTGCTGCAAACAGCTTCCCCAGATACCCTAGGAGATTACGAATCCCATAACCACCCTGTCCTCAGTCTCACCCCAGGGGCTCAGTCTGTCTTTCTGCCTCCCTCACAACACACCTAGGAAGGAAGGAACCATCCCCATTTTACTGATGGGAAACTGAGGCCCAGAGAGACCAGGCAGTGCAGGGAGTCTGTGGCCAAACTGAGAATTAAACCCAGGACTCCCAAGTCTTACTCCAGCCTTCCTCCCAGGAACTGTGGCTGCCAGCTCCTGCTGAGGTCCGCAGCTGAGCGCCCAGGGCTCACAGCCACCCTCTGGCACAGCGACTGCAGGGCCTGATGTGTGACAAGAACCAGACTTGGCCACGACCCAGGACTTTGGAAACGCTGGATCTCAAAGAGGCCTGAACAGAGGGCCCGACCCTGCAGGGCTCTGTGTGCCCCACAGGATCAGATCCCCAGGTCACACACTGGGGACGCTGGTTTGAAGGACTCTAGCTGGGAACCCAAAAGCAAAGAGAGAGAAAATGGAGCTACACTGCGTGGGCTGGAGCCAACAAGCTCAGCTTGGTACACGACCCTCCCTGGAGCCTGAGGGATCTGGGCCTGGGGCTCCGTCCCAGCCCCACTCTATGGGTGTGGGACAGGGAGCTGGTTAGATGGGCCCTCGGACTCTAGCAGCAGCAAACACCTTCAGATCTAGAGCCTGGACTCGCTTCATTTCCTGCTTCTGGAAGCTCCTGGCCCAGAGACTTTTCTGGACTCCTGGGGCTGACGCTGGTTTCACCGGCTCCTCTGCAACAGGCGGGTGGCAGCGGGAGAGACCTGAGAGTCCCCAGCCGAGCTCTGAGGGCCAAGCCGCCATCTCACTCACTGCGCTGGCAGCCCCACTGGGCGCGGGCAGGGAGAGAGGCATTTGCTGTAGGGAAGATTAGCCAGCGCCAGCTGACGGGCCCTGTTCAGCACAGGCCGTTGGGGCGGGAGTGAATGCCAGGACTGCAGTTCCCATTGAGGCCCAGCCCCAAGCTGGGGGGCAGAGTCGGCGGCTGGGCCATGTAGCCAGTGCGGGGGGGAGGGAAGAGAGATCCCAACAGGGAAACGCACTGGGCACCAGTAGGGGAACTGGGCTAGAAGAGAAATGACCTGTACTGCTCTTCGGGGATGCTATTATTATCCCTCTCCTGTGCACCGTGTTCAGGCTCAGAGGCTCCCATTGTAATTAGCAGTAATAACAATGTCTCCCTCCACTCCCAACCCCCCTCTCTACAGTGAGCACCTGAAACGGACTGAGGGGGCAGCCCAGGGCATGAGGCCTTTGTGAGCACGTGGGCTGAAATCCCAGTGGCAGCTTTGCCCATGGCTTCAGTTGAGTTGATTTATCCCAGGGCACCTTTTTCTGCTGGGACTAAATCAATGAGGAATTGACGGGAAAGGATTCGTAGATTCCAAGGCCAGGAGGGACCATTGTGCTCATCTAGTCTGACCTCCTGGGTAACCCAGACCAGAGACCTGCCCCCAGATCATTCCTAGAGCAAAGCTGTTGGACAATCATAGAATATCAGGGGTGGAAGGGACCTCAGGAGGTCATCTAGTCCAACCCCCTGCTCAAAGCAGGACCAAACCCAACTAAATCATCCCAGCCAGGGCTTTGTCAAGCCTGACCTTAAAAACCTCTAAGGAAGGAGATTCCACCCCCTCCCTAGGGAACCCATTCCAGTGCTTCACCACCCTCCTGGTGAAAAAGTTTTTCCTAATATCCAACCTAAGCCTTCCCCACTGCAACTTGAGACCATTACTCCTTGTTCTGTCATCTGGTGCCACTGAGAACAGTCTAGATTCATCCTCTTTAGAACCCCCTTTCAGGTAGTTGAAAGAAGCTATCAAATCCCCCCTCATTCTTCTCTTCTGCAGGCTAAACAATCCCAGTTCCCTCAGCCTCTCCTCATAAGTCATGTGTTCCAGCCCCCTAATCATTTTTGTTGCCCTCTGCTGGACTCTTTCCAATTTTTCCACATCCTTCTTGTAGTGTGAGGCCCAAAATTGGACACAGTACTCCAGATGAGGCCTCACCAATGTCGAATAGAGGGGAATGATCACGTCCCTCGATCTGCTGGCAATGTCCCTACTTATACAGCCCAAATTCTTAGATCAAGATTCTCTGTGATGGAACATCCGTCAGCACCCTTGGTAAGCTAGGCCAATGGTTAATTACTCTCACTGTTAAAAATTTACACCTTATTTCCAGTCTGAATGTGTCTGGCTTCAATTTCCAGCCATTGGAGCCTGTTCAACCTTTCTCGGCTAGACTAAAGAGCCCGTTATTAAGTATTTGTTCCCCAGGTAGATATTTATAGATATCTACCCTTAGTCTTCTTTTTGTTATGCTAAATAGACTGAGCTCCTTGTGTCTCTCGCTACAAGGCAGGTTTTCTAATCCTTTAATCATTCCTGTGGCTCTTCTCTGACCCCACTCCAGCTGATCAACATCCTCCTTGAACTGTGGGCACCAGAACTGGACAGAGGATCCCAGCTGCGGTCACACCAGTGCCAAACAGAGGTAAAATAACCTCTCTACTCCAAATTGCGATTTCCCCATGTATACATCCCAGGATTGCTTTTGGCCACCACGTTGCATTGGGAGCTCATGTTCAGCTGATTATCCACCACGACTCCCAAATCTTTCTCACCGTCCCTGCTTCCCAGGCTCGAGTCCCCCATCCTGTAAGTACGGCTGCACTCTTTGTTCCTAGCTGTGTACATTTATATGGAGCCGTATTAAAACATATTGTTTGCTTGCGCCCAAGTACCAGGCGATCCAGATCACTCTGTGTCAGTGACCTGCCCTCTTCATTTACCACTGCCCCAATTTTTGTGTCATCTGCAAACTTTATCAGGGATGATTTTATGTTTTCTTCCAGGTCATTGATACAAACGTTAAATAACGTAGGGCCAAGAACTGATCCCTGCGGGGACCTCACTAGAAACACACCCGCTCGAAGCTGATTCTGCATTTACAATGACAATTGGAGACCTATCCGATTTTTAATCAAACTGTCATGTGGTATCATGCCAAACGCCTCACAGAAGAGCTACGACCAATACAGCAACACTCACTTTTATCAACCAAACGTGTAATCTCATCAAACACAGATATCCCATTCCTTTGACAGGATCTACTTTCCATACAGCCGAGCTCCCAAGTCTGAGGCTGGAATCCCGTCCCCGGGTTTGTTTGGATCCCGAGTGAGGATCCCTTATCAACCCTGCCAGCCTCAAAAGCCAGAGGCAGAACACACACATCCAGGGCAAGGGGTTACACCCATCCCCTGGCCAGGTTGGCTTCCCATTCTTATTGAACCACTCCCTTCCCCAATGCACCCTGCTCCCGTTCCCCAGCCAGTGCCCATCCACCCATTCCCCAGATCTCAGCGGGAGACAATGGAGCGATTCAGTTAATCAGCCAGCAGCGGAGGGGGGTGTTCCGGTACGATGCCTTCAGATGGCACCCCTAGAATGCTTCCATATTCCAGACACACTGGGCTGGGGGGGGCAGCTCAGGAGGGGGCATCCGGGATGGGCAGGAAAAGAAGGGGAAGATCTGGAGTTTCTGACCTGCCTTTGACCTCAGAGATCCCAAAGTACTTCCCACACTGGGTCCCAGCAGCCCCGCGGGGGTGGGCCCATTGCAGGCAGCGATAGGGAGGAGGGGAAATGCGGGACGGAGGATTTCTGGGCAAACCCTGACTTTCTGGATAGTGCCCCAGAGTCTGTAGGGTCCAGGCTGAGGGGACAGGGCTGGGGAGAGGGTCTCAGCCCAAAGGGGAGACGCTAGCGAAAAGGGGAGGCTTCTCCATTGAGAGAGGGTCTATGACACACACGTATGCTGAGATGGTGTTGGCAAAGGGGCCGTGTGGGGCAGAGGGGGCAGAGGGGCCCCACCCCAGCCCGGCTTCCCTTGGAACATAACTCAGGACAGCAGCTGCCGGCAGAGCCTGGGCAGGGGTCCATGCCCAGCCAGGGGGGCACAACACTGGGCCTTTGCCCCACTTCAGGGCAACGGCTTCGCGTGGAGCTCCCATTAACAAGCCAAGTGAAGCCATCTGGGTGTCATTGGGGCTGCCGGGCAGGGGGGTCACTCGTTTGGGTGTGACCGGCTTCCACTTGCCACTGGCCCCAGCCCGCCCTGGGCGCTGCTCGGAGGGGTTTCACTTTCGGCACAGGGGGCCCAGCCTCGCAGCGGGAGGCGGGTGCAGAACAAAGCAAGAAGCTGTCCCCAGAACTGCCCCTAGTTAAAGCTCAAGCCCTGTGCCCCTGGCAGGACGGCCCTGGAAGCGCCAGTTTGGCGCAGGCCCCTTTGCCTCTGGGCCGCCCCCAGCACTGCACGACCCCGAGACGCCAGCCCTGCCAGTCAAACCCGCACGCTGCCCCCTTTCCAGGTCCCTAAAAGCCTCCAAGGGTCTTAGTCACCAACTCCTTCAGGTCTGAAGAACGAGCACTGCCCCATTAGAGGCGCCCGGCCCAGCGCTGGCTCCTCCAGAGATGGGGTTGGCAGAGGGGCCGTGTGGGGCAGAGGGGGGTCAAGGCAAGCTGCGTGAGGCTGAGCAAGGGTGGCAGGGAGCTGGGAAGTGACTCCCCCAGATCTAGAGTCCTGGATCCCCCCATCCCCACCGCAGAGCCCGCACCCCCTGGGCCCCACGTTCAGAACCAGCCCTCGAAAGGCTCCCCAGGCGCAGGGTTGGGCAGGACCCAGCGAGGCCAAATCACGGGCTCAGGCCTGCTCCCTGCTCCCTGCCGAGCCCCTGCACACAAGGCCTGCCCCTGCGAGAAGGGCCGGAGCCCTGGGGCCGCCCACGATCCCCCCGCCCCTACCTGCGCCTTCAGCCCTGAGGAGCAGCAGCAGGCCCGCCACGAGCCACATCTTCATCCTGGCCGGCAGGGTCAAGCCAAGGAGCCCCCGCACGAGTCCAATCGCTCCCTCGCCGGGGCTGGGATGGCAAAGGCAGCAGCGACTGCTCCGATCCGGCTGTTCGGCGGAGACGCACTGTCCGGTGTGAGCTGGGGCTGGGCTCTGCGATTGACTCAGCAAGAC
Source organism: Mauremys mutica (assembly GCF_020497125.1). Taxonomy (NCBI): domain Eukaryota; kingdom Metazoa; phylum Chordata; order Testudines; family Geoemydidae; genus Mauremys; species Mauremys mutica. The sequence goes on along the minus strand of NC_059088.1, from coordinate 19,995,850 downwards.
GCCCCACAACCACAGAGCAACGCCTTCCTGCACTCACCACTCGCTCCTTAACTCTTCACACGGCCAGGCCCAGTGCAGTTCCCTTTTCTCCGGGCTCTGGTTGCATTAGGGAACTAGCCAGGGTTCACATGGGCCCAGGCCCCTTCCCGGAAGGGGCAGGGTGGGAGCCCACTGGTAATTGCTCAAGCACTGGTGGAGCTGTGTATCGAAGGGCTGGGTGATGCCATTGACCCAGGCCACTGAAGGGCCCTTTGGGGCTGGCTAGGGCTCTGATGGGGGACTAGTGACTCAGGCTGGTTTGAATCCATCCCGGCACCCTCCTAGCGCCTGTGTGGTCCCCCTAGATAACGCTCTCCAAGCACTGCGCTCTGCCCTGGGGGCTGCTGCGCCTTCACTCTGCTGGGTTTCACACCAGGTTCCTGGCGAGGGTTTGACCTAGCCCAGGTGGGGTCGTTCACACCTCACGCCTTGGAGTCGCAACAGATCCAGCACCTTGCTGAGGGGCTCTGCCCTTCCCACGGGGCCTGCCCCAGCCCCCAGCTCCTCACCAGCCACCCCCTGGCTCCAGACTCGGCATACAGGCCGAGTCCTTCCTAACCTCTAGGCCTCAGGACCAGAGTGTCCTGCCCCTGCCCTGGTGCTCTGCCTGGCAGGGGCCCGTTCCCTGCTAATCAGGACCAGGCTGGGGCCAGAACTGTCTGCCTCCCTCCCTGCGGCTGCCTCGAGCACCCTCTGCCAAGCCCCATGGCCAGCCTGTGCCCTCCCCTCTCCTCTGCAGCTGGGCCTGGCTACTCTGGGCTGGGCATGGGGACCCTAGCTCCAGGCTAGCTGGACTCTCCTTAACTCTGTCGGGTTGTGACTGGACGCGGATCCTCCCCCTGGGGTCCTAGGAGGAGGCTAAAGGCATTCCCGCCTAGTGTGCCCAGCTCACGCAGGCTGCAGGACAAGCAGGGTCAGGCACAGGGGGGGGGGGAAGGGGGCTGTGCAGCAAATCCAACTTTCAAGGAAAAAAAACAAGTCTTTAAAAAAAAAATCTGTTAAAATCGTGCCCCACCCTGAAGGGCCAGCGCCCCCTGGGGAGCCTGGTGGGGGCAGAAATGCAGGGGCTGGTGAGACTGGGGGTTGGAGAAAGAAGGGTATGGGCACGCCTTGCTGCCCCCCAGCACAGGGCCTGGGTGACACACCCACTGAGCTGGGGAAGCAGCTGGTTACAACAGGCCTGACAGCCGTGACAAACAATATTATCTCTGCATGTGACATCCTAGAGCGGCTTTATCTCGGCATCAGTTTCCAGGGCTCGGAGGAAATGCCCATCTGCAGCCAGAGGCGTTTGCACGAGTTTGCAACACTCCGGATCCTCTAGGTGCTGGGCCCTCACCCGCACGGCCCTGGAATGGCCACAGAATCCACCCCCAGCTACAGGCACCGGCCTTTCGGCTTCTAAAAAGGGGCCTCAGGACTGAAAACGTGCCACGAGCATAACCGGCACTGGCACATCTGAGGGGGGCGCTGCCCCAGGGGTCACCCTCCCCGTTTATGAACCGAGTCAGGGCAGTAACCGAACCTCGTGGCTCCCACCCCCTGCCCCCAAGACCCGGGTACCCACATTGGGACTGAGACCAGCCCCAGGAGTTTCACAGGAGCCAGCTCCAACCAGCGCAGCGAGTCAGCTGAGACCTGCAGCCAGCGTTCGCTGGTTGGGAGCCCCCGCCCCGGGCACCCCACACTAGGGTATTTAATCCAGCCTGAGTCTAGCCCAGAGCTGGAGTGGCCCTGAGGCTCCTGCCCAGGGCTCAGCTGTAAGCCCCCTCCCCACAGCTCCGCTGCTCCCAGCCGGGCCACAAACGCATCTCCATGGTGCATGGCCCCGCCGAGGGGGCCGGAGTTGATCAAAGGGACTTGGGGAGGGGATGTAAAACAGGATTCCAGGCAGCTGTATTTATCTGCCCACATACACTGTTTGGTTTGTGCCCAGCCCTCAGCTGGACAGTGGGACAGGCGTCATGATGGGGTCTCGCCCTTCAGCCCGAGAGGAGGATTGAAGCCCCCAGGGGGGAGCTGAAATGTTGCCCCCCCCCCAAGTGCCTCCCCCCTCACATGCCTGCTTTGCCTCCTCTGACACACGGCATAATACTGAGATCCCAGCCTGGGAAGAGGAAGGAAGGGCCCTGACCATGAGTCACCATCAGCACAGCCAGTCCCCACTGGTACGAGGACAGGGAGCTGCAGGCTCGGGTCCTTCTGCTGCCCCCAGCACCGGGCAATGGCATGCCAGTCAGAAGCCCTCCGACCCTGCCTCTGGGGCGAGGATTTTACCTTCCAGATACCAGGCGGGGGGCAGTTGGGGGACTCTCTCACTAGGCCTGGGCTAAGGTGTTGAACCTGTAACAAAGGGCTCGTCTTTCCCGCCCGCGTCTTGCTGCAGTGCACCGAGTGCAGGTGTCTTCGCTATCGTCCCACTACAATCCTGCCCCTTGCACTCGTCAGCTGCCCAGCACCAGCTCTCCAGCCGGGACCGCACCTGACGGCTGGCAATGAGCCACAACACGGCCCATCCCTCTGCCCACACGCAGCTGGCCACCTGGGTTTCAGAGAGCCCCATCTGAGCCCCCACAAGCCACGGATCCCAGGCCATGCTGCAGCTAGCAGCTCCCCAGGTCCAGGCCGCCATCCCCTGCCGAGCAGGTCCGTGGAACAGACGGCTGGCACACGAAGAGCCCTCAGACATGAGCGAGTGCACTCCCAGCCTGCCATAGGAGCACATCAGCCCTGGGCGCTCCGTGCCGCTGGCTGGCCCCCCAGGTGCAGCTGCCAGGGTTGAGTTTTCATAGAATTCAAAGCCAGCAGGGACCAGCCTGGTCCTCTGCTCTGAGCTCCTGTTAACACAGGCCTGAGAACAGCCCCCTGCGATTGGTGCTTGGCCTAGAGCAGATCTCACAGACCCCCCCAGCCTGGATTTAAAGACCAGCTGAGGGAGGATGCACCCTGCCTCTCTAACTGAGGGCACTCGTTAGTTACCTTCACTGATGAAAAGCTGCACCTTATTTCTAACCTGCATTTACCTGGCTTCAGCTTCCAGCCACCAGCCCTGTTACTGGCAGCGAAATCTCCCCCCACCATGGGCACCTAACGCTGCAGACAGACGCCCAGTGGGATGGTCACATTATTGTAATTGCGGGGGGGGGGCAGCTGGGCGCTTCTGAAACCCCCACAAGGCACCTTGGGCAAGAAGAAATCCCTGACAGTCAGGCCCTTACGATCACGTCACCTCATCGGTGCTGATCGTACCCCAGGAAAGTCAAGTGTCCTTCCCCTCTCCCTCAGGCAGGTTTCCCAGCCCCAAAATCATTCCTGCAGCTCTTTTCTGAGCCCCTTTCTAAGCTGGCACCAGCCCGTTGGCAGCGTGGGGTTCAGCCCTGGACACGGGACGCAGCGAGTAGCGACTACTGCCGTATCCAGAGGAGATTCCACCTCCCTCCTCCCGTCTCTACCCACGAGGAGGGCAGGAGCTCTCGCAGCTAGAGCAGCACTCTGGGAGCTCATCTTCAGCTGGTTCCCCACACCCCTTCCAGCATCCCCCATTCCAACCCAGCTTCCCTTTGCCTGTGTGTGACCCACGGCGTGTTCCTAGCTGCACGGCCTTGGGCACATATCGTTCCAACCCCTGACCAAGGGATCTAGCTGGTGCCGCGTACAGCACCTGGCACGGGTCACTGCTCCAGCACTGCAGAGCAGCTGCCCATCGTACCTGTGCTGACTTTATGTTTTATTTTCCTACAGCCCAGTGCTTGAGATACTGAATAGTGTTGGGCTGAGAACAGAGCCCTGCAGGACCCTGCTAGAGCAAAGCCCTGGCATGATGCACCCTCATCGGCACATGAGATCTCTGTGACCAGCTGCTGGCTCCAGTGACCCTGCAGCGTTCACGTTTGAACCAGGATGCCAGGGGGGACTAAGTCAAAGTCCGTTACGAGAGCTGAGACTTTCACCAACCTCCTCCTCCTCCTCTCAGACAAGGGCTTTGCTGTCAGAGCGCAGCAGTGCTGGGGCGGGACTGTTGGCGAGGAGCTGGACTCTGCCCCGGCTGGAGGCCAGAGCTGCTTGGGCCACCACTGATGTGCCAGATGTTACTGGCCGGGATGGGCGGGAGGAGAAGCATGGGAGGGGCGGGCGGGAATGAGCATTTCTTCAGGCCCCACCAACACCCCTTGCTCCAGCTGGGGCTGCAGGGCAGCTTGCCGCAGTCAGGAGGGGAGGGGACGCAGGGGCCAGAGGCTGCGCTGGGGGCTTTAGAAGGTGGGGGGGAGGAGAGTAATGTGCCCAGAAGAGCCAGGACCCACACTGCGGTCTCAGCCTGCAGGGGGAACGGCTGCTCCCCCTCCGCAGTAACAGGAAGCTTCTGGGGGAAGAGCCCGCTTCACCCAGCCCAGAGCAAAGTGCTTATGACAGGGATCTCCCCCCCAACACACACACTCACCACATCCCCCCCTCCCCGGCGTTCAGACAGTGGGGGTGGGAAGCGCAGGAGGTGAGAGATTTAAGAGGAAACTTGAGGGGTAGAGCAGGGGGTGAGGAGGGAGGCCAGGGGAACAGCCCCACTAGAGCTGCCCCCCCATGCCAAGGCAGCCAACCTCCCCACCCCGCGCTGCGCCAGCCAGCCAGCCGCCTGCAGCTCCAGCAGTGGGGGAAGGAGGCGATTCCTCATTCGCAGTTTCATTTTAAGAACCAAACCGCAGCAGGCTGCAGAGGGAGCTTTATTCACACAGCCCCATGCACAGAGAGCAGCGAGCGCACACAGATGCGCATACACACACACGGCACGACATCCCGCTCAGACAGGCACCGTGCACAGGGGCAGGGCGCAGAGGTCGATGCACCAGGGCTCGCAGACAGCCGCCCGCAGGCCCAGCAGCTCATCTGTCCACCTCCCCGAAGACGATGTCCTGGGTGCCTGCCGAGGAGAGGGGCTGTTAGATGGGGCAGGGCAGAGACCTCCCGGCACCCAGCGAGGCAAAGCCAGCCCTCCTGTCCCCAGGCACAAGCCCCTTCCCCCTCCCCCCACACCAAACCCCTCCTTGGGGGTCAGGCAGGATGGGCATGGGAATCGCTGGGGGGTTAGGGCCCATCACGCAGTACCACCAGCTTTGCTTTGGCCAGAGGAGCTCTCGCGGGGCCCCCGGCCAGCAGCCGCCAAACTCCCTCAAGCCCCCTGCAGCGGAGCTGGGGCACCCAGTGCACAAGCAGGCCCTGCCCCACAGGCTCAAGAGAAGCCAGTGGTCCCAGGGGGCACGGTGCTTGGAGTCAGCGGGGCTGTGCCAGGCCCAGGACACCCCAGATCTGGCTCCCTGCTTGGCCCCGGCATCTCGGGAAGGCTCCCCCCCAACCAGCTGGCACCCACACGCCTGCCCAGCAATGCCAGCCACTCTGGATCAGCAGCCCCCTCTCCTCCCTGCTGTTCACTGCCTGCACCACCTCCTCCCCTCCCCCGGTGCCCAACCTACCGATGATGGCCACCACGTCTGCCAGCATGTGGCCCCTCGACATCTTATCCAAGCCAGCCTGTGGGGGGAGAGACAGCGAGTGAGGAGCAGCCAGGCCCAGGCCAGCTGGCTGCATTACCCCAGAGCCCCCCGGCCAGCACAGAGCTGCACATGTGCTGCCAGCTGGACCCCTGCCCATGCAGCAGCCTCCCAGAGCCGTCTGCCTGCAGAGCAGGGCAGGAGGCCGGAGCCTGCTGGCCCCATGAGCTGCTGCCTCTCTGCTGAAATGGCTGCTTTCTGTTCTGGTTTCCCTCAAAGCAGCCGGGTCAAGGGCTCTAGGGACAGGCCAGTCCGTCTCCCTGGGGCCGGCGAGAGCGGGAGCCTGGGCTCCCCGGGGACTGCAGCCCTTCCACCAGGGAAGAGACACACGGGTGCCAGCAGGTGGGACGCAGCAGCCTGGCCAGGCCCTGGAATTACCCTGCAGGGAACAATCTGGGGGGGTGGGGGGGGCCACCCGCTGGCAGTCCTGCAACCGCCTCGGGGGCAACGGCTTGGAAGTGCAGAGCTACAGCTGGCACGGGAGGGGCAGTGCTACGCAGCCCGAGCTACGGTGCTCAGGACAATCCCTGGCCAGGCTGCCATGGGGCCAGGAGACCTGGGCCAACCGGTCTCATCTCACAAGCTGGGCCCGGGGGAAGGGGGGGTGCTCCTTTTCCTTTCTCACTTAGCCCCCCACCCCCCAGTGCTATGGTGGGCAACTGGGGCCAGCACTGACTCCCACAGAACAGCGCCCCCTAATGAGCTCCCCAGCACAGTGCTGGGGCCTGTGCTGGCTTAGAGACCAGAGACCCCCAATGAGCCACCCTGGTTGCTCATGGAAGCGGGTGCTCCTGGGAAGTCTCCCATCCCCTGCCCACTCAGCCTGTGGAGCTACACGCAGTGGGCCAAGCACTAGTGAAGGGAACAAGCGCACTGTTTTTCTGTAGGTCCTACAAAAACAGCAGTTATTACTTGCCCCTTTCTCAAGCACTCTGCTTTAGAAGGCCACTGGGCAGCGCCGCCTAGTGCAGCAGGACCGCCAGGCTGCCGGGCTGAGGCCCTGAACGGAAGCCCCTTCCCCGGAGCAGAGGTTCTGGGCCAAGCCCATGGTCTGAAAGTTCACCAGGCACATGTGTCCTGAGCCTCAACAACCTCCAGCTGGCACCCGGGGCGTGTCCCTACGGTCTCCCCGCCCCGCCTCCAGCCACCGCCGCTCGTGGCAGGTGGGACTGGGGCTGCACAGGCAGGGCCTGAAACAAGCCCAGGATGGGACCCGGCGTTTCCTGCTCCTCAGCCAAGCAGATCCCTCCAGCCCCGGGGCTGAGCAGGACCCCGGTGATCAACGCCCCTCAGCCCAGGGCCCCAGGTCGAAGCCTGTACCAACCTCGTCCCCATGAAGCCTGTACCAACCTCGTCCCCAGCTGCCCTCCACAGCAGTGGGGCCCAGGGAGCACGGCCCCCCAGAGCCAGTGCTCAGGAACAGCCCCAGCTGTGCAGGCTGCACCTGGCCAGCAGCTCCACTAGCCACAGGCAAAGCCAGAAGGCCAGGGCTGGCCCCGTGCCCGATGCAGCCCCTTGGCAGGCTGAGCTGCGGCCGCCCACACTTCCCTTTTCTGTGCCGTGTGGCCTGGGAGCAGCTCGGGGCCGGCAGCTCAGCGCAGGGGAAGCGACCCACAAGGATGGGCAGAGCTCAGATCGTGCTGGGCACCTAGCGCCGAGCCACTGCTCACAGCCGCTCCCTGTGCAACGCGGGGAGCCAGAGTCCTGGCAGATCCCTAAAGTGACACACCCGCAGGACGGTCCCTGCGGCGCCCCTAAGCGAGACACCCCATTCCCTCCCCCAGACTGTCCCTGCGGCGCCCCTAAGCAAGACACCCCATCCCGTCCCCCAGACTGTCCCTGCGGCGCCCCTAAAGCGAGACACCCCATCCCCTCCCCCAGACTGTCCCTGCGGCGCCCCTAAGCAAGACACCCCATCCCGTCCCCCAGACTGTCCCTGCGGCGCCCCTAAAGCGAGACACCCCATTCCCTCCCCCAGACGGTCCCTGCGGCGCCCCTAAGCGAGACACCCCATTCCCTCCCCCAGACTGTCCCTGCGGCGGCCCTAAGCGAGACACCCCATTCCCACCCCCCGACGGTCCCTGCGGCGCCCCTCAGCGAGACACCCCATCCCGTCCCCCAGACTGTCCCTGCGGCGCCCCTAAAGCGAGACACCCCATTCCCTCCCCCAGACGGTCCCTGCGGCGCCCCTAAGCGAGACACCCCATCCCCTCCCCCAGATGGTCCCTGCAGCGCCCCTAAGGGAGACACCCCATCCCGTCCCCCAGACTGTCCCTGCGGCGCCCCTTAAGCGAGACACCCCATTCCCTCCCCCAGACTGTCCCTGCGGCGCCCCTAAAGCGAGACACCCCATTCCCTCCCCCAGACTGTCCCTGCGGCGCCCCTAAAGCGAGACACCCCATCCCGTCCCCCTGACTGTCCCTGCGGCGCCCCTAAGCAAGACACCCCATCCCGTCCCCCAGACTGTCCCTGCGGCGCCCCTAAAGCGAGACACCCCATCCCCTCCCCCAGACTGTCCCTGCGGCGCCCCTCAGCAAGACACCCCATCCCGTCCCCCAGACTGGCCCTGCGGCGCCCCTAAAGCTAGAAACCCCATCCCCTCCCCCAGACTGTCCCTGCGGCGCCCCTAAAGCGAGACACCCCATCCCGTCCCCCAGACTGTCCCTGCGGCGCCCCTAAGCGAGACACCCCATCCCGTCCCCCAAACTGTCCCTGCGGCGCCCCTAAGGGAGACACCCCATCCCCTCCCCCAGATGGTCCCTGCAGCGCCCCTAAGGGAGACACCCCATCCCCTCCCCCAGACTGTCCCTGCGGTGGCCCTAAAGCGAGACACCCCATCCCCTCCCCCAGACTGTCCCTGCGGCGCCCCTAAAGCGAGAGACCCCCATCCCCTCCCCACAGACTCTCCCAGCAGCACCTCTAAAGTGAGAACCCCCCTTTCCAGTCTCCCCCAGCAGCCCCCAGCCTCAGAGAATCTCTTACCAGGTGAGCAAAGCCGGGCGCCTTGATCTTGCAGCGGTAGGGGCGGCTGCTGCCGTCGGAGACCAGGTACACGCCGAACTCGCCCTACAGGACGGAGTAGGGCGTTGGCGATGCAAGCAGAGATTCTGCAGCCCTCCCACAGCCAGATGGCAGCGCTGGGCACAGGTGCCCAAGGCGGGGTGGCATTTGGTGCCCCCCCCTCCCTGCAGACAGGCTGGTCCCTTCTCTTCTCCCACAGGGCCTCCCCCTGCACCTGCTGGCTCAGGCAAGCCAAGCCTGTCCCATCTGCAGCGTGAAAGGGGGGGGGCTACATGGGCACAAGGCAGCTGGCACAAAGGATTCTGGGACACAACCGAACCCAGCAGCTCATCACATGACTGAGCAGAACCAGGGACCCATGCGGGGCGAAGGGGAGCCGCTTGGGTTGGGCCTGTCAGTGAGCGACCGGCACAGCCCCCAGGACCCCCATCTGCAGCCTACACCCAGAGCTGCCCCAGACACGTCCCTGGGAATCAGGCCCAGTGGTGCCCCCCGGGGCAGCTGGGGCCGATGGAACATCACCAGCGCAATCACCAGCCAGTGGCAACTGTCCTCTAGTGCCAGGCCGTTCCCATGGACAGTGCCAGCAGCGGGCAGCCAGGCTCCAGCTGAGTGGCAGGGGCAGCAGCTCTAACGCACCCCCAGGGGCTCAGCCATCTCCCATGGTTTGTAATGGCACCAGAACATGCCCCCGCCCCCACAGGGCACAGCCGGGGGGGACCTGTGAGGGAGGAGGGCGCCCAGAGCATAGGCAAAGGGTTGTACGCCCCGCCAACCGGGTACCTTTGGGGCTTCGATGGCTGTGTACGTGGCGCCGGGCGGCACCTGGTAGCCCTCTGTGTACAGCTTGAAGTGATGGATCAGCGACTCCATGGAGGTCTGTGCAGAAGGGAATTCAGAGCATCAGACAGGCGGCCTGGACCATCCCAGCCCTTGACTACACACACAGCAATATACGGAGCGAACGTTTCCACGGGTCCTCGCCCCAGCGCAGACACACGGCCCCCAGCAGGAAGGACAGCCGCCCTGGGGCGTCACGGCAGGCAGGCAGCACCGGCCAGGCCCAGGACTGGAGCCAGGGCTCCGCCACTGACTCACAGCGCAACACTGGCCCAGTCACTTGGCTTCTCTGCGAGTTGCTTCCCCTCCTCCAGAAACACGGCTGCCGAGATTCCCCAGCCCTACCGCCGTGTGTATCGCTACTCACTACCCAGCAGCTCTGGGCAGGAAGTGACCAGGAATGCAGCACCCCTCCTCCTCCATCCCCAGGTGCCGGGTCTTTAGTGATGAGGGGTCAGGGCCCCTGTCTTGGGTCCCATCCGGGCAAAGACGTTTCTTCCCCTGTGGGCGACAGCTCCCGACCTGCCCCCGTCCCCAGCTGTTACCAGGGGCCCCCAATCGAAGGCAGTTTCCATCTGGATTGTGCATATTGCAGTAGGACGAAAGCAGCCCCATGGCTGCACAGAGCGAGAGGCCCCAAGCTGAACTCACACACCAGACGCAGGGTTGTTCTCCCCCTGTTGCAGATAGGGAAACTGAGGCACTCAGAGGGCTAGCGACACCCCAGGGTCACCCAGGTCGAGTGCTGGTCACAAGCCCATCTTCCATCTCATCCTCCTCAGTGACTCATATTGTGGCAGCACCTGAGAGCCGTGCCAGGTGCTGTACAACCTGGAACCTGCTAGCCAAACAGCGCTTTCATTTGCCTGCTCTCCGAGCCCCCACAGGGCTCGGCACTCCTTAGCAAAGCGGGGTCACACTACAGGAACAAGGGGAAACAGGAATCGCCCATGGCCAGCAGCCGCCCGTGGCTTGTGGCCGTCTTCGCCCACCGAGCTTGGCAGGGATGCCAGAGACCCAGGAAGCTGCTGGCCCACTCCCCTTCCAAAGGAACCCCCCTCAGAGAAAGGCGCGAGAGCAGCACCAGTGCTCTCCAGCTGGGCTGCAGCCTTGGGCCCCCTCCCGGGAAGCCAGCACTGTGCCCACAGTCACAGCTGAGCCTGGAAGTCAGGTGTCTGGATTCCCCAGGGCATCCACCCTCCCCCGACGGCAGGAGCCCTGCCCCGCAGTCCTCTGCTCTGACACGAGCCCCGCCTCCCCCGAGGCTGGGACAGGCCACAGCGCACGTTAGAGATGCTTGTTCCCTCCCCGAGAGTCGAGGCCCCCGGAGCGGGAGGCGCCGCGTTCCGTTACCTTCATCTCGGATCTCTTGGGAGGAGAGACTTTGGCATCATCCACTTTGATCTCCCCCTCGGGCATCTTGTTGAGACTCTGCAGGATGATGCGGAGCGACTGGCGCATCTCCTCCACCCGGCACAGGTACCTGCCGCAGGAGGGGGGGGCGGAGCAGGCTTAGCCCAGGCAATTCCAGCCCACCGGGGGCCAGGCAGCAGGACTGACTGGAAGCCTGAGCACCGCACAGAGGAGGCTGCTTAGCTCGAGCCACGCACAGCCTGGCAGGTGACGCCCAGCCCTGCTGGACCCTCTGTGGAAAGGATGCTCAGGGCCCGGTCGGCCCGTGAAGGGAGCTGCTGTCACATGGCTCAGGCCACGGAGCGGCTGCAGAACAGACAGGCGCCTCAGGGGGAAAGGAGTGAGCCTGAGAATGGTCCCTGTGCTGCAAGGGCAGCCTTCAGGCATGTCCCTGATCAATGAGCACCTCCCACGGGACACGGCCCTCCCTGGGGTTAGCCCCCCCCCTGGAGAACTCAGTACGGGACACAGCCCTCCCTGGGGTCAGCTTCCCCCCTACCCTGGAGAACTCAGCATGGGACACGGCCCTACCCGTGGTCAGCCCCTCATCCCCAGAGAACTCACCACAGCACATAGCCCTCCCTGGGGTCAGTCTCCCCTCCCTGAAGAGCTCACCGTGGGACACGGCCCTCCCCGGAGCACCGCCTCCCCCCTCCCCCCCGCACACGGAAGGCACCTGTCATAGCAGTCGCCATGCGTTCCAATTGGAACATCAAACTCCACCTGGTCGTACACGTCGTAGGGCTGGGTTTTGCGGAGATCCCACTGGATTCCAGAGCCACGGAGCATCACCCCACTGGGAAGGGCAGAGAGGGAAGGGTTAGCCGAGCAGCAGTGGCCAGTCCCAGACATGGCTGAGAAAAGCATAACCCTTCCAGGGGGCCATTCCCAAATCCACCGCCATGGGGAAGTTTCTACCTTAGCCTGAGCACTTGGCATCAGCCTACCTGGCAAGAGCTTCCGACGCTGATTAAGCCCCACCCCACCCCCGGCCGCTATTAGCCCATCACTTCTGGGGAAACCGAGGAACAGCGAGGGGGCAGTGGCAGAGTCAGGTACAGATCTCGGGACTCTGCTCTCCTGGCTCTAGCCACTAGATGGTGCTGCAGAAGGGAAACCCACCAGCAAGGTATACTGCAGCAGCAGTGAGGCTTCCCTCCCAGACCAAGGGCATCTTCTCACGCGCCCGCGCCAGGGTCTCCCGCTGCTTTCGACACCATCAACCATCCACTGACACCCCAGCAAGGTCAGCCCATAGGGGAGAGGACAGAGCATACAGACCTCGTCGTCCCGGGATGCTCTCACCCTCATTCCAGCCTGCCTTACAACATGTCTCCCTGGGCAAGGATCATACCTAAAACCGTAACTGAGAGCCTCCTCTGCGGTTATGACTCCAATGTTAACCGTGCGATTCTTCCAGATCCGATTGTTAGTGAGCAACTGCCAGGAGACAGGGAGTGAACACAGCGAAATGTCACCCGGCACTCATTCCAAACACTGGGCCCTGGCTGCTCACAGGTACACGTACGATACAGCACCCAGGCACCCGGAGGCATTTCACCCCACATATATACCCTCCCCATCGCTGGAATGCAGCTAGCTCTGGAGTGGAACACAGCAGATGTTAACAGACCATGATCACGTCACACTCTGCACCTCCCTCCATTTCCCCTGCAGCTGGAGATGGGATTCTGCTTTTCCAGCTCTTGATGGTAACAGGGGGTTTGACCTTGTCTAGGACACCCGAATCAACACCTCGACTAAGGAAGAGTGCCGTCAGCAGTGCAGAGCAACCCAGCCACCGGGCATAGCGCCTCCACACACAGCGGGGCCTGCGAAGAATTTAGCTCTGCCGTCAGGCTCCCTGCCCCCAGACACACACAGATTTGCTCACCCTTGTAAAAGAGCACCCCACCCCGTGCTCCCTTCGCAGCTGTATTAGCTGCTCGCTAGAAGGAAAACTTATGTGGATCGTCTGAGCAGCCACTGGGGGCTGGATCAGCCGACACAGACCTGGCAGAGGCCGATCCCACATTGGCCTGACCCAGGGTGAGAGAGGGAATGGAATGCACAAAACCCTTCTCAAACCCTGAGACATGCGGACTCATGGGGCTGGAGGGGACATCGGATTCCTACACTCCCAGGTCCCAAGCAGGGGTCCCCTCCCTGGGGAACAGCAGGGGCTGACTGCGGAGAATAATTCCACCCCCAGTTCACACGGTGACTCATCCTGGGAGCCGCACCTCTTCCACCTCGTCGAGCCGGATGGAGAAGTTCTTGATGAACTCGTAAATATCGTCCATCAGCCCCAGGGGCAGGTCCTGTGGGGGGTAGCGGGGAGGGGGTTAGCACAGGCAGAATCTGAACTCTTCCTGCAGCACATGTGTGTGCATGTGGGACAGGGCTGGGGGGAAGACGACACACACACGCTTGGAGAACTCAGGGAGATCACCCAGCACCCAAGGAGCAGGGGGCCCCGTGGTTGCTGCCAAGTCTGAGAAATGCTGACGAGGCCCCAGCCACTCCCCACCTTCCCCCCTGCCTGGCTCTGAGTATCAAGCCAACCTGGAGGAGGGACAGAGGAGCCCAAGGTGGGATCCTGCCTTGGCCTGACCAGCCGCAGACCCTATGACACCAGTTTGTGGGGAGGGTTGGCCACCAGCTCAGGGCCATGGGCGTGAAACACTGTTGCCAGAGTCACATTTTGACATCTTGTCTGAGCACTGAGCATCTCCAGCCGGCCGCCTTACAGGACCTCCATGGTGGGGAAAGGGGATCCTCCCTCTGTCTAGGGGGACGCAGCCCCTCCCCGAATGGGGCTCCTGGCAGTGGCAGGGCTGCAAGAAGCCCTCCCGAGAGGCCAGCATTGCTCTCAGCAGACCGGACTGGACTGGACCGGGACAAGGGGCTCGGCAGGAAGTGCCACTACTGAAGAAAGGGGGAGGGGCTTGGGTGCCCGTGCCCAATCCGGCACAAGCTCCTTCTGCGGCTCCGCCCACCCCAGCTCCCCCGACTCGGCAGGAGGCTGGGAGCCGGGTCCCTTCATGAGCTGCAGAGGGCGCCATGGCCAACCAACAAGGCTCTGGGGCCATCCCCAGACTTGACGCTGTAGCAGCCAATCAGGCTACCCACACGAGGGAGGCGGGCACAGCTCTGTATGGACGGGGCAGCGCTAGAGGAGAGCTCCATGCTGCTGGCTGTACCTGGTGCACCCCGCCGGGCCGGACGTAGGCCGCATGCATCCGGGCCCCGGAGACCCGCTCGTAGAACTCAAACATCTGCAGGGGACAGAAAGAGCACGGCTCACCCACATGCCCAGCACCCGCGGGGCACAGAGCGCGAGCAAACCAGGTTGGCTGGCCAGCCTTAAAGTGCCCCCCCCAGCCCTGGGGTGATCCCAGCTCTGCAGGATCCACCCCACGGAGCACCCCAGAGATGCTGTTCCCAGGGGCATGGGGAGCAGCCAACAGCTCTCGCTGCCAATGCCCTGGCATGGGCTCGTCACACCCCGGCAGGAACCCGTTCCAGGGCCTGTTTGGTGAACTAGGAAGCACCAGCGTGTTCCACAGAAAGGGGAAATGAGTCAGTCTATCCAAGGCTGCCAGCTGAGCCCCAGCCAGCGCCAAGCAGGGCCAGGGAGCCAGGCAGAAGAGCAGCCCGGGGAAGCACCGTAACGGAGGAAGACAAAGCAGGATACATGGGGCCTGCGTAATTTACCCCTGGCCTTTGGCACAGAGCTGCTTAGCCCTGGCCTGGGCTGCAGAATCCTCAGCAATCGCTGAGCTAGCAACTGATTCACGGGCAGCGCCATCTGACTCAGGCTGCTATCAGCAAACCCCTTGGGCCAAGGGAGGATTCCTCCCCTGGCCAATCACCCCACTCCAGATCTGGGGCCTCTGGCCCTGCCTGGGACTGAGCTCCAGAGGTCCCTGGTGACACCGGGCGTTACCTTCCCCAGCTGGGCCAGGAAAATCTCCATCCACCTTAGACAGCACTGGCCTGTTGGCTGCATTTTGGGGCTAGGCACTGGCTGAGGAGGCACGTGCCGTGGCCCATTCACAGAGACAGGATGCTGGAGCAGAGGGGCCATCGACTTCTGGTTGCCCTGCCCCTCTCCTGCGATGATGCTGCTGGCTACAGTTAGAGCCAGCTGTGGGGTTTACCTTCTCTCTCTCCTCGAACAGCCAGAAGAGGGGGGTCATGGCCCCGACGTCCAGAGCATGGGTGGTGACAGCCATGATGTGATTCAGAAGCCGCGTGATCTCCCCAAAGAGAACTTGGGGGCGGGGGAGGGGGGGGTGGAAGAGAGAAAGCCCCAGTCAGAGAGAGACGGGCAGGCAGCGCGCGCCCGACACCCCCGGGCACCCGGGGAAGGGGCAGGCGGGCAGCGCGCGCCCGACACCCCCGGGCACCCGGGGAAGGGGCAGGCGGGCAGCGCACGCCCGACACCCCCGGGCACCCGGGGAAGGGGCAGGCGGGCAGCGCACGCCCGACACCCCCGGGCACCCGGGGAAGGGGCAGGCGGGCAGCGCGCGCCCGACACACCCGGGCACCCGGGGAAGGGGCAGGCGGGCAGCGCGCGCCCGACACACCCGGGCACCCGGGGAAGGGGCAGGCGGGCAGCGCGCGCCCGACACACCCGGGCACCCGGGGAAGGGGCAGGCGGGCAGCGCGCGCCCGACACACCCGGGGAAGTGCCAGATGTGGGCTCAGCCCTTCTCTCTCTCTCTCTCTCCAGTGCCTTCTTCTGGCCTAATTCAGAACAGCACCAATGGGCTCTGAGAGGCTGGGCACTGGGTGATGTGGGAGAAGGGGCAGGGTATGAAGGGAGGAAATTCGCCCAAGCTCAGCGGGGTGCCCAGAGGCTTCTCCTCCCCCAACCCCCGCACCCGACGCCCACCAGAGGGAGAGAGAACGCCGGGGAACCCCAGGGCAGTGTTGGCCGCGGGACCCCCAGTTACTATCAAGCGTCTTGCTCCCTCCGTGCATTATGGGTGATGGGCTCTGGCCAGAAGCACCGGGGCATAAGCCAACTACTGACTGGCAACTCCTATGCTCCTAGCGAGGACCCAGCTGGCCACCTGGACAAACGGGCATTGGCCTTGGAGACCCCCTGCCAGGGTGCCAGCTAGAAAGCACAGGACAGGTCCAGTAGGGAGGGGCATATGGAGGAGGACTGGGGAGGGGCTGTCTTTGGGACCCGCCTCCACAGAGCCAAGGCAGCCAATGTGAGGGGAACACTCACCTCGGATCCACTGAGCCCTCAGGGGCGGAGTGATGTTTAGCAGCTTCTCCACCGCCAGGGAATAGGCCTGTTCATTGCACATCATGGACACGTAGTCGAGCCGATCGAAATACGGCAAAGCCTGCGACAGAGGACAGCCTGCAAACAACCGTCCGGCACTCGGCAGAACCGCTGCCTGCAGACAGCCTGGCGCTGGGAAAACGCCAACCCGCGCAGGGCCAGGTACAAAGCGGGGATCCCTTCACCCATCCCTGAGCCCGGTGCCACTGTCCCAGAGGAGGGGAGGAGCCCAGCAGCCAGCTAGAATTGCAGGGGCGCCGGGGTCATTCCAGCCGCCCCGAGATGAGATCGGACAAGGGCACTTGAGTCAGCACCCCGGCCTCGCAAAATACGCAGAGCACCACCAGCAGACAGGGCTCAATTTCACATCTCGCCGAAAGGCAGCCCGGTGCCTCAGGCACTGCTTCAGCGCTGAGAGGGGAGAGCACCCCCCGTGGACTCGCCGTCGCCAGGGCTCGCAGGGCGTCGCCCACCCAGCTCTGCTTAGCCACAAGACCTGGTACAATCAAAGCAACATACGTGCAGGCCTGCCATCCTGGGAGCCTGAGAGCAGCCCCACTGCACACAGGGAGGAGCCCAGCCTAAAGCCTACATCAGTGGTCCCCAAACATTTCCTTTCACCCCCCCCTTACGAGTAACAGAATGTATTCGCACCCCCTCTTCCCCCGCACCAGGAGCAGAGCTGGCAGTGACAGCGGGGCCCAGGAGCCGGGCCGCAGAGCCAGGGCCACAGCCCAATCGTGGCTGGGGCATAGCTAGGGGAAGAGTGGGGCTGGGTGGCACCCCCTCCCTACCCCTTTGTGGGGGCTGGCGTGGGCCCCACCACACACACACCCCTGGGACGTGCCCCACAGTTTGAGAACCGCTGGCCTAGATAGTTGGAAGTTTCTTCAGGCACATGTACCCCGTGTAATTCCTTTGCTGAGATGAGAACCAGAGTACATGGTTTTGTACCGAGATCAGCGTGAGGGGTTGGAGAGTCTCCCTCAGCCTTGATGTCCAAGGACAAAGCAGCACCGCAGTGAGAAACGCCTGCTCCTCGCAGAAGCCAAACATTTCACAGTCCAAAGACTACAACTCCCAGAAGGCTTTGCGCTCCCCATTCTACAGCTTCCTCCTGTTCACCTACAAGTCAATAGCTACAGCAGCTTGGAGCAGGCAGAGGAAAGTTCCTGCCCGCCACCGAACCCTGAACTGCCTGCAAGGCCCATGTGAACGGCCTTCCAAGGCTGGTGCCTGGGGGTCAGATCACAATGCTGTGTCTCTGCAGAGCATGCATGGTACTGCTTGCACACCTAGGCAGCAGCACTCAGATTGCTGTCGCTCAGGCAGTCAGTCGGCATCCCCGGCACTATACAGCTGGCGGCTGACCCTCTCCTCTGGACCAGGCGACCGCTGATGATAAAGCAGGGAAGCGGTGCTGTGGAAGCCACCCAGATTCGGTGCTGCCGACGACAGTGAGGGCGCCTGACCAGGGCTCTGTGGTGTAAAGCAGGAGGAGCTCCGCTGAAGTCAATGCACCAGTGAGATCTGAATCCATCCCTCCAGCCCCCAGCTTCTGGCCTGGCCCCTGGACAGAGCTGTGCTGCACACGCTCCCTGTGCCTCTAGAACAGCAGTGCACAGAGGAAGGGAACCGTCAGATCATCTGCACCCAGCTCAGCCTCTGGGCGCTCCCCAGGATGCCAGCTGTGTTCGTGCCCCTCCACCTGCTCTTCCAGAGCAGAAGCAGCTTGTCCTTGGCGCACACGTCACCCTCCTGGTCTCCGCACAGAACAGACCAGAGCCTGCCTTAGGGGAGCTCCTTTACCACAGGGCGGAACGGTGATTATCCTTTGTGTACAGGCAGGGAAACTGAGGCACGGAGGTGTGTAGTGACCTGCCCGAGGAGTCTGTAACAGAAGCAGGATCCTGACTCTCATGTCCTTCCTCTAGCCCTCAAACACCCCCTCTGAACAGCACTGAGTCAGCGCATGAGGACCTAAACGCGAAACAGAACCGGCTGGCATGAGGGAAGCACCAGCCCCCAGCAAGCTGAGCAGGGAAGTGAAACTTGGCATGTGTCCCCATGCCCCTGCCCGGAGCCTGGCACAAGCACTGGCTAAGGCTGATGAGCTGAGCAGCGCCCCCAAAGCGAGTCACCAGCCCAACAGGCCTTCACCATTCACACCACTCGCTGTCCACCGCCAGCTGGCTGCCTCCCTGCTCCGACAGAGGGGAGCGATTGGGAAGCAGTGCTCAGCGCTCGCCCTGGTCCTGCCCCCGCTCTGTGGGCCAATGGGCAGCATGTGCCCGCCTGCCTCCCCCGACTTACAGGGCACAAGTAGGGACTCGCTCGCTGGGAATCGCCTGCCTCCAAACGCCCGCCAGGCGCTTACACTCTGCATCGCTACAGCCAGCTTGGGCCGCCAAGGGAGCGCGTCACTTAGCTGCTTCTGCCTTGGCTGCACGCCCCGAGCGCGTCCAGAGCGCTCTGGCACCCGCAGCTCTGCCTGGCTCCCGCCCCATGTTTACTGGGCTGGATTACTTCAAGTGCTGCTTCCCCGGTGGCTAGAAAGGTTACATCTGATCCGGACAGTAAATCAAGGGAGCGTCGTTTACAAGGCCCTAATGCAAAGTCTGGCAGGACACTCCATCTTCCCAGCTTCCTCAGAGGCTGCTGACGTCTCTTGTTAAACAAGAGACACACACGTGCGTGTTTTTTGTCCTGCTTGTGTCAGCCCTTGTTCTTTACTCCAAGGGGCAAGACCTCGGCGTTCCCTACTGCCACCCCGCCCATGGCGCCTGAGGGTCCCAAAATGTTTTACAAATGGGAATCAGAGCCCATGACCCCAGGTCAGACAGGACAGTACTCCCCCTTACAGAGAGGGAAACAGACTTGCCCCACAGTGAGTGAAATAGGACTGGAACCCAGGAGTCCTGGCTGCCACTCGCCTACCCAAGCCACTGGACAACACTGCTGACACTCTGCTCCCTGCTGCTTCCCCCTGCCACCACTAGATGCACCCCAAATACAGACTAGGTGGCCACCCCTGCCACTGAAAGGGACAGGCTGCCCCAGGTCACTCTGCAGTATGGGCAAGGCAGACTGTCTCCAGGGCACCCCCCAGCCTGCCAGGTGGGGCTAAGTTGGAGTGCACTGGGCAGCCGGGACAGCAGGGCAGGGCTGTGGGGCAGAAGAGCAGGGAGCCCCAAAGCCCTGATTTGGCCCCTGCCTTGCCCTGGGGCAGAGAGAACTTGACACTCACGTGCAGGAGGTTAAAGGCCTGAGACAACCCTCCCTTTGGGACATCAGTGGTTTCCAGAATCGCCATCCGGGCTGGCACAGAGGATGGGGCAGGCAGGGAACAAGCATGGGAAGCAGCTGAATCACTGGGGCCCCATCATGTAGCCACTTTGGGGAATGCCCAGGAGCTGGGCTTGCAGGATCGGGCTCTCGGGGGGGCAGCTGGCTCGGGTGCAAACGCCCTTGGAGCACTGCGGGAAAGCACCACGGGGCTGCAGGAGCCCACCGCACTGCTGCTCTGGGATTGGGGTGTCCAGGCAGGGACCCAGGGATCACAGCCCCCCTGCGGTTACCTGGAGATAGGTCTTGTACTCGATGAGTTTCTCTGTGCCGCGGTGCAGCAGGCCGATGTGGGGGTCGCATTTCTTCACGGTCTCTCCGCTCAGCTCCATGACCAGCCGCAGAACCCCATGGGCGGCTGGGTGCTGGGGCCCGAAGTTCAGCGTGAGGTTGGAGACATCCTTCTCAGCCGGGGGGTCCTTGTCTGCTCAGGCACAAGGAGAGCAAGAGAGGCCGTGAGATGGCAGGGTGCACCTCCGGACGGGGGAGAGCACTCCAGGGAGACCCACCGGCCCTCCTGCCCCACTGCACTAGAAAGGCTGAGCAGGATGAGAGCTCGGGGATGGAAGAGAACTCAGGCCCCACGGTGCATGCCCCACAGCTGGCAGCCCTATTCCACCCCTCCCGGCCACTGCGATTCCCACCACTGGGAGCAGCCCTGTTCAGCAGTTCAGCCTTGCAGAGCACTGGGCTTGTCTATGGGAGCGGCCTATGGAGGGATAGCTCAGTGGTTTGAGCATTGGCCTGCTAAACCCAGGGTTGTGAGTTCAATCCTTGAGGAGGCCACTTAGGGATCTGGGGCAAAAAAAAATTGGTCCTGCTAGTGAAGGCAGGGGGCTGGACTCGATGACCTTTCGAGGTCCCTTCCAGTTCTAGGAGATTGGTATATCTCCAATTATTACCTTACCTTATTACCACCTGTCGCTCTCAGGCCTCCCTGCTCTTCTCACATTACGCAGGGGGGTCGTTTGCTCTCTGGGTGACCCGAGTGAGTGTGCCCCACCGTTCGCTGTGCCCAGCGCAAGCTAAAGACCAGCAAGCGCCCCACGAGTCCAGAGGCCGGGAGCGCCCGGCTGTGGTGAGGAGGGAGAGCGGGAGCGAAGGGTGCAAGCTGGCTCCCAGCACAGACCGCGGCTCCCAGCACAGACGCTCAGCGCTTGCCTTGGAGGGGCCACCCAGGAGGAAGCCTCGTCTGGGCCAAACTGTCCCAAACTTGGTCTCTGCCCAGCAGGGGAGCGGGAGGAAAATCTTGCAGGCGTCTCATGAAAAATCTGACCCCATTTCCCTCTCTGCGCGCCTGCTGGGGCTGCTGAAGGGGGAGAATTCCCAATGTGAGCAGCCCTGGCCCGGGCAGAGCGCTGCTCTGCCATGTCAGAAATGCCAGAAAGCATCACACTGAGCAAGGCTGCACTTCCAAATGCATGCACAGCCCGCGGGCCGCCCCCCAGACTGCAGGCTGCCTCCTAGCTCCTGCTGAGCTCCGAGTAAACCTGCCCTTGGAGGCTTTCCCCTTCCAGCTTGAGTCATTGCTCCTTTGCAGATAGTTCGAGAAAAGTCTCTTTAGCTCAGATTTCTCTTGGACACTCACGACCCCCAGGCACCGCCCCTTGGGGATGATAAACTCCGGGGACAATTGCAACAGTCAAAGTAACGGAGCTCAGCGAGGTGCAGTTGGAGTCGCTGTAGCATTCACACATCGTGGAATTTCAGCAGCTCGTCGGCAGAGCCTGCAGCCCCACAGTGACCCTGCCCAAGGAAGCTCATGTACAGGGGTCCCACAACGGCAGGCCTGGCGCAGCTCACCTGGACACACAACGCTAAACCACGGTAACTCCCCCCCGCCCCCCAAACACGCGTGAAGAGCGGCAGACTGCTAGGGACAACTCCACATCCGCCACCAGAGCCATGCAGCCCACCCAGCTCCCCCCCAAATACACCTCCCCACAACAAGCATTCCCCCGCAACAGTGTCACACACAGAATGTGCATTCACTTCTTTCTTCCTTTAGCTGCCAAGATCAAAGCCTTCACAGGAGGGGAGCATGCCCCATAATGCATTCTGCATGGGGGGAGAAGTCCCTTCCTGACCACTGCAGCAGTCAGCTCACACCATGACACACTAGTCAGCCGTCCTTAGATCAAATATTATAGGTCATACGTTAGCCTGCCTATGACCGATCGTTTTTCAATCCATCGGCAGCACATGTCTCAGAAACCAGAAAGCCAGCGAATGCATGCACAGGTCTGCCGGCTACCGGGATACTTGGCTTAAAGGGACAGGCCAGCTAAAAATCCCAGTCAGCACTTCACGCAAATTGCCTTTTCCTTGTAACTAGCAGCAGCATGAAATTACAGCAACGGGAAAGCGTCTATCCTGACTTCTTCCCACTGCGGCTCTCTCCTCCCCACTTCCTGCGTTCGGGGTCTCGTTTTCTAATCTCGCACGCAATGCACTAGGGTCTAGATTTCCAGCCCAGCTGAGGGATGTTTCATGGACTTTAAGACCAGAAACGACTATTCTGAACATCTAGCCCGACCCACATAGCATAAGCCAGAGAATTTCATTCCATGAGTCCTGTGTCCAGCCCATATCTCGGGGTGGAGCTACAAATCTTTTAAAGACATCTTAGACTTCTCCAGACAGCAAATCCACCAAACCCCTCAGTACACTGTTCCAGTGGCTGCCTGCCCTCACCCATAAAGGTTTGTGCCTTATTTGTAGTCTGACTTAGTCTAGCTTCAGCTTCCAGCCACTGGATCAAGTTATGCCTTTTTCTGGCAGATTAAAGAGCCACCTTCAATCAGAAACCTCTTCCCCAGGTAGGTGCCTGTAACTGAACAAGTCACCTCTTAACCTTCACTGGATAAACTAATTAGACTGAGCTTTTTTTAGTCTCTCAGGCAGGTTTTCCAGACAGTGAATCATTCATTGGGATGATTTAGTTGGGGATTGGTCCTGCTTTGAGCAGGGGGTTGGACTAGATACCTCCTGAGGTCTCTTCCAACCCTGATAGTCTATGATTCTGTGATTCCTGTGGCTCTTTTCTGAAACCTTTACAATTTGTCAACAGTCTGAAGCACAAGCCCCAGAATTGCACACAGTATCCAGTAATGGCTATTCCCCTATTTGTACAGATAGAGGATCGCATAGGCCCTCTTAGCTACCGTATCACACAACTCCTATCCAATTGGTTAGCTACCAGGACACGCATACACACAATGCCCAGCCCAACTAGAGCGGAGCACAAATTTTTAACCACTTTGTTGTTGTTGTTTTTTTGGGGGGGGCCGAGATGCAGCTTCGGATCAACAAACATTTTGTGAATTTGTGACTCAAACCAATCCTTCCTCCTCCTACCCCCCCCCCCCCCCCCGCAGCATGGCCAGCAAGCCCAAACATCAGTTATTCCTACATCCTATTCAGAGTCACTGCACTCCAGGATACTGTGCCCCATCCCGTCAGCGTGACCTGCAGTCTTTGCTTGTGTTTGGCTGTGTTAAAACGTAGGTTCAAATCAGCCCATCTTACAAGGCGATCTCTAGCACTCTGTACAACTGACCTGTCCCCCCATCATCACTTCATGCACAGAGCATGTGTGTTTGGGTTTCCGATGCAGCAAAGACGTCTCAAATCCAAAATCCTGTTTCCACTTACATTAAAATAAAAGCCATGGGATCATTTCTATCAAAAGGGAGACGCCAGATAAAAAAAAAAATTTTTTTTAAAACCAAACCCAGACTTCTTTCCTTACCCAGATCACCTTAAACTAAGGAAGCCCCCTCCGTGCTGACCCCCATCTGTTTTCCCACGATCTCAGCTTGGACAATGTAAGGCCCCAATTCAGCAATAAGCTCCCTGAAGATACAGGGGTCCATCTACACAGAGCTCACTACAGGATCGGGCCCAAGAGGGCTACTCAGCTGCTAGTCTAGCGACGTTCACAGAGGTGGGACCGCACACCCCAGTGGCGGGTTTGGCTCCAAACTTAAATCATGACAATCCCCAACACAAGAGCATCCGCATGGTGATGATGCATTTAATGGGGCAGGCGCCTTCGACAGAACTCACCGTTCCAGGGAGGAGGCAGCCACTTCTCAGTCTCCTTGGTGGGGTACATGACCGCACCTGCAACCTGCTGGGCCCACTCGACATCCGGCTGCCACTGCTTTGCGCCTCTGGACCCAGAGATAAGGAAAGCGTGTCAAACCCGGCAAATTCATTCAACCTGCCCGTCTCTAGTCTCAGACTCCGTGGGCTTTTAAAGGGGTTGTTGCCAGGCAGGTGGGGGAGGAAAGGAGAAGAAGGGGATCGAAAGCCAGACTCTGTCTTGGATGGGTGAGCTTCATCCTGGGGAAGGCAGCGGTTTGGTAGCCCAGGAGCCTATTTCTCCATAGTTTGGGGAGCAGCAGTACAAGCTGTCCACATATTGCTCCCCACCCACCGCCCTCAAGCCTGACCGCGTGGGGCTTGGCTAAGGATGAGGGGACTTCTGTCTCCATGGCCCACTCAATCCTTGGTCTTGCTTCTCTACCAAGGGGTCAGTTAGCATCCACCGGGATGCTGTCACAAGGGCACCGCGTACATCTGCCCCACAAGCTAGGGGGCTTGTACGACAGCCACCCAGTAGCCACCCAGTGACAAGAACCAGCCAGGAGCATGGCAGTTTGGTTTCTGCAGGAGGCAAGTTTCTGGGTCCTGTTTGCAGCAGCTGGAGTAACAAAGTGAACAGCCCCACGGCATGCGCAGAGATCTATGGTAAGAGCCAAGTACAGTGTCCTTACTAGGGGGCTGGAGAATGGGTCCCCATGTGGGGAGCTGGCAATGCCCGGGGGGGGAGGAGACAGGGAGAGGAGGGCAATGCCCAGGAGGGTCCTGGGTGTGCAGGAGGCAGGGGAAGGGTCCCTGAGGAAGATCCCAAGAGAACAGGAGGCGGGGGAGAGGTGCCAAGGAGACAGGGGAGGGCAGCAGGAAACCCCAGGGAAAGTGGGGTCCCCACCAGGGGAGATGACAATGCCCAGAGGGTCCTGGGGGTGCAGGACAGGGGAGAGGGGTCCCAAGGGAGAGGAAGGAGGCAGAGGAGGGGTCCCAGTGGGGAAGAAACAGGGGAGAAGTCCCCGAGGAATAGGTCATGGGGGCAGGCAAGGGGAGATCCCAGGGGAGAGGTCCGCGGGGGGGTGGGGGAGCGCAGGAGGCAGGGAAGGGGTCCCGAGGGAAGGCAGAGGGAGAACTCAGGGAAGGGGGACGGAAATGCCCCGAAGGGTCGGGTGGGGGGAGAAGGCAGGGGAGGGGTTCCCAGGGGAAAGGGGACAGGATCCCTGGGGGGAGAGAAGAGGAGATCCCAGGAGAGAGGTGACGGGGGGGAGGGCAGAGGAAGTCACCGGGGGGTGGGTCGCGGGGGGGGGGGAAGTCACCGGGGGGTGGGTCGCGGGGGGGGCAGGGGAAGTCACCGGGGGGGCGGGTCGCGGGGGGGGGCAGGGGAAGTCACTGGGGGGTGGGTCGCGGGCAGGGGAAGTCACCGGGGGGGGCGGGTCGCGGGGGGGGGGAGGGGAAGTCACCGGGGGGGCGGGGGGGGGGCAGGGGAAGTCACCGGGGGGGCGGGTCGCGGGGGGAGGGGAGGCTGCGAGGGTGCGGGCAGGCTCCGGGCTGGGTCTCACCTGCTCGGCGCTGCCCCCAGCCGCAGCCCCGGGAGCCATGACCCTGAAGGTGCCCGCAGCCTCCGCAGAGCCCTGAGCGCCGCCATCTTCCCAGCGGCGCCGCGACGAGCCGGGACGGAAGTACGCGACCGCCCTCTGCAGCTTCAACCCGGTAAGAAAGGCTGGCGGTGAGGCGCCATATTTAGTGAGGGCAAAAGAGGCGTCTTGGCAATATCCAGAAAACCGGGCCGGCGCTGCCGTCACCAACAGCGCAGCGGGCCGCCATGTTTAGTACGGGCAACATCCGGGACACCAGCTTGAGTCCTTCTCCGTGGCCGCGTTCGAGGTGCCTCCATCTTTCCTATGGGTAATATCCGGGAGCCTGGCCTGGCTTCACCGCCCATACAACCCCGGCATGGGGCACCATCTTTACTTTGGGCACAGGCAGCCTCGCTGCTCCGTCTCCCTTCCAATGGAATGGCCTGAAGAACAGCAGGGAGCCATGCTGGATGAGGGCATCCTGGGAGTGATGGGGGGACCTGGCCTGGGCCTGGCTCTATGATCAGTGCAGCTGGGGGGCCTTTCCTGGGCCTGGCCCCCCAGGGCAGGGCCTGGGCAGCCACAGGCTGGGCCCGGCTCCCGAGCGCGGCTCCCCCAGAGTTGGGCGCTCAAGGGGAGGTGGATTTGGGGTCCCCTCCCATTGCCCCCCCTAGCTCCCTGCCCCTCCCCCCGCAGAGCCCCCAGACCCCCACCCCTCCTCTCAGCCATGCCCCCCGAGCCGCCTGCAGCCCTGAGTCATGGGGCAGCTGGTGCCAGGGATTCCGGGACACGTCCATGCACATGGCTGAGCAGAACCCGAGCGCCATGGGGCTGGGCTGGGCCCTGTGGTGAGTAGCCACAGCAGAGCCAGGACTGCTCAGCGCAGAGCTGAGCCCGCGGAGCAGGAGTAGCAGGACTGGGAGCTCCTGCCTGGTGGGATTCCCAGGGATCCTTGTCAGCCGGTTCCTGCTGGCTCCAGCTGGCAGCGAGGTTTAGGAGCAGAGCAATGGGTCTCGTTCCACTAGTCCCTGGCTGCTGCTTCCTGGGGCTGTCGCTCCAACAGAGACCAGGCAAAGGATCCCAGACTCTACTGGGCCTTCTGCTAAGCTGGGAAGTGCCCATTCAGCTCATGGCTCAGCCCCCTTTGTCTATCCTTGTGGAGCCAAGATTATCTACAGTGATTACAGCAACTGCGCTGATGCTGCCCTTGGGCACTGGGATGGGGCTGCGGAGAGCTGGCAGTGCAGTGGGACACAGCTGGGACCCCTGCTAGGCGCTAAGTCAAGATGCTGGCCTTGGGGTGAAATCATCTGGGAGGAGGAGACTTAGTCAGCTGCCTGGAGAGCCCTGAATGGGAGGTCAAAGGGCTGGAACCGGCTGCAACACCAACGGCAGATGTCCGGGAGACTGGCAACAAGACGAGGCCCCCGCCCCGCTCAGACCTTCTGCCTTGTTGGAGAAGGGCTCTGCTCCACCCCTGCTTTCAACAGAGGGAGCAGCGCGGGCAGCCTCTGAGACACCACACTGGGCAACAGCCAGGACCTCAAGCTTGTGCTCTTCTGAGGGTCAGCGAGGATGCCCAGGAGCCAGAGCTGTTGGGGGATTGTCCTGCAGGAAAAGTGCTGATCAGCCCTGAAGAGGGCACACGGAGCAGCAACCATCCCAGCTGTTCTCCTGGCAGGTAGGGAGGCCGCTGCAGGGTGAGGAGATGGGCTGAGCATGGAGAGAGGGACTGAATGTGGGAAAAGTCCCTTCCGTTGGGTTCTTCAATCAGCTGCTGGGAACTCACTGCTGCAGGAACCGATAGCCACAAGGGGGCTCCTGGAGCAGGTCTTCAGGCTGAGTCTGACATGACTGCAGCACCTAGCCTTTGTCTTTAACCAGCTGCGTACCCCAGGCACCGGGCGCCTGCCCAGCAGTCCTGTACCCCAGGTCCCTGCCCTGCAGCCTTGTACCCCAGGTGCCAGGCGCCTGCCCTGCAACCTTTTACCGCAGACGCACGGCTCCTGTCCTGCAACCTGCACCCCGGGCGCACGGCTGGGAGGAGGTGCTTGGGGAGCTGCTTTATGAAGGTCTGTGTGTGATGGGGAGTGGTGCGTGGGGCTGTGTGTGTAGATTGTGTCAGTGTGTGCGTGATGGTTGTGCGCGGCGTCGTGCACATCTGCAGGCACGGGGCTGTGTGTGTAGATTGTGTCAGTGTGCGCGATGGGGGTTGTGCGCGGCGTGCACATCTGCAGGCACGGGGCTGTGTGTGTAGATTGTGTCAGTGTGCGCGATGGGGGTTGTGCGCGGCGTGCACATCTGCAGGCACGGGGCTGTGTGTGTAGATTGTGTCAGTGTGCGCGATGGGGGTTGTGCGCGGCGTGCACATCTGCAGGCACGGGGCTGTTTGTGTAGATTGTGTCAGTGTGTGTCTGTTTGTGGTGGGGGCTTTGGGTGCTGGGAGGTTGTGGCACGGATGTCTGACTCTGCAGTAGCGTGTAGTGGGGCCATTGGGCTGTATGGCGGGGGGAGGGGGTACCAGGGGGTGCTGCTTGTGTTGCTGGGGAGGCTGCGGTGAGTCAGTGGAAATCTTTACTCCCATCCTTAGCCACCGGTGCCAGACAGGCCCTCTGCCCTCCCCCTCTGGGCTGCGGTTTCATCCCTCGCAGACATTCCTAACGGGGATGGCGGGAGGGGATGGGGCCGGGGCTGTGGTTTGTGGGGCTCTGTTCGCTCTCCAAGTGCTGACATCCCATATGCAGCTGGGACAGACACCACTGGCCAGCACCCTCAGCCACCCGCTGCCCCCCTGGCCACAGCTAGTCCTCCAGCCGGGGTCTCGCTGACAGGGGCTGGCTCCCCGTCCGGGAGGAGCAGAGATGGCCAGGGGACAAGCTGGTCTTTGCTGCCTGGCTTTCCTGTAGGATGCAGGAAGGGCTGGCGCAGCGGGGCCCTGGTCAGTCAATCCCACAGGCAGCCTCAAGTGACCCAGCCAGGAGGGGAAGCTGCTGCCTCTGCCTTTTCCTTCCTTGCACATCCTCTGGGGCTGCTGCTCAATTTAGCACCAGTGACAGGGCCCTGCAGGGAGCCTCTGTTTACCCACAGGTACGGGAGGGTGGCCGGCTGCCACTGGGCCCGATGCCCATGCGCCGGGGCGGCCTTTACACCTGTGCAAAGTGAGAGGCAAATGACGCCAGCTGGGGATTCCCCACTCACGCCGGGAGCCTTGCACCCGAGTCCAGCCCAGTGTGCTCTGGTCCTGATGGCAAGCGACCTGCAGCAGGGGCAGAAGGGGACGTGAGTTGCCATGGACCATTGCTGAGACCACAGGCAAGGGGGCCGCTGCTCGGCCAGGACCGAGGCTGGCCCCTGCGTTTCGCAGCGTCTGACAATAGTGCAGCCCTGTCACCGCTGCGCTGGGCGGCATTGGGGCTGCAGCCTCAGCACGGAAAGGTGCCGGCAGGTCCCTGTCTGATTGCTGCGCCTTAGAGGGGGTGTTCCTCAGAACACCTGAGGGGCCTGCTCACCCTTTAACCGCGCCACTGGGCTGCATCTGAGCTCACCCCGCGATTGCTGGCCCCAGAGGACTGATGCCCTCAGAAGAGGCTGATGCTGGAGAGGGAGGCCAGGACTCCTGGTAACAGTGTTTTGGAAATAATCTGGAAAGCTCCAGGGGGAAGCACCCATTGGCTCCAGCCCTATTCTGTAGCTGGAAGCTGTGTTCGCTACTGGCTAAAGCAGGGGGCTGGCAGTCAGAATTCCTCGGCTCTGTTCCTGGGGCTGGGAGCAAGTGTTCTCCAGTGTATTGAGCGGAGGACTGAGAGTCAGGCCTCCTGGGCGCTATACCGGCTCTGTCATTGACTTGCTGTATGGTCTCGGCCCAGCCACTTCTACGTTCTGTGCCTCAGTTTGCCCACCTGTGAAATCAGGGCACCCCGCTTGCCAGCCCATGGTCATGTGGGTTTGGTCAGTTTGCCTCAGCTTGGGCTTGGCTGTAGGCTTGGGTTCAGTGAAGGGGAGTGTAGTGAGGACTCAGTCACAATGAGACTGGGAGTTTGGTTAAGCAGTGTGCTTCTCCCAGCTCCTTCCTAGCACACACCTCCTCCCGGGGGTGCTTGGCATGGGCATCTCCACCCAACTGAGACCTACAAATTCCCACCTGGAAAATCCCCGTTGCTCTGATCCTAGAATTCATGGCATTCCACGTAGCCTGGGATTTCAGATCAGTGACCCCCCCCCCATCCTGCCCCGGGGGCTGGGAGCTCACCAGGTGTTTGCAAAGGGCTTGCATTGGCAGTGGTGAAACCAGAGGGGGGGCTCTTATCATGCTTGCTAAGCAGGAAGGGGAGCAGGGCTCAGCCTGGCTATAACCAGGCGTCATCCGAGCCACGCCCCTCTCTTTGTGTCATTCCAAGGCAGGAGAGATCAGCTGTTACCGACAGTCGCTGCGGCCTGGTCTACACTAAGAAGTTAGATCGACCCAGCTTCGACACTCGGGTGTGAAAAATCCCTCTCGCCCGACCAGTGTAGTTAAGCCGACCTAACCCCCAGTGTAGACAGCGCTAGTATCCACCCAGGGTTTGCTCTGTCCCGAGTCCATCCCAAGTTAAGGCTTTAGCCAGCGTGGTGCCAATCTCCCTGCTCAACAAAGCTCCTGTTTTCTGTCCCACCCAGCTGAAGCTGGAGCTCCTGGCTCAGATTTCCAGCTCATCCCTGCTTTCTCACGTGCCTGGAGCTGTGTGATCGGAGCATTGTGTACATTGGATCATAGAATCATAGAATATCAGGATTGGAAGGGACCTCAGGAGGCCATAAATAACAGAGTCTTAAAGTCCTGTCTCCAGCACAGCTGAAGGCCGATTTGTGCCTGGGCTTGTACTGAAGGTGTTCCAGGGCTTATCTCTTGCTGTCACATTTCTGCACGTTGCAGAGCTGGAGGGTGGCTAACCCCTTGGTTGAGCCGAAGACAGAACCTCTCGGGTTTCACGAGGGGGAGGCAGCTGGAAAGCTCAGGCCAAAGAAGCTGAGCTCTTCAATGTGGGTTTGGTTTTTTTCCCAGCAAAGATGTTCCTCATGTTTGGCTCAGAATCCTCTAGGCAGCGGTCCCAGCTCCAGGCTAATGTTACTAGCGCAGCCAGCGCTGGGTCTTCCTTGTCTGAACCCACTGTGCTGGGTAGGGTGAGCCCCGGGGCTGGTGCGTGTCGGGATGGAGATTGGGGCTGGGCCCAACCTGGGAGAAGGGCAGAGCCGTCTCTAGGGTACGGCAAATTGGGGCGACCGCCCCAGGCCCTGCGCTTCATGAGGAGGCAGGCGGGAGGTGAGGCAGGAGACGGGCAGGCGAGTGGGGGGAGTCGAGGAGGAGCCTCCCCCTAGCACCTCCTGCCCACCTGCGGACCCCACCAATCAGCGCCTCCCCCTCCCTCCCAGTGCTTACTGCCGATCAGCTGTTTCCCAGCATCTGGAGGCGCTGGGGGGAGGAGCGAGGGCACAGCGCACTCAGGGGACGGGGTGGGGAAGAGGTGGGGCCTTGGGGAAGGGGTGGAATGGGGGCAGGGCCCAGGCGGAGCTGGGGGGAGCATCCCCCCGGCAGATAGAAACTTAGCGGCGATGTCCCGTGCCTCACCCCCGCTAGGGACAGCCCTGGAGAAGGGTGCTCTGTTTCGGCTACTGGCAGGGCCAGGGCATGGAGAGCCTGGCCTAGCAGTTCGCATCAGGCATGAGTCAAAGGTCCAGAGGTCAGGAGCCAATTACCAGGGATCAGACCAGGCTGGAATGCCAGGAGAACAGAATCG
Organism: Mauremys mutica; assembly: GCF_020497125.1. Lineage (NCBI taxonomy): Eukaryota > Metazoa > Chordata > Testudines > Geoemydidae > Mauremys > Mauremys mutica. Next base: position 19,964,901 of record NC_059088.1, on the reverse strand, counting down.
AGAGGGAAACCAGAGGTCAGGGAGCAAGAGTCAGTTACCAGAGTCAGGATACCAGGAGGTCAGGAACCAGGCACCAGAAACAAGTAACCAGACGAGGGGGTCCGTGGCAGGGTGAAGCCCAGTGGTACAGAAAACTTCCTGTTTCCTCCTCTGGCTTAAATAGAGGCTGCAGCCCCTATCAGGATCCCTGGTTCTCTCCCCATCAGAGTATAGGGCTGGGGCTTGTGACTAGTTGGCCTTCATGGACCCTTGCCTCAGCTCCTGTCTGTGAGCTACCGGGTGGAGAATTGGAGCTTGGTGATTCCCGGGACCCCCATAGATGCAGGTTTGAGACCTATAGGCCTGACATCACCCCCTCCCCAAAGGTGTCCTCTGGGCACTGAGTGTCCAGGCTTCTTGGGGTGGTTCTCATGGACGGCTTGCATTAGGGTGGGTGCATGAATGTTTTCCATTGGCTCCCATGTACGCTTCCGAGGGCCAATCAGGTATAAACGTTTACCCTGTTGGTGTTTAGAATCCAAGATCTCACGCACGGCATATTCCTTGTGGCCTTGTTCGTGCATTGGTGGGAGAGGTGAATACTCGGTATGGGGTTTCAGGAGGGATATGTGAATTCCAGGTGGATCTTGCGAGATCGGAGTAGGCATAATTCAGCAGCGACCAGGTTAACTTGGCAAAGGATTTGATAAGGGCCTAGGGCCAACTTACACGAGGTTATGTTAATATGGACGTGCTCTGCCGAGAGCCACAGTTTTTGTCCCGCTGAATAGGTGGGGCCTGGTTGACGATGTTGATCTGCGTGTCGCTTGTTGTGGCCCTTACTTCTTCTGGATTTGATGAATCCCCTGCACCAAGTCCAAGATGGCCGGGTTAGGAGAGGTCATAGGTAATTGTGGGTGGAAAGGGGGGTGGTACCCACAGTTGCCAAAGATTCGTGATCTGTGTTATTGTCTGCATACTCCACATAGGGTAACAGCAAGGACTAATCATGCAGATGTGGTTAAAGTAACATTGCAGGTATTGCTCTAAAATCTGATTATCTCTTTCCGTCTGGCTGTTGGACTGAGGGCGGTAAGTGGTGGAGAGGAGCAGCTGGACCCCCAGGAGACAGACATAGGGCCTCACGACAGAATTGGGATGTAGATTGTAACCCTCAGTCAGAGGTGATGCGATCCAGTAGACCATGGAGAAGAGCCACATGGATAATCCACAGCTTGGCTGTCTCTTTAGCAGAAGGTAGCCCAGTACAGGGCACATTGTGGGCCATTTTGGTGAGATGGTCTACACTGTCAAGACTGTCAGGAACCCACTGGGCTCTGGGAGCTCCATGATAAAATCCAATAGGGGCCCGGGCTGGGGTGGAGTGTCTAGATAGAGTTTGGAGTAGACCGCAGGGTCTGTGGCACGGTGTCTTGGCTTGAGCACACATATTGCAGGATACTGTGAAGGCCTGTGTTACAGGGCACATTCCAGGCCACTAGAAAAGATGGGATATCAGTTGCTGAGTTTTAAGGCAACACAGGGGTCCCGCCATGGGGAGTCATGGCATAACTGCAAGGCAGCCATAAATGTGGTTATTCACAAGTGTGCCCTGTGACAGAATACACACCTGTATTCACACCCTCCACACCATTGTGATAATCTTTGTACAAGGTATGCCTTGTGAGATATTATTTGAAAACTCATAATTTGCTGGTCAGTATCATCCTTGTTAAATATGTGTGCCAACATTATACATGAAGTTATGGGATTCCCCTGTTTGGGGTTATTAACACATGTTCCAAACCCCACAGCCCTGCCCAGGCAGAAGTCATGTTTGTCCTAAACAAAAGAAGGAATGTGTGCTTGTCTTAATTTGAATTTAAGCAGTAAACAGAGTCATCAAGCAGGGAGAGAAAACAAAGGAAGTTCAAAAAGGTGGAAAAAACAGCAGGGATCATCCTTCCACATCGACTCTTTGTCTCCTGGGTCTCAGCTGGAAATGTTTTTCAAGAGGGGGACTGACACTATAAAAAGGAGAGACAAATACCCCAAGGCACCCCTCTCTCTTTCTCCCTGTCCATTGCATTCACTGCACCCAAAGAGACAAAGGAAGCAGCCTTTGGACTCTGGGGGAGGGGACCTGACCTAAGGATGGCTGAAAGCACGTGGTGAGAAAACTTTGCTTTGAATCTAACCTAGTTTAAGTTAAGCACCAGTGCGTGTTTTATCTTTATTTTTCTTGTAACCATTTCTAACTTTTTTGCTTCATTACTTGTATTCATTTAAAGTGTCTCTCTCTGTAGTTAATAAACTTGTTTTACTGTTTTATCTAATCCAGTGTGTTCAAGATTAAGTGTCTGGGGAACTCCATTTGGAGCAACAAGTTCTTTGCATACTATTCCCTTAAAGGAATAACGGACTTAATATATGTGTACTGTCCAGGAGAGGGCTGGGCTGAATCTAGGACTAGGGTTGTGTTGGGGCTACCCTGAAGTATAACCCAGGCTGGTAAGAGACAAGGTATGACTGGCTGGCTGCAGCACACGCATAGACATAGCTGGGAGTGACTTAAACACTGGAGGCTGTTTGTGAGTTGCCCAAGCTGGAGGCTACAGCAGCAAAGCAGTGTACAGGGTACCCCAGGTTACAGGGCAGGTGTGACTCAGCTATTCATTGGTCTGGATTGTACCCTGGTATGTCACAGACCCCCTCTCAAGTGTTGTGTGGTTCCCTGTCGATGGCAGCTAGTTCATCAGGCAGAATTGCCGAGGCAGAACGAATCAGTGTGACTTGGTCCTGGGGAAGTGCAACATTCAGGAATTTGTGGGGCTTGAGGGTGTGGGCTGGTTCCTGGCTAGGTCCATGTGCTTCAGTAGCAAAGCTCCCGGACAGGACTTCAGCCTTGCTGTTGAAGGTGGTACATAATGATGCAGTTGAACCCCAAAAAGAATAGAGCCACCGGAGCTGCCATTGGTTTAAGGCCTTTGCCCTGCGCAGATACTCCAGGGTCAGTGGTCAGTGTATATTTGGACTGGATGGTGAGCCCCTTCCAAATAACATTGCCACTCCTCCAATCCCGCCTTAATGGCTAGGCACTTCTTATCCAGGACCCCATAGTTACGTTCACCGGGGTAAGCTTCTGCAAATAATAGGCACACGGGTGTGGTTTTTGTTCGGGTCCGTGTCGCTGGGTCCCAGTTGCCTTACTAGAGGCATTGGCTTTTACCAGAAAAGTTCACGTGGTACCTAGGTGGGCCGGTAGGAGTGCAGTGGTAAAGGCGAGTTTCAGCCGATCGAATGCACACTGGGTTTTGGGGGACCATGAGAACTGGGCATTCTTCTGGAGCAGAGCAGTGAGGGGCCCACCTTGTTTTGAGAAGTGTGAGATAAACAGCTGATAAAAATGGATGAACCCTAAGAAGCGTGTAAGTCAAAGGTCATGTGGGGGGTAGTCCGGTCACGAATGGCCTGGACCTTACAAAATCCTGGTATTTCGGGGGAAGGTCTGAGGTAGCTTTGGGGCCTCCCCTGCATGGGCCATCAGCCCTGCCTGCACCTCCCAAGATCCAAGTGCTGGGACAGCATTTACCAGCCCCTGTACACAGAATGCAGCCGGAAAGCTGATTTCTTGTTTTTGCCAGTGGATGTGGGGATGATGATGGGTCAGCCAGGGAATTCCAAGAATCGGGGGAAGTGCAGGGGCTGAAGTGCGCTGAACTGTATTGTCTTGCGGTGCCCTTGGATCTCTGCTTCCAGAAGGGCGGGTCCCGCAGTCCCTGGGCCTGAAGGCAGAGGGGACCCAGCAGTGGTCTCTATCAGCTTTGGAACGACCTCGCGTTGCCAAAGGATGTGCAGCGCCGGGGCTGTTGCCATGTCTATTAAGTTGTCGATTCAGGAACTTCTGACAAGAGCCCATTGGAGCAGAATCCTTCAGAGCCTAGGCCCTTCCCCCTTAGCGGGCCTGGGCCACCTCGTTTCCCGGACCCTTTGGGGCTTATGTGGGACAGACAGAAATAGAGCGGCCCGACTCCCCACAGTAGAAGCACAGGTGGTGCTGGCAGCAGCATTCCCTTTCCTCTGGGCCACATCCACTGCATTGGTTAGGCAGGAACTATGGGCATCAAGGGAACAACACGTGGAGGGGGGGTACAGGGAGCCCCTTTCCTTCCCCTTCTTTCACACAGCTGGTTAGTTATAAGCGAGATCCACGCAGGCATTTCAACTTCCAGGCATCTCTACACGGGCCACCTTTTATTTCTACCGGCCAAGCCCGCGGCAAATGAGACAGCTGCCCTGCCCCATTCCATGCGATGTTCCAAACCCACTCCTGCAGTTACAGTGGTCCATACAAGCTATCAGGGCCAGGGCATGGGCAGCTTTGCCTAGCAGTTACCGTTGGGTGCCAGCTGAGGGGCCAGGAGCCATTTCCCAGGAATCAGCCTAGGTTGGAATGCCAGGAGATCAGAATCGAGAGACAAACGGAGGGCAGGGATCAAGAGTCAGGGTACTGGGAGGTCAGGATCAGAAGGCAGGAGCCGGTATACACCAGACTAGTGGTCCATGGCAGGGTGAAGCCCAGTTGTACAGACAACCTCCTGTTGCCTCTTCTGGCTTAAATAGGGGCTATGGACCAATCAGGACCCTTGGATCTCTTCCAATCAGACTGTAGGGGTGGGGCTTGTGCCCCAGCTGGGCTTCATGGACACCGGTCCCAGCTGCTGTCTGTGAGTGCTGCGTGGAGGACTGGAGACGCGATAACTCTCAGGACCCCCATGGACCCAGGTTCAAGACCTGCGGAGCCTGACAGCCACTGGCACAGCAGGGAGGCGGTGAGGGTTGTGCAGTGCCTCTGCAGAGGAAGATGTTGCACACAGGAAACGCCAGCTGTATCTGTGCTAAACCTGGGACACGGAGGCCTGAAGGATGGTGCAGAGCTGTCCATTGTAGTCCCCATGCCGGAGCTTCAGGCTCTTTGAAATCCCTGGACCCCCGTCCTAGACCGCCTTGAACACAGGGGCCGAGACCCTGAACTTGATTCTGTTCTAAGGGAAGCCAGTGCAGGGCATGGAGGATGGTCGACTGTGCTCATGGCAGCCTGTGCTGCTGAGGGGCTGTGCTGCAATTTTCTGTAGTCATTTGAGTTCCCAAGGGCTGCTGGCTTCCTGCCCAGGCCAATTGCATTGCTGTCCACCAAACATGGGTATTGCTGACTATCATGGAGTCCCCTGGAACTGCTCCCCACAAAGCCAGTCAGGACTTTGGGGAGCCTCCTCTCCCTTGGAGCAGACTTTTTCAGGGCAAGAAGCTCATACGTCTTCACCTCCTGGGTCTCTCCTTGGAGCATTCAGCATCCTCTGCCCCTCCGTGCGCTTCCCACAGCGAGCCCGCCCCAGCAGAGTCCTGGGGAAGCCAGAGGATCCTGCACCCCCACTTTGCAGTCAGACATGACTCTCAGCCAGCCAGTAAAACAGAGGTTTATTCGATGACAGGAACATGGTCTAAAACAGAGCTTGTAGGTACCGCGAACTGGACCCCTCGGCCGGGTCCATTCTGGGGGGCAGTGAGCCAGACCCCCACGTCTGCACTTCACTCCTTGTCCCCAGCCAGCTCCAGACTGAAAAATCCCCTCCAGCCCCTCCTCCTCTGCCCAGTTCCTTTCCTCGGCCAGGAGGTCGCCTGACCTCTTTGTCTCCAACACCTTCAGTTGGCACCTTTGCAGAAAAGGGGCCCAGGCCATCAGTTGCTAGGAGACAGAGGGTCAGGCATTTAGGTGCACTGGCCCTTTGCTCTCCTAGATACTTAAGAACTGCCTAGGGGACACTGAGGCACCAACACAGTATTCAGAGAAAACATTAAGAACATTCCTAGTTCGCCACACTGACCCAGCCCCCTTGCCAAAGGAGCGGAGGAGGAGACCAGCTGCTCAAGCCTGGAACCCTCCAGATGGGATCAGACACTGATGCCCACCTGCCCTTGACTGCACACAGCAATCCCCGAGGAGCGGCTCTCTCTTGCAGTCACCGTGGGATGTGGAAACTCCGATGCCTCATGTAACAGGCAGGATGACTGGGAGCTCCCAGAGGTGTGGTTCTCCTCCCTGGCTTTCCAGCAGTTGTTAATCCGCTCCCTGTCCTGCTCACTGGTCCAGGGAATCGCCAGCCTCTTGGCTAGTTCCTGGTACATGTGGTCATTCCAGGAACTCATGCTGAAGTCAAACATTTTGCTGGCCTGGTGCCAGAGATTCACCAAAATCTGGCTGTGATCCCACGACCAGGGAGCAGCACGCCTGGCAAAGGGCTTCTTCGTGTCGGTCGGTGGCCGTCGCAAACACAGGAGGAGGCTCTGTCGGCTTGCCGCTCAGCAGCCACAATAAAATGGAAGGGCTAAAGGCCGAGGGTTAAACCAGGGGCCTGCTTCCATTTTCTGGGAGTCAACTGGCCAGTCTTGGGATAGAAAGAACAAAGGATGCTGTCCCATGGGATTGTGGGATAGCATTGGCAGGCCATTAGGACCCAAGTCGGGGGCGGGGGGGGCGGCAGATCCAAGGCCAAGCTGAGTCCACACTGCAAAATGAAGGAGTTTGGGCCCTGAGACCTACAGGGCATAGGAGCCGACTCTGTGGGTGCTCTGGGGAAAAAATGGTGGGTGCTGAGCACCTACCGGCAACCCCCCCAATCAGCATCTCCCCCTCCCTCCCTGTGCCTCCCACCCACAGCAATCAGCTGTTTCGTGGCATCAGGAGGCTGGGGGAGGAGTGAGGACGGGGCACCCTCAAAGGAGGGGTGTAATGGGGCGGGGGGTGGAGTGCAGGTGGGGCCTGGGGCAGAGCACATTGGAAAGTTGGCGCCTGTGGTGCAGGGGCTTGGGCTTGAACCCACCCCGCCTGCGGGATCCTGGGGCCCTGGCCCAGAATTGTCTGTCGACAGAAGCGGGGTTTGGGCTGCAGCCTGAATCTGAGCCGGGCTTACATGTAGTGTAGCCGCACCCTGTGTGGGTGTGACCCCCACTGCAGCCTTCCCCTTTGTATTGTAGTCTCCATGTTGGCCTGGGACAGCCAGGGCGGGCGGGATAAACCAGTCTATCCTGCAGGTCAGTCTGTACTGGACACTGGGTGGTCAGGTGAGGGTGGGACATGGCCAGGAGAGAGACGGCCAGGGCCATCCCCTCTGGTTGTCCCTCAATTACTGGCCCCATCCACAAGAGCAAGGGACACATATCCCTGCTGCGTCAGCTCCCCCTGCTGTGGTATGTGCCAGCCCCCAGCCGGAAGGCCCTGTGCTCCCAAGGTGGCGATAATGGGACTGCAAACACCTGCCTTTACCTCTGGGGCGCCCCCTCCTGCCCAGACGCAGCATTGCGGGGGACTTGGCTTCTCACGCTCCCTATGGTGGCTACTTATAGTCCCAGCCGATCCCTTCTCTGGACTCCCTGGCTGGGCTCAGGCCTCCGGCCACGTCACACCCAGTGCAGTCCCTTTCCGGGGGTTAGTCCTAAACCAAAAGGTCCCTTGCCCCTCCTGGGCTTGCCTGTGATCCTTCTTCCTTTGTCAGGGGGCTGGCCAGGCAGGCTGGCCCCTACAGGGAGCCTACCCTTGAACCTGACTTTCCACCCCTCATGGGCCTCCACAAACCCTCGCTCGGGGCTCCCCCGCCCGCTCGACACTCCGTCCCAAGGAATGAACCCTACCCGGAGCTCTGTCCCAGCCACAGCCGGTCCTAAACTGCCAGTCCTTCCTCCAGGCCTTTTCCCAGCGAGAGAGAACTCCCCTAGCACCTTTCTTCCTGCACCGAGCTCTCTCTCAGCTCCTTGTCCCCCCTAGCCCTGGCTCCCCCGGGTTAATTAACACCCGTCCCCGATTAGGTTTTCTCGCTTGCCTTACAGGTGATCGGGGTGAAGCCCCATGGCTTCTGCTATGAGCACGAGGGTGGGGTAGGCCAGCAGTCTGCCAGCCGGGGGATTGGGAGGGGGAGGACGCAGAGATCTCCACACTGTGGGACCTGTGCCCGTGGATCTCAGTGTGTGGAAAGTCTATCTCCGGTGCAGTCCGTCTGTGCGACCGTATCGCCGTGCATTGAGAACCCCACCCCCATCACAGTGCCCGGGGGGCCCTTGGAGACTGTCTTGGGAGCCCTTTAATGCAGGGCGGCCGGCAGCGAAGCAAGACTCTGTGTTGGCTTGGGGAGGGGACACTTTAAAGGTTCTAGGGGGATTGTGCAGTCACATGATCTCGCAGCCCATGGGTCAGCTGGGGTTGAAGGGCCGGCCACGCAGGGAGGCTACCAGCACTGCAGCCATCTGGCCAGCACCTTTTCCTGTGCTTGGAGCCATTAAATCAGGAATGACCATTTTCCTAGGAGCCCCGCGCTGGCTCTGCCACCAGCCATTGGGCTCAGTGCAGGCCCCGCAGCAGGAGCTCAGATGGGGTAATCAGCATGGTCCTTTCTGGCCATAGACTTGGCATCTCTCATCCCCAGAGCACGCCGGCCTGCTCCTACTGACACACTGCCCTGCCTGTGACACCTCCCCGCAGCCAGCCAGCGCCAAGCAATGACGCGCTTCATGGCGCTGCAATCAAAGGGAACATCACCCGGAGGGGAAAGCAGCTCTTCCCAGGCAGCGCTGCCAGACAGCCCAGGGAGAAGCAGCCACTGACCCACAGAGCTGCTGGGAGCACGACCGCCTTGGCCAGCACTGGCTGCTCCTGGCTAACTCGCCGCCTTCTTCTCCTAGCTGTCAGTCCATCCCAGACACGCACCCCCATCTATCCCTGTCACCCCCATCTATCCTCAGACACCCCCCTCTATCTATCTATCCCTGTACACCCCATCTATCGATCTATCCCCAGACACCCCCCTCTATCTATCCTCAGACACCCCCTCTATCTATCTATCCCTGTACAGCCCATCTATCGATCTATCCTCAGACACTCCCCTCTATCTATCCTCAGACACTCCCCTCTATCTATCCTCAGATACCCCCCTCTATCAATCTATCTATCGATCCATCAATCTGTCTATCCCTATACATCCCATCTATCTATCCCCAGCCGCACCTGTCTCTCTCCAGACACACCCATCTATCTATCATACACAGCCCGCATCATGGGGGTGTCTGACCCTCACAATAGGAATGAACGTACCCGCTTCTTATTTCTCGTTTATTCCTCTCTCTCTCCCCCCCACCCCCAGGCAGCTTGCATCAGGGCTCAGTGTCCCACATCTGGCAGGCCTGGCATTGACTGGGAATAGGTCTGCCTGGGATCACAGACACACAGAGACAAGCCGGGCCTTCCCCCTCGCTACCTCCCTCCCCAGCCCCTCGCCGGTGACGCAGTGCAGCTGTATCACTGCCGCGCACATCTGGGTCATGATTCACGAGGGAACAGTCCACTCTGTCCCTTTTCTACACGATCACGGGAAGAGTTCAGGACGTTTCTTACTCCTCACTGGTATCCACAGAACCCCCCACCCCACCCCCCCAAAAGAGCTCACAGTTGCCAGACGCCTTCCCCTCCCCCCTCACCCGGAGTCCTTGCGGAGAGGCAGGAATTAGATCTATTTACAACACTGATGGTTTCCAGATGTGACTCAAACCTGTGTCAGCAAAAGAAAAAGGGCCCAAGCGACTCAGGCTAGAGAGAGGGAAATAACAATGGAGGGGAAGGCAGAGTGCGCCAGCTCCAGAGAGCAACAAAGGAAGTGGCCGAGGATGCTCGGAGCCCCCCTGCCCGCATGGAGCGCAGCACTGGGCTGCGGGGATGGGGGCTCACAGCGAGGAAAGGAAAGTGCAGGACCGGGGGCTTGGTTGGAGCTCCACTGGGGAACCTTAGAAGCAGGGCTCGTGGAGAGCTGGGTGAGCTGGCGTCTCAGGGCCTGCTAGCAGTGGTGAAGTAGCCACCGGGCCAATGGGGCTGTGTCCAGGGGCCCCGGAAAAATGGGCGCCCCTGCACCCTGAGCTGCTCTGCCCACCTGGAGCTCCTGCTGGGGAGTGGGGGAGGACCCTGCACTCTGACCCCGCTCCCCAGCAGGAAAGGGTGGGGAGGGGCCCACATTTGCTCTGGCCCAGGGCCCCAGAAACCCATAATCCACCTCTGCTGCTAAACCAACGTGGCTGTCTCTGTAGTGTGGCTGGCGCCTGCCTTGCTCCCTGCCTCAGTTTCCCCATCAATATTTTTTCATGGCCCTTCTCTGACCACATCCAGATCTCAAAGCACCTTACAAACCCCAGTGAATTCAGCAGCCTCACACTGCAAGGAGGTGACGCCCATTGGGGAGATGGAAGCATAGGGATTTGGCCAATGTCACACAGGGAGTCAGTCACAGAGACAGGGATAGAACCCAGGTGTCCTGGCGCTTTTTCCTATGCTCAGCCCAAGACACTCCTGCCCTGCTTCCCAGGGTTGTTGTTAAGTAGAGTCACTGATCCCCAGGCAGGAGGTACTAGAGACAAGCCTGGAGGTTGCACAGTTATTACTGGAACATGCAGCAAGCTCTCCAGGCCAGCCCTTGGAGGTGGGGGGGCGAGGGGGGAAGAGGGTTTAACCCATCCAGAGAGGTGCTGCACCCTGCAGGTCCTGGCCTGCTGCTGGGCACACAGGGGTGTCCATGTTGAGAGGTTTCTCTAGCCACTCGCTGCGCTGGCCGGGGCTAAGCAGCAGTTCTGCAGAAAAGGACCTGGGGATTACAGTGGACGAGAAGCTGGATATGAGTCAGCAGTGTGCCCTTGTTGCCAAGAAGGCCGACAGTATATTGGGCTGTATTAGTAGGAGCATTGCCAGCAGATTGAGGGAAGTGATTATTCCCCTCTATTCGGCACTGGTCAGGCCACACCTGCAGTATTGCATCCAGTTTTGGTCCCCCCACTACAGAAGGGATGTGGACAAATTGGAGAGAGTCCAGTGGAGGGCAATGAAAATGATTAGGGGGCCTGGGCATATGACTTACGAGGAGAGGCTGAGGGAACTGGGGTTATTTAGTCTGCAGAAGAGAAGGGGGTGGGATTTGATAGTAGCCTTCAACTACCTGAAGGGGGTTCCAGAGACGATGGAGCTCAGCTGTTTTCCGTGGTGGCAGATGACAGAACAAGGAGCAATAGTCTCAAGTTGCAGTGTGGGAGGTCTAGGTTGGATATTAGGAAACACTATTTCCCTAGTAGGGTGGTGAAGCACTGGAATGGGTTCCCTAGGGAGGTGGTGGAATCTCCTTCCTTAGAGGTTTTTAAGGTCAGGCTTGACAAAGCCCTGGCTGGGATGATTTAGTGGGTGTTGGTCCTGCTTTGAGCAAGGGGTTGGACTAGATACCTCTCGAGGTCCCTTCCAACCCTAATATTCTATGATTCTATGCGCTCTGTATTCTTTCTTTGACATTGATCTCACTCATTTTATTTCAGGCTGCATTACCTGCCAGTGCATTCCCTCTGCAGAACTGCCCGTGTGCCCGGCTGCGGGACGTACAGATCCCGTCCGCACGGGAGCTCGCTTGCTGTGCACTGCAGAACTGCCCATGCACCTGGCTGCAGGACGTACAGACCCCGTTGGTGCGGGAGCATCCCACCTGCTGGTGACAGCAAGGCCAGGGGTCCCCCAGCAACCTCCGGCTCCATTCTCAGCCCTCCATGGCTGTGGGCACCAGGCGCGCAATGCAGCAGCTGCCCCGGGTAAATGGACTGCACTAAACGGGGAGTGATTGTGAAGGCTCCAGCCAGCACCAGACCCCGAGCGGGGACTTGGGGACTGTGGGCAGGTGGCTTTGCAGTGCCTCAGCCAGGCTATGTCAGAGAACACCTCCAGGGAGCAATTGCTCTGCCAGCTCTGGGCATCTGCCCTGCAGCCTCTGGCAGGCATTGCTGCCTGGGTTGCAGCCTGGGAAGGCGACACGAGGGAAATCCCCACGCCAGGACCTGGCCCCTCACTCTCCTATCAAAACTAGAGGTCACGGAGCCTGGTCTGGGATTGCAGCGTCTCCGCACGCTCGGGGCTCTGGCCGTCCCGTTCCACAATGGGGGTCTCGGGCCGACTGGGGATTTGACCAGTCCCAGCGATGGGGCCCGACTCCCAGTTTAGGAGGCCCAGGCTGTGCTGGGAGGTTAAATAGCAAACTCAGGTCTGGCTTGTCCCATTAACACTGGGCAGGGGCCGGGAGGGCACAGAGAGCGCAGGGCAAGCTTCCCCCCCACACCATGCTGTGCCTCCAGGGGGGACCGGCTCTGTAGTGTGCAGCCACTTGGAGAGAACCAGGCATCTGCCCCTCACCATGGCATCATGGCTCCCTCTTGGCATGGAGCCAAGCGGCTCAGTAAAACTGGCATGAGGAGCCCCCTGCTGAGCCAGGATCAGGGCCCTGCTCAGGATCCCGTGTCCCGGAATCTGTCGCCTCCCAGAGGAATCTGTTCCCAGGCCCTCTCCAATCCAATACATATTGTCCCCCAACGACAGAGCCCGCCTGCTCCCCACCAGCAAAGAGAGGCAGGGGCTTCTCCAGCCAATGCTACTCAGCACTGAGAGGTGCTGGGTGCGGTTGGCGGCATATGCTATACCGGAGGGCAGACCGGATTTAGTGGTTGTCCCTTCTGGCCTTTACCTCTGTCACTCTATGAGAAGCAAAGCAGGGTGTGCTCGTGAGTGTGAACACAGGCAAGTCATTTCCCTGCTCCATGCCTCAGTTTCCCCACCTATAAGATAGGGGTGATGCCCCTCCCTGCAAAGCACCAGTACTGACAGTAATGAAATGCCCAAACATAAGGAAAAATCGTTATTCTATTGCACATTTCCTCAGTGCTTTGCAAACTTTCCCTGATGAGCCATGGCTCCTGCAGTGGCCAGCAGGGGGTGCTGCTGGTCGCCTCTTTGCCCTGGGAGAGAGCAATCAGCCCACTGGGCCCCAGGCACCCCACAGTCTGACCTCCCGGCTCCTGCTGCCAAACCCCTCCAGCCAAGTAGGGCATACGCGGGCCAGCGATTCTCCTGACACAGCATTTCCCTCCCTCCTGCTCCATCTCTTGCTGTCAGCAGCTCCAAGCCTGGGAATCTGCTGCTGAAAAGCCCAGTGGGACTCGCAAACGTTTAGACTCATAAATTCACCCTACAGCCCCGCTCAGCTGGGCCCTGTGGGGCAGGGCGGCTCATGCGATGGGCTGCAGCTCCTAGGCTGGGGACAGGCCTGCACAGGCAGTGCCAAGGGGGCAAAGCACCGGCGCCGGGTCCCCTCCCTCTCTGTGCTTTGTCTCCCAAGCAAGTGCTGTAGGTAATTAGTGAAGAAAATTTGTCTGTCTTTCCTGCCTCTCCTCCTTCCCTTCCTGCCGCTCTCCCCCGCACTCTGCAGCCGGGGCCCCGGGAACGGAGAGACAGTCCTGCCAAGCCTGACAGCTCCCTTCACGCATGGGAATCCAGAACCCCCCGCTTCACTGGCGCTCAGACATCAGTGATGGGTGCGCTGCCCAGGCAGACAGATGCTGGACTGCCACAGGAAGCTGGGCTGGGAGCCGCTTCTGTGCTCTGAGGAAAGCAGAGCGGGGACAGGGGCGGGACCGATCCTCCAGGGCGCGCATCCCAAAAGCCACCCCAGTACTGCAGACAGACGTGGGGTGTTCCCAGCCTCGGGCACCCTTGTCAGAGCCTCCAAGCTCATGGAGCCCCTGGCGGTAGGAAAAGGGGGAGGGGCTTTTTGAAGCTCCACCCACAAAGTAAGCTCCACCTTTGTGTGCGGGCAAGTTGAGAGGCCACTGGCTGGACAGGTCTACAGCTGACGCTGAGCTTTCCTTTGGCCAGGACCCCGCCCTGCCCCACCCCAATCTGCGAGGACCCTGCCCAGAAGCAGGACGAGGCCTGGCAAGCAGAGAGGGCAGGGTCCTAAGCCCGGCCCGGTGAGCAGGGGGCAGAGAAGGCCAGGCCAGGGGAGACTCCGGTGATGATGGTGGGGCCGAGGGGCTGTCCGGCAGGCTCTGAGCTGGCCCCTCTCCTGGCAGCTCTTGGGTTTCCCTCATCCAAGGCAGCCGGTGCCCCCGGGTCTATTCCGGTGGGTGTGGAGGGGGGGTTAACTCAGACTCCACCTCTTCCACGGCACAAGGCTGCCGAAGGGCCACAGGGGGGTGCAGAGGGGCCACTCGCCCTTGGTGAATGGCCTGTAACATTCCCATGCATGGCGTGACCTACTGGGTTTGGCGTTGGTACCCAGAGGGTGCCAAAGGGTAAAAGGGCAGCTTCTGGGCAGAGGAGACTCACTGTGGACTGGCTAGACCTGCCCCTGTCGATGGAGGAGCTGGCAGGACCCCCGAGCACTGGACAGTTGACACCCCACACAGGGAAGCTCCGGCGGGTGGCCACGGCGGGGCTCTGCGGGAGGAGGACAATGGACTGAGCTGTGCCAGGTCCCCGAGACACAGCAGAGACCCCCTGGGACTGGCAGACCAGGAGTCTGGATGGGCGATGGTTCACCACAGACACACTGAAGGGTTCCTCCCCGGGCTCTTCCAAAGCCGAGGTGAAGCTCCAGGCCTGTGGATCCACGGCACCCTCCCAGGCCCTGGAAACCCAGAGCCGTTAGGCCTGACTCATGCCTGCCCCCGGGCCCTGCTGTGTCAGCAACTGGCACCGGTGCTGACCGGAAGGCGGATCTTGACCCGGCCCAGCCACACCCCATGAGGGCCCATCTGTCAGCGAGGTCACCTCAGAGCAGGAGCCTGGGAGGTCTGAGGAGCAGCTGAGGAATTTCCTGGCAGCCAGCAGCCTTTCTTGTCCCCCTGGCTGGAGAGCGTGAGTCACTGGGGACTCGTTCCCACCTCCTTCTCCTTGTCTGGGGCAGGATCCAGCAGGGTCTCAGGGCTCCTGGAAGGGGGCAGCTCTGTTTGCCAGGCCAGCCGGAGCCTGCAGCTCACCCACAGACCCAAACAGGCTGCAGAGCAGCTCCTCCAGGATTGATCCTGCCCGGCCCTGGGCAGACGGGCACTGACGGCCCCACCTCTCCAACCTCCCCCTGAAACTCCCTGGGCTGGGGTGTCTCCCCACAGCCCTTCCACGGACAGCCCTGGCGCTGCTCTCCCCTGCCCTGCACCACGAGCTACCCCCAGCAGCAGGGAGGGACCAGGCCGGGCGGACGCTCTGCTGGAGCCACCTTCCAGCTACAGCTGCCATGGTGCATTTTGGGGCTCCAGCAGCACCGGTCTCATCACGCCTGGCGCTGCTGCTGGACAGCGGGAAGCCTGGCATTTGGGAATGGAGCTCGGAGGACCCAGAGTAGCCCCTGGTTCAGGCAGACCTGACTGATCTGCTGCTACGCTCAGCAACCCTAGAGCAGCCTGCGCCTGTGAGGCCCCTGGGGCATTGCTGGGCACCGGTGCCAGGCTCTGGGCAGGCCTCACAGGCCAATGGCTTGCTTGAGGAGGCGGGGCTGTGAAACCCAAGCAGTGGGCGTCAGGATGATGTGGCCGGGAGATGCTCCGTGGGATCGCTCCCGGCACCCGCAGTCAGAGGCAGCTGCTCCATCCAGCTGCAGTGGTGCCAGCCACAGTGAATCCAGGTCCGGTGGCCTCCGCAGCAGCTGCTCCCTGGCCATCCACAGGGCACCCGCGCCCAGATCCCATTGCATGACTCACGTCCGCCTGTACTAGATGGGAAACGAGGCTGGAGGATGCCCCCTTCCCCCCGAGCAGCTGCCTGCAAGCGTCACTTCAGAGCCATTCGCCAGGGCCAGGAGAGCCATCCCCACCTGCCGGCATCCCCCTGTGACTCCGCGCCTGTGCCTGTACCACATCTTAATACAGGCCCCAGCCTGGGCTGACATCCCCACCAGGCAGCCATCCCTCCAGCCGCAGGCACCGTCCCTGCTCCTCTCACCCCTCACACAGCAGGCTGCCCTGGCCCTGGTGATGTGGCTTCCATGTTGGGTGCAAATGGGGGATGGGCAGGACTCCTGGGTTCTATTCCTGACCCTGCCACTAGCTCCTTGTATGACCAACGGCAAGACACTGCCCCACTCCGTGCCACAGCTTCTCTGTGTGCATTGCACTCGCTGTAGTATCTGCAAGCCGGGGCTAAGTCCGTGTGTGTTTAACAGGCCCAGCGCTCCCAGGACGTGTACTGGTCAGAGATGGTTCTTACTGGTCCTAGGCCCAGCGCTGGGCCGTATTTTCACCAACGAGCTGGGAGCAGATGCAAACTCCCTGCTGACAGAAGGCTTGGTGGGGTGAAGAGGAGGGCAGGGTGGGCCTACAGGGCGAGCGGCACCGCTTGGCAAGCTGGGCCCATTCAGCCAAAACGCTGGGGTGTTTTTTCTTGGAACACCTGGCCAGGGAGCCTGGCCCAGTGGGCAAAAGGGGAATCAGGCCCCTGAACTACAACTCCCAGGATGCACCACAAGGAAATGCAGCCTGGTGCTGAACAGACTCCTGCCAAAGCGTTTTGCTCTGGACCCCTCAGCGTGTTTCAGCTGGAGCGAACGGGCGGCTCCAGGCCATCACCCCCACGGCCACATTCCGTGGACATTTATGTTCCATGAAGAATTTCGATATTTCAACTGTTCGTCCTACTTCAGAGCGAAAATGGGTCGAAACCTCAGCCCCTCCCGCCAGCTGGAAATTCCAGCTTGGCTCAGCTCTAGCAATAGAGCAGGGCGGGTGATTAACCACGGGAACAAGCTGCCAAGGGAAGTGGGGGATTCTCCGGTTCCTGACGGCTTCAGATCCTGCCTGGGGGTTTTCTGGAAAAAGCTTTAGTCCAAGAGCAGTTCCTGGGCTCCACGCAGGGGTAACTGGGGAAGTGATTGGCCTGTGCTCGGCAGAGAGCCAGATTGGGTGACCACATCGGTCCCTTCTGGCCTTACGCTCTGGGAATCCCGCCCCAGGCTGGGAGCTGGAAGCAGTGACCCCGTTGCTGAGATGACTCAGGATCAGCCAGTTCATATGGGAAAGGCCCTGCTGGCACCTCTGCCCCCAGCCCGGACATAGGGAAGGTTCCCCCCTGCCCCCCCCTCCCCCCGCCAGCAATTCCCAGCTCAGAGCCCCGGGGAAGGACAAGCCGCTTGCTGGAAAGGAGCCTGCAGCCTTTGTGAGAGGAGATGCTGTGGGAGGGGGTATGTCTGGCCAACGGACCCAGACAGAGCAAAGGTCCCAGACAGGCCCAGGCCCCAGCAGGCCAGGCTGAGGGAAGGATAGGAAAGGAGCTGTCAGAGCCAGGCTCAGCCCTGGGTCTGACCTATATGGGAAACGCCAACCCCGCCCCCCAAATCCCAGAACAAAATCCCCCCTGGCCTCCTCTTCCTCCTCCCAGGCTCCCCTGCGCTGCAGGGGCGTCTCAGCCGCACCTCCCAAACTTGGCTGCTTTAACCCCCTCAGGGCAGGAGCGGGGTGACCACCCCGCTACAGGCCCCCTCCTAGCAATCTCCCACAGCCCCCGCTCCCTCCTGATCGTCACAGGACAGTCACCTGACCCCTCCCAGGAGACCCCTTAGTACCACAGCTGGCCGGCCCCAGGCCTTAGAGCACCCCCCTCCCAGGGCAGGGGTATCGGCCCCTCATTCCCCAGTGGCGTCTCCTCTCTCTGCCCCCCAGCCCCAGAGGGGAAGTTTGGTTCTGTTGCCCAGGCGCCCGGCCAGGGAGGAGCTGCCAGCGAGGGCACGCTGCCGTGTGCCCCGGGCTCCGGGCAGGCCACACCAGGAGCAGGCGGCTCCTGTGCCACAGCAGGTCATATGGGCCACCCAGTACATTGGGCCCAGGAAACAGGACTCCTGGGTTCCAGTCCCAGCCCTGTCCCAGCGTCACTGGCACAGGTATCAAGCCCTGCCTGTGCCTCAGTGTCCCCACCTGTAACATGGGTAAATAGCACTCTGCGAGGGGCAGCTGGCAGGAGGGGAGGGGAGGGGTGGGGGAGGGCAAGAGCAGCCCTGCCCTAGTCCACTCCTGCCGGGAAAGCTGGGGAAACTCCCGAGTCCAGATTGCAAAAGCTGCTAATGAGACTCAGACGTGCCTGGGTTTGCACAAGAAGGTGACACTGATGGGGCAGCTGAGCATCTGGTGCAGGGCTGCCAGCCAGGGGACGGGGTGGGGCTGCCGGCTGGGGTAAGGCTGTCAGCTGGGGGGTGAGGGAGATGCCAGGGAGGGCGCGGGGCCTGCCAGCCTGCAGGGTGGGGGGCTGCCAGCCAGGGGATGGGGTGGGGCTGCCGGCTGGGGTAAGGCTGTCAGCTGGGGGGTGAGGGAGATGCCAGGGAGGGCGCGGGGCCTGCCAGCCTGCAGCGTGGGGGGCTGCCAGCCAGGGGACGGGGTGGGGGAGGGCAGGGATAAGGCTGTCAGCTGGGGGGTAAGGGAGATGACGGGGGGCCTGCCAGCCTGCAGGGTGGGGGGCTGCCAGCCAGGGGATGGGGTGGGGGAGGGCAGGGATAAGGCTGTCAGCTGGGGGGTAAGGGAGATGACGGGGGGCCTGCCAGCATACAGGGTGGGGGGCTGCCAGACAGGGGGAGTCTGTCAGTTCTTTTCTCCCTGTCCCTTCCACATGTCTCTGTCTGCCCCTCTCCCCAGCCCGACCCCACTTGCTGGGCTGGCAAGAGGCCTGAGCCTAGGATGACCAGACAGCAAGTGTGAAAAATCAGGACAGGGAGTGGGGGGTAATCCATGCCTATATCAGACAAAGCCTCAAATATCGGGACTGTCCCTATAAAATCGGGACATCTGGTCACCTTACCTGGGCCCCTGTGAGGATCTGTCTTGGTGCCTCCCCCCAGGCTGATGACAAGGCCACTGGCCCGGCTCCCCTCTCCTGGCTTGGGTGCGAGGCTGTTACCAGCACGAGTCTGATCCTCCCCCCACGCCGCCTGAGGGCGATCGCCTGAGTATCCTGGGCCTTTGCGGGGCGGGACGCAGTTTGGGAATCCCACGTGGTTCGATACAAATGGGGCTGGGGAGACGCTGCCTTGCTGGTGCCCCAGACAAAGACGGTAGCAGGGAGGCTACCTGGAGGTTCGGGGCGGAGGGACCTGCCCTTTGTGCATGGGGAAGGGTTTCCTGGGAGAGGGCAAAGCCATGTTTGAGAGACGTTCGCCGCAGCTCAGGGCTAATCGCTGCATGCTGGCCCTGGCATGCTGCGCCCAGCTCCATTGGCTGCACGTCCCGCAGGGAGTGCCGGGCATCGACACCAGGCTGGGAGATGAACCCGCCGGCTTGCTGCAGACGGGGTAAAGGCAACAGCACCTTGCTAAGGCCGTCGCTACATCAGTGCGCCCAATGGAAATCCCCCTGGGCACAGCCCAGCTCTCAGCACCTCTTTCCACACCCAGCAGCTCCCAGGAGCTCCCAGCAGGCACAGGGCGAGGTGACGCTGGATCACACTCCCAGGGTCCTGAGCGTGAGACGAGAGGCTGGAGCCCCTGGGTTTATAGGAGACCAGGTCAGCCAGGGGAGCATGGGTGCGGGGACCCTGCCTGTCCCAGAGCACGAGAGCAGAGCATGTCTAAAACCTGGTCCTCGGCTCACCCAGCTCCACGAAGCTCTGTCACCCCTGAGCAGATGGCCCCATCCTGCTAGTCAAAGCGAGAACAGGTGGGAAGCCATTTGGCAGCTGTAAGCATCAGCCAGCTGATTCACAGCCCTCAGGGGGAGGGGAACAGAGATACGTCTCTAGGTCCAGATCCCTAGATGCCACACAGCACCTTCCCCCCAGCCCCCACCCTGAAGAATCCCACAGCATCTCATGAACTACGTAGAGGGATCACATCACCCATTGCAGAAATGCAGCCACCTCTGGGGTGGGCATAGCAGCTGTTTAACAACCACACGGAATAATTTGGGACAGGAAGTGAAGGAGACTCTGATATCCCATGGAAAGTGCAGTGGGATTTTAGGGAGGGAGGCTCACTCCAAATTGGACTTTCTGACTCCTGGGGGAAGGTGCTGGGAGTTGGGGCCTGGTCGGTGAGCAGCAGCCAGCGCCTTGCCTGTAGGATGTTGCACCCACACACATAGCTGGGGAGCAGCTGCCTCCACCCCAGGGGATGTGCCACCGTCATCCTACACGGAGAGTTACAGCAAGACGAGGTGCATGTTCAGAGGAGGCCTCAGTGGAGCTGCAGCTGGGGCAGGGCTGTGACCACTGGCCTCCCAGTTCTGCGCTGGGCAGGACCTGGAGGCTGGACACCAGCTGGGAGGCGACTTGACTGGACCAGGTGGGATCCATCTCTGCCTCAGGAGCGCTGCAGCCCCCAGCGAGAGGGAGGATGTGTGCATGTGGCTGGGAGCCTGTGACTGAGTGTGTGCGATCATGTCAGAGTGTGGCGGTCTCTGGGAGCTGTGAGTCCGTGTGATTGTGTCTATGTGGGACAGTTTCTGGAAGCCGGTGAGTGTGTGTGATTGTGTCAGTGTGTGAAGATCTCTGGGAGCCATGAATGTGTGTGATTGTGTCAGAGTGTGACTGTCTCTGAAAGCTGTGAGTGCATGTGATTGGGTCAGTGTGTGACAGTCTCTGAAAGCTGTGAGTGCATGTGATTGTGTCCCAATGTGACAGTCTCTGGGAGCCATGAGTGTGTGTGATTGGGTCAGAGTGTGACAGTCTCTGGGAGCCCGTGAGTGAGTGTGTGTCAGAGCAAGTGTGCACACAGCCCTGGGGGAGCTGCAGGGTTTTCTCACCCTTTCCCTCCGGCCGGGCCAAGCAGAGAACCCCCTTTTGAAATCTTCCGAGAATTCGCAGTGTTCTCAGTGAGATGTGACGTCAGGCCTGCTCCTGGCAGCAGCCTCCAGCTGGCCTGAGCCCAGGGCCTTCCAGCCAGCCAGAGGATGTGGGAAAAGCAGAGAAATTAGCTGTAAATTGAGAAAACATCTGCTAACAGGGGGAACACATCATCTGGGCAGCATCAGCACCCCCGGCCCACAGCTGAGAGATAACAGCTCTGCAGGCAGCCGGCCCCAGGATCTGAGTCCTCCAAGATGTTTGCAGCCATTTTCCCCTTCTTGGAGTCAAATGCAGCAAGGAGCCACCGAACCACCCCCGTTCTGCCTCTCTGGGGGTTCCCCTCTCCCCCACAGACAGTGTGTCAAGTAGAGGCCCCCAATCTGAAACAGGGGTACAGGGAAGAGCGGGGAGAGTCCCCAGCACTTCACACTGGTGTAACGACAACACAAGGTGCAGGGAGTGGAGTACCCAGGGTTCCCCAAGCCCTGGCCTGGATCAGCACTGCGGGCCCCCTCCCACCATCGCCAACTCCCTCGCTGCATGGCCAACCCCATACGTATAAAAATAGCAGATCAGGCCCCCCCAAGACCAAGAGATTGGCTCAAAAATCATGATCTTTGACCACTATTAGACATGAAGGCTGTCATTCGCCTCCTGGCCTGGCAGCCGAGAGAGGCCACATTTTCAAGATGGTCTCTGTCCCCAGAAGGGCTAAAAACTTACTGCTCTTTTTACTGAAAGCTGCGATTTTCCAGGAACCACCTCGCTGCAAGCCCTGCAGTAAAACCCCAGGATTGAGAGGCTTGCGTTGAAATCACAAGAGGGCATCCATTCAGCACGGTGCTCGGGAGGCCAGGCGCTCGAGGCCGTCCATCCTTCAGGGCCCGAGTTCACGAGCTTGGTGTGAAGCTCATTTCTGGATGCTCATGCCTTGCCCCGGCCTGGCCTAGCCCTTGCTGTGTCTATTGATGGATACTCACTCTTACAGGTAAGGTACCCAGAGGCTGCAGGGCAGGAGCACTCTGAATTAACTGCCGCTGGGCTCAAGCCACCAGGAGAGCTGGGCAAGAAACAGGTTTTTGGGTCACTGGGAATTCTGAAAAACGGGGGGGGAAACATTTCCGGTCGAACTGAAAATGAAATGTATTGAAATTTTTGGTGAATCGAAAAGCTGGGGGGAAAATGTCCTTCATTTTATTTGACCCCAAACTAAACGTTTTGTGCTGATTTTGAGTGGGATTTTTAAAATACTTTAACATTTGTTAAATGACGGTGAAGGACATTTTGGCCCAAAAGGTCGAATGTTTTGTTTAGAAAAGGTTGAAATGTTTCAACTTTTAAAGAATGTTTTACATTAAGTTACATGAATCAACAAAGCTGCATTTTTCAACAGGAAAAGTTTTGGATGAAAAATTTCACCCAGCGGGCACCAGCCAGCCGGCTGCAGCACCACCCTTGGGCTCCCAGGCAGAAGGCTCCGTTCCTACCCCACAGCCCTGTGTGAGGGAGAGCGGCTTGGAGCAGGATGCTGAGGAAATGTTGTTTCCAGGGCCCCTGGGAATCAATGCACCATGAGACCCTCGCTGCACTGAGTGGACGTCAGCACTGGGCACAGGCCCAGAGAGGATTTTCTTGAATGAGCTGGGGCTGTGGGACTATTGCCCCTGCAATCGGCGCTGTGAGTGCAGGTCGGGCAGACGCGCTCACTCTAACTTTACCCCGCTAGCATTGCTGAGAATAACAGTGTAACTGTGGCAACGTGTTCAGAAACACAACTAGGCCGCCCGGGTTCCGGGTGTGCTTGTACCGCCCACACTGCCGCAGCGTCACGGCTATTTTTCGTAATGGTCGCAGGGGTAAAGCTAGCATGCGCACACCTGCCCAAGCTGCAGTCACCCCTCGGCCTGCAGTGCAGCCAGACCCTGTGCCACGTCCCTGCCACGGGGCGTCCAGACCAGGATTTCACAGCAGTACACAAGTACATCGGGAGGCCAGATTGGGTCTAGCCAGTGCTACAGTAGCCAATCCCTTCAGTGCTTCACAAGGAATGAACAGAACAGAGCAATTATCGAGTGATCCATCCCCTGTCATCTAGTCCTAGCTTCTGGCAGTCAGAGGCCTAGGGACACCCAGAGCATGGGGTTGCATCCCTGACCGTCTTGGCTCATAGCCATTGATGGACCTCTCCTCCAGGAACTTATCTAATTAGTTTTTGAACCCAGTTATAGCCTTGGCCTTCACAACATCCCCTAGCAATGAGTTCCACAGGTTGACTGTGCATTGTGTGAAGAAATACTTCCTGATGTTTGTTTTAAACCTTTCATTGGGTGACCCCCTGGTTCATGTATTATGCGAAGGGGTAAATAACACTTCCCTATTCACTTTCTCCATGCCAGTCATGATCTTATAAGCCTCTATTATATCTCTTTTCCAAGCTCAACAGTCCCAGTTTTTTTAATCTCTCCTCAGGTGAAAGCTGTTCAATCCCCCCAATCCTTTTCATTGCCCTTCTCAGTGAGTGATAGGGTCGAGGTTTGCTTTGGATCAGCATTAGAAAGCTCACACAGCAACTAGAGTTTGCAAAACTGGATTGAGAAATTTCTCCGGAAGCCTTGGCTGGAGGAGGCAGAAATATTGCAATGATGGCTGTTCTGGAGCTGACCCTCATCTGTCATGAGCCTGACCCAAAACCTCAGCTCCGTAAGGGGACAAACAGATCCATCTGAGCTCTTCTGAATGTGAAGAGTTCAGGCCCATATTAACCTCTGAACTTCCCCAAGGGTGGGGTTGGATTCTCCCTCTGTAGAGAGATGTCTGTCGGATTGAACCTGCACCAAAGATTTGTTTCAGAGCTGCCTCTTCCAACCACAGAGCCAACCTGGTTCTAAGCTCCGTGTGTGTGACCTAGGGTTTTGGGTCAAGTAAGCAGAAAGTCTGAGTCAGTTCTGTTTTCCATGGGGCTGGCTCATGCCCTGACCCATTTATTGTACTGCTGCTGCTCCCTGTCAGTCCAGTCCCAGTGGTTTCAGAGCAGATGTTTCTCGCAACCATGTCAGCGCCATGGCAGGAATTCTGCTTAACCCAAAACCAGATGGGAATTTCTAAACTAAGCCCAAACTCTCCCCCAGCTCCACCAGGGGTTGCCCTCAGGGACTGAGGAGGTCTAGCTGAGTGGTCCTGGCCCGGCTCTGTGCCAGCCTGGGCACAGTGGGCCAGTGCACTGCCATTCGTTATTGCACAAGTCAGCAACTCAGGAAGCGGCTGGCAAGCCAACGAGGAAACAGTTAAACGTCTCCAGCCAAGCAGAGCTGACATCGCATGCCAAGGGCCCGGCACCGGCCAAGCCAGGAACTGTCTCCAAGGCCTGGAGTAGCTGCTGAATGCAAACACGTGCCCAACGGCACAGAGACCACAGGGCCGCGTTCTCCTCTCATTCCCACCAGGGCTGCACCCACAGAGGCTGACGGGCCTAACTCTGACCTGGAACCAGAGCAAATCTAGAGTAACTCCACTGAGCCAGATTCTCAGCTTGCGTAAATTGGCACTGATTTCAAAGGAGCAATGCAGACTGACATCAGGTGAGGAGCGGGCCCATTCGTGGAGTTACACCGGCCTAAAACTATGTATGTGACAGGGAATCAGCCCCACTGAGCCAGGGAGGCATTCCTGATTTACACCAGGGTAGGCAGAGGAGAGTCAGGCCCGCACCAGTCCAGCCCAGCGTGTTGTCGTCCCTCTTTCCCGGGGTTCAGCATTTTGGTGAAAGTGGAACGCCGTCTGTGCCGTGGAGCCCGGGCAGTTCTCACCCTGGTCTATCACGCGGTTAGTGTCACACAAGGGTCTCAGGGCCGACGCGCACCCCACGCACTGCCCTCCAGGGAACCTCCTGCTGCATGCCTACGTCCCGGGAGAGCATCTGTGTCTTACCCGGACGGGGCTGCGTGGGGGCAGCTCACAGGAGACTGGGAGCTGCTGTTCCTATGCCCAAGCAGGAGTCCTGTCAGCTGCCTCGCCTGTGCAGAGGAAGCCGCTGGCATGCGGTGACCCAGGGGAAGCAAATCTCTCCCCAGAGGGAGGGGCTTAGTCGGGGCCACTTGCAGCCAAGCTCTCCATCCCCATCCCTTCCTCATCTCCTCCCCCTCCCTCTGCCTCTTGACGTTGTTCCACGTTCCCAGAGGCCCAGGCTCTGGACGGCAGCCACGTCGGAGCGGGACTGACGCTCGCGCTGTGCGTGCCGCTCCACGGCCAGCGTTCAGCATGTCCTTCCGGGGACCGCGCTGCCACAGCAACGTAACTCCGCTTCCCACTCAGCGAGGCTCCGAGTGCGTCAGAGCAGGGAGCGGGGCGCCAGCGCTGAGTCAGCGTTTGCCCAGGGTGGGTTGGGGAAAGGGACCCCTCAGGGACTGGGGCTCCTTGGTGATCAAGGCTCTGGTCAGCCTGGGGGGCTGAGGGGGAAGCAGACACGAACTCTAACCCACAAAACCTCAAATTCCTATGCAGCCTTTTCGGCCTGGGGCATCAAGTGGTTCTGTTTCCCACATCCCTTGTGCTGCTCCCCTTAGGGAGGCATTTGTCTTTCAGCCTTTCGGGCTGCTTTCCACAGCACTGGCCTACGCTGCCTGCGTTCTTAGTCCCGCTCTCGCTCCTGCGTTCTGGGTTCCCTGTGCTTGAGCCTGCACTAACGGCTGGCTGCGTTTGATCCTTTCCTTGGACAGTTCAGCTGCCGTTGCTCTTTGGAGGCATTTCTCTTGGGTAAGATCTGCTTCTCTCAACAAGCTTTCCCGTAAGCAGGACTCCCACGCCCCATGGACGATCCTGTCTCTAATTAGGGAGTCTCTTATGACTCCAGTTACACGTGCATGCCAGAGTTCTCAGCTGTGTAACGTCAGGATCTGTTCCCCCGTCTGTTTCTTGGGTTTGTGTAAAAAAGCCGTCGCTCAGGCTCAGCTTCTGGGGACAGGAGCCGACGCTGAGCCTGCCGGCGAGGGGCAGCTCCGACTCGCTCAGCTGCTCTCTAGGGAGCCAAGCCTAGGGAGGAGGGATAGCTCAGTGGTTTGAGCATTGGCCTGCTAAACCCAGGGTTGTGAGTTCAATCCTTGAGGGGGCCACTTAGGGATCTGGGGCAAAAATTGGTCCTGCTAGTGAAGGCAGGGGGCTGGACTCAATGACCTTTCAAGGTCCCTTCCAGTTCTAGGAGATTGGTATATCTCCAATTTTTATTATTAGACGGGGGGCAGCCCGCTGCCACCACAGCCAGGCACTCTCCCAGGCACCTGCTGTGCTGCACCAGGCAACATCCGGAGTGGCCCCGTGGTCTGTCTGCTAGGGAGAGCCCGCCAGGTCCCATGGGGCGGGGAAGGGACTGGAGAGTGCAGGGGCTGGGGGCAGGGAAGGGAGGAGTCGCATGGGGAGGTCACATGTTCTCCCCTTTAGCTGGTGCCCCCAGTATGGGAAGGCACCAGCCATCTATGTTCTCTCCAGTCTGTCTGGGGTCAGACCCCTTTATCAGCTCTACCAGTGCTTGGGGCATTATTCCTGGCACGTATCTCACTCACTTCTCCTCCTTTTCCCCAGTGATAAGGTACAAAAGTTTTCCCTTAATTTTCTCCCCCATAAGCAGCTCTGTGCAAAGATTCAGTTCTTGCTCCAAGACTTGGGAGAGGTTTTTGTCTCAAAATCCAACATTCCTGGTGCGCTGAGTCCCTCCGTGCTGCCTGTTTGCTGTGGTTCTAGACGCTGCTTTATTTGCCTGTTAATCATACTCTCTTCCTTGCTGTGCGTCTCACTAGCCTGGCCACTGCCACCACAATTCCTGTAGCTTGTGCTGGATAATAACAGTGCTTGTAAAATTAAACAGACTCTTTATTAAGATAACTATTTACAGAGATGCTGCAACTGCAACTGACATTCCAGCCATGTGCACACAGACTGACTCCTTGGTGCCTCCACCAAACGCTTCCCTCCTGAAACCTATATTGTTCTCTCCATGTTCCAGGCATGTTGCTACACTGGTCTGGGTGTTGATTCTTATACAGCTGGTTAAAAGCCTCCGATTTCGATTTAGCTTAAATCAGGATCAAATCAACTGCTTTAGTTCCAGTTTGTTTGTGGACAAAATCTTCAGGTTCTAGTGTGCATGTATATCTGATGTGTTCAGGAGTGTATGCATGCTGTATGTCTCTCTTTCTGGCGTTTCCATGTGAGTATGTGCCTGTCACTGATGTGTGTGTGTGTGTGTGTGTGTGTGTGTGTGTGTGTGTGTGTGTGTGTGTTACAGAGAGAGAGAGAGGAGATGTGAGTATCTCCTTGGGGTGACCACATGTGTGTCACCATTGCAGTGTCACCCACTCTCACAATGTTATTGTTGCTCTTGCAGGGTTGGGTCTTTCCCCATAGCTCCGGCAGATGAGGGGTACAGGAGACTCTCACCTTTCATTTTAAAGGACATGATCTGCTGCCCTGGCTGGGGAGGAGCATGGACTGCATCAGGCCGGAGCTGGGAAGACCTAGCTGGGCTCCATGATCCATTCCTCAGCACAGACAGCACTCTGTGCTGGGCACTGCAGTGAGCTCACTGCGCCAGTGCTGGCGTCCCCCCACTGCCCCTGCTCCCACCACCGGAGATTCACCGTGTCCTTCAGTTTCCTTTACAAAGGGGAAGAACATCTCAATTTGCAAAACTGAGTTGCAGCAAGTTCTGACGTAACCAACAGCCGGGATCCTGGCCCAGAGCCCTGGGCGATGCCAGTTCCCCAGTGACAGGAACACACACACTGGCCAGGGCCCTGCCTTGCTCCCTTATGGGATTCTGCTCTGGAAACACAAAGATGCTGGCACAGGTCGGGTTCATTGCTGTGTCCCAGCGATGTTCCACAAGGAAGTCCCCAGAATGGAATGGGATGTCCCAGCAGCAGGCAGCGCCAGAGAAAGGCAGGGGAGAGGCAGAGGAGCGCTGTGGCCCCTTTCCGACCCGAGCCGGGCCATGCTGGGGACGTTCCAGCTGGGAGCAGAAACCGACAACAGAGTCTGGTGTCTGCTTTGGTGCAGCCTGGCTGATGCACAGCAGGGAATGTGCAAAGTCCTCAAGGATGCAGGCGGACCCCAGCCCAGGGAGAGCTTCTTGGCTCACAGCTCAGGCTTCTCTCAGCCAGCCATTCCCCAGCCCCAAACCTTCCTCTGCGCTTCTCCCAGCATCATGCCCTGCCTCCAGGCCACCGCCTGGCCTTGTCCCTGCCTGTCTCTACTCCTGTCTGGTTCTATGGTGCTCTGAGGGGGCTTAAGCACCCACACAAAAAAATAGGGGGTGGCAGAGCTTGAGTGTGGAATGTGAGGAGTTCTGGGCTGCTAACAACTCCCACTCTTGGGGCAGGGAGTTTGTTTATAAACAGAGGCAGGGTGATTAAGATAACAAAAAGCTTGTCAGTTAAATTAAATTAAGGATCCTTAGATGATCCTGAAAGCATTGCCAGTCACTCCAGTTAAAAGAGAGGAAACAAAGGGTAGGAATAAATGGCCTATTTTCAGAATGGAGAGAAGTAAATAGAGGTGTCCCCCGGGGTCTGTGCTGGTCTGGGATCAGGGCCGTTCAACATATTCATAAATGAGCTGCAAAAAGGGGTGAACAGGGAGGTGGCAAAGTCTGCAGCTGATACAGAATTACTCAAGATAGTTCAGTCCAAAACAGACTGTGAAAAGTTACAAAGGGGTCTCACAAAACCAGGTGACTAGGCAACAAAATGGCAGGTGAAATTCAATGTTAAATGCAAAGAAATGCACACGGCAAAATATAATCCATTCCCAATTACACATACAAAATGATGGTGCCTAAATTAGCTGTTACCCATCAACAAAGAGATCTTGGACGCATTTTCAGTACTCTGGAAGGACTGTGTTTCCAGAGTATTGCAAATGTATAAGACTCCTTCTCACTGTGCCTGTATCATCCTGAAATTCTCCAGCTTCAGAAGACTTAAAACTTATCTCCAGTCATCAGTGGGACAGACACAATGAAGCATGTGGCTGTCCTTACCGTGCATCAAGACCAGGGCCGTCCTTAGGCATAGGCAGAATACGCAGCTGTGTAAGGCACCAAGAAATTTAGGGCACCAAATTGCCCCAAATTTCATTGTGCCCTACGCAGCTGCGTGCTTCGTATGTGGCAGCGCCGGTGGCCAGCTCCATCCCCCAGCTGGCCCTTCGTGCGTTCCTAGGAGGGTGCAGGGCCCGGGACAACTCCCTCCACCCCGCCCCGCCTCTACCCGTCCCCAACCCACAGCCATTTTCCACCCCTTCTCCCAAGCCCCCCTCTCCTCCCAGCAACGGACGCGGCCCAGGTGATTAGCAGGGAGGCCTGGCGCTGGCAGCAGGGGTCAGGCCTACCTTGGCACTCACCAGCGGTGGCGGGAAGCAGAGCGCCCCAGCCCACTCCACTCTGCTGGCTCCCCGCTGTGTCGCTCCACTTCCTGCCCCCAGTGAGTGCGGGTGGGGGGACCCCTTCCCCTGAGCGACACAGCTGGGGCGGGGGTAGCAGAGCGGGCTGGGGCCGGGTCATTCCGCTTCCTGCTCCCAGCACCAGGCCCGCCCCCGCTAATCCCCTGGGCCCCTCTGGGCTTCCGTGGCTCCCAACAGATCCTGCCTCCGCCGCCCCGAGCACAGCCTAGACCCTCTATGGGGGTGGAGGGGGGAGCAGGTGCTCGGGCTGCGTAGGGCAGCATAATCGGTAGGGACAGCCCCAGTGAAGACCATATCAGGGCACTACATAGAATCATAGACTATCAGGGTTGGAAGGGACCTCAGGAAGTATCTAGTCCAACCCCCTGCTCAAAGTGGGACCAATCCCCAGACAGAGTTTTGCCCAAAATCCCTAAGTGGCCCCCTCAAGGATTGAACTCACAACCCTGGGTTTAGCAGGCCAATGCTCAAACCACTGAGCTATCCCTCCCCCCTAAATAGGTACATGTGACTAAGATAGCCGCATTCAGTAACTAGAATATGAAAGAAGTGTATAACTATGCTGAAAATAGCCTCCCCCCCAAAAAAACGGTCAGAGTGCCCCTCCCCCAGCCCCACCCAAACACACACACACACACATCTCTTCAAAAGCACCCACCGGCAAAACCAAAAGTCACACCTGGGGTCCGCCTCCCCCCACACACCGCCCCACACCCATACAAAACAAGCCTCAGCCAAAGCCCTCCCCACCCATCCAGTCCAAACCTCCGGGTGGGTTCACACCCTCCTTATGGGCCTAGGGGGACTCGAGATTAATTCCTCTTTAGGGTGAGCCAAGTGAGAGGTGCATTCACACCCCCAAGGCTTAAGGAGGAGTTAATCTCACCCCAACTTGGTTTCACCCAGCTTCATAACAGAGCCACTGGGGAAGCTGGAGAACGGGACAGAGGGAAAGAAAACAAGCTGAGCCAGTCTGGGATGGGACCTGCCCCCCGGCAGGGCTGGTAGGAGCCACGCTGAGCCGGTCCCAGCTGTGAGCCCCCCCTGGCAGGGCTGGTAGGGGCCACACCGAGCCGGTCCCAGCTGTGAGCCCCCCCGGCAGGGCTGGTAGGGGTTTGGTGAGCTATGCTGGGGGTTGATCTATGATGATCTCACATTGACGTAAAGACACTCAGAAGTAGAGAGAAAGCCGAAGAACCACGACATCAACCTATCAGACAGTGACGGGGCCCTTTGAGAAACCCTGCTGGGCAGCAGCCAGGGGGCAGGGCAGGGCTCACCTTCCACAGGTACTTCCTGGAGAAAAATGGGTCTTTACGTAGTGACTACATCACACAATGACTCACTCAGCAGGACATGATGCCATTCAGTGCCCTCACCAAGCCATGTAATGACATCACTCAGTTCTGCAGTGACCTCACCAAGCCTTGTAATGACATCACTCAGCAGCACAATTACATCACTCAAAGCTGCAGCGACATCACCCAGCCATGCTATTGCACTGGCCACCCCCTTGAGAGCTAAAAGCAGGCGTCTTTTCAGCTTGAGCTAAAGAGCCACCTGCGAATTGCGCCTGCCACTTCCTGTGTGATGTGGGCACCGCAGGGGACACATGGCCCATGCTGAGTAGTGGGTTAGATGATGACATCACCCTGCGGTGCAGTGACCTCACCTGGTGGCTCAATGAGGTCGCGCAGCAGCACAGTGGCATGTGGCAATGCGGACGCCGTGCAGACCCTTGGCCCTGCAATGGGATGTTACTCAAGGACACAGGCACATCCTGGACAGCCTGGGCCACAGCGTCCACTAAATGAGGAACAAGGGCTGCTCACGCAGGAAGCTGCGGCCGCTGTAGCAAATGGCGCTCGGGCTTCGGCTCCAGGGTTTGGCCTTTCCGATGCAAATAACGCTCAGTCATAAAAGGGGGTGAGGGTGAGATCTGTGGGAACTGCAGGGAGCTTTGGGTTGAAAACAAGAAACGGCCCCAAACTGAGGGACCCTTGCGAAGAGGGATGACACAATGTCATGTACCAATGCCCCCACCACGAGGCAGCTGTGTAATGCCATCACACGCAAACGAGCCAGGCCATCAGAGCTGGGCGAGATGCTGGAACCCCTGGGGCCGGGTGGTGCTGCAGGTCAGCCGGCAGGGGCAGAATGGAAATCCAGGACTCTGACTAGTAACTTAACGTCAGTCCCGCTGGCCAAACAGCCGGGTGGCTACACCTGGGTTTCTCTGGGCTTCAAGCCCCATCTACCCTAGAGTTTGGGCTGTAGTTTTACAGCTGACAATATTTCCAGCTGGGCCAGGAGCTGGCGTGTGCTGTTCCTTCCAATGGGCAGCAGGCCGGAGGGGCTGGCGAAAGCCCCACCAGAAAATTCACTTTCACCAAAGCGGAGCCCCAAGACCCAGCTCTCATGGCGCAGGCTGGGGTTGGCAAGGCCCCACCCCCCGTCCCCCCACACACACCCCCCTGCAGCTTGAGCCGTGTCCTGCACTGCTCCAAGAGCCGGCTTGCACTCTCCCGCATGAGCCAGCCTGCCTGGGGCGCACACTACCCTCAGCACCATCACTGCGCCAGTGCACCATGTACCACATACCAGCCCTGCCACTCCCGGCACAGATCCCTGAAGCAGAAGCTAGTGGGACAATCTGCCCCGGCTTGAGGGACTAGGCAATATACAGCGATATGTCACTAGCAACACACAGCGCCTCCTACAGTGTCTACAGGGGAGGGGCCCGTTACTCCGGGACGCCCCGTGCAGGGGGAGTGTGAAGGAGCCTGGTTTACAGCAGGGGTTCTCAACCTTTTTCTTTATGAGGCCCCCCCAACATGCTATAAAAACTCCACGGCCCACCTGTGCCACAACAACTGTTTTCTGCATATAAAAGCCAGGACCGGTGTTAAGGGGTAGCAAGCAGGGCAATTGCCTGGGGCCCCACACCACAGGGCCCCCCGCCCCCCATGAAGCTAAGTTGCTGAGGCTTCTGCTTCAGCCCTAGCTGGCGGGGCTCAGGGCCCCGGGCTTCAGCCCTGCACAGCAAGGCTTAGGCTTTCTGAGTCTAACACAGGTCCTGCTTGGCGGACTCCCTGAAACCTGCTCGTGGCCCCCAGGGGGCCCCGGACCCCTGGTTGAGAACCACTGGCGTAGAGTGCTGCCTGGCCAGCAAGCAGGTGCATTGTGGGACTGCACTGGGAGGCCTACTTACCCCAGGGCAGCTGTGAAGCGTGTGGGTCCCGCCCTCTCTCGCGCCGTGGTTCTTGGGACAGAACCGTGGGACGCGGGGCTGGGATATTTGCTCGGAGCTGGGGCCATCGGAACAGTGCTGGGAATTCTTGTGACTACTGACAGCTCTTTGGGACTGGATCTGCCAGCACTCGCTAGCACAGACAGGGACTGACCCTGCCAGGCCTTGGGAGACTTTCCCCAGGCACCCGGCTGGCGCTGGCCTGTGGCCACGCGAGCAGCTCACAGAGTCCCTTTGTTCTCACACTGAATGAGGAGCTGTAGGGGAGAAGCAGAACAATGCGGTGACCTTTAGGCCGAGCGTTAGCCAGTCTCCAGGCCCTTGCTGAACCTTTTCTGGTAGGAGGAGACATTGATGCAACGAGTCAGGTATTGCTTGGGTGCAAAGAGCTGTTTATTTACAAAGAATGAGCAAAGTCCTGTTTCCCTGAACACAGCAGGAACCAACAGCGGCAGGCAGTTTCCTGGCTCACTAGCTCAGACATGCCAACTCTGGCCAATTCATCGCGAGAGACACAATTTCTAAATAAAATGAAGTCTGACTCGGGAGCTCGCAAGAGAACTCTCGAATGTCAGCTGAAAAAACAAATCCTGACGCTCACGAGTTCTAGCCTGAGATCATGAGCCAGGCTTCATTTTACGTAGAAATCGCTGTCAGCCATGGCAGGAGAGGTTCCAGATGTCAGCCCACCCCGGGCAGCAGGGGCTCCCCTGTCAGGTAAGCTTCTCTGCCTGTTCTCATCTCACCCCACTGCCCTGGCACAGCCCTCCATCCCCTACCTCTTCCTGCTGCCCTGGGGTGCACCTTGTTTTTGGGAACCACTCCAATACACCCCCTCTGCCGTGGCTGTACGTCGCCTCCCCTGGCAGCTGCTTGGAGCTGTGCTGCCCAGGTCACTCAGCTTCCACCGGCACCTCCTTCTCATTTCCCCAGGGTTTTCCTTCCTGCGCTGGGCACAGCTGCTGCTTCCGACCAGGAGCAAGGCAGAGTTCAGATCCCATCATCTCCCTTTGCATCCCCCAGCCCTGAGTGAGGGCTTCCTGCAGGAGAGCAGCAAGATATGAGGCAATACTAGGGCCACAAAAGATAGGAGGCATTCATCGACTGTTGGGGGGAAGTAAAGTTTTGTGGAGCTCCATGCGTGATGTTCCCCATCAGTGAGCGAGTCTTTAATGTTCCTCATGTGGTTCCCCCCACCATCCCCCAAACAGTGGCAATGGGACCATTTACGAAATCCACCCTAGAATACTCAAGGAACTGACTGAGGAGATATCGGAGCCATTAGTGAATTATCTTCAAAAAGTCATGGAAGACGGGAGAGATTCCAGAGGACTTCAAAGCGCAAATATAGTGCCAATCTATAAAGAGGGGAATGAAGACAACGTGGGAATTACAGACCAGCCAGCTTAACTTCTGTACCCGGAAAGATAATGGAGCAAATAATTAAGCAATCAATCTGCAAACACCTAGAAGATAATAAGGTGATAAGTAACAGCATGGATTTGTCAAGAACAAATCGTGTCAAACCAATCTAATCGCTTTCTTTGACAGGATAACAAGCCTTGTGGATGGGGGGAAGCAGTAGACGTGGTATATCTTGACTTTAATAAGGCTTTTGATACTGTCTCGCATGACCTCCTCATAAACAAACTAGGGAAATACAACCTAGATGGAGCTACTGTAAGGTGGGCAACAGAGCAACAGACCAGGTGCCCAGGAAGGTTGCCCTGGAGCTGCTGTTCCAGAAGAGCGATGCAGCTGCTGAGTGAGGACTGGCCGAGAAGGAAGAGGCAGGGCCTGGGAAGCTGCCTGAAGCAGGATGACCAGAGACCCCCTGGTGGGGAGGCCGTGAACCCCTAGGACAAAGCGGGGGCTGAAGGACTGGGCTTTGTTTGGTGATCTGCTGACATTTGGACAATAACTGCTGACAGGAGGCTGGGCAGGGGGCATCGTGCTGGGAGAACCTGCCACGCCACGGGGCACTAGTGGGACTTCACTGAGCCTTGTGCAATGCTGAGGCTTCCCACGGTCACCAGGTGCCCAGCAACAGGGACCAGGGACCCTCTGATTCCACTCCCATCGGTGGTGGAACACAGGGGCCCCCCAGCAAGAGGCCTGGATTCCATGGGGCTGGGCCCCAGGAGCTGTCAGTATGGGGCACTAGGCAGCGAGGTGAAGGGGTAGAGGCACCAGGCAGACTTGTAAGGCCTGTCCCCTGGTAGTTCCTCCCAGCCAGACACCAACTTGACCAGGTGCCAGCCGCTAGCCAGGTGTGTCCCTGGGAAACCCTCCTGGGCCGAGCATCAGGAGTAGGGGGCTGGGTTGGAGTCCCGGGGTGAGAGTCCTGCCACCCCCTGATGAAGAGAGGCCCAAACAGCCACACAGCTGCTGTCCCCGGACAGAGGGGAAGCCTGAGTCGCAGGCTCAGGGAGGACCCTGAGGGGAGGGGCAGCTGGGACACAATGGGGGCCCACCAGGGTCTGGTCTGGTGCAGCCAGGAGATATGGGGTAGGGGAGCACTGGTCTGGGACAGTGGAGGGATATGGGGTGGGGGGGGCACTGCTCTGGTCTGGGGCAGTATGGGGATATGGTGCTCTGGTCTGGTTCAGCAGGGAAATATGGGGTGGGGGCTGTGCTCTGGGGTAGCCGGGGGATATGGGGTGGGGGGCTCTGGTCTGGTGCAGCAGGGAGATATGGGGTGGGGGCCTTGTTCTGGGGCAGCGAGGATATGGGGTGGGGCTCTGAGAGGATCTGGGGCAGTGGGAGGATATGGGGGGGCATGCTCTGGTCTGGGGCAGCGGGGAGATATGGTGTGGGGGCCTGAGAGGGTCTGGGGCAGTGGGAGGATAGGGGGGGCCATGCTCTGTCTGTTGCAGCCGGGGGAGGACAGTGGTTGTCGGGGTCCCAGCGCCTTTGGCAAGCCAGCTGGCAGCAGGGCTGGTATGTGCTGGCCCTGCCTGGGGGGCGGCACCATTGGCTCAGTGACCCCGCGGTGCCAGGGGCACTGAGGCCCTTTGTTGTGGGTGCTCGTCACCCTCCTTTGTTCTCATTCTGTGACACGGGTTTGTTTGTCCTTTCCTGGCCCTGGGTGCAGAGACATCTCCTCCTGACACGGCCTCATTCCCCCTCCCACCCGCCTGCTGCCGAGAGCCGGCTCCTACCCACCTGTGAGAGCCCCCCTGCAGTGCAGCCAGACCCAGCCAAGCCCCCTGCTGCCTCTCCTCACTGCTGGGCCTGTAGGGACCCCCCTCCCCCAGCAATACTGCCAGTGCCCTCTGAGCCCCCATGCTGTGCGGGGGAGGGGGACAGCCAGAGGGACCCGTGCCCAGCATGGCTCTGACCCTGGGGAGTCTGGAGGGGAGGGCTGGGCTGTCCTGGAGACCTTGGGCGTGGGGCAATCACAGTCTGAGGTGCTGGGCCTGGAGTCCTCAGCGTGCTGTGCATTGACAGCGGGGGGTGAGATGGAGGGGGCGAAGGAGCAAGAGGGGTGGGGCAGCCAGGAGGGGTGGACAGCCGGAGGGCTGGGGGTGAGGGGCAGCGAGAGGTGGAGGGGGTGGAGGGCAGGGGGGTGGGAAGTAGGAGAGCTGAGGAGTAGAGGCAGGGAGAGGTGGAGGAGAGTGAGGAGCAGGAGGGCTAAGTGATGGGGAGTAGGAGGGGTGGGGAGCAGGGAGGGGCGAGCTGGGGGTGGGGGGTAAGGAGGGGATGGGGGGATTATCCCTTTCCACCGGGCGTCCAGCCTGCTGACAACTCCCCAGGGTCAGAGGCGGCTCAGGCCCGGTTACGGGAGAGGATGAGGAAACCAGCTCACTAGCAGGAAATTCCCAGCTTCCAGCTCCGCTCCGGGGCTTCCTCCCTCCAGTGCTCCGTTTGTCCCTGGGCCAGGAAGGGGAACTGCTCATGGCCCCTGGGCAGGGCTGGGAGAGGATGCCCCACCGCCTGGGACTGGCAGTGATTCGCTTGGGCTGTGACACAGCGAGTGATGGGAAGGGAGCAGGAGGGACGGAACCTGCTCATGCATCCTGAGGCGGGGAGCACAGGGCTGGGTGTCCCCTGCGGACCAGCCTTCATGCCCAGCTCTGCTCACCGGTGCAATGAGTTGGGAGTGACTCTGCCAAGTCCCACCTGGCCACTCGGCGACCTGGAGCCCAGCGCCCAGCACCCAGCCTGGCCCATTGCCCAGTGCCGCTCTGCTCCAGAGAGACCCGCTGCTGTGTGCTAGGAGCGAGGCGGGTCGGAGGAGCTGTGCATGGCCCCTGTCTGGACCAGCGAGGTGGGGAGCTGCG
Source organism: Mauremys mutica (assembly GCF_020497125.1). NCBI lineage: Eukaryota > Metazoa > Chordata > Testudines > Geoemydidae > Mauremys > Mauremys mutica. The sequence continues at coordinate 19,928,288 of NC_059088.1, read as the reverse complement.
AGAGGGCATTGAGGGGCATCAGCTGTGCTGCATGGGGTCCCCAGCCTGGCTTGTAGGTCACATTTTAAGGCAATAATAATAATAATAATAATAATAATAATCCAATTGCCTTGTAACAATTCCCTAGGTCTGGTGTCCAGTGTCCTGCCCTGTCCGGCTGCGTAGCTAGTGTCTAGGAGAGTGGGAGTTCAGCCTCCCAGGTTCTAGCTGTGACTTCGGGAACGTTAGAGCTGGGCTGGTTCTAGTCCCAGTGTAGCCAGCGAGTTCCTCTGTGAGATTGTTTCACAAGTGGTGTAATGTGCTTGCCCACTTCGGTACAACGCTGGGAGACTGTCGGTGGCCGGTGCTGCCATGTCCCCGCAGTGTGGATAAGAGGGTCCCTAGCTATGATACGGGCGCTTGTCATGGGTAATGCTCAAAGTGCTTCACAGGCATTGGTGCTATTTCTCCTTACAGCGCCTGTGAGGCAGGGCAGGGTTCTGAGCCCCACTATATGGGGGGAAACTGGGGCCCTGAGAAGTTAAGCAACACAGGGAGCGGACTGAACCTGGGTCCCCCAAGTCGCAGGCTAGCACCCTAACCACTGGGCCATCCTCCCTTGCACATATGTAAAGGACAGCAGCATAATTAATCAGGGCCACCCAGAGGATTCAGGGGGCCTGGGGCAAAGCAGGGGAGTGGCAGTGCTTGTACTCACCCAGCAGCAGTCCAGGTCTTCGGCAGCACTGAAGGGCCCCCCGCCGCCGAAATGTCGCCGAAGACACGGACCGCTTCCGGGCCAGGGCTCGCGGGGCCCCTGTGGGGCCCGGGGCCTGGGGCAAATTGCCCCACTTCCCCCCCCCCCCCACCCCCGGGCAGCCCTATAATTAATGCTCTTCAGCTTGGGTTTATGGGAGATAGGTCTCTTCAAATAAAAGGGAGAGCTTTGTTTGCTGGGATGACAAGTTTGGGTGACAGGTAACCGTGCTGGCAGAAAGCCGTCAGGCATTTGACACAGTTCCACGTGACATTATCATTAAAAAGTTAACACTGTACAAAATCAGCATAACCCTGATTAAATGCACTAAAAACTGGCTAAGTGCTAGAGCTTCTCAAACGATAACTGTGAATGGGGGATCTGGGCCCTGCAGAGGGCGGTTTCCGGTTGGGTTCCCCGGGGCTCTGTTCCAGCCCACTGCTCCTCGATAGCCTGAGCACTGATCTGGAAGGAAATAAAATCATTGCTAGTAACTTGTGCAGATGACCCAGACTGGTGGAGTGGTGAAGAACGCCAAGGACTAGACCCAGGGATCTGGAGCGCTTAGTAAGCTGGGTGAACACTAGAACGATGTGCTTATGAACTCAGCCAAAGGCAAGGTCACACGTCTGGGGCCTGGTCTACACTAGGATCTTAAATCGAATTTAGCAGCGTTAATTCGAACTAATCGCTCAACCGTCCACACCAGGAAGCCATTTAATTCGAACTAGGGGGCTCCTTAGTTCGAATTTGGTACTCCACCCCGACAGGTGGAGTAACGCTAAATTCGCACTTGCTAGCTCGAATTAGGCTAGGTGTGGATGCAAATCGAACTTAGTAGCTCCGGGAGCTATCCCACAGTGCACCACTCTGTTGACGCTCTGGACAGCAGTCGGAGCTTGGATTCTCTGACCAGCCACACAGGAAATGACCCGGGAAAATTTGAATTCATTTTCCTGTCTGGGCACTTTGAATCTGACGTCCTGGCTGGACATCGGGGCGAGCTCCGCAGCACCTGCAACGATGCAGAGCTCTCCAGCAGAGGAGTCAGCCCAATGCAAGAATAGAAAGAGATCCCCAGCATGGACAGACCGGGAAGTCCAGGATCTGATCGCTGTGTGGGGCGAGGAGTCTGTGCTGTCGGAGCTGCGCTCCAACAAGCGTAATGCAAAGACCTTCGAGAAGGTCTCCCAAGCCATGACACAGAAAGGATACAGCCGGGATGCGATGCAGTGCCGCGTGAAAGTCAAGGACCTGAGGCAAGGCTATCAAAAAGTCAGAGCGGCAAACGGACGCTCCGGAGCACAGCCCCAGACATGCCGCTTCTACGAGGCACTGCATGCCATTCTCGGTGGGTCTGCCACCACTGTCCCACCACTGACCGTGGACTCAGTGGATGGCATAGTGAGCCAGGACAGTTCCTACTCGATGTTCGCCGATGGGCAAGACGACGAAGGGTCCGTGGAGGAAGGCGCAGGCGACAGCGAACACAATGCCGCTTTCCCTGACAGCCAGGATCTGTTCCTCACCCTCACAGAGATCCCCTACCAACCCTCACCGGCCGTGAACCCGGACTCAGAGTCAGGGGAAGGATCAGGCGGTAAGTCGTATAAACAAGAAAATATTTATTTGCTCGAAAACATGTATACCAAAAATATAAATTCTATCTATAAATACTATATCTAAAAGTTTTTAAAGGGAAACTAAACGAACAGTAGGTCTACACAGATTGGGATGGAACAATAGTCCTCCATGGACAATTCCACAAATGCTTCAAACAGTTCCTCAAATACCCTCCGCAGGAGGTTTCGAGGAAGAGGTGCCCTATTTGGTCCTCCGGTGAAGCTCACTCTTCCACGCCACGACATCCTCAGATACAGGGGAACCATCGCCTCTACCAGCATGGCCGCGTAGGGTCCCGGTCGGTGAAGTGCTTCCCTTAACATCCTTTCTTTCTGCACTCGAGAGACACGCCTCAGGGTAATCTCGTTACTGAAGTGCTGCATCTAATTAGGGCAATTAGCGAATAGTTACTGTTCTTAATGGTTTACTTATACTTTGCATAACAAAGCCCCGCGCTTAGCAGCCACGTGCTGTAGGCCACACAGGAAAAGCATACATTGATCTTTCCCCTGCAGTGTCGGGAGTGGCTGCAAAAGGGTCATAGTATCTGATTTCCAGATTGCCGTTAGCACGACGGCACAGCTATCCGTTAACTGATAAGCATAATGTACTGTAAGGCTTACCAGGACTCTCTGCTAGAGGGATTCTGCTCTCTCTCCCGACTTCTCCGCTCTCCTGTGCAATGGCGCAGCCAATCAGAGCGTAGGCCAAAATGTTGTGCTTCTCTGGAGACCACGTGACACTTGTTGTCCGGTACGGTCTTCTTCATGGAAATTGACTAGACGGTGTTCACTGTTCGCGAAAATGTATCTGTACAAGGAAATCACTAACTTTCCCCATCACACAGCTTCGGGTCCTTCCCGGACTGCCCCGGCATCCCCCTCGCAGAGACTGGCAATGATTAGACGGCGAAAGAAGAAGACTAGGGACGACATGTTCGCTGAACTGATGGTCTGCTCCCGAGCAGAGGCTGCAGAGCAGAAACACTGGAGGGAGACCCTATGTGAGCAGCATCGCACACTCATGGAACGTGAGGATAGGTGGCGGCAGGAAGACCAGCAGACCACCCAAACGCTACTTGGTCTCATGAAGGAACAAACGGACACGCTTCGTCGCCTTGTTGATGTCCTGCAGGACCACAGGCTGGAGGACAGGGCCCCCCTGCAGTGTCTCTGCAATCGCCCTCACCAGCCAAGAAGTCCTGGCCCCCCCTCACCCAAAAGTACAAGACGGAGGGGTGGTAGAGGACGTGAGAACTGTCACTGAACCAGAGCAGAGCGGCCGTGTACCCCGCACTTCTCACGTTAGAAATTTGTAGAAGTGCTTCCCTTATAGGCTCAGCCAGTCCCAAATCCAAGGTTCATCCCCCCACTGTTTATTAGATTAATAAAAGCTGTTTGCTGTTAATCACTGTTTCCGTCATGTCTTTCCTGTCAGAGGATTTTTCGGTGTATGGGGTGGACAGGGGTTTCATACTTGCACGGTATAGCCTACAGTACCAGGGTACAGACTTGGGGAAAGGATCAACTGCGGGGCACACACACACTGCAGTCAGTAGGCACCAGGGTCATTCTGTGTTGTGTATGCTGCCCCTGTTCATTTCGTAATGTGTATAATTGTCCAGGGTCCTAGCGCCTGTCACGCCATTACTGTGAAGGCAGGCTGCCCTTACGATGCACTTGCAACGGATCCACGAGCCTATCCGCTGCCCTGAGCCCCAACAAGAGCCCTCATCCACGGACAGATAGTCACCCTTCTCCCACACCCATCACCCCTTCCCACGCAGAAACCCGCAGCCCACTGCCGTCATCCAAACCCCTATGCAAAGAAGGCACCACTCGCCCCTTCCTGCAAACCCTCCCCTTCATGCAGAACCACTGTCATCCGTCCCCCACCCCAGAGACCTATGTAGGAGCAGGAGGATGTCAGTCCTCTATGGAGGAAGCGGTCTGTACGTCAGTGCACACCGTGCCCAGCACAGTATGTGTCCATGTCTCAACACCAGAACAGAAATGCAAAGTAAAAGAAAGATTTATTAATAATGAGTGTAACAATTACTTTGCTTAAAAACGTGCTTTGGAAGTGGGGGAAACTTGGAGAACAAGGCATGTAGCCGCAGATCCAAATCGACACAAACTGACACAGGCCCAGGGTCAGTTTCTCTTGAAAGCAAGTGGAGAGTCATAGGTTACCCTGATCTCCGAGGAAACTTGCTTTCAAAGCCTCCCGGATACAGAGCGCTTCCCGCTGGGATATTCTCTCGGCACGGGTGTCTGGCTGAGCGTAAACTGCAGCCAGGCGATTTGCCTCAACCTCCCATCCGGACAAAAAGGCCTCGCCCTTGCTCTCACACAGATTGTGCAGCACACAGCAAGCAGCAATAACTACGGGGATATTCTTTTCGCTGATGTCCGAGCGAGTGAGTAAGCTCCGCCATCTCCCCTTGAGACGTCCGAAAGCACACTCCACCACCATTCTGCACTTGCTTAGCCGGTAGTTGAAGAGTTCCTTCTCACTGTCCAGGGCGCCTGTATAGGGCTTCATGAGCCAGGGCATTAGCGGGTAGGCTGGGTCCCCGAGGATCACTGTAGGCATCTGCACATCCCCAACCGTTATTTTGTGGTCCGGGAAGAAAGTACCTGCCTGGAGGAGTCTAAAGAGACCAGAGCTCCTGAACACACGCGCGTCATGAACCTTGCCCGCCCACCCGACGTTGATGTTGGTAAAACGTCCCCTATGGTCCACTAGTCCTTGCAGCACCATGGAAAAGTAGCCCTTTCGGTTAATGTACTCGCTGGCCTGGTGGGCCGGTGCCAGGATAGGGATGTGAGTCCCATCTATAGCCCCACCGCAGTTTGGGAATCCCATCGCGGCGAAGCCGTCTATGATGACCTGAACGTTTCCCAGGTTCACTACCTTTGAGAGCAGTTGCTCAACGATTGCGTGGGCTACTTGCATCACAGCAACCCCCACGGTAGATTTGCCCACGCCAAAGTGGTTCGCTACTGACCGGTAGCTGTCTGGCGTGGCAAGTTTCCAGAGGGCTATGGCCACTCGCTTCTGCACACTCAGGGCTGCTCGCATCCGGGTGTCCTGGCGCTTCAGGGCAGGGGCCAGCAAGTCACAGAGTTCAAGGAAAGTGCCCTTACGCATCCTGAAGTTTCGCAGCCACTCTGTGTCATCCCAGACCTGCAGCACTATGCGGTCCCACCAGTCCGTGCTTGTTTCCCGGGCCCAGAATCGCCGTTCCACACCATGAACTTGACCCATTGCCACCATGATCTCCACTGCCCGGCGTACCCTGCTTTCTGAGAGGTCTGCGCCACTCTCCTCACCGCGCTGCCGGAGCCTCCTCGCCCGATTTCTCAGTAGCTGACTGTTGCACAGGTGGACGATAAGGTGCGAGGAGTTGACAACGGCCATAAGTGCAGCGATGATCGCAGCGGGCTCCATGCTCGCAGTGCTGTGGCGTCCGCGCTGTAACCGACCAGAAAAGTGCGCGAACAGATTTCCCGCCGGCGCTTTCAGGGAGGGAGGGCGTTTGTGAGTGACGGTTGAATGATGACATTTACCCAAAACCACCCTCGACACATTTTTCCCCCAGCAGGCATTGCGAGCTCTACTCAGCATTCCAATGGGCAGCGGGGAGTGCGGGAACTGTGGGATAGCTTCCCACAGTGCACCGCTTCCAAAGTCGACGCTGGCCCCGTGAATGTGGACTCAGAAATTCGAATTAGTGTATTTAGTATGGATACACAAATTCGACTTCATAAGGTCGAATCCACAAATTCGAACTAAGTTGATTCGAAATAGTCTTGTAGTGTAGACAAGGCCTGGGACTCAACAACGTGAGTCACATTTACAAGACGGGGGCTGTATCCAGCTCAGGGCCCCATTGCTGCACAGACCCCAACCGAGATCACAGCCCCATCATGCCGGGCACTACGCAGGCGCTGACCCAGCTCCTGGGTGCCGGGTGATGCCCAGACACAGAATGAGAGACGTTCCTGCCCCAAAGAGCTCTCGGTCTAATGGACCATGGGCAGGAGGGGAAATGGAGGCAGAGAGGGGAAGGGACCTACCCTTGGTCACCCAGCAGCTCAGGGCAGAGCCAGGAATAGAGCTCAGATCTCCTGGCAAGGCAAGTGCTGAGCTGACCATCACCACGGGGAGCATAGCCATGGGGCTCAGCCCTTCTACCTGTCCGCAGGGCTCTAGCCTGGCTGAAGCCTGGGAGGGCCAGTCGTTGTCCCCACCTCCTCCGAGCTCTCAGCTTCCTGCCCTTCACAGGAGACATCTGAGAGCAGAGCCTGTTTCCTGCGAGAGCCCAGCCCACTGAGCCCAGATGGCGGACGGGGCTTCCAGGGCCCTGCAACCGGGGGGAGCAGGGTCTGTGGAAGCAACAAGCATCTCCTTGGACCCCATTAGCAATGACTGGCTGTTGTAAGACCCAGCAGGGGGTCTCCCGGGGCCAGGGGCCTGAGTCAGTCACTTAGGGGGGAGGGGGAAAAACTAGACCCCGCGTCAAACTGAAATACAGTCGACAATTAGCTGCAGACTAGAACATTAGTAGCAACAACGTTGCACCTGTTGGCTGTTCCCAGGCCCTTCTAGTCAGGACAGACACATTGGGACGCGGTGTTAGACCCAGCCCATGTTCTAACCTGTCAGCGCTGATCACTAGTCCTGGCCCTACGATTCTGGGCAGAGTACACAGCGTCAGGGGGGCCTCGGTGGCTCCTCCACCTGCATTTAAACACCTCAGTAAACTGCTGAACCTCAGTTTCCAGGGGCCCAAGGGGAGCTGTGGGTGCTCAGAGCCCTTGGAACCAGCTGGCTCTTCAGGGGCCCAGATTTGGGTCTGGGAGCTGAACTTTAGCTTCCCTTTGTCCCAGGCCGATCCCGGCCAGGACTCTGGGACAAGGATGGGCACAGGACCAGCTCCTCTGAGCTAGGCTGGGAGCAGGCTGTGCTGGGATGGGCGCGGTGCCAATGCCATTCAGACGGGATCCATGGCACTGGGAGGTACCGGGTCTTAGGGGGCCTGCCTCCAGTCCTCACCTCCCTGCAGCCTCCGGGTAGCACCCCGCACCCAGCCCCTGCAAACGCTGCCCACCTGGCTTGTCCCAGGAGCATTCCCCAGAAGTAGAAAGGTAAGTCCCCTCCCCCACAGCCTACAGGGTCTGTTTCCCTTGGTCGCCGTCCCATGCCAACAGCACCCAGGACCCCGCACAGCATCAGTCTCCATTCTGCACCATCCCCTCCCCTGGGCGGAAGAAGGATTTACGGCCCCCGTGTCGGGATTTCCGTGGCCCAGTGCATGCTTGGCTGCCCTGGCTAATATATCACAGGCTGCAGCGCCGCTATTGTTCTTGGCCGGCACAAGGCATTGCTAGCGGTAATTAAATAAGCATGTGGTAGCTGGATGGAGCGAGGCCTGTGGACTCGCAGCCGCCCTATACCCAACACCTCCCCCAGCAAGGAGCCCTTCCCTCCAGCTGCCCCTACAGGGAGGCGCCACCCTGCAGGCCAGGCCAGAAGCAGCCAGGCAGAGGAGCCAGCTGGAGAGCTGAGATGGAGGCTGAAATGCCTAGAGCTGAATTCTGGTCCCAGCTAGATCGGGAGGGAGCCAGTTTGGGGTCACCCTGTGGGGGCTGATCACACGCCCTGGAAGCAGGTCGAATCAGTGCTCCCTTCCCCTGCGCTGAACAGGGTGACATCAGCCCCACCTTCATCTCCTGACCATCTCCCCCTCACCTGTGCTGCCCTCAATCTGCCCCGGTGGCCATTCGGGAGCCTGACCAATATGAGCCCTGGGAGAGGGGGGAGCCCGGCCAGCGCATGGAATCATAGAATCTCAGGGTTGGAAGGGACCTCAGGAGGTATCTAGTCCAACCCCCTGCTCAAAGCAGGACCAAACCCAACTAAATCATCCCAGCCAGGGCTTTGTCAAGCCTGACCTTAAAAACCTCTAAGGAAGGAGATTCCACTACCTCCCTAGGGAACCCATTCCAGTACTTCACCACCCTCCTAGTGAAATAGTTTTTCCTAATATCCAACCTAAACCTCCTGCTCTGCAACTTGAGACCATTACTCCTTGTTCTGTCATCTGCTACCACTGAGAACAGTCTAGATCCATCCTCTTTTGGAACCCCCTTTCAGGTAGTGGAAAGCAGCTATCAAATCCCCCCTCGTTCTTCTCTTCTGCAGACTAAATAAGCCCAGTTTCCTCAGACTCTCCTCATAAGTCATGTGCTCCAGCCCCCTAATCATTTTTGTTGCCCTCTTTCATTTTTCCACATCCTTCTTGTAGTGTGGGGCCCAAACCTGGACACAGGACTCCAGATGAGGCCTCACCAATGCCGAACAGAGGGGAATGATCATGTCCCTCGATCTGCTGGCAATGCTCCTACTTATACAGCCCAAAATGCCATTAGCCTTCTTGGCAACAAGGGCACACTGTTGACTCAGCTCCAGCTTCTCGTCCACTGTAACCCCTAGGTCCTTTTCTGCAGAACTGCTGCCCAGCCATTCGGTCCCTAGTCGGTAGCGGTGCATGGGACTCTGCACTTGTCCTTGTTGAACCTCATCAGGTTTCTTTTGGCCCAATCCTGTAATTTGTCTAGGGTTAGGGTTGATCCCCAGCCAGGGGCCTGGTCACTGAAAGCACCTGGCACCAGTGCCCCAGCCCAGCAGGCACTGGGTGCCATCACAGCAGCATTCCCATGGCCCACGGTCTGTGGAGGAGTCTCTGCACCAGCCAGGCCCCATGCACCATGGGCTGGATGACCAGCAGCTGGGCCTGGAGCTGGCCTGCCCTGGACCCCTGCGCAGTGGCATAGCCAGGTTCTAAGAGCAGGGGGAGCAAACATTAAAAAGGCACCCCCCTTGGCTCCTCCTCCGGCCACGCCCCCTTGGCTCCTCCTCCGGCCATGCCGTGCCCCTCCCCCCATGGCTCCTCCGGCCGTGCCGTGCCGTCCCCGTGGCCCCCCCCATGGCTCCTCCGGCCGTGCCGTGCCCCCCCCATAGCTCCTCCGGCCACGCCGTGCCATCCCCGTGGCTCCCCCCATGGCTCCTCTGGCCACGCCACCCCCCGGCTCCTCTGGCCATGCTGAGGGCTGCCATGCTGCACCTCCCCTCGCTCCTCCAGCCGCACCGCCCCCCACCCAGTGGCTCCTCCGGCCGTGCTATGGGCTGCCATGCTGCACCCCCCCCTTGCTCCTCCAGCCGTGCCGGCCCCCCCCATGACTCCTCCGGCCACGCTGTGCTGCCCCTGCACCCCCCCCCCATGGCTCCTCTGGCCGTGCCACCCTCCCTTGCCTGCAGGAGCCCAACGCCAGCCCAGCAGGCCAAGCTTCAGAGCAGAGCATGGGCCCCGCCCACTGGCGTCATGGTAACCCCTAACTAAGGCGCCACTTTTGGAAAATGTGCTGAGGGGAAGCGGCTGCTTCCCCTGCACCTCCCCTAGCTACGCTACTGCGGCCTGCTCTGCTCTGCCTCGCTGGGACTCGGGCATGCTGACAGGGCCTGGAACTGGCCACACACAGTTATCTCCCACCATTCAGCCTTTCAATGGCGCTGCACCAGCCTGGCTTGAGGGCAGAGCAAGGACTCTGTTCAACCTGCCCTAGAGAGACAGGAGCCATCGGCAAAATGCAGATCCCAGGGCAGGCCCAGATTGCAAAGCCTCCAGATCCACTGCAGTTGGTGCTGGGGGAGCAGGTGTGTCATGCCTGACTCTACAGTAAAAGGGGTGTGGTGCCAGGGATGCATGGCTAGATGCAGGTTATGGAGATAGATAGATAGATAGATAGATAGATAGATAGAGGGGGTGTATGGGGATAGATAGACAGACAGACAGACAGGCCCATCAGCAGACCCAGCTCCTGCAAGGCAGCAAGTAGCAATGGGGTCAGGGCTCTGGAACTACTGGAAGGAAAAACGCTTCCTTCTACACAGGGAGGGACGAGGTCAGCGGGTCTGTCCAGCTCACACCTCCTGCTGCCAAGAGGGGAAGCTGGACAGCTGTTAGTGTTAGTCAGGACCCAGGGTCCTATTCCTGGCTCTGGGAGGGTAGTGTGGTCTAATGGTTAGAGCAGGGGGGGCTGGGTGTCAGGACTCCTGGGTTCTATTCCCATGGCCTTGCAGAGTGGCGAATAGAGGAATTGTCTGAAATATTTGATGCGCTTGGTGTGTGATTGGACCCTCCGCTCTGCACCGCTACCCCTGGCGGAAGGACTGACCTGTTCCCTGGGACGTGGGTGATCCAGCCAAGGATTTGATGACAGCTGGGCAGAGTGTTTTTCCCATGAGTAAAACGAGCGGCTGGTCCTGACCTCCTCCCACAAAGCTGGACTCACTGGCGTGGGTCAGGGCTCAGGTGCTGGGCCCGTCCGCTCCCATGACTGAGTCATGCTTTCCCGTCTTCCCTTTCATGGAGCAAGAGGCAACAATGGCTGGAGGGGCGGAAGCGATGCCTGGCGGCCAGCCATCAGCAATCAGCTGGCCTCGCTGGGAGCGGAACCAGGCCTTCCTGCCACAGCACCCGGCTCTGGCTTCCAGGGTCCATCTGCCCCGCAGTCAGATCCCCGGGCCAGCCTGGGCCAGCTGACTCGGGCTAAGGGGCTCGGGCTATGCGGCTGTTTAATTACAGTGCAGACGTTTGGGACCCGCCCCCCTTGCAGGGTCCTAGAACGCAGCCCAAACGGCTACACTGGAATTAAACAGCCCCTGAGCCCAAGTCAGCTGGCACAGGGTGGCACAGGTGTCTGATTGCCCTGTAGACATACTCAAGGGGTCCCTCCGGCACCAGAGCAGAGCTACAATCCATGCTGCCAGCCTTGCCATGGGGCCAGGGGCCAGGCAGCTATTGTCACAAAACACCCCCAACCCCTGGGACTAGAACCCTGAACTTCAGGACTAACCCACAGCCACTCGCAGAGGGCGAGAACAAGGGGAAGGGCCAGGATCCTCTCTCTGGGGAACCACTAGGGGCATCACACACACACACACACACCCTTCCCCGCACACACCTTCTAGTACCCCCCGCACACATGCAAAACTCTTCCCTGCACACACACACACACACACACACACACACACACACACACACACACAATCCCCCATGACTCCTACCCACCCACATGCACACACACTTCCCTCCACCCACCACACACAATTCCAGCCATCACAGACACACAAACCCTTCCCCACACATAACTCCTACCCCTGCGCACACACACATAACTCTTATCCACACACACACACACACAGGGCCGGCTCCAGACCCCAGCGCGCCAAGCGCGTGCTTGGGGTGGCATTTTGCCGGGAGGGCGGTAGGCAGCTCCGGTGGACCTCCCGCAGAAATGCCTGCGGAGGGTCCGCTGGTCCTGCGGCTCTGGTGACGCATCCGCAGGCATGCCTGCGGGAGGTCCACCAGAGCCGCGGGACCAGCGGACCCTCCGCAGGCACGTCTGCAAGAGGTCCCCCGGAGCCGCGGGACCGGCGACCGCCAGATCGCCCCCCGCGGCGCGCCGCCCTGCTTGGGGCGGCAAAATTCCTAGAGCCGCCCCTGCACACACACACACACACACACACACACACACACACACCCCGCTTCCCTATATATACATTCCCCATGCATACACACACACAATCCCGTACAAACAGCGACAACACACACAATTCGCTCCCTGTGCAGCTGTGATGGCTTTGGAGCTGCCTGTACTGCTCCGCCATCGCGGGCTCAGTGGGGTCCTTGCTGCATGTTCCATGAGAACCTGGGCGGGGGCTGACACATCTCCTGGCCAATACGTGGGGAAACTGGAGAGAAAGACGTTCATTTGATTCCCCACTCGCCCCTCCTGGACCTGCCGGAGAAGTTTCCCCAGGAGGCGGGGTGGGGGGTCAGACATTCCAAATGAGTCTGAAGACACAGACACTCTCTTGAGCAGTCAGACAGTTACTGGGGACACTGAGGCACAGGCCATTGGAGAGCAGCTCGGCTGGTGGTAAGCCAGGCCTGCCTGAGCCTTTAGGTGAGGCACATGCAGATGGACTGTTGTTTCAATCCCCTCTCTCGTGCTTGGACGGGTTGCCACGGTTCAGATCCTGCACTGCTTTGGGTCCAGAAGTCTGGGTGGGGTCACTCTGGACAGAGCTCCCAACAGGGGCCGGACCCCATCAGGCCTGCTGGGTAACCATGGGGGGCTGGAGCCCAGGGCCAGGGCTGAGAGAGGGTGAATCAAGGATCCCACCCCTGCGAAGTGAAGGCGTGAGCCTGAGACCCGGAAGGGGAGCTCTCGAGGTATGTCTACACTGCGGTTAGGCACCTGTGACTGGCCCGTACCAGCTCACTCTGGCTCGTGGGGCTTGGTCTAGGGGCTGTTTAATTGCAATGTAGATGATCTGGCTCAGTGTGAAGCATGGGCTCTGGGATGCTATGAATATCTGCAATTAAATAATCCCTTAGCCCAAGCCCCTCGAGCCCGACTCAGCTGGCACCGGCCAGCCTTGGGTTTTCCATTGCACTGTAGACATACCCACAGAGCATGATACCTGTAAGCCAGTGACCTTAGTGAGCTCTCTCCTGCCATCTATTGATGAACCGGAGGAAAAGTCCTCATGAGCCAGCCTTATTTGCATAGGCACACCTCCTTTGTCACGGTGCTCAATGCTGGCTGTTTTGGGTTCAAATTCACTTAAGCCGTGGATACGGGGCAATGAAATGTTGTTATCCCTATCGTACAACTAAAGGGTAGCAGAATAGTTCTTACTATATCCTGACTGAGAGGTCACCATGACCTAGTGTGGGCTAGTGAGCCAAGTGAGAGGGAGACGGGGCGGCTTGTCTCGAAGAGCTGGATGTGGGATTGGGTGGGGGGTTGAGTGTTTAAAAGCACAGCTGAGTAGCCTGTGATCCCTAAAAACAAAATCACTGAGGTCTGGTCTATGCTAGAAATTTACGTCAGTATATCTAGGGGTGTGAAAAAGCCACACCCCTGAGAGATGTAACTATACTGACCAAGGCCCCCGTGTAGACAGCATAGGTTCATAGAATAATTCTTCCATCAACCTAGCTACCGTCTCTCGGGGTTACCTACACCGATGGGAGAACCGCTCCCGTTGGCATAGGTAGCGTCTACACTGCAGCACTGTAGTGTTTTAAGTGTAGACACACTCTGCTAAACCGGTCTGGGGGGCTGTCGCAGGGCATGTGTACACCTAAAACACATGGGAGGGGTTCTGAGAGGCAGTAGCTAGGTCGATGGTGCGGCTGCAGAGATACAGTGGTTTAAGTGTAGACGCAGCCTGGTTACGGGGATGCTGGGTGGGGACGGGAAAGACGAAACAGAAAAGACACCAGCCGGCAGTGAGGTTCCCCAGCACTACCCAGAGCAATCACTAAGCACCAGGCTGGCAGTGGAGCCTCAGGACAGGGCAGCCTGGCCCAGGGCAGCGTGAGGGGCGGCCTCTACCCAGCCAACCCGAGAGCTGTGGTTGCTGCTAGCTGGGCGAGGTGGTGGTGGCCGTGTGACTGGGGGACCCAGACTGGGGATGTGGCAGCAGGGGAGGCAGTGGGGAAAAACGGCGGTGGAGGTATCCAACCCACTTGAATGCACCCCTGAAGGCTGGGGTGCCCCTGAGCTCAGACAACAACCTGTGGGGTGCAGTGGAGGGGAGAGGTGAGTTAAAGGGACATTTGTCCACTGGAATTTCAACCTGCAAGGTGGGAAACTGAGGCACCTCAGGGAGGGGCATGCGTGGGCCAGAGGATCCGAGCGGGCGCGACCGGCCTTTCCTAGAAATGCAAGGGTAGGGCACGCGGCTAACGCGCTGGCCAGAGCAGCTGGGAGGCGCTGGCGCAGCGTGGCTGGGAGGGACGCGGGCTGGAGCCGTGTCTGCCTTTTGTCTTCTGGGCTGAGTGCGCCGCCGGGCCGGGGGAGGAGAGGGCTGGAGGAGGCGAGCTTCAGACTGTGTAGCGCCGCGGTGCAGGGAAAGCAGATGTGAGGGGGAGGGGGAGGGGAAGGGGGGGCAAGGGAACGAAGGAAGAACGAAGGCTCTCGATGGTGGGGCTGCCGGGGAAGATCAAAGGGAAAATGAAAAGCCAAGAGCAGGAGGGAGGAAGAAGTTGGGGGGGAGGGGGGGCGCCTATGAAAAAGCAAAGGCTGCAAAAGGCCAAGCAAGACACCGCGCGGCTCGGCCTGCGTTTGCAGCTCGGCGCCAGCAGCCCCCGCCCTCGGCCACAGCCGCACGGCCCCAGAGCCTTGGCGCGGGACGGGGGTAAAGGGGGAAAGAGAGGGGGCAAGGAAGGGAGGCCAGCAGGGAGAGGCTTCTGGGCTGTAATTGCAGGGTCCAGCTGCCAAGGCCTGCGCCAGCCCAAATCTCCTCTGTCACGGAGGGGATTCGCCCCCAGCCCGGGCTGAGCTCGGCTGGCCCAGACTCCCCCTGGGCACGGTGCCCCCGGGGGACGGGCCCCTCTCTGACCTGCCAGGCTTTGGCAGAGGGGTGTCCGGCCCCACTGCAGCCCCCTGGGATGGAAGAGGTCACAGATGTGCCAGCTTCAGCCCCCAAGGATCTGAGCGCATGTGGAGTGTCTGGGACAGGCTTGGGGGGACGGAACGGGGGAACCCCTGCTCTCGGGGGAGCCCAGGCTGCCAGGCCATCTCCCTCAGGGGGCTGGCAGCCCTCTCCCCTCGCCTGTTCTCACTGCCCTCAGAGGGCCTGTCCTCACCCAGCCTGATTCCATGGGGCTTTGCCCCAAATTCCCTCTATACATGTTGGTCTCCCATGAGGCAGCGATGGCAAAAAGCAGGCGCCAGATCTGCCCCTGCCCAAGCCAGCTCTGATGGCCCCTTCCTGTATTCCTAGCACAGCCAGCCTCCCACTCACACCGCTCTGCTGTGCCCAGCTCCAGCTCAGAGCTCTGCACGCACGCATGAATTCAGCCCCCAGCTGCTGGGATGGAGGCCCGGCCTGGGAACCAGGACTCCTGGGTTATATTCCAAGCCCTGGCACCGAGTTCCTCTGTGCCCTTGTGTAGGTCACTGCCCCTCTCCATGCCTCGGTCTCCCCACGTCTCCAATGAGGGTGGTGACACTGCCCCACCTTCAGGAAGGGCTTTGAGATCTCTGGAGGAAAAGCCCTGCTCCATGCCAGGTGCTGGCCTGTACAGAGGAGGAAGCTGTGGCAGAAGGGGGCAGGGACTGGCCCAGGTCAGACAGGGAGTTTGGCTCTCCCAGAGGCTACTCCCTGTCCTGACGCAGTGGAGTCAACAGGAATGCTGGGAGCGCAGGAAATTGGGGCCACCAACGCTCCTGGTCTCAGCAGGACTCTGGCGATACTTGGTGTTTTTCTTAAAGCCCCAGCTCCAGGAGTCACGTGGTTTGGGATTAAAGTAAGAGTCACTTTCCAGCCCTTCTGACTGCAGAGAGGCCCATGGGCATGAAGCAGGAGGCAGAGGAAAGGACCCAACAGTCAGGATATTATTTTTTGCGGTGTCATGATTTTCTGTGGCCTGACTCATGATTTCTGAACGTCTGGGGCTGGCAGGGCCACGTGGATTTGTCTCTAGGAGGATCCGAGCCCGCGGAATCTGGAGCCAACTGGCTGCGTGTCCTGGGCAGGGCACCCATCACCGCGGTATCCAGCCTCTCTTCTCATGGAGGGGGCGAGAGAGACAAAGAGGAGAAATGCTCCTCAAACAAAGCTACAAACTGTAGAAAAAACTCGCCAAACGGGGCAAAGTGCCAACTTCATGCCGGAAGACTGGGCCGGCCGCCAGCTGTTTCTGTTCCCACCTCCAACCCCCCCTCCCAATTTCCTTTATTTTTAATTTAAAAAAAAAACAACAACAAAAATAAAAGGACTAAAGCTCTGACAGGGGCAATTGCGTCAAGCAACAGAAGAGATTGCAAAAACGTGTACTCAACTTCATGGGATGTGACAGCCAATGGGGGCTGAGCCGCTCTCGGGAGACAGCTGTTAAAAGGAGCTAGCGCGCGGATGAGCAGCCAGAGAAACTCAGCAGAGAGAGAGAGAGAGAGAACAAGAGAGAGAAAGAAAGAAAGTCTAATCTCAAGCTTGCAGGGATTGGCAGAGAGGGCTGTGAACTGGGAGCCAGTTTCTAGAGGGAATAACTTGACCTCTTCCCGGTGGGCACTTTTCCGGCTATTTCTTTGCAACAAGGAGAAGAAAAACCCCTCTCTATTTTTTTTTCTCACCCAAGATTTGAAAACTAGAGTCAGCCCCGTCCTGCTGGGACTCTGTGAAGTCACCCAGGATCCGGCCCGCCCTGCAGTTTGCCGAAGGAATATTCCGGGGAAGCTCTGGGACTTGAAACAAAAGAGCCGAGAAGACGTTTTATAAACTATTTGAAGAGCCAGCCAGGCCGTGCGCGCCTCCTCTGGCTCCGGGTCAGCGTCTGCCGCGAACCTCCCCGAGCGCACAGTTGCTTGCCAATGGCTGGCTCGTCTAGGAGCTGCTGTTAGGCGCTGCCCTGGGCCAGGTGCTGCTGAGTGGTTGACGGAGCAGCGATCCAGAGCCCGAGCCCCGGGTCCTTGTCATTAATTACAGCTGCTGTTGCTAGTTAAGGGAAAGGCCCAGGGCCTCCCCACGGCAGTGTAACATCACAGAGCTTTTGGGATCGTATTTTGTTCCCCATCTTCCCTTGTGCCCCCATGGGAAGCCCGCTCTGTGCGACGCTGGCGCTCCTCGTCGCTGCCTGCTGCCACCTCATGCTGGCGTCGGGGGAGCGAGCCGGTGCAGGTGGCTACAGGGAGGAAATCGTGTTTCCGGAGCGCCTGGCGGGCAAAGCCAAGGCGGGCGTGTCTGGGGAGGGGCTGGGTGGCAGCCCCAGCCAGCGGCTTCTCTACCGCATCCGCGCCTTGGGGGAAGACCTGGTCCTGGACCTGGAGAGGGACCCCAGCTTCCTGGCGGAGGGGCTGACCGTGCAGTACCTGGGCAGGAGCGGGCAGCCAGCCGCGGTCGACGGGTCAACCGAGCCGGGGAGCTACTACACCGGCACAGTGAACTCCGACCCGGACTCCGTTGCGGCGGTGAACTATGACGGGGTGTCGCTGCTGGGGGTGCTGCAGTACCACGGCGCGGAGTACCACGTGCAGCCCCTGGACGGGGGGGCGCCAAATGCCGCAGATGGAGCCGGTGCCCACGTGCTCAGGAAGAAGATACCTGAGAAAGCCAATGGCACCATGTGTAGTGTGGGCGCCCAGGCTCTGGGCACGGCTCCAGCCAGCGGAAGGGAGCCCCGCGCCGCAGCAGCATCCTCGAGGAGAGCAAAGGTAGGGGCAGCTGCTGGCATCATCCACCAGGGGCGGGGCAGGGTCCTCACTGGCGGGCAGGGCTGGCCCGCCTCCCCTGGCCGTGCGCCCCAGACGAGGGTTCCTCCCGTGCCTGTTGCTTTTGGCCTGGTGACCTAGTTCTGTTCCTTCTGCAGGGGGAATCCTGGAATGTGGCAATCCCAGCTAGCTTCTCGGCCTTGCCTGGGGGGTGGGAGGGGAATCTTGGCTAACTTCTCGGCGTGGGGGGGGGGATCCCGGCTAGCTTCCTGTACTTGCCTGGGGGGTGGGGGGGATCCCGGCTAAGTTCTCGGCAGGGGGGGATCCCGGCTAGCTTCCCGTCCTTGCCTGGGGGGGGGGGGGCGGATCCTGGCTAACTTCTCGGCAGGGGGGGATCCTGGCCAATTTCCTGTCCTTGTCTGGGGGTGGGGGAGATCCCGGCTAGCTTCCCGTTTCTGCCTGGTGGAGAGGGGGGATCCTGGCTAGCTTCCCATCCCATTCCTTCCCGGGGGTGGGGGATCCCAGCTAGCTTCCCGTCCCTTCCCGGGGGTGGGGGATCCCAGCTAGTTTCCCGTCCCAGGCTGGCAGGAGGATCCTGGCTAGGGCTGCCAGCTTTGGTTGAACATATTCCTGGAGGTTTCATCACATGACATCATCTCAAATGAATGATTAATCTTTAATTCCTGGAGACTCCAGGACAATTCTGGAGGGTTGGCACCTGTAAGATTCCCGGCTAGTTTCCTGTCCCTAGAGGGAAGGAAGGGGGATCCCGGCTATTTGCCATCCCTGTAGCAGGGCCAGGCTGTTGTGGGAAGCCCTGTCCCCTCCCTGAGCCAGCCACCTCCCCTCCAACCCTCTTTCTTTGTTTCTACCTTGGCCATTTGCCTCCCAACCCAGCTGGGAGGGTGGCTCGCTGCCATGGAAACAGCAGTTCCCCACCCCCACCCCCACTGCTGGAGCTGCCCCGGGGGCAGGCAGGTTGGCACAGGCTCCCAGCTGCCCCTGGCCCATCACCTGGCGCTAGAGGAGCTGAAAACTGCAGAGGCCCCCTGGGCCAGAGCTCAGAGTTCACGTTTAGTCTCTGCTTGGGGCTGACTGAGGAGCCTGGGTGGAGCAGGGGCTGGAGTCAGGATGCCTGGGCTGTTCCCAGCTCTGGGAGAGAAGTGGGGTCTAGTGGTTAGAGCAGGGGGAAGGTGGGGGGATTGGGTGCTATTCCCAGACATTATGACCCTTTTCTGTTCCGTGCCTCAGTTTCTCCCTTTATAAAATGGGGCTGAGCACACTCTGAGCCCACCCTGCCCCCCAGGCTGAGGCACTGACTGAGCCTAGCCCCCCCCAGCCCCTCACACAGCACCTGTCACAGAATGAACCAGGTCCAGCCCTGGGGCAGAGCCTGGATCCTGGGAACAGCCCTGGGCAAAGGCCAAGGACCTGCATATGCCACGAGGCAGGCTGCCTGGGTGCCCCCACCCCATCCCTGACCATCTCCCTCCCCACAGCGGTTCGCCTCGGTGCCGCGCTACGTGGAGACGCTGGTGGTGGCGGACGAGCACATGGCCCAGTTCCACGGCGCCGGGCTCAAACGCTACCTGCTGACCATCATGGCCGCTGCCGCCAAGTTCTTCCGCCACCCAAGCCTGCAGAACCCGGTGACGCTGGTGGTGACGCGGCTGGTGGTGCTGGGGCCTGGTGAGGACGGGCTGCAGGTCACGGCCAACGCCGCCCAGATGCTGCGCAACTTCTGCCAGTGGCAAAAGGGGCTCAACAAGCCGGACGACGCAGATTCGGAGCATTTCGACACGGCCATCTTCTTTACCCGGCAGGTATGGTGCCCCCTGGGACAGCTCCCCCCCCCAGGACAGCCTCTCCCCAGTGCAGCCCCCCCAGTGCAGCGCCTCTCCCAGCCATGGGGGCTCTGGGGGACCCAAATCACATCAGCAATGGCCAGTGCCAGCAATGAGAGGCTTATATGGGGGACAGGCCCCTGTTGGGGAAGGGGGCCCATGGAGGGGCCGCTTGGCCAATCCAGCACTAGCCCTGAGTACCCCAAATTGGCTCACAGCTGGGGGAGGTGGGGCAGGCCCCACTGGCGTGAGAGAGCAGTGTGCTCAGGCCCAGGGGCTGGGACCGCACAGCAGGCCCCCCGTCCCAGCACCCCACATGCCCCAGCGTCTTCTTTCTCCCGCAGAACCTGTGCGGCATCTCCACCTGCGACACGCTGGGCATGGCAGACGTGGGCACCGTCTGCGACCCCACCCGCAGCTGCTCCATCGTGGAGGATGACGGGCTGCAGTCGGCCTTCACCGCGGCCCATGAACTCGGTAAGTGCTGCCGGCCGGGGGCAGGGCAGGGCAGGGCTGGGCATCACGAGGCAGCAAGAGCCCAGAGACCTGCCAGGCACAGAATCAGAGTCCAGCATGGCCAGGGTCAGCTGCTCCATCTCCACTCCCACCCCATCTCTCCCCACTGCACACAGATCTCCCGGCTCCATCTCCCTGTCCTCTGCACAGCACGTGGGATCGGAGTCCCAGTATCACCAGGCTCAGCTGCTTGATTCCCCCTGCAGAGCCCCCGCTGCCCGTGCCCCTCCCCAACCCAGGGCCCCCCTTTCATGTCCTCCCCGTGGCAGCCCCCACAGACCGAGTCCCTATGCCACACACTGACTCCGCCTCATCTCCCCCCTCCCAGGCCACGTGTTCAACATGCTCCATGACAACGCCAAGGCCTGTGAGGACCTGAACTCCCGCACCAGCGGCACCCGGCACATGATGGCTCCAGTGATGTCCTACGTGGACCCTGACCAGCTGTGGTCACCCTGCAGCGCCCGCTTCATCACTGATTTCTTGGACAACGGCCATGGTAAGGACCCGTCCTGGGAGCCCGGAGCCATGACACGGCTGGCCAGAGCCAGGCACAGGGTGGGCAAGGACCTGGCAAGTTTCTCCAAAGCAGCTCTGCCAATGCCCCTGAATCCTGACCTGCAGCCCCCTGCTGTCCCAGCCCTGCACTCCCCCATGGGTCTACAGTTCAGCCCCCCTCACCTGGCAGACCCTTGGCCGGCCCATGCCAGCAGGGATCATGGTTTGTGGGGCAAACAGCTGTGCATTAGGGCCAGGGCTGAGACCCACCCCCATCACCCCGGGCCCAGCAGCCCTCGGCCAGCCCCTGCCAGTCAGGCTGGAGCTGAGCCAGCCCCTGGGGTACCAGGGTCCCTGCCCTGGCCCAAGGAGGGGACATCTCTGCCCAGGCAGATTCTGCTGCCCTTGCTGGTCTGGAGATGATCCCCCCGCCCCACGTAGTGTTCCTGTCCCAGCTGCCCCCTTGCCAAGTGGGTGGGGGGCCCCAACACCACACACCCCGAGCCAGCTCTGCCCCAGCCTGTCTGTTTCTGTGATGCCCAGGCCTCTCACGTGCCAACCCGCTCCCTCCCCACAGGTCACTGCCTCCTGGACAAGCCCCGTGAGCCCCTGCGCCTGCCGGCCCCCTTCCCAGGCAGCAACTATGACGCCGACCGGCAGTGTCAGCTGACCTTTGGGCCGGACTCCCGCCACTGCCCCAACCTGCACCCGCCCTGCTCCTCCCTGTGGTGCACGGGCAAGATCAACGGGCACTTCATGTGCCAGACCAAGCACTTCCCCTGGGCAGACGGCACCGCCTGCGGACAGGGCAAGGCCTGCATGAATGGGCGCTGCATCAGCAGAGCGGAGATGAAGGCCTTCAACGTGAGTGTCCTGCTACCCGCGGGCTCTGGGCACCTGCAAGGCAGGGCAGGCGGCAAAGCACTTGCCTTCCTCTGCGGGGGCGGAACAGGGCACAGGGGAGCCAGGAGAGGGGTGGGGGCGGGGCTCAGGGACTGGCAGAGTGTGGAGGGAGTAGGGCAGGTGGTGGGGAGGGGTGGCTGGGGACTGGAAGGGCTGGAGACCCCCTCCCCATGCTTCCCAGCTGCGGAAAGGCGCTGGGTGCCTGGGCCCAGGGCGCCCCCTGGTGGCCATGTGGCTCTGACTCCCCGGCCCCGTTTCTAACCCTGCTCTGTCTCTCCCCGCAGACTCCCACCCCCGGCGGTTGGGGGCCCTGGGGCCCGTGGGGCGAGTGCTCGCGGAGCTGCGGCGGGGGCGTGCAGTTCTCCACCCGCGAGTGCAACAAGCCCGTCCCACGCAACGGCGGCAAATACTGCGAGGGCAAGCGCACCCAGTACCGCTCCTGCAGCACCCAGGAGTGCCCGGACGGCACGGGTGAGTGAGGGCAGCAGTGGGGCAAGCACGTCACCGGGGGGACAGCATTCCCCCCCCCACCAAGGACCCAGGAGCCACTGGCCAGCTAGAGCAGCGTCCCTCCTGCTGCGAGCACAGACCCTCCTTGAGGGCAGGCTGGGTCCAACCAGCACCACCCCGGGAGCTGAGAGAGAGGCCCCTGCACCCCCTGGCTGTGCACTGGCTCTAATACCCCTTCCTGAGCCAGAGCTGCAGCTGCTGCGGGGGTGACAAAGGGGGAACCCCTTGGGAAGAGTCCCAGCTGGACACGGGGGCGTGGGGCAGGCCTGGGGCAGGGAAAGGGTCAGGCAGGGCAGTCTGTGGAAGGCCCTGAGAGCGTCGCCCAGAAGCCAGCACAGGGAGGGGGGAGGCTGTGGTGGCAGGTGGGGGTCACTCGCCAGGGCCCAGCACGGCCCCACACTGACCCAGCGCCCGCCCCCCATGTCTCGTTCCAGCCCTCACCTTCCGGGAGCAGCAATGCGCCGTCTACAACCACCGCTCAGACCTGTTCAAGGGCTTCCCCGCGCCCATGGACTGGGTGCCCCGCTACAGCGGCGTGGCCGAGAAGGACCAGTGCAAGCTGACGTGCCAGTCGCGGGCCCTGGGCTACTACTACGTGCTGGAACCGAGGGTGAGTGAGGGCTCCCCAGACCCTGCAATGCAGCCACCTCTGGGGGAGGGCGGCTTGTAGAGCCGAACTGTGGCAGGAGAGGAGTGGCCCAGGCCTCACTGACTCTGTGCCCGTCTCCAGGTGGCGGATGGGACGCCCTGCTCCCCCGACAGCACCTCGGTCTGCGTGCAGGGGCGCTGCGTCCACGCCGGCTGCGACCGCGTCATCGGCTCCAAGAAGAAGTTTGACAAGTGCATGGTGTGCGGGGGAGATGGGTCCCGCTGCTCCAAGACCTACGGTTCCTTCACCAAGCCCCGGTGAGTCCCCACCCCACCTCGCAGGCTGGCCCGGGGGCAGGGCCTGGGCATGGGGCAGTGTGCACACAGCAGGCAGGGGGTGAGCGTCACAGCAGCAGCTCCAGGGCCCCCACGCCCAGCTCGTTACCAGATTATGGTAACGAGGCGCTAATAGCGAGAACTGCCAAGCCCTAGCAGGGACAGGTTCCTCACCCCCAGCTCTGGGCTCCTCAGCCCCCCCAGCTCTGGGCTCCTCAATCCCCGCCTGCAGCCTCCCAGTCCTCTCCCCTCCTGGAGCAGTGGGGGGTGCACACGGCTGGGCGGTTTGAGACACAGGCATGAGGGGGAGCTATGCCAAACTCTCCTAGTGCTGGAGCAGGTGCCGGAGCCCACATCTCCAGGGCTCTGCTCGGGGCCAGCCCCCAGGTCCCTCCCTCTGCTTTCCCTCCAGCGTCCTGATGCCTGTCTCTCTCTGCCTTTCAGCTACGGTTACAATGACGTGGTCACCATCCCAGCTGGGGCCACCCACATCCTGATCCGCCAGAGCAGCAGCTCCGCCACGGCCAGCGATGGCATTTACCTGGCGCTGCGGAGGCAGGACGGCACCTACGCCCTGAACGGGAACTACGTCCTGGTGCCCTCGGAGCTGGACGTCAGCCTGGCGGGCAGCGTGACACTGCGCTACAGCGGGGCCACCAAAGCCACGGAGATCATCACGGGCCGCGGGCCACTCCACGAGCCGCTCACCCTGCAGGCGCTGGTGGTGAGCAACCAAAAAGCCCCCCGGCTCAAATACACCTTCTTCAAGCCCACGCCGCAGAAGCAGACGACAGAGCAGTGGCTGAAGCAGAAGGCCCAGATCCTGGAGATCCTGAGGAACCGGCGTGGCCGCAAGGAACCCCCCCGGCATTAGCCATTTAGCACAAGGCTGGAGTGGCAGCGCCCGGTGCAACTTCCCCTGGTACCAGGGACCAATGGGCTGGAGCCCGTCCCAAAGACAGAATCAGATGCTGGAGCCCCCAGCTCAGGCTACCCCCGGGGGCTCTCCCCTGGCAGGCCAGGGCTCCGTGGAACAGAGCTCTGTGTCCAGCCATTTGAAGGGGAATCTGCACCGCGAGCCGCTGTGGCGTTCCTGAAGGGACCTGTTTGGCGGGGACACTTGCGTGTGCCGGGTCTCTATTTATTCGGGTATTTATTCGTGGCTGGGGCCATGGGCACTGTCCATGGTACATCACTCAGCACCTTCCTTCGGCCTGGCTGAGCCTCGGCAAACTCATCCCACGTGCCGCCAGGCGCGAGCCACGAAGCACATTTTGAATCCGCTTCTACCTCAGTCCCCCCGCAATCCCCACTAGAGCTGGGTCTCACAGGGTTCATTGGCGCGTTGGGCATCAGAGGACTGCCTGGTCCCAGGGGCAGGCAGGATGCAGCCCCCTTCGCTGCAGAGAGGAATATGAGGGCTGAGTTAGGGCCTTCCTTGCTGCATGTGATCCCAGCACTGTCTGGTCTTGGTGCTGCGCTGGCATCATGGCAGTGCCCAGGAGCAGAGAGCCAGCCTCCCCCGGCCCGTTTGGTCAGCGGCTGCCCACGAAGCCAAGGCGGGACTGCGGGTAATAATTTAAGGTCTATTTAAAGCAAAGGGCCGCTGCCCGGGCAAGTCCCTGCTGGCACGGCTGCTGGCGGTTTGCACCAGTTGCATTTTTCTATTAATTATTGTCATTATTTTTTTGTAATAAAAACCTGCCGAATTATTTATAAACCACGCTCGAGTGGCGCCTGGTTATTGGGCCCGCGGGAGCCACGCGCCACCCTGTCACGCCGCGCTCGGCAGCAATAGCGCCCAGCACCCTGGAGCAGGACCGGAGCTGGGACCTCCCACAGCCCGTGCCCCTGCCCCACCTCTCCAACAGCCCTGCTGGGAGAGGCTGGCGCGCCCCCATCCTCAGTGCTGTCCAGAGTCAGGCCAGCCCCTTTGCAGCAGGCACCTATCCCCAGAGCCCAGGAGGGTGATGTGGCTGGAGAAGGCCCAGCATGGGGCAGGGAGCCCGGCGGCGATACCCACTGGCCTGGCCTGTCATTGGCTCCTGCCAGCGGCCCAGCATCTGAGGGGCAAGCGCTGAGCCCTGCTGAGGAGGCTGCGGCTGCTCCTGGCCCCCTGGGAGGTCAGCGCTCCTGCCCAAGGACAGGCTGTGGTGGGGCAGTGAAGTGCCCAGGGCAGCGCCAGGTTGGGCAGGAGGGGGACGGACACACACACACATACACACTCCCTGGGCTCCTGTCCCAGTGAGGTGCCCAGCGCTGGAGGCCCAGTGGGGGACGGAGCAGATCAGACCCCGCTCAGCCGGTTTGCTGTGGCCAGGGGCTGCCCACCCTGGGCCTGGGTGTCGGCCGCTGGCTCTGCCTCAGCTTCCCGCAGCCAGTCAAGCTGGCAGAGCCTCCCTCCACCCCGGCCAGGAGGGCTCCAGTGCCCAGGGGCAGAGGGGGGCCTCCGGGGGCCGTTTTCCCCAGGGATCCAGCATGCAGCTGAGCAGCTACTGCCCCTGGAGAGCTCGGCTCACAGATCCAGCTCAGCTAACGCCCCGTGCAGGGGGTCCGGGCTCTGCTGGGGCTGACAAACCGCCCCCTCCAGCCATGTCCTTACCCAGCCACCCTCCCTGGGATCGAGCCCCTCACCCCATCACTGCTCCAGGAGCGGGACCCAGGCCCCATAATGCACAGGGCCGGCTGCACGTTGCTGCCCTGGCAGTGCCTGCTTGTGCCCCAGGCACTATAGCGGGTACCTCCTGCCCTGCCCGGTGCGTCAATCCTCCTGCTCCCGCCCAACTCCGGGACCGGTGCAGCCCCTCACTCTGCCCAGCATCTCCCTCCAATCCTATTCAATTTATTCATAAATGATCTGGAGAAAGGGGTAAACAGTGAGGTGGCAAAGTTTGCAGATGATACTAAACTACTCAAGATAGTTAAGACCAAAGCAGATTGTGAAGAACTTCAAAAAGATCTCACAAAACTAAGTGATTGGGCAACAAAATGGCAAATGAAATTTAATGTGGATAAATGTAAAGTAATGCACATTGGAAAAAATAACCCCAACTATACATACAACATGATGGGGGCTAATTTAGCTACAACGAGTCAGGAAAAAGATCTTGGAGTTATCGTGGATAGTTCTCTGAAGATGTCCACGCAGTGTGCAGAAGCGGTCAAAAAAGCAAACAGGATGTTAGGAATCATTAAAAAGGGGATAGAGAATAAGACTGAGAATATATTATTGCCCTTATATAAATCCATGGTACGCCCACATCTCGAATACTGTGTACAGATGTGGTCTCCTCACCTCAAAAAAGATATTCTAGCACTAGAAAAGGTTCAGAAAAGAGCAACTAAAATGATTAGGGGTTTAGAGAGGGTCCCATATGAGGAAAGATTAAAGAGGCTAGGACTCTTCAGTTTGGAAAAGAGAAGACTAAGGGGGGGACATGATAGAGGTATATAAAATCATGAGTGATGTTGAGAAAGTGGATAAGGAAAAGTTATTTACTTATTCCCATAATACAAGAACTAGGGGTCACCAAATGAAATTAATAGGCAGCAGGTTTAAAACAAATAAAAGGAAGTTCTTCTTCACGCAGCGCACAGTCAACTTGTGGAACTCCTTACCTGAGGAGGTTGTGAAGGCTAGGACTATAACAATGTTTAAAAGGGGACTGGATAAATTCATGGTGGCTAAGTCCATAAATGGCTATTAGCCAGGATGGGTAAGAATGGTGTCCCTAGCCTCTGTTCGTCAGAGGATGGAGATGGATGGCAGGAGAGAGATCACTTGATCATTGCCTGTTAGGTTCACTCCCTCAGGGGCACCTGGCATTGGCCACTGTCGGTAGACAGATACTGGGCTAGATGGACCTTTGGTCTGACCCGGTACGGCCTTTCTTATGTTCTTATGTTCTCCCATGGCTGTGCACGCGCCGAGGGGTCCCTGCTTCGGCCCAGCCCTGCCGCGCTGCATCCGGGGGAAGGGAGGGCGCCGGACGGGGACAGAGTCTCTGGCTGCTGCCGGGAGTCTGGCCCACGGGGCTGCGTGGCGGTGGGGGCAGAAGCTGTGGGAGCTTCCCCACCACGGCTCTCCCTGCCAGACCCGCTTTGACGCCAGCCTTCAATGACAGTGGGAGCGATGCCAGCCCCTCCCCATGCCTGAGGGGCTCGCTCTGCGCCAGCTGCCAGGCCCACGCGGCTCCCATTACTGCTCCCTCCATGGGCCCGAGGGCAGCTGGGAATCGAATCCCCCCTTCTCCGCAGCACAGCTGTGCTGACTGCACAGGGCACGACCCAGGCTGAACTGGCCTTGCCCAGGTGGCCAGCTCCATCACGCCCAGCGCCCTTGGGCACTCATGTCCTGCCCCACCGGGCACCAGGCTCCCCCTGCACCAGGCCCTGGCAGGGTCGATGTTCCATTGTGCAGCCAGGCTGTGCCCTACAGGCTCCCACACTGGTACCATGCAGCCCCAGCCCAAAGCCGCCCTGCCAGGGCTAGGCCCTGCAATAGCTGGACATGCAAACCCAGCACGTGCCAGGCCTCGGCAAAGAGCAGCTCGTGTGTGTGCGGCCCGGCCCTGGGGCTGCAGGCCAAGCAAGAGCCCTGGGGATGGGACGAGATCTACTAGCCCACGGCTGGGGTCCGGGCTCCCCTCCCCTGCCAGGACCCCTCCACAGCTGCTCTGCCCCCACCCCGCATCCTCCTTATGACCAGCTTGTGGGCACTCAGGGGAAAGCTGCGGGAGAGGAGGGCATGTCTAGCGCCCCCCCACGCCCAGTGCCAAGGGCACACACTGACGCGCAGGGGCTGGCCCAGCAGGATCAGGCCCACAGGGCAGCTCTCACATTCGTGGCCAGGACGAGACCCAGCACTGGGCACTGGAGGGAGCCCGGGGCCAGTGGGCAGAACAGGAGTGGTTCCTCCTGCTGAGGCTGGGCACTGCCCTCCCCGGGGAGGGGGAAGCAGGCGTGGGCAGTTTCCTGCATTGCTGGGCACATGTGGTGCTGGTTCCTGCTGGCTGCACCGAGCTGGGGCTGACATGGGAGCTGCTGGGCTTGCAGGGAGCCAAGTTCAGGGACATACAGCACCGAGCACACAGACAGCCCAGGCAGGGCGAGGCACCAGGGGGCAGGGTCGAGTTCCAGGGATGTACAGCACCGAGCACGCGGGCAGCCCATTCCCAGTCACTACACAAGGCAGAGTCACAGCCATACTGAGCAGTTCCCAGGCAGGGTTTATTCACAGCTTGCAGGAGTCAGGCCAAAGGGCTGTCAGAACCCGGCAGTGTCCTGCTAACATGCACCGGGCTGAGGGAGCAAGGGGGCTGGTAGGTCAGCCAGGAGTGAGGCTACACCACCAACCACCCCCGCTGCAGGGCCCTGGCTCCCCATCCCCGCCCTGTGGGGAGCACGGGCTTGGCTGGTTACACCCGCGCAGATTGCCGCACACTAAGCCCCCGACAATGGTGCCCAAGTGCACCCAGCCCAGAGCTCCCGGCACTCAGGGCCCAAGGAGAGTCACCAGCACCCCACCAAGAGGTGGGCTCTGGAGAAAGCCAGGCCAGCCTGGGGGAGCAGCCAGGAGCTGGGCAAGGCTTCACCACAGGCCCTGCCCTGAGAGCCAGTCTGGCTTGCCCACATCTTGCCAGGGATCTTCCTTCCCTCGGCAGGGCCCTAGCTCCCTGCCCTGGCCCGGCCTGTGCCACTGGGCAGGGGAGCCTGGAGTGGAAACCGGAGCTGCAGGGCAGACGAGCAGCCCCTGGAAAAGCCTCACCACCCACAGGGCCATGGGCAGAGCCGCCACTCGGGGGCAGCAGCAGCAGCCCCCAGCAATTGCCAGGGCAGCAGGGCACCCACTCCCTGGCACCCCTGTATGCCACACACCAGGGCCAAAGAGACCCCCAGGAAGAGAGGAGGCCAGGCCCTTGGGACGCAGTAGCCGTGCTGGGGGCCTCGCACACAGGACACCGAGGCAGACACACAGGGCAGCGCGCAGTCAGCAACGACCAGCACAGCCAGCCAGGAACCGTTCTGCCAGCCAGGGAGACGAGAGGTGGCTCCAGGGCCCTGCTGCACAGCATAGCTCCTCTGGGCGTGTGGCTGGCTCCTGACTTGGTCCATGGCATCCCGCAGCCAAGAACCCCGCTCTCGCTTGCCCTTGGCAGCCCCAGGGGAGGGGGCCAGGCCCAGCCACTGCAGCACAAACATCCTCTGGGGAACGGCAATGCCAGCTCCCTCGAGAGGAGTCACGTCCCTGCGCTGGGCACCTTCCCTGGCACCCCCTTCGTCGTCTTCCCTTCCCAGCCTTTCCCCACCCACCTGGCGTCTCCCATACGCTATGGAGATGTGGAGTCACTCCCGCCTCTCATCAGCCCATGCTGCCAGCCTCCAGCGCCCGCTTGCTCCATTTTCAAGCAAGCCCCTTGGTGCATCCCCCAGGCTGCCCCTCCTGCTTGGGGGGAGGAGGAGGAGGAGCTCCCCATACACATCCACACCCTCTTCATCCTCCTTCAAACCCTCTTTGGGGTGATGCCTGCAGAAAACACTTGGGTTATGCTGCTGGTGTGCGAAGAGCACCGCAGATCCCGTTGCCCTGCCTCAGTCCTCATCACACCACCTAGCTTTTGTCTAGCAATTCTCATCAGCAGATCTCCACGTGCTTTACAATGGGAGGTGCTATCACTATGCCCATTTTACAGATGAGGAAACTGAGGCACCAAAGGGGGAAGTGACCTACCCAAGCTCCCCCAGTCCAGTGCTCTAGCTGCTGCCTCCTCCATCTGTCTGCATCAGACTGCGAGCTCCTTGGGGCAGAGACCATCTTTATGTTCTGTGTTTGTACAGCCCCTGGCACCAGGGGTCCCATCCGGGATTGGGGCTCCCAGGTGCTACCGTAATACACCTAATAAATAGTAACACTGCCTGCTGGGCTGGAGGGGACCACCAGCGAGGGGTGCCAGCACCCTCTCCCCCACCCCTGCGATATGGAGCAGGCCATCCCCCTGGGGACGGCGTGGAGGGGCTCCGAGTCAGCAGAGGCTGCTGCCAGGGCCAAGAACAGGAGCTCCGATTTGCCTGGGCACAAGCGAGTTCAGCTATCGCAGACAGACAGACACACACAGAGAGCAGGCGCCCAGAGCTGAACGCACTGGTAATGCCACACAGGGCTATGTACAAGTGGTGCCATCCCCCCCTGGCCAGGAGCAGAGAACAACCGGCTCCATCCCCGGGCAGCGAGGTGCTGGCAGCCGGGGGCAGGGTGCCCAGCTCCAGGGAGGGGGCTAGGATCCAGATGCAGTTGTGGCAAGAGGGGGATGTCAGACTGCAGCCTCGGGGGGGCAGCCCCCCTCGCACTAACACTGATCCAGGAGAAGGGTCATGCACGGGGCCCACCCTGCCTAAGCGACCGCTCCCCATGCCCCGGGCGCCGGGCCCCACTGGGCAGCCAGGCGCTGCAGGGAGTCTGGCGCAGGGGGCTGGAGCGTGCCCATCCACAGCTCAGGATCTCCGCTTCGCAGGAGCACCATGTCCCAGGAGGAGTCGCAGGGCCGGGCACGGCAGGCCCAAATGAGCCGTTTGGTGGCAAGTTCTGCAAAGCCACTGGCAGCACAAGTCCCCTCCCCGAGGCGGGAGAGGCAGCGTCTGCAGAGGTGCCACGGAGGTCACACATCGTAGTTGGGCAGGTAGCTGTAGGCAGGGGCCCCGCCTGATGGGGGGCTGCAGTTACATGGGAAAAACCAGCACATCACAAAGCCTGGAAGAGAAGAGGAGAGAGTAGGAGAGGGGAGGTCAGTGTGGGCAGGGACACAGCCTCGGGCCCTGGCCTCACCAGGCTCAGCCCCGGGCCCTGCCCTGGCCCACACAGGCTGTTCGGGTGTAGTTACCCCGGTGTCACCCCTGGGGGGCGCTCACTCAGGTACAACTGTCCTGGTGGGGGATCAGCCTGGGATCTAGGTTATGGTCACACCTTGGCTCACACCAGTCTAAATTCCCCAGGAAATACGAGCCCTCAGGGCAGCCCAGTAACTGCCCCCCCAGAGGGGCCCCAGCCCACTCTCCACCTGCCCCGGTCACGTACCCCGTCCAAACACCTCCCGCAGCAGCGCGATCTTCGGCTTCCGGGTGTGTGCCACCTCCCGGCGCGCCTCCTTCAGCAGCCGGTTCCGCAGCTGCTCGATCGGCGTCTCGTCCGTGATGATAGAGACCACCTGAGAAACAAGAGGGGAGCCTGACGCACTGCCCAGCCCTCCCAGGGAGAGAGGCGCATGGATTTACAGCTACACTCCTCATTCAACAGGGGGCGCTGTGGGAGGGAGGGCAGGGGCGCTGGCTGGGGGGAGCTCCCGGCTACTCCAGCCCTGGCCTCTCCCAGCAGAGGACGCTGTAGGGAGTGGGGCAGGGACACTGGCTGTGGGGGGAGCTCCCAGCTACTCCAGTCCTGGCCCCTCCCAGCAGGGGGTGCTGTGGGGGACGAGGCGTGAAGCCGCCTGGTGTGGTGTCCCTTGAAGACTAACCTGGTCATAGAAGATGACGGTGACGAAGACCCCGAAGAGGATGGACTCCACCAGCAGGACGATGCAGTGAGCCCTGGGGGGAAGGGAGTGGTCAGGTTCAGCTTGCTCAGGAGTTCCAAAGGGCAGGCTCAGGCCTTGCTACTGAGGATTCTGGCCTAGAACCACCCACCAGTGTGTCATAGGCCCTGTACTGATGACACCCACTGGAGAGTTGACCTCCACATTGGGAAAGAGGCTCTGGGGGCAGGAGATAGAGACACCCTGCAGCTGCAGAGTCCCAGAGGGCCCTGGCACGCAGCAGTGACAGCCTGAACCTCCAGCTGGCTACGGGCTTGGTACAACACCCTGCTCCTCTAGCACCTCATGGAGGGACTCAGAGCCACTCCCTCCCCCACAGCTCTATGGGGCAGGAGCTCAGTGTCACCCACAGGGAGCAGGGCTGAAATGGAACCCAGGTGTCCTGCCTCTAGGACCTCTCCTCCCCTTGCTGGGATCTGCCTGCACCCAGCAGCCAGGGAGGGGGGGAATCTGGCTGTGACCCCTGCACACTTACATCTGGACGTGGTTGTTAGAGACGCCTCCGGCCACACCTTCCATCTTCCCGGGGAAGCTCCTGTCGACCGGCCACAGCCATGTGGTTAACACCAGCCCCATGGCATAGAGACTAGCCAGCCCTGAGACAGAGCCACAGGTCAGCGCAGGCCAGAGACGAGCACCCT
Source organism: Mauremys mutica (assembly GCF_020497125.1). NCBI lineage: Eukaryota > Metazoa > Chordata > Testudines > Geoemydidae > Mauremys > Mauremys mutica. The sequence goes on along the minus strand of NC_059088.1, from coordinate 19,896,212 downwards.
GGCCCTGGGCTTGGGCCGGGCTCAGAATCCCCCACCCGGGCTAAGGCCAGAGAGCCTGGCCAGGAGGCAGCCCCGGGGAAAGGGCAGGTGCAGCTGCTGCAGAGACAAGTTCTGGAGTCCCAGCCCTAGTTAATGCCGTTTGATGTCACCCGACCTGCCCTGCGAGGGCTGCCCAGGGCCTAGCCGCCCACCATTAACTGCTTCACTACAGACCACCCTACCCTCACGCTCACCCCTGGGTGGGACAGCCAAGTTCCCCACCACCACCCTTCCCAATCCTGGCCCCCTCTCTCCCAGGGTCCTTTCAGCTTCTACACATGGAGACGTCAAGGGGGAGCAGGGCAGGTGGTAGCTATGGGGCAGGGGGGTCCCACAGGGAGCAGAGCAGAGGTGGCCAGGGGCTGGCAGGCAGGGAGCAGAGCAGAGAGGAGGCAGGCAGTGGCTATGGGGCTGGGGGGTCCCACAGGGAGCAGAGCAGAGAGGAGGCAGGCGGTGGCTATGGGGCTGGGGGTCACACAGGGAGCGGAGCAGAGGGGGGCAGGGTTGGGGGTCATGTAGGGAGCAGCGCAGAGGGGGCAGGGGTTGGGGGTCCCATAGGAAGCAGAGCAGAGCAGAGGGGGGCAGGACTGGCAGGCAGGGAGTGGAGAAGGGGCTATGCAGGTAGCTGGTGCATGTAGCTGGGCTTCCTGGGTCCTCCTGCCCAGGCTTCCCTTGGCCATTGCTGCGGAAGGGCTCTAGGAGGCGCCAGGGAGACACCCCCTCCGGCTGGCCAGCTTCCTGCATGCAGGGCTGTGGGACCAGAGCTCCCCCTAGTGAGGGACAGCAGAATGGCAGGGGGCTGGCAGGACAGCAGCAGACAGGGCCCCACAGCCGGGGAGGGCACAGCTCTATGCTGGTGCTGTGAGCTGCAGCGCCACCTACTGCTGCATCACCACGCCCACATCAGAGCTCCCTATGGGCAGCTCCCCCCCACTCGGCAGCCATGTACCAGTGTAGAAGAGGAACTGGATGAAGTATTTCTGGTTTAACTCGCCAACGCAGTTGTTGATCCTATAGAGAGACAGAGAGAGTACAGGTCTGGTCGGGGTCAGCAGAGCGACTCGACACCACCAGCAATGGCTGGCGTCAGACACCAGGTGCCCCGTCCCTCACCCTCCCCAGCACCTGCACCCAAGGACAGCAAAGCGAAGCCCCGTTGGAGGGTCGGTTCCACCTGCCAGGGACAGGCAGCCCTTTCTGGGGAGACGGCAGCTCAGGGCAGGCAATGGAGAATCCCACACCCGCCGGAAGTTCAGGGACACCCACTGAGCTGAACCGGGACCCTGGGGTTAACACCCTTCTCCCAAAGGGCACTCAGGGATTTGGAACAAGCCCGAGCGCTCCTCCAGCAGCAACACAGCACCCCCTAGTGCTACCCGGAGGCACTGCCTCCCCCATCACGTCCCCAGTGCCTCGAGGTGGCGCCCAGCCCTCCCCAGCTCAGCTGATGTGGCCAGAGGACTCTGGCAGGTGCCACAGCACTGGGGACAGAACTGAGATTTGCAGACCCCTCCAGAACAGCGCGTCCCTGGAGAGATCCCAGAGCTCTGCTTCCATCTGCGAGGGCCTGCGCACGCCCCCAGCACAGGGGACACCTCACCCGGGGGGCAGGGAAGAGGGAGGAAGGAGGTCCTGCAGCTCCAGCAGTGCAGGGCACTGCGTGTGCCTGGCCCACACGGGACATGCACCGGGGGGTGTCTGCGCACACCCAGGGTGAAGGGGGCTGCACTGCACAGACCGCGGTCGCAGCAGGTTGACTCTGCAGTGACAAGCCCAACAGCCATGGCAGGGCCCACAGGGGGAGCCAGGGTCTCCGCACATGCCCCCATCTCTTCCCTGCAGCTCTCACGAGCCGGGGCTGTTACCAGGCCCCCAGCGCGGGCGCCTCACCAGGGGCAGTGGTGATCCATGCGGCGGACGCAGCGGTGGCAGATGCGGCAGTGGTGCGCCCTCGGCGGGCGGTACGTCTCACAGCGGTTACACACCGTCCAGTCCTCATTGCTCTGGGGAGCAGAGAAGAGAACTCTTAGCTGCAGCCCTCCCTGGGATCCTGGAGACCCGCCGGAGCAGGCACTGGCAGAGGTAATTCAGGGGGCTGGGAGGACAGGTGGGCCAGCAGCGAGCGGTATCAGAGCATCTAGGAAACCCAGCACTGGAGCAGCAAGAGCCATGGGACTAGGGTGACCAGACAGCAAGTGTGAAAAATCGGGACGGGGGTGGGGGGTAATAGGAGCCTCTATAAGAAAAAGACCCAAAAATCGGGACTGTCCCTATAAAATCAGGACATCTGGTCACCCTACATGGGACAGACAGTGACAGGCGGAGCTGGGGAGGGGAGGGAGCCTAGACAGCCCCAGCACTTTCTGAAGCCCTTGGAGTTTGCATATAAAAGCAAAAGATGGAGTCTGGCTCCCTCCCCACGCAGGTCCATATAGGCTGGAAATACCCCAGGGTTTGTGCCACTAGGGGGCGCCTCTGGGCAGGGTAACAGAGGATATACAGCACCAGGGCCATGCAGCCTGGAAAGGAACGTAGGAGAAGCCCCTGAGATGCTCCCTGCACGCTCCCCTGCCATCTCCCCCAACGAGACACGAAGCTCCACTCCCCAGAACAGCTGCATCAGCCTGGGGGGTTCTCCACAGCCAGCCAGAGCCGGCGCCGCTGCAAAGGGAACGCTGGGTCTGCTGGAAGGTTTGGGACTGACTCCTGCGCTGGCTAAGCCAGCAGAGAGCAACCCTTGTGGCTCAGCCATTGCATGGGAAGGGGGGCTTGGCTGCCAGCCCAGCACACGGGGCTGGGGGGCTGGGCAGTCAGGCCAGGATTCTGCCGTTCCTAGGCTGTAACCTGGCCACATGCCAGCTCAGCATCTTCGCCTTGCCTGGGGGTGGTGATCAGCTGCCGAGGTGCTTAGGGGCAGCTGAACACGTAGGGTGAGTCTCCTGCTACCCCAGGCTCAGACTGTCTCCAGCCACAGGGAGAGACGGGGTCATTTGAGAGCAGAACTGCCGTTGCAGCACAGGCCAACAGGCTGTCTCCCCTCGCACTTGTCTCCAGAGCCCAGAGTAACCCTCCACCCACAATTCCCTGAGCCAACCCAGCCGCACAGCCTGTCCCAGATGGCGTCTCTCCCGGAGCCCCTCGCACCAGCTGGACAGCAGGTTACGCCAGCTGTGTGAGGACCAGAAGCCGTGCCACTTTAATCCCATCCCAATGCTACTACGCTGATCCACGCACCTAAGCTGCTGGATTCACTATTCTGGGCAGCGGCTAGACCTGCCCCCTCCTGCGCTAGTGCACCGAGCTCCATGACCACTCACCCGCTCGCTCTTGTGGGGCGTGTTGCTGCGCAGGTCAGAGAAGTCGATGGCGGTATCGGGCAGCGGGACCATGCCTGGGAAGGAACCAGAACGGGAGACAATGAGGAGGCTCCAGCAGCGAGCAGGGCACAGATGGGCCACAGCACCACGTCGCACCCTGCACGCATGGCTCTCGAGTCTCCGGGTCACCCTGGAGCGAGCTCAGCAATTGCCTGGGCTGCGGGGAAGCTGGAGAGATGGGAACAAGGGGGAGCAGCCTTGTCACAGGCGTTGAATTGCACATAGGGATGTGAGAGGGAAAGCGCCCAGCAGCCGCAGCTCTTCCCTTACTGCATGTGCCCAGAGCTGGCTGATGCCAGGCGAGGCGCGTAGGGTCTCTAAGACACTCTGTTCACTCCCCATTTCCAGAGCCTTTGAAGGGACCAGGACGCCAAGCAGCAGGTGGGTGAATTCCAGCTCCCCCTCCCCAGGGATGGCTGCACGTCACCTCGCCACGGGAGATAGTCCCAGAGCAAACCCCACGTCCGACCTCACGTTAGTCACCTGGCTCCAGGGTTCCCTGTCAAAGAGGGGGCTGAGTCGGGGAGTCTAGCTCCAGACTCGCATGCCAGGGACACACCACGCTACCCCAGACCACCCCAAAGCCGTGCAAGATGCCACTCGCTACCGGATGGCACTGACAAGTTCACATGATTCCACCTGTGACAAGAGGCCTGGGGTCACTGCAAAAGCACCAAATCTCCCGTATGCATCTGTCATGCCAGCCTAGCCTCCCAGACCGCACAGAGGGCAAGACCTGTGTCAGGTCACAGCGAGCCAGAAGCAGAAACCTGGAGTCTGCCAGGCTCCCACTCCAAAAACTAAAGCAGAGGTGTAAAACAGGAGAATGTTTGTTGTACGTTTATGACCAAGCTGCATGACTCAGTTTCCCTGCTTATTTTGTATGGCTCCCCACTGGGGCTGAAGGGGTTAATTTCTCCCCTGGGACAGAGGAATAAGAGAGGCTGTCTGGATGTCACACAGGCAAGGGGCTGGTCTGGGTTGGTGTGGATGTTCCCAATGCACAGGGAGGGCCTTGCAGAAAAAACGGGTGCCTCGGGGACTGGCCAGTAACGGTTACCACCCGAGATCTGAGGCAGTGGAACCTGTGAGCACAGTGGGGCTGCAATGGGGACAGACACAGGAGATGCCAAAAGACTGGGCTCATGCACAGGGACACAGACACACAGGGCCAGAGAGCGACCGAGACACAGAGATGGAAACCCGGAGGCTCCAGGAAAGGGGCAGATGACTGCTGAGATGGACTTTGACGGAAGCTTGGCTTTCCCATCCTGTACTCCAGGTGGTGACACCTGCCGCTTGCGATGACCAGGCTGTCCTGCGTCACTGAAGGCACCTGTTGGTTGCGTCACCCCTGAAGGGCGAAAGGCACTAATAGGAGTCTGAACTCATCGGGACTCGCTGGGAAGCCGCTGTAAGAAACAGGGGGGCTGTAGCCCAGAGGCCCAGGCTTGGAGTCAAGGGCCACGTTACTCATCCTTGAATAAAGCTAAACCCAGGGCCTAGCCAATAACAGGAACGCTCCCAAGGGAGACAATGGAAAGACTACGGCATTGAGCCCCCTGTACATCCATGACACCCGACTCCCCTCCTACGGCCAGGGACAGAACCCAGGAGTCCTGGCCCCTAGTCCCCTCCTCTGCTGGACCTTGGTTCTTTCCACCTGCTGCTTGCCATCTGGATCCTACGGGGTCTCAGAGAGACAGTGAATCAAGCAGCCCTCTGACATCCCGAGTGCACACAGGTAAGTGAACATAATCCCAACTGCACCATCCCCTACCCACTTCCCACTACTATCCATGCAAGTGGGGACCGGGGGCCGCCTGTCATCATCATGCATCTCTGCCACCGCTAAGCCAGCCCAGCCCGGCTAGACTCACAGGACACATGCGGGTCTAGTGAGAGAAGACAGAGACGGCCCTGCAGGAAGGGGCAGGACCGTCTCATCGAGTGTTTCAGACAGAGAGCCCAGAGCCCTTTACAAACAGGGGCAGGATCATTTCCATTCCCACCCTCTGGAGAGAGGCGCAGCCTGGGGCAGGGACTGTGCGGCAAGTCAGCATCAGGAGCAGGGAGACCTCAGTTCTCACTTCCCGGCTCTCTGTCTGAGCCACTAGGCCACCGATGCCTCCCCAGCGTGTGCAGAGGAACAGCTGAGGGTGGGTGCTTACCTGGATCAGCAAAGACTGCTCGTGTGTGACAGGCCAGCAACAGAAGGACAATGAGGTTAAACATCACGGCATGGAAGGGACACCAGAGGCTGGCGTAAAGGGAACAAGGAGAACCAAACCTGTCAGACACCGAGCCCAGCTGCAGGTTCCCCAAGGGCTGCAGGGCTATTTTAGACTCCGTTACGAACATCGGTTTCTGCGGTCACACAACGCCAGTGTGCGAGGCCTTTATTCTGGCTGCCGTGGCAGTAAGTTAAAAAGGCAAAATCTACACAGAAACGAATCGAGGTTATCCAGAAAGCGCTCCCAAATCTGCACACGAGGGCAGAGCAGAAGAGCTCCGTGCAGAGAGGAGTCTGGGGAACGGGCTGGAGGCATGAGAAGAGTCTACAGAAGGGTGTAAACCCCGGGTGGGTGGGGGTGGGGACTGGCAGAGATGGAGGAACCAAAATGGCAGATTTATCAGCCTGTGCAATCACGGGGGGGTGGGGGCTGGCACAGGCAAAGCCTCCTCCCAGCTCCCTGAGAACTGGAGACAACCCAGCAGAAATGGGTCAGCTGGCACCTCCCAGGCCTGTCCATTCCAGTCACTAGGGAACTCTTCCAGCCGGGCCCCGACAGCAGCAGGGGATCACATTACATGTGCGCTAAGCCCAGCCTTAGAGCTGTAATCGGCACCGCATGCCCCAGGCCAAGTTACCAGGCAGGGGGAACAGACACTAGAAGGGGAACCATGTTCTGAGCAGCTAGAGATTCCTCCCTTGTTGTCTTGTGAATCCCTGACTGCGCATCTAGCCCACATGGCCTGCATGGGAGACACCCCCCACCCTTCCCAGCCTGCACTAGAGCTCAACCCCAGGCCCTGCTGCTGGAAAGTCAAAGGTGGCTGCAAGCTCTTCCGTGACATGCCTAAACCCTTGGAGGCCAGCAACACCTGAGACACAGCTGAGTGAGGGCTGGGGAAGCTCCTGCACCCTCAGTGGCACGGAAGTGACAGCTGCATGTTGCCGACCCAGTTTGGGGAGGTCTGAAGAGGGAAGGAAGGGAGCTGGTAGTTCCAGGCTGGGGCACCTGGCCTGTAGTGGTTCTGGCCCCTGCAGGGGCAATGGAGGGAAAACACACATGGCAGGGACAGCATTAGCCAGACAAATGAATGCAGAACGATGCTGATCCAGGGACGGGGGCTGGGGCTGGTGCTCAGAGGAGCTGGATTCAAGCCCTGGCTCTGCCAGACGTCCCACCTGACCTTGGGGGAGTCACTTCCATCTCTCAGCTTCAGTCCCCATCTGTGACCCAGGGACGCGCCTCATCCATTAGACACCAGCCCACAGAACTGGGATTGGCTCTGGCAGCGCCTCTGTCCCTCGCCCTGCCTGGGAGAAGTGCGGCCAGGTGCAGGGGACCCGGGGAGCCCCCCATATCTGGGAGGGGGGCCTAGTGACCCTTGGCAGGGGGCATCCCAGGGACCCAGCACCCCAGAGCAGGCCACCCCCAGAGCCATAGGAAGGGGGGTACGTTCCAGAGGGGCACCCCAACCCCCTACTGCCATCCTGCCCCACCCCAACACTTGCCCCTCCCCCACTCTGATCCCGCCCCCAACTACTGGGCTCCGCCCCCCGCGCTGCCTGCCCCGCCCCGGCCCGGCCCCCGCTACCTGCCCCGGAAGCCCGGCTGCAGCAGGATGTGGGTGAGGATGACGTAGTCGGCGTAGCCCACGCTCAGGTAGGTGAGCACCAGGCAGAGCGCCCCGCACGGGTCCCGCCCGCAGCGGCCCGGCCCCGCCGCCCCCATGGCCGCCGCCGGGGCCCGGACACAGCGGCCGGGCAGCAGCAGCCGCGGCTCCGCCAGCTGGGGCTGGGGGCGGGGCACGGCCAGGCGCCGCCCCCGCCCTCCTCTCGCCCAATCGCAGCCAAGGCCTTCACAGACGTCATGGGGGCGGGGCAGGGACGCGGAAGAGGAGGTGCTGCCTGTGTACCGTTTCCATGGAGACGTAGAAATTGGATCCCCGCCTGGGGGCGAGCGAGCGGGGGCGGGGCGCCCCGTCCGAGAGCCGGGGGTCCGGGGATGGGAGCCCTGGGGGGTGGGGGCCTGCGGAGGGGGGAGGGGGAGATGGGGTGACAGTTACCCCAGGCGGGGGGAGCCACCTGCAGTGGCTGCAAAAAGAGAGGGGAGAGGCGCCCCCCCAGGACGGCGCAGCGCAGCCCCCGCCTCCCTGGGAGGGGGGCGGTGAACCCCCCCCCCCCGGCATCGCAGTGCCCAGGCCCGGCGGTTCCTCCCTCGCCCTGATGCCCTGCGTTGAGCTGCCAGAGGAGGCTGGATGCAGTGAAACACTGTCCGCAGCCCCCGGCCAGCGCTTCGAATCCCCTCTGGGTGCCTGTGTCTGCGCCCAGCCTGCAGCCCTTCGCCGCTTGGCCCTAGGTGGTGTGCTCGGTGCCAGGCAGTAACTGCGCCGCAGACGGAGTTTCACTCCTTTGCATTATTTACTGCAGAGAATGTTGTTTTGATGGCTCTGAGCACTACATCATTTACCTTCGTTAACAGGACGTGGCTGGATGTCATTGGCCTATTTAATTGATATCTTTAATAGCAAATTATCATTAAAAATAGTAGTACTTGCTAGTAGAGTAATTTCTGGTTTGGTGTCAGAACGTCTTCAGTTTCCTTTGATCCGGCAATGGGAATTGTCTTTGTCAACCATTGTTTTGCCTCTCTGTCCAATACCCTTGTTCTTTTTCATATGTCTCCACTTGTGTGTAGAATTTGGTTTCCAAGTAAGGTATTCACCACAGGCCTGATTTTTAAAGGTTGAAAGCACCTAGATGCTTTTGAAATTCCCACTGGTTGCCAAAATTCCCACTGGTTGCCTACACCTCTACCTCGATATAACACTGTCCTTGGGAGCCAAAAAATCTTACCGCGTTATAGGTGAAACCGCGTTATATCGAACTTGCTTTGATCCACCTGAGTGCACAGCCCCTCCCGCCCCCGGAGCACTGCTTTACCGCGTCATCTCTGAATTCGTGTTATATCAGGTCACGTTATATCGAGGTAGCAGCAGTGGTGAGCTGGAGCCGGTTCCCACAGGTTCCCAAGAACTGGTTGCTAAAATTAGACCTCCGTGGAGAACCGGTTGTTAAAGGGCCAGGGGTGGCTGTCAATCCAGTCTGTGGGCCAGACCATCCTGTTGCTCCCAGGATTCCCAGCTGGGGAGGCTGAGGCTCCCCCGGCCCTTCCCCCGCTTCTCCCCAGCTGCAGTGTGGCCAGCCGCCGCCGGCACCAGCTGGGCAGCTCAGCTGAGCTTGGGAGTCGTCCTGCTGCCGCTTTTTGAGTAGCCCGGCAAGGGGAGGGGGCTGCTGCAAGCTCCAGGGCTGGCCAGAGGGGAGGGAAGGGAAGTGGGGCAATTGGCCCAGGCCCTGCAGGGGCCCCCAGCCCCACGAGGATGTCTCCCCCGGGCTCTCCCCCGCTGCCCCCACCCCGCAGAGCCTCAGCATGGCCAGCAGCTGGGCAGCTCAGCTGAGCTCTGGGCTGCCGGCAAGGTAAGGGGGCAGGGGAGCTGCGAGCTCCGGGGCCACAGTGGGGGGGCAAGTGGGGCAATTTGCCCCAGGCCCTGCAGGGGCCCCCGGACCCTCCTCTGCTCCCCCCCTTAAATCAGAACTTTTTATAGGGAACCGGTTGTTAAGATTTTGGCAGCTCATCATTGGGTAGCAGTGTGCCTTTTAAAAATCTGGCCCTAAGGGCACTGTACTATTTGTATGAAATCCTTCTCAAAGGCAACTCTCTACTGTAGTTTTTACTAACTACAAGTATACAACCGCAGGGTAGATTGACAGCCACAACCATTAAAAAATCATGAGTTATACACCCAAAAGTCATGAAATGAAAATAAATAAATAAGTACATTTGGGAGTCTTTTAATTTCCCTTTTTGTTTCTGAGCTTTGTACTTTTGCTGTTACCTCACCCAAAGAATCCACATACCTAAAACAACTGTACATTCCTATAACATTCCTTTACGCTCTATTACTTCTTGCACACATAAATGTGGATTTTTCTACTGAGTTGTTTATATTTCTAACTGCATATTTTAATTTCATAGCCTTTTCTGTGTGTTACATATTTTGTTGTGATACCCTTTCAGTGATATTCTTCATTCTTACAGGTTTACCATTCTGTACTGCTAAAATCAAGGATTTTTTCAGATGGATTATCCGGTTATTCCTTTGCATTGGTTGGGTGGGGGGATGTCACTCTGTCTGGAGTGGCTCGTGTCCGTGGGTGCCTACCTCAGGGCAGACTGTCAAAAGCAGAGCAGACACCCCAAACTAGTGGGGTGTAAGTTCTATAAATAGATTTCACCAAGCCAGTCATAGACACTGACTCCATGGGCGCTCCAGGGCTGGAGCACCCATGGAGAAAAATTGGTAGGTGCTCTGCACCCACCAGCAGCTCCCCGCCCCCCTGTCCAGCTCCCCTCTGCTCCACGAGCGCGCTGCATGCCCACGTTTTCCCCCTAGCTCCCAGGGGAAACAGCTGTTTCACATGGCAGGGGGGGAGGAAGGGGAACACAGCACACTCGGGGGAAGGGGTCCAATAGGGGCAGGGAGGGGGTGGAGTTGGGGCGGGGACTTTGGGGAAGGGGTTGGAATGGGTGGGGGCGCGAGCACCCACCAGCACCAGGGAAAGTTGGCGCCTATGAAGCTAGTAACACAATGATCCAGGAGTTCACATCTAACCGGCTTACCATGGAGTCACAGACAGTCCCCTTAGACTCTCCCGTCCCATCTGTCTGGCCATCCAGACAAACTGGACTTTGATAAATGGTCACTTATACCAAAAATCACAAATATTCCAGGTTGTGGGCCCAATCCCAAGAGACCAGTCACCCAGGTCAAGTTGCATTCTAGGTCTTGCATCAAAGACAACGGTCCTAGCCAATTCTATAGTAAACTAACTAAAGGTTTATTAGCTAAGAAAAAGAAACTAGATCTATTGAGAGGTTAAAATAGGTAAAATATATGTACAGGGGCATCACAGTCTATAATTCCAAATGGCAGCAGAGATGTTGTAATTTGCCAGTTTCTCAAAAGTCTCTCAGGGCTACCCAGAATAACTCTGGGGATCTCCATCTTCTCATTGTTATTCTGCCCTTTGAGTCCAAAGAGTCCAGAAATGCAGGATTTTTCCCTGAATTCACACTTGGAGCTTCTTCTCACAGAAAACAAGCTGACAGGGTCACCGCCTGTGTGGGTTCTTTCTTTGATTGGTAGAGAGAGAGGAGAGTTTGATCTCTGATTATCACACACAGTGACCACTTGCCTTCAAATGGGCACAAATTAGCACTTGCCTGCAAACAATCTTCATTTGCATTCCACAAGGCTTGTTCCTTGGTTGATGGGTTATTTAGTTACAGGGCTATACACAATGCAAATGTTTGCTACTATATTTTAACAGGATACAGCTAAGTGAAAACAATGCATCAAACATCCCATTAGTTTTCATGTCATTTAAATACCAAATACACTCTTACACATATAACAATCACTTTGATCTATGCTAATACGTAAGTGAATTGGCCTGAGACTTTGGCATAAGCTGGCACCTGCTATGCCAGTGTCACTGGGGGCATAGTGCTGACCTCACTTAGGCCTGGTCTACACTGGGGGCGGGGTCGAACTAAGGTACGCAAGTTCAGCTACGCGAATAGCGTAGCTGAACTCGAACTACCTTAGTTTGAAGTACTCACCCATCCAGACGCCGCAGGATCGAAGACCGTTCGCGGTGGTGGAGTTCCAGAGTCGACAGGAGCGCGTTCGGAGTTCGATATATCGCGTCTAGATGAGACGCGATATATCAAACTCCGAGAAGTCGAACGCTACCCGCCGACCCGGGCGGGTAGTATAGCTGTAGCCTTAGTTTGCCTTTTGGTGAAACTAAAGCGCCTGGTCTCCACTAGACGGAAGGTGGGTAGGCACTGAGTAGCTTCTATTGGATCAACTTCTACCGGTGAGAGAGAAAAGCCTTGTCTCTGCTTTGTTTTTACAGTGGGATGGGTACGTTAGTTACCCCATGGTAAAAACACACCTTTCTTAGCACAGAGGACACAGACTTTACTGCTGACTCAGATGTTAAATTAGCCATTATTATTCATAGCTTGACAACTCGACACCCTGACTGTTTGGTAACACTGCTCCTTCGCCAGCAGAGAAATTTGCATCTGAATGTCTGCAGCCCCCAGTTTGTGTGGGTGTCCTGGAAAACCAGTTAAAACATTTTAAACAAAAGGAATTAACAGAGACTTTTCCCTCCTTATTTCCCTTGTTCCCTTCCTTTATGAAGGGCTTGTCTAGACCGTGTGGAACTAAAGATATGAAGTGAATGCATGTAAGCTATATGCCTTAAACCCTTGTGTGGATGCTTTTGTTCTAAGTAAAGTGGCCTTAGTTTTGACAGTGGCAGTCAGGGAAGCCATAGAAGAGTGTGGGAGTCCTTCCTCCTGAAACAGTTAATCTTCAGGCCTTTGACCCATGTTGAAGACTTTGAGGAGCAAAGCAGTGGGGCACTCCCCTAGTCTGAACTTCCCTGAACGTTCCCCTGGGTAGAGAAGCTGTCAGGAGTCTACCCTCACTTGAAACTGGGCGGTTTCAAAGTGAGGACCCGCATGTCTTCCCCCACCCCAAAATCCTAGGGTAGGTCTCCCCTTCGGCTGCCACCACCCGGTCAATTCCGTGGGCCGGGACACCCCTGTTTCCCCCCTTGGGAACACAGATCAATTCACAGAGGAGGAACCTCCCCCCCTCTTCCCTCTCTCCAGCCTGCTCTGGAGACAGAGGTGCCTGGATTCAAACGCCTTGAATCTCTACACACAGGGAAGCAGCCCACTTCCCCCTCCCCTTCCCCTGAATTTCCCCAAGGGAAGGAATTAACCAAGTCCAAAGAAAAGAAAAGAATTTATTAAGAGAACAAAAGAAAATACAGAATCTCTATGAATCCAAGCTGGGCACTCATAGGGTATAACCTTATCAATCTCTGGAGAGAATCCCCTCTCCCCCTTTTCTCAGTAAAAGCAATATCAGCAAACAGGAATAAAGCATTTCCTTTAGCAAACACACAATTGCAAATATAGAAATCAAATCATAAGACTAATTCGCCTTTCTAATTAATACTCACTATTAATTAGTAGAAACTACTCCAGGAGAACTTGGGGACATGACTGTCCTCTGTTAAATCCAAAAACAGTTCTCACAAAGACAAAGGCTTCCCTCCACAGAGATTTGAAAAAATCTTATCTCTGATTGGTCCTCTGGTCAGGTGGTCACCAGGTACTACATGTTAACCCTTTACAGGTAAAACAGACCTTAACCCTTAACTATCTGTTTATGACACGCCCCCCAAATCGCCAACAGTGGGAACTACTGGTGGTGATTTCCTTCTAGAACTGTAAAATAAACAGATAAACAAAACACATGCACTATCACATATACTACTAAGTATGTAAACAACAAGATATTTGACATTGAACAACACTTTGTATGCATTTGAGCGGACATACTTGGCAACGTCCTTGCCCATCCCCTCCCAGTGGAAGGAATGTTTTTAACCTGTTTTTGCTTTGTTGACCCCAGAATGCCCCCTGGGATGTCAGGGCCCAAGCTTAAGAGCTTGTCCCAGTACTTAGTTGGAACTACCAACTGTCTTTGAGGATGCTGGCCTTCCTGGTGTCCACCAGAAAGAATGTCCTTATATAAAAGTCCTTGTTTTACAACAAACTGGAATTGGGTAGAAGAGCTGAGAGGCGGTGGGTTGCTTCGTGCCGCCGCCCAAAGCTTTCTTAAGGCTGTCATCGGCTTCCTGCTCAGTCTGGAACTGTTCCCTTGAGGCGGGAGACACCAGTTCCTCTGGGAGCGATGTAGGTGATGAGGTTGTTTTCATTGACTGTGGACCGCTCTCCGCTGGTGCACAAGGTGATATTTCAGGCTCTGGCTGAGCCTCTTGGGTAGAGTTGTCTGCTGCTTCTGCCAGTTTAGGCCCGTTGGCGCCCCCTGGCGGTGGAGTTGCAAGCGCTGGCATCAGTGCTGGCGCTGGTTCTGCCGCTGGTTGCTTTTCCAGTTCCGGTCCTGGGACTGGATGTACTATGGCTGCTTATTACCTCTGGAGTGGCTTTTCTACAAACGAAGCTCTGAATGTGTGATTCCAGGCTCTGGATGTGCTCCAGAGGGACTTTCAAGCCAGCAAACTCACCAATACTGCTAAGAACCAGATATTTGGACTTTGAAGTCTTTGCATGTGTGTGACTGTTTTACTATTTAACAAGTCTCTTCTTGTTCTTTCTTTTTCCTTTAGAATAAATCTTTAGTTTTAATCGCTAAAGGATTGGCTGGCAGCGTGGTATTTTGGGTAAGATCCAAACTAATATTGACCTGGTAAAGTGGCTGACCCTTTGGGGTCAGAAGAACTCTTTGTATATGTGAGCAGAGTTTTTAAATAACTTCTCACTGTACTGGACCTATGTGCTGTGACTCCCCATATACTTCATAGAAATATTGGTATGATATAAATATGGCATAACTAAGATATGCTTTATGCAAGATGAGTCACGTGAGTATCATTGAAAAGATTATGTCAAAGTTAGACGCAGGACTCACAGTTTGTCAGACCACTCTGTTTTATTAGCACAGCGCTCTGCTAATAACACCCAGATAATGTGAGCACCATGCAAGACACAAACTATCTTATTTATACAGATAAAAGGGCGAGAACTTAACAAGATAACAAAGGAAGCAGAATCTGATATGTTTACCTGGGCTAGACATGCTTATCTTATTTCCTTACTAACTATTACTGATCTTCTGTTAATGTTTCGCCATTAGCACCATTGTTTATGCCTAATGTTTCTTTTCCTGGCACCTGTATTTCAACATTTCTTATTTCTGCTTAAAGGTACATACAACATTTCTTTAATCCATTCTTATTTTTACAATATAATTCATTCTACTTTCACAATCCCTCCTTTTGGTCAAGCTACGCCATGACCAACATTTTATTGGGTTCCACATATTAACTGTTCTTTATCTCTTTGGTCATCAGCAATATTCAAAATCATATTAGCACTCTGTTTTGGGGCAGTCACCTAGGTGGCATGCCTTACACAATTTTGGATACAACGGGAGACTAACTGAAAACATACAAAAATTATTAGGACTCCAAACAGGATAGTCAGGGCTCCCTGAAACAACCAGTTTCCTATGCCAGAGAAATTGAACAGGTTACTTAGCCACTTCCATAAAGAACTCGGCTCTTTATGGGGAAGATATGCGATTTGTTCTAAGTGGCTAGCACGATCTATTACCTCATTGGTGTTGTTTTCCAATGAGAGCACAGTACCCTCCTTTGGCCGCCAGCACTATGTTCAATGCCTGACAGTTTTGGAGGGCCATCTGTCAGATCACCCCTGTTTCTTTGGCCGGGGCTCTTAAACTTTCTCCAGTTTTATTTGCCATTATTTTAACTACTGCTTGTAACCTCAGGAGCCTTTTTGCATGGTGTATTACTCCCTGTAGCAGGGTGGACCTCTGCTCCTGCCCTGAAGGGGTTAAAAACAGCCCTGGGAAGGGGCTGTGGCTGGAGAAAGCAGCCTTTAGGCTGGGGCAAGAAGCCTGGGCTGATTGGGGAAAGTAGGCTCAGCTGTGGACATGTGCCAATCAAGCCCAGCTGGCCCCTATAAGAGGCTGTGAGTCAGAAGCCCAAACAATCTCCCTCTGCGTGTAGAGGGAGAAAGGCCTGACTGCAAGGAGCTAGACACAGGGTACCTGAGTGGAGCAGGGCTGGGGAAAGGCTGAGGAGCTCCAGTCTGGAAAGCCCCAGGCTGCGGGCTAGCATTCGGCTATCAGGTACTGGGGGTTGCAGAGGGCAGCCCAGGGGTAGGCCAAGGCAGGAGGTCCAAACCCTCCTTGCCAGTGATGAGTGGCTGATACTGCAGTCTGCCCCAGGGCACGGGGGCTAGACAATGACTGGCAGTAGCCATATACTGAGGCAAGCTGAGGATAGAGGGTGGGGGTTCCCTGGGGAGGGGAGACCCTGAGAGACAGGGGTTACTGCCAGGGGGCAGCACCCCATGTAAAAGGGCACTGGGTCCAGGGAGGGACACAGGGGCCAGAGGACAGGCGGATCACCAGCCTGCAGAGGGTGCTCCAGAGCTGGAACGAACTAATTCCCCGGAGTCACCAGCAGGAGGCGCCGCAGGGGTGAGTCCGGCCCATCTACACTCCCCCAGGTGGGATAAAGGAACTGCCAATAGCTTCTTTCCAGGTGTCATTACTGTTCCATATTGTGTTAAATGGACGAGGTCCTCCAGTGAGGTCTGGGGAATTGAGTGGGATAGCCAGGACAGGAACACCAGTTTGAGAGTGGGCTAGGATGTGGCTGCAGACCCAGCATTTAGAAATATTAAGGGTCTGAGCTATCCACACTTGCTGCTGGATAAAAGAATTGTCATTGTGGACTCCCCAGATCTTAAGACACCAGCAGCTGAGGAACAGGCGCCACCAGGGGCGCATGTTGGAGGCAGGGCCCTTCTGGTTCTGACAACCTCAACTGAGGGAACCGCAGTCACGGTTTTACGTCCACCAGGCAGCAGGCGCTAGGCTCGCTACTGCTTCTTCTTGGGCCTTGCTTTAGGTCGTCGTCTGCTTCTGGCAACCCTTATGAGAACATAGATTGTAAGGTATTGCAGGCTGTTCCTCTACGTTTTCTTCTGGAGTCAAAATTGACTCTGTGTTTTCTTCTGGAGTCAAAATTGACTCTGCGTTATCCTGAGGTGATGATTGGTTCGCTGGGGGTGGTGCATTCTTACACTGCGAAGCATGTATCCACTCTGCAATGCCAGACAGTTTAACAGCCGTCTGGGTAGTAAGCAGTGCCTGATGGTTCTTTGATGTTCTTTAAGTCT
The DNA here is from genome assembly GCF_020497125.1 of Mauremys mutica. NCBI lineage: Eukaryota > Metazoa > Chordata > Testudines > Geoemydidae > Mauremys > Mauremys mutica. The sequence continues at coordinate 19,879,681 of NC_059088.1, read as the reverse complement.
CTTCAATACTTTTTCCTTGACTCTGGCTATAACAATGGCCTTCACACCTTATCTTTTCCTGATGCATACATTTCTCATTCACACAAACAGATTGAGAATACTCAAGTCCACATAATAGAAAATAGTGGGAGGTGATTTGGGCCTGTGGCTCTAGCTTTGCATACACTTGTTTTATCCAACAGCACATTTTAAACATTTCAATTAAACACATACAATTTAAAACCAAAAACAATTAGGGGTAGTAACATTAGTATGCTACTAGTTGTGGGAGACCATCCAGAAAATATGTTATACCAATGGTAAGCTGTTATGTTTTTCTGCTGTGGCAATTCTTAACATGTTTTCATTTGCGTGTATAATATGAATGGTTCGGTTTTTTACATTATTTTTATTTTTTCTAGGAACTATGTTACCTTTTTACCTTTTAACAGATTATTGGTAACTGTTTGCCATTTAATGCCAAGATTGATAGAGAACTCAGCTAAAGCAGTGCTTACAGTAAGCTGAGACTTCTTCTTCTTGTTGTTGTGGCAAATAGTAAATGTGATTATTGGTAAGCACAGTACTTACATTACATGTACAGTTGTTTACTGGTGGGTTGCTAACACTTTCATTCTTTTAAAACATTTATTTCCAAGAATTAACACATACACATAGCCCATTATACAATACTTTGGTCTAATTATTAATTTTATCCCACATACAGGATCCTAGTGAGATGTCTACTACAGGGCTTTGGAGCAACAGGCATGGATAAGCATATCCACTTTTGAGGAGTCCACTTGGTACAACCTCGGGTGTCCAATAGTTTCCTTCCTCCCCAGCCCACTGGCTTGAGGTTCAGGGCAGCCAGAAAGATCCCAGGTGCAATCTGGGGAGTGGGCTAACTTTTTATATATTTGCTTTCAGAGCCTGTTGGTGTGCGATTTTAACAACAATTTTTTTTTTACTTAACAAATTTGGTCTCACCGTACTGGAGACATACTGCATTTATTTATATTGATAGGTATTAAACAATGATCTTTTCGTTTGCTTTAACAGATGCATCAAAACCTTAATATTTTCTGATATTACCCAAACCATCTTATGTTCTAAATATCTGCATTTCAGTACATTCCATAGCTATTGCAGTATGTTTTTTTTTTTTTTACTTTCATTTGTTTTTGTAATAGGTTGTTCTGTAGCTGGTATTAGCTTTTTCTGATTTTCTGAAAGACAAAAATAACATTTTTCTACCCCTTTCGGGGTTGCATTGATTATTGCTTAAAAGATTCCTTTCTTTTACAAATACCCTTGCTGACTGCAGGCAAAACAGAGGAATTACCCCCATATTTTCCTGTGTTTTTGTTGTTTTATAGGCAGGCCAGGTTTTAATGGCTTTTACTTTTTAAGGGTTATGGGGAAATTATCCCACTGTTTAGTCATTAAATCCATGAGGTGGTGTACCTCAGTTTTTCCTCTTATATAGCAGACCAAGTTTGTAATGTTTTTCCTTCTGTGTTAAGCTTTAAGTTTATTCACAGGTAATAGCTGAGAAGCGTCATTACCATATTACCTTAAAGGATTTTTCCAAAAATCATACACACTATACATTGTTACAGGGGTACTTACTAACATTAAATTTATTTCAGTGTTTAATATTAACAATAACACTAGCGTCAAATCTATTAAAGGTATCTTGTTATACCATGTCTTTTATTTAGGCAATTTGTTTGCTGACCAGGTATGTTTTTTTTATTTGCAGCTTTTTTTGTGCTTTTTTTTTTCTTTTCTTTTTTTTTTATCAGTTAGGTAATTTGCATTAACCCACAGGCTTGGCTTTTGGATTCAAAGCCATCAGCAGAGCTCAGAGACTCTGTTTTAACACACAGGGATCTGAAAAAGAAAACATAGCCTATTGCGGCTCTTTTTGGAGCCCTAATAGGATTTTAATTCAGCAGCACGTTTCATTTGTATTTCTTTTACCCCTTTTTACAATATACACTGCACATGTCCTAGGGAAAATGCACATTTCTTTTAAAACATTAGCCATATCAATTTTTACATAAGGTGTAACTGTTTCTTTTGTTCTTACAGAGTTTTCATGTACCCTTATCAAAGTGACAGTCTTATTACACCGATCCATTTTAAGACTCAGTGCTTTTAACATAGCTGTACATAGATTACATTCTGTTTATACATTTGGGTTGATTACTCTCCCTTTATACATTTGGGTCAGTTAAGTTCCAATAGAACCCCCCCTATGTTCTTAGCAAATTTGACTAAATTGTCCATAGTCAAATGATTTCAATCGAAGAGTCGGTTTATTTGGATTATTTACAGACACTTTTGGAAAAGGGCCCATTTTCCTTCAGAATGGCTGCAAAGAAACCAAGAATTCTCTCTCTTTAACATGGTCCTTTTTAACATTTTCACAAAGTTTAACTGCTTAATTCTCTCCAGCCTCTGTAGAGTTAACCTTTCACTCTCTTCCCTTAAATCACTTGTTTATCTCCCAAAATGACACCTTCATGAACTCAAATTTAACCATTTTAAGTATTGTTCCAGGGATTCATGCCTGCACTTTCTGCTTTTCTTACTCCTGACACTATGCCCTTAGGGCTTCCAACCTGTTTTTCAGTTTCTTTATCTGTTGCTTGCCTGCTTGTCTGGGCCCAATCCTGCTTTTTTCAATGAACCATTTTTGTGAGTGATATTGTGGTTATTTTACAATTTTGAAAGAAATGTTTAAGGAAAGGGACCAGGAAGGGTGGGGGCTAGTTGAGGAGCCCACCCTTTTTGCTGAATTGGTAGTGGAACACTAAAGAATCAGTTTCTGAGGCAGACAACAAAGGGGAACAGAACAAGGGGCTTTTTGTCCTTTTTACAATGAGATGGGAGTATTAAGGGGGTTGGATCGATCCGGGGTTTGGAGAACGGGGTAAAGGGGAGCGCTCGGTCTGGTGGTGGGAGAGGAGGCTTTTAATAAAGCTTTTAACTTATTATTTGAATATTTGAGAGAGGCGAGTTTTGATTTTGTCCACCTACGATTTGCCTCTTCCCACCACTGCATGAAACAATTAACCTCTCCTTTAGCCAATTTAGTTTTAGGTTGGCCGAGTTTGTCCTTTAAGACGTCCACTCGGTCTTTGTTCCAAGATTTTAACAGTGGCCACTGAGTTTTGGGATCCCCCTGAGTTAGCCTAGACCATTTTTTTCCAGAAATTTACAGGAGTCCGGACCCTTTTTACAGGAGTCTGGACCCATCCTAAATACATAAAATGAGCCAGCGTTCGTTTAGGGAACTGTCCTGACTTAGACGTCTGGTTACCCATACAGGAGGACTTCACACACCAATCGCACAAGAAGGAAATTCGGGTTCGTCAGAGCGATGCCCGGTGCAACACACAAAAGGAGCCCACAGGCTACTGCCTCAATCGCCCTTGCTTTCACACCAAGGCTTTTACCCAAAGTGCGGTGCGGCTGCGATTATGCAGATTCCACTCACTCAGACCGTGGGGACAAGAACCCCTTGGTCGGCCGATCCCCAGACAGAGGTGGCACCCAGACTCAAACACTCCTCAGGAGGATGGATCGACACAGAGACAGGACAGTCCTCAGTCCGGACAAAACACAGAAATAATTACCTGACCAGATTCCTGATGTCAGATCCCGGGATCCCTACCAGAACAGAGTGGGAACCAACAGGTTCGATGGCGTAGACTTCACTGTGGTCGTGCGCCTTTCCGTTCTGGTAGAGGACCGCTCAGGCCAAATGCCCAGGTGCCGGCTGCCAGGGTCATCCTACAAAAATGGTGAGGAATCACATGGCCCCAGTGAAGACGGTTGCCATCTCGGTGGGACCTCCAAATTGTCAAAGTTAGACTCAGGACTCACAGTTTGTCAGACCACTCTGTTTTATTAGCACAGCGCTCTGCTAATAACACCCAGATAATGTGAGCACCATGCAAGACACAAACTATCTTATTTATACAGATAAAAGGGCGAGAACTTAACAAGATAACAAAGGAAGCAGAATCTGATAAGTTTACCTGGGCTAGACATGCATATCTTATTTCCTTACTAACTATTACTGATCTTCTGTTTCACCATTAGCACCATTGTTTATGCCTAATGTTTCTTTTCCTGGCACCTGTATTTCAACATTTCTTATTTCTGCTTAAAGGTACATACAACATCTCTTTAATCCATTCTTATTTTTACAATATAATTCATTCTACGTTCACAATTATAATCTACTGATTACGTTTATCCAATTTGTATGCATGTATCAATTCCGTATCTGGGGTTAGGAATATTGACTTTGTAACAATTACGACTGTGGGAACCCACACCAGACAGTAGGCAATCAGCCTGAATGAGTCATTTAAGAAGGATAATAGAACTTTGGAGATACTAAATCTCCCACCATCCCGAGGAGCTTCTTGGGATGTTGCTTTAACACTGCAGGGTCATCTGATGATGTCACCTAGTACGGAGTACCACCTTGGACACTGCTGGTATTTTTCAACAGAAAATTAAGGGTTCCCACCTTATTTATATTCTGTTTAAAGCCGGGGAGTAAGGCAAATGGTACTCATCTCCATTACCTCCTGGGCCAAGAAGAAAGATTGCTAGAAACACCTGAAGAGAAAGGCGGGGGTTGAGTCCAGGCTGCAGAAACTCTGCAACTTGCCTAAAACAACATTGAGGCTGTGGCTACACTTAGCGCTTCAAAGCGCTGCCGCTGGGAGCCGCGCTCCCAGCGCTGGGGCTTTGACCACACTGGCGCTTTGCAGTGCCGCAATTTGCAGCGCTGGAGAGGGTGTGTTTTCACACCCTGCTGCAGCACTGCAAATTTGTAAGTGTAGCCAAGCCCTTAGAGTGAGAAATTACATTGTGTAACCTGTTTCTTGAGTGTATTAAGCTTTGTTTGCATGTTTTATTTTATTTGCTCAGTAAGCAGCTTTGTTCTGTTTGCAATCCCTATAATCACTTAAAATTTACCTTTTGTAGTTAATACACATTTCTTGTTTATTTCAAAACCCAGTTTGTGCCATTTATATCTGAGGGGGGGGGGGAAAGCTGTGCATCTCTCTTTTCATTGAGGGAGAGGGTGACTTTTTATGAGCTTACGCTGTGCAGATCTTTCTGTACAGCGCAAGACACTATTATTTGGGATTTATACCCCAAAGGAGGTGTGCACATGAGTGCTGGGCAATCCCTGAGCTGATTTGTCCATTTGCAGCTGGGTGTGTCCTTACCTGTGTATGTGCTGGAGAAGGCTTGAGGGCCTGGCACAGCTAGGACAGGGTGAGGAAACCCGGGTTGATGGAGCGGGCGGAACCAGTGCAAACCCAGACATCAGGTGGCATCCCAGACGGGGGTTCAACTCGTCACATGCTGATTGGGAGGCAGAGAACTGCAATGCAATAAAGGGGGCAGTATGATTTCTTCGTTCAGCTTCTCGACAACCAGTGTAGGGGATCAGAAGCACAGTTTGTGACTGGTTGGTGAGTTTAACTTCAGTCTTAACCACCAGTGTGGGGAGTATCTGCTCTCCTTTTTCAGCCTGCCCTGACCTTGGCATTTTCAGTGAGGGCTGCCCCAGGCACCCCAGTGAGTACAGCACAGGGGGAAGGAGGGGAGTTGGGAAAATAATGGTGGAGGGTAGCTCACGGGCATGAGTGTATGCGTATAGGGCAAATGAACTGAGCATTGATACTATTTTCCACGCAGTGGTGATTTTAGCTGATATCTCACTCCTCAGGGTAATACTGTAAGGGAACAGCTCCTGCATGCATCCGGTTGCAGACCATGTCCGTATGCTGCTAGCTTGTGTGCTGCAATGGTACCTGCTGAAGTAATTGCCGAGTGGTGTAGGAAAGTATCCTACCGCAATGCAACAAACAAGGCAACCCTCCCCAGAAACCTTTGACAGAGGATTGCACAGCACCTCCGTGAAAGTTTCCTCAAGATCTCTACGGAGGATTCACGGAGCATCCCAGTGCACATAAACAAACTGTTCTGCAGGACCATCTCTGCCGGACTGTACAGGGGGATGAGAAGCAGATGGTGACTCTACCTCCATTGGTTATTTCATTACCTCTTCTAGCATGATTACAAAAAAGTAAATGAACAGATGTGTCCCAGCAATATCAAAGCAAACGGCATGCTTACCTGAGGTTCCTCCTCTGCATCAGGCTCACCCTTGCTGGACTGTACAGACTGGCTCGACTGCTCTGGACTCAGAACAGGTCCTGGCTCATTGTACCCCTGGACCCCCATCACCTGTCCCCCATACTCCTCCTCCTCCTGTTCCTCACCCAACACCTCCTCCTCACTGTTCACTCCAGCTCCTCAAAGTATCCACAGGGCTCTTGGTGGGGGTGGGGTGGAGTGTCTGCAGAGACTGGCATGCAGCTCTTTGTAAAAGCAGCATATCTGCAACTCCGCACCAGAACAAGTGCTAACCTTCCTTGCCTTCTGGTACGCCTGCCGCAGCTCCCTGGCTTTCACACGGCACTGCTCCTCTTGTAGCCCTTCTCCCCAGTGCCCCAAGCAATCTGCTTGTAGATATCGTTGTGGTGAAGCACTGGAAGGGGTTACCTAGGGAGGTGGTGGAATCTCCTTCCTTAGAGGTTTTTAAGGTCAGGCTTGACAAAGCCCTGGCTGGGATGATTTAGTTGGGTTTGGTCCTGCTTTGAGCAGGGGGTTGGACTAGATACCTCCTGAGGTCCCTTCCAACCCTGAGATTCTATGATTCTGTGATGTTTCTGTGACTGGATTGGAGCTGTGCCTGCACAGCTTCTCCCCACAGATCCAGGAGATCCACCACCTCCTGTGAACTCCAGGCAGGAGCGCTCCTGCAGCGTGGAGCCAGCAGTCAGCTGGGCAGTTAATAGATGAGCTCTCCATGCTGAGCAAACAGGAAATGAAATTTCAAAAATTCATGGGGCTTTAAAAGGGGAGGGGCATGTACCTGCATACCTGGCTGCCGAGCAGCAGAATTCAAAACGGTGAGCAGAGCAGTCAGGGTAGGGCATTGTGGGACACCTCGTAAAGGCCACAAAGTTGACGTAAGTAACACAGTGTCAACACTGACACTGCATCAACCTAACTACACTGACCTAAGTGCTATGCCTCTCGCAGAGGCGGAGTTATCAAGGCAGCGTAGCGGGCAAGTTACATCAGCGGGAGCGACGTTTTAGTGTAGACGCTGACAGAGTTAGGTCGACGTAAGCTGCCTTGCATCAGCCTAACTCTGTAGCGTAGACCAGGCTTTATTCTTTGACAAATAAACCCAGACAAAGTTCCTCTCTCCTGCTGGGGTGCAGATGCCAGGCTGTCTGCCTCATCCTCTGGTCAGTTTGCTTTTCTGAGTGGCTTAACCGCTTTGTTTACCTTACATAGAATCATATCATAGAAGCATAGGACTGGAAGGGACCTCGAGAAGTCATCTAGTCCTGTCCCCTGCACTCATGGCAGGATTAAGTATTATCTAGACCAGTGGCTCCCAAACTTTACCAACCAGTGAACCCCTTTCACTAAAATGTGAAATCTCATGAACCCCCTCCTAAAAATGAATATTTCCAGGGATTTAAGTTTAAATCTCCTCAGTGTGGTAAACCCCCTGTAACATTGTGCAAATCCCCAGGGTTTCGCGAACCCCAGCTTGGGAACCACTGATCTAGACCATCCCTGACAGGTGTTTATCTAACCTGCTCTTAAAAATCTCCAATGATGGAGATTCCACAACATCCCTAGGCAATTTATTCCAGTGCTTAACCACCCTGACACTTAGGAAGTTTTTCCTAATGTCCAACCTAAACCTCCCTTGCTGCAATTAAGCCCATTGTTTCTTGTCCTATCCTCAGAGGTTAAGAAAAACAATTCTTCTCCCTCCTCTAACAACATTTTATGTACTTGAAAACTGTTATCATGTCCCCTCTCAGTCTTCTCTTCTCCAGACTTGAAAAAATTGGGTTTGTTTATCTTCCCTTATAGGTCATGTTTCCTAGACCTTTAATGGTTTTTGTTCCTTGTCTCTGGACTTTCTCCAATTTGTCCACATCTTTCCTAAAATGTGGTGCCCAGAACTGGACACAATACTCCAGCTGAAGCCTAACCAGCGCAGAGTAGAGCGGAAGAATTACTTCTCGTGTCTTGCTTACAACACTCCTGCTAATACAGCCCAGAATGATATTTGCTTTTTTTTTGCAGCAGCAGCAGCAGTGTTAAACTGTTGACTCATATTTAGCTTGTGGTCCACTATGACCCCCAGATCCCTTTCTACAGTCCTCCTTCCTAGGCAGTCATTTCTCATTTTGTATGTGTGCAACTGATTGTTCCTTCCTAAGTGGAGTACTTTGCATTTGTACTTATTTAATTTCATCCTATTTACTTCAGACTATTTCTCCAGTTTGTCCAGATCATTTTGAATTATAATCCTATCCTCCAAAGCACTTGCAACTCCTCCCAGCTTGGTATCATCCACAAACTGTATAAGTGTATAAACTGTATAAGTGTATAAACTGTATAAGTGTATGGCTTTATCTAAATCATTGATGAAGATATTGAACAGAACCAGACCCAGAACTGATCCCTGCTGGACCCCACTCGTTATGCCCTTCCGGCATGACTGTGAGCCACTGATAACTACTCTCTGGGAACGGTTTTCCAACCAATTATGCATCCACCCTATAGTAGCTCCATCTAGGTTGCACCCTAGTTTGTTTATGAGAAGGTCACAGAGACAATATCAAAAGCTTTACTAAAGTCAAGATATACCACGTCTACCACTTCCCCCTTATCCACACTGTCAAAGAAAGCTATCAGGTTGGTTTGACACGCTTTGTTCTCGACAAATCCATGCTGACTTACCTATCACCTTATTATCGTCTAGATATTTGCAAACTGATTGCTTTATTATTTGCTCCGTTATCTTTCCGGGTACAGAAGTTAAGCCAACTGGTCTGTAATTCCCCAGTTGCCCTTATTTCCCTTTTTATAGATTTGCGCTATATTTGCCCTTTTCCAGTCTTCTGGAATCTCTCCTGTCTTCAATGACTTTTCACAGATAATTGCTAATGGCTCAGATATCTCCTCAGTCATCTCCTTGAGTATTCCAGGTCCAGGCCCTGGTGACTTGAAGACATCTAACTTGTCTAAGGGCATGTCTTCACTGGCAACGTTAAAGCGCTGCTGCGGCACCGCTTTAACGTGGCTTGTGTAGTCTAAAAAACCCACCTCCATGAGGGTGCACTGTCTACACTGGCATATACAGCGCTGAAACTTACAGCGCTCAGGGGGGTGTTTTTTCACACCCAGGGCCGGCTCTACATATTCGGCCGCCCCAAGCAGTCATGCGCGGGAGACGCCCCGGAGCCCCGGGAGCAGCGGACCTTCCGCTGGCTTGACTGGTGAGGGTCCGCTAGTCGCGCGGCTCGGCAGCTGCGGACGGTTGGCTGATCCGGCGGCTCTGGTTGAGCTGCCGCAGGCATGCCTGCAGGAGGTCCAGCCAAGCCGCGCGACCAGCGAACCGTCCGCAGTCATGCCTGCGGCAGGTCCACTGGAGCCGCGGGAGGAGCGCCCCCTCCGCAGTCATGCCTGCGGCAGGTCCGGTCGTCCCGGGGCTCCGGTGGACCTCCCGCAGGCGTCAATGCGGCAGGTCCGCCGGCCCAATCTGCCGCCCCTGCGGACAACTGCCGCCCCACGCGCGTGCTTGTCACGCTGGGGTCTGGAGCCGGCCCTGTTCACACCCCTGAGTGAGAAAGTTGCAGTGCTGTAAAGTGCCAGTGTAGACAAGCCCCAAGTCATTTTTCACTTGTTCTTTCCCTATTTTAGCCTCTAATCCTACCTCATTTTCACTGGCATTTACTATGTTAGATGTCCAATCACCACCAGCCTTCTTGATGAAAACTGAAACAAAGAAGTCATTAAGCACCTCTGCCATTTCCACATTTTCTGTTGTTGTTGTCCTCCCTCACTGAGTAAAGGGCCTACCTCTCGCTTCTAATGTATTTGTAGAATGTTTTCTTGACACCCATTACGTTTCCAGCTAGTTTGATCTCGTAGTTTTGATCTCATGTAAATGTACAGCCATTGCTCTGGCCTCTCCTTGCTCTATTTACACTGGAGACACAGAAAAACAGGTGAAACCACATTCCTTTGTCAAGGACAAACTTGCTTCTCTGCTCTACTCAGGTTTCTTGTGCAACATGCTTCTGTCAGGTTGATGTTCCTGTTAAACCACAGTGGTCAGGTTTGGTTTGGTTTTGTAGGGAGCAGCTGTCCCCTGAATCCAGTTAGTCTGGGACTAGCAGGTAAACAAAGGGGAAAAGTGCACAAATCCTGGCAGCAGGTTCAGTGGGTCATCTCCAAGGATGGGGGCCAACAAGTCAACTCCAAAGTATAGAGGAAAAAAGGTGTCAAACTCTTCAGTGAGTTCAGCCAGCCCCAGGGGGAGACAGCCAGGCTGGCGTGGGGGTGAAGATCTCTGCTCTTGAGACTGATGTTCCTGGGCCTGCTTTATTGCAGTGAGAAGCTAACCTGGAAGCTAAGGACATCACCCCATTCAAAGAACTGCTGCATGTTCAGCTCAGGACAGGGTATTAATGCCAATTCAGTGGTGCCTGGCCTGGGTACCTTTTTGATATGACTGTGTTGAGATTTGTGTGGGGTCTTAGTTAACCCTCAAACTGTTCTCTTATAGATTTTTTTTTTTTTAGTCTGAGCAGCTTTACTACATTGTGGTGTCTTTATTCCAAACTGGAACAACTCCAGGTATGGGCATCCACAACTATCCAAATGTGCATATTTATCTGATGTGTCATTGTCCACAGGTGGATCTCCTGGATCTGTGGGGAGACCCTGGGGGGGGGGAGGGCATTAGGGCACTGGGGGGTTGGGACAAGGGTGGCTCTGGAGGGTTGGGATGAGAGGGGCATGGGGGAAGGGGTGTTGGGACAAAGGGGGCTCTGGGGGGAGGGCATTAGGGCTCAGGGGGCACTGGGGGAGGGCATTAGGGCACTGGGGGGTGGGGCGAGGGTGGCTCTGGGGTGAGGGCATTAGGGCACAGGGGAGTTGGGACAAGGGGGCACCGGGGGAGGGGGGTTGGGGCGAGGGTGAGTCTGGGGGAGGGCATTAGGGCACTGGGGAGTTGGGGCGAGGGGGGCTCTGGGGGGAAGGGCATTAGGGCACAGGGGAGTTGGGGCGAGGGGGGCTCTGGGGGGTTGGGACAAGGGGGCCCCGGGGGAGGGGGGTTGGGGCGAGGGAGGCTCGGGGGGAGGGCATGAGGGCACTGGGGAGTTGGGGCGAGGGGGGCTCTGGGGGGAAGGGCATTAGGGCACAGGGGAGTTGGGGCGAGGGTGAGTCTGGGGGAGGGCATTAGGGCACTGGGGAGTTGGGGCGAGGGGGGGAAGGGCATTAGGGCGCTGGGGGGTGGGACGAGGGGGTTACGGGGGAGGGGGGTTGGGGCGAGGGTGAGTCGGGGGGGGGGCATTGGGAGCTCTGGAGAACAGCTCCCGCCTCGCGCTCCACGCCCCGTCCTGCCGGTTACCCGGGGAGGGGCCCTTTAAGGGGTGGAACGTCCGAGGCCCCGCCCCACCGTTACGTCACCGCTGACCCCGCCCCCCTGCCCCAGCGCACCTTTCCCAAGATGGCGGCGGCGGCGGCGGCGGTGTCCCTGGCTGCTGGGCGGTGCTGAGGGACCCGCCGCCCCCGGGACGCAGCGCGCGGGGCGCAGGTGCGTTGCGGGCGGCCGGAGGCGGGTGGGGAGCGTCTGTCAGGGCGGGGCCGGCGCGCTTGGCCCAGCCCCGGGGGTGCCCGTGGCGTGTCCGGCCGGACCGGGCCCGGAGTGGGCTGCTTGGGGTGGCGGGCTGCGGGGTCGGGTGCTGCGGGGTCCCGTGCAAGCCGCCCAGCCCCGGCAGCGTGTCAGGCGCTCGGGTGCCCTGCGGAACTCCCCGCTGCTGGATCTGAGGCGGACGCACTCAGCAGGAGCTAGGAGGAGCCTGGATCTCTGAGAAGTGCTCTCCTGTCTGCAGTGGCACCTGCAGGGATGGGAGTGACTGGTCTCTTCAGGACCCCCGCTCTTTGCCATGGCAGCGCGGAAGGAATCCCCCGTGTGGCGCCCTGCAGGATTGGGCCCTCCTTGCATTACGGGGACAGGGCTGTTTTCCACTGGAGGCAAGATGCCAAATGCCAAGCACTCAAAGTCCGATATGATACGGCAGCTCATGCAATTACCTGTGGGACCGGTTTTGGCCTAACACATTTCTCCGTGCACGGGGTGCATTTTTGCCTCCTGGCTAATGGACTCTCCTGAGCACATGGAATGCTGCCAGAGCAGCCAGTCTTATCTCTGTGCCAGGTGCCCAGTGTCACCTGAGCGCTTAGAGAAGGAACTCCAGGTCTGCTCTCTTAATAATATTAATGTTCCCACCCCCCAGTAACAGGAAGAGGAATGAACCAGGAAAAGAGAAGGGCCATGAGAAGGGCCATGAACCAGGAAAAGAGAAGGGCTTTAAGGAACTGGAGGGCCGAATGCCCATCAGAGACGGCTGGGAGCACTGCCCCTTCTCCTGTCCCTAGAACAGACTCCAAGGAAGGGCAAGGGTGGCATGCACGGAATTTCATGTCATGTTAATTTGTGACATGGCTTTTATTTCTAAAGTGCCCCTGGCAAACACTGGCTTTCACTGGGGCTGGGCTTCAGATTTCCTTGGGCATCTTTGAAATCTTCAGCTGGAACTGTGGGTACTGAAGGCGCGTTGTATTTGCACACAGGTCACGGCTCTAGGGTGTGTCCGTGGATGGAGCTGTCCACTGGTTCCAGTTGCACTCAGATCCTGTGCCTTGTGGTGGGCTGTGGGTGAGGGTGGCTGGCATTGTGCAGCAGAGAAGACGGGGAGGATGTTAGAAGCATTGATTTGGCAGGGCTGGTGCGGGGGCTGCATTAAGCATTAATGGAATAGATTTCAGTGCCTTCGCTTTCCAACACCCGCAGCCTTTTGCCATGGACTCTATAAAGCCAGCAGTGCGCCATGCCCTCGAACCTGGGCAGCTTTGCACCATGTCTGCCTTGTTACGCTGGCCCCATCAGTGAAATGCTGCTCTCTGCTTATCTGTGGTGAGAGAATCGATTGCAGCAGGTCTCCTTCATTTGTGCCAAGTGAGGTGTGGGCTGCAGCCTGAGCATGAGGCCCAGAGGTCAGGAGCATTGTGAGTCCTAGCTGTGCCCAGACTGTGATAGCTGTGTCTCCGTACACGGCTGTTCAGCCCCTGACTGGGGCCTCGGGCAGCTGTTGATCATTAGTATCCTTTAGGAGAGAGAATCCTGGCTCTCCCACTGACTCGCTGCATGACTCCAGTCAAGTTTCTTCCCCACTCTGTGCCTTAGTTTCCCTGTCTGTGAAATGGGGATAATACTTAGCTATCGGGCAGGGGGACGTGGAGAATGATTAATGCTTTGAAGGTGAAATTATAACACATCTGACTCCTTAACGGCAGGGGGTTGCCTTGGCTCCCCCATGTTCCGAGTGGGAGAACTCTGCAGGGGTCTGATGTTCCAGCAGCAGGGTCCCCAGTTGACCCAGCAGCTATTTGAATCCCGGGATCCTACTGACCAGGGCAAAGTGGAATCATGCAACGAGTCTTCTCTGTGGTCTGGCACATCTGCGGGAGAGATGTTGGGTTTTGTGTTTTTCCTGCTTAGCTGGGCTAAATTTGAATCTGCGAGAATATTCGTTGTTCAGACATATTGATTAACAGTGAAACTGAACCCACGTTTGCTGCTGCTGGGCCACGTTTTATTGAGAGCTCTCAAATTCTCTAAACTGCATTGCATGCATGCAGCAGCATTCTTTGACTGAGTCTATAAATATTTTTACCCGGCTCTCTGAAAACAGTAGCAAATCCCTCAGTTATCCCACACCTCCCCCCTCGATGCCCTGTGGCGTGTTTGCTTTCTGGGTACTATAATTTAAACCTCAGGCGTTTGTCTGCAGAGACAGGTAGCCTTTGTGTTCAGCTCCATGCGGAGGGGAGATATGCTGAGCATTGCCAGAGACTCTTGCTTTGGAAAAAGGACTTGTTTTAGATTAAGGACAAAGTGTTTGTCTGCTCTTTAAGAGGGGAGCAAAGACGCTGCGTGGGAGAAGCCTGCCCGCTGGATCTTTCTGGGATGGAAATTGGTGCGAAAACTAAAAGCATCGACCCTCAATTGAGCTGATAAGGCCTCAGAATTCACAACTCCGTAGAGGGGGACGGTGGCAGCTCCCTTTGCTCTTGCTGGGAGATGGCAGCCTCATGAGCTTTTCTTTCTAGCCAGAAGTGCTAGAAACACAATCTGATTTGAATTGAAAGCAGCAGTTTGTGAGGAGAGCCCATGTCCTCAGCCCAGGGGGGGTCTGCTCTGGAAGGAGAGATGTAGAAATCATAGCGGGAGGGAGGAGCAGTGCTCCTACTAAGAGCTGAGCCCTCTTCTCCCCAGCAATCTCCTGGGTTCCCACCTCCCCTTCCCTTGCCACCAATATGCCAATGGGCCTGACCCGCTGTGTGCTGTCTCCTGCAGCACCGCCACTCAGGATCGGACATCACACCGGCACGTTTCCAGGTCGATGCAGAGACAGAAGATCTCCTTAGGGGGAGCAGATCAGTGATGTGACGGAGTGAGGGCAAAGGCAAGGCCAGCAGACCTCCTAAATGGAAACTCCCTTCTCTTCATTTTGCACCCAGCCCCCTCCTAGGTTGTCCTTACAGGGTGCGGGACTCCATCCTGAGAAGCACTGATGCTGAAAAACATTTGGGGGTTGTGGTGGATAATCAGCTGAACGTGAGTTCCCTGTGCAGTGCTGCAGCCAAAGTGGCTAATGTGTCCCATGCATTGGTCATAGAAACAGGAATATAGAGTAGCAATAGAGAGGTTATTTTACCTCTGTATTTGGCACAGGTGCGACCTCTTGTGAAATACTGCATCCAGTTTTGTGTCCAGAATGTTGATAAATTATAGAGTTCAGAAAAGAGCCAAGAGAATGAAGAAAGGATTAGAAAACATGCCTCTAAGTGGTCTGCTCAAGGTGCTCAATCTAGTTAGTTTAACAAAGAGAAGGTTAAGGAGTGAGTTGATCACAGTCTGTAAGTACTTACATGGGGAACAAACATTTGGTAATGGGCTCTTCAGTCTAGCAGAGAAAGGTCTAACATGCTCCGATGGCTGGAAGTTGAAGCTAGACAAATCCAGACTGGTAATAAGGCCTGAAATTTTAAGTGAGGGTAATTTGACCATTGGTCGTGGTGGATTTTCCATCATTGACCATTTTAAAATCAAGATGGGATGTTTTTCTAGGTCTGCTGTAGGTCAAAGTAAATATTTTGGGGGAAGTTCTCTGGCCTGTGTGATACTGGAGGTCAGACTAAATGAGAGTCCAGAGGAGAGGAACAAAAATTATAGAAGGTTTAGAAAACCTGATCCATGAGAAAAGGTTAAAGTAACTGCGTATGTTTAGTCTTGAGAAAAGAAGATTGAGGGGGGACCTGATGAGTCTTCAGATATGTTAGTAGCTGTTAAAAGGAAGACACTGATCATTCTCCATGGTCCCTAAAGGCAGGACAAGACGTAATGGGCTTAATCTGCAGCAAGGGAGATTCCAGTTAGATATTAGGAAAAACTTCAACGCTCAGGGGAGTTCAGCTCTGGAAGCGAGTTCCAAGGGAGGTTGCAGAATCCTGGATGTTTTTAAAAACGGGTTTTACAAACCCCTGTCAGGGATGGTCTAAGGTTACTTGTTCCTGCCTCAGGTGCAGGGGGCTGGACTAGATGCCCTCCCGAAGTCCCTTCCAGCCCGACATTTCTGTGATGGCACTAATCCCTTCTGGCCTTTTGGAATCTGCGGCTCCTCCAGGGGCTCAGCAGGGGCCACTTCTGGCAGCAGTGGAGAAGGCCAGACTTGGGTGCGGGTGTGAATGCTCTGCTTAGAGCTGGGGTGGGGTAGACAGGAGGAGTCCCAGAGAAGGCTCTTGTGCCCAGAGCCTGGAGACACTGACGGGGCAGACGAGTGGCGCTAGAGAGGCAGAGCCAGGCGGGGAGGGTGTGGGGCTGGCTGATCCCAGCCCCTCGGGTGCTGAGAAGGAACATGGCTGGACGGGGTTCTGATGGAAGTGTGTGAATCTGGGGAGATGGGGCTGTTTCCTCTAAATACTGGCAAAGCAGGCAGGAGCTGGAGCCAGGCCATGGTCCCAGCGCAGAGTCAGAGCGGAGAAAGGCCTGGAGGATGTGAGCAGAGGTGGAGCCAAGACAGTGTCAGCTGTGCTGTGCTGCAGGGCAGTAGGTGTCAGTGCAGACCTGGGGAAGGAAGATGCCACGGTGCAGACAGGGGAGGTGAATGCAGGGGGTGCAGTTCCCGTGAGGAGAGGGATGGATCAGCCAGTCTGTCGCCTCCAACGCAGAGCTGTTCCTTGCAAGCCGTGACGCTGCTCCACTGAGGTGGGAGTGACTGATTCTGTGCCCCAGCCTGGTGCTAGAGGACACAGCTGCAGGGGCCCCAAAGGCCTTTGCTAATCCAGTGGCACGTCTCACTAGTCTGTCCCTGGCCAGACCCAGATGCAGGCATTTCTGTTGCACTTCCCTCCACTCTCCCTGCAGCTCTGAGTGGACACAGGATGCTTCACGCCTTCCTCTAAAATTCTGCTGCTCTTCACTCCAGAGGTGGCTGCATCTCCCCGGGGGTGGGGGTGAGGAGCAGATTTTGGGTATCCCTCAGGCTGACAGGCGCTATCCCAATGCCAGCGAGAGTTCGCAGAGCGCTTTGGCAGGAGATCGAGACTCCACCAGGACCTGTAATTCTTCACTTAATGGCATTTGCCAGCTTGCGGCTTGGCTGGGAAGGGAAGGGAGCAGGTTGTACTGCCCGCCCACTGCAGGGGGTGGGGGGAGACTTGGGCATGTTCATGTCACAAGCTGATTTGCCGAGCTAAACCAGAGTCCTTATAGTTCTTTGCCAGCCTGTTCCCTGCGGCCGGCCAGCTCTGCTGGGTGGAGGAGGTGAGGCCCCGGCGCTGAAGGGAGTCTCCAGTAGAGACTCGCACCCTGTGTGGGGGATGAGGCTGGAGGAGTTGGGGGGCTGCATGCTGCTGCCCGGGGCCCCTCACCCAGTTAATGTGTGGATGTCTGTCTCTCGACAGCACCAGCTAGAGACACCACCTGGCACTGCTTGTGGGGGAGGAGAGCTCCCTCCTGGCATCATGATCCGGAGACTCCTGGACCGGCCCTGCACCTTGGCCCTGCTCATTGGCTTCCAGTTTGCCTTCATGGTGTACTTCTCCTTCGGCGGCTTCCGGAACCTGACCTCCATCTTCGGGCGTGACTCAAACCCCGTCTTCGACTACTCCCGCACCCGGGACGTGTACACCAACCTGAGTCGCCTCCTGCCCCGGCTGCCTCCAGGTGGCAGCCCCACCGGGTCCCTGCCCTACTGCCCTGAGCGCTCGCCCTACCTCAGTAAGTTGTGCACTGGGCGTGGGGCCAGAATGGGAACCCTGCAGGGTGGTAGGGGATCAGGGGGCCACAGGCAAGGAGTCCTGTGGGAGATCGGTGGGGCGCAGGCGTGGAGCCTGGCGCGGGGGGAGATCGGTGGGGCGCAGGCGTGGAGCCCGGCGCGGGGGGAGATTGGTGGGGCGCAGGCGTGGAGCCCGGCAGGGGGAGCGGAGGGATCAGTGGGGCGCAGGCGTGGAGCCCGGCGGGGGAGGCGTGGAGCCCGGCGCGGGGGGAGATCGGTGGGGCGCAGGCGTGGAGCCCGGCGCGGGGGGAGATCGGTGGGGCGCAGGCGTGGAGCCCGGCGGGGGAGGCGGGGGGGGATCGGTGGGGCGCAGGCGTGGAGCCCGGCGGGGGAGGCGGGGGAGATCGGTGGGGCGCAGGCATGGAGCCCGGCGCGGGGGGGATTGGGGGGGCGCCGGCGTGGAGCCCGGCGCGGGGGGAGATCGGTGGGGCGCAGGCGTGGAGCCCGGCGCGGGGGGAGATCGGTGGGGCGCAGGCGTGGAGCGAGGCGCGGGGGGGATCGGGGGGGCACAGGCGTGGAGCCCGGCGCGGGGGGAGATCGGGGGGGCGCAGGCGTGGAGCAAGGCGCGGGGGGAGATCGGTGGGGCGCAGGCGTGGAGCCTGGCGCGGGGGGAGATCGGTGGGGCGCAGGCGTGGAGCCCGGCGCGGGGGGAGATTGGTGGGGCGCAGGCGTGGAGCCCGGCGGGGGAGGGGGGGGGGGCAGGGTGGGGCGCAGGCATGGAGCCCGGCGCGGGGGAGATCGGTGGGGCGCAGGCGTGGAGCCCGGCGCGGGGGAGATCGGTGGGGCGCAGGCGTGGAGCCCGGCGCGGGGGAGATCGGTGGGGCGCAGGCGTGGAGCCCGGCACGGGGGAGATCGGTGGGGCGCAGGCGTGGAGCCCGGCACGGGGGAGATCGGTGGGGCGCAGGCGCGGAGCCCGGCACCGGGGGAGATCGGTGGGGCGCAGGCGTGGAGCCCGGCACGGGGGAGATCGGTGGGGCGCAGGCGTGGAGCCCGGCGCGGGGGGAGATCGTTGGGGCGCAGGCGTGGAGCCCGGGGGGGGGGGGATCGGTGGGGCGCAGGCGTGGAGCCCGGCGCGGGGGGGGATCGGTGGGGCGCAGGCGTGGAGCCCGGCGCGGGGGGGGAGAGGTGGGGCGCAGGAGTGTAGCCCGGCGCGGGGGGAGATCGGTGGGGCGCAGGCGTGGAGCCCGGCGCGGGGGAGATCGGTGGGGCGCAGGCGTGGAGCCCGGCCCGGGGGAGATCGGTGGGGCGCAGGCGCGGAGCCCGGCACCGGGGAGATCGGTGGGGCGCAGGCGTGGAGCCCGGCGCGGGGGAGATCGGTGGGGCGCAGGCGTGGAGCCCGGCGCGGGGGAGATCGGTGGGGCGCAGGCGTGGAGCCCGGCACCGGGGGCGTTCGGTGGGGCGCAGGCGTGGAGCCCGGCACCGGGGGAGATCGGTGGGGCGCAGGCGTGGAGCCCGGCACCGGGGAGATCGGTGGGGCGCAGGCGTGGAGCGAGGCGCGGGGGAGATCGGTGGGGCGCAGGCGTGGAGCCCGGCACCGGGGAGATCGGTGGGGCGCAGGCGTGGAGCCCGGCACGGGGGAGATCGGTGGGGCGCAGGCGTGGAGCCTGGCACCGGGGGAGATCGGTGGGGCGCAGGCGTGGAGCCCGGCACCGGGGGCGATCGGTGGGGCGCAGGCGTGGAGCCCGGCACCGGGGGCGATCGGTGGGGCGCAGGCGTGGAGCCCGGCACCGGGGGAGATCGGTGGGGCGCAGGCGTGGAGCCCGGCACCGGGGGAGATCGGTGGGGCGCAGGCGTGGAGCCCGGCACGGGGGAGATTGGTGGGGCGCAGGCGTGGAGCCTTGAGGGCCGGTGGAATGAGGTTCACTCAGCCTTTCTGTAGCACCATTTGTCATACACGAGCCAAACTGGCTTTCAGTCAAGTCTGTGGTTTTCCAGCAGGAATAACGAGCAGGGTATTTCCCCTCCCCCATCAGTGGGTGCAGGACAAGCTATGGTGGGGAGCGAGCACCCCAGAGGCAAGGCGGGGGGAGGTGGGTAGCACCCTTGTAGGGCAGGACAGGGCCGGGCAGGGGGAATGGCCTGTGTCATGTCTCCAGAAGGCTTATTGGTTACATGTTAGACAAGGCTCCTGCCCTCCAGGGGGCTGCTTCTGCCATCTCTCATAGCTCCGTCTTGCTGTGGGCCGAGTGTCTGGGAAGGGCAGCAGAGACGCCCTCTTGCTCATGTGGTTGAGGTTTGCCTCTGGCGCCCCCAGCAGTGTGACCCCATGCACCACAGAGCTGCCGGGCAGTCGGCTCCTGTCTCCGAGCACTTGCATATTTAAACATGGAGAGAGCTGTGGAGTCCTTGACTGTCTCCCATCAGAGGTGGGTCAGGGAGGGAACCTTGCGCCAGTCCCAGGGGAAGGAAGCACGGGCCAGCCTGAGCCTGGTGGCGCACACCAGCTCACTTGAGATTGTTTTGCCTTAACTTTCATTCGACTACAGTTTTCTGTTGTAAAAGCTCGTGTGTGGCTGTGCTGTTGCCCGGTGGAGATAGCCCAGGCGGCGTTGCCCCCTTCAAATGGTGATGTGGGTGCTCTAAAAACCTAGGGATGGAGCAGAACTTGGCCACTGACGGGTGGCGATTCTGTACCCATTGCGTCCTGGGTAGGTCGATCAGCCTGCCCGTTTCTGCACACCTGGTACTCAGCTCGCAGGCAGTGTGGGACTCGCTACAGGCTGGGATCCATGACTTGCCAGGACACAGTCTGTGTTTGGAGGAGCAAGAAGTCTCTGGAGCCTGCTGCATCAGATACACCTTCAGGCTAGTGCCCAAGAGTGCTCAGACCAGCCCACTGGTGAAAGGACTAGAACGCGCCTCTGCCCCAGTGGGGCTCCAGCTCCCACTGCCAGCAGCGCTGAGGGAGACAAGGGGCTGGTGGCCCTTGGGGGCAGCTGCCGTGTAGCCTGGACTTGCTGTGAGCCCAGTTCCAGCGCCACGCGATGCCCTGCCGAGCTCGCTGCAGGAGCAGCGGCGGGGCTGGGCTAATGAGGCTGCTGTGCCGCCGGGAGGCCCTGCATTGCTCTGCAATGGGAAGTCCGGCTGTGCAGCTGGTGTGTACTCACCTAGACACGCCCAAGCACCCATAACAGCAACCCTGGGGCAGACCCCGCATGGGGAAGCAGGCTTGTAGTGGCCAGGTCAGGCTCAAGCAGGGGGCTGCATGTCAGTGGGGATCTGTTCAGGGCTGCAGTGCATCAGACCCATCCAGGGAGCAGGGCACCTAGTGGGAGAGGCCCAGGCCTGCGTTCCAGTCCTACCCGCTGCTCTGAGAACCGAGCGACGCTGCCAGCTGGGGAGCTGCCCATCTGCAGGGAGCAGATGGAGGCCCAGGCTGCTTGTCCCGCTGTCTGTCCCACCTGACAATACCTTGTTCGGGCAGGAGCTCTGCCCCGCCCGGACACTGTCCTCCTCCCCAGAGGTGGCGGCATGGAGCTTTGGGTCCGTGGGAGCGGGAGGGACTCTGAATCCTGTGCAGTCCCCTGCTCTCAGCCCCGCCTGCCAGACTGGGCTCCCCTTGGTGTGAACGACCCCCCTGCAGCGCTGACTCAGGGCACAGAGACGTGAGGACTGGAGAAATCGCGGACTCCTGTCCCCACACAGCTGCTGTTGGAGGGAGCCATCATGGAGCTTAGCTGCACCCCAGATGCCCTGGCCGGAGTGCAGGCCGGCCCCGGGAGGGCAGAGCTGGCTGTTCAGGCCTATGGCCTGGCTGGCCAGTGAAGGCTGAGCCTAAAGGACAGTTGTGCTCACGGCAGCCAGTCACTTTCCAGAGCCTTGTTCCGCCCCCATGTGGTGCCAGGCTCCCTCGGGCTTCACCTGTCTGCCTGAGCCCGACTGACAGGGTTGGCTTGGGCAGCCAGCTGGCCGACTCCCCACGCCTGTGCCTGCTGCGTGTGGAGGAGGAGGGGCACTCCTGTCCTTGAGAGCATGTGCGGGCTGCCTTAGCAATGGCTGAGTGGGGAGGAAACGTTTGAGGTGGCAGCCGTGAGAGCTGAGGGGTCTGAGTGGCCAAGGCTGGCTGGGGGCGAGACAGGGATACCAGTACAGAGGGGCCGTGTAGTGTGTATGGATGGGGATGCTGGTGCTGATGCCTCTCTGGGTGTGTGGCCTGGGGGTGGGGGTGGGAGTGGCGGCACTGGGGCTGGGATGTGGTGGCCTCAGCTGGGTGGGCTCTGGAGCTGTGGCCCCATGGCCAGTGTGATGGGCTGTGGGTGTGTCTCTGCTGATGCCAGCAATGCTCTTGCCCCTGCAGTTGGCCCCTTGACAGTGAGCTTCAGTCAGGTGCCGACGCTGAAGCAGATCGCGGAGAAGAACCCGGCGGTGAGGGAAGGGGGCAGATACCGGCCCGTGACCTGCGAGCCCCGCTCCCGTACGGCCGTGATCATCCCCCATCGTAACCGGGAGACACACCTGCGCCACCTGCTCTACTACCTGCACCCCTTTCTGCAGCGCCAGCAGCTGCAGTACGGCATCTATGTCATCCACCAGGTGGGTCTGCGCTCGCCGCCGCCAGGCAGGGGGCGCTGTACTGGGGATCCCCACTGGCCCAGGGTGGAGTTGGGGCCTCAAAGACCTGACTGGGCTCCTGTCTGTCCGGGCCTGTCTGACCTCCTTGCGCTGCCCCACTCCAGGCTGGGAACTCCACCTTCAACCGGGCCAAGCTGCTGAACGTGGGAGTGAAAGAGGCTCTGAGGGACGAGGAGTGGGACTGCCTCTTCCTGCACGATGTCGACCTCATCCCCGAGAACGACCACAACCTGTACACCTGCGACCCCTGGAGCCCCAAGCACGTCTCCATTGCCATGAACAAGTTCGGTTACAGGTGAGCTGCCACATGCCACCCTCCCACACGGCCTCCCGCCACTGCAGCTGTCTGCTCGTCACTGGGCGCCATGGCACAGAATCTGTGTGAATCTGACTGAAAACAGCTGTCACGGCTCAGCATGGGGCAGGTGCTTCTCAGTCCTGCCCCCGCAGCCCCTGCTGTTACATTCCTGGGTCCCCTTGCCCTGCCCCTGAGTCATAGAATCATAGAATCTCAGGGTTGGAAGGGACCTCAGGAGGTATCTAGTCCAACCCCCTGCTCAAAGCAAGACCAACACCAACTAAATCATCCCAGCCAGGGCTTTGTCAAGCCTGACCTTAAAAACCTCTAAGGATGGAGATTCCACCACCTCCCTAGGTAACCCATTCCAGTGCTTCACCACCCTCCTAGTGAAAAAGTTTTTCCTAATATCCAACCTAGACCTCCCCCACTGCAACTTGAGACCATCACTCCTTGTTCTGTCATCAGGTACCACTGAGAACAGCTGAGCTCCATCCTCTTTGGAACCCCTTCAGGTAGTTGAAGGCTGCTATCAAATCCCCCCTCACTCTTCTGCAGACTAAACAATCCCAGTTCCCTCAGCCTCTCCTCGTAAGTCACATGTCCCAGCCCCCTGATCATTTTCGATGCCCTCTCCAATTTGTCCATATCCTTTCTGTAGTGGGGGGGGGGACCAAAACTGGACACAATACTCCAGGTGTGGCCTCACCAGTGCCAAATAGAGGGGAATAATCACTTCCTTTGATCTGCTGGCAAAGCTCCTACAAATACAGCCCAATATGTTGTTGGCCTTCTTGGCAACAAGGGCACACTGCTGACTCATATCCAGCTTCTCGTCCACTGCAATCCCCAGGTCCTTTTCTGCAGAACTGCTGCATAGCCAGTCAGTCCCCAGCCTGTAGCAGTGCATGGGATTCTTCCTTCCTAAGTGCAGGACTCTGCACTTGTCCTTCTTGAACCTCATTAGATTTCTTTTGGCCCAATCCTCCAATTTGTCTAGGTCACTCTGGATCCTATCCCGATCCTCCAGCGTATCTACCTCTCCCAGCTTAGTGTCATCCACGAATTTGAGGGTGCAATCCATCCCATCCTCCAGATCATTAATAAAGAAGTTGAACAAAACCGGCCCCAGGACCGACCCTTGGGGCACTCCGCTTGATACCGGCTGCCAACTAGACATGGAGCGGTTGATCACTACGCGTTGAACCCAACAATCGAGCCAGCTTTCTATCCACCTTATAGTCCATTCATCCAATCCATACTACTTTAACTTGCTGGCAAGAATACTGTGGGAGACTGTATCAAAAGCTTTGCTAAAGTCAAGATATATCACATCCACTGCTTTCCCCTCATCCACAGAGCCGGTTATCTCATCATAGAAGACAGTCAGGTTGGTCAGGCACGACTTGCCCTTGGTGAATCCATGTTGACTGTTCCTGATCACCTTCCTCTCCTCCAAGGGCTTCAAAATGGATTCCTTGAGGACCATGATTTTGCCTTTTTCCAATCATCCAGGACCTCCCCCGATTGCCACGAATTTTCAGAGATAATTGCCAGTGGCTCTTCAATCACATCAGCCAACTCCCTCAGCACCCTCGGATGCATTAGATCCGGACCCATGGACTTGTGCATGTCCAGCTTTTCTAAATAGTCCTTAACCTGTTCTTTCACCACTGAGGGCTGGTCACCACCTCCCCATACTGTGATGCCCAGTGCAGCAGTCTGGGAGCTGACCTTGTCTGTGAAGACCAAGGCAAAAAAAAGCATTGAGTACTTCAGATTTTTCCACATCACCTGTCTCTATGTTGCCTCCCCCATTCAGTAAGGGTCCCACACTTTCCCTGACCACCTTGTTGCTAACATACTTGTAGAAACCCTTCTTACTACCCTTCGCATCCCTTGCTAGCTGCAACACCAGTTGTGCTTTGCCTTCCTGATTACACGCCTGCATGCTCTAGCAATATTTTTATACTCCTCCCTAGTCATCTGTCCAAATTTCCACTTCTAAGCCTCCTTTTTGAGTTTAAGCTCACCAAAGATTTCACTGTTAAGCCAAGTTGGTCGCCTGCCATATTTACTATTCTTTCTGCACATCGAGATGGTTTGTTCCTGTGCCCTCTGTCACGGAGTGTGGGGGGACACAAGGCCCTGCACCCCCGGCTTCCTGCGATTCACCATGACTCAGCCAGCCAGCCAAACAGAAGGTTTATTTAGACGACAGGAACACAGTCCAAGACAGGTCTTGCAGGTACAGACAACAGGACCCCTCAGTTAGGTCCCTGGGGTGGGGGTGGGGGGGGGTGGGCAGGGAGGCCAGAGCCTCGTTGGGAGGCTAAAGCCCCATCTGGGCTCCCCTCTATTTTCCTGGCCAGCTCCAAACTGAATCTCCCTCAGCCTCCCACCGGCTCCTCCCCCACCCTTTGTCCAGTTTCCCGGGCAGAGGTGTCACCAGGCCTCCAACCCCCTCCTGGGTTCTCATGTTACATGCTCAGGTATCGGTCCTCAAGGAAAGTCTCCCATCCCCAATGCAGATCGTCCCAGCAAAACTCCCCTGCAACCTTCCCAGGTCAATACTCCCCACTCAGTATTCAAAGAACCCATTAAGAACATTCCCATTTCATCACACCCTCAATAAGGCTTCTTTAAAATACAGCCAGCTCTTCTGGACCACTTGCACCCTCATATTAGCCTCCCTGGGGATCCTGCCCATCAGTTCCCTAAGGGAGTCTAAGTCTGCTTTTCTGAACTCCAAGGTCCATATTTTGCTGCTTTCCTTACTTCCTTTTGTCAGGATTCTGAACTCAACCATCTCATGGTCATTGCTGCCCAGGTTGCCACCTATTTCTACTTCCCCTACCAGTTCTTCCATTTGTGAGCAGCAGGTCAAGAGGAGCACGGCCCCTAATTGGTTCCTCTAGCACTTGTACTAGGAAGTTGTCCCCAGCACTCTCCAAAAACTTCCTGGATTGTCTGTGCACTGCTGTATTGCTCTCCCAGGAGATGTCAGGGTGACTGAAGTCCCCCATTAGAATCAGGGCCTGTGATCTGAAAACTTCAGTTAGTTGTCCGAAGAAAGCCTCGTCCACCTCATCCTTCTGATCTGGTGGTCTATAGCACATGCCCACCACGTCATCACCCTTGTTGCTCTCGCCTCTAAACTTAACCCAGAGACTCTCAACAGGCTTTTCTCCAGTTTCATACTGGAGCTCGGAGCAATCATACCACTCTCTTACATACAATGCAACTCCTCCACCTTTCCTCCCACACCTGTCCTTCCTGAGCAGTTAATACACATCCATGACAGTGCTCCAGTCATGTGAACTGCCCCTCCAAGTTTTTGTTATTCCAATCACGTCATAGTTCCTTGATTGTGCCAGGACTTCAATTCTTCCTGCTTGTTTCCCAGGCTTCTTGCATTCGTGTACATGCACCTGAGATAACTAGTCAATTGCCCTACTTTCTCAGTATGAATCAGGAGTCTTCCTATCTTGTACCCTCCTCCTTGTGTTTCCTCCTGGTATCCAACTCCCTACTTACCTCCGGGCTTAGGTCACCAACCCCTGGCAAACCTAGTTTAAAGCCCTAGGCTAGCAAACCTGCCTGCGAAGATGCTCTTCCCTCTCTTTGTTAGGTGGATCCCATCTCTTCCTAGCAATCGTTCCTAGAACATCATCCCATGGTCAAAGAATCCAAAGCCCTCTCTCTGACACCACCTGCGTAACCACGCATTCACCTCCACAATTCGACAGTCCCTACCTGGGCCTTTTTCTTTGACGGGGAGAATGGACAAGAACACGACTTGCACCTCAAACTCCTTTATCCTTCTTCCCAGAGCCATGTAGTCAGCAGTTACCCCCTGAAGGGCATTCTTGGCAGTATCAGTGGTGCCCATGTGGAGAAGTAGGAAGGGGTAGCGGTCCGAGGTCTTGATCAGTCTCGGCAAACACTCCGTCACATCCTGGATTCTAGCTCCAGGCAAGCAGCACACTTCTCGAGGCTCCCAGTCTGGTCGGCAGATGGATGACTCCATCCCCCTTAGGAGGGAGTCCCCAATCACCACCACCCATCTCCTCCTCTTGGAGTGGTGGTCATGGAACCCCCATCCTTAGGACAATGCATCCCATGCCTTCTGGTCAGTGGGGTCTCCTTCTGATCCCTTCCCTCAGAGGGCTCTTCCAAATCCTCCATAGTAGTCCTGCCCCTGCGGCCCCCCGCTGGTCCACTCCTGGGCTGCCCAGGCCCCTGAGTCCTGCCCCTGCGGCCCCCTGCTGGTCCACTCCTGGGCTGCCCTGCCCGGGCCCCTGAATCCTGCCCCCGGGCCCCCCTACTGGTCCACTCCTGGTTGCATCTGTCAGTTAATACCAGCTATGCCAGTGGCACCATGGTTTATCATTGCAGCTACACGCCCTCACTGCCTGGTATCCAAGCCCCAGCCAGCCTGCCCAGAGCAGGGACTGAGGTCTGAGGTGGTTCCCCGAGGGAATCATGGCACCTGGGGCCTGGCTGCTGGGGGTAGTCTCTGAACCAGGATCCCTCCTCAAGCCATCTCAGTCACTCTCCTCTTCTCTCCTCCAGCCTCCCGTATGCCCAGTACTTCGGCGGCGTGTCGGCGCTCACCCCAAATCAGTATCTGAAAATGAACGGCTTCCCCAATGAGTACTGGGGCTGGGGTGGGGAGGACGACGACATCGCCACCAGGTGAGAGTCGCCTCCAGCACCTGCCCTGCACCTGCGCCCTGCTTCTCACCCCTCCCGCTGTGCTGGGTGTGTAACTAGCAGATCCGTCCCCACCCCGCTGCTCGCCTGGGGTGTGGGCACTTCCTCCCCTTCCCAGACACAGGCCCAGCGCACGCATGGCTGGCCGCCCGGGGACCCTGCTGACAAGAGAAGGAGCTGTGGAGGGAGCATTGGGGGCCAGGGAATCCTAGGGTCAGAAGGAGCAGGCCTTGGCCCACACCCCCTGCTAGTGCAGCTCCTGTCTCGGGGGGGGGGGCTAACAAGCTGTGGGGTGAGTAACTGGGCCAGGGGACGGGCATCAGGCACTGCCTGTCTGGCATCAGCAGCCTGGTGCTGGTGACACACGCTGTCCTTTGGGATCAGTCACACGAGTCCCCTGTGCAGGAGGGAGGGGTGTGATTGCACCCGCCCCATTGGCTCAGTGGGACATGCCAAGGTGGAGCCTCTGCCTTGCTCCCCTGGCCTTGGGGTGCAGCCCCCCATCGCTGTCTCCCTGAGGATCTGCTCCCCAGGGTGGGAGGCGTCTCTGCTGCCATTCCCCGCCCCCCCTTGGCCCTGGGCAGCGGGCCGGGCCCAGCTGTCAGGCAGGGCCTGTGTACTGCGAGGGCTGGGAGAGCAGGCCCAGGCCGGGCTGGTGAGGCGCTCGCTCGGGGACCTAGGCAGGCACTGGTCTAGCTGTCACCCCTGGCACGGGCCTGGGCCAGGGAGCTGGCAGCAGCGTCTCTGGCTGAGCCCGGTGACAGCGCTTGGGCAGCGGGTCCCTCTGGGGTCCCCCACTTCACAAGCTGGGCTCCTCTGGCCCTGCCCCCGCTTCCTGCGCTCTGGGTCTCATTGTCAGCCCCGCTGTGGTCCATGGCTGTGTCTCATTGCCCTGGTGCACCCCTTCCCCCACCCCCATCTGTGACTGTCTCATTGGCTCTGGTGTGCTGCCCCCCTCCCCCTCCCTCCTGTGGTCTGTGACTGTCTCTCCTTGGCTCTGGTCATCCCCCCCCGCCGTGGCCGTGTCTCACGGGCCCTGGCATGCCCCCCTCCCCATGGGCCTGGCTGCCTCTCACCAGCTCTCTCTTCTCTCCACTCCTGGCTCTCGGGACTCTTTGCATGCTCATTTCTCCCAGTGCCATTGCCAGCCATGCTCAGGTAGGTCCAGCGCAGCGGGAAGGAGGCGGGTCGGTAGCTGTAGCAGAGCTGGTGGGGTGAGGACGAAGTGACTGCCCTGAGCCCGGGCTGTGCCCATCACCATGGTCCCTGGGGGCTGTGCTCTGCTGTCCCATGGCTTGCGCTGGGTGCCAAGGGGAGAGAACCTGGCCGGTGCTGCACCCGCTGGAACTCAGCTCCCTCTGCTGTCCGGGGAGCTGATCCCTGGCCCCGGTGTAGGGATCTAGCCCAGAGCCCTGCTGCAGCATCGCCATGGCAACTCTCCCCCATCACATGCCGTGGCAGCGGATCCTGCAGCCCCTGTGCTGGGTGCCGCACTGACGCGTCTGCTCCTGTGTCTCCAGGGTGCGTCTGGCTGGCATGAAGATCTCGCGCCCCCCCGTATCGGTCGGCCACTACAAGATGGTGAAGCACAAAGGCGACCAGGGCAACGAGGAGAACCCACACCGGTGAGTGTGCTGGGGCCCCGCCCTGCGCTGCTGCTAGGCTGACGGGGGGGCTGGGCTGGGCAGAGCCCTGGCGCTGACTCTCCTCCCCACCCTGCAGGTTTGACCTGCTGATCCGGACGCAGAGGATGTGGACGCAGGATGGCATGAACTCGCTCTCCTACACGCTGCTGGCCAAGGAGCTGCATCCCCTGTACACCAACATCACCGCTGACATCGGGACCGACCCCCGGGCGCTGAAGAGCAGGAAGGGGTCTGCGCCCGGCTTTGGGGGGCACAAGTACAAGACTGGGACCAACCATGAGTTCAGGCAGGAGATGCTGCGCAAAACACACCCTGCCAAGCTACCCTGGGCCACAGCAAACGGGGGGGAGCAGCCCCCACCCCTGCCCCAGAAGTCTGGACAGGATGCTGGCCGGGGAGTGCCCACAGCCCCCGGGACACAGAGCGAGGGGCCTGGAGCCGCCGCAGGCCAGCAGGGGGGCAGGGAAGGGGCTGCATGGGACAGCACCCAGAGGAAGGCCCAGGGGGGAGCTGTGGACAGCTCTGGGCCTCAGCGTGGAGCTGCTCAGGGCCCCCAGCCGAGTGCTGGCGTCCCTCCGCGGAGCCCTGTCACATTGCAGCACAGCCAGGAGGCCGGGGCAATGGATTTGGGTGGGGCTGAGAATGCAGGAGGCAGTGCCCCACAGGCCCTGGCCCAAGGGCAGCCTCCCGAGGCCCCCCAGACACAATGGGACAATCAGACCTTCCCGCTGAGCACCCGCTAACCAGAGAGCGCCCTGGACATCAGGAATGGGGTCGGGGCAGCCAGAGACTCGCTGTGTGAGCTGAGCCCTTCCCAGAACAAACCCCATGGGGTCACGTTGGTCTGGAGGCCCTGGCCCTGTGCTGCTCCCATGTGCCAGGCTGGGCTGTGAGGCCTGGCACCCAGGGGCTCCTGCCCAGGCCAGGAGTGGACAAGTCTGCAGGGTGAGCCCTCTGTGAGCCAAGTCTGATAGGGCTTGGGCCTGTTCACAGTGGGCCCGGGCCCACCAGCCAGCTTGCCCCCGCTGTTGGCACCTTTGGTGCAGCCTCAGCACAGGCTGTGGCTTGGAGTCCCCCCGGCTGCTCTGTAAGGCAGAGAAGGTTGGCCCATGGCTGCTGGCTGGGCCCAGGAAACCATCGTGCTGGGGCAGTAGATGGGGGCAGAGCCTAGGAGCACAGGAGGCAGGGGGTGGTTTCCAGCAAGGAGGCTAAGCCCCCAGGAATGAGACTGGTTGTGCTGGTATCTGCTGCATCTTCACCATGGGGCCCTAACCCCTGGATGTGGTTACAGTGGGTCCCTGGCTAGGTCCTGCAGGGGAACAGCTGCAGTCAGTCCTGGCCTGCTGCAGGGGAGAAGCAGGTGCCATGGGCATTAGCTGGCTCGGGGCCCCTAGAATCCTGGTGCTGGTGGGTGTTCAAGTGCTAGCTGGAGTAGGCTCTTCCTGAGCCCAGGTGCCCTGCCCCTCCCCCCGGGGAGCTGAGTCCTTAAGCCCCACCCCCACCCCCCCCCATCCTGCTGAGCTCCTCAGAACAAGCTGAGCCAAAATCCCTGTGCTGGAGGTGGGGCAAGCTCATGTGCACCCCCCCCCCCGACCCATACTGGCAGTGAGGGGGGCCTAGTCCCTGCTGTGCCCTGAAAGTTGTACTGGAGAAAGCCCCCCCCCCCCGATCAGTCTGCCTGGGCCAATGGTGAACTGCAGTGGGGCCCCAGGCTGCTCGTAGCACCCACTGCTCTGTGTCTCTGGGTGTTGTTCAGCTGCTGGCAGGCCCTTAGTCCTGGGATTTGCTGGGTGTTGCAGTGTGCTCTGGCCAGGCTGCTGAGTGGGGCACTGGGATTGGGGGAGGCAGGGCTCAACTCTGACCCTTCACCCTGGAGCAGTTATCCCTTCGGTGCTGGATTTACAAACAACAGGGGCTGCTGCTGTGTTAATCCTCTGCAGGTGGAAGGTGGGGCCCTGGGGGGAAGCACTCCTGGAGGTGGGCTGCACTGTGCAGGGAGCTGCTCTCTGAGGGGGGGAAGGGGGACTGGGCTCCCTCCTTTCCTGGAGGCTAGTACTTGCCTTGTGCCTGACTCCCCTGGCCCTGTCTGTGGTGGCTTTTGAGCCGGGGAGCTGCTAGCCTGTGCTCAGGCTTTTGGCCATGTCCTTCCCCCAGGCCCTGTTGCGGCTGGCTGCCCTGCTCGGGTATGGAGGAGCCAGGGCATTCAGCACCAGCAGGCTCCCATGTACCTAGCTGTGCCCTGGGTGCCCAGCCTGCTGGGGCTACAGCAGCAGGGGCAGGGCAGGGCAGAATCCCAGCTGGGGGCTTCCTTTCTCCAGGGCAGGGGCTCATGCCTGAGCCTCACCTCCCTGCCCCCTTAAAGCAAGAGGCAAATGCTGGGAGCCTCCCCGGGAGCAGCTGGGCAAATGGCCAGGGCTGGTCCTGCTGCTTGGAGCAGCAGGGAGAGGATCCCACTGACTGGGCTTCCAGCTGGAGCCTTTCCCCTCCCCCCTGCTCTGGGCATTAGTGGCACTGGTGCCTGGCCAGCCCTAGCCCCAGTGGCAGCTGCCCAAGGGCCCATAAGCCCAGGGCACCTCCAGGGTGCCAGCTGCTGCAGGCCTGGCTTATACCTGCTAAAAGGCCTCCAGGCAGCACCTTCCCCGGCACTGAATTCACTTTAAGGGATGGGTGCTGAGTAGACTGTGCTTAGAGAGCCGGGCTGCTCCCATCCCATCCCATCCCATCCCCTCCCCCCAGAACAGTTTGTGACCAAGGGGGCTGTCTAGCCCCCACCCCCATGGTGGTTGGGGGAGCCCAGGGGTTGATCCTCCTCTAGCTGTTGACAATTTGCTGTGGTTATTTATTTAGGAACGTGCTGGCCGTGCCTGGCTGCTGCTGCACCATGCAGGAGCTGAATAAAATGTTTGGTCCTACAGTGGCCCTTGGCTCTTCCCTCTGGGGGAGGGGCTATCACAGCCCAGGGAGCCTGGGGCTGGACTTCCTCCACTCAGCTCCCTTGGCCCGGACAGAGCCTCTAGAAACTGGCTGCCTGCCATGGGCACCTCACCAGGGTGCTGCTGCTTCTCCTGAGCTGTTCTGGACCTAGCGGTGTCCCCCCCCTGCCACAGCACAAGCTCAGCGCCAGGTGCTGTACTCCTTGGCACCGGCCTGCCCTGCTCCCAGCCCAGCATGCTGTAGTGAGGGGAGAATCAGTCAGCAGAGAGCCACACTAACATAGCCAGGGGGGGTTTATTAGTCAATGACAGAGCCTGAGGTGCAGGGCCTCTCCAGGGAGCTGCAGTGCAGGGGTCGTAGCCAATCCCCCCCCCCCCCCCCTTGAGCTCCACAACCGCAGCATGAACCACACTGGCCAAGGGCTGGTTGGGGGGAGCCTTGGGGGTGGGGAAGGGAGGGTCTGGGTGAGCCCAGCCCAGCCCCTCTCTTGGGCTGGTACCTGACCACTGCTGGGAAGAACCCAGGCTGCAGCCTACAGCTGCTGAGAGTCAGCACCCCAGCCTCCACACTCACCTTCTCTCACTGCTTCTGGGGATGTCCCTCTATCACAAGGGGGCCCCCAGCCCCCCACCCCACCTTGGGTAGGAATCCAGTGCCCTCAGAGGAGGCAGCCTCTCCTCGCACTGTGAGAGCCCATTGCCTGGCAGGGGGCTCCACTGTTCCCTGCTCGAAACAGAGTTAGTTCAAGAGATGGGCGCCCAGTGGCAGATCAGCAGGCCTGGTCCAGGAGCCGGGTGACTGCCAGCTTGGCACTGTAGATACAGTCATTCACAGAGACACCCTGGTAGGAGGCCCCGATCAGGCTCAGCGGTAATCCTTCCTGCTCCAGGTAACGGCGCATGGTATCTGCCAGGGGGACAGAGGGAGTGAGGCTAGAGGGGTCTTTACCACCCCCAGCACATGGGATGGAGCTGTGCTCCCCTGGCTATGCTGAGAAATCCCACCTGGGAGTGTGTGCTTGTGTGGCCCATTGCCCAGCCCAGGACCCCACCCCCAGGCTTGACTTGGGGCGAATAGCTCAGTGGTTGGAGCATTGGCCCAGGGTTGTGAGTTCAATCCTTGAGGAGGCCATTTAGGGATCTGGTGTAAAAATCTGTCTGGGGATTGGTCCCGCTTTGAGCAGGGGGTTGGACTAGATACCTCCTGAGGTCCCTTCCAACCCTGAGATTCTATGATACTGCAGAGGGGATAACATGCGAGGGGCAGCCTGATGCCATAGATGTGAGAGGGCACCAAGGGCTCTGCCAGCCTTACCTGTCCTCTGCCAGTGGCCGAGCGTGTACTGGGGGATGCAGGCCTGTGGAAGGACCAGAGACAGGGTGAGAGCTGGTTTGGCCTGTATGGTTCCCAGTGCTGCCCACCCCCACCCCACCTACCTTGAGCACCTTGACGATTGTGCGGGAGGGCTCGGCCACAATGCCCAGGTGTGCCCTCACTGCCTCCTTGGCACGGCTCAGCAGCACGGCCTGTGGCACCGTGTCTGGGTCCCCAAAGCCCTGTTCGAACCACGCACCTCCCAGCATCACCTGCAGGCAGCGAAACAACCACTCAGGAGGGGAGCAGGATCTCGTCTGGGGGCCAAGAGGACTCCTCTGAACTGCAGGGGGAGGGGTAACGGCTCCAGCAAACCAGGATCTCCCCCCTCCCTACCCTAAACTGGTTTCAAGACTAAGGGCATGGCTACACTTGCAGCTGTACAGCAGTGTGAGTTAAACCCGCCTTCATACAGCTGAGTAGAGGAAGCGCTGCCGTCTGTCCACACTGCCAGCTGCCAGCGCACTGGCCTGGCCACATTTGCAGCTGCATAGGGAGCAGTGCATTATGGGCAGCTCTCCCAGCATTCAAGTGGTTGCAACGTCCTTTTCAAAAGGGGTGGGGGGGACAGCACGCTGCCCTGTAAGTTCAGACCCCCCTGCTTCTCACTCATTCACTCAAAGCAACAGCAAAATGTTTGCTTTTTCTCTCCGATGGAGCTTTGAAAGGGCACTTCCGCATTCCTGCAGCCCATCACAACAATGAGAAGAATGGCCACTTGATAAGGGGATTATCACAGCGCAGTAAGTTAACTCCTCCTTCACGCTGACACCCGGAGTTGTAATCAAGGCACAGCAAACGTTACTCTTCTCGAGGAGGTGGGGTACCAGCAGCGCTGAATGTGCCTTGCCAGTGTGGACGAGGAGTGAGGTACAGTGTTCTGCGAGGCTTTATTGCGCTGTAACTCACAAGCGTAGCCAAGGCCTAAGCTTGATACGTTTATGGAGGGGATGGTATGATGGGATAGCCTAATTTTGACAATTAATTGATCTTTGACTATTAGCGGTAAATATGCCCAATGGCCCGTGATGGGACACCAGATAGGGTGGGATCTGAGTTACTACAGAGAATTTTCCTCCAGGGCAGATTGGCAGAGGCCCTGGAGGTTTTTCGCCTTCCTCTGCAGCATGGGGCATGGGTCACTTGCTGGAGGATTCTCTGCAGCTTGAAGTCTTTAAACCACAAGTTGAGGACTTCAATAACTCAGACATATGTCAGGGGTTTGTTACAGGAGTGGGTGGGTGAGATTCTGGGGCCTGCGTTGTGCAGGAGGTCAGACTAGATGATCATAATGGTCCCTTCTGACCTTAAAGTCTATTTTAAACAGGGCCCCAGAGGACCAGGCCTGGCCCCAAACCAGGATCCCCTGCCCCACACTGAGGACGGCTGAGCTGGTGCCAGACCAGGCCAACCTTCAGCCCATGGGAGGAGCCAGCAGGATGCTGGGGATCCTGGGCCAGATGCCATAGCTGTCTGCCCTGTGCTGTGGTGGAACCAGCCCCCTTGTCATGGATAGTCTAGGGCTGGAGCACCCACAGAAAGAAGAAAAAAAAAAAGTGGGTGCTCAGCACTCAGCAGCGGGCCCTGCCAATCAGCTCCTCCCCCTCCCTCCCAGTGCCACCTGCCTGCCGCTGAACAGCAAGGTCAGCAGTGGGCAGGAGGCACTGGGGGAGGAGCGAGGGCAGGGGTGGGGCCTTGGGGGAAGGAGGGGAGTAGGTGTTAAGCACCCCCAGGGAAAATCAGAAAGTCGGCGCCTGTTCACCCTGTGACCAGGGGTCAGGCTGCCAGGGCCCATGGCTGGACCTGTGCACATCCACACCCAGCCCCCTCTGCCACCAGCATGCCTCCCTGGAGGGAGCAGGGTGGTGGGCTCACCGTGAGCCGGACGGAAGGGCCACGGCTGCCATTCTGCTCCGGGAAGGCGACCGAGTCGTAGACAATGCCCAGCAGGGAGCTGTCTTCAAACGAGGGCACCAGGTGCCCGAACCCCTGGGACAGAGACAAGGAAACACCTATTACCCCCTAGGGTCTGCCCCACTTCCCCCTGGATGGGCAGACGGGTGGACACCCTGCCCTCACCCCCAGCTCCGCACACGACTTGCTGGGAGCTCCCCACAGCTCCCACCCCACAGCCACCCACTGCTCCCAGGCCCTCCCATGACATGAGGCTAGGGCTGTAGTCTGGGGAGTTCTCCCTTCCCACTCAGCCCCATGTAATGCTGGGTGCTCGGGGACGGGGGCTGCAGGGGTTTATGGTGGCAGGCGGGGGTGCCCCAGTCTCACCGTGATGGGCAGCGTGGCACCGTTGTACTGCAGGTTCACCACACCCACCGACACGGCCTCGATGCTGCGCAGCTCCTGGGCCAGCGGCTCGGCCCAGCCGGGGAGCAGCACCGCCAGAGCTGGAAACAGAGACGCCTCAGCACAGAGCAGCTGGGGGCTCCACACCCCTCTCCCCCTCTACGCAGAGCCAGAACGCCTGCTCCAAACCACAGCCAGGGAGAAAACCCAGGAGTCCGCCACTCTCACCACTAGCCCACACTCCTGCACAGAGGGGAGGGTTCCCTGAGTGGGATGCAGCGCCCAGCTACCAAACGGGCTCAGACCCACGCGGGGTCTCTGCTGGACAAGCAGAGACTGAGTCCCAACCCCCACAATTCCTGAGTGCCTAGATGGCTCCACAGCCACATGGGACCACACTGGGCACGGATCCCCAGCAGAGCAGAGGGGCTCCCCTCAGCACAGCACCGCCCCTACCTCTGGCTGGGATGGCACTGATCACATGGTCTGCTCTCACGCTGCCATCCTCCAGGGTGATCTAGATGGGAAAGGCACAGTCAGAGCAGAGACCTCGGCCCACCTGCTGGCAAGCCTGGGCCTACACCCCTGCCCCACAGTGCAGAGAGGTGACTCACCCCAGCAGGAAGACAAGTGGCCAAGCTGGGGTAGAACCCAGGAGTCCTGGCTCCCAACCCCCCTGCTCTGACCACCAGCCCCACTCCCCTCCCAGAACTGAGAACAGAACCCAGGAGTCCTGGCTCCCACCGCCCCCTGCTCTGACCACTCATGTTCGCACCTGAATTGGGCAACGGTGAAGTGTTTGACCAGAAAATGCAGCAAAAAGTGGAGGCTCGGTTTCAGTTTAACCCTTTGGAGCCCAGCTCCCCTCCCCTCCATGTCCCAGCAGAGCCCTGGGGACGCCGAAGGGGTGCAAGAGGACGCACCCTGCTGCCTCCCACCTGCCAGCACTCAGCTGCCGTTCTCTCCAGGTGCCGCAGCTGGGCATGGCAGTGCATTTCCACCCCACGCCGTCTCAGGAAGTCCTGCAGGGCCTCGGGCAGTGTCTCCATGCCACCACGCAGCGACCACTGGCTCCAGCGCTCGTCGTGGGCCCTGCGGCTCAGCGCCGAGTCCAGGGCGGGGCCCTTCCCTAGGAGCAGAGAGCAGACTAAAAACTCATCCACACGGCAGATCCCCCAGGAACCCGCCAATCTTCCCACTTCCCAGCTCTATCCCGCTGCCCTGACCCAACTGAGCTGCCACCAATGGGAAGGGCTCCCTGAGATCAGAGCTGGCCCTGGGAGCCAGGGGAGGAAACTGCACAGCCAGCCAATGATGGAGCAGGGTCCTGACTCAGGCACATGCTCCTGTCCCTGTGGAAAGCCCTTCTGTATCACGCTCTTCTAGAGCACAGGTGCAGCCTATCCCTGGCCCAGCGGCTCCAGAGCCCCTTTGCAGGAGGCTGCGCGGCGGACTCTCACCTCCGCCCAGGGCCATCCCCAGGATGACGGAGCGCCGCCTCTGCTCAGCCTCGAACAGCGCAGGGAAGCAGGAGCGCATGCTCAGGGCCCGGCAGTCTCCAGCAAACACCCCCCGGCACAGGCTGTCAATGGCGATGTCGGCCAGCTAGGGAACCAAGGGGAGAGGATCAGTCAGGCCCCACCCCAGCCCCACCCGCTGGACACAGGCAAGAGAGAAGGGATCTTCCCAGTGGGGCTCTGGGTGAGCTGAACAGCCAGTGAGGGCAGCTCTTGCATCCCCCAGGGGACAGCTGTGTGAAGGGGCAGAGACCACCCTGGATCGGAGTGCCGCTCTCCATCCCCCCAGCTGGCTCCACAAACCCTGGAGTGACCAGGGACAACCCTGGGTCCACCTGCCCTTTCTCCCACCAGGACTGGGCAGACGAGGCTGCCAGGCAGCCCCCAGAGCCCCTGCACCAGGCCAGGCTCACTCCCCACCAGCACTGAGCGCAGAGACTGGAGAGGCCAGCCCCAAGCCTGCAGTCAGACCACAGGCCTCTACCCCGACACACCCCCACACCACGCACAGCTCCCACACCCCCAGCTGCTGAAGAGAGGCCAGTGCCAGGCCTACAGTCAGACCATGCTCACCCCACAGGGGGGAACACACCCCCCACAGCAGGTTTCTCTCACCATCAAGCATGGGGCAGGAGGACTCCCCATGCTGGGGGCAGGAGCCGCCTGCTCTGCCGTTCATACTGGTTGAAGCAGCCCCTCTCTCCATTCATAGGACTCCCAGCAAGTTCCCTCTCTGCCATTTCTCAGTGGTGCTCTGACCCTCCAGCCCTGCTGGCAGCCTGTTCACCCCTCACCTCCTCGAGCACCTTCCCACCCTCGGGCTCCAGAGCACCGTGGCAACTAGGCTCCCCACCACCAGGATGTCAGGCATGAACAGATGGGGAAACTGAGTCACAGAGCGAGGAAGAGCCATGCCTTGAGGCACACTGTGTCTGTGGCAGAGCCAGGAATAGAATCCAGGAGCCCTGACTTCCAGTCTCTCCTGCTTCACCACCAGGCCCTGCCCCACTGAGATACCAACAGAGAAACCTGTCATGGCAATGCAGGAAGTGGCAGCTGTTCCACTGCACAGCGACACTGCCTGGCAGTTTGGAATGGGAAATGCAGAATCCTGCATGCGTCTGCCTGCGCTCAGGGCACTAGGAGAGCCTGGCAGAACGGCCTCAGGACACCTGGGTTCACACCCTGGCTCTTATGGAAATTGTCTTGGGTCTCCAGTGGCCCTGAGCAACAGGGCTTGAGGCAAAACCCCATGAGAGTGCGGCACAGAATACAGGCTGCCTGGGGCCCATCGGAGAGGGCCACGCCTGGCTCCCTTCCCTCACCCGCTGCAGGATGAAGATAGGCAGAGCTGCTGCCACCACGCCCTGGGGCCCAGCCCCAGCTCCTCCCCTGCACTAAATCTCTCCCAGTGCCCTGCGCACAAAGCTGCCTCCCCCTGCCCTGTGCACAGAGCCCACACTCACCCCTCCCAGGCTCCCCTCCCTGCACAGGCTGGGCTCATACCTCCTTTCCGAAGCGGCGGCTCACAAAGCTGTGGATGGTCTCATCCGGCTGGGTGCCCCGGGGGGCTGCCAGCTCACGCAGCCCACTCCAGAGTAGGGGTCTGGTGAAGGGCGGCACTGTCCGCAGAACACCGCTGCCAACAAACACAGAGGGGTTACCAGGCTGGGGCATGGCGAGCGAAGTGAGCAGAGGCAGTGCAGCTGGGAACCTTCCCTGTCCCCACCCCCAGACCCATCACCCCCGGGCACAGTCACTAGCTGCTGGGATGGCAGCAGCCGCCACGGGAGACGTACCCAATGCCGGATGGCAGCCTGTGCAGTGCCCCGCTCACGTAGAGGTAGCGGTTCTTGGAAGCCGGGTGGTCGCCAGGCACCGGAAGCACGTCTGCATCCAGGCCAAGTTCAGAGATCTAGGGAGAGAGAAGCAGGCCAGACACTGACTGCTCATGTTACTGGGTATTAGAGCAGCACCAAGAGGCCATGACCAAAATTGGGGGCCCCTGCTGTCCCACTGACTCCCTACTCCTAGCTGAGATCGGGGGGGGCCCTGGTCATGCCAGACCCCCTGGCCCTGACTGAGATGGGGCAGGACAGACCAAAGTCAGCAGGCTCTGCCCAAATGCACACAGCCATTTCGTTGACTCCACCCAAACCGCCCCAGAGCTGCCAGATGTTCCCACCCTTTGACCGTGCCCCACGGGTTCCTTAAGCCATTGCCTGCCCTCCCCCAGCTGTGTAGTGCGCTGGCATGTCTGCTTCCTCGCCAAGGCCATTCCAGCCAGGGGCTGAGGAGTACCAGCCCTTCAGCAGGGGTAGACCCAGCTACTGGCATCAAAAGCACCCAGCTGTCGCTGTCCTGCTGGCGTGCGAGCGATTGCAAGGTGCCCACAGCCACCAGGAGGCAGTTCTGGGGCCTGCCCCTGCATGGGGGCTCCCAGCGCCTCCATCAGGAGATCAGCCCAGCTGGACAGATCCCACCTGGCTGCAGAGCCAACACTCCAGGTCTCCCCCTCATCCCCCAGCTGGGGCCTGCCCCCCTCCCCCATTCTGCAGGCTCTGCCCACCTACCATGAGCAGAGTGTTCTTCCCCACGGTCCCGGCAGGTCGGATCCCCCTGGGGCCATGCTCAAATACGGCCCCGTCCTCAGTTCGAGTGGAATGGAGCCAGCCCCCCAGGCGGCCGCTACCCTCCAGCAGGATTATCTGTGGGGAGGGGGGAGTCCATCAGGGCAGGGCTGCAGTCACCCCAGTTCTCCCTCATAACACCAAGGCTCCCGGTACACGCAGCCTAACCGCCCCGGAGCCCAGCCCAATCCAGCTTCCCCCGAGCCCTGGGCTGTGGCCTGTGGAGGCCATTTCCAGGCATGAAGCAGCACGATCAGCACTGGATTGCACCATCTCCCTACTGGTGCTTCAGCGCTGCAGAGTCTGGCACCAAGAGGTGGGGGAAGAGCCCCAGGACCTGCCCCACAGCCAGGTGGCTGAGCCTCACAGAAGGGATCAGGGGCCACCCACAGGCCTGAACTCGATGCCCTAGCTGGGTGGGGCAGCTGTGATCCCAGGGTCATTGAATGCTGCACAAGCCAGCCCCACACCTGGTACCATATACCCCCACTGGCACTTCCAGCACAGAGGCCAAGAGCTGGAAGGCGTAGGGAAGGGGCTCCTCTCTGCCCCGGAAGGCAGGGCAGCCCTGGTGCTGTCCATGGTCTCCACAGAAAGGCCCCAGAGCTGTGGGGCGGCCCCAGGGTCAGCGACCCGCCGCGTTAGTGCCCTGCGCAGGCAGCCCCTGGGGAGGTCTCACCTTGGGAGCATTGGGGCTTCTGGCCAGGTGGTAGCAGGCGGTGAGGCCACTGATCCCACCACCGACAACAGCCACCGTCCTCTGCATTCAGCAGCCTGGGGAAGAGGAGAGGGGTCAGCGTGGCGAGGGGCTGGCCGTGCCCCCACACTGGGATCAGCTGCTCCCCCTGAACCTGGGGTCTCTGGAGCTAGACCCCACCCAGGGGGCCAGCAACATGGGACAGAGCCACACGTAGGACGGGACCCATGAAACGCGCTGCACTGCCGCCAGCCTCAGCCCCCTACAACCCTTCACCCCCAGCCCCTCACCGCCCCCCAGCCCCAGCCCCCCATTACCCTCACCCCGACAGCTCCCAGCCTCAGTCCCCTGCCATCCCCCACCCCAACCTCAGCCCCCCACAACCCTCCACCCCAGCCCCCCACAGCCCTCACCCCGACCGCTCTCAGCCCCCTGCCACCCCAACCACTCCCAGCCCCCCGCCACAGCCCCCCACCGCCTCCCAGCCACAGCCCCCCACAACCCTCACCCCGACCACCCCCAGCCTCAGCCCCCTGCCACCCCAACCACTCCCAGCCCCCCGCCACAGCCCCCCACCGCCTCCCAGCCCCAGCTCCCCACAACCCTCACCCCGACCGCCCCCAGCCCCCCACCACCCTCCACCCCAGCTCCCCACAACCCTCACCCCGACCGCCCCCAGCCCCCCACAACCCTCCACCCCAGCCCCCCACAACCCTCACCCCGACCGCTCCCAGCCTCAGCCCCCTGCCACCCCAACCACTCCCAGCCCCCCGCCACAGCCCCCCACCGCCTCCCAGCCACAGCCCCCCACAACCCTCACCCCGACCGCACCCAGCCCCCCACCACCCTCCACCCCAGCCCCCCAGCCCCCCAGAACCCTCACCCCGACCGCCCCCAGCCTCAGCCCCCCACAACCCTCCACCCCCAGCCCCCCACAACCCTCACCCCGACCGCTCCCAGCCTCAGCCCCCTGCCACCCCAACCACTCCCAGCCCCCCGCCACAGCCCCCCACCGCCTCCCAGCCCCAGCTCCCCACAACCCTCACCCCGACCGCACCCAGCCCCCCACCACCATTCACCCCCGCCTCAGCCCCCCCCCCCCCGCACCCCGACCGCCCCCAGCCTCAGCCCCCCAGCCCCCCAGAACCCTCACCCCGACCGCCCCAGCCTCAGCCCCCCACAACCCTCACCCCGACCGCCCCCAGCCTCAGCCCCCCACAACCCTCCACCCCCAGCCCCAGCCCCCCACAACCCTCACCCCGACCGCCCCCAGCCTCAGCCCCCCACAACCCTCCACCCCCCGCCCCAGCCCCCCATTACCCTCACCGCTCCCAGCCTCAGTCCCCTGCCACCCCAACCTCAGCCCCCCACAACCCTCCACTCCCCGCCTCAGCCCCCCAGCGTCCTCCAGGCCCAGCCCCTACAACCCTCACCCCAACCGCCCCCAGCCCCCACGCCGCCCCCTCCTTCCCGTCCCGACCGTCCGGCCACTCTCACCCTCGGAGCAAAAATACCCCTTCGCCGCCGCGGCCGGGATTGGTTAAGGGGGAGGCGGGAATAACGAGTGAGGACCAATCAGACAGCAGACCGTCCCGTCCTGAATCAACGAGGTCGGCCCCGCCCCTGTGACGAGCGGGGGGGGGGGAGGGGGAGGCCCGGCGGGGTCACGCGGAGCCCGACAGGCAGGCGGAGCGGGGCGAGCCGTGCTCGGGGCCCCCCCGCCCCGTGTCACCCCCACTGCCCCCAATACCGTCCCCCAGCCCCATATCACCCCCCATTACCATCCCCCAGCCCCATATTACCCCCATTGCCCCCAATAGCACCCCCCCAGTCCCTGTATCACCCCCACACCACCCTTCCCAAACCCCCCATCCACAGCACTGAGGGCAGGAGACAGTTTGGGCAGAGACATGAGGGCAATCCTGGCACACGGCTGCACACGTATCCCTTCTGTCATAGCTCCTCAGGGTCTGGGCTAGGCCCTGGCCTTCGTACAGGCCCTGGGAGTGACCTCATTAGTGTGCCAGACCCCAGGCGCCCACATTGTTTCTGGGGTGGGACATGCGACCCCACAGCTCCGAACAGGAGCTTTTAGACTCCAGCCCCCCGACTCTGCAGCAAGTCCAACTGAGCTCAGACAGGGAGTGTCTGCAGCGACCCTGGGCAGCCTTCGTCAGTCACAGGCACGCAGCACCTGGGCATCCTCCACTGCCCCAATACTGGGACATGGGAATGCCAGGCTCAAGTCAGAGTCCATCGCGGCAGGCTCCCCTGGGCCCCCGTTTGGCTCTCTCAAGCTCTCGGTCGGGGCCCCTGTCTCTGCAGAGCAGCACCTTAAAGCCACCCCTGGACTCCTCATTCCTCTGTTCCCAGCTGTCGCCAGGCTGAATTCACATGTCCACCCTCCTGGGCTGCCAGTTAATGGCCAGGCCTTGGGACCACACTGTCATCAAGCTTCTCCGTTTCCATTCTTGGACTCGAGTCAGCTCCTGACGGGGCCTTTGTACCTGCATCCCAACCTGCTGCCCACCCTCCCTTGTACGCTCCGTATGTAGCGGCTCCCAGTGCCCGGGAAAACTCAGTCACACATGGACACATCAAATGACTCCAATTCCCCACCCCCTGAGTCAGGGCATGGGGGGTTGGACTGCGGCTTGCAGAGGAGAGAAAAGCCGCTGCTTTCAATCCAGTGAGCTCAGTCAAGCAGCTTGAGGAACTGACCCCCCTCAGCAGCCAAACAAATTAGTGACCAGGCGCTTGGAGCACAGGGCGCCTAAATCCTGAGGCACCCAGCTCTGCCCCAGCCAGAGACGCACTACACGCTCTCAGCTCAGGGCTAGCCTAGCCCCGACCTGCCAGCCTCAGGGTGGCCTGCAAGTGCGGCCTGGCCCTAAAGGTAACAGCTTGGGGTCCAGGACCCATCTGCCCCTTGCACAGGGGCCCTGCAGAAGAGCTCCGAGGCTCCGCTGCTCTCAGAATCCTTCCCTGCAGTCCCATGTGGCCAAGGCTCTGGGGCCCATTTGAAGGCCAGTTGGGTGCTGGGAAAGGCCCTCGGCTGGTTGCTGTCAGGTGCCAACAGCCCCTGCCCCAATGTGGGCTCACACGACCCGGGTACGTGTGACTTGCACCATCCCATCTGGCAGCCAGGGCCAGGAGCCCTGCTCAGAGAGCAGCAGGCCCATCCATTTCAGTCCCTGGGCCACCCCAGATGGAAGGAACCCCCCAGAGCCATGCACGTCTCCAGCACCCTAATGCCAAGGACCTTTACGGCCACCAAGGAAACCAAACCCCCCTTGGGGGGGTGGGGGAGGAGTAGGACCCTGCTGTAACTATGAAGAGAACCCAGGAGTCCCGGCTACTGGCAGCGCCAGGGCCCATGACACCCCATTCTGCACCTGGCAGGCTGCATCAGAGAACTGGTCTGAGCAGCCCTGGGGGTGATGCTGATGAGGCTTTTCAGGGTCATGCCTGAGACTCTGGGGTAACATTAATGTAGAGGCTGGATCCTAGGCGACTGAGCTGGAGAGGGGGCCCCCAGAGGCCCCCTCCAGGGCTTTGGCCTGTTTAAATTGCCCCATGCGAGGGAGCAGCGGCAGCCCATAGAAACAGCTCTCGTGGCAAAAGGCTACTGACCATTCCTGCCTCTCCTGGCGGGGAAGGCGTCTCGCTGGGCTGGCACATGTAGTGCCACTGAGTTCACCTGCCCGGGCCTAGCTCCCCTCACAGCCTGGCAGTGAAGTGCTGTGGGCAGGAATGGTGCCCCACACCCTCCCGAGGCCTCTCTGCTGCCCTTTTAACTTGCGTGAGCCCGAAATAAGCAGCCCGAAGGGCCGTGGGGAAGCCAGGCTTTCTATAAACACGCTGCAGCGCTTTAGCAACTGGGGCAGCCCGAGGGACGCAGGCCCCTGAGATGGCAGCCTCCCCTTCCCCACCAGCTAGGGCTAATTAACTCCTGGCAACCAGCACGGCATGTTTGTCAACACACAGCGCAGCCCTCAGGAGCCCTCCCCAGGCTGCGGCTGCAGAGCAGTGGGATCCTGGCAGCATGGGGAACCTGCCAGCCCTAGGCCTTGGGGCTGATGGGGAGGAGGCAGCAGCTGAATGGTCACACACACCCCTTGTCGGGCGTTTGTGGCAGGGGCCACTTGAGGCTTGTCCCCCAGACGGTACCGGGGGTTGGCCTGGTATTGGACGAGGGAGCCACTCTGCCCCTGTGCAGCGTGAGCTCACACACGCCCTCAGGCCGGCGGGGACAGGCCTGCACCGTGCCGAGACATGCCGGAGCTGCCGGTGTTCTGGGAACGTACGAGGGGGTGTTAAATCTCATCCACAAAC
This sequence comes from Mauremys mutica, assembly GCF_020497125.1. Taxonomy (NCBI): domain Eukaryota; kingdom Metazoa; phylum Chordata; order Testudines; family Geoemydidae; genus Mauremys; species Mauremys mutica. The sequence goes on along the minus strand of NC_059088.1, from coordinate 19,835,127 downwards.
AAATTCAAGGACCAGCTTTCTGCTGGCACCTCCCAGCCCCATGCTTGGCTCCAGCCCTGCCTCCTTTCACCCAGCTGCCCCGGTGTCTCCTTGGGGGTGTCTGGCCACCAGCTCAAGCGCCATCTGGCTAGAGCAGAGCTCCTGATCTGCCCCCAGCCCTCCCCTCTACCTCCTTACTCACCCCCACGGCTAGTCTGGATCCATCAGTCCCCTGGGGCTGCTGGCTTCAGCCATCTCAGCGCTGGAAATAGACAGAAAACGGTCCCTGCTCCCCGCATCCCTGTCCCAGAGGAGCTCTGTCCTGGTGGGTGGCCCTCGCTGTGGCAGGATCCCTGCCAGAGGCAGATATCCCAGGTGTACCAGGCTCTCAGTGTTTCTCATGCCAACGGCATTGGGTTCTGGGCCCCGTCTGCTGGCCAGGCCAAGCTCACCCGGGGCTGGCCGTGTGCGCTGAGACCAGGCTTCCTTCCCAGCGTAACGTGCAGGCTGCGCGTGCTCCAGCTCTCCCGTCCCTTTGGCACTAAGCCTCTGGGCCCAGGACAGCAGTTGCAGGTTCCTCCACCTCGGCCTGCAGCAGCTGGTCCTGGCGCCAGGCAGACACAGGGCGAGGCCAGCCGGGGGGTGAGGCCAGCAGGGCCCTTCTCCCCCCACAGACAGCCTGGGCACTTTTCTTAGTAAATTTATTCACAAAAAGTTCCTGCCTGGGGGGTGGCTCTTGGGTTTATTTACAGCCTCACTGTGTGCACAAAGCCCCCCCACTGTGCCAGAACAGCAGGGGTGGGGGCCACGCCAGGCCCCTCCCCGCCACACCCAGCGATGGGCAGGCCAGGCTCCTTGCCCCTGTCCAGTGGGTCAGCACGTCTCATCTTCCCCCAGGCACTGGTGAGCAGGTGGGCTGCCCATCCCCCACACCACCTCCAGGCCTGTGGGGGGCCGAGGATCCCCGAGAGCCGGGCTCAGTCTCTGAGGTAAGAGGGTTGCAGCGCAGGCGCCAGGGTCCAACACTTCATTGTTTCTTCCCGTGATGGTCGTCCAGCTCGTAAAAGAGCACGTAGCCCTCGCTAGACGGCACCTGGTTCTCGCTGAGCGGGGACACGCTGCAGGGAGGAGATGGCGTTAGCTCCGCACCCCGCCTGCCTAGCCCAGCCCGCCAGCGCCCCCCCCAGGGCCAGGGCCATGCACTGCAGGCTAAGCCAAAGTGCCAGTGCAAGCTCTATTCCCAGCCGCTACCCCGGCAGTGCTCCCAGCAGCACTGTGTGCCATCACTGACCAGGGAGCGGCCTGGCTGGCCCCAGGGCAGGGGGTGCTCAGCTTTCAGAGCAGTTCAGGGCTCCCCCCCTCTGGTGCACTGGCTCACTGGAGCCAGCTGGCAGGCGAGGGGCAGCCCCTCCCAGGAATGCCTGTCACCGGTGCAGGGCCTAGGAATGCCCCCACTGTGCCAGAGCTGGACCCTCCCTCCTTGCAGCACGTCACAGTATCACAGCCAGACACAGACCCGCAGCTATAGGCCCACTGGCCTCCTCTAGGGGGTTCAGGGTCTCACCCTGCGCCCACCCCAGTGCCATGGCTGCAGGAGCGCCCTGCCCCCCACATACCGGGAATCGTTGTAGACCCGCCAGCCGGACTGGTCCCTGCAGAAGGCGGTGTAGTGACCGTAGTGCACGCTCCCCGAGTGATTGCACAGGGCGTAGAGGTTATACACCGGGCTCCCTGCAACACACAACGGGTCAGGCATCGGCACGCAGCCCCCAGGGCATTCCCCCAGCCCCACCAGAGCCCTCACCACTTCCCCAGCTTCCCCCCCAACCCGAGTCCTGACCACTTCCCCAGCCCCCTGCACTCCCCCAGAGCCACAGCCCCCGGGGCATTCCCCCAGAGCCCTCACCACTCCCCCAGCTCTTCCCCCCCCCCCCCCCCGAGTCCTGATTACTCCCCCCAGAGTCCTCACCACTCTCCCAGCCCCCCCCCCCACTCCCCCAGGCCCCTCACCACGCAGTCACACCCAGAACTCCCCCAACCCCCCCCCCCACACACACACACACCACTAGGGATGTAAAATGTTAACCAGTAAGCAGTAGTCTTACCGGTTAACCCCCCTTAACAGTTAACCCTGGGCTGCCTGGCCAGAGCAGCCACAGCCACACTGGCCAGATCGATCTCAGCCCCAGCTGCTTAATCAGTTAACCATTTAAACAAAAAATTGTAATAGTTTAAACGGTTAACTTACAAAACAGTATTTACATCCCCACCCTCCACAGCCTTCTCCACGCAGCCACCCCCCTGACACGCTTCCTCCTCCCCTCCAAGAGCCCTTTCCAGGCAGTGAACCCCCTGGCTTGCCCCCAGAGCCCTTGCCATGGACAGAGGCCACCCCTGCTAACTCCCTGCATGTGTAGAGCGGTTCCTGGCTGGCCTCCAGCCTCGCTCTAGAAGGAAGGTCTGGCATCCCCTTCCCTAGCAAAGCTAGACCCAGCTAGTGGAGCCAGCAGGGGTCAAGATGCCATGCTCTGGGGGCAGCCAAGCCTGAGCCTGGCTAACACTGCCCTTCTGCCCCATGCCCGGCCGCACCCACGTGCAGTCCCAGATTCTCAGCCCAGGATGGTGGTTCTGGGAAGAGTGTGGGCTGAGCACAGGCCAGGGAGGCAGAACATCTGGGTTTTAACCTTGGCTCCAACAGAGTTCTTCTGCAGCTTTGGGTTAGCCGCATCCCCGTGCCTTAGTTTCCCCACCTCCAGAAAGGGAAGGAGGATGCTCCACTCCTCTAGGGGGTGCTGTGGGGAGCACTGCCTGTCTGCTCAGCACCACTCCCAGCGTGTGGCAGGAGCCACGGTCCAGGTACAACCAGAGTGAGCTGCCAGCAGCAGTGCAGGGAGTCCCTCCCTGGGCGTTTGCAGAGCCCTAAGGAGGATGCTCAGGATCCAGGAGCTGGTTCCCCCAGAACCCACCCAGCTCCTAGGAAATAGACTCATAGACTTTAAGGTCAGAAGGGACCATTATGATCATCTAGTCTGACCTCCTGCACAATGCAGGCCCCAGAATCTCACCCACCCACTCCTGTAACAAACCCCTGACGTACGTCTGAGCTACTGAAGTCCTCAAATCGTGGGGCTGAACTGGCTGGATTTGGCCTGGGCAGCTGAGTCCATCCCCCAGAGCTCCATGGCAACCACTTTCATTGAACCGCCTCCCCCCACGCTCCCTTCAGCCCCTCCCTCCCCCTCTCAGTTCCCTTCGGCCCCTCCCTCTCAGTTCCCTTCGGCCCCTCCCTCCCCCTCTCCCTGGCCCCCTCAGTTCCCTTCGGCCCCTCCCTCTCAGTTCCCTTCGGCCCCTCCCTCCCCCTCTCCTCAGCCCCTTCAGTTCCCTTCAGCCCCTCCCTTCCCCTCTCCTCAGCCCCTTCAGTTCCCTTCAGCCCCTCCCTCCCCCTCTCCTCAGCCCCTTCAGTTCCCTTCAGCCCCTCCCTTCCCCTCTCCTCAGCCCCTCAGTTCCCTTCAGCCCCTCCCTCCCCCTCACCAAGGCCCTGCCCACTCCCCACTCCCTTCTGCCCCTCCCCCCTCACAAGGGCCCTACCCATCCCCCCCTGCTCCCTTCAGCTGCTCCCTCCCCCCACTAGGGCCCCACCCACTCCCTTTAGCCCCTCCCTCCTTACCAGGGCCCTGCCCACTGCACATGCCAACAGCACCAGCCAAGGGCATGGGCCAGGTGTGAGCTATTCGCTGTGGGCCCTTTCAGCCCTGCTCTGCGCCCCATTGGAGCAACCCCAGGGGCCTGCCGGCCAAGGTGGTTTGGGGCGAATGCCTGCAGCAGCTGGTCGAGCAATGCGAGAGTCTCCCTCCCCAAGAACAAGGTCAGGAGCCCGTGTGCTCCCCACCCCAGCTAGGGCCCTGCAAGACCTGGCTTGGAGGGAGAGTGCAGGACATGCCGGGTGGGCTGGTGCCAGGACACCTACCAGCCTTCTCACTGGCAAACTCCTTCAGGTTGAGTCGCTGCAGAGGGAAGTCCACGAAGACAGAGCATTTCTTGATGGAGAACCGGGTGGTGGAGAACCTGTTCAGGTCTGGCCAGCGGAGCAGCAGGGTTAAGGGAGGTAACGGGCAAGAGGACCAAGAGGTAGGGGTGGCCTTTGTCCTGACGGGGAGGATGGCTCGTAGCCTGCAGGAACCGGCACATCCCTCTACACTGCATGCTGCCAGTGCCAGGGACACACCCGCAGCTACCTGGGCCACAGATCCCGGCCAGGCACCGAGCAGACACCTGCCACCTGGGCTCTACCAAGGCTGCCGAACCGTCCACGTTTGCTGTGTCCTGCGCTATGAGCCCCCACCGCTCCAGTGCTGGGACGCTGTCAGGAAGCCCAGCCAGACGCAGGGCTGCAGAACAGCACGTGCTGGGGAAGGCCAGGCCTGTGGACCATGGGGCCAGCAATGGCCTGTACCCAAGGAGTCGCACTTCAGCAGGAAAACCCCAAGCTAATCCCAACATCCCCAGATGCTGAGCAGGGCCGAGCCAGGGCTGAATGGGCCACCCAAAGGCAAAAGGCTTCGCCCCGTTCCTCCCCTCCCCCCCCGAGCACTCCCACACCACAGCAGACAGGATACGCAGCACCAGGATGCGGGGGAAGCGCTGGATGGTCAGTTTCTTGGTGCTTCTCGTCCTCTGCCGGCACTTGTCACAGACCTGCTCCAAGGCCCAGGACAGCCCAGCTCAGAGTGTGCAGGGGAGGAGGCCAAGCTATGCTGACGCTCCAGCCCCGCTGTGGCTGGCACAGCTGGGCCCAGAGCCTCCTGGCTCAGTTACACCAGTGCCAGCTGCCCTCCCACGTCCCTGCATGAGCTGCAGGCTCCTGGTGCTTTTCTGTCAAGGCTCCAAGCAGGCTCCTACCATCCCTCCCTGCTCCCCCCACTTCCCTGTCACGTTCCCCTCCGCCTGGTGCCTGGATCCCGGCCTCCAAGCACCCCAGCTGGTGCTGCACCAGTTACTGCCCTACAGAGGCGGTAGCGATGCTGGAGCCCTCTGCAGCCTATCCGGTCCAGCTCCTAGTGCCCCACCCCATATGGGATGTTGCTCACAGCCCTGTGGGATGGAGAAGTCAAGGCCCCCCAAGCACAGCGGGGCAAGGTCCCCTCTCTACGCACCCAATGGGGTGGGATCTCTGGCCCTTCCCTTACCGGGGCGTTCTCAGAATCCAGCTCCTCCTCCTTGGTGAAAAGGCTGAAGCAGTCAAGGAGAGAGACCTTCCCACCGGCAAAGCCTTTCTGCAAGGGAGAGCAGGGGAGGGGCGCACGGGGTCAGAGCAAGGGAGGGGCTCAGCCCTGACAGGGAGGGGCATGCGGAGTCAGAGCAGGGGGGCAGGCTAAGGTAATAAAAAGGTAATAATTGGAGATATACCAATCTCCTAGAACTGGAAGGGACCTTGAAAGGTCATCGAGTCCAGCCCCCTGCCTTCACTAGCAGGACCAATTTTTGCCCCAGATCCCTAAGTGGCCTCCTCAAGGATTGAACTCACAACCCTGGGTCTAGCAGGCCAATGCTCAAACCACTGAGCTATCCCTCCCCCAGCCCTCGCGGGGAGGGGAGGGGAGGGGAGGGACAGACCAGAGAGGGGGCTCAGCCCCAGTCTCGGGGAGGCTTGGGGCACTGTCTGCGCAAGGCTGGCTCAGCTCATCACTCTGAATGGGCAAAGAGGGGGCAGCCCTGTGCTGCTCCAGGAGCAAGGAGGGGCAGCAGGTGTGCCAGGAGGCAGGGAGCTCAGGGAGGCTGCAGCAGGGGTGTGGACACACACACACACACACACACACACACACACACACACACACCCTCTCTCACTCGGCTGGGCAGGAGGCACGGCCTCCCCACAGTCCTCAAGCCAGGGTGGTGCTATGGCATCCAGCCATGGGCAGTGAGTATCATAGGCCAGAGGAGGCTGGGCCTCCCCAATTAGCCTGGCATGGCCCCACCCACACTCTCCCCCCAGGCCCCTTCCTGCAGTTCCTTCCCGCTCTCCCGTAGCCCAGGCTGGCTGGGGCAGACCGCTGCGACTCGGGGCAGCTGGCACGGGGGCTGGGATCGTGCTACTTGGCACTCCGGGGCTGGGGCCCACCCACCTGATGCTTAGGGGGCTGGGACTGCGCCGCCCAGGGAGCTGGGGCCCACCCGGAGCTCTGGGTCTGGGAGCACTCGGGCAGGCCAGGGTGAGGGTGCTCTGGGCTCCTGCGGGGGGAAACGGGAGGGGGGGCTTGGGCAGAAGGGAAGGGGCCGAGAGCTAGCCTCCCCCAACGGCCGGTTCACCAGCCGCCCGTGCATCCAGCTGCCAAAGAGAGGATGAACCAGAACAGAGGGGGCAGCGGGTCTCTCCCCGTGCACCCCAGCCAGGATGGGCTGGCCCAGCCCCCACAGCCCCTACCTTTGGGATGGGGAGGGAGAGGTCACAGAAGACTTCGAAGGTGGTGGAGCGGTAGCCACAGGCCTGACACTTGAGGCAGCTTTTCAACTGGCCGACGAAGAGATCTGGGAGGGAGACGGGACGGGGTGAGCACGTGTCTCCCACACCCCGTGTCCCCTGCTCAGTGGCTGCTGCCAGCCCAGCTTGGCCTGGGACCGAGCACACCCCTGACCGGAGCCAAGGGGACATGCGGCTCCTCCCCTCGCTCCAAGGCAGCTGTGAGAGCCGGTGCCCAGAGGGTCACCCAGCACCGCCGTACCCAGGGGCCCAGACCCTGCCGATGCCAGCCAAACCGCTGGGTGTCAGTGGCTGGAGCACTGCCCAGTGCCTCAGCCAGGCTCCGTCACCAGTGACTGATGGGGATTGTCACGCGGCCGCTCCACACCAGACTGTGCTAGAGATGGGAGAGGGAACGTGTGTGGCTCTCCCCTCCCCACACGGGCTCGGATCCTGCCCATGCCACCTGGGAAAGGGGCAACACTCCAGAGTCTGTGCCCATCTGGGGCACTTTTACTGGCTTGGTTAGACCCAGCCTTCCCCTGCCCATCAACCTGCCCCAGGGAGGGGCAGGATGCTGTGCACTTAGAGCCCTGGCACATGCCGAGCTCAACGCCCCATCCTCTTGCACAAGGGGCTGGAGGGAGACACAGTCCTGACAGAGTCTGCCTGTCCCCGTCGGGGCTCTCCTCTGGCTCAGCCCCCAGCCGTGGGCCCGAGGAGGGGGGTGCAGGGGGGCATGGAGCCATACCTCCATCAGAGCCCCCAGCCGCGGGCCCGAGGAGGGGGATGGGCATGGAGCCATACCGCCATCAGAGCCCCCAGCCGCGGGCCCGAGGAGGGGGATGGGCATGGAGCCATACCGCCATCAGAGCCCCCAGCCGCGGGCCCGAGGAGGGGGATGGGCATGGAGCCATACCGCCATCAGAGCCCCCAGCCGCGGGCCCGAGGAGGGGGATGGGCATGGAGCCATACCGCCATCAGAGCCCCCAGCCGCGGGCCCGAGGAGGGGGATGGGCATGGAGCCATACCGCCATCAGAGCCCCCAGCCGCGGGCCCGAGGAGGGGGGAGGGCATGGAGCCATACCGCCATCAGAGCCCCCAGCCGCGGGCCCAAGGAGGGGGATGGGCATGGAGCCATACCGCCATCAGAGCCCCCAGCCGCGGGCCCGAGGAGGGGGGAGGGCATGGAGCCAATACCGCCATCAGAGCCCCCAGCCGCGGGCCCGAGGAGGGGGGAGGGCATGGAGCCAATACCGCCATCAGAGCCCCCAGCCGCGGGCCCAAGGAGGGGGGAGGGCATGGAGCCATACCGCCATCAGAGCCCCCAGCCGCAGGCCCGAGGGGGGGGATGGGCATGGAGCCATACCGCCATCAGAGCCCCCAGCCGCGGGCCCGAGGGGGGGGGATGGGCATGGAGCCATACCGCCATCAGAGCCCCCAGCCGCGGGCCCGAGGGGGGGGGATGGGCATGGAGCCATACCGCCATCAGAGCCCCCAGCCGCGGGCCCGAGGGGGGGGGATGGGCATGGAGCCATACCGCCATCAGAGCCCCCAGCCGCGGGCCCGAGGGGGGGGGATGGGCATGGGCAGCGGGTATAAAAGCGGAAGCTCCCGAGAAGTGGGAGGGCCACCCACACTCCACCCCAGGCCTCTTCCCCTGTGGCCTCGCCCGCACTGTGCCTCCCCCCCCCCCTCCACCCCAGGCCTTGCCCTCACTTCACCTCTTTCCCCAGCCCCCTCCCCCTGCCACTCCCACCTCTCCAGGGGAGGGAGCAGACAGGCGCAAAGGCAGGCGGGGGGGGGGGGGGGGGGGGGGGAGGAAGAGGCCCAGCGGGGGTTGGGCCTCGGGGTGGAGCGGGGGTGGGGCCTTGGGGCGGAGTGGAAGGTGGGGCCACAGACCCAGCAGCAGTTCCCCTCCCCCACTTCTAGGGAACTTCTGACACTGGCGCCCAGCCTCCCCAGAGGCTGCCTATGGGGGAGGGGAGGCCATACGCCCATCAGAGCCCCCAGCGCTGGGGCCAGCCAGGGCAGTCGTGCTCACCCACGATCTTGCTGTCCTCTCTCTCCAGGTAGCGCTTCCACATCTGGTTGGCTCGTTCGTCATCACTGGGAAAAACCCAAGAGGGAGACAATAGTGGGGGGCTGCTGAGGGAGGAACCCCAAGGGCAGCTCCCTCCACACACCAGCCTGGGCTCTCCACAACCCCTTTGCTGAGGCAGCCAGGGGTGGGGTTGTGCCTTGGGGGCTCCTATCCTGCTGGCGGGGCTGAGACGCCCCAAACTCCTCCCTCCCCAGGCCCCGAGCAGGCAGCCCCGAGGCTGAGAGCAGCCCACGTTCTATTGTCAATATCCTCCCCACCTGCCCCCGCTGCAGGCTTCCTGCCCCCTGGGCGACAATGCAGCTGCTGGGATGGGAGCCTGGGAACCCTACGCCCCAAATCCACCGAGAGCTGCCTGCTGGCCCTAGGGCTCTCACCGCTCCTGTCCCCGGGGTCTAAGCCAAGGTCAGACTAACCAGACCCAGCCAGGACACTGGCCTGGTTCCCACCCCCTCCAGCCCCCCAGCCCCGGCTGCGCAGCAACGGAGTCGTCGCCAGGGGCAGTCCTGCTTTCAGACCCTCAGTGCAGGGCTACAAGGACCAGCTCACAACACGAGCCACATTTCGCTGCGTCCCTGGGAGTCGCAGCCCCTGACCAGCTCGGCCTGCTCACCTCAGGGGGTCCGAGTCCTCTAGCACCGAGGGCCATTTGGTATCAGAGAGGATGCTGGGAGTTTTGCGCCCCTTCCTGTTGATCTCCACGTGCAGCCGGTCCATGAAAAACTTCAGGAACTCCTGGGCATCCTGCTGGCTAGAGACAGGAACGGCCAGTCAGCCCCACCCCACCCTTCAAGAGCTTCCACACACTGTGTCCCCTACCCCACACCCACATCCGCCAAACACTGGGGCCCCAGCCCCAGCTCCCTCCACACACCTTAGCCCCAGCCCTGCCCCCCCACAACCCTCCACACAGAGTCCCCTTCCCTAGCCCCAGCCCCCTCCACACACTGCGGCTCCAGCCCCCGCACCCTCCACACACTCAGTCCCCTCCCCCAGCCTCAGCCCCGTCCCCAGCCCCTGCCACACACTGGGTCCCCTCCCCAGCCCTGCCCCCCAGGACCCTCTACGCAATGGGTCCCTCCCCTGGCTTCAGTTCTACCACCCAGGACTGTCCACATTCAGGGTCCCCTCCCCTTGCCCCACAGCTCTTCACACTTAGGGTTCATCAGCAGTGGGGCTTTCCCTGCAGCCGGGCTCTGACCCCAGCACTGCTGCAGTGGGCCCCCCTCACTCAGCACATCACCCTGCCAGGGCAGAGGAGCGGCGCTCCGGCAAGCCTCTGCGGGAAGGGGCTGTCAGGCAGGACCCAGAGGAGGTCCTGGCTGCTCTGCACAGACCTGAGATCGCAGGGATCCCATGCCCTGGCCAGACCGGTTCCTCCCAGGTGCACACTATGCTGGCTGCTGAACTCTGCCCAGAGGTGGCTGCATTCCCATGGTGCTCTGGGACGGCCCCTCCCCATAGCTGTGGGAGAAGGGGTCCAGGGACCCATGGAGCCCTCTCACCTGTAGCCTGTGAAGGACGGGACGTATTTCTGAAAGACGGCTTTGAAGCGCCCGGGGTTCACAGCTTCGGTGGAGTCTGGGTGCCACAGGGAATTGATGACATCTGCAAATGCTGAGGGGAGACAAGCCACCAGCCACGTTACCCCGCCCCGCAGCCAGCTCACTCACCCCAGCTAGCATGGCGGCCATGGGGCGGGGGAGCGGGATTCCCTGCCTCTGGGGAGCGGCCAATCTCCAACTGGACCCTGCTGGAGCAGCGCTGGGGGTGGGGGGAGAGAGCAGGAAATATCCCCAGACCCACAGGGTACTGCTGCCCCCAAACCCCTGCGTGTGGCACTGACTGGGGCACAGGGAAGGGTGAAGGAACAGATTGGATTTGGCTTGTCTGTATGGGAAAGTTTTGTCAGTATGCTGGTGTAATTAAACCCGTATGTAAACTACTCTAACTGCCTATCGGGGATTTCTCTTCCAGAACGAGAGGGGGGTTTTTCTGTTTACTTTAAACCTCTTCCAAAGCAATATTAACTATACTGCAAGAAGGCATTCTGGTACTGGAGTAAGTGTGTCCACATGAAGAGTTATACCAGTATAACTACAGAGAATTCTTTCCTGGGTGCTGGCTGGTGAGTCTTGCCCACATGCTCAGGGTTTAACTGATCGCCATATTTGGGGTCGGGAAGGAATTTTCCTCCAGGGCAGATTGGCAGAGACCCTGGAGGTTTTTTGCCTTCCTCTGCAGCATGGGACACGGGTCACTTGCTGGAGGATTCTCTGCAGCTTGAGGTCTTCAAACCACGATTTGAGGACTTCAATAACTCAGACATAGGTTAGAGGTTTGTTACAGGAGTGGGTGAGTGAGATTCTGTGGCCTGCATTGTGCAGGAGGTCAGACTAGATGATCATAATGGTCCCTTCTGACCTTAAAGTCTATGAGTCTATGAGCTAGATGGGGTGAAAGGGAGCGTAGGACAGTGAGTGGAGCCCAGGAGTCGTCAGGATGCCTGGATCCTGTTCCTGACTCTGCCAACAAGATCTCTCCCCCATGCTTCATGACGGCCCTCCAGCCTTGCCCTTGCCCTGCAGTGCCCAGAGCGATACGGACACGCTCAGCACTCCAGAGCCTGGAGAAGGGCCCATCCTCCATACACCTGTGCCCACCCCGCTGCCATGCTTGGCACAGTGTCAGTACTGCCACGGCAGGGAATTCGGCCCTGCTGCTTATGTAACAGACTTTCCAGCTGGCCTCACTTCAGCAGGGTGCTTACATAACCCTGCTCACTGGGGCGGGGATTAGCTCCCACGGCAGCCAGCCCCAGGCCCCAGGAGCTCCTGGGCAACGAGCCAGCTGTGTGAGTGCAGGGCTGGGGAGCAGCAGGGAGGCATCTGGCCGGCTCACCTACCTTCCGTGAGCTCCTGCTGGGCCCGCGAGGCGCCGGGCTGCTCCTGGAGGAACTCCTTGCGCAGGCAGTAGTCGCGCAGAGGCTTGGTGCTGCTCAGGCACTGGAGCACAGCGTTCATGAAGCACTGGAGGGGCATAGGCAGGCAGTCACCCCGGGCACTGGCTCCCCCACCCGTTTGTATGCAGCACCTGGGCAGCTGGGATTGGGCAGCCCAGGAGGGGCTGTAGTTCCTACTGGCCAGGAGCCATGGAGAGTGGCGAGCCCACACAGTGCAAGCACGTGGGCACTGGGACCCACCGTTACCCCTCTCAGCCAGCTCACCCTGCCAAGCTCTGCTCCAAGCCATCCTGACAGCCACAAGAGGGTGCTCTTGAAGCCACAGATCTCTTGCCACTGTGCAGAGACCCGGCTGGCAGCAGATGTAGCCGGGACACCGATGGGCTCCCAAAGGAGGGGGCCACCTGCAGTGAAGCGGATCGATGCTGGTGATGGGGAGGAGTGTCCCTAGAGATCAAACCCCCCCAACACCACCAGGAAGACAGAGTCACTGGCCACGGGCAGCTGCTCAACCACCTCCCCAGCTAGACTCAAGCTGCTGCCACTCATTGCTGCACCAAGGCCTCTCGGAGCCTCCCAGACAAACACAGGCAGAACTCGGCTCAGCCAAACCCCTGCCACCTGGGCTATAGGAGAATCTCCATCAGCAGCACAGGGCCTCTGACACACAGCAGTGACACTGTGCTAGACACAGCAGAGTTTGGGCAGAGGGCCAGAAAGCCCCCCGAGCAGCCTGGGATGGTTTAGTGCCCTCCAGCCCCGGGGCTACAGGGAACAGCGCAGAGGCAACAAGCCCAGGGGGCGCAAGGGGAACCACAGCTGGGTGGGAAAGGTGGTTCCAGGTGAGTCAGCTCCACTCACAGCACAACTGCTGGCTCCTCCATGCAACACGGGCATGGCCCTTTGATTGGACTCAACAGGGTCTTTGTATCCACATGTGCAGGCTCCGGCCCACCACACTGCTGGCAGTAACAGGCGCAGCCCCTGATCACCACCCCCATCCACCTGCCCCAGCCCAAGGGCTCTGGGAGCCTGTGTGCACTGGGAAAGGCTGCTGCACTCCCAATCCCACAAGGATTAAAGCAGGCAGGCAGGCAGGCGCTGGCTCAGAGATGGCAGCAGTGGGAGAACAGTCCCCAGTGAGCAGTATTCCAAGGGTGCTCATCGCATCAGGGAAGGGACAGACCTGGGAACCCCGAGGAAGGGACGACTCGGGGAGGTTACATAGACCATGATGATATTAGACTCATGAGACACTAAAGCACTCAGCGATCTCAGATCTCCTTGGCGGGGCACCCCCAAGGGAAGGGGCACCCCCACATGGCACATTGGGGAATCATGGCCCTAGTCATGTAGAAACCAGGCAGCCCAGGTTTCCATTCTCTGCACGTTGTGTCACTGACACGAGTGCAAAGCGGGTGTGAAACACCATGGTGCTGCGCTCATCTTGCCCTGGTGTGAACAATGGTGAGGGCTACACAGGGAGAATCAGGACTGAACTGGGCACAGCAGAGGGGGGTGCAATGCAGAGAGGATGTGCTACCTCAAGTCTCCCCAATTCCAGCCCCTCTGCATGTCAAACACTTTCCCAGGCACCAACTGATATTTTTGACACAATCAAACACAGGCTCTGGGCTTTTCAGAAAGCCTTCTACAGGGGCCATCCTGGCCCCCCGTGTCCCCCAGCGTGTGTGTGTTGGGGGAGGGGGTCCCGCTGCCCAGGGCTCCCCAGCACTGAACACCAGGTGCTTACCGTGTTGCCAAGATTGCGGAGTCCGATGTGCCCAGAGCCCAGGAGGAGGGTGTGGTGTGTCTGAGAAGATGAGAGAGAGACAGGATGAACACCTGGGAAAGGGACTGCCAAGTAGCTAATTCAAGCATGAGCAGGAAGAGTCCGTGCCGTAATACTGTACATAGGTTGATCCCTGCCTCATGTCTCCCCAGGAGGATGGCCACACATGGCCAGCCCAGCCATACACACAGCCAGTCCAGCCCATTCCCTCTACACACACATGCACACAGCCAGCTCATGGCCCCCAGAGGCTGGAGGTGTCCCGCTGCCTACAGCCAGCAGAAGGAAGAGCATGGTGCATTACCTCACTGGTCATCAGCAGCAGCCCCATCACCGCCGTGTGCACCACTGACTCCGAGATATCCGCCCCCTTGCCCTGCAGCTCTCGTTTGGTGGCCAACGTGCGGTGCAACTTTCGAGGCAGCTCCACCAGGGTGGCTCCCTGCAGGCCTGGCATGGCTCCTGCCGCACGGAGGAGCGGGCAGCCGGAGTGCTGAGCTTGCCTTGCGGCACCAACTGAAGGAACCACAGGGCCCTCCCTCTGCCTCTATAAACCATCAGCTCATTAGCTGATCCGATTTCCCCTGGCTATTCCGGGCCCTGCTCGAGGCTCATCTCTGTGGGATTAATTAGCCAGGAGAGCTACTTTGGGGACAATGGGTGTTTGAAGAACCATGGAACAGAGAAGGAAAATACAACCAAACACTCACCGACCATGCAGCAGGCAAAGCGCACTCCTAGAAGGGATGGGGGTGAGGAAGAAACCAGCTACCCCGGGCCGACCTGTCTCAGGGCTGCCATAGCCCACTGGATTGCTAGGTGGGCACATGCCAAGCTTCCACACAGCCGGCTAGCCCTGCCTGGGGTGGCAGGCCATGCCTAGTGCTCAGCCCCATGCCAGTGCTCAGACAGATTGCATAAGAGATTTCCTAGAAGGAACTGATTACACTTCCAGCCAGTGCCAGGTGGACACACCTGGGAGATTCTTTTGCTAGGGAAGATGAGGAGCTGCAGGCAGGGGCTGAGGGGAAGGTCTGAGTCAGGCCATGGGGGAATCCCAAAGCTGGTAGCTCAACATTTGAGTGAGCATTTGGACAGTTTTGGCCACTTTGATCACCTGGGGCAGAGCCTTGGATATCACGTCTGTTGTAAAGGACACTCCTGCAGTAGCCAGAGAGATTGAGGGGCCATCGCTAATCTCTGTGGTTTTGCATATCACTCACCGCCCCCCATCACACATCCCTGAGTCTCCTGGATGAGCAATCTAACAATCCTCAGGGCATCTGTTAACTTCACATGCAATCCCACTAGCTAGATGTCTTCACTGAAACCACGAGCTGGTTCTCCACCCCTCCCACCCCCCAGCGCTTGATGCAGTTCCTGGAGCAGCCAAAGTCACTGCTGCAAGGCAAGTCAGGGCCCACAGGGATATCATCCAGGCTGGGACTGCTTGCTTGCTGGCATGCCGTGCTCCTGCTCAGCAGAGCCAGAGACCCCCCCCAGACTTCCTGCAGGCCTGGCAACTAAATTCTGATGCAGCCCAGTCCCCACAGGCTTGCACGTGCATGAGGGCAGATAGGAGGACGCTGAAGGCATGGTGTGCTGGAAGGATGCTCCTGGGAGTATGGTCAGACAAGGGACTCGAAAAATCACTCCACCTCCAAGTCCCAGCTGCCAACCTTGCTGAGGCACATCACCCTCCCGCCAACCCAGCACATCCGACTATTCTGCCTCCTGGCAGCGTCATTCTGACAGCAGCAACTCTGTCGCTAGCTCTATAGAGGCAGAGTGCTCAGCTGGACGGGCAGACCGGGGGAATCCATGGTGGTGCTGGCTTTCGACTTGCCTGCTCAGCAGGTTGAAGCCAGAATCACAGCGACCACAAGCTCATTTTCCCAGGATCCCACCCACAAGGTGCTGGGTTCTCATGGAACGAGGCGGCTAGGGGCAGCTTGGGGCAAAACCACAGAGCACCAGGGCTCAATGGGGAGCCTTCGGCCTAGACTCCTCCATGGAAAGTAAGGGCTGGGGCAAGATGGGAGAAAGCCCCCCTCCCCCTTGAGGAAGCCCCAGATTGCAGCCCCCAGACATCAGACCAGGCACTGCCACTCTCTAGCAGTCTGCAGTAACAAGGCTCATCCACCCCAGCAGGCATGGGAGCAGAACACAGGGAGGATGGCAACGCAGAGTGCTACCCGCCACGCTCAGTAGATGTCAAACAACAATTACAGCAGACACCTTCTTGTCGGGTCTGCTCGGAGCTGGAGGCGGTACCGTGCCCTGGGGTGGGCTCCCAGCTGCTGGGACATCCTGGGGGTGCACGTACTCGGAGACCTGAGGATCAGGGGTGTGAGTCCTGGTGCAGCCCTCAGTGCGGACAGAAAGCAGCGTGCCAGTGGGCCTCCCATCCAGCCCAGGAGACACATTGACCCTCCTGAGTGAGGAGCTCCGCTGGAGAGCCAAGGGCCCGAGGCCCAGCTTCTGGCTGCAGGATGGGCTGCGGTCCCGGAGCACCAGGCGGCTGAGCACCATGCTCAGCTCCTCCCCTCGCCCCCCAGCTTGACTCAGGTCCCCAATGCTGATAGATTTGGAGCGGGCGAGGTTGTTCCTCCTGCGCTCAGAGTCTCGTTCCACCAGCAACACTCCTGATGGGAGGGAGAAGGAGGCGCTGCCTGACATGGTGCCAGGCTGTGGGGAGTTGGGCACCTTGACCGCATGGTCAGCCTTCACTGGCCCTCGCCTGGGCACCGAGCCCCGCAGCTGGTCGCTGCGCTTCGAAGCACGACCCCTTTCAAGCTCCTGCTTCTTCCCCCGATCATCCAGTGGGCTGGGCCGGGGAGGCAGCGGGCGAAGCTTGGGAGCCATGGAGAGCCCATTGGCCAGTGCAGGGGAGACTGAGGCGTGGCGCTCCTGGCTCACGGCCCGGTGTCCGTTCAGGAGCTTGGTGGTGGCCTTGGGCTGCGATGTGATGACCTGCTCTCTAGCCCGGCTGACCCGGTGTTCAGAGGCCTGGGGCATCGTAGAGACGACGGAGAGGAGAACCCTGGGGAGACAGGGAGAAAGACGAGTCAGCGTGGCGGATCAAAGCCAGTGTCACTCAGATGGAGCCCAGCTACCAGGAGGCAGGACTCCAGGCTGCGAATCCCAGCTCCAGGAGGGCAGTGTGGTCTAGCGGGTTCAGCAAGGGAATGGGAGACCAGGCTCCTGGATTCCAGCGCCGACTCCCTGTGTAACTTGGGTGGATTCTCTGTAATTCCCATAATGCAGCTAGCGAGCTTTGAAGCGGAAACCTTCCTCTGCAGCATCAGGTGCTGGCCACGGCTGAGGCGCAGATGCTGGGCTGCAGGGACTGGGGCTCTGAGGCAGCACAACCGGACATACCTCTCACAAGCTGCGAGCGTCTCTTCCCCTCCGGCGCCAAGCTCACACCCCTCCACGGTGGCTGTCCAGGTGGAGATTCCCATTGGCTGAGGCCCTAGAACACAAGACAGGATGATCCAGGGACAGGCTCCCATAGCGGTTTCATCCAGGACTTCTGGTCCGTGTCACAAGGGAAAGGGAGGAAGGGTCCCCATCGGACTCCACCCACCAGAGTAGGATACTGCACACCTGGGCAGGAAATGATGCAGTATCCTCAGGAGGGCAACAGGTGGTGCTGCTAGTGAAGAGAGAAAGCTGGGCACAGGCTCTCCCTATCCCACAATGCGCCAGCACCATTACACAGCTGAGCCAGGAGTGCCTGCTCCTAGCTAGAGGCAGCATCACGCCATCTACCCCCCTTTCTGCTCTGCTTTGAGGACAGTCTCCTGAGACGGCCTTTTACTCCCCTTTCAGCAGGTTTTCAAGGGAGAGAGTTAATGGGCTCTGGTGCCTTCCAGCCAAGACCACCAAGCTCCAGGCAGGTGTAACTAAGGGTATGTTGATGCTGCAATGAAAACCCCCGGCCGGCCTGTGCCAGCTGACTCAGGCTAAGGGGCTGTTTAATTGCAGCGTAGATGTTCAGGCTCGGGCTGGAGCCCTGGCTCTAGGACCCTGCAAGGTGAGAGGGACCCAGAGCTGAGGCTGCAGCCCAAGCCCAAATATCTACACCGCAGTTAACAAGCACTTAGACCGAGCCCTCTGAGCTCAAGTCAGCTGGCACAGCCAGCCACGCGTGTCTAATCACAGTGCCGACATACCCGCCGCGGCCATGCCGCTAACTGCAGCTAGGTGGTCTGTGCAGAAGGAGCCACTGCACCACGAGGGGGATCAATGGGTGCCTTGTGTCAGTCTGACAGAGAGGCCAAGGGCTGAACGCAGGGGTCTCTCCATGGCATGGCTAAGGCACGTCAGAGGTCCCAGTTTGCTCTCCTGCCGCCTGGTTCCCAGGCTCTCCAGTCAGACCTTTCCCCACAGGGTGCTGCTGTCAAACCCTCTCACTTCTCACGCTGAACTACAGAGGTGATTAGGGTGAGTCACTGAGCCTCTAGTCAGGACGCGGGTTGCCAGTTACTCCCACCAACCGCCTCTGGCAGGGGCTGGGCTTTGCCACTGCAGAGCTCATAACCAGAAACAGTGCTCATATCTGGCAAAGAAACTTACTGATTCCCCACCCCTGCTCTCTAGAACAGGAGCCCTGGCCCATTCCTGCCTTCTGGCATCCAGCACACAACAGTGGAGAGGGCACAGACCCCACACAATGAAGCCAGCCAATACTTGGCATACCGGATCGAAGAGAGCTAGAAGCCTTAATTAGGGTCCATCGGCACCATCCTGTACACTGTCATTAACTGGCTAATGTGTATGCATAATGCTACCATCTTCTGGATGGAATCAGACCTACTCAGCTGTGTGTCATAAGCCCGATATTTCTAAAAGCTAATGGGGACTCCCTTTTAACTCAAACAACAGAGGTCTATGCTTTTGGAGCAGGAGAATCAGTGTTTTTTCTATCCCTGATGTCATCATGAAGTTCCTACCGGTCCAGCATAATGGGAATTGGGAAGCCACAAACGTGTCACAATAGCAAATCCCCACAATACATATTGAGATAAGAGGAGCACGATTCATTTGCGATTTGCTTCAGGAAAATCAGCACAGGCCCCTGCTACTGCTCAATGGCCTCAAGACAGAGTATGTGGCATTTCAGAAAGGGAAAGCACAGGGGAGTGCTATGAACTGGGACACCAGGCCAGGGCTTCAGAGCAGCTGGCCAGTCAAAGCCAAGTCATGTGACACTTCCCCTTGCAAGTAGGATGGCACAGTGCGCAGATTCTGCCCATCCAAGCATGGCATTGGTCAAGTTGCCAGGAGCCCAAGGGCTGCCCCAAATTTGTGTAAAATGGAGAAAGCTGCATCCGCCTTCCATCTTATACCTAGAGGTGCAGCCCACAGCGACTACAGATCCCAGCATGCAGTGCTCCCTTTCAATCTAACCAGCCATGCTGCATGGCTGGCTGGGACCAGTAGTCTCTTCAGGCCGCACTTCCACGGACAGCGCCAGACAGCAAAGACTTTTCATTTCCCAGACAGCAAGGACTTTTCATCTCCCAAGGCAATCTCTGTACGGATCACTCAAATAAAGAAAACTTATTTTCAAAACTTTCTGTGGTGCTCGCCCACCTGCCACACTCACCTCCGTCATTCCTCATCCTACCCAGTTCCCACACCCCTTGCTGCCAGCCAGCCAGCCTGCCCCTTGCCTGAAGGGAGAGAACCCAAGTACAAGGGGCAGGGCAGTGTCCTTGTGCAGAGCCCAGCTACTGATCATTCCAGCCTTCCCTCACCCTGCCCCCCAAACCACATCTACTCTATGTGACCTCCAGCTCCCTAGAGACCCCCTACAGCCCCAGCCCCCTATACACCATTCCATAACCCTGTGCAGAGGCATCTATCCATCATCCCACAGCCCCTAGAGAGAGAGCAATCACCCCTATATACAGCCCCCATATATATATTACACCCCCATATGGAGGCCCCAAACTTCAATCCCCTATATACAGCCCCCTATATATACACATTATCCCCTATATGCAGGCTCCAATCCCCTAGAGTAACCCCCTATATACAGCCTCCCATACATACATTAACCCTTATATGCAGGCCCCAACCCCCTATAGAGTAACTCCCATATACACATTACACCCTCTATGCAGGCCACAGCCCCAAGAGAGTAACCCCCATATACGGCCCCCCTATATACCTCACCCCCATCCCTACAGCCCGAGGAAACCCCCCTAACCCCACATACCATGGAGGGTGCCCACCCCCTCCGAGGCCCTGGGGGGTGGGTCGGACCCTACCTCCTGCAGGACGCCATAGCAACAACTCCCGCACCAGAAGCCGCCATCTTTGTTTCTGTCCCCGCTGCCCGGCTACGAGTTACTTCGGTCGGCTCATGGCGCATGTGCTGCCATCTGCAGCCTTCTCCTTCTAGGCCCAGTTTGCGCGTGCGTCACCGTCCTGCTTTAGTGACACATCCCCGTCGCCATGGAGGCAGAGATGCGTCCCCCCCCCTTAAAGAGACAGTAGCACCAACAGGGAAAGTTACTGTAGGATCGCCGAGGCTCCGGCTGCTGCTGTTCAAGGGGACTTTGGCACCCGATTATCTGTGCTGGGGGGCACGGGACATACCACACCCACTGGGGGGACGCCTGGGCTGGGGGGCACGGGATATACCACACCCACTGGGGGGACGCCTGGGCTGGGGGGCAGGGTAGGGGACATAGCACATCCCCTGGTGGGAACCCCTGTTCTTGGGGGTAGGGGACACAGCACGGTGCTAACCCTAACCATGTCCCCTGGGGACCCCTGTGCTGGGGTACTGGACACACCACATCCTGTGGGGACCCCTGTGCTGGGAGGTACGGGACACACCACATCTATGCTACCAGGGTTGGGAGATGCAGCACTAGATGTGTAAGTAAAAGGGTTAAGCCAGCCTGCCCACTGGGGACATGTCTCTTAGCATACCTATAGGGTACATTGGCATGTCCCGTACCCCCTCCCAAATGCAGGGGTCCCCAGGGATATGGTGGGGAAATACTACACTAAACGTGTGCGTGGCTGAGATCCGCTCATGGCTGAAAAAGAGTTGGCTGAAGCTGAATTCAAGGAGGACAGAGGTGGTGCTGGTGCAGAGGACAGTATTTTGCCGAGTTTGCAGCCATGGTGCAGTCTCCTTTGACTGAAGGGTCACATCTGCAATTGGCTAATTCCATGTGTCATTTTAGGAGTACTCTTGGGTTCCTTGCTGATGCTGAGCCCTCACCTAGCAACTGCCCAAGTAACACTTTCCACCATCTCTGGTTGGCTGGGACACTCTGTCCCACCTTGGCAGATGATGACCTGACCTAAATTATTCAGGTCTTCGTCACCTCTCAGCTGTATGGCAGACATGTGATAGGCTGGGCATGAAGGCTTTGGCACTCAGGAAACTCCAACTGGTACAGAACATTGCAGCCACGTCTCTTCAGCAGCACAGGCTGCCACAAGCACATCAGATCCATCCTCTGCTCCCTATGCCGGCTGCCACAGAATAACAGACCCAGTTCGAGGTTGCGGTCTTTTATCTTCAAAGCGCTCCATGCTCTGGACCCAGGATACTTAAAGATTGTTAAGAGCTCCAGGACGAAGACCATGGTTAACAGCTTCACTCCTCTGGCTCAGTGGAACTCTCAACTATAAGAGTAAAGCCTGTCTAGGCGGGAGACAGAACTTTCTCCTGGGCTGGCCTGAGACTGTGAATTAATTACCCCGAGAACTAAGAACCGTCACAAACCATGTCACTTTCCACTCCAAGTGCGAGGCATATTTCTGTGCCCCGCCTTCTCTAACAGAAACACATGGCAACAGGTATAAATGGTAATAATAGTAACCATAAAATAACATTTAAAATGAAGCCTATGAAAACAAGACTCCTCTGCGCATGCTTCTCCTTCTGGACAGAGAAGGAAAGACCAAGCAACAGTCACACATGTCGGTTACACGTTACAGTGCAAACTTCTGATGCTGATCAATGCTGTTTGATATTTCTGTGTGTTATAATTCTGAAGAGCTCATGCTGCTGCCCCCTCCCCATCAATATCCCTTTGTACCACACTGAAACAGCAGCATATGGGGACTGTGAAATTGGCGAAAAGCCTTTCCCCTGTTCCACAAACACTGCCCTGCAGACAGTTATCCCCATTATTGTGAGTTTTTAACACTATCAGCACTTTCTGTAACAAGGAGGAGGGGGTGTGCTGTGGGAAGGGGGTGTATTGCAGGGGAGGAGGTGATCCATAATGCAGCCATTCAGAATGGATGTAATGCTTTTTCTCTGTTTTATACACACAACTTCAGTGGCTGGAAGCTGAAGCTAGACAAATTCAGATGGAAATAAGCCGTACATTTTTAACAGTGTGAGCAATTAACCATTGGAACAGCGTACCAAGATTTGTAGTGGATTCTCCATCACTGGCCATTTTTAAATGAAGATTGTTTTTTAAAAAAAAACAAAACATGTGCTCTAGTTCAAAATATGTTATTTTGGGGCAGGTCTCTGTCCTGTGTTATCCAGAAGGGCAGACTAGATGATCATCGTGGTCCCTGCTGGTCTTGGAATCTATAAATCCATGAAAACGGGTCTGTATGTTACCATGGAGAACTCCTGCTTGGTGATCCCAGACACAGCTGAAGATGCCAGAGAAAAACCAACTGCTTCTTCAAGGAACTTTTCTTAGGAGTTTGTGCTAGTTAAATAAACTGACAATTTGCCATTGTCTTTCCCATTTGTTAGTTTGCAGCCAATCAGGTTCCCGTATTTCCCGTATGTTTGTGTGCATGATGTAGCTTTGCAATAAAACACTGGCTGGTTTGAATGTATCTATGCTTCAAGTGGTTTATCTGTGTAATAGGATCCATGTTGAGGGAAGTTCTCTGGCCTGTGTTCTGCTGGTGCTGGAGGTCAGGCTAGATGATCACAATGGTCCCTTCTGGTCTTAAACCAAGAATCTCAATTACTTTGAATATCTGTTTAGCTGATTTAGGAAGGGAGAGGAATGGGGTACAGCAGTGGCTCTTAACCTTTCCAGACTACTGTACCCCTTTCAGGAGTCTGATTTGTCTTGCAACAAGTTTCACCTGACTTAAAAACTACTTGCTTACAAAATCAGACATAAAATACAAGTGTCACAACCACACTAGTACTGACAAATTGCCAACTTTCTCACTTCTACCATATAATTATAAATCAATTGGAATATAAACCTTGTACTTACATTTCAGTGTATAGTATACAGAGCAGTATAAACAAGTCATTGTCTGTATGAAATGAAATGTTGCCTGTTGTAAAACTAGGCAAATATCTAGATAAGTTGATGTACCCCCGGAAGACCTCTGCATATCCCGGGTTGAGAACCACTGGGGTATGGGTTGGTGGCATGTGTGTGTGTTTATGGCTTTAAAAGTAAGCTAACTAGTGTCATGTGAAAACCTGGACATTTTCCCCAATTCCCTCCCCCTTAAGGACAGGGTGAGCACCTGCATACATGTAGTGATGTTTATTTTGCACCAGTACAAATAACATGATTTTAATAACATTATCCTGTTTGCGTGGCTTTTAACTGTAACAATTTAAAATGTAGCTGTATTACAAGTGCTTTCTCCATCAATGGGTATAAGGGGTTAATCAGAACATAAAAAAGCATATATACGTTGACAATACATGTGCTTTCTTTTTGGCTTTAAAATCAGGTATAAAGCACTGGTCTGATGTGAGAAAATTGATACAAAAGTCCTTTCAGGATCCACATGCCCCAAGTTCCTGTGGCCAAAGGGCTAGAAACATTATCCTGCTGTGTCTGAAGTGAACTAAAGACGGGCACCTGTTTGGAATGTTTGTGGCTGCACCCAACACATGCATGTTAACACTCTGACTGAAAAACATAAACCATCTACAGAGGGAGAATACAAGAACCAAAAGAAATGGAGTGATCTACTGCCTGTATTAGATGAGCAGTTGACCTGTTTGAGGAAAGATGGGGAAAATGGGATGATCTGATTTAAAAAATTGATTGACAGAACTTTTACAAATCCCTGAGTATCTACTTGAACACACAACTACAGCACCTCTGTGGTGCCATATTCCCATTTGTTGTATTGGTTTCCCCTTTTAATACTTGAGGATGCCAACACTTCGGTTTATCTTTCAATACAAAGCCTACCCTTTGCTTTCTAAGAAAAAATGTGTAATAAAAATATAACACTTATCTCACAGATTATTAAAAATCCCTTTTACAACATCTCAGGGCGGCCTTTTACTTTCTTTTCAAATATTCATGTGGCGAAACATACTGGGGAGGTTTTGGTAACGCCTAGATCTACCCCTGTGCCTTTTTCCTTTATTGGGCTCTTTGCAAGTATTTTAAGGCTCCCCACTCTTTTTTTTTTTTTTTTTACATTGGAGCTTTTCTCCCTGTTTTCTCTGCAGTTCTTTATCACTTCTAGGGATAGTGCATCACTCCTGGGGGTAGGGTGCTGGGCCATGCCCCAAATGCCTCTCTAGGTAGGGAGGGTAGACTCTAGAGCAGGGATTCTCAAACTTCATTGCACCGTGACCCCCTTCCGACAACAAAAATTACTATACTACCTCTGGAGGGGAGACCGAAGCCTGAACACACACCGGAGCCTCACCGCCCTAGATGGCAGAAGGGCCGAAGCCCAAGGACTTCAGCCCCACACAAGGGGCCTGTAACCTGAGTCCCACCGCCCAGGGCGAAAGCCCTCAGGCTTCAGCCCCAAGCGGTGAGGCTCAGGCTTCAGCTCCGGGCCCCAGCAAGTCTAACACCAGCCCTGGCAACCCCATTAAAATGGAGGCACGACCCCCAGTTTGAGAACTGCTGCCCTAGAGGACCGGATCAGGCCCGTCTCCAGTTATTCATGAGGGAAAGCGCACTGGAGAGATTTGTTACCATTTACAAACAGGCATTTCTCCCCATAATGTTTATTTGCACATCATTTAAAACACATTTCTCTCTCTCTCTCTCTCCATTTTCACTTTCTTACCTTTCCCCGCCCCGTGTTTCTTTCCCCTCCCTGGGGCTGGTGCTACTTACCGGCCACTGGTTTTGCAGTCCTGGGCCTCACACTACCTGTAATCACCTCCCTCCCTAGGCGAAGTGAGCCGCCCACTCAGGGCACACAGGGTTAGGTCAGGCCCCAGAAGGGAAAGAGTGAGGTTGTAACATCGCAGTCGGGATGTCGTCATTTCCGGTGACATCAGTCCAGTGACATCATTACTCCAAAGACGTCATCACCCCCCTGATCTCTCTCGCTCAGTCTCGTCTCACCCGTCAGCCTCCTTTTGACAGAGGCTAGAGGCATTAGTGATGTTTGCAAAGGAGCTGATGGCCTGCTCCGCACACAGCATTTGTGCTGGTACGGCACCTCAGGCGGTGTGGTGCTGCTGTAACCCACGCACCTTCCGGGTGTGCTGTTCTGTCCTATCTAGTGGCACCGAGACCCCTTAGAGAGAGAGACAAAGAGAGTCTGCTCTACAGCCTTAGCTAACAGCCAGGATTATTTATTAGGGGTATTACAGTAACTCCTAGGAGCCCCAGCCTGTGCCAGGCACTGGGTATTATTGTTAGGTAGATAAATTAAACAGTCACCAGGAGCAGATGGTATCACCCAAGAGTGCTGAAGGAACTTAGATATGAAATTGCAGAACTGCTAACCGTGATAGTAACTATCACTTAACTCAGCCTCTGAAGCAGATGACTGGAGGATAACTAATGTGATTCCGATTTTTAAAAAGGCTCCAGAGGAGATCCTGGCAATCACAAGCCTGTAAGCTTAACTTCAGTACCAGGCAAACTGGTTGAAACTATAGAAAGAACAGAATTATCAGACACACACGGGAACACAATATGTTGGGGAAGAGTCAACACGGCTTTTGTAAAGGACAATCGTGCCTCACCAATCTCACCAACGAGCAGGGAGATAAGGGGGATCCAGTGGATACAGTGTACTTGGATTTTCAGAAAGCCTTTGATAAGGTCCTTCACTCTCTCACAGATCTTGGGAGACAGGCCCGTCCTCGCTTACAGACAGCCCCCCAACCTGAAGCAAATACTCGCCAGCAACTACACACCACACAACAAAAACATTAACTCAGGAACCTATCCTTGCAACAAAGCCCGATGCCAACTTTGTTCACATATCTATTCAATGGACACCATCATAGGACCTAATCACATCAGCCACACCATCAGGGGCTCGTTCACCTATGCATCTACCAATGTGATATATGCCATCATGTGCCAGCAATGCCCCTCTGCCATGTACATTGGCCAAATCGGAGAGTCTCTACGCAAAAGAATAAATGGACACAAATCAGATGTCAAGAATTATAAAATTCAAAAACCAGTTGGAGAACAGTTCAACCTCCCTGGTCACTCAATTACAAACCTAAAAGTCGCAATTCTCCAACGAGAAACTGCAGAACTGGAATTAATTTGCGGACACCATTAAATTAGGCTTGAATAAGGACTGGGAGTGGATGGGTCATTACACAAAGTAAAAACTATTTCCCCATGCTAATTTTCCCCCTACTCACACCTTCTTGTCAATTGTTGGAAATGGGCCATCCTGATTGTCACTACAAGTTTTTTTCTCCTGCTGATAATAGCCCACCTTAATTGATTAGTCTCGTTACAGTTGGTATGGCAACACCCATTTTTTCATGGGGGGGGGTGTGTGTGGTGTGTGTCTTCCTACTGTATTTTCCACTGCATGCATCTGATGAAGTGGGCTTTAGCCCATGAAAGCTTATGCCCAAATAAATGTGTTAGTCTCTTAGATGCCACAAGTACTCTACGTTCTTATTATTTATTAGGTGTATTACAGTAGCACCTAGGACCCTCAGCCATGGACCTCTCCCTCCCCCACTCCCCATGCTAGGTGCTGCGCAAACCATTGATCTAGCCCCAGCTGACACCCTCTTGTGCGATTCTGTGCAGGTAGAAGCTAGGTGGACGAGTGACAAGAAGTGAGCCGCCTACTGAAGTTACTGAGGGCTCCAGGGGCCATATCTCAGCCCCTGC
Organism: Mauremys mutica; assembly: GCF_020497125.1. Classification (NCBI taxonomy): domain Eukaryota; kingdom Metazoa; phylum Chordata; order Testudines; family Geoemydidae; genus Mauremys; species Mauremys mutica. The sequence goes on along the minus strand of NC_059088.1, from coordinate 19,808,772 downwards.
ATGGGAGAAGCCCTGGGCAGCACAGCAGGGGAGGGGGATCTCTTACACCCAGGGGGCCAGCTTAGGGAGTCCTTTAGGAGAACTGGACGGAGCCTCACTCGCAGGGGCCAGCCCCCCACTCACTGGTATGGTGAATTGGAAACCGGTTCAGTTACAAGCCGTCTCTTTAAGCAGGAGGGACCAGGAAGCATCAGGATGTTGCAGTTGGTGCAGTGGCAGCAGGGACTCAGCGGAGGTGGCTAGAGCACAGCTACCTGAGCAGGACACAACCCCTGGCAAGAGCCCCCAGGCACGGCAGCAGCCAGGCAGGCCTTAGTCAGGCTACAGTTTTTATTGGGGGATTTTTGGAGGGAGATTGGGCAGCTCCCCCCTACAGGAACTGGGCAGGGGTTACATGGAATTGGAGCGGACAGGAATCGTGAGTCCCCAGCACAGTGGGTCCACTGCCCCACACTGAGGGCAGGGCTGCGGGGCCAGTTGGCTGCTGTGTTTGCGTGGAAGGACACGGTCTGACGCCGGAGCATCTGGAGCCACCATGCCGGCCTCTGACAGCCTGGACCCCTCACTTCTCCTTGTGCTCGATGAGCCCCTTGGCGATCAGGTCCGGGATCTCCACTGCCAGCCACGGGCCCAGCTGCAAGGCAAAGAGCACAGGGGGCTGTGAGCACGGCTCAGACACAGACTCCCCCAACCCCCCACTGATGGAAACGCACCCCCAGGGCCATGAGATGGGCCAGCCCGAACTTGGGCACGTTCCTGGCCCACAGGGGCTTGAAGTGGTCAGTCAGGCAGATCTTCCCTCCCCTGCAAGAGACAAAACAGACGTGAGGGAGAAGCCCCGGCCACAGGAGACACTGAGGGAAGACAGAGCCCAGCCTCATGGGACCACGGGAGATGCGGAGGCACTGCCATAGGGGTGTCAAGCCCAATCAGCCCCAGAACGGAGCTGCAGCTCTCACAGGCCTGGCCCCATCCCAACCCAAGGCAGCTTCCTCTGCCTCACCAGGACGCCTGGGGATCAACTCAGACATGGCATCTCCTCCACTTCCTGTCCTGCATCAAGGGGCCGCTTTCCTGTGCTTTGAGCAACAGCTGCCATGTTCCACCCCAGAGGCGGCTGCATTTACCAACAGCTGAGACTCCTCCCACGGCCTATACACATTAGCGGGATGGAAGAAGCGATATAAAGACAGACCCAACCAAAGCCTGGGATCTGAGTCAGGAGCTCTGGTCCCTAGGGCCTGCAGAGAGCGGAGGTGGGAGCGCGCCAGGGCTGCCTGACCTGTACATCTTGGCCGTTTTCCCATCCAGCTCTGGAATGGCGATTTCGGGGGCGGTGGACGGGTACGTAACGGGAATCTGCAAAGAAACCCCCCAAAACCTGCTCAGTGGGCCCATGGCCACGCCAACCCCCTCTCACCCCATGAACAGGGAGCAGTATGCGTACCCCGAGTTCCAGCTGCTGCTCTCTCTGCTCAGCCACACAGCTGGGAGCACTGAGCCTAGGCCCCTTGTGAGCTCCCTACTGAGTTTACACCCCAGATGCTGAAGTGGAAGCTTGTGGGTAGGCGGGGGGGTACCCTAGTTTAGGAGGGGCAGGGCCCCATTGAGGCAGAGCCCTTTGCTAGCCCCAAGTTACACAAAGTTCCCCGACACGATCCCATTGAAAGCGCTGTGTAAAGGGCTCCCTGCTCTCAGCTCCCGGCTCGCTCAGTGGCTGGGCTGCCCTAGCCAAGTCCCACAGGACTCCTTCCTGCTCGCTCTCACCCTGCAGGGCGGGCGATTCTCTGTCCCTTCCCGGTTAACATCCTCAGTGTGTTCCCTTCCTCAGCCCCTGGCTCCTGCGGCCCCGGGGAACAGCGATGCTGCGAACCTAGCCAGGGCCAGCTCCCACCTGCTCCCTCCAGCGCTGCAGGGAGTGGACGAGAAACCCCTCCCTTCCCCAGCCTTGGAGCAAAGCAGGCGGGCTCTCCTCCCTCAGACACCCCTGCCCCAGGGACACTCACGTCAAACTCGAGGGCAAACTCATACTTGAGCAGATCGTGGATGTACCAGCACTTCCCGAACCACCTGCAAGAGAGAGAGATGGGAAGGAGGGGGCAGGGAGAGACCCCAGGAGCTCCGTCTGTTCAGCTTAACAAAGAGGCGGATAAGGGGTGATGTGGGGAACAGAAATCTGACAAGTGAGGACTCTTCAGTGCAGCAAAGGTCTAACTAGACCCAATTGCTGGAAGCTGAAGTTTAACCGTTGGAACCAAGGTCGTGGGGGATTCTCCATCGCTGGCCAGGTCTGACTCAAGATGGGACATTTTGCTAAAAGCTCTGCTCTGGCTGCTGCAGCCTGGACCCGTTCTCCATGGCACTCAGTTGATCCAGGCTCCATCCCATCAAACTAATGAGTCCCTTTGTGTGTGGGCACATGGGGCACCGCACACCCAACAGAGTGATGCTGCAGGCCAAGGCCTCTCTGACATTGACAAAGCCTGGGACGTGGCAGCACCACATGCAGCAGACAGGCAAGCGGGGGTCCATTCACAGCCCCGGGCTTGGTGGCTGGTAGTGAGAGCACAGGGGCAGGCGTCTCTCTGCAGTGTCACTAACAGCTGGGCCCAAGCTGAGCCCCTCTATGAGAATGGCAATAGGGGATCGATGCCTATCCTAGCCCCAGAGGAGGCATGGGTGGAAGGCGGGTGCAGCACGGGGAGCACTATGAAGCCATTAGCTCACCTGGCAATAGGTCACAACTCCAAGAGGACCAGCCGGACAAGCTACGACTGGCAGCCTATGGACACGGGGGGCACCCAGCTACACTGTACTCCCTCCTGCTGGGCAGTACCAACTCCAACTGCTCGACACCACTGGATCACACCGGGTGCCCCAACACTCTTGCAGTGAATGCAGCCAAATGGAGACTACAGCTCCCAGCATGCAGTGCTCCATCTTGACCCATGCAGTCAAGCCACATTGCCTGCAGGTCCCTAGCTTCCATCTGCCTGCTACTGAAAAGGGCAGCTGCAGTCTGCTCCCTCGTATACACATTGGGGGTGGCCCCTGAGCTCCTGGTGAGGTACCACACAGCCCAGGGAGGGGTGGCATTTCAGTGTCTCCTGCCACAGGAAGCACAGTGCAGACTGGATCACTAATCACCTTGCATGGGAACATGTCCATATTTATTATGCAGGGATGAGAAATGGCCTCCAGGGACCAAGGGGGCTGAGATTATTATACTTTATTCCACCAAGAGATAGATTAGGGCACAACCTGGGGGACCTGCAAAGGGAAAAAGGGTTTGAGGCCTTCCCTGCTCCTTGTGGATGGATGGAGAGGTGGGAGACGGGCAGGGTTCTGCACGCTTTGCACAGTAGACGTTCAGTTCCCCACAACCCCAGAGGGGTCTCTGGCCAACCAGAGAGCTAGCAGGATTAGGATAGGAAGGATGTGACACAGATGTGAGAAAGGACTGTTCAGAATTCCCTTTCTTGCTCATGCCTCTAACTCCAGCAGCTATCGGAAGGCAAGACCTGTTTGCCAGAGACTCAGCCTTCTGCTCCTTTTTCAGTGAAGGGCCACAACAGCTCCCAGTGCAGACGCAAGGGCTCCCACAGGACTGGGACTTGGTATGCTCACAATTCCTCAAAGCCTAGAGAGCGGGCTATCGCAGAGGAAGCCCATCAGAGAGACAGGAGGGCCTGGAGCCATGGCAGCCACAAACATGCCTACCTCGTCCCTTCCTTGTTGGACTCCAACCTGAACCAGTCATTGTCAGCGTTCTTGTTGTTTTCCACATACTGGGAAGGGAAAAACAAAGGCAGTGAGTGGGTACAGGCAACCCCACAAAATCAGAACCCCCATACCATGCAGTTTGTGTCTAGCCTCCCAATCCATCAGAAGCTTGCAGAGAAACCAAAATTCCTGTTCCCAAAATCTACGTAGGTAATGGAGATCTCTCTGGACATGTTTACAGTGTAGGGATGTTCCTCACAAGGCAGAAAGATCTATTACTGCTCTGGTGAACACCAGCTATAAAAGCCCTACAACCAGCAACACAAGACTGGCACTAGCATCGCACAGAGCCACCAAAAGCAGATGCTGTCAAGCCCTGAGGTACTGGGCATGGGGCAGACGGCAGGATTCCTGGGTCCGGTTGCTGCCCATGGGATGCCCTTAGTACAGAGGCCTGGCAGGCACCACAGGGGGAGAATGTTGCTGGTTTCCAGGTGACCTGTCCTTTAGGCTTCACTAAATGGAGAGTTTAAGGAAAGGTAGGTGCCATGGGGCACCCCAATGTCCCTCCAGGGGACCTGCTTCACTCTGGGCCTGGGAGCCAGCTATACTCCCCCCACAGATCCCTGCACTGTGGGGCCCCTGCAGCCCCAGATACCTTAGGAGCAGGGCAGTCTGCACCCCCTGGAGCACAGGGAACCCCACTGGGGCCTGGCTAATGCTCCAGAGACCCAGGTCCGCTGCAGAGATGCGGGGAAGGGGCAGACCCAGGGGGAGGAGAAGGGGCAGCCCATGTCCCCTGTAGAGAGATGGGGGAGCACATTTGAGTGTGACTCTCTCTGGCCACCGTCTGGGAAGGGCCACGCCAGTACGAGAGGGGCGCGTGCTCCCCACAGTGAGACTTCCCAGTCCGGACACCGGGTGGCCCCAGGGCAAAGGGCGGCCTGACCCCGGTAGCAGAGCGCTGACAGGAAGCGGTTTCCGCCCGGCCCCTTTGCCGGTGACACCCTTCCCGGAAGCGGAAGAGCCTAACCTTGATGAGCGCCTGGTATTCCTCCTTCAACCGCTGCACCCACAGCTCCCGGTCCCGGGGTCCTGCGTTCGTCTTCAGCAGCGGCAACTCCGCCACCACCCGCCGGGTCGCCTCGTCCGCCATCTTTACTGGGGGGAGAAGGACCGGAAGTGGTGTCACAGCAAGGCTCGGGCTGGGCAGAGGGGCCATGTTTCCGGAGGGCACCGGAAATGGCCGCGCGCATTGGCAGGGCAGCGCTGCCATGTTTGTTGATGGCAGGGATGGCCTGGGGGGCGGGGCTGAGGAAGCCGGGATCCAGCCGCGCCTCGCGCCCCGCCCCTGCCACTCCCCCTCAGTGCCCAGCCCAGGCGGTAACTTGCCATTGCCAGGAATCTCCCCGCTGCCCCGATCCCCATATGCTGGGCTCCGCAGCCCCCTCCCCGCTGCCCCGATCCCCCCATATGCTGGGCTCCGCAGCCCCCTCCCCGCTGCCCCGATCCCCCCATATGCTGGGCTCCGCAGCCCCCTCCCCGCTGCCCCGATCCCCCATATGCTGGGCTCCGCAGCCCCCTCCCCGCTGCCCCGATCCCCCATATGCTGGGCTCCGCAGCCCCCTCCCCGCTGCCCCGATCCCGCATATGCTGGGCTCCGCAGGAACATGCCCAGGAACATGCCCAGACAGGCATATTTCCCGTGATCACCATCCAGGGACAACTGAAGGTCCCTAGAAGTGTGTGTGGGGGGACTCCCACAGGTGCCCAAACTGTGGTCCCACCCCCACAGCACCCCTTCCCCTGAGGCCCCTTCCCTGAGCCCCTGCCCTTGCACCACCCATTCCCCCTGAGGCCCCACCCTCTGCTTGCTCCTCTCTCCCCTCTCCCTCCCATCACTCGCCCTTACAACCCGTAAAAAGCGGGAGGGCATAGCCATGTCCTCCTGGCCCCTCTGTTCCGGTGCCTAGCGCCATCTTCGCAGTATTCCACCGAAGGGGGCTGTGATCATGAGTGGTCTCTGCTGATCGCTAGGAACTCGCTGGGTGCCATGGTTATTGCGGGTTGGATGTTCGGGATGTCAGAGTTCTGTAGCATGCAGGATATTGTGTCCAAAGCTGCTGGAGGGGAAGCAGGGGGCTGGGGCAGGGTGGTTCTCAGAGCTCACCAGGAGAAAACAGCTTTCACCCCAGCCCCGCCCAGTATTTATAGTCTAGACAAGGTGCGGGCTTGGGCCGATACAAAACACAGAATTGCCCAAGCAGCTGTTGTACAGTGGGGAGCATCGGGGTGAGCTGAAGTCAACAAAACGTCCTAGTTATGACAAGAGACAAAAGGGCTGAGACTATATAAAAGGGAAAAGAAAGGCACAAGAGGGGATCCCTTATGGGGGCAACCCTCTGCCGGGGGGGTGTCTCTTGAAAAGTGGATCCCAGCTCTCTTGACTAGACAGGTCTGTATGGACTGACCAGAAATCGAGGGGCTGGGTGCGATGAAGTGAGGGCGTACAGACAGGTTGGAGGGACCAGTGCCTGGGGACAGAGCAAAACACTGGGGTAACTATTGCCAGAGATTTAGCCACACGTTCTCTCTGCTCTGCCCCAAGGACTCGCTCAGGGAGCCGAAGGGCTGCGGGGTGCAAATTGCCAGCCTGAGGAGGGAAGAGCTGGGCTTGCAGAGCCTGGAGTGGGGCACTCGTGGTGCCAGCACTTGGTAGTTTGGGGCAAACTTTCCTTGGTGGGCAGAGACAAGGCTCCCTGGTGCTAAAAACAGCCAGTAGCCATTCACCATGTCACCCCGAAAGGATCACAGTGATGAGTGGGGAAATCTGTACAATTTTTAAATTCTGGGTGACACGATTACGTTGTTGCTATGAACATTGCTGTATTGTGGAATGTCCTGCTGTCAATGTGTGTTCACCATGGGCTGGCAGGACCTAGCCCATACCTCCGAAACTAGGGACAATGGAGATGAATGACTGTGCTTTGACTGGACAGTGGATAGGCTAGAAAGAGTAACCGCATCCTAAGGCAACCAGTTCCCTCTAACTTCCTTCAGCAGGGAGCCGAGGGTTTGCAGAGTGGAAAGGTCCCAGCAGAAGACCAAGGACACCTAGGTGGTGATGTTAGCCTGTAAAAAAGGATTCATAGAAGAAGGAAGCAGCTGGGCTCTGTGTTTCAGAACCCAAGCTGTGCACTGCAGCAGAAGGTCCCTGGATGCCCCAGAGGACTCTGCCCCCAGCCCAAAGAATGCTCTGGAGTGCTGTGGAAACAGAGGCAGGAAAATGCATGGAGGGTTTGTTCTTTTTGTCTAGATCTGTGTATTTCTCATGTGATTAAGTACAGAGCAATGGGGTGAGAATCCAGTGCAAAGTGTGTGCGTGTTACACCAGTCACATGCCCCTCGAAGAGGTTACCCAACAGGCTCATACCTTCAGGTGGAGTTCTGGGAGAAGGTGTTGTGTCACCGAAGCACCCCTGTATTCACACCCTACACACTATTGTCATCATCTTTACACAGAATATGCCTTGTGAGGTGTCATTTGAAAGCTAATAACACATTGATCATCAGTGTTCTTGCATGATGTATGTACATGGTGGGTTGTAAGAGTTATGGATATATGCTAGAATTATGACTAAAGTGTGTTTAAACCAGGCATGTCCGGAGGAGCTGGTAACCAGGGCTGCAGTAGACAAAGGAATGTGTTATCCCCACCTGGGAGTTATTTCCTAAGTACTTTGAAAGACAAGGAGAATGTGTTCACATATCATGTAAACAGACCCTTCCAGCTAACAAGGGGTGGGGGCAAACCTGACTGTCTATACAAAGATGTTGTATTGTAGAAGTGTATAGCATGAGGTCTTTTCTGAAAGCCAGTGACACGCTGGTGATTACTATCATTGTGAAATATCTGTAGTAAACACCATAGGAGGAAATGCGGATACTTCATAATATTATGTTTTCATGCCTGTGAGCAAATGGGGAGACAGGAGGGAATGTCACAGCTATTTACTTGTCTCCTGTGTTAATTAAGCATGGTGGACTCAAAGCAATGGAAGCCCCGTTCCCATACAGGGGGATGGGGAGCCCACATGAGGTCAGCCTGCATCGTGAAACAAGCTCATTGAACTTAGGAAGATATAAGCAAGGACGGAAGCCGTCTTTGGCATCCATCATTAGACCGAGACAAACGAGGAGCTCCTACACGCTGAGAAAGAGGGGTCCTTCAACCAAGGGGCGTATTTAAGGTCTCTGGGATCTTAATATTGGTGAGAAACCACCTGGACCCAAGCCTGTATCTTGCTAGATTAAGTTTTAGACTCTTAGATGCTTTTTCATTGTTATTTGCTTGTAACTCCTTATAACTTTACTCCTTTAATTTGGCATCACTTAACCTGGGTCCTGTTGTTCATATATTTATATCATATACCCTTGCTGGGTGTACGCAAAGCTAGTGGAAGCCCAGAGTGGGGCTATGGACTGGCTGCTGGGGTCAGAGCGGCTGACCTGGGACTGTCCAGCACACAGACCCTGGCTCAGGGTGTGACCTGCAGGCTGTTTGGCTGGTTGTGAGTGTCCCGGGTTGGGAGCTACAGCAGCAAAGCACTGTGAGGCACCCAAGGTTACACAGCAAGCGCTGACACAGCCCTGCACTGGTCTGGATTGCCCCCGAACCCCATCACAGGTGTGTTTAAGCAACAGGGGGTCATCTGAGGGGCCATCCCTGGGCTGGGCAGCGGCCATGTGGTTGCAGCTCTCAGGAGCGGGTGCTAGATAGATTTGTGCCCCAGGAGTGTGCCCTGAGACTGGGGCAATCCCTGGACTCTGTTCAGATGGGGGGGGGGGAGGACATACTGGGGATTCAGAGATTGGATCACCTCACAGTACACCGATAAGTGACCAAGAGGGGGGGTCAACTACAGCTGTGATGCAGGTGGGGGAACCTCTCCATTGTCCTCCATGGGGGGAGGGAAAGGGGGACCCTTCATTGTTCTCTGTGAAGGGAGGGAGACTCCATTGTTCTCCATGGGGACTGCTGAGGACTTTGGGCCTTTCAAACGTCCAGCCACTGGAGGGCAATATAACCACAGTGCTGAAGAGTTCAGTCCCCTCCAGCAGGGGGCAGTGACACGCACACACCGACACACATGCTGATCCAAACACACCAGGCGGTGCTGACTGGGAGCCTGAGGGACAAGGACCCTGCTCTGCCTGCATCGCACACCCCTTGCACACCCACCCCACTGGCCGCATGCTCACACGCTCTCCCTCTGCTCCGGGCTTTGCACCACGCGTCACGCTGTGCGTAGTCTCATCAGATTTATTGCTCCTGGGACCCCCTTCCCGCCCCCCGTCAGGTGATATCACCAGCTCTTTAGTGCCACAATCGGCCCACGAGTCTCCTCCTCTCGCTGCCATGGAAAGCGCCCAGCCCTGCTCGGCAGCTGCCCCAGGGCTGTTGGGAGCCGGCCACTCACTCACTGCTTCACAGCCTTCTTCCCGGTCTCCACCAGCTGGGTGATGAGGTCCATGAATTCGGTGTGCAGCTGCTTGGCGATAGGCGAAAGCTGCTCATGAGCCTGCTCCAGATAAGCCCTAGGGTGACAGACACCCGGTTCCTTAGAGACGGGCAGGACTTGGCTGGGGAGATGCAGCAGCCGGGGCCCTGCCTGCCTACTGGGCATGGGGACTGCACGCTATACCATGTGGGGAAACTGAGGCACAGAGCAGGCATGTGTCCTGCCCAGGCTCACACAGCACTCAGTGGCTCCTGGCCCCATGCTCAGCCTCAGACCATGCTGTGTGCAGCGGACTAGGCTGGAAATGATCCTCACTGCAGCCTGGGACTCTGCTACTGTGGCTTTTCTGTTCTTCCCACTCCACCCGCCCTGCCTTGCTACTACGGGTGCGGGTGGCATGTCAGAGGGCCTGGAGCAGGGGCGATCTGCTCTCCCAACACTGCAGCGTCGAAGTGCTGAGGCTCCCCAGCTGCTTGTGTGCACCCAGCAGACTCTGCCCGTTCTGCACTCCCCATTGCCCCTCTCCCTGCAGGTGCCCCCACACCCAGATGGCAGCACCCCCCCCTCCACACTCCCCACAGCAGCCCGTACTTTGCCTGGGTCTTTAGCTCCTCGGTCTTCGCCTTCTCCGGCAACTGCTTGCTCAAGTATTCAGACACCGTCTGGAAATACTGGGAGAAGACATCCGAGAGGCTTGGGGTTTCTGAGTTGCGCTTCACCACAGCACCTGGGTGGCCCGGAGAGCTGGGTTAGGCCCCTGCCTCATGCAAACTGAGGGGCTGGAGCGATCCATCAGCCCCAGGGAGTCCAGGAGGAGATCCGTTAGCCCCATGGGGCAGGGGGGAGTGAGGAGATCCCTCAGCCCCAGTGGGAAGGGCCCCAAAGATTGTGCCCAGTTCCCTGCGCTAACCCACTAGGCCACACCCCGTCCCAGAGCTGGGAATAGAACCCAGGAGTCCTGACTCGCTGCTACCCTCTAAACTAGCCCCTCCCTCCCTGAAGAGGCTGGCATTGGGTGGCGAGGGGGGTGAGATCGGGAGCGTACAGGGAAGAACCTCACCCACCAGTGAATTCGGCTCCTGCCGAGCATGCGGCATGGCCCACAGGGAGCTGCTGAGGGCTGGAGGTGCGGGGCCCATCCCACAATGATCCCGGGGCCAGCGCGGACGGACCGTGCCGAGGGTGGAGATCATAGCCCTGGCGAGGCTCTTACCTTCCAAGCTGCACACGCAGAGTAGCACCACGGCCAAGACCAACACCTTCATCGTGACAGGCGCTGCGCTCCGGGACCTGCAGGGCAGAGGGGGCTGGGAATCAGCAGGTGCCCCAGCCAGCCCCCTTGTCCCTGGCTCACCGGTCAGGCCCCCGGGGAGGGCCTGATTACGGAGAGGGGCAGATGGGGGCTAATTACCCCATTAACAAGGAGACCAGCCACAGGAGCCCAGGAAGGTTGTGTCGGGGGCGGGGGCAGGGAGGCGCACCCCCTTTAGGGAAGGGCCAGGAACGCTGGGTAACAGCACAGGTGCTCTGGAGTGCGAGGCGGAGGGGAGCGCGGGGCGTAACGGCTGGGTGGTGTCTGTAGGACAGAAGGGCTCTGAGCAGGCCGTGCACAGGAGAGCCCCCTAACGTGGGCAGCGCTGAGAGCTGTGGGGATCAGGCTGTCGATCTCTCCAGCGTGACAATGGCCCTCTGCCCTGGCACTCAGCTCGGCCAGGCCTTGGTGGGGGCTCTGCACAGCTGATCCCTGCCTCCCCATCCGCCTAGGCCGAGTCCCTGGGAGGCCACAGACAGCAGCACAGGCTGAGCGGGGAGACAAAGGCTCTTTCACCTTGGGACGGGGAGGAGGCAGAGGGTAGTTGTGGGCATGGCAAGGGCTGCCTGGTAGCCCAGCTTCGCTGGTGGCCAGGCAGTGAGACTCCTCCAGCAGTGGCTGCAGGGGACCCACCCAGGACTCCCCCCGGGGCACTGCACAGGGAGCCGGGGGAAGCTGAGGGCAAGCGGGCACTTATGCCAGCCAGCCTCGTCCAACCAGACCAGGTCCTGTCCACACCCCAGTGCCCACCCGTGCTCCTGAGGGACAGCATTTCCCACCTCTGCCAGGGGAGGGGCACTGGGCCGGAGCCTGGATGGTGTAAGTGGCCCTAACCCCACCGATGCTCCCAAGGGGGGTTGGACACGCTCCCGGGTCTCCCCGCCCCCCAAGGAGCATTTCCAGGGCAATTTCTGTTTATAAAATGAATCGCTAATTGCCCTCTCCCACTGCCAGGGCCGCCCAGACATGGGCCAGCGCGGCGCGAGGCCCAGGGGAGCCGAGCAGCCTCTGGGAGGGGGAGGCAAAGGGGCTGCGAGCCCCATGATCAGTGCCAGCGGCCCAGGGAGCAGCTCAGGGCTGGGGGGGCCCCATGGAAAGACACTAGGAAGAGGAAGGAAATAATTCAAGGGTCTGTGATGCTGAGAGCAGGGCTCATGGGGTCAGCTGCCCTGCCCAGCCATGTCCCTCCCTGGTCCCCTCTCCCTGCCCCACAGCCCCGCTGCCCCCTGCTTCCCCGCTCAGCTCGGCCCCAGCCCTGCATGTCCCCAGGCACCCCACTGTCCTGCTCAGCCCTGCTGTGCCATGTCCCTGGTCTCCCACGCTTCCACCCCATTTCTCAGCTCCCCACTGCCCCCATCTCTTCCCCCCCAGCCTAGGGTCCTTTGGGCCGGGCCCCCATGCATTTCCAGAGGGCAGGGAGGGCTCCAACAGGGGATTCTATGACCCTTGCTCCCCTGGGCCCCCCGGACAGGAGGGTGTGGGTTGCCTGGCTCCCCCTGCCTTAGAGTGGAGCCCCCGGCTCATTCTCTGCCCTGTAGCCTGGGGAGCCCTTGGCGGGTGAGGGTGATGGGCTCAGGGGATCGGAGAGGCCTAGAGAGGGGCATGTGCCTCACCTGGTGCCCCCTCGCCCCCCGGGACCAGCTCCAGGGTGGCTCTTGCTGTTGGGTGGCAGAAGTGGCACCAACCCCCCACCTAATCCAGTCCTGGGCAGAGGCTCTCTCACGCCCATGAGCCAGCCGGGCTCTGACGAGGCAGGCGGGGGGCAGCTCTCAACCACCCAGGGAGGGCGAATCGCAGGTAAAAAAGCCAATGTTAATTCAAAATCTCAACCAAGCTCATTGTTTCCCTGTAAGCCCGCCCCCGCCCCGCTCTGCTCTGCAGACAGACCTGCCGGGCTGCTCACCTGAGGCCTGGGCTAGAAACTGGTCAGGAACAGCGGGTGCCTTGGCTGGGGCTGCAGGCGCTTATATCCCCCGGCCTGCTGGGCCAGCCCGTGCTGCCCACTCATTGGTCCCCAGGCCGGGGGTTCACTGCTGTGCTGGGGCGGGGAATGTGCTGATGTCGTGCTGTACAATCACTCACTGACAAATCCCTGGTAAATAGGCCGGGGCTAAGGGTCGCGCGGTGGGGGGGTGCTGGCCATTGCACAGTGCATGGGGCCAGCAGGACAAACACCAGTGTCACCAGGCAGTGTCTGAGGCACTGGCTAGGGTCTGCTGGGCGCCATGGGCAGTACTGCTACGGGCACTGCAGCAGCACGCTCTGTCCCCTGCAAGGGGTAGTGGTGCCCGGGGCCAGCGGTCACTGTCCCGCTAAATCCCCGTCCCGCTAAATCCCCCCTTTAAGGAAACGTGTTTAGGGGAACAGCAGACAACCTGGGGAATGGGGCCAGGTGTTAATCAGGGAGCTGGTGAAAGCCTGGATGTGGGGTGACCCTAGGAGCAGGGAGCCCCTGGAAGCAGGGCTGGAGCCTGGCTGCGGGTGGGCTGGGGAAGCAGACCCAGGGTGGAGGGTGGTGGAATCCTGGCACAGGGGGAAGGTACCAGGAAGGTGTCTGTGAATGAGATACAGGGGAGGAGCAAGGCAGTGGCATGCCAGGCTGTGCCACAAAGGACGTGCTCTGGGCTGGCACCCACCCTTGTGGCATTGTCTCTTCCCCCCATAGTGCCTACACGTTAGGAAAGGGGATTGCACAGTGGATCTGCTGCAGGGAGTCAGAGTTTAGCACAGCCCTGGATGTGTCTGACCAAGAGTGAGCTCTGGGGCTGGGCCTCACCGTAAGGTAGAGCAGGTATCAGGCTTCAGGACAGGTCGCTGCAAGGGTCAGGAAGGAATCCCCGACCTGAACCACCTTCCCCAGGTAGCACTGTACACCTGGCCAGATGTGCTAGGTGCTGCAGCAGGAATTGGCCATCACGGGTAAGAGCTCTAGATTAGCTGGAGCAGACGGGCTGCCCCAGGAAGCTGATGGGGCAGGCTGGGTGGGTCCCAGGGCTGTGGGCTGAGCTGGTAGGGCTCACGGCTATCTCCTATTCCCCTGTGAATGGCAAGCGTGGGGCTAGTGGAGCTGGACAGGGCAGTGACTCAGCCCTGCCTGTCATGTGCCCCACAGGGAGAGCATTAACCCTTACAGCCTGTGTGGGGCGCACAGGCCAGCGAGCAGGGAGAAATTCCAGCTGCTGGGGCCTCGATCCTGGAAGGAGCCCAGAGCCAGCCTGCCTCCCTGACCCTCACTAGTACCTCCCACCGGAGCCAGTTCCTAGGGGCTTAGCCAGCATTTGCCATGGGAAAGGGCTTGGCAGGAGGGCACGGGGCTGGAGCCCCCCAGGGGTGTCTGATCCCTGGGGCTGGGGCTGCTGATTTGCTAGCTGACCTGGAGCCCTGCAGGGGAAAGCTGGGTGCAGGCTGGGGGGGGAGAAGTCTCCTGGCTCCCTGCACCCCACTAGCCCCTGCTGTGCCTCAGAGCTGTCCTGCCTGGACTAGTCTAACGCACCCACACCACCTGTGAGCCCAGGGCCAGTTCTGAGCCCCAGGGTGAAGGACAGTGTGACTTAATCTTATCACTCACTGACCGTTAACCTCCAACATGTCAGGATGAGTCAGCAGGGCAGGGCGGGGGCGGAGGTGGCCCCATGGGACATTCCAGGTTAAGCTGTGCAGTGCAGGGGGGCGGAAGAGCATTCATTGCTCTCCAGCCCCTGTCCTTGGAGGATCTCAAAGCCCTCGAGCAGCATTTATTTATCAGGCCCGCAGCCCCTGGGGAAACTGAGGCACAGAGCCTGGGCGTGACCTGCCCAAGAGAGCCAGGAGCAGCACTCCCCCTCCTGTGCCTAACCACTCCACAGAGCACCTAGGAGGGGTGTTCGACTGCCCCTGCCACAGGCCAGCGCCCAGCCGCGTGAGGAGCCTGGCCGGTGCAGCCGCAGAGAGGGAGAGCAGCTGTAAGGTTTCCCTGACTCAGCCAAAGCTCCTTAGTCTGTAGCAGCAGAAAGTGGCTTGCTGGCTCTCCTTGTTGTCACATGGCAGATCCCTGGAGCTGGCCCAGTACTAAGGGCCCTGTGGCTTCACCGGCCACGGAATTATGGGGAGACAAGGCCTTGGGGCAGCCGGCAACGGGGCTAGCAAATCCCTGAACCCAGAAGGGCAGGACAGATCCGCAGCCCTCACTGGCCCAAGCGTGCGGCCCTCTGCAGGGGCTGCATGGATCCCTGAGCCCTCCAGCTGCATGTGCCAGGGCAGCCCTGGCAGGGGGAAGGCTCAGCTGGTGTGGGGCCTTGGAGGGAGGGAATGGCCCAGTTTGGCAGGTCGGGTGTGGGCTGGAGTTCTGCAGCTGGCCTGGCCTGGCGGACAGCGCTAGGGCGCAGGGTGAGCGCCCCATGCCACTGTGCCTACAGATCCACAGCCCCAAACTCAGAGGTGCCAAACCCAGGGCCGCCCAGAGGATTCCGGGGGCCCGGGGACTTCGGCGGCAGGGGGCCCTTCCGTTCCGGGACCCGCCGCCGAAGTGCCCCGAAGACCCGTGGCGGGGGCCCCCCCGCCGCCGAATTACCGCCGAAGCGGGACCCGCCGCCGAAGCGCAGCCGGGTGTTCGGCGGTAATTCGGCGGAGGGGGGCCCCGCTGCGGGTCTTCGGGGCACTTCGGCGGTGGGTCCCGGAACGGAAGGGCCCCCCGCCGCTGAATTACCGCCGAAGACCAGGCTGCGCTTCGGCGGCGGGTCCCGCTCCGTCTTCGGCGGTAATTCGCCAGCGGGGGGTCCTTCCGCCCCGGAGCGGAAGGACCCCCCGCCGGCGAAGACCGGGAGCGGCAGAAGCTCCTGCGCCTGGCCCCGCAAGAGTTTGCTGGGCCCCCCGGAGCGAGTGAAGAACCCCGCTCCAGGGGCCCCGAAAAACTCTGGTGGGGGCCCCCATGGGGCTCGGGGCCTGGGGCAAATTGCCCCTCTTGCCCCCCTCTCTGGGCGGCCCTGGCCAAACCATTTGCTTTTCCACTGGAGCTTGCAATGACCATGGGTTTGGGTCACTGCCTAGGTTTGGCCCGATGTTGGCAGGACAACTGGGCGCTTGGAGGACGCACACAGGATCACCCACCCAGATCAGAATCTCGCTAACATCAGTGCGAAGCCGGAGTCACCTGCTGGTGTTGATGCAGCTCCTGGGGATTCCAGCAGCTGTAACCAAGAGCAGAGGCCAGGCCAGGGTCCCATCCAGGCCCAGAGGACGTGTGTGTAGACAAAACCCTGGGACGTGCTCGCTGCAGTGTCTGCGCAGCATGGTGTCCTCTGTGGGTGGCAACATGACGTTCCTCATCCCTCTCCTCCAGCCATTTGCTGCAGACTGTTAGAGGGGACACACACTGTGCTCTCACCCACGTGTTGCATCTTTCTTGCTCTGGTTTTTCTTCATTTAAAATGAAAATCACTGGTGGGTGAAAATCTGCCACTCGCTCCTTGTGTACAGCGGAGTCCCAGTCAACCAAAGAGCCTGCAGCTTTCCCCCCACCCACACCCATAGGGCCCAGTCAGAGTTACCCAGATCATCTTAGCACCAGCATTTCCTGACTTAACCCCTGGCGTCCGTAATCCAAGCATTGCCCTGGGTCGCAAACAGCTCTACTCTGTGTTGGCACAGCCCCACTCCCTGCCCTCTGGGTTAGGGCCACCTTCCAACACAGATGGGCCTACTCCACCTGCCCCACTGAAACGGGGCCCAGGCAGGAACTCTCCTAAAGCCCAAAGGTGTCCGGGGCTCAGTTTGGGCTACCCTATTTTCTGCAGTCCGGCACAAACCGTCCTGGTCAGGGGGCACTGCCAAAGTGCTGCATGGCAGCTCCCACGCCTGGCTGCTTCCCTGACACAGGGAGTGGCCCCATGTTGAGAGAGGCCCCGTGTTCCTCTGTGCAAAGGGCCAGTTATGTAAGTGTCACCCCCACACAGGCAGCACTGGGGCAGACACACCCAGGACAGGCAGGTCGCAGGCCCTAGGGGGATGCAAGGGGGCAGGCCCTGCTGGACTCCTGCCCTCACAGCCAGATAGCAGGAGGGCAGCGCAGAGGCTCTGCCAGGCTCCCTCCCTCACGGCTTGGTCACTTTGTTTGTTTGATTCTGTTTCTAGGAAAGCCCTGTGTTGACAGCGGGGAGGCAGTGGACCCTGGAGAGCAAGCAGGGGCTGGGAGGGCCCTGCTCCAGCTGGGTCACAGGGTGCAGAGGGCTCCTCTCCTTTAAGCGGAGTGAGGAGATCACTAACATGCTTGGCCTGGGGCGACATGGCCAGGACCCCACCCTGCAGGGGAATCATCTGGTCAATCTGGGCCCTGTGATTGGGGGTCACGAGAGGAGGTTCTGGGGAGAAAGGGATGAGAAAGGGGCTCCCTCCCCCATCAGAATAGAGAGCTGGAGCAGGGAGAAAACAGGTCCCCCTTACCCCTGCTGATGTACAGCACCCTACAACTTCCCCTGCCCCCCCAGTTCATCTGCTCCCTCATTCAGCAGCCAGCTCCCACAATGCTGCGCTCCAGCCAGTTCCAGCCCCCCAGCTTGGAAACACCCCCAAACCCAGCCCAGGGGCAGGAAACTGCAGCTGCTCAGACCCGCTGCTGGGAAGCCCCAGGGCCATGGATTCTCTGTAACTTGAAGTCTTTAACTCATGATTTGAGGACGTCCAGGAGCAGCGCCAGGGTTTTTGGCGGGGGGTCCTTCCGCGCTCCCGGTCGTTGGCGGCAATTCTGCGGCGGGGGGGTCCTTCCGTGCTCCCGGTATTTGGGGCACTTCGGCGGCAGGTCCCGGAGCGAGTGAAGGACCCACCGCAGAATTGCCACCGAAGACCCGGAGCGCAGAAGGACCCCCCGCCGCCGAATTGCTGCCCCCCCAAATCCTGGCGCCCTAGGCGACCAGTCGCCTAAATGGAAGCGCTGGCCCTGAGGATGTCAGTAACTCAGCCAAAGGTTAGGGGTCTATTACAAGAGTGGGTGCAGGAGGTTCTGTGGCCTGTAATGTGCAGCAGATCAGACTAGATGATCACGATGGTCCCTGCTGAGGTACAAGTCTGTGGCCCACCCCCATGGGTCCTGCAGCCTGTCAATGGGTGGAGGGTGGAGGTGGAAAGAGCTCAGCATGGCTCCCAGACCCCAGCGCCGGCAGGGAGAAGCCAGGGATCGGGAGTGAGGGACAACCATCGCCCTGTCATAGGCCCTGCTCCGACCAGACCCAGGAGAGCTCACGTTCTGCTTTAATACACACTGATGAGCCTCCACCCTCCTGCAGGAACCTCCCTGTCCCTGGGGGGGTCCTAGCCAGACACAGTCATCAAACCAGATACAGAGGGATCACTGAGCCCCCTGAAAATGCAGCCACCTGGGGGTGGGGGGCTAACAGCGCACAGCAACAGTGCCAATGGTTCGGAAGAGGGAACTGTCCTACAGAGAGTGTGTGTGAGGCTGCCTGGTTTGGGGTTTGTGCAGGCCTCCAGGGGCCCCTCCCCCCTTAACCAAAAATGGTGGGGGAGGGCTAATGACCATCAGGCGCTTCACAGACACTAGTGATCTCGGCCCCACAACAGCCAGGGGGTCGGGATCACTGCCCCATTGTACACATGGGGAAACTGAGGCAGAGAGGGGCAACGGGAGCTGTCCAGAGTCACAGGTGCCACAAGGGCCCCTGACACCTGTTGGGGACTTCTGGTACCCCAAACGGCAAAGTTCATTGTCTGGCCACGAGAGACAGGCAACACCAGCAAAGTTCAAATATAATGCTCTTTATTGAAGAGTGCACACGACAATAGAGAGCGAGCTCGTCTCCAAAGAGAACCAGCTAACTTCTTTGCAAAATTACCTAGGTTTATATAGACAGCTCCGTCGCATCATCATAATTGCAATTAACTAGTTAAGTAGCCACCTCCCTTCTTTTGAAACTAGAAACTGTTACCATACATTCTTTTTTATGTTCTACAAGATTAAATGTTTTACATGATTTATGATACCTTAACAATCACTAATCAATCTAAAATGTAATTGTTAGGAATATACATAGAACAAACAGGGAGTCTGGAAGTTTGGAATCTTGGCTTCTTATGAGTTCTTTAAACGAATTGTTCTTTACCTCAGTATGTTTGGTACCATGCTAGGAATACAGTCCCTTTCTTATCTCATGGTTGCTTAACTTTGTGAGAGACAGACCTGCAACTCCCTGGGACTTTCCACTTATGAATTACCCATAAACCTCTGTTAGGCTGTTAGCTTGACTTTGTTCAGGTTGACACAACTGGCTTTGGGTTACATTTTATTTAGGCCTAACACACCCAAGCCCAACTCTGGCACCTGGTCCCTCCGTGGCCCGCCCGGGCCTGCTGAAGCACAGCAATGGGGCAGAGGGGGGCAAACCCCAAGGCATTGCCGGGGCGCGGCCGGGATACCAGGGTGAGGGCCGCTTGGCAACACGAGGGATAATTAACGAGAACAAGCGGTACAAAGAAGTGAGCCGGCAAACAGCTGCTCCGCTCACCCTGTGCCCCCCAGGGACCCGACGGCACCTTGGGGGCGGGGTGCCCGCTTCCAACATGGCGTCCGGGGCGGCGGCCGCTCCTGTGAAGCCACTTCCTGCGGGGGCGGTGCCCGGGCGCAAGATGGCCGCGCCCAGCAAGCTCAGGGTGAGCGGAGCCCAGCACGGGGCCCGGGCCGTGTGAGCGCCGGGCGTGGGGCGGCCGGGGGCGGCAGCGCCCAAAGGCACCGTGTGGGGCAGCCCCCAAGCTGGGGAGCCCCCCCAACCCCTGCCCAGGGAGCCCCCTGCATCCAGCCCCCCAACTCCTGCCTGGGGAGTTCCTTCTACACCAGCCCCCCAACCCCACTGCCCCATCCTGCCACCTGCCCACTAGCCCTCCATCCCCCACCTAGGGCAGCCTGTGCCCCCAACAACCGGCCCCCCGTTCCCTCTTCCCCCTTGCCTTGTGGGCAGTTACCCCCTCTCTCCCCGTCAGGGCACCCTGCACCCCAGCTCCTGTGGGCAGCCAGCCCCCCTCCCGGGCTCCCAGCTGTGCTGCGGGGTGCTGGCCCAAAGGGCTGGGGAGTGGGGACACGAGCTCAGCCCAGCTCCGTGCAGGCGTCAGACCCTGCTGGGTGTCATGTGCGTAGGGTCCCCGGGGCAGGGGGCAGCTGGGTGTGCTCTGACTGGGGAACCCGCGGGCACCTGCTGATCCCAAACTCTCCAGGTCTTTCCTCCTCGGACTGGAGGCAGGGATTTGAGGGTGGGTTAGAGGGCGGTTACACCCCTGCATCCCCGGGCCAGGCGGCACGGCCTGCGGGGTGATGGGGAACGTGCTGGCACCAGTGCTCGACTTGCACAGACCTTTGCGCCGGGAGGAGCCGCTTACCAACCCAGGCAGCTTCGATGAGCTCCACCGGAAATGCAAAGGTGAGTCTGGGCCACCCCTCCTGGGACAGAGGCACACTGAGGGGATTGGAGTGTGCTCTTCTGCCAGCAGGGGGTGCTGCAGGGACCAGGGCAGGGGTGCTGGCTGTGCGGGGAGCTCCCAGCTGCTCCAGCCTCCCATAGCAGGGGTGCTGTGGCACTCGGCTCGCCTGTGTTTCTGGGGTCCTGTTCTGTGACTGGCAGCACTATGAGTGACCGTGTGCAGACGGGAGGGAGTTAACTTGTGTTAGATGGCTGGGGAAGCCGAGGTCCGAGCCCTGGACTAGTAACGGGGTCTTCATCCCCATCCTCCCTAAACCAAGTTTCCATTCCTCCGACTCATCCTTGTTGAGCTCAGCCCTGGCTGTGGGACCTGAAGCACAGAGGAGCCGTCTGCCTGTCTCTGGCTCCGTGGCCCTAGCGCTGTGTGTCTAAGTCCCTCTCCGCTCCGTCTCCTTGCAGAAGTCTTCCCCCAGCAGATGGAAGGGGTGAAATTGATCATCAACAAGGCCCTGAGCAGCCATTTCCAGGTCAGTTGCAGCTTGTGCCTCCAACTGCTTTCCCTCCCCCCGGGACCCTCCAGGCTTAGCTTAGCACCTGCTTCCCCCGTGGAGCTAGAGGGCCCCTTCCGGTGCATGCCGTGGCCACTCTTCAGGGGCTGGCAGCCAGGAGAGTCAGGAGGGATGGAGATGGGGGATCTGGGCATGTTCCCTCTCGGAGCTGGGCTCAAACCCACCAGCTGGGTACCCACCGACAGGCTGTTTGGGAAACACCGCCCGGTGGCTGGATTGGCTGGGGTGTCGAGGTGAAGATGCTGCCAGGATCTGGGCAAGGGGTTGGCGCAACGAGCCGGGGCTTTGTCACCTCCCCCACCCCTCTTCTGAGCGGTGTAAGGACACGCACACCCTAATGTCTGCTCTGGAGGTGCGGCCTGTGGAGACTACGCATCCCAGTGTGCAGTGCAACCAGTCAGGTTCACACTGGGTCGCCGATGGGGGGCTGTGTTCTCTGGGCTCTGCAGCCTCAGAGAGATGGAGGAGGCCCTGGAGGAGGGGAGCCGCGGCTGGGCTGGGAGGGGCAGTGATCAGGTGGCACTGTCCACGCTGGCTGGGCTGGAAAGAGCTGGAGCCCTTGAGGGTTGCACACAGCATCCTACCCCAGCACAGCCTGACCCCCTTGTGTCCTCCCCAGGTCACCCACACCATTCACATGAGCACAGTCGGCCAGTCCAGCTACCACTTCAACACCACCTATGTAGGAGACCGGCAGCTTAGCCCCACCGAGGTGAGCTGGGATCCAAATGTGCCGGGGGCTGAAGCAGGGGCTGGGAGCCAGACGTCCAAGCTCAGCTCCCAGCGCCAGGATGGAGTGGGGTCTGAGACGCCCAGATCTCAGCACCCCACAGCTCCCCTTGTTCTCAGTGGGGGGTGGGGATCCTCCAGTGTACTTGGTGCCAACTGAGCATGCTAGAAAATCTCCCCATGAAAGCAGGGGGCTGTGACCAGGACTCCTGGGTTCTATCCTCCCCCTCTGACTGACTTGGATCCCTTCCCCCATCTCTGCAGCAAGTTTGATCCGGAGCTCCCTGAGCAGGCAGAGGGTGTATGAAGCATGTCCGTGAACGCTGGGGGCTCGCTCTGGTGCTAGGGAGGAGCAGAGCTGGGAGAGATGCTAGTGGTGGTCAAGGCCTCAGCCTCTTCACAGGGAGCTGGGTGAGGGTTGGGACCCTGGTGTTTCTGCCCCAGCACTGGGAGGGGTCCCCTGCTGAGGGATGTATGGGATCCCCACATAGGCTGCGTTCCCTGGCAGGTGAGTGACTGAGCTGCAGTGGGAGATTTCCTCTGCCTGCCGGGTGGATGTGTGACCTGCCACCAGTAGCCTCAAGGAGCCAGCCCTGCCGCTCACCCCCCGTTTGGGTTCGAATCCCCAGATCCTGCTCATGTGGGCATCCAGCTGGCACCATCTTCCAGGCTCTTACAGGGAGTGCTGGGCAAAGCAGGCGCCTGAGGGGCTTATGACCCATGGCAGCAGCAGCGCGCTCCCCTCATCCCCTTCAGAGAGGGCCTGTGGCCACAAGCTGGCTCTGAGTGCCCCTCCTTGCAGGGGGGCGGGGGGCTCCTTGCAGTCACGCTGCAGGGCCCCCCAGCCGACCTGCCTCCAGGGCCCAGTGCTGAATGAGCTTCCTGCCCAGAACCTGAGTGCACCCCAAAGGCCGCAGCACCTCAGGCGAGGGAAAGGAGCCAGTGCTCCCCTCATTCTGAAGCCATCGCAGGGTGCTTTGGAGCCTGACTCAGGATATTTGAACATTGAGGGCTGGCAGCAGCCCACTGGCACGGCATGGGATTGGCATGGCCGTGTGTGTGGGCCAGGGCTCTGGCTTGGAGGCTGGGCCTGGGCCGGGTGTGTTTGTGTGTCGGTCCGTGTGGGGCGTGTTCCTGAGGCTGTTGGACGGAGGGGTGGGAATGGGGGTCAGGCTGAAGTGTTGGGGCTTAGCCCCCGTCCGCTCTCTCCTTTTGGAAGCGCTTAGCTTGGAAGGTGCCACCAGGGGGAGCCGGAGAGCCCAGCCTGTGCTCAGTCGGTGCTAGGGCCTGGGTGCACAGGAGACAGGGCGAGGGAGGCGGGTGTGAGGCATGGGATGGGGGCAGAGCTCCAGCTGTGGGGAGGGGTGTGGAGGCCCCCAGCACAGCTAGTGCTCCCAGAAGCCAGGCTGAGGAGACCCTGCAGACTTGCTGCACCCCACCCCCAAGCAGACTGGGAGCACGGCAGGAGGAAAGGCTCCCTAGGCAGGTGGCTCCCCTGCCATAGCCTGGGGGTGGGGGGCTGCTGACTGCACCATCCCTGGGGTGTGTGCAGCTGGTGTGGGGCTCCCCCGAGGAGACCCAGCGCCTCCCGGCATAGCCCATCCCAGCGCCATGCCCCTTCTCCCTGCAGACCTTCCCCATGCTTGTCGGGGACATCGACAGCTGCGGGAGCCTCAACGCTCAGGTGCTGCACCTGGTGGCAGAGCGGATCCGCACCAAGGCCGTCTTCCAGGTGAGGCCCTGCCCTGGGCCTGCAGGGTAGCGGGGAATACGGGTGTGGGGCAGGGCGTGTAGGGGGAAGGGCATGTGGGTGTGGCATGGGGAGGCAGGGTGTGGCGTGGGTGGAGTGGGGGCCAGGGTGTGTTGGAGGAGAGGTGGGCAATGCATGGTGTGGGGGAGAGGGCATGGCATGGCAGTGGGGGGTGCCGGGTATGTGTGGAGGAATGGGGGCCTGGCACAGGGGCTGTGAGGTGAGGGAGCTTGGGGGTTGTGGAGGTGGGGGGAGCAGGGTGTGGGGAGGAGGGCGGATTGGGGGGTTGTGTGGAGGAGGGGGGAGCAGAGTGTGGGGAGGAGAAGGGGGAGCAGGGTGTGGGGAGAGGGGGGACGGGGGTTGTGGGGAGGAGGGGGGAGCAGGGTGTGGGGAGAGGGGGGACGGGGGTTGTGGGGAGGAGGGGGGAGCAGGGTGTGGGGAGAGGGGGGACGGGGGTTGTGGGGAGGAGGGGGGAGCAGGGTGTGGGGAGGAGGTGGGGCTGGGGGGTTGTGGGGAGGAGGGGGGAGCAGGGTGTGGGGAGGAGGGGGGCTGGGGGGTTGTGGGGAGGAGGGGGGAGCAGGGTGTGGGGAGGAGGGGGGAGCAGGGTGTGTGGCGGAGGGGGGCTGGGCATGTGTGGAGGTGGGGGGGAGCAGGGCGTGTGGCGGAGGGGGGCTGGGCGTGTGTGGAGGTGGGGGGAGCAGGGCGTGGGGCAGAGTGGCAGAGGCTGTGTGTGTGTGTGTGTGTGGAGATGGGGAGGGGCAGGGCGTGGGGCGGAGTGGCAGAGGCTGGCTGTGTGTGTGTGTGTGGAGGTTGGGAGGGGCAGGGCGTGGGGCGGAGTGGCAGAGGCTGGCTGTGTGTGTGTGTGTGGAGATGGGGCGGGGCAGAGTGGCAGAGGCTGGCTGTGTGTGTGTGTGTGTGGAGATGGGGAGGGGCAGGGCGTGGGGCGGAGTGGCAGAGGCTGGCTGTGTGTGTGTGTGTGTGGAGATGGGGAGGGGCAGGGCGTGGGGCGGAGTGGCAGAGGCTGTGTGTGTGTGTGTGGAGATGGGGAGGGGCAGGGCGTGGGGCGGAGTGGCAGAGGCTGGCTGTGTGTGTGTGTGTGTGTGGAGATGGGGAGGGGCAGGGCGTGCGGCGGAGTGGCAGAGGCTGGCTGTGTGTGTGTGTGGAGATGGGGAGGGGCAGGGCGTGGGGCGGAGTGGCAGAGGCTGGCTGTGTGTGTGTGTGTGGAGATGGGGAGGGGCAGGGCGTGGGGCGGAGTGGCAGAGGCTGGCTGTGTGTGTGTGTGTGTGGAGATGGGGAGGGGCAGAGTGGCAGAGGCTGGCTGTGTGTGTGTGTGTGTGTGGAGATGGGGAGGGGCAGGGCGTGGGGCGGAGTGGCAGAGGCTGGCTGTGTGTGTGTGTGTGTGTGGAGATGGGGAGGGGCAGGGCGTGGGGCGGAGTGGCAGAGGCTGGCTGTGTGTGTGTGTGTGTGTGTGGAGATGGGGAGGGGCAGGGCGGGGGGTGGAGTGGCAGAGGCTGGCTGTGTGTGTGTGTGTGTGGAGATGGGGAGGGGCAGGGCGTGGGGCGCAGAGGCAGAGGCTGGCTGTGTGTGTGTGTGTGTGTGTGTGTGGAGATGGGGAGGGGCAGGGCGTGGGGCGGAGTGGCAGAGGCTGGCTGTGTGTGTGTGTGTGTGTGGAGATGGGGAGGGGCAGGGCGTGGGGCGGAGTGGCAGAGGCTGGCTGTGTGTGTGTGTGTGGAGATGGGGAGGGGCAGGGCGTGGGGTGGAGTGGCAGAGGCTGGCTGTGTGTGTGTGTGTGTGTGGAGATGGGGAGGGGCAGGGTGTGGGGCGGAGTGGCAGAGGCTGGCTGTGTGTGTGTGTGTGTGTGTGTGTGGAGATGGGGAGGGGCAGGGCGTGGGGCGGAGTGGCAGAGGCTGGCTGTGTGTGTGTGTGTGTGTGGAGATGGGGAGGGGCAGGGCGTGGGGCGGAGTGGCAGAGGCTGGCTGTGTGTGTGTGTGTGTTCAAAGTGCTGACGCTGAGAGTTAAGCTCTAGGACCTTGGCAGTTGCCGCGCTCTCCCAGCTGCTAATCTGGCCACACTGACCCCCTAGAGCCATGGGGGGCTGGAGCCCAGCCAGGCCCTGCGCTGCCTCGGGTGCCCTGGCTGGAATGGAGAGGGCTGAGGCTGGGGGAGGGGCTCCAGGTTCTCAGCTCCATGCAGAAGCGCCGGAGCAATGAGGGCAGCATGGACTAGTGGCTAGAGCAGGGGTGGGAACCAGGACTCTGGGTTCCCCTTGCCTGTTCTAACACTTCCTGGCGGTTGCTGTGCCTCAGTTTCCCTCTCTGTAGTGGGGACGATGACACGGCCCAGCCCCCTTCCCCTGGGGGACGTATGGGGACTGCCCCCGGCAGTCTGCAGGGGAGGGGCCGAGTGTTCTCTCCCAGTGCCTGTCTGGGCCCCTCACAGCCCCTACGTGGTGCCACAGGTTGTGTGTCTCCAGCTGTGGCTGTAGCCAGACCCTGCTCACCTGCCCCCATCATGGGGGCATTGTGCTTGGGAAGGGATCAGATCCCCTCTGGTGCCCAGCTTCCCCTCCCTCCTTGAGCAGAGTTTACCCAACGTACCCCTGGGTGCTGGGTGTGTCCCAGTGTGCAACAGTCGTGCGGGGCTTAATCCCTGCTAATTGGAACTCCCTGGGGAGGCTGTAAATGCAGGAGTAGTGGGGGGGAAATCTGGGTGCAGCACCGGTGGGGGGGGCAGAGCACCCCAGTGCTGAGGGGTAGGGGCGGGGAAGGCTGGATGGAGCAGCAATGCCCCCCATGATCATAGTGAGGCAGGGGGAGCTGCCCTGGGTTGGGTGGGGACCTTTCCCGTGTGCCAAGCTGTACCTGGAGCCCTAGCAAGGGCCCTCCAAGGGGCTGGAGGCGGGGGACACAGTCAGGTCACGGCCCCAGCTGCTGAGGGAAGGAGAGTGGATAGAAGTGAGATTTACTGGCTGCTCCCCAGGTGAGGCCTCATGAGGACGTGGGGCAAGGTGTGGGGCAGGGTGGGGCCAAGGGGCTGTGAGGGGTTGGGGCATTGGGCAGGGATGATGGTGGGGCTGTGGGGCGAGGCCTGGGGCTGTGATGAGATGGGGTCAATGGGTGAGATGTGGGACAGGGCAGAGTGTGGGGCTATGATAGGGTGAGGCGGGGATGGGGCAGGGCATGGGGTAGGGAAGTGGGGTAATGGGGAGGGCAGGGGAATGTGGGGCAGGAGGTGCCGCACCCCCAGCTAAGCCCCCGCTGCTCCCTGCAGACGCAACAGGCCCGGTTTGTGACGTGGCAGTTCGACGGGGAGCTCCGTGGCGATGATTACACGGCCACACTGACGCTGGGCAACCCCGATGTGCTCAGCCAATCAGGTGAGCCCCAGCCCGTGGGCCCTGTTGTCCTGCCTCACTTCCTGTCCTAAACTCTCCTGCCGCTGGCTCCTTCCACCCCCTTCCTGCCCGAGACCCGCAGCCCAGGGCTCGGCACGGAGCAGCCCCTCCTCCCCTACCAGGTGTGGACAGCCTGGTGCCCAGCCCCATGGCCATGCTGCTCTGGGGCTAGCGGCGGGGCTGGTGAGCCCCCACCCATGTCAGATGGGGAGGGGAGCGTTGGCTAGTGTGCAGGGCTGGGAGTCAGGACTCCTGGGTTCTGGCACCAAGTCGCTGTGACCTTGGGCAGGCCCCTCCCTGCTCAGTGCCTCAGTTTCCCGTTGGCTGGTGGTTGCGGGGTCCAGTGCTAACGGTCTCTCCCTCCCTGCAGTCATTGTGGTGGCGCACTTCCTGCAGAGCGTGACCTCGCGGCTGGTGCTGGGCGGGGAGATGGTGTATCACCGGCGCCCGGGCGAGGAGGGCGCCATCGTCACCCTGGCAGGGAAGTACACGGGTACGAGCCTGGCTTGGTCACTGCTCCCACCCTTCCTGCACCAGAGCTGAGCCTTGGGGAAAGGGGGGGAGGATGTCCCAGCCCTGGAGCACAGAAGTGTCACGGGATGGCACAGCTGGTACCCCTGCTTTAGAGACCCTGGGGTGGGAGGCATCGTGGGGGGCAGGGGTGGGACTGGGAAGCATTGGCTGGGATAGCAGGGGCTGTGGGTCAGCACAGAGGGGCATCGCAGGTGAAGCCTGTACAGCACCTACCCAGGTTGTCCCCTCTCGGCCAGGCTTCCGCCCCAGCACGCTTCTGAGTGAGTTAAAGGCCGTGCCCAGCCCCTCACCAGCCCTGCCCCCCATGCCAGCTTCAGTCCCTCTGTATCTCTGCAGCTCTCAAGTGGGTGGCGACGCTGAACATTGGTTATGGCGGGGCCCATGCCAGCTACTACCACAGAGCCAATGAGCAGGTGAGCCCGCCCCCCCCAGGGGCTGCCCCCATCCTCCAGGCCAGCCGTGGGGCGCCCCTCACCCTGTGCTTCCTCCCCTGCAGGTGCAGGTCGGGGTGGAGTTGGAGGCCAACACCCGACTGCAGGACACAACCTTCGCCTTTGGCTACCAGCTCAACCTGCCCCAGGCCAACATGGTCTTCCGAGGTGAGTGTGGAGCTGGGCCAGCCCCCACTCAGGCAGGGGGCTGCCCAGGGCTGGGCCAGCCTCGCCCAGGGGGCAGGGCATCTCCAGGGCCATTGGACCCACAGACTCCCTGTGCTCACAGTGCCAGAAGGTGCAAGATCACGCCTCCCCCAACATGGCTGCATGGTCCTGGTGGGAGCCGACTGGTACTTGGACTGAGGATGTTCATAGCTGGGGTCTTCCCAACACCGCTCAGGTGTTTTGGCCTCTGATCCCCTCCACCCGCTTGCTGAGGGCTGGCCTGGGCCTGGAGCCTGTCCTGTACCTGCTCTCCCTTCGCTCCTCTGTGCCATGTGGGAACGTCCCAGCTTCTCTGTCCAGCTCCCAGCACCATCAAGCATGGAAGCAGACCCCCCCAGCTACCACAGCGCAGGCCTAGAGTCGCTGAGCTACAGGGGAATCTCCCTGTTCGTGAGCAGTATAGGGCCTATTGCACACCGCAGAGCTGTTCGGATCCCATCCAGTAGGGGGCAGTAGCGACCCATCTGCCTGTTCATTGTGCGTAAGGCTGTAGTATTAGTGAAAAGGGCTAGAAACTTCTGCCCAGGGTTTGTGAAATCTCCCATCCCCCACACCAAGCCAGCCAGTCCCCCACCCCCAGAGCTGCACCAGAGCCAGCATCCCCTAGAGGGGAAAAGCCCCATATCCCATCTCCCTCTGAGCCAGTAAGCACTCCTGCTTTCAGTTCCTTTGCCCTTGGGCCAGATCAGAGCCAGCGCCCCCAGAGGGGAAAAGCCTGTCACCAGTCACTTCCCTTTCCCTGGGGCCAGATCAGAGCCAGCGCCCCCTAGAGGAGAAAGGCCCCAT
This sequence comes from Mauremys mutica, assembly GCF_020497125.1. Classification (NCBI taxonomy): domain Eukaryota; kingdom Metazoa; phylum Chordata; order Testudines; family Geoemydidae; genus Mauremys; species Mauremys mutica. The sequence continues at coordinate 19,780,396 of NC_059088.1, read as the reverse complement.
ATGCCCCATGTCAATCCCTTTGCCCTTGGGCTGGCTTGGAGCTGGCGCCCCCTAGAGGGGAAAGGCCGTGTTCCCAAGCCAGCGCTGCTCTCTCCCCAAGGATGCCTGAGGCAGGGTTTTCTCCTGCAGGAGCGGAGCACAGATCTGGCTGTGTGGGGCCAACCCCCAACTGCAGTGAGTGCTGGGAGCACAAGGGGTGGAGACTGCAGCCAGCTGCCCTGTGACTTGGCCCGGAGACTGCCAGGGGGCAGCAGCTGATTGACATTCAGCCTCGCCCCGGGAGAGCTCCCCGTCTGTGTGCCCCGAGTGCGCTCAGGGCTGCCTGGCTGCTCCCCCCTCCCCAGCCCAGCTCTCTGCACTCTGGCCGGCGCCTCCTGCTCCATCGGCAGCTCCTCTGGCCTGGGGTTCCCAGCCCTTGGCCCCCCTGATTCAGCAACGGCCCCAGAGGAGCTGGGATCAGGGAGGAGAAGCCGGCGCCCTGGTTCCCGAGGCTCAGGCAGACGTCATGCTGGGGGTCTGCTCATGGCCCCAAGGCACCCGCTGCGTTGTTGGGGCTCCCAGCAGGCTCCACTGCCCAGGGCGGGACATGCTGTGATTGTTGAGCACTGAGGGGGCCTACGAGTCCATGGCAGCTGGCCGGAGCCCCAGGGAGCGGGGCCAGGAGCAGCCCTGTGCTGGGCTTTGGGGTGGAGCAGGATAAGTGTGGGACCCAGACGAGGTTTCTCCAGGTGGGAATGGGGGGCAGGGGGGTCTGAGCTGTGGGGGCTGGGCTCCGGGGCATGGTCTCTCTCTTGGCTGCTGGGGGTGGGGATGCGTCCAGCTGCCCAGTGGCTCCTGTCCCTTCCCCTGCAGGTCTCCTGGACAGTAACTGGTGCGTGGGGGGCGTCCTGGAGAAGAAGCTGCCGCCTCTGCCCGTCACCCTGGCCCTGGGCGCCTTCCTCAACCACTGGAAGAACCGTTTCCACTGCGGCTTCAGCATCATCGTGGGCTGAGGGGGCAGTGCCCTCGCGGGGCTCCCTGCTCTCGCCTCAGCCGGTGGGGGCAGGGCAGAGCCTGGCGCCAAGTGGATTCTGACTGGTTTGCTCGGGCGGGAGCAGGATCCCAGCCGTGTGCGTGGGGCGGGGGCCTGCCCGCCGCCTTCCTGCCTCAGGGAGCCTTTGTGCCATGGAGCCAGTGCCCTGCTGGGGCCGGCCTGCAGCTCAGCCTGCCCTGAGTGGCTGCTCTTGTGTTCAGAGGGCATCTGATACCTGGTGCCCTGGGGGGCACCTCTTCCCCTCCCCCCACCAAGCCCTTCTCTGCAGGCGGCTGAGCTGGGGAGGGGACGTCACATGGGCATCTCCCTCCCCTCCCCTGGGCAGCTGGCCGAGTCCCCCCCGGGGCTGCGTGGTGGAGGTGCTGCATCTCCTCCTGCTCTGTGCCCTGGGCAGGGGGGGCCCTGTACTGTGGGGGAGTTCGGGGGGCCGCCCCTTTGTCTGATGTTCTCACTCCGTGTACGATGGCTTGGAACCTGATTAAAGTGTTTGAGTTGAGGGGTGGCTGGAGTCAGTGGCTGGGGGATAGTACTCGGTCCCCATCACCCCCAGCTGCTCCATCCTGCTGTCCCTACTCTGTCCCCCGGCTTCTGCTGGGGCTTGGCTGGGCTGGATACTCCCTGGGATCTCGCTCCCCAAGCTAGTTCTGTAGGGCTGTTTAGGGCTGGGCTGGGAGCTCTCTGCTTCCGGAGGAGCCCTTGCTGCAGGTTGGGAGAGGTTCAGTGAGAAAAGTATAGATGGGGTGAGACCCTCTCCATGCCCAGGTCTGCCCCATTGCTCAGGGCGTTATTGCATGAAGCACCTTTAAAAGTGAGGGGGACTCCCCCTGAGCTGTGAGCAGTATGGGGCCTTGGATACACAGCTGGATGCACTGAGCCTCCCCCTAGAGGGCAGCAGCACTACGCCACGTTGGCTCCAGCCCATGCAAGGCATCTCGGTTGGGGCTGCACCGTGCTCCTCGCTGGAAGGGCAGGATCCTAAGGAGGCGTGGTGATTTCCCAGAGAGCTGGCAGGGCCAGGGAGGATGGGCAGGGACATGAGTGGGGGGTGATGTGCTTGGGATGCCTGGGGGGCTGGGCACAGTGCAGGAGCTCCCCCCACAGCTCACATTTCCCCCCCCTTGGGCCTAGAACATCCCCTCTGTCCACACATGCCCATGTTAACCTTAACCCCCCCTGCCCTCCCCTCCCCCATGGGCGGGAGGAGCCACGTGTGCAAGGGGGCGTCTTTCTCCAGCACGCTGGGCACTCCTGTTGGGCTTCACATAAAACCCAGCCTGGCCGCCACCCTGTCCTCTCTCCCACTCATTCGATTTCTGTTCCTTCCAGCCTCATCCAGCTGGGGGCGCCACCCCCCCTCCCCTGGCACAGCCCACCCCATGGAGCCAGGAGAACAGGTGCACTGGAGCCCAGCACCACTAACCCACTCATAGAACAGGGGGGTTGTACGTTTCCTCCCAGCCTGGAGCAGAGACTCTGATTCTCACGCCCCCCCCCCGCCCCCCGTACTGCAGGTTTGCTCCCTGCCCCCCAAGCTGGGGGTGCTGCCTGTGGGGCCGAGCGCTTGGATCCTTGGCTGATCTCACAGGGTCCGGGTTGGAGAGGCCCCGTCAACTATCCTGTGTAAGGAGCCATTTGCCCCCGGTTCAGCCCCTGGTGGTTTATGGCCTCACACATCCTGCACCTCTGGCCTAACCCTCGCACCTGCAGCTAGTCCCCAAAATGCTGCTGGGCTTCTGGGCCAGGAGAGTGCAGCCTCCTTGCTGGGGGGGAGCACAGTGAAGCTCTCGTGCAGGATGGAAATGACCTTCCCCTTCTGGCCCTTCCCCTGCAGCTGGGCCAGGTCCCCTCAGCCTGTCCTGCTGCCCCCTCTCTGACAGTCCCAGGGGCCTTGGGGCCGGCTGTGTCACACATCACCTCCATATTGGTGTACGTAACAAAATTCATGGGGGGGAAGGGGGCTCAGGGAGCAGAGGGTTGGGGTGCAGGGGTGTGAGGGCTCCAGCTGAGGGCCAGAGATGAGGGGCTCAGGGCCTATCTAGTTTTGTCTGACCCCAGCAGGGATGCTCATTGCAAATTTCCAGTGAGCGAATCTGCATAGTCACTGATAATTTGCATGAAATATATTTCAGCTTGAAACCAGTAGGTAGATGCAGGGCTGGGGAGGACTGGGCTTGAAACCCTGCAAAGTGGGGCCCTTGGTGGATCTGCAGGGCCATCCCCCTGATACCCATGTGGCCCTGCCCCCCATGGCACAGCCAGGATGGGGACAGGTCTCCATGGCCTGGGCAGCTCTTGGCCTCTGCACTGAGCCTGGCCAGCAGTGAGGTGGGGGGCTGGAGCTGAGACCCACCAAACTCATCGCATATTGTGGCCACCAGCCAGCCATGGGAGAGAAGCAGCTTTGATCCCTGCTGCGCTGGGCTGGATTTGCACTGGGGAGCTGCAGAGGACAGGCTCTGCAATGCAGCATCAGGCCCTATCAGCACCAATGTGGCTGGGTCTGGAAGGTAGCAGTGGAAGTGCTGGCCCATGGGGGGCTGATGCAGTGAGGTGTCCCCCTGCCCCAGGCTTGCGCACACAGGCTCCCGCATGCTGCTTCATTAATGACAAGGTCATGTACTGAATTTTCCTGTGTGGCTCTCAGGAGCTGCAGACCCAAGGCCTGGCCCTCTGCCCCTAAATCATAGAATCTCAGGGTTGGAAGGGACCCCAGGAGGTATCTAGTCCAACCCCCTGCTCAAAGCAGGCCCAAACCCAACTAAATCATCCCAGCCAGGGCTTTGTCAAGCCTGACCTTAAAAACCTCTAAGGAAGGAGATTCCACCATCTCCCTAGGTAACCCATTCCAGTTCTTCACCACCCTACTAGTGAAAAAGTTTTTCCTAATATCCAACCTAAACCTCCCCCTCTGCAACTTGAGACCATTACTCCTTGTTCTGTCATCTTCTAAAGCAGTTGCTGGCAGCATAAGTAGGTTGTTATCCCCTACATGCAGCAGCCTGTGGAGGGAGGTGCAGGTGCAGGTTCACACACGCATTCTGCCCGTGGGTTACAGCTCAGCAGCACAGCTGAGGGCAGGACTTGGATGTATGTGCCCAATGCAGCACTGGCAGCTTGGGGAGGCTCCTGCTATTTGGCCCTGGCTAAGCAGAGCTGCTCCAGGTGCTGATGGACAGCTGGTCTCTGCCCCTGGAGCAGCACCCTGTGCCCCCCACCACCACCAAAAGTAGAGGGGAGGGGCCAAGCTCCATGCACCTGCTCCTGGCCCCGCCCCTCTGCTTTCAGGATGGTTGTAGCACAGAGAGGAAGGGATAGGATTGCCCCAGGCTCCTGCAGCCGGCCAGCCCCAGAGCGCTGTCCTGGACATCCTGCCCCCCACCAGCACTCACCTGCCCCAACAGCACCCTACCCACAAGTGCAGCTCCAGCCCTGCCCCGGGGAGGCTGGGTGCTGACTGTAGGCTGCAGTTTATGGACTCACGCTCGTTCAATTAGCATGTGGCAGGCAGGGCACGTGGCAGACAGTTTCCCCTGAGGTCTGAGGCCTTTGCTAATAAGGGCAAATCCCCACTCAACCTGATTCAGAGCAGGGAGGTGAAAGCAGGTCTCCCCCCTCCCTGGTGAGTGCCCAAACCCTCAGGCTGCAGCGGATCCTGGGCCAGGGCTCGCGCCAGCTCTTTGGAGCTGTTCCACGGGGTGTCAATAATTAACTCTTGGGGCCGGGAGAGCATGAGGCCGGTGCTCAGGGCACTCACCCGGGATGTGGGTCTAGGCCCTGATTGTGCTCTGCCGGGGGCCGGGCAGGGGAGTGCCTAGTTTGTGAGTCCAGCAGGGCTTCAGCAGAAGTGAGGTGCTGCGTGTTGCTGGCTTTGTGTCCCAGCAGCGCCACCAGGGTTAGGGGGCAGCCGAGCGGGGTTTGGGGCATAAATCCCTTGGCGTGTGGCTTGGCCCCACTTCCCTGAGGGCCCTGGGTACTGGCAGAGCTGTGCTCCTTGGACACCTCACCAGCTGGGTGGGACAGGGGCCAAGTAGCGGGGGCGGGGATGTGCCTGGAGCCTTGTGGTGGCATCACAGCGTCTGGCAGTGCTGGGGAGAGACGCTGCAGGGCCCTGGCCAGGGGCAGGGCGATGAGATGGGCATAGACTCTGCCTGGGCAACTGTGGCTTCAGGGTTGTGCATGTCCGTGAGGTTCCCCATGGGCCCAGAGGGCAGGTTTCCCCTCAGCTCCCAGCAGCTCTCACGCATTTCAATGAATTTGATATTCTTCCCCATAGGAGTTGTTCCCGGTGTCACTTCACATCCCCCTGGCTCCACCGTAGAGCCATCGCCAAGACGCCAGGCGAACTGCAGCTACAGAATCCAGAATCTGCTCCCCCCTGGAATCCACCCTTCACCCCAGAATCTGCTTTTCACCCCCCAGAATCCACCCCTTGCCCTGGAATCTGCTCCCCCCTGGAATCCACCCTTCACCCCAGAATCTGCTTTTCACCCCCCAGAATCCACCCCTTGCCCTGGAATCTGCTCCCCCCTGGAATCCACCCTTCACCCCAGAATCTGCTTTTCACCCCCCAGAATCCACCCCTTGCCCTGGAATCTGCTCCCCCCTGGAATCCACCCTTTACCCCAGAATCTGCTTTTCACCCCCCAGAATCCACCCCTTGCCCCAGAATCTGCTCCCCCCTGGAATCCACCCCTCACCCCCAGAATCTGCTCCCCCCTGGAATCCACCCCTCACCCCCAGAATCTGCTTCCACCTCCAGAATCTGCTTCCCCCCCAAATCCACCCCCCACCCCAGAAGCTGCTCCACCCCCCCCCCCCGGAATCCACCCCTCACACCAGAAACTGCTTCTCCCCCAGAATCCACCCCTTGCCCCAGAAGCTGCTTCCACCCCTTGCCTCAGAATCTGCTCCCCTCCCCCAGAATCCACCCCTCACCCCAGAAGCTGCTACCTTCTCCCCGATAGCTTCCCCACCTCTAGGCCCAGAATCGGCCTCCAGAATCTTGGCTTTAATATAAAACTGGTTTTAGCCCTGGTTACACAGAAACCTTTGGAAATGTGCCGCGAGGGTAATGGCTGCCTGGCTCCTAGGGGAGCCTGAATGCAGAGTGCTGGGGACGGTGTGACCCGCCCTATTCATGGTGAAGAGGCATTAACTCTGAAACCTAATGATGTCTGCTCAAATGCCAGCAGCGCTGCTAACTCTCTCACCACTGCTCATTTTAGCGGTACTTCTCGTAATCCCAATTTCCCTCCCCAGGGACCAGCCCCCCCCCTTCTCCCCACCTTCCTCTCCCCTCCCCCCAAACCAGCCCCTCCACCCACAAGAGGCAGGTTGCTTTGGGAGGAGGGAGCGGGTTGGCTCTCTTGTTTCCATCTTTAGCCCCAGTCAAACACCCCCACTTTGTGTGCCCTGCGGCTGCTGCACAGTTCTGGCCCTGGAGTGTCCCAGACCAGGCATCCCTGCTGCAGTGTTTGCTCCGGGGTCGTTGCCCTGCAAAGGAGGATTAAGCTCCAGCCTCTGCCCCTCGTGGCAGCTCCTGTGACCTGCAGGGGCAGAGCTCTGCTCTGCTCTCATGTCTGCGTGTAGCCGTAGGGCCTGGCTCCCTGTGGCACCTGGGTGCAGCAGGCACTAGGGCTGGGACCTCACTGCTAGGCCTCTGTGGGGTTGGCAGAGCCTCTGCCCCCTCGGGCCCCAGCTGATCTCAGCCCAGAAGTTGGCTGTTTGGAGCCACAACTGGTGACGAGCGAGCGGGAGCTGAACACGTTCCCCCAGTGCCTGCAGGGCATCCCCTGGGATTTGCCCAGCTCCAGCAGGGGCGGCTCTAGCTTTTCTGCCGCCCCAAGCACGGCAGTCAGGCAGCCTTCGGTCCCGCGGATTCGGCGGCTTGCCTGCGGGAGGTCCACCGGTCCTGCGGCTTCGGCATACCCGCCGCCGAATTGCCACCGAATCCGCGGGACCAGTGGACCTCCTGCAGGCGTGTCGCCGAAGGCTGCCTGACTGCTGCCCTCGCAGGGACCGGCAGGGCGCCCCCTGCCGCTTGCCGCCCCAGGCACACGCTTGGAGCCGCCGCTGAGCTCCAGAGACCATGGGAACCAATAGGGAGGCCCCAGCTTGCAGCTGCGGGCAGTGCCCGCTGCTCAGCCCCACTCTAAGGCAGCAGCACGTGCACAGGGGGAGGGAGCATCTGCACGAGGCTTCAGCCCAGGGGAGAAGGCGCCAGGCCTCTTGTCCCAGCGCCTACGGGCTGGCAGGGACATGGCCACGTCCATGGGGGAGGCAGCTGCCAGGAAGGCTGGTGCTCCCCATGGCCAGTACTCACTGGTGACATACCAGTACCCACGGGACAGGCCCAGCAAACAGCAGCGTCACACACCATGCACATGGACACCCAACACTGCACACAACACACACTGGACTTGACCCCACAACACACACTGTGCATGGACACAGACATGCAGCACACACTGCCACATCGACACAAAGTCATTGGAGCAGGGACATGAACGTTGGTCTCCTTGTGCCCACCCGCGCACACACAACCCCCCACCTGGCTAGTGTCCCTGGCCCAAGGACTCTTTCTGATTTATGCAGAGTGGCAAGGGGAGCCCTCACCTGGGAGGGGTGAAACCCAAAGCCCTTTTCCCCACCAGGCAGGGGGATTGAACCCGGCTCCCTCCACCCCAGGTAAGTGCACTAACTGCTGGCTGTAAGGGAGGTTCCACCCTGGTGTGTAACTGGCCCCTATGTCCCCCCCCCGGCCAACCAAGTATTTTAGCCAGAACTGGTTGGTGAGGTCACGGTGAATTACCAGATAGACTCAGGTCAACTAGTCAGCTGAAAAAATTCACCCAGCTCTAAGTGACACACAGAGATACTGACACACACACACAAACCCTGCCATTAACCCACAGACACAGCCTGCCAGTAACACACACACACACCCTGCAATTAACACCCTCCCACAGACCCACCCTGACATACACAGACACAGCCTGCCACTAACACACACACACACCCTGCAATTAACACCCACCCACTCACAGACTGCCACTAACACACACATACCCTGCCATTAACACACACCCACACACCCTACCACTATCACATATACACCCTGTAACTATCACACACACAGACACACATCTTGCCACTAGCACACCCACCCACCCTGACACACACACACCCTGCCATTAACACCCACCCACAGACACACACCCTGACACAGACACACACCTGCAATGCTCCTGGGCTCACTCACTCTGACCCTTGCTCCTGGCCATGTGTTGGTCACGCCCTGGCCACGTGCCGGGGAAGGCCTTGTCCCCACATCCCGCTCCGGCTGCACCAGGCACCATGGCTCAGCTGGCACGGCTGGCCCCCAGTGGCAGGCGGCAGCATTGGCTCCCTCCAGTCAGGGCTGTGTGCCCACTTTGTGTGTGTGTGTTGGGGGGGCAGTGAACCCAGGGCCAGGGCCCCGGTGTGTGTCCCCACGGGCAATTGCTGGGCGAGTGCCCGGCTGTGCACGTGGGTGGGGAACGGCGCGGCCCAGGGCAGCAGACGGAGCCAAACCAGCAGCTGCAGCCAGCCCAGCCACCAGGGAGGGAGCTGGGCCCCGTCTGCCCTGGGGAGAAGCTGTCACTTGCAGCTGGCCAGTGCCCAGGCTGGGAGGGAGCTGGGCATGGCAGGGACAGTGCCAGCCCCCCCGCTGCAGGATAACCCCCCCACTACACACACATCCATGGACCCCCCCCCCAGCTGCACAACGCCACGCAACCCCACCCCCACCCCACTGCACAGCCACATGGCGCCCAGCGTGCACCCCCGCCAGCTGGGCACTACTTGCGCTCCCCTCCCCCCCCACTGGCTCAAGAGCTGCCCAGGGGCAGGGCTGGGCTCTGCTCAATGTCTCGGGCTTCCTTCCCCCAGGGCCAGACGGCAGCCCCTGCAGGCCAGGCCTGGCTCTGGGACCAGCATCCGGCACCTTGGCGAGGCAGCCTGGGCTCAGCAGAGTGGAGCTGGGTGGGCGTCAGTGACTGGAGGGGAGTGGGAGGGGAGAGCAGGGGGTGTCAGGGACAGAAATCAGGAGGGCAGTGACCAAGGACAGCGAGCCCGTGGGGGTGGGGAAGCTGCCAGGGAAAGGTGCTTACGGAGAGGGAGGCCTTGGAACTGAGGAGGGGAGGAGACAGAGTTGGGGGCGAGGAGGGTGTCCCTGGCCATGCTACCCCAGCAGGCTGTTTGACTGGGAGTGGGTGTGGGGGGAGACCGTGGCACTAACAGACCAATTGAATCCTGGCCCAGGGAGCCAGGACACCTGGGTTCCCCTCCCACTGTCTCTGTGGGTGCCCTTGGGCAGGTCCCGTTCCCGTGCCTCAGTTTCTCCCTGTACAATGGGGACAATGACCCTGCACTGGGTGGGGGGCCTGATAGAGAGTGTGCCAGGAGTAGACCATGTTTTCAATGCCTCCCCCACCTGTGCCCCCCAAGCAGGCGCCTGGCGTGCACCAAGTCACTGGCCCACAGGAGTGGCTGTCAGGTGTAGGTGGGCCCTGGGAGCGATGGGGTGGGGCTGCCCCCCATTAGAGATACAAGGAGAGTGAATAAATAAATGAGGCTTTAATTTGGCCCCTAAAGTGTGCTAGTGACAGACGTGTCGTGTCCCAGGCACCATGGCCCTATCCCCACCCCCAGCAGCCCAACACCTCATGTGCCCCCCTGAGCTATGCCCCCAGGAGCCACAGTGCCACGTCCCTGCCCACCCTGCCCACAGCCCAGCCCCTCGGGAGCCCCCAGACACAGCCATGGAGCTGTGGCCCAGGTGTGCCTGGCTGAGGGAGGGGAAAGTGCCTGCGGCAGGGGTGACACAACATCGCCGCGCATGGTGAAGGGGGGGTATTGAGGCCCGGGTAAAGCTGGCGCTGCCCCCCACCCCTCCCCCCCCACACACTGGGAGCGTCTCGCTGGAGTAAACGGCCACACCTGGGACAGGTAGGACACCTTGGCTCTGTGCCCTCTGACCCCAGCGCCCCTGGGCACTGGCCTACGCTGAGCACTCACAACTCCAGCGACAGGCCTCAAACAAACACCCTCCCCATGGCCAGGGCCACGAGGGACCCAGCCAATAAGCCCTTGTCCACCCTACAAGGGCAGCTGGGCAAGTGGGCACGATCTCCTTGGCCCCCCGGCTGGGCCCCTCTCGGCTACACTGGCAGCACTTTTGGGCTCCTGGCAGCTAGAGCCACGGCCCCTGGGAGCAGAGCCAGGCTGAGAACCCAACAGCCAGAGGCTCAAGTCACAGCACTGCTTGGTGCCTCAGTTTCCCTGTTTAAAAGGGTCAATCCTGTGCGGCCAGCGGGCTGGGAGGGCGCCGATCCTGTGCTAGGGTGGGGCAGGGTCAAGGGGCAGGCCCTGAATTGGGGGGGCAGGACTGAGGGGGGCATTCCCTGTGGAATGGGGCAGGGCTGAGGGCCAGGCCCTGTATGGAGGGAGGCAGGCTCTGTATGGGGCGGGAGGCAGGCTCTGTATGGGGCAGTGCCAAGGCACAGGCTCTGGACCGGGGGGAAGGCCCCACACAGAGGCAAGGGTCAGGGTTGGGGGGGCTGAAGGGCAGGCCCCACACAGGGCTGGGGGATGCAGGCCTTGTGCCAGGCTGGCTGCAGGTGCTGGCACATCCTGGGCTGGGTGCTGCTCCAGGCATGTGAGCGGCAGTGGGCAGCCCCATCCTGCCTGCCGGGCCCAGAGCAGGCCCTGGAGAATCACAGGGCCTGCCCCACTCGTGGGTGTGACTCCCCTTCCCACCTGGTGTCTCACTCTCAGCCATACCCAGGGCTCCTGCTCCCAGCGCTGGGCCTGGCTAGGCTCTGGTGCAGCCGCTGGCCCAAGGTGACGCTGGGCAGACGGGCTAGAGCCCCCGAGGCCGCAGGTGGAACCGAATGGCCACATGCCCAGCCCCACCCCTGCCTGGCTGCAGCGTCCAGCATCCGGGCCGGCCTGGGCTCACGCGTCAGGCTCGTATCTGGTCCAGACGCAGGCTGGTTCTGGCCCGTTTCAGCCGTGTCCCTGGGCTGCTCTGCACAAGCGGTGCTGGCTGGGCAGGGGCGCAGCTGAGCTTTGATTCCTCAGAGCCACAGCCGGCCCCGGCCCCCGGAGCTGAGAGCGGGTTGGAGTCACTGAGTGGAGGGGAGAGGAGCAACGAGCCAGGAGCAACAGGCTCGGGCAGCTGGGTCCGGCTGCAGGGCTCAGCCGAGGAGTCCTGGAGCTCCTGGGGGGCAGCAGATGGGCCTGGAAAGTAGCTGGGGGGAAGGTTCCCAGTCCAGTAGGGTCCTGGCCCGAGCAAGGTGGGACCCTGGTCCAGTGAGGTCCTAGCCCCAGTGAGGGGGGGGCCCGGTCCAGTGGGGTCCTGGCCCCGGTGAAGGGGACCCTGGTCCAGTGGGGTCCCAGCCCCAGTGAAGGGAGGCCCTGTCCAGTAGGGTACCCACCCCAGCGAGGGGGCCCCTGGTCCAGGGGGATCCTGGCCCCAGCCAGGGGGGCAGCCAGCAGGTCCTGACTCCGGGCTCTAGCTGATGATCTCGGAGAGCAGCGGCGTCATGGCGGTCAGGTCCTGGATGTGCAGGATCTGCCGTGTGTTCTCCACCTTGAGCGTCCGCAGCTCGGTCAGCAGCAAGAGCAGCTTTGCGTAGAGGAGCCTGGGGCAGAAGGAGCTGAGTGTCAGCCCCGCCTGTGGCCATGGCGCCTGCCTGCCCCAGCAGTGGCTCTGCGCCATGGCAGGAACAGCTCCCCCCGCCCTCCGGGACTCCATTCCACACAGCCTGGGTAGGAGATAGGGGAAACTGAGGCACGTGAGGGGGATGGGACCTATCTATGCACAGGGTCAGGAACAGAACCTAGGAGCCCTGACTCCCAGCCCCTCTGCTATGAACCCACTAGACCCCCCCTCCCCTCCAGAGCTGGAACTAGAGCTCAGGAGTCCTGACCCGATTCCCATCCCCCTACCCCAAAGGGCTGTTTCACAGGAGGTGCATGTGGCTGGAACACAGAGGGGCAGGAGGCTAGACTGAAAACCCTTGGGCTAAGCAGCTGCCCCTTGGGTGGGAGCTGGCTGGCCCCACTGGGGAGAGGGGCTCCCAGGCTGAGCCCACCCCTTCCCTAGCTAGGGAGAGCGACCCCCCCCACCCGGCAAGGGCCTTTTTGCTTCCAGCTGCCCAAAGGCAAAGCAACCTCTGGCTGGCTGGGGCAGAGCGGGGGCTGGCTAGTAGTGATAAGGCCTTGTGCACACAAGTGTCTGAATGAGCCCTCCCCTGACTGCTAGCTGGGGAGGGGGAAAGACTTCAGGAGCAAACTGTATTTCCATGGACACACCTACTGTGCGTAGGTGTCCAGCAGAGAGTTGTGGAGCTCCAAGTGACCAGCTGTGGCTGGTGTTGGGTTACCTAGTGAAATGTTGTTGTCAATGTTATCTTCATTGTATGACTAAAGGGGAGCAGAACTGTGCTGAGCTTGTCCCGATGGAGAGGTCACCCTCAGCTGAAAGGAACTCGCTAAGCCAGGGGCTGGAAGGCCTGAGCCCTGGGAAAGTCAGAGGGGTGAGGACAGGTGTTTTAGCTAGGAGATGTGGTGTCTTCTTAAGGGTCTATGGTCTGGTGTTTCTTCTCAGTGTTCAAAGACAGAGCTCACTAGGAGCCTTTTGTTATTTTAAGTACCCAAGAAGAGCAGACATCCCTTAGGGTGGAGCAGTGTTTCTACCCAGCCTGCTGAGAGCTAAAAAATCACCAGGAGACTAACCTACAGAGCTCACAGCAGAGCGGCAGATGGCAGCAGAAGGTGGGTAGCTGGCAGAAGCGGCTGATAGCAGAGCAGCAAGATGCCCCTCTGAACCCTGAGTCCTCACTGACCAGGGACAACACCCCTGTGAGTGGGGTCTGGGGAGGGAGCAGAGGGGGGCCCAGAAAAGGAACTATTGGTTGTAGAACTCAAGGACATGAGGTGGAAGGCTCTGCCCCACTCACTCTGGGGTGGGTGTCCTGCTCAGTTTTATGGTTATGAATCCTGCTTGTGGCATTTTCCCTACTTAATGCCGGGTGACTTCCCTCCGGTCATTAAAAGTTTCTTTCTACACACAGACTCTGTGCTTGTGAGCGGGGAAGTAAAGGTGCCCATGGGGTGGTGATACTGGGTGGGGGTTCGAGCTGGTTCTATGTTCTATTGTTGAAAAGAAACCCCTAGATATTGAACCCAGCCCTGGTTGCTGCCGGCTCCACCTGCCAAGAGGGTTACACAAGTTGCAGGGTGTGTCATAGCAGCTGCACACAGATGGCCATGGGAGATGTACTCTTAAATGGCTGTGATGTGTGTGTGTGTGTACAGTTGTGTTAAGTTGTGAGTGCAAGTGTAAGTAGCTGTGTGATGTGTGTGTGTGTGAGATTTCCGGGTGCTGGGCATGGATGTGTGTGGCTGCATCGGGGTGCAGTGTCTGCGCGTGCAGACATGTGAGCGATCACAGAGCGGTCAAAGTTTTCCCTGTCCTGGGGGAGCAGCTGGGGGACTGACTCCCGGGAGAGAGACTCCAGAGCTGGGCATGAGACCCACCCCCAGCGCTTTGGAGCAGCTCAGAGCGCAGAGACAGGACCTTGCGAGGGACTGCACAGGAATAAGCTCCCACAGCCTCAGGACTAGGGGACAAGCCGGGCCTGCCCCAGCTCCCCCCAGACTCAGGGCTGGGGGGAGGGGAGGGAGAGGGCAAGCCAGGGCTGCCCCATCTCCCCCAGATTTGGGGGGGGGCAGCAAGCCAGGGCTGCCCCAGATCTCTGTGCAACACAGGCCCGCACAGACTCTTCCATGGTTTAGGGTCCGTTTCTCTGCTGGGTTCTGCTAAGGAAGCTCTGATGGCCCTAGCGAGCCCCGGTCACAGCTCCCGGAGGGGGGTGGCAGCAGGGGCCGGCCCCAGTGGGGCCTGCTGGGACCTAGGGCTCCCGGCTGGGGGGGGGATCCCCCCAAGAGGGGAAGGTAGCGCGGCCAGACCCCTGGGGGTGCAGGCGCTTGGGGAGACCGGAGCCATCGGCGATGCAGTGAACCCAGCCACCTCACAGTGACGGTTCCCACAATCCTCTCTGCCTGGACCTCCCGAGCGCTCAGCTCTGCTCCCTAGCCCCAGAGGGCACGGTGGGACCCTCTGCCCTGGCCCCGGCCATCTCTGGCTGCCTGCTGCCTCCCAGCCCGCTGAATGGGTGGGTGTCACTGCCAGGTCCCGGGTCCCTGGGGAACATGGCGCCAAGGGCACAGCAGTCCCTGTGGCCCTGGGCCCCTGGCCTCGGCACACCCTGGAGCCCCCGCCAGGGCTCCCATGGGCCAGTGCTCAGCTCCCGCTGCCCCCACATATCAGTGTGACCCCTGCAGGTCACACTGCTCCCGGGAGAGCCTGGACATTCAGGCAATGGGCAGAGGCTTTGCCTCTGGCCTCCCTCCCTGGGCTGCTCGCTGCACCCGCTGGGCCCAGGAAACACGGGCTCGCTTTGATCCCACCCCACCAGCAGGACACTGCAAGGGCTAGCGGGCGGGGCACATGGCTGGGCCCCAGGACAGCTGGGTTCAATTCCCAGCTCAGCCACGTGACCCTGCATCAGGGCCCTGGGTCCCCTCATCTGCCCTCCAAATCCCTCAGTCCCCAGCCCTACAGGGGGAAGATCTCTCCCGGGGCTGAGGGAGGATAAAGCCCACCCAGACATCCCAGAGATGGGCCGGGTACCTGGCTAGGCTCCAGGAAGGGCTCTCCCTGCCCTTCTCTGGGCCATGGTAGTGAGCGCCCCCTGCTGGGCTGCTCAATGCTTTGGGCCCTGTTCCCACCAGCAGCCCCCTCCTGCCCCAGCTTTGCTAGGCAAGCTAGTGAGGGGCTCTCACTCACCTGCCCTTGCGGGGTCGGGAGGGGAAGAATATGGGAATTTTGGTAATATTTTTATAATTCCACTATGTGCCTCAGTTTCCCTCCAGGCATGGTGTTGCTCTGCCCTGAATGTAAAGAGCACGAGCCATGAGGAAGCTGCCTGGGGTGACATAGGTGGGTAATTAAGGGCTGGCTGGGACCCTGGAGAGACAATGGAAACCCCTGCCATTGTCAGTGGGTGGCTCCCAGCAGGCAGTGGAGGCGTGAACTCAGCAGGAAGACAATGGGGGAGACAGCAGGAGGTTACTGGGAAGAAGAACTGGGCCCGGGGTCACACACAGGCACAGGGAGCAGAGCCTGGTGCTGGCCCACGTGGCCTGTAATAAATAATAATAATAATCCCCTGGGTTGCTCTGGGCTACCTAAGGCCTCCCCGTTCCATGCTCCAGGGTACCAATAAACCTGCTCTGGCTGGAAGAGGCTCCGGGTGTTGCCGAGGTGCCCAGCTCCCTGAGGAAGAGGGGAAAGTCTCTGCCCAGGAGCCTGGCTCAGCTGGACCAGCTGGGCAGAGCTCCCAGGGTGGAGCAGGGGGCCTGGGGCTCAGTCTCAGAGGTGGGGGGTCTGGCACACTGACTGGCACCCCCAAGGACTGGTAAAAAGCCGGGAGGTGGCACCCAGCCTGTGGACCCAGGACAGGGGGTCCCTTGCTCACCTGCCTTCGGGCAGCGGGTGCCGTTGATCAATGTAGCTCTTCAGCGTGAGGGCCATCTTCTCCTGCAGCTGGTCGACGGTGTGGCGCTGGGTGATGCCAGGGTGGTCTGGGGGAAGGCAGCCCTGGCATGAGTGTGCAGGCAGAGCAGGGGCCACGTACCCTGGGGTCGGGGGCACCTGATTGTATGTGGGGGGCTCAGTGCAAGAAGCCCAGGGGCGGGAGTTACCCTGTTGTGCAGACAGAGCAAGCCCTGGGGTTTGCCCCCTGCTCACAGGCACAGTGACTTCCACTGGTCAAATGATGGGGCCATGGATATGCCCGTATGTGCCATCGCACTGGCCCACTGGGGTGGTGCAGGGCGGGAGGGCTGGGGGCTCAGCACCCCACCTTGTTAGTGCCCATAGGAGGAGCAGGATGGGAGGCTGGATATGGGACTCAGTGCCTGTTTTGGGGCTGGGTAGGAGCTCAGGGTCTGTAGTAAAGGCTGGGGGGGCTCTGAGCCCTTCAGGCTGGGAAGGTGCTCGGTGCCCATGGTGGGGGCTGGGCAGGGGAGCTCAGTGCCCATGGTGGGGGCCGGCCGGGGGGGGTCAGTGCCCATGGTGGGGGACAGGTTTGGGGGGGCTCAGAGCCCGTGGTGGGAGCCGGGTGTGTAGGGCAAGTTGGGGGGGAGGCTCAGAGCCTGAGGGGGACAGGGGAGCTCAGTGCCCATCGTGGTGGCCAGGTTGGCGGGGGGGGCTCGGAGCCCGTGGTGGGGGCTGGGGGAGCTCAGTGCCCATCGTGGTTGCCAGGTTGGGGGGGGCCTCGGAGCCCGTGGTGGGGGCTGGGGGGCTCAGTGCCCATCATGGTTGTCAGGTTGGGGGGGGGCTCCGAGCCCGAGGTGGGGGCTGGGGGGCTCAGTGCCCATCGTGGGGGACAGGTTGGGGGGGGGGCTCGGAGCCCGTGGTGGGGGCTGGGGGGCTCAGTGCCCATCGTGGTGGCCAGGTTGGGGGGGGGGCATCGGAACCGGTGGTGGGGGCTGGGGGAGCTCAGTGCCCATCGTGGTGGCCAGGTTGGCGGGGGGGGTTTGGAGCCCGTGGTGGGGGCTGGGGGAGCTCAGTGCCCATCGTGGTGGCCAGGTTGGCGGGGGGGGTTCGGAGCCTGTGGTGGGGGCTGGGGAGCTCAGTGCCCATCGTGGTGGCCAGGTTGGGCAGGGGGGTCTCGGAGCCCGTGGTGGGGGCTGGGGGAGCTCAGTGCCCATCGTGGTGGCCAGGTTGGGGGGGGTTCGGAGCCCGTGGTGGGGGCTGGGGGAGCTCAGTGCCCATCATGGTGGCCAGGTTGGCGGGGGGGGCTCAGAGCCCGTGGTGGGGGCTGGGGGGCTCAGTGCCCATCGTGGTGGCCAGGTTGTGGGGGGGCTCGGCGCCCGTGGTGGGGGCTGGGGGGCTCAGTGCCCATCGTGGTGGCCAGGTTGTGGGGGGGCTCGGAGCCCGTGGTTGGGGCTGGGGGGCTCAGTGCCCATCGTGGTTGCCAGGTTGGGGGGGGGCTCGGAGCCCGTGGTGGGGGCTGGGGGAGCTCAGTGCCCATCGTGGTGGCCAGGTTGGGGGGGGCACGGAGCCCGTGGTGGGGGCTGGGGGGCTCAGTGCCCATCGTGGTGGCCAGGTTGTGGGGGGTCTCGGAGCCTGTGGTGGGGGCTGGGGAGCTCAGTGCCCATCGTGGTGGCCAGGTTGGGCAGGGGGGTCTCGGAGCCCGTGGTGGGGGCTGGGGGAGCTCAGTGCCCATCGTGGTGGCCAGGTGGTGGGGGGTCTCGGAGCCCGTGGTGGGGGCTGGGGGAGCTCAGTGCCCATCGTGGTGGCCAGGTTGTGGGGGGGGTTCGGAGCCCGTGGTGGGGGCTGGGGGGCTCAGTGCCCATCGTGGTGGCCAGGTTGTGGGGGGGGGTCTCGGAGCCCATGGTGGGGGCTGGGGGAGCTCAGTGCCCATCGTGGTTGCCAGTTTAGGGGGGGCTCGGAGCCCGTGGTGGGGGCTGGGGGGCTCAGTGCCCATCGTGGTGGCCAGGTTGTGGGGGGGGTTCGGAGCCCGTGGTGGGGGCTGGGGGAGCTCAGTGCCCATCGTGGTGGCCAGGTTGTGGGGGGGGTTCGGAGCCCGTGGTGGGGGCTGGGGGGCTCAGTGCCCATCGTGGTGGCCAGGTTGTGGGGGGGGTTCGGAGCCTGTGGTGGGGGCTGGGGGAGGGCTCACCAGGCGAGAACAGGGCGATGGCCAGCAGCAGGACGTACTCGGCTTCGTGCAGCCTCAGCTTCCTCAGACTGATGTGGAACTTGAGCAGCGGCTCCAGGTAGATCTGCTGGAACCCGGCTGGAGACAGAGATGGGGGGTGATGGGGGAGCTGCGCTGGCTGGCCCAGGGCTCCCCAGTGGGGCCACGGCTCCGAGCTCAGCTGCCAGCATGCCAGGGCCCAGGGAAGTCGGGGGGGGGGCGGCTAGGAGAGGTGCATTGCACTGCAGGACAGGACAGGGTGGCGAAGGCCCGGCTCCTCGGGGACTGCAGCCTCCCAGCCCGGGAAGCGCAGAGAGAAGCAGGCATCTCACAGCACACCAAGACTGAGCGTGGCTGCGGGGGGCAGGACGTGGCTCTGCCACCTCTGCCTGGGAGACGGGCCCCAGGGCTCCTAGCCTGGCCCTGCCCTGGGAAACGTCCTCGGACCACCTGATCTCACCCACGTCGCAGCGGGCAGCGATCCTGTGCCCCGTATGTCTTGCGGCAGCAAGTTCCTCGGGGGCTGCACGTGTAGCATTTCCAGTGTCGGTGCTCAGCCAATCACTGCTTGGCGCTGTGCGGTAAAGGGCTGTAGCTGTGTCAGTCACTATTCCAGCCCCTCCTGCCAGCCTGGGGGTGGGTTCCCCATAGGCAAAGGCACAGCGCTGCGACGGGGCGCAGGGGGAACCACGGTTCTTGTCAGGGGATTCTGGGCAGGGCAGCCCACGTTCCCTTCCAGGACTCCCCTAGCCCGGGCCGTGGGAGCCCCCGTGGGGGACACTGGGGGCTAGGAGCAGAGAGAACGCGGGCGAGTTGGGCCAGCCCCTTGCGCCAGAGGGACTCACCCAGGGCGCCGTCTTGGATGGTGTAGCAGTGCTGGCCGCACTCCCAGGCCTTGGTCTCCTCATTGAAGACTGTGTTGAACTGGATCTGGCAGATCTCCAAAGTGGCGCCTTTGAGAAGCGAGATCTGGTCATCGATCGGCAAACTCCTTCCCGGAGAGAGCAAGAGAGAGCATGAGAGCAGGCCAGGGAGCCAGGCCGGGAGCAGCTGCACAGAGCAGCCCAGGGCCATAGGCCATGTGCAAAATGGGGGTGGGGGAGGGACCCTGCAGGGGCTGGGATTAGCGGGCTTCAGGGGGGTGGGGGTACACTGGGGTACAGGGGGAGCAGGGACTGGGGACCTCAGGGATGAGGCAGGGCAGGGCTTGGAGGTGGGGGGTGGGAGCAGGAATGCAGCAGGGCGGGGCTGGGGGTGCAGGGTACAGTAGGGATGCGGCAGGGCAGGGCTGAGGGGGGTGGGGGAGCAGGGATGTGGCAAGGCAGGGCTGAGGGGGGCGGGGGAGGAGGGATGCGGCAGGGCAGTGCTGAGGGGGGTGGGGGTGCAGGAGGGATGCGGCAGGGCAGGGCTGAGGGGGGTGGGGGTGCAGGAGGGATGCGGCAGGGCAGGGCTGAGGGGGGTGGGGGAGCAGGAGGGATGCGGCAGGGCTGAGGGGGGTTGGGGAACAGGGATGCGGCAGGGCAGGGCTGGGGAGTGCAGGGGAGCAGGGATGCCGCAGGGCAGGGCTGAGGGGCGCAGGAGCAGGGATGCCGCAGGGCAGGGCTGAGGGGTGCAGGAGGGAAGCAGCAAGGTGGGGCTATCGGAGGTGCGGGGGGTAGGAGCGGGGTAAAGCAGGTGCTAGCCGTGCTGAGCTGGGCCTGTCACTCTCAGGGTCTCAGCTCCCGTTTCCCACTCCCCCTCCAGCCAGGCAGTTTGAGCTGCCTGACCCCAGCTGCCCCCCACGCCCACCCGTGTCCCCGGGGTGCGGGAGCCCAGCCGTGCTGACCTGAAGGCTGGGATCTCCTTGGCGAATTTGATCACTTGCTGGATGAGGACGGTGCTGAGGTCAGCGAAGTGGGGCAGCATGGAGAAGACGTCAGGCAGCATGTCGCCTGGCAGGCTCTGCAAGGGGGCCAGAGGGCCGCCCTCCTCAGGCTGGGAGAGCCCCTGCAGGACATGGGGAACCCTGGGCTCCTGGGGGCTCTGAGGGCTCAGGCTGTGGATGTACAATCGCACCGGGGGCTGGGGAGACAGAGGCCCCAGTCAGAACCTTAATGCTGCTGGTGTCAGTGGCCCTGGCCCTGTGGAGAGGCGGCTGGCTCTGGGGTGTGGCGAGCCCCTGGTGCATTGCCCTGCCATACAGCTGAGCCTTGCACTGCTGGGTACACCTGCCCCAATCCCCACCCCCTCGGGGCTGAGCTGGGACCTGGGGGTCAGAACCGCATGCCCAGGATCCACAAGTACAGACGCTGCAGATGCAGGCGCAGTTGGGCCGGAGCAAGGACGGTGCAGACGCGTGGCTGCTCTGGCTGGGTTGGGAGCCCTGCTGGGATCAGAGCAGCCCAGGCCGTGTCTCTCTTCATCTTCCCTTCCCACAGGAATTGCAGGCAGGCTCTGCCCAGGGCAGCCTGAGCCCATCCCTGGCTGGGATGGGGTAGTGGTAGGGGATGTGGACAGGAGGGAGGGGTGGGGTGGGGTGGCAGGGAGGGGATGTGGGGGCTGGAGGCAAGGAAGGGGTGGGGCAGAGGGGAGGGAGGGGTGGGGTGGGGCAGAGGTGGGCTGGGGGCAGGAAGAATGGGTGGGGCAGAGGGGAGGGGAGGGGCTGGGGGTGGGAGGGATGGGGTGGGGCAGAGCACTGGGGGAGAGGTGGGCTGGGGGGCAGGAGGGGGGGAAGAGGGGAGGTGGAGGGGCTGGGGGCGGAAGGGAGGGTGGGGCAGAGTACTGGGAGAGGTGGGCTGGGAGGCAGGATGGAGGGATGGGGGGGCAGAGGCAGGCTGGGGGTAGGAGGGAGGGGTGGGGCAGAAGGGAGGGAGGGATGGGGTGGGGCAGAGCACTGGGGGAGAGGTGGGCTGGGGGGCAGGAGGGAGGGGGAAGAGGGGAGGTGGAGGGCCTGGGGGCAGGAGGGAGGGATAGGGTGGGGCCAGTGGTGAGCTGCAGCCGGTTCGCAGGGGCTCACGAGAAATTTAGAAGCCCGTTTAGAACCGGTTGTTCCTGGAGGGACAACTAGTTCCAAAAGGGCTTTTAAATTTAACAACAGCTCTAGCAGCTCCCTGCCCTTCCCCCGGCCCCAGCTCACCTCACTCTGCCTCTGCCTCCTCTTCTGAAGCTCCTCCGGCTTCTCCTCCCCCTTCCCAGCTTCCCGCTAATCAGCTGTTCGGGCGGGAAGCCTGGGAGGGCTGAGAAGGAAGCAGCGGCTTCCTGCAGGTGAGCTTGGGCTGGGGCTGGGGCTGGGGCTGGGGCTGGGGCTGGGGCGCCAGCGGGAGGAGGGCTCCAGGCGCAGCGCCAGCCACGGAGGTCGCGGCCGGACCCTGGGGCCGGGCGGCGCGGCTCCTGCCCCCCGGGTCCAGCTGCGACCTCGCCGGGCAGCGCGGCTCCTGCCCGGCCCTGGGTCGGGCCCCCGGGTCCGGCCCAGCGGCGCGGCTCCGGCCGGGCCCCCGGGCCCGGCCCGGCGGCGCGGCTCCTGCCCGGCCCCCGGGTCCGGCCCGGCGGCGCGGCTCCTGCCCGGTCCCCGGGTCCGGCCCGGCGGCGCGGCTCCTGCCCGGTCCCTGGGTCCGGCCCCGACGTCGGCCGGGTGGCTCCGGTCCCAGCCCCAGCCCAGCTGGGCCCCCACCTCCAGGCAGCACGGTAAGGGAGCAGGGAGGGCGTGTTGGATAGAGGGCAGGGGAGTTGGGGGGGTGGCTTAGTGTCGGAGTGGTCAGAGGGCAGGGAACAGGGGGATTGAACGGGGGAAGGGTCCCGGGGTGGCAGTCAGGAAGGAGCAGGGGTTGGATGGGCGGTGGGGGGCAATTAGGGGTAGGGATTCCAGGGACAGTCAGGGGACAGAGAGAAGGGGTGGTTGGATGGGGTAGGGGTCATCAGGAATGAGAGAAGGGCTTGGATGGGGTGGCAAAGGGCAGTCAGGGGACAGGGAAGGGGGGTGGATGGGGCACGGGTCCCTGGGGGGGGCTGTCAAGGAACATGGGGCAGGAGTCCCCAGGGGGGGCATGACCCCCTCATGGGGTGAGAAGGAGGGACCCGGTTGTTAATATTTTGGCAGCTCATCACTGGGTGGGGCAGAGTACTGGGGGAGAGGTGGGCTAGGGGCAGGAGGGAGGGCTGGAGGGGAGGGGCTGGGGGGCAGGCGAGCACCCTATGGAGAGAACAGACTCAAGCCCTGGCAGGTGTGAAACCTGCCCCTGGCAAGCGCATGGCCCAGTAACCAGCCCGATCCAATCAGGGAGCAGGAATCCCAGCATGTGACTCAGGTAGCCAATGGCAGCTGTTCTGCCCCAGCTGTTTTGCTTCCAACTGGGAGGGGGGAAGGGCCTGAACAGCCCCCACCCGCCTACTTGCCTAGGCTTTCCTGATGGGGCAGGGCAGGCAGAGGCTGGGGTTGAGCTGGATCGGGGGGGGCTGGGTCCAGTGGGGGTGTGGCTCGGGGGGCAGTGGCTGCCCCAGTGCCTGCGAGTGGGGAGGATGGCTGGGATGAGCTGGCTTGGTGTGGGGGGGGCTGGGTCCAGCGGGGGTGTGGCTCGGGGGGCAGTGGCTGCCCCAGTGCCTGCGAGGGGGGAGGACGGCTGGGATGATCTGGGTTGGTGTATGGGGGGGCTGGGTCCAGCAGGGGTGTGGCTCGGGGGGCAGTGGCTGCCCCAGTGCCTGCGAGGGGGGAGGACGGCTGGGATGATCTGGGTTGGTGTATGGGGGGGCTGGTTCCAGCGGGGGTGTGGCTCGGGGGGGCTGTGGCTGCCCTGGTGCCTGCAGGGGGTGCCGGGGTTGAGGCTCTTACCCGGCAATGCACGAACTGGGAGAAGCCGGAGTCGAAGTGCCTCTTGTGGGCCTCGATGAGGATGCTGATGAGCTGCTCCTGCTCCTCTGTCAGCTCTGCCGGCTCCCCCGCCGGCTCCCGCTCCTGCTGCTTCTGCTTCCGCAGGACCCGGCGCATCTGCAGAGCCTCCTCTGACATGATCACTGCCAGGCCACGAGGCAGGGGTGAGGGGCTTGGCCCCAGCAACAGCTCCCCAGGCCCACGCTGACAGATGCCTCCCAGCTTCCTCTCCCTGAGCCTCGCCCGAGAGCCTGGGGAGCTCAATATGGTGCTGCCCCGGCCGTGGGCTCCACTATCTGCCTTTGCTCCATAACCAAACCAGCTGGAGGAAGCGGGACCTAGTGGGAGAGCAGGGACTGGGAGCCAGGTCTCCTGCGTTCTAATCCCAGCTCTGGGCTGGAGAGGGGTCTAGAGGGGAGAGTGGTGGAGGAGCAGGGCTGAGTCAGGACTCCTGGGTTCATCCTAGAGCCAGGAAGAAACCCCAACCAGCCCCTGCTGTCAGCCAGAAAAGGACAGGAGTCTAGTGGGTAAAAAGGGAGGCTGAAACTAGGCTGCCAGGGTTCTCTTCCTGGCTCTGAGACGGAGAGGGGTCTAGTGGGCAGAGCAGGTGCCTGGGAGTCCAGACTCCTGGGTTCCAGCTCTCAGCGGGTGCCCCTGATGTGTTTAAACTGCAGCATGCTGGGGCACTGTGAGTCCCGGAAGAAGGGGTGTGGCCTTGTGGCCTTACAAACCTGGGTGCTCCTTGCATTTGCAGGCAGCGTGTGTTAGCCAGGCGCTCAGGAGTGACCGGAGTAAGGACAGGAGAGTCACTTCCACCAGGAGCCCCCCCCCCCCCCGCAGTGCTACAGGACAGTTCTCCAGGAGGCCAATGCTGCCCCCACCAGACAGGGTGGCTTTAAACACATCAGGGGCACCAGCCACCTTCTCTGAGCTGGGGCTGCACGGGCAGGGGGCTCGGGGCCAGGCAGGCGGACTGTCCAGAGCCATTACTGGATTCAGATAGCGGATACTCGCTGCAAATCAAGAGACCTTGGCTGCTCCACAGGGAAAGC
This sequence comes from Mauremys mutica, assembly GCF_020497125.1. Taxonomy (NCBI): domain Eukaryota; kingdom Metazoa; phylum Chordata; order Testudines; family Geoemydidae; genus Mauremys; species Mauremys mutica. The sequence goes on along the minus strand of NC_059088.1, from coordinate 19,756,654 downwards.
ACGCAGCCCCCCAGCGAGCTATCCACGCAGCCCCCCAGGGAGCTATCCACGCAGCCCCAGCCCCCCCCCCCAGCAAGCTATCCACCCAGCCCCCCAACGAGCTATCCACGCAGCCCCAGCCCCCCCCCAGCAAGCTATCCGCCCAGCCCCCCAGCAGGTTATCTGCCCAGCACCCAGCGACACAGGGGCTACTCCTCTGGGTGACACTCCAAGGCCCCTGCGTGCCCCCACATTGCTGATGGCTTGATCCTCTTCTCCCTCCCTGCCAGGTGCTGGTGGGGATGGGGACAGAGCAGATGCAGCAGAGAGTGGCTGGGTGGCTCTGCTATTACCAGCAGGGAAGCTGCTGGGCGGCAACAAGGGGCGAGTACTAGGCAACAGTGACCTGGAACACCTCACACGGCACCAGGCCAGGCCACTGTCCTGCCAGCCGGGACCCCCTGCATGGCACCAGCCCAGCCCAGGGCCCTGCCAGCCGGGACCCCCTGCACGGCACCAGCCCAGCCCAGGGCCCTGCCAGCTGGGACCCCCTGCACGGCACCAGCCCAGCACCCTGCCAGCCGGGACCCCCTGCACGGCACCAGCCCAGCCCAGCACCCTGCCAGCCGGGACCCCCTGCACGGCACCAGCCCAGCCCAGCACCCTGCCAGCCGGGACCCCCTGCACGGAACCAGGCCAGCCCAGGGCCCTGCCAGCTGGGACCCCCTGCACGGCATCAGCCCAGCGCCCTGCCAGCCAAACCTCCACATGGCTCCAGCCCAGCACCCTGCCAGCTGGGATCCCCACACAGCACCAGCCCTGCACCCCTCTAGCCTGGCATCCCCCTTGCTGGGGAGTTCATCAACAGAAGGTGCCTGAGCCCAGTGAGGAGCACCCCAGGCTGATGAGGCTGCAGCACAGATAGTCCCTGAGTGCCGATGTCCTGGGGAGAGCAGACCTTGCGCTTCCCCTGCCAACCTCCCCAGGGCCAGACACCAGCTGCAGGAGGGTGGGGAGCCGAGCCCTTACTTACTGTCCTTCCTCATGCCCACGGCCAGGCACTTCTGGAGGCGGCAGGCTTGGCACTGCCGGCGCTTGGCTTTGGTGATGGTACAGTTGCGGGTGAAGGGGCAGGTGAAGCACACGCTCTTGCTGATCGACCTCCTGCAAAAGAGGGGCAGGGTTTGGGGGCAGGAGACACTCCCCCTGCCTTGGGAAAGGGACAGAGACCCCCCCTCCCCCCCACAGTGAGAGCCCCAAGCGAGCAACCCGTTGGAACTTGGCACCGCAAGGCTGAGAGCAACTCAGGCAGGCGGCCCCGGCACTCCTCAGCAACCCGCCATCCCCTCCCAGCCTTCTGTCGACTTCATCCCCAGCCTGCTCCATGCAGCATTGCATCCCTCCCAGGCACAACACAGCCTGCTGCTCCTGCTCCCCTCCCATCCAGGCACGGGGACGCCCAACCCAATGCCCAGCACCCTTGCTAGGAGCAGGGGCTTCTGGGTCATTTCCAGCTGCGAGGCACTGCATTGTGGGATAGAGCTGGGGGAGCCGACTCCTGACTTCCTCTCCACCAAACCGTCCCAGCTACGCTTCCCCTGTGAGCCTGGGCGAGAGGTGCTGGCCCAGGCACTGAGCAACACAGACATGTAACATGCCAACATGTCGGGCTGTGCCAGCTCTCTGCCCCCTCCCTGAGATCTGCCCCCTATGCAGATGGGTAGGCCCACACCTCCTATGCTTGCTGTCACACACACAGATGGTTATTCCAGCACACACAAACAGACAGATGGCTATGCCTGCGCGCGCGCGCACACACACGCACACTGAGTGGTAAATGGTGCTGCAAGAAGCCATGGTGAAGAGGCGTTGGGCCCGGTCCCCAGTAGCCATCTCAGGCATTGGTTGTCCTGGTCAGTTGCAATGCCCAGGACAAGCCCATCTGGCTGAACCAGGGTGTCTAGAACTGTTTCTTCCCTGCATGGAGGAGAAGCCACAAGCATTTAAAATGCCCCAAAGCCCTGAAACCCCAACACCTTTCTCTGAGAATAAGCCTCACAATGAAACAGAGTCACTCTGGAGCAGGGGGATGGGAGACCCCAAAGAAATGTGCAGCATGCTGCAGGAAGTGGTGCAAGTAGCTCAGCATGGCACTGGGGGCACGGTGCTGCAGGGAGCAGAAGGGGCACTCGCCTTGCACAGCCAGCGATGGCCCCAGTGCCCCAGGCTGGCACTGTGCTGCAGGGAGCACGGTGGAGGCACAGTAGGGAGTGCTGTGTGGGTGTCAGGTCCCGGCAGTACTGTGCAGCGGGGAGTTACCCTGGTTAGCTGTGCAGGGATGCTGCTGCCCATCAGGCCTGGCACATGTCTCAGGCTGGCAGCTGCAGGAGGCAGCAGGTGAGGCCCCCCAGTTCAGGGTGAAGACCCGGGGACCTCACCTGGCTGGCCCTGAATCAAGAGGGGTATTAGCTCCAGCTCCCTGAAACTCTGGGATGGGAGTCGCGCCTGGCAGAGCATCGCAGCCGCACCCTGCGTCACTGCCACGGCTGTACTCGCCTGGGCATCAGCTGAGATAAACCTGGGGTCGGCAGCAGCAACCGCTCGTGGAGACAAGCACGTGGCCGGCTCTGAGCCACAGGACGGCACAGCCACTGGGCAGCTGCCATGAGGGCCGGACACAACAGCCACTGAGCCAGGGCATTGCCTATGTGCACACAAACACACACCGCACACACACACACACACATCCCAACGCACAGACATGCTATGCACACATGCCCCCTCAATGCATACGCATACCTGTGTACACACCCACCTATACATCCCAATGCGCACTCCCGATATACACACGCCAGTGCATAACACATGCCTGCACACCCCAGTATATGGACACCCCCACATCCCAAACGCACACTCCCCTCATATACCCCCCCCCGCACAGACACACCCTATACACACCCACATAGACATCCCAATGCGCACCCTGAATATGCACATCCACAACCTACTCACACATCCCTTATAGACACACCAGTTTACACACACACACACACACACACACACACACACCTTGCAAACTACACCCCGTCACAGTTGAGGGTAACTGCACCTGTATTCCCCCTCTGTGGCCCCTCGAGGGCACCTTCTTGAGGCTTCCAGCTCCCAGCCATCACCTCACGTGGGCCGAGACCCGGCTCACTCCTTCCTGAGCAGCGCTTTAAGAGGGCAGCTCCCTGCCTTACACTGTGACATCCCCAGCAAGGCAGCACCCGCATCAGGCTTCCTCTCCAAAGACAGTGTTACCAGTGACCCCCCAGCCCTTCCCCAGCAGAGCGCATGTATCTGAAGGACAAAAGCATCCCAGAGGAAGGGTAACGGGGAGAACGAGCTGTGCACATGCACTAACCAGGCAGGCTTGGCCCGGCTGCCTTTCCAACCAGACCCGAACCAGCCTTTACAACGCACCCTCTTCCTTTGTCCTCTGTGACTGCCCTGGCCTAAACCAGTCTCTGCAAACCACCCCAGGGAGGTACCTCTCCAGAGCTGTTTACAGTCGCGGGGCTGTAGGAATCACCTCCCCCCACCGCTGTTTTTAGTTCCTGGGTAACCTTCCCCCATGGAGCTGCTCCAATCCCTGGGCACAAAGCTACAGCAACCATTCATAAACTGGATCCAGCACGGTCCCCTGAGGCGCTGCATGCGGTTGCAATATCGGTCAAACCCCTCCACGCACACACATCTCATTGCACACCTCCCCCACACAAGCACATAAGAACACCATTACACACTACACATACCCTGTGCACACCCACGAGTGCACACACCCCCCACCCTAACCCTCCCTGTTCTGAGGGGTGTTGGGTGTGACCCAGGGCAGTGCCCTGCCTGCGCAGCGCCAATAGGAGGCAGCGTTTACCCTTGCCAGCCCCATGGGACGGAAAGGCCCAGGACAGGGGGTTGGAGGTTGGCAGGACCATGGCGCCAGGGGGGCTCTCACCTGAAGAAGCCCTTGCAGCCCTCACAGGTCATGACATGGAAGTGGTAGCCAGTGGCTCGGTCGCCGCACACGGCACAGATTTTCTCTTCTCCCTCTGGCTCCCCGTCTTCCCTGCTCCCGGCCCCGAGGCTCAGCACGCTGGGGCTGCCGCTGCTGCTGCTGCTGCTCTCCCTATCAGAGGGACTGAGCATGGCAGCTCCTGGCCCCCAGGCACCCACAGGCAAGCTGTGTGGGGAGAGGAGAGTCAGCGACAGGCCCAGGCTCCAGCACAGGGACGGCCCAGGTCAGACCATGCCATGTGGTCCTTCCATAGGGACCAGTCCAGCCTGGTCTCCTGGCCCTCCCCCAGGAGACAGCTCCCCATCCGTGGGCCCCATTCCTCCTCCACCCTCCCTTCCCCAGGGACAGCCCCCCCCGCAGATCCCAGTGGAGCCCGTTGTTTATGCTCCTGCAGGCATTGTGCAGTCACACGACAAATTAGCTGTTGCTGTCGGTTGTACTGCGGTAATGGGTGGTAGGATAACCCCTGATTCGTGCAGACACACGCACAGATGTTGTTTCTCTCAAAGCCTGGACGAGTGGGTTTGGGGAGACCCCGTATCAAGTTCTACTAGGACTGCGTCCAGCCTTTGCCAGGGTCCCTGGGAGCTGGGCCACGGAGCCCATCCCCCACCCGCTGGGCCAGGGAGCCCATCCCCCATGCCCTGCAGCATGCTAGGGGGAGCTTTTCTCTGTGCCACTGGGCCGGGAGTCACCGGAACTGTGCCAATGCCAGCAAGGGAGGCAGCAGATGGCAGTGGTCAGATGGCCCCACCGCCTGTCACCTACCCGTGGGGGATCTTCTACCAAGTGAACCTGGGCCTCTCAAGGGCCATCTCCCGCCACGGGGGCTACAGAACAGGCAGGACGTGCCAGCAGGGGGCAACACGCTCAGTTACAGCATTTCTCTGCCCCCAGTTACCCTCCGGCAGCTCCACCGGCCCCCACCTCTGCAGTGCAGCCACAGTGCACTGTGTGTTGCTGCCTCTGGAACACTGCTGCCAACGCATGAGCCTGGCTAGTGGCCAGCTTCCCCTCCCACAGCTGAGCATGTTCTGCAGGGAATCCATCTTTTGTCCCCCAACTATCCCCATACCCCCCTCTGGCTATCCCCATACCCCCCAACTATCCCCATACCTCCCTCTGGCTATCCCCATACACCCCCATCTACCCCCATACCCCCTCTGGCTATCCCCAGACACCCCTAACTATCCCCATACACCCCTCTAGCTATCCCCATACACCCCCATCTACCCCCATACACCCCTCTGGCTATCCCCATACCCCCCATCTATCCCCATACACCCTCTTCTATCCCCATACACGCCCATCTACCCCCATACACCCCTCTGGCTATCCCTATACCCCCCATCTATCCCCATACACCCCTCTGGCTATCCCCATACCCCCCATCTATCCCCATACACCCCTCTGGCTATCCCCATACCCCCCATCTATCCCCATACCCCCCTCTGGCTATCCCCATACCCCCCATCTATCCCCATACACCCCTCTGGCTATCCCCATACCCCCCATCTATCCCCATACACCCTCTTCTATCCCCATACACCCCTCTGGCTCAACCCAGACACCCATCTTTCTATCCCTATACCCTCCATCTATCCCCATACATCCATCTCTCTATCCCCATACCCCCCATCTACCCCCATACACCTTCTTCTATCCCCATACACCCCTCTGGCTATCCCCAGACACCCCAACTATCCCCATACACCCCTCTGGCTATCCCCATACTCTCCATCTATCCCCATATACCCTCTTCTATCCCCATACACCCACCATCTATCCCCATCTCCCCCATATATCCCCCTTCTATCCCCATACACACACCCCACCATCTATCCCAGAGGTGGGCAAACTATAGCCTGCAGGCCACATCCGGTCCGCTGGACCGTCCTGTCCGGCCCTTGAGTTCCCGGCCGGGGAGGCTAGCCCCTGGCCCCTCCCCCGCTGTCTCCCCTCCCCCACAGCCACGCTGCCACGTGGGCAGCACTCTGGGCAGCGGAGCGGTGCGCTCCTGCAGGGCAGCGCGGCAGCGTGTCTGGCTCCAGCCAGGCGGCGCAGCTGCCAGACATGCTGCTTTGAGTGGCATGGTTAGGGGGTGGGGGCCAGGGAGTTGGATTAAGGGGCAGGAGGTCCCGGGGGGCAGTCAGGGGACAGGGAGCAGGGGACAGTTGGATGGGGCAGAGGTTGGGGGGGGGATCGGGGAGTGGGAACTGGGGGGGTTGGATAAGCATGGGAGTCCCGGGGGGCCTGTCAGGGGGCGGGGGTGTGGATAGGGGTCAGAGCAGTCAGGGAGCCAGGGGGGTTGGATATGGGGTGGGGTCCTGGGGGGTTGGATGAGGGGTGAGGGATCCCAGGAGGGGGTGGTCAGGGGACAAGGAACGGGTGGGTTGAGGGGTTCTGAGGGGGGCAGTCAGGGGTGGGAAGTGGGAGGGGTCGGATAGAGGACGGGGGCCAGGCTGTTTGGGGAGGCACAGCCTTCCCTACCCAGCCCTCCATACAGTTTTGCAACCCTGATGTGGCCCTCAGGCCAAAAAATTTGCCCACCCCTGATCTATCCCCATACACCCCTCTATTATCCCCGTACACCCGAGTATGTATCCCCATACAGCCCCATCTATCCCAATACACCCCCCTTCTGTCCCCATACATACCCATCTATCCTCCTCACTTTACAGATGGGTAGGGAGCCCCAAGAGGGGCTGAGATGCTGTGATGCTGAGCCTGGGGCAGCACTAACTTTTAAGCACTTAGCAAATCACAGGAACACCCTGCGACCCACACAGCCAGGGGCCTGGGCTCCCGTACACTGAATGGGGGGAGGGGCGCTGACACTGCTGTGACCCACACAGCCAGAGCTAGGGGCCTGGGCTCCCATACACTGAATGGGGGGAGGGGCACCTGACACTGTGACCCACACAGCCAGGGGCCTGGGCTCCCGTACACTGAATGGGGGGAGGGCGCAGCCAGGGGCCTGGGCTCCCGTACACTGAATGGGGGGAGGGGCGCTGACACTGCTGTGACCCACACAGCCAGAGCTAGGGGCCTGGGCTCCCATACACTGAATGGGGGGAGGGGCACCTGACACTGTGACCCACACAGCCAGGGGCCTGGGCTCCCGTACACTGAATGGGGGGAGAGGCATCTGACACTGCTGTGACCCACACAGCCAGAGCCAGGGGCCTGGGCTCCCATACACTGAATGGGGGGAGGGGCACCTGACACTGTGACCCACACAGCCAGAGCCAGGGCCCTGGGCTCCCATACACTGAATGGGGCGAGAGGGGCATCTGACACCACTGCGACCCACACTCCAGCACACTGGGGGGAACCGCCTAAGCCAGCCAATGGGAGATGCCGACCGGAGGGGTGTGAGTTAGCCCCGCCCCCTCACCAAGCTAGGCACCTAAGCCCTGGCTGCAAGGAGGTGCTCAGCTGCTAGCGAGTCACCCAGGAGCCCCTCGCATGGCGCCTGGCGCCTCGGGCCTTTCTGGTGAGAATGAGGGCGGCAGGTGCCTCGCTCCACAGCAAAGCATCCAAGGAGGAGGGGCAGCAGCAGCAGCTGTTTTGTTCACACTAGCCCAGTGGGTAGAGCACTTGCCTGGGACCTGGCTGACCTGGCTTCAAGTTCCCTCCTAGCCCAAGTCAAGCATCACTGCAGTGTGTGTGCAACACTCTGTGCCTGCCCCACAGGGGCAGTTTTTGTGTCTCGGGCTGGACCTGCCCTGCCCTGCTGGAGTCAGGAGGAGCCCAACCTCTTGATGCCCTGCGTGAGGGTGTCACCCCAGGGCCTGTTGCGCTTGGTCCCCCTGCCTGCCCCCTCGTCAAGGGGAAGCAGGCTGCTCTGGGAGCCAGGGTGACCTGCCTGGCTGTGAGGAGCTGGCCCCATGGTCGCCTTCCCGACAGGGTCAGTCCGGGGCCTGTGCGGGGGAAGTTAACCCAGCGTGGGGGGAGATTAGCCAGCCTGGAGAAGGCAAAGTTCATTAGAAATGGCCAGCTGTCCAGGGCTGGGGGGACCAGGCAGAGATCGGCACCCAGAGGGGGACGAAGGGGGCAGGGAGGAGGCTGAAGGCATGAGGCTGGGGCTGGGTGGCTCCCCCGGTTGCAGTGGGGCAGGGGCAGCTGCGGAGCTCTCATGATTCCCCTGCACTCACTTGTTCAAAGCCCCCTCTCCCTGCCAGAGACCTGCCTTATCCATCTCCCCAGCTGCTCACTCACTTTGGCCCCAGTCCCTCACTCTCCTGAGCAGTATTGAGCCCAGCCAGGGGGCCCCCATTGGTGTGAAGACCCGGGGACCTTGCCTGGCTGGCCCTGAATCAAGAGGGGACATTAGCTCCAGCTCCCTGTCTCTGTCCCTTCGTGACGCATGGAAACACAGGTGAAGACCCTGTGCCACCCCAGCCCCTCAGCATAGCTGCCCCCCCCCCACATCCCATGTGCCCGCTCACCGATGGTGTGGGTTGGGGGTGTGTAGCTGGGAGCAGGTGGGGGGCTGGATCCCAGGCTCCCCGCAGGCCAGGACTCTGCTCCCTCCCCAGCAGCGTCGGCACAGACAGATTCAGATTGATTTATTTCACAGCCTGGGTGGAATTTGAACTTTGAACTTCAAGGAGTGGAGGCCAGGAGCAGCAGGAAGGGTGGGGGGAGTAGTTGGGGGGAGGTAAAGGGACAGGGGAGCAGCTGGAGGGTGAGGGAGGTGAGAGCAGCCAGGGAGAGGACCTTGGGCACATGGGGACAGTGTGTCCTGAGTAGCCCCTGAGAGGTAACACACTGGGGCTGACACACACACTCTCCGGGGGTGACACACACACACACACATTCTGGGGCTCGCAGCCTCCCGTTCACACTCAGCCCAGCCTGAGGGGTGGAAAGCCTTGCCCGACACCCATTACCTTAATGTCCTAGGGCTGAGAAGTCGGCCCTGCTTGTCCCCTGGGCACTCCCCAGTAACAGACCCTTGTGGGAAGCTGGACTGGGGCAGTGCCAGGCCAAGCCTGGCAGTCTGAGAGAGGGGTGTTTGGCTGTCTCCAGTCATGGGCTTTCAGTCCCCCCATCCCAGCCTCCTGCACCTGGCAGAGTCCAGCACCCACTGGCACTGAACTTCCGTTGCTCTTGGCTCATAGAGTGTGAAACTCCGGGAACTCCCTCCCTGGCTCAGGAATGAGGTCAGACTGGTTCAGTTCCCCCAGCCCAGGCTGGGCCGGGCACTGGGACTTACCCAGGGCAGTGGGAGCCAGGCTGGGCTGGGCACTGGGACTTACCCAGGGCAGGGGGAGCCAGGCTGGGATTGGGCACCGGGGCCTGCGCAAGGCAGGGGGCACCAGGCTAGGCCGGGCACTGGGACTTACCCAGGGCAGGGGGAACCAGGCTGGGATTGGGCACCGGGGCCTGCACAGGGCAGGGGAAGCCAGGCTGGGATTGGGCACCGGGGCCTGCGCAGGGCAGGGGGAGCCAGGCTGGGATTGGGCACCGGGGCCTGCGCAGGGCAGGGGGAACCAGGCTGGGATTGGGCACCGGGGCCTGCGCAGGGCAGGGGGAACCAGGCTGGGATTGGGCACCGGGGCCTGCCCAGGGAAGGGGGAACCAGGCTGGGATTGGGCACCGGGGCCTGCGCAGGGCAGGGGGAACCAGGCTGGGATTGGGCACCGGGGCCTGCGCAGGGCAGGGGGAACCAGGCTGGGATTGGGCACCGGGGCCTGCGCAGGGCAGGGGGAACCAGGCTGGGATTGGGCACCGGGGCCTGCGCAGGGCAGGGGGAACCAGGCTGGGATTGGGCACCGGGGCCTGCGCAGGGCAGGGGGAACCAGGCTGGGATTGGGCACCGGGGCCTGCCCAGGGAAGGGGGAACCAGGCTGGGATTGGGCACCGGGGCCTGCGCAGGGCAGGGGGAACCAGGCTGGGCCGGGCACCAGGGCCTGCCCAGGGAAGGGCAGCCAGGCTGGGACTGGGCACTGATGTTCCCCCAGGAAGCCGGGCTCCCCCAGAGATTTCTGAGCTGGAGCCCTGCTCTCTGGGCCCACAGTGTGAACTCCATGCTCTGGGGAATCTCGAGTACACACCTCCCCCCCACACCAAGCGATGCAGGCTCAGGGGGTGGGAATGGGCCACGGTGCTTAGGTACTGGCCACGCAGGAACACAGAGAGACTGGAACCAATCTGCGGCCCCCAGGGTTCTCCTTGTGTGGCACAGCAGGGCAAGGGGAACGTCGCAGCTGCAGCAGGGCTGGAGCACAGACACTCTTGCTCCCCTAGCACAGGCCCTGCCCTGGGCTATGGTGAATCAGTGTGGGGCCGACACCAGGTGGGGGCAGTTCCAACTCCATCCACTAGGGGGCAGTGGTCTGTCTGTCTCACATGCACCCACCCCAGCCACTCCATTGTCATCTAGACGTGGGAAGGGGGTGGGGGCAGATTTCCAAAGGCGCTCAGCACACTAGGTGGCCGACAATCCCTTTGGGTACGGAGCCCTTCCCCTCTCGTTTCCCTGTTTGAATCCAGCCCAGGGCAGTTGTGATGAAAGCACCCGGTCAGGACTCGTTGGGAGCCTGTACGGAATGATCTGGGGGAAGCCAGGCTGGCTCCTGGTGCTTGCACCAGAGATGCACCACCACATGGACTGAGATCCCCCTCCCCAGGCAGGGCTGGGCCAGGCTGGAGGAACAGTAGGTGGTGGTGGGGAGCTGCCCCATCCTGGAGGTGTACATGCCCCCACAAGCCATGTTCCAGCTGCAGTCTGCATCTGGAGATAAGCATCCTCAAGAAGGGCCTAGCTCCAGCTCCCACTCAGTGCTCTGTCGGCACTGGGGAGAACTATGCAGAGCAAACTCTGGCTGCCCTGATTAATGCTCCAATCCCTGGGCGATCAAGACCGATTTCCTGCTAATGAAACTTTGAAAAGCTTCATTAATCTGCACTGAGCCGCTCAGGGCCGTTCCACTCTGCCTGGCTCCCCCTGTCCTTGACGCAATGGCTCAGGCCAGGACCACAGTTTGTTTGGAACAGGATGTCTTTATTTTCCCATGACAGTCCCATTCTGTCCTGCCCCCACCCCTGCCGCATGGGCCCCTGGGACTCCACTTTCCCTGGGGAAAGGCCACGAAGCCTGGATTGCTGCAGCAGCGAAGGAGCCACTGGCCAGCTTTTAACAGGGGCAGCCACCCACTGGAATGGCTAAGGCTGGGCACACGGTGGGCGCTACCTGCCTGGGTGGCGATGGTGGGGCACCATGTGCAGATGCAGGGGCATATGTCAGAGACAGCCCCAAGCCACGGAGACCCCTCACCCAGCAGGCATGGGACACTGGCATCTCCATCTGGGGAGTGCCTCTGCAGACATGAATGGATTTACCTTCCCAGCCCTCGGGGCATTATCCCCACCACAGAGGGGAAACTGAGGCACAGAGGGGTCCCACATCGAGCCAAGAGGATGAGGCACACAGCTCATTAGCATTTGCACACCCAGTGCTCTGAGACCCTCAGGGGAGGGAGATGCTGCGTAGGAGTGCCAAGGGCTGATAAGCAGAGACACTAAGTGATTGTTCTTTGAATGAGTGTGTTGGGGTGTGTGTATGGTATGAATGTATGTACAAGTGCAGTGTGCGTATGAATACAGAGGTGCAGCGTGTGTGTGTGTGTGTGTTCAGGCAGTGCCAGGAATGAGCATGCCTAACCGGAGAAGAAATGGGGAGCTGCTGGCAGAGTGGGCAGGACCAAACCCCTCCAGCTTGGGGCAGGGCTGGACTTCCAGTGTCTCAGGCATCTGGCTCATGGGGAGGTTTGGCCCTGCTGGTCTTGGTGGCCAACATGTCTGACCCCAGGTTCACCTGGATGGGGTGTGCAGCTGCAGGAGGGCAGACAGTGCAGCCTGTGGGAGGCCCCAGGGTGACTGTCTTTTCCTCTGTGTGTGTGTCAGCCCCAGTGAGTGTGTTTCAGGCCCAGAGTGAGCCCATGTGTATCACTTTGTAGGAGGACAGTAAGTGTTGAATGTTGATCCAAGTGTGAATGTGATGGTCAGTTTGAAGTCACTGTGCTGTGTGCACCATGGGGTGAGTCTGTGCTGTGGGTCAGCTCCCACCAGGCCCAGGCTGGGGTTGAGCATTAGGGCCCGCCCAAGGTAGGGGGAGCTGGGCTGGGCATTGGGGCTTGCCCAGGGCAGGACTGGAAAGCCCCCTACGCTCCCCAAGGGAAAGGCTGGCAGACCCAGTGCTGTCTGGGGCAGAGCTCTAGGGACAATCCTGCCTGGCCCTGGGCCTGTGGAGGGACTGGATGGGACACCATGGGATCTGAAGCTATGAGCTCAGAGAGGAGGGGAAGGGCAAGTGGCTGGGAGAAGCAGCACAAAGCCTGTTGTCTATGGGTAAGCCCGGTGCCCCAGCAGGAGTGGCAAGGCCAGGGCTGGGCAAGCACCTCTGCCTGGCAGCTCCAGGCTAGAACACGGCAGAGGGACAAGGCAGGGAGGAGACAGGGTGTGTGGTGCTGGCGCTAGCAGGGAGCCCGGTGGCCTGCTGCTGTCAGTGGGATGGGAACTTCAGCCTGACCTCAGTGCTGCTGCCTGAATTCTTTATCAACTGCAGCTTCTGCCTTAAATTAAACATGAGGCAAAAGCAGCATCTGAAGCCAGACACCACTTAGCCACATCCATATGGGTGAGCGAGTGCTACCTGGGAGCAGGAGCCAGAACAGCACTGCCAGGCTCAGCCCTGGACAGCCCAGCAGGGGCCATGGGAACAAATTTGCTGGGCAGCAGGAGAGATTGGGAACCCCCTGAGGGCAGCTCCACTCAATTCAGAGCTCAGCTCAGGCTCCAGCCTCTCTTAGTGTCCTGGCTCCTCCTTGTGGGGTTCACGCCATCCACGTGATGAAGACCCCGCTCCCAGGGGATCCAAAGCTGGGCTGTCTCGGGACGGGCAGCCCATGGCAGTGCAGCATGGGGCTCTAATTTCTGCTCCCCACGCTCTGGAGCGCCCCTGTAAAGGGTCCCGTACTCCAGGGTGACACACTTTGTTTTCTGTAGTGTTACATCTGAGCTCAGTAACTAGGAGGTTAATTAGCTCACAGAGCACATATGAAACCGGGCCTGACAGAAGCAGGGATTGAACCTGCTGCCCCAAGAACGCTGGCCCTGTAGTTTGAGCTAATTGAGTAACTCGGTTAGCAGAGGTTGTTATCGGTACTGGCCGCTAGGGGGCGCCACGCTCTCACACATTAAGCCGGTGCATTAGGTATGCCCCTGGGTGGGTGGGGGCTGGATTCTGTGCCAGGGCTGAGCTCCTGTTGGCGAGAAGTGCCTGTGGATGACACACGGTTGCAACTGAGGTTCTAGCTGGCACCTGTGCAGAGCTAATTGATCTGGAGCGGGATCTGTGCAGAAGGGCAGCGTCAGTGGCTACCGCCTGCGAGCTGGCCTTGAAGCCGGTGAGATGAGCTGGTCAGAGCCTCTGGATTTCACTAGGTTTCATCACTGTCTTAGGGAAGCCCAGAGGTGCCATGTGATTTCCAGTCCCAGCACCCATGGGAGTCCCAGGGAACAACTGGAAAGACAAACATGAGTCACGTGTTACCCAGTGGGTGCCCAACTGCCCACAGAGCCCCTGGCATCCTCCATCCTCCTTGGCAGGTTAGAGCGCGGGACTCGTGGGGAGGGAGTGTGACCTCGTGGGGACCAGGACTCCTGGGTTCAATTCCCAGCTCCCACTCGCTGCCTGACCTTGAACAAGTTTCTCAGCTCCATTTCCGCGCTGCACAGGAGCCGATAACCCGGCCCGGAGCGCAGGGGCTGCGAGGGTTGGCTCACCGCAGCGCTGCGGGTGCCCCGTTGCTAGATGGGGGCGGTTGGGGTGTCTGCCCACGGGAGATCGGCGGGTTCCGGGCGCTGCCGAGAAGCAGGAAGGAAGCGGAGGCCCAGAGGGACCCTGCGCGGGCTGGAAAAGCCCCTGCGGGGATCTCCGTCTCCGCTCAGCCGCCTCCTGCGGGGCCGGGCCGGGCCGGGGCTGCGGGGCGCCCCCGCCAGGGGCTGGTACCCAAGGGTTATGTAACGGCGCCAGCCGCTCCCGGAGACCCCCAGCTGGGCCCCTCCGGAGCGTGCGCTCCCGGGAGCCCGAGGGCTGTGCCGGGGGCAGCCCGGCCGGAGCCCAGGGGAAGGGATCCCGTGCGGGGACAGGGCACGGCCAGATCCCGAGAACAGGGGCCCGGGCGGCCTATGGAGAGGGGCGTGGGGCGGGCTGACCCCGCCGAGAGGCACCTGCCTGCGCAGCCCCCCTCCGTTCCCAGCTGCCTGGGCACAGCCCCGCCCTCTCCCCTTCCCCCACCTGCCGGGGCGCAGCTCCCCACCCCCACAGTCCTCAGCCTCTTCCCAGCTGCCTGGACACAGCCCAGACCCCCTGCCGCCCCCCTCCAGCTGCCTGGACACAGCCCAGACCCCTGCACCCCCTCCCAGCTGCCTGGACACAGCCCAGACCCCCTGCCGCCCCCCCCCAGCTGCCTGGGCGCAGCGCAGCCCCCGCCCCAGTTCTCAGCCTCTCCTCAGGTGCTTGGACGCAGCCCAGACCCCCTGCATCCCCCCCCCCCAGCTGCCTGGGCGCAGCGCAGCCCCCTTCCCTCCCCGCTCCTGTTTACTCTCGGCCCGCCTTAGCCTAGTTTGGAAATGCAGCAGAGCGCTGCGCTCCCCCATTGGCTGCCCGGGGCTGTCAGTCGGGCGCCGCGCGGGGTCCGGCCATATGCTATAAAGGCGGCGAGGGCGCAGCCGGCTCCAGACCCGCGGAGCCGCGATCGCCGCGCAGCGTCCCCGCCAGGCCCGCCCCGCGCAGCGCCATGAGCCAGGTGAGGTTCTGGGCCGGGTGATGGGCGGAGGGGCCGCGGGGAGCCCGGCTGGGGGGAGCCCGGGGGACCCCCGCCCCCCGACGGGCACCCGCGCTCAGCTCCACGGGCTGGCTCCAGCGATGCTGGAGTCGGGGACTGGTGACACTTTCCCCCCTGGCTGGCCGAGGGGTGGGGGAACCGCCTCCAGGGGGCTGCCCCCCCCCGTGCCAACACCCCACTGGGGGTGACCTGGCTCAGCCCTGGTCCCCTTGTCATCACCATCAGTGAGCCCCATGGCTCTGGCCCCACTCTTGGAGACAGGCTGCTCCCCAGCTGGTGTCTGTGCCCCCTTGCAGGGGCTGAGTGTGCCCCAGGGGCAATAGAGGTGGGCACTGGAGGGTGGCTGGCCCCAGGTCTCCCCTGCCTGGTGGGATGTGGGTGACAGTGAAGCCCTGAGGAAAGGCTGCTGATCATAAGGCTGGACGTGGGGCACTCAGAAACGGGCTGGGCAGAGGGCAGCCCTTCTGAGACCCTGGGGTGCCCCTCCCCTCACTGCTCGGGCTCTGTCCCCTGGTGGAGGAGTCCCTGTGGGTGGCTGAGGGAATCCAGCACCCAGCGCCTGCTGTGCCCCGACTGCACGTGCCTGATGAGGCATCACTGCACGTGGTGAGGGTGCAGTGGGGAGTTGACCTCCCATCCCAGCTACAGCCTCAGCTGGTAACACCCCTCCCCCACCCACCCACTGCCGCAAGTGTGATTAGTGGTATCCTGGCGACCGGGGTGCTTGGTCCAGGTGGAGCCAGCCCTGGGCTCTGTGTGGGGCTCTGGTGCTCAGCATGAAAGCCCTGCTGGTCCCTGGCTTGGCCACTCTTGGGGCAGCTCTGCTCCAGCTTAAGTCAAAGTTTAGCACCAGTCTGGAGCTGCTGGGGATGCCCTGGCACCCCAGCCTGGAGCCACCCCAGCGGGGCTCTCCCAGCTGCAGCTGAGCACTGCTGGGCTGACACTCGTTGGGAGTGGGGGGGAGCATGAGGCTGACGTCACTCTGCAGGGCTCCTTTGAGGGCAGTAACTGCAGAGGCGGCCCCAGGCTGGCTGGCCTCCGCCCAGCGCCAGCAGAGGGGCAGGTAAAGGTGCACGCGATGGGAAGATACAGAGGGAGGGACCTTGGGAGGGAGCCCCATGCCCATGCCTGGGGATGCGAGAGCAGCCGGGCTGGGAGCAGGTGGGCAGTGCTCAGGATCCAGCGGGGCTGGGGCTGGAATGACCATGCTGGGGGCAGGTAAGCTCATCCTGTCCAAGGGGCAGAGGAGGCTTCTGTCTGCATGGCTCATACAGCCCTGGGCAGCAAATGCAGCCAGTTAGTGCCGGTGGTGTTGGGAGCTGTCACGACCCAGGCACAGCCAAGGGCCTGGCAAAGAGCACCCTGCAGTGACACAGAGTCTCCGGGGCCCTGGATGGAAGCGGGTCTGGGTCTGTTCCTGGCTTTGTTCTCAGAGCTTCTCCCTGTGGAGACGTAAGAACATAAGAATGGCCAGATTGGGTCAGACCAAAGGTCCATCCAGCCCAGTATCCTGTCTACGGACAGTGACCAATGCCAGGTGTCCCAGAGGGAGTGAACCTAACAGGTAATGATCAAGTGATCTCTCTCCTGCCATCCATCCATGCAACAAAACATGAATCGAGAGTTCCAGGCTATGCTGTGTCTCTAGAGAGAGACGGTCAGAGGAGGGGAGAGGGATGGATGGACAGACACATGCTCCCAGAATGGGAGCCCCAGGGTTGGGCTTTCAGACCCAGCTCTGCCCATTGGTACGCCCCCCCCACCCCGAATCTCCTTGCAGGCAAGGGTATTAAGGTCTCCTGCTTGTGTAGGGTCCTGCTGAAGTCCAGTTGCAGCTTTGAGCCTGTGGGGTGATGCAGAGGTGGAATGAAGTGTGGCTGCAGTGTGAAATCCCCCTGGGCCCCATAGCATGATTCTCTGGTGCCAAAACCTTTGCTGATTCTCTGGTGCCAAAGCCTGCCTGACCCCAATGTGCCAGGCTCTCCTACACCAGCTGACTGCTCCAGCCCCACTAGCAACTGCCCCTCAAGCGGTGGCAGGCTGCTTCCCGGCTGTGTGCTCACCAAATCCCAGGTGCCTGTCGCTGCAGAGGAAGGAGCAGCACGACGACGCCTCCCAGGGGACGGAGCACTTCTGTCTCTGGTGACCGGCTAGGAACAAACAGAGGGGTCCCAGAATGCCTGGATCCCTCCAGGCTGGTGCTGGGGCCTGTCCCTGTGATGTCATGCAGCAGGGAGGGGCTCAAGCAAGGATTGTTGTCAGGACACCTGGGTTCTCCATCCCTTGCGCTGTGTGAGCCCCCTTGCTGGGCTGCTCCTCCTCTGCTGGGAGGTGGAGCGCGGTGCCTCCCTGCAAGCTGAAGCTTTGCCCCAGAAGCTCTCAGACCCCCCGCCCCCGCCACGCACTGCAGGGCAGGTGCTGTGGGTGGGCAGCAAGTTTACTCCCTTCCTCGTGTCTCGGGGGTTTTCTTTCATGCGTTGGCCACAGGGGCCTGTACATGCTCCCTGCCTGTGAGCTGTGTGGTGCAGTGAGAGGGGCCCAGAGCGCCAACACCCTGCTCCAAAAGCCCAGGCCCCGATGCCTGAGCTGCAGGAGAATCCCCATCAGCTGTTAGCAGTGCGGAGCCGGTGACCTGGGGGAGCAGGGCTGAGCATCTAAGAGAGGGCAGTGGTAACAAGTACAGGAGCTGCCATCGCCGAGGGGAGGCCCTGACAGTGGGGGGGTGGGGGTGGTGAGGGAGAGGGGTGTGTGTGTGTGTGGCAGGGGGGTGAGGTCACTGGAGGGCCAGGTTTGGAGCAACTGCCTGTGTCGGTCTCCCAGTCACAGAGCCCACCCTGATCAGAGCCCCCAGTCACATGACATGTCTCCTGGCCACAGATGGGGTTTGGCCCTGCTCCAGCTCTGACCCCAGCTATTCCAGCTCCTCCCACTCCCTGCTACAGGGCAGACACCCCCTCCCCCACAGATGGGATGCTTCCCAGACTAACCCTAACCTGCTGATCCCTGGGCTGCTCAGAGCATGGTCCCCACAGCTTGATGGGTGAACCCTGCCGTACAGTGCGCCCCCAGCCCTGCTTGCTGTCTGGACCACGGCTGTTCCCATCACAGCCACAGCCTGAAGGGAACAGGCGGGGCCTCCCTCCTCCTGTCTAGGGCAGCGTGTGTCTGGGGGAGCTGCTACTCTGGGATGGGGCAAGGAGGAAGAACGTAAGAACATTCATACTGGGTCAGACCAGAGGTCCATCTAGCCCAACAGTGGCCAGTGCCAGGTGCCCCCGAGGGAGTGAACAGAACAGGGAATCATCAAGTGATCCATCCCCTGTCATCCATTCCCAGCTTCTGGCAAACAGAGGTGAGGGACCCCATCCCTGCCCGTCCTGGCTAATAGTCATAGATTCATAGAGGATAGGTCCATCAATCTAGTTCTTTTTTGAACCCTGTTTGAATGCCATGTTCCTCCGCAGCTCACCTGTTCTGCCCCATTAACTTCTCTGCCATGGCTGAGCCAGCAGCCTTCATTGGAGGAGCCCACGGAGCTGTGAGTTGGGATCGAGGGGCGCTGGGGGTGTAGAGCCCCAGGTTAGGGGCTGTGGGTCAGGAGTGGGGGGCAGTGGCAGAGAAGGGGGTGTGGAGGGCAGGCATAGTGGGGCTGAGGGTTGGGATTACGGGCCAGCGGTGGAGCTTGCCCGGTGCCTCCTGTCCCCTTTGTGGCTCAGCTCGGCCACCTCCACAGGTGCCAAAGCTGCCGTAAGCTGGGGGAGACCCAGTGAGGGGAAGCACAGCGTGTGCCTGGGGCTCTGAGCGGCTCCCCATGGGACTGAGAGCCCCTCCCTCAGAGGGGTCTCGTGCGCTGGCTGTGATTGGCTCATTCTTTCCCTGTGGTGGTGTCCCTGGCTGTGACGGGTTGGCAGTCCCCTCCCACCATGGACTCTCCAGGCTGGGCAGACCTGTGGGCGTGCTACCCTACCCTGAATGCGAGTGGGACAGAGGGAAGAGAAACCCTTGGAAGGGAGAATCTCCCAACTGTCCCGGTTATTTGGGGAAAGGCCTGAGCCGACTCCCTGGGGCGAAGCAGCCTGAGACATGGGGCCAACTGGATCCAGTGGTTCCAGCCCTGAGCTCTGCGGCTGGGGCCAGTCTCCCTCCCGCTGGCCGAGTTGCTGACGATGCAGCCCTGGTGCTGCCTGGGCCTCGGCTCGGTGTGGAAGACGTGCCAGGAATGGCTCCAGTGATGGCTCTGTCCGCTTGCATCAGGCTGAGTCTGGGGCAATGGTGTCTCTGCACTTGGAAGCTTGAGTACTTCACTTCTGTGGGCATGAAGTGGCATGTGTCTGGGTCTGGCCATGGATGGAATCAGAACTGTCCCTTGTGTGTCATAGGCTCCGCACTGCTTGCTGCTACCAGAGATGCTCCCTCTGCTGTTGGGGCAGCAGGATGGGCACTCTGTCACCACCGCTGTGTGAAGCCCTGTCTGGCTCTGAGTGACCTAGTGACCATGCTGGGTGGCTGGGGCTGTGTTACAGCACTGGCAACGGGGCCTTTGGGCAGGATGCTACCTCCCAACAGCTCTGTCCATACTGCAGCACCATGGGCATGCAGCTGCCTCTAGGGTGGAGCAGCTGAGAGGTACATAGCAATGGCCCACCAGTGTGTTGCGCGGAGTGGTGGGGGGGAGGGTGTTGTGCAGAGCCCCTGCTCATACCCCAGGCCCCGGGGATCCAGCTGATGTGTGTGGAGGGCAGGCAGGACCGATCTGAAGAGCTGTGCAGGAATAGTAGGGAATGGCTCCGGATCCAGCACTGAGATTCACACTCCAGTGCCTGGTGCCCCCCAGCACTGGTGGGCTCTCCAGGCTTCACAGGGGGTGCGGGGGAGGGGGCTGCCCATACAGGCCCCAGTGAGTGGAGTGAAGTGGGCCCCTGGTGTTACCTGCTGGAGCCCATCTCCATGGCAACCAGCACACGCACAGTTCCTGTCCCCCCGCCCCCCATGCCAGGCTCACAAAGAGGGTTCAGAGGCTCCCCCAGTGCTGCTGGCCACTGCTGCTCCTACGCCACCTTCCCCCACATCCGGGTGGTGTCCTGCATGCTGATCAGCACTGGTCTCTCTTGGGGATCTCCCCTACAGACAGTGTCCCCGGCTGGGAAAGGCTGGGACTGGTGTAGCGTGGAGCTCCCCCCACAGCCAGCGCTCCCGCCCTGCTCCCCGCAGCTCCCCCTGAACAGGGATGAAAAGCCCCTGGCATGCCCTTGCTCTTCCTGGCTAGCTGTGGTCAAGCCCGGTCTAGATCAGAAAGGGCGGGAGGGTCTTCTACTGATTGAGGCATGAGCCAGGCGCTTGGGGCTCCTGAGGCCTGTTTCTAGCTGTGGGGTGGTGTTGGCTGGCATGTCTGTCCCCATTGCCCCCTGGCTGAGGGCTCAGAGCTGCTCCGTGGTGGGCAGTTATCAGCCAGGGGCTGGTGCCGAAGGGGGTTTGTAGTGGGCCTGGGCAGGGAGTTGGACCAGCAGGGTAAGACGCTGCCTGTTGCAGGATGTGAGCCCCTGGCATGAGTCCCAGGAGCCTTGGCCCAGCCCTGCAGCGCCCAGCCTGGCGAGGGCAGAACAGGAGGGCACTGTGGGGTGCCCAAAGCCAGTGCCCCTCCTGTCTCTCGGGCAGTGCCCCTTCTCCATGCTCTGCTGGGCACAAGGCACTTCCAGGCAGTGGCACTCTGTTGAAGCAGGTGGGTAGCGAGTTCTCCTCTGGCACAAGTGGCAGGGCCTGGGCTTTGGACCAGGGGCCAGGGCCCTGATGCTGTGAGAGCGCCAGTGATGGGCAGCTGCAGACTCCTGGGGGGCTTCCTGTTCCCAGGTCCCCCCGGGAGGGAGGCTGCCTGGACGGACTCAGCTCTCCCCCAGCAGGGGCTGTCAGCGGATGGGAGGGGAGTTTTGGGGGGAGGGTGAAAGGGCCACACACCAGGGAAATGCAGTCAGGGAGGGGGTGGCTGCATGGGGGGGGGCAGCAGAGTGCTCTCCCCATGAGCTGGGGACAGCAGTTCCTCCACTGTCCCAGGCCCCTGTGAAATGACAAGGAACTTCCCCGGAAGGAGCCATGGGCAGTGCCAAAATGAGGGGCTGCAGGCCCCCCTCCGTCTTCCCTCAGAGCCACCCCTCCCTGACACCCTGCTCCTGCTTCGCCCAGCAGTCCCCCCAGACCCCGAGCCCAGTCCCGGGCCCCTGTCCCCCGTGGCCCTGCGCTCAGACTGGCCTGCACTAAGTTGATCCCCACGGGCAACTCAGGAAGAGCTCGCGGCCTCAAAGAGCTTCTCCTTGGGAGGTTACAAGCACACATGCTTTGGGCTTGAGACCATTATGGGATGGATCGTCAGGGGTTGCCTTAGCAACAAATGCAGAGCAAAGACCCAAATTCAGAGTTGAGCAAAAAGTTGGGGGTGCTGTGGGGAGCAGGGCAGGCGCTCTGGCTGTGTGGGGAGCTCATGGTTACTCCAGCCCCTTCCTCTCCCAGCAGGGGGTGCTGTAAAGGGTGGGGCAGGAGTACTGGCCATGTGGGGAGCTCCCAGCTACTCCAGGCCTGGCAGGGCTCGCTGCGTGCCCGTGTAGGGGAGCCCTGGGAAGCACACAGCTGTCTTTAATCACCTAGAACAAATGGCTCCAGACAGTGGTTCCGTGACTGAGCCGAGTTTGAGATGGAAAATCCCAGGCAGGTAACGCAGCACGTTCCCAGCGCAGGGGAAGCCGGCTGTGCTGCACGTGGGGGGAGGAGGGGGTACTGGCAGCCTCTAACTGCAGCAATCCGTCTTGCGGAAAAATACATCCGAGCCGGGAGCGCCTTGGGGGCAGCGCTGAGAGGCTGATCCGGGCCAGGGGAGGTGAAACCCGGCCCAGTGAGTGACAGACTAGAGTGGGGCGGGGGGCGGGAGTGGGGGCTAGGGGAATAATGAAGAGCCAGCCATGCGGTGCTGGGGAGGGCGCGGGGCGGTGCGGATCCTGGAGTGGGGAGCCGGGCGCTGGGAGGGAGGGTTATCTGTCAGCAGCTGGCAGCCTGGTGCGCTCTGGCTTTTAGGGTAATTAGGAAGCCTGTCCTGGGAGGGGGATTTTCTCATGCTGAGCGGTTTATTGGCTGAGCGGTGTGCAGCTTCCCTGGCCTGCAGGGAGCAGTGGGCACGGTGCCCAGGGGGAGGAGGCTGGCACCCCTGCATATCCAGGGCTGGGCTCTCTGCTGTGCTCATCAGCAGAGCGGAGGGACCCCTGCCTCATCCTTTCTTGGCCTCCCCTTCTCCCTGGGACTGTTTGTCTTGGATGCTGCATCCACCATGCCAAGGGGCTGGCAGCGCACGGGCCCTTTTCCCATATAAGGGCAGCTTTGATGTCAGGGCCCTGGGGCCGTGTCGGGGAGGTTTCAGAGCCGGACAAAGGGTTGTTAGTCATTTGACTCTTACATGTACTTGCAGCAGCTCAGGGCTCTGCTTCCTCCATCAGGATTGGACCCCTGACACGCAGCCAAGGAAGGCTCTTATGCCCAGGAGCAGCATCGCTGGTTCCTCTGCTCCCTCCTGCCTATGGCTAGGCTGCCCAGCTCAGCTGCCCTTCTCTAGGGCTGGCTCTGCCTCCGAGGTGCTCTGTTACAGGCAGAGCTGTGGGCTACCGAGGCAAGTCCCTGGGAACTAGGCTGAGCACTGGGTCTGCTTGGGCCCATCTCACATGGTCACGGGGCGTTCCAAACCCAGCCCCAAAGGGCCCCGGGCATGGGGAAAATTCTGCACTGGATCCATCCATGCCGTGGGGGGCTGCAGGGACAGCAGGGCTCATGTGCTGCAGATTTTGGGGCAGGGATAGTCAGCGGTCAGGAAGGGAGTTTCACCAAGGGGTAGCAATGCATGTGGCACACGGTGCCATCTCTGAGAGGGCACTGGGATGGCTGGGCCACTGGTCTGTGGCACCTCTGGCCAGCATTGTCCTCCAATGGATACAGTGCCACACGGGCGTGTGGGAGACCATGGGCTTCAGTGTGTCCTGGGGCAGCGCCTCCCCCTCTGTCTCAGGTGTGTCACAGGAGGGGAGCGGCCCCGAGTCTGTTTAGTCTATTGGCCTCTGAGCTCTTCATCAAAGGGACTGGCTGTTGCTGGGTGTTTGTGCAGGGCCTGGTGCCTGAGAGGTCCCAATCTTGGCAGGTGGGGTGTCTGTATGGTGCCATGGGGCACCCAGCGCTAGGTCAGGGATGCGTCTGTGGTGCCATGGAGGACCCCAATCTTGGTTGGGAGGGCTCTGTGTGGTGGGATGGGTGGGTCCTGATCTCAGTCAGTGGGATCTGTGTGGGGGTGTGTGTGTGTGTGCTGATCTTGGTCGGGGGGGGGGTCTGTCTGGCACCAAGGGGGCCCTGGTCTCAGTTGGGGGGTTCTGTCTGGAGCCATGGGGGCCCTGATCTCAGTGTGATCTGTGGGGGGGGGCATGGTCTTGGTCGGGTGGTCTGTGTGTAGCACAGTAATACACCTGGATGGCCCCACACGAAGCCCCTGTGGTGCTCAGGCCCCTCTGGGGTGGGAGGTGCTCCAGTTAGCACCCAGGCAGCTGCAGAGCATGGCTGGGATCCCCATAGCTGCCCAGGCAGGGCTGTTGCTGCCAGTAGGGACCCATCAGGGGCTGCCCTGCTCCACGAGCCCCTGGCCAGGTGTGGGAGCCCCACGCTGACCCCACCCTGCAGGACCAGGAGTGGCTCATGCGCTGCAGCCCGGCCTGCTGCCTAGTGGCAGGGTGCAGCTGTCCCTCGTGCTGCGCCATGGGGCAGGGAACAGGGTCGGGCCCCAGGCGGTGCAGAGGCTGGTAGTTATCTCCGCAAGGGGCTGAGTGAGCAATGGGAGCCCGTCACAGGCAACAAAGAACCAGTTTGCTGTGCGGAGCCGCCAGCTTGTGCCCTGGGGAGAGTCACAATGGAGCGGAACCAGACTCCTCCATGAGCACTTTCCGGGGAAGGGGGGAGGACATGCCCCTAAAACAAAGGGGAGCCACTTGCTGCCTTTTCCCCTGAGCTGAGGCACCTGCCCCTCCCTGCCGGGGGCACTGTGGGGAGCAGGGTAGACTTTGGGGATCAATGAAGGTCATGTAGGGACTCTAGTGCCACTGTGGAGGGGATGAAAGGGGGATGGGCAGGCTTCCAGGGGTGCACGAGGCAGGTTTCAGCACCCTTAGAAAGCAGAGGGTTGCTGTGATGTCACTGCCCCCAGGAGCAGGGCTGGGTGGAGGGGGGTGGACCCAGACCTCCTGCCACGTGACCCTGTCCCCAAAGCTGCGGAAGCAGGTGGGAGCCGGGTGTCTAACGAGATCAAAGCCAATAGTGAGATTGCTAAGCGGATTAGAAATGGGCCTGGGGAGTGGAGCCAGGGAGGGGGAGGGGAAGCAGGGCCTGGCCCTGCACACTGTGCCCCAGCACTGGGCTCCAGGCAGAGCAGTGGGGGAGAGGGTACCCCAGACTCACCCATAGCCCCAGGGTTCCCCTGGGGCAGGATGCCAGGGCTCTGGCTAATCCCCATCCTTGTTTCACCTCCCACTCCTCCAGCCCTGATCCTGCAAGTGGTTCAGCCCCAGCCAGGGCAGGGCAGCCCTGTCAGCCACAAGGGAGGGGTCGGGGGGAGGGACAGATCCTGCCCCAGCCATTAGTGGGGGGCTGAGCTGCAGCTCCACCACCTCAGGAGCTCATACAGGGACCAGTGCCCAGCCAGGAGCCTCAGAGACAGTCTGCCCCCGCCCTGGGGCATCTCCCTCCACTGTGAGCCCCCCTCCCTGCCCCAGGGGCAGCTCCCCCCACCCTGAGCCTGCAGGCCATGCACCACCCACTCCCCTCCCTGCCCCAGGGGCAGCTCCCCCCACCCTGAGCCTGCAGGCCATGCACCACCCACTCCCCTCCCTGCCCCAGGGGCAGCTCCCCCCACCCTGAGCCTGCAGGCCATGCACCACCCACTCCCCTCCCTGCCCCAGGGGCAGCTCCCCCCACCCTGACCCTGCAGGCTGTGCTCAGGGCTGTGCTCTGGCTCTGCCTCCACAGTGCTGCTGGCATTTGCTCAGTAGGAGTTAACAGCTTCATTTATCATCTTCCGCCCCCCCCCTCCGCCCCCAAGGGAGCAATAAACAACCAGCTGCTGTAGCCACACAGTATCCTGCCAGATGGGAGTGGGGAGGCCCAGGCTGCAGCATCCTGTCCTGGGGAGCGGGGCTGGGCCGGGGCGGGGGGGGGGGCTGCAGCATCCTGTCCTGGGGCTGGGCCGGAGGGGGGGGGGCTGCAGCATCCCGTTCTGGGGAGCGGGGCTGGGCCGGGGGGGGGCTGCAGCATCCTGTCCTGGGGCTGGGCCGGGGGGGCTGCAGCATCAGGTCCTGGGAGGAGGGCGGTGACCAGGCTGGTTCCCACAGAGCAAGCAGCTTGGGGCCCCAGCAGGAGGAGCCTGTGTCTGATGCAGGGCAGGGCAGGAGCCCAGGTCTCAGGCAGAGTTGGGGGAGCCCTCAGGGGAGGCCCCCAGCTCCAGGCTACTGCTGCCCCCTTGGGTGTGGCTGTGGATCATGTCCCTGCGGCTTTGGTCTCCTCTGACAGCCCCCTGGCAGCTCTGTCTGCTCACACCCCACCTGTCTCTGTCCTTCTGCTCCAGTCACTCAGGATCCCAGGGCCCTGGTCCCATTTGGTGTCAGTGGGAGAGGGGCTGCCATATAGGCCCCCACCTAAGCCCCCGGGAGCAGCACCAGGGTGGGGCCACTGTGCTCCTGCCTCTGGTCCCACCCAGAGCCTCCCATGGGGGTGGGGAGGGAGCCCCCCACTGAGGTGCATGGGACCATCCACTCCTTCTGGCTCTGTCACTGGTGTTATGTACCCCTAGGGAAGCTGTGTTTGTGAATGGCAAATGGGGGGGCAGGGTGGCTCTCAGCAGTGGAGCCACCCCAGAGCTTTCCACACAGGGTGGATGGGGGAACGCGGTGGGTGTAATATACCTGGACTTCAGCAAGGCTGGTGACAGGGTCCCCCATGACGTTCTCAGCAGTAAGCTGGAGAAATGCGGGCTTGGCGGAACGACCATTAAGTGGATATGTAACTGGTTAAACGACTGCGAACAAAGCGCAGCTATTACTGAAATGGTGTCAGACTGGAGGGAGCTCTCAAGTGGAGTTCCACGGGGATCTGTTCTGGGTCTGGGGTTTAACATCTGTATTAACGACCTGGTTGTAGGGATTCCGAGCACACTGATCAAAGATGACACAAAGCTGGCAGGGGTGGCAAACACTTAGGAGGCTAGAGCTAAAATGCAGAGAATTGGAGATCTGGGCTATAGACAACAGAATGAAATTCAACAAAGACAAATGTAAGACGTTACGCTTAGGGAAGAAAAACCAAATGCACAAATACAGCCTGGGGGATACCTGGCTTGGCAGTAGCACGGCTGAGAAGGATCTGAGCGTTGTGGTGGATCACAAACTCAACGTGAGTCAGCAATGTGATGCTGTTGCAAAAAAAGCAAATGCAATTTTAGGTTGCATTAACAGAGGCACAGCATGCAAGTCACAGGAACTGATAGAATTGCTCTATTCAGCGCTGGTTAGGCCTCAGCTGGAGTAGCGGGTCCAGTTTTGGTCACCAATGTCTAGAAAGGATGTAGAGAAACGGGAAAAGATCCTGAGGCGAGCAGCAAAGATGATCAGAGGGATGGAATGCAAACCATCTGAGCACAGGCTGAAGGAACTGGGTATGTTTAGTTTGGAAAAGAGGAGATTAAGGGGGAACATGATAGCTGTCTGCAAATACTTGAAAGGCTGCCATAAAAAAGATGGAAAAAAGTTGTTCTTCTGCCATGGAGGGCAGGACAAGAGGCAATGGGTTAAAACCGCAGCACAGCAGATTTAGATGAAATCTCAGGAAACTTCCTAACGGTAAGAACAGTAGTGCAGTGGTTTTCAACCTTTTTTCATTTGCAGACCCTGAAAATATTTTGAATGGAGGTGCCTGCGGATTTGGTCTCTCTCGTTCTGACAGCCCCGTCTGCTCACACCCCACCTGTCTCTGTCCCTCTGCTCTAGACACTCAGAATCCCAGGGCTCAGGTCCCCCCCTTTAGAAATCACCGGCATAGTCCGTGGTCCCCCAGGGGTCTGCAGACTACAGGTTGAAAACCACTGGTCTAAACCACCCAAGACAGGTGGCTCCAGCCACCTTTTGAAAACCTCCAGTGAAGGTGTTTCCATGGCCTCCCCAGGTTCCGTTGTCCTGGTGCAGTGGCTTTCAACCTGTGGCCTGCGGACTACGTTGGAGATGCCCAAAGGGGGCCGTACCTCCATTCCCAAACCCCTGGTTTATCTCATTGTGGGGCCTGAGGAGCCCAGCCGCAGCCCAGAGCCCCGTCCCATTCCCACCTTCACAACTGGCTGCCTCAGCAGAGAGGGTGAGGCTTGGGGAGGCCAGATCCCTTCTGGGCTGAGGCAGGTTGGTGGAAAGCCGGGGGAAAGGCTGGCTGTGTTGTCTGCCCTGGGAATAGCAGAGCCCCCCACTGCAGTGCTGCAGGCAGAAGGGGTAATGGGTAAAGCCTTACAGCCTCCGCCCAGCCCCAGGTGGGTCCTCACGATGTCTGGGCCTGTTCCCACCTGCTGCTGCCCGGGCTGGTCCTCAGGGTGTCTGGGCTTCTCCTCTCCTGCTGCCACCCAGGCTGGGTGATGGGTTGATTCTCCCTGGCTGGGGTTTGCGGTGGAAGTTGTCTCGCTGGGGGCACTGAGCTGCTTATCCCTGGTGGTTGGGATCCAGCGCCCCATATCCCTCCCGCACAACATGCTGCTCTCAAGGGAGCCAGGAGCTGGGGCTGTGGGGGCTGGTTACTCGGTGGGATCCAGATTTCTGGCTGTTGGCGTTGACCAGGAGCCGCACTCTGCAGCACAGCACATGGGTAGAGGCAGAGAACTGCAGGTCACTGGGGAGTGCTGGGCCCCTTGCTAGCTAGACTGGGGCCCAGGATTCAGCAGAAGCTGGGGGAGGGGGAAATGGCCCACTCGCCATTAGCTTCACAGGGTGCAGCTCAGGCCCGTCTCTGGCCCCAGCAGTGCCATAACACTGTGGCTGACGGCATGGGGCATTGTGGGGAGGAGCACAGAAGGGCTGGGCTGGGGCCTAGAGCCCTGCTGGGACTGCTCCCTCCAGGCCAGGCGTGACGCAGGCCGGGAGCCAGAGGACCACGGGCAGTGCTTAATTTTTAATGAAAGAGGGGCTAGGGCTCAAGCAAATTTTTTTTTTTTTACTTTCATACCTGACACAGCAAGCCCAGAGGTGCCGGGGCTCTGAACGGCCGAGCCCAGAGGTGCCGGGGCTCTGAACGGCCAAGCCCAGAGGTGCCGGGGCTCTGAACGGCCAGGCCCAGAGGTGCCGGGGCTCTGAACTGCCAGGCCCAGAGGTGCCGGGGCTCTGAACGGCCGAGCCCAGAGGCACTGGCAAGCCCTGGCACAAATTAAACACTGAGCACAGGGTCTGTCTGGGTCCAGCAGCACAGCGGAAGATCCATGGTGCAGGTCACATCCCTGCCAGCGCACATCCTGGGGCAAGGCCTGGACAGCAGCCACTAAAATTAGACAGTTTTAAATCAGCAGGTCCAGATAATTTGCATCCAAGAGTTTTCAAAGAGCTGGCTGAGGAGCTCGCTGGACTGTTGATGTTGATTTTTCAGTAAGTCTTGGAGCACTGGGGAAATTCCAGACGACTGGAAGAAAGCTAATGTTGTGCCAGTCCTTAAAAAGGGCAACCAGGATGGCCCAAGTAATTATTGGCCTATCAGCCTGACGACAATCCTCAGCAACATGCTGGAGTGGCTGATACCCAGACTCCATTAATAAAGAACTGAAGGAGGGTAATGTAATTAATGCAAATCAATATGAGTTTATGGAAAATAGACACTGTTAAACTAAGCTGATACCTTTTTTTGATGAGATTATAAATTTGGTTGATCAAAGTAACAGTGTTGATGTAATAGACTTTTCACTGGCTTTTCACTTGGTACCACTCAACATTTTGATTAAAATACCTGGACAGATATAAAAGTTACATGGCACATATTAAATGGATTAAAAACTGGCTAACTGGTGGGTCTCCAAATGTAACTGTCAATGGGGAATTTTCATTGTGTAGAGGTGTTTCCAGTGGGGTCCTGCAGGGATCGGTTCTTGGCCCTGCGCTATTTAACATCTGGAGTAAAACATAAAATCACCACTGATAAAATCTGCAGATGACACACAAATAAAGAGGGCGGGTCACTGATACAGAGTGATCTGGGTTGGTTGGTAAATTGTGCACAATCAATGTGTTTTTAATATGGCTAAATGTGCACATCTAGGAGAAGAAATGTAGGCCTACTTAGAGAATGGGGGGATGCTGGGAAGCAGAGTGCACAAGGTTTTGGGGGTCGTGGTGGATAATCAGCTGAACACGAGCTCCGAGTATGACACTGGCCCAGAGAGCTAAATTGATCCTGGGATTCACAAGGGGAATCTCGACAGGAGCAGAGAGGTTATTTTATCTCTGTATTTGGCTGCTGGAATCCTGTGTCCAGGTTGGTGTCCCTGATGCCAGGAGGGTGTTGATAAATTGGAGAGGGGTCAGCGAAGAGCCATGACAATGATGAAAGGAATAGAAAACAGGCCTGATAGTGACAGTCTCCAGAGCGTGATCTAGTTAGCTTCACAAAGAGAAGGTTCAGGGGTGAGTTGCTCACAGTCTGTAAGTACTTGCATGGGGAACAAACATTTGACAATGGGCTCTTGAGTCTAGCCGAGAAAGGTCTAACACTGGAATGGCTGGAAGTTGAAGCTAGACCAGAGGTGGGCAAACTACGGCGGCCCACGGGGCTGTCCTGCCCAGCTGGGGAGGCTAGCCCCCTGCCCCTCCCCCACTGTTCCCCCTCCCCCACAGCCTCAGCTCATGGTGCTACCAGCGTGGTTGGCTCTGGCCGGGTGGCACGGCTCAGGGGCAGGTTTACGTGTGAACACGGTGCATGTGAACAACAAGAGGGGGGGTCCCAGGGCTGGGGAGGGGCTGCACTGCGGGGGCAGGGGAGCAGGCGGGAGGTGCGGGTGGCGGGACACGGGGGAACGTGGCTGGAGGACTCAGGAGGACACCGGGTGGCCACGCAGCCGGCTGGAGAGAAGTGGTGCTTTGAAGGGGAAACTGCTGCTTCTCTGGCTGCGTGGCTGCCCCTGCTCCTGAGTCCTCCGCCCATGTTTGCAGGGCCACATTCCGAAAGGGGCTGAGGGGAGGGTGGTGGTGGGGTGTTCTAGGGGAGGAGGTTAGGGGCAGGGGGTCCCAGGAGGGGGTGATCAGGGGACAAGGAGCAGGGGGGGTTGGATGGATTGGAGGTTCTGAGGGGGGCAGTCATGGGGTGGGAAGTGGGAGGGGGCGGGGGCCAGGCTGTTTGGGGAGGCACAGCCTTCCCTGCCTGGCCCTCCATACAGTTTTGCAACCCCAATGTGGCCCTCAGGCCAAAAAGTTTGCCCACCCCTGAGCTAGACCAATCCAGACTGGAAGGAACAGTAATTACCCATTGGAACAAGTGACTGCGGGTTGCAGTAGATTCTCTGTCACTGGCCAGTTTAAAATGGAGATGGGATGTTTCTCTAACAGCTCTGCTCTGGGAATTAGCTGGGCGCAGGTCTCCGGCCTGGGTTACCCAGGGCTCAGACTAGATGAGCACAGTGCTCCCTTCTGGAATGGGTGCGAGGGCTCTGCAGGACTCCTGGGGGTTGCTGTTGAGGTGTCTAGCGGCCAGAGCTGCCTCCCGGGCTGAGCCCCTAGGGTCCCAACTCCCTGCCAGGAGGAGTAGCTGGGGCCCATATTTGCCACTCACCAGTAAAGAGGCGTGTGCTGGATAACAGAGCTTCACAGGGAGATGACTGTGCGCCCCTGACCAGCACAGCCAGGAAGCGTGCCTAGTTCGGATGAGCTCAGTGTGCCCTCTACCGGCACAGCCAGGGGGCGCTCCTGGCTGGGACTGGCTCAGTGCGCCCCCTACTGGCACAGCCAAGGGGTGCTCCTGGCTGGGACTGGCTCAGTGTGCCCCCTACTGGCACAGCCAGGGGGTGCTCCTGGCTCAGTCTAGCTCAGTGCGCCCCCTACTGGCACAGCCAAGGGGCGCTCCCGGCTGGGACTGGCTCAGTGCGCCCCCTACTGGCACAGCCAAGGGGTGCTCCTGGCTGGGACTGGCTCAGTGCGCCCCCTACTGGCACAGCCAGGGGGTGCTCCTGGCTGGGTCTGGCTCAGTGTGCCCCCTACTGGCACAGCCAGGGGGTGCTCCTGGCTGGGTCTGGCTCAGTGCGCCTCCTACTGGCACAGCCAGGTGGCACTCCCAGCTGGGACCATCTCCCTGCTATCTGCCTGGCCTGGAGGAAGCTGCCTATTGGTCCCGCTATTTGAGCTGCTGCGTATGGGGAGCTGATGGGGCAGGTCCCAGTTTGTGTCTCAGCTGCAGGATCGATGCACAGTGCATCCAGCTGCTGCGTGTGTGCAGATTCTACTGCTTGGCCAAGCCAGCTGGGTCCTCCAGGCACACTTGGGGTGAAGCCCTCCACAACCAGGACTGCTAGAAGATGATCACAGCAGAGGCAGGGAGCTCTCAGGCTCTGATTAGAAAACACAGAGACTGGGGTGGCCCCCACAGGCTGTGATCCACGGTCCCCTCTGCTGGCTGCATGATCCACTCCCCCCTCTCCAGCAGCTGTTACCCCAAGCCCCCTGGTGTGTGCCGCTGGCAGGCAGCCATGGCAGCTGTGTGCAGGGGCGGGTAGTGCCAGGGTGCCAGAGAGCCTAGCTGTGCACAGCGTGTGCTAACAGGCGCCTTCTCTCCTCTTGCAGCTCAGCTCCAATGAGTCGCCAGCCCCCAGCCAGGCTCCTGGCAGCGAGGAGAAAGGTGAGTGAAGAGGCCGCAGCGCTGCGGCTCACGGGGGGGCTGGCGGGGAGCTTGCTGCTGTGCACAGGCCCGGGGGAGGTGTATGAAAACTTCCATCCAGTGCTAGTCACTATGAGCCATCTCCCAGTGCTGAGTCCGTGTCGCTGGCACCATGGCTGGGCGTCACCTCGATGGCTCTACGCCAGCGTGTCTACGTCAAGGGTTGGTCCAAGGCCCCTAGCTGGGGACGGAGCCGGTTTCATTACAGGGGAGCAGCTGTTCGAGGTCAGGCCTTGGAAACCCGTCAGCCCTGCAGTCCCCTGGGCGCTGAGCAGGAGTTCACCTCCCTTGGGGTGAGATGATGTCCCGTCCTTGTAAAGTGCAGGCCTTGGCGGGGCCTAGAAACTTGCCGGTAGGACTCTGCCCCGGCACAGAGCCCCATAAGCGGATGTAACAATCTGGTGGATTCCCCCTGGGCAGGGCTCTGACAAACGCTTTCTCCAAGATGATGGAAATTCCCAGAGCAACAACTTGGACCTGTCCAGTGCCATGCGGGAGTCGCCCTGGCCAGCCCTGCCCTCCTTTCCGTGCCGTGGTGTCCCGCGGCGCAACTCGGCTCTGCAATGTTGCCACTGGATGCTACATCCTCGTACCACGGCCAGGGGCGGCTCTACGAATTCCGCCGCCCCAAGCAGGGCGGCGCACTGCGCCGCTCGCGCTGCCGGACGCCGGTCCCGCGCCTATGGTGGAGCTTCTGCAGTCATGCCTGCGGGAGGTCCACACGAGCCGCGGGACCAGTGCACCCGCCGCAGTCATGCCTGCAGGAGGTCCGGTTGTCCTGCAGCTCCGTTGGACCTCCCGCAGGCATGACTGCGGAAGGTCTGCCGGACCCGCCTGCCGCCCTCCAGTTAAAATGCCGCCCCACGCGTGCGCTTGGCGCGCTGGGGTCTGGAGCCGGCCCTGACCACGGCACGTGCTGCCAAACTGCACCGACCCTCACAGGCTTTCGGCTCCTCTGGCTACTCCCATCCCTCAAGCCCTGCGCCCCAGTCAGGTGTTTCCAGAGGCAGGGCTCAGCAGCTCCAATACATCAGAAAGAGGGGACCCCCACCAAACACCCCAGGATTCTCTTCTGATTGGCTGGGGGCAAAGCTGGATTGACAGAGGCCACTAATTCCCAGCTAGCCTAGTGCTGCAGGGACTTAGGGGGGAAAGAGCTGCCCCTGGCTTCCCCAGCCTGTGTCCTGGGGGGCCAGTGAGCAGCTCCCCATGGTGCAGCAGTGGGACGGGGATCAGCTGGTCTTACTGCTGTCTTGTCTAAGCCAGCCAGGCTGCTGCCACCCATGGAGCTGGCTCCCAGTATTCCCAGACGTAGCTGCGGTGACATGGGGTGGGCTCCATTGCCCAGCACAGAGCTCCCCTGTCAACGTGCCAGCGCTTGGGCATCAGCCCTGTCTGCAGCCCCCCAGTAGGCCTCCCCGAGGGCTCCCTGCAGGGCAGAGCTGCCGTCAGGCTGCCCACGGGATTGTACTGCCTGCGGCTCCCCCACCCCACTGCCCTGTGCCAGGTCCCCAAGGCAGCCTGCGGGGAGGGGGAGGAGCTGCAATGATGCAGTTAGCTCTCCACAGGCAATGCCACAGGCTCCTGCCCCGGGCACCCGTCTAACCACACTCCTCCCCCCGCCCCCACCGGCTCCTGCCCTGGGCACTCATCTAACCACACTCCCCCTATCCCCCCCGCCAGCTCCTACCCTGGGGACTTGTCTCCTCCTACCCGCCCCGCAGGCTCCTGCTCCGGGCACCCGTCTAACCACACTCCCCCCATCCCCCTCCCCCGCCAGCTCCTACCCTGGGGACTTGTCTCCTCCTACCCGCCCCGCAGGCTCCTGCTCCGGGCACCCGTCTAACCACACTCTCCCCATCCCCCTCCCCCGCCAGCTCCTACCCTGGGGACTTGTCTCCTCCTACCCGCCCCGCAGGCTCCTGCTCCGGGCACCCGTCTAACCACACTCCCCCCATCCCCCCCGCCAGCTCCTACCCTGGGGACTTGTCTCCTCCTACCCGCCCCGCAGGCTCCTGCCCCAGGCACCTATCTAACCACACTCCTCCCATCCCCCTCCCCCGCCAGCTCCTACCCTGGGGACTTGTCTCCTCCTACCCGGCCCGCAGGCTCCTGCTCCAGGCACCCGTCTAACCACACTCCGCCCATCCCCCTCCCCCGCCAGCTCCTACCCTGGGGACTTGTCTCCTCCTACCCGCCCCGCAGGCTCCTGCTCCAGGCACCCGTCTAACCACACTCCCCCCATCCCCCTCCCCCGCCATCCTCCTACCCGCCCCGCAGGCTCCTGCTCCAGGCACCTGTCTAACTGTGCTCCCCCCTCCCTGCTGGCTTCTGCCCCGGGCACCCGTCTAACCGTACCCCCCCTCAGGCTCCTGCCTCAGGCACCCGTCTCCTGTACCCGCCCCACCAGCTCCTGACCCAGGCACCTGTCTAACCACACTCCCCCTCCCCCCCCACGCCGGCTCTTCCCCAGGCACCTGCCTAACTGCACCCCCCACCCCCGCAGGCAACCGCCCCGGGCAACCGCCTCCCCCCAGCCGACCCACAGTCTCCTGCCCCAGGCACCTGCCTAACCGCACCCCCCCACAGTCTCCTGCCCCAGGCACCCGCCTCCTCCCACAGGCAGGCTGGAGAGCAGCCAAGATCCCTGGGTCCTGGCCATGCCCGCCCCCTCCCTGCCCCCAGCCCTCTGCCCATCACCTCCACCCCCAGCAATGTGCTTGTCCCCTCCTTTCTGTATACCAGCAATGTGCCTGCTCCCTTCCACTCACTCCTCTCTGCCCTGTTCCCTACTCCCAGCCCTCTGCCCCACCCCCCTCTGTCTCCCCAGCAATCTGCCCACTTCCCTCAGGTAAATCCCCTCACCGGCCCATGGTGCTCCAGCCCCCGCTCGCCCGTTCCCCAGCAGTGGGCA
This sequence comes from Mauremys mutica, assembly GCF_020497125.1. Lineage (NCBI taxonomy): Eukaryota > Metazoa > Chordata > Testudines > Geoemydidae > Mauremys > Mauremys mutica. Next base: position 19,721,904 of record NC_059088.1, on the reverse strand, counting down.
GGGAGAGGGCCCACACGGAGGGGCTGCCCCCCACTAGCCCTGCCCTGGCGTCTGTACAGGTGGCATGAGGGCTCAGCAGAGAATGTGCCTGGCTGCCCGTGCCTAGCAGATCTGTCCATGGGGCGAAGGGCCAGAGACGTCCCCTCCCCCTAACTCCATGCACCTGCCATGGGAGCGTTGGGTCCCTTTGCTGTCCAGTGGGCCCACTCTGCAGGGTGCCACCGGCGCAGCCTCCCCGCCAGCTGCACCCGGCTTGGACTGGAGGCAGGTACAGGAGGGTGGGAAGTGGGGCTTACGGCCCCAGGTCTCTCTTCGTTTTCTTTCACCCCGGGGAAGACCCCTCTCTCCTGGCTGTAGCCTCTGAGTGCTGGAGTTGCCTCACCCCTGCTTCGCCTTGTTAAGTGCTGGGCAATAACGAGGGGAATGTGGAATGCCAGAGCCTGACCCGGGCCTCAGTGCTCCGCAGGGAAATCGCTAGGACTGAAGCTGGGGCTGTGGGGCCTGTAGCCGCCATGTTCGCACTCGCTCTCCTCTCTGTGCTAGCCTGCAGTGTGCCTCCCCCACACACCTTGGGGAGCTGCCCCTGCGTCCCTCCAGCCGGCCTGCGAGCCCCACCATCCCGGGCTGCTGGGGCCATGGCTGTGTCCTGGGTCCCCACTGGGCCTCCCCCTACACATCCAGGAGCCTGGGAGAGGGACACTACCCACGCCCTCCGGGCACAGGCAGCTGCTGGAGAAGGTTGGGTTGGGGGACTGGAGTGTCTCTCCTGGGGGACAGTGAGAACAGCCACAGTGGGTCACACCGAGCTCCATCTAGCCCAGTAGCCTGTCTGTACCCACGGCCAGCCAGAGCTTCAGGAGATGTGGACAGACTAGGGCAGTTATTGAGAGATCCACCCGGTCGTCCCCTTCTGCCAGTCCGGGGTTTGGGTTGCCCCAGGCACAGGGCTGTGTCCCTGACTGTCTTGGCTTATAGCCATTGATGGGCCTATCCTCCAGGCACGTAGCCAGTTCTTTTGGAAGTCCAGCTGTCACAACATCCCCTGGCAATGAGTTCCACAGGTTAGTTGTGCGTTGTTCCTCGTTTGTATTCAACCTTGTGCCTGCTCATTGTGTGCGGGGTAAAATGACACGTCCCCAGACACCAGTCATGATTTTATAGACTCCAGCAGGTCCCCCTTAGTCGTGTCTTTACTGAGCTGAACAGCACTAATCTTTGTCGTCTCTCCTCGGCTGGACAGGGCCCCCCAGAGGATTCAGGGGGCCTGGGGCAAAGCAATTTTGGGGGCCCCTTCCATAAAAAAAGTTGCAAAACTATAGAATATTATATTCTTGTGGGGGCCCCTGTGGGGCCCGGGATAAATTGCCTCACTTCCGCCCCCCCATCCCCTTCTGGGCGGCCCTGCTGGGCTGGAAGCCGTTCCAGACCCTTGATCACGTTTGCTGCCCTTCTCTGAACCTTTCCCAGTTGCCCCATTTCCTTGTTGAGATGCCTGGAACTGGACCCACTATTCAAGTGTGGGGACCCCCGGGCTTGCTGCAGTGGCGTTCTGGTATTTTCAGTCCCTTTTCTGGAGAGACAAGGGGGCTGAGGTAATAGCTGCTGTTAGACCCACTGCTGCTGGGGCGAGAGGAAAGCCGAGCTCTGAGGACCTTTCCCAGCCCTGGAGAAGAGCTCTGTGGAGCTGGCAGCTTGTCTCCTTCACCAGCAGAAGTGGGTGCAAGAAAAGCTATCCCCGGCCCACGCTGCCGCTTTAACCTCCTGGGAGCAGCCTGGCGGCGGTAGGTCCCAACCTACCTTAGCCACGGGAGCGCCGCTGTACGTGGAGCGGATGTGTCCAGAAAACTGTCCGAGGGGACGCCAAGACCTCGTGCGGGGGTGGAAGTGGCTAATTTAGACCCCACCAGCGTATGTGTCGACTTTCCCAATGTGTATTACGTGGCACTCGTCAGCATTAACTGAGCAAGATTGAGGACGTGAATAGGGGAGGCAAAGCCCGTGGGAGTGGGAGTGGGGGATTGCCTACTGCACCCAGAGATTTGGGGGGCCCTGGGCAGTGGGGGGCTGGTCCTGTGGGTGGCTGGATGCTGGCAGGAATTGCAGGCCAGCGCCCCCTGCTGCCCTGAGCGGATTGGGCCTCTGTGGAGCCACAGGGGTGACTGCCAGCTGCTTCTCCCTGCAGCCAAAGCCGGGAACGCCAAGAAGGTGGAGGAGGAGGAGGAAGAGATAGACATCGACCTGAACGCGCCCGAGACTGAGAAGGCCGCGCTTGCCATCCAGGGCAAGTTCCGTCGCTTCCAGAAACGGAAAAAGGACCCCAGCCCCTGAGCAGCTCCGCCACCCCGTCCCCACAGTCCCCCATCCCCCCTCTGCCAGCACAGCCCGGCTCGCCCCGTGTTTGCTCGCGCCTGCCCAGCCCAGCTTGGGCTGTTGGTATTTGCACGTTCTATGTACCTGGTTTCGGGGGACGAGGGGCTCCCCAGACCCAGCTGCACCCACATGCCGAGCTCCTGCCTGGGGAAGGATGGGGGCATCCTCTTCTTATAGCCATGATGTTGGCCTGGCAGGCTCCTGGTGCCATCCTCACAAAGCCATGAAGGGGCCACGGGCCCCAGGCTGGACAGTGCCTCCTGGGGGCCTCGGGCTGGGGTGGGGGCAGCCCTGGGAGAGCCAGTCAGACGTAACTGCCCATTAGCCCTGGCCAAGCCAACACAGGGCATGAGGGGGTCTGCTCTTGAGCACCCCCATCCTGAGTGGACACCCCGAGCCACCCCACCCTGTCCTAAGAGGGGGCTGCTCCTTAGCTTCCCCCACAGCTCCATCCTGAGCAGCTTCCCATCAACCCCGGCCCATGAGACCACCCACTCCCACCAGGGACCCTGACTGGGACAGCCAGAGGCCCAGGGCCAGATAGGGGGTGGGGGTGCAGAGCCAAGGAGAGCTTAGGGAAGGGGCCCAGAGCCATGCAGGGGGAGGGGAAGGGCCATAAAGCCAGATGGGGGGGGATCAGAGCCGAGTAGACCCAGGCCTATGAGGGGCAGTCAGGGCTAGCGGGTGGGGGACAGGGCCTAGGGCGAGGCTAGTAGGGAGGAAGGGCCCTAGGCTGGGGGGGTGGGGGTGCTGCAGGGTGCTCCCAGTCCTGTGGGACCAGGCCTGAACTACAGCTAAACAGGGCAGGCCCCACCAAATTTCCAGGCCAGGATTGGGGAGAGGATCCTGTCACCTTTCCCTCCTGGGTTTTCTTAGCCAACGGGGGCTGGAGGCAGCTGGTGACCCCTCCCCTGGGCTGGTGTTGCCTGGGGCCGGGCACAGATGTGACCGTGGGGTGGGGGAATGTCAAGGCCCTGCTGGGGAGCAGGAGCCAGGCTTTGCTCTGCTCCGGCCGGGTGGGGCGCTCCTGCTCTGAGCTCCATGTAATGGGCACATGGTGTGTCGGCACCGGCTCCTTGGAGACCCCTCTCAAACTAGGAACAAGGGGGACTTCCCCCCCCACCCCAGTGGAAACAATGGAGACCCCCTCCCCCACTGCTAACAAGGGGGACTCCCCCCCCGACTGGGAACAATGGAGACCGTCCCCCATTGGGGGACAGTGGGGATCCCTTTTCATACAGAGAACAATGGGGACCTCCCCCCCATGGGAATAATGGAGACCCCTGTCCCCCACTGGGAACAATGGAGACGCCTGCCTTGAGCGCAGTGGGCGAGGCTGGGTGCCAAGGTGTGGGGAGGGGGAGGGCACTGGGGATTGGGGAGCAGGGCACAGCTGTGAGCAGGAGGGGGTAGCAGAAGGCAGCCGGAGTGGGGGAGGGGGGTCGGAGATGAGGGCTGGACAGGGAGAAAGGAACAAGTGAGTCAGAGCTGGAGGAGGTGACATTCCCCAGTGGGGCTAGCAGAGGGGAGCACCAGGCACTGGGCGCCCATGGTGCTCCCCCCCTCCTCCCCCAATTTAAGAGAGGCACCGAGTCCCTCCCAGCTTAGGCAGGAACCCTATGGGGTCCCCCTCCCCCTTCCAGGGCCCCATCCATGCAGCATCTCAGCTGCCTGTCCCCCTCCACCCATGCCCCTCTCAAGCCTTGGGCCGACACCATCCCACCGCTGTGCCCCCTGCTGCTGGCACAGCCCCCGCACCCAGCACCCAGCACTGTAAGGCCTCGGCGTTCCCCAGCATTGGATTCAACCCGCCTCCACCCCAGCCCGCCGGGAGCTGCAGCCCGAGCACCAGGGAGCGCCGTGCAGCTGTGAGCGATTGGAGGGGCCAGGCCACACCGTCCCCTGGCCGCAGCGCTGGGGGGAGCGCTCCTGCCTGGGGAGACGATGCGGCCCGCAGGGCGGACACAGCTGCTGCGAGGACTGGCTCTTTTAGCATGTTTACGTAATAAAATGTCTGGGAACAGTGGCCGGCCTGGTGCGTGGTTCGTGTTGGCGCAGGGGCCGGCTCAGACAGGCTGGGCAGTGGCAGGGTGAGTCACCCAGGCTGGCTGAATTGTCATGGCCCTGCTGGGACCCCAGCAAGGGACCCAGTCGCTGCTGGTCTGGGCTCAGGCCATGTGAAGTAAAACCCGCAGGTGGACCTGGGCTCTGGATGGGACCCAGCCACTGAGGGGACATCAACCCCACGGCGGGGCTCAGAGCCCAGCCTGGGGCTTGTGCTAGGCCACCAACAATAGTATAGATGCTCCTGCTCTGTCTGGAGTCCACCCCTCGCCATGGGGCACAGAGCCTGAGTGCCACTCTGCCTGGGCACAGCTACCCTGCCAGCTTGAGTGCCCCAGCATGAGCCCAGCTGCAGAGCCAAGTGCTCACAGGCACCACTGCCAGGTGGGTTTTGTTGCAATGTAGACGTCCCGCTAGTGACCAAGAGCACCACGTCCCCAGAACCACGCAGCCTTGGGCCACCTAGAACCCCGCGGTGCTACCTGTAGAGCGGTGCTCTGCTGCCATGGCCCGGTGCCATGCTCCCAGCTCTCTGGGGCTGGGCGCACCCCTCTGCATTGGTTCCTGGGACAGTTCCTGGGAAGAGATGCAGGCCCATCATCAAGGCCCTTCACCCGGCTGGGCAGGCAGCCCTGGGACATTGTGCATGCTGAGAGTTTCTCTGGCCTGTGGGCATAAGAGCCCCACAGTCCCTTAGCACTGGGGTAGGCAGTTGCCTGAGGCAGGGCCTGGAGAAGGAGGAGTGGCATGGGGCTCATCGTCCCTTGGGCTGTCCCTGGGGTGTAGCAGCTAGTGCGCGCCGTGCTGGGACGAGGAGCCGTGCTGTTATGACAGGGGCTGTCACCACGCCAGGACTGATGAGCCTTGTAGTGCAAGCATGACACCCACAAGCCTGTGTGGGGGACCCAGGCGCATCTGTGGTGGGCAATGGTTTGAACCAGCTGTGCTGTGAGCGCTGTGTTACCCCAGTGCACCAAAGGGGAAACTCAGACACAGACCAGGCTGGTCACAGAGGCTGCCCTGGGCCATGCAACTCCTGGCCCATGCTCCTGCCCCTCACAGGATTAACATCCAAGCTCCTACTTCCTTACTCCTCCAAACGTGCCACGGGAGCTGCCTGCCTGACATGGTGGGTGTGACGAACTGGGAATGTTCTTAATGTTTTCTCTGAATACTGTGTTGGTGCCTCCAGTGTCCCCTATGCAGTTCTTAAGTATCTAGGTGGTGGAATAAGGGTGTGTGATTGCTACAGAGCAACAGGCCAGTGCACCTAAATGCCTGGCACTCTGTCTCCTAGCAACTGATGGCCTGGGCCCCTCCCCTGCAAAGGTGCCAACTGAAGGTGTTGGAGACAAAGAGGTCAGGTGACCTCCTGGCTGGGGAAAGGAACTGGGCAGAGGAGGAGGGGATGGAAGGGTTTTCAATCTGGAGCTGGCTGGGGACAAGGAGTGAAGTGCAGACGTGGGGGTCTGGCTCACTGCCCCCCAGAATGGACCCAGCCGAGGGGTCCGGTTCACAGTACCTACAAGCTCTGTTTTAGACCATGTTCCTGTCATCGAATAAACCTCTGTTTTACTGGCTGGCTGAGAGTCATGTCTGACTGCAAAGTGGGGGGTGCAGGACCCTCTGGCTTCCCCAGGACCCCGCTGGGGCGGGCTCACTGTGGGAAACGCATGGAGGGGCAGAGGATGCTGAATGCTCCAAGGAGAGACCCAGGAGGTGAAGATGTGTGAGCTTCTTGCTCTGAAAACGTCTGCTCCACGGGAGAGGAGGCTCCCCAAAGTCCTGTCTGGCTTTGTGGGGAGCAGTTCCAGAGCATCGCCCAGGGACTCCATGACAACTGGTGGTAGCGGTGGGATGTACTGCACCCCGTGAATGGCGACTCTTGCAGTAAGTGACTGGGGAGCAGTAAAACGAAGGAGGGATAATGAGGACCAGGCCTGCTGAAGCTCAGAGAGGGACGGTTTCAGGGGGCAGTTAACCTCTGGGAGTGTGTGACCAGCGAGGAGGACTGTTGGAGTAACGGGGTCCCCCTGAGGACTGCGGTGAACAGTCTCAGGGGCGGAGGAGCTTGCTGCTCGACCCTGGGAGAGAGAAGGATTTTTGCAGTAGCAGGGTTCCCCTGGGGATTGCAGGAGCAGTCCCAGGGGCGGAGGAGTCTGCAGCTTGACCCTGGCAAAGAGGTGATCACGAGAAGGGCTGGCACACCAGGGGTTCTTCCTGGAAACCATGGGGGAGCCAAGAGCACGCAGGCCTGTGAGTCCAGAGCCACTTGGGAACGGTGAAGTGGTGGCCTGTCACCATCTTAAGAAGGACATTGTGATCCTGTGCAAAAAGAGAGGGTTACGCATTGGGAAGTTCACCAAGGCACAGTTAATCGTGCAGCTGGAGGAGGACCGCTCTGTGGAGCAGATTTCTGACCCAGATGGGGCTACAAGGGGATCTGGGAGCAGCTGGAGCAGCCAGGCATCCCCGAGAGTCTGGTCCCCAACCAGACGAGGGTCTTCACGATCGGGTTCCCCATCAGGGGATCGGAGACGGATGGGATTGGAGCAGAGCCTGAGAGAGCGAGAGGACCATGAGAGAGAGCAAGAGCTTGAGGAAAAGCTGCAGGAGAAGCAGCAGCAGCATGGACTGGCGATGGTGGAGCGGAGAGGCATAGGCGGCTTCCCAGGGGTCAGTGGGGAAACACGCCTGGGGTGGCGAGACCTGGGGACAGAGAGAACTGTGGTGGTGCAGCCGCAGATGTTGAGGGGCTGTGGGACCTGGGTGAAGGTCCCCGGGGTGAAGCCCCTCGCCCTGCCTATGGCCCGAATCCCTGTGCAGACACAGGAGGGGACAGGCAGGCTGGTCGTTGGGGTTGGGGGGTGATTGTGTCTCTTTGGGACAGGATCCAGGCCCTGCTCCTGTAACAGCCGAGGGTTTGAATTTAAATCCAGGGAACCAATTGGCTAGGATGGAAATGGTCAGTGAAAATGCAAATGACCTGGGTGGCAAGGGGGAGGGGCTGCTGGGCTCAGGATACCTGCCTACCTGTAACCAGCCCCCTGGGGCTGAGTGGGAGGGAGAGATGCTCCCCGCCCCTCTGCACACCGGAGAGGGGCTCACGCTGGCTCCCATGCTGTGACCAGAGCAGAGAGCTCGCTGGCCAGCCCCACTGGGACAGCAAGGGCAGCAATGAGCATGGGGGGAGCTGAGACCCCAGCTGAGTCGGGGGACACCCAGGCAGGGCAGGTCAGCTGCCAACCAGGTTTGCCTGGTCCAGACGTGCTGCTGGGAAGTGATTACACAGCCGGGAGGGAGCCACCAGGGACAGGGCTCAGGGGGGCTGTGACCCCAGGCCCAGCCAGCGAGGGGGAGCAGGTCCCACCCCCTTCCCCAGCAGCTGAATTCCAGACCGAGCTGCGGAAGGATCCCTCCTTGGAGAAGCTGAGGGAACTTGCTGGCCACAGCGCTGCAAACCCCCTTGGGGAAGGCTGCAGGGACAGAGTCCTGTGGGAGAAGGGATTCCTGTACCGGGAATGGGCTTCCCAAGGGGAAGTAGAACTGTGGGGAATTGGGAGGCAGCTGGTGGTGCCCCAGGAATCCACAGGGTTCTTCCTGTTCGTTGGCCTGCTAAACCCAGGGTTGTGAGTTCAATCCTTGAGGGGGCCACTTAGGGATCTGGGGCAAAAATTGGTCCTGCTAGTGAAGGCAGGGGGCTGGACTTGATGACCTTTCAAGGTCCCTTCCAGTTCTAGGAGATTGGTATATCTCCAATTATTACCTTTTTATTACCTTTTTTTTTGCTGTATGGGAGGAGAGTGAGGGGACCCCTAGACCTGGAAAGGGAGGATTGGAAGGAGAAGGGGGAAGACCCCCTGGTGGATCTCTCCCCTGAGGTGGGAGCCAATCTCCCCATCAAGTGTTCCCCGTTCAGAGTCACTGGGAAAGCAGCCCAGAACCTGGAGAGAGAGGTCAAGGACATGCTGGCTTTAGATGTGATCCAGCCGTTCAACAGCCCACGGGCCTCACCCATGGGGCTGGTCCCCAAGGGAGACAGGATGATCTGGTTTAGTGGGGATTATCGGAAGCTTAAAGCCATCACGGTGTCCGATGCCAACCCCATGCCTACGCCTGGGGAGATTCTAGACAAGCTGAGGGGGATGGAGAACTTGGCCCTGGCATACACTGATAACATGTGCATCTTTAGCCAGACCTGGGAGGAACAGGTGTCCCCGGTGAAGAGGGTGCTGGGCTGCCTCAAGGAGGTGGGACTGATGGTAAAAGCTGGAAAGTGCAAGGTGGGGAGCGGCTGCCCAAGCCCAAAGCTGGCCAAAGCCAAGATGGGGGCTCTTAACCAAGAGAGCCCGAATCGCAGACCAGAGTGCTGGGAGAAGACGCCATCCCAGTTTGACCCCTGGGGGTATTGGGGTGGCAAAAGGGTATGGGCTGCATAAACCTTCCCACATGCAGCCTGCAAGTGCCATCAAGCACACGTGGCCTAAGGGAGGGCGCTCGAAGGGGGGACAGAGGTTCCGGGCCTGACCCTGCAATTGACTCGCTGAGTGACACTGGGCACGTCATGATCCAGCCTGACTGCGGTTTGCCCCTGTATTACACAGGCCCCCATTTATAAGCCACTTTCGAAGCCTCAGGGGTAGTGCCAGGTCATATGTATGACTTTCTCCCAACGCCTGGCATAGCAGTCAGACACCTCCTTCCCATCGTCTCCCCCCACCCCACCCCAGATGGTGGCCTGGGTGAAAATTTCAGGTGCTTTCTGTCAGTTTGCCCACTATTGTATGCAGTCAGTGAAGCCCCCATGGCCCCAAAGCCATGTCTGTGGGGAACACACCACGCTCCTGAGCTACAGATGAGGTGGAGGAGGAGATGTTTCTGTGGCAGAATGAAAGAGAAGGCTGGGTTGGGTGCTCAGTGGTGTCATAGGCCTTATACTGTTAACAGCTGGGGGAGAGTCTCCTTTAGTTCCTGTGGTGCAAGAATGGAAAGTCTAGCCCTGTGCTCTGCCAGTGGCTCCCTGTGCAGCTGTAGCCTCCCAGGGTGCCAGATTTGTCCTACACGCCTGCTGAGCTGCACAGCTAGCTTCAGTACAGGCCATGAGGTGGCAGCTCGTGCCTGGAGGCTGGGTCCTTTGCTGCCCAGCTCGGGTCACTGGGGATGGCTCTGCTCCTGCAGCCTGCCCCTCTGCCCAGCTGGTGTAAGGCTCATGGGAACAGGGCACACCTGGCCAATGGTGCCAATTGCACTGCATTGACTGGAGCAGATTGGGTGGCCCTAGGTACTGGGGGGAGAGACAGGGGAAATCCCCTGAGAAGTGCCTTTGAGTCCAGGCTCCTCCGGGGGCAGAGAGTATGGCCTGGGAAAACAGCTCTGCATGGGCCCAGCCCTGCCCCTGGTTACCCGCAACCAGCTAACGTCAGCAACCAGCACCTGCCCTGTCACCAGGGTGCCACGTCCTGCTTAAAGTCGTGTTTGTTCAACGCTCGGCCTGCTTGCCTAGCCCAGACCTGGCCAGAGCGTGTCTGAGCCAAACCCTTCCCAGGGCGAGAGCCAGCGCCCTGCGTTGCATGCGTCTCCCGGGGCACATGCTGCACCTCCCCCCTCTTTACACCCCCACCACCATGTATTTCATCATGCACATGCCCATCTTTCCATGCACACACCTCCTGCCTGGAGCACACGTGTGCACACACACATGCACACCTGCCCGTACACCTCTGCAATGACCCCCCCAGCCCTGTACACGTACTTATCTCCTACCACACAGTGCACCCACACGTGGGCATGCACACACCTCCCCCTAGCCACATGCTTCTGTGCACACACCCACCACAGGATTGCTGTAAGATCCAACCCGCCCCTGGCTCGAGTGGCCCATACCCGACTCATTCTGCACAGGGTGTGTGTGTGGGGGGGGGCTCCACTTAGCACCAGTGTGTTGGGCACCGGGTCATGTCCCCCAGCCACCAGCTTGACGAGTAGATGGGACACCTGTGGGAACCGCTAAGGGTGCCCCTGCCCTGCCCGGAGTGAATGTCCAGCCCGCAGCTGGCAGGGTCAGGGAGGTGGGAGCCCAACCCAGGCTGGCTGCAGTGGAGCCATAATTAGGCTCATGGCTTCATGCTCGGTCCTGCTGCCCCAGCTCAGCGGCAGCCCCCCAGCCCAGCCCAGCCCTCCCATGGTGCCCATGGCCGCAGGTGCTGGAACCCAGGGTGCCGAGGTGGCTGCAACACCCCCTGGCTTGAAGCAGTTTCCATCATATCCAGGGTTTACAGTTTGGCTCAGTGGCTCTCAGCCCCTCTGCACGAGGCTCTAGTCAGGAAGGGTTGGGGTTCTGGGGAGATGGGCTTGCCCCTCCCCCCAGTAACTCCTGCCCCTGCAGTGCTTTGGCCGTGGCTGCTACCCCGGAGCAGGGCCTGGCCTCAGGCCCAGGGGGATTTCACATCTATTCGACATTGGTGAGGCCTCATCTGGAGCACTGTGTCCAGTTTTAGGCCTCCCACTACAAGAAGGATGTGGAAAAATTGGAAAAAGTCAAGCAGAGGGCAATAAAAATGATTAGGGGGCTGGAGCACATGACTTATGAGGAGAGGCTGAGAGAACTGGGATTATTATCTGCAGAAGAGAAGAATGAGGTGGGATTTGATAGCTGCTTTCAACTACCTGAAGGGGGGTTCCAAAGAGGAAAGAGCTCAGCTGTTCTCAGTGGTAGCAGATGACAGAACAAGGAGTAATGGTCTCAAGTTGCAGAGGGGGAGGTTTAGGTTGGATGTTAGGAAAAACTTTTCCCCTAGGAGGGTGGTGAAGCACTGGAAGGGGTTACCTAGGGACGTGGTGGACTCCTTCCTTAGAGGTTTTTAAGGTCAGGCTTGCCAAAGCCCTGGCTGAGATGATTTAGTTGGGGATTGGTCCTGCTTTGAGCAGGGGGCTGGACTAGATACTTCCTGAGGTCCCTTCCAACCCCGATATTCTATGATTCTATGAGCCTTTGTCTGAGGATCTGCTCCATAAACACCCCCTCGCAGTAGCTGACAGCTACACAGCCTCCCCCAGCCCCGCCCTTCTGGCAGCCAAGGGGCAGAGCTGGGCACACCTGCCCCTGAACCCCAGCAATGCTGCCCTGCAGGGATGACATGAAGCAGGCACCTCCCGCAAACTACTTCCCATGACCCCATCTGCACCCTACCGGGCACCTACGTTGCCGACATTATCTATCCCCTCTGTAAAGTATGCACAGCAAAATCCTGCTCCCCAACCGAGTTATTCCAACAGGGCCCCTGCTGGGCTGCCAGCGTGGGAGCAGAGACTAGAGGCCAGAAGCAAACCCCACTCAGCGCCCTGAGCCATCTCATCCTGCTTTCCTTCCCCACCTCCCCTCTGGCAGCCCTTTAGCCCGGGCCAAGTGACTCTGTCGCCAGGAGGTGCTCACACCCTGAGACAGCGGCAAGGCCCAGCATCGCTCCGGCTCCCTCCCTGCCCCATAGCCCAGCCAGCTGGGTTTTATAGTCTCTTCACGCTTTCCCCCAGCAATCTGTCCAGCCCAGGACCCAGCGGGCGGGTCCCTGCCCAGCGCTCTCCGGCGTGTCCCTTTGTGATAGTAGGGGGCCCCTAGCCAAGCCCAGGATACCAGCTGAGCTGTCACGAGGGTTGCAGACACAGGCACCCCTGGCCCTAGCCCTGCTGGCCTTTTCAGGGCTTCTGTATCACACCGCCAACTCCTGGCTGTGCTGCCTCCTGCTCTCCCCTCTGCCTCAGCAGTTCCCAGTACCCGTATTTCCCTCTCTGCGTGAACCTGGGTGGTGCAAATTGCGTGATAGAGGATCTGAGCAACAGGAGCCATGGCTCTGGGTGCCCCACTAAGAAAACGACAGGCTAGGAGCTCGGACACGGTCTGTTAGGGGGAAAAACAGAAGAGCCAGCAAGTGGATTTTGAGTCAGTGTAGGAGGCAATCACGTCATTTCTGGTCCCCCCCTGGCTCTGTGGCTGCTGGCAGCCCTGCCCCAGATGGAGAGGTGAGGACATCCTGGCCCAGGAGAGGTGGGCTGGATGTGCCTGCCTGGCCCAGCAGCAGCTGGAGAGACTTGGCCCTAGGCTGTAACTAGGGCTCCTAAACATGACAATAATACAAATAATCAATTCAGCACAGAGGTAGACAAACAGTGGAAACACCGAGACAAATAGCCTGACCCCCAGCTCTTCCCCTCTGCACCTCACGGCCCACCAGGGCAGCCTGGCGTGCAGGCCACGTGCCACGTCACACAGGAGTCCGGCTCCAACACCCAGCTCCAGCGAGCGGTAAAACCACCAGGGAAACTAACGGGGCTTAAACCGACCAAACACTCAAGGAGGAAGGCACCGTTTTGACAAAGGGAGGCCGCAGAATTGGGCTGGGAGCAGCAGAACCAACAGGAGGAGGTGTTTCCCCAGACACATTTAAACACAGCTCACTCGTGGGTGGGTTCCTAGTTCAATAACAGATGTGATATCAACCCAGAAGGCCCCTGCATTTCCAGGCACTCAAATGGCAGCATGTTATAGCCAACAGCCCCCTGGCCAGGGCCCTCCCTGGGTTGTGGGAGAGCCACATTCAAGTCCCTGCTTGGAATCAGGCACAGCCCAGCTGGGTGCTTTACCACAGGGCCCGTCCCACCATGCATATGTTATGTACAGACACATTCCCACAGAAAGCTTCTGCCTCAGCGACTTGGCATTAAACAAATCCCCCCAAAAGCCACATTTTTTGGACAATTCCCAACCAGCTCTGCCACTGAGCTGCCGTGTGACCATGGCCATTTCACTTGACCCCTTTTGGCAGCTGTGTCCTATCCCACCCCTGGTCTTGTCCCTGCTCTTTGAGGCAGGGGCTGGTTTCTTACTAAGTCTGTGCAAGGCCTGACAGCGGCTGGGGCCTGAGACTGCCATTCTATCCCAAATAACTCCTACTAGGTTGGGGCTGAGAGCTCCCATCTTGGGAGCTCTCAGCACACCAGCAGTCCCCCTCCGCATGTCTTGACATGGAACACTAAGCCCCCCCCCCCCAACACGACCCCCCCCCGCAACCCCACAGGGGGCAGCCCCCCATTGCAATTGCAACCCAGCAGAACAGACAGCAATTTCTGCTCAACCACCAGCCCTGGCAGGGGCTTTGCAATGTGAGCAGCAGGGCACAGGCCCTGCAGGAACCAGGAACCCCCACCCAAGGGTCAATTCACACGTGCAGCCACTGGTTGGGGGATCCCAGCTGGGGACCTTGTGCTGACTGGGGCAGGTTCTCAGCAGCTTGGGAAGACCAGTGCTCTGCCGGGCTCCCCACACCCAAGGCACCTGAATCCAGCAGCCTCATGAAAGGCTGGTGCTGGTGTCCTGAGCAGGGCAGGGGACTCACAAATACAACAATTAGCTTGAAAACATTTTTAATAATAAACAATAAAACCAGTTGTGCTCCACCTGACCCCTTAAGGCAGAGGGGCTGGGCAGGGGCCTTTCCACTCTTGGGTCCAAGTTCTGCCATACGGGGGGATATGAAAAAACAAGTCCCCGGTCTGAGCCCAGTTCCTGGAGGTAATACCCTGGGCCAAGGAGCGCAGGGGGCAGAGGGAAAGAGCTGCCCTTCACCCCAGCAGAGGGTCCCCTGCTTTAGGCCTGCTGCCAACCCTGCCCCAACCACTGACACACAAAGGACATGCAGCCCCCAGCCAGCCTCAGGGCTGCTTTTTATGCAGTGGAGTAGCTGAGGCAGCAGCATTTCACGAGAAGAAGCCCTGCTCTGCTCCCAGTGACACAGGGGAGTCCAAGGGGTGGATGACCCGGGGATGGCACTGGGTGCCAGGGCAGAATGGCATGTGGAAGGCCAGGCCCGAGAAGAGACGTCAGGGTGCAGGATCTCCCAGGATGGTCAGACAGCTCAGTCCACACAACCCAACACAGCTGCCTGCTCTGCAATGGGGTGGGGGTGCAGGGACAGAGCAAGGGGGTTTGCATTGAGGGCCCCCCACAGGGGCTGGGGGGATGGTTGGGCACTGTAGTGCCCAGCCAGACATCATGGCTCGCTCTGAGCCTCACTCATGGCTGCTGGCAGGAGGGATAGTGCCTGCGCAGCCGCATGTGCTGCTTCAGCGATCTCTGGTACACAAAGCGCTTGGCACAGACCACACAGATGTAGGGGCCCAGGGGGGGCCGGCCTCGCCTTCGCTTCTTGGGGGGCTGGCCTGGTCCTTGCTTCTTGGGGGACTGACCTGGTCCTTGCTTCTTGGGGGGCCGGCCTCGTCTCTTCCCGTGCAGGACAGGCTCCAGCTCCTCGTCCTCTTCATCCCCGCTCTCCCCTGCCCAGTCCTCCCCAGAGCTTCCCCCGGGGTCACTGCCCTCCCCTGCTTCCTCCTCGGTGTATTTCCCTTGGGGCTGGGACTGCCGGAAGTTATAGGGTTTGTGCCACGCTCCCTGCTCAGCCCAGAGCTCCTCTGAGGGGGCTGGCAGCTGTGGAGGGGCTGAGGGGGGTGGAGGGACTGGCAGCGGCATCAAGGCCAGGGGCTGAGAGGGAGCTAGCAATGGTGGGCCTGAGGGAGGTGGGCATTGCAGGGGGGCTGATGGTGGCAGAGGCTGTGGGGGCTGCAGGGGGGCTGATGGTAGCGGGGGCTGGGAGGGGGCTGGCACTGGCGGGGTGTGTGGCCCGTTGCCCTTCTCTGCTGATGTCCTGCTGCTGGTGAGATCACCGTGCTGCCCTCCTGCTGGCTGCTGAGCTTTGGCTGCAGAGAGAAGAGGAGACAGGTCAGGCAGGTGGCGGGGGATGACCCTTCATGGTCCAAATAAGAGCCCCTCTGAATGGGCAGAGAGGGCCCAGGCCCCAAGGAGGGAGCATGCTCTGCCAGGTGAGAGGAGTTAGAGGATTCAGCCCCCGAGCCCCATGAAAGGGGGCTCCCAATGGAAGTGAGGGCCAAATTCTGATGTTCCATCAATCTGTGCACCCCCATGACTCCAGGAGGGAGTTCCAGGGGTGACCCCCTAACCTTTCCTCCTTAAAAGGCCCCCTTCACTGCCCTCCCTTCAACTCTAGGCACGGAGAGTCATGGTAGAGCCTCCCTTGCTCAGAAAGGCATGTGTGCTTGGCGCAATCCTCCGTATTTCTAGCCCAGGACCCCAAGTGACATGAATCCAGCCCCCCCCCCCCCAGACAGGGAGGCAATCAGCTCGTTTTGTGGTTGGCACATCCCCACTTTCCACGCTCAGCGCAGGGCATGGCCCAGTCCTAGCCAGGAAGGCAGGGTGGCCATCTTGTCCCTGGCAGCCATCTTGTTGGCACAAGCCGAACAGGTTTTGTAATGAATGGAGCCACATGGGAATTGCTCCAGGGCCCAGCTACTACAGGGAGGCGGACAGCAAAGGCTGGGAAACAGGAGCCAACCTCCCCAATAGCTAAGCATTGTGCCCTGGTGTCAGTATACGGTACCTGGGGCTGGGCGCAGCTCTGGCATCCTCCTGGGTACCGATCCTTGCAGAGTACAAGTGTTGGTACTCCCAGCTCTCGTGCCTGCATCCCTTGGGGGCACAACCATCTGGGGTGGGATCTGAAGGATGATCTTGGTGCCCGGGGGCAAGGTTGCCGGGTTCAGTAGGATCAGGCCGTTACTTATCACTCCTGTGACTGGGTCTGAGGGAGGGATGGTCAAAGGGACTGAGGCAGTGGCCATCAATGTGGTTGAGCTGTGGGGCCGCACTGCTGCTTGGGTTGGGGCTCCAGCAGCTAGTGGGGCTGGGGCTGCGGGCCTGGCTAGGGCGGAGCCTGTGGCCCCAGCTGGGGCAGGGCTTGGGGGCCCAGCCGGGGCGGAGCCTGGGGGCCCAGCCGGGGCGGAGCCTGGGGGCCCAGCTGGGGCAGGGCTTGGGGGCCCGTCTGCTAATGGGGCTGGGGGCCTGGCCGGGGCGGAGCCTGCTGCTGGCACAGAGTCAGGGACTCTAACCAGAGTCTTGGCACCGTTGTGTCCTGGCTGGGAGGCACGGGACTGGGACTGGGACTGGGACTGAGCCCGGCAGAAGTGCCCTCCCGTGTACTGCACCCCACAGCGCCCGCAGGTCTGCAGCCCCTTGTGCAGGCTCTTGTGGAAGAGCAGCTTGAACTCGAGGGTGAAGACGGCGCCGCATTCGTCACACACGAAGGCCTTGTGGCGGCGCTGGTGCAGGCGCAGCAGCATGGGGCTGGCGAAGCTCTTGTTGCAGTCCTCGCAGTGCAGCAAGGCCTTGGGGGTCAGGGCCTGGAGCTGCCCCACGTGGTTGCGGATGTGCGCCAGCAGCTCTGCCTGCGACACAAAGCTGCGCTTGCAGTCCATGCAGGGGAAGGGCCGGATGCCCTCGTGGCGCCGCAGGTGCTCCTGCAGATTGGGGGCCGAGGCGAAGACCTTGGGGCACTTGGAGCAGCTGAAGGGGCGTTCCCGACCCCCGCTGTGCACGCGCTGGTGCTTGGTAAGGTTGGAGGAGTCGGTGAAGGACTTGCCACAGGCGTGGCACGAGTACAGCGCCTCTCGCGTGTGGATCCGCAGATGCTTCCGCATGTTGCTGCTGTTGGCGAACTTATGGCCGCAGGTGGGGCATGGGTAGACACGCGGAGCCGTCCCTCCCTGGGGACCCCGCTTCCTCTGCCGCTGGGGAGAGGGCTCAGCTTCCTCCTGCTCCTCCTCCGAGCTCTCCTCCGTGGAGCCACCAGGGGAGTCTCCCTCCTCCTCCTCTGCTGAGCTCTCCTCCATGGGGGTTTCTCCCTCCTCCTCTGCTGAACGCTCCTTCGCAGGGCCCCTGGGTCTAAGGGAATAGTCCCTCTGGCTGTCCGGGGCAGCCTCAGAGGACTGGGCAGGGGAGGAGGGCGAGGAAGGTGGCACTGCTGGGCTGCTGGCCTGGCCCTCTACATCATCTGCAGAGAGAGGCACATGGTGAAATGCCCATCCTGGTGGGGCTGCATCTGGCAGAGCAGCTTAGCTGGCGCCTCAGCCTCCCCCCACCCCTTACGCTCTCGGCCCAGTTCAGCCATTCACCCGATTACTCTTCAGCCCCACATCACTAACCCACGGCTGCCCTCCGGATCCTGCTCTCAGCGCCTCGGAGAGGGGAGGTCAGAATGCAGCCAAGCCCAGAGCTGGTCTCTGGTGGAGGAGTTAAACACAGGTCTCGCCCCTGACAAAAGCTGACAAGGGTGTCCCACCACCAGAGCACTTGGGGGGACGGAACAAGAGCACCGTCCCCATGCCCCCGCGTTAACACCACCCCGCTCCTGCCAGCTGGGCCAGCACAGCGCTCAGGCGTCCAATGGGGATGGAGGACAGTGTCTGAAGACGCTGCTGCTCCCCAAGACGGCCCGGACCGTGGATTTGCCCGAGACTGCACATGGGTCACAGAGGAACTGCTGCCGAGGCCCTGTCCGAGTCTCTGTCCTGCTCCAGCTTGGATGGTGACACCTGGAGCAGAGCCCCCCGCCCAGGGAAGATGTGGGTGATCTCAGGACAAGGGTCTACACATGAGATTAGATCTGTGGCTGAGATCCTAACAACCAGACTGACCACATGGCGCTTGAATCCCACCACAGACAGCCAGACAGGAAGGGACCCAAACTCTCCCCTGACTTTGGGAACAGAACCTACCCAATCTCCCAGTGCAGCTGACTTCCCCCCAGAGTGTGTTTCTTCACTGGCCCCCCTCCCTCCTCACTCTGCTCACATTTACTGCCCCCTTGCACGCCTCCTCCTGCTGGGGGTCAGGATGGGCAGGGAGCACGTGCTGGATCCCTGAGCAGGGTGGCGGGTACAGCCTGCCAGGCCCCTGCCCTCCCCACCAGACAGGTGGCTGGAGCCCAGCTGTCTTGCTGGTTCTCCCTGTGGCTCATCATATATGGAGATGTACCTATCTCATAGAACTGGAAGGGATCCTGAAAGGTCAATGATTCCAGCCCCCTGCCTTCACCAGCAGGACCAAGTACTGATTTTTGCCCCAGATCCCTAAGCGGCCCCCTCAAGAATTGAACTCACAACCCTGGGTTTAGCAGGCCAATGCTCAAACCACTGAGCTATCCCTCCCCCCACAGCTACCTCCTGACACATCCAGCTGTGGGCTCAGTGTCAGGCAGCACAGCCCCCAGGTGGATCCACTGCCAGATCCCCACTCCCTCTCCTCAGGGGTCCCTTTCCCCTCCCCACAGCTGTGGGGCTCACGCTCCTCTCCAAGGGGAGCTGGATTGAAGAGAGCCAGCACTGCACATGCACGGCCTCACTCAGCAGGGGCAGCCCTGGCCTGGCCTGCTGGGGGAGTCCTCCCCACCAACCCACACTGGTCACAGGGGTGGCAGGAGCCTAACCCCAGCTCTGCAGTAAGGGCCTTCCTGGCTCTGCCCGGAGAACAGCCTGGGATGCTCCGGCATTGGGCGCACAGGCCAGGACCCCGTTCTGTGCCAGTGCTCAGCCACAGTCCAGGCTCCACGCATGAGCACTCATCTACACAGGAAAGCGACACCGGTATAACCTAGGTGTGAACGTAAAGTGACAGCTGCACCGGCGCATCATACGCACCCCACCCCAGCCCCAAATGCTGCACTGGCGCAGCATATGGACTCCCCTCCTGGTGAACGCTGCACCGGCACACCAAACGGACCCCCTTCCTGGTGAAAGCTGCAGTAGCGCACCATATGGATCCCCCCATTCCTGGTGAACGCTGCACCGGCGCAGCATACGGATCCCCTCTCCTGGTGAACGCTGCACCGGCACAGCATACGGATCCCCTCTCCTGGTGATTACTGCACCGGCGCATCACATGCCACCTCCCCACCCTCAGTGAATGCTGCACCAGCGTGCCATATTCCCCCCCCCCCCCCCGCCCGGTTAATGCTCATGCTGGGATGGGGGGGCTTCAGCTTATGTCGCTTTGGAAGGAGTTTAGCTCAAACCCTCCAAAGTCACTTTTATCCTGGAGTCAGAGGGGCCACGAGGAGGTTTGCACCAGTCTAACTGTATTCGTTTAAGCACAGCGGGGAAGCTTTCCCACACGCACATGCCCTGAGAGAGCCCTGGGCTCCTTCAAGCGTGTGCTCCAGGGAGCTCCAGCCACCTGGCAGACGAGAAGTCCTGCTCAATCGGATGGTGGTCTGGGGCCTCCCTGTCAGGGCTGGGAAAGGAACAGACAGAGACCCGGGCAAGTAACAGACTCCAGCTCCCCGACACTCTACAGCCTCGGGAGCAGACTCTGTCCGTACAGGCCTCACTTTGAGCCTGGGAGGAGTCCTGATGACCTCTGGGACTGACCATGTGATGCGCTGCCTTGCTGAACTGGGGTCTCAGCCGGCCGGCTGGCTGGGCTTTTCCCACAGTGCTTCCCACACGGTCACAGCCTCGTACCAGCTGTGAAAACACAATTAGACACCCGTGCTTGTGGCATCAGCATTCGCTAATTCTGAGCGAGCAGCTGCATGTGAACTCGCTGTGTGGGCACCACGGCATCTGTCAGCGGAAAGGAGAGTCTCCCCTTTGAGATCTGCCCTCGGCTACAGGGAGCAGGAGGTCCCAGTCGCTGGGGTAACGCAGGAGAGGAGAAGGAGCTCAGCAAGGAAGGGCATCATGGACAGGTTTGTCCAGTGCCTGCGTAACGGGGTTGGGGCTGCAATACCAAGCTCATCATCATCATCATCATCATCTGGGCCGAGGTCTATGGATTCACCACACGATTACCACTCTCCAGTGATTAGGCCAGACCCTCCCCCGCCCTGTCCCCTGCGCCATCATTCACAGCAGCGCAAAGCAGGGGAAAGACGACCAGCTCCGAACGGCAGCATTACACGCTCACGGACACAACGGACCGAGAGGGCCCCTGGGTTTGTTAAACACGCCTCACACATTCGTGATGGGACCCCTGCTGAGCCGAGTAGCCCATGTGTGGCACAGGGACCCCAGGAGCACAGCTGCTCACACCAGACCTAAAAAAGCTAGAATAGCTTCTCGTAACTTTAGTGGCGAACAAAACAGTCCGGCACAGCCCCTGGATAGCAGGAGAGTCACAGGCAATGCTGCTGGAGACAAAGCAGTAACTTTCCCCATGCCGGGTATAAAGGAATCACATTCCCTCACCCCGGTTTTGGTTTTGCTGCAGGACGCAAAGCAAACAAGCTGCTCCTGAGCTGGCATCCGGGACGGATGAGGTGACAGCACCTTGCACACCAGGCCTGACCCTGAGAAGAGCCCAGCAGCTCTCAGGTGCCCAGCTACCGGCTGAGCAGGATCACAGCAGCCAGACCCTTTCCGATCAGATGCAGCTCAGAAGGGAGCAATCTCATGCTGCCTTCTACAAAGCTGTTTCCTTCAACACGGGGCTCATGCAGGCCGAGAAACATGCACGGTAGCACCCGGCCCAGCACGGCCAATCGCCTGGGAGAGAAACGCCACTGAACGGTCTGTCTAAATGCAGTAAGGAGGATGAACCACACGGGAAGCCAACAGCTGATGGTACAGAGTCTGCCAGAGAAGTTTGCCATTTGAATGCACTGGAGTGCAGGGACTGTCAACGCTCTCATCCATTCATCCCCGGCAGGCGAGAAGTTGACGGGTATCACTTTCCAGCACAACGTTCAATCGCACCATTTTCAGGTCCCTAGGCAAGTTCCAGCTGAGTGGGGACGGGCATTCGCCCAGGCGCACTCTAGATCAGACTGATCGGGTGGAGGTTTCCTGCCTGGTTCCTAGCTGCCAGGCAGAACATGCAGGAGCGCTCAGCACTTGTCTAACCCGGCTCCTGCTGAAAGCTGGGGGCTCTGGGAAATCCCAGGCTGGGAGTGCAATGCACGCTGCGCAGTCACCACAGCTGTGCACTCAACTGCATGCCAAGAGCCAGGCAGAGGCATAAACAGACGTTTACCAGCACGACCGTGGCAACTACCTGCCTGATTCTGGCACCTACACATGTAGCGCAGACACACGTTTCCGGGCGTACGTTGCTGGAAATCAGGCCCTCTTGCTACATTCTGCTCAGCCAGCACAGTCTCGCGGTTATAGGGGCTTTTCCTTTAACACTTAATGGCTATTTAAAAAAAATAATCCTATGACAACAACTTCCCAAAACCTAGCCCAGCTCCACAGCTGCTTCCGTGGCCGATGCTCATTCCTGTTCTATTCCAAGTGGCTCTGATGCTTCCCCAGCAGTCAGCAGGCTCTGAAATAATGGGCTCATCTGACACCGAGAACCGGCAGCGCCAACTAGCTCCAAAGGTTCCAAAAATCAAGAGAGCGAGAAACAACAAAGCCACGAGGGCTCTGGAGAGACGCTTAGTTCTCCACCGGGCCCGGGTAGAGCGCACACACGCCACAGCACAGCCTACTGCTGTTGCTCTAATAACCTAAAACGCCCTGGGCTTTATGGAGCCGGCTGCTTCAGGGATTTGGGACCTTTGGATTCCTGGTCCCCATTTAATGCCCAGCTCCCGCTGGCTCAGTGGCCTGGTGTCTGGCCACACACAAGAGAAAACACTCCTACAACTGTGTGACATCGTGGTAATCACGCACGCCTTCCGCCTCCTGACCTGCCCAGACGCCAAGGTGAAAAACGTCGCGATGGCCGCCCTGCGCGCCGCCACCGCGAAGCGAATCGGCAGAGCTCCCTCCGACCGAGATGTAGCCACCTTCCTGAGCGGCTCCCTGGACGGCGAATTTGCCCGGGACAGGGGCGACATCGCCTCGCTGTGGCCCCGCGCCCGCAACGCCATGCGCCGACTGGGAAAGCGACTGGGCTGCCGCTGGGTGTGGAGCGAGGAACGGCGGGAGCTAGGAGTCCTGGTGCCGCGGATCGGGACGGAGGGCAACACCATCGTCAGCCCCGGAGCCAGAGGCGTGCTGAAGTCCCTGAAGGCCGCCGTCCACGTGCTCTACGTAGACACCCTGAGGAAAAAACCTGACCAGGGCAAGGCCTTCGAGGTGACCAGCAAGTGGGACTCCAGCAACCACTTTCTCCCTGCAGGCAGCTTCACCTGATTCGCTGACTGGCGGTTCATACACCGCGCCCGGCTGAACTGCGTCCCTCTCAATGGAGCCGTCCGCCACGGGAACCGGGACAAACGCTGCCGGAAGTGCAGGTACGCCATAGAGACCTTGCCCCACTTATATTTTACAACAACGAACTCGTGTACATCACGCATAGGCACGGCGGCGCCAACGTCCCCCGCGTGGGAGACCAATTTGATGACAATATATATCTCCAGATCAGTGGCACCGCTATGGGCACCCGCATGGCCCCACAATATGCCAACATTTATATGGCAGACCTGGAACAATGCTTCCTCAGCTCTCGTCCACTCACGCCCCTTCTCTACCTACACTACATAGATGACATCTTCATCATCTGGACCCATGGGAAGGAGACTCTGGAAAAATTCCACCACGATTTCAACAGCTTCCACCCCACCATCAACCTCAGCCTGGACCAATCTACACGGAAGGTCCACTTCCTAGACACCACGGTGCAAATAAGTGATGGTCACATTAACACCACCCTATACCGAAAACCTACCGACCGCTATGCCTACCTTCATGCCTCCAGCTTCCATCCCGGACACACCACACGATCCATTGTCTACAGCCAAGCACTGAAGTACAACTGTATCTGCTCTAACCCCTCAGACAGAGACCAACACCTACAAAATCTCCATCAAGCATTCTCAGAACTACAATACCCACACGAGGAAATAAGGAAACAGATCAACAGAGCCAGATGTGTACCCAGAAGCCTCCTACTGCAAGACAAACCCAAGAAAGAAACCAACAGGACTCCACTGGCCATCACATACAGTCCCCAGCTAAAACCCCTCCAACGCATCATCAGGGATCTACAACCCATCCTGGACAATGATCCCACACTTTCACAGGCCTTGGGTGGCAGGCCAGTCCTCGCCCACAGACAACCTGCCAACCTGAAGCATATTCTCACCAGTAACTGCACACCGCACCACAGTAACTCTAGCTCAGGAACCAATCCATGCAACAAACCTCGATGCCAACTCAGCCCACATATCTACACCAGCGACACCATCACAGGACCTAACCAGATCAGCCACACCATCACCAGTTCATTCACCTGCACGTCCACCAATGCAATATACGCCATCATATGCCAGCAATGCCCCTCTGCTATGTACATCGGCCAAACTGGACAGTCTCTACGGAAAAGGATAAATGGACACAAATCAGATATTAGGAATGGCAATATACAAAAACCTGTAGGAGAACACTTCAACCTCCCTGGCCACACAATAGCAAATCTTAAGGTGGCCATCCTGCAGCAGAAAAACTTCAGGACCAGACTTCAGAGAGAAACTGCTGAGCTTCAGTTCATCTGCAAATTTGACACCATCAGCTCAGGATTAAACAAAGACTGTGAATGGCTTGCCAACTACAGAACCAGTTTCGCCTCTCTTGGTTTTCACACCTCAGCTGCTAGAAGAGGGCCTCATCCTCCCTGACAGAACTAACCTCGTTATCTCCAGCCTGCTTCTTGCTTGCTTATATATACCTGCCCCAGGAGATTTCCACTACATGCATCCGACGAAGTGGGTATTCACCCACGAAAGCTCATGCTCCAAAACGTCTGTTAGTCTATAAGGTGCCACAGGATTCTTTGCTGCTTTTACAGATCCAGACTAACACAGCTACCTCTCTGATACTCCTACAACTAGCTCCCTGGCTGGCAGGCTCCCAGAGCGATCAAATGACCCTCTCTGTCCTAGTGCCATGAGCTGGGGGAGCTGCAGAGGAGACAGCTCTTGTACCCTCAACAGCCAGTTTATTGGGTGGGCCACAGGAAGTCAGTGTTAGATGGACAGGGAGCTGTTTTGCACCTGGGGAGGGTCATGCAGGGGGATGAGGGTGCAGGCCTGAGCGCGAAGGCTGGACTAGGATCTCAGCAGAGGGGAGCGAAGGCTGAAGCACAGAGGGGCCTGCGGAGAGGGGAAGGAGTGTTTGGGGCCCAGGCTGAGGTTCTGCAGAGGCAGGAACGAGGCGCAGAGGATAGGACGTGATGACCAGAGACAGTTTATGCTAAACACCAGGAAGTTCTTTCCCATGGTGAGATCTATGGGCCTGGGAATCTTCTCCCAGTAACAGGGCGGGAGCCCCGTTGCCTGGGTTGTGGCTCAGTCACTGGCTCCAGGGCCGCGCTGCCCAGATGGATTACCAGGCCTTTCCCATCGACAGCCGCGGTTAGTGCCATTCGTGCCAAGCTCTGGAAAGCTCCCAGCGCCCCGTGGCACCAACCCGAGAGACAATCTGACACGTACATGCAAGTGTCACCTGCAAGACTGAAAGCATCCAGCCTCCAGAGACGTCTGCACGTTAAACGCCACAGGGCGCCTCCTGCTGCCCGCGTTATCCTGACAGACGGCGGGGGCAGAGCTGGCGCTCCCCTGTCCCCTCCCATTGGGCAGCGAGCTCTGCACTTACCCAGCAGCGCCAGGGCAGAAAGCAGTGAATAAATGCTGCATCTGGCACGTGACACACGGCTGGGCTCGGCCCCTGCCGGTCGCTCAGAAGCTAGCGAGCTCAGTGGTTAGCGAAACGGCAGGGTCTCCTGCGAGCAGGGCTGGGCAAAGGTTCCCTGAGACACAGGGCAGAACTCCTCTGTATGAGCCTTAAAGGCTGCTGTGCCCAACTCCCCTGACCTCAGGATCTCAGGCTCAAGGGGGCACAGCCGCTGCAGAGCATGGGGAGTGCCAGGCAGAGCACCACAGCCCCCAGATCACTCTGCTTCCTGCCTGCACCTCCCCTGCTGAGCCCTCATCCCAGATCCCTCCTCTCGCCCAGGCCCTTCCAGATCTGTGCACGACAGGCAACTGCTCTCCCCCCCGGCAGGAAGGTGGTGCCTCACGCCCCGACAGGGATCCCCGTATGCATGTGTCAGCTGCAGAGCCCCAGCAGGGAGCCAGGTTATGCCCTGTACCTCCCTGAGTCTTCACGCAGCCATCTCTCTCTACGAGGGACTCCCAGTGCCCAGCTGCACTCAGGGCCCTTCTCAGAGAGCGGGGCAGCATCGTGATGGCAGCAGATCAGACCAGGTCATCCCTCCTCCTGCCTTGCTTGTGCTGGCATAGCAGGAGCCCAACAGCCCATTCTGAGCTGTGCCTGGTGGGCTGGGCAGGACTCAGGTCACCCAGTGACACCCTCTCCTCCATCACCTGCTTCCCGAGCCTCGCTCTCCACCCTGTCTGCGTTGTAGGCAGGGTCCTCCCGGATGAACTCGTCGTCCAGCTCCATGGGGTCACCCCGGCACCATTTACCTGCGCAGAAAGCACACTGGGTAGGAATCTGAGCGTGTCTCATCAGGGCAGGAGCTCAGAGCGAGGCCTGGCCCTGCCAACGCCACGGGGCAGGGAGACGCAGGGGAGAAGGCAAACCACGCCCAAGTGGGTCTCTGGGGAAAGGGGCACATCTCTGGAGCTTTCAGTGCCTGGCTCCTCTCCCCAACCCTGGCCTGGGCCCCATCTTCACTCTGCCGGGCTCTGTGAGAGCAGGCAAGGATGGGAAGTGGCATGTTGGCAGCAAAGCTACTGCACAGTCCTGAGCCAGACCGAAGGGTGGGAGCACCGGGCTGGGCAAGGGGAGAGCTAGGAGCCTTGGGGGTGTCTGAACAAAGCAGACGTTCCCTGTGTGCTAGGAGCTCCGGGGCTGGGGGAACTGGCTCCTGGAGTGGGACTGGGCCAGGCAGCATCTAACCCAAGGGCCACATGAGGACTAGTACATTGGCCTGAGGGCCACATTACTGACACCTCCCCCCTGCTGCCCTTGGCCCCGCCCCCACTCCACCCCTTCCATGAGGCCCTGCCCCACCTCTTCCCTGCCCCCATTCCAGCCCCTTCCCCGAAATCCCCACCCCAACTCCGCCCCCTCCCTGCCCCCAGGGGGTTCAGGAGCAGTGTGGGGTGTGGCGGGGCTCAGGGCAAGGAGTTGGGGTGTGGGGTGCAGGAAGGGTGAGGCAGGGGGTCAGGGTGCAGCAGGGGGCTTAGGGCAGGGGGTCGGGGTGCAGGAGGGGGCCGGGGTGCAGGAGGGGTGCGGCAGGGGGTTTGGCTGCAGGAGGAGTTCGGAGGGTGGGCTCTGGCCCTGTGCTCCCTGCCTGCCTTGCCCCCCCGCACCCCAGGAAGTGGCCCAAACCTGGGGGAGGAGAGGCACAGGGGTCTGTGTGTTGCTGTCGCTTGAGGCACCACCCCCAGCAGCTCCCACTGGCCGGGAATGGGGAACTGCGGCCGATGGGAGCTGCTGGGGGCGCTGCCAGAAGCAAGAGCAACACACAGACCCTGGTGCCCCCATCCCCTTCCCCACGTTCCGGCCGCTTCCCGGAGCTGCGCGGGGGCAGGGCAGGGCATGCAGGGAGCCTGCCCTTCCCCCAGTGCGCGTTGGGCCAGAGCCGCACGAGGTAAACGCTGGGGGAGGGCGGGGGGGGCGGGGCTGCAAGCAGCTCGCGGGCCGCAGAAAATAACCCCGTGGGCCGCGTGTTTGAGACCCCTGATCTAAACCCAGACTGGACGGAGCCCTGGGGACGGTCTGTAGGGAACCACACTGCTGTGGCCACAGGTGATCTGACAGGGCTCTTCCAGCTCTAAGTGCCCTGGGCGGGGGAGCTGGCCAGCCCACGGGGGTATGGGCACCACGCTCCGAGGGCACCTACTCTTCAGCAGCACGGAAGAGGCCGTGTCCTCCCACTCCTCATCCTCGGGCCTGAGCTCCCACTGCTGGATCAGCTCGTTGATCTCTGCATCCAGCCGCTGGGCCTGCTCGTCGAGGCTGCTGGTGCCACCCTGAAGCTCCAGGGCCGCCTGGGGAGATGGTTCCTGGGCCATGCTGGAGGCCTGATGAGGAGCTGCAGGAAGGAGGGGGTTAGAAGATGGTCAGTGCATTGCTTTGCTCAGCCCTATATGGGTCTGCCTATTACCTCCCCATCACCTGGCTCCGGGTTGGAGGGGACACCGCTCCCCTCTGGCTGCTGGATTTTTGCTCTCCCCATGTAATAAAGGGGGAGGCAGGGAGCGTCCAAGGTAAAATCTCCCCCACACGTGGCCTGGGCCCGACCGTGACACCACAGCAAGGGTGTGAGCAGTGCGCAGGGCCTCATTCAGCCACCTGCACTGGGCAGGGCGGATCCAGCTGGTGCCCAGCGTTGGGAGCTTCAAGCTCAGTGTGCACACTGGGGTCTCTCCGGGGGGCGGCCATTTTAAGGCTGCTGCCCTGTACCCCCTAGAACGAGGTCACGTCTGACTACGCAGAGGAAAAACGAAGCCTGAGCTGCCACAAGGAGGCCAGGCCAAGCAGCAGCTTTCAGACAGAGCCCCGGGAAAAGAACTCATCATGTCCCCCACATCTGCCAGCACCGCGTTTAGTGAAGGGCAGCTCGGGAAGTCTCCATTCCCAGGCCAAAAGGCTGCTGGAAATGTATAAGAACACTGGGACATGATCCTGCTTCATCTCAGATCTGCTTTGGGTTTCAAGAGGGATTGAGATCCCCAGTCACTGACTGGAGTCACCCTGAATATGGACATTGGACTATAACCTATGGACTATTTCTAAAGGGACTTTTGGCAACTACACGCTCATCTCTACTATGTATCTGAACCTCAAGAATTGAATTCAAGTCTGTCTGTATATTGATCTTTTAACCAACTCTCTCGCTCTTCTTTTTTAATAAATTTTAGCTTAGTTACTAAGAATTGGCTAATAGTGTGAATTTTGGGTAAGATCTAAGTTATAATTGGACCTGGGTATGTGGCTGATCCTTTGGGATTGGAAGAACCTTTTCTTTGATATGATGAGATAAGATTTTCAGTAATCATCATCATATCTGACGTGTGTGCTTGGACAGAGGCCTGAGGCTGGGCACTTTAAGGGAACTGCGGTGTTTGCAGGGCCGGCTCCAGACCCCAGCGCGCCAAGCAGGCGCGTGGGGCGGCATTGTCCTGGCAGGGCGGCATTTGGCTCCGGCGGACCTTCCGCAGTCATGCCTGCGGGAGGTCCACCGGAGCCCCGGGACGAGCGGACCTGCCACAGGCATGACTACGGAGGGTCC
Source organism: Mauremys mutica (assembly GCF_020497125.1). Taxonomy (NCBI): domain Eukaryota; kingdom Metazoa; phylum Chordata; order Testudines; family Geoemydidae; genus Mauremys; species Mauremys mutica. The sequence continues at coordinate 19,693,418 of NC_059088.1, read as the reverse complement.
CCTCTTCCCACGGCTCCGCTTGAGCTCCCACAGGCATGACTGCGGCGGGTGCGCTGGTCCCGCGGCTCGGACGGAGCTCCCGCAGGCATGACTGCGGATGCTCCACCGGAGCCGCGGGACCACGGGACCGTCCGCAGGCACTTCTGCCCCGGCCGCGGGACCGGGGAAGGGCGGCGCAAGCAGCGTGGCGCGCCGCCCTGCTTGGGGCGGCGGAATTTCTAGAGCCGCCCCTGGGTGTTTGAACTTCGAAGTAACCAGTGAGGTACTATAGAAGCTGTTCTGTGCTGGCTTGGGAAATCTAAGTATTGGAATAACCACCAGCTTCTGGGGTTTGTCTGCCCCTAATTGAGTAACCTCAGCTGGCTCCCATGGGTGAGCCCAGGGCTGGAGCCTGAAGTCCTGAGGCTGGGGGATGAAGTCCACCGCCACACTCCAGAGCCTTCCGCCCACCCCCCCAGGGCCAAAGCCTGAGCTCTGCCACCCCGAGGAAGGTGGGGAACTGACACTGGTCACCTGCTCCTACAGCGTTTGTGGCTCCAGAAGGGGGCAAGGACCAGCCCCTGCTGGAGGCCCTGAGGAGGGGCGGCTGCTTTGCCCCTCCCCCAATCACCACCCAGGAGGCTGTGGCCACAAGAAAAGCCCCTGGTGGCCACATGTGGCCATGGTGGTTGCATTTGAGAAACATTGATCTAGTCTGATGTCCTGCATCACAGGCCGGAGAATCTCACCCAGCAATTCCTGCGGCAGGCCCAGCGCTTGTGTTTGAGCCAGAGCATGTGTTTTAAGAGACCCCCCAATCTCAATGTAAAGACTCCAAGTGCTGGGGAACGCACCACACCCCCAGATAAACTGTTCCAGTGGTCAACAGTCTGAACTTTATTTCTAGTCTGAATGTAGCTGGCTTCAGCTTCCAGCCGCTGCACCTTATTCTGCCTTTAAGAGCCCCGCAGGCGGAGAAGTAACCACGTAGGTTCTTGGAAACCATGATCAAGTCACCTCTTAACTTCCTCTTTGATAAACTAAATGGATCAAGTTTCCTTTGTCTCTCAGGCAGGTTTTCCAATCCTTGAATAGCTCCTGTAGCACTTTCCTGAACTCTAATTTGTTAACAGTCTTGTGGCAGTGTGGACACCAGAACTAAACCCAGCAACCCGTAATGGCCTCACTAGTATACATCCTATACTGAGGCGACAGCATCTCTCGACTCCCACCCGATAGCGCCCTTACACACTTGAGGATTGTATTTGTCCTCTGAGCTAAAGCATCAGCCTGCGAGCTCACGTTCAGTCGGATTCCTTTTGCCATGACCCCTCAGTCCTTTCTAGTATCCCACATTCCAGGACACAGCCCCCCATTTTATACATGTGACCCACACTCTGGCAGAGTTAAAACACGAGCGTGCTGTCCCCTTGACAACTGGCCCAGATTGCTCTGTGTAACGGACATGTCGTTATTCACAATGACTCAGTGGACAGGTGGCATCCGCAAATTTTCCCAGCTAAGATTTTATGCTTTCTTCCAGATCGTTGTTCAAGATACTGAACAGCGCTGGCCCCGTACTGATCCCTGCGGGACCCTATTAGAAGAGATCTCATTGGAGGATGAGCTATCCTTAACCAGGTTTTAATCCATTTAATATGTGCGACATTGTTCGCACTGTTCAAAAATCAACATGGCTCAGATCTCAGCTGAGGCTTCTCAGCGTACTGGAATACGCAGAACAGACTTTCCAGCTCCTGGAGCATTTCCCTCCCATCACCACGCTAACGGCGGATTTCACTCCCCCCCAACATCAATGAGATCAGGATCAGGCCCTTAAATCCCTAACTGCAAGACAGTTTAATCCCCTTTGAGCCGACAGTGCATTACTTTTCACAGCTGAAAGGTTCTAGGTTGATAAGGTTTAAGAGAATTAACTAGATGCCCTTTGTTACTGTGCTAAAACTGGGCACAGGGCTTGCACTGAACAGGTAAGAGCAGCCTGCACGGCAACACCGATCCTAAGGCTCTGGGGACGCAGAAGGCTGCCTGTGCTGATACAAATGCAAGATTGGGGCCTAAGGAGGACAAGACTGTTCCCTGAACCAGCAACTTTGTTACAACTTTGTGGTGCTACTTTAGGGCCGTTATTTTCAGAAAGGCTCAGCACACCGGGCTCACACTGAGCACTGAACCCTTCTGAAACTCTGGCCACAAGCACTGTGCAATGGGAGCTGCCAAGCCCTTCAGCAAACCCAGCCCCACGTGTGATTCAGAGGAGGAACCGAGCCGAGCTCTTTCCTGATGCCCGCAGCTGATCCACATGGCAGCCCAATGGCACTGGGCTGCCTTGGCATCTAAAACAGTCAATTTAAACTATGAATAAAGCCCCAGGGTTCCTGCTCCATGGAAGGATGGCTCCAGATCCCTCAGACTTCCAGTATGTAGGGGGGCACTGTCCTGCCCCCTGTTGGCAACACCCTTGGTTCCTCCTGCTAACCAGAGGCTGTTGGTAGGGCAGTAACAAACCACGGGGCCCAGGGCTGGGGCAGAGGTGTTAGGAACAGTGAGTTTTCCCCTTGCTGTGACACTGCTGGGGGGCACTAAGGGCTCCATCCCGAACCCTTCGCTGAAGCCCTCGAAAGTGCAGGAGGCTTGTGGGGAGTAGAGCTGTGTTTGGGGGGGCTCTTGGCTGGCAGGGAACACCAGGCCCAGCTGCCGTTGTGCAACATTAGTTTTAAACATTGCAAATGTTACAGACAAGCTCTCCCTTAGCTCGGAGCCCTGCCGGTCCAGCCCTGGCGCTCCACGTCAAAGTGCTAGAAGTGGGTTCTGCCCTGCTGCAGTGGTGAAGGAAGCTGCAAGGGGTCTCCTGCAACCAGCAGGGGGCAGGACACACCTGCCTGCAGGCAAGGAGTTGAAAAACCAGGATAACCTCCACACCTGCCCACCGAGGTTTACACAGGCAGGGGCCCTGTCTCTCAAGCCAGTGGAGTCCTGTCCAGCTGCACCAGCTCACTGCAGCCCCACACTCACTGGGCTCAGGTCTATGCAGCACCGGACACACCACACCAGCTCCTTCCACATAGTCTGAGAGGGGACAGAGCTCACCTAGGGTTGGGGTAGGAGTGTCACCCTACCTCCCATCTGACAATGGGGTACCCTTGCTGCTGCCCTTTCCTACTCAGCCAGAAGTGTAGGGCCCTACCAAATTCCTGGTCTATTTTGGTCAATTTCATGGTCATAGGATTTTTAAAATAGTAAATTTCATGATTTCAGCTATTTAAATCTGAAATTTCACAGTATTGTAATTGTAGGGGTATGGTGGTGGGTTGCAAGGTTATTGTAGGTGGGGTTGTGGTACTGCTAACCTTACTTCTGCACTGCTGCTGGCGGCAGTGCTGCCTTCAGAGCTGGGCAGCTGGAGAGCGGCGGCTGCTGGCCAGGAGCCCAGCTCTGAAGGCAGAGCCACCACCAGCAGCAGCGCAGAAGAAAGGATGGCCTGGTATGGTATTGCACCCTTACTTCTGAGCTGCTGCTGCCAGGACGCTGCCTTCAGAGCTGGGTGCCCGGCCAACAGTTGCTGCTCTCCGGCCGCCCAGCTCTGAAGGCAGCGCAGAAGTAAGGGCAGCAATATCGTGACTCCCCTAAAATAATCTTGTGACCTCCTGCAACTCCCTTTTGGGTTAGGACCCCCAATTTGAGAAACGCTGGTCTCCCCCGTGAAATCTGTATAGGGCAAAAGTACACAAAAGACCAGGTTTCACGTGGGGAAACCAGATTTCACAATCCGTGACGTGTTTTTCATGGGTGCGAATTTGGAAGGGCCCTACCTATGCGCAGGCCAAGGCCTGAGAGATGGGACCAGAAGACACCCCTTTATGTCAGAAAAGAGCAGAGCCTTCCAACCACCCCCCAGAAAGAGCAGTGGGAGGAGGGGCAGCAGCGCAGTGGGTTGCTGGATGGGACCTGGCCCCACACATCAGGGCAGCCTGGATTCCAGCACTGGGGCTCAACCCCATCTTTGCTCGCGTCCCCACAGAGGGCAATGGGGTCCCCCTGCCAGCCCATTTCTGGACTATTCCCCGCCCCATGGCTCCATACACACAGGGGTGGGGTCTCCCCTACCTCCCCCCTGGCCTCAGATGCTGCAGGCCCCCCCGGATGGCCAGCATGAAGGGCAGATGGGGTTGGATTGAGCAGGCATCTCTCAGCTCCCCTGCCTTACCTTCCCCAGGGCTGGAGCTGCCATGTAATGGGTGTGGCCAGGGAGCCCAGCACAGCAACACCCTCGGCCGAGCTCGGGGAGCAGCAGAGTCCCGTTGCATGTGTGAGACGGGACACGCTGGGGTTAGTGCCCCGGGGGGGGGGGGGGAGGGGTGCCCTGACCCCCAGTATGGGGGAGAAGGAGCAAGGGCTTTCATCTCAGGCCTCTGTCCAGACGAGGACGTGGCAGGTGTTAACTAACACGTGTCACCTAGCAACTTCCACGTCTTGCTCTGGATGAGGCCACTGATTTGGCCTCAGCCCCAGGGAGGCAAGGAAAGATCCCCCTCCCCCCGACCCTTTGGCCAAACCTGATAGACTAAGGCACAGAGAGGGGCAGCAACTCGCTCAAGGCCACACAGAGAGCCAGCGGCAGAGCTACAAATAGAACCCAGGAGTCCTGGCTCCCACACCCAACTCTGATCACGGCCTGTCCCCATTTCAGGAGGGTCAGATCCTATTTTCCAAGCAACCCTTCCCCACTCTGCCCCTCTTACTTCAGGCTATTTCCACAGAGTTCAGAGGTGTGTCCATCTCTCCCTAAGGCCCTCCAACGTCCCAGCTCCCTGCAGGGGACCTCATGGGTCTTTGGCAACCTCCCCACCCTGGCAGCAGAATGAATTTTTAACGCCATGGTGGGTGGCAAGGATGCCCCTCCCCTCGCTCGGTCCCAGTGAGATGTCTCTCTAAAGCACCTTCCCCCAGGACAGTATCTTCTCCCCATGAAGGACATGCACCTTCTCAAATACCCCCTCAGCCAAACAGTAGGCTCTCCAGCCTGATTCCCCAGCTGCCAGGTCAGCTCCTCTCCCCCAGGCCTTTCGAACCCCCGCACACCCTTCGAGAGGATCGTAATCCCACCCAGGAGTGCCCCTTGGCTTTCCAGCTGCCTGGGACAGAGAGGAAGGAGGCAGTTTGGACAGGAGAGCCACCAGAGACTTCTCTCAGGAAGAGAAGCGTGACCACCCCTGAACCCCCACTAGGCCACCACCTCCCTCCCACTGGGAACTGCATTTCCCTTATCAGCTGCCATCACTTCCTCCTAGTGACAATGGGGGTGGGGGAGGGAGGGTGTCTGCTCAGTGTCACATGCCTCACTGGCAGCTCTCTCCCCACTCCTTCCCCGCCAGACCCAGAGTCCTTGGGGAAGGGCTGTAATTCAGTACCCCTTTGAGTGGAGGGCCACCGTCCCTATGCCGGCTTGCTCCCGGATAGCCTTCTATTGGCTCCAGCTAAGCAGGGTCAAGCCAGTTCAGGGTTTAGAGGGGAAACTGAGGAACATCTTGTGCTGCACGTGGTCAGGGCCTAGCTAAGTCCACACCTAAAGCACAGAGTGGAGCGGAGACCTCAGCACGGCCTCTAACCAAGCTGAAACGCTGGCCTGACCGTGCAGCACACACTGCCAGGGGATGCAGTCACAGCATGGTTATAGCAAGGACGACTGGAGCAGGCGCTGTGCTGCTGTCAAGACACCAGAGCGAAATCCCGGGCACTTGTGCTCATTGAAGATCGAGGTGTCAGTGGGGGTGGGTGAAGGCAACAGGGCTGCACTGTGCTAGGACTCCCCTGGGTGCTAGAGCAATGGCGGGCGAGTCCCAGGAACACTCAGGGTAAGCCTAGCTCTAAGGCCAGACTCTCCCCTGGCCCCAGGAGGAAGCAGAGCGAATGGAGCGGACAGCCTGGGGAGGGAGAGGAAACAGCTCTGCACGCAGAGAAGGAGAAGAAACCAGCTCCAAGGCGCGCACACCTGCTAGAGCTTTGGCTGCACTTGCTCTTTGTGGGCTGCCTGGCAAGCTGCTGGGGTCGGACACGCAGCAAAGCCAGCAGCGAAGGGTATTTAAGTGCAGCACAGACATACCCAGTGGCTCTCTCCCAGGGCTATTGAACTACTACAGCACAGCTGGCAGCGCTGAACGAGACTCACCAGCTCAGAGACTCGTGGGCCAAACTGACAAATACACAGTTGCTTTGTTTGGATTTAAACTTTTCTCCCCTTCCCACGCTCGAGCCAGGGTTTGCAGCCCAAAGCAGATGAGGATTCAGGTTCTATTCCCAGATGTGCCATGGACCTGCTGCAAGCCCTCGGGCATGTCCCCTCCTGCCCCAGCCTCCATCTCCACCCTGCGTCTCATCTTCAACTGCGAGCTAATCGGGGCAGCGCTGTTCTCTTGTTTTAAGTACACACAGCATCTAGCAGAATGGGGCCCTGATCTCAGGTGGGGTCTCTGAGCTCTACGATTCTACAAAGAAATAACGACCATCCCGCCACTGGGATGAGACCTGAAGGCAGACACAGAGAAGAGACAAAAGGGAAACTGGCCAGTTTGGTTTAAGTGTTGACACTGAAAAAAATGCAACAAAGAATGTGCACAGTGGGATCAGTGATGGGTCAGTCCTGTAATAAACTCCCCCCCTTTGAGCCAGAGTTCACCGGTATATAGGGAAGGAAATGTTACTTTAGGGGAACCCATCCCCCTCTGTAGGGGATCCCGTGGAGATGGGGAAGTCGGTATTGATCACGTCTAACAGCAGCGATTCTCCTACCTGCAGGAGCAAGCAGGGGGTAGGCGGCTGTCCTCCTTCGCCGCACAGACAAGACACTAGCCTCAGCGATCGGTTTGGTGACAGGCTCTTGCTGAGCGCTCACAGGCAGCGGTACAACAGCAGGGAATCCTGTGGGAAATTGAAACAGCAGCAGCTGTAAATCACACACCAGCTTGTGGGGCATAACAGAGAATTTCACAGCGGCCCTGCCACCAGCACTGACTGAAAATTGATCAGAGTCACTTCAAAACAGAGAGACAACACACCATCCCACCGCAGACTCCAGGCCTGAGCCTGAGTCCCCGCTGCACCCAGGGAAGCGATAGCGGCCACCACAAATCAGCAGGTATGACCCTCCTCATGTCACCATGTCAGCAAAGATAAAGCGTCCAAGCGTGAAACCAGTCACTAGTGCAAGAAACACACAGATGGAGAAGAAATTCCTCATTGCCCTTGGTGCCAGGCTGGCACTGAGCGCTGCAAAGGCCACCTCTCCTTAGTGCGCCGCTGCTACCACATTCTTTTGAAGTTGAGCTGTTGGCACAAGCCATCTCGGAGCACTGTGCCTGCTGTCAGGCAGTTTGCTCCCCATGGGATTAGCAATGAATTAATGAGGGCAAGGACCATCTCTGGTCTGTGTTTGTGCCATGCCTAGTGAAATGGGGTGATGGTCCCCAGCTGGGGGTCCTAGGCACTGCCACAATACAAACAGCAGCAGCTGCCACCCACAATTCAGGAGTGGCTCATTTCAGGTTGTTCTGTGCCAGGCCAGTTCAGCCCCACTCTGTGGTGTGTCGGTTCAGACCCACCATATCAAGACCCCCCCTTATTATATTTAGTCAAATGGGTTGGCAGAAAAGTTTGTAAAAATAGCCATAAATAAATACCCCCATCTCCCCTCCCTCAGTGGACACATCTACACTGCAATAAAACACCCACAGCTGGCCTGTGTCAGTTGACTCGGGCTTGCGGCGCTGTCAATGCACAGTGTAGACATTTGGGCTCGGGCTGGAGCCCGAGCTCTGGGACCCTGTGAGTGGGGAGGGTCCCAGACTGCAGCTTGAGTCTGAATCTCTACACCGCGATTTTACAGCCCCATAGCCTGAGCCCCACAAGCCCGAGTCATCTGACGTGGGCCAGCTGCGGGTGTTTAACTGCAGCATAGACATACCCACTGGCTTCTCTACTGCCGCCGTTAAACTGCTACAGTCCAGCTCACGGTGCTGTACTACCCTCACCAGCTCAGAGATTCATGGGCCAAAGGACAAAAGCCTTCCTGTCAACATCTAGCAAATGACTTGGGCCAAAGACAGTTCACCCTGAAGTAGTTAAGTAAAGAGCTACGAGCTGGAACCGGAGAAACAAGAATGCCCAGGAATCTCAACTGAAGTGGGGGAAGAGGTTAGATTTCAGGCGGCTGACAGGTACCTGCTACAGCATCAAGACCACACAAGGCCTGAGGTCAGCCCTACAGGAGGGACACAGAAGGCATCTAAGCACGACCAAATAGGGCACTGGCTCTGTTTCTTTGGGCCGTCCCAATTGTCCCAGTGGCACAACCTGTCCGTCCAGTCACCGACAATGGCAGTGCACCAGGAGCAGTCTGGGCTCCAGAGGCAGAGCTGCCTCGGCAGCCAGCGGCAGGAGCTGTTTGGGGAATGCCACATGAGCAGAAAGGCAGGGCGGTTCAGTCACAGCAGCAGCGTCACCGGCCATAAGCACTGAAAAATCATCAGTTGGGTTTAAAACCCACAAGATATTAAAAAAATACAGGTACACATTTTGGGTTCTTTTTATTTGCCTTCTGGTTTGAGCCTAAAAGTTATACTGAGGTCACATTTTCCAACTTTTCCCTGCCATCATAATGGCTAGAAACTTGCTTTTTATAGACAAGCCAAAGCTGAGATTCTTACATATTCGTGCGACTCCAGGAGCTGGGGCTCAACGACAGACACTAAATATGCTCTGACTCACAAGTCACACAAGTTGGCAATGCTGCATTCACTGACAGATGTTCAATAATAGCAAAAACAATCCTCCCAGGGTGGTACAAGAGCCAAGGAATCCAGCTATGGAACGGCCTTCCTGAGCCAATAGCTGAATATAGACTCATTGCAACTTTAGGGACACAGAGAGCCTTGCCCTCTGACAAAGCCTATTACTGGAGCGACATTCATAACTCTCCTGCCCCCTTAGAATAAAAACCAACCAACCCACCCTACCATAAGATGAGCTTTTGCCCCCAAAGGGAGAAGAACCAAAGACTCCAAGGAGTCCAACTGCTAATTGATTTAACATGGGAGGTGTCCACATGCTACGTGATGAGCAGCAGTACAAGCCCTGACATTGCCTGATCCTGACCTATCTACCTTCTCAGGCTCCATCCACTTTGTGAACGTTAGTAGCTGGCTGGACTCGCCTCTGTGTTTGGCTGAGATTATGTTTTATTTGCATTTGATTTTCAAAGAAAAGAAAGATGCAAGAGGAAGCCCTGGAGTCAGTGACCCCTGACCCTTCTCATGTGACAGACATTAATCTTTGTAATCCTCACCTAGGTCCCTTCATGTGCTACTTGGACTGCTGTTGTTGGCAAGGCTCGATTCAAGGTACTTCCATCCTGTTAGATTGCCTCAACCTCTTTTACACAATGCTTGTGCAATACTTCTAGTCAATAGTTTAGGGCTAACTTTTCAAAAGTCTATTGGTCTCCCTTCCTAAGCAAGGAGGACTTTCTGTTTAAGGAAACAGGAAGATGAGGGCTGTTGCACCCTTGGTTTTGTATTATTCATATATCTTATACTTTCCTGAGCCAGTTTTGTTACAGAATTAAAACCCAAACAAGTTATGTGATAAACAAGTACTCAACATTTAAAACATGGCTAACGTTTTCCCCTATGATTTACGTGCATGAGCTGCAGAATTACGTTGCCCCTGTGGTCCAACACAGATCACAGACAAAGATCTGGTCGCGCCGGTCTTCACTAGACAGCCACAAACAAGGTGAAAGAAAACCTGCCATGTTTTCTTGCTGGCCATAGTGTAAATGCTGAGATTCAATGCAGAATTAACGAGGGCCAAGGAATGAACCAGTCAGCCTTGTATAAAATGGCACTTTTACTTGGTAGGCTACATCTGTGAGCGACAGAACAAACAATGGAGGCCAACAGGAGATGAATCCACCAATTACACTCAGAAATGTCCTACACAGTGCTATAGATCTCTGAGTTATCAGGACGTAAATAGCCACACAAACCATACCAATTGTCACCAAAATGGTTATAAAGACACTTATGGAATAAAGAGGCAAAAAAATGTTGAGCAGTCTGGTAAGTTATTGATACGTTTCCGGTTGAGGGTTTCTAACGTACCAGGGAAACTGAGATAAGCCAACATGGTCTGATAAGAAGACCCTGTACTTTTTATTGGTCTCTTAAGGCCTCCTTTTAACCACAGTCAAATGTCTCTCAATGGCTATGTCTAACAAACTAAAAGTGTCAAGTATCAGAGGGGTAGGCGTGTTAGTCTGGATCTGTAAAAAGCAACAAAGAGTCCTGTGGCACCTTATAGACTAACAGACGTATTGGAGCATAAGCTTTCGTGGGTGAATATCCACTTCGTCGGACTAAAAGTGGAAGCTCCTAGGGCGACAAACATACTGCCTTTTCTAATAAACCACCTCGGAGTTTTCCTTCCAGACACGAGAATGTAGTAAACTGTGCTAATTAACAGATCACAGAGAGTTAGACCGCCAAGCAAAAAGTACACACAGTTGTGCAATTTGTTATTTTTCCACAGGGCAACCAACACCATCAAGTTCTCCAGGACTATGAAACTACATATGAGCAAACATGCAATATTTGTTCAGTCTATGTGATCAGTTGCTTTTTCTCCTAGAATAAGTTTTCCTGTAGGATGATAATGTAGCACTATCAGAGAGCCAGCCTCTTCCCTTCCTTGAGGGGTGAAATTGGACTCTTCCATCTTTAATAGATCTGAACGGCTCATCCTCTTTCATACAACAGCTGCGCAATAGTTTCTTAGCCAGTAGTTTACAGCCAATTGGTTAAGAGTCCATTGGCCTCCCACCCCACATAAGAGGGATTTCTGGCTGGGTCACAGCAGGATATGGAGAGGTGGTTGTTGTCAAAAGGGAAGCAGGTTGCAGAGGACCCCATGTATGTGGTGGGTGGGTGAGAGAGAGAGAGAAAAATATATAGGCAGTAGGGCATCTGGGCCATCACAAAATAGCCCTGAACCACTCATCTCCCCCATTTTCTATATACCTCCTCAAATCATGCCCTCTTCCTTAAAAGCGGGGCCTTTTAATTTTCCCCCAGGCCCTCTGCAGTAGACTTTTACTCATCCTAACACCTCTGTTTTCAGTAATTGCCCAGGGCTCTCATCTACTGTCTTGTATTATTTAACTGTGTAAAGCATCTAGGGTTAAGGTGTAATGTACGGTGTTAAAAAAAACAAAAAAATAATTATTTAGGGCCCCTTAAATGTGATGCTAGACAAAAACAGAACAAGGTAGTTGTTGCTAGGGTATTATTTAAGGTGTGTCATAGGGATGTCTCTCTGCAAAATAATGATTTAGTTATGGAAATGAAGTAAACTTAATTTCCTGTTCTTGGCATCTCTTTAAGCTGTAGCAGATAAATCCAAGCTACAAAATATGTTTACATTATTTTTTAAAATTTGGGATAGCAGAAAATGGAAACAAAATGTTTAAAAGCAAATTTTATTTATTTTTAATCCTGTGATAGAAAATTCTTTTGCTGCAAACACTAACAATTCTTTTAGAAGACAGGAGGTGGCGGCTTGCGGGGATAGGTTTCTTCAGATAGTCCATGTCTCAATTATTAAGAAAAAAATGGTGCGAATAAAGGCTTTGCTTCTCCACAATTTACAAATGCTAGTCCTGTATAAACTGTCATTATTTTACTAGAGCACACAAAATATCCCCACGACATGGATCTTGGTTATTTTACCTTTTCAAGTTTGTGAGAGAGAGAGTGTGTGTGCGTGTGTGAGCACCTACTACAAAGCTGCTTCACTTACATTTATCAATGTTCTGTTTTCTCGTGTTATCTTTAAAAGCACGTGCCGACAGCTACAAAGCATTCATCAGTGCCCACTGTTTCCATGTTAAACTTCTAAACGTTTATTTGTTAAAACTTTACTCGGAGCAATTATGTTTAACAGAATTTAGATTTTTTTAAAAGTCAGGAAGAAATAATAAAAAGTGGTAAATAGTGTTATGATCTTTTTGACATAAATTAGTTCAAACTAGCCTCTCTTTTAAGTTAGGCTGCATGTGTGTTTTGTATCACGTAGTGCTGAAGGGAACGTAAAGCTTTCTTTACGGTTTATAAGTACCGGTAATACATTTTTAGAGCAATCTAGGTTTGTTTGGGATTGTCTTTGAAGGCCAGGCAACTCATTTAGGCAAAACATTACAAAGCAAGCTAACGCTATTTTTTTTTTTTTTTTTTTTTTGAAGACTGGGGTATTTGTACAAAATATCCCTAAAAGAAAAACTCGAGTGTGACGGCTACAAAGCATTTATCAAGGCTCTGTTTTTTCATGTTAAACTTACAAGTTTATTTGTTAAAACTTTATGGGGTGTGATGATGTTTAACTGAATTTAAGCTTTTGCAAAAGAAGAAACTGCATCATCATCTTTGGTAAAAAGCATGACCAATTCTTTCACATTCATTAGTTTATACTAGCGCTGGGAACGTGGCTAGGTGGAACGAGATGGGATTTCTCATCTGGCACAAGCTGTCAGGGCAGGGGAGTTTAGGGAGCCCCATGGAGTTGGCATTTACAAACATGCACAGCTAATCAGCAACATCCCCCCACCGTTATACAACATCACCCAAAAAACACAGAGACCCAAACCTGCTTGTCAAGTTTGAAGGCAAAGAGCTAAGAGAGCAAAACTGCTCTGACTCTGCCATAGGCTCATTTGTCTCCTTAAGAAAACATCCCCAGCAACCCCCGCAGCAGAATCCTCCCTAGCAGGGCTTTGATCCTGGTGCTGATCAGCCCCTGGGGGGAAGCCCTAGTTTGCATTTCCTCTGAGGCCAGCCCTTGCTTTATCTTTATGGCTAAGGGGCTCACCTGCGGGGAGGGAGAGGAGAACAGAGATCGAGAAGAGTTAAGGGATAAAGTTGCGGATGAAGCCTGATCTGTCAAACCAGAGGGAGAGGGGAAGGGGGAAGAAGACAGAGGGGGGAGAAGAGACTGTCACTCTGTAAATGGGACCAGCGAAGGAACACACAAGTTGGGCAGAGCTAGGGTGACCAGATGTCCTGATTTTATAGGGACAGTCCCAATAGTTGGTGGTTTGTTTTTTTTAAAATATGGGCTCCTATTACCCCCAAGTCCCTGTCCTGATTTTTCACACTTGCTACACCCTAGGCAGGGCCTTTTGTTTGCTTCTTTAGGGTGGATGTTAAAGAAATGATCCCAGTGTCCCCCTCCCACATGGGAACTGTAGGTCCTGTCTGGAAGGCTCTTTAGAGTTGCCAATTTTGGTTGGAGGTATTCCTGGAGGTTTCATCACATGACATAATCTCTAATTAATCTGTAATTCCTGGAGGCTCCAGGGCAATCCTGGAGGGTTGTCAACCCTTATTGGGAGCATTGTATGTGTATTCTGTTTTGGGGATTGTTAACAAATGGCGGTTAAGGATATTACTCCCACTAAGGCAGATGAACTTTTCCTGCTGGCCACTCAGGACTGGGTCACGGCTGGGAGGAGGCTGAGCCATGTCAGGGCAGAGGCAGAACTCTGGTTCGAGGCACACAGGAGAGATGTCAGCCAGCCCAGCCTCACCCGAGTCCTGCCCAGCTCCCATCTCAGCACGTCCCCAAACAGGAACAAACAGCTGCAGCGGCATCTCAGCCTCCCGCCCCACACCTGTCCCACCCGAGGGTGCTCTCAGAGGAGAGGCCACGCAATGACTGAGCTGCAGGACTGAGGGGGTGGCCATGGTGAGGGGAAGTGGGCACTGGCCCAGTTTTGGGGGGAAGACAGATTTCTCCCCCACAGCCAGGCACACATTCTGCCACGCAGCAGCACTGTCCACCCCACTATCTACCCAGGATTGGCCTCGCTGCCCCCCCCCCACAACCACCCAAGACAGAAGGCCTGTAGGGCCTGCCCCCAAGACAGAAGGCCTGTAGGGCCAAACCTGAGTGGACACACCAGCCAGTGGGGCGGCAAGCACTGCTCCTCCTCGCCACTGCCATGGGGCCACTCCTGTCCCAGGAGCATACCACCCTGGCCCCATGCCGCAGGGCAAAGAGGCTGAGAGGCACCGGGATGGGGCATGACATTGAGCCGGTCAGGCTGGGGGATGGCGGCTGAGCATGGCACAGACTCAGTGGATAACAGCTGCAGCAGGGATGGACAGTGCACACCACAAGAAGGTTCTCAGTGCCTCTGCCAGGGCTCACTCCAGTAGCTCGGCAATGAGGCCCGTGGCCCACTCTTCATGGTCCTGCATGCTGGGCAGTTGTGTTCCCTGGGATAAAGGTGGTTCAGACCCCTTGTTACCAGCTCCTGGTGCTCCACCCAGATGGGCTGTGATAGCCCAATGTGCACCATGCCCCAGGTGATGTTTTTTTACCGTTGGAGCAAGATGATGGAGGGGATCCGGTCACCGGCACCTTGGCAGGGGGAGGGGCTGGATGTGGTAGATTCAGCCATCTCTTGTCAAAGACTTTGCGCGGAGCCCTCCCCACATCGGGATTGGGGCAGCCGATTCCTTTCACCAGGAAATTCAGCTTCTCCAGGAAGGAGCCTGGGGCAAACTGGCCTGTTGGCAGAGAGACGAGGAGAATCATGGTGCTGCAAGTGTCAAGTCATTACTGGCTTCTGCTCCTACATTGGCACAGAGGACCGCCGCCACCGCCCACTTCCTCTCCTGCCACACTCACACCCGCCCTGACCCCCTTCCTGCTCACCACCACTGCTCCTCCCCTGTCTCAATCACTCCAGAAGCCAATCTAACATAATGCTGGAGAATGTGGCATGGCCCAGATTTGAGGGGCTCACTAGGGACACGCTGCCCCGGCTAGAAGAAAGCTTGGGAGAAACTGAGGCAGAGGGCGGGGAAGTGACTTGACCGCAGTCACGCAATGGGTCTGGGCAGAGTCAATCCTAGAACTCAGATGCCCAACTACCTGATGTAACAAAGTGGAACTGCTCTTAATGTTTCCTCTAAATCTGTGTGGGTGCCTCAGTTGCCCCTATGCATTTCTTAAGTCTCCAGCGTGCATAAATGGCTGACACACTGTCTCCTGGCAACAAATGGCCGGGGCCCTTCCCCTCTGCAAGGGGATGGCTAAAGGTGAACAAAAAGATCAGGTGACCTCCTGGCCCAGGAAAGAGACAAAGGCCAGAGAGGAGGGGCTGGAGGGGGTTTCAGTTTGGAGCTGGCTGGGGATGGGAAGTGAGAGCAGATGGGGTTGTCTGGCTCGCTGGGCCCCAGAATGGACCTGGCTGAGGGGTCCTGTTCTCTGTACCTACAAGCTCTGTTTTAAACCGTGTTCCTGTCATCTAATAAACCTCTGTTTTACTGGCTGGCTGAGAGTAACGTATGACTGCGAAGTGGGGATGTGTGCAGGACCCTCTGGCTTCCCCAGGACCCCGCCTGGGCGAACTCGCTGTGGAAAGCACATGAAGGGGCAAAGGATTCTAAATGCTCCAAGGTCAAACCCCAAAAGGTAAAGCAGTGTGAGCTTCTTGCCCTAAAGACAGTCTGCTCCAAGGAAAAGGAGGCTCCCCAAAGTCCTAACTGGCTTTGTGGGGAGCAGTTCCAGAGCATCGCCCGGGGACTCCATGACACCTGCTCTATCCACTAGGACATACTGCTCTTCCATGCTTTGTTCTCAAAAGATAAAGGGCATTACCTTCATCTGGCAGGCTGGCGGCCTCCATTGTCCCGTCTCGGGTGCTCTGCAGACGACTGGATGGTTGATTTCTGAGCATGGATCTCAAAGCTGTAACAGCAAAATGTTACTCTGAGGGAGGCTGCTTCCGAGCAATGGGCAACACGCATAGCTCCAGAATGCAGGAGCCACTGTGGAGCATGGCTGAGGTTTCCAATAGGCGCTAACTCCCTTTGCCTCCAGGTCCCATTGTATTCCCAAGGATGCTGCTGTTTTCCTTACAAGTCTTCCATCTGCCCTTGTGTCACAGCAGCCTGCCCCACGCAGACTCTGAACAGGCAGGCCCATAAGCCTGTGTGTTGTCTGGAACCAGCCTTGGAGGTCTCTCCTTAGGGCTGCGAGCCAGCATGGAAGCACTGCTGTGGAATGGAGCTCCCTGCTCATAAACACCCGACAAGTCAGCAGCAAACCTGCCCCTGCTCTAGGGTTGCCAGGTGCCCGGTTTTGGACCTAGCAGTGTCCAGTCAGTTGAACTGACCTTACACCAAAAGTCCGGTTACCCCAGGGGAAGGTGTCGGGTCATCAGCTCATCCAGGGCTGCCTCCTGCCTGCATCTCATGGGAAGGAAGGCAGCAGGCTCTATGTCAGGCTGCAGCTCCCAGCAGAGAGAGCCCAGCTGGGGCCAGGGGGTGGGTGGAGAGGACTGAGTGAGGAGAAAGGGGGAGGGGCGGGGGGGCAGAGAGAGCAGCTAGTGGAGGGCGGGGCCTTGTGGTGGGGGGTGGGAAGAGGCAGGGGGCCTGGTTTTCAGAAAGTAAAGAGTTCCCTAACCTGCTCCACCAAGCCCAATGCCCTGCCCATCCCCCCCACTCGAATAGCCAGGGCTAGGAGATATGGCACAGTGTAGTCATGAGTGGGGGAGCCGGCTGTATGGACAGAGGCTCCTGCTGAGCCAGTCTAGCGGCATTCACCATCCACCCCCCATAGCTCAGAGCTGAACCCCTCTGTCTGGGCAGAGCCTCAGGAGGGCAGGGGAGGTGCAGTCAGAATTCAGAGCTGGAGCAGCCCCATCAAGGCCAAGCTGGCCCTTCCCCAGTGGCCAGTGCAGGGCCGACTGGGCTCACACTTAGAGGTTCACAGATTTTAAGGCCAGAAGGGACTGTTGTGAGCCTCTAGTCCAGACCTGCACAACTCGTAGAGTGGCGAGGGCCATATTACTCCAAAGAAAACAGCTGAGGGCCGAACTGCCCCCCTGGCCCCGCCGAAACACACACCCCAGCACCGCCCACCCTGCAAAACCACCCCCCCACAGCGCTGCCCAGCTCCCCGAAACAACCCCCCCCAAAGCACCGCCCGCCCTGTGGAAACAAACCCTCCTTCCCCAGCACCGCCCCGCCCCGCCGAAACAGCAGTATTGAACCTTGGTAATAGTTATAGCGGGCCCCTAAGGTAGTACAATTAAGGTAAAAGAAAAATGTCTTTTTGCTAGAAGTAGAATAAGATCTTCCCCCCACTTTGTAATCAATTGTCCTGTTGAATGAATAAGGTGTGACTGAGGAAGGCAGCACCTCCAGACAGCTGCAACCCTTGGAGAGGGGATGGGAGCCAGACCAGATCAGCAGAACAGGTCAGCCACCGACTTGTAGCTCATCTCCTCAGCCCCCCACCCTCCGCCGCTGGCTCACCCCGCCACTGCCCACCTGCTCGCCTCCTCAGCCTCCCACCCCCCGGCCAGTGATGAGCTGCCAAAATCTTAACAACCAGTTCCCTCCTCCCTGCCCCATCCACCCCCATTCCCTGTCCCCTGACTGCCCCCTGCCACCCCATCCAACCCCTCCTCTCACTCCTGATGGCCCCCCCCCCCGGGACCACTGTCCCATCCAACCACCCCTTCTCCCTGTCTCCTGCCTCCCACTGGAACCCCTGCCCCTCATCCACCCTCCCCGTCCTTCCTGATGGCCCCCCAGGACCCTTGCCCCCATTCAACCCCCCTGTTCCCTGTCCTCTGACCGCCCCGACACCTAAGGATCCTGAAGCACTTTGCAAAGCTGAGTGAAGATCATTAGCCCCCATTTTGCAGGCAGGGAAACTAAGGCACCAAGTGGTGACTTGCTGTGAGGACATGGACAGCACCAGACAGAGAACCCAGGAGTCCTGGATTCCAGTCCAGGCTCCATCCCCTGGACCATGCTGCCTTTCACTATTTTCTTACTGCTATCTATAACGACATTAGGAAGGCACCATCTGCTCTTGGACATCATTTAAAGCACAAAGCCCCAGAAGAACTCCACCCTAAGGCCCAGCAGGCAGGGCTTTCCCCACTCAACCCCCAGCCCCAGCAGGCCTCAACTTTTCTGGCTGTCTGCGCACATGGTCCCCGCAGAGAGCCCTGGTGGGCAGCCGGGTGGAAGCTTGTTCCACAGCCCAGGCCCTGTCCAAAGAACACACCACCACCCGCTGCCTGTTCAGTCAAGGAGAGTCCAGCTCCAGCATCTCCCCAGGCAGCAGGGAGAGGCAGGTCCAGGTCATTTAGCCGGACTCCGCTGCAGAATTCTGTACCAAGTCTGCTAAAGGAGACCATTCATGGGGTGGATTAATCTGTATTGGGCGGGGGGGGTTTCCATACGGCCTGGATTCAAGCTGCCTTTCGACAGCAGCACACGCTGGGCCTGGGCCCTGTTTGCATCACTCGCCCTGCTGCGAGCTGTGGCAAAGCATCCAAAGACTGCAGACCCCAGATACTCGTCTCCCCCTTGGTACACTGTAGCCCAGCCTGAGAGGCCAAGCAAGAAACAGGGAAGATGGAGACAGCCTGGGATTTGCTGGCAGTTTTGTTTGCAAGCTTTCAGGTCTTTAAGAGATTGTCTACATGGGGAGATCGACTGGCACTCCCAAGTGGAGCAATTATTCTGGAACAAAGTCACTTATTTCTGTACAGTGTCCATGCAGGGAGCTATTAGAGCGCTGTAGCGGATCAGTAATAGTTACCCAGCTATAGCTATGCCCTGAAGTTTCTCTGACCTGTGTAGATAAGGCCTCAGCCTCCAAGATAACACATTCAAGGCTGGGTCAGAGATCTGCAAAGATGCCCACATAGAAGTCAGGATGGTCTCTTGGCCTGGGAACACTTCAGGTCCTCTGCTCTACGTTATTCCTCCCCTAGCCAGCGTAATCAGCAGAGTGCTTGGGGGAGGACATGCACTGGGCCCAGTTCTCAGTTACTCCATTCTGCACTGGGACAAGGCTGGAGGGGGATCACAGGCTTTAGACCACCTTTGCGCTTCTTTATTCTGGGACAACACAGTGGCCAGCCCTACTCCTAGCGTAAGCGAGAGCAGTCACTGCAGTATGGTGCTCCAGCCATGCCCTGATCCACCTGTTAAAATAACTGGGCCTCACATTTATCCTGCGAGCTCAACTGTGAGAAGCGAGTGAAAGTTCATGGTATGTCCCAATAACCTACGAGAACTAATATTGATGGGAAACGATAAGAAAGGGAGACAGGCTGAATAAGGTCTCCCGGTATAACTCAAGGACTTTGTTAAGATCATGCCTGGTGAACAGGAACAGTGTGAGACCAAAAATCAATTAACACACACTGGTGTGTTGGAAACTAGGTTTAATTGGTGGACAAAATAATGAGGGGATGGGCTATTCCACCCAACTCCTGGGCATGGGAACGAGCCTCAGCATCACAGCTGCCACCTCCACCATTGCGTAAGATCCTGAACCTTCGTCCATCCTGGTCCTGAGAGATGTCCTGACCAGACTCGGCCAGAGAGCGGGCCCCAGCTGACATCTCAACTGGCCCCAGCTGACATCTCAACTGGCCCCAGCTGAATCCCAAGCACCCCCTGCCATGTGAGACTGTTTTCCTTGCCCAAACGTGTCCTTTTCAGCTGTAACTTATTTCTTCACTTTCCTCTCTCCCTCTCCTTTTTCCTCCCGTTTACTACGAACGTGGCGTCACCGGCCAAGCCCGCATATTTTGCAACAATGCTTTAAGCCTGTGACCAGAAAGAAGCAGCTCAAAACAATGCCCTAAACTGCTTGATGCTGGTACAAGTTTGGCAGGTCTTGGAGTGGCTCATAAGACCCTGGGGCGGGGGATGTGTTTTTCCAGCAGTGAGGCTGAAAGTGAGAATCAACTCCAGAGACTGAAGCTACATTTTCTAACTTAGTTGTTCTTTTCTTTTCCCTTTTCTGTGCATTTGTTCTGTTTTGTCTTCTAGGAAACAGGACTGGACTTTAAACAGCTCTAGCCCATCCCTTTCCCTCCAAAACGACACTTATCACAAGTTTCAGAGTAGCAGCCCTGTTAGTTTGTATCCGCAAAAAGAACAGGAGTACTTGTGGTTTAAACAGAGACTGGGAATGGTTGGGTCATTACACTAATTGATTCTATTTCCCTATGTTCTCCTCACACCTTCTATGAGTCATCTCAATTATCACTTCAAAGGTTTTTTTTCCTCCTGCTGACGATAGCTCATCTCAATTGATTGGACTCTTCCAGTTGGTATGTGTGCTTCCACCTTTTCATGTTCTCTGTATGTATAAATATCTCCTATCTGTGTGTTCCATTCTATGCATCCGAAGAAGTGAGCTGTAGCCCACGAAAACTTATCACAAGGTGATTTTTCCTCCTAAAGTCTCTCTCTAGCTAAAGGGAACAAGGGATGCTATTCAAATGAATTAAACATTTCAAAGCCTTTAAATGCTTTTCTTCCCTTCTGTATCTTTAATAAAAGGTTAAAAGTATTTTCAATGGCGCGTTTGCCATAGGACTCAGCAGGCTGAAGTTTCTGTACCAAAACCCACATCTTGTTCAATGCCTTTGACTCTCTGGGCCCCTTTTATCCATCTACATTATACTCTTCCCCCGCCCACCCCAGCCCCACACACAGGCTGCTGAGAGCAGGGCAGGGTTCAGGTTCAGAAACCTTCTCCCAGCTCCACCTCAGCTGCAGAGCAGCTGCACAAGGGGATTCTCAGCAGGCCATTTCCACCTGTTTTATGGTGCTAGAATGACAGAAAGGGGCCTTGGCATAACAGAGAATCAGGTCCTCCAAATCTTGGGTGTTTAGTCAGGACTCTCCAGGTTTGCTTTCACCGGCCATGCCCTATAGACCAAGGCACAAGAGACTCAGGGCTTTTTTCTACCAGTGATGCAGGTTTGTCCTTCTTAAACTTTAAAATAATGTTTTTAGAAGAAGTTAGAGTTAAACCTTTTAAAAATTATCTTGGGCCTTGTCTACAGGAGAAAGTTGCACTAGGCTTATTTTGCTTTGGCTTAACTCAATTTGGAATCAAACAGGTATGTTTCTAGTGGGGTCCCACAGGGATCAGTTCTTGGCTCTACGCTATTTAACATTTTTACCTACGACCTGAAAGAGAAAATAAAATCATCCCTGGTAAATTTTGCAGATGGCACAAAGACGAGGTGGGGCAAGCAGTAAAGAAGGAAGAGGACATTGATACAGAGCCACCTTGGTAAGCTGGGTACAAACAGCATGCATTTTAATATGGCCAAATGTAAATGTATATACCTAGGAACAAAGACTGTAGTCATGCTTACAGGATGGGGGACTCTATCCTGGAAGCAGAGGCCCAGAAAAGAACTTGGGTGTCATGGTGGAGAACCCAACATGAGATCCCAGGGTGACCAAAAGGGCCAGTGCAATGTAGCATTTAATTTCAGAAAGGGGAACTACACAAAAATGAGGTTAGTTAAACAGAAATTAAAAAGTACAGCACCAAAAGTGAAATCCCTGCAAAGCTGCATGGAAACTTTTTAAAGACACCATAATAGAGGCTCAACTGAAATGTACACTCCAATTTAAAAAACATAGTAAGAGAACCAAAAAAATGCCACCGTGGCTAAACAAAGTAAAAGAAGCAGTGAGAGGCAAAAAGGCATCCTTTAAAAAGTGGAAGTTAAATACTAGTGAGGAAAAATAGAAAGGAGCAAAAACTCTGGCAAGTGAAGTATAAAAATATAATAATTAGGAATCAGAAGCAGGAAGCCTGCTAAACAACCAGTGTGGCCACTGGACAATCGAGATGCTAAAGGAACACTCAAAGATTATAAGGCCATTGCGGAGAAACTAAATGAATTCTTTGCATCACTCTTTACAGCTGAGGATGTGAGGGAGATTCCCAAATCTGAGCCATCCTTTTTAGGTGACAAATCTGAGGAACTGTCCCAGATTGAGCTGTCATTAGAGAAGGTTTTGGAATAAATTGATAAATTAAACAGTAGTAAGTCACCAGGACCAGATGATATTCACTCAAGAGTTCTGAAGGAACTCAAATGTGAAACTGCAAAGCTATTAACTGTGGTTTGTAACCTATCATTTAAATCAGCTTTTGTACCAAATGACTGGAGGATAGCTAACGTGACATCAGTTTTTAAAAAGGGTTCCAGTGGTGATCCTGTCAATTCCACACCAGTAAGCCTGACTTTAGTACTGGGCAAACTGGTTGAAACTATAATAAAGAAAAGAATTGTCAGACACATAGATGAACATAATTTGTTGGGGGGGGGGGAGAAGAGTAAACATGGTTTTTGTAAAGGGAAATCATGCCTCACCAATCTACTAGAATTCTCTGAGGGGGTCAACAAGCACATGGACAAGGGTGATCCAGTGGATATACTGTACTTAGATTTTCAGAAAGCCTTTGACAAGGTCCCTCACCAAAGACTCTTAAGCAAAGTAACCTGTCATGGGATAAGCGGGAAGGTCCTGTCATGGATCAGTAACTGGTTAAAAGGCAGGAAACAAAGGGAAGGAATAAATGGTCAGTTTTCAGAATGGAGAGGGGTAAATAGTGGTGTCCCCCAGGGACCTGTACTGGCACCAGTACTATTTAACATATTCATAAATGATCTGGAAAAGAGGGTAAACAGTGAATAGGCAAAATTTGCAGATAATACAAAACTAGTCAAGATAGTTCAGTCCAAAGCAGACTGAGAAGAGCTACAAAAGGATCTCACAAAACTGGGCGACTGGGCAACAAAATTGCAGATGAAATTCAATGTTGATAAATGCAAAGTAATGCACATTGGAAAACAATCCCAGCAACACACATAAAATCATTGGCTCTAAACTATCTGTTACCACTCGAGAGACATCTTGGAGTCATTGTGGATAGTTCTCTGAAAACATCCACTCAATGTGCAGTGGCAGTCAAAAATGCTAACAATATTAGGAACCTTTAGGAAAGGGATAGATAATACAACAGAAAATATAATGCCTCTTTATAAATCCATGGTACGCCCACATCTTGAATACTGCGGGCTCATCTGGTCGCTCCATCTCAAAAAATATATACTAGAAATGGAAAAGGTACAAAAAAGGGCAACAAAAACGATTAGGAGCATGGAACAGCTTCTGTATAAGGAGAGATTAAAAAGCATAAGAACGGCCATACTGGGTCAGACCAAAGGTCCATCTAGCCCAGTATCCTGTCTCTCAACAGTGGCCAATGGCAGGTGCCCCAGAAGGAATGAACAGAACTGGTAATTATCAAGTGATCCAACCCGTCACTCATTCCCAGTTTCTGGCAATCAGAGGCTAGGGACACCATCACTGCCTATACTGGCTAATAGCTTTTGATGGGCTGACAAAGGAGGCGCGGTAGTAATCATGAACAGGTCAGATTATGAACAGGAGGTTGCCAGGCAACTCTCCAACACCGCATTCTGCATGCCACTATCCTCCGATCCCACTGAGGAGTACCAAAAGAAACTACACCATCTGCTCAAGAAACTCCCTGCTACAGCACGGTAACAAATCTACACAGACACACGCCTAGAGCCCCGACCAGGGATATTCTATCTGCTACCCAAGCTCCATAAACCTGGAAATCCTGGACGCCCCATCATCTCAGGCATTGGCACTCTTAGGCTTTGGCTACACTGGCGCTTTACAGTGCTGCAACTTTCTCGCTCAAGGGTGTGAAAAAACACCCCCCTGAGCACAGCAAGATACAGCGCTGTGAAGCGCCAGTGTAAACACTGCCCCAGCGCTGGGAGCACGGCTCCCGGTGCTGTAAGCTAATCCCCACGGGGAGGTGGAGGACCTGCAGTGCTGGGAGAGCTCTCTCCCAGCGCTGGCGCCGCGACCACACTCGCACGTCAATGCGCTCCCGCGGCAGTGCTGTACGGCTGCAAGAATAGCCATACCCTTACAGAAGGATTATCTGGCTATTTGGACTCTCTCCTCAGACCCTATGCTACCAGACCTCCTAGCTGTCTTCGAGACACCACCAACTTCCTGAGGAAACTACAATGCATTGGTGATCTTCCTGAAAACACCATCCTGGCCACCATGGATGTAGAAGCTTTTTACACCAATATTCCACATGAGGATGGACTACAAGCTGTCAGGAACAGTATCTCTGATGAGGCCACAGCACATCTGGTGGCTGAGCTTTGAGACTCACCCACAACCATTTCAGATTTGGGGACAAACTTTTACCTTGAAGTCAGCAGCACTACTATGGGTACCCGTATGGCCCCACGGAATGCCAACGTTTTTACGGCTGACTTAGAAAAACACTTCCTCAGCTCCACCCTATACCAGAAACCTACTGACCTCTATACTTACCTAGATGCATCCAGCTTCCATCCAGGACACATCACATGATCCATTGTCTACAGCCAAGCAGTAAGATACAACCACATTTGCTCCAATCCCTCAGACAGACACAAACACCTACAAGATCTCTATCAAGCATTCTTAAAACTACAATACCCACCTGGGGAAGTGAGAAAACAGATTGACAGAGTGAGACAGGTTCTACAGGACAGGCCCAACAAGGAAAATAATAGAACCCCACTGTACAGCCCCCAGCTAAAACCTCTCCAGCACATCAACGATCTACAATCTATCCTGGAAAACGATCCCCCACTCTCACAGACCTTTGGAGGCAGGCCAGTCCTCGCTTACAGACAGCCCCCTAACCTGAAGCAAATACTCACCAGCAACTACACGCCACACCACAGAAACACTAACCCAGGAACCAATCCCTATAACAAACCCTGTTGCCTTCTCTGTCCCCATATCTACTCTAGTGACACCATCATAGGACCCAACCACACCATCAGGGGCTCATTCACCCGCACATCTACTAATATGATATAGCCATCATGTGCCAGCAATGCCCCTCTGCCATGTACATTGGCCAAACCAGACAGTCCCTAAATAAAAGGATAAATGGATACAAATCAGACATCAGGAACGTTAACATACAAAAGCCAGTAGGAGAACACTTCAATCTCCCTGAACATTCAATACAGGTCTCTTGCAACTTACGCGTATTTAACATGTGCGATTTCAACTTTACGTGTACTGCTGGAGTGGGGGCGTGGCCTCAAGATGGGGGGGCGTGGCCTCAAGATTTAAAAGTCCTGGGGCACCAGCTGTGGCTGGGAGTCCCAGGGCCTTTAAATCACCCAGGGGGCTCCCAGCTGCAGAGGTGGCTGGTAGCCCCTGGGGCGAACTAAAGGGCCTGAGGATCCAGCCACCGTGGAGATCCGGGCCCTTTAAATACCAGCCCCAGCCCGGCTGCCAAAGCTGCAGGTAGGATTTAAAGGGCTCCTCTGGGCTCCCCACCGCGGCAGGAAGCCCGGCGGAGCCCTTTAGACCCCGCCCACAGCTCCAGCAGCTGGGCCCGGGGGGGGGGGGACACCCCTTTAAACCCTGCCTGCAGCTCCAGCAGCTGGGCTGGGGGGGCATTTAAAGGGCGGCAGGGAGCCCGGTGGAGCCCTTTAAATGCCCCCCCCGCCCAGCCGCCGGAGCTGCGGGCGGGGTTTAAAGGGCTTGGGGATATATTTTGGCTATACGCGGTTTTTGCTTTACATGATAACCGCGGAACGGAACCCCCGCCTAAGATAAGACTTGCCTGTAACAGATTTAAAAGTAGCCATCCTTCAACAAAAAAACTTCAAAAACAGATTTCAAAGAGAAACTGCTGAGCTACAATTCATTTGCAAACTTAACACCATCAATTTGAGTTTGAATAGGGACTGGGAGTGGCTGGCTCACTACAAAAGCAATTTTCCCTCTCTTGGGATTGACACCTCCTCATCAATTATTGGGAGTGGACCACATCCACCCTGACTGAATTGGCCTTCAACATTTGTTCTCCACTTGTAAGGTAACTCCCTTCTCTTCATGTGCCAATATATATTTATGCCTCTATCTGTAATTTTCACTCCAAGCATCTGAAGAAGTGGGGGTTTTACCCATGAAAGCTTATGCCCAAATAAATGTTAGTCTTTAAGGTGCCACCGGACTCCTTGTTGTTTTGAGGGACCTGTCCTCCATTAACTTATCTAGTTCTTTTTTGAACCCTGTTATAGTCTTGGCCTTCACAACATCCTCTGGCAGAGTTTCACAGGTTGACTGTGCATTGTGTGAAGAAATACTTCCTTTTGTTTGTTTTAAACCTGCTACCTATTAATTTCATTTGGTGACCCCTAGTCCTTGTGTTATGAGGAGTAAATAAGACTGCCTTATTTACTTTTGCTACACCAGTCATGATTTTATAGACCTCTATCATATCCCCCTTTAGTCATCTCTTCTTCAAGCCGAAAAATCCCAGTCTTTTTAATCTCTCCTCATACAGAAGCTGCTCCATACCCCTAATCATTTTTGTTGCCCTTCTTTATACCTTTTCCATTTCTAGTATATCTTTTTTGAGATGGAGCGATCAGATGAGCCCACAGTATTCAAGATGTGGGCGTACCATGGATTTATAAAGAGGCAATATGCTATCTCTTTCCTAAAGGTTCCTAACATTGTTAGCTTTTTTGACTGCCACTGCACATTGAGTGGCTGTTTCAGAGAACTATCCACAATGACTCCAAGATTTCTTTCTTGAGTGGTAACAGCTAATTTAGACCCCATCATTTTGTGTGTATAGCTAGGATTGTTTTCCAATGTGCATTACTTTGCATTTACTTTCCTACATAAGTTTTGAAACCTTAATACCGGTAAATAAAATTCATGTAAAATATTTGCTTAATATCATTGTCCTTAAAATGTCACACCAATCACCCACATATAAATTTAAAAGTATTACCTTTTGGAAAATGATAAGCAAGCAAACGGATACAGACTAACACGGCTGCTACTCTGAAGCTTAATTTGTATATCTCAATTCTCATTAAAAAGTTATGATGTCTAAAGTAGTTGAGTTTCCCCTCAAGCATTCTTCCAAAACGTGGAATAACTAACAAATTAAATGAAAGAAATGTTTTGGCACTAGCTTACCAAAAAAAAAAAAAGCTTTTAAAGTGATAATTGGAAAGAAAATATTACAATACACAAGAAACCCATGTTGGTCAATCAGCTCTGACGCACCTGAAGTTGTATTTCCAGTAAATAAACCCTTTCCCAATGGGTTTTCTTTTCCTATTAAGTTACTCAGTAATTAGAAATAAAGTCTTAAACCGTAAGCTATATATTCAATGCGTTTGATATTTCTCCAGCACAGATGAACACACACTCCAGTTGAAGGTACTATCGCTGTCAAGATTCAAAACATAAAATCAAATTTAAAAATTGAACTTGCATTTACAAATGACGGATCTAAAAGCCTGGTTTAGCCTCTGGAACCTGTTCAGTTTTATAAAGTAATACAGAAATCCTAAGTATGTATCTACAGTGACCCAACTGGATGATTCTTAACTGTGTCTTAACGAAAACATGACGCTATACATCTTAAATGTTATTAAGAAAATCTGCCCTCTAAACAATGTTATTTTCAAGGCCACACTCAAATATTAAGGAGGTTAGTAAAGAGACCTGTTCTAAGGCTGTAACAACCTGGCAGGATTAAAAACACTGCAGGAATTGTAAAAAAAAAAAAAAAAAAAAAAAAAAAGTCCCAGGGGTCCATAAACTAATTGAAACGTTTGTATTTTCTGATTGAGAAGCAGAGCTATGTACAGTGCCTTCCTCTGATTTCTATCAAGAGCAACTGAAATGTCTGACTGACTGTTACAATGAAAATAAAACTGATCAGCTTTGTGAGAGAGTTAAGGAGATCAGCACTCAACAGGTCTCTCCTCCCAGAAACTGCTCTCTCCTGGCTCTCAGCTGGGTGACAAGCAGCCACATGAAGTGCTTTGAGAGTCGCCTGGTCCCGGGGCTGCTTGTACTGCTGCTGGGGCGCTAATGGGCACACAGGCTCTCGGGCACCCAGCTGCAGGGGGCATTGGGGAACCTCATTAGACTCGCTCTGTGCAGGGGTGCAGAGCAATGCAGACGGTTCTCCGGCTCTGGGACACGGAGCAGCAGCAGCCCACACAGCCGGGATTCCCCGGGGCCCAGGGGGGAACTGTTGATCCAACATCCTGGAGGACAGCCCTGTCAGCCAACAGCAACTTCTTACTCAGAGCCCAGCTAAGGGCTGCGGATTCCTCTGAGCGCAGAGCAACCGTTCGTTTTCCTGTTTGCGCTCTACTGTGGTAGGAAACGGAGGGGGAGAAGCCCCCTGCCCGCCCTCCCTAAATGGTGCCCCCTATGGGGGTGTGGAAAACGACTACACCGGCAACAGACCAGCAGAGAGTGGGGGGGAATGGGGCGTTCAGGTAGGGAAAGCTAGTACCCTAAGGGGATTCACTTCAAACCTACTTGTTACCATAGGTGCTAGAACTAGAGGTGCTGCCGCACGCTCTGGCTTGCAGTGGTTTCCATCATATACAGGGTTTACAGTTTGTTCAATAGCTCTCAGCACTTCCCCATGTAAAACCTGTTCCAGCACCTCTGTTTGTTACCATTTGGATACTAACGACATGAAGCCATGTTTACACAGGAACAGAAAAGTTAAGGCACATCACCTTCAGATGTGAAGTCAAAGCACATAAGTTAAAATTGATTTACATCCTCGTGGCAGAGGGGTTTGTGTGTCTCATCCTGAAGTTAAGTGGCCTAGGAGAATTTAAGTTATGGCAAACTAAGGCCACTTAACTCCTGCTTTCTCTCAGGAGAAAACGTGCTTTAACTTAAGGCATGTCCACATGGTGCTGCAGTGCCTAAATGATAGAGCACAGTAACATGTTACGTTCTGTCTGCTGGCAATAACTAAATATGCTGTGTAGTCCCATTTCAAAAAGGACTATGTTAATGCACGGTGGATGCCTTTACATGGGGCAGTCAGAACTCTACAGGTCAGCACAGGCTACAATTCATGGCCCCTGGTGCCAGGTAGACAAGCCCCACTCACACTGGCTTCACCCTTCAGTTGATTGCCCTTAACTTTCCAAGTGTCCAAGCCCTATGCAAGGCAGCCTCAGAAAAGCAGCTACACCTTCCCATTCCAACAGACATACCTGAAACCTTCCCACTGCTCCAACCCGCTAATCTCAGAAATGCATCAGGCTTGGCTTGGTTCACAGATGGAGAACTGTACAAAGATCTTACATCGGGGTGGGCAAACTTTCTGGCCTGAGGGCCACATTGGGGGTTCCAAAACTGTATGGAGGGCCGGGTAGGGAAGACTGTGCCTCCCCAAACAGCCCGGCCCCCGCCCTCTATTCGACCCCTCCCACTTTCCACCCGCTGGCTGCTCCCCTCAGAACCCCCGACCCATCCAACCCCTCCTGCTCCTTGTCCCCTGACCGCCCCCTCCCGGGACCCCCCACCTCAACCCCCCTGGGACCCCACCCCCTATCCAACCCTCTTGCTCCCTGTCCCTTGACTGCCACAACCCCTGTCCACAACCCCACCCCCTGACAGGCTCCCTGGGACTCCCACACCTTCCAACCGCCCCCTGCTCCCTTGATTGCCCCCCGAGACCCCCTGCCCCTTATCCAACGCCCTACCCCCTTACCATGCCACTTAGAGCACCAGGACTGGCAGCTGAGCCGCCCGGCCGGAGCCAGCCCCCCCACCACACAGTCTAAAGCACCGGGGCAGGCCGGCAGCTCTCGCAGCCGCACTGCCCCCTGCTTGCAGCCCCATCGCCCAGAGCGCTGGCAGCACGGTGAGCTGAGGCTGCAGGGGAGGGGGGGCAGTAGGGGAGGGGCCGGGGGCTAGCTTCCCCAGCTGGGAGCTCAAGAGCCAGGCAGGACAGTCCTTCGCCCCAGGTACCATGAACATAAGCTGATATGCAAACTTTGAGCAGAGATCACTTATCCACCATGAAAATCCAGCCACTGCTGGGGTGGAAGTGGCAGCTCTTGAGTTTATCATCATTGTGCAGGTCCAGAGAACACAATCGTTTACAACAGGAAGACAGAGATAACAGGAGATAAAACCACTACAGCAGAGCACACCATGGCTATGTTCACATTAGCAGTAACGTTGCCCGCAGATGGTACTGTGGCCTAGTGCAGTGTTTTTCAAAGTACTGGGTATGTAAGGCACTGGGTCGCCTTGCTCAGCACCCAGGGACCCTAGCAACTCTGGTCAGCACCGCCGACCAGGACATTAGAAGTCCCATCGGTGGTGCTGCCCAGCTAAAGCAGGGTAGAGCCCACCTGTCATATGACACCGCGCTGCACCCAGGAAGTGGTCAGCAGCGGGTCCAGCTTCTAGACAGGGGGGCGACAGGACTCCAAGTGCTGCCATTGCCCCAAGCACCGGCTCCACACTGGTTCCTGGCCAATGGGAGCTGCGGGCAAGAGCCATGCAGAGATGCTTGCACGCCTCTGCCTAGGAGCCGGACCTGCTGCTGGCCGCTTCCAGGGCACAGCACAATCCGCGGTGCCAGGACAGGCAGGAAGCCTGCCTTAGCACCCCAGCTGCGCCACTGACTGGGAGCCTCTGGAGGTAAATCCATGCCCCAACTCTGCACCCCTCCACCCCAGAACCCCTTCCTGCACCCTAAACTCCTCATCCCCAGGCCCACCCCATAGCCTGCACCCCCGCCCAGACCCCCCACACTCCAACCCCCTGCCCGAGCTCTGAGCCCCTCCCACTCCCCAAACCCCTCATCCCCAGCTCCGTTGGGTTGAGGGCATCCACAATTTTCTTCAGCTGAGTCCCCAGAAAAAAAAGTTTGAAACCCACCAACAGGGGCGGCTCTACATATTCGGCCTCCCCAAGCAGTCATGCGCGGGAGACGCCCCGGACCTCCCGCGGGCATGACTGCGGAGGGTCCGCTGGTCGCGCGGCTCGGCTGGACCTCCCGCAGCTGCGGACGCTTGGCTGGTCCGGCGGCTACAGTGGAGCTTCCGCAGTCATGCCTGCGGCAGGTCCACCGGCCCAGCCTGCCGGCAAATGCCGCCCCACGCGCGTGCTGGCCGCGCTGGGGTCTGGAGCCGGCCCTGCCCACCAAGCTAGTGTAGAGGAGCCTCCGGTGTCTACCCCTGCCCACAGCAGCTCTTACTCCAGTCTGCTCTGAGACATTGCATTGGGGGCAAAACTTACTGCCCCCACCAACACCCGGGCAGGCAAGGGGCATTCTCCCCTTCTCTCCGGGACTGTCTACACTGGGGGTAAGGAAAGGTCTCCCTCGCCTCTCTCCAGCTGCGGCCCAGATGTGCTTCTTACCCTTGCACCTCTGGAGAGACTCTCAGGGCTTGTCTACACTAGGCGGAGGCGCAGCCAGGGCAGGAATTACCGCAGTGGCTCCTGTCCCACCTGCAGCGCTTGCACCCCCTTAGCTATGGGGGGCACGGACAGCTGGGTCTCCCCGCCGCCCGCTAGGCGCCCTGCGGCCGCACGTGTCTCTCCGGCTGCGTGGCCCGTGGTGAGGGCGCCGGAGCGGGACACTCACCCCGCGCGGCAGCTGCGCTCCTGGGCAGGGTCACAAAGCGGCGCGCGCCTCATCCGATCCGAATCTGCCGCGGAGCCGTTGCAGGCAGAGCCGGGCAGGCGCAGTAACAGCGGCCGAAGCGGCGGCCCGGCCCCTTCCCTCCCCCAGCTCAGCTACCAGCTGTGGCGGCTCCACGTGGGACGGAAGGGAAGGGGGCGGGGAGTCTGTGGCACTCGCGGGTGGGGGCACAGCACAGAGTGGGGAGAGTTTGGGGGACAGAGGAGGAGGGAGGGGGCACAGCACAGAGCAGGGGAGAATTTGGGGCACAGAGGAGGAGGGAGGGGTACAGAGAATTTGGGGTACAGCATGGAAAGTGCTGGGAGAGGTTGAGGTACAGAGGAGGAGGAACATGGCACAGGCTCAGAATGTTTCACCTCTGGTGCTCAGAGCTGGTTACTGCTGCTGCTCTCAGTCTGTACTTGCTCCATGTCCCAGGCCTGTCAGCTGCTCCAAAGCATCTTCAAAGGGTCTGACCTAAAGCCCACTCACCATAATGTGTGTCTCAACTATTTCACTGATCAGTTAAAAAGCCACAAACCCCCCATCCATCACTTCACAGGCTAGAAAGGCCCATTCTGACCTCTAGTCAGATGACTTGCATAGCCCAGGCACAGAACCTGACCCAGGCCCATAGCATGTAGCTAAACAAGAGTGTATAAGAAAGAATCCAGTTGTGGTTTAAAGACTGAAGTGATGGAGACTCTCCCATAAGTAACTGTTAAAAATTTGCACCTTGTTTCCAACTTGAACTTTGTTGACTTCAGCTCCTAACCAGTGCGCTTTGGTATGCGTGTGTAGGTTCTGTTATAGGTTGGGTTAAACCTTGAAACTGATGAATGCGACAGCAGCTCTTCATTGTAGTTTGATTGTAAGGAACAGTTAAGCTCTTTTATGGAAGCAGATAGCTGAAACAATAGCAGCCTCCACTGAAAACACAGATATGGGCAAGGCACATGTGGGTGGAAGGGGTTTGATTGGATATGGTTTGGGGGAGGTGTGCATGTCTGTCTCCAGGTGAGAGAGGCCAGAGAAGCAGAGAGAAGGCATCAAGGAAGCACCAACAACACAGAAGCATGGTGAGAGAGAGCTTTTGGGCTGAGTGTTGGCTAGAAGGGGGCTTGGAAATGTGAGCAAACGCTATGGGCTAATCTACACTGGCAATGTTAGAAGTGCTGCCACGGCAGTGCTTTAACATGACTTGTGTAGTCACGGCACACGAGGAGCGGCTCCCAGGGCTGGTGCACTGTCTACACTGGCGCTTTACAGCGCTGTAACTTGCTGTGCTCAGGGGGGTGTTTTTTCACACCCTGAGGCTTTGGCTACACTTGCATTTCAAAGCGCTGCCGTGGCAGCGCTTTGAAGCGCTAAGTGTAATCAAAGCGCCAGCGCTGGGAGAAAACTCTCCCAGTGCTGTCCGTACTCCACTTCCCTGTGGGGAATAACGGACAGCGCTGGGAACCGCGCTCCCAGCGCTGGGGCTTTGACTACACTGGCGCTTTGTAGCGCCGCAATTTGCAGCGCTGCAGAGGGTGTGTTTTCACACCCTGCTGCAGCGCTGCAAATTTGTAAGTGTAGCCAAGCCCTGAGTGAGAAAGTTGCAGCTCTGTGAAGTGCCAGTGAAGACAAGCCCTTAGTTGCTATGTTCAAGGAAACAGAACTCTGTACATTCTTTATAAATGAACAGGATTGCATCAAAGATTTTTACTCCATTGTCAATTCCTGCCCCTCACTGAAACAACTGGCATCATCTTGGATCTCGGCTAATCTAACCGTGCTGGTCAAATAGGGGTGAGAGTACTTATAGACCAGGGGTCGGCAACCTTTCAGAAGCGATGTGCTGAGTCTTCATTTATTCACTTTAATTTAAGGTTTCACGTGCCGGTAATACATTTTAATGGTTTTTAGAGGGTCTCTCTCTAAAGTCTATATATTATATAACTAAACTATTGTATCGTAAAATGAACAAGATTTTCAAAATGCTTAAGAAGCTTAATTTAAAATTAAATTAAAATGTTGATCTTACGCTGCCAGCCTGCTGCTGGTCTGGGGTTCTGTTCACCTAGGCCGGCAGCAGGCTGAGCGGGGCCTGCGGCCGAGACTCCAGACCAGCAGCCAGAACCCCCAACTGGCAGCAGGCTGTGTGGGGCTGGTGGCCGGAACCCCAGACCGGCAGTGGGCTGAGCTGCTCAGCCCACTGCCACTCAGGGTTTCAATCCGCAGGGTCCTGCCAGCCAGAATCCTGGCTGCTGGACCTGCTCAGCCCGCTGCCGGTCTGGGGTCCCGGCCCTGCCCACATACAGCGGGTACCTACCTTCTCCCTGGTTCTCGCCCATTCTCTTCCCCTCTCTCTGCACTGAGCTGAGTGTGGGAGTGGACTGAGCACAGGGCTGGGGGTGAAGGAGCAGGCTGGGGGTTGGGGTGTAGGGTCTGGCCAGGAGCTAGAATGAGGGAGGGGGTTCAGAGTTGGGGCAGGAGATCTGGGTATGGAGCACTTACGTGGGCAGCTCCCATTTGGTGCAAGGGGTGCAGGTGGGAATGGGGGGGAGTGCAGGAGCTCCCATTTGGTGCTCAGGGTGGGGGTGGGGCTGTGAGGGGTGCAAGAGTCAGGATGTGGAGGTGCACAGAGTGTGAGGGGGCTGGGTCTGTGGAGTGTGTGCAAGAGTCAGGGCTGGGGGCATGTGAGGGGGGTGCAGATGTCAGGGCATGTGGGATGGGATGTGGGGGGCCTGAGTATGTGTGGGGGTGCCGGAGTCAGGGCTGGGGTCGTGGGGGGTGAAGGAGTCAAGCAGAGGGCTGGGTGTGTGTGAGGGGGGTACAGGGCTCAGGGCCCGGGCCTGGGGGGTGTGTGGGGCTGCAGGGCTCAGGGCAGAGGGCTGGGTGTGTGTTTGGGGGGCGGGTCAGGGCAGAGGGCACGGGCCTGGGGGGTGTGTGGGGCTGCAGGGCTCAGGGCAGAGGGCTGGGTGTGGGGGGGGGCAGAGCAGAGGGCTGGGGGTGTGAGGGGGTGTCAGGGCAGAGGGCAAGGGCCATGGGTGGGGTGTGGGGCTGCAGGGCTCAGGGCAGAGGGCTGGGTGTGTGTGTGGGCGGGTCAGGGCAGAGGGCTGGGGGTGTGTGTGTGTGGGGGTCAGGGCAGAGGGCACGGGCCTGGGGTGGGGTGTGGGGCTGCAGGGCTCAGGGCAGAGGGCTGGGTGTGTGTGTGGGGGGGGCGGGTCAGGGCAGAGGGTGTGGGTGTGGGTTGGGGTCAGGTGCTCACAGCAGGGAGCTGGAGGGGATATGCCCCTATTCCACCCCCTCCCCCTTCCCCAAGGCCCTGCCCCTGTTTCTTCTCTGCCGGGAGCAGGGAGCACGCTGAATCCACTCCTCCCCACCCCCTCCCTCGCAAGGGCCATCAGCTGATCGGCCAGCAGGGAGGGAGGGACGGAAAGGAGGAGGAGGGGCTGGAACCCAGCACACTGCGGGAAGAGGGGGACCAAGCTTCTGCCCCCTGCCCCTTGCTCCCTGCCCCCGTGGGAGGGGGTGTGGGGGGCAGAGAAGAGTGGGCCGGGCTGGGCCGGATTTTTAATGGCACGCTGATGCCTGCCGGCACTGGCAGCAGCATGCCATTAATAATCAGCTCATGTGCCGTCTTTGCCATAGGTTGCCGACCCCTGTTATAGACCATGATTAAATCACATCTTAACCTCTTTAGTAAGCTAAATATGCTGAGCTCCCTCTAGGCCAGTGGTTCTCAACTTATTTATCATTGTGGGTAGCAGGTTGAGAACCACTGCACCCCCCCCGTGCCGGTACCTCCCATAAGGTTTTACGGGAATATGACATAATTGAAATATGTTTTGTGCTGCCTGTGCCATGTAACATATCTCTGTAAAGGTTATGGTCTGCTGTATCTATTCATCCTATTTGTACACATACAGTCGAACCCATTTATCTCGACCTCGGTTAACTTGCCAACCCTATTAAGTCGACGTTTTACAAGTGGAACCGCCAAACTCCCTCTTTGTCTTATGGGTTTCTCATCCCTTATGTCGATTCCCCGAACCCTAATATCTCGAGCCCGGCTCCCCGCGTCCCCGACCCACCGTGTCCCCAGCCGCCCACTCCCCGGCTCTCCAGCCGCGCGGTTCCCCAGCCGCCCGGCTCCCCGCGTCCCCGACCCACCGTGTCCCCAGCCGCCCGGCCCCGCATACCCGGTCCCTGCCCGTCCCCGCCCGGCCCCGCATACCTGGTCCCCGCTTCGCCTGCCGCCCGCCCGCCCGGCTCTGCTTCGCCGGTCCCCGCTTCGCCGCCCGCCCGTCCCCGCATACCCGGTCCCTGCCCGTCCCCGCCCGTCCCCGCATACCTGGTCCCCGCTTCGCCGCCCGCCCGTCCGCCCGGCTCCGCTTCGCCGCCCGCCCGCCCCCGCATACCCGGTCCCTGCCCATCCCCGCCCGCCCGCCCGGCCGGCTCCGCTTCGCCGCCCGCCCGCCCCCGCATACCCGGTCCCTGCCCGGCCCCGCCTGGCCCCGCATACCTGGTCCCCGCTTCGCCTGCCGCCCGCCCGCCCGGCTCTGCTTCGCCGGTCCCCGCTTCGCCGCCCGCCCGTCCCCGCATACCCGGTCCCTGCCCGTCCCCGCCCGTCCCCGCATACCTGGTCCCCGCTTCGCCGCCCGCCCGCCCGCCCGGCTCCGCTTCGCCGCCCGCCGCCCCCGCATACCCGGTCCCTGCCCATCCCCGCCCGCCCGCCCGGCCGGCTCCGCTTCGCCGCCCGCCCGCCCCCGCATACCCGGTCCCTGCCCGGCCCCGCCTGGCCCCGCATACCTGGTCCCCGCTTCGCCTGCCTCTCGCCCGCCCAGCTCCGCTTCGCCGGTCCCCGCTTTGCCGCCCGCCCGTCCGCCCGGCTCCGCTTCGCCGCCCGCCCACCCAGCCCCGCATACCCGGTCGCTGCCCGTCCCCGCCCGCCCGGCCCCGCATACCCGGTCCCTGCCCGTCCCCGCCCGGCCCCGCATACCTGGTCCCCGCTTCGCCTGCCGCCCGCCCGGCTCCGCTTCGCCGGTCCCCGCTTCACCGCCCGCCCGTCCGCCCGGCTCCGCTTCGCCGCCCGCCCACCCCCGCATACCCGGTCCCTGCCCGGCCCCGCGGCCCCCGCCCCCCGCATACCCGGTCCCTGCCCGGCCCCGCCCGGCCCCGCATACCTGGTCCCCGCTTCGCCTGCCGCCCGCCCGCCGCCTGCCCGGCCCCGCTTCGCCGGTCCCCGCTTCGCCGGTCCCCGCTTCGCCGCCCGGCCCCGCTTACCCGGTCCCCGCTTCGCCTGCCGCCCGCCCGCCCGGCCCCGCTTACCCGGTCCCGCTTCGCCTGCCGCCCGGCCCCGCTTACCCGGTCCCGCTTCGCCTGCCGCCCGGCCCACTTACCGGGTCCCGCTTCTTTGGCTGCCCGGCTCCGGGTCCCCGTCCACGGCCGCCCGGCCCCGCTTCCCCGTCCCGCTTCGCCGGATCCAGCCACGTGCAGGCACCGCGGTAAGGGGGCAGGGAGGGGGTGTTGGAGAGAGGGCAGGGGAGTTCAGGGGTGGGGGGGTGGATAGGGGTTTATCTCGATCATCGGTTATCTGGACTATTTTTGGCAAACCCCTAGGCCGGCGACATAACAGGGTTCAACTGTATATCATTTTGTACTTGAAGTTAAGAATATTGGCTGTATACCTGCTTGATTTCTAAGTAAGCTTTGTGAGGCATTTGGTCAGCTTCTTTAGGAAGGAGTTTGCAAGGTTAAGTACCTGATCAGGAAGCACTTGGGGAACAATGCATCTTGGAATGCTCCAACCCACATAAGAAGTCTTCCTGGAGACATACAAGATACCATGTGGACAATGGCTTCTGCCTGTAAAGACTGTGAGTCATGCATGGACATGTGACTTGCCCAGGTGCCTCCAGAACTCCATATTGGAGCTGGAGCATAGGAGTCAGGGCTGGCTCCAGGCACCAGCTTATCAAGATTTGTGCATTTTATTTTATTTTGCTTGGTGGCTTACTTTGTTCTGTCTGTTACTACTTGAAACCACTTAAATCCTACTTTTGGTTTTTAATAAAATCACTTTTTACTTATTAATTAACTCAGAATATGTATTAATACCTGGGGGGGATCAAACAGCTGTGCATTTCTCTCTATCAGTGTTATAGAGGGCGGACAATTTATGAGTTTACCCTGTATAACCTTTATACAGGGTAAAATGGATTTATTTGGGTTTAGACCCCATTGGGAGTTAGCATCTGAGTGTTAAAGACAAGCACACTTCGGTGAGCTGCTTTCAGATAAACCTGCAGCTTTGGGGCAAGTAATTCAGCCCCTGGGTCTGTGCTGGAGCAGATGGGTGTGTCTGGCTCAGCAAGACAGGGTGCTAGAGTCCTGAGCTGGCAGGGAAAACAGGAGCAGAGGTAGTTTTGGCACATCAGCTGGCAGCTTCCGGGGGTTTTCTGTGATCCAACCCGTCACCCTCCTGACCCCCCAATCCCCCTACAGACCCCTATGCCTAATGCTTTGGCCCACCCACAGACCCCTCCACAGAGTGGGGCCAGGAGCAGACCTCAGGCGTGAGACTACAGGGCAGCCCCTACCCCCCTGACCCTGCCACACAGCAGCCCTAATCCTGGACCTCGCTGGGTGGGGATCAGGCAGCAGGGGAGCCTGGACCCTGTCGAGCAGGGAAGTGCAGCCCTGAGCCCACACAGCAAGGCATTGCAGCCCTGAGCCCGGACAGCAAGGAGGGCAGGGCAGGGCAGCCCCGACCCTGGACTCTGCCATGTGGGGTGGGGTGGGGCAGGGCAGCCAGGATGCTGCCACACCCAGTAGGGCACCAGGGCCCTGGACGGTGCTGCACCAGGCGGTGGGGCAGCCCATGGGCCCAGCAGCCTTTAGCACACAGCTAGGCTGCAGCTGTGTGCTAATTGGGCCATGTGTGGCCCACGAGTTGAGTACCATTGCTCTAGGCCCTAGTTTAGCTAGTATTTATGCACCTGCCTGACTTTGAGCACAGGAATAACCCTATTGACTTCCCTAGTGCTGACATGCTTGGAGTTAGGCACTTTCTTAATACCTTACTGTACCGAGGAGTGTGATTCTAGCAGGGATTGCACCTAGATTCTCAGTCTTGCTCCACTTCCATCACGGGGCCCTGTCAACTTAAAAATCACTTAAACACACATCTCACCTGCTCTTTTTACAAGCATTATCAAAGGCCTTGATGCTGCAAGCACTGGCACTCTTGTGAGTCAATGTCCCACTGACACAAGGATTGCTGGGGGAACAATGCTATTTGTTTTCTCCCCAGCTGGAAGAGCACAGCTCCAATGGATTCCGCTGGTGTAAACCAGCAGAACTCCATTCCACTCCTTAGAGCTTGGACAGTTTATATCAGCTGTCTGGCTGTTTCCAGCTATGAGATGCCAAATGCTTGTAGTCTGGCACCAGTCCTCTCTCTTGAAGCCTTTGTTGCATGCAGAACTGGGCTGGGAACTGGAGGGCAAATCCTCATTCAGCCTTTCTCCAGAAAGCCTCCCTGCAGGGTTTCCCTGCAGTGCCTGCAGCAGAGCTCTGGGACCCCTGAGTGGGTTTGGCAACTTTCCCCCTCCCTGGAATCTTCTCATGCTCAGGAGACATTGATTGCAACACAGCAAAGAGAAAAGTCGCCATAAATATTAGTCTCTGTTGGATTACTCAGTATTTGGTAGCCATTTCTCCAGGAGATACAGCTGTTAGCTCCCTGCAAGCTCTGTTCTGCCACTGCTCCTCGGTGACATTTTACAGAGGAGGAATCAGAGACCCCCCAAAAGGGAAAGGACTTGCCTGGAGTCACTCAGTGGCTTGGTACAAATAGTCACCCCCAGAAATCCTAGCCCTGGCAGAGCCACTGCCTGATGCAGCCAGTGTATTGTACTCTCAGCTGTAGCCCTCCTCCAGTGTCACGCTGTCTGAAGTTTCAGTGTGGTAGCCGTGTTAGTCTGTACCAGCAAAAACAATGAGGA
The DNA here is from genome assembly GCF_020497125.1 of Mauremys mutica. Classification (NCBI taxonomy): domain Eukaryota; kingdom Metazoa; phylum Chordata; order Testudines; family Geoemydidae; genus Mauremys; species Mauremys mutica. The sequence continues at coordinate 19,653,966 of NC_059088.1, read as the reverse complement.
GTCCTTGTGGCACCTTAGAGACTAACAAACTTATTTGGGCATAAGCTTTTGTGGGCTAAAACCCACTTCATCAGTGTTTACTTCAGGGCAGATTGTCAGAAAACAGGGCAGACACCTCCAGCTGGTGGTGTGTTCTGTAATTAGATTTCACCAAACCAGCAACAAATGTGAGCTCCTGGATCACTCTACCACCAGTCTTATCCAGGGCTGGCTCCAAGTTTTCTGCCGCCCCAAGTCAGGGGGAAGGCGCGGCAGCACAATCGCGCTGCTCCATTCCTCGGCGGCAATTTGGCGGCAGGTCCTTCGTTCCGACAGGGACTGAGGGACTTGCCGCCAAAGACCTGGAGGTGCCACCCCAGTAGCGACCGGAGTGCTGCCCCTTGATATTGGCCGCCCGAAGCACCTGCTTCCTTAGCTGGTGCCTGGAGCCGGCCCTGGTCTTACCACAGTCACAGACAGTCCCCTCAGACTCTCTGTCTATCTTGCCACCCAGACAAACTAGGTTTTGTGATAAAAGGTCACTCAAACCGAAAATCACACCACATCAGGTTACTCTCATTCCCAAGAAACCAGTCACTTCCCCAGATCAATTGGTATCCTAGCTCTTACCAAAGACAAGACAACACAGGTAGCCGATTCTATAGTAAACTAAGTAAAGGTTTATTAGCTAAGAAAAGGAAATGAGAGTTACTGAAAGGTTAAAGCTGGTAAAATTATGCACAGATGAGTCACAGTTTGTAATTCCAAATGGTGGAAGTGATGTAAGAAGCTGCCAGTTTCCCAAAAGTCTATTCAGGGTACTCAGATTGTATCTGGGGATCTGGTACACTTCCCTGTAAGAGTCCAAACAGTCCAGAGATGAAGGACCTTTTGTGGAGTCCATACGTATAGTTTCTCACAGAAAACAAGCTGACACTGTCACTACCCATGTGGGCTTTTCCTTTATGAGGAGCGCATTGTGAGTCTTTGACCTCCAATCATCACACACACTGACCATTTGCTTTGAAATTAGCACGTTAACAGAAAAGTTCTTCATTTGCATTCCACGAGGCTTCTTTCTCCTTTGATGGGCTATACATAATAGTAAATGTATGCTACTACTTTATAATGGGATACAGATAAGTGAAACCAATGCAAGTAACATTCTATTAGTTTTCATGAAGTTTAAACATCAAATGCACTCCTACATTTAACAATCACTTTGATCCATAGACAACTCATGTCTCCCCATACTGGGGGGAAGGGGGGACATGTAAAGGGGAGGACACGTGACCGCCCCATGTGTCTCCTCTGCCCAGGGACTCCCCCACCCATGCCAGCAAGCCAGCTAGCCGTGCCTGTCTCCTGCCCAGCAAAGCTTACCACAGGGTAACAATCTTTCTTTCTTTCTCCCTTACAAATGTAACTGAAGGAACATAAATTCACACCGTGTAGAGGTCAAGCATAGGAGTTTATTACGTACAGTGCTGGTGGAGTGTCACCTTGCTTATCAGGCTCAGAGACACTGTCAATCAATTGATTGCAATAGAATATATGGATTTTCCCTGGGCGAGGGAAAGTGACCGGATAGGCAGTTCCACACCCCCGGATAGGTTTTGCAGCAAGACAAGATAGCACATTAGCCAATGGTTAACAGGTTACATAATATCTCTGCCCATGGTCTCAAGTTAGCAAGTTAACATTTAATTAATACTTTGATAAAATGTTATTAGTATAAAAGATACATGTTGAATTCTGATTTGGGGTCCATAGGAATGAAACAACTCCTTTGATTGTCCAACAGGTACAGTCCTAGAGGTTAAAGCAAAGAAACAGTGAAAGTATATGGCAATAAAGATTGTCTTCTTTATGTTTTAAGGCAGGCATTGGTCCCTGGGAAAGGGAGGTGGGAGGAGCATAGAGCCACTGGAGCCATTGTAAACCTGGCACTGCTGACTGTCTCCCCCTGCCCGAGGTGAGCGCGGGCAATCCCCTACCTGTCTCCCCCTGCCCGAGGTGAGCACGGGCAATCCCCTACCTGTCTCCCCCTGCCCGAGGGGAGCGCGGGCGACCCCCTGCCTGTCTCCCTCTGCCCGGGAGGAGCGCGGGCGACCCCCTGCCTGTCTCCCCCTGCCCAAGGGGAGCGCGGGCGACCCCCTGCCTGTCTCCCCCTGCCCGGGAGGAGCATGGGCGACCCCCTGCCTGTCTCCCCCTGCCCGAGGTGAGCACGGGCAATCCCCTACCTGTCTCCCCCTGCCCGAGGGAAGCGCGGGCGACCCCCTGCATGTCTCCCCCTGCCCGGGAGGAGCGCAGGCGACCCCCTGCCTGTCTCCCCCTGCCCAAGGGAAGCGCGGGCGACCCCCTGCCTGTCTTCCCCTGCCCGGGAGGAGCGCGGGCGACCCCCTGCCTGTCTCCCCCTGCCCAAGGGGAGCGCGGGCGACCCCCTGCCTGTCTCCCCCTGCCCGGGAGGAGCGCGGGCGACCCCCTGCCTGTCTCCCCCTGGCCGGGAGGAGCGCGGGCGACCCCCTGCCTGTCTCCCCCTGCCCGGGAGGAGCGCGGGCGATCCCCTGCCTGTCTCCCCCTGCCCGAAGCGAGTGCGGGCGATCAGGGGCGGCTCTAGGAATTTGGCCGCCCCAAGCACGCCAGTCCCGTGGCTCCGGGGGACCTCTTGCAGACGTGCCTGCGGAGGGTCCACTGGTCCTGCGGCTCCGGTGGAGCAGAGGTCCACCGGAGCCGCGGGACCAGCGGTCCCTCCGCAGTCATGCCTGCGGGAGGTCCACTGGAGCCGCGGCAGCAGCAGACCCTCCACAGGCACGTCTGCGGGAGGTCCACCGGAGCCGTGGGACGAGCGGACCCTCCGCAGTCATGCCTGCGGGAGGTCCACCGGAGCCGCGGCAGCAGCAGGCCCTCCGCAGGCATGACTGCGGAAGGTCTGCCGGAGCTGCCTGCCACCCTGCCGGCAAAATGCTGCCCCAAGCGCGCGCTTGGCGTGCTGGGGTCTGGAGCCGGCCCTGCGGGCGATCCCCTGCTTGTCTCCCCCTGCCCGAGGGGAGCGCGGGAGATCCCCTACCTGTCTCCCCCTGCCTGAGAGAGACCAGAGATGTTGCTCCCCATGGAGGCAGAAGTCTTACATAAAAATACATCACAATATTTCTTTTGAACACTATGTCCAGTTTTCTCAGTCTATTTATAGGACTAATCCTGTAAAAAAAGGGGCCCCTAAAATTATTTTTTTAAAAGTCATATCTTCAAAGACCAAGGGTGAAGGGGTCAGCTGTTATCTACCTTATTCATACAGTTTTCTTCTAGGAAAAAGGGTCGGGGAGCAGGAGTGGCTGTGTTGCTCCATAATTTCTCTCCATTAAATTTTTAAACTTTTATTGAAAGCAGCAAAGAGTCTTGTGGCACCTTATAGACTAACAGACGTTTTGGCGCATGAGCTTTTGTGGGTGAATACCCACTTCGTTGGATGCATGTAGTGGAAATTTCAAGGGGCAGGTATATATAAGCAAACAAGAAGCAGGCTAGAGATAATGAGGTGAGTTCAATCAGGGGGGATGAGGCTCTCTTCTAGCAGCTGAAGTGTGAAAACCAAGAGAGGCGAAACTGGTTTTGTAGTTGGCAAGCTATTCACAGTCTTTGTTTAATCCTGAGCTGATGGTGTCAAATTTGCAAATGAACTGAAGCTCAGCAGTTTCTCTTTGAAGTCTGGTCCTGAAGTTTTTTTGCTGCAGGATGTCCACCTTAAGATCTGCTATTGTGTGGCCAGGGAGGTTGAAGTGTTCTCCTACAGGTTTTTGTATCTTGCCATTCCTAATATCTGATTTGTGTCCATTTATCCTTTTCCGTAGATACTGTCCAGTTTGGCCGATGTACATAGCAGAGGGGCATTGCTGGCATATGATGGCATATATTACATTGGTGGACGTGCAGGTGAATGAACCGGTGATGGTGTGGCTGATCTTTGTAGTTTTGAGAATGCTTGATGGAGATTTTGTAGGTGTTGGTCTCTGTCTGAGGGGTTAGAGCAGATACGGTTGTACCTCAGTGCTTGGCTGTAGACAATGGATCGTGTGGTGTGCCCAGGATGGAAGCTGGAGGCATGAAGGTAGGCATAGTGGTCGGTAGGTTTTCAGTATAGGGTGGTGTTAATGTGACCATCACTTATTTGCACTGTGGTGTCTAGGAAGTGGACTTCCCGTGTAGATTGGTCCAGGCTGAGGTTGATGGTGGGGTGGAAGCTGTTGAAATCATGGTGGAATTTTTCCAGTCTCCTTCCCATGGGTCCAGATGATGAAGATGTCATCAATGTAGCATAGGTAGAGAAGGGGGAGGGATAGCTCAGTGGTTTGAGCATTGGCCTGCTAAACCCAGGGTTAAGAGCTCAATCCTTGAGGGGGCCACTTAAGGATCAGGGGCAAAAATCAGTACTTGGTCCTGCTAGTGAAGGCAGGGGGCTGGACTCAATGACCTTTCAAGGTCCCTTCCAGTTCTAGGAGACAGGATATCTCCATTATTTTATTTATTTATTTTTTTTTAAGGGGCATGAGTGGATGGGAGCTGAGGAAGCGTTGTTCCAGGTCAGCCATAAAAATATTGGCATATTGTGGGGCCATGCGGGTGCCCATAGCGGTGCCACTGATCTGGAGATATATATTGTCATCAAATTTGAAATAGTTGTATGTGAGGATAAAGGCACAGAGCTCAGCAACCAGTTGTGCTGTGGCATCATCAGGGATACTGTTCCTGACAGCTTGTATTCCATCAGTGTGTGGGATGTTTGTGTAGACAGCCTCTACATCCATGGTGGCTAGGATGGTGTTTTCTGGAAGGTCACCAGTGCATTGTAGTTTCCTCAGGAAATCAGTGGTGTCACGGAGATAGCTGGGAGTGTTAGTGGCATAGGGTCTGAGTAGAGAGTCCACATATCCAGACAGTCCTTCAGTGAGAGTGCCAATGCCCGAGATGATGGGGCGTCCAGGATTTCTGGGTTTGTGGATCTTGGGTAGTAGATAGAATAACCCTGGTTGGGGCTCTAAGGGTATGTTGATTTGTTCCGGTGTTAGTGTAGGAGTGTCCTGAGTAGATGGTGCAGTTTCTTAGTGTATTCCTCAGTGGGATCTGAGTAAAGTGGCCTGTAGAATTTGATATTGGAGAGTTTTCTGGCGGCCTCCTTTTGGTAGTCAGACCTGTTCATGATGACAACAGCACCTCCTTTATCAGCCTCTTTGATTATAATGTCAGGGTGGTTTCTGAGGCTGTGGATGGCATTGCGTTCTGCACGACTTAGGTTATGAGGCAAGCGATGTTGTTTTTCCACAATTTCTGCCTGTGCACGTCGGTGGAAGCATTCTATGTATAGGTCCAGACTGTCATTTCAACCCTCAGGAGGAGTCCATGTGGAGTTCTTCTTCTTGTGCTGTTGGTGGGAGGGTAACTGTGTATCAGTGGGCTGTTCAGTGTTTTATTGTAAAACAACTCTTAAAATTATTATTTTTATATAAACACCATACCGAATATATTATAAATTGTAATATTGCTATTTCTTCAAAATTTACATGCCTGTAGAGTATTTTTATGGGGATTTTTTTTACTGTGCACTTTAGACTAAAATCTTTGTTTAAGCTGTGTCAAGGATATGATGATTATGGATACTAAATAAACTTGGCATTCCTTTAGGCTTACATTATTTCATTTTAATCCTGTGATTAAAAAATTCTTTCACTGCAAAATTTAAAAAAGCACGACCCTCTCCTTACTGCATGTTAATTTTTGTTGAAACACATATATAAACATGTTTTAAATAACATTTCACTATAAAACAAGTATTTATATCTAAGTAAAAAATGATCAGTGTTGTTTATTCATGTTAGCAAAAGAATTAAGAAAAAAAGTCTGGGGGAGATAACTTTCTCTTATCACTACAAAAAATAGCACACAGCTGTTATAGCAGGGATCGGCAACCTTCAGCATGAGGCGCACCAGGGTAAGAACTCTGGCGGGCCGGGCCGGTTTGTTTACCTGCTGTGTCTGCAGGTTCGGCCGATCGCAGCTCCCACTGGCCGCGGTTTGCCATTCCAGGCCAAAGGGGGCTGCGAGAAGCTGCAGCCAGCACATCCCTCGGCCCATGCCGCTTCCCACAGCCCCCATTGGCCTGGGATGGTGAACCACGGCCAGTGGGAGCCGCGATTGGCTGAACCTGCAGACGTGGCAGGTAAACAAGCCAGCCTGGCCGGCCAGGGGGCTTACCTTGGCGAGTGCATGACAAAGGTTGCTGATCCCTGTTTTATAGCATCTGCTGTAAGTAAAGGCGTGTGTTTTTAACCCCTGCATATATGTATTTCAAAACCCTGCATTAATGTCAGCGTATAACACATGCTCTCTCTCTCTCTCTCTCTCTCTCTTTTTTTTTTTTTTTTAAACTAACAATAGTTTTAAGTAAGGCAAGACCAAAGTGTAAAAAAGAGGTCAGGAGAGAAACTTTCTCTTATCACTACAAAAAATATCACACGGCTTTTTTACAGAATCTGCTGTTAGTAAGGGCATTTGTTTTTAACCCAGGCTCTTACTCCTATAACAATGGTGATCTGGTTCAGTCTTTTATCTTCATACATTTAGAAGTATTTTGCAAAATTCTGCTTTCTTAGTGTCATATTTAGTTCCCGTATAGCTTTATTCCTATCATGTAGTTATTCATCTTTTGTCTTTTTAAACTTTTATTGTAAATTATGGGGATATTACATTCACACTTTACAAGAATATCCTAGAAACCAGTATTACAGACCTTCGATTAAAAGGTCTCCTTACAACTAAAGTCAACAGGTGCTAATTTCCAGTAAAACTTGAAGTAAATGGAATAAGGGGGCTTGATTTAACTTTCAATAAGTGGCTTTCTACCAATTTTAAAGGTAACAACTCCTGGTACAAAACTAAACGCGGTAAATAAAGAAATCTACATGCATGTTCCCTTTGATTCATGTTTGTTAAAACTTTCCTTAGTTTAGATTTAAATTTTTTTTAGAAAAAACAGCTTTCTTAACTCTTTTACATAAGCTAGTTTTTTCATGTTTTGTATCAATCTAAAGCCTTCTTTAACAGAACATAAGAACATAAGAACGGCCATACTGGGTCAGACCAAAGGTCCATCTAGCCCAGTATCTGTCTACCAACAGTGGCCAATGCCAGGTGCCCCAGAGGGAGTGAACCTAACAGGCAATGATCAAATGCTCTCTCTCCTGCCATCCATCTCCATCCTCTGACGAACAGAGGCTAGGGACACCATTCCTTACCCATCCTGGCTAATAGCCATTTATGGACTTAACCACCATGAATTTATCCAGTTCTCTTTTAAACGCTGTTATAGTCCTAGCCTTCACAACCTCCTCAGGTAAGGAGTTCCACAACACTTTACAACCAGTTTTTCCTTTACGCAATTGTTAAAACTTTAACAGCATTTTAAAAGTTAGGAAGTGGGGGAGAAACAGGCTTTTTATCCACTGTTTACATAAGCTGTTTCTTCTTTTAAGTTGGCTGCTGTGTGTGTGTGTGTGTGTGTGTGTGTGTGTGTTTTGTATAAAGTTAAAGATTTCTTTATAAAAGTTTAAAAAACAAGCATTGTGACAGAACCAGAAAGAATTACTCAACTAGCAAACTAACTGACCCAGATTCAACCTTTAGAGACATATTAGTAGATAATGATTGTGTTTTTTGTGTGTTTACATATATATGGTTAGAGGTTTACAACATAACCCAGTGGTCCCCAACCTTTTTGTGACCAGTAGCACATTCATGCTCTCAGAAGAGCATGGCGGGCGCCAACAATTTTTCAAGGCTTATTTTGTATTTCTACATTAAATAATACAAAAAACATATTTAATATTACATAATATATGAATTCAGAGAGAAGAGAGAAGCCGGAGAAAAGCCGGGAGGACAGAGAACACCGGTGCCTGCAGCCCCAGAGTTCTCTGTCCCCAGCAGGCGCGGGGCCCCAGATTCTCTCCCCTGCTGGGAACTAGGCAGGCCCTGCACCTGCCGGGAACAGAGAACACCGCGCCCGCAGCCTGTTCTCTGTCCCCGGCAGGTCCCCTGCTGGGCACTAGGTGGGTGCACATAAATGCCCCGGTGGGCGCCATGGCGCCCGCAGGCACCACGTTGGGGACCACTGAGGTCATAACCAAATGGTTCCTGTCTGCCTCTGAATTCTGATAATTCAGAGGTCAAAAGGAGATGTTAACCTTTAGACAAACTGTGAATGTAGTGATGTCATTGACTTTATTCCTCTTTGAAGTTTGTGGTAAACTACTTGTAAATGGCAGAAAATGGGCAGTTGCCTTATGTTAATCCATGCAGCTAATCACCAGTGGTGTTTAGGAAATAGGAGGTTACTTCAAAGCCACTATTCTTCACCCCAGGAATGCTGCTGTCAAGTGGCTATAGATGGCTTGCCAGAGAACTATAAAAAGAACTCTGGGGCACCGATCCTGTTATCTCAGGTCTGCTTAAGCTTCATCAGGGAAAGTTTGAATTGCAATACTTAGGTCCCCAGCTCCAGACTGGGTCACCCTGATATTGGATATCGGAATATAACTTACAGAACTTATTCTGAAATAACTTTTTGCAACTCTAAAGCTCACTATCTCTACTGTGAAACTGACCTAAGAACTCTCTTCGTACTTGTATGTATAGTGTCTTTTAACCAGTGTTTGCTCTCTTTTCTTTTTTATTAAATCTTAGTTTAGTTAATAAGAATTGACTGTAAGCGTGTATTTGAGTAAGATCTCAAATAATAATTAACCTGGTGGGTAATGTGTCTGATCCTTTGGGATTGGTAGAATTTTTTATATGATGAACGAGATTTTCAGTAATCCTCATCATATTTCACTTGGCTGTCTGGGTGGGATCCCAAGGCTGGATTGTTTCAAGGAAACTGTGGTTTTAGCTTCTAGGTAACCAGTGAGGTATTGTAGAAGCTGTTTCATTGCTGGCTTGGTGAATCTAAGTATTAGAAATAACCACCCGTTTTGGAGATTGTCTACCTCATTCTTTGCAGTTTGCACTAATTGAGCAATCTCAGAGTGCCCCCCCGGGACCTTGGTCAAAGCAATGCTTTAAAAAAGAAGCTAAAAGTTTTTAAAAAAATAAGAAAATAACCTTTTTAAAATAACCTCTCTTATATTTTCTGTCTTTCCTCTCAGAAACAACCTTATTTTCTAAAAAGGCCCATCAAACTATTTTTCTCTCAAAAACCCCAGATTGCTGTAGCTATGCTGACCTAAGCCCCAGTGTAGATGCAGCTAGGTTGATGGAAGAATGCTTCCATAGTTACCATTGCTGAACGAGGTGATGTTCCTACAGCAATGGAAAACCCCTTCCATCACTGTAGGCTGCATCTACACTAGGGGGTTAGTTGGCTATGCTGTGATGGTGTAGACATGGCTTCACATACGGCCTCTCCTATCCATCCACACAGCTAAAACTCTTGTCAAGGCTCTCATCATCTCATGTCTCAATTACTGCAACATCCTTCTCTCTGGCCTGGAGAAAGGTAATCTTGCCCTGCTCAGATCCAGGCAGAATGCAGCTGCAGAGATCATTTTCTAGCCCGTCGCTTTGACCATGTCACCTCTCTCTTTGCATTTCTTCACCGACTCCCATTCCCTGTCACATAGAATCATAGAATATCAGGGTTGGAAGAGACCTCAGGAGGTCATCTAGTCCAACCCCCTGCTCAAAGCAGGACCAATCCCCAACTAAATCATCCCAGCCAGGGCTTTGTCAAGCCGGGCCTTAAAAACCTCTTAAAAACCTCACTATGCTGCTCCTGGGGTAAAGGGCCTTTTTCTTCTGTGTTTTTTCCTTGGGAATATTTTTTAATTTCTCAGTAACGAGTCCCATGCAGCTCTGGAACCAACCTCCTGTATCCTCTCATCTCATAGACTCATAGATTCATAGACTTTAAGGTCAGAAGGGACCACCATGATCATCTAGTCTGACCTCCTGCACAACGCAGACCACAGAATCTCACCGACCCACTCCTGCAACAAACCCCCAACCCATGTCCGAGTCACTGAAGTCCTCAAATTGTGGTTTGAAGACCTCAAGGTGCAGAGAATCCTCCAGCAAGTGACCCGTACCCCACGCTGCAGAGGAAGGCGAAAAACCTCCAGAGCCTCTGCCAATCTGCCCTGGAGGAAAATTCCTTCCTGGCCCCAAATATGGCGATCAGTTAAACCCTGAGCATGTGGGCAAGACTCACCAGCCAGCACCCAGGAAAGAATTCTCTGTAGTAACTCAGATCCCATCCCATTCCAGACCACTGGGCATACTTACCTGCTGATAATCAAAGATCAGTTGCCAAATTAATTGCCAGAATTAGGCTATCCCATCATACCATCCCCTCCATAAATTTATCAAGCTTAGTCTTAAAGCCAGATATGTCTTTTGCCCCCATTACTCCCCTTGGAAGGCTGTTCCAGAACTTCACTCCTCTAATGGTTAGAAACCTTTGTCTAATTTCAAGTCTAAACTTCCTAGTGTCCAGTTTATATCCATTTGTTCTTGTGTCCACATTGGTACTAAGCTTAAATAATTCCTCTCCCTCCCTAATATTTATCCCTCTGATATATTTATAAAGAGCAATCATATCCCCCCTCAACCTTCTTTTGGTTAGGCTAAACAAGCCAAGCTCTTTCAGTCTCCTTTCATAAGACAGGTTTTTCATTCCTTGGATCATCCTAGTAGCCCTTCTCTGTACCTGTTCCAGTTTGAATTCATCCTTCTTAAACATGGGAGACCAGAACTGCACACAGTATTCCAGATGAGGTCTCAACAGTGCCTCATATAACGGTACTAACACCTCCTTATCTTAGCTGGAAATACCTCGCCTGATGCATCCTAAAACCGTATTAGCTTTTTTAACGGCCATATCACATTGGCGGCTCATAGTCATCCTCTGATCAACCAATACTCCGAGGTCCTTCTCCTCCTCTGTTACTTCCAACTGATGTGTTCCCAATTTATAACTAAAATTCTTGTTATTACTCCCTAAATGCATGACCTTGCACTTTTCACTATTAAATTTCATCCTATTACTATTACTCCAGTTTACAAGGTCATCCAGATCTTCCTGTAGGATATCCCGGTCCTTCTCTGTGTTAGCAATACCTCCCAGCTTTGTGTCATCCGCAAACTTTATTAGCACATTCCCACTTTTTGTGCCAAGGTCAGTAATAAAAAGATTAAATAAGATTGGTCCCAAAACTGATCCCTGAGGAACTCCACTAGTAACCTCCTTCCAGCCTGACAGTTCACCCTTCAGTACGACCCATTGTAATCTCCCCTTTAACCAGTTCCTTATCCACCTTTCAGTTTTCATATTGATCCTCATCTTTTCCAATTTCACTAATAATTCCCCATGTGGAACCGTATCAAATGCCTTACTGAAATCGAGGTAAATTAGATCCACTGCATTGCCTTTGTCTAAATAATCTGTTACCTTCTCAAAGAAGGAGATCAGGTTGGTTTGACACAATCTACCTTTTGTAAAACCATGTTGTAATTTGTCCCAGTTACCATTGATCTCAATATCCTTAACTACTTTCTCCTTCAAAATTTTTTCCAAGACCTTACATACTACAGATGTCAAACTAACAGGCCTATAATTACTCGGATCACTTTTTTTCCCTTTCTTAAAAATAGGAACTATGTTAGCAATTCTCCAGTCGTACGGTACAACCCCTGAGTTTACTGATTCATTAAAAATTCTTGTTAATGGGCTTGCAATTTCATGTGCCAGTTCCTTTAATATTCTTGGATGAAGATTATCTGGGCCCTCCGATTTTGTCCCATTAAGCTGTTCGAGTTTGGCTTCTACCTCGGATGTGGTAATATCTACCTCCATGTCCTCATTCCCATTTGTCATCCATCCATTATCCCCAAGATCCTCATTAGCCTCATTAAAGACTGAGGCAAAGTATTTGTTTAGATATTGGGCCATGCCTAGATTATCCTTAACCTCCGTTCCATCCTCAGTGTTTAGCGGTCCCACTTCTTTCTTTGTTTTCTTCTTATTTATATGGCTATAGAACCTTTTACTATTGGTTTTAATTCCCTTTGCAAGGTCCAACTCTACATGGCTTTTGGCCTTTCTCACTTTATCCCTACATGTTCTGACCTCAATAAGGTAGCTTTCCTTGCTAATCCCTCCCATCTTCCACTCCTTGTAGGTTTTCTGCTTTTTCTTAATCACCTCTCTGAGATGCTTGCTCATCCAGCTTGGTCTACAACTCGTGCCTATGATTTTTTTCCCCTTTCTTGGGATGCAGGCTTCTGATAGTTTCTGCAACTTTGACTTAAAGTAATTCCAGACCTCCTCCAATCCACTTCCCTAACTAATTTCCCGAACCTGCTCTCTGAGAAGGGGAGGCAAATGCACAAATTCTTCCAATTTTTACTTTGCACGGGGCTTTGGGCAGTTGCAGGAGATGTGAGGCCAGTGCTGCCCACCTCATGTCAGGTCTGTGCTTGCATGTGAGCTAACAGCGGGGAGGATCACAATTACACTAACCCAGCTTCCTCAAGATCTTTTGAAAATGGGCAGTCAACAGCACACACACCCTGTGACGTTCCCCTTTGGTGTTATCCAGACTGGTAATCTGCTAGGTCACTCCAACCCTTGACTCTGGGAGCCAGCCTTACCCTGCTCTGCTGTGAGAACCCCCACTCCTGGGCTGTTCACGCACAGCCTCTGGTATGTAAGCTGCTCCTTGGATTGTGCAACCAAATGACACTAACCAATATCTCCAGTCCCAGACACAACCCTAGGAGCCTCTGTCTTGCAGTGTCCAGTTATGCCCGCTGGACGCTGCAAACTTATGAGTTCATCAGTTTAACAAAGAAATTGATATGTACCAGGCTTGTTATCCCAAGGGGAGTCTCTGATCCCCTTCAAACCAAACACACTGCTTCAGGTAGACTAAACAAACAAACAAACAAAATTTATTAACTACAAAGATAAATTTTAAATGATTATAAGTCTAAGCACAAGAAGTCAGATTTGGTCAAATGAAATAAATGCAAAACGCATTCTAAGCTGATCTTAACACGTTCAATGCCCTTACAAACTTAGATGCTTCTCACCACAGGCTGGCTGGTTGCCCTTCAGCCAGGCTCTCCCCTTTGATCAGTGCTTCAATCGCTTGGTGGTGGTGGTGTCTGTAGATGTAGATGGAAGAGAGAGGAAGAGCCTGGCAAACGTCTCTCCCTTTTGTCATGTTCTTTCTTCCCTCTTGGCTCTGCCCCCTTCAGAGTCAGGTGAGCATCACCTCATCGCAGTCCCAAACTGACCAAAGGAAGGAGGTGACTCACTTGAGAGGCCAACAGATCCTTTTGTTCCTGCCTAGGCCAGTGTCCTTTGTTCCTGTGAGGCTGAGCTGAGTTTGTCCCATACATGCCCTGATGAGGTGTGAACTGCCCTTCTGCTCTTGGAGAGTTTTTTCCTGGGCTTATTTTAAGCCATGAGGCTACATTTTCAGGCTCATAACTATATACTTGAAATTATAACCTATAACCTTACTATAACATTACTGTAACAATTACTATAACATCACTATAACAACCATGCTCAATGCATCAGGAGCCTTCTGAAGACACCCAACATGACAAACTTTGCATTGGATACCACACAATCATTTTATAAGGATGAACAGCAGGGTGTTCCCACGAGGTGCAGAGTGTCACATACACTAACGCAGCCTCCTCAGAGAAATGGCCAGTCAACAGCACATGCACCCCAGCCCCCCAAATGGTGCTGCTTCACTGTGGGAAGGGGGAAGGGGAACGCCAGGGCCCATGCTAGCTTCTCACTGGACAAAAGGGTTGGGAGAAGACAGGACTTGTGGTCCTACATGTTTATGGGCTGGGGATGTGGCACCTATCAAAAATGGCATGGTGGAAAGTTACTGTGGTTTCTCAAGTGAAAGATGGTTCATAGGGAGATGGGGCATTGGCTCAGAGCATTGGTCCATTGAGTTCAGAGACTTTTCTTGCGGCCACAGTCCCCTGGGCAGTGATGGGGAATGGGGCAGGGGCTCCGTGGCTCCTCCCCTGGGGCTGCCAGTAGGGGTTGGTCCCTGCCCTCCTCTGGAGCCACAAATGCCAGAGGACCAGACAGCTGGTGTGAATTCTCCACCTTCCCAGGGGTGGTGGGGCTTGGGCTTCCGGCTTCAGCCCTGGGATGGCGGGCTCCAGGCTCTGGCTGCAGGGTTTCAGGCTCCATTCCCAAGCTGGGCTCACCCCCTCCCCCATCGCCCCTGGTCCCCACTGCCTCCCTACCCACGTCTCCATCCATGGCTTAATTTGTCTCTGGGCTTGCCGGGGCTGTGTAAGTCTGCTGTGAAAAGCGATATTTGTATGTTTTTTAATATCACTTTTCACTGCCTCCCTGCTAGCTAGCAAGTACTGTTGTGAAAAGTGATACATACAAATATCACTTTTCATAGCAGCAACCTTTCTAGCTCGCAAGTCTAAAAAGAAAAAAGCAGCCAAAAAAGCAAAAGAAACAACAGCAAAAAAGACAAGAATGTGCAAAGCACCCTATTTTATTTCTATTCTGTTTAGTTCCAGTAAAAAATAGAGACAACTGTACGTTATTTTTATTATTGAGTCTGCAAAACAACCCTACATAGATAAATGACAATGATTTGGACGTGGATAAGTGCATATTTATTTGTTTTTTCCTAAAGGTAATTAAGTATTTTAGGAAAAATTTGCAGAGTGACCACCAGCAAAAGTTGGTGGCCGTACTCTGAGGCCACCAAAAAATGTCTTGTGAGAACCCCTGGTTTAGGATCCGGTCCGTAGACAGCATCAGCTGCTCGAGAGGGAGGTGCAGGAACCCCACAGCAGGCAGTTATTGAGTGAACCGCTCAGAGGGCGGATTAGCCCAAATCCCATAGTCCAAGGTTGGCTGAGGGCTGTATCCCAGCAGTGACTATCACTGTTATAACACTGGCTGTTCTTGCTACCTAGACAAGTCCACGTACAAAAGCTTTGTTTTAGGCGTTCAGGTTGGGTAAGTGTGATCCCCTCAACATACACCCTAAGGACAAGTGATGGGTCACTTCTTAGCCAAGCCCTAGTGCCCCCACAGCACATTTCCATTGACAGCAACTGTCTGCACACCTCCACTGGAGCCTTCCTTCTGTCTCCTGTAGATAAGGGAACACCCTGCAAGTCACAATCAGCTCCCTTGCAATTAGAGACAGCTGACAGTTTTCAGACAAATAGTTCATTTGCCAAAAAATGCAGTCTCAGGGTGATTGAAACTTTGCAGATTTGGGCAAATCATTTTGGGGGAAAATAATAAATTAATTTAAAAAATGAATTCCCTCCCCCAAAGTCCAAAATTTAGCTTGATTAATTTTTAGAAAAGTGTAAAAATGCACCCGAAAACTAAATGACCCCCTCCCAAAAGTTGTTAATTGAACAAAATGTTTTATTCAGCCTGAAACAATTTATTTTTTATATTTTTATTTTTCATATTTTTTATTCAGTAAGCAAAACCAAAAGAAACAACTTATTTTATTTTATTTTTCATATCAGCCACCAAACCAAAAAATCAGCTCTTTGCTCAGCAATCCCCATGGTACAAAACAAAGCAGGAATGACAACCTCAGCAACATGTGCAGATGTTCAGTGTTACTATCTGTACAGTGAGTTGGGCGTATGAGGTTGTAATTAAGTCTTTTGGGGAAAAAGCAGCTCTTCTGAGTAAGGGAAAATTGTGACTATAATAAGAAAGATGGGGTTGGGGGGAAATCATCAATCACTTTGCTTAATTACAACCTAATCTCTCCAATGTACGTTCGTGGCTAGTTTGCCATGAGTTATAACTACATGAAGGTGTGAAGGACACAGAGCAGCCTTTGGTTAATAAAAGGGGTACAATAAGGTGAGCTTCTGCAGACTTTTTTTCTTGAAGGTCAGGTTTTATTAAAATTTAGCTCATAAACTGAGTAAGAGTCCCAGGAAATTCAGTCTTTACCCACAGACTAAGTGCTGTAAGCTTGGGAAAGATACGCTGCATTCTTCATATGAAGCGAAAAGGATGAATCTCTGCTGTACGTGAAAAACTGAGGCTGCTGCTCCATTTAAGCTGATGACGCTAGTCCTTTAGCCATAGAGGCTCATACTTTTAGATCCATAGGCCATAAATTCAGTCCTGGAAGATGACCCCTCCAAGGGAGTAGTTACAAAAACATCCAATCCTTTCTTGAATTCTCTGCTAATCTCTCGGCCTCAGCGATAACTTGTGGCAGAGAGTTCCAAAGGTTAACTGTGCATGGTGAAGTAGTATTTCCCTTTGTTGGTTTTAAATCTGATATCCCTGAACATCCCCTTGTACTCTGAGACAGGGTGCAGCCAAGGTACCTGGATATGCACAGTGCCCCCTAGGACCTGAGCTCAGGCCTGACCCCAGGAGGAGAGGGCTACTGGCATCCACTTCCTGCAGCCCCAGCCTTCTGAGATCTAGAGCCAAGATGGCATCCATTCCTGTACAGGATAAGGTTTTGCAATGAATCTGTTGATGCTAATTAACCTTTTTACACAAAGCAAGGCTGGCAGGAAGGCCAAGGCCCCAGCGCTGGTTAAACCGCCCTGCAGTACCAATAGTGCCGGCCAGCATCCCCATCAGAGAGCCCCAGTGAGCCAGGAAAAGCAAGGTGAAGGGTGATGGTGAAGCAGAAATCACCTAGAAAGGCGTCTGCATTTCTCATCCATCCCAGCCAAGTGCTGCTGTGCTCTGCCCTGCCTCACCCTGCTTAAATGGGCCACATGTGACTCCTGGGTTCTGTTCCCAGTACTGCGAGGGGAGGGGGACGGACTTCTAGTTAAGATGCTGCTACTCCCTCTGGACACTGGTCTAGCAGGTTAGAGCAGCAGGGGCTTGCAACTCACCTCCTGGGCTCTAGGCTCTGCTTTGCCGCTGCCTGGCTTACATGAAGTACTAGAATTAATAAAACAGGAGTACTTGTGGCACCTTAAAGACTAACAAATTTATTTTAGCATGAGCTTTTGTGAGCTAAAGCTCACTTCTTCGGATGCATAGAATGGAACACACAGACAGGAGATATTTATACATACAGAGAACATGAAAAGGTGGAAGTATGCATACCAACAGGCAGAGTCTAATCAATTGAGATGAGCTATCGTTAGCAGGAGGAAAAAAAACTTTTTGAAGTGATAATTACTAGAATTAATGCCGCTGGCAGTGTTGGTCCTTCTAGCAGGGGGTGCTGCTCCCAACTCCCCCTGTCAGTTTGAAAGCGAGTTTACAAAGAGTTGCTAATCTGAGGTGTGGCCAAGCAGTTCAGATCTTTATCCATCATGAAGAAGCAAAAAAGGCAGGTCACCTTTAATCCTCTCCTCGCATGGCTTTGTGGCTGTCATGGGCTAGCCGGAGCCAGCTTCGGGCCTGTATCCTGGGGGAAAGAGCTGGGCATGGTGGCACGAAGTGTCACATGTGAAATGCAAAGGGAAGGGGCCACCCAGCCTGGCTCTGCAAACCCAGGCCCAGCCTCGGGAACTGCCAGCCAAAGGGATCAGCATGTCAGTGAAAGCAGCTGCCGGGCGCCTTGTGCTGCTGGAGACAGATGCTGTGAGATACTCTCATGGGCAGCTCATGTGCCAAGGGGACCAGTGCCTAGCTCCTCCTGAGAGCAGGGCAGATCCTCCAGACAGGACGAGGGGGAAAGCAGAACCACTTGGGCCCGTCGCTCCTCTGAGCCAGCACCAACCTCTGCTTTGGATTAGCACCCCCCTCTCCGGGGCGGCTCCAGGCACCAGCACACGAAGCGTGTGCCTGGGGCGGCAAGCTGCGGGGGGCACTTCAGCGGCATGCCTGCGGAGGGTCCGCTGGTCCCGCGGCTTCGGCGGACCTCCCACAGGCTGCCGCCGAATCCGCGGGACCGGGGAGCTCCCTCAGGCAAGTCGCTGAAGGCAGCCTGCCTGCCGTGCTTGGGGCAGCAAAATACCTAGAGCCACCCCTGCCCCTCTCACCCAAAACCAGTCATGGCCTCCCTTTTTCTCAGGGCCTTTCATTTAGTGATTGGAGCACAGGGCTGGGAGCCAGGACCCCTGGGTTCTATTTCTGGCCATTGTGTGACTTTGGGCAGACCACATACCTCAGTTTCCCAGTCCATACTGACCCATGGCCCTTCCACATAATCTCTAACCAGAGGCTTCCAACCGTTTTGTTAACCCTCGTAAAGCCCCACAGCACCCCATGAGGAAATGGAGGCACATAGAGAGGATGTGACTTACCCAAGCAGATCAATGGCAGTGACAGGAAGAGAACCCCAGAGTCCTGGTGCCTGGTCCTCTGCTCTAACCACTAGCCCCCACTCCCTTTCTATGGGGTGCACATGGTGAATGGGACTCATACCTACTGCAGAGAGTGCGGGTGATTGGAAACTTACAGTCCCTGGGACAGAGAAATTTACCCCTCATGAGCCCAACCTTGCTCCTCTGGGCTGGGCTCCTGGGCACCCAGGATGTTACTAGATTTGCCTGTTACTTTGGAGTATGCTCCTTTATTAGGGTTATTGCTGAGTGTGTGTGTCTATAATTCTATCACTGTGCTGCTTGTGTCACTTGTGTTCTCATACAGAGCTCTACTCCTCCCTTCTACGCCTTCCTCTGCAGTGTGGGGCACGGGTCCCTTGCTGGAGGATTCTCTGCACCTTGAAGTCTTTAAACCACAAGTTGAGGACTTCAATAGCTCAGACATATGTCAGGGGTTTGTTACAGGAGTGGGTGGGTGAGATTCTGGGGCCTGCGTTGTGCAGGAGGTCAGACTACAAGATCATAATGGTCCCTTCTGACCTTAAAGTCTATGAGTAAGTCCCCTCCCAATGGAACTCTCCTGCAGGACCTAGGTTCCCCAAGGCTGGGTTCCTCCAGCCCCAGCCCCAGATGAACACACACACATTAACAGAGCAAATCTGAGCGGACCGGGTATATCAGCTGACCCCCTATATGTCCCTGGATTCAGTGGACTGGGTCAAGCAGCACTTTCAAGCTGCCTCTCCTCCACCCTTATATGCCCCTGGGCTCAATAGGCTGGACCAAGCAGCACTTTCAAGCTGCAACCCTTATATGCCACAGGTTCAGCACATCCCTATCCCCACTTTCACGTTACAATTGTACTGGTAGTAACTCACTTGATGAGCAAACCGCACAGTATTTTGGGTATCAGAGGGGTAGCCATGTTAGTCTGGATCTGTAAAAAGAAACAAAGAGTCCTGGGGCACCTTATAGACTAACAGATGTATTGGAGCATAAACTTTCATGGGTGAATACCCACTTTGTCAGACACATGTAATGGAAATTTCCAGGGGCAGGTATAAATATGCAGGCCAGAATCAGTCTGGAGATAACGAGGTTAGTTCAATCAGGGAGGGTAAGGCTCTCTTCTAGCAGTTGAGGTGTGAACACCAAGGGAGGAGAAACTGCTTTTGTAGTTGGCAAGCCATTCACAGTCTTTGTTTAATCCTGAGCTGATGGTATCAAATTTGCAGATGAACTGAAGCTCAGCAGTTTCTCTTTGAAGTCTGGTCCTTGAAATTTTTTTGCTGTAGGATGGCTACCTTTAAATCTGCTATTGTGTGACCAGGAAGGTTGAAGTGTTCTCCTACAGGTTTCTGTATATTGCCATTCCTAATATCCGACTCGTGTCCATTTATCCCTACGTAAAAGGATAAATGGACACAAGTGCAGTTCTTGCCTTGGAATCTCTGTTCTCCATTCTGTAGGCTAATGGAGATGCCTCCCTGTCCCATCTTTGATGCAGATGAGGCTGGGGAGTTGCCTTAATCTTGTCACCCTTGTCAGGAGGGGTCTAGGTGTGTCTCCCAAAGCCCTTCACTGCTCTCTGCAAGTCTTTTCTCTGATCCGTTTTGGTTCAAGCAGAGGGCGGGGGGGGGGGGGAGGGAGGGAGTGTGCTTCATGAGTCAGACAGGCTGGATACTGCGCCCTGGTTCCCCAAGAACACAGAACTGACTGGTATCGAGGGAGATTCTCTGTGCAGTGAGAGCCTGGGCCAGGCTCCAGGGGCTGGGCACAGAGCACAGTGGGAGTAGCTCCAGGGGGCAGGAGGCTTGGAAACGGATTCTTCTTGTGTTTAGGTGTAGAGGAACCCAAGCCCACTAGTCACTGGGCTGGAAGCAGGAGTCCCAGGGTGAGGCTCTCTGGCTGGTGCTAGGCCTGAGCTCAGCCAGGATGAACCGAGCAGCCCCTTCTGGCCTTGCACTTGGGGACCCCTGATTCGCTGCTGCCCTGCGCGCTGTGCCGCTGTGTGCGCCACACCAGGGCCCAGTGTGGCAAAGTGCTGCCGGATCAGGATGGCAGCAGTGTTTTGCTGGTGCAAATGACTGCACAAGGTGTGGGGAATTGAGATGCCATGAACCCAAGGCACACAGCCCCGAGCCCTGGGATCCAGTGTGCCTATTCACACCCATGCCCCAGTGCTCGGCTGGGTGCCACGGGTAATGGCGGGGCTGGGCATTCCCCCCTCAGGGACTAGGCAGATGTGACATGGGGACCCACAGCAGGAGTGGATGGGGTGAGAGGGTACTGAGGGGCTGCAGTGGCTCTTGCAGTCTGTCCAGTTCCCCTGTTAACCCCACTGTGGGACCAGCAGGGGCAGGGTGGGTCAACTGACCCGTACTTGGCATCATACCCCTCAAACCTGCAAAGAAAAAGCTGCAACTGAGCTTCACCTAATGCTGCTCTCCCCTCCTGTGCATGGGGAGCTTATGGGAGCAGGTCTGAGGTGGGGGAAGAGTCCCTGTGGGTGAAGGGGTCCTTGCCCTGCCCTTCCCATGAGCAATGCAAGGAGTAATGGTCTCAAGTTGCAGAGGGGGAGGTTTAGGTTGGACATTAGGAAAAACTTTTTCACTCGGAGGGTGGTGAAGCACTGGAATGGGTTACCTAGGGAGGTAGTGGAATCTCCTTCCTTAGAGGTTTTTAAGGTCAGGCTTGACAAAGCCCTGGCTGGGATGATTTAGTTGGGTTTGGTCCTGCTTTGAGCAGGGGGTTGGACTAGATACCTCCTGAGGTCCCTTCCAACCCTGAGATTCTATGATTCTATGATTCTATGAATGCAACCCCTGTGCCCCTGCTGAAAATTGAAACTCTGGGAGCATCAGCTGAGGCAGTGTCCTGAGTCCCCTGCATAGGGGACTCCCTGGCCCCAAGGGAGTAGTTGGAGCCAGCTGTGCAGGGAGCCAGCACTGACAGATCCTCCCGCATCCATCTGCCCTGCCACATCTACAGCTGCCTCTCCCAGCCAGCTGTTCAGGCTCCCCCATGGGATTGGGAGGAGAAGGCTGGGGGTGGGCTCCTTCATGCCCTTACCCGGGCTCTGCTTGGCTGTGCCAGCCTTCCCCTGCGATATTCCAGCCACGAGTGTTGTGTCCCCCGAGCCTGGCAGAGATCTGAGCTCAGCAGCTTCTGGCTCCAACTTGTCGCCGAGTTTATAACCAGTTAACAGCGTGGGTGGCTCAGGAAAGGATCTGTGTCCATATATGTCACTCAGGGAGTAGCCAGGGCAACTAACCACATGTGGCCCTTGCTGGTGGTTTGGGTGGCATGTCACCAGTTTGGCACAATGATAATTTTCAGGGTAGCTGGGACCTCCCCACTGGGCCCATGGAACCAGCTTGGACATGCCTCCTCCTCCTCCAGCAACCCATGCAGTGGGGCATCCCCTACTGCGCTGCTTGGGTGCCACTCTGTGTGCATGCCCTCTGGGCACCCCTCACCCTGCTAAGGCACTATGGGATAGCTGCCCAGATTTTCCCAGAATGCCCTGGGCTGGCAGCGTGGTTGGGATGGACACACAAACCTAGGTGCCATCCTGTTGTGTTGTGACAAACCTAGGTGGTGGGGAGGGATAGCTTAGTGGTTTGAGCATTGGTCTGCTAAACCCAGGGTTGTGAGTTCAATCCTTGAGTGGGTCACTTAGAGATCTGGGGCAAAATCAGTACTTGGTCCTGCTCGTGAAGGCAGGGGGCTGGACTCAACGACCTTTCGGGAGCCCTTCCAGTTCTATGAGATAGGTATATCTCCATATAGGTGCCATCGTGTTGTGACAAATGCTGTGGTAAGGACATAACTCAATGGTGTTATGCGGGTGTTATCCAGACAGGGCTGCACTCTCAGGGTGGGTGAACAATTCTCAGCATGACACACGGGGCACAGGGTCAGTGAGCCGGCCAGGGAAGGGGGCAGAGTCCCAGTGGCACATGGTGACATATCTAGAGGTGCACACAGGTTGGACACTGCACAGGAAAGCCATGTCACATCTGTCCAGTCCCTGAGTGGGGGAGGACTCACGGGGCACAGTCCTTCTCTCACTGGGTCCAAGTCCAGCCCAAGCTGGTAGCAACCCAAATTTGTGGCTCATTTGAGTGGCAGTGCGAGCTGAGGTGTTCGCTGGATTCCTAGGGAACAATTGTCCATGTCACAAAACTCCAGTGGTGCTAATGGCCGGCTCCAGGACCCACGTGAGTCAAAGGCAAAATTCCCAGCATGGTGTCAGGCCCTGAAGGGCTCCTTCCAGAGCAGAGAGGCCAAGGACTGAATTCCCTGCTCGCCCCTCGATGGGGTCTCACTTGGGCAGGGTGAGGCTGTGTGGCTAAGCCAGCCGGGCTCCTCTTACCCATGGCTGATCTGTGGCAAAGGCCACTCAACCCACGGCGGGGGATGCAGGATAACAAGCTCAGCCTGTTTGTTTGTCTGTCTGTTCCTAGAAATGTCAGTTTTTATTAAGGGTTTAATGGTGTCTTTGTTGCTCAGGGGAATGTACAGAACGTAGAAAATACACCATGCGTCAGTGGACACACACAGCTGCAGTTTAGTGGTTTAGAACAGCTCCTCATGGACGGACGTTATCTGCACAGCGCGTGCCCAGAGCCTGCCATAGATACTGCGGTATCCACATACACACACAGTGACCCGCTGGCCTGGTCCCTAGGGCACAGCCAGCCCTGGCTCGTCCTTCGGGGAAGGGCAGCCCAGTTGTGGGGCAGAGAGGAGGCCGTGGGAGATGGGGGTCCCAGCAGCAGCCTGGGCAGGGGGTCCTCAATGTGGCACCTCCTGGCCTTGAGGCAGTCTCCCCTCCTCCAGGAGCCTTTGGCTGCTGGCAATGGGCCCCGGGGCACAGGGGGGTTACCGAGTGCGTCATCACGACAGGGTTAATCTGACATTGGGCAGGGCAGGAGCAGAGAGACCTGGAGGGAGCGAAGGTGGCGGGGGGCACCGTGTGACATCATTTGTGCTCAGTCACGGGAAGAGACGAGAAAATGGCAAGAAGGGACGAAAGAGCAAAAGGGATGAATCCAAGGTAAAAACCCTCCCGGAGGATGAAAACCCCTCCATCACCAAAGGGTTTGGAGCCGGGGGGCTGGGGGTGTCCCAGGATGGTGTAACTCCCACATGGTCTGTGGGGCAGGGAGCAGGGGCCATGGGGCAGACATCACAGTGCTGGGGGGTGGGAGGGCAGATGCTGGCAGGTACCAGGATGGGACTAGATGGTGCCCCTAGCTGCCCCTGCTCGAGGGAAGCCCCTGGGGAGTCGGGGGTTAAACCATCCTGCTGAATCCCAGAATCACTGATTGTGTCTTCAAATAAAAAATTACACCTGTGCCCGGGGCGCCGGGCCGGGGAGGTTTTTTGTTTACAGACGTTCACGCAGTGGAAGGTACCGTACGCAGGGGTTTCATGTCAGGGACGAGGGGCCCTGGCCATCCCATTCTCGTGGCTTCCATGTCTCGTCAGGCTCAGCGGCTGCTGGGAGTCCGGTCTCTCAGGCCAGGGCATTGGGCGGCCATTTCTGTGAGGACCCTGTCCAAGGACCACACCCAAATCCTTGTAGGGTCCCCCAGCCTGAGGGCAGGGGCAGGCCCTGGAGGAGTTGGGGCCAGGATGAGAGATGCCTCACTGGCAGCACCCTTCTTGCCTGGGGCCGTCTCCTCTGCTCTGTCCCAGGCCTTTGTGTCACCTGGCTGGCTTGGGGCCATATGTGGTGCACGCAGACCCACCAGGGCAGCTCCCTCCCTCATCCATACACAGTCCCAGGGCAGGTGCAACCTGGCACCTCTCGCCAACCAGGCGCCTGCTGGTGGGGCTGGCACTGCCCTCACACCAGCTATCTTAGAAGGGACGCGTGATTCTGCCTGGCAGTGTCTCGCCTGCAGTGCCAGGAGGGGCTAATGCCCCCATCCCAACTTTCCTCTGGTCTCCCCAAAGCTCCTACATGCGGCTGCTCTGCACTGGGGTTCCTGGAACCTCTGCAGCTGAGCCTAGAGAGAGGGAGCCCGCGCTGGTGTGCCATGGCCTAGCCCTGTCCCTCAGCCCGATGGACCAGAGAGCAACGTGGAGTAATGCCGAGAGGTGAAGCCAGGAGGAGGGGACGGTGGGGCAGGCTTCCTGGCCCCCTCCCTCAGGAAGCCGAGGGGGAGGGGCAGGACACCCCTTTCCTCGGTTTGGGGGCCTTCGTCATTTTTCCGAGTCCATCTTGATGATGTTCATCAGGGCGTTTTTGAGACTGTTCTTGCTGGGGGACTTGACGGGTTTGAGGCCAGTGGCCTCAGCCTCATCCCCCCTCAGTTCCATCTCGATGGTCATGACGACCTTTGAACTGCGGGGGGACTCGGCGCCCGCCTGGGGGGTACCTTCCCTGCCTGCTAACCGCTATTTCTTGTCCTTGCGGGAATCGCCCAGGCCGCCCTTGGATTTCTTCTCGCTGGCCGACTTGGTGCTCCGGCTATGGTCCAGCATGGCGTACAGGACAGGGGGCTGTGGGGGGAAGGAGAGCGGTGAGGCTGGCAGCTGCAGTGGGGCAGGAAGGCTGTGGCTGATGGGTAAACTCCACCCCCAAGTGTGTGGGGAGACACCAGCGGCAAACACTGTCAGGGCTGGCTTGGGGCAGCAGGGAGGCCTTAGTGTGCTGGGCCGTTTCCCAGGTCTGTAACCCTCCTTCCAGCCCCGCCAGCACTCGGGCCATGAGCCAGTGGGGTGCTGTGAGATCTCGACTGCTGCTGGATTCAGGGGACCTAAGGGCAACCCACAGGATCAGGCCCTAACTTGGGACCTTTCTGTGGGTCCCATTGGAGGCAGCGGGAGATTTACCAGTGACTTGAGGGAAAGCAGGTTACTTCCCTCTCTCCTTCCTGGGGCGTGCTCCCACTGGCAGCCAAGGGCTCAGTTGTTTTCCTTGTGAGGCTGGAGTGTGATGCTGGGAGCTGAGATAGGTGGGTTCTACCCGCCTCCTGCTGCCTCACTGCTCCTCCCTGGGCCTGTGTTTCCCTGTCTGCAAAGGGGGACCCGGGTGCTTTACCCCCTTTGAGATCTGGGG
Source organism: Mauremys mutica (assembly GCF_020497125.1). NCBI lineage: Eukaryota > Metazoa > Chordata > Testudines > Geoemydidae > Mauremys > Mauremys mutica. The sequence goes on along the minus strand of NC_059088.1, from coordinate 19,628,567 downwards.
CTGGCAGTAGCTCTGTTAGTGCTGTCCTATGAGTGCCCCACCTCCCCCCCGTCATGTTCTCTCCCGCTCACCTGGCGGCCTCGTTTTGATGAATCCTTGGCTGACCGATGCAGTTTGCCTTTCTCCATAGCACTAAATAAGAACAGAAATTGGTCATCACTGCCTGTAAGACGCCTGATTCATAGATTCCACGGTCAGAGAGGACCATTGTGACCATCTAAACTGACCTCCTGGATAACACAGATCACAGGACTTCCCTGAATTAATTCCTGTTTGAAGTAGAGCAGAGCTTCTAGGAAAACATCCCATCTCAATTTAAAAATGGCCAGTGATGGAGAATCCCCCATGACCTTTGGTAAGTTCTTCCAATGGTTAATTACCCTCACTGTTAAAAAATTGCACATTGTTTCTAGTCTGAATTTGTCTAGCTTCAACTTCCAGCCATTGGATCGTGTTAGGCCTTTGCTAGACTGAACAGCTAGTTCTTAAATATTTGTTCCCCATGTAGGTACATAAGAACATAAGAAAGGCCGTACTGGGTCATACCAAAGGTCCATCTAGCCCAATATCCTGTCTTCTGAAAGTGGCCAATGCCAGATGCCTGTGATCAAGTCACCTCTGAACTTTCTCTTTTTTAAGCTAAATAGGTTGAGCTCCTTGAATCTATCATTAGGAGGCAGGTTTTCTAAACCGTTCATTGTTCTCATGGCTCTTCTCTTCTGACCCCTCTCCAGTTTGTCAACCTCTTTCTTGAATTGTGGACACCTGAACTGGATGCAGGACTCCAGCAGCGGTCACACCAGTGCCAGATGCAGAGGTAAAATAACCTCCCTACTCCAACTTGATATTCCCCTGTTGATGTATCCAAGGACTGCAGTGGCCCTTTTGGCCACAGCATCACACTGGGAGCCCCAACCCCCAAATCTTTTGCAGAGTCTCCTATCCTGTAAGCATGGCCTGCATTTCTTGCTCCTACATGTAGACACTGACATTTGGCCATACTCAAATGCAGATTGTTTGCTGTGTCCAGCCTGCCAAGCGATGCAGAGCAGAGCAGGGGAACTGGACTCGAACTGACCAGGGGCTTCTGAAAGGAGCCACTGGCTTCACACCAGCCTCACTGTAGCTTCCCCGCAGATCGCAGCAGGAGCCAGTGCAGGAGGCAGGAAGAGCATGGTCCTGACGTGTACCCTGTCCCTGCCCTGCCATTACCCATCCCCTGAGTGAATTAGTCACCTGAGCCTTCCCCCTGCAGATACCCCCTAGGGGATGCCAGCCCAACAGGCAGCCCCCAGCACAGCACTTCTCCCACCCCAGCCCCAACCCCCCATCCCAGCACAGTGATCTCCCCACCCCACCCCCTGCACAGTGCTTCACCCCATGCACCACAGCCCAACCCACGCCGTGCCCCTCCAGCACATCCCTACCTGAGTTGCCTCTGCAGCGTCGCCTGCCTCCTTAGCCAGCAATACCTGATGAGATAGCCTATCACCACCACGAGGATGACCAACCCCAGCACTCCTCCGATGACGGCCCCCAAGACCACACCGTACCTGATGGGTACTGAGGAGGAGAGCGACCTGTTACCAAGGCACATGCCCTAGGACTCTGCCCCAAGCCCCACTTTGGCTCAACCGCCAGATAGAGGCTGGAGGCCGGAAGCCCTGCGGGAGGGTCTCCGGCCTGGGTTCTGCAGCAGCTCTGACTAGGGTGGGCCCTCTGGCCTTAAAATCTGTGAAATCCATGGGGATTTGGCAGGGCTCTGAACATGGTTCCTTAGCAGTGTTTATTACCTATAGTATTATTGCACTGAATGCAATAGACCTTCATTGTGCCAGGTGCTGAACAGATACACAGTGTCTCCAGGGAGCTCACAGTCTGAATATACAATGGGTGGGAGGGGAAACTGAGGCATAGCGAGGGGATGGGGCTTGCCCAAGGTCGGTGGCACAGCTGGGATTAGTACACACACAGGCACACCTGGAACGCTGCTCATGCTCAGAGCTGGGGAGGTGGGACAGCCTGAGATACATGGCTCCAGTTCAGCCCCCCCCCCCACTATGGTACTGCCTGGGGGTGGGTCCCGTGTCATGGCTGTGTCTGATGAGTTATTTGGGGTCTCAGTGCTGCCCCTATTGGCTGGAAGCAGACTAGCATGTAGCGGCATCATCCAGTGACTGCAGGTCCTTGCCAAGGTGTATTGAGGCAGTGGGGCCTGTGGTGGGGCGGCGAACGGGGCTGGGGGGTGCTGCCAGTCTTGCCATTGGCTTAACAAGAGGCTTCGCTCTTCAGAAGTTCCATTCTCCAACCACAGCCCACCATTCCCATCTCCCCACATTGGTAGGGGCCTTGGGATCTGCCCCCAAGACTCCAGGAGTTAGAGTGGCAAAAGTCCTGTTAGGTCTCTACAGTCCCTCAGCTGGGTGTCAGGGAGGATTATTCCCTATGGGCTACTTGTCCAGTGTTGTGGGCAGCACCTAGCACAAAGGGCCTACACTCCTGGCTGGGACCCTCAGGTGCTGCTGGAACATCAACAATGATCACTGGAAACACTGTCAGCCCTGCGCTGGACGTTATCTGCTCCAGGGCAGAGTTAAGGATGGAAAGGGCCATGGAAGGGATCTGTGTGCTAAATCCAGAGGGGGCATGAGGGGAGAGAGGACAGGGGGTGCAGAGGGTGGAGTGAAGGGGAGGTGGCAGGAGGGTGGGCTCTCTGGCTGGCTTATTGAGGGGCTCAAAGGGGCAGGGGTGGCTCTGGACCATGCCAGGGTGGTGGGGGCAGAGTTAGGATAGCCCCAGGTCCCTTTCCTGGGAATCCCCGACTTGGGTGTGGTGCCTACGTGGTGCTGAGATTTCTCAGCCCCTGACTCCAGCCAGTAACTGCCAGCTTGAACCTGGCATGAGCAGCGAAGCTCCCCATAAGCTGGGTTTCCTCATCCAGACCCCAGGCTGAGGCAGTCTGGAGTCACGTGGGGTCTGAGGGGTGAGATGGGGTCATGTGTGAGTCTTGGGGGCGGGATAGGGCCACATGGGTCTCAGGGGCAGGGTGGGGTCATGTGTGGGTCGAAGGGGCAGGACAGGACCACGTTTGATTGAGGGGCAGGGTGGGGCCACATGAGAGTCTGAGGGGTGAGAACAGGTGTGGGGCACCCCAGATAACGAGGGGCAGGCGAGGAGGATGTTGGTGTGACTGGAAGTTAGCCGGCTCCCACATCTCAGTGGGGCAGAGCCATGAGCTGAGCGCCTTCCCGCCGTACCTTTCTCGAAGACATAGAGGGTGACCTGAGATGACTTGCCACCAATGTCAGGCGGGTTCTTGACGTCGCAGGTGAAGGTGCCGTTGTCGGTGTAGTCCAGGTTGCGGATGATGATGGAGCCGTCCTTGCGGTGTGGGTCCCCCACCCACTCCATGCGATTCTTGAAGGCGCCCACTTCATCGACGTAGGGCTGCCCCTTCACGAAGTGGAATATCTGGGGGGAGACACAAGAGAGGGATGAGGATGCGAGCTAAGCTGGGGCAGAGCCTAGGGGATGGGATGGATGGACGCAGGGGCCCGGCCTGGGCCACCAGCCTCTTACTGAGATGGTGTCCTTGCCGCTCTCTGGCTGGAACAGCCAGGTGATGGAGACATCTTCAGAGATCCACTCGCTGGACCAGAAGCTGCAGGCGAGGGTGACCTGTGATCCCACCGTGCCATGGACCTCCCGGTGTGTGTAAACGTGGATGGCCAGGGTCGGAGCCAGCACTGCAGGGAGACGAAGCCCGAGAGTCATTCCAGCCCCGCTGCCCAGGAGCAGATCCAAGCCAGCCCCTGCCCACTGCTGAGCAGTATGCTAGGCCCCTAGGCACCCTGCCCACATCTGCATGCGTGGGCGGGGAAGGGGCAAAATACCCAGCAGTGGAGAGTCCCAGCTAGTAAAGGACGATTCTCTCCCCTTCCCAGCCCAGGGAAGCCCTGCCACAGCCCGGGGCTTGGGTGTCTCTGTGTCACACGCGGAGCACAGTGACTTGCCCGAGGTCACGTAGCCAGGTAGTAGCAGAGCCACGACTGTAGCATAGACAGCTTGGATGCCAGGCTGGTGCTTTACCCACAATGGGATCCTTCCCCCTGTACGTGGCATGGCTAAAGGGTGGCACGGGGTGTCACACAGCTCCTGTCCCGGCAGGCAGAGGCTGGCCAGGCTGCGCAGTGGAAGGAGATGTTAGCAGCGCCTATGGGACTCCCTCTTACGATAGCCTGTGCAGTGGTGTAGGGCTATGCCACATGAGGGCACCATCTCTGTCACCGGTGGCATGGCCGGTGCTATGCTGGGCATGGAGAGTCTAGAGGGGTGTCCATCCTCGGTGCCAGGTGGGGGTGTTAGCAGGCAATGCGGTCACTCTGAATTCTCTAGATGGGCTCAGCCAGCCCTGACTCTCAGGCCAGCAGGCGCATTGCTCCCTCAGGAGGCCGCGTGCCCACCTTGGCACAGCGCTCGTTGGAAACATGCCGGCTGGGGGGCAAAGGCCCCTTTGTTCCATTTCGGAGAATACACAAGGGCTGGGCCCTGACACTGGCCCATTGTCCCTGCTGTGTATGGCTTTGTTCGGGTCCCCTCCCCTCCGCCCGGCCCAGCTCTGCTGGAGGAGGCTTTGGCGGGCTCACTGGGCTCTGGGTCGGGGGCCAGAACATTGCTGGGCGTGCTGGAGCCACTCGGGTGATGCTGAGCTGGCAGCTCAAAGCGGGAATTGTGCTCCAGACAAGCGCTCGCCCAGGCCTTTGTCCACCCCCGAGCTGACATTCCTGACAGTGGAGGGAGCTTTCCCTGCTGTTCCATCCTGGCTGCCCACCGTGGGGTCTCACCCTCTCACCGGCTTGAGGGGCAAGTCCTGGGCCAGACAGAGCAGCGGGGCCAGACACCCCTCAGGAATATCTGTCCAGCCTGCACCAGCGCCCCTGGTTCAATGGCCATTCACAGCTGCATCCAGGCCGGTGGATGCCCTGGCTGACACCTGCGGGGCCACTGCCCTCTGTGCCCCATGTCTCTTCCCGCTCCCTAGTGCAGCCCTGTGAGGAACGGAGCCTCCTGCCCCCACGTCAATGCTGAGGGTGGGGCAGGGATTGTCAGAGGCGCTGGCTGGAGGCCAAGGCCCTGCCGTGGCCTGGGCTGGGGCTCATCCTGGCTAGGGGAGGAGCTGAGGTTAGCTGATGAGTGCTAGCTAAACTCCACTTCTTCCCTACTGCAGGTGCCGGGTGCCCCTTGTCGCTGGTTTTAGCCATGGCTCCTCCTAGGACCTGACTCAACCACTGCCCCTTAGCGAGACACTCCCTAGCGGGGTGGTTTAGAGCCGCTGGGCCCCATTCGGTGCCTCTGCATGAGCTGGGCCCAGCCAGCACTCAGCTTTGCTCCTCTCTCCCCGCTGTGGGCAACAGATCCTGCCCAATGGAGCCGGTGGGAGCTGGCAGCTGGCCACAGCCAGGCAGGAGCCGTGGCACTCAACACACCAAGGATGGGGCAGAAAGAGTCTGTGAAACCAAAGGACCCACAATTGCTCCCGGGCCACTGCCATGGGCAGCTGGGCCCAGGAGCCAGGCCAGGCCCCTGGGGCTGATTGTGGGGAGAGTGGTGCTGCTGTAGCTCCGGATGTTTGAGCTGGAAGGCTGTGCTGTGCTCCAGTAACGCAGACATTGCAGTCAGCCGCTGGCCTCACCTCACGTCACCGCAGCTAAAGGGGGCGTGCCCCTGCCCCACCCTGACTAAGGGGGTCAGACCCTGCACCCCCCAGCTCCACTTACACTGAACAGGCAGGCCAGCACTGTGGAGAAATGCCAGCCAGGCCTGTGACTCCCTTCCCTCCCGGACTGGCTGGAGCAGAAGGATGGCCCCATGGGCAGGGCACTAACATAGGAGACCTGCCTTTGATTCCCTTCCCTGCTGCAGGCTCCCTGCATAACCTTGGGCCAGTCACTGAGCTCACAGGGTTTCACTTCCTCTCCTGCCCTAATACACTAATGTCTGGGACGTAAAAGGGCCTTGAGAAGCACCCAGCGCAGCTAGGAGCAGGGCTGGCTCAGGCCGGCATTCAGGAAAGCGTCTTATCTGACGCCTCTCCAAGGGTGGGTCGTGGCATTCTACCAAATACAAACCGAGCCGCTGGGCCATAGGCCCGGGGGAAGGGCAGGGAATCACCACAGCTGACAGGTAGAGGAAGCTCCAGGTGGCAAGAGGAGCCGGGGCATGTCTGCCAGGTGGGCAGTGCCAGCCTCATGCTGCTGTCTGTACCGCCCAGCCCAGCTCTCCTTGAGCTTGTGCTTTAGGAGCTTTCTGCAGCAAAATGTCCTTTCCCTGAAGATCACTGGGTCCTCCCAGCTGGCAAGGGGGGGCAGCTAATGACATTCCCCTGTGAACTAAGGGGACGCAAAGCCAGAGGCAGACACGTGGGGCTGGCTGCGAACTCCCTCCCCAGACAGTGACACAGAAGGGCCATTTTGGGTCTGAGGAGGGGAGGGGAAGCAAACTTTGCAGCTCGGCAGGTGTGCTCTCCCTGGGTGCACTAGTGCCCCGTGCAGCACGGCAGGTGTGCTCTCCCTGGGTGCACTAGTGCCCAGTGCAGCACGGCAGGTGTGCTCTCCCTGGGTGCACTAGTGCCCAGTGCAGCACGGCAGGTGTGCTCTCCCTGGGTGCACTAGTGCCCAGTGCAGCACGGCAGGTGTGCTCTAGCTGGGTGCACTAGTGCCCCATTCAGCACGGCAGGTGTGCTCTAGCTGGGTGCACTAGTGCCCCATTCAGCACGGCAGGTGTGCTCTCCCTGGGTGCACTAGTGCCCAGTGCAGCACGGCAGGTGTGCTCTCCCTGGGTGCACTAGTGCCCAGTGCAGCACTGCAGGTGTGCTCTCCCTGGGTGCACTAGTGCCCAGTGCAGCACTGCAGGTGTGCTCTCCCTGGGTGCACTAGTGCCCCATTCAGCACGGCAGGTGTGCTCTAGCTGGGTGCACAAGTGCCCCATGCAGCACAGCAGGTGTGCTCTAGCTGGGTGCACTAGTGCCCCATGCAGCACAGCAGGTGTGCTCTCCCTGGGTGCACTAGTGCCCAGTGCAGCACGGCAGGTGTGCTCTCCCTGGGTGCACTAGTGCCCAGTGCAGCACGGCAGGTGTGCTCTCCCTGGGTGCACTAGTGCCCAGTGCAGCACGGCAGGTGTGCTCTAGCTGGGTGCACTAGTGCCCCATTCAGCACGGCAGGTGTGCTCTAGCTGGGTGCACTAGTGCCCCATTCAGCACGGCAGGTGTGCTCTAGCTGGGTGCACTAGTGCCCCATGCAGCTCGGCAGGTGTGTTTCTCCCAGGCGTACCTGGAGCCCTCTGTGGCAGAGCAGCGGTGCTAAGTGGGCTCCCTGGCAGTTCAGCAGCAGCAGAGTGGTTATGGGAAGTGCCAGCACACTGTAGTGTTTTAGCAAAATGTCGGGGGTACCAACCAGGTAGTCAGGCCTTTGTGCACTCAGAGAAATGGAAGCTGCGGATTTAACTCCCCCTTCCACTCGTGCTCGCCAGCCATGGACGTGAGCGGAGAAAGGTGCCATCAGAGTTGCTCAACATGTGCTAGTGTCTGTGCAGCTGGGCCCCCGGGAGGGCAGGGGGAGAGGAGAAGGAAGAGCCAAGGGATGAGGTGCTTGAACCCCAGAGTGCAGGGTCCAGGCTGCCCAGCAGGAGAGAACATGCCCGTTCTGCTCCCCAGACCCTGCCCACTGAGAACCTCCAACACTGCACAGGTTAGGGACCAAACCCTTGCATCCTCCTGGGAGGCGGCCAGGATCATCACTGCACAGATGGGGAAACTGAGTCATGGGACATGTGTGTGTGTGTGGGGGGGGTATGTGTGTGTGTGTATGACTTGCTCCCAAGGCTACAGAGCAGGTTGGTCACCCAGCTCCCTCTGTGATGCTGCAGGTACTGCATTAGGCAGAGAGTGGATCACACGGGCTGCCCAGACTGCACTGGCTTCTTGGCTGCTTCCAGTTTGCAGGATGGAAGCTCTGCAAAGCCCAAAGTGAGCCCCCTCCCAGCCCTGTGCCAGGGAGGCAGCTCAGACCGGCTGGGATGATGATCTTCTGAAGAGGTGAGGCCCGGCCCCTGAGATGCTGAAGAGTCTGGCTCTGCTGGCTCTCCTGACCCTGCTATGGTGCGAGTCACCTGCAGGGTTCGATTGCAGTGTTTATGTGCAGCTAAACCCTGGGGTAGTTGGACCCTGAGGGCCAGGGGTGGTGGTCTCCCTGACCTTTGCCATTCCAGGGCCATGGTTTTCAGTGGGTGGGGTTTTCATAGAATCAGAGAATGTTAAATTTGGAAGGGACCTCAGGAGGTCATCTAGTCCAACCCCCTGCTCAAAGCAGGACCAAACCCAACTAAATCATCCCAGCCAGGGCTTTGTCAAGCCTGACCTTAAAAACCTCTAAGGAAGGAGATTCCACCACCTCCCTAGGTAACCCATTCCAGTGCTTCACCACCCTCCTAGTGAAATAGTGTTTCCTAATATCCAACCTAAACCTCCCGCACTGCAACTTGAGACCATTACTCCTTGTTCTGTCATCTTCTACCACTGAGAACAGTCTAGATCCATCCTCTTTGGAACCCCCTTTCAGGTAGTTGAAAGCAGCTATCAAATCCCCCCTCATTCTTCTCTTCTGCAGACTAAACAATCCCAGTTCCCTCAGCCTCGCCTCATAAGTCATGTGTTCTAGCCCCTGAATCATTTTTGTTGCCCTCTGCTGGACTCTTTCCAATTTTCCACATCCTTCTTGTAGTGTGGGGCCCAAAACTGGACACAGTGCTCCAAATGAGGCCTCACCAATGTCGAATAGAGGGGAATGATCACGTCCCTTGATCTGCTGGCAATGCCCCTACTTATACAGCCCCAAATACCGTTAGCCTTCTTGGCAACAAGGGCACACTGTTGACTCATATCCAGCTTCTCGTACACTGTAACTCCTAGGTCCTTTTCTGCAGAACTGCTGCCCAGCCCTTCGGTCCCTAGTCTGTAGCAGTGCATGGGATTCTTCCGTCCTAAGTGCAGGACTCTGCACTTGTCCTTGTTGAACCTCATCAGATTTCTTTTGGCCCAATCCTCTAATTTGTCTAGATCTCTCTGTATCCTATCCCTACCCTCCAGCATATCTACCATTCCTCCCAGTTTAGTGTCAGTTTGGCAGAACTGTTCTCCTGCTCCAAGGGACACTGTCATCTGGGCCTGGAGGCTGTGATGGGTGCATTTCAAAGTCTACAGTAAATCAGTGGCAAAGCCAGGAATAGAACCCAGGAGTTCTGGTGGCAGCTGCCTCATAAGAACATAAGAATGGCCGTACCGGGTCAGACCAAAGGTCCATCTCTCCTCTCACCTCCTCTCACCACTAGACCCTGTTCCTTGTGTGGGCATTTTCACCAGTGCACAGCGGCTGTAAATGCTGTCACACCAGCGTAGTGGCACTGTGCACTGGTGTAAATGGCAGCACAAGGGGCAGGATGATGGCGAATTAGCCCTCAGGGACCCTCGGCAGATGTAACTTAGCTTTGTGCCAATGGTAGCCGATGGAGTGGGGCTGACTCACATCAGTGGGGGATCTGGCCCGTTATTCTCAAACCCAGGCAGGGACCGAGCTCAGCTAGACATGGGCGAGTTCTCTTCTGCTTTGCACGGCCTGCGCTGAATGGCTGGGAGCTCCTGGTGCCATTGCCAGGCAGGCACTGCTCCGGTGGGACACAGGGCTGTGCCTGCTGTCCGTGAGCCTTCAGGCTGCCAGGACAGGAGGAAAGCAAGGGATGGGAGAAGGGGGATCTTCCCACATGGGTCTCCCCAACCCCCGCTCCATTGGGAGAGCAAGGAGCACAGGTTCGTTCACATGGTAGCCAGGCTGCAGTCTGAGCCAAAGGGCCTCCAGGAAGCTGGCACTGGAGCTGGGCTGGGGGAAGAACAAGGAACCAATGAGGGCCAGTGCTGTCCTGCCTGGGCTGTGGCCCTGACCACTGGGTGGCAGCCTGATGCTGCCTTGAGGGACACAGAGCCAAACATCCCCGACTGGCCCAAGGGAAAGAGATCCCAAAGGCAAACCCTGCTCTGGGATAAAGGCAGGAGCTGGCAGTGGGCGTGTTCCAGGGACATGGTAGGCAGTGAGTGGGGGGCTGGCAGGAGCACACTGCGGCTCCGCTCTCTGGGGCATTCTCTGAGTCAGGGGCCTGCCTCTTCCCTGTCCTCCCTTCACCCTGCGGGGAGGAAGATGGGAACTGGACAGCTAATCTTGATGAAGAGATGGGATCATAGGAGAAATTCACCTGTGGAACTCACTGCTGCATGAGCTGGCTAGCAAGACACACCCTGCAGCTAGAACCCCACCAGGTTCTACACTGACTAGGGCTGACATGGGCCGTTGGGTTAATCAGAGAGAGGAAACTTCATGCTCCAGGGTGTGAGCTGATCACACTGGGGTCAGGAAGGGGTTTTCCCATCACCATGTGCAAACCTGCCCAAAGGCCCCGGTACCACAGAAGGCAGGACAGGAGTAGATAGAAACCTGGCTTAGTCCAGTAACATTTATAGATTCATTGATGCCCAGTGGATGAACTGGTTCTAGCTTCATGTATTATTTGTAATATCAGACAACGTAGACCAAGGAGCTGCAGGACATGGGGCTAGATACACCAGTGATCTAACTTCATATGGCAGGAGAAGGGATACAAAACTATATAGACTGACTGTCCATTCTGGCACAGCAGCTCCTATGCTCTGATAGCTACCGGAGAGGTGCCATGAGAGCCTTGGGATGCTGCACGTGCCATGTCACTGCTGGGGGGAGTGCCAGATTGTTACAGGGATTTAGAAGCCTTGTGGGATTTTTAAAAACACTTCAGTGCCCACTAGGCACCTAAATACCTTTACCAGTCTGGCCCTGAGAGACTACTACAGTTCAGGATGTGTCAGCCTGTTACACCCTCCCCTGACAGACATGGGATCTGTTACCAGCGTCCAATGAACAGAAACGTGTGCTGATGTGACAACGGCAGCCCCCCCAGGCCCAGCCCAGGGGCCCAAGGAGAGGGAGAGGGGAGCGCCCCTGCAGCCGCCCCCAACAGCCAGCACTCTGAGCAGCCGGATCCTGTCTCTGCCCCACAGGATGGGAGGGAGGTTGGTGGGCAATGCAGTGACAGAGCCAGGAACCGTCCCACATGGGAATGCATGGAATGAAACACGCCATTCAGCCCAGTGAATGCCAATACCCTAGCCAGAGCTGGGTTCTTGCCCCAGCCCCCAGCCAGGGATGGGGGAGGCATCTCCCAGGGCCGGTGCAGGATTCTTCCCTCCTCTCTGTGCCCAAGGACTGCAGGGCTCTCTGGACAGAAGGGAACCAGACGTGCCAGGGAGTCATTGACTCAAAGCAACGAGGCAGCTCAAGGCTAAAGATGCAGTTGTAATGCTTCAAACAGTCCCTGGAGCCATCCTGCTCCAGCCCCACCTCTGGCTCCTGTGACTCAAGAGACCCCCATGAAATGCTCTGCCCACTCAGACCTTCCCCACTAATGTCACCAGCTCCCTTGCATGCGCCCCTCCTTACAGGGCAGCTGGGTCCCTGGCAGTGCCGAGGAGAGGCCCAGAGCTTCATGCAGCTGGGCTCCGTTTCTGTGGCCTGGGTAAAACTTTGGGATCCTCTGGGTGGAAAGTGCAGGGGAAACTCCGGCTGTATGAGTGGCTCCTGGAGCAGCAGGAACCTTCCTGGAGAGGGTGCAGGCACAGCCCAGCCTGCCCGTTTTCCAGGGGCAGCCACTGCCAGTCTAACAGTCACAAAACTCATCTCCCCGGCAACAGAACCCCTGGCACTGCTGCTCCACAACAGCCTCTCATCCTCTGCCTCCCTCTCCCAGCCCCACGTGGCTTCTGGTTACTGCCGAGACATGCACCTTGCAGGGCAGGGCCCACTCCCACCATGTGCCTCGCCAACCCGCTGGTCTCTCTGGGAAGAGAGAACAGCTCCCCACCCCCCAGGAGAAGCCACTTACCCAGTGCAGAGAATAGGGCAGCGACCAGCACGAGGCTCCCACTCCCCGAAGCGCCCTGGGACCACATGGCTTCCAGTTACTGTATGACTCCTAGCGGCATGGGCGAGCCAGCGGTGGGGCCGAGAGTTCCTCGCCGAAGGATGGCTGGAGAGTGGCCCCTGGGTTTAAAAACAGCCAGGGCTTCGGTGATGCAGGGTCTGCAAAATGCCTGGGCCAATGGGAGCCTGGCATCTGGTGCGGTGGGGGAAAGAGAGAGAGAGAGAGAGGAACAAAACTGAAAGGGGGATTTTGTTTGGCATGTGTGAGCGAGTGATAAACACACTGCGGGCACACAGCCACCTTTGTCAGGCAGCATTCTCTGTGGCCGCGTAGGGGCCACTGCAGCCCCCAGGAGGAATGCAGTGCGAGCCAGAGGGCAGGAGCATGGCAAACACTGGCTGTCAGACAGATCTCAGTCCCTGAAACAGCTGGATCCCTCGGCGGCAAAGAGCAAAGCGAGGAGCCGTGGCGTAAATCACCTGCCCAGCTCTATTTTCAACCCTGAGCACCTGCGCTCCTCATTGCTGCTGTGCCACATGCAGGGCTGGCAGGCAGGACACAGTCCCGGTCCCCCTGCCTCTCCAGGGGGCTTCCCTCTCGTGGGCCATACAAAGTGCTGAAAAGACAAGCAAGCAGCCACTCTGACCTCCCTGAGCTGGTGAAGGCCCTTTACACTGGGCATGAGCCCTGAGCCACCAGCTGGGCCCTTGTTGCTCTGCCTTCCCCCGGCCCTGGGAGATCCCGTAGGCCGCTAGTGCTAAGAGGCTCCCCACTGGGATGTGGCTTGTAACGTGAGTGAAGATTCCATGACGAGTCCCATGGAAGGGCCTTGCTATCACCGTCTGCAGGAGGCCTGGCCTAGCACGTCCTCAGCCCAGGCCGGAGGTGCCTGCTGGATCCCCATGGCAGGGCAGACCCCAGACTCCTAAATCACAAGCATGCCAGGGGCTGGGACCCTGCCAGCCAGTTCCCTGCATGAGGCCGAGCTGAAGGAGACCTCCTCTAGCTGAGCAGCACGGCCCTGATCCTCTCTGGGGTCAGGGCTGCTCCCTGGCCCCCTCACACCAAACAGAGACCCCACTGCTCGCTGTGTGCAGGGGGACAACCGTCCCATGTGAAGGCACCAGGCTGGCACCTGTTGTGCTGATGGGAGGAGGTGGCGAAACAAGCCATTGCCTCCTGGAGTGGCCCTTAGTGCTTTGGAGTTGGGGTGCCCTGGGCAGACGCAGCAGTCGCCCATCTGTGAGGGAGCTGGGCAGGAGGGACAGGAGCCTGGGCCGGGGGGGCAGTTTGTTACGATGGGTAGCTGGGTTCATATCTCAGCGGGGTGGGAGCTGGAAGGTGCCTGGCTCAGTCCGAGGAGGAGCCTGGGAGACAAAGCGCTGCTGCTGCAATTCCCATTATAAATCCTGGGTGGGAGCCGAGGTTGGAGTGAGGCATGTGGTGAAAGCGGTGGGATGCTTTGGCCATGAGAGCTGACATGGGGTGTCAGTCTGACACCAGGGGTGATGTGGTAACTAGAATGGGATCCACCAATCCCAAACCCAACCAGCCCCCGCAGGGACCAAAGACAAGTGAAGACAAATGTTGCCAGGAAGACTCCCTGGCAGCCAACCTTTTTGTCATTGTTTACATCCCAGTGCCACTGAGAAGCCCCAGCCCAGCTCAGGGCCCCACTGTGCTAGGCCCTATACAAACACACCTGAGAGGTGGTCCCTGCCCCAGAGAGCTCAGTCCAGATAGCCACAGAGGGGAGGGGAAACTGAGGCCCAGAGAGGGGAGGTGACCTGGCCAAGGTCCCACAGCAGGGCAGTGGCAGAGTGGGGAATCTCCGCTAGGCACTCTGCCCCCCAGCGCTCTGTGGATGCAGCAGGGCCCTGACACAGCAGGTGAGAATGGCCCATCCAAGCCCCATTTCACCCAGCCAGGAATCACTCTTCAGCGCAGGCAGGGCTCTGGCTGGCAGGGGCAGACCTGTGGTAATGCCACTCACAGGCACCAGAGCCTGCCAAGCTGCCACAGTCAGGGCAGAGCGTGTGGTGCCAGCACAGCAATGGGAGTGTGGGCTCTGGTTTCTGTGCCGACACTGCCTGGAGAGCTGCCATTTTGTGTTCTGTTCAGATGCAGCAGGTCACAGAGGAGACAGACACACGGGGCTCTCACGGGGAGACCCTGCTTTGGGTCTTTCTCATGTCAGCGCTTGTTCTTAGCCGGGAAGAAAGGCCCCTCTGAGGGATGGTTCATTCCGGGTGGGAACAGGGCTGGAGAGGAGAGAAGAAGAGGCAAAACCTGAGGGTATGAGAAGCCAGTACAAATGGATCTGTATTAGACAGGCATGGTCTGAGCACAGCACCGGGGGCCTGGACTCTGGGTTCTATTCTCAGCTGTGACACTGACTTCCCGAGTGACTGTAGGTTAGTGTTTGCCTCAGTTTCCCCATCTGCAAAATGAGGCTATTGGTGCTGACGGATTTCACAGAGTCACTGCAACGCGTGTTGACGATGAAGCCCAGACACAGTTTGTCGGGAGCTGCCTTGGATAGGACCCCCTGCCTGATGAGGGCCAGGACAGCCGTGTCCTCCAGGGGCTGTTGCCATGGTTCTGAGGCTCGGTGCCTCCCCATTGGTTCACGTGGCCCGTGGAGGGGAAGCTCTGGAGCTGGCATTTGCGAAGCATTTGCTGCCAAAGGCAGATTGTCTGCAGCATTTTGTTGACAATGCGAGACTGGGGGGAATTCCTGGTGTTTTCAGAAAGTTCCCCCCAGTCCCCAGGTGAAAGAGGGAGAAGAGCCAGGAAGTGGGTTTGTTAGGCCAGGATTAAATGTCTGCAGTGATGGAACTTGGGGAGGCTGTTTCCCAGCCTGGAGCCTTCTACTGGTCCCTAACACTGCACCTAGTCCCTCCCCAGGCCTGCGCGCTAGGCCCACTCCCTTGGGATTTTTACCCTTCATACTCACCAGGGATCATGGCCTGCTTAGACAAGTGGCCAATGCTCCCAGCCAATGGGAGCTGCAGAGCCGGTGCACAAAGTGTGAGCAGCGTGTGGAGCCCTCGTGGCTGCCCTTCCGCCCAGGAGCTGGAGGGACATGTTGCTGCTTCTGAGAGCTGCGCAGAGCCAGGCAGGGAGCCTGTCAGCCCCACTCTGCCACCAACCAGACTTTTAACTAGGGTGACCAGACAGCAAGTGTGAAAAATCGGGACAGGGAGTGGGGGATAATAGGAGCCTATATAAGAAAAAGACCCAAAAATCAGGTCTGTCCCTATAAAATCAGGACATCTGGTCACCCTACTTTTAACTGCCTGATCAGCGGTGCTGCCTGGAGCCGCCAGGGTCCCTTTTTGACTGGGTGTTCCAGTCGAAAACTGGACACCTGGCAACCCTACCTCCAGCACTTCTGGCAACCCTACCTCCAGTGCTTCCCAGAACTGCTGGGACCTGGTAGAAGACAGTCTGTCTTGTCTCCAGCCTGTGCCAGCCACTGATTGCCCTACAGACTGGCTGGGCAGCCTGGAGATGAGATCAAGGGGTGAAATCTCCCATGCCTGATCTGGGAAGTTGTTGGGGCACTGGGCTCAAGCACTTGGCTTCTCGTGCCCATTGCTGGGTTTGTGACTGTCCCCTAGCCAAGTTCAGGCTCAGCCAGGTCCCACCCTCACCCCCATGTCCCCTAACAATGGCTCCTCACACCCGGGGACCGCACAGGGCTTGCACTGGGGATAGGATCCTCTGGCCCAGAACCAGGCTCTGAGTCAGAGGCTGAGGCCATCACAAGTTCAGCAGCAGCTGCAGCCCCCGTGTCTGCCAGCCATTCGGAAACAGGGTGGTGAAGAGCGGGGGTGCCGCGCCTGCCAGCCAGCGCCACCCTGCTGCAGGATTTGGGGTCTGCAGGAGCAGCCATAGGACATTGTCAGGAATTGGCTCCTCACAGCAGGAATAGCCGGGTGGGTCACCCTTAGCTGAGTACTGATAGTCAGTGGGCCCAGGGTAAAAGAAAACCTCGGTCCATGGTTAGACCCCAGGCTTGGCCCTGTCCCAGCAAAGCATGGGCTGAACGTGGAGCACTGGAGCCATGCCACTGAGTTCAGAGCAGACACTCACACATGTAATGTTAAGCAGGTCCAGTGCTCTGCCTGATCTCCCAAGGTGCTGATCTCTCCAGGAGGCTCTTGGGTGCCTGGCTCAGACCCTCCGGCTGCTTGCTCACAGCTGTGCCTGGCTATGGGCTCAGGAGTCCACCGCTGGGCTCCCACTTGTGCAAATCATGGTCTTTCTGTCTCTGCAACTAAATCCCCTAGATTCAGCGTGAAACCCAAGCCATGCAGCAGGCAACATCTTCAGAGCCACCAGTCCAACTGCCCGCCTCCCCCCAGCCCACCCTCCTGGCCAAGCTCCATTTGGTGCCTCTCCAAAATAAGCCACTGCAGATGTGTTAGCATCTTCTCATTCCAATGGTGCCCCCGTTGTTTGGCCCACTGGGCAGCCACTGGTATTGCCTAGCTCTGCAAGTAGCCCTGCAGGCTGCTAATAAACTGAGTGCATGAGACAAGGCAGGACAACCAGCCCAACATGGCTAGTAGAGAGAGAGAGATGGGTGTGCATAAGGCCAGCTGAATGCAGGGGGGAGAGAGAGTGCTGGACAAGAGCAAGGGATTCTTCATGGAGTCCCTTTTCCATACCCCTGCGTGGATGGTGACTCGTGAGCACCACCTGTAAAGAAGGGTTTCTGCAGCAGTCAGGGGGGCTCCATCTGCCCTGCACTGAGTTGTGGCTGCTCCTGTGTGTGGGTGCAAATGGAAGCATTCTGCAGGCTGAGGGATGTGCAGTTTTGATTGACAAAGAAAACCTCGTCCCCAGCTGGGCTGAGCCACATGGGATGCACTAGCACAGATGTTATCTAGTGCAGAGCAGGGGGGATGGAGCCAGCAGCTGCACCAGGGGATATGGGAGTGCAGGGGAATCTGCATAGATGCAGGGGATTTCAATGGGGTGGGAGTTCCCTGCGGCACGGAGCTCTAGGTTAGGTAGGAGGCCTGCAGCTTCTAGGCTTTGGTGGGATTTCTAGGAATTGCCAGATCAGATCAATGGGCTGTTTGCTCTCCTCTCTCCCACAGTGCTCAGGGCAGCTGCTCTATGGCAAGGAGCAGGAAACTCTGTAATGGCCCACGATGGAATAGCCTGCCCGGCAGGGGAGCCCCAGCCAGTGAGAGGTGGATTTCTCTTGAGTGGATTTCTGGTTGTTTGTATTACAGTAGCACCCAAGGGGCCCAAACCCTGACCTGTCGGGTAGAACAGTGGATAGTCTCATCGTCCACTTAGATGTCGAAGCATTTTTGGAATCCTACTAAACTCTTGGCCTCCATGGTATCTAGTGGCAGCGGGTTTCACAGGCTGATTGTGCTTTGTATTAAAAAGTACTCGCTTATTACTATTATTTAACCTTTATGTTGCCATGGCACCTACAAGCCAACCAGGCTGGGCCCACTGGTGCTGGGTTCTGTACAAACATAGAGTAAGTACAATCCCTGCCTGTCACCTGGACTCAGGCCCCCCCTAAGGTCAAACCTCTGCAGGTCTTCTCCGGAGCAGCGGGCATTGCCTTGACACACCTTGCCTGCCTGGTTTTGTACTATGAGACAGGGTGACAGGCTCTGCTAAGGAGAACAAGCCAACCCAGATGCACCTGTGGGTAGCTAACTGCCAAGGGCAGCAGCTAATTAGCCGAGGAACACCTGAGTCTGACAAAGGGTTATGAGGACTCCATCAAGAAGCCCAGAACTCAGAGGTTGGTCTCAGGGGAGGTGGTCAGGAAGCTCCCCACAAATGCTGCCCCTGGAGGGGAGAGATCCTGGAAAGAGAAAGCTTATGAGTGTGAAGCCCTAGGGAGACCCAACAAAAGGATCTTTCCAGGCAATAGCCAGAGGGTCACAGAGGGATCCAGGAGGAGCTGCAGTGGTCTGACCTCAGGGGGGCCCTGTGTCCAGAGAGGGAGCCCTTCCCTTCCCAGGGGATGGCAAATGTTCCAGCTCCAGGTAAGGAGGCAGGATGGAGGAGACAGATAGACCATGATTAACTCCTGCCCCCTGCTGGGGTGAGGGCTTGCTTGCAAACTACATTTTGGCCTTTGGTTAAATCCCTTAAACTCCTGAATGCACACTGTGTGCTGTGCAAAAGCCTCACTGAAAGCATTACCTATCAGCTCTGTGTTCTTGCTTCTTGGGGAACCAGGGCACAGTATCCAACCTGTCTGACTCACGAAGGACCATCCCCCACCCCCAGCCTCTGCTTGAACCAAAACAGATCAGAAGAAAGACTTACAAAAGGCAATGAAAAGGCGTTGGGGAAACACCTAAACCCCTCCAGACAAGAGTGACAGGATTAAAGCAACTCCCCTAGCCTCATTTGCATGGAAGATGGGACAGGGAGGCATCTCCATTAGCCTACAGAATGGAGAGCAGAGATTCCAAGGCAAGAACTGCACTGAACTCTGGGACCAGAACAGCAGGGACGCACTGCATGATGGGGGATCTCTGCTCCAGATGTTAATGAACCTTCCTGCACACACCCAGCTCAGCAGTTATCAGACCAATTCTAGTAATAAATCCTTTATTGGTATCCAAAATACTGAAGCTGCCTAATTGCATTGTGAGCTCTCTGGAAGGAACACCACCCATAGCCAGGAATGAGCAGTCCCTATTGTCTAGCCTGAACAAAACAACTTTGGTATTCTCCCCTGAGTTATCAGTTTACCCATAAACAAATCTAGTGTTCTCCCTTGAACCATTGTTTCAAAACAAAAACCCCTACAAAAACCCCTATCCCTGCTCAAGTGAGTGCTCTGATACCTGGATCCAAACTCTGCATCAGTTCCACTGGGACTTCATCTTCTCCTGACTGATCGTGCTGGGGGCTCTGCCTGTCTCCAGCACTCAGGACCCTCAGCTACCACCACCACCTGGGAACCCTGATCAATTCAAGCTTCACAGAGTGGTGAGAACCCAGCTCTCTCTCTCTCTCTGTCCCCCCCCCCCCCCACACACACACTCTAGATGTAGCTTTCTAACCCCAACTTGTGTGATCAGTTATAGTTTCTCTTTATAGTTATAGTCTTTCCTTGGTGTTTTTGGCTTCCCTGTTCGTTCTGCAGCAACGCTCTTACCAAAGCTAAATCTCCCTGCAGCACCCAAAAATCCTGTGGGGTTTGCTCATCTAGTGGGTTACGACCAGAACAATTGTAATGTGAAAGTGAGGATAGGAACGTGTGGTGCCTGTGGCATAGGAGGGCATTGGAAGTGCTGCTCGACCCAATCTGTTGAGTCATATAAGGAGTCAGCTTGGGAGTGCTGGTCCTCTCAGAAGGGCTTTGTTAATGTGTGTGCATCTGATTCTGGGGCTGGAGGAACCCACTCTGGGGACCTAGGTCCTGCAGGAGAGCTCCACTGAGAGGGAACTTACAGAAGGGAGAAGTGTTCTCATACGGAGCTCTACAAGTGACACAAGCAGTACAGTGATAGAATTACAGAACCCCCTCCCTCAAGAGAGTAACCCTAATAAATGAGTATACCCCAAAGTAATGGGCAAATCTAGTAACAAAGCCCCCTGGGGAAATTGAGGCAGGGATGCAGTCATGGTTCTGCACCAGGCCACCAAGGGGTGCTCCACCGGTGAGAGCCTACCATAACTCAGACACGCCCCAGAAAAAATGTCCATGTTGAAAACCCCGGCCATGCCTGAGGTCCATCCAGTCCGCCTCTTCTCCAAACCAGGCCAGAGCCGTGGAAGCTCCCTAAAAGTGTGTGTGTGTGGGGGGGACCACTGGTGCCTGAACTGTGACCCTGCCCCATGTGCTGCCCCTTCCCCAGAGGCACTGCCTCTGTGCTGCCTCTTCTCCCTCCCCAGACCCTGCCCCCCACTCACTCCTCTCGGCTGTCCATCAATTGTCCTTACAGCCAGTAAAAAGTGGGAGGGTTTTCACTTCTTAAAGTGATGGGACTCTGGTTGTCCCGTCCGGTTCTGGTGCCCCTGAACCAGGCCCCTCCCCCACACTCTGGCCAGCCCCACTCACCCTATGGAGAGGTGATGTGTATCTTCACTATTTATTATCTGGATCAAATGTTTTAATTTGCTTTACCCTCAGCCTCCCCCCTACCTGTCTCCCCAATCCCAGCTCATGTGCGAGGGGACAGGGAGAGGGCTCAGACTCCTGAAGCGGGGCTGGGGCCTCCAGCTCCCAGCACACACACAAAGCTAGGGAGAGGGGGGGTCTGACCTTTCCTCACCCCCTGATCCTGGTGCGCACACCCACAGGAGGAGATAATGTGAGGCTGCCCCTTTCCTCCCCTAGTCCTCCTGCCACTCAACCCATGTCAAATTACCAGTGTCCCTCAGCTGAGGTTCCAACCCCACTCCCCTTCCCATAATCCCCCCTGCCAAATCCCCCAATACCCCTCCCCTCCCAGCAGTCATTTGCTGCAGCTTCTGGCAAACTCTCTTGTTAAAACCATTCTAAATTTTGCTCCCAAAAAGGAGGAGTGGAGAGGCCATGCACACTCTGGCCGTCACCCTCAAGCCAGTGAGATGCTTATGTTGGGAAGGCTGTATCTCGGGAACCCCCTGGTTAAGTGGCCCCACATTTGGATCAGTGACTGAACCCAGCGCCCCCATGAGGCACACCCAGTGCCAAGGCAATCTGAGTAACCAGGCAAATTTTAGAGACCTTGGAACAGTCCAGCTTTAAACAGAACACTGGTCTTGTCTCTAGCAGAGCTGGTGCTCCCCTGTGACAAACAGAAGAGAGTCAGTTACCTTGCAGCTCCCCAGCTACATCCTCCCTCCACCCCCAGGGCAGCTGCGAGAGAGGAAGGGAATTCTCACTGCATGGCAAAAGGCGGTGGTTACCCTAACTCTGGCTCTGACATGGGTACGCTGTGTAGGAAGGATGGGAGGTGAAATAAGGAAGGGGGTGGGGTGGTCAGTAGAACCAGTTGGAAAACAATTATTTTTCCTCTGGACATTTTGATATATTGTTTTTTTTTCTTTGAAAGTTCCCACCAAAGCGTTGCCATTTTTAAATGACAAAGCAAAATCAACTAATGGTGTGGTTGGACCCCAGGGGTTCTGCTGACTTTTGGCTTCTGCAGAAATTGGAAAACGTGGGCCAAGAAACATATTTCTGCTCAAAGATTCCAAGGCCAGAAGGGACCATTGTGATCATTGAGTCTGATTGTAGATAAATCTCTGCATTAAGCATCTTCACATGACTTTCATAGGACTTTGTATTATGCCTCTTCATATAACCTTGTATTGGGTCTATCCATGTGTGACCTGTTTTCATGCTACTTTGTATCCAGCCCTTTGATATGGGAACTTTGTATCAAATCCTTATATAGAAACTTTGTATTGAGCCTTCATATAATGTTATAGCCCCTAAGGATCATTAAGGTAGAAGAAAAATGTCTTTTTGCTAGGAGTAGAATAAGTTCTGCCCCCTTTTAATCAAGTGCCCTGTTGAATGAATGAGGTGTGAATGAGTAACGCATGGAAGGCAGCGCCTCCAGACAGCTACAACAGTTGGAGAGGGGATGGAAGCCAGACCCAAGAACAATAAAACTTGTCAAGTGGGCTCATTAAAGAAGATCAGATATATTGGAAAAAAAAGCACCTTTTTTTGAAAACACCCTCTTGGAAATTAAATGTGGCAGCATTAAGACAACACCACAGATGACCAACTGACACAGAATCTGATATCGATTTGCATGGGAGGGAAGCGGCTACAAATGTGAGGTGTCTTGCAGAGGACCCTGGGCCTCATCTTGTTAACGTCGGAGCATCAATCCGGATCGACAGAAGCCCGGATCCATCCCTCCTCCATCTAACTCACCTGGCCAATGAAGTTAAGGGGAGTAACTAGTTGGTAACAACAACAAGATGGAGTGTGCTTGTGTGTGAATGCATGAGTGTAATAATCTCATATGGATATGATACAGTGTTGATTGATACGTGTATTAACAACAAATGTGGCACTTTGTCGTATCCCTCCTGAAAAGATCCTGTGCAGTACTTTAAGTACAACATGATCTCCTGTATTGCACAGGCAGAGACCTGCCCCCAGATAATTTCAAGAGCAGAGCTGCTAGCAAAAGGTCCAGTTTTGCTGTAAAAATCATCAGTGGTGGAGAATCCACCACGACCCTGGGTAAATAGTTCCAATATTTAATTACTGTTAAAAATGTGTGCAGACATGCCAACTCTCATGATAAATTGTAAGTAAAATTTCTAAATAAAATTAAGCCTCACTCAAGATCTTGTGATAGAACTTTCAAATCTCCGGATTGTTTAATACTGACGTAGTTCTCATGCAGCGTCTCGTGCAACTTCCCAGTGTGCTGCAGACACGCTGTGGTGCATGAGAGATGAGGACTCCTCGGAGGTTAGCTGAGCAAGAGGCACATGTGTGGTCAGCTTTCACATTGGACTCAGCAGGATTCTGACTGTGGGGCTCCCTGTTTGTGTCCCAGTAGCTGGGGGCGGGGCTGGGCAGGGCACGGTGATCAGGGGCATGCCATTCGTGTGCTGCAAGCTGGTGGGCCTGAGCTGCTGAAGTGCGGGTGAGTCCAGGGCTGGAGCCCTGGGCACGAGCCCTGGGCAGGGGGTGGGCGATGCTGTCTGGAGATGCCAGCCTGGCAGGGAGGCACAGGCAGCAGGGCTCACTCCTGCAGAGCCAGCAGGCCAGCCCCTGGGTCCCCCCTTCCTGTTGGCATGATGGTCAGGGGCGCAGGACCAGGGGAGCCCCTGGGCTCAGAAACTCCTCACTGCACAGCCTGGCCAGCAGCTGCTGCTCTCCTGCAGCTATGGGGTGCTGTGATCAAGAGGCAAGAAGTGAGGTGGGCCTGTGGTGTGAGGCCGCAGAAGGGACCTTGAGGCAATGAGGGGGAACCATGGGAAGACGGTGACCCAGCTGTTGGGAGAGGCTAGCACCTGTCCCCTCCCCTTCTCCCACCCAAAGCAGGATCGATCACAGAGACCCCTTGGGACTGTCACCTGATGTCCTGAGACTACCCCTGAGCCCATTTTCTCTGCCAGTTTGGGCCTCCAGAACCCTGTCGTGTTGAGCCAGATATGCTAATCTGCTGCAACGCAGACCTAGGGTCTGACCCACACCCCAAAAGACTTAACTAAAAATGGCTGAGGAAGTGCTCCTGTCTCTAGCACCCAGACACCCAGCTCTCAATGGGATCTAAACCCGCAAATTAATCCATTTTACTCTGTATAAAGCCCTTTAAAAAAATTCTGTATAAAGCTGTTTGCTCCCTCAGGTATTAATTACTTATTCTGGGTTAATTAATAAGCAAAAGTGATTTTATTAAGTATAAAAGGTAGGATTCAAGTGGTTCCAAGTAATAACAGACAGAACAAAGTAAGTTACCAAGCAAAATAAAACAAAACATGCAAGTCTAAGCCTGATACATTAGGAAACTGAATACAGGTAAATCTTACCCTCAGAGATGTTCCAAAAAGCTTCTTTCACAGACTAGACTCCTCTCTAGTCTAGGCCCAATCCTTTTCAGACCAACGATGTGGTTTATGGCCTGGGTCCAGCAATCACTCACATCCCCGTAGTTACAGTCCTTTGTTCCAGTTTCTTTCAGGCATCTCCTTGGGGTGGAGAGGCCATCTCTTGATCCAGTTGAAGACAAAATGGAGGGGCTTCCAGGGCCTTTTATAGTCTCTCTCTTGTGGGCGGAAACCCCTTTGTTCTTCTGTGCAAAATCACAGCAACAAGATGGAGTTTGTAGCCACCTGGGCAAGTCACATGTCCATGAATGATTCAGCTTTTTGCAGGCTGACACCATTGCAGGAGCTGGTCCAAGAGGCAACTATAGCAGGACCGCTTGGAAATAATGACCATAATACAATAGCATTCAACATCCCTGTGGTGGGAAGAACACCTCAACAGCCCAACACTGTGGCATTTAATTTCAAAAGGGGGAACTATACAAAAATGAGGGGGTTAGTTAAACAAAAGTTAAAAGGTACAGTGACTAAAGTGAAATCCCTGCAAGTTGCATGGGCCCTTTTTAAAGACACCATAATAGAGGCCCAACTTCAATGTATACCCCAAATTAAGAAACACAGTAAGAGAACTAAAAAAGAGCCACCGTGGCTTAACAACCATGTAAAAGAAGCAGTGAGAGATAAAAAAGACTTCCTTTAAAAAGTGGAAGTCAAATCCTAGTGAGGCAAATAGAGAGGAGCATAAACACTGCCAACTTAAGTGCAAGAGTGTAATAAGAAAAGCCAAAGAGGAGTTTGAAGAACGGCTAGCCATAAACTCCAAAGGTGGTAATAAAATGTTTTTTAAGTACATCAGAAGCTAAACAACCAGTGGGGCCCCTTGACGATCGAAATACAAAAGGAGCGCTTAAAGATGATAAAGTCATTGCGGAGAAACTAAATGGATTCTTTGCTTCAGTCTTCACGGATGAGGATGTTAGGGAGATTCCCAAACCTGAGCTGGCTTTTGTAGGTGACAAATCTGAGGAACTGTCACAGATTGACGTGTCACTAGAGGAGGTTTTGGAATGAATTGATAATTAATCAACATTAACAAGTCACCGGGACCAGATGGCATTCACCCAAGAGTTCTGAAAGAACTCAAAAGTGAAGTTGCGGAACTATTAACTAAGGTTTGTAACCTGTCCTTTAAATCGGCTTCGGTACCCAATGACTGGAAGATAGCTAATGTAACGCCAATATTTAAAAAGGGCTCTAGAGGTGATCCCGGCAATTACAGACTGGTAAGTCTAACGTCGGTACCGGGCAAATTAGTCGAAACAATAGTTAAGAATAAAATTGTCAGACACATAGAAAAACATAAACTGTTGAGCAATAGTCAACATGGTTTCTGTAAAGGGAAATCGTGTCTTACTAATCTATTAGAGTTCTTTGAAGGGGTCAACAAACATGTGGACAAGGGGGATCCGGTGGACATAGTGTACTTAGATTTCCAGAAAGCCTTTGACAAGGTCCCTCACCAAAGGCTCTTACGTAAATTAAGCTGTCATGGGATAAAAGGGAAGGTCCTTTCATGGATTGAGAACTGGTTAAAAGACAGGGAACAAAGGGTAGGAATTAATGTTAAATTCTCAGAATGGAGAGGGGTAACTAGTGGTGTTCCCCAAGGGTCAGTCCTAGGACCAATCCTATTCAATTTATTCATAAATGATCTGGAGAAAGGGGTAAACAGTGAGGTGGCAAAGTTTGCAGATGATACTAAACTACTCAAGATAGTTAAGACCAAAGCAGATTGTGAAGAACTTCAAAAAAATCTCTCAAAACTAAGTGATTGGGCAACAAAATGGCAAATGAAATTTAATGTGGATAAATATAAAGTAATGCACATTGGAAAAAATAACCCCAACTATACATACAATATGGGGGCTAATTTAGCTACAACAAGTCAGGAAAAAGATCTGGGAGTCATCATGGATAGTTCTCTGAAGATGTCCACACAGTGTGCAGAGGCGGTCAAAAAAGCAAACAGGATGTTAGGAATCATTAAAAAGGGGATAGAGAATAAGACTGAGAATATATTATTGCCCTTATATAAATCCATGGTACGCCCACATCTCGAATACTGCGTACAGATGTGGTCTCCTCACCTCAAAAAAGATATTCTAGCTCTAGAAAAGGTTCAGAAAAGGGCAACTAAAATGATTAGGGGTTTGGAGAGGGTCCCATACGAGGAAAGATTAAAGAGGCTAGGACTCTTCTGCTTGGAAAAGAGAAGACTAAGGGGGGACATGATAGAGGTATATAAAATCATGAGTGATGTTGAGAAAGTGGATAAGGAAAAGTTATTTACTTATTCCCATAATACAAGAACTAGGGGTCACCAAATGAAATTAATAGGCAGCAGGTTTAAAACAAATAAAAGGAAGTTCTTCTTCATGCAGCGCACAGTCAACTTGTGGAACTCCTTACCTGAGGATGTTGTGAAGGCTAGGACTATAACAATGTTTAAAAGGGAACTGGATAAATTCATGGGGGCTAAGTCCATAAATGGCTATTAGCTAGGATGGGTAAGAATGGTGTCCCTAGCCTCTGTTCGGCAGAGGATGGAGATGGGTGGCAGGAGAGAGATCACTTGATCATTGCCTGTTAGGTTCACTCCCTCTGGGGCACCTGGCATTGGCCACTGTCGGTAGACAGGCACTAGGCTAGATGGACCTTTGGTCTGACCCGGTACGGCTGTTCTTATGTTCTTATGTTATGTTCTTATGTTAGTTTGAACGTTCCCAGGATGTGGATTGGCATCTCCCAAAGTCCACTATCAGTTAACTGTTTCTTGATTGGGGACTTACTCAGAATAGTCCTTTCTCAAGAAGTTGACCAAATGCTTCACTGAGGCTACTTAGAATCAAACACACAAGTACATAGCTAATATTCATAACTTCAAATACAAAAATGATACACACATACAGACAGCATCATCATAACCACCAAATTACAACATTTCCATAGACACCTTACCTGACCTCCTTTGTACAAGACCTGGTGCAACTATAGGACCTTGGTTGCAACAATGATCTATACAGTCACAGTTCATGTAAAAAACGTCACAGAGGGGATGGATGAGAAGGCAGTGGGGGAAGGAGGATGGGTAGGGAGACAGCAGGGGACGGGGGCACCAAAATAATGCTACTGATGTATCTGTATCAATGGGATCTGCTTTGCTCCAATAACTGATTCAGTCCAGTATGTTCTGGGCCACGGAGGAGCCAGACTTATGTCTCTCTATTTTTCAGCCTCAACAGTCCAGCCATATTCACTTGTTGGGGATGCTGGGCCTTTTGCTGTTCTCTCAGGTGCTAGGGAAATCAGGCAAGCGGCACTGGACTCAATGAGCATAGGACTGGAAGGTCTCTGTCACTGGAGGTTTTTTAGAGCAGGTTAGACAAACATCTGTCAGGGATGGTCTAGATAATACTTAATCCTTCCATGAGTGCAGGGGACTGGACTAGATGACCTCTGGAGGTCCCTTCCAGTCCTGCACGTCTATGATTCTAGAAGATCCCTGAGATCAAAGGAAGTCCATGGATGGTATTTCTAGGGTTGTTGTGATGGGTTATGCCCCTTAGGAAGCCACCTGATGGGCTGAGATACCACTGAGTCTACCTGTTCTGCCCGCATGGGCCCCCTTTAACCTGTCTTGCTGAGCCAGGATAGTAAAGCCTCCTCTAACACACACACACAGGCAGGGCCACACTCAGCTGCAGATCAGCTCTGGGAAGACTCAGCTTAAGGGACTTGCTTCAGCACTCAGGTATCCACCTCCCTTGGAATGCAGACCCAAAGGTATATTATGAAATTCACCTCCTCCCTCAATTTGGAGGAAGGTATGCACAACTTCTCGCTCCCCTTCTCCCATTAGAAATTACAGAAACTGGGTTATATTATAAACAAAACAAATTTTATTAACTACAAAAGGCAGATTTTAAGTGGTAAAAGGGGTAGCAAACAAAACAAAGCAGATTACCAAGCAAATGAAACCAATCACTCAAACTAAGCTAGTTTCAATAAAAAAAATAGTTAGAAATAGTATTTCTCATCCTGAATATTGTTGCAGGCAGAAAGGCTGCTGCACTGGGACCTCTTGAGACCTCAGGTATTATTACTCACAAGCTAGAGGCCCTTCCATCTTGAGCTCAATCCTTCTCCTCCCCCCACCCCCAGTTCAGTTCTTGCTTCCATGTCTTTTTCCATGTCTCTTAGGGTGGGGAGGTGGAGGAAACCTTAATGATGTCACTCCCCTGCCTTATATAGCTCTTCTGTAAAGTGGAAACCCTTTGTCTTCTAGTGGAAAAACCACTGGCATTCCAAAGGGGAGGAGGGGTATCCAGCACCAGGTGACTCAGACCCATGTCTCTGCAGGGCTGTGGCAGCCATTGCTCGTAGGCTGTCTCCAGGATCCACAGGAAGTCTAAGCTCTTTCACAGTCCATTGTTTCTGCTAATGGCCCATTAGCCCTGTCTGGCTTTTCCATTGTTGTACCTGAAGGGCTGGTTGGGGGTGACACCCAAAGTAACACATTTGAAATACACGTACATATTAATATTCCTAATTTCAGATACAGAAATGATACAGGCATACAAACTGGATAATCACATTCAGTAACTCATAACCTTTCCAATTATATCTTACATGATCCATCTTGCATAAAGTACATCTCAGTTATGTCATATTCATATCATAAGCATATTTTCATAAGGAACATGGAATGTAATGTCACAATTGTAATTCCCAAACTCCCATTGACTTTAATGAGGCTGGGGTTTCACCCAAGAAGCATGATACTGAACTAGCTTCAGAAATTATTGGGAAGCTGGGAGAGGCAGGAGAGGGTGGGAGCATAGGCACCAACTCCATGTGTGCTCTGGGGCTGGAGCACCCATGGAAAAAAATAGTGGGTGCCCAGCACCCACCAGCCACCTCCCATCAGCTGTTCAGTGGGCCCCACTCATCAGCTCCTCCCCATTCCCTTCCCCCCCAGTGCCTCCTACCAATCAGCTGTTACATGGCGAGTGGGTGGCACTGGGGGTGGGGGGAATGGGGAGGAGCAGGGGCAGGTAAGGCAGAGTAAGGGCAGGGCATGCTTGGAGGAGGGGGTGGAATGGGGGCAGGAAGAGACAGGGTGAGGGTCGGGCCTTGGGGGGAAGAGGTGGAGCATCAGGGCAGAGCAGGGGTGGAGCACTCCTGGGGAAAGCTGAAAGTCAGTGCCTGTAGGTGGGAGAGATTTGTACATGACACAGTTCATGGGGGTCATTCTAAATAATAACGAGGGACT
Organism: Mauremys mutica; assembly: GCF_020497125.1. Classification (NCBI taxonomy): domain Eukaryota; kingdom Metazoa; phylum Chordata; order Testudines; family Geoemydidae; genus Mauremys; species Mauremys mutica. The sequence continues at coordinate 19,599,667 of NC_059088.1, read as the reverse complement.
ATGGGCCAGTGTCCCTAGTTGGTGGGGGGGAGGGGAGCACTGTGGTGGGAGCCAGGAAAGAGGGCAGACACAGATGCACTCTCCATCCCTTTCAATCCCTGCCAGTAGGGTCTGACTCTGCAAGCAGCCAGGATGGCCATGTCCAATGGTAATGAGAAAGCTGCCTTCAGCTGGCTCCAAAATGCCAAGAGTCAGGCTCCAACTGATCTCTGTGACATGTCAATTCCATAGCCTGGATCCTTCACCAAGACCTGGTCCCTGCAATAGGCCCCCCACGTCAACAGAATAAAGTTCAGACCAGTCACATACGTAATTGGTGCTGTCAAAAGGCCCATTTCAAAGCTGAAAACAATTATGAGCCGAAAGGCAGCAGTGCTCAATAAATAGTTCATGGGGGGTCTGTATTTGGGGGAAAAACAGATGATGTTGTCTTATCATAGGGTGGGGATAACATTCTCTTCATTCCACTAGTGTCTCTGGAGGATGTTAAACAGAAGTTACTAGAGACCTAGCCCTGAAAAAGAGCTCTGTGGAGCTTGAAAGCATGTCTCTTTCACCAACAGAAATTGGTCCAGTTAAAGATATTACCTTACCCACCTTGTCTCACTACTAAAGTTAGACATTTTTTAAATTAGCCAGTCCAGACAACTTGGATCCAAGAGTTTTTAAAGCGCTGGTTGAGGAGATTGCTGGACCGTTAATGTTGATTTTCAGTAATCTGATGTTATTGACATGAACTGTGACTGTACAGATCATTGTTGCAACCAAGGTCCTATAGTTGCACCAGGTCTTGTACAAAGGAGGTCAAGTGAGGTGTCTACAGAAAGGTTGTAATTTGGCGGTTATGATGATGCTGCCTGTATGTGTGTATCATTTTTGTATTTGAAGTTATGAACATTAGCTATGTACTTGTGTGTTTGATTCTAAGTAGCCTCAGTGAAGCATTTGGTCAACTTCTTGAGAAAGGACTATTCTGAGTAAGTGCCCAATCAAGAAACAGTTAACTGATAATGGACTTTGGGAGACACCAATCCACATCCTGGGAACGTTCAAACTAACATGTAAGCAATGGTGTCAGCCTGCAAAAAGCTGAATCATTCATGGACATGTGACTTGCCCAGGTGGCTACAAACTCCATCTTGTTGCTGTGATTTTGCACAGAAGAACAAAGGGGTTTCCGCCCACAAGAGAGAGACTATAAAAGGCCCTGGAAGCCCCTCCATTTTGTCTTCAACTGGATCAAGAGATGGCCTCTCCACCCCAAGGAGATGCCTGAAAGAAACTGGAACAAAGGACTGTAACTACGGGGATGTGAGTGATTGCTGGACCCAGGCCATAAACCACATTGTTGGTCTGAAAAGGATTGGGCCTAGACTAGAGAGGAGTCTAGTCTGTGAAAGAAGCTTTTTGGAACATCTCTGAGGGTGAGATTTACCTGTATTCAGTTTCCTAATGTATCAGGCTTAGACTTGCATGTTTTGTTTTATTTTGCTTGGTAACTTACTTTGTTCTGTCTGTTATTACTTGGAACCACTTGAATCCTACTTTTTATACTTAATAAAATCACTTTTGCTTATTAATTAACCCAGAGTAAGTAATTCATACCTGGGGGAGCAAACAGCTGTGCATATCTCTCTATTAGTGTTATCGAGGGTGGACAATTTATGAATTTACCCTGTATAAGCTTTATCCAGAGTAAAACGGAATCCTTTGGGGTTTAGGCTCCCAGAAAGACTGAATACTGGGTGTTGGGAAAGTCCCTGTTAACTGAGAAGCCCCTGGGCTAAGTGAATCTTAGTTTCTGTGAACTGCAGGGGGGTGTGGCCCAACCTCTTTGTCTGGGCTATAGCCGACTGGTGTGTCTCAGCTCAGCTAGATGGGAGTGGAGGGAAGCCTTTTCTGGCAGGGGAGTTTGTCCTCAGTGGTATCCCAGCACATCTAGTGACAGTCTTGAGGGAATTTCTGTGACCCAACCCATCACAAGTAACTCTTGGAACACTAGGGAAGTTCCAGAAGACTGGAAGAAAGTTCGTGCTGTGACATTATTTAAAACAGGTAAAGAGGGTGACATATAATTATAGGCCTGCCAGCTTGACATCAATCCCAGGTAAAATAATGGAACAGCTGAAACAGCATTCAGTTATTAAAGAATTAAAATAGAGTAGTATCAATGCTAATCAACATGGATTTATGGAAAATAGATTCTGTCAGACTCACTTGTTATCTTTTCTGATGAGATGAAAGGTTTGGTTGATAACAGCACTAGGGTTAATGTCCTGTGCTGTACTTCGATTGTTGTAAGGTGCTTGGGTTGGCACTGCATGACATTTTGATTAAGAAAACTGAATGATACAAAATCAGCACGGTGAACATTAAACGGATTAAAAACTGTCTGATAGGTCTCAAACGGTAACCGTAAATGGGGAATGATCAAGTGGATGCGTTTCCATTGGGGTCCTGCAGGGGTCAGTTCTTGGCCCTACACTAGCTAACATTTTTGTCAATGATCTGGTAGACAACGTAAAATCATCACTGATAAAGTCTGCAGATGACAAAGATTGGAAGAGCAGTAAATAGTGTCATATCACTGATATGGAGTGACCTGGATTGCTTGGTAAACTGGAGGTAACTGTACAGTGTGCGATTATTATGGCCAAATGTAAAATTCTACATTTAGAAACAAAGAATTTAAGCCATGTTTACAGGATGACGGATTCTATCCTGGGAAACTCTTCAAAGGATTGGGGGGTTGTGATGGAATGCACCCCTGTGTTCATTTCACACCATACACGCTATTGTAATAATCTTTGCACAAGATATGCCTCGTGAGGTATCATTTGAAAACTCTTAATTTGCTGGTCAGTATTGTCTTGATAAAATATGTGTGGCAACATTGCGTGTACAGTTATAAGATTTCCCTGTATGATGTTATTAACACATGTTCCAAATCCCACAGGCCTGGCTAAACGGTGTTGGCTAACAGGACTATCCCAGACAAAGGAATGTGTGCTTGTCTTAATTTGCATTTAAGCAGTAAACAGAGTCATCAAGCAGGCAGGGAAAACAAAGGAAGCTCAAACAGATGGGAAAAAGCCAGTAGGGAACATCCTTCCACATCAACTCTTTGTCTGCCAGTACTCAGCTGGAAATGTTTTTCAAGAGGGGGACTGACACTATGAAAAGTGTTTTGCAGGGAGTCAGATGAGATGATCACAGTGGTCCCTTTGGACTTTATAATCTACGAATAAAGGTCCCTGTTGGTCACCCAGAGAGAGACAGTCACTGGGACAGCCAAGTCCAGGCCTAGCAGAGGCTTTGTAGGGGAGGATCAGGTCTTTTATTTGGACTTTAGGCTAGTCAGGTGACCAGAGTAGCATGCTCGTGCGATGTTGCTCTGTTCAGTCTGCTGTGCTTAGTGCAAGAGCTGTGGTGTATTCCTCCAACTACAGCTCCCCTGAGCAGCTTTACAGATCAAATGACAGTCAGTCCAAGCTGCAGCAGAACAAATCACCAGCTGGTGAGCTTTTCAGGGCAGGCAGGCTCATTATTGGATTTGAAGAAGCTCAGCTCTGAGGAAAGCACCCTGAGAAATGGTTTTCTTTGCTCCCATGACCCTGCCAATGCTCGTTGAGCTGAATTCTGTAAGAATTAGTCAGTTGGAACCTTATTTAATTGCACAGAATCCCTGCCTGAAAACGATGGGGTACACGAAGCCCTATTTATTGTGTCACAGCTGGAGAATTCAAGGCTGTGTTTCTAGGTAATGAGTACTATAGTCCTGCGGGCCTCCGGGCTACGCCAGATGAGCAGCTGATTTGTCCCAGTCTGAAAAATGAGGTCGAAACTCCAGGGTGCTCTCTTTCTCTATGCCTCTTTCAAGCAGTTATTTGTAGATCCTGGTTATGACCCTGTGCTGGCAGGGCCTGGGAGCTTTCCCTTAGGGTCTATCTACACTGCAGCTGGGAGGTAAGACTGCAGCATGTCCAGGTGTACCCGAGCTAGCTTTGATCGAGTCAGGTTGTTAAAAGTAGTAATGTAGCCACTGTAGAATATCCAGCATCAAGATCTGGCCACTCAGATACTATCCCCCCATTACCCCACAATCTAGGGCACCCCGCCTACACCCTATTGAGGGCTCAAGGCATGACCCAGTCAATTTAGGCACTTCCACCCTTTCCCTACAGAGAGCTTGGGGTGTAAGGCACCCATCCTTTCTCATGAGACCTGGTCAGTTAAGTACCTGCCCCTACCCATGGGGCTCGGGGCTGTACAGGTCTGCGTGACCTTTTCCTAGTGAAAGAACCATAGACAGCTGTGTTCTAAACATCTATTTATTAGCAACGCACACAGAATACATATACCAAGCAAATCTCTTATGCTCACCGCTCCCAAGGTACAGACAAATTTCACCTGATGGCCAGTCCGGAGCCACTAGTCTGAGGGTTCCTGGCAATGCCTCTGCACATCATGGCCATGCAGAGGGGTTGGAGTTCCCCAGCAGCTTAATGTTGAACTATAGTCCAGAAATGGTTCCCAAAGAGCATTGCTTTCCATTTACATTCTCTAGGTAAAACTAGCTCCCCCCCTTTCACTTCACTAAACCCACCACCCCTAAATAACAAACATTGTAACCAATTACACCCTGGCACCTCTGTGTCCTCCTTCCTGCCCAAGTTTTTTACATTTTATCTTTCATGCCCAAATTGTAACTTAGTTGTGTCCTTTTCTGTTTGTGCAGCTGGTGAGCATAAAACACTGGTCAGAGCTTATTTTACCATTTGTTGAGTCTCTTTCTGTATCCTTCCTAATTTCCCAGTGCCTGGTTGTCCAGTTTATAACCTCGGTGGTTATAAGTCTCGTTAGGACATTCCTGAGGTGGGGGTGCTTTATCAGCAGTAGAACTTTTTTTTTTCTCTCAATTTTAGCATTTCATCCATGGCTGATTTAATGGAGGGCGGGGGAGGGGTTGATCAGGTCTCAGGTCAACATTCCATGACCCAAGGTATGTACTTGGGTGGCTACCCTGTCCTGCTAGGGCTATACTACTATTTTTAGCAAGCTACTCAATCAAAGGTAGCTTGAGTATGCCTCCCTGTGCTGTCCCTATTGCAGTGTAGACATACCCATAGTCTTTTTTTATATTCTGTACAATTAGTCTGTGGAACTCATTGCTACAAGATATTACTGAGGCCAGGTGCTTAGCAGGATTCAGAGAAAGATCAAATATCGATATGGACAACAGGAATATCTGGATTTAATACTAGCCATGATTAAAGAAAGAACAAAAAAGTTTAGAAGAACTATAAACCCTCCTGCTTCAAGGCACACACCAGCCTCTAACTAATGCGGGTCAGGAAGCAACTTATCCAGTAGGCAGGTCATGTCATACTTTCCCACTTCATGTTTCTATGAAACATCTGGCACTGGCTACAATTAGAGGCAGACGAGACAGACCCCTAATCTTACAGTTTCTATGCTCCTTGTCTGCAAATATTTCTTTTAAATACAAACATAATTTTGCCAGGAGCTACTTTAGCTCTTTTGGTAGCAGGAATGGGGAAGGTGTGGGGGGAGAGAAGATTTGTGTGGAGTGCAAAGTATAATAATTTGACTTCTGTGTGACTTTCAACATACCTATATAAATTACTGACCACTGTTGTTATTTCACTTATTGTAGGGCCTATTTTAAATGGCAGGGGGCATTGTATGAGAGGAAGGATACAGTGGGAAACAAGGAGTCAGCATACCTGGGTCTGTACTGAGCTCTGTCCTTCAATTGGATAAGTCACCTTCGCATCTGTGCAATGGAGATATTGTTGATCTGCCTCGTGGGAGGGTTGTGAGAATTCAGTAACGTTTATGAAGCTGTGATGGCAGAGGAGGTGCCAGTTCATGCTAAGGCCCCTAGGTCTCAACTGAACACTGAGGGCTTGTCTACACTGGCAATTTACAGCGCTGCAACTTTCTTGCTCAGGAGTGTGGAAAAAACACCTTCCTGAGTGCAGCAAGTTTCTGTGCTGTAAATCGCCAGTGTAAACCATGCACCAGCGCTGGGATCCTCTCGTGGAAGTGTTTTTTTTTTCTCCCAGAGCTCTGCCGCAACCACACAAGCCACTTTAAAGTGCTGCCACAGCAGTGCTTTAGCATTGCCGGTGTAATAGCTAGAGCCAGTCTGGCTCACCTGTGTGCTGGAACGGTTAAAATAGGTATTAGAGTTATAAAAACATGCTTAGCATTTAGCCTTTATGGAATACTTGTAAATTGCTGCATGCATTAATCTCACTTTATAATACCTGTAGGCCATGTAATAAAGTAAAATTTAAGTGTTTGCTCCATAACTGTAAATCACCTGAGAGGAGAGCAGCATTACCAAGTGCGAAATACTTGTTTTCAACATGAAGTGTTATCTCTTGCCCAACAAAAGAAGGCCCATCAACACTAGGGAAACCACTGCTGAACATAACCACTGCTGAAGACAAAAGGCTTTGTGCATTGCTTCTCCTCTCCCACCCCCATGAAGAAGAGATGTGAATTCAGCTGTCAGGAGGAATTCAGTTGCACAGCTCTAATGCTTGAGTTCACACTTGATACATGGTTGGTGAAATCTAAGGTCTTGTCTACACTGCCACTTTACTGCTCTGAAACTTTCTCATTCAGGGGTGTGGAAACCCCCCGAGCGATGAAAGATTCAGTGCTGTAAAGTGGCAGTGTAGACAATGCACTAGCGCTGGTAGCTACTCCCCTTGTGGGGGTGGTTTTTGTTTTTTTGTTTTTTTTACAGCTTTCTCCCAGTGTTGGTGCCGCAACTACACAGCCAAGTTGAAGTGTTGCTGCGGCAGCGCTTTAACATTGGCAGTGAAGACATGCCCTACGTATAGAACTCACAGCCAATTTGGGGTTTGTGTCCTGCTTCTCAACTGTTAGCCCTGAAGATCGTACTCATGCTCTTGAGCCACTGGAGCACAGCTTGAAAGGAGCATTTTGAGATCTGCAGAGCAGATCAAGATGAGCCAAAGTTACTTAGTCAATTCTTCTTCTTCTATGCCCATAGTTGGTGCTTAGATGGTAAAAGCCCAATAGAAATATCTTTGCTCTCAAAACTAAAAAACTTATTTTGAAACTTTCATAATCTAATTTAATAAAACCTTTCTGTGGAGCCTCCCTCTGGGGCTCGAGCCAGGAGTGTCTGCCAAGTTTGTTACATTAATGTTAAGCATTTAGAGGGCACATTATATCCTCAGAGCACCTGACTATGACATTTCTGCTTCCATTGAAAATAAGCGGTGGGGCTGTAGAACCACCTTCACTGCCGCCAGCCCGCGTGGGATATAGGGCAATAGCGCTACCGCCCCTATCGGGCTGGGGACCGGAGAGCCAGAGCCAGGGGCTGGAGCATGTGCCTACTGATGTTAACAAGAGCAGGATCAAACCCGGTGACTTGCCCGGGGTCACAGAGCGAGTCCCTAACAGAACCCAGGCATCCTGGCTCCCAGCCCCCCACAGCCCAGCTCCAGGGAGATGCACAGCAGTCAACGAAGTGCGCATGCGCGTGGCGGGGTCCCAGCGCTGGGAGGGAATCCCGGCTATGAGGGGCGAGGCGGCCGCTGGGAGAGGAGGCTCCGCCTTTCCCCGCGCCGGGAGCGGAAGTAGGGCCGGCGGACGTATTTTGTACGTCTGAGGTCACTTCCGGACCTCGGAGCGTTTCAAGATGGCGGCTTCTTTGTTGAGGTGATGTCTGGGAGCGGGGGGGAGGGGTAGGCTGGAGATCTGGCGAGTGTGGGGCGCTCGGGTAGCGGGCGGGCCCGGGGGGAGGAAGGGGACGCCCGGCGGGGGAGCGAGTAACGGGGCGGGCTCTGGGGAGCCCGGCGGAGGGGGGGGGAGCACGGAGAGGAAGGGGAGGCCCGGCGGAGGGGGGGGAGCATGGAGAGGAAGGGGAGGCCCGGCGGGACGGGCCGGGGAGAGGAAGGGGAGGCCCGGCGGGGGGCGGGTAGCGGGATGGCCCGGCGGGGTAGGAGGTGGCGGCCGTGCCGTGGAGAGCCCCCGTGGCGGGCGGGCCGGTGACGGCCTGTGCTGTGGCTGCGCTTTTGGACAGGGTGGAAGCGTTGGAGGGCTCGGGGCAGCGCTGGGACCCTGCCCCTGGCTTCTCCCGGTCACCTGCAGCGGTGCTGCTCCTGCCTCCGGGGGCCGCCAGGGGCGCGCAGTTAGGCCAAAGCAACAGCCTCGGTGACCTGCAGTGAAGCCTGACTGGCTCCCGCTGCCGGGGCGAGCCCGTGACAGGCTTTTCTAACTAGCTTTCTGTCTGCATCTCTCAAAACTGCCAAATGCACTCCTAATTTTTTTATCCATGGTACATATATGACCCCAGTTACTGTAACATCTGAGCACTTCACAATCTTTAATGTGTTTATCCTCACAATCTAGGCATGGCTCAATATCTAAATAAATACTTTGCCTCAGTCTTTAATAAGGCTAATGAGGAGCTTAGGGATAATGGTAGGATGACAAATGGGAATGAGGACATGGAGGTAGATATTACCACATCCGAGGTAGAAGCCAAACTCGAACAGCTTAATGGGACAAAATCTGAGGGCCCAGATAATCTTCATCCAAGAATATTAAAGGAACTGGCACATGAAATTGCAAGCCCATTAGCAAGAATTATTAATGAATCAGTAAACTCAGGGGTTGTACCGTGCGACTGGAGAATTGCTAACATAGTTCCTATTTTTAAGAAAAAAAATAATCCGAGTAACTATAGGCCTGTTAGTTTGACATCTGTAGTATGTAAGGTCTTGGAAAAAATTTTGAAGGAGAAAGTAGTTAAGGACATTGAGGTCAATGGTAATTGGGACAAAATACAACATGGTTTTACAAAAGGTAGATCGTGCCAAACCAACCTGATCTCCTTCTTTGAGAAGGTAACAGATTTTCTAGACAAAGGAAACGCAGTGGATCTAATTTACCTCGATTTCAGTAAGGCATTTGACACGATTCCACATGGGGAATTATTAGTGAAATTGGAAAAGATGGGGATCAATATGAAAATTGAAAGGTGGATAAGGAACTGGTTAAAGGGGAGACTACAATGGGTCGTACTGAAAGGTGAACTGTCAGGCTGGAAGGAGGTTACTAGTGGAGTTCCTCAGGGATCAGTTTTGGGGCCAATCTTATTTAACCTTTTTATTACTGACCTTGGCACAAAAAAGCGGGAATGTGCTAATAAAGTTTGCAGATGATACAAAACTGGGAGGTATTGCTAACAGAGAAGGACCGGGATATCTTACAGGAAGATCTGGATGACCTTGTAAACTGGAGTAATAGTAATAGGATGAAATTTAATAGTGAAAAGTGCAAGGTCATACGTTTAGGGATTAATAACAAGAATTTTAGTTATAAATTGGGGACACATCAGTTGGAAGTAACAGAGGAGGAGAAGGACCTCGGAGTATTGGTTGATCACAGGATGACTATGAGCTGCCAATGTGATATGGCCGTTAAAAAAGCTAATGCGGTTTTAGGATGCATCAGGCGAGGTATTTCCAGCTAAGATAAGGAGGTGTTAGTACCATTATATAAGGCACTGTTGAGACCTCATCTGGAATACTGTGTGCAGTTCTGGTCTCCCATGTTTAAGAAGGATGAATTCAAACTGGAGCAGGTTCAGAGATGGGCTACTAGGATGATCTGAGGAATGGAAAACCTGTCTTATGAAAGGAGACTCAAAGAACTTGGCTTGTTTAGCCTAACCAAAAGAAGGTTGAGGGGGGGATATGATGGCTTTTTATAAATATATCAGAGGGATTAATATTAGGGAGAGAGAGGAATTATTTAAGCTTAGTACCAATGTGGACACAAGAACAAATGGATATAAACTGGACACTAGAAAGTTTAGACTTGAAATTAGACGAAGGTTTCTAACCATTAGAGGAGTGAAGTTCTGGAACAGCCTTCCAAGGGGAGTAGTGGGGGCAAAAGACATATCTGGCTTTAAGGCTAAGCTTGATAAGTTTATGGAGGGGATGGTATGATGGGATAGCCTAATTTTGGCAATTAAAGATAAATTGCCAAATTATCAGCAGGTAAGTATGCCCAGTGGTCTGGGATGGGATGTTAGCTGGGATGGGATCTGAGTTACTACAGAGAATTCTTTCCTGGGTGCTGGCTGGTGAGTCTTGCCCACATGCTCAGGGTTTAACTGATCGCCATATTTGGGGTTGGGAAGGAATTTTCCTCCAGGGCAGATTGGCAGAGGCCCTGGGGTTTTTTCGCCTTCCTCTGCAGCACGGGTCACTTGCTGGAGGATTCTCCGCAGCTTGAGGTCTTCAAACCACAATTTGAGGACTTCAATAACTCAGACATAGGTTAGGGGTTTGTTATAGAAGTGGATGGGTGAGATTGTATGGCCTGCATTGTGCAGGAGGTCAGACTAGATGATCATAATGGTCCCTTCTGACCTTAAAGGCTATGAGTCTGTGTGAGGCAGGATAGGGCTATTATCCCCTTTATTCAGGTGGGACGCGAGGCACAGAGACTGTGTGACTTGCCCAAGGTCATACAAGGAGTCTGTGGCAGAGCAGGGAATCCTGAATCCCTGCTTGCTTCCTAGCCTCTGGATCCTCCTTCCTCCCCTCATTGCAGAAATGCCAGATTTGTTTAGCTGTGTTCCTTGTTCAGTTTGCCTCCAGCTTCCAGAAAATTCTTCCACTGACAGAAGTTGGAGAGAGATGAGGGGAGGAATCTGGCCGCGTTGGAAGCCCTCATCCTAAACGTGTTTTGTCATAGTAATTACCATAACTCCATAATGAAAGTCACTGCAGAGAACTGCATTGTGAACCGGCAACCGTAAACTAGATTAACCCAGACAGTGCTTATCTTAATAGGGGGCGGTGAATTGATCTTGGGAGACAGGAGGTTCTGAATTGCTAATGCTGGCTCTGCCAGCTAACTCGCAGTGTGACCGTGGTCAAGTCATTGAACGACTGTGTTCTTTCCCTTCTTTGTTGTTTTGAATTGCAGTAGAGCCTAGGGGCCCCAGGCGTGGACCATGGCCCTGTTGTGCTAGGAGCTGTACAAACAATAAAAAGAAGGTCCCTGCACTAAAGACTAAGTAAATTGTAAAACAAGGCTGATCCTCAGAGTGTGGAGCTGTCAGCCGTGTCATTTTGTGTACGCTGTCATTTTTTTTTGAAAATCTCTTGTCTTCTGCCATCTGTGTAGATGGTGTCCAGGAGTCAGAGCTTCGATTTATGTAAATGTTTATAGCTTAGTTGAGGTCAATGGAGCTATGACGCCCTGTTGAGGGTCTGGTCCTCAGGTGTTTTTACCGCTGTGCCCTCCAGATCTGTTGGGGGATGGTTAAAAATACCAGCACTGTGTTTACAGACTGGTGTTAATGAAACAGTGGGAGATTTCCTGAGATGCTGGAGCAGATGCAGTCTGCATGCATCTGAGGGTTAATTAATGTTTGTCAGTGCGCTGTAGATGAAAGTGCGGAGTGTTATACACTTAATTCTAATCATGTCACCAGGAAATGAAGTGCTGTCTTTTGTGCCTTGTCCTTGACAGTAACTTGGGGGAGAGAGCGGATGCTGTAGATTCCAACCCACATCTGCAAACTCTTGAGCTGTGGCTGGATTGGAGGCCTGGCTCTGCCCCTCTTGCTGGAGAAATGCCCTTGAATGTCAGAGTCACAATTACTGCAATTGATCTGTAGAGAATGGCTCCCACTGCTTTGGGGACCATAAAAACCTTATTTATCTCCCACCTCCAGTGTTGATGTGCCTGAAATACTGTGTGCATTGGGCCATGACATTGACTTGCCTTCTCGCTAACACTCAGAGAATAACGAATGGCAAGGGTGAAACAATATAATGAAAAAGAGCTTTAAAGAGGAAAGCTGGTGATCTCTTTATTTCAGAGGCTCGAAGAGCTGTAGACTGAACCAGCTCTTTTCATAGTGCTTGGCAGGCATGCTTTCTGGGACATTTACCACCCAGTCCTGATAATTGCTTCTCCTGAGAGTGAAGAATGGCCTGCATTAGCCTCGCTGTTAGTGCAGAGTACTGTTTATGCCTGTCTTATTAGCAAGGTATTACAGCTCAGTATGGTAATTACAGGGTATCATGAAGAGAGAACTCTTGGGCAGAGTCTGGAGAGTCTAACTAACAACTAGGCTCAGCGTTACAAGTGGTGTTAAAAATAATTCCTCATCCCCCAGGCTCACTCTTAAAACATCAGGCATTACACTGTGGTCTCCTCTGCTCCTGGTTATAAAAATGCCCCTGTTTTGTGTGCATTTACCCCTTTCAGTGTCTAGCTGACATTCACATAGCTTTTTCCGTCTTCTTTTTTTTGCAGACATGTGGGTCAGCGTTGCCTGTGGACTCGGCTCGGCCCCAGCCTTTCTGTGCGACAGTGAGTTTTTGAGTCTTTATTGAGAGTAAAGGGATTAATTCCTTTCTCCCTAAGGGATCCCTTCTAAGACTTCACTGCCTGTGCATGTTCTACCTGCTTATTAATTCTAACCATTCAGATATCTGGCAGGTGCCATGTGTTGGCAGGGTATTTACTATGTCATTACATGATAAATGTGACTAGTTAAATAACCTGCAGGTGTTTATTTTATCCCAGGATACAATTATTACCTCACAAAAGAAACTCCTGGCTGGAGGCTGGGGTGTGTGTTAGTCCTGGGCCTGGCTGTTATTGAAGGTGTCAATGATGAATATGTACAAACGCAGTTGGATTAGAATAGTGTAACCGGAATAAAAGCAGGCTCACTTTGAGATAGCCTCTTATGAGGTCAGCATTGATCGGGATTTGCATGCCGTACAGGTGCATCAGCGACTATGTTGCATCCATGCGCTTTGCCCGTCACTGCTGTCATTCTGTGTAAGCTGCAGTGCAGTGTACACAGTAACTTTATACCTTACAAAGGTATGAACAACAGAAATCCTCCCAGCTCCCGTGCTCCATGCAAGCTGCACAGCTGGGCTCAGTGGGGGGTGGGGGAAGCTGTTGCTTTTTGTTTTTTTTGGCTAAATCGAGCTGTAAGAGTAATTGCTGAGTTATCTCAGGAACATGAAATTACAAGGTCTTTCTTTGGTACAATGTGCAATTACCGTGGCAGTAAAGAGCAGGTTGCATGGTATCAGCCTTATATAACATGTTATCAGACAGCTAATAGTCCGACTCAGCTGTGGATGGTGCTTTTCAGGTTGGGAGAACTAGGGAAATCAGTATGGAACTGAGCACAGCACTGTCTCACCATCCTAAGTTTTATTATGAAATGCTGAGAGCTGCCCCTGACTGTGTCAAATCCTGTTTTTCAAGAGCTCCATGCTGCATTACTGCAGTTGAGACCAGCAGAGGTGCTTGAGGTGGCAGCTTTTGTTAGGGGCTCTAGTTTGGAACTCTCCCTCCACCCACAAGTCCACCAAGGCCCAGTTTTGTTACCCTACCAAACACGTTGTGAAGCCTATCTTTCTCCTTGTGGTTAAGGTTGTTGAGGAGGGTGGGTTGACGTCGGCAGTCCTTGTTAAAGTTGTAATTTTGAAGTTGTGGGCTTGGTGCCCAGACCACTGGATGGCACCTATAGATGGACTTAATAATTTTAATAAATAAATACTCCTCGATGAGCTGGGAATGGAGGAGATGAATTCATGTCAGAAGCCTGCTTCCCTGGCATCTCCATTCTTACTCATGGCCTCACTGCATCTTCCTTGGGCTTCATGCAGACCTGATGTCGTGTTTATTCTGCCCTTTAGTTCTTTTTCTAGGTGCTGTTTTGCAGGGCAGCTATGAGCTGGCCCCATTTTCAGAACTGTGCCCATGGTTCAGGTAGTTTTCCTGTTTCAGGATAAAACTGCAAGGAGCAAAAAGCTGCTCAGTGGGAGGGGCATTGTGTGTGGTCGGTTTGACTTGTGCTGATGTGGAGATGGATGAGCTGTCTCCCATGGGATGTACAGTTCTGCAAGGTGAAACGCCTCTCTGGTGTTGCCCTGTGGACCTGGAACAGCCCTGCTCAGACAGTGATGTTCTGCGGGCACAGGGTAAATCTGAGTCACTTAATTTTGTTGCTCTTCCTTCTACTCCTCTGACTTCCTACCTCTCCTTTGTTCCAGCGTGGTCCCCATGGGAACAACGGCGAAGGAGGAGATGGCTCAATTTTGGGATAAAAACACCCAGTCGAACCGTCCTATGTCCCCTCATATCACCGTCTACAAGTAAGAACTCCAGAGGCATCTGCATCTCTGTGGGGTTACATCCCAGAGTCTGGCAAAGGACTTAACCCTCTGCATCCTCCCCTTCATGTGGAAAGAACTCTGTATGTTCCCTTTAGTCGTCAGGGAGCACCTGCTTTGTGGTTAAAGCAGAGGAGTGGGAGACCTGGCTTGTATTTCTAGCTCTGTCATAGACATTCTGAGACCCTGAGCGACAGAGTGTTACTTTCCCACCTGTGACAATTTCTTCATCTCTGCAATGGCAATAATTAAACTGACCCATCTCAAGGGGTTGTGAGCCCTAGTTAATGTCTTCAGAGCCCTCTAACGTCCTTGATGGAAGGTGCTAGACTGGGTCAAAGGATTATTTCCCCCAAAAACCTGAGTCCAAAGGGTGTTAGGGTGACCTGAGGCACAGGAAGGGGATCATGTTAGGCCACCAGAGCACACCTCCTCAGTGTCTCTGCATTGGGCTGTTCCCATGATCTGATTCTCTTGTGGTAAATTTCCTGTTGTGTTGGGATTTTTCTCATTTCTGTGTATATGTCTGGGAGCCTGAATCCTGTCCTTCCCCTCTGAATCGGCAGCAGCCTTGCACTCTCCCCCCATCCTCCCTCCCTTTAAGCCCTCCCAGCAAACATGGGCTTTCTCCCTCCCAGGATTCCTGCCAGTGGGGTTTGTCATTCTTGAGCCACCCCTGCAAATTCCCCATCCATTTTCCTTCTGGCTAGATTCCTTGAATAATTCTGAGTGCAGAAATACACAGCCAGCAGCACAGAGCGGTCTGGGAATAGATTGGTCATGCCTCTGCCCCCCTTCTCAACAAGTTTATGTGAGTTCCCAGTTTGTCTGGAAGGCTTCCAGCCTGTCCTTCACCCTCACATTACCTCAGGCTCCTCCTTAGACTATCTCACCTCTAACATGCTTCAGACACCCCAGATGTGCTATTTGCATATCACCCACACTCCATGAGTGGCTCATCTTTCTGACAAGGTCTGTTGTTTTGCAGGTGGTCTCTGCCCATGATGATGTCCATCGGCCACCGTGGCACTGGTGTTGCAATGAGTGCAGGTGTGTGAGTCTCTGCCTCAGGTACCTTCGGGAGTAGACGGGCCTTGGTCAGCATCAGTATAGAGAGCTTCCATTTGCAGTCACTAATCCTGAGACAACTTGACTTTCATTCTGTTGATTACCTCGTCTCCCCTTGTCCTCAAGGCAAGGAGTTGGAGTGTCTCTGCTGTAGTTGCTACAGCTGGGATCTGTAATGGGCTATACTGACTGCACAAATAAATACCCATTGCTCCTAATCTCATTCTTTTCCTTCTGCAAGCTGTGTCTTGCCACATACACTGGTAGAGCCCTGCGTGGATACACAATTTATATCCATAGAGACAAAGTGGATATCTGTGGAGCTGCAGGGCTCTAGTGACAATGAGCGAGACCAGCAGGGCCATGGCCAGAGACTGGGCCAGGAACCGCAGTGGCGAAAGCAGCAGCATGTTGGGCCACTGCTCCCAGGAGCCAGTACCCAGACCGGGCAGCTCCTCTGGTGTGGCTGTACCGCCCCCAACCCTGATCATTGGGGTGGGCACCAGGCTCACTGGCTGCTGTCCCTGGTCCCTAGTGTCTGCATGCTTCTGTCCCGTCCACACAGCAGTGTGTGTCTCCTGTCTGGGAGCATGCGAGCTGCTTGCACACACTAGTGGGACGAGGGATAGCTGCTGGTGAGCAGTGGGCAGGGCTGGGGTGGTACAGTCTCATCCTCAGAGCTGTCCAGGCTGGGTTCCGGCTCCTGCAAGTGGTGGCCCGACATGCTGCTGCTTTCACCGCTGCGGTTCAGGGCCTGGTCACTGGCCCTGCAGCTCCTCGGATATCCACTTTATATCCGCAGATATAAATTGTGTATCCGTGCAGGGCTCTGTGCACTAGTGTCCATACTCCTGTACCTTGTCAGACCCGGTGCCCTGCACGTGTGCCATATGTAAGTGGTACCCTTCCTGGGAAAGTCAAGGAGGCAGCATTTTCTATTGGTTAGAGCCTGGGAGTCAGAAAACCTGCATTCTGGTCTGAAATCTGCCACTCCCTTGCTTGAAATCACACAGCAAGTCACTTACCCTCCCAGGGCCTCATTTTTGTTTGGTGGAGACTGGCTCTCACATGGGGTGCCGTAGTATAAATGCAAAGTGGGGTTCGCTTTTGCTTTGCCGTGGCTTCCCGTTAAAGGGCTGCTGCCCCAAGCAAGAACCCCAGTGTAGGGAAGCCACTCATCAGGTATGAATCGAAAGAGCAAGTTCAGATTGAAATGGGTTTTCTAAGCTTTCTGCAGGTATTTATTATTTGTATTACTGTAGTGCCTAGGAACCTTAGTCATGGATCAAGATCTCATTGGTGTAGGTCTCATACAGACACAGCTGCTGCCTTCCCAATTAGGGCCCCCTACAGAGACACTGATAGTGCACACTGGGTGGGGGAGTAGGTGGCACCAGGATTGGGGCCGCTAAACCATGTCCAAACAGATAATTTGATCTTGTACCATTTAACCAAAACACTAATGTTGAAACTGTAACAGTCTTTCTGACCCTCATTCTCCTAAGGCCCTTCCCTCTTCTCTGGCTGTGTAAAGAATCTGGCTCTTTAAAGTGTTTGTGCTACTGCTCAGCCTGCTGGGAAGAGGTGGAGCTGTGTTTGTAGGGGGAGGGCTGCGAGGGGGTGTCTGAGCAGAAGGAGCTTCACTCTTAGTGTTCTTCCTCCCGGGACCCGAGAGCCAGGCAGCAATACAGGTGGGAACAGGCGCTGAGGCCAAGGCCTATGTTTTCCAAACTGGACCTTCCCTTTAGGTGCCTGATTTCCAACACCTGGAAAGCCGTGAAGATCTGCAACCACAGTTGAAGTCAATGGGAGCTGTGGGTGCTCAGCACCTCTGAGGATTTGGCCCCAGGGTTTGGAAGTTGGGTGCCCAAAGGGAGAGGCCACTTGAAAATGTAGCCATAGGCACTCTTGTACATGTGGGCCCAAGTGACAAGAGCCAGTGCAGAGCTATGGCTGGAGCTCTGCTCTCCTGCGCTCCAGCCGCACAGGGTTTATCTACACAGCCCATGGCAGTGAGTCTCAGAGCTCAGATCGACAGACTCAGGCTTGTGGGGCTTGGGCTACCTTGCTAAAAAGAGCTCTGTAGATTCTGCAGCTCAGACTCTGAAGCCTAGGGAGGGGGGTGGGTTTTAGAGCCTGTGTTGAAAGGTTTTTTTACTGTGATAGCCCAAGTCTATTGACCTGGACTCTGAGACTTGCTGTTGCTCTCTGTGTAGACATACTCTAGCAGTGCTGACTTGCAGGGTATTTTCAGAGCAGGAACACATCTTCTGCATAAGAAGCAGGATACATAATGGCCATACTGGGTCAGACCAAAGGTCCATCTAGCCCAGTATCCTGTCTTCCCCACACTGGCCAATGCCAGGTTCCCCCGAGAGAATGAACAGAACAGGTGATCATCAAGTGATCCACCCCCTGTCGCCTATTCCCAGCTTCTGGAAAACAGAGGCTAGGGACACCCTCCTTGCCCATCCTCCAGGAACTTACCTAGTTCTTTTTTGAACCCTGTTACAACTGTGGATTGTAGGGAAACCCATGGCTAAGAGGTTTGCATGAGCCCCCCAGTTGTGACTCCGTACCACATTTAACTCAGGTCTTTGTGTTGTGCTGCTGTTGGAGCAAAATGATCGGGAAGGAAAGGGAGAGAGTGAGGGGCTGCTAAGAATAACTTCACCAGCCCTCCCTCTCCATCAACTCCTAAAGCTGGACCTGGAATGTGGGGAATGTCTTTGGGGAGAGGTGACCCCCCCCCCCCACTTGCTTTCCACAAGGTGGGTAGAATCTGAAATGAAATGCACAGCAAAGCTTGTGTCTCAGGACCAGAAAACTTCTGTTTCTGCCAGTGGGGGAATTTAACTAAAGATTGGATAAAAATGGCGCTAGAAACCATGGTGCTGTTTCCAGATGGACTCATTAGACAGAGTTGCTTGTTTGAAGGGGGTCTAGTGTAGGTTGGGCCTTAAGGCTTGAACTGACCATGTGCTCCCTGCCTCCCTCTTGGCTTTCACTCAGTTAAACCCCAGAATTGCTAATCTGTGCAGCTAGGCATTATTGTCACAAAGTAGAAAAGCTGAAGGTCCAGCCAGGTGCCAAATGTCAGCAGCATTTGAATTCTGTTACAGAAATGAACTACAATGAGCACAGCAGTGTTTTAACCCAACGTGGGTGCTTGCTGCAGATCACTCTGTTACATCAGCGCAATTTATCTCCTTGCTGGATCTTAGGAGCCCAGCAGGTTTATTCCCTAATGTCCTTTGAGTTAGCCCATGTGCCCTTCTCTGTAATACCATACTAGGAGGAGTGACACCCACTGTGCCAGGCAGAGAGGTGGTTTGTCAACATGGTCCAAGCCTTGTGGTCCTGTTGGTCATTCTCCCCAGCCCAAAGCTACTCATTCCCCAGAAGGCTGGGAAATGCCTGCCCTTCTGTGCAGGGGGCTTGGCCAGCAGCTAGTGTGCTATCGGACCTGCTAGTTCAGGGGTAGGCAACCTATGGCATGCTGATTTTCAGTGGCACTCTCACTGCCCGGGTCCTGGCCACCAGTCTGGCGGGCTCTGTGTTTTAATTTAATTTTAAATGAAGCTTCTTTAACATTTAAAAAACCTTATTTACTTCACATACAACAATAGTTTAGTTCTATATTACAGACTTATAGAAAGAGATCTTCTAAAAATGTTAAAATGTATTACTGGCACGCAAAACCTTAAAATAGAGTGAATAAATGAAGACTCGGCACATCACTTTTGAGGGGTCATTAACCTTTGTGCTAGTTGTTGTTCAAGCTCACAAAGTTGCCATTGCCTGTAAAAGAGGATTTATTACTCACTTACAAAACAAGCCCTTTGTTGACCTCTGCCATGGGAACAGCAAGAGGCCTCCTCCCCAGGCCTTTAGAATCCAAAGGGTAACCCCACACTGGCTGCACTGTCTCACCAGACAGCTGTGCAGCCAACAAAATGGAACAGACCGGGGAGCTCTGCTTTCACTGGCCAGGCCAGCAATTACATGAGCACTTGATTCCTGCACTTTCTCAAGGCAAACACAGAGGCCATTGAAACCACAAGTGGCTGAGCTGGGAAGCAGCTAGTTGGCTTGGAGGCGCTGGCACCGCTGCGGATAGAGCTGCTTAAGCCCGTGTACCAGAGGAGAGCAGTCGGGCTCCACTGACCGGAGGGTTAATCACAGCTTGGCTAGCTCGTCTCTCTTTGATCACTCCCATTCTTTTAGCAGCACCATCTGTAAAAAGCCTCTTGGCCTAGAAATGACAGAGAGGCTGCCACCACTTCTCCAGCTAGCATGCTCACTTATGTCAAGCCGTGTCTTTGTGTGCCAGCCTCTTCACTGATGTCTGCACGTGCCATTGGGCTGCGGGGCTTGGCTCCTGCTAAACTGTTTGGTTAGTGATTGGCGAGTAGATATTTTTTTCCCTACTATTCTGGACTCTAGGGGACTTTCTGGTGGAGCTTCTCTCTTACATTTCAGACATTGAGGGGATCCTCTGAAACTTGCATTCCCAGGTAGTTTGGCTTATGCACTGAGGCCTTGATTCTGCAAAGGCTTGAGTGTGTGTCACTGTACTCTCAGGAATAGTCACTGGGGCTACTCACATGACTCTAGATACTCCCATACTTCAGTGTTGGCTGGACTGGGGCCAACAGTAAGGTACTTAATAGCCTTGTTGACTTCAGGGGGTAACACTGTGGTAACAAAGTGACCTCACACCTTATATTCTGTTGCTATTTGTTTATTTAGCCAAGCTGAGACTGTGACTGGAATTGTTCTTAAAGGCATAAGTGTGTCAGAACAAAAAGTGACCTCTCCTGCACTAATCACCTAAAAGTAACTCTCCTTCCATCTCCTCACTATGACGTGCAGAATTGAAGGCCGCTCCCTGTGGGAGCTGTGCTGTACTGATGCAGAGGAACCAGGAGAATGGGAGAAGAAGTTGGCTCATTTTGTTTGCATTGGCTTTTCAGGCCCCGGGAGTAGGAGCCCCTGGCTCCCAGCTGGGGAGTGCTGATTATCTTGCAGGGCTCTCTCTTTCCTGCTGAATAAGCTGCTGGCTAACATTGGCAGCTGGTTTGACTTGTGGGTTCTTTCTTTTCCAGGAGTCTCTCTCTTTGGCCTGGCTGCCTTGATTCTCCCAGAACAGTTCCCCTATTACCTGGCATTTGTGAAATCGCTGAGCCTGGGGCCTGCTCTGATCTACTCTGCTAAGTTTGCTTTGGCTTTCCCCCTCACCTACCACACCTGGAACGGAATCCGACACCTTGTGAGTAGCCTTGATGGAGCTGCATGTATGTGTCTGTCTAAGGTGCAGGGAGTTGGGTGGGCATCTGGGGTAATACTTTCAGAAGTGCCTAAGTCTCATTTTCCAACGTGACTTGTCACTTTGGCACTTCTGAAAGTGTAACCTCTTGTTTAATATCCCCAGCTTGTAACATCATTGTCCTGTGACAGTGTGAGACCTTCCAAAATGACTGGTTTTCAGTGTTAATATCAGCTCACAATAGCCATGTTATGTTATACATTAATATTATATTACATCTGTCTCTGATCTACTATAGTCCCTTTATAGAAACCAGCCCTTAATATTTGCCCTGGGCTGAAACTTGGGAGACAGTATCTCAGCGTAGGAGAACTTTGCGGATTTAAAAAGACTATTGGCTCCCCAATGTGGGAACAAGATGTGCTGCTTTTGCTGCAGATAACGATGTCTTGTGTTTCTGTAACTTCAAATACATTTAGTTTTACAAAATCAAAATGGCAGAGGCAGCTGGCTGTGTGTGACCTGATCCCTTCTGCTTTAGGGGGAGTGTGGCTCAGGGGTGCTGCCCTTCAAACATGGATTTGTGCTGCACACGTTGGGTGCCCGTTGTGTTTTCGTCTTGGTGGCATAAGTATTGCTTCTCTAATAAAGTATTGATCCCCAGAGTTTGTATCTTGCTTCTGGTATTACCAGATGCTTATGATGAAAGAAACCCATCATGCACCTGGTAGAGCTGTCCCTGTAGGGATCAGTGGCACCCTGAGGAGTGAGGTGAGGGGGCTTTGTAAATCCCTCAGCTGGGGAGACTCGTTGACCCTGGTATGGCTGGCACTGCTGCAAACATTGTTCATTTTGCAGCCCACCAAGAATTCCAGATCAGATCTGCGAACATGAGGCCTGGCCCAGGGCTCCAGCGTTGATCTAGCTGGCTGAGCCCTGTTTGCTCACGGAGTTGCTGTCAAGCAAATAGAAAAAGTCTTAACAGTCCTCTCATTAGGGCCTTGTGAGTCAAATGCGGGTTGAAAGACTGTAACTGCGTATTTACATTAAAAAGGCAATGCAACTGCCTCCAAATCTATGTTAAAATAACCAGCAGTGCTGACAGCTGGCCAGGTGGAGGGCTACATTGCAGAAATGTGGGGCAGGGAACGGTTAATGCTTACATTGTTAGGTGTTTCATTTCCTTGAATAAACTGCAGTGCTGTGGTGGTGGTGGTGGTGGTGATGTGCGTGTGCATGTGCGCCGGTCGCTCCACTACTGGAGAGCTGGTCACTATTGTGCCTAGGCCTAAATTCAGTTAGGTGTCCAAAATCAGACCTATTATCACAGCACTAGCCATGTAAACCAAAGGCACTGCCAGCTTAGGCTGAAATTCCCAGCTCTCTCCACCCTTAACTTAGATGTTTAGTGCACTGGGACATATTCTGATCACCTGATAGCACCTGTATGTGACATGGAGCAGTCCTACATTGGCCAGGGCTAGCAGCAGACTGAATGACCAACTAGGTCCATGTCTGACACCATGGTGATTGACTCAGACCCCATATACAGAGGCATAGTCAGCGAGAAATTCAGACAGTGAGGAAAATGACTCCTGAATGCTGCGTTCCCTGTCTTTGAGGGGACGGGGATGACTGCATGGATGGCCGGGTTAGGTGCAGAGCTGCTTTCTGGTAAGATTCCCTACTGGAGAAGGGGAGGTACCTCCTGTGACTGATTTTGGCTCTCCTGTGGAGCTCCTTGGTGTAATACTGAGTGAGATCAGTAAGTTTCCATGTACAGAGGGAGAGCTGAGGCACAGAGCGGCCATTACATCCAGTGTTATCTGGAGTGTTGACTAACTATCGGTGCCCACTCTGAGACATCTGGGACCTGGTGTCTCCATTAGATTTTTGTTTAGAGCTGAGGTTGCCTCACACCTTTGAAAACCAGGACATTGTCTCAGGTTGCTCACCCAGCACCAGTGGATGCTTAGAAAGTTTAGGCCTAAGTAACTGGCACAAAGTCATACAGGTAGTCAGTGGCAGAACTGGGAACAGACAAGACTGTCTGCCTTGTCTGTTGCTGCCTGCCACCTCAGTGCATTATGGATGGCTAAGGCTAAGTTTTAGTCAGGGGTATTTTAAAGTCACAGACAGGTAGTAAACAAAAATTCACAGTCCGTGACCTGTCCATGACTTTTACTAAAAATACCAGTGACTAAAACTTGGATGGGGAGGGGGCTGCCCGGGGCCCCAGCAGGTGCTGGGGGAGTGCAGGCGGTAGTGCGTGGGCCAGGACACCTGCTGGTGGGGGGCGGGGCTCCCTACCTAGCTCTGCGCCCCCCCCAGCTCAGCTGCTAAGTGGAGGCATGGTCAGGCAGCCTGTGTGCTGCCTCTGCCACCCCTGCAGCTCCCATTGGCGACGGTTTCCAGCCAATGGGAACTGTAAAGCCAGTGCTCTGGGCGGAGGCTGTGTGCAGAGCTGCCTGGCCACATCTCCGCCTAGCAGCTGAGCAAGGGGGATATCGCTGCTTCCAGGGAGCTCCCCAGGTAAGCGCCGCCCAGAGCCTGTCCCGTGCCCCAACCCCCTGCCCTGTCCAACACCCAAACTCTTCCGCTGCTGCGGGAGGGCGGTGGCCCGAGACTGCCCCAGCAGGGGCTGGTGCGACTGGCGCAGGGGCTGCAGAAGTCATGAAGGTCACGGAAAGTCACGGAATCTGTGACCTCTATGACAAACTCCCAGCCTTACTGATAGCCAGTCAGAAACCAGATGGAACCAGCTTCGCTGGGACAGGGTTTGTCGTTTGTGTAATGAACGGGAGTCACTGTAGCTAACTCTACAGGGCATTATCAAAGATTGCTCATTTCTGTTGGGTCACCGAGGCCATTCCCAGGATGATCCCTGGCAGCAACATCTCTAGTGCGCTGTCCAATCTAGGTGTTGGGGCTCTCACTGCCCCTGCGCACAGCCAGCACCCCTCACCCTAGAGACTCCTACAGAACTTGTGATAGGTCCAAGTGTCCCTCCCTCACTTGGGCATTTCTCTGCACTCCCTCCCATTTGCAGTCAGGTCCTCAGAACACAGTACTCCAAGCGGGATCTCAACAGCTCCATAGCCAGAGGGGCTGTTCCCTTCTCTGGCTTGTTCTTTGCCTATTTTCTGTAATGCACTGATGGCCCTGGGCTCTGGAGGTCTGGCGTGCCTGGGGTTCAGTTGCAGACTGTGTGAGTGCCCCAGTGGGATGCCCTGAATCCTTGAGTGTGTCTCTGTCTCTGTTCTCTGTTTCTAGATGTGGGACATAGGAAAAGGATTTAAGATTCCCCAAGTCTACCAGTCTGGAGTCCTGGTCCTGGTCTTGACCCTGCTTTCCTCTGCTGGACTCGCAGCCATGTGAAGGCACCTCCCTCCTGAAGCCCTCCCTTCTCCTACAAGGATTTGATTCATCTGGTGATCTGATCCAGACAGAGCTCAGTATGTGTGTATGGAGGTAGGGCAGGAGGGACTAGAGACTCCTAGATAACTAAATTGTTGGGGAAAGATGGTGTTTTCCCTTCTTTGTAAAACATGTGACTGATCAGAGTTTGCTTATTACTAGCCCTGAGTGATGTGCTGTCTCCAGATATCCTAGCCCAGCGGTTTCCCAGAACACCCTTCCAGAATGCCACGGGCAGGAGTCCCAGGCCAGGATGTTCAAGACTCTAGGTAGCCACAAGCAGCTGGTAACTGACAGCTGATTAGCGGTTGATTCCGATCCACTTAGAGCATGCTCAGAGGAGCTGCCTTCCTTAATTCATTGCTGTTCTTTCAAACTAACTCTGGTTCACTTGCTTTCTGCTCTGCCCTGAAGCTTGAGACAATACTGGCACTGTGTGCCCCCTCACTGGGCCTGAGCGGGGTTGGGGGAGGAGACGCGAGTGCCTCTAGCCTAGCGTCTGTGTGTAGGCTCACGTAAAAGACAACTGTCCCCATTGATGCTGGTGCTGGTTCTAGGGCAAGCAGAGACTGAGCCGCCGACGCCAGCGCCCGTGATGCTAGTAAGGGGAATGAGGAATTTGATGCTGTCGGGTACAATGCCTAACTGCTGGAATCTGGCTTTCTGCTGCAGTCAGCATCCTGTGGGCTTTACAGTGGGGAGAGGGGCAGCCTGTAGCGAGCCCAGTGCTTGGGGGCTGGGTATGTTGAGTTCCAAGTGCTCTGTGCAGCAGCTCACAACTCTT
The DNA here is from genome assembly GCF_020497125.1 of Mauremys mutica. Lineage (NCBI taxonomy): Eukaryota > Metazoa > Chordata > Testudines > Geoemydidae > Mauremys > Mauremys mutica. Next base: position 19,574,886 of record NC_059088.1, on the reverse strand, counting down.
CCAGCCGATCAAGGATAAACACCCGTATGTTTTTGGAGTCTTCAATCAAATCTGTTCTTTTTTTTTTCCCTCTGAAAATCTGTTCTTTGAACCTTTTGGATGAGTGCCGATGCCACTGTCTCCCCCCACTGTGTACTGTCACTCCAGCCCGTGTGTTTGTAACAGACCCACCCTCCCCAGTAAAGCAGGCTTGCTCTTTCACACCGCACGCTGGCAGCTGAGTTCTTGGTACAGATTTTTCAAATGAGCTGCCATTTTGGCTTTTCGATAGACTCTAATGCAACATCCGAAATCTGAACAGAGACACATGGAGAATTTACCCTGAGTGGATGGAGAATGTCGTGTTCTTTTCAGAGAAGCAGTGCAGAGGTGTGTGGTATGACATGGGAGTCGGGGCCCTCTGATCACATGTAATGGAGCCCATAGTGACTGGCTACACCTTGGGTATGCAGTTGAGAAGCCTGACACTGTGGGCCTGCACCCCATGGTCATTTACACTGATGTGAAATGCTCCCGGCTCAGTGTGGTGGCATTTCAGACCCAGTCCGTGCTCGCTTTGTGCTAGTGCCCCAGGTGCAGGCTGCTGGAGAGTCCGCCCAGGGGGCTAGAGATTGCGGCTAAAACCCAATGTGCTCCAGTAGTTGCATTTACACTTGGAGACGTGGTTCTGCTCTAACAAGTGACTGTAAAAATGGCCTCTTCCTATTTAGGGGCTCTGCCTCCTCTATGGAGCAGTTGGAGCTGTTGACTCTACTGTCTGCAGGAGCGGTTTTCCTCCCCCTCTATTGATGCTGTGGAGCCAGCATGGACTGTCCTGAAACATGAATTCCGCTGGCTCCAGAGTGGCTCCAGGGCCAGCAATAGCAGCACAAGGTTTCTCCCACACAGTGCTTCAGCTCTGGGTGCTTTGGTGTCCAATGCCTAGTGAGGGTTTGGCCTCGGAGAGTAACAGTGACGTTATGACTCCCCTGACAGCACTAGGCCCTAGTGTGCACTACCTGCAGATGCATTTACCACTGGGTTGTCATGGGGTTAAGAAGCCTGTGGCTATAACCACTCGAGCCTGTGCTGGTGGCAGAGCAGTGTGGGCGGAGTGCCCTATAACTGTCAGTGAAGGTGCAGACCCAGAGAGGCAGTGGTGCATGGCCATCTCTCCCGGGAGGAGGCAGAGAGATGATTTCCCTTCCCTTCCAAAGTCATGGAGCCAGCAAACAGTGCTGCCTTTTGGTGGCTACCAGTTTTAGTCTTTCACTGGTAATTCCCCCACCCCAAGTGAGCCAGTGAGTAGTGACCAAACAGAAGCATGGACTGATCTGGAGGCCTCAGTGGTAAGGTCAGGGCCTGGTGCAAGTGGTGACCATGGACAGAGGAGTGTCTGCTTAAAGTGCCCTGAAAAGCATTTATGCAAGATGGGGTGTGGGCACCGTGTCTGTGCTGGATCAGAAGGCCTGGCAGGGGCTGAAAGGGTTTTTTGCTTTTAGAAATATTAGCAGCGTCCAGTCTGCTTGTCCTGGTTTTGCTGGGGGATGTCTGTCAGGGGGTCTCAGGATATCTATGAAGGGAGCACTAAAAGCCCTAGTTAAGAGGGAAGAGGTGGAGTTTTTGGCAAAGGCTTCCTTTATCCAAAGGGTTAGTCACTGACATTAGATTAATCAATTCCAAGGCCAGAAAGGACCACTGTGATAATCTTGTCTGACCCCTGGGATAACACAGGAGAGAAACGCCTCAAAATAAGTCGTAGAGCAGAGCTTTTAGAAAAATGTCCAAACTTGAACTAAAAATTGTCGCAAGGGAGAATACCTTGGTAAATTGTTCCAATGGTTAATTACTCTCATAGTAAAAAATTTACACTTTATTTTCAGTCTGAATCTTTCTAGCTTCAACTTCCATCCCCTAGATCGTGTTATATTTTTCTCTGATACACTGAAGAGCTCATTATTAAATATTTGTTCCCCATGTAGATACTTACAGACTTTGATCAAATCACCCCTTAACCATCTTTTTGTTAAACTAAGTAGATTGACCACCTTGAGTCTGTCACTGTAAGGCATGTTTTCTAATCCTTTAATCGTTCTCATGGCTTTCCAAACCCTCCCCAATTTATCAATATCCTCCTTGAATTCTGGACTTCAGAACTGGACACAGGATTCCAGCAGCGGTCGGTCGTATCAGTGCCCAGTACAGAGGTAAAATAACCCTACTTCTACTTGAGATTCCAGTTTATGTATCCAGAGATTGAGCTGATTATCCACCATGATCCTCCAGTCTTTTTCACAGTCAGTGCTTCCCAGGAAAAGAGCCCCCCGTTGTGCATGTATGACTGACATTCATTGTTCTTAGATGTATATGTTTACATTTAGCCATGTTAAAATGCATATTGTTTGCTTCCGCCCGGTTTACCAAGTATCCAGATTGCTGTGTCAGTGACCTGTCATCTTCATTACTTACAAAAATTGGGGGAGTGGTATCATCTGCAAACTTTATCAGTGATGATTTTATGTTTTCTTCAAGGTTATTGAAACAAATGTTAAATAGCATAGGGTGGAGAACCGGTCCCTGCGGGATCCCACTGGAAACATCTGCTTGATGATTCCCAGTTTAGAATTACAAATTGCAAAACACAAAACAGCAAAAGCAAACACAGGAGTGTAACAGTCTGAATAAACCCTTCCCCCCGCCAGGTGTTCAGCTTTCACTTCTGGCTTCTGTGATGATGTGATCCTCACTGTTTCTTCAATCACCACAGAGGTCTCTAAGCCCAGAGAAGACCCGAATCTCCAAATTCAAAAATCAAGCAGGGACAAATATCTTAAAAAAAACCTCCAGCCCTCCCCTCCCCATCAGAAAGTGTGTGTGTGTTGGGGGGGTTACACAGACTTAACCCCACCCCCTTTGTAGATCACTATTCTTCAGCCATCCACTGATGCATTACATGCTGCAGTTGCCAAAACGACTTTCAATTGGAGTTTGATTTCTAATCAGTTGTTATTTGACACATGCCAACTGTTAAGTTTGGACTTTGCCATGCCTAATTACCCTCTCACAAACGCTTCTGGCACCGAGTTGGCTTCAATACAGACAGGGAGATGGGAAGCCATGCTCTGAGTTCTGGGGAATCAGGGCAGCCCAGGACCTTGGTAACTCTGGGGGAGAAGCAGCAGAGGCAGGCACTGGTTTTACAGTTGCAGAAAGCGGGGCAGCCATGTTTCCATCATGCCCTTTCTGGTGTTTTGCCTACAATTTTTCTGTCCATTTGAAACCTTCCTTGTAAAATCTGAACCTAGGCTTGCATCTCATCTTAAGAGAGGGGGGTGGCTGTCACTGGCCAACTGGTTAAGTTCTTGGGGGTTATTCTGGGCTTGCTAGGAGGCACTGGGCATGGCTTCTATTTGATGGAAGGCTTGCCAGGGTGGGATTGGGAGGATCCAGTCCTGTGTGCCCTTGCCAGTTCCTCAGCTGCTGCTGATCCAACTTCTTCAGGCTGGGACCAGCAAAGGGAGGTGAGTCAGAGTGGGAGGGCAGGCTGAGCATGGAGGAGCCTAATGCTGGGCCCCGGTGGTGGCATTGTCTAGCTGGGAGTGTGTGCCATAGCCTAGCTGTAGGTGGTGGCCAATCAGGATCAGGTGCGCTGAGGGCCTTGGCCCGGTGATGTATGTTACAGCTGAGGTCTGTTGCCCTCCAGCGTGACTCTTCTTAAGTTATTTTTATTTTAATGCAAATTGATGCTAATAAAGGTGCTGCAGGGCCTGCTTCCCTTGGCCCACAGACCTTGCCCTGGAGAGCTCCACCCAGCCTCTGTCTCCATTCAAGCTGTGGCCTCTCCAGGGCTGCCGTTAGGAGGCTCAATGATGCCCATTAGGAATTGCAGAATGCCCCCTGCTCCCACAATCTGATAGTTGTTCTGTGCACTGCATCCCCTCTCTGGCTCACTCTGATCCTGGGCTGGGTTCAAACCAGCTGCTGAGAGGTGTTGGGTTCCCTAGCCCCTGCCCTCCCAACTGCTCATCACTGCATTATAGACAAGCACAGGGGACCTACAGTGCAGTGAAAGCATCCCCCAGGCTTCGCAAAGATGATTCTTCTGCCAGCGCTGAATGCGCTAGGCCTGGCTCCCCCTCCCCCATGCTGGGCAGAGAAGAGCCAGCCTGAAAACATGATGCTACAGATGGTGCGATACTGAGGCATTGCAGCCTGCATCCCCTTGGGACAGAGTCAGAACTGCACTGAGCCCCTCTGGGGACTGGCTTTGTGTTTGCTCCATGACTCTTGACTGCCCCCCATTGGATGTTGTTACTGGGGTGAGTGAAGCTCTTAGCTGTGCTAGAAGAAGAGCCAGCCCTGCAGGAAAGTGCTCAACATATCAAACTCGGTGAGTCCACGAGTGGCTGGGGGCTGCAAGGGCATCTCACCAGGACCCCCGGGGCTGCACCTAATCAGCCTGAAATGGAGACGAAAGCCGCCCCCCTGCAATTAGAACACAGACGTGACCCATGGGGAGCAAGAGGCCCAGCATACTGTGTTCTAGCATGATCTGATGCTGCAGCACCGAGCATGCTGTCAGGAGCCAGGGTGGGTGGGTGGGTGGCAATAGAGGGTGAGTGCTGGCTCAAGGCCCTTGGCATTAATGCTTGTGGGAGTGGAGGCTGGGTGCTGGCCCACGGTGCTAATGTTTGTGAGAGTGGACGGTGAGTGCCAGCCCATGGCCTGCCACTGATGCTAATGCTGGTAAATGAAAACTGATGGGAGATTGTTTTAGTTTTAGTTTTATTTTTGTGTTGATTACCATGAACACACACACTGGCCACATGGTATTGTCGAATCATCAGCATCACTTGGGCTCCTTCAGAACCAACCACCCTCTTGCCAACCTGGGCATCAGCCCTGGCTGGTTTTGTTCCCACGCTCAGGTTGAAAAGCAATTTGTACATATGGCTGAATGTCCCTGTGAGGCAGCGTCTTGGTTCGAGAGCCCCGACCTTGGGGCTCAACAGGCTGGGAAGTCGATTGTGTCACTGCTGGGTCAGTTGGGCTCACTCTTATCCGGGGGGAAGTTCCTACTCGCAAAGAAACTAGCTCACAAACAGGATTAAAAGTTGAGATTTACAACTAGATGGAGGGAAAGGAAACACCTCCAGCCTGGGGATAGAGGTGACTAGAACTGAAGAAAGTAAAGGGCCAGAAGGCTTGAAATGCTGAGCAAGATGTTTGTCCTTGGTCTCATTAGCGTTCGTGTCTCGGGCATAGAATTTGCTTTGACCTTCAGTTGAATGTTTGCTCAAATCTTTCTTCAGGGCAGGACTGGGGTCTTGCTGACCCTTCCATCTTGGGTGACATGCTCCCGTTCCCCTCTGCTGCCCTCCTTGACATCCTCTTCTGGGTCTCAGCTGCTTCGCTAGCCTTTGAACCGGGGCGGCCTGATGCCAAGGCCTCATGTGAGATGGCTCCCCTGGAATTGGCCTCCATTGACCCAGGACAACATGAAACCATGAGCTCAGGCGAGCTGACTCCTTTGGCTTTAGCCTCCACTGACCCAGGTCGACTTGGAGCTGGGACTTCGGCGGAGATGGCTCGCCTGGGATTAGCTTCCCTTGAAGGAGGGCGGTTGGAAGCTGGGATCTCTTTGATTCGAACATCCATGCAGCCGGGCTGGCGTGACAATGGGACCTCAGATGATACGCTTCCTCTGTGCCACACCTCCTTTGAGCCTGGCTTGCGCGAACCTGAGATCTGGGTAGCTCCTTTGATTCGAACATCCATGCAGCCAGGCTGGCGTGACAGTGGGACCTTGGGGGGGGTGGATCCTTTGTGATAAGCCTCCTCTTCAGGGGGCATTTTGGCTGAGGACCTGGGGCCCTGGGAGCCTCTGTTAGATGCCCGGCTGTTCTTACTGGAAAGCTCCTTTGTGGGCTGCGTGTGTGATTCAGGCTCTCGAGGCTGTTTAGGGAGGAAGAAGTGCAATGGTGGTTTGAACCCTGCTGCGGTGCTGCACAGAGGCCGTCAGTGCCATGGAGGAGCACAGCGAAGCCAGAGGTGGAGAGGAATGTGAAGGGCAGAGCTGGCACTATAGGCGAGCTCTTTACTGCCAGTTGGGCTCTGCACCTGGGCGGCTCCCATGCAGAGAGGGTTTGATGCAGTTCTTCCCCTGCCTGGGTCTCCGCATTCCTAGTAGGTCCATCCCCAGGCTGGATGTAACCCCTTCCCTTCTGCAGTGCTGCTGCAGCAGGCTGATTCCACTGACACCTGAGGATGAGCTGGTGCCGCTCAAGCACCACCCAGGGCCCATCTGCTCCCATAATTGACCCCAGTGGCATTGGAGACCTTCCTGTCAGTGCTGCAAAGTTAACCCTTTAGAAATGGGATGGCCAGTGTTCTGTGAGTTCAAGGGCTTCTGGCTACTGGGAAAATTTGTTAGGCCTGATCTGCCTACTTCTTACCAGGAGCCCCTCCTTCCTGCCCCGGGTAGTGTGCCCAACATGACCTACATCCACCATAGGTCTATGGATTCCCAGCCCATCTCTTGGGAGGGCAACGTGGGCAGAGGTCAAAGGTCCCTACCTGCTTGGGGCATGGGCTTCTCTGCAAGAGCGAGCTTGTCAGGTAAGAAAAGAGATGCCACTCAGCAGTACGAGGAGCAGCTGGGGCAGGGGCATTTCTGCATTCTGGGCAGCTCCCATTCAGTACCTGGAGAGTGGCAGTAGTGAGAGCTGTGGTTTGTGAGCTCCCCCTGCTGGCACAGCTGCAGCACTGCGTGGGCACATGCCCCAAGCTGCCATGGCAGAGTGCACAACCAATGCTATACTGAACCTAGCAGCCCCGTCACACCGGCTGATGCAGCCCTGCAACCCAGCAGATTAAAACCAGCACCTCCCCGAATACCAGGGGCTGTCAGTTTCCAGAGCTCATTACCATGTGAGATGAGAACGAACCCTCAGCATTAGCCTCTGCTATGCAGAGTACAGAGATTAGGGTTTTAGTTGAGAGTGGAGGTTGCTGATGGGGATGTGTGGCAGCCCATTGAGGTGCCTTTGCCATGCAGCTGAGTCAGCCCCTCCCCAGCATGGCACAGGCTGCCATGTTCAGGAGATTAAATACGCTCTGAAAGGATGGACAAGAGGCTAGGAGTGTGTGCTTGAAATCTGCCCTTGGGACACCTCCAGCTGGCTTCATAAACCCTGGCCTTGGTATTTTGGGGCACAGCTACTCTCTGCTCACTCGCCCGGCTCAGAGACCCAGACACCCTCATGTCAGTCAGGGCGGCACAGATTAGTGCCAACAGTTACATACACGTGCCATTTCCCAGGCCGGCCTCCCCCACTCTGCTCTGCAAGGGTTCAAGCCAAGCCTCAGCAAACAGATGCCGTCTGCTCCCTGTAGGAAGGTGCAGCCCCTGCACACAGGGCTCCCTACCTTGCCGGTGATCTGCGGGCGGAGGCCGTTGCAGGCGCTGGTCAGTGCAGTGGACTTGTGGATCCAGTCGGTGAGGCGTGAGGCTGCGGCAGCCGAGCGGGAGGTCAGGTTCAGTTTGGCTGGGGGAATCTTCAGTGGCATCTCCCAGGTTCCCATAAATGTGCCCCAGGGGGAAGCCTGCAGGGCAGGGGGGTGATGGCTTTGGTCTTGGGTGGCAGAGCCCTGAGAACTTCTCTCAGAGACAGAGCAGCCCTGTCTGCACTGACATCAAAGACTTGCTACAGCCATGTCTGAAGGGGGCTGAACCCTGCCAGCTAGCAGTGAGACCCCACTACCCAAAGCTTCCTGCCCCCAAGGGAAACCCAGCCAGCAACAACCAGGTTCACACACAATTGTAGCTTCCCTAGCTCTAGTTCTGAGGGGGGGCAGGAACAACCCAGGAATCCAGCTGCTGCTCCCGGCTCCTCCGCACCAGCTTCCTGGGCTGACTAAATGCTGGCCCTGGCTAGCTGCACCCTCTCTAAGGGAGGCACAGCCTGGGCTTTCACCTCACCAGGCAGAGCTAGTGTTACCAGGAGAAGGCTCTGCACAGGGAGTTGGGGGCCCTGGGAAAGATGGATGCTGTATAAAGCCAGCTGGTTTCCCAACTCATGGTTAGAAAATACCTTCCCCACACAGAACTCCCTCAGACCCAGGCCAGGAAGGGCAAAATGCAGCACCCTCTCTGGTGGGGGCTCATGGGCACATCCCCTCCTGTTCATGATCACACCCCTCCCTGGGCCAGCACCAGCACTGAGTGCTAATGGGCAGGGGCCTTCAGGGTTAACGTCTCAATGTGATTCAACAACGGGACGTGAGGAGTCACCATCTGATCACCCAGGGCCTATAACCTTCACAGTGCAGGTCTGATGTACCTGGCAGGGCTTAGATACCATGGTGATGGGCACCAGAGACAAGGCAGATAGTTACTTGCCCACTTACTGGGCTCCCAGCTCCAAACCCTGAAAACTGCTTAGCAAACAGGAGCCAAAGCAGCCCACTCACCTTTGAACGTGGCACTGTGGGGAGCAGGTGTCCTCGGTCATTGGCTATAAATTGGGTGTAGCCTTCCCGGGCAGAGGGGTGCTGAGGGCAGAAGGAAAACAACGGGTTAAACTGCTGACGTGGAGGTAGAACAGAAATGGACGGACACAGCCACTCTGGGGCTGGGCTATGAGGGAGAGCCTGGGAGGGCAGTGGGCGTCCATCAGCCTGGCTCTCAGCATTGGGGCCCTGGGCAAACAGGGCTTCCCAGCTGCGTGTGATCCAAACTTGTAAGTCCCCAAACTGGTCGCCTGGCCCACCCTGGTCACCTGGCCCACCCTGGTCACCTGGCCCACCCTGGTCTGATCCCAGCACAGAGGCAAGTGGGAGGCAGGGTCTGGCTCCAGATTACTCTGGCTCCATTGACACTATCTTATTGCCACACGGTCCAACTCATGTTAGAGGCTAACAGCTCCTGACTGGGAGCAGCCAGGAAGAACAGCAGAGGAGGCCGTTGGGCTCAGAGGTTCCTGGGTGCACACTGTGTTGTGAGACGGTGCAGCCACCTTTCCTGCACAGGTGAGGTACAGATGCAGCACAGTGAGGCCTGCAGAGAGCTCTGGGACACATCCCCATGAAAGGGGAGCGCAGGCAATGCAGGGTGAGGGCAGAGGCGTCCTACCTCCTTGTAGAGCTTGGGCAGGGTCCAGTTTTGCAAATTCTGTGCAATGAAGGCATCCTCATACTGCAAAAGAGAGAGGGGGCAGGCCATTAAACAGGCAGCAGAGCCAGAGAGCTCCAGCGCCCACTTAGGGTGACCAGATAGAAAGTGTGAAAAATCGGGATGGGGGTGGGGGGTAATAGGAGCCCATATAACCCCCCCCAAATATCAGGACTGTCCCTATAAAATCAGGACATCTGGTCACCCTACGCCCACTGCAGATACTCAGGGTATGCCTGTCAGAGATCTCTCCAGCCCATCCTGTTACACTGACACCCTTGTGCCCTTAACAGCAGGGGGCAGTGGTGAGGGGGGCTCACAAAACCCTATTCCTGCTTGGGATGCATGCAAGCTACCCCATGGCCCTGTGAAGCAACCCAGAAACAACAAGATCATGAGCTTCCAGCACGGCTCTGAGGCCAGGCAACCTGGCCTGGAGGAAGGAGCTCCAGCTGGGCGCGAGCCATGGGTTAGCTTGGAGCCAGGGACCCTAGATACACCTGCACTGCGACTTTGGACAAGTTCCCTCCCACTGGGCCTCAGTTTCCTCTGCTGTAAAGGGGGTGGGCATGATTCTGAATTCCTGGCCATGAGCCCCCCACAGCTGTGGTGGTGGGGCCCAGGCTGACATGCCATTGAAGAGGCAGCCTGAGGGAGCAAAAGCTGCAGGTGTTGGGTGGGAGGCAGTCTCAGGGGAGGAGATTGTTTCTCTTGGGGGGCGTGGGTGAAGGGATCTGTCTCATGAAGGTTTGGGGGAGAGGTTGGGCTGGGGGGTGTGTGTAGGTGGGGGACCCAAGGGAGTGTCAGGGGGACCTAGGGAGTTGGACTAGGGCAGTGTCAGGGGCAGGCATGGGGACAGGTTAGGGGCCCCAGGGTGGTGGTTTGGGAATCATAGAATATCAGGGTTGGAAGGGACCTCAGGAGGTATCTAGTCCAACCCCCTGCTCAAAGCAGGGCAAATCCCCAGTTTTTTTGTTTTTTGTTTTAAACCCCAGATCCCTAAATGGCCCCCTCAAGGATTGAACTCACAACCCTGGGTTTAGCAGGCCAATGCTCAAACCACTGAGCTATCCCCCCCAAGGAGAGGTAGGGCTGGGGGGCAGGACTGTGGGGAGTTCTCTGGGGGGCCCGTGGGAGGTGGGCAGTACCATGGGGGGTAGGGCCTGGGTTGGTGTGGCCCATGGAGGATGTAAGAGGGGTTGGGTGGGGTAGGACTGTGGTTGGTGGGATCCCGCGGGGGGTGGGGCCAGGGTCCGTGTGGGCCTGTGTGTTAATGGGGTAGGGCTGGGGATAGTGGGTCGGTGGGGCCTAGTGGGGGGGTAGGGCCGGGGTCGGTGGGGCCAGGGTAGGTGGGAATGGGACCCGTGGGGGGGGCAGGGGTCTGTGGGGACTGTGGTGGGGGGGGTAAGGCCAGGGTCGGTGGGACCCGTGGGGGGTCGGGGGGGGCCCGTGGGGGGGTAGGGCCGGGGTCAGCTGGGGGGGAGTAGGGCAGGGGTCGGTAGTGGCTGGCGGGGGGGTAGGGCCGGGTTCATTGGAGGTCAGCTGGGGGGACAGGGGTCGGTGGGGGCCAGCGGGGGGGGGGTAGGGCCGGGGTCCGTGTGGGCCTGCGGGGGAGTTGGTGGAGTCAGCTGTGGGGGGGGTAGGGCCGGGTTCTTTGGAGGTCAGTTGGGGGGGCAGGGGTCGGTGGGGGCCAGCGGGGGGGTGGGGCCGGGGTCGGTGGGGGACCGCGGTGGGGGGTAGGGCCGGGGTCATTGGGGGTCCCGGGGGGGGCGCCCGCCCCCCGGCCCTCACCTGCCCCGCTTTGTAGTTCGTTGCCATGCCGCCTCCGGCAGCTTTCCGCTCTGTTTACACCTGTCTCCTAGCAACCACGCGGGGCAGACACCAACCAATGGGGAAACAGCGCCCGGGTTCCATCCCCGAATCTCACAAAGTCTCGCGTAACTGTCGGAGAGCTGAGCCCTCCCTATGGCCCCGCGGCGTCCGCCCCCGCGAGACCCCGCCCCCTCGTCTGACTGGCTGACTCCGCGGGGGCGGGGCCGCTTCTCGCCAGGGAGCGTCGCGCGCGGGCAGGGCTGCGCTGGCCCGGCCCGGGCTCCGTGGGGGTGTGCAGGGAAGGGGGGGTCATTAAAGCCGCTGGTGAATAGCCGGGCTCTGTGCTCGGCTCTTTATTGCTACTGGCAGCGCCTGTCCCGCCCAGGCTGGGTGACCAGTGTCCCCTATTTGTCTTGTATAGGTGCCTATTACCCCCTCCCTACCCCTGCCCTATCTGGTCACTTTAAGCCTGGACAGCAAACAGCAGCTGGCCCAGGCCTGAGCCTGCTCCCCGCTGGGGCCCGTGGCAGGGAATTGCAGGCCCGCTGCTGCGCCCTGCAGCCGTCCCACTGCACCGGCTGGGTAAACAGCGACGGTCTGTCTGTTCCTCTGAAACATGAAATCGTGGCCCTGTAGGTGGGCAAAAGCACAGGCTCAGGCCAGTGAACCTGCTGGGGTGATCCACCCGTCTTCCCTTCCCGGCAGTCAGAAGTTTAGGGTTGCCTCGGGCATGGGGTTGCATCTCTGACCATCTTGGCTAACAGCCATTGATGGACCTGTCCTTTATCTCGTTCTTCACTGAACCCAGTTATACTTTTGGCCATCAACATCCCATGGCAATGAGTTCCACAGTTTAACTTGCCATTGTGTGGGAAAAGTACTTCCCCTTATTTGTATTAAACCTGATGCCTATTAATTTAAAAAAAAAACAACCTGCTGGGCTGCCACCAGAGGTGCACAGCACCTGCCCTGTGCTCATTGCACCTTGTGTCATGGCCAGCTGGCAGTACCCATCAGAGAAGGGCTGGAATCAAACCCTGCAACAGCTGCCCCCCAAGCCAAACAGCAGCAGGAGAGGGGCAAGGGGCAGGACATACATACAAGAGAGTCACTGCAGGAGAGCAGCATTTTCCGATGCAGAGCAAGACTGACACCCTGTGGCTAATTTGGGCTAACCACAGCTGCTGGATTTCTGCCTCCCCAGTCCCAGCTGTGCTGGAACTGCAGGGCATGTTCCAGAGGGGCAGGACTGGCTCCCAGGAGTTCTGATGTCTGAAGCTGAACTTCCTAGATTATCACTTGGCTCAGTGCAGCCCATGTCACTGCAGCTGTGTTATTACAGTTGCAGGTGTAACATTGACAGACATTGTTGGCAGGCAGGATTGAACCTGGGACCTCTGGAGCTTAGCGCATGAGCGAAAAGCTACCTGACCCCTCAGGGATACCACTATTTATCTCTCTCCATTCTGAAAACTGATAATTTATTCCTACCCTTTGTTTCCTGTCTTTTAACCAGTTACTGATCCATGAGAGGATCTTCCCTCTTATCCCATGATGGCTCACTTTTCAAAAGTCAATTTAAATTAAATACATTAAAAAAATATATATATATTTTTAGAAATCTAGACCTGTTATGTGTTTTGGTGTAACTAACATTATCCTTATGTTACATTTGCATCATCCTAACAAAACATTTACTTTATTCATATCTCTTTTATATATCTCATTGGTCCTTTCCCCCCCCTGTAAATTCGAACCCCCCCAATTTCAGTTCCTGGTGAAACCACTGCCTGGGACAGAACGCCACACCCAGAAGGTGTGTGGGTTACACAGGCCCTTCAGTTGTATGTATATGTTGGTTGCTCCATATGCCCTCATAATGGTGCAAATCACTGCAGATCATTTAGCAGGAGAACACCTACGCCGTATCCCTGCACAGGGCTCCTTTCATCCACTGTTGGATCATTGCATTGTGGGCGTCAGCACAGCTTTCCAGAGCATGGATGCAAACACCTGATGAACAGTTGGCAGACTCCTAAAGGGCCAACACGCCTTCTATGAAAGCTCCCAACACACATTTCTGGGTCCCCCAGGGAGTCCTCCAACAAAACCAGGGAAGCTCAGATTTGATATTTTGGTCACTCCATGGTAAACACCAGACAGAGCTGCCCCCTTCACCCCAACAGGCCTTCTCCAGGCACCAGAAAGAAGCAAAAAAGGGCACAAACCCACTTTTTTTGCTTAATTCAATAAATAAACCCCAAACAGAGGAGATTTGTGAGGAAATAGTGCAAATGCTGGTGGCAGAGAACCTTTGTTATGGCCAAAGTGCTGACAGGAGGAGCTGGGCACCTGCCCCATAATCAACTGAGGTATCCGGGGAAGTCCTGTGGGAATACGCAAAGGGACGGGATTTCCAAAAGTGCTCAGTATTGGCTTGACTCTGCTCCAGTTTAAGTCAATGGAAGTTTTACTATTTCCCTGGGAGCAGAGTTAGGTCAACCGAGAGGCCCAGGTCGATGAAGGTATTTAGATTCCTAACTCCCATAGAAATCAATGGGTGTTAGGTGCCTTTGTGGATCTGGAGCTGAATGCTTTTGCAGATCGCATGCAAGGTGCCTACACGTATCTGGGAGGCAGGGATGTATGAACCCCTGGGTAGGTGCTGAGCCCTGCTCAGGGATAGAGGAGGGATGGCTTGTGTCTCCTGGTGCTGCCAGGAGTCCATTTGGCCCCCAGCACAGAATAGAGCGGCACTACCAGCTTTCGCTAGCTTGTGACCTGGCTGCAAGAGCCCCCCGGGGATACTCTGACCACCACCTTCCTGCCCCCACCCTGGGGACACCTGCAGGGTGGGAGGGCTGCAGCGCTGCTATGTCAATTGCACTGGCTGAGGAAGCCTGTAGGTTTTCTGTAGATTTTCTTTGCATTTCCAGCCACGCCAGCAGAAAGTGACCACAGTGCACCGAGGAATCCCTTGTCAGCTTCCATCTGGCTGCTACCTCCTCTCCTTGCTGCTAGCAGTGGGGACATGGCGGTCCTGGGCTGTTTGATAAATGCAGCCTCTGACACCTGTTCTCCTTCTCTTAGGGATGCCCACACAATGGGTCTCTGAGTCGTCCTGAGTGCAATGAGTTTGTGGTTCTCAGTCCAGTTCCTAGTGGGCCCTCTTGACCCAAACCACCCCGCGACTGGAAGCAGCTGGCTCCCTTGGCTGGCAGCGTTAGCAGCCTGAAAGGATCAAAGAGGATGACCCCTCTTGGGGCAGCGTGTGTGCGGTGGGGCAGCTTGCCCTGTTGGTGCCCCTGCTGTACCCGTTCTGCGGTGAGATGGCCAGGTTGTGGTGTCCAGGCGGTGTCACTGTCCCCTCTATCCCACCATGGTCACAATGGATCTTTCCAGTCCTAGTGGGTTGGCTTTGTCCTTTCACCCTAAAGATGTGATTGAGCCCAATCTCCTCCAGCCTGGCTGCCAGCCGCCCCCTTGCTTTAGGAGCCCTGTTTGACTCCACATGACTCAAAAATCGTGCAGTGTGTGTGTGTGCATAGGGGCGGGGCTTTCCTCCGCCAGGCCTTCCTTCCTGCTGGGGACAGGAGTCCGGAGAGCACTTTAATACACTACACAGCAACCCAGACGGTGCAGGGCCGGGGGCATCTGCTGCAGACGGTGCTGCGCCTGTAAAGTAAGTGACAGGATTTCCTAGGGCTTTTCCCACCACCCTGCCCAAGCGGGAGCGCTGGGATCAGAGGAGAGAGGCAGAATCTCCCCAAACTGCAGCTTTCTGGGTGTGAAGCAGAATGAAAATGAAAGTGAGGGGCTGGGCGGGAGGAGGCTCTGCAGAGGGCAGCTCCTGGTGTGTGTGTGTTTGTGTGTGTGTGTCTTTGGCTTTTCCATTCCACGAGGGGTCTGAGATCTTGGCAAGAGCTCAGCCAAGGAGCCTGTTCCCCAGGACGTTCCTGAGGGTTCTCCACAGGGGCCCAGACCTACATCCAGCCCCAACAGCTGGAGCCCGCTGGAGTCGCCTGCTTGTACCAGGGCTGACTTTGGCCTCGTAACAGGAAGGTTGTAGTTTCTGCCCATCTGATCCAATGACCTCTGGGAGTGATCAGCTCAGTTTTCACTGCCGGAGGCTGCGGCCTGTTGAGCTGGTTCACGTGCCAATGCATGAAGCTGCTTTCTTGAAAGATAAGCCCTGCAGCTTTGGGGGCTGATGCAGGCAGGGTCTCCTCTCTGCACACTGAGTAAATCTCCCGCCTGCTGTGCTCAGTCTCAGGGTTTGGCTGTGGTGCGGAGTTCACGCGAGCTATAACTAAAGTGCTGCCCCTAATCTGAGCCCAGTCCACACACACAAACTCTTCATTCAAGTGCAATGGTGCTTTTAACTGGAGCTGGCTGGCCCCTCAGGTCATGGGTGGCCTGTGACCTACCCGTTGGGGGAGGCTAGTCCCTGGCCCCTCTCCTTCTGCCCAAGGCCCCCTCCCCTTCTGCCTCCCCTACCCCGCAGGAGCCTAGAGCACTCCCACTACTGCCCCTGGCCCCAGCTCCAGGTGGCCAGGTGGTGTGACAGCAGTGCCCCCACCCCGGTGCACCAGGCAGCCAGCCCTGGAGCACTGGGTGGCCAGGTGGTGTGGCAGCAGTGCCTCCACCCTGGTGCACCAGCCAGCCAGGCCCGGAGTGCTGGGTGGCCAGGTGGCTGCAGTGCCCCCAGCCCTGAAGTGCCAGGCGGCCAGGTGGCATGGTCTAAGCATTGGGCGGGCAGCGCAGCCCTGTAGTGTTTCCAATTTAGCTACTTTGTCACTACATTTAGTGACCCTTTTGGTTTTTCTAGCGAGAAAATAAGTGTCAAAGTGACCAGTGCAAATCTAGCGACTTTCACTGCCATTCAGAGAAATAAATCACCAATATATATAGTCACAGAATCATTCACAAGCAGCTCAATAGTGTTAACAAAATCCATTCCATGCTCTTCTTACTACATTCTGCTGCACACCAAGTCAATGTCATTATGTCTCAATTGAGCATGTCCTCGGAAGGAACTGAATTCCAGGGCTTCTTGGGCCAAGATCACTATAATCTGCAGGTGAGGAAAAGAAGTTCATGGAGGCTAATTAAATACTTTGCTAAAGCCAGGCGCACTTCGGAAAGAGCAGCACATTAGCCAGGGCTTGTTTTTACCCAAATGTTTTTTTTTTCTCTGCTCCGTAGTAGGTAGCACACCCTGTCATGCAGGGAAAGCCCAGCTAATGCAGCAGGCTGGCTGGGGGAGGCAGGTTAGCCAGCGAGGAGAGCCGCACGGATGGAAGGTGGGGTGGGATGAGACAGGGCCACGTGCCCCAATGGGGCAGGGGACACTGTGCCTCCAGGAACGAAGCCCTGACTCCAGGATCAAAGGTGGAGCTAGCTTGATTTCAGTTCCCCTTTACTCCTTCCCCTGGCTTGGCCTGGGGTTAGCTACTCAGCTGTTTTCAGAAATGAAACCCTGGAAGCAGGCGGAAGGGGTCTGGCTAGTGGATTTTTGTTTTTAAATCTACTTTCTTTGCTCCCTGCCGCGCTGAGCTCAGGCCAGGCGAATGCCCTCCTCCCGCTGGCTCTGGGCTCTCCCTTTCACTAACCTGTTGGCTCAAATCTGGGCTGGTAAGAGCCAGATGAAATTATCCAACTCCAGCCTGCCTGGGTTGCAGTGTACAGAGCATCCTTCCCAATAAGCAGAGGGCTGCAGTTTCCTTCCCAATGAGCAGAGGGCGCCCTCCTGATGATGACAGTGTCCTGGTGTAGTTGCTGCCGGTGTGCAGCAGAATGTAGTAAGAAGACCATGGAATGAATTTTAATAACACTATCAAGCTGCTTGTCAATGATTTGAGAACATTGCAGGCTCTCCCGGGTGCTGGGACTCCAGCCCCATCAGGCCACGCAGACTGCTAGTTTCGGCGATATAAGAGATCTCGGGTTGCCGTGTCGACCTTTTGTTGGTAGTCCTCCAGTTTGTCATGCACAAAGCTGTGATGGTTTGTCGTGTTCTCTCCCAAGGCCTGAAGCAGCTGGTCAGTACCTGAGTACACAAGAAGGGAGGAATACTTTAGAAAAGCATGGAATGGATTTTATTATCACTACTGAGATGCTTGTGAATGATTTTGTGACTTTCCTCGCCTGGGTATGTGTGTGCGTGGTGAGTGTGTGTGTGTATATATATATAATTCTCTGTTGCAATCTCTGGATATAATTTTCTGTAAACTTTGTTCAGTGACATTTTTGACTCCTTTTGAGTGCTTAAACAGCTACATCTAAGGACTTTTCAGGCAGGGGTGAAAGTAACTTACAGGACTTACCGGTACTGCTGGAGTCCTGAGGGGGGCGTGGGCTCATCCCAAAGAGGCGTGGCCTCTCAAGATTTAAAGGTCCTGGGGAACGAGCTGTGGCTGAGAGACCCAGAGTCTTTAAATCAACCAGGGGCTCCCCGCTGCAGAGGTGGCTGGGAGCCCTCTGGGGCTCAGGGGCAAATTAAAGGGCTGGGGCTCCAGTCGCCGGGGGGAACCCCGAGCTTTGCGGGACTGGGGCAGGGATTTAAAGGGCCCAGAGCTCCTGCCACTGAGGGAAGCCCGGAGTCCTTTAAATCCTGGCCCCAGCCTGGCCGCCAGAGCCGCGGCCGGGATGCTCTGGGCTGCCTGCAGCTGCGGGGAGCTCTGAGCCCTTTAAATCCCGGCCCCAGCCCGGCCGCCAGAGCCGCGGCTGGGATTTAAAGGGCTCTGGAGCCCTTTCAATCCCTGCCGTGGAAGTCGATGCGGTCCAGCATGGCGCACGGGCTCTTGCCAGTACGCCGTACTGGACTGGACCGGCTTACTTTCACCTCTGTTTTCAGGGTTTGTCTGGTGACTTCCTGCTATGTGGAGTTGGCAACACTGACTTCCCTCCTTACCAAAACAAAACATTCCCCCAGTACGTTACACAAACACACTCCATCTAAATTCACATACATCGGAGAGGGTTCTCCACAGTTCTGAATGCCAGTTTCACTATTCTGACCGTCACCAGCCCAGTCTGGGGAACCCCCCCTCTTCCTCTCAGCGTTGGCGAGGGCCCCCACTCAGAGTCTCTATTTCTCCCTCATGCTCACTGAGCATCAGGATCAGGAGGCCTCTTGTTTCCTGGGTGGCCAGTTGCTATTTCTCTTGGCAAGCCGTCTGTAGCTCGCTTTCTGTGGCTCCAGCCCCTCAGGGAGATCTCCAGTCCTTGGGATGGGAGCCATAAAGTACGTGTTTATCCTAGTAGTCACTAGACGGGAAAACAACTCACAGTTTGCCGGAGGGTTACACAACAGTGGTAAAACTCTGGGACTCAGTCATAGATTCCAAGGCCAGAGGGCACCATTGTCATCTAGTCTGACCTCCTGGCTGACACAGGCCAGAGACCTCCTAGAGCTTTGAGAAAAACATCCAATCTGGATTTAAAAATGGCCAGTGATGGAGAATCCACCATGACCTTGGGTAAATCGTTCCAGGGGTTAATTACCCTCACTGTTAAAAATGTACACCTTATATCCAGCCTGAAGTTGTCCAGCTTCAACTTCCAGCCATCAGATTGTGTTAGCCAGAGGTTCCTAGGGGTCACCTGGGCTAGTGTTAGCCTTGCTGGGACCCGCTGCCCAGGCCGAAGCTGGAGCCCCACCACCTGGCGCTGAGGCCTGAGACCGGCTCAGGTTACAGGCCCCCTGCCTGGGGCTGAAGCCCTTGGGCTTCGGCTTTGGCCCCTCTGCCTGGGCTAGTGGGGCTCAGGCTTTGGCCCACCTGCCCAGTGCAGCATGGCTCAGGCGGGGTCAGACTTGGGTCCCCCTCCTGGGGTCATGTAGTAATTTTTGTTGCCAGAAGGGCGTTGCAGCGCAAGGAAGTTTGAGAACCCCTGTGCTAGACCTTTCTCTGCTAGACTCTGCTAGTCTGTTATTAAATATTTATCCCCCATGTAGACACTTATAGGCCTGGTCTACACTAGGACTTTAATTCGAATTTATCAGCGTTAATTCGAACTAACCGCTCAACCGTCCACACCAGGAAGCCATTTAATTCGAACTAGAGGGCTCTTTAGTTCGAATTTGGTACTCCACCCCGGCAGGTGGAGTAACGCTAAATTCGCACTTGCTAGCTCGAATTAGGCTTGGTGTGGATGCTAATCGAACTTAGCAGCTCCGGGAGCTATCCCACAGTGCACCACTCTGTTGACGCTCTGGACAGCAGTCCGAGCTTGGATTCTCTGGCCAGCCACACAGGAAATGACCCGCGAAAATTTGAATTCATTTTCCTGTCTGGGCGGTTTGAATCTGACGTTCTGGTTGCACATCGGGGCGAGCTCCGCAGCACCTGCAACGATGCAGAGCTCTCCAGCAGAGGAGTCCGGGCAATCCCAGACTAGAAAGAGGTCCCCAGCATGGACTGACCGGGAAGTCCAGGATCTGATCGCTGTGTGGGGCGAGGAGTCTGTGCTCTCGGAGCTGCGCTCCAACAAGCGGAACGCGAAGACCTTCGAGAAGGTCTCTAAAGCCATGAAAGACAAAGGATACAGCCGGGATGCGATGCAGTGCCGCGTGAAAGTGAAGGACCTAAGACAAGGGTATCAAAAAGTCAGAGCGGCAAACGGACGCTCCGGAGCCCAGCCCCAGACATGCCGCTTCTACGAGGCACTGCATGCCATTCTAGGTGGGTCTGCCACCAGTGCCCCACCAGTGACGGTGGACTCCGAGGACGGAATAGTGTACCGGGACAGTTCCCCCTCCCTGTTCGCCGATGGGGAAGATGAGGAAGGGTCTTTAGAGGACGGCGCAGGCGACATGGAACCCACTCCCGCTTTCCCTGACAGCCAGGATCTCTTCATCACCCTCACAGAGATCCCCTACCAACCCTCCCCGCCCGTTAACCAGGACTCGGAATCAGGGGAAGGATCAGGCGGTAAGTGCAACACACGTATAAACATTTATTTTTTATAACATTGTTATAGAAAAAATAGAAACAGTATTTACAAAATTCTAAATATTAAACTATAATATATATTA
Source organism: Mauremys mutica (assembly GCF_020497125.1). Lineage (NCBI taxonomy): Eukaryota > Metazoa > Chordata > Testudines > Geoemydidae > Mauremys > Mauremys mutica. The sequence goes on along the minus strand of NC_059088.1, from coordinate 19,554,886 downwards.
AATTATATGAAGAGAAGGTCCACACAAATGGACTTTAAGAAATTCTAAATATTTACAAATTAAAACATTCTAAATATTAAACTATAATATATATTAAACTATATAAAGAGAAGGTCCACACAAATGGGGATAGAAAAATAGTCCTCTAGCGACATTTCTACGAAGGTGTCATTCAGTTCCTCGCAAAGCCTCCGCATGAGGTTCGTCGGAAGAGGTCGCTTGTTGGGCGCTCCGTGGAAGCAGACTCTTCCACGCCAGGACATCCGAATATAGAGTGGAACCATCGCCTCTACTAGCATTGCTGCATATGGTCCTGGTCTGTGCAGTGCGTCCCGTAACATGCGGTCTTTCTGGGCACGAGTGACCCGCCTCAGGGTGATCTCGGTCTGCAAATACTGCATCTAAGTAGGGCAATTAGTGTAGTGTTACTATTGTTAATGGTTTACAATTAGGTTGCATAACAATGACCCTCGCCTAACAGCCACGTGCGAGAGTCCACAGAGAACAAGCATGCATTGATCGTTCCCGTGCGCTGGCGGGAGGGGCTGCTAAAGGCTTATCCTTTCTGCTTTGCACATTGCCTTTAGCAGGAGAGCACAGCTAACCAGTAACTGATAAGCAGTATGTACTGTAAGGCTTACCAGGACTTTGTGCAAGAGGGATGCAGCTATCTTTCCTCGCTTGTGCGCTCTCCAGTGCAATGGCGCCGCCAATGAGAGCGTATTCCGAAATCTCGGACTAGTTCTGAGATCTCCTGAGACTTGGTTCCCTCTTTGGTCTTGTTAACTGAAACTGACTAGACTGTGTTTACTGTTGGCAAACATGTATGTGTTCAAGGAAATCACCTACTTTTTCACATCACACAGCTTCGGCTCCTTCCCGGACTGCCCCGCCATCCCCCTCGCAGAGGCTGGCTCGGATTAGACGCCGAAAGAAAAAGACAAGGGACGACATGTTCCAGGAACTGATGGCCAGCTCCAGAGCGGAGGCGGCAGAGCAGAGACAGTCGAGGGAGAGCCTGTGTCAGCAGCATCGCACACACCTGGAACGGGAGGATAGGTGGCGGCAGGAAGACCAGCAGGCGACTCAAACGCTGCTTGGTCTAATGAGGGAGCAAACGGAGACGCTCCGGCGCCTTGTAGATGTTCTGCAAGACCGCAGTCAGGAGGAGAGAGCCCCCCTGCAGTGCATCTGCAACCGCCCTCCAACGCCAAGAAGTCCTGTCCCCCCCTCACCCAAAGTGACAAGACGGAGGGGCGGTAGGGGCCGTGAGAACTGTCCCTGCACCGCAGCACACCGATAATGTTAGAGACAACTGTCGCGCTGTAAATTTGTACAAGCTCTTTCTTTACAGCATCAACCAGTCCCAACTCCAAGTTCAAACCCCCCACTGTGTATTACATTATTAAAAGCGGTTTGGTGTTACTGACTGTTTCCGTCACGTTTCTGGTGTCAGAAGACTTTCTGTTGTTCTGTGGGGGGGGGGGGAATTGTAATGTCACTGCATAGCCCACAGTGCCATGCTACAGACTTGGCTGCAGGGTCAACTGCAGGGCACACACAGACTGCAGTCACTAGGCACCAGGGACAGTCTGTGTGGTGTATGCTGCCCCGGGTCTTTCCTTGATGTGTATGCTTGTGCAGGGTCCTGGTGCCTGACATCCCCGAATGTAAAGGCAGGCTTCCCTTCACATGCATTTGGACCGTAGTCACGATCCTCCCCGGTGCCACGAGCCCCAAAAAGAGACCTCATCCAGGGGCAGATACTCACCCTTCCCCCACACCCCTCCCCCCTTCCAACGCCCAAACCCACAGCCGTCATGGTAACCCCTATCCAAGGACAGCACCCCTCGCCCCTTCCTGCAAACCCACCCATCAGTGCACACCTTAACCAGCACAGAATGCTTCCATGTTTCAACGAATAAACAGAAATGCAAAGTCAACGAAAGATTTATTATTAATTACTAAAACATGTCCTTAGTTTTAAAACGTCCTTGGGAAGTGGGGAAAACTTGGTTTATGATCAGGCTCTCTTAAAATCAAGTGGACAGTCACAGGTTACCCTGCTCTGCGAGGAAACTCGCTTTCAAAGCCTCCCTGATGCATATCGCTTCCCGCTGGGATATTCTCTCAGCACGGGTGTCTGGCTGATCGTAAACAGCAGCCAGGCGATTTGCCTCAACCTCCCAAGCGGCCAAAAAGGTCTCGCCCTTGCTCTCACAGAGATTGTGGAGCACACAGCAAGCAGCAATAACTACGGGGATATTCTTTTCGCTGATGTCCGAGCGAGTCAGTAAGGTCCGCCATCTCCCCTTGAGACGTCCGAAAGCACACTCCACCACCATTCTGCACTTGCTCAGCCGGTAGTTGAAGAGTTCCTTTTCAGTGTCCAAGGCGCCTGTATAGGGCTTCATGAGCCAGGGCATTAGCGGGTAGGCCGGGTCCCCGAGGATCACTGTAGGCATCTGCACATCCCCAACCGTTATTTTGTGGTCCGGGAAGAAAGTGCCTGCCTGGAGGCGTATAAACAGACCAGAGTTCCTGAACACACGCGCATCATGAACCTTGCCCGCCCACCCGACGTTGATGTTGGTAAAACGTCCCCTATGGTCCACCACAGCTTGCAGCACCATTGAAAAGTAGCCCTTTCGGTTAATGTACTCGCTGGCCTGGTGGGCTGGTGCCAGGATAGGGATGTGAGTCCCATCTATAGCCCCACCGCAGTTTGGGAATCCCATCGCGGCGAAGCCATCTATGATGGCCTGGACATTTCCGACAGTCACTACCTTTGAGAGCAGTTGCTCAACGATTGCGTGGGCTACTTGAATGACAGCAATCCCCACGGTAGATTTGCCCACGCCAAAGTGGTTCGCTACTGACCGGTAGCTGTCTGGCGTGGCAAGTTTCCAGAGGGCTATGGCCACTCGCTTCTGCACAGTCAGGGCTGCTCGCATCCTTGTGTCCTGGCGCTTCAGGGCAGGGGACAGCAAGTCACACAGTTCAAGGAAAGTGCCCTTACGCATCCTGAAGTTTCGCAGCCACTCTGTGTCATCCCAGACCTGCAGCACTATGCGGTCCCACCAGTCTGTGCTTGTTTCCCGGGCCCAGAATCGCCGTTCCACACCATGAACTTGACCCATTGCCACCATGATCTCCACTGCCCGGCGTACCCTGCTTTGTGAGAGGTCTGCGCCACTCTCCTCACCGTGCTGCCGGAGCCTCCTCGCCCGGTTTCTCAGCATCTGACTGTGGAAGAGGTGGACGATAATGTGCGAGGAGTTGACAACGGCCATAAGTGCAGCGATGATCGCAGCGGGCTCCATGCTCGCAGTGCTGTGGCGTCCACGCTGTAACCGACCAGAGAAGGGCGCGAACAGATTTCCCGCCGGCGCTTTCAAGGAAGACAGGGAGGGCGGGATTGACGGTTCAATGACGACACATTTTTCCCCCCAGCATGCATTGGGGGGAAATCCCACAATTCAAATGGGCAGCGGGGAGTGCGGGAACTGTGGGATAGGTTCCCACAGTGCACCGCTTCCAAAGTCGAAGCTGGCCCCGTGAATGTGGACTAAGAAGTTCGAATTTGTGTATTTAGTATGGATACACAAATTCGACTTATTAAGGTCGAATCCACAAATTCGACTTAAGTAGATTCGAAATAGTCCTGTAGTGTAGACAAGCCCATAGACTCTGATCAATCTCCCATAAACATTTCTGTCAAGTATCAGAGGGGTAGCCGTGTTAGTCTGGTTCTGTAGAAGCAGCAAAGAATCCTGTGGCACCTTATAGACTAACAGACGTTTTGCAGCATGAGCTTTCGTGGGTGAATACCCACTTCTTCAGATGCAACATTTCTGTGTTATGCTAAATACATTGAGGTCTTTGAGTCTATCACTGTAAGGCAGGTTTTTGAATCCTTTAATCATTCTTGTGACTTTCCTCTGAACCCTCTCCAATTTATCAACATCCTACTTGAATTGTGGGCACTAGAACTGGATGATTTTATGGTTTCTTTAAGGTCATTGATAAAAATATGAAATATTGTAGGGCCAAGAACTGATCCCTGTGGGATCCTACTGGAAACACTGACTTGATGATCCCCTAATAATAATAATTTAATTTATGGAGATATATACCTATTTTATAGACCTGGAAGGTCATGGAGTTCAGTCCCCTGCCTTCACAATAGGACCACGTACCAACCTGGAAAGATTTTTGCCCCAGATTCCTAAATGGCCCCTCTCAAGGATTGAGCTCATAACTCTGGGTTTAGCAGGCCAATGCTCAAACCACTGAGCTATCCCTCCCCCTGTTTAGTGTTACATTTTGAGACCTATCAGTTAGCCAGCTTTTAATCCATTTACTGTGTGACGTTAATTTTATATCATTCTAGTTTTTAATCAAAATGTTGTGCGATACCAAGTCAAACACCTTACAGAAGTTAGGTATATTGCATCAACATTATTACTGTTATCAACCAAACTCATAATGTCATCAAAAAAAGATGTCAAGTTAGTTTGACAGGATCTACTTTCCATAAATCCATGTTGACTTGCATTGATTACATTAGCCTTTTAAAATTCTTTATTAATCAAGTCCCATATTACCTGCTCCATTATCTTGCTGGGGATTGTTGTCATGCTGACAGGCCTATAATTACCAGGGCCATCCCATTTACCCTTTTTAAAAATTAGCACAACATTAGCTTTCTTCTAGTCTTCTGGAACTTCCCCAGTGCTCCAAGACTTATTGAAAATCAACATTAATAGTCCAGCAAGGACCTTAGCCAGCTGTTTTGAAATTCTTGGCTGCAAGTTATCTGGACTTGCAGATTTAAAAATATCTAACTTTAGTCTCTGTTTAACATCCTCCAGAGATACTAGTTGAATAGAAAGAGTGTTATCACTATGTGATGAGATTATATCATCTGTTTTTTCCCTAAGTACAGAACAGAAATACCGGTATTTATTGAACACTTCTGCCTTTTCTGCATTATTATTGTTAATTCTACCTTTTTCATCCAGTAATGGACAATACCATTGTCAGGATTCTTTTTGTTCCTAATATATTTAAAAAAATCCTTCCTATTGTCCTTAATTCTGCTGGTCAGAGATTTTTCTTTGAGTCTCTTTGCTTCCCTTATCACTTTCCTACAATTCCTAACTTCTGATTAATATTAATTACTGTCAACTTCCCCTTTTTTCCACTTGTTATATATAATTTTTTTTATTTTTATAGCTGCCTTCACTTCCCCTCTAAACCAGATCTTTGTTTAATCAGACCATCCTTCTTCCTCAGTTATGGGATTTTGGTTTTGGGGCAACTAGTAAGGTGTTCTTAAATAATTCCCAATGATCATTCACATTTTTCTGATTAAATTCTTCCTCCCAGCTGATTTGGCTTATAATTGTTTTCAGCTTTGTGAAATTGGCTCCTTTAAAGCATTAAAGTCTGGACTTCAGAACTTCATTCTGCTTGCATAGTACAAATGTGATCAAGTCATGATCACTTGTACATAAGCTACCATTAATTTTAATTGAGATGGGAGTGTGATTTAATGGTTAAAGCAGGCAAAACTGGGGGTCAGGAATCATAGGCGCTATGCCTTGCTCTGAGAGGGGAATATGGCCTAGCAATTAGAACAGCTGTGCTAAACAGCATAGATCTAACAGATTCATGCTAAGTGGATGAGGTTGGAATCTACCCTCTCAGAGACCAAGGTTCTAGTCCCTGCTGTGCTAGAAATGACCTTGTCCAACCCCACAGTTTATTTGTAAAATGGGGTGGCTGATGCTTTTCTGCCTCTGCACCACTGTGATGAATATGGCGATGCTTGTTCTTGTTTGGGAGGGGTCAGGCAAGAAGGAGCAGATGGTCATCTGTGGTCTTCCACTTAGAGTTGTCAGGGAGCAAGGTCAGAGCTGGCTCTATCCCCTACTGAGCCTACAGAACTGGCTTGGCCTGTGCCAAACTAGCCAATACTGCAGAAGCCTGGGGGAACCAGGTTGCAAATTCACTTAGATGTGGAAACTGGGGCGTGTCTGCGGAACATTGTTGGCCAAGTCACCGTGATGGCATGGTAGTACTTTGGGTAAGGTAGACATGCCTTCAGGTTGTCTGTTTTAACATCCTTTTCTCTAATGCTTTGTCCCCAATGCTCAATACAAATACTTGGCTTTGAGGAGGCTGCTGATTATTATCACTGGTCACAGGCTCCTGAAGGGAAGAACCACAGGTGCCCAGAGTCCAATTTTACCTGATTGGTGATAACGACTGGCACCTGGGGTAGCCTGACCTAGTCCTGGCCTAAGAGTGGAAGCCTCCCACAATTCCAACCTGTGATAATCAAGTGGCCCAAGGCCTGAGGTGGGTGCTCCCAGAGAGACCAGCAAGGGGACAGAGGTTGAGCTAGCCTTGTAACCATGACAACCACTATTTTGGTACAGGACTAGAGGGTACGTACCATTTAGGTGTCTTAACTTTCTCATTTCCTTGTGTTTGTGTCGGGACAGCCTGTGTAGATTAAACAGAACCAACAGTTTTCCCCAGGTTGTTGGATTAAGAAAAGCTCTTCAGCACAGCAATGGCTACTTCCAGGAAAAAGCAGATCTTTGTGAAAGCGCCAAGATGGCACAAGAGCTCCACATTCATCAGGGGCATTTCATGAAGATCTTATTCTTGTGGAAGTAGCCGCTGTTCCCTCTAGGTCCTTCCTCTGCAATGCAACCCAAATGTTAGTGGGCTAGAAAAATCCACTCCCGTGTTGGGTGGAGGGCACACTATCAAAGTTGGCTGTACCCATTTCTGACTTTCTACAGTCTGTAGCATTTAAGCAAGTGGTAGGAGATAATCAGGAGATCAAAGGGTTTGTCTACATGGGGAAATTTACTTGCATAATTTCACTACGGTTGTTATACTGGTATAACTCCCATGTGGACACTCTTAGTCTGCGACAACTATAGAGGCCCTACTGCCTCTTTACATCCCTCTGGCAGCAAACTGTAACGTGTGCCAGAGTGATGTGCAGGGGCCTTAATGTGAAAGAAAACCAGGCCTTATCTGCAAACTTTTAAAAACCTGAATAGAACTCAGAAACTAATTAACAGATTTCCTTGGAAGTCCTCAGACAATCCAAGCTTTATTCTGAGACTAGGGACTGAAAAGCTGAAGCAGGTACACATTTTCATACAAAACAGAGGCTAAATTCCAGATTTAAGAGCAAAATGACCCAGCTGTAGATATGGCTGCTCCTCCCTCATGCTGAGCTGTTAACCTGGAGATGGACGTGTCGTTCCTTGCCTCTGTATGACGTACTTTCCCCGCTCCCTAGACTTCTCAGCGACGCAAGAGCAGAGTGAATAAAATGGCTTCCAACCAACGGGCTGCGGTGAGCGAAGGTGAGTGTGATCGATGGGCTCCTCTCGTCATGAGCAAAGCAGCACCGCTCCTGCAGTAAAGCTCAGTGCCGCAGCTAGCGCCTGCCCCATTCCTGACAGCGCCTCCTGGGAGAGGCTGGGACTAGAACAGTGCTGACATTGTAACAGCCCTGCTCCTGCTCCTGCTCCATTCCCTGCAGCGCCTCCTGCAGGGAGAGGCTGGCACTGCAGTTGCTGTGAACTCCCTCACGGCCTGTGCTCCTATACGATTCCTTAAAATGCAACCTTCTGGTAGAGGCTGCATCTGGAGTAGCTGTGATGTCTCAGATAAGGGTGCCAGTTATCAGTGAGTGATATGAGCCCACCCCAAGCTATAAGTGCCATACTGTCTAAGTGCTGGTCTTCTCCACAGATAATATTGTAGCCTTCAGAAAACACATGGATAATTATACATCTGGGGAGCTGAAGAGGCTGAGCGAGCACTTCCGCCCTGACTTGCTCTACGTCATTGAGAACGACAGTCTCACTGTGCTGCAGGAACTCACCAGCAGATGTGTCATCACTGCTCAGCAGGCCCAGGTATGGCACCGCTCATTGACCAGCAGGAAGCCAGGCTAATGCTGCCGGAGCTGAATTCTAAAGGCCCCAGGCATTCTAGGACCTTAGAGCTCTCCCCATGGAGACCTGGTCCCTTGCTGGTGACAGAAAGAGGCTAATGCTGGTCATGAGGTCCAGGGAGATACCACAAACTGTGGGAAAGGTAAATACAGTGTAGAAGTGAGCACCCAAGCTGAGTGACAGAAATCTGCCCCCTAGTTCATCATTATTATAAATTCATTGTTAATTTTAATCACACACACGCATACACTCCCCCCCCCACCCCATGCACACACTTCATGTTGCCTTTTTTGAGCTCTCTTGTTCTGGACTGTTCCCTGGCTGGTGGGACTCTGCATTGTTCAGCACTTTCCAGCTTTCAAATACCTCCAGGGGTGAGCAGGTGCCAATGTTCCCCACTGAGATTTTGGACTCTGGAGGGCGCTCAGCCTGTCCCTCTGTTCTAGGCCCCTCGGCATCCACCCGTCAGACGTCTCTAGATCCAGGTGTGCAGGGAACAAAGATAACTCTTAATTACACTTGGAGCTGGCAAGGAGAAGGCATTGTTAAGAACGATATTTGCCCCTGACCTCTTCTGGGAATGAAAATGCAGCACAGCCCCCAATCTGCATTGATCTGGGGACTAATTGCAATGGGGAATCAGACGTGAACCCAGATCTCTGCCACAACAACAAAACGCCACCACTTTTACTTCGCCACCAGTCCACTCTGCCCTGGCAGAGCCTTTCACTGCCCTTCTACCCAGGGGCCAGGTACTGGGTTGGTCACTTTTAAGAAGTGGCCCTTGGCCGTGGGGCATTATGTCACTCTTCTGATTCCATTCTAGCAGCTACGTTCCACCCTGCCGTGGCAGGCAGCTTCTGACTCTTTCTCGTCTGGTATCCCTCTGTGGTTTAGGATTACCATGACTGGGAGAGGAACCACGACTCAGCCAGTGCTGCAGAGAAGCTGGCAGATGACATTTTGGCTATGAACCAGGCCGCAGGGCTGGGTCTTTGGGAGTGTCTGTTTGCTCTGCAGAGCAGATGGGCTCACCCCAATCTCCATGGGATGCTGGAGGAAATCATTCAGAATGGTAACGTACCCATCGCACAGAATGGGGGGACACATGAAGTGGGGGGCATCGGCCGTGAGTGTAATAGGCAGCTAGCTACCGCGGGATGCTGGGTTGCAGGTTTTTGCTTATTATTATGCGCCATGCAGGCTCTGAGGTGGCTGAGGAGGCAGTATTTGCTATTCAGCTTCCTGGGTTCATCAGTCGTCTCCTTGGACTCCAGAGAGATTACTGATTACTGATGAACCCTCAGCCGCCCCGGAACCTGCATGACGCATATAAAAAGCTCAGCGTTCTTCCGCCGGGTGGCAGGGGGTCTCAGGACGGGAGGCGTGTCACATTTCTCATTCTCTGGCCGGCACAGCTGGGGCGGTTGGGGATGGCCCAGGCTGGCTCGGGGCTGGGGCAGCTGGCCAGCACGACTTGGACTGGCTGGGGTTAGCTTGGGGCTGGGGCTGGCCTGGTGCTCAGGTCAGCCAGCCAGCGTGGCTTGGGTTCCTCGGACTGAGCGTCTGGGGCCATCCCAGTGCTAAGGTGGCTGAGGCCGGGCCGGAGCTGGGGTGGCTGGGCCCAGCCCAGGGCTCGGGCCAGCTGGCTGGAATGGCTGGGGCTGCTCGTGTTGGACCGGCTGGGACTGGCCTGGAGCTTGGGTCAGCTGGCTGGTGCGGGAGGGTGGGAGACTTGGGGTTCCAGCCACTAGGGGGGGACCCTCGTGCGGAAGGGGTGGGGCTGGGGGGGCTAGCCTCCCCGAGGGCTATGTGGGGGGGGGGGGAATTCACAGGAATCCTATGAACAAGTGACCAGAGAGCTGGGGAAAAGCAAGTGTGACCAGAGCTGGGCTCAAGCAGAGAGGAAGAAGGATCTGTGCAGAAGAGGGAACCTCTTTTGGCTGGATAAAGAGCCTGTAGAGAGATTGCTGGGCAGAGAGCAGCTCCTACAGTGCAGTGATGAACATGAAAAGGAAACAGCAAATAGCTGGTCAGGAGACAGAGGACTGTGTCCTGAGCTCAGACACGGATGGCTTCGTGTCTGCACAAGGGTGAGAGCTGGTTTGACCAGCCATGTGGAGATGAGCCCAGTGTACCTCATAGCAGAGAGGAAACAAGATTCAGTTGTAATAAATATAAAAGGGAAACTCAGTGTGGCATTGCTGATCTTAAATAAAGAGGTAAAACTAAGAGCCCAGAACAATGAAATGTGATGATATTTGAATATTTGTAACCATAACCTATGTCACAGAATAGCATAGTCTGGGCCTTCTCTCTCTCTCTCTCTTTCTAGGTCAAAATCTGTTAAAGGAAAATCTCCTGAATGAAAATGGGCACGTGCTTGATGCCGAACTGAAAGGTACCGTGATGGAATTTCATCCCTGTTCATGACAATAAAGGGCTCAGTCATGCCTTATAGGCACTGATCTGTACTGGGGCTGGGACAGAACCTCTCGACTCAGGGTCAGCTTCAGTGGGGCACAACTCCCCAGTGGTCCAAGGAAATACCCCTGTAGAGAGTGCAGCTTACCCCCACTGTGAGCCCAGCCATCTCTGCTAGCCAGGGCACCCAGAACAGGGCCATGGCCCTGCCTCCTCCTCAGCCCCCATAGGGGTCTCATGTGTCCCAGAAGGTGCTAGGAGGAGGAAGCAGGATAATTGTGCCATTACAATTAAAGGTAATAATTGGAGATATACCAATCTCCTAGAACTGGAAGGGACCTTGAAAGGTCATCAAGTCCAGCCCCCTGCCTTCACTAGCAGGACCAATTTTTGCCCCAGATCCCTAAGTGGCCTCCTCAAGGATTGAACTCACAACCCTGGGTTTAGCAGGCCAATGCTCAAACCACTGAGCTATCCGTCCCCCCGGTGTCCAGCTGGTTTAGAGGTAGGAAGGCTTCTTACACTCTTTCCCCCTTGCGCAAGCGCAGAACAGCTGGGCTCAAACTGGCTCTGCGTGTATTGAACTGCAGTGGCATCCACTGGGCAGCTCAGCATGAATGCCGGGGCTTCTCTGCTCTCCTTCAGCTACACCTGCAGCTGCACTTCCAGGGATCCTTATTTTATAGGCACACGGAACCAGCTGTGGTCAAAATTAGACCTATCAGAGTTGCTGGGTTTACTAGAATTGAATCACACAAGCTGGAACAGGAAACCTGATGCGATCCTGTTGGATCTCAGTGCAAGCTCCAGGGTAAACCAGAAAGTATTCACGATCTGACTCAGCAGAGGAGAGGGCAGAGGGAAGACAAAGATGTGAGATCAGAGCAGTTACTTATCTGTACACGCCTCAGTTTGGTATCTGGTTAGAATATAAATGAGAAGAAAAGTGTCTCTATCAGGCCTCTGCTTGGTATCTCTCCAGGTGACATGGTCATGGGCAGTAAGGGGGGAGGTCCAAAATGGGAAAGACAGCGAGAAATATGACTGGGGGGTGCCATGTCTGTCTCAACACATTTCTTTGTTCCAGTTTGCCAAAAAAAGCACAAAGATAATCTCTGTGACTTGACATGGATGATGAAGGAAAACAGGAGCTCAGGGAAGTCACGGGGACCTCAGCCTCCCTCCATCTCTAGCCACTATGTGGAGCTGAAGGTTGTCTCAGACCATCACTTCAAGAAGCAGACACACCAGGAGCACGAGGCCCTGGCCGCGGCTGGGGAGCTGAATGAATATCGCCTCCAGAGGAGAATGAAGAGTGAGCTGGAGCGCATTGCCCCTGACCGGCTTTTCCGCTGGTGCTTTCGAACCCGCCGTCTCCCCCTGTCAGTGATGGTGAGCGGAGTCGCCGGCGTGGGCAAGACAACCCTGGTGCAGAAGTTCATCTTTGACTGGGCAATGGGGAAGCACTACCAGAAATTTGCCTTTGTTTTCTTCTTCAAGTTCCGGGACCTGAACACTATTACTGAGAAGAAGAGCCTAGAATCTCTGCTCTGTCAAACATATCCACACCTCCGGGACAAGCTCCCAAGAGTCCTGGAAGACCCTGAGAAGCTGCTTTTCATCTTCGATGGCTTGGATGAGAGCAAGACTGATTTGAAATTAAGCAGAGGTGGATCCCATGAGCTGTGTAGGAATCCAGGGGATGTGAAGCCAGTTACTGTGATTGTCGCCAGCCTGCTGAAACAGACTCTGCTGAAGGGATGTTCTGTGCTGCTCACCAGCCGCCCCAGCAAGTTGAGCAGTTTGGAGGATGGAGTCTTCCATAGAGTGGCCAGTATCGTGGGCTTCCTCTCCAAGGAAAGGGAAAGATACTTTTCCATGTTCTTTGGAGATGAGCGAGCCTCCAGGGAGGCCTTCGCGTATGTGAGGGACAGTCAGGTTCTGTACACGTTGTGCTACAACCCGTCTTACTGCTGGATCACATGCACGGCCCTGAAACCCTGCTTCACTGCCAAGGCAGGGAGACCACAGCCTGCACCCAAAACAGTGACCCAGCTCTTTGTCAGCTATGTCACCCATATTATGGCCAATCACATGCAGGAGCGGCCTGAGCCACAGAGGATGCGAGATACATTGATAAGTGTCGGATGGTTGGCTGAATATGGCATCACAAACCACATTCTAGTCTTTGATCTGAAGTATTTACAAGATTTCAATGTGGAGTTTTCTCCATTCCTCAGTGGCTTCTTGGTGGAGAACCCTCAAACCGATGACTCCTCCCAGGTGACCTACTCCTTCCTTCACCTCACCATCCAGGAGTTCTTTGCTGCCCTCGTGCATTACCTAGATTATAAGGAGGTCAAGTTCAGAGACACAATGGCTAAAGCCAGGTCCTGTAAGGAAGGTGACTATGAGATCTTCTCTCGCTTCCTGGCTGGGCTCTCCCATCCTGCAACCAAGATGCCCCTGGAGAAATATGTGGGGAAGTTCTCCGCAGAGGCAACTCGCAAGGTTATTGGGTGGCTCAGTGAGATGAACTATGAAGAGCTGCAAAGCCCAGAAGAGCCCGAGGGGAAGAGGAGGCTGATGAATGTATTCAGTTTGTTTTTTGAATCCCAGAACAGCCAACTTGTACGTGATGTGGTGGGTAAAGCTGCCCATATGGACTTCTCAGAGTTATACCTCATGCCGGTGGATTGCACAGTCCTTGCTTATGTGTTGAGTTGCTGTGAAGAAATACAGCGCCTAACCCTAGATTCCTGCTTCATCCAGAACGAGGGCCTGGAGCGACTCAGAGCTGAGCTGCACAAAGTCAGAGAACTGAGGTAGGAAAAGAGGTCATGTGTAAAGTTTAAAATATTAGGGACTTGACGTGTCAGTGGCCTCAGCAGGGCTGTCAGGTAGTTGGTGATTCCCAAGAGTGTTACAGATACGGACATTACACCATTCTGTAACATACAAGATCCAAGCCCATGTTATAGTCAGCCTCTGTCTATGTCACTTGTGGCCCATTTTGCAAGAGAAAAGTCATTTCATGGACCAAACATCTCACCTCCCTAAGGCTTGCTTCCCAAATACTTAATTCTGCAGACCTGCAAGGAAGGGCTCCATGGATCACTGGTGGTCCACAGACCCACAAGTGGAACCGTCTATCTCAGGGTTTTATACTGGCACCCATCATCACAGTATGTGAGCACCTTCAGCATGAAATCTATAGCAACAGTGAAGTCCTTAGTCTGGACGTCATGAAGCTCCAGCTCTTCTCTATTTTCAGAGTCAAAACTCTGCTTGGAGAAGGGTTTTTGTTTGTAGATTTTTTGAGCTTTTATTAAGTTTCTCTCTTTGCGGGGTTGGTAGAAGGCATGTCCATGCCATGGCATCCTTAGGGCAGAAAAGCTACTGTGTTATTATCACTTAGTGGGAATGAGAGCTTCCTGAAAAAGACAAGTTGGGCCTTTTGGCACCAGAGATTCAAATCCCAGGGGGACCCGCTTAGCAAAGAGAGACACTGAGTTCCAGGGTGTTACTGGATGTGTGTGCTTGGAGGCAAGGTCCATCAATAGCTATTAGCCAGGATGGGCGGGGATGCAAAACCATGCTCTGAGCATCTCATTTGCCAGAAGCTATTATACTGGGCAATATCTGGATTAAGCAGTTTTTCTCACCCCACTAGGTATTGCAGTCCTTAGTATACAGGTTTGTCCCTTAAATCTGGGCCAGTCTCTTCTGTTGGAGTCTTCAGTCTTCTGAGTGTCCTTGTTGCTTTTGCCCCGGTGTCCTGAGACAGACAAACTCCTCTTCCTCACTGAGGTGTAGTGCGCTGCAGCTCCTGCCTGTCACTGCAGAGCAGGTTGCATGTCAGTGCTAGTCTGTGTCCATGGGACCCAGTTCTGCTTGTCTTGTGCGCCCAGCGCTCTCACTGAATTCACAGGAGCTTTGGGTGGGAGGGATCAGGCCTTGCACTCTGGGAGCCCGCGGCATGAAAAGTCCCCTCACGGTAGCTGCAGTGCAAGCGAAGGTTAAGGGGTGCAGCTCCCCCTCTGCTGTGCTCGTGCAAGGAAGGATGGGTTTGTAGTTAAAGCACAAATTTCTGCCTGGCTCTGCCGCTGACTCACTGTGTGATCCTAGGCAAGTCGTTTTCCCCTCTCTGAGCCTCAGTTTTCCCCTTCTCACAATAGCAACACTGCAGTAACGCATGGTGGAGGGTTGGTGGCTGTGACTTTTCACTGATCAGTGTCTGTAGGACACTTTAAGATCCTCAGGTGGCAGGAGCTGGTGAAATGCACAATGCCGTTGGGCTGGGCCTGTCAGGGGCGCAGCCCCGAACGCAGCCCCGCACGAGCTGGCCTGGAGGCTCCCAGGAGCCTTGGTCCTGAGCAGCCGCTTCGTTCTCCCAATTAGGCACATCACAGAGCCGTGGAGAGGCACTCTAGGCTGTGTCTCTATGGTTAGACCCCACCGTGGGAGGACTCTAACCAGAGGCCCTGCGTAGAGCACAGCCCCCACCTTGTCTGCAGCCACAGAGCTAAGGCTAGAGCGACACTGTGGCATCACCGTGTGTTGTAGGGTGTCGCTCCGGCTGTTGCTGTGGGCGTGTTGGGGCCCTTCTTTAGGCAGAGGTAGCTCAGGGAGGGGGACACTGGGTGTGGATGGGGGCCTTGAGGAGGCGCTAGGCACGGTGGGAGTCAGAGCAGGTTTCGGAGTACGCCGAGGGTCTGTCTACACTGTGCTCAGAGGTGTGACTGCAGCCGAGCTCGCTTTGATCTAGCTCGAGTGACAACAGCGGTGAAGCCGCCGCAGCGTGAGCTACGTGTGCACAGTCCGTGCTGCTGTTATCTGAGCCTGCTGGATCACGTCAGCACGCGCTGCAGTCACCCCTCTGAGCGCAGTGTAGTGTGAGCGGGGGCAGGGCAGCCCGCGAGAGGAGCAGGGCGAATAGGGGAAATGCCGTTGGGGTACCAGAGAGAGCCGTGAGACAGGGAGGAAGCTCAAAGAGGGGATTGTGAGGCACAGGGGAGGATTTATGGATTGGAGAGGGAGGAGGAGCGAGCTGTGGAAGGATTTGATGGGTCTGGAATTGATGTAAATGAGGTAATGCAGATTGAACAAACATGCAAATCCTCCATTGCATAATTTGCATAGTGCATCCAGCTTTCCAAACCCACAGCCTTGGCAGATTTGTCTCCGTATCCAGCCTGAAATGGTTTGTTCTTTCATTTCTCACCAGTCTCCTGGATAACGATCTGAAGGATCCTACAATGAAGGATATTTGCAAGGCCCTAAAGCACCAGAACTGTAGGCTAGAGGCTCTGAGGTAATTCAGTATCACTCATTTTCAAATGTATTTCATGTTCTGAAGAGTCATGGGGCTTGCAGCCTGTGTACATGGGGATGGGAGATAAGGCATAATGATAAGCTTGGGGCTCTGCCATTTTGCCCTGGGCCGTTGTCTGTTTTTTCTGTTTTGTTCAGTACATAGATGGGGGATGGGAGATGGCCAGAGAAAATCCAGGATGTGCAGGAAGTTGTGGTGGTGATTTGGAACACGGCTCTTTTCCCTTGGAGTTACACGGAACCAATGTCCCAGCAGCGGCCATGCTAGGGACCTGTGAAATGCAGCTCCTCCTGAGTGCTTGTGGTCACTAGTGATCCTTTGGCCGCTCACTCTGCCAGCTGTAACCCATCCCCCTTGAGATCCTTCTGGCTCTGGGCCTGTCCCCATCTGTGTGCCATTGGTTCTGACGGGTCTCCTCCCTCCTGGCTGGCTGATTGTTCTCTGGGCTCTCTCACTCATTTCCTTCCTACCTCGGTTCTGATTTGTCAGCTCTTCGTTCTGTTCTCTTGTTTGTTCTCCCTCCTCCTCCTCCTGACTTTGACAGTTTCTCTCTCTCTCTCCTCTTTACCTTTTTCTGGTTTTCATTTGGCTCCTTCTCTCCCTGCCTGCTCTCTAGCCTAGGGAGGAACGCGTTCACTGAACAGTGCTGTGAAGAACTGGCATCTGCCCTCGCGGAAAACCGGACCCTCCTGAGTCTCGAACTCAAGAAGAATAAACTGCGGACAGGGGGTCTTTCTTACCTGTCAAGGGTGTTTGAGTCCCCAGAGTGCAAGATTCGGAAATTAGGGTAAGTATCAGTCTGACAGTGACGCTTCTGCTCTAGGGCACTAAAGGTTTCCAGGGTGTTTGCTCTTCCCCTCTAGACACCTGTGTTTGTCTGTCAAAGCCCTTCACCCCTTTCCTGGCATAAGCATCATTTCAGGTCATGTCAGAGAGGGTGACACAGACACAAGGATTCAGAAGGGTACAAAAAAATCTTGTCAGGTTCACAAGGTATGCTGGTCCCATCTCCTGTGGAGCAAACCGGCCAGGGGAAGGGGAGGTGAAACATTCCTCCTTCTCCTCGTCCATGGCAGGAATGGCCAGCCCTGCCTTGATCAGCCAGCACTGCTCTGAAATCCCAGCCCAAAGGATCTCAAGATCCTGATCATGCCTGGGCTCCAGAAGCAAAATGCTTTCCAGGAAAGAGCGGTTGGGGCTGTTCTGATCTTGTGCTGGTGTGAGCTCAGCAGGGAGTGGAAATGGAGGGGTTTCTATGGGCTCAGATCACTGGTCAGCTATAGCACTAGGAGGAATTATTTCTGGGAAGTTCTATGGGCTATGTCAGCATTTTGCAAAGTTCGGGTCGCGACCCAGTACTGGGTCATGGCATGTAAGGCACTGGGTCGCTCTGGTCATCACCGCTGACCGGGATGCTAAAAGTCCCGTCGACGGTGCTGCCCAGCTAAGGCAAGCTAGTGCCTACCTGTCCTGACACCGCGCTGCGCCCCGGAAGTGGCCAGCAGCAGGTCTGGCTTCTAGGTAGTGGTGGTGGGGGGGCACAGGGCTCCGTGTGCTGCCCCTGCCCTGAGCACCAGCTCCGCACGGCCAATGGGAGCTGCGGGGGGGGGGGCAGTGCCAACGGGCGAGAGACGTGCACCTCTGCCTAGGAGCCAGACCTGCTGCTGGCCGCTTCAGGCACAGTGTGGTCCGCATGGCCAGGACAGGTGGGAAGCATGCCTTAGCTCCCCTGCTGCGCCGCTGACCGGGAGCCGCCTGAAGTAAGACCATGCCCCAACCCCTGCCCGAGCCCCCCCCAAATCCCAGAACCCCTTCCTGCACCCTAAACCCCTCACCCTTGGCCCCACCCTAGAGCCTGCACCCCCAGCCCAGAGCCCTGATCCCCTCCCGCACTCCAACCCCCTGCCCTAGCTCTGAGCCTCCCCAAACCTGGAGCCCTTCCTGCACCCCAAACCCCTCATCCCCGGCCTCACCCCAGAGCCTGCATCCCCAGCCCAGAGCCCTGACCCCCAACATCCTGCCCCAGCCTTGAGCCCCTCCCACACCCCAAACCCCTCATCCCCAGCTCCGTTGGGTCACGGGCATCAACAATTTTCTTCAACTGCGTCCCCAGAAAAAAAGTTTGAAAACCCCTGGGCTATGTTGTGCAGGAGGTCAAATCAGATGATCTTAATGGTCCCTTCTGGTCTGAGATTCTATGCATCTAGTGGATTGCTGATTAGGAATTAGCATGGTGAAGAGTCCCTGCTAATATGGATGCAGCCCCCGTGCCAGTTTTAGATTTGTTAAACCTGTGTGATTCTGCATATGTGGTGAGATTATCAGAGAGAGGGAGTGAGGCAGAGGGAGGCAAAGTGACATGGACCAGTAAAGTGAGGATGGTGGGGAGATGGACATAGGCAGCCAGACAGTGCAGGAAGCCCTGTCAATGCTGTGCTGCAGCCTTTCTCTAAGGTATGTGTCCGATGTTCTGCTGCAGCCTCCAGGGAACTGGTTTGTCAGATGAATCCTGCGGGAGCCTCTGCTCTGCTCTCTCCAAAAACTCCAGCCTCCGGCATCTGAACCTGAGTGCGAATATGTTCACCGATCGCTGTGCTGAAGAAGTGCATCTCCTTATCCTGACGTGCCCCAGCCTCACTGAGATCAGGTAAGGCGGCAACTCCGGCTCGTCCTGCAGGGCAGACACAGCGAATTTGTTTTCTTTTCTCCTCTCGTTATGCACACCCCCTTTTGCCTGTGCAAACCTGTTGCATAATTTCTTTATTCTTGGTTATGGAGAGGTTGACTGGGGAGAGATGCCTCAGGGGACTGGGAATGGATCCAGTCCTGGTTGGTGGGGACCAAAGGTCACTGCTGTCCCACGGCTGGTTGATGATCCATGTCACAAACTTTGGTGCTTTTAACCACTCCCTAGCGAACAAGTATCACACCACAATAGTCAGTATCCAAACTGGCATCACTTACCCCGGTCTGCTGGCAATCTCAGCAGAGAAACCAAGGAAGACGGGTGCGGAGCCCAGCCGGTTCTCTCAGCACTCGAAGGGTCCTGCCGGGTAAGGGGTGAGGCACCGGCTGGTGCCAGTGCGCATGGCAGGGGCACGAGGGCTTCCAGTGCTGTGCTTGTTCTGGGAATCTGCTGAGGAATCAGACCCCAGTGATGTCTGTTCGGCACTTGTCACGGCCCAAAAGTCCCCTGCCCCCCAAATAATGATGTAAAGAAACAATGATTGTCATTTGCGTGTTGTTTTTCCAAATGGAGGAGCAGTCTGGACAGGAGCTATTCAGAGTGGGCCTCGCCCAGCTGAGTTGGCGTTGCACATCCATGGGCAGAACCATGTAATGAACAACGCAGGGAGCTCTGTGGATAAGGGGTGATGGGAGTCTGTTGATCAGGCTTTAGAGAGTTTTTAAGCTGTCTTGGTGGTTCAGTGCCAGAGACCAGTGACTCAGTGGCCAAACACCCGTGAAGGCCTTGTGGTGGGGAGTGTGGCAGCTTTACAGGGCTGTGTGGACATCGCATTGAAGGGACCTTTTCTGTCTCTACAAAGATTGATCACAGGGACTTGAGCTGACGTGCTCCTGACTATTCCACCCTCCTGCTTTCTGCCCTCCCAGCTTTCCGGATTTTTATACCACACCCACCCCTGTGGTGCTTTCCCAGTCCTGCCCCTCCCCGGTCTATTCAGAATGCAGCCAAAGTCATCCGGCTGGCCTGCCAGTTGGACTCCATCACTCCCCTCCCGTTTCACCCAATCACCTCTCAGAGTCTCACTTCACATCTCTCCCCAGTGCTGCTCCGGCCTAAAGCTCTGCTCTTGTTACTTGGCAGCGTGGTTCCCAAACTTTGACACGCCAGGTGAGACCAGGGTTGCTGGGTAACAAGTGGAAAGATTATGCAGTGGTTCGGATACTGGCTTGAGAGACCAGCATTCAGTTCCTTGCTCTGGCACAGACTTTCTGTGGGCAAGTCACTTAGGATAAACTCTTCAAAAGCCCCTAAAGTTCCATTTCCAAAATTGACTTTAAATGATATTAAGGTTTTGTTGACTTCCATGGAGACTTAGGCACCTGAGCCATGTTTAAAAATGGGATTTGGGATCCTAAGTCACTTGGATGCTTTTGCAAATTTTACCCGTAGGACTTGCCTAGCAGAACAGGGACTGCATGGCTTGCTGGGGTATATACCTACAGTGCACCAGGGTGCCACACACTAAGCGTCCGTGCGGACCCTACTACTGCACACTAAGAGCTCCTTAGTGCACCTTGACCTGCTCTGCTTTGAAATGGGTGTAGGTCAGCATGCACTAGGGAGCTTTCAGCATGCAGTAGCAAGGTTCACACAGCTAGTCAGTGCACAGCGGGCTAATGCGCTGTAGATTACACCCCCCAGGGGTGCTGCATGGATAAATATGCTAAGACTGAGACTAGAGCCATATAAATACCTAACAGAGAGAGCAACAGCAGAGTCCTGTTCATCTGTGATATGAGTTACCAGAGGGTAACCCTGGGTATTTTCTGTTTGTCTTCTAGGCTAGGTTTGAACGACTTCTCTCCAGAGGTGGAAAAGCAGCTGAAGAACGTGCAGAGAGAAGGGCTGGCCATTCATTTTTAAAGAACAGAGCTGTGCTGTTCCATGCTGTGAAAGCAGCACTGGACGCTAGTGATGCACTGCCTGGTGCAGCATCTACTGCCTGTGATTCAGTGCGAGGGGTGACAGCTGGAGATTAAAGCACACTGCATAAGACATATAGGGGCACATTGCAAGGAAACTCGGGCCAAACTCCTATGATGGATCTGCTGAGCTGGGGACTACAACTCCCATCAGTCCCCGCCGCACATCCCCTTCCTCCTGGCCAGGTAAGGAAGCGGCAGCCACATGGCAAGTAGGTGGCGGAAGGGAAACTGAAACAGCAGCCGCATGGCAAGCAGGGAGTTGGAGAGAAGCTGAATTCAGAGTGGAGTTCCCAGGAACCATATGTGCGGAACAGAGCCATATGGGACTTATGGGGGAGCAGCAGCGCTGGGCAGGAATCCAGCACAGAGGGGCCCCAATGACAGACACTAACTGAGCCTGGCCTGGAAACCTACAAGTTCCTATTTGCTTGGAATAGAGACTGGACGGGACAGGGCACCCCAAGCACAAGGCGGGACAAGCCCTGACTCTCGACTGGACTGCCCCAGGGGCCCAAACATTTACTGCTATCGCTCTGTTTGAACTGTAATTGTTTAAGCCACTATACCTAAGGAATCTACAACCTTTCCTTTGCTGCTGGCATTTCTAAAGCATTTCTGTTCTTGGTATGAAAATTATTGTCCCCTCTGGCTAAGCAGCAGTTCTGCAGAAAAGGCCCTAGGGGGTTACAGGGGACAAGAAGCTGGATATGAGTCAGCAGTGTGCCCTTGTTGCCAAGAAGGCTAATGGCATATTGGGCTGTATTAGTAGGAGTATTGCCAGTAGATAAAGGGAAGTGATTATTCCCCTCTATTCGGCACTGGTGAGGCCACATTTGGAGTACTGTGTCCAGTTTTGGTCCCCCAAGTACAGAAGAGATGTGGACAAATTGGAGAGAGTCCAGCAGAGGGCAACAGAAATGATTAGGGGGCTGGGGCACATGACTTACGAGGAGAGGCTGAGGGAACTGGGATTGTTTAGTCTGCAGAAGAGAAGAGTGAGGTGGGATTTGATAGCAGCCTTCAACTACCCGAAGTGGGGTCCCAAAGAGGCTGGAGCTAGGCTGTTCTCAGTGGTGGCAGATGACAGAACAAGAAGCAAAGGTCTCAAGTTGCAGTGGGGGAGGTCTAGGTTGGCTATTAAGAAACACTATTTCACTAGGAGTGTGGTGAAGCACTGGAATGGGTTACCTAGGGAGGTGGTGGAATCTCCATCCTTAGAGTTTTTTAAGGTCAGGCTTGACAAAGCCCTGGCTGGGATGATTTAGTTGGTGTTGGTCCTGGTTTGAGCAGGGGATTGGACTAGATGACCTCCTGAGGTCTCTTCCATTTCTTCCAGTCTCTTCTATGATTCTAAGAGATGATTTTTGTCGCTTGTATTATACAGCAGGAGGTCCTCTGCAAAAATGTCCTGGATATTGATCATGTTATTCACACAGTAGTGAAAATAGTGAACTACATAAGAGTGAGGGGATTTAGTCATCGGCAATTCATTTCCCTTCTTGAAGACACTGACGCCGAAAACCAGGACTGACTTTATCATACAAATGTCCTCTGGCTCAGCCTAGGAAAGGTATTACAGCGAGTGTGGGAGCTCAGAGATGAAATTTGCACTTTTCTGGAAAAGAAAATGATTTTCCTGAATTAAAGAATTCAAACCGGGTATGCGTCTTCACTTTTGGTGTGGATATCTTGGCACATTTAAATTAACAATGTAAAGCTGCAAGGAAATAATGTGTTTGTACACAAATTGTATTCTACTGTGACAGCTTTCAAAGCTGAGTTAGTCTTGCTTTCAAAACAAATTAAGGACAAAGTGTTTGCTCACTTTCCAACACTGAAATACTTGAAAGTGTCACCAGAGCAGACAGAAAATTCAAGCAAAATTTTGAGTGACTTGCACGGAGAATTTTCTCATCAACTCTCTGACTTTGCGAAGATAGAGAAGACACTGGAGCTGGTGTCATGCCCACTGTCATTTGACTACAAGAAAGCCCCGCAAGAATTACAACTAGAGCTCATTAATATCCATTGTGATTCCACCTTGAAGGAACAGTACAATTCAGAAAAACTGGACAGGTTTTATGCCTCCTTGAGTGAAACAAAACTCCAACAAATATCCACAAGGTGGCACAGAAAAATCTTTGTTTTGTTCGGCTCCACCTATGTGTATGAACAAACATTTTTCCTGCTGAACTACAACAAATCTCTCTCCTGATCCCAGTTAACTGACCAGCATCTCAGCTCGGTATTACGGATTTCCAAAACAAGAATGACACCGGACTTTGATGCCCTTGTAAAGAAGGGTGACCAGCTGCATTGTTCACATTAATCAAAGAGGGCATGGAAAGGGGTTACATTTGGTGTAATAGATTGTTATGATGGTATATTTATAATAGTAAGTAAGGTTTTATGTTTATTTTCACTATAATATATCTTTATTAAATAGAGTTTCTTTGAATATCTCTGAATTGTTAATTTTGTGAGCATTCATTGCCTACCATAGAATTTCCCTACCCAGATGGGTCTGCCCACCCCTGCTCTAAGAGGGAATACTTCCTCTCTCACAAGCACAGAGTCTGAGTGTAGCAGAAACTTTTAATAAAAGGAGGGAAGTAACTCAGCATTCATTTGGGAAAACACTGCAACTAAGGTTCACAAACATAAACCATGAGCAAAAGACCCACCCCCAAATAAGTTGGGCAGTGTCCTTTCCCCCTCAGGTTCTTAAGTCCCGCAACCCAAAAGTCCCTTTAACATGCCCGTCCCTTCTTTGCATCCCACTCACAGTTGTTTTCCTTGGCCAGTGCAGCCCCAGACTTCAGATGTTCATCTGCAGAGTTCACCTCCCACTCTGTGTGGAGGCGGGTGGTGGTAAGGAGGCACCTTACACACTCCGCTGTTTGGGCACTCGCTCATCGCCCCAACAGCCAATTGCTGTGCCTCTGTTGGGCTCTGTTCTGGCTCTTTCCACCAGCCACCCTTCTGGCCACTTGCCATGCCTCTTCACCAGCCACTCTGCTGGCCACACCCCTCCACCAGCTGCTCACACCAAGATGTCTTCAGACCCCCACTTGACACAGCTCTGATTTCAGATATTAGTGGGGGAGTCTCAGTGCTGGTGCACACTGGGCACTCTCTGGTAATAAAGATACTGTCTCAAAGTAGGGCTAATACTTAGACATCAGTGATTTTAGCTCTGCAGCATGTAACAATACAGGTCTGTCTCATCTTACGCTGGGGTTACGTTCCACGGTCAGCGCATAAAGTGAAAACCGTGTATAGTCAAAATTACACTGGGTGTAATGGCGGGCGGAATCGCACACACTACAGGAACAGTATTTAAATTATTTTTCTTTTTTTGTTTTGTTTTTGCTAACCATGTAAAGCTGAATTCGCTGATGTTAAATGCGCGTAAGATGCAACAGACCTGTACTCTTAACTCTTCTTTTTTACATCATAGGGAAAGCACAAAGGTCAAATACCATCTAAAACCCTTAAACAGCACCACATACAAGTACTCATCCACACCCACTCTCAACTCATGGGGCTGTGGAACCCATATCCCCTAGCAAATGCTGTTGAGTTGATGGTGAGTTCCTCCATTGGGTTAGGCCAGGTACAGTTCTGCTGCCCTCATCTCACACAACAAGGGTAACAACATTTTATTACTCCTGCCCCAATAACAAGGAGACTGGGGATCCAACACCAGCCACAAGTGATCATTTGGGCAAGCAATCCCATCATGCTGAGCACCTAGGCAGGGTGGGTGTGTCCATGCAAACGAGATCAGTTCCTGAAGTCTTTTTCCACTAGATGTCAGGGGAGAGCTCATTCAGACTCTGCTTACATTTACAAAAGCTGCAGAGTAGATATTAAGAAATCTTTAAGGATAATTAAATGCTGGCACAGGTACCAAGGGAGGTTGTGTAATCCCCATAATTTTTAAGAACAAGTTAGACATCTGTAAGTGATGATCTAGGTATACATGGGATGCCTCAGAATGGAGGCATGGACTAGATTAATGGTTCTCAACCACGGGTACATGTACCCCTGGGGGTATGCAGAGGTCTTCCAGGGGGTACATCAACTCATCTAGGTATTTTCCTACTTTTACAATAGGCTACATAAAAAGCACTAGCGAAGTCAATACAGACTAAAATTTCATAAGGACGATGACTTGTTTGTACTGCTCTGTATATTCTAAATCTAAACTGAAATTTAAGTGCAATATTTACATTACAGTTGATTTATTTTATAAATATATGGTAAAAAAGAGAGTCAACCATTTATCAGTAGTAGTGTGGCTGTGACACTTTTGTGTTTCTATGTCTGATTTTGTAAACAAGTAGTTTTTAAGTGAGATGAAACTTGGGGTATGTAAACAAATCAGACTTCTGAAACGGGTACAGTAATCTGGAAAGGCTGAGCATCACCTGACTTGATGACCTCTCCAGGTCCCTTCCAGCTCTACATTTCTGTGACTCTATGTGCTATGCCTACTTGTACCTGTTTTATTTATTGGACTCTTAAAGAGAGAGACATTCCAATTCTACTTACCAGCTCTATGACTGTATTAAATACACATTACAGCCAGGTACCAAGTCCTCTAACAGAGGGGTTGGCAACCTTTCAGCAGTGGTGTGCTGAGTCTTCATGTATACACGCTAATTTAAGGGTTCGCGTGCTAGTAGTACATTTTAAGGTTTTTAGCAGCTCT
Source organism: Mauremys mutica (assembly GCF_020497125.1). Lineage (NCBI taxonomy): Eukaryota > Metazoa > Chordata > Testudines > Geoemydidae > Mauremys > Mauremys mutica. Next base: position 19,529,742 of record NC_059088.1, on the reverse strand, counting down.
CTAAGTCTATAATATAGAACCAAACTATTGTTATATGTAAAGTAAACAAGGTTTTCAAAATGTTTCAGAAGCTTTATTTAAAATGCAGATCTTATTAGTTTAGCGTGATCCTTACCCTTGCTTTTCCTTGTTAAATTTTCCAGTGTCTGGTGGCACCTATTTGGATACTTTAAGCTGCACACAGGCTTCTGAGTGATCAGTTGTTAACTGGCTGGAACCCCAGATCAGCAGCTGAGGTGAGTGGAGCTGGCAGCTGGTAGGGCTGAGCAGGGCCGGAGGCCTGGACCCTGTCTGGCAGGGGAGCTTGTGCTGAAACTCCAACCGGAAGCAAGGTGAGTGGGGCTGCGGCGGGGACCCCAGCTGGCAAGGGGCCAGCAGCCAGAGCCCCAGAGCAGCTGCGGGCTGAGCGGGTCCGCCCGTCCCCGCTCTGGGGTTTCAGCCGCCGGCTCCTGCCAGCCGGGGTCTCAGCCCACTGCCAGCCTGGGGTTCCTCTACCCAGGCCAGCAGCAGGCGCTGAGTGGGACCGGCGCTAGGACCCCGGCTGGCAGGAGCTGGTGGTGGAAACCCCAGAGCGGCGGCGGGCTGAGCAGCTGAGCCTGCTGCCGCTCTGGGGTTTCAGCTGCTGGCTCCTGCTAGCTGGAGTCTCAGCCTGCCGCCAGCCTGGGGTTCCTTCCCCCAGGCAGCAGCAGGTACTGAGTGGGACCAGCGGCGGGACCCCGGCTGGCAAGGGGCCAACAGTGGGAACCCCAGAGCGGTGGGCTGAGCAGCTCAGCCAGAGCCCACGTGCCATCAAAAATTGGCTCGCATACCACCTTTAGCACGCGTGCCGTAGGTTGCCGACCCCTGCTCTAACACAATGTTTCAACATCAATATAGCCAGAGTGTATGCAGATTAGCAGTTCAGCATGCATGTCGTTATGTATTATGACCTTATTGCCTTCATAGAGAATACCATGTTGTACTGTCAGTTCTTCCTTTGTTCTGTACTCATGAGACACTACGTCTGCAGAATCTGCTTATCTGTTAGACAAGGGAATGCCTGGTTAAACTCCTCTCCCTTGCCTCATCTTGGCATATGCTGAGAGTCTCATAATCCAGGCTCTGGCCAGTGACTCTCTGTAGTGACAGCGAATATGCAGGATACTGTTCAAACTTGGTTCATGTCAACACAGAAGGCCTAGCCATTATCTCCCTGCAAGCATAATTTTGCACCGTCCTCAAGCCAAATGCTAGAGGCTGACCAACCAGTAATGCTACTTTCAATCCACATTTCCCCTCATCATGTGTTATGGTTTTATTTTGTATGTAACCATTTGTTTCTAATGCCTCTACTTGCTGTTAATTGAATCTCTGTGTTGATCAGGAGCTGGGTGCTCCAGGAAGATGCTTGGTAGGCTTTGGGGATGGAGTGTGCCTTTCGCTAACCTGTAGAGTCACAGCAGGGCAGTGCTTGTGTTGTCCATGGCCGGTGGCGTTGGGGAGCTGACCCATGGGAGGCACAGACCAGGACTGCTCAGGCGAAGGGCAGGTGGTAGTGAGGTGCCTCACAACCTGGATACCCCAGGAAACATCACAGCGAGTCACTAACTTTTGGATCTGTTTGAAATAAAAATGGAACGGCTATGGGACTTGATTAATAAAGAATTGAAGGAGGGTAATGAATCAATGCCAATCAATATGGTTTTCTGGAAAACAGATCTTGTCAAGCTAACTTGATATCTTTTATCAGAGGGGGAGCCGTCTTAGTCTGGATCTGTAAAAAGCAACAAAGAGTCCCGTGGCACCTTAAAGACTAACAGATGTATTGGAGCATGAGCTTTCGTGGGCAAATCCTCACTTTCAGACGCATGTACTGGAAATTTCCAGAGGCAGGTATAAATATGCAGGCCAGAATCAGTCTGGAGATAACAGGGTTAATTCAATCAGGGAGGATGAGGCCCTCTTCTAGCAGTTGAGGTGTCAGCTCAGAATTAAACAAAGGCTGTGAATGGCTTGCCAACTACAAAAGCAGTTTCCCCTGGGTCCAGGGGTGAGGCAAAACCAAGCAGCCCATAAGCATTTTCAATCCCCAAACAACCCAGTTGGTCCCAAAACAGCAGCTTCTTGCATGCCCTCTGCCTGCAAATGAGCTAACAGGTCACTTAGGGCCTGATTTCCAGAGCACCCAGTGCTCCCCTTCCCTCCCAAGGGAGTGGCAAATGCTCAGCACCTCTGGGCACTTGCCCAGCCCACTCATTCCTTCTCTTTTCCTGTGTGAGGCAGTGATGAGATCTAGTCTGAAACCCTCACACAATGACCAGAAAATTCCCCCTCAGAATAGCCTGGGTGGAAAATCCCTGAGCCAGAAGGTCCTTAGGATGAACATTTGATGCCTGGTCCTAGAATCATAGATCATTAGGGTTGGAAGGGACCTCAGGAGATCATCTAGTCCAACTCCCTGCCCAAAGCAGGGCCAATCCCCAAATGGCCCCCTCAAGGATTGAACTCATAACCCTGGGTTTAGCAGGCCAATGCTCAAACCACTGAACTATCCTCTACCTTTTTGCAGGCTACTCTGCATGGCTGCAGAGGGCGGTGGCTGTCCATGTATGCGCCTTCCTTCCAGTAGGCCAGGCAGGCTCATCTCCATAGCCTGGTGCCCAGGGAAGGGAGAGGCTGGTGTCCTTGGTGCTCCCAGGGCAGCACAGGGCTCCCCGTGCCTCCCAGCACAACTCTGCTCCCCCAGTTGGGCATTGGAGAAGTAGGGATTTGGAATGGGTTTCCCTTAGAGATCTGACAGCAGAGAGCCACCCATGGGGGCAGAACGGAGTTGGCAGGACCTCCAGCGAGAGGGGTGTGGCTCTGAGCCAGGGGCTGATGGGCATGGTTCTTAGCAGAGTGAAGCACAGCTGATCCAGCCAGGCCAGCTGCACATCTCTAGGAAGAGCCAGGGCAGCCCTCTTCTCCCCACTTCCTTCCCCCTCTCTAAGGAGGGGTCCTCCCAACTCCCTCTGCCTTCCTGGAAAAGCAGCTGCAGCTCTGCTCCCCGCTCCAGGGTGACCAGATCTGCGGTCCGGGTGGGGGAAGGTGTTATCTCAAAGGGGAGCTGTCATGAATAGTTAGTAAAGGGTTAAAGCATAGTACCTGGTGGGCATCTGACCTGAGGACCAATCAGGGAAGAGAATTTGAAACTCCTAGGAGGGAACTTTTCCCTCTGTTTGGGGGGGTCTTGGTCTTTGGCCGTTTGGAGTTCAAGAGACCAGACGAGTTAATCAAGTCCCTACAAGTTCCTCCTTTCTGAACTAATTTCTTCTAGTCAAGATAGTGAGTATTAGAAAGATACTTTGTGTCCTTATCTAATAATCCTATGGTTGCAATTCTGTGTGTTTGTTATTGATTATTCTTAATTCTGCTTGTACTGGTTGTACTGAGAAAGAGAGAGGATTCTCTCCAGAACTTAGCAAGGTTATACCCTATGAGTGCCCAGCTTGGATTCATAGAGATTCTATATTTTCTTTTGTTCTCTTAATAAATTCTTTTCTTTTCTTTGGACTTGGTTAATTCCTTCCCTTGGGGAAATTCAGGGGAAGGGGAGGGGGAAGTGGGCTGCTTCCCTGTGTGTGTGAGATTCAAGGCGTTTGAATCCAGGCACCTCTGTCTCCAGAGCAGGCTGGAGAGAGGGAGGAGGGGGGAGGTTCCTCCTCTGTGAATTGATCTGTGTTCCCAAGGGGGGAAAACAGGGGTGTCCCGGCCCACGGAATTGACCGGGTGGTGGCAGCCGAAGGGGAGACCTACCCTAGGATTTTGGGGTGGGGGAAGACATGCGGGTCCTCACTTTGAAACCGCCCAGTTTCAAGTGAGGGTAGACTCCTGACATGGTGGCAGTGGTGTTTCGGACCCAGAGAGAGAGGCAAGGCTTTTCTACCAGAGGCACTCTGAGACAGTTTCAGGGTTACAAGTATTTTCAGTTTTTTGCAGGGCTTTCTGTTACAAAGCCTCCGGTGGAGAGGTACTGGCGTCCATTGTGATACAAGGTACCACTCAGGATTCCTGAGGTGGGGGGAAGTGCTCGCCAAAGTACATTCCCATCCAACAGGAAAAGCAGGTTTGGGGGTTGCAGAGAGAAACCCTCCAGCCAGGTTTTTTTTCTCCCTGTGTCTTTTGAAAGGATCAGAAGACAGGAGAACACAAATCCCTAAGGAATAGACCAGATTTTTCTCAGGGGTATTGTTAGCAGCAGCCTTTCAGCTGGGCTGCTGAGTACAGCAACTCAGAGCAGAGGGAGACAGAGAATTTTTTTTTTTAACTCTTTCCCTCTTTCTCAGTACAAACCAGTAACATTACACAAACCACAATTTGCTATACAAAGGATTGATTTCTCTTTCTTTACTCAAGTTATCATAGGCAGGGGTAGGGACTGTCAAGCAACACATACGGTTCACTGACTGCAGAGGGGTGTGACCAGCACCTGAAGGCACAGACATGACTGACTCAAAGACCGAACTGGAAATTGCTCAAGTAAATTTAAAAATCCTACAGGCACAAAAAGAGAAGGAGGAAGCTGCGTCACCTCATGCCAAAGTTGCTATTAAACAGGAGATTGACAACATGTTGGAGATGGGTATCATCCGCCCTTCTACCAGTGCATGGGCATCTCCAGTGGTTCTGGTTCCCAAACCAGATGGGGAAATACGCTTTTGTGTGGACTACCGTAAGCTAAATGCTGTAACTCGTCCAGACAACTACCCAATGCCACGCACTGATAAGCTATTGAAAAAGTTGGGACGTGCCCAGTTCATCTCTACCATTGATTTAACCAAGGGATACTGGCAGGTACCACTAGATGAACCCGCCAGGGAAAAATCTGCCTTCATCACCCATGCAGGGGTGTATGAGTTTACTGTGCTTCCGTTCGGACTGCGGAATGCACCTGCCACCTTCCAAAGGCTGGTGGATGGTCTACTAGCAGGATTGGAAGACTGTGCAGTTGCATACCTCGATGATGTGGCCATTTTTTCTGATTCATGGCCCGAACACCTAGAACATTTGAAAATGGTTTTAGAGCGCATCAGGCAGGCAGGACTAACTGTTAAGGCCAAAAAGTGTCAAATAGGCCACAACAGAGTAACTTACCTAGGACACCAGGTGGGTCAAGGAACCATCAACCCCCTACAGGCCAAGGTGGAGGCTATCCAACAGTGGCCTGTCCCAAGGTCAAAGAAACAGGTCCAATCCTTCTTAGGTTTGGCCGGATATTACAGGCGATTTGTACCACACTACAGCCAAATCGCTGCCCCACTAACTGATCTGACCAGGAAAACCCAGCCAAATGCAGTTAAGTGGACTGATGAGTGTCAGAAAGCCTTTACCCAGCTTAAGGCAATGCTCATGTCGGACCCTGTATTAAGGGCCCCAGACTTTGACAAACCCTTCCTAGTTACCACCGATGCATCTGAACGTGGGGTAGGAGCGGTACTAATGCAGGAAGGACCGGATCACAACTTCCATCCTGTCGTGTTTCTCAGCAAGAAACTGTCTGAGAGGGAAAGCCACTGGTCCATCAGTGAAAAAGAATGTTACGCCATTGTGTATGCCTTGGAAAAGCTACGCCCATACGTTTGGGGCCGGCAGTTCCAGCTACAAACTGACCATGCTGCGCTAAAGTGGCTTCACACCAACAAGGTAAACAACAAGAAACTTCTCCGCTGGAGCTTAGCTCTCCAAGACTTTGACTTTAACATTCAACACATTTCAGGAGCTTCCAACAAAGTTGCTGATGCACTCTCTCGTGAAAGTTTCCCAGAATCAAGTGGCTAAAAACTGTTCTTAATATGTTTTCATGCTTAGTAGTCGATGTAATAGTGCATGTGTTTTCTTACTCTGGTTGTTTTACAGTTCTAGGAGGAAATCGCCGCCAGTGGATCCCACTGTGACGATTTGGGGGGCGTGTCATGAATAGTTAGTAAAGGGTTAAAGCATAGTACCTGGTGGGCATCTGACCTGAGGACCAATCAGGGAAGAGAATTTGAAACTCCTAGGAGGGAACTTTTCCCTCTGTTTGGGGGGGTCTTGGTCTTTGGCCGTTTGGAGTTCAAGAGACCAGACGAGTTAATCAAGTCCCTACAAGTTCCTCCTTTCTGAACTAATTTCTTCTAGTCAAGATAGTGAGTATTAGAAAGATACTTTGTGTCCTTATCTAATAATCCTATGGTTGCAATTCTGTGTGTTTGTTATTGATTATTCTTAATTCTGCTTGTACTGGTTGTACTGAGAAAGAGAGAGGATTCTCTCCAGAACTTAGCAAGGTTATACCCTATGAGTGCCCAGCTTGGATTCATAGAGATTCTATATTTTCTTTTGTTCTCTTAATAAATTCTTTTCTTTTCTTTGGACTTGGTTAATTCCTTCCCTTGGGGAAATTCAGGGGAAGGGGAGGGGGAAGTGGGCTGCTTCCCTGTGTGTGTGAGATTCAAGGCGTTTGAATCCAGGCACCTCTGTCTCCAGAGCAGGCTGGAGAGAGGGAGGAGGGGGGAGGTTCCTCCTCTGTGAATTGATCTGTGTTCCCAAGGGGGGAAACAGGGGTGTCCCGGCCCACGGAATTGACCGGGTGGTGGCAGCCGAAGGGGAGACCTACCCTAGGATTTTGGGGTGGGGGAAGACATGCGGGTCCTCACTTTGAAACCGCCCAGTTTCAAGTGAGGGTAGACTCCTGACAGGAGCCAAGAGAACTCTGTATGTATGATGGTGGAGGTATCAGGATATCAAACAAGCCCCTTTTGCTCAGAAGAGCAGAAGCAGGTAAGTGTATTGAGGGATAAATTACAAATAAGGGAAGGGGTAAACGTGAACAACAGTAACTATAGAAAACACAAACCAGTAATACAGCAGCTTTACCAAGAAGCATAAAGCTCAGGCCCAAATACATAAGCCACCATGGCAATTAAACGAATAAAACCCCAACTAAGAGAACCCTGATTGTACCTCACTATATCCTAGCATGTCTGTGGCAGAAGTGACGTCCAGGACCTACACTCTTTGGGTAATTGGAAGCCGTGGAGGAGGAACACTAGAGTCCCTCGATGTCGATCGGGGATGGAAGAAGCAGACCGAGAACCCTCTGGTGCTGGTGTCTTCAGGAATAGGAGCAGGTAAGGTGGAATACTTCTTCCTTCTCTTCACTTCAGGAAAGGGTGGTATTCTCCGATGATGCACGGATGCCTCAAAGACCTGAACCACGCACACACAGCCACTAGGATGGACTGCGCCGCTTGTCTGTGGTTACAGTTTTTATGCAGTCTGTGGCAGGAAAACATGGTATGGTCATAGAAGATTAGGGTTGGAAGGGACCTCAGAAGGTCATCTAATCTAACCCCCTGCTCAAAGCAGGACCAATCCCCAAACAGATTTTTACCCCCATTCCCTCCCCCCCTAAAAGGTGGGGAAAGGTGGGAAACAGTCAGAGGCAAAATGTTCTTGAGATGGCCCAGTGGCAGGGAAAAAACAGTTTGATCCAGTCATAACTTAGGTAATAATTGGAGATATACCAATCTCCTAGAGCTGGAAGGGACCTTGAAAGGTCATTGAGTCCAGCCCCCTGCCTTCACTAGCAGGACCAATTTTTGCCCCAGATTCCTAAGTGGCCTCCTCAAGGATTGAACTCACAACCCTGGGTTTAACAAGCCAATGCTCAAACCACTGAGCTATCCCTCCCCCATTAATCAGGATGACAGAGCACAAAGGGGTCATAAGATGGAGTTTACAAGATGTCAGTACAGACTCCATCTTGGATTGCTGCCATATCCTTACAAACTAATTATTAGGAAACATCACACATCTTAATAAACCATTAACAAGATAACAAATCACACCCAACAAAGAGGACGAGGCAGGCAGAGTTTCACGGCTGATGATATTTGGTGACTGAGCTTCTGACTGTCTCCTGCAGCTTGGTTGTGGATTTTTGCACTAATTCAAAATGGCCACACTCTCCCATTACTTTCAATGAGTCTGAAGCCACAGGCTCCCCTAGGTGTTAGGTGGTCCAGGTTTTGCCTGGGGCAATGAAGTTGTCCTTAGTGAAGATGGCCACTGCTACCCATTGTTTCAAAGGGAGTGAAGCCAGGCCTCCTTCAGGGAAGATGGTTGCACCCTGGCTCTGTGGCTAGGAAACTGGAGAGGAAACTCGAGGGGAAGCAGGGAATGGGGAGGGGGTGAGGAGAAAAGAGATTCAGGAGAGAGACCTAGAGGAAGGGGTAGGGCTGCCATCTCTACGGTACAAAAATCCAACACAGCCGGGAAGTCCCATCACACCAGACAGCTGGCTCTGTGTACTGAGTGCCCAGCCACATTTCTGAGGACAGTTACCTCAACAAAAGGGCAATCCTGGGAAAACTGGGACAAATGGCAACCTAGGGACGAGACTACTGGGAACAGGAGGGAATCTGTCGGGTCCTGGGCATGTGGAAACAAGGGTGTGCAGAGAAATAAAGGTAGAGGGAGAGAGAGAGAATGCGACAGGTATGAGACAGTGAAGGGAAACAAGGAGTCTGGAGGCATCTTATAGACTAACAGATTTATTTGGACATAAGCTTTCGTGGGCAAAAAACCCACTTCTTCAGATGCATGGAGTGAAAGTTACAGATGCAGGCATTATATAATGACAGGTGAAGAGAAGGGAGTAAATCACAAGTGGAGAACCAGTGGTGACAGGGCCAATTCTATCACAGTGAATGTAGTCCACTCCCAAAAATAGATGAGGAGGTGTCAATTCCAGGAGGGCGGTTTAGGTTGGATATTAGGAAAAAAACTTTTTCACTAGGAGGGTGGTGAAGCACTGGAATGGGTTCCCTAGGGAGGTGGTGGAATCTCCTTCCTTAGAGGTTTTAAAGGTCAGGCTTGACAAGGCCCTGGCTGGGATAATTTAGTTGGTGATTGGTCCTGCTTTGAGCAGGGGGTTGGACTAGATGACCTCCAGAGGTCCCTTCCAACCCTGATATTCTATGATTCTAAAATGCTTCCCCACAGCTCCTCTTGCAGGGGGCACACACACACACACACACACACACACCCACCCACCCACCCTACCTGTTCTTTTGCCCGTTCTAAACATCCCCTGTGTCTATGCAAAGCTGTGGGTCAATTTCTCTACCTTGATTGGGGAGGAGCTGTGATGGGGAGGTGTGTGAAAGCACTGGGAATGGGATGGGGAGACTTCCAGCCCTTCATCCACCCTAGCTGAAAGAAATTGAACAGAAGGTTGGGGACCTGTCTGACAAGAGTGGGAGCTCTTGAGCCAGCCCTAGTAGACAGATGTCACCTTCTAAATATCACTTATTTAAATTCCTCCTCAATACCCATTTTTTCTGCAAGGACAGGAATTTGGTCACTAGTAGGCCGGCACTGCTCCCTGCTGTAGATTGTTAGCTTCTTGTGGCAGGAACTGGTTCTCTGTGGTTTGTAAGGCACTGTCAGTGCTTACCAAGTAATAATTAATGATGAATCCTGTAATGAAACACAAGTGTCTGCGGTGGAGCTGTTCTCCCACAGCAGCCACCAAGGGTGACTCAGAAATTAATCTGACAGAAATCCGATAGTTCTGTATGTAGAGACTGTTTGTGGAAGACAGATAGTCCCTGTCTCTGTAGCCAAGGTCCTTTAGTAATACGGTGGAGCAACAGACTAATAGCAGAGTTGTGTGCATGGGGGATAGCAGTTACCAGAGAGTAAACCTGGCTTAGAACAACGTTTCTCCAGTGATGGAAAAAACATTTGAAAAACCTTGAAACAGAGAAGGTCTGAAGATTAATTTTACAGACCACTGTAATCAATGTAACTGTGCTTAACCCTGCTGTGAAAGCTGAGTGGGACGCAAAGAAGAAGCAAGTGAATATGTTGACTGCAAAGGGTTCTCTACCCTCACTCTGCAGGCTTTGGCCAACCACAGAGGCATGTTCACGAACACCACTGGGATGTCCAGGAAAGGTGCATGATGCCTGGGTGCTGAGGAGACTGGGTGTTTACCGGCTGGGACAAGCAGGGACCTTATTCCCTCCTAATGACACTGTTCTCAAAGGGGTGTCAATTAGGTTGTGATAACTGGGCCTACACATTTACCCTAACTGTGAACCAAAAAAAAAAATCAATGAACCAAAATGGATGTGTTGGAAAGTAGGCCTAAATGGTAGACAAAATAATGAGAGGCTGGACTATTCCACCCATCACTCCCTTTTGGAGTCCAAAAGCTTTGTCTTTAAAGAGAAAAATTGGCTACTGAAGTGAGATTCACCATCATGGCTGCTGCCACGACTATCTCCTGGGACCCTGAACCTTCATCAAAATCCTGAGAGATGTCCTCACCAGAGCGGGCCAGAGACAGGGAGCCAGATGACATCACCACCTCCACTGGCTCTGGCTAAATCCCGAACACAACCTGGGACATGAAACTTTGTCTGGCCCCTCCCCACCATGTCTCCTTTTCCTTCCCTACCTTATTGAAGGTCTGTAATTTAGCCGTGGTTTGAACTGTTTTAATCAATTTTACTACTGTTAGTTTGTCCTGTTTACTCTTTTTAGACATTTACACAATTAATAATCACATAACACCATGGCAATGTGGGTACTTATAGGCCTGGGCAAGATAAGGGAGCAGCTGATCTAGGACTCGATTAATAAAGAATTAAAGGAGGTCAATATAATTAATGTCAATCAACATGGGTCTATGCAAAATAGATCTTGCAAACTAACTTGATATCTTTTTTGATAATATTACAAGTTTGGTTGATAAAAGTAATAGTATTGAAGTAATATACTTAGACTTCTGTACAGCATTTGACTTGGTATCATGCAACATTTTGATTAAGAAACTAGAATGACACAAAATTAATATGGCACCCATTATATGGATTAAAAACTGGCTAACTGACAGATCTCAACATTTAATTTTACAGGGGGAATCATAATCAAGTTGATGTGTTTCTAGTGGGCTCTCCCAGGGGTTGGTTCCTGGCCCTAGCTACTTAACAATGTTATCAATGACCAGGAAGAAAATATAAAACCATCGCTGATAAAATTTGTGAGTGACACAAAGATTGGGGGAGTGGTGTTGTAGTAACTGGGCCTACATCTTTACCCAAGTTGTGAGAAGCGAGTGAAAGTTCATAAAATGGTCACAGAAATCTGTAACAATGAATGTTGATGGAAAAAGGTAAAAAAGGAGACAGAAGGACTGAATTAGTCCAAACAAAAAGGCCTCCTATTATAACTCAAGGCCTGTGTTAAGATCATGCTTGGTAAACAAGAGATGAGGGGGAATGCAAATCAATGGACCAAAATTGATGTGTTGTAAATTAGGTCTAATTGGTGGATAAAATAATGAAGGGATGGGCTATTTCACCCAAAGCTCTCTTCTGGGGTTTTTAAAAGACAAAGCCATGGGTGTGTGGGGGAAAATGGCTGTAGACTCTCTCACTGCAACTGCTGACCAGGAGATGGGTGGACTAGAAGGAGCGAGCTTCATCATTATGGCTGCCACACTAACCCTTTTTCGGATCCACTGTGACACCACTGGGTCTTTGTCATCTTGCCCCTGAGAGATGTTCTGGTTGGATCAGGCCAGAGAGAGGGACCCAAATGACATTGCCACTTTCATCAGCTTGGCTAAATCCCAAATACCCCTTGGGAGGTGAGATTTTTGTCTCTTGCACTCAGACACCTGCCCACCCTTCTCCATGTGTCTTTCCCACCTTATTTTTTTCTACCACTTTCTGTCATGGAGTGCAGCCCTCACTGCTGGACTGGCGCCTCCTCCTGGCCCTCTGGAGATTAGCTCAAGGCCAATGCTGCCCTCCACGGTCTGCACACCATCACTCTGTCTCTGCTTCTGCCTATGGCCTCTCTCTTAGCTTCTGGAATCACAGCACCCTCTTCACAACTCAGCCCTCTCACTAGCTCGCCTTCCATGTTCCCCCCTTCCAGGGGAGGTGTGCATATCACAGCCCTACTGTCCAGCCACTTCCCCAGTGGTGAGGATCAGGGGACCACTACACCAAGTCCCAGCTCAGGGACCCTGTAAATAGCAGCCTCCTGCTGCACCTCTTTAACTTCTCTATTTCCCTGGGCCACTTCCCCAGCACCTTCTTTTCACTTACCTTAGTGCCCTCAGCTGCTCGGTCCCAGCAGCCAGCCAGGAGCTCCCTCCCACTCTCCTAGTCCCGGCTAGCAGATGCTCTGTTCAAGGTAGTTACAGGTCTCTCAGCCCTCCAGAGACACAGTTTTCACTCCCAGCAGCAACTGACTACCTCTGGCCCTGCAGCCCTTTTTATGTGAGCCTGCTGGGCCCTGATTGGCTGCTCCTCACAGCCTCTCTTCTATTGGCTGCTTCCCACACAGCCTCCCTAGGGCTCTATTAACCCCTTTTATGCCAGTGTGGGATAAACACCGCATCATACAGGTCTGTCGCGTCTTCCGCTGGGGTACGTTCTGCAGTCAGCGCGTAAAGCGAAAATCGCGTATAGTCAAAATTCCATTGAGTGTAATGGCGGGCGGAATCGCCCGCACTACAGGTACAGTATTAAATTGTTATTTTTCTCTTTTTTTGTTTTGTTTTTGCCGACCACACAAAGCTGAATTCGTGCATGTTAAATGCATGTAAGATGAGACAGACCTGTACTCTCCTATTGCCTTCAATCTAATAAGAGGCTGGCTTAGCTGTCCAAGACTATACTTTGCAACTATGGTGTAAGTCCGTGACTAGAGAGGCAACTAAAAGCACTGCCCTAAACAGCCTGATTCTGGTACAAGTTTGGCAGGTCTCAGGGTGGCTGACTGGATCATGGGCTGGGCCTGTGTTTCTCCAACAGTGAGGCTGCAAGTGACAGTCAACTCCAGAGACAGACGCTGCCCTTTCTAGCTTTGCTGTTCTCTTCTTTCCTCTTTTAGAACATAGAACATAAGAACGGCCATACTGGGTCAGGCCACAGGTCCATCTAGCCCAAAATCCTGTCTTCCGGCAGTGGCCAATGCCAGGTGCCCCAGAGGAATGCACAGAATAGGTAATCATCAAGTGATCCATCCCCTGTGTGCTTGTGTGTGTTTGTCTTGTACTCTGAGAAACGGGATTAGACTGTAACAACAGCAGCAACACTGACAGCTGCAGCCCATCTCAACTAATTTCCCTGCATTTGCCCCCAAAGGACAGTAAATAAAATTTTTCATACTATCTAAGAGACTGCCACATAGGCGGGTGGGTGGGAAGGGTAAGGAAGGGAGGGTTCCTTTTAAAGACTTTCTCCAGATAAGGGATCAAGGGTTCGTGTTAAAATGACAACCTTATTTAATACTTTACATTGCAAATGCTAATTGGTTTCCTTCTTGTTCTATATCCTTAATAAAAGATTATTAAGATTTTTGATGGTGGGTTTGCCAGGGGACTAAGCAGGCTGAGGTCTATGTACTTGGAACCCTGAACCATGTTTAAAACCGTGAATACAGTACAGTGACCCTTGGACCCAGGGAGCGGCATGTAGATAAGGAATCAGAAACAGGGCTTCACTTCCGCAGAGCTGCCCTGACACACGCAGAACCGGAGGACGCATCTGGGAGAGGGCTGCAGATGGTGCTTCTTCCCACAGCCTGCAAGGTAAGTGACAGGCTTTCCCTGGGATCTTTCCATCTCCCTCCTCCACAGAGGAGAGCTGGGGAGCTGAGATTTGGGGGGGTGGGGAGAATCTCCCTGAAGTGCAGCTTTCCGGGTGGGAGGCAAATTGAAAGTGAATGTGAGAGGCTGGGTGGGAGGAGGCAGTGCAGTCTGTGATGCTGCAGCAGGACTTTCCCATCCTCTGCCAAGGAGTCTGGAATATTTACATGAGCTCAGCGAAGGAGGTCAGAAAACAGGCCTGAGTCAGCCCCCTGAGGGCTCTCTGAAGGGGATAGGGGAGTCGGGGACCAGGACTACACCCAGCCCTGATGTACACAGGTGGAGCTGCACTGAAATCCAGGTGAAATGCACCTGTTGATGCCAGGGCTCACTTTGCCCTTGTCCCATGAAGTCTGAAGAGTTTGCAGAGTGATCTGAACAACCCCGAGAGTGGTTTTCATTTTGGTTGCTCTGAGTTGTCCCCGCAGAGCGGGCTGTCATCTGCTGAGCCAGTTCACATGCACACAGGGACTGTGCTGGGCCTGGCTCCTGAAGCGCAGAGAAAATCTATGTGGGGAGAGCAGGTTGCAACGGGCAACCCCCCGTGCAAATCATCTTTCCATGCCCTGTGGCACAAACTGGGATGATCTAGCCCCTGGGGTTTTTCTCTACCATTTGGAAAACAAAACATGGTGCCCCCCAAAGTCCTGAGCTCTGGGAGTTTTCTCAGAGATAGAGAAGTTCACCCCTAGAAGTGTGGAGGTGCACTGCAGGAGGAGACGGCAAAGGGGCTGCACAAGGTCCAAGTGCAGAGTGAGAAACTGCAGGAAAGGGAGAAATGGTGGGAAAAGAGCAAACTGCTGGGCTTGCTTCCCCACCGATGTAAATCAGGAGTAACATCACTGGAGAGAACAGAGTTAAACTGGGGCACAACCAGGGTGAGAGATGACGCCAGCCATGTGGGCTAGAAAGGAATTTTGGATAACAAGGAGCATTTAGCCCAGGGCTGCTGCCAGCATGGGCACCAGGACAGAGTGGAGGTGGTTTTCAGGCTAACAGGAGCTGGTTGGGCCCCCAGGATAGGTTAAGGTAGCCCTGAGGTGCTGCTTTAAATTGCACCATGGTTGCAATGGCCCCTGTGTGCTTTTTTCTCCATATACTGCCCACATGCCATTCTGCCCCGGCCTGCCCTGGAGCATCCCTTGTGCTGGGGCCTCCTGCTCCTGGGCTGCAGGGCAACAATAAACCTAATTCTCCTTTGCCTTGTTCTGAGATGATCACAGGTACCAGGAACTTAGTCCTCCCCAGGTGTAAGTGTGATGGTCGCCATGTTGGCCAACACACCAAGGACTGAACCAGGGACATCCAGAGCTAAAAGCATGGCCAAGTACAGGTCCAAAGTGTTGTAGCTGGGGCCTGTAACACCTTGTATCCTTTGCAGATCAGCACAGTGGAACATGAAATACCCACTCATCACTGGGTTACATGAGCCCAGGGAAGTGCATGGGGTGACACTTAGATAGATTTGACCATTGATTTAGAGCAAATGAAAGGGAATGACAGGGAATGGAAACATGTTCTATTTAGGATGGATCATTTAATATAAAGCATTTTGTAGGCCACAGTTCTCCACTCAAACCCCACATGCAGGTGTGAGGTCACACTGTGTGGAAAGTGCTATTTTCCTCCACAAAATGGCACCCTCCATGCAGCGTGACCTTGCATGTGTGTTGAGTGCAAGGACATGTTGTGCGGAGGATGCCACTGTGCGAGCAAAATGGCAGCCTCCATGCGGCAAAAGTGCCAGAATGCCGTTCTGGCACAGTCCGGCTCTATCACGCCTGTGGCTGAAACTGCTTAAGTGTGAGTTGCCTGTCATACCCGGTGGGGCTGGTGGGAGACGGTCAGCAATCCGCAGGCAGACCAAACCCCATGATGTCATCTTTTTTTAATTCCATCATGTCTGAACCAATCTTATAGGTTTTGAACGTTTGGGGTTAGCAATACTGCGATTCGTAGAGCTCTCTGAGGTTTGTGAATGAGAATCCCGAGATAGATGCTGAGTGTTATTAACTCAGAGACAGGAGCCCTTTATGGAGGGCATCAACCGTCTTCATAGATTTCTCTGAAGATGTAAAACACTAAGAACAAAATGTGAGACTGTCTCAGCTGTAGAGCGAAATGATCTCCCTGCCTCTGTCTGATGTACGTTTTCCTCTCCGCAAACTTTCCAGAGAGACAACGGCACAGAGGGAATAAAATGGCTTCCAAACAAAGGACTGTGGTGACTGAAGGTGAGTGTGACTGATGGGCGTATCTCATTATTAATCAAGAATTAAAGGAAAGTAATATAATTAATATCAATCAACATGGGTTTATGCAAAAGAGATCCTGTCAACCTAAATTGATACCTTTTTTGATGAGATTACAAGTTTGGCTGATAAAGGTAATAGTGGTGATGTAATATAATTAGACTTCTGTAAGGGTTTGACTTGCTACCTCATGATATTTTGATTAAAAAACTAGAAAGATATAAAATTAACATGGCACACAGTTAATGGCTTAAAAGCTGGCTAACTGACAGGTCTCAACAGGCGGTTGTAAGTGGGGAATCATCCAGCTGCTGTGTTTCTAATGGGGTCCCTCAGGGATCAATTCTTGGCCCTACACTGACAGTTTTATCAATGACCTGGAAGAAAATATAAAATCATCATCGATAAAGTTTGTAAATGACACAAAAACTGGGGGAGTGGTAAATAATGAAGAGGACACAGCATGGTAGGCTTGGTGCAAGCAAACAATATGCATTTTAACATGGCTAAATGTATACATATAGGAACAAAGAATGTAGGTTGTACTTCCAGGATGAGGGACTATTCCCAGGGAAGCAGTGACTCTGAAAATGATTTGGGGGATTATGGTGGATAATCAGCTGAACACGAGCTCCCAGTGTGATGGTGTGGCACAAAGGGCTAATGCGATCCTGGGATGCATCAACAGGAGAATCTCAAGTAGGAGTAGAGAGGTTATTTTATCTCTGTAGATGGTATTGGTATGACCAGTGCTGGATTCCTGTGTCCAGGTCTGCTGTCCACAATTCAGGAAGGATGTTGATAAATTTGAGAGGATTCAGAGAAGAGTCATGAGAATGATTACAGGATTAGAAAACAGGTCTGATAGTAAAGTATCAGAGGGGTAGCCGTGTTAGTCTGTATCCACAAAAACAACGAGGAATCTGGTGGCACCTTAAAGACTAACAGATTTATTTGGGCATAAACTTTCATGGGTAAAAAACCCACTTCTTCAGATGCATGGAGTGAAAATTACAGATAGAGGCATAAATATATATTGGCACACGAAGAGAAGGGAGTTACCTTACAAGTAGAGAACCAATGTTGAAGGCCAATTCAGTCAGGGTGGATGTGGTCCACTCCCAATAATTGATGAGGAGGTGTCAATACCAAGAGAGGGAAAATTGCTTTTGTAGGTCTGATAGGACCTACTCAAGGAGCTCAATCTACACCTCTACCCCGATATAACACGACCCGATATAACATGAATTCAGATATAACACGGTAAAACAGTGCTCTGGGGGGCGGAGCTGCATGCTCTGGCAGATCAAAGCAAGTTCGATATCACGCGGTTTCGTCTATAATGCGGTAAGATTTTTTGGCTCCCGAGGACAGCGTTATATCGGGGTAGAGGTGTATTTAGTTTAACAAAAGGAAGGTGAAGGGGTGACTTCATCAGTCTATAAGTATCTACATGGGGAGCCGATATTTAATAATGGGCTCTTCAGTCTAGCACAGAAAGGTCTAACAGGATCCAATGGCTGTAAGTTGAAGCTAGACACATTCAGACTGGAAATAAGGTGCACATTTTAACAATGAGAGTAATTAGCCACTGGAACAACTTACCATCAGCTGTGGTGGATTCTCCACCACTGACAATTTGTAAATGAAGACTGGATGTTTTTCTGCCCTAAGAATTACTTGGGGGAATTCTGTGGCCTGCATTGTACTGGAGGGCAGACTGGATCATCACAGTGGTCCCGTCTGGCCTTGGAATCTACGAATCATGAACAAAGCAGCGCTGCTCCTGCAGTAGAGCTCAGCCCCACTGCCATAGCCCTGCCCTGCCCCATTCCTTACAGTGCTTCCTCCTAAGGGACTATGCCTAAGGGTGCAGAATGCAGCAGCCCATCTCTTAGGCGATGCTCCTCGGTGGCAGCATGTTTTATTCGTGGTCTGATCTGTTCTGGCTACTGATTGGTTTGTGGTTGAATAATGTAAGGTGCTGGATCTGATGTGTGAACTCCTAGGTGGGGTTGGGACCTTGCTGCTTGAGGGATCCCCTTTCTCCTTGTACCAGATTGGCACAGTGGTTATAGGCAGAGGCGCCTGAGCTGGTCCCCCTTGGTTTAAAAGGGAGGGGGCTGGCAGCTGAACACTCCCTGTGAGGGGCCCTCCACTGCAAGAAACATCTTTTTACGTGGGGCATGAGGCAGGGATGCCTTTGTAAAACACCAGGGGGCAGAAGGGAGTTTGGTGCTCAGTAGGTGATCTCATGTTGATTTCAGAATATCTGGTTGGGGCAACTATGAGTATTATTTATTACTGAGGCTAAGATTTTGTCATGGATATTGTTAGTAAAAGTCATGAACAGGTCACGGGCAATAAAGAAGAATTCACGGAAGCCCGTGACCTGTCACTGACTTTTACTAACAATATCCATGATAAAATGGGAAGGGCCTGAGCAGCTGTGGGGTGGCTGGGAGCTCTGGGGCTCCCACCATCAGTGGGGGCTCAGAGCTCTAGGGTTCCCCTATGGCGGAGGGGAGCTTCAGGGTTTCCCTGCCCCTTCCCCAGTGGTGGGGAGCTGTGGGAATCCCCCCCGTCCCATGGCAGCAGTGGGGAGCTGCTGGGATGCCTTTGCCCTATGGTGGCGGTGGGCAGCTGCTGGGATGCCCCTGCCCCATGGCAGCGGCGGGGAGCTGCTGGCATCCTCCTGCCCCATGGTGGCGGCCAGGAGCTTCCAGGGACCCCTGCTGCTGCAGCGGGCGGTGAGCTGCAGGATAACCCTGGCTTGGGGGCACTGCTGCCTCAGGCGGTGAGGGTACCTCTCAGCTCCCTGCCGCTGCAGGAGGCAGCGGGACCTTGCAGCTCTGGGCTGAAGTCACAGAGGTCTTTGGAAGTCATGGATTCCATGACTTCTGTGACCTCCGTGACAAAATATTAGCCTTATTCATTATCTGTATTACTGCAGCACCTAGGAGCCCCAGTCATGGATCCCCAGACCGTTGTGCTAGGTGCTGTACAAACTACAGCCTTAGCTACGAGCCACTTCTAAGCTTTTTTATACATCAGATAGTCTAATCTGGGCAAAAGCTGGGAGGAGAGTATCTGTGTAGCTCCCCTACTGCATCACCCGCTGTGACCTCTCATTATGGACCAAGCAGTAGAGCTCAGCCCCCACAGCCAGAGGACCTGAGCTCTGGGATTAGAGATCATAGAATGGGCATGGGTCCATGCCAGTCAGTATGCGCCACGGTGTCTAAGTGCTGGTCTTCTCCACAGGTGACGTCAAAGCCTTCAGCAAACACATGGATAATTATAGCCCTGGGCAGCTGAAGAGGCTGAGCGAGCACTTCCGACCCGACATGGTCTATGTCATAGAGAATGACATTCCCATTGTGCTGCAGGAACTCATCAGCAGACACATCATCACTGCTCAGCAGGCCCAGGTACTGCGCCCTCCATATAACAATGGACCCCCGGCTAAAGTTGCCCGAGCTGACATTCTCATTTCCCTAGAGAATCCTTGTCCTTGGATATCAGGGCAGATAGGGTTTGCGAACACAGGGTTGTCTTTTTCCAGGACAGGAGAGTCTAGGGCTGCTGCTAGCCATATATAGGCTGACCAGATAGAAAATGTGAAAAATCAGGACAGGGGTGGGGGATAATAGGAGCCTATATAAGAAAAAGACCCAAAAATCAGGACTATCCCTATAAAATCGGGACATCTGGTCACCCTAGCCATATATGCATTCTGCAGAAAAGGACCTAGGGGTTACACTGGACAAGAAGCTGGATACGAGTCAGTAGTGTGCCCTTGTTGCCAAGTAGGCTAATGGCATTTTGGGCTGTATAAGTAGGAGCATTGCCAGCAGATCAAGGGATGTGATCATCCCCCTCTATCCGGCATTGCTGGGGTCTCATTTGGAGTACTGTGTCCAGTTTTGGGCCCCACACTACAAGAAGGATGTGGATAAATTGGAGAGAGTCCAGCGGAGGGCAACAAAAATGATTAGGGGGCTGGAGCACATGAGTCTAGGCCTTTGCAGACAGGCCTGAATATGTATATCCTAACATGAGCCTGCGCGCAGGCAGAGCCTAATTTCTGCGCTCAGCCTGTACCTTGCTAACTTCGCTTTATATTAGGAGGGCCTGACCACTACTTTAGTTTGGGCCTCAGGCCCTATACTGCTCTGATACAAGGCCTTGTGTCTCAAGCTCCCTTTCAACTACAGCAGGCACGGGTCGGCTCTGTCTCTGCAGGCAAGAGTGTTTTCTGAAAGAGAAACAATCCATTAGTTCTGTTCCATTAATTATAATTCCTGAGGAGGCCACTAAGGGGCTCTGTAAGAGTAGGACGCCTGCCCCACACCTCTCCTAGCAATGGAAATGCTTCAGTGTCCCCAGTCTCGGTTGATTTGGGGAATGAGAGCTGGGGCTGGTCTATCAATGCCACATGCAGCCTTTACCCCACCACCAGGTCACTCTGCTATGACAGAGCCTTTTGTTGCCCTTATAATCATGGCCCAACTGCCCAGATGGTCAATTTTAGGAAGTAGCCCTTGGCCATAGGATGTTATGGGCCCCTGATACAGCCTCAAGTGGAATACTGGGTCTAGTTCCAGGTACCACACATTGGGAAAGATATGGGCAAATTGGAGAGTCAATAGGAGAGCAACAAAAATAATTAAAGGTCTAGAAACTCTGACCTACTCGGAAAGATTTTTTAAAAAGGGTGGGTTTAGTCTGGAGAAGAGAAGACTGAGGGGGACATGATAACAGTCTTCAAATATGTAAAAGCTTGTTGTAAAGAGGAGGGTGACAAACTGTTCTCCTTAACCTCTGAGGATAGGACAAGCAGCAATGGGCTTAAATTGTAGCAAGGGAGGTTTAGGTTGGACATTAGGAAAAACTTCCTAACCGTCAGAGAGGTTAAGCACTGGAACAAATTACCTAGGGAGGTGGTGGAATCTTCATCATTGGAGGTGTTTAAGAACAGGTTAGACAAACACCTGTCAGGGAAGGTTTAGATAATACTGAGCCCTGTGTCAGTGCCAGAGACTGGACTAGATGATCTATCTAGGTCCCTTTCTGTCCTCCATATCCATGGTTCTATGTCACTCTTCTGAATACTGTATAGAAGCTCCCCCACCCCCACTGCCACTGCAGGCTGTTTCTGATTCTTCCACCTCTTGTGTCCCTCGGTGTTTTAGGATTACAGTGACTGGGAGAAGAACCACGACTCAACTAGTGCCGCAGAGAAGCTAGTGCGTGATATTTTTGCTGTGAGCTCTGCCGCGAGGCTGGGTCTCTGGGAGTGTCTGTTTGCTCTGCAGAGCAGATGGGCTCACCCCAATCTCCATGGGATGCTGGATGAAATAATTCAGAACGGTAACGTACCCATCGCACAGAGTGGGGAACAAGTCAACTGGGGAAATCCATGGGAATCTATGTTCTTCACAACAGGCTTTTCCTTGTCAAGCCCTCAGATCAGGGCTGTGTTCTGTGGGGTTAGTTAATTAATCTTAAGCTACGTCTTCACTGCACACTAAGCATGGGGAAATTTAACCTGTGGTAGCCTAACTCACCCTGCAGGGGTTCTCAAACTGAGGGTCGGGACCCCTCAGGGGGTCCTGACTCCATTACATTGGGGGGGTCACAAGCTGTCAGCTTCCGCCCCAAACCCTGCTTTGTATCCAGCATTTAATATGGTGTTAAATATATAAAAAATTGTTTTAAATTTATAAGTGGGGGTCAGACTCAGAGGCTTGCTATTTGAAAGGGGTCACCAGTACAGAAGTTTGAAAATCACTGACATAGAATCTCAGGGTTGGAAGGGACATCAGGAGATATCTAGTCCAACCCCCTGCTCAAAGCAGGACCAATCCCCAACTAAATCATCCCAGCCAGGGCGTTGGCAAGCCTGATTGTAACCGGGTCCTTTCCTGGGCCGCCCCCCTCTGCTGAGCTCTGTGCTCCCTCAAGAAAGCACCGTGAGGCTTTTTTACTGCAGCACCCGTGGCTTTTATTTACATTCGGTTCCCACCACCAGCAATGCTATTTACAAACTTACAGGTCTTTCCATCTCCTCTGTTACAGCAAGTCTCCCTTCAGCCTGGAGACTACCCCTTCCCTGGCCATTCCCACCTTTGCACTGGCTGCCAGCCAGCCTTTATAGCTCTCCTACTAGCAGGCCCACAGGTGCAGCCAGTCCCAGAGGCCAGGCACCAGCCCTTTCCCTAGCCCCAAGCTAGTTCTCCTGATTGGGGCTAGCTGAGCAGGGGCTAATTAGGTGCCTTTGCACCAGCACCCTGCTACATACCTCCCCGCTTAAACTGGTGCCAGGCCTGGCCTCCCTCTGCCTCGCCTTCCCCGGCCAGGGATTTTATTCTGAGGTTGGGCACCCTGCCCAGCCGAGGGGTCCCCTGAAACAACCCCATGGGGCTTTTGCACTCCCCACCCACAAAAGGCACATTGGGTAGGGGGTGAGGCACCCCACAGGTCCACGCTTACCCAGAGGTCCTCACACCATTCACACGGCTGGACCGGCCGCGCCAGAGGCTCCTCTTTCCTTTCTAGTGGGGGTGATGGCTCAGAGCCCACTGCCCCGAGTCGGCCCCCTGTCTCTGGTCTAGGCCCTCCGTCCCTTTGCTGCTGGGCCTCCCCCTGCTGAATGCTTTCTACCTCCCCAAGGGCTCCCTTCCCCAGGTGGTCCTGCCCCAGGAGCTCCCTGGGCTCCTCAGTCATTCCCTCGTTTACTTTCCTGGCTCTGTTGTCTAGGCTGTTCTACTTCTCCCCCCAGAGGTTGTGGGGCCTTCTCTTGCTCCCAATCCGCCTCCCCCGGGGCCTTGCTCTCCCCTTCCAGGGTTCTTTTTCCCCTCGTTCTTGGTTGCTTCCCCCCAGCCGCCTTTCCCCTCAGGGGAAAGCACCAGTCTTGCCCTAGGACCACGGGGTAAGCTAACCCTTCTATTACCCCCACCCGCTTCTAGGTAAACCGCCTGTCTATTTCAAGAGGTACCCGGGCCACGGGACAACATTTCTTATCCCCGTGGATGCACTCCACCCACATCCGTCCACCCGGGATAAGCCAGTGCAGCTCCACCACGCGCTGCTGTACAAAGGAGCGGGCGGAGGCCGTGTCCACCAGACCCCTATGGGTCCTTTTCCCTACCCGCACCGGGATGGTGGCCAACCCACGCCTCCTTTCCCACGCCCCACTCCTAGTCCATCCACAAAAGTCCGCCGCCCCACACTCCATCACCGGGCAGTCCCGACTTTTGTGTCCCAGCTGACCACATCGCCAACACACGAACTGCCCCGGGCGGCTAGAGGTCCCCTTGGGCTCCTCCTGTCGCCGGTCCGGCGGCTTCACCCCGCTGTGCTCACGGGGTTTCCTGCCCCCCTCTGGGTCTCGCAGGACTCGATGCTCCCTCACTGGGAAGTCAGCCTCCGCATATTCCTCAATCCTTTGCACGGCCGCTTCCAGAGTGGCCGGCTGATGTCGCCACACCCAAACCCGCACGCTGTCAGGGAGGCCCTGTAGAAACTGTTCAAGGACCACCTGGTCCATTATCTGGCCCACCGTGTGGGCATCGGGCCTCAACCACCGGGTTGCCCAGTCCAATAGCTTTTGCGCAAAGGCCCGGGGCTGCACACGCCCTGTCCATCGGGCTGCCCGAAGCTTCTGGCGGTATTTCTCGGCCAACAACCCGAGGCGGTCTAAGATTGCCACCTTCACCGCATCGTAATCCCTGGCTTGGATCGCCGTCAGGGCCATATACGCGGCCTGCGCCTCCCCGGTGAGATAAGGGCCGAGCCGTAGGGCCCAGGTGGTACGATCCCAGCCGGCTCCCAGGGCCACCCGCTCAAAGGTGCCCAAAAAGGCATCAGGGTCATCGGCGGGGGCCATCTTACAAAGGCTGAGGCCTGGAGTCCGGGCACCATCCCCCACCACAGCAGGACTCACCAATTTCTGCAGGAGCTGTTGCTGTACCGTTGACTGCTCCTTGATAAAGTCCTGGAGGACTTTCTGCTGCTCAGTCTGCCAGACGAGGAGAGCCTGCCGCTCCACCTGGTGGGACTCCTGGAAAGACTGTAGTGTCTTCTGCATTTCTGTTTGCTGCTCGGCGAGCCATTGCAGGGTGCTCTCCATGCCCAGGCTGCCACACTGCGTCTATGGCTCGGATCCCGGACAAGCCCCCACGTGTAACCGGGTCCTTTTCTGGGCCGCCCCCCTCTGCTGAGCTCTGTGCTCCCTCAAGAAAGCACGGTGAGGCTTTTTTACTGCAGCACCCGTGGCTTTTATTTACATTCGGTTCCCACCACCAGCAATGCTATTTACAAACTTACAGGTCTTTCTATCTCCTCTGTTACAGAGGCATCTCCCTTCAGCCTAGAGACTACCTCTTCCCTGGCCATTCCCCCCTTTGCACTGGCTGCCAGCCAGCCTTTATAGCTCTCCTACTAGCAGGCCCACAGGTGCAGCCAGTCCCAGAGGCCAGGCACCAGCCTTTTCCCTAGCCCCAAGCTAGTTCTCCTGATTGGGGCTGGCTGAGCAGGGGCTAAGTAGGTGCCTTTGCACCAGCACCCTGCTACACTGACCTTAAAAAAAAACCCTAAGGAAGGAGATTCCACCACCTCCCTAGGTAACCCATTCCAGTGCTTCACCTCCCTCTTAGTGAAATAGTGTTTCCTAATATCCAACCTAAACCTCCCCCACTGCAACTTGAGACCATTACTCCTTGTTCTGTCATCTGGTACCACTGAGAACAGTCTAGATCCATCTTCTTTGGAACCCCCTTTCAGGTAGTTGAAAGCAGCTATCAAATCCCCCCTCATTCTTCTCTTCTGCAGACTAAACAATCCCAGTTAGTGTGACCACATTACGATGCTGTCATGCCCTCTGTCCACACTGGTGCCAAAGCTGGCCGTGACACAGCTATCTGGGCATGTATGCCAAGATCCATATGTGATGGTTCTTGGGGTACCCAGTACTGTAAGTCACCCCCCTGCCTCCAGAGTGAGGGAGTCTTGCTTGTGCTTAACTGTGTGTCAGCTCCCTGACACCACCAGCCTGTTGCCACCCTAGCAATCGCCTCCAGGCTATGCCAGCCCTTACATTGCCTTGCAGGCTAACACTAGGTGCACCCCAGTCCCTGAGCCCCTTTGAAGCATCCCCCCTGGAGTGTCCAGCCCGTCCTCCACTGAGCGCTCTCAGTGATGCCAGGTCTGCTGTCCCCAAGGGAACAGCATAAAGTATATCTCAGTTATGTCATATTCATATCATAAGCATATTTTCATAAAGAATATGGAATGACACATCACAGCAATCCCACTGCCCAATTACTTGCTAAGTGCAGGATAAAGTGGTGTCTTCCTTGACTTCTTCTTATATCTCCCAAAGTTTATTGTTTGTCCCCAGAGTCAGGACAAACCCCATAATTTATTCTTTGGTGAACTGCCTCCCTGTTGACTTCATATGTAAATAGAGCTTCTATTGTCTTGGCTTACAATGTTTAATTTACATGTGGACAGGTGAATAAACGTCTGTGATCTAACAGAAAACCTGTTTGTCAACTCTGCCTTGATACAGACTTTAGGAACATATTTTCAGTGTACCTCTCAATTCATAGAATCATAGAATCATAGAATCTCAGGGTTGGAAGGGACCTCAGGAGGTCATCTAGTCCAACCCCCTGCTCAAAGCAGGACCAAACCCAACTAAATCATCCCAGCCAGGGATTCATAGAATCATAGAATCGTAGGACTGGAAGGGATCTCGAGAAATCTTCTAGTCCAGTCCCCTGCACTCAAAGCAGGACTAAGTATAATCTAGACCATCTCTGACAGGTATTTCTCTAACCTGCTCATAAAAATCTCGAATGATGGAGATTCCACAGCCTCCCAAGGTTAATTTATTCCAGTGCTTATCCACCCTGACAATTAGGAAGTTTTTCCTAATGTCCAACTTACACCTCCCTTGCTGCAATTTAAGCCCATTGCTTCTTGACATATCCTCAGAGGTTAAGAAGAACAAGTCTTCTCCCTCCACCTTGTAACAACCTTTTAAGTACTTGAAAACTGTTATCATGTCCCCCCTCAGTCTTCTCTTCTCCAGACTAAACACACCCAATTTTTTCAATCTTCCCTCACAGGTCATGTTTTCTAGACCTTTAATAATTTTTGTTGCTCTTCTCTGGACTTCCTCCAATGTGTCCACATCTTTCATAGAATCATAGAATCTCAGGGTTGGAAGGAACCTCAGGAGGTCATCTAGTCCAACCCCCTGCTCAAAGCAGGACCAAACCCAACTAAATCATCCCAGCCAGGGCTTTGTCAAGCCTGACCTTAAAAACCTCTAAGGAAGGAGATTCCACTACCTCCCTAGGTAACCCATTCCAGTTCTTCACCACCCTACTAGTGAAAAAGTTTTTCCTAATATCCAGCCTAAACCTCCCCCTCTGCAACTAAAATGTGGCATCCAGAACTGGACACAACACTTCAGCTGAGGCCTAATCAGCGCAGAGTGGAAGAATTACTACTTGTGTCTTACTTACAACACTCCTGCTAATACATCCAAGAACGATGTTTACTTTTTTTGCAACAATGTTACTGTTTTGGATCATATTAAGCTTGTGATCTACTATGATGCCCCCGATCCTTTCTGCAGTACTCCTTCCTAGGCAGCCATTCCCCATTTGTATGTGTGCAACTGATCCTTCCTAAGTGAAGTACTTAGCATGTGTCCTTATTGAATTTCATCTTATTTACTTCAGACCATTTCTCCACTTTGTTCAGATCAATTTGAATTTTAATCCTATCCTCCAAAGCACTTGCAACCCCTCCCAGCTTGGCATCATCCACAAACTTTATAAGCGTACTCTCTATGCCATTATCTAAATAATTCATGAAGGTATTGAACAGAACCAGACCCAGAACTGATCCCTGCAGGACCCCACTTGTTATGTCCTTCCTGCATGACTGTGAACCACCAATAACTACTCTCTGGGAATAGTTTTCCAACCAGTTATGCACCCACCTTATAGTAGCACCAACTAGGTTGTATTTCCCTAGTTTGTTTATGAGGCCATGCAAGACAATATTAAAAGCCTTAGTAAAGTCAAAATATACCATATCCCCTGCTTCCCCTCAATCCACAGGCTAGTTACCCTCTTCCCCCCCTTGCCCCTCGAGCACTCCCTTCCTGGGCCTTTTCTAGTTCTGGGCTAATCCAGCCCATCTCCAATCTATCAGTTATGCACAGCTTTGCCCCCCAGGTTTAGTCGGGGGTGATTGAATTGGCGATCCAGTGATCGGAGTGCTGGTCCCCCTGCTGCAGCCCAGCACTCCATCACGGGGGCAGGGGAATGTGGGGAGCAGGAAGGAGATGGATGGGGGAATACAGGGGAATGTGAGGTACAAGATAGAGCAGCCAGTAGTAGGAGAGGGCAACACAATGGTTCTTTGGGTGTGATGTCGCTGAGACCTCATTAGCCTACAGGTCCTGATATTCAAAACATGGAGCCCCACAGGGGGAATTCAGAGCTGGACTGGATCTATTCGAGCTGCTAACATACAAGCATTGGGTACGCTCTTCCATGCCAGCTAACAGCGCAGTCTCTCTCTCTCTCTCTTTCTCTGTTTAGGTCACAATCTGTTACAGGAAATTCTCCTGAATGAATCGGGACACACCCTCGACCCAGAACTGAGAGGTACCGTGAGGGAACTGAACAGCACTTAACTCTGCCAACACTGTGTCTCTTGTCAAGCCAAGAAGGGCTCGATCACAGGCCTGGCCTGGGGGCAGTGTGGAGACTGCTGGCCCCAGTGGGAGCTCTGAGAGGTGCTATGCTTCAATGAGGCACAGCTCCTCTTGGAGTTCCACACCCTGCGGGGGGGGGCATGTCTTCTGCTTCCCCCCTTTAAGGGGTGCAGTGTATACCCATGTGCCCAACCAGCTCTGGTGTGCAGTATAGACCATAGCCCTGCCTCCTGCCTGCTCCCCTGGGTTTTGTGTCCCAGGAAGAACTAGGAGGGGGCAAACCCTGTCACGCTGTCTGAAGTGGGTCATGACTGTGAGTGTGCACCTCAGGGCAGACTGTCAGAAAACAGGGCAGAGACCCCACACTGGTGGTGTGTTCTATGATTAGATTTCACCAAGCCAGTGACAAATGTGAACTCCTGGATCACTATCCCAGTCTTACCACAGTCACAGGCAGTCCCCTTAGACTCTCCACTCAGACAAACTGAACTTTGTGATAAAAGGTCACTTAAACCAGAAATCACATCACATCAGGTTACTGCCAGTCCCAAGAAACCAGTCACGTACCCCAGATCAACTGGTACCTAGATCTTAGGCCAAAGACAACACTGATAGCCAGTTCTGTAGTAAACTAAAGCTTTATTAGCTAAGAAAAGGAAGTGAGAGTTATTGAGAGGTTAAAGTCTTTTCTGGGTATCCAAATTGTCTCTGGGGAATCTCTGCTTTGCCTCTGTCCCTCTGCTCAAGTGCAGGGATTCTGGTAAGTTTCTGTTCCCTACTGGATTACATGAGCCGTACCTGATAGTGCAGCGGTGTCCTGTCAGACTCAGGGTGAATTCCAGTAGAACTATTCATGATCAGGCCCGGCAGAGGAGAGAGGAGCTGAAACAAACAAGTGAGTCCAGAGCATCCATCCACCTAATCCCCTCACCATATTGTCTGCTCAGAGTACAATTTAGAGGAGAAGATTTCTATCAAATTTCCATTTACTAACCCTCATAAAATAAACAGTGATGAGACGAGGGAGAGGGAAAATAACCGTATTTCTCCTTTTCAGCTTGTCAGGTAGAGCACAAAGACAAATTCCGTGAGCTCACAGGGAGGATGAAGGAAAACAAGACCCCAGGGCAAGCTGAAGGGCAGGCTTTCCCCATCACTAACCGCTATGTGGAGCTCAAGGTCATCTCAGACCGTCACTTGAAGAAGCAGACACACCAGGAGCACGAGGCCTTAGCAGCAGCTGGGGAGCTGAATGAATATCGCCTCCAGAGGAGAATAAAGGGTGAGCTGGAGCGCATCGCCCCTGACCGGCTCTTCCGCTGGTGCTTTCGATCCCACCGTCTCCCCCTGTCTGTGATGGTGAGCGGAGTAGCCGGCGTGGGCAAGACAACCCTGGTGCAGAAGTTCATCTTTGACTGGGCAACGGGGAAGCACTACCAGAAATTTGCCTTTGTTTTCTTCTTCAAGTTCCGGGATGTGAATGAGGAAAAGATGAGCCTAGAATCTCTGCTCTGTCAAACATATCCACACCTCTGGGACAAGCTCCCAAGAGTCCTGGAAGACCCTGAGAAGCTGCTTTTCATCTTTGATGGCTTGGATGAGAGCAAGACTGATTTGAAATTAAGGAGAGGAGAAGCCCATGAGCTGTGTAGGAATCCAGGGGATGTGAAGTCAGTTACTGTGATTGTCGCCAGCCTGCTGAAACAGACTCTGCTGAAGGGATGTTCTGTGCTGCTCACCAGCCGCCCCAGCAAGCTGAGCAGTTTGGAGGCTGGAGTCTTCCATAGAGTGGCCAGTATCGTGGGCTTCCTCTCCAAGGAAAGGGAAAGATACTTTTCCATGTTCTTTGGAGATGAGCGAGTCTCCAGGGAGGCCTTTGCATATGTGAGGGACAGTCAGGTTCTGTACACGTTGTGCTACAACCCGTCTTACTGCTGGATCACATGCACGGCCCTGAAACCCTGCTTCACTGCCAAGGCAGGGAGACCACAGCCTGCACCCAAAACAGTGACCCAGCTCTTTGTCAGCTACGTCACCCATATTATGGCCAATCACACTCAGGAGCGGCCTGAGCCACAGCGGATGCGAGATACATTGATAAGTGTCGGATGGTTGGCTGAATACGGCATCACAGATCGCACACTTGTCTTTCAGCCGCATCACTTACAGGTTGCCAATGTGGAATTTTCTCCATTCCTCAGTGGCTTCTTGGTGGAGAACCCTCAAGCTAAGGGCTCTTTCCAGGTGACCTACTCCTTCCTTCACCTCACCATCCAGGAGTTCTTTGCTGCCCTCGTGCATTACCTAGATTACAAGGAGGACAAGTTCAGAAACACAATGGCTAAAGCCAGGTCCTGTAAGGAAGGTGACTATGAGATCTTCTCTCGCTTCCTGTCTGGGCTCTCCCATCCCGCAACCAGGAGGTCCCTGGAGGAATACGTGGGGAAGTTCTCTGCCGAGGCAACTCTCAAAGTTATTGGGTGGCTCGGTGAGATGAACTATGAGGAGCTGCAGAGCAGAGACGATCCTGAAGGGAAGAGGAGGCTGATGAATGTATTGAATTTGCTGTTTGAATCCAAGAACAAACAACTTGTGTGTGATGTGGTGGGTAAAGATACCCACCTGGACTTCTCAGAGTTATACCTCATGCCGGTGGATTGCACAGTCCTTTCTTATGTTCTGAGTTGCTGTGAAGAAATACAGCGCCTAACCCTAGATTCCTGCTTCATCCAGAACGAGGGCCTGGAACGACTCAGACCTGAGCTGCACAAAGTCAGAGAACTGAGGTAGGAAAAGAGGTCATGTGTAAAGTTTAAAATATCAGGGACTTGACGTGTCAGTGGCCTCAGCAGGGCTATCAGGTAGACAACAGTGTTACTGATACAGAGGTTACACCATTAGGTAACATACAACCAAACCCAGGCTAGCATAATGAATATGCATATGGGGCTAATTAAGATTACACAGTCAACCTTGAATTCTGGCATTTCCTAACTTTTGAGTGCTTGACTTTGTAATCTTAATAATGTTCTTTTAACTTAGGCTTGTGTTTTGTGTGTGTGTAATTTCCTAGGTTTTAGAAAAAGCAAACAGACCCCCCCCCCCCGAAATCCCATTGTGTGGCCTCTTATTGATGACCACATAGGCTAGTAGCAGGGTCTAGATCCACTGCACAGACCTCTGCCACTTGACCTAACTGAGTAACTGATAGCAGTAGTAGGCTGTCACCCTCTTTGTGGCCTCTCAGGAGGATGAGACACCTTGCCACTGGATTTTACGGCTATTTGCTGACAGCCAAGGAATGGTTAGACACGGGAATCTTGGGGTCCATTCCAGACTTTGGAGGGGAGTGTGCTCTAGTGGGCACAGACTCTTTTACTGTTTTCCTCCAACCTGTCAGAGTCAGGTCAAGTCTCTTCTCTACCCGTGGTCCTTGTTCCAGTTCCATTCTCCTTGCCTACCCAGTCCCAGGCTCCACTACTCAGGCTTTACCTCCCAGTCCCAGTCTCCTTGCCCAGCCAGTCCCAGTTCCCGCCCGATGCCTGGCTCCTTGTCTGAGCTGTCTCTCCCCTATGCCCACACTGGTTTCCAGTTCCAGTTTCCCTCTATAGGCTCCTCACTCAAACTCAGTTACTGCCCTGCCCCAGACGTCCCCAGCTCCGTGTCTAGTGTCTAGTCCCCAGCAATCAGTCCCAATCTAGCCTATCCCCCACCAGCTCCCAGTCTCCTTGCTCAGCCAGTGCCAGTCTCCCCGACAACTCCCAGTACCAGTTTCTCTCCCCACTCCAGTCCCAGTCTCACCATACTCCTTGTTCCAGTCTACTTCTTTCCTTCACCCTGGTCTGGCTTTTGTCTTTTCTGCATTCAAATCAGGCATCCTCCTCCTCTGTGCAGCCTGGGCCCCAGCAGGGGAGACAAGGGGGACATTGAGGGGTGGTTCCTTGCTCTGAGTTCTGGGTTTTTGCTCCACCCCAGCCTGGAGCAGCTGAAAACTCTTAGTCTGCAGAAGAGAAGAATGAGGGGGGATTTGATAGCTGCTTTCAACTACCTGAAAGGGGGTTCCAAAGAGGATGGATCTAGACTGTTCTCAGTGGTAGAAGATGACAGAACAAGGAGTAATGGTCTCAAGTTGCAGAGGGGGAGGTTTAGGTTGGATATTAGGAAAAACTTTTTCACTAGGCAGGTGGTGAAGAACTGGAATGGGTTACCTAGGGAGGTGGTGGAATCTCCTTCCTTAGAGGTTTTTAAGGTCAGGCTTGACAAAGCCCTGGCTGGGATGATTTAGTTGGGTTTGGTCCTGCTTTGAGCAGGGGGTTGGACTAGATGACCTCCTGAGGTCCCTTCCAACCCTGAGATTCTATGATTCTATGAAAACATGCTCCGTTTTGCTCTGAGGGGATGGTGCATGAGCAGTCTGGGCAGCACTAAGAGCAGTGAGAGGCTGGAGCATGCTCAGTGTGGATGGGAGCTTGGGAGATTTTAGCTGTTAAGCTCTACCAGTCCCTGCTGAGCATGTGCGAATTGCACTTTTTCATTTGTAACAGAGCTAGGGATGGATCCCAGAAGTCCTGCTCGTCAGTCTCGTGCCGTATCCATAGCTCCATGCTGTCTTAGTAAACAGTACACCTCCAAGAGACTGAAGAGAAAGCCCAGCCCAGGATTTCAGCTTTGAAGCTAACACAATGTGTCTCTGTGTCCAAGCTTGTAATTCTCTCTATTCATTTCCCCCTAAGCCTCTCAGACAACGATTTGAAGGATGAGGCAATGAAGAATATTTGCTCTGTACTAAAGCATCCAAACTGTAGGCTAGAAGACCTGAGGTAACTTCATGCTTGTTTTCTGTCTGTCCTCAGAGTAATTCAGTGTCTCTAATTTCCAAATAAGAGATATGCCTGCAGTTGTACTGTCTTGTTCTGGGGCCTTGTCCTATCTTCAAAAAGCTAAGTAGCATTGGACCTGATGAGTGACTTCCCAGGTAAAGCCGGCATGCTGCACGAAGTGGGGATGATCACGTTCTGTGTGGCATGGCACTCTTCCCTTTCAGTCACTACTCAACCAATATCCCAGCAAGGGCAATGCTACTGACAGACAAAACTTAGGTCCCTCCTGAGTGCTTGTGACCATTAAAGTTCCCATGGCAACCTTCACAAGATTAGAAGTATCAAATCGCATGACCTGGTCAAAATTCTAATTGGATTTATTGAACTCTGTTTCCATAAATTCCCTCTGTTGTTTCAGTTTGTTAGAAAAGTCTTCACTAACTGCTCTAAACTGTCATGTGATGTTGCTGTGCGCTGTTGTACAGCTTCTGTACTCCACTGCAGAGGTGATTGCATTTCAGTACTGGGTGAAATGATTCCTGTAAGTAATACTATAATTTGTTAATTCTGAATGTCCAAATTCAGAATAGTTAAGATACAAACTCCTCTTGTCTTATAAAACATTGAGGGGCATGTCACTGGTAACCAGAGAAGCATAATTTTTCACAGATTTGCAATAACATACTAGATTTTCCCTATACCCTCAAAACTGGTTGAACAAATATCTATATGAAAGGAATGCAGTAGATATAATGAACCAGGATTTTAGTAAAGCATTTGATACAGTGTATTGCAAATGACAGTATATAGCATGAAAGTGGGCGGAAGGGTAATGATAAATGGCCGATTATAAAGTTGTGAGGAGGCACTTTGTGGTTTACTCTGTGGACTGGAATTAGGGCCCATTTTATTTAATATTTTAATGAATTGTTTGGAACAGGAAGTAAAGACCATGTTAATTACATTCAGAGATCAAAGTACATTGGGAGGAGCTGCAAACAGCTTTGAGAACAGAAATGATACAAAGGGTTTGTCTACACAAACTCTCACTGGAAAAACTGAATCAGTTTTAATAGCTACTAAAGTCAGACATTCTTAAATCATCCATAACTTGCCTCTGAGAGTTTTAAAAGACTGGCTGAGCGGATGGCTGGACTGTTAATGTTGAATTTCAATACATCCTGGAACAGTAGGGAAGTTCCAAAGGACTGGAAGAAAGCTAATGTTGTGCCAATTTTTAAAAGAGGGATGACTCAGATAATTATAGGTTTGTCAGCCTAACTTTGTTTCTGGGCAAAATACTGGAATGGCTGATGGGGCAGAGAAGAGCCATGAGAATGCTTAAAGGATTGGAAAAGAAATTCATGGAGCTCAATCTGCTAGTTTAACAAAGAGAAGGTTAAGGGATGACTGATCACCGTCTGTAAGTAACTACACAGAAAACATGGTAGGTGAGGTAGTATCTTTTATTAGCTCAACTTCTGTTGGTGGAAGGCACAAGCTTTAGAGCTTCACAGAGCTCTTCTTCTGCTCTGGGGAAGGAAGCGGAGTGTCTGAGCTAAATACAAGTTGCGACAGATTGTTAAGCAGAAGGGGTAAGGCCGTCCCTTCAGGCCTTAAATTATATGAATCCATGAATTCACATTAAATTATTTCAAAGCAGATCTATGTGTGGATACTCTTATCTCAGAATACAAATATCCTATTTCAGTTTAGCCAAAGGCTTTTAAAAACAATTTAAATGAAATCAAAATAGGATACTTTTATTTGGAAATATCAGAGTTCACACAGACTTGTACCAAAATAACAAAAGATGTGAATTAAAATCAGTTTAGTTATTTCAGTGCAAATCTGTTTGTAGTCAAGCCTAAAGGGACCTAGAGAGGTTAAAACCATGGGCAGGAAACAAGAAGTTCAGGTTCAACTTGTACAAACAAAGCTGACACATCCAAAGATAAATCATTCAAAATACATATACCTGATAGGAAGGAGAAACCTAGCAGGCAGGAAAGACTTTGCAATCAGTATGGCCAAGGCGTTTGGGAATAATTGTATTCTACCATCCTGGGCATGGACCAGATGCCTCATGTCTAACACAGGATCATAATTCAACGTTACGCTTCCTGGGACTGCCTGTTATTGCATTGTATTGGTCCCTCTGCTAGAGTTTCAAAGACACGATCACATCCCAACATGCAACCAGCTTGGCTCTCAAAAACACTGTGTATAGTGCTGGAGCGTCAAACATGTAGGAAGTGAAAAGCTAACATAACCTTTTCCTGTTTCTGCCTCATTCTGCTCCTACGTCTTCCATCCCTTCTCTGCATTGTGGCTCTTGCATTCCATCCTCATTTGTTTTCCATTCATTCTGATTTGCCTGCTCCTTCACATCTGGGTGATTCCTGGGGCCTCTCTCCTATTCTTTCTTTCTTTCATTCATTGTCCACGACTCCTTTCATCCACCCTCCTGCCCCACTGTCTATTATTCTGGGTACTTTTTCTTTTTGCTTTATCCTCCTGTTTCTTCTACTGTTTTATTTTCAATCCTTTTCCTGCCTTGTCATTGTCTTTTTCCTTGTCTCCTCTTTATCTTTTCCTCCCTCTCCCTTTCACATTTTTCTCTTTTCCTTTTTGCTCTCTAGACTAGAGAAGAACATGTTCACAGAAGCATGCTGTACCGACCTGGCCTCCGCCCTCAAGGAGAACCAGACCCTCGTCAGTCTGGATCTGACCAAAAACAAAGTGCGGAACAATGGCCTCTATGCCCTGTTAGAGGTGCTTGAGGCCCCACAATGCAAGATTCAGAAATTAGTGTAAGTATTAACCTGACGGCGACACTTCTGCCTTAGGGCACTAATGTCTTCTAGAGCATCAGCTTTTTGGTTAAAATGTCCCCCTCCCCCCCATCCCTCCCACAAATTTCTGTGGAAAGTGTACACTTTTTTTTGCATTTTTTTTTCATTTTTTTTAATAAAACCCAATTTTTTACTGAAAAACTGTTTTGACCAGCCCTGGCTGTATGCCGAGCACAATGAAACCCTGATCCCTGATCAACGTTCCTAGGCGTTATCATAATGTAAACAACAAAAATAACAATACAGGGAAGATGGTGGGGAGATGCTCAGATGGGCCTAGGCGATTAGATATGAACTGTCAATGCAGCCCAGAGGCTTTTCTCTAATGAATTTGTCCAATGCTCTGATGCAGCCTCCAGGAAAATGGTTTATCAGATGACTCCTGTGAGAGACTCTGCTCTGCTCTCTCCAGAAACTCCACCCTCCGGCATCTGAACCTGAGTGCGAATGTTTACACTGATCGGTGCGCAGAAGACATGCATCACCTTATCCTGACCAGCCCCAGCCTCACCGACATCAGGTAAAATGGCACCTTCCGGCTCCTCCCACAGTTCAGACTCATAGTGGCTTTTGCTCTTTTTTTTTAATGTCTCCCATGTATATGCAGATCTGTTGATTAAATTATCTGGTTATGCAAGAGGGGATGCCTGAGATGAGAACCGGGTTATGAAGCCTATCACCTCTTGATCCCAGGCCGGTGGGTGACCTGGGTGAGACAAATTGGCAAGTTTGATTCAGTCCCATAAAAATTAACACCCAAACTGGCATCAGTTCTTCCCCTTTGCTGGTAAACTCAGCAGAAAAGCCAGTGACTAAATGGGCCATAGATCCTGGACTCCCCAATCACTGTTGGAGGTGGGGGGATCTCTGCAAGCAAAGGATAGGGCATGCTGGCAGGGCCTGAGTGTGCGAGGGCTCCCTGTGGTGTGTCTGTTCTGGGGTTAATCAAAGGGTTAAGTCTTCAGGGCCATCAATCCAGTACCTTGTACTGTCATAACTCCCGTTCCCTCCATACCCCTCCCCAGTGGATTTATGAAAAAGAGTAATGATTGTCAGCGGAATTCTCTCCTGATCAGAGAACGGTCTGGGAAGATGTTCAGGGCTGGCCCAACCCATCTGACATGCTATTGGATTCCTGTGTGCATACTCATTTGATTGACAATACAGGAACTCTGGGGATATAGGGGAGAGATGAGCAGTGGTAATAGGAGTCTGGTGGTTGGGATTTAGAAAGTTTTTAGGCTGTCTTGGTGGCTCAGTGCGGGAGACCAGTGATGTCAATGGCCAAACATAGTGAAAAATTTGGCTTGGAGTTTGACTATATAATAGGACCACATTGGCACCCCATTGAAGAGACCTCTTCTGCATCCACAAAGATTAATCAGAGGGACAAGATCTGATGGCTTGACTACTCTAGTCTCTTCCTTTCAGGGCTCCTTTTCCCCCCAGCAAATGTATCTAGATTTTTATACCATGCCCATTGGTGTGGTTTCTTTTTAGCATCTTCCCCACCTTGCTTCCCTCCAATCCACCCACAATGCAGCAGCCAAAGTCACCTTCCTCGCTTACCAGTTGGACTCTACCACTCCTGTATTCAGATCTCTCCACTGACTCCTCTGACCTACAGTAACAAGTCACTTTCAGATTATGATCCTCACCTTCAAGGCTCTACTCTGGCTGACATCCCTGATCTTGTACCTTATCAGATCCCACCTCACCCCTTTCACTTCACCAGCAGTTTCAGCCCCACTGTTCTTCAGTTACTTTCTTCCACTGTTGTGTTTGTGCCTCCTTCCATGCCATCCACTATGATCTCTTCAAGTGTGCCAGACACTCATCTTCTTTTCATTTTAATTCCACTACTTCCGCAAAGCCCACGGATAAATCCACCTCAATATCAAGCCAGCACTGCCTCCTTCTATTACAAATATTAGAAGTTCTTTATGTCTGATTGCTGGTTGTTTTTTTAAATGGCAAAGCTCATTGGGATAGGGACTTGGTCTCTTTAATCTCTTGTACAGCTCCAAGCACCCTGTCAGTACTTAACAAATAAAGATAATATTGAATGAATCCTGCAGTAAAACACTAGTGTCGGTCATGGAGCTGTTTTTGCAGGACAGCTGTAAGGTGTGACATAGAAGTTAACTGTGACCTCTCAGAAAGACAGAGAACATAGAGTCCTGTAAACAGACTGATCCTGGAAGACAGATATTCCAGGTCTCTGGTAACACGCCCAATTCCTATAGGACTACTGACCAAAATTTGCTTTGTAACAGTACTAGAGTTATACCCATTTGGGTTGTGGGTTCCCAGACAATAACCCTGCGTGTTTTCCGTTTTGTTCCTAGATTGAGTTTGAACGACTTCTCTCCAGACATGGAAGGGCATCTGAGGGGCCTGCAGAGAGAAGGCCTGAAGATTCATATTTAAAGAACTCTTTAATCTGACAGTGCTGCTGTGCTCTTCCATCCTATGAAATCAGCACTTGACTCTGGGAATTGCACCTGTCTGAATGCACTGCCTGGTTTAACAACCACTGGGATGATTCAGTGTGGGAGTAACAAAGGTGGAGGATCAGCTACACATAGTGATACATGTAAAACGCCTGGAAATAACTTCCTGGAAACCCTGCCAAAATGTCCATCCCCAGCACTGGTGCAATGGGCTGCTCTTCTAATTCATTTCTTACTGCCATTAGTCGACCTGTCATTTGTCGGACTGAGATTCGCTTACTCAGCAGATGGGTCTAACCAATCTTTATCATGGGAAAACACTCAGCAAGCAGTGATCAATTATTTACAAGTGGGAAGCTAATCTGGATGATCTCATCGCAGTCACCTTCATCGCTGGACAAAACACCTTCAACCTCCCTTTGTTACACAGACTTATTTATGACGTTCGGTTAGCTTTTCTTATGCATACGTATTAGTGTCTCGTTTCCATGTGAACTCTCCTCTGTCAGTACAGGGTTAGTGTTAGTTCAAGATGGGCTTTTCTAGCTTTTTAGTTACTTTATCTTTTCTTTTTCTCACAAATAGGAGCACTCTTCAATTTCTTACATGTACACAAACTAAACATGATTACGCTGCAATTTCTTACCCATGCACTGTTCTACTGACATTGTTAAATATTATCAGAAAAGACTCTTAAAATTTACAGCAGGCTTCAATCAGGTCTAAATATGCTGTCATTCCCAACATAGTTTATTTCCTTGTGAATTCATTCCAAACCCACTGTTGTGATGGAAACTTCAGATTTGTATTGTTCTGTGACATGGCAACTATAGCAAAAAGAATTGCCATAAACTGAGTGTAATGCTGTGTATAAAGAAAGGTGGCCATTTATATCACCATTGTTACCAGTGTTACACAATTTCCATAAATCTTGTACAAAGTATATCATGTAGGGTATCAATAGAAAAGTTATGAATTGCTAAGTATGATTATCCTGTTTATATGCTTGTATAATATTTGTATCTGAAATTATGAATATTGACTATGCACTTGTATCTTAAACATGGGTTGTATTTCTGGGTGATACACTCCAGATAGATTTACATCATCTCAAGACAGGCCATAGGAGAAACTCATCCCACCCAGATAGTTTTTCCTGTGGATGCCTCAGACAGCAAGGAGCCAGTGGCTGCCCCTGTGATTCAGCAAAACATGTATGGGTTTGTGATATGCTCCTGTGACCCTGGACTCCATCTTGGACCAGTAACTTTCCACACACAGGGGCTGTGGGCTTTGTCTGGGACAGTAACTTTCCAAGCACCTGGCAGAGGATATAAAAGGCACCTGAGACATCTCCATTTTGCCTCTTTCTTGCTCCAATTCTCTGGACTGTGGATTTACAACTAAAAGGAGTATTTTGAACTATGGACTGAGCACTGTCCAATCTTTTGGAAGTTACCAGAGAGACTTTTGCAAGCCAACTGTCTGTAACATCACCGCTACAAACCTGATCTAAGGACTTTGGAATCATTTATATGTATATGATCTATGAACTATTTTAACTCTGATCTTTTCTTAATACATTTTTAGTTAGTTTACTAAGGATTGGCTGTCAAGTATCAGAGGGGTAGCTGTGTTAGTCTGGATCTGTAAAAGCAGCAAAGAGTCTTGTGGCACCTTATAGACTAACAGATGTATTGGAGCATGAGCTTTCATGGGTGAATACCCACTTCGTTGGATACATGTAGGATTGGCTGATAGTGTGATATTTGGGTCAGATCTGAGATGCATCTTGATCTGAGGGAAAGTGTCTGATCCTTTGGGATTAGTAAGAACCTCACTTGCGGTGAATTGGATTTTCAATCACCCCTCACTATATTAGATCTCTGTGTCTGGATGGGAGCCAAGGGCTGGAGTGCCTAAAGGGGCCTGTGTTTGGCTTCTGGTTAACCAGTGTGGTACTGCACGGGCTCTTTTGCTACTGGCTTGGTGAATCTAATTATAGAATAAACCACCAGTTCTGGGGATTGTCTGCCCTATTTTTTGCAGTCTGCCCTGACTCTAGCATTCTTAGTGTGGTCCATCCCAGGCACACTGAGTGCCATTCTGTCCTTCAGAGGCCTACACAGGGGATGGCTCTGCTTTACAGAGAGGACATCACAGCTCCTACACGGCTCTGCCTAGGACATTGTACTGAGATGCTGTTTCCCAGCGATGAGAGGCCAGCAGTTTGCATGTGTTTCTGTCACTCTGTCTGTAAAGAGGGGTGACACTGAGGAAATTATTTAGGAAGTTGTGTTTGGGGATGTCTACAGATGCGTGGCAGGTGGGTTTTGGGGTTGGTCCCGGTTAGCAGAATTGGCAAGTGCAGTGTAAATCATTAAAGAAACAACATTTGCCAACAGTTTTCTTTAAAGGGTTTGAGACATGACATGTTTATTTCCTGTTTGGTTCATACAAGTGTCTAATTTAGATGTTAAGTGGTTTATATTCTATTCCTGGTCTGTGTTTGTATAATTTAGATTGAAATTGGTGGCTTATAAACTGTTTAATAATGAAAATAATTCCTAATAGCATTGCAGCGTGGGGTACCGCAAGCCCCAGTGCTCATGGAATCCCCTGCACCAGGCCCAGCTACTTGGACTTGGTGCAGGAGGGATTTGGGCCACCAGCTGTCTGGCATCATATTCCTCTCTTTCTTTAAAAGCAGCAAAGAATCCTGTGGCACCTTATAGACTAACTGACGTTTTGCAGCATGAGCTTTCGTGGGTGAATACCCACTTCTTCGGATGCAAGGCATCTTTTATACTGTTTCACCCACGAAAGCTCATGCTGCAAAACGTCAGTTAGTCTATAAGGTGCCACAGGATTCTTTGCTGCTTTTACAGATCCAGACTAACACGGCTACCCCTCTGATACTCTCTTTCTTTGTTATCTCTCAGGCCTGGTCTACACTGGAGGGCCGGGGGGAATCGATCAAAGTGATGCAAATCAGCTACGTGAATAACGTAGCTGAAGTCGATGTACTTAGATCTACTCACCGCGGTGTCTTCACTGTGGTGAGTCGACTGCTGCTGCTCCCCCATCGACTCTGCCTGCGTTTCTTGTGCTGGTGGAGTACGGGAGCTGACGGGAGAGTGCTTGGGGGGGTCGATTTACTGTGTCTAGACTAGATGTGATGAATCGACCCCTGCTGGATCGATCACTGCCCGCTGATCCGGCGGGTAGTATAGACATACCCTCTGATTTAAAACAGCGAGATTCCTGGATCTATTTTTTGCTTTGATCACATGGTTAATGATCTGGTATAGAACATGCAGTACCTTGCAGGCAATTTGTATGTTTTAAGCCTTGCCTATTGTGTTATCTGTTCATAAATTCTAATGTCATTTGTAATGTTTGCAGCACCAAATGCTGTAAATAAGGTTGCAACCTTACTACAACAACAAAGCCTTGTTTTCACTCAGAACATTTTTGACGATGTTCTTTCTCTAGCACATTTACCGTCTGAAGAGAATCCCATTGCTGGGTCTTGTGGTTCTAGCACAAAGCTCAGCAGGATCTCCCAGAGCTATAATGTTTTAAGGGCTGCTTCCCAATTCAATATCAGCAGGTGGCATATGGCGGCCCTGCAGTCTCCTTATGCCTCCAGATGTCAATTGCTTTTTCCCAGCCACAGGTGAATACGTGTAAGATTAAAGAGGTGCACCACAATTCAGCGGCAAGCACTGCAGGGCTACCCCTAGTGGGGCCCAGTTACCACTCAGACACATGGCTAAGGGAAAGGGCATTTCATTAGGGCTCGCAGGAAAGGGAAAGGTTGCAAATACCCTAGGAACAGAGGCTTACAGTTAGAATTCAAAGGGAGCAAGAACGTTGCTTGTTTGGGTCCCTGGGGAAGTACTACTGAGGGTCAGGGCATTTCAGCCCTAGTGCCTGGGGTCCAGTCTCTATTTAAGCAAATAGGAGCTTGTGGATTTCCAAGACAGGCTCAGCTAGTGTCTCTCATTAGGGCCCATCTGCACCAGATCCCTGCACAGCCACTGCTGCTTCCCTACAAGGACATTGGAATAAGGCCTTCAGTGGCTGGGCGGCCTAGTGGCTGGCTCATTGGTCGGGGGGCAAGAGGGGGACCTGACCCTGCCTCTACACCAGGCCCTGGCCTAGAAGTCCTGTGTCACTCAACCCCCTAAACAGGGGAGATGGATCTTTCTCTTGGCCAGGGTGTGTGTTCTGGACCTGTTTTCCCAGGCTGCTTCCTATGAAAGTCCTTTGAGTTTGGGGTGTGGCCTCGCTGGTCCCCTTACCTCACAGCTGGGGTGTACCTGCAGGCTCTCCTTGGCAGGGGAAGGGTTACTTGCCTCCAGTGGCTGCATTGGCTGGCAGGTTGCCAGTCTGGTCCATGCCTTCAGGCAGGCAAACCAAAAGCTCCTGCCTTTTCGCCAGTCAGCCCCTAACTGAGCCAGGCACCCTTCTTTTCCCCCCCTCCAGGCCTGGCATTGGCTGCAGGTATAATGGGGCAAGGCTAGCTGAACCCACAGGTTTTCTTTAACCCCTACTGTGCCAGGCAGCAGTTTCTCTGCTCCTCCACAGACATGCACTCCCTTGTGAACAACCAGCCATGTGGTTCCTGGGAAATCTTTCAGCCACCATCGTCTTTGAATGAATGTGAAGTTAAAAGGAGTTTTGCACAGAGTCTAAGAACACTGCAGAGCTCAGAAGGGACTTGACAGTCTGGGGTAGTGCCAGTGTTAAAAGGATAAGTGTTAAAGGGAATGCTGATGATATTTTTTTTAAAAAGACATCTAGTAAATTCAGTAAGAAAAAATGAGTAGCACAGCAGCTAACCCTGCCTTTCAGAAGAACAATTTAAAGGTAGCAGCAGAAGGATTGATATCTAAGTTGGCTGAGATTCAGAAAAGAATAAAGAAATCAAAGCAGCTGTAAAACAGAACTTTGCTAAAATACAGCAGTTCACAGAGCCCTGGCCAAAAAAATAAAAATAAAAATAAAGGTTCTCTCACCAGTGAAAAATGTATTCAAAGCTGAAATACAAAAATGAAATGCCAGTTTAGAAATGTGAGTTGTTTAATTTAGAGGAGACCCACTGAAAAATGAAAAGGATATTTTGATAGCCAAGGTACTTGTGCAGTATGTCTCAGGGCTGGTCTACATGTAAAATGCTGCAGTAGCGAATACATTACATACGCCAACAGGAGGGGTTCTTCCATTGGTGTAGGCAATCCACGTCTCTGAAAAAATGTTGCTATTTTCCACCCCTGTGAGCGATGTAGTTATACCAACCTAATGTGCTAGTGTAGACCAGACCTCAGATAAAAAGCCTTTTCCAACAGCCAGTTGAGAAGCTCCCTACCATGTAAGGACAAGCTAGTCCATCAGTATATCTGATTCAGGTAAAGCATGAAGAAGGGGTGGTGAACCAATGGTTGCACCCTCTGCAGCTGAAAGCATTCAGAGGGAAGCACAGAAGTGAATCTACTGGTGGAACAATAGGGAAGTGAGAATATCTGTTTTCTCTTTCAGGTGTTGGTCACCACAAGAGGCATAAAATGAATTACATCGGGATTCATGGAGTTTGGGACACAGTAGAGAAACAAGGCGGTGACAGTGCTCGGGGGGAAGAATGCCACCCTGGCCTTATGGTTTCTGGGTACTCATGCAGGAAAGTCTATGGTGTTCTGGTACAGATTGGACTGCAGCCAAGGTGGGGGAACCTGCAGCATAAGGAACCGGCAGAGTCTTGGTCTGGGGGACCTAGAAGGGGTGCTGTGTTTAAATGGGGTGGTAATGGCTAACCTAACCATGCATAATGCGCAGTTAACACATGTAGGAAATATTACTTACTTTAGCAGATCATCGAATTGCTGCCCGTGATGCAGCCTACCAC
Source organism: Mauremys mutica (assembly GCF_020497125.1). Classification (NCBI taxonomy): domain Eukaryota; kingdom Metazoa; phylum Chordata; order Testudines; family Geoemydidae; genus Mauremys; species Mauremys mutica. The sequence goes on along the minus strand of NC_059088.1, from coordinate 19,486,039 downwards.
AGGGCCGCCCAGAGGATTCAGGGGGCCGGGGGTAAAGCAATTTCGGGGGCCCCCTCCATAAAAAAATTTGCAATACTATACAATACTATATTCTCATGGGGGCCCCTGCGGAGCCTGGCACAAATTGCCCCTCTTGTCGTCCCCCCCACGGGCGGCCCTGGGAAAAATAAACCTGCATCTCAGCACAAACCCAGTTTTGAGAAAACGTCTTTACAAGGTATCACTGGTTCTCAGCATCAGCTAGTGCTAAAAGACACTAAAGCTCATTAAAAGGGTTGGACAAATTTTTCTGGATCGAAAACTGGGGGGGGGGGGTGTTAAAAAGCAGAAAAAAAACCACGGACAATGTCTGCTTATCTTCAAAATTTGTTGTGGTCTTTTTAATTGAAAAGCTGAAATTAGTCTGCCAAAACCTGAACATGGTTTGAGGTTTCAGAAGTGTGTGGCCAAATATCTGCTGCTTGCTGTGTTTGATTGTTTAAAGAAACAATAAAAAAATTCTGCTTAAAAAAAATCCAAAACTTTTGAACCACTTCAGCTTGTGACCAAACACCTGAGCCCATCCAGGCAGAGATTTTTGCAGGTTTCTGATACTCTGCTGGCTTCCTTGACTCATATCTGTCTCCATAACTTTGGGTTCATTTAGGTTAGAACATAAGAACAGCCATACTGGGTCAAACCAAAGGTCCATCCAGCCCAGTATCCTGTCTACTGACAATGGCCAATGCCAAGTGCCCCAGAGGGAGTAAACCTAGCAGGTAATGATCAAGTGACCTCTCTCCTGCCATCCATCTCCACCCTCTGACAAACAGAGGCCAGGGACACCATTCCTTACCCATCCTGGCTAATAGCCATTAATGGACTTAGCCTCCATGCATTTATCTGTTTCCTAGAGACTGGCTCCGTGCGGTCCCTCACAAACTGGAGATGGTTACTGTGGGTTTGTTTTTAGTATAGCTTATGTACCTACTCCATGAACTGAGCATATGGGCTTGTTCCAGAATCTGCGATGAGCCTATGTTGTGAACACTGAAATGTTCAAACTAGCACATGCATGTGAATGGACACAGGGTGCTAAAATTAAATTAATCCAGGGGTTCTCAAACTGGGGGTCAGAACCCCTCAGGGAGTCACAAGGTTATTACTGGGGGTCACGAGCTGTCAGCCTCTACCTCAAACCCCGCTTTGCCTCCAGCATTTATAATAGTGTTAAATATATAAAAAAGTGTTTTTAATTTATTAGGGGGGTTCGCACTCAGAGGTTTGCTATGTGAAAGGGGTCACCAGTACCAAAGTTTGAGAACCACTGAATTAACCCCTCTGGAGCCTCAGGGAATGCAGGGGGGGGTCTCCCTTTGTAGGGTTGGGAAGGATATTGCTCCCTGTCCCCTGACAGCCCCGACCCCTATTCTCCCCCCAGCTGAGTCCTGACAGACACCCCCTCGGAATGCCCACAATCCAATGCCCCCATTCCCTGTCCCCTGACAGCCACCCCAACCTCTGCCCCCTCCCTGTCCCCAGGACTCCCTGCCCCTTAGCCAACCCCACCAGCCCCAGCCTCTTACCCCCAGCTCCCCCCTCACCTGGAACCTCAGCGTGTCGCTGAACAACTGCAGCGTGTCTCCGGTGGGCCTCCTGAGCTCCGCCCCGTTGAGAGCTGCGTGGTCAGGGGGCGGGGCTGCGAGCTCCAGGCTGAGCGGAGGGAGCTCAGGTCCCGCTGGAGCTCGTAGCCCCGCCCCCTTACACGCGGCTCTCAGCGGGGCGGAGCTCAGAGGCCCCGCCGGAGCCACACTGCAGCGCTGTCCGGGGACGCTGCTGGATGCGCTGAGGCTCCGGGAGAGGGGCGGAGGCGGGGTCGGGCCGGGGCCGGGGCAGGAGCCTCAGCCGTTCTCTTGGGGGCCCCTGCGGAGCCCAGGGCCTGGGGCAAATTGCCCCACTTGCCCCCCCCTCTGGGCGGCCCTGGCCTACCATGCCAAGAAAGTGCCTGAGACCTTGATCTTTTCTCTGAATGTGATTAAGGACTGGCAGAGCACCACACACTATCCCTCCTGAATACACAGGAGAAACAAGGCCTCCTACTCTGGAATTGAAGCAAGATGATGAGCCAGGCCCAGAAACAGAAGCAGGATCTGACAATGGACTAAAGATAAATTATAAACATCAGATTATATATAATAACATACAGTACCAAATGATACCCGTAATATTGAATTTAGCCAATTTTTCATTACCAGAGTAGCTATGGCATGCAAAATATGTATGCTTCTATATGCAAATGATTGCAAAAATGGTGCAAAATTTCAGACAATCAATGGATGGGGTGGAATTGGAGGAAATTTGGTGGCCCGAGAAGAGGAAGAGTCAGGGTAAGGGAGATAAAAGAGACACAGGACCAGTACTAGGAGATGAAGAGTTGAAGCATCAGCATGGAATCATATGGTTTTCACAATATTGTGGCAGATAAATCAGAAAACGAGAGTTCACTTACAAAACCTATTAATAAAGTTAAATAATCAACAGAATGAGGATGCAGGGGAGGATTAAAAGGATGTTCAGGATGCTAGGATAACAGGACAGCTGTTTAAGGAAGTGAAAAGAGCAATAAATGAAATAGGAAAAATCATGAATCATCCTAATGTATCAACCTGTTCATGGTATGGCAGTTTCCTGCTACAGGAGCTACAGGGAGGACTAAAGGGAATTCCAGGTGAGGAAGTGCCTGGGTTCAATACAGACACGATGCTAAAACAATGGAATTAATAAAAGGAGTAGGGTTTGGCGCTAACCAAGGATCTATTATGCTGAGAAAAGGTGCAAGCTTGATGAAACTTGGATCCTTCTGTATTCCCTTGGGGTTTAGAGAGCATGGCCCCTTTAAAATCTCATCTTGAGGCAGAGGAAGTGCTGGTTATTCCAGGGGGAGGAGGATGGTTAGAAGGAGAGGACAGAGTGTGTGTGTGTCTGTAGCTCCAGACAAGAAGGCTACAGGGAGCAGGCCCTAGTGTAGTGGAGCAGCCAAGAACCACCTCTAAGCCTGGGAGGGACAGAGCGTCTGACTGGGGAAGTCCCAGGACAAGAGCCAGGAGGAAACCAAAGACTCTCATCATTCACTTGTGGCTAAGACTCCTGTCTCTCTCAGTCTAGCTAAGGAGAACCCCTGCTGGGCGACCGACAGGCATAACTGCCCCTTTTCCCATGCAGAGTGCCCTATGTCTTCTATGTGTGAACCAAGGGCCAGGGAGGAGGATGGAAACTGTAGGATTAAACCAACGAGCGCCAACTGAAGGTCAAATGGAGCAAACTGCCTGATATCCCCCCAAATCCAAACCATCTGGCCTTCACCCCCAACTGTACCTTTGTTTGCCTGATTTATCAGATGTACAGCTCTCTGTGTGAATAATCTGTCTTGTTCCCCCACTGTAACGTCTCATGTCCTATGATAAGCCCTGGAAGATGGGAAGTGAAAGGTATTAGATACAATCAAAGAATGTCTGGCCCGTGTCCATTGATTTAGAGGACTATAAGAGGTTGTTTGTTTCCTTTCTAAATGGTTGCTGCGCTTAGAAGTGACAGCTCAGTTCAAAGTTCAGGCTAATACTGAAATACAATCCATGGAATGAATTAAACCTTCTGACTAACAGAAGCATCAAAGAAATTTGCCATTCACTGAGACCATCTACTGGATACCAATGGAAGCAGCAGGAAAACCAAGAGCTGATGTCCAAGTACCAATGGAAATAAGAGATTGCCACCTCCAATGGACTCTGAAATGGGAGATATAACCTGTGGACACATGGGGACCTCAGAGCTTTGCTGACCCTCGGTGTAGGAAAAACTCTCCCTCTGGTAGGGTCACAGGATGAAGCAAAATTGACTGAACCCACCGATAAGTTGCAGAATCCACAAGTGCGACTGATGCTGGGACAAGCCGAGTGGAAAGTGCTCTCCTCAATGCCAGGGTTACTGGATTAAGGAAAGTGGTGAGATTTCATTTTAAAGATTGTATTTTTCCTTCTGTTCTTTAATGTAAATAACTGAAGGTTCGCTGTTGAGTGTACACTCATCAGAGAGACCTCAAGTATCCGTGCTTTGGATTTTAACTAATTAGTATATGAAGGCCCTGTGATGAAAGCCCAAACAAAATGATCTAAGAGATATTTAAAACAATAACCTTCAGCACCTCTGTGGGCAGTACTTTAGGGTGAGTTTCTGGGGAAGTGATTTAGGATGACACCCTGGGAAGAGCTATTTAGGGTGAGGACCATGGAGAATGGTTTAGGATGAGCACCCAAGTGAGATTGGCTTTGGGTGAGTGACAGAGGGGAAGAAGTTTAGAGCAACACATTGAGGCAGGTGGTTTAAGGTGAGGATCTGAACTGGAGAGGTTTAGGCACAACACCCAAGGGACTGTTTTGGAAGGGAACCTGGAGGGGACCTGGGTCAGCATGAGCTCCTGATAGGAGAGGTTTTGGGTGAAATGTAATGCAGGAACAGTTTAGAGGCACACCTAGGTGGGTAGGGCTGGATGATAATAAGAAGAACACCTATCTTTTATCTAGCATATTTCTTCCATAGATCTCAAAGCATTTATGAAGGAGGCAAGGAGGCAAGTATCATGATGTCATGGTGGGAGTCTGCTATAGATCACCAGACCAGGGGGATGAGGTGGACGAGGCTTTCTTCTGGCAACTAGCAGAAGTTACTAGATCGCAGACTCTGGTTCTCATGGGAGACTTTAATTACCCTGATATCTGCTGGGAGAGCAATACAGTGGTGCATAGACAATCCAGGAAGTTTTTGGAAAGTGTAGGGGACAATTTCCTGGTGCAAGTGCTGGAGGAACCAACTAGGGGCAGAGCTCTTCTTGACCTGCTGCTCACAAACAGAGACGAGTTAGTAGGGGAAGCAAAAGTGGATGGGAACCTGGAAGGCAGTGACCATGAGATGGTTGAGTTCAGAATCCTGACACAAGGAAGAAAGGAGAGCAGCAGAATACAGACTCTGGACTTCAGAAAAGCAGACTTTGACACCCTCAGTTTGCTGGTGGGGAGGATCCCCTGGGAAAATAACATAAGGGGGAAAGGAGTCCAGGAGAGCTGGCTGTATTTTAAAGAATCCTTATTGAGGTTGCAGGAAAAAAACGTCCCGATGTGTAGGAAGAATAGTAAATATGTCAGGCGACCAGCTTGGCTTAACAGTGAAATCCTTGCTGATCTTAAATGCAAAAAAGAAGCTTACAAGAAGTGGAAGATTGGAGAAATGACCAGGGAGGAGTATAAAAATATTGCTCAGGCATGCAGGAGTGAAATCAGGAAGGCCAAATCACACTTGGAGCTGCAGCTAGCAAGAGATGTGTGTCCCCACTAAGTGCATTAAGTCAGCCGTGTGTGTCCACAGTACGGAGGCTAGCGTCGACTTTCGGAGTGTTGCACTGTGGTAGCTATCCCACAGTTCCCGCAGTCTCTGCCGCCCACTGGAATTCTGGGTTGAGCTCCCAATGCCTGATGGGGCAAAAACACTGTCATGATGGTTCTGGGTACATGTTGTCAGGCCCCCTCCCTCCTTGCCTCCCTGCCTGCCTCTGTGAAAGCAATAGCAAAAAATTGTTTCTCGCCTTTTTTCCTGGGTTACCCATGCAGACGACATACCACGGCAAGCATGGAGCCCGCTTAGCTCACTGTCACCATATACCTCCTGGGTGCTGATGGCAGACACGGTACTGCAGAGCTACACAGCAGCATCCCCTTGCCTTGCCTTGCAGATGGCAGACAGTACAATATGACTGCTAGCCATTGTTGTCGTCCCATGGGTGCTCCTGGCCGATCTCGGTTAGGTTGGTCGGGGGCGCCTGGGCAGATATGGGTGCTCCTGGCCAGCCTCAGTGAGGTCAGTTGGGGGCGCCTGGACAAAAATGGGAATGACTCCAGGTCATTCTCTTCTTTGTTTTGTCTAATGAAGATTCAGTCCTGCCTGGAATATCATACCAGCTGGAGGCTTCTGCCTCAAGCTGCTCTCCTAGTCGGCAGCACCACACAGTCGTACCTATCCCAGCCTACCCCTTGCTCCCAAGCCTGGACAGTAATAAGAAACAGTTCAACTATAGGCTGAGCAAGTGCATAATGGTGGTAGAATGCACCTTTGGACGTTTAAAAGCTTGCTGGCGCAGTTTACTGAATTGGTTAGACCTCAGCAAAACCAATATTCCCATCGTTATTACTGCTTGCTGTGTTTGCAACTATTTAAAGGTATTTGTTTCATCTCAGTAAATAAGGAATGGAGCAGAAAGGAAAAGCAGGAGGCTAGTTTTATGATGCAGAATGACTTTAATGTGAGTAAGAAGAGGAGTACACTGCAAGAGACAGAAATAGTACAACATAGAGAGGATATATTTCAAGGGTTTCAAGAAGGTTTACAATGAATCATTGGCTCCAAGGTGATGCATTTCAGAGGAGAAGTTTCTTGTTCCTCAATACAGCTGTAGAGTTTGACAATCAAGTCCTGTTTGCAACTATTTTAAGGGTCTATTACTCCTCGGCGAAACATGGCCAACCCTTTCCATAGCCATACCCCCAGCCCCAATGGCAAGGATAAGGGTACCAACAACGTTTGGGATAGCCCCAACAACCCCAGTATGGCCTTTGGTGACGCCATGGCCTACAGTAGCCATAACCTCCACCACCCCAGCCCCCATAATGGTAGGGCCTATAATACAATTCATCACTAAAATTTTCGTCAAAAGTCATCTTTCTGTGTCGGCGGTAAACCTGAAACACACAGAAGAGAAAAGAGTCAATACAGTAGAACCTTAAAGATACGAACACCAGAGTTACAGACTAACCGGACACAATGGCGAACCGGACGTAAATTATCAGGCAGCAACGGAGACAAAAACAAACAAACAAACAAGGAAATACTGTATCTGTCTTGCATCTTTAAGTTAGGCAAATCTGGGCTGCCTATCCCATCCTACCCCATACTTGCCATGGTGCGGGGCAACTACTTACAGGTAGGAGGTGGTGAATGCTGTTTTCCTCTCTCCCTGCCCCTGGCTGGGAGGGGAACAAGCTTGCAAGTTCAGAACATGGGAAAGAAACTTCCCGAGGTGCTACTGAAACTTGGCGTGGAGTGAAAGCTGCTGGAGTCAGAGCCAAGCTCCTGCCTGCATGCTACGCTGTGGTGCCCAAGGGTGCCTCACTCATCACCCTTGCTAGGCGGCTAGAACCAGCTGCCTGCTCCACCCGCACTCACCAGGCCACTACTGCAGGGCTGTGAGCTCCCACTCCTAGCAGTCTGCCCTGAGGAGCATCCCATAATGGCTTGTTCAGAACTACAAACATTTCAGAGTTATGAACAACCTCCATTCCTGTAACTCTGAGACTCTACTGTATAATGCCTTGGGGTTGGTGGAATAAATGGGTCAAAGCTCATTTACTATTGTATTGGAGGCCATGGAGAAAGAGCGAGAGAGCAGGGAAATGATGATGTAGACCCTCAGTTCCTGGCTACGTGTTGCTTCCCATTTCCTCCTCCTAGTCCTCTTCTTCCACTTCTTCTTAACCTCCCTTTCAATCAACCCCTTTGATTCCCTCTCAATCCCTTTCTCTGAAGAATACCATCTGTAAATTAAACATATAGTACAGACCATCTCTACCTTGCATGAATGAGATGTTTATTCCCTTTTACAAAATGTTTATACAAAGTATGGCTGGGAGAAAGTTCATAATGTTAGTTTTCTTGTGCAGATGTTGCCTCAGCAGTCTCAGACAGAAATATATGGGACTGAATGAATTGCAAATGAATATTCTTTCTTCTGTACAAAATACTAATGACCAGATTGTGAGCTGGATTAAACCGTCTCAGTCACACTGACATCAATGGAGCTATGATAATTTACCTGAATTGAAAACATTACTAATGTGACACTTCCATAGTTATCAGGAGATTGATTGAAATCAGACTTACCCAGGTCACCGAGGAGATTAAGTGAAGAGAAGTGGTTAGAAGAACCTTGAGCTTTTATACAGTTTCTCTAACTGCCTGGAGGACTGGAGACATCATTTATCCATGAGTTACAAAACAAATTTTGTTGTGACTCTTTCAATTGATGTAATTGTTTCCGCAGTGTTTATGTTCATTAGCCTAATCTTAACCTCACATGCAAACGACACCCTGCAGGTTCCTTTCATGTGAAAATTTTCATGGGCAGGCTACATTCCTGGTATCATGCTCCTGACTTCATTGGAATTGAGTTGGATCTGAGCACCAGTAGCTTATACAAGAATCCAGCCTAGTCCTTCAAATCCATGCTGGTCTTGGTTTGGGATATTCTGGCATTCGTGACTGACATTTCAGGAGGCCTGTATTCTGCATGTTCTACACATCCACCCAGAATGCATCTGATCCAATACACACTGAAGTGAATGGTAGTTTGTAAATCAACTTCAGTGAGATGTTTACGAGGCCCTACCATTTGGCATTCATTCCTGGCCGAAGCAATACAAGGCCTATAAACCACTGAAGACCCACGTAAGTTTTCAAAAATAGCACTTCCCAGAGACTTTTGCACTTGCCCTCTACCCTGGGATGATGTTCAATTTATAGGGCTTAGAAATACAGCTCTCAGTAGAGCTCTAGTTATGTCCTTCATGATGTTAGAGTAGGGTGATCCTCATGGCAGAAGCACGCAGCGTTATTTATTGCAAGGCTGCTCACCGTTTGTGGTTAGGATCGGTGGCACAGTGTTTTATAAAGTCTTGGAGTTACAAACTTGAACCTATACTGCCTCAGCAACCACATCTCCGTCCATGAGCAGTGAAGAGATAATCTATACAGTGGAATTTTATACAAAAGTGAACCACGTACCAGCTATTTAATAAAAATAAAAAAGTGACAAATTCTGAGGCTACATATGACCTAATTACGGCCTAGAAATGAGAGAAATTGAAATACATATTTAAAGTGACCCTATTACTCAAAACATAGACATCTTCTATGAACAAGCTATTACTGTTGTAATCATATGAGATTTGCATATATAGAACTTTAATGGCTGTTTATGAAGTGCTTTGATATCCTGAGTTCTAAGGTACCACTTAATATCTGACAAGATTGTCTCCTTATTTTCTGTGCAAATAAACAGAGCTCCATTGTGCTGAAGGTCACACAAGGAGTCTAGTCATGGCCTGATTAGAGACACTGGATTTATGACTTATTACACCAATGTATAACACAATGATGGCACCCCCTTCCAGCTTTTTTCCCTGCTCCTCTCCTCCATATGACTGGTGAGCTGTTAAATGGCCACTTCACTTTGAATGGTTCCTTGAAATAGATGTTAACTATTTATGCTGAACAATCTGTTCCACCTTCTATTTAGCTGTGACACTCCAAGTACATTTCCCGGACTTGAAGAAGAGCTCTGTGTAAGCTCAAAACTGTGTCTCTATCCCCAGGAGAACCTGGTCCCATAAACTATGTATTGCCTCATCCGCCTTATCTCTCTAATGTCCTGGTACCAACATGGCTACAATAACATCTCTTCTTAGTGACCTATTTGGAAGCCAAGAATGTGACGGTCCAAGAGGGTTCAGGATCAATGGTAAAAATGTAGCACATGTTCTCAAGACAACTGGGTTTTATTTGGGACTCTGGAATTTGCCCCTGTCTGACCTTCACTGCATAAAAACAGGGATCATAAGACATGGAGAATGCTCTACTTCCTCAGGGCTCCAGGTATCAAAGTGTGTCACAAACACACATTAAGGTTTTTCATATCCAAAGCAGTAGATTATTATGATATTAATAGTCTGATACTGGAAGACACCCTTCTATTGAGTAATAGACTCACATTAAAAAAATGCATGTCAAGGTGATCTTTGTAATTTCCTTAATCAGATCATGATTTGTAGCTCAGAATTTTCCATTAAAAAGCAGCTTTGCATTTCTTTTTATTATACAAATTCGTTTTTCAGGTTTAAGGGCAGGAGATCAACCAGCATAAGTCAGTACATCTCTATAGAATTCAAAGATGTTCAGTGCTTCTCAATCAACAACAAGTTCTTCCCCTTTGCCTGGTGAGAGGAAACATTCAATGGAGTGATGTTAAATTTTCAACATCTTTCTCATCATGGTAGACAAGATTCCTGCAAGCGAATGGTCTTGCAGCATGCCCTAAATCTGTTCAGATTTTCAATTTATCTGAGTTTATCCCATAGCTTTGTCAAAGAAAGCCAGATCTCTATATTTCCTGTATTTCATCTGGAGCTTTATCAGTTTTATTTTCTTGTAAAACCACAATATTCTTGGCAGTTGTTGGATGGAGACACGTTTGCGATGCCACCAATGTTCCAGGGTTTATCTCAAAGCCTTTGTAAATGACGGCCTGGCTTGTTTTTACCTTGATCTCTCAGCATTGGTGACATATTGGAAGTGGATTAAGAACTGAATTTCTAATCACCATAAGAGGAAATTCACCCCTGAACAGAGCTCCAGCACAAAGGTCTTTTCAGCTCTTAGATCCCTGTTAACACCTCTTTTGAAAACTTAAATGGGACTTGAATGGCTCATAAGCCTTATACTGGCCTTTTTCCAGGGTGAAATTTCAAGTCCCAGGGCTTGAGACAAAACCCACCCAGAGTAATGACTCCCATTAATTTCTATAGGCATAAGATAAAAAAACATAGGTGTTCAGCCTCTGCAAAATGTTCCCTCCCTCCTACAAATTACAGGGAGAACTTTGCAATGCCACCAACACCTGCCAACATGGCTTACCAGAACCAAAGGGGAGTCCTCTATCTAATGGCAGACTTTGCAACTGCTGCAGCTCTGACAATCTTTTACATTCATTCCCATTGTACCTCCTGCAGAGTCACTGGAATTATACCAAAAATGAATGTGTCCCATAAAACTTTTCAGATGAAGGAAACTTACAGGCTGTCTTGTGCATGTCAGACCATGTGAGGTTGAAAACACATGGTAATAATTCCGAAAACAAATTATATCAACCGAAGGAGTGACTTACACAGCATAATATGTTTTCTAACTAATTAAGACCTTCAGCAAAAGGGTGTCTCGTATTCCCCAGGCAGATTAAGAAATTGTATACAAGTGCTTGCAACTCTGGTTCCTTAACAACTTCTCTTGAAGGGTAAGTCTAATTCGTCTCATTCTCTTTAGAGCTATTGCAATGTCATGTTAGTGATGGTTTAATAGAAATAATTGGAGATATACCAATCTCCTAGAACTGGAAGGTCATCAAGTCCAGCCCTCTGCCTTTGCTAGCAGGACCAATTTTTGCCCTAGATCCCTAAGTAGCCCCCTCAAGGATTGAACTCATAATCCTGGGCTTAGCAGGCCAATGCTCAAACCACTGAGCTATCCCTCCCCCGTAGGACTGAATGTAGGACTGAATCTTGCACATGACTTTGTGATTATTGGCACGGTAAAGAGGTTTTGCCAATAACACGGTAGTTGTTAAGTTGCAGGCACTGATGCATTCATGGTTTAGAAGTAAAGGCTGCAATTTTCAGAGGTGCCTATGCATTTGGGACAGGAGTTCATGTTTACTTTCATTAAGAAGTAGGTGTTCAAATCCCATCAGTAGCTTTGAATAATTTCATATTCAGCTTTTAAATTAGGGGAGTTAGGATGAAACTTCCCCAGTTTTTTTCATAGCAGGTCACTTCTGTGTTCTTCTTATTTCTGTAGCAGCAGGTACTTGGCAAGATTTCAGACAGAATAATCAATTAGAAGGAGCTCTGGCCTGATCCAGTATGGAAATTGCTATGTTTCTATCTGCTCTATTAGCAATATTAGATGCAGATACACAGCTCAGGTAAGTTAGCCTAGATCCATAAACTCAGTTGAACCCACTTAGGATTTGGTTCTTAACATTTTGTTTTGAAAAAAAGTATTTTAGAAGATAAGAACAGCCCTACTGGGTCAGCTCAATGGTCCACCTAGCCCAGTGTCCTGTCTCCCAACAGTATCCAATGCCAGGTGCTTCAAAGGTGGTGAGCAGAACAGATAATCATGAAGTGATCCATCCCGTCACCCATTTCCAACATGAGGCAAACAGAGATTAGGGACATTTAAGAGCATGGTTTTCCATTCATTTATTAGCAAGTATTGCTAGCTCAGAAGCTTTAGAAGCCAAACTGCCAGTCTGTTATTCAGAAGAAAAGTGGGTTTCATGCTGAGATTAAATCCTCTCAAAGAAATTAACATTAGCAAACTGGTCCCTGCCATCCTCTGTACAAACCATTTGTAAAAGGGAATAAAAATCCCTTGTGTGTGTGATAGAAATAGTCTGTAGCAGATATTTACTTTGCTATCAGTATTTTTCAGAGGAAGGATTGAGAGGGAATCAAAGGGGCTGGTTAGGAGGGAGATTAAGAGTGAATGGAAGAAGGAGGCTAGGAGGAGGAAATAGGAGGGAACATGTATCCAAGAAATGAGGCTTTGGGTCATCATTTCCCTGCTCCATCTCTCTCTCTCTCCTTCCATGATCTTCGAAATAGTAGTAACAGAGCATTGAATCTTTTACTCCACTAGTTCATTATGTTGACTCTTTTCCCTGCTCTGCGTTTCAGGTTTACCGCTGACACAGAAAGATGACTTTCAACGAAAACTTTAGTGATGAATTGTATTATAAACCCTACCATTATGGGGGCTGGTGTGGTAGAGGTTACAGCTACTGTAAGCCATGGTGCTACCAAAGGACATACAGGTGTTGTTGGGGCTATCCCAAAGGTTGTTGGTACCCTTATCCTTGCCATTGGGGCTGGGGGTACGGCTATGGAAAGGGTTGGCCATGTTTCACCCAGGAGGAATAATAGACCCGGAACATGGAAAGACCAGGAAACAATAAGCAAGATACAGATTCACAGATGAGTTTATGGGCAATGGCTTTCAGTAATGCAGAGCGTCCTTAACTCCCATGGGAGCTGTGAGTGCTCAGCATCTCAGTAAATCTGCTCCATATCTATATTGCCTAGGTTACACTATTGACTGTTTACTCTAATGCCTTTGATACTCTCTGCTTCTTCTAGAATAGTCTGTTTAGGTATGAATCTCAATTCCATGAAGGTCTCCTTAGGTCACGCTGACACAGTAAATGAAGCAGACAGCTTAAGCTTGAGTAAAAAAATGTTTACACTCACTTGAAGGCTCATTACAAAGCAGTACAAAAGGGTTTTATTGTCAATGAGAATGAAGCCCTATGTGTTCTAATCCTTTCATAAATATGTTCCATTTGTTTCTGGTTTCAGTAGTGCTATAAAAGCAGATTATGTCTTTGCTTAAGTTGTGCTTTGTTTTGTTTGATTCTGTCTGGGATGAAACAAGAACCTTAAAACAGTTGCAAAACAGGGCTTCATTGTCAAACGCTACAGCTGTGATGAAGAATGAGGAACTTCTCCTGTGAAATGCGTCACCTTGGAGTCAATGATTCATTGTAGATCTTTTGAAATCCTTGAAATATATCCTCTCTACTTTGCGTTCTCTCTGTCATTGCTCTTCTTTTTGACATTAAAGTCATTCTGCATCATAATACAAGCCTCCTGCTTCTCCTTTCTGCTCCATTCCTTAGTTACCAATCATTGTGGCCTAAGTTCACAGAGCTCCTTATGCGCCTAACACTTATTGCAGGGCTGCCCAGAAGGGGATGCACATAGGGCAATTTGCCCCAGGCCCCAGGCCCTGCAGGGGCCCCCATGAGAATATAATATTTTATAGTATTGCAACTTTTTTTATGGAAGGGGCCCCCAAAATTGCTTTGCCCCAGGCTCCCTGAATCCTCTGGGTGGCCCAGACCTATTGGAATCACTGTGAGTGTGGCACCTAAGGCCAGGTCTGCACTATAAAGTGAAGTTGACTTAAGTTATGTTGATATGCTGCCGCTGCTGTAAATATACTGCTGTTGCATTTCCTCACTCTGCTCCTTGTGTCGGCAGAGCACATCCACAGTCGCAGCTCTTACATTGGCACAGAGAACAGCGCACAATGGGTGGCTATCCTACTGTGCAACCGGATGCAGGGTATTTTGGAAGGGGTTTGCAATACTGCAGCTGGACAGTCTCGGTGTCACATGATGCAGGTTTCTCAATCGCATCATTCCATGGGCATCCTACTAGGTTTCCATCCGCTTTTCAACTGCCCTTGTAAACTGCGAGCCATCAGTATGTCAGAAAGCATGGATCCTGCATGATTGTTCAGTATTGTGCTGTCTATTATGAACACAACAGTATAAGAGGAGCTCAAATGGGGGCAGGGAGGAGCTATGCACCGCCACCAGGAACTCATCCCCCACCTTTTAGAAGTGGCATGGCTGTGGAGCTGCACCAAAAGCAACTATTGGTTACCCATGCCTTCTGTTATGCCTGCTGTGTCTGCCGCATAAGTAGACCCGTAACATGGAAAGACCAGGGACCTTAAGCAAAATACAGATTCATGGATGAATTTATGGGCAATGGGTTTCAGAAATGCGGAGCGCCCTCGACTCCCATGGGAGCTGTGAGCGCTCAGCACTTCAGTAAATCTGCCCCATATCTATATTGCCTAGGTTACGCTTATTGACTGTTTCCTCTACTGCCTTCCATACTCTCTGCTTCTTCTAGAATAACCTGTTTAGGCGTGAATCTAAATTCCATGAAGGCCCGTTTAGGCCACTGACACAGTAAATGAAGCAGGAGCCTTAAGTTTGGGTGAAAAAACATTAACATTCACTTGAAGGCTCCTTACAAAGCAGTTCAAAAGGGTCTTAGTGTCAGTGAGAATCAAGCCCTATGTATTCTAGTCATTTCATGCATATGTTCCATCTGTTTCTGTTTTCAACTTTGCTGTGTAAGTTGTATACTGGAGAAGTAGTTTTGTCCTTGGCATAAGCTATGCTTTGCCTCATTTGATTCTGACTGAGGCCTGGTCTACACTAGGACTTTAAATCGAATTTAGCAGCGTTAATTCAAATTAACCGCTCAACCGTCCACACTAGGAAGCCGTTTAATTCGACCTAGAGGGCTCTTTAGTTCGAATTCGGTACTCCACCCCGACGAGGGGAGTAGCGCTAAATTCGACATGGCTATCTCGAATTAGGCTAGGTGTGGATGCAAATCGAACTTACTAGCTCCGGGAGCTATCCCACAGTGCACCACTCTGTTGACGCTCTGGACAGCAGTCCAAGCTTGGATTCTCTGACCAGCCACACAGGAAATGACCCGGGAAAATTTGAATTCCTTTTCCTGACTGGGCACTTTGAATCTCATGTCCTGGTTGGACATCGGGGCGAGCTCAGCAGCACCTGCAACGATGCAGAGCTCTCCAGCAGAGGAGTCCATGCAATCCCAGAATAGAAAGAGGTCCCCAGCATGGACAGACCGGGAAGTCCTGGATCTGATCGCTGTGTGGGGCGATGAGTCTGTGCTTTCGGAGCTGCGCTCCAACAAACGGAATGCAAAGACCTACGAGAAGGTCTCCAAAGCCATGGCACTCAGAGGATACAGCCGGGATACAACGCAGTGCCGCGTGAAAATCAAGGACCTGAGACAAGGCTACCAAAAAGTCAGAGCGGCAAACGGATGCTCCGGAGCACAGCCCCAGACATGCCGCTTCTACGAGGCACTGCATGCCATTCTAGGTGGGTCTGCCACCACTGCCCCACCAGTGACCGTGGACTCTGAGTATGGGATAGTGTCGAGGGGCAGTTCCTCGGCGATGTTCGCCGATGGGGAAGATGAGGAAGGGTTTGTGGAGGACGACGCAGGCGACAGCGCTTACAATACCGCTTTCCCCGACAGCCAGGATCTCTTCATCACCCTCACAGAGATCCCCTACCAACCCTCCCCGGCCGTTAACCCGGACTCAGAATCAGGGGAAGGATCAGTCGGTAAGTGCTATAAACATGGAAACATTTATTTTTTAAAAAACAGGAATAAAAAATATGTAAAAACTATATAAAAACTTTTCCTTAAAAAACTATATAAAGAGAAGGTCCACACATATAGGGATGGAACAGAAATCCTCCTGGGACAGTTCCACGAAGCTCTCGGAGAGCAGCTCGAAAAGTCTCCGCAGGAGGTTCCTGGGGAGAGGTGCCTTATTTGGTGCTCCGTGGAAGCACACTCTTCCGCGCCAGGCCATCCTAATGTACAGCGGAATCATTGCCTCCACCAGCATTGCAGCGTACGGTCCTGGTCTGTGCAGGGATTCGAGCAGCGTCCTCTCTCTCTCTCTCCGAGTGACCCGCCTCAGGGTAATCTCGTTCGGCGACTGCTGCATCTAATTAGGGCAATTAGTGTACTGTTACTATTGTGAATGCTTGACTTTTACTTTGCATAGCAATGACCTTCGTTTAACAGCCACGTGTTGGAGGCCACAGAGGAAAAGCATACAGTGATCTTTCCCGTGCACAGCCGCGAGGGGCTGGAACAGGGTCAGACTTTATGCTTTACAGATTGCCTTCAGCGGGAGGGCACAGCTATCCATTAACTGTTAATCAGCCTATAGTGTAGTGCTTACCAGGCCTGGCTGCTACACGGATTCAGCTGTACCGCCCCGCTTGTCCGATCTCCTGTGCAAGACCGCAGCCAATGAAAGCGTATTCCGAAATCTCGAACTTGTCCTGAGAGCTCGTGAGACTAGGTGCCCTGTATGGTCTTGTTCACAGAAACTGACTAGACTGTGTTCAGTTTTCGCAAACATGTATCTTTTCAAGGAAATCACTTCCTTTTTCCCATCACACAGCTGCGGGTCTTTCACGAACTGCCCCGGCATCCCCCTCACAGAGGCTGGCGCAGATTAGGCGGCGAAAGAAAAAGACTAGGGACGACATGTTCTCTGAACTGATGGCTTGCTCCAGAGCCGAGGCGGCCGAGCAGAGACAGTGGAGGGAGACCCTATGTCAGCACCAGCGCTCACACAGCGAACGGGAGGACAGGTGGCGGCAGGAAGACCAGCAGGCGACTCAAACGCTGCTTGGGCTAATGAGGGAGCAAACGGACACGCTCCGGCGCCTTGTAGATGTTCTGCAGGACCGCAGGCAGGAGCAGAGAGCCCCCCTGAACTGTATCTTCAACCGCCTTCCCCCGCCACAAAGTCCTGTCCCCCCCTCACCAAAAATCACAAGAAGGAGGGGTGCTAGGGGCCGTGAAAACTGTCACTCCACCCCAGCAGAGCGCTCATGTACCAAACAGCTCTCATTCCCTAAAGTATGAGAAGTGCTTCCCTTCCTGGATCACCCAGTCCCAAATCCAAGTTTCATCCCCCCACTGTGTAGTTGAGTATTAAAAGTAGTTTGTTGTTATTCACTGTTTCCGTCACGTTTTCCTTGTCAGAAGACTTTGTGTGAAGGGGGGGGGGAGGGGTTTTTTAATTGCATAGGACAGCCTCCATTACCAGGGTACAGACTTGGGAGCAGGATCAACAGCAGGACACACACAGACTGCAGTCACTAGGCACTAGGGTCATTCTGGGAGGTGAATGCTGCCCCAGGTCAGTCTGTGAGGTGTATGCTGCCCCAGGGTCCTAGCGCCTGCCATCCACAAATGGCAAGGCAGGCTGCCCTTACCATGCCCTTCCCCCCTAGCCACGAGCCTCTCCGATGCCCTGAGCCCCAGCAAGAGCCCTCATCCAGGGACACATACTCACCCTTCCCACACACCCCTCACCCCTTCCTACGCCCCAACCCCCAGTCCAGAGCCTGCATCCAAACTCCGTCCCAAAGACGGCACCCCTCACCCCTTCCTGCAAACCCACCCCTTCCTGCACACCCACCTGCAACCGTCCTCCCCCCAGAGACCGCTGTAGGAGCAGGAGCCTGTCATTCCTCTAGTGTAGAAGCGGTCTGGACATCAGTGCACACCGTACCCACCACAGTCCGCATCCATGTTTCAACCCTTGAACAGGAATTCATAATTAAAGAAAACTTTATTAATAATCAGTGTTCCATTAAAGTTATTTTAAAACGTGTGTTGGAAGGGGGGAAACCTGGAGAACGGGGTATGTAACCGCAGATCGAAGTCAACAGTCACTGAAACAGGCTCAGGTTCAGCTTCTCTGTAAATCAACTGGAGAGTCATAGGTTACCCTGCTCTCCGAGGAACCTATCTTTCAAAGCCTCCCGGATGCACAGCGCTTCCCGCTGGGATCTTCTATCGGCACGGCTGTCTGGCTGAGCGTAATCAGCAGCCAGGCGATTGGCCTCAACCTCCCATCCAGCCATAAAAGTCTCCCCCTTGCTCTCACAGAGATTGTGGAGCACACAGCAAGCAGCAATAACAACGGGGATATTTTTTTCGCTGAGGTCCGAGCGAGTCAGTAAGCTCCGCCATCTCCCCTTGAGACGTCCGAAAGCACACTCCACCACCATTCTGCACTTGCTCAGCCGGTAGTTGAAGAGCTCCTTCTCACTGTCCAAGGCGCCTGTATAGGGCTTCATGAGCCAGGGCATTAGCGGGTAGGCTGGGTCCCCGAGGATCACTGTAGGCATCTGCACATCCCCAACCGTTACTTTGTGGTCCGGGAAGAAAGTACCTGCCTGGAGGCGTTTAAACAGACCAGAGTTCCTGAACACACGCGCGTCATGAACCTTGCCCGGCCACCCGACGTAGATGTTGGTAAAACGTCCCCTATGGTCCATCAGTGCTTGCAGCACCATAGAAAAGTAGCCCTTTCGGTTAATGTACTCGCTGGCCTGGTGAGCCGGTCCCAGGATAGGGATGTGAGTCCCATCTATAGCCCCACCGCAGTTTGGGAATCCCATCGCGCCGAAGCCATCTATGATGACCTGGACGTTTCCCAGGGTCATACCTTTGAGAACAGTTGCTCAACGATTGCGTGGGCTACTTGAATCACAGCAAGCCCTACGGTAGATTTGCCCACGCCAAAGTGGTTCGCTACTGACCGGTAGCTGTCTGGCGTTGCAAGTTTCCAGAGGGCTATGGCCACTCGCTTCTGCACAGTCAGGGCTGCTCGCATCCGGGTGTCCTGGCGCTTCAGGGCAGGGGACAGCAAGTCACAGAGTTCAAGGAAAGTGCCCTTACGCATCCTGAAGTTCCGCAGCCACTGTGATTCATCCCAGACCTGCAGCACTATGCGGTCCCACCAGTCCGTGCTTGTTTCCCGTGCCCAGAATCGCCGTTCCACACCATGAACTTGACCCATTGCCACCAAGATCTCCACTGCGCGGCGTACCCTGCTTTGTGACAGGTCTGCGCCACTCTGTGACTTCCTGTCCTCACCGCGCTGCCGGAGCCTCCTCGCCCGATTTCTCAGCAGCTGACTGTGGAAGAGGTAGACGATAAGGTGCGAGGAGTTGACAATGGCCATAAGTGCAGCGATGATCGCAGCGGGCTCCATGCTCGCAGTGCTGTGGCGTCTGAGCTGTAAACGACCAGAGAAGGGCGCGAACAGATTTCCCGCCGGCGCTTTCAAGGAGAGAGGGCGGGAGTGACGGTTCAATGATGACAGTTACCCAAAACCACCCTCGACACATTTTTTCACCCAGCAGGCATTGGGGGCTCTACCCAGCATTCCAATGGGCAGCGGGGACTGCGGGAACTGTGGGATAGCTTCCCACAGTGCAACGCTTCCAAAGTCGACGCTGGCCCCGTTACTGTGGACTCAGACAGTCGAATTAGTGTATTTAGTGTGGATACACAACTTCGACTTCATAAGGTCGATTCCACAAATTCGAATTAAGTAGATTCGAAATAGTCTTGTAGTGTAGACGTACCCTGAGATGAAACTAGTACCTTAAAATGGTTGCAAAGAGGACTTGCTTGTCAAACTCTACAGCTGTGATGAAGAACCAAGAACATCTGGGTCCTTGGAGCCAGTGATTCATTGTAGACCTTCTTGAAACCTTGGAGATATTATTTTAATTCTGAATTCTTCCTGTTGCTTTCTGTGTACTTCTCTTCTGATACACATTCAAATGATTCTGTATCATAATATCATCCTTCTGGATTTTCTTTCTGCTCCATTCCTCATTGACCAGCCAATTGAGAATAAGTGGATGGAGACCTTGAGTTTCGGTGACATTTATATAGAAGCTTATTATGGCTACGATTGTTACTAGATTGGCCTGGTGGGGGCAGGGGGGGAGAGGGGCTCTGTTCTTCTCTCCCTGCACTTCCCCCCCCCCCAGTAGGTTCAGCTGCTCTCCATGGCAGCCAGGTGGGAAGTGCGATGGAGCTGCTGTAGCCTGTGAGAGCCTGGCTGGGAGGCGGTGGAGGCCCACTCCCTGCCTGGGCTTGGCTGCCAGGGGGCAGGAGGGAGGCTCTGGCTTTCTTGGCCCTGTCCCCACAGCAAGGCCCAGGCAGGGGTCTCCCACTGCTGGGCACAGGGAACTCATGAGTCAGAAACATGCCGGAGGAGAAAGGGGGCTCCTACTCTTTCGGCCCCTGTCTCTGGCAGTTGGCACAACGGCGGTCCTCCTCCTGCCTGGGCCCTGGGACAGGGGCCGAGCGAGCGGGAGCTCTCCTCCCCTCCCTGCAACTGAGCCCAGGCAGGGAGTGGGCCGCAGCCGCTTCCCAGCCAGGCTGTCTCAGGCAGAAGCAGCTCTGTCCCTCTCCACACGCAGGTGCCAGGGAAAGCAGCGCAATGTGCTGCGGGGAGTAGGGGAGGCGCATGGAGAGAAGGACAGAACCCCCTTTCCCCCACCCTGTAGGTATCCTGGGGTGGGGAGTGCACAGTGGCCCTGGGCTGCGTGCGGGGAGGGGGGTGGGACTGGTCATGGAAGATGTTACTTGGGACCTCTGTCCTGCTCCCGCTGTACTGGAGACTTCTGAACCGCTGGGCCTCCAGAATGGCAGTGGCAGAAGGAGCAGAATGTGGGGCGGCTGGGTGGCCCCATGCCAGCAGCTCTTCCGGTGCAGCTGTACTGACTGCAGCCCCACCCCCAACCCTGTCCTCCGGCGGGGCTGCTGTACAGACTGCAGACAGGAGACGCAGCTGCGTGGAAGGGCTGAGGGTGGGGCCGGGGACGGTACAGCCACACCGGAGGAGCTGCCGACGTGGGGCTGTTCTGTGTCTTTCCATTATGGAGTATAATAAATATCTTATAGGTATGGTGTACCATACTTGCACCACTGGGAGAGACACTTATTTGGACTAGTTGTTTTGTCTTTCCATTGACCTCCTCTGTGCAAGTGGATTGGCTGACACCCAATTGGGGAAGGATGAGGGAGGGACTTCCCCATAGCGGTTCATCTGGCCACAAGGGGGTGTTTAGGGTGACAAACCACTGTATACCGGGCCACACAGGGCCGGCGCTTCCATTTAGGCGACCTAGGCGGTTGCCTAGGGTGCCAGGATTTGGGAGGATGGCAGGTGGCTCCGGTGGACCTCCCACAGACATGCCTGCGGAGGGTCCGCTGGTCCCGCGGCTCCGGTGGAGCATCCACAGGCACGCTTGTGGCAGGTCCACCGGAGCCGCGGGACCAGCGGACCATCCGTAGCAACGCCTGATGCCAGAGCGCCCCCCGCGGCGGGCCGCTAGAGCCGGTCCTGTGCCTAGGGCACCAAAAACCCTGGTGCCGCTCCTGGGGCCACAGTCCAGGCTTGAAATGTCTGATACTTAAATCTGAAACACTATGAATTAAACAACTTTTGGAATTAGGAATAACTCACATGCAGACAGCTCTCTAACCTCAGGAGTACGGGAGGGAATAAGAGTATCAGTAGAATTAGTGGCCTGGCCCATGTGGAACATACCAAGCGCCTGTTGGTAGGCACTGAACTGTGACTGAAAAGATCTAAATGTTCTGAAGAAGAAGAGCCTACACTCTATTTGGTTTAGGTCGTACAAAAAGGAGAACGACCTGGGTAATGCCTCTCATGCTTTTCTGAAATTTTCCAGGCCTGATTCTCTTATCACTACAGGGCTGTGATCACCGTTTTGAACTCTGCTGTCCTGCAGTCAGGTACAGAGGCATGTGCCACTCCCCTGTTAAAGCTCCAGGAAGTTTTGAACTTGCTGTTCCCATTTCCTTGGTGTGGGGACCTCATATAGCTACTGCTCAGCGGAGCATACCGGCTCCACGCAGCAAAGAGATTCCTGCCTGGAGTACACAGGAGGTGGTGTATCCCCTGAGTGTGTGGAGAGAGGAGGCTGTGCAGGCACAGCTCCGCTCCAGCCACAGAAAGTTACTCAGTGCCTGGAGGAGAAGGACTATAACAGTGAAACGCTGTAGTGCAAAGTAAAAATAAAACAGCTGCAGCAGGCACAGCAGAAGGCACAGGAGGCCAATAGTTGCTTCTGGAGCAGCGCCACAGATATGCTGCTTTACAAGGTGGGGTGTGGAGGCAGGATGGTGGTGAATAGCCCCCGCATTGAGCTCTTCTCATAGCCCTGTGTTCATCACAATACTGAACAGCAGCGCAAGACCCATAATTTCTGACACACATGGATGGCTCGCAGGTTACCAGGGAAGTTGAAAAGCAGCTGGAAACCTAGTGGGATGCCCATGGGATGATGCGATTGAGAAACCTGCATCATATGACACTGAGCCTACCCATCTGAGGCATTGCAAACCCCTCCCAAAACACCCTGTGGCCGGTTGCAAAGTGGGATAGCCACCCACTGGGCACTGTTCTCTGTGCCAATGCAAGAGCTGCTACTGTGGATGTTCTCCGTCGACACAAGGACCAGAGTGTGGAAATGCAGCAGCAGTATATTTACAGCAGCAGCAGTATGTCAATGTAACTTAAGTCGACTTTGTAGTGCAGACCTGGCCTTAGGTGCCAAGCTCTCAGTGATTTCAGTAGGAGTTGGGCGCCTAAGGAGCTCTGTGAACTTGGGCCACAGTGGTTGGTAAATAAGGGATGGAGCAGAAAGGAAAAGCAGGAGGCTGGTATTATGATGCAGAATGTGAGTAAGAAGGGGAGTACATGGAAAGAGACAGAAAGAATGCAAAGTAGGAAGAATATATTTCAAGGGTTTCAAGAAAGTCTACAATGAATCATTGGCTCCAAGGTGATGCATTTCAGAGCAGAAGTTTCTCATTCCTCAATACACCTGTAGAGTTTGACTATCAAGTCCTGTTTGCAACTATTTTAAGGGTCTATTCCTCCTGGGCGAAACACGGCCAACCCTTTCCATAGCCGTACCCCCCGTCCCAATGGCAAGGATAAGGGTACCAAGAATGTCTGGGATAGCCCCAACAACACCAGTATGGCCTTTGGTAGCACCATGGCCTACAGTAGCCGTAACCTCTACCACCCCAGCCCCCATAATGGTAGGGCTTATAAATTAACAATTTATAAATTAACAATTCATCACTAAAGTTTTCGTCGAAAGACATCTTTCTGTGTCGGCGATAAACCTGAAAAACAGAGCAGGGAATAGAATTAATATAATGCCTGGGGATCAGCGGAACAAATGAGTCACAGCTCAGTTACTATGGCATTGGAGACCCTGGAGAGTGAGCAAGAGAGAGAGAGAGCAGGGAAATGATGACGTAGATCAGGGGTTGGCAACCTATGGCACATGTGCCAAAGGCGGCACGCGAACTGATTTACTGTTGCACGCTGCTGCTGGCCTGGGGTCCCCGCTGCCAGCCTGCTCAGCACGCTGCCAGCCTGGATGGATGGAACCCCTGGCTGGCAGCGGGCTGAGCAGGGCCGGCGGCCGGGACTCCGGTTAGTAGGGACTGGCAGACCGAACCCGAGACCGGTAGCAGGCTGAGCCGCTCAGCCCGCTGCAGCCTGGGATCCCAGCCACCGGTCCACTCAGCCCACTGCCAGTCTGGGCTTCCATCCGCCGGCTCCTGTAACTGTAAAATGTATTACTGGCATGCAAAACCTTAAATTACTGCAAATAAATGAAGACTTGGCACACAACTTGTAAAAGGTTGCTGACCCCTGACGTAGAGCCTCAGTTCCTGGCTACGTGTTGCCTCTGAGTTTCCTCCTCCTAATCCTCTTCTTCCACTTACTCTTAACCTCCCTCTCAATCAACCCCTCGGATTCTCTCTCAATCCCTCTCTGTGAAATATATTGGCTGTAGATTAAACATATGGTACAGACTATTTCTACCTTGCATGATGAGATATTTATTCCTTTTTACAAAATATATATACAAAGTATGGCAGGGAGAAAGTTCATAATGTTAGTTTCCTTGTGTGGATTTTGCCTCAACAGGCTGGCCACTTCTTTCCTTAAGCAGATTGTGGCATTTTCTGTTTGTCTAACTTGTGTGACAGCAACACTTACGAATGAATGAATGATAAATAAATATTCTTTTTTCTGTAAAAAAATACTTAAGGAGCAGATTATGAGCTGGGTGAAATTGGCTCAGTTTTACTGACTTCAGTGCAGCTATGATAATTTACCCCAGTTTAAGATCTGCATCTAAAATTGCTAAGTGCACAAAAAAAAAACGGTAATACTCAATCAGACAGGTGGTCAATTGAATCCATTATTGTGTGTCACACAGTAACAAGTACCAGCCACTTCTGAATGAAATAGAGCACTGAAATGTCCCTTTATAGAAGAAATTGGAGGAGTTTCTTTCCAAAACCCCTCAATGAAAGCAGTGCTATGAGGGATAGCTCAGGGGATTGAGCATCAGCTGGCTAAAACCAGGGTTGTGAGTTTAATCCTTGAAGGGCCCATTTTTGGGGTCTGTGGCACAAATCTGCCTGGGGATTGGTCCTGCTTTGAGCAGGGGGTTGGACTAGATGAACTTCTGAGATCCCTTCAACCCTGATATTCTATTCTATCTACCAAAGGATTAAATATCCTATCTTCAGTTAGGAATCATAGGATCTTGTTGTCAGAAACACATATGTGGCTCTGCAAATCACACCCATAACTTCTAAAACTTGAATCTGCTAACGCCTACTACTTAACAACTACACAAAGTTATGAAAAAACTCCTCACGATTGCTGAGAATCACAGAGTCAACATACAAGATTCAGGCCTGAATTGGAAGCATTACTAATGTGACACTTCCATAGTTATCAAGAGATTGATTGAAATCAGACTCACCCAGGTCACCGAGGAGATTAAGTGAAGAGAAGTGGTTAGAAGAGCCCTGAGTGGCAGGAGTTTTTATACAGTTTCTGAAACTGCCTGGAGGATCAGGGACACCATTTGTCTATGAGGAGTTTATTCATTACAAAACACAGTTTGTTGACTCTTTCTTGTTACTCTTTCAATGGATGTAATTGTTTCTGCAGTGTTTATATTCATTAGTCTAATCTTAACCTCACATGCAAACTACTCCCTGCAGGTTTCTTTCATAGGAAAATTTTCATGGGCAGGCTACATTCCTGGTATTATTCTCGTGACTTCATTGGAGTTACAGTGGAAATAAATATGAAGGAAATTCTGAGCTGGATCTGAGCATCAGTAGCATGTGTAAGAGTCCAGTCTGGTCCTTCACATCCTTGCTGGTATTGGTTTGGCATAATCTGGCATTAACCAATGCAATTTCAGGGAGCCTGTATTCTGTATGTTCTGCACATCCTGCTATAATGACTCTAATCCAGTGCACACTGATATAAATGGTAGTTTCTCCTTTGACTTCAGTGAGTCCCGGCCAATGGTTCCCGGCCAATGGCTGCTGTGGAGCCATCGCTTGTGGTGGGAGCAGCACATGGAGCCCCCCTGCTGCCCCTCCCCTTAGGAACAGCAGGGTCATGACAATTGGAGCTGGATAGGGAGCCTGCCAGTCCCCCCCAAAACTGCCCCCCCAGTACTAGCAGTAGTCCCAGACTTTGCGCCACTGCCCACCGCTTCCCAGCACCAGCGGCGGTCCTGGACCAGCTCTCCACAGCACCTCTGAGTGCAGCCTTTCAGAGCACCGGTGCCCCCCATGGCCCAAGTTTTAGTTAGGGGTATATTGTAAAAGACATAGACAGGTCACGGGCCATGAATTTTTGCTTATGGCCCATGACCTGTCCATGACTTTTACTAAAAATACCTGTGACTAAAACATAGCCTTATTCATGAGGCCCTATGATTTGGCATTCACTCCTGGCAAAGGCAAGACAAGGCCTAAAAACCACTTCAGACTCACGTCAGCATTCAAAAATAGCTCTTACCAGAGACTGAAGTTGACATAGGCTTTTGCACTGGCCTTATGCACTGGGGTGAAGTTCGCCGTACAGGATTAGAAATACAGCTCTAGTTATGTCCCTCATGATGTAAGATTAAGGTGATCATCATGGCAGAAGCACACAGTGCTATTTATGGAAGGGCTGCTCACTGTTTGTGGTTAGAGTCGGTGGCACAGTGTTTTATAAAGTCTTGGAGTTACAACCTTGAACCTATATTGCCTCAGCAACCACATCTCCGTCCATGAGCAGCTAAGAGAAGTGAGAGCTTATGGGACAGTGGGGCTAAGAGAGCCGAAGGCGAGAACAGGAAATGAAGAAAAGACATCATTGACCAAACACGAGATATCTATGGAATGAGTTCAGGTTAAGGCAGAATCTCACCAGCTGGTGGTCAAGTTTCCTGATCTTTCTCTTGCAGAAAGTGTTCCAGCATCAATACTTACAGTGTTACATCCACTCCAAACAGAGCTTCCTCCAACCATGGAAATCGAAGAGCGTTTCATTGATTTTCACATGTCCTTGCAGTCAACGGAGCCGGAACAATTTACAGCAGCTTATGATCTGGCCCATAGTCTACACATTGGATTTTTATGCGACAGCGAACCTCGTAGCTGCTATTGAATAAAAAAAAAGCGACTGGAAATCATGACCTCATTATGGCTAGAAATGAGAGAAATCGGGATATATAGTTTAAAGGACCCTTTTACTCAAAGCAGGGGCATCTTCTACGAATAAGCTGTTATTATTGTAATTATACGACATTTGCATATATAGAACTTTAATGGCTGTTTGTGAAGTGCTTTGGTATCTTGAGTTCCAAGGAAACCACTTAACATTCAACAAGAGTGTTATTATCCTTATTTTCTATGCAAATAAACAGAGGTCTGTTGTGCTGAAGGTCACGCAGGGAGTCAATTGCAGAGATAGAACTAAAACCACATACTCCCATTTCTCACGCCACATGCTACTCTCTGGCTTGAACGTTCTTAGACTGTATTATTAGACAACGTTAGTCAAGAAATTTGTTATTATCATGTAGTGTCTTTGGCTTCCTAATATACAACGTACATGAAATGCTTATATTGTAATGAAAGAGGGTGCTGGGGCTCAAGCAATTAGATGCCAAGTCTCAAGCAAATGTTTACTTTTGCACCTGATGCAGTAAGCCTGGAGGTGCTGGGCTATGAGCTGCCCAGCCCAGAGGTGCCAAGACTCAGCCCTGGCAAGCCCTGGCACTGCTTACATGCAGTGTGTTACTCTCTATAGTGTAGCCCAGGGATCGGCAGCCTTTCAGAAGTGGTGTGTTGGGTCTTCATTTATTCACTAACTAAACTATTGTTGTATGTAAAGTAAATAAGGTTTTTAAAATGTTTAAGAAGCTTCTTTTAAAATTAAATTAAAATGCAGAGCCCCCAGGAACGGTGACCAGGACCTGGGGAGTTTGAGTGCCACTGAAAATCAGCTCGTGTGCCGCCTTCGGCACACGTGCCATAGGTTCCCTACCCTTGGTGTAGCCAATGATTTTAGTTTATGATCCATTTATTGTGTGATGTTATGATTAATCAATATATTACATATATTCATTGTATGTTAATTAGAGTTAATCTGTAGGATTATGAAAGTATAAGATTGATCAGTATTTAGAGGAACCAAGTATTAGAAATGAGTAAGAGAAGCTGAAGCGCAAGAACTCATAGGTTGAGGCGTGTAAGACTTTAGCTTAGTTATTTTAGGCATTGGCGACAAGAAATGATGACATAAGCTAATGCCTGAGAAATAACCCAATGCCCTAAAATTATTGGGAAAGTAGTAATATTGTGAAAAATTACGAAGAAGATTAATATTAGATCCTAAAAATACTGTAAAGGCACATCTGTCTCAGACATGTGTGAAGAAGAGCTCTGTGTAAGCTCGAAAGCTTGTCTCTCTCCCCAGCAGAAGCTGGTCCCATAAAGGATATATTGCCTCACCCACCTTGTCTCTCTCATATGCTGGGACCAACACAGCTACAATAACATCTCTTCTTAGTGACCTATTTGGAAGCCAAAAATGTGAAGGGTCCAGGAAGGTTCAGGATCAATGGTAAACATGGAGCACGTGTTGTCAAGACAACTGGGTTTTCTTTGGGACTCTGCAATTTTCCCTCTGTTTGACCTTCACGTTAATGTGCCCTCTGATTCACTGCATAAAAAACAGGGATGATAACACATGGAGAATGCTCTACTTCCTCAGGGCTCCAGGTATCAAAGCGCGTCACAAACACTCATTAAGGTTTTTCATATCCAAAGCAGTGGATTGTTATGGTATTATGGTTTGATACTGGAAGACGCCCTTCTATTGAGTAATAGACTCACTTAAAAAAAAAAGGATGTCAAGCTGACCATGTAATTCCCTTAATAAGATCACGATTTGTAGCTCAGAATTTGGGACTATTTGATTTCCATTAAAAAGCAGCTTTGCGTTTCTTTTTATTATACAAATTCCTTTTTCAAATTTAAGGGCAGGAGATCAAGCACCATAAGTCAGCACAGCTCTATAGAATTCAAAGATGTTCAGTGCTTCTCAATCCACATCAGGTTCTTCCCCCTTGCCTGGTGAGGGGAAACATTCAATGGAGTGATGTTAAACTGTCAACATCTTTCTCATCATGGTAGACAAGATTCCTGCAAGCTAATGGTCTTGCAGCATGCCCTAAATCTGGTCAGATTATCAATTTATCTGGATTTATCCCATAGCCTTGTCCAAGAAAGCCAAATCTCTCTATTTCCTGTATTTCATCTGGGGCTTTTCTTCAATTTTCTATTTTTTTCTAAAACCACAATAGTCTTGGCTGGTTTTGGATGGAGACACGTTGGTGATGCCATAAATGTTCCAGGGTTTATCTCAAAGCCTTTGTATATGTCGGTCCAGCTTGTTTTCACCCACCACCATCCCTCACCTCAACAAAGAGAAACCCCGTCGGAGGCAGCACAGTGAACTTCTGCCACAATGGTCACCCCGATCTCACAACACTGGTGACATAAATGAGGTGGATTAGGAACTGAATTTCTAATTACCATAGGGGGAAATTCACCCCTGAGCAGAGCGCCGGCACAAAGGCCTATTCATTTCTTAGGTCCCTGTTAACACCTCTTTTAAAGCTGAAGTGGGACTTAAATGTTTCAGAGGCCTTACACGTCCTTCTTCCAGGGCCAAATTTCAAGTCATAGGGCCTGAGAAAAAACCTATCCAAAGTAATGACTCCCATTAACTTCAATGGGCATTAGATCAAAACACTTAGGTGTTCAGCCTCTGCAAAATGCTCCCTCCCTCTTATGAATTGCGGGAAGAATTGTGCATTGCCACCTACACCTGCCAACATGCCTTACCACGACCAAAGAGGAGTCCTCTATCTAATGGCAGATTTTGCAACTGTTACAGCTCTGACAATCTGAGTCACTGGAATTATGCCAGGAATGAATGTGTCCCATAAAGCTTTTCAGATGAAGGAAACCTATAGGTTGTCTTGTGCATGTCAGACCATGTGAGGTTGAAAACACAGGGTAATAATCCTGAAAACAAATTATATCAACTGAAGGAGTGACTTGCACAGCATAATATGTTTTGTAAATAATTAGGACCTTAAGCAAAAGGGTGTCTCGTATTCCTCAGGCAGGCTAAGAAACTGTATAAAAGCGCTCACAACTCTGGGTTCCTTAACAACTTCTCTTCACTTATCCTCTTCAGCGACCAGGGTAAGTCCCATTTGTCTCATTCTCTCTAGAGCTATTGCGATGTCATGTTAGCGATGGTTTCATTTAGGACTGAATCTTGCACATGACTTTGTGATTATTGGCACGGGAAAGGGGTTTCGCCAAGCAGTTGTCAAGTTACAGGCACTGATGCATTCATGGTTTAGAAGTAAATGCTTTAATTTTCAGAGGTGCCTAGGCATTTGAGACAGGAGTTCATGTTTACTTTCATTAGGAATTAGGTTTTTGAATCCCACCAATAGCTTTCAATAATTTCGTATTCAGCATTTAAGATAGGATGAAACTTCCCCAGTTTTTTTCATAATAGATCACTGAATTCTTTATTCTGTAGCAGCAGGTACTTGGCAAGATTTCAGACAGAACAATCAATTAGAAGGAGCTCTGGTCTGATCCAGTATGGAAATTGCTATTTTCCTACCTGCTCTAGTAGCAATGTTAGATTCAGATCCAAAGCTAGGTAAGGTATCCTAGACCCTTGAACCCAGTTGAACAGTGCCCATACCTACCTGCTCAGGATCTGGCTCTTAATTTTTTGGTTTGAAAAAAGTATTGGTCAGATCAATGGTGCACCTACCCCAGTGTCCTGTCTTCCAACAGTATCAAATGCCAGGTGCTTAAGAGGGAATGAACAGAACATGTAATCATGAAGTGATCCATCCCTATTTCCAGCATGTGGCAAGCAGAGGCTAGGGATATTTAAGAGCATGGTTTTCCACTCATTTATTAGCAAGTATTGCTGGCTCAGAAGCTTTAGAAGCCAAACTGCCAGTCTGTTATTCAGAAGAAAAGGAGTTTTCATGCTGAGGTTAAATCCTCTCAAGGAAATTAACATTAGCAAACTGGTCCCTGCCATCCTTTGTACAAACCATTTGTAAAAAGGAGTAAAAATCCAATGTGTGTATGATAGAAATAGTCTATAGCAGATATTTATTTTGCTGTCAGTATTTTTTAGAGGAAGGATTGAGAGGGAATCAAAGGGGCTGGTTAAGAGGGAGGTTAAAAGTGAGCGGAAGAAGGAAGCTAGCAGGAGGAAATAAGAGGCAACATGTATCCAAGAACTGAGGGTCTGGGTCATCATTTCCCTAAGCACTGAATGTTTTACTCTACTACCCTAGTGCATTATGTTGACTCTTCACTTCTGTGTGTTTCAGGTTTACCGCCGACACAGAAAGATGTCTTTCGACGAAAACTTTAGTGATGAATTGTATTATAGGCCCTACCATCACAAGGGCTGGTGGGGTAGAGGTTACGGCTACTGTAGGCCATGGCACCACCAAAGGCCATACTGGGGTTGTTGGGGCTATCCCAGACATTCTTGGTACCCTTATCCTTGCCATTGGGGCTGGGGGTACGGCTATGGAAGGGGTTGGCCATGTTTCGCCGAGGAGGAATAGACCCGGAACGTGGAAAGGCCAGGAAACATTAAGCAAGATTCACAGATGAGTTTATGGGCAATAGGTCTGAGAAATGCAGAGTGCCCTCAACTCCCATGGGAGCTGTGAGTGCTCAGCATCTCAGTCAATCTGTCCCATATCTATATTGCCTAGGTTACACTTGTTGACTTTTTCCTCTACTGCCTTCCATAAGCTCTGCTTCTTCTAGAATAACCTGTTTAGGCGTGAATCTCAATTCCATGAAGGCCCCTTTAGGTTATGCTGACACAGTAAATGAAGCAGGCTCCTTACAAAGCTGTGCAATGGGATCTTAGTGTCAATGAGAATCAAGCCCTACGTGTTCTAGTCCTTTCATGCATATGTGCCATTTGTTTCTGCTTTCAACTTTGCTTTATATGTTGTTTACTGGAGAAGTAGTTTCATCCTTGGCTTCAGTTGTGTTGTGTCTCATTTGATTCTGACTGTAATGAAAGTAATACCTTAAAATGGTTGCAAAGAGAACTTGATTGTGAAAATCTACAGCTGTGATGAAGAACGAAGAATATCTGTTGTGAAATGCATCACCTTGGAGCCAGTGATTCATTGTAGACCTTCGTGATACCTTGGTGATAGTATTTTAAAACTGAATTATTTCTGTTGCTTTCTGTGTGCTTGTCTTCCAAATCACATTAAAATGCTTCTGAATCATAATATCATCCTTCTGGGTTTCCTTTCTACTCCATTCCTTATTGGCCAGCCACTTTGGCCCAGAGTCACACAGCTAATTTGGTGCCTAATGTTACTCCGGAATTGAGTGGTGTGTTACCCTAGAATTTCATCAAGCTAATTGCAGTCATATTGTATGCCTTCAACCACCATGAATTACTCAAATAGATCATTATGTAGTTAAGGGTTAGTTTGGAGAAGGGCTTTTGGAGGTGAGGTTGAACACTGGCTGCAGATTTGTAGTTGCCTCTAACCATAATGTGAGGAAGGGAGAAAAGAATCAACAAATTGAGACTGAAAGAAAATAAGTGATTGGAGACATTGAGTTTGGGGGACCGAGAGAGTAGCTTATTATGGCTAAGGTTGTTAGAAAAGTTTTGTTGCTAGGCAATTGATTGAAGTTAGGAGAAGTGATGAACCAGTAGGGGTCACTATGAACTATAGATTTTTAAAAATTAGTTATAAGAATACTAGATAATAGAGTGTGCTTTGGGGCAATTCTCTGAAGTTATCCTGAAAGACTTTTTCCTGAGAGCATATTCCCCGGTGGGGTAGTGTCCAGCCATTGCTGACCTGTTGCTAATTACTAGATACCATCTCAGATTTTAGGCAATTATTAGGGATGTTCTAAAGCTATTGCTTACCTGAGTGTGTGTGTGTTTACATGTAATAAATATTCATAGAATCATAGGGTTGGAAGGGACCTCAGGAGGTCATCTAGTCCAACCCGCTGCTCAAAGCAGGACCAATCCCCAGATAGATTTTTGCCCCAGTTCCCCAAATGGCCCCCTCAAGGATTGAATTCACAACCCTGGGTTTAGCAGGCCAATGCTCAAACCACTGAGCTATCCCTCCCCCCTAGTTTAATGTAACCCTCTGCCAGTCTGAGTTGGCAGCAACAAGGGGTGGGTTCAGTATCTAGGGGTTCCGTTTCAATAACACAATGCAAAACCGGCTCGAGCCCCCACCCAATGACCTGGGACAATTACATACAGCCCTCTGGGTGCCTCTAAGAGGCAGTACTTCCCCTCTCGCAAGCACGGAGTCTGAGTGTAGCAAAATCCTTTTAATAAAGGAAGGAAACAATGCGGGGAAACACCGCAAACAGGATTCATAACACAAACCATGAGCAAAAGATCCACCCCCAAGTAAGTTTGGCAGTGTCCTTTTGCCCTCAGGGTCTTAAGTCCAGCAACCCCAAAATCCCCCAAAGTCCCAAGAGTCCAACAACCCAAAAGTCTCTGTCCCTGGTCAGAGCAGCTTCAGAGTTCAAAAGTTTATCTGCAGAGTTTTACCTCCCAGTCTGGATGGAAATGTGGGGGGGGGGCAGGGGTATTAAGGGGCATCTTATGTGGTCCAAGGCAGACTGCCCCACCTCTCCTGACTGCCCCACCTCTCTGTGGGGTTCTGCTGCAGCCTTCACCATGAGCCTCTCCACCAGCCACTCCACTCCACCAACCGTCCCGCAAAGTGGTCTGCTACACCAGCCACTTAGCAATATATCTTCAGGCTACTTAACAAACACTCAGTGATTTCAGGTTGTACTAGGAGAGCCTCAGTGCTGGGGCACCACTGGCCCACTGTGAATTCAGCTGTGCAGTTGGTGTTTCAGGTCCTCAAAAGGCGCCCACACCACCAGGCACATATGCCTATCCCCAGCCTCTCTCAATTCACTGGGTTTTGGAACCCATGTCCCTTGTTTAGCGAGTGCTACTTAGTTGATGGTGAGTCCCTCTGCCATAAAACAGTTCCACTGTCCTTGATTCACATAATCCAGGGGTCCCCAATGCAGTGCCATGGTGCCTGCAGGGGCATCTAAATGCGCCCATGTCCTGGCCGGCAGTCAAGCATCCACCGAAATGCCACCGAAATTCGGCGGCATTTCGTCAGCAACGCCTCTGGATGACACCACTTGCTGCCGACAAGCGGCGTCATCCAGAGGCGGGGATGCCGAAATGCCATCGAATTTCGGCGGCATTTCGGGGGATGCTCAACCGCTGCCACAGTCCTTCGTCTGGTGCCCGCCTGACGAAAAAGGTTGGGGACCACTGACTTAATCAGAGTAACAACACTTTATTCTTCCTGCCCCAATAACAGAGAAACTGGGGATCCCACAGCAGCCAAAGTGACCATTTGGGCAGGCAGTCCCTGATGTTAGGCAGGGTGGGTGTGCCCATGCAAACCAGATCACCTCCTGAAGTCCTTTTCCATGGCTCAACACCATATGTCAGGGTAGAGCTTATCCTGACTTCTGCTTACATTTAGATACAAGCACGCTTGCTGTATTATCCGGAAACTAATTAGTCTAAAGAAGTGTGTTTCCCTGACTGAAGCCCCAGGGCATGAGCATGTGTAACAAACCTAAGGCCATTACCTCCAGATCCAGGTTTGGATCCTGCAAAATAAAGGGGACACAAAGTTCCTGTGCCTGCTCAGGTTAACATTTTGGAGCTGGAGGGAGACCACCCCCTTCTACAGGCTGTTCTGCTTGTAGTCTCCCCCTCCTTGCTCAGTTTCCTCTTGCTGTTTGACTAGTCCCTATGGCAGAGCAGGGAGTCCACTTCATTGCACCCAGGCTGTTCTTTTTGGGATCCCCAGGCTGACCCCATAGAGAGGTAGTACCCTCCTTCTCAGACCTCCCTCTTTGAGTGGACCTATCAGTGCACTCATTAAATGTTCACATCTTCATCTGGTCTACTCAGAACCAGACCGGCTGTAATAACAAGTACCAGCGGGTAAGGCAGGCATTTCAATCCTGCATTGTCTGCCATCTCAAAGCTGCATTATCGGTGAGCAGAACGAATGGTGTCCCAAACAGGGAGTACATCATGACCCACTGTCTGGGCAAGCATTCTTTTTTGAGGGCTGTCAGGATTCCCCCCCACTCTCAACTCTGGGGTACAGCGGTGGGGACATTCATGAAAGACCCCCATAGCTTATATTTTACCAGCTTAGGTTAAAACTTCTCTAAAGCACTAATTGCTTAGACTTATATTGCTGCCTCCACCAAGTAATTTACACAAAATATTCAAGGAAGGGTCACTTGGAATCCCTACCCCCCAAAATATCCCCCCAAGCCCCTTCACCCCCTTTCCAGGGGAGACTTGAGAATAAACTACCACCCAGATGCCTTAGCAATGTGAGCACAGACCAGACCCTTTGTCTTCAGGACACTGAAATCAATCAGGTTCTTAAAAGAAGAACTTTACTTAAAAAGAAAAACGTAAGAAAATCACACCTGCAAAATCAGGATGGAAGGTAATTTTACAGGGTAATAAAAAGATTTAAAACACAGTGGATTCTCCTCTGGGCTCAGCTTCACAGTTACAAAACCAGGAATAAAACTACCTCTGTAGCATAGGAAAATTCACAAGGCAAAACAAAAGATAATGTAACCCATTTCCTTGCCCTACTCACCATTTCTGTGGTTTTAGATGGATTATTCCAGGTATATTTTCAGGACATATTGTACCTGCTTGGTTTCTCCCTCGCTCTGGAGAGGGAACAACAAAAGAGAACAACAAACAAATCCTTCCCCCCCATATTTGAAAATATCTCCTTTTCTCATTGGTCCTTCTGGTCAGATGCCAACTAGGTTATTTGAACTGCTTAACCCTTTACAGGTAAGGCAATCTAGTACAGCTGCCAAGCATATATAAAGGTTGCTACCGTTCCCTCTATATTCATGACAAGGGCCATGGACAATGTCTCCTTCTCCAGGAATTGTTTATTGGTAGATAAGATGGAATCAGTGGGGCAGAAATATGACAAGAGATGACATGTAGGGGGAGAATGAGGGAGTCAAGTGTCCCCCTAGATTGGCCTGGCAGGGGCTGGGAGGGAGAGGGGCTCTGTCTTTCTCTCCCTGTTCCTCCCCCAATCAGCACATTCAGCCGCTCTCCCTGGCAGCCAGGGGGAAAGGTGACAAAGCCACTTCTGCCTGTGAGAGTCTGGCTGTGAGGCCGTGGTGGCTCTCTGGGCTCGGCTTTTGTGGGACGGGGAGGGGAGGCTCTGGATCACTTGGCCTCTGACCCCAGAGCAGAGCTTGGGCAGGGGTTTCCTGCTGCCACCCCAGCTGATGGGCACAGGGGACAAGTGAGCCAGAAACATGCTGGGGGGCAGTGGTGGCACCTGCTTATTCAGCTCCTGTTTCCAGTGGCTGGGATGGCAGCAGACCACCCTCTGCCTGGGGCTTTTTGCGGGGACAAGGGCCAAGTGTGCGGGAGCTCCCCTCCCCTCCCAGCAACCGAGCCCAGGTAGGGAGTGGTTTGCTGTCACCTCTCACACAGGCTCTCTCAGGCATGAGCAGTTGCCAGGGAGAGGGGCTGAATGTGCCAAGGGGGGAGGACAGAGCCCCCCTCCCATACATAGCCTGGGGGAGGGAAATTGCGGTGGACCTGGCTGGGTGTAGGACGTGGCGGAGGGCGGGGGAGCTGGGAAGGGGAGACACATGGTGTGCTCGTGTGTCCTCCACTTTAGATTGGGCCCCTGTAGTTTAGGGAGGCACCAGTCATCTAAGAGGTGGCACATCGGTCACATGCTCCCTCAGATTTCTGCCGGAATGGGAGTTGTGCTGAGCGCGGCTGAAGGGACGGGCCTGGGAAAGGCACCAGCTGGAAGCACTCCTGCTGTACCCCACGAGGTGGCACCACAGCAGAGAAGCGAGATCGGGCTGGCAGCACAGTCTCTGCCAGAGGGGGTGCGTGGAAGCCGGCTGAGTCTGTCCCTCTTTGCCAGCAGCCATGTGGTCCCAGTTAGAATAACTCCTCTTCACTGCACACACAGGTATGGTGATATGAGGATTAAACCAGAAAGGAAAGTTATTTCCCTGCTCGAGTACATGTCTGGACTAGCCTGCCAGGAGTGAGCAGCAGGGAGCTCAGGGAGTAGGGGCAATGGTGGGGGGAGGCACCAGAAGCCAGAGATGATGTGGGGGATGGGGACTGGGGGTAGCAGTGGGGGCTAGGAATGATGAGTTGGGTGATGGGAAAGGCAGTGGGGGCCAGGGGTGATTGGTGGGAGGCCAGGGGGAGTAGCGGGAGCCAGGGGCGATGTCAGGGGTGAGGGTCTGGGGGAGCCGCAGGAGTAAGGACACCAAAATACAAGTTCACCCAGGGTGCCATATTCCCTAAGGATGATGCTGGGAGGGCTGGCCTTAAGCATGGGCAACAGGGTTGGGGGGAATCGTACTCAAGAGGCTGATGCTGGAAGTTGCCTTGGCAGTACTTGGGAAGCTGCCCCAGCCACTATCTGCTGTTACCAGTCCCCTATGGTCCTGCCTGTGAATAGGGCAGACTTGGAGTGCCAACCTCTCCCCATTGACCCTGGAGACCTGTCAGTCTCAGGATCCCGACTCGGCTCCTCTTCAGCCCTTCTGCGTCCACCTGGTGTTCAGAGAGCACCAACCAACCCCCCATTAAGTATCAGTACGGGGCCAACAGTCCCTGGACATTAGTACATCCTCTCCTTCCCTGGGGCTTCAGTAAAGGAGAGACACTTCTTTGGAATAGTTTGTTTAGTCTTTGCATTGCCCTGCACTGTGCAGGTGGATTGGCTGACACCTAACTGGGGGAAAATGAGAGAGGCTCTTCCCCAGAGGGTACGTCTGGACACAAGGGGGGAGGGTTAGGGCAGGCACAGCAGGCATAGCAGACGGCACAGGAGACCAACAGTTGGTTTTGGTGCAGCTTCAGAGACATGCTGCTTCTATAAGGTGGGGGATGAGGACATGGAAGTGGTGAATACCCCCCACCCGTTGAGCTGTTCTTATACCGTTGTGTTCATTATGCACAGCACAATACTGCAGAGCAGTGCAGGACCCATGATTTCTGACACATATGGATGACTCGCAGGTTACCAGGGCAGTTGAAAAATGGCTGAAAACCTAGTAGGATGCCGATGGAATGATGCGATTGAGAAACCTGCATCACGTGACACTGAGCCTACCTTGGTTTGGCATTGCAAACCCCTTCCAAAACACCCTGTGGCCGGTTGCACAGTGGGATAGCCACCCACTGTGCACTGTTCTCTGTGCTGATGCAAGAGCTGCTACTGTGGATGTGCTCTGCCGACACAAGAAGCAGAGTGTGGAAATGCAACAGCAGTATACTTACAGCGGTGGTAGTATGTGAATGTAACTTAAGTCAACTCAACTTTGTAATGCAGACCTGGCCTTAGGTGCCAAGCTCACAGTGATTTCAGGAGTTAGGCGCTTAAGAAGCTCTGTGAATTTGGGCCAGAGAGGTTGGTGAACAAGGGATGGAGCAGAAAGGAAAAGCAAGAGGCTGGTATTATGATGCAGAATGACTTTAATGTGAGTAAGAAGAAGAGTACACAGCAAGAGACAGAAAGAATGCACAGTAGAGAAGATATATTTCAAGAGTGTCAAGAAGGTCTGCAATGAATCATTAGCTCCAAGGTGATGCATTTCACGGGAGAAGTTCCTCGTTCTTCAAACAGCTGTAGAGTTTGACAATCAAGTCTTGTTTGCAACTATTTTAAGGTACTTGTTTCATCCCAGACAGAATGAAATAAGATGAAGCACAACTGAAGCCAGGAAGTAACCTGCTTATCCAGTATACAACTTATATAGCAAAGTTGAAAACAGAAACAAATCACAGATATGCACGGAAGGACTAGAATACATAGGGCTTCATTCTCATTGACACTAAGACCCTTTTGCACTGCCTTGTAAGAAGCCTTCAAGTGAGTGTACGTGTTTTTCACCCAAATTTAAGGCGTCTGTTTAATTTACTGTGTCAGAGTGACCTAAAGGGGCCTTCATAAAACTGAGATTCACGCCTTAACAGATTATTCTAGAAGAAGCATCTCAGTAAATCTATATTTCCCACATTACATGAGCTGACTGTTTCTTCTAATGTCTTCCATGCTCTCTGCTTCTTCTAGAATAATCTGTTAAGGCGTGACTATGAGCCGCCAATGTGATATGGCCGTTAAAAAAGCTAATGCGGTTTTAGGATGCATCAGGTGAGGTATTTCCAGCAAAGATAAGGAGGTGTTAGTACCGTTATACAAGGCACTGGTGAGACCTCATCTGGAATACTGTGTGCAGTTCTGGTCTCCCATGTTTAAGAAGGATGAATTCAAACTGGAACAGGTTCAGAGACGGGCTACTAGGATGATGCAAGGAATGGAAAACCTGTCTTATGAAAGGAGACTGAAAGAGCTTGGCTTGTTTAGCCTAACCAAAAGAAGGTTGAGAGGGGATATGATTGCTCTTTATAAATATAGCAGAGGGATTAATATTAGGGAGGGAGAGGAATTATTTAAGCTTAGTACCAATGAGGACACAAGAACAAATGGGTATAAACTGGACACTAGGAAGTTTAGACTTGAAATTAGACGAAGGTTTCTAACCATTAGAGGAGTGAAGTTCTGGAACAGCCTTCCAAGGGGAGTAGTGGGGGCAAAAGACATATCTGGCTTTAAGACTAAGCTTGATAAGTTTATGGAGGGAATGGTATGATGGGATAGCATAATTTTGGCAATTAATTTGGCAATTGATCTTTGATTATCAGCAGGTAAGTATGCCCAGTGGTCTGTGATGGGATGTTAGATGAGATGGGATCTGAGTTACTGCAGAGAATTCTTTCCTGGGTGCTGGTGGGTGAGTCTTGCCCACATGCTCAGGGTTTAGCTGATCGCCATATTTGGGGTCAGGAAGGAATTTTCCTCCAGGTCAGATTGGCAGAGGCCCTGGAGGTTTTTCGCCTTCCTCTGCAGCGTGGGGTTCGGGTCACTTGCTGGAGGATTCTCTGCACCTTGAGGTCTTCAAACCACAATTTGAGGACTTCAGTGACTCGGACATAGGTTAGGGGTTTGTTATAGAAGTGGATGGGTAAGATTCTGTGGCCTGCATTGTGCTGGAGGTCAGACTAGATGATAATAATGGTCCCTTCTGACCTTAAAGTCTATGAGTCTATGACTAGATCAGACCGGTGATCCATTGAATCCATAATTGTGTCTCATACAGTAACGAGTACCAGCCACTTCCGAATGAAGTAGAGCACTGAAATGGCCCTTTATTGAAGAAAGTGGAGGTGTTTCTTCCCAAAACGCCTCAATGAAGTGGTGCTATGAGATTATTCATATCTATCAACATTGCAACACTTATTGGAACATCTCTGAGGGTGAGTATTATCTGTAATTAGTTTTTTAATACATTAGGCTTAGACTTGCGTGTTTTTGCTTTATTTTGCTTGGTGACTTACTTTGCTCTGTCTGTTATTACTTGAAACCACTTAAATCCTACTTTTTATACTTAATAAAATCACTTTAGTTTATTAGTATACCCAGAGTAAGTGATTAATATCTGTGTAACTTTAGAGCCCTCGGGGCCAAGAGGAAGTCTGCTCTGCAGGCAGCTCTGGCCAAGAGAGGGTGCGCGCAGGAATGCAGCAGGAAAAATCTCTTCCCCCCCGGGGACACCTGTTCCAAACCCCCCAGGATGAACACACACACCCTCAGGAAAAGTACAATGGATATAAGAAAGGGAGATATTTATTTACAGAGGGATGAGAGGAGAAAAACAACAAGGGGAAATATAGGGGAGGGTAAAACAGGGCTGCATCCAAGCCAAGGCCCCACAGGCCCAGTAGTAGCACAGTCTGACAGGGCAGACACCGAGCAATGTGTCTGCACACAGAGTTCAGGAGTCCTGAGCAAAGTTCCAGTCTAGTGGTGAGTCTTGGGGGCTCCTGGTCGTCTTCGGCACCAGTGAACTTTCCCCCAACAAACCCCTCCGGTGCCCTCTTCTGCCGCTCTGTGCAGAGCCACCCAGAGCGACCACCTCCCCACTTAACTAGCCTCCCTCCTTGTTCCCAATGCAGAGTCACAAGCCCCAGTACTCACAGCCCCACGCAGCTCTGGACGGCCATGATACTGGGTCCAGCTCGGGCCTGTCCTTCTTGGGCGATTCCTCCCTGGCCCAGTGCTGCTCCTGGCTCCTGTCCTGGGGTGTCCTCGATCGGCCGCCCTGGCCTTCCCAGGCTTCAGGCAGTTTCTCCCTGCTTCATTTTGCGAGGGCCTGCGGGCTGCCCTCTCTCTCCCTCCCGGCTACCGAGTCATCCCCTGGAGTTTCCCTCCTTTTTGCCTCACTCTCCCACTCCCGCAAGGAAAAAGATTTAAAGGGGCCATGCTCTCTAAACCCCAAAGGGGTTACACCTGGGGGAGCAAACAGGTGTGTATATCTCTCTATCAGTGTTATAGAGGGTGGACAATTTATGAGTTTACCCTGTATAAGCTTTAGACAGTGTAAAACGGATTTATTTGGTGTTTGGATCCCATTGGGAACTGGGTGTCTCAATGCTGGAGATAGGTGACCTGCTGAGCAGTTTTGGGTTAAAGTCTGCAGCTTTGGGGGCATGGACCAGACCTGGGTCGCTGTTGCAGCAGGCTAGCATGTCTGGTTCAACAACACAGGGCTCTGGAGTCTGACGCTGGCAGGGAAAAAGTGCTCAGAGGTAATCCAGCACATCAGGTAACAGTCCCAACGGGTTCTCTGTGACTGAACCTGTCACATGATCATCACGGCAGAAGCACAGAGGGCTATGTATGGAAAGGCTGCTCACTGTTAGTGGTTAGGGTGGCACAGTATTTTATAAAGTCTTGGAGTTACAACCTTGAACCCATACTGCCTCAGCAACCACATCTCCATCCATGAGCAGCTAAGAGAAGTGACAGCTTATGGGACAGTGTGGCTAACAGACCCCAAGTCAAGCACAGGAGAGATGAAGAAAAGGCATCATTGACAGAACACGAGACATCTGTGGAATAAGTTTATGCTAAGGCAGAATCTAGACCTAGGGGATCCCACCACCTCCTGTGTACTCTAGGAGGGAACATATTTGCTGCATGGAACTTCCAGGCTCAGCTGGGCAGTAGCTATGTGACTGCTCCACACTGAGCAAACAGGAGGAGAAAGTTAAAACTTTCCTGGGACATTTACACATTCACTTATTTTCTTTCAGTCTCGATTTGTTGATTCTTTTCTCCCTTCCTCCCATTCTGGTTAGCAGAAACTGCAAACGTGCAGCCAGTGTTCTACCTCACCTCCAAAAGCCCTTCTCCAAAGTAACCCTTAACTACATG
This sequence comes from Mauremys mutica, assembly GCF_020497125.1. Classification (NCBI taxonomy): domain Eukaryota; kingdom Metazoa; phylum Chordata; order Testudines; family Geoemydidae; genus Mauremys; species Mauremys mutica. Next base: position 19,444,020 of record NC_059088.1, on the reverse strand, counting down.
ATTTGAGTAATTCATGGTGGCTGACTGCATACAGTATGACTGTAATTAGCTTGATGAAATTCTGGGGTAACGCACCACTCAATTCCGGAGTAACATTAGGCACCAAATTAGCTGTGTGCAATCTGGGCCAAAGTGGCCGGTCAATGAGGAATGGAGCAGAAAGGAAACCCAGAAGGATGATATTATGATTCAGAAGCATTTTAATGTGAATTGGAAGAAAAGTACACAGAAAGTGACAGAAAGAATTCAGAATTAAAATAATATCTTCAAGGTATCAAGAAGGTCTATACTGAATCAGTAGTTCCAAGGTGATGCATTTCACACCAGATGTTCTTGGTTCTTCATCAAAGCTGTAGATTTTCACAATCAAGTTCTCTTTGCAACCATCTTAAGGTGTTAGTTTCATCACAGTCAGAATGAAATGAGACACAACACAACTGAAGCCAAGGATGAAATTACTTCTCCAGTAAACAACATATAAAGCAAAGTTGAAAGCAGAAACAAATGGCACATATCCATGAAAGGACTAGATCACGTAGGGCTTGATTCTCATTGACACTAAGATCCCTTTGCACCGCTTTGTAAGGAGCCTGCTTCATTTACTGTGTCAGCATAACCTAAACGGGCCTTCATGGAATTGAGATTCACGCCTAAACAGGTTATTCTAGAAGAAGCAGAGCTTATGGAAGGCAGTAGAAGAAACAGTCAACAAGTGTAACCTAGGCAATATAGATATGGGGCAGATTGACTGAGATGCTGAGCACTCACAGCTCCCATGGGAGTTGAGGGCACTCTGCATTTCTCAGACCTATTGCCCGTAAACTCATCTGTGAATCTTGCTTAATGTTTCCTGGTCTTTCCACGTTCCGGGTCTATTCCTCCTCGGCGAAACATGGCCAACCCCTTCCATACCCGTACCCCCAGCCCCAATGGCAAGGATAAGGGTACCAAGAATGTCTGGGATAGCCCCAACAACACCCGTATGGCCTTTGGTGGCGCCATGGCCTACAATAGCCGTAACCTCTACCCCACCAGCCCTTGTGATGGTAGGGCCTATAATACAATTCATCACTAAAGTTTTCGTCGAAACTCATCTTTCTGTGTCGGCCGTAAACCTGAAACACACAGAAGGGAAAGAGTCAACATCATGCACTAGGGTAGTAGAGTAAAATGTTCAGTGCTCAGGGAAATGATGACCCAGACCCTCTGTTCCTGGATACATGTTGCCTCTTATTTCCTCCTCCTAGCTTCCTTCTTCCGCTCACTTTTAACCTCCCTCTTACCAAGCCCCTTTGATTCCCTCTCAATCCTTCCTCTGAAAAATACTGACAGCAAAATAAATATCTGCTACAGACTATTTCTATCATGCTCCCATGGGATTTTTACTCCCTTTTACAAATGGTTTGTACAAAGGATGGAAGGGAGCAGTTTGCTAATGTTAATTTCCTTGAGAGGATTTAACCTTAGCATGAAAACCCATTTTCTTCTGAATTACAGACTGGCAGTTTGGCTTCTAAAGCTACTGAGCTAGCAATATTCGCTAATAAATGAATGGAAAACCGTGCTCTTAAATGTCCCTAGTCTCTGTTTGCCACATGCTGGAAATGGGTGATGGGATGGATCACTTTATGAGTACACGTTCTGTTCCTTCCCTCTCAAGCACCTGGCATTGGATACTGTTGGAAGACAGGACACTGGGCTACGTGGACCATTCAGCTGACTCAGTAGGGCTGTTCTTATGTTCTAAAATACTTATTTCAAACCAAAACATTAAGAGACAGATCCTGAGCGGGTAGATAAGGACACTGTTCAACAGAGTTCAAGAGTCTAGGCTACCTTACCTAGCTTTGGATCTGAATCTAACATTGCTACTAGAGCAGGTAGGAAAATAACAATTTCCATACTAGATCAGATCAGAGCTCCTTCTGAGTGATTGTTCTGTCTGAAATCTTGCTACAGAATAAAGAAGAACTCAGTGACCTATTATGAAGTTTCATCCTAACTCCTCTAACTTTAAAGATGAATATGAAATTATTGAAAGCTACTGATGGGATTCGAACACCTAATTCCTAATGAAAGTAAACATGAATTCCTGTCTCAAATGCCTAGGCACCTCTGAAAATTGAAGCATTTACTTCTAAACCATGAATGCATCAGTGCCTGCAACTTGACAACTGCTTGGCGAAACCCCTTTCCCGTGCCAATAATCACAAAGTCATGTGCAAGATTCAGCCCTAAATGAAGCCATCACTAACGTGACATCACAATAGCTCTAGAGAGAATGAGACAAATGGGACTTACCCTGGTCGCTGAAGACGATAAGTGAAGAGAAGTTGTTAAGGAACCCGGAGTTGCGAGCGCTTTTATACAGTTTCTTAGCCTGCCTGGGGAATACGAGACACCCTTTTGCTTAAAGTCCTAATTATTTACAAAACATATTATGCTGTGCAAGTCACTCCTACAATTGACATTATTTGTTTTCAGGATTATTACCATGTGTTTTCAAGCTCACATGGTCTGACATGCACAAGACAACCTATAGGTTTCCTTCATCTGAAAAGCTTTATGGGACACATTCATTCCTGGCATAATTCCAGTGACTCAGATTGTCAGAGCTGTAACAGTTGCAAAATCTGCCATTAGATAGAGGACTCCTCTTTGGTCGTGGTAAGGCATGTTGGCAGGTGTTGGTGGCATTGCACAATTCTTCCTGCAATTTGTAGGAGGGAGGGAGCATTTTGCAGAGGCTGAACATCTAAGTTTTTTGATCTAATGCTCATTGAAGTTAATGGGAGTCATTACTCTGGGTAGGTTTTTTCTCATGCCCTATGACTTGAAATTTGGCCCTGGAAGAAGGACGTGTAAGGCCTCTGAGCCATTTAAGTCCCACTTCAGCTTTAAAAGAGGTGTTAACAGAGAGATAAGAAATGAATAGGCCTTTGTGCCGGCGCTCTGCTCAGAGGTGAATTTCCCCCTATGGTAATTAGACATTCATTTCCTAATCCACCTCATTTATGTCACCAGTGTTGTGAGATCGGGGTGACCATTGTGGCAGAAGTTCACTGTGCTGCCTCCGACGGGGTTTCTCTTTGTTGAGGTGAGGGTTGGTGGTGGGTGAAAACAAGCTGGACCGACGTATACAGACTTTGAGATAAACCCTGGAAAATATTATGGCATTGCTAATGTGTCTCCATCCAAAACCAGCCAAGACCATTAGCTTGCAGGAATCTTGTCTACCATGATGAGAAAGATGTTGAAAGTTTAACATCACTTCATAGCATGTTTCCCCTCACCAGGCAAGGGGGAAGAACCTGATGTGGATTGAGAAGCACTGAACAGCTTTGAATTCTATAGAGCTGTGCTGACTTATGGTGCTTGATCTCCTGCCCTTAAATTTGAAAAAGGTATTTGTAAAATAAAAAGAAACGCAAAGCTTCTTTTAATAGAAATCAAATAGTCCCAAATTCTGAGCTACAAATCATGATCTCATTAAGGGAATTATATGGTCGGCTTGACATCCTTTTTTTTTTAAGTAGGTCTATTACTCAATAGAAGGGCATCTTCCAGTATCAAACCAGTAATACCATAACAATCCACTGCTTTGGATATGAAAAACCTAAATGAGTGTTTGTGACGCGCTTTGATACCTGGAGCCCTGAGGAAGTAGAGCATTTTCCATATGTTATCATCCCTGTTTTTTATGCAGTGAACCAGAGGGCACATTATCGTGAAGGTCGGACAGAGGGGAAATTGCAGAGTCCCAAATAAAACAACACGTGCTCCATATTTACCATTGATCCTGAACCTTCCTGGACCCTTCACATTTTTGGCTTCCAAATAGGTCGCTAAGAAGAGATGTTATTGTAGCTGTGTTGGTCCCAGCATATGAGAGAGACAAGGTGGGTGAGGCAATATATCGTTTGTGGGGGACCAGCTTCTGCTGGAGAGAGAGACAAGCTTCCGCACTTGCACAGAGCTCTTCTTCAAATCTGGGAAATGTCCTCGGAGTGTCACAGCTAAATGGAAGGTGGAATAGATTGTTTAGAATAAATAGTTAACATCCATCTCAAGGAACCTTTCAAAGTGAACTGGCCAGATAACAGTTCTCCAGTCATAGGGAAGGAGAGCTGAGGGGGAAAAATCTGGGAGGGAGTGCCATTACTAGGTTATACATTGTTGTAATAAGTCATAAATCTAGTGTTTCTATTCAGGCCATGATTTTGAGTGTCCAGCACGGTTATCACTTTAGGCTCAGACACTCATCTTTTCAAGGTGTTGTGCAGATTTCCTTTGAAGATGACAACTGAGAGGTCACATACGGAGTTTTTGCTTTGTGAAAACTGTTCACACACAAACAATATGTTTTTTTGTCTTTTACCATTTTTTTGTGAGAGTTCATTGGACGATGGTGTATTAGAAGTATCTGTAACTCAATAAATGATATTACCTCACCCACCTTGTCTAAGTACAGAGTAATTCATAGGGAGACTCAATCATGATTATTTTGTTGTGTTTTGTTGAGTGAGTGTCTGGAGGAATCATCCTGCAACGTAAGGAGAAACAATGACCTATTAGATAACACTCTGATCCACTTTGCCTTCTTCATACATGAATATAATAATTGTCCGAGAGAACAGCTAGTGTGCGATTTTTAAGCTTCTCCGTGGGTAGTGTACAATTGCAATTCTCAAGATATAATTAAGAGAGGTACCATGAAATTTCTTCTTTTCAGGTTGCTGTTCTGTAAATCCCCACTACTGACCCAATGTCAAAAAAGAAAGGAAATTCAGAGATAAGGAGAAAGACCAAACCATAGCTTGTTAAGCTCTCCTGGTATTAGTCCTAGTCAATAGTCTACTGAAAATCACCATGAGGAAGTGTTTCTATCAGACATGCCAAACCCGCCAAAACCCCCCTGCATAAATTGTTGGCTAGTTTTTGTCTTGCAGCATGTTGCTTGTTGTAATTTGTAGCTTCTTTTGTTTTGATCAGCTCCTGGGAAGCAGGGGATGGGTGGGGGTCAAGCAGGGAGAAGAGGCAAGCAGGGGCAATGTCAAGAATGAGTAGGGGTGCACAGCAGGCCCACCAGAGTCCCAGACTGCACGCCAGTGGGGATCTAGTAACATAGAGTGTTAGGTTTCTTAGGGATTGGCTTGTTTTGGCCTTTTTTTGAAATGGGATTAGCTTGATTTTTGGCTTCTTTGAAAGTTGGGGTGCTTATTTACCACATGAATATTGGCAACTGTGGTTTCTATTGTAGCCTTTTATTTTATTTAAAGTGATTTTTATAATGTGCTATTACACCACCGTGGGTTCAGCTCTGGTGGCTACAGTTTCAAGCATAACAGAGTGACAGTCACCTCTGCTATTTGCTTCACAAGTTAGATTCTCTAGGAAAACACAAAGACCAAGGCCTGGTCTACACTGGGTGGGGATCGATCTAAGATACGCAAGTTCAGCTACAAGAAGAGTGTAGCTGAAGTCGACGTATCTTAGATCGACTTACCTCCCATCCTCATGGCACGGGATCGACAGCCGCGGCTCCCTCATCGTCTCCGCTTCCGCCTCTCACCCTGGAGGAGTTCCGGAGTCGACGGGAAGTACGTTTGGGGATCGATTTATCACGTCTAGATGAGACGCAATAGATTGATTCCCGATAGATCGATCGTTATCCAGCGGGTAGTGTGGACATACCCCAAAGGTAGTGACCGCACAGACATTTACCAGTACCAAGTCTAGTCTATTTTATAAGGTTTATTAAAGTTACAATTAAAGTGATGATTACCCAAGCATATAGAAATTCTTTGCAGACCTATGCGCAAGTTACAAATATAATTATACTCACATCCTTAATAATAGTATTAGGGTCTGATGGGTCTTTCAGGACTTGATCATCAGTTGAGGGATGATTCCTGCTGGAGTCTCCCATAGGGAGCTCAATTTTCCCGTTCTGGGCATCCCCTTTTTATAATGTGATTCTGTCTATACCTACATTCTGCGTGACCATCAAAGTGTCAATCCTCCTTTCTCTTATTGGTCTATGTACCCTGGGAAACCTAAGGGACCTTACTTTTCTATAGGCTGTGTAAGTTCCCTTTATACTCATTAGTATTGACACACAACCTGTACCCCTTGGTATAAGACACATGTCTGAGACACATGTGCCTTTACAGTAGTTTTAGGATCTAATATTAATCTTCTGGATAATTTTGCACAATATTACCAGCTGGTACCACTCTTCCCGTAATCTTAGGGCATTGGGTTATTTGTCGGCATTGGCTTATGTCATCATTTCTTGTCTCCAATGCTTAAAATAACTAAGCTAAAGTCTTACAGGCCTCAACCTACGGGTTCTTGCATTTCAGCTTATCTTCCTCGTGTCTAATACCTGATTCCTCTAAATACTGATCAATCTTATACTTGTATAATCCTACAGATTATCTCTAATTAACATACAATGAATATATGTAATATAACATATTGATTAATCATCACATCACACAACAGATGGATAATAAAGTAAAATCATTGGCTACACTATGGAAATAGAGAGTAACACACTACACTGGCACAATTCATCATAATCCCTCTCATATAAGAAACCTTAAGCCCATACTCAGGAAATGTCTATAGAACAGGTGAAGGGTCCACAATGCTGTAGGACAGGGGTTCTCAAACTGGGGGTCAGGATGCCTCAGGGGGTCGCAGAGTTATTACATGTGGGGAAGTGAGATGTCAGCCTCCACCCCAAACCCCGCTTAGTCACCAGTATTTATAAGGGTGTTAAATATAGAAACAAGTGCTTTTAATTTATTAGGGGGACCGCACTCAGAGGCTTGCTATGTTAAATTGGTCACCAGTGCAATAGTTTGAGAACCACTGCAGAGGTGGAGAAATGTTTGGAGGAAAACAAGGCTGGAGTTAAGATTTTGCTTGACAATAACAGCAGGATTTTTCGCAGGAATAAACATAAGTTTCTTATCACTCAGTGTTTAATATTTGAATTAGAAATTGAAGTTCATGATCCTAAACCACCAATTCAGTTGTTTATGCTTAGATCAGAAGAGAATTCATCAAGAAGCTCGTCAAACAAAACAAGAAGACTGATTTCAGAGTAGCAGCCGTGTTAGTCTGTATCCGCAAAAAAAACAGGAGTACTTGTGGCACCTTAAAGACTAACAAATTTATTGTAGCATGAGCTTTCGTGAGCTAAAGCTCACTTATCCGAAGAAGTGAGCTTTAGCTCACGAAAGCTCATGCTACAATAAATTTGTTAGTCTTTAAGGTGCCACAAGTACTCCTGTTTTTTTTTCAAGAAGACTGAGTCTCTGTAATCATTACTTGCATACGCAGTAATGATTACACTTAAGTTGTGCCAGGGCTGAGCCTTGGCACCTCTGGGCTGGGCAGCTCATAGCCCAGCACCTCCAGGCTTACTGCATCAGGTGCAAAAGTAAACATTTGCTTGAGACTTGGCATCTAATTGCTTGAGCCCGAGCACCCTCTTTCATTACAATATAAGCATTTCATGTAAGTTGTATATTAGGAAGCCAAAGAAACTTCATGATAATAACAAAACTCTTGACTAATGTTGTCTAGTAATACAGTCTAAGAACGTCCAAGCCAGAGAGTAGCATGTGGCGTGAGAAATCAGATTACGTGGTTTTAGTTCTGTCTCTGCAATTGACTCCCAGTGTGACCTTCAGCACAACAGACCTCTGTTTATTTGCATAGAAAATAAGGATAACAACACTCTTGTTGGATGTTAAGTGGTGTCCTTAGAACTCAGGATACCAAAGCACTTCAGAAACAGCAATTAAAGTTCTATATATGCAAATGTCCTAAGATTACAATAATAACAGCTTATTCGTAGAAGATGCCCATGCTTTGAGTAAAAGGGTCATTTAAAATATGTATTCCGATTTCTCTCATTTCTAGGCCTTAATGAGGTCATGATTTCCAGTCACATTTTGATTTTTATTCAATAGCAGCTACGAGGTTCGCTTTCGCATAAAAATCCAATGTATAGAATATGGGCCACATCATAAACTGCTGTAAATTGTTCCGGCTCCGTTGACTGCAAGGACATGTGAAAATCAAAGGAACGCTCTTCAATTTCCATGGTTGGAGGAAGCTCTGTTTGGAGTGGATGTAACACTGTAAGTACTGATGCTGGAACACTTTCTGCAAGAGAAGGATGAGGAAACATGACCACCAGCTGGTGAGATTCTGCCTTAACCTGAACTCATTCCACAGATGTCTTGTGTTTGGTCAATGATGCCTTTTCTTCATCTCCTGCTCTCGACTTGGGCTTTCTTAGCCACACTGTCCCATAAGTGCTCAGTTCTCTTAGCTGCTCATGGATAGAGATGTGGTTGCTGAGGCAATATAGGTTCAAGGTTGTAACACTGTGCCACTGACCCTAACCACAAACAGTGAGCAGCCCTTCCATAAATAGCACTGTGTGCTTCTGCCATGATGATCACCTTAATCTTACATCATGAGGGACATAACTAGAGCTGTATTTCTAATCCTGTACGGCGAACTTCACCCCTGTGCATAAGGCCAGTGCAAAAGCCTATGTCAACTTAAGACTCTGGTAAGAGCTATTTTTGAATGCTGAAGCAGGGGCAGCTCTAGCCATTTCGCCGCCCCAAGCATGGTGGCACGCCGCGGGAGGCACTCTGGATGCCGCCCCAAGCACGCGCTTGGCGTGCTGGGGCCTGGAGACGCCCCTGTGCTGACGTGAGTCTTAAGTGGTTTTTAGGCCTTGTCTTGCCTTTGCCAGGAGTGAATGCGAAATCATAGGGCCTCATGAATAAGACTACATTTTAGTCACAGGTATTTTTAGTAAAAGTCATGGACAGGTCATGGGCCATAAGCGAAAATTTACGGCCTGTGACCTGTCTATGATTTTTACAATATACCCCTAACTAAAACTTGGGCCAGTGGGGGCACCGGTGCTCTGGGTGGGTGGTCCAGGAGCACCGGAGGTGCTGTGGAGAGCTGGCCCAGGACCGCCGCTGGTCCTGGGAGGCACCAGGGGAGTGGTGCACGGCTTGGGACCCCCCTAGTGCTGGGAAGCAGTGGGCAGTGCTGCACAGCCTGGGACCACTGCTAGTACTGGGGGGGGCAGTTTGAGGGGGCTGGCAGGCTCCCTATCCAGCTCCAATTGTCATGACCCTGCTGGTGCTAAGGGGAGGGGCGGCAGGGGGGGCTCCACGTGCTACTCCCACCACAAGTGAAGGCTCCACAGCTCCCATTGGCCGGGAACCATTGGCCAGGACTCACTGAAGTCAAAGGAGAAACTACCATTTATATCAGTGTGCACTGGATTAGAGTCATTATAGCAGGATGTGCAGAACATACAGAATACAGGCTCCCTGAAATTGCATTGGTTAACGCCAGATTATGCCAAACCAATACCAGCATGGATGTGAAGGACCACACTCGACTCTTGTACATGCTACTGATGCTCAGCTCCAGCTCAGAATTTCCTTCATATTTATTTCCACTGTAACTCCAATGAAGTCATGAGAATGATACCAGGAATGTAGCCTGCCCATGAAAATTTTCCTATGAAAGAAACCTGCAGGGTGTAGTTTGCATGTGAGGTTAAGATTAGACTAATGGATATAAACACTGCGGAAACAATTACATGAATTGCAAGAGTAACAACAAAGAGTCGACAAAATGTGTTTTGTAATGAATAAACACCTCATGGACAAATGGTGTCCCTGATCCTCCAGGCAGTTTCAGAAACTGTATAAAAGCTCCTGCCACTCAGGGCTCTTCTAACCACTTCTCTTCACTTACTCTCCTCGGTGACCTGGGTGAGTCTGATTTCAATCAATCTCTTGATAACTATGGAAATGTCACATTAGTAATGCCTCCAATTCAGGCCTGAATCTTGTATGTTGACTCTGTGATTCTTAGCAATTGTGAGGAGTTTTTTCATAACTTTGTGTAGTTGTTAAGTAGTAGGCATTATCGGATTCAAGCTTTAGAAGTTAAGGGTGGGATTTGCAGAGCCACTTATATGTTTCCGACACCGAGTTCCTATGACTCCTCATCGGAGATAGGAAATTGGAATCCCTTTGGTAGCTCTGAATAATCTCATAGTGCAGCTTTCATTGGGCCATTTTGGGAAGAAATTCCTCTCCTTTCTTCAATAAAAGGCCATTTTAGTGCTCTACTTCATTTAGAAGTGGCTAGTACTCAGACATCACAATGGATTCAATAACTCACCGGTCCGATCTAGTCTGACAGTTTCTATGTTCTTATGTGTGCAGGTAGCAATTTTAGATGCAGATCTTAAACTGGGGTAAATTATCATAGCTCCATTGATGTTAGTGTGATTGAGCTGGTTTAATCCAGCTCACAATCTGGTCCTTAGCATTTTGTACGAAAAAAGAATATTCATTTGCCATTCATTCATTCGTGGATATTTCTGTCTCACAAGTTGTTTAAGGAGAGAAATGGTCAGACTGATGAGGCAAAATCCACGCAAAGAAACTAACATTATGAACTTTTTCCCTGCCATACTTTGTATAAACATTTTGTAAAAGGGAATAAATATCTCATTCATGCAAGGTAGAAATGGTGTGTACCATATGTTTAATCTACAGACAGTATATTTCAGAGAGAGAGATTGAGAGAGAATCCGAGGGGTTGATTGAGACGGGGGTTAAGAGTAAGTGGAAGAAGAGGATTAGGAGGAGGAAATTCGGAGGCAACACGTAGCCAGGAACTGAGGATCTACGTCAGGGGTCAGCAACCTTTTACAAGTTGTGTGCCAAGTCTTCATTTATTCGCAGCAATTTAAGGTTTTGCGTGCCGGTAATACATTTTACAGTTACAGGGGTGGGCAGATGGAAGCCCAGACTGGCAGTGGGCCGAGAGGACCGGTGGCTGGGACCCCAGACTGCAGCGGGCTGAGCGGCTCAGCCTGCTGCTGGTCTCGGGTTCCATCCATGGGTCCCCACCAGCCGGGGTCCCGTCCGCCGGCCCCGCTCAGCCCGCTGCCAGCCAGGGGTTCCATCCATCCAGGCCGTCAATGTGCTGAGCAGGGCCGGCAGCGGGGACCCCAGGCCAGCAGCAGCGTGCAACAGTAAATCAGCTCGCGTGCCTTCTTTTCGCGAGTTGCCGACCCCTGATCTACATCATCATTTCCCTGCTTGCTCTCTCTCTCCAGGGCCTCCAATGCCATTGTAACTGAGCTGTGACCCATTTGTCCCGCTGATCCCCATGCGTTATATTGATTCTATTCCCTGCTCTGTTTTTCAGGTTTATCGCCGACACAGAAAGATGTCTTTCGACGAAAACTTTAGTGATGAATTGTATTATAAGCCCTACCATTATGGGGGCTGGGGTGGTGGAGGTTATGGCTACTGTAGGCCATGGCGTCACCAAAGGCCATACTGGGGTTGTTGGGGCTATCCCAAACGTTGTTGGTACCCTTATCCTTGCCATTGGGGCGGGGGGTACGGCTATGGAAAGGGTTGGCCATGTTTCGCCGAAGAGGAATAGACTCTTAAAATAGTTGCAAACAGAACTTGATTGTCAACTCTACAGGTGTATTGAGGAACGAGAAATTTCTCCTCTGAAATGCATCACCTTGGATCCAATGATTCATTGTAGACCTACCTGAAACCCTTGAAATATATCCTCTCTACGTTGTGCTCTTTCTGTCTCTTGCAGTGTACTCCTCTTCTTACTCCCATTAAAGTCATTCTGCATCATAATACCAGCCTCCAGCTTTTCCTTTATGCTCCATCCCTTATTTACCAAGTACTCTGGTCCAAGTTCACAGAGCTCCTTAGGCGCCTAACTCCTGCTGAAATCACTGTGACCTTGGCACCTAAGGCCAGGTCTGCACTACAAAGTTCAGTTGATTTAAGTTACATTCACATACTGCCGCTGCTGTAAATATACTGCTGCTGCATTTCCACACTCTGTTCCTTGTATCGGAAGAGCACATCCAAAGAAGCAGCTCTTGCATTGGCACAGAGAACAAGAGGGGGGCTATGCACCACCACCAGGACCACACGCCCTCCTTATAGAAGCGGCATATCTGTGGAGCCGCACCCAGACTAGCTCTTTGCCTCCTATGCCTTCTGCTACACCTGCTGTGCCTGCTGCAGCTGTTTTAGTTTTACTCTCCACTGCTGCGTTTCACTGTCACAGCCCTTCTCTTCCATGCCCTGAGTAACTTCCTGCAGCTGGAGCAGAGCTGTGCCTGCACAGCCTCCTCTCTCCACACACCCAGGGGATACTCCACTTCCCGTGTACTCCAGGCAGGAGTCTCTTTGCTGCGTGGAGCCGGCAGGCTCAGCTGGGCAGCAGCTATGTGAGCTCCCCACACCAAGCAAACAGGAAGAGCAAGTTCAAAGTTTCAAGGGACTTTTACAGGGGAGGGGCACACCCTTGTGTACCTGGCTGCAGGGTAGCAGAGTTCAAAATAGTGAGCAGAGCTGCCATGGTGGGCTTTGGGGGATACCTGCTGGAGGCCACTTAGAGTGATATAAGCAATGCAGTGGAAGTGGCCTATTCTCAACAGTTGATTACTTTTGAAGTGCTAATGAGGCCAATGCAATCAAAGTGGACGTCACCAGTTTCCAACAGTTGACAAGAATCAGCAGAAGGAAAATTGCTTTTTGTAGTGACCCATCCACTCTCAGTATTTATTCAGGCCTAATTTGATGGTGTCCAGTTTGAAAATTAATTCCAGTTCTGCAGTTTCTTGTTGGAGTCTGTTTTTGAAGTTTTTTCATTGAAGAATTGCCACTTTTAAGTCTGTTACTGAGTGTCCAGGGAGATTGAATTGCTCGGCTACCGGTTTTTGAATGTTACAATTCTTAATGTCTGAGTTGTGTCCATTTATTCTTTTGCGAAGAGACCGTCCGGTTTGGCCAATGTACATGGCCGAGGGGCATTGCTGGCACATGATAGCATATATCAGATTGGTATATATTTCACAGTGGAATAGGCCACTTCCACCTTAATTGAATTGGCCTTGTTAGCACTGACCCCCCACTTTGTAAGGCAACTCCCATCTTTTCAGATATATATATATATATATATATACACTGCTTACTGTATTTTTCACTCCATGCATTCAATGAAGTGGGTTTTAGCCAACAAAAGCTTATGCCCAAATAAATGTGTTAGTCTCTAAGGTGCCATAAGGACTCCTCGTTGGTTTTGCTGAAACAGACTAACACGGCCACCACTCAGAAACCTGACACTTCTTTAGACTAACTTGTTTTGCCTTTTCATTACCCTGACCTCTGTAAGTGCCTTGCTTGACACCCAGTTGGGAGAAGAGAAGGTGGGGCTCAGCACAGTCGCACATCTAGTCAAAAGAGGCTTCTGCAGGTGGCCACCCCCTCTCCACAGGCCCCAGCCCCGTTATGGTTAAGATGTCTGAAACTTAGACCTGAAACACTTTCTCTTAAAGAACATTGGGGGGTTGGAATAACCTGTGAGAAGACACCAGGCTGCTCTTTTACCTAAGCAGTATGGGAGGGAAAAGGAGGAAAGGTGAATCTGGAAAACACCAAGCATCTGTTGTTGGGCACTAAACAGTGACTGCAAAGGTGAAGATGTTCGATTAAGAGAGAATGCCCAGCACTCTATCTGGGTTTAACCAGCAGGGCAATACCTCTCTTACGATTTACAGACTCCCCCCAGATCTAATGATGTCCCCACACTACAGGACTCCAGTGGGACTGAAGTAGTGCACAGGCACTGGCTCCCTGCACAGGAGTGACTTTTACCCACAGGCCCAGATTAAAAAAATTATTTAGGCACCTGACTCCCATTGCTTTCAATGGTGGGTAGATGTTAGCCAGGGTTTTCAGAACTCAAAGCAGTGGTAACTTAACTGTTTCACTCCAGGCAGTGACAGTTATAAATCAATGGGAACACAGCACTTCCAGCTGATGAAAGCTTGATACAAGTAAGTGTGCTCTTATCTAAAACTAATATTTATTACATTTAAGCACACAGAGACATAAGTAAGAGTTTTAGAACACCCCAAATAATTCCCTAAAATCTGAGATGGTATTAAGTAATTAGCAGCAGGTCAGCAACGGCTGGACACTTCTCCACTGGGGAATATGGTGTCAGGGAAAAAGTCTCCCAGGAGAGCTTTAGAGGACAGTTCCAAAGTACACTCTATCACAGTGGTAGGCAACCTATGGTACAGATGCCCAAGGCGGCATACGAGGTGATTTTTCAGTGGCACTCACACTCTCACACCCGGGTCTGCATTTTAATTTAATTTTAAATGATGCTTCTTAAACATTTTAAAATCCTTATTTACTTTACATACCACAATAGCTTAGTTAAATATTATAGACTTATAGAAAGAGACCTTCTAAAAACGTTAAAATGTATTACTGGCACGCGAAACCTTAAATTAGAGTGAATAAATGAAGACTCGGCACATCACTTCTGAAAGGTTGCCGACCCCTGCTCTATCATCTAGTCTTTTTATAACCAATTTTTACAAAATCTATAGGTCATAGTGACCCCTCCTGGGTCATGTCTTCCCCTAACTTCAATCAATTGCCTATCAACAAAACTTTCCTAACGTTATTAGCCATAATAAGCTTCTATCTAAATCTCACCCAAACTCAAGGTCTCCATCCACTTGTTTTCTTTTAGTCTCAATTGGTTGGTCAATGAGGACTGGAGCAGAAAGCAAAACCAGAAGGATGATATTATGATACAGAATCATATAAATGCGTATAGGAAGCCAAGTACACAGAAAGCGGCAGTAAAGAATTCAGAATTATAATAATACCTCCAAGGTTTCAAGAAGGTCTGCAATGAGTTACTGGCTCCAAGGTGGGAGAGATAGCTCAGGGGTTTGAGCATTGGCCTGCTAAACCCAGGGTTGTGAGTTCAATCCTTGAGCAGGCTATTTGGGGATTTAGGTGGGGATTGGTCCTGCTTTGAGCAGGGGGTTGGATTAGATGATTTCCTGAGGTTCTTTCCAACTCTAACAATCTATGATGCATTTCACACCAGATCTTCTTCATTATAGCTGTAAAGTTTGACACTCAAGTCCTGTTTGCAACCATTTTAAGGTATTCAGTTGATCCCAGTGAGAATCAAATGAGGCAAAGCACAATTTATGCCATGGATGAAACTACTTCTCCAGTAAACAATTTATATAGCAAAGTTGAAAACAAAAACAAATGGCATTATATGCAAGAAAGGACTAGAACATGTACAGCGTCATTCTCATTGATGCTAAGACACCTTTGCACTGCTTTGTAAGGAGCCTTCAAGTGAGTGTACATGTTTTTTCACTCAAACTTAAGGCCTCTGTTTAATTTACTGTGTCAGAGTGACCTAAAGGGGCCTTCATGGAATTAAGATTCATGCCTAAATAGATTATTCTAGAAGAAGCAGAGGGTATGGAATGCAGGAGAGGAAACAGTCAGTTAATGTAATCTGGGAAATGGAGATATGGGGCAGATTTTACTGAAGTGATGAGCACTCACAACTCCCATGGGAGTCGAGGGCACTTCAGATTTCCAAAATCCATTGCCCATAAAATCAACCGTGAATCTGTATCTTGTTTTCCATTTCCTGGTCTTTCCACGTTCCAAGTCTATTCCTCATCGGCAAAACATGGCCAACATTTTCCACAGCCATATCCCCAGCCCCCATGACAAGAGGAAGGGAAGCAACAAACTTTGGGATAGCCCTACCAAAACTTGTATGGCCTTCGGTAACACCATGGCCTACAGGAGCCATAATCTCAGCCCGCACACATAGGACTTTTATTCCCTTTTACCATTTGTACGAAGGATGGTAGGGGCAAGTTTGCTAATGTTAATTTCCTTGAAAGGATGTAACCTCAGCATAAAAACCACTTTACTTCTGAATGACAGACTGGCAGTTTGCCTTCTAAAGCTTCTGAGCCAGCAAAACTTGCTAATAAATGAATGGAAAACCATGCTCTTAAGTGTCCCTGTCCTCTCTTTGCCAGATGCTAGAAATGGATGATGAGATGGATCACTTCATGATTGCCTGTTCTATTCACTCCTTCTGAAGCACCTGGCATTGGTCACTGTTGCTGGATAGACGGACCATTGGTTTGACCCAGTATGGCTGTTCTAATACTAAAAACCAGATCCTGAGGTGGTAGATAAGGGAAAAGTTGAACTGAGTTCAAGGGTCTAGGCTAACTTACCCTAGCTGTCGATCTGCATCTAACATTGCTACTAGTGCAGGTAGGAACATAGAAATTTCCATACTGGATCAGACCAGAGCTCCTTCTAATTGATGATTCTGTCTGAAATCTTGCCAAGTACCTTCTGCTACAGAATAAATAAGAACACAGAAGTGACCTATAATGAAAAAAAATGGGAGAAGTTTCATCTTAACTGCCCTGTCTTGAAAGCTGAATATGAAATTGTTCAAAGCTTTGAACACCTAATTCTTAATGAAAGTAAACAGGAACTTCTGTCCCAAATGCCTGGCACCTCTGAAAATTGCAGCTTCTAGGCTTGCTGAATCAAGCACAAAGGGAAAAAAATTGCTTGAGACATGGCATCTAATTGCTTCAGCCCCAGCACCCTCTTTCATGACAAATCAAGCACTTCATGTAAGTTGCAGATTAGGAAGCCAAAAACACTACATCAGTGGGTCTCAAACTTTTTTACTGGTGACCCCTTTCACACTGCAAGCCTCTGAGTGCAACCCCCTAATAAATTAAACACCCTTTTAAAAATATTTAACACCATTATAAATGCTGGAGGCAAGCAGGGTTTGGGGTGGAGGTTGACAGCTCGCAATGCACCTTGTAATGACGTCACGACCTCCTGAGAGGACCCAACCCCCAGTTTGAGAACCCCTGCACTACATGATGTTAACAAAACTTGTTACTAATGTTGTCTTGTAATTCAGTCTAAGAATGTTCAACTCCAAGAGTAGCATGTGGCATGAGAAATTGGACTATGTGGTTTTAGCTCTAGCTCTGCACTTGACTCCTTGTGTGACCTTCAGCACAATGGACCTCTGTTGATTCGCATAGAAAATAAGGATAATAACACTCTAGTTGGATGTTAAGTGGTGTCCTTAGAACTCAGGATACCAAAGCACTTCACAAACAGCCATTAAAGTTCTATATATGCAAATGTCCTATGATTACAATAGTAATAGCTTGTTCATAGAAGATGTCTATGTTTTGAGTAATAGGATCACTTTGAACAAAGATTTCAATTTTTCTCATTTCTAGACTGTAATCAGGTCCTGATATCTAGCCTCAGAATTTGTCGCTTTTTTATTTTTATTAAATAGCTGGTGCGTGGTTTGCTTGTGTATAAAATTCCATTTTATCGATTATGGGCCAGATCCTGAACTGCTGTAAATTGTTATTGCTCTGTTGACTACAAGGACATCTGAAAATCAAAGAAATTCTCTTCCCTTTCCATGGTTAGAGGAAGTTGTGTCTGGAGTGTGTGATGGGTTGGATCACAGAAACCCCCTTGGGAACTGCCAACTGATGTGCCAAGACTACTTCTGCCCCTGCTTTCCTTCCCTGGCAGCTTGGGACTTCAGAGCCCTGCCTGGTTTGAGCCAGACCCGCTAGCCTGCTGCAACCCAGATCCAGGTCTGAACCACGTCCCCTAACAGCTGTAGGCTTAATTGAAAGCAGCTTAAGAAGTGTTCCTGTCTTTAACACTCAGATGCCTAACTCCTAATGGGGTCCAAACCCTGAATAAATCCGTTTTACCCTGTATAAAGCTTATGCAGGGTAAACTCATAAATTGTTCACCCTCTATAACACTGATAGAGAGATATGCACAGCTGTTTGCCCGCACCGCCCCACCCCACCCCTCGGTATTAATACATACTCTGGGGTAATTAACAAGTAAAAAGTGATTTTATTAAATACAGAAAGTAGGATTTAAGTGGTTCCAAGAAGTAACAGGCAGAACAAAGTGAATTACAAAGCAAAATAAAATAAAACATGCAAGCCTATGCCTAATACAGTGAGAAAACCGAATACAGATAAAACCTCACCCTCAGAGGTGTTCCAGTAAGCTTCCTTTTACAGACTAGTCTCCTTCTAGTCTGGGTCCAACAATCACTCACACCCCCTGTAGTTACTGTCCTTGGTTCCAGTTTCTTTCAGCTGAAGACAAAATGGAGGGGTCTCCCAGGGGTTTAAATGGATTTTCTCTTGTGGGTGGACAGTCCTCCATCCCCCTGTGTAGAATTCCAGCTACAAGACGGAGTTTGGCAGTCACATGGGCAAGTCACATGTCCATGCATGACACAGAACTTACAGGTAGCAGCCATGATTCACATGCTACTTTGAACGTCCTCATGTAGACTTCTTATGTGGATTGAAGCCTTCCAAGATCTATTGTCCATTAAATGCTTCTTGACTGGGCACTTAACTTGCAAATTCCTTTCTAAAGAAGCCGACCAAATGCCTTACTGAGGCTATTTAAAATCAAGCAAGTACAGCCAATATTTATAACTTCAAATATAGCAATGGTACATGTATACAAATAGGATGAATATATTCAGTACATCATAATCTTTACATAGATACGTTACATGGCATGTGTAGCGTAAAACATATTCCAGTTCTGTCATATATACATTCATAAGCATATTTCCATAAAGTCTTATGAGTTTGCAACGTCACAGAGTGTATGTAACAATGTTAGTATTGTAGCTAGAACTCTTAATTAAGGGTGGGATTTACAGAACCACATATGTGTTTCCAACACCAAGATCCTATGGTTCTTAACTGAAGATAGGAAATGTAGTCCTTCAATAGATGTGAATAACCTCATAGAGGTGGTTTCACTGAGGTGTTTTGGGAAGAAACTCCTCCACTTTCTTCTGTAAAGGGCCATTTCAGTGCTCGACTTCATTCCGAAGTGGCTGGTGCTTGTTCCTGTGTGAGACACGATAATAGATTCAATGGCCCACCAGTCAGACCTAATCTGACAGTTCCTATGTTCTTATCGTGGAAATAGCCATTTTAGATGCAGCTCTTAGATTGAGGTAAGTTATCATAGCTGCACTGAAGTCAGTATAACTGAGCCAATTTAACCCTGCTCACAAACTGGTCCTTTGTATTTTGTACTAAAAAAATAATATCATTTATAATTCATTCATTTTCAAGTATTGCTATCTCACAAATTTGATAAGTGAAAACACCACAAAGAGAAGTTGTCAGACTGCTGAGGCAAAATCCACACCAGGAAACCGACATTATGAACTTTCTCCCTGCCATACCTTGTATAAACATTTTGTAAAGGGAATAAATATCTCATTCGTGCAAGATAGAAATAGTCTTCACCATATGTTTAATCTACAGATGGTATTTTTCAGAGGAAGGGATTGAGAGGAAATCAAAGGGGTTGATTGAGAGGGAGGTTAAGAAGAAGTGGAAGAAGAGGACTAGGAGGAGGAAATGGGAGGCAAGACGTAGCCAGGAACTGAGGATCTACGTCTTTGTTTCCCTGCTCTCTCTCTCGCTCTCTCTCCAGGGCCTCCAATACCACAGTAACTGAGCTTTCACCCATTTGTTCCACCGATCCCCGCGCATTATGTTGATTCTGTTCCTTGCTGTGTTTTTCAGGTTTACCCCGACACAGAAAGATGACTTTTGACGAAACCTTTGTGATGAATTGTTTTATAAGCCCTACTATTATCGGAGCTGGTGTGGTGGAGGTTACGGCTGCTGTAGGCCATGGTGCTACCATAGGCCATACAAGTGTTGTTGGGGCTATCCCAAAGGTTGTTGGTACCCTTATCCTTGCCATTGGGGTTAGAGTTATGGCTATGGAAAGGGTTGGCCATGTTTCGTCCAGGAGGAATAGACCCGGAACATGGAAAGACCAGGTAACAGAGAACAAGATACAGAGTCACGGCTCAGTTTATGGGCAATGGCTTTCAGAAATGCAGAGCACCATTGACTCCCATGGGAGCTGGGAGTGCTCAGCATCTCAGCAAATCTGCCCCATATCTCTATTTCCCAGATTACATTAACTGACTGTTTCCTCTACTACCTTCCATACTCACTTGAAGGCTTCTTACAAAGCAGAGGAAAAGCCATACGTGTTCTAGTCCTTTCATGAATATATGCCATTTGTTTCTGGTTTCAACAGTGTTATAAAAGTTGTATACTGGATAAGCAGATTACTTCTTGGCTTATTTCATTCTGTCTGGGATGAAACAAGTACCTTAAAAAAGTTGCAGACACGACTTGATTGTCAAATTCTACAGCTGTAATGGAAAACGAGGAACTTCTCCTGTGAAATGCATCAACTTGGAGCCAATGATTCATTGCAGACCTTCTTGAAACTCTTGAAATATATCCTTTCTGCTTTGCATTCTTCCTGTGTACTCCTCTTCTTACTCCCATTAAAGTCATTCTGCATCATAATAGCATCCTCCTGCTTTTCCTTTCTGCTCCATCCGTTATTTACCAACCTCTGTGGCCCAAGTTCACAGAGCTTCTTAAGCATCTAATTCTTACTGAAATCACTGTGAGCTTGGCACCTAAGGCCAGGTCTGCACTACAAAGTTAAGCTGATTTAAGTTACATTCACGTACTGCTACCGCTGTAAGTATACTGCTGTTGCATTTCCACACTCGGCTCCTTGTGTCGGCAGAGCACATTCACAGTTGCAGCTCTTGTATCGACAAAGAGAACAGTGCACAGTGGGTGGTTATCCCACTGTGCAACCCACCACAGGGTGTTTTGGGAGGGGTTTGCAATGCCTCATCAAACTAGGCTCGGTGTCACATGATGCAGGTTTCTCAATCACGTCATTCCATGGGCATCCTACTAGGTTTTCAGCCATTTTTCAACTGCCCTGGTAACCTACGAGGCAGCCATCTGTGTCAGAAAGCATGGGTCCTGCACTGCTCTGCAGTATTGTCCTGTGCATAATGAACACAATGTTATAAGTATCAGAGGGGTATAAGAGGAGCTCAACGTGAGGGTATTCACCACTTCCATGACCTCATCCCTCACTTTATAGAAGCAGCATGTCTCTGAAGCTGCACCAAAACCAACTATTTGTCTCCCGTGCCGTCTGCTATGCCTGCCACAGCTGTTTTATTTTTAATCTGCTGTGTTTCACTGTCATAGGCCTTCTCTTCCATCCCCCGAGTAACTTTCTGCAGCTGGAGCAGAGCTTTGCCTGCACAGCCTCCTCTCCCTACAGACCCAGGAGATCCACCACCTCCCCTATAGTCCGGGCGGGAACGTGTTTGCTACGTGGAGCCAGCATGCTCAGCTGGGCAGTAGCTATGTGAGCTCTCCACACCAAGCAAACGAAAAGAACAAGTTCAAAACTTCCCACGACTTTAAGAGGGGAGGGGCACACACCTGTGTACCTGGCTACAGGACAGCAGAGTTCAAAATGGTGACCAGAGTGTTCATGGTGCGCATTGTGGGATACCTCCTGGAGGCCACTTGAGTGATGTAAGCAACACAGTTTTTACACCAACACTACTTGGATCTATCGACATCATCCTTAAATCTACACCTCTTGTCAAGGTGGTTTTATTATACTGGCCTAGCAGGCAAGCTGAAGCAGCAGGAGAAGCCTTGCAATGTGTACAGCTCTATTCTTAGGTTGAAGTAGTGTAGACATGGCCTAAATATCTTTGTGACTCTGTGCCTGTGTGTAAACATTCACTCCGGAGCGACAGGGCCTGCGCACTTCTTAAGTCCCACTTGAGTCCTGTAGTGAGAAGAGAATGAGGCCTCACAAAATTCAGAAAATCGTAAGACAGGTGTTTCCCTGGTGTTTCCCCTGTTTGTATGACCTAAACCAAATAGGGTGTTGGCTCTTCTTCTTCTAGATCTTTTCAGTCACCATTCAGTGCCTACCAACATGTGATTGATTTGTTCCTCATGGGCAAGGCCACTGTTCGACTGATACTCTTATTCGCTCCCATACTCCTGAGGTTAGAGAGCTGTCTGGTGTATCCACAGGAGTTATTCCTAACTCCAAAATTGTTTAATTCATAATGTTTCAGATTTAAGTATCAGCCATTTCAAGCAGGCCTGAGTTGTGGCCTGTGTAAAGTGGTGGGCCACCCTAAACCCAACCTTGTGGCCAGACGTACCCTCTGGGGAATCCCCTCCCTCATCTTCCCCCAGTTGGGTGTCAGCCAATCGACTTGCACAACTCAGGGCAATGCAAAGACTAAACAAACTATTCCAAAGAAGTGTCTCTCCTTTACTGAAGCCCCAGGGAAGGAGAGGATGTACTAATGTCCAGGGGCTGTTGTCCCCGTACTGATACTTAATGGGGGGTTGGTTGGTGCTCTCTGAACACCAGGTGGACGCAGAAGGGCTGAAGAGGAGCCGAGTCGGGATCCTGGGACTGACCGGTCCCCAGGCTCAGTGGGGAGATGTTGGCACTCCAACTCTGCCCTATTCACAGGCAGGACTATGGGGGACTGGTAAGAGCAGATAGTGGCTGGGGCAGCTTCCCAAGTACTGCCAAGGCAACCTCCAGCATCAGCCTCTTGAGTACGATTCGCCCCAACCCTGTTGCCCACGTTTAAGGCCGGCCCTCCCAGCGTCATCCTTAGGGAATATGGCACCTTGGGTGAACTTGTATTTTGTACCAACTCATCATTCCTGGCCCCCACTGCCACCCCCAGTCTCCATCCCCCACATCAGCTCTGGCTCCTGCTGCCTCCCCTGTCCCTCCCATTACTCCCAGCCTCCACTTCCTCCCCCACAACCCAACACCACCAGGCCCCAATACCTCCCCCCACCATTGCCACGACTCCCTGAGCTCCCTACTGCCCACCCCTGGCAGGCTAGTGCAGACACGTACTCAAGCAGGGAAATAATTTTCCTTTCTGCTTTAATCCTCATATCACCATAGCAGTGTGTGCAGTGAAGAGCAGTTATTCTCACTGGGGCACTGGAGCTGCTGGCAAAGAGGGACAGACTCAGCCAGCTTCTCCGGGCCCGCTCTGGCAGAGACTGTGCTGCCAGCCCGGTATCGCTTCCCTGCTCTGGGCGCCACCTCGTGGGGTACAGCAGGAGTGCTTCCGGCTGGTGCCTTTCCCAGGCCCATCCATTCAGCCGCGCTCAGCACAACTCCCACCCTGGTAGAAATCTGGGGGGCATGTGACCGACGTGCCACCTCTTAGACAACTGCCCAAGCCCTGCTGCGGGGTCAGGAGCCAAGTGATCCAGAGCCTCCCCTCCCCATCCCCCAACAGCCGAGCCCAGGGAGCCACCACGGCCTCACAGCCAGATTCTCACAGGCCGAAGCGGCTCCGTGGCCCTTCCCGCCTCGCCGCCAGGGAGAGCGGCTGAATGTGCCTAGAGGGGGGAAGGCACAGGGAGAGAAGGACAGAGCCCCTCTCCCTCCTTGCCTCGCCAAGCCAGTCTGGGAGGGGCACTTGACCAGGGCCACCCAGAGGATCCAGGGGGCTTCGGGCAAACAATTTTGGGGGCCCCTTCCATAAAATAAAGTTGCAATACGATAGAATACTGTATTCCCTTGGGGGTCCCTATGGGGTCTGGGGCAAATTGCCCCACTTGCCCACCCCCCAGGTGGCCCTGCACTTGACCCCCCCTCATCCTCTCCCCACACGTCGTCTCTGGTCATACTTCTGCCCCACTGATTCCATCTTTTCTACTAAGAAACAGTTCCTGGAGAAGGAGACATTGTCCACGGGCCTCGAAAAGAATGTTTGCCCAGACTCTGGGCTGTGACATACTCCCTGTTGGGACACCATTTGTCCTGCTCACCAATAATGCATCTCTGAGCTGGCTCCAGACAATGCAGGACTGAAAAGCCTCCTCACCCACTGGTACTTGGTATTGCCGCCGGTCCGGTTCTGGGTAGAACAGATGAAGACGTGAGTGCAACAATAGGTGCACTCAAAGAGGGAGGTGTAGCAAGGAGTGTACTACCCCTCTATGGGGTCAGCCTGGAGATCCCAAATAGAGCAGCCTGAGTGCAATGAAGACGACTCCCTGCTCCACGGTAGGGACTAGACAAACAGCAAAAGGAAACTGAGCAAGGATGAGAAGACTAGAAGCTGAACAGCCTGCATGAGGTGATGATCTCCCTCAAGCTCTCAAAGGTTTGCCTAAGCAGGCACAGGAAGTTTGTGTCCAGTTTATTTTGCAGGATCCAAACCTGGATCTGCAGGTAATGGCCTTAGGTTTGTTCCATGTGCTTGTGCCCTGGGGCTTCATTCAGGGAAACACACTTCTTTAGACTAATTAGTTTCCAGATGATACGGCAAGTGTGCTTGTATCGAAAACTAACATGATTAGATTTAAGCGCGTGTGCGCGCGCACGCACGCACACACACACACACACACACACACACACATAAAAGAAATAGCTTTAGAACATCCCAAATAATTATCTAAAATCTTAGATGGTATCTAGTAATAAGCAGCAGGTCAGTAATGGATGGACACTTCCCCGCTGGGCAGTGTGGTGTCAGGATTAAGTCTCTTCAGAGAACTGCTCCAAAGCACACTCTGTTATCTAGTCTTTTTATAACTAATTTTTACAAAACCTATAGTTCATAGTGACCCCTACTGGGTCATCACTTCTCCTAACTTCAACCAGTTGCCTATCAACAAACTTTCCTAACAATCTTAGCCATAATAAGCTTCTCTCTCAGTCACCCAAACTCAAAGTCTCCATCCACTTATTTTGTTTCAGTCTCAATTTCTTGATTCTTTTCACCCCCCTCCCATTCTGGTTAGCAGACACTACAAACATTTCATTGTTCGACCTCGCCTCCAAAAGCCCTTCTCCAAAGTAACCCTTATCTACATGATTTGAGTAATTCATGGTGGCTGAATGCATACAGTATGACTGTAATTAGCTTGATGAAATTCTGGGGTAACGCACCACTCAATTCCAGAGTAACATTAGGCACCAAATTATCTATGTGGCCGGTCAATGAGGAATGGAGCAGAAAGGAAACCCAGAAGGATGATATTATGATTCAGAAGCATTTTAATGTGAATTTGAAGACAAGTACACAGAAAGTGACAGAAAGAATTCAGAATTAAAATAATATCTCCAAGGTATCAAGAAGGTCTATACTGAATCAGTAGTTCCAAGATGATGCATTTCACACCAGATGTTCTTGGTTCTTCATCACAGCTGTAGATTTTCACAATCAAGTTCTCTTTGCAACCATCTTAAGGTGTTAGTTTCATCACAGTCAGAATGAAATGAGACACAACACAACTGAAGCCAAGGATGAAACTACTTCTCCAGTAAACAACATATAAAGCAAAGTTGAAAGCAGAAACAAATTGCACATATCCATGAAAGGACTAGAACACGTAGGGCTTGATTCTCATTGACACTAAGACCCCTTTGCACCGCTTTGTAAGGAGCCTGCTTCATTTACTGTGTCAGCATAATCTAAAGGGGCCTTCATGGAATTGAGATTCACTCCCAAACAGATTATTCTAGAAGAAATAGAGCGTATGGAAGGCAGTAGAGGAAACAGTCATCGAATGTAACCTAGGCAATATAGATATGGGGCAGATTGACTGAGATGCTGAGCACTCACAGCTCCCATGAGAGTTGAGGGCACTCTGCATTTCTCAGACCTATTGCCCATAAACTCATCTGTGAATCTTGCTTAATGTTTCCTGGCCTTTCCACGTTCTGGGTCTATTCCTCCTCGGCGAAACATGGCCAACCCCTTCCATAGCCGTACCTCCAGCCCCAATGGCAAGGATAAGGGTACCAAGAATGTCTGGGATAGCCCCAACAACACCCGTATGGCCTTTGGTGGCGCCATGGCCTACAGTAGCCATAACCTCTACCCCAGCGGCCCTTGTAATGGTAGGGCCTATAATACAATTCATCACTAAAGTTTTCGTCGAAACTCATCTTTCTGTGTCGGCCGTAAACCTAAAACACACAGAAGGGAAAGAGTCAACATAATGCACTAGGGTAGTAGAGTAAAATGTTCAGTGCGTAGGGAAATGATGACCCAGACCCTCTGTTCCTGGATACATGTTGCCTCTTATTTCCTCCTCCTAGCTTCCTTCTTCCGCTCACTCTTAACCTCCCTCTTAACCAGCCCCTTTGATTCCCTCTCAATCCTTCCTCTGAAAAATACTGACAGCAAAATAAATATTTGCTACAGACTATTTCTATCATGCTCACATGGGATTTTTACTCCCTTTTACAAATGGTTTGTACAAAGGATGGCAGGGAGCAGTTTGCTAATGTTAATTTCCTTGAGAGGATTTAACATCAGCATGAAAACCCCTTCTCTTCTCAATTACAGACTGGCAGTTTGGCTTCTAAAGCTACTGAGCTAGCAATACTCGCCAATAAATGAATGGAAAACCGTGCTCTTAAATGTCCCTAGTCTCTGTTTGAAACATGCTGGAAATGGGTGATGGGATGGATCACTTCATGAGTACATGTTCTGTTCCTTCCCTCTCAAGCACCTGGCATTGCATACTGTTGGAAGACAGGACACTGGGCTAGGTGGACCATTGAGCTGACCCAGTATGGCTGTTCTTATGTTCTAAAATACTTATTTCAAACCAAAACATTAAGAGCCAGATCCTGAGCGGGTAGATAAGGACACCGTTCAACAGAGTTCAAGGGTCTAGGCTACCTTACCTAGCTTTGGATCTGAATCTAACATTGCTACTAGAGCAGGTAGGAAAATAACAATTTCCATACTAGATCAGATCAGAGCTCCTTCTAAGTGATTGTTCTGTCTGAAATCTTGCTACAGAATAAAGAAGAACTCAGTGACCTATTATGAAGTTTCATCCTAACTCCTCTAACTTTAAAGATGAATATGAAATTATTGAAAGCTACTGATGAGATTCGAACTCCTAATTCCTAATTAAAGTAAACATGAATTCCTGTCTCTAATGCCTAGGCACCTCTGAAAATGGAAGCATTTACTTCTAAACCATGAATGCATCAGTGAAAACCCTTTCCTGTGCCAATAATCACAAAGTCATGTGCAAGATTCAGTCCTAAATGAAACCATCACTAACATGACATCGCAATAGCTCTAGAGAGAATGAGACAAATGGGACGTACCCTGGTCGCTGAAGACGATAAGTGAAGAGAAGTTGTTAAGGAACCAGGAGTTGCGAGTGCTTTTATACAGTTTCTTAGCCTACCTGGGGGATACGAGACACCCCTTTGCTTAAGGTCCTAATTATTTACAAAACATATTATGCTGTGCAAGTCACTCCTTCAGTTGATAGAATTTGTTTTCAGGATTATTACCCTGTGTTTTCAACCTCACATGGTCTGACATGCACTAGACAACCTATAGGTTTCCTTCATTTGAAAAGCTTTATGGGACACATTCATTCCTGGCATAATTCCAGTGTCTCAGATAGTCGGAAAAGATTGTCAGAGCTGTAACAGTTGCAAAATCTGCGATTAGATAGAGGACTCCCCTTTGGTCCTAGTAAGGCATGTTGGCAGGTGTAGGTGGCATTGCACAATTCTTCCTGCAATTTGTAGGAGGGAGGGAGCCTTTTGCAGAGGCTGAACACCTAAGTGTTTTGATCTAATGCCCTTTGAAGTTAATGAGAGTCATTACTCTGGGTAAGTATTTTCTCAGGCCCTATGACTTGAAATTTGGCCCTGGAAGAAGGACGTATAAGGCCTCTGAGCCATTTAAGTCCCACTTCAGCTTTTAAAAGAGATGTTAACAGAGAGCTAAGAAATGAATAGGCCTTTGTGCCGGCGCTCTGCTCAGAGGTGAATTTCCCCCTATGGTAATTAGAAATTCAGTTCCTAATCCACCTCATTTATGTCACCAGTGTTGTGAAATCGGGGTGACCATCGTGGCAGAAGTTGACTGTGCTGCCTCCGACGGGGTTTCTCTTTGTTGAGGTGAGGGATGGTGGTGGGTGAAAACAAGATGGACCGACATATACAAAGAGTTTGAGATAAACCCTGGAAAATATTATGGCATTGCTAATGTGTCTCCATTCAAAACCAGCCAAGACTATTGTGGTTTTAGAAGGAAATAGAACTGATAACGCCCCAGATGAAATACAGAAAGTGGAGGACACATGACCACACCACGCCTCGCCCCTTCCCAACTCCCCTCCCCCCCCATGCCCACCCCATACCCAGCCTAGGTCCATTGCCCCAGATTATGTACAGGAGGGAGGTTCTGTCCTTCTCTCCCTGTGCCTCTTCCCATTGGCATCTGGCAACCACGCGGGGAGAGGGACTGAGCTGCTCATGCCTGAGAGAGCTCCCGCTCCCTTGGCCCCTGTCCCCATAACACGTCCCAGACAGAGGGAGGACGGCTGCCGCCCCAGCAGCTGGAGACAGGGACTGAACAAGCAGGGTGTTCTCACTGCCCCCCAGCATGTTTCTGGCTCACTCGTCCCCTGTGTCCGGCAGCTGGGGTGGCTGCGGGAAGCCCCTGCCCAAGCCCTGCTGCGGGGTCAGGAGCCAAGTGATCTGGAACCTCCCCTCCCCATCCCCCAACAGCCGAGCCCAGGGAGCCACCACGGCCTCACAGCCAGATTCTCACAGGCCGAAGCGGCTCCGTCGCCCTTCCCGCCTGGCCGCCAGGGAGAGCGGCTGAATGTGCCGAGATGGGGGAAGGCACAGGGAGAGAAGGACAGAGCCCCTCTCCCTCTCTGCCCCCACCAAGCCAATCTGGGAGGGGCACTTGACCAGGACTACCCACAGGATTCAGGGGGCTTGGGGCAAAGCAATTTCGGGGGCCCTGTCCAAAAAAAAGTTGCAATACTATAGAATACTGTATTCCTGTGGGGGTCCCTGTGGGGCCTGGGGCAAATTGCCCCACTTGCCCACCCCCGGGTGGCCCTGCACTTGACCCCCCTCATCCTCTCCCCACACGTCGTCTCTGGTCATACTTCTGCCCCACTGATTCCATCTTCTCTACCAAGAAACAGTTCCTGGAGAAGGAGACATTGTCCACGGCCTTTGAAAAAGAATGTTTGCCCAGACTCTGGGCTGTGACATGCTTCCTGTGGGGACACCATTTGTCCTGCTCACCGATAATGCATCTCTGAGCTGGCTCCAGACAATGCAGGACTGAAAAGCCTCCTCACCCACTGGTACTTGGTATTGCCGCCAGTCCGGTTCTGGGTAGGACAGATGAAGACGTGAGTGCAACAATAGATGCACTCAAAGTGGGAGGTGTAGCAAGGAGTGTACTACCCCTCTATGGGGTCAGCCTGGAGATCCCAAATAGAGCAGCCTGAGTGCAATAAAGACGACTCCCTGCTCCACGGTAGGGACTAGACAAACAGCAAAAGGAAACTGAGCAAGGATGTGAAGACTAGAAGCAGAACAGCCTGCATGAGGTGATGAGCTCCCTCCAGCTCTCGAAGGTTTGCCTAAGCAGGCACAGGAAGCTTGTGTCCAGTTTATTTTGCAGGATCCAAACCTGGATCTGCAGGTAATGGCCTTAGGTTTGTTCCATGTGCTTGTGCCCTGGGGCTTCATTCAGGGAAACACACTTCTTTAGACTAATTAGTTTCCAGATGATACGGCAAGTGTGCTTGTATCGAAAACTAACATGATTAGATTTAAGCGCGCACGCACACACACACACACAGAGCAATAGCTTTAGAACATCCCAAATAATTATCTAAAATCTGAGATGGTATCTAGAAATAAGCAGCAGGTCAGCAATGGCGGGACACTTCCCCACTGGGCAGTGTGGTGTCAGGATTAAATCTCTTCAGAGAACTGCTCCAAAGCACACCCTGTTATCTAGTCTTTTTATAACTAATTTTTACAAAACCTATAGTTCATAGTGACCCCTACTGGGTCCTCATTTCTCCTAACTTCAACCAGTTGCCTATCAACAAAGCTTTCCTAACAATCTTAGCCATAATAAGCTTCTCTCTCAGTCCCCCAAACTCAAGGTCTCCATCCACTTATTTTCTTTCAGTCTCAATTTGTTGATTCTTTCACCCCTCCTCCCATTCTGGTTAGCAGACACTACAAACATGCAGCCAGTGTTCGACCTCGCCTCCAAAAGCCCTTCTCCAAACTAACCTTTAACTACATGATGTGAGTAATTCACGGTGGCTGAATGCATACAGTATGACTGTAATTAGCTTGATAAAATTCTGGGGTAACGCACCACTCAGTTCTGGAGTAACATTAGGCACCAAATTAGCTGTGTGAATCTGGGCCAGAGTGGCTGGTCAATGAGGAATGGAGCAGCAAGGAAACCCAGAAGGATGATACTATGATTCAGAAGCATTTTAATGTGAATTGGAAGACAAGTACACAGAAAGTGACAGAAAGAATTCAGAATTAAAATAATATCTCCAAGGTATAAAGAAGGTCTATACTGAATCAGTAGTTCCAAGGTGATGCATTTCACACCAGATGTTCTTCGTTCTTCATCACGGCTGTAGATTTTCACAATCAAGTTCTCTTTGCAACCATCTTAAGGGGTTACTTTCATTACAGTCAGAATCAAATGAGAAACAACACAACTAAAACCAAGAATGAAACTACTTCTCCAGTAAACAACATATAAAGCAAAGTTGAAAGCAGAAACAAATGGCACATATGCATGAAAGGACTAGAACACGTAGGGCTTGATTCTCATTGACACTAAGATCCCTTTGCACAGCATTGTAAGGAGCCTGCTTCATTTACTGTGTCAGCATAATCTAAAGGGGCCTTCATGGAATTGAGATTCACTCCCAAACAGATTATTCTAGAAGAAGCAGAGTGTATGGAAGGCAGTAGAGGAAACAGTCATCGAATGTAACCTAGGCAATATAGATATGGGGCAGATTGACTGAGATGCTGAGCACTCACAGCTCCCATGGGAGTTGAGGGCACTCTGCATTTCTCAGACCTATTGCCCATAAACTCATCTGTGAATCTTGCTTAATTTTTCCTTGCATTTCCACGTTCTGGGTCTATTCCTCCTCGGCGAAACATGGCCAACCCTTTCCAGAGCCGTACCCCCAGCCCCAGTGGCAAGGATAAGGGTACCAAGAATGTCTGGGATAGCCCCAACAACCCCAGTATGGCCTTTGGTGGTGCCATGGCCTACAGTAGCCATAACCTCTACCCCACCAGCCCTTGTGATGGTAGGGCCTATAATACAATTCATCACTAAAGCTTTCGTCGAAACTCATCTTTCTGTGTCAGCGGTAAACCTGAAACACACAGAAGGGAAAGAGTCAACATAATGCACTAGGGTAGTAGAGTAAAATGTTCAGTGCTCAGGGAAATGATGACCCAGACCCTCTGTTCCTGGATACATGTTGCCTCTTATTTCCTCCTCCTAGCCTCCTTCTTCCGCTCACTCTTAACCTCCCTCTTAACCAGCCCCTTTGATTCCCTCTCAATCCTCCCTCTGAAAAATACTGACAGCAAAATAAATATTTGCTATAGACTATTTCTATCTTGGACCCATGGGATTTTTACTCCCTTTTACAAATGGTTTGTACAAAGGATGGCAGGGAGTAGTTTACTAATGTTAATTTCCTTGAGAGGATTTAACCTCAACATGAAAACCCCTTTTCTTCTGAATAACAGACTGGCAGTTTGGTTTCTAAAGCTACTGAGCCAGCAATACTTGCTAATAAATGAATGGAAAACCGTGCTCTTAAATGTCCCTAGCCTCTGTTTGCCACATGCTGGAAATGGGTGATGGGATGGATCACTTCATGAGTACATGTTCTGTTCCTTCCCTCTCAAGCACCTGGCATTGGATACTGTTGGAAAACAGGACACTGGGCTAGGTGGACCATTGAGCTGACTCAGTATGGCTGTCCTAAAATCCTTTTTGAAACCAAAACATTAAGAGCCAGATCCTGAGTGGGTAGATAAGGACACTGTTCAACAGAGTTCAAGAGTCTAGGCTAACTTACCTAGCTTTGGATCTGAATCTAACATTGCTACTAGAGCACGTAGGAAAATAACAATTTCCATACTGGATCAGACCAGAGCTCCTTCTCAGTGATTGTTCTTTCTGAAATCTTGCCACAGAATAAAGAAGAACTCAGTGACCTATTATGAAGTTTCATCCTAACTCCCCTAACTTAAAAACTGAATATGAAATTATTGAAAGCTACTGATGGGATTTGAACACCTAATTCCTAATGAAAGTAAACATGAATTCCTGTCTCTAATGCCTAGGCACCTCTGAAAATTGAAGCATTTACTTCTAAACCATGAATGCATCAGTGAAACCCCTTTCCCGTGCCAATAATCACAAAGTCATGTGCAAGATTCAGTCCTAAATGAAACCATCACTAACATGACATCGCAATAGCTCTAGAGAGAATGAGAGAAATGGGACTTACCCCGGTAGCTGAAGAGGATAAGTGAAGAGAAGTTGTTAAGGAACTCTGAGTTGCGAGTGCTTTTATACAGTTTCTTAGCCTGCCTGGGGCATACGAGACACCCCTTTGCTTAAGGTCCTAATTATTTACAAAACATATTATGCTGTGCAAGTCACTCCTTCAGTTGATATAATTTGTTTTCAGGATTATTATCATGTGTTTTCAACCTCACATGGTCTGACATGCACAAGACAGCCTATAGGTTTCCTTCATCTGAAAAGCTTTATGGGACACATTCATTCCTGGCATAATTCCAGTGACTCAGATTGTCAGAAAAGATTGTCAGAGCTGTAACAGTTGCAAAATCTTCCATTAGATAAAGGACTTCCCTTTTGGTCCTAGTAAGGCATGTTGGCAGGTGTTGGTGGCATTGCACAATTCTTCCTGCAATTTGTAGGAGGGAGGGAGCATTTTGCAGAGGCTGAACACCTAAGTGTTTTGATCTAATGCCCTTTGAAATTAATGGGAGTCATTACTCTGGGTAGGTTTTCTTCTCAGGCCCTATGACTTGAAATTTGGCCCTGGAAGAAGGACGTATAAGGCCTCTGAAACATTTAAGTGCCACTTCAGCTTTTAAAAGAGGTGTTAACAGAGACCTAAGAAATGACTAGGGCTTTGTGCCGGCGCTCTGCTCAGAGGTGAATTTCCCCCTATGGTAATTAGAAATTCAGTTCCTAATCCACCTCATTTATGTCACCAGTGTTGTGAGATCGGGGTGACCATCGTGGCAGAAGTTGACTGTGCTGCCTCCTCCGGGGTTTCTCTTTGTTGAGGTGAGGGATGGTGGTGGGTGAAAACAAGCTGGACCGACATATACAAAGAGTTTGCGATAAACCCTGGAAAATATTATGGCATTGCTAACGTGTCTCCATCCAAAACCAGTCAAGACTATTGTGGTTTTTGAAGAAAATAGAACTGATAACGCCCCAGATGAAATACAGGAAAGAGAGAGATCTGGCTTTCTTGGCCAAGGCTATGGGATAAATTCAGATAAATTGATAATCTGACCAGATTTAGGGCATGCTGCAAGACCATTAGCTTGCAGGAATCTTGTCTACCATGATGAGAAAGATGTTGAAAGTTTAACATCACTTCATAGCATGTTTCCCCTCACCAGTCAAGGGGGAAGAACCTGATGTGGATTGAGAAGCACTGAACATCTTTCAATTCTATAGAGCTGTGCTGACTTATGGTGCTTGATCTTCTGCCCTTAAATTTGAAAAAGGAATTTGTAAAATAAAAAGAAACGCAAAGCTTCTTTTTAATGGAAATCAAATAGTCCCAAATTCTGAGCTACAAATCGTGATCTCATTAAGGGAATTATATGGTCGGCTTGACATCCTTATTTTTTTTAAGTGTGTCTATTACTCAATAGAAGGGCGTCTTCCAGTGTCAAACCAGTAATACCATAACAATCCACTGCTTTGGATATGAAAAACCTTAATGAGTGTTTGTGATGCACTTTGATACCTGGAGCCCTGAGGAAGCAGAGCATTCTCCATGTGTTATCATCCCTGTTTTGTATGCAGTGAACCAGAGAACACATTATCGTGAAGGTCGGACAGAGGGGAAATTGCAGAGTCCCATATAAAACAACACATGCTCCATATTTACCATTGATCCTGAATCTTCCTGGACCCTTCACATTTTTGGCTTCCAAATAGGTCGCTAAGAAGAGATGTTATTGTAGCTGTGTTGGTCCCAGCATATGAGAGAGACAAGGTGGGTGAGGCAATATATCGTTTGTGGGGGACCAGCTTCTGCTGGGGAGAGAGACAAGCTTCTGTGCTTACTCAGAGCTCTTCTTCAAATCTGGGAAATGTCCTCGGAGTGTCACTGCTAAATGGAAGGTGGAATAGATTGTTTAGAATAAATAGTTAACATCCATCTCAAGGAACCTTTCAAAGTGAACTGGCCAGATAACAGCTCTCCAGTCATAGGGAGGAGAGCAGAGTGGGAAAAAGCTGGGAGGGAGTGCCATTCCTGGGTTATACATTGTTGTAATAAGTCATATATCCAGTGTCTCTATTCAGGCCATGATTCTGAGTGTCCAGCGAGGTTATCACTTTAGGCTCAGACACTCATCTTTTCAAGGTGTTGTGCAGATTTCCTTTAAAGATGACAACTGAAAGGTCACATACGGAGTTTTCGCTTTGTGAAAACTGTTCACACACAAACAATATGATTTTTTTGTCTTTTACCATTTTTTTGTTAGAGTTCATTGTATGATGGTGTATTAGAAGAATCTGTAACTCAATAAATGATATTAGTTCACCCACCTTGTCTAAGTACAGAGTAATTCATAGGGAGACTCAATCATGATTATTTTGTTGTGTTTTGTTGAGTGAGCGTCTGGAGGAATCATCTTGCAACTTAAGGAGAAACAATGACCTATTAGATAACGTTCTGATCCACTTTGCCTTCTTTGCACATGAAGGTAATAATTGTCCGAGAGAACAGCTAGTGTGCCATTTTTAAGCTTCTCCGTGGGTAGTGTACAATTGCAATTCTCTCCCCACTACGGACCCAATGTCAAAAAAGAAAGGAAATTCAGAGATAAGGAGAAAGACCAAACCATAACTTGTTACACTTTCCTGATATTAGTCCTAATCAATAGTCTACTGAAAACCACCATGAGAAAGTGTTTCTATCAGACATGCCAAACCCGCCAAACCCCTTCCCCCCCTGCATAAATTGGGTTTGTTTTGGCTTAATTGGCTTGTGAGTTGCTTGTCGGCTAGTTTTTATCTTGCAGCATGTTGCTTGTTGTAGCTTCTTTTTTTTTTATCAGCTCCTGGGAAGCAGGGGATGGGTGGGGGTCAAGCAGGGAGAAGAGGCAAGCAGGGGCAATGTCAGAAATGAGTCGGGGTGCACAGCAGGCCCACCAGAGTCCCAGACTGCACGCCAGTGGGGATCTAGTAACATAGAGTGTTAGGGTTCTTAGGGATTGGCTTGTTTTGGCCTATTTTTGAAATGGGATTAGCTTGATTTTTGGCTTCTTTGAAAGTTGGGGTGCTTATTTACCACATGAATATTGGCAACTGTGGTTTCTATTGTAGCCTTTTATTTAATTTAAAGTGATTTTTATAATGTGCTATTACACCACCGTGGGTTCGGCTCTGGTGGCTACAGTTTCAAGCATAACAGAGTGACAGTCACCTCTGCTACTTGCTTCACAAGTTAGAGTCTCTAGGAAAACACAAAGACCAAGGCCTGGTCTACACTGTAGTGGGGATTGATCTAAGATACGCGACTTCAGCTATGAGAAGAGCGTAGCTGAAGTCGACGTATCTTAGATCAACTTACCTCCCGTCCTCATGGCACAGGATCGACAGCCGAGGCTCCCTCTTCGTCTCCGCTTCCGCCTCTCACCCTGGAGGAGTTCCGGGGTTGACGGGAAGTACGTTTGGGGATCGATTGATCACGTCTAGATGAGACGCGATAGATTGATTCCCGATAGATCGATCGCTACCGGCCGATCCAGCGGGTAGTGTGGACATACCCCAAGGCTAGTGACTGCACAGACATTTACCAGTACAAAGTCTAGTCTATTTTATAAGTTTTATTAAAGTTACAGTTAAAGTGATGATTACCCAAGCATATAGAAATTCTATACAGACCTATGCGCAAGTTACAAATATAATTATATTCACATCCTTAAAAATAGTATTAGGGTCTGATGGGTCTTTCAGGACTTGATCATCAGTTGAGGGATGATTCCTGCTGGAGTCTCCCATAGGGAGCTCAATTTTCCCGTTCTGGGCATCCCCTTTTTATAATGTGATTCTGTCTATACCTACATTCTGCGTGACCATAAAAGTGTCAACCCTCCTTTTTCTTATTGGTCTATGTCCCCTGGAAACCTAAGGGACCCCACTTTTCTATAGGCTGTGTAAGTTCCCTTTATACTCATTAGTATTGACACACAACCTGTACTGAGTCTCTGTAATCATTACTTGTGTAAGCAGTAATGATTACACTTAACTTGTGCCAGGGCTGAGCCTTGGCACCTCTGGGCTGGGCAGTTCATAGCCCAGCACCTCCAGACTTGATGAGTCAGGTGCAAAAGTAAACATTTGCTTGAGACTTGGCATCTAATACTTGAGCCCCAGCACCCTCTTTCATTACAATATAAGCACTTCATGTAAGTTGTATATTAGGAAGCCAAAGAAACTTCAGGATAATAACAAAACTCTTAACTAATCTTGTCTAGTAATACAGTCTAAGAACGTCCAAGCCAGAGAGTAGCATGTGGCGTGAGAAATCAGATTACGTGGTTTTAGTTCTGTCTCTGCAATTGACTCCCAGTGTGACCTTCAGCACAACAGACCTCTGTTTATTTGCATAGGAAATAAAGATAATAACACTCTTGTTGGATGTTAAGTGGTGTCCTTAGAACTCAGGATACCAAAGCACTTCAGAAACAGCAATTAAAGTTCTATATATGCAAATGTCCTAAGATTACAATAATAACAGCTTATTCGTAGAAGATGCCCATGCTTTGAGTAAAAGGGTCATTTAAAATATGTATTCCGATTTCTCTCATTTCTAGGCCTTAATGAGGTCATGATTTCCAGTCACATTTTGATTTTTATTCAATAGCAGCTACGAGGTTCGCTTTCACATAAAAATCCAATGTATAGAATATGGGCCACATCATAAACTGCTGTAAATTGTTCCGGCTCCGTTGACTGCAAGGACATGTGAAAATCAAAGGAACGCTCTTCAATTTCCATGGTTGGAGGAAGCTCTGTTTGGAGTGGATGTAACACTGTAAGCACTGATGCTGGAACACTTTCTGCAAGAGAAGGATGAGGAAACATGACCACCAGCTGGTGAGATTCTGCCTTAACCTGAACTCATTCCACAGATGTCTTGTGTTTGGTCAATGATGCCTTTTCTTCATCTCCTGCTCTCGACTTGGGCTTTCTTAGCCGCACTGTCCCATAAGTGCTCAGTTCTCTTAGCTGCTCATGGATGGAGATGTGGTTGCTGAGGCAATATAGGTTCAAGGTTCTAACACTGTGCCACTGACCCTAACCACAAACAGTGAGCAGCCCTTCCATAAATAGCCCTCTGTGCTTCTGCCATGATGATCACCTTAATCTTACATCATAAGGGACATAACTAGAGCTGTATTTCTAATCCTGTATGGTGAACTTCACCCCTGTGCATAAGGCTATTGCAAAAGCCTGTGTCAACTTAAGTCTCTGGTAAGAGCTATTTTTGAAAGCTGAAGCAGGGGCAGCTCTAGCCATTTCGCCGCCCCAAGCACGGCGGCACGCCGCAGGAGGCACTCTTCCTGTCGTCGGTCCCACGGCTCCGGTGGACCTCCCGCAGACGTGCCTGCGCATGCTCCACCGAAGCTGCGGGACCAGTGGACCCTCTGCAGGCACGTCTGCAGGAGGTCCACCGGAGCCACCTGCCGCCCTCACGGCGACCGGCAGAGCGCCCCCCACGGCATGCCGCCCCAAGCACGCGCTTGGCGTGCTGGGGCCTGGAGACGCCCCTGTGCTGAAGTGAGTCTTAAGTGGTTTTTAGGCCTTGTCTTGCCTTTGCCAGGAGTGAATGCGAAATCATAGGGCCTCATGAATAAGACTACATTTTAGTCACAGGTATTTTTAGTAAAAGTCATGGACAGGTCATGGGCCATAAGCGAAAATTCACGGCCTGTGACCTGTCTATGATTTTTACAATATACCCCTAACTGAAACTTGGGCCAGTGGGGGCACCGGTGCTCTGGGTGGGTGGTCCAGGAGCACCAGAGGTGCTGTGGAGAGCTGGCCCAGGACCGCTGCTGGTGCTGGGAGGCACCAGGGGAGTGGTGCACGGCTTGGGACCCCCCTAGTGCTGGGAAGCAGTGGGCAGTGGTGCACAGCCTGGGACCACTGCTTGTACTGGGGGGGCAGTTTGAGGGGGCTGGCAGGCTCCCTATCCAGCTCCAATTGTCATGACCCTGCTGGTGCTAAGGGGAGGGGCTGCAGGGGGGCTCCATGTGCTACTCCCACCACAAGCGAAGGCTCCACAGCTCCCATTGGCCGGGAACCATTGGCCAGGACTCACTGAAGTCAAAGGAGAAACTACCATTTATATCAGTGTGCACTGGATTAGAGTCATTATAGCAGGATGTGCAGAACATACAGAATACAGGCTCCCTGAAATTGCATTGGTTAATGCCAGATTATGCCAAACCAATACCAGCGTGGATGTGAAGGACCACACTCGACCCTTGTACATGCTACTGATGCTCAGATCCAGCTCAGAATTTCCTTCATATTTATTTCCACTGTAACTCCAATGAAGTCATGAGAATGATACCAGGAATGTAGCCTGCCCATGAAAATTTTCCTATGAAAGAAACCTGCAGGGTGTAGTTTGCATGTGAGGTTAAGATTAGACTAATGGATATAAACACTGCGGAAACAATTACATCAATTGCAAGAGTAACAACAAAGAGTCGACAAAATGTGTTTTGTAATGAATAAACACCTCATGGACAAATGGTGTCCCTGATCCTCCAGGCAGTTTCAGAAACTGTATAAAAGCTCCTGCCACTCAGGGCTCTTCTAACCACTTCTCTTCACTTACTCTCCTCGGTGACCTGGGTTAGTCTGATTTCAATCAATCTCTTGATAACTATGGAAGTGTCACATTAGTAATGCTTCCAATTCAGGCCTGAATCTTGTATGTTGACTCTGTGATTCTTAGCAATTGTGAGGAGTTTTTTCATAACTTTGTGTAGTTGTGAAGTAGTAGGCATTATCGGATTCAAGCTTTAGAAATTAAGGGTGGGATTTGCAGAGCCACATATATGTTTCCGACACCGAGTTCCTATGACTCCTCATTGGAGATAGGAAATTGGAATCCCTTTGGTAGCTCTGAATAATCTCATAGTGCAGCTTTCATTGGGCCATTTTGGGAAGAAATTCCTCTCCTTTCTTCAATAAAAGGCCATTTCAGTGCTCTACTTCATTTAGAAGTGGCTAGTACTCAGACATGACAATGGATTCAATAACTCACCGGTCCGATCTAGTCTGACAGTTTCTATGTTCTTATGTGTGCAGGTAGCAATTTTAGATGCAGATCTTAAACTGGGGTAAATTATCATAGCTCCATTGATGTTAGTGTGACTGAGCTGGTTTAATCCAGCTCACAATCTGGTCCTTAGTATTTTGGACAGAAAAAAGAATATTCATTTGCCATTCATTCATTCGTGGATATTTCTGTCTCACAAGTTGTTTAAGGAGACAAGTAGTCAGACTGCTGAGGCAAAATCCACGCAAAGAAACTAACATTATGAACTTTCTCCCTGCCATACTTTGTATAAACATTTTGTAAAAGGGAATAAATATCTCATTCATGCAAGGTAGAAATGGTCTGTACCATATGTTTAATCTACAGACAGTATATTTCAGAGAGAGAGATTGAGAGAGAATCTGAGGGGTTGATTGAGAGGGGGGTTAAGAGTAAGTGGAAGAAGAGGATTAGGAGGAGGAAACTCAGAGGCAACACGTAGCCAGGAACTGAGGATCTACGTCAGGGGTCAGCAACCTTTTACAAGTTGTGTGCCAAGTCTTCATTTATTCGCAGCAATTTAAGGTTTTGCGTGCCAGTAATACATTTTACAGTTACAGGGGTGGGCAGATGGAAGCCCAGACTGGCAGTGGGCCGAGAGGACCGGTGGCTGGGACCCCAGATTGCAGCGGGCTGAGCGGCTCAGCCTGCTGCTGGTCTCGGGTTCCATCCACGGGTCCCCACCAGCCGGGGTCCCGTCCGCCGGCCCCGCTCAGCCCGCTGCCAGCCAGGGGTTCCATCCATCCAGGCCGTCAATGTGCTGAGCAGGGCCGGCAGCGGGGACCCCAGGCCAGCAGCAGCGTGCAACAGTAAATCAGCTTGCGTGCCTTCTTTGGCACGCTTGCCATTGGTTGCCGACCCCTGATCTACATCATCATTTCCCTGCTCTCTCTCTTGCTCTCTCTCTCCAGGGCCTCCAATGCCATTGTAACTGAGCTGTGACCCATTTGTTCCGCTGATCCCCATGCGTTATATTGATTCTATTCCCTGCTCTGTTTTTCAGGTTTATCGCCGACACAGAAAGATGTCTTTCGATGAAAACTTTAGTGATGAATTGTATTATAAGCCCTACCATTATGGGGGCTGGGGTGGTGGAGGTTATGGCTACTGTAGGCCATGGCGTCACCAAAGGCCATACTGGGGTTGTTGGGGCTATCCCAAACGTTGTTGGTACCCTTATCCTTGCCATTGGGGCGGGGGGTACGGCTATGGAAAGGGTTGGCCATGTTTCGCCGAGGAGGAATAGACTCTTAAAATAGTTGCAAACAGAACTTGATTGTCAAACTCTACAGGTGTATTGAGGAACGAGAAATTTCTCCTCTGAAATGCATCACCTTGGATCCAATGATTCATTGTAGACCTACTTGAAACCCTTGAAATATATCCTCTCTACGTTGTGCTCTTTCTGTCTCTTGCAGTGTACTCCTCTTCTTACTCCCATTAAAGTCATTCTGCATCATAATACCAGCCTCCAGCTTTTCCTTTCTGCTCCATCCCTTATTTACCAACCACTTTGGTCCAAGTTCACAGAGCTCCTTAGGCGCCTAACTCCTGCTGAAATCACTGTGACCTTGGCACCTAAGGCCAGATCTGCACTACAAAGTTCAGTTGATTTAAGATACATTCACATACTGCCGCTGCTGTAAATATACTGCTGCTGCATTTCCACTCTCTGTTCCTTGTATCGGAAGAGCACATCCAAAGGAGCAGCTCTTGCATTGGCACAGAGAACAGTACACAGTGGCTATCCCACTGTGTATTTTGGGGTGTTTGGGGCGGGGATTTCAATGCCTCGTCTGGGTAGCCTCGGTGTTACATGATGCAGGTTGCTCATCATATTCTTCCATTGGAATCCTCTTAGGCTTCCAGCTGGTTTTTACCACCCTGGTAACCTGCGAGTCCTCAATCTGTGTCAGAAAGCATGGGGCCTGCACAGCTCTGCAGTATTGTGCTGTGTGTTATGAACACAATGGTATAAGAGGAGCTCAAGAGGGGGGCTATGCACCACCACCGGGACCTCACGCCCTCCTTATACAAGCGGCATATCTGTGGAGCCGCACCCAGACTAGCTCTTTGCCTCCTATGCCTTCTGCTACACCTGCTGTGCCTGCTGCAGCTGATTTAGTTTTACTCTCCACTGCTGCGTTTCACTGTCACAGCCCTTGTCATAGGTTTATTCCCCACTTTGAACTTTAGCGTTCACAAGATGGGGACCTGCATGGACTCCTCTAAACTAAAATCCTAGTTTAGATCTGGTTCTCGCTGCCACCAGTTAAGTTTAAAGTGGGTAACACACTGCCTGTCCCCCAAACTTGCCCTGGGGAACCCAGATTCAAACCCCTTGAATCTCACCAGAGAGAGAGAAACAGCCAGTTCCCCTCCCACCCCTTCCCTCTCTCCAGCCTGCTCCGGAGAGATACACACCGAGTCAAATCCTTGACTCAACACAAAGAGGGACTCACCTCCCCCTCCCCTTCCCTTGAAAATGCCAACAAGAGAAGAATCAATCAAGTCCTAAAAAGAAAAGAGTTTATTAAGAGAACAAAAAGAAAGTACACTATCTCTGTAATACCAGGATGGAACAATACACAGGGTCTAACTTATAACCTGGAGAGATTTCCCCCTCCCCCTTTCTTTCTCAGTAAAAGCAAAGTAACAGCAACAGAAATAAAGATATTCCTTCAGCAAAACACACAATTGCAAATGTAGAAATAAACTTATAATACTAGTACGCCTTTCTAATACTCACTAGACTGAATAGATGAAAAATACTGCAGAAACCTGGGAGGACTTGATTAAGATGTCTGGACTCCCTTAGCTCCCAAGAGAGACTCAACACAAAACAAAAATACAGAAAAAAAAATTCCCTCCACAGAGATTTGAAATTATCTTGTCCCTGATTGGTCCTCTGGTCAGGTGTTCCTCAGGTACTGCTTGTTAACCCTTTACAGGTCAAAAAGACCGTAACCCTTAACCATCTGTTTATGACAGCCCTTCTCTTCCATGCCCTGAGTAACTTCCTGCAGCTGGAGCAGAGCTGTGCCTGCACAGCCTCCTCTCTCCACACACCCAGGGGATACTCCACTTCCCGTGTACTCCAGGCGGGAGTCTCTTTGCTGCGTGAAGCCAGCAGGCTCAGCTGGGCAGTAGCTATGTGAGCTCCCCACACCAAGCAAACAGGAAGAGCAAGTTCAAAGTTTCAAGGGACTTTTACAGGGAAGGGGCACACCCTTGTGTACCTGGCTGCAGGGCAGCAGAGTTCAAAATGGTGAGCAGAGTGGCCATGGTGGGCTTTGGGGGATACCTGCTGGAGGCCATTTAGAGTGATATAAGCAATGCAGTGGAAGTGGCCTATTCTCAACAGTTGATTACTTTTGTAGTGCTAATGAGGCCAATGCAATCAAGGTGGACGTCACCACTTTCCAACAGTTGACAAGAATCAGCAGAAGGAAAATTACTTTTTGTAGTGACCCATCCACTCCCAGTCTTTATTCAGGCCTAATTTGATGGTGTCCTGTTTGAAAATTAATTCCAGTTCTGCAGTTTCTTGTTGGAGTCTGTTTTTGAAGTTTTTTCATTGAAGAATTGCCACTTTTAAGTCTGTTATTGAGTGTCCAGGGAGATTGAATTGCTCGGCTACTGGTTTTTGAATGTTACAATTCTTAATGTCTGAGTTGTGTCCATTTGTTCTTTTGCGTAGAGACCGTCCGGTTTGGCCAATGTACATGGCAGAGAGTCATTGCTGGCACATGATAGCATATATCACATTGGTATATATTTCACAGTGGAATAGGCCACTTCCACCTTAATTGAATTGGCCTTGTTAGCACTGACCCCCCACTTTGTAAGGCAACTCCCATCTTTTCATATATATATATATATACACTGCTTACTGTATTTTTCACTCCATGCATTCGATGAAGTGGGTTTAAGCCCACAAAAGCTTATGCCCAAATAAATGTGTTAGTCTCTAAGGTGCCATAAGGACTCCTCGTTGGTTTTGCTGAAACAGACTAACACGGCCACCACTCAGAAACCTGACACTTCTTTAGACTAACTTGTTTTGCCTTTTCATTACCCTGACCTCTGTAAGTGCCTTGCTTCACACCCAGTTGGGAGAAGAGAAGGTGGGGCTCAGCCACAGTCACACATCTAGTCAAAAGAGGTTTCTTCAGGTGGCCACCCCCTCTCCACAAGCCCCAGCCCAGTTATGGTTAAGATG
The DNA here is from genome assembly GCF_020497125.1 of Mauremys mutica. Classification (NCBI taxonomy): domain Eukaryota; kingdom Metazoa; phylum Chordata; order Testudines; family Geoemydidae; genus Mauremys; species Mauremys mutica. Next base: position 19,400,350 of record NC_059088.1, on the reverse strand, counting down.
TCTGAAACTTAGATCTGAAACACTTTCTCTTAAAGAACATTGGGGGGTTGGAATAACCTGTGAGAAGACACCAGGCTGCTCTTTTACCTAAGCAGTATGGGAGGGAAAAGGAGGAAAGGTGAATCTGGAAAACACCAAGCACCTGTTGTTGGGCACTAAACAGTGACTGCAAAGGTGAAGATGTTCGATTAAGAGAGAATACCCAGCACTCTATCTGGGTTTAACCAGCAGGGCAATACCTCTCTTACGATTTACAGACTCCCCCCAGATCTAATGATGTCCCCACACTACAGGACTCCAGTGGGACTTAAGTACTACACAGGCACTGGCTCCCTGCACAGGAGTGACTTTTACCCACAGGCCCAGATTTAATAAATTCTTTAGGCATCTGACTCCCATTGCTTTCAATGGTGGGTAGATGTTAGCCAGCGTTTTCAGAACTCAAAGCAGTGGTAACTTAACTGTTTCACTCCAGGAAGTGACAGGAATAAATCAATGGGAACACAGCACTTCCAGCTGATGAAAGCTTGATACAAGTAAGTGTGCTCTTATCTAAAACTAATATTTATTACATTTAAGCACACATAGACATAAGTAAAAGTTTTAGAACACCCCAAATAATTCCCTAAAATCTGAGATGGTATTAAGTAATTAGCATCAGGTTAGCAACGGCTGGACACTTCTCCACTGGGGAATATCGTGTCAGGGAAAAAGTCTCCCAGGAGAGCTTCAGAGGACAGTTCCAAAGTACACTGTATCACAGGGGTAGGCAACCTATGGCACAGATGCCGAAGGCGGCACATGAGGTGATTTTCAGTGGCACTCACACTCTCACACTCGGGTCTCGGCCACCGGTGCAGGGGGGTCTGCATTTTAATTTAATTTTAAATGATGCTTCTTAAACATTTTAAAATCCTTATTTACTTTACATACCACAATAGCTTAGTTAAATATTATAGCCTTATAGAAAGAGACTTTCTAAAAACGTTAAAATGTATTACTGGCACGCAAAACCTTAAATTCGAGTGAATAAATGAAGACTTGGCACATCACTTCTGAAAGGTTGCTGACCCCTGCTCTATCATCTAGTCTTTTTATAACCAATTTTTACAAAATCTATAGCTCATAGTGACCCCTACTGGGTCATGTCTTCTCCTAACTTCAATCCATTGCCTATCAACAAAACTTTCCTAACATTCTTAGTCATAATAAGCTTCTATCTAAATGTCACCCAAACTCAAGGTCTCCATCCACTTATTTTCTTTTAGTCTCAATTGGTTGGTCAATGAGGACTGGAGCAGAAAGCAAAACCAGAAGGATGATATTATGATACAGAATCATATCAATGCGTATAGGAAGCCAAGTACACAGAAAGTGGCAGTAAAGATTTAGGTATTAGGCTGATCCCAATCAGAATCAAATGAGGCAAAGCACAAATTATGCCATGGATGAAACTACTTCTCCAGTAAACAATTTATATAGCAAAGTTGAAAACAAAAACAAATGGCATTATATGCAAGAAAGGACTAGAACATGTACAGCGTCATTCTCATTGACACTAAGACACCTTTGCACTGCTTTGTAAGGAGCCTTCAAGTGAGTGTACATGTTTTTTCACTCAAACTTAAGGCCTCTGTTTAATTTACTGTGTCAGAGTGACCTAAAGCGACCTTCATGGAATTGAGATTCTTGCCTAAATAGATTATTCTTGAAGAAGCAGAGAGTATGGAATGCAGTAGAGGAAACAGTCAGCTAATGTAATCTAGGAAATGGAGATATGGGGCAGATTTTACTGAAGTGATGAGCACTCACAACTCCCATGGGAGTCGAGGGCACTTCAGATTTCCGAATCCATTGCCCATAAGATCAACCGTGAATCTGTATCTTGTTTTCCATTTCCTGGTCTTTCCACGTTTGAAGTCTATTCCTCATCGGCAAAACTTGGCCAACTCTTTCCACAGCCATATCCCCAGCCCCCATGACAAGAGGAAGGGAAGCAACAAACTTTGGGATAGCCCTACCAAAACTTGTATGGCCTTCGGTAACACCATGGCCTACAGGAGCCATAATGTCAGCCCGCACACATAGGACTTTTATTCCCTTTTATCATTTGTACGAAGGATGGAAGGGGCAAGTTTGCTAATGTTAATTTCCTTGAAAGGAAGTAACCTCAGCATAAAACCCACTTTACTTCTGAATGACAGAGTGGCAGTTTGCCTTCTAAAGCTTCTGAGCCAGCCATACTTGCTAATAAATGAATGGAAAACCATGCTCTTAAGTGTCCCTAGCCTTTCTTTGCCAGATGCTAGAAATGAATGATGAGATGGATCACTTCATGATTGCCTGTTCTATTCACTCCTTCTGAAGCACCTGGCATTGGTCTCTGTTGCTGGATAGACGGACCATTGGTTTGACCCAGTATGGCTGTTCTAATACTAAGAACCAGATCCTGAGGTGGTAGTTAAGGGAAAAGTTCAACTGAGTTCAAGGGTCTAGGCTAACTTACCCTAGCTGTCGATCTGCATCTAACATTGCTACTAGTGCAGGTAGGAACATAGAAATTTCCATAGTGGATCAGACCAGAGCTCCTTCTAATTGATGATTCTGTCTGAAATCTTGCCAAGTACCTTCTGCTACAGAGTAAATAAGAACACAGAAGTAACCTATAATGAAAAAAAACTGGAGAAGTTTCATCTTAACTCCCCTGTCTTGAAAGCTGAATATGAAATTGTTCAAAGCTTTGAACACCTAATTCTTAATGAAAGTAAACAGGAACTTCTGTCCCAAATGCCTGGCACCTCTGAAAATTGCAGCTTCTAGGCTTGCTGAATCAAGCACAAAGGGAAAAAAATTGCTTGAGACATGGCATCTAATTGCTTCAGCCCCAGCACCCTCTTTCATTACAAATCAAACACTTCATGTAAGTTGCAGTGGGTCTCAAACTTTTTTACTGGTGACCCCTTTCACACTGCAAGCCTCTGAGTGCAACCCCCTAATAAATTAAACACCCTTTAAAATATATTTAACACCATTATAAATGCTGGAGGCAAGCAGGGTTTGGGGTGGAGGTTGACAGCTCGCAATGCACCTTGTAATAACGTCACGACCTCCTGAAGGGATCCAATCCCCAGTTTGAGAACCCCTGCATTACATGATGTTAACGAAACTCTTTACTAATGTTGTCTTGTAATATGATCTAAGAATGTTCAACTCCGAGAGTAGCATGTGGCATGAGAAATTCGACTATGTGGTTTTAGCTCTAGCTCTGCACTTGACTCCTTGTGTGACCTTCAGCACAATGGACCTCTGTTGATTTGCATAGAAAATAAGGATAATAACACTCTTCTTGGTTGTTAAGTGGTGTCCTTAGAACTCAGGATACCAAAGCACTTCAGAAACAGCCATTAAAGTTCTATATATGCAAATGTCCTATGACTACAATAGTAATAGCTTGTTCATAGAAGATGTCTATGTTTTGAGTAATAGGATCACTTTGAACATGTATTTCAATTTCTCTCATTTCTAGACTGTAATCAGGTCCTGATATCTAGCCTCAGAAATTGTCGCTTTTTATTTTTATTAAATAGCTGATGTGTGGTTTGCTTGGGTATATAATTCCATTTTATCGATTATGGGCCAGATCCCAAACTGCTGTAAATTGTTACTGCTCTGACGACTACAAGGACATCTGAAAATCAAAGAAATTCTCTTCCCTTTCCATGGTTAGAGGAAGTTGTGTCTGGAGTGTGTGATGGATTGGATCACAGAAACCCCCTTGGGAAATGCCAACTGATGTGCCAAGACTACTTCTGCCCCTGCTTTCCTTCCCTGGCAGCTTGGGACTTCAGAGCCCTGCCTGGTTTGAGCCAGACCCGCTAGCCTGCTGCAACCCAGATCCAGGTCTGTACCATGTCCCCTAAGAGCTGTAGGCTTAATTGAAAGCAGCTTAAGAAGTGTTCCTGTCTTTAACACTCAGATGCCTAACTCCTAATGGGGTCCAAACCCTGAATAAATCCGTTTAACCTGTATAAAGCTTATGCAGGGAAAACTCATGAATTGTTCACCCTCTATAACACTGATAGAGAGATATGCACAGCTGTTTGCCCGCCCCGCCCCGCCCCACCCCACCCCTCGGATTAATACATACTCTGGGTTAATTAATAAGTAAAAAGTGATTTTATTAAATACAGAAAGTAGGATTTAAGTGGTTCCAAGAAGTTACAGGCAGAACAAAGTGAATTACAAAGTAAAATAAAATTAAAAATGCAAGCCTATGCCTAATACAGTGAGAAAACCGAATTCAGATAAAACCTCACCCTCAGAGGTATTCCAGTAAGCTTCCTTTTACAGACTAGTCTCCTTCTAGTCTGGGTCCAACAATCACTCACACCCCCTGTAGTTACTGTCCTTGGTTCCAGTTTCTTTCAGCTGAAGACAAAATGGAGGGGTATCCTAGGAGTTTAAATGGATTTTCTCTTGTGGGTGGACACTCCTCCGTCCCCCTGTGTAGAATTCCAGCTACAAGACGGAGTTTGGCAGTCACATGGGCAAGTCACATGTCCATGCATGACACAGAACTTACAGGTAGCAGCCATGGTTCACATGCTACTTTGAACGTCCTCATGTAGACTTCTTATGTGGATTGAAGCCTTCCAAGATCTATTGTTCATTAAATGCTTCTTGACTGAGCACTTAACTTGCAAATTCCTTTCTAAAGAAGCTGACCAAATGCCTTACTGAGGCTATTTAAAATCGAACAAGTACAGCCAATATTTATAACTTCAAATATAACAATGGTACATGTATACAAATAGGATGAATATATTCAGTAGCTCATAATCTTTACATAGATACATTACATGGCATGTGTAGCGTAAAACATATTCCAGTTCTGTCATATATACATTCATAAGCATATTTCCATAAAGTCTTATGAGTTTGCAACGTCACAGAGCGGATGTAACAATTTTAGTATTGTAGCTATAACTCTTAATTAAGGGTGGGATTTACAGAACCACATATGTGAATAACCTCATAGCACTGGTTTCACTGAGTTGTTTTGGGAAGAAACTCCTCCACTTTCTTCTGTAAAGGGCCATTTCAGTGCTCGGCTTCATTCCGAAGTGGCTGGTGCTTGTTCCTGTGTGAGACATGATAATGGATTCAGTGGCCTACCAGTCAGACCTAATCTGACAGTTCCTATGTTCTTATCGTGGAAATAGCCATTTTAGATGCAGCTCTTAGATTGAGGTAAGTTATCATAGCTGCACTGAAGTCAGTATAACTGAGCCAATTTAACCCAGCTCACAAACTGGTTCTTTGTATTTTGTACTAAAAAAATAATATTTATAATTCATTCATTTTCAAGTATTGCTATCTCACAAGTTTGATAAATGAAAACACCACAAAGAGAAGTTGTCAGACTGCTGAGGCAAAATCCACACCAGGAAACCGACATTATGAACTTTCTCCCTGCCATACTTTGTATAAACATTTTGTAAAGGGAATAAATATCTCATTCATGCAAGATAGAAATAGTCTTTACCATATATATGTTTAATCTACAGATGGTATTTTTCAGAGGAAGGGATTGAGAGGAAATCAAAGGGGTTGATTGAGAGGGAGGTTAAGAAGAAGTGGAAGAAGAGGACTAGGAGGAGGAAATAGGAGGCAAGACGTAGCCCGGAACTGAGGATCTACGTCTTTGTTTCCCTGCTCTCTCTCTCGCTCTCTCTCCAGGGCCTCCAATACCACAGTAACTGAGCTTTCACCCATTTGTTCCATCGATCCCCGCGCATTATGTTGATTCTGTTCCCTGCTGTGTTTTTCAGGTTTACCCCCGACACAGAAAGATGACTTTTGATGAAAAATTTAGTGATGAATTGTTTTATCAGCCCTACTATTATCAGAGCTGGTGTGGTGGAGGTTACGGCTGCTGTAGGCCATGGTGCTAACATAGGCCATACAAGTGTTGTTGGGGCTATCCCAAAGGTTGTTGGTACCGTTATCCTTGCCATTGGGGGTGGGGCTAGGGCTATGGAAAGGGTTGGCCATGTTTCGTCCAGGAAGAATAGACCCGGAACATGGAAAGACCAGGAAACGGAGAACAAGATACAGAGTCACGGCTCAGTTTATGGGCAATGGCTTTCAGAAATGCAGAACACCATTGACTCCCTTGGGAGCTGGGAGTGCTCAGCATCTCAGCAAATCTGCCCCATATCTCTATTTCCCAGATTACATTAACTGATTGTTTCCTCTACTGCTTTCCATACTCACTTGAAGGCTTCTTACAAAGCAGTGGAAAAACCATACGTTGTTCCCTGGGGAACAAGCAGGGAGAACTAGAAGTCCTGGCACAGTCAAGGAATTATGATGTAATTGGAATAACAGAGACTTGGTGGGATAACTCACATGAGTGGAGTACTGTCATGGATGACTATAAACTGTTCAGGAAGGACAGGCAGGGCAGAAAAGGTGGGGGAGTTGCGTTGTATGTAAGAGATCAGTATGACTGCTCAGAGCTCCAGTATGAAACTGCAGAAAAACCTGAGAGTCTCTGGATTAAATTTAGAAGTATGAACAACAAGGGTGATGTCGTGGTGGGAGTCTGCTACAGACCACCGGACCAGGGGGATGAGGTGGACGAGGCTTTCTTCCAGCAACTAACAGAAGTTGCTAGATCACAGGCCCTGGTTCTCGTGGGTGACTTTAATCACCCCGATATCTGCTGGGAGAGCAATACAGCAGTGCACAGGCAATCCAGGAAGTTTCTGGAAAGTGTAGGGGACAATTTCCTGGTGCAAGTGCTGGAGGAACCAACTAGGGGAAAAGCTCTTCTTGACCTGTTGCTCACAAATAGGGAAGAAATAGTAGAGGAAGCAATAGTGGATGGGAACCTGGGAGGCAGTGACCATGAGATGGTCGAGTTCAGGATCCTGACACAAGGAAGAAAGGAGAGCAGTAGAACAGAGACCCTGGACTTCAGAAAAGCAGACTTCGACTCCCTCAGGGAACTGATGGGCAAGGTCCCCTGGGAGAATAACATGACGGGGAAAGGAGTCGAGGGAAGCTGGCTGTATTTTAAAGAAACCTTATTGAGGTTGCAGGAACAAACCATCCCGATGTGTAGGAAGAAAAGTAAATATGGCAGGCGACCAGCTTGGCTTAACAGTGAAATCCTTGCTCGTCTTAAACACAAAAAACCAGCTTACAAGAAAGGGAAGATTGGACAAATAACCAGGGAGGAGTATAAAAGTATTGCTCAGGCATGCAGGAGTGAAATTAGGAAGGCCAAATCACGCTTGGAGTTGCAGCTAGCCGGAGATGTTAAGAGTAACAAGAAGGGTTTCTTCAGATATGTTAGCAACAAGAAGAAAGTCAAGGAAAGTGTGGGCCCCTTGCTGAATGAGGGAGGGAACCTAGTGACAGAGGATGTGGAGAAAGCTAGGGTACTCAATGCTTTTTTTGCCTCTGTCTTCACAGACAAGGTCAGCTCCCAGACATCTGCACTCTGCAGCACGGTATGGGGAGGAGGTGACCAGCTCTCTGTGGGGAAAGAAGTAGTTCGGGACTATTTAGATAAGCTGGACGAGCACAAGTCCATGGGGCCGGATGCGCTGCATCTGAGGGTGCTAAAGGAGTTGGCCAATGAGATTGCAGAGCCATTGGCCATTATCTTTGAAAAATCATGGCGATCGGGGAAGGTCCCGGATGACTGGAAAAAGGCTAATGTAGTGTCCATCTTTAAAAGAGGGAAGAAGGAAGATCCAGGGAACTACAGGCCAGTCAGTTTCACCTCAGTCCCTGGAAAAATCATGGAACAGGTCCTCAAGGAATCAATTCTGAACCACTTAAAGGAGGGGAAAGTGATCAGGAACAGTCAGCATGGATTCACCAAGGGCAAGTCATGCCTGACTAACCTAATTGCCTTCTATGATGAGATAACCGGCTCTGTGGATGAGGGGAAAGCAGTGGATGTGCTATTTCTGGACTTTAGCAAAGCTTTTGATACGGTCTCCCACAGTATTCTTGCCAGCAAGTTAAAGAAGTATGGGCTGGATGAATGGACGGTAAGGTGGATAGAAAACTGGCTAGATGGTCGGGCTCAACGGGTAGTGATCAATGGTTCCATGTCTAGTTGGCAGCCGGTATCAAGTGGGGTGCCCCAAGGGTCGGTGCTGGGGCCGGTTTTATTCAATATCTTCATTAATGATCTGGAGGATGGTGTGGACTGCACCCTTAGCAAGTTTGCAGATGACACTAAACTGGGAGGAGTGGTTGATACGCTGGAGGGTAGGGATAAGATACAGAGGGATCTAGACAAATTAGAGGATTGGGCCAAAAGAAATATGATGAGGTTCAACAAGGACAAGTGCAGAGTCCTGCACTTAGGACGGAAGAATCCCATGCACTGCTACAGACTAGGGACCGAATGGCTGGGCAGCAGTTCTGCAGAAAAGGACCTAGGGGTTACGGTGTACGAAAAGCTGAATATGAGTCAACAGTGTGCCCTTGTTGCCAAGAAGGCTAATGGCATTTTGGGTTGTATAAGTAGGGGCATTTCCAGCAGATCAAGGGATGTGATCATTCCCCTCTATTCAGCACTGGTGAGGCCTCATCTGGAGTACTGTGTCCAGTTTTGGGCCCCACACTACAAGAAGGATGTGGATAAATTGGAGAGAGTCCAGCGGAGGGCAACAAAAATGATTAGGGGGCTGGAACACATGACTTATGAGGAGAGGCTGAGGGAACTGGGATTGTTTAGCCTGCAGAAGAGAAGAATGAGGGGGGATTTGATAGCTGCTTTCAACTACCTGAAAGGGGGTTCCAGGGAGGATGGATCTAGACTGTTCTCAGTGGTACCAGATGACAGAACAAGGAGTAATGGTCTCAAGTTGCAGAGGGGGAGGTTTAGGTTGGATATTAGGAAAAACTTTTTCACTAGTAGGCTGGTGAAGAACTGGAATGGGTTACCTAGGGAGGTGGTGGAATCTCCTTCCTTAGAGGTTTTTAAGGTCTGGCTGGGATGATTTAGTTGGGGATTGGTCCTGCTTTGAGCAGGGGGTTGGACTAGATGGCCTCCTGAGGTCCCTTCCAACCCTGAGATTCTATGATTCTATGTGTTCTAGTCCTTTCATGTATATATGCCATTTGTTTCTGGTTTCAACAGTGTTATAAAAGTTGTATACTGAATAAGAAGATTACTTCTTGGCTTATTTCATTCTGTCTGGGATGAAACAAGTACCTTAAAAAAGTTGCAGACAGGATTTGATTGTCAAATTCTACAGCTGTAATGGAAAACGAGGAACTTCTCCTGTGAAATGCATCAGCTTGGAGCCAATCATTCATTGCAGACCTTCTTGAAACTCTTGAAATATATCCTTTCTGCTTTGAATTCTTCCTGTGTACTCCTCTTCTTACTCCCATTAAAGTCATTCTGCACCATAATACCAGCATCCTGCTTTTCCTTTCTGCTCCATCCGTTAGTTACCAACCTCTGTGGCCCAAGTTCACAGAGCTTCTTAAGCATCTAATTCTTATTGAAATCACCATGAGCTTGGCACCTAAGGCCAGGTCTGCACTACAAAGTTAAGCTGATTTAAGTTACATTCACATACAGCTACTGCTGTAAGTATACTGCTATTGCATTTCCACACTCGACTCCTTGTGTCGGCAGAGCACATTCACAGTTGCAGCTTTTGCATTGACACAGAGAACAGTGCACAGTGGGTGGCTATCCCACTGTGCAACCCACCACAGGGTATTTTGGGAGGGGTTTGCAATGCGTCATCAAACTAGGCTCGGTGTCACATGATGCAGGTTTCTCAATCACGTCATTCCATGGGCATCCTACTAGGTTTTCAGCCATTTTTCAACTGCCCTGGTAACCTACGAGGCAGCCATCTGTGTCAGAAAGCATGGGTCCTGCACTGCTCTGCAGTATTGTCCTGTGCATAATGAACACGATGGTATAAGTATCAGAGGGGTATAAGAGGAGCTCAACGGGAGGGTATTCACCACTTCCATGACCTCATCCCTCACCTTATAGAAGCAGCATGTCTCTGAAGCTGCATCAAAACCAACTATTTGTCTCCCGTGCCGTCTGCTATGCCTGCTGTGCCTGCCGCAGCTGTTTTATTTTTAATCTGCTGCGTTTCACTGTCATAGCCCTTCTCTTCCATCCCCCGAGTAACTTTCTGCAGCTGGATCGGAGCTTTGCCTGCACAGCCTCCTCTCCCTACAGACCCAGGAGATCCACCACCTCCCCTGTAGTCCAGGCGGGAACGTGTTTGCTACGTGGAGCCAGCATGCTCAGCTGGGCTATGTGAGCTCTCCACACCAAGCAAACGAAAAGAACAAGTTCAAAACTTCCCACAACTTTAAGAGGGGAGGGGGACACACCTGTGTACCTGGCTACAGGACAGCAGAGTTCAAAATGGTGACCAGAGTGGTCATGGTGGGCATTGTGGGATACCTCCTGGAGGCCACTTGAGTGATGTAAGCAACACAGTTTTTACACCAACACTACTTTGATCTAACGACATCATCCTTAAATCTACACCTCTTGTCAAAGTGGTTTTATTATACTGGCGTAGAAGGCAAGCTGAAGCAGCAGGAGAAGCCTTGCAATGTGTACAGCTCTATTCTTAGGTTGAAGTAGTGTAGACATGGCCTAAATATCTTTGTGACTCTGGGCCTGTGTGTAAACATTCGCTCCGGAGCGACAGGGCCTGTGCACTTCTTAAGTCCCACTTGAGTCCTGTAGTGAGAAGAGAATGAGGCCTCACAAAATTCAGAAAATCGTAAGACAGGCATTACCCTGGTGTTTCCCCTGTTTGTATGACCTAAACCAAATAGGGTGTTGGCTCTTCTTCTTCTAGATCTTTTCAGTAACCATTCAGTGCCTACCAACATGTGATTGATTTGTTCCTCATGGGCAAGGCCACTATTCGACTGATACTCTTATTCGCTCCCATACTCCTGAGGTTAGAGAGCTGTCTGGTGTCTTCACAGGAGTTATTCCTAACTCCAAAAGTGGTTTAATTCATAATGTTTCAGATTTAAATATCAGCCATTTCAAGCAGGCCTGAGTTGTGGCCTGTGTAAAGTGGTGGGCCACCCTAAACTCCCCCTTGTGGCCAGACGTACCCTCTGGGGAAGCCCCTCCCTCATCTTCCCCCAGTTGGGTGTCAACCAATTGACTTGCACAACTCAGGGCAATGCAAAGACTAAACAAACTATTCCAAAGAAGTGTCTCTCCTTTGCTGAAGCCCCAGGGAATGAGAGGATGTACTAATGTCCAGGGGTTGTTGGCCACGTACTGATACTTAATGGGGGGTTGGTTGGTGCTCTCTGAACACCAGGTGGACGCAGAAGGGCTGAAGAGGAGCCGAGTCGGGATCCTGAGACTGACCGGTTCCCAGGCTCAGTGGGGAGAGGTTGGCACTCCAACTCTGCCCTATTCACAGGCAGGACTATGGGGGACTGGTAACAGCAGATAGTGGCTGGGGCAGCTTCCCAAGTATTGCCAAGGCAACCTCCAGCATCAGCCTCTTGAGTACGATTCCCCCCAACCCTGTTGCCCACGTTTAAGGCCAGCCCTCCCAACGTCATCCTTAGGGAATATGGCACCTTGGGTGAACTTGTATTTTGGTGTCCTTACTCCTGCGACTCCCCCAGACCCACACCTCTGACATTGCCCCTGGCTCCCGCTGCTTCCCCTGGCCTCCCACCGATCACCCCTGGCCCCCACTGCCTCTCCCATCACCCAACTCATCATTCCTGGCCCCCACTGCCACCCCCAGTCTCCATCCCCCACATCAGCTCTGGCTCCTGCTGCCTCCCCTGTCCCTCCCATTACCCCCAGCCTCCACTTCCTCCCCCACAACCCAACACCACCAGGCCCCAATACCTCCCCCGACCATTGCCCCGTCTCCCTGAGCTCCCTACTGCCCACCCCTGGCAGGCTAGTGCAGACACGTACTCAAGCAGGGAAATAATTTTCCTTTCTGCTTTAATCCTCATATCACTATAGCAGTGTGTGCAGTGAAGAGCAGTTATTCTCACTGGGGCACTGCAGCTGCTGGCAAAGAGGGACAGACTCAGCCGGCTTCCCCGGGCCCGCTCTGGCAGAGACTGTGCTGCCAGCCTGGTATCGCTTTCCTGCTCTGGGGGCCACCTCGTGGGGTACAGCAGGAGTGCTTCTGGCTGGTGCCTTTCCCAGGCCCGTCCCTTCAGCCGCGCTCAGCACAACTCCCACCCTGGTAGAAATCTGGGGGGCATGTGACCGACGTGCCACCTCTTAGACAACTGCCCAAGCCCTGCTGCGGGGTCAGGAGCCAAGTGATCCAGAGCCTCCCCTCCCCATCCCCCAGCAGCCGAGCCCAGGGAGCCACCACGGCCTCACAGCCAGATTCTCACAGGCCGAAGCGGCTCCGTCGCCCTTCCCGCCTGGCCGCCAGGGAGAGTGGCTGAATGTGCCGAGAGGGGGGAAGGCACAGGGAGAGAAGGACAGAGCCCCTCTCCCTCTCTGCCTCCGCCAAGCCAGTCTGGGAGGGGCACTTGACCAGGGCCACCCAGAGGATTCAGGGGGCTTGGGGCAAAGCAATTTTGGGGGCCTCTTCCATAAAATAAAGTTGCAATACTATAGAATACTGTATTCCCTTGGGGGCCCCTGTGGGGCCTGGGGCAAATTGCCCCACTTGCCCACCCCCGGGTGGCAACAATATGTGCACTGAAAGAGGGAGGTGTAGCAAGGAGTGTACTACCCCTCTATGGGGTCAGCCTAGAGATCCCAAATAGAGCAGCCTGAGTGCAATGAAGACGACTCCCTGCTCCACGGTAGGGACTAGACAAACAGCAAAAGGAAACTGAGCAAGGATGAGAAGACTAGAAGCAGAACAGCCTGCATGAGGTGATGAGCTCCCTCCAGCTCTCGAAGGTTTGCCTAAGCAGGCACAGGAAGTTTGTTTTGCAGGATACAAACCTGGATCTGCAGGTAATGGCCTTAGGTTTGTTCCATGTGCTTGTGCCCTGGGGCTTCATTCAGGGAAACACACTTCTTTAGACTAATTAGTTTCCAGATGATACGGTAAGTGTGCTTGTATCGAAAGCTAACATGATTAGATTTAAGCGCGCACGCACAGAAACACACACAGAGCAATAGCTTTAGAACATCCCAAATAATTATCTAAAATCTGAGATGGTATCTAGAAATAAGCAGCAGGTCAGCAATGGCTGGACACTTCCCCACTGGGCAGTGTGGTGTCAGGATTAAGTCTCTTCAGAGAACTGCTCCAAAGCACACTCTGTTATCTAGTCTTTTTATAACTAATTTTTACAAAACCTATAGTTCATAGTGACCCCTACTGGGTCCTCATTTCTCCTAACTTCAACCAGTTGCCTATCAACAAAGCTTTCCTAACAATCTTAGCCATAATAAGCTTCTCTCTCAGTCCCCCAAACTCAAGGTCTCCATTCACTTATTTTCTTTCAGTCTCAATTTGTTGATTCTTTCACCCCTCCTCCCATTCTGGTTAGCAGACACTACAAACATGCAGCCAGTGTTCGACCTCGCCTCCAAAAGCCCTTCTCCAAACTAACCTTTAACTACATGATGTGAGTAATTCATGGTGGCTGAATGCATACAGTATGACTGTAATTAGCTTGATAAAATTCTGGGGTAACGCACCACTCAGTTCTGGAGTAACATTAGGCACCAAATTAGCTGTGTGAATCTGGGCCAGAGTGGCTGGTCAATGAGGAATGGAGCAGCAAGGAAACCCAGAAGGATGATATTATGATTCAGAAGCATTTTAATGTGAATTGGAAGACAAGTACACAGAAAGTGACAGAAAGTATTCAGAATTAAAATAATATCTCCAAGGTATAAAGAAGGTCTATACTGAATCAGTAGTTCCAAGGTGATGCATTTCACACCAGATGTTCTTCGTTCTTCATCACGGCTGTAGATTTTCGCAATCAAGTTCTCTTTGTAACCATCTTAAGGTATTACTTTCATCACAGTCAAAATGAAAAGAGACAAAGCACAACTAAAGCCAAGAATGAAACTACTTCTCCAGTAAACAACTTATAAAGCAAAGTTGAAAGCAGAAACAAATGGCACATATCCATGAAAGGACTAGAACACGTAGGGCTTGATTCTCATTGACACTAAGATCGCTTTGCACCGCTTTGTAAGGAGCCTGCTTCATTTAATGTGTCAGCATAATCTAAAGGGGCCTTCATGGAATTGAGATTCACTCCCAAACAGATTATTCTAGAAGAAGCAGAGTGTATGAAAGGCAGTAGAGGAAACAGTCATCGAATGTAACCTAGGCAATATAGATATGGGGCAGATTGACTGAGATGCTGAGCACTCACAGCTCCCATGGGAGTTGAGGGCACTCTGCATTTCTCAGACCTATTGCCCATAAACTCATCTGTGAATCTTGCTTAATGTTTCCTGGCCTTTCCACGTTCTGGGTCTATTCCTCCTCAGCGAAACATGGCCAACCCTTTCCGTAGCCGTACCCCCCACCCCAATGGCAAGGATAAGGGTACCAAGAATGTCTGGGATAGCCCCAACAACCCCAGTATGGCCTTTGGTGGTGCCATGGCCTACAGTAGCCGTAACCTCTACCCCACCAGCCCTTGTAATGGTAGGGCCTATAATACAATTCATCACTAAAGCTTTCGTCGAAACTCATCTTTCTGTGTCGGCGGTAAACCTGAAACACACAGAAGGGAAAGAGTCAACATAATGCACTAGGTTATAGAGTAAAATGTTCAGTGCTCAGGGAAATGATAACCCAGACCCTCTGTTCCTGGATACATGTTGCCTCTTATTTCCTCCTCCTAGCTTCCTTCTTCTGCTCACTCTTAACCTCCCTCTTAACCAGCCCCTTTGATTCCCTCTCAGTCCTCCCTCTGAAAAATACTGACAGCAAAATAAATATTTGCTATAGACTATTTCTATCATGGACCCATGGGATTTTTACTCCCTTTTACAAATGGTTTGTACAAAGGATGGCAGGGAGCAGTTTACTAATGTTAATTTCCTTGAGAGGATTTAACCTCAGCATGAAAACCCCTTTTCTTCTGAATAACAGACTGGCAGTTTGGTTTCTAAAGCTACTGAGCCAGCAATACTTGCTAATAAATGAATGGAAAACCGTGCTCTTAAATGTCCCTAGCCTCTGTTTGCCACATGCTGGAAATGGGTGATGGGATGGATCACTTCATGATTACATGTTCTGTTCATTCCCGCTTAAGCACCTGGCATTGGATACTGTTGGAAAACAAGACACTGGGCTAGGTGGACCATTAAGCTGACTCAGTATGGCTGTCCTAAAATCCTTTTTGAAACCAAAACATTAAGAGCCAGATCCTGAGTGGGTAGATAAGGACACTGTTCAACAGAGTTCAAGAGTCTAGGCTAACTTACCTAGCTTTGGATCTGAATCTAACATTGCTACTAGAGCACGTAGGAAAATAACAATTTCCATACTAGATCAGATCAGAGCTCCTTCTCAGTGATTGTTCTTTCTGAAATCTTGCCACAGAATAAAGAAGAACTCAGTGACCTATTATGAAGTTTCATCCTAACTCCCCTAACTTAAAAACGGAATATGAAATTATTGAAAGCTACTGATGGGATTTGAACACCTAATTCCTAATGAAAGTAAACATGCATTCCTGTCTCTAATGCCTAGGCACCTCTGAAAATTGAAGCATTCACTTCTAAACCATGAATGCATCTGTGAAACCCCTTTCCTGTGCCAATAATCACAAAGTCATGTGCAAGATTCAGTCCTAAATGAAACCATCACTAACATGACATCGCAATAGCTCTAGAGAGAATGAGAGAAATGGGACTTACCCCGGTAGCTGAAGAGGATAAGTGAAGAGAAGTTGTTAAGGAACTCGGAGTTGCGAGTGCTTTTATACAGTTTCTTAGCCTGCCTGGGGCATACGAGACACCCCTTTGCTAAAGGTCCTAATTATTTACAAAACATATTATGCTGTGCAAGTCACTCCTTCAGTTGATATAATTTGTTTTCAGGATTATTATCATGTGTTTTCAACCTCACATGGTCTGACATGCACAAGACAGCCTATAGGTTTCCTTCATCTGAAAAGCTTTATGGGACACATTCATTCCTGGCATAATTCCAGTGACTCAGATTGTCAGAAAAGATTGTCAGAGCTGTAACAGTTGCAAAATCTGCCATTAGATGGAGGACTTCCCTTTTGGTCCTAGTAAGGCATGTTGGCAGGTGTTGGTGGCATTGCACAATTCTTCCTGCAATTTGTAGGAGGGAGGGAGCCTTTTGCAGAGGCTGAACACCTAAGTTTTTTGATCTAATGCCCATTGAAGTTAATGGGAGTCATTAGTCTGGGTAGGTTTTTTCTCAGGCCCTATGACTTGAAATTTGGCCCTGGAAGAAGGACGTATAAGGCCTCTGAAACATTTAAGTGCCACTTCAGCTTTTAAAAGAGGTGTTAACAGAGAGCTAAGAAATGACTAGGCCTTTGTGCCGGCGCTCTGCTCAGAGGTGAATTTCCCCCTATGGTAATTAGAAATTCAGTTCCTAATCCACCTCATTTATGTCACCAGTGTTGTGAGATCGGGGTGACCATCGTGGCAGAAGTTCACTGTGCTGCCTCCGACGGGGTTTCTCTTTGTTGAGGTGAGGGATGGTGGTGGGTGAAAACAAGCTGGACCGACATATACAAAGAGTTTGAGATAAACCCTGGAAAATATTATGGCATCACCAACGTGTCTCCATCCAAAACCAGTCAAGACTATTGTGGTTTTTGAAGAAAATAGAACTGATAACGCCCCAGATGAAATACAGGAAAGAGAGAGATCTGGCTTTCTTGGCCAAGGCTATGGGATAAATTCAGATAAATTGATAATCTGACCAGATTTAGGGCAAGCTGCAAGACCATTAGCTTGCAGGAATCTTGTCTACCATGATGAGAAAGATGTTGAAAGTTTAACATCACTTCATAGCATGTTTCCCCTCACCAGGCAAGGGGGAAGAACCTGATGTGGATTGAGAAGCACTGAACATCTTTCAATTCTATAGAGCTGTGCTGACTTATGGTGCTTGATCTCCTGCCCTTAAATTTGAAAAAGTAATTTGTAAAATAAAAAGAAACGCAAAGCTTCTTTTTAATGGAAATCAAATAGTCCCAAATTCTGAGCTACATATCGTGATCTCATTAAGGGAATTATATGGTCGGCTTGACATCCTTATTTTTTTAAAGTGAGTCTATTACTCAATAGAAGGGCGTCTTCCAGTATCAAACCAGTAATACCATAACAATCCACTGCTTTGGATATGAAAAACCTTAATGAGTGTTTGTGATGCACTTTGATACCTGGAGCCCTGAGGAAGCAGAGCATTCTCCATGTGTTATCATCCCTGTTTTGTATGCAGTGAACCAGAGAGCACATTATCGTGAAGGTCAGACAGAGGGGAAATTGCAGAGTCCCATATAAAACAACACATGCTCCATATTTACCATTGATCCTGAATCTTCCTGGACCCTTCACATTTTTGGCTTCCAAATAGGTCGCTAAGAAGAGATGTTATTGTAGCTGTGTTGGTCCCAGCATATGAGAGAGACAAGGTGGGTGAGGCAATATATCGTTTGTGGGGGACCAGCTTCTGCTGGGGAGAGAGACAAGCTTCCGAGCTTACACAGAGCTCTTCTTCAAATCTGGGAAATGTCCTCGGAGTGTCACTGCTAAATGGAAGGTGGAATAGATTGTTTAGAATAAATAGTTAACATCCATCTCAAGGAACCTTTCAAAGTGAACTGTCCAGATAACAGCTCTCCAGTCATAGGGAGGAGAGCAGTGGGGGAAAAAGCTGGGAGGGAGTGCCATTCCTGGGTTATACATTGTTGTAATAAGTCATAAATCCAGTGTCTCTATTCAGGCCATGATTCTGAGTGTCCAGCACGGTTATCACTTTAGGCTCAGACACTCATCTTTTCAAGGTGTTGTGCAGATTTCCTTTAAAGATGACAACTGAAAGGTTACATACGGAGTTTTCGCTTTGTGAAAACTGTTCACACACAAACAATATGATTTTTTTGTCTTTTACCATTTTTTTGTTAGAGTTCATTGTATGACGGTGTATTAGAAGAATCTGTAACTCAATAAATGATATTAGTTCACCCACCTTGTCTAAGTACAGAGTAATTCATAGGGAGACTCAATCATGATTATTTTGTTGTGTTTTGTTGAGTGAGCGTCTGGAGGAATCATCTTGCAACTTAAGGAGAAACAATCACCTATTAGATAACGTTCTGATCCACTTTGCCTTCTTTGCACATGAAGATAATAATTGTCCGAGAGAACAGCTAGTGTGCGATTTTTAAGCTTCTCCGTGGGTAGTGTACAATTGCAATTCTCTCCCCACTACTGACCCAATGTCAAAAAAGAAAGGAAATTCAGAGATAAGGAGAAAGACCAAACCATAACTTGTTACACTTTCCTGATATTAGTCCTAATCAATAGTCTACTGAAAACCACCATGAGAAAGTGTTTCTATCAGACATGCCAAACCCGCCAAACCCCTTCCCCCCCTGCATAAATTGGGTTTGTTTTGGCTTAATTGGCTTGTGAGTTTCTTGTCGGCTAGTTTTTGTCTTGCAGCATGTTGCTTGTTGTAGCTTGTAGCTTCTTTTTTTTTATCAGCTCCTGGGAAGCAGGGGATGGGTGGGGGTCAAGCAGGGAGAAGAGGCAAGCAGGGGCAATGTCAGAAATGAGTCGGGGTGCACAGCAGGCCCACCAGAGTCCCAGACTGCACGCCAGTGGGGATCTAGTAACATAGAGTGTTAGGGTTCTTAGGGATTGGCTTGTTTTGGCCTATTTTTGAAATGGGATTAGCTTGATTTTTGGCTTCTTTGAAAGTTGGGGTGCTTATTTACCACATGAATATTGGCAACTGTGGTTTCTATTGTAGCCTTTTATTTAATTTAAAGTGATTTTTATAATGTGCTATTACACCACCGTGGGTTCGGCTCTGGTGGCTACAGTTTCAAGCATAACAGAGTGACAGTCACCTCTGCTACTTGCTTCACAAGTTAGAGTCTCTAGGAAAACACAAAGACCAAGGCCTGGTCTACACTGTAGTGGGGATTGATCTAAGATACGCGACTTCAGCTATGAGAAGAGCGTAGCTGAAGTCGACGTATCTTAGATCAACTTACCTCCCGTCCTCATGGCACAGGATCGACAGCCGAGGCTCCCTCTTCGTCTCCGCTTCCGCCTCTCACCCTGGAGGAGTTCCGGGGTTGACGGGAAGTACGTTTGGGGATCGATTTATCACGTCTAGATGAGATGCGATAGATTGATTCCCGATAGATCGATCGCTACCGGCCGATCCAGCGGGTAGTGTGGACATACCCCAAGGCTAGTGACTGCACAGACATTTACCAGTACAAAGTCTAGTCTATTTTATAAGGTTTATTAAAGTTACAGTTAAAGTGATGATTACCCAAGCATATAGAAATTCTATACAGACCTATGCGCAAGTTACAAATATAATTATACTCACATCCTTAAGAATAGTATTAGGGTCTGATGGGTCTTTCAGGACTTGATCATCAGTTGAGGGATGATTCCTGCTGGAGTCTCCCATAGGGAGCTCAATTTTCCCGTTCTGGGCATCCCCTTTTTATAATGTGATTCTGTCTATACCTACATTCTGCGTGACCATAAAAGTGTCAACCCTCCTTTCTCTTATTGGTCTATGTCCCCTAAGGGACCCCACTTTTCTATAGGCTGTGTAAGTTCTCTTTATACTCATTAGTATTGACACACAACCTGTACCCCTTGGTATAAGACACATGTCTGAGACACATGTGCCTTTACAGTAGTTTTAGGATCTAATATTAATCTTCTGGATAATTTTGCACAATATTACCAGCTGGTACCCCTCTTCCCGTAATCTTAGGGCATTGGGTTATTTGTCGGAATTGGCTTATGTCATCATTTCTTGTCTCCAATGCTTAAAATAACTAAGCTAAAGTCTTACAGACCTCAACCTACGGGTTCTTGCATTTCAGCTTCTCTTCCTCATGTCTAATACCTGATTCCTCTAAATACTGATCAATCTTATACCTTTATAATCCTACAGATTAACTCTAATTAACATACAATGAATATATGTAATATAACATTGATTAATCATAACATCACATAACAGATAGATAATAAAGTAAAATCATTGGCTACACTATGGAAATAGAGAGTAACACACTGCACTGGCACAATTCATCATAATCCCTCTCATATAAGAAACCTTAAGACCATACTCAGGAAATGTCTATAGAACAGGTGAAGGGTCCACAATGCTGTAGGACAGGGGTTCTCAAACTGGGGGTCAGGATGCCTCAGGGGGTCGCAGAGTTATTACATGTGGGGGAGTGAGATGTCGGCCTCCACCCCAAACCCCGCTTAGTCACCAGCATTTATAAGGGTGTTAAATATAGAAACAAGTGCTTTTAATTTATTAGGGGGACCACACTCAGAGGCTTGCTATGTTAAAGAGGTCACCAGTGCAGTAGTTTGAGAACCACTGCAGAGGTGGAGAAATGTTTGGAGGAAAACAAGGCTGGAGTTAAGATTTTGCTTAACAACAGCAGCAGGATTTTTCGCAGGAATAAACATAAGTTTCTTATCACTCAGTGTTTAATATTTGAATTAGAAATTGAAGTTCATGATCCTAAACCACCAATTCAGTTGTTTATGCTTAGATCAGAAGAGAATTCATCAAGAAGCTCGTCAAACAAAACAAGAAGACTGAGTCTCTGTAATCATTACTTGTGTAAGCAGTAATGATTACACTTAAGTTGTG
This sequence comes from Mauremys mutica, assembly GCF_020497125.1. Taxonomy (NCBI): domain Eukaryota; kingdom Metazoa; phylum Chordata; order Testudines; family Geoemydidae; genus Mauremys; species Mauremys mutica. The sequence goes on along the minus strand of NC_059088.1, from coordinate 19,379,471 downwards.
CCAGGGCTGAGCCTTGGCACCTCTGGGCTGGGCAGTTCATAGCCCAGCACCTCCAGACTTGATGAGTCAGGTGCAAAAGTAAACATTTGCTTGAGACTTGGCATCTAATACTTGAGCCCCAGCACCCTCTTTCATTACAATATAAGCACTTCATGTAAGTTGTATATTAGGAAGCCAAAGAAACTTCATGATAATAACAAAACTCTTAACTAATCTTGTCTAGTAATACAGTCTAAGAACGTCCAAGCCAGAGAGTAGCATGTGGCGTGACAAATCAGATTATGTGGTTTTAGTTCTATCTCTGCAATTGACTCCCTGTGTGACCTTCAGCACAACAAACCTCTGTTTATTTGCATAGAAAATAAGGATAATAACACTCTTGTTGGATGTTAAGTGGTGTCCTTAGAACTCAGGATACCAAAGCACTTCACAAACAGCCTTTAAAGTTCTATATATGCAAATGTTGCATGATTACTGATGCCCCTGCTTTGAGTAATAGGGTCATTTAAAATATGTATTCTGATTTCTCTCATTTCTAGGCCTTAATGAGGTCATGATTTCCAGTAGCTTTTTTATTTTTATTCAGTAGCAGCTACGAGGTTCGCTTTCGCATAAAAATCCAATGTGTAGATTATGGGGCACATCATAAACTGCTGTAAATTGTTCCGGCTCCGTTGACTGCAAGGACATGTGAAAATCAAAGGAACGCTCTTCAATTTCCATGGTTGGAGGAAGCTCTGTTTGGAGTGGATGTAACAATGTAAGTACTGATGCTGGAACACTTTCTGCAAGAGAAGGATGAGGAAACTTGACCACCAGCTGGTGAGATTCTGCCTTAACCTGAACTCATTCCACAGATGTCTTGTGTTTGGTCAATGATGCCTTTTCTTCATCTCCTGCTCTCAACAGAGCAGGGTTCAAAATGGTGAGCAGAGCGGCCATGGTGGGCTTTGGGGGATACCTGCTGGAGGCCACGTAGAGTGATATAAGCAATACAGTGGAAGTGGCCTATTCTCCACAGTTGATTACTTTAGTAGTGCTAATGAGTCCAATGCAATCAAGGTGGACGTCACCAGTTTCCAACAGTTGACAAGAATCAGCAGAAGGAAAATTACTTTTTGTAGTGACCCATCCACTCCCAGTCTTTATTCAGGCCTAATTTGATGGTGTCCTGTTTGAAAATTAAATTCAGTTCTGCAGTTTCTTGTTGGAGTCTGTTTTTGAAGTTTTTTCATTGAAAAATTGCCACTTTTAAGTCTATTATTGAGTGTCCAGGGATATTGAATTGCTCACCTACCGGTTTTTGAATGTTACAATTCTTAATGTCTGAGTTGTGTCCATTTATTCTTTTGCGTAGAGACCGTCCTTTTTGGCCAATGTACATGGCAGAGGGGCATTGCTGGCACATGATAGCATATATCAGATTAGTATATATTTCACAGTGGAATATGCCACTTCCACCTTAATTGAATTGGCCTAGTTAGCACTGACCCCCCACTTTGTAAGGCAACTCCCATCTTTTCATATATATATATATACACTGCTTACTGTATTTTTCACTCCATGCATTCGATGAAGTGGGTTTTAGCCCACAAAATCTTATGCCCAAATAAATGTGTTAGTCTCTAAGGGCTTGGCTACACTTACAAATTTGCAGCGCTGCAGCAGGGTGTGAAAACACACCCTCTCCAGCGCTGCAAATTGCGGCGCTGCAAAGCGCCAGTGTAGTCAAAGCCCCAGCGCTGGGAGCGCGGTTCCCAGCGCTGTCCGTTATTCCCCACAGGGAGGTGGAGTACGGACAGCGCTGGGAGAGCTTTCTCCCAGCGCTGGCGCTTTGAATACACTTAGCGCTTCAAAGCGCTGCCGCGGCAGCCCTGCCGTGGCAGCGCTTTGAAGTGTAAGTGTAGCCAAAGCCTTAGGTACCATAAGGACTCCTCGTTGGTTTTGCTGAAACAGACTAACACGGCCACCACTCAGAAACCTGACACTTCTTTAGACTAACTTGTTTTGCCTTTTCATTACCCTGACCTTTGTAAGTGCCTTGCTTGACACCCAGTTGGGAGAAGAGAAGGTGGGGCTCAGCACAGTCGCACATCTAGTCAAAAGAGGCTTCTGCAGGTGGCCACCCCCTCTCCACAGGCCCCAGCCCCGTTATGGTTAAGATGTCTGAAACTCTTAAAGAACATTGAGGGGTTGGAATAACCTGTGAGAAGACACCAGGCTGCTCTTTTACCTAAGCAGTATGGGAGGGAAAAGGAGGAAAGGTGAATCTGGAAAACACCAAGCATCTGTTGTTGGGCACTAAACAGTGACTGAAAAGGTGAAGATGTTTGATTAAGAGAGAATACCCAGCACTCTATCTGGGTTTAACCAGCAGGGCAATACCTCTCTTACGATTTACAGACTCCCCCCAGATCTAATGATGTCCCCACACTACAGGACTCCAGTGGGACTGAAGTAGTGCACAGGCACTGGCTCCCTGCACAGGGGTGACTTTTACCCACAGGCCCAGATTAAAAAAATTATTTAGGCACCTGACTCCCATTGCTTTCAATGGTGGGTAGATGTTAGCCAGGGTTTTCAGAACTCAAAGCAGTGGTAACTTAACTGTTTCACTCCAGGCAGTGACAGGAATAAATCAATGGGAACACAGCACTTCCAGCTGATGAAAGCTTGATACAAGTAAGCGTGCTCTTATCTAAAACTGATATTTATTACATTTAAGCACACAGAGACATAAGCAAGAGTTTTAGAACACCCCAAATAATTCCCTAAAATCTGAGATGGTATTAAGTAATTAGCAGCAGGTCAGCAATGGCTGAACACTTCTCCACTGGGGAATATGGTGTCAGGGAAAAAGTCTCCCAGGAGAGCTTCAGAGGACAGTTCCAAAGTACACTGTATCACAGGGGTAGGCAACCTATGGCACAGATGCCGAAAGCGGCACACAACGTGATTTTCAGTGGCACTCACACTCTCACATCTGGGTCCTGGCCACCGGTGCAGGGGGGGGGGGGGTCTGCATTTTAATTTAATTTAAAATGAAGCTTCTTAAACATTTTAAAATCCTTATTTAATTTACATACAAGAATAGCTGAGTTAAATATTATAGCCTTATAGAAAGAGACCTTCTAAAAACGTTAAAATGTATTACCTTAAATTAGAGTGAATAAATGAAGACTCGGCACATCACTTCTGAAATCTACAACCCATCCTGGACAATGATCCCACACTTTCACAGGCCTTGGGTGGCAGGCCAGTCCTCGCTCACAGACAACCTGCCAACCTGAAGCATATTCTCACCAGTAACTGCACACCGCACCATAGTAACTCTAGCTCAGGAACCAATCCATGCAACAAACCTCGATGCCAACTCTGCCCACATATCTACACCAGCGACACCATCGCAGGACCTAACCAGATGAACCACACCATCACCGGTTCATTCACCTGCATGTCCACCAATGTAATATACGCCATCATATGCCAGCAATGCCCCTCTGCTATGTACATCGGCCAAACTGGACAGTCTCTAAGGAAAAGGATAAATGGACACAAATCAGATATTAGGAATGGCAGTATACAAAAACCTGTAGGAGAACACTTCAACCTCCCTGGCCACACAATAGCAGATCTTAAGGTGGCCATCCTGGAGCAAAAAAACTTCAGGACCAGACTTCAAAGAGAAACTGCTGAGCTTCATTCATCTGCAAATTTGACACCATCAGCTCAGGATTAAACAAAGACAGTGAATGGCTTGCCAATTACAGAACCAGTTTTTCCTCCCTTGGTTTTCACACCTCAACTGCTAGAAGAGGGCCTCATTCTCCCTGATTGAACTAACCTCATTATCTCTAGCTTGCTTCTTGCTTGCATATACATACCTGCCCCTGGAAATTTCCACTACTTGCATCCGACGAAGTGGGTATTCACCCACGAAAGCTCATGCTGCAAAACGTCTGTTAGTCTATAAGGTGCCACGGGATTCTTTGCTGCTTTTACAGATCCAGACTAACACAGCTACCCATCTGATACTTGACACTTCTGAAAGGTTACCGACCCCTGCTCTATCATCTAGTCTTTTTATAACCAATTTTTACAAAATCTATAGCTCATAGGGACCCCTACTGGGTAATGTCTTCTCCTAACTTCAATCAATTGCCTATCAACAAAACTTTCCTAACATTCATAGCCATAATAAGCTTCTATCTAAATGTCACCCAAACTCAAGGTCTTCATCCACTTATTTTCTTTTAGTCTCAATTGGTTGGTCAATGAGGACTGGAGCAGAAAGCAAAACCAGAAGGATGATATTCTGATACAGAATTATATCAATGCGTATAGGAAGCCAAGTACACAGAAAGTGGCAGTAAAGAATTCAGAATTAAAATAATATCGCCAAGGTTTCAAGAAGGTCCTCAATGAATCACTGGCTCCAAGGTGATGCATTTCATACCAGATATTCTTCCTTCTTCATTATAGCTGTAAAGTTTGACAATCAAGTCCTGTTTGCAACCATTTAAAGGTATTCGGTTGATCCCAGTCAGAATCAAATGAGGCAAAGTACAATTTATGCCATAGATGAAACTACTTCTCCAGTAAACAATTTATATAGCAAAGTTGAAAACAAAAACAAATGGCATTATATGCAGGAAAGGACTAGAACATGTAGAGCATCATTCTCATTGACACTAAGACAACTTTGCATTGCTCTGTAAGGAGCCTTCAAGTGAGTGTACATGTTTTTTCACTCAAACTTAAGGCCTCTGTTTAATTTACTGTGTCAGAGTGACCTAAAGGGGCCTTCATGGAATTGAGATTCATGCCTAAATAGATTATTCTAGAAGAAGCAGAGGGTATGGAATGCAGGAGAGGAAACAGTCAGTTAATGTAATCTGGGAAATGGAGATATGGGGCAGATTTTACTGAAGTGATGAGCGCTCACAACTCCCATGGGAGTCAAGGACACTTCGGTTTTCCGAAATCCATTGCCCATAAGATCAACCATGAATCTGTATCTTGTTTTCCATTTCCTGGTCTTTCCACGTTGCAAGTCTATTCCTCATCGGCAAAACATGGCCAACTCTTTCCACAGCCATATCCCCAGCCCCCATGACAAGGGGAAGGGAAGCAACAAACTTTGGGATAGCCCCACCAAAACTTGTATGGCCTTTGGTAACTCCATGGCCTACAGGAGCCATAATCTCTGGAACCACCTCAGCCCGCACACACAGGACTTTTATTCCCTTTTACCATTTGTATGAAGGATGGAAGGGGCAAGTTTGCTAATGTTAATTTCCTTGGAAGGATGTAACCTCAGCATAAAACCCACTTTACTTCTGAATGACAGAGAGGCAGTTTGCCTTCTAAAGCTTCTGAGTCAGCAATACTTGCTAATAAATGAAAGGAAAACCATGCTTTTAAGTGTCCCTAGCCTCTCTTTGCCAGATGCTAGAAATGAATGATGAGATGGATCACTTCATGATTGCCTGTTCTATTCACTCCCTCTGAAGCACCTGGCATTGGTCACTGTTGCTGGATAGACAGACCATTGGTTTGACCCAGTATGGCCGTTCTAATAGTAAGAACTAGATCCTCAGATGGTAGATAAGGGAAAAGTTCAACTGAGTTCAAGGGTCTAGGCTAACTTACCCTAGTTGTCAATCTGCATCTAACATTGCTACTAGTGCAGGTAGGAACATAGAAATTTCCATACTGGATCAGACAAGAGCTCCTTCTAATTGAAGATTCTGTCTGAAATCTTGCCAAGTACCTTCTGCTACAGAATAAATAAGAACACAGTGACCTATAATGAAAAAAAAACTGGAGAAGTTTCATCTTAACTCCCCTGTCTTGAAAGCTGAATATGAAATTGTTCAAAGCTACCTATGGGATTTGAACACCTAATTCTTAATGAAAGTAAACAGGAATTCTGTCCCAAATGCCTAGGCACCTCTGAAAATTGCAGCTTCTAGGCTTGCTGAATCAAGCACAAAGGGAAAAAAAATTGCTTGAGACATGGCATCTAATTGCTTCAGCCCCAGCACCCTCTTTCATGACAAATCAAACACTTCATGTAAGTTGCATATTAGGAAGCCACAAACACTACATCAGTGGGTCTCAAACTTTTTTACTGGTGACCCCTTTCACACTGCAAGCCTCTGAGTGCAACCCCCTAATAAATTAAACACCCTTTAAAATATATTTAACACCATTATAAATGCTGGAGGCAAGCAGGGTTTGGGGTGGAGATTGACAGCTCGCAATGCACCTTGTAATGACGTCACGACCTCCTGAAGGGACCCAATCCCCAGTTTGAGAACCCCTGCACTACATGATGTTAACGAAACTCTTTACTAATGTTGTCTTGTAATTTGGTCTAAGAATGTTCAACTCCGAGAGTAGCATGTGGCATGAGAAATTCGACTATGTGGTTTTAGCTCTAGCTCTAGCTCTGCACTTGACTCCTTGTGTGACCTTCAGCACAATGGACCTCTGTTGATTCGCATAGAAAATAAGGATAATAACACTCTTGTTGAGATAGCTGAAGACAAAATAGAGGGGTCTCCCAGGGGTTTAAATGGATTTTCTCTTGTGTGTGGACACTCCTCTGTCCCCCTGTGTAGAATTCCAGCTACAAGATGGAGTCTGGCAGTCACATGGGCAAGTCACATGTCCATGCATGACACAGAACTTACAGGTAGCAGCCATGGTTCACATGCTACTTTGAACGTCCTCATGTAGACTTCTTATGTGGATTGAAGCCTTCCAAGATCTATTGTCCATTAAATGCTTCTTGACTGGGCACTTAACTTGCAAATTCCTTTCTAAAGAAGCCGACCAAATGCCTTACTGAGGCTATTTAAAATCAAACAAGTACAGCCAATATTTATAACTTCAAATATAGCAATGGTACATGTATACAAATAGGATGAATATATTCAGTACATCATAATCTTTACATAGATACGTTACATGGCATGTGTAGCGTAAAACATATTCCAGTTCTGTCATATATACATTCATAAGCATATTTCCATAAAGTCTTATGGGTTTGCAACGTCACAGAGTGGCTGTAACAATTTTAGTATTGTAGCTAGAACTCTTAATTAAAGGTGGGATTTACAGAACCACGTATGTGTTTCCAACACCAAGATCCTATGAGTCTTAACTGAAGATAGGAAATTTAATCCTTCGATAGATGTGAATAACCTCATAGCGGTGGTTTCACTGAAGTGTTTTGGGAAGAAACTCCTCCACTTTCTTCTGTAAAGGGCCATTTCAGTGCTCGACTTCATTCCGAAGTGGCTGGTGCTTGTTCCTGTGTGAGACACGATAATAGATTCAATGGCCCACCAGTCAGACCTAATCTGACAGTTCCTATGTTCTTACCGTGGAAATAGCCATTTTAGATGCAGCTCTTAGATTGGGGTAAGTTATCATAGTTGCACTGAAGTCAGTATAACTGAGCCTATTTAGCCCAGCTCACAAAATGGTCCTTTGTATTTTGTACTAAAAAAATAATATCATTTATAATTCATTCATTTTCAAGTATTGCTATCTCACAAATTTGAGAAATGAAAACACCACAAAGAGAAGTTGTGAGACTAGTGAGGCAAAATCCACACCAGGAAACCGACATTATGAACTTTCTCCCTGCCATACTTTGTATAAACATTTTGTAAAGGGAATAAATATCTCATTCATGCAAGATAGAAATAGTCTTTACCATATATATGTTTAATCAACAGATGGTATTTTTCAGAGGAAGGGATTGAGAGGAAATCAAAGGGGTTGATTGAGAGGGAGGTTAAGAAGAAGTGGAAGAAGAGGACTAGGAGGAGGAAATAGGAGGCAAGACGTAGCCCGGAACTGAGGATCTACGTCTTTGTTTCCCTGCTCTCTCTCTCGCTCTCTCTCCAGGGCAACCAATACCACAGTAACTGAGCTTTCACCCATTTGTTCCACCGATCCCCGCGCATTACGTTGATCCTGTTCCCTGCTGTGTTTTTCAGGTTTACCCCCGACACAGAAAGACGACTTTTGACAAAAACTTAGGTGATGAATTGTTTTATAAGCCCTACTATTATCGGAGCTGGTGTGGTGGAGGTTACGGCTGCTGTAGGTGATGGTGCTACCATAGGCCATACAGGTGTTGTTGGGGCTATCCCAAAGGTTGTTGGTACCCTTATCCTTGCCATTGGGGTTAGAGTTATGGCTATGGAAAGGGTTGGCCATGTTTCGTCCAGGAAGAATAGACCCGGAACATGGAAAGACCAGGAAACGGAGAACAAGATACAGAGTCACGGCTCAGTTTATGGGCAATGGCTTTCAGAAATGCAGAGCACCATTGACTCCCATGGGAGCTGGGAGTGCTCAGCATCTCAGCAAATCTGTCCCATATCTCTATTTCCCAGATTACATTAACTGACTGTTTCCTCTACTGTCTTCCATACTCACTTGAAGGCTTCTTAGAAAGCAGAGCAAAAGCCATACGTGTTCTAGTCCTTTCATGTATATATGCCATTTGTTTCTGGTTTCAACAGTGTTATAAAAGTTGTATGCTGGATAAGCACATTACTTCTTGGCTTATTTCATTCTGTCTGGGATGAAACAAGTACCTTAAAAAAGTTGCAGACAGGACTTGATTGTCAAATTGTACAGCTGTAATGGAAAAGGAGGAACTTCTCCTGTGAAATGCATCAACTTGGAGCCAATGATTCATTGCAGACCTTCTCGAAACTCTTGAAATATATTCTTTCTGCTTTGCATTCTTCCTGTGTACTCCTCTTCTTACTCCCATTAAAGTCATTCTGCATCATAATAGCAGCCTCCTGCTTTTCCTTTCTGCTCCATCTCTTATTTACCAACCTCTGTGGCCCAAGTTCACAGAGCTTCTTAAGCATCTAATTCTTACGGATATCACCGTGAGCTTGGCACCTAAGGCCAGGTCTGCACTACAAAGTTAAGTTGATTTACGTTACATTCACATACTGCCACTGCTGTAAATATACTGCTGCTGCATTTCCACAATTGGCTCCTTGTGTCGGCAGAGCACATTCACAGTTGCAGCTCTTGCATCGACACAGAGAAGAGTGCACAGTGGGTGGCTATCCCACTGTGCAACCCACCACAGGGTGTTTTGGGAGGGGTTTGCAATGCCTCATCAAGCTAGGCTCGGTGTCACATGATGCAGGTTTCTCAATCATGTCATTCCATGGGCATCCTACTAGGTTTTCAGCCATTTTTCAACTGCCCTGGTAACCTACGACGCAGCCATCTGTGTCAGAAAGCATGGGTCCTGCACTGCTCTGCAGTATTGTCCTGTGCATAATGAACACGATGGTATAAGTATCAGAGGGGTATAAGAGGAGCTCAACGTGGGGGGTATTCACCACTTCCATGACCTCATCCCTCACTTTATAGAAGCAGCATGTCTCTGAAGCTGCACCAAAACCAACTATTTGTCTCCCGTGTCGTCTGCTATGCCTGCTGTGCCTGCCGCAGCTGTTTTATTTTTAATCTGCTGCGTTTCACTGTCATAGGGCTTCTCTTCCATCCCCTGAGTAACTTTCTGCAGCTGGAGCAGAGCTTTGCCTGCACAGCCTCCTCTCCCTACAGACCCAGGAGATCCACCACCTCCCCTGTAGTCCAGGCGGGAATGTGTTTACTACGTGGAGCCAGCATGCTCAGCTGGGCAGTAGCTATGTGAGCTCTCCATACCAAGCAAACAAGAAGAACAGGTTCAAAACTTCCCACGACTTTAAGAGGGGAGGGGCACACACCTGTGTACCTGGCTGCAGGACAGCAGAATTCAAAATGGTGACCAGTGTGGTCATGGTGGGCATTGTGGAATACCTCCTGGAGGCCACTTGGGTAATGTAAGCAACACAGTTTCTACACTGACACTACTTTGATCTAACGACATCATCCTTAAATCTACACCTCTTGTCAAAGTGGTTTTATTATGCTGGCGTAGCAGGCAAGCTGAAGCAGCAGGAGAAGCCTTGCAATGTGTACAGCTCTATCCTTAGGTCAAAGTAGTGTAGACATGGCCTAAATATCTTTGTGACTCTGGGCCTGTGTGTAAACATTCGGTCCGGAGCGACAGGGCCTGTGCACTTCTTAAGTCCCTCTTGAGTCCTGTAGTGAGAAGAGAATGAGGCCTCACAAAATTCAGAAAATCGTAAGACAGGAATTATCCTGGTGTTTCCCCTGTTTGTATGACCAAAACCAAATAGGGTGTTGGCTCTTCTTCTTCTAGATCTTTTCAGTCACCGTTCAGTGCCTACCAACATGTGATTGGTTTGTTCCTCATGGGCAAGGCCACTGTTCGACTGATACTCTTACTCGCTCCCATACTCCTGAGGTTAGAGAGCTGTGTGGTGTCTTCACAGCAGTTATTCCTAACTCCAAAAGTGGTTTAATTCATAATGTTTCAGATTTAAGTATCAGCCATTTCAAGCAGGCCTGAGTTGAACCCAACCTTGTGGCCAGACGTACCCTCTGGGGAAGCCCCTCCCACATCTTCCCCCAGTTGGGTGTCAGCCAATCGACTTGCACAACTCAGGGCAATGCAAAGACTAAACAAACTATTCCAAAGAAGTGTCTCTCCTTTACTGAAGTCCCAGGGAAGGAGAGGATGTACTAATGTCCAGGAGCTGTTGGCCACGTACTGATAATTAATGGGGGGTTGGTTGGTGCTCTCTGAACACCAGGTGGACGCAGAAGGGCTGAAGAGGTGCCGAGTCAGGATCCTGGGACTGACCGGTCCCCAGTCTCAATGGGGAGAAGTTGGCACTCCAAGTCTGCCCTATTCACAGGCAGGACTATGGGGGAGTGGTAACAGCAGATAGTGGCTGGGGCAGCTTCCCGAGTACTGCCAAGGCAACCTCCAACATCAGCCTCTTGAGCACGATTCCCCCCAACCCTGTTGCCCACTTTTAAGACCGGCACTCCCAGCGTCATCCTCAGGGAATATGGCACCTTGGGTGAACTTGTATTTTGGTGTCCTTACTCCTGCGACTCCCCCAGAACCACACCTCTGACATCGCCCCTGGCTCCTGCTGCTCCCCGCGGCCTCCCACTGATCACCCCTGGCCCCCACTGCCTCTCCCATCACTCAACTCATCATTCCTGGCCCCCACTGCCACCCCCAGTCTCCATCCCCCACATCAGCTCTGGCTCCTGCTGCCTCCCCTGTCCCTCCCATTACCCCCAGCCTCCACTTCCTCCCCAACAACCCAACACCACCAGGCCCCAATACCTCCCCCGACCATTACCCGTCTCCCTGAGCTCCCTTCTGCCCACCCCTGGCAGGCTAGTGCAGACACGTACTCAAGCAGGGAAATAATTTTCCTTTCTGCTTTAATCCTCATATCACCATAGCCAATGGAGCAAACATAAAAGCCCCTTGGCTCCTCCTCTGGCCACGACCCCCTTGGCACCCTCCCCTGGTGCCCCCCTGTATCAGCAGCGGTCCTGGACCAGCTCTCCACAGCACCTGTGGTGCTCCCGGACCACCCACCCAAAGCACCGGTGTCCCCCGGCCCAAGTTTTAGTTAGGGGTATATTGTATAAGTCATAGACAGGTCACGGCCCGTGACTTTTCGCTAATGGCCCATGACCTGTCCATGACTTTTACTGAAAATACCTGTGACTAAAACATAGCCTCATTCATGAGGCCCTATGATATGGCATTCACTCCTGGCAAAGGCAAGACAAGGCCTAAAAACCACTTCAGACTCACTTCAGCATTCAAAAATAGCTCTTACCAGAGACTTAAATTGACATAGGCTTTTGCACTGGCCTTATGCACTGGGGTGAAGTTCGCCGTACAGGATTAGAGATACAGCTCTAGTTATGTCCCTCATGATGTAAGATTAAGGTGATCATCATGGCAGAGGCACACAGTGCTATTTATGGAAGGGCTGCTCACTGTTTGTGGTTAGGGTCAGTGGCACAGTGTTTTATAAAGTCTTGGAGTTACAACCTCGAACCCCTATTGCCTCAACAACCACATCTCCATCCATGAGCAGCTAAGAGAAGTGAGCACTTACGGAGAGTGCAGCTAAGAGAGCCCAAGTCGAGAACAGGAGATGAAGAAAAGGCATCACTGACCAAACACGAGACATCTGTGGAATGAGTTTAGGTTAAGGCAAAATCTTACCAGCTGGTGGTCATGTTTCGTGATCCTTCTCTTGCAGAAAGTGTTCCAGCATCAATACTTACAGTGTTACATCCACTCCAAACAGAGCTTCCTCCAACCATGGAAATCGAAGAGCGAAGAGCAGTCAACGGAGCCGGAACAATTCACAGCAGCTTATGATCTGGCCCATAGTCTCCACATTGGATTTTTACGCGACAGCGAACCTCGTAGCTGCTATTGAATAAAAATCAAAATGTGACTGGAAATCATGACCTCATTAAGGCCTAGAAATGATAGAAATCGGAATATATATTTTAAATTACCCTATTACTCAAAACATGGGCATCGTCTGTGAATAAGCTGTTATTATTATAATCATCCAACATTTGCATATATAGAACTTTAATGGCTGTTTGTGAAGTGCTTTGGTCTCCTGAGTTCTAAGGACACCACTTAACATCCAACAAGAGTGTTATTATCCTTATTTTCTATGCAAATAAACAGAGGTCTGTTGTGCTGAAGGTCACACAGGGAGTCAATTGCAGAGATAGAACTAAAACCACATACTCCCATTTCTCACGCCACATGCTACTCTCTGGCTTGAACGTTCTTAGATTATATTACCAGACAATATTAGTCAAGAGTTTTGTTATTATCATGCAGCCTTTCAGAAGTGGTGTGCCAGGTATTCATTTATTCACTCTAAGGGTACGTCCATACTACCCGCCCGGGTCGGCGGGTAGCGATCGACTTCTCGGAGTTCGATATATCGTGTCTCATCTAGACGCGATATATCGAACTCCGAACGCGCTCCTGTCGACTCCGGTAGCTGAACTTGTGTACCTTAGTTCGAACTGCCCCCCCCCCTTGTGTAGACCAGGCCTAATTTACAGTTTCATGTGTCAGAAATACATTTAAACATTTTTAGAAGGTCTCATTCTATAAGTCTATAATAGATAAGTAAACTATTGTTGTATGTAAAGTAAATAAGGTTTTTTAAATATTTAAGAAGATTCATTTAAAATTAAATTAAAATGCAGAGCCCCCAGGAATGGTGGCCAGGACCCGGGGAGTTTGAAAGCCACTGAAATCAGCTCGTGTGCCGCCTTCAGCACACGTGCCATAGGTTCCCTACCCTTGGTGTAGCCCAGTGGCGTAGCCAGGTTCTAAGTGCAGGAGGAGCAAACATAAAAAAGGCGCTCCCTCTTGGCTCTTCCTCTGGCCACGACCCCCTTGGCTCTTCCTCCAGCCACTCCACACACACACACACCCCTTGGCTCCTGCAGCCGCACCGCATCCCTCCCCACCTTGGCTCCTCCGGCCACGCTGCAGCCATGCTGCACCTCACCTCCCAGACACCCCGCTCATTGGGTCCGAGCTTACATGGCTGCCCAGGTGCCTCTGATGAGCTACCTCCTCTCCCCCAACAGCGCCAGGGCACTCAGCTCCTGCTAGTTCCCCCTGAGTCCGGTGCGACCTAGAAGCCAGCTCCCCACAGGGAATGGAGACCAAGCCCCGCCCGCTTGCCAGGGGCAGAATGCAGCGCCCCACCTGCCGGCCATTTACAAGGGCGGCAAACAACACCGAAGCGAATTACCTTGAGGTGTCCGCGCTCCAGCCGTCCAATGCTGGTGGGAGAGTGGGAACGGGGAGGAGAGGGAGGCAGCTGCAGTGAATCCCCTGTTTGTGGCCAGGCTTCCTGCAGCAGCCATATGGGGCATGTTTGCCCCACGTGGCAGCGCACAGCCCTCCTGGCCAGGCACGAGCAGCTGCACTGGAGTCCTGCAATGCGCGGCTCTGGCTGCGCCCCTGGAGAGGAGCTGGGAGGGAGACTCGCCACTCGCACATCCCCACCTGTGTGCGCACATTAGTGATGCTGGGGAGAGCAGGAGGAGGCTGGAGCCCGGCGCACTGTCGCCCACCCACCACAGTGGTCACTGCAGCCCTCGCTGCTGCTGGCCCCTGCACCCGCGAAGCAGCAGGTACATTCCCCCTGTGGGTGATGCTGCTCAGGGGGCACTTTGCACCCCACCACCCAGGGAGGTGGAGCAGCAGCAGCACCTGTGCCCAGGCAGTGACAGCACCTCCTCCTGTCTCTCACTTTCTTCTCCCGCGCTCCAAGCCGGGTGCCCCGCTGTAGCCCCTCCACACCGTGAAGCCGCTGGCACTCTGCCTGGTGCCGGAAGGACTTGATCTGCCTCCACAGCAGCTTCCCCCCTCCCACCGCCCAGCCGAGCCGCGCTGCGCAGGGACCCAGAGCTCTGGCAGCTCCCAGACACCTATTTGCGACCTATTTGGAAGCCAAAAATGTGAAGGGTCCAGGAAGGTTCAGGATCAATGGTAAATAAGGAGCACGTGTTGTTTTATTTGGGACTCTGCAATTTTCCCTCTGTCTGACCTCACGTTAATGTGCCCTCTGGTTCACTGCATAAAAAACAGGGATCATAACACATGGAGAATGCTCTGCTTCCTCAGGGCTCCAGGTATCAAAGCATGTCACAAACATTCATTAAGGCTTTTCATATCCAAAGCAGTGGATTGTTATGGTGTTATGGTTTGCTACTGAAAGACGTCCTTCTATTGAGTAATAGACTCACTTCAAAAAAAAAAAGGATGTCAAGCCGACCATATAATTCCCTTAATCAGATCATGATTTGTAACTCTTTGATTTCCATTAAAAAGAAGCTTTGCATTTCTTTATATTATACAAATTCCTTTTTCAAATTTAAGGGCAGGAGATCAAGCACCATAAGTCAGCACAGCTCTATAGAATTCAAAGATGTTCAGTGCTTCTCAATCAACATCAGGTTCTTCCCCCTTGCCTGGTGAGGGGAAACATTCAATGGAGTGATGTTAAACTTTCAACATCTTTCTCATCATGGTAGACAAGATTCCTGCAAGCTAATGGTCTTGCAGCATGCCCTAAATCTGGTCAGATTATCAATTTATCTGAATTTATCCCATAGCCTTGGCCAAGAAAGCCAGATCTCTCTATTTCCTGTATTTCATCTGGGGCTATTCTTCTACTTTCTATTTTCTTCTAAATCTACAATACTCTTGGCTGTTTTTGGATGGAGACACACTGGCAATGCCGTAAAGGGTTTATCTCAAAGCCTTGTCCTGCTCACCGATAATGCATCTCTGAGCTGGCTCCAGACAATGCAGGACTGAAAAGCCTCCTCACCCATTGGTACTTGGTATTGCCACCAGTCCGGTTCTGGGTAGAACAGACGAAGATGTGACCATTCAATGAGTGCAACAATAGTTGCACTCAAAGATGATCTCCCTCCAGCTCTCGAAGGTTTGCCTTAGCAGGCTCAGGAAGTTTGTGTCCAATTTATTTTGCAGGATCCAAACCTGGATCTGGAGGTAATGGCCTTAGGTTTGTTCCATGTGCTTGTGCCCTGGGGTTTCATTCAGGGAAACACACTTCTTTAGACTAATTAGTTTCCAGATGATACAGCAAGCATGCTTGTATCAAAAACTAACATGATTAGATTTAAGCGCGCACACACACACAAGCAATAGCTTTAGAACATCCCAAATAATTATCTAAAATCAGAGATGGTATCTAGTAATAAGCAGCAGGTCAACAATGGCTAGACACTTCTCCATTGGGCAGTGTGGTGTCAGGATTAAGTCTCTTCAGAGAACTGCTCCAAAGCATACTCTGTTATCTAGTCTTTTTATAACTAATTTTTACAAAACCTATAGTTCATAGTGACCCCTACTGGGTCATCACTTCTCCTATCTTCCACCAGCTGCCTATCAACAAAACTTTCATAACAATCTTAGCCATAATGAGCTTCTCTCTCAGTCACGCAAATTTCTTGATAATTTTCACCCCTCCTCCCATTCTGGTTAGCAGACACTACAAACACGCAGCCAGTGTTCGACCTCGCCTCCAAAAGCCCTTCTCCAAATTAAATTTTAACTACATGATTTTAGTAATTCATGGTGGCTGAATGCATACAGTATGACTGTAATTAGCTTGATGAAATTCTGGGGTAACACACCACTCAATTCCGGAGTAACATTAGGCACCAAATTAGCTGTGTGAATCTGGGCCACAGGGTCGGTCAATGAGGAATGGAGCAGAAAGGAAACCCAGAAGGATGATATTATGATTCAGAAGCATTTTAATGTGAATTGGAAGACAAGTACACAGAAACGACAGAAAGTATTCAGAATTAAAATAATATTTCCAAGGTATAAAGAAGGTCTATACTGAATCAGTAGTTCCAAGGTGATGCATTTCACACCAGATGTTCTTCGTTCTTCATCACAGCTGTAGATTTTCGCAATCAAGTTCTCTTTGCCACCATCTTAAGGGGTTACTTTCATTACAGTCAGAATCAAATGAGAAACAACACAACTAAAACCAAGAATGAAACTACTTCTCCAGTAAACAACATATAAAGCAAAGTTGAAAGCAGAAATAAATGGCACATATGCATGAAAGGACTAGAACACGTAGGGCTTGATTCTCATTGACACTAAGATCCCTTTGCACAGCATTGTAAGGAGCCTGCTTCATTTACTGTGTCAGCGTGACCTAAAGGGGCCTTCATGGAATTGAGATTCACTCCCAAACAGATTATTCTAGAAGAAGCAGAGTGTATGGAAGGCAGTAGAGGAAACAGTCATCGAATGTAACCTAGGCAATATAGATATGGGGCAGATTGACTGAGATGCTGAGCACTCACAGCTCCCATGAGAGTTGAGGGCACTCTGCATTTCTCAGACCTATTGCCCATAAACTCATCTGTGAATCTTGCTTAATGTTTCCTGGCCTTTCCACGTTCCGGGTCTATTCCTCCTTGGCGAAACATGGCCAACCCCTTCCATAGCCGTACCCCCAGCCCCAATGGCAAGGATAAGGGTACCAAGAATGTCTGGGATAGCCCCAACAACCCCAGTATGGCCTTTGGTGGTGCCATGGCCTACAGCAGCCATAACCTCTACCCCACCAGCCCTTGTGATGGTAGGGCCTATAATACAATTCATCACTAAAGCTTTCGTCGAAACTCATCTTTCTGTGTCGGCGGTAAACCTGAAACACACAGAAGGGAAGAGTCAACATAATGCACTAGGGCAGCAGAGTAAAAGGTTCAATGCTCAGGGAAATGATGACCCAGACCCTCTGTTCCTGGATACATGTTGCCTCTTATTTCCTCCTCCTAGAGTCCTGCTTCCGCTCATTCTTAACCTCCCTCTTAACCAGCCCCTTTGATTCCTTCTCAATCCATCCTTTAACAAATACTGACAGCAAAATAAATATCTGCTACAGACTATTTCTATCATGGACCCATGGTACTTTTACTCCCTTTTACAAATGGTTTGTACAATGGATGGCAGGGAGCAGTTTGCCAATGTTAATTTCCTTGACAGGATTTAACCTCAGCATGAAATCCCCTTTTCTTTTGAATAATAGACTGGCAGTTTGGCTTCTAAAGATTCTGAGCAAGCAATACTTGCTAATAAATGAATGGAAAATTGTGCTCTTAAATATCCCTAGTCTCTGTTTGCCACATGCTGGAAATGGGTGACGGGATGGATCACTTCATGATTACATGTTCTGTTCATTCCCTCTTAAGCACCTGGCATTGGATACTGTTGGAAGGCAGGACACTGGGCTAGGTGGACCATTCAGCTGACCCCGTATGGTCGTTCTTATGTCCTAAAATCCTTTTTTCAAAACAAAACATTAAGATCCAGTTCCTTAGCTGGTAGATATGGGCACTGTTCAACTGGGTTCAAGGGTCTAGGCTAACTTACCTAGCTTTGGATCTGAATCTAACATTGGTGCTAGAGCAGTTAGGAAAATAGCAATTGGCATACTGGATCAGATCAGAGCTCCTTCTCATTGATTGTTCTGTCTGAAATCATGCTGAGTACCCATCCTAACTCCTCTAACTTTAAAGCTGAATATGAAATTATTGAAAGTTACTGATGGGATTCAAACACCTAATTCCTAATGAAAGTAAACATGCATTCCTGTCTCAAATGCCTAGGCACCTCTGAAAATTGAAGCATTTACTTCTAAACCATGAATGCATCAGTGAAACCCCTTTCCCGTGCCAATAATCACAAAGTCATGTGCAAGATTCAGTCCTAAATGAAGCCATCACTAACATGACATTGGAATAGCTCTAGAGAGAATGAGAGAAATGGGACTTACCCTGGTCGCTGAAGACGATAAGTGAAGAGAAGTTGTTAAGGAACCCGGAGTTGCGAGCGCTTTTATACAGTTTCTTAGCCTGCCTGGGGAATACGAGACACCCTTTTGCTTAAGGTCCTAATTATTTACAAAACATATTATGCTGTGCAAGTCACTCTTTCGGTTGATATAATTTGTTTTCAGGATTATTACCCTGTGTTTTCAACCTCACATGGTCTGACATGCACAAGACAACCTATAGGTTTCCGTCATCTGAAAAGCTTTATGGGACACATTCTTTGGGGGGAGGGATAGCTCAGTGGCTTGAGCATTGGCCTGCTAACACCAAAGTTGTGAGTTCCATCCTTGAGGAGACCACTTAGGGTTCTGGGCCAAAAATTGGTCCTGCTAGTGAAGTCAGAGGTATGGACTCAATGACATTTCAAGGTCCCTTCCAGCTCTAGGAGGTTGGTATATCTCCAATTATTACCTTTATTCATGGCATAATTCCAGTGACTCAGATTGTCAGAGCTTTTACAGTTGCAAAATCTGCCATTAGATGGAGGACTTCATTTTGGTCCTAGTAAGGCATGTTGGCAGGTGTTGGTGGCATTGCACAATTCTTCCTGCAATTTGTAGGAGAGAGGGAGCATTTTCAGAGGCTGAACACCTAAGTTTTTTGATCTAATGCCCATTGAAGTTAATGGGAGTCATTAGTCTGGGTAGGTTTTTTCTCAGGCCCTATGACTTGAAATTTGGCCCTGGAAGAAGGACGTATAATGCCTCTGAGACATTTAAGTCCCACTTCAGCTTTTAAAAGAGGTGTTAACAGAGACCTAAGAAATGACTAGGCCTTTGTGCCGGCGCTCTGCTCAGAGGTGAATTTCCCCCTATGGTAATTAGAAATTCAATTCCTAATCCACCTCATTTATGTCACCAGTGTTGTGAGATCGGGGTGACCATCATGGCAGAAGTTCACTGTGCTGCCTCCGACGGGGTTTCTCTTTGTTGAGGTGAGGGATGGTGGTGGGTGAAAACAAGTTGGACCGACATATACAAAGAGTTTGAGATAAACCCTGGAAAATATTATGGCATCACCAACGTGTCTCCATCCAAAACCAGTCAAGACTATTGTGTTTTTTGAAGAAAATAGAACTGATAACGCCCCAGATGAAATACAGGAAAGAGAGAGATCTAGATTTCTTGGCCAAAGCTATGGGATAAATTCAGATAAATTGATAATCTGACCAGATTTAGGGCATGCTGCAAGACCATTAGCTTGCAGGAATCTTGTCTACCATGATTAGAAAGATGTTGAACGTTTAACATCACTTCATAGCATGTTTCCCCTCACCAGGCAAGGGGGAAGAACCTGATGTGGATTGAGAAGCACTGAACATCTTTCAATTCTATAGAGCTGTGCTGACTTATGGTGCTTGATCTCCTGCCCTTAAATTTGAAAAAGGAATTTGTAAAATAAAAAGAAACGCAAAGCTTCTTTTTAATGGAAATCAAATAGTCCCAAATTCTGAGCTACAAATCGTGATCTCATTAAGGGAATTATATGGTCGGCTTGACATCCTTATTTTTTTTAAGTGTGTCTATTACTCAATGGAAGGGCGTCTTCCAGTGTCAAACCAGTAATACCATAACAATCCACTGCTTTGGATATGAAAAACCTTAATGAGTGTTTGTGATGCACTTTGATACCTGGAGCCCTGAGGAAGCAGAGCATTCTCCATGTGTTATCATCCCTGTTTTTTATGCAGTGAACCAGAGAGCACATTATCGTGAAGGTCAGACAGAGGGGAAATTGCAGAGTCCCATATAAAACAACACATGCTCCATATTTACCATTGATCCTGAATCTTCCTGGACCCTTCACATTTTTGGCTTCCAAATAGGTCGCTAAGAAGAGATGTTATTGTAGCTGTGTTGGTCCCAGCATATGAGAGAGACAAGGTGGGTGAGGCAATATATCGTTTGTGGGGGACCAGCTTCTGCTGGGGAGAGAGACTAGCTTCCGCGCTTAAACAGAGCTCTTCTTCAAATCTGGGAAATGTCCTCGGAGTGTCACTGCTAAATGGAAGGTGGAATAGATTGTTTAGAATAAATAGTTAACATCTATCTCAAGGAACCTTTCAAAGTGAACTGTCCAGATAACAGCTCTCCAGTCATAGGGAGGAGAGTAGAGGGGGAAAAAGCTGGGAGGGAGTGCCATTATACGTTGTTGTAATAAGTCATAAATCCAGTGTCTCTATTCAGGCCATGATTCTGAGTGTCCAGCACGGTTATCACTTTAGGCTCAGACACTCATCTTTTCAAGGTGTTGTGCAGATTTCCTTTAAAGATGACAACTGAAAGGTCACATACGGAGTTTTCGCTTTGTGAAAACTGTTCACACACAAACAATATGATTTTTTTGTCTTTTACCATTTTTTTGTTTGAGTTCATTGTATGATGGTGTATTAGAAGAATCTGTAACTCAATAAATGATATTAGTTCACCCACCTTGACTAAGTACAGAGTAATTCATAGGGAGACTCAATCATGATTATTTTGTTGTGTTTTGTTGAGTGAGCGTCTGGAGGAATCATCTTGCAACTTAAGGAGAAACAATGACCTATTAGATAATGTTCTGATCCACTTTGCCTTCTTTGCACATGAAGGTAATAATTGTCCGAAAGAACAGCTAGTGTGCGATTTTTAAGCTTCTCCGTGGGTAGTGTACAATTGCAATTCTCTCCCCACTACGGACCCAATGTCAAAAAAGAAAGGAAATTCAGAGATAAGGAGAAAGACCAAACCATAACTTGTTACACTTTCCTGATATTAGTCCTAATCAATAGTCTACTGAAAACCACCATGAGAAAGTGTTTCTATCAGACATGCCAAACCCGCCAAACCCCTTCCCCCCCTGCATAAATTGGGTTTGTTTTGGCTTAATTGGCTTGTGAGTTGCTTGTCGGCTAGTTTTTGTCTTGCAGCATGTTGCTTGTTGTAGCTTCTTTTTTTTTATCAGCTCCTGGGAAGCAGGGGATGGGTGGGGGTCAAGCAGGGAGAAGAGGCAAGCAGGGGCAATGTCAGAAATGAGTCGGGGTGCACAGCAGGCCCACCAGAGTCCGAGACTGCACGCCAGTGGGGATCTAGTAACATAGAGTGTTAGGGTTCTTAGGGATTGGCTTGTTTTGGCCTATTTTTGAAATGGGATTAGCTTGATTTTTGGCTTCTTTGAAAGTTGGGGTGCTTATTTACCACATGAATATTGGCAACTGTGGTTTCTATTGTAGCCTTTTATTTAATTTAAAGTGATTTTTATAATGTCCTATTACACCACCGTGGGTTCGGCTCTGGTGGCTACAGTTTCAAGCATAACAGAGTGACAGTCACCTCTGCTACTTGCTTCACAAGTTAGAGTCTCTAGGAAAACACAAAGACCAAGGCCTGGTCTACACTGTAGTGGGGATTGATCTAAGATACGCGACTTCAGCTATGAGAAGAGCGTAGCTGAAGTCGACGTATCTTAGATCAACTTACCTCCCGTCCTCATGGCACAGGATCGACAGCCGAGGCTCCCTCTTCGTCTCCGCTTCCGCCTCTCACCCTGGAGGAGTTCCGGGGTTGACGGGAAGTACGTTTGGGGATCGATTTATCACGTCTAGATGAGATGCGATAGATTGATTCCCGATAGATCGATCGCTACCGGCCGATCCAGCGGGTAGTGTGGACATACCCCAAGGCTAGTGACTGCACAGACATTTACCAGTACAAAGTCTAGTCTATTTTATAAGGTTTATTAAAGTTACAGTTAAAGTGATGATTACCCAAGCATATAGAAATTCTATACAGACCTATGCGCAAGTTACAAATATAATTATACTCACATCCTTAAGAATAGTATTAGGGTCTGATGGGTCTTTCAGGACTTGATCATCAGTTGAGGGATGATTCCTGCTGGAGTCTCCCATAGGGAGCTCAATTTTCCCGTTCTGGGCATCCCCTTTTTATAATGTGATTCTGTCTATACCTACATTCTGCGTGACCATAAAAGTGTCAACCCTCCTTTCTCTTATTGGTCTATGTCCCCTGGAAACCTAAGGGACCCCACTTTTCTATAGGCTGGGTAAGTTCCCTTTATACTCATTAGTATTGACACACAACCTGTACCCCTTGGTATACGACACATGTCTGAGACACATGTGCCTTTACAGTAGTTTTAGGATCTAATATTAATCTTCTGGATAATTTTGCACAATATTACCAGCTGGTACCACTCTTCCCGTAATCTTAGGGCATTGGGTTATTTGTCAGCATTGGCTTATGTCATCATTTCTTGTCTCCAATGCTTAAAATAGCTAAGCTAAAGTCTTACAGACCTCAACATACGGGTTCTTGCATTTCAGCTTCTCTTCCTCATGTCTAATACCTGTTTCCTCTAAATATTGATCAATCTTACACTTTTATAATCCTACAGATTAACTCTAATTAACATACAATGAATATATGTAAAATAACATATTGATTAATCATAACATCACACAACAGATAGATAATAAAGTAAAATCATTGGCTACACTATGGAAATAGAGAGTAACACACTGCACTGGCACAATTCATCATAATCCCTCTCATATAAGAAACCTTAAGCCCATACTCAGGAAATGTCTATAGAACAGGTGAAGGGTCCACAATGCTGTAGGACAGGGGTTCTCAAACTGGGGGTCAGGATGCCTCAGGGGGTCGCGAAGTTATTACATGGAGGGAAGTGAGATGCCAGCCTCCACCCCAAACCCCGCTTAGTCACCAGCATTTATAAGGGTGTTAAATATAGAAACAAGTGCTTTTAATTTATTAGGGGGACCGCACTCAGAGGCTTGCTATGTTAAAGAGGTCACCAGTGCAGTAGTTTGAGAACCACTGCAGAGGTGGAGAAATGTTTGGAGGAAAACAAGGCTGGAGTTAAGATTTTGCTTGACAATAACAGCAGGATTTTTCGCAGGAATAAACATAAGTTTCTTATCACTCAGTGTTTAATATTTGAATTAGAAATTGAAGTTCATGATCCTAAACCACCAATTCAGTTGTTTATGCTTAGATCAGAAGAGAATTCATCAAGAAGCTCATCAAACAAAACAAGAAGACTGAGTCTCTGTAATCATTACTTGTGTAAGCAGTAATGATTACACTTAAGTTGTGGCAGGGCTGAGCCTTGGCACCTCTGGGCTGGGCAGCTCATAGCCCAGCACCTCCAGGCTTACTGCATCAGGCGCAAAAGTAAACATTTGCTTGAGACTTGGCATCTAATTGCTTGAGCCCCAGCACCCTCTTTCATTACAATATAAGCATTTCATGTAAGTTGTATATTAGGAAGCCAAAGAAACTTCATGATAATAACAAAACTCTTGACTAATGTTGTCTAGTAATACAGTCTAAGAACGTTCAAGCCAGAGAGTAGCATGTGGCGTGAGAAATCAGATTACGTGGTTTTAGTTCTGTCTCTGCAATTGACTCCCAGTGTGACCTTCAGCACAACAGACCTCTGTTTATTTGCATAGGAAATAAAGATAATAACACTCTTGTTGGATGTTAAGTGGTGTCCTTAGAACTCAGGATACCAAAGCACTTCAGAAACAGCAATTAAAGTTCTATATATGCAAATGTCCTAAGATTACAATAATAACAGCTTATTCGTAGAAGATGCCCATGCTTTGAGTAAAAGGGTCATTTAACATATGTATTCCGATTTCTCTCATTTCTAGGCCTTAATGAGGTCATGATTTCCAGTCACATTTTGATTTTTATTCAATAGCAGCTACGAGGTTCGCTTTCACTTAAAAATCCAATGTATAGAATATGGGCCACATCATTAACTGCTGTAAATTGTTCCGGCTCTGTTGACTGCAAGGACATGTGAAAATCAAAGGAACGCTCTTCAATTTCCATGGTTGGAGGAAGCTCTGTTTGGAGTGGATGTAACACTGTAAGTACTGATGCTGGAACACTTTCTGCAAGAGAAGGATGAGGAAACATGACCACCAGCTGGTGAGATTCTGCCTTAACCTGAACTCATTCCACAGATGTCTTGTGTTTGGTCAGTGATGCCTTTTCTTCATCTCCTGCTCTCGACTTGGGCTTTCTTAGCCGCACTGTCCCATAAGTGCTCAGTTCTCTTAGCTGCTCATGGATGGAGATGTGGTTGCTGAGGCAATATAGGTTCAAGGTTCTAACACTGTGCCACTGACCCTAACCACAAACAGTGAGCAGCCCTTCCATAAATAGCCCTCTGTGCTTCTGCCATGATGATCACCTTAATCTTACATCATAAGGGACATAACTAGAGCTGTATTTCTAATCCTGTATGGCGAACTTCACCCCTGTGCATAAGGCTATTGCAAAAGCCTGTGTCAACTTAAGTCTCTGGTAAGAGCTATTTTTGAAAGCTGAAGCAGTGGCGGCTCTAGCCATTTCGCCGCCCCAATCACGGTGGCACACCGCAGGAGGCACTCTTCCTGTCGTCGGTCCCACGGCTCCGGTGGACCTCCCGCAGACGTGCCTGCGCATGCTCCACCGAAGCTGCGGGACCAGTGGACCCTCTGCAGGCACGTCTGCGGGAGGTCCACCGGAGCCACCTGCCGCCCTCACGGCGACCGGCAGAGCGCCCCCCACGGCATGCCGCCCCAAGCACGCGCTTGGCGTGCTGGGGCCTGGAGACGCCCCTGTGCTGAAGTGAGTCTTAAGTGGTTTTTAGGCCTTGTCTTGCCTTTGCCAGGAGTGAATGCGAAATCATAGGGCCTCATGAATGAGGCTATGTTTTAGTCACAGGTATTTTCAGTAAAAGTCATGGACAGGTCATGGGCCATTAGCGAAAAGTCACGGGCCGTGACCTGTCTATGACTTATACAATATACCCCTAACTAAAACTTGGGCCGGGGGACACCGGTGCTTTGGGTGGGTGGTCCGGGAGCACCACAGGTGCTGTGGAGAGCTGGCCCAGGACCGCTGCTGGTGCTGGGAGGCACCAGGGGAGTGGTGCACGGCTTGGGACCCCCCTAGTGCTGGGAAGCAGTGGGCAGTGGTGCACAGCCTGGGACCACTGCTTGTACTGGGGGGGCAGTTTGAGGGGGCTGGCAGGCTCCCTATCCAGCTCCAATTGTCATGACCCTGCTGGTGCTAAGGGGAGGGGCTGCAGGGGGGCTCCATGTGCTACTCCCACCACAAGCGAAGGCTCCACAGCTCCCATTGGCCGGGAACCATTGGCCAGGACTCACTGAAGTCAAAGGAGAAACTACCATTTATATCAGTGTGCACTGGATTAGAGTCATTATAGCAGGATGTGCAGAACATACAGAATACAGGCTCCCTGAAATTGCATTGGTTAACGCCAGATTATGCCAAACCAATACCAGCATGGATGTGAAGGACCACACTCGTCTCTTGTACATGCTACTGATGCTCAGATCCAGCTCAGAATTTCCTTCATATTTATTTCCACTGTAACTCCAATGAAGTCATGAGAATGATACCAGGAATGTAGCCTGCCCATGAAAAATTTCCTATGAAAGAATCCTGCAGGGTGTAGTTTGCATGTGAGGTTAAGATTAGACTAATGGATATAAACACTGCGGAAACAATTACATCAATTGCAAGAGTAACAACAAAGAGTCGACAAAATGTGTTTTGTAATGAATAAACACCTCATGGACAAATGGTGTCCCTGATCCTCCAGGCAGTTTCAGAAACTGTATAAAAGCTCCTGCCACTCAGGGCTCTTCTAACCACTTCTCTTCACTTACTCTCCTCGGTGACCTGGGTGAGTCTGATTTCAATCAATCTCTTGATAACTATGGAAGTGTCACATTAGTAATGCTTCCAATTCAGGCCTGAATCTTGTATGTTGACTCTGTGATTCTTAGCAATTGTGAGGAGTTTTTTCATAACTTTGTGTAGTTGTGAAGTAGTAGGCATTATCGGATTCAAGCTTTAGAAATTAAGGGTGGGATTTGCAGAGCCACATATATGTTTCCGACACCGAGTTCCTATGACTCCTCATTGGAGATAGGAAATTGGAATCCCTTTGGTAGCTCTGAATAATCTCATAGTGCAGCTTTCATTGGGCCATTTTGGGAAGAAATTCCTCTCCTTTCTTCAATAAAAGGCCATTTCAGTGCTCTACTTCATTTAGAAGTGGCTAGTACTCAGACATGACAATGGATTCAATAACTCACCGGTCCGATCTAGTCTGACAGTTTCTATGTTCTTATGTGTGCAGGTAGCAATTTTAGATGCAGATCTTAAACTGGGGTAAATTATCATAGCTCCATTGACGTTAGTGTGACTGAGCTGGTTTAATCCAGCTCACAATCTGGTCCTTAGTATTTTGGACAGAAAAAAGAATATTCATTTGCCATTCATTCATTCGTGGATATTTCTGTCTCACAAGTTGTTTAAGGAGACAAGTAGTCAGACTGCTGAGGCAAAATCCACGCAAAGAAACTAACATTATGAACTTTCTCCCTGCCATACTTTGTATAAACATTTTGTAAAAGGGAATAAATATCTCATTCATGCAAGGTAGAAATGGTCTGTACCATATGTTTAATCTACAGACAGTATATTTCAGAGAGAGAGATTGAGAGAGAATCTGAGGGGTTGATTGAGAGGGGGGTTAAGAGTAAGTGGAAGAAGAGGATTAGGAGGAGGAAACTCAGAGGCAACATGTAGCCAGGAACTGAGGATCTACGTCAGGGGTCAGCAACCTTTTACAAGTTGTGTGCCAAGTCTTCATTTATTCGCAGCAATTTAAGGTTTTGCGTGCCAGTAATACATTTTACAGTTACAGGGGTGGGCAGATGGAAGCCCAGACTGGCAGTGGGCCGAGAGGACCGGTGGCTGGGACCCCAGATTGCAGCGGGCTGAGCGGCTCAGCCTGCTGCTGGTCTCGGGTTCCATCCACGGGTCCCCACCAGCCGGGGTCCCGTCCGCCGGCCCCGCTCAGCCCGCTGCCAGCCAGGGGTTCCATCCATCCAGGCCGTCAATGTGCTGAGCAGGGCCGGCAGCGGGGACCCCAGGCCAGCAGCAGCGTGCAACAGTAAATCAGCTTGCGTGCCTTCTTTGGCACGCTTGCCATTGGTTGCCGACCCCTGATCTACATCATCATTTCCCTGCTCTCTCTCTTGCTCTCTCTCTCCAGGGCCTCCAATGCCATTGTAACTGAGCTGTGACCCATTTGTTCCGCTGATCCCCATGCGTTATATTGATTCTATTCCCTGCTCTGTTTTTCAGGTTTATCTCCGACACAGAAAGATGTCTTTCGACGAAAACTTTAGTGATGAATTGTATTATAAGCCCTACCATTATGGGGGCTGGGGTGGTGGAGGTTATGGCTACTGTAGGCCATGGCGTCACCAAAGGCCATACTGGGGTTGTTGGGGCTATCCCAAACGTTGTTGGTACCCTTATCCTTGCCATTGGGGCGGGGGGTACGGCTATGGAAAGGGTTGGCCATGTTTCGCCGAGGAGGAATAGACTCTTAAAATAGTTGCAAACAGAACTTGATTGTCAAACTCTACAGGTGTATTGAGGAACGAGAAATTTCTCCTCTGAAATGCATCACCTTGGATCCAATGATTCATTGTAGACCTACTTGAAACCCTTGAAATATATCCTCTCTACGTTGTGCTCTTTCTGTCTCTTGCAGTGTACTCCTCTTCTTACTCCCATTAAAGTCATTCTGCATCATAATACCAGCCTCCAGCTTTTCCTTTCTGCTCCATCCCTTATTTACCAACCACTTTGGTCCAAGTTCACAGAGCTCCTTAGGCGCCTAACTCCTGGTGAAATCACTGTGACCTTGGCACCTAAGGCCAGATCTGCACTACAAAGTTCAGTTGATTTAAGATACATTCACATACTGCCGCTGCTGTAAATATACTGCTGCTGCATTTCCACTCTCTGTTCCTTGTATCGGAAGAGCACATCCAAAGGAGCAGCTCTTGCATTGGCACAGAGAACAGTACACAGTGGCTATCCCACTGTGTATTTTGGGGTGTTTGGGGCGGGGATTTCAATGCCTCGTCTGGGTAGCCTCGGTGTTACATGATGCAGGTTGCTCATCATATTCTTCCATTGGAATCCTCTTAGGCTTCCAGCTGGTTTTTACCACCCTGGTAACCTGCGAGTCCTCCATCTGTGTCAGAAAGCATGGGGCCTGCACAGCTCTGCAGTATTGTGCTGTGTGTTATGAACACAATGGTATAAGAGGAGCTCAAGAGGGGGGCTATGCACCACCACCAGGACCTCACGCCCTCCTTATAGAAGCGGCATATCTGTGGAGCCGCACCCAGACTAGCTCTTTGCCTCCTATGCCTTCTGCTACACCTGCTGTGCCTGCTGCAGTTGTTTTAGTTTTACTCTCCACTGCTGCGTTTCACTGGCACAGCCCTTGTCATAGGTTTATTCCCCACTTTGAACTTTAGCGTTCACAAGATGGGGACCTGCATGGACTCCTCTAAACTAAAATCCTAGTTTAGATCTGGTTCTCGCTGCCACCAGTTAAGTTTAAAGTGGGTAACACACTGCCTGTCCCCCAAACTTGCCCTGGGGAACCCAGATTCAAACCCCTTGAATCTCACCAGAGAGAGAGAAACAGCCAGTTCCCCTCCCACCCCTTCCCTCTCTCCAGCCTGCTCCGGAGAGATACACACCGAGTCAAATCCTTGACTCAACACAAAGAGGGACTCACCTCCCCCTCCCCTTCCCTTGAAAATGCCAACAAGAGAAGAATCAATCAAGTCCTAAAAAGAAAAGAGTTTATTAAGAGAACAAAAAGAAAGTACACTATCTCTGTAATATCAGGATGGAACAATACACAGGGTCTAACTTATAACCTGGAGAGATTTCCCCCTCCCCCTTTCTTTCTCATTAAAACAAAGTAACAGCAACAGAAATAAAGATATTCCTTCAGCAAAACACACAATTGCAAATGTAGAAATAAACTTATAATACTAGTACGCCTTTCTAATACTCACTAGACTGAATAGATGAAAAATACTGCAGAAACCTGGGAGGACTTGATTAAGATGTCTGGACTCCCTTAGCTCCCTTAACCATCTGTTTATGACAGCCCTTCTCTTCCATGCCCTGAGTAACTTCCTGCAGCTGGAGCAGAGCTGTGCCTGCACAGCCTCCTCTCTCCACACACCCAGGGGATACTCCACTTCCCGTGTACTCCAGGCGGGAGTCTCTTTGCTGCGTGGAGCCAGCAGGCTCAGCTGGGCAGTAGCTATGTGAGCTCCCCACACCAAGGAAACAGGAAGAGCAAGTTCAAAGTTTCAAGGGACTTTTACAGGAGAGGGGCACACCCTTGTGTACCTGGCTGCAGGGCAGCAGAGTTCAAAATGGTGAGCAGAGCGGCCATGGTGGGCTTTGGGGGATACCTGCTGGAGGCCATTTAGAGTGATATAAGCAATGCAGTGGAAGTGGCCTATTCTCAACAGTTGATTACTTTTGTAGTGCTAATGAGGCCAATGCAATCAAGGTGGACGTCACCACTTTCCAACAGTTGACAAGAATCAGCAGAAGGAAAATTACTTTTTGTAGTGACCCATCCACTCCCAGTCTTTATTCAGGCCTAATTTGATGGTGTCCAGTTTGAAAATTAATTCCAGTTCTGCAGTTTCTTGTTGGAGTCTGTTTTTGAAGTTTTTTCGTTGAAGAATTACCACTTTTAAGTCTGTTATTGAGTGTCCAGGGATATTGAATTGCTCGGCTACCGATTTTTGAATGTTACAATTCTTAATGTCTGAGTTGTGTCCATTTGTTCTTTTGCATAGAGACCGTCCGGTTTGGCCAATGTACATGGCAGAGGGGCATTGCTGGCACATGATAGCATATATCAGATTGGTATATATTTCACAGTGGAATAGGCCACTTCCACCTTAATTGAATTGGCCTTGTTAGCACTGACCCCCCACTTTGTAAGGCAACTCCCATCTTTTCATATATATATATATATATATATATATATATATATAGATATATATATATATATATATATATATATATGAAAAGATATATACTGCTTACTGTATTTTTCACTCCATGCATTCGATGAAGTGGGTTTTAGCCCACAAAAACTTATGCCCAAATAAATGTGTTAGTCTCTAAGGTGCCATAAGGACTCCTCGTTGGTTTTGCTGAAACAGACTAACACGGCCACCACTCAGAAACCTGACACTTCTTTAGACTAACTTGTTTTGCCTTTTCATTACCCTGACCTCTGTAAGTGCCTTGCTTGACACCAAGTTGGGAGAAGAGAAGGTGGGGCTCAGCCACAGTCGCACATCTAGTCAAAAGAGGCTTCTTCAGGTGGCCACTCCCTCTCCACAGGCCCCAGCCCAGTTATGGTTAAGATGTCTGAAACTTAGATCTGAAACACTTTCTCTTAAAGAACATTATGGGGGTTGGAATAACCTGTGAGAAGACACCAGGCTGCTCTTTTACCTAAGCATTATGGGAGGGAAAAGGAGGAAAGGTGAATCTGGAAAACACCAAGCACCTGTTGTTGGGCACTAAACAGTGACTGCAAAGGTGAAGATGTTCGATTAAGAGAGAATGCCCAGCACTCTATCTGGGTATAACCAGCAGGGCAATACCTCTCTTACGATTTACAGACTCCCCCCAGATCTAATGATGTCCCCACACTACAGGACTCTAGTGGGACTGAAGTAGTGCACAGGCACTGGCTCCCTGCACAGGAGTGACTTTTACCCACAGGCCCAGATTTAATAAATTATTTAGGCATCTGACTCCCATTGCTTTCAATGGTGGGTAGATGTTAGCCAGAGTTTTCAGAACTCAAAGCAGTGTAACTTAACTGTTTCACTCCAGGAAGTGACAGGAATAAATCAATGGGAACACAGCACTTCCAGCTGATGAAAGCTTGATACAAGTAAGTGTGCTCTTATCTAAAACTGATATTTATTACATTTAAGCACACAGAGACATAAGTCAGAGTTTTAGAACACCCCAAATAATTCCCTAAAATCTGAGATGGTATTAAGTAATTAGCAGCAGGTCAGCAATGGCTGAACACTTCTCCACTAGGGAATATGGTGTCAGGGAAAAAGTCTCCCAGGAGAGCTTCAGAGGACAGTTCCAAAGTACACTGTATCACAGGGGTAGGCAACCTATGGCACAGATGCCGAAGGCGGCACACAACGTGATTTTCAGTGGCACTCACACTCTCACACTCGGGTCTTGGCCACCAGTGCAGGGGGGTCTGCATTTTAATTTAATTTTAAATGATGCTTCTTAAACATTTTAAAATCCTTATTTACTTTACATACAAGAATAGCTTAGTTAAATATTATAGCCTTTTAGAATGAGACCTTCTAAAAACGTTAAAATGTATTACTGGCACGCAAAACCTTAAATTCAAGTGAATAAATGAAGACTTGGCACATCACTTCTGAAAGGTTGCCGACCCCTGCTCTATCGTCTAGTCTTTTTATAACCAATTTTTACAAAATCTATAGCTCATAGTGACCCCTACTGCGTCATGTCTTCTCCTAACTTCAATCCATTGCCTATCAACAAAACTTTCCTAACATTCTTAGTCATAATAAGCTTCTATCTAAATGTCACCCAAACTCAAGGTCTCCATCCACTTATTTTCTTTTAGTCTCAATTGGTTGTTCAATGAGGACTGGAGCAGAAAGCAAAACCAGAAGGATGATATTATGATACAGAATCATATCAATGCGTATAGGAAGACAAGTACACAGAAAGTGGCAGTAAAGAATTAGGTATTAGGCTGATCCCAATCAGAATCAAATGAGGCAAAGCACAATTTATGCCATGGATTAAACTACTTCTCCAGTAAACAATTTATATAGCAAAGTTGAAAACAAAAACAAATGACATTATATGCAGGAAAGGACTAGAACATGTAGAGCGTCATTCTCATTGACGCTAAGACACCTTTGCACTGCTTTGTAAGGAGCCTTCAAGTGAGTGTACATGTTTTTTCACTCAAACTTAAGGCCTCTGTTTAATTTACTGTGTCAGAGTGACCTAAAGCGACCTTCATGGAATTGAGATTCATGCCTAAATAGATTATTCTAGAAGAAGCAGAGAGTATGGAATGTAGTAGAGGAAACAGTCAGCTAATGTAATCTGGGAAATGGAGATATGGGGCAGATTTTACTGAAGTGATGAGCACTCACAACTCCCATGGGAGTCGAGGGCACTTCAGATTTCCGAATCCATTGCCCATAAGATCAACCGTCAATCTGTATCTTGTTTTCCATTTCCTGGTCTTTCCATGTTGCAAGTCTATTGCTCATCGGCAAAACATGGCCAACTCTTTCCACAGCCATATCCCCAGCCCCCAAGACAAGGGGAAGGGAAGCAACAAACTTTGGGATAGCCCCACCAAAACTTGTATGGCCTTCGGTAACACCATGGCCTACAGGAGCCATAATCTCTGGAACCACCTCAGCCCGCACACATAGGACTTTTATTCCCTTTTACCATTTGTACGAAGGATGGAAGGGGCAAGTTTGCTAATGTTAATTTCCTTGAAAGGAAGTAACCTCAGCATAAAACCCACTTTACTTCTGAATGACAGAGTGGCGGTTTGCCTTCTAAAGCTTCTGAGCCAGCAATACTTGCTAATAAATGAATGGAAAACCATGCTCTTAAGTGTCCCTAGCCTTTCTTTGCCAGATGCTAGAAATGGATGATGAGATGGATCACTTCACGATTGCCTGTTCTATTCACTCCCTCTGAAGCACCTGGCATTGGTCACTGTTGCTGGATAGATGGACCATTGGTTTGACCCAGTATGGCTGTTCTAATACTAAGAACCAGATCCTGAGGTGGTAGTTAAGGGAAAAGTTCAACTGAGTTCAAGGGTCTAGGCTAACTTATCCTAGCTGTCAATCTGCATCTAACATTGCTACTAGTGCAGGTAGGAACATAGAAATTTCCATACTGGATCAGACCAGAACTCCTTCTAATTGATGATTCTGTCTGAAATCTTGCCAAGTACCTTCTGCTACAGAATAAATAAGAACACAGAAGTGACCTATAATGAAAAAAAAACTGGAGAAGTTTCATCTTAACTCCCCTGTCTTGAAAGCTGAATATGAAATTCTTCAAAGCTTTGAACACCTAATTCTTAATGAAAGTAAACAGGAACTTCTGTCCCAAATGCCTAGGCACCTCTGAAAATTGCAGCTTCTAGGCTTGCTGAATCAAGCACAAAGGGGAAAAAATTGCTTGAGACATGGCATCTAATTGCTTGAGCCCCAGCACCCTCTTTCATGACAAATCAAACACTTCATGTAAGTTGCATATTAGGAAGCCAAAAACACTACATCAGTGGGTCTCAAACATTTTTACTGGTGACCTCTTTCACACTGCAAGCCTCTGAGTGCAACCCCCTAATAAATTAAACACCCTTTTAAATATATTTAACACCATTATAAATGCTGGAGGCAACCAGGGTTTGGGGTGGAGGTTGACAGCTCGCAATGCACCTTGTAATGACGTCACGACCTCCTGAGAGGACCCAATCCCCAGTTTGAGAACCCCTGCACTACATGATGTTAACGAAACTCTTTACTAATGTTGTCTTGATATGCACCGCTGTTTGCCCGCACCGCCCCACCCCACCCCTCGGGATTAATACATACTGTGGGTTAATTAATAAGTAAAAAGTGATTTTATTAAATACAGAAAGTAGGATTTAAGTGGTTCCAAGAAGTAACAGGCAGAACAAAGTGAATTACAAAGTAAAATAAAATAAAAAATGCCAGCCTATGCCTAATACAGTGAGAAAACCGAATACAGATAAAACCTCACCCTCAGAGGTGTTCCAGTAAGCTTCCTTTTACAGACTAGTCTCCTTCTAGTCTGGGTCCAACAATCACTCACACCCCCTGTAGTTACTGTCCTTGGTTCCAGTTTCTTTCAGCTGAAGACAAAATGGAGGGGTCTCCCAGGGGTTTAAATGGATTTTCTCTTTTGGGTGGACACTCCTCCGTCCCCCTGTGTAGAATTCCAGCTACAAGACAGAGTTTGGCAGTCACATGGGCAAGTCACATGTCCATGCATGACACAGAACTTACAGGTAGCAGCCATGGTTCACATGCTACTTTGAACGTCCTCATGTAGACTTCTTATGTGGATTGAAGCCTTCCAAGATCTATTGTCCATTAAATGCTTCTTGACTGGGCACTTAACTTGCAAATTCCTTTCTAAAGAAGCTGACCAAATGCCTTACTGAGGCTATTTAAAATCAAACAAGTACAGCCAATATTTATAACTTCAAATATAACAATGGTACATGTATACAAATAGGATGAATATATTCAGTAGCTCATCATCTTTACATAGATACGTTACATGGCATGTGTAGCGTAAAACATATTCCAGTTCTGTCATATATACATTCATAAGCATATTTCCATAAAGTCTTATGAGTTTGCAACGTCACAGAGTGGCTGTAACAATTTTAGTATTGTAGCTAGAACTCTTAATTAAGGGTGGGATTTACAGAACCACATATGTGTTTCCAACACCAAGATCCTATGATTCTTAACTGAAGATAGGAAATTTAATCCTTCGATAGATGTGAATAACGTCATAGCGGTGGTTTCACTGAGGTGTTTTGGGAAGAAACTCCTCCACTTTCTTCTGTAAAGGGCCATTTCAGTGCTCGGCTTCATTCCGAAGTGGCTGGTGCTTGTTCCCGTGTGAGACATGATAATGGATTCAATGGCCTACCAGTCAGACCTAAACTGACAGTTCCTATGTTCTTATCGTGGAAATAGCCATTTTAGATGCAGCTCTTAGATTGAGGTAAGTTATCATAGCTGCACTGAAGTCAGTATAACTGAGCCAATTTAACCCTGCTCACAAACTGGTTCTTTGTATTTTGTACTAAAAGAATAATATCATTTATAATTCATTCATTTTCAAGTATTGCTATCTCACAAATTTGATAAATGAAAACACCACAAAGAGAAGTTGTCAGACTGCTGAGGCAAAATCCACACCAGGAAACCGACATTATGAACTTTCTCCCTGCCATACTTTGTATAAACATTTTGTAAAGGGAATAAATATCTCATTCATGCAAGATAGAAATAGTCTTTACCATATATATGTTTAATCAACAGATGGTATTTTTCAGAGGAAGGGATTGAGAGGAAATCAAAGGGGTTGATTGAGAGGGAGGTTAAGAAGAAGTGGAAGAAGAGGACTAGGAGGAGGAAATGGGAGGCAAGACGTAGCCAGGAACTGAGGATCTACGTCTTTGTTTCCCTGCTCTCTCTCTCGCTCTCTCTCCAGGGCCTCCAATACCACAGTAACTGAGCTTTCACCCATTTGTTCCACCGATCCCCGCGCATTACGTTGATTCTGTTCCCTGCTGTGTTTTTCAGGTTTACCCCCGACACAGAAAGACGACTTTTGACAAAAACTTAGGTGATGAATTGTTTTATAAGCCCTACTATTATCAGAGCTGGTGTGGTGGAGGTTACGGCTGCTGTAGGCGATGGTGCTACCATAGGCCATACAGGTGTTGTTGGGGCTATCCCAAAGGTTGTTGGTACCCTTATCCTTGCCATTGGGGTTAGAGTTATGGCTATGGAAAGGGTTGGCCATGTTTCGTCCAGGAAGAATAGACCCGGAACATGGAAAGACCAGGAAACGGAGAACAAGATACAGAGTCACGGCTCAGTTTATGGGCAATGGCTTTCAGAAATGCAGAGCACCATTGACTCCCTTGGGAGCTGGGAGTGCTCAGCATCTCAGCAAATCTGCCCCATATCTCTATTTCCCAGATTACATTAACTGACTGTTTCCTCTACTGCCTTCCATACTCACTTGAAGGCTTCTTACAAAGCAGTGGAAAAACCATACGTTGTTCCCTGGGGAACAAGCAGGGAGAACTAGAAGTCCTGGCACAGTCAAGGAAATATGATGTAATTGGAATAACAGAGACTTGGTGGGATAACTCACATGAGTGGAGTACTGTCATGGATGGATATAAACTGTTCAGGAAGGACAGGCAGGGCAGAAAAGGTGGGGGAGTTGCGTTGTATGTAAGAGAGCAGTATGACTGCTCAGAGCTCCAGTATGAAACTGCAGAAAAACCTGAGAGTCTCTGGATTAAATTTAGAAGTATGAACAACAAGGGTGATGTCGTGGTGGGAGTCTGCTACAGACCACCGGACCAGGGGGATGAGGTGGACGAGGCTTTCTTCCAGCAACTAACAGAAGTTGCTAGATCACAGGCCCTGGTTCTCGTGGGTGACTTTAATCACCCCGATATCTGCTGGGAGAGCAATACAGCAGTGCACAGGCAATCCAGGAAGTTTCTGGAAAGTGTAGGGGACAATTTCCTGGTGCAAGTGCTGGAGGAACCAACTAGGGGAAAAGCTCTTCTTGACCTGTTGCTCACAAACAGGGAAGAAATAGTAGAGGAATCAATAGTGGATGGGAACCTGGGAGGCAGTGACCATGAGATGGTCGAGTTCAAGATCCTGACACAAGGAAGAAAGGAGAGCAGTAGAACAGAGACCCTGGACTTCAGAAAAGCAGACTTTGACTCCCTCAGGGAACTGATGGGCAAGGTCCCCTGGGAGAATAACATGACGGGGAAAGGAGTCGAGGGAAGCTGGCTGTATTTTAAAGAAACCTTATTGAGATTGCAGGAACAAACCATCCCGATGTGTAGGAAGAAAAGTAAATATGGCAGGCGACCAGCTTGGCTTAACAGTGAAATCCTTGCTCGTCTTAAACACAAAAAACCAGCTTACAAGAAGTGGAAAACTGGACAAATAACCAGGGAGGAGTATAAAAGTATTGCTCAGGCATGCAGGAGTGAAATTAGGAAGGCCAAATCACGCTTGGAGTTGCAGCTAGCCGGAGATGTTAAGAGTAACAAGAAGGGTTTCTTCAGATATGTTAGCAACAAGAAGAAAGTCAAGGAAAGTGTGGGCCCCTTGCTGAATGAGGGAGGGAACCTAGTGACAGAGGATGTGGAGAAAGCTAGGGTACTCAATGCTTTTTTTGCCTCTGTCTTCACAGACAAGGTCAGCTCCCAGACATCTGCACTCTGCAGCACGGTATGGGGAGGAGGTGACCAGCTCTCTGTGGGGAAAGAAGTAGTTTGGGACTATTTAGAAAAGCTGGACGAGCACAAGTCCATGGGGCCGGATGCGCTGCATCCGAGGGTGCTAAAGGAGTTGGCCGATGAGATTGCAGAGCCATTGGCCATTATCTTTGAAAAATCATGGCGATCGGGGAAGGTCCCGGATGACTGGAAAAAGGCTAATTAGTGCCCATCTTTAAAAAAGGGAAGAAGGAAGATCCAGGGAAATACAGGCCAGTCAGTCTCACCTCAGTCCCTGGAAAAATCATGGAACAGGTCCTCAAGGAATCAATTCTGAACCACTTAAAGGAGGGGAAAGTGATCAGGAACAGTCAGCATGGATTCACCAAGGGCAAGTCATGCCTGACTAACCTAATTGACTTCTATGATGAGATAACCGGCTCTGTGGATGAGGGGAAAGCAGTGGATGTGCTATTTCTGGACTTTAGCAAAGCTTTTGATACGGTCTCCCACAGTATTCTTGCCAGCAAGTTAAAGAAGTATGGGCTGGATGAATGGACGGTAAAGTGGATAGAAAACTGGCTAGATGGTCGGGCTCAACGGGTAGTGATCAATGGTTCCATGTTTAGTTGGCAGCCGGTATCAAGTGAGGTGCCCCAAGGGTCGGTGCTGGGGCCGGTTTTATTCAATATCTTCATTAACGATCTGGAGGATGGTGTGGACTGCACCCTTAGCAAGTTTGCAGATGACACTAAACTGGGAGGAGTGGTTGATATGCTGGAGGATAGGGATAGGATACAGAGGGACCTAGACAAATTAGAGGATTGGGCCAAAAGAAATATGATGAGGTTCAACAAGGACAAGTGCAGAGTCCTGCACTTAGGACGGAAGAATCCCATGCACTGCTACAGACTAGGGACCGAATGGCTGGGTAGCAGTTCTGCAGAAAAGGACCTAGGGGTTACGGTGGACGAAAAGCTGAATATAAGTCAACAGTGTGCCCTTGTTGCCAAGAAGGCTAATGGCATTTTGGGTTGTATAAGTAGGGGCATTTCCAGCAGATCGAGGGATGTGATCATTCCCCTCTACTCAGCACTGGTGAGGCCTCATTTGGAGTACTGTGTCCAGTTTTGGGCCCCACACTACAAGAAGGATGTGGATAAATTGGAGAGAGTCCAGGGGAGGGCAACAAAAATGATTAGGGGGCTGGAACACATGACTTATGAGGAGAGGCTGAGGGAACTGGGATTGTTTAGCCTGCAGAAGAGAAGAATGAGGGGGGATTTGATAGCTGCTTTCAACTACCTGAAAGGGGGTTCCAAAGAGGATGGATCTAGACTGTTCTCAGTGGTACCTGATGACAGAACAAGGAGTAATGGTCTCAAGTTGCAGAGGGGGAGGTTTAGGTTGGATATTAGGAAAAACTTTTTCACTAGTAGGCTGGTGAAGAACTGGAATGGGTTACCTAGGGAGGTGGTGGAATCTCCTTCCTTAGAGGTTTTTAAGGTCAGGCTTGACAAAGCCCTGGCTAGGATGATTTAGTTGGGGATTGGTCCTGCTTTGAGCAGGGGGTTGGACTAGATGGCCTCCTGAGGTCCCTTCCAACCCTGAGATTCTATGATTCTATGTGTTCTAGTCCTTTCATGTATATATGCCATTTGTTTCTGGTTTCAACAGTGTTATAAAAGTTGTATACTGAATAAGAAGATTACTTCTTGGCTTATTTCATTCTGTCTGGGATGAAACAAGTACCTTAAAAAAGTTGCAGACAGGATTTGATTGTCAAATTCTACAGCTGTAATGGAAAACGAGGAACTTCTCCTGTGAAATGCATCAACTTGGAGCCAATGATTCATTGCAGACCTTCTTGAAACTCTTGAAATATATGCTTTCTGCTTTGCATTCTTCCTGTGTACTCCTCTTCTTACTCCCATTAAAGTCATTCTGCACCATAATACCAGCATCCTGCTTTTCCTTTCTGCTCCATCCGTTATTTACCAACCTCTGTGGCCCAAGTTCACAGAGCTTCTTAAGCATCTAATTCTTACTGAAATCACCATGAGCTTGGCACCTAAGGCCAGGTCTGCACTACAAAGTTAAGCTGATTTAAGTTACATTCACATACAGCTACTGCTGTAAGTATACTGCTGTTGCATTTCCACACTCGACTCCTTGTGTCGGCAGAGCACATTCACAGTTGCAGCTCTTGCATTGACACAGAGAACAGTGCACAGTGGGTGGCTATCCCACTGTGCAACCCACCACAGGGTATTTTGGGAGGGGTTTGCAATGCGTCATCAAACTAGGCTCGGTGTCACATGATGCAGGTTTCTCAATCACGTCATTCCATGGGCATCCTACTAGGTTTTCAGCCATTTTTCAACTGCCCTGGTAACCTACGAGGCAGCCATCTGTGTCAGAAAGCATGGGTCCTGCACTGCTCTGCAGTATTGTGCTGTGCATAATGAACACGATGGTATAAGTATCAGAGGGGTATAAGAGGAGCTCAACGGGAGGGTATTCACCACTTCCATGACCTCATCCCTCACCTTCTAGAAGCAGCATGTCTCTGAAGCTGCATCAAAACCAACTATTTGTCTCCCGTGCCGTCTGCTATGCCTGCTGTGCCTGCCGCAGCTGTTTTATTTTTAATCTGCTGCGTTTCACTGTCATAGCCCTTCTCTTCCATCCCCTGAGTAACTTTCTGCAGCTGGATCGGAGCTTTGCCTGCACAGCCTCCTCTCCCTACAGACCCAGGAGATCCACCACCTCCCCTGTAGTCCAGGCGGGAACGTGTTTGCTACGTGGAGCCAGCATGCTCAGCTGGGCTATGTGAGCTCTCCACACCAAGCAAACGAAAAGAACAAGTTCAAAACTTCCCACAACTTTAAGAGGGGAGGGGGACACACCTGTGTACCTGGCTACAGGACAGCAGAGTTCAAAATGGTGACCAGAGTGGTCATGGTGGGCATTGTGGGATACCTCCTGGAGGCCACTTGAGTGATGTAAGCAACACAGTTTTTACACCAACACTACTTTGATCTAACGACATCATCCTTAAATCTACACCTCTTGTCAAGGTGGTTTTATTATACTGGCGTAGAAGGCAAGCTGAAGCAGCAGGAGAAGCCTTGCAATGTGTACAGCTCTATTCTTAGGTTGAAGTAGTGTAGACATGGCCTAAATATCTTTGTGACTCTGGGCCTGTGTGTAAACATTCGCTCCGGAGCGACAGGGCCTGTGCACTTCTTAAGTCCCACTTGAGTCCTGTAGTGAGAAGAGAATGAGGCCTCACAAAATTCAGAAAATCGTAAGACAGGCATTACCCTGGTGTTTCCCCTGTTTGTATGACCAAAACCAAATAGGGTGTTGGCTCTTCTTCTTCTAGATCTTTTCAGTCACCATTCAGTGCCTACCAACATGTGATTGATTTGTTCCTCATGGGCAAGGCCACTGTTCGACTGATACTCTTATTCGCTCCCATACTCCTGAGGTTAGAGAGCTGTCTGGTGTATTCACAGGAGTTATTCCTAACTCCAAAAGTGGTTTAATTCATAATGTTTCAGATTTAAGTATCAGCCATTTGAAGCAGGCCTGAGTTGTGGCCTGTGTAAAGTGGTGGGCCACCCTAAACGCCCCCTTGTGGCCAGACGTACCCTCTGGGGAAGCCCCTCCCTCATCTTCCCCCAGTTGGGTGTCAACCAATCGACTTGCACAACTCAGGGCAATGCAAAGACTAAACAAACTATTCCAAAGAAGTGTCTCTCCTTTACTGAAGCCCCAGGGAAGGAGAGGATGTACTAATGTCCAGGGGTTGTTGGCCACGTACTGATACTTAATGGGGGGTTGGTTGGCGCTCTCTGAACACCAGGTGGACGCAGAAGGGCTGAAGAGGAGCCGAGTCGGGATCCTGAGACTGACCGGTTCCCAGGCTCAGTGGGGAGATGTTGGCACTCCAACTCTGCCCTATTCACAGGCAGGACTATGGGGGACTGGTAAGAGCAGCTAGTGGCTGGGGCAGCTTCCCAAGTATTGCCAAGGCAACCTCCAGCATCAGCCTCTTGAGTACGATTCCCCCCAACCCTGTTGCCCACGTTTAAGGCCGGCCCTCCCAACGTCATCCTTAGGGAATATGGCACCTTGGGTGAACTTGTATTTTGGTGTCCTTACTCCTGCGACTCCCCCAGACCCACACCTCTGACATTGCCCCTGGCTCCCGCTGCTTCCCCTGGCCTCCCACCGATCACCCCTGGCCCCCACTGCCTCTCCCATCACCCAACTCATCATTCCTGTCCCCCACTGCCACCCCCAGTCTCCATCCCCCACATCAGCTCTGGCTCCTGCTGCCTCCCCTGTCCCTCCCATTACCCCCAGCCTCCACTTCCTCCCCAACAACCCAACACCACCAGGCCCCAATACCTCCCCCGACCATTGCCCCGTCTCCCTGAGCTCCCTACTGCCCACCCCTGGCAGGCTAGTGCAGACACGTACTCAAGCAGGGAAATAATTTTCCTTTCTGCTTTAATCCTCATATCACTATAGCAGTGTGTGCAGTGAAGAGCAGTTATTCTCACTGGGACACTGCAGCTGCTGGCAAAGAGGGACAGACTCAGCCGGCTTCCCTGGGCCCGCTCTGGCAGAGACTGTGCTGCCAGCCTGGTATCGCTTTCCTGCTCTGGGGGCCACCTCGTGGGGTACAGCAGGAGTGCTTCTGGCTGGTGCCTTTCCCAGGCCCGTCCCTTCAGCTGTGCTCAGCACAACTCCCACCCTGGTAGAAATCTGGGGGGCATGTGACCGACGTGCCACCTCTTAGACAACTGCCCAAGCCCTGCTGCGGGGTCAGGAGCCAAGTGATCCAGAGCCTCCCCTCCCCATCCCCTAGCAGCCGAGCCCAGGAAGCCACCACGGCCTCACAGCCAGATTCTCACAGGCCGAAGCGGCTCCGTCGCCCTTCCCGCCTGGCCGCCAGGGAGAGTGGCTGAATGTGCCGAGAGGGGGGAAGGCACAGGGAGAGAAGGACAGAGCCCCTCTCCCTCTCTGCCTCCGCCAAGCCAGTCTGGGAGGGGCACTTGACCAGGGCCACCCAGAGGATTCAGGGGGCTTGGGGCAAAGCAATTTTGGGGGCCCCTTCCATAAAATAAAGTTGCAATACTATAGAATACTGTATTCCCTTGGGGGCCCCTGTGGGGCCTGGGGCAAATTGCCCCACTTGCCCACCCCCGGGTGGCAACAATAGGTGCACTGAAAGAGGGAGGTGTAGCAAGGAGTGTACTACCCCTCTATGGGGTCAGCCTAGAGATCCCAAATAGAGCAGCCTGAGTGCAATAAAGACGACTCCCTGCTCCACGGTAGGGACTAGACAAACAGCAAAAGGAAACTGAGCAATGATGAGAAGACTAGAAGCAGAACAGCCTGCATGAGGTGATGAGCTCCCTCCAGCTCTCGAAGGTTTGCCTAAGCAGGCACAGGAAGTTTGTGTCCAGTTTATTTTGCAGGATCCAAACCTGGATCTGCAGGTAATGGCCTTAGGTTTGTTCCATGTGCTTGTGCCCTGGGGCTTCATTCAGGGAATCACACTTCTTTAGACTAATTAGTTTCCAGATGATACGGCAAGTGTGCTTGTATCGAAAACTAACATTAGATTTAAGCGCGCACACACACACACACACACAGAGCAATAGCTTTAGAATATCCCAAATAATTATCTAAAATCTGAGATGGTATCTAGAAATAAGCAGCAGGTCAGCAATGGCTGGACACTTCCCCACTGGGCAGTGTGGTGTCAGGATTAAGTCTCTTCAGAGAACTGCTCCAAAGCACACCCTGTTATCTAGTCTTTTTATAACTAATTTTTACAAAACTTATAGTTCATAGTGACCCCTACTGGGTCCTCATTTCTCCTAACTTCAACCAGTTGCCTATCAACAAAGCTTTCCTAACAATCTTAGCCATAATAAGCTTCTCTCTCAGTCCCCCAAACTCAAGGTCTCCATCCACTTATTTTCTTTCAGTCTCAATTTGTTGATTCTTTCACCCCTCCTCCCATTCTGGTTAGCAGACACTACAAACATGCAGCCAGTGTTCGACCTCGCCTCCAAAAGCCCTTCTCCAAACTAACCTTTAACTACATGATGTGAGTAATTCATGGTTGCTGAATGCATACAGTATGACTGTAATTAGCTTGATAAAATTCTGGGGTAACGCACCACTCAGTTCTGGAGTAACATTAGGCACCAAATTAGCTGTGTGAATCTGGGCCAGAGTGGCTGGTCAATGAGGAATGGAGCAGCAAGGAAACCCAGAAGGATGATACTATGATTCAGAAGCATTTTAATGTGAATTGGAAGACAAGTACACAGAAAGTGACAGAAAGAATTCAGAATTAAAATAATATCTCGAAGGTATAAAGAAGGTCTATACTGAATCAGTAGTTCCAAGGTGATGCATTTCACACCAGATGTTCTTCGTTCTTCATCACGGCTGTAGATTTTCACAATCAAGTTCTCTTTGCAGCCATCTTAAGGTATTACTTTCATCACAGTCAGAATGAAAAGAGACAAAGCACAACTAAAGCCAAGAATGAAACTACTTCTCCAGTAAACAACTTATAAAGCAAAGTTGAAAGCAGAAACAAATGGCACATATCCATGAAAGGACTAGAACACGTAGGGCTTGATTCTCATTGACACTAAGATCCCTTTGCGCAGCATTGTAAGGAGCCTGCTTCATTTACTGTGTCAGCATAATCTAAAGGGGCCTTCATGGAATTGAGATTCACTCCCAAACAGATTATTCTAGAAGAAGCAGAGTGTATGGAAGGCAGTAGAGGAAACAGTCATCGAATGTAACCTAGGCAATATAGATATGGGGCAGATTGACTGAGATGCTGAGCACTCACAGCTCCCATGGGAGTTGAGGGCACTCTGCATTTCTCAGACCTATTGCCCATAAACTCATCTGTGAATCATGCTTAATGTTTCCTTGCATTTCCACGTTCTGGGTCTATTCCTCCTCAGCGAAACATGGCCAACCCTTTCCATAGCCGTACCCCCAGCCCCAATGGCAAGGATAAGGGTACCAAGAATGTCTGGGATAGCCCCAACAACCCCAGTATGGCCTTTGGTGGTGCCATGGCCTACAGTAGCCATAACCTCTACCCCACCAGCCCTTGTGATGGTAGGGCCTATAATACAATTCATCACTAAAGCTTTCGTCGAAACTCATCTTTCTGTGTCAGCGGTAAACCTGAAACACACAGAAGGGAAAGAGTCAACATAATGCACTAGGGTAGTAGAGTAAAATGTTCAGTGCTCAGGGAAATGATGACCCAGACCCTCTGTTCTGGATACATGTTGCCTCTTATTTCCTCCTCCTAGCTTCCTTCTTCTGCTCACTCTTAACCTCCCTCTTAACCAGCCCCTTTGATTCCCTCTCAATCCTCCCTCTG
Source organism: Mauremys mutica (assembly GCF_020497125.1). Classification (NCBI taxonomy): domain Eukaryota; kingdom Metazoa; phylum Chordata; order Testudines; family Geoemydidae; genus Mauremys; species Mauremys mutica. The sequence goes on along the minus strand of NC_059088.1, from coordinate 19,334,590 downwards.
AAAAATACTGACAGCAAAATAAATATTTGCTATAGACTATTTCTATCTTGGACCCATGGGATTTTTACTCCCTTTTACAAATGGTTTGTACAAAGGATGGCAGGGAGCAGTTTACTAATGTTAATTTCCTTGAGAGGATTTAACCTCAACATGAAAACCCCTTTTCTTCTGAATAACAGACTGGCAGTTTGGTTTCTAAAGCTACTGAGCCAGCAATACTTGCTAATAAATGAATGGAAAACCGTGCTCTTAAATGTCCCTAGTCTCAGTTTGCCACATGCTGGAAATGGGTGATGGGATGGATCACTTCATGAGTACATGTTCTGTTCCTTCCCTCTCAAGCACCTGGCATTGGATACTGTTGGAAAACAGGACACTGGGCTAGGTGGACCATTGAGCTGACTCAGTATGGCTGTCCTAAAATCCTTTTTGAAACCAAAACATTAAGAGCCAGATCCTGAGTGGGTAGATAAGGACACTGTTCAACAGAGTTCAAGAGTCTAGGCTAACTTACCTAGCTTTGGATCTGAATCTAACATTGCTACTAGAGCACGTAGGAAAATAACAATTTCCATACTGGATCAGACCAGAGCTCCTTCTCAGTGATTGTTCTTTCTGAAATCTTGCCACAGAATAAAGAAGAACTCAGTGATCTATTATGAAGTTTCATCCTAACTCCCCTAACTTAAAAACTGAATATGAAATTATTGAAAGCTACTGATGGGATTTGAACACCTAATTCCTAATGAAAGTAAACATGAATTCCTGTCTCTAATGCCTAGGCACCTCTAAAAATTGAAGCATTTACTTCTAAACCATGAATGCATCAGTGAAACCCCTTTCCCGTGCCAATAATCACAAAGTCATGTGCAAGATTCAGTCCTAAATGAAACCATCACTAACATGACATCGCAATAGCTCTAGAGAGAATGAGAGAAATGGGACTTACCCCGGTAGCTGAAGAGGATAAGTGAAGAGAAGTTGTTAAGGAACTCTGAGTTGCGAGTGCTTTTATACAGTTTCTTAGCCTGCCTGGGGCATACGAGACACCCCTTTGCTTAAGGTCCTAATTATTTACAAAACATATTATGCTGTGCAAGTCACTCCTTCAGTTGATATAATTTGTTTTCAGGATTATTATCATGTGTTTTCAACCTCACATGGTCTGACATGCACAAGACAGCCTATAGGTTTCCTTCATCTGAAAAGCTTTATGGGACACATTCATTCCTGGCATAATTCCAGTGACTCAGATTGTCAGAAAAGATTGTCAGAGCTGTAACAGTTGCAAAATCTTCCATTAGATAAAGGACTTCCCTTTTGGTCCTAGTAAGGCATGTTGGCAGGTGTTGGTGGCATTGCACAATTCTTCCTGCAATTTGTAGGAGGGAGGGAGCATTTTGCAGAGGCTGAACACCTAAGTGTTTTGATCTAATGCCCTTTGAAATTAATGGGAGTCATTACTCTGGGTAGGTTTTTTTCTCAGGCCCTATGACTTGAAATTTGGCCCTGGAAGAAGGACGTATAAGGCCTCTGAAACATTTAAGTGCCACTTCAGCTTTTAAAAGAGGTGTTAACAGAGACCTAAGAAATGACTAGGCCTTTGTGCCGGCGCTCTGCTCAGAGGTGAATTTCCCCCTATGGTAATTAGAAATTCAGTTCCTAATCCACCTCATTTATGTCACCAGTGTTGTGAGATCGGGGTGACCATCGTGGCAGAAGTTCACTGTGCTGCCTCCGACGGGGTTTCTCTTTGTTGAGGTGAGGGATGGTGGTGGGTGAAAACAAGCTGGACCGACATATACAAAGAGTTTGAGATAAACGCTGGAAAATATTATGGCATTGCTAACGTATCTCCATCCAAAACCAGTCAAGACTATTGTGGTTTTTGAAGAAAATAGAACTGATAACGCCCCAGATGAAATACAGGAAATAGAGAGATCTGGATTTCTTGGCCAAGGCTATGGGATAAATTCAGATAAATTGATAATCTGACCAGATTTAGGGCATGCTGCAAGACCATTAGCTTGCAGGAATCTTGTCTACCATGATGAGAAAGATGTTGAAAGTTTAACATCACTTCATAGTATGTTTCCCCTCACCAGGCAAGGGGGAAGAACCTGATGTGGATTGAGAAGCACTGAACATCTTTCAATTCTATAGAGCTGTGCTGACTTATGGTGCTTGATCTCCTGGCCTTAAATTTGAAAAAGGAATTTGTAAAATAAAAAGAAACGCAAAGCTTCTTTTTAATGGAAATCAAATAGTCCCAAATTCTGAGCTACAAATCGTGATCTCATTAAGGGAATTATATGGTCGGCTTGACATCCTTATTTTTTTTAAGTGTGTCTATTACTCAATAGAAGGGCGTCTTCCAGTGTCAAACCAGTAATACCATAACAATCCACTGCTTTGGATATGAAAAACCTTAATGAGTGTTTGTGATGCACTTTGATACCTGGAGCCCTGAGGAAGCAGAGCATTCTCCATGTGTTATCATCCCTGTTTTTTATGCAGTGAACCAGAGAGCACATTATCGTGAAGGTCGGACAGAGGGGAAATTGCAGAGTCCCATATAAAACAACACATGCTCCATATTTACCATTGATCCTGAATCTTCCTGGACCCTTCACATTTTTGGCTTCCAAATAGGTCGCTAAGAAGAGATGTTATTGTAGCTGTGTTGGTCCCAGCATATGAGAGAGACAAGGTGGGTGAGGCAATATATCGTTTGTGGGGGACCAGCTTCTGCTGGGGAGAGAGACAAGCTTCTGTGCTTACACAGAGCTCTTCTTCAAATCTGGGAAATGTCCTCGGAGTGTCACTGCTAAATGGAAGGTGGAATAGATTGTTTAGAATAAATAGTTAACATCTATCTCAAGGAACCTTTCAAAGTGAACTGTCCAGATAACAGCTCTCCAGTCATAGGGAGGAGAGCAGAGGGGGAAGAAGCTGGGAGGGAGTGCCATTCCTGGGTTATACATTGTTGTAATAAGTCATAAATCCAGTGTCTCTATTCAGGCCATGATTCTGAGTGTCCAGCACGGTTATCACTTTAGGCTCAGACACTCATCTTTTCAAGGTGTTTTGCAGATTTCCTTTAAAGATGACAACTGAGAGGTCACATACGGAGTTTTCGCTTTGTGAAAACTGTTCACACACAAACAATATGATTTTCTTGTCTTTTACCATTTTTTTTGTTTGAGTTCATTGTATGATGGTGTATTAGAAGAATCTGTAACTCAATAAATGATATTAGTTCACCCACCTTGACGAAGTACAGAGTAATTCATAGGGAGACTCAATCATGATTATTTTGTTGTGTTTTGTTGAGTGAGCGTCTGGAGGAATCATCTTGCAACTTAAGGAGAAACAATGACCTATTAGATAACGTTCTGATCCACTTTGCCTTCCTTGCTCATGAAGGTAATAATTGTCCGAGAGAACAGCTAGTGTGCGATTTTTAAGCTTCTCCGTGGGTAGTGTACAATTGCAATTCTCTCCCCACTACTGACACAATGTCAAAAGAGAAAGGAAATTCAGAGATAAGGAGAAAGACCAAACCATAGCTTGTTACGCTCTCCTGCTATTAGTCCTAATCAATAGTCTACTAAAAACCACCATGAGAAAGTGTTTCTATCAGACATGCCAAACCCGCCAAACCCCTTCCCCCCTTGCATAAATTGGGTTTGTTTTGGCTTAATTGGCTTGTGAGTTGCTTGTTGGCTAGTTTTTGTCTTGCAGCATGTTGCTTGTTGTAGCTTGTAGCTTCTTTTTTTTTATCAGCTCCTGGGAAGCAGGGGATGGGTGGGGGTCAAGCAGGGAGAAGAGGCAAGCAGGGGCAATGTCAGAAATGAGTCGGGGTGCACAGCAGGCCCACCAGACTCCCAGACTGCACACCAGTGGGGATCTAGTAACATAGAGTGTTAGGGTTCTTAGGGATTGGCTTGTTTTGGCCTATTTTTGAAATGGGATTAGCTTGATTTTTGGCTTATTTGAAAGTTGGGGTGCTTATTTACCACATGAATATTGGCAACTGTGGTTTCTATTGTAGCCTTTTATTTAATTTAAAGTGATTTTTATAATATGCTATTACACCACCGTGGGTTCGGCTCTGGTGGCTACAGTTTCAAGCATAACAGAGTGACAGTCACCTCTGCTACTTGCTTCACAAGTTAGAGTCTCTAGGAAAACACAAAGACCAAGGCCTGGTCTACACTGTAGTGGGGATTGATCTAAGATACGCGACTTCAGCTATGAGAAGAGCGTAGCTGAAGTCGACGTATCTTAGATCAACTTACCTCCCGTCCTCATGGCACAGGATCGACAGCCGAGGCTCCCTCTTCGTCTCCGCTTCCGCCTCTCACCCTGGAGGAGTTCCGGGGTTGACGGGAAGTACGTTTGGGGATCGATTTATCACGTCTAGATGAGACGCGATAGATCGATTCCCGATAGATCGATCGCTACCGGCCCGATCCAGCGGGTAGTGTGGACATACCCCAAGGCTAGTGACTGCACAGACATTTACCAGTAGAAAGTCTAGTCTATTTTATAAGGTTTATTAAAGTTACAGTTAAAGTGATGATTACCCAAGCATATAGAAATTCTATACAGACCTATGCGCAAGTTACAAATATAATTATACTCACATCCTTAAGAATAGTATTAGGGTCTGATGGGTCTTTCAGGACTTGATCATCAGTTGAGGGATGATTCCTGCTGGAGTCTCCCATAGGGAGCTCAATTTTCCCGTTCTGGGCATCCCCTTTTTATAATGTGATTCTGTCTATACCTACATTCTGCGTGACCATAAAAGTGTCAACCCTCCTTTCTCTTATTGGTCTATGTCCCCTGGAAACCTAAGGGACCCCACTTTTCTATAGGCTGGGTAAGTTCCCTTTATACTCATTAGTATTGACACACAACCTGTACCCCTTGGTATAAGACACATGTCTGAGACACATGTGCCTTTACAGTAGTTTTAGGATCTAATATTAATCTTCTGGATAATTTTGCACACTATTACCAGCTGGTACCCCTCTTCCCGTAATCTTAGGGCATTGGGTTATTTGTCGGAATTGGCTTATGTCATCATTTCTTGTCTCCAATGCTTAAAATAACTAAGCTAAAGTCTTACAGACCTCAACCTACGGGTTCTTGCATTTCAGCTTCTCTACCTCATGTCTAATACCTGATTCCTCTAAATACTGATCAATCTTATACTTTTATAATCCTACAGATTAACTCTAATTAACATACACTGAATATATGTAATATAACATATTGATTAATCATAACATCACATAACAGATGGATAATAAAGTAAAATCATTGGCTACACTATGGAAATAGAGAGTAACACACTGCACTGGCACAATTCATCATAATCCCTCTCATATAAGAAACCTTAAGCCCATACTCAGGAAATGTCTATAGAACAGGTGAAGGGTCCACAATGCTGTAGGACAGGGGTTCTCAAACTGGGGGTCAGGATGCCTCAGGGGGTCGCAGAGTTATTACATGTGGGGGAGTGAGATGTCAGCCTCCACCCCAAACCCCGCTTAGTCACCAGCATTTATAAGGGTGTTAAATATAGAAACAAGTGCTTTTAATTTATTAGGGGGACCACACTCAGAGGCTTGCTATGTTAAAGAGGTCACCAGTGCAGTAGTTTGAGAACCACTGCAGAGGTGGAGAAATGTTTGGAGGAAAACAAGGCTGGAGTTAAGATTTTGCTTAACAATAGCAGCAGGATTTTTCGCAGGAATAAACATAAGTTTCTTATCACTCGGTGTTTAATATTTGAATTAGAAATTGAAGTTCATGAACCTAAACCACCAATTCAGTTGTTTATGCTTAGATCAGAAGAGAATTCATCAAGAAGCTCGTCAAACAAAACAAGAAGACTATGCATCCGAAGAAGTGAGCTTTAGCTCACGAAAGCTCATGCTAAAATAAATTTGTTAGTCTTTAAGGTGCCACAAGTACTCCTGTTTTTGTTTTTTTTTCAAGAAGACTGAGTCTCTGTAATCATTACTTGTGTAAGCAGTAATGATTACACTTAACTTGTGCCAGGGCTGAGCCTTGGCACCTCTGGGCTGGGCAGTTCATAGCCCAGCACCCCCAGACTTGACGAGTCAGGCGTGAAAGTAAACATTTGCTTGAGACTTGGCATCTAATACTTGAGCCCCAACACCCTCTTTCAATACAATATAAGCACTTCATGTAAGTTGTATATTAGGAAGCCAAAGAAACTTCGTGATAATAACAAAACTCTTAACTAATCTTGTCTAGTAATACAGTCTAAGAACGTCCAAGCCAGAGAGTAGCATGTGGCGTGAGAAATCAGATTACGTGGTTTTAGTTCTATCTCTGCAATTGACTCCCTGTGTGACCTTCAGCACAACAAACCTCTGTTTATTTGCATAGAAAATAAGGATAATAACACTCTTGTTGGATGTTAAGTGGTGTCCTTAGAACTCAGGATACCAAAGCACTTCACAAACAGCCTTTAAAGTTCTATATATGCAAATGTTGTATGATTACAATAATAACAGCTTATTTGTAGAAGATGCCCCTGCTTTGAGTAATAGGGTCATTTAAAATATGTATTCTGATTTCTCTCATTTCTAGGCCTTAATGAGGTCATGATTTCCAGTCGCTTTTTGATTTTTATTCAATAGCAGCTACGAGGTTCGCTTTCGCATAAAAATTCAATGTGTAGATTATGGGACACATCATAAACTGCTGTAAATTGTTCTGGCTCCGTTGACTGCAAGGACATGTGAAAATCAAAGGAACGCTCTTCGATTTCCATGGTTGGAGGAAGCTCTGTTTGGAGTGGATGTAACACTGTAAGTACTGATGCTGGAACACTTTCTGCAAGAGAAGGATGAGGAAACTTGACCACCAGCTGGTGAGATTCTGAACTCATTCCACAGATGTCTTGTGTTTGGTCAATGATGCCTTTTCTTCATCTCCTGCTCTCAACAGAGCAGGGTTCACAATGGTGAGCAGAGCGGCCATGGTGGGCTTTGGGGGATACCTGCTGGAGGCCACGTAGAGTGATATAAGCAATGCAGTGGAAGTGGCCTATTCTCAACAGTTGATTACTTTTGTAGTGCTAATGAGTCCAATGCAATCAAGGTGGACGTCACCAGTTTCCAACAGTTGACAAGAATCAGCAGAAGGAAAATTACTTTTTGTAGTGACCCATCCACTCCCAATCTTTATTCAGGCCTAATTTGATGGTGTCCTGTTTGAAAATTAATTCCAGTTCTGCAGTTTCTTGTTGGAGTTTGTTTTTGAAGATTTTTCATTGAAAAATTGACACTTTTAAGTCTATTATTGAGTGTCCAGGGATATTGAATTGCTCACCTACCGGTTTTTGAATGTTACATTTCTTAATGTCTGAGTTGTGTCCATTTATTCTTTTGCGTAGAGACCGTCCTTTTTGGCCAATGTACATGGCAGAGGGGCATTGCTGGCACATGATAGCATATATCACATTGGTATATATTTCACAGTGGAATAGGCCACTTCCACCTTAATTGAATTGGCCTTGTTAGCACTGACCCCCCACTTTGTAAGGCAACTCCCAACTTTTCATATATATATATATACACTGCTTACTGTATTTTTCACTCCATGCATTCGATGAAGTGGGTTTTAGCCCACAAAAGCTTATGCCCAAATAAATGTGTTAGTCTCTAAGGGCTTGGCTACACTTACAAATTTGCAGCGCTGCAGCAGGGTGGGAAAACACACCCTCTCCAGCGCTGCAAATTGCGGCGCTGCAAAGCGCCAGTGTAGTCAAAGCCCCAGCGCTGGGAGCGCGGCTCCCAGCGCTGTCCGTTATTCCCCACAGGGAGGTGGAGTACGGACAGCGCTGGGAGAGCTTTCTCCCAGCGCTGGCGCTTTGACTACACTTAGCGCTTCAAAGCGCTGCCGCGGCAGCGCTTTGAAGTGTAAGTGTAGCCAAAGCCTTAGGTGCCATAAGGACTCCTCGTTGGTTTTGCTGAAACAGACTAACACGGCCACCACTCAGAAACCTGACACTTCTTTAGACTAACTTGTTTTGCCTTTTCATTACCCTGACCTCTGTAAGTGCCTTGCTTCACACCCAGTTGGGAGAAGAGAAGGTGGGGCTCAGCACAGTCGCACATCTAGTCAAAAGAGGCTTCTGCAGGTGGCCACCCCCTCTCCACAGGCCCCAGCCCCGTTATGGTTAAGATGTCTGAAACTTAGACCTGAAACACTTTCTCTTAAAGAACATTGGGGGGTTGGAATAACCTGTGAGAAGACACCAGGCTGCTCTTTTACCTAAGCAGTATGGGAGGGAAAAGGAGGAAAGGTGAATCTGGAAAACACCAATCATCTGTTAGTAGGCACTAAACAGTGACTGCAAAGGTGAAGATGTTCGATTAAGAGAGAATACCCAGCACTCTATCTGGGTTTAACCAGCAGGGCAATACCTCTCTTACGATTTACAGACTCCCCCCAGATCTAATGATGTCCCCACACTACAGGACTCCAGTGGGACTGAAGTAGTGCACAGGCACTGGCTCCCTGCACAGGAGTGACTTTTACCCACAGGCCCAGATTTAAAAAATTATTTAGGCACCTGACTCCCATTGCTTTCAATGGTGGGTAGATGTTAGCCAGGGTTTTCAGAACTCAAAGCAGTGGTAACTTAACTGTTTCACTCCAGGCAGTGACAGGAATAAATCAATGGGAACACAGCACTTCCAGCTGATGAAAGCTTGATACAAGTAAGCGTGCTCTTATCTAAAACTGATATTTATTACATTTAAGCACACAGAGACATAAGCAAGAGTTTTAGAACACCCCAAATAATTCCCTAAAATCTGAGATGGTATTAAGTAATTAGCAGCAGGTCAGCAATGGCTGAACACTTCTCCACTAGGGAATATGGTGTCAGGGAAAAAGTCTCCCAGGAGAGCTTCAGAGGACAGTTCCAAAGTACACTGTATCACAGGGGTAGGCAACCTATGGCACAGATGCCGAAGGCGGCACACAACGTGATTTTCAGTGGCACTCACACTCTCACATCTGGGTCCTGGCCACCGGTGCAGGGGGGGGTCTGCATTTTAATTTAATATTAAATGAAGCTTCTTAAACATTTTAAAATCCTTATTTAATTTACATACAAGAATAGCTGAGTTAAATATTATAGCCTTATAGAAAGAGACCTTCTAAAAACGTTAGAAGGTAAAAATGTATTACCTTAAATTAGAGTGAATAAATGAAGACTCGGCACATCACTTCTGAAATCTACAACCCATCCTGGACAATGATCCCACACTTTCACAGGCCTTGGGTGGCAGGCCAGTCCTCGCCCACAGACAACCTGCCAACCTGAAGCATATTCTCACCAGTAACTGCACACCGCACCATAGTAACTCTAGCTCAGGAACCAATCCATGCAACAAACCTCGATGCCAACTCTGCCCACATATCTACACCAGCGACACCATCGCAGGACCTAACCAGATCAAACACACCATCACCGGTTCATTCACCTGCACGTCCACCAATGTAATATACGCCATCATATGCCCCTCTGCTATGTACATTGGCCAAACTGGACAGTCTCTAAGGAAAAGGATAAATGGACACAAATCAGATATTAGGAATGGCAGTATACAAAAACCTGTAGGAGAACACTTCAACCTCCCTGGCCACACAATAGCAGATCTTAAGGTGGCCACCCTGGAGCAAAAAAACTTCAGGACCAGACTTCAAAGAGAAACTGCTGAGCTTCATTCATCTGCAAATTTGACACCATCAGCTCAGGATTAAACAAAGACTGTGAATGGCTTGCCAATTACAGAACCAGTTTTTCCTCCCTTGGTTTTCACACCTCAACTGCTAGAAGAGGGCCTCATTCTCCCTGATTGAACTAACCTCATTATCTCTAGCTTGCTTCTTGCTTGCATATACATACCTGCCCCTGGAAATTTCCACTACTTGCATCCGACGAAGTGGGTATTCACCCACGAAAGCTCATGCTGCAAAACGTCTGTTAGTCTATAAGGTGCCACAGGATTCTTTGCTGCTTTTACAGATCCAGACTAACACAGCTACCCCTCTGATACTTGACACTTCTGAAAGGTTGCCGACCCCGGCTCTATCATCTAGTCTTTTTATAACCAATTTTTACAAAATCTATAGCTCTTAGGGACCCCTACTGGGTAATGTCTTCTCCTAACTTCAATCAATTGCCTATCAACAAAACTTTCCTAACATTCATAGCCATAATAAGCTTCTATCTAAATGTCACCCAAACTCAAGGTCTTCATCCACTTATTTTCTTTTAGTCTCAATTGGTTGGTCAATGAGGACTGGAGCAGAAAGCAAAACCAGAAGGATGATATTCTGATACAGAATTATATCAATGCGTATAGGAAGCCAAGTACACAGAAAGTGGCAGTAAAGAATTCAGAATTAAAATAATATCGCCAAGGTTTCAAGAAGGTCCTCAATGAATCACTGGCTCCAAGGTGATGCATTTCATACCAGATGTTCTTCCTTCTTCATTATAGCTGTAAAGTTTGACAATCAAGTCCTGTTTGCAACCATTTAAAGGTATTCGGTTGATCCCAGTCAGAAACAAAGGAGGCAAAGCACAATTTATGCCATAGATGAAACTACTTCTCCAGTAAACAATTTATATAGCAAAGTTGAAAACAAAAACAAATGGCATTATATGCAGGAAAGGACTAGAACATGTAGAGCATCATTCTCATTGACACTAAGACAACTTTGCATTGCTCTGAAAGGAGCCTTCAAGTGAGTGTACATGTTTTTTCACTCAAACTTAAGCCCTCTGTTTAATTTACTGTGTCAGAGTGACCTAAAGGGGCCTTCAGGGAATTGAGATTCATGCCTAAATAGATTATTCTAGAAGAAGCAGAGGGTATGGAATGCAGGAGAGGAAACAGTCAGTTAATGTAATCTGGGAAATGGAGATATGGGGCAGATTTTACTGAAGTGATGAGCGCTCACAACTCCCATGGGAGTCAAGGGCACTTCGGATTTCCGAAATCCATTGCCCATAAGATCAACCATGAATCTGTATCTTGTTTTCCATTTCCTGGTCTTTCCACGTTGCAAGTCTATTCCTCATCGGCAAAACATGGCCAACTCTTTCCACAGCCATATCCCCAGCCCCCATGACAAGGGGAAGGGAAACAACAAACTTTGGGATAGCCCCACCAAAACTTGTATGGCCTTCGGTAACACCATGGCCTACAGGAGCCATAATCTCTGGAACCACCTCAGCCCGCACACACAGGACTTTTATTCCCTTTTACCATTTGTACGAAGGATGGAAGGGGCAAGTTTGCTAATGTTAATTTCCTTGGAAGGATGTAACCTCAGCATAAAACCCACTTTACTTCTGAATGACAGAGAGGCAGTTTGCCTTCTAAAGCTTCTGAGTCAGCAATACTTGCTAATAAATGAATGTAAAACCATGCTTTTAAGTGTCCCTAGCCTCTCTTTGCCAGATGCTAGAAATGAATGATGAGATGGATCACTTCATGATTGCCTGTTCTATTCACTCTCTCTGAAGCACGTGGCATTGGTCACTGTTGCAGGATAGACGGACCATTGGTTTGACCCAGTATGGCCGTTCTAATAGTAAGAACTAGATCCTCAGATGGTAGATAAGGGAAAAGTTCAACTGAGTTCAAGGGTCTAGGCTAACTTACCCTAGTTGTCAATCTGCATCTAACATTGCTACTAGTGCAGGTAGGAACATAGAAATTTCCATACTGGATCAGACCAGAGTTCCTTCTAATTGACGATTCTGTCTGAAATCTTGCCAAGTACCTTCTGCTACAGAATAAATAAGAACACAGAAGTAACCTATTATGAAAAAAAAACTGGAGAAGTTTCATCTTAACTCCCCTGTCTTGAAAGCTGAATATGAAATTGTTCAAAGCCACCTATGGGATTTGAACACCTAATTCTTAATGAAAGTAAACAGGAACTTCTGTCCCAAATGCCTAGGCACCTCTGAAAATTGCAGCTTCTAGGCTTGCTGAATCAAGCACAAAGGGAAAAAAATTGCTTGAGACATGGCATCTAATTGCTTCAGCCCCAGCACCCTCTTTCATGACAAATCAAACACTTCATGTAAGTTGCATATTAGGAAGCCACAAACACTACATCAGTGGGTCTCAAACTTTTTTACTGGTGACCCCTTTCACACTGCAAGCCTCTGAGTGCAACCCCCTAATAAATTAAACACCCTTTAAAATATATTTAACACCATTATAAATGCTGGAGGCAAGCAGGGTTTGGGGTGGAGGTTGACAGCTTGCAATGCACCTTGTAATGACATCACGACCTCCCGAAGGGACCCAATCCCCAGTTTGAGAACCCCTGCACTACATGATGTTAACGAAACTCTTTACTAATGTTGTCTTGTAATTTGGTCTAAGAATGTTCAACTCCGAGAATAACATGTGGCATGAGAAATTCGACTATGTGGTTTTAGCTCTAGCTCTGCACTTGACTCTTTGTGTGACCTTCAGCACAATGGACCTCTGTTGATTCGCATAGAAAATAAGGATAATAACACTCTTGTTGAGATAGCTGAAGACAAAATAGAGGGGTCTCCCAGGGGTTTAAATGGATTTTCTCTTGTGGGTGGACACTCCTCCGTCCCCCTGTGTAGAATTCCAGCTACAAGATGGAGTCTGGCAGTCACATGGGCAAGTCACATGTCCATGCATGACACAGAACTTACAGGTAGCAGCCATGGTTCACATGCTACTTTGAACGTCCTCATGTAGACTTCTTATGTGGATTGAAGCCTTCCAAGATCTATTGTCCATTAAATGCTTCTTGACTGGGCACTTAACTTGCAAATTCCTTTCTAAAGAAGCCCACCAAATGCCTTACTGAGGCTATTTAAAATCAAACAAGTACAGCCAATATTTATAACTTCAAATATAGCAATGGTACATGTATACAAATAGGATGAATATATTCAGTACATCATAATCTTTACATAGATACGTTACATGGCATGTGTAGCGTAAAACATATTCCAGTTCTGTCATATATACATTCATAAGCATATTTCCATAAAGTCTTATGAGTTTGCAACGTCACAGAGTGGCTGTAACAATTTTAGTATTGTAGCTAGAACTCTTAATTAAAGGTGGGATTTACAGAACCACGTATGTGTTTCCAACACCAAGATCCTATGAGTCTTAACTGAAGATAGGAAATTTAATCCTTCGATAGATGTGAATAACCTCATAGCGGTGGTTTCACTGAGGTGTTTTGGGAAGAAACTCCTCCACTTTCTTCTGTAAAGGGCCATTTCAATGCTCGACTTCATTCAGAAGTGGCTGGTGCTTGTTGCTGTGTGAGACAATGGTCCACCAGTCAGACCTAGTTTGACAGTTCCTATGTTCTTACCGTGGAAATAGCCATTTTAGATGCAGCTCTTAGATTGGGGTAAGTTATCATAGCTGCACTGAAGTCAGTATAACTGAGCCAATTTAGCCCAGCTCACAAACTGGTCCTTTGTATTTTGTACTAAAAAAATAATATCATTTATAATTCATTCATTTTCAAGTATTGCTATCTCACAAATTTGATAAATGAAAACACCACAAAGAGAAGTTGACAGACTAGTGAGGCAAAATCCACACCAGGAAACCGACATTATGAACTTTCTCCCTGCCATACTTTGTATAAACATTTTGTAAAGGGAATAAATATCTCATTCATGCAAGATAGAAATAGTCTTTACCATATATATGTTTAATCAACAGATGGTATTTTTCAGAGGAAGGGATTGAGAGGAAATCAAAGGGGTTGATTGAGAGGGAGGTTAAGAAGAAGTGGAAGAAGAGGACTAGGAGGAGGAAATAGGAGGCAAGACGTAGCCAGGAACTGAGGATCTACGTCTTTGTTTCCCTGCTCCCTCTCTCGCTCTCTCTCCAGGGCCTCCAATACCACAGTAACTGAGCTTTCACCCATTTGTTCCACCGATCCCCCCGCATTACGTTGATTCTGTTCCCTGCTGTGTTTTTCAGGTTTACCCCCGACACAGAAAGACGATTTTTGACAAAAACTTAGGTGATGAATTGTTTTATAAGCCCTACTATTATCGGAGCTGGTGTGGTGGAGGTTACGGCTGCTGTAGGCGATGGTGCTACCATAGGCCATACAGGTGTTGTTGGGGCTATCCCAAAGGTTGTTGGTACCCTTATCCTTGCCATTGGGGTTAGAGTTATGGCTATGGAAAGGGTTGGCCATTTTTCGTCCAGGAAGAATAGACCCGGAACATGGAAAGACCAGGAAACGGAGAACAAGATACAGAGTCACGGCTCAGTTTATGGGCAATGGCTTTCAGAAATGCAGAGCACCATTGACTCCCATGGGAGCTGGGAGTGCTCAGCATCTCAGCAAATCTGCCCCATATCTCTATTTCCCAGATTACATTAACTGACTGTTTCCTCTACTGCCTTCCATACTCACTTGAAGGCTTCTTAGAAAGCAGAGCAAAAGCCATACGTGTTCTAGTCCTTTCATGTATATATGCCATTTGTTTCTGGTTTCAACAGTGTTATAAAAGTTGTATACTGGATAAGCACATTACTTCTTGGCTTATTTCATTCTGTCTGGGATGAAACAAGTACCTTAAAAAAGTTGCAGACAGGACTTGATTGTCAAATTGTACAGCTGTAATGGAAAAGGAGGAACTTCTCCTGTGAAATGCATCAACTTGGAGCCAATGATTCATTGCAGACCTTCTTGAAACTCTTGAAATATATCCTTTCTGCTTTGCATTCTTCCTGTGTACTCCTCTTCTTACTCCCATTAAAGTCATTCTGCATCATAATAGCAGCCTCCTGCTTTTCCTTTCTGCTCCATCTCTTATTTACCAACCTCTGTGGCCCAAGTTCACAGAGCTTCTTAAGCATCTAATTCTTACTGATATCACTGTGAGCTTGGCACCTAAGGCCAGGTCTGCACTACAAAGTTAAGTTGATTTAAGTTACATTCACATACTGCCACTGCTTTAAATATACTGCTGCTGCATTTCCACAATTGGCTCCATGTGTCGGCAGAGCACATTCACAGTTGCAGCTCTTGCATCGACACAGAGAAGAGTGCACAGTGGGTGCCTATCCCACTGTGCAACCCACCACAGGGTGTTTTGGGAGGGGTTTGCAATGCCTCATCAAGCTAGGCTCGGTGTCACATGATGCAGGTTTCTCAATCATGTCATTCCATGGGCATCCTACTAGGTTTTCAGCCATTTTTCAACTGCCCTGGTAACCTACGGTGCAGCCATCTGTGTCAGAAAGCATGGGTCCTGCACTGCTCTGCAGTATTGTCCTGTGCATAATGAACACGATGGTATAAGTATCAGAGGGGTATAAGAGGAGCTCAACGTGGGGGGTATTGACCACTTCCATGACCTCATCCCTCACTTTATAGAAGCAGCATATCTCTGAAGCTGCACCAAAACCAACTATTTGTCTCCTGTGTCGTCTGCTATGCCTGCTGTGCCTGCCGCAGCTGTTTTATTTTTAATCTGCTGGATTTCACTGTCATAGCCCTTCTCTTCCATCCCCCGAGTAACTTTCTGCAGCTGGAGCGGAGCTTTGCCTACACAGTCTCCTCTCCCTACAGACCCAGGAGATCCACCACCTCCCCTGTAGTCCAGGCGGGAATGTGGTTGCTACGTGGAGCCAGCATGCTCAGCTGGGCAGTAGCTATGTGAACTCTCCATACCAAGCAAACAAGAAGAACAAGTTCAAAACTTCCCACGACTTTAAGAGGGGAGGGGCACACACCTGTGTACCTGGCTACAGGACAGCAGAATTAAAAATGGTGACCAGTGTGGTCATGGTGGGCATTGTGGAATACCTCCTGGAGGCCACTTGGGTGATGTAAGCAACACAGTTTCTACACTGACACGACTTTGATCTAACGACATCATCCTTAAATCTACACCTCTTGTCAAAGTGGTTTTATTATGCTGGCGTAGCAGGCAAGCTGAAGCAGCAGGAGAAGCCTTGCAATGTGTACAGCTCTATCCTTAGGTCGAAGTAGTGTAGACATAGCCTAAATATCTTTGTAACTCTGGGCCTGTGTGTAAACATTCGCTCCGGAGCGACAGGGCCTGTGCACTTCTTAAGTCCCACTTGAGTCCTGTAGTGAGAAGAGAATGAGGCCTCACAAAATTCAGAAAATCGTAAGACAGGCATTACCCTGGTGTTTCCCCTGTTTGTATGACCAAAACCAAATAGGGTGTTGGCTCTTCTTCTTCTAGATCTTTTCAGTCACCATTCAGTGCCTACCAACATGTGATTGGTTTGTTCCTCATGGGCAAGGCCACTGTTCTACTGATACTCTTACTCGCTCCCATACTCCTGAGGTTAGAGAGCTGTGTGGTGTCTTCACAGGAGTTATTCCTAACTCCCAAAGTGGTTTAATTCATAATGTTTCAGATTTAAGTATCAGCCATTTCAAGCAGGCCTGAGTTGTGGCCTGTGTAAAGTGGTGGGCCACCCTAAACCCAACCTTGTGGCCAGACGTACCCTCTGGGGAAGCCCCTCCCACATCTTCCCCCAGTTGGGTGTCAGCCAATCGACTTGCACAACTCAGGGCAATGCAAAGACTAAACAAACTATTCCAAAGAAGTGTCTCTCCTTTACTGAAGCCCCAGGGAAGGAGAGGATGTACTAATGTCCAGGAGCTGTTGGCCACGTACTGATACTTAATGGGGGGTTGGTTGGTGCTCTCCGAACACCAGGTGGACGCAGAAGGGCTGAAGAGGTGCCGAGTCGGGATCCTGGGACTGACCGGTCCCCAGTCTCAATGGGGAGAAGTTGGCACTCCAAGTGTGCCCTCTTCACAGGCAGGACCGTGGGGGAGTGGTAACAGCAGATAGTGGCTGGGGCAGCTTCCCGAGTACTGCCAAGGCAACCTCCAACATCAGCCTCTTGAGCACGATTCCCCCCAACCCTGTTGCCCACTTTTAAGACCGGCCCTCCCAGCGTCATCCTTAGGGAATATGGCATCCTGGGTGAACTAGTATTTTGGTGTCCTTACTCCTGCGACTCCCCCAGACCCTCACCCCTGACATCGCCCCTGGCTCCCGCTGCTCCCCGCGGCCTCCCACTGATCACCCCTGGCCCCCACTGCCTCTCCCATCACCCAACTCATCATTCCTGGCCCCCACTGCCACCCCCAGTCTCCATCCCCCACATCAGCTCTGGCTCCTGCTGCCGCCCCTGTCCCTCCCATTACCCCCAGCCTCCACTTCCTCCCCCACAACCCAACACCACCAGGCCCCAATACCTCCCCCGACCATTACCCGTCTCCCTGAGCTCCCTTCTGTCCACCCATGGCAGGCTAGTCCAGACACGTACTCGAGCAGGGAAATAATTTTCCTTTCTGGTTTAATCCTCATATCACCATAGCAGTGTGTGCAGTGAAGAGCAGTTATTCTCACTGGGGCACTGGAGCTGCTGGTGAAGAGGGACAGACTCAGCCAGCTTCCCCGTGCCCGCTCTGGCAGAGACTGTACTGCCAGCCTGGTCTTGCATCCCTGCTCTGGGCACCACTTCGTAGGGTACAGCAGGAGTGCTTCCGGCTGGTGCCTTTCCCAGGTATGTCCCTTGAGCCGTGCTCAGCACAACTTCCACCCTGTCCCTGGCCGAAATCTGGGGGTGCATGTGCCACCTCTTAGACGGCTGGTGCCTCCCTAAACGATGGGGGCCCAATCTAAAGTGGAGGACACATGACCAGGTTATGTACAGGAGGGGGGTTCCGTCCTTCTCTCCCGGTGCCTCCCCCCATTGGCATCTGTCAACCACGCGGGGAGAGGGACTGAGCTGCTCATGCCTGAGAGAGCTCCCGCTCCCTTGGCCCCTGTCCCCATAGCAGGTCCCAGACAGAGGGAGGACGGCTGCCGTCCCAGCAGCTGGAGACAGGGGCTGAACAAGCAGGTGTCCCCACTGCCCCCCAGAATGTTTCTGGCTCACTTGTCCCCTGTGCCCGGCAGCTGGGGTGGCAGTGGGAAGAACCTGCCCAAGCCCTGCTGCGGGGTCAGGAGCCAAGTGATCCGGAGCCTCCCCTCCCCATCCCCCAAGAGCCGAGCCCAGGGAGCCACCACGGCCTCACAGCCAGATTCTCACAGGCCGACGCGGCTCCGTCGCCCTTCTCGCCTGGCCGCCAGGGAGAGCGGCTGAATGTGCCGAGAGGGGGGAAGGCACAGGGAGAGAAGGACAGAGCCCCTCTCCCTCCCTGCCCCCACCAAGCCAGTCTGGGAGGGGCACTTGACCAGGGCCACCCACAAGATTCAGGGGGCTTGGGGCAAAGCAATTTTGGGGGCCCCTTCCATAAAATAAAGTTGCAAAACTATAGAATACTGTATTCCCTTGGGGATCCCTGTGGGGTCTGGGGCAAATTGCCCCACTTGCCCACCCCCGGGTGGCCCTGCACTTGACCCCCCTCCTCCTCTCCCCACACGTCGTCTCTGGTCATACTTCTGCCCCACTGATTCCATCTTCTCTACCAAGAAACAGTTCCTGGAGAAGGAGACATTGTCCACGGGCCTCGAAAAAGAATGTTTGCCCAGACACTGGGCTGTGACATACTTCCTGTGGGGACACCATTTGTCCTGGCCACCGATAATGCATCTCTGAGCTGGCTCCAGACAATGCAGGACTGAAAAGCCTCCTCACCCAGTGGTACTTAGCATTGCCACCGGTCCGGTTCTGGGTAGAACAGATGAAGACGTGAGTGCAACAACAGGTGCACTGAAAGACGGAGGTGTAGCAAGGAGTGTACTGTCCCTCTGTGGGGTCAGCCTGGAGATCCCAAATAGAGCAGCCTGAGTGCAATGAAGACGACTCCCTGCTCCGCGGTAGGGACTAGTCAAACAGCAAAAGGAAAGTGAGCAAGGATGAGAAAACTAGAAGCAGAACAGCCTGTATGAGATAATGAACTCCCTCCAGCTCTCAAAGGTTTGCCTAAGCAGGCACAGGAAGTTTGTGTCCAGTTTATTTTGCAGGATCCAAACCTGGATCTGGAGGTAATGGCCTTAGGTTTGTTCCATGTGCTTGTGCCCTGGGGTTTCATTCAGGGAAACACACTTCTTTAGACTAATTAGTTTCCAGATGATACGGCAAGTGTGCTTGTATCGAAAACTAACATGATTAGATTTAAGTGCGCGCGCACACACACACACACACACACACACACACACACGCAATAGCTTTAGAACATCCCAAATAATTATCTAAAATCTGAGATGGTAACTAGTAATAAGCAGCAGGTCAGCAATGGCTGGACACTTCCCCACTGGGCAGTGTGGTGTCAGGATTAAGTCTCTTCAGAGAACTGCTCCAAAGCACACTCTGTTATCTAGTCTTTTTATAACTAATTTTTACAAAACCTATAGTTCATAGTGACCCCTACTGGGTCATCACTTCACCTATCTTCCACCAGTTGCCTATCAACAAAACTTTCATAACAATCTTAGCCATAATAAGCTTCTCTCTCAGTCACGCAAATTTCTTGATACTATTCACCCCCCCTCCCATTCTGGTTAGCAGACACTACAAACATGCAGCCAGTGTTCGACCTCGCCTCCAAAAGCCCTTCTCCAAATTAAACTTTAACTACATGATTTGAGTAATTCATGGTGGCTGAATGCATACAGTATGACTGTAATTAGCTTGATGAAATTCTGGGGTAACACACCACTCAATTCCGGAGTAATATTAGGCACCAAATTAGCTGTGTGAATCTGGGCCACAGGGGCCGGTCAATGAGGAATGGAGCAGAAAGGAAACCCAGAAGGATGATATTATGATTCAGAAGCATTTTAATGTGAATTGGAAGACAAGTACACAGAAAGCGACAGAAAGTATTCAGAATTAAAATAATATTGCCAAGGTATAAAGAAGGTCTATACTGAATCAGTAGTTCCAAGGTGATGCATTTCACACCAGATGTTCTTTGTTCTTCATCACAGCTGTAGATTTTTGCAATCAAGTTCTCTTTGCAACCATCTTAAGGGGTTACTTTCATTACAGTCAGAATCAAATGAGAAACAACACAACTAAAACCAAGAATGAAACTACTTCTCCAGTAAGCAAAGTTGAAAGCAGAAACAAATGGCACATATGCATGAAAGGACTAGAACACGTAGGGCTTGATTCTCATTGACACTAAGATCCCTTTGCACAGCATTGTAAGGAGCCTGCTTCATTTACTGTGTCAGCGTGACCTAAAGGGGCCTTCATGGAATTGAGATTCACTCCCAAACAGATTATTCTAGAAGAAGCAGAGCGTATGGAAGGCAGTAGAGGAAACAGTCATTGAATGTAACCTAGGCAATATAGATATGGGGCAGATTGACTGAGATGCTGAGCACTCACAGCTCCCATGGGAGTTGAGGGCACTCTGCATTTCTCAGACCTATTGCCCATAAACTCATCTGTGAATCTTGCTTAATGTTTCCTTGCATTTCCACGTTCTGGGTCTATTCCTCCTTGGCGAAACATGGCCAACCCTTTCCATAGCCGTACCCCCAGCCCCAATGGCAAGGATAAGGGTACCAAGAATGTCTGGGATAGCCCCAACAACCCCAGTATGGCCTTTGGTAGCACCATGGCCTACAGTAGCCGTAACCTCTACCCCACCAGCCCTTGTGATGGTAGGGCCTATAATACAATTCATCACTAAAGCTTTCGTCGAAACTCATCTTTCTGTGTCGGCGGTAAACCTGAAACACACAGAAGGGAAGAGTCAAAATAATGCACTAGGGCAGCAGAGTAAAAGGTTCAATGCTCAGGGAAATGATGACCCAGACCCTCTGTTCCTGGATACATGTTGCCTCTTATTTCCTCCTCCTAGCGTCCTTCTTTCGCTCACTCTTAACCTCCCTCTTAACCAGCCCCTTTGATTCCTTCTCAATCCTTCCTTTAACATATACTGACAGCAAAATAAATATCTGCTACAGACTATTTCTATCATGGACCCATGGGACTTTTACTCCCTTTTACAAATGGTTTGTACAATGGATGGCAGGGAGCAGTTTGCTAATGTTAATTTCCTTGACAGGATTTAACCTCAGCATGAAATCCCCTTTTCTTTTGAATAATAGACTGGCAGTTTGGCTTCTAGAGATTCTGAGCAAGCAATACTTGCTAATAAATGAATGGAAAATTGTGCTCTTAAATATCCCTAGTCTCTGTTTGCCGCATGCTGGAAATGGGTGAAGGGATGGATCACTTCATGATTACATGTTCTGTTCATTCCCTCTTAAGCACCTGGCATTGGATACTGTTGGAAGAAAGGACAATGGGCTAGGTGGACCATTCAGCTGACCCCGTATGGTCGTTCTTATGTCCTAAAATACTTTTTTAAAACCAAAACATTAAGATCCAGATCCTGAGCGGGTAGATATGGGCACTGTTCAACTGGGTTCAAGGGTCTAGGCTAACTTACCTAGCTTTGGATCTGAATCTAACATTGGTGCTAGAGCAGTTAGGAAAATAGCAATTGGCATACTGGATCAGATCAGAGCTCCTTCTCACTGATTGTTCTGTCTGAAATCATGCCGAGTACCCATCCTAACTCCTCTAACTTTAAAGCTGAATATGAAATTATTGAAAGTTACTGATGGGATTCAAACACCTAATTCCTAATGAAAGTAAACATGAATTCCTGTCACAAATGCCTAGGCACCTCTGAAAATGAAGCATTTACTTCTAAACCATGAATGCATCAGTGAAACCCCTTTCCCGTGCCAATAATCACAAAGTCATGTGCAAGATTCAGCCCTAAATGAAACCATCACTAACATGACATCGCAATAGCTCTAGAGAGAATGAGAGAAATGGGACTTACCCCGGTCGCTGAAGAGGATAAGTGAAGAGAAGTTGTTAAGGAACTCTGAGTTGCGAGTGCTTTTATACAGTTTCTTAGCCTGCCTGGGGCATACGAGACACCCCTTTGCTTAAGGTCCTAATTATTTACAAAACATATTATGCTGTGCAAGTCACTCCTTCAGTTGATATAATTTGTTTTCAGGATTATTATCATGTGTTTTCAACCTCACATGGTCTCACATGCACAAGACAACCTATAGGTTTCCTTCATCTGAAAAACTTTATGGGACACATTCATTGGGGGGAGGGAGAGCTCAGTGGCTTGAGCGTCGGCCTACTAACACCAACGTTGTGAGTTCAATCCTTGAGGAGGTTATTTAGGGTACTGGGGCAAAAATTGGTTCTGCTAGTGAAGTCAGGGGTCTGGACTCAATGACCTTTCAAGATCCCTTCCAGCTCTAGGAGATTGGTATATTTCCAATTATTACCCTTATTCCTGGCATAATTACAGTGACTCAGATTGTCAGAGCTATAACAGTTGCAAAATCTGCCATTAGATGGAGGACTCCCTTTTGGTCCTAGTAAGGCATGTTGGCAGGTGTTGGTGGCATTGCACAATTCTTCCTGCAATTCGTAGGAGAGAGGGAGCATTTTGCAGAGGCTGAACACCTAAGTTTTTTGATCTAATGCCCATTGAAGTTAATGGGAGTCATTAGTCTGGGTAGTTTTTTTCTCAGGCCCTATGACTTGAAATTTGGCCCTGGAAGAAGGACGTATAAGGCCTCTGAAACATTTAAGTGCCACTTCAGCTTTTAAAAGAGGTGTTAACAGAGACCTAAGAAATGAGTAGGCCTTTGTGCCTGCGCTGTGCTCAGAGGTGAATTTCCCCCTATGGTACTTAGAAATTCAGTTTCTAATCCACCTCATTTATGTCACCAGTATTGTGAGATCAGAGTGACCATTGTGGCAGAAGTTCACAGTGCTGCCTCCAGTGGGGTTTCTCTTTGGTTGAGGTGAGGGATGGTGGTGGGTGAAAACAAGATGGACCGACATATACAAAGGCTTTGAGATAAACCCTTTACGGCATCGCCAGTGTGTCTCCATCCAAAAACAGCCAAGAGTATTGTAGATTTAGAAGAAAATAGAAAGTAGAAGAATAGCCCCAGATGAAATACAGGAAATAGAGAGATCTGGCTTTCCTAGCCAAGGCTATGGGATAAATTCAGATAAATTGATAATCTGACCAGATTTAGGGCATGCTGCAAGACCATTAGCTTGCAGGAATCTTGTCTACCATGATGAGAAAGATGTTGAAAGTTTAACATCACTCCATTGAATGTTTCCTTTCACCAGGCAAGGAAGAACCTGATGTTGATTGAGAAGCACTGAACATCTTTGAATTCTATAGAGCTGTGCTGACTTATGGTGCTTGATCTCCTGTCCTTAAATTTGAAAAGGGAATTTGTATAATATAAAGAAATGCAAAGCTTCTTTTTAATGGAAATCAAAGAGTTACAAATCATGATCTGATTAAGGGAATTATATGGTCGGCTTGACATCCTTTTTTTTTTTGAAGTGAGTCTATTACTCAATAGAAGGACGTCTTTCAGTAGCAAACCATAACACCATAAAAATCCACTACTTTGGATATGAAAAGCCTTAATGAATGTTTGTGACATGCTTTGATACCTGGAGCCCTGAGGAAGCAGAGCATTCTCCATGTGTTATGATCCCTGTTTTTTATGCAGTGAACCAGAGGGCACATTAACGTGAAGGTCAGACAGAGGGAAAATTGCAGAGTCCCAAATAAAACAACACGTTCTCCATATTTACCATTGATCCTGAACCTTCCTGGACCCTTCACATTTTTGGCTTCCAAATAGGTCGTAAATAGGTGTCTGGGAGCTGCCAGAGCTCTGGGTCCCTGCGCAGCGCGGCTCGGCTGGGCGGCGGGAGGGGGGAAGCTGCTGTGGAGGCAGATCAAGACCTTCCGGCACTAGGCAGAGTGCCAGCGGCTTCACGGTGTGGAGGGGCTACAGCGGGGCACCCGGCTTGGAGCGCGGGAGAAGAAAGTGAGGGACAAGAGGAGGTGCTGCCGCTGCCTGGGCACAGGTGCTGCTGCTGCTCCAGCTCCCTGGGTGGTGGGGTGAAAAGTGCCCCCTGAGCAGCATCACCCACAGGGGGAATGTACCGGCTGCTTCACTGGTGCAGGGGCCAGCAGCAGCGAGGGCTCCAGTGACCACTGTGGTGGGTGGGCAACAGCGCGCCGGGCTCCAGCCTCCTCCTGCTCTCCCCAGCATCACTAATGTGCGCACACAGGTGGGGATGTGCGAGTGGCGAGTCTCCCTCCCAGCTCCTCTCCAGGGGCGCAGCCAGAGCCGCGCATTGCAGGACTCTATTGCAGCTGCTCGTGCCTGGCCAGGAGGGCTGTGCGCTGCCACGTGGGGCAAACATGCCCCATATGGCTGCTGCAGGAAGCCTGGCCACAAACAGGGGATTCAATGCAGCTGCCTCCCTCTCCTCCCCGTTCCCACTCTCCCACCAGCATTGGACGGCTGGAGCGCGGACACCTCAAGGTAATGCGCTTCGGTGTTGTTTGCCGCCCTTGTAAATGGCCGGCATGTGGGGCGCTGCATTCTGCCCCTGGCAAGCGGGCGGGGCTTGGTCTCCATTCCCTGTGGGGAGCTGGCTTCTAGGTCGCACCGGACTCAGCGGGAACTAGCAGGAGCCCGAGTGCCCTGGCGCTGTTGGGGGAGAGGAGGTAGCTCATCAGAGGCACCTGGGCAGCCATGTAAGCTCGGACCCAATGAGCGGGGTGTCTGGGAGGTGAGGTGCAGCATGGCTGCAGCGTGGCCGGAGGAGCCAAGGTGGGGAGGGATGCGGTGCGGCTGCAGGAGCCAAGGGGTGTGTGTGTGTGTGTGTGTGTGTGTGTGTGTGTGTGGAGTGGCTGGAGGAAGAGCCAAGGGGGTCGTGGCCAGAGGAAGAGCCAAGGGGGAGCGCCTTTTTTATGTTTGCTCCTCCTGCACTTAGAACCTGGCTACGCCACTGGGCTACACCAAGGGTAGGGAACCTATGGCACGTGTGCCGAAGGTGGCACGCAAGCTGATTTCAGTGGCTTTCAAACTCCCTGGGTCCTGGCCACCGTTCCTGGGGGCTCTGCATTTTAATTTAATTTTAAATGAATCTTCTTAAATATTTAAAAAACCTTATTTACTTTACATACAACAATAGTGTACTTATCTATTATAGACTTATAGAATGAGACCTTCTAAAAATGTTTAAATGTATTTCTGACACATTAAACTGTAAGTTAGGCCTGGTCTACACAAGGGGGGGGGCGGTTCGAACTAAGGTACACAAGTTGAGCTACGCGAATAGCGTAGCTGAACTCGAAGTACCTTAGTTCGAAGTACTTACCCATCCTCACAGCGCGGGATTGAAGTCCGCGGCTCCCCCGTCGACTCCGCCACCGCCGTTCGCGGTGGTGGAGTTCCAGAGTCGACGGGAGCGCGTTCGGAGTTCGATATATCGCGTCTAGATGAGACGCGATATATCGAACTCCGAGAAGTCGATCGCTACCCGCCGACCCGGGCGGGTAGTATGGACGTACCCTTAGAGTGAATAAATGAAGACCTGGCACACCACTTCTGAAAGGCTGCATGATAATAACAAAACTCTTGACTAATGTTGTCTGGTAATATAATCTAAGAACGTTCAAGCCAGAGAGTAGCATGTGGCGTGAGAAATGGGAGTACGTGGTTTTAGATCTATCTCTGCAATTGACTCCGTGTGTGACCTTCAGCACAACAGACCTCTGTTTATTTGCATAGAATATAAGGATAATAACACTCTTGTTGGATATTAAGTGGTGTTCTTAGAACTCAGGATACCAAAGCACTTCACAAACAGCCATTAAAGTTCTATATATGCAAATGTTGGATGATTATAATAATAACAGCTTATTCACAGACGATGCCCATGTTTTGAGTAATAGGGTTATTTAAAATATATATTCCGATTTCTCTCATTTCTAGGCCTTAATGAGGTCATGATTTCCAGTCGCTTTTTGATTTTTATTCAATAGCAGCTACGAGGTTCGCTGTCGCGTAAAAATCCAATGTGGAGACTATGGGCCAGATCATAAGCTGCTGTGAATTGTTCCGGCTCCGTTGACTGCAAGGACATGTGAAAATCAACGAAACGCTCTTCGATTTCCATGGTTGGAGGAAGCTCCGTTTGGAGTGGATGTAACACTGTAAGTATTGATGCTGGAACACTTTCTGCAAGAGAAGGATCACGAAACATGACCACCAGCTGGTAAGATTCTGCCTTAACCTAAACTCATTCCACAGATGTCTCGTGTTTGGTCAGTGATGCCTTTTCTTCATCTCCTGTTCTCGACTTGGGCTCTCTTAGCTGCACTGTCCGTAAGTGCTCACTTCTCTTAGCTGCTCATGGACGGAGATGTGGTTGTTGAGGCAATAGGGGTTCGAGGTTGTAACTCCAAGACTTTATAAAACACTGTGCCACTGACCCTAAACACAAACAGTGAGCAGCCCTTCCATAAATAGCACTATGTGCCTCTGCCATGATGATCACCTTAATCTTACATCATGAGGGACATAACTAGAGCTGTATCTCTAATCCTGTACGGCGAACTTCACCCCAGTGCATAAGGCCAGTGCAAAAGCCTATGTCAACTTAAGTCTCTGGTAAGAGCTATTTTTGAATGCTGAAGTGAGTCTGAAGTGCTTTTAAGGCCTTGTCTTGCCTTTTCCAGGAGTGAATGCCAAATCATAGGGCCTCATGAATGAGGCTACGTTTTAGTCAGAGGTATTTTCAGTAAAAGTCATTGACAGGTCATGGGCCATTAGCGAAAAGTCACGGGCCGTGACCTGTCTATGACTTATACAATATACCCCTAACTAAAACTTGGGCCGGGGGGACACCGGTGCTTTGGGTGGGTGGTCCGGGAGCACCACAGGTGCTGTGGAGAGCTGGTTCAGGACCGCCGCTGGTGCTGGGAGGCACCAGGGGAGTGGTGCACGGCTCAGGACCCCCCTGGAGGAGCCAAGGGGGTCGTGGCCAGAGAGGAACCAAGGGGTGGCGCCTTTTTTATGTTTGCTCCTCCTGCACTTAGAACTTGGCTACGCCACTGAGTGGTGGGCCACCCTAACCCCCCCACTTGTGGCCAGAGGTACCCTCTGGGGAAACCCCTCCTTCATCTTCCCCCAGTTAGGTGTCAGCCAATCCACATGCACAGTGCAGGGCAATGCAAAGTCTAAGCAAACTATTCCAAAGAAGTGTCTCTCCTTTACTGAAGCCCCAAGGAAGGAGAGGATGTACTAATGTCCAGGGGTTGGTTGGTGCTCTCTGAACACCAGGTGGACGCAGAAGGGCTGAAGAGGAGCCGAGTCGGTATCCTGAGACTGACCGGTCCCCAGGCTCAGTGGGGAGATGTTGGCACTCCAACTCTGCCCTATTCACAGGCAGGACTATGGGGGACTGGTAACAGCAGATAGTGGCTGGGGCAGCTTCCCAAGTACTGCCAAGGCAACCTCCAGCATCAGCCTCTTGAGCACGATTCCCCCCAACCCTGTTGCCCACGTTTAAGGCTGGCTCTCCCAGCGTCATCCTTAGGGAATATGGCACCTTGGGTGAACTTGTATTTTGGTGTCCTTACTCCTGCGACTCCCCCAGACCCACACCTCTGACATCGCCCCTGGCTCCCACTGCTTCCCCTGGCCTCCCACTGATCACCCCTGGCCCCCACTGCCTCTACCATCACCCAACTCATCATTCCTGTCCTCCACTGCCACCCCCAGTCTCCATCCCCCACATCAGCTCTGGCTCCTGCTGCCTCCCCTGTCCCTCCCATTACCCGCAGCCTCCACTTCCTCCCCCACAACCCAACACCACCAGGCCCCAATACCTCCCCCCACCATTGCCACGTCTCCCTGAGCTCCCTTTCTGTGCACCCCTGGCAGGCTAGTGCAGACACGTACTCGAGCAGGGAAATAATTTTCCTTTCTGCTTTAATCCTCATATCACCGTAGCAGTGTGTGCAGTGAAGAGCAGTTATTCTCACTGGGGCACTGGAGCTGCTGGTGAAGAGGGACAGACTCAGCCGGCTTCCCCGTGCCCACTCTGGCAGAGACTGTGCTGCCAGCCCGGTATCGCTTCCCTGCTCTGGGCGCCACCTCGTAGGGTATAGCAGGAGTGCTGCCAGCTGGTGCCTTTCCCAGGCCCGTCCCTTCAGCCGCGCTCAGCACAACTCCCACCCTGGTAGAAATCTGGGGGGCATGTGACCGACGTGCCACCTCTTAGACGACTGGTGGCTCCCTAAACGATGGGGGCCCAATCTAAAGTGGAGGACACATGACCACACCACAAGTCTCCCCTTCCCATCTCCCCTCCTCCCCCACGCCCACCCCTTACCCAGCCTAGGTCCATTGCCCCAGATTATGTACAGGAGGGAGGTTCTGTCCTTCTCTCCCTGTGCCTCTTCCCATTGGCATCTGGCAACCACGCGGGGAGAGGGACTGAGCTGCTCATGCCTGAGAGAGCTCCCGCTCCCTTGGCCCCTGTCCACATAGCAGGCCCCAGACAGAGGGAGGACGGCTGCCGCCCCAGCAGCTGGAGTCTGGGGCTGAACAAGCAGGGTGTTCTCACTGCCCCCCAGCATGTTTCTGGCTCACTCGTCCCCTGTGTCCGGCAGCTGGGGTGGCAGCGGGAAGCCCCTGCCCAAGCCCTGCTGCGGGGTCAGGAGCCAAGTGATCTGGAACCTCCCCTCCCCATCCCCCAACAGCCGAGCCCAGGGAGCCACCACAGCCTCACAGCCAGATTCTCACAGGCCGAAGCGGCTCCGTCGCCCTTCCGCCTGTCCGCCAGGGAGAGCGGCTGAATGTGCCGAGAGGGGGGAAGGCACAGGGAGAGAAGGACAGAGCCCCTCTCCCTCCCTGCCCCCACCAAGCCAGTCTGGGAGGGGCACTTGACCAGGACTACCCAGAGGATTCAGGGGGCTTGGGGCAAAGCAATTTTGGGGGCCCTGTCCAAAATAAAGTTGCAATACTATAGAATACTGTATTCCTGTGGGGGTCCCTGTGGGGCCTGGGGCAAATTGCCCCACTTGCCCACCCCCGGGTGGCCCTGCACTTGACCCCCCTCATCCTCTCCCCACACGTCGTCTCTGGTCATACTTCTGCCCCACTGATTCCATCTTCTCTACCAAGAAACAGTTCCTGGAGAAGGAGACATTGTCCACGGCCTTTGAAAAAGAATGTTTGCCCAGACTCTGGGCTGTGACATACTTCCTGTGGGGACACCATTTGTCCTGCTCACCGATAATGCATCTCTGAGCTGGCTCCAGACAATGCAGGACTGAAAAGCCTCCTCACCCACTGGTACTTGGTATTGCCGCCAGTCCGGTTCTGGGTAGAACAGATGAAGACGTGAGTACAACAATAGGTGCACTCAAAGTGGGAGGTGTAGCAAGGAGTGTACTACCCCTCTGTGGGGTCAGCCTGGAGATCCCAAATAGAGCAGCCTGAGTGCAATAAAGACGACTCCCTGCTCCACGGTAGGGACTAGACAAACAGCAAAAGGAAACTGAGCAAGGATGTGAAGACTAGCAGCAGAACAGCCTGCATGAGGTGATGAGCTCCCTCCAGCTCTCGAAGGTTTGCCTAAGCAGGCACAGGAAGTTTGTGTCCAGTTTATTTTGCAGGATCCAAACCTGGATCTGCAGGTAATGGCCTTAGGTTTGTTCCATGTGCTTGTGCCCTGGGGCTTCATTCAGGGAAACACACTTCTTTAGAATAATTAGTTTCCAGATGATACGGCAAGTGTGCTTGGATCGAAAACTAACATGATTAGATTTAAGCGCGCACGCACACAAACACACACAGAGCAATAGCTTTAGAATATCCCAAATAATTATCAAAATCTGAGATGGTATCTAGAAATAAGCAGCAGGTCAGCAATGGCTGGACACTTCCCCACTGGGCAGTGTGGTGTCAGGATTAAGTCTCTTCAGAGAACTGCTCCAAAGCACACCCTGTTATCTAGTCTTTTTATAACTAATTTTTACAAAACCTATAGTTCATAGTGACCCCTACTGGGTCCTCATTTCTCCTAACTTCTACCAGTTGCCTATCAACAAAGCTTTCCTAACAATCTTAGCCATAATAAGCTTCTCTCTCAGTCCCCCAAACTCAAGGTCTCCATTCACTTATTTTCTTTCAGTCTCAGTTTGTTGATTCTTTCACCCCTCCTCCCATTCTGGTTAGCAGACACTACAAACATGCAGCCAGTGTTCGACCTCGCCTCCATAAGCCCTTCTCCAAACTAACCTTTAACTACATGATGTGAGTAATTCATGGTGGCTGAATGCATACAGTATGACTGTAATTAGCTTGATAAAATTCTGGGGTAACGCACCACTCAGTTCTGGAGTAACATTAGGCACCAAATTAGCTGTGTGAATCTGGGCCAGAGTGGCTGGTCAATGAGGAATGGAGCAGCAAGGAAACCCAGAAGGATGATATTATGATTCAGAAGCATTTTAATGTGAATTGGAAGACAAGTACACAGAAAGTGACAGAAAGAATTCAGAATTAAAATAATATCTCGAAGGTATCAAGAAGGTCTATACTGAATCAGTAGTTCCAAGGTGATGCATTTCACACCAGATGTTCTTCGTTCTTCATCACGGCTGTAGATTTTCACAATCAAGTTCTCTTTGTAACCATCTTAAGGTATTACTTTCATCACAGTCAAAATGAAAAGAGACAAAGCACAACTAAAGCCAAGAATGAAACTACTTCTCCAGTAAACAACTTATAAAGCAAAGTTGAAAGCAGAAACAAATGGCACATATCCATGAAAGGACTAGAACACGTAGGGCTTGATTCTCATTGACACTAAGATCCCTTTGCACCGCTTTGTAAGGAGCCTGCTTCATTTAATGTGTCAGCATAATCTAAAGGGGCCTTCATGGAATTGAGATTCACTCCCAAACAGATTATTCTAGAAGAAGCAGAGTGTATGAAAGGCAGTAGAGGAAACAGTCATCGAATGTAACCTAGGCAATATAGATATGGGGCAGATTGACTGAGATGCTGAGCACTCACAGCTCCCATGGGAGTTGAGGGCACTCTGCATTTCTCAGACCTATTGCCCATAAACTCATCTGTGAATCTTGCTTAATGTTTCCTGGCCTTTCCACGTTCTGGGTCTATTCCTCCTCAGCGAAACATGGCCAACCCTTTCCGTAGCCGTACCCCCCACCCCAGTGGCAAGGATAAGGGTACCAAGAATGTCTGGGATAGCCCCAACAACCCCAGTATGGCCTTTGGTGGTGCCATGGCCTACAGTAGCCGTAACCTCTACCCCACCAGCCCTTGTAATGGTAGGGCCTATAATACAATTCATCACTAAAGCTTTCGTCGAAACTCATCTTTCTGCGTCGGCGGTAAACCTGAAACACACAGAAGGGAAAGAGTCAACATAATGCACTAGGGTAGTAGAGTAAAATGTCCAGTGCTCAGGGAAATGATGACCCAGACCCTCTGTTCCTGGATACATGTTGCCTCTTATTTCCTCCTCCTAGCTTCCTTCTTCTGCTCACTCTTAACCTCCCTCTTAACCAGCCCCTTTGATTCCCTCTCAATCCTCCCTCTGAAAAATACTGACAGCAAAATAAATATTTGCTACAGACTATTTCTATCATGGACCCATGGGATTTTTACTCCCTTTTACAAATGGTTTGTACAATGGATGGCAGGGAGCAGTTTACTAATGTTAATTTCCTTGAGAGGATTTAACCTCAGCATGAAAACCCCTTTTCTTCTGAATAACAGACTGGCAGTTTGGCTTCTAAAGCTTCTGAGCAAGCAATACTTGCTAATAAATGAATGGAAAACCGTGCTCTTAAATGTCCCTAGCCTCTGTTTGCCACATGCTGGAAATGGGTGATGGGATGGATCACTTCATGATTACATGTTCTGTTTATTCCCTCTTAAGCACCTGGCATTGGATACTGTTGGAAAACAAGACACTGGGCTAGGTGGACCATTAAGCTGACTCAGTATGGCTGTCCTAAAATCCTTTTTGAAACCAAAACATTAAGAGCCAGATCCTGAGTGGGTAGATAAGGACACTGTTCAACAGAGTTCAAGAGTCTAGGCTAACTTACCTAGCTTTGGATCTGAATCTAACATTGCTACTAGAGCACGTAGGAAAATAACAATTTCCATACTGGATCAGACCAGAGCTCCTTCTCAGTGATTGTTCTTTCTGAAATCTTGCCACAGAATAAAGAAGAACTCAGTGACCTTTTATGAAGTTTCATCCTAACTCCCCTAACTTAAAAACTAAATATGAAATTATTGAAAGCTACTGATGGGATTTGAACACCTAATTCCTAATGAAAGTAAACATGAATTCCTGTCTCTAATGCCTAGGCACCTCTGAAAATTGAAGCATTTACTTCTAAACCATGAATGCATCAGTGAAACCCCTTTCCCGTGCCAATAATCACAAAGTCATGTGCAAGATTCAGTCCTAAATGAAACCATCACTAACATGACATTGCAATAGCTCTACAGAGAATGAGAGAAATGGGACTTACCCCGGTAGCTGAAGAGGATAAGTGAAGAGAAGTTGTTAAGGAACCAGGAGTTGCGAGTGCTTTTATACAGTTTCTTAGCCTGCCTGGGGCATACGAGACACCCCTTTGCTTAAGGTCCTAATTATTTACAAAACATATTATGCTGTGCAAGTCTCTCCTTCAGTTGATATAATTTGTTTTCAGGATTATTATCATGTGTTTTCAACCTCACATGGTCTGACATGCACAAGACAGCCTATAGGTTTCCTTCATCTGAAAAGCTTTATGGGACACATTCATTCCTGGCATAATTCCAGTGACTCAGATTGTCGGAAAAGATTGTCAGAGCTTTTACAGTTGCAAAATCTGCCATTAGATGGAGGACTTCCTTTTGGTCCTAGTAAGGCATGTTGGCAGGTGTTGGTGGCATTGCTCAATTCTTCCTGCAATTTGTAGGAGGGCAGGAGCATTTTGCAGAGGCTGAACACCTAAGTGTTTTGATCTAATGCCCTTTGAAATTAATGGGAGTCATTACTCTGGGTAGGTCTTTTTCCTCAGGCCCTATGACTTGAAATTTGGCCCTGGAAGAAGGACGTATAAGGGCTCTGAAACATTTAAGTCCCACTTCAGCTTTTAAAAGAAGTGTTAACAGAGACCTAAGAAATGACTAGGCCTTTGTGCCGGCGCTCTGCTCAGAGGTGAATTTCCCCCTATGGTAATTAGAAATTCAGTTCCTAATCCACCTCATTTATGTCACCAGTGTTGTGAGATCGGGGTGACCATCGTGGCAGAAGTTCACTGTGCTGCCTCCGACGGGGTTTCTCTTTGTTGAGGTGAGGGATGGTGGTGGGTGAAAACAAGCTGGACCGACATATACAAAGAGTTTGAGATAAACCCTGGAAAATATTATGGCATTGCTAACGTGTCTCCATCCAAAACCAGTCAAGACTATTGTGGTTTTTGAAGAAAATAGAACTGATAACGCCCCAGATGAAATACAGGAAAGAGAGAGATCTGGCTTTCTTGGCCAAGGCTATGGGATAAATTCAGATAAATTGATAATCTGACCAGATTTAGGGCATGCTGCAAGACCATTAGCTTGCAGGAATCTTGTCTACCATGATGAGAAAGATGTTGAAAGTTTAACATCACTTCATAGCATGTTTCCCCTCACCAGGCAAGGGGGAAGAACCTGATGTGGATTGAGAAGCACTGAACATCTTTCAATTCTATAGAGCTGTGCTGACTTATGGTGCTTGATCTCCTGCCCTTAAATTTGAAAAAGGAATTTGTAAAATAAAAAGAAACGCAAAGCTTCTTTTTAATGGAAATCAAATAGTCCCAAATTCTGAGCTACAAATCGTGATCTCATTAAGGGAATTATATGGTCGGCTTGACATCCTTATTTTTTTAAAGTGAGTCTATTACTCAATAGAAGGGCGTCTTCCAGTATCAAACCAGTAATACCATAACAATCCACTGCTTTGGATATGAAAAACCTTAATGAGTGTTTGTGATGCACTTTGATACCTGGAGCCCTGAGGAAGCAGAGCATTCTCCATGTGTTATCATCCCTGTTTTGTATGCAGTGAACCAGAGAGCACATTATCGTGAAGGTCAGACAGAGGGGAAATTGCAGAGTCCCATATAAAACAACACATGCTCCATATTTACCATTGATCCTGAATCTTCCTGGACCCTTCACATTTTTGGCTTCCAAATAGGTCGCTAAGAAGAGATGTTATTGTAGCTGTGTTGGTCCCAGCATATGAGAGAGACAAGGTGGGTGAGGCAATATATCGTTTGTGGGGGACCAGCTTCTGCTGGGGAGAGAGACAAGCTTCCGAGCTTACACAGAGCTCTTCTTCAAATCTGGGAAATGTCCTCGGAGTGTCACTGCTAAATGGAAGGTGGAATAGATTGTTTAGAATAAATAGTTAACATCCATCTCAAGGAACCTTTCAAAGTGAACTGTCCAGATAACAGCTCTCCAGTCATAGGGAGGAGAGCAGAGGGGGAAGAAGCTGGGAGGGAGTGCCATTCCTGGGTTATACATTGTTGTAATAAGTCATAAATCCAGTGTCTCTATTCAGGCCATGATTCTGAGTGTCCAGCACGGTTATCACGTTAGGCTCAGACACTCATCTTTTCAAGGTGTTGTGCAGATTTCCTTTAAAGATGACAACTGAGAGGTCACATACGGAGTTTTCGCTTTGTGAAAACTGTTCACACACAAACAATATGATTTTCTTGTCTTTTACCATTTTTTTTGTTTGAGTTCATTGTATGATGGTGTATTAGAAGAATCTGTAACTCAATAAATGATATTAGTTCACCCACCTTGACGAAGTACAGAGTAATTCATAGGGAGACTCAATCATGATTATTTTGTTGTGTTTTGTTGAGTGAGCGTCTGGAGGAATCATCTTGCAACTTAAGGAGAAACAATGACCTATTAGATAACGTTCTGATCCACTTTGCCTTCTTTGCACATGAAGGTAATAATTGTCCGAGAGAACAGCTAGTGTGCGATTTTTAAGCTTCTCCGTGGGTAGTGTACAATTGCAATTCTCTCCCCACTACTGACCCAATGTCAAAAAAGAAAGGAAATTCAGAGATAAGGAGAAAGACCAAACCATAGCTTGTTACGCTCTCCTGGTATTAGTCCTAATCAATAGTCTACTGAAAACCACCATGAGAAAGTGTTTCTATCAGACATGCCAAACCCGCCAAACCCCTTCCCCCCTTGCATAAATTGGGTTTGTTTTGGCTTAATTGGCTTGTGAGTTGCTTGTTGGCTAGTTTTTGTCTTGCAGCATGTTGCTTGTTGTAGCTTGTAGCTTCTTTTTTTTTATCAGCTCCTGGGAAGCAGGGGATGGGTGGGGGTCAAGCAGGGAGAAGAGGCAAGCAGGGGCAATGTCAGAAATGAATCGGGATGCACAGCAGGCCCACCAGAGTCCCAGACTGCACACCAGTGGGGATCTAGTAACATAGAGTGTTAGGGTTCTTAGGGATTGGCTTGTTTTGGCCTATTTTTGAAATGGGATTTGCTTGATTTTTGGCTTCTTTGAAAGTTGGGGTGCTTATTTACCACATGAATATTGGCAACTGTGGTTTCTATTGTAGCCTTTTATTTAATTTAAAGTGATTTTTATAATATGCTATTACACCACCGTGGGTTCGGCTCTGGTGGCTACAGTTTCAAGCATAACAGAGTGACAGTCACCTCTGCTACTTGCTTCACAAGTTAGAGTCTCTAGGAAAACACAAAGACCAAGGCCTGGTCTACACTGTAGTGGGGATTGATCTAAGATACGCGACTTCAGCTATGAGAAGAGCGTAGCTGAAGTCGACGTATCTTAGATCAACTTACCTCCCGTCCTCATGGCACAGGATCGACAGCCGAGGCTCCCTCTTCGTCTCCGCTTCCGCCTCTCACCCTGGAGGAGTTCCGGGGTTGACGGGAAGTACGTTTGGGGATCGATTTATCACGTCTAGATGAGACGCGATAGATCGATTCCCGATAGATCGATCGCTACCGGCCCGATCCAGCGGGTAGTGTGGACATACCCCAAGGCTAGTGACTGCACAGACATTTACCAGTAGAAAGTCTAGTCTATTTTATAAGGTTTATTAAAGTTACAGTTAAAGTGATGATTACCCAAGCATATAGAAATTCTATACAGACCTATGCGCAAGTTACAAATATAATTATACTCACATCCTTAAGAATAGTATTAGGGTCTGATGGGTCTTTCAGGACTTGATCATCAGTTGAGGGATGATTCCTGCTGGAGTCTCCCATAGGGAGCTCAATTTTCCCGTTCTGGGCATCCCCTTTTTATAATGTGATTCTGTCTATACCTACATTCTGCGTGACCATAAAAGTGTCAACCCTCCTTTCTCTTATTGGTCTATGTCCCCTGGAAACCTAAGGGACCCCACTTTTCTATAGGCTGTGTAAGTTCCCTTTATACTCATTAGTATTGACACACAACCTGTACCCCTTGGTATAAGACACATGTCTGAGACACATGTGCCTTTACAGTAGTTTTAGGATCTAATATTAATCTTCTGGATAATTTTGCACACTATTACCAGCTGGTACCCCTCTTCCCGTAATCTTAGGGCATTGGGTTATTTGTCGGCATTGGCTTATGTCATCATTTCTTGTCTCCAATGCTTAAAATAACTAAGCTAAAGTCTTACAGACCTCAACCTACGGGTTCTTGCATTTCAGCTTCTCTACCTCATGTCTAATACCTGATTCCTCTAAATACTGATCAATCTTATACTTTTATAATCCTACAGATTAACTCTAATTAACATACACTGAATATATGTAATATAACATATTGATTAATCATAACATCACATAACAGATGGATAATAAAGTAAAATCATTGGCTACACTATGGAAATAGAGAGTAACACACTGCACTGGCACAATTCATCATAATCCCTCTCATATAAGAAACCTTAAGCCCATACTCAGGAAATGTCTATAGAACAGGTGAAGGGTCCACAATGCTGTAGGACAGGGGTTCTCAAACTGGGGGTCAGGATGCCTCAGGGGGTCGCAGAGTTATTACATGTGGGGGAGTGAGATGTCAGCCTCCACCCCAAACCCCGCTTAGTCACCAGCATTTATAAGGGTGTTAAATATAGAAACAAGTGCTTTTAATTTATTAGGGGGACCGCACTCAGAGGCTTGCTATGTTAAAGAGGTCACCAGTGCAGTAGTTTGAGAACCACTGCAGAGGTGGAGAAATGTTTGGAGGAAAACAAGGCTGGAGTTAAGATTTTGCTTAACAATAGCAGCAGGATTTTTCGCAGGAATAAACATAAGTTTCTTATCACTCAGTGTTTAATATTTGAATTAGAAATTGAAGTTCATGAACCTAAACCACCAATTCAGTTGTTTATGCTTAGATCAGAAGAGAATTCATCAAGAAGCTCATCAAACAAAACAAGAAGACTATGCATCCGAAGAAGTGAGCTTTAGCTCACGAA
The DNA here is from genome assembly GCF_020497125.1 of Mauremys mutica. Classification (NCBI taxonomy): domain Eukaryota; kingdom Metazoa; phylum Chordata; order Testudines; family Geoemydidae; genus Mauremys; species Mauremys mutica. Next base: position 19,297,063 of record NC_059088.1, on the reverse strand, counting down.
AGCTCATGCTAAAATAAATTTGTTAGTCTTTAAGGTGCCACAAGTACTCCTGTTTTTGTTTTTTTTTTCAAGAAGACTGAGTCTCTGTAATCATTACTTGTGTAAGCAGTAATGATTACACTTAAGTTGTGCCAGGGCTGAGCCTTGGCACCTCTGGGCTGGGCAGCTCATAGCCCAGCACCCCCAGACTTGATGAGTCAGGTGCAAAAGTAAACATTTGCTTGAGACTTGGCATCTAATACTTGAGCCCCAGCACCCTCTTTCATTACAATATAAGCACTTCATGTAAGTTGTATATTAGGAAGCCAAAGAAACTTCGTGATAATAACAAAACTCTTAACTAATCTTGTCTAGTAATACAGTCTAAGAACGTCCAAGCCAGAGAGTAGCATGTGGCGTGAGAAATCAGATTACGTGGTTTTAGTTCTATCTCTGCAATTGACTCCCAGTGTGACCTTCAGCACAACAAACCTCTGTTTATTTGCATAGAAAATAAGGATAATAACACTCTTGTTGGATGTTAAGTGGTGTCCTTAGAACTCAGGATACCAAAGCACTTCACAAACAGCCTTTAAAGTTCTATATATGCAAATGTTGTATGATTACAATAATAACAGCTTATTTGTAGAAGATGCCCCTGCTTTGAGTAATAGGGTCATTTAAAATATGTATTCTGATTTCTCTCATTTCTAGGCCTTAATGAGGTCATGATTTCCAGTCGCTTTTTGATTTTTATTCAATAGCAGCTACGAGGTTCGCTTTCGCATAAAAATTCAATGTGTAGATTATGGGGCACATCATAAACTGCTGTAAATTGTTCTGGCTCCGTTGACTGCAAGGACATGTGAAAATCAAAGGAACGCTCTTCGATTTCCATGGTTGGAGGAAGCTCTGTTTGGAGTGGATGTAACACTGTAAGTACTGATGCTGGAACACTTTCTGCAAGAGAAGGATGAGGAAACTTGACCACCAGCTGGTGAGATTCTGAACTCATTCCACAGATGTCTTGTGTTTGGTCAATGATGCCTTTTCTTCATCTCCTGCTCTCAACAGAGCAGGGTTCAAAATGGTGAGCAGAGCGGCCATGGTGGGCTTTGGGGGATACCTGCTGGAGGCCACGTAGAGTGATATAAGCAATGCAGTGGAAGTGGCCTATTCTCAACAGTTGATTACTTTTGTAGTGCTAATGAGTCCAATGCAATCAAGGTGGACGTCACCAGTTTCCAACAGTTGACAAGAATCAGCAGAAGGAAAATTACTTTTTGTAGTGACCCATCCACTCCCAATCTTTATTCAGGCCTAATTTGATGGTGTCCTGTTTGAAAATTAATTCCAGTTCTGCAGTTTCTTGTTGGAGTCTGTTTTTGAAGATTTTTCATTGAAAAATTGACACTTTTAAGTCTATTATTGAGTGTCCAGGGATATTGAATTGCTCACCTACCGGTTTTTGAATGTTACAATTCTTAATGTCTGAGTTGTGTCCATTTATTCTTTTGCGTAGAGACCGTCCTTTTTGGCCAATGTACATGGCAGAGGGGCATTGCTGGCACATGATAGCATATATCACATTGGTATATATTTCACAGTGGAATAGGCCACTTCCACCTTAATTGAATTGGCCTTGTTAGCACTGACCCCCCACTTTGTAAGGCAACTCCCAACTTTTCATATATATATATATACACTGCTTACTGTATTTTTCACTCCATGCATTCGATGAAGTGGGTTTTAGCCCACAAAAGCTTATGCCCAAATAAATGTGTTAGTCTCTAAGGGCTTGGCTACACTTACAAATTTGCAGCGCTGCAGCAGGGTGGGAAAACACACCCTCTCCAGCGCTGCAAATTGCGGCGCTGCAAAGCGCCAGTGTAGTCAAAGCCCCAGCGCTGGGAGCGCGGCTCCCAGCGCTGTCCGTTATTCCCCACAGGGAGGTGGAGTACGGACAGCGCTGGGAGAGCTTTCTCCCAGCGCTGGCGCTTTGACTACACTTAGCGCTTCAAAGCGCTGCCGCGGCAGCGCTTTGAAGTGTAAGTGTAGCCAAAGCCTTAGGTGCCATAAGGACTCCTCGTTGGTTTTGCTGAAACAGACTAACACGGCCACCACTCAGAAACCTGACACTTCTTTAGACTAACTTGTTTTGCCTTTTCATTACCCTGACCTCTGTAAGTGCCTTGCTTGACACCCAGTTGGGAGAAGAGAAGGTGGGGCTCAGCACAGTCGCACATCTAGTCAAAAGAGGCTTCTGCAGGTGGCCACCCCCTCTCCACAGGCCCCAGCCCCGTTATGGTTAAGATGTCTGAAACTTAGACCTGAAACACTTTCTCTTAAAGAACATTGGGGGGTTGGAATAACCTGTGAGAAGACACCAGGCTGCTCTTTTACCTAAGCAGTATGGGAGGGAAAAGGAGGAAAGGTGAATCTGGAAAACACCAATCATCTGTTAGTAGGCACTAAACAGTGACTGCAAAGGTGAAGATGTTCGATTAAGAGAGAATACCCAGCACTCTATCTGGGTTTAACCAGCAGGGCAATACCTCTCTTACGATTTACAGACTCCCCCCAGATCTAATGATGTCCCCACACTACAGGACTCCAGTGGGACTGAAGTAGTGCACAGGCACTGGCTCCCTGCACAGGAGTGACTTTTACCCACAGGCCCAGATTTAAAAAATTATTTAGGCACCTGACTCCCATTGCTTTCAATGGTGGGTAGATGTTAGCCAGGGTTTTCAGAACTCAAAGCAGTGGTAACTTAACTGTTTCACTCCAGGCAGTGACAGGAATAAATCAATGGGAACACAGCACTTCCAGCTGATGAAAGCTTGATACAAGTAAGCGTGCTCTTATCTAAAACTGATATTTATTACATTTAAGCACACAGAGACATAAGCAAGAGTTTTAGAACACCCCAAATAATTCCCTAAAATCTGAGATGGTATTAAGTAATTAGCAGCAGGTCAGCAATGGCTGAACACTTCTCCACTAGGGAATATGGTGTCAGGGAAAAAGTCTCCCAGGAGAGCTTCAGAGGACAGTTCCAAAGTACACTGTATCACAGGGGTAGGCAACCTATGGCACAGATGCCGAAGGCGGCACACAACGTGATTTTCAGTGGCACTCACACTCTCACATCTGGGTCCTGGCCACCGGTGCAGGGGGGATCTGCATTTTAATTTAATTTTAAATGAAGCTTCTTAAACATTTGAAAATCCTTATTTAATTTACATACAAGAATAGCTGAGTTAAATATTATAGCCTTATAGAAAGAGACCTTCTAAAAACGTTAAAATGTATTACCTTAAATTAGAGTGAATAAATGAAGACTCGGCACATCACTTCTGAAATCTACAACCCATCCTGGACAATGATCCCACACTTTCACAGGCCTTGGGTGGCAGGCCAGTCCTCGCCCACAGACAACCTGCCAACCTGAAGCATATTCTCACCAGTAACTGCACACCGCACCATAGTAACTCTAGCTCAGGAACCAATCCATGCAACAAACCTCGATGCCAACTCTGCCCACATATCTACACCAGCGACACCATCGCAGATCGCAGGACCTAACCAGATCAACCACACCATCACCGGTTCATTCACCTGCACGTCCACCAATGTAATATACGTTAAAATGTATTACCTTAAATTAGAGTGAATAAATGAAGACTCGGCACATCACTTCTGAAATCTACAACCCATCCTGGACAATGATCCCACACTTTCACAGGCCTTGGGTGGCAGGCCAGTCCTCGCCCACAGACAACCTGCCAACCTGAAGCATATTCTCACCAGTAACTGCACACCGCACCATAGTAACTCTAGCTCAGGAACCAATCCATGCAACAAACCTCGATGCCAACTCTGCCCACATATCTACACCAGCGACACCATCGCAGATCGCAGGACCTAACCAGATCAACCACACCATCACCGGTTCATTCACCTGCACGTCCACCAATGTAATATACGCCATCATATGCCCCTCTGCTATGTACATTGGCCAAACTGGACAGTCTCTAAGGAAAAGGATAAATGGACACAAATCAGATATTAGGAATGGCAGTATACAAAAACCTGTAGGAGAACACTTCAACCTCCCTGGCCACACAATAGCAGATCTTAAGGTGGCCACCCTGGAGCAAAAAAACTTCAGGACCAGACTTCAAAGAGAAACTGCTGAGCTTCATTCATCTGCAAATTTGACACCATCAGCTCAGGATTAAACAAAGACTTGCCAATTACAGAACCAGTTTTTCCTCCCTTGGTTTTCACACCTCAACTGCTAGAAGAGGGCCTCATTCTCCCTGATTGAACTAACCTCATTATCTCTAGCTTGCTTCTTGCTTGCATATACATACCTGCCCCTGGAAATTTCCACTACTTGCATCCGACGAAGTGGGTATTCACCCACGAAAGCTCATGCTGCAAAACGTCTGTTAGTCTATAAGGTGCCACAGGATTCTTTGCTGCTTTTACAGATCCAGACTAACACAGCTACCCCTCTGATACTTGACACTTCTGAAAGGTTGCCGACCCCTGCTCTATCATCTAGTCTTTTTATAACCAATTTTTACAAAATCTATAGCTCTTAGGGACCCCTACTGGGTAATGTCTTCTCCTAACTTCAATCAATTGCCTATCAACAAAACTTTCCTAACATTCATAGCCATAATAAGCTTCTATCTAAATGTCACCCAAACTCAAGGTCTTCATCCACTTATTTTCTTTTAGTCTCAATTGGTTGGTCAATGAGGACTGGAGCAGAAAGCAAAACCAGAAGGATGATATTCTGATACAGAATTATATCAATGCGTATAGGAAGCCAAGTACACAGAAAGTGGCAGTAAAGAATTCAGAATTAAAATAATATCGCCAAGGTTTCAAGAAGGTCCTCAATGAATCACTGGCTCCAAGGTGATGCATTTCATACCAGATGTTCTTCCTTCTTCATTATAGCTGTAAAGTTTGACAATCAAGTCCTGTTTGCAACCATTTAAAGGTATTCGGTTGATCCCAGTCAGAAACAAAGGAGGCAAAGCACAATTTATGCCATAGATGAAACTACTTCTCCAGTAAACAATTTATATAGCAAAGTTGAAAACAAAAACAAATGGCATTATATGCAGGAAAGGACTAGAACATGTAGAGCATCATTCTCATTGACACTAAGACAACTTTGCATTGCTCTGAAAGGAGCCTTCAAGTGAGTGTACATGTTTTTTCACTCAAACTTAAGGCCTCTGTTTAATTTACTGTGTCAGAGTGACCTAAAGGGGCCTTCAGGGAATTGAGATTCATGCCTAAATAGATTATTCTAGAAGAAGCAGAGGGTATGGAATGCAGGAGAGGAAACAGTCAGTTAATGTAATCTGGGAAATGGAGATATGGGGCAGATTTTACTGAAGTGATGAGCGCTCACAACTCCCATGGGAGTCAAGGGCACTTCGGATTTCCGAAATCCATTGCCCATAAGATCAACCATGAATCTGTATCTTGTTTTCCATTTCCTGGTCTTTCCACGTTGCAAGTCTATTCCTCATCGGCAAAACATGGCCAACTCTTTCCACAGCCATATCCCCAGCCCCCATGACAAGGGGAAGGGAAACAACAAACTTTGGGATAGCCCCACCAAAACTTGTATGGCCTTCGGTAACACCATGGCCTACAGGAGCCATAATCTCTGGAACCACCTCAGCCCGCACACACAGGACTTTTATTCCCTTTTACCATTTGTACGAAGGATGGAAGGGGCAAGTTTGCTAATGTTAATTTCCTTGGAAGGATGTAACCTCAGCATAAAACCCACTTTACTTCTGAATGACAGAGAGGCAGTTTGCCTTCTAAAGCTTCTGAGTCAGCAATACTTGCTAATAAATGAATGGAAAACCATGCTTTTAAGTGTCCCTAGCCTCTCTTTGCCAGATGCTAGAAATGAATGATGAGATGGATCACTTCATGATTGCCTGTTCTATTCACTCTCTCTGAAGCACCTGGCATTGGTCACTGTTGCAGGATAGACGGACCATTGGTTTGACCCAGTATGGCCGTTCTAATAGTAAGAACTAGATCCTCAGATGGTAGATAAGGGAAAAGTTCAACTGAGTTCAAGGGTCTAGGCTAACTTACCCTAGTTGTCAATCTGCATCTAACATTGCTACTAGTGCAGGTAGGAACATAGAAATTTCCATACTGGATCAGACCAGAGTTCCTTCTAATTGACGATTCTGTCTGAAATCTTGCCAAGTACCTTCTGCTACAGAATAAATAAGAACACAGAAGTAACCTATTATGAAAAAAAAACTGGAGAAGTTTCATCTTAACTCCCCTGTCTTGAAAGCTGAATATGAAATTGTTCAAAGCCACCTATGGGATTTGAACACCTAATTCTTAATGAAAGTAAACAGGAACTTCTGTCCCAAATGCCTAGGCACCTCTGAAAATTGCAGCTTCTAGGCTTGCTGAATCAAGCACAAAGGGAAAAAAATTGCTTGAGACATGGCATCTAATTGCTTCAGCCCCAGCACCCTCTTTCATGACAAATCAAACACTTCATGTAAGTTGCATATTAGGAAGCCACAAACACTACATCAGTGGGTCTCAAACTTTTTTACTGGTGACCCCTTTCACACTGCAAGCCTCTGAGTGCAACCCCCTAATAAATTAAACACCCTTTAAAATATATTTAACACCATTATAAATGCTGGAGGCAAGCAGGGTTTGGGGTGGAGGTTGACAGCTCGCAATGCACCTTGTAATGACATCACGACCTCCCGAAGGGACCCAATCCCCAGTTTGAGAACCCCTGCACTACATGATGTTAACGAAACTCTTTACTAATGTTGTCTTGTAATTTGGTCTAAGAATGTTCAACTCCGAGAGTAGCATGTGGCATGAGAAATTCGACTATGTGGTTTTAGCTCTAGCTCTGCACTTGACTCCTTGTGTGACCTTCAGCACAATGGACCTCTGTTGATTCGCATAGAAAATAAGGATAATAACACTCTTGTTGAGATAGCTGAAGACAAAATAGAGGGGTCTCCCAGGGGTTTAAATGGTTTTCTCTTGTGGGTGGACACTCCTCCGTCCCCCTGTGTAGAATTCCAGCTACAAGATGGAGTCTGGCAGTCACATGGGCAAGTCACATGTCCATGCATGACACAGAACTTACAGGTAGCAGCCATGGTTCACATGCTACTTTGAACGTCCTCATGTAGACTTCTTATGTGGATTGAAGCCTTCCAAGATCTATTGTCCATTAAATGCTTCTTGACTGGGCACTTAACTTGCAAATTCCTTTCTAAAGAAGCCCACCAAATGCCTTACTGAGGCTATTTAAAATCAAACAAGTACAGCCAATATTTATAACTTCAAATATAGCAATGGTACATGTATACAAATAGGATGAATATATTCAGTACATCATAATCTTTACATAGATACGTTACATGACATGTGTAGCGTAAAACATATTCCAGTTCTGTCATATATACATTCATAAGCATATTTCCATAAAGTCTTATGAGTTTGCAACGTCACAGAGTGGCTGTAACAATTTTAGTATTGTAGCTAGAACTCTTAATTAAAGGTGGGATTTACAGAACCACGTATGTGTTTCCAACACCAAGATCCTATGAGTCTTAACTGAAGATAGGAAATTTAATCCTTCGATAGATGTGAATAACCTCATAGCGGTGGTTTCACTGAGGTGTTTTGGGAAGAAACTCCTCCACTTTCTTCTGTAAAGGGCCATTTCAGTGCTCGACTTCATTCAGAAGTGGCTGGTGCTTGTTGCTGTGTGAGACACGATAATAGATTCAATGGTCCACCAGTCAGACCTAGTTTGACAGTTCCTATGTTCTTACCGTGGAAATAGCCATTTTAGATGCAGCTCTTAGATTGGGGTAAGTTATCATAGCTGCACTGAAGTCAGTATAACTGAGCCTATTTAGCCCAGCTCACAAACTGGTCCTTTGTATTTTGTACTAAAAAAATAATATCATTTATAATTCATTCATTTTCAAGTATTGCTATCTCACAAATTTGATAAATGAAAACACCACAAAGAGAAGTTGACAGACTAGTGAGGCAAAATCCACACCAGGAAACCGACATTATGAACTTTCTCCCTGCCATACTTTGTATAAACATTTTGTAAAGGGAATAAATATCTCATTCATGCAAGATAGAAATAGTCTTTACCATATATATGTTTAATCAACAGATGGTATTTTTCAGAGGAAGGGATTGAGAGGAAATCAAAGGGGTTGATTGAGAGGGAGGTTAAGAAGAAGTGGAAGAAGAGGACTAGGAGGAGGAAATAGGAGGCAAGACGTAGCCAGGAACTGAGGATCTACGTCTTTGTTTCCCTGCTCTCTCTCTCGCTCTCTCTCCAGGGCCTCCAATACCACAGTAACTGAGCTTTCACCCATTTGTTCCACCGATCCCCGCGCATTACGTTGATTCTGTTCCCTGCTGTGTTTTTCAGGTTTACCCCCGACACAGAAAGACGACTTTTGACAAAAACTTAGGTGATGAATTGTTTTATAAGCCCTACTATTATCGGAGCTGGTGTGGTGGAGGTTACGGCTGCTGTAGGCGATGGTGCTACCATAGGCCATACAGGTGTTGTTGGGGCTATCCCAAAGGTTGTTGGTACCCTTATCCTTGCCATTGGGGTTAGAGTTATGGCTATGGAAAGGGTTGGCCATTTTTCGTCCAGGAAGAATAGACCCGGAACATGGAAAGACCAGGAAACGGAGAACAAGATACAGAGTCACGGCTCAGTTTATGGGCAATGGCTTTCAGAAATGCAGAGCACCATTGACTCCCATGGGAGCTGGGAGTGCTCAGCATCTCAGCAAATCTGCCCCATATCTCTATTTCCCAGATTACATTAACTGACTGTTTCCTCTACTGCCTTCCATACTCACTTGAAGGCTTCTTAGAAAGCAGAGCAAAAGCCATACGTGTTCTAGTCCTTTCATGTATATATGCCATTTGTTTCTGGTTTCAACAGTGTTATAAAAGTTGTATACTGGATAAGCACATTACTTCTTGGCTTATTTCATTCTGTCTGGGATGAAACAAGTACCTTAAAAAAGTTGCAGACAGGACTTGATTGTCAAATTGTACAGCTGTAATGGAAAAGGAGGAACTTCTCCTGTGAAATGCATCAACTTGGAGCCAATGATTCATTGCAGACCTTCTTGAAACTCTTGAAATATATCCTTTCTGCTTTGCATTCTTCCTGTGTACTCCTCTTCTTACTCCCATTAAAGTCATTCTGCATCATAATAGCAGCCTCCTGCTTTTCCTTTCTGCTCCATCTCTTATTTACCAACCTCTGTGGCCCAAGTTCACAGAGCTTCTTAAGCATCTAATTCTTACTGATATCACTGTGAGCTTGGCACCTAAGGCCAGGTCTGCACTACAAAGTTAAGTTGATTTAAGTTACATTCACATACTGCCACTGCTTTAAATATACTGCTGCTGCATTTCCACAATTGGCTCCATGTGTCGGCAGAGCACATTCACAGTTGCAGCTCTTGCATCGACACAGAGAAGAGTGCACAGTGGGTGCCTATCCCACTGTGCAACCCACCACAGGGTGTTTTGGGAGGGGTTTGCAATGCCTCATCAAGCTAGGCTCGGTGTCACATGATGCAGGTTTCTCAATCATGTCATTCCATGGGCATCCTACTAGGTTTTCAGCCATTTTTCAACTGCCCTGGTAACCTACGGTGCAGCCATCTGTGTCAGAAAGCATGGGTCCTGCACTGCTCTGCAGTATTGTCCTGTGCATAATGAACACGATGGTATAAGTATCAGAGGGGTATAAGAGGAGCTCAACGTGGGGGGTATTGACCACTTCCATGACCTCATCCCTCACTTTATAGAAGCAGCATATCTCTGAAGCTGCACCAAAACCAACTATTTGTCTCCTGTGTCGTCTGCTATGCCTGCTGTGCCTGCCGCAGCTGTTTTATTTTTAATCTGCTGCATTTCACTGTCATAGCCCTTCTCTTCCATCCCCTGAGTAACTTTCTGCAGCTGGAGCGGAGCTTTGCCTGCACAGCCTCCTCTCCCTACAGACCCAGGAGATCCACCACCTCCCCTGTAGTCCAGGCGGGAATGTGTTTGCTATGTGGAGCCAGCATGCTCAGCTGGGCAGTAGCTATGTGAGCTCTCCATACCAAGCAAACAAGAAGAACAAGTTCAAAACTTCCCACGACGTTAAGAGGGGAGGGGCACACACCTGTGGACCTGGCTGCAGGACAGCAGAATTCAAAATGGTGACCAGTGTGGTCATGGTGGGCATTGTGGAATACCTCCTGGAGGCCACTTGGGTGATGTAAGCAACACAGTTTCTACACTGACACGACTTTGATCTAACGACATCATCCTTAAATCTACACCTCTTGTCAAAGTGGTTTTATTATGCTGGCGTAGCAGGCAAGCTGAAGCAGCAGGAGAAGCCTTGCAATGTGTACAGCTCTATCCTTAGGTCGAAGTAGTGTAGACATGGCCTAAATATCTTTGTAACTCTGGGCCTGTGTGTAAACATTCGGTCCCGAGCGACAGGGCCTGTGCACTTCTTAAGTCCCACTTGAGTCCTGTAGTGAGAAGAGAATGAGGCCTCACAAAATTCAGAAAATCGTAAGACAGGCATTACCCTGGTGTTTCCCCTGTTTGTATGACCAAAACCAAAGCGGGCCTGAATTGTGGCCTGTGTAAAGTGGTGGGCCACCCTAAACCCAACCTTGTGGCAAGACGTACCCTCTGGGGAAGCCCCTCCCACATCTTCCCCCAGTTGGGTGTCAGCCAATCGACTTGCACAACTCAGGGCAATGCAAAGACTAAACAAACTATTCCAAAGAAGTGTCTCTCCTTTATGAAGTCCCAGGGAAGGAGAGGATGTACTAATGTCCAGGAGCTGTTGGCCACGTACTGATACTTAATGGGGGGTTGGTTGGTGCTCTCCGAACACCAGGTGGACGCAGAAGGCCTGAAGAGGTGCCGGGTCGGGATCCTGGGACTGACCAGTCCCCAGTCTCAATGTGGAGAAGTTGGCACTCCAAGTGTGCCCTACTGACAGGCAGGACCATGGGGGAGTGGTAACAGCAGATAGTGGCTGGGCCAGCCTCCCGAGTACTGCCAAGGCAACCTCCAACATCAGCCTCTTGAGCACGATTCCCCCCAACCCTGTTGCACACTTTTAAGACCGGCACTCCCAGCGTCATCCTTAGGGAATATGGCACCCTGGGTGAACTAGTATTTTGGTGTCCTTATTCCTGCGATTCCCCCAGACCCTGACCCCTGACATCGCCCCTGGCTCCCGCTGCTCCCCGCGGCCTCCCACTGATCACCCCTGGCCCCCACTGCCTCTCCCATCACCCAACTCATCATTCCTGGCCCCCACTGCCACCCCCAGTCTCCATCCCCCACATCAGCTCTGGCTCCTGCTGCCGCCCCTGTCCCTCCCATTACCCACAGCCTCCACTTCCTCCCCCACAACCCAACACCACCAGGCCCCAATACCTCCCCCGACCATTACCCGTCTCCCTGAGCTCCCTTCTGCCCACCCATGGCAGGCTTGTGCAGACACGTACTCAAGCAGGGAAATAATTTATCATCATATCACCATAGCAGTGTGTGCAGTGAAGAGCAGTTATTCTCACTGAGGCACTGGAGATGCTGGCAAAGGACAGACTCAGCCGGCTTCCCCGTGCCCGCTCTGGCAGAGACTGTGCTGCCAGCCCGGTCTTGCATCCCTGCTCTGGGCACCACTTCGTAGGGTACAGCAGGAGTGCTTCCGGCTGGTGCCTTTCCCAGGTATGTCCCTTCAGCCGTGCTCAGCACAACTTCCAACCTGTCCCTGACAGAAATCTGGGGGTGCATGTGCCACCTCTTAGACGACTGGTGCCTCCCTAAACGATGGGGGCCCAATCTAAAGTGGAGGACACATGACCAGGTTATGTACAGGAGGGGGGGTCCGTCCTTCTCTCCCGGTGCCTCCCCCCATTGGCATCTGTCAACCACGCGGGGAGAGGGACTGAGCTGCTCATGCCTGAGAGAGCTCCCGCTCCCTTGGCTCCTTTCCCCATAGCAGGTCCCAGACAGTGGGAGGACGGCTGCCGTCCCAGCAGCTGGAGACAGGGGCTGAACAAGCAGGTGTCCCCACAGACCCCCAGCATGTTTCTGGCTCACTTGTCCCCTGTGCCCGGCAGCTGGGGTGGCAGTGGGAAGCCCCTGCACAAGCCCTGCTGCGGGGTCAGAAGCCAAGTGATCCGGAGCCTCCCCTCCCCATCCCCCAAGAGCCGAGCCCAGGGAGCCACCACGGCCTCACAGCCAGATTCTCACAGGCCGACGCGGCTCCGTCGCCCTTCTCGCCTGGCCGCCAGGGAGAGCGGCTGAATGTGCCGAGAGGGGGGAAGGCACAGGGAGAAAAGGACAGAGCCCCTCTCCCTCCCTGCCCCCACCAAACCAATCTGGGAGGGGCACTTGACCAGGGCCACCCACAGGATTCAGGGGGCTTGGGGCAAAGCAATTTTGGGGGCCCCTTCCATAAAATAAAGTTGCAAAACTATAGAATACTGTATTCCCTTTGGGATCCCTGTGGGGTCTGGGGCAAATTGCCCCACTTGCCCACCCCCGGGTGGCCCTGCACTTGACCCCCCCTCATCCTCTCCCCACACGTCGTCTCTGGTCATACTTCTGCCCCACTGATTCCATCTTCTCTACCAAGAAACAGTTCCTGGAGAAGGAGACATTGTCCACGGGCCTCGAAAAAGAATGTTTGCCCAGACACTGGGCTGTGACATACTCCCTGTTTGGGACACCATTTGTCCTGGCCACTGATAATGCATCTCTGAGCTGGCTCCAGATAATCCAGGACTGAAAAGCCTCCTCACCCAGTGGTACTTAGCATTGCCACCGGTCCGGTTCTGGGTAGAACAGATGAAGACGTGAGTGCAACAAAAGGTGTACTGAAAGACGGAGGTGTAGCAAGGAGTGTACTGTCCCTCTGTGGGGTCAGCCTGGAGATCCCAAATAGAGCAGCCTGAGTGCAATGAAGACGACTCCCTGCTCCGCGGTAGGGACTAGTCAAACAGCAAAAGGAAAGTGAGCAAGGATGAGAAAACTAGAAGCAGAACAGCCTGTATGAGGTGATGAACTCCCTCCAGCTCTCAAAGGTTTGCCTAAGCAGGCACAGGAAGTTTATGTCCAGTTTATTTTGCAGGATCCAAACCTGGATCTGGAGGTAATGGCCTTAGGTTTGTTCCATGTGCTTGTGCCCTGGGGTTTCATTCAGGGAAACACACTTCTTTAGACTAATTAGTTTCCAGATGATACGGCAAGTTTGCTTGTATCGAAAACTAACATGATTAGATTTAAGCGCGCACAGACACACACACACAGAGCAATAGCTTTAGAACATCCCAAATAATTATCTAAAATCTGAGATGGTATCTAGTAATAAGCAGCAGGTCAGCAATGGCTGGACACTTCCCCACTGGGCAGTGTGGTGTCAGGATTAAGTCTCTTCAGAGAACTGCTCCAAAGCACACTCTGTTATCTAGTCTTTTTATAACTAATTTTTACAAAACCTATAGTTCATAGTGACCCCTACTGGGTCATCACTTCTCCTATCTTCCACCAGTTGCCTATCAACAAAACTTTCCTAACAATCTTAGCCATAATAAGCTTCTCTCTCAGTCACGCAAATTTCTTGATACTTTTCACCCCCCCTCCCATTCTGGTTAGCAGACACTACAAACATGCAGCCAGTGTTCGAGCTCGCCTCCAAAAGCCCTTCTCCAAATTAAACTTTAACTACATGATTTGAGTAATTCACGGTGGCTGAATGCATACAGTATGACTGTAATTAGCTTGATGAAATTCTGGGGTAACGCACCACTCAATTCCAGAGTAACATTAGGCACCAAATTAGCTGTGTGAATCTGGGCCACAGGGGCCGGTCAATGAGGAATGGAGCAGAAAGGAAACCCAGAAGGATGATATTATGATTCAGAAGCATTTTAATGTGAATTTGAAGACAAGTACACAGAAAGCGACAGAAAGTATTCAGAATTAAAATAATATCTCCAAGGTATCAAGAAGGTCTATACTGAATCAGTAGTTCCAAGGTGATGCATTTCACACCAGATGTTCTTCGTTCTTCACCACGGCTGTAGATTTTCACAATCAAGTTCTCTTTGCAACCATCTTAAGGTATTACTTTCATCAGAGTCAGAATGAAAGGAGACAAAGCACAACTAAAGCCAAGAATGAAACTACTTCTCCAGTAAACAACTTATAAAGCAAAGTTGAAAGCAGAAACAAATGGCACATATCCATGAAAGGACTAGAACACGTAGGGCTTGATTCTCATTGACACTAAGATCCCTTTGCACCGCTTTGTAAGGAGCCTGCTTCATTTAATGTGTCAGCATAATCTAAAGGGGCCTTCATGGAATTGAGATTCACTCCCAAACAGATTATTCTAGAAGAAGCAGAGTGTATGGAAGGCAGTAGAGAAAACAGTCATCGAATGTAACCTAGGCAATATAGATATGGGGCAGATTGACTGAGATGCTGAGCACTCACAGCTCCCATGGGAGTTGAGGGCACTCTTCATTTCTCAGACCTATTGCCCATAAACTCATCTGTGAATCTTGCTTAATGTTTCCTGGCCTTTCCACGTTCTGGGTCTATTCCTCCTCAGCGAAACATGGCCAACCCTTTCCGTAGCCGTACCCCCAGCCCCAATGGCAAGGATAAGGGTACCAAGAATGTCTGGGATAGCCCCAACAACCCCAGTATGGCCTTTGGTGGTGCCATGGCCTACAGTAGCCATAACCTCTACCCCACCAGCCCTTGTGATGGTAGGGCCTATAATACAATTCATCACTAAAGCTTTCGTCGAAACTCATCTTTCTGTGTCGGCGGTAAACCTGAAACACACAGAAGGGAAAGAGTCAACATAATGCACTAGGGTAGTAGAGTAAAATGTTCAGTGCTCAGGGAAATGATGACCCAGACCCTCTGTTCCTGGATACATGTTGCCTCTTATTTCCTCCTCCTAGCTTCCTTCTTCTGCTCACTCTTAACCTCCCTCTTAACCAGCCCCTTTGATTCCCTCTCAATCCTCCCTCTGAAAAATACTGACAGCAAAATAAATATTTGCTATAGACTATTTCTATCTTGGACCCATGGGATTTTTACTCCCTTTTACAAATGGCTTGTACAAAGGATGGCAGGGAGCAGTTTACTAATGTTAATTTCCTTGAGAGGATTTAACCTCAACATGAAAACCCCTTTTCTTCTGAATAACAGACTGGCAGTTTGGTTTCTAAAGCTACTGAGCCAGCAATACTTGCTAATAAATGAATGGAAAACCGTGCTCTTAAATGTCCCTAGCCTCTGTTTGCCACATGCTGGAAATGGGTGATGGGATGGATCACTTCATGAGTACATGTTCTGTTCCTTCCCTCTCAAGCACCTGGCATTGGATACTGTTGGAAGACAGGACACTGGGCTAGGTGGACCATTGAGCTGACTCAGTATGGCTGTCCTAAAATCCTTTTTGAAACCAAAACATTAAGAGCCAGATCCTGAGTGGGTAGATAAGGACACTGTTCAACAGAGTTCAAGAGTCTAGGCTAACTTACCTAGCTTTGGATCTGAATCTAACATTGCTACTAGAGCACTGGAAAATAACAATTTCCATACTGGATCAGACCAGAGCTCCTTCTCAGTGATTGTTCTTTCTGAAATCTTGCCACAGAATAAAGAAGAACTCAGTGACCTATTATGAAGTTTCATCCTAACTCCCCTAACTTAAAAACAGAATATGAAATTATTGAAAGCTACTGATGGGATTTGAACACCTAATTCCTAATGAAAGTAAACATGAATTCCTGTCTCTAATGCCTAGGCACCTCTGAAAATTGAAGCATTTACTTCTAAACCATGAATGCATCAGTGAAACCCCTTTCCCGTGCCAATAATCACAAAGTCATGTGCAAGATTCAGTCCTAAATGAAACCATCACTAACATGACATCGCAATAGCTCTAGAGAGAATGAGAGAAATGGGACTTACCCCAGTAGCTGAAGAGGATAAGTGAAGAGAAGTTGTTAAGGAACTCTGAGTTGCGAGTGCTTTTATACAGTTTCTTAGCCTGCCTGGGGCATACGAGACACCCCTTTGCTTAAGGTCCTAATTATTTACAAAACATATTATGCTGTGCAAGTCACTCCTTCAGTTGATAGAATTTGTTTTCAGGATTATTATCATGTGTTTTCAACCTCACATGGTCTGACATGCACAAGACAGCCTATAGGTTTCCTTCATCTGAAAAGCTTTATGGGACACATTCATTCCTGGCATAATTCCAGTGACTCAGATTGTCAGAAAAGATTGTCAGAGCTGTAACAGTTGCAAAATCTTCCATTAGATAAAGGACTTCCCTTTTGGTCCTAGTAAGGCATGTTGGCAGGTGTTGGTGGCATTGCACAATTCTTCCTGCAATTTGTAGGAGGGAGGGAGCATTTTGCAGAGGCTGAACACCTAAGTGTTTTGATCTAATGCCCTTTGAAATTAATGGGAGTCATTACTCTGGGTAGGTTTTTTTCTCAGGCCCTATGACTTGAAATTTGGCCCTGGAAGAAGGACGTATAAGGCCTCTGAAACATTTAAGTGCCACTTCAGCTTTTAAAAGAGGTGTTAACAGAGACCTAAGAAATGACTAGGCCTTTGTGCCGGCGCTCTGCTCAGAGGTGAATTTCCCCCTATGGTAATTAGAAATTCAGTTCCTAATCCACCTCATTTATGTCACCAGTGTTGTGAGATCGGGGTGACCATCGTGGCAGAAGTTGACTGTGCTGCCTCCGCCGGGGTTTCTCTTTGTTGAGGTGAGGGATGGTGGTGGGTGAAAACAAGCTGGACCGACATATACAAAGAGTTTGAGATAAACCCTGGAAAATATTATGGCATCGCTAACGTGTCTCCATCCAAAACCAGTCAAGACTATTGTGGTTTTTGAAGAAAATAGAACTGATAACGCCCCAGATGAAATACAGGAAAGAGAGAGATCTGGCTTTCTTGGCCAAGGCTATGGAATAAATTCAGATAAATTGATAATCTGACCAGATTTAGGGCATGCTGCAAGACCATTAGCTTGCAGGAATCTTGTCTACCATGATGAGAAAGATGTTGAAAGTTTAACATCACTTCATAGCATGTTTCCCCTCACCAGGCAAGGGGGAAGAACCTGATGTGGATTGAGAAGCACTGAACATCTTTCAATTCTATAGAGCTGTGCTGACTTATGGTGCTTGATCTCCTGCCCTTAAATTTGAAAAAGGAATTTGTAAAATAAAAAGAAACGCAAAGCTTCTTTTTAATGGAAATCAAATAGTCCCAAATTCTGAGCTACAAATCGTGATCTCATTAAGGGAATTATATGGTCGGCTTGACATCCTTATTTTTTTTAAGTGTGCAGCTCCCAGACAGCTGCACTCTGCAGCACGGTATGGGGAGGAGGTGACCAGCTCTCTGTGGAGAAAGAAGTAGTTTGGGGCTATTTAGGAAAGCTAGACGAGCACAAGTCCATGGGGCCGGATGCGCTGCATCCGAGGGTGCTAAAGGAGTTGGCCGATGAGATTGCAGAGCCATTGGCCATTATCTTTGAAAAATCATGGCGATCGGGGGAGGTCCCGGATGACTGGAAAAAAGCTAATGTAGTGCCCATCTTTAAAAAAGGGAAGAAGGAAGATCCAGGGAAATACAGGCCAGTCAGTCTCACCTCAGTCCCTGGAAAAATCATGGAACAGGTCCTCAAGGAATCAATCCTGAACCACTTAAAGGAGAGGAAAGTGATCGGGAACAGTCAGCATGGATTCACCAAGGGCAAGTCATGCCTGACTAACCTAATTGCCTTCTATGATGAGATAACTGGCTCTGTGGATGAGGGGAAAGCAGTGGATGTACTATTTCTGGATTTTAGCAAAGCTTTTGATACAGTCTCCCACAGTATTCTTGCAAGCAAGTTAAAGAAGTCTGGGCTGGATGAATGGACGGTAAGGTGGATAGAAAACTGGCTAGATGGTCGGGCTCAACGGGTAGTGATCAATGGTTCCATGTCTAGATGGCAGCCGGTATCAAGTGGAGTGCCCCAAGGGTCGGTGCTGGGGCCGGTTTTGTTCAATATCTTCATTAACGATCTGGAGGATGGTGTGGACTGCACCCTTAGCAAGTTTGCAGATGACACTAAACTTGGAGGAGTGGTTGATACGCTGGAGGGTAGGGATAGGATACAGAGGGACCTAGACAAATTAGAGGATTGGGCCAAAAGAAATATGATGAGGTTCAACAAGGACAAGTGCAGAGTCCTGCACTTAGGACGGAAGAATCCCATGCACTGCTACAGACTAGGGACCGAATGGCTGGGTAGCAGTTCTGCAGAAAAGGACCTAGGGGTTACGGTGGACGAAAAGCTGAATATGAGTCAACAGTGTGCCCTTGTTACCAAGAAGGCTAATGGCATTTTGGGTTGTATAAGTAGGGGCATTTCCAGCAGATCAAGGGATGTGATCATCCCCCTCTACTCAGCACTGGTGAGGCCTCATTTGGAGTACTGTGTCCAGTTTTGGGCCCCACACTACAAGAAGGATGTGGATAAATTGGAGAGAGTCCAGCGGAGGGCAATAAAAATGATTAGGGGGCTGGAGCACATGACTTATGAGGAGAGGCTGAGGGAACTGGGATTGTTTAGTCTGCAGAAGAGAAGAATGAGGGGGGATTTGATAGCTGCTTTCAACTACCTGAAAGGGGGTTCCAAAGAGGATGGATCTAGACTGTTCTCAGTGGTAGAAGATGACAGAACAAGGAGTAATGGTCTCAAGTTGCAGAGGGGGAGGTTTAGGTTGGATATTAGGAAAAACTTTTTCACTAGTAGGGTGGTGAAGAACTGGAATGGGTTACCTAGGGAGGTAGTGGAATCTCCTTCCTTAGAGGTTTTTAAGGTCAGGCTTGACAAAGCCCTGGCTGGGATGATTTAGTTGGGTTTGGTCCTGCTTTGAGCAGGGGGTTGGACTAGATGACCTCCTGAGGTCCCTTCCAACCCTGAGATTCTATGATTCTATGATTACTCAATAGAAGGGCGTCTTCCAGTGTCAAACCAGTAATACCATAACAATCCACTGCTTTGGATATGAAAAACCTTAATGAGTGTTTGTGATGCACTTTGATACCTGGAGCCCTGAGGAAGCAGAGCATTCTCCATGTGTTATCATCCCTGTTTTTTATGCAGTGAACCAGAGAGCACATTATCGTGAAGGTCAGACAGAGGGGAAATTGCAGAGTCCCATATAAAACAACACATGCTCCATATTTACCATTGATCCTGAATCTTCCTGGACCCTTCACATTTTTGGCTTCCAAATAGGTCGCTAAGAAGAGATGTTATTGTAGCTGTGTTGGTCCCAGCATATGAGAGAGACAAGGTGGGTGAGGCAATATATCGTTTGTGGGGGACCAGCTTCTGCTGGGGAGAGAGACAAGCTTCTGCGCTTACACAGAGCTCTTCTTCAAATCTGGGAAATGTCCTCGGAGTGTCACTGCTAAATGGAAGGTGGAATAGATTGTTTAGAATAAATAGTTAACATCCATCTCAAGGAACCTTTCAAAGTGAACTGGCCAGATAACAGTTCTCCAGTCATAGGGAGGAGAGCAGAGGGGGAAAAAGCTGGGAGGGAGTGCCATTACTGGGTTATACATTGTTGTAATAAGTCATAAATCCAGTGTCTCTATTCAGGCCATGATTCTGAGTGTCCAGCGCGGTTATCACTTTAGGCTCAGACACTCATCTTTTCAAGGTGTTGTGCAGATTTCCTTTAAAGATGACAACTGAAAGGTCACATACGGAGTTTTCGCTTTGTGAAAACTGTTCACACACAAACAATATGATTTGTTTGTCTTTTACCATTTTTTTGTTTGAGTTCATTGTATGATGGTGTATTAGAAGAATCTGTAACTCAATAAATGATATTAGTTCACCCACCTTGACTAAGTACAGAGTAATTCATAGGGAGACTCAATCATGATTATTTTGTTGTGTTTTGTTGAGTGAGCGTCTGGAGGAATCATCTTGCAACTTAAGGAGAAAGAATGACCTATTAGATAACGTTCTGATCCACTTTGCCTTCTTTGCACATGAAGGTAATAATTGTCCGAGAGAACAGCTAGTGTGCGATTTTTAAGCTTCTCCGTGGGTAGTGTACAATTGCAATTCTCTCCCCTCTACTGACCCAATGTCAAAAAAGAAAGGAAATTCAGAGATAAGGAGAAAGACCAAACCATAACTTGTTACACTTTCCTGATATTAGTCCTAATCAATAGTCTACTGAAAACCACCATGAGAAAGTGTTTCTATCAGACATGCCAAACCCGCCAAACCCCTTCCCCCCCTGCATAAATTGGGTTTGTTTTGGCTTAATTGGCTTGTGAGTTGCTTGTCGGCTAGTTTTTGTCTTGCAGCATGTTGCTTGTTGTAGCTTGTAGCTTCTTTTTTTTATCAGCTCCTGGGAAGCAGGGGATGGGTGGGGGTCAAGCAGGGAGAAGAGGCAAGCAGGGGCAATGTCAGAAATGAGTCGGGGTGCACAGCAGGCCCACCAGAGTCCCAGACTGCACGCCAGTGGGGATCTAGTAACATAGAGTGTTAGGGTTCTTAGGGATTGGCTTGTTTTGGCCTATTTTTGAAATGGGATTAGCTTGATTTTTGGCTTCTTTGAAAGTTGGGGTGCTTATTTACCACATGAATATTGGCAACTGTGGTTTCTATTGTAGCCTTTTATTTAATTTAAAGTGATTTTTATAATGTGCTATTACACCACCGTGGGTTCGGCTCTGGTGGCTACAGTTTCAAGCATAACAGAGTGACAGTCACCTCTGCTACTTGCTTCACAAGTTAGAGTCTCTAGGAAAACACAAAGACCAAGGCCTGGTCTACACTGTAGTGGGGATTGATCTAAGATACGCGACTTCAGCTATGAGAAGAGCGTAGCTGAAGTCGACGTATCTTAGATCAACTTACCTCCCGTCCTCATGGCACAGGATCGACAGCCGAGGCTCCCTCTTCGTCTCCGCTTCCGCCTCTCACCCTGGAGGAGTTCCGGGGTTGACGGGAAGTACGTTTGGGGATCGATTTATCACGTCTAGATGAGACGCGATAGATTGATTCCCGATAGATCGATCGCTACCGGCCGATCCAGCGGGTAGTGTGGACATACCCCAAGGCTAGTGACTGCACAGACATTTACCAGTACAAAGTCTAGTCTATTTTATAAGGTTTATTAAAGTTACAGTTAAAGTGATGATTACCCAAGCATATAGAAATTCTATACAGACCTATGCGCAAGTTACAAATATAATTATACTCACATCCTTAAGAATAGTATTAGGGTCTGATGGGTCTTTCAGGACTTGATCATCAGTTGAGGGATGATTCCTGCTGGAGTCTCCCATAGGGAGCTCAATTTTCCCGTTCTGGGCATCCCCTTTTTATAATGTGATTCTGTCTATACCTACATTCTGCGTGACCATAAAAGTGTCAACCCTCCTTTCTCTTATTGGTCTATGTCCCCTGGAAAACTAAGGGACCCCACTTTTATATAGGCTGTGTAAGTTCCCTTTATACTCATTAGTATTGACACACAACCTGTACCCCTTGGTATAAGACACATGTCTGAGACACATGTGCCTTTACAGTAGTTTTAGGATCTAATATTAATCTTCTGGATAATTTTGCACAATATTACCAGCTGGTACCACTCTTCCCGTAATCTTAGGGCATTGGGTTATTTGTCAGCATTGGCTTATGTCATCATTTCTTGTCTCCAATGCTTAAAATAACTAAGCTAAAGTCTTACAGACCTCAACCTACGGGTTCTTGCATTTCAGCTTCTCTTCCTCATGTCTAATACCTGATTCCTCTAAATATTGATCAATCTTACACTTTTATAATCCTACAGATTAACTCTAATTAACATACAATGAATATATGTAAAATAACATATTGATTAATCATAACATCACACAACAGATGGATAATAAAGTAAAATCATTGGCTACACTATGGAAATAGAGAGTAACACACTGCACTGGCACAATTCATCATAATCCCTCTCATATAAGAAACCTTAAGCCCATACTCAGGAAATGTCTATAGAACAGGTGAAGGGTCCACAATGCTGTAGGACAGGGGTTCTCAAACTGGGGGTCAGGATGCATCAGGGGGTCGCGAAGTTATTACATGGAGGGAAGTGAGATGCCACCTCCACCCCAAACCCCGCTTAGTCACCAGCATTTATAAGGGTGTTAAATATAGAAACAAGTGCTTTTAATTTATTAGGGGGACCGCACTCAGAGGCTTGCTATGTTAAAGAGGTCACCAGTGCAGTAGTTTGAGAACCACTGCAGAGGTGGAGAAATGTTTGGAGGAAAACAAGGCTGGAGTTAAGATTTTGCTTGACAATAACAGCAGGATTTTTCGCAGGAATAAACATAAGTTTCTTATCACTCAGTGTTTAATATTTGAATTAGAAATTGAAGTTCATGATCCTAAACCACCAATTCAGTTGTTTATGCTTAGATCAGAAGAGAATTCATCAAGAAGCTCATCAAACAAAACAAGAAGACTGAGTCTCTGTAATCATTACTTGTGTAAGCAGTAATGATTACACTTAAGTTGTGCCAGGGCTGAGCCTTGGCACCTCTGGGCTGGGCAGTTCATAGCCCAGCACCTCCAGGCTTACTGCATCAGGCGCAAAAGTAAACATTTGCTTGAGACTTGGCATCTAATACTTGAGCCCCAGCACCCTCTTTCATTACAATATAAGCACTTCATGTAAGTTGTATATTAGGAAGCCAAAGAAACTTTGTGATAATAACAAAACTCTTGACTAATGTTGTCTAGTAATACAGTCTAAGAACGTTCAAGCCAGAGAGTAGCATGTGGCGTGAGAAATCAGATTACGTGGTTTTAGTTCTGTCTCTGCAATTGACTCCCAGTGTGACCTTCAGCACGACAGACCTCTGTTTATTTGCATAGGAAATAAAGATAATAACACTCTTGTTGGATGTTAAGTGGTGTCCTTAGAACTCAGGATACCAAAGCACTTCAGAAACAGCAATTAAAGTTCTATATATGCAAATGTCCTAAGATTACAATAATAACAGCTTATTCATAGAAGATGCCCATGCTTTGAGTAAAAGGGTCATTTAAAATATGTATTCCGATTTCTCTCATTTCTAGGCCTTAATGAGGTCATGATTTCCAGTCACATTTTGATTTTTATTCAATAGCAGCTACGAGGTTCGCTTTGACATAAAAATCAAATGTATAGAATATGGGCCACATCATAAACTGCTGTAAATTGTTCCGGCTCTGTTGACTGCAAGGACATGTGAAAATCAAAGGAACGCTCTTCAATTTCCATGGTTGGAGGAAGCTCTGTTTGGAGTGGATGTAACACTGTAAGTACTGATGCTGGAACACTTTCTGCAAGAGAAGGATGAGGAAACATGACCACCAGCTGGTGAGATTCTGCCTTAACCTGAACTCATTCCACAGATGTCTTGTGTTTGGTCAGTGATGCCTTTTCTTCATCTCCTGCTCTCGACTTGGGCTTTCTTAGCCACACTGTCCCATAAGTGCTCAGTTCTCTTAGCTGCTCATGGATGGAGATGTGGTTGCTGAGGCAATATAGGTTCAAGGTTCTAACACTGTGCCACTGACCCTAACCACAAACAGTGAGCAGCCCTTCCATAAATAGCCCTCTGTGCTTCTGCCATGATGATCACCTTAATCTTACATCATAAGGGACATAACTAGAGCTGTATTTCTAATCCTGTATGGCGAACTTCACCCCTGTGCATAAGGCTATTGCAAAAGCCTGTGTCAACTTAAGTCTCTGGTAAGAGCTATTTTTGAAAGCTGAAGCAGGGGCGGCTCTAGCCATTTCGCCGCCCCAAGCACGGCGGCACACCGCAGGAGGCACTCTTCCTGTCGTCGGTCCCACGGCTCCGGTGGACCTCCCGCAGACTTGCCTGCGCATGCTCCACCGAAGCTGCAGGACCAGTGGACCCTCTGCAGGCACGTCTGCGGGAGGTCCACCGGAGCCACCTGCCGCCCTCACGGCGACCGGCAGAGCGCCCCCCACGGCATGCCGCCCCAAGCACGCGCTTGGCGTGCTGGGGCCTGGAGACGCCCCTGTGCTGAAGTGAGTCTTAAGTGGTTTTTAGGCCTTGTCTTGCCTTTGCCAGGAGTGAATGCGAAATCATAGGGCCTCATGAATAAGACTACATTTTAGTCACAGGTATTTTTAGTAAAAGTCATGGACAGGTCATGGGCCATAAGCGAAAATTCACGGCCTGTGACCTGTCTATGATTTTTACAATATACCCCTAACTGAAACTTGGGCCAGTGGGGGCACCGGTGCTCTGGGTGGGTGGTCCAGGAGCACCGGAGGTGCTGTGGAGAGCTGGCCCAGGACCGCCGCTGGTGCTGGGAGGCACCAGGGGAGTGGTGCACGGCTTGGGACCCCCCTAGTGCTGGGAAGCAGTGGGCAGTGGTGCACAGCCTGGGACCACTGCTTGTACTGGGGGGGCAGTTTGAGGGGGCTGGCAGGCTCCCTATCCAGCTCCAATTGTCATGACCCTGCTGGTCCTAAGGGGAGGGGCTGCAGGGGGGCTCCATGTGCTACTCCCACCACAAGCGAAGGCTCCACAGCTCCCATTGGCCGGGAACCATTGGCCAGGACTCACTGAAGTCAAAGGAGAAACTACCATTTATATCAGTGTGCACTGGATTAGAGTCATTATAGCAGGATGTGCAGAACATACAGAATACAGGCTCCCTGAAATTGCATTGGTTAATGCCAGATTATGCCAAACCAATACCAGCGTGGATGTGAAGGACCACACTCGACCCTTGTACATGCTACTGATGCTCAGATCCAGCTCAGAATTTCCTTCATATTTATTTCCACTGTAACTCCAATGAAGTCATGAGAATGATACCAGGAATGTAGCCTGCCCATGAAAATTTTCCTATGAAAGAAACCTGCAGGGTGTAGTTTGCATGTGAGGTTAAGATTAGACTAATGGATATAAACACTGCGGAAACAATTACATCAATTGCAAGAGTAACAACAAAGAGTCGACAAAATGTGTTTTGTAGTGAATAAACACCTCATGGACAAATGGTGTCCCTGATCCTCCAGGCAGTTTCAGAAACTGTATAAAAGCTCCTGCCACTCAGGGCTCTTCTAACCACTTCTCTTCACTTACTCTCCTCGGTGACCTGGGTGAGTCTGATTTCAATCAATCTCTTGATAACTATGGAAGTGTCACATTAGTAATGCTTCCAATTCAGGCCTGAATCTTGTATGTTGACTCTGTGATTCTTAGCAATTGTGAGGAGTTTTTTCATAACTTTGTGTAGTTGTGAAGTAGTAGGCATTATCGGATTCAAGCTTTAGAAATTAAGGGTGGGATTTGCAGAGCCACATATATGTTTCCGACACCGAGTTCCTATGACTCCTCATCGGAGATAGGAAATTGGAATCCCTTTGGTAGCTCTGAATAATCTCATAGTGCAGCTTTCATTGGGCCATTTTGGGAAGAAATTCCTCTCCTTTCTTCAATAAAAGGCCATTTCAGTGCTCTACTTCATTTAGAAGTGGCTAGTACTCAGACATGACAATGGATTCAATAACTCACCGGTCCGATCTAGTCTGACAGTTACTATGTTCTTATGTGTGCAGGTAGCAATTTTAGATGCAGATCTTAAACTGGGGTAAATTATCATAGCTCCATTGATGTTTAATCCATTGAGGTTTAATCCAGCTCACAATCTGGTCCTTAGTATTTTGGACAGAAAAAAGAATATTCATTTGCCATTCATTCATTCGTGGATATTTCTGTCTCACAAGTTGTTTAAGGAGACAAGTAGTCAGACTGCTGAGGCAAAATCCACGCAAAGAAACTAACATTATGAACTTTCTGCCTGCCATACTTTGTATAAACATTTTGTAAAAGGGAATAAATATCTCATTCATGCAAGGTAGAAATGGTCTGTACCATATGTTTAATCTACAGACAGTATATTTCAGAGAGAGAGATTGAGAGAGAATCTGAGGGGTTGATTGAGAGGGGGGTTAAGAGTAAGTGGAAGAAGAGGATTAGGAGGAGGAAACTCAGAGGCAACACGTAGCCAGGAACTGAGGATCTACGTCAGGGGTCAGCAACCTTTTACAAGTTGTGTGCCAAGTCTTCATTTATTTGCAGCAATTTAAGGTTTTGCGTGCCAGTAATACATTTTACAGTTACAGGGGTGGGCAGATGGAAGCCCAGACTGGCAGTGGGCCGAGAGGACCGGTGGCTGGGACCCCAGATTGCAGCGGGCTGAGCGGCTCAGCCTGCTGCTGGTCTCGGGTTCCATCCACGGGTCCTCACCAGCCGGGGTCCCGTCCGCCGGCCCCGCTCAGCCCACTGCCAGCCAGGGGTTCCATCCATCCAGGCCGTTAATGTGCTGAGCAGGGCCGGCAGCGGGGACCCCAGGCCAGCAGCAGCATGCCACAGTAAATCAGCTCGCGTGCCTTCTTTGGCATGCTTGCCATAGGTTGCCGACCCCTGATCTACATCATCATTTCCCTGCTCTCTCTCTTGCTCTCTCTTTCCAGGGCCTCCAATGCCATTGTAACTGAGCTGTGACCCATTTGTTCCGCTGATCCCCATGTGTTATATTGATTCTATTCCCTTCTCTGTTTTTCAGGTTTATCGCCGACACAGAAAGATGTCTTTCGACAAAAACTTTAGTGATGAATTGTATTATAAGCCCTACCATTATGGGGGCTGGGGTGGTGGAGGTTATGGCTACTGTAGGCCATGGCGTCACCAAAGGCCATACTGGGGTTGTTGGGGCTATCCCAAACGATGTTGGTACCCTTATCCTTGCCATTGGGGCGGGGGGTACGGCTATGGAAAGGGTTGGCCATGTTTCGCCGAGGAGGAATAGACTCTTAAAATAGTTGCAAACAGAACTTGATTGTCAAACTCTACAGGTGTATTGAGGAACGAGAAATTTCTCCTCTGAAATGCGTCACCTTGGATCCAATGATTCATTGTAGACCTACTTGAAACCCTTGAAATATATCCTCTCTACGTTGTGCTCTTTCTGTCTCTTGCAGTGTACTCCTCTTCTTACTCCCATTAAAGTCATTCTGCATCATAATACCAGCCTCCAGCTTTTCCTTTCTGCTCCATCCCTTATTTACCAACCACTTTGGTCCAAGTTCACAGAGCTCCTTAGGCGCCTAACTCCTGCTGAAATCACTGTGAGCTTGGCACCTAAGGCCAGGTCTGCACTACAAAGTTCAGTTGATTTAAGATACATTCACATACTGCCGCTGCTGTAAATATACTGCTGCTGCATTTCCACTCTCTGTTCCTTGTATCGGAACAGCACATCCAAAGGAGCAGCTCTTGCATTGGCACAGAGAACAGTACACAGTGGCTATCCCACTGTGTATTTTGGGGTGTTTGGGGCGCGGATTTCAATGCCTCGTCTGGGTAGCCTCGGTGTTACATGATGCAGGTTGCTCATCATATTCTTCCATTGGAATCCTCTTAGGCTTCCAGCTGGTTTTTACCACCCTGGTAACCTGCGAGTCCTCCATCTGTGTCAGAAAGCATGGGGCCTGCACAGCTCTGCAGTATTGTGCTGTGTGTTATGAACACAATGGTATAAGAGGAGCTCAAGAGGGGGGCTATGCACCACCACCGGTACCTCACGCCCTCCTTATAGAAGCGGCATATCTGTGGAGCCGCACCCAGACTAGCTCTTTGCCTCCTGTGCCTTCTGCTACACCTGCTGTGCCTGCTGCAGTTGTTTTAGTTTTACTCTCCACTGCTGCGTTTCACTGTCACAGCCCTTGTCATAGGTTTATTCCCCACTTTGAACTTTAGCGTTCACAAGATGGGGACCTGCATGGACTCCTCTAAACTAAAATCCTAGTTTAGATCTGGTTCTCGCTGCCACCAGTTAAGTTTAAAGTGGGTAACACACTGCCTGTCCCCCAAACTTGCCCTGGGGAACCCAGATTCAAACCCCTTGAATCTCACCAGAGAGAGAGAAACAGCCAGTTCCCCTCCCACCCCTTCCCTCTCTCCAGCCTGCTCCGGAGAGATACACACCGAGTCAAATCCTTGACTCAACACAAAGAGGGACTCACCTCCCCCTCCCCTTCCCTTGAAAATGCCAACAAGAGAAGAATCAATCAAGTCCTAAAAAGAAAAGAGTTTATTAAGAGAACAAAAAGAAAGTACACTATGTCTGTAATACCAGGATGGAACAATACACAGGGTCTAACTTATAACCTGGAGAGATTTCCCCCTCCCCCTTTCTTTCTCAGTAAAAGCAAAGTAACAGCAACAGAAATAAAGATATTCCTTCAGCAAAACACACAATTGCAAATGTAGAAATAAACTTATAATACTAGTACGCCTTTCTAATACTCACTAGACTGAATAGATGAAAAATACTGCAGAAACCTGGGAGGACTTGATTAAGATGTCTGGACTCCCTTAGCTCCCAAGAGAGACTCAACACAAAACAAAACAAAAATACAGAGATTTGAAATTATCTTGTCCCTGATTGGTCCTCTGGTCAGGTGTTCATCAGGTACTGCTTGTTAACCCTTTACAGGTCAAAGAGACCTTAACCCTTAACCATCTGTTTATGACAGCCCTTCTCTTCCATGCCCTGAGTAACTTCCTGCAGCTGGAGCAGAGCTGTGCCTGCACAGCCTCCTCTCTCCACACACCCAGGGGATACTCCACTTCCTGTGTACTCCAGGCGGGAGTCTCTTTGCTGCGTGGAGCCAGCAGGCTCAGCTGGGCAGTAGCTATGTGAGCTCCCCACACCAAGGAAACAGGAAGAGCAAGTTCAAGGTTTCAAGGGACTTTTACAGGAGAGGGGCACACCCTTGTGTACCTGGCTGCAGGGCAGCAGAGTTCAAAATGGTGAGCAGAGCGGCCATGGTGGGCTTTGGGGGATACCTGCTGGAGGCCATTTAGAGTGATATAAGCAATGCAGTGGAAGTGGCCTATTCTCAACAGTTGATTACTTTTGTAGTGCTAATGAGGCCAATGCAATCAAGGTGGACGTCACCACTTTCCAACAGTTGACAAGAATCAGCAGAAGGAAAATTACTTTTTGTAGTGACCCATCCACTCCCAGTCTTTATTCAGGCCTAATTTGATGGTGTCCAGTTTGAAAATTAATTCCAGTTCTGCAGTTTCTTGTTGGAATCTGTTTTTGAAGTTTTTTCGTTGAAGAATTGCCACTTTTAAGTCTGTTATTGAGTGTCCAGGGATATTGAATTGCTTGGCTACAGGTTTTTGAATGTTACAATTCTTAATGTCTGAGTTGTGTCCATTTGTTCTTTTGCATAGAGACTGTCCGGTTTGGCCAATGTACATGGCAGAGGGGCATTGCTGGCACATGATAGCATATATCAGATTGGTATATATTTCACAGTGGAATAGGCCACTTCCACCTTAATTGAATTGGCCTTGTTAGCACTGACCCCCAACTTTGTAAGGCAACTCCCATCTTTTCATATATATATATATATATACTGCTTACTGTATTTTTCACTCCATGCATTCGATGAAGTGGGTTTTAGCCCACAAAAACTTATGCCCAAATAAATGTGTTAGTCTCTAAGGTGCCATAAGGACTCCTCGTTGGTTTTGCTGAAACAGACTAACATGGCCACCACTCAGAAACCTGACACTTCTTTAGACTAACTTGTTTTGCCTTTTCATTACCCTGACCTCTGTAAGTGCCTTGCTTGACACCCAGTTGGGAGAAGAGAAGGTGGGGCTCAGCACAGTCGCACATCTAGTCAAAAGAGGCTTCTTCAGGTGGCCACTCCCTCTCCACAGGCCCCAGCCCCGTTATGGTTAAGATGTCTGAAACTTAGATCTGAAACACTTTCTCTTAAAGAACATTGGGGGGTTGGAATAACCTGTAAGAAGACACCAGGCTGCTCTTTTACCTAAGCAGTATGGGAGGGAAAAGGAGGAAAGGTGAATCTGGAAAACACCAAGCACCTGTTGTTGGGCACTAAACAGTGACTGCAAAGGTGAAGATGTTCGATTAAGAGAGAATGCCCAGCACTCTATCTGGGTATAACCAGCAGGGCAATACCTCTCTTACGATTTACAGACTCTCCCCAGATCTAATGATGTCCCCACACTACAGGACTCCAGTGGGACTGAAGTAGTGCACAGGCACTGGCTCCCTGCACAGGAGTGACTTTTACCCACAGGCCCAGATTCAATAAATTATTTAGGCATCTGACTCCCATTGCTTTCAATGGTGGGTAGATGTTAGCCAGGGTTTTCAGAACTCAAAGCAGTGTAACTTAACTGTTTCACTCCAGGAAGTGACAGGAATAAATCAATGGGAACACAGCACTTCCAGCTGATGAAAGCTTGATACAAGTAAGTGTGCTCTTATCTAAAACTAATTTTTATTACATTTAAGCACACATAGACATAAGTCAGAGTTTTAGAACACCCCAAATAATTCCCTAGAATCTGAGATGGTATTAAGTAATTAGCATCAGGTCAGCAACGGCTGGACACTTCTCCACTGGGGAATATGGTGTCAGGGAAAAAGTCTCCCAGGAGAGCTTCAGAGGACAGTTCCAAAGTACACTGTATCACAGGGGTAGGCAACCTATGGCACAGTTGCCGAAGGCGGCACACAACGTGATTTTCAGTGGCACTCACACTCTCACATCTGGGTCCTGGCCACCGGTGCAGTGGGGGGGGGTCTGCATTTTAATTTAATTTTAAATGATGCTTCTTAAACATTTTAAAATCCTTATTTACTTTACATACCACAATAGCTTAGTTAAATATTATAGCCTTTTAGAAAGAGACCTTCTAAAAATGTTAAAATGTATTACTGGCACGCAAAACCTTAAATTCAAGTGAATAAATGAAGACTTGGCACATCACTTCTGAAAGGTTGCCGACCCCTGCTCTATCGTCTAGTCTTTTTATAACCAATTTTTACAAAATCTATAGCTCATAGTGACCCCTACTGGGTCATGTCTTCTCCTAACTTCAATCCATTGCCTATCAACAAAACTTTCCTAACATTCTTAGTCATAATAAGCTTCTATCTAAATGTCACCCAAACTAAAGGTCTCCATCCACTTATTTTCTTTTAGTCTCAATTGGTTGGTCAATGAGGACTGGAGCAGAAAGCAAAACCAGAAGGATGATATTATGATACAGAATCATATCAATGCGTATAGGAAGCCAAGTACACAGAAAGTGGCAGTAAAGAATTAGGTATTAGGCTGATCCCAATCAGAATCAAATGAGGCAAAGCACAATTTATGCCATGGATTAAACTACTTCTCCAGTAAACAATTTATATAGCAAAGTTGAAAACAAAAACAAATGGCATTATATGCAGGAAAGGACTAGAACATGTAGAGCGTCATTCTCATTGACGCTAAGACACCTTTGCACTGCTTTGTAAGGAGCCTTCAAGTGATTGTACATGTTTTTTCACTCAAACTTAAGGCCTCTGTTTAATTTACTGTGTCAGAGTGACCTAAAGCGACCTTCATGGAATTGAGATTCATGCCTAAATAGATTATTCTAGAAGAAGCAGAGAGTATGGAATGCAGTAGAGGAAACAGTCAGCTAATGTAATCTGGGAAATGGAGATATGGGGCAGATTTTACTGAAGTGATGAGCACTCACAACTCCCATGGGAGTCGAGGGCACTTCAGATTTCCGAATACATTGCCCATAAGATCAACCGTGAATCTGTATCTTGTTTTCCATTTCCTGGTCTTTCCACTTTGCAAGTCTATTGCTCATCGGCAAAACATGGCCAACTCTTTCCACAGCCATATCGCCAGCCCCCATGACAAGGGGAAGGGAAGCAACAAACTTTGGGATAGCCCCACCAAAACTTGTATGGCCTTCGGTAACACCATGGCCTACAGGAGCCATAATCTCTGGAACCACCTCAGCCCGCACACATAGGACTTTTATTCCCTTTTACCATTTGTACGAAGGATGGAAGGGGCAAGTTTGCTAATGTTAATTTCCTTGAAAGGAAGTAACCTCAGCATAAAACCCACTTTACTTCTGAATGACAGAGTGGCGGTTTGCCTTCTAAAGCTTCTGAGCCAGCAATACTTGCTAATAAATGAATGGAAAACCATGCTCTTAAGTGTCCCTAGCCTTTCTTTGCCAGATGCTAGAAATGGATGATGAGATGGGTCACTTCATGATTGCCTGTTCTATTCACTCCCTCTGAAGCACCTGGCATTGGTCACTGTTGCTGGATAGACGGACCATTGGTTTGACCCAGTATGGCTGTTCTAATACTAAGAACCAGATCCTGAGGTGGTAGTTAAGGGAAAAGTTCAACTGAGTTCAAGGGTCTAGGCTAACTTATCCTAGCTGTCGATCTGCATCTAACATTGCTACTAGTGCAGGTAGGAACATAGAAATTTCCATACTGGATCAGACCAGAGCTCCTTCTAATTGATGATTCTGTCTGAAATCTTGCCAAGTACCTTCTGCTACAGAATAAATAAGAACACAGAAGTGACCTATAATGAAAAAAAAACTGGAGAAGTTTCATCTTAACTCCCCTGTCTTGAAAGCTGAATATGAAATTGTTCAAAGCTTTGAACACCTAATTCTTAATGAAAGTAAACAGGAACTTCTGTCCCAAATGCCTAGGCACCTCTGAAAATTGCAGCTTCTAGGCTTGCTGAATCAAGCACAAAGGGAAAAAAATTGCTTGAGACATGGCATCTAATTGCTTCAGCCCCAGCACCCTCTTTCATTACAAATCAAACACTTCATGTAAGTTGCATATTAGGAAGCCAAAAACACTACATCAGTGTGTCTCAAACTTTTTTACTGGTGACCTCTTTCACACTGCAAGCCTCTGAGTGCAACCCCCTAATAAATTAAACACCCTTTTAAATATATTTAACACCATTATAAATGCTGGAGGCAAGCAGGGTTTGGGGTGGAGGTTGACAGCTCGCAATGCACCTTGTAATGACGTCACGACCTCCTGAGAGGACCCAATCCCCAGTTTGAGAACCCCTGCACTACATGATGTTAACGAAACTCTTTACTAATGTTGTCTTGTAATTTGATCTAAGAATGTTCAACTCCGAGAGTAGCATGTGGCATGAGAAATTGGACTATGTGGTTTTAGCTCTAGCTCTGCACTTGACTCCTTGTGTGACCTTCAGCACAATGGACCTCTGTTGATTTGCGTAGAAAATAAGAATAATAACACTCTTGTCGGTTGTTAAGTGGTGTCCTTAGAACTCAGGATACCAAAGCACTTCAGAAACAGCCATTAAAGTTCTATATATGCAAATGTCCTATGACTACAACAGTAATAGCTTGTTCATAGAAGATGTCTATGTTTTGAGTAATAGGATCACTTTGAACATGTATTTCAATTTCTCTCATTTCTAGACTGTAATCAGGTCCTGATATCTAGCCTCAGAATTTGTCGCTTTTTTATTTTTATTAAATAGCTGATGTGTGGTTTGCTTGTGTATAAAATTCCATTTTATCGATTATGGGCCAGATCCCAAACTCCTGTAAATTGTTACTGCTCTGACGACTACAAGGACATCTGAAAATCAAAGAAATTCTCTTCCCTTTCCATGGTTAGAGGAAGTTGTGTCTGGAGTGTGTGATGGGTTGGATCACAGAAACCCCCTTGGGAAATGCCAACTGATGTGCCAAGACTACTTCTGCCCCTGCTTTCCTTCCCTGGCAGCTTGGGACTTCAGAGCCCTGCCTGGTTTGAGCCAGACCCGCTAGCCTGCTGCAACCCAGATCCAGGTCTGTACCACGTCCCCTAACAGCTGTAGGCTTAATTGAAAGCAGCTTAAGACGTGTTCCTGTCTTTAACACTCAGATGCCTAACTCCTAATGGGGTCCAAACCCCGAATAAATCCGTTTAACCTGTATAAAGCTTATGCAGGGAAAACTCATAAATTGCTCACCCTCTATAACACTGATAGAGAGATATGCACAGCTGTTTGCCTGCACCGCCCCACCCCACCCCTCGGGATTAATACATACTCTGGGTTAATTAATAAGTAAAAAGTGATTTTATTAAATACAGAAAGTAGGATTTAAGTGGTTCCAAGAAGTAACAGGCAGAACAAAGTGAATTACAAAGTAAAATAAAATAAAAAATGCAAGCCTATGCCTAATACAGTGAGAAAACCGAATACAGATAAAACCTCACCCTCAGAGGTGTTCCAGTAAGCTTCCTTTTACAGACTAGTCTCCTTCTAGTCTGGGTCCAACAATCACTCACACCCCCTGTAGTTACTGTCCTTGGTTCCAGTTTCTTTCAGCTGAAGACAAAATGGAGGGGTCTCCCAGGGGTTTAAATGCATTTTCTCTTGTGGGTGGACACTCCTCCGTCCCCCTGTGTAGAATTCCAGCTACAAGATGGAGTTTGGCAGTCACATGGGCAAGTCACATGTCCATGCATGACACAGAACTTACAGGTAGCAGCCATGGTTCACATGCTACTTTGAACGTCCTCATGTAGACTTCTTATGTGGATTGAAGCCTTCCAAGATCTATTGTCCATTAAATGCTTCTTGACTGGGCACTTAACTTGCAAATTCCTTTCTAAAGAAGCCCACCAAATGCCTTACTGAGGCTATTTAAAATCAAACAAGTACAGCCAATATTTATAACTTCAAATATAACAATGGTACATGTATACAAATAGGATGAATATATTCAGTAGCTCATAATCTTTACATAGATACGTTACATGGCATGTGTAGCGTAAAACATATTCCAGTTCTGTCATATATACGTTCATAAGCATATTTCCATAAAGTCTTATGAGTTTGCAACGTCACAGAGCGGATGTAACAATTTTAGTATTGTAGCTAGAACTCTTAATTAAGGGTGGGATTTACAGAACCACATATGTGTTTCCAACACCAAGATCCTATGATTCTTAACTGAAGATAGGAAATTTAATCCTTCGATAGATGTGAATAACCTCATAGCACTGGTTTCACTGAGTTGTTTTGGGAAGAAACTCCTCCACTTTCTTCTGTAAAGGGCCATTTCAGTGCTCGGCTTCATTCCGAAGTGGCTGGTGCTTGTTCCTGTGTGAGACATGATAATGGATTCAATGGCCTACCAGTCAGACCTAATCTGACAGTTCCTATGTTCTTATCGTGGAAATAGCCATTTTAGATGCAGCTCTTAGATTGAGGTAAGTTATCATAGCTGCACTGAAGTCAGTATAACTGAGCCAATTTAACCCTGCTCACAAACTGGTTCTTTGTATTTTGTACTAAAAGAATAATATCATTTATAATTCATTCATTTTCAAGTATTGCTATCTCACAAATTTGATAAATGAAAACACCACAAAGAGAAGTTGTGAGACTAGTGAGGCAAAATCCACACCAGGAAACCGACATTATGAACTTTCTCCCTGCCATACTTTGTATAAACATTTTGTAAAGGGAATAAATATCTCATTCATGCAAGATAGAAATAGTCTTTACCATATATATGTTTAATCAACAGATGGTATTTTTCAGAGGAAGGGATTGAGAGGAAATCAGAGGTGTTTATTGAGAGGGAGGTTAAGAAGAAGTGGAAGAAGAGGACTAGGAGGAGGAAATGGGAGGCAAGACGTAGCCCGGAACTGAGGATCTACGTCTTTGTTTCCCTGCTCTCTCTCTCGCTCTCTCTCCAGGGCCTCCAATACCACAGTAACTGAGCTTTCACCCATTTGTTCCACCGATCCCCGCGCATTATGTTGATTCTGTTCCCTGCTGTGTTTTTCAGGTTTACCCCCGACACAGAAAGATGACTTTTGATGAAAAAATTAGTGATGAATTGTTTTATCAGCCCTACTATTATCAGAGCTGGTGTGGTGGAGGTTACGGCTGCTGTAGGCCATGGTGCTACCATAGGCCATACAGGTGTTGTTGGGGCTATCCCAAAGGTTGTTGGTACCCTTATCCTTGCCATTGGGGTTAGAGTTATGGCTATGGAAAGGGTTGGCCATGTTTCGTCCAGGAAGAATAGACCCGGAACATGGAAAGACCAGGAAACGGAGAACAAGATACAGAGTCACGGCTCAGTTTATGGGCAATGGCTTTCAGAAATGCAGAGCACCATTGACTCCCTTGGGAGCTGGGAGTGCTCAGCACCTCAGCAAATCTGCCCCATATCTCTATTTCCCAGATTACATTAACTGACTGTTTCCTCTACTGCTTTCCATACTCACTTGAAGGCTTCTTACAAAGCAGTGGAAAAACCATACGTTGTTCCCTGGGGAACAAGCAGGGAGAACTAGAAGTCCTGGCACAGTCAAGGAAATATGATGTAATTGGAATAACAGAGACTTGGTGGGATAACTCACATGAGTGGAGTACTGTCATGGATGGATATAAACTGTTCAGGAAGGACAGGCAGGGCAGAAAAGGTGGGGGAATTGCGTTGTATGTAAGAGAGCAGTATGACTGCTCAGAGCTCCAGTATGAAACTGCAGAAAAACCTGAGAGTCTCTGGATTATATTTAGAAGTATGAACAACAAGGGTGATGTCGTGGTGGGAGTCTGCTACAGACCACCGGACCAGGGGGATGAGGTGGACGAGGCTTTCTTCCAGCAACTAACAGAAGTTGCTAGATCAC
This sequence comes from Mauremys mutica, assembly GCF_020497125.1. Lineage (NCBI taxonomy): Eukaryota > Metazoa > Chordata > Testudines > Geoemydidae > Mauremys > Mauremys mutica. The sequence goes on along the minus strand of NC_059088.1, from coordinate 19,260,228 downwards.
AGGCCCTGGTTCTCGTGGGTGACTTTAATCACCCCGATATCTGCTGGGAGGGCAATACAGCAGTGCACACGCAATTCAGGAAGTTTCTGGAAAGTGTAGGGGACAATTTCCTGGTGCAAGTGCTGGAGGAACCAACTAGGGGAAAAGCTCTTCTTGACCTGTTGCTCACAAACAAGGAAGAAATAGTAGAGGAATCAATAGTGGATGGGAACCTGGGAGGCAGTGACCATGAGATGGGCGAGTTCAGGATCCTGATACAAGGAAGAAAGGAGAGCAGTAGAACAGAGACCCTGGACTTCAGAAAAGCAGACTTTGACTCCCTCAGGGAACTGATGGGCAAGGTCCCCTGGGAGAATAACATGACGGGGAAAGGAGTCGAGGGAAGCTGGCTGTATTTTAAAGAAACCTTATTGAGATTGCAGGAACAAACCATCCCGATGTGTAGGAAGAAAAGTAAATATGGCAGGCGACCAGCTTGGCTTAACAGTGAAATCCTTGCTCGTCTTAAACACAAAAAACCAGCTTACAAGAAGTGGAAGATTGGACAAATAACCAGGGAGGAGTATAAAAGTATTGCTCAGGCATGCAGGAGTGAAATTAGGAAGGCCAAATCACACTTGGAGTTGCAGCTAGCCGGAGATGTTAAGAGTAACAAGAAGGGTTTCTTCAGATATGTTAGCAACAAGAAGAAAGTCAAGGAAAGTGTGGGCCCCTTGCTGAATGAGGGAGGGAACCTAGTGACAGAGGATGTGGAGAAAGCTAGGGTACTCAATGCTTTTTTTGCCTCTGTCTTCACAGACAAGGTCAGCTCCCAGACATCTGCACTCTGCAGCACGGTATGGGGAGGAGGTGACCAGCTCTCTGTGGGGAAAGAAGTAGTTCGGGACTATTTAGAAAAGCTGGACGAGCACAAGTCCATGGGGCCGGATGCGCTGCATTCGAGGGTGCTAAAGGAGTTGGCCGATGAGATTGCAGAGCCATTCGCCATTATCTCTGAAAAATCATGGCGATCTGGGAAGGTCCCGGAAGACTGGAAAAAGGCTAATGTAGTGCCCATCTTTAAAAAAGGGAAGAAGGAAGATCCAGGGAAATACAGGCCAGTCAGTCTCACCTCAGTCCCTAGAAAAATCATGGAACAGGTCCTCAAGGAATCAATTCTGAACCACTTAAAGGAGGGGAAAGTGATCAGGAACAGTCAGCATGGATTCACCAAGGGCAAGTCATGCCTGACTAACCTAATTGACTTCTATGATGAGATAACCGGCTCTGTGGATGAGGGGAAAGCAGTGGATGTGCTATTTCTGGACTTTAGCAAAGCTTTTGATACGGTCTCCCACAGTATTCTTGCCAGCAAGTTAAAGAAGTATGGGCTGGATGAATGGACGGTAAGGTGGATAGAAAACTGGCTAGATGGTCGGGCTCAACGGGTAGTGATCAATGGTTCCATGTCTAGTTGGCAGCCAGTATCAAGTGAGGTGCCCCAAGGGTCGGTGCTGGGGCCGGTTTTATTCAATATCTTCATTAACGATCTGGAGGATGGTGTGGACTGCACCCTTAGCAAGTTTGCAGAAGACACTAAACTAGGAGGAGTGGTTGATATGCTGGAGGGTAGGGATAGGATACAGAGGGACCTAGAAAAATTAGAGGATTGGGCCAAAAGAAATATGATGAGGTTCAACAAGGACAAGTGCAGAGTCCTGCACTTAGGACGGAAGAATCCCATGCACTGCTACAGACTAGGGACTGAATGGCTGGGCAGCAGTTCTGCAGAAAAGGACTTAGGGGTTACGGTGGACGAAAAGCTGAATATGAGTCAACAGTGTGCCCTTGTTGCCAAGAAGGCTAATGGCATTTTGGGTTGTATAAGTAGGGGCATTTCCAGCAGATCGAGGGATGTGATCATTCCCCTCTATTCAGCACTGGTGAGGCCTCATCTGGAGTACTGTGTCCAGTTTTGGGCCCCACACTACAAGAAGGATGTGGATAAATTGGAGAGAGTCCAGCAGAGGGCAACAAAAATGATTAGGGGGCTGGAACACATGACTTATGAGGAGAGGCTGAGGGAACTGGGATTGTTTAGCCTGCAGAAGGGAAGAATGAGGGGGGATTTGATAGCTGCTTTCAACTACCTGAAAGGGGGTTCCAAAGAGGATGGATCTAGACTGTTCTAAGTGGTACCTGATGACAGAACAAGGAGTAATGGTGTCAAGTTGCAGAGGGGGAGGTTTAGGTTAGATATTAGGAAAAACTTTTTCACTAGTAGGCTGGTGAAGAACTGGAAAGGGTTACCTAGGGAGGTGGTGGAATCTCCTTCCTTAGAGGTTTTTAAGGTCAGGCTTGACAAAGCCCTGGCTGGGATGATTTAGTTGGGGATTGGTCCTGCTTTGAGCAGGGGGTTGGACTAGATGACCTCCTGATTTCCCTTCCAACCCTGAGATTCTATGATTCTATGTGTTCTAGTCCTTTCATGTATATATGCCATTTGTTTCTGGTTTCAACAGTGTTATAAAAGTTGTATACTGAATAAGAAGATTACTTCTTGGCTTATTTCATTCTGTCTGGGATGAAACAAGTACCTTAAAGAAGTTGCAGACAGGATTTGATTGTCAAATTCTACAGCTGTAATGGAAAACGAGGAACTTCTCCTGTGAAATGCATCAACTTGGAGCCAATGATTCATTGCAGACCTTCTTGAAACTCTTGAAATATATCCTTTCTGCTTTGCATTCTTCCTGTGTACTCCGCTTCTTACTCCCATTAAAGTCATTCTGCACCATAATACCAGCATCCTGCTTTTCCTTTCTGCTCCATCCGTTATTTACCAACCTCTGTGGCCCAAGTTCACAGAGCTTCTTAAGCATCTAATTCTTACTGAAATCACCATGAGCTTGGCACCTAAGGCCAGGTCTGCACTACAAAGTTAAGCTGATTTAAGTTACATTCACATACAGCTACTGCTGTAAGTATACTGCTGTTGCATTTCCACACTCGACTCCTTGTGTCAGCAGAGCACATTCACAGTTGCAGCTCTTGCATTGACACAGAGAACAGTGCACAGTGGGTGGCTATCCCACTGTGCAACCCACCACAGGGTGTTTTGGGAGGGGTTTGCAATGCGTCATCAAACTAGGCTCGGTGTCACATGATGCAGGTTTCTCAATCACGTCATTCCATGGGCATCCTACTAGGTTTTCAGCCATTTTTCAACTGCCCTGGTAACCTACGAGGCAGCCATCTGTGTCAGAAAGCATGGGTCCTGCACTGCTCTGCAGTATTGTGCTGTGCATAATGAACACGATGGTATAAGTATCAGAGGGGTATAAGAGGAGCTCAACGGGAGGGTATTCACCACTTCCATGACCTCATCCTTATAGAAGCAGCATGTCTCTGAAGCTGCACCAAAACCAACTATTTGTCTCCCGTGCCGTCTGCTATGCCTGCTGTGCCTGCCGCAGCTGTTTTATTTTTAATCTGCTGCGTTTCATTGTCATAGCCCTTCTCTTCCATCCCCTGAGTAACTTTCTGCAGCTGGATCGGAGCTTTGCCTGCACAGTCTCCTCTCCCTACAGACCCAGGAGATCCACCACCTCCCCTGTAGTCCAGGCGGGAACGTGTTTGCTACGTGGAGCCAGTATGCTCAGCTGGGCTATGTGAGCTCTCCACACCAAGCAAACGAAAAGCACAAGTTCAAAACTTCCCACAACTTTAAGAGGGGAGGGGCACACACCTGTGTACCTGGCTACAGGACAGCAGAGTTCAAAATGGTGACCAGAGTGGTCATGGTGCGCATTGTGGCATACCTCCTGGAGGCCACTTGAGTGATGTAAGCAACACAGTTTTTACACCAACACTACTTTGATCTAACGACATCATCCTTAAATCTACACCTCTTGTCAAGGTGGTTTTATTATACTGGCGTAGAAGGCAAGCTGAAGCAGCAGGAGAAGCCTTGCAATGTGTACAGCTCTATTCTTAGGTTGAAGTAGTGTAGACATGGCCTAAATATCTTTGTGACTCTGCGCCTGTGTGTAAACATTCGCTCCGGAGCGACAGGGCCTGTGCACTTCTTAAGTCCCACTTGAGTCCTGTAGTGAGAAGAGAATGAGGCCTCACAAAATTCAGAAAATCGTAAGACAGGCATTACCCTGGTGTTTCCCCTGTTTGTATGACCTAAACCAAATAGGGTGTTGGCTCTTCTTCTTCTAGATCTTTTCAGTAACCATTCAGTGCCTACCAACATGTGATTGATTTGTTCCTCATGGGCAAGGCCACTGTTCGACTGATACTCTTATTCGCTCCCATACTCCTGAGGTTAGAGAGCTGTCTGGTGTCTTCACAGGAGTTATTCCTAACTCCAAAAGTGGTTTAATTCATAATGTTTCAGATTTAAGTATCAGTCATTTCAAGCAGGCCTGAGTTGTGGCCTGTGTAAAGTGGTGGGCCACCCTAAACCCAACCTTGTGGCCAGACGTACCCTCTGGGGAAGCCCCTCCCTCATCCTCCCCCAGTTGGGTGTCAACCAATCGACTTGCACAACTCAGGGCAATGCAAAGACTAAACAAACTATTCCAAAGAAGTGTCTCTCCTTTACTGAAGCCCCAGGGAAGGAGAGGATGTACTAATGTCCAGGGGTTGTTGGCCATATACTGATACTTAATGGGGGGTTGGTTGGTGCTCTCTGAACACCAGGTGGATGCAGAAGGGCTGAAGAGGAGCCGAGTCGGGATTCTGAGACTGACCGGTTCCCAGGCTCAGTGGGGAGATGTTGGCACTCCAACTCTGCCCTATTCACAGGCAGGACTATGGGGGACTGGTAACAGCAGATAGTGGCTGGGGCAGCTTCCCAAGTATTGCCAAGGCAACCTCCAGCATCAGCCTCTTGAGTACGATTCCCCCCAACCCTGTTGCCCACATTTAAGGCCGGCCCTCCCAACGTCATCCTTAGGGAATATGGCACCTTGGGTGAACTTGTATTTTGGTGTCCTTACTCCTGCGACTCCCCCAGACCCACACCTCTGACATTGCCCCTGGCTCCCGCTGCTTCCCCTGGCCTCCCACCGATCACCCCTGGTCCCCACTGCCTCTCCCATCACCCAAATCATCATTCCTGGCCCCCACTGCCACCCCCAGTCTCCATCCCCCACATCAGCTCTGGCTCCTGCTGCCTCCCCTGTCCCTCCCATTACCCCCAGCCTCCACTTCCTCCCCAACAACCCAACACCACTAGGCCCCAATACCTCCCCCGACCATTGCCCCGTCTCCCTGAACTCCCTACTGCCCACCCCTGGCAGGCTAGTGCAGACACGTACTCAAGCAGGGAAATAATTTTCCTTTCTGCTTAAATCCTCATATCACTATAGCAGTGTGTGCAGTGAAGAGCAGTTATTCTCACTGGGGCACTGCAGCTGCTGGCAAAGAGGGACAGACTCAGCCGGCTTCCCCGGGCCCGCTCTGGCAGAGACTGTGCTGCCAGCCTGGTATCGCTTTCCTGCTCTGGGGGCCACCTCGTGGGGTACAGCAGGAGTGCTTCTGGCTGGTGCCTTTCCCAGGCCTGTCCCTTCAGCCGCGCTCAGCACAACTCCCACCCTGGTAGAAATCTGGGGGGCATGTGACCGACGTGCCACCTCTTAGACAACTGCCCAAGCCCTGCTGCGGGGTCAGGAGCCAAGTGATCCAGAGCCTCCCCTCCCCATCCCCCAGCAGCCGAGCCCAGGGAGCCACCACGGCCTCACAGCCAGATTCTCACAGGCCGAAGCGGCTCCGTCGCCCTTCCCGCCTGGCCGCCAGGGAGAGTGGCTGAATGTGCCGAGAGGGGGGAAGGCACAGGGAGAGAAGGACAGAGCCCCTCTCCCTCTCTGCCTCCGCCAAGCCAGTCTGGGAGGGGCACTTGACCAGGGCCACCCAGAGGATTCAGGGGGCTTGGGGCAAAGCAATTTTGGGGATCCCTTCCATAAAATAAAGTTGCAAAACTATAGAATACTGTATTCCCTTGGGGGCCACTGTGGGGCCTGGGGCAAATTGCCCCACTTGCCCACCCCCGGGTGGCAACAATATGTGCACTGAAAGAGGGAGGTGTAGCAAGGAGTGTACTACCCCTCTATGGGGTCAGCCTGGAGATCCCAAATAGAGCAGCCTGAGTGCAATGAAGACGACTCCCTGCTCCACGGTAGGGACTAGACAAACAGCAAAAGGAAACTGAGCAAGGATGAGAAGACTAGAAGCAGAACAGCCTGCATGAGGTGATGAGCTTCCTCCAGCTCTCGAAGGTTTGCCTAAGCAGGAACAGGAAGTTTGTTTTGCAGGATCCAAACCTGGATCTGCAGGTAATGGCCTTAGGTTTGTTCCATGTGCTTGTGCCCTGGGGCTTCATTCAGGGAAACACACTTCTTTAGACTAATTAGTTTCCAGATGATACGGCAAGTGTGCTTGTATCGAAAACTAACATGATTAGATTTAAGCGCACACGCACACAAACACACACAGAGCAATAGCTTTAGAATATCCCAAATAATTATCTAAAATCTGAGATGGTATCTAGAAATAAGCAGCAGGTCAGCAATGGCTGGACACTTCCCCACTGGGCAGTGTGGTGTCAGGATTAAGTCTCTTCAGAGAACTGCTCCAAAGCACACCCTGTTATCTAGTCTTTTTATAACTAATTTTTACAAAACCTATAGTTCATAGTGACCCCTACTGGGTCCTAATTTCTCCTAACTTCAACCAGTTGCCTATCAACAAAGCTTTCCTAACAATCTTAGCCATAATAAGCTTCTCTCTCAGTCCCCCAAACTCAAGGTCTCCATTCACTTATTTTCTTTCAGTCTCAATTTGTTGATTCTGTCACCCCTCCTCCCATTCTGGTTAGCAGACACTACAAACATGCAGCCAGTGTTCGACCTCGCCTCCAAAAGCCCTTCTCCAAACTAACCTTTAACTACATGATGTGAGTAATTCACGGTGGCTGAATGCATACAGTATGACTGTAATTAGCTTGATAAAATTCTGGGGTAACGCACCACTCAGTTCTGGAGTAACATGAGGCACCAAATTAGCTGTGTGAATCTGGGCCAGAGTGGCTGGTCAATGAGGAATGGAGCAGCAAGGAAACCCAGAAGGATGATACTATGATTCAGAAGCATTTTAATGTGAATTGGAAGACAAGCACACAGAAAACGACAGAAAGTATTCAGAATTAAAATAATATCTCCAAGGTATCAAGAAGGTCTATACTGAATCAGTAGTTCCAAGGTGATGCATTTCACACCAGATGTTCTTCGTTCTTCATCACAGCTGTAGATTTTCGCAATCAAGTTCTCTTTGCAACCATCTTAAGGGGTTACTTTCATTACAGTCAGAATCAAATGAGAAACAACACAACTAAAACCAAGAATGAAACTACTTCTCCAGTAAACAACATATAAAGCAAAGTTGAAAGCAGAAACAAATGGCACATATGCATGAAAGGACTAGAACACGTAGGGCTTGATTCTCATTGACACTAAGATCCCTTTGCACAGCATTGTAAGGAGCCTGCTTCATTTACTGTGTCAGCATAATCTAAAGGGGCCTTCATGGAATTGAGATTCACTCCCAAACAGATTATTCTAGAAGAAGCAGAGTGTACGGAAGGCAGTAGAGGAAACAGTCATCGAATGTAACCTAGGCAATATAGATATGGGGCAGATTGACTGAGATGCTGAGCACTCACAGCTCGTATGGGAGTTGAGGGCACTCTGCATTTCTCAGACCTATTGCCCATAAACTCATCTGTGAATCTTGCTTAATGTTTCCTGGCCTTTCCACGTTCTGGGTCTATTCCTCCTCGGCGAAACATGGCCAACCCTTTCCATAGCCGTACCCCCAGCCCCAGTGGCAAGGATAAGGGTACCAAGAATGTCTGGGATAGCCCCAACAACCCCAGTATGGCCTTTGGTGGTGCCATGGCCTACAGTAGCCATAACCTCTACCCCACCAGCCCTTGTGATGGTAGGGCCTATAATACAATTCATCACTAAAGCTTTCGTCGAAACTCATCTTTCTGTGTCGGCGGTAAACCTGAAACACACAGAAGGGAAAGAGTCAACATAATGCACTAGGGTAGTAGAGTAAAATGTTCAGTGCTCAGGGAAATGATGACCCAGACCCTCTGTTCCTGGATACATGTTGCCTCTTATTTCCTCCTCCTAGCTTCCTTCTTCTGCTCACTCTTAACCTCCCTCTTAACCAGCCCCTTTGATTCCCTCTCAATCCTCCCTCTGAAAAATACTGACAGCAAAATAAATATTTGCTATAGACTATTTCTATCTTGGACCCATGGGATTTTTACTCCCTTTTACAAATGGTTTGTACAAAGGATGGCAGGGAGCAGTTTACTAATGTTAATTTCCTTGAGAGGATTTAACCTCAACATGAAAACCCCTTTTCTTCTGAATAACAGACTGGCAGTTTGGTTTCTAAAGCTACTGAGCCAGCAATACTTGCTAATAAATGAATGGAAAACCGTGCTCTTAAATGTCCCTAGCCTCTGTTTGCCACATGCTGGAAATGGGTGATGGGATGGATCACTTCATGAGTACATGTTCTGTTCCTTCCCTCTCAAGCACCTGGCATTGGATACTGTTGGAAAACAGGACACTGGGCTAGGTGGACCATTGAGCTGACTCAGGGGACAATTTCCTGGTGCAAGTGCTGGAGGAACCAACTAGGGGAAAAGCTCTTCTTGACCTGCTGCTCACAAACAGGGAAGAAATAGTAGAGGAAGCAATAGTGGATGGGAACCTGGGGGGTAGTGACCATGAGATGGTCGAGTTCAGGATCCTGACACAAGGAAAAAGGGAAAGCAGTAGAACAGAGACCCTGGACTTCAGAAAAGCAGACTTTGACTCCCTCAGGGAACTGATGGGCAAGGTCCCTTGGGAGAATAACATGACGGGGAAAGGAGTCGAGGAAAGCTGGCTGTATTTCAAAGAAACCTTATTGAGGTTGCAGGAACAAACCATCCCGATGTGTAGGAAGAGAAGTAAATATGGCAGGCGACCAGCTTGGCTTAACAGTGAAATCCTTGCTCGTCTTAAACACAAAAGAACAGCTTACAAGAAGTGGAAGATTGGACAAATAACCAGGGAGGAGTATAAAAGTATTGTTCAGGCATGCAGGTGTGAAATCAGGAAGGCCAAATCACACTTGGAGTTGCAGCTAGCCGGAGATGTTAGGAGTAACAAGAAGGGTTTCTTCAGGTATGTTAGCAACAGGAAGAAAGTCAAGGAAAGTGTGGGCCCCTTGCTGAATGAGGGAGGGAACCTAGTGACAGAGGATGTGGAGAAAGCTAGGGTACTCAATGCTTTTTTTGCCTCTGTCTTCACAGACAAGGTCAGCTCCCAGACAGCTGCACTGTGCAGCACGGTATGGGGAGGAGGTGACCAGCTCTCTGTGGAGAAAGAAGTAGTTCGGGGCTATTTAGGAAAGCTGGACGAGCACAAGTCCATGGGGCCGGATGCGCTGCATCCGAGGGTGCTAAAGGAGTTGGCCGATGAGATTGCAGAGCCATTGGCCATTATCTTTGAAAAATCATGGCGATCGGGGGAGGTCCCGGATGACTGGAAAAAAGCTAATGTAGTGCCCATCTTTAAAAAAGGGAAGAAGGAAGATCCAGGGAACTACAGGCCAGTCAGTCTCACCTCAGTCCCTGGAAAAATCATGGAACAGGTCCTCAAGGAATCAATCCTGAACCACTTAAAGGAGGGGAAAGTGATCAGGAACAGTCAGCATGGATTCACCAAGGGCAAGTCATGCCTGACTAACCTAATTGCCTTCTATGACGAGATAACCGGCTCTGTGGATGAGGGGAAAGCAGTGGATGTACTATTTCTGGATTTTAGCAAAGCTTTTGATACAGTCTCCCACAGTATTCTTGCCAGCAAGTTAAAGAAGTCTGGGCTGGATGAATGGACGGTAAGGTGGATAGAAAACTGGCTAGATGGTCGGGCTCAACGGGTAGTGATCAATGGTTCCATGTCTAGATGGCAGCCGGTATCAAGTGGAGTGCCCCAAGGGTCGGTGCTGGGGCCGGTTCTGTTCAATATCTTCATTAACGATCTGGAGGATGGTGTGGACTGCACCCTTAGCAAGTTTGCAGATGACACTAAACTGGGAGGAGTGGTTGATACGCTGGAGGGTAGGGATAGGATACAGAGGGACCTAGACAAATTAGAGGATTGGGCCAAAAGAAATATGATGAGGTTCAACAAGGACAAGTGCAGAGTCCTGCACTTAGGACGGAAGAATCCCATGCACTGCTACAGACTAGGGACCGAATGGCTAGGTAGCAGTTCTGCAGAAAAGGACCTAGGGGTTACGGTGGACGAAAAGCTGAATATGAGTCAACAGTGTGCCCTTGTTGCCAAGAAGGTTAATGGCATTTTGGGTTGTATAAGTAGGGGCATTTCCAGCAGATCAAGGGATGTGATCATCCCCCTCTACTCAGCACTGGTGAGGCCTCATCTGGAGTACTGTGTCCAGTTTTGGGCCCCACACTACAAGAAGGATGTGGATAAATTGGAGAGAGTCCAGCGGAGGGCAATAAAAATGATTAGGGGGCTGGAGCACATGACTTATGAGGAGAGGCTGAGGGAACTGGGATTGTTTAGTCTGCAGAAGAGAAGAATGAGGGGGGATTTGATAGCTGCTTTCAACTACCTGAAAGGGGGTTCCAAAGAGGATGGATCTAGACTGTTCTCAGTGGTAGAAGATGACAGAACAAGGAGTAACGGTCTCAAGTTGCAGAGGGGGAGGTTTAGGTTGGATATTAGGAAAAACTTTTTCACTAGTAGGGTGGTGAAGAACTGGAATGGGTTACCTAGGGAGGTAGTGGAATCTCCTTCCTTAGAGGTTTTTAAGGTCAGGCTTGACAAAGCCCTGGCTGGGATGATTTAGTTGGGTTTGGTCCTGCTTTGAGCAGGGGGTTGGACTAGATGACCTCCTGAGGTCCCTTCCAACCCTGAGATTCTATGATTCTATGAGTATGGCTGTCCTAAAATCCTTTTTGAAACCAAAACATTAAGAGCCAGATCCTGAGTGGGTAGATAAGGACACTGTTCAACAGAGTTCAAGAGTCTAGGCTAACTTACCTAGCTTTGGATCTGAATCTAACATTGCTACTAGAGCACGTAGGAAAATAACAATTTCCATACTGGATCAGACCAGAGCTCCTTCTCAGTGATTGTTCTTTCTGAATTCTTGCCACAGAATAAAGAAGAACTCAGTGACCTATTATGAAGTTTCATCCTAACTCCCCTAACTTAAAAACTGAATATGAAATTATTGAAAGCTACTGATGGGATTTGAACACCTAATTCCTAATGAAAGTAAACATGAATTCCTGTCTCTAATGCCTAGGCACCTCTGAAAATTGAAGCATTTACTTCTAAACCATGAATGCATCAGTGAAACCCCTTTCCCGTGCCAATAATCACAAAGTCGTGTGCAAGATTCAGTCCTAAATGAAACCATCACTAACATGACATCGCAATAGCTCTAGAGAGAATGAGAGAAATGGGACTTACCCCAGTAGCTGAAGAGGATAAGTGAAGAGAAGTTGTTAAGGAACTCTGAGTTGCGAGTGCTTTTATACAGTTTCTTAGCCTGCCTGGGGCATACGAGACACCCCTTTGCTTAAGGTCCTAATTATTTACAAAACATATTATGCTGTGCAAGTCACTCCTTCAGTTGATATAATTTGTTTTCAGGATTATTATCATGTGTTTTCAACCTCACATGGTCTGACATGCACAAGACAGCCTATAGGTTTCCTTCATCTGAAAAGCTTTATGGGACACATTCATTCCTGGCATAATTCCAGTGACTCAGATTGTCAGAAAAGATTGTCAGAGCTGTAACAGTTGCAAAATCTTCCATTAGATAAAGGACTTCCCTTTTGGTCCTAGTAAGGCATGTTGGCAGGTGTTGGTGGCATTGCACAATTCTTCCTGCAATTTGTAGGAGGGCAGGAGCATTTTGCAGAGGCTGAACACCTAAGTGTTTTGATCTAATGCCCTTTGAAATTAATGGGAGTCATTACTCTGGGTAGGTTTTTTTCTCAGGCCCTATGACTTGAAATTTGGCCCTGGAAGAAGGACGTATAAGGCCTCTGAAACATTTAAGTGCCACTTCAGCTTTTAAAAGAGGTGTTAACAGAGACCTAAGAAATGACTAGGGCTTTGTGCCGGCGCTCTGCTCAGAGGTGAATTTCCCCCTATGGTAATTAGAAATTCAGTTCCTAATCCACCTCATTTATGTCACCAGTGTTGTGAGATCGGGGTGACCATCGTGGCAGAAGTTCACTGTGCTGCCTCCGACGGGGTTTCTCTTTGTTGAGGTGAGGGATGGTGGTGGGTGAAAACAAGTTGGACCGACATATACAAAGAGTTTGAGATAAACGCTGGAAAATATTATGGCATCACCAACGTGTCTCCATCCAAAACCAGCCAAGACTATTGTGGTTTTTGAAGAAAATAGAACTGATAACGCCCCAGATGAAATACAGGAAAGAGAGAGATCTGGCTTTCTTGGCCAAGGCTATGGGATAAATTCAGATAAATTGATAATCTGACCAGATTTAGGGCAAGCTGCAAGACCATTAGGTTGCAGGAATCTTGTCTACCATGATGAGAAAGATGTTGAAAGTTTAACATCACTTCATAGCATGTTTTCCCTCACCAGACAAGGGGGAAGAACCTGATGTGGATTGAGAAGCACTAAACATCTTTCAATTCTATAGAGCTGTGCTGACTTATGGTGCTTGATCTCCTGCCCTTACATTTGAAAAAGGAATTTGTAAAATAAAAAGAAATGCAAAGCTTCTTTTTAATGGAAATCAAATAGTCCCAAATTCTGAGCTACAAATCGTGATCTCATTAAGGGAATTATATGGTCGGCTTGACATCCTTATTTTTTTTAAGTGTGTCTATTACTCAATAGAAGGGCGTCTTCCAGTGTCAAACCAGTAATACCATAACAATCCACTGCTTTGGATATGAAAAACCTTAATGAGTGTTTGTGATGCACTTTGATACCTGGAGCCCTGAGGAAGCAGAGCATTCTCCATGTGTTATCATCCCTGTTTTTTATGCAGTGAACCAGAGAGCACATTATCGTGAAGGTCAGACAGAGGGGAAATTGCAGAGTCCCATATAAAACAACACATGCTCCATATTTACCATTGATCCTGAATCTTCCTGGACCCTTCACATTTTTGGCTTCCAAATAGGTCGCTAAGAAGAGATGTTATTGTAGCTGTGTTGGTCCCAGCATATGAGAGAGACAAGGTGGGTGAGGCAATATATCGTTTGTGGGGGACCAGCTTCTGCTGGGGAGAGAGACAAGCTTCCGCGCTTACACAGAGCTCTTCTTCAAATCTGGGAAATGTCCTCGGAGTGTCACTGCTAAATGGAAGGTGGAATAGATTGTTTAGAATAAATAGTTAACATCTATCTCAAGGAACCTTTCAAAGTGAACTGTCCAGATAACAGCTCTCCAGTCATAGGGAGGAGAGCAGAGGGGGAAAAAGCTGGGAGGGAGTGCCATTCCTGGGTTATACATTGTTGTAATAAGTCATAAATCTAGTGTTTCTATTCAGGCCATGATTTTGAGTGTCCAGCACGGTTATCACTTTAGGCTCAGACACTCATCTTTTCAAGGTGTTGTGCAGATTTCCTTTAAAGATGACAACTGAAAGGTCACATACGGAGTTTTCGCTTTGTGAAAACTGTTCACACACAAACAATATGATTTTCTTGTCTTTTACCATTTTTTTTGTTTGAGTTCATTGTATGATGGTGTATTAGAAGAATCTGTAACTCAATAAATGATATTAGTTCACCCACCTTGACTAAGTACAGAGTAATTCATAGGGAGACTCAATCATGATTATTTTGTTGTGTTTTGTTGAGTGAGCGTCTGGAGGAATCATCTTGCAACTTAAGGAGAAACAATCACCTATTAGATAACGTTCTGATCCACTTTGCCTTCTTTGCACATGAAGATAATAATTGTCCGAGAGAACAGCTAGTGTGCGATTTTTAAGCTTCTCCGTGGGTAGTGTACAATTGCAATTCTCTCCCCACTACGGACCCAATGTCAAAAAAGAAAGGAAATTCAGAGATAAGGAGAAAGACCAAACCATAGCTTGTTACGCTCTCCTGGTATTAGTCCTAATCAATAGTCTACTGAAAACCACCATGAGAAAGTGTTTCTATCAGACATGCCAAACCCGCCAAACCCCTTCCCCCCCTGCATAAATTGGGTTTGTTTTGGCTTAATTGGCTTGTGAGTTGCTTGTCGGCTAGTTTTTGTCTTGCAGCATGTTGCTTGTTGTAGCTTGTAGCTTCTTTTTTTTTATCAGCTCCTGGGAAGCAGGGGATGGGTGGGGGTCAAGCAGGGAGAAGAGGCAAGCAGGGGCAATGTCAGAAATGAGTCGGGGTGCACAGCAGGCCCACCAGAGTCCCAGACTGCATGCCAGTGGGGATCTAGTAACATAGAGTGTTAGGGTTCTTAGGGATTGGCTTGTTTTGGCCTATTTTTGAAATGGGATTAGCTTGATTTTTGGCTTCTTTGAAAGTTGGGGTGCTTATTTACCACATGAATATTGGCAACTGTGGTTTCTATTGTAGCCTTTTATTTAATTTAAAGTGATTTTTATAATGTGCTATTACACCACCGTGGGTTCGGCTCTGGTGGCTACAGTTTCAAGCATAACAGAGTGACAGTCACCTCTGCTACTTGCTTCACAAGTTAGAGTCTCTAGGAAAACACAAAGACCAAGGCCTGGTCTACACTGTAGTGGGGATTGATCTAAGATACGCGACTTCAGCTATGAGAAGAGCGTAGCTGAAGTCGACGTATCTTAGATCAACTTACCTCCCGTCCTCATGGCACAGGATCGACAGCCGAGGCTCCCTCTTCGTCTCCGCTTCCGCCTCTCACCCTGGAGGAGTTCCGGGGTTGACGGGAAGTACGTTTGGGGATCGATTTATCACGTCTAGATGAGACGCGATAGATTGATTCCCGATAGATCGATCGCTACCGGCCGATCCAGCGGGTAGTGTGGACATACCCCAAGGCTAGTGACTGCACAGACATTTACCAGTACAAAGTCTAGTCTATTTTATAAGGTTTATTAAAGTTACAGTTAAAGTGATGATTACCCAAGCATATAGAAATTCTATACAGACCTATGCGCAAGTTACAAATATAATTATACTCACATCCTTAAGAATAGTATTAGGGTCTGATGGGTCTTTCAGGACTTGATCATCAGTTGAGGGATGATTCCTGCTGGAGTCTCCCATAGGGAGCTCAATTTTCCCGTTCTGGGCATCCCCTTTTTATAATGTGATTCTGTCTATACCTACATTCTGCGTGACCATAAAAGTGTCAACCCTCCTTTCTCTTATTGGTCTATGTCCCCTAAGGGACCCCACTTTTCTATAGGCTGTGTAAGTTCCCTTTATACTCATTAGTATTGACACACAACCTGTACCCCTTGGTATAAGACACATGTCTGAGACACATGTGCCTTTACAGTAGTTTTAGGATCTAATATTAATCTTCTGGATAATTTTGCACAATATTACCAGCTGGTACCCCTCTTCCCGTAATCTTAGGGCATTGGGTTATTTGTCGGAATTGGCTTATGTCATCATTTCTTGTCTCCAATGCTTAAAATAACTAAGCTAAAGTCTTACAGACCTCAACCTACGGGTTCTTGCATTTCAGCTTCTCTTCCTCATGTCTAATACCTGATTCCTCTAAATACTGATCAATCTTATACTTTTATAATCCTACAGATTAACTCTAATTAACATACAATGAATATATGTAATATAACATTGATTAATCATAACATCACATAACAGATGGATAATAAAGTAAAATCATTGGCTACACTATGGAAATAGAGAGTAACACACTGCACTGGCACAATTCATCATAATCCCTCTCATATAAGAAACCTTAAGTCCGTACTCAGGAAATGTCTATAGAACAGGTGAAGGGTCCACAATGCTGTAGGACAGGGGTTCTCAAACTGGGGGTCAGGATGCCTCAGGGGGTCGCAGAGTTATTACATGTGGGGGAGTGAGATGTCAGCCTCCACCCCAAACCCCGCTTAGTCACCAGCATTTATAAGGGTGTTAAATATAGAAACAAGTGCTTTTAATTTATTAGGGGGACCGCACTCAGAGGCTTGCTATGTTAAAGAGATCACCAGTGCAGTAGTTTGAGAACCACTGCAGAGGTGGAGAAATGTTTGGAGGAAAACAAGGCTGGAGTTAAGATTTTGCCTAACAACAGCAGCAGGATTTTTCGCAGGAATAAACATAAGTTTCTTATCACTCAGTGTTTAATATTTGAATTAGAAATTGAAGTTCATGATCCTAAACCACCAATTCAGTTGTTTATGCTTAGATCAGAAGAGAATTCATCAAGAAGCTCATCAAACAAAACAAGAAGACTGAGTCTCTGTAATCATTACTTGTGTAAGCAGTAATGATTACACTTAAGTTGTGCCAGGGCTGAGCCTTGGCACCTCTGGGCTGGGCAGTTCATAGCCCAGCACCTCCAGGCTTACTGCATCAGGCGCAAAAGTAAACATTTGCTTGAGACTTGGCATCTAATACTTGAGCCCCAGCACCCTCTTTCATTACAATATAAGCACTTCATGTAAGTTGTATATTAGGAAGCCAAAGAAACTTCATGATAATAACAAAACTCTTAACTAATCTTGTCTAGTAATACAGTCTAAGAACGTCCAAGCCAGAGAGTAGCATGTGGCGTGACAAATCAGATTACGTGGTTTTAGTTCTATCACTGCAATTGACTCCCTGTGTGACCTTCAGCACAACAAACCTCTGTTTATTTGCATAGAAAATAAGGATAATAACACTCTTGTTGGATGTTAAGTGGTGTCCTTAGAACTCAGGATACCAAAGCACTTCACAAACAGCCTTTAAAGTTCTATATATGCAAATGTTGTATGATTACTGATGCCCCTGCTTTGAGTAATAGGGTCATTTAAAATATGTATTCTGATTTCTCTCATTTCTAGGCCTTAATGAGGTCATGATTTCCAGTAGCTTTTTGATTTTTATTCAGTAGCAGCTACGAGGTTCGCTTTCGCATAAAAATCCAATGTGTAGATTATGGGGCACATCATAAACTGCTGTAAATTGTTCCGGCTCCGTTGACTGCAAGGACATGTGAAAATCAAAGGAACGCTCTTCAATTTCCATGGTTGGAGGAAGCTCTGTTTGGAGTGGATGTAACACTGTAAGTACTGATGCTGGAACACTTTCTGCAAGAGAAGGATGAGGAAACTTGACCACCAGCTGGTGAGATTCTGCCTTAACCTGAACTCATTCCACAGATGTCTTGTGTTTGGTCAATGATGCCTTTTCTTTATCTCCTGCTCTCAACAGAGCAGGGTTCAAAATGGTGAGCAGAGCGGCCATGGTGGGCTTTGGGGGATACCTGCTGGAGGCCACATAGAGTGATATAAGCAATGCAGTGGAAGTGGCCTATTCTCAACAGTTGATTACTTTAGTAGTGCTAATGAGTCCAATGCAATCAAGGTGGACGTCACCAGTTTCCAACAGTTGACAAGAATCAGCAGAAGGAAAATTACTTTTTGTAGTGACCCATCCACTCCCAGTCTTTATTCAGGCCTAATTTGATGGTGTCCTGTTTGAAAATTAATTCCAGTTCTGCAGTTTCTTGTTGGAGTCTGTTTTTGAAGTTTTTTCATTGAAAAATTGCCACTTTTAAGTCTATTATTGAGTGTCCAGGGATATTGAATTGCTCACCTACCGGTTTTTGAATGTTACAATTCTTAATGTCTGAGTTGTGTCCATTTATTCTTTTGCGTAGAGACCGTCCTTTTTGGCCAATGTACATGGCAGAGGGGCATTGCTGGCACATGATAGCATATATCAGATTGGTATATATTTCACAGTGGAATATGCCACTTCCACCTTAATTGAATTGGCCTAGTTAGCACTGACCCCCCACTTTGTAAGGCAACTCCCATCTTTTCATATATATATATATACACTGCTTACTGTATTTTTCACTCCATGCATTCGATGAAGTGGGTTTTAGCCCACAAAAGCTTATGCCCAAATAAATGTGTTAGTCTCTAAGGGCTTGGCTACACTTACAAATTTGCAGCGCTGCAGCAGGGTGTGAAAACACACCCTCTCCAGTGCTGCAAATTGCGGCGCTGCAAAGCGCCAGTGTAGTCAAAGCCCCAGCGCTGGGAGCGCGGTTCCCAGCGCTGTCCGTTATTCCCCACAGGGAGGTGGAGTACGGACAGCGCTGGGAGAGCTTTCTCCCAGCGCTGGCACTTTGACTACACTTAGCGCTTCAAAGCGCTGCCGCGGCAGTGCTTTGAAGTGTAAGTGTAGCCAAAGCCTTAGGTGCCATAAGGACTCCTCGTTGGTTTTGCTGAAACAGACTAACATGGCCACCACTCAGAAACCTGACACTTCTTTAGACTAACTTGTTTTGCCTTTTCATTACCCTGACCTCTGTAAGTGCCTTGCTTGACACCCAGTTGGGAGAAGAGAAGGTGGGGCTCAGCACAGTCGCACATCTAGTCAAAAGAGGCTTCTGCAGGTGGCCACCCCCTCTCCACAGGCCCCAGCCCCGTTATGGTTAAGATGTCTGAAACTTAGACCTGAAACACTTTCTCTTAAAGAACATTGAGGGGTTGGAATAACCTGTGAGAAGACACCAGGCTGCTCTTTTACCTAAGCAGTATGGGAGGGAAAAGGAGGAAAGGTGAATCTGGAAAACACCAGGCATCTGTTGTTGGGCACTAAACAGTGACTGAAAAGGTGAAGATGTTTGATTAAGAGAGAATACCCAGCACTCTATCTGGGTTTAACCAGCAGGGCAATACCTCTCTTACGATTTACAGACTCCCCCCAGATCTAATGATGTCCCCACACTACAGGACTCCAGTGGGACTGAAGTAGTGCACAGGCACTGGCTCCCTGCACAGGGGTGACTTTTACCCACAGGCCCAGATTTAAAAAATTATTTAGGCACCTGACTCCCATTGCTTTCAATGGTGGGTAGATGTTAGCCAGGGTTTTCAGAACTCAAAGCAGTGGTAACTTAACTGTTTCACTCCAGGCAGTGACAGGAATAAATCAATGGGAACACAGCGCTTCCAGCTGATGAAAGCTTGATACAAGTAAGCGTGCTCTTATCTAAAACTGATATTTATTACATTTAAGCACACAGAGACATAAGTAAGAGTTTTAGAACACCCCAAATAATTCCCTAAAATCTGAGATGGTATTAAGTAATTAGCAGCAGGTCAGCAATGGCTGAACACTTCTCCACTAGGGAATATGGTGTCAGGGAAAAAGTCTCCCAGGAGAGCTTCAGAGGACAGTTCCAAAGTACACTGTATCACAGGGGTAGGCAACCTATGGCACAGTTGCCGAAGGCGGCACACAACATGATTTTCAGTGGCACTCACACTCTCACATCTGGGTCCTGGCCACCGGTGCAGGGGGGGGGGGGTCTGCATTTTAATTTAATTTTAAATGAAGCTTCTTAAACATTTTAAAATCCTTATTTAATTTACATACAAGAATAGCTGAGTTAAATATTATAGCCTTATAGAAAGAGACCTTCTAAAAACGTTAAAATGTATTACCTTAAATTAGAGTGAATAAATGAAGACTCGGCACATCACTTCTGAAATCTACAACCCATCCTGGACAATGATCCCACACTTTCACAGGCCTTGGGTGGCAGGCCAGTCCTCGCCCACAGACAACCTGCCAACCTGAAGCATATTCTCACCAGTAACTGCACACCGCACCATAGTAACGCTAGCTCAGGAACCAATCCATGCAACAAACCTCGATGCCAACTCTGCCCACATATCTACACCAGCGACACCATCGCAGGACCTAACCAGATCAACCACACCATCACCGGTTCATTCACCTGCACGTCCACCAATGTAATATACGCCATCATATGCCCCTCTGCTATGTACATTGGCCAAACTGGACAGTCTCTAAGGAAAAGGATAAATGGACACAAATCAGATATTAGGAATGGCAGTATACAAAAACCTGTAGGAGAACACTTCAACCTCCCTGGCCACACAATAGCAGATCTTAAGGTGGCCATCCTGGAGCAAAAAAACTTCAGGACCAGACTTCAAAGAGAAACTGCTGAGCTTCATTCATCTGCAAATTTGACACCATCAGCTCAGGATTAAACAAAGACTGTGAATGGCTTGCCAATTACAGAACCAGTTTTTCCTCCCTTGGTTTTCACACCTCAACTGCTAGAAGAGGGCCTCATTCTCCCTGATTGAACTAACCTCATTATCTCTAGCTTGCTTCTTGCTTTCATATACATACCTGCCCCTGGAAATTTCCACTACTTGCATCCGACGAAGTGGGTATTCACCCACGAAAGCTCATGCTGCAAAACGTCTGTTAGTCTATAAGGTGCCACAGGGTTCTTTGCTGCTTTTACAGATCCAGACTAACACAGCTACCCATCTGATACTTGACACTTCTGAAAGGTTGCCGACCCCTGCTCTATCATCTAGTCTTTTTATAACCAATTTTTACAAAATCTATAGCTCATAGGGACCCCTACTGGGTAATGTCTTCTCCTAACTTCAATCAATTGCCTATCAACAAAACTTTCCTAACATTCATAGCCATAATAAGCTTCTATCTAAATGTCACCCAAACTCAAGGTCTTCATCCACTTATTTTCTTTTAGTCTCAATTGGTTGGTCAATGAGGACTGGAGCAGAAAGCAAAACCAGAAGGATGATATTCTGATACAGAATCATATCAATGCATATAGGAAGCCAAGTACACAGAAAGTGGCAGTAAAGAATTCAGAATTAAAATAATATCGCCAAGGTTTCAAGAAGGTCCTCAATGAATCACTGGCTCCAAGGTGATGCATTTCATACCAGATATTCTTCCTTCTTCATTATAGCTGTAAAGTTTGACAATCAAGTCCTGTTTGCAAGGGAAAAGTTCAACTGAGTTCAAGGGTCTAGGCTAACTTACCCTAGTTGTCAATCTGCATCTAACATTGCTACTAGTGCAGGTAGGAACATAGAAATTTCCATACTGGATCAGACCAGAGCTCCTTCTAATTGACGATTCTGTCTGAAATCTTGCCAAGTACCTTCTGCTACAGAATAAATAAGAACACAGAAGTGACCTATAATGAAAAAAAACTGGAGAAGTTTCATCTTAACTCCCCTGTCTTGAAATCTGAATATGAAATTGTTCAAAGCTACCTATGGGATTTGAACACCTAATTCTTAATGAAAGTAAACAGGAACTTCTGTCCCAAATGCCTAGGCACCTCTGAAAATTGCAGCTTCTAGGCTTGCTGAATCAAGCACAAAGGGAAAGAAATTGCTTGAGACATGGCATCTAATTGCTTCAGCCCCAGCACCCTCTTTCATTACAAATCAAACACTTCATGTAAGTTGCATATTAGGAAGCCACAAACACTACATCAGTGGGTCTCAAACTTTTTTACTGGTGACCCCTTTCACACTGCAAGCCTCTGAGTGCAACCCCCTAATAAATTAAACACCCTTTAAAATATATTTAACACCATTATAAATGCTGGAGGCAAGCAGGGTTTGGGGTGGAGATTGACAGCTTGCAATGCACCTTGTAATGACGTCACGACCTCCTGAAGGGACCCAATCCCCAGTTTGAGAACCCCTGCACTACATGATGTTAACGAAACTCTTTACTAATGTTGTCTTGTAATTTGGTCTAAGAATGTTCAACTCCGAGAGTAGCATGTGGCATGAGAAATTGGACTATGTGGTTTTAGCTCTAGCTCTGCACTTGACTCCTTGTGTGACCTTCAGCACAATGGACCTCTGTTGATTCGCATAGAAAATAAGGATAATAACACTCTTGTTGGATGTTAAGTGGTGTCCTTAGAACTCAGGATACCAAAGCACTTCACAAACAGCCATTAAAGTTCTATTATGCAAATGTTGGATGATTATAATAAGAACAGCTTATTCATAGACGATGCCCATGTTTTGAGTAATAGGATCACTTTGAATATGTATTTCAATTTGTCTCATTTCTAGACTGTAATCAGGTCCTGATATCTAGCCTCAGAATTTGTCGCTTTTTTATTTTTATTAAATAGCTGGTGCGTGGTTTGCTTGTGTATAAAATTCCATTTTATCGATTATGGGCCAGATCCTGAACTGCTGTAAATTGTTACTGCTCTGTTGACTACAAGGACATCTGAAAATCAAAGAAATTCTCTTCCCTTTCCATGGTTAGAGGAAGTTGTGTCTGGAGTGTGTGATGGGTTGGATCACAGAAACCCCCTTGGGAACTGCCAACTGATGTGACAAGACTACTTCTGCCCCTGCTTTCCTTCCCTGGCAGCTTGGGACTTCAGAGCCCTGCCTGGTTTGAGCCAGACCCGCTAGCCTGCTGCAACCCAGATCCAGGTCTGAACCACGTCCCCTAAGAGCTCTAGGCTTAATTGAAAGCAGCTTAAGACGTGTTCCTGTCTTTAACACTCAGATGCCTAACTCCTAATGGGGTCCAAACCCCGAATAAATCCGTTTTACCTGTATAAAGCTTATGCAGAGTAAACTCATAAATTGTTCGCCCTCTATAACACTGATAGAGAGATATGCACAGCTGTTTGCCCACACCGCCCCACCCCTCGGGATTAATATACTCTCTGGGTTAATTAATAAGTAAAAAGTGATTTTATTAAATACAGAAAGTAGGATTTAAGTGGTTCCAAGAAGTAACAGGCAGAACAAAGTGAATTACAAAGCAAAATAAAATAAAACATGCAACCCTATGCCTAATGCAGTGAGAAAACCGAATACAGATAAAACCTCACCCTCAGAGGTGTTCCAGTAAGCTTCCTTTTACAGACTAGTCTCTTTCTAGTCTGGGTCCAGCAATCACTCACCCCCCCTGTAGTTACTGTCCTTGGTTCCAGTTTCTTTCAGGTATTCTTGGAGGTCGAGATAGCTGAAGACAAAATAGAGGGGTCTATGGATTTTCTCTTGTGGGTGGACACTCCTCCGTCCCCCTGTGTAGAATTCCAGCTACAAGATGGAGTTTGGCAGTCACATGGGCAAGTCACATGTCCATGCATGACACAGAACTTACAGGTAGCAGCCATGGTTCACATGCTACTTTGAACATCCTCATGTAGACTTCTTATGTGGATTGAAGCCTTCCAAGATCTATTGTCCATTAAATGCTTCTTGACTGGGCACTTAACTTGCAAATTCCTTTCTAAAGAAGCTGACCAAATGCCTTACTGAGGCTATTTAAAATCAAACAAGTACAGCCAATATTTATAACTTCAAATATAGCAATGGTACATATATACAAATAGGATGAATATATTGAGTAGCTCATAACCTTTACATAGATATGTTACATGGCATATGTAGCATAAAACATATTCCAGTTCTGTCATATATACATTCATAAGCATATTTCCATAAAGTCTTATGGGTTTGCAACATCACAGAGTGGCTGTAACAATTTTAGTATTGTAGCTAGAACTCTTAATTAAAGGTGGGATTTACAGAACCACAAATGTGTTTCCAACACCAAGATCCTATGAGTCTTAACTGAAGATAGGAAATTTAATCCTTCGATAGATGTGAATAACCTCATAGCGGTGGTTTCACTGAGGTGTTTTGGGAAGAAACTCCTCCACTTTCTTCTGTAAAGGGCCATTTCAGTGCTCGACTTCATTCAGAAGTGGCTGGTGCTTGTTCCTGTGTGAGACATGATAATAGATTCAATGGCCCACCAGTGAGACCTAGTTTGACAGTTCCTATGTTCCTGTCGTGGAAATAGCCATTTTAGATGCAGCTCTTAGATTGGGGTAAGTTATCATAGCTGCACTGAAGTCAGTATAACTGAGCCTATTTAGCCCAGCTCACAAACTGGTCCTTTGTATTTTGTACTAAAAAAATAATATCATTTATAATACATTCATTTTCAAGTATTGCTATCTCACAAATTTGAGAAATGAAAACACCACAAAGAGAAGTTGTCAGACTAGTGAGGCAAAATCCACACCAGGAAACCGACATTATGAACTTTCTCCCTGCCATACTTTGTATAAACATTTTGTAAAGGGAATAAATATCTCATTCATGCAAGATAGAAATAGTCTTTACCATATATATGTTTAATCAACAGATGGTATTTTTCAGAGGAAGGGATTGAGAGGAAATCAAAGGTGTTGATTGAGAGGGTGGTTAAGAAGAAGTGGAAGAAGAGGACTAGGAGGAGGAAATAGGAGGCAAGACGTAGCCAGGAACTGAGGATCTACGTCTTTGTTTCCCTGCTCTCTCTCTCGCTCTCTCTCCAGGGCCTCCAATACCACAGTAACTGAGCTTTCACCCATTTGTTCCACCGATCCCCGCGCATTACGTTGATTCTGTTCCCTGCTGTGTTTTTCAGGTTTACCCCCGACACAGAAAGACGACTTTTGACAAAAACTTAGGTGATGAATTGTTTTATAAGCCCTACTATTATCGGAGCTGGTGTGGTGGAGGTTACGGCTGCTGTAGGCCATGGTGCTACCATAGGCCATACAGGTGTTGTTGGGGCTATCCCAAAGGTTGTTGGTACCCTTATCCTTGCCATTGGGGTTAGAGTTATGGCTATGGAAAGGGTTGGCCATGTTTCGTCCAGGAAGAATAGACCCGGAACATGGAAAGACCAGGAAACGGAGAACAAGATACAGAGTCACGGCTCAGTTTATGGGCAATGGCTTTCAGAAATGCAGAGCACCATTGACTCCCATGGGAGCTGGGAGTGCTCAGCATCTCAGCAGATCTGCCCCATATCTCTATTTCCCAGATTACATTAACTGACTGTTTCCTCTACTGCCTTCCATACTCACTTGAAGGCTTCTTAGAAAGCAGAGCAAAAGCTATACGTGTTCTAGTCCTTTCATGTATATATGCCATTTGTTTCTGGTTTCAACAGTGTTATAAAAGTTGTATACTGGATAAGCACATTACTTCTTGGCTTATTTCATTCTGTCTGGGATGAAACAAGTACCTTAAAAAAGTTGCAGACAGGACTTGATTGTCAAATTGTACAGCTGTAATGGAAAAGGAGGAACTTCTCCTGTGAAATGCATCAACTTGGAGCCAATGATTCATTGCAGACCTTCTTGAAACTCTTGAAATATATCCTTTCTGCTTTGCATTCTTCCTGTGTACTCCTCTTCTTACTCCCATTAAAGTCATTCTGCATCATAATAGCAGCCTCCTGCTTTTCCTTTCTGCTCCATCTCTTATTTACCAACCTCTGTGGCCCAAGTTCACAGAGCTTCTTAAGCATCTAATTCTTACTGATATCACTGTGAGCTTGGCACCTAAGGCCAGGTCTGCACTACAAAGTTAAGTTGATTTAAGTTACATTCACATACTGCCACTGCTGTAAATATACTGCTGCTGCATTTCCACAATTGGCTCCATGTGTTGGCAGAGCACATTCACAATTGCAGCTCTTGCATCGACACAGAGAAGAGTGCACAGTGGGTGGCTATCCCACTGTGCAACCCACCACAGGGTGTTTTGGGAGGGGTTTGCAATGCCTCATCAAGCTAGGCTTGGTGTCACATGATGCAGGTTTCTCAATCATGTCATTCCATGGGCATCCTACTAGGTTTTCAGCCATTTTTCAACTGCCCTGGTAACCTACGACGCAGCCATCTGTGTCAGAAAGCATGGATCCTGCACTGCTCTGCAGTATTGTCCTGTGCATAATGAACACGATGGTATAAGTATCAGAGGGGTATAAGAGGAGCTCAACGTGGGGGGTATTCACCACTTCCATGACCTCATCCCTCACTTTATAGAAGCAGCATATCTCTGAAGCTGCACCAAAACCAATTATTTGTCTCCCGTGTCGTCTGCTATGCCTGCTGTGCCTGCCGCAGCTGTTTTATTTTTAATCTGCTGCGTTTCACTGTCATAGGCCTTCTCTTCCATCCCCTGAGTAACTTTCTGCAGCTGGAGTGGAGCTTTGCCTGCACAGCCTCCTCTCCCTACAGACCCAGGAGATCCACCACCTCCCCTGTAGTCCAGGCGGGAATGTGTTTGCTACGTGGAGCCAGCATGCTCAGCTGGGCAGTAGCTATGTGAGCTCTCCATACGAAGCAAACAAGAAGAACAAGTTCAAAACTTCCCACGACTTTAAGAGAGGAAGGGGCACACACCTGTGGACCTGGCTGCAGGACAGCAGAATTCAAAATGGTGACCAGTGTGGTCATGGTGGGCATTGTGGAATACCTCCTGGAGGCCACTTGGGTGATGTAAGCAACACAGTTTCTACACTGACACTACTTTGATCTAACGACATCATCCTTAAATCTACACCTCTTGTCAAAGTGGTTTTATTATGCTGGCGTAGCAGGAAAGCTGAAGCAGCAGGAGAAGCCTTGCAATGTGTACAGCTCTAACCTTAGGTCGAAGTAGTATAGACATGGCCTAAATATCTTTGTAACTCTGAGCCTGTGTGTAAACATTCGGTCCTGAGCGACAGGGCCTGTGCACTTCTTAAGTCCCACTTGAGTCCTGTAGTGAGAAGAGAATGAGGCCTCACAAAATTCAGAAAATCGTAAGACAGGCATTACCCTGGTGTTTCCCCTGTTTGTATGACCAAAACCAAAGCGGGCCTGAATTGTGGCCTGTGTAAAGTGGTGGGCCACCCTAAACCCAACCTTGTGGCAAGACGTACCCTCTGGGGAAGCCCCTCCCTCATCTTCCCCCAGTTGGGTGTCAGCCAATCAACTTGCACAACTCAGGGCAATGCAAAGACTAAACAAACTATTCCAAAGAAGTGTCTCTCCTTTATGAAGTCCCAGGGAAGGAGAGGATGTACTAATGTCCAGGAGCTGTTGGCCACGTACTGATACTTAATGGGGGGTTGGTTGGTGCTCTCCGAACACCAGGTGGACGCAGAAGGGCTGAAGAGGTGCCGGGTCGGGATCCTGGGACTGACCAGTCCCCAGTCTCAATGGGGAGAAGTTGGCACTCCAAGTCTGCCCTATTGACAGGCAGGACCATGGGGGAGTGGTAACAGCAGATAGTGGCTGGGGCAGCTTCCCGAGTACTGCCAAGGCAACCTCCAACATCAGCCTCTTGAGCACGATTCCCCCCAACCCTGTTGCACACTTTTAAGACCGGCACTCCCAGCGTCATCCTTAGGGAATATGGCACCCTGGGTGAACTAGTATTTTGGTGTCCTTACTCCTGCGACTCCCCCAGACCCTCACCCCTGACATCGCCCCTGGCTCCCGCTGCTCCCCACGGCCTCCCACTGATCAACCCTGGCCCCCACTGCCTCTCCCATCACCCAACTCATCATTCCTGGCCCCCACTGCCACCCCCAGTCTCCATCCCCCACATCAGCTCTGGCTCCTGCTGCCGCCCCTGTCCCTCCCATTACCCCCAGCCTCCACTTCCTCCCCCGTAACCCAAAACCACCAGGCCCCAATACCTCCCCCGACCATTACCCGTCTCCCTGAGCTCCCTTCTGCCCACCCATGGCAGGCTTGTGCAGACACGTACTCAAGCAGGGAAATAATTTATCATCATATCACCATAGCAGTGTGTGCAGTGAAGAGCAGTTATTCTCACTGAGGCACTGGAGATGCTGGCAAAGGACAGACTCAGCCGGCTTCCCCGTGCCCGCTCTGGCAGAGACTGTGCTGCCAGCCCGGTCTTGCATCCCTGCTCTGGGCACCACTTCGTAGGGTACAGCAGGAGTGCTTCCGGCTGGTGCCTTTCCCAGGTATGTCCCTTCAGCCGTGCTCAGCACAACTTCCAACCTGTCCCTGGCAGAAATCTGGGGGTGCATGTGCCACCTCTTAGACGACTGGTGCCTCCCTAAACGATGGGGGCCCAATCTAAAGTGGAGGACACATGACCAGGTTATGTACAGGAGGGGGGTTCCGTCCTTCTCTCCCGGTGCCTCCCCCCATTGGCATCTGTCAACCACGCGGGGAGAGGGACTGAGCTGCTCATGCCTGAGAGAGCTCCCGCTCCCTTGGCCCCTGTCCCCATAGCAGGTCCCAGACAGTGGGAGGACGGCTGCCGTCCCAGCAGCTGGAGACAGGGGCTGAACAAGCAGGTGTCCCCACAGACCCCCAGCATGTTTCTGGCTCACTTGTCCCCTGTGCCCGGCAGCTGGGGTGGCAGTGGGAAGCCCCTGCACAAGCCCTGCTGCGGGGTCAGAAGCCAAGTGATCCGGAGCCTCCCCTCCCCATCCCCCAAGAGCCGAGCCCAGGGAGCCACCACGGCCTCACAGCCAGATTCTCACAGGCCGACGCGGCTCCGTCGCCCTTCTCGCCTGGCCGCCAGGGAGAGCGGCTGAATGTGCCGAGAGGGGGGAAGGCACAGGGAGAAAAGGACAGAGCCCCTCTCCCTCCCTGCCCCCACCAAACCAATCTGGGAGGGGCACTTGACCAGGGCCACCCACAGGATTCAGGGGGCTTGGGGCAAAGCAATTTTGGGGGCCCCTTCCATAAAATAAAGTTGCAAAACTATAGAATACTGTATTCCCTTTGGGATCCCTGTGGGGTCTGGGGCAAATTGCCCCACTTGCCCACCCCCGGGTGGCCCTGCACTTGACCCCCCCTCATCCTCTCCCCACACGTCGTCTCTGGTCATACTTCTGCCCCACTGATTCCATCTTCTCTACCAAGAAACAGTTCCTGGAGAAGGAGACATTGTCCACGGGCCTCGAAAAAGAATGTTTGCCCAGACACTGGGCTGTGACATACTCCCTGTTTGGGACACCATTTGTCCTGGCCACTGATAATGCATCTCTGAGCTGGCTCCAGATAATCCAGGACTGAAAAGCCTCCTCACCCAGTGGTGCTTAGCATTGCCACCGGTCCGGTTCTGGGTAGAACAGATGAAGACGTGAGTGCAACAACAGGTGCACTGAAAGACGGAGGTGTAGCAAGGAGTGTACTGTCCCTCTGTGGGGTCAGCCTGGAGATCCCAAATAGAGCAGCCTGAGTGCAATGAAGACGACTCCCTGCTCCGCGGTAGGGACTAGTCAAACAGCAAAAGGAAAGTGAGCAAGGATGAGAAAACTAGAAGCAGAACAGCCTGTATGAGGTGATGAACTCCCTCCAGCTCTCAAAGGTTTGCCTAAGCAGGCACAGGAAGTTTGTGTCCAGTTTATTTTGCAGGATCCAAACCTGGATCTGCAGGTAATGGCCTTAGGTTTGTTCCATGTGCTTGTGCCCTGGGGTTTCATTCAGGGAAACACACTTCTTTAGACTAATTAGTTTCCAGATGATACGGCAAGTGTGCTTGTATCGAAAACTAACATGATTAGATTTAACGGCGCACACACACACACACACACACACAGAGCAATAGCTTTAGAACATCCCAAATAATTATCTAAAATCTGAGATGGTATCTAGTAATAAGCAGCAGGTCAGCAATGGCTGGACACTTCCCCACTGGGCAGTGTGGTGTCAGGATTAAGTCTCTTCAGAGAACTGCTCCAAAGCACACTCTGTTATCTAGTCTTTTTATAACTAATTTTTACAAAACCTATAGTTCATAGTGACCCCTACTGGGTCATCACTTCTCCTATATTCCACCAGTTGCCTATCAACAAAACTTTCCTAACAATCTTAGCCATAATAAGCTTCTCTCTCAGTCACGCAAATTTCTTGATACTTTTCACCCCCCCTCCCATTCTGGTTAGCAGACACTACAAACATGCAGCCAGTGTTCGAGCTCGCCTCCAAAACCCCTTCTCCAAATTAAACTTTAACTACATGATTTGAGTAATTCATGGTGGCTGAATGCATACAGTATGACTGTAATTAGCTTGATGAAATTCTGGGGTAACGCACCACTCAATTCCAGAGTAACATTAGGCACCAAATTAGCTGTGTGAATCTGGGCCACAGGGGCCGGTCAATGAGGAATGGAGCAGAAAGGAAACCCAGAAGGATGATATTATGATTCAGAAGCATTTTAATGTGAATTTGAAGACAAGTACACAGAAAGCGACAGAAAGTATTCAGAATTAAAATAATATCTCCAAGGTATCAAGAAGGTCTATACTGAATCAGTAGTTCCAAGGTGATGCATTTCACACCAGATGTTCTTCGTTCTTCATCACGGCTGTAGATTTTCACAATCAAGTTCTCTTTGCAACCATCTTAAGGTATTACTTTCATCAGAGTCAGAATGAAAGGAGACAAAGCACAACTAAAGCCAAGAATGAAACTACTTCTCCAGTAAACAACTTATAAAGCAAAGTTGAAAGCAGAAACAAATGGCACATATCAATGAAAGGACTAGAACACGTAGGGCTTGATTCTCATTGACACTAAGATCCCTTAGCACAGCATTGTAAGGAGCCTGCTTCATTTACTGTGTCAGCATAATCTAAAGGGGCCTTCATGGAATTGAGATTCACTCCCAAACAGATTATTCTAGCAGAAGCAGAGTGTATGGAAGGCAGTAGAGGAAACAGTCATCGAATGTAACCTAGGCAATATAGATATGGGGCAGATTGACTGAGATGCTGAGCACTCACAGCTCCCATGGGAGTTGAGGGCACTCTGCATTTCTCAGACCTATTGCCCATAAACTCATCTGTGAATCTTGCTTAATGTTTCCTGGCCTTTCCACGTTCTGGGTCTATTCCTCCTCAGCGAAACATGGCCAACCCTTTCCGTAGCCGTACCCCCAGCCCCAATGGCAAGGATAAGGGTACCAAGAATGTCTGGGATAGCCCCAACAACCCCAGTATGGCCTTTGGTGGTGCCATGGCCTACAGTAGCCATAACCTCTACCCCACCAGCCCTTGTGATGGTAGGGCCTATAATACAATTCATCACTAAAGCTTTCGTCGAAACTCATCTTTCTGTGTCGGCGGTAAACCTGAAACACACAGAAGGGAAAGAGTCAACATAATGCACTAGGGTAGTAGAGTAAAATGTTCAGTGCTCAGGGAAATGATGACCCAGACCCTCTGTTCCTGGATACATGTTGCCTCTTATTTCCTCCTCCTAGCTTCCTTCTTCTGCTCACTCTTAACCTCCCTCTTAACCAGCCCCTTTGATTCCCTCTCAATCCTCCCTCTGAAAAATACTGACAGCAAAATAAATATTTGCTATAGACTATTTCTATCTTGGACCCATGGGATTTTTACTCCCTTTTACAAATGGTTTGTACAAAGGATGGCAGGGAGCAGTTTACTAATGTTAATTTCCTTGAGAGGATTTAACCTCAACATGAAAACCCCTTTTCTTCTGAATAACAGACTGGCAGTTTGGTTTCTAAAGCTACTGAGCCAGCAATACTTGCTAATAAATGAATGGAAAACCGTGCTCTTAAATGTCCCTAGCCTCTGTTTGCCACATGCTGGAAATGGGTGATGGAATGGATCACTTCATGAGTACATGTTCTGTTCCTTCCCTCTCAAGCACCTGGCATTGGATACTGTTGGAAGACAGGACACTGGGCTAGGTGGACCATTGAGCTGACTCAGTATGGCTGTCCTAAAATCCTTTTTGAAACCAAAACATTAAGAGCCAGATCCTGAGTGGGTAGATAAGGACACTGTTCAACAGAGTTCAAGAGTCTAGGCTAACTTACCTAGCTTTGGATCTGAATCTAACATTGCTACTAGAGCACGTAGGAAAATAACAATTTCCATACTGGATCAGACCAGAGCTCCTTCTCAGTGATTGTTCTTTCTGAAATTTTGCCACAGAATAAAGAAGAACTCAGTGACCTATTATGAAGTTTCATCCTAACTCCCCTAACTTAAAAACTGAATATGAAATTATTGAAAGCTACTGATGGGATTTGAACACCTAATTCCTAATGAAAGTAAACATGAATTCCTGTCTCTAATGCCTAGGCACCTCTGAAAATTGAAGCATTTACTTCTAAACCATGAATGCATCAGTGACACCCCTTTCCCGTGCCAATAATCACAAAGTCATGTGCAAGATTCAGTCCTAAATGAAACCATCACTAACATGACATCGCAATAGCTCTAGAGAGAATGAGAGAAATGGGACTTACCCCAGTAGCTGAAGAGGATAAGTGAAGAGAAGTTGTTAAGGAACTCTGAGTTGCGAGTGCTTTTATACAGTTTCTTAGCCTGGCTGGGGCATACGAGACACCCCTTTGCTTAAGGTCCTAATTATTTACAAAACATATTATGCTGTGCAAGTCACTCCTTCAGTTGATATAATTTGTTTTCAGGATTATTATCATGTGTTTTCAACCTCACATGGTCTGACATGCACAAGCACAAGCTTTATGGGACACATTCATTCCTGGCATAATTCCAGTGACTCAGATTGTCAGAAAAGATTGTCAGAGCTGTAACAGTTGCAAAATCTTCCATTAGATAAAGGACTTCCCTTTTGGTCCTAGTAAGGCACGTTGGCAGGTGTTGGTGGCATTGCACAATTCTTCCTGCAATTTGTAGGAGGGAGGGAGCATTTTGCAGAGGCTGAACACCTAAGTGTTTTGATCTAATGCCCTTTGAAATTAATGGGAGTCATTACTCTGGGTAGGTTTTTTTCTCAGGCCCTATGACTTGAAATTTGGCCCTGGAAGAAGGACGTATAAGGCCTCTGAAACATTTAAGTGCCACTTCAGCTGTTAAAAGAGGTGTTAACAGAGACCTAAGAAATGACTAGGCCTTTGTGCCGGCGCTCTGCTCAGAGGTGAATTTCCCCCTATGGTAATTAGAAATTCAGTTCCTAATCCACCTCATTTATGTCACCAGTGTTGTGAGATCGGGGTGACCATCGTGGCAGAAGTTGACTGTGCTGCCTCCGACGGGGTTTCTCTTTGTTGAGGTGAGGGATGGTGGTGGGTGAAAACAAGCTGGACCGACATATACAAAGAGTTTGAGATAAACCCTGGAAAATATTATGGCATTGCTAACGTGTCTCCATCCAAAACCAGTCAAGACTATTGTGGTTTTTGAAGAAAATAGAACTGATAACGCCCCAGATGAAATACAGGAAAGAGAGAGATCTGGCTTTCTTGGCCAAGGCTATGGGATAAATTCAGATAAATTGATAATCTGACCAGATTTAGGGCATGCTGCAAGACCATTAGCTTGCAGGAATCTTGTCTACCATGATGAGAAAGATGTTGAAAGTTTAACATCACTTCATAGCATGTTTCCCCTCACCAGGCAAGGGGGAAGAACCTGATGTGGATTGAGAAGCACTGAACATCTTTCAATTCTATAGAGCTGTGCTGACTTATGGTGCTTGATCTCCTGCCCTTAAATTTGAAAAAGGAATTTGTAAAATAAAAAGAAACGCAAAGCTTCTTTTTAATGGAAATCAAATAGTCCCAAATTCTGAGCTACAAATCGTGATCTCATTAAGGGAATTATATGGTCGGCTTGACATCCTTATTTTTTTTAAGTGTGTCTATTACTCAATAGAAGGGCGTCTTCCAGTGTCAAACCAGTAATACCATAACAATCCACTGCTTTGGATATGAAAAACCTTAATGAGTGTTTGTGATGCACTTTGATACCTGGAGCCCTGAGGAAGCAGAGCATTCTCCATGTGTTATCATCCCTGTTTTTTATGCAGTGAACCAGAGAGCACATTATCGTGAAGGTCAGACAGAGGGGAAATTGCAGAGTCCCATATAAAACAACACATGCTCCATATTTACCATTGATCCTGAATCTTCCTGGACCCTTCACATTTTTGGCTTCCAAATAGGTCGCTAAGAAGAGATGTTATTGTAGCTGTGTTGGTCCCAGCATATGAGAGAGACAAGGTGGGTGAGGCAATATATCGTTTGTGGGGGACCAGCTTCTGCTTGGGAGAGAGACAAGCTTCTGAGCTTACACAGAGCTCTTCTTCAAATCTGTGAAATGTCCTCGGAGTGTCACTGCTAAATGGAAGGTGGAATAGATTGTTTAGAATAAATAGTTAACATCTATCTCAAGGAACCTTTCAAAGTGAACTGTCCAGATAACAGCTCTCCAGTCATAGGGAGGAGAGTAGAGGGGGAAAAAGCTGGGAGGGAGTGCCATTACTGGGTTATACATTGTTGTAATAAGTCATAAATCCAGTGTCTCTATTCAGGCCATGATTCTGAGTGTCCAGCACGGTTATCACTTTAGGCTCAGACACTCATCTTTTCAAGGTGTTGTGCAGATTTCCTTTAAAGATGACAACTGAAAGGTCACATACGGAGTTTTCGCTTTGTGAAAACTGTTCACACACAAACAATATGATTTGTTGGTCTTTTACCATTTTTTTGTTTGAGTTCATTGTATGATGGTGTATTAGAAGAATCTGTAACTCAATAAATGATATTAGTTCACCCACCTTGACTAAGTACAGAGTAATTCATAGGGAGACTCAATCATGATTATTTTGTTGTGTTTTGTTGAGTGAGCGTCTGGAGGAATCATCTTGCAACTTAAGGAGAAACAATCACCTATTAGATAACGTTCTGATCCACTTTGCCTTCTTTGCACATGAAGGTAATAATTGTCCGAGAGAACAGCTAGTGTGCGATTTTTAAGCTTCTCCGTGGGTAGTGTACAATTGCAATTCTCTCCCCACTACGGACCCAATGTCAAAAAAGAAAGGAAATTCAGAGATAAGGAGAAAGACCAAACCATAACTTGTTACACTTTCCTGATATTAGTCCTAATCAATAGTCTACTGAAAACCACCATGAGAAAGTGTTTCTATCAGACATGCTAAACCCGCCAAACCCCTTCCCCCCCTGCATAAATTGGGTTTGTTTTGGCTTAATTGGCTTGTGAGTTGCTTGTCGGCTAGTTTTTGTCTTGCAGCATGTTGCTTGTTGTAGCTTCTTTTTTTTTTATCAGCTCCTGGGAAGCAGGGGATGGGTGGGGGTCAAGCAGGGAGAAGAGGCAAGCAGGGGCAATGTCAGAAATGAGTCGGGGTGCACAGCAGGCCCACCAGAGTCCCAGACTGCATGCCAGTGGGGATCTAGTAACATAGAGTGTTAGGGTTCTTAGGGATTGGCTTGTTTTGGCCTATTTTTGAAATGGGATTAGCTTGATTTTTGGCTTCTTTGAAAGTTGGGGTGCTTATTTACCACATGAATATTGGCAACTGTGGTTTCTATTGTAGCCTTTTATTTAATTTAAAGTGATTTTTATAATGTGCTATTACACCACCGTGGGTTTGGCTCTGGTGGCTACAGTTTCAAGCATAACAGAGTGACAGTCACCTCTGCTACTTGCTTCACAAGTTAGAGTCCCTAGGAAAACACAAAGACCAAGGCCTGGTCTACACTGTAGTGGGGATTGATCTAAGATACGCGACTTCAGCTATGAGAAGAGCGTAGCTGAAGTCGACGTATCTTAGATCAACTTACCTCCCGTCCTCATGGCACAGGATCGACAGCCGAGGCTCCCTCTTCGTCTCCACTTCTGCCTCTCACCCTGGGGGAGTTCCGGGGTTGACGGGAAGTACGTTTGGGGATCGATTTATCACGTCTAGATGAGACGCGATAGATTGATTCCCGATAGATCGATCGCTACCGGCCGATCCAGCGGGTAGTGTGGACATACCCCAAGGCTAGTGACTGCACAGACATTTACCAGTACAAAGTCTAGTCTATTTTATAAGGTTTATTAAAGTTACAGTTAAAGTGATGATTACCCAAGCATATAGAAATTCTATACAGACCTATGCGCAAGTTACAAATATAATTATATTCACATCCTTAAAAATAGTATTAGGGTCTGATGGGTCTTTCAGGACTTGATCATCAGTTGAGGGATGATTCCTGCTGGAGTCTCCCATAGGGAGCTCAATTTTCCCGTTCTGGGCATCCCCTTTTTATAATGTGATTCTGTCTATACCTACATTCTGCGTGACCATAAAAGTGTCAACCCTCCTTTCTCTTATTGGTCTATGTCCCCTGGAAACCTAAGGGACCCCACTTTTCTATAGGCTGTGTAAGTTCCCTTTATACTCATTAGTATTGACACACAACCTGTACCCCTTGGTATAAGACACATGTCTGAGACACATGTGCCTTTACAGTAGTTTTAGGATCTAATATTAATCTTCTGGATAATTTTGCACACTATTACCAGCTGGTACCCCTCTTCCCGTAATCTTAGGGCATTGGGTTATTTGTCGGCATTGGCTTATGTCATCATTTCTTGTCTCCAATGCTTAAAATAACTAAGCTAAAGTCTTACAGACCTCAACCTACGGGTTCTTGCATTTCAGCTTCTCTTCCTCATGTCTAATACCTGATTCCTCTAAATATTGATCAATCTTACACTTTTATAATCCTACAGATTAACTCTAATTAACATACAATGAATATATGTAAAATAACATATTGATTAATCATAACATCACATAACAGATGGATAATAAAGTAAAATCATTGGCTACACTATGGAAATAGAGAGTAACACACTGCACTGGCACAATTCATCATAATCCCTCTCATATAAGAAACCTTAAGCCCATACTCAGGAAATGTCTATAGAACAGGTGAAGGGTCCACAATGCTGTAGGACAGGGGTTCTCAAACTGGGGGTCAGGATGCCTCAGGGGGTCGCGAAGTTATTACATGGAGGGAAGTGAGATGCCAGCCTCCACCCCAAACCCCGCTTAGTCACCAGCATTTATAAGGGTGTTAAATATAGAAACAAGTGCTTTTAATTTATTAGGGGGACCGCACTCAGAGGCTTGCTATGTTAAAGAGATCACCAGTGCAGTAGTTTGAGAACCACTGCAGAGGTGGAGAAATGTTTGGAGGAAAACAAGGCTGGAGTTAAGATTTTGCTTAACAATAACAGCAGGATTTTTCGCAGGAATAAACATAAGTTTCTTATCACTCAGTGTTTAATATTTGAATTAGAAATTGAAGTTCATGATCCTAAACCACCAATTCAGTTGTTTATGCTTAGATCAGAAGAGAATTCATCAAGAAGCTCGTCAAACAAAACAAGAAGACTGAGTCTCTGTAATCATTACTTGTGTAAGCAGTAATGATTACACTTAAGTTGTGGCAGGGCTGAGCCTTGGCACCTCTGGGCTGGGCAGCTCATAGCCCAGCACCTCCAGGCTTACTGCATCAGGCGCAAAAGTAAACATTTGCTTGAGACTTGGCATCTAATTGCTTGAACCCCAGCACCCTCTTTCATTACAATATAAGCATTTCATGTAAGTTGTATATTAGGAAGCCAAAGAAACTTCGTGATAATAACAAAACTCTTGACTAATGTTGTCTAGTAATACAGTCTAAGAACATTCAAGCCAGAGAGTAGCATGTGGCGTGAGAAATCAGATTACGTGGTTTTAGTTCTGTCTCTGCAATTGACTCCCAGTGTGACCTTCAGCACAACAGACCTCTGTTTATTTGCATAGGAAATAAAGATAATAACACTCTTGCTGGATGTTAAGTGGTGTCCTTAGAACTCAGGATACCAAAGCACTTCACAAACAGCCTTTAAAGTTCTATATATGCAAATGTCCTAAGATTACAATAATAACGGCTTATTCATAGAAGATGCCCATGCTTTGAGTAAAAGGGTCATTTAAAATATGTATTCCGATTTCTCTCATTTCTAGGCCTTAATGAGGTCATGATTTCCAGTCACATTTTGATTTTTATTCAATAGCAGCTACGAGGTTCGCTTTGACATAAAAATCCAATGTATAGAATATGGGCCACATCATAAACTGCTGTAAATTGTTCCGGCTCTGTTGACTGCAAGGACATGTGAAAATCAAAGGAACGCTCTTCAATTTCCATGGTTGGAGGAAGCTCTGTTTGGAGTGGATGTAACACTGTAAGTACTGATGCTGGAACACTTTCTGCAAGAGAAGGATGAGGAAACATGACCACCAGCTGGTGAGATTCTGCCTTAACCTGAACTCATTCCACAGATGTCTTGTGTTTGGTCAGTGATGCCTTTTCTTCATCTCCTGCTCTCGACTTGGGCTTTCTTAGCCGCACTGTCCCATAAGTGCTCAGTTCTCTTAGCTGCTCATGGATGGAGATGTGGTTGCTGAGGCAATATAGGTTCAAGGTTCTAACACTGTGCCACTGACCCTAACCACAAACAGTGAGCAGCCCTTCCATAAATAGCCCTCTGTGCTTCTGCCATGATGATCACCTTAATCTTACATCATAAGGGACATAACTAGAGCTGTATTTCTAATCCTGTATGGCGAACTTCACCCCTGTGCATAAGGCTATTGCAAAAGCCTGTGTCAACTTAAGTCTCTGGTAAGAGCTATTTTTGAAAGCTGAAGCAGGGGCGGCTCTAGCCATTTCGCCGCCCCAAGCACGGCGGCACACCGCAGGAGGCACTCTTCCTGTCGTCGGTCCCACGGCTCCGGAGGACCTCCCGCAGACGTGCCTGCGCATGCTCCACCGAAGCTGCAGGACCAGTGGACCCTCTGCAGGCACGTCTGCGGGAGGTCCACCGGAGCCACCTGCCGCCCTCACGGCGACCGGCAGAGCGCCCCCCACGGCATGCCGCCCCAAGCACGCGCTTGGCGTGCTGGGGCCTGGAGACGCCCCTGTGCTGAAGTGAGTCTTAAGTGGTTTTTAGGCCTTGTCTTGCCTTTGCCAGGAGTGAATGCGAAATCATAGGGCCTCATGAATAAGACTACATTTTAGTCACAGGTATTTTTAGTAAAAGTCATGGACAGGTCATGGGCCATAAGCGAAAATTCACGGCCTGTGACCTGTCTATGATTTTTACAATATACCCCTAACTAAAACTTGGGCCAGTGGGGGCACCGGTGCTCTGGGTGGGTGGTCCAGGAGCACCAGAGGTGCTGTGGAGAGCTGGCCCAGGACCGCTGCTGGTGCTGGGAGGCACCAGGGGAGTGGTGCACGGCTTGGGACCCCCCTAGTGCTGGGAAGCAGTGGGCAGTGGTGCACAGCCTGGGACCACTGCTTGTACTGGGGGGGCAGTTTGAGGGGGCTGGCAGGCTCCCTATCCAGCTCCAATTGTCATGACCCTGCTGGTGCTAAGGGGAGGGGCTGCAGGGGGGCTCCATGTGCTACTCCCACCACAAGCGAAGGCTCCACAGCTCCCATTGGCCGGGAACCATTGGCCAGGACTCACTGAAGTCAAAGGAGAAACTACCATTTATATCAGTGTGCACTGGATTAGAGTCATTATAGCAGGATGTGCAGAACATACAGAATACAGGCTCCCTGAAATTGCATTGGTTAATGCCAGATTATGCCAAACCAATACCAGCGTGGATGTGAAGGACCACACTCGACCCTTGTACATGCTACTGATGCTCAGATCCAGCTCAGAATTTCCTTCATATTTATTTCCACTGTAACTCCAATGAAGTCATGAGAATGATACCAGGAATGTAGCCTGCCCATGAAAATTTTCCTATGAAAGAAACCTGCAGGGTGTAGTTTGCATGTGAGGTTAAGATTAGACTAATGGATATAAACACTGCGGAAACAATTACATCAATTGCAAGAGTAACAACAAAGAGTCGACAAAATGTGTTTTGTAATGAATAAACACCTCATGGACAAATGGTGTCCCTGATCCTCCAGGCAGTTTCAGAAACTGTATAAAAGCTCCTGCCACTCAGGGCTCTTCTAACCACTTCTCTTCACTTACTCTCCTCGGTGACCTGGGTGAGTCTGATTTCAATCAATCTCTTGATAACTATGGAAGTGTCACATTAGTAATGCTTCCAATTCAGGCCTGAATCTTGTATGTTGACTCTGTGATTCTTAGCAATTGTGAGGAGTTTTTTCATAACTTTGTGTAGTTGTGAAGTAGTAGGCATTATCGGATTCAAGCTTTAGAAATTAAGGGTGGGATTTGCAGAGCCACATATATGTTTCCGACACCGAGTTCCTATGACTCCTCATCGGAGATAGGAAATTGGAATCCCTTTGGTAGCTCTGAATAATCTCATAGTGCAGCTTTCATTGGGCCATTTTGGGAAGAAATTCCTCTCCTTTCTTCAATAAAAGGCATTTCAGTGCTCTACTTC
This sequence comes from Mauremys mutica, assembly GCF_020497125.1. Taxonomy (NCBI): domain Eukaryota; kingdom Metazoa; phylum Chordata; order Testudines; family Geoemydidae; genus Mauremys; species Mauremys mutica. Next base: position 19,220,094 of record NC_059088.1, on the reverse strand, counting down.
ATTTAGAAGTGGCTAGTACTCAGACATGACAATGGATTCAATAACTCACCGGTCCGATCTAGTCTGACAGTTTCTATGTTCTTATGTGTGCAGGTAGCAATTTTAGATGCAGATCTTAAACTGGGGTAAATTATCATAGCTCCATTGACGTTAGTGTGACTGAGCTGGTTTAATCCAGCTCACAATCTGGTCCTTAGTATTTTGGACAGAAAAAAGAATATTCATTTGCCATTCATTCATTCGTGGATATTTCTGTCTCACAAGTTGTTTAAGGAGACAAGTAGTCAGACTGCTGAGGCAAAATCCACGCAAAGAAACTAACATTATGAACTTTCTGCCTGCCATACTTTGTATAAACATTTTGTAAAAGGGAATAAATATCTAATTCATGCAAGGTAGAAATGGTCTGTACCATATGTTTAATCTACAGACAGTATATTTCAGAGAGAGAGATTGAGAGAGAATCTGAGGGGTTGATTGAGAGGGGGGTTAAGAGTAAGTGGAAGAAGAGGATTAGGAGGAGGAAACTCAGAGGCAACACGTAGCCAGGAACTGAGGATCTACGTCAGGGGTCAGCAACCTTTTACAAGTTGTGTGCCAAGTCTTCATTTATTCGCAGCAATTTAAGGTTTTGCGTGCCAGTAATACATTTTACAGTTACAGGGGTGGGCAGATGGAAGCCCAGACTGGCAGTGGGCCGAGAGGACCGGTGGCTGGGACCCCAGATTGCAGCGGGCTGAGCGGCTCAGCCTGCTGCTGGTCTCGGGTTCCATCCACAGGTCCCCACCAGCCGGGGTCCCGTCCGCCGGCCCCGCTCAGCCCGCTGCCAGCCAGGGGTTCCATCCATCCAGGCCGTCAATGTGCTGAGCAGGGCCGGCAGCGGGGACCCCAGGCCAGCAGCAGCGTGCAACAGTAAATCAGCTTGCGTGCCTTCTTTGGCACGCTTGCCATTGGTTGCCGACCCCTGATCTACATCATCATTTCCCTGCTCTCTCTCTTGCTCTCTCTCTCCAGGGCCTCCAATGCCATTGTAACTGAGCTGTGACCCATTTGTTCCGCTGATCCCCATGCGTTATATTGATTCTATTCCCTGCTCTGTTTTTCAGGTTTATCGCCGACACAGAAAGATGTCTTTCGACGAAAACTTTAGTGATGAATTGTATTATAAGCCCTACCATTATGGGGGCTGGGGTGGTGGAGGTTATGGCTACTGTAGGCCATGGCGTCACCAAAGGCCATACTGGGGTTGTTGGGGCTATCCCAAACGTTGTTGGTACCCTTATCCTTGCCATTGGGGCGGGGGGTACGGCTATGGAAAGGGTTGGCCATGTTTCGCCGAGGAGGAATAGACTCTTAAAATAGTTGCAAACAGAACTTGATTGTCAAACTCTACAGGTGTATTGAGGAACGAGAAATTTCTCCTCTGAAATGCATCACCTTGGATCCAATGATTCATTGTAGACCTACTTGAAACCCTTGAAATATATCCTCTCTACGTTGTGCTCTTTCTGTCTCTTGCAGTGTACTCCTCTTCTTACTCCCATTAAAGTCATTCTGCATCATAATACCAGCCTCCAGCTTTTCCTTTCTGCTCCATCCCTTATTTACCAACCACGTTGGTCCAAGTTCACAGAGCTCCTTAGGCGCCTAACTCCTGCTGAAATCACTGTGAGCTTGGCACCTAAGGCCAGATCTGCACTACAAAGTTCAGTTGATTTAAGATACATTCACATACTGCCGCTGCTGTAAATATACTGCTGCTGCATTTCCACTCTCTGTTCCTTGTATCGGAAGAGCACATCCAAAGGAGCAGCTCTTGCATTGGCACAGAGAACAGTACACAGTGGTTATCCCACTGTGTATTTTGGGGTGTTTGGGGCGCGGATTTCAATGCCTCGTCTGGGTAGCCTCGGTGTTACATGATGCAGGTTGCTCATCATATTCTTCCATTGGAATCCTCTTAGGCTTCCAGCTGGGTTTTACCACCCTGGTAACCTGCGAGTCCTCCATCTGTGTCAGAAAGCATGGGGCCTGCACAGCTCTGCAGTATTGTGCTGTGTGTTATGAACACAATGGTATAAGAGGAGCTCAAGAGGGGGGCTATGCACCACCACCGGGACCTCACGCCCTCCTTATAGAAGCGGCATATCTGTGGAGCCGCACCCAGACTAGCTCTTTGCCTCCTATGCCTTCTGCTACACCTGCTGTGCCTGCTGCAGTTGTTTTAGTTTTACTCTCCACTGCTGCGTTTCACTGTCACAGCCCTTGTCATAGGTTTATTCCCCACTTTGAACTTTAGCGTTCACAAGATGGGGACCTGCATGGACTCCTCTAAACTAAAATCCTAGTTTAGATCTGGTTCTCGCTGCCACCAGTTAAGTTTAAAGTGGGTAACACACTGCCTGTCCCCCAAACTTGCCCTGGGGAACCCAGATTCAAACCCCTTGAATCTCACCAGAGAGAGAGAAACAGCCAGTTCCCCTCCCACCCCTTCCCTCTCTCCAGCCTGCTCCGGAGAGATACACACCGAGTCAAATCCTTGACTCAACACAAAGAGGGACTCACCTCCCCCTCCCCTTCCCTTGAAAATGCCAACAAGAGAAGAATCAATCAAGTCCTAAAAAGAAAAGAGTTTATTAAGAGAACAAAAAGAAAGTACACTATCTCTGTAATACCAGGATGGAACAATACACAGGGTCTAACTTATAACCTGGAGAGATTTCCCCCTCCCCCTTTCTTTCTCAGTAAAAGCAAAGTAACAGCAACAGAAATAAAGATATTCCTTCAGCAAAACACCCAATTGCAAATGTAGAAATAAACTTATAATACTAGTACGCCTTTCTAATACTCACTAGACTGAATAGATGAAAAATACTGCAGAAACCTGGGAGGACTTGATTAAGATGTCTGGACTCCCTTAGCTCCCAAGAGAGACTCAACACAAAACAAAACAAAAATACAGAGATTTGAAATTATCTTGTCCCTGATTGGTCCTCTGGTCAGGTGTTCATCAGGTACTGCTTGTTAACCCTTTACAGGTCAAAGAGACCTTAACCCTTAACCATCTGTTTATGACAGCCCTTCTCTTCCATGCCCTGAGTAACTTCCTGCAGCTGGAGCAGAGCTGTGCCTGCACAGCCTCCTCTCTCCACACACCCAGGGGATACTCCACTTCCCGTGTACTCCAGGCGGGAGTCTCTTTGCTGCGTGGAGCCAGCAGGCTCAGCTGGGCAGTAGCTATGTGAGCTCCCCACACCAAGGAAACAGGAAGAGCAAGTTCAAAGTTTCAAGGGACTTTTACAGGAGAGGGGCACACCCTTGTGTACCTGGCTGCAGGGCAGCAGAGTTCAAAATGGTGAGCAGAGCGGCCATGGTGGGCTTTGGGGGATACCTGCTGGAGGCCATTTAGAGTGATATAAGCAATGCAGTGGAAGTGGCCTATTCTCAACAGTTGATTACTTTTGTAGTGCTAATGAGGCCAATGCAATCAAGGTGGACGTCACCACTTTCCAACAGTTGACAAGAATCAGCAGAAGGAAAATTACTTTTTGTAGTGACCCATCCACTCCCAGTCTTTATTCAGGCCTAATTTGATGGTGTCCAGTTTGAAAATTAATTCCAGTTCTGCAGTTTCTTGTTGGAGTCTGTTTTTGAAGTTTTTTCGTTGAAGAATTGCCACTTTTAAGTCTGTTATTGAGTGTCCAGGGATATTGAATTGCTCGGCTACCGGTTTTTGAATGTTACAATTCTTAATGTCTGAGTTGTGTCCATTTGTTCTTTTGCATAGAGACCGTCCGGTTTGGCCAATGTACATGGCAGAGGGGCATTGCTGGCACATGATAGCATATATCAGATTGGTATATATTTCACAGTGGAATAGGCCACTTCCACCTTAATTGAATTGGCCTTGTTAGCACTGACCCCCCACTTTGTAAGGCAACTCCCATCTTTTCATATATATATATATATATATATACTGCTTACTGTATTTTTCACTCCATGCATTCGATGAAGTGGGTTTTAGCCCACAAAAACTTATGCCCAAATAAATGTGTTAGTCTCTAAGGTGCCATAAGGACTCCTCGTTGGTTTTGCTGAAACAGACTAACACGGCCACCACTCAGAAACCTGACACTTCTTTAGACTAACTTGTTTTGCCTTTTCATTACCCTGACCTCTGTAAGTGCCTTGCTTGACACCAAGTTGGGAGAAGAGAAGGTGGGGCTCAGCCACAGTCGCACATCTAGTCAAAAGAGGCTTCTTCAGGTGGCCACTCCCTCTCCACAGGCCCCAGCCCAGTTATGGTTAAGATGTCCGAAACTTAGATCTGAAACACTTTCTCTTAAAGAACATTGGGGGGTTGGAATAACCTGTGAGAAGACACCAGGCTGCTCTTTTACCTAAGCAGTATGGGAGGGAAAAGGAGGAAAGGTGAATCTGGAAAACACCAAGCACCTGTTGTTGGGCACTAAACAGTGACTGCAAAGGTGAAGATGTTCGATTAAGAGAGAATGCCCAGCACTCTATCTGGGTATAACCAGCAGGGCAATACCTCTCTTACGATTTACAGACTCCCCCCAGATCTAATGATGTCCCCACACTACAGGACTCTAGTGGGACTGAAGTAGTGCACAGGCACTGGCTCCCTGCACAGGAGTGACTTTTACCTACAGGCCTAGATTTAATAAATTATTTAGGCATCTGACTCCCATTGCTTTCAATGGTGGGTAGATGTTAGCCAGAGTTTTCAGAACTCAAAGCAGTGTAACTTAACTGTTTCACTCCAGGAAGTGACAGGAATAAATCAATGGGAACACAGCACTTCCAGCTGATGAAAGCTTGATACAAGTAAGTGTGCTCTTATCTAAAACTGATATTTATTACATTTAAGCACACAGAGACATAAGTCAGAGTTTTAGAACACCCCAAATAATTCCCTAAAATCTGAGATGGTATTAAGTAATTAGCATCAGGTCAGCAACGGCTGGACACTTCTCCACTGGGGAATATGGTGTCAGGGAAAAAGTCTCCCAGGAGAGCTTCAGAGGACAGTTCCAAAGTACACTGTATCACAGGGGTAGGCAACCTATGGCACAGATGCCGAAGGCGGCACACAACGTGATTTTCAGTGGCACTCACACTCTCACACTCGGGTCTCGGCCACCGGTGCAGGGGGGTCTGCATTTTAATTTAATTTTAAATGATGCTTCTTAAACATTTTAAAATCCTTATTTACTTTACATACAAGAATAGCTTAGTTAAATATTATAGCCTTTTAGAAAGAGACCTTCTAAAAACGTTAAAATGTATTACTGGCACGCAAAACCTTAAATTCAAGTGAATAAATGAAGACTTGGCACATCACTTCTGAAAGGTTGCCGACCCCTGCTCTATCGTCTAGTCTTTTTATAACCAATTTTTACAAAATATATAGCTCATAGTGACCCCTACTGGGTCATGTCTTCTCCTAACTTCAATCCATTGCCTATCAACAAAACTTTCCTAACATTCATAGCCATAATAAGCTTCTATCTAAATGTCACCCAAACTCAAGGTCTCCATCCACTTATTTTCTTTTAGTCTCAATTGGTTGGTCAATGAGGACTGGAGCAGAAAGCAAAACCAGAAGGATGATATTATGATACAGAATCATATCAATGCGTATAGGAAGACAAGTACACAGAAAGTGGCAGTAAAGAATTAGGTATTAGGCTGATCCCAATCAGAATCAATTGAGGCAAAGCACAATTTATGCCATGGATTAAACTACTTCTCCAGTAAACAATTTATATAGCAAAGTTGAAAACAAAAACAAATGACATTATATGCAGGAAAGGACTAGAACATGTAGACCGTCATTCTCATTGACGCTAAGACACCTTTGCACTGCTTTGTAAGGAGCCTTCAAGTGAGTGTACATGATTTTTCACTCAAACTTAAGGCCTCTGTTTAATTTACTGTGTCAGAGTGACCTAAAGCGACCTTCATGGAATTGAGATTCATGCCTAAATAGATTATTCTAGAAGAAGCAGAGAGTATGGAATGTAGTAGAGGAAACAGTCAGCTAATGTAATCTGGGAAATGGAGATATGGGGCAGATTTTACTGAAGTGATGAGCACTCACAACTCCCATGGGAGTCGAGGGCACTTCAGATTTCCGAATCCATTGCCCATAAGATCAACCGTCAATCTGTATCTTGTTTTCCATTTCCTGGTCTTTCCATGTTGCAAGTCTATTGCTCATCGGCAAAACATGGCCAACTCTTTCCACAGCCATATCCCCAGCCCCCAAGACAAGGGGAAGGGAAGCAACAAACTTTGGGATAGCCCCACCAAAACTTGTATGGCCTTCGGTAACACCATGGCCTACAGGAGCCATAATCTCTGGAACCACCTCAGCCCGCACACACAGGACTTTTATTCCCTTTTACCATTTGTACGAAGGATGGAAGGGGCAAGTTTGCTAATGTTAATTTCCTTGAAAAGAAGTAACCTCAGCATAAAACCCACTTTACTTCTGAATGACAGAGTGGCGGTTTGCCTTCTAAAGCTTCTGAGCCAGCAATACTTGCTAATAAATGAATGGAAAACCATGCTCTTAAGTGTCCCTAGCCTTTCTTTGCCAGATGCTAGAAATGGATGATGAGATGGATCACTTCACGATTGCCTGTTCTATTCACTCCCTCTGAAGCACCTGGCATTGGTCACTGTTGCTGGATAGATGGACCATTGGTTTGACCCAGTATGGCTGTTCTAATACTAAGAACCAGATCCTGAGGTGGTAGTTAAGGGAAAAGTTCAACTGAGTTCAAGGGTCTAGGCTAACTTATCCTAGCTGTCAATCTGCATCTAACATTGCTACTAGTGCAGGTAGGAACATAGAAATTTCCATACTGGATCAGACCAGAACTCCTTCTAATTGATGATTCTGTCTGAAATCTTGCCAAGTACCTTCTGCTACAGAATAAATAAGAACACAAAAGTGACCTATAATGAAAAAAAACTGGAGAAGTTTCATCTTAACTCCCCTGTCTTGAAAGCTGAATATGAAATTCTTCAAAGCTTTGAACACCTAATTCTTAATGAAAGTAAACAGGAACTTCTGTCCCAAATGCCTAGGCACCTCTGAAAATTGCAGCTTCTAGGCTTGCTGAATCAAGCACAAAGGGAAAAAAATTGCTTGAGACATGGCATCTAATTGCTTCAGCCCCAGCACCCTCTTTCATGACAAATCAAACACTTCATGTAAGTTGCATATTAGGAAGCCAAAAACACTACATCAGTGGGTCTCAAACTTTTTTACTGGTGACCTCTTTCACACTGCAAGCCTCTGAGTGCAACCCCCTAATAAATTAAACACCCTTTTAAATATATTTAACACCATTATAAATGCTGGAGGCAAGCAGGGTTTGGGGTGGAGGTTGACAGCTCGCAATGCACCTTGTAATGACGTCACGACCTCCTGAGAGGACCCAATCCCCAGTTTGAGAACCCCTGCACTACATGATGTTAACGAAACTCTTTACTAATTTTGTCTTGATATGCACCGCTGTTTGCCCGCACCGCCCCACCCCACCCCTCGGGATTAATACATACTGTGGGTTAATTAATAAGTAAAAAGTGATTTTATTAAATACAGAAAGTAGGATTTAAGTGGTTCCAAGAAGTAACAGGCAGAACAAAGTGAATTACAAAGTAAAATAAAATAAAAAATGCAAGCCTATGCCTAATACAGTGAGAAAACCGAATACAGATAAAACCTCACCCTCAGAGGTGTTCCAGTAAGCTTCCTTTTACAGACTAGTCTCCTTCTAGTCTGGGTCCAACAATCACTCACACCCCCTGTAGTTACTGTCCTTGGTTCCAGTTTCTTTCAGCTGAAGACAAAATGGAGGGGTCTCCCAGGGGTTTAAATGGATTTTCTCTTTTGGGTGGACACTCCTCCGTCCCCCTGTGTAGAATTCCAGCTACAAGACAGAGTTTGGCAGTCACATGGGCAAGTCACATGTCCATGCATGACACAGAACTTACAGGTAGCAGCCATGGTTCACATGCTACTTTGAACGTCCTCATGTAGACTTCTTATGTGGATTGAAGCCTTCCAAGATCTATTGTCCATTAAATGCTTCTTGACTGGGCACTTAACTTGCAAATTCCTTTCTAAAGAAGCTGACCAAATGCCTTACTGAGGCTATTTAAAATCAAACAAGTACAGCCAATATTTATAACTTCAAATATAACAATGGTACATGTATACAAATAGGATGAATATATTCAGTAGCTCATAATCTTTACATAGATACGTTACATGGCATGTGTAGCGTAAAACATATTCCAGTACTGTCATATATACATTCATAAGCATATTTCCATAAAGTCTTATGAGTTTGCAACGTCACAGAGCGGATGTAACAATTTTAGTATTGTAGCTAGAACTCTTAATTAAGGGTGGGATTTACAGAACCACATATGTGTTTCCAACACCAAGATCCTATGATTCTTAACTGAAGATAGGAAATTTAATCCTTCGATAGATGCGAATAACCTCATAGCACTGGTTTCACTGAGTTGTTTTGGGAAGAAACTCCTCCACTTTCTTCTGTAAAGGGCCATTTCAGTGCTCGGCTTCATTCCGAAGTGGCTGGTGCTTGTTCCCGTGTGAGACATGATAATGGATTCAATGGCCTACCAGTCAGACCTAAACTGACAGTTCCTATGTTCTTATCGTGGAAATATCCATTTTAGATGCAGCTCTTAGATTGAGGTAAGTTATCATAGCTGCACTGAAGTCAGTATAACTGAGCCAATTTAACCCTGCTCACAAACTGGTTCTTTGTATTTTGTACTAAAAGAATAATATCATTTATAATTCATTCATTTTCAAGTATTGCTATCTCACAAATTTGATAAATGAAAACACCACAAAGAGAAGTTGTCAGACTGCTGAGGCAAAATCCACACCAGGAAACCGACATTATGAACTTTCTCCCTGCCATACTTTGTATAAACATTTTGTAAAGGGAATAAATATCTCATTCATGCAAGATAGAAATAGTCTTTACCATATATATGTTTAATCAACAGATGGTATTTTTCAGAGGAAGGGATTGAGAGGAAATCAAAGGGGTTGATTGAGAGGGAGGTTAAGAAGAAGTGGAAGAAGAGGACTAGGAGGAGGAAATAGGAGGCAAGACGTAGCCCGGAACTGAGGATCTACGTCTTTGTTTCCCTGCTCTCTCTCTCGCTCTCTCTCCAGGGCCTCCAATACCACAGTAACTGAGCTTTCACCCATTTGTTCCACCGATCCCCGCGCATTACGTTGATTCTGTTCCCTGCTGTGTTTTTCAGGTTTACCCCCGACACAGAAAGACGACTTTTGACAAAAACTTAGGTGATGAATTGTTTTATAAGCCCTACTATTATCGGAGCTGGTGTGGTGGAGGTTACGGCTGCTGTAGGCGATGGTGCTACCATAGGCCATACAGGTGTTGTTGGGGCTATCCCAAAGGTTGTTGGTACCCTTATCCTTGCCATAGGGGTTAGAGTTATGGCTATGGAAAGGGTTGGCCATGTTTCGTCCAGGAAGAATAGACCCGGAACATGGAAAGACCAGGAAACGGAGAACAAGATACAGAGTCACGGCTCAGTTTATGGGCAATGGCTTTCAGAAATGCAGAGCACCATTGACTCCCTTGGGAGCTGGGAGTGCTCAGCATCTCAGCAAATCTGCCCCATATCTCTATTTCCCAGATTACATTAACTGACTGTTTCCTCTACTGCCTTCCATACTCACTTGAAGGCTTCTTACAAAGCAGTGGAAAAACCATACGTTGTTCCCTGGGGAACAAGCAGGGAGAACTAGAAGTCCTGGCACAGTCAAGGAAATATGATGTAATTGGAATAACAGAGACTTGGTGGGATAACTCACATGAGTGGAGTACTGTCATGGATGGATATAAACTGTTCAGGAAGGACAGGCAGGGCAGAAAAGGTGGGGGAGTTGCCTTGTATGTAAGAGAGCAGTATGACTGCTCAGAGCTCCAGTATGAAACTGCAGAAAAACCTGAGAGTCTCTGGATTAAATTTAGAAGTATGAATAACAAGGGTGATGTCGTGGTGGGAGTCTGCTACAGACCACCGGACCAGGGGGATGAGGTGGACGAGGCTTTCTTCCAGCAACTAACAGAAGTTGCTAGATCACAGGCCCTGGTTCTCGTGGGTGACTTTAATCACCCCGATATCTGCTGGGAGAGCAATACAGCAGTGCACAGGCAATCCAGGAAGTTTCTGGAAAGTGTAGGGGACAATTTCCTGGTGCAAGTGCTGGAGGAACCAACTAGGGGAAAAGCTCTTCTTGACCTGTTGCTCACAAACAGGGAAGAAATAGTAGAGGAATCAATAGTGGATGGGAACCTGGGAGGCAGTGACCATGAGATGGTCGAGTTCAAGATCCTGACACAAGGAAGAAAGGAGAGCAGTAGAACAGAGACCCTGGACTTCAGAAAAGCAGACTTTGACTCCCTCAGGGAACTGATGGGCAAGGTCCCCTGGGAGAATAACATGACGGGGAAAGGAGTCGAGGGAAGCTGGCTGTATTTTAAAGAAACCTTATTGAGATTGCAGGAACAAACCATCCCGATGTGTAGGAAGAAAAGTAAATATGGCAGGCGACCAGCTTGGCTTAACAGTGAAATCCTTGCTCGTCTTAAACACAAAAAACCAGCTTACAAGAAGTGGAAGATTGGACAAATAACCAGGGAGGAGTATAAAAGTATTGCTCAGGCATGCAGGAGTGAAATTAGGAAGGCCAAATCACGCTTGGAGTTGCAGCTAGCCGGAGATGTTAGGAGTAACAAGAAGGGTTTCTTCAGATATGTTAGCAACAAGAAGAAAGTCAAGGAAAGTGTGGGCCCCTTGCTGAATGAGGGAGGGAACCTAGTGACAGAGGATGTGGAGAAAGCTAGGGTACTCAATGCTTTTTTTGCCTCTGTCTTCACAGACAAGGTCAGCTCCCAGACATCTGCACTCTGCAGCACGGTATGGGGAGGAGGTGACCAGCTCTCTGTGGGGAAAGAAGTAGTTCGGGACTATTTAGAAAAGCTGGATGAGCACAAGTCCATGGGGCCGGATGCGCTGCATCCGAGGGTGCTAAAGGAGTTGGCCGATGAGATTGCAGAGCCATTGGCCATTATCTTTGAAAAATCATGGCGATTGGGGAAGGTCCCGGATGACTGGAAAAAGGCTAATGTAGTGCCCATCTTTAAAAAAGGGAAGAAGGAAGATCCAGGGAAATACAGGCCAGTCAGTCTCACCTCAGTCCCTGGAAAAATCATGGAACAGGTCCTCAAGGAATCAATTCTGAACCACTTAAAGGAGGGGAAAGTGATCAGGAACAGTCAGCATGGATTCACCAAGGGCAAGTCATGCCTGACTAACCTAATTGACTTCTATGATGAGATAACCGGCTCTGTGGATGAGGGGAAAGCAGTGGATGTGCTATTTCTGGACTTTAGCAAAGCTTTTGATACGGTCTCCCACAGTATTCTTGCCAGCAAGTTAAAGAAGTATGGGCTGGATGAATGGACGGTAAAGTGGATAGAAAACTGGCTAGATGGTCGGGCTCAACGGGTAGTGATCAATGGTTCCATGTCTAGTTGGCAGCCGGTATCAAGTGAGGTGCCCCAAGGGTCGGTGCTGGGGCCGGTTTTATTCAATATCTTCATTAACGATCTGGAGGATGGTGTGGACTGCACCCTTAGCAAGTTTGCAGATGACACTAAACTGGGAGGAGTGGTTGATATGCTGGAGGATAGGGATAGGATACAGAGGGACCTAGACAAATTAGAGGATTGGGCCAAAAGAAATATGATGAGGTTCAACAAGGACAAGTGCAGAGACCTGCACTTAGGACGGAAGAATCCCATGCACTGCTACAGACTAGGGACCGAATGGCTGGGCAGCAGTTCTGCAGAAAAGGACCTAGGGGTTACGGTGGACGAAAAGCTGAATATAAGTCAACAGTGTGCCCTTGTTGCCAAGAAGGCTAATGGCATTTTGGGTTGTATAAGTAGGGGCATTTCCAGCAGATCGAGGGATGTAATCATTCCCCTCTACTCAGCACTGGTGAGGCCTCATTTGGAGTACTGTGTCCAGTTTTGGGCCCCACACTACAAGAAGGATGTGGATAAATTGGAGAGAGTCCAGCGGAGGGCAACAAAAATGATTAGGGGGCTGGAGCACATGACTTATGAGGAGAGGCTGAGGGAACTGGGATTGTTTAGCCTGCAGAAGAGAAGAATGAGGGGGGATTTGATAGCTGCTTTCAACTACCTGAAAGGGGGTTCCAAAGAGGATGGATCTAGACTGTTCTCAGTGGTACCTGATGACAGAACAAGGAGTAATGGTCTCAAGTTGCAGAGGGGGAGGTTTAGGTTGGATATTAGGAAAAACTTTTTCACTAGTAGGCTGGTGAAGAACTGGAATGGGTTACCTAGGGAGGTGGTGGAATCTCCTTCCTTAGAGGTTTTTAAGGTCAGGCTTGACAAAGCCCTGGCTAGGATGATTTAGTTGGGGATTGGTCCTGCTTTGAGCAGGGGGTTGGACTAGATGGCCTCCTGAGGTCCCTTCCAACCCTGAGATTCTATGATTCTATGTGTTCTAGTCCTTTCATGTATATATGCCATTTGTTTCTGGTTTCAACAGTGTTATAAAAGTTGTATACTGAATAAGAAGATTACTTCTTGGCTTATTTCATTCTGTCTGGGATGAAACAAGTACCTTAAAGAAGTTGCAGACAGGATTTGATTGTCAAATTCTACAGCTGTAATGGAAAACGAGGAACTTCTCCTGTGAAATGCATCAACTTGGAGCCAATGATTCATTGCAGACCTTCTTGAAACTCTTGAAATATATCCTTTCTGCTTTGCATTCTTCCTGTGTACTCCTCTTCTTACTCCCATTAAAGTCATTCTGCACCATAATACCAGCATCCTGCTTTTCCTTTCTGCTCCATCCGTTATTTACCAACCTCTGTGGCCCAAGTTCACAGAGCTTCTTAAGCATCTAATTCTTACTGAAATCACCATGAGCTTGGCACCTAAGGCCAGGTCTGCACTACAAAGTTAAGCTGATTTAAGTTACATTCACATACAGCTACTGCTGTAAGTATACTGCTGTTGCATTTCCACACTCGACTCCTTGTGTCAGCAGAGCACATTCACAGTTGCAGCTCTTGCATTGACACAGAGAACAGTGCACAGTGGGTGGCTATCCCACTGTGCAACCCACCACAGGGTGTTTTGGGAGGGGTTTGCAATGCGTCATCAAACTAGGCTCGGTGTCACATGATGCAGGTTTCTCAATCACGTCATTCCATGGGCATCCTACTAGGTTTTCAGCCATTTTTCAACTGCCCTGGTAACCTATGAGGCAGCCATCTGTGTCAGAAAGCATGGGTCCTGCACTGCTCTGCAGTATTGTGCTGTGCATAATGAACACGATGGTATAAGTATCAGAGGGGTATAAGAGGAGCTCAACGGGAGGGTATTCACCACTTCCATGACCTCATCCCTCACCTTCTAGAAGCAGCATGTCTCTGAAGCTGCATCAAAACCAACTATTTGTCTCCCGTGCCGTCTGCTATGCCTGCTGTGCCTGCCGCAGCTGTTTTATTTTTAATGTGCTGCGTTTCACTGTCATAGCCCTTCTCTTCCATCCCCCGAGTAACTTTCTGCAGCTGGATCGAAGCTTTGCCTGCACAGCCTCCTCTCCCTACAGACCCAGGAGATCCACCACCTCCCCTGTAGTCCAGGCGGGAACGTGTTTGCTACGTGGAGCCAGCATGCTCAGCTGGGCTATGTGAGCTCTCCACACCAAGCAAACGGAAAGAACAAGTTCAAAACTTCCCACAACTTTAAGAGGGGAGGGGGACACACCTGTGTACCTGGCTACAGGACAGCAGAGTTCAAAATGGTGACCAGAGTGGTCATGGTGGGCATTGTGGGATACCTCCTGGAGGCCACTTGAGTGATGTAAGCAACACAGTTTTTACACCAACACTACTTTGATCTAACGACATCATCCTTAAATCTACACCTCTTGTCAAGGTGGTTTTATTATACTGGCGTAGAAGGCAAGCTGAAGCAGCAGGAGAAGCCTTGCAATGTGTACAGCTCTATTCTTAGGTTGAAGTAGTGTAGACATGGCCTAAATATCTTTGTGACTCTGGGCCTGTGTGTAAACATTCGCTCCGGAGCGACAGGGCCTGTGCACTTCTTAAGTCCCACTTGAGTCCTGTAGTGAGAAGAGAATGAGGCCTCACAAAATTCAGAAAATCGTAAGACAGGCATTACCCTGGTGTTTCCCCTGTTTGTATGACCTAAACCAAATAGGGTGTTGGCTCTTCTTCTTCTAGATCTTTTCAGTCACCATTCAGTGCCTACCAACATGTGATTGATTTGTTCCTCATGGGCAAGGCCACTGTTCGACTGATACTCTTATTCGCTCCCATACTCCTGAGGTTAGAGAGCTGTCTGGTGTCTTCACAGGAGTTATTCCTAACTCCAAAAGTGGTTTAATTCATAATGTTTCAGATTTAAGTATCAGCCATTTCAAGCAGGCCTGAGTTGTGGCCTGTGTAAAGTGGTGGGCCACCCTAAACGCCCCCTTGTGGCCAGACGTACCCTCTGGGGAAGCCCCTCCCTCATCTTCCCCCAGTTGGGTGTCAACCAATTGACTTGCACAACTCAGGGCAATGCAAAGACTAAACAAACTATTCCAAAGAAGTCTCTCTCCTTTGCTGAAGCCCCAGGGAAGGAGAGGATGTACTAATGTCCAGGGGTTGTTGGCCACGTACTGATACTTAATGGGGGGTTGGTTGGCGCTCTCCGAACACCAGGTGGACGCAGAAGGGCTGAAGAGGAGCCGAGTCGGGATCCTGAGACTGACCGGTTCCCAGGCTCAGTGGGGAGATGTTGGCACTCCAACTCTGCCCTATTCACAGGCAGGACTATGGGGGACTGGTAACAGCAGATGGTGGCTGGGGCAGCTTCCCAAGTATTGCCAAGGCAACCTCCAGCATCAGCCTCTTGAGTACGATTCCCCCCAACCCTGTTGCCCACGTTTAAGGCCGGCCCTCCCAACGTCATCCTTAGGGAATATGGCACCTTGGGTGAACTTGTATTTTGGTGTCCTTACTCCTGCGACTCCCCCAGACCCACACCTCTGACATTGCCCCTGGCTCCCGCTGCTTCCCCTGGCCTCCCACCGATCACCCCTGGCCCCCACTGCCTCTCCCATCACCCAACTCATCATTCCTGTCCCCCACTGCCACCCCCAGTCTCCATCCCCCACATCAGCTCTGGCTCCTGCTGCCTCCCCTGTCCCTCCCATTACCCCCAGCCTCCACTTCCTCCCCAACAACCCAACACCACCAGGCCCCAATACCTCCCCCGACCATTGCCCCGTCTCCCTGAGCTCCCTACTGCCCACCCCTGGCAGGCTACTGCAGACACGTACTCAAGCAGGGAAATAATTTTCCTTTCTGCTTTAATCCTCATATCACTATAGCAGTGTGTGCAGTGAAGAGCAGTTATTCTCACTGGAGCACTGCAGCTGCTGGCAAAGACGGACAGACTCAGCTGGCTTCCCTGGGCCCGCTCTGGCAGAGACTGTGCTGCCAGCCTGGTATCGCTTTCCTGCTCTGGGGGCCACCTCGTGGGGTACAGCAGGAGTGCTTCTGGCTGGTGCCTTTCCCAGGCCCGTCCCTTCAGCTGTGCTCAGCACAACTCCCACCCTGGTAGAAATCTGGGGGGCATGTGTCCGACGTGCCACCTCTTAGACAACTGCCCAAGCCCTGCTGCGGGGTCAGGAGCCAAGTGATCCAGAGCCTCCCCTCCCCATCCCCCAGCAGCCGAGCCCAGGAAGCCACCACGGCCTCACAGCCAGATTCTCACAGGCCGAAGCGGCTCCGTCGCCCTTCCCGCCTGGCCGCCAGGGAGAGTGGCTGAATGTGCCGAGAGGGGGGAAGGCACAGGGAGAGAAGGACAGAGCCCCTCTCCCTCTCTGCCTCCGCCAAGCCAGTCTGGGAGGGGCACTTGACCAGGGCCACCCAGAGGATTCAGGGGGCTTGGGGCAAAGCAATTTTGGGGGCCCCTTCCATAAAATAAAGTTGCAATACTATAGAATACTGTATTCCCTTGGGGGCCCCTGTGGGGCCTGGGGCAAATTGCCCCACTTGCCCACCCCCGGGTGGCAACAATAGGTGCACTGAAAGAGGGAGGTGTAGCAAGGAGTGTACTACCCCTCTATGGGGTCAGCCTAGAGATCCCAAATAGAGCAGCCTGAGTGCAATGAAGACGACTCCCTGCTCCGCGGTAGGGACTAGACAAACAGCAAAAGGAAACTGAGCAATGATGAGAAGACTAGAAGCAGAACAGCCTGCATGAGGTGATGAGCTCCCTCCAGCTCTCGAAGGTTTGCCTAAGCAGGAACAGGAAGTTTGTTTTGCAGGATACAAACCTGGATCTGCAGGTAATGGCCTTAGGTTTGTTCCATGTGCTTGTGCCCTGGGGCTTCATTCAGGGAAACACACTTCTTTAGACTAACTAGTTTCCAGATGATACGGCAAGTGTGCTTGTATCGAAAACTAACATTAGATTTAAGCGCGCACGCACACAAACACACACAGAGCAATAGCTTTAGAATATCCCAAATAATTATCTAAAATCTGAGATGGTATCTAGAAATAAGCAGCAGGTCAGCAATGGCTGGACTCTTCCCCACTGGGCAGTGTGGTGTCAGGATTAAGTCTCTTCAGAGAACTGCTCCAAAGCACACCCTGTTATCTAGTCTTTTTATAACTAATTTTTACAAAACCTATAGTTCATAGTGACCCCTACTGGGTCATCACTTCTCCTAACTTCAACCAGTTGCCTATCAACAAAGCTTTCCTAACAATCTTAGCCATAATAAGCTTCTCTCTCAGTCCCCCAAACTCAAGGTCTCCATTCACTTATTTTCTTTCAGTCTCAATTTGTTGATTCTTTCACCCCTCCTCCCATTCTGGTTAGCAGACACTACAAACATGCAGCCAGTGTTCGACCTCGCCTCCAAAAGCCCTTCTCCAAACTAACCTTTAACTACATGATGTGAGTAATTCATGGTGGCTGAATGCATACAGTATGACTGTAATTAGCTTGATAAAATTCTGGGGTAACGCACCACTCAGTTCTGGAGTAACATTAGGCACCAAATTAGCTGTGTGAATCTGGGCCAGAGTGGCTGGTCAATGAGGAATGGAGCAGCAAGGAAACCCAGAAGGATGATACTATGATTCAGAAGCATTTTAATGTGAATTGGAAGACAAGTACACAGAAAGCGACAGAAAGTATTCAGAATTAAAATAATATCTCCAAGGTATCAGGAAGGTCTATACTGAATCAGTAGTTCCAAGGTGATGCATTTCACACCAGATGTTCTTCGTTCTTCATCACGGCTGTAGATTTTCACAATCAAGTTCTCTTTGTAACCATCTTAAGGTATTACTTTCATCACAGTCAGAATGAAAAGAGACAAAGCACAACTAAAGCCAAGAATGAAACTACTTCTCCAGTAAACAACTTATAAAGCAAAGTTGAAAGCAGAAACAAATGGCACATATCCATGAAAGGACTAGAACACGTAGGGCTTGATTCTCATTGACACTAAGATCCCTTTGCACCGCTTTGTAAGGAGCCTGCTTCATTTACTGTGTCAGCGTGACCTAAAGGGGCCTTCATGGAATTTGAGATTCACTCCCAAACAGATTATTCTAGAAGAAGCAGAGTGTATGGAAGGCAGTAGAGGAAACAGTCATCGAATGTAACCTAGGCAATATAGATATGGGGCAGATTGACTGAGATGCTGAGCACTCACAGCTCCCATGGGAGTTGAGGGCATTCTGCATTTCTCAGACCTATTGCCCATAAACTCATCTGTGAATCTTGCTTAATGTTTCCTTGCATTTCCACGTTCTGGGTCTATTCCTCCTCAGCGAAACATGGCCAACCCTTTCCGTAGCCGTACCCCCCACCCCAATGGCAAGGATAAGGGTACCAAGAATGTCTGGGATATCCCCAACAACCCCAGTATGGCCTTTGGTGGTGCCATGGCCTACAGTAGCCGTAACCTCTACCCCACCAGCCCTTGTAATGGTAGGGCCTATAATACAATTCATCACTAAAGCTTTCGTCGAAACTCATCTTTCTGTGTCGGCGGTAAACCTGAAACACACAGAAGGGAAAGAGTCAACATAATGCACTAGGTTATAGAGTAAAATGTCCAGTGGTCAGGGAAATGATGACCCAGACCCTCTGTTCCTGGATACATGTTGCCTCTTATTTCCTCCTCCTAGCTTCCTTCTTCTGCTCACTCTTAACCTCCCTCTTAACCAGCCCCTTTGATTCCCTCTCAATCCTCCCTCTGAAAAATACTGACAGCAAAATAAATATTTGCTATAGACTATTTCTATCATGGACCCATGGGATTTTTACTCCCTTTTACAAATGGTTTGTACAAAGGATGGCAGGGAGCAGTTTACTAATGTTAATTTCCTTGAGAGGATTTAACCTCAGCATGAAAACCCCTTTTCTTCTGAATAACAGACTGGCAGTTTGGTTTCTAAAGCTACTGAGCCAGCAATACTTGCTAATAAATGAATGGAAAACCGTGCTCTTAAATGTCCCTAGCCTCTGTTTGCCACATGCTGGAAATGGGTGATGGGATGGGTCACTTCATGATTACATGTTCTGTTCATTCCCTCTTAAGCACCTGGCATTGGATACTGTTGGAAAACAAGACACTGGGCTAGGTGGACCATTGAGCTGACTCAGTATGGCTGTCCTAAAATCCTTTTTGAAACCAAAACATTAAGAGCCAGATCCTGAGTGGGTAGATAAGGACACTGTTCAACAGAGTTCAAGAGTCTAGGCTAACTTACCTAGCTTTGGATCTGAATCTAACATTGCTACTAGAGCACGTAGGAAAATAACAATTTCCATACTGGATCAGACCAGAGCTCCTTCTCAGTGATTGTTCTTTCTGAAATCTTGCCTCAGAATAAAGAAGAACTCAGTGACCTATTATGAAGTTTCATCCTAACTCCCCTAACTTAAAAACGGAATATGAAATTATTGAAAGCTACTGATGGGATTTGAACACCTAATTCCTAATGAAAGTAAACATGCATTCCTGTCTCTAATACCTAGGCACCTCTGAAAATTGAAGCATTCACTTCTAAACCATGAATGCATCAGTGAAACCCCTTTCCCGTGCCAATAATCACAAAGTCATGTGCAAGATTCAGTCCTAAATGAAACCATCACTAACATGACATCGCAATAGCTCTACAGAGAATGAGAGAAATGGGACTTACCCCGGTAGCTGAAAAGGATAAGTGAAGAGAAGTTGTTAAGGAACTCGGAGTTGCGAGTGCTTTTATACAGTTTCTTAGCCTGCCTGGGGCATACGAGACACCCCTTTGCTAAAGGTCCTAATTATTTACAGAACATATTATGCTGTGCAAGTCTCTCCTTCAGTTGATATAATTTGTTTTCAGGATTATTATCATGTGTTTTCAACCTCACATGGTCTGACATGCACAAGACAGCCTATAGGTTTCCTTCATCTGAAAAGCTTTATGGGACACATTCATTCCTGTCATAATTCCAGTGACTCAGATTGTCGGAAAAGATTGTCAGAGCTTTTACAGTTGCAAAATCTGCCATTAGATGGAGGACTTCCTTTTGGTCCTAGTAAGGCATGTTGGCAGGTGCTGATGGCATTGCACAATTCTTCCTGCAATTTGTAGGAGGGCAGGAGCATTTTGCAAAGGCTGAACACCTAAGTGTTTTGATCTAATGCCCTTTGAAATTAATGGGAGTCATTACTCTGGGTAGGTCTTTTTCCTCAGGCCCTATGACTTGAAATTTGGCCCTGGAAGAAGGACGTATAAGGCCTCTGAAACATTTAAGTCCCACTTCAGCTTTTAAAAGAGGTGTTAACAGAGACCTAAGAAATGACTAGGCCTTTGTGCTGGCGCTCTGCTCAGAGGTGAATTTCCCCCTATGGTAATTAGAAATTCAGTTCCTAATCCACCTCATTTATGTCACCAGTGTTGTGAGATCGGGGTGACCATCGTGGCAGAAGTTCACTGTGCTGCCTCCTACGGGGTTTCTCTTTGTTGAGGTGAGGGATGGTGGTGGGTGAAAACAAGCTGGACCGACATATACAAAGAGTTTGAGATAAACCCTGGAAAATATTATGGCATTGCTAACGTGTCTCCATCCAAAACCAGTCAAGACTATTGTGGTTTTTGAAGAAAATAGAACTGATAACGCCCCAGATGAAATACAGGAAAGAGAGAGATCTGGCTTTCTTGCCCAAGGCTATGGGATAAATTCAGATAAATTGATAATCTGACCAGATTTAGGGCATGCTGCAAGACCATTAGCTTGCAGGAATCTTGTCTACCATGATGAGAAAGATGTTGAAAGTTTAACATCACTTCATAGCATGTTTCCCCTCACCAGGCAAGGGGGAAGAATCTGATGTGGATTGAGAAGCACTGAACATCTTTCAATTCTATAGAGCTGTGCTGACTTATGGTGCTTGATCTCCTGCCCTTAAATTTGAAAAAGGAATTTGTAAAATAAAAAGAAACGCAAAGCTTCTTTTTAATGGAAATCAAATAGTCCCAAATTCTGAGCTACAAATCGTGATCTCATTAAGGGAATTATATGGTCGGCTTGACATCCTTATTTTTTTAAAGTGAGTCTATTACTCAATAGAAGGGCGTCTTCCAGTATCAAACCAGTAATACCATAACAATCCACTGCTTTGGATATGAAAAACCTTAATGAGTGTTTGTGATGCACTTTGATACCTGGAGCCCTGAGGAAGCAGAGCATTCTCCATGTGTTATCATCCCTGTTTTGTATGCAGTGAACCAGAGAGCACATTATCGTGAAGGTCAGACAGAGGGGAAATTGCAGAGTCCCATATAAAACAACACATGCTCCATATTTACCATTGATCCTGAATCTTCCTGGACCCTTCACATTTTTGGCTTCCAAATAGGTCGCTATGAAGAGATGTTATTGTAGCTGTGTTGGTCCCAGCATATGAGAGAGACAAGGTGGGTGAGGCAATATATCGTTTGTGGGGGACCAGCTTCTGCTGGGGAGAGAGACAAGCTTCTGTGCTTACACAGAGCTCTTCTTCAAATCTGGGAAATGTCCTCGGAGTGTCACTGCTAAATGGAAGGTGGAATAGATTGTTTAGAATAAATAGTTAACATCCATCTCAAGGAACCTTTCAAAGTGAACTGTCCAGATAACAGCTCTCCAGTCATAGGGAGGAGAGCAGAGGGGGAAAAAGCTGGGAGGGAGTGCCATTACTGGGTTATACATTGTTGTAATAAGTCATAAATCCAGTGTCTCTATTCAGGCCATGATTCTGAGTGTCCAGCACGGTTATCACTTTAGGCTCAGACACTCATCTTTTCAAGGTGTTGTGCAGATTTCCTTTAAAGATGACAACTGAAAGGTCACATACGGAGTTTTCGCTTTGTGAAAACTGTTCACACACAAACAATATGATTTTTTTGTCTTTTACCATTTTTTTGTTAGAGTTCATTGTATGATGGTGTATTAGAAGAATCTGTAACTCAATAAATGATATTAGTTCACCCACCTTGACTAAGTACAGAGTAATTCATAGGGAGACTCAATCATGATTATTTTGTTGTGTTTTGTTGAGTGAGCGTCTGGAGGAATCATCTTGCAACTTAAGGAGAAACAATGACCTATTAGATAACGTTCTGATCCACTTTGCCTTCTTTGCACATGAAGGTAATAATTGTCCGAGAGAACAGCTAGTGTGTGATTTTTAAGCTTCTCCGTGGGTTGTGTACAATTGTAATTCTCTCCCCTCTACTGACCCAATGTCAAAAAAGAAAGGAAATTCAGAGATAAGGAGAAAGACCAAACCATAGCTTGTTACGCTCTCCTGATATTAGTCCTAATCAATAGTCTACTGAAAACCACCATGAGAAAGTGTTTCTATCAGACATGCCAAACCCGCCAAACCCCTTCCCCTCCTGCATAAATTGGGTTTGTTTTGGCTTAATTGGCTTGTGAGTTGCTTGTCGGCTAGTTTTTGTCTTGCAGCATGTTGCTTGTTGTAGATTCTTTTTTTTTTATCAGCTCCTGGGAAGCAGGGGATGGGTGGGGGTCAAGCAGGGAGAAGAGGCAAGCAGTGGCAATGTCAGAAATGAATCGGGGTGCGCAGCAGGCCCACCAGAGTCCCAGACTGCACGCCAGTAGGGATCTAGTAACATAGAGTGTTAGGGTTCTTAGGGATTGGCTTGTTTTGGCCTATTTTTGAAATGGGATTAGCTTGATTTTTGGCTTCTTTGAAAGTTGGGGTGCTTATTTACCACATGAATATTGGCAACTGTGGTTTCTATTGTAGCCTTTTATTTAATTTAAAGTGATTTTTATAATGTGCTATTACACCACCGTGGGTTCGGCTCTGGTGGCTACAGTTTCAAGCATAACAGAGTGACAGTCACCTCTGCTACTTGCTTCACAAGTTAGAGTCTCTAGGAAAACACAAAGACCAAGGCCTGGTCTACACTGTAGTGGGGATTGATCTAAGATACGCGACTTCAGCTATGAGAAGAGCGTAGCTGAAGTCGACGTATCTTAGATCAACTTACCTCCCGTCCTCATGGCACAGGATCGACAGCCGAGGCTCCCTCTTCGACTCCGCTTCCGCCTCTCACCCTGGAGGAGTTCCGGGGTTGACGGGAAGTACGTTTGGGGATCGATTTATCACGTCTAGATGAGACGCGATAGATTGATTCCCGATAGATCGATCGCTACCGGCCCGATCCAGCGGGTAGTGTGGACATACCCCAAGGCTAGTGACTGCACAGACATTTACCAGTAGAAAATCTAGTCTATTTTATAAGGTTTATTAAAGTTACAGTTAAAGTGATGATTACCCAAGCATATAGAAATTCTATACAGACCTATTTCAGAGTAGCAGCCGTGTTAGTCTGTATCCGCAAAAAAAACAGGAGTACTTGTGGCACTTTAAAGACTAATAAATTTGTTAGTCTTTAAGGTGCCACAAGTACTCCTGTTTTTTTATACAGACCTATGCGCAAGTTACAAATATAATTATACTCACATCCTTAACAATAGTATTAGGGTCTGATGGGTCTTTCAGGACTTGATCATCAGTTGAGGGATGATTCCTGCTGGAGTCTCCCATAGGGAGCTCAATTTTCCCGTTCTGGGCATCCGCTTTTTATAATGTGATACTGTCTATACCTACATTCTGCGTGACCATAAAAGTGTCAACCCTCCTTTCTCTTATTGGTCTATGTCCCCTGGAAACCTAAGGGACCCCACTTTTCTATAGGCTGTGTAAGTTCCCTTTATACTCATTAGTATTGACGCACAACCTGTACCCCTTGGTATAAGACACATGTCTGAGACACATGTGCCTTTACAGTAGTTTTAGGATCTAATATTAATCTTCTGGATAATTTTGCACACTATTACCAGCTGGTACCCCTCTTCCCGTAATCTTAGGGCATTGGGTTATTTGTCGGCATTGGCTTATGTCATCATTTCTTGTCTCCAATGCTTAAAATAACTAAGCTAAAGTCTTACAGACCTCAACCTACGGGTTCTTGCATTTCAGCTTCTCTTCCTCATGTCTAATACCTGATTCCTCTAAATACTGATCAATCTTATACTTTTATAATCCTACAGATTAACTCTAATTAACATACACTGAATATATGTAATATAACATATTGATTAATCATAACATCACATAACAGATGGATACACTATGGAAATAGAGAGTAACACACTGCACTGGCACAATTCATCATAATCCCTCTCATATAAGAAACCTTAAGCCCATACTCAGGAAATGTCTATAGAACAGGTGAAGGGTCCACAATGCTGTAGGACAGGGGTTCTCAAACTGGGGGTCAGGATGCCTCAGGGGGTCGCAGAGTTATTACATGTGGGGGAGTGAGATGTCAGCCTCCACCCCAAACCCCGCTTAGTCACCAGCATTTATAAGGGTGTTAAATATAGAAACAAGTGCTTTTAATTTATTAGGGGGACCGCACTCAGAGGCTTGCTATGTTAAAGAGATCACCAGTGCAGTAGTTTGAGAACCACTGCAGAGGTGGAGAAATGTTTGGAGGAAAACAAGGCTGGAGTTAAGATTTTGCTTAACAATAGCAGCAGGATTTTTCGCAGGAATAAACATAAGTTTCTTATCACTCGGTGTTTAATATTTGAATTAGAAATTGAAGTTCATGATCCTAAACCACCAATTCAGTTGTTTATGCTTAGATCAGAAGAGAATTCATCCAGGTGGGAAATTTCTTGGGATGGGGAACAGTGCCTTCTGGTGCTGGCCACACCCCTCTGCAGTCAGTGAATTTTATGTGTGGCTTGCTGGTGTTGCTTTTTGGTGCTGGTCACACCCCTTTGCAGTCAGGGAATTGGTTTTCCCAATTCCTAACCCTTTCTATTCCCGAGAGACTGAATAGAAAAGAAACAAAACCTTTTCATTTGCAAATGTGTAGTTGCTGTTTGCTGATATACTGAGAAGACCCAAAAAAACTGGTTTGTCCTGTTTCTAGCACTTGCTAAGTACCTCACAGTGGGGGTCCTTTCTAACAAGCCTCCTAGAAAAACTTGCACCTCTTTCCTAGCTGTTTTTAAGCAGACAGAAAGAAAAAAAGGAGAAAAAAGAAAAGAAGAAGGAAAAAAATCCTTTTCTAACACAGCCTGTTAGAAACCTTATGCCTCAGCTAAACCCAGCTGAAAATCTGTTTCCAAAAAAACAATCTTCCTAATAAGCCCAGCGGACCGGCTGGTGCTACTTAGTACCTGCAGAAAAGTGTAGTAAATTCTCTCAGAGATTTGTTTTCCCTGGCTCCAGAGGATTTGAAAAGACACAGGGAAAAAAAATCTGGCTGGAGGGTTTCTGTCTCCCCCCCCCAAACCTGTTTCCCTGTTGGATGGGAATGTACTTTGTCGAGCACTTCCCCCCACCTTAGGAATCCTGAGTGATACCTGATATCACAAAGGAAGGACACACCTGTAGGGAAGAGTTTTTCCTCAGCATAGCCAGCAGAGAAAAAAACTCCTCCTTTTCCTGAAAACTGCTTGAAACTTGCCTTTTCCTCAAGCTGCCTCAAGCAACCAGAAGAAAACTGCTTCCAACAAAGCCTGCTGGAACTAAATTGCCTCCAGCCAACCTGGCTGAAACTGTAAACTGCCTGTGCTCTGAGTTGCTGTACTCAGCAGCCCAGCTGAAAGGCTGCTGCTAACAATACCCCTGAGAAAAATCTGGTGTTCTCCTGTCTTCTGATCCTTTCAAAAGACACAGGGAGAAAAAAAAAACCTGGCTGGAGGGTTTCTCTCTGCAACCCCCAAACCTGCTTTTCCTGTTGGATGGGAATGTACTTTGGCGAGCACTTCCCCCCACCTCAGGAATCCTGAGTGGTACCTTGTATCACAATGGACGCCAGTACCTCTCCACCGGAGGCTTTGTAACAGAAAGCCCTGCAAAAAACTGAAAATACTTGTAACCCTGAAACTGTCTCAGAGTGCCTCTGGTAGAAAAGCCTAGCCTCTCTCTCTGGGTCCGAAACACCACTGCCACCATGTCAGGAGTCTACCCTCACTTGAAACTGGGCGGTTTCAAAGTGAGGACCCGCATGTCTTCCCCCCACCCCAAAATCCTAGGGTAGGTCTCCCCTTCGGCTGCCACCACCCGGTCAGTTCCGTGGGCCGGGACACCCCTGTTTCCCCCCTTGGGAACACAGATCAATTCACAGAGGAATTCACAGAGCACAGCCTGCTCTGGAGACAGAGGTGCCTGGATTCAAACGCCTTGAATCTCACACACACAGGGAAGCAGCCCACTTCCCCCTCCCCTTCCCCTGAATTTCCCCAAGGGAAGGAATTAACCAAGTCCAAAGAAAAGAAAAGAATTTATTAAGAGAACAAAAGAAAATATAGAATCTCTATGAATCCAAGCTGGGCACTCATAGGGTATAACCTTATCAATCTCTGGAGAGAATCCCCTCTCCCCCTTTTCTCAGTAAAAGCAATATCAGCAAACAGGAATAAAGCATTTCCTTTAGCAAACACACAATTGCAAATATAGAAATCAAATCATAAGACTAATTCGCCTTTCTAATTAATACTCACTATTAATTAGTAGAAACTACTCCAGGAGAACTTGGGGACATGACTGTCCTCTGTTAAATCCAAAAACAGTTCTTACTCAGACAAAGGCTTCCCTCCACAGAGATTTGAAAAAATCTTATCTCTGATTGGTCCTCTGGTCAGGTGGTCACCAGGTACTACATGTTAACCCTTTACAGGTAAAACAGACCTTAACCCTTAACTATCTGTTTATGACAGGGGGTCAGGATGCCTCAGGGGGTCGCAGAGTTATTACATGTGGGGGAGTGAGATGTCAGCCTCCACCCCAAACCCCGCTTAGTCACCAGCATTTATAAGGGTGTTAAATATAGAAACAAGTGCTTTTAATTTATTAGGGGGACCGCACTCAGAGGCTTGCTATGTTAAAGAGATCACCAGTGCAGTAGTTTGAGAACCACTGCAGAGGTGGAGAAATGTTTGGAGGAAAACAAGGCTGGAGTTAAGATTTTGCTTAACAATAGCAGCAGGATTTTTCGCAGGAATAAACATAAGTTTCTTATCACTCGGTGTTTAATATTTGAATTAGAAATTGAAGTTCATGATCCTAAACCACCAATTCAGTTGTTTATGCTTAGATCAGAAGAGAATTCATCAAGAAGCTCGTCAAACAAAACAAGAAGACTATGCATCCGAAGAAGTGAGCTTTAGCTCACGAAAGCTCATGCTAAAATAAATTTGTTAGTCTTTAAGGTGCCACAAGTACTCCTGTTTTTTTTTTTTTCAAGAAGACTGAGTCTCTGTAATCATTACTTGTGTAAGCAGTAATGATTACACTTAAGTTGTGCCAGGGCTGAGCCTTGGCACCTCTGGGCTGGGCAGTTCATAGCCCAGCACCTCCAGACTTGATGAGTCAGGTGCAAAAGTAAACATTTGCTTGAGACTTGGCATCTAATACTTGAGCCCCAGCACCCTCTTTCATTACAATATAAGCACTTCATGTAAGTTGTATATTAGGAAGCCAAAGAAACTTCGTGATAATAACAAAACTCTTAACTAATCTTGTCTAGTAATACAGTCTAAGAACGTCCAAGCCAGAGAGTAGCATGTGGCGTGAGAAATCAGATTACGTGGTTTTAGTTCTATCTCTGCAATTGACTCCCTGTGTGACCTTCAGCACAACAAACCTCTGTTTATTTGCATAGAAAATAAGGATAATAACACTCTTGTTGGATGTTAAGTGGTGTCCTTAGAACTCAGGATACCAAAGCACTTCACAAACAGCCTTTAAAGTTCTATATATGCAAATGTTGTATGATTACAATAATAACAGCTTATTTGTAGAAGATGCCCCTGCTTTGAGTAATAGGGTCATTTAAAATATGTATTCTGATTTCTCTCATTTCTAGGCCTTAATGAGGTCATGATTTCCAGTCGCTTTTTGATTTTTATTCAATAGCAGCTACGAGGTTCGCTTTCGCATAAAAATTCAATGTGTAGGTTATGGGGCACATCATAAACTGCTGTGAATTGTTCCGGCTCCGTTGACTGCAAGGACATGTGAAAATCAAAGGAACGCTCTTCGATTTCCATGGTTGGAGGAAGCTCTGTTTGGAGTGGATGTAACACTGTAAGTACTGATGCTGGAACACTTTCTGCAAGAGAAGGATGAGGAACTTGACCACCAGCTGGTGAGATTCTGAACTCATTCCACAGATGTCTTGTGTTTGGTCAATGATGCCTTTTCTTCATCTCCTGCTCTCAACAGAGCAGGGTTCAAAATGGTGAGCAGAGCGGCCATGGTGGGCTTTGGGGGATACCTGCTGGAGGCCACGTAGAGTGATATAAGCAATGCAGTGGAAGTGGCCTATTCTCAACAGTTGATTACTTTTGTAGTGCTAATGAGTCCAATGCAATCAAGGTGGACGTCACCAGTTTCCAACAGTTGACAAGAATCAGCAGAAGGAAAATTACTTTTTGTAGTGACCCATCCACTCCCAATCTTTATTCAGGCCTAATTTGATGGTGTCCTGTTTGAAAATTAATTCCAGTTCTGCAGTTTCTTGTTGGAGTCTGTTTCTGAAGATTTTTCATTGAAAAATTGACACTTTTAAGTCTATTATTGAGTGTCCAGGGATATTGAATTGCTCACCTACCGGTTTTTGAATGTTACAATTCTTAATGTCTGAGTTGTGTCCATTTATTCTTTTGCGTAGAGACCGTCCTTTTTGGCCAATGTACATGGCAGAGGGGCATTGCTGGCACATGATAGCATATATCACATTGGTATATATTTCACAGTGGAATAGGCCACTTCCACCTTAATTGAATTGGCCTTGTTAGCACTGACCCCCCACTTTGTAAGGCAACTCCCAACTTTTCATATATATATATATACACTGCTTACTGTATTTTTCACTCCATGCATTCGATGAAGTGGGTTTTAGCCCACAAAAGCTTATGCCCAAATAAATGTGTTAGTCTCTAAGGGCTTGGCTACACTTACAAATTTGCAGCGCTGCAGCAGGGTGGGAAAACACACCCTCTCCAGCGCTGCAAATTGCGGCGCTGCAAAGCGCCAGTGTAGTCAAAGCCCCAGCGCTGGGAGCGCGGCTCCCAGCGCTGTCCGTTATTCCCCACAGGGAGGTGGAGTACGGACAGCGCTGGGAGAGCTTTCTCCCAGCGCTGGCGCTTTGACTACACTTAGCGCTTCAAAGCGCTGCCGCGGCAGCGCTTTGAAGTGTAAGTGTAGCCAAAGCCTTAGGTGCCATAAGGACTCCTCGTTGGTTTTGCTGAAACAGACTAACACGGCCACCACTCAGAAACCTGACACTTCTTTAGACTAACTTGTTTTGCCTTTTCATTACCCTGACCTCTGTAAGTGCCTTGCTTGACACCCAGTTGGGAGAAGAGAAGGTGGGGCTCAGCACAGTCGCACATCTAGTCAAAAGAGGCTTCTGCAGGTGGCCACCCCCTCTCCACAGGCCCCAGCCCCGTTATGGTTAAGATGTCTGAAACTTAGACCTGAAACACTTTCTCTTAAAGAACATTGGGGGGTTGGAATAACCTGTGAGAAGACACCAGGCTGCTCTTTTACCTAAGCAGTATGGGAGGGAAAAGGAGGAAAGGTGAATCTGGAAAACACCAACCATCTGTTAGTAGGCACTAAACAATGACTGCAAAGGTGAAGATGTTCGATTAAGAGAGAATACCCAGCACTCTATCTGGGTTTAACCAGCAGGGCAATACCTCTCTTACGATTTACAGTCTCCCCCCAGATCTAATGATGTCCCCACACTACAGGACTCCAGTGGGACTGAAGTAGTGCACAGGCACTGGCTCCCTGCACAGGAGTGACTTTTACCCACAGGCCCAGATTTAAAAAATTATTTAGGCACCTGACTCCCATTGCTTTCAATGGTGGGTAGATGTTAGCCATGGTTTTCAGAACTCAAAGCAGTGGTAACTTAACTGTTTCACTCCAGGCAGTGACAGGAATAAATCAATGGGAACACAGCACTTCCAGCTGATGAAAGCTTGATACAAGTAAGCGTGCTCTTATCTAAAACTGATATTTATTACATTTAAGCACACAGAGACATAAGCAAGAGTTTTAGAACACCCCAAATAATTCCCTAAAATCTGAGATGGTATTAAGTAATTAGCAGCAGGTCAGCAATGGCTGAACACTTCTCCACTAGGGAATATGGTGTCAGGGAAAAAGTCTCCCAGGAGAGCTTCAGAGGAAAGTTCCAAAGTACACTGTATCACAGGGGTAGGCAACCTATGGCACAGATGACGAAGGCGGCACACAACGTGATTTTCAGTGGCACTCACACTCTCACATCTGGGTCCTGGCCACCGGTGCAGGGGGGATCTGCATTTTAATTTAATTTTAAATGAAGCTTCTTAAACATTTTAAAATCCTTATTTAATTTACATACAAGAATAGCTGAGTTAAATATTATAGCCTTATAGAAAGAGACCTTCTAAAAACGTTAAAATGTATTACCTTAAATTAGAGTGAATAAATGAAGACTCGGCACATCACTTCTGAAATCTACAACCCATCCTGGACAATGATCCCACACTTTCACAGGCCTTGGGTGGCAGGCCAGTCCTCGCCCACAGACAACCTGCCAACCTGAAGCATATTCTCACCAGTAACTGCACACCGCACCATAGTAACTCTAGCTCAGGAACCAATCCATGCAACAAACCTCGATGCCAACTCTGCCCACATATCTACACCAGCGACACCATCGCAGGACCTAACCAGATCAACCACACCATCACCGGTTCATTCACCTGCACGTCCACCAATGTAATATACGCCATCATATGCCCCTCTGCTATGTACATTGGCCAAACTGGACAGTCTCTAAGGAAAAGGATAAATGGACACAAATCAGATATTAGGAATGGCAGTATACAAAAACCTGTAGGAGAACACTTCAACCTCCCTGGCCACACAATAGCAGATCTTAAGGTGGCCATCCTGGAGCAAAAAAACTTCAGGACCAGACTTCAAAGAGAAACTGCTGAGCTTCATTCATCTGCAAATTTGACACCATCAGCTCAGGATTAAACAAAGACTGTGAATGGCTTGCCAATTACAGAACCAGTTTTTCCTCCCTTGGTTTTCACACCTCAACTGCTAGAAGAGGGCCTCATTCTCCCTGATTGAACTAACCTCATTATCTCTAGCTTGCTTCTTGCTTGCATATACATACCTGCCCCTGGAAATTTCCACTACTTGCATCCGACGAAGTGGGTATTCACCCACGAAAGCTCATGCTGCAAAACGTCTGTTAGTCTATAAGGTGCCACAGGATTCTTTGCTGCTTTTACAGATCCAGACTAACACAGCTACCCATCTGATACTTGACACTTCTGAAAGGTTGCCGACCCCTGCTCTATCATCTAGTCTTTTTATAACCAATTTTTACAAAATCTATAGCTCATAGGGACCCCTACTGGGTAATGTCTTCTCCTAACTTCAATCAATTGCCTATCAACAAAACTTTCCTAACATTCATAGCCATAATAAGCTTCTATCTAAATGTCACCCAAACTCAAGGTCTTCATCCACTTATTTTCTTTTAGTCTCAATTGGTTGGTCAATGAGGACTGGAGCAGAAAGCAAAACCAGAAGGATGATATTCTGATACAGAATGATATCAATGCGTATAGGAAGCCAAGTACACAGAAAGTGGCAGTAAAGAATTCAGAATTAAAATAATATCGCCAAGGTTTCAAGAAGGTCCTCAATGAATCACTGGCTCCAAGGTGATGCATTTCATACCAGATGTTCTTCCTTCTTCATTATAGCTGTAAAGTTTGACAATCAAGTCCTGTTTGCAACCATTTTAAGGTATTCGGTTGATCCCAGTCAGAATCAAATGAGGCAAAGCACAATTTATGCCATAGATGAAACTACTTCTCCAGTAAACAATTTATATAGCAAAGTTGAAAACAAAAACAAATGGCATTATATGCAGGAAAGGACTAGAACATGTAGAGCATCATTCTCATTGACACTAAGACAACTTTGCATTGCTCTGTAAGGAGCCTTCAAGTGAGTGTACATGTTTTTTCACTAAAACTTAAGGCCTCTGTTTAATTTACTGTGTCAGAGTGACCTAAAGGGGCCTTCAGGGAATTGAGATTCATGCCTAAATAGATTATTCTAGAAGAAGCAGAGGGTATGGAATGCAGGAGAGGAAACAGTCAGTTAATGTAATCTGGGAAATGGAGATATGGGGCAGATTTTACTGAAGTGATGAGCGCTCACAACTCCCATGGGAGTCAAGGGCACTTCGGATTTCCGAAATCCATTGCCCATAAGATCAACCATGAATCTGTATCTTGTTTTCCATTTCCTGGTCTTTCCACGTTGCAAGTCTATTCCTCATCGGCAAAACATGGCCAACTCTTTCCACAGCCATATCCCCAGCCCCCATGACAAGGGGAAGGGAAACAACAAACTTTGGGATAGCCCCACCAAAACTTGTATGGCCTTCGGTAACACCATGGCCTACAGGAGCCATAATCTCTGGAACCACCTCAGCCCGCACACACAGGACTTTTATTCCCTTTTACCATTTGTACGAAGGATGGAAGGGGCAAGTTTGCTAATGTTAATTTCCTTGGAAGGATGTAACCTCAGCATAAAACCCACTTTACTTCTGAATGACAGAGAGGCAGTTTGCCTTCTAAAGCTTCTGAGTCAGTAATACTTGCTAATAAATGAATGGAAAACCATGCTTTTAAGTGTCCCTAGCCTCTCTTTGCCAGATGCTAGAAATGAATGATGAGATGGATCACTTCATGATTGCCTGTTCTATTCACTCTCTCTGAAGCACCTGGCATTGGTCACTGTTGCAGGATAGACGGACCATTGGTTTGACCCAGTATGGCCGTTCTAATAGTAAGAACTAGATCCTCAGATGGTAGATAAGGGAAAAGTTCAACTGAGTTCAAGGGTCTAGGCTAACTTACCCTAGTTGTCAATCTGCATCTAACATTGCTACTAGTGCAGGTAGGAACATAGAAATTTCCATACTGGATCAGACCAGAGCTCCTTCTAATTGACGATTCTGTCTGAAATCTTGCCAAGTACCTTCTGCTACAGAATAAATAAGAACACAGAAGTGACCTATTATGAAAAAAAAACTGGAGAAGTTTCATCTTAACTCCCCTGTCTTGAAAGCTGAATATGAAATTGTTCAAAGCCACCTATGGGATTTGAACACCTAATTCTTAATGAAAGTAAACAGGAACTTCTGTCCCAAATGCCTAGGCACCTCTGAAAATTGCAGCTTCTAGGCTTGCTGAATCAAGCACAAAGGGAAAAAAATTGCTTGAGACATGGCATCTAATTGCTTCAGCCCCAGCACCCTCTTTCATGACAAATCAAACACTTCATGTAAGTTGCATATTAGGAAGCCACAAACACTACATCAGTGGGTCTCAAACTTTTTTACTGGTGACCCCTTTCACACTGCAAGCCTCTGAGTGCAACCCCCTAATAAATTAAACACCCTTTAAAATATATTTAACACCATTATAAATGCTGGAGGCAAGCAGGGTTTGGGGTGGAGGTTGACAGCTCGCAATGCACCTTGTAATGACGTCACGACCTCCCGAAGGGACCCAATCCCCAGTTTGAGAACCCCTGCACTACATGATGTTAACGAAACTCTTTACTAATGTTGTCTTGTAATTTGGTCTAAGAATGTTCAACTCCGAGAATAACATGTGGCATGAGAAATTCGACTATGTGGTTTTAGCTCTAGCTCTGCACTTGACTCCTTGTGTGACCTTCAGCACAATGGACCTCTGTTGATTCGCATAGAAAATAAGGATAATAACACTCTTGTTGAGATAGCTGAAGACAAAATAGAGGGGTCTCCCAGGGGTTTAAATGGATTTTCTCTTGTGGGTGGACACTCCTCCGTCCCCCTGTGTAGAATTCCAGCTACAAGATGGAGTCTGGCAGTCACATGGGCAAGTCACATGTCCATGCATGACACAGAACTTACAGGTAGCAGCCATGGTTCACATGCTACTTTGAACGTCCTCATGTAGACTTCTTATGTGGATTGAAGCCTTCCAAGATCTATTGTCCATTAAATGCTTCTTGACTGGGCACTTAACTTGCAAATTCCTTTCTAAAGAAGCCCACCAAATGCCTTACTGAGGCTATTTAAAATCAAACAAGTACAGCCAATATTTATAACTTCAAATATAGAAATGGTACATATATACAAATAGGATGAATATATTCAGTACATCATAATCTTTACATAGATACGTTACATGGCATGTGTAGCGTAAAACATATTCCAGTTCTGTCATATATACATTCATAAGCATATTTCCATAAAGTCTTATGAGTTTGCAACGTCATAGAGTGGCTGTAACAATTTTAGTATTGTAGCTAGAACTCTTAATTAAAGGTGGGATTTACAGAACCACGTATGTGTTTCCAACACCAAGATCCTATGAGTCTTAACTGAAGATAGGAAATTTAATCCTTCGATAGATGTGAATAACCTCATAGCGGTGGTTTCACTGAGGTGTTTTGGGAAGAAACTCCTCCACTTTCTTCTGTAAAGGGCCATTTCAGTGCTCGACTTCATTCCGAAGTGGCTGGTGCTTGTTGCTGTGTGAGACACGATAATAGATTCAATGGCCCACCAGTCAGACCTAGTTTGACAGTTCCTATGTTCCTGTCGTGGAAATAGCCATTTTAGATGCAGCTCTTAGATTGGGGTAAGTTATCATAGCTGCACTGAAGTCAGTATAACTGAGCCTATTTAGCCCAGCTCACAAACTGGTCCTTTGTATTTTGTACTAAAAAAATAATATCATTTATAATTCATTCATTTTCAAGTATTGCTATCTCACAAATTTGAGAAATGAAAACACCATAAAGAGAAGTTGTCAGACTAGTGAGGCAAAATCCACACCAGGAAACCGACATTATGAACTTTCTCCCTGCCATACTTTGTATAAACATTTTGTAAAGGGAATAAATATCTCATTCATGCAGGATAGAAATAGTCTTTACCATATATATGTTTAATCAACAGATGGTATTTTTCAGAGGAAGGGATTGAGAGGAAATCAAAGGTGTTGATTGAGAGGGTGGTTAAGAAGAAGTGGAAGAAGAGGACTAGGAGGAGGAAATAGGAGGCAAGACGTAGCCAGGAACTGAGGATCTACGTCTTTGTTTCCCTGCTCTCTCTCTCGCTCTCTCTCCAGGGCCTCCAATACCACAGTAACTGAGCTTTCACCCATTTGTTCCACCGATCCCCGCGCATTACGTTGATTCTGTTCCCTGCTGTGTTTTTCAGGTTTACCCCCGACACAGAAAGACGACTTTTGACAAAAACTTAGGTGATGAATTGTTTTATAAGCCCTACTATTATCGGAGCTGGTGTGGTGGAGGTTACGGCTGCTGTAGGCGATGGTGCTACCATAGGCCATACAGGTGTTGTTGGGGCTATCCCAAAGGTTGTTGGTACCCTTATCCTTGCCATTGGGGTTAGAGTTATGGCTATGGAATGGGTTGGCCATGTTTCGTCCAGGAAGAATAGACCCGGAACATGGAAAGACCAGGAAACGGAGAACAAGATACAGAGTCACGGCTCAGTTTATGGGCACTGGCTTTCAGAAATGCAGAGCACCATTGACTCCCATGGGAGCTGGGAGTGCTCAGCATCTCAGCAAATCTGCCCCATATCTCTATTTCCCAGATTACATTAACTGACTGTTTCCTCTACTGCCTTCCATACTCACTTGAAGGCTTCTTAGAAAGCAGAGCAAAAGCCATACGTGTTCTAGTCCTTTCATGTATATATGCCATTTGTTTCTGGTTTCAACAGTGTTATAAAAGTTGTATACTGGATAAGCACATTACTTCTTGGCTTATTTCATTCTGTCTGGGATGAAACAAGTACCTTAAAAAAGTTGCAGACAGGACTTGATTGTCAAATTGTACAGCTGTAATGGAAAAGGAGGAACTTCTCCTGTGAAATGCATCAACTTGGAGCCAATGATTCATTGCAGACCTTCTTGAAACTCTTGAAATATATCCTTTCTGCTTTGCATTCTTCCTGTGTACTCCTCTTCTTACTCCCATTAAAGTCATTCTGCATCATAATAGCAGCCTCCTGCTTTTCCTTTCTGCTCCATCTCTTATTTACCAACCTCTGTGGCCCAAGTTCACAGAGCTTCTTAAGCATCTAATTCTTACTGATATCACTGTGAGCTTGGCACCTAAGGCCAGGTCTGCACTACAAAGTTAAGTTGATTTAAGTTACATTCACATACTGCCACTGCTGTAAATATACTGCTGCTGCATTTCCACAATTGGCTCCATGTGTCGGCAGAGCACATTCACAGTTGCAGCTCTTGCATCGACACAGAGAAGAGTGCACAGTGGGTGGCTATCCCACTGTTCAACCCACCACAGGGTGTTTTGGGAGGGGTTTGCAATGCCTCATCAAGCTAGGCTCGGTGTCACATGATGCAGGTTTCTCAATCATGTCATTCCATGGGCATCCTACTAGGTTTTCAGCCATTTTTCAACTGCCCTGGTAACCTACGAGGCAGCCATCTGTGTCAGAAAGCATGGGTCCTGCACTGCTCTGCAGTATTGTCCTGTGCATAATGAACACGATGGTATAAGTATCAGAGGGGTATAAGAGGAGCTCAACGTGGGGGGTATTCACCACTTCCATGACCTCATCCCTCACTTTATAGAAGCAGCATGTCTCTGAAGCTGCACCAAAACCAACTATTTGTCTCCCGTGTCGTCTGCTATGCCTGCTGTGCCTGCCGCAGCTGTTTTATTTTTAATCTGCTGCGTTTCACTGTCATAGGCCTTCTCTTCCATCCCCCGAGTAACTTTCTGCAGCTGGAGCGGAGCTTTGCCTGCACAGCCTCCTCTCCCTACAGACCCAGGAGATCCACCACCTCCCCTGTAGTCCAGCTGGGCAGTAGCTATGTGAGCTCTCCACACCAAGCAAACAAGAAGAACAAGTTCAAAACTTCCCACGACTTTAAGAGGGGAGGGGCACACACCTGTGGACCTGGCTGCAGGACAGCAGAATTCAAAATGGTGACCAGTGTGGTCATGGTGGGCATTGTGGAATACCTCCTGGAGGCCACTTGGGTGATGTAAGCAACACAGTTTCTACACTGACACGACTTTGATCTAGCGACATCATCCTTAAATCTACACCTCTTGTCAAAGTGGTTTTATTATGCTGGCGTAGCAGGCAAGCTGAAGCAGCAGGAGAAGCCTTGCAATGTGTACAGCTCTATCCTTAGGTCGAAGTAGTGTAGACATGGCCTAAATATCTTTGTAACTCTGGGCCTGTGTGTAAACATTCGGTCCCGAGCGACAGGGCCTGTGCACTTCTTAAGTCCCACTTGAGTCCTGTAGTGAGAAGAGAATGAGGCCTCACAAAATTCAGAAAATCGTAACACAGGCATTACCCTGGTGTTTCCCCTGTTTGTATGACCAAAACCAAATAGGGTGTTGGCTTTTCTTCTTCTAGATCTTTTCAGTAACCATTCAGTGCCTACCAACATGTGATTGGTTTGTTCCTCATGGGCAAGGCCACTGTTCTACTGATACTCTTACTCGCTCCCATACTCCTGAGGTTAGAGAGCTGTCTGGTGTCTTCACAGGAGTTATTCCTAACTCCAAAAGTGGTTTAATTCATAATGTTTCAGATTTAAGTATCAGCCATTTCAAGCAGGCCTGAGTTGTGGCCTGTGTAAAGCGGTGGGCCACCCTAAACCCAACCTTGTGGCCAGACGTACCCTCTGGGGAAGCCCCTCCCACATCTTCCCCCAGTTGGGTGTCAGCCAATCGACTTGCACAACTCAGGGCAATGCAAAGACTAAACAAACTATTCCAAAGAAGTGTCTCTCCTTTATGAAGCCCCAGGGAAGGAGAGGATGTACTAATGTCCAGGAGCTGTTGGCCACGTACTGATACTTAATGGGGGGTTGGTTGGTGCTCTCCGAACACCAGGTGGACGCAGAAGGGCTGAAGAGGTGTCGAGTCGGGATCCTGGGACTGACCGGTCCCCAGTCTCAATGGGGAGAAGTTGGCACTCCAAGTCTGCCCTATTCACAGGCAGGACCATGGGGGAGTGGTAACAGCAGATAGTGGCTGGGGCAGCTTCCCGAGTAAACTGCCAAGGCAACCTCCAACATCAGCCTCTTGAGCACGATTCCCCCCAATCCTGTTGCCCACTTTTAAGACCGGCCCTCCCAGCGTCATCCTTAGGGAATATGGCACCCTGGGTGAACTTGTATTTTGGTGTCCTTACTCCTGCGACTCCCCCAGACCCTCACCCCTGACATCGCCCCTGGCTCCCGCTGCTCCCCGCGGCCTCCCACTGATCACCCCTGGCCCCCACTGCCTCTCCCATCACCCAACTCATCATTCCTGGCCCCCACTGCCACCCACAGTCTCCATCCCCCACATCAGCTCTGGCTCCTGCTGCCGCCCCTGTCCCTCCCATTACCCCCAGCCTCCACTTCCTCCCCCACAACCCAACACCACCAGGCCCCAATACCTCCCCCGACCATTACCCGTCTCCCTGAGCTCCCTTCTGTCCACCCATGGCAGGCTAGTCCAGACACGTACTCGAGCAGGGAAATAATTTTCCTTTCTGCTTTAATTCTCATATCACCATAGCAGTGTGTGCAGTGAAGAGCAGTTATTCTCACTGGGGCACTGGAGATGCTGGCAAAGGACAGACTCAGCCGGCTTCCCCATGCCCGCTCTGGCAGAGACTGTGCTGCCAGCCTGGTCTTGCATCCCTGCTCTGGGCACCACTTCGTAGGGTACAGCAGGAGTGCTTCCGGCTGGTGCCTTTCCCAGGTATGTCCCTTGAGCTGTGCTCAGCACAACTTCCACCCTTTTCCTGGCAGAAATCTGGGGGTGCATGTGCCACCTCTTAGACGACTGGTGCCTCCCTAAATGATGGGGGCCCAATCTAAAGTGGAGGACACATGACCTGGTTATGTACAGGAGGGGGGTTCCGTCCTTCCCTCCCGGTGCCTCCCCCCATTGGCATCTGTCAACCACGCGGGGAGAGGGACTGAGCTGCTCATGCCTGAGAGAGCTCCCGCTCCCTTGGCTCCTGTCCCCATAGCAGGTCCCAGACAGTGGGAGGACGGCTGCCGTCCCAGCAGCTGGAGTCTGGGGCTGAACAAGCAGGTCTCCCCACTGCCCCCCAGCATGTTTCTGGCTCACTTGTCCCCTGTGCCCGGCAGCTGGCGTGGCAGTGGGAAGCCCCTGCCCAAGCCCTGCTGCGGGGTCAGGAGCCAAGTGATCCGGAGCCTCCCCTCCCCATCCCCCAACAGCCGAGCCCAGGGAGCCACCACGGCCTCACAGTCAGATTCCCACAGGCCGACGCGGCTCCGTCGCCCTTCTCGCCTGGCCGCCAGGGAGAGCGGCTGAATGTGCCGAGAGGGGGGAAGGCACAGGGAGAGAAGGACAGAGCCCCTCTCCCTCCCTGCCCCCACCAAGCCAGTCTGGGAGGGGCACTTGAACAGCCTGTATGAGGTGATGAACTCCCTCCAGCTCTCAAAGGTTTGCCTAAGCAGGCACAGGAAGTTTGTGTCCAGTTTATTTTGCAGGATCCAAACCTGGATCTGCAGGTAATGGCCTTAGGTTTGTTCCATGTGCTTGTGCCCTGGGGTTTCATTCAGGGAAACACACTTCTTTAGACTAATTAGTTTCCAGATGATACAGCATGTGTGCTTGTATCGAAAACTAACATGATTAGATTTAAGCGCGCGCGCACACACACACACACACACAAGCAATAGCTTTAGAACATCCCAAATAATTATCTAAAATCTGAGATGGTATCTAGTAATAAGCAGCAGGTCAGCAATGGCTGGACACTTCCCCACTGGGCAGTGTGGTGTCAGGATTAAGTCTCTTCAGAGAACTGCTCCAAAGCACACTCTGTTATCTAGTCTTTTTATAACTAATTTTTACAAAACCTATAGTTCATAGTAACCCCTACTGGGTCATCACTTCTCCTATCTTCCACCAGTTGCCTATCAACAAAACTTTCCTAACAATCTTAGCCATAATAAGCTTCTCTCTCAGTCACGCAAATTTCTTGATACTTTTCACCCCCCCTCCCATTCTGGTTAGCAGACACTACAAACATGCAGCCAGTGTTCGACCTCGCCTCCAAAAGCCCTTCTACAAATTAAACTTTAACTACATGATTTGAGTAATTCATGGTGGCTGAATGCATACAGTATGACTGTAATTAGCTTGATGAAATTCTGGGGTAACGCACCACTCAATTCCGGAGTAACATTAGGCACCAAATTAGCTGTGTGAATCTGGGCCACAGGGGCCGGTCAATGAGCAGAAAGGAAACCCAGAAGGATGATATTATGATTCAGAAGCATTTTAATGTGAATTGGAAGACAAGTACACAGAAAGCGACAGAAAGTATTCAGAATTAAAATAGTATTTCCAAGGTATAAAGAAGGTCTATACTGAATCAGTAGTTCCAAGGTGATGCATTTCACACCAGATGTTCTTCGTTCTTCATCACAGCTGTAGATTTTCGCAATCAAGTTCTCTTTGCAACCATCTTAAGGGGTTACTTTCATTACAGTCAGAATGAAAAGAGACAAAGCACAACTAAAGCCAAGAATGAAACTACTTCTCCAGTAAACAACATATAAAGCAAAGTTGAAAGCAGAAACAAATGGCACATATGCATGAAAGGACTAGAACACGTAGGGCTTGATTCTCATTGACACTAAGATCCCTTTGCACAGCATTGTAAGGAGCCTGCTTCATTTACTGTGTCAGCGTGACCTAAAGGGGCCTTCATGGAATTTGAGATTCACTCCCAAACAGATTATTCTAGAAGAAGCAGAGTGTATGGAAGGCAGTAGAGGAAACAGTCATCGAATGTAACCTAGGCAATATAGATATGGGGCAGATTGACTGAGATGCTGAGCACTCACAGCTCCCATGGGAGTTGAGGGCACTCTGCATTTCTCAGACCTATTGCCCATAAACTCATCTGTGAATCTTGCTTAATGTTTCCTGGCCTTTCCACGTTCCGGGTCTATTCCTCCTTGGCGAAACATGGCCAACCCCTTCCATAGCCGTACCCCCAGCCCCAATGGCAAGGATAAGGGTACCAAGAATGTCTGGGATAGCCCCAACAACCCCAGTATGGCCTTTGGTGGTGCCATGGCCTACAGTAGCTGTAACCTCTACCCCACCAGCCCTTGTAATGGTAGGGCCTATAATACAATTCATCACTAAAGCTTTCGTCGAAACTCATCTTTCTGTGTCGGCGGTAAACCTGAAACACACAGAAGGGAAGAGTCAACATAATGCACTAGGGTAGTAGAGTAAAAGGTTCAGTGCTCAGGGAAATGATGACCCAGACCCTCTGTTCCTGGATACATGTTGCCTCTTATTTCCTCCTCCTAGCGTCCTTCTTTCACTCACTCTTAACCTCCCTCTTAACCAGCCCCTTTGATTCCTTCTCAATCCATCCTTTAACAAATACTGACAGCAAAATAAATATCTGCTACAGACTATTTCTATCATGGACCCATGGGATTTTTACTCCCTTTTACAAATGGTTTGTACAATGGATGGCAGGGACCAGTTTGCCAATGTTAATTTCCGTG
Source organism: Mauremys mutica (assembly GCF_020497125.1). Taxonomy (NCBI): domain Eukaryota; kingdom Metazoa; phylum Chordata; order Testudines; family Geoemydidae; genus Mauremys; species Mauremys mutica. Next base: position 19,178,626 of record NC_059088.1, on the reverse strand, counting down.
ACAGGATTTAACCTCAGCATGAAAACCCCTTTTCTTCTGAATTACAGACTGGCAGTTTGGCTTCTAAAGCTTCTGAGCAAGCAATACTTGCTAATAAATGAATGGAAAATTGTGCTCTTAAATATCCCTAGTCTCTGTTTGCCGCATGCTGGAAATGGGTGAAGGGATGGATCACTTCATGATTACATGTTCTGTTCATTCCCTATTAAGCACCTGGCATTGGATACTGTTGGAAGACAGGACACTGGGCTAGGTGGACCATTCAGCTGACCCCGTATGGTCGTTCTCATGTCCTAAAATACTTTTTTCAAACCAAAACATTAAGATCCAGATCCTGAGCGGGTAGATATGGGCACTGTTCAACTGGGTTCAAGGGTCTAGGCTAACTTACCTAGCTTTGGATCTGAATCTAACATTGGTACTAGAGCAGGTAGGAAAATAGCAATTGGCATACTGGATCAGATCAGAGCTCTTTCTCATTGATTGTTGTGTCTGAAATCATGCCAAGTACCCATCCTAACTCCTCTAACTTTAAAGCTGAATATGAAATTATTGAAAGTTACTGATGGGATTCAAACACCTAATTCCTAATGAAAGTAAACATGAATTCCTGTCTCAAATGCCTAGGCACCTCTGAAAATTGAAGCATTTACTTCTAAACCATGAATGCATCAGTGAAACCCCTTTCCCTGTGCCAATAAACACAAAGTCATGTTCAAGATGCAGTCCTAAATGAAACCATCACTAACATGACATCGCAATAGCTCTAGAGAGAATGAGACAAATGGGACTTACCCCGGTCGCTGAAGACGATAAGTGAAGAGAAGTTGTTAAGGAACCCGGAGTTGCGAGTGCTTTTATACAGTTTCTTAGCCTGCCTGGGGCAAACGAGACACCCCTTTGCTTAAGGTCCAAATTATTTACAAAACATATTATGCTGTGCAAGTCACTCCTTCAGTTGATATAATTTGTTTTCAGGATTATTATCATGTGTTTTCAACCTCACATGGTCTGACATGAACAAGACAACCTACAGGTTTCCTTCATCTGAAAAGCTTTATGGGACACATTCATTGGGGGGATGGATAGCTCAATGGCTTGAGCATTGGTCTGCTAACCCCTAGGTTGTGAATTCAATCCTTGAGAAGGCCACTTAGGGTTCTGGGGCAAAAATTGGTCCTACTAGTGAAGTCAGGGGTCTGGACCCTATGACTTGAAATTTGGCCCTGGAAGAAGGACATTTAAGGCCTCTGAAACATTTAAGTCCCAGTTCAGCTTTTAAAAGAGGTGTTAACAGAGACCTAAGAAATGACTAGGCCTTTGTGCCGGCGCTCTGCTCAGAGGTGAATTTCCCCCTATGGTACTTAGAAATTCAGTTTCTAATCCACCTCATTTATGTCACCAGTATTGTGAGATCAGAGTGACCATTGTGGCAGCAATTCACAGTGTTGCCTCCAGTGGGGTTTCTCTTTGGTTGAGGTGAGGGATGGTGGTGGGTGAAAACAAGATGGACCGACATATACAAAGGTTTTGAGATAAACCCTTTACGGCATCGCCAGTGTGTCTCCATCCAAAAACAGCCAAGAGTATTGTAGATTTAGAAGAAAATAGAAAGTAGAAGAATAGCCCCAGATGAAATACAGGAAATAGAGAGATCTGGCTTTCTTGGCCAAGGCTATGGGATAAATTCAGATAAATTGATAATCTGACCAGATTTAGGGCATGCTGCAAGACCATTAGCATGATGAGAAAGATGTTGAAAGTTTAACATCACTCCATTGAATGTTTCCTTTCACCAGGCAAGGGGGAAGAACCTGATGTTGATTGAGAAGCACTGAACATCTTTGAATTCTATAGAGCTGTGCTGACTTATGGTGCTTGATCTCCTGCCCTTAAATTTGAAAAAGGAATTTGTATAATATAAAGAAATGCAAAGCTTCTTTTTAATGGAAATCAAAGAGTTACAAATCATGATCTGATTAAGGGAATTATATGGTCGGCTTGACATCCTTTTTTTTTTTGAAGTGAGTCTATTACTCAATAGAAGGACGTCTTTCAGTGGCAAACCACAACACCATAACAATCCACTGCTTTGGATATGAAAAGCCTTAATGAATGTTTGTGACATGTTTGATACCTGGAGCCCTGAGGAAGCAGAGCATTCTCCATGTGTTATGATCCCTGTTTTTTATGCAGTGAACCAGGGGGCACATTAACGTGAAGGTCAGACAGAGGGAAAATTGCAGAGTCCCAAATAAAACAACACGTGCTCCATATTTACCATTGATCCTGAACCTTCCTGGACCCTTCACATTTTTGGCTTCCAAATAGGTCGCAAATAGGTGTCTGGGAGCTGCCAGAGCTCTGGGTCCCTGTGCAGCGCGGCTCGGCTGGGCGGCGGGAGGGGGGAAGCTGCTGTGGAGGCAGATCAAGTCCTTCCGGCACCAGGCAGAGTGCCAGCGCCTTCACGGTGTGGAGGGGCTACAGCGGGGCACCCGGCTTGGAGCGCGGGAGAAGAAAGTGAGGGACAGGAGGAGGTGCTGCCACTGCCTGGGCACAGGTGCTGCTGCTGCTGCAGCTCCCTGGGTGGTGGGGTGCAAAGTGCCCCCTGAGCAGCATCACCCACAGGGGGAATGTACCGGCTGCTTCGCGGGTGCAGGGGCCAGCAGCAGCGAGGGCTCCAGTGACCACTGTGGTGGGTGGGCGACAGCGCGCCGGGCTCCAGCCTCCTCCTGCTCTCCCCAGCATCACTAATGTGCGCACACAGGTGGGGATGTGCGAGTGGCGAGTCTCCCTCCCAGCTCCTCTCCAGGGGCGCAGCCAGAGCCGCGCATTGCAGGACTCTATTGCAGCTGCTCGTGCCTGGCCAGGAGAGCTGTGCGCTGCCACGTGGGGCAAACATGCCCCATATGGCTGCTGCAGGAAGCCTGGCCACAAACAGGGCCACAAACAGGGGATTCCCTCTCCTCCCCGTTCCCACTCTCCCACCAGCACTGAACGGCTGGAGCGCGGACACCTCAAGGTAATGCGCTTCGGTGTTGTTTGCCGCCCTTGTAAATGGCCGGCATGTGGGGCGCTGCATTCTGCCCCTGGCAAGCGGGCGGGGCTTGGTCTCCATTCCCTGTGGGGAGCTGGCTTCTAGGTCGCACCGGACTCAGCGGGAACTAGCAGGAGCCCGAGTGCCCTGGCGCTGTTTGGGGTGAGGAGGTAGCTCATCAGAGGCACCTGGGCAGCCATGTAAGCTCGGACCCAATGAGCGGGGTGTCTGGGAGGTGAGGTGCAGCATGGCTGCAGCGTGGCCGGAGGAGCCAAGGTGGGGAGGGATGCGGTGCGGCTGCAGGAGCCAAGGTGTGTGTGTGTGTGTGTGTGTGTGTGTGTGTGTGTGTGTGTGTGTGTGTGTGTGTGTGTGTGTGTGGAGTGGCTGGAGGAAGAGCCAAAGGGGTCGTGGCCAGAGGAAGAGCCAAGGGGGAGCGCCTTTTTTATGTTTGCTCCTTCTGCACTTAGAACCTGGCTACGCCACTGGGCTACACCAAGGGTAGGGAACCTATGGCACGTGTGCCGAAGGCGGCACGCGAGCTGATTTCAGTGGCTTTCAAACTCCCCGGGTCCTGGCCACCGTTCCTGGGGGCTCTGCATTTTAATTTAATTTTAAATGAATCTTCTTAAATATTTAAGAAACCTTATTTACTTTACATACAACAATAGTTTACTTATCTATTATAGACTTATAGAATGAGACCTTCTAAAAATGTTTAAATGTATTTCTGACACATGAAACTGTAAGTTAGGCCTGGTCTACACAAGGGGGGGGGCGGTTCGAACTAAGGTACACAAGTTGAGCTACGCGAATAGCGTAGCTGAACTCGAAGTACCTTAGTTCGAAGTACTTACCCATCCTCACAGCGCGGGATCAAAGTCCGCGGCTCCCCCATCAACTCCGCCACCGCCGTTCGCCGTGGTGGAGTTCCGGAGTCGACGGGAGCGCGTTCGGAGTTCGATATATCGCGTCTAGATGAGACACAATATATCGAACTCCGAGAAGTCGATCGCTACCCGCCGACCCGGGCGGGTAGTATGGACGTACCCTTAGAGTGAATAAATGAAGACCTGGCACACCACTTCTGAAAGGCTGCCGTCCCCTGGGCTATACTATTGAAATAGAGAGTAACACACTGCATGTAAACAATGCTTAGCTTGTGCCAGGGCTTGCCAGGGCTGAGCCTTGGCACCTTTGGGCTGGGCTCCAGGATTACTGAGTCAGGCGTGAAAGTAAACTTTTGCTTGAGACTTGGCATCTAATTGCTTGAGCCCCAGCACCCTCTTTCATTACAATATAAGCACTTCATGTATGTTGTTTATTAGGAAGCCAAAGACACTACATGATAATAACAAAACACTTGACTAATGTTGTCTGGTAATATAATCTAAGAACGTTGAAGCCAGAGAGTAGCATGTGGCGTGAGAAATGGGAGTACGTGGTTTTAGTTCTATCTCTGCAATTGACTCCCTGTGTGACCTTCAGCACAACAGACCTCTGTTTATTTGCGTAGAAAATAAGGATAACAACACTCTTGTTGGATGTTAAGTGGTGTCCTTAGAACTCAGGATACCAAAGCACTTCACAAACAGCCATTAAAGTTCTATATATGCAAATGTTGGATGATTATAATAATAAAAGCTTATTCACAGACGATGCCCATGTTTTGAGTAATAGGGTAATTTAAAATATATATTCCGATTTCTCTCATTTCTAGGGCTTAATGAAGTAATGATTTCCAGTCGCTTTTTGATTTTTATTCAATAGCAGCTACGAGGTTCGCTGTCACGTAAAAATCCAATGTGGAGACTATGGGCCAGATCATAAGCTGCTGTGAATTGTTCCGGCTCCGTTGACTGCAAGGACATGTGAAAATCAACGAAAAGCTCTTCGATTTCCATGGTTGGAGGAAGCTCTGTTTGGAGTGGGTGTAACACTGTAAGTATTGATGCTGGAACACTTTCTGCAAGAGAAGGATGAGGAAACTTTACCACCAGCTGGTGAGATTCTGCCTTAACCTAAACTCATTCCACAGATGTCTCGTGTTTGGTCAGTGATGCCTTTTCTTCATCTCCTGTTCTCGACTTGGGCTCTCTTAGCTGCACTGTCCGTAAGTGCTCACTTCTCTTAGCTGCTCATGGACGGAGATGTGGTTGTTGAGGCAATAGGGGTTCGAGGTTGTAACTCCAAGACTTTATAAAACAATGTGCCACTGACCCTAACCACAAACAGTGAGCAGCCCTTCCATAAATAGCACTGTGTGCCTCTGCCATGATGATCACCTTAATCTTACATCATGAGGGACATAACTAGAGCTGGAGTACTTGTGGCACCTTAAAGACTAACAAATTTATTTTAGCATGAGCTTTCGTGAGCTCATGAAAGCTCATGCTAAAATAAATTTATTAGTCTTTAAGGTGCCACAAGTACTCCTGTTCTTTTTGCGGATACAGACTAACACGGCTGCTACTCTGAAACCCATAACTAGAGCTGTATCTCTAATCCTGTACAGCGAACTTCACCCCAGTGCATAAGGCCAATGCAAAAGCCTATGTCAACTTAAGTCTCTGGTAAGAGCTATTTTTGAATGCTGAAGTTAGTCTGAAGTGGTTTTTAGGCCTTGTCTTGCCTTTGGCAGGAGTGAATGCCAAATCATAGGGCCTCATGAATGAGGCTACGTTTTAGTCACAGGTATTTTCAGTAAAAGTCATGGACAGGTCATGGGCCATTAGCGAAAAGTCACGGGCCGTGACCTGTCTATGACTTATACAATATACCCCTAACTAAAACTTGGGCCGGGGGGACACCGGTGCTTTGGGTGGGTGGTCCGGGAGCACCACAGGTGCTGTGGAGAGCTAGTCCAGGACCGCTGCTGATACTGGGGGGCACCAGGGGAGTGGTGCACGGCTCGGGACCCCCCTGGAGGATCCAAGGGGGTCGTGGCCAGAGGAGGAGCCAAGGGGCTTTTATGTTTGCTCCTCCTGCACTTAGAACTTGGCTACGCCACTGAGTGGTGGGCCACCCTAACCCCCCGCTTGTGGCCAGACGTACCCTCTGGGGAAGCCCCTCCTTCATCTTCCCCCAGTGAGGTGTCAGCCAATCCACCTGCACAGTGCAGGGCAATGCAAAGACTAAACAAACTATTCCAAAGAAGTGTCTCTCCTTTACTGAAGCCCCAGGGAAGGAGAGGATGTACTAATGTCCAGGGGTTGTTGGCCACGTACTGACACTTAATGGGGGGTTGGTTGGTGCTCTCTGAAGACCAGGTGGACGCAGAAGGGCTGAAGAGGAGCCGAGTCGGGATGCTGAGAATGACCGGTCCCCAGGCTCAGTGGGGAGCGGTTGGCACTCCAACTCTGCCCTATTCACAGGCAGGACTATGAGGGACTGGTAACAGCAGATAGTGGCTGGGGCAGCTTCCCAAGTACTGCCAAGGAAACCTCCAGCATCAGCCTGTTGAGCAAGGTTCCCCCCAGCCCTGTTGCCCACGTTTAAGGCCGGCCCTCCCAGCGTCATCCTTAGGGAATATGGTATCCTGGTGAACTTGTATTTTGGTGTCCTTACTTCTGCGGCTCCCCCAGACCCACACCTCTGACATCGCTCCTGGCTCCCGCTGTTCCCCCTGGCCTCCCACCGATCACCCCTGGCCCCCACTGCCTCTCCCATCACCCAACTCATCATTCCTGGCCCCCACTGCCACCCACAGTCTCCATCTCCCACATCATCTCTGGCTCCTGCTGCCTCCCCTGTCCCTCCCATTACCCCCAGCCTCCACTTCCTCCCCCACAACCCAACACCACCAGGCCCCAATACCTCCCCCGACCATTACCCGTCTCCCTGAGCTCCCTTCTGTCCACCCTTGGCAGGCTAGTCCAGACACGTACTCGAGCAGGGAAATAATTTTCCTTTCTGGTTTAATCCTCATATCACCGTAGCAGTGTGTGCAGTGAAGAGCAGTTATTCTCACTGGGGCACTGGAGCTGCTGGCGAAGAGGGACAGACTCAGCCGGCTTCCCCGTGCCCACTCTGGCAGAGACTGTGCTGCCAGCCCGGTATCGCTTCCCTGCTCTGGGCGCCACCTCGTGGGGTACAGCAGGAGTGCTTCCGGCTGGTGCCTTTCCCATGCCCGTCCCTTCAGCCGCGTTCAGCACAACTCCCACCCTGTCCCTGGCAGAAATCTGGGGGTGCATGTGCCTCCTCTTAGACGACTGGTGCCTCCCTAAACGATGGGGGCCCAATCTAAAGTGGAGGACACATGACCACACCACAAGTCTCCCCTTCCCAACTCCCCTCCTCCCCCACGCCCACCCCATACCCAGCCTAGGTCCATTGCCCCAGATTATGTACAGGAGGGAGGTTCTGTCCTTCTCTCCCTGTGCCTCTTCCCATTGGCATCTGGCAACCATGCGGGGAGAGGGACTGAGCTGCTCATGCCTGAGAGAGCTCCCGCTCCCTTGGCCCCTGTCCCCATAGCAGGCCCCAGACAGAGGGAGGACGGCTGCCGCCCCAGCAGCTGGAGTCTGGGGCTGAACAAGCAGGGTGTTCTCACTGCCCCCCAGCATATTTCTGGCTCACTCGTCCCCGGTGTCCGGCAGCTGGGGTGGCAGCGGGAAGCCCCTGCCCAAGCCCTGCTGCGGGGTCAGGAGCCAAGTGATCTGGAACCTCCCCTCCCCATCCCCCAAGAGCCGAGCCCAGGGAGCCACCACGGCCTCACAGCCAGATTCTCACAGGCCGAAGCGGCTCCGTCGCCCTTCCGCCTGTCCGCCAGGGAGAGCGGCTGAATGTGCCGAGAGGGGGGAAGGCACAGGGAGAGAAGGACAGAGCCCCTCTCCCTCTCTGCCCCCACCAAGCCAATCTGGGAGGGGCACTTGACCAGGACTACCCAGAGGATTCAGGGGGCTTGGGGCAAAGCAATTTCGGGGGCCCTGTCCAAAAAAAAGTTGCAATACTATAGAATACTGTATTCCTGTGGGGGTCCCTGTGGGGCCTGGGGCAAATTGCCCCACTTGCCCACCCCCGGGTGGCCCTGCACTAGACCCCCCTCATCCTCTCCCCACACGTCGTCTCTGGTCATACTTCTGCCGCACTGATTCCATCTTCTCTACCAAGAAACAGTTCCTGGAGAAGGAGACATTGTCCACGGGCCTCGAAAAAGAATGTTTGCCCAGACTCTGGGCTGTGACATACTTCCTGTGGGGACACCATTTGTCTTGCTCACCGATAATGCATCTCTGAGCTGGCTCCAGACAATGCAGGACTGAAAAGCCTCCTCACCCACTGGTACTTGGTATTGCCGCCAGTCCGGTTCTGGGTAGAACAGATGAAGACGTGAGTACAACAATAGGTGCACTCAAAGTGGGAGGTGTAGCAAGGAGTGTACTACCCCTCTATGGGGTCAGCCTGGAGATCCCAAATAGAGCAGCCTGAGTTCAATGAAGACGACTCCCTGCTCCACGGTAGGGACTAGACAAACAGCAAAAGGAAACTGAGCAAGGATGTGAAGACTAGAAGCAGAACAGCCTGCATGAGGTGATGAGCTCCCTCCAGCTCTCGAAGGTTTGCCTAAGCAGGAACAGGAAGTTTGTTTTGCAGGATACAAACCTGGATCTGCAGGTAATGGCCTTAGGTTTGTTCCATGTGCTTGTGCCCTGGGGCTTCATTCAGGGAAACACACTTCTTTAGACTAATTAGTTTCCAGATGATACTGCAAGTGTGCTTGTATCGAAAGCTAACATGATTAGATTTAAGCGCACACGCACACAAACACACACAGAGCAATAGCTTTAGAATATCCCAAATAATTATCTAAAATCTGAGATGGTATCTAGAAATAAGCAGCAGGTCAGCAATGGCTGGACACTTCCCCACTGGGCAGTGTGGTGTCAGGATTAAGTCTCTTCAGAGAACTGCTCCAAAGCACACTCAGTTATCTAGTCTTTTTATAACTAATTTTTACAAAACCTATAGTTCATAGTGACCCCTACTGGGTCCTCATTTCTCCTAACTTCAACCAGTTGCCTATCAACAAAGCTTTCCTAACAATCTTAGCCATAATAAGCTTCTCTCTCAGTCCCCCAAACTCAAGGTTTCCATCCACTTATTTTCTTTCAGTCTCAATTTGTTGATTCTTTCACCCCTCCTCCCATTCTGGTTAGCAGACACTACAAACATGCAGCCAGTGTTCGACCTCGCCTCCAAAAGCCCTTCTCCAAACTAACCTTTAACTACATGATGTGAGTAATTCATGGTGGCTGAATGCATACAGTATGACTGTAATTAGCTTGATAAAATTCTGAGGTAACGCACCACTCAGTTCTGGAGTAACATTAGGCACCAAATTAGCTGTGTGAATCTGGGCCACAGGGGCTGGTCAATGAGGAATGGAGCAGCAAGGAAACCCAGAAGGATGATACTATGATTCAGAAGCATTTTAATGTGAATTGGAAGACAAGTACACAGAAAGTGACAGAAAGAATTCAGAATTAAAATAATATCTCCAAGGTATAAAGAAGGTCTATACTGAATCAGTAGTTCCAAGGTGATGCATTTCACACCAGATGTTCTTCGTTCTTCATCACAGCTGTAGATTTTCGCAATCAAGTTCTCTTTGCAACCATCTTAAGGGGTTACTTTCATTACAGTCAGAATCAAATGAGAAACAACACAACTAAAACCAAGAATGAAACTACTTCTCCAGTAAACAACATATAAAGCAAAGTTGAAAGCAGAAACAAATGGCACATATGCATGAAAGGACTAGAACACGTAGGGCTTGATTCTCATTGACACTAAGATCCCTTTGCACCGCTTTGTAAGGAGCCTGCTTCATTTAATGTGTCAGCATAATCTAAAGGGGCCTTCATGGAATTGAGATTCACTCCCAAACAGATTATTCTAGAAGAAGCAGAGTGTATGAAAGGCAGTAGAGGAAACAGTCATCGAATGTAACCTAGGCAATATAGATATGGGGCAGATTGACTGAGATGCTGAGCACTCACAGCTCCCATGGGAGTTGAGGGCACTCTGCATTTCTCAGACCTATTGCCCATAAACTCATCTGTGAATCTTGCTTAATGTTTCCTGGCCTTTCCACGTTCTGGGTCTATTCCTCCTCAGCGAAACATGGCCAACCCTTTCCGTAGCCGTACCCCCCACCCCAGTGGCAAGGATAAGGGTACCAAGAATGTCTGGGATAGCCCCAACAACCCCAGTATGGCCTTTGGTGGTGCCATGGCCTACAGTAGCCGTAACCTCTACCCCACCAGCCCTTGTAATGGTAGGGCCTATAATACAATTCATCACTAAAGCTTTCGTCGAAACTCATCTTTCTGTGTCGGCGGTAAACCTGAAACACACAGAAGGGAAAGAGTCAACATAATGCACTAGGGTAGTAGAGTAAAATGTCCAGTGCTCAGGGAAATGATGACCCAGACCCTCTGTTCCTGGATACATGTTGCCTCTTATTTCCTCCTCCTAGCTTCCTTCTTCTGCTCACTCTTAACCTCCCTCTTAACCAGCCCCTTTGATTCCCTCTCAATCCTCCCTCTGAAAAATACTGACAGCAAAATAAATATTTGCTATAGACTATTTCTATCATGGACCCATGGGATTTTTACTCCCTTTTACAAATGGTTTGTACAAAGGATGGCAGGGAGCAGTTTACTAATGTTAATTTCCTTGAGAGGATTTAACCTCAGCATGAAAACCCCTTTTCTTCTGAATAACAGACTGGCAGTTTGGTTTCTAAAGCTACTGAGCCAGCAATACTTGCTAATAAATGAATGGAAAACCGTGCTCTTAAATGTCCCTAGCCTCTGTTTGCCACATGCTGGAAATGGGTGATGGGATGGGTCACTTCATGATTACATGTTCTGTTCATTCCCTCTTAAGCACCTGGCATTGGATACTGTTGGAAAACAAGACACTGGGCTAGGTGGACCATTGAGCTGACTCAGTATGGCTGTCCTAAAATCCTTTTTGAAACCAAAACATTAAGAGCCAGATCCTGAGTGGGTAGATAAGGACACTGTTCAACAGAGTTCAAGAGTCTAGGCTAACTTACCTAGCTTTGGATCTGAATCTAACATTGCTACTAGAGCACGTAGGAAAATAACAATTTCCATACTGGATCAGACCAGAGCTCCTTCTCAGTGATTGTTCTTTCTGAAATCTTGCCTCAGAATAAAGAAGAACTCAGTGACCTATTATGAAGTTTCATCCTAACTCCCCTAACTTAAAAACGGAATATGAAATTATTGAAAGCTACTGATGGGATTTGAACACCTAATTCCTAATGAAAGTAAACATGAATTCCTGTCTCTAATGCCTAGGCACCTCTGAAAATTGAAGCATTTACTTCTAAACCATGAATGCATCAGTGAAACCCCTTTCCCGTGCCAATAATCACAAAGTCATGTGCAAGATGCAGTCCTAAATGAAACCATCACTAACATGACATCGCAATAGCTCTAGAGAGAATGAGAGAAATGGGACTTACCCCGGTAGCTGAAGAGGATAAGTGAAGAGAAGTTGTTAAGGAACTCGGAGTTGCGAGTGCTTTTATACAGTTTCTTAGCCTGCCTGGGGCAAACGAGACACCCTTTGCTTAAGGTCCAAATTATTTACAAAACATATTATGCTGTGCAAGTCACTCCTTCAGTTGATATAATTTGTTTTCAGGATTATTATCATGTGTTTTCAACCTCACATGGTCTGACATGCACAAGACAACCTATACGTTTCCTTCATCTGAAAAGCTTTATGGGACACATTCATTCCTGGCATAATTCCAGTGACTCAGATTGTCAGAAAAGTTTTTCAGAGCTGTAACTGTTGCAAAATCTGCCATTAGATAGAGGACTCCACTTTGGCTGTGGTAAGGCATGTTGGCAGGTATAGGTGGCATTGCACAATTCTTCCTGCAATTTGTAGGAGAGAGAGAGCATTTTGCAGAGGCTGAAACCTACGTTTTTTGATCTAATGCTCATTGAAGTTAATGAGAGTCATTACTCTGAGTAGGTTTTTTCTCAGGCCCTATGACTTGAAATTTGGCCCTGGAAGAAGGACGTATAAGGCCTCTGAAACATTTAAGTCCCACTTCAGCTTTTAAAAGAGGTGTTAACAGAGACCTAAGAAATGACTAGGCCTTTGTGCCGGCGCTCTGCTCAGAGGTGAATTTCCCCCTATGGTACTTAGAAATTCAGTTCCTAATCCACCTTTTTGTGTCACCAGTGTTGTGAGATCGGGGTGACCATCGTGGCAGAAGTTCACTGTGCTGCCTCTGACGGGGTTTCTCTTTGGTTGAGGTGAGGGGTGGTGGTTGGTGAAAACAAGCAGGCTTTACACAAAGGCTTGAGATAAACTGTGGAACACTTGCAGCATTGCTAATGTGTCTCTGTCCAACAACAGACAAGACTATTGGGGTTTTACAAGAAAATAGAACTGATGACACCCCAGATGAAATACAGGAAATAGAGAGATCTGGCTTTCTTGGACAAAGCTATGAGATAAATTCAGAAAAATTGATAATCCAACCAGATTTAGGGCATGCTGGAAGACCATTAGCTTGCAGGCATCTTTTCTACCATGTTGAGAAAGATGTTGAAAGTTTAAGATCACTCCATGGAATGTTTTCCCTCACCAGGCAAGGGGGAAGAACCTGATGTTGATTGAGAAGCACTGAACATCTTTGAATTCTATAGAGCTGTGCTGACTTATGGTGCTTGATCTCCTGCCCTTAAATTTGAAAAAGGAATTTGTATAATAGAAAAAAACGCAAAGCTTCTTTTTAATGGAAATCAAATAGTCCCAAATTCTGAGCTACAAATTGTGATCTCATTAAGGGAATTACATGGTCAGCCTGACATCCTTTTTTTTTCAAGTGAGTCTATTACTCAATAGAAGGGCGTCTTCCAGTATCAAACCATAATACCATAACAATCCACTGCTTTGGATATGAAAAAGCCTTAATGAGTGTTTGTGATGCGCTTTGATATCTGGAGCCCTGAGGAAGTAGAGCATTCTTCCAAACAGGTCACTAAGAAGAGATGTTATTGTAGCCGTGTTGGTCCCAGCATATGAGAGAGACAAGGTGGGTGAGGCAATATATCGTTTATGGGACCAGCTTCTGCTGGGGAGAGAGACAAGCTTTCGAGCTTACCCAGAGGTCTTCTTCAAATCTGGGAAATGTCCTCAGAGTGTCACAGCTAAATGGAAGGTGGAATGGATTGTTTAGAATAAATAATTAACATCTATTTCAAGAAACCTTTGAAAGTGAACTGTCCAGATAACAGTGCTCCAGTCATAGGGAGGAGAGCAGAGGGGGAAAAAGCTGGGAGGGAGTGCCATTCCTGGGTTATATATTGTTGTAATAAGTCATAAATCCAGTGTCTGTATTCAGGCCATGATTTTGAGTGTCCAGTACGGTTATCACTTTAGGCTCAGAGACTCATCTTTTCAAGGTGTTGTGTAGATTTCCTTTGAAGAAGGTCGCATCTTTCCACTTAAGCAGAAACAATGACCAATTAGGTAACGTTGTGATCCACTTTGCCTTCTTCATACATGTGTCATTTAATTTCAAATGGGGGAACTATACAAAAATGAGGGGGTTAGTTAAACAAAAGTTAAAAGGTACAGTGACTAAAATGAAATCCCTGCAAGCTTCATGGGCGCTTTTTAAAGACACCATAATAAAGGCCCAACTTCAATGCATACCCCAAATTAAAAAACACAATAAAAGAACTATAAAAGAGCCACCGTGGCTTAACAAACATGTAAAAGAAGCAGTGAGAGATAAAAAGACTTCCTTTAAAAAGTGGAAGTCAAATCCTAGTGAGGCAAATAGAGAGGAGCATAAACACTGCCAACTTAAGTGCAAGAGTGTAATAAGAAAAGCCAAAGAGGAGTTTGAAGAACGGCTAGCCAAAAACTCCAAAGGTAATAACAAAATGTTTTTTTAAGTACATCAGAAGCAGGAAGCCTGCTAAACAACCAGTGGGGCCCCTTGATGATCAAAATACAAAAGGAGCGCTTAAAGACGATAAAGTAATTGCGGAGAAACTAAATGGATTCTTTGCTTCAGTCTTCACGGCTGAGGATGTTAGAGAGATTCCCAAATCTGAGCTGGCTTTTGTAGGTGACAAATCTGAGGAACTGTCACAGATTGAAGTGTCACTAGAGGAGGTTTTGGAATTAATTAATAAACTCAACATTAACAAGTCACCGGGACCCGATGGCATTCACCCAAGAGTTCTGAAAGAACTCAAAAGTGAAGTTGTGGAACTATTAACTAAGGTTTGTAACCTGTCCTTTAAATTGGCTTCAGTACCCAATGACTGGAAGTTAGCTTATGTAACGCCAATATTTAAAAAGGGCTCTAGAGGTGATCCCGGCAATTACAGGCTGGTAAGTCTAACGTCGGTACCAGGCAAATTAGTCGAAACAATAGTTAAGAATAAAATTGTCAGACACATAGAAAAACATAAACTGTTGAGCAATAGTCAACATGGTTTCTGTAAAGGGAAATCGTGTCTTACTAATCTATTAGAGTTCTTTGAAGGGGTCAACAAACATGTGGACAAGGGGGGTCCGGTGGACATAGTGTACTTAGATTTCCAGAAAGCCTTTGACAAGGTCCCTCACCAAAGGCTCTTACATAAATTAAGCTGCCATGGGATCAAGGAAAGGTCCTTTCATGGATTGAGAACTGGTTAAAAGATAGGGAACAAAGGGTAGGAATTAATGGTAAATTCTCAGAATGGAGAGGGGTAACTAGTGGTGTTCCCCAAGGGTCAGTCCTAGGACCAATCCTATTCAATTTATTCATAAATGATCTGGAGAAAGGGGTAAACAGTGAGGTGGCAAAGTTTGCAGATGATACTAAACTACTCAAGATAGTTAAGACCAAAGCAGATTGTGAAGAACTTCAAAAAGATCTCACAAAACTAAGTGATTGGGCAACAAAATGGCAAATGAAATTTAATGTGGATAAATGTAAAGTAATGCATATTGGAAAAAAGAACCCCAATATGATGGGGGCTAATTTAGCTACAACGAGTCAGGAAAAAGATCTTGGAGTCATCGTGGATAGTTCTCTGAAGATGTCCATGCAGTGTGCAGAGGCGGTCAAAAAAGCAAACAGGATGTTAGGAATCATTAAAAAGGGGATAGAGAATAAGACTGAGAATATATTATTGCCCTTATATAAATCCATGGTATACCCACATCTCGAATACTGTGTACAGATATGGTGTCCTCACCTCAAAAAAGATATTCTAGCACTAGAAAAGGTTCAGAAAAGGGCAACTACAATGATTAGGGGTTTAGAGAGGGTCCCATAGAAGAAAAGATTAAAGAGGCTAGGACTCTTCAGCTTGGAAAAGAGGAGACTAAGGGGGGATATGATAGAGGTATATAAAATCATGAGTGATGTTGAGAAAGTGGATAAGGAAAAGCTATTTACTTATTCCCATAATACAAGAACTAGGGGTCACCAAATGAAATTAATAGGCAGCAGGTTTAAAACAAATAAAAGGAAGTTCTTCTTCACGCAGCGCACAGTCAACTTGTGGAACTCCTTACCTGAGAAGGTTGTGAAGGCTAGGACTATAATAGTGTTTAAAAGAGAACTGGATAAATTCATGGTGGTTAAGTCCATAAATGGCTATTAGCCAGGATGGGTAAGAATGATGTCCCTAGCCTTTGTTCATCAGAGGATGGAGATGCATGGCAGGACAGAGATCACTTGATCATTGTCTGTTAGGTTCACTCCCTCTGGGGCACCTGGCATTGGCCACTGTCGGTAGACAGATACTGGGCTGGATGGACCTTTGGTCTGACCCGGTACGGCCATTCTTATGTTCTTATGTTATGTTCGTAAGATAATAATTGTCCGAGAGAACAGCTAGTGTGAAATTTTTAAGCTTCTCCGTGGGTAGTGTACAATTGCAATTCTCTCCCCACTACTGACCCAACATCAAAAAAAGAGAGGAAATTCAGAGAGAAGGAGAAAGACCAAACCATAGCTTGTAATGCTCCCCTGATATTAGTCATAATCAGTGGTCGACTGAGAACCACCATAAGAAAGTGTTTCTATTGTAGCCTTTTATTTTATTTAAAGTTAATTTTGTAATGTGCTATTACATCACCGTGGGTTCGGTTCTGGTGGCTACAGTTTCAAGCTTCACAGAGTGACAGTCACCTCTGCTACTTGCTTCACAGTTAGAGTCTCTAGGAAAACACAAAGACCAAGAGTAGTGACCACACAGACGTTTACCAGTGCAACGACTAGTCTATTTTATAAGGTTTATTAAAGATACAGTTAAAGTGATGATTACCCAAGTATATAGAAATTCTGTACAGACCTATGCACACATTACAAATATAGTTATACTCACATCCTTAACAATAGTGTTAGGGTCTGATGGGTCTTTCATGGCTTGATCATCAGTAAAGGGATGGTTCCTGCTGGAGTCTCCCATAGAGAGCTCAATTTTCCTGTTCTGGGCATCCCCTTTTATAATGTGATTCTGTCTATACCTACATTCTGCGTGACCATAAAAGTGTCAACCCTCCTTTCTCTTATTGGTCTATGTCCCCTGGAAACCTAAGGGACCCCACTTTTCTATAGGCTGTGTAAATTACCTTTATGCTCATTAGCATTGATGAACAACCTGTATCGCGTGGTATAAGACACATGTCTGAGACAGATGGGCCTTTACAGTATTTTTAGGATTTAAGATTAACGTCTGGGTAATTTTTCACAATATTACCACTTGGTTCCCCTTTCCCCATAATCTTAGGGCATTGGGTTATTTTTCGGGCATTGTCTTATGTCATCATTTCTTGTCTCCAATGGCTAAAATAACTAAGCTAAAGTCTTACAGGCCTCAGCCTACGGGTTCCTGCATTTCAGCTTCTCTTACTCATGTCTAATACTTGGTTCCTCTAAATACTGAACAACCTTATACTTTTATAATCCTACAGATTAACTCTAAATAACATACAATGAATATATGTACTATATTGATTAATCAAAACATCACACAATAAATGGATCATAAACTAAAATCATTGGCTACACCAAGGGTAGGGAACCTATGGCACGTGTGCCAAAGGTGGCATGCAAGCTGATTTTCAGTGGCACTCAAACTGCCCATGTCCTGGCCATCATTCCTAGGGGCTCAGCATTTTAATTTAATTGTAAATGAAGCTTCTTAAACCTTTAAAAAACCTTATTTACTTTACAACAACAATAGTTAGTTATATATTATAGACTTATAGAACGACACCTTCTAAAAATGTTTAAATGTATTACTGGCACATAAAACTTTAAGTTAGAGTGAATAAATGAAGACTCGACACACCACTTCTGAAAGGCTGCCGACCCCTCGGCTACACTATAGAAGTAGAGAGTAACACACTGCACTGGTGATATTCATCATAATGCCTGTCATACAAGAAACCTTAAGCCCATATTTAGGAAATGTCTGTAGAACAGGTGAAGGGTCCACAATGCTGTAGGAGGTGGAGAAATGTTTGGAGGAAAACGAGGCTGGAGATAAGATTTTGATTGACAGTAACAGCAGGATTTTGCACAGGAATAAATATAAGTTTCTTACACTCCGTATTTATTATTTGAATTATAAATTGAAATTCATGATCCTAAGCCTCCAATTCAGTTGTTATTTGTTTATGCTTAGATCAGAAGAGAATTCATCAGGAAGCTCGTCAAACAAAACAAGAAGACTGAGTCTCTGTAATCATTACTTGTGTAAGCAGTAATGATTACACTTAACTTGTGGCAGGGCTGAGCCTTGGCACCTCTGGGCTGGGCAGGTCATAGCCCAGCACCTCCAGGCTTACTGCATCAGGCGCAAAAGTAAACATTTGCTTGAGACTTGGCATCTAATACTTGAGCCCCAGCACCCTCTTTCATTACAATATAAGCATTTCATGTAAGTTGTATATTAGGAAGCCAAAGACACTACATGATAATAACAGAACTCTTGACTAATGTTGTCTAGTAATACAGTCTAAGAATGTTCAAGCCAGAGAGTAGCATGTGGCGTGAAAAATCAGATTACGTGGTTTTAGTTCTATCTCTGCAATTGACTCCCAGTGTGACCTTCAGCACAACAGACCTCTGTTTATTTGCATAGAAAATAAGGATAATAACACTCTTGTTGAATGTTAAGTGGTGTCCTTAGAACTCAGGATACCAAAGCATTTCACAAACAGCCATTAAAGTTCTATATATGCAAATGTTGGATGATTATAATAATAACAGCTTATTCATAGACGAGGCCCATTTTTTGAGTAATAGTGTCATTTAAAATATGTATTTCAATTTATCCCATATCTAGGCCACAATCAGGTCATATCTAGCCTCAGAATTTATTGCTTTTTGATTTTTTATTAAATAACAGCTATGTGGTTCGCTTTTGTATAAAATTCCATTTTATAGATAATGGGCCGGATCCTGAGCTGCTGTAAATAGTTACTGCTCTGTTGACTACCAGGACATGTGAAAATCAAAGAAATGCCCTTCCCTTTCCATGATAAGAGGAAGCTCTGTTTGGAGTGGATGTAACACTGTAAGTACTGATGCTGGAACACTTTCTGCAAGAGAAGGATCAGGAAACATGACCACCAGCTGGTGAGATTCTGCCTTAACCTGAACTCACTCCACAGATGTCTCGTGTTTGGTCAATGATGCCTTTTCTACATCTCTCCTGTGCTTGACTTGGGCTCTCTTAGCCACACTGCCCATAAGTGCTCACTTCTCTTAGCTGCTCATGGATGGAGATGTGGTTGCTGAGGCAATATAGGTTCAAGGTTGTAACTCCAAGGCTTTATAAAACACTGTGCCACCGACCCTAACCACAGACAGTGAGCAGCCCTTCCATAAATAGCACTGTGTGAAATGCATCACCTTGGAGCCAGTTATTCACTGTAGACCTTCTTGAAACCCTTGAAATATATTATTTCTCCTTTGTGCTCTTTCAGTCTCTTGCAGCGTACTCCTCTTCTTACTCACATTAAAGCCATTCTTCATCATGATACCAGCCTCCTGCTTTTTCTTTCTTATACAATGGTATAAGAGGATCTCAACGGGGTGGCTATTCACCACTTCCATGACCTCATCCCCCATCTTATAGAAGCGGCATTTCTTTGAAGCTGCACCAGAATCAATAATTGGTCATTGGTCTCCTATTCCTGCTGTGCCCGTCGCAACCATTTTATTTTTACTCTGCACTGTTGCGTTTCATTGTCATAGCCCTTCTCCTCCATCCCCTGAGTAACTTTCTGCGGCTGGAGTGGAGCTGTGCCTGCACAGCCTCCTCTACCTGCAGACCCAGGAGATCCACCACCTCCTGTGTACTCCAGGCAGGAATGTGTTTGCTACATGGAGCCAGCATGCTCAGCTGGGCAGTAGCTGTGTGAGCTGTCCACACCAAGCAAACAGGAAGAGTAACTTCAAAAGTTCCCGGGACTTTAACAGGGGAGGGGCACAAACCTGTGTACCTGGCTGCAGGACAGCAGAGTTCAAAATGGTGACCAGAGTGGTCATGGTGGGCATTGTGGGATACCTCCTGGAGGCCACTTGGGTGATGTAAGCAACACAGTGTCTACACTGCCACTACGTCGATCTAACATCATCCTTAGATTTACTCCTCTCATTGAGGTGGTTTTATTATGTCAGTGTAGCAGGCAAGCTAAAGTGGCGAGAGGAGCATTGCAGTGTGTACACCTCTATTCTTAGGTCGACGTAGCGTAGACATGGCCTAAATATCTTTGTGACTCTGGGCCTGTGTGTAAACATTCGCTCCGGAGCGCCAGGGTCTGTGCACTAGTTAAGTCCCACTTGATCCCTGTAGTAAGAAGAGAGTCAGGTCTGGTAAAATTCTCTAAATCATAAGACAGACATTTCCCCGGTGCTTCCCCTCTTTGTACGAACTAAACCAAATAGGGTGTTGGCTCTTCTTCTTCATAACATATTGATCTTTTCAGTCACTGTTCAGTGCCTACCAAGAGGCGATTGGTTTATTCCTCATGGGCAAGGCCACTACTTCAACTAATACTGTTATTCCCTCCCATACTCCTGAGCTTAGAGAGCTGTCTGGTGTCTCCACACGAGTTATTCCTAACTCCCAACGTGGTTTAATCCATAGTGTTGAATTCATAGTGTCCCTTACTCACAGATGTAAGTATCAGACATTTCAAGCATGATTGGGCTGTGGCTTGTCTAAAGTGGTGGTCCACCCTAAACCCCCTTGAGTCCAGATTTACCACTGTGGGGAAGCCCCTCCTCATCTTCCCCCAGTTGGGTGTCAGCTTCCCACACCGCACATTGTCTCTGGCTCCTGCTGCCTCCCCTGGACCTCCACCGATCATCCTTGGCCCCAGCTTCCTCCCCCATCACCCCACACATCATTCCCGCCCCCTGCTGCCACCCCCAGTCCCCCATCCCCCACATCATACCTGACTTCAGCTGCCTGCCCTGTCCCACCCATCACTCCCAACCCCCACTTCCTCCCCCACACCCCACCTCCTCCAGGCCCCAATGCCTCCCCCCACCATTGCCCCATCTCCCTGACCTCCCTTCTGCCCACCCCTGGCAGGCTAGTGCAGACACGTACTCAAGCAGGGAAATAACTTTCCTTTCTGGTTTAATCCTCATATCACCATAGCAGTGTGTGCAGTGAAGAGGAGTTATTCTCACTGGGGCCATGTGACTGCTGGCGAAGAGGGACAGACTCAGCTGGCTTTCCCGCGCCCGCTCTGGCAGAGACTGTGCTGCCAGCCCGGTATCGTTTCCCTGCTCTGGGCGCCACCTCGTGGGGTACAGCAGGAGTGCTTCCGGCTGGTGCCTTTCCCAGGCCCGTCCCTTCAGCCGCACTCAGCACAACTCCCACCCTGGTAGAAATCTGGGGGGCATGTGACCGACGTGCCACCTCTTAGACAACTGCCCAAGCCCTGCTGCGGGGTCAGGAGCCAAGTGATCCGGAGCCTCCCCTCCCCATCCCCCAACAGCCGAGCCCAGGGAGCCACCACGGCCTCACAGCCAGATTCTCATGGGCCAAAGCAGCTCCGTCGCCCTTCCCACCTGGCTGCCAGGGAGAGTGGCTGATCTTGCCGAGGGGGGGAGGAACTGGGAGAGAAGGACAGAGCCCCTCTCCCTCCCTCCCCCTGCCAGGACAACCGAGGGGGGGCATTTGACCCTCTCATCCTCCCTCCACACATTGTCTCTGGTCATACTTCTGCCACACTGATTCCATCTTGTCTACCAAGAAACAGTTCCTGGAGAAGGAGACATTGTCCATGGCCCTCAAAAAAGAATGTTTGCCCAGACACTGGGCTGTGATGTACTCCCTGTTTGGGACACCATTTGTCCTGCTCACCAATAATGCAGCTTTGAGCTGGCTCCACACAATGCAGGACTGAAATGCCTGCCTCACCCACTGGTACTTGGCATTACAGCCAGTCCGGTTCTGGGTAGAACAAATGAAGATATGAATATTCAATGAGTGCAATGATAGGTCCACTCAAGGGTGGGAGGTATGACAAGTGTTCTACCCCTCTATGGGGTCAGCCTGGAGATCCCAAATAGAACAGCCTGGGTGCAATGAAGAAGACTCCCTGCTCCGCGGTAAGGACTAGTCAAACAGCAAGAGGAACAGGGCCGGCTCCAGACCACAGCGCGCCAAGCGCGTGCTTGGGGCAGCGTCCCGCGGGAGGGTGGCAGGCGGCTCCGGTGGACCTCCCGCAGGCATGCCTGCGGAGGGTCTGCTGGTCCTGCGGCTTCGGTGGAGCATCCGCAGGCATGCCTGCGGGAGGTCCACCAGAGCCGTGGGACCAGCGGACCCTCCGCAGGCACATCTGCGGGAGGTCCACCAGAGCCACGGCACCGGCGACCACCAGAGCGCCCCCCGCGGTGTGCCGCCCTGCTTGGGGCAGCACAAATCCTAGAGCCGCCCCTGAAGAGGAAACTGAGCAGGGGAGAGGAGATTAGGAGTGGAACAGCCTGTAGAAGGGAGTGATCTCCCTCCAGCTCTGGATGGTTTGCCTGAGCACGCACAGGAACTTTGTGTCCCCTTTACTTTGCAGGATCCAGACCTGGAGGTAATGGCCTTTGTGTTCTTACATGTGCTCCTGTCCTGGGACTTCATTCAGGAAAACACACTTCTTTAGACTAAAACAACAAGGATTCCAGTGGCACCTTAAACACTAACAGATTTATTTGGGCATAAGCTTTTGTGGGTAAAACACCTCACTTCTTCAGATGCATGTACTGAAAGTTACAGGTGCAGGCATTATATACAACACATGAAGAGAAGGGAGTACCTCACAAGATTCTCGACCTCAAATTCTCTCTGCCCAGATAAATCTGTTAGTCTTTAAGCTTCTCTCTCAGTCACCCAAACTCAAGGTCTCCATCCACTTATTTTCTTTCAGTCTCAATTTCTTGACACTTTTCACCCCTCCTCCCATTCTGGTTAGCAGAAACTGCAAATGTGCAGCCAGTGTTCAACCTCAACTCCAAAAGCCCTTCTCCAAACTAACCCCTAACTACATGATGTTCTTTTTGAGTAATTCATGGTGGCTGAGTGCGTGCAATATGACTGCAATTAGCTTGATGAAATTCTGGGGTAACACACCACTCAATTCCAGAGTAACATTAGGCACCAAATTAGCTGTGTGAATCTGGGACAGAGTGGCTGGTCAATAAGGAATGGAGCAGAAAAGAAACCCAGAAGGATGATATTATGATTCAGAAGCATTTTAATGTGAATTGGAAGACAAGTACACAGAAAGCGAGAGAAAGAATTCAGAATTAAAATAATATCTCGAAGGTATCAAGAAGGTCTGTACTGAATCAGTAATTCCAAGGTGATGCATTTCACACCAGATGTTCTTCGTTCTTTATCACAGCTGTAGATATTGACAATCAAGTTCTCTCTGCAACCATTTTAAGGTATTACTTTCATTACAGTCAGAACCAAATGAGACACAACACAACTAAAGCCAAGGATGAAACTACTTCTCCAGTAAACAACATATAAAGCAAAGTTGAAAGCAGAAACAAATGGCACATATCCATGAAAGGACTAGAAAATGTAGGGCTTGATTCTCATTGAAACTAAGACCCCTTTGCACCGCTTTGTAAGGAGCCTGCTTCATTTACTGTGTCAGTGTGACCTAAAGGTGCCTTCATGGAATTGAGATTCATGCCTAAAAATATTATTCTAGAAGAAGCAGAGTGTATGGAAGGCAGTAGAGGAAACAGTCATCAGGTGTAACGTAGGCAATATAGATATGGGGCAGATTTACTGAGATGCTGAGCACTCACAGCTCCCACGGGAGTTGAGGTCACTCTGCATTTCTCAAACACATTGCCCATAAACTCATCTGTGAATCTTGCTTAACGTTTCCTGGTCTTTCCACTTTTGGGGTCTATTCCTCCTGGGCGAAACACGGACAACCCTTTCCATAGCCGTACCCCCAGCCCCAATGGCAAGGGGTTGGCCATGTTTCGCCGAGGAGGAATAGACCCGGAACGTGGAAATGCCAGGAAACCTTAAGCAAGATTCACAGATGAGTTTATGGGCAATAGGTCTGAGAAATGCAGAGTGCCCTCAACTCCCATGGGAACTGTGAGTGCTCAGCATCTCAGTCAATCTGCCCCAAATCTATATTGCCTTGGTTACATTCGATGAGTGTTTCCTCTACTGCCTTCCATACACTCTGTTTCTTCTAGAATAATCTGTTTATGCATAAATCTCAATTCCACAAAGGCCCCTTTAGGCCACTCTGACAGTAAATGAAGCAGAGGCTTTATGTTTGGGTGAAAAAACATTTACACTCACTTAAAAAGCCATGTAAAGAGGTCTTTGTGTCAATGAGAATGAAACCCTACGTGTTCTAGTCCTTTCATGCATATGTGCCATTTGTTTCTGCTTTCAGCTTTGCTTTATATGTTGTTTACTGGAGAAGTAGTTTCATCCTTGGCTTTAGTTGTGCTTTGTCTCATTTCATTCTGACTGTGATGAAACTAGTACGTTAAAATGGTTGGAAACAGGACTTGATTGTCAGACTCTACAGCTGTGATGAAGAACCAAGAACATCTGGTGTGAAATACATCACCTTGGAGCCAGTGATTCATTGTAGAGCTTCTTGATACCTTGGAGATATTATTTTAATTCTGATTTCTTTCTGTCGCCTTCTGTGTACTTCTCTTCCTATTCACATTAAAATGATTCTGAAATCATATCATCCTGGGTCCTGCAAAATAAAGTGGACAGAAAGTTCCTGTGCGTGCTCAGGCTAACCATCCAGAGCTGGAGGGAGATCACTCCCTTCTACAGGCTGTTCCGCTCCTAATCTCCTCTCCCCTGCTCAGTTTCCTCTTGCTGTTTGAATAGTCCCTATGGTGGTGCAGGGAGTCGTCTTCATTGCACCCAGGCTGTTCTATTTGGGATCTCCAGGCTGACCCCATAGAGGGGTAATACACTCCTTGTAACACCTCCCCCTTTGAGTGGACCCATCGTTGCACTCATTGAATGTTCACATGTCTTCTTCTGTTCTACTAGGAACTGGTCTGGCTGTAATGATAAGTACCAGTGGGTGAGGCAGGCATTTCAATCCTGCATTGTCTGGAGCCAGCTCAGAGCTGCATTATTGGTGGGCAGGACAAATGGTGTCCCAAACAGGGAGTACATCACAGCCCAGTGTCTGGGCAAACAATTTTTTTGATGGCCATGGGCAATGTCAGCTTATATAATATATGGAGATATACCTATCTCATAGAACTGGAAGGGATCCCGAAAGGTCATCGAGTCTAGCCCCCTGCCTTCACTAACAGGAGCAAGTACTGAATTTGCCCCAGATCTCTTGATAGCCCCCTCAAGGACTGAACGCACAACTCTAGCCTAGGTTTAGCAGGCCAATGCTCAAACCACTGATCTATCCTGGCTTCTTCAGGAACTGTTTATTCGTAGACAAGATGGAAATGGTGGGTCAGAACTACCAGAGGCAATGTATGTGTGGGGGAAGTGGCTGGGAGGGGTCAAATGCCCCCCCACGGTTGTCCTGGCAGGGGCAGGGAGGGAGAGGGGCTCAGTCCTCCTCTCCCTGTTTCTCCCCCCGCTTGACACATTCAGCTGCTCTCCCTGGCAGCCCGGCGGGAAGGGCGACGGAACCGCTTCTGTCTGTGAGAATCTGGCTGGGAGGCCGTGGTGGCTCCCTGGGCTCGGCTATCAGGGGATGGGGAGGGGAGGCTCCAGATCACTTGGCTCCTGACCCTGCAGCAGGGCCTGGGCAGGGGCTTCCTGCTGCCCCTCAGCTGTGGGGCATAGGGGACGAGTGAGCCAGAAACATGCTGGGGGGCAGTGGAGGTGTCTACTCGTTCAGCTCCTGTCTCCAGCAGCTGGGACGGTAGCGGTCCTCCCACTGCCTGGGCGCTGCTGAGTGAGCCAAAGCCCCCACCCCTCCCAGCAACTGAGGAAGAGAAGGACAGAACCCTCCTCCCTGCAGATAATGTGGGGCAGGGAGAGCGCAATGGCCCTGGGCTGGGTGCGGGTGGGGGGAGGGGCTCTGGGCAGGGGAAACACGTGGTGTGGTGACATATCCTCCCCTTTAGATTGTCCTCGCCCAGTATGGGGAGGCACCAGTCGTCTTTACTGCAACACATGGGGTGGAAGGGCCTAAGACTGAATTACATATTGCAAAAAAAATTATGGAGTCATCAAACATTTCTCTACGTACATATTTACATCTTATCTATTTATGTAAAGTTAAAAAGTTTAATCTACTCTCACAACACTCAATTCTTCAAACAGTTGCTTCTGAGTGAGAGGTAGCAGAGGGATGCTAAGCTGTCCTTCTCTTAGGCCTCCTTCCTCTAGGTAGCGCAGTGCTCCTCTGTCTGAGGACGAACACTGCAACATCCCCAGCCTGCTCACCTCTTTCAGCCTTGTGCTCCTACCCTCAGCTCTCCCCTGGCACAGTGCAAGGCCAAGCCCTGATGGTGTTTCCCTCAAGCTGTGGCCTCTACACCACACACCCTGTCTCACTCTGACTGCGCTCTGGGAGGCAGCCAGTTTTTATTATAGGTTTCAGAGTATTTTTTATGTAAAAGAAAACCACTGAGATGTAAAATCCACTGAAATAGAGGAAGTAGTAGTGGGAAAATTATAGTTCCTCTGAGCCGGGCACCCTCCTGACCTCACCCCCCCCCCCCCCCACAGCCCTGACCCCCAGCTCTGAGCCCAGCCCCTGTGAATCGGCCACCCCCCAACCCAAAGCCCAGCTTCCCATCCAGCCCTGGGCAACAGCAGTGCCACCCCCAGGCAGCGACAGCCCATTGGCATCAACCATCACCATCATCATCACCCAGCGACAGCCCATTATGTAATTGCAAATGAATACATACCATTAAAGCATTTAATGTTTTTAAATATGTATTTTGTGTATTTTCAAATTATTAAAAATTAATTTTTGAATGTATTTCACTGGTTAGTATTTGGAAATGTAAAAAATATAGTATTGCAACTTTTTTTTATGGAAGGGGCCCCCGAAATTGCATTGCCCCAGGCCCCCTGAATCCTCTGGGTGGCCCAGGCAGGAGCGCTCCAGCAGGGCTGCGTGAGCAAACTCGCTCCCTGCCATCACCCAGCCCTGGCCACCTCCCCCCTGCCCCCCTTACGAGCCTTGTCCTGGGCACGTGGGGGTCACATGCCCCTGCAGATTTCTGCCAGGGACAGGGTGGGAGTTGGGCTGAAGGGAAGGGCAAAGGGACGTGCCTGAGGGTATGTCTACACTACGGGATTATTCCGAATTTACATAAACCGGTTTTGTAAAACAGATTGTATAAAGTCGATTGCACGCGGCCACACAACGCACAGTAATTCGGCGGTGTGCGTCCATGGTCCGAGGCGAGCGTTAATTTCTGGAGCGTTGCACTGTGGGTAGGTATCCCGAAGCTATCCCATAGTTCCTGCAGTCTCCACCGCCCCTTGGAATTCTGGGTTGAGATCCCAGTGCCTGATGGGGCAAAAATCAATGTCACGGGTGGTTCTGGGTACAGCCTCACCCCTCCCTCCGTGAAAGCAGCAGACAACTGTTTTGCGCCTTTTTTCCTGGGTGAACTGTGCAGACGCCATAGCACAGCAAGCATGGACCCTGCTCAGCTCAATACCGCAATCGTGGACATTTTAAACACCTCGCGCATTCTCGTGCAGTCTATGGTGAACCAGGACCTGCAAAGCCAGGCGAGGAGGAGGCGGCTATGGCAGCGTGGCGATGAGAGTGATGAGGACATGGACACAGAATTCTCTCAAACCGCGGGCCCCTGCGCTTTGGAGATCCTGATGGTAATGGGGCAGGTTCTAGCCATTGAACGCTGATTTTGGGCCTGGGAAACAAGCACAGACTGGTGGGACCGCATAGTTTTGCAGGTGTGGGACGATTCGCAGTGGCTGCGAAACTTTCGCAAGCATAAGGGCACTTTCATGGAACTTTGTGACTTGCTTTCCCCTGCCCTGAACCGCCAGAATACCAAGATGAGAGCAGCCCTCACAGTGGAGAAGCGAGTGGCAATAGCCCTCTGGAAGCTTGCAACGCCAGACAGCTACCGGTCAGTCGGGAATCAATTTGGAGTTGGAAAATCTACTGTGGGGGCTGCTGTGATGCAAGTAGCCAAAGCAATCATTAAGCTGCTGCTACGAAAGGTTGTGACTCTGGGAAACGTGCAGGCCATAGTGGATGGCTTTGCTGCAATGGGATTCCCTAACTGTGGAGGGGCGGTAGATGGAACCCATATCCCTATATTGGCACCGGAGCACCAGGGCACCCAATACGTAAACCGCAAGGGGTACTTTTCCATGGTGCTGCAAGCACTGGTGGATCACAAGGGACGTTTCACCAACATCCACGTGGGATGGCCAGGGAGGGTTCATGACGCTCAGAAGCACTACTCTGTTTAAATGGCTGCAGCAAGGGAATTACTTCCCAGACCAGAAAATAACAGTTGGGGATGTTGAAATGCCTGTAGTTATCCTGGGGGACCCAGCCTACCCCTTGATGCCATGGCTCATGAAGCCATACACAGGCAGCCTGGACAGTGGTCAGGAGCTGTTCAACTACAGGCTGAGCAAGTGCAGAATGGTGGTAGAATGTGCATTTGGCCGTTTAAAGGCGCGCTGGCGCACATTACTGACTCGCTCAGACCTCAGCCAAACCAATGTCCCCTATGTTATTGCTGATTGCTGTGTTCTCCACAATCTCTGTGAGAATAAGGGGGAGACCTTTATGGCGGGGTGGGAGGCTGAGGCAAATCACCTGGCCACTGATTACGCGCAGCCAGACACCAGGGAGATTAGAAGACACACCAGGAAGCGGTGCGCATCAGAGAAGCTTTGAAAACGAGCTTCATCACTGGCCAGGGTAGGGTGTGACTGCTGTGTTTGTTGATGAACACCCACCCCCCTTGATTGAGTCATTCCCTGTAAGCAACCCACCCTCCCCCTTCGATTACAGCTTGCTTATGGAAATAAACTCACTATAGTTTAAAAATCATGTATTCTTTATTAATTCATTATAAAAAGAGGGAGAGAACTGAGAAGGTAGCCCGGGTGTGGTTTGGGAGGAGGATAGGAGGGATGGAAAAGCCCACTAAAAAAATTTCACAGTAATGACAGCCTTCTGGTTGGGCTGTCCACAGGGGTGGAGTGGGAGGGTGCACGGAGCCTCCCCCCACGCATTCTTACACGTCTGGGTGAAGAGGATGTGGAACATGGTGAGGGGTGAGGGTGGTTATACAGGGGCTGCAGCGGCACTCTGTGATCCTGCTGCCGTTCCTGAACCTCCACCAGACACCGGAGCATGTCAGTTTGATCATGCAGCAGCCCCAGAGTTGCATCCCGCCACCGCTGATCTTCCTGCTGCCACCTCTGATCTTCCTGCCGATCTTCCTGACGCCACCTCTCATCTCGGGTGTCCCTCCTGTCCTCACGTTCACTGGCATCTTTCCTGTAATTTGATACCACCTCCTTCCACTCATTCAGATGAGCTCTTTCCTTGCGGGTTACTTCCATTATATCCGAGAACATCTCATCTCGCGTCTTCTTTTTCCTCCGCCTTATCTGAGCTAGCCTTTGGGATGGAGTAGGGAGGTTTGAAAAATTTGCAGCTGCATAAGGGAGGGAAAAAAGGGAGAGAAGTATTTAAAAAGATACATTTTACAGAACAATGGTTATACTCTTTCACAGTGAACAGCACTATTCACCTTACATAGCACATGTGATTTCACTACAAGGTCGCATTTTTCATCTTAATACTGAGTGCCTGCAGCTCTGGGGTTACAGATCTCACAGACACAGGTCCGGGCATCAGAATTCAGCTTGCATGCGGCCATGGTAAGCCACTGTCTTTCGGCTTCTGCAGTGCTTTACCGCATGGCTGGTACCATGAAAGCTCACTGCTAATCACCCCCCTTCACCCCCCCCCCCCCACCGCGTGGCTGTTATCTGGGAAGATCCCTGCTGACCAAACGCTTAAAAAACAATGTTTGATATTTACAAAGGTACACTCACCAGAGGTCCCTTCCATGGCTTCATTGTCTGCGATAGTTGCTTGGGAGGGCTGGGAGGCTAATTCCGTCTGGGTCAGAAAAAGCTCCTGGGGCTAACGGAGTGCTGTGTGCTCTCTGCAATGTCATCTTCGTCAGCTTCCTCATCGTATTCTTCCCCGTCCGCATAATCCTCAGCCATGGCTGAGATTACAACCCCCACCTTGGAATCCACGGACAGGGGTGGGGTAGTTGTGGTGCAGCCCCCTAAAATTGCATGCAGCTCAGTGTAGAAGCGGCATGTTTTTGGCCCTGCACCGGACCTTCCGTTTGCTTCTTTGGTTTTCTGGTAGGCTTGTCTGAGCTCCTTAACTTTCACTCTGCACTGCACTGAGTCCCTGCTATGGCCTTTATCCATCATAGCCTTGGAAATTCTTTCAAATACTTTTTCATTTAGTCTTTTGGAACGGAGTTCTGTTAGCACTGAATCCTCTCCCCAGATAGCGATCAGATCCAGTACCTCCTGAGTAGTCCACGCTGGGGCTCTTTTACGATTCTCAGGAGACTGCATTGTTACCTGTACAGATGAGCTGTGCGTGGTCACCTGTGCTGATGAGCGCTCCACGCTGGGGAAGCAGGAAATGAATTTCAAAAGTTCGCAGGGCTTTTCCTGTGTACCTGGCCAGTGCATCTGAGTTCAGAATGCTGTCCAGAGCGGTCACAGTGGTGCACTGTGGGATACCGCCTGGAGGCCAATACCGTCGATTTGCAGCCACACTAACCCTATTCCAATATGGTAATCCCGATATTAGCGCTACTCCTCTCGTCGGGGAGGAGTACAGAAACCGGTTTAAAGAGCCCTTTATATCGATATAACAGGCCTCGTAGTGTGGACAGGTGCGGCGTTAAGTCGGTTTAATGCTGCTAAAATCGGTTTAAACGCGTAGTGTAGACCAGGCCAGAGAAAGGCACCAGCCAGAAGCACTCCTGCTGTACCCCACGAGGTGGCACCAGAGCAGGGATGTGAGACCGGGCTGGCAGCACTGTCTCTGCCAGACGGGGAGTGGGGAAGCCGGCTGAGTCTGTCCCTCTTCGCCAGCATAGACTCATAGACTTTAAGGTCAGAAGGGACCATTACGATCATCTAGTCTGACCTCCTGCACGACGCAGGCCACAGAATCTCACCCACCCACTCCTGTATCAAACCTGTGTCTGAGCCACTGAAGTCCTCAAATCATGGTTTAAAGACTTCAAGGTGCAGAGAATCCTCCAGCAAGTGACCTGTGCCCCTTGCTGCAGAGGAAGGCAAAAAACCCCAGGGCTTCTGCCAATCTGCCCTGGAGGAAAATTCCTTCCCGACCCCAAATATGGCGATCAGTTAAACCCTGAGCATGTGGGCAAGACTCACCAGCCAGCACCCAGGAAAGAATTCTCTGTAGTAACTCAGATCCCAACCCAGCTAATGTCCCATCACAAGCCATTGGGCATATTTACCACTAGTAGTCAAAGATCAATTAATTGCCCAAATTAGGCTATCCCATTATAACTATTGATCCCTAGGGGAGCAACCACAGAGGGGGACATGACACACTTTGCCAGTCAGTCTCACACCTCTGTTAGAGAGCAGGACTTCCGAGTTCTAATCCAGGCTCAGGGAGGGTAGCACTGCCCTGTGGTTAGAGCAGCAGCGGCCAAGCAGTGTGGCCAAGCAGCTGAGAGCTGCCCCCTGGCTCCAGCTCCACGAGAAGTGCCGCTGTGCAGCCTCTCGGTGCCTCATCAGTAAGATGGGCTGAGCCGCAACTGCCCTTGCGCAGGGTCTGAGGCCTCACTCAGTGCAAGGCACTGCACAGAAACATGGACAGCAGCCACACAGGGGCTCCCGGGTCCCAGCCCAGTGCCCCTTCCCGCAGGCTCCAGGATATTGGGCGGGGAGCCCCCAGCTCCAGTGTGGCACAGCAGGACAGGCAGCCCCCATCATATGGCATGTGCAGCAGCCCAAACAACCCAGCCATCCTGAGAGCTCTGCTTGGAGCACGCCAGGGTAGGGAGGGCACAAGGAGAGAGAAGAGGCAAGACTTGAGCAGTGGCCAGCAGCCACATGGCCCCAGTGAGACTAACTCCTCTTCACTGCACACACAGGTATGGTGATATGAGGATTAAACCAGAAAGGAAAGTTACGTGTCTGGACTAGCCTGCCAGGGGTGTGCAGAAGGGAGCTCAGGGAGATGGGGCAACAATGGGGGGGAGGTATTAAGGCCTGGTGGTGCTAGGGTGTAGGGGAGGGTGTGGGGAAGGCAGTGGGAGCCAGGCATGATGAAGGGGGCGGTAGGCTGGGGGAAGCAGTGGGATCTGGGAGTGATGGGGGAGCCGGGGGAGGCAGCGGGGGCCAGGGATGATGGATGGGTGCTGGGGGAGGCAGCGGGATCCAGAGGCGATGTGGGGGTTGGGTTGCTGGGGGTAGCAGCAGGGGCCAGGAATGATGGGGGACTGGGGGAGGCAGCAGGGACCAGAGGTGATGGGTGGTGTTCTGGGGGAGGCAGCAGGGGCCTTGGGTGATGGGTGTGGGGCCAAAGGAGGCAATGGGGGCCAGGGGTAATGTGGGGGGCTGGGGGAGACAGCGGGAGCCAGGAGTGATGAGTGGGGGGTTGGGGGAAGCAGCAGGGGCCAGAGACAATGTGGGGGGGGGGATTGGGAAAGGCGCAGGAGCCAGAGCGCCAAAATAGAAGTTAATCCAAGGTGTCTCTGGGAGGGCCGGACTTAAGCATGGGCAATGTGGTTGGGGGGAGCCGTGCTCAAGAGGGTGATGCTGGACGGTGCCTTGGCGGTAACTGGGAAGCTGCTCCCTGTGACGAAGTGGGAATGTTCTTGATGTGTTATGTGAATGCTGGGTGGGGAGTATTAACCTGGGAAGGTTGCAGGGGAGTTTGGGACGCCCTGCATTGGGGAAGGGAACGTACCTGGGCATGTAACCTGAGAACCCAGGAGGGGGGTTGGAGCCCAGGTAACACCTCTGCCTGGGAAACTGGACGAAGGACACAAAGGCTGGGGGAGGAGCCGGGGGGAGGCTAAGTGAGAGTCTGTAGGGAGTTTCAGTTGGGCGCTGGCTGGAAAATGGAGAGGGGTGCCCCGAGGGGGCTTGGGCTTCCCAACGGGGCTGTGGCCTCCCTGGGGCCCCCAGATGAACCTAACTAAAAGGGGTCCTGTTGTCTGTACCAGCAAGACCTGTTTTGGACTGTGTTCCTGTCGTCTAAATAAACCTTCTGTGTTACTGGCTGGCTGAGAGTCACGGTGAATTGCAGGAATCCGGGGGTGCCGGATCTAGTCTCCCCACACACTCCATGACACCCCCCACCCCCACTATCTGCAGTTACCAGTTGCCTCCAGGGGCCTGCGTGTGAATATTGACCCCGTGGACCTGCCAGTCTCAGAATCCCAACTTGGCTCCTCTTCGGCCCTTCCCCTTCCACCTGGTGTTCAGAGAGCATCAACCAACCCCCCACTAAGTGTCAATGGAGGGCCAACAGCCCCTGGACATTATTACATCCTCTCCTTCCCTGGGGCTTCAGTAAGGGAGAGACACTTCTTTGGACTAGTTTGTTTTGTCTTTGAATTGCCCTGCTCTGTGCAAGTGGATTGGCTGACACCCAACTGGGGGACGATGAGGGAGGGAATTCCCCGCAGTGGTAAATCTGGGCACAAGGGGATCTTTAGGGTGGCCCACCACTTTACACAGGGCCACAGCCCAATCCTACTTGAAATGTCTGATACTTACATCTGAAACATTATGAATTAAACCATTTTGGGAGTTGGGAATAACTCGTGTGGAGACACCAGACTGCTCTCTAACTTCAGGAGTACAGGAGCGAATAAGAGTATCAGTTGAAGTACTGGCCTTGCCCACATGGAACAAACCAAGTGTCTGTTGGTAGGCACTGAACGGTGACTGAAAAGGTCTAAATGTTCCAAAGAAGAAGAAGAACCAACACCCTATTTGGATTCGGTTGTACACAGAGGCAATAGTGCAAGTAGGGTGGTACTCTCCAGTATGCAGTACCGGCAAGAGATTTTTAGAGGGTATGGTGTACCAGAAAGACTTGGGGCTAGCCCCACCCTCTGTGGTGTGTGTATGCTGCACTCTGCTCCTTAAAAGAGCAGAACACAGCTAGGGAGGGCATTCATTCTTTATATGGCTTTAACAGCACAATGCATATGCTAACAAACTTAAACAAAAACTTTGTTTAAATTTGTTAGCATATGTATTGGTGCTGTTAAATCGGTCAGGAGTCCTGGGGGTGGGGGTGGGGGGAGGTGTTTAAACAGTGTGTTTGATTTTGTTTCTCGCCATTGGTCTGAATTATCCATGACATTCATACTGCATCACATGAAGTCCAAATCATTAGAGAAATGCTTCTACTTGCACTGACCGGAGGATGTTTGGATTCTGATGTCAGCAGGTTTGAAAGTAACTTACAGGACTTACCAGTACTGCTGGAGTCCTGAGGGGGGCGTGGCCTCATCCAGAAGAGGCGTGGCCTCTCGAGATTTAAAGGCCCTGGGGCACCAGCTGTGGCTGGGAGACACAGGGCCTTTAAATCAACCAGGGGCTCCCAGCTGAAGAGGTGGCTGGGAGCCCCCTGGGGCTCAGGGCTCCGGCTGCTGGGGGGAACCCTGAGCTTTGCGGGGCTGGGGCAGGGATTTAAAGGGCCCAGAGCTCCTGCTGCTGAGGGGAACCCAGAGCCCTTTAAATCCTGGCCCCTACCTGGCCGCCGGAGCCGCTGCCGAGATTCAAAGGGCTTTGGGCTGCCTGCAGCTGTCGGGAGCTCTGAGCCCGTTAAATCCTGGCCCCAGCCTAACCACCAGAGCTGCAGCCGGGACTATATTTTTGTATAATTTTTTTCGACAGACAGGTTGGAGCCAGGACTCTAATTCTCCCCCTATTGCTCTTCACCTTTACGGCTGGCGGGGTGCACACCTGAATGATCGATTACTTGATACATATGGTGTACTATTGAGCAGTGTTTTTAACCATCATAGTGCATGTTTTCCCCCTTTCACAATTCTTCACCAAAAATGTTATGCTAATAAGAAGCACAATACGCCGTGTTCACTGACAATACAACAATTAGCATAGCATATGCAGGGAACTGATGGGCAGGATCCCCTGGGAGAATAACATGAAGGGGAAAGGAGTCCAGGAGAGCTGGCTGTATTTTAAAGAATCCTTATTGAGGTTGCAGGAACAAACCATCCCAATGTGTAGAAAGAATAGTAAATATGGCAGGCGACCAGCTTGGCTTAACAGTGAAATCCTTGCTGATCTTAAACACAAAAAAAAAGCTTACAAGAAGTGGAAGATTGGACAAATGACCAGGGAGGAGTATAAAAATATTGCTCAGGCATGCAGGAGTGAAATCAGGAAAGCCAGGTCACACTGGAGTACTGTGTCCAGTTTTGGGCCCCACACTACAAGAAGGATGTGGAAAAATTGGAAAGTGTCCAGCAGAGGGCAACACAAATGATTAGGGGGCTGGAGCACATGACTTATGAGGAGAGGCTGAGGGAACTGGGATTATTTAGTCTGCAGAAGAGAAGAATGAGGGGGGATTTGATAGCTGCTTTCAACTACCTGAAAGGGGGTTCCAAAGAGGATGGATCTAGTCTCAGGGCCGGCTTTAGGCCAATTCCCCCGAATCTCTTCCCTGGCTAGAGGCGCTCCGGGCGGCTCTCCGGGTCTTCAGCAGCACTTCGGAGGTGGGTCCTTCGCTTGCTCTAAGTCTTCGGTGGCACTTCGGCGGCGGGTCCTTCAGTGCCGCCGAAGACCTGGAGCGAGTGAAGGACCCGCCGCCGAAGTGCCGCCGAATACTCGGAGCACCATGTTTTTTTACATGTGTGGGTTTTTTTTTTTGTCATCCCTGCCAGGGCCCCGTCTAAACTGTTTGAATTGGGCCCAGCACTTCCTAAAGCTGACCCTGTCTAGTCTGTTCTCAGTGATTGCAGTGGGGGAGGCTTAGGTTTTATATTAGGAAACACTATTTCCCTAGGAGGGTGGTGAAGCACTGGAATGGGTTACTTAGGGAGGTGGTAGAATCTCCATCCTTAGAGGTTTTTAAGGTCAGGCTTGACAAAGCCCTGGCTGGGATGATTTAGTTGGGGTTGGTCCTGCTTTGAGCAGGGGATTGGACTAGATACCTCCTGAGGTCCCTTCCAACCCTGAGATTCTATGATTCGCTGTCACCAGTGAGGGGAAATCTGGCACAACCCATCTGTAATATGCTGCTAGACCCAGGAAAGAGCATACCTGTGTTTTGGTTCTTGGGCTGTGGCTCTGGGCTGCTACTCTGGCCCTTCTGCTCAGCTCTGGGCTGCTGCTCTCTCCCTGATTATACTGCCCTGGCAGCCCCAGGTCACATGGAGGATGGGCTCTCGACCCCCTTATTGACCTGCCTGCATAGGCGATGTGTGTGGGGTGGGGCAGTGAGGTCAGTCCCCCCCACCCGCCTCCAGATTTCTACCAGGGTGGGAGTTGTGCTGAGCGCGGCTGAAGGGACTTGCCTGGGAAAGGCACCAGCTGGACGCACTCCTGCTGTACCCCACGAGGTGGCGCCCAGAGCAGGGAAGTGATACCGGGCTGGCAGCACAGTCTCTGCCAGAGAGGACGCGGGGAAGCCGGCTGAGTCTGTCCCTCTTCGCCAGCAGCCACATGGCCCCAGTGAGAATAACTCCTCTTCACTGCACACCCAGGTACAGTGATATGAGTATTAAACCAGAACGGAAAGTTATTTATCTGCTCGAGTACGTGTCTGGACTAGCCTGCCAGGGGTGGGCAGAAGGGAGCTCAGGGAGTTGGGGCAATGGGGGAGGAGGCAGCGGAGCCCTGGGTTGCTGGGGTTGGGGTCTGGGGGAGGCAGTGGGGACCAGGAGCGATGGGAGGCGGGTGGAGAAGTGGGTTGGGGGTGGAGCAGAGACCGGGAGTGATGAGGGGGCCAGAGGAGGAACCAGGGGCCAGAGGTGGCAGCAGGGGCCAGGCGCAAAATTACAAGTTTGCCCAGAGTGCCATTTTCCCTAAGGTGGGTGACCGCCCAAGGCGCCGTAGTCAGGGGGGCGCTATGGTCAAGAAGGTGATGCTGGAGGGTGCCTGCGCCTCCCCCCCCCCCCCCCCCCCCCGCTATCTGCAGTTAACAGTCACCTATGCCTGCATGTGAATAAGGTAGACTTGGAGTGCCACTGGGGTGCCACCTGTCAGTTTCAGGATCTCAGGATCCCGACTCCTCTTCGGTCCTTCCCCTGCCCCACAGCCAGATTTCTAATTAGAAACAGGAGGCATGTGCCTATGGGCGCTGGTGTTCTAGGGGCACCGCAACGTTAAAAATGGCTTAAAAGTTAAAAAGTTAATACAGCCCCCCTGTGGGTGGCCGGACTCCTGGCGCGAGTTGATGGCTGCCCAGTGCGGGGGGGGGGGGGGCAGGAGCAGCAGGAGCATCTGAGTCAGCCTGACTGGGGGTGCTGTGAGCCGCAGCGTCCCAGCCCAGCCACCCCGCTGCCCCCGCCCCATTCACTTGCATGGGCAGAGCTGGAACGTGGCTGCTGGACGGACGGAAGACACCACTCACTGCGCCTCACCTGCGGCGGATGGGCTGTGTCCTGGCTCAGGCTGGGAGCATCGTGCGTGGCGGAAGGCCCCAGGGAGGCTGTGCGGGGGGGTGGGACGGTTGCTGAAGATGCTGTGCCTAGGGACGTCTAAGGTGTAAATCCGGCCATCCCCCCAGATGTCAGTAAGAGGCCAACAGCCCCCAGACATTAGTACATCCTCTCCTTCCCTGGGGGGTCATTAAGGGAGAGACACTTCTTTGGAATAATTTGTTTAGTATTTGCATTGCCCTGCACTGTGCTGGCTGACACCCAACAAGGGGAAGATAAGGGAGGGGCTTCCCCACAGCGGTACGTCTGGCCACAAGGGGGTGTTTAGGGTGACCCACCACTTTGCACAGGGCCACAGTCCATACTTGAAATGCCTGATACTTAAATCCAAAACACTATGAATTAAACAACTTTTGGAGTCAGTAATAACTTGTGTGGAAACACCAGACAGCTCTCTAACCTCAGGAGTATGGGAGGAAAAAGAGGACCAGTTGAAGTAGTGGCCTTGCCCATGAGGAACAAACCAAGCGCCGGTTGGTAGGCACTGAATGGGGACTGATGAAGAATAGCCGACATCCTATTTGATTTAGACCATACAAATATGGGAACCACTGGGGTAATGCCTCTCTTACGATTTTCTGAATTTTTCCAGGTCTTATTCTCTTCTCACTACAGGGTCATTGTTTTGAACTCTGTTGTCCTGCAGCCAGGTACACAGGCATGTGCCCCTCCCATGTTAAAACTCCAGGAAGTTTTGAATTTGCTCTTCCCATTTGCCTGGTGTGCAGAGCTCACATAGCTACTGTGCAGCTGAGCCTGCTGGCTCCATGCAGAAAACAGGTTCCCTTGTGGAGTACACGAGAGGTGGTGTCTGTGGGGAGAGGATGCTGTGCAGGCACAGCTCCGCTCCAGCTGCAGAAAGTTACTCAGGGCATGGAGGAGAAGGGCTGTGACAGTGAAACGCAGCAGTGCAGGGTAAAAATAGAACAGCTGTAGCAGGCACAGCAGAAGGCACAGGAGGCCAATAGTCATTTCTGATGCAGCTCCTCAGACATGCCGCTGCCACAAAGTGAGGGGTGAGGTCAGGATGGTGGTGCATAGCCCCTTGTTGAACTCCTTTTATACCATTGTATGCACAGCACAATACTGCAGAGCAGTGCAGGCCCCAAGCTTTCTGACACAGATGCATGGCTCATAGGTTACCAGGGCGGTTGAAAAGTGACTGGATACCTAATAGAAAGCCCATGGAATGATGTGATTGAAAAACCTTCAGCATGTGTCACTGAACCAACCCAGCTGAGGCATTGCAAACCCTTCCCAAAACACCCTTTGGCCGGTTGCACAGCAGGATAGCCACCCAGTGCACGCTGTTCTCTGTGCCGATGCAAGAGCTGCTTCTGTGGATGTGCTCTGCCGACACAAGAAGCAGAGTGTGGAAATGCAACAGCAGTATATTTAAAGTGGTGGTAGTGTCAGTGGTGAGCTGGAGCAGGTTCCCACAGGTTCTCAAGAACCGGTTGCTAAAATTAGACCTCTGTGGAGAACTGGTTGTTAAAGGTCCAGGGAATGGGCAAAGAACTCTGGTCCGCAGGCCGGACCATCCTGTTGCTCCCAGGATTCCCAGCTGGGGAGGCTGAGGGTCCCCCGGCCCTTCCCCCGCTTCCTCCCAGCTGCAGTGTGGCCAGCTGCCGGCACCAGCTGGGCAGCTCAGCTGAGCTCTGGAGACGTCCTGCTGCCACTTTTTGAATGGCCCAGCAAAGTGTGTGTGTGTGTGGGGGCTGCTGCAAGCTCCAGGGCTGGCCAGAGGGGAGGGGGCAAGTGGGGCAATTGGCCCAGGCCCTGCAGGGGCCCCCGGCCCCACGACGATCTCTCCCCCGGCCCCTCCCCCGTTCCCCCCCCCCCTTAAATCAGAACTTTTTATAGGGAACCAGTTCTTGAGATTTTGGCAGCTCATCACTGGGTAGCGTGTCAACGTAACTTAAGTCGACTTAACTTTGTAGTACAGACAAGGCTTTACGTGCCACGCTCTCAGTGATTTCAGTAGGAGTTAAGCACCTAAGGAGCTCTGGTTGGTAAATAAGGAATGGAGCAGAAAGGAAAAGCAGGAGGCTGGTATTATGAAGCAGAATGATGTTAATGTGAGTTAGAAGAGGAGTACACAGCATGAGAGGATACTCTATATATCTAGAGAGGATATATTTCAAGGGTTTCAAGAAGGTCTACAAGGAATCATTGGCTCCAACGTGATGCATTTCACAGGAGAAGTTCCCCATTTTTCATTATAGCTTTAGAGTTTGACAATGAAGCCCTGTTTGCAACTATTTTAAGGTACTTGTTTCATCCCAGAGAGAATCAAACAAGACAAAGCACAACTTAAGCAAAGACGTAATCTGCTTATATAGTGTACAACTTTTATAGCACTGTTGAAACCAGAAATAAATAGTACATATTCATGAAACGGTTCCACCTTGAGGGCTTCATTCTCATTGACACAAAGACCGCTTTACATGGCTCTTTAAGGAGCCTTCAAGTGAGTGTAAATGTTTTTTGGCCCAACCGTAAGGCCCCTGCTTTATTTACTGTGTCAGCATGGCCTAAGGGGGACTTCATGGAATTGAGAGTCACGCCTGAACAGATTATTCTAGAAGAAGCAGAGAGTATGGAAGGCAGTAGAGGAAACAGTCATCAGGTGTAACCTGGGAAATAGAGATATGGGGCAGATTTACTGAGGTGCTGAGCACTCACTGCTCCCATGGGAGTCAAGGGTGCTCTGCATTTCTGAAAGCCATTGCCCATAAGATCAACCGTGAATCTGTATCTTGTTTTCCATTTCCTGGTCTTTCCATGTTCTGAGTCTATTCTTCCTGGGCGAAACATGGCCAACCCTTTCCATAGCCGTACCCCCAGCCCCAATGGCAAGGATAAGGGTACCAACAACATTTTGGATAACCCCACCAAAACTTGTACGGCCTTCGGTAATATCCATGGCCTACAGCAGCTGTAATCTCTGGAACCACCCCAGCCCCCATAATAGTAGGGCTTATAATACAATTCATCACTAAAGTTTTCATCGAAAGTCATCTTTCTGTGTTGGAGGTAAACCTGAAACACTCAGCAGCGAATAGAGTCAACATAATGCGTGGTGATCGGTGGAACAAATGGGTGAAAGCTCAGATACTATGGTATTGGAGGCCCTGGGCGGGGGAGGAGGGGGAGCAGGGAAATGATGATGTAGATCCTCAGTTCCTGGCTATGTGTTGCCTCCCATTTCCTCCTCCTAGTCCTCTTCTTCCACTTCTTCTTAACCTCCCTCTCAATCAACCCCTTTGATTCCGTCTCAATCTCTTTCTCTGAAAAATACTGTCCGTCGATTAAACATATGGTACAGACCATCTCTACCTTCCATGAATGAGATGTTTATTCCCTTTTACAAAATGTTTATACAAAGTATATCAGAGATAAAGTTCATAATGTTAGTTTCCTTGTGCGGATTTTGCCTCAGCAGTCTGACCATGTCTCTCCTTAAACAGTGTGGTGGGGCGGTGCTGCACTCCCTCAGAAAAAGGCTGGAACAGGCCTTTGAGGCTGCGCAGACCGGCAGCCAATCAACAGAGGCCTGTTAGGAGCCAATCAGGGCAGGGCAGAGGCAGCCAATCAGGGCAAGGTTAGGCCCTATATAAAGGCTGCCTAACAGGCTGAGAGGCAGTCTCTCCCTGACTGCTAAGGGAGGAGGACTGGCTCCTGGGCTGAAAGGTAGCACCTTGGACAGAGCAGTGCTGGGGAAGGGCAGAAGGAGCTGGGGAGCTCCAGCCAAGGAAAACTGTAGGCTACAGGCCTTGCTACAAAGGGCTGAGCGGGTTCACAGGGCCGAAGGGGAAGTGGCCCAGGGACAAAAGTCTGACAAGGGGAGAGAAGCATGGCAGGGAGGCTGCAGCTAGAGGGTCCCTGGGTTAGGACCCAGAGTAGTGGGTGGGCCTGGGTCCCCCTCCTTTCCCCTTGTACTACACCAGTCTGAGGAGGAGTGTGACCTGATACAGTCTGTGGCTGGCCCCTATGACAAAGGGACTAGACTTTGAGGCTGCAGCCAGCCCCTAGAACCGGTGCAGATGGAGGACTGCTGATAGGAGGATGGCGTGGACTGCAATCTCAGCAAGTTTGCAGATGACACTAAACTGGGAGGAGTGGTAGATATGCTGGAGGGTAGGGCTAGGATACAGAGGGACCTAGACAAATTAGAGGACTGGGCCAAAAGAAACCTGATGAGGTTCAACAAGGACAAGTGCAGAGTCCTGCACTTAGGACGGAAGAATCCCATTCACTGTTACAGACTAGGGATCGAATGGCTGGGCAGCAGTTCTGCAGAAAAGGACCTAGGGGTTACAGTGGATGAGAAGCTGGATATGAGTCAACAGTGTGCCCTTGTTGCCAAGAAAGCTAACGGCATTTTGAGCAGTATAAGTAGGGGCATTGGCAGCAGATCGAGGGACATGATCATTCCCCTCTATTCGACATTGGTGAGGCCTCATCTGGA
Organism: Mauremys mutica; assembly: GCF_020497125.1. Lineage (NCBI taxonomy): Eukaryota > Metazoa > Chordata > Testudines > Geoemydidae > Mauremys > Mauremys mutica. Next base: position 19,136,854 of record NC_059088.1, on the reverse strand, counting down.
GTACTGTGTCCAGTTTTGGGCCCCACACTACAAGAAGGATGTGGAAAAACTGGAGATAGTCCAGCGAAGGGCAACAAAAATGATTAGGGGGCTGGAGCACATGACTTATGAGGAGAGGCTGAGGGAACTGGGATTGTTTAGTCTGCAGAAGAGAAGAATGAGGGGGGATTTGATAGCTGCTTTCAACTACCTGAAAGGGGGTTCCAAAGAGGATGGAGCTAGACTGTTCTCAGTGGTAGCAGATGACAGAACAAAGAGTAATGGTCTCAAGTTGCAGTGGGGGAGGTTTAGGTTGGATATTAGGAAAAACTTTTTCACTCAGAGTGGTGAAGCACTGGAATGGGTTCCCTAGAGAGGTGGTGGAATCTCCTTCCTTAGAGGTTTTTAAGGTCAGGCTTGACAAAGCCCTGGCTGGGATGATTTAGTTGGGGATTGGTCCTGCTTTGAGCAGGGGGTTGGACTAGATGACCTCCTGAGGTCCCTTCCAGCCCTGATATTCTATGATTCTATAACACCAGACCCCCAGAAGGGGGTGCGACCAGAGCAGTGGACACTGCCGGAGAGCAGAGTCCTGAAGAGGACACCACTGAGCAGGAGCAACGCGGGTCCGGATACCAGCATTGGAGCAGACGATGGACGGGACACCACCAGCAGAGGGCACCCTGCAGAAGACAGAGCTAATTCCCAGACGTGCCAGCGAGAGGTGCTGAGGTGGTGAGTTACAACACCATCACAAGCAGATTTTGGTGTTTTCTGTTTGTCAAACTTGTGAGACAGCAACACTTGCGAATGAATGAATGATAAATATTCTTTTTTCTGTACAAAATACTAAGGACCAGATTGTGAGCTGGGTTAAATTGGCTGAGTTACACTGACTTCAGTGGAGCTATGTTAATTTACCCCAATCTAAGATCTGCATCTAAAATTGCTACTTCCACAATGGGGAACATAGGAACTGTCAGACTAGATGAGACTGGTGATCCATAGAATCCATTATCGTGTCTTACACAGTAACAAGCACCAGCCACTTCCGAATGAAGTAGAGCACTGAAATGGCCCTTTACAGAAGAAAGTGGAGGAGTTTCTTCCCAAAATGCCCCAATGAAAGCTGTGCTATGAGATTATTCACATCTCCAAAGGTTTACATTTCCTATCTCCGGTTAGGAATCATCGGATCTCGGTGTCAGAAACACATGTGTGGCTCTGTAAATCCCACCCTTAACTTATAAAGCTTGAAGCAGCTAATGCCTGCAACTTAACAACTGCACAAAGTTATGGAAAAATGTCTCACAATTGCTGAGAATCACAGAGTCAACATACAAGATTCAGGCCTGAATTGAAAATATTACTAATGTGACACCTCAGTAGTTATCGAGAGATTGATTGAAATCAGACTTACCCAGGTCACCGAGGACAGTACGTGAAGAGAAGTGTTTAGAAGATCCCTGAGTGGCAGGAACTTTTATACAGTTTCTCAAACTGCCTGGAGGATCGGAGACACCGTTTGTGCGTGCAGTCTTTATTAATTACAAAACACATTTTCTTGGACTCTTTGTTGTGATGCTTTCAGTTGATGTAATTGTTTCCTCAGTGTTTATATTCATTAGTCTAATCTCATCATCACATACAAACTACCCTCTCCAGGTTTCTTTCATATGAAAATTTTCATGGGCACACTACATTCCTGGAATCTTTCTCTTGGCTGTGCTAAGATGTTGATAGATGTTTGGCTGCATGTGTGTGTTCCCTATTTGTACCACCCCAGCCCTGCACAGACAGCTGGCTCGGCAGACCTCAAGCAAACCGCTGAATGACCACAAGATTAGTTAAGGGACGAAGACATCCAGCCAGGTTTATTGTTGACAAAGCATGGTACTAGTATCCCACAGACTCTATACATTAATACACATATGCCTGTAACAATGGACCAGCTCAGTGAACAGCAGGACTTTCCATTCCTCCCTTGGCCAGACAAAGATACTTCCTCTGAGATACATCTTTATACCCTAATACAAACAAGTTAGTACTGCCCCTCTGACATAGTTACTGCCCACTGACGTAGCTAGTTATTACCCATTACCTTGTACATGTTGGTTTGATTTAAACATCTCTATTACATACTGTGATCCTGACGTTATCTTTTAGGAGGGGTCAGTGTGTTCATGTTAACCATGGGGAATGTTTTTGTACTATCCTTGACATCAGGATGTTCTGGTAGTACTTGATATCAGGATGTGTTTGCGTGAGTACTCAGTGACTAGCACTTCTTAGGAATGTGTGTTTCTGCAGTATCGGCCCTGTTCCTGGCAGATTCAGTGAACTTGCAAGCAGGCAGAGCCTGACGTTTGCTAACTTTGATTTAGATCAGCAAAGCTTACCCACTACTTTAGTTCAGGCCTCATACCAGGCCTCTAATACAAGGACTTATATTTTAGGTTCGCTCTCTACTATACTGGCTTCATTGGAGTTACAAAGGAATTAATATGACAGAAATTCAGAGCAGGATCTGAGCATCAGTAGCACGTACAAAAATCCAGTCTGGTCTTTCAAATCCATGGCATATTTTGTTTGGGACATTCTTGCATTAATCACTGCAATTTCAGGGAGCCTGTATTCTGCATGTTCTGCACATCCAGTATAATGCACACTGAAATGAAGGGGAGTTTCTCCATTGACTTCAGTGAGTTGTTCATGAGGCCCTAGGATTTGGCATTCAGTCTTGGCAGAGAGCAATACAAGGTATAGAAACCTCTTAAGACCCACCTAAGAATTAAAAAATTGCTCTTCACAGAGACTTAAGTGGACACGGGCTTCTACACTGCCCATCTGCTCTGGGTGAAGTCCATTTGCATTTATAGAACTTTAATGACTGTTTGTGAAGTTCTTTGGTATCCTGAGTTCTAGGAACACCACTTAACATCCGACAAGAGTGTTTGTATCCTTATTTTCTATGCAAATAAAGAGAGGCCCATTGTGCAGAAGGTCACATGAGGAGTCAGTTGCAGAGACAGAAATAAAACCACGTTATCAGATTTATCACGCCACATGTTACTTACTGGGTTGAACGTTATTAGATTGCATTAAAAGACAACATTAGTCAAGTGTTTTGTTAAAAACATTTAGTGTTTTTAGCTTCCCTATGTGCAACTTACATGCAGTGTTTAATTTGTAATGAAATAAGAGCCAGGGCTTAAGCAATTTTGCTGCTTTCAAACCTGACGCTGCAAGCCCAGAGGTGCCAGGACTAGGAACAGCCAGGCCTAGAGGTGCTGGGGAGAAGCCCTGGCAAGTCCAGGCACAATTAAGCACTGTTTACATGACTGTAATGCTTAAGCATACTCATTCATCTTGTTTTGTTTGGTGAGCTCCCTGATGAATTCTCTTCTGATCTAAGCATAAAAAAGGACCAAGTAACTAACAGTGTTGATCCACTTTAACTTTGCCTTCTTTATACATGCAGATACAAATTTTCCAAAGGAATAATCAGTATGCAAATTACATAGCTGTTAATTGGTGGTTTAGGATCATAAACTTCAATTTATAATTCTAATATTAAACATTAAGTAATAAGACACTTGTGTTTATTCGTGTGCAAAAATCCTTCTGTTACTGTCAAGTAAAATCTTAATTCCAGTCTCATTTTCCTCCAAACATTTTTCCACCTCCTCCAGCCACGTGGACCCTTCACCAGTTCCATATACATTTACTAGGTGTGCAGTTAAGGTGTCTTGCATGGCATGGGTTATTTATGATGAATTTTGCCAGGTCAGTGTGTGTGTTACTCTCTTTATCTTCATGTATGAAGAAGGCAAATTGGATCAAAACAGAATCCTATCGGTCTGCTTAAGTTGGAAGATGATTCCTCCAGATGCTCACCCAACAAAACACAAGAAAATAATCATGACTGAGTCTCCCTGTGAATTACTCTCTACTTAGTCAGACAACTTGGGTGTGGAAATACCTTTTATTGGACTATAAATTCTCATAACGTATCATCAATCCAATTAACTGACACAGAAAAATGGAGAGTGGCGTGGACTGCACCCTCAGCAAGTTTACAGATGACACTAAACTGGGAGGAGTGGTAGAAACAGGGCCGGTGTAACTGGGACCTGCAGCCTGCCATTTAAAAAAAAAAAAAAATTTCTTGCATGCTACCTTTGGCACGTGTGCCGTAGGTTGAGGACCCCTGTTCTAGTGTATACTGTGTGTACTGTACTTTATGGTAATTTTCACTATATGCAATTTTCTTCTTACACGCTGACCTTAGAACCTAACCCCTGCATAAGATGTGACTCCACTGTATTCATTTTTGAAAGTTTATAATAAGTGATCCTCTGGGGGGAGGGAAGGGGAGAGGTGGGCGCAAGGTGGAAGTTTTGCCTAGGGTGCAAAATATCCTTGCACCGGCCCTGCTGGCCTCTCCTTTTGCCACTCAGCAATTTCCTAAGCAGGCTGTGTCTTTTGATACGGCCTGCTTCTCTGCACCCAAAACAAAGAACTCTTGTTCCCATCTTTGCATTTGGCTACGCCTGTACACTTTCTTGTGCCCTGCTCTCCTGGGCTAACCTTCTCAGCACAGCCGAGGCATGCTCTCTGTGTCTGCTCTTTTTGTCCATGGGCATTCCCTTTGCAAGATCTCTCATGGGTATTGCTGCTGCTGTGTCTGTAGCTCCGCCTGCACTTCCTTCTGCTTCTGTTGGTTTTCTGGGAGCTGCTGGAGAAACCCCTAGACCTGCTTTGGCTGCTTAACTGGTCCCTGGAACTGAAATGGGAAATCCAGTGACCAGCTCTGTCCCTCGATACCCCCACTTGGGAGGACAGACCTTCTGTCAGCAACCAAGGCTTCCATCAGTCCTCATGGATCACAGGCAGAATTCAATCCTCCGGACTATGCCAATCATAAATGAATCTACTCATCGTTACACCCGCCCTGGTGGCCAGGCATGGCATCACAGCCCTCTCGCTGGGCTAGCGTCCCCCATCCATGGTCACTGGTAACTCAGCCCTATGGCCAGGTCTCCACCTTTAGTCCACCCTTCTGGGGCCCAGCTTGTCTCACACTAGAAGTCCAAAGAGGTCTTTCCACAGAAAGAAGTCCTTCTGCCATTGCTGAGGCTCTTGCTTAGCCTGCAGCCCCCTTGCTGGGCTTGGTAACCCGCTTCTTTGGGGCCAGTAGGGGAACCCAGTCCCACCCTGACAGCCCAGGGCCCTGTACCCAACAGCTAGGTCTGCTCCTTTCACTTTGCTGCAGGTTTCCCTGGGCACTTCCTACCTCTCTTCTCAAGTTTCCTTGCTGCTCTGAACTACCTCGTTCTCATTCCTGTTGATACCCCCCCCCCAAGGCTGTGCAGCCCAGGGGAAAGCACCCTGTTACAGGCCTGCTTTGCCCACTCCTACTGTTATTGGCCTGGGGTCCTTGCTCCCCATTTCAGACCTGGTTTCCAGAGTATACACAGGCCCCACGGCCCGGAACTGGAGTTTGCTTGTTCTGGTGACTCTGACATTCAGGCCCTTCATCATTCAGAGGCTGACAGGTGTGGTGAGGGGGCTGGAGAAACCTCACTGCTGAGTGGAAGGAAGTCAAAGAGTTGGGATTCTGGGAGCTGATGGGTTCATTTGCCCTGCTGCAGGAAGTGGAGCTGGAGACTGGAGATGCCATGTGATCGAGACTACCTGATGCTCTCTTCATGCCTGAGGGGCTGGAGCCTCCTGCCAGAAACGCTCTCAGGAGTCCAGGTTCAAGGACGTCTCTGGGGAGCCCCTTCTTAGGAACAAAACCAGGGTGGTACGATGATGGAGATGTCTCTGTCCCAGAGCTGGGAGCCAGGGATGGGGAAAGCTCCCAGCCAGGCTATGCATCGGGGATGCCATTTCTCCTCCAAGAGAGCCACTCACCCTAAGGAGTAAATGGCTCTTACCTCCATGAGGGAGTGAGGTCTTCCATCTAAGCCTCTTTGAGAGCAAGTGTTGCTTGCTTGGATGGGATGAGGTGACCTGGCCCCACTGCTCCCTGACATGGCTCAGCTGCAGGATGCGCCCATCCAGGAGGCTGTGCCAGATCCCAGGGCCTGGAAGACAGCTGGGAAGGAGGCTCCTATTCCTTTCACACCCAGAGACCCCCTAGAAGAGCCAAGGGGAGAATAAAGGGCAAGAGGTGAAGCTAGCCCTGAGCCTCTGTCCCATCCCCACCTCCTCAAAAGTGGAGCTTCTGAGTTTCAGTGGAGCTAGGGCTGTGGCCCTGACATAACGGCCTTTCTGCACCATATGGGGCAGGGAGAGCTCTGCCTGGGCGCAGGGGGAATGGGATGGGGCTAGAACAAAGAAAGGAGGGAGGGGAATGGGTGTGAGGGAAAGAGCTACTGCCCCAGATGAAGGAATTTGGAGGGCAGAGGGAAGGACCCTGCTCCACAGAGAGGGGAGAAAGTTTCTGTGAGTGTCAGGGGGCTCCATTTCCCCGTCCCCTAGCTCCCCATTTACAGGGAGCCAGAGCAGTACCTGCAGCAGGGAGCGGGAGTTGCTGGTGGCCTCAGAGGCAGAGCCCCTAAAGTGCTTCAGGCACCTGGCGCAAGTGCCAGATTATGCGGAGCTGGTGCATCACATTGGCCGTGACGTCCTCCTGCTGCAAGGGAACGAGGACCTGTCAGAGACTCATGCCCCCGCAGAATCAGGGGGGATTAAAGGCACCTGGGACTAGCAGCATTTCCAGCCAGCACCTGCCCACCTCTGAGGGATGAATTCCCCCTCATGGCCCCCAGAATGGAGTCGTCTTGTCCTTTCTAGTGACCTCCCATGCCAACCTCCGTCCTTATAGGGTGAGCTCCTGCCACCTCCCCCTCAGTGCCCCTGACAGCTGTTCCACCTCCAATCCACAGCTCAAGTTCTCAGACCCTGCTCCTCCACCCCCACCCAGGTGGGCAGGGCGGGGGCTCTAGTTGGGGGGGGGGGAGAAGAAGGATTCTGGCAGCAGTGAAGTGGGATGTGGGGAGGTTGAGACTTTTCCCCAAGTCATCCCAGCCACTAATGCTGAAGCCGCAGGATGGCAGCCCTGGTGAATGGGGCAGATCAGCAGCTCCTGCTGACTGAATCCTCCCGTTCTCTCTAGAGTGGGTCCAGCCCTGCCAGCAGCAGGACAAGCTTCCCCCGCCCATGTGCCTCAGAACTGCCTGGTCAGTCGCAGTCCTTGGCCTCCCAGGCTGCCAGTGATGGGAGCAGCTCTGGGTGGTTGCTTGGGTGACAGGAGAGGCTTGCAGAGGGCACTTAGAGGACTCTGCTGCCCTTCTCAAGAACGTAAGTCCATGATGAGGGAGCCTGGAGCACAGGGATGCGGACAGGGCCCTCCATGAGGATTTGCTTCCCCAGCTGCTCCAGGATGACAGGAAGGCATGAATCTGGAGCACGGTCCCCTTAAAAGCCAGAGTCGCCACTTAACCAGGACAAGAAGAACTTGACTCAAGCCAGGCTCATTCTCTGCTCTGACTCTGCCTCCCCAGGAGGAACACTCCTAACCCACAGCCCCTGCAGCAGCAGATCATACAGCCCATTGGAGCCAGCCCACCCCCGCCTGGAGCCAGGAAGCTGGGGTCCAGGGCCACTTATGTCAAACTCAGGGAGGGTGATGATGGATCTGAGGAGGGCCGTGCTGCTCCTGGCTCTCTCTCGTGACACCCTGGACACGATGCAGTAGTTAATGTGCTGTGGGGAAAGGAGGCAGCTCAGGATCAATGGTGCATGTATTGTGTTTATGAGCCCTTCCCCATCCCCAGGGGGCTGAGACATTGTATGCGGGGTGGAATATCTGATTCATTGATCGCAGAGCTTTAGTAGGGGATTGTTGCCCCCAGGATGATGCTTGTATCCTGCAGGTCACAACTTGACATTGTCTCTAGATTGGGACAATGCTTGGTGTCGGGACTGGTCCCACCCTCCCTGAACTCCTGATTTCTGAACAGCTCACTAGGAAGGAGACAGACCCCTCACCCTTCCCTGGCTCTCAAGTCCTTGGTTGGGTGAAGGGACTGAGTGTGAGCACACTCCCCCCCAGGAATCTCAGGGTCTGTCAGAGACAAGGGCTGATTCTCTGGGGTCCTCCTGTTTCTCTAGGAACGAGCCTGTGACTCTTAGGGCTGGTCCACACTAAGAAGCGGGGTCGAACTAGGGTACGCAAATTCAGCTACGTGAATAGCGTAGCTGAATTCGAAGTACCCTAGTTCGAACTACTCACCCGTCCAGACGCCACGGAATCGAAGTCCGTGGCTCCAAGGTCGACTCCGCCACCGCCGTTTGCAGTGGTGGAGTACCGGAGTCGACCGCGGCGCTTCTGGAGTTCGAACTATCGCGTCCAGATTAGACTGGTAAGTGTAGACTAGCCCTTAGAATATCAGGGTTGGAAGGGACTCAGGAGGTCATCTAGTCCATCCCCCTGCTCAAAGCAGGACCAGTCCCCAGACAGATTTTTGCCCCAGATCCCTAAATGGCCCCCTCAAGGATTGAACTCACAACCCTTTAGCAGGCCAATTGGTTTAGCAGGCCAATGCTCAAACCACTGAGCTATCCCTCCCCCCTCCTCTCTGAGGACCATCTTCTGGATCTCCCAGGAGGGGTTCAGACTCTCACTCCCCAAGCCAGCCAGGGGCCCCATGGCTAGTGCTCAACAGAACCAGGCAGAGCTCTGGCTTGAAGTCCCAGCTCCTTCCTCTGTCCTTCAAGGAGGAAGGGCCTGACAGTGCACTGCACTGACTGCCCTGACCAAGGACAGCCCACTGGGGGTGCAGCTAGGAGGACAGACTGGAAAATAGATCTAAGAGTTAAGGTAAAATTGCCCCGACCCCTCTCATCAGGCTCATGTCCAAGATGTAGTGGAGCCTGTTGGTGTCTGGGGAGTCTGCCAGCAGGTTCCCCAGCATGGCGTCCAGGAGGTCTGGCAAGACCCTATGCAGATCCTGCAAAGCAAGGGAGAGCCATGGGTCAGACTTAGGGAAACTGGGGCTACACCTGCCACAGGATGGGAAGAGGGGTCTCTGGGAAGCACTGGTGAGACCCCCAAACACATATCCTGGCCTCTCTCATTCACATCCCACTGCAGGCAATTAGCAAGGATTCGTGGCAGGATGACAGCTGGCTCTTCAATCCATGATTTAGCACGATCTACCTGGACTTGGGTGGTGTCCTTCTCCGTGCCCAGGGTGAAGACTGCATGCAGGGCAGCTCGAAGGAGGTGAGGCTCAGCTCTGGCTCCAGGGCAGGTGTCATGGTGCTGGCAAGAGAGAGGAGCCGGTATTAGACTGTGCAGTGCAGGGGTGGGACTGGCACCAACATGGACATGAAACTGCAGGGAAATAGGCAGAGGCTGGCGAGAATGGAAACTGAGGCACTGAGCCAGGGAATGATAAGGCCAAGGTTTCCCAGACAGTGGCAGGGCAGGAATGGCACCTGTTCCCTGGACCCCGCTGCCTCTTCTGTATCTGATCCTGGGTGTGAGCCTCTCCCCAAAGCCATTGCAATGTTACTGGAGTGAAAAGAACAGAATAGCCAGGAGAGGGAGTGAACCTTCCTGCCACCTCTGTCAGAGGAGCCACCCTTGGGAGGTGACCTGGGAGTGGGAGGGGCAGTGACTCCCAGCCATGGGCCTGAGCAGCCCTGGGGTTAGGGAACTGGGCAAGAGGGTTTTGGTAGCTGAGGTTGCAACAATCAGGGAGTTGGCCAGGACGGTGCCGGGTGGAGAGTCATCAGGAAGCTCCTCAATGAGCTCCTGTGAGACCCAAAGGAGACAAAGGAGCATGTGAGATTTGGGCCTCACTGACACCTCCCAAGGAGGAGATTACACAGCCAGGGCCCCACACAGCCAGCAGGATCCCCCCACCTGCCTCCTGCTCCTCCGATTTGCCCACTAGTTCTCCCATCTCTTCTCCCCAATCTTCAGCCCCAGCAATCCCTGCCCTCAGCTGCCTCTCCAGCACCAGCCGTCCCCCAACCATCGGCCCGGGGAGACCCCTGCCCCTCCCACGTCTCTGTCCACCCTCCAGCTGCCAGGCGCTGTGTCTCGCTCACCACAGTCCTCTCCACCACAGCTGCCTTGCGGCTCCAGTGTGTCCTGCCCTCTCTGCTGTGTAGCGAGACACGCGGGGTGCATGCCGTGCAGGAACATGAGCTGCTGGGCCTCATCCTGCGCCCCCCAGGAGTGGGGTTAGGGGAGAGAGAGCCAGTTAGCCAGACTTAGGCCTGAATGGGGGAGAGTGGGGACCCACCCATTGTCCAAAAACCCACGTCTTCTACACAAGCAGGGTCAGGAACTGGGACAGTGCCTGTGGGGGGAGAAGACAAACACCTGGTGTGTGACAAACACCCCCATCTTGGGGGTCCCAGATCATGGAGGAGAAAGGTCCCCATTAGGGGTGGTAGCTCATGAGGGCCAAGACCCTCTGCCAGGGGTCAGGGTGCTGGGAAGGGGCAGGACAATCTCAGTTCCGGCACAGCTGGGGAATGTTTGTACCTTTTCTCGGCCCTGGAGCTGCTCTCGGATGTTTTTGAGGACTGTGACAACATCCACCCATTCCTCCTCCTCCTCCGAGTCCCTGGTGGTCCCTGCACCAGGGAGAGAAGGGGACAGGGTGACTCCTGCTGCCACTTGGGGGAAGGACAGGAGCATGGTGGGGCAATGTGCCCCCTTCCCACCTCCGGGACCCAGGGCAGATCGGGCTCCACACTCCCCTATCTCAGTGATGCCTTCAGCCCCCAACTCCTTCAGGAGCCCATAGCAAAAAGACCTCCCCACATTGTCCTGGATGCCCTGGGAGGTGCCTCTCCCCCCACCCCCCACCCAATGGAGCACCAAGGACCAAAGTGGCAGCATCTAGTGTCAGTGGGGGTCACATGGCTCAGGCCAGACCCCTGGGCTGTGGACCCGCCCCCATAGCACTGGGCCCAGAGTGTTCACAGCCTCCTCCTCACCCCTCCCTGAGCCCAGCCTGGCTCCTCACCTGGAACAAACCAGAAGTGTCCATCGGACTCACTGCTGTCCGAGTCCCAGGCACTGCTGCTGTCCCATGGGGTGCGGGCCAAGCTGCTGCTGCTGGGACAGGGATCCTCCACCTCCTGCCCTGGGAAGGCTGGAAGGTCCTCAATGACCGGGCAGGGCGATGCCTCCTGGTGGAAATCAGGTCAGGGCTCCTGGGGCCGTTGCTGCCCACACAACAAGCCCCAGAGCCACCATGCCCGGTTCTGCTCCTGGGCTGGGTCCTGCCTGCCCAGCCACATCCTGGCCCAGCTCCATTTTGGCCTGGCCACTGCCTCTCCCACCGAGGTGCCATCTTGGAGCGGGTTTCCTCTGCCAGAAGGCTGGGCACCTCCACCTCCTGGCCCGGCTGGGAGCTCCTTCCCCACCAGCGGGGACAGAGGGGCCGCTCCGCTCCTGGGGAAGATGGCAGCTGCTTCCCTCAGGCTCTGGGGCCACCTGCAGAGCCTTCTTCCTGAACATCCTCAGGAGCCTGGCCATCCTGGAACCAAGCGGGGAGCAGGCATGAGTCTGGGGTCAAGGCAGCCTCTCACTAACCAGCCTGTTTGGTCCCTCCCCATCCCTGCCCCAGCCAGAGGAGTGCAGGGAGTGCAAGCTACACACACTGACAGGAGTTCATTGTATGATCTGCTCCCCCTCAACGTTCCCCCTCGTCATCTCCGGGGCTGCAATAACCGGGGAGTCTCATCCTTTTTGAGCACTGGGGTCAGTCACAAAAACCATCGGTCACTTTGGACAAGCCACCTCCTGCCACCCCAGGCCACACACACACACACACACACACACTGCCCAGGCTAGAGAAGGAACAGAACCCAGGAGTCCGGACTTCTCCTGAGAAACCATTCTCCACTTCAAAGTCCCTAGGCACAGCAAGGCCAGGGCCCCCTCGGTTCCCATTGATTTCCATGCTCAGCAGCTCACAGGGTCTGGCCCAGCTCAGAAACTCTCAGCCTGGGGAACAGTCTCCCATAAGGGAAGGGCTGGGCGCCCTATTGCTGGGACCTTTCCAAACACACTGGAGATGGCTCTGGAGAAGCCCCTCCCTGGTCTGAGAGCGAGGGGCTCCTGAGGGCTATTTGCAAATCCAATCTCCTTTGGGAGAGATTCTCTCCCCCTCTTTCTGCCTCTCCCCAGACAGACAGGGACTGCCACAGAGGAACCCTAGTGCCACACACTTGCTCTGGTAATGGAGCAATGGATGGATGATGTTCAGTATTGTCCCTCGCCCTTCTCCTCGCTCTCCAAGCCCAAGGCAGGCTGGAGAGTGTGGTGGTGACCTGAGGGGTTACCCTGCCCAGCCAGCAGGCAGGGTGATGACACTGAGCGATTAACTGGCTGTGAAAACAAGAGTCTGTCTTATTGCTAAGGGATGAAGAAACTCAGCCGGCAGCAGGGGATGCAGAACACTGCCCTAGTGCGCGGGTGACAGCACCTCCAGGATCCTGATGTCCCAGCACTTTACACACCTTCCTGGAGCCTCCCAACCCCCCTGGGCTGTCGGGACTGTGACCCCAACCCTACTGATGAGAAACAGGCCTGGAGAGGGGAAGCTACTGGCTCAGGGTCACACCAAGGGTCAGAAGTATGGATGGGACCCAGCAGTCCTTATTTCCAGGCCCCTTCACTAACCACTGCTGCACACTCCCTCCCACAGCTAGCAGTTACAACCAGGCCCTCATGGCTGCTCCCCCTGCCTTTGAGAGGGAGTGTGCTCCGCTGGAGTGACTGGACCAGGGGATTGGGAGTCAGGACTCCTGAGTTCCATTGCTGTGTGTGACGAGACAATTTAACACACTGACAAACAGGAGATGCTTTTGTTTTGCAACAAAATATTTTTGCAAAGAACTTTCATCCCACTTGTTATGATTTTGAGAAACAAACTGGTTTAGTCTGAATGGGATTTTCTGACAGAAACGGTTTCAATGAAATTTCCCCACCATCTTGATTCCTGGGCTCTATCCCTGTCTCTGGGGGGTTTTGCTGTTTGTTAGAACAGGAGTCAGGACCGGTGGCTTCTCTTTCTGGCTCTGCCACCACCTTGCTGTGTAGGCCCTTGGGTAGGTCACTTCCCTTCTCTGTACCTCAGGCTCTTCCCCATCTGTCCAATGGGAACAGGGACAATTCTCGAACTCTGGGCAGTCATGAGTCTGAGTGAGATAAGGGGCATTAAAGCTCTCTGTGAAGGAGAAAGGGGAGTTTCACAGTGTTTAGCACCAAGGAAACAAGAAATGGTCAGGGCCAAATTTTTTTGATAAGATGCTTCAGTCTGAGCTAAGTAGTTGCTGCTCTTAACAATTTCAAAATAAAAAAAATACAAATAAAATAGAATATTTCAGCTATTCTATTGTGTCATAATCTGATCTGAGTAAACGTGATAGGATGCCTCATATTATGCAATACTCCTAGTGACACTCTCCAATGGATCCCCATCCTCCACCCACCGTGAGGTAGGTAGGAGCGGATCATTATTATCCCTACTTGAAAGAGGGAGAAGCTAAGGTTGAGAAAGGAGAATTGACTTGTCTTAGGTCACACAGCCAGTCAGTGGCAGAGTTGGGAATAGGACCCAAGAGCCCTGATTTTCAAACTAACCATCGGATCTTGAATTTCATACACTGAATGACTTGAATAAAGTGCTCTCAGATGAGCTCCAGACCAACAACAGTGCACAGTAATTATTCAGCAAGTATTTTAGGAGAACTGGCATATTAGAGAGAATCATGAACTGCTCAGAGACAATTAATGCAGAGAAGCAGCAAAATTTGTCAAACATGACTGGTTATGACTTATTTACTTGGTCTTAAAGGAGAACAACAAGGACCTGAGTCTCCTCCTTGTCAATAACCCTCTGCTCAGCCAATCAGGGTAGATACTGAGGACGGGAGGCTGAGGGTTCTCACCAGAGAGCCCAAAGGATGGCCCAGGTCACTGGTGGGGATCACTGCCCGAGCACTATTTCAGCCCCACATTTTTGGGTGGACCTCCCACAGTGGGAGCTGCAGAGCACTCCCCCGTGACACACACACACACACACCTCTCTCCTGGTGTTGGGAGGGGAACAGGAGAAAGGACAAAAGAAGCAAGAGAAGAAGAGAAAGGAGGGATGGATGGAGGAAAAAGTGAAACAAAAAGGAGAAACCCTAATGTCCCCAGTGATTCTAAGGGACAAAATTCTAGGTGCGGAATAAAATTCTGCCTCCTTAAGCTCATGTTTTCCATGCCTAGAATTCAACTGTCACCAGATGGATCAGACTGAACAGGTTTCAAACCTTGAGGAGGCTCTTACCTTCTAAACAGGGATGTCTGTTTTCTAGTAAAATCACTAAAAGGGAAGGAGAAAACTCGGAAGAGGTTCCTCCTCGCGCTCATGTACATGAACCCTAATACTCTCTGTCCTCAAAGAGAGACCTCGAGAAGGAGACTTGCTGAAGCAAAGCCACAGGGTTCTCTGAGGTTTCCCTGGCCCCTCGCCCCTGTCCTGCCTGGCTGATGTCAGTATCTCTCTGTGAGGTCATCACCTCCCCACCACCTTTGACCAATAGTCTGAGGTTGTGCAAAAGACCTTTGTGGTGTCACTGCCACACCACTCCCTTGCTGTCCTGCCGCTGGCCAGGCACTTTGGAGATTTGAGCTACTCCCTCTGGATCACCCCACTCAGTGAGTGTTCATTCTAGTAAGCAAGCTGGCTAGACAATATAACAGCAGACACTGCTCCCAGTGCTACACTCAGTTTTTCAGGAATTAGTAGACTTTATGGCCAGAAAAGACCATTAGAGGAGCTAATTTGACTCCCTGCATATCACAGGCCTCCTGTATGACACAATAGCTTCTTTTGGGGAAAACACATTCCAGAAAGGCATCTAGTCTTCATTAAATGACATCAAGAGATGGAGAATCCACCACTTTCCTTGGTAGCTTGTTCCTGTGGCGAATCATCCTCGCTGTTGAATATTTGTGCCTTATTTGTAATATGAATTTGTCTCTTTTCACCTTCCAGCCATTGGGTCTTGTTGTGCCTTTCTCTGCTAGATTAAAGAGCTCTTTAATCCCCAGTATTTTCTCTCCATTAAGGCATTTCACCACTTCAACGAAGTCACCTTTCAATCTTCTTTTGATAAGCTAAACAGGTTGAGCTCTTTCAATAGCTCACTAGAAGGCATTTTTCTCCAGCCCTCAGAGCATGTGGTGGCTCTTTGCTGCCCCAGCTCCAATTTCACAACATCTTTTTCAAATGAGGACACCAAAACTGGAGGCAGTATTCCAGTATCAGTCTCACTGATGCCGTGTCACCTCCCGTGATGTTATTGACATAATCTGTAACTGTACAGATCACCTTTGCAACCACTGTTCTATATTTGCAGCCAATATTGTATAAAGGTTGTCATGTAAGGAGTCTATGGAGAGGTTCTGATTGGCTGATTATAATTATGCTATCTGCATATGTGTATCATTTTTGTAGTTGAAGTTATGAATATTGGCTCTATACTGTCTGTATTTCAAACTTGTGCTATGCTTCCAGGGAGCACCCCGGACAAGATGGTGTCATCTCTGCCTAGCCTGCTTGATGGCCCATTAAGGATGATCAGCTACACAATCGACCCATTGAGAGAAGGCAGATACACCTTGTGACTCAGCAAGTTATGCAGGGACCTGCCTATGGACAGAACTCTAAGGTTTTTCTATGCCACATGCTGGATAGTGTCTCTTTGGGACAAAGAAATCAAACACCACATGGCAAGAGACTATAAAAGGCTGATGCCTTGCCTCCATCTTGTCTTCAATCCTGCTTCATACCCTGGAGGGACTTTGCTACAAACTGAAGATCTATACAAAGGACTTGATTTGAACCTGCCAGTTTATTCTATCACTGCTACAAGCCTGAACCAAGAACGTTGCCATTACTGTATGTAATTGATTTCATATAACCAATTCTAGCTCTCATCTATATCTTTTTCCCTTATGAATAAACCTTTAGATTTTAGCATGGGGCAGGAGCAGTGACAGTGGGTGGGGTGGGGTGTGTGTGTGGGGGGGGGCTGTGCTGGTGGAGAGTCCTGCCGAAAAAGGGAAGGGGAAGGGTCTGAGGGGGAAGGGCAGGCTCAGGGTCAGTCTGCCTGGCAGTAGAGAAACGGGGGTACTAGGATCCTGCGGCAGCAGTTGATGCAGGGAGGCAGCTGCTCTGGGGCCTGGGGAGGTGCATGGGGGCACCAAGGGGAGGCCGGGGGACACTCGGGGGAGGCACAGGGGCGCATCATGGGGGTAGACCTGGCCCCCAAATATTGGTGGAGCTGGGCCCCTGGGCTCTGAATATTGCTGGAGGCTGGGCACCACCGGAGACTATAATTCGCCGCCCCTGCTCTCCTCATCAGTAATTACCACTCCGCCAGTATTTTGTCACCCACCAATCTTATCAGCAGTGATTATATGTTTTCTCCCAATTCACTGATAAAAAATATTTTAAAAAATTAGTCCTTGAGAGCTTCTTCAGACTCTTAGTACCCAGGACCTGCTCCCCACAGCACAGTGAGAAAAAGGCCATCCAGCCCTGCTGGTACATAGGATAGAAGCACAGAAGGAAGGCAGGATCTCTCCCTCAGCAACTACCTGAAGGTCCCTTTCCCCGAGGGAAGGGAGGACCTGCTCCTGTTGCACCAGGATGTGGTGTTCTGTCCCATCTAGTGGCGCTGAGACCACATACAGAGTGAATTAAATGAGTCTGCTCTATAGCCTTAGCTAATATCCAGTTGCCTTTGAGTTCATTCTGTAGAGGCTCATACACTAAACTCCCAGGTTTGATCCTGATGGTTGGGGTCTATCAGTGTTATAAGTGGGGGGTTGTGACATTATTCACATGAACTGTGACCGTACAGATCATTGCTGCAACCAAGGTCCTATAGTTGCACCAAATCTTGTACGAAGGAGGTCATGTGAGGTGTCTATGAAAAGGTTGTGATTTGCTGGTTATGATTATGCTGCCTGTAGGTGTGTATCATTTTTGTATTTGAAGTTATGAGTATTGGCTATGCATGTGTATCTCAATGTGTTTAATTCTAAGTAGCA
The DNA here is from genome assembly GCF_020497125.1 of Mauremys mutica. Classification (NCBI taxonomy): domain Eukaryota; kingdom Metazoa; phylum Chordata; order Testudines; family Geoemydidae; genus Mauremys; species Mauremys mutica. The sequence continues at coordinate 19,119,780 of NC_059088.1, read as the reverse complement.
TTAGTGAAGCATTTGGTCAGTTTCTTGAGAAAGGAATTTTCAGATTAAGTGCCCAATCAAGAATCACTTAACTCACAATGGACCTTGGGAGACTCCAATTCACGTATGAGAAGCCTTTCTAGGAACATTCAAGGTAGCATGTGAGCAATGGCTGCTCTGCCTGTAAAGAACTGAGTCATGCATGGGCGTGTGCCTTGCCCATGTGACTCCAAATTCCACCTTGCTGCTGTGCTTTTCCACAGTAAGAACAAAGGGATCTTTCCACATGGCAGAGGATATAAAAGGCCCTGGAAACCCCTTATGGGGGGAGGGATAGCTCAGTGGTTTGAGCATTGGCCTGCTAAACCCACGGTTGTGAATTCAATCCTTGAGGGGACCACTTAGGGATCTGGGGCAAAAATTGGTCCTGCTGGTGAAGGCAGGGGACTAGACTCATTGACCTTTCAAGGTCCCTTTCAGTTCTAAGAGATTGGTATATCTCCAATTATTAGCTTACCCCTCCATTCTGGAGGAACTTTGCTACAAACTGAAGCTCTGAACAACAGACTGAATGACCCATCCAAATCTGTGGTTGTACTCCAAAGACTTGATTGGTGCCTGCAGTTTATTCCACCACTGCTACAAGCCTGAACCAAGAACTTCGCCATTGCTGTATGTAATTGATTCCTTTAACAATTTTAACTCTCATCTGTATTTCTTTCTTTTTATGAATAAACCTTTAGATGCTAAAGGATTTGCAACAGCATGATTTGTGGGTAAGATCTGACTTGTCTATTGACCTGGATCTGGGGCTTGGTCATTTGGGGTCCTCTGAGACAACTTTTTTCTTTTACTGGGGTATTAGTTTTCATAACCATTCATTCCCAGAAGGAGTGGTGCTGGTGGTGATACAAAGGAACTGGAACATCTGAGGGAATTGCTTGTATGACTTCCGATTAGCCAGTGGGGTAAAATCAAAGTCCTCTCTGTATGGCTGGTTTGATGTGCTTTAATAGTAAAGGACACCCAGCCTTGGGCTGTGACTGCCCTGCTCCAAGCAATTGGTCCTGAATTGATACTCTCAGTAGTGTCCCACCAGAGGCTGCATTGTTACAGGGGTCGTCCGGGATTACAACTAGAAGTCTCTGAAGCTTAGGATGCACTTCCTCAGCTAGGGGAAGTATGTAACCCACACACCTTCTGAGTGTAGTGGTGTGTCCCAGCTAGTGGCACCAAGACCACTTAGAGGGAGAGATAAAATGAGTCTTCTCTACAGCTTTAGCTAACAGCCAGGTGGCTTTTAGTTCATGCTGTGGAGGCCCACGCACTAAGCTCCAGAGGTCCCCAGTTCGATCCCGCCCACTGACGAGTTGACAACCGGGATCTGTCCGCATTACAGAGGCAGCTGCCACCCCAAGAAGGAGAGAGCTGCCTGATTGCAAAGAGGGGCCAAGCAGTGAGTTGACACCATTCAGAGCTTCCTGTGATAAACTGCAAACTTTGGACAATAGCAGGGTGGTAGGAAGTGTCAACCGCTTGTGTTGCCCTCAGAGTGGCCTGGGTCAGAGCCCAGTGGGAGGCCCTGGGCTCTCCCACCATCTGCTGCACCCTTCCCCCCCACAAAGGGTTGAAACCCTGACCACTAGGCAACATCCCCATGAGCGAAGGCCATCACGAGGCATCCATCTTTGAAAGTTTGCAGAGGATGTGGGAGCAGAAAGGGGAGAGAGGATGAGGGTGGCTCTTGGGAAGAGCGAGGGAGCCTTATGGGAATCTCTTGTTTACCGCCATCAACCAAATGATCAGATCATTGATGCCTAGAATCTTCCCTGACATATTGTAATCGATTGGATCTAGATTTTAAAATGGTTACCACATTTGCAGATGGAGAAATGTCAATGAGTTGAGTGGGAGGCTATTGCAAGCTCAGCTAATTATGGCAATGTGGCTTATGCCCCATCTAGCAAGCTCCTTAAACAATAGCTCCCAATTTTCACTCACGTTGTTCTGTTTAGTGTTTTTCTCCAGAACACTTTCACTAATCATTTTGGTCAGCTCTGGAAAGTTAGCCCTTTCAGTGCACCAGATATAAATATTGCTGGTGGGGACTGCCCTCTACTGGTCATAAGAACAGCCAATGGTCCAGCCAGCCCAGAATCCTATCCTCCCAACAGTGGCCAGTGCCAGGTGTCCCAGAGGGAATGAACAGAACAGGGAATCATCAGGTGACCCATCCCCTGTCGCCCATTCCCAGCTTCTGGCAAACAGAGGCTGGGGACACTTCAAGAGCATGGTTTTGTATCCCTGCCCATCCTGGCTAATAGCCAATGATGGACCTGTCCTCCATGAACTTATCTAGTTATTTGTTGGACCCTGTTACAGTCTTGGCCCTCACAACATCGTGTGGCAAAGAGTTCCCCAGGTTGACTGTGTGTTATGTGACGAAATACTTCCTTTTGTTTGTTTTAAAACTGCTGCCCACTCATTTCATTTGGTGACCCCTCGTTCTTGTGTTATGAGAAGGAGTAAATAACACTTCCTTATTTACTTTCTCCATACCCGTCATCATTTTATAGACCTTTATCCTATCCCCCTTTGGTCATCTCTTTTCCAAGCTGAAAACTCCCCTCAGTCTTATTAATCTCACTTCATACAGAAGCTGTTCTATACCCCTAATCATTTTGGTTGCCCTTTTCTGTATCTTTTCCAATTTCAATATATCTTTTTGATTTGGTGGGGGTGGAGGTGGGGAGTAACCAGCTCCAGTATTCAAGATGTGGGCATACCATGGGTTTATAGAAAGGCAATTTTACATTTCTGTCTTGCTATCTATCCCTTTCCTAATGACTTCAACATTTTGTTCGCTTTTTTGATGCTGATGCACATTGGACGTTTTCAGAGAACTATCCACAATGACTCCAAGATCTTTCTTAAGTTGTAAGAGCTAATTTGGACCCCGTCATTTTAGATGTAGAGTTGGGATCATGTTTTTCAATGTGCATTACTTTGCATTTATCAACATTGAACTTCATCTGCCTTTTTGTCGCCAAGTCACTCAGTTTGGTGAGATCCCTGTGTCACACTTTGCACTCTTTTAGACTTAACTAACTTGAGTTGGTTTGTATCATCTGCAAATGTTGCCATCTCACTGTTTACCCCTTTTCCCAGATCACTTAGGAGTATGTTGAACAGTGCTGGTCCCAGTACTGACCCCAGGGGGACACCACTATTTACCTCTCTCCATTCTGAAAACTGACCACTTAGTCAGACCCTTTCTTTCTTGCCTTTGAACCAGTTACCTATCCCAGAGAGGACCTTCCATCTTATCCCATTTTGCTTCAGAGCCTTTGAGGAGGGACCTTGTGAAAGGTTTTCTGAAAATCTAAGTACACTATATCCACGGAATCACCTTTATCCACATGCTTGTTGACTCCATCAAAGAATTCTAGTAGATTCGTGAGGTATGATTTCCCTTTACAAAAACCATCTTCACTCTTCCCCAACAAATTGTGCTTTATCTATGTGTCTAATAATTGTGCTCTTTACTATAATTTCACCCAATTTGCCTGGTACTGAAGTTAGCCTTAGTGGCCTGTAATTGCCGGGAGCGTCTCTGAAGCCTTTTTTTTTCCATTGGTGTTATATTAGCTCTCCTCCAGGCATCTGGTATGGAAGCTGATTTAAAGAACAGGTTACATGCCACAGTTAGTTAGTAGTCCTGCAATTTCACATTTGAGTTTCTTCAGAACTCTTGGGTTAATATCATCTGGTTATGGTGACTTATTGCTGTTTAATTTATCAATTTGTTCCAAAAGCTCCTTACTGGTCCTTACTGAATAGTCAAGTCATGATCACTGGCCCCAGAGCAACCACGGACATCCAGTCCAGTGATCAGTTCATCTTTATCCACCACAAGAAGGCCCACAATAGAGTCACTCCTAGTTGGGTACACAACTTTGTATTAGAAAAGTATCTAGAATTTTTCAAAATCTCCAAGGACGATTTACTCCTGACTATGTGAGACCTCCCCCGTCTGTCTCCCAATAGGAAGTCCCCTGTGCTAACCTAATTTCTTCCCACAAGTCACCCTGTGTGGGGAGGCCAAAATCAAAGCCCAAGGGCTTCAGCCCCAGACAAGGGGCCTGCAACCTGAGCCTGACTGCCCAGGGCTGAGGCCCTCAGGGTGTGGCTTCGGCCTCAGGCAGTGGGGCTCGGGCTTCAGCTTTGGCCCCAGGCCCCAGCAAGTCTAAGCCAGCCCTGGTGACCCCATTAAAATGGAGTTGCAACCCACTCTGGGGTCCTCACCCACAGTTAGAGAACTGCTGGTCTAGTGTGAAATGCCCCCCTGCCCACTGCTTTTTTTACCCTCTCTCCCCTACCTCAGTGGGTTGTAACCAGCAACACTAACATTCCAGTCATACGCATCGTCCCACCGGGTTTCCCCATTTCCCCTCCCCATGGAGAATTTCCAACTCCTCTTCCTTATTGCCCAGATTCCGCTGCCAAGAGCAGTGTTGCTTCTCTTCACGAGTGATCTCTTGCAGGGCACATACACCGCAGCCCAGCATTCCCCTGAGTTCACACTCAAGCCTCTGCAGCATCAGAACAGCAGAGCCTGGATTGGAGCAAGGGAAAGGCCTGTTTTCCACAGAATCCTTCCCTCAGGCCTGGAGCATTTAGAGCAGAAATCCCTGTGGGAGTTAATGTTGCTCTAAGAAAAGCTGCCAAGGGGTGTGCAGCTGTCAGGGTTCCTTCCCCACTCTGAACGCTAGGGTACAGATGTGGGGACCTGCATGAAAGCCCCCTAAGCTTATTTCTACCAGCTTAGTAGAACCTGGTACACTGCCACCACCAAGTGATTTACAAGAAACAGGGAAAGGACCACCTGGAGTTCCTCTTCCCCCAAAATATCCCCCCCAAGCCCTTACACCCCATTTCGTGGGGAGGCTTGAGAATAATATCCTAACCAATTGGTACAAAGTGATCAAAGGCTCAAACCCCTGGGTCTTTGGACAATGGAAAAAATCAGTCAGGTTCTTAAAAGAAGGATTTTATTTAAAAGAAAAATGTAAAAATCATCTCTGTAAAATCAGGATGGAAAATAACTTTACAAAACAGGAATAAACCTCCCTCTAGCAAGGGTAAAATTCACAAGTTGAGAAAACAAAGATAAACTAATACCCCTTGCCTGGCTGTTACTTACAAGTTTGAAATATGAGAGACTTGTGCAGAAAGATTTGGAGAACATGGATTGATGTCCGGTCCCTCTTAGTCCCAAGAGCGAACACCACCAAAACAAAGAGCACAAACAAAAGCCTGCCCTGCCCAAGATTTGAAAGTATCTTGTCCCCTTATTGGTCCTTTCGGTCAGGTGTCAGCCAGGTTACCTGAGCTTCTTAACCCTTTACAGGTAAAAGGATTTTGGTGCCTCTGGCCAGGAGGGATTTTATAGAATTGTACACAGGAGGGTTGTTACCCTTCCCTTTATAGTTATGACAGCATAATTACAATAGGACCTCAGAGTAATACTTCATATGTCTAGCTTCAGATACAAGACTGATCATCCAATTTGTATGCATGTAACACACTCAGTAGATTATAAGTTTTATAATGATACCTAACAAGAGACCTTTTGCCTAAAGCATGTTCCAGTTACATCATACTCATAAACATATTTCCATAAAACATATGGAGTGCAACGTCACAAATGGAAAATACTTTTTTTTTGGTCAAAACAAAATATTAAAAGCCAGATCCTGAGCAGGTAGATATTGGCACTGTTCAGTTGAGTTCAAGGATCTAGGCTAATTTACCCTAGCTATGGATCTGCATCTAACATTGCTACTAGTGCAAATAGGAACATAGAGATTACCCTACTAGATCAGACCAGAGCGCCTTCTAATTGATTATTCTTCCTGAAATCTTGCTGACTACCAGCTGCCACAGAATAAAGAAGAACACAAAAGTAGCCTATTATGGAAAAAAATGTGAAGTTTCTTCCCAACACCCCTTAGTTAAAAGCGGAGATTTTTCAAAGATACCAATGGGATTTGAACACCTAATTACCTAGGCACCTCTGAAACTAGCAGCCTTTACTTTTAAACAATGAATGTACTAGTGCCTGCAACTTAACAACTACTATTTTAATGGAGAAACCCCTTTACATAGTGTAGACATGCGGACTCACCCCTGCGGCATCTCCTGCTGGTCGTCCTCGGGAATTAGCTCTTTTTCCAGCCAGGAGCGCCCTCTGCAGGCCGGTGATTCACCTGTCCTCTGGCCCCCGTGTCCCTCCATGGACCCCAGTGCCTCTTTAACTGGGGTGCTGCCTCTGACAGTACCCCACCGATCTGGGGCTCCCCTCCCTGGGGAACCCCCAGCCCACTATCCCCACTTTGCCTCAGTTTTGGCTACTGCCCAGTCTCCATCTGGCCCCCCTTCACTGGGGCAGACTGCAGTATCAGCCACTCATCATAGGCAAAGGGGTTTGGACCTGCTGCCTTTGCCTACCCCTTGGGCTGCCCCCTGCAACCCCCAGTACTTGTTGGCCTTATGCTAGGCCGCAGCCTGGGGCTTTCCAGGCTGGAGCTCCCCAGCTCCTCTGCCTTTCCCCAGCCCTGCTCCACTCAGGTACCCTGTGTCCAGCTCCCTGCAGCCAGGCCCTTCTCCCTCTACAGGCAGAGGGAGACTCCCCTGGGCCTCTGGCTCACAGCCTGTTATAGGGACCAGCTTGGCCTGATTGGGGCTTGCCCATAGCTGAGCCTGCTTCCCCCAATCAGTCCAGGCTTCTTGCACCAGCCTCAGCCCTCTCCCAGGGCTGTTCCAAGCCCTGAAGGGCAGAAGCAGGGGACCACCCTGCTACACGTAGCCAACAATCACAGAGTCACGTGCAAGATTCAGTCCTAAATTAAACCATCACTAAAGTGACATCACCATAGCTCTAGAGCAATGTTCTTCATTGCGAGGCCCACAAGCCAGTGGCAGCTCCCATTGCCCCTAAGTGCGGCACACTCACTTGCCTCTAAGCTGCACGGCAGTGCGGCCACGCAGCAGGCTATAAATAGCCATGCAGCAGGGACCTGGAGAGGAGAGAGGAGGGGATGGGCAGGAACTGGGGAGAGGAGCAAGTTGGGGCTTGCAGGGCTGCTGTGGGCCTCTCCCCCGGCCCCGGAGCTCCCTGCTGCCGGAGGGGAGAGAGGGGCCCCTTTCCCCAGAGCTCTGTGCTGCCTGCCAGGTGGGGGAGAGACAGGACCCCTTCCCCCGGAGCTCCGTGCTGCCTCATGGCAAGGAAAGAGAGGCCCCTGCCCCAAGCTAGCTGCTGCCAGCAGGGAGAGGGCTGGGGGGAATCCTCTGGTCCCAGCCCTCAGGCAGCCTGCCTGCACCCCAAACTCCTCATCCCTATCCAAGAGCCTGTAACCCCAGCCAGAGCCCTCACCTCCCGCTGCATCCCAACCCTCTGACCCAGCCCTGAGCCCCTCCTGCACTTTGAACCCCTCATCCCAAGCCCCACCCTGCAGCCATCACCCCTTCACCCCAACCCTCTGCCCCAACCCTGAGCCCCCTCCCACACCCCAAACCCCGCATCCGCAGCTCCACCCTAGAGCCATCACCTCCAGCCAGAGGGGTGAAAAGAAAACAGAGGCACAATTGACCAATGAACATTTGGACTGCCTTACTAGGGTTACGATGACAGATTACAAATACTGCATGAACAAAGTCAAGGAGGAACAGGCACACTTCCGCTCATCCGGTTTTTAAAATTAATTTTGGATTATTCTTCTCTTAAAAGGTTTACTCGCACAGGTGCCTTTTTAATTGCATATATTTTCCTGGTTATTATTTTCTGAAAGGAGCATTGTTCTATTGTACAAGCAGACTTAGTTTTAGTGACACGCGTGGCTCTGTAACATTACATCATTAAGGACTAGGACAGCAATGTGTTAATTTGGTAGCTGATGTGGCTCTCACATTGAAGGTTTTTTGCCAAAGTGGCCCCCACTTGAAACTTAGTGAAGAGCACTGCTCTAGAGAGATTGAGACAAATGGGACATACCCTGGGGAGTATGAGAGACCTGCAGAGCGGGGCATGGAGTGTGCAAAGCCTGCACCGTGGGAGAGGGAGAGATAGAGGTGTGCCAGTTGTAGGCCCTTCCCTTCCCAGCAGGGGCAGGGTAAGAAAGCTACTGTGGAGGGAGGAGAAAAAGGAGACCCACAGGGCAATGGGGGAGCCATGGCACGGATGGGGGCACAGAGGCCTGGTATGGGGGAGATGGGGGAGTTGCAGGGGGTCCCTGAAATAGAGCGGATGGCAGAGGAGTCCCCAGAGAGCCTGACAAGGGGTGGAGGGATGCAAGGGTCCCCTGGTGCAGGCAATGAACTTGGCCAACAGACACAATGAAGTTCGTAATCCCTTAGTTCAGCATTTCTCAGGTGGGGACAGGTGTTTCTTTTGGGCACAGCCTCCTGGGCATTGATTGGGGGGGAAGCAGTAACCCCTCCCCCAGGGCTGACATCAGGGGTTGGGTCCCGCCCCCTCTGGAGACACAAACGCTGGAGAATTCGAGAGCCAGAAAGTTCCCCACCTTCCCAGGGGCAGCGCAGTTGGGCTTCAGCCCTGGGGTGACAGGGTGTGACGAAGTGGGGATTTTTCCTTGTTATGTTGTATGTCAGTCTTACTCTTCAGCCTATGTGAGTTTTACTGTTTTGCATGAATGCTGTGTGCACCTCAGTTTCCCTGTGTGCTGCACCAATACCTTGGTGGTGGGAATAGGCGTGTGTGACTTTGGCTGAGACCTCTGGGGCAGGTGAGGCTGCTCCAGCTGCCTGCATGTATGCTATGACGCTGCACTGGCAAAATTCATCATAACGTGTGCCATACGAGAAACCTTCACCGCACATTCAGCAAACGTGTGCTTAACAGGTGAAGGGTCCACGTTACTGGAGGAGGTGGAAAATGTTTGGAGTGAAACGAGGCTGGAATTAAGATTTAGCTTGACAGTAACAGCAGCATTTTGCACAGGGCAGTTGAAAAGCAGCTGGAAACCTAGTAGGATGCCCATTGAATGATGGGATTGAGAAACTTGCATCAAGTGACACTGAACCTGCCCTGATGAGGCATTGCAAACCCTTCCCCAAACACCTTGCGGCCAGTTGCACAGTGGGATACCTACCCACTGTGCGCTGTTCTCTGTGCCAATGCAAGAGCTGCTACTGTGGATGTGCTCTGCCAACACAAGGAGCAGAGTGTGGAAATGCAACAGTGATATAATTACAGTGGTGGCTGTACGTTGATGTAACTTAAATCAGGGTAGCTTTGTAGCATAGACATAGCTGGAGGTGCCATACTCACAGTGATTGCAATAGGAGTTAGGTGCCTAAGGAGTTCTTAGAATCTGCACAACAGTTTGTAAATAAGAAATGGAGCAAAAGGAAAAGCAGGTGCCTGGTATTATTAGCCATATAGAATGAGCTATGCAGTTTGATATGTATGTGTATCAACCATATAGCATATCAGGATTGGAAGGGACCCCAGGAGGTCATTGAATTAGTACCGAGGGTCAATGTTGGGATATTGAAAGTCTTTTTCCTGAGTGTCTGGCTGGAGAGTCTTGCCCACATGCTCGGGGTTCAGCTGATCGCCATATTTGGGGTCGGGAAGGAATTTTCCTCCAGGGTAAATTGGCAGTGGCCCTGGAGGTTTTTCACCTTCCTCCGCAGCATGAGGCAGGGGTCGCTTGCTGGAGGATTATCTGCTACTTGAAGTCTTTAAATCAGGATTTGGGGACTTCAACAGCTGAGTCAAGAGAGAGAATTATTTCAGGAGTGGGTGGGTCAGCTTTTGTGGCCTGCATCTTGCGGGAGGTCAGTCTAGATGATCATAATGGTCCCTTCCGATCTTAAGTTCTATGATTCTATGAATTCAACCACCAGCTTGAAGCAGGACCCATCCCCAGACCCCTTAGTGGCTCCTGCAAGGATTGAATGCACACCCCTGGATTTAGTAGGCCAGCACTCAAACCACTGAGCTATCCAGAATGCCTTTAATATGCAAAAGAAGAGAACTACACAGGAAGAAATACAGAAAGAATGCAAAGTACAATAGAGAGGATATATTTCCAGGGTTTCAAGAAGGTCTACAATGTATCACTGGCTCCAAGGTGTTCTTTCTTCATTACAGCTGTTGAGTTTGACAATCAAGTCCGGTTTGCAACTATTTTAGGGTACTTATTAGATACTAGGGGGGCCAGTGCTAAATGGAAGGCAGAAATCTGGGGAGGGCATGTGATCCCATGTCCTCCCCCTGCCCCCATTACTTCTGGTTGCAGGCACGTTCGTGGACTCTCTTGATTATACTGGTGGACCCCTAAGGTTCCCGGCCAACGGGAGTTGCAGAGGTGGCGCTTGGGACATGGCAGTGCATGGAGACCCCTGCGCCCCCCCCCACCGCCCCAGCATGGGGCCGGGCAGGTAGGGAGCCTGCCTTAGCCCTACTATGCCGCCGGATTTCTAGCAGCCTAAAATTTTGGGAGACTTCTGGTGAAACCGAGAGGGTTGGCAACCCTATGAAAGGTATTTAGGCTCCTAACTTCCACTGATTTCAATGGGCCTAAATGAGCTAATGTGGCCTTTTGGCACAAAAAGTAAAGGTTTAAAGCATGTTATACTTACCTGTATTTCTTATTATAAATCTCTGAGTAGCTGAGAGACTGCAAATAAAATGTCAATTGGAAATGATTGTGGAAAGTGTGTTTTTATGGAATGCCCCATTATGCTGTATGGTGTCATATGACCAGGCCAACGCAGATCTACTTGACTCCACCTCTTGCAAATCATATCAAGGCACAGTCCTACACCTACAGCACTGAGGGCATTGTGGGTCCCTATCAGCACACCCCTTACACAAACACAAGCAAATGCACAGTGCTCGTTAAAGGGGCGTACTCATTGGGATGGTAAGCAAAGTCTCCAAGGCCTCTGAAAAGTCATCGCTCAACTGCTGACAGATTTAATGAAGAAACACAGATAAGGCACCATTTTTGTTTTTATAATGTGCTTAAAACCTTTGCCTTGTGTTGTGTGTCAAGAGGTCTCCTTAGCTGATGCTCTTGAGCCACCAACGTTTTGACTGGGTGCCACTTCTGTAGCCATTTGCGTGACTGTGACCAGTTTCTATCATCGGCACCTTTTGTTTACCCTTAAATATTTCTACTTGCAACTTAGCTATGATTTGGCCCTATGCACCCTGCCATTGGAATTATTCAGGGTCTTCTGATTAGGTTTTGGCATCTCAAACAATGGCTGAGTCCAAGAGCTGTCCTCATGATCGCATTCATCAGCCATTACCATGGTTGTGTGGCTCTCATTGCATGGTTCTGGGGTCTCAGACATCGGTTGCACCAACCATATAAGTTGTGTATTGTGTTTTTACAACCTTGCCCACATAACATCTCTTTGTGAGCCACTTGATTACAGGTGGTGGCAAGGAAACATTGAAGGGTCTTTTCAGCAGCTCCATCTTTACTCAGCAAACGTTTTAAAATGGCGCATCCTCACTCATACCCTGGTCATGCACTACTGTCTTAGCCAATCATTTAGGGGCAGCACATCAAAACCCTATTGGTTTAATGCCTTTCCTTTTGCTATCAGGATTTATTTTTCATAAACCATGTTGACTGGCACTTATGATATTACCCTCCAATGACCAGTCCCCTTCATTATTTACCCTGCCACCAATCTTTGCGTTATCTGCAAACTTCACCAGTGATGATTTTCTGTTTTCTGTGGGGTCACTGATAAAAATGTTAAATAGCAAAGGGCCAAGAACTGATCCCTGCAAGACCCCACTAGAAACACACCTGCTCCATGATGATCCCCGTTTATAATCACATTCTTAGACAATTTTTAATCCATCTAATGTGTGCCATGGTAATTTTATATCAGGCTAGTTTTTTGATCAAAATGTCATGCAGTACCAAACGCCCTACAGAACTCTAAGTATCTAATGTCAACACTGTTACCTTTATCCACCAGCTTGTAATCTCATCCAAAAATGATATCAGGTTAGTTTGACAGGATCTATTTCCCACAAATCCATGTTGATTGGCATTAACTATATTACCCTTTAATTCTTTCTCAATCAAGTCCTATATCAGACATTCCATTATTTTGCCTGTAGCTGATGTCAGGCTGATTGGTCTATAATTACAAAGGTTGTCCTGCATAGCCTTTTCAAATATTGGCACATTTGCTTTCTTCCAGTCCTCTGGAATGTCCCTAGTGTTTCAAAAAAGCAGCATTAACTGTCTAGAAAGTTCCTCAGCCAGGTGTTTTGTCAAGTGTTTTTGAATATACCACATATAACTGCCCAAATCATAGAATCATAGAATATTAGGGTTGGAAGAGACCTCAAGGGGTCATCTAGTCCAATCCCCCAAAAGTATGCTTAAGGCAATAGACTCAAGGGTCCACTTTGAGACTTGAACTTGCAACCCTGAGATTAAGAATCTCATACGCTACTAACTGAGCTATGTAGAATAAACACATCATATACTGTTTTACAATACATGTAACAGTGAACTATCGTCAATATTTTACTGTCAGCTCATTACTGGGAGAATTGCAAACCTTGGGTCACACTTTCAAACATGCAGCTACAAATCTGGGTAGACATTTTTGTCATTTGACTTTTATACGTAGTTCTAATTCTTTTCCATAAATCTTACATGTGTTCATATAGTTTAAAAAATCATGCAATGTACATAATAAACAGATACTTTCTGGTCACATTCAGTTACAGTTACTGAAGATACACTCATATTCAACAAATGCTATGAAAGAGTGCGTGTGTGCGTGAGTGTGTGAGCAAGCATGTTCGTGTGTGTGAATATGCATGTATGCATGGAATGTTGCAATCCTTTTCCAGGTCTACCACAAACCTTCTGACAGTGGATTCCAGGCCCCTGAACTTCCAAGCAGTTTCTGAACATGCTGAAGACAATTTGTACTTTATACTCAGATAAACCTCTCTTTTGAAAGTCTTGAGAGTGGTAACAGGTACCTGTATAGGTGGAGTGAGGGCCAGATTGCCATGGACTCTGCAGCTACAGCTGGACCCACATTTTCATAAAAGCTCCATTCCCAGTTAGACACCTAAATAAGGGCCAGATACTCAAGAATGCTCAGCACCCAACATGCACTCAGCTGAGCTTGTTTTCACTGGGAAAAAAGTGCTCTTAACTTGATAGGTATTTTCTAGTTCAAGCCGGAATCATTTTGGGGGCAGTTCTTTGGCCTGTGTTATCCTGGAGGCCAGGTGACATGTTCTCAGTGGTCCCTTCTGACCTTAGAATCTATGAATGTAGGAACTAGAGGTAAAACCCTCATGAAGACACGGCAGTTTGGCATCTTCACCCGAGTTAGCCGGTTAGTTAAAGACTATGGGAGGGCCAAGGGTTAGCTCAACTGGCCACCTCGTGTGAAATGACAAACTGCCTTACCTTCTCTACAGTTACACCTCGAGTCAGCAAACTCCAGGTAAGGACATCCCTTTTTCTTTTTTTTGCAGTGAAGACAAGACCTTCGAATGGGTTTCCTGGTGAGGTCTGAGTTCCCTGGAGGATGCTGTTGAGCAGAGGACTATTCACATCTATTCAGTAATGCTGATGAAAATTGTAGACAGAAACAAGCAAATTCAGTAAAAATGTCTGCATGTTTTTTAAGGTGGGGGTCTGGGAGAGAAACACAGTTCAAAGGGTGAGCGAGGGCTCTGAGGGCTGGTTAATGCTTCTGTGGCCGAAAGCAAGTCTGTGCTGGGATCCTGACCCACAGTGACTCTCAGTCACCCAGCTGTCCCCAGGACAATGGAAGCTGCCAGCCCCCTGAGACGTTCTCCAGAAGAAAAGAGAATGTGGGTCAAGCAAACCCTGTGAGCTTTCTGCCTCGCCAGCAACAAAGAGAAAGGAGGGCTGCTCTCGCAGAAGGACACGCCTCTGCTCTGCACACAGTGTCAATTCCTAGACAGAGGCTGCGTCAGGCTCTGAGGCGTCGAACAGCGGTTTCGTTCTTTGCTTCCCTAAGGAAGGGGAAAACAAATATCATTCCCAAAAGTAGCAGAGCTTTCGGGGAGGGGTGTGTGTTAAATATATTTGTTCTCTGCCCAGTGACCATTCACACACACCCGAGGGCGAGCACACCTTTGCATTTCTGTAGCACCTCGCCAGGCCTCACAGGCTAAAGACGTGCACTGCAGGTGAAATGCGGCAATGTCTGGGGAGACAGCAGACACCCAGCACAGCAGAGCGGCAAGGGGAATTTTGGCCAAGATCGCGGGGGAAACGCCAACACTAACAGAGTCATGGGACACACAATGTCTACGCAGGTAGGACAGGTGTTAAGGTCTCAGCCAAAAGACCCAACCGCCACGGGACTCAGCTTGTCTACCCAACTGGCTGAGTTGCCCTTGCGGGGCTCACACTGCCCCTACAGAGTCTCCCTAATGGAGATTCAATCAGACAGCAGTGGCATTCTCTCTCTGCTCCCTGTCAGCTTCAGCAAGGGAGCCAGCAGCCCCAGCAGACAAAGAGCCCTTGTAGCTTCATTCCAAATGTGAGTTGAGTGGGGAACCAGGGCCGCCCAGAGGATTCCGGGGGCCCGGGGTCTTCAGTGGCGGGGGGCCCTTCCGTTCCGGGACCCACCGCCGAAGTGCCCAAAGACCTGCGGCGGGGGCCCCCCCGCCGCCGAATTACCGCCAGAGCGGGACCCACCGCCGAAGCGCAGCCCAGTCTTCGGCGGTAATTCGGCGGAGGGGGGCCCCGCCGCGGGTCTTCGGGGCACTTCGGCGGTGGGTCCCGGAACGGAAGGGCCCCCCGCCGCCGAATTACCGCCGAAGACCGAGCTGAACTTCAGCGGTGGGTCCCGCTCCGTCTTCGGCGGTAATTCGCCGGCGGGGGGGTCCTTCTGCTCCGGGCGGAAGGAAACCCCCCCCCCCCCGCCGGCAAAGACCGGGAGCGAAGAAGCTCCTGCTCCTGGCCCCGCAAGAGTTTTCCGGGCCCCCTGGAGCGAGTGAGGGACCCCGCTCCAGGGGCCCCGAAAAACTTTCGTGGGGGGCCCTGTGGGGCTCGGGGCCTGGGGCAAATTGCCCCTCTTGCCCCCCCCTGGGTGGCCCTGTGGGGAACCAGCAGGAATGTTTCCAAAGGGCCATTACATGACAACTACAGGTTGTTGTCTGAAAGCAGCTGGAAGCCACCCCCTGCAGCTCTCTCACAGGGACTACGGTGCAGCCAGTCCCTGTCTTCCAGTGGAGCCACTGGGTGGGGCTGGCCTGGCAGTCTATTGCCAGCACCTTATGGGGAGGAGGTTTGGGGATATGGCTTGGTCACCTGGCCAGCCAGGCTGGCAAGGCTGTGGAGGCTGCAATCCAGCCTGGTGGTAGAAGGCCCCTCATCCTGGCCTTGTGGCATCAGATTCCACCTGAGCGAAGAGGGGAAGGGAGCCCTGGGCGCAGAGCTATGAAAATCAGATTCCCTGTTTGTGTCACAGCCCCTGAGCTGCTGGAGGGTGGGGGTGGGGCTGGGAAGTTCCCACTTTCATTTCCTAAGGGGGAGATTTCCAAAGGCACCATAGGCTAATGCGGACTGAGCTCTCGTGTTGTCTCTGGAAACCTGCCCCCACTGGCAGCAGCTGGTTTCTATGTGGGAGACAAAGACAGAGCAGCTCTGTGACACCCTGCACCTCCCTCCCTTCCTATCCGTCTGCCTGGGGATTTACACCCTGCCCATCCCCGTGGTATCAGACTGCCCATGCCCGTGGTATCCCCCACCCTCCTGCAGGTGTGTTCAGCTCACACAGGGGTTCTTCAATGCTTGGCAGAGCAAGGTCAGTGAACAGTGATTCTTATGAGAGACGGCTCCTACCTGAGCGCTTCCAAGAGAGAAGGAGCCCGAAGACAGCCACTGCCAGAACCAGGACAGAGAGGGGCAGAGCAATGAGCAGGATGTTCCTATAGTCGTACACGGCATCTTCCGAACCTGAGCAGGGAAGAGGAAGATGTCATGAGTGCCGTGGGCTCTGCTGAGCAGGGAGCTCCGGCCAAGTACGCACCGGATCTGTAGCTGTGTTGGCGCCAGGCATTGGGAACAGGAATCCCAGCCACCTGCTGCACCATAAAAACCTCTCACGCTCCATAAGCCAACAGAGCATGACCGAGTGGGAAATTCAGACTGCCCAGCACTTCAGCCTGTCTGCACTTTAGCCTGCATTCCCGGCCATCCCTGGTGCTGATCCGCAGCCTCCTGCTGCTCTGCCAGGACAGTCACTGAACCCAGCAAATGCAGCAGCAGTAGGAAAAGTCAGAGGAGAAGCATTCTCCAAACACTCCGCCCGCCCCCTCCTGACGGTGCCAAGTGTGAGCTGAGACAGCAGGAAACGCGGAGGAAGCTGAAGTTCCTCTGCAAGCCAGAGCGGGGGAGGATTTCTTGCAACTTAAGATTTGTGGAATTTCCTGGCCCTTCCATGGACTTTTCCTGTATAATCTTGTCCTGTGTTTGCAACAGTCCAGGCCAAAGTCTACTCTCAGCTACACTGGTGAAAATGCAGAGTGAGGCCAATGACTGCATTGGAGTGACTCTGGCTTGACAATCATGTAAACGAGAGCAGACTGTGGCCCTTACTAGTGCACTCCCTTTGGTTGTAGTATCAGCTGTGGCACCGAGGGACTGAGTGACATGGGCTGCCAACTCCCAACCTTTAAACTGAGCAGGTAAACAAGAGCCCTCTTCCGGCGCTGCTGATGGGGGGCTGACCAGGGCTTGATCACTCAGAACACCCTAGATATGCCTGGAGTTTTAGACTCTCTGGTTGATAATCCTCAGTGAAGATTCACCAGCCAGGGAGCATGACTCCCTCTCCCGCTCATCCACCTTCACATGGTGGCAAATCTGCTATCAAAAGTAAATGCCCGCCCACAAAATCCATCTTCCGGGCACTGTCTTCTGGCTGCAGACAGCTGGGCCTTTGGCTCAAGCCAAGTGGCTGGGCCCTGGGCTGGGCATGGAAAATGGGTGAAACAAGACATACCTGCTTTCCTCTGGCAGTGTTCCCAGGGTGCGATGGTAGCTGATTCCTGACTGACAGCGTTAGCTGCAGTACAGGTGTAGGACACCTGCCTATCCGAGGGGTCCAGCTTAGCCCATAGGACCAGGCCAGCCTCAAAGAGAGAGTGCTTGTCCATGCTCAGCACCTCACCATCCGTCCTGCCCCAGCTGTAGGATACGTTGGTGCCACCGGCCGCCACACAGGTCAAGAATGCCTCGCAGACCCTCGCAGAGCCGCTGCGGCTGCTCTCCGATGTGAACACCTGCAGTGTCAGCCGGGAAACCACTTCTGGACACAGAGCAGACAGGACAGCAGAGGGGTCAAAGCCAGTAATCTCCCCTTGGCTGGATACTCAACCCCCACCTCCCCGGGGGACCACCCGCTGCACCAGCACCCCCGGTATTAGTGCATGAATACACCCATTTGCACTCACTCACCAGATCTACCCCTAGAAATACCAGGCTCTGTCTGGGGGTTTGGTGCTGCTCTCCCACTGGGCAGGGCTTTCAAACTTCAGCCCTAATAGCCCCATGTGTATGTGTGGGGAGGGGTATGGGGGTATGAGGCTGTGACAGCCTGTGGGGGCAGCTTCATCCACTGCCCATCTCACAGGGTCCCTCATCATCCAGAGCCAAAGGGCTGTGGTGCCAGCCTGCAGGTGCTTTGTAAGAGCAGAAATAAAGGCAAGACGGAAGTCACAACCCCAAGTTCCTTACGTGCTGCCTTGTGACTGTGACAGCATTTCCTGGTTAGCAGAAGGGCAGTGCTCCCCCGTCTCTGCCCTCTGGGACATGCCCAGTGGGTGCCAGAATGAGGGTGATGGGACACACAGTCACCTGCCGGGGCAGGCTGGCTCTGGCTCCCCAGTTGGTGTGCCTCATGATGGCAATGGCTCTCGCCTTCCATAGCTACGCAGGGAGTGGACAGCGGACTAAACGATCCCTTCTGGCCTTGTAACCTGTGGATCTCCGAGTTATACGCTCTGCAGCAGAGGCTGGACCAGGCCTTGCACCGCAGGCTAATGATGCCCCTTTGCCAGGCCAGCAGGACATTTGCCTCCAGAGTTTTGTATTAGAACATAAAATACCCAAGGAGTCTGGGTAGGGTGGGTGCCCTGTCCCAGGCCCTGCCAGCCTGGGAGCTCAGCTCAGAGCTGCCCAGAGGATTCAGGGGGCCTGGGGCAAAGGAATTTCAGGGGCCCCTTCCATAAAAAAAAGTTGCAATACTAGAGAATATTATATTCTCGTGGGGGCCCCAGCGGGGCCCAGGGCCTGGGGCAAATTGCCCCACTTGCCCCCCTCCTCTGGGCAGCCCTGGCTCAGCTCAGCAGCCCCAGCTCCCTCACGGGGCCTCTGTCAGAGTCAGCTGCTGGGCCTGGCAGCCTGTGGGGACAGGGGTGGTTCCGGGCAGCGGGTTGTTGCCTGCTGGTTCGGGTGAGACTGCACAGAGTGTTTGTCCATGCAGAATTGGCCTTGCTCCAAGCACATCACCCTCCTGCCCTTAAGTGGTGAGGAAACAGGAGCCCAACCCAGCGTACCATAGACTGCCAGGTGCAGCACGCGTGTCTCCGTCTGTCCTCGTGTGTTCACCAGCAGGGCTGAGAAGGTGCCGCTATCTCCCAGTTCCACCGGACTGATCTCCAGGGTGAGGTTACCGTGGAGCCGGCTCCGCCCATAGAAACGGGATTGGTACAGGGTTTCCGCTGAGCCCCTGAAGTAGGTGGCCACTAGCTCTTCTGTTGGCGCCAGGTACCTCCAGATGGCATCCCTGACTTGGAACCCTGGGGGGACGTTGACTCCCAGAGACACGGCTTTCCCCACCACTCCTGTCACCTTCACGGTGGCACGGGCTGTGGCCTGTGGGGCTGGAATGAGGCAACAGGCAGACGCCTTCATGTTAGGGTTGTGGGAGAAGCTGGGATAGAAGCAGCATGTCTGAGGTCCCAATGGCTCTCCTCTCCCTACACCCAAAGCAGCCTTCTCCTTGCTCCCCTGGGCATCTTTGGCATCTCCCTGAGTGAGCCTGGCTTGGCTGTGGTAGCCAGTGCAGAGTCCCCACAGCCCCTCTCATCCCTGCCTCTGGTGTCACCTTCCCAAACTCCCTCTTCCCCTACCTACAGGCTGCCCATCTGCAGTGCCCTGGGAAGGTGAGGCTGCCAGGACCAAAGGCATCCATGTCAGAGGAGTGCTAGGGCCTTTCCCCCAGCAGGCACCCACTGGGAAGCTCACAGACTTTCCTAAGGCAAAAAGGAACCATCAAACAACAAACTTTGAATCACCCTCCCCGTTCCCCGCCTCCAAACCGCACCCGTCCCACACCTCTCTGCACTTTCTCCATCACAAAGAATCTAAAAAGAGCACAAGCCCCATTTAAAAAACTCTGTGAAGGTTGCCAATTAGGAGTGAATGTTCCAGCAGTTACTATTATGATAGCTGCTACTATGGTGAGACAGGAACCAACAGAGCAGCCCCCAGCTTGCTCCAGATACAGCCTGATGTAGCAACAAGGGAATTTGCTGAAGTCAGATATTTAACTGACATATCCTTTTAAAGTTAAATGCTGCAAACTGAAACTCCCAATAAAAAGAAAGTCCAGGCCCCCACACAAACAGAATTTGACATTTCACAAGGACAAACTCTCTCCAGAACACTCCCACACCAGCATCAGCTTCCTGGCCACCACAATCAGCTTCAACAATGGAAACCTACGGACAACTGTATACAAGACACCCACGGATCACCGCACCTACCTTCACAGATCTAGTAACCACCCCAAACACACCAAGAAATCTGTTCTCTACAGCCAAGCCCTCAGATACCACAGAATATGCTCCAAGGAGAAAGTCCAGGATACACACTTTAACATGCTTAAAACTTCCTCCACCAAACAAGGACACTCCACTTCAATACAGAAATAAATCCCCTCCAACCACACACCTCTAGTTGTCACCTATCACACCACACTGGAACCCATATGGGGTATCATCAAACAATTACAATCCATACTCAATGGGTATCACATCCTGAAATATTTTTTTCCTGAGCCCGCTCTTTGGGCCTTGAAGCATGCCCCCCTCTCCCCCGAACCTTACCAAGCTCATCATCAGAAGCAAGCTCCCCACAGACCAGGACCCACCAACTCAAAGCAGCACCAGACCCTTCCAGAACAACAGATACAAAACCTGCAGACACAGCTCCACTGATCAACATCCCCCAAAACATACCTTTAAAGACCCCTTCCATGGGTCCTACATGTGACTATCAAAACAAATGATAGTAGGAGAACACTTCAATCTCCATGGACACTCAATACCAGATTTAAAAGTAGCCATACTTCAACAAAAAAACTTCAAAAACAGACTTTGAAGAAAAACTGCTGAGCTACAATTCATTTGCAAACTTAATACCATCAACTTGGGCTTGAATAGGGACTGGGAGTGGCTGGCTCACTACAAAAGCAATTTTCCCTCTCTTGGTATTGACACCTTCTTGGGGGGAGGGATAGCTCAGTGGTTTGAGCATTGGCCTGCTAAACCCAGCATTATGAGTTCAATCTTTGGGGGGGGCCACTTAGGGAGCTTGGGCATAAATCAGTACTTGGTCCTGCTAAAGAAGAAAGGGGGCTGGACTCAATGACCTTTCAAGGTCCCTTCCAGTTCTAGGAATTGGTATATCTCTAATTATTTATTTATTGGGAGTGGACCACATCCACTCTGACTGAATTGGCCTTCAACACTAGTTCTCCACTTCTAAGGTAACTCCCTTCTCCTCATATGCCAATATATATTTATGCCAGTATCTGTAATTTTCACTCCATGCATCTGAAGAAATGGGGTTTTTATCCATGAAAGCTTATGCCCAAATAAATCTGTTAATCTTTAAGGGGCCGCCAGACTCCTCATTGTTTCTGTGGATACAGACTAGCATGGCTATCCCTCTGATACTTAAAACAAATGGTGTACCACATCCAGTGCACTAAATGCCTCAGTTACCACTATGTGGGTGAAACCAAACAATCACTACACTCTCCAATGAACTCACACAGAAAAATGATAGAAGGCAAAAATACTTCACAAAGTGATCACTGCATATCTGATCTCTCAGCCCTCAGCCTCAAAGGAAACCTGCACAACACCTTCAAAACACGAGCCTGGGAACTTAAATTCATAACTTCGCTAGACACAGAAAATCATGGACTCAGCAGAGATACTGGACTTGTGG
This sequence comes from Mauremys mutica, assembly GCF_020497125.1. NCBI lineage: Eukaryota > Metazoa > Chordata > Testudines > Geoemydidae > Mauremys > Mauremys mutica. The sequence goes on along the minus strand of NC_059088.1, from coordinate 19,098,490 downwards.
CTTATTACAACAATCTGTAACTCACTAGCCTCCTCTGCAGCTTCTTCCACCCATGACTGGAGAGGAGTTAATGGGCCAGTTCACCTTGAATGGTCTCTTGAAATGTGCTAAACAATCTGTTCCAGGTTGTGTTTAGCGGTGACATTTTGAGTACGTCCTAGACCTGAAGAAGAGCTCTGTGTGAGCTCAGAAGTCTCTCTCTCACCAACAGAAGTTGGTTTCATAAAAGAGATTACCTCACCCCCTTGTCTCTCTAATATATTTTGTCAGCTTCTTGGGGCAGGGACTGTCCTTTTGTTCTATGTACAGTGCCTAGCACCTCAGTCCTGGTCCCTGGCTGGGGGCTGCTAAGCACTATTACTACTAGCCATGAATCTGCAGTGATCCACAGAGAGCCATATGAATCTGCACTGACATACGTGTTCATATGGCTCACCCAGCTGCCCTGCGACACTGCTGGCTGCTCCCATGGGTGGAAGGAGCTGCTCCCCTCGCTCCCTGATACAGACACAGGTCTGACGTGTTCCAGTGATGCTCACTTCTGTGGTGAGCCCTGTGGCTGAGCTGGCATCAGGGACTGGCTGAGAGCCAGCTCTCCATCCACTCACTGGTTAAAGGTCAGTCTGCAGAGACTGCAGTAAGTAACAGCAGGGTGAGGAGGGGGGAGAACTCTTACCTTTGTGCAGGAGCAGAGCCAGCACGAGCCATGCCACCATCTTGCTAATCCAGAGCCTGCTAGGGTGCTTTTTCTGGAGAAAATGAAAGTTCTTGTTGATGTCTGCAATGGGATTGCCTGATTTTCCCACAGGAAATCCCCTCTTCTCTGTCATCACTCAAACCCGCAGCTCAAAGCAGAAGTGAGAGGCTGTGCTCGGTCTGTAGTTCTCAGAAGCAGCTAATGGGCCCAAGACAGAGGCTGGAGACTCTGGTCTCACGCAACACCAGAGCAGTGGCTGACCCCTCAGGGGAGGCAGGATAGGGCCAGACTATGCCTTGCAGGTACCAGGCCATATGGAGGCTGCATTGGCTGGGGAGGAGCACAGTACAGCCCAAAATGTTTCCAGAGACGATGCCAGTGGCCCATGGGTGCACAATTCACACGGCTAGTGATAAGACCAAAGCACCATGGCAGAGCTAGGACCTCGGTGAACTCTGTCCTATTGAATGATTCTTCCATGACCCAAATATCTGGGTGCCTTCTAGCCGGGCATTAAGTAACATGATCCTGGCTTCCTAGAGGGAGAACTCTTTGTGCCAGGGAGGGGGTGCTTTGGGAGAGATTTGGGGGGAGGGGCTGTTTGTAAAGGTCCTGTTTCTTCAGAGCAGGCCACGCAGAGCCATACCACTGGCACTGGGAGCAGGAAGTGGTGAGTCCATAATTCCTGGGGGAGTTTGCGCCACAGTCTGGGACTGGCCTTTGGAGAATCCCACTGGACGGTAAGAACAGTAGGACAGCAGAGCAGACTGCCTCGGGAGGTTGCAGAAGCTCCTCCACTGGAGGTTTTCAAAACGAGGCTGGAGCCATCTATCTGAGATTATTTAGACACAACAAATCCTACATCTTGGCAGGGGGTTAGACTAGATGACCCTTGTGGTTCCTTCTAACCCTATGGGTCTATGGGACCTGAGAAGCAGAGCTGTCCACCACAGCCCCCAGCTGGAGCTTTAAGCTTTTTTAGGCGCCTGGGCCCAGGCTATTGAACATCCCAAAAGACAGGGCTGAGACCTTGCACCTGTTCTGGTGAGGCACTACAGTCCTGAATAGGGGTGCAGAGGTCCCCAAGCAACCTTTGCCCTCTGGCTGCCACCCAGTGGCTTGTTAGTAACTAGCGGGTTGAGAGGCTAATGGAACCCTGGCCCACTAGAGGCACCACCCACATGAGTCCTGATTGGAGGAGGAGCTGGCCACGCCGATTGGTCCAGCTGCACTATTTAAGCCAGAAGGAGACACAGAAAGTTGTTTGTGCAAATGGATTAGTTCCTGGCTGGCTGCTTTGTTGGACTCTGCCTTTTTGATGGGCTCCTGAGCCCTGCTCTGCTGACTTGTACCCAGATCCTGCCTTCCTGACCTGTTCCTGCCCCTTGACTGTGACCACTGCCCAAGCCCCAGCTGTGACACTTCTAAGGGTTGGACATTAGGAAAAACTTTTTCACTAGTAGGGTGGTGAAGAACTGGAATGGGTTACCTAGGGAGGTAGTGGAATCTCCTTCCTTAGAGGTTTTTAAGGTCAGGCTTGACAAAGCCCTGGCTGGGATGATTTAGTTGGGTTTGGTCCTGCTTTGAGCAGGGGGTTGGACTAGATGACCTCCTGAGGTCCCTTCCAACCCTGAGATTCTATGATTCTAAGGGGAGTCTGTGTAGGGTCTGATGGGCTCATTGGTAGCCTGTGTTCTTGAGGAGATGCACTGTGTCATTCTGTACTAGTTGGAGTTTTCTAAGGGCTGAAGGCTTCATGCCCAGGTCTATCACACTGCTGTCATCCAGATGGGTGGTGATGAAGGTGTGAATAACTGAAGCCAGGTGATTGTCTGCCAGGAAGGCATGGAGTGGGCTTCCAATTGGAGGTGGGAGAAAGCACTATTCATGGATGTTGCATCATGTCATGTATTTCCCTTGCTTGGCCTTTACTAACTCCACAAATCTTATTGATTCCAGTACAGCCCCTCCTGATTTATACCAGATTGCTTTGGAGTAATGTGAGTGTAATCAGGCTCTGAATGAGCTCTCCCCTGACATATAATGATGGGCTGGGGAAGAGGACCTCAGGAGCTCACCTTAGAATCATAGAATCATAGAATATTAGCATTGGAAGAGACCTCAGGAGGTCATCTAGTCCAACCCCCTGCTCAAAGCAGCACCAACACCAACTAAATCATCCTAGCCAGGGCTTTGTTAAGCTGGGCCTTAAAAACCTCTAAGGATGGAGAGTCCACTATCTCCCTAGGTAACCCATTCCAGTGCTTCACCACCCTCCTAGTGTTTCCTAATATCCAATCTAGACCTCCCCCACTGCAACTTGAGACCATTGCTCCTTGCTCTGTCATCTGCCATCACTGAGAACAGCCTAGCTCCATCCTCTTTGGAACCCCCTTCAGGTAGTTGAAGGCTGCTATGAAATCCCCTCTCACTCTTCTCTTCTGCAGACTAAATAACCCCAGTTCCCTCAGCCTCTCCTAAGTCTTGTGCCCCAGACCCCTAATCATTTTTGTTGCCTTCCGCTGGACTCTCTCCAATTTGTCCACATCCTTTCTGTAGTGGGGAGCCCCCAAACTGGAGGGAATACTCTAGATGTGGCCTTAACAGTGCCAAATAATCACTTCTGTCGATCCGCTGTCAATGCCCCTACTAGCCCAATATGCCATTAGCCTTCTTGGCAACAAGGGCACACTATTGACTCATATCCATCTTCTCGTCCACTGTAATCCCCAGGTCCTTTTCTGCAGAACTGCCGCTTAGCCAGTCAGTCCCCAGCGTGTAACAGTGCATGGAATTCTTCCGTCCTAAATGCAGGACTCTGCACTTGTCCTTGTTAAACCTCATCAGATTTTTTTTGGCCCAATCCTCCAATTTGTCTAGGTCACTCTGGGCCCTATCCCTACCCTCCAGCATATCTACCTCTCCCCCAGCTTAGTGTCATCCGTGAACTTGCTGAGGGTGCAATCCATCCCAACATCCAGATCATTAATGAAGATGTTGAATAAAACTGGCCCCAGGACCGACCCCTGGGGCACTCCGCTTGATACCGGCTGCCAACTAGACATCGAGCCTGTTGAGCCTGATGATCTAGCCAGCTTTCTATTCGCCTTATAGTCCATTCATCCAATCCATACTTCTTTAACTTGCTGGCAAAAATACTGTGGGAGACTGTATCAAAAGCTTTGCTAAAGTCAAGATATATCACGTCCACGGCTTTCCCCATATCCACAGAGCCAATATGTCATCATAGAAGGCAATCAGGTTGGTCAGGCATGACTTGCCCTTAATGAATCCATGTTGACTGTTCCTGATCACCTTCCTCTCCTCCAAGTGCTTCAAAATGGATTCCTTGAGGACCTGCTCCATGATTTTTCCAGGGACTGAGGTGAGGCTGACCAGTCTGTAGTTCCCCGGATTCTCCTTCCTTTTTTAAAGATGGGCACTATATTTGCCTTTGCCTATCGTCCGGGAACAGCGCCCCCCCAATCGCCATGAGTTTTCAAAGATAATGGCCAGTGGCTCTGCAATCACATCAGCCAGCTCCCTTAGCGCCCTTGGATGCATTGTTTCCTGCCCATGGACTTGTATATGTCCAGCTTTTCTAAATAGTCCTTAACCTGTTCTTTCACCACTGAGAGCTTCTCACCTCCTTCCCATACTGTGTTGCCCAGGGCAGCAGTGTGGGAGCTGACCTTGTCTGTGAAGACCGAGGCAAAAAAAGCATTGAGTACTTCAGCCTTTTCCACATCATCTGCCACTAGGTCACCTCCCCCGTTCAGTAAGGGTCCCACTAACATACCTGTTGCTAATATACCTGTAGAAACCTTTCTTGTTACCCTTCACATCCTTTGCTAGCTGCAACTCCAGTTGTGCTTTGGTCTTCCTGATTACACCCCTGCATGCTCAAGAAATATTTTTATACTCCTCCCTAGTCATCTGTCCAAGTTTCCACATCTTGAAAGCTTCCTTTTTGTGATTACGCTCAGGGGTGAGCTGCAGCCGGTTCACACGGGTTCGCGCGAACCCGTTGTTAAATTTAGCAGCCATTTTAGAACCGGTTGTTAAGGGCTGCTAAATTTAACAAAAGTTCCCGCCCACTCCTCTCCTGCTCCGCCCCCTTCTCCTCCCCCTCCCCTGCTTCCCGCGAATCAGATGTTCGCGGGAAGCCTGAACAAGCAGCATGGAGGCAGCCAGCAGGTAAGCTGGGGCGCGGAGGGGGAGGGGAGGTGCGGCTGGCTCAGCAGCTCCTGGTCCCAGACCGTGGCTCCCTCCAGCCCAGCGCCGGCCCAGGGAGTCGGGCCCCGCGGCTGCCGCCGAGCGGCTCGGCCCCGGTGCCAGCCCGGGGAGTCGGGCCGCGCGGCTCCGGCCCCGCTGCCGGCCCGGGGAGTCGGGCCGCGCGGCGCCGGCCCCGCTGCCGGCCCGGGGAGTCGGGCCTGGCAGAGTGGACCCGGTCCCCAGGCAGTGTGGTAAGGGGGCAGGGAGGGGGTGGGTTGTGGGGGGGTGGATAGGGGTCAGGGCAGTCAGAGAGCAGGGAACAGGGGGATTGAATGGGGGCAAGGGTCCCAGGGAGCAGTCAGGAAAGAGCAGGGTTGGATGAGGTGGTGGGGGCACTCAGGGACAGAGAGAAGGGGTAGTTGTATGGGGTAGGGGTTCTGGGGGGCCATTGAGAATGAGAGGAGGGGTTGGGTGGGGCGGCAAGGGGCAGTCAGGGGACAGGGAAGGGGGGATGGGTCAGGGGTCTCGGAGTGTGTGTGTTAAGGAACATGAGGGGTTGGATGGGGCACAACCCCCCCCCCCCCGGAGGGGGGGGAAGGAGGGAACCCGTTGTTAAAATTTTGGAGGGAGGAGGGAACCGGTTGTTAAAAATTTGGCAGCTCATCACTGATTACGCTCACTGCAGATTTGTCTGTAAAGCCAAGCTGGTCGACTACCATATTTGCTTTTCTTTCTGCACATCAGGATGGTTTGTTCCTGCACCCTCAATAAGGCTTCTTTAAAATACAGCCAGCACTCCTGGACTCCTTTCTCCCTCATGTTATTCTCCTAGGGGATCCTGCCCACCAGTTCCCTGATGGAGTCAAAGTCTGCTTTTCTGAAATCCAGGGTCCATATTCTGCTGCTTTCCTTTCTTCCTTTTGTCAGGATCCTGAACCATACCATCTCATGGTCACTGCTGCCCAGGTTGCCACCCACCCTGCCCAGGTGTTCAGCATGAGGGGACTGCTTTGTCCAAATGATCACTTTTAGCTGGTGTTGGATCAGAAGTCATGTTGTTAGTGGGGGCAGGGGCACTAAAGGGTTGTTATCCTTGCTGTGTGAATGAAGAGCAGCAGAACTGTGCTTGGCATGCGCTGATTGAAGGGGTTCACCCTCAACTAAACTGCACTCGCTGGGCAGGGGATGGGGTACCAAAAGCCAGTGGAATTGAGAGGGTAGGGGTAGGGGTAGGCATTTGTTCCTGGGGTGTGCTTGGTTGTGCTGTCTGTCTAAGGGCATTTTGCCTGTTCTATCTTCAATGGGTAATAACAGAACTGATTATGACTCAAATGGGAGTCTTGTTACACACCACTAGATTTAAAATCACTGATAACTAGACCTAAGCATTAGGCCTGCTTTGGGACAGTGTCTCTGAGGCAAGTCTGAACTTCCCAGTCTGAACTAGCAGTGAGCTGCAATCATTGACAGCTGTGTTAAGTAGTGGGACCTCAAGACATCCCAGAGCAGAGCGGTGAGCATCTGGCTGGTGGAATGGCGAGCAGCGGGAGGAGCGGAGAGCAGCCGGCAGAGTGAAGCAAGTGCCTGGACAGCGAAGTGAGCAAGGTGCCCTCCCTAACCGCCCGCCCCCCCAGGGTGGGAGGTGAGTGCACACCAATGCACCTCTGAACTCTGGGTCTTCCCTGACCAAGGACAACAACTGTGAAGGGTGCAGTGGAGGGAGAAAGGAAGGTCATGTTAAAGGAACTTTTGGTTGCTGGATTTAAGAACCTGAGGTGAAAGGGCACTGTCCAGTGTACTCTGGGGTGGATGTTTTGCTCATGGTTTTATGTTTATGAATCCTGCTTGTGGAGTTTTCCCAAATTAATGCCAGGTGACTTCCCTCCTTTCATTAAAAGTTTCTTTTCTACACTCGGACTCTCTGCCTGAGACAGGGGATGCAGAGGCACCCAGGGGTGGTGTGTAATTGTCCCAGGTTACTGGGTGGGGGCTCGAGCTGGTTCTGTGTTGTATTGTTGAAAAAGAACCCCTACCTATTGAACCCGGCCCTTGTTGCTGCCGGCTCCACCTGGCAGAAGGGTTACATGGGGATGGTACAAAGGTGAGTTTCTGAAGTGTTCTGGAACAAGTAATGGTTATTACTGTCTCTTCAATCACAGACAGCTGAGCACTGAGGGCTACATTTCAACAGTCTCCATGCACAGGAAGTTGTATGTTAAGGGGATGGGAGAGGGCTCCTGAGGGATAACGCTACTTTTGTTTGTTTGACTCCTTACTTTATATTTTTTAAAGAACAGCTGCATTCCAGCCCTTGAGTAAACTCCTAAACGTTGCCAGTTGCATTAGGGAGGTGGTATAGGAGAAGGTGGCCATTTCGGAAGGCATTTGCAGCAGTGGTCAAGTGTTGTATATTGAGTCATTGATTTCTTTAGTAATTTCTGTTAAAAGTAAATAATTCAATTACTAAGGAAATATAATATCTGAAATTATTAAATGTTTAAATATTAGACCATACTGTGATTTACTTCATCTTACTATAAATTCTTTCTAGGCTAAGTTTAAGTAATTATAACTAGCCTATAGAATTCAGCGTTTCTCAAATTGGGATCTGCGGACCCCTGGGAGTCCATGAGGGTACTCCAGGGGGTTCGTGGGTCCAGCTGATCAACTCCTCCCCCCATTCCCTCAACTTCTCCCCCTTCCTCCCAGTGCCTTCAGAGGCACTGGGAGGGAGGGGGAGGAGCGGGACGAGTCACTCAGGGGAGGGGGCGGAAAGAGGCGGGGAAGAGGAGGGGCAGGGGTGGATCAAGGGTGGGAAGAGGTGAGGTGGGGTGGGGGTGGGGCCTGGAGCTGAGCAGGGGCCTTGGGGGGGTCCATGAAAAAATTTAAATCATAATGGGGGAGCTTGGGTTGCTAAAATTTGAGAACTGCTGCTATAGATTCAAAGTGAGGATGGGGTTTCAAAGGCACAAATGGATAATGAAAATCTCACCCCCAGATGTTGAGGCCAGAAGGGGCCATTTCAATCCTCCAGTCTGAGCTCCTGCATAACCCAGGCCAGAGACCCTGACCCATGGACTGCAGCATTAGGAACTCATTTTTCCCTATTATGTAAGTGACACTGTGAGGTCTGGTGACTTGTAAAGACATCCAGCTCTGATGTAAAGACTCCAGATGATGAAGGATCCACCACCCTGGGAACCGTGGTCCAGTGACTAGCTCCCATCCCTATTAAAATGCATCATATTTCCTTTTTGAATTGTTCTAACAGCGCCTTCCTGCCCTTGGCTCCTGTTATGTGTGTGCCTGCTAATGTCCCTAGTGTCACAGTGGATGGATGGGGCAGATATCTCCTCCGTGGGGGCTCTGGTTTCTTCTCTTGGAGCTAGAGCTAGGGTAGATATAAATATTTCTTCTGGTTCCTCTTCTCAACTCATATAACAATTTTTGCAGCCTTTAAACAAAATTGCTGAGACCACAGGAGGTGGAGGAGGAAATGAGCTCCCAGCAGGCTGCTTCTGCTCAGCTTTGTTGCTCTTGATGCAGAAGAGGCTGAGGGATATTCTGTGCAGTGCATTCCAAGGGGCAGGACAAGCCATGGTCTGGCTGGGTTGCTGCGTATCTGGTGTATTTATCATTTTGTTAGTGCCCTGGTATCTATGGGGTTTGTCTGTCTTGTGTACATAGGCGCCAATCCGTGGGTGCTCCGGGGCTGGAGCACGCACGGCGAAAAATTGGTGGGTGCTCTGCATCCACCGGCAGCTCCCCGCCCCACCCCAGCTCACCTCCGCCTCCACCTCCTCCCCTGAGCGTGCCGCATACCCTCTTTTCCCCGCTAGCTCCCAGCAATTGCGCTGCAAAACAGCTGTTTCGTGTGGCAAGCACTGGGAGGGAGGGAGGAGGACGGGGAACGCTCGGGGAAGAGGCAGGGCCGGGGCAGGGATTTGGGGACGGGGTCCAATAGGGGCAGGGAGGGGGCGGAATTTGGGTGGGGACTTTGGGGAAGGGGTTGGAATGGGGGTGGGGCAGAGCCAGGGAAAGGGTGGAATCAGGGTGGGGCTGAGAGGGGGCGCGGCGCGCGAGCACCCACCGGCACCAGGGAAAGTTGGCGCCTATGCTTGTGTAGTTTGTCTAGTCTTTCCTACCTAACTGATTTCCTAAGTAACTTCTATAATAGTTATTCAATCACTACACAATAGATTCATAGGTAATTGTGATCATCTAGTCCTGTATAACACCAGCCTAAGTCCTGTTTGAACTAGAGTGTATGGTTGAGAACAGTGGTTCTCAACCTATTTATCATTGTGGGCCACATATGCAGCCCACAAAGTGTTACCTGGGCTGCAGGTTGAGAACCACAGTGCCCCCCAGCTAGCCCCCCCTCCACAAACCCCTATGCTTAGTGCCTCCCACCCAGAGTGTGGAGCCAGGAGTGGAGAGCTGGGCATGGGGAAAGGAGCTGGTACACCGACCCCGGACACTGCTGCATGGGGCCAGGCGGCAGCTGGGTTAATTGGGCCACATACGACCCGCGGGTTGAGAACTGCTGGTTTAGAAAAATGTCCAGTCTTTGTTTTAAAATTGTCAGTGATGGAGAATCCACAACCCTTGGTAAATTGCTCCAAAGCTTACTTGCCGTCACTGTTAAAAATGTGAACCTTATTTTGAGACTGAATATGTCTAGCTTCAAATTCCAACCATTGGATCTTATTATACATTTGTCTGCTAGATTTAAGAGCCCTGTTCCCCTTATAGGCACTTGCAGACTGTGATCAAGTCAGCCATTAACATTCTGTTTGTTAAACTAAGTAGCTTGAACTTCTTGACTCTAAAGCACTATTCGACATGTTTACTAATCCTTTATTCATTCTCCTGGCTCTTCTCGAAACCCTCTCCAACTTATCAACGTCCTTCTCGAATCATGGACGCCAAAACTGGCCACTGTATTCCAGCAGCAGCCACACCACTGCCAAATACAAAGGTCAAATAACCTCTCTGCACCTACTCGAGATCCCCTTGTTCATACATCCCAGGACCGCATCAGCCCTTTTGGCCACAGCATTGCACTGGGACCTTGTGTTCAGCTGATAATCCACCACGACCCCTAAGTCTTTTTCAGAGTCACTGCTTCTCAGGATAGAATCCCCCTCCTGTAAGAACAGTCTGCAGTTTTTGTTCTCAGATGTGGAACACATTAAAACAAATATTGTATGCTTGCAACCAGAATAACAAGTGATCCAGATTGCTCTGTACCAGTGATGTGCCCCTTTCATGGTTTACCCCTCTGCCAATCTTTGTGTCATCTACAACAGTGGTTCTCAACCAGGGGTCTGAGGGCCCTTGGGGGGGCCACAAGCAGGTTTCAGGGCCAGCATTAGACTTGCTGGGGCCCAGGGCTGAAAGCTTCAGCCCCACCATGTGGGGTTGAAGCCTGGGGCTCTGAGCCCCACCACCTGGGGCTGAAGCTGAAACCTGAGCAACTTAGCTTTGCGGGTGCCCTGTGTGGCATGAGGCCCCAGGCAATTCCCCTGCTTGCTACCCCCTAACGCAAGTCCTGGCTTTTATATACAGAAAAACAATTGTGGCACAGGTAGGCCATGGAGTTTTTATAGCATGTTGTGGGGGTGGGGGGTGGGGTCTCAGAAAGAAAAAGGTTGAGAACCCCTGATCTACACCCTTCATCAGTGAGGATTCTGTTTTCTCCCAGGTCAATAATAACAATGTTAAATAGTGTAGTGCCAAGAACCCGTCCACCTGGGACCCCATCTGAAACACACTTACTCCGTGATGTGAGTCCCCATTTGCAATGACATTTTGCAATCGGTCAGTTAGCCAGTTTTTAATCCATCTAATATGTGCCATGTTAATTTTATATCGGTCTAGTTTTTTAATCAAAATGTTGAGCAGGACCAAGTCCAACGCCTTACAGAAGTGGAAGTAAATCACATCAACGCTGTGACTTTAGTGCTCTGTCATTTATGTGCTTGGTACTTAATTTCGAGCAAGTACAGTGAGTTGCTACAAAGCCTGGCAGACAATTCCCTGACTGTGCCTGAGCAGCGCCATGACTGATGGTGTGAATGGAGTACGGCTGGTGCCCCAGGCTCCCTGCTGCATTCTCCCTGTGGCTCACACCTGTCTTTATGGCGATCTTCTGGAGGTGACTGTTAGTCAAGCATACGGGGGTGCGGGGGTGCGATCTAAGGAGAAGATCCACTAAGGAGAGGTAAAAGGGGCATGAGGTACATGGGCTGGATCCAGGACTGGTGGAAACTCCCTAAAAATGGGGGGGCCACTGGTGCCCAAACCATGGCCTTGCCCTCGCACCGCCCATTCCCCTGAGGCCCCGCCCTCGCACCGCCCATTCCCCCTGAGGCCCCGCCCTCGCACCACCCATTCCCCCTGAGTCCTTGCCCTCGCACCGCCCATTCCCCCTGAGGCCCCGCCCTCGCACCGCCCATTCCCCCTGAGGCCCCACCCTCGCACCGCCCATTCCCCCTGAGGTCCCGCCCTCGCACTGCCCATTCCCCCTGAGGCCCCGCCCTCGCACCGCCCATTCCCCCTGAGTCCTTGCCCTCGCACCGCCCATTCCCCTGAGTCCTCGCCCTCGCACCGCCCATTCCCCCTGAGTCCTCGCCCTCGCACCGCCCATTCCCCCTGAGTCCTCGCCCTCGCACCGCCCATTCCCCCTGAGTCCTTGCCCTCGCACCGCCCATTCCCCCTGAGGCCCCGCCCTTGCACCGCCCATTCCCCCTGAGTCCTTGCCCTCGCACCGCCCATTCCCCCTGAGGCCCCGTCCTTGCACCGCCCATTCCCCCTGAGGCCCTGCCCTCGCACCACCCATTCCCCTGAGGCCCCTCCCTCGCACCGCCCATTCCCCCTGAGGCCCCGCCCTCGCACCGCCCATTCCCCCTGAGTCCTTGCCCTCGCACCGCCCATTCCCCCTGAGGCCCCGCCCTCGCACCGCCCATTCCCCTGAGGCCCCTCCCTCGCACTGCCCATTCCCCCTGAGGCCCCGCCCTCGCACCGCCCATTCCCCCTGAGGCCCTGTCCTCGCACAACCCATTCCCCTGAGTCCTTGCCCTCGCACTGCCCATTCCCCCTGAGGCCCTGCCCTCGCACCGCCCATTCCCCATGAGGCCTTGCCCTCGCACCGCCCATTCCCCCTGAGGCCCCGCCCTTGCACCGCCCATTCCCCCTGAGGCCCTGTCCTCGCACTGCCCATCCTACCTGAGACCCCACCCATTCCACCTGAGGCCCCACCCTTGCACCTGCCATTCCCCCTGAGGCCCCGCCCTCGCACCGCCCATTCCCCCTGAGGCCCCGCCCTCGCACCGCCCATTCCCCCTGAGGCCCCGCCCTCACACCGCCCATTTCCCCTGAGGCCACGCCCCCGCTCACTCTTCTCTGCCCACACTTCCTGTCGCTTACCCTTACGGGTGGGGAAAAGTGATGGGGCCATGGACCCTGGCTTCCTATTCCGGCACCCTGGCTGGAGCATTCAGCCATGGTGCCTGTTTCCCCGAGGCACTGAGTCAGGGGCAGGTTACACTCCTGTTTCTTTGGCTGTATTTGCAGCTGGGGGGGGCTTCTCTGGCCTTCTCCCCTGAGGCTCTTTCCACGCCTCCTAACTCCCGCTGTGGAAGCACAGACACCAGTCCTGGGCCCCCGGCCTGCATCTCTAAGGTCTCTGAGCTGGCCCCAAGTGTTCTGGGCTCCTGAAGATCACCCTTGCCCTGCCCATCAGGGGCACTGGAATGGGGGGGAGGGGAGCCAGAGGGCCATGTCTCCCCCCACTTTTTACCAGCTGAAAGGGTGACCAATGGGGGAGGGGCCGAAGAAGAGTGAACGAGGGGCGGGGCCTCGGGGGAAATCGGGGCCTTCGGGAGAAGGGGTGGTGTGGGGATGGGGCCTCGAGGGAATCGGGGGGAAGGGGCGGGGAGAGCGTGGGGCCTCGGAGGGAATGGGGGGGAAGGGGCGGTGCGAGCGTGGGGCCTCGGAGGGAATGGGGGAGAAGGGGCGGTGCGAGCGTGGGGCCTCGGAGGGAATCGGGGGGAAGGGGCGGAGCGAGCGTGGGGCCTCGGAGGGAATCGGGGGGAAGGGGCGGCGCGAGCGTGGGGCCTCGGAGGGAATCGGGCGGAAGGGGCGGTGCGAGAGTGGGGCCTCGGAGGGAATCGGGGGGAAGGGGCGGTGCGAGCGTGGGGCCTCGGAGGGAATCGGGGAGAAGGGGCGGCGAGAGCGTGGGGCCTCGGAGGGAATCGGGCGGAAGGGGCGGCGCGAGAGTGGGGCCTCGGAGGGAATCGGGGGGAAGGGGCGGCGCGAGCGTGGGGCCTCGGAGGGAATCGGGGAGAAGGGGCGGCGCGAGCGTGGGTCCTCGGAGGGAATCGGGGGGAAGGGGCGGTGCGAGCGTGAGGCCTCGGAGGGAATCGGGGGGAAGGGGCGGTGCGAGCGTGAGGCCTCGGAGGGAATCGGGGAGAAGGGGCGGTGAGAGCGTGGGGCCTCGGAGGGAATCGGGGAGAAGGGGCGGTGAGAGCGTGGGGCCTCGGAGGGAATCGGGGGGAAGGGGCGGTGCGAGCGTGGGGCCTCGGAGGGAATCGGGGAGAAGGGGCGGTGCGAGCGTGGGGCCTCGGAGGGAATCGGGGAGAAGGGGCGGTGCGAGCGTGGGGCCTCGGAGGGAATCGGGGGGAAGGGGCGGTGCGAGCGTGGGGCCTCGGAGGGAATCGGGCGGAAGGGGCGGTGCGAGCGTGAGGCCTCGGAGGGAATCGGGGAGAAGGGGCGGTGCGAGCGTGAGGCCTCGGAGGGAATCGGGCGGAAGGGGCGGTGCGAGCGTGAGGCCTCGGAGGGAATCGGGGAGAAGGGGCGGTGCGAGCGTGAGGCCTCGGAGGGAATCGGGGGGAAGGGGCGGTGCGAGCGTGGGGCCTCGGAGGGAATCGGGGGAAGGGGCGGTGCGAGCGTGGGGCCTCGGAGGGAATCGGGAAGAAAGGATGGTGAGAGCGTGGGGCCTCGGAGGGAATCGGGGGAACGGGCGGTGCGAGCGGTGTGCCTCGGAGGGAATGGGGGGAAGGGGCGGTGCGAGCGTGGGGCCTCGGAGGGAATCGGGGGGAAGGGGCGGTGCGAGCGTGGGGCCTCGGAGGGAATCGGGGGGAAGGGGCGGTGCGAGCGTGGGGCCTCGGAGGGAATCGGGGAGAAGGGGCGGTGCGAGCGTGAGGCCTCGGAGGGAATCGGGCGGAAGGGGCGGTGCGAGCCTGGGGCCTCGGAGGGAATCGGGGGGAAGGGGCGGTGAGAGCGTGGGGACTCGGAGGGACTCGGGGGGAAGGGGCGGTGCGAGCGTGGGGCCTCGGAGGGAATCGGGGAGAAGGGGCGGTGAGAGCGTGGGGCCTCGGAGGGAATCGGGGAGGAGGGGCGGTGCACGCGTGGGGCCTCGGAGGGAATCGGGGGGAAGGGGCGGTGAGAGCGTGGGGCCTCGGAGGGAATCGGGGGGAAGGGGCGGTGCGAGCGTGGGGCCTCGGAGGGAATCGGGGGGAAGGGGCGGTGCGAGCGTGGGGCCTCGGAGGGAATCGGGGGGAAGGGGCGGTGCGAGCGTGGGGCCTCGGAGGGAATCGGGGAGAAGGGACGGTGCGAGCGTGGGGCCTCGGAGGGAATCGGGGGGAAGGGGCGCTGCGAGCGTGGGGCCTAGGAGGGAATCGGGGGGAAGGGGCGGTGAGAGCGTGGGGCCTCGGAGGGAATCGGGGGAAGGGGCGGTGAGAGCGTGGGGCCTCGGAGGGAATCGGGGAGAAGGGGCGGTGCGAGCGTGGGGCCTCGGAGGGAATCGGGGGGAAGGGGCGGTGCGAGCGTGGGGCCTCGGAGGGAATCGGGGAGAAGGGGCGGTGCGAGCGTGGGGCCTCGGAGGGAATCGGGGAGAAGGGGCGGTGAGAGCGTGGGGCCTCGGAGGGAATCGGGGGGAAGGGACGGTGCGCGCGTGGGGCCTCTGAGGGAATCGGGGGGAAGGGGCGGTGAGAGCGTGGGGCCTCGGAGGGAATCGGGGGGAAGGGGCGGTGAGAGCGTGGGGCCTCGGAGGGAATCGGGGAGAAGGGGCGGTGCGAGCGTGGGGCCTCGGAGGGAATCGGGGGGAAGGGGCGGTGCGAGCGTGGGGCCTCGGAGGGAATCGGGGAGAAGGGGCGGTGCGAGCGTGGGGCCTCGGAGGGAATCGGGCGGAAGGGGCGGTGCGAGCGTGAGGCCTCGGAGGGAATCGGGGGGAAGGGGCGGTGCGAGCGTGAGGCCTCGGAGGGAATCGGGGGGAAGGGGCGGTGCGAGCGTGGGGCCTCGGAGGGAATCGGGGGGAAGGGGCGGTGCGAGCGTGGGGCCTCGGAGGGAATCGGGGAGAAGGGGCGGTGCGAGCGTGAGGCCTCGGAGGGAATCGGGCGGAAGGGGCGGTGCGAGCGTGGGGCCTCGGAGGGAATCGGGGAGAAGGGGCGGTGCGAGCGTGGGGCCTCGGAGGGAATCGGGGGGGAAGGGGCGGTGCGAGCGTGGGGCCTCGGAGGGAATCGGGGAGAAGGGGCGGTGCGAGCGTGGGGCCTCGGAGGGAATCGCGGGGAAGGGGCGGTGCGAGCGTGAGGCCTCGGAGGGAATCGGGCGGAAGGGGCGGTGCGAGCGTGGGGCCTCGGAGGGAATGGGGGAGAAGGGGCAGTGTGAGCGTGAGGCCTCGGAGGGAATCGGGGAGAAGGGGCGGTGCGAGCGTGAGGCCTCGGAGGGAATCGGGGGGAAGGGGCGGTGCGAGCGTGGGGCCTCGGAGGGAATCGGGGGGAAGGGGCGGTGCGAGCGTGGGGCCTCGGAGGGAATCGGGAAGAAAGGACGGTGAGAGCGTGGGGCCTCGGAGGGAATCGGGCGGAAGGGGCGGTGCGAGCCTGGGGCCTCGGAGGGAATCGGGGAGAAGGGGCGGTGAGAGCGTGGGGCATCGGAGGGAATCGGGGGGAAGGGGCGGTGCGAGCGTGGGGCCTCGGAGGGAATCGGGGCGAAGGGGCGGTGAGAGCGTGGGGCCTCGGAGGGAATCGGGGTGACGGGGCGGTGCACGCGTGGGGCCTCGGAGGGAATCGGGGGGAAGGGGCGGTGAGAGCGTGGGGCCTCGGAGGGAATCGGGGGGAAGGGGCGGTGCGAGCGTGGGGCCTCGGAGGGAATCGGGGGGAAGGGGCGGTGCGAGCGTGGGGCCTCGGAGGGAATCGGGGGAAGGGGCGGTGAGAGCGTGGGGCCTCGGAGGGAATGGGGGAGAAGGGGCGGTGCGAGCGTGAGGCCTCGGAGGGAATCGGGGGGAAGGGGCGATGCGAGCGTGGGGCCTCTGAGGGAATCGGGGGAAGGGGCGGTGAGAGCGTGGGGCCTCGGAGGGAATCGGGGGAAGGGGCGGTGAGAGCGTGGGGCCTCGGAGGGAATCGGGGAGAAGGGGCGGTGCGAGCGTGGGGCCTCGGAGGGAATAGGGGTGAAGGGGCGGTGCGAGCGTGGGGCCTCGGAGGGACTAGGGGTGAAGGGGCGGTGCGAGCGTGGGGCCTCGGAGGGAATCGGGCGGAAGGGGGGTGCGAGCGTGAGGCCTCGGAGGGAATCGGGGGAAGGGGCGGTGCGAGCGTGAGGCCTCGGAGGGAATCGGGGGGAAGGGGCGGTGCGAGCGTGGGGCCTCGGAGGGAATCGGGGGGAAGGGGCGGTGCGAGCGTGGGGCCTCGGAGGGAATCGGGGGGAAGGGGCGGTGCGAGCGTGAGGCCTCGGAGGGAATCGGGCGGAAGGGGCGGTGCGAGCGTGGGGCCTCGGAGGGAATCGGGGAGAAGGGGCGGTGCGAGCGTGGGGCCTCGGAGGGAATCGGGGGGAAGGGGCGGTGCGAGCGTGGGGCCTCGGAGGGAATCGGGGAGAAGGGGCGGTGCGAGCGTGGGGCCTCGGAGGGAATCGCGGGGAAGGGGCGGTGCGAGCGTGAGGCCTCGGAGGGAATCGGGCGGAAGGGGCGGTGCGAGCGTGAGGCCTCGGAGGGAATAGGGGAGAAGGGGCGGTGCGAGCGTGAGGCCTCGGAGGGAATCGGGGGGAAGGGGCGGTGCGAGCGTGGGGCCTCATCGGGGGGAAGGGGCGGTGCGAGCGTGGGGACTCGGAGGGAATCGGGAAGAAAGGACGGTGAGAGCGTGGGGCCTCGGAGGGAATCGGGGGAAGGGGCGGTGCGAGCGTGGGGCCTCGGAGGGAATGGGGGGGAAGGGGCAGTGAGAGCGTAGGGCCTCGGAGGGAATCGGGGGGAAGGGGCAGTGCGAGCGTGGGGCCTCGGAGGGAATCGGGGAGAAGGGGTGGTGCGAGCGTGGGGCCTCGGAGGGAATCGGGGGGAAGGGGCGGTGCGAGCGTGGGGCCTCGGAGGGAATCGGGGGGAAGGGGCGGTGCGAGCGTGGGGCCTCGGAGGGAATCGGGCGGAAGGGGCGGTGCGAGCGTGGGGCCTCGGAGGGAATCGGGGGGAAGGGGCGGTGGGAGCGTGGGGCCTAGGAGGGAATCGGGGAGAAAGGACGGTGAGAGCGTGGGGCCTCGGAGGGAATCGGGGGGAAGGGGCGGTGCGAGCGTGGGGCCTCGGAGGGAATCGGGGGGAAGGGGCGGTGCGAGCGTGGGGCCTCGGAGGGAATCGGGGAGAAGGGGCGGTGAGAGCGTGAGGCCTCGGAGGGAATCGGGCGGAAGGGGCGGTGCGAGCCTGGGGCCTCGGAGGGAATCGGGGAGAAGGGGCGGTGAGAGCGTGGGGCATCGGAGGGACTCGGGGGGAAGGGGCGGTGCGAGCGTGGGGCCTCGGAGGGAATCGGGGAGAAGGGGCGGTGAGAGCGTGGGGCCTCGGAGGGAATCGGGGAGAAGGGGCGGTGAAAGCGTGGGGCCTCGGAGGGAATCGGGGGAAGGGGCGGTGAGAGCGTGGGGCCTCGGAGGGAATCGGGGGGAAGGGGCGGTGCGAGCGTGGGGCCTCGGAGGGAATCGGGGGGAAGGGGCGGTGCGAGCGTGGGGCCTCGGAGGGAATCGGGGGGAAGGGGCGGTGCGAGCGTGGGGCCTCGGAGGGAATCGGGGAGAAGGGGCGGTGCGAGCGTGGGGCCTCGGAGGGAATCGGGGGGAAGGGGCGATGCGAGCGTGGGGCCTCTGAGGGAATCGAGTCTAAGGGGAGGTGCGAGCGTGGGGCCTCGGAGGGAATCGGGGGGAAGGGGCGGTGCGAGCGTGAGGCCTCGGAGGGAATCGGGGAGAAGGGGCGGTGCGAGCGTGAGGCCTCGGGGGGAATCGGGGAGAAGGGACGGTGAGAGCGTGGGGCCTCGGAGGGAATCGGGGGAAGGGGCGGTGAGAGCGTGGGGCCTCGGAGGGAATCGGGGAGAAGGGGCGGTGCGAGCGTGGGGCCTCGGAGGGAATCGGGGGGAAGGGGCGGTGCGAGCGTGGGGCCTCGGAGGGACTCGGGGAGAAGGGGCGGTGAGAGAGTGGGGCCTCGGAGGGAATCGGGAGAAGGGGCGGTGGGAGCGGGGGGCCTCGGAGGGAATCGGGGGACGGGGCGGTGCGAGCGTGGGGCCTCGGAGGGAATCGGGGGGAAGGGGCGGTGCGAGCGTGGGGCCTCGGAGGGAATCGGGGGGGAAGGGGCGGTGCGAGCGTGGGGCCTCGGAGGGAATCGGGGGGAAGGGGCGGTGCGAGCGTGGGGCCTCGGAGGGAATCGGGAAGAAAGGACGGTGAGAGTGTGGGGCCTCGGAGGGAATCGGGGGAAGGGGCGGTGCGAGCGTGGGGCCTCGGAGGGAATGGGGGGGAAGGGGCGGTGAGAGCGTAGGGCCTCGGAGGGAATCGGGGGGAAGGGGCGGTGCGAGCGTGGGGCCTCGGAGGGAATCGGGGGGAAGGGGCGGTGTGAGCGTGGGGCCTAGGAGGGAATCGGGGAGAAAGGACGGTGAGAGCGTGGGGCCTCGGAGGTAATCGGGGGGAAGGGGCGGTGCGAGCGTGGGGCCTCGGAGGGAATCGGGGGGAAGGGGCGGTGAGAGCGTGGGTCCTCGGAGGGAATCGGGGATAAAGGACGGTGAGAGCGTGGGGCCTCGGAGGGAGTCGGGGTGAATGGTCGGTGCGAGCATGGGGCCTCGGAGGGAATCGGGGAGAAGGGGCGGTGCGAGCGTGAGGCCTCGGAGGGAATCGGGCGGAAGGGGCGGTGCGAGCCTGGGGCCTCGGAGGGAATCGGGGAGAAGGGGTGGTGAGAGCGTGGGGCCTCGGAGGGAATCGGGGGGAAGGGGCGGTGCGAGCGTGGGGCCTCGGAGGGAATAGGGGGGAAGGGGCGGTGTGAGCGTGGGGCCTAGGAGGGAGTCGGGGAGAAAGGACGGTGAGAGCGTGGGGCCTCGGAGGGAATCGGGGGGAAGGGGCGGTGCTAGCGTGGGGCCTCGGAGGGAATCGGGGGCAGGGGCGGTGTGAGCGTGGGTCCTCGGAGGGAATCGGGGGGAAGGGGCGGTGCGAGCGTGGGGCCTCGGAGGGAATCGGGGGGAAGGGGCGGTGCGAGCGTGGGGCCTCGGAGGGAATCGGGGGGAAGGGGCGGTGCGAGCGTGGGGCCTCGGAGGGAATCGGGGGAAGGGGCGGTGCGAGCGTGGGGCCTCGGAGGGAATCGGGGGGAAGGGGCGGTGCGAGCGTGGGGCCTCGGAGGGAATCGGGGAGAAGGGGCGGTGCGAGCGTGGGGCCTCGGAGGGAATCGGGGGGAAGGGGCGAGACGAGCGTGGGGCCTCTGAGGGAATCGGGGGGAAGGGGCGGTGTGAGCGTGGGGCCTCGGAGGGAATCGGGGGAAGGGGTGGTGAGAGCGTGGGCCTCGGAGGGAATCGGGAAGAAGGGGCGGTGCGAGCGTGGGGCCTCGGAGGGAATCGGGGGGAAGGGGCGGTGCGAGCGTGGGGCCTCCGAGGGAATCGGGGAGAAGGGGCGGTGCGAGCGTGGGGCCTCGGAGGGAATCGGGCGGAAGGGGCGGTGCGAGCGTGAGGCCTCGGAGGGAATCGGGAGGACGGATCGGTGCGAGCGTGAGGCCTCGGAGGGAATCGGGGGAAGGGGCGGGTGCGAGGGTGGGGCCTCGGAGGGAATCGGGGGGAAGGGGCGGTGTGAGCGTGGGGCCTCGGAGGGAATCGGGGGAAGGGGCGGTGCGAGCGTGGGGCCTCGGAGGGAATCGGGGGAAGGGGCGGTGGGAGCGTGGGGCCTCGGAGGGAATCGGGGGGAAGGGGCGGTGCGAGCGTGGGGCCTCGGAGGGAATCGGGGGAAGGGGCGGTGCGAGCGTGGGGCCTCGGAGGGAATCGGGGGGAAGGGGCGGTGCGAGCGTGGGGCCTCGGAGGGAATCGGGGGGAAGGGGCGGTGCGAGCGTGGGGCCTCGGAGGGAATCGGGGAGAAGGGGCGGTGCGAGCGTGGGGCCTCGGAGGGAATCAGGGAGAAGGGGCTCTGCGAGCGTGGGGCCTCTGAGGGAATCGGGGGGAAGGGGCGGTGTGAGCGTGGGGCCTCGGAGGGAATCGGGGGGAAGGGGTGGTGAGAGCGTGGGGCCTCGGAGGGAATCGGGAAGAAGGGGCGGTGCGAGCGTGGGGCCTCGGAGGGAATCGGGGGGACGGGGCGGTGCGAGCGTGGGGCCTCCGAGGGAATCGGGGAGAAGGGGCGGTGCGAGCGTGGGGCCTCGGAGGGAATCGGGCGGAAGGGGCGGTGCGAGCGTGAGGCCTCGGAGGGAATCGGGGGAAGGGGCGGTGCGAGCGTGAGGCCTCGGAGGGAATCGGGGGGAAGGGACGGTGAGAGCGTGGGGCCTCGGAGGGAATCGGGGGAAGGGGCGGTGTGAGCGTGGGCCTCGGAGGGAATCGGGGGGAAGGGCGGTGCGAGCGTGGGGCCTCGGAGGGAATCGGGGAGAAGGGGCGGTGCGAGCGTGGGCCTCGGAGGGAATCGCGGGGAAGGGCGGTGCGAGCGTGGGGCCTCGGAGGGAATTGGGGGGAAGGGCGGTGTGAGCGTGGGCCTAGGAGGGAGTCGGGGAGAAAGGACGGTGAGAGCGTGGGGCCTCGGAGGTAATCGGGGGGAAGGGGCGGTGCGAGCGTGGGGCCTCGGAGGGAATCGGGGGGAAGGGGCGGTGTGAGCGTGGGTCCTCGGAGGGAATCGGGGAGAAAGGACGGTGAGAGCGTGGGGCCTCGGAGGGAATCGGGGGGAAGGGGCGGTGCGAGCATGGGGCCTCGGAGGGAATCGGGGAGAAGGGGCGGTGCGAGCGTGTCGCCTCGGAGGGAATCGGGGGGAAGGGGCGGTGCGAGCCTGGGGCCTCGGAGGGAATCGGGGAGAAGGGGTGGTGAGAGCGTGGGGCCTCGGAGGGAATCGGGGGAAGGGGCGGTGCGTGCGTGGGCCTCGGAGGGAATTGGGGGGAAGGGGCGGTGTGAGCGTGGGGCCTAGGAGGGAGTCGGGGAGAAAGGACGGTGAGAGCGTGGGGCCTCGGAGGGAATCGGGGGGAAGGGGCGGTGCTAGCGTGGGGCCTCGGAGGGAATCGGGGGGAAGGGGCGGTGTGAGCGTGGGTCCTCGGAGGGAATCGGGGGGAAGGGGCGGTGCGAGCGTGGGGCCTCGGAGGGAATCGGGGGGAAGGGGCGGTGCGAGCGTGGGGCCTCGGAGGGAATCGGGGGGAAGGGGAGGTGGGAGGGTGGGGCCTCGGAGGGAATCGGGGGAAGGGGCGGTGCGAGCGTGGGGCCTCGGAGGGAATCGGGGGGAAGGGGCGGTGCGAGCGTGGGGCCTCGGAGGGAATCGGGGAGAAGGGGCGGTGCGAGCGTGGGGCCTCGGAGGGAATCGGGGGGAAGGGGCGATGCGAGCGTGGGGCCTCTGAGGGAATCGGGGGGAAGGGGCGGTGAGAGCGTGGGGCCTCGGAGGGAATCGGGGGGAAGGGGTGGTGAGAGCGTGGGGCCTCGGAGGGAATCGGGAAGAAGGGGCGGTGCGAGCGTGGGGCCTCGGAGGGAATCGGGGGGAAGGGGCGGTGCGAGCGTGGGGCCTCGGAGGGACTCGGGGAGAAGGGGCGGTGCGAGCGTGGGGCCTCGGAGGGAATCGGGGGGACGGGGAGGTGCGAGCGTGTGGCCTCGGAGGGAATCGGGGGAAGGGGCGGTGCGAGCGTGGGGCCTCGGAGGGAATCGGGGGGAAGGGGCGGTGTGAGCGTGGGGCCTCGGAGGGAATCGGGGGGAAGGGGCGGTGCGAGCGTGGGGCCTCGGAGGGAATCGGGGGGAAGGGGCGGTGGGAGCGTGGGGCCTCGGAGGGAATCGGGGGGAAGGGGCGGTGCGAGCGTGGGGCCTCGGAGGGAATCGGGGGGAAGGGGCGGTGCGAGCGTGGGGCCTCGGAGGGAATCGGGGGAAGGGGCGGTGCGAGCGTGGGGCCTCGGAGGGAATCGGGGGGAAGGGGCGGTGCGAGCGTGGGGCCTCGGAGGGAATCGGGGAGAAGGGGCGGTGCGAGCGTGGGGCCTCGGAGGGAATCGGGGGCAGGGGCGATGCGAGCGTGGGGCCTCTGAGGGAATCGGGGGGAAGGGCGGTGTGAGCGTGGGGCCTCGGAGGGAATCGGGGGGAAGGGGTGGTGAGAGCGTGGGGCCTCGGAGGGAATCGGGAAGAAGGGGCGGTGCGAGCGTGGGGCCTCGGAGGGAATCGGGGGGAAGGGGCGGTGCGAGCGTGGGGCCTCCGAGGGAATCGGGGAGAAGGGGCGGTGCGAGCGTGGGGCCTCGGAGGGAATCGGGCGGAAGGGGCGGTGCGAGCGTGAGGCCTCGGAGGGAATCGGGGGGAAGGGGCGGTGCGAGCGTGGGGCCTCGGAGGGAATCGGGGGGAAGGGGCGGTGCGAGCGTGGGGCCTCGGAGGGAATCGGGGGAAGGGGCGGTGTGAGCGTGGGGCCTCGGAGGGAATCGGGGGGAAGGGGCGGTGCGAGCGTGGGGCCTCGGAGGGAATCGGGGGAAGGGGCGGTGCGAGCGTGCGGCCTCGGAGGGAATCGGGCGGAAGGGGCGGTGCGAGCGTGCGGCCACGGAGGGAATCAGGGCGAAGGGGCGGTGCGAGCGTGGGGCCTCGGAGGGAATCGGGGGGAAGGGGCGGTGCGAGCGTGGGGCCTCGGAGGGAATCGGGGAGAAGGGGCGGTGCGAGCGTGGGCCTCGGAGGGAATCGCGGGGAAGGGCGGTGCGAGCGTGGGGCCTCGGAGGGAATCGGGGGGAAGGGGCGGTGGGAGCGTGGGGCCTAGGAGGGAATCGGGGAGAAGGGACGGTGAGAGCGTGGGGCCTCGGAGGGAATCGGGGCGAGGGGCGGTTGGGGCGTGGGGCCGCCGGGGGGAAGCGGGAGCAGGGGCGGGGCGAGCGTGGGGCCTCGGAGGGAATCGGGGATAAAGGACGGTGAGAGCGTGGGCCTCGGTGGGAATCGGGGGAAGGGGCGGTGAGAGCGTGGGGCCTCGGAGGGAATCGGGGAGAAGGGGCGGTGCGAGCGTGAGGCCTCGGAGGGAATCGGGCGGAAGGGGCGGTGCGAGCCTGGGCCTCGGAGGGAATCGGGGCGAAGGGGCGGTGAGAGCGTGGGGCCTCGGAGGGAATCGGGGGAAGGGGCGGTGCGAGCGTGGGGCCACGGAGGGAATTCGGGGGCAGGGGCGGTGTGAGCTTGGGGCCTAGGAGGGAGTCGGGGAGAAAGGACGGTGAGAGCGTGGGGCCTCGGAGGGAATCGGGGGGAAGGGGCGGTGCTAGCGTGGGGCCTCGGAGGGAATCGGGGGGAAGGGGCGGTGCGAGCGTGGGTCCTCGGAGGGAATCGGGGGGAAGGGGCGGTGCGAGCGTGGGGCCTCGGAGGGAATCGGGGGGAAGGGGCGATGCGAGCGTGGGGCCTCGGAGGGAATCGGGGGGAAGGGGCGGTGAGAGCGTGGGGCCTCGGAGGGAATCGGGGGGAAGGGGTGGTGAGAGCGTGGGGCCTCGGAGGGAATCGGGAAGAAGGGGCGGTGCGAGCGTGGGGCCTCGGAGGGAATCGGGGGGAAGGGGCGGTGCGAGCGTGGGGCCTCCGAGGGAATCGGGGAGAAGGGGCGGTGCGAGCGTGGGCCTCGGAGGGAATCGGGCGGAAGGGGCGGTGCGAGCGTGAGGCCTCGGAGGGAATGGGGGAGAAGGGGCGGTGCGAGCGTGAGGCCTCGGAGGGAATCGGGGGGAAGGGGCGGAGCGAGCGTGGGGCCTCGGAGGGAATCGGGGGGAAGGGGCGGTGCGAGCGTGGGGCCTCGGAGGGAATCGGGGGGAAGGGGCGGTGCGAGCGTGGGGCCTCGGAGGGAATCGGGGGGAAGGGGCGGTGCGAGCGTGAGGCCTCGGAGGGAATCGGGCGGAAGGGGCGGTGCGAGCGTGAGGCCTCGGAGGGAATCGGGCGGAAGGGGCGGTGCGAGCGTGGGGCCTCGGAGGGAATCAGGGAGAAGGGGCGGTGCGAGCGTGGGGCCTCGGAGGGAATCGGGGGGAAGGGGCGGTGCGAGCGTGGGGCCTCGGAGGGAATCGGGGAGAAGGGGCGGTGCGAGCGTGGGGCCTCGGAGGGAATCGCGGGGAAGGGGCGGTGCGAGCGTGGGGCCTCGGAGGGAATCGGGGGGAAGGGGCGGTGCGAGCGTGGGGCCTCGGAGGGAATCGGGGAGAAGGGGCGGTGCGAGCGTGGGGCCTCGGAGGGACTAGGGGGGAAGGGGCGGTGCGAGCGTGGGGCCTCGGAGGGAATCGGGGGGAAGGGGCGGTGCGAGCGTGGGGCCTCGGAGGGAATCGGGAAGAAAGGACGGTGAGAGCGTGGGGCCTCGGAGGGAATCGGGGGAAGGGGCGGGCGGAGCGTGGGGCCTCGGAGGGAATCGGGGGGAAGGGGCGGTGAGAGCGTAGGGCCTCGGAGGGAATCGGGGGGAAGGGGCGGTGCGAGCGTGGGGCCTCGGAGGGAATCGGGGGGAAGGGGCGGTGTGAGCGTGGGGCCTAGGAGGGAATCGGGGAGAAAGGACGGTGAGAGCGTGGGGCCTCGGAGGGAATCGGGGGGAAGGGGCGGTGCGAGCGTGGGGCCTCGGAGGGAATCGGGGGAAGGGGCGGTGTGAGCGTGGGTCCTCGGAGGGAATCGGGGATAATGGACGGTGAGAGCGTGGGGCCTCGGTGGGAATCGGGGGGAAGGGGCGGTGCGAGCGTGGGGCCTCGGAGGGAATCGGGGAGAAGGGGCGGTGCGAGCGTGAGGCCTCGGAGGGAATCGGGCGGAAGGGGCGGTGCGAGCCTGGGGCCTCGGAGGGAATCGGGGAGAAGGGGCGGTGAGAGCGTGGGGCCTCGGAGGGAATCGGGGGGAAGGGGCGGTGCGAGCGTGGGGCCTCGGAGGGAATGGGGGGGAAGGGGCGGTGTGAGCGTGGGGCCTAGGAGGGAGTCGGGGAGAAAGGACGGTGAGAGCGTGGGGCCTCGGAGGGAATCGGGGGGAAGGGGCGGTGCGAGCGTGGGGCCTCGGAGGGAATCGGGGAGAAGGGGCGGTGCGAGCGTGTGGCCTCGGGGGGAATCGGGGAGAAGGGACGGTGAGAGCGTGGGGCCTCGGAGGGAATCGGGGAGAAAGGACGGTGAGAGCGTGGGGCCTCGGAGGGAATCGGGGGGAAGGGGCGGTGCGAGCGTGGGGCCTCGGAGGGAATCGGGGGGAAGGGGCGGTGCGAGCGTGGGTCCTCGGAGGGAATCGGGGAGAAAGGACGGTGAGAGCGTGGGGCCTCGGAGGGAATCGGGGGGAAGGGGCGGTGCGAGCGTGGGGCCTCGGAGGGAATCGGGGAGAAGGGGCGGTGCGAGCGTGAGGCCTCGGAGGGAATCGGGCGGAAGGGGCGGTGCGAGCGTGGGGCCTCGGAGGGAATCGGGGGGAAGGGGCGGTGTGAGCGTGGGTCCTCGGAGGGAATCGGGGAGAAGGGACGGTGAGAGCGTGGGGCCTCGGAGGGAATCGGGGTGAAGGGGCGGTGCGAGCGTGGGGCCTCGGAGGGAATCGGGGAGAAGGGGCAGTGCGAGCGTGAGGCCTCGGAGGGACTCGGGCGGAAGGGGCGGTGCGAGCGTGGGGCCTCGGAGGGAATCGGGGAGAAGGGGCGGTGAGAGCGTGAGGCCTCGGAGGGAATCGGGGCGAAGGGGCGGAGCGAGAGTGGGGCCTCGGAGGGAATCGGGGAGAAGGGGCGGTGAGAGCGTGGGGCTTCGGAGGGAATCGGGGGGAAGGGGCGGTGAGAGCGTGGGGCCTCGGAGGGAATCGGGGAGAAGGGGCGGTGCGAGCGTGAGGCCTCGGAGGGAATCGGGGGGAAGGGGCGGTGCGAGCGTGGGGCCTCGGAGGGAATCGGGGGGAAGGGGCGGTGAGAGCGTGGGGCCTCGGAGGGAATCGGGGGGAAGGGGCGGTGCGAGCGTGGGGCCTCGGAGGGAATCGGGGAGAAGGGGCGGTGAGAGCGTGGGGCCTCGGAGGGAATCGGGGGGAAGGGGCGGTGCGAGCGTGGGGCCTCGGAGGGAATCGGGGGGAAGGGGCGGTGCGAGCGTGGGGCCTCGGAGGGAATCGGGGAGAAGGGGCGGTGCGAGCGTGAGGCCTCGGAGGGAATCGGGGGGAAGGGGCGGTGAGAGCGTGGGGCCTCGGAGGGAATCAGGGGGAAGGGGCAGTGCGAGCGTGGGGCCTCGGAGGGAATCGGGGAGAAAGGACGGTGAGAGCGTGGGGCCTCGGAGGGAATCGGGGGGAAGGGGCGGTGGGAGCGTGGGGCCTCGGAGGGAATCGGGGGGAAGGGGCGGTGTGAGCGTGGGTCCTCGGAGGGAATCGGGGAGAAAGGACGGTGAGAGCATGGGGCCTCGGAGGGAATCGGGGGGAAGGGGCGGTGCGAGCGTGGGGCCTCGGAGGGAATCGGGGAGAAGGGGCGGTGTGAGCGTGGGGCCTCGGAAGGAATCGGGGAGAAGGGGCGGTGTGAGCGTGGGGCCTCGGAGGGAATCAGGGCCTTGGGGAGAAGAGGCCATGTGGGGGTGGGGTCTTGGTGGTGGTGGTGCTGCGTGGTGCAGTGGGGGGCGGGGCCATGGTTCGGGCACCTGTGGTGCCCTCTACTTTCACGGCACTTCCCCTGCTCCTGCTGCCCATGCTCCATGCTGAATGGAGACAATTCTGCCCCTCACCAGCAGGGCGTCCGAGCCACAGCCATCGATGGGTTTTAGGCCTGGTCTGTGCTACCAACTTATCTTGGTGTAACCCCTGCTGTAGACAGCGCTGTGTCGGCGGGTGGGCTTCTCCCATCAACACAGCGACCGCCTCTTGGGGAGGTGGAGTATCAATGCCAACAGGGGAGCGTCTCCCATCGGCGTAGGTAGCATCTTCTCTGCTTCTCTTCACTGCTACAGTGTTGTAAGTGTAGACAAACCCTTAGTCTCAGGCCCCGCGGGCAAGGAAGGGCCACCCCCATTGTACAGATGAGAGCTGAGGCACAGGAGGGGCTAGGGGATTGGCTCAAGGTTATAACACAAAGCCAGTGGCAGAGCTGGGAAGAGAAGCTCAGGCTCCTGCACCCCAGTTCAGAACGCTCTCCACTTGCCCAAGGGCAGGGAAAGGTGATGGGAGCTGGGCTGAGCAGACTGGAGCTGTGGGGGGACAGTTCTGGGGGGCACTGATCATTTGCGGGGTGAGAGATGGGCCAGCATTAGGGGCTGCTGTGCCTCATCCTCCCTTCCCGTTACCCTCCCAATACTCAGCTGCCTTCACCTCCCCTTCCTCCTTGTTCCATCACCTGATTGGACAAGGCTGGGGCTGTTGCCCTTATTAACTGGAGAAGAGTTTATAAAAGGCCAGAAGGGATTCCAAGGCCAGAGACGGGACCACTGTGCTCATCTAGTCTGACCTCCCGGGTAACCCAGGCCGAGACCTGCCCCCAGCTGATTCCTAGAGCAGAGCTGTTAAGAGAAACATCTCAGCTTGGTCTAAAAACTGTCCGTGATGGAGACTCCATCACGACCCCTGGTGAATTGTTCCAATGGTTAATTACAGCCATTCAAAGGGTCAATCTGGACGGGGAGGCTGGGCAGGCAGTGAGGGCTCCCGGGCAGTAGGGAGAGTAGTTTGGAGCAGGAGCTGGGACTGGGAACTCCCCTCTCCTGGGGGCTGTGTGGGGCCATGGCTGAGCCATGGCAGCATCGTCCTGATGGGGCCAAGAGAAAGAGAATGGGGACAAAGGGGTGACAGGGTCTGAAAGGAGCCCTTGTGCCCATGCAGGCCCAGAGCCTGGCACGGAGAAGGGGTGTGTGCGTGTGCATGTGTGTGTGTGTGTGTGTGTGTGTGCGAGCATGCAATGAGAGGGCTGCGTGTGTGTGCACACCCATGCATGGCTCTAATGGGGTACTGCCCTCACACCCTCCCCAGCCTGTAGCCAGGAGGGGAGGAGGTCTCAGCCCTATCCATTGCCTTGGGATGCTCACTGGGAGGGGTGGGGGGTGTCTCTCCTTCTGATGGTGTTAGAGGACACGTCCCATAAATGATTCACTCCGTTTGACTCCTTTAATGGAACTGCTCTGTACATGCCACTCACTGTGGCCAGCCCGGTACCCCCTGTGCGACACCCACGATCTACAGACTGATACCTCTCCCCTGGGAACAGTGCCACTCGGCTCTTACACCACCCTCCACAGATGAAGGGCGCATCACCAACCGCAGTCTACAAAGGCAGAAACTGAGGCACAGCTTGGGAAAGGGAGTTGTCCAGGGTCACACAGGGAGACATCAATAGCAGAGATGGAAATAGAACCCAGGAGTCCAGGTTCCCTGCCTGCCATACCAGAGCATGATGACTGAACTATGCAATAACCAAAGTTGGTGTAGAAGCTTCTACCCCACCTCCCCTCAAGCCCCCCTCCCCACCTGACCCCATCACCCCTGGCCCCAAGGAGCCCCATCAACATCTGTCCCCATCACCCCTAGGAGCCCCTTCCCCCACCTGATCCCATCATCCCAGTCCCAGGGAGCTCCCTACCCATTTCACCCTATCACTCTTGGCCTAGAGAACCCCCTCCCCATCTGACCCCAACATCCCTGGCCCAGAGAGCCCCCTCCCTATCTGACCCCATCACACCCAGCCCCAGGGAGCCCCCTCCCCATCTGACCCAGTCACCCCAGCTCCAGGGAGCTCCCTCCCCACCTGACCCCATCACCCCCAGCTCCAAGGAGTCCCCCCCATTCATCCCTGGCCCATAGAGCCCCCTCCCCATCTGACCCATCACCCCTGGCCCCAGAAAGCCCCCTCCCCATCTCACCCCATCATCCCTGACCCAGAGAGACCACTCCCCATCTGACCCCAGCCCTAGGGAGCCCCCTCCCCGTCATCCCTGGCCCAGAGAGCTCCTTCCCCATCTGCCCCCATCACCCCAGCCCATGAGTAAGGTGTGTCCCTCATTCCAGCTGGAGCCGGGACAGGCTGTGCAAACCCCAGGGCCTCCTAGAGAAACAAGGAGTTGAGCTGTAGAGGGGCAGTTCCCAGGCTGCTGGGTGCTGTCTGCCCTTCTCCTGCCACATTCCATACTTGTGTGCGGCTGGTGCCAGGTGCATCATGTCACGACACATGTCCTGACATGTCATGATACAGCTCAGCCCACTGTGTGTGGGCGGGTGGGGGTATTACCAGCTCTAGGCCTTGTCTGTGTGCATTAAGGAGTCTCCCTAGCCGTAGGGGTGTTTATGCCACGGGTGGGAGGTTCTCCCACTCCCCACGGGCGGAACGGGGAAGGGGAGCAGCGTCGGAGCTCCCTGGATCTGCGCAGAGGGTGGATGGAGCCGTGGGGCTGGGCACACAGTGGGGAGGTTCTTGCTTCTTGGGTTGCTTGGAGCTGGAGCGTAGCAGGGAGTCCCGCTGCTTGCAGGGGGTGCTCTCCTCCCCGCCCCTGGGGGCACTACTTCTGGCAAGGTGTGTAGCTGACGTGCTGCGCGCTGCCGTGGTAGGGGTGTAGGTGGCCACTTCTGCATGGGCCAGCAGAGGCACTGTCTCTGTGGGCAGGGATAGGCAGCGTGAGGTCACTCCTCCCTGCCCCTTTAGCACCCGGCCCCCTCCACCGCCTCGCTTTGTGCCAGGGCCGGGCCTGCCCGGCCTGCCCCCAGTCTGCTCGCCCTCGGGGCACATGCAGGGGCGCTCTGGGTGCCAACACAGCCGCTTCGGGTCACAGCGTCACCCTGAGCCTTGGGCCCCCTCCTCCCTGGTCTCGCTCTATCATTCCAGCCTCTTCCAAGCTCTGCCCGTTTCCCCTCTTTTTTCCTTAACCCCCTTTCTTTCCCTGCCCCTCCCCCTTGTTCCCCACCTCCCTTCCGCGGTGCCCTCTTCCCCCAGCCCAGAGGCGTCACCTGATCTCGATGGGCACCACGGGCTGGCATTGCCTCCGTCTGCAGTAGCACAGCAGGGCCCAGAGGATCGAGAGCAGCAGGATCAGAAGGAAAATGGCCCCCAGGACAGAGCCCACAATGAGCCCCACATTCCTTGAACCTGTGGAAGGGGAGCAAACCTGTCACCTTCTCCCCTCCCCGCACCGGGCTGGGACCCACGCCCAGAAAGCACCGCAGGGACTCCTGGCTGCTGAGCCCCATTGACACCCCTGCCTGCCGGGCACTGGGCCATATTCGCTCTGCATGCCCCATGGGCGCCCCCTGCTGGGCTGCCCAGGAGGCCCTGGCCAGGCCTATGTAATCCATGGGGCCCTGCATGGGCAATAGCTCCTGTGAGAAGGTACCTGCTGCACGGGGTCATTAGCCTGGTGCTGCAGCACGGCCCCAAGAACCTGACCCTCCCTGGCAGCTGGTCAAAGGGCTCAGCCCCGGCGATGGGGGTGGGGATGGGGGAGTCTCCATTCCTGTCTATAGGAAAAGGGGGGGGGTGTCCATTGTTCCCAGTGCCGGGGGCAAGGGGGATTAGAGTCATAGAGTTTAAGGCCAGAAGGACCCATCAGATCATCCAGTCTGCCCTCCCGCACATCACAGCCCACCGGCCCTCCCCCCACAGCGCCCCCATAGAACCGGGATTACAGCCCAGCAGAGCCCTAGCTATGGGGCGCCAGCCACAGAGCCCAGGAGGGCTCGAGTCTCCATTGTTCCCTTGCGGGGGGGAGGGGGGTTCTCTATTGTTCTCTATGAGGAAGGAGGGGGCTCCATTGTTCCCTACAGGGAAGTGGGGTCTCCAGTGCTCCCTGGGGGCTGCTGGGAGCTCAGCTCTGTTCAGGCTCCAGCCCCTCGGGCTGCCCCTCACACTGACATTCCCTCGGGGTGCTCACAACGCCAGGCTGGTCCCACTTCCAGCCCAGCCTGGGGTCAGGGCTCTGCTTCAAGGAGCTACTGCCAGACACTTGGGTCCTGCCCCGCTGGGCGCTCTGGCGCGTGCCCCCTGTCCTGGCCTTGTGCCCCCCATCCTACCTGTGTAGCCGGCGCGAGGGACGGAGACTTGCACCATGCACTGGGTGTAACCCACCCTGTTGGTCACGCGGCAGCAGTAGGTCCCGGAGTGCTCCTGCGACAGGCTCTGGATCATCAGATCCCCGGAGCCTTGCCCTGCACAGGAGAGACCCAGCCCTGAGTGAGCCCCACAAAGTACCCCCCCCCCCCCGGACAGGCGGTGCCAGCTCCTTCACCCCTAGGGGGCCCTGGGACAGCGCAGGGCAGACAGAGCCGCCTGGCAACACATCAGGGCCATGCCTGGGCCCACCCCCAAAATCACCCGGCTGCTCCACCCATGAAAACAGTCCCCCGGGTGCCAAGACTCGAGGAAACTCAAGTCATAGACATCGCCAAGGGGAGGCTCCCAGCTCAGCACAAGAGCATCCCACCCTCCGGGGGCCTGCACCTCTCCCTTGCACCATCCTGGGGCAAACAACCCACAATGAGCTCAGCATAGTGAGCAGCCCACCTCCCGGGGACCCCCGCCTCGCCCACTGCTTACCCTGTATTGTTCTGGGGGGCAGCCAGCCCATGGCATAGTCCCCTCCCATCTTGGACCACTGGTAGGAGAGGGGAAGGGAGCCCCCATCAGAGCAGCACCTAAGCATGAGGTTGCCTCCCCTGACCGGCTCCCCGTCCATCCAGCACCGAGGGGCGTCCGGCTTCTCTGGAGAGAGACACAAATTGCGTCAGTTAATGGGAGCTAGTAAGGAGCAGCAGGGATGGACAGGCAGACACGGCCGTGCTCAGAGATAGACAGGCAGAGCCTGGGTACAGCAGGCATGCGGTGGCAGTGCCCCCTGAAAGGGGGAGTCAGAGGATGGGGATTGCTGATGGGCAGGCAGAGACGGATCGGTGGGCAGGGGTTGGTGGGTTGGGATCAGCATATGGGGACTGGCAGGCAGGGTTAATGGGATGGTGACTGGGTGGCAGGGTCAGTGGCCTAGGGTCAGCGCATGGGGACTGATCAGCAGGGTTGGTGGCCTGGGGTCAGTGTATGGGGATTGGCAGGCAGGAGCAGCACATGGGGATTGGCAGGCAGGGTCGGATCAGCAGGCAGTGTCTGTCCACAGGGAATGGCGGGCGAGGACGGCTGGCAGAGGCAGGCTCAGGGGGTGGGGGTGGGGGTGTTAGTGATGGTTAGGTCAGTGGTTGGAGTTTAGATCTGGGGGCGGGGTTAGGTTGTGGGGGTTGGGTCAGTAGGTGGAGTTTGGGTTAGTGGGTTGGGTCAGTGGGTGGGGATTGGAACTCATCTAGCACAGTGACGGTGACCTGGTGGGTGTCGGCAGTGTGTGGGGGTGGGTTAATGAGTGAGGGTTGGGTCACTGAGTGGGGGGGATCAGCAGGGTTGGTGGGACTCACCTAGCACAGTGACGGTGACCTGGTGGGTGTCGGCAGGGATTGGTGTTGGGTCAGGGGTGGAATTTGGGTCAGTGGGTGGGGTTGGGTTAATGGGTGGGATTGGGTCAGTGGGCAGAATGTGGGTCAGTGGGTGGTGGGGGGATCAACAGGGAGATGGGACTCTCCTAGCATGACGTGGGTGACCTGGGGGGTGTTGGCAAGGATTCGTGTTAGGTCAGTGCATGGGGTTGGCTTGGCAGGGGTTGGGCCAGTGAGTGGGCTTGGGTCCGTGGGCAGTGGATGGGTTGGGGTCAGAGGCGGATTAGAGGTTTGTGGGGGTCTGGGTCAGAGAAAGTGGGGGCCCCTTCTGCCTGCCGAGCAAGCCCCCGCACTCTGGCAGGAGTGCTGGGTAGGCAAGTGGGTCGGGGCGCAGGCACCCATTTCTCTGGGGGGCCCCCAGTTGGCTGGAGCCCCTGGGAACAGGCCCTGTTGGCCCAGTGGCTAATCTGCCACTGGTGGGAGTGAGGGGCCAGCAGGCGGGGGCGGGACTCACCGAGCACAGTAATGGTGATCAAGTGGGTGTCGACAGTGGCTTTCTTCACCCTGCACTCATAGGTGGCCGAGTCTGACACCTGCAGGTTTGCCAGGTGGATGGAGGCATCATACAAGCTTGGGTCCTGGGCCACAAATGTTACCCTCTGCTGCAGGCCTGGGGCGCTGCCGTACCTGATCCTCTGGTCCTGGTAGGTCAGGAACTGATGGGGAGGAACCGAGCAGCAGTGAGCTATGGTGGGTGGTGAGCAAGGGGGACTGGAGACCGGCCAAGGGGCAGGAGCAGCACTGGGGGCTGAGAATGCAGGTCCTTAGGGACCATCCTGTTCAGGGAGCTGCTAGAGATACGTGTCCTATACCAGTGGTTTTCAAACTGTGGGTCGGGATCCCAGAGTGGTTGCAACCCAATTTTAACAGGGTCACCAGTGCTGGTACTAGAGTTGTTGGGGCCTGGACCCAAGCCCAAGCCCCAGCTCCACCACCGAGGGCTGAAGCCTGAGCTCCACTGCCCAGGGCCAAAGTCTGAGGGCTTCAGCCCTGGGTGGTGGGGCTCAGATTCCAGGCCCCCATGCTGGGGCTGAAACCCTTGGGCTTCGGCTTTGCGCCCCCCCCCGCCCCCACCACCACCACCCAGGATGACGTGGCTCGGGCAGGCTCAGGCTTCAGTCCCCACTCCTGGCGGTTGTGTAGTAATTTTTGTTGTCAGAAGAGGGTCGTGGTGCAATGAAGTTTGAGAACCCCCAGTCTACACTGATGGTGGTGGGTGCAGGGAGGTGGGGAATGCCCTGCCCCAGGGACTGGGGCCGACTGGGAGCGGAGAGGCTGGTGGAGCCCAAGCCAGGTGAGTTCAGTGTCCAGGCATGGGGAGGGGGGGATGTAAGGGATTCTGTGGAAGGCGGAAGCACAGGGCCCGGGGGAAGGAGTCACGGCCCCAGGAGCAGAGAGTGACAGCCCCTCTCGAGGGATCTTGCCTCTTGCTGGGGCAAGTCACAGGGGGCAGCTGGGGCAGGACAATTCAATGGACCCTGGGGGAGACTGCGCCCAGGGGAGGGACTGGCACAGCGAGAGGGCTTGAGAATATGCACACATGGAAGGGTGAGGAAGGGTGGCAGGGTGCCGTCAGCCAGGTCGGCAGAGGGGGCAGTGCCCAGGGGTCTCTGCAATCGGACTGGATCTGCGGGAGATGAAATCTGAGCAAGGACCCAGCGCTGGGCAGGGGGTAGCAGCCCATGTGACCCCACCCCCACGGGGGGGGGGGGGAGGAACTGAGGCAAAGGCAGGGGCAAAGCTGGAAACAGACCCCAGGGGTCCTGCTCCCAGCACAGATCCCAACCGGGCATTTGATGGGCCTTGCTAAGGAAGTGGGACTAGGGGCGGGGCTCAGACTCACCGGCAGCCTCTGGTCAGGGTTCACCATGGTCCATATGATGTCCAGGTTGGTGGGTCCATTGTCCTCAGGCTCCAGGATATAGGGGCAGCCCAGCCTCACAGAGTCCCCCTGGGCCAGGTACAGCACCTGCTGGCCCTTTGCACTGATCCGCACGGCCTCCAGCAGAGCTGAGGGACAGACAGACAGAGCTGCCCATCAGGACAGACAGACTAGTGCTGGGCAGAGCATCTGCAAAGAGAGGGAAGAGTCCCCGGGCACCTGCTGCGGAGACTGAGCCCTTCCCGCAGTGCCCCGAGCCAGCTGTGCAGGGAGCCAGTCCATTGGCCTGCCAGTGTGGGAGCAAGTGAGGGGATTGTCAGAGAAGGGGCTCTGGGGGAAGCATGTCCCATGCGCTTTTAGAAGATAGGGGGGCATTATCCACGCAGGGACCAGGCTCCGCCCTGGGCAGAGATGGGCTCCTTTCACCGGAGCTGGGCTCTATTGCTCGGCATTTGCCAAGCTGTGGACAACTTGCTGCAAGGATCCCGCTTGGCCCTATCAGAATACAGCGAAGCAGGGTGGGTTTTGCCATGTGTCTGAGGCCAGTGCCCTTGGGGTGATCTCTGGTTAATACTTACCGCAGGCCAGTGAGCTCAGACAGCCCCTAGGGGGAGCCACACTGGGGATCCTGGGGCTGGATCTGAAATTCCGTGCAGCAGGGGGCACACGAGTGTGCCAGTCCAACACATTCCAGCCACCAGAGGGCAGCGTCCTGCACAAAGCCCCCAGCGGATGAAGTGAACATTTTCACTCAACTGACTTTTAAAGTTGCCAGGTTCAGCAACTCGCTGAGTCCTGACTCAGCCAGGGGAAAGTGAGCGAAGGCCCTGCAGCGAATGAGGGGGCGGGGGAGTTATTTATTGCGCTGCTTCACTAAGAGGCTTCTTCAATTTGCATGGATTGCCAACCGCAGCCAGGGATCCACAGGCCCAGGGGAGCCCAGCCATGCCCCCTACCACCTTTAGTGTTTAGTCCACAGGGGAGGTCCTCAGAGCTAGATCTGCAGAGCACACCCAGCCTTGGTACTCTGGGAGAGCTGCCTGCTACCAGCCTGAGGGGACCTCCCCAGTGTTTCATTGTTGTGTAATTAATTAGTGACTCTTCCCAGAGCACTTTCCAGGTGCAGTGTAATCCAGGTGCAAAGGGCTCTCGCCAGTGTCACTATGTGGGAGGATGCAGCAGGAAGGGAACATGCATGGGAGAAGGGTGCTGTTGGCGGATGGTCACTCCTGCTGCAGCTGAGGGGATTCCAGCTCAGGTAGATACACATATGCTAGCTTTGATCAAGCAGCTGGCGCACTAAAAATAGCAGCGTAGCTCTGGCAGCACAGATGGCGGGATGGGCTAGCCACCTGAGCAAGCACCTGGAGTCCTGGGCGGGACCATACTCGGGGTAGTTATCCCGAATGTCCTACCACCCATGCCGTGGCATCTTCACTGCTCTGGGTAGCTCAATGGTTCCCAACCAGGGGTACATGAACCCCTGGGGGTACACAGAGATACATCAACTCATCTGGATATTTGCCTAGTTTTACAACAGGCTACATGTAGCAAAATCAGTACAAACTAAAATGTCATACAATGATTTGTTTATACTGCTCTATGTACTATAGAAGGAAATGTAAGTACAATATTTATATTTCAGTTGATTTATTTTATAATGATATGGTAAAAATGAGAAAGTCAGCCATTGTTCTGGAGTAGTGTGGCTGTGACACTTTTGTATTTTTATGTCTGATTTTGCAAGCAAATCGTTTTTAAGTCAGGTGAAACGTGGGGTACACAAGACAAATCAGCCTCCTGAAAAGGGGACAGTAGCCTGGAAAGGTTGAGAATCACTGCTCTAGTGCACTAGCTCAATCAAAACTATTCTGTGTACACCGACCTGAGCTGGAAATTACACCTCCAGCTCCAGTGTAGACGCACCATAAGAGGTTTCTGTCTTGCTGCATTTTGTCAGCGCTGCTCCAGATGGGAAGTGCCAGATTTATTGATCCAGCTCACTTTTGTGATGCACTAAGGGCTTGAGTACACAGGTGTCAAGTGATCAGCACAGTAACCTGGCTATAGGGGAATAGCTGCCTGTGAACGCTGCTCCAGAACAAGAATGATTGTATTCCAGTATAATCGCTCCTGTTCCATAATGAACTCCCTGTTATTCTGGAATTAAGTGTCCCCACAGGGAAGTTATTCCAGCACAGCTATTATTGTTATTATTTATTAGGTGTATTACTGTAGCACCTAACAGCCCCAGCCAAGGACCAGACCCCATGGTGCTAGGAGCTGTACATTATTTATTAGGTGTATTATCATAGCACCTAACAGCCCCAGCCAGGGACCAGGCCCCACCGTGGTCGGGGCTGTGCAAATGCAAAACCAAGAGATGGTTCCTGCCCCAAGGAGCTCACAGGCTACAGCACAGGAGTTATTCCACTACAGCGATGCTGGGCAATTTCCCCATGTAGATGAGCCCTACATTGCTAGGCTGGGAGACATGGGGAAGGAAGGGGGTTTAGAGCCAAGATCACTGGCATTCCCACCCTCTCCCAGATGCTGAGTTGGGGTGGGTCTGGGTGAAGCTACTGGTCAGGCCAGGGTCTTATTTAGCCCAGCTGGTTTGCCCATTGCAATCTGCACTGGGCCAGGGCTCCCTGTCGCTGACTGGGGAAGGCCTGAGGGGTTCCTCGGAGGAGCCTACCTGGCGTTAGACACAAGAAGAGGAGCTGGACAGTCCCTCGCCCAACCATGGTCCTGCAGCCTCTCCCAGCGTATCCAGAGCAGCAGAGAAGAGAGACGATCCTGGGTGGGGAGCTCGGAGACAGGGAAGCAGAGCGTCTTGGGGCTGCTTTTATCTGCTGGGGCTGGGTGTTCCTCCCTGCAAGGAGGATGCCTTTGGGGTGAGTGAGGAGGTGAGTGAGCGGCTCCAAGCCGTGAGTGTGAGCTGCCGCCCGCTCCCTCCTGTGCCTACCTGGTAATTAACACTGGCTCAGCTGGCGTGAGCTTTCCTGCCAGCCGGGCCTGTCGCCCTGCATCCCTCTCGCACAGGGAGGCCTGACGGGTGGCTCTCTCGGCTCAGGGCTTGGGAGGGAGGTTGGTGACAGCCGGCCTCAAAGCTTTTAATGGGGCCTCAACCCGCCCGCTGAGCTTATACCTACAGTTTCTACCTGCAGCAGCGGGCACCAGTGACCTGGTAGCAGGGAAATGCCTACTCGCCCTGTGTAGTGTGTGCAGCTGCCAGGCTGCCAGCACCTCCCTCTGCACCAGCCACAAGCACAGACCAAGTGCCCATTTGTCACATGGTGTCTCAAGTGAGAGGTAGGGTTGCCAACCCTCCAGGATTGCCCTGGAGTCCCCAGGAATTAAAGATTGATCTTTAATTAATGATTATGTCATATGATGAAACCTCCAGAAATACATCCAACCAAAATTGGCATCCCTAGTGAGAGAACATCCTAGGTCTGGCCAGGCAGCAGGGGCGGGGGCAGGGCAGGCTGCCTGTGCTGGCAACACGTCTGCCTCTGGTGCCAGGAACAGAGGGACCATCTGCAGAATGAGCAAAACCAGAGGAGGATTAGAAACAGCCAGGGAGGGAGGGTTAACATGAGTCCACCTGAGCAGCCAGTTTGGGATGAGCGTGCAACATAGGGAGCAACAGTGTGTGACAATGAGCCTGTAACACTGAGTGTGTGATGGTGCGACTGTGAGCATGTGATGGGGTGTGGGACTGTGTGTGAAAGATGGGGTGTGATGAGGTGTGTGACTGAGCG
The DNA here is from genome assembly GCF_020497125.1 of Mauremys mutica. Lineage (NCBI taxonomy): Eukaryota > Metazoa > Chordata > Testudines > Geoemydidae > Mauremys > Mauremys mutica. Next base: position 19,060,177 of record NC_059088.1, on the reverse strand, counting down.
TGTTATGGGGTGTGACTGGGGATGTGACTGTGAGGATGTGACTGTGTGTGATGGTTTGTATAACTGGGAGTGTGTTAGTGTGTGTGAGATGGGGTGTGAAGGTGTGTGTGTGACTGTGAGCATGTGATGGGGTGTAAAGGGGTGTGATCAGGTATGTGTGATTGTGAGCATGTGATGGTTTGTGGGACTGTGTGTTACAGTGTGTGTCAGAGATGGGGTGTGACTGGGGATGTGATTGTGAGGATGTGACTGTGTGTGATGGTTTGTGGGACTGTGTGTTACAGTGTGTGTGAGAGATGGGATGTGACTAGGGATGTGATTGTGAGAATGTGATTGTGTGTGATGGTTTGTATAACTGGGAGTGTGTCAGTGTGTGTGAAATGGGGTGTGACGGTGTATGTGACTTCTGAGCATGTGATGGGGTCTGTGACTGAGCATATGATGGGGTGTGATATGTGTGACTGAGTGCATGAAAGTGAGTGTGTGACAGTGAGCTTGTGACAGTGTGTGTGACTGCATGTGTGTTGGTTTGTGTGACTGTGTGTTACAGTGTGTGTGAGATGGTGTGTGACACTGTGTGACTGTGAGCATGTGACAAGTGTGTGTGACTGTGAGCATGTGACGGTGTGTGTGACTGAGCGTGCCCGTGTGTGACTGTGTGTGTGATGGTTTGTGTGACTGTGTGTTACAATGTGTAGGAGATGGGGTGTGATAGTGTGTGAGTGACTGTGAGCATGTGACAAGTGTGTATGACTGTGAGCATGTGACGGTGTGTGTGACTGAGCGTGCCCGTGTGTGACTGTGTGTGTGATGGTTTGTGTGACTGTGTGTTACAATGTGTGTGAGATGGGGTGTGACAGTGTGTGTGACTGTGAGCATGTGATGGGATGTGTGACTGAGTGTGTGACAGGATGAACCCAAATCTAGATGTTCCCATGCTCGTGTTGCTCCTCCAGGTGCTCTGAGTCCCCCCACGAGGGGCCTGGGCACCGTGTCTCAGGGTGTCTCTTACCCACAGTGTTTGTGTGCGGGTGTGAGAGGGACAGCGTGCATGTGAGGGGTGACAATATACATGTGCTGGGGTGTGGCTCGCCATTCAGCACTGACTGCTAGTGGGGACCGACCCCTAGGGAGTCACTTGCCCTGCTCCCTGCTGCACAGGGTGGTGCACTGGAGCACTGGAGCCAGTGTTGACTGGGAAAGGAGTGTGGCCCCTACTAAGCCCCTGCCCTGCTTCCTGCAATACAGCACGCCCTAGCACTGCACAGGGTCACTGGGGTCAGCCCTGAATCTGAGGGTGGTGCTCCTGCCTCACTCCCTGCACTTACCTTTCCTTGAAAATCACTGCCAGGAGTTGACCCACCCAGCTGGGGTAATCCAGGGAGATATGCATACTAGCAGCCCGAGGGGATCTCCCCAGTGTGCTGTTATCATGTAATTAACTAACCTTCACAGAGCACTTTCAATGGAATTCAAGTGTCACTGTGTGGGAGGGAGAGGATCAGGAACAGGAAGGCGCATGGATTCCTGGGGAGAAGGGTGCAGGCTGATGGTCTCTCCCGCTAAAGGGATCTGAGCACCCCACTTGAAGGAGTTATGTCATTAAATCTGCCTGAGGTCCCCAGTGCTGGTGAAGGCCCAGGCTTTTCCAGCAGGTCAGAAAATAGGGACATTAGCAGAAGAATTTGTCTCTTTTTTTCCACCAACTTATTTTTGAAATTTTCTGACCTGCTCCGTCCAGTTGAGAATCTGCCGCTGGCCAATGTGGCCAGCTCTTGTGATTTCATCCTGAGATTAACAAGGTTCTTCATGCCTCAGGTCCTGGAATTGTGATATTGCAGCAGGACCTTGGCTTTTCTTTCAATAAAAAGATAGGTTTCTAGCACTTGTGGCTGAAGAGAAAAACATGGACTGAGTGTGACACTTGAGCTCCAAACCAGGGAGCAAAGAGACAGAACCCAACATTTACTACTTTTAAAATAATCTCATGATTTTAAAACAAACTCACGCTGTTTGAGCCCGGACTCCTGATTTTGTACAGTTTGGGGCTGGCAGTGCTGCATGTCCCGCTGCACCCGGGGAGGGGGGGTTTGGGTACTGGCTCTGGAAGGGGGCTCAGGGTTGGGGCAGGGAGTTGGGGTGCAGGTGGGGGTGAGGGGTGCAGGCTTCAGCCAGGTGGTGCTTACCTCAGGCAGCTCCCGGTTGGCGGCACAGCGGGCCTAAGGCAAGCTCCCTGCCTGTCCTGGCCCCATGCCACTCCTGGAAGCAGCCGGCACATCCCTGTGACCCTTGCGGGGGCAGGGAGCTCCATGTGCTGCCCCTGCCTCCAGGCACCACCCCCGCAGCTCCCATTGGCCGCAGTTCCTGGCCAATGGGAGCTGTGGAGTCGGCGCTCGGGGTGGGGGCATCACACAAAGACCGCTTGGCCCCCCCTGCGCCTAGGGGCCTCAGGGACATGCCAGCTGCTTCCGGGAGCAGTGTGAGGACAGGGCAGGCAGGGAGCCTGCCTTAGTCCTGTTGCACCAATGGACTTTTAGTGGTCTAAAGTCTCCTGATTTGGCTTCAGTAGCCTCTGGGAGATAGAGCCTGATTCCAGGAGACTCCTGGCAAAACCGGGAGGGTTGCCAACCCTATGACCTAAATCAGTGTCAGCTCCTGGATCTGCTATGCCCAAAGTCATACCCCACTGACCAAGCCCAGGTTAATTATCAGTCTGCTTCACATGGAGGCCCTGGCTTGGGCATCTCCACTCCTGGGAAAATCAAGCCCATGTCTTGGACAATTTGAGGACTTTGTCAGAGCTATGGCAGCGATCTTTGATGACCCCTGTCATGAGTGCATGGCTGAAGCCATGCTTCAGGTGTTGTGGCAGGGACACCGGAGTGCCAACACTTGGTAGTAGACATCAAGTGGAATGAGGCCACTCAGCATTATAATGTCTGGCATGGCCTAACCAGTGGTATTAAAGATCACCTGGCACAGGAGGAGTCCCCATCCAGCCTGGATGCCTTAGTCAATCTTTGCATGAAGATTGACAACCACCTGACCAAATCCTGCCATGGAAAAAGATGGTCCTCCCGACTCCTGCGAGCCCTCATGGCTCTGCCCCACCCCCATCACCAGTCCTGTCTCCATCTCCCAAACATACAAGTTGATCAGGTCCAGCCCCACCTCTCCAGCATGGAGAAGAAATGACACAGAACGTCAGGCCTATACTGCAGGCCACCAGGTCAAGCTGCCCTGCCAAGGTCCAATCTGCACCGAGGTCAGGAAACACCAAGCCCCAGCCCATAATAGGAGGGTCTGAGCTGGGTTGGTGTCCATCTCTTCTCCCCAGCAGGCTACACAAACACTCATCCTCCAGTGCTCTGGTGATGGCCAGTCAGTACCCAACACATCTCTGACTCCTTCTCCCTGTGATGTCCAGCACCAACCTATAGGGTTCTGATGGACTTGGGTGCCTCAGGCAATTTCATGGATCTGGAGTTTGCCCGAGCACACAATATCTCCTCCCAGTGCAAGGACTCTCCAAGTTAGTGGAGTCCATAGATGGGTCATGCCTTTCTACAGGATTGGTCACCCACCAGACAGCTTTCTTAGAGACAATTCCCCTTGAGGCCACTGAGAAACCCTCCAGTATGGGCCACATTCACCAGGTGTCACTGGCATCCTGTAGCTCATTGCGCATGACCCACACATCTGCTGGTGTTCAGGCACAATACGCTTTGACTCTCCATCTTGCCAACAATCCTGTTTCCCAGAGCTGACCTTGGACCAGCAACTCTTTGGCTTACTCGGTCGTTCAAAGAATTCAGAGATGCAAAGAGAGGACCCAAAAGCAACTTTGTAAACCCCCACAACCTCCCTAATGGCTCCAGATAGTCCAGTTAAATATCAACTCTATGCTGACATGTTCAACAACAAAAAAGCCAACACCTTACCATCTCATCACAGCTATGCCCATCCCATTGAACTCCATCTGGGAACAGAAATTCCTTTCAGATGCATTTACTCCCCCTCTGAACCCAAATTATAAGTACTGTGGACCTATCTAGAGAAAAACTTGCAGAAGGGCTTCATTTTCCCTCCACATCCCCAGGAGGGGGCCACAATTTTTTTTGAGATGAAGACTCTGGCCTTTTATGGACCATCAAGTGCTGAACAACATTTCAAACCAAAACTGGTCCCCTCACCAGTGATTAATGAGCTGTTCAAAAGCTCTGCTCTGCCAAGGTCTTCATAAAGTTGGACCTCCAAGGAACTTATATCCTGGTGAGGATCCAGGAAGGAGATGAATGGAAGAGAGATTTTCATGCCAGGTATGGTCATTTTGAGCATTTGGTCATGCTGTTTGGGTTGTGCAATGCCCCACTGACCTTCCAATATTTCATAAATGATATATTTAGTGACACACTGGACCAATTTGTCATTATTTATCTAGAAAACATACTCGTTTTCCCTGAAAGTGAGGCCCTCCACAATTATATGCTCACTGTCTTGGAGAGATTCTGCCAAAACTATCTTTATGCAAAGCTCAAGAAATGCAAGTTTGATAAGGATATCGTAGAATTCTTGGGATATATTTTCTCACCTGAGTGAGTTACCATGGACCCATGTAAGGTGGCAGCAGTATCCAATGTGGCATCACCCAAGGACGTATACATGGTCTAGCGATTGCTGGGGTTTGCCAATTTGGTTCACCTAGTCTTTGGAGGCTCATTTGGGATTTCATTGACTGTAGAGGGCATTCACCTTGGCACCTGTCCTGATTCACCCAGATCACATTAAGCCATTTAGGAACAAGGCCAATGCCTTGAACTTTGCCACTGGTGCAGTATGGCAACATGTGGGACTCCACAACCAACTCCACCCCTTTCCTGTGCTTTCCTTCTCAGAAACTAACCCCTGCAGAGAAAAATTACAATATTTAGAACAAGGAACTACCAGCTATCAAGGTGGCCTATGAGGGATGAAGCCATCTCATAGAAGGAACCCAATTCCCAGTCCAAATTCGGATAGACCATAAGAACCTGGAATACCTACAGATTGCTAGAGGCCTTAACTAATGTCAGATCCACTGGTATCACTTTTTCACTCACTTTGAATTTTTGATAACCTATCACTCAGGGACAAGAAACTGGAAGGTGGAAGCCCTCTCCCACAAAAACAAATATCTTGAACCTGGTGAAAGGCCCTGTGCCACCATGCTCAAGGGTGTGAAGGGGATGATCAACAGCAGTCTGACATCCTCCATCCGCTCCTTGCTCCCCAATGACCTGTTTGCAACCCAGATCCACCAAATCCTGAATGATGCAGGAACTCAACTCGCCTCCGTGTTGCAAGTACAGAATGGCCTCCTCTATCGCAAGGATTGTCTTCACGTTCCACGGGGACAAGAAGAAGTTATTCGCCTTGTGCAGTAACTCAGTTGTGCATGCGCCTCTCAAGCCCTTCATAGGAGATTTTTAGTTAGTGGTGTAGGCCTTGCTGGAGCCTTAAGCATAAGTTCCACTTCAGGTGACTTCCAAGCAGTATCCCCAGATGGAGGAGGAAGCTTCGGAATAAAGTCCAGAACTGAAGTCAATACTGCAGAACCAAGGGCAGCATCATATCTGATGGCTTTTATCAGGACATATTGCGAAAACATACACATGCAGCAATCCTATGTATTTCAGATACTGATACATTCTTCAGTAGGCTGTGAGCTAGACTGGACCTGGCTTTGGCAAAATAGCAATGCACCAGGATTCAGCTAACCAAGTAAGTACATTCCTGACCAGAGACGAGAGTACAAAAACACACAGATCTCTCAAGTAACCACAGGGACACTACTCAAAGCGGTTACTCACCTTGTGCAGTAACTGCAGTTCTTCAAGATGTTTGTCCCTATGAGTGCTCCACTCCCTGCCCTCCTTCCCCTCTGCCTCAGACTGCTCCTTAATGGATGTTTGGGTGGAGAAGGAACTGAAGGCAGCTCATCACACACTCCTGTATAGCCTGGGTGTCCTCGCAAGGAGGCATAGGGTGCATCCACAGGCTGAATGGACACTGGTTGTTGTTAGTAATGTGGAGTGTTGCTGATGCTGCAGCATTGATACTGCTGTTAGTATTCCTGTTCTTGGAACTCCGACGTCAGCTGCACTAGCAGAGAGTGCAGCATGTTAATTCAGCAGACCTCAAGTTTGGTGACAAAGATGCTTGGCCAGGTTTAGTGTAAACAAAGCACAGTACTAGCCCACTGGTTCAATGGTTACAGATAGAACAACATATGTATTCTCGCAACAATGGTACCAACTCAGTCAACACACCAGAATGCGGTCCCCTCAGCATGTATAAAGATACCCCTCCTATGACTTCTCCTTTTATACACTGATGTATTACACTCCAGATGTTGTTAGTTACCATCCTTATCCTTGTACCTGCTAGTTTGAACAGAGTATTGTCATCCATTAGCCTGTCATTCACTCCTTATCTTATGTGGGGTTCAATGTGTTCTTGTACGATCTCTTAGGAATGTGTTTACCATAGAGGTTGCCTGTGATCTGGTTGAATGTGCTATCACTCGGGGGGGGTGGGGGGGTGTAGGGGGATGAATGCCTGCAGCATTATAACAAGCAATAATGCATCCAGAAATCCATTTTGATAGTCTTTGAGTAGAGATGAAGGATCCCTTGGATCTATCCTCAAAGGAAATGAAGAGTCTTGGTGACTTCTAAATTGTTTGGCCAATACCCTTCTAATAGCCAGAGTATGTAAGCAGGACTCCTGCAGGGAACAATGTGGTTTTGGGAAAAAGATGAATGGATTGACTGAGGTGAAACACCAATAGAACCTTAGGTAAGATTTTAGGGTGTGGTTGTGTAGAGACCTTGTCCTTACAGAACACCGTGAACAGGAGGTCTGTCATCAAAGCTCCAATCTCCTCGACCCTAAAGGCCAATGTGATGGCTACTAAAAGGCGGTCTTTATAGACAAATGCAACAGTGAATAGGTTGCCATAGGTTTGACTGGAGGTCTCATAAGCTGAGTACCAGGATGAGGTCCCAGGTCAGGGTAGGGTTCCTAATCTGTGGATAGAGATTCCCCAAACTCTAAACAAACCTAGATGACAGCTGATGGGCAAATATAGAAAATCCTTCTAACAGAAGATGAAAGGCTGATATTGTGGCCAAATGGACCTTAACTGAACTAATTGATAACTCTGATTTCTTTAGCTCAGCAGTTCTCAAACTATGGGTCAGGACCCTAAAGTGGGTCGCGACCCCGTTTTAATGGGGTCACCAAGGTCTGACATTGGCCTTGCTGAGGCCCAGGGCCAAAGCCAAGCCCCACTGCCCAGGGCCGAAGCCCAAGAGCTTCAGCCCTACGTGTGTGTGTGGGGGGCAGGCTCAGGTTACAGGCTGAAACCCTTCCCAAGAGCAATGGGGCTTTGGCTTTTGCCCTCCACCCACCCCACCCCCCGCCCAGGGCAACAGGGCCTGGGTAGGCTCAGAATTTGGGCCCCCGTCCTGGGATTGTGTCGCAATTTTTGTTGTCAGAAGGGGGTCATGGTGCAATGAAGTTTGAGACCCCCCTGCTTTAGATCCATCAGATAATCCAGGAAGACTGAAAGTGGCACGAAATCAGGCAAAAGGTAGCGATGACAACACCAATAGAAGAGCCTCTTCCATTTCTGCAGGTAACTAGTGTGGGTTGATCTCTTTCTACCATTCAGTAACATCTGTTGTACTTCCAAAAAGCAGGAGGATTCTAACCCTGTGAACCGTTGGGGAGCCACGCCCTGAGGCAGAGAGCTGCTAGACTGGGATGAAGCACACGACCTGCATCCTGTGATAGGAGATGAGGAGCTTGAGTGATGGTTGGTGTGATGGAACGCATCCCTGTTTTCACACACCCTATACAGTTCTGTACTAATCTTGGTACAAGGCATGCCTTGTGAGGTATCACTTGAAAACATAACTTGCTGATCAGTAATATCGTGGTAAAATGCATGTTGCAACATGATGTGTAAAATGATGAATGTAAGCTGAAATCATGACTGAAGTGGGTTCCCCAGATAAGTCTGGGGAGTGGATAAATCAGTTTCTCAAAAACAAAGGGCAAGATGATGCCTCAGCCCAGTGTCAACAAAGCTGATGGGCCATTGCCTATCAAGTGGCCATTCTTTGGCAAGAAATGAGGTCAGGAACAAAGACACCTGCACCTCTTAGCAAAGAAACAGCATGAGGTCTCCTTCCTCCACCAGACCCCGATTTCTTGGTTCTCAGCTGGAAATGCTTTTCAAAGGGAGACTGAAACTATAAAAAGGAGGTGCAAACACCCCCAAGAGACCTCCCACCTGCTCATCTCATTCTCTGCACCTGAAAAGACAAAGGAAACAGCCATTGGCCTCTGGGGAAGGGGTCCTGTCCTGAAAGTTGGGTCAGTGATGCTGTTGGAAGCATGTGGCGAGAAACTTTGCTTTAAATCTAACATAGTTTGTTACACTAGGCAATAGAAAGTGTTTTACCTTTATTTTTCTTTATGTAGAGACTGTCCGGTTTGGCCAATGTACATGGCAGAGGGGCATTGCTGGCACATGATGGCATATATCACATCATATCAGAAATATATCAGGAATTATCAGGAATAGTAACATATTATTAATATAACATATAATAGTAACATATTCTTATTATGATAACATATTTCAGTGGTAGCCCTGTTAGTCTGTATCAGCAAAAAAAAACCACAAAAAAACAAAACAAGGGGTCCTTGTGGCACCTTAGAGACTAACAAATTTGTTTGGGCATAAGCTTTCATGGGCTAGAACCCATTTCATCAGATATATGAAGTAAAAAATACAGGAGCAGGTATAAATACATGAAAGGATGGGGGTTGCTTTACCAAGTGTTAGGTCAGTCTAATGAGAGAACTCAATTAACAGCAAGATACCAAGGGAGGAAAAATAACTTTTGAAGTGGTAAGAGAGTGGCCCATTACAGACAGATGACAAGAAGTTGTGAGTAACAGTATGGAGAAATTAGTATTGAGGAAATTAAGTTTAGGTTTTGTAATGACCTAACCACTCCCAGTCTTTATTCAGGCCTATTCTGATAGTATCTAGTTTGCAAATTAATTCCAGTTCTGCAGTTTCAGGTTGGAATCTGTTTTAGAAGTTTTTTTTGTTGAAGAATTGCCACTTTGAGGTCTGTTATTGAGAGACTGAAGTGTTCTCCTACTGGTTTTTGAATGTAATGATTCCTGATGTCAGATTTGTGTCCATTTATTCTTTTGCGTAGAGACTGTCCGGTTTGGCCAATGTACATGGCAGAGGGGCATTGCTGGCACATGATGGCATATATCACATTGGTAGATATGCAGGTGAACAAGCCCTGGACGGTGTGGCTGATGTGGTTAGGTCCTATGATGGTGTCCCTTGAATAGAGATGTGGACAGAGTTGGCACCGGGATTTGTAGCAAGGTTTGGTTCCTGGGTTAGGGATTTTGTTGTGTGGTGTGTAGTTGCTGGTGAGTATTTATTTTAGGTTGAGGGGCTGTCTGTAAGCGAGGACTGGCCTGTCTCGCAAGGTCTATGAGAGTGAGGGATCATCCTTCAGGATAGGTTGTAGATCCTTGATGATGCGCTGGAGAGGTTTTAGTTGGGGGCTGTAGGTGACAGCTAGTGGCATTCTGTTACTTTCTTTGTTGGGCCTGTCTTGTAGTAGGTGATGCAAATACTCACCAGTCCATTCATCCAATCCATACTTCTTTAACTTGTCGGCAAGGATACTGTGGGAGACCGTATCAAAAGCTTTGCTAAAGTCAAAGAATAACACATCCACTGCTTTCCCCTTATCCACAGACCCAGTTATCTCCCCATAGAAGGTAATTAGGTTAGTCAGGCATGACTTGCCCTTGGTGAATCCATGCTGGGTTCCTGATCACTTTCCTCTCCTATAAGTGCATCAGAATGGATTCCTTGAGGACCTGCTCCATGATTTTTCCAGGGACTGAGGTGAGGCTGATTGGCCTGTAGTTCCCCGGCTCCTCCTTCTTCCCTTTTTTAAAGACGGGCACTACATTAGCCTTTTTCCAGTCATCTGGGACCTCCTCCGATCACCATGAGTTTTCAAAGATAATGGCCAATGGCTCTGCAATGACATCTGCCAACTCCTTTAGCACCTCAGATGCAGTGCATCCAGCTCCATGGACTTGTGCTCATCCAGCCTTTCTAAATAGTCCTGAACCACTTCTTTCTCCACAGAGGGCTGGTCATCTCCTCCCCATTGTGTGCTGCCCAGTGCAGCAGTCTGGGAGCTGACCTTGTTCGTGAAGACAGAGGCAAAAAAAGCATTGAGTACATTAGCTTTTTCCACATCCTCTGTCACTAGGTTGCCTCCCTCATTCAGTAAGGGTCCCACACTTTCCTTGACTTTCTTCTTGTTGCTAACATACCTGAAGAAACCCTTCTTGTTACTCTTAACATCTCTTGCTAGCTGCAACTCCAAGTGTGATTTGGCCTTCCTGATTTCACTCCTGCATGCCTGAGCAATATTTTTTTACTCCTCCCTGGTCATTTGTCCAATCTTCCACTTCTTGTAAGCTTCTTTTTTGCGTTTAAGATCAGCAAGAATTTCACTGTTAAGCCAAGCTGGTCGCCTGCCATATTTACTATTCTTTCTACACATCGGGATGTTTTTTTCCTGCAACCTCAATAAGGATTCTTTAAAATACAGCCAGCTCTCCTGGACTCCTTTCCCCCTCATGTTATTCTCCTAGGGGATCCTGCCCATCAGTTCCCTGAGGGAGTCAAAGTCTGCTTTTCTGAAGTCCAGGGTCTGTATTCTGCTGCTCTCCTTTCTTCCTTGTGTCAAGATCCTGAACTCGACCATCTCATGGTCACTGCCTCCCATGTTCCCATCCACTTTTGCTTCCCCTACTAATTCTTCCCTGTTTGTGAGCAGCAGGTCAAGAAGAGCTCTGCCCCTAGTTGGTTCCTCCAGCACCTGTACCAGGAAATTGTCCCCTACACTTTCCAAAAATTTCCTGGATTGTCTGTGCACCGCTGAATTGCTCTCCCAGCAGATATCATGGTGATTAAAGTCTCCCATGAGAACCAGGGCCTGCGATCTAGTAACTTCTGCTAGTTGCCGGAAGAAAGCCTCATCCACCTCATCCCCCTGGTCTGGTGGTCTATAGCAGACTCCCACTACGACATCACCCTTGTTGCTCACACTTCTAAACTTAATCCAGAAACTCTCAGGTTTTTCTGCAGTTTCATACCGGAGCTCTGAGCAGTCATACTGCTCTCTTACATACAATGCAACTCCCCCACCTTTTCTGCCCTGCCTGTCCTTCCTTTACAGTTTATATCCATCCATGACGGTACTCCAGTCATGTGAGTTATCCCACCAAGTCTCTGTTATTCCAATCACATCATAGTTCCTTGTCTGTGCCAGGACTTCCAGTTCTCTCTGCTTGTTTCCCAGGCTTCTTGCATTTCTGTTTAGGCACTTAAGATAACTCGCTGATCGTCCCGCTTTCACAGAATGAGACAGGAGTCTCCCCTCTTGCACTCTCCTGCTCGTGCTTTCTCCTGGCATCCCACTTCTCCACTTACCCCTGGGCTTTGGTCTCCTTCCCCCAGTGAATGTAGTTTAAAACCCTCCTCACTAGGTTAGCCAGCCTGCTTGCGAAGATGCTCTTCCCTGTCTTTGTTAGGTGGAGCCCGTCTCTGCCTATCTCTCCTCTTTCTTGGAACACCTTCCCATAGTCAAAGAATCCAAAGCCTTCTCTCCAACACCACCTGTGTAGCCATTCGTTCCACGATTCAACGGTCTCTGCCTGGGCCTTTTCCTTGCACAGGGAGGATAGATGAGAACACCACTTGCGCCTCAAACTCCTTTATCTTTCTTCCCAGAGCCACGTAGTCTGCAGCAATCTTGAGGTCATTCTTGGCAGTATCATTGGTGTGCCCATGTGGAGAAGCAGGAAGGGGTAGCGATCCGAGGGCTTGATAAGTCTCGGCAGTCTCTCCATCACATCGTAAATCCTAGCTCCTGGCAAGCAGCAGACCTCTCAGTTTTCCCAGTTGGGGTGGCAAATAGATGACTCAGTCCCCCTGAGGAGGGAATCACTGACCACCACCACACGCCTCCTTGTCTTGGCAGTGGTGGCCGTGGAACCCCCATCCCTAGACAGTGCATCTCATGCCTTCCAATCAGTGGAGTCTCCTTCTGCTCCCTTCCCTCAGATGTATCATCTAGTCCACTCTCCGCATTAGTACCTGTGGAGAGAACATGAAAATGGTTGCTCACCTCTATCTGCATTGCTGGTACATGGACGCTCCTCTTTCTTCTTCTGGAGGTCACATGCTGCCAAATTTCTTCACCATCCCTCTGTCCCCACTGCACAGCCTGCTCTGATTCTTCAGAATGTTGTGCCCGTAGAAGCATATCCTGACGTCTGTCCAGGAAATCTTCATTTTCTCTTATGCAACACAGGGTCGATACTTGTTGCTCCAGACCTCGAACCTTCTCTTCCGATATGGAGACCAGCTTGCACTTTGTACAGACAAAGTCGCTTCTGTCCTGTGGAAGAAAGACAAACATGGCACAACCTGTGCAGGTTACAACAGCTGAACGCTCACCTTCCATATTACCTTCCTTCTAAGAGATTCCTCAGCCGTTGCAGTAACTACTGGTGATATATGCCATCATGTGCCAGCAATGCCCCTCTGCCATGTGACACTAAACTGGGAAGAGTGGTAGATACGCTGGAGGGTAGTGATAGGATACAGATGGACCTAGAAAAGTTAGAGGATTGGTCCAAAAGAAATCTGATGAGGTTCAGCAAGGACAAGTGCAGAGTCCTGCACTTAGGACGGAAGAATCCCATGCACTGCTAAAGACTAGGGATTGAATGGCTAGGCAGCAGTTCTGCAGAAAAGGACCTAGGGGTTACAGGGGACGAGAAGCTGGATATGAGTCGACAATGTGCCCTTCTTGCCAAGAAGGCTAACAGCATTTTGGGCTGTATAAGTAGGGGCATTGCCAGCAGATTTAGGGATGTGATCATTCCCCTCTATTCGACATTGGTGAGGCATCATCTGGAGTCCAGTTTTGGGCCCCACACTACAAGAAGGATGTGGAAAAATTGGAAAGAGTCCACCGGAGGGCAACAAAAATGATTAGGGAGCTGGAGCACATGATTTATGAGGAAAGGCTGAGGGAACTGGGATTGTTTAGTCTGCAGAAGAGAAGAAGGGGTGATTTGATAGCTGCTTTAAACTACCTGAAAGGGGGTTCCAAAGAGGATGGGCCTAGACTGTTCTCAGTGGTAGCAGATGACAGAACAAGGAGTAATGGTCTCAAGTTGCAGTGGCGGAGGTTTAGGTTGGATATTAGGTAAAAAAATTTCACTAGGAGGGTGGTGAAGCACTGGAATCAGGGGCGGCTCCAGGCCCCAGCACGCCAAGCACGTGCTTGGGGCGGCACGCCGCGGGGGGCGCTCTGCCGGTCGCCGGGAGGGCGGCAGGCGGCTCCGGCGGACCTCCCGCAGGCGTCCCTGTGGAGGGTCCGCTGGTCCCACGGCTTCGGTGGAGCATCCACAGGCACGCCTGCGGAAGGTCCACCGGAGCCGCGGGACCAACGGACCCTCCGCAGGCACGTCTGCGGGAAGTCTACTGGAGCCGCGGGATCGGTGACCGGCACAGCGCCCCCCGCGGCGTGCCGCCGTGCTTGGGGCGGCGAAATGGCTAGAGCCACCCCTGACTGGAATGGGAGGTGGTGGAATCTCCTTCCTTAGACATTTTTAAGGTCAGGCTTGACAAAGCCCTGGCTGGGATGATTTAGTTGGGGTTTGGTCCTGCTTTGAGCAGCATGTTAGACTAGATGACCTCCTGAGGTCCCTTCCGACCCTGATATTCTATGATTCTATGTACATTGGCCAAACCGGACAGTCTCTACGCAAAAGAATAAATGGACACAGATCTGACATCAGGAATCATTACATTAAAAAAACAGTAGGAGAACACTTCAGTCTCTCAATAACAGACCTCAAAGTGGCAATTCTTCAACAAAAAAACTTCAAAAACAGATTCCAACCTGAAGCTGCAGAACTGGAATTAATTTGCAAACTAGATACCATCAGATTTGGCCTGAATAAAGACTGGGAGTGGTTAGGTCATTACAAAACCTAAACTTAATTTCCCCAATACTAATTTCTCCCAATTATTATTTACACCTTCTTGTCAACTGTCTGTAACGGGCCACTCTCTTACCACTTCAAAAGTTATTTTTCCTCCCTTGGTATCCTGCTGTTAATTGATTTCTCTCATTAGACTGACCTAACATTTGGTAAAGCAACCCCCATCCTTTCATGTATTTATACCTGCTCCTGTATTTTTTACTTCATACATCTGATGAAGTGGGTTCTAGCCCATGAAAGTTTATGCCCAAATAAATTTGTTAGTCTCTAAGGTTCCACAAGGACTTTTTTTTATGATAACATAATTATCAGTGATGCCTGATGCCATTGCCTGCTCAATGCTGAAGGTACCAAATGCCTAGATACTGATGACTGGGCACAAGGCATAGGTACTGATAGCTGGGTAGAACACAACGGTACCGAGGGCTGGGCCAGACTTGACAGTGCCCATCCTGAGTGTCTATGCTTGCCCTCCTTGCTTAAAGATGGTACCAAGGTCTTATCAGAGGTGCGTCCTTGTCCCTTGGCACCCCAGGACTTCATGGTCCTGCCAGTACAGAGGAGGAGTCCTTCGACTCAACAGTACCCAGCTGAGAAGTCAAAGCTTTGGAGACTGTAGATCTCACCAGCGACCTGGTCTTTTTTAGAGCTGGCTCCTTAAGGTGAGAATCCACACTCCTCTTTTTGGAAGCTTTCCTTGATGCTTCCAAAGTCTCCCCTTTCTTAGTGGAAGGTTGCACTGAAGTAGAGGGGGTGCTCGATCTATCCAGAGACAAATGTGGTTTGCGTGGCAGGGTCTCTCCTGACCTGGCTCAGATGCTGGTTGAATGGAGCACTCCATCATAAACAGTCTGAGCTTAATCTTGCTGTTCTTCCTTGCCCTGAATTGAGACGTCCGCTTCTGGGGGATGTAGGACCCTCCCAAGCGACAGACGCACTTAGAGTGGCCATTGCTTACCAGAATGGCCTTTTGGCAGGAGAGGCAAGGTTTGAAGCCTGGAGAGCCAGGGATGCCCTGCCAGAAGAAAACAAGTCCCCGAGAGGGAAAGAGAAGAGAAAATTATCCTCTCCCTACTCTATTAACTAACCATAATAACACTCAACCTAACTAACTACTCCACAGGCACTGGGTTTCTCGGGGCCCCGGGGTGCTCAATCCCCTGCCCTGCCCTAGGCTCTGCCCCCACACGCCCCCTTCCCCCAAGCCCCTGCCCTGCCCTGCCTCTTCCCACCCCAGCTCTGCCCCAGGCCCCACACCCACCTCATCCCTTTTCCCAAGCCCCCACCGCTGCCTCACCTCTTCCCACCCAGTTCCGCCCCGTCCCCTAAGCATGCCCCATCCCCACTCCCCCCTCTCCCCCCCCCCAGCCAAGCCAAGAGGTGCCGGGGCTCTGAACTGCCAGGCTCAGAGGTGCTGGGGCTCTGACCTGCCAAGTCCAGAGGTGCCGGGGCTATAAACTGCCAAGCCCAGAGGTGGTGGTGCTATGAACGACCAGGCCCAGAGCCCTTTGGCACTGCTTGGTCCAGACCACCTCGTCTGGTTTACCCCTCTCACCTAGCTCAAGGATGGGGGCAGCTAGGGGGCTAATGTGGGGTGCAAACCTCCAGTAGCACCTCACCATCCTGATAAAGGCCTGGACTGGTTTCTTGGTCTGGGGAATGGGCCAATCTCTGATCATCTCCACCTAGCACTTTTCGGCTTTTACCATCAGTCCTGCCTCCTTGTGGCAAGCCAGCACCCACTTCACCTGGGACGTATGTTCCTCCCAGGTCTGGCTAAAGACACACATGTGATCGACGTACACCAGGGCCAAGTTCTCCATCCCCCTCAGCTTGTCTAGAATCTCCCCAGGCCTAGGCATAGGGTAGGCATCAGACACGGTGATGGCTTTAAGCTTCCAGTAGTCCCCCCAGAACCAGATCATCCTGTCTCCCTTGGGGACCAGCCCCACGGGTAAGGCCCGTGGGCTGTTGAATGGCTGGATCACATCTAAAGCCAGCATGTCCTTGACCTCTCTCTCCAGGTGCTGGGTTGTTTTCCCAGTGACTCTGAATGGGGAACACCTGATGGGGAGATTGGCTCCCACCTCATGGAAGAGATCCACCAGGGAGTCTTCCCCCTTCTCCTCCCAATCTTCCCCTTCCAGGTCCAGGGGTCCCCTCACTCTCCTCCCATACAGCAGCTCGAAAGCGAAGAACCCTGTGGATTCCTGGGGCACCACCAGCTGCCTCCCGATTCCCCACAGTTCTACTTCCCCTTGGGAAGCCCATTCCCGGTACAGGAATCCCTTCTCCCGCAGGACTCTGTCCCTGCAGCCTTCCCCAAGGGGGTTTGCAGCGCTGTGGCCAGCAAGTTCCCTCAGCTTCTCCAAGGAGGGATCCTTCCGCAGCTCGGTCTGGAATTCAGCTGCTGGGGAAGGGAGTGAGACCTGCTCCCTCTCGCTGGCTGGGCCTGGAGTCACAGCCCCCGAGTCCGGTCCCTGGTAGCTCCCTCCCGGCTGTGTAATCACTTCCCAGCAGCACGTCTGGACCAGGCAAACATGGTTGGCAGCTGACCTGCCCTGCCTGGGTGTCCCCCCACGCAGCTGGGGTCTCAGCTTCCACCGCTGCCCTTGCTGTCCCAGTGGGGACAGGCAGTGAGCTCTCTGCTCTCCTTACAGCATCAGAGCCAGCGTGACCCCCCTCTCCGGTGTGCAGAGGGGCAGGGAGCATCTCTCCCTCCCACTCAGCCCCAGGGGTCTGGTTACAGGTAGGCAGATATCCTGAGCCCAGCAGCCCCTCCCTCCTGCCAGCCAAGTTATTTGCATTTTCACTGACCATTTCGATCCCAGCCAATTGGTTCCCTGAATTCAAATTCAAATCCTCGGCCATTTCAGGAGCAGGGCCCAGATCCTGTCCCAAAGAGACACAGTCACTCCTCAACAGGACCTCACAGCTGATATCCTGGAGAGCCCCAACTACCAGCCAGCCCGATCCTTCCTCTGTCTGCACAGGGATCCGGGCCATAGGCAGGGTGAGGGCCTTTATCCCGGGGACCTTCATAGAATCATAGAATCTCAGGGTTGGAAGGGACCTCAGGAGGTCATCTAGTCCAACCCCCTGCTCAAAGCAGGACCAAACCCAACTAAATCATCCCAGCCAGCGCTTTGTCAAGCCTGACCTTAAAAACCTCTAAGGAAGGAGATTCCACTACCTACCCTACTAGTGAAAAAGTTTTTCCTAATGTCCAACCTAAACCTCCCCCTCTGCAACTTGAGACCATTACTCCTTGTTCTGTCATTTTCTACCACTGAGAACAGTCTAGATCCATCCTCTTTGGAACCCCCTTTCAGGTAGTTGAAAGCAGCTATCAAATCCCTCCTCATTCTTCTCTTCTGCAGACTAAACAATCCAGGTCACCCAGCCCCTCAGCATCTGCGGCTGCACCACCACAGTTCTCTCTGTCCCAGGGTCTTGCCACCCCAGACAGGTCTCCCCATTGACCACCACCTTCCACTCCCACTGGGAGTCCGAGGGGCCTGAGCCCAGGAGACTCCACGCAGACATATAGGCCGGGGCCAGGAGTGGGAGCCTGTCCACCACCCCACCCATCTGGCTGACAGTGTCTATGGCCTTGGGACCCAGCAAGGGAGCTAGATACCGGGGCTTTTCCGCAGGGTCCTCTGGATTCAAATTGCCAGCCTGCTCAAAGGCAGTGTGGTGGGCATCCACATCCCCTCCCTCCTTAACCAGGGGCAGTAATTTAGTGTCAAGGTTTTGTGCCTGGTGCAGACGGCGAAGAGGCAGACAGTGTGCGCACCAGAGAGACAGTACAGTGGAGTCAGCAAAGTAAGTCTGTCTGACAAAGTTATAGTTATAGTGTGTGTGTGTGTGTGTGCGCGTGCGCGCACAGGGTTTATGTCTGTGTGTTGATTGTGAAAGGAATGTATACATGTAAGACCTAAAGAATATTTAACAACTTCTGTCAGCAGGGTCTATCCCCACTCACCCCTGGGAAGTCCCCTATGCCTCTCCGTTCCAACATTGCCAGTCCATGCTGCTGCTTCTCCTGCAGCTCTTTCTCGGGCTCTCGCTGTCTCTCACAGTCCTCTCGCTCTCTCGGACTCAGCTCCAATCCCGTCCATCTCCGATCCCTGCAAGAAGCGCCATTCACGGGGTGCAGTACATCCCACCACTAACACCAGTTGTCACGGAGTCCCCGGGCGATGCTTTGGAACTGCTCCCCACAAAGCCAGTCAGGACTTTGGGGAGCCTCCTCTCCCTCAGAGCAGACTGTCTTCCGGGCAAAAAGCTCACACAGCTTCACCTTCCTGGGTCTGACCTTGGAGCATTCTGCATGTGCCCCTCCGTGCGCTTCCCACAGCGAGTCCACCCAGGTGGAATCTTGGGGAAGCCAGAGGGTCCTGCACCCCCACTTCACAGTCAGACATGATTCTCAGCCAGCCAGTAAAACAGAGGTTTATTAGATGACAAGAACATGGTCTAAAACAGAGCTTGTAGTTATAGCGAACGGGACCCCTCAGCCAGGTCCATTCTGGGGCCCAGCGAGCCAGACAACCCCATCTGCTCTCATTTCCCGTCCCCAGCCAGCTCCAAACTGAAACCCCCTCCAGCCCCTCCTCTCTGGCCTTTGTCTCTTTCCCGGGCCAGGAGGTCATCTGACCTCTTTGTTCTCCCACACCTGTAGCATGGCCCAGGCCATTAGTTGGCAGGAGACAGAGTGTCTGCCAGAAACTGAGGCACCCAAACAGTGTTCAGAGGAAACATTAAGAACAGTCCCACTTTGTCACACACCCCAAACTGAATAGGAGGCAGAGGTGATGTATGGGGTGCGCCCAGATTTCTCCCTTAGCTCTGGAACATTTGGGCGGGGGGAGCAGTGATGCCAGGAGCTCTGTGCCTGCTGGTCAGTTTCCCCACCTGGGCTGTGGCCATTTTCACCGAGGATAGCCAGGCGCCTGAGCTGCTTCCCAACCCAGGTGAGGGCTCAGTTGCTAGTCCCAGCTGGAGGTGTGGGGGAGAGGACGACAGGACTTCACCTGTTGGGAGCCATTGGGGCCAGTCAGACCCACCCCCAGGAACCTCCCCCAGCTTCAGGAAGCTCTGCACCCCTCCCGTGACTTCCTGCCCCCATTGCTCCTCAGCCATGGCGGGGAGGGGTCACTGTATGGGGAGCTGCCCCCTACCCAACCCCTGGGACCCCCCCCCGAGCCCCACCCACCTTCATCTTGACCCACCCCCAGCAGAGTCCCATTCCCCCTGCACCCAGAACCTCCCAATGAGCCCCTGTGCATCCAGATTCCCCCTTCATCCGGACCCCCCACTGAGCCATGCACACCAAGATTGCCCCACACAGACCCCTCTCACTCCGCACCTGCATCCCCCCACACTCAGCCCCTCCACACTTGGACACTGCCAGGCTGAGCCTGCCTGTCCCACACCTGGATTGGGGCCAGGGCTGGGCATGCGTGTGAGACTCTGTCCCTCTCGCTTGCTATCTTGGTACCCTGGTGTGGAGGGGCTGGGGACAGGCTTCACAATGGGTTTGTTTGATGTGTGCCATTCCAGGAGAACAGAGTGTATTTCTTTCTAAAAAGGTGACATAGGGAAAGAGAAAATCTTTCTGAAAGACATATTCTGAAAGACGTTTCATACGTCATATGAGGATTTCATTTCAGTTTAGTAAGGTTAATAAATACAAAGTGGTTATTAAAAATGCGATTAACCCTGTGGCAAGCGATGCAGGCAGATCTGCTTCACGCGGAAGGTGAGAGATGGGTACCATAAGGAGAACTTATGTGCAAGACAGAGATCTCAGTTTGGAGTGGGCTGCACAAATCTTGTTTTGTTGATGTTCCTTTCCCTCCTGCATGTTTGCCTGGAGTTTGGGGAACAAACTGAAAGCTGAGTGCAACTAAAGTTTGTCTGATTTCAGGTCCTCGCTGACAAATGGGCCCAGGTTCGCTGACACACACATGGAGCAGTTGTGTAGAATCAATACGGATGGAACCAACAGGTGCCTTTAGCAACATCATGGGGCTTTTCTAACTCCCATAGAAAGAGCTAGACATCAAAGGGCAGGTCCACACTCGAAAATCATCGGCGCAGCTGCAGTGATGTAGCTGTGCCCAGGGCCGACCTTAATGAAAATGGTGCCCTGGGCAAAGTTGTGTTTTGGCTCTCCTGGCCCCATGGGCACACCCGCCATTGTCCCTGACCCCCAGAGCTCCCCCCCATTGCCCCTGAGCCCCACGGCTCCCCCCATCACCCCCAGGCCCCACTGCCTCCCCCCAGTGCTTAATTGGTATTTAAAGAGATGCCGGGGCTGAGCCCCCATACAAACTCGGCACTGGCTGGGCAGCTGGTGCTGCCCGAGTGCCCAGCCCTGAGTTGGAGTGGGGGGTGATGGGGGGAGTGTGTGTTGTATGTTGTAGGGTGACCATATGTCCCATTTTGGCCAGGACAGTCCCTTTTTTAAGCCTTTTTGGGGAAAAGTGAGCATTTGTCCCGTTTGCTCTTGCCAATTTGATCAGTTGGAAGGAGCACACGGGAGAAATCCCCACCTTTAAAAACCAGTGGGGTGTGGAGGAACATGTGTGGGGGCGAGCGGCGATGCCAGCCCTGCGCAGGGCAGGAGGCAGGACTCCGGCAGGGGGTAGGCAGGGGCTCAGGTGAGCAGCAATGGCCATCCTCAGCCTTGGGGAAATATGGGCACCCGAATCCGGCCTGCACCCTGAGCAGGGACGGAGGCTCAGGTGAGCAACTTGAGCCAGCCCCGCGTGGGCGGGGGTGCTCGGATGAGTGGTCACCCTAGTGCGTTGGGAGTCTGTGTGTGTGTTGGGGGGGAGTGTGTGTGAGAGAGAGAGTGTGTGTGTGTGTTGGGGGGGTGTTGGGAGTGTGCAAGTGTGTGTGAGAGAGAGAGTGTGTGTGTGTGTTGGGGGGGTGTTGGGAGTGTGCAAGTGTGTGTGTGAGAGAGTGTTTGTGTGTGTGTTGGGTGTGTGTGTGAGGGAGAGAGAGAGTGTGTGTGTTGGGGGAGTGTGTGTGTCACAGTGAGTGTGTCAGCACGCCATCTGTTTAAGAAGAGCATTAGGAGCCTGAACAGCAGCGCCAGCAGCTCCCACTCCAGGTACAGAGGCACCAGTACAGACACGCTCCCCCTCGCCCCCACCCCAGCTCAGCAGAGCCCAGGTACACAGGTGGGAGGGAGGGGGACACCCTGACATCAACAAACCTCCTCCCCAGCACACAGGAGCCGGGCTCCAGGCTCCATGGGTGGGGGGAGAGGGGGGGCAGGAGCAGCAGGGGGGAGGGGCTCCCCCATTTCAGCGGAGTTACCTGGCTGCTCCAGCTTGCTCCCTCCCCCTTTGCTCAGTCCATCCACCCTGTCCAGACGCTGCCACACCTGGCTGGCTGCCCCTAAGCCCCGCTGTCGGCAGGTCAGGTGGGTGGGATGTATCAGAACGGCACCCCCTTGAATATCCACCCTGGGCTGCCCAGCCCGCCCACCCCTAGGGCCGGCCCTGGCTGTGCCGCTGTAGCACGTCTGGGGAGGATGCTTTAAGCCGACCGGAGAGAGAAACCCTCCCACCAACGTAGTGCTGTCTACACGGCGGGTTAGGGTCGTTATAACTACATCGCTCGGGGGTGAATTTGTCACACCCCTCAGTACTATGTTACCGCAGTGTGTGTACAGTAGACCTTACCAGAGACTCCTATTGACTTCAATGAGAATTAAAACAAGCATCTTGAGAAATTACTCTAAAAAGCTATAGCACAGATACAATTTTCTATTAGATGTTATAGGATGATGCAAAACACCTATGGAAAAGTGACTCTGACCTTTAAAAGTTTTAACTTCAGTAAAATATGACTCTGTTTTAACTTAAATCCATCAAATTATTGTACTGTAGCTAAACCCAAGGACAGTTAACCGTAGGGAAAGACGATTGCTTCTACATTAAGATAAATACAGTATTTCTATACTAAGACAATCTTTATGCAACTCTCAGACCAGGGAGACATGATTCATAGTTACATGGAAGTGCTCAGTTCTGTTTATTCAGTAATTTGTTCTTAAGCTAATGCTGATGTTTTAAGTGGTAGCTGGTAAACATGGCAAATAATTAAGTTAAATAAAAAAAGGGTGATTAAATAATGAATGTAAACTGTATTTGTGATTTGGGTACATTGTAACGTAACCACCACTAACCATCGGTAGATCTACATGTATGATTAAGCCCCTTCCCTCCCACCCCTTACACCCCCAATAGAGAAGTCAAACTACGCCTATGCCTAGGGTGCAATTTGCTTGTTAATTACAGTCTTGTGCTTGGTGCTCAGGGCCTGACTCAGGTGGCCCCACATGTGCTGATGTTCCCAGCACACCCATGCAGTGTAGTTAGTGCCTCCATGGCCTTGGCTTCTCTTTGTCAAGGCTCAGGGCGCTTGTATTTAATTCCCATGTTGATTTATTTAAGCATTGCAGAATTCACCTGACGGCCACCAAAGCCTGGCACTGCAGCTGAGTGCAGCCCTCCGTCCCCGCTCCCATGGCCTTCCAAGATGGCATCTGATTGTTAATCTCTGCAGCCACCCTCAGCTACAGCAGCTTCCCTCCATGATGGGCCCCACTGCAGTCCTGAGAGCCCCCTTCCCCCTCATTTTGCTTCCTCCCTGTTTCTGGGCTAGGACAATAGGGATCCCTCTTCAGTGCTAGCTTTGGGGGGGGGTGATCAGGGCTGACCTAACCCTAGGCTAAGAATGCCTGTCATTTAACCCTCAGAGTGCTGTACAGGGGTAAATGAGAGTTGATCAGGGGCTGTGGCATCTGTCATTCTGTAGCTATGGGGTTAATCACAGAATCTCAGCTCCTCCACAATAACTCCAGCCCTCCTGGTCACAAAACCCCTTTAGAAATGTGAGCGGAATGAGACCAAGCAGCAGGGTCAGCCTGAGTCTGCAGAGAGCCTGAAACAAAAGAGGTGAAAAGAGCCCCGTTCATTTAAAAGGGGGGTTGGCTCTGAAACCTAAGGATGATTAAATGACAGTTGTTAACTGCTTCACAGCTGAACATTTAGCAGAAACATCCAGCTAGCGTGCTAATCCCACAAGCCTAACCCGCTCCTCTGGGGACCAACCCCCCAAGCAGGGGCGGCTCTAGGATTTCCGCCACCCCAAGCACGGCGGCACGCCGCGGGGGGTGCTCTAGCGATCACCGGTCCAGCGGCTCCGGTGGACCTCCTGCAGACGTGCCTGTGGAGGGTCCGCTGGCCCCGCGGCTCCGGTGGACCTCCCGCAGGCATGCCTGCGGATGCTCCACCAGAGCCGTGGGACCAGCGGCCCCTCCGCAGGCACGTCTGCGGGAGGTCCACCGGAGCCGCCTGCCGCCCTCCCACTGGGACGCCGCCCCAAGCGCGCGCTTGGCGCGCTGGGGTCTGGAGCCGGCCCTGCCCCCAAGGGCCCCTTCCCAGCTACCAAGCTCCATCTCCAGCTTAGCCTCTCTGCCATTTCCACGCTGCAGTTCTGAGTCTGGGATACAAAGATCCTCAGCACGTTGAAAGATGAGCGTGTGGGGAGATAAATTGACCCCATTTGCATCTCAAGATAAACCCCCGCGGTGCAGCCTTTGTTTGTACATCAGATCCAGTAAAAACCTCTTGCAGCTGCTGCAGAATCTCCCCCAGCAGGGGCCCCTGAATCCAAGGATTTGGCGCCAGCCCTGAGACCCTGCTGCCACACAGCACCTGGGCATTAACTAACTGGCCATGAATTCCAGCCCCTGCCAATCCAGGCCATGGCAGCACCATCCACCCGCCTTGTCAGCTGCAGTGAGACCAGCCTCCTGCTCAGTAAAAGCGTCTGCCCTGGGCATTGGGCACAGCCTGGGTCTGTGGTTTCCCAGATGGGCCCCACGCCCAGGTTGTGAGTGATGCGGAACCAGCCCCTTCAGTGCTGCCCAGCCTGTTCCTCCAGCCAGACTCAGCCGCAGCCTGGTTATTAGCACTCTGCTGGGCCACCTGCTGCTCCAGTTACTGACCCAGCATGGAGCTCATTTTTCTGATTTAACCCTTAGAGGGCTGGATCCACATAAAGGCTCTGAGCCAGCCACATGATCTGCAGCGTCTGTGATTTATCCAGCCCAGAATAGATCTGGTTTGATGAGAAGTGGCTTGTGGGGAAGCCAGAATGACTGTTGGGAGGCACGCCATGCCCAGCTCTGATGCCCTGGCAGCTCCTCTGCTCCACACCCCTCCTCACGGCTCACACTCATGGGGCTTCACTCTCTGGGGGGCAGCTGACAATGTCTCATCACAGCGTTCTTCCTTGTTGCACCACAAGGCTGAGCAGCTTCTGGATCCTGAGCTCAGCAACAATCTGTCCTGGCCTCCTGCCCTCACCAGAACCCCCCATGGAGCCCCCCAGCAGCTGCAGACACAAAGAAATCCCCAAGGTCCTTGCAGCCGGGCCTGGAGGCACAGACCACCATGACCCAAGGTGCTCCAGAGCCAGGCACAGCATTGAGTTGTGTTACTGCAGAGCAATGGGCCCCCAACTTTTCATGTCATGTCCCCCTTACTCCTGTCCCCCCCAGGAGCTGGGGCCGGGAGTAGAACCGTGGCTGGGGGCAGGGCTGGGCGGGGTGGGGCTGGGGCCAGAGGCGGGGCTGTGAGCAGAGCCTGAGGGAGGGGCCGGAGTAGATCTAGGGGCAGAGCTGGGCTGGGTGGTGCTCCCTCCCCAACCCTGTGGCGCTGGCCCAAGCCCCCCTATACCCCACAAACTTTCCTCCATGCTCCCATAAGAGTGCATGCCCCACAATGTGGGGACCACTGCCGTAGAGCTTAGAGGCCGAGTGCTGGTCTGGGACCACACTGTGCTAGGCACTGTTCAGACAGAACAAAGAGACGGTGCCTGCCCTGCCCACGTACAATCCGTGTGTGACAGACCAACAATAGACTGAAGGCACTTTATTGAATTAAGTTAAATGTTATTGAGTTAGGCTTAATTCCTGGGGGGTCCATTGTGTTAACAATGCAGCTGGGGATGTGTTATTGTGCAATTCTATGCAGCTACCTTCGCTAGGACACTAATGTGATCTCTAGAGGGACAAGGTGGATGAGGTAATAGCTTTTATTGGACCAACTTCTGAAGTTTCACGATACTCTATTACCTCACCCGCAGTCTCTGGGGGGATTAGGAATGTCAACGGGCTTTATGGAACAATACTGTGAAGCAGATTTCCTAGGAAGTACCTGGGGGTAAGGGGAATAATGGAAATCCCCACTTAGACTCCCTGTTGAAGCTATGCTGCGGGGAGGAAAACCCACTGTCTAATTCTCTGCTCCCTGACCTGGCTAAGGAGAGGACTAAATGCATGTGCTTGTTCCGAGCTGAAGCTGTGATGAGCTTGTGACCAGCAAGGCGAGCGCATGGATGGGGTGCTGAAGGGCTGGGGGCCCTCACATACCTGTAGGGTCTGTACTGCTTTTACTTTAAGAATCAAACAGGTTTGCACAGAAAGAGCTCTGTCATTACTTAGAATTGCTGACAATCGCTCAGTTCTTTGTCGGTCTCCGAAGAGGAAGCCAGCAGGTCTCCTTGGGCAGGCTGGCTCTGCTGGGAATAACACAGGACTTGGTTTACAATGGCGGCAATGGCGCCATGACACCAAGCCTACACTGGGAAGAGGCCCGTTACAGACCCATGTAACCCATCCAAACGGCCGGGTCAGGCCCCTCACCCAGGGCAGTCCAGCGCCCAGGCTTTGCTGTGTGAGTGGTGCCCAGTCAGCAGGTCCTGCTCTCCTGTAGGGGCCTCCTCGCCCAGCAGCAGGGCCAGTGGGTGCTGCCGGGCCGGGCAGGCTCTCGGGGGCTGTGTCCCAGGGGTCTGCCCCGCTCCCCAGCGCAGCGAGAGGTGCAGTGAGAGGCCGGGCCAGTCTTGGCAGGCCCCGCTCCCACTCCAGCCTTCTCCACCCGGCTGAGCCTGGTGAACACAGTCACTCCAGGCGGGACCGGTGAGTGTGGCTGGGGGGCAGGGCACAGGGAGTGGGTCTCTGGGGGGTGTATGGGGGGCAGTGAGCGGGTGGGGGGCACTGGGCAGTGGAGGAGGTTTGTGTGTTTTGGGATGCTGGGCAGTTGGGGGGTGGGGGAGGTCTGTGTGTCTTGGGGTGCTGGGGAGTGGGGGGTCTGTGGGGTGCTATGCAGTAGTGGTAGGGAGGCTGTGGAGGGAACTGGGCATAGGGGTCTGTGTGTGGGGGGGTCTATTGGGGGAGCACTGTGCATAGTGGGTCTGCGGGGTCGCTAGGCATAGGGGTCTGTGGGGGTTTCAGTGGGGGGTCACTAGGCATAGGGGTCTGTGTGGGGTCTCTGGGGGGGGGGGGCAGTGTGTCATGGCTCACAGCATGGGCCTGCCCCGAGGGGAAGGGACATGCTGGCACCACAGGATTGGACGGGTCAGTGTGTGTCTGGTGGCTGCCAGTTTATAAATAGTGCCCTCGCTGTGCCATGCCCCATTGCCCCTGGCTGGTCCCTCTCTCCGGGGACCCCATCCCCCTGTGCCATGACTAGGGTGACCAGACAGCAAGTGTGAAAAATCGGGACAGAGGGTGGGGGGTAATAGGATCCTATATAAGAAAAAGACCCAAAAATCGGGACTGTCCCTATAAAATCGGGACATCTGGTCACCCTAGCCATGACCCATTGCCCCCAGGGGGTCCACAAATATGGTTGGTGCCGGGCCCACAAAAGGTTAATCCGGCTGTGTCTAGGGCCCATCTGCTTAACCCTTTGCAATATATTGGGGGAACTTATCTAGCTAGATAGTTTGGGCCCGTCTCTGGCCCCGTCACTGTTATGCTTGGGCACCTCACGGTCTTTAATGTGTTTATCCTCACAACCCCCTGGGAGGCAGGACAGGGCTGTTATCCCCATTGCACAGCTGGGGAACTGAGGCACAAAGAGCCCATGGGCAAACTCCACAAAGGGATTTGGGTACCTGCCTCTCTGTAGGCACCTAAATCCAACAGTTAGGTGCCAATGAGATCCTGCAGAATCCTCACTCAGCTGCCACCCAGCCCTGGGGGGTGCCCACATTTCTATTGGTAAAGCCTCCTAGGCACCTACATTTCTGCCAGTGCATGTGTGCAAAGCCACCTATGTCCTGGTGCCACCGCACCTCTAATGAGCTGCTCCGCACCCTCGCTCGTGCCCCACTGGGTCAGACCAAAGGTCCATCAAGCCCAGTATCCTGTCCTCTGACAGTGGCCAGTGCCAGGTGCCCCAGAGGGAGTGAACAGAACAGGTGATCATCAAGTGAGCCATGCCCTGTCACCCAATCCCAGCTTCTGGCAAACAGAGGCTAGGGACACCATCCCTGCCCATCCTGGCTAATAGCCGTTGATGGACCTATCTTCCATGAATCTATCTAGCTCCCTTGTGAACCCCGTTATAGTATTGGCCTTCACAACACCCTCTGGCAAGGAGTTCAACAGGTTGACAGTGTGTTGCGTGAAAAAATACTTTCTTGTGTTTGTTTTAAACCTGCTGCCTATTAATTTCATTTGTGGCCCCTTGTTTTTGTATTATGAGATGGAGTAAATAACACTTCCTTATTTACTTTCTCTATACCACTCATGATTTTACAGATCTCTATCATATCCCCCCTTAGTTGCCTCTTTTCCAAGCTGAAAAGTCCCAGTCTTATTAATCTCTCCTCATATGGAAGCCGTTCTATACCCCTAATCATTTTTGTTGCCCTTTTCTGAACCTTTTCCAATGCCAATATATCTTTTTTGAGATGGGACGACCACACCTGCACGCAGTATTCAAGGTGTGGGTGTACCAGGGATTTCTATAAAGGCAATATGATATTTTCTGCTCAATGGTTTGAGCATTGGCCTGCTAAACCCAGGGTTGTGAGTTCAATCCTTGAGGGGGGCCACCTAGGGTTCTGGGGCAAAATTAGTACTTGGTCCTGCTGGTGAAGGCAGGGGGCTGGACTCAATGACCTTTCAGGGTCCCTTCCAGTTCTAGGAGATAGGCACCAGGACATTATTATTTTTATTATCTATCCCTTTCTTGATGATTCCCAACATTCTGTTCGCTTTTTTGGCTGCCGCTGCACATTGAGTGGATGTTTTCAGAGAACTATCCACAACGACTCCAAGATCTCTTTCTTGAGTGGTAACAGCTAATTTAGATCCCATCATTGTATATGTATAGTTAGGATTATGTTTTCCAATGTGCATTACTTTGCATTTATCAACATTGAATTTCATCTGCCATTTTGTTGCCCAGTCACCTAGTTTTGTAAGATCCTTTTGTAGCTCTTCGCAGTCTGCCTGGGATTTAACTATTTTGAGTAGTTTTGCATCATTTGCAAATTTTGCCACCTCACTGTTTCCCCCTTTTCCCAGATTGTTTAAATATGTGAATATGTTAAATGGGACTGGGCCCAGTACAGATCCCGGGGGGGCACAACTATTTACCTCTCTCCATTCTAAAAACTGACCATTTATTCCTACCCTTTGTTTCCTATCTTTTAACCAATTACCAATCCAGGAGAGAACCTTCCCTCTTATCCCATGACTGCTTATTTTGCTTAAGAGCCTTTGGTGAGGGACCTTGTCAAAGGCTGTCTGAAACTCTAAATACACTATATCCACTGGATCTCCTTTGTCCGCATGCTTGTTGACCCCCTCAAAGAATTCTAGTAGATTGGTGAGGCATATTTGCTTTTACAAAAACCATATTGACAATTTCCCAACAAATTATGTTCATCTACGTGTCTGACAATTTTGTTCTTTACGATAGTTTCAACCAATTTGCCCGGTACTGAAGTGAGGCTTACTGGCCTGTAGTTACCAGGGTCACCTCTGGACCCCTTTTAAAAATTGGTGTCACATTAGCTATCCTCCAGTCATGTGGTACAGAATCTGATTTAAATGATAGGTTACAGACTACAGTTAGTAGTTTTGCAATTTCACATTTCAGTTCCTTCAGAACTCTTGGGTGATACCATCAGGTCCTGGAGACTTATTATTATTTAGTTTGTCAATTTGTTCCAAAACCTCCTCTAATGACACCTCAATTTGGGACAGTTCCTCAGACCTGTCACCCAAAAAGAATGGCTCAGGTTTGGGAATCTCCCTCACATCCTCAACAGCAGGGGTTCCCAAACTGGGGGTCGGGACCCCTTGGGTGGTCACGAGGTTATTACATGGGGGGGTCGTGAGCTGTCAGCCTCCACCCCAAACCCCACATTGCCTCCAGCATTTATAATGGTGTTAAACATATTAAAAAGTGCTTTAATTTATAAGGGGGTGGGGGTCGCACTCAGAGGCTTGCTATGTGAAAGGGGTCACCAGTACAAAAGTTTGGGAACCACTGCTCAACAGTGAAGACCGATACAAAGAATTCATTTAGTTTCTCCGCGATGACCTTATCGTCTTTGAATGCTCCTTTAGCATCTGCATCATCCAGTGGCCCCACTGGTTGTTTAGCAGGCTTCCTGCTTCTGATGTATTTAAAAATAATACTTTTTTTTACTTTTGAAGTCTTTGACTAGCTGTCCTTCAAATTCTTGGTTTTTCTAATTATATTTTTACACTTCATTTGTCAGAGTTTATGCTCTTTTCTATTTTCCTCATTAGGGTTTATGTTCCACTTTTTAAAGGATGCCTTTTTGCTTCTCACCGCTTCTTTTACTTTGTTGTTTAACCACAGTGGCTCTGTTTTGGTTCTCTTACTATGTTTTTTAAATTGGGGTGTACATTGCAGTTGAGCCTCTATTATGGTGTCTTTCAAAAGTTTCCATGCAGCTTGCTGGGATTTCACTTTTGGTGCTGTACCTTTTAATTTCTGTTTCACTAACCTCCTCCTTTTTGTGTAGTTCCCCTTTCTGAAATTAAATGCTCCAGTGTTGGGCCGCTGTGGAGATTTCCCCACCACAGGGATGTTACATTTAATTATATTGTGGTCACTATTACCAAGTGGTCCAGCTATATTCACCTCTTGGGCCTGATCCTGTGCTCCACTTAGGACTAAATCAAGAATTGCCTCTCTTCTTGTGGGTTCCAGGACTAGCTGCTCCAAGCAGCAGTCATTTAAGGTGTCAAACCAGATTCTCAAACCAGGCCACCCCTCCCCACCACATCTTGCCTGTAGGCCGGCTCTGAGCACACCTGACCCACATAAAAGACAGCCGTGGGCAGTAGAGTGGGAATGTTTCAGGCAAGCAGCCTGGGGTATGGCAGAATAGCTGGATACCCAGGGGTCAGGGCACTCCCGTTTCAAATCCCCACCCCTCCAGGAGAGGGTTCACAGCTGAGAATCACAAGAGGGCTCCGAACTCCTGTTGAGGGGAGGGGCTTAGGCCTCTTGATATTGGCAGACTTGGGCAGCTCCCTGCTCTCGTGCTGGTTTCTGTGAATCGCAGCCTGTACAGGGAGCCCGGCGGCTCAGGCAGGCAGGCACCGCAACACCTAAGTCCCTCTGTGGATTTAGTCCTGAATGACTCAGCGCGGGTGGTGCAGCGCGGCTGTGGCAGAGCAGGGATGCGAATGCAGCTCTCCCCATGGCAAGGGCCCTCTAACCACTGCACCCTCCTGCCTCCCCAGTGAGGGTAGATAGATTCATCCTTGGAGGTCTCTCCCTGTCACCCCAGTCTGTCTGCCCCCTCCCCGCCGCATGTGGGAGGCTGTGGCTGCTGGGGGAGTAGGAGGGGTCTGGGCTGTAGTGCTGCTGCTACCCGGATGACGCTCAGCTCTGCAGATCCCGGTGTCTGGGGCCTGGGCAGCCTGGCTGAATCCGGGATGGATGGCGTGAGCTGGCTCAGCTGGTGTTGGGCGTGGCAGAGGTTGGTTGGCTCCCTCAGGCACCCCGTGGCTATCTCAGATGGGGATCTGCACCCAGCCGCAGGTAGCAGCAGGGGTTTGGGAGGCTGCGTGTCTCCTCTCCTGAGGCTGTGATGGGAACCTCAGAGCTTTCCTATGGCTTTGTCTCATGGAGGCAGGACTCCTGTCACGTGCAAGCACATGGATAAATAAATCTAAGCTCAGTGGCAGAGGCAAGAATAGAACCCCAAGCCTTGGAGCCCAATCCCCTCTTCACACCAGTCGGCAATATGTCCCATGTCATGGGGTCTGCGGAGAGGCGCAGCGTCCTTTAGGCTGGCTGGATCCAGTAACCCAGCGTTCCTGTAAACCCTAAACCGAGATTCAGCGTCTTTGTCCCTTAGGTCTGTTCTCACCCACAGGCAGCAGCACTATTCCCCCAGCTCAGCGCTGTCCTTGGGACCTGGGCTGGCAGAGCCCTCTCATTCCAGCCAGGAGTGTCCCTTCACTGAGCTGCCGGATCCCCTGTTCCCAGGCCGACGGGAGCAGGAGTGGGTGCGAAATGCTCTTGACTCAGCGTGGGGACGCTGCAGCCAGTGCACTGGTATAACTGGCTGGGCTGGGTGCAGAGAATTGGCACCAGCATGACAGGTGCCTTAGGAGCACCAGAGAAAGGCACCAATTACTCAGAACAAGCTGCCGAGCAGCAGATTCACTGCTTTTCTCTCTCCACCGTGGGCAGGTCAGCCATCAGCAGGGGTGGGGGAGCAGATGCACGGCTCTCCTGGGCTGCAGAAGGATAAGGCTAAGGAAGGGGTTCTCTGCACCCCAGCAGCAGAAGAGGACTGGAGCTGCAGCAGTAGGACACAGGCTGGCGGGCCAGCAGGCAAGGCACAGAGCCTGTGGGGAGCAGAGACTGGACAGCTGAGCAGAGGGGCCAGGAGCATGGGCTGGCAGCTCCCCAAAGGGCAGGGCCCAAGAATCAGCTGTTGCACCCCTGGTGTTGCAGCCTGGGAATGGGGCAGGTGCAGGGTACACATAATGAGGCTGGGGGTGGAAGTTGCAGCCTAAGGGTGGCTTACAGGGCAAACAGCCTGGGCAAGAGCTGCGGGAGAGTCCCTATGAGGCAGCAGTGTGGGAACAGACCCCGCCCAGCGGGAACCTGCAGGCCAGGACGTAGGGGGACAGGGGGCTCCCTATGGGGCAGGGCTGGACATATGGATGATTATGGGGGTGTGCGTAGGGGCAAGAACACAGTGTGCGCACTGTGGGGGCGCACATGAGTGAAGCCAGAAGTGGTGGCCACTCTAGAGGCCTGTCTGAGGAACAATGGTGGAGCCCCCCCTTCCCTTTGCTGCCTGAGCTGGGCCTGCTGCCGCAAGACGGTGCTTGTTTCCGGCTGGCGTTGCCAGTGCTGGTTGGACGTATTCCTGGAGATTTCATCACACAACATAACCTTTAATTAAAGGTTCATCTTTACTCCTGGAGACTCCAGGACGATCCTGGAGACTGGCAGTCCTATTTCCGGATGCTGCTGTCTGCCTCCCCTAGGCCAGGGCAGGTTACCAATGGGCCCACGGGACATGGGCCCAAAGGCCCCAGCTAATTTGACGGCACCCCACAAAAGCACCAAAACTCTGGCCCCTATCCCTGCTCCTCCTCTTCCCCTGAGGCCCCACACCCTGGCCAGGCCAGAAGCCGGAGCCCAGCTGTGGTAGGATGACCATATTCGCCCACCCCACCATGAGGAGCTGGCCCAAGCCACTCACCCAAGCCCCTCCCCATGCCCTGAGCGGAGCTGGCCCACTGGGGTGACCAGATGTCTCGATTTTATAGGGACAGTCCCAATTGTGGGGTCTTTTTCTTATATAGGCTCCTATTACCACCCACCTCTTGTCCCAATTTTTCACATTTGCTGTCTGGTCACCCTATGGCCCAAGCCCCCTTGCTTCCCTATGTGGGGCTGGCCCAAGCCCCACTGCTGCCCCCCTTCAATCCCCACCGCTCACCCCACTCCCCCAACCAAGCCCTGCCACTCACCCCCCTGAGCCCCTTTTTGGCAAAACTGGGCATTTGTCTCACTTGCTCTTGCCAACTGATTATCAAGTTGGCAAGAGGCCAAACTAGGACATATGGTCACCCTAGGCCGGTGGTCCCCAAACTTCTTTGGTCACACACCCCCCCCCCCCACTTACCTAGGCTGGATCCCCTGTTCCCAGGCCGAAGGGAGCAGGAGTGGGTGCGAAATGCTCTGGACTCAGCGTGGGGACGCTGCACCCAGTGCACCGGTATAATTGGCTGGGCTGGGTGCTCCCCTGGTCCAGAGCTGGGAGTGGGCCAGGAGTGGGGCTGTAGCTGCAGCTGGGGGCATGGTCAGGAGCGAAGCCATGGCTGGAGCTAGGATGCGCTCCCTCTCCACTCCCCATGGGGGCTGACCCAGGCCCTGCCATGTTCCTCTGTGCCCCCTTAGGGGGCATGCCACACATATTGGGGACCACTGCCCTAGGCTGTGGCAAGGGCCGCCCAGGGAGCCCAGGCAGCTGTGGGGAGCCCCAGATCCTCCACCTGCCCTGGACAGTGGTTCAGGGGGGCTAAGAGCAGCCCCCGGCCCATGTCCCTGCCCTCCAGGGTGCACTGCCCTGGGCAGGTGGAGGGTTCAGGGCTGCCCGGGCAGCTCTTACCATGGCCCTGCTTCTGGCCAGGGCAGGGGCCTTGCGGGGGAAGGGGAAAAGCAGGGGATGAGGGGGGCAAAATTCTTTGTGCCTAGGGCCCAATAGATCTTAACCCACCTCTGCCCATAGGCGTGTTGGGGCAGAGAAGACTCCATGCAGCTCAGCTAAAGATACAGAGCCTGAGACCCGCCCACTCTCGCAGTGGAGCCCCAAGGGCTCTGCATGTTCCCCTCCCAGACACTTCCCCTGCACCGCTGCTCCCAGACAAAGGGCAGGCCTGGCTGCAGTCCAGATTGCTTGGCGTCCCTGCTGGCTGAGACATGTAGAGCATTCCCAGCTGCCCTGGCTATTCCAGCCCGAAAGAAAGTTTTGGAGATTCTCTCTCCCTCTCGCACCCCCTGAATGCAATCACACATCCGCATGCACACGTTTCCGTCCCTGTGTCAGTTTTAGAGGATAAATATTGAGGGGGAATAGTCACTTTTTGATGTTATTTTTTTGTAACTGAAAGTTCATCAGAGGTTGCAAAATGAAATCAGCTTCTGAGAAACGGCACTGGTGAGGCCACATCTGGAGTATTGCATCCAGTTTTGGGCCCCCCACTGCAGAAAAGATGTAGACAAATTGGGGAGTCCAGCAGAGGGCAATGAAAATGATCAGGAGGCTGGGGCACATGACTTATGAGGAGAGGCTGAGGAAACTGGGATTGTTTAGTCTTCAGAAGAGAAGAACAAGGAGGGATTTGATAGGTGCTTTCAACTACCTGAAAGGGGGTTCCAAACAGGGACGGCTCTAGGCACCAGCAAAACAAGCTGGTGCCTAGGGCGGCAAAATATAGGGGGCGGCAAAAGGCTGGGGCTGGGGCCCCAGCTCATCCTGCCGCTGCGAGCCGAGGAGCGGCCCATCCCCTGCAGCCGGGGCAGGGCCACGCTACCGGCTCCGCTTGGGGGAGATGGATGGCCCCTTACCGGTAGCGCGGCCCCGCCTGGCTGCAGAAGACGGGCCGCTCCTCCTCCGCTTGTTCGCGCCCGGGTCCTAAACAGCCCGGCAGCCGCTTGGCTCGGGGGGAGGGAGGGGGCGGGGCTGAGCTCCGCCCCGCTCAGAGCCACGTGGTGAGGGGGCGGGGCTGCGAGCTCCTGGCCGAGCGGAGGCAGCTGAGCTCAGCCCGGAGCTCGCAGCCCCGCCCCCTCCCCACGCGGCTCTGAGCGGGGAAGAGCTCAGCCCCGTCCGGAGCCATGCGGCTGTCTCGCTGGGCAGGGCCGCTCCTCGAGGCGCGCAGTGAGCCGGGGGTGAGCAGACGGGGCCGGGGGGTTGGCTAAGGGGCAGGGAGCCCCGGGGACACTCAGGGGGCACAGGTTCTGTGGGGGGGGCGGTCAGAGGCCAGGGAAGGGGGGTTGGATTGGGGGGGTCTCAGGGAGGTGGTTGTCAGGCACCCCCTGACCCCATTACCCCCCAGGCCCAGCCCTGACCCCCAGCTCCAAGCCCAGCCCCTCTGAGGTGGGCACCCCCCAAACCCATCCTCCCCACCCAGCCCTGACTCCCAGCTCCAAGCCCAGCCCCTCGGACCTGGGCACCCCCCCGGCCCCATCCCCCTCACAGCCCTGACCCCCAGCTCTGAGCCCAGCCCCTCTGATTCGGACACCCCCCTGACCCCATTCTCCCCACAGCCCTGACCCCCAGCTCCGAGCCTAGCCCCTCTGAGCTGGACACCCCCCTGACCCCATCCCCCTCACAGCCCTGACCCCCAGCTCTGAGCCCAGCCCCTCTGATCCGGACACCCCCCTGACCCCATTCTCCCCACAGCCCTGACCCCCAGCTCCGAGCCTAGCCCCTCTGAGCTGGACACCCCCCTGACCCCATTCCCCCCACAGCCCTGACCCCCAGCTCTGAGCCCAGCCCCTCTGATCCGGACACCCCCCTGACCCCATCTCCCCACAGCCCTGACCCCCAGCTCTGAGCCCAGCCCCTCTGATCCAGACACCCCCCTAACCCCATTCCCCCAACAGCCCTGACCCCCAGCTCTGAGCCCAGCCCCTCTGAGCTGGACACCCCCCTGACCCCATTCCCCCCTCAGCCCTGTCCCCCAGCTCCGAGCCCAGCCCCTCTGATCCGGACACCCCCCTGTACCCATTCCTCCCACAGCCCTGACCTCCTGCTCTGAGCCCAGCCCCTCTGAGCTGGACACTCCCCTGATCCCATTCCCCCCACAGCCCTGACCCCCAGCTCTGAGCCCAGCTGCTCTGAGGTGGGCACCCCCGACCCCATCCCCCACAGACCTGACCCCCAGCTCTGAGCCCAGCTGCTCTGAGGTGGTCACCCCCGACACCATCCCCCACAGCCCTGACCCTCATCTCCAAGCCCAGCCCCTTTGAGCTGGGCACCCTCCGACCCCATCCCCCCCCAACCCAGACCCCCAGCTCTGAGGCGAGCCCCTCTGAGCCAGACAACCTCCGACCCCATCTCCCCACAGTCCTGAGCCCAGCCCCTGTGAGCCAGGCACCCCCCAGAGCTCAGCTCCCCACCCAGCCCTGGGCAACAGCAGCACCACCTCCAGGCAGTGACAGCCCATTGGCACCAACCATCACCATCACCCAGCAACAGCCCATTATGTAATTGCAAATGTATACAGACCAGTAAAGCATTTAATGTTTTTAAATAATGTATTTGGTGTATTTTCAAATTATTACAAATTAATTTTCACTAGTTATTTTTTACATTTCCAAATACATGTTACTATAGTATTGCAACTTTTTTTTATGGAAGGGGCCCCCAAAATTGCTTTGCCCCAGGCCCCCTGAATCCTCTGGGCGGCCCTACCCAGTGTGTGTGAGGAGCCGGGGAGGGAGGGAAACGAGGTCCCCTGGAGCCGAGCCCGGGCTGCGATGGTGGCGAGGGGCTCCTGGAGTGTGTGAGGAGGTGAGCGGCCGACTGGGTTCGTCGGTGCTGAGCAGGTAGCCCCGCAGCCGGAGATCCTCGCCTTCCCTCCTGCCAGGGCTGGGCCAGGGCACTGTGAGGCTGAAGAGCAGCAGGTCATGGGGGCTCTCCAGGTCTTTGGCCGCCAGCATGTCGAGGGTGAGGGCGGTGAGCACGAACTGATCCACCTTGGCCACCAGCAGTGCTGCGAAGCCCAGGGAGGGGGCCGTGTTCTTTGCGCCACCCCGTAGCCGCGCCGCCACCTGGAAGTACTCCCGCTCCGCGCCGCCCAGCAGCTCCACCCGCATGGGGACAGAGTTGCAGCTGGGCCAGGGCTCGGCTGCAGTGTGCTGGTAGCGGATCCCACATTTGGGGGGGAGGCCAGTGCTGGGGCAACGGGGGTGTGAGTGGGGGGCACTGGTGGGCGGGGGGGGGCTCATGTCTGGGGGCAGGGGGGGGGCAGCCAAAAAATGTTTTGCTTGGGGCGGCAAAAAACCTAGAGCCGGCCCTGGTTCCAAAGAGGATGGATTTAGGCTATTCTCAGCGGTAGCAGATGACAGAACAAGAAACAATGGTCTCAAGTTGCAGTGGGGGGAGGTCTAGGTTGGATATTAGGAAACACTATTTCACTAGGAGGGTGCTGAAGCTCTGGAATGGGTTACCAAGGGACGTGGTGGAATCTCCATTTTTAAGGCCTGGCTTGACAAAGCCCTGGCTGGGATGATTTAGTTGGGTTTGGTCCTGCTTTGAGCAGGGGGGTTGGACTAGATACCTCCTGAGGTCTCTTCCAACCCTAATCTTCTCTGATTCTATGAAGAATGTCCCTCTTTCAAAATGGCTCCTAGCTGCCGTTGCTTCCAGCATGAGTGAGCTGCATTCAGTGAAAACGGTAGCAGCATCCTGTGTTGCAAGGAAGCAGATTCAGGACCCCTGCAAAGAGCCAGCAAATGGAGGCAACGGACATTTCTGCTGAGGGCACCTGGCGTTTCGGCCTCATTGAGAACAATTAGAAGATGGCAGCCCAATTTGAAATGGGGCAGCCCAAGGCATTCTCTGACCGACTATAGGCCACCCTCTGCTGA
Source organism: Mauremys mutica (assembly GCF_020497125.1). Lineage (NCBI taxonomy): Eukaryota > Metazoa > Chordata > Testudines > Geoemydidae > Mauremys > Mauremys mutica. The sequence continues at coordinate 19,022,492 of NC_059088.1, read as the reverse complement.
AGGAGAAACTTTCACTCTGAGTAATGTCAAAAATGGCCATTGCCTCTAAAACATGGCTACTAACATGGTCAATGTGCAGGATTTCAATGAGTCCTAAGTCTCCGGGAAGCTGGAAGAGTTAGAGTTATTCTGTTCAGATCATCGCAGACAGAAAAGGTCTGATGTACGGTTCTCAGAATCTTAGAAGAGCCATTTTTAATTAGTTTTTATTCAAACTAGTTAACAGATGTCCTGGAGAATATCCGTTCCACATTCAGAGCATGTGCGGTCATGTTGAAGGCTAATTTGCACTTTTCACAGTAACAAAGTGGTTGAATCCCTGCTGTAGGTGCAAAACTCGGCCCAAACTGAGCTGTGGAGCCCAGACAGGCACCTCCATGATGCTGCACCTGTGCAACTTCAGGCTGGGTTTGGGTGGTGGGGATAGGGACCGCTGCTAAGGGTCCCTATCCTAATGTGCTGCTAATGGTCTTGCTGAGACATCCCCCTCAAAGAGCTGGCATTCGTCCACCTCCCCTTCCTCCAGTTTACACCAAGCCACAGTGCAAAGCTCTGTAACCTGGGCTCTGCAGATGAATGTCACGACTTCCCTCCATTTTCTCCAAGCTGTACCATTTACAGAGTTCTCTACAAACTCCACCAGGATGCAGAAATAGCCTCCTGGAGAAAAGCCAGTGACAAGCCTCACACCACCTGCTTCCTCCCATTATCTTAGCAAACCATCGCTGTAGCACAACAGGCTAGTGCGGCTGGCTCTTAGTCAGTGGGCTGAGCCTATCCAGGGAGGTAGCTGTTTCCGCTGGGTTTCTTTGAGAATGCTTGGTGCATACGTCTCTGAGCGTCTGGCTCTGACTTCTCCGACAACATACAGGGCTGAGGGAATCTCCTACTGAGGAATTAATTGATGCACAATTCCTGCTAGGGAGAATCTGCTCATGAGAGGTCACGAGGTGGTACGGGGCCTGTGGCTATTTGAACATAAATGCTTCTGGAAAAGCACTTACAGTTCCTAAGGGACAATGATACAACACCCAGCACCACAGAACATATTCTAAAGCCATGGACCTATCGACAGCACCTCTTCTATCATACACAGTCCCTACCCTCCTAGCCCAGACAACCTCAATGCTCTCCTCTGTGTGGCTGTCAGTCAGGCCTTATTCCCTGGGACATTTTGGGCTCTGGGAAGGATTGACCCTCCCTCTGAGGACACGTTGCCCCCGCTAAGCTAAGCAAAGGGGCCTGGATCTCCCAGCTCTGCACTACCACTGCAAAACCACTGGCACAGGGGGCGTTCAGGGACAGGAGACATGGCCTACAGAGTCCTGCACCCAAGCTAAGCTCTGCTGCCACAACGTTTAGAGAGCCTATTACTTAGGGCAGCCCTCAGGCTGCTCTAGCCTGTGCCAATCTGGCCCCATCTGCCTCAGCGCAGGAGAGCACAGCCTCTCCAAGGCTCCTGTGCTGATTGAGGCCCGCAAGACACTGTAGAGATTCACACGCTCTCGGATCTGTTGTGTCCATCACTCTGAATTATTCAGCAGAACAAACCCTGAGCTCCATGACCAATGCCATCCTCACCATAGGTCCAGAGAGAGAGAGAGCGGCCCACCAGCTGAGATCTCAGCCCCACCCTGATGCCATCTACAGGACTATGCTGTTCTGGGACATGGGGACAGAGCTGAACCTGCAGGAGCCAGAGGAGGGAGGCAAGCCAGCCTGCGCCTCCCTCTATCAAAGACCCTCTGATGATTTTTCTCATCTTTCCATTCCCAGCTTGCTCTCTTTCTCCTTCTTTCCCCCTCCTCCTTCCAGCCCGGGCCTCTCTGTAACAGCAAGGGTTTATCACCTCTGGGGTACAGGCAGATGCTGTTGTATGAGCTGTGAGGAGCAGCTAGAGAATCTTTTGTCCCAGGGACATGGGTGCCTAGAGCCTTCAGTTAGGCAAATCTTCCTGCCCCAACCCCCATCCTTTCATGTATTTATACCTGCTCCTGTATTTTTTTACTTCATACATCTGATGAAGTGGGTTCTAGCCCACAAAAGCTTATGCCCAAATACATTTGTTAGTCTCCAAGGTGCCACACAGGCTCCTCGTTTGTTTTTTTGCTGATACAGACTAACACGGCTACCACTGAAACCCAACCCCTCTGTCAGTGATTCTTCTGGAGAAAGTGCTCCATGGGGTACGCTGCTGTGCCTGAGACACTGGCTCTTGGCACTCCTGAGCAGCACAGCTGGGAGCACTCTGTCTGCACTCAGGGATTTTCTGCTGTTGCTGCACTTGGCGCCAGTCCGTTTCCCCATGCAGTGTGACTCCCTCCAGTACGTCCGTTCTCAGAATATACGTCAAGAGTTTGTTCCAAAAAACACTGACAGCAGAACAGAACTAGACTGCAAAGGAAAATCCGGTTTCAACTTTAACTCTAGTGCTGCTCTCAGCACCAATCCTACAGCACTACAGAGCACACGGGGGCGGGGAGAGGGGGGGCTCTGCGGGGATTGTCAGCCATCCAAGTGGGAATCGGGAGCCAAGGACAGGATGTACTGGGAGAATGAGCCTGTTGAGAGTTCTTGATGGTATTCTGGCAGCTGCTCCACTGTTCATCCAGCTTTAATGACAAGGGTTGTTAAAGCCCAGGGAGCGCTGCTCGATGCTAGGGGATCTGGAACTGAGCTGACAGCCATCAAGTCACAGTCAAGCCAAGGAAGGGACCCATCTGTGCTGTATCTAACTCTGTCCAAAGGATTGTTCGGGGTGACGGTCCTGCATGGATTTCTCCCTTGGAGCTGATGCCATCCGGAGGGCAGGGGCCCAGCGGGGTCCGGAGCCGACGCCGTCCGGAGGGCAGGGGCCCAGCAGGATTTCCAGGGCTGCCTCAGGAGCGTATGGATTATCTTGCCCTTCTCAGACATCAGAGCACGACTCCAGCCTTTCCCATTCTCTACTGATGGACATGGGGATATGGGAACAGATCAAGCCGGGATTTTTCCCGGCTGCCAATGACTGGCTGGTCTGGCTCTGGCCTCAAGCTGCAAGCCAGCTGAGGAGCCCCTTGTAACAGAGCTGAGGACTGTAGCACAGTGAAGAAAATGCCCATACACCTTGCCCACAGTAACCCAGGAAGCCTGCGGTTGGACCACCCATGTGCCAGTCCAGGCCCTGACACAAGCCCCTCCATGGAAGAGGAGGGGAGGTACCCACTAACGCGTCCCTCTCACCTGGTGAGCATGGGTGAGCCACTCTCCACAGCCCATAGAGATGGGCCAAGCTGGAGAGGGGATGCTGTTCCCTCCTCCCCTGGTGGGGCTGGTTCAGGGACACAGCAAAGTGAAGGACACCAACACCTCCATAAATATCTCTATTCATAAAACACTCTCAGAAACTAACAAAATATACAATCTAGGCCCCTGGCAAGGCTGGGCTGCGATTCCTTGCCGTGCGGTGGAGCCAGGTTGGGCTGGGCTATGCTGCCTTGGAGACCCTCAGTGCACGGAGGCTGGCTCAGTAAGGGCTCGGCGCGCCACCTGGGCACAGTACTTCTCAGGCAGGCCGGCCGCTCTAGAAACAAAGAAAACAAGGGAAGGGATGTCACAGAAAGCCCCAAGGTCCTGCTGCAGAATGCTGGGGTATGGGCCTGGCCCACGGCCCGAGCTCCCTTCTCTCCCAGGTCCCACAGAGCCAGCTGTCCCTCTGGCTGCTCTCCCTGGCGCCCCGCTGCCTGGTCGCCATGAAGATGGGGCTGGTTCTGTTTGACCAAGAGGCTGGGGGCTGGCACCAGCTGGAGGGAATCTGCTGCCTCTTCCACGGGGTGATCCATCCCCACGTGTGTATGGTGGAGGGATTTATTTGGGTTTAGACCCCAATGGGAGTTGGGCATCTGAGTGTTAAAGACAAGCACACTTCTGTAAGCTGCTTTCAGTTAAGTCTGCAGCTTTGGGGCAAGTAATTCAGACCCTGGGTCTGTGCTGGAGCAGACGGGCATGTCTGGCTCAGCAAGACAGGGTTCTGGGGTCCCGAGCTGGCAGGGAAATCAGGGGCAGAAGTAGTCTTGGCACATCAGTTGGCAGCTCCCAAAGGGGGTTCTGTGATCTAACCCGTCACATGGATATGGGGAGAGAAAGCAGGGATGGCCCTAAACACCCCTGTATTCACACCCTACGCCCACGGCAATGATTAAACTATCCTTGTGGGCTATCATTTGAAAAGCTACTAATACACAGGTCAATAATATCATTGTGGAATATATATGACAAGTCCCTTGGGACTATGTTTTAAAGTCTGAATTTGAACAAAGTAGAAACAGGTCTGCCCAGGGCTGGCATACCAGTGAAGCAGGTGACTGGTGACAATGGGATGCAATTTACAATTGCGGTAAACAGAACCATTAAAGCTCACTAGGTGGTTGGAAAGTCAGCATGTCTAGACCACAAACTGCGTGTTCATTTGTCTAACCAGCCTCATCGTCAGGCAGAGACAATGAAGCTACATTTACATGAAAGGTAACAAAGCCATTCAGTGAACAAGGGGAAGATACCGCATGCCTGTCTGGTGTCTGGGCTGTGAACTATGGCAGTAGAGCATTTACGGCATTCAGGGTTACAGGGCACAACCCCTTACTGGTCTGGATTGCACCCCAAAGCGTAACAGGGTATCCTGCTGGACTGTGCTGTGTGAGCAGTGACCCTCTAAGCCAGTGGCTCTCAAACTTTTTTACTGGTGACCCCTTTCACATAGCAAGCCTCTGAGTGTGACCCTCCCTTATGAATTAAAGACACTTTTTTATATATTTAACACCATTATAAATGCTGGAGACAAAGGTTTGAGGTGGAGGTTGACAGCTCGTGACCCCCCCCCCCCATGTAATAACCTCACAACCCCTGAGGGGTCCTGACCCCCAGTTTGAGAATCCCTGCTCTAAGCCCTTCCCACATCCCATGGCCTTGCCCAGCACTATGAATGGGCTGATGTCATGCCAAGCCAAGCCCAGCCCAGGAGCCCAGACTCCCCAGGCACAGGCCTCCTGCTTGGCCCTGTAACCTCACCTGAGCTCCTCCATCTTCTTCCTCTTGATCTCACTGATGCGCTCGCTGCGCCGGCGTGCCTCTTCCTTCAGCCGCTTGCCCTCCTCGAAGGTAGCGATTCGCTCCTGCACCTGCTTCTGCTGGTGCTCGCGCACCTGGCGCCGCACCTGGTCGGCGTGGTTCAGATGCAGGGCTGCGCGCCGCTCCTGCTCCTTCCGCTCCTTCTCAATCTGATCCCGCTGGGCTCTGCACGGAGACATTGGGCTGCATGACCCCTGTGCTTGAACTGCTGCCCGCCCCAGCAGCGGCGCTGGAAGGGCAAATAACCCTCTGTTCAAGGCTCTGACCCATGCTGCAGTCATAAATTCCTCCTGATGCATTCCAGTTTCACTTCCCCACTCTCGCGCTAAGCACCCTCCCATGCAGACAAGGGTTCCCTCGTTCCTGCTGCTGATTGCCCAGGCTGTGTCCCCCGACCGTGGCTTCAAGGTCTGTAATGGGCAGGCTCCCAGTGTGGTCCAAGGCTGATTGCAGTCTGAGCAGGCAGCTCAGGCCCAGTGTTTTGGCTGATGTGCCCGCCCATCTCCCAGGCTGAGCCGCCAGAGAGCAGCGTGAGCCTGGCATACAGAGGGAGATTTTCTACAGAACCCCGCTTCCCACTATGCTGTTCGAAGCTGGAGGGGCAGAAATAACACCGTGCATGCTGGGTAGAATTTTCTGATCATGTGATCAAAGATCCACAAAACCATTGTCCATCTAAAGGAAATCCATGGTGTGAAAAGCCTCGGAAGGACGCCCTGGGTGCTGAGGGGGCAGGAGATCAGCCCCAGTCCCTTCAGCACTGGATGGGGCAGAGGGAAGGTGCGCAACCGGGGCACTTTGCAGCATCACTGGGAACTCGGGCCCTGAACTACCTGGCTCTTCAGGGCTGGACCTCAGTTACTACATCAGTGACCCCACCAGTGCCACCTGTGCTACCTGAGGATCCTCTCGAACTCGTTGCGGTCCCGCTGCACCTGCACAGCCAGGCTGTGCTCCTTGTGGGCTATCTGCTCCAGCCGACTCTTCTTCAGCATGGCCTCAGTCTCCGCCTTCCTCTGCGCAGCTTCCTTCTCCTTCCGGCGCCACTCTCGCTCGGTGGCCTCTTGGTTCCGCTTGGCCCTCAGCGCATCCTGCCAGAAAGGGAGAGCACTGATTCCTGCTGCGAGCAGAGCAGGGACCCTAGCTGCGCTGTGTGCACAGCTCCACATGTCTGATGTAGGGCAGACAGCCCCTGTTGCTGCTCAGCACCTTGAGCTCCCTTTGTCTGGGCTACAGAGGAGCCAGCTGGGTTCTGTCCTGCCTCCTGCCCTCCAGCACAGTGTCCAGCTATGTGCATGCTCCTACTAGTGATGCAGGACGGATCCAGCTGTAGTTGCGAAGCATGGGCAGAGGCAGCAGTGCTGGACGTTACAGAAACCCTGTTAGACTTGGGATCTGAGCTGAATGGAGAGAAGAAAGATACAGAACAATGGGTTGGTGCCACCTATGAGTTATGCTGGCACCTAGCTCACAGCCTCAGGGTCCTCCAGAGCCAATTATAATCTGTAACAAGGGTAGTCAATAGGCGGACTGTGGGCCAAATCCAGACTCCTAGATGCTTTTGAACGGACTCTGAAATCTTTTTACTTACTTATTATCATTATTGTTATTTTTTTAAATTTTCCCTGAAGTGTGGACCTGGAACTAGAAATTTGGACCTTGACAAAAAATAATTGACTAGCCCAGGGGTCGGCAACCTCTCAGGAGTGGTGCGCCGAGTCTTCATTTATTCACTCTGATTTAAGGATTCGCGTGCCAGTCATACATTTTAACATTTTTAGAAGGTCTCTTTCTATAAGTCTATAATATAACACTAAACTATTGGTGTATGTAAAGTAAATAAGGTTTTTTAAATGTTTAAGAAGCTTCATTTAAAATTAAATTAAAATGCAGAGCCCCCAGACCGGTGGCAAGGACCCAGGAAGTGTGAATGCCACTGAAAATCAGCTTGCGTGCCGCCTTCGGCACACGTGCCATAGGTTGCCTACCCCTGGACTAGCCCAATATATAGGATGCTGCAGTCACTCATCTAATGCTGAGCCTCTGCAGCCACCTCCTGAGCAAGGCAAGCTGCTGGGAGCACATAACACTAGGTTCTAGTGGGTCCACCATGGGGTTGGTGAGATCTCCACAGCTCTGGGCTGGGGCCACCTGAGAGACCTGCCTCCCACCCCATTACAGCAGCAAGACCTGGCTGTGCTCCTGGGGTGGCCTCTCCAGGACAAAGAGCAGAGCTTTCTCAGCCACAGCCCAGGTTAGAGCCTTGTGGACACGGGTTTCTCATGTCTCCCTTGCTTTGCTGTGAGACCCCCCACGAGGTGTGCGAGGCAACAGCATCATTCCTGGTCCATTGCCAAGGCGAGGGATGGGGTGAGACCTCCTCCCAGGGCAGGGGAAGGGAAGGCTGCTCTACACCATGGTGCCTCGACAGACCAACACAACTGGTTTAACAAGGTCCATTTCTCAGTGCATTTCACTGAAATATCTCCCTCCTCAGAGCAGCGTGGGTGGAGTGAGGGGCTTTCACAGCTCCTGGCTGGACAGCCAGCGGAGAAGAGAAGCTCCAGCTTCTCCATCTTACCTCTGTCCCAGCAGCCTTTGCTAGCCCCTTGCCAGCTCCAGCAAGGGGGACAGACATCCTGTATGAAGGGAAGCTGCTAATTCCTTGGAGCTGGGGAAGGAGTTTGCATCTAGCAGCATGTTCCCCTGAGCAAGTCTGTTGTAAAGAGAATGCAGGCCCCTTGCTTGGTCCCTCTGCCCACTGGCTCTGGAGAGTAGAGATGTAATGTACTCTGACCAGGTAGCCTGGCCAACGGATGTGCCCCACCCATGCCCCCTACACCACTAGGGCTCTAGGGACTGGTCTAGCAAGAAGTTCCCCTGCTACTCCCATTGGGTTTGTTGAGGTTTTGACTTGGCTGGGATGGAAACAGGGGAGTGAGAGGCAGGGAGGGAGATGGACTGGCATAGAGGCAGGCTTAGCGAGCATGTTACCTGCTCTGCTTGGTAATCCTGGGCCTTTTCCTGCAATGCCCTCAGACGCGCCGTCTCCATCTCCTTCTCCCGACGGATCCTCTCCTGTTCAGCCTCGAACTCTGCTTCCCGTGCCTGGGCCAGGTAAACAGCGCCGGGTCAATGAGCTGCACCCGAGCTGTTAACAGTAACCCTTCCCCATCACTACCACATGCAGGCGCACAGCATCATACACACCCGGTGTCTCGGTCTCTCGCTCACACACACATTTTCTGATCAGAGAACTTCCCCCAAATAATTCCTAGAGCAGATATTTAGCTACACATCCAGACTTGTCAGTGATGGAGAATCCACCATGACCCTTAATAAATTGTTCCCCTTCTTGTCTGGACTCCTTACAGGAGCCAGCATCTAGCTAGCCAGACATTCTCCCTCTGTTCTCAGCTGAACTACGCTCACGCATCAGAAAATGTGGTTCATACAGATGTGTGTTTCTGCCTGCGGGATATGGACATGCCAGCATCCATTAGCACAGATGGATCTCGCTGATAGATTCACAGATGTTAATGCCAGAAGGAACCATTATGATGATCTAGTCTCAACTCCTGCATAGCACTGGCCAGGAAACCTCACCCCCCACCCAATAATTTCTGCACCTGGCCCAGAACTCCTGGCTGAATTAGAGCAGAACCTTCACACTGACATGCAGCCTCAGTTTCCTGGGCAGGATTCCACCTGGTCTCTCGTCCCGCTGCCCACAGAACATACCATTTTCTGCTTCTGGTACTCCAGCACCCGCTGGTCAGCCATCCTCTCCTGGGCCAGCTGTTCCTCCTTACGCTGCTGGTTTTCATCATTGATACGTTTAATCTCAGCTTGAATTTTCATCTTCTGCTCTTGTCTGTGCTCCATGTCCTGAGAAAGGTACAAGGCAAGGTGGCCATGAGAGAGGGACCCCAGGAAGATGGCCCCAGCACAGACCCTTTCCCAGCCCATTCTTGCTTTGGCATTTGCCTGGAGCCTTCTTGGTACCATGTACCAGGAGGGACAGAGGAGCCAGCTACTGGGCTGGGGTTGAAGAAGGACCCTGTTGCTAATTGCTCACTTTCCAAGTGGGCTCCTTGTCTGCTTCCCCTAGTCCTCAACCGTGAGGAGATTAATTAGCTCTGGGCTGCCCCTTCCCCTGGCCACAGAGGATACTAGAAAGCCGGGGTCTGAGTCTCCTCTCACATGCGCTGGGTTGGCAACAGAGCTCCTCCTCACTTACACTGTTGGGAGCGAGAGGAGAGTGTTTGGACGGGCTCAGAATCAATCTCTGACATCACCTGTTTCTCTCTTACCCTCAGGTCTTCCATCTGCAGCTGCTCCAGATAATCCAGCATCTCCTGGGCCTCCTGGTCCCGCTGCTCCGCCTTCATAGCCCTCTCTTGCTGGTTCTTCTCGATCTGCTTGATGAGATGTTGCCTCCCTCTGGGAACAGGACACAACAATATCTCTGGCAGGGAGACATGAGTGGCCCATCATATTGTCCCCGGCACAAATGCCTGCAAAACCTGCCTTGAGGGCTGCTCTGCCAGCCAGGCCCCATGGCCATACTGGCAGGTTTCCCCTGGTTTCCATGGGAAGTGCTGGGAGAGGGGCTGCACTATGACTAGCCCTGCCCAGTGCTGCAGAATCACCTGATCTGCTCCTGCTTCCTCTTCTGCTCCAGCTCCTCCTGCATCTTGGTGGCTTTCTGCCTCTCCACCTCCATCATCTGGTCCAGGCGCTTCTCCTCCTCCTCCAGCTCCTTTTCAATCAGCTGCTTCTCCAGCATCTGTGCATCGCGGATCGCCTGGCACTTTGCGTTCAGGATCATCTGTGGGGACAAAGAACCGCACTGGCGCAACCTTGCAGATGGGGGAGGGGCAGGGAGAGACAGTCCAAGAAGAAAGAAACCGAGACGGTGACCTAGTTGTTAGAGCAAAGAATTAGCTCTATTCCCAGCTATGCCACTGACTCACCACGTGCCCTTGTGCAGGTCACTTAGCATTTCTGCACCTTGGTTTCCTCACATCTGAGTACAGCAAGGACTGCACGGCACAGGAGGCTGGTAATGACCCAAAGAGCTTCCCCCGTCAGGTAACCAGTGCATATCTAGCCCAGGTCAGTAGGGACCGTAAGTCCATGCTATCAGATGGCTGGCCAGTGGCACCATGTGGAATGAGTCTTGGTCCCACTCCTCGTAGACAGGTCATGATCTGCACCGTTACAGCAGGCACCTTCCCTGACAGCCATCGCACAGGGGCCAAGAAGACTCAGCTTCCCTTTCCCTGTACAGGGTCCCTCCAGGGCAGGGCTGAGCTTGCCCTGCTTTGGATAAACCTGGCTCTGAGTGCCATGGGTCAGTGGGTACAGTGCTGACCTGCTTCACAGAAGGGCCCAGTTATTGGGGAGAGGGGCAGACTGCAGAGCAGAGAGCCCAAGACCCCACCTCACTGAGCTCCTTGACCTCATCTTCCTGCTCCATGCGCATCCTGTTGGCCCGCTGCAGCAGGTACTGGGCTCGCTCCTTGGCCTCCTCCTCCAGGTCGCTCAGCTTCTCCTTCTTCTTCTGCACTATCCCCTTCTGCTTCATGGTGTTCTTGCGCTCATTCACCCCAGCCTGGAGAGGAAAGGCAGGCTGCTGACAGAGGGATCCCCACACCACACTCCTGGCACTGGAGAGCCTGGCTGACTCTGCCATAGGAGCCCTTACTCCAGAGTTCTGCCACAAGCCAGAGTCTTCTGGCCCAGCACCACCATGACACCATATCTGGGTGGGGTTGACCTGCATGGGGGGTGCTTCATGGAGGCAGCACTGCTGAGAGAGACGCTCAAATCCTATCATGTCCGAGACAGGAGAGCTGTCTGGAACCATGGCCTCTGCGATATTCCCCCCCATCCTGTGCTCATGAGCCAGCGGCTCTGTACAGAAGGCTCCTTCCTACATGGGATCCCTGAGTTTGGTACCAGCCACCCACACCCATTAAATGGGCCACTCTCTCCACTGCCAGAACTGCCTGAGGTTGTAGCACTGCAGTCTCCCCACCCCCCACGGAGTGAGGATTCTCACTGGGATATCAACTGTGGGGGCTGGGCAATCCCTACACCCCTCCATCAGAGAGCCTGGGCTTGCTCCCTTGCGTCCCAACAAGTTCCATGTCTCTGCTGCTGGGAGCATTCGGGTGGAGAGCTCTTTCCAGAGCTCGGCCAATCGCTAGGAGCCACCAGGGGTCACTCTGGAGCACAATGACCCCTCTCCTCTGATGGGGAAGCAGTTTGGGGTTAGCAGCATAAACAATTTGCTGGCCCCCAGACATGAGCTTGCCCAGGGGCTTCCTTTGTAAAGCCCTACATGGTTTGGGGCCTGGCTGGTCAAGAACCCCACCCCATCCTTGCAGTCTGCACCCCACTGTGACACGCTGTAACTCGGGGGAACACCCTACACCCCCACATTCATCTTTATAAAATGACTGTGTGGTATCCAATGCAAAGTTTGTCACGTTGGGTGTCTTCGGAAGGATCATAATGCACTGAGCATGGTTGTTATAATGATGTTATAGTAATTGTTACAGTAATGTTATAGTAAGGTTATAGATTATAATTTCATATATATAGTTACGAGGCTGAAGATGTATCCTCATGGCTTAAAGCGAGCCCATGCAAAAACTCTTCAAGAGCAGAGAGGCAGTTCACGCCTCGTCAGGGCATGGATGGGACAAGCCCAGCCCAGCCTCACAGGAACAATGGCCACTGGCTTAGGCAGCAACAAAAGAATAGGGAGTCACCTCCTTCCTTTGGGCAGTTTGGAAATGCAATGAAGTAATGCTCACCTGACTCTGATCAAAGGGGAGAGCCTGACTGAAAAGTAACTAGCCAGCCTGTGGTGAGAAGCATCTACGTTTTTAAGGACATTGAAAATATTAAGATCAAGTTAGAATGCGTTTTGCTTTTATTTCATTTGACCAAATCTGACTTGTTATGCTTTGACTTACAATCACTTAAAATCTATCTTTATAGTTAGTAAATCTGTTTGTTTATCCTACCTGAAGCAGTGTGTTTGGTTTGCAGTGTCAGAGGCTCCCCTTGGGATAACAAGCCTGGTACATATCAATTTCTTTGTTAAATTGATGAACTTATATAAGTTTGCAGCATCCAGTGGGCATAACTGGACACTGCAAGACGGAGGTTCCTAGGGTTGTGTCTGGGACCAGAGATATTGGCTAGTGTCATTCGCTTGCAAGTAGCTGGGAGCAGCTTACATGCTAGAGGCTGTGTGTGAACAGCCCAGGAGTGGGGTTCTCACAGCAGAGCAGGATAAGGCTGGCTCCCAGAGTCAAGGATTGGAGTGGCCTAGCAGATCACTGGTCCAGACAACACCAGAGGGGAACGTCACACTCACCTCCCCATCTCTCTAGCCCAATGGCCTCTGCAGGCAAGAGCTGGACCCAGCACACCAGGAATGCCTGGGGTGGCTGCCATAGCCCCTTCAGTGAGCCTTTCCCCACAAAGTCAACCCTACATGGCCATTTCAAACAGCATCCTGGAATCTGCCTACAAACCAGCTGACAAAAAGGAAGCGACAGGAGACACATACTATAACAGCTTCCTTCTCTGCCTTGAGGGCTGCTATGCTGGCCTCACGCTCCTCCTTGGTCAGGACTCGGGATGCTGTCTTAATGCGGTGGAAATCCTCTGGGCTCATAATGAGGGATTCTCCCGATGGGTCCTCTGCAGGAACACTGGCAGAACAAGTGAGCAGGGCACAGAGAGCAGAGTCACTGACATTGATTCTCCCTACCCCCCACCTCGCAGACACTTCCCCATAACCACATGTCAGCCTGGGAAATGCCTGGTGGTTTCCTGTGCAGAGATCGGACCCTGTGGTGCTGCCTGCAATAGAGGTTACCAGATCCATGGAAGGACCGTGTGAGTGACTGAGCGAGTCAGCAGACACACACAAGAGGGCCCAGATCCATAAAGGGCACTGCCACGCTGAGCATGGCAATGCCTAAGATCTGGCACCCTGCCACCCAGTGGAATCCACAAAGCCTGAATTAGGCTCCTGGGCTCTCTACACAATATATGGGGAGAGACAGGTGCCTGGGAATGAGATCCGCCAAAGCCAGCATGCTAGGTGGGAGCTGTCTAAACTAGCTAATCACAGATACTGACAAGAGGGGTGTGTTCTAAGCCCCACCCCTCTCTGGGACTTAGGCTCCTTAGCCCGGGCTAGCGGGAAGCACCTATTTCTGCTTGGGATCCACATCTGGGTTTCCTCTCCTGGAGTCACGTGCCTAAGCCACTTCTTCCAAGAAGAGTGGCACGTGCCCCACTCCATACAAAATGGGAGGGAAAGAAGGCCTCCCTTGCAATCTTTAGCCATCCTGTGCGAGGTGGAGAAGGGATTTGGGTGTAAAGTCACTGGCACTGCCTTTGGCCCGATGCCTATTTCATTATTTATACAAAGTGGAACACCTTCCCCAGGAGATATGGAGAGCCCTGCCCCAGAACACTCAATAGCCCTGTGATTAGGGCACTCACCTAAGAGGTGGGAAACCCCTGTTCAAATCTGTTCTCCTCAACAGGCAAAAAGTGGAATTGAATCAAGGTCTCCCACACCCCAGGTGGGTACATAATTGCTGCACTAATGGGTATAGGGGAGTTCCTCCTTGTCCCCTCTCCTTGGCCAGTTAGGCATGCTCAGAGCACACCGATCAGAGCAGGTCCTGCAGGCAAGCTAGGTTTGAGGATCACATTAGGAAATAGACAGGTGCCCAAACACCTATGGGAGCGGTGGTCATGGCCAGAGGCAAAAACTTAGGTGCCTTGGGGACTTTTACAATGAACACTGTAGGTGTCTACAGGGTTAGGCAGCAGCAGAGCAGGGATTTGGTGAACTGCCTTTGTACCCAAAACTGGACCTTTGTGTATATGGGTCAAATTGCTTGGGCCTAATCTAGTGTGGGGAGTAGGCAATGGTGCTTCAGGAGGAGCACTGTCAGGTTTGTGGGGAAGGGAGAGCCCCAAAGCCTAGTGAGAGCAGCATGATGCTATCGCACACTGGGCAAACTGACCTCACTCCAAGACATCTCCAGTGATACTGTATAAGTGCAGAAAATCAAAGACTCCCCTTCATGCAACTCTAGGGCAAGCATCCAAACCATCGAACACATCATAATGCAGAACCCCAAATACGGATTGAAAGGTGAACTGGGTGATATCCGCAACGTCAGAGGGGAGGCCTTGAAATGGCTTATCGACCTGTAAGTGCATCTACAGAATGTTGCTCTGCAGATGCCATACATGCACATGAAAGAGAGGGGCAGTACTGTACAAAGACAATCATGACTAAGCCCAAGCCCAAAGCCTATAGGCCAGCTTTCCTCCAGGGACTGGATCTGATCCATATGGAGGTTGGATAGAACTTCATGGTACCAAACAGCACAAGGTGCATCTGTAACAGCATGATGCCAACAGGTCATTTCCTGTGGACTCCCCATGAGTTTGACTGGAATCACAAAAACACTATGTGTGGAGCTATTTAGCCCCTGGTAATAGAAGTTCAAAACATTTCAGAGTCAGACTTGAATTTCCCAACTTTTTGCAAAAGCAGCTCAACTGTCATCCTGGTGCTTTCACCAGTTTCAGTGGGACATGATCATCTTCACTGCCTGTCCTCAGCAGGTCAGCCCCGCTGTGCACTGTCAAACAGCTGTTGTCCTGCACCCCAGTGATGTTTGAATTTCAGAAATGGATGATGTAATCCCTGTGTCTAGTTTGTATGGCAGTTTGTTGAGATTGCAAAGTGTATTGAGTCTCTAGGGATAGAAAGATACGAGGGAAATATAAGGACACTGTCCTAACCAGGAAACAGAAAACACCTGAATGCTACATACATTGCTGACAAATGACCCTTAAAGGGTTAATATCTTTATATAAGGCAGTATAGTTTCCTGTAATGAGCACAGAATGCGGAAACAGAAGCAACTGAATTCTTTTCTCAGTCCTGCAGTTGACTCACTGCGTGACCTAGGGGAAGCTGACCGTGCCCCCATTTTCCCAGTTGTAAAATGTGATAATATGGGTCTAAGAAACAAATGACTCTGTGTGTATTACTCAGATACCATGGTGATGGGCGCGGTATAAGAACATGAATAGAAGAGAGTATGTAAGGCACTTTGAAGATGTTCAGTGCTAAGTATTTAATAATTATTATTAGTATTATTATATGTTGCCTTTCATCCACCCACATAGTGATACCTGCTTAATGATTTCTTCAAAGACGACAGCAGCAGACTGGATTCCAAAAACACTTCAAAGAATGGTTAATAGTAATAATAATATCATTGCTGTACTTTGAACCTTTCATCCTAGAGGATCCAGAATAGCCACCTTGTCAAATGACACATTAACCTGAGGTGCCTCAGTGTTTGGGTGCCCAGCCTGAGACATCTTGGGCCTGATTTTCAGGCACTCTCATTGACTTGTTGGCGTGCTGGCTGCTTCTCAAGATAGTTAAGACCAAAGCAGATTGTGAAGAACTTCAAAAAGATCTCACAAAACTAAGTGATTGGGCAACAAAATGGCAAATGAAATTTAATGTGGATAAATGTAAAGTAATGCACATTGGAAAAAATAACCCCAACTATACATACAACATGATGGGGGCTAATTTAGCTACAACGAGTCAGGAAAAAGATCTTGGCGTCATCGTGGATAGTTCTCTGAAGATGTCCACGCAGTGTGCAGAGGCGGTCAAAAAAGCAAACAGGATGTTAGAAATCATTAAAAAGGGGATAGAGAATAAGACTGAGAATATATTATTGCCCTTATATAAATCCATGGTACGCCCACATCTCGAATACTGTGTACAGATGTGGTCTCCTCACCTCAAAAAAGATATTCTAGCACTAGAAAAGGTTCAGAAAAGGGCAACTAAAATGATTAGGGGTTTAGAGAGGGTCCCATATGAGGAAAGATTAAAGAGGCTAGGACTCTTCAGCTTGGAAAAGAGAAGACTAAGGGGGGACATGATAGAGGTATATAAAATCATGAGTGATGTTGAGAAAGTGGATAAGGAAAAGTTATTTACTTATTCCCATAATACAAGAACTAGGGGTCACCAAATGAAATTAATAGGCAGCAGGTTTAAAACAAAAAAAAGGAAGTTCTTCTTCACGCAGCGCACAGTCAACTTGTGGAACTCCTTACCTGAGGAGGTTGTGAAGGCTAGGACTATAACAATGTTTAAAAGGGGACTGGATAAATTCATGGTGGCTAAGTCCATAAATGGCTATTAGCCAGAATGGGTAAGAATGGTGTCCCTAGCCTCTGTTAGTCAGAGGATGGAGATGGATGGCAGGAGAGAGATCACTTGATCATTGCCTGTTAGATTCACTCCCTCTGGGGCACCTGGCATTGGCCACTGTCGGTAGACAGATACTGGGCTAGATGGACTTTTGGTCTGACCCGGTACGGCCTTTCTTATGTTCTTATGTTATGTTATGTTCAGCATCTCTAGAAGTCAGCTCCCAGGGGTCTCAAACTGGGTGCCCAAAAAATTGGAGTGCTCGACATCAGTAGCCACCCTTGAAAACGTTAACCAGAGTGCCTTGGATCACTTCACCTACCACAAAAGTGAACCCACCTCTGGAGTGAGACGCGATGGCTGTTTAACAATGCACAGTAAGTCATGGTCATTAATAAGCGGACTGAATAATGGGGCTGGGACAGCCCTCACATGGTGGGGTACGGTTTGGTGGGTTCATGGCTTAGGGGATAGAGTCCAACGGGGGGTCACACAACAGCTTAAGCCAGGAGGTGAAGAAGAATCCTGCATGCAGTTAAAACAGCAGGGAAAATTTAGGGAGGCGGAAATAATTGTGTCAACTGGTATTTGGCCAGGACAATAGCCCTGTTCTTGCAAAGTGCTGTGGGTTCTTTAATGAGTATTCATGGCCCTTCTTTTACATTTCAGTCCTGCTTAGAAAACATTCCTGGAGCAATCCACAGCCCTGTCTGCTGGGTGTTGACAATGCACTATTTTCTGTACTTAAGCTGCCTTTCATACATACAGGGACATATGGGGCAGTGTTTGCTTATGTCCTGAAGGTGCTCTGTGCTGCTCCTGTCCTGCATATACTATTGACTGAACAAGAGGGGCCTGTAATGTGGCCACTGAGGGAGGGAGCTTTATAGAACACGGTGCTACCAGTGCTCTCTGACTGGCTCTCAGGAGGAGTCACTCCCCTCCACGATGCCTAACTCACTTCACACCTCAAACCAGGCATTCCAGAGCATTGCCTCTTGCTTCATCTTCAGGAGGCTACACAGTAAGGGCTAGCCTAGCACTGTAGCACTTTCATGGGACAGGCCCATGGGGTCCCTGACACAACCTCAAAGCAGAGGCTCAGGTGCTGGCTTACATGAGATCACGGATGAGGTCCCTGGTGATGAGGCGGATGGTCTCAGGTTTGTGGCCCCAGCCACAGGCAGAGGGTGATTTCTGGACAGTCTGCACATCCCGTAGGATCACTAGGGGGCTGCCAGAGCATGATCGCTGCAGGTTCTGAAAGAATGAAAGAACGAAAGAAAGAGAAATGGGGTCTTCTCAGGGTTGCTCATTACTCCCCACACAAAACACATCTTTGGAATCCTGATGTGTCTCTCCCCTGGCTCCTGTGCGTGGCTGTACCATTGTGAGAGCACTGATCCCAAGCACTAACTTACCACAGGACATTCATGACCCTTTCTGGCAAACATCCTGACAGACTGCTGGGTCAGGGAACAGGAGCTGAAGCCTTTCACCTGGTTCTAATCCAGGCCAAACACCAGCCCCTTTCTAGCCCTAGTCACCAGAACCTGAAGGATATTCTCTCCTAACAGCTGTTTAGATGCCATCATCAGCCCTGGTCCATGAACAATTGCTTGAACTGAGCTGACATTGTTCACAATCCACCTGCCTAATGCCCCAGGAATAGGGCATTGGGGGGGCTGGTGGCCTATCCTCTCTAGTTCTGTAGGGGGCCTGGCAGAAGCTAAAAGCAGAAAGGAGTGAGGACGAGTTGGCCCAGCTCTCCCAAGGGCAGGCAGTGAGTAGCAAGGGTAGTGGGAGATCCTTTGGAAGTTTGGATTCTGTAGGAGCCAAGCACCCAGCCCCTGTCACAGGCACTGGATCCTGCAGAATAGATTCATTCAGCCCTAGAAATGAACCTTTCAAAGAATAACTTTCCCTAAAGCTGGTCCTGTCCCCATTCATTTGAGCTGACATTGCCACCTAGTGAACAATCCAGCACACTCCAGGGGTGATTCAGCTAGACCAGCCTGAAGGCACTTGTACTGTCTTCTGATACAAAAACAAGTATCAGTGCAAGAGGTAGTTAATGCACCATGGAGGCAAAAAGTTCAAATGCACAAATCCAAGAAACTGAAAGGTGATGGTCTCCAGAACAGTGTTAACTGAGCCATATGGCACATAATGACTCCTGGAGATCAGAGATGGACTGTGGTGCTGGGACGGACCCAGTGCAGAATGGTCCCAGGGGTGGTGAATGCAACGTACTGAATACTGCTGCATCTGCAGTACCTCAAAGCTCTTTGCAAACCCAGACTAATTCATCCTCATGAGGCAAAGCAAACATTATTACGCCCATTTTACAGATGGGGGAAACAGACCCAGAGAGGTCAGACTGGGTCCTGTGACACACACCTAGAAATAGATGTGCAACGTGGCTAAGATAATGCTGCTCTGGGGATTGTAACTTTGGATCGTCCTGACTTGTCTGTGTCTGAATTCTCAAGATTAATATAATCTACCTGTCAATATAGTGTCTAAGTGGTGAATGATGAAATAATAGTGTTAGCGCTGAATTACCTACCCTTTAACACAAAGAAAACAGTGTCATTTATTCCTATCTGTGACTGAGTCAGCCAGTCCTCTAGTTCCCATGGAACTCATTGGGGTGGCTGTGTTTACTCTGTGCTGTCACACATATCGAGGAACTCAATTAATGCTACAGTGATTACTACAATAAACTCCCCACTGATAAACAATATTAGCCTGGAGGCTTGTGTGATATCAGATCAAAAATCTGTCTAGGGCTCTTCTGGCACTAGTCTGGCCTTTAATACAGCAAATCCCAGACTTCAGGCCAATGTTCATTCCCCAGATAAAGCTGGACTCCACCTCCTTGTGGACCAGCCTCTTGAGAAGCCTGAAGTTTGAAAGGGCAGTTACTGTTCATTTACCCACATTTAATACCTCTGCTCTCCTAACACAGAAATGGCCAAAAGGGTTTTACTCAGTCTTCTCTTAAAGAATCATCTTGGGAGTGAGGCCCAAATAGAAAGTTTTAGACCAAACCAGCCATGTTGGACCAGGGCGGTAGAAGCAGGGGAGCCTCGTCTCTTTAAATAGCCCCCAGAGTCCTGGGGTAGCGGGGAGGGGGCGCCTCCAGCAGCTATTTAAAGGGTCAGGACTCCAGTTGCCTCTGCCGCCCTGGTCCTATTTAAAGGGCCGGGGCAGTAGAAGCAGGGGAGCCGCAAGCCATTTAAATAGCCCCCAGAACCAGGGCCGGCTCCAGACACCAGCCTACCACGCACGTGCTTGGGGCAGCACCTTGGGACGGGGCGGCGCTTGGGGATTGTTTTTGTTTTGGCCGGATGGCGCTGGGGGGGGGGCCTTGGGTGGCGTGGTGCGGCGCTGGGGGGGGCAGCGCTTGGGCGGAGCAGCGCTCAGCGGGCTTCAGCAGCATGGCGCTCGGGGGGGGCAGGGACTTGGGTGGCGGAACGCAACGCTCGGGGGGGCGGGGACTTGGGCGGCGCGGTGCGGTGCTCGGGAGGGTCGGGGGGCTTAGGCGGTGCGGCGTTCGGAGGGTGGAGGGCTTAGGCGTCGCGGCGCTGGGGGGGGGGGCTTGGGCGGCGCGACGCAACGCTCGGGGGGGGGTGGTGCTCTTTTTTTTTTTGCTTGGGGTGGCAAAAATGTTAGAGCCCTGCCCAGAACCCTGGGGTAGTGGGGGGCTCCGGGGGCTATTTAAAGGGCCCTTGACTCCAGCTGCCTCTGCGCCCTGGTCCTTTAAATAGCCGCCAGAGCCCCACCACTTCCCCAGGGCTCCGGAGGCTATTTAAAGGACCAGAGCGGTAGAAGCAGGGGAGCCTGGGGCCTTTTAAATAGCTCCCAGAGCCCCAGGCTGCTGCTGCTACCCCAGTGGCAGAGGGGGGAGATACTTGTGGGTTCTGAGGGGGGCAGTCGGGGGCAGGATGTGGGTTGGGGTCGGGGGGGAAGAGACAGGCATGTGGGGATTGTACTCATCGCACGGTTCCCTACTGGGTCTTCGGCAGCACTTCGGCGGCGGGTCCTTCACTCGCTCTGGATGAAGGACCTGCCGCCAAAATGCCGCCGAAAACCCAGAGTGAGTGGATCTGGTAGGGAACTGGTTTTTAGGATTTTGGGAGCTCATCCCGGGGGGGCCATCAGAAGGCAAGAAGCAGGGTCTGGGGTCGGATAAGGGTCGGGGGCTGGGCCATGCCTGGCTGTTTGGGGAGGCACAGCCTCCCCTAACTACCCTCCATACAATTTCAGAAACCCGATGCGGCCCTCAGGCCAAAAAGTTTGCCTGCCCCGGTCTAGGCTTACTTGGTCCTGCCTCAGCACTGGGGACTGGATTTGATGACTTCTCAAGGCCCCTTCCAGCCTAGTGCTACTATGATTCTATACAGTGGTTCTCAAACTTTTGTACTGGTGACTCCTTTTACATAGCAAGCCTCTGAGTGTGACCCTCCCCTTATAAATTAAAAACACTTTTTTATATATTTGGGGTGGAGGCTGCCAGCTCACGATCCCCCATGTAATAACCTCGCGACCCCCTGAGGGGTCCCAAGCCTTAGTTTGAGAACCCCTGTGCGATGAATATTTAATTATTGAGAATATTCAATAATTTCATTATAAGAGAACTATTTCAACAGGAGAGATGGAGGAACCCACCTCAGAATATCCCATAGTTCAATGGCTAAGACACTTGAGAGGGGAAATCCCTCCTCCTCATATCCTTAGACTGGCCCCTCCCAGCCCCCTTTCAAATCCTTTCTCCACATCAGACAAAGCAGGGAATTGAACTTGGGTCTCCTACATCTTAGGTGAATGCTCCAATTACCGGGCTAAAAGATACAAGGGAGGAGGCAGCAGCAGCACCACCACTATTTAGGAGCCTAAACCACTTGACTCCAGGAGACAGATTCCCATTTGTGCATTCCATTCCCTGCAGAAAAGGACCTAGGGGTTACGGTGGACGAAAAGCTGAATATGAGTCAACAGTGTGCCCTTGTTGCCAAGAAGGCTAATGGCATTTTGGGTTGTATAAGTAGGGGCATTTCCAGCAGATCAAGGGATGTGATCATCCCCCTCTACTCAGCACTGGTGAGGCCTCATTTGGAGTACTGTGTCCAGTTTTGGGCCCCACACTACAAGAAGGATGTGGATAAATTGGAGAGAGTCCAGCGGAGGGCAACAAAAATGATTAGGGGGCTGGAGCACATGACTTATGAGGAGAGGCTGAGGGAACTGGGATTGTTTAGTCTGCAGAAGAGAAGAATGAGGGGGGATTTGATAGCTGCTTTCAACTACCTGAAAGGGGGTTCCAAAGAGGATGGATCTAGACTGTTCTCAGTGGTAGAAGATGACAGAACAAGGAGTAATGGTCTCAAGTTGCAGAGGGGGAGGTTTAGGTTGGATAAAAGGAAAAAAATTTTCACTAGTAGGGTGGTGAAGAACTGGAATGGGTTACCTAGGGAGGTAGTGGAATCTCCTTCCTTAGAGGTTTTTAAGGTCAGGCTTGACAAAGCCCTGGCTGGGATGATTTAGTTGGGTTTGGTCCTGCTTTGAGCAGGGGGTTGGACTAGATGACCTCCTGAGGTCCCTTCCAACCCTGAGATTCTATGATTCTATGATTGCTGAACAGAGGGCTTGGCTACACTTGAGAGTTGCAGCACTGGGAGTTACAGAGCTGGTCGTACAGCTGTGTAGGGAAAGCGCTGGCGTGTGGCCACACTCACAGCTACCAGCGCTGCAGTGTGGCCACATTTGCAGCGCTGTTGGGAGTGATGCATTATGGGCAGCTATCCCAGCATTCAAGTGGCAGCAACGTGCTTTTCAAAAGAGGGGGGTGGGGTGTAGTGTGACAGGGAGCGGGGGAGAGAGAGAGAGTGTGGATTTTTGGAGCCGACACTGTGTATCAGCTCCCTGCCTTGCAAAATCAGAAAATTTTCCCGACCCCTTACTCTTAATTGCAAACAGCCTGCAGACCAGATAAGCAGCTAGTCCAATGGACTCCCTTTCTCTGCCCCGCCCCTGCTGTTTCTCTCATCAAAAGCAAACACTCAGCCCCTGTGGATGAGGCAGGCAGGGGGATATCTCATTTGATTGTTCACAGTCAGTTACAGATTGATCACAGCAAACAGGAGCTGTGTTTGTTTTTTAGATAAGCAGCTCCTGGAGCCCAGGAGCCCTGAGTTCACAACAAAACAAAGAGAGACTGCATAACAAAACAAAGAGAGTAATTTAGTTAAAAGCATTCTGGGATATCTCCTAATAGCCTGGAGGCCAATAACAGTGCTGGTGTGTGGCCACACCTGACGAGCAGCGCTGCATCACCAGCGCTGCACTCGTTACACCTCAAGCAGACCAGGTGTACAGCCAGCGCTGCAGCCAGGGAGTTGCAGCGCTGGATGTGCCTTGCAGGTGTGGACAGTTACTAAGTTGCAGCACTGGAAAGCCTCCACCAGTGCTGCAACTCTCAAGTGTAGCCAAGCCCAGAGTTAGGTACTTCCTTGCTGTCTGGACTTCCATGAGAGCGGTGGGGCTTAGGACACACCCTTCTTGTGACTTGTCAGCATCTCCCACTAGTTAGCTTAGGTGGCTCCTCGCCTAGCAGGTTGGGAGCCTGGGGGCCTAACTCAGGCTTTGTGGATACCATTGTTCTTCCAGTGTTTCTAGGCACCTAACAATTAGGCATTGCAACACCTAAGTACCTTTGGGGATATGAGTCTAAATGCCAAAGTCTGGGGTTGTGGATCTGGGCCAAAGGGCCTTATCCCAAAGTAAAAACCCCATGAAGACAACTCAGATGAATCAGTTACCCTGAGCTTTAAAAAAAACAAAGACAAAAAACACCCCACGCCTTTTTTTAATCAGTGAAAACAAGGCTTTAGAAGCAAGAAAGCCCAGAAACATAACAAGACTTAGGCATTGCAATACCTACATTTTAGGCATCCAGGAAATCACTGGACAAACCCATGGGACCTACAAAGCCTAAGCTGCTGGGACTCCCTGTACCACAAACAGGGAGAGACAGAAGCCTGAGAATGCAAGCCACAAAAGTGAGCATGGTTTAGGTGGGGAGTCACGTAAGCTAACCAATGGCTGATGTCAATGAGAGGGGTGTGTCCTAAGCCCCGCCTCTTTCAGGGTTAGGTGCCTAAAAGCCCTGGCTGCAGGGAAGCATGTGACCCAGAGCTGCACACCCCTCTCCTGGAGTCAAGCGGCTTAGTTCAACCTGAACTATTTCTTGTGAATTAGGCACCCACCTAACTCCATATGAAATAAAGCCTGGTAGTGTTAGAACTTTTAGCACAGTGGTTAGCACACTCACCCAGGCGGCAGTGAGAGACTCAGGTTCAGTTCCTCCCTCTATCTGTGGGGGGCAGGACAGGGAAGGATTGGAACAGGGGTCTTCTACCTCTCAGGAAAGTGCCCAACCACGGGGCTATGTGATAGTCTGATGTGGAGATTTCTCAGTCTTGCCTGTTGAAGCCATTCCACTTTGGATTAACTAATTAAATAATCATTACACCAGAGAAAAACTGAATGAGAATGATTGTATAGCCCCTAGCGGCTAGGACACCCACCAGGAAGGCTGGAAATCCAGGATCCCAACCCCCTACTCCAGTGACTCTTCAATCATTTATCCTAAGTGGAACAGCTTCAACAAGAGAGGGGAATTAAACCTATATCTCCATGTCCCAGATGAGCATTCTCAACAGTGTGCTAAAAAATTGTAAGATCACCACTGCTACCTCCTCATCCTTGATTTCGAATGATGTCTGATGTGGCAGGCATGCTCTAAGCACACCTACTGGATCAGGCACCGTAGGTGGAGGAGCAACTATCTTCCCCTGGTTTTTTGTTTGCAATGGGGCTCAGGCATCCAGACACCTAGAGTGAGGCAGCAGTGTGCATGCCCAGAGGCAGGTAGACTCATAGGCATCTAGGAAATCTTTACAGTGAAAACAGGTGTCAAGGGAGTTTAGACGTCTACAGGGCTAAACAGCAGCTCAGCAGGTGTTTTGTAGATCACAGTGGTGCCCAAAATTGGGGCACAGGCACCTAAATCTGGGGTTTAGGCACCTAAATCCATTTGTGACTCTGGGCCTAAGAAATTAGAATACAGTTGGATTTAATTAGGAACAAGTGATTCTTTCAAAGCCAGACTGCAGTGGAGCCATGAGTGCAAGCTATGGGCCACCTGTGGGCTGACTACCCCTGCCTATAATGACAGCACAGGCTATAAAAGCCTCTTTCTAAGAGCCCTCAAACAGGCCCTTTCCTGAGTCTCATCAGTAAAGGAGCGGGAAAGGTGCTTTAGTGGCGCTCCTTTCTACCCAAGGAAAGAAGGGAGTTAACGGGGGTAAGTTCATTTTCGTTTTCTTTCTAGGGTGGTTATACATGATGGTTGTGCTTTTGAAATATTGTTTGCATTGTGTAGGGCAGGGGTAGGCAACCTATGGCATGCATGCCGAAGGCGGCACACGAGCTGATTTTCAGTAGCACTCACACTGCCCGGGTCCTGGCCACCAGTCCGGGGGCTCTGCATTTTAATTTAATTCTAAATGAAGTTTCTTAAACGTTTTAAAAACCTTATTTACTTTACATACAACAATAGTTTAGTTCTATATTATAGACTTATAGAAAGACACCGTCTAAAAACGTTAAAATGTATGACTGGCACGCGAAACCTTAAATCAGAGTGAATAAATGAAGGCTCAGCGCACCACGTCTGAAAGGTTGCCGACCCCTTGTGTAGGGTACCAATACCGCACAGACTGAAGGGGTGAGGCCGTTGCCTATACAAGCTCCTTTCCTCACCTTGGCAATTCCAAACAGGCTCTCGTCCACCTCTGAGTTCAGGGCCTTGGTTCTGTAACGAGTGCGGGCCCGGGACCTGTTGGATGCACTGGATGAAGCGCTCATTGAGCCAGACATGCTGGCCGGCTGGGGAGCAGTGAGAGAACCCAAGCCCTGGTTAGTGACAGCCGCTCCCAGCACGGGAGCTTTCAGCCTAGCTGCGGACGGGCCCCTGCGCTTGGAGCGGGCCTGGAACAAGGGGGTCGCCCAGCGTCCACGCACCGTCCAGCCCGGGCACCTCCGCGGGAGCAGTGGGGGCCGGGAGGGTGACACCACCCGGCGGGGGCGGGACACGCGGGATCAGGGAGCGGAGCGTGCGGGAGCGTTGGGCTGAAGGCTCCGCCTGGGAGAACCCCGGGGTCCGGGCAGGGCCCATCCCACGGACGTCGCCTGAGCTCGGGCTGCGGGGCGAACCCGCCGCCGGGGAAGAGGCAGGACAGGGCCTGAAGCCTGCGCGGCCCGGGGCGCTAAGCGCGGCCCGTCGTTAGGGGTCAGAGGAAAGGTCCCTCCCAGCGCGCTGCGGGGGGCGCCGGCCGGGATGGCGGGACCCGCGGGGCCGGGCCGGGCTCTCACCATTACTCGGTGCGGCCGCCCCTCTCCCGGCTCCGCGCAGGCACGTCCCCCGGCTGTTGACTGGTCGCCATGGCAACCGCAGAGCCCGCGACTTCTCCTAGGCAACCGGAGTCACGGGGTGGAACGTTGCGGGTCAGCCGGAAGTGACCCACCCAGCCCCTCTCCCCGCCCCTCCCCCAGCCTCAGTCCAGCGAGGGGGAGCTGCACTTCAGAGAGACCGGTACCATGGAGGCGTCGGAGGAGCTGACGCTAGAACGGCCCGCTCAGGGGCGCGCTGGGCAGAGGGAGCGCTCGGGGGCGGGGAGGGTGAGTCCAATCCAGGCGGGAGCCGCGGCCGGGGGGGGGCTGCCAATCCCTGCCCTGTGCCTGGCGCTGCCCTGAGCCTGAGCGCCATGAACGTGGCCCCTACGCATACGAAAGTTTCGCAGCCACTGGGAATTGTCCCAGACCTGCAACACTATGCGGTCCCACCAGTCTGTGCTCGTTTCCCGGGCCCAGAATCGGCATTTCATGGCATGAACCAGGCCCTGTGCCACCGTGATCTCCCACTCGCCGCATGCCGTGCTTCTAGTAATGTCCGTGTCCATGTCCTCAGCAGTATAGTAACTGCGTTGTCGTTGCTGCCTCGCCCGGTTTTGCAGGTACTGCACATAGTGCTGGATAATGCATGAGGTATTTACAATGGTCAAAACTGCAGCAGCGATGTGAGCGGGCTCCATGCTTGCCCCGCTATGGCGCCTGCCTCGGTAATCCTGCAAAAAGGACACAAAACAAGCTGTTTGGTTCAAGATGGCCAATAAAAGGCGGTAAATGGTTGCCGTCTGTAGCTTCCATGGGAGCCCATGACCAACAACATGGAAAAAGTGGCAGAAGCTGTGGGGCTCTGTTCACGATGGCCGAAAAAAGGTGAGAAATGGTTAGATGAAAGAGTAGATAGAAAGACAAGAGGACATGCGAGGTGGATTCATAGTACCAGGAGACAGATGGTGCACCGTGCTGCACCATCTGCTGGTAGTATGACATCTGCCGTAGCTTTCACAGAGGGCACACACCCAGAAACACCCGCAAGAATGTTTTTTCCCCATCATGCACTGGGAGCTTAACCCACAATTTCAATGGGCAGCAGAGACTGTGGGATAGCTTCCCACAGTGCACCACTCCGACATTTGATGCTTGCCTTGGTACTCCGACATTTGACGCTAGCCTTGGTACTGTGGACACACTCTGCCGAATTCACACGCTTTAGTGGGGACACAACACCAAATGTATAAAATCACTTCTGAAAATTCGAATAAAATAAGTTCAAATTAATTTTGTACTGTAGACTTATCCATAGATTGGTGAGGTGTGATTTCCCATTACAAAAGCCATATTGACTGTTCCCCAACATATTGTGGTTATCTGTGCATCTTATAATTCTGTACTTTACTATAGTTTCAGCCAATCTGCCTGGTACTGAAGTTAGGCTTATGGGCTTTTAATTGCCAGGATCTCCTCTGGAGCTTTTAATTGCCAGGATCTCCTCTGGAGTGATAGGTTACATGGTAGTTCTGCAATTTCATATTTGAGTTCCTTCAGAACTCTTGGGTGAATATCATCTTGTCCTGGTGACTTGTAGCTTCTCTGCAACAGCCTTTGTCTTCCTCTGAGTGCACCTTTAGCACCTTGTACATCCCATGGCACCACTGATTGTTTGGCAGGCTTCCTGCTTCTGATGTACTTAATTTTTTATTCTTTGCTGTCAGTTTGTGTCTTTGCCTATGAAATTCCCCACAATCCTGATATATTTGTTTGATACTGACATTGCAATTCCCATTAATTCTGGCCCAAAAGGTTAGTTCTGATAGTTTCATTCCCAGTGGAACTTGCATTTCACTAGAAGCTATCCGTAGTTCGCATATAGATGCTATAATGGATGTGCTACATGCAATTCATAGTGCCTGGGCTTGAATTAAAGCTCATTTTTTAAATTCTGATTTTGATTCTGACCCAAAACCTTGGCAGCCATAGTCAATAACTGCTCAGATTAAGGCTCTATATACCCTCAGCAGTGTTTTCTTATCCACCCTCCGGTTAGTCCCAGCAAGAGACTCATATAGGAGCAGCAAAGAATCCTGTGGCACCTTATAGACTAACAGATGTTTTTGCAGCATGAGCTTTCGTGGGTGAATACCCACTTCTTCCGATGCAAGTAGTGGAAATTTCCAGGGACAGGTAAATATAAGCAAGCAAGAAGCAAGCTAGAGATAACGAGGTTAGATCAATCAGGGAGGATGAGGCCCTGTTCTAGCAGTTGAGGTGTGAAAACCAAGGGAGGAGAAACTGGTTCTGTAATTGGCAAGCCATTCACAGTCTTTGTTTAGTCCTGAGCTGATGGTATCAAATTTGCAGATGAACTGGAGCTCAGCAGTTTCTCTTTGAAGTCTGGTTCTAAAGTTTTTTTGCTGCAGGATGGCCACCTTAAGGTCTGCTATTGTGTGGCCAGGGAGGTTGAAGTGTTCTCCTACAGGTTTTTGTATATTGCCATTCCTAATGTCTGATTTGTGTCCATTTATCCTTTTCCTTAGAGACTGTCCAGTTTGGCCGATGTACATAGCAGAGGGGCATTGCTGGCATATGATGGCATATATTACATTGGTGGATGTGCAGGTGAATGAACCGGTGATGGTGTGGCTGATCTGGTTAGGTCCTGTGATGGTGTTGCTGGTGTAGATATGTGGGCAGAGTTGGCATCGAGGTTTGTTGCATGGATTGGTTCCTGAGCTGGAGTTACTATGGTGTGGTGTGCAGTTGCTGGTGAGAATATGCTTCAGGTTGGCAGGTTGTCTGTGGGCGAGGACTGGCCTGCCACCCAAGGCCTGTGAAAGTGTGGGATCATTGTCCAGGATGGGCTGTAGATCCCTGATGATGCATTGGAGGGGTTTTAGCTGGGGACTGTATGTGATGGCCAGTGGAGTCCTGTTGGTTTCTTTCTTGGGCTTGTCTTGCAGTAGGAGGCTTCTGGGTACACGTCTGGCTCTGTTGATCTGTTTCTTTATTTCCTCGTGTGGGTACTGTAGTCTTGAGAATGCTTGGTGGAGATTTTCTAGGTGTTGGTCTCTGTCTGCGGGGTTAGAGCAGATGCGGTTGTACCTCAGTGCTTGGCTGTAGACAATGGATCTTGTGGTGTGTCCGGGATGGAAGCTGGAGGCATGAAGGTAGGCATAGCGGTCGGTAGGTTTTCGGTATAGGGTGGTGTTAATGTGACCATCACTTATTTGCACCGTGGTGTCTAGGAAGTGGACCTCCCATGTAGATTGGTCCAGGCTGAGGTTGATGGAGGGGTGGAAGCTGTTGAAATCATGGTGGAATTTTTCCAGAGTCTACTTCCCATGGGTCCAGATGATGAAGATGTCATCAATGTAGCGTAGGTAGAGAAGGGGCATGAGTGGATGGGAGCTGAGGAAGCGTTGTTCCAGGTCAGCCATAAAAATATTGGCATATTGTGGGGCCATGCGGGTGCCCATAGCGGTGCCACTGATCTGGAGATATATATTGTCATTAAATTTGAAATAGTTGTGTGTGAGGATAAAGGCACAGAGCTCAGCAACCAGTTGTGCTGTGGCATCATCAGGGATACTGTTCCTGACAGCTTGTATTCCATCAGTGTGTGGGATGTTTGTGTAGAGAGCCTCTACATCCATGGTGGCTAGGATGGTGTTTTCTGGAAGGTCACCAATGCATTGTAGTTTCCTCAGGAAATCAGTGGTGTCACGGAGATAGCTGGGAGTGCTGGTAACATAGGGTCTGAGTAGAGAGTCTACATATCCAGACAGTCCTTCAGTGAGAGTTCCAATGCCCGAGATGATGGGGCGTCCAGGATTTCCGGGTTTGTGGATCTTGGGTAGTAGATAGAATAACCCTGGTCGGGGCTCTAAGGGTATGTTGATTTGTTCCGGTGTTACTGTAGGGAGTGTCCTGAGTAGATGGTGCAGTTTCTTAGTGTATTCCTCAGTGGGATCTGAGGGAAGTAGCTTGTAAAATTTGGTATTGGAGAGTTGTCTGGCAGCCTCCTTTTGGTAGTCCGACCTGTTCATGATGACAACAGCACCTCCTTTGTCAGCCTCTTTGATAATAATGTCAGGATGGTTTCTGATATAGGTTTCTTATATAGGTTAATCTTTCCTGTATATTTATCTTTAACATCAGCTATATGATTGTTCCAAAGTAATTTAGTATCAAATATTACCCCCATATGAATTTAAACCTTTTAATAATATTTGTTCTCCATACAGGTGCAGTTTACATTCCTTTATAACTTTCCTTTCTTGTAAAGATCAGTCCTTTGCTTTTAGCAATGGAGACCTTCAAACCCCAGGCATTCTTGTAACACTTTGATTCTCTTTTCTGCCATGCCAACAGAGCACAATCAATCATCTGTTAACAGAATGACACCTACCCCACTACTTATTCATTTTGGGAGATCATTTATCATATTATTAAATATCAGGCTGGTAACACTTCCCTGTGGGGTACCATTTTCAATATTATGTACTGTAACAAAGTTCCTCCTCTATCTTGGTGGGTCCTGCGCTTATTGGTGGATTTGTTCACCTCAGAGATTCACCATGTGGGTCAGGGAATAGCCCAAAGACCTCCCCTCTGGTAGGACCCACAGTCCAGGTCTATTCCTCCTGTGTCTGGCCAGGAGTTGGGAGGTTTGGGGGGAACCTGGGCCCGCCCTCTACTCTAGGTTCCAGCCCAGGGCCCTGTGAACTGCAGCTGTCTAGAGTGCCTCCTGGAACAGCTGCATGACAGCTACAACTCCCTGGGCTACTTCCCCATGGCCTCCTCCAAATACCTTTATCCTCACCACAGGACCTTTCTCCTGGTGTCTGATAATGCTCATACTCTTCAATCATCCAGCAATACACCTTCCTACTCCTAGTGCCTCTTGCTCCCAGCTCCTCACATGCACACTACAAACTGAAGTGAGGTCCTTTTTAAACTCAGGTGCCCTGATTAGCCAGCCTGTCCTAATTGATTCTAGCAGTTGCTTCTTAACTGGCTCCAGGTGTCCTAATTAGCCTGCCTGCCTTAGTTGCTTCCAGCAAGTTCCTGCTTGTTCTGGAACTGCCCCTGTTACCTTACCCAGGGAAAAGGGATCTACTTAATCTGGGACTAATATCTGCCTTCGAACACTCTCCTGTAGCCATCTGGCCTGACCCTGTCACAGTACATTAGATATAACTTTCCCAACTCTGACCTGCATGGTCCTTTTACTCAAAAAGTTTCTCATCCACCCAGACCTGAAGAAGAGCTCTGTGTAGCTCGAAAGCTGTAGTTCTCTTTCATCAACAGAAGTTGGTCCAACAAACGATATTACCTCACCCACCTTGTCCCTCTAATCTACCCACACATTCTTCCCTGAATCTGTAGACCAGGGGTGGCCAACCTGTGGCTCCGGAGCCTCATGCGGCTTTTCGGAGGTTAATATGCGGCTCCTTGCATAGGCGCTGACTCTGAGGCAGGAGCTACAGACACTAACTTTCCAATGTGCTGTGGGGTGCTCACTGATCAATGCCCTGCTCTGCCCCAGGTCCTGCCACCACTACACACCTTCTCCCAAGGCCCCTGCCCCTTTCCCCGAGCCTGCCATGCCCTCGCTCTTCCCCCCTCCTCACCAGATTGTGGCGGGAGGAAGGTGTGGGGAGGGAGGAGGTGGAGGCACTGATTGGTGGGGCTGCTGGTGGGTGGGAGGCGCCGGGGGCTGGAGTGAGGTAGCAGATGGGGGGGCGGGTGCTGACATATTACTGTGGCTGTTTGTCAATGCTCATTGGTAAATTCTGGTTCCTTCTCAGGCTCACGTTGGCCACCCCTGTTCTAGACCATCTATTTTGTACAACAGCATGTCACGCGCCTTTTCAATATCTAGAAAGACCACTCTCGTGAAACCTTTACCTAATTAAACAATAGGATCAATGGTACATCTTCCTCTGCTATAACCATTGTGCTCCTTATCTATTATGCCATTGTTTTCCAAATAGGCAACCGATCTTTCATTCACTATTTTCTCTCTGTAATTTTACCCAGACAGGACGTGCGGGTAATTGCTCTATAGGCATCCACTTTTGTGGCTACTTTGCCTGGTTTTCGCATTGGAATTACTGCTGCATGTTTCCATTACTCCTTTTTTTCCATATGATGTTATAGAATTCCAAGACAGCCCTCAAACTGCTTTCAAAGAGAGATTTAAACATTGTTGCATGTATTATTTTTACCTGGGGATGTAGTCTTGTGGCTATGAGTAGCTTTCTCAAGTTCCTGCATACAAAACTATTGATTCAGTATAGTACTTCGTGTTTACTACCCAAAGGGTTTCATCTCCGCTGCCACACCAGGCAGGGTTCCCCTTCTGTCCAGGCCCCGGGCCTGCAGGCAAGGGGCAACCGTGAGGGGGTGGAGGGGAGGAATGGGGAAACAAGAGGAGGAGGCCCTGACCCAAATTATCAGGGATAATGGAAAAGCGGGGACAGTGATTTCACTCCAGAGAACACCCTCCCCCACTCAGCATGTTCCCCAGTGAGTCACTGGCCATCCCACTTCCACCCCAAGCCTGAACTCCTTTCTTTCTCCTTGAGCAGGGGGTCACATTACAAACACCTCCGTGTATTTACAGTGAAAGCTGTAAAGCGGTGTCTTTCCCTGTGTCAGGTGCCAGCAGCTGTTTGGGTTCGGCCTGGCCAAGGGGAAGCTCACCTGCACGATGCCCTTGCAGCCCCCAGCCTCTTGCACTGGGCTGAACTGTGTCCTCACGGTGTGGGTGTGGTGTGGAACAGGGCCCCTGCGCTTCAGGCATTTCGGGCTGTGAAATTAACTTCCAGAGTGCAAGAGCCCTGGCAGGAAACAGCCTCTGAGCAGCTTTGGTTACCAAGATGCCTGGCTGCTCGCTGAGGGCTCCCTAGGCTGCATGCAATGCTGCCTTCTGCAGGACACATTTGAAAATGTGTGTCCACTTGAGAAGAGAGGCTAGAATGGGTGGCTCCTACAGGAGATTCCCCTTCACCTCAGTGGTTGAGACGAGCAGGGGCGGCTCTGTGTTTTTTGCCGCCCCAAGCACGGCAGTCAGGCAGCCTTTGGCGGCGTTTCTGCGGGAGGTCCGCCGGTCATGCGGCTTCGGCGGCGGTTCTGCAGGTGATTGGCCAGTCCCCACCGCTGAATTGCCACCGAAGCTATGGGACCGGTGGACCTCCTGCAGCAACGCCGCCAAAGGCTGCCTGACTGCCACCCTCACAGCGACTGGCACGCCGCCCCCCCCCCCGACCGGCTTGCCTCCCCAGGCACGCGCTTGCTGTGCTGGTGCCTGGAGCCGCCCCTGGAGAAGAGGGTTGTGGATTCTCTCCCACACCAGCCATTCTGTGAGGTGAGAGCCTGTATAGAAAGCTACAGCAAGAGCTGAAGGGTGGCAAACACAGGTTTCTTGGGAGAGCAGCAATGCCAGGTTAACAAGAATGCCGTGGCGCTGGGCCCACACTCAGGAAGGGGTCTGTAATCCCTCCCCTGACTACTCACAGCTCTTCCTGGGGCTGGGGGGTAGGAGGGGAAGGTTGGGTCAGATGTGTGGTGAGGGCAGTAGGGGAGAGGCTGGGGGGAGCCAGGGGATGTCTGTCTGTCCCTCAGCTGAAGATGGAGCATGTCAGTGCCTCACACTGACTGAAGGGCTCAGGCGAGCACAGGGGCTCTGCCACACCAGGCCCGGGCTGTGCAGAGGCAGCGAGCAGGAGGTGGTGTGGGTTGTCAGGCCCTCTCTCCCCCCAGTGGCTCGTACCCACCCAGTGGCTCAGGAGGCCCAAGTCAGGGTTTTCTGGCTGCTGTACAGACGGCTGGGCTCCCCCATGTCGCCTGTGCAAAGATCGCATGGCCCCCGCCCAACCCGGGGCAGTGCTGGCAGGAGGGCACTGAGCACATGGCTCCCCATGGTGCATCCACCCAGGCCCTGCCGTTATTTGAATGCAGAAGCTGAACCAAGCAGCGGGGAGCAGAGGGGTCCCAGACCATGCTGGTCAGGGCGTGGCGCCTAGTGCATAGAAAAATAGTGGGTGCTAAGCACCCACCAGCTACCTGCTGATCAGCTGTTAGATGGGCCCCACCCGCCCACTGTGGAGCATCCCTGGGTAAAGCTGAAAGTCTCCGCCTGTGGCCTGGCAGATGCGCACTCCAACCAGTGAGTGCTCGTTGCACGAGGTAACCCTCGCGGGGAGGGATGTGGATCGAGTCTGGTCTGATTTGGAGAGCTGACACGGTCTTGGGGGCACAGTTGGTCCCGATCCTAGTCTCTACGCCTCTCTGCCTGACTGGCAAGACCAATATGAATAATGATGCTGTAAATAAAATGTATTAAAGTTTTTCATTCATTTTATTTTTAAAATGTTTTAAATCCGCCCCAATTTCATGCAAAAATGTAATTCAAGCCCTGGTAGTTCAGATGAGAAATGTGAAGGCTCCCTTTTAGTGACAGCACTACGTGGCTGGTGTTTTCACTGCTTTGACTTTTGTTACCCACTGTGTTTTATTTTGTATTTTTTTCTTTTATAATGGATTTAATGTACACTCGTGTGTGCACTTTTTGCTCTAGGGCCGGGGTTCTCAAACTCGTTTGCACTGCGACCCCCTTCTGACAACAAAAATTACTGCAGGACCCTGGGAAGTATAGGCGCCAACTCCGTGGGTGCTCTGGGGCTGGTCCCAGCCCAGAGCCCCCTCCTGCAGCACAAACCCTCATCTGCAGCCCCACCCCAGAGCCCACACCCCAAGCCAGAGCCCTCACCCACCCCCTCACACTCCAACCCCTTGCCCGAGCCCAGAGCCCCTTCTCGCACACTGAACTCCTCATTTCTGGACCCACCCCAGAGCCAACACCACCAGCAAGAGCCCTCACCCCCCCCCCAGCTGTTTTAATCCAGGCCTCGAGCTCCCACTGGGGAGCAGGGTCTGGGTCTTGCCCTGCTTCAGCCAGGGAGCAGGGTCGAGGGCTGCTCCATGCGGCTCAAGGAAGCAGCGGCATGGCCCCCCTCCGGCTCATGCACATAGAGGCAGGCGGGGGCTCCACTCTGCACACTGCCCCATCCCCAAACGCTTCCCCCACAGCTCCCATTGGCCGGGAACCACGGCCAATGGGAGCTGCAGGGGCGATACCTGCGGACGGGGCAGGGTGCAGAGCCGCCTGGCCATGCCTCCACATAGGAGCTAGAGAAGGGACATGCCACTGTTTCTGGGAGCCGCTTGAAGTAAGCGCTGCCCTGAGCCTGCACTCCGAGCCTCCCCTTGTGCCCTAACCTCCTGCCCCAGCCTGATCCCCCTCCTGCCCTCCAAACCCTTCAATCCCAGCCTGGAGCACCCTCCTGCACCCCAAACTCCTCATCCCCAGAGCCTGCACAAACACCCTGCACCGTATCCCCGAGCCTGGAGCCCCATCCCGCACCCTGAACTCCTCATTTCTGGCCCCACCCCTGAGATCACACCCCCAACCAGAGACTGCACCCCTTCCCACACCCCTACCCCAGCCCTGATCCCCCTCCCACCCTCCAAAACCCTATATTCCCAGGCCAGAGCGCCCTCCTACACCCCAAACTCCTCATCCCCTGGGCCTGCACTTCCCCCCACACACACACCCTATCCCCCCAGCCCAGAGCCCCCTCCCACACCCTGAACTCTTCATTTCTGGTCCCACCCCAGAGACCACACCCCCAACCAGTGCCTTCACACACACACCCCCCAGCACTCCAACCTCACTTTTGTCAGCATTCCTGGCCCGCCGTACAATTTCTATTCCCAGATGTGGCCCTTGGGCCAAAAAGTTTGCCCACCCCTGGGCTAGGGAATTCCATTCCTGGGTGATGCCTCATAAATGCCCATAGTCAAGGTTCCCTGGCTCCTGGGGGGATGGGGTGCAATGCTCTGGGTTGGGGAAGGGCCATGGCATTTAGTTCTGGAGAGTCTTATGAAGTTCACACCCTAGGAGCAGATTGAAAACAACATGGAGTTTTAGTTCCAAGGGCAAGTGGAGGATCTTCCCGAACAATTGGATCATAGGGTCCCAGACAAACAGCTACCTGGTCTCTCTTTAACTCCTTGGGTTTTGCATGGCCTTAGCTGGTGTCTGCCTCCTTGAACGTATCACAGGCCTGAGGGCCAGGTACATTGCGCTGAGTGAATTAGGGCCTGTGCCAGAGACCCTGGCTTCTATGCTCTGGCTGCGTGCTCCAGAGCCCCTGTGCTGACAGCCAGCTCTCAGGAGGGAATAGGGTGCACTGTTAACCCTTCAAATGCTGGAGCTAAACAGGCTGAGCTCTCCCCACAAGAGGCTGACTCCATCCCATCTCCTTCACCTTCTTGCAAAGTGCCCCAGCATGAGACCCACCCCCTCCCCTTGTCCAGCAGTGGGGCAGTCAGGCATGTTCACCCCAGAGTAAGGGGGTGTCCCCCAGTCTGTGAGACCATGGAGGGGCACCCTGACCCACAACAAGCTCTTGTTCCCTGGGCATCCCAGCCACTGCTTTGCTGAGCTGGCTTCCCCCTGTGAATGTGCCAAAGAGACAGGGTGGCCTAATGAGGCCAGTCAGGTCAGTGACTGGGGCCAGCACTGTAGAACTGATGAATGAAATTGTTTTAATTGTTCACTTTATTAATGTAACTTCATAAGTAAAGTTTTATGAATGTTGTTTCATTCATAAAACTTTACTTATGAAGTTACATTAATAAAGTGAACAATTAAAACAATTTCATTCATTGTGGCAAAGTACCTGCTTCTCCTCAGCTGGCTCAGTCCCTTTTTGCCTTGGAGACACAGGCTTGGGCAAAGCAAAGTCCTTCCCGGTCATGCAGGGTCTGGCTGATCCTCCTCTCAGTTAGTCCCTTGCTGTTTTTCTCCCCTCCTGGGGGCAGAGTGCAGTCTTCCTTGCTGGAAGAGGGCAGAGTCTTGCTGCACCTACTCACTGGCAGCTTCTCTCACTCCCCCCCTGTTTCCCTGCCAGGGAGGGTTTAAAAAGGTCGCCAGCAATTGGGGCCAACTGAACCTAATTAGTTCCCTGGTAACCCCTGTTCCAGCTGAACCTAATTTCTCATGGCTCTCTCTCCTCTATGGATAGGGAGAGGCCTTTTAACCCCCCTGGGACTAATTCCTACCCCTCCCTTTGTAGCCATTTGGCCTGGGTTTGCCACATATCCCCCCTCCCCCCCCCCCCCGCTCAACACTACGGGGTTGGGCTACTTGGGTCGGAAAGCAGTGCACCCTCGACAGGCCATCTGCATTGCCATGTTGGGTTCCAGACCTATGTCATACTTTGAAGTGGAAGTGTTGAAGCGACAGAAACCATCTTGTTACTTTCGCATTTTTGTCCTTGTTTTGGTGCATCCACTGCAAAGGGGCATGGTCCGTCACCAGGGTAAACCTCCGCCCAAGTAGATAGTAGCAGAGGCTTTCTATGGCCCATTTTACTGCCAGGCATTCCTTCTCCACTATGGCGTATTTCCATTCCCTAGGTAGGAGCTTCCTACTGAGGAAGAGGATGGGGTGTTCATTATCTCCAACCATTTGTGAAAGCACCGCCCCCAGCCCTACTTCAGAGGCGTCCGTTTGTAGGATAAACTCCTTCCCCCAGTCCGGGGCCACTAGTACGGGGTCTGTGCAGAGGGCCGTCCTCAGATCGGCAAAAGCAGCTTCGGCTGCAGCAGACCATTTTACTATGTCTGGGCCCCGAGCTTTGGTTAGGTCCGTTAATGGGCATGCCCTGGTGGCGAAGTGGGGAATGAACCATCTATAGTACCCCACTAGTCCCAGGAATACTCTGACCTGTTTTTTCCGGAGTGGTCGGGGCCAATTCTGTATAGCTTCTAACTTGTTGAGTTGGGGCTTCACCACGCCCCTCCCCACTATATGCCCAAGGTACTTGGCCTCAGCTAACCCGATCGAACATTTGGAGGGATTTGCAGTCAGTCCTGCCTTCCTCAGGGTGTCTAGGACTGCTTCTACCTTCTTCATGTGCGTCTCCCAGTCGGGGCTATATATGATGACGTCATCGAGATAGGCTGCCGTGTACTTTCCATGGGGTCGTAACAGTTTGTCCATTAGCCGTTGGAAGGTAGCGGGAGCCCCATGCAACCCAAAGGGGAGAACAGTGTACTGATATAGTCCTTCTGGAGTTGCAAAGGCCGTCTTCTCCTTGTCGGCGTTGGCCAGGGGGATCTGCCAATAGCCCTTGGTAAGGTCAAGGGTAGACATAAACCGTGCCTTTCCCAATCGGTCAATCAGCTCATCTATCCTGGGTACAGGGTATGCATCAAATCGGGACACCTCATTCAGCTTGCGGAAGTCATTGCAGAACCTCATACTTGCCATCTGGCTTAGGCACTAAAACCACGGGACTGGACCATTGACTATGAGATTCTTCGATGACTCCTAAGGCCAGCATCTTCCTGACCTCTCTCCTAATCTCTTCTCTCTTGGCCTCCGGGATCCAGTATGGCTTGACATTCACCTTCACTCCAGGCTCTGTGAAGATGTGATGGTGAACCTCAGTCGTTCTGCCTGGCTTTTCCGAGAACACATCCTGGTTGCGTTTGATCAAGCTGATCACTTCTGATCGTTGTTCCGGAGTCAACGCCGAGGATATTTCCACCAGGTCGGGCTGGTTGCTTTTAGAGGATGGTGCCCCCAGTGCAACCACCGGAGCTTCTCTATCCTGCCAAGGTTTCAGCAGATTTCTATGGTAGATCTGCTCCAGCTTCCGGCGACCTGGCTGTCGGACCTTATAGTCGACTTCTCCTATAGCTTCTATTACCTCATATGGCCCCTGCCACCTGGCCAGGAGCTTGCTCTCCGCTGTGGGTATGAGCACCATCACCCGGTCCCCTATCTGGAACTTCCGGGTCATTGCTCGACAATTGTAGTACGTCCGTTGTGCCCCTTGGGCCTTCTCCATGTGTTCGCGCACAAGGGGAGCGACTCGGGCTATTTTGTCTTTCATCTGCAGCACATGTTCCACAACGTTTCTCCCCAGGTTCGGCTGTTCTTCCCAGTCTTCTTTAGCCAGGTCCAGTATACCCCTGGGGTGGCGACCATATAACAGCTCGAAGGGGGAGAATCCAGTGGAAGCCTGAGGAACCTCCCGTACAGCAAACAGTACATAAGGCAGCAGGGCGTCCCAGTCTTTCCCGTCACGACTAATCACTTTCCGTAACATGTTTTTCAATGTCCTATTAAAATGTTCAACAAGGCCGTCGGTCTGGGGATGGTAGACTGATGTTCTAAGGGTCCGTATGTGGAGCATGGTACATAGGTCCTTCATCAGTTTAGACACAAAGGGGGTCCCTTGGTCCGTCAGGATCTCCTTAGGTATTCCTACTCTGGAAAAAAATTGGACTAATTCTTTGGCTATGGTCTTGGACATGGTATTCCATAAGGGTATGGCCTCAGGGTACCGGGTGGCATAATCTAGCACTACCAGAATGTACTGATGGCCCCGGGCTGACTTCTCTAATGGCCCTACTATGTCCATAGCTATTCGCTCAAATGGAACCTCGATAATTGGCAGAGGTACCAGAGGGGCCCTTAAGTATGGTCGGGCCCATGTATTTGGCATTCCAGACAGGAGGTACAATATCGCCGGACTGCCACATAAATGCCAGGCTAAAAAAACCTCTGTAGAATCTGATCAAGGGTCTTATCTACCCCTAGATGGGCCCCGAACAGATGACTGTGGGCCAGATCCATTACCGCCCTCTGATGCTTCCGGGGGACCAAGAGTTGTTCTATAACTTGCTCTTGGACCTGGACTACTCTATATAGCAGATCTTCCTTAATCATGTAATATGGCCCTGGGCCCTTAACTCTCCCCTCCACTGGGACCTCATTTACCTCGACTACTTCCTTATGAATATTGTGGTATATGGGATCATTGGCCTGATCCTGACCAAAATTCCCGCGTGCGGTCCCCATTTGTCCAAATTCTGGAGGGTCTACCTCTGTCTCCCCCTCGGGGAAAGCCCCTGGGGAACCAGGTCCAACGATAGGGTTGTTGATGGCCGACCCAGTCCCGCTGTCAGCTGAGCCCCTTCTTTCCCCTGCCAGCGTAGACTTCTAGTACTGGATCAGGATCCTCGTTCCCCTCCTTTTATCCACCCTCCGTTCCCTCCGAGTCTTCCTGGGCTTCCCTGGCGGGGAGAACAAATTCTGATTAAACTCATGGAAGGCTGGGGAAGGGTCATCTATCTGGACCACACCTTGGGTCCCAAGGTCATTATTTTCTTCTACCTCGTCCCCGGGGAGTAGGCCATCAAACCCCAGGAAATCTCGTCCGATAAGGACAGGGTAGGGGAGTTTCGGAACTACTCCCACTGTCAACTTAGTGGGGTTTCCGAGAACTTCTATTCTTATGGGGATGGTTGGATAATAGTTGACATCCCCATGCACACAGGATATTCCCAAGCGTTTGGCCCGGGATAGTTGGTCCTGCCTGACCAGCTTCCCCGAGACTAATGTGATTGCACTTCCCGAGTCAATTAATGCTGTGGTTTCTATACCATTCATCTTAACAGGCCTAGTGTATCTATGAGGGACCATCACAACCCCGACCAGACTTATTAGATCACATAGTCCCCCTATATCTCCCAGTTCACATTGCATAGGCTCTCCTAGACTTGGGCATTGGGCAGCAATATGCCCCAGTTCGCCACAGGCATAGCATCGGTACCCCGCTTGGGGCAGCCCCCTATTTTTCGGGCTGCTGGGATTTATCCCCCGAGTCTTTCTCCCCCAGTCCTCCAGTCTCTCCAGGACTGCCAGCTGCTCTTCTGCCTCCTTCCTCCCCTCCACTGTCCGGCCTGGCGCTAGGGCAGACCGGGGCCAAGGTGCAGAGACTGGTCTCCGATTCTGGCACCTCCCTTCCTCGGTGGTCCGAGAAAGTTCTTGGGCTGCTAAGTGTCTCTCTACGAGAGCAACTAGTTCATCATAAGAGGAGGGATCATTTTGGCAGACCCACCCTCATATGTCTGGCGGCAACCCCCTCATGTACCTGTCCAATACCAGGATTTCCACTACCTTCTCTGGCCCATGGGTCTCAGGGCAGAGCCACTTCCGGGCGAGGTGTATCAAGTCAAATAGCTGGGACCTTGGTGCTTTGTCATCCCAGTATTTCCACTCATGGAAGCGCTGGGCCCTTATGGCCAGCGTCACGCCTGTCCTCGCCAGGATTTCTGCCTTCAGCTGGGGGTAATCCATAGCTGCTTCTGTGGTCAAGTCAAAGTAGGCCTTCTGGGCCTCCCCACACAGGAATGGGGCCAGGAGGCCTGGCCCACTGGTCTTGGGGCCAGGCCTCCCACAGTGCCGTCCTCTCAAATGCAAGGAGATATGCCTCTATATCGTCATCTGTTGTCATCTTCTGTAAATAGTTGCTTGCCCGTAGCAGCTGGGTCCCCTGGGCCCCGTGCGTCAGCATGGCCAGGGCTTTCAGCTGGTTCACTACCTCATTCAGGGTGGCTTGATCTTGGGCCGCCTGGTTCATCAGCAGCTGGTTTGTTTCCTGTTGGACACGTACTGACTCTTGCTGGGCCACCACCTGTACTCTGGTAGCCTCTTGCTGGGCCGCAGTGGCCTGTAACAACACCTTCACTACATCCTCCATTTTTTTTTTTTTATGATTTACCTTGCCCTGAGATGGCTTGCCACAGAGCCTCACTCACTATCACATCCCACTTCTGACACCACATGTGGCAAAGTACCTGCTTCTCCTCAGCTGGCTCAGTCCCTTTTTGCCTTGGAGACACAGGCTTGGGCAAAGCAAAGTCCTTCCCAGTCACGCAGGGTCTGGCTGATCCTCCTCTCAGTTAGTCCCTTGCTGTTTTTCTCCCCTCCTGGGGACAGAGTGCAGTCTTCCTTGCTGGAAGAGGGCAGAGTCTTGCTGCACCTACTCACTGGCTGCTTCTCTGCTTCTCTCACTCCCCCCATTTCCCTGCCAGGGAGGGTTTAAAAAGGTTGCCAGCAGTTGGGGCCAGCTGAACCTAATTAGTTCCCTGGTAACCCCTGTTCCAGCTGAACCTAATTTCTCATGGCTCTCTCTCCTCAATGGGTAGGGAGAGGCCTTTTAACCCCCCTGGCACTAATTCCTACCCCTCCCTTTGTAGCCATTTGGCCTGGGTTTGCCACACTGGCTAATTGACAATGAAGATGCTTGTTAAGAGCCAGAGCTGTTCAGTCAACTGCCTTTGTAAGTTTCGCTATCAATCCAATTCCTGCTTAAATCACTGAGACTTGCACTATTTCAGTATTGTAACTTCTGTTCACCATTTATTACACTTGCCTACATTGTAACTTCTGTTTCCTGTTTGCCATCCACTACACCTGTCTATATTGTAACTTCTGTGCACTGTTTGCCATATTGTAATTCAAACCCCATTTTAAAACGCTCATTCCATTTTGTAAAAGCTTCCTCCAACCTTCATTTTTGCAAATCCTGCTGTACTCTTATTCGTTTAGTTTAGATGTGTGACTGAGGTATGGATGGATGATGGAATCAACCTGCAGCCCCAGCCTGTCCTGATGAAATAGAGTTCAAACATCACTGGCTGAAGATGCAGACATTATTGGTGGAGAATGCAAAGGGGGAGCGAGAATAGAATCCACAGTTATTATAAAAACTGGTGTGCACACCACCAGCTTTAGTAAGCCTGGCACTACAGAAAAAAGATTGTAAACTTTCAGTTAATTAACCACAAACTCTGAAGGAAATAGGAGTTTAGGGTTGAATCTTATTCAAATAGTAAAATACTATGCATTGAGAATTTTTATGATTAAAAGATATGCACACCCTCAGTCATAGCAGGGCTGAAAAAAAGGGAAGAGGTTTAGCATCCCTCTCTCCACCCTGGACTGCTGGGGGGAATAATTGGAGGTGGGTATACCCCCGGTCGTAGTAAGGTCAGGCAACAGGA
Organism: Mauremys mutica; assembly: GCF_020497125.1. Classification (NCBI taxonomy): domain Eukaryota; kingdom Metazoa; phylum Chordata; order Testudines; family Geoemydidae; genus Mauremys; species Mauremys mutica. The sequence continues at coordinate 18,979,675 of NC_059088.1, read as the reverse complement.
GGAGGACCTAGAGATCCTCGCTCCAAACTGAAAAACCCCTAGGTGCATACACCCTCAGCCATAGCAAGACTGAGCTAAAGAGGAGAACTTAGTGTTTCTCGCTCTGATCCTGGGAAGGATTTTTATAGTTGGTGTATGAACCCTCAGTGGTAGTAGGCTGACTGATACAGAGGGAGGCTTAGTGTCTCTCCCTCTGGCCCAGAGAGGGTTAAGTTGCTCCTTCAGGAGTTAAATAGGAAAAATTGCTCTTTCAGGAGTTGTAAGTTGCTCCTTCAGGAGTTAGAAAGGTAAAATTGCTCTTCCAGGAGTTAAAAAGGGAAACTGCTCTTTCAGAAGCTGTAAGCTGCTCTTTTAGGAATTAGGGGTTATAGTGCTTGATATTTATCAATTTGGTTTTGTTGTGGTTGGTTGTTGCTAAGAAAACACTGTCTAAAAATATCCTTAAAAAAAAACCCAAAACAAGAAATTGGCTAGGTACTTCTTAATATATAAACCCTCAACTCCAATGAAAAAGGAAGCAGCCACAGTTTGGCTTCTATGGAAAACCTGTAATGAGGTATTCCTTCAATTGGCTGAATGTAAAAATAAAAACAAGAAACTGCACCAAGATTTACAAGCCTCTGCTCCCAAAGCAGAGAAATGAAAAGGTGTGTAGTACCCAAACCCAGTTAGATGCCCTTAAGGTTGGGTACCGAGAGTTAAAACAGCACTCTCACATCTTACAGCAGCAGTAACATCAGGAGATTTGAGACCCCAGAAGGGGCAGACTTTTGGGACCCCTCTGGAGATTGGGAAGGGGGATATTTGGGTAGATTCCTCCTCCCAGGGCCAGAATGTCATTGCAACAGTAACCACAGCACCTGCTTCTGCCTCAGGCCTCCAGGCCATGGCAAAGTGGCTGGGGATTTTAAAATACAAAAATTTAAACTCAAAGAAATGCACCACTTAATTAGCATTTGTGCAGCCCCAAGTACCGAACACACTGTGGCAGAGACTGAGCAGGGTGGGTCTGCCATGTGGGAGCACTGTGCTAATTTTTTTGTAGGCTTCTATATTTCAGACTCTGAACCAGAACATCAGGAGGGCTGGTACCAGCTGAAGAGTTATAAAATACCATGGTTATAGTGTTGCGAAAAAGTCTGTGTCCAGTGTTCTGTGTTGCATGTTCTGTGTCTGTCTCTAGTGGTGTCCTGTGCTAGCATTGGGTCCAGAAAAAGAGAAATACTACACTAGACATGGCAAATGTCTTTTCCTCTCTCCACTTCCCCCATGTCCATCCAACTTATCAATCACCACTTGTGTCCAAAAGACTTTGGTCCCCAGTGCATCAGCTTTATTTTTTGTTAGGTTGCATTTGCTTGTATTCTTAATTCCACACTATGCTCCCTGGTTCTACTTCCCCAAGCCCTAAAGGGTAGTTCTTGGGCCCCCATAACCTGTAAGACCTTGGCCCATAATAGTAGGGCCCCATCTTTCAGGTCCCCGGAAACCTCTTGAGAACAACTGTTAAAAATAGGGGATTCTGCAACATTTTAGCAACTAAATGTTAGTTTAAGTCCAAATCAGCTTAACCTTGCATGACAACTGTGGTCCTCCTACGAAGTCTTATTTGTTGTGTGTGCTTAAGGAGGTCCTGACCTCAGTAACTTTTATTGTTTGATGGCTATTGCAGCATCAAACTTGGGCCTCATTTTATTTGTCAATGTACCCAATTATTGTAATGGTTTTATTGTATTCCCAATTATTATAACTATAATTGTTTGCATTTGTGTTTAGGTTATATCTGGTGTTTAGTCAATTGTAATGGTTTTAATTATATTCTTGCAACAAATCACCTGTGCCCTACAATAATAACTACTGTAATAATCATAAATCAAGGGGCAGAGTGTAGTAGGAGCAGCCCACCTGATCAGCAGTTCTAAATATAATTTTTCCTCCCATCATTGTCCTATTAGTAATCCTAACTGTTATGTTGGTTCTGCCTTAAAACAATTACATAAAGTGGGACCCATTCAATACCCCTGGATTGAAGGGCCAAAAGGGGGACAATGTAGAACTGATGAATGAAATTGTTTTTAATTGTTCACTTTATTAATGTAACTTCATAAGTAAAGTTTTATGAATGAAACAACATCCGAAGAAGTGAGCTTTAGCTCACGAAAGCTCATGCTACAATAAATTTGTTAGTCTTTAAGGTGCCACAAGTACTCCTGTTTTTTTTGCGGATACAGACTAACACGGCTGCTACTCTGAAACCTGTCATTATGCAAGGCACTGCATTTAGCCATATGGAGTGGAAATCCATCAACTTCATGAAAAAACTCGTACTGCATCCGAAGAAGTGAGCTTTAGCTCACGAAAGCTCATGCTACAATAAATTTGTTAGTCTTTAAGGTGCCACAAGTACTCCTGTTTTTTTTGCGGATACAGACTAACACGGCTGCTACTCTGAAAAAAGTAAGAAGAGTCCACCCTAAAAAGAAAAGGTACAATAGAAGGAAGATCAAAGCCAGGTCCCAGGCTGAAAGTCACACCTGCAATTGACGGGTGATCAATCACCAAACCCAGAGGCAGCCTGACACAGCAAGACCTATAGACTCTGGATTCAAACTAAAGCCTACAAAAAGGATGGGTGAGATGAAAAACTTTGGAGGGTAACAGTCTGCTGCCAACATGGAAGGGCATCGGTGCAGGCCCAACAGAGACCAGCTCGTCCTTGTGCCCGGCTTTCCTGGCCAGTTCGCCGCCACAATCTATGAACCCAAGCTGCAAACTCAAGCTACATTCAGGACCGGTAACTATGCAGCAGCTGCAGAACATCTGGGGGGGTGTGTGTGTGTGTGTGTGTGTGTGTGTGTGTGTGTGTGTAAAAGGATTAAGATATTAGTTATTGGTCATAAATCAAATTGTCATCATGATAAATGTGGCATCTTTGTCTTGCCCCCTGAAAAGGTCCTGTGTAGTTTTGTCTGTACAACAACAAATGATGCTGCTAAAGAAGCCAAAGAAATGTCAGCCCAAGCCAGGAAAATTCCCTGCCAATCCTTGTCCAGCCGGGTTTGCGACTTCCCCCACCCCGATTGTAGCTAGCTTCTTAAAAGGCCGAATGTCTCAAACCAGCAAGCGCAGCATCCCAGGAAAGGCAGCTCAGCCTGAAGCACCGGCTGTGCAGAGATAGCGCCTCCTCTGGCCAGTGCAGTGGTGCTGTGCTGAGGGGGAATGGTTATGCAGCGCAGCTATTGGGTGAACTCCTGGGCTCTGAGACCCTCCCACACCGTGGGTCCCAGAGCCCCTAAGCCAAACATCATCACTGCAATTTTATAGCTCTGCAGGCCTGAGTCAGCTGACCCGGGCCAGCTATAGCCTTGCAGTGGGTCTTTTATTGCAGTGTAGAGGTAGTCGGGGGGGACCACAGGGTAATGCCAGACCCAGCACAACTGAGAACAGGGGCTCATCCCACTGCCCCTTGCCAAGAGGCAGAGCTGGTTCTTGACTGCAGGGGATGAGGAAACCTGACAGCCCTATGGAGGTGGGAATATCAGCCTTGGGAGAATGCTGGGTCACGGTGTGTACACACATGAACACACACATGTAAGCTGGAGCTGTGTCCTTTTATATCCTCCCTCGGCTCCCCACCCCCACATTCTGCACTGGGAATGTCTCATTCGCTCCGATACCCTCGAGTGCCTCTGATCTGAGGGCCCGCCCCGGACGCAGCCTCTTGACAATGATTTTCCACTACGTGAATGAAGGGAAATGACTCACTGGGATATTGTGTCACCTCCTTGCGCTGCTCCCAGCCTCACACCCAGCCTGAATGTTGGTTCACAGCTGACCAGTGGCTCTCTAGACAGGATTAGGAGCCGGTCTCCTTGTCTGGCCAGTGCGCATAGGTGAGCTGACGTGCACCAATGACAGTAGAGCAAACAGACACACCCTGACACACACCCTGACACACACACCCTGAGTGCAAACACCCTGCCCTGTCCTAACGCTCCCCCCACCCTGTGGTGTTCATCCTGCCCTCCTGCTCTGCCCCCCTCCAGCCCTACACCCTTCCTATCAGCTGGTTCTGGAGTTGCGGGGGTCTCACTTCAGCCAGGGGAGCCTGCAAGGAGGGGTTAGTTCTGTGCCTGTCCTGCTGCTGTGACCCTGCAGGTTTCTGTTCCCTTCCAGCATTGCCCCTCATCTCAGCTGGGTCTCTCCTCCCTGCTCCCTCTCCAGGGCTGGAGCAAGGGCCCATCAGTCTCAGGACAGGCCTGCACCCCAGTTCCGTAGGGCTGGCATGATGGCAGGTGGGGTGTGAGTGTTACTGAGTGAAATCGGCATGGACTTAGTTAGACTAGGCTAAAGAGACCTTCTACTGGCCGAGCGTATGATGCAGATGAATAGCACCAGCATATGGCCCTTCACCGCAGGACAACTGCATCCACACCAGAGACTGACCCGGTCCAATGGTGCTGGGTTCAAAGTTATAAAAACGGTACAAACCCTACCGCGCCCCTTGCCATCACCAGGGCTGGCGCTTCCACTAGGCAACTAGGGCAGCAGGATTTTCGGGGTGGCATTTTGCCACCCTCAGCAGAAATTCAGCAGTCGGGGGTCATTCTGCTCCGGGTCTTCAGCGGAGGGTCCTTCACTCACTCCGGAACCCACTGCTGAAGTGCCCCGAAGCTGCGGAGTGGAAGAACCCCCGCTGCCAAATGCTCAGATGAGCGCTGCCGCCTAGTGCGGCAAAAACCCTGGCGCTGCTTCTGGCCAGCCCCCTTGTCTGCCGCAGGATGGGGCCACGTCTGAGCCTGCCCCCCCAGCACACTCACACATGTGAGTACAGTCAGCCAGCCCAGATGCTGCAGCACAAGCCCCATGTTGGCACATGAGTCCCTGGAGTCAAGACTCAAAGTGAGGGGAGGAGCTGCCCCACCCCCAGGCCTGGCTCTCTACTCCCCTGCATCTCACACTGGGGCCTGGGGCTCACCCCCACCCCTCCCCGGCCACACCCCTGCTCCATTGAGCCCTCCACCCACACCGTGTGCAGGTATTCACACCCATGCAAAGCACTGCCAGGGCAGCAGGGTGGTGCTTTGCAGGCCCTTGGCACTGATATAAATGACAACAGGGGCAGGGCATCAGGCCAGCCTGCTCACATCCTGCCTGACCCACAGCTCAGCGACAGGCCTGCCCGGTGCAGGTTGCCAGGCCACAGCAGCTGCTGCCAGAGTGTCATGGTTTAACAGTGCTAACCCAGAGCAGGCCTTCGCCATGGCTGGCCTCTTCCTCCGCACCATGCCCTGGGACCAGGCTACACCAGTCCTAGGGGTGGCCTTGCCCAGGCACCTACAGAGAGAACCTTCCATCAGGGGTTCCTGCTCAGGCAGATTTTGGCTGATGGCTGCAGGGTGCCTGGCCCAGGCTGATCAGTTGTTCAGGCAACACAGCAGCAACAGAGTGTAAATATTTGTTCTGGGAGGTGGCTCCATGTTCAGCCTGAGCCTGTGGTTTGAGAGGGCTGCAAATGCCTTTGGTATCAGAATCTACAGTTAGCTAGCACAAAGCCTGCCCGCAGGAGGGTGCCTTTGCCCCTCTGGCTGTGCTTTCCCCAGATCCAGTTTATGGGGAGGGGCACATAGCCAGGTTGACTTGTGATCCCCTCCAGGTCTGGCCACTACAGCTCCTCAGGGGATGGGGTGCCTGCAGCCCAGGGTGTTGAAGGCATGTTCACTGCTGCTTGTAAAGGCCCCAGAATGTGCCCAGTGTGTCTGAGCATGGGGCACCCTGCCCACTCTCTCAGGGGAGTGAAGTGTGTGCCCATGGCATGTCCTATGGGAGTTTGGTGCGTTCACTGTGCCTGGTTGAGGGATCAGGGATGTTTCAGCACAGCCAGGTGCTGCCAAGCGTTACTTTGCAGCGTGCATACTGACAGATTGCATCAAGGCAAATGCTCTTCTGGGAGTGGTACACCTTAGCAAACCACTTTGCTTCCTAGAATTCAGACCTCCACACCCAGCCTGTAGAAGATAGAGAACCCAGGCTGCCAGCCTGTGCCAGGGTCCCCCTAGTACCCACTCCTGTTCATCAGAGGGTGGAAGGAATGAGGCACAACTCCCCGCACCTTGCTTCAAGTTGACTCTTTTTAGACTGACTCCACTCCTGAGCCTGTAAGCAGGACCAGGCACCCCCACACTCCAGTCTTAAAGCAATAGCTTGCAATTCCCACACAGTGCTTGATACCCTACAGCATGGGTGGGGCGAGGCCCAGCACCTGCCTGTCTTTTGGGAGGCCTGAGCCATAGTGGGTAGGTGGGGGCTGGCTCCACCGCCTGTGGCTGAGTAGGGCCGAGGGGCTGCCTGCCTGCTGGGGGTAGGGTTAAGAGCCTGTGTTGGCCCAGTTTGTTCTCACCAAGTGCTAGGAACTCAGGGCTCCCAGACAGATGACGGGAGAGGCAGCCCTGCTGGTAATGTTGCAGCCCTCGGCTCCAGGCAGTACATGCGCTGATCGAAGCAGGCTCTGGGCAGGGAGCTGGGCCTGCCCTGGCTACAATACAAGCCTTGTTCCCACCAGAGCTGGGGTGTGGGCAGCAGCTCTGCTAGTATCATTAACCTTCCGCTCCCCAACAATGGCTGGGGCTGCCCTTCCGAGCACAGCCCTGCCCACGCTGGCCAGGCCCTTGCCAGGGTCACTGTGGCCTCCATTGTACAGAGACATGACCTGCAGAGCTGGGAGGTGCTACATCCTCTGCTGCCCTGGCTAGGACATTAACTAGTGAACCAGATTCCACCCTACCCAAGCCCAAGCTGCTGCTTTCGGCAGTGCAGAGCAGGCTGCTCCCAGCTCCACAGTAGAGCTAGAGCAACCATCTGTACTGCCCATGGTGGCCCTACTGGGTCTGCTCTGAGCAGCCCATCCTGACTGCAGCAGCATTAAATCTGCAGCTTCTCTCACAGCTGGGCAACCCCCAGCCACCACAGAGCAGTGACCCAAGGGCAGAAGAGCTGCCACACACTGCCAGGGCAAGGTGACTGGCTCCTCCTAAGCCCGCTGCCCACTGTAAAGGGCAATGAGACCCAGTCACTGTAGATGGGCCACCTCACACCCCTAGGTCAAAGCAGCCCAGCAGGGAGAAGCAGAAACAGCTCCAGGTACTTTAGCTGTGCTCGGGCATCAGCTCTGCTCCCAGTTTCTACACCTGGTGCTGAGCAACCCACCCAGATGAACAGCCCATGAGGAGTCCAAGGACTCCAGCCAGACACACCCCCAAGAGCATCCTGCCACTTCAGGGAGCCTACAATCACCCTCCCCCAGCCCTGTGCCCTGCTGCTTCAGGGGACCCTGTGCCCAGTAGAGCTGCTGCCAGCAGGCTGAGGTGGGGGTGACTCCTGGCAGGAGCTACCCCATTATCCAGGGGCCCCAATAGGGGCTTCCAAAACAGAGGGCCCTGTTTCATCCCCTCCCAGGACTCTAGGGGTCCAGAGCAACATGAACCATGCTCAGCTTGCTGCTGTCTGGCCGTTCTTGTAACAGCCCCTACTGCATGCTCAATTACCCCCCCCCTCCCCACACCCACCCACTTCATCCTCATATAGAGGTGACAGGCCATGGCACAGCCAAGGCAGAGGTCCCAGCCCTGACCTGCCACCCTACCCACTTGGTCCAGCTGCTCGAAGGCACAGGCCATGCCTGACCCTTCCTGGATGGCCCCTCAGTAGAGGGGAGGCCCAGCTGGGGTAAGGGCCTAGTGCCTGCAGGCTGCTCCCACTCTCAGGTCTGGCCTCACTCCCTCTCAGGAGGCCTCTGGTGCCATCCTAGACAGGGGAAGTTGGGCATAGGTGCAGCCAGCTGGTCTCCACCAATTCATGCTCCCTCCAGCGCAGAGGGAGCCAAGCCTGAACCCAGCCCAGGCACTAACCCTTTCGGTGCTCTCCTTTCCTGCAGGCTGCGCAGGGGTGGCTGTTCGCTTGCACGGTCGTTTCACTCTTTGCTGCCCCAACAGTGTCCGTGAGAATCGCCAGCTGAGCCAACGCTGCATGAGCTGCTCAGACCCCTGTGCCCCTCCCCCCCACTGCTTTGTGCTGGGCTTCCCATCTCTCACACACACAGACTCCAGGTTATAAACACGATTTGGGTGACCTTTATTCTGATGGTGACCTCAGATACACATTCCACAGTCAGAGTAATCAGAGCACAGGTGACAGCTACGGACCAGCTCCAGAGCTGGGCATGCAGCACTGCTGGGCCAGCTAGGGTTAGGGTCAAGCCACAGGTCAGCCAGGAACAATAGGGACCCTGCTGTTGTAACACTGGGGCTAGCTCCAGGTGCAATGCACTTCTAGCTCCTCCACCCCGGTGAGAGCATAGCACACAGCTGCTCCTACCCCCCCCAGGGTGGACCATCAGCTGGCTGACAATGCCCTGTTCCAAGTCCCGGGGTGACAGGGCAGGATATTACAGCCCTTTCTTCACAGCCCCAGCTGGGCAGCAGTCTGCCTGCATCCCAGCTACTGGTGCCTGGGACATCATGTTACATGTTTCCTTACTAGCACAGGAGAGTTACTCAGACAATACAGACAGCTCCGCAGCACAAGCAGAGGATTAGAGACAAGACACTTGCTAAAAGGTCTTACAGCTGAGCAGCTAGATGGAGCCCTGCAAGGGAGATTTTTGGTCCTAAGGCTATTGACAGATCAGCAAGAGCCACTGGCCTGGGTACCTGGAATGCAAGAAGTGGGTTTGCTGCTTTAGACAGAGCCCCAAGCCCCAGGGAGGAGAGATCTGGCTGGCTGTTAGCAGCCATGGCTTTGGCACTTGGCTTTGATGGAAGGGTGGGATGGGGCAGCCTTGATTGGTCCCAATATCAGTCTAGACAGTCATTTGGTCCATATGGAAATGGAGTTTGGTCCCTACAGAACTAGGGTGTAAGTTTAGGGGAGTTCTGGGTCTTGCACCCAGTGTGCAATATTGGGGACAAGGGCCCCCCCAAGGTGCTGGAATGGGGAACTTTGAATGAAGACTTTCAGGGCACGAGGTCCTGGCAGGTTTCACTGTGGCAGTTTGCAGGGGGTGTTCAAGGCACCACTCCCCAATATTCTAGACTGTAGACAAATATATTAAACCCTAGAGAGGAGGGGGAAGGGATGGTGGAGAGGGAGTGCTGCCAAGCTGGGCTGATCAGAGGATCTGGCGTGGCATCCCATAGCCTGTCATGCCTGCTTGCGATGCACCCCGGTTGGTGCCCATCTGCAGCCCAATCACATTCTGACCCTCCTTCAGCTTGTCTTTAGAGAAGTCACGGCGGTTCTCCTGGGATTTCCTGGGGGTGAGGAACACATGAGTCAGACCGGAGGGGCCATAGGGAGAGCACCTAATGGCTAGGCAGCATTGTGTGCTGAAGAGGAGTGGCCCACACTGCACTGTGGAAGGGAAGCTGAGTGGGGCCCAGTGACAGGATCTTCCAGGACAGTCAGGCTGGATGAGCCGACACCCTGTCCCTCTGTAGAGTGACTGAGGCCTAAGTCCCCAAGCCAGTCACAGACTGAGCCCCAGAATCCCTCTTGCAGGTGGGGGGAGGGGCAGCAGAGCACTGGGAGGGGCTTGTATTGCTTCTATCCATCGTGCTGGGAGAGGTGGCTCCTGCCTGGAGAGTGGAATCCCACTTCTAGTGGCTCCAAGTCAGCTAGAGACAGGGAGCCCCAAAGCTGACTGCTCCCAGGGCTGGGCCATGCCCGCTTGGCCTGACCACCCACCACTGTGGCCTGAGGGGCTGGTTTTCTGTTACTCTCAGAAGTTCAAGAGCCACTTACTTGGGGAACCAGTTGGGGTCTCCAACAAACAACCCATCTTGCTTTGTGACAGCCAAACCCCCCAGGTTCATCAGGGTCCTCTGCACACAGGCCATGTTCTTTCCTGGCAGGGCAGAGAGCCTGTGAGTGATGTGCTGGGGTTTGATCTAGGTGCATTCAGCACAGAGCCCAGGCAGCACTTGGAGGGGGTCAGTAACCCAACCCAACCCACCAGTGCAGCCTGCTGCTCATCTCAGTTCACCCCAAGCTCTCTGGCCCATGTGATGGGCCACCTGTACAGCCCTGGCCAGGGTTTGAGATAAGCAGCAATTCCAGAGAATGGTGGCAATACCATCCCCCTCTCCTGGGTCCAAGCACAGCCTTTGGATGTGCCAGGCTGGCTGTGATCGGCAGAAGCATCCGCTGACCCCTGCTAGCAGGTCTAGAGCCTGCTGGGAAAGGGTCAAATGAGCTCTGCTAACTCAGAGGCAGGAGACCCACTGCCCCACCCAGATACAAGGGAGGCGGGAGAAGATCTATGACATGGGCTGAGTCACCCTGAGGAGGATCCCCAGGATAAGCAGAGCCTGGGGAGGCAGCCTTCTGCTCACAAAGGGGGCTAGTTTGGATTTCTGCACAGCACAAGGGCTGGATCTAGGGCAGGCTGCTCATGTGGAGCTTCTAACTCAGAGGTTCCCTGCTCATCCCCATGCTAGAGGTTAAGCCTCCCACATGAGCCAGGGCAGTATTGTGCCAAGCCAACCCTTCCCCCCCAGCTCTCCCTACCTTCCCAGAGGTCCACAGTCTGGAAGATATCAGTGGGTGCAATGCCATAGTGCTCAGCAGCCCGCAGGAACTGGGAGATCTGCTCCATCTGCTTGAAGGCCTTGTTTGAGGGATCAGTGTTGGCAACAGGCCACTGGCCCTTTGGGTAGAGGCTGTTGATGAGTTTGCAGAGCACCTGGGCAGGAAGGAGGACATGAATAAACCCAGGACTCAGTGTTCTGAGCTGGTCTCAATAGCAGTCTCCACAGCACCCTGTCTTTGGGCACAGGTCCATCTGCAGGGGTTACTTCAGGGCAGAGTTCCCCCCCTGTTAGCTCAGCATAGCCCACATGTGCCTGGGAGTGCTCCAGCCCTGCTGGGGAAGGCTCAAGGGGCAGTAGGGAGGACCTGGTGCCTCTGGTCTATAGAGCTGTGCTGTCCCCGCACAGAGACCCTGGAGGATGCTTGCATCTCACAGCCCCATCAAGGAGGGGGAATTGCCTGGGGCTCCAGCTCTCTGGAGGGGAAGGGACACCCCAGCTCATGCAAGAAAGCCCAAGCTGCTGGGGCACATGGGGGATCCTCCCACCCCAGTGATACTTACTGTGCCATCTTTCAACCACTCCTGGAATTTCTCTTTCCCAGGCTCAGGCGGCTGGATGCTCCCACACTGTGCCAGGATCCACTGGGTGAGGATCTGCTCCAGCTCTGGATCGTACTGCTTGTCAATCCTCTGCTGAACCTCCCAGCTGAGTCCGTAGGCTGGTCCCCTGTTTGCCATGGCAACGATGCAGTGTCTGCAGGGCCAACAGACAGGGCAGGTGAGTGAGATGCCCTCTACAGTCTGAGCCATGACACAGCAGCACAGGCTGGGGAGCCAGGATCCATCAGCCAGACTCAACTAGTACCAAGGGCCCAGCCCCAGGGCAGAGTTGACCCTGGCTGGCTGTGGATTAGAGGCTGCCCAGGGAACATCCCCCCCTGCTCTGAGTTTGGGGGTCTCTACTACAGTGGGGCACACATGCCAAAGGCCAGGGACAGAGACCTCTCCGGCTTGCAGGAGGCAGCTCTGTTCTGCAGTCCCAAAGCTAGGCCTCCCCAGAGCAGGAGCAGCATGTGCTGGGGCTGGTCACAGTCAGAGGGGTTGCAGCAGCCTCCCTGCAAGCCAGCTCCACAAGCAGTGGGCACCCAGGCCAGTCAAGGAAGGATCTGCATTTGCACCACTCTGCACAGGCAGAGCTAGAAAGCCCTGTCCACTCCCCAGCACAGGTGCACATGCTCTAGGCCCATTTCCTGGTGGGGAGGAGAGCCCTGGACCTGTGATCACAGTGCTGGGCATCTCCTATCCAGCTCAAGACTTCAAGCCAGCAGGGAGGAGATCCTGGGTTCAGCTGATTGAGCTCTTGAGATCCCCATCCCAGCATCCTGCATGCACCCCCACACCCTGTTCTCTCCAGAGGTGAGAGCACAGCAGTGCTCCTCCTTCCCCTGCAGCTCCGAGCCCCAGTAAGTGCTGGCCTATATGAAGTTGTGCTGATGCCAGGTTGTGTCCCCCTTCCCCAGGGTCTGCAAGGGACACACACCATGACAGGGCTGGCCCCACCTGGTGTGCCTTCCAGATAGAGGGAGCCCCCTATGTCCCATGGCTGGGAGCAGACAGGAGTAAGAGCTGGGACCACCCCACCCATGGAAGTCCTGCATCTAGGCAGATCGGGGGCTGAGCCTGCAGAGGGAAGCCCAGCACCCAGGTTCCACCCACAGACCAGTCACTGCACACAGAGAAACACTCCATGGAGCCACCCACCCGTCCCTCTGCCCACACAGGACCCCCAGCCCAAGGGTATGCCTCTGCTGGACCCCATCACAGCACTGGGTCACTGAGCACCCCACAGTGCCCATCACCAGCCCAACAGGCCCCTGCTGCAAAGCGAATCTCTCCGAAGACACTCCAGCTCCCCACAGCATGGGACACACCAGCGCCAGCAGCGAGAAGGAGGCTCTTGTACGGTTCCCTGGGCTGCTGAGCCAGTCTACAGGGAGGCCCCACCCTACAGCTGACTGTCAGGGGCATTGATTGGAGACTCTGTCTCCTGGCAAGGTGCAAGGCAGAGGGACGTGCTCCTGGCACTCACCACAGCCCCTCCCCCAGTCCAGGGCTGCCTTTTTGGAAGGCCCTTACCCTAGGGTAAGGAAGCGCTGCTGGAATTTCCTTTGCTTTAGAGGGACGGTGAGACCTCACCCGCTGTGTGGCAAGGATGGGCTCCAGACATGGCTTCCCCCTCCCCACACCCACTTCCTGCTTCTTCTATTCCAAGACTGGATCCCTTCAGCTTTTGGGGCACTGTAGGGTCAGCACCAGTCAGGGGCACCTCAGCATTGGGCCCAGCAGGGCATCATTCAGATTCAGCATGTCAGCACCTCCCCACCCCACACGCACCTGGGGGGAAGCCCGCTCTACACGGTCAGGGCAGTTGGATTTCAGGGCAGGAGAGGAGATGAGAACTTGGTGGGTCAGGATTGTAAAAGAAGCTGCCGCAGCTGTGGCTGGGACCAGGCTCTCTCCAGATGGTGGGAAAATGCCTGTCCTAGAGCCAGCCTCTCCCGCCCACCCCATACACTGGGTGCCGTATCAGGAAAGTCAACAGCCCGGCCGTCCAGGCACATTCCAGCCCTAATCTCTGGAACGCAGCTATGTGCCAGGGCCAAGCAGGATGCGCCAGGGCCTCAGCCCAGCCTCAAGCTGCCTGAGGAGCCCAGCAGCTGTTCTGCAGGGGCAAGGGAGCTGCCCAGCCCCACAGGCTGCTATATGGAGCCTTAGGGGGAACCAGGGTCCCAGGCCAGATGCAGCCAGGCCAGGGCAGAGCCTCTGGCTGGGGCTGCCAGTCCAGCCCTTCACTGGCTCTTGGCTGACACCCCATGTAAGGGGATAGGTGCTGCCCCCTCCCTACTTGCTGGGATGGTCAAGCTCAATTCCACTTGTTCTGCTCCCTCTGCCCAGGCCAGCTGGGGGCAGGCTGGTGTCTCAGATGGGGGCAGGCTTTGGGGAAGAGGGATGAATAAGCTGCAGCTTGATACAATCCATCCCATTGCTCCACCTCCCACCACCACTGAATCATGCTTGCACCTCTGGGTGAGGCCTGGGCTGGAGTTCTCAGCCAGGAGACCTCATTGCCTCTGCAAGGGCTGCCAGCGTCACCACCACCTGGAGCAGGGGAGTGTTGCTTGGCCAGGCAGTGACAGGTGCTACGAGAGAGTGAGACTGCACGTGGTGCCATACAACAATGCTGCACTCAGCCAAGGGCTCTCCTGGCTGGGAGAGCTTTGGGATTCCTGCCTCACAACATGGGAGTGAGAGCAGCTGCAAGCTCTGCCCCAGGTGCAGGCTGAAAATGAAGCCCTGCCCCTGCTCTAACACAGGACCCTGGCATCCACAGCACATGGGCAAGATGGAGGCAGAGGGGGCCATGCCCAGGAGCTGTGGAGAAGGCTGGACTGTAGGGAGGGCAGCTGGGGATGCTGGGCAGGGGGCAGGCCCCTGCAAGGATTGTGAACATGGGCAGTTCTGCTGTGGCTCCTGGAGGGAGCAAGCAGCAGCATTTGATGTGCCAAGCCTAGGTACCCATCCATGCCTGCAGAGCAGCTCTAGCAGAGTCCTGGAGAGAGTGCGTGTGCAAGCTGGTCCTTGCAGGGGCTTCTGGCCCATGCTGGACACAGTGGGCAGGACAACAGCCACCACCCTCTAGATTCAACTGGGAACCAACAAGCCTCAATAAACTATCCTGCCAGGCCAGGCCCCTCTCCCCAGCCCTGAGGCAGGGCTGAGCCAACAGCCCCCACCATGACGCTGCACCAGCACTTCCTGGACAGCAGCTTATCACCCTTGCAGGGCACTTCCTACCCAAGCAACCCCTCCCCCCAGCATCCATGGCAGGCCCCAGTCCCAGGCACCACCCTGGGAGCAGGAAGTGTAATTTCAGCTCCCCAGCCATTCTGCAGGGAGAGGCTCCATGGGGGCCAGCTGGGAAGGAAATAATCAGCATTTGCTGGTCCCTGACCTGGTGCCAGATGGGAGCAGAGCCCCACTCCCCCCTTCCCCAGCAGCTCAGTCAGGGGGAGCTCCTTATAATCCTGACAAGGGAGCACCACAACCCAGAGACACAGGCTGGCTCCCCACCCCTCCCGTCACTATGGAGCGGACCTTGCAAGGCCCCAGCGGACCCAGCACCCACTCGTCCTGTGGAATGTTTGCAGGGTTGGGAAATGGCTCTGGGGCCCAGACTCAAGTGGGGGAGGGGAGGGGTGAATCACTCCCAGCCAGGGACAATTGCTATTGAGCAACCTGGCGATTTAATCATGTCTGGAGATTGTCAGTAGTTTGGCTCCCTCCAGCCTCCCTCAGCGTCACTGTGAGACTAGCAGCTGAGAGGAAGGGGCGAAGATGCCACAAGCCAGGGATGCTGCAGCTCTGGGCACCGTTCCTGGGGCAGGTCTGGTGCCAATATGGCACGGGTGGGGTGGGAATGCTCCCATGCACCCATCCAGGCCGGGGCTCCCAGGCACACACAGGAGGGAGGGGTGCTATTCCAGAGCTGGCTACTTCCACTCTACTTCCCCCTCCCCCCCCAGCTGCAGATACCTGGGGAAGGGGCCTGAGCCTCTGTGCTAAGGTGGCCTGAAATGCTCTTTCCAGAGAGGTACTTAAGCAGTCAGGGTGGGTGAGGGGTGGAGCCCATAATCTCCTGAACCCTCAACACTGTGGATCCCACCAGGCCTGGGGCTGTTGGGTTTCACTATTGCTCCCCTGAGAACTCACCCAGCTTGCTGGGCACAGGGGAAGGTTTGAGCCACCCCCAAGCTTGTCTGAGAAAGCAGCTGCAGTACAAACCTGCCGTCCCACTGGCTCTGTTCCCCCAACACCAGACTTACCAACCCTCACTGATGGCCCCTGCCAGCCTGTCCTCAGCAGTCCCCCACACCCCAGCCACAGCCAGTGCTCACCCCTGCACCAGGTGTGTCAGTGGCTGCCCTCCACAACCGCAGAGCCAGGTGTTACTCAGGCAGAGACCATCTGCCCCCAGTGAGGTGCCCGCATGGCTGACAGGTTAGAGGGGGAACCCAGCTCAGCAGCAGTGGAATTGCTGCTCTGGATCTGCACCCTGCCTCTGCAGCTCCCCAAAGCTGGCAGGTCTGAGGCAGGAGAGCCAGTCTGAGGGGTGCAGACACCCAGCTGGGAGCCCTTCACACAAAGGAGCCAGCCCTGAGGGCTCCAGCCCCTCCCTGCCACATGCCAACTCCCAGTCCTCTCTGCTGCAGGCAGCTCCTTCCAGTTCAGTGCAGCTGGCCAGAACCACCCACACAGTGGGAAACAGATGGTGGCAAGTCCTGTCACAGCCTGTTCCAGAAGCTCCTCAGGTTGCACTGTAGTGGGTGGGTTGCCCCCCTGCACTCCGCTCCCTCCCCCACCACCCTGTGCAGGGAGCCCAGCTCTCTAGGCAGGTCTTGTCTTGAGTGCTGCCTGGGAGAAGTGGACTAGCTCACCGCTGGGTCCCAGCCTGTTCAGGGGACAACAGCAGCCAGTCCACTCAGGATGGGCAGAGCCATAATCATCCTCCCAGGTCAGACCTAGCCAGGCTCCAGGCAGTCACTACAGCCTGGTGTCCACCACACTCCTCTGTGGCATGCAGTCCGGGAGCACAAGCGTACAGCTCCCATGGTGGCCGGGGGGGGGGGGGGGGAAGAAGAGAAAGGAAGATCTGGGGCAGCACTGCTAGCACCTTCCCTACTAGATCAGCCCTGCAGACAGCATCTCATGCCCACACTTGCACCATGCAGGTTAGACTGTCAGGCAGTATTCCTGGGAAGCCAGCACCTCCTCAGTGCTTATGCAGATCTCGCTCCTTTCAGGTACATGCTCACTGAACCATGAAGGGGCCTCTTAACAGGAGTCCAGATGCTGCCTGACTCACTGCTCATCACTGACTCACTGAGCCAGGTTTAACTTCTGCACCCCCACATTAGTTTCACATTCTCAAGCTCAGGACAGTCCAGGGCATGTGGGAACTCTGCCTAGTCCAGCCCCTATGTGGATGCTTTAAGCAGGAATGTTCTCAGAAGACAGGGTTTGGTTTCCCTACAGTAGGGGTTACGTCTGTTTGGTACATGCCAGGCCAGTAGTTGTCATAAACTGGACCTGAACCAGGAGAGGAGCTGGTGCCACCAATTCTCCAGTTCATCCTGCCGGGTGTTGAGAGCTGTTGGCACAACACAGCTTTGTCCCAGCATGTCAGGGAAGAAGGAAACCTACATCATCTCATTTCCCAGAACAGTCCCTACCTGTGAGCCATCACAGCCATGTGAGCATACCGGGGGTTAGACGGGGTTAGAGCTGGGCTGCCTCAGCCAAGTGCATGGTCATATCTAGGACCAGAAGATGTGGTGCCCTGGCAGGCTGGGCAGCTGGCTGGCAAGCAGGGACTTGGTTATTCACCATGCTCCCTTCCTGAACACATACTCCCAATGTGTACATGGGATATACGGACAGGAGGGTCATTAAGCAGGATGAAAGGGGGTGCTACAAGCTGCACCCCAACCCACACCCAGACTCCCTCCCCTGGCTAGTAGAATTTGACTAACTAGCACCCCCTCCCCCCATGCCAGATAAAGCTTTCTGTGTTTAGCTTCAAAGTGCTCAGACATCGACACAGAGGCAACATCCTGTACCCAAAGATCTAACCAGCCAGATGAGCAACATCAGCCAATGACTGGAAACTGAAATCAGCAAAGTGCTAACGGAAAAGGAACAGCAGATTAAATGAAGGTAATTAGCCGCTAAGTAGATTGGCAAGGGATGTGGGGATTCTACATCACATGGAGATTTTCTATTGAGCTCAGCTGGCAGTTCTGGGCTGGAGGCAAGAATCCCTGGCTGGGAGGCTCTGACCTGTGCTAAGCAGTCACAGATTGGATGATCACAATGGTCTCTTCTGGTCTTGAAAACTAGGCAAATGTTGCTTTAATTGAGTCCCAGCAGGATCTTGTGTCTGGAGAGCATCAGGCTACACTGGCCCATTGTTCTCTTGCAGTCTGGATATGGGCAGCAAACTGGACACCCTGCACAATGGGACTGGGCCAGCTGCCTCCAAGCCAGTGTGCTATGCCACACCCCTCCCTGGGAACACGGGCAGAGGCAGTACCTGTCCCATCCAGGCAGTAAGGTAGCTGAGAGCAGCCACTGCTAGAACCCACAAGCTGGCTGGAGATTTGTTTGCATCATTTACATTCTCTGGGTACAGACATTCCCTCACTCATTTATTTGTGCTTCCACCTGCCCCCAAGTGGGACCTGCAGGCACTTTGAGAAGCTGATTGAGGAGGGCTGTGCCCAGAGCCCCACCCCCATGCCAAGCCTTGGATCAGTCCTTGGCAGACAGGAAGGGTGGCCGAGCACCCCAAAGGGTCAGAGCCCACTTCCACTGCAGCTCACCAGCAGGAGTGCAGCTTTGCAGAGTTAGAGCAACATCAAGTGGGGAACCAGCCTGCACCAGGCCCAGGGCTCAGACAGCAGCAAGAGAGCTGAGAGGGAGGGAGAGCACCACACTTCCCATAAGATTAGTGGGACAGATGCTGGGGCTTAGCCAGAGGCTCTTGGCAAGGATTCTCTGAGGACAGGCCCCAGAAAAGGTATGAAGGGGGATTGGAAGGGCCCCTGCCCAGGTCCGTGGCCCTACTTGGGAAGCCACAGAACAGGTAGCTGAGCTTCTGGAGAGTGGTTGCAGAGAGGGCAGCCATCAGGACCAGCCTGGAGGGGCTATGAAAGGCAGCTCCTCAGGAGCATTAGCAGCACTGGGCTCCAGGCCAAGGATCAGCAGTAACTGAAATTGGTGGAGACAGGCCTGATTTCCTGCCACAGATGGGAGTCTGCTGGCGACAGGAGCACTCTCTGCAGGGGGAGGCTGGAAGACGAGAGCCAGCCCTGGGGGAGGGGAGAGGATGCTACTGAATCTGGCAGAGCAGAAAGCAGCCACCAGAGTTTAGCACCCAGGTGGCCAGGAAGCGATAAGCCCTCGGGGGAACTGATCCCCCCCACACACACACACATCTGAGCAGGGAGGGCGAGTTGCGGCTGCTGAAATCCCCACAAACAGGAAACCCCCTGGAAGTGTGGGTGGGTCCCCGGGGATGTTGCCATGGCAACAGAACACAAAGCCAGCCACAGACCCAAGGGCACCAAAAGTGCAGGGTACAGACATTAGGTCCCATGAGGGCAGCATGTTCATGTGGGCACCTCAGAGTACAGGGCTCCACAAGGCAGGTGTCTGGGCAGAGACACCCCACATGAGGGGCTCTGGCTAAGCTGCCAAGGAGGGGAGCAAGCCAGCAAGAAGGTACAAGCCCCACGCTGGGCCCTTGGGCAGAGAACCTGGTTGGTGAGCAGCAGCTCAGGACAGGGAAGGAAAGCCCCCCCGGAGTTTGGACCAGCTCTGTTTTGGTCTGTCACTCCCCCACCCTCGAGAGCCCAGGGGGAGGAGCTAGGATTACCACCTGGTTGGTGCCAGACCGGCCTGACCGGTTTTGTAATGGATTTGCTAGTTTAAAAAGTGGATTAAATTAAGTGTGGCTCTAAAGATTAGCTATCCCACAGTACTGTCAAATGTTAACAGTTTCTGTGTGAGCTAAGGATGCTGCAGTCTTCCCACTTCTGCAGTTTAAGAAATTGATGTTATCAATCTTCTCTCTGTGTTCTCTCTAGATACTATAAGTGGCAGCTGAAGGGCGGGGGGTTGCAGAGTTCCCTTGTGGTTGGGGGTGCAGCAGGCTTACTTGGGGAGGTGCTGATATTTTTGCATTTCAAAAGGTTAGTAACTCTAAGAGGAACCAACAGAGCCTGCACCTTCAGCTGTTGAGACTGCCAAGGTGTGGCGAGGCCATGACCCCCCATGGGGGTCAGGAGGAAGAAAAGGCCCCACCATAGAAGCCACACTACTCACAGCCTTCCTCCTGCCACCCCCACATCCACTCACTTCCAGCTCATGTTCTTGAGAGCACTGACCCTGGCTTCAGCTAGGAGGGCCTGCAGCACCCAAGCCACAAGGAGACTCAGCCACGCACACACTGCAGTTCTCTTGGCTTTCAGGTCAGCTCTTTGGAGCCTGCTGGCTTAAGGGGGAGCTGTAGATGGGCTAGTGGGAGAGGCAGTAGGGATTACTGGGGGGGGGGTGGAGAGTGTCTCTGCTCCCTCCCCAAGAGCTGCAGATTCTCCCTGCTCAGAGCTTGGCCACCCAGGATTAGCACCTCCACCCAGGAGAGCTCTTTTGGGATCCTAGTCAGGGCAGGGCTGCCTGCCCCAGCCACTCCAGCGTGGAGCTCCCAGAACTGAGCACCCTGGAGGCAGGAGGAGGATGTGGTGGCCTTCACAAGCCAGATCGGCATCTCATGAAGCTTTAGAAGGCACCTCCCCCCCAATTGAGGGGCTCAGCCAGCTGCAGAGAGATGCTCATTACAGATGGGAATAAAAATGCCGGCTCTGCCTGCTCCTGGAAAGGCGCCAGCAAGCAGCAGGTCGATTCACATGACTAGCAGCTGCTGTTTTATAAGGCAGTTTCACTTTATGGAGGTCCTCAATTCAGCTGTGAACAGATGCCCATAAAACATTCCAGCCCAAGAGCACAGGCTGTTAACATGGCTATTAATCTGCTGCCCCAGGACATGCTGCCGCCCTCCCCCGAGCCTTTGCAAGCCCAGGCCTGCTGTACCTCGACATTGGAGCTTGCCAAACTGGGAGCTGGACAAGGCCTTTTCCCCCTCTGTTAGCCATGCTGAAGGCAGAGCTGTTACATGTTCCTAGCCATCAGGCAGCCTGGGACCAGAGAGCCCATCCTGTTTCCAAGCACCCATCTGGATTTGCTGCTGTCCCACAAGAGGTGCCAATAAAGGGTCAAAGTGACTGCTCTAACCCCCATTCAGCCGTTACCTGCAATACCCTCTCCTTGACCCCAGAACCCTGCACAAAGTGCTAGAGAAGGACAAACCCAGGAGCCAACACACACACCTATGCTAGGACCAGTCCAATTCCACAGCAGTGTCACTGGTTCAGGAGGCCATTCCACAGGAGCCATCTACACAGCACTGGAACCACTTCCACTGTGCCACTCCAGTGGCTGCGGTTATATTGGTAAAAAGGTACAGCTGCAGCCCCGTCATACAGACTAGCTATGCCAGCAGGGGAGGCACCGCTAAACCAGCAGCGCAGCATCCACACTGGAGGACTCTGCTGATTTAGCTACTGCAGAGCCCCACCCTATCCATAACAGCTCCATTGGTACAAACAGTCTGCTAGACCAGTGGTTCTCAGCCTTTCCAGGCTACCGTCCCCCTTTCAGGAGTTTGATTTGTTTGCATACCTCAAACTTCTCCTCGCTTAAGAGCTACTTGCTTACAGAACCAGACAAAAATACAAGTGCCACAGCCACACTATTACTGACTCATTTTCAGTGCATAGTCTATGAAGCAATAGGCACAAGTCACTGTATGATATTTTAGTTTGCACTGACTTTGCTAGTGCTTTGTATAGCCTGGTGGAACACTAGACTTATCTAGATGAGCATCAACCCAGGGGTACACACATCCCTATTTGATAACTACTGCGTTAGACCAGGCCTTCCTTGCCTCTCATCAGGGGCTGCCCAAGCTCTTCAGGGAGGGATTGTCACACCACAGCCTGAGAAAAGCAGCCTGGAGGCTATGGATGAAGTGCAGCCACCTCACAGGGCACTGGAGTGGATGTCAGGCATGGCCACACCCTGGCCAGCCAGGGCAGGAGGGAAAGGACTTAGGAGCTGAAAAGCTCACTCATTATTTGAGCTCTAGGTCAAAGCAGCAATAGCCTGCCTGAGGGACCAGCTGTGGCTGTTCCAACTGGCCCGTCCCTCAGGGGAGGACAAAGGCCTCATGTGTCTCCACTGCTCACAGCCATTTTAGAATCAGAGTGCTGGAAAGGGACCAGCGTCCAGGGAATTGGGTCAGACCCAGAAGCGCTGCTAGTTTTTCCTTTTCTGGAGAAGAGGGCCCAGGCTGGGAGACTGTTTTGAGCATGAAGTCGTCAGCCCCGCACTGGCCTTTGTAACCACTGTGCTGCTTGCCAAGCTGGGGAACTCATGGCAGCCAGAGGAGAGCAGGCCTGGTGCCAGGAGCCGCAGCACAAGCAGCCACTTTGCAGAAGTTCCCTGATTTCTAAGTTTGTTGTAGCAACAGGCTGCGAGCTCCAGCGGAGGGGTCATGATCCCCGATGAGACAGCAGTTTCTGCACTAGAGACCCAGACTTTCCCCACAGCACCCGAGCACCTTCGCCAGTGGCCATCTCTGGGAGGGCGAAGCAGCTACCACACCTATCCAGCTCCGCTCGGGGGGGGCCCCACTGGTTCGCTCGCTCTAGCCGAGCCAGATTTAACAGCACCCTCTCCCCCAGAGGCGGCAAACAAGGGGTCCTGGGGCAGCCTTCGCAAAGCCGCCACCAGCTTTAAGAACCCACCCAGTTGCACGGCCGAGCTCCGGGTCCCCACCTCCGGCCCCAGGCACACCAAGCCGGGCGCTCAGCCCAGCCCAGCCCGGCCGCCTGCTGTTCCGACACGTGGGAAGCCTGCGCCGGGGCCGCGACCGCTCGATCAGCCCGCGGGCCGCAGCGTAACGCTCGCTGCGCACGAGGGGCAGGCAGCGCCCCTGGCCCCGCTGCGCGGCCCGGCACCGGCTCCCAGCAGCCGGACAGGCAGGACCCGGGAACAGCCCCGCACGCCGGCCGCTTTCACCGGGACCCAAACCCGCCCGGCCCGTCCACAGGACGAGACTTCGGGGACTCCCCAGTTCCTGGGCCAGAGCAGCCGCGGGGAGCTGCCCGGGGCGCGGCACTTCCAGCAGCTCCCGGGCAAGGGGGGGCAGCCCCCGGCCCTAAGGGGCCCCGCGCCCGTCCCCGAGCGTGAGACAAGGTAGGTTCCCCCCGCGCCCGGCCCCACCTTCCCTGCATGGAGCAGCCCCGGCCCGGAGCCCCCAGTGGAGGGCGCCCCACCCAGCCCCGGCGCGGCTCTGACCTGCTGGCGACGGCCTGGAGCTAGAGCGATGCGATGGGGCCGCACCCAGCCCGCGCGGCTATTTGAGGGCTGATGTCAGCGTCCGGGGACTGGGGGCGGTGCCGGGGGAAGGGACTTAAAGGGCCGGGAGGCGCCGGCCCCGCCTCGCTGCGAGGCGGGTGCGGTGATGCCAGGCGCCCTTCAGGGCAGGAGCCGCCTGGGTTGTGCCAGGCTGCTTTGAACCTGCCTGTAGCAGCGCTGCGTTCCCCTCCCCTGGATCGAGCCCAGCTGCCCTCCCCCCTGCGGCGCCTTCCGGGGAGCAGTAGCGGGAAGCCCCAGGGGAACCCCCCCCCCCCGTCTCCTTGCAAATTTCCCAAATCTGGGGATTTTTGAGTGAAATGTTTTGAATGACAATTCCTAATTTCCCAAGTTGCAACATTTTACTCACAAATCCCCAGGTTTTGGGAAATTTCCCAGGCACTGTGAAAAACATTATCTGGGAGTTTTTCACCAGGTTTGGGAAATTTTTACCGCTAGGTTGGGAATAGTTGGCCTCCCAAGATAGCAGCACCGCCTCCTTGCCCTGGAGGCCAGGCTGCAACTGTCAGTTACTGACACACACCTGAGAATATTGTAGCTTTTCACAGCCCCCAGGCAGGGGTCCAGCTACAATCCCCAGACACAAAACTCTGGGAAGGCAGGATCAAGGTCATGGCTCAGCCTTAACCTCCCCCCTATTTCCATGCTTTGAAAAAACAAACCCAGAGAATTTTCTACCCATGCTCAACCTCAGTTCTGCCTCTCCCCCTCCCCCCATGAAGGGGGGTGAAAAAGTATGTCACCTGCCTTTTGACAGAGGGTGGTGTCCCCCCACCCCCGGATCCAGAGGAGATATGCAGGAGGGTCAGGGCCTTCTACATGAGCCTTTCCTCCCCAGATCTGACAAATGCCGAACCTTGCAGAGTGCTCTGGACTGAGCTCCCAACGGTCAGCGCAGGCAACCAGAAATGGCTGGAGCTGCCTCTCTCTCTGGCTGAGCTCTCAGAAGCCCTCCGTCCCATGCCCACCAATAAATCCCCAGGCATGGACGGGCTGACGCGTATTCTGGGACGTCCTCAGCCTGGACCTAGTCACCGTCTGAGCCGAGTCCTTGAAAAGTGGGGTCCTCCCTCTCTTGTTCAGGCGAGCTGTGCTCACCTTGCTTCCAAAGATGGGAGACCCCCGTGACCTTCGGAATTGGCATCCTGTCTTGCTCCTCAGCACAGACTATAAGGTCATAGCGAAGGCCATCTCGCTGCAGCTTGGGTACATGCTAGCAGACGTGGTTCATCCCGACTAGACCTACACCATCCCGGGCCAGACCATCTTTGACAATCTGTACTTGATTCAGGACCTCTTGGAGCTGGGGCATAGGGATGGTCTGTCGTTTGCCTCCTGTCCCTGGATCAGGAGAAGGCGTTCGACAGGGTGGACCACGGGTATCTCCTGGGCAATCTGCGGCTGTTTGGCTTTGGGCCCCACTTTGTGGGCTTTCTCCAGGTGCTGTATGCCTCTGTGAAGTGTCTGGTCAGACTCAACTGGACCCTGACTGAGCCGGTCAGCTTCGGGCAGGGGGTGCCCCATCTCAGGTCAGCTGTACGCTCTGGCGATCAAGCCCTTCCTCTGTCTCCTGCACCGGAGGTTGACGGGGTTGGTGCTTCGGGAGCTGGAGCTGCGGCTGGTCCTGTCGGCGTATGCCGATGACATGCTCCTTGTGGTCCAGGACCTGGGCAACCTGGTTGGGGTGGAGGCCTGCCAGGTGATTTACTCGGCAGCCTTCTCCACCTGGGTCAAGAGCTCTGGCCTGATGGTCGGGGACAGGTGGCAGGCGAGCTCCCTCCCACCCGTGCTTTAAGCCATCTGATGGAGCGCGGGTCTGCTGCTCTATCTCGGTGTTTACCTTTTCGCCGTGCATCATTTTCCGCTGGAGAACTGACAGGATTTGGAGGCCAGGATGGGTGAGTGGCTGTGGAGATGGACAGGACTGCTCCAGTGTCTCTCCCTGTAATGGAGGGTGCTGGTGCTGAACCACCTAGTCTGTCCATGCTCTGGCACCGGCTCAACACTCTGAGCCCGGCCCCAGGGATCCTGGCCCAGTTCCAGAGGGTAGCTCTGGAGTTCTTCTGGCCGGGACTGCACTGGGTCTCTGCAGGGGTCCTGAGTCTTTCCCTGGAGGAGGGAGGACAGGGCCTGGTCTGCCTTCATAGCCAGGTCCATGTCTTCCGCCTCCAGGCCCTGCAGAGACTCCTTTATGGTGCAGGTAGTCTGGTGTGGAGCACGTTGGCGCACGCCTTCCTCTGCCGCCTCCGAGGGCTCTGATATGACTGGTGGCTCCTTTTTCTCCACCCGAGGGGCCTTCCAGGAGACCTCTCAGACCTGCCGGTCTTCTACCAGGACCTCCTCCAGACCTGGAAGATCTTTTCGGCAACCAGGTCCATTGTGGCCACCAAGGGGGCGGACCTCCTCGTGGAGTCCCTGCTACACAACCTTGATCTACATGTGCAGGCGGCAGAGTCTCCCTTGGTGCATCGGAGGTTGGTCCTGGCAGAAACCACCAGGGTCGGACACCTACTGGACTACGACGGGGGGGGACTGGGTAGATCCCCAGGTGCTTGGTCAGCGCATGGGACTTTCCACCCTTCTGACCCCCCTGTGCATACTCCAGGAGGTGGGGGTGGCCTTATTGCCCATTTCTCTCGTCTTCCTGAAGCAGGCCTTGTGAGAGGGACCTCCCCGCCCACCCCTCACCCTGGGCCCGTCGGACCTTTTTATCAGACCCCTGTTCCACAAGCCCCCCCGGCCTCCCCACTCCCATACTTCGAGCCAGCTGCATGCCCTGCAGCCAGTTCACTTCCAAAGGGCGCCAAGGATACAACTCTACACGCTCATGCTCCATACGTTTCACTTCCTCACCCTCGCATCCCGCCCCGACACTAAATGGCGGGACTGCTTACCACCTGTGGAGGGTGAGGAGCCCCAGTGGGCCAGAATCTATTCCATCCTAGTCCCACAGCCCACTGGGGATATCGGTTGGTGGCTCTTTAACAGAGCTGTGAGCACAGGTGTGTAACCTGGCACGGTTCACCCCCATTCCAGACGCCTGCCCCTTCTGTGGCGTGAGGGAGAACCTGGCGCATGCCTATCTCAAATGTGCCAGGTTGCAGCCCCTATTCCGGCTCCTCAGCAAGAGGTTCTGGCTGCACTTTCCCCCACACTTGTTCATTTTCTCACACCCTGTCCGTGGTCCCACAAAGTTGTGAGACCTTCTCATCAACCTCCTCCTGGCTCTAGCCAAGGTCACCGAGCAGTGGGCGCTGTCCAGGGTCCTCTGCTCGGTGTCCCCATCTGGTACCCTTCTTTTGAACCTCTGACCACCACTCCTGACCCTGTTTTTCATTAGTTGTCCCTGTCTTCATTTGGAATCTGGGTCCAGTAGTCCCTCCTGCTAGGCTGAGGGAGGGGCCTTTAGAAGTGGGCACGCTTGCACCTGCCCACCTCCTAGGTTTTTCCAATAAGGCCTCTCCCTGAGGGGGAGGGCACCAGTACTGAACCAACTAGTCCTGTTCATGCTTTGGCACCGGCTCAACACCCTGAGCCCGGCCCCAGGGATCCTGGCCCAGCTCCAGAGGGTAGCTCTGGAGTTCTTTTGGCCGGGACTGCACTGGGTCTCTGCAAGGGATCTTGAGTCTTCCCCTGGAGGAGGGAGGACAGGACCGCTCCCTGCCCACCCCTCACCCCAGCACCTCCAGACCTTTTCATCAGGCCCCTGTCCCACAAGCCCTCCTGGCCCCCTCCCTTCCACAGTCCTAGCCGGCTGCGTGCCCTGCAGCTTCTTTGCTTCCAAAGGGCACCAAGGAAACAACTATACACATTTGTGCTCCATACATTTCACTTCCCTGATACCAAATGTCAGGACTATCTACCACCTGTGGAGCGTGAGGAATCCCAGTGGGACAGCCTCTATTCCACCCAGGTCCCACGGCCTGCCGGGGATATCGGTTGGCAGCTCCTTCATGGAGTCATGAGCAGGCCGTGCACCTGGCACAGTTCACCCCCATTCCCAAGGCTCCCTAGACAGCTTTGAGGAGCAATGGGTGCTGTCAGGGGTTCTCTGCTCGGTGTCCCCCTCTGGATCCCTAGTTTTGAACCTGTGACCTTCACTCCTGACCCTGTTATTCCTTAGTTTGTCCCCCGTCTTCATTTGGTTCCTGGGTCCAGTGGTCCCTCTTGCAAGGCTGGGAGAGGGGCCTTTAGATGCGGGTGGGTTTGTGCCCACCCACCTCCCAGGATTTCTCATAAGGCCTTGCAGGCTGAAGGCAGCAAGCATCTGAGACAGAGCAGTGCTGCAGGCAAAGACCTGGAGAGCTAAAGGCAGCTCCTGGTGGGCTGCAGGAATCTGCAGGCTGAGGCCCTGAAGCAAGGGCAAAGAGGGTGCTGGGGCCATGGAGAAATGGCCCAAGGAGGAGTCAGAGGTGGCACTGAAAGCAGTGGCCATGTACGGGGTCCCTGGGCTGGGAGTCAGGACCCAGATTAGTGGGTGGGCCTAGGTCCCCTCCGCCGCTCACCACTGAGGAAGTGGCTGGACTGTGATACTATCCCCCCCAGAAGCGGGGAACCCAGAGCATAACATGGCTGGAGGGCTGTGTCACTGAAGAGAATGCTGCAGTCCTGGGAGTGACGTGGGTCCCAGAGCAGAAGTGACGGTGGCAAGGCAGCGCCAGAAGGTGGTGCACTGGCAGGGAGAGCTATCTATGTGACAGCCAACAGGAGGCACTGGAGTGGTGAGTTGCACCCTGGCACATGTGGTGGAGAATGCGGGCATTTGGTTGCCCCTGAGGGAAGAGTGAGACTGTTTGGCAGCTGCCCCGATAGAAGGGGAGTTTGGAAAACTATTAAAGGGACTATGTAGCTGCTGTGTACAGAGGCGTTTTTGGCGGAAGGCAGGTGTACCTCCCCAGGATGGACTTCGGAGTTGCTGCTTCCACTGAAGGGGGTTGAAGAGCAACCAAGGGGGGATTCAGGCCCTGGTGAGGCAGACCCACTGATGCCACTGATTTTCCAGGGAGGCACAGAGATACTTGCTGGAATGCCGGAGACAATTATCAGAAGAGCAGCATTATTTGCTCAAGACCCTCCAGGAGGTGATCAGGGGCCAGAGAGCCTGAGGCAAGAAGCCTGGTCTCAGGATCAGACTAGAAGCCTGAGCAGGGCAGTGTTATGCCTGTAGGCAGAGGGGACACTTCAAGAGAGGGTGCCCCATCAGGAAGAGAAGAAGCCTGTCCCCAAGGGAAAGAGCAGGGAAACCCCAAGGTCCATGACCTCTGAAGAGAACAGGAAGGGGGGATGCTTGTTTCACCTGTGGGGAACCAGGGCATGTGAAGAGGCAGAGCCCTCACTGGCAGAACAGGAGCCCAGGGAAGGGCAGCATCCCAACTGGGGATGAGAAAGGGGACCCAAGCCAGGAAAAAAGGGCAAGGGAGACAGAAAGAGGTGCCAGATACCCAGAGGGGTGGAGAAGGCCAAAGGGCCGAGCAGGAGAGAAAGGAGAAACAGGAGAGGAGGAAGAGTCCCTTAGACATCCAGCAGAAGGATGTGGGAACTTATACAGAGACCAATCAAAGGGAACTCAGACCCTGGGAGAAGGGGTACTGGGGGAGCCAGCAGAGCAAGGGCCAGGGCTATGGGAGAGGCTGAAAGCCACTGAGCCGGCCTTACAAATAGAGCAAGATGGCGCAGAGACACAGACAGGGAAAATTAGGAATACCACAGAGGAGAATGACAAATTGGCCATTCTAGTGGAGAACCTGAGACAGGAGAGGGACATCCTGTGAACACAGCTGTGGAGGAAGCAGGGGAGATAACCTCCCCCCTGTCCCAGCAGTTGGTTTTAAGGGGGGAAGGTGTGTGATGGGGCACCTACCCCACACTGGGCTCTAAGGGGTTAATAGAGCCCTTGGGAGGCTGTGCTAATCAGGGCTGGTCTGGCCCATATAAAAAGGGCTGCAGACCATTCCCTGGAGATTGAGGAGGGAGGAGGACTGGCTGCCTTGCAGGCTGAGGGCAGCAAGCATCTAGGACAGAGCAGTGCTGCAAGCAGAGACCCAGGGAGCTAAATGCAGCTCCTGGTGGGCTGCAGGGATCCGCAGGCTGAGGCCCTGTGGCAAGGGCAAAGAGGGTGCTGAGGCCACGGGGATGTGGCCCAGGGAGATCTACAGATAAGTTGTAGGCGGTGCTTCAAGCAGCAGCCATCTACAGGGTCCCTGGGCTCAGGGCCGGCTCCAGAGCCCAGCGGGGCAAGCACCCGCCTGGGGCGGCCCTTTCCCGGGGGGGCGGCAGGCTGGGCCGGCGGACCTGCCGCAGGCATGACTGCAGGAGGTCCACCGGAGCCCCGGGAGCAGCGGACCTGCCGCAGGCATGACTGCGGACGGTTCGCTGGTCCCGCGGCTCGGCTGGACCTCCCGCAGGCATGACTGCGGCAGCTCAACCGGAGCCGCCGGACCAGCGAACCGCCCGCAGCTGCGGGAGGTCCAGCCGAGCCGCGCGACCAGCGGACCCTCCGCAGTCATGCCCGCGGGAGGTCCGCTGCTCCTGCGGCTCGGGGGGGTGCCTCCCGGGCATGACTGCTTGGGGCGGCCAAAAAGGTAGAGCCGCCCCTGCCTGGGCTGGAAACCGGAGTAGTGGGTGGGCCTGAGTCTTCACCACTGAAGAAGTGGCTGGACAGTGGAGTGTAGGTTCCCCAGAAGGTGGGAGCACAGAGTGTGGCATAGCTGGAGGGCTGTGTCATGAAGAGGACACTGTGGTTCTGGGAGTGATGTGTGTCCCTGGAGGAGAAGTGATGATGGTGAGATGCCACCAGGAGAGGGTGCACTGGCTAGCAGAGCTGATCCCCGTGTGTGTGTGTGGGGGGGGCAGTGGTAAGTTGCACCCCATCACAAGCCCATTATTAAATATGTTCCCCATGTAGGTACTTAGACTGGGATCAAATCACCCCTTAACTGCTCCATATTAAGCTAAATAAATTGAGTCTATCCACCGTAAGGCCTGTTTTCCAATCCTTTAATCATTCTCGTGACTCTTCTCTACCCCTCTCCAATTTATTAACATCCTTCTTGAATTGTGGACATCAGAACTGGCCACAGGATTCCAGCAGCAGTCGCACCAGTGCCAAATAGAGGTACAATAACCTCTCTACTCCAAAATGAGCTTCTCCTTTTTATGCATCCCAGGATCGCATTAGCTCTTTTGGCTGCAGTGTGGCACTGGGAGCTCATGTTCAGCTGACTATCCACCACAACCCTCAGATTTTTCTCAGGCCTAGAAGGGAGTCCCTCATCCTGTAAGTGTGGCTACATTCTTTGTTCCTGGCTGTTTACATTTAGCCATATTAAAACACCTATTGTTTCCTTGCTCCCATATTACCAAGAAAGCCTGTCAATGTGTCGGTGACCTGTCCTCTTCATTAATTACCACTCCCCAATTTTTGGGTCATCTGCAAACTTTATCAGTGATTTTGTTTTCTTTCAGGTAATTGATAAAAATGTTAAATATTGTAGAGCCAAGAACCAATCCCTGCGGGACCCCTCAGGAAACAGCCCCTATTGATGATGATTCCCTGTTTACAATTACATTTGGGCTTTTATTCAATTTAAGCTGTGCCATGGTAGTTTTAATCTTTCTAGTTTTTTTAATCAGTGTCATGTGGTACCAGGTGAAAGGCCTTACAGAAGTCAAAGTCTATTACATCAAGGTAGCTTTCTGGTTTTCAGAGCTTAAGTTAACGTGCACATGATGTCCTGGAAGGGCCTGGCAGTGCTGGCCAGCCCAAATGCTGCATTAACAATATTTTTGGCAGTGAATTTCCCTGTTTTTAAGAACAATTGGTATGTGAGGGGGCACTACTGGGGGACTTCCTGGGCACAGATCTCCACCACTCGGCTACCAGCTCTGTGCTCCTGCTTGCCACTCAAGACCTTTGGGAAGCTTGGAGAACCCGGCGAGGGGCCCAGGGCAGGACTTGGGTGGATGGCAGTGGGGGTGCATTTGTGGGTTGCTGACCTTCCTCCAAAGTGAACACACCGCTCTCACTTCCAGAAGGAGCCTAGTGTGGGCCCAGCCACCACCCAGAGGGTAAGAGAACAATGTGTACAGCACACACAGCAACCGGGCACTGGAGCTCAGCGTCCCTGATTCTGGAGGCAGGCTTGGTCCCTAAGCCACCAGCCAGGCAGACTGCTCAGGACATGTCTTTCCCAAGGCATTTCTGAAGAAGCCATAGGCCACACAGACATAAACCTCCTGTAGGCAGAAGTGATAATGGTTTTGCAATCTTTCCAGCCGTGTCCTTGGTAGCAGTGACTAGCAGAACGCAGGGGCTGGGCAGTGATCTACCTGCTGCGCGGGGCAGAGCCTTCCGTTTCCCCCAGCGCCGCACAGAAATAGTTCTGAGAAGCTGAAAATGGGAAAAGTGGTTCATTTGGGAGGCTATCTCTCAGCTACCCCTTGACAAACAGCCTCTGACTGGCCCCACCCGCTCTTCCCCGCTCCTGGGCGGCCATGCCAATCTTCCTCTGCACATGGATTTTAGAGCACTTTGAACATTAAAAGCAGCTCATATTGCAGAGTGGGAGCTGCATCTCCCTAAAATAACCACAGATTTCCCCCACTGTTGCTCCCTCAGTCTCTGATGTGGCACTCCAATAAACACTCCCTGTGCTCGTGGCTTTTAGAGAGACAAGGGGGGTGAGATGATATCTTTTACTGGGCCAACCAACTTCCAGTGGGGGTGAGAGACAAGCTTTTGAGCTGCACATAGCTCTTCTCCCGGGTCTTAGAACAACATTGATATTAAATTCCGCTACTGATGTGGGGTGAGAGGTGGGTGGGCTGTATCTGAAGAACCCTTTGGCCACATGACCCCAGACTTTCCCCACTAACGCTATGCTGGTGAGACCCAGTAATTTTCAAATCTGTGTAGGCATGTTGAATCATAAAATCATAGAAGATTAGGGTTGGAAGAGACCTCAGGAGGTATCTAGTCCAACCCCCTGCTCAAAGCAGGACCAGCCCCAACTCAATCATCCCAGCCAGGGCTTTGTCAAGCTGGGCCTTAAAAACCTCTAAGGAAGGAGATTCTACCACCTCCCTAGGTAACCCATTCCAGTGCTTCACCACCCTCCTAGTGAAATAGTGTTTCCTAATATCCAACCTAAACCTCCCCCGCTGCAACTTGAGACCATTGCTCCTTGTTCTGTCATCTGCCACCACTGAGAACAGCTGAGCTCCAGGCTCCTTGGAACCCCCCTTCAGGTAGTTGAAGGCTGCTATCAAATCCCCCCTCACTCTTCTCTTCTTCAGACTAAATAACCTCAGTTCCCTCAGCCTCTCCTCATAAGTCATGTGCCCCAGCCCCCTAATAATTTTTGCTGCCCTCCACTGGGCTCTCTCCAATTTGTCCACATCCCTTTTGTAGTGGGGGTGCGGGGGAACTGGATGCAATACTTCAGATGTGGCCTCACCCTCTATCTGCTGGCAATGCTCCTACTAATGCAGCCCAGTATGCCGTTGGCCTTCTTGGCAATGAGGGCACACTGCTGACTCATATCCAGCTTCTTGTCCACTGTAACCCTCAGGTCCTTTTCTGCAGGATTTTAAGCCCTTTGAAGTATCAGGTGTTAAAGAAACCACTCTGCTCTTGGGGCAGCTTCCTGGGCACTTAGTCCATGCCTATCTCACCTGCAGGGCTGACACAGCATGCTCAGAGCATGCATGAACCCACACCAGACCAGCCTGAGGAGGAGCCTCCCTGTACCAGGGGTGAGGCATTGGCCTGTGGGTGGCTCAGGTTCAATGCCTGCCTCTGCCTCCTGTGGAGAAGAGATTTCAGTTTGGAGCGACCCTCCAAATGATGGAGTAGTCTGGGGTGGGTCTCTTACAGCTCTTTTCCACTGTGTCTAAATAATTAAGCATGCATTGCAGCAGGGGGACTGGACCCCGCATCTCCTCAATCCCAGGGGAGTGCCTGCACAACAGGGCTGTAGGGTCTCCTCTCTCTCGCTGGCCCAATGTCTTTCTAAGACATGGCACAGCTCCAATAGGAGCGACCAACAGAGCCCCACATCAGAATATGCCCTAGCTCAGCGACTAGGGCACTGTGCAGAGCGGTGGGGGATCCGAACTCACTCCCTTTGCTACAGCCTGCAGGGAGGCGGCGATTGCACCTGGTGCTCTCACAATCCAGATGAGGGCTCTAACCACCAGGTAAAGGTTACAGCCCCTTTGTGGTCCCTGTTCTTGCAGACAAAGGCTGAGGTGCCTCCCTCCAGGAGCAGGCTCACAGCTGACATCCTGAGCACCTGCCTCCATTTGAGGGGTAAAGCTTAGGTCACACCCTTCTCAAGAGCACCTCCCAGTGGCTGGCTTAGGCAGCTCCGGGGCCTGGCTTTTGTGGATCCCACTGTTGGACATCCAACCTCGCTCTCTGTGCTTTGTACGAGCAGCTTGGGCAGCCGGGGCGTAAGGGTCAGGCCTTTTCGTGTAACCATATTAAGAGAGCAGCAGCCATTAGCTAAGAAGCAGGAAGTCACATCCCCACATTCCATCTAAATTACATTAAAACATTGTAATATCAGGCTGTTAAGGAGATCCTGTCCTAATAGCACCCACTATCACCAGGTGAAGAAACAGATCTTAAGATGGTTAAAGGAAACGTAGTTTGACATCATCTGTCTGGCAAGAACTCACTTCTCAATAGCTGGGGTGTAAAATCCTCATTTCTGTATTGTTTTGTCTTTATGGTCCCTACTTCCCTATTGTTTGTCTGTCTGGTCTCTGTCTGGTTCTTTGATTGTTTCTGTCTGTTACATAATTAATTTTGCTAGGTGTAAATCAATTAAGGTGGGAGTGGTGGGGTATGATTGGTTAGAGAATTTTGTCGCAATATGTTAGGATTGGTTAGTAAAATGTTAGTAACATGATTGGTTCAGGTACGGCGAAGCAGGACTCAAGTTTCACTATATCAACTGGGGTGCAAAAGGAAGTTCTTTGGGAACCAACTCCAGGACACAGCCCCAAGATCAGAGCTGCCAGACCGCAACACTCTGCCAATGATACTGGGCAGAAACTGGAGTCCCCCAGATGGACCTGATCCTGACTGGACATCAAGAAAAGTTCATGTGTCTTACTGGGAGTGGTGAGCATTGTACATGTAGCATGTGCAGTCTGGTTTGGTGATTGTTAATAAATAGAGGTTAAGGATATTACTGTGTAAGGCTCTTTCACTGGTAAAAGACCCTGCAAACCTGCAAAAGATTAAGCTGAGTCCACAGAGAAAGGGTGTTTACCCAGAGCCCATGAGGGGTGAAGTTCGGTGCCTTTCATCTGGAGCCCTAGGAACGGGGTAAGGCTGGGGGGTGCCTAACTTAACCGGGTTACGTCTTGAGCCCTAGGAACTAGGTAGAGGTGGGATGTCCTACGGTGTGTGAGGAACAGCAAACTTTGTGCAGGTAAAGGGAGTGAAGATGCCCCTCGGTGGCAGGGCACCCAGTGTTAGCCACCACGATGCTGAGTGTTCAACGCCTGTGTCAGTTTGTGATGCTAACCCCAAGGGTCTCTCCTGCGGCCCATCGCTACGCGTATGTCTAGACTGCACCCCGCCCCCTGCGGCAGTGAGTCTCAGAGCCTGAGCAAAGTGACCTAGGTAATAATTGGAGATATACCAATCTCCTAGAACTGGAAGGGACCTTGAAAGGTCATCGCGTCCAGCCCGCTACCTTCACTAGCAGGACCAATTTTTGCCCCAGATCCCTAAGTGGCCTCCTCAAAGATTGAACTCACAACCCTGGGTTTAGCAGGTCAATGCTCAAACCACTGAGCTATCTCTCCCCTCCAGGGATGAAAATAGCACTGTAGATGTTTGGGCTTGGGCTGGAGCCCAGGCTCTGAGACTCTCTCCCTTGCCAGGTTTCAGAGGCCAGGCTCCAGCCCGAGAGGGCATGTCTACACTGATCTTCTTAGCCCCATAGCATAAGCCCTGCGAGCCTGAGTCAGCAGAGCAGATGTAGCTGTGGTATCTGAGCACCATCCATGACCTAGCCCTTAGGGAGCCCCTCTGGCTCTGCTCCCTGTTCGGGGTGAGTGTTCCCGTGGGGGCTGGTTCTGGGGGTTGGGTCAATGGGGGAGCCCTATTCGGAGCACCATTCATCTCTGCTGGAAAGGAAGGAACCTCCTGCTCCACTCCTCCTGCTGCCCCACTCCACCCTCCCTGCCATGCTCCCACCCTCTCCTGCTGTTTGATCCCAGATGTTTGGGGGGGGGGCACTCATTTCTATGGCAACAATGTGGCTGTGGCCATCACTGCAGGCTCCATCCCAGGAGGAAGCGTGTCGGGGGGACGTGTTCCTCCAGTACACCACGGTGGGAGCCCTAGATGCATAAGGCTGAGTTGGCTCCTGTGTGATGGTGGCTTGGGGCCCTAAGCATCCCAGCCAGAGCCCAGCTGGAGACTATTGGTGGCATGGGAGGCTGAAGGAGTCTTGGCTGCTGTGGAGGCAGAGAGCAGCTGGCCAGGCAGGTTGGGGGTCAGCCAGGGATCCAGCTTTGGGTCTGAGCCCTGGGAGCCCCAGGCACAAAGGGTGGGCAGCCAGCTCCAAGGGTTACTCCGGGGGTGCTGCACCCACCGGGGGATACCTGAATGGCAGCAGGATCCATTTGGAAATGGGGCGTGGAGGGGATCTGGGATGGGCTAACTCAGCCCTTCTACATAACAGGCCTCTTAGAAGGGCTCCTGTTTGAGTGCTTTGGGGTCACGGACTTAGCCAAGGTCACAGAACCGGGGCCAGGACCCAGGCGTCGATTCCTAGCACCTGCTCTAGCCACCCAAGCACACTGGCCCATACAGCCACAACTAATGTGGCTTCCCTCTAAGACCAGGTCTGCACTATAAACTCGTATTTTTGCTCAGGGATGTGAAAAATCCACAGGGCTTCTCCTGTCAACAGAGCTACTGCCTCTCGCAGAGTGGGTCTCAACCGGGATACCGTTCTCCCTGGGGTATCCCCTGGAAGACCTCAGGGTTCCCCAACTCATCTAGGTAGTTTTTCAGCCTGGGGGTTGCAGCCCCGGGGGGTGTCGAGGGATGGGTCGGGGAGGGAGGCAAGTGCAGGGCCGGCATTAGGGGGTAGCAAGCAGGACAGTTGCTCAGGGTTTTCTGCCACGGGGGGCCCCGCGAAACTAAGTTACGTGCTTCAGCCGTGCTGCCTGGGTTCGGGCTTCAGCCAAGGGCTCAAGTGAAAAACAGGCTCATGTATCACACTGAACTATAAGTACAATATTCATATTCCAATCAATGTATTTTATAATTCGAAGGTAAAAGTGAGAGTTGGCACGTTGTCAGTAGCAGTGTGGCTGTGACACCTTTGTATTTCTACGTCTGATTTTGTAAGCAAGTAATTGTTAAGTGAGGTGAAACCTGGGGGGATGCAAGACAAATCAGACTCCTGAAAGGGGGCCAGTAGCCTGGAAAGGTTGATAGCCCGTGTGCTAATGGGAGACCTCCCAACGGTGTAGGATTGTTTTCACTGACGTGCTGCAGTGTTTGAAGTGTAGGCCTGTCCCAACTCCTGATACGCTGTCCTGCTCCAAGAGGAGACGCCAGCACAGCCCCAGGCTGGGACATCCTGTGAAGGTGGCAAGGGGAAGGCCTGCAGAGTGGTGCAGGCATGAACTAGCAGGTGAATAAGGGTTTGGGTGGGGCATCAGCAGAGAGATTGAGGATGGGGGAGTGGGGTGCAAGGCTCCAGACTGGAGAATCTCTGCAGGGCTGGGGGGAAACCCAGGGCTGGAGTGGCAGGGGGCTGAGGGTCTGGATGGAGGGTGTGTAAAGGGATCCCAGGGCTGAGGTAGGAGGGGGCTGATGCATGGGTGGCAGGTTTGTAGAAATGTTGGTGGTGCCCAGAACCTGCTCAAACTCCACCCCCCCAAAAAACTCCACCCCCGACCTGCCCAAGGCTCTGGGAGGGAGTTTGGGTGGGGGAGGAAGTCTGAGGTGCAGGGTGCAGGCGCTGGGAAGGAGTTTGGGGATGGGAAGGGTGTGGAGGAAAGGGTGCAGGCTCTGGGAGGGAGTTTGGGGGTGCGGGGGTTGGGGTGGGGCTGGGGATGAGAGGTTTGGGGTGTGGGAGGAGGGTCAGGGCTATTGCAGAGGGTTAGGGTGTGGGGTGGGGCTGGGGATGAGGGGTTCATGATGCAGGAGGGGGCTCAGGGTTGGGGCAGACGGTTAGGGTGCAGGGGGATGAGGGCTGGGGCTGGAGATGAGGGGTTTGTGGTGTTGGAGGGGGCTCAGGGCTGGGGCAGAGGGTTGGTGTGTGGGGGGGATGAGGGCTCTGGTTGGGACTGGGGATAAGGCGTTTGGGGTGCTGGAGGGGCTCAGGGCTCGGGCAGAGGGTGCAGTGGGGGTAAAAGCTCTGACTAGGGGTGTGGGCTCTGGGGTGGGGCAGGGCTGGGGATGAGTGTGGGGTGCAGGCAGGCTGCTCCGGGACAGGGGCCAGAGAGGAGGACTCCCCCCAGTCCTTTCCCTGCTGGCAGCAGCAAGCTCCGGGGGAGCAGCCCCCCTTTCCCGCCCCCCCCCCAGCAGCACACTCACCCCCACCACTGTCACTGCATGTGCTCCTAGGGCTCCTTTCAGGTCCAGGAATATCCCTCGCCTCCCCCGTGGTGGGTGCTGTGGGGTGCTGTGTGTGCCTCCTCCCCTGCTGTTGCCCCTGACTGTAGCCTCACTGGGGGTGGGGGATGGGGCTGCCTCCTTGCCCAGCATGGGGCAGGAGCAGTGACTGCGGGTTGGGGGGGGCTGTGCTGGTGGAGGGTCCCGCTGGAAAAGGGAAAAGTCTGAGGGGGAAGGGCAGGCTCAGAGTCAGTCTGCCCTGGCAGTCGATATGGGGGGCACTAGGACCCTGCGGCAGCAGTTGCTGCAGGGAGGCAGCATGGAGCTGCATGGACGAGGCAGGGACGCTCTGCTCCCTCCGGGGCCAGCAACGGGGGGCCAGGGGAGGCACGGGGGGGTGGCAGGTGGGTCCGGGGGGAGACCCGGCCCCAAACATTGGTGGAGCTGGGCCCCAGGGCTCTGAATATTGCTGGTGCCCAGACTCCACGTGGGTATATAACTCGCCGCCCGTGGGCTGATGTGCATTGGCAGGGCTGAAGGAGGGGAGGTGGGAAAGGTGAATACGATAGTAGAGGTTGTAAAACACTTTTTAAAAATGAAAAGAATTACTTTGGCAGAATCCAGTCGTTGCTCAGCCCAGCCACTCCAAGGCCCTGCTGTCGCCCCCGCCCCATGGCTGAGATCAGGTAGGGCTGCCCCAGGCACCCAGCGTCCAGTCACTGGGTTCATGGCTTCCTGTTGCAGTCACTGGTGCTCAGAGAGTTTCCAGGCAGGTGCTGCTGGTACCTGAGAGCCGAATGCCCGCAGCCCTCCCTAGTTCTGAGCACAACTTGAGCCTTTGGGGGCAGTCGCTGTCTTTGTTTGCAGGGAGGATTTCAGGGCCAGAATTCAACCTTAAATGCCCACGTAAAACCACAGGTGCTATCTCCACTGCCTGGACGGCTCACCCCCCCTCCCAGGGTGCGGAGGGGTCCAACTCCTTTCCCTCTGGCCATCACACCAGCCCCCCCCTCTTCCTGATCACCAGTCTCCTGCCCCCTCAGCCCTCCCCTTTTCTTCCCCTGCAAGAAGGCTAATGGCATTTTGGGTTGTATAAATAGGGGCATTTCCAGCAGATCGAGGGATGTGATCATTCCCCTCTATTCAGCACTGGTGAGGCCTCATTTGGAGTACTGTGTCCAGTTTTGGGCCCCACACTGCAAGAAGGATGTGGACAAATTGGAGAGAGTCCAGCGGAGGGCAACAAAAATGATTAGGGGGCTGGAGCACATGACTTATGAGGAGAGGCTGAGGGAACTGGGATTGTTTAGCCTGCAGAAGAGAAGAATGAGGGGGGATTTGATAGCTGCTTTCAACTACCTGAAAGGGGGTTCCAAAGAGGATGGATCTAGACTGTTCTCAGTGGTAGAAGATGACAGAACAAGGAGTAATGGTCTCAAGTTGCAGTGGCGGAGGTTTAGGTTGGACATTAGGAAAAACTATTTCACTAGTAGGGTGGTGAAGCACTGGAAGGGGTTACCTAGGGAGGTGGTGGAATCTCCTTCCCTAGAGGTTTTTAAGGTCAGGCTTGACAAAGCCCTGGCTTTCAACCCAGCTCTTCTCGGCCCCCATCCCCCTGCCTATCGCTGCCCCCACAAGGGCCATACGTGGTCATGGGGGGAATCACCTTAGATTCGAGGCCAGAGGGGACTGTTATGACCATCTGCTGAACTCTGCCCAGATTCCAACTGGTGCCCTGGCACTGGGGGCAGGCAGCCCTATGGAGTCCTCCCAGGTGCCCTAGCACTGAAGGCAGCTTGGGTCAGCCCCCCGGGACCCCCCTCGGTGCCCTGCTATTGGGGGCAGGCAGCCCCATGGAGTCCCCCCAGGGGCCCTGGCATTGAGGGAAGGCAGCCCCATGGAGTGGCTGTGGTGAGCAGGTCCCAGCTGCTGAGGCAGCTGCAGGGGCTTGGGGACTCTTCTGCTGTGGTGAGCACTGGGGCAGCGTGGGATGGAGCTAGAGCAATGGCTGGTTATGCGCTCCCCCGGCCCTGCCCCCCAGCCCAGCTGAGTGGGCAATGACGTGGGGGGCGCCCGCACCCCAGGGCACAGGGCGCTCGGGCTGGCCGTGCTCGTGCCCCTCCATGGGAGATGCTGAAGCCCAACTGTTTGTCTGATGCCCCTGCCAGCAGGCCCCTCTGTGCAGGGGGAGTGGAGGGAGCAGAGACAGCCCCCCTCCCGGAGGACGTGTCCAGCCTGTGCTGCCAGGGAGCAGCCTATGGGAGCTGGGGGTGGTGGAGTCCAACTCTCACCCCTGAAGGAGGCTTGTTGCTCCTCTGAGTTCCCAGTCCCAGCAGCCAGAGCAACCCCCTGCTCCCAGCCCACGGTGTCCTGGGGCCTGTGAGCTGGCCTGGCACAGCAGCTCCCAGCCTCAGTGGGGATGTGCCAGGGAGCAGTTCCCTGATCTCACGGTGATGGGTGCCTTGTCCCCTGGTGCCTGCTGCCTGGCAGAGTCCTGGCCCAGTGTATGCTGGACAGCAGCATGTAGGGCCAAGCACCCCCACTCCCCCCAGCTCTGGGGCAGCTACAAACCCAGCAACAGCAGCACTGGGGCCTGAGCAGTGCCCACAGGAGGTGGCATTCTGGGGGGACAGACAGGGCTGCCTGAGTTCATTCACCCCAAACCACCTCTTCCCCCACTTCCTGTCCT
Source organism: Mauremys mutica (assembly GCF_020497125.1). Lineage (NCBI taxonomy): Eukaryota > Metazoa > Chordata > Testudines > Geoemydidae > Mauremys > Mauremys mutica. The sequence continues at coordinate 18,939,694 of NC_059088.1, read as the reverse complement.
GGCTTGGGGGGGGGGGGTGTGGCAGGATCCCAGGGCAGTGGGGGCTGGGCAGGGGGAGCTGCAGGGAAGAATCAGTGGTATGGGGGAGGGGCAGAGGGGTATTGGGGGAGGAGTGTGAGATGGATGGGGCAGGAGTGGGTCTTTGGGGCAGGGCCAGGGATGCTGGGGAGAAGTTGGTAGTGGGCGAGGGGGAGGACCAGAGGGACTCCGTGCAGAGTTCATGGTGCAGAGGAGTATGGGCGGGGGGGGGGGGAGGTGGGCTTGGGGAGCACCATGGGGCAGGGGTGGAGATGGGACGGGGAGGGGTCCATGGTGTGTGTGGAGGGAGCAGGGCAGAGAGAGGCGCATGGTGCAGGGCAGAGGTGGGTGGTCTATGGTGCCAGGACGGGGCTGGCACATGGGGTGGGGGGGTCTATGGTACAGGGGAGTCTGTGGGGAAGGGTCCGTGGAGGGGAAGGCCAAGAGAGGCACCCGGGAGGGGTGTTTGGGGCAGGGCTGAGGGAGGCAGCTGACATGGGGGAGGGAGGAGTCCATGGGGCAGGGCTGAGGAAGGCAGCCGGCATGGGGAAGGGAGGGGTCCATGGGGCAGGATTTGAGTCCCAGGCCCAGCCCCTCCCTCAGTCAAGTGACCTGCCTGAGCCTGGCCAAATTTGGGGAAAGAGGAAGTGCAGCCCATCCACCTGGCAGCCGGGTGTGGCCTCTGTTCATCCTGCCCGTGCCAGGCGCTGCCCCGGAGCCGGCTTTAGCCCCTGTGCCCCCACGGCAGGGGCTGCACCACCCTGCCCCTCACTTGGGTGCTGGCCAGGGATCACCCCAACAGGCCCTGCTGGCTGCTGCAGCATCAGCCTCGCTGGACTTCACGCTGCCAGGTCCTGGGGGCTATGCAGACGCCACGGCCTGGTCAGCCGGCTGCCCCTCTGCCCACAGGACCTGCAGCAGCTCATGCCACAGGGGAGGGGGCACCTGCCAACCAGAGACGAGCCGGAGCTAGGCCAGGCCCCAGCCCTCGGGAGCCAGAGTGGCTGGAAGCAGCAGGGCGCTGCGTGGCCCCTGGCCATGGCCAGCGCAGTACCTGGCCCAGGAGGGTTGCGGTGGGCACAACCTCAGGCCAGGAGTGAGGCTGATGGCCAGGGTGCCTGGGCCCTGCACTGCCATCGGGTCTCATCAACTCCCAGCTGCCCCAGCACCATGCAGGAGCCAAGTGCCCCCCGGCAGCATCAGGCATGGCACAGCTGGCAAAGGCAGGAGGGTCTAAGTTCATCCATCAGCGCCAGGCTGGCCCGGGGGGGCCATAGTGCCTCCTGCACTCGCTGCAGTGCCAACTAGATCAGGGTCTGCGGCAGGACCAAGCAACCACAGGCCAGACCTGCAAGAAAAAGTGGCTTGATCCCAAGTGTGTGCCGGGGCCAGATGGGGGAGGGTGCTCTGCAGGGCCAGGGGCTGGGAGATGGGGGTGGGCGCGGGGCGACGGCAGGAGATGGGGCAGGGTGTTCCGCAGAGCCGGGGGGAGTTGGCAGACGGGGTGGAGGCTCCCTCGCCTGGCATTGGCCAGTCTCCCCTTCCGACGTGGTCTGTCACTCACATGGAGGCTAAAGTCTGTGCAATTCTCTTTTTATTCCGTTACAAATGCCTCTGTCCTCTGCCCATCCCCTGCGAGGACCCCTTGGCCTACTCCCTGTGCTCCCTGGCCCGGCCCGTGGGAGCTCCTGGGGCCAGCAGGAAGGGAGAAGCAGCCTGTGGCAAGTGCTGTCTGTGAGCGTGGGGCTGGACCTGGGCTCAGCTCGGTCCCCACAGCTGGCCAACCATGTGCTGTATGAAGGGCCGGCCAGGCCTAACCGCACCTGGCAGGCTGAGTGCCAGGCCTGGGCTCCCCACATCACGGGCCCTAGGACAGCCTGGCAGACCAGCCACTGCAGGAGCCTCCTGAGTCCTGCCCCCGGCGTGCTGATAAGCCCATGGTGGGGCGTGGCATCCGCCCAGCCGGGGTGCTGCAGGGATGCCCTGCCACCCGGCAGACTCTGCCAGCCCAGCCGCACCAGGCCGTGGCGGAGAGCGGGGCTGCGTCCTCTCACAGCAGCGTGGCCTGCTCAAAGCGCTCATCGTAGCCGTGGCTGCTCATCCTCTGCCTGCGCTGCTTGGCAACCTCCCTGCGGCGCCGGTACGCCAGGAACTCCTCCCTCAGGGCCATGCAGCGAGCCTCTGGGCTGGCAAGGGCCTGCGGTGAGCCCGACGCCTCCAGGGCATCCACTGACTTGGAGTTCCCTGGGGAGCCACTGCCGTCACCAGGAGCTTTGGCACCTGCAAGCCAGCAAAGGGGACGGTGTCAAGGGAAGGGAGGGCAGAAAGTACCCCCCACCCCAGTCCTGCCCTCCCTCCCTGGGCTCCCCAGGAGGCTGCTCCAGGGCTGGGGGAAGGGAAGCAAAGAATTACTCCCGGCTGGGACCGGATCAGCACGGCTCACACGGGCCCAGCCACAGGGGCTCCCGGCTGGGACCGGCTCAGCACGGCTCACACGGGCCCACTCCCGGGGGCTCCCGGCTGGGACCGGCTCAGCACGGCTCACACGGGCCCGCCCATGGGGGCTCCCGGCTGGGACCGGCTCAGCACGGCTCACACGGGCCCGCCCACGGGGGCTCCCGGCTGGGACCGGCTCAGCACGGCTCACACGGGCCCGCCCACGGGGGCTCCCGGCTGGGACCGGCTCAGCACGGCTCACACGGGCCCGCCCACGGGGGCTCCCGGCTGGGACCGGCTCAGCACGGCTCACACGGGCCCGCCCACGGGGGCTCCCGGCTGGGACCGGCTCAGCACGGCTCACACGGGCCCGCCCACGGGGGCTCCCGGCTGGGACCGGCTCAGCACGGCTCACACGGGCCCGCCCACGGGGGCTCCCGGCTGGGACCGGCTCAGCACGGCTCACACGGGCCCGCCCACGGGGGCTCCCGGCTGGGACCGGCTCAGCATGGCTCACATGGGCCTGCCCACGGGGGCTCCCGGCTGGGACCGGCTCAGCACGGCTCACACGGGCCCGCCCACGGGGGCTCCCGGCTGGGACCGGCTCAGCACGGCTCACACGGGCCCGCCCACGGGGGCTCCCGGCTGGGACCGGCTCAGCACGGCTCACACGGGCCCGCCCACGGGGGTTCCCAGCTGGGACTGAGCAGCACCAAACGGCAACCCCATGGGGTTGAGGGGCTCTGACTCCAGCGGGGGAGAGGTGAGGACCTAGACTGGGCCTGGTGGCCTCCTGTGTGGTGGGGCGGGAATACAACACTGTGCTCAGCTGCCCCACTGCTAGGCCTGGAGCAGGGACATGGGAGGCTTGGTCTGAAGCCAGCCCTGGGGCAGAGTGGGAATTTTTTGTAATATTTTGTATTAATACTGTATGTGCCTCAATTTCCCCTAGGTGGTGCATGGTTAACTAGGAGTGGTGTTCAGCTGACAGGTCTCTACTTACTTGGCAGAGATCCAGGTGTGACTGACGCCTGGCGGCGTGGGGCCTGCCTGGGGCCTCGTGCTCATGGAGCGTCTGAAGACAACGGCCTCTCCCACTGCCTGGGCATTTGGCACCTAGCAACTAACGACCATGGATGGCCCACCCTCTGCAGGAAGCCAGCCAGGTGTGACCAGCTGGAGAACAAAGGCCCGGTGGGGTTGTTAGGGGTGGGCTGCTGGAAGCAGCAGACGCTCCTGGGCTGGGACTAAAGAGGAGTCAGAGGTCTCTGTGCTGGCCAGGATGGACCATGCTGTAACTTTCTGTTTCTCTGCCTGCCTCATCCTGGAGGGGAGGGCTTGTGTCAACCCCTGGGATACACCGGAGGCCCTTGGATCCCAAAACACAACACAGACTCTGCTCACCTCCCGTATGGAGATGCAGCCACCTCTGGACTAGGATGGGGCAGCTGTTTATACTCACACCCTCATGCCCCTGTACAGGAGTCCAGGGCTGAGAGTTAGGGAGGCCGCACAGGCACCTGGAACAGCAGGGAGGGCTTGTGGGGGGCAGGACTCTGGGACTTGGGCGGCCAGCCCGCAGGCAGGAGCACCCTGCAGCCCCGCATGGCACCGCCCGAGGCCCTGCTCACTCACTCTGCCGCTCCAGCTCCCGCACGGCGATGGTGGAGACGGGTCTCTTGGGGTCCCCGCTGCGGTACAGCTGCAGCGCATCCAGGATGTCTGACTCCAGTGCAAACTCCGAGTCCCACTCGTAATTCTCATCCACAGACGTGTTCCTCCTGCCGGGCAGAGGGCAAAAGCGGGCGTTAGGAGCTGGGGCACTGATGTGGGACAAGGCCCAGTGCTGGGGGGCAGGGGTAAAAGGGAGAGCAGGGGGGCTGGCTGCCCCACTGCCATCCCCAGCACCACTGGGGGGCGGGGGGGGGGAAGCAGGGGGGATGCTGACACACAGGGCTGGCTGCCCCACTGCCATGCTCAGTGTCGGGGAGACGAGAGCAGGGGGGACACTGCCCCAGTGCCATGCCCAGCACAGGGTGAAGGGAGACCAGAGAGGATCCTGACATGGGCTGGCTACTGGGGGGGGGGGGGGGGGAGGGAGGGGAAGGGGGCAGGCTCAGGTTGCAAATACTCTGACTGAGGCTGTCAGGTCACAGGGTGTGACCCTAGTAGGAGCTGGGGGGAGAGGTAGAAACGCTGGAGGGTCGGGATAGGGTCCAGAGTGACCTGGACAAATTGGAGGATTGGGCCAAAAGAAAAATGATGAGGTTCAACATGGACAAGTGCAGAGTCCTGCACTTAGGACGGAAGAATCCCATGCACTGCTACAGACTAGGGACCGAATGGCTGGGCAGCAGTTCTGCAGAAGAGGACCTGGGGATTGCAGTGGAGGAGAAGCTGGATATGAGTCAACAGTGTGCCCTTGTTGCCAAGAAGGCTAACAGCATATTGGGCTTTATAAGTAGGGGGCATTGCCAGCAGATTGAGGGAAGTGATCATTTCCTGCTATTCAACATCGGTGAGGCCACATCTGGAGTACTATGTCCAGTTTTGGGCCCCACACTACAAGAAGGATGTGGGAGAATTGGAGAGTCCAGCAGAGGGCAACAAAAATGATTAGGGGGCTGGAGCACATGACTTATGAGGAGAGGCTGAGGGAATCTGGATTGTTTAGTCTGCAGAAGAGAAGAACGAAGGGGGATTTGATAGCTGCTTTCAACTACCTGAAAGGGGCGGGGCGGGGGGGAGGAGGGTGTTCCAAAGAGGGTGGAGCTCGGCTATTCTCAGTGGTGGTGGCAGATGACAGAACAAGGAGTAATGATCTCAAGTTGCAGTGGGGGAGGTCTAGGTTGGATATTAGGAAACACTATTTCACTAGGAGGGTGGTGAAGCACTGGAATGGGTTCCCTAGGGAGGTGGTGGAATCTCCTTCCTTAGAGGTTTTTAAGGTCAGGCTTGACAAAGCCCTGGCTGGGATGATTTAGTTGGTGTTGGTCCTGCTTTGAACAGGGGGTTGGATTAGATCCCTCCTGAGGTCTCTTCCAATTCTAATCTTCTGTGATTCTCTGTCCCAGGGCAGCTTCATGCTTCCCACAGGGGGTGACAAGCGACCTTCCAACTCCAGGGCCCTAGGCCTGGCATTGCACCCAGCAGGCCCCCAGGGACTGGCCACCCCTGGGTCCAGCAGGGTGGGGACATGCGGTGCAGGATGGGAGCGAGGTCCCAATGCCCCATCCATCCTGGGCCCAGGGCAACACCTCATGGACAGGCCCAGGAGCACAGCCTGCCGCTGGGCCTGACATGGGCTCTGTGATGTAGCCCACCATCTTCCTCACTCCCTCCCAGCTCACTGGGCTGGACTCTCCCTGCCGCTCCCCAGGCCAGCAAGCGAGCGTCCTCCCCGGCATGGGAGCGATGGGCCTTCCTGTGCACTGGCGTCAGCAATGGCACAAGGCTACACAGCAGAGCCCCAGGGCTGGGGCAGTGACTCTGTCTGGGCTGCTGGGGTCACCTCTAGCCTCCCTTCCCCATGGGGCACACATGCTGCTCCGTGGGCCACATAGGGGTCACTCACTGCCCCACAGCTAGATCTGCCACTCTGAGCCAAAAACCCAGGGCATCCGGGACGAGCCTGAGCCCGTAACACTCAACAAATGGCAGCACAGAGCACCAGGTGAGCGAGCCGAGCCGGGCGCGGAGTGCCCCCCCATCACAGAGCCCGGGGGGAGCGAGCCGAGCCGGCCACAGAGTGCCCCCCCCCCACAGCACCCTGAGGGAGCGAGCCGAGCCAAGCGCGGAGTTCCCTCCCCCACAGCGCCCTGGGGGAGCGAGCCGAGCCGGGCGCGGAGTGCCCCCCCCTTACAGCGCCCTGGGGGAGCGAGCCGAGCCGGGCGCGGAGTGCCCCCCCGTTACAGCGCCCTGGGGGAGCGAGCCGAGCCGGGCGCGGAGTGCCCCCACCACCTCACAGCGCCCGGGGGGAGCGAGCCGAGCTGGGCGCACAGTGCCCCTCCAGCATCCTGGGGGAGCGAGCTGAGCCCGGCATGGAGTGCCCCTCCGCAGGGCTGGAGGCTAGCCAGCCCCCTTTCCCAAAGGAGGTGCACCTGGGTTAGCAGAGAGCAGCAGGTGGCTGTAGCGAGGGGGATGCTCAGGAGCCAGAAGCCTGAGGAGCTGTAGCTGGCTTGAAGCAGTGGCTGCAGGGAGCCCGTCCAGCTCCTGCAGAGACACTGAATTGTGCCCAGCTCTGGGAACCCCCCCAGCTAAGGGAGGGACACACTGGAGGGCCAGGACACAGCTGACGACTGAGTAAAGTGGAGCCCAGTGGGAAATATGAATTTCCTTTGGCCTGAGCTGGGGGTTTGAGGAGCCCTGAAAAAGGGTAAAGCTGGGGCAGGGGCTGTAGAGCCGCCTCTGGCCATGAGAGGGTGCTCAGGTGTGATCCCATTACACACCCCAGACGGGGCCGCACAGTGTCCCTGAGCCCAGTGCCACCGCTGGCCTGGCCTGGGCCAGACCTGACCCGCTGCCCTGCAACCGTAGCACAAGACAGGAGCCCAGAGCAAGCTAGGAACACAGCAGCAGCTGACACAGTGGCCACTGGGGGGCGACGGATGCTCTGGTGACAATCCAGGCCAGGGGCAGCACAGGCCTGCACGCCCCATGGCCCCACTGACCTCCAGCAACGGTGGGAGCTGGCTGTGCAGGAGCCAGGAGCCCTGTGCTGGGGGGTGGCGTGCAGGGCATGGATATAAGCTCTGCTTCATTTGCTGAGGGGCTTCCCCCAATACACCCAGCGAGGCCCACAAGGCAGCTGGCTGCTAGGACGGCGTCAGCCCCGGGATCTGGGCATGTGCCGGCTCCACAATCATATCCTAACATGCAGCCAGGACCCCCAGAGCTCCCTCCCGCTCTCTCCCCTGGCCCAGCACATCTCCCATGGTGCAGGCCGGGCCATGCCCTGCCCTGGAACTGCAAAGCCGCTGGGGGCGGGCACCTGGAGGGCTTGGGAAGTGGTTTCAGAAGCTCTGGTAGGGGGAGAGGAAGAGCCCCTCCTTTCCTCGCCTGCTTGGATCAGGCAAAGAGGCCTGGAGATTTCAGGGGAGGGACATTTGAATTCCTTAGTCCCCTTCCCACGAGCCCTGACACTGACAAGCTGCTCCCAGCTGGGTATCTGACACTGCGTTCAGCAGTCTCGGGAATGCACCCTAACAGGGGGCTGCTGCTAAAGCAATCAGCAGTGATGTGCCCTTGTTAGGGTTCAGGGTCAACACCACCTTGAGGCAGCTAGAACAGTCCCCCTGCTCTCAGAGCTATTGGTCCAGGCTGCTGCAGAGCAACAGGCCAGTTACACCTTGAGGCCAGCCTGAGGGCTCCTGGTAGCCAGGAGCCTCAGACATTTCCCATAGAGATGAAGAGAATCTGGATCTTAAACTTGAAACTACTTTAAGAACCAGCAACAGTCTGTCTGGCCACGCTGCAGGCTGATGGCTCTTGCCCTCCCGGGGCTTATGCTGCCCCCCAGGCCTCTCTAACTGGTTGTTCTGGGGATGTTTCAGAGATCTGGGGGGTGAGGTAATATCTTTTATTGGACCAACTTCTGTTGGTGAGAGAGACAAGCTTTCGAGCTACACAGGGCTGGGAAAGGTACCCACAGCGTCACAGCAAAATACAAGGGGGACTAGAGAGTTTAGCATAAGTGGTTAACACACTCGTTACCCACCTCCAGCCTAGGGAGGAAAGGAAGGTGTGGGGGAAAGCAGCTGGGGAAGGGGGAGGTCTTAGTGGGAAACAAATCAGTGTAATAAGCCATCAATCCGGTGGCTCTGCCCAGTCCATGATTTTTAGTGTATAGGGCAGACTGCCCCATGCCAGGTCTCCAGGAATTTCACAGCCTTTGAGCTCCCTCTTCACCCCATGGACCAGCCACCAGCACTGTCTGCCGCTCTCTGCAGGGGTCTGGCAGGCCCCCACCCCCTGCTCCAGAACAAAGCGCCTGGCAGCATGGACCTCTCTCACCCTCCCATGCCACAGGGGACAAACAGCCTAGCAGCTGGGCATCGGCTCTTGTGAACTCCAGGAGGAAAAGAATCACTCAAGAGGGGAGAGGCTGGTGGGAGCTCTGCTCATAGCAGCTTAGGTCCATCTCCAGCCCCTGCATTTGGCAGTGCCAAGGGGGGCACTTTACAATCCCCGGTTCCATTACACAGAGCAGGGCTTTTCATCCCTCGTTCTCCCCAGGAGCCAGGGCAGGGCAGAGCTGAGGGTGTTCAAGGCCTGGGTGGGTAAGTGCAGCTGGTTTCCAGGCTGGTAATGCCAGATTTGGGGTTCCCTTGGATAACTCCCCATAGCCACTGCCCTGGGCTCTCAGCACCCATGCTGCAAACCAGGTCCTGGGGTTACTATCCCGCTGTCACCGCATGAGTCAGCAGAGCTGGGAATAGAACCCAGGAGTCCTGGGGTTTCTTCCACCCGCCATCCCAAACCATGCGGCTCACCTCTTGCTGACAGTGGCGACGGCCAGCTCCTTCCTTGGCCTGCCCTCCTCTGCCATGGAGCCCCGGGACTCGCCTTCGCTTTGCCAGCCCGCTGTTTCCCCTAGCGGGGAGCTGAGGTAGGTGCCCCCTAATGACAGCGCCAGCGAGGGGGGTCTCAGGAAGGACACGCTGCCCCGGCCGCTACTCTGGCTGGTCAGGCTGCCCCGCAGCAGCTTCTCAGCAGATGGCCCCTGCAGGCAGAGGGTCCCCGGGGCCTGGTGCTTCTCAGGCACCTGAGCTTCCAGCAGCTCTGCAGACAGTGGCTGCCCGGGCAGGCTCAAGGCCCAGTTGGACTCTGAGGAGACGGCTGTGTACATCGGCTCGGTCCTGCTGCTGTCCGAGGGCGATGGCGCCCGGCCCCAGGGGGCCTGCTCCTTGGCCAGGAGTGGGTCGGAGCTGGGGCCCAGGTAGCCTGGCCACACCGTGCTCCCAGGCAGGGCAGCCTTGGCAGGGCCAATCTGTGGCTCTGGTGGTTTGAGGAGAGCCTTGCTGGGCGCTTGCTCCAGAGGAGACTCTGCAGTGCCACGCGTGTCCATGTAGTCCAGGTAGGCCGCTCCCTCCGTGCTCTGCATGGGACCCTCCTCCCCCAGCAGGGTGGGCTCCGTGCTGCCCAGGGCCTGGAGCTCGCAGGGCTCCTCCTGGGGTGGCCAGTCCCCATCCACGCTCATCTCCTTGAAGAAAGGCAGGCTCAGGTACTGGAGGATCCCACTCTGGGCCGAGGAGCTGGCTCTCCGCTGGCTGCTCGGAGACCCAGAGCCCAGTGGCTTGGGGCTGGCCAGAGCTGGGGCGCTCAGCAGCCTGCCGAGCACGGGGGAGCCCCCAGGGCCTGGGGAGTTGCGCAGCGAGCTGACAGTGCTCTGGCAGTGCCCCTCGTAACACATGCCGTCCCGCGGCTCCTCCACTGTGCTGAGGGGCAGCGGCACTGGGGAGGCCACAGGGCTGAGGTTGATGCTGCACAAGGGTTTGCCTTCCTCCGTGGGGCTGCTGCAGTAGCCAAAGTAGCGTCCCTGGCGGTAGCCAGAGGATCTGGCTTCTCTGCGGGCCTGGCCTGTGGCCTTGGGCCGCAGCGGCACTCCCCTCTTCCAGATGGGCTCCTCTGCCTCTGGGGGAGCGTACACCTGCAGGTAGGGTGCTGGCGGGCTGGACTCAGGCGGGGTGGGGGAGGGATCCTGCTGCAAGAGCTTGGGGAACAGCTCCGTCTCGAGGGCGCAGGGGGAGGCCTCCCGGGGCAGCCTGTCCGTCTCCACCACAAAGCGCCCGTCGGGGCCCCGGCAGATGCGCTCCAGGGGCATCGCATCCCCGATGTGGCTTTCGTACACCATGTACTTGGAGCTGGTCCTAGGGCCGCCAGCGATGGTGAGGCCCAAACAGGTGCCAGCCTTCTCCCCCCACAGCAGAGTCCGGCGCAAGCTCTGGTACGGGGAGGCCTGTAGCTTCAGCTTCATGGCGCTGTCCGGGCTACCAGAGCTGTGAGAATTTCTGCAGAGAAAGAGAGGGATTAATGGGGGGATCCCCCTGCCTCCTGCCATGGGGCAGCCCCTGCCTACTTGTTCCCCCCATCCAACCTGGCCTACACATTCACTCCAAGAACTGAGGACAACCCCCCAGCCCCGAGTGGGAAGGGTCAAAGTGCACTAGCTAGCCCCACACCAGAGCATGGCCAGTGGAGGGGTGGCCCGTTTCCCACAGCCCCACCCCAGCGGTCAGGACCCAGCCCCGCTCCCTCCCACTCGAAGCCCCACCCTGAGCCAGCGGGGAGCGAATGGGGAAAGCAAGGAGAACAGCATGGCACAGGGAGCGTGGTGAGACAGGAAGATGTCGTGGAATGGCGCGACTTACTGCGGAGGTGGAAGCTTCTTGTTGGGGGAGAAGACGATTGGTGGATCTGGAAGGTCATGAGAACACAAGGGGATCACATGGCGAGCAACTCAACATGAGATGAGGAGACTGCAGTGGCCCATGCCCGCCCCTGGCCCCCAGCCGAGCCCTGAGGGCCCCCACGGATTGTGGGGGTGATCACCTGCTTGTGACAACCAGCATGAAACCCACCAGCACCCAGGGGCCACCAGACAGCCATCGGGGGACGGGTTATAGTCCCTATTGCCCTGGGGCCGGATCAGAATCGGTGCTCCCTGGAAAGGAAAGGCCCCGTGTCCCATTTCCCACCCTGATGACCCAGCCAGTCCCTTGACCTAATGGTGTTGTGCTTCTCAGCTCCCCTTCCCCACAGCCCCGTTCCCAGCAGGGGGACATGCCCTGGGCAGGTTTTGCTCCTCCAGGAGCAAGCAGCAGATGAAGGGAGGGGTAGAGAGGCTGGGATCAAGGGGCCTTCATCATTCCCAGGCCTTGTCGACCAGGGAAAGTGGCACTGGTGTAACCCCAGGGGTTCAGTGACCTCGGGGCAGCACTGTGGCTCACCACGGTGGCTGGTTGCTGTTTAGCCTACGTTGGTTGTAGCTAACCTGCACTAGACTGGGTCAAACCAAAGTCAGAGCAGCCCCACCAACAGGGCTCCCAGTTAATTGAACCACTTTGAACTCACCCCTCTGGCTGCGACAGTCCTGGGGTTCTGAGTGTCCCATGCCAGCCTGACCTCAGCTCCCCGCTCCTCTGGGCTCTTCCCACCCAACCAACCCAGAGGGGGCTGTCACCCAACCTGGGTTACAACCTCATGTCCCTTACCTCCTGTGCCCCCCACCTGGGCTACAACCCCTTACCCCATGTAGGGAATGACCCCTGACCCCACTGAGAGACCTCACCCCATCCTCCATTGTGTTTCTGGGCCGCCCAGCGAGGATCCCAGCCCCTTGCTGTGCTCCCGACCTCGGCAGCTGTGTGCCTGTGCCAGGGCTGGGTCCCTACCTTGCCTGCGTTTCTGGAGGCGGGCGGCACGCCGGCGGTTCATGATGCAGGCTACCATGGTGCTGAAGATCACAGCCACGCTGAGGAAGCAGATGCCCCCGATGACACCAGCCAGAACAGGCTGCGGCAGGAGCTCAGGCAACTGAGTGCGGGATGGATACACCTCCATACCTGGGCAAGGTGATGGGGAGAGGCCTCAGACAGCCAGCAGGGTGAGGGGATACCGTGCTTCTCCCTTAGGGGGAAACCAGCCCATAGACACTTGCCTACCAGCAGGGAGGGGCCCTCTGCTTGGGCACAATTGCCAGTTCCATTCCTGCCCCTGTCACACCAGGCTGGCCTGGCTTGGGTGCATGGAGGGAGGCCCATGGGGGGCAGAACAGGAGTTGTGGCAGTACAGGTCCCCTCCTCAGCACCCCAAGGAGACCTAGGGCTCTGCCAGGGCGTGGCTGTCTGTCTGGGGCAGCACAGAGCTTTACCTGCCGTGGAGACGTTCACGGTGTTGCTGGGGTCGCTCATGTAGCTCCCGGCAAAGGCCACCAGGCGGAATTCGTAGCAGGCGTCCTGGGAGAGCAGAGGCTACGTTAACGTTATGGCCAGCGCCCGTCGGCTCTCCTCCATGATGTGGGGCGCAGACCAGAGACAGCTCCTGCCACAGGACCTGCAGCCATGTGTGCAGCGAGCTGAGGGCTTCCATCCCAGCACCAGACACACCCTGTCTCAAAGCACCTCTGAAAGGTGCAGTGACACCTGGGGACAAGCAGAGCCCCTTCCGGACAGAACCGTCCACGCAGTACTCACCACCAGGGGGCCAGCACCGGAGCAGAGCCGAGCCCCATTTCCACCCCCAGTGGCCTGCTGGGCAAGAGAACACTCCCATGATGCACCTTGGCCTGTGCCCGACCAGGCTGTCTGGGCCCCTCGAGCCCTTCTGGGGCCTGCTGCTGTCCCGAGAGCTCAGCAGCCTGCAGCGCCAGGGCACAGGTTCTGTAGTGAACCCTGCAAGCCAGGGCCCAGGGCTTCCCACCCTGAGGAAGCACCAGGCACCAACCTGGAGCCACTGTTCAACCCATGGGCTGCCAGCCCCCTGCTTGTGCAGAGCCACTCTCCCCTCTCCGTCCGGGGGTCCCGCCTGGCAGGGCCAGCCGGGGGCAGGTACATCAGCACAGCGCTACTGAGGAGGCCATGAAGCGCGCCCGGCCTGCCGTCAGGTAGTGCCACCCAGCCAGGGAGGGGCTGCTGCTTGAGCTCAATGCCAGGGGCTCGGGCTGCCAATCTCTGCAGGGGCAGGCGGAGCCCTGGTGCAGAAACATCCAATGCAAGACCCACAGGTTGGCATTTCAAACCCCACCCCCACACACCAACCTTGATGAGTCCTGGCACCAGGACCTGGGTCTTTGTGCTGGGGATGGAGCCATCCAGCCCCTCCCAGCCGCCCTGGTCCTGCCGTAACTCCAGCGCGTAGCCTGTCAGGGCCACGGAGAACTGCAACGGGGGCTCCCACTGCAGCAGGACCCCGCGCGATGTCTCATTGGCTGTCAGGGACTGTGGGGGGGACAGAAAGATGCGTGTGGCTGTGGTGGACAGCTCGGGAGGCACCTCGGTCGTCGGGAAACCTGAAGGGAAAGGAGACACTGAGGAAAGGAACCAGGCAGCCATTTGGGGAGAGGGGCAGCCCCAGGCAGCCTTTCGGGGGGGGAATGGGGAGGGGAGCCCCAGGGCAGCCATTCAGGGGGGTGCTGGGGGGATCCCCAGGGCAGCCACTCAGGACACGTGAGCTCGGGTGGGTGGCTGGGAAGCATGTTCCTCCCTTAGTGATTGGAGCCTCCCTGGGGGACAGGGCGGGACCAGCTCTGGGGAGGGGCAGCCCCAGAGCCCGGGCGTTTTCCAGGCATCACTTGAAGGGTGGGGATTCCATTCCCAGGAGTTCGGGGGGTGGGGATCCCTCCCAAAAGGCAGCCATTGGGAATGCCCTTCTGGGGGGCCGGCGAAGGTGAAGGTATCCCTACAGGAGAGGTCCCTCTTCTAGGTGGAGGAGCTGTTCCCAGGTGTAGGGGAGCTGTTCCCAGAGGCTGGGGGAAGGGAGAGGAGAATATTTCCAGGAGGCAGGGTGCTGGCAGTGGGGGGAGCTGGTGGGGGGGAGCCCCATTCTTGAAGGGAGGGAATGCTGGCAATGGGGGGGGCATTCCTGGGGCTGGAGTGGAGGGTGGTTCTCTAGGGTGCTGGCAGTGGGGGGTGCCATTCCTGGAGCTCGGGGGGGGCAGTTCTCAGAGGTGCGGGCAGTGGGGAGCCCTGTCTCTAAGGGGGGGGAGTGCTGGTGGTGGGGGCTCATTGCCAGGGCTGGTGGTGTGGGGGCTGATTCTCAGGGTTGCTGGCGGTGATGGGGCCATTCCTGGGGCTGGCGGGTGGAGAAAGGGGAGCCTGGTTCTCAGAGGTGTGGGCGGGGTGGGGGGGGGACTTTCCCGGGGTGCTGGCAGTGGGGGAGCCATTCCTGGGACTGGTGGCGGGCGGTTCTCTAGAGTGCTGGCGGTGGTGGGGCCATTCCCAGGGCTGGCCTGGGGGGCTCAGTTCTCAGGGGTGCAGGCTGGGGAAGAGGGGAGCTCAGTTCCCAGGGGTGCTGGTGGGGGGGGGGGGGGCGGTACTCAGGGGGAGGAGGTGCCAGAGGCTCTCACCCAGGGGGAAGGAGGTGACGATCTCACTGAAGGGGCCGCTGCCCAGCTTGTTCTGGGACAGGACGCTGAACTGGTAGCCAGTGGCCGGCTGCAGGTTCTGCACCAGGAGGTACTCAGCCCCCACAGGCACCGTCAGCGACACCCAGTCATGGTGGGGCCGGTTCAGGTGCTTCACCCTGAGGAGACAGAGCAGGTGAGCTGGAGCCAGCCCTGGAGCCCAACCCCCCACACACCCTCCCCATATGCCCCCCGAGTGACGGCCTGTGCCTGAGAGCCCCCCCATTCACCCCTCATGAGGGCGCAGGGACACAGCCTCCGTCTGTGCTGAGAGCTGGAAATTCCCCGTGTTGTCTGTCCTGCATGGGGCAGGATCCCCACGCTCACACCCAGGACTAGCCTGGGCCATGGGCTCTGTGCCCCTGTGGCCGCGCCAGCCCACTTCCAGAGCTGCTAGACAGGGGGTGCCCCAGGGAGTGGAGAGCCCTGCCCGGCATGGGACTCACAGTGGCGTGTACCAGACGCTGAACCTCTGGAAGTATCCCCCGTCGAACCCCGGCTGCCAGGAGACGTTGGCTGCGAGGAGCAGTGGCAGCACCGAGACGTTGGTGACAGCATGTGGGCTGGTGCCTGGTGGAGACAGTCGCATGGGGAGTGAGTCGGGGCCATCTCTGATCTGCCCCTCCCAGGGCTCAGGCACTGGCTGGGAGCTGCCGGGGGCAGAGCGCCACCTGGCCAGCACAAACGCCCCTCCCCACAGATGAAATGGGCAGGCACCACCCACACGGCGCCTGCAGGGGAGGCACCTGCGTCAGGGAGGCACCTGCGTCTGTGGGCTCCCAATGGGCAGTTGCTGTGCTCAGGGGAGCGTCTGGGATGCTGCTCACCTGGGCACACTGGCATCACACTGCAGGGTCCCTGGCAGTACCCAATGGAGCTGGGCACAGGCCGAATCCAACATGGATTCCAGAGTGATACGGGGTCTGGGATGTGGAGATTGGGTGTTCGTCTCATGTACACTCCACCAGGCATTCCCATGGACAGCCAGTGCACCCCGCCCCCCTCGGGAGGCACAAAGCCCCCCACCCCGAGCCCCATACACACACAACCACTCACCCCCACCCCGAGCCTCACACACACACACACAGCCGCCCACCTCCACCCCGAACCCCATACACACACAACCACTCACCCCACCCCAAGCCTCACACACACACACACACACAAACAGCTGCCCACCTCCACCCCAAACCCCATACACAACCACTCACCCCCACCCCGAGCCTCACACACACACACAGAGCCGCCCACCTCCACCCCGAACCCCATACACACACAACCACTCACCCCCACCCCGAGCCTCACACACACACACACAGCCGCCCACCTCCACCCCGAACCCCATACACACAACCACTCACCCCACCCCGAGCCTCACACACACACACACACACACACAAACAGCTGCCCACCTCCACCCCAAACCCCATACACAACCACTCACCCCCACACCGAGCCTCACACACACAGAGCCGCCCACCTCCACCCCGAACCCCATACACACAACCACTCACCCCACCCCGAGCCTCACACACACACACACAGCCGCCCACCTCCACCCCGAACCCCATACACACAACCACTCACCCCACCCCGAGCCTCACACACACACACACAGAGCCGCCCACCTCCACCCCGAACCCCATACACAACCACTCACCCCCACCCCGAGCCTCACACACACACACACACAGAGAGCCGCCCACCTCCACCCCGAACCCCATACACACACAACCACTCACTCCCACCTCGAGCCTCATACACACACACACACACACACACACACACACACACAGCTGCCCACCCCCACCCTGAGCCCCATTCCCCCCCACACACAACCACCCACCCCAACTCTGAGCCCCACAGACACACTGCCAATGCATCCCCCCCATACATACACACACAGAGCTCTCTCCTCAGAGCCCAAAGGCCCTGGGTCAGGCCTCCCTCCCACAATGGGCAGCTGGTGGTGGTGCTGGTGTGGCCCAACTCACCCAACACGTGGACAGAGGTGGTGGCGCTGATCCGGGCCACCGGGTTGCTGACCGTGCACTCCCAGGCCCCGTGCTGCTCCTTAACCAGTGGCCAGAAGACGAGGCTGCTGTTCCCATCCACCTGGGCATTGTTCCTCCCTGTGCTTCCCAGCTGCAGAGCAAAGGCACAGCCACACTGACACCGGCAGCCCAGCCCTCCCCCACAGTGCCACTGTCAATCACTGGGGGAGAGACTAAAGTGGGCTGGGCTGTGAGCACAAATTTGAGGGGGGCTGGGCCCAACCCATGCAGTCTGGGGGAGGTGCGGGGGCCGGGCCGGCAGGCATGCACAGATTGGAGGGGAGATAGGGTGGCGCCGGGCTGGGTGGGTGCAGCTTGGGGAGAAAAGGGAGGCCACAAGCATAGATCGGGGCTGAGGAGTATCCAGCCAGCGACCAAGCTGAGCTTGCTTCCCAGCACACCAGTGCCAGGGCCACATTCACCTCCAAGAGCCTTGGACCTGCTGCCCCAGTGGCGGGTGGGAAAGGTGAGGCACAGGGAGGGGCAGCGACTGGGCCGAGGTCTCACTGAGAGCCAGGGGCAGAACAGGAACAAAACCCCAGAGTCCTGGGTCATCGCTTTCTCAGAGGGTGGGGGCTGCCCGGAAGGAGACACCCCCCCAGGGGCTCTGAAAGGGTTGTCGCACAGGGAGTCTCTGCACAGGACAAGCCTGAGGAATGAATAACCTGGGGGGATGGCGTAAGGCAGGAGCCGCATGGGGCAGCTGGGCTGCGTGGGGCTGGCTCCCCCTGCAGCACAGAGCCGAGTCCTGGGCCAAAGTAGGTCCTGCTTGTGGAGCCCTGAAGCTCTAGGCTGCACCTCACTGCCAAGGGAAATCTGCCCTGTGGGTGGCCAGCAGCAGAGTCCCAGGGCACTGGGCACTCACAGCTCCGTTGCCGCCAGTGGCAGCCAGAGCCGGCACCAAAGCACAGGCTGGGGGAAGTGAGGGAGTGATACCAAGGAGCCACAGTCCCTGAGCCATGGGGAACCCAGGCTCCCCAGTCCCTCCCCCCATCTGAATCCAGAGCTGCAGCCCCCCTACCTTTGTCCATGTGACCGTGGGTGGGGGGTCTCCTTGGGCGGCGCATGGGATCACCAGCTCACGGCCCACCTCCTGGAAGTACTCCTCCTTGGGGCGCATGGTGAACATGGGAGGGTCCTGGAACAGACACACGGGTAGCTCAGCCGTGGGGGCAGGGGGAATGAGACAGACAGACAAAGGGGTCAGGGCTCAGCGGCTCAGGTGGGAAGTGATGCTGGTCTGGACTCATGGGCAAGAGATCCAACAGGCCCAGGGAGCAGAGCAGACAGAGGGCCCTGCACAGTGGCACTCAGGGCAGGGAAGAGACCAGCCTGAGCATTGCTACCCAGCTTGCTCTGTGGGGTGGGTACTGTAATAACTGGGGCCTGGCAGGCCTACCCCAATTGTGAGTTTAATCCAAGGTTACAGAATGTCTCAGTCACCTGTAACCATGGGTGTTGATGGGGAAAGGTACAAGGGGGAAACAGGCTGGATTAGTACAAGTAAAAAGGCCTCCTGCTGGAACTCCAGGACTGTGTTATGTTCACACCTGGTAAACAAGAGGAATGTGGGACCAGAAATCAATGCACGAGAATGGGTGTGTGTTGGGGATTAGGAGGGGATGAGCTATTCCACCCAACCCCTGCTTGAGGTCCTTCAAATGAAATTAGCAGCTGGCTGGGAAATGGACCAACAGGAGCGAGGTTCCCCATCGTAGTTGCCACCCCCGCCATCTCCAGAGAGCCTGGGAGTTGCTGTGACTCTACTGGGCCTTCACTGTTCTAAGCTTGAGATGTCCTGACCAGAGCAGGCCAGAGCAAGGGCATCTGGCTGTCGCCCCCTCCCTTTTCCTTCCCCACCTTACTTCTTCGCTTTCCTATCTCTCAGGACTTGTCTATACAAATACATAGGTCATGGCTGGCTGGGGTATACTTCTACCCTGCATTAAGTGTCCATGTGGACCGGGATGCCACGCACTAAAGATTCCCTAGTGTGCTTTACGCTAGTCCCGTTTCAAAGCAGGGTAGATCCACGTGCACTAGGGAACTTCTAGTGCACTGCAGCAGGGACCACACAGCCAGTTAGTGTCCTGCAGGCTAGTGCAGGACAGACTTACACCCCAGTTTGCCACAAAAGACAGGCTACTTACCTTGCACAGCAACCGCAGTTTGAGATGTTCTGGCCCCATGGCTGCTCCAAGTCAGAATGTGTGTGCCCATGCACTCAATTTTTCTGCTAGCTATGCCTCTCATGCTCCAGTACGAGCGATATAGGGAGGGGTGGACCCACACCACCACACTCTCTTCTCAGCCTCAGAGCTTGGTAAAACTCTCAAGTCGAGGCGAGAGGAGAGCCAGTATTAGAGCACCCATTGGGATAAAACATGTCCAGGAACTGTGGTTACTTACCTAGCACAGAGTTACTGTCCCTCTGGGTGCTTCATGCGTGGAGACTCCAGAACTGTACCTTAATGTGGATCCGGTACAGAGCATAGAACAGGGAGGAGGGATAGCTCAGTGGTTTGAGCATTGGCCTGCTAAACCCACGGTTGTGAGTTCAATCCTCGAGGGGGCCATTTGGGGATTGGTCCTGCTTTGAGCAGGGGGTTGGACTAGATGACCTCCTGAGGTCCCTTCCAACCCTGCTGTTCTATGATTCACCAAAGGCTGTGGAGTAAGGCTGTGAAAATGTGTGACCAGAGGACCATGTGGATGCCTTAAAAATGTCCTTGATGGGTAACTTCCTAAGGAAGGCACCAAAATGGATTGAGCCCTGGTGGAGTGAGAAGAGGGGATGCATCCAAGAGGACTTGTAGCTTGCCAAAATACAGGCTCATGCTGTCTGAGGAGACTGAGTGAGCCCCATGCTCGCAGAGGAAACGAAGAGTCCAGGGGAAACCCTGCAGGGCTTATTTCCATGAAGACAGAAAGCCGAGGCTCATCTTACACCCAGTGTACGGAGCTGGGTCTCTCCTCTGAATGAGTGGGACTTGGAATAAAACACCAGCAGCGGAATGTCCTGATTGACGTGGAACTCTGATAACATTTTAGGGAGGAAGTGAGGGTAGGACACAGCATAATGTTGTCCAGATAAAGCACTGTCTACAGCAGGTCAGCTGGTTCCCCTACCCTTGCTGGCTGAGGGGACTTTCACAAGGACAGATGGAGTAGCGAGTAGGTTGCCACAAGCTCAAAGAGAGGTCCTCTTAATGCGTTAAGCGCTAAATTGAGGTTGTAGGGTAGGGTAGGGTCCTGTACTGGAGGAAACAATTTAAGGAGGCCATTAAGGAATCTTGCTGTCACAGGATGTGTGAAGACCGAGAAACCTTTGATTGGCAAATGGAATACTGTGATAGCAGCTAAATGAACCCTGACAGAGCGCAGGGACAGTCCCAGAGATTTCAGATTTAGTCGGCTGGCGAGGATGGATGCCAAGGGAAAAATCAGTAGGGGATATAGAGTGGTGGGTGCACCAGATCTGGAAGCGCTTCAACTTCCGCAGGCGAGTCCTTCGAGTGGTTAGTTTCCTGCTATTCAGTAAAATTGACTGAACTTCAGAAGAACCTTCCTGTTCTAGGCCTGAGAACCATTGCAAAGTCAGGCCTTGAGGTGCAAGGATGATCGGTTAGAGTGGGTTATGGAGCCCAACTCCTGGGTCAGGAGGTCTGTCATTAGAGGACGTTGCAGAGGTAGATATTTTGCCAGATGGATCATGGTCGGGAACCACCCATCTCAGCCACACCTGAGCCATAAAAATTAGCACTGCTTTCTCTCGTTTCAATTTAAGCAGGGCTTTGTGGATCAGTGGAGTTGGATGGAAGGCATACAATAGACTCTGGGGCCAAGAAGCAAGGAGTGCATCTCCCAGGGAGTCATGACTGTGTGTCCCCACCTTGAGAATAGAGGGTGGGGGAGACATAGAATCATAGAATATCAGGGTTGGAAGGGACCTCAGGAGGTCATCTATCCAACCCCCTGCTCAAAGCAGGACCCAGACAGATTTTTGCCCCAAATCCCTAAATGGCCCCCTCAAGGATTGAACTCACAACCCTGGGTTTAGCAGGCCAATGCTCAAACCACTGAGCTATCCCTCCCTCCAACTTGAGTTGGAAGTTGTGGCAAAGAGGTCTATCTGTTGAAGAACCCACGTAAAGCAGATCTCTTCAAAGAATACATCGGTCAGCTCCCACTCATGGTCTTAATGGAAAATTCTGCTCTGTGAATGTGCGATGGTGTTCTGTGATTCTGGCAGCTAGATCACGGCGATATCTGTGCACTGGGGTATGCACCAGTTCCATAGTCTCAGTGACCCTTCACCTAAGAATTGGCATTTTGCTTCTCCTTGGGAGTTTATATAGTAAGTGGCCTCCTGGTTGTCCAACCTCACTTTGACTGACTGGCCCCACATAAGGTAGGGAGCAAAGGCAGGCATCACGGATGGCTCAAAGTTTGAGGACGTTGATGTGTAGTGACAACTCTCAAGGAATCCATCTGCCTTGTGCTGTATGATTCTGTAGGTGAGCGCCCCAGCCTAGAAGGGAGGCGTCTGTGGGGATGATGTGTGGGAGGTGGATGTGAGGGGGGTTCCCACGCAGACTCTTTGAGGGTCCTTCCACCAACTGAGGGAGTCAGGTGCCATTCACGGGACTGATACCTCCCTGGACAGCTTGTGCTTGCAGGGAGTGTAGGCTGTCCTAAGCCAGGCTTGCATGGGGGGTTATGAAAGTGCAGGCTGCCATGCATCCCAGGAGCTAAAGACAAGCCCACGCCACGATTTGTGGGCTCTGCTGTCAAGCAGAGATCAGGTTAGACACTGAGATGAACCTGTCCACAGGCAGGTAGGTTTTAGCTGCCAGAGTCCAGGTTGGCCCCGATAAAGTCTATGTGTTGCACAGGGTTGATTTCTCTACATTGAGGTGAAGGCTTAAGGAGTGGAATAGACCTAGGTCCCTCTTGGTGGTGGACTGACCTTCACCGGAAGGATGGCCCTTGAAGAGCTAGTTGTCCAGACACGGAAAAGTTACTGTTCCCAGATGCCAAAGTTGGCCTGTGATGATGAAGGGGACTTTTGTAATGACCCTCAGGGCAGCTGAAAGGCCAGAAGTCATGGCACAGTACTGGTGATGGTCAGTGCCCACTACAAACGTGAGGAAACACCATGGTGCTGGGTATATGGCTACATGGAAACAGACATCCTGGAAGTTAAGGGTGACGAAGATCTAACAACAGAATGATGGCCACTAGGGTGGCCATCTGGAAGTGCTGCATGTGAATCAAAGTGTTTAGAGATGGAAGGTCTGCACTCAGTCTCCACCCTCCTTTTTCCTTTGGAACCAGGAAGTACCAGGAGAAGAAACCCTTACTGATGAAGTCTGGACGAATGGATTTGACCACCTCTGGAAGCAGGAGGGATTCTACCTCCTGGTTTAAGGAGCCCCTCCTGAGAGGGGTCCCTGAATACGAACAGGGAGGGGGAATGGAGCTGACCTGGATGGAGTAGCCAGTCAAGATTATTGCCAGTACTCATTTGTCTGAGGTGATACGCTCCCAAGAATCATAGAATACCAGGGTTGGAAGAGACCTCAAGAGGTATATAGTCCAACCCCCTGCTCAAAATAGGACCAATCCCAACTAAATCATCCCAGCCAGGGCTTTGGGCAGAAGGGAAGACATGGGCAAGACGGTCTCCAAAGGGTACGTGAATGGAGTGATGTAGCTGAAGATTCAATAGGGAGGGTTTGTGGGCCTTAACCAAGGTGTCAAAATGGTTGTTTGGATGAGGCAGCCACCCGGGAGGTGACAGCGGAGGATGGGCCTTTCTTGTATGGCCTAAACCTCTTTCCGGGCAGCTCAGCAGTTCTCTGGGGCAGCGTTGTGCTGTCTGAGACTTGCTGTATTTTCTCTTTGTAGCTGGAGTGTAGATACCAAGAGTGCGCAACATCACCCTGGAATCCTTGAATGAGCTAAGAGAACCATCTGTAGTGCCATTGAAGAGCTGAGGTCCTTCAAAGGCAAATCCTCCACAGTATTTTGCACTTCCTTGGGCAAGCTGGAGGATTGTAGCCAGGAGGCCTGACACACGATTAAACAGAGGCCATATCCGCCACGTCCAGGGAGGCTGCAGGAGGGCTTTGGCCCTTTGTAATAAGAGCGCGAAACAGCTCTGTCTTGTCCTAAGACAAAAACTCAATTTAGTGAGAAAATTTACTCTAGTTGGTAAAGTCACATTCGCCATCAGGGCTTGGGAGCAAGCGTCTCAGAACTGTGGCTCTTGCATCCTAGAAGGTCCAGACACTTGAGTTCCTTGTTACATGTTGTTGCCTTGAAATAATGTTGCCTACTCCTTTTGTTGGCAGCATTGATGACATGGGAGTTGGGCGTAGGATGAGTAAACAAGTACTCTGGGCCCTTGGCTGGACACAGTACGTTTTATCAGCCCTCTTACAGGTGGATGGGATGCTGGCTAATGTTTGCCACGCTGTGTGGGCTGGCAAGAGGAGGACCTCATTAATAGGTATGGCTGCCTTGCCCTGGGTAGAAGCATGGGTGACGTCCACCAGGGAGTGCTGCTGTTCCTGGATTTCCTCCAAGGGATTCTGCAAAGCCTCTGCTATGCGTTTCATCAAGCCCGGAAAGGCCCTGAAGTCATTCGCATTGGATGGCAGTGGGGGCACAGTTGCCTTATCTGGGGAGAAAGAGGATGGTGGCACCTCCCCATCAATTCTCAACTCTGAATGCACTGGTGGCTCCTCTTGAGTAAGGAGGCTCCCAGCTGTTGACGGAAGAGACTCCGATAGGATTTCTTGCACGTAAAGGTACCCTGTAGACTTGGTCCCCAAAAGGAGCCCAGGATTTCCAGAAAGCCCACTGTGGAGGGGCATAAGGGAAAGGTGCTAGACCCCATGGCCAGGGCTATCGGGTCAAACATCTGCTGCCTTCTAGGGTCCCTTTCTTGGGGAAGAGGGTACAACTGGGCTCCCTCCTACTAGCAGAAAAACCTCTGATTGAGAATTTATGGGTAGGGTATCCTCACATGGAGCACCCATAGGGGCAACTGGAAAACCTAAGTGTTCATATAGATAAGCCCTCATTCTCTCTTTCACCTTCTAACAAGAGTCTGGTTCAGCCGATCAAGACAATGGCATTTTTTGCAACACTGCTGTAAGCCCATGACCAGAGAGGCAGCTAAAAGCAATGGCTTGGTACAAGTTTGCCAGGGCTTGGAGTAGCTGATCAGACCACAGGCTAGGCCTGCGTTTCTCCAGCAGTGAGGTTGCAAGTAAGAGTCAGCACCACAGACAGAAGCTGCATTTTCTGTCTTTCCTGGTCTTTTCTCTCCCGTCGTGTGCACTTGTCTTGTTTTGTCTTAAAGGAAGAAGGATCGGACTTTAAGAGCAGCAGCAACAGTTCCAGCCCATCTCAACTAACTTCTTTTCCTTCCCCCAAGGACAGTTATCACCATCTTTAATACCATCTAAAAAACTGTAAACAAGGATGTTTTTCCAGGTAAAAATTCTCTACAGCTAAATGGGAAGGGTACAAGAGTTACTATTAAAATGAAAGTCTTAATAATTTGAAATGTAAAATATTAAGAAACTCTTTTTTATTTTCTTATATATCTGTAATACATGGTTAAAAATATTCCTGGGAATTTGCCATGGACCTAAGCAGGTGGAGATCTCTGCACTCAAAAGCCCCGACCACGTTTGAATGTTTAGTGCTGTACGACAGGGCCACGTTCACACCTTGACTCTCTGGGCCCACTTGTTACACCAAAATTAATACACCCGGGTGTGTGTTTGTGTGAGGGCACCAGAGAAGGGCTCCCGAGCCCCAGCCATGCCCCTACTCAGCCAGAGTGGCGGACAGGCTGCCCCCCTCACCTTGAGCAAGACGCGGGTGGGTGCTGAGGCACCAGCCGTGCCGTAGCTGTTGTAGGGGGTGCAGGTGTAAAGCCCCAAGGCGTCGTCGTTCCCGGTGGCGATGACAATGGAGCCATCGGGTGCCATGGACCAGCCAGGGAACTGCAGAGGGAGAGACAGGTCAGAATGCGGCTCCCTGGAAGTGGGTGTGTGGCACAGGCTGAGTTTCCAGGGAGGCCTGGCATAGTCGGTACCTTATCAAGCTCCAGGGGATGCCCGTCCTTGGTCCAGCTGATGGAGAGAAGAGGTGGGTTGGCCTTGGTGGGGCACTGGATCATGCCCTGCATCCCCTTGGGCAAGAGGGTCTCCGGTGGCATGGTGGTCACCTGGGCTGGATCTGCAAGGCACCAGCATAGTCAAGGCCTGGGTGAGCTCCGCAGCGAAGGGGCTGGGGAGCGGGGTGTGGCAGCCATATGCACAATATGCTGCCAGCCCGCGGGGCTGGGACGAGCAGCACCAGAGGCTGTGCCTTCTCTATGTGATGGGCTTGTCCATGGCAGAGCCCCCGGAAAGCTAGGGACTCCCTGGATCTGCCCGTGGAGGGAGCCCAGCTCCTGGCAATTCAGCACTGCTCCCCTGGGTGCGTCTGAGCCATGGTCACATGGGCTCCTCAGCTCAGAGACCTGGGCCAGGTGGGAGACAGGCGGATGGGGAGGCCGGCTGAGGGCCACAGCAGGAAATGGGCCCTTTTCTCCCAGGCTCCAGGCCTCAAAGGGGGAGGTCACAGGCCAAAGGTGTTTCCCTGCCCCCGTCAAACAAGTGGGGCCACCAGGGCTCAGCTCAGGAGCCAGGATGTCTGGGTACGGCAGGGTCCCTGAGAGAGGGCGGCGTGGGGCAGGGAGGACAGGGGTAGTGGGACCTTACACAGCACTGTGATGAAAGCTGAGGCAGAGGGTGGTTTCCGCAGCCCATTGCTGGGAACACAGGTGTATTTGCCAGCATCGTCTGGGGTCGTTTTCTGGAGCAAAAGGCTCCCGTCCACCAGGACACGAACACGAGACTGCAGGTGGCTGGAAGGAAGGGAGGGGGGCAGAGTCAGGAGCCCAGCAGCAGCTGTCCCAACGAGCCAGCACCCAAACTGCTGCCGGCCCCCACTGCAGGGCTCAGGGAGCATCCACAGCGACTTGATCCCAACACATCACAACCAGCACTCGCATCGGCTCAGCAGCAACCCCAAGACCAGCTGCTGCCCTCACGGTCCTGACACTAGCACCCAGTCATTGCCTCTACAGCCCTGACACTGGGGCCCGGTTACTGCCACCACAGCCACATCACTGTCCAGCCAAACCCCCACGGTCCAGCCATGGCCACTGGGGCCAGCCAGGCCACGGCACCGCCACTGGGACCCAGCCACTCTCCCCACAGTCCCACAGCTCTGCCATGACCACCATAGCTTCGTTACAGCTGCCATCACCACAGCCCTGTCCACACTCTCGTCACTGCTGACTGTCCCGCTCACTCCTATGACTCCAGCAGCACCACTTCACCCTCCCGCCACCAGCCAATCAAATCACCCCCTCAGCACTCACCGTGCAAGCCCTTGGCCAGGTGTGTATGATCTGGATGGTGCTGTGGAAGGGTCCCTGCCTCAATCTCCTCCCACTACTCTACTCCAGCCCTGGGCTCCATGTGCTGCCAGCATCACAGGCCATGCATCACCACCCGTGTCTGAGCTGTCAGGCCACCAGAGGATCTGAGTCCCCTTTTCAGCACCACCAGGCCTAACAGGGAGCCCCCACACTCCCACCAGCCTGGGCACATCACAGGGGCCCAGCTGGGGCCACCGCTCCTTCACCAGCGCCAGCACCATACTGCCTGTGTGCATCAGCCTTGCCACACAGCAACGTGTAGGCTGGTATCCGTGTGCACGTAACCCTCTTGCATGTATCTGTGTGCTTAGCTGTGGCTCTGAGCATCTCTCCTGCTGTAGGACTGTGTGCAAGCCTGCATCTCTGGGTGTGTAGCCGATGTCATTGTGTGTGTCAGCAAATATACATCTGTGTGCACACGTCTGTTCAGGTGTGTGTACGCATCAGAGTGTGTCACTGTGTGCTTGCATGCATACCTCTCCACAACAGTCCGTGTGTGCATGTGCAGCAGTACCTCCACCTCTGTGTTGTGTTTGTGTGTCAGTGTCTGTGTGTGTGTGTGTAAAAGTGTATATCTCATGGTGTATACACTTCTCTATGAATCAGTGCATGTGTGTCTGTGTATGGTGAGTGCGTGCATGTGCCCAAGTGTGCGTATCTGAGGGGAGTTCAGGTGTGGGTCAGCGAGTGCATGGATGTGTGTGTGGGGGCAGTGTGTGAGGGCACAGGTGTGTGGCGGTGAGC
The DNA here is from genome assembly GCF_020497125.1 of Mauremys mutica. Taxonomy (NCBI): domain Eukaryota; kingdom Metazoa; phylum Chordata; order Testudines; family Geoemydidae; genus Mauremys; species Mauremys mutica. The sequence goes on along the minus strand of NC_059088.1, from coordinate 18,912,810 downwards.
CAATGGATGTGTGGGGGGGAGGCAGTGTGTGAGGGCACAGGTGTGTGGCAGTGAGCCAATGGATGTGTGTGTGTGGGGGCAGTGTGTGAGGGCACAGGTGTGTGGCGGTGAGCCAATGGATGTGTGGGGGGGAGGCAGTGTGTGAGGGCACAGGTGTGTGGCGGTGAGCCAATGGATGTGTGTGGGGGGGCAGTGTGTGAGGGCACAGGTGTGTGGCGGTGAGCCAATGGATGTGTGTGGGGGGGGCAGTGTGTGAGTGCACAGGTGTGTGGCGGTGAGCCAATGGATGTGTGTGTGGGGGCAGTGTGTGAGTGCACAGGTGTGTGGCGGTGAGCCAATGGATGTGTGTGGGGGCAGTGTGTGAGTGCACAGGTGTGTGGCGGTGAGCCAATGGATGTGTGTGTGGGGGCAGTGTGTGAGTGCACAGGTGTGTGGCGGTGAGCCAATGGATGTGTGTGTGGGGGCAGTGTGTGAGTGCACAGGTGTGTGGCGGTGAGCCAATGGATGTGTGTGGGGGAGGCAGTGTGTGAGGGCACAGGTGTGTGGCGGTGAGCCAATGGATGTGTGTGGGGGAGGCAGTGTGTGAGGGCACAGGTGTGTGGCGGTGAGCCAATGGATGTGTGTGGGGGCAGTGTGTAAGTGCACAGGTGTGTGGCGGTGAGCCAATGGATGAGTGTGTGGGGGGGGCAGTGTGTGAGTGCACAGGTGTGTAGCGGTGAGCCAATGGATGTGTGTGGGGGGGCAGCGTGTGAGTGCACAGGTGTGTGGCGGTGAGCCAATGGATGTGTGTGGGGGCAGTGTGTGAGGGCACAGGTGTGTGGCAGTGAGCCAATGGATGAGTGTGTGGGGGGGGCAGTGTGTGAGTGCACAGGTGTGTAGCGGTGAGCCAATGGATGTGTGTGGGGGGGCAGTGTGTGAGTGCACAGGTGTGTAGTGGTGAGCCAATGGATGTGTGGGGGGGGCAGTGTGTGAGGGCACAGGTGTGTGGCGGTGAGCCAATGGATGTGTGTGTGGGGGCAGTGTGTGAGTGCACAGGTGTGTAGCGGTGAGCCAATGGATGTGTGTGTGGGGGCAGTGTGTGAGTGCACAGGTGTGTGGCGGTGAGCCAATGGATGTTGGGGGGGCAGTGTGTGAGGGCACAGGTGTGTGGCGGTGAGCCAATGGATGTGTGTGGGGGTCAGTGTGTGAGTGCACAGGTGTGTGGCGGTGAGCCAATGGATGTGTGTGTGTGGGGGCAGTGTGTGAGTGCACAGGTGTGTAGCGGTGAGCCAATGGATGTGTGTGGGGGCAGTGTGTAAGTGCACAGGTGTGTGGCGGTGAGCCAATGGATGTGTGTGGGGGTCAGTGTGTGAGTGCACAGGTGTGTGGCGGTGAGCCAATGGATGTGTGTGGGGGGGCAGTGTGTGAGTGCACAGGTGTGTAGCGGTGAGCCAATGGATGTGTGTGGGGGGGCAGTGTGTGAGGGCACAGGTGTGTGGCGGTGAGCCAATGGATGTGTGTGGGGGTCAGTGTGTGAGTGCACAGGTGTGTGGCGGTGAGCCAATGGATGTGTGTGTGTGGGGGGCAGTGTGTGAGTGCACAGGTGTGTGGTGGTGAGCCAATGGATGTGTGTGGGGCACCATCAAGTTTAGGCTTGAACTTAGACAAAGGTTTCGAACCATCACAGGAATGAAGTTCTGGAACAGCCTCCCAAGGGGAGCAGTGGGAACAAAAAACCTACCTGGCATCAAGCCTGAGCTTGATAAGTTTCTGGAGGGGATGGTGTGATGGGACTGATTACAATGGCATGTAGCTGATCTGCGACTGCTAGCAGCAGATCTCTCCAGTAGCCAGAGATGGGGCAGCAGATGGGGAGGGCTCTGTGTTACTACAGAGAATTCTTTCCCAGGTGTCTGGCTGCTGGGTCTTGCCCACACGCTCAGGGTCTAACCGATCACCATATTTGGGGTTGGAGAGGAATCCCCACCCACCACCCCGTCAGATTAGCAGAAACCCTGGGAGGTTTTCACCTTCCTCTGCGGTGTGGGACATGGGTCCCTTGCAGGTTTAAACTAGTATAAATGGTGGATTCTTTGTAACTTGAAGCCTTTAAACCACGATTTGAGGACGTCAGTAACTCAGCCAGAGGTTATGGGCCTATTGCAGGAGTGGGTGGGCGAGGTTCTGTGGCCTGCAGTGCTCAATTTGTGCCAGGCAGTTCAGAGCTCCAGCACCTCTGAGCTTGGCAGTTCAGAGCCCCGGCACCTGCCCACTGTCCCCGTGCCACCCCCTTGGCTCCCGGCGCTGTGTACCTGAGGTGGTAGACGTTGCTGCTGCCCTGGAACCAGCTGTAGGTGAGGTTGCCTGGGTAGGCCTCGGCTTGGCATGCCAGGAAGGCATCCTGGGTGATGTTGACCGTGATGTTCTGTGGTGGCACCACGATGACCGGCGGCCCTGGCACACACAGGGCACAGAGTGAGGCTCTGGGAGGAAGGGGGAACCAGCTCGTTCTGACAGGGAGGGGAAGCGCTGACTGGACCAATAGGACATGGGGAACAGATTCCCAGAGAGGCTTCAATTCCTCTGCAGAGACTCGGAGAGGGGAGTGAGCAGGGTCCGACTGCGGTGGGTGTGGGGGGCTAACAGGGCCTGAGGGGAAGGGGCAAGGAGGAGGACTACTCGGGCAAGATCCTTCTTTGGGTCACGTGTGTGCAGAGAGAAACCACGTTCTGCTAGCGAACTCCCACATCTCACTGCATGTGCGCATGTCCAGGTGTGTAAACACACGCACACGGACCCAGCTCCTGCTCTGACAGGCTGGTCTCTGCAGTGGAAGGTAAGACGTGCCCAGATGACAGGACCTCACTGCCTATGGAGATTGCCCCGATCAATCAGGAGCCCCAGAGATAGTCCCCCCTCCACCCCCCCCCATTACCTTGAACGAGCAGCCGGGTGGTGTGGGTGACAAAGCCCTCCTTGCTGGAGGCGTGGCACGTGTAGATGCCAGCGCTGGCCCGCTCCACGCTGGTGATCCTCAGCGTCCCATTGCTCACCTATGAAGGCACAAGGCAGTACAGGTGGGAGTGCAGGGAAGGATGTCCTCAGGCAACCCCAGCCTAGCAGCAGACCAGGGCTCTTAGAGCCCTGCAGTGGGACTAGGATCCCATGGGTCCCACAGGACCCACTGCCATAATAGGGGGAGCAGGTAAAACGTACTTTATTGCAGGCGAGACTGGGTGGGCAAAAAAACAGACTGTGGGAATTTGTGGAAAAACTCTCTCTCATCAGTGTGTCATAAACAGAATTTCTGCAGTGTAAAGCAAGTTTTTCTTTTTTCTTAATAAAGGTTTTAATACTTAAATTTAAGCAAGGGATAGAAAGATATGTGATGTCTATTATAGCAGGAGTTAAAGGTTTTTTTTCATGGTTTAAGCAAGATTTATTTTATTCTTTTAGTGGTAAAATTATGTCTGAATTCCGTTTATATTATATCATATATTAACTGACTACTGGGTTTTTTTTAGTAGCACAGGGGAATCCGTCTCTCTTGAGGGATTTGCAGGATCTAAGGGTTTTGCTGGTGGGAGCAAGATAAAGGTATTGGAGAGCAGGATGGGAGCGGGATTAAAAAAATCGTCCTGCCATCCCTCCTTCGCCAACCCCAGCCAGGAGCGGCAAAAGGTGAAGGAATTTCTTGCCTGTTGCAGAGTGGCCACTAGGGGTCAGTGTGGTGTCAGGACATGAGAGCCTTGGCCACGCAGAATGGCTCTCCCTGCTCTGCCCTGCTGTGGGGAGAGGGGATTGTGGCCAGTGCCTAGGGCAGGTGGCCCGTGGGGACTGGCCCCACCCTGGTTTCTGTGCTGAGCTGGGCAGCTCCGGGGCAGACAGAGAGGGGCCCATGCCTCAGGGGCTCAGCTCAGGCCTGGGTCTCCTACAAAGCAGGCCCTTGGTGCACTTACCTCCCCCCCCAAAAGCTTCAGCCCCCCGGGCTGGGAGAACTCTGCAGTGGTGATAGGGGGATTCTCCTCCCCACACAATGCCACCCCTCTGTCTGCATGAGCCCCAACCTCCTCTTAGCGCTTGCTGGGGGAGGACTTGGGGAGATGCAGGAGACAGCCTGGGAAAGCTCCCCGATCTCCTCCCTCTCTGGGGCTGCCCCTCCCTTACCTGCACCTTGTCTCCACTCTCAATGGCCAGGTCGTTTCTCTTCCAGACAATGACCGGCTGGGGGTTGCCGATGGCTGAGCAGGTGAGACTCAGGGGCTCTTTGTCTGGCACCTCAACAAGAGCTGGTGGGGTCCCTAGGAAGGTGGGGGCAGCTGCGGAGAGGACACGGAAACAGTGCTTCAGAGCCAAGCTGCTGGCCCCAGGGCAAGCTGGGCTCCCTCATGCAGCCACACCAGCTGGTTCTGCTGCAGAGAGCCCCAGGCACTCACTCTGCTTAGTCCTGGTGGGCCGGCAGCACGGGCAGGGACTGTGATCTGAGGGTCAGAGCCAAGGGCTAGGAGTCAGGACTCCTGGGTTCCGTTCCTGGCTCAGGGAAGGGGTACTGGGAGGGTATGGACAGGGGGCAGGAGATCTGGAGTCCGATTCTGCCTGTGGCGCTGGGCAAATTCCTTCCTCTCCCTCCCCCCAGTAACCCTGCCAGCCTCAGTGCAGTGTTGTGCAGGGAGCGTGTGGGGAAGTGAGGAGCAGAACGGGGCCAAGGACGGACTGGGGGCTTCACTGGCAGTGCTGAAAAAAAAATAAACTGAAAAAGTTTGATTCAGCCCAACCAAAACTGTCAACACCGAGAAACGTCAGGGAATGGGAAAAGACAACAGATTTGTTTCGGGGTGAACAGTCTGTTGTGCGACATGGAATGAAACTGTTTGATCCCAGATGCTTTAAACTATTATTTTTTTAAATAAAAGCAAAGGAAATGAAGGGCCGGATCCCCAAACAAAGGCCACAGGAGGAGCAGCCCCTTATAACCTTTGGCAGCCTGAGTGACCCTGATGTGTGGGGAGGAGGGGGGAGGGGCATGTCTGCACACAAGCTCGAAGAAGTGAATGAACCAGCCTCTAAGTCTCTGGGATCCTGAATTCCAGGGACACTGCGCTCATCCCACCCCCCGCAAGGGGAGCTGGGGTCAAGCAGCCCCTCAGGAAAGTGAGCAGCTGGTGCAGACACACGCCCTGCCCCTGCTGTGCGCCGTGGGTGCTGAACACTCCTCCTGTGGGAGTGCAGCACATTGACACGCGGTGCACAGCCGCTGTGGGTGGCACCAGCCGTGGGGCAGCGCCTGTCTGCAGGGAGATGGCCGACTCCTTGGGGCAGGGCCTGTGTCTATTGCACTCAGCTGTAGAGTGCCCAGGGCACTGTCCATACTACATCCAAGGCCCAGCCTGCATCCAGGCCCACAGCTCTGCCGGTCCTGATGGGTCCGGGATTGCTGGGCCCCTGGGGCAGCCGCTGGGTTTCTGTGGCAAAGGAGAGGGGCGGCACAGACGGTGCAAACGCCCCGTGGAGAGCAGGGCTTGCTCCCTTGGGCCTGTGCTGATGGCAGGTGCCTGCAGCCCCCAGGCCAGGGCTGCTGGGCTGAGCCAGAAAAGAGGCATCCGGGTACCTCCTCTGCCTCCCCAGCTGGATGGGATGGGAGAGCCCACAAGGCATGAAGTACAGGGTCGGGGTGGCTCCTGCAGGCCAAGGGCAGGGAGGGACCTGCCCTGGGATCCAGGCCTCCCAGTCCGCACCCCCTGATGCTATAAAGGGAGAGGAGGCTCAGCACAAAGGCTCATTGTGTGCTGCCTGGGGTCCAAGGGTCAGGGCCCACCCCCTTGGAGGTTTAATAGTTAGGTTGGGCCTTTTACAAGTGTTTACTCAGGCAGTTTAGGTCCCTTTACAGGCTTCTCCGGGAAGGCGCATGGGGAAGAGGGAGTGGAGGCTGGGGCCCTGCAGGGGCTGTGTCTGCTCCAGGGACAGCATCCTCAGGCCAAGGCAGGATGATCCCCGCCGGGCTAGGAGCTCGCTGTGGCTCCCCCCCACCCCACACACTTATGCTGAGTTCCTTGGGCCACACAGAACTGGAATGGGACCTTGCAACCCAGCCATGGGGCCCATGTGCTCAGAGCCAGTGTGGATGTGATGGCAGGGCAGCCTGGCCAACATCCCCAGGGCTAGCACTGCCAGGGGGCACAGGACATTTACACCCACACGTCCACCGGGGCCACTAACGGGGGCTGCCTCAGGTGTGTGCGGAGGGTTCCCAGAAGAGTCTCCAGTTGGGCTCCCAAGAACTGAGGCCCCCAGTCTGGGATCATGTCAGAGCGCTTTGGCCTTGGAGCCCTGCCAGGAGTTTGTGTGTTTTCCCGAAAGGAGGCTGGGGCACCACGTGGGCAGCGCAAACTGGGGTGGGCTAGGTGCAACCGGCCAAGCACAGCAGGACCCCTGGAGGTAACCAGGAGGTAACCAGGCCTCCCTGCTCCTCAGCTCATGGAGTAACATGCTGGCTGCTGCTCTACTAATGTGCTTGGCACAGAGGGGAAAAGTGGAGCTTTCGAGGAAGGCAGCTGCCAGGGTTTCCCAGAGGCTAGCGAAGGCAAGAGGGGTGGGGGCTGGATGGGGGCCTGCCTCGCACTGCCGCTGTCCCCCACCCCCGCCGGGTGATGGTCTCACCCTGACCCTGCGCTCATTCTGCTCAGGGCTACATGAGGAGCCCAGGGCATATCCGGGGGAGGGGATCAGGCCCAGCGCATACCCAGGGGAGGGGTGGGGGGAAAACTGGGCCCAGAGTGTTGGGTTCACCCAGTGTGGGGAGGAATTTGGCCCATAGTGTACTGGGAGGAAGGAGGGGGGAAACTGGGCCTAGAGCATACCTGGGGAATGGGGGAAATCAGACCCAAAATGTAGCGGGGGGGAGGGAGCGGAGATCAGACCGAGAGAGTAGTGCACACCCGGGGGAGGAGAATCAGACCCAGAGTGCAGTGGGGGGGCGGGGAACGGAGATCAGACCCAGACCATAGTGTGTACCCAGGGGAGGAGAATCAGACCCAGAGTGCAGCTGGGGGGGGGGGGGGGGGAAGGACACACGGAGCACAGACCCAGACCATAGTGTGTACCCAGGGGAGGAGAATCAGACCCAGAGTGCAGCAGGTGGGTGGGGAGCGGAGATCAGACCCAGACCATAGTGTGTACCCGGGGGAGGAGAATCAGACCCAGAGTGCGGGGGGGGGAAGAGAGCAAAGAGCAGAGATCAGACCCAGAGCATAGTGTGTACCCGGGGGAGGAGAATCAGACCCAGAGTGCAGCTTGGGGGGGGGACGGGACACGGAGATCAGACCCAGAGTGCTGCGGGGCGGCAGGAAGCGGAGATCAGACCCAGACCATAGTGTGTACCCGGGGGAGGAGAATCAGACCCAGAGTGCAGCTGGGGGGGGAGGGAGGCATGGAGCAGAGATCAGACCCAGAGCACAGTGTGTAGCCAGGGAAGGAGAATCAGACCCAGAGCAAGCCCCTAAGGGACAGCACAAGTGAGGGAAGGGAAGGAGGGAAGGGCAGAGGCGAGCGCCCTTCCTGCCCTGCCAGAGGCTAACTCACTGCTATGCTTCTGTAAGCAGCCTGGTGCCTCCCCTGCCCTCCCAGCATAGGCTTCAGGGCGAGGGTCACACGCGGCTGGTAAGAGAGATTTACAGCAAGGGGGAAAGGTGACCAAGGCCTGCAGAGAGCGAGCCCTGGGCAGTGCCAGGACTCCCTACCATGGCCCAGCCCAGCTCCCGCTGCTCCTCAGCAGCCCTACACACATTGGCACCAGCCATGCCAGCCCACTGCTGCCTTGCTGCCAAACCAGCCAAAGTGGGGAGAGGTGTCAAGTCTCAAGCCCAGCCCCATGTCCAAATGCAGACGAGCCTGCACCCCCAGTGTCCCAGCACACTCAGCCCTCGCTGCACCCTGCCCGTCCGGCCCCACTGCATCGAACACCATGTCACAGCTGCTTCGAGTCTGCCACAGGGTTTGGGAGCCCCCCATTCCAATACAAGAACTGGGATCCAACACCTGCAATCCCCCTGGAACGCCAGCAGGCCCAGCCCGAGACACGGCATGGGGCCACGATGGCCCCAGCAGGCCCTGCCCAGCACTGCCCCCTGCCATGGTGCAGGCAGGCACCCAGAGCACTGCCTCAAGGAAACCTAGGCCCTACGTAGGGGAGGCAATGCCTCCTTCACACAGAGCTGGGGAGACCAGTGTCAGTGCAGGTGCCTAAGAATGCCGTAATAGCTGCTGGTGCCAGGCAAATCTTGTGCCCAGCATGGGGAGGGAGCGCTGGTCACGCCCCAGGGCATCCCTGCATGGAGGAAGGCTGGACACACCTGGCATGGGGACCTAGAGTGCCCTGTCACAGGGGAGGGACTGGTCATGCCTGGAACCAGAACCCAGAGACCCCCAACACAGGCAAGGGCTAGACACAACTGGCACTAGGACCCGGAGTGCCTTGGCACAGGGACAGGGGGTGATCATGCCTGGCATCAGGACCCAATATGCCCCAGGAAGAGGGGGATTTGGTTTCACTGGCACCAGGACCCATAGAGGTCTGGCATGAGGGTCAGGGGGCTGGTCCCAGCTGGCACCGGGACCCAGTGGGTCCCTGCATGGGGAGAGCTGGTCACAGCTGGCACCAAGATCTCAAGTGTCCTTGCACGGGGGAGGCTGGTCACGGCTGGCACTGCCTATATCTCTCCTTGTCTCCCTGTGGCACTGCCCGGCCTCCCCACCAGAGCACACCGACGCCTGGCCTGGCACATACAGTTGACAGTGAGGTGGGTCCAGGTGCCATTCTGGAACTCGTCGTCATTGCTGTGCCTATCTAGGAATAGGACGCGACACTCATACCAGCCTTGGTCCTCGGCACGCAGGAGGTCGATCTGCAGCGAGGCGCCTTCCTGGATCCGCACACGACCTGCCAACACAGAGCCAGCCTGTCACTCAACCACCGAGCTGCCTGGGGGCAGTGCCAGGCACCGGCAGGGGAAGCTGCCTGGCCTGGGAACACCCGCTACCTGAGGGCAGTTGCCTGGGCCAGCCGTGTGCTGGAGGGCACATGCCCAGCCTGCGCCAACCCCTGCTGTGCAGTATCTCACAGCCCCTAGGCTCCAGAGCAATGAGCTCTAGTCTATCCAATCCCCACTCAGCACATCCTGGCCTCCCCAGCACAGCACCAAGCTTCTTCCCCAGCCCGTCCAGAGGGGCCAGCTGGCTCCTGGTCCAGGCCGAGGCCCTACAGCTCAACTACCTGCGTCCCGGCCCTGCTCTCGCTCCCGGCTGGGATAGGGGGGCTGGGAACTGCCAGGCAAACAAATGCCTGGCTGGGGACCTGGTCGGAGGGCAGAGACACAGACCCAGCATTAGACACAGGAGGGGCGACGTAGCGGGGGAGGGGAGATGCAGAAAGGTGGCTTGGGGCAGAGAGTCTAAGGAGGGGCCCCAGAATCATCCCCAGCTCCATAATCCCCACCTGGGCCTGCCCCCGCCCCTAGTACCAGCCTCTCTACCTGCTATGGCATGGGAGCCCCCGGCCGCAAGTCCTGCAGATTGCAGTATGCTGAGTGCCCCCTCCCCAGCAGCTGCTGCCTCCTCAGGGAGCCCCCTCCAGCCCCCTTCCCCCACTAACCACCAGTGCCACCCCACCCAAAACCCGCCTCCCATCCTTGGCCTGCCCCTCCCCCTCGGAGTCCTTGCTACCGCACCTCCCTGTGAGCCTGAGGCAGGGGTGAAAGTAACTTAAAGGACTTACCAGTACCCCGGAGCCCTGAGCGGGGGCGTGGCCTCAACCGGAAGAGGCGGGGCCTTTCAAGATTTAAAGGCCCTGGGGCTCTGGCTGTGGCTGGGAGCCCCAGGGCCTTTTAAATCACCCCGGAGCTTCCCAGCTGCAGAGGCGGCTGAGAGCCCCGGGGCTCAGGGGCGAATTAAAGGGCCCGGGGCTCTAGCCGCTGCGGAGCTCCAGGCCCTTTAAATCACCGCGGGGGCCCAGCTGCCGGAGCTCTGGCAGAGATTTAAAGGGCCCAGGGCTCCCCGAAGTGACAGGAGCACCAGGCCATTTAAATCCCCGCCCGAGCCCGGCTGCTGGAGCTCTGGTGGGAATTTAAAAGGCCCAGGGCTCCCCGAAGTGACAGGAGCACCAGGCCATTTAAATCCCCGCCCGAGCCCAGCTGCTGGAGCTCTGGTGGGAATTTAAAGGGCCCGGGGCTCCCCACAGCGGCAGGAGCACCAGGCCATTTAAATTCCTGCCCGAGCCCGGCTGCCAGAGCACCGGTGGCACTTTAAAAGGCCCAGGGCTCCCCGAAGCGGCTGGAGCCCTGGGCCCTTTAAATCACCACAGTGGAAGCTGGTCCAGTCTGGCACGGCTTACTGGCTCTTGCTGGTACGCCGGACCGGACCGGCTTACTTTCACCTCTGGCCTGCGGGCCCCCCCGCCAGCATCGCCAGGAAGCCCTTGCTCCTCGACCTGCCTCAGCTCTGGCCAATCCACCCTCCCTGCCCCTCCCCGCATATCCTTGGAGCCCTCACTGAACCCCTGTGAGTCTGAACCTCCCCTCCCCCACTACAGTAACTTCTGCCTCCCCCAGCAGTCCCCACCCCTGCCAGCCACCTGAGCTGCTGGTCCCCAGCCTGACCCCATCTCCCACCCAGCCTCCCCATGGAGGTTGCAGGCCTCGAGCATTGTGTCCCCACCTCCCTGCCCCTGAATACACACCCCAGGCTGGGACGGGACTGGGCGGGGGCGGCTTTGGCAGGAGCCAACAAGCCAGGTGCAGGGGCTGCCCCTAGTCCCACTGTCTGGGGCTGCAGGGAGACCAACTGGTGGCCCAGTGCACAGCCTCTTTCATGAGCGGGAGGCTAAGAACCCTAAAGAAGCAGCAAATGCAACTCCCTAATCCCCAGGGCTATTATCAGAGCCATAATCGGCTCAGGAGCGCAGCGGGCAGTTGACTCAGCGCAGGGGCTGTGATGCACTGCGTGTACACGCACCCTGCTACGTATGGCTACACCCGCCCCCCCGCAACACACGTAGCTACCCCACTGCTACTCGCCACCACACCAATACACACTGCTACACCCCCCGACACACACATATGGACACCGCTACACCCTCCCAGACATAGTTACTCCAATACATGCTGCTAAACACCCCCCGCTACACATCCTCCTGATACACGTAGCTACCCAGCTACACACCGCTACACCCCTGACACAAATATACACTGCTACACCCCCCCGACACACACATATGGACACTGCTACACCCTCCCAGACATAGTTACTCCAATACATTCAGCTAAACACCCCCCGCTACACATCCTCCTGATACACGCCTCGCTAGACTCTGCTACACATCCTCCTGATACACGTAGCTACCCAGCTACACCCCTGACACAAATACACACTGCTACACTCCCGACACACACATATGGACACTGCTACGCCGTCCCATACAGTTACCCCAATACATGCTGCTAAACACCCCCTGCTACACATCCTCCTGATACAAGTAGCTACCCCCACTACACATCCCTACACAAATATAGACTGCTACACCCCAATACACAGTTATCCCCAATACATACTGCTAAACCCCCCTTCCCCGCTAGACTCGGCTACACATCACCAATTCACACAGCTACCCCCACTACACGCTGCTACATGCCCCCTACACAAAGACACACTGCTACACCCTCCTCATACAGTTACCCCAACACATACCACTACACACACACCCTGCTAGACACTGCTAGTCACACACATAATACACACAGCTACCCCGATACACAATGTTACACCCCCCCCAATACACACTGCTACATTCCTGATACACACACACCCCTGATACATATACCTACACACACCAATATCTTATATATCAACCCAACACACACACAGGTACAGACATATACACACACACCCTAATACACATACACCACACACACTTTGTTCACCTATACAGACCCATGTCTTTATGCTCACACACTGATATGCACACACATACAGTACAATTCAATAATACATCGTTGGCATGACAAGCTACACAAATATCAGAGGGGTAGCCATGTTAGTCTGTATCCACAAAAACAACAAGGGTCTGGTGGCACCTTAAAGACAAAGAGATTTATTTGGGCATAAGCTTTCGTGGGTAACAAAGTGTAAAAAAAAAAAAAAAGACAGCGTCTCTGTCAGGGAGAGAGAGACATCTGCTTAGGACTTGTATGCATACACCCATACCTGCACAAGTGTGCGCACACATTTGCATGTAACCCACAAACACACATGTATTGCCACCCACCCATAAGCATGCACATCAAACATATCCTTGCCCGTGGCCACTTTCCTGTATGTACACACCAGGATCCCCACACACATATACCTACCTCTACCTGCACACACACATATAAAGGTGTGTGAGCACACACATTTTCTCTCAACATAGGTCACTGCTCAACTATCCCTCATTTCACACCCACACTGGCCTCCCCCCCTTGCAGTCTCCGAGGCTTGTCCATTTTAACAATGGTGCTGACTCGGGCTGCGTGGGTTCATAGAATCATAGAACATCAGGATTGGAAGGGACCTCAGGAGATCATCTAGTCCAAACCCCTGCTCAAAGCAGGACCAATCCCCAGACAGATTTTTGCCCCAGATCCCTAAATGGCCTCCTCAAGGACTGAACTCACAACCCTGGGTTTAGCAGGCCAATGCTCAAACCACTGAGCGACCCCTCCCCTGAGCCAGAGCACACCCCAGAGCCCCACAAAGCTACAGGTCATCACCCAATCCCTCTCCTACATGGAGGTGGGATCTGTACTAGGCCTCTGCGGGTTGAGAGGAATACTCTGCAACATGGGCTCACCGCACAGTTCTCTGAGAAACACTCTCCACCACCTCAGCACAATCCCATTCCACAAGACTCCCTTTGCCTAAAAAGCTATCAAAGGCCAGGTCCACATTACAAAGTTTTGCTGGCAAAGCCGTGTCTGTTAGGAGTGTGGGGCAGAAACCATCCTACACCTCTGACCGACACAGCTGTGTAGACAGAGCTATCCTGTCAAAAAAGTCCTTCAATGGGGTAGTTCATTTGGTTTGGGGAACTGAGACTTGCGAAGTTACCATAGACAAAAAAGGGGAAGGGATGCAGATTTGGATAAGTAAAGAACATATCAGAGATCTTCTGACCAATTTGAATGAATTCAAATGAGTGGGGATGGATGCTATTCACCTGAGGGTACTGAAGGAATTAGCTGAAGAAATCTTGGAGCCAATGGCAATAATGTTCACAAATTCATGGATGACAGGAGAGGTCCTGGAAGCCTGGAGAAGGGCTAACGTAGTCCCCATCTTTAAAAAGTGGGAAAAGGAGGAGCCAGGGAACTATAGACCAGTCAGACTGACCTCAATACCTGGGAAGCTACTACAGAAACGTAAAAACATTCAATTTGCAAATACCTGGAGGATGAAGGGGTGATCACTAGCAGCCAGCATGGATTTATCAAGAACAAATCATGCCAAACTGGCTTGATTTCCTTCTTGACAGGGTAACTCTTTGGTGGACAAAATATACCTGGATTTCAGCCAGGCTTTTGACAGTCCCACATGACATTCTGATAGATAAGTAAGCTGGAGAAATGCAGGCTTGGCAGAACTACCATTAAGTGGATATATAACTGGTTAAACCAGGGGTTCTCGAACTTCACTGCATCACAACCTCCTTCTGACAACAAAAATTACTGCACGACCCCCGGAGGGGGGACCGAAGCCTGAACCTACCCAAGCCCCACTGCCCCAGGTGGGGGACCAAAGCCTGAGCCCCACCACTCCGGGAAAGCTAAAGCTCAAGGGCTTCAGCCCCAGGCAGGGGGCCTGGCGCCTGAACCCTGCCATCCAGGGCTTCAGCCCTGGGCAGTGGGACTCGGGCTTCAGCAAGTCCAAGCCAGCCCTAGCGACCCCATTTAAAGGGGGTCGCAACCCACTTTGGGGTCCCGACCCACAGTTTGAGAACCACTGGGTTAAACAATCACAAACAGAGTAACTATTGATGGAATGATGTTGGAGTGAAGTGAGGTCTCAAAAGTGAGGTTCCACAGGGATCTGTTCTGGGTCCAGTGTTATTTAATATCTTTACCAGTGACCTGGATGTAAGGCTAGATAGCATACTGATCAAATCTGCAGATGACAAAAAGCTAGAGGGGGTTGCCAACACTTTGGAGGATAGAGCTAAAATTCAGAAGGATCTTGATAAAATTGGAGAACTGGGCTACAGACAACAAAATGAAATTAAACAAAGATAAATGTAAGGTGCTACACGTAGGGAAGAAAAAGCAAATGCACAAATACGGAATGGGGGATACCTGGCTTGGCAGCAGCACTGCTGAGAAGGATCTGGGAGCTGTGGTGGATCACAAACTCAACAGGAGTCAGCAATGCAAAACTGTTGCAAAAAAATCAAATGCAATTTTAGGTTGCATTAACAGAAGCATAGCATGCAAGCCCCGGGAAGTGATAGAACTGCTCTACTCAGCACTGTTTAGGCCTCAGCTGCAGTAGTGGGTCCAATTTTGGTCACCAGTGTATATAAAGGATGTAGAGAAACTGGAAAGGAGCCAGAGGCAAGTGACAAAGATGATCAAAGGGATGGAATGCAAACCATCTGAGCAAAGGCTGAAGGAACTGGGTATGTTTAGTTTGGAAAAGGAGATTAATGGGGGACACGATAGCTGTCTTCAAATACTTGAAAGGCTGCCATAAAAAAGATGGAGAAAAGTTGTTCTCTTTTGTCTCAGAGGCAGGGGTGGCTCTAGCCATTTCGCCGCCCCAAGCACGAGGGTGCTCTGCTGATCGCTGGTCCCGCGGCTATGGTGGACCTCCCGCAGGCGTGCCTGCAGATGCTCCACCGGAGCTGCGGGACCAGCGGACCCTCCGCAGGCATGCCTGCGGGAGGTCCACCGGAGCCGCCTGCTGCCCTCCTGGCGACCGGCAGAGTGCCCCCGCGGCATGCCGCCCCAAGCACACACTTGGCGTGCTGGGGCCTGGAGCCGCCCCTGCACAGAGGGCAGGACAAAAGGCAATGAGTTCAAACTAGAGCATAGAGATTTAGATTAAATCTCTGGAAAACCTTCCTAATGGTAAGAACAGTAGGACAGCAGAGCAGACTGCCTCGGGAGGTTGTGGAAGCTCCTCCACTGGAGGTTTTCAAAAAGAGGCTGGAGCCATCTGTCTGGGATGGTTTAGACACAACAAATCCTGCATCTTGGCAAGGGGTTAGACTAGATGACCTTTGCAGTCCCTTCTAACCCTATGACTCTAACCTCTACTGGCAAACCCTTTCTAGTGTGGCCACAGCCAGCATGTCACCATGTGACCCCAGTCACAGGGCTTAGATGTGCACCAGGCGGGTGTCCTGCTAGGTTTGGGCCCATTCCTGATCTGGTGGCAGGTTGCTACACACTCCCCTGCTTTCCCCCATCCCCCAGACTTGCCTGCACTCTCATGAGCATGTGTGTGCTCACCAGTCCTCTGCCCCAAGCCTTACGGTCACAGTCCCCTCAGGCTGGGTACACACCAGCATTTTGCTGGGATTCCCTGTCCCTGCACCAGCCCCTGTGCAGGGTTGTAGTGATAAACAATGAAGGGGCTAAGCTAACCTAAGCTAAACGCCACCGTCCCCAAACAAGAAGTGGGTAAACTCAGTTTATCCAAGTTGACTTTAATCACCCCGATATCTGCTGGGAGAGCAATACAGCAGTGCACAGACAATCTAGGAAGTTTCTGGAAAGTGTAGGGGACAATTTCCTGGTGCAAGTGCTGGAGGAACCAACTAGGGGAAAAGCTCTTCTTGACCTGTTGCTCACAAACAGGGAAGAAATAGTAGAGGAAGCAATAGTGGATGGGAACCTGGGAGGCAGTGACCATGAGATGGTCGAGTTCAGGATCCTGACACAAGGAAAAAAGGAAAGCAGTAGAACAGAGACCCTGGACTTCAGAAAAGCAGACTTCGACTCCCTCAGGGAACTGATGGGCAAGGTCCCCTGGGAGAATAACATGACGGGGAAAGGAGTCGAGGAAAGCTGGCTGTATTTTAAAGAAACCTTATTGAGGTTGCAGGAACAAACCATCCCGATGTGTAGGAAGAAAAGTAAATATGGCAGGCGACCAGCTTGGCTTAACAGTGAAATCCTTGCTCGTCTTAAACACAAAAAAACAGCTTACAAGAAGTGGAAGATTGGACAAATAACAAGGGAGGAGTATAAAAGTATTGTTCAGGCATGCAGGTGTGAAATTAGGAAGGCCAAATCGCACTTGGAGTTGCAGCTAGCCGGAGATGTTAGGAGTAACAAGAAGGGTTTCTTTAGGTATGTTAGCAACAGGAAGAAAGTCAAGGAAAGTGTGGGCCCCTTGCTGAATGAGGGAGGGAACCTAGTGACAGAGGATGTGGAGAAAGCTAGTGTACTCAATGCTTTTTTTGCCTCTGTCTTCACAGACAAGGTCAGCTCCCAGACAGCTGCACTCTGCAGCACGGTATGGGGAGGAGGTGACCAGCTCTCTGTGGACAAAGAAGTAGTTCGGGGCTATTTAGGAAAGCTGGATGAGCACAAGTCCATGGGGCCGGATGCGTTGCATCTGAGGGTGCTAAAGGAGTTGGCCGATGAGATTGCAGAGCCATTGGCCATTATCTTTGAAAAATCATGGCGATCGGGGGAGGTCCCGGATGACTGGAAAAAAGCTAATGTAGTGCCCATCTTTAAAAAAGGGAAGAAGAAAGATCCAGGGAACTACAGGCCAGTCAGTCTCACCTCAGTCCCTGGAAAAATCATGGAACAGGTCCTCAAGGAATCAATCCTGAACCACTTAAAGGAGGGGAAAGTGATCAGGAACAGTCAGCATGGATTCACCAAGGGCAAGTCATGCCTGACTAACCTAATTGCCTTCTATGATGAGATAACCGGCTCTGTGGATGAGGGGAAAGCAGTGGATGTGCTATTTCTGGACTTTAGCAAAGCTTTTGATACAGTCTCACACAGTATTCTTGCCAGCAAGTTAAAGAAGTCTGGGCTGGATGAATGGATGGTAAGGTGGATAGAAAACTGGCTAGATGGTCATGCTCAACGGGTAGCGATCAATGTCTAGTTGGCAGCCAGTTCCATGTCTAGTTGGCAGCCAGTATCAAGTGGAGTGCCCCAAGGGTCGGTGCTGGGGCCAGTTTTATTCAATATCTTCATTAACGATCTGGAGGATGGTGTGGACTGCACCCTTAGCAAGTTTGCAGATGACACTAAACTGGGAGGAGTGGTTGATACGCTGGAGGGTAGGGATAGGATACAGAGGGACCTAGACAAATTAGAGGATTGGGCCAAAAGAAATATGATGAGGTTCAACAAGGACAAGTGCAGAGTCCTGCACTTAGGACGGAAGAATCCCATGCACTGCTACAGACTAGGGACCGAATGGCTGGGCAGCAGTTCTGCAGAAAAGGACCTAGGGGTTACGGTGGACGAAAAGCTGAATATGAGTCAACAGTGTGCCCTTGTTGCCAAGAAGGCTAATGGCATTTTGGGTTGTATAAGTAGGGGCATTTCCAGCAGATCGAGGGATGTGATCATTCCCCTCTACTCAGCACTGGTGAGGCCTCATTTGGAGTACTGTGTCCAGTTTTGGGCCCCACATTACAAGAAGGACGTGGATAAATTGGAG
The DNA here is from genome assembly GCF_020497125.1 of Mauremys mutica. Taxonomy (NCBI): domain Eukaryota; kingdom Metazoa; phylum Chordata; order Testudines; family Geoemydidae; genus Mauremys; species Mauremys mutica. Next base: position 18,895,119 of record NC_059088.1, on the reverse strand, counting down.
AGAGTCCAGCGGAGGGCAACAAAAATGATTAGGGGGCTGGAGCACATGACTGATGAGGAGAGGCTGAGGGAACTGGGACTGTTTAGTCTGCAGAAGAGAAGAATGAGGGGGGATTTGATAGCTGCTTTCAACTACCTGAAAGGGGGTTCCAAAGAGGATGGATCTAGACTGTTCTCAGTGGTAGAAGATGACAGAACAAGAAGTAATGGTCTCAAGTTGCAGAGGGGGAGGTTTAGGTTGGATATTAGGAAAAACTTTTTCACTAGGAGGGTGGTGAAGAACTGGAATGGGTTACCTAGGGAGGTGGTGGAATCTCTTTCCTTAGAGGTTTTTAAGGTCAGGCTTGACAAAGCCCTGGCTGGGATGATTTAGTTGGGTTTGGTCCTGCTTTGAGCAGGGGCTTGGACTAGATACCTCCTGAGGTCCCTTCCAACCCTGAGATTCTATGATTCTATGATACTCTCAGCTCCACGACCGGACTTGTGGCACCCATGGCAAAGGGTTCCAGCATAGACCAGCCAGTAGCGCATTAACTGCCACGTGGCCTAACCCTGCTCAGAGCAGGCCCAGGTGAGCTGGTAATGCTGCAATGCCTAGTGCTCCCCCAGCTGCGGCTGGTTGCCAGAAGGGCTGCACCTGGGGGAGCTGAGGCAAACTGCCAGTGTAGACAAGGGGCCAGATCCCAGCCCTGCTGTAATGGTGCCCAGTGTATGTGCAGCACAGGCCCAGCGTCCCCTTTGCTAGTCCCTTGCAACTGCCTGGCAAAGGAGAACATGCTCCAGCAATACTGGTCTGCAGCCTGGGTCAATTAGAGCCGCTCCTGGGACTGCCCAAATGTAGGCCCAGGGCTGCCTGGAATCCAGGAGTCCCCTTCTCCCCCATCCCACTCCACCCTTTCTGTGCCTGCCAGCTGAGAGGCCCGAGGCCTCCAGGCAAGGAGGAGGGGTGATGGGTATCACACATGGGCAGGGCCAGGTGGGGGTGGGTAGCAGAGTCAGTGAGGGGGGGAGCTCCAGGGGAATCCCCTCCCCCACCCTGGAGCAGCAGCCAGGCTCCTAAACAAAGGCCCCATTGGAAGGAACTAAACCCTGCAAAAAGACTGCAGTGGGGACCCCTCCCCGATCCCCTCCCCCAGCCCCTTCATAATCCCCTGCACTGGCTCTGCCCACTCCTTCCCCCTCATTCACCAAGAGGATTGGCAACAAAACATCATTGACCTTAGCAACCCCAGCCTCCCATTGCTTAGCAACCACTGTTCAAAGGGATACAAGGGAGGCTGCAGCCCCCCCATTAGCTGCTTCTGTGTCTGGCAGCAGGAGTGGCAGGTCAGGGCTGGGAGAGGAGGGCAAAGCAGGGTAGCTGGGGGACAGAGGCTGCACTGACTGACCTGGGGGAGATGGGGAAATGAGGGTGGGAGAGAGGAAGAACTGTTCACATCCCCCCCAGGCAGCAGCACTGGTGCCGCATCCTTGTCCCAGGTGGGGATTTACTCGAGGCTCAGCGGCCGCCCCTCAGTGCCCCACACTCAGTTCCTTGCAGCGGGCCAGAAGCAGCTCCCCTGGACCTCGCTCTGCTCACTGTGTCCATGATGCAGACACCACTTGGGCAGCAACTTGGTCTGAACTGAATCCATTCCCAGGGGCCTCCAAACACCACCCCAAAGCAGCCCCCATGGAGCCACCCCCAAGTCAGGCAGACAGAGGCTGGCAAGATCAGGACACCTACCGCTAGCCCCACAGGACCCTAGGGAGAGAGGAACTCCATGCCCTGCCTTAGCCAGTCCTGTCTGGGTGTGGTTGCGCCCAGCTGCCAGGCAGGGACAGGGGGCAAGAGCTCAGGCTTGCTTTAGGGCCTAGATTAAGAAGGGCTTGCTTTGTCTAGTGGCACTAAGATCCTGCATCTTTAGGTAATAGGTAATGGTAATAATTGGAGATATACCAATCTCCTAGAACTGGAAGGGACCTTGAAAGGTCATTGAGTCCAGCCCCCTGCCTTCACTAGCAGGACCAATTTTTGCCCCAGATCCCTAAGTGGCCTCCTCAAGGATTGAACTCACAACCCTGGGTTTAACAGGCCAATGCTCAAACCCCTGAGCTATCCCTCCCCTCCATGATAAAAAAAACCAAAAAAAAAACCCAAGATCTTCCCCCCATTCAGCAAACTTTTCCCATTCAGACTGCAAGTTCTGACAGGCAGGACACCAGGGAGCATAAAATTCAATCAGCCTGCAGCAGCTCCCGCCACGTCTCGTCCTTCAGCGTCTTCACTTCACTCCGCTTCCCCAGCGCCCCCGGGGCCGGCCAGCAGCGCCAGCAGCCCCGCCAAGGGGACCAGCCAGGCCACTATTTAAAACTATTTCTCTATGTTTATTCCCACCCTACTCCCGCCCCGTTCCTCACACCTTCTTGTCAATTGCTGGAAATGGGCCATTTTGATTACCACTACAAAAAGTTTCTCTCTCTCCTGCTGGTAATAGCTCACCTTGACTGATCACTCTCATTATAGTATGTATGGTCACACCCATTGTTTCATGTTCTCTGTGTATATATATATATATAGCTTCCTACTGTATTTTCCACACCGTGTGCATCCGATGAAGTGGGGTTTAGCCCACGAAAGCTAATGCTCAAATAAATTTGTTAGGTTTCAGAGTAGCAGCCATGTTAGTCTGTATCCGCAAAAAGAACAGGAGTCCTTGTGGCACCTTAGAGACTAACAAATTTATTTGAGCATAAGCTTTTGTGAGCTCCAGCCCACTTCATCGGACGCATAGACTGGAACATATAGTGAGGAGATAGATACACATACAGAGAGCATGAAAAGGTGGGAGTTGCCCAACCAACTTTGTTAGTCTCTAAGGTGCCGCAAGTACTCCTGTTCTTTTTGGGCAGGGAGAGTGACTCCTGGCCCCCAGCTTGTTTCACAGGGAGCCCGACTAGCAGCACATAGGAGCGTGGAGGAAGCAGCCTTCCAGGAGACACAAGAGTCACGGCCTGCCCCAGGCCTCACCAGCAGCAGCCGCATCCTAAGCGATTGCCCTCCCCTGCTCACGGCCCAGGGGGCATGCCACATGCAGGGGTATATGTGAGATTCTTCCTGGCCCCCGGCCAGCTGCTCCCACCAACGGCTGGAGCTGTTTGAAAAGCACCACATGGGAACTGTGGCAACAGGACTGAAATCCCAGCCTGACCTCCCTGGTGAAACCACAGGCACTTCCCCTTGGCAGGCCCCGCCCCCACTCCACTCCTAACTCACCCCCATCCCCCAGGGAAGATTGAAAATAAGCAGCCAGTTGCCATGGGAACAAGGGTGTCATTGAGCAGCCCCAGGACTCTGCCCTGGGCGCAGTGCCCTCCCAGCCCCTCCCCTCAGCACAGCTCTGCCCTGGGCCCAGCCCCCAGCCCTGCCCCCTCCCGCCAGCACAGCTCTGCCCTGGGCCAGCACCCTCCCCCCAGCACAGCTCTGCCCTGGGCCAGCACCCTCCCCCCAGCACAGCTCTGCCCTGGGCCAGCACCCTCCCAGTCCCCCTCTTCCCAGCATGGCTCCGCCCAGGGCCCTCCCCTCCCCGCTTCTGGCTCTACCCTGGGTCCAGCCCCCAGCCCTGCCCCCTCCCGCCAGCACGGCTCTGCCCTGGGCCAGCACCCTCCCAGTCCCCCTCTTCCCAGCATGGCTCCGCCCAGGGCCCTCCCCTCCCCTCCCCTGGCTCTACCCTGGGTCCAGCCCCCAGCCCTGCCCCCTCCCGCCAGCACGGCTCAGCCCTGGGCCCAGCACCCTCCCCCCAGCACAGCTCTGGGCCGAGCGCCTCTGGCAGCACCCCATCCCAGTGCAACTGTGTCTTGGGGCCAATGACCTCACAGCTGCATCCCCTCTGCCCTTAATTGGATCTCTCTGGTCAGTATCCAGCCAACCAGCTTTTCCATGTGCCAGCCCCCAGGCTCCCTCCATGCACTCCATGAGTCAAACCAGGCTCATCTTTTTCCCTCATCAGTACCAGGAGAGGGGCTCTGCAGACCTCTCGCTGCCCTCCCCTGGGTGGCCCTTTTGCCTCAGTGTGGCCAACTGCAACTTCTCCCCAGTTGTGTTGCCACTGCGCCCACAGGAGCGGCTCCTGGAGCATGCAGGGCTGCTGGGAATTGCTGCATTCCACAGAGCTGACTAGGGCAGGGAGGAAATGTGCTCTTATTGCAATCACTATTGGGAGCAGAGTCATCCTGTCAGTATCCCAATCCACCCAGAAATACATCATCCCCCCGGACGTGGTCTCTGCCGCTGGTGCATGCTTCCATGCATGGCACTGCACCTGCATTAGGACTGATGCATACAGAAGTACTGAAGTGCAGCCACCTCTAGGGAGGTGGCAACTGGTCAACACAGCAAACATTTAGTGTCAAAAGGAATTGCCTGGGATCTTGAACTGCCTATACAAAGCAGACAGAACCCAAGGCTTTTAAATCCTCCTTCAAGAGACCTACAGGCCCAGGACTGTGCCATGGGAGGATGAGGCATTGACAGGTTGGCATTGCATTATGGTTCCAGGGAGCTAGGCTCTTAACCAGTGACAAACATGCCTGTAGCATGCTGGGAGTCTTGGCTGGGCTGTCCCTGAGGGGCCCCGCAAGCTGCTGTGCTTTCAGGCCTGGCCAGTAGGTAGCATCAGGGGAGCCCCTCACTGATGTAGAGATGCCTGCGAGCAGCACTGAACCCTGCTTTCCACCGCCCTGGCGAGACCCCTGGCCTCAGCAGCTCACATACCAGGAACAGCAGCCACAGCTGCAGGGAGAAAGGAGCCAGTTCTGAGTCACAGGCTGAGTGGGGCAGCTGGGGCAGCCCTCCAACCAGGGAACCAGAGCCCGCCAGGAATGCCTTCCACACCCCCAGAAACCAGACCTCAGGGCAGACTTGGAGACAGAGGCCTTGAAGAGGTGTGCTACTCCGCAAATAGCTCCCTTTATCCAGGCATCAGAGTCCCATCAGCTCCCTCGTTAGCCCTGCAGAGACAGCACAGCCACAGGAGAGGAGCTGGATTCCAGTCTGGCTTGTGCTTTGGGGATGGGGTTAAAGGCATTAGGAGACAGACAGGTGGAATTAGCTCCATTCGGAAGGCAGAGACTTTCCTGCTGGGTAATCTGAGAGTAGGCGGGGGAGCCCAGTGGGACTCGCCCAGGAGCAGCACATACTTGTCAGCTGAGCAGCAGAGCTGGGCCAAGTTTTTCAGATAAATAGTTTATATCAACACCCCCCCATCCCCACTGCAGTGTCTCTCCCATGCTTACAGCTGGCTAAAGTAATGATAATTTTTCACCTAAATCCTCCCCACCTCAACCCATGCTGAAAGCTGCGATTTCCGTGGGTGCAGGGCCACCGTGCTGGCCACAGGCTTTTCTTGTTCTGCATTTTGGTGTCCAAGACACCAGCTCTCATTGGACAGCTTGGGCACAGGAGGGATTCACTTTTTTTTTATTTTTGCTCTTGAAACAAAGTCCAGCAATATTTTTGCAGCCAGCCCTGCTCACGCTGGAGGGATACTCCTGCTATAGTTTGCCAATGCAGCCTTGTCTGAGCAAAGTTTGGGGGCTCCAGCTCTGTCCCACCCTGCCCCCTGCAGCCTGGCTGTAACCGATCTTTATTGGGAGGTGGTTTGTGTTATTGGGATGTGTTAGTGCCACCAGTCTCAGCCCTGGTCTCAGGGCTGTCACTCTCCAGCCCCATAGCCAGCCCTCCCACTCCGCCCCAAGCCAAAGCTTTCAGCATTCCCTGCAACAGACACCAATCCTTTCCCTTTCATTAAGAGGAGATCCTGTTGCTCACGCCTCTGCGTCTGCAAAGAGCCCCGAAAATCTGCCACTGTTCCACTTTAAATATCCTCTGAGTAGGAGAACATCCCCCTCCCACGCCACTGTCCCCTCTCCAGCAGCTTCGCTCCAAATCCCACTCCGCCCAGTACTGCCAATTAGCAGCTTTGCCGAAATCCCCTCCCCAAGCTCAACCTTCAAGTGACCCACCAGGCAGGGCTGAGTAGGCAGCACACACAGCCCCAGGGCTCCAGCAGCAGTCAAGCCACAGTGTGGAGAAAGGCTGGCTCAGCCCCAGTGTGAGTGAGTGGGCGGGGGGTGTAGAGGACCGCTCAGACACAGAGATCCTAACCCAGGGCTGGCCTGGGAGAGGGAGAGGGGTGTGTATGTGTGTCCGTGTCTCCCAAGGAGATTTTAGTTCTGTTGGTCCCCAAACACTGAGTGACTCTCAGAGCTGCGACTGGTTGGGGCCTGAACAGGCAGGACAGTGCCCAGTTCCATGGTGTTGTAGGACTTAGTCCTCTCCTGTAGGGGGAGCTGTCTGGTACTCAGGGCAACAAGGGTGGGGTGGGGAGCAGGGAATATTAGACATACTGGGTAGGTGCAGCTGATGGGCAGCACTGTGACACAAGGCAGCATGGATGGGGCGGAGGAGTGTGACACAGACAGTGCGCGTGGGGCAGGGGCTGGGATACAGGGGCAGTGTGGATGGGGCGGGGGGGGTGTAATACAGGAGTGGGGGGCTGTGACACAGGGCAGTGTGTGTGGGTGAGGGGGCATTGTAACAGGAACCAGGGATGGGGGAGTGTGAAGAGAAGTGCAGATAGGGTGTGGGGATGGTGATGCAGGTATAGTGTAGATGGGGTTAGGGGGGCTGTGACTCGGGAGGGGGGCTGTGACACAGGGCACTGTGGATGGGGCAGCTCGGGGGTTGTAACAGGAGCCAGGAGGCTGTGAAGAGAAGTGTGTGTGTGGGGGGGGTGGTAACACAGGGGCCGAGGGCTGTGATGCAGGAGCAGTGCAGTCGGGGAAGGGAATGGGCTGTGACTGTCACACACAAGTCCACACTCAAGGTTGTGCCAAGGGCTCCCACAGGATCCCAGCTCATCCCGGAGCCCCAGGTGGCAGTTGGTGTCCAGGCATGAATTTCCCCCGGCAGCAGCAGGCCCCAGTTGGGATTATGGGATTAGAATGGAACAAAGATCCCAGGAGCAGCGTCAATCTGACCTCTGACCCTAGCAAGAAAGAGCCTTTGTGAGGCCCAGGCCCGAGGCACCCAGCTCCTGCGCCCAGCACAAAGGGGCCAGCAGCTTGTTCAGGCCTGGACCTTCATCTGCTGCCTGCCCTTCGCCCAGCAGCCCCAGCCCCACGAGCCCCCGCAAGGTTCTGTGCGGCAGGGAGTCCAGCTCCCCGTGTGGCCTGCTGTGCTGTTCCAGAGCCGAGCCCCGAAAACGCGGGTCCCTGGCAGCTCTGGCTGGGGAAGTGCAGGGCAAGACGCTTCCTCCTGGTTCCCCCTTGCCCTGCGCCGAGCAGGACGCATGCACGTGGGGCAGCAAGACACAGCCCAGGAGAGACTAGGCAGAGATGTACCACCGAGCCACTGAAACACTCCCACTCCAGTGCAGACAGGTGACGCTGTGCATGGACGCGGGCTCAGAGCCTGGCAGTGCACCTGTCTCACGCAGCCCCAGACAGGCCTGTTCCCAGGCTGGAGGGAGGAGAGTCTCCTGGCAAGCAGAGGCCACCAGCACATCAATAAGGGGAGGGTCACGCTATGGGAGTTTCCTGCCGCAGCAGGTGCCCATTATTGTATGCACGGCCCCATCCCCTCCCCCACACTCAGCCATCAGCTGGGCTGTATGTGGCTGAGGCCAGATTTGCCTCCCTCCCACCCCCCACAGCACAGAGCCTTAGGCATGAGGGTGGGGGAGGGAACCCTGCCTGGTGCCATGCAGCCCCTCACAGCCCCCCTCCCCCCCCACCCCCATCCCTACCAGCAGGGACAGTTGGACCAGTCAGTCCAAGCTGCAGGGACGGACCCCTTCACCTCCCTGCCTTGCCCCATGGCCTTCCCTTCCCTCAGCCACCCTGGGCAGGGGAAAGCCCTGCCTGCTGCACCACGCAGCCCATGGGGCATGACTAATGCAGCCTGACAGCAGCAGCCCTCGGCTGGGGCCCAGCCGGGGGGGGGGGGGCGGGGAGGAGTGCGCGGCAGGCAGAGCACTAGTGCGCTGTACACACAGGAAGACCCAGAGCAAGTCCAGCACAGGGAATGCCACGGCCTCACCCTCCTGGGGCCTGGCCAGTCACTAGATACTGCAGTCACGGGAGGAACCCAGGGCTCCTGCCAGGAAACTCCTCTGGGCCCCAGGGTGGGATGGGCTCGCCTCAGGGAAGGCAAACACCATGCAGCTGTGTAAGCCCAGCCCCCCGACTGCACCTCAGCCACTGGATCGCATGCCACAGAACCAGCCACTGCCCTACTGCTCCCCCATCACTGCGTCCCACCCTGGGAGCCTCCAGCCCTGAGACAGGCCAGCATGTCCTCTGCTACATTCCACCCTGCCAGACGTCTACCTCATACACACCAGCGTCCCCTCAGACACCTCCCAGCACCCCCGGACTTCTCCTGCCCCAATATACAGCAGCATCCCCCCCGCTACATCCAACTGTACCACCCTGATATACACCAGCCCCCCCGCTACATCCCAGCCGCCCTAGCCCCCCGACTTCCCCTACCTCCATATACACCAGCGTCCCTTCCGCTACGTCCCGGCCTTCCTCCTCCATATACACCAGCATCCCCTCCGCTACGTCCCAGCCACACCCCCAACTTCCCCTACCTCCATATACACCAGCATCCCCTCCGCTACCTCCCAGCCCTGTTCCCAACTTCCCCTACCTCCATATACACCAGCATCCCCTCCGCTACGTCCCAGCCCTGTCCCCAACTTTCCCTACCTCCATATACACCAGCATCCCCTCCGCTACGTCCCAGCCACACCCCCAACTTCCCCTACCTCCATATACACCAGCATCCCCTCCGCTACCTCCCAGCCCTGTTCCCAACTTCCCCTACCTCCATATACACCAGCATCCCCTCAGCTACGTCCCAGCCCTGTCCCCAACTTTCCCTACCTCCATATACACCAGCATCCCCTCAGCTACGTCCCAGCCACACCCCCAACTTCCCCTACCCTGATATACACCAGCATCCCCTCCGCTACGTCCCAGCCATGTCCCCAACTTCCCCTACCTCCACATACACCAGCATCCCCTCCGCTACCTCCCAGCCCCCCCGACTGTCCCACCCCACTACACCCCAGCCCCCCTGCTACATCCCAGCCCCCCCGCCCCCGACTTCTCCATTCTCAATATACACCAGTGTCCCCTCCGCTACCTCCCAGCCCCACCCCCAACTTCCCCTACCCTGATATACACCAGCGTCCCCTCCGCCACCTCCCAGCCCCACCCCCAGCTTCCCCTACCCTGATATACATCTGCTACATCCCATTCCCCCTGGACTTCTCCTGCATCGATATATACCAACATCCCCTCTGCTACCTCCCAGCCCCACCCCTGACTTCTCCTACCCCAATGTACCCCAGCATCCCCTCCGCTATATCCCAGCCCCTCCCCCCTCTTCCCCTACCTCCATACACACCAGTGTCCCCTCCGCTACCTCCCAGCCCACCCCGGACTTCTCCTGCCCTGATTTACAGCAGCGTCCCCCCCACTACATCCCAGTCCCCACTGCCTCCCGACTTCTCCATTCTCAATATACACCAGCGTCCCCTCCGCTACCTCCCAGCCCTACCCCTGACATCCCCTACCTTGATATACACCAGCGTCCCGTCCCCTCCGCTACCTCCCAGCCCCCAGGTCCTCCCAATGGGTTCCCCTTTCCACTGCTGTCCCAGCATGCACTCACCTACAAACTCCGGATCGACGCGTGGGGAATAGAGCCCAAACTTGATGAAGATGGGGAGGAGGAAGCCAAAGCGGACCCACTCGATCACGTAGAGATGGGGGCGCGCCTCCTCTGCATTCAGGAGGTCACAGCCCAGGATCACGCTCTCTCCAACACGCCCAACCACAGCCTGAGACTCCACCTGGCCGTTACCTGCAGGGCCAGCACAGGGAGATTTCACGCTCATGGGGAGGATGTCCCATGAGCTGCAGCCCACGGTCTCCAGTGGAGCCCCTGCAATGTCCTGGAGCTCAGACACAGCACCAATAGGCCCCGCAGCAGCCAGCCAAGCCCCACAGGTGTCCAGGTTATGCAAGGAGAGCCTGTGTGCCCTGCCCAGCCCAATACCCTGCAGCATGGCAGGGCCCATCACACCCAGCACCCTGGGCATGGCGCTCTCAGAGCAGAATCGAAAACCCTGAAAGGGAACGGCTTCTTGGGCCATAAGTGACTCCTGGAGAGTGACTCCTGGAGAGTACCTCACACTGCTCTGCTGAGGATGAAGGAGCCCCGTGGGGTGCAGCTCACGGTCCCAAAAGGCAGGAGAAGGTGAGAGCTAACACTGCGCCCTGTCCGGCTTTGCTGTGTGTGCCACAACAACACAGTGCGTTCCATCCCCACATCCCAGCACCCTTCACAGAGGAAGAGCACCATCTTTGCCCTCCTTTTTAGAGCTATGCATGGATACAAAGTTTGTATCCACATCTGATCCACAAACATGATCCATGGATATCCACATCTACATCACTGCAGAATGCAGGGCCGAAGGGAAAGGAATGGAGTAAGTGTGTGGGGGGTTACTGCATCTCCCACCTCAGACCCTCTGCAGCAGGAAATAACTCTCTCGAACAGCCCTGCAGGCTGCTTGCTGGAACTCTAGGGCAGGGGCAGCGCCAGGGGCCCTCAGGGATCCAGTCGTCATGGTCAGTGAGATTGAGCATCCCCAGTGGAGCTCCCTTAATGTAACCTGCTGCCTGGGCAGGGCACCACCTCCCTGGCAATCCCTCCCACCCCCTCCTCTTTGGCAGTTCAGCAGCATCACTGTCTCTGCTCTCCATGAACATGGTCCCCCAGAGGAACATTAGCCTTCTTTGCTGTTCTAATCATGACCTCAGCAGCTCCTGCATCCTCCCCACTGCACACCCCAAGCTCTGGGGCCTGATCAAATCCAATTCAAACCCACAGAAAGTGGGTTCAGTGGCTCCGGGTCAGGTCCCTGGTGCGTACAGCTATGGAGAATACCCAATACAGCGTGCCATGCGCACCCGCTTACCTTCAGCAAAGTTGTTGGCGGACAGGCTGAGGTAGGCAATCCATAAACACCAATTCATAGCACAGCTCCCCCGACAGCCGCGTCGCACCACCTGTCCCAAGTCGCTGCACTGCCCAATTAGAGACTAGGCCGGGGCTGGGGGGCAAGGACCGAATGGCTGTGCGATGGGGCAGAAGGGTCTGGTGTCTCCCAGGTGAGGCCCGTTAGGGCCAGGAGCACAGGACTCCTTGGCACTGTTCCTAGGTGGCCTGATTGAAAAGTGCGGCTCCTCAAACCAGCACAGACTGGGCGCCGCAGTCCAGGCAAGATCCAGCTTGTCTCAGCTCCCAGCTGCCCTTTGGTCTCCTGCGGGCTATCGGGAGCTTGGAGAAACACCTAGGAAATAAACCAGCACAAAGCCCTTAGGGAGCAGCTCAACACCTGGGCCGAGCAGAGGGGCCAGGAGTCCCAGCATGTCCCTGCCCCAGCTAGACACTGCACAGCCAAGCGCTCAGAAAGCATCTGCCTCCCATTTGCACCCCTTTCTCCCCCTGCTCTGTTAATAGCAGCACGGGATGCTCTTCTCTTTTCATCACTTCTCTCTCACCCAGTTCCCCCAGAGTCTGTGCTCTTCTGGGTACAGCAAGAGCCCCCTTAGGGACAGGCACGGAGCCCTCAGCCAGCCTGTCCCTTCAGGTACGTTACCTATCTCCAGCCCAGGGACCCCTGGATATGGGGGTGGGGACACAGCCCTGCTCCTGCTGGGAGCCTTTGCATTCTGCTTTGCTGGGGCTCTTCCCAGCTGATGACTCCGTTAATAAGAAGCACATGCCCAGCAGGAACCTGGTGCAGTGCCCGCTCAGTGCCCTGGTGCAGCATTGGGCCTACTGCCCTCGTGCTGATCTAGGCATGCGGCCTGGCAGATCCCGACAGGGGAGGCTCTCACTGTCCGTTCCCACCAGCCCCATTCCCTGTCCCTGGCATTGCCAGGGCCCAGTGCTCCTGGGCATATGCGAGGGGAGCAGCGCTAAGCCGAGCTCCTACCTGGCCGCTGCCTTTGTTCTAGGTCCCGGATCCGATTGCCATGCAGGGCCCTTCCCTGCTTTTATGCGGAAAACAAAACCAACTTTCCTGCGAGGATCGAATATGCCTGCAGCCAACGGCGAAGTCCAGCCCCTGCCCACGCCCAGCCACCCCCGCCCCGCCCCGCCCCGCCCCGCACCACAGCCATCGCCGGTGCAAAACATTCAAAAACAAACACTGTGGCGTCTGGCGCGGGCAGCCCCCATTGGCCAGGCTCGCCCCCCACCACAGCCTCTTCCCTCGCACCTCCTGTGTTCACCCTTCCCACGGGATCTCAGCGCCTCCCCCCCACCCACCCCGGCTGGGTCACTACAGACGGCGAAGCGGAGGCACAGAGGGGGCAGTGGGAGGGACAGAACCCAGGAGTCCTCCCAACCCTCATCCCTGCTACCTAGAGACACCCCCCTCCCCCGGGCCAGAATGGAACCCAGGAGTCCGGCCCCAGCACGCCCGCCTTGCGCCCCGGCGCCCCCCGGTACCTGCACGCGCGCTCGCCATGGGCACACAAGGCTCCTCCGCTGGCACCGCGGCGCCCCGCGCACCCCGAGCGCTAGCGCAGCCTCGGCGCCATGCTCCGGTCGCCAGTCCCCCCGGCCTGCGCCCGGACACGCTTCGGGACCGGCAGGGGCCTCTCCCGGGCACCCGCATCCGGCGGGCAGCGAGTCGGCGCCGCGCGAGCTGCCGGGGCCCAGGCGCTCATCGCCAGCCCGGGCCGGCCGCTTCCCTGGGACGCGCAGGAGGGAGCTCGCCGGGTCCCCCGTGGCCCCGATCCCGCCAGCCCGCTTGGAACCAGTAACACAATAGGGGGCGGCGCCTGCGCTCCCCACAAGCCGCCCGTTGCCACGGGGACAGCCAATGCCTGGCGAGAGCTCCGGGCGCCCCCCGCGTCTCCAAGCGCCGGGCCCGCCTGCCGCTCCGGGAGCCGGCGGTGTGCGTCGGTCCCGGGCTCCGCCTGGTGGCTGCGTGCGCCCTGCGCGGGGACCGCTGGCACAGCGCGGGGGCGCAGGCCGCCTCCGTGGCGGTGCGCACCGCGCAGCTCGCCGCGCACGGGACCCGACGGGCCAGCACCGCGGGGCGGGCCGGGGTCTCGGTCATCGCCGCCCTGGCAGCGCAGCAGGTGGCGTGTGACGTTCGCTTGGCTCCGGTCTGAGCCGGGTGGTGGCAGCGCAGCCAGCCGGGACCCCCTGGCTGAGTGTGGGAAGCCATTGACCAGGTGCCGGGACCGATCAGGGCTCCTGGCTTCGGGCCCTAGCGCTGGCACTTCGGGCAAATCGCGTCTTCTCTCGGTGCCTCAACTTCCCCAACTGTAGCAGGGAGCTAGGACGTGAGACATTCCTGCTAGCGCCGGGCAGCGGGGTCTTAGCTACACCAGGGCTGCGTTCCCAGTCAAACCCCAGCTCAGCCGCAGAGTGCTGCATGGTCCAACCCCATGCAGGGCGCTCTCCCCTGAACAGCCCCCTCCCCCCCCCGCAGAGAGATCACCCACTGGGACATTTGAAACTAGTGAGTTCTCCTTTCACCTAGCTAGAAAACGGGGGGGGGGGGGGGCAGCTAGGCTTTGCCATCCTGGGGATGTTCTAACCCAGCTGCCCCCAAGGTAAGCCAAGGGCTGCTCAGGACCTAGCCATGAGAATCACAGAAGCTTAGGAGGGACCAGATTGTCTCCCCTCATCCTGCCTGTCACCGGGATGGGGTCATTCTGGTTCTCCCATTCTCCTACCCCAGCTGCCTTGAACGGGCTCCTCCCCTGCTCCAGGCTGTTGCCCAGTAGGCCTCATGGCACCTTGCATTCTCACATACATACCACACAGCCCAGACCTGAGAACTCTGTGTAGCTTGTGTCTGTCTCTTCCACCAATAGAAGCTGGTCCAGGAACAGGTATTAACTCACCCATCTTGTCTCTTTTGTATCCTGAGACTACAACTACAAGCCTCCACACACTCGTCTTGTCATGCTGGGTGGGCACACTCCTCCATGCCCTGTGCCATTCGTAGTTGTGATGTTATGCTACATATTCTTTATAGAGATATAGTTAAATATGAATATGGCATAACTAAGATACTTTATGCAAGATGGCTCATGTAAGACATAATTGGAAAGGTTATGATTTACTGAATGCAATTATCCAGTTTGTATGCATGTATCTAAAGTTAGGAATATTGACTATGTAACAATCACAGCTGTGTGTGTATTTGGGAGACCCCCACCAGACAACAGGCCATCAGCTTTGATGGGCCATTGGGAAGACACAATCAGACTTTAAAGATACTCTCTCCTTCCTGAGAGGTGTCCTGGGACATAGCTGTGACACTACTAGGTCAGGTGGTCCTGTCACTGGGTACTAAACCCTATCTTGGACTTCTAATAATTTTCCACTGAAAGGAGGGGGACGTCAAGACAGGGAAACAAAAGATTCCTGCCTTATGTAAATCTTATTTAAGGCTGGGGAGTAAGGAAAACAGGACTTTCTCCACCGTCGCCTACCCAAGAAGAAAGCCTGCTGAAAGTACCTGAAGGGACAAAGAAACTAACCTGAGGCGAAAGGCAGGGGTTAGTCCAGACTGAGACAGGGGTCCAGTCTGTAAGAAGAAATAACTGGAACTCTAAGCTACAGAAACTCTGCAACTTGCCTAAAATAACATTTAGGGTGAGATATTACTCTTGAAACCAGTCTCTTTAAGATCTTAAGCTTAGTATGCGTGTTTTATTTTATTTGCTCAGTAATCTGCTATCTTCTGTTTGCTATCCCTTATAATCTCTTAAAATCAGCCTTTTATAGTTAATAAATGTGTTTTGTTTATTATTAAATCCAGTTTGTGCAATTTCTAACTGGGAGGGGGAAGGCAAGAAGCTGTGTGCATCTCTCTCTACATTGAGGGAGAGGGCAAATTTTTATGAGCTTGCGCTGTGCAGAATTTTCTATGCAAGACAAGACAGTATTATTTTGAGTTTATTCCCCAAAGGGGCTGTGCACGTGAGTGCTGGGTAAATCCTCTCACACAGAGCTGACTTCAGTCTGTGTGCAGCTGGGTGTGGCCCTACCTGTGTGAGCGTGTGTGTTGCAAGAGGCCGGAGAGCCTAATTCAGCCAACCAGGGAGAGGGAATCCAGGGTAGTGGAGCAGGAGGGGCTCAGTGAAACCCCAGTGCATCAGGTGGCATCCCAGAAGGGGGGTGTAGCATTTCTGAAATGTATGTGTTCCCCATCCTGAGTTTCCAACCCCTAAGACTCACTCTAAGGCCAGATGCAGCAGTGATGTACCGATGAGGGTGAATGATCCTGCAGCCAACTCCAGAGATGCCTGCTGTGTGAATATTCTCTGACACTCGGATCACTCCATCATGGGCTCCAGACTATTACCAAACCAGCAGAGCGGGGGTGTGGGGATAGATAGGTATAGAGATAGAGGAGGTATATAGGGATAGGTAGATGGATGTGTAGGGGATAGATGGTTGGATGGATAGATAGATAGTGAAGGTGTCCAGTGATAGATTTTCTCCAGAGGTCCATATCTGAGGAATCACTATTGTATGAACTGATGCCAGGAGGTGCCTATCTGCCCTGTATTAGGCCCTGCCTGGGATTCAAGGTAATGCATGTTTCCCTGGAGCTGTCCTTGTTGGTTGCATACATGGAAAGGGCTTAGGTGCAGTGGAGACAATGAGTGCCTAGGGGTTGTCTCTGTCTCTTTCTCTCTCAGGAGCCATCCCCATGGGGCTGCTTTGCGCTCAGGCAACTCATGAAGCAGGGTCACTGCCCTGGTAGCTGAGCTCAGGCTTAGTTAAGCTGCTGTCTCCCCAGTGGTGTGTGCTGGCTGGGAGCAGGGCAAGATAATGGAGCAGCTGATACAGGACTCCAATAATAAAGAATTAACGGAGAGTAATATAATTAATGCCAGTCAACATGGGTTTCTGGAAAATAGATCCTGTGCCTTTAATTGGATATCTTTTTCTGATGAGATTACAAGTTTGGTTGAGAAAGGTAACAGTGTTGATGTAATAGAACTTCTGTAAGGTGTTTAACTTGACTGCCTCCCCATCCCCAGGGATGGGAGTGCCCCTCCCCATCCCTGGGCCTGTGAGTGCTCCCCCCATCTCCTGGGAACTGTGAATGCCCCATGTCCCGAGGGATGGGAGTGTCCCCATCCCCCTGGGTTGGGAGTACCTCCTGTCTCTGGGGCTGTGTGCCCCCCATCTAGGGTTTAATTTGTCCCCAGGCTTGCTAGGGTTGAGTAAGTCTGCTGTGAAAAGTGATATTAACAAACATACAAGTATCACTTTTCACAAGAGACTTACTACCTAGCAATGAATAAATTACAATCATTTGGACATATATATGTGCATATTTATTAGTTTTTCCTAAAGCTAATCAAGTATTTTAGGGGAAAAAAATGAGAGCAGCCACCAGGAAGAGTTGGTGGCCGCACTCTCAGGCCACCTAAAAATTTGTCCTGAGAACCCCTGATCTGGAAAAAGGGATAAACAGTGAGGGGCAAAATTTGCAGCTGATACAAAACTACTCAAGATCATTAGGTCCAAAGCAGACTGCGAAGAGTTACAAAGGAATCTCACCAAACTGGGTGACTGGGCAACAAAACAGCAGATGAAGTAACGCACATTGGAAAACAGAATCCCAACGTTACCTATAAAATGATTTGGTCTTACTTAGCTGTTACCACTCAAGAAAGAGATCTTGGGCTCAAAGTGGATAGTTCTCTAAAAATATCCACTCAGTGTGCAGCAGCCATCAAAGAAGTGAAGAGAATGTTGGGAATCTTTAAGAAAGGGAGAGATAATAAGACAGAAAATATCATATTGCCTCTACATAAATCCAGGGTACACCCACATCTTGAATACTGAGTGCAGATGTGGTCGTCCCATCTCAAAAAAGGTATATTGGAATTGGAAAAGGTTCAGAAAAAGGCAACAAAAATGATTTAAGGGTCTGGAACGGCTGCCATCTGAGGAGAGATTAATAAGACCGGGACTTTTCAGCTTGGAAAAGAGACGACTAAGGGGGGATATGATAGAGGTCTATAAAATCATGGCAGGTGTACAGAAAGTAGATAAGGAAGTGTTATTTACTCCTCCTCATAACACAAGAACTAGGGGTCACCAAATGAAATTAATAGAAAGCGGGTTTAAAACAAACAAAAGTATTTCTTCACACAACTCACAGTCAGCCTGTGGAACTCCTTGCCAGAGGATGTTGTGAAAGCCAAGACTATACCAGGGTACCAAAAATAACTAGATAAGTTCCTGGAGAATAGGTCCATCAATGACAATGGCGTCCCTAGCCTCTGATTGATCACTTGGTAATTGCCTGTTCTGTTAATTTCCTCTGGGACACCTGGCATTGGCCACTGTTGGTAGACAGGATACTGGGCTAGAAGGACCTTTGGTCTGACCCAGTCTGGCCGTTTTTATGTCCCTAGGGATGGGAGTGCCCCCTGGTGCTGTGAGTGCTCCCTCCATCCCCTGGGGGCTGTGAGTGCCCCCCTGCCCCCAGGGATAGTAGTGCCCCCTGTGAGCGCTCCCCCCGCCCCCCTGGCCTGTGAGTGCCCCCCTGCCCCCAGGGATAGTAGTGCCCCCTGTGAGCGCTCCCCCCGCCCCCGTGGCCTGTGAGTGCCCCCCCAATCCCCTGTGGCTGTGATTGTCCCCGCCCCCATCTCTGGGGCTGTGAGTGGCTCTTTGCCCTGGGCCCCCTCATCCCTAGGGCTGTGAGTGACCCCTCCGGAACTGTGAGTGCCCGCTCTGTCCCCAGGGTGGTGAATGGCTGTGCGGTGCCCTTTGCCGCACCTCCCTGTTCACTGCTCTTTGCTGTTCCAAGGAAGTTCCTGGATAGTTCCCTCTTACATGGCTCTGCAGGGAGAGGGGACTATTGCTCCTGCCCCACCCCACCCTTCTGGGCCTAGCAACCAGGACAGATGGGCACAGGTGCTGCCAGTGGCTCCCGGGGCACAGCGATGGTGCAGAGCTAGGAGGTTTGGCACCCAATCACCTGGGTTCAAAGTCCTCCAGGGAGTTGTGAGTGGGCTGGAAGCTCCGAGGGTGGAAGTGGGGTGATGGCCCCACTGCTGATGGGACTGAGATCTCAGCCCCCACCCCCAATTCATTCATTCATTCTTTCTTTCTTTCTTTCTTTCTGGATAGAAATTTCATGCTCTAGTAAAAATATAACAGTAGGGATCTATTATCGACCACCTGACCAGGACAGTAATAGTGATGATGAAATGCTAAGGGAAATTAGAGAGGCTATCAAAATTAAGAACCCAATAATAGTGGGGGATTTCAATTATCCCCATATTGACTGGGAACATTTCACTTCAGGACGAAATGCAGAGATAAAATTTCTCGATACTTTAAATGACTGCTTCATGGAGCAGCTGGTACGGGAACCCACAAGGGGAGAGGCGACTCTAGATTTAATCCTGAGTGGAGCGCAGGAGCTGGTCCAAGAGGTAACTATAGCAGGACCGCTTGGAAATAGTGACCATAATACAATAGCATTCAACATCCCTGTGGTGGGAAGAACATCTCAACTGCCCAACACTGTGGCCTTTAATTTCAAAGGGGGAACTATACAAAAATGAGGGGGTTAGTTAGACAAAAGTTAAAAGGTACAGTGACTAAAGTGAAATCCCTGCAAGTTGCGTGGGCCCTTTTTAAAGACACCATAATAGAGGCCCAACTTCAATGTATACCCCAAATTAAGAAAAACAGTAAAAGAACTAAAAAAGAGCCACCGTGGCTTAACAACCATGTAAAAGAAGCAGTGAGAGATAAAAAGACTTCCTTTAAAAAGTGGAAGTCAAATCCCAGTGAGGCAAATAGAAAGGAGCACAAACACTGCCAACTTAAGTGCAAGAGTGTAATAAGAAAAGCCAAAGAGGAGTTTGAAGAACGGCTAGCCATAAACTCCAAAGGTAATAACAAAATGTTTTTTAAGTACATCAGAAGCAGGAAGCCTGCTAAACAACCAGTGGGGCCCCTTGACGATGAAAATACAAAAGGAGCGCTTAAAGATGATAAAGTCATTGCGGAGAAACTAAATGGATTCTTTGCTTCAGTCTTCACGGCTGAGGATGTTAGGGAGATTCCCAGACCTGAGCTGGCTTTTGTAGGTGACAAATCTGAGGAACTGTCACAGATTGAAGTGTCACTAGAGGAGGTTTTGGAATTAATTGATAAACTCAACAAGTCACCGGGACCAGATGGCATTCACCCAAGAGTTCTGAAAGAACTCAAATGTGAAGTTGCGGAACTATTAACCAAGGTTTGTAATCTGTCCTTTAAATCGGCTTCGGTACCCAATGACTGGAAGTTAGCTAATGTAACGCCAATATTTAAAAAAGGGCTCTAGGGGTGATCCTGGCAATTACAGACCGGTAAGTCTAACGTCGGTACCGGGCAAATTAGTTGAAACAATAGTAAAGAATAAAATTGTCAGACACATAGAAAAACATAAACTCTTGAGCAATAGTCAACATGGTTTCTGTAAAGGGAAATCGTGTCTTACTAATCTATTAGAGTTCTTTGAAGGGGTCAACAAACATGTGGACAAGGGGGATCCGGTGGACATAGTGTACTTAGATTTCCAGAAAGCCTTTGACAAGGTCCCTCACCAAAGGCTCTTACGTAAATTAAGCTGTCATGGGATAAAAGGAAAGGTCCTTTCATGGATTGAGAACTGGTTAAAGGACAGGGAACAAAGGGTAGGAATTAATGGTAAATTCTCAGAATGGAGAGGGGTAACTAGTGGTGTTCCCCAAGGGTCAGTCCTAGGACCAATCCTATTCAATTTATTCATAAATGATCTGGAGAAAGGGGTAAACAGTGAGGTGGCAAAGTTTGCAGATGACACTAAACTACTCAAGATAGTTAAGACCAAAGCAGATTGTGAAGAACTTCAAAAAGATCTCACAAAACTAAGTGATTGGGCAACAAAATGGCAAATGAAATTTAATGTGGATAAATGTAAAGTAATGCACATTGGAAAAAATAACCCCAACTATACATACAACATGATGGGGGCTAATTTAGCTACAACGAGTCAGGAAAAAGATCTTGGAGTTATCGTGGATAGTTCTCTGAAGATGTCCACGCAGTGTGCAGAGGCGGTCAAAAAAGCAAACAGGATGTTAGGAATCATTAAAAAGGGGATAGAGAATAAGACTGAGAATATATTATTGCCCTTATATAAATCCATGGTACGCCCACATCTCGAATACTGTGTACAGATGTGGTCTCCTCACCTCAAAAAAGATATTCTAGCACTAGAAAAGGTTCAGAAAAGAGCAACTAAAATGATTAGGGGTTTAGAGAGGGTCCCATATGAGGAAAGATTAAAGAGGCTAGGACTCTTCAGTTTGGAAAAGAGGAGACTAAGGGGGGACATGATAGAGGTATATAAAATCATGAGTGATGTTGAGAAAGTGGATAAGGAAAAGTTATTTACTTATTCCCATAATACAAGAACTAGGGGTCACCAAATGAAATTAATAGGCAGCAGGTTTAAAACAAATAAAAGGAAGTTCTTCTTCACGCAGCGCACAGTCAACTTGTGGAACTCCTTACCTGAGGAGGTTGTGAAGGCTAGGACTATAACAGTGTTTAAAAGGGGACTGGATAAATTCCTGGTGGCTAAGTCCATAAATGGCTATTAGCCAGGATGGGTAAGAATGGTGTCCCTAGCCTCTGTTCGTCAGAGGATGGAGATGGATGGCAGGAGAGAGATCACTTGATCATTGCCTGTTAGGTTCACTCCCTCAGGGGCACCTGGCATTGGCCACTGTCGGTAGACAGATACTGGGCTAGATGGACCTTTGGTCTGACCCGGTACGGCCGTTCTTATGTTCTTATGTTCTTTCTTTCTTTCCCATCAGATGCAAAAAGGAAGGAGGAAGGGATTCCCCAAAGGTGGGAGGGCAGGCTGCAGATTGGAGTGGGGGAGGGGAGAGCTGGGAGTCAGGATTCCTGGGTTCTTTCCCCAGTTCTGGGAGGGAGTGTGCCCTTGGGCTCTGATCCAGCTAGTGGAGCAAATGCAAGGGCCTAATCACAGAGCTGTTACACGGAAAGGATCTGGTCCTGAACAGAACTGCTATTGTGTGTTTGTATGCAGGAGGTTTGCATGTCTCTCTGTGTCCATGTGCATGCAGGATGGGCAGGTGTGTTTGTGTGTGTGTGGGGGGGGTATCTATATGTGTAGGGTGGCAGCTAGGCTGTGCTCGTGTGTGGGCTGGGCACTGCTTGGCGCTGGGGTTGAACTGATGTGGAAGCCGTTGTGAACTGTGGGCACTGGCTGCTCCAGCACAACGGGCCGTGTTTGTAACGCTGCTCCCGCTGCACACTCCGTTCAGCCCGTCTGCACGCATGGCGGGTCTGAGAGTGGAGCCAGGGGCACACCACACAGTGGCTCATGCCTTGCCCTGGCAGTGGGCAGCAGCCCCTGCCCGGCCCTCCCTGCGTCACCGCCCTGCCCATCACTCTGAGCCCAGGAGACTATTAAGGACAGAGCTCCAGTTAGAGGAGTTAAGAGTAACTAATACTGCGGGTAAGCAGCTTTCCTGCATCTCCCGGCCCATGTGAGTCAGGCAGCTCTGCGGGCTTAGAGGCTGCTTGTGGAATGACTTCTGGCTCAGCCCTGCCCTTCCCACGGCCTTCCCTCCGGTCACAACCTTCCCTAAACCCCCGGGGCACGTGGTCTGGAGAACCGGGTTAAACAGAAGCAGCCCCTCTGCCAACAAGCTGCCTCCCCATCCTGTCAGATCCATTCAGCCAGGTCACAGCTGCGATGCAGTGGACACAGGATTAATTATGATGTCACTAAATGGGGCCTGGTCTACACTACGGGGTTAGGTCAAATTTAGCCACGTTAGGTCGATTTAAAAATGACTGAAAAAAGTGACAAAGATCCTGTGGCACCTCATAGACTAACAGATGTATTGGAACATAAGCTTTCGTGGGTGAATACCCACTTCACCCACGAAAGCTTATGTTCCAATACGTCTGTTAGTCTATAAGGTTCCCCAGGACTCTGTTGCTTTTTACAGAGCCAGACTAACATGGCTACCCCTCTGATACTTAAAAATGACTGTGTCCACACAACCAACCCCGTTCCGTCGACTTAAAGGGCTGTTAAAATCGACTTCTGTACTCCTCTCCGACTAGGGGAGTAGCGCTAAAATCGACCTTGCTGGGTCGAATTTCAGGTAGTGCAGATGTAAATCGACGCCAGGGCCAGCTTTAGGGCGATTCCCCCGATTCCCAGGAATCGGGCCCCGCACCCTCCGCCGAAGTGCCGCCAGAAACAGCAGCAACCGATTGAGCTGCCGCTGAATTGCTGCCGTCTTCGGTGGCATTTCGGCACCAGCTCTTTCGAATTGGGCCCCGCACGTCCTAAAGCTGGCTCTGATTGATGGTATTGGCCTCCGGGAGCTATCCCAGAGTGCTCCATTGTGACCGCTCTGGACAGCACTTTGAACTCTGATGCACTAGCCAGGTACACAGGAAAAGCCCCGGGAACGTTTTAATTTCATTTCCTGTTTGGTCAGCGTGGTGAACTCAGCAGCACAGGTGACCATGCAGTTCCCCAGAATCGTAGACCGTAGAATGTTTCTACGCTCCCCCTATCATCTCCATCCCTGAGGTTATCACAGATTAGAAGGTGAAAAAAATGCGCTCGCGATGACATGTTTTCTGAGCTCATGCTGTCCTCCCGCACTGATAGGGCACAGCTTAATGCATGGAGGCCTTCAGTGGCAGAGGCCAGGAAAGAATTAAGTGAGCGTGAAGAGCGGAGGCAGGACTCGATGCTGAGGGTAATGGGGGAGCAAATGGACATGATGAAGCATCTGCTGGGGGAGCAAATGGACATGATGAAGCATCTGTTGGAGCTGCAGGAAAGCCAACAAGAGCAGAGATGCCCACTGCATCCACTGTATAACCACCGCCCCTCCTCCCCATGTTCCATACCCTCCTCACCCAGATGTCCAAGAACGTGTGTGTGTGGGGGGGAAGAGGCTCCGGGCACCCAGCCACTCCACTCCAGAGGATGGCCCAAGCAACAGAAGGCTGTCATTCAAACAGTTTTATTTTTAGTGTGGCTACAATAAGCAATGTGGCCTTGTCCTTCCCTCCTCCCCCACTGCCCAGGCTACCTTGTCCATTATTTCATTTTTTTTAATTAATAAAGAAAGAATGCATGGTTTCAAAACAATAGTTACTTTATTTCAAAGAGGGGAGGATGGCTGGCTTACAGGGAATTAAAATCAACAAAGGAGGCGGATTTGCATCAGGAAGAAACACAAATAACTGTCACACTGAAGCCTGGCCAGTTATGAAACTGGTTTTCAAAGCCTCTCTGATGTGCAGCGTGCCTTGCTGTGCTTTTCTAATCACCCTGATGTCTGGCTGCTCAAAATCGGACACCAGGCAATTTGCCTCAACCTCCCACCCCGCCATAAACGTCTCCCCCTTACTCTCACAGATATTATGGAGCACACAGCAAGCAGCAATAACAATGGGAATGTTGGTTGCGCTGGGGTCTGACCAACAGCACCAGCGAGCTTTTAAATGTCCAAAGGCACATTCTACCACCATTCTGCATTTGCTCAGCCTATAGTTGAACTGCTCCTTGCTAATGTCCAAGCTTCATGAGCCATGGGAGAAAGGGGTAGGCGCGACTGCGCGGTGCTGCCAGCTGGGAGAGCAGCCTGAGGCAGAAGCCTCCAGCTCGCATGATATTCCAGGCAGGACTGAATCTCCATGAGACAAAACTTAAAGAAGAGGAGAGAGCAGGAGAGCAGAGTTGCAGGGGAAGTGGTGGAGCTGTACACCATGCCCTGGAGGTTGCTAGGAGCTGGGCAGGGAAGACGTTCCCAGAACCCCCGGCCAAGATACATGTCCGACGAGGACAGGTACCAGTCCAACTGCACCGTCTGCTGCGAAGGCAAGGAGCTGCTGCTGTGTAGCAATGCCAGCTGCTGCAGGTGCTTCTGTGTCGAATGCTTGGAGGTCCGGGTAGGGCAAGGTACCTGGCCAAGGCAAAAGAGCAAGAGCCCTGGAGCTGTTACATGTGTCAACCACAGAAGTGCTATGGGGTGTTACAGCGCTGACTGGACTGGAATGTACGGCTGCAAGACTTCTTCACCAGCGACAAAGGACAGGAATACGATGCACCTAAAATCTAAAAAGGCCCGCACATTTCCCAGAGTCAATGCCCTTGATAACAGAACGTCAATGATTGCATTGGCTACTTGGATCACAGCAGCCCCCACAGTAGACTTACCCACAACAGCAGCGGTGACGGTGAGCTGAGCGGGCTCCATACTTGCCGTGATATGGCATCACCACAGGGAAAAAAGGCGTGAAACAATTGTCTGCTGTTGCTTTCATGGATGGAGGGGCGACTGACAACATGTACCCCAAACCACCCACGACAATGTTTTTGCCCCATCAGGCATTGGGCGCTTAACCCAGAATTCCAATGGGCATCAGAGACTGCAGGAACTGTGGGATAGCTACCTACAGTGCACTGCTCTGTAAGTCAATGCTAGCCATAGTAGTGAGGATGCACTCCGCCGCCTTAATGCACTTAGTGGGGACATACGCAATCAACCATATAAAATCGATTTCTAAAAATCGACTTCTATAAGATCAACCTAATTTTGTAGTGTAGACATAGCCTGGGAGGGAACAAGCCTCAAAAGATCAGCGTTCTCTCTGTGGGAGAGGGACACCGAAGTCTGTGGGGGAAGGGGAGGGATAGGTGGGGCAGGGGGAGGCTACCCGGCTGCTGACTCCCTGCAGCCAGAGCATGGCAGGGCATCCACAAGGTTGTGGGGGCAGGAGATGCGTGTGCCAAGCAGGGGTTGGCACTGCCTCTGTGCACCCAGGGCAAGGAGCCGAGGGGAGGGGGGTGTCTGTGCCCAGGAGCCTCATCCTGGGAATAGAGAAACCCCATGGGAAAGCATGTGGCTTTGGCCCAGCAGAGGGGGCCTGTCATGGGCCATACTCCCAGCTCAGCAACGTCCAGCCACCCTGCCCCTCACAGCAGAGCCCTGCCTGGGACTGTTTATTTAATCCCACTCCTGTCCCACCCCACAATACCCACTTCCCCCTCCCCGCCGTGCTTCGTTTATTGCAGTTTTATCCCACTCCCACCTGCAAAACCCTTAGATCCTGCAAATTCCCCCATGCTACTGAAAACACCCAAACCAACGGTTGTTTAATATCTGATATCTATAAACCAAATTCAGACATTTTTATCATGAAAAGAATAAAACAAATCTTGCTTAAGCCATGTAAAAATACTTATGTCCTGTTATAAAAGACATCGGCTCTTTCTATCCCTCACTTAAATTTAAGTAATAAAATCTTTATTTAAAAGAAAAGAAAAACTTGCTGCCATTCTGGTTATGACACCGACTAGCGATTTAGTGTTTTCCCTGCAAACTCTCGCAGTCTGGGGTGGTTTTTTTTGCCCACTCAATCCCACCCATAACAAAGCAAATTTTACCCACTCCCACTATTATGGCAGTGGGATCCCAGTCCCGCTGCAGGGTTCTAGCTCACAAGCCAATACATGGCAGCCCAACTTCCTGTCAGCCAAGTCCAGAGAGCGACACCACAAGCTGGGCACTGCTACTTCCAAGTGGCACCTGTTTAGCTGGAAGAGCAATTACACGTAACGGAGCCAGCTGTGTTTCCTGCCGTGGGAGAGCCCCCTGAGGCCAGACAGCGACTACCTGGACTGTATGAAAGCAGAGGCCCAGCGTAATGTGTCTGCTGGGAGGGTACACATAGACATGCTGGCCTGGGACACAGCCACGGATAACACACATCAGGAGATAGGCTCCAGCCAAGCCACTAGTGCTGCTTAAATGCCTGTTGGTTTCTCTTAGCCATTCGGAGCTGTAGCACAAACCCAGGAGCGATTCTCTAGACAGGCCAGCAAATAGCTCTGCCAGCACAGAGCTTCCACCCACACGTGCTGGCGTGGGCAGATGCCAGTGCTGTCCAGTCAGTGGGGAGTGATCTCCTGATCACCAAAGCACAGCACCTGAGCCCTTGGGTAGATCCTTACCAGCTGGTCATCTGGACGCAGCATACGCCTTGGAGAGCAAACGCCAACCAGCCCCTGCATTGGGGGGCCACAGCAGGACAGCAGGGACATGCACACAGCCATTGCTCTGACCACTCTGCATGAGCACAACAGGCCAGACAAGGCCCTGCGTTGGAGAAAGGCTGTGACGTTCGCTGCCCAGAGCACGCTGATAGCTGGGTACCGATTAGATAGAGGGACGCTCCCCCATGTCTCATACATGCATGGACAGCCTGTCCCAGCCAGCCAACATCATGGCGTGCCAGGTCCTGGGGAGGAGAGAGTGCCAGACCTTGGGCTCCAAAGGCCCTGGCTCCTGCCACTTGAGTTATACGGACCCCTCCCCCTTAGCGCAGCAGTCCTCAGCCCACGACCCTCTGAGGCACCGTGCTCACATGCCGTGCTGGTACATTGCATGCACCTCCTCCCTGCAGGCAGAGCCCACTGAGCAGCCGGGCTCTTTTCTGTGCAGTCTCAGGGCCTGGCTGCATTGGGCAGCACGGCCGGGAGCAGGGCTGGAACCTGTGTCCTTCAGCACTAAAAGGACATGCTCCTAGCACTGCAGCAGCGTGGCCGTAGCAGTAGGGTTGCTAGGTGTCTGGTTTTTGACCAGAATGCCCGGTCAAAAAGGGACCCTGGCAGCTCCAGTCAGCACCACTGACCAGGCAGTTAAAAGTCTGGTTGGCACAGGGGCTGGGGATGGCAGGCAGGCTGCCTTTGGCGGCTTGCCTGCGGGAGGTCCCCAGTCCCGCGGATTTGGCGGCACGCCTGCAGGAGGTCTGCTGAAGCCGTGGGACCAGCGGACCCTCCGCGGGCATGCTGCTGAAGGCAACCTGCCTGCCGCCCTCGCGGTGACCGGCAGAGCGCCCCCTGTGGCTTGCCACCCCAGGCACATGCTTGGCATGCTGGTGCCTGGAGCCGCCCCTGCTGGCAGGCTCCCTACCCAGCTCCGCACGACTCCCAAGAAGCAGCGATATCTCCCTCTGGCCCCTAGGCAGAGAGACAGCCATGGGGTCTCTGCAACTGCACACTGACCCCACCCCCAGCGCCAGCTCAGCAGCTCCCATTGACCAGAAACTGTGGCCAATGGGAGCTGAGGGGGCGGTGTCTGCAGCCGCAGACAGTGCACAGAGCCATGTGGTCGCACCTTCTTCCTAGGAGCCGGAAGGAGATATCACTTCTTCTGGGGAGCAGCCGGTGGTAAGCACCACCCGCAGCCTGCACCCCCAACCCCCTCCCACACCCCAACCCCCTGCCTGCCGCAGCCCTGAGCCCAATCCCACCCCAGAGCCTGCACCCCCAGATGGAGCTCTCACCCCACCACACCCCAACCCCCTGCCCCAGCCCAGATTCCCCTCCCACACCCCAAGCTCCTGCTCCAGCCTGAAGCCCTCTCCTGCACCCTGAACCCCTCATTTCTGGCCCCACCCCGTAGCCCGCACCTCCAGCCCAGAGCCATACCCCCTACCACACCCCAACCCCCTACTACCAGCCCTCTCCTGCACCCCAAACCCCTCATCTCCGGCCCCACCCCAGAGCCCTCACCCCCTCTCACATCCCAGCCCCCTGCCCCAGCCTGGTTAAAATGAGTGAGTGAGTGAGGGTAGGGGAGAGCGAGTGACGGAGGGAGGGGGAATAGAGTGAGCGGGGTGTGTGGCCTCAGAGAAAGGGCGGGGCAGGGGGCAGGGCAAGGGTGTTCAGTTTTCTGCAGATAGAAAGCTGTCAACCCTATGTAGCAACAGAGACCACACCATGGCCCAGGCAGTCCCTCCCTCCTTCCCTCATCAGCAGTTCTGCTGTATGGCTCTGCCCTGTGCAGTAACCAGCCATTGGAATAGAAGCTTTGGCCACAAGGCCCCGATGCCGTGAACTCCCCAGAGCTGTCTCTGCCGGCACCTCCCGGCCCAGAGGCCTCCTGGAAAGGAGCGCAGGGCATGGTGTGGGGAGGGGAAGGAAGGCAGGGTTCTGTCCTTGCTGAGCTGAATGGAAATTCCTCATGGGAAGATGGGAAAACTCCCAGTGGTGCCAGCAGAGGGGCAGCCCTCGCCCTGTGCTGCAGGTGCACCTGCACAGAGAACAGGCTACACACAGGGACCATGTTGTAAATACAGGGGAAGTGGGCTCTGCCCAAGCCAGCACAGATGCTCTCACCCTCTGTGCTCTGCCAATCAGCAAGTGCCCACGGACATGCTCTGGATGGGTGAGGGCTGGGGAACTCCCTTCTCCCAGGACAAGTCTTGCCATGTCCAGAGCACATTGCACAACCACGCCTATGTGCAGCCCTGCACCCAGGCCCAGCTCCTGCCATGGGCAGAGCAGCCTCACAAGGGGAGGGGAGGGGAACCTAGATGATGGGATGTGTGTGGGGAGGGTGCACTGGAGACCAGAGATAGATGGGGCGTCAATGTCTGCATGGGTGTCCCCAGGCTTTTCTCCCTACTGTAGGCCTGGAATGGGACTATCCTAGCTTTGGTGTAATTACACCTTTGACCCCACATGGTCTACTCAAGGGATGGCCTCTCCGGCCTCTAGCCACCACCTCTCTCCAGGCAGGGACCTGCGTCCCTCTCCTTCCTGATCAGGAGTTTTGATGACAGCTCCCCTGCGATTCTCCCCAACAGGCCTGACCAGGCATCCAGCCCCTGCGCGTAGCTCTTGCTCGAAGGGCTGCAGGCAGGGAACGCCAGGGGCTACAAGTGACCACGCAGTGCTTCCAAAGCAGGGTGTATTCAAGTAAGGACAAAAGCCGGCGGAGACAACGTATAAATAACAGGAGGATGGAAATGCTTTACCAGTAGCTCCATCAGTCCTCTGATGTCCTTGGCAGGCGCCAGTTCTCCCAGCCTTTCGGCAGGGCTGGTACCCCTGGGACACAAGCTCATCCCTTTGTGCTGAATCAAAACGAAGGGCCCTCTGTCAAGGTAGACTCAGCCTTTGATACAGAAGGCCCTTTCATTGTCTCCTGGGCCTCTGGGACCAGGGGTGCTTCTCTGATGCTTTCCAGAGGTCCAGGCACTGCAGTCATCCCCCCCCCCCCCCGCCCCATGTTTAGTTCCTGCAGGAGCCGCAGTAAGTGGATTGCAATGTCTTGCCAACAGTGACCCACAGACCCTTCATCACTTGAATACAAGAGTCCGCAGGGCACTGCCTGGGGTCGCCACATCTGTCATGTCTCCCCCCGAGAGAAGTGGATGTGGCCAGGGGGTTCAGCCAGCAGCATAGAGGAACCCACACACTTTTCCCTACTGGCACTTCTAATAAGCCCGCTCCTCATCTGACCCCATTGTGACACTGCACCCCATATTCTTCATAGTGATATTGTGATGATATGATTAGAGCATAATTATGCATTGGATGGGTCATGTGAGATGTCATTGGAAAAGTTATGATTTGCTGAATATGATTATCCTATTTGTATCTGAAGTTATGAATACTGACTATGTATCTGTATTTCACACATAGTCACACCTGGGTGACACCCCCTAGGCAAGATGCTTCCAGTCTAGATGGCTGGTTGGAAAGAGCCTATTCAGGGTAATGGGCCATTAGAAAAAACAATAGGCCTTAGAAGAAACTTATCCCCCACCTGGTGAGCCTTCCTGAGAAGCCTGTAGGTAATGGCTGATAGGACTCCACAAGGTCATGTGACCAGGCCACATGACTCTGGAATCCCTCTTGAAATGTCAGTGTTTTTCAGTGGGACACAGTAATACCAGGGTACAAAATATATTGGAAGGACAGAACAGGTCGTGCTGGTGGGGGAGTGGCACTATATGTGAAAGAAAGTGTAGAAACAAATTAAGTAAAAATCTTAAATGAACCAAACTGTACCATAGAATCTCTATAGATGGTAATTCCAGGCTCTAATAATAAGAATATAGTGGTAGGGATATATTACCGACCACCTGACCAGGATGGCGATAGTGACTGTGAAATGCTCAGGGAGATTAGAGAGGCTATTAAAATAAAAAACTCAATAATAATATGGGGATAATGGAAATCTCTCATTGACTGGGTACATGTCACCTCAGGATGGGATGCAGAGATAAAGTTTCTTGACACCTTAAATGCCTGCTTCTTGGAGCAGCTAGTCCTAGAACCCACAAGAGGAGAGGCAATTCTTGATATAGTCCTAAGTGGAGCACAGGATCAGGTCCAAGAGGTGAATATAGCTGGACCACTTGGTAATAGTGACCACAATATAATTAAATTTAACATCTCTGTGGCAGGGAAAACACCACAGCAGCCCAACACTGGAGCATTTAATTTCAGAAAGGGGAACTACAAAAAATGAGGTGGTTAGTGAAACAGAAATTAAAAGGTACAGCACCAAAAGTAAAATCCCTGCAAGCTGCAGGGAAACTTTTTAAAGACACCATAATAGAGGCTCAACTTAAATGTATACCCCAAATTAAAAAAACAGAGTAAGAGGACCAAAAAAGTGCCACCGTGGCTAAACAACAAAGTAAAAGAAGCAGTGAGAAGCAAAAAGTTGTCCTTTAAAAAGTGGAAGTGAGGAAAATTGAAAGGAGCATAAACTCTGGCAAATGAAGTGTAAAAGCATAATTAGGAAGGCTGAAAACGATTTTGAAGAACAGTTGGCCAAAGAGTCAAAAAGTAATAGCAAAATTTTTTTAAGTACATCAGAAGCAGGAAGCCTGCTACACAACCAGTGGGGCCACTCGACAATCGAGATGCTAAAGGTGCACTCAAGGATGACAAGCCATTGCAGAGAAACTAAATGAATTTTTTGCATTGGTCTTCACGATTGAGGATATGAGGAAGATTCCCAAACCTGAGCCATTCTTTTTAGGTGATAAAGCTGAGGAACTGTCCCAGATTGAGGTGTCATTAGAGGAGGTTTTGGAACAAATTGATAAACTAAACAGTAATAAATCACCAGGACCAGATGGTATCACCCAAGAGTTCTGAAGGAACTCAAATGTGAAATTGCAGGACTACTAACTGTAGTGTGTAACCTATCATTTAAATCAGCTTCTGTGTCAAATGACTGGAGGATAGCTAATTGATGCCAATTTTTAAAAAGGGGTTCAGAGGTGATCCCGGAAATTACAGGCCGGTAAGCCTGACTTCAGTACCGGGCAAATTAGTTGAAACTACAGTAAAGGGCAAAATTGTCAGACACATAATTTGTCGGGGAATAGTCAACATGCCTCACCAATCTAGTAGAATTCTTTGAGGGGGTCAACAAGCATGTGGACAAGGGGGATCCAGTGGATATAGTGTATTTAGATTTTCACAAAGCCTTCGACAAAGTCCCTCACCAAAAGCTCGTAAGCAAAGTAAGCAGTCCTTTCATGGATCAGTAACTGGTGAAAAGATAGGAAACAAAGGGTAGGAATAAATGGTCAGTTTTCAGAATGGAGAGAGGTAAATAGTGGTGTCCCCCAGGGATCTGTACCAGGCCCAGTCCTATTCAACATATTCATAAACGATCTGGAAAAAGGGGTAAACAGTGAGGTGGCAAAATTTGCAGATGATACAAAACTACTCAAGTCCCAGGCAGACCGCGAAGAGCTACAAAAGGATCTCACAAAACTGGGTGACTGGGCAACAAAATGGCAGATGAAATTCAGTGTTGATAAATGCAAAGTAATGCATATTGGAAAACATAATCCCAACTATATGTATAAAACGATGGGGTCTAAATTAGCTGTTATACTCAAGAAGAGAGATCTTGGAGTCATTGTGGATAGTTTTCTGAAAACATACAGTCAATGTGCAGGGGAAGTCAAAAAAGCAAACAGAATGCTGGGAATCATCAAGAAAGGGTTAGATAAGAAGATAGAAAATATCATATTGCCTCTACATAAATCCAGGGTACGCCCGCATCTTAGATACTGTGTGCAGATGTGGTCGCCCTGTCTCAAAAAAGATATATTAGAATTGGAAAAGGTTCAGAAAAGGGCAACAAAAATGATTAGGGGTATGGAGTGTCTGCCGTATGAGGAGAGTTTAATAAGACTGGGACTTTTCAGCTTGGAAAAGAGATGATTAAGGGGGGATAGGATAAAGGTCTATAAAATCATGACTGGTGTGGAGAAAGTAAATAAGGAAGTGTTATTTACTCCTTCTCATAACACAAGAACTAGGGGTCACCAAATGAAACTAATAGGCAGCAGGTTTAAAACAAACAAAAGGAAGTATTTTTTCACACAAAGCACAGTCAGCCTGTGGAACTCCCTGCCAGAGGATGTTGTGAAGGCCAAGACTATAACAGAGTTCAAAAAAGAACTAGTAAGTTCATGGAGGATAGGTCCATCAATGGCTATTAGCCAGGATGGGCAGGGATGGTGTCCCTAGCCTCTGTTTACCAGAAGCTGGGAATGGGCAACAGGAGATGGGTCATTTGATAATTGCCTGTTCTGTTCATCCCCTCTGGGGCACCTGGCAATGGCTGCTGTTGGAAGACAGGATACTGGACTAGATGGACCTTTGGTCTGACCCAGTCTGGCTGTTCTTATGGGTCACCTAAAAAGAATGCCTCAGGTGTGGTAATCTTCCTCACATCCTCCACAGTGAACTCCAATGCAAATAATTCATTTGACTTCTCCCCAATGGCCTTGTCTATCTTTAATGGTCCTTTAGCACCTCGATCATCCAGGGGCCCCACTGATCATGTGGCAGGCTTCCTGCCTCTGATGTACTTAAAAAAAATTGCTGTTAATTTTTGTGTCTTTTGCTAGTTGCTTTTCAAATTCTTTTTTGACCTGCCTAATTATACTTTCACACTTGGCCCAAGAGAGCTTATGCTCCTTTCTATTTTCCTCAGTAGGGTTTTACTTCCAATCTTTAAAGAATGCCTTTTGGACTCTAACCGCCTCTTTTACGCTGTTGTTTAACCTTGGAAGTTGTTTAATCCTCTTATTACTGTTCTTTTTCATTTGGGGTATGCATTTCGTTTGAGCTTGTGTCAGGGGGTCCACTCACTGCAAGCAGCACCTCCTGCTGGTTATCCTGGGGATTAGCTCTGTCAGATTACGTTCCTGTTCCAGTGTTGTTTTCTCCCATCTTGTCTCACTTTACTGCCCCACTCGCTCCCAGGTCTGCAGTTTCCCTCTTCGTGGCTTGGCGCTCTGGCCAGGTCACTAAAGTCCTCCCCTTCTGTGGGATTCAGTCTTTCCAGACCTGCTGTCTGGCTGGCACCTCCAACACTCTTGCCACTCCCCAGTGGCTGGTAGAGGAACCTGGGCCCATCTTCTACACTGGGTTCTACCCCAGGGACCCTATAACAAGCAGCAACAGTCCCTGTACAGTCCTCCCTCTTGCTGCTGTTTCCCCGGGCTTCTCCCCTCTCTGGGTTTGCTAGTCTCCAACTCCCACCCTTCAGAGAGAAATTGCCACCTACTTCCCTGCAGCAGCTCCCACTGCAGCCAGCTCTCTGGCTTTAGAAGAGGCTCTGCCTGTTCCTGCACAGGTGAACTTGTCCTTAATTAGCTGCCTCCAGCCTACATCTCCCCTGTTTGCAGCCTAATTAGTTGATTGGGCCTCGTGGCCTAATTAAGCTCTTGCAGGGTTAGCGAGGGTGAGTTCACCCCATCACAGCCTGTATTATGGTGTTTTTAAAAAGTTTTCATGAAGCTTGCAGGCATTTCGCTCGTGACTGTTCCTTTTAATTTCCATTTAACTAGCTTCCTCATTTTTCTCTAGTTCCCCTTTCTGAAGTTAAATGCTATTGTGATTTGTTTCTTTGGTATTCCCCCCACCCCCTGAGGATATTAAATTTAATTACATTATGGTCACCATTATCAAGCGGTAATACAGTCCTACTGCTATGCCCTTTATTCAAGCATGGAATTTCTATCCCTAGATATTCCATGGTACTGTTAGTCATTTAAAATTTTTACTATTTGATTCTTTGCTTTCTTTCATACATAGTGCCACCCCCCCACCAGCATGACCTACTCTGTCAATCCTCTATATTTTGCAGCCTCGTATTCCTGTGTCCCACTGATTATCATTATTCCACCTATTATACCAATATCCTTGTTTAATATTAGGCACTCAAGTTCACCCGTCTTAGTGTTTAGACTTCTATCATTCATACACAAGCGCTTATAGTATTTGTCAATATTTAGTTGTCTACCATCATGTGATGTAATTGAATGGGACTCTTTTTCCTTTGACTGTTTCTCTTCAGTTCCTACCTGTATTTATCAACGTCTATCCTCTCCTCTTTACAAGGATACAGAGAATACGGTAGTTAATTTACTTCAAGATGTACCAATGAGTACCCTGATACACAGAGACGCTGATGTACAGAGTCCAATCACCGTACAGCGCGGGTTCCGTTGCCCAGCAAGTGTCCAGTCTAACTGAGCCCAGAACGTAGGGGTTTTTTTTTTTGGTTGTATATGTCGCACTGTAACTATATCTGTACGTAACAGTGCAATATGGACAGATGACTAAGACAGGTAGTGTTAGGAAGAACATACAAAGTATCAGTGATGAGAAGGGAAGTGATGAAATTTGTCCTGCCAGTACCAATGCACTTGCTGACATCGCTGATGAGACGACGATTACCGACTCAACATGCGGATCTCAGCCTGTGAAGCGAAACGTTGACACCAGGGACAAAACAGGATGTATATCAAAGAGACGTAAATGTGATGAAAAGTCCATGGAAATGGGCTTTATTTGGGCTGGAGACAGTGAATACCCTCAGCTGCAGTGTGCGCTACGTGGTGAAGTTCTGTCAAACAGCCTAAAACCATCTCTTCTACACAGATATTCTGGAAACCAAACATGAACAACACAAGGGCAAACTACCAGCATTTTTCAAATGCAAGTGGGTGCAGCTAATGGCGAGCAAGGAAGTTTTGCACTTTGCTGCTCCTGGTGACAATCTTAAGGCCCTTGAAGCATCACTAGTGAGTTACAGAGTTGTGAAGTCAGGAAAACCTCACACCATAGCAGAGGAACTAACACGACCTGCGGCTGCAGACATGGTGAGCACTATGCTTGGAGAGAAGGCCCAAAAATTAATTCAGTTAGTGCCGTTATCAAACAACAGTGTCACGTCGAATTGATGACATGGCCAATGATGTCCTAACTCAATTAGTGAACCGTGTCATGAGCAGCCAGTACTTTGCTCTGCAGCTGGAACAAAAGCAGTTGGCTGAGTCTGGGATCCAGATGCGAGCAGAGTTCCCCGAATTCTCAGACGGGGCTGTGCAAGGTTTTGATGCCATTTGCTACAATGTACCTGTGTGAAAGTGGATTTTCATCACACACTGGAATGAAACCAAAGTATCATCAGTGCCTCTATGTAGAAAACAACTTACAACTCAAACAGTCACCTATCACGGCAAACATTATACGCCTGTCCTCAAACAACCTTGTCTGTCACGTTAATGGTGAGTGGTACTACTAAGCCATTATTTACATTAGTCAAAAGTACGCATACATTAAAACTAAAACCGTAAATATGTACTATAGTCCTTTATATCATGTGTGTTTGTGTATTATAATTTGTACATTTTGTACACTGCTTGAGCATTAAAAGATCGTTGGCTCAACAGGTAGTGATCAATGGCTCCGTGTCTAGTTGGCAGCCGGTATCAGGGTCGGTCCTGGGGCTGGTTTTGTTCAATATCTTCATTAATGATCTGGAGGATGGCATGGATTGCACCCTCAGCAAATTTGCAGATGACACTAAACTGGGAGGAGTGGTAGATACGCTGGAGGGTAGGGCTAGGATACAAAGGGACCTAGACAAATTAGAGGATTGGGCCAAAAGAAATCTGATGAGGGTCAACATGGACAAATGCAGAGTCCTGCACTTAGGATGGAAGAATCCCATGCACTGCTACAGACTAGGGACCGAATGGCTAGGCAGCAGTTCTGCAGAAAAGGGCCTAGGGGTTACAGTGGATGAGAAGCTGGATATGAGTCGACAGTGTGCCCTTGTTGCCAAGAAGGCTAACAGCATTTTGGGCTGTATAAGTAGGGGCATTGCCAGCAGATTGAGGGACGTGACCATTCCCCTCTATTCGACATTGGTGAGGCCTCATCTGGAGTACTGTATTCAATTTTGGGCCCCACACTACAAGAAGGATGTGGAAAAACTGTAAAGAGTCCAGCGGAGGGCAACAAAAATGATTAGGGGCCTGGAGCATGACTTATGAGGAGAGGCTGAGGGAACTGGGATTGTTCTGTCTGCAGAAGAGAAGAATGAGGGGGGATTTGATAGCTGCTTTCAACTACCTCAAAGGGAGTTCCAAAGAGGATGGATCTAGACTGTTCTCAGTGGTGCCAGATGACAGAACAAGGAGTAATGGTCTCAAGTTGCAGTGGGGGAGGTTTAGGTTGGATATTAGGAAAAACTTTTTCACTAGTAGGGTGGTGAAGTACTGGAATGGGTTACTTAGGGAAGTGGTGGAATCTCCTTTCTTAGAGGTTTCTAAAGTCAGGCTTGACAAAGCCCTGGCTGGGATGATTTAGTTGGGGATTGGTCCTGCTTTGAGCAGGGGGTTGGACTAGATGACCTCCTGAGGTCCCTTCCAACCCAGATATTCTATGATTCTATGACTTAAAATATAAACCCTGTATTCTGGTAGAGGTATGCGGGCAGCTGGTAGATCTGGAAGGAGGAACACGGGTAGCTGATAGATCTGGCAGGGGTATGCAGGTAGCTGGTAGATCTGGCAGGGGGTATGCAATAAGAAAATCTGGGAACCTCTGGTCTAGATGGCTTGTGTGAGATCCACAATCTTTACAACCAACAAGCTATTCGCCATGCAGTTCTCCTTGTTCTGACAAACCCAGCTATGTGTATTTCTAAAAATCCAGTCCCCCATTACTATTACCTGTCTCTTCCTGATAACTGGGCTCCCCTCCCTTGGAGAGGTATCCTCAGTGCAAGAGGATACCATGACATCATCTGGAAGGAGAGTCCCA
Organism: Mauremys mutica; assembly: GCF_020497125.1. Lineage (NCBI taxonomy): Eukaryota > Metazoa > Chordata > Testudines > Geoemydidae > Mauremys > Mauremys mutica. Next base: position 18,857,999 of record NC_059088.1, on the reverse strand, counting down.
ACTATGGGATCATTTCCCTCTGCTCCAGCCTGATGTTCTCCTTCCATGAGACTTTCATCCTCCTCAGCTGCACAGGTGCTGTCAGACTGGGCGTGGGACCACTCTTCTGTGTCCCAGAAAGCCTCTTCTCTGTACCTCTCTGTCTCCTTTAGCTCCTCCAATTCAGCCACTCTGGTCTCAGGGTCCCATACACAGTCTCTGTAGGCCAAGAGCTCCTTGCACTGAATGCACACACGCCACCGGCCCACAAGGCAGATAATTGTTCATGCTGCATTCAGTGCAATAAACTGGACAGCCCCCCTCTGCTGCTGGACTTCTGCCTGCATTCCTTTCACTCCTGCAGACTTGGTGGGGATTTTTTGGAGGGGGGTGTTAATTGGCCTGAGTTCAGAGATTGTTAATTAGTTGTATTCCCTCTCTAAACTCGCTGGTGAAACGCCTGCGGTCACTTAGGAGCTGGTTTTTTAACCCCCTGTTCTCCCTGAGTAGCCCCTCCCCCTCATTAAGGGACCCTAAAGGGACAAGGAATCAGAGGACATGGGAAGCTCTCAGCCTTGCCTAGCAGGCTGTTTGGCTCAACACATGGCTCCCAATCAGACCATGCTAAACATCAATCCAGCCACGCATGGCAAACGACCTAACAGACCACAGACGAGGGAGGAGAGACAGATGCGTCCAACCAGAGAGCTGGTCACCCTGGCTCCCAAGACACAGCTCCCTGCATGCAGCAAAGGGAAGGCAGAGAGCTGATGCCTGGGGAAGCCATGGCTTCAGGGGGCACCACTGGGCAAAGGCCAGGAGGGTTTCCACTGGAGGAAAGCAGCCCAAACTCTTTTCAGACTTGCCAAGCGCCTTGCATGGTGCATCCAGTCAGCCCTGCATTCCTGCCTGCATCTGAGAAAACACAGAGCAAAAGGCCCCTGTAACGCACCGTCTGGCCTAGAGCTACCTGTGGAGACCAGCAGTCCCAGCTCTTCCAACTGCCATTAATATCTCTGTGCACTTTACAGCCCTTATCAGCCAAGGTCTCGGACCCCCCACCACAGCAGGAGGAAAGTAAGAACGGCTGTACTGGGTCAGACCAAAGGTCCATCTAGCCCAGTATCCTGTCTACTGACAGTGGCAATGCCAGGTGCCCCAGAGGGAGGATAATGATCGAAAGTGCCATGCATCCATTTCACAGAAGGGGTCGCTGCACGAGGTCACTGTTGGCACGGCTGGGAACAGAGCCCTCTTCCATCTGGCAGAGCCAGGTCTCAGCCACTTGGCCATGCTGCCTTTCAGAAGGAATGTGCTCTGCTAAGTGCTTGGCTAGGCTGCCTCTGACCTAGGCTACACTCTGCTCGGAGGGGAACAGAACAAGGAATCCTGATTCCCAGCAGCCCAGTGACTCTGCAGATTAACTGTTGAGTTCTGGGGCACTACAGGGGAGGCCTCTGAGGCAACCAAAGTGTAAAATTTGGATCGTAAGCGCCTCAGGGCTGGCACTGGCTTTTGGTCATGTGCCTGTACAGCACCTAGGACTGCAGCCTCTAGGAGCTACTGCAACTCCACAGCTAACTAACAGCCAGGACCCAGGCAGTGGGCACTGCTATGATGAAGGCAAATGCAGCTCTGGAGTAAAAGGGCAGAGGCTCATGCAGGCCTGCTCCCTTCCCTAGGAGTGGGAAATCCTCATTCCCCTTCTCAGCCGCACTGACAAACCTGCAGCCTGCCTAGGCGGAGTGGGGAGGAGGGAGGGGCACAAACAGGGCTCCACACTGCCCCCAGCTGATTGGTTTGTATTTAGGGCCCACCGTCAGCCAAACAGCCCAGCACACAGCTATTGCTCCAGGCTGGCACAAGCCAGGCAGCTACAGGGGCAGCTCGGCTCCTGGGCCCTGCAGCGGCGCTGCCCTCCCTGCTCCCACCCGGGACAGCTGTGCTAAGCATAGTGGCTTTGAGGCTGTGATGTCTGTTGTGGGGGCCCTGGGGCAGAGGGAATGGCCTAGAACCCTCTAACAACCAGGCCCCTCTGCACAGCAAGGGAAGGGCCCTGGGCGCTTTCCAGCCATTCCTCTGGGTCTCCCTCTGTGGCAGGTACTTTCCAGCTTTAGCAGCAGGCGTGGCTTGCAGGAGGGGATGACGCAGGTGCCAGGAGGGAAGTGCCCCTCCAATCTGGCCTAAGGCTCCACCTCTTGCTGGCCTTGGATAGGTTGTGTGCTGGGGAAGCTGGTTTGCAGCAGCAGATGCCCCCACTGCTGGTCTGCAGCACCGAGAGCCCAGGGCGGAGCCTGGTGCAGCATGGCACAGCTGGCTACCCTGGACCTGCAGCCTCTGCACCAGGGAGAATCCCACACTGGCTGCACAGCACGGAGACCACTTCTCATGTAGCCACAACCCCCATGTTGACCTGCCCCAGCTGCTCCCCACCCCCCTTCACTTCTGCGCAGCACTGGACACACCCACAGGAAGCACAGGTGCCCATGGGAGCAGCGGGTGTAAATCCCTCCCTGCCCATGATGTCCCACACAGAGACTACGACGGGACTCAACGCCAGCTTCTTTTATTCAGGGCGGGGGGCGGACATGGTTGCGGCAGCTCAGAAGAATAAACCCCCCGACACCTCCAGCCTCATCTACAGCCCTTGGCTGGACAGGCTCCAGCCCACACACCCGGCAGGCATGCACAGCCTCCCTGCAGGGCAAAGCCCCACTCCGTCTCTAGGGGCCTGGCTCTCCCAGGGCAAGGATCACAGGGGACTGGAGGAGACGCTGCCCTATGGGGCTCCCCTTCCACGTCGCTGCCCTTTGCCCCTCCCCGATTCAGAGCTCATCCCGTCTGTCTCGAGTAAAGGGGGCTGGGGCAACCCCTGCCCCAGTGCAGGCAGATGCTGCCAAGAATGGGGTCTGGCCCCAGGCTCTGAGCCCAGCCCCCGCTCCCCTCAGCAGCCAGGCACTCCCTGCTCAGAGGAGTTGGGAAGGTCCCCTCCATGGGTCCAGAAACGCCCAGCCACAGACCCAGGAGGGTCCGCCTGAAGGTGTCTGCGTAGCTGAGCAGCCCTGTCCCTCTGGCCCCCCCCTCCCCCGTGTGCAGGGGGGGGGGGGGGGCTCTGGCTGTGGCTATTTGATGTGGTGGTGGAACTGGATCACGGCTTTCTCCTGGTCATGCGTCTCGATGGCTCCAGGCCGGATTCTCCGGATCTCGTGGATGGCATCGACCCCAGTGAGTTTCTGGGCCTTCACCAGGTAACAGGCCAGCATGGTTCCCGTCCTACCAAATCCCAGCATGCAGTGCACCGCCACGGCCTGTGGGAACAGCACACGGCAAGGTTAGACCAGGCCTGGTACCTTCACCTCCACTCGCATCTCGCTGCCTGGGAGCAGGTAAATTTCCCCGCAGGAGAGGGACCACAGAGCAGGAGAGGCCTGCCCCCATCTCCGGGACTGAGTGGCAGAGCTGGGTGTCCCCAGCGTGAGTGCCCTGGCTGGCCCAGTAGTCAGAAGCCCTGGTTGTGGTGTGGGGAGAGATGCCATGAGGCTGAAGGAGAATTACTGCCCTCTGCTCACCCAGAACCAGGCACTCCTCTGGGTTCACAGCAGCAGCGGGAAATACCCAGGGGCTGGCAGGCTCCTCGTCCTGCCCTAGCATTTTTCTCAGCACGTTCACAGTGATGGCTGCTTGGGCGTCTGGACTACAGGCTCCCATGATGGGCAGTCAGGCCCCAGAGGGCGTGGTAGGGTGGAGATGGTGCGGTGCCCCCAGAATCCACGCTGGGCACTGGTGCAGAACAGCACTTGGCCCTGCCCCACTGGAGTGGGGAGGGGAGGGGTAAGGAGCTGTAAGATCTATCCCACCCCGGCCAGCCTCAGAGTTGGGGTGACTCTGGGAAATCCCCCCACACCCTTGGTGACGTTTGAGAACCTGCTGCGCCACGGCCCTCCAAGGCAGTTACAGGCTGCCTGGGGCCGAGTGGCTGCTCACACAGAGCTGCAGGGGGCTGCTATATGCCAGCCCTGTGCCCCCAGGCAGAGATTTGCTGTGGCATAGGCAATGCCAGTCCTCGTGTCTGTGGGGCCATGGAAAGCCCTGTTACTGTCCCCACGGCAGATCCCACACCACCAACTCCCACCTCCTCCTGGGAGCTAGCTAGCATTCAGCCCTGCCCTCTACTGGATGGAATCAGAATGGCACAGCCATGTGTCTCTGGCCCCATACTGCCTACAGCAGGTGGCCAGGGCCTGGACCTCGAGCTGGGTCCCATACCAGCCAGCACTGGGAAGCTCCCATGGCCACAGTGTGAGGCACAATGACCCCAGCTCTAGGGACCAGGGCTGTTCCCATCACTGAGTGCGGGCCAGACCCAGAGGGGACATGCCTGAGCTGGGTCACAGCACAAGGCATGAGAAGCCCCACCAGGAAGGGGGAACTCCAGCACTGCTGGCTCAGACCTTGGCCCCTTCTCCTGGGACCCGCCCCAGAAGAGCAGCAATCTCCACCCACAGGCCCAGAGCCCTTCCTGCTGCTCCGGCCAGAGTTTGGGCTTGAAGCAGAGGTCTGCTCGGGCCCAGTTTTAAAGCCCAATCTGAACCCTCCCCAGGCACAGCCGACCCAAACCCACCCCGAGTGTCCAGGCCTTTTCAGACCTGCCCCAACCCTGACACTTCCTCCCCCTTCCAACACCACAGCCTAGTCCTTGGGGCTCAACCTGGTGGGGGCTCCCAGCTCCCCATGCCCTGTGTCCGTAACCCGTCTCTGGCCACAGCTGCATTATTTGGAGTTGCTGTGATTCCTCAGTGCACTCATTCTGCAGCACACACAGTGTGGTGAGGGGGTGGCCCGCGAGAGCAGGGCATGCAGCCACTGTTGTGCCAACCCCACAGGCAGGGCGAGGTGATAAGAGCTGACCTGAGCCCCAAAGAGTCGGGGTGTTTTCAGATCCGAGCCCAAATCCTGGATGGGTCCCGGCAGGTTTCCGGGCTCTAGCAGAAAGGGAAGCACACAGGGAGAGTGCAGGCACTTCCTGGGCATCACAGCCACATGGCACTCTCAGACCAACAGCCGCCAATCAGGCTGCAGGGGTGTGTATCATAGAATGTCAGGGTTGTAAGGGACCTCAGGAGGTCATCTAGTCCAACCCCCTGCAGGACCAAGCCCCAGACAGATTTTTTCCCCAGATCCCTAAATGTCCCCCTCAAGGATTGAACTCAGACCCTTGGGTTTAGCAGGCCAATGCTCAAACCACTGAGCTATCCCTCCCCCCCGAGGGATGTGTGCGGGGAGAGGTTACGGACAGGCCACACCTCGCCCTTGTTGCTGGCATCCTCCACAATCTGCAGGAAGTGCTTGATCTGCTCCAGCGACGGGGCACAGAAGTCCTGGATGCGGAGGCGATGGAGCTTGATGCCAGGGCAGGTGTCGTGGTTGGGTGGGCTGCGCTCGGTCAGCGACACCAGGTGCCGAATGCCATGCTCATGCATGTACTGGTAGTGTGAGGGCTGCCGTGGCATGGCCAGCCCTGCCAGCTTGCCGGGCACCACCCAGGAGAAGTTTGGAGGGATGGCCGACGCCATTGGTGCTGCAGGCAGACACAGCAGCGTGTTAGAAAGCGCACTGTGGGGAGACACGTTCCTAGCACCCTGCTGCTCCTGTGCCCCCATCTCTAACCTGGCCCAGGGCCTCCCTCCATCCCCATCCCTGGTTCCAACCTGGCCCTCACAGCTTCATAGCCCCAAAGGCTCCAACCCCTGCTGCTCTAGGGCAGCAGAGGGGAGGGGGAAGATGGCACCATCTACATCCCTTTTCACTCCACGTGCTCTGCAGCCCATCAATTAACTGCCTGACAATGGGGCCAGACACTGCAGCCACCAGCCCTGGGCCTAACGTACTCTGTCCCCAGAGTGCCAGGGGTCAGGGTAGGGTGACCAGATAGAAAGTGTGAAAAATCGGGATGGGAGGTGTGGGGTAATAGTCCCCAGGCAGTCTGGCAGCACTGGGCAGATGCCAGCACCTATCAGAGCTGTGATCTCTCCTGGCTCTCCCTTGAGGAAATGGCTGGCGATTCTGCATTCCTTCCGGCTGCCCTATATAAGAAATATTGGGACTGTCCCTATAAAATCAGGACATCTGGTCACCCTAGGTCAGTGGAGAGGCATGGCCCAGCCCACTGCAGAGCCCTTCTGCACCCCCCCACTCACTGAACCAGGTCGGGCCTAGCTGCCCCCAGAGCAAACTCCCTGGGGCCATGACGCAGAGCCCAAATTCCAGAATGCACCTGGCAGCCACAACAAGAATGCTGCTCCACAGAGGAGTTGGGATAAATTCCTGTGCCCCCCCCCCTTGGGCAGATCCATGAGCACCTCTTCATTGGGGAACAGGGCCTGGGCCAGAGACCAGAGTGCTCAATGGATTCAGGGCCCTATTCATATCCCCGCACCTGCTAAGGGGGTGCTAAGGCTGAAGTGCTGGGTCCCCTAGTAGGCCTGGGACATTGTGGGATTGCTAGATGCCCTTCCGGGCCTGAGACGCCCCTTGTCCCAGAGGCACGTGATCTCTGGGAAGTGGAAGAAGGTGGCACAGTGTGTCAGAGCTGCTCCCACCGCAGGCTGGCCCCAGAAAAAGTAGGATTATCTGCTCGGGGTTCAGATGGTCACAGACGAGGGGGAGCAAGGTGCCGAACCCTGGGGCGGCACCAGTCCCCAGGCAGTCTGGCAGCACTGGGCAGATGCCAGCACCTATCAGAGCTGTGATCTCTCCTGGCTCTCCCTTGAGGAAATGGCTGGCGATTCTGCATTCCTTCCGGCTGCCCTCACCTCACCCGGGCAGTGCAGGGCCACCTGGAGACTCCTGCCTCAGCCACCCGGGGTCCCCAAGGCACCTACAGTCACTGGGCAGTTCCCAACCACGCTGAGTCTCGGCACCCCGGGTGAGATGGGGATCAAACCATGCTTCTAGCTGGGGTGCTTGGAGGAGGACCCACTAAAGACAGATTTTTGAAAGCGCTCTCCATGCAGCAGTTCCCCCCGCCCCCTCTTCCCCGCATGCACCCACGGATCCCGGGCACTTTGACATCCTGCTCTTTCCTGTTTGCTCCTGGTGTGCGTCTGGGGCTCAGATCCTGAAGTGACAAGGGCCAGAGGAAAGCTACCCTGCCCCAGCCCATCAGTCTAGTCCTGTGGCCCAGAAATGGAGCCCTGGTCATTTTAAACCCTGCTCACTGTCTCTTCTCTAGGGACACAATGGATGCTTTTTGGAGTCAGATTAAATTGGGGGAGAAGAACCCTAATTTAGTGCAACACCCCGGCCCTCATTCTAGCTGCCCCACAGAAGACGCTCACCCCAGGAATCCAGCAGCCTGGAACGCAGCCCCAGGACACACCTGAACTATAGGTGCCACAGAACTGTCACTAGCCATTTCCTGAGAACTGCACAACGTTCATATTTCAGCCAGCTTCAATTTCAGTATTCAATTCCTGAGGGTGGGCGAAGACACCCAGACTCCCTGCACCAGACTCTCGGGTACATCTCTGCCTGCCTCAGCGCGCCAGTACCCCCAGCGGGGCCACACAATGACCGGGCCTTCACTGACCTCCAGGGAGCTCCCTGGGTGGCTGCACCCTGCACACACTTAACATCACAAGAGAGGGTGTTGGTGAATCGATAACACTCTGGCACTACAGCTCCTCAGGCTGAGCAGAGCAGCTGTTCCACACCAAGTATCACGGATAAGCCAGCAGCGAGTCCCAGACCCAATATCAAACATTTTCACAGTACAGTTGCTGAGAGTATCATTTTCATCAAGCTCTCATAACAATTATTTAGCCCGCACATTTGGGGTAAATCTTAGAAAATGTCATCTTAGCCCCATGGCTGTGCCCTGCCCAGGTAACATTATAACAGACACTTAACCCTTTAAAACTCTTGCTAATTGCTGCTGCAATAATATCATGTGTCGGTGAGTTCTGCAGGGTAACTACCTTGCTTTAAAAGGGGTTTGCTGCCTTGTATTATGGGAGGGGAATAAGGAGAAGACTTACCAGTCCCCTCTGCTCACCTTTCAAATCTCTCCACAAAACCTCTAGCCTAGTGGTTCTCAAACTTTTGTACTGATGAGCCCTTTCACACAGCAAGCCTCGGAGTGTGACCCCCCCCTTATAAATTAAAAACACTTTTTTTTTACATTTAACACCATTATAAACATTGGAGGCAAAGCAGGATTTGGGGGTGGATGCTACCAGCTCGCAACCCCCCCATGTAATAACCTTGCGAGCCCCTGAAGGGTCACGACCCCCAGTTTGAGAACCCCTGCTTTAACCACTGCAGCCCCGCCAGGACTTAATGTGCCTGTGCTAACTGCAGTGGTCAGGGGAGGGCTCTATCGCACCATCCACTCACTCACATAGCAGCTGGGGAAGGAGGTATTTTCCACGGTCCTTGTTCAGTGCCACCCAACACAGATCTGCTCTAGGAATTATTTGGGGCAGTTCACAAGCCTGTGTTGTTATACAGGGGGTCAGACTAGATGATCACAAAGGTCCCTTCTGGACTTCACTCTATGACCACAGAATTCAGCCTCTGGCACCTGCAGCCCGTGGCGATGCCTGGACAATGCAGGGATGGCATCCCCAGGCAGCGATCCTGGCGCTGGGTGGGCAATGGGACCCACTGGGTTTCAAAGTCTGCTCCTAGCTATGCAGTGCCTGCAAGGATCAGGACAGCCCGGGACACTCCCTCAGAATCGCAAACCTGGTGGCTGGCGGTTTGATGCAGGCCAATGAGACAGGAGGCTGTGAGGGGTGATGCCTGGTGGGGGGATGGGTACCCCTGAGCGTGCAGTGGAGGGCTGAGCCTGGCACAGCTGCACCTCCCAGCCTAGCACCCACACACCCTCCATCCAGCACTTGCACCCCCCTAGCCCAGCACCCCCTGAGCAGGGCAAAGGACTGCGCCTAGTACAGCTGGCACCCGCAAGCTAGCACAGTCCCCCGAACAGCATCCACCCCCCAGCCCAGCACCCCCAGCTCCCCCAGTCCAGCACCGCTGGCACCAACAGGCCCCTGAGCCTGGCACAGGTGGCACCCCGCTGCCTGGCACCTCCCACCCAGCACCCTCCAGCCTGGAACAGCTGTCAACGCCAGCCTGGTATCCCCCAACCCCCAGCCTAGCACCCCCAGCTGGCACAGCTGGCACCCAACCCCCAGCCTGGCACCCCTCAGCCCCCAGCCTAGCACCCCCAGCCGGAATCCCCAGCCTGGCACAGCTGTCAATGCCAGCCTGGCATCCCCCACGCCTCAGCCTAACACCCCCAGCCTGGCACAGCTGGCACCCAACCCCCAGCCTGGCACCCCCAGCGGCACCCACCAGCCTGGCACAGCTGACACCCCAACCCCCAGCCTGGCATAGCTGGCACCCCAACCCCCAGCCTGGAACCCCCAGCCGGCACCCCCCAGCCTGGCACAGCTGGCACCCCAACCCCCAGCCTGGCACCCCTCAGCCCCCAGCCTGGCACCCCCAGCCGGCACCCCCCAGCCTGGCACAGCTGTCAACGCCACCCTAACACCCCAGCCTGGCACAGCTGGCACCCCAACCCCCAGCCTGGCACCCCCCAGCCCCCAGCCTGGCACCCCCAGCCGGCACCCCCCAGCCTGGCACCCCCCAGCCTGGCACAGCTGTCAACGCCAGCCTAACACCCCAGCTGGCACAGCTGGCACCCCAACCCCCAGCCTGGCACCCCCCAGCCCCCAGCCTGGCACCCCCCAGCCCCCAGCCTGGCACCCCCAGCCGGCACAGCTGTCAACGCCAGCCTAACACCCCAGCTGGCACAGCTGGCATCCAACCCCCAGCCTGGCACCCCCCAGCCTGGCACAGCTGGCATCCAACCCCCAGCCGACACCCCCCAGCCTGGCACCCACAGCCGGCACCCCCTGAGTCCCGCAGCCCCCTGGGCCTGGGCCCGGGCCCCCCCGCGTCTCACCCTCCCGGCCCGGGCTGCAGCAGGCGGAGGCCGAGGCCGCGGCCGCTCTCGGGGCCCAGCGCGCCCGGGCCGTACCTGAAGCCGGCCCGGCTGGTGCGCACCGCGCACGCGTCCTCCGCAGCCCGCCGGCGGGAGCGCAGGGAGCCTGGGCCCGGCCTCGGTCCCTCCCCCGCTGCCGCCAACGCGTGACCCGGGGCCGTGCGGTGGGAGCCGCGGGTGTCTGGCTCCCGGGAGCCGGGGGAGGCGTCAGGCTGCTTCGAGCCCCGCAGCCCCGCAGCGGCGCTGGCTGGGGAGGTGGGAACTTGCCAGCGCTGGGGGTCTGGTCGGTATCGCTGATCGCCGCGGGGAGGACACGGGGGGAGGCTCCGACAGAGGCTGGGAAAACGGCTTGAGTCTGAGTAAATCAGAACCCAGTTCTCTAGCCTGCAACTAGTGGGACACGCGAGACTTCCTAGCAGCGAAGCGCTCCCTGCTGCGCCCACGCGGCGCCGTAGCAGCCGGAGCTCGGGGGCAGTAAGCTAGCAATGGCTGTAGCAAGAAACGCCCCCCAGAAACTCCGTGTAAATGAAGCCGCTACCAGGCTGAAGCAGGAGGAGAAGGAAGGTGGCATAAGAACAGCCACTGAGCATGTTACAAAGGGAGGCTGTATCATTCTTGTCACTTTACAGATGGGGAAACTGAGGAACAGAGAGGGGAAGGGACTTGCCCAAGGTCACATAGCAGGCCATTGGCAGAGCCAGATAAGAACCAGGCCAGCGCTGTCTCCATCAGGCTAACACTGTTTGTAGTCTGCATGACTCTGTAGTTATTTTTCTGTTTTCTAAGTGCAGTAATTCAGCTAACTCTGTAAAGAGATCCCTGCAGCCTGACTGAAGGGCTGGTGCCTGGAAGACACACCTCCAGGCTGCCATGCAATTAATTCAAACCGGAAATGTTATCCAGCATGTGCTTGCTCTCTGTCCCCCCTTCCATGATCTAACCCCTGTAAATATCTGCCTCTGTACACAGGGGGCTGGTGCCCTGCACTCTTCTGCCACACGGAGTCCTCTCAGGGCCCCCTCAAATATCTGATATTGATGTTAACACCTCACTGAGATGCAGAGAGCAATTCACCACTCTCCCAGTGACAGGCTCAGCTCTTTACAGACTCAGGCAGTGTTGCTGTATCAGTCACAGTCAAGGCAGCTTCCCCATCTCAGAGCAATTGGCTCAGGCTCTCTGCAGACTCAGGCAGTGTCTCTGTGTCCATTACATTTGGGGCAGCTCCTCCCTCTCACAGCGATGGGCTCAGGCTCTCTGCAGGCTCAGGTAGCATCATTGTGTTGGTTACACTGAAGTGAGGTTTATGCTTTTCTTTGCAGTCATGAAGGCTAGTAACTGCCTTTGTTCCAAGGAAAGCTGTGATCGCAGACCATGAAGAACAGGGCTCTAAGCAGAAACCTACGTGCCTGAGCTCTAATTCATCCCTGTGGAGGAGGAGAATTCCTGTGGTGGTGGCTGGAAAGTGCTAATGGACTCTGGTGTGCAGGGTTGGTGTATTTGTGGGGATAGCTGATGGATCCACAGGGGGTTGCTTGTGCAGAGTGTGTGAGACAATTGTATTACTTTAAATTTGCATATGCAAATATTGTGCATTCAGGCTGGGATTTTCACAGGCGACTGAAACTCTCTCAGGCTTCTTTGGAAATCCCAGGCTAATTTCCTCAGGAACATCTGAAAACATTTTCACCAATAAATGAACAGCCTCCCAAATCCCTGCAAAACAATGAATAACCGGCCCGTCATTTCATTAATAGAAAATGGTATGTACAAATCTTGTTATCCCAAATGAAGTTCCCAAACACTTCAATTCAAACACACTGGTGTAAATAAAACAATAAAACAAGTTTATTAACTACAAAAAGATAGATTTGAAGTGACTACAAGTAGTGAGGCATAAAAGTCAGAGTTGGGTACAAAGAAATAAAAGGCAAAACACAAACTAATACCTAACTTAACAAGCTAAGCGAATTCAAAGCAAAACTCTCTCTCATCATATGTTCTAAGAGTCTTACTGGCTGAATCTTCCAGCCAGGATCTCTCTCCCTTGTCCAATGAAGTCTTTCAAGTATTGTCGATGACATGAGTAGGGATGAAGAGAGAGATGATTTGTGTCCTCTGTTCTCATTTCTTACAGTTATTTTCCTTTTAAAAAGTCATCTCCAGCTGAGGTTCAGGAGCAGAAAATCTGTTTGCATGAGAAGTCCCAGCTGTTCTTTTGCCAAGATGTAAATTTCTCACTCACACCCTTCTTGCTGCCAAAGAATGTCCACTTAATCAGGTGATAGTCCATTTGTTTATGTTGGCACCTGGCCGAGACATCAGTTTGCCTTTTGTCTCTGAGGAACTGGTTTAAGCCTGCTTTTCTAAACTGGGAGCATGTCTCAGCAGTGTCATATAGTATAAGCTTATGACTTTACATAGAATGTTGTCACACATATTTTACCAGGACAGTAATGACCAGCAAATTATGAGTTTTCAAATGATACCTCACAAGTCATATTTTGTACAAAATGTATCATAGTCTTGTAAAAATGGTGAACATAAGGGTGCAGACTGTCACACCTTCTTTGACAGCGTAACAAGCTTTGTGGATGGGGGGAAGCAGTAGATATGATATATCTTGATTTTAGTAAGGCTTTTGATACTGTCTCATAAACAAACTAGGGAGAGAGCCTAGACGAACCTACTCAGAGAGTAGTTGTCAGTGGTTCACAGTCAAGCTGAGGTCCCACAGAGATCTGTCCTGGCTCTTATTCTATTCAATAGCTTCATAAATGATTTGGATAATGGCGCAGACAGTACATTTAAAGATGTGGATGTACCAAGCTGGGTTGCATGCACATTGGAGGACAGGATTAGAATTCAAAATGATCTGGACAAACTGGAGAAATGGTCTAAAATAAATCGGATGAATAGGTTAGACAAACACTTCCAGGGATGGTCTAGATAATATTTAGTCCTGCCTCAGTGCAAGAGACTGGACTAGACGATTGATTGAGTTCCTTTCCAGTCCTACATTTCTATGATTCTATGATCTGGAAAATGGGGCCTACAGTGAAGTGGCAAAGTTTGCAGAAGATACAAAATTAGTTAAGATATTTGGTCCAAAGCTGACTACAAAGAGCCACAGAGGAATCTCACAAAACCGAGTGACTGGGCAACAAAATGGCAGATGAAATGCAACACTGGTAAGTGTAAAGTAATGCACATCGGAAAAAATAATCCCAAACGCACATATAAAATGATAGGTTTTAAATTAGCTGATACCACTCAAGAAAGAGATTTTGGAGTCGTGGATAGTTCTCTGAAAACTTCTGCTCAGTGCACAGCAATGGTCAAACAGACTAACAGAATGCTAAGAACCACTAGGAAAGGGATGGAAATAAGACAGCAAATATTATCATGGCACTATATAAATCCATGGTGCACCCGCACCTTGAATACTGTGTGCAGTTCTGGTCTCCCCATCTCAAAAAAGATATAGTGGAACTGGGAAAGGGCAACTAAGATCATCAAAGGTATGAAATGGTATGAAACTAAAAAGATTAAGACTGTTCAGCTCAGAAAAGAGATGACTAAGGGGAAAGCCAGCAGCAGGAACAGGAAGCTGGCTGAACAACTAGGCTCCACCCTGGACTGTATGCCTTGTGCTTCCTTCTTCCACTCCCCCAGCTTGACTTCCTGGTATCTGACTTGTGAGAATCACAGAATCCTAGAATATCAGGGTTGGAAGGGACCTCAGGAGGTATCTAGTCCAACCCCCTGCTCAAAGCAGGACCAATCCCCAACTAAATCATCCCAGCCAGGGCTTTGTCAAACCTGACCTTAAAAACCTCTACGAAAGGAGATTCCACCACCTCCCTAGGTAACCCATTCCAGTGCTTCACCACCCTCCTAGGGAAAAAGTTTTTCCTAATATCCAACCTAAACCTCCCCAACTGCAACTGATCTCTCATCTCTAGTTTGTCTCCTGCCTCTGATCCCCCAGTATCTTGACTTGGCCTGAGTCTGGTTACTGACTCGTGGTTCTGATCTCAAATTTGTCCCTGCTTCTGATCTCCTGATCTCCTGACCCAGCTGACTCTGGACTCCTGTCATGGGACTGTGGACCCAGCTCTGATCACAAGGTCTGGCTGCTCAGGACCGAGCCATACAGCTTGTTTGGACCACAGTAACCCTGCAGCAGGGGTAGTCAATAGGTGGGCCCTGGGCCAAATCCGGACCCCCAGATGCTTTTGAATGGCCCCCAAAATCTTTTAATTTACTTATCATTTTTTTTATTTTTTAAAATTGTTTTCTCTGGAGTCTGGACCTTGACTATACCTTGACCAAGATATTTGGATCTTGACAAGGAAAATTTCCTACCCCTGCCCTACTGCACTGAACCCAGCATGAGAACAATGGACCCAACCGCACTGCCACAGCCATCAGAATCATCAGACTTGTCCGAATGGACCGTCTGTCTTGGCGGATAATCAAGCCCTGCAAGCCCAAGTTACGCAGCCGATCGGGAGCAACCACCAGTTGCAGGGGCGAGTGAGGCAGCTCAGTGCTGAGAATGCCATGCTGTGAGCACAGCCTGTGGTGCCTTGCCCTGAGCAGGGGCCTACGATACCCTCACCTGAACAGTTAAATGGGAATCGCCAGTGGTTCCGGGTCTTTGTGAACCAAAGCTGCCTTCTGTTCCTGATGCCTGCCAGAATCTATGCCTCTGGCCAGTAATCAGCCTGCTGATGCTCCCCACGCTGAAAGGCCACAGTCTGGTGCTGTCGAACTGGGATGCTTTTCTCCAGTCAATATCAATCATCTTTTTTGCTCTGCACCAAGCTCGAATGGCTGAGGTTGCTATGAAGAAGCTCCAGCAGGGGTGAGGCACATAGAGTTGCCAACTTTCTAATGGCACAAAACCAAACAACCATAGCCCTGCCCCTTCCCTGAGGCCCTGCCCCCTGTCCCGCCCCTTCCCTGAGGCTCCACCCCTACTCACTACATTCCCTCTCCCTCAGTGGCTTGCTCTCCCCAACCCTCACTCACTTTCACTGGGCTGGGATAGAGGCTTGGGGTGCAGGAGCGGGTGAGGGCTCTGGCTGGAGGTGTGGGCTCTGGGGTGGGGTTGGGGATGAGGGGTTTGGGGTGTAGGAGGGGGCTCCAGTCTGGGGGGTGCCAAGGGATGTGGAATGTAGGAGGGGGCTGTGAGTTGAGGCAGGGAGTTGGGATGTGGGAGAGGATGAGGGCTCTGGGCTGGGGGTGCTGGCTTTGGGGTGGGGCCAGAAATGAGGGTTTCAGGGGGGCTCCTGGCTGGGGCAGGGAATTGGAGTGTGGGCAGGGGTGAGGGCTCTGACTGCCGATGCGGGCTTTGGGGTGGGGCTGGGGAGGAGGGGTTTGGGGTGCAGGAGGGGGCTCCAGGTTTGGGGGGCCTCAGGGCTGGGGTAGGGGGTTGGAGTGCAGGAGGGGGTATGGGTTCTGGGCTAGGGGTGCAGGCTCTGGGGTGGGGTCAGGGATGAGGACTTTGGGGTGCAGGAGACGGCTCTGGGTTTTGGGGAGCTCAAGGCTGAGGCAGGGGTTGGGGGTTGGGGTTGGGGTGTGGGCTTACCTCAGGCAGCTTCCAGTCAGCAGCACAGCGGGGCTAAGGCAGGCTGCATGCCTGTCCTGACACCATGTTGCACATGCCCCAGAAGTGGCCAGCGGGTCGTGCGCTGGGGGGGGGGGGGAGGGGCAGGAATATCCGCGCATTCCTCTCGCCTGCAGGCACCTCCTCCCTGCTCCTATTGGCCGGTTCCTGGCCAATGGGAGTGCAGAGCCGGTGCTGGGGGCCAGGGCTGTGTGCGGGGCCACAGTAGTGTCAGACCTGCTGGCCGCTTCCAGGGCGCAGCATGGTGCCAGAACAGGTAGGGACTAGCCTGCCTTAGTGCCGTAGCACTGCCGACTGGACCTTTAACGGCCCAGTCGGTGGTGCTGACCAGAGCTGCCAGGATCCTTTTTTGACCAGGTGTTCTAGTCGAAAACCAGACACCTGATCACCCTACAGGCACAGTGGCCTCCTATGTGGCACTCTTCTACTGCCTCACAGCGGATACTCAGGGGAGTGAAGCAGTGCAGCTGTACCAATTCTGGTGGGGCTTGCAGGAAGAAATCAAAGATGAACTGGCCTGTGCAGAGACACCTATGGGCCTAGATGCCCTTGTGGACCTGACCATCCAGATAGATGAGCGCTGTGAGAACCAAGAGAAGAGAAAAGTGGTCCTTCTACCCACATACCGTCATCTCTGTTGTTAAGTGTTGAAGTCTGGAATGTTGTTGCCTCAGTAACCTCAACGTTATCACTGCTAGCCGCAGATAAGGCAGCCTGCTCATTCAGCAAACCTCAATGTTACTCATAAAAAAAGACCATACACTTGGTTTGGTGGCAAAGGTGCTCGGCCAGGTTTATTGTCAACGAAGCATGGAACCAGCTCCCTGGATCTATGTCTACATGTACACTAACACATGTATGCTTGTTACAATGGAGTCAGTTCAGTCAGCAATGGGACTTTCTGCTGCCCCCTCGGTTGGACAAAGGGTGAAGGCGAGGTACTCCAACATTTATAGACTGAGACAAACAACCTACGTACCACTGTATGTATTTAATGACAATTGTTTGTTACCTCCCCTTGTTCCTGATATCTTGAACATAACATCCCTATTCATTAGTTGGTCAAACTGTCTTATCTTGTACTAGATTGGGATGTATCTGTACTAGCTGGAATATATTTATGTAAATATCTAGTGCCTAGTACATTAGCAATAACTTTGACAAGTTCATGTACTGGATAGTGTAATACGGCTTTAATACATGTCCTGACTCTGGTTCAGGCCTCAGATTTTGCATCAGGCCCAGTGCTCCAGCCTCTCTCTCTTGACTACATTCCACAGATTTTTGTCTTTTTATGGGGAGAATGTTTACCCATCATCCTGGAAAAGCATAATACATGAAAATGATCCAGTGGGCTAAACACTATTTTATGGCCATTTTGCTTTGCCCATCCATACATTCATGCCCCATGTGTCCAGTGGTCTGCAAATTCCCTCATATGATCTGTGGACAGTTTCCTTCAGTCAGTTGATCTCACTCCCATATTGTGGGCCTGGGAATGTTATTTCTGGGATTTTGATTGAGGGCTGTAGTTTTAAATTCATTGTGAAAAACTGGAAAAAGCACGATTACAATACATTCCACAATTCTATGTACATGAGGAGTAAAACAGGAATTTGGAATAGTGACATCACAAATGAAGCCTTCATATATAAATTTATTGTAATTAGTTACTACACAGTACTGTCCATCCATGATCTAGGTTGCCCTTACTGCTGGTTGTCACCATCTGGTAAGCTTTTCTGGGCAGAAGACAGGAGTGGCTAGCTTCTCTGATCCATTGGATTGGCCTAAATTATTGTGGCCACACACCGGAGTTGCTGTGTCAACAACATTTCTGGCATAACAAGCTGTGTGTGGTGCTCTTTAGGTTTGCATTGCTCTGTGACACACCAGTAGTAGGTATAGATCTAGTTGTTCCTTGCAGATGCTGTTTTCCAGATGACCCACTGAATGAACAGTCGCCTATTTATCAAATATTGCTGTCAGGATTCAATATTGGTAGTCTGACACTGAACAAGATTGTTTTGAATAACACATGCCTTAGTTAGGATGCAGTGTCACTGACCCCAAATTATGACTGATACTAACAGGATATGTGTCTGTACAAATGGCAAATTACATACAGCAGTGCTACGCTGAAGTTGATCAAACTCAAATGTGGGGGAGATGGATTCAAGGTACATTACAACTCCATAATTACACAGAAACCACCTCGTTTTATATACATTACACATCTCACTTCATCACTGCATCACACATGTTTGACTTGGCTACTTTGCAGGAGCCAATCCCTGTGCAGCAGTTGTTGACCATGATTTGACTTGCTCTTTACCTCATCTCTACAGTCTTTGTCCCCTTGTTATCTAGTCCATAGTAAATAGTTCCATGAGTGTTTTCCGCTTATCTTAGTTGGCTCAGACGTTCGGTCCTCTTGGCCTACGGACCTATTTACTTATCTTATTTAGCACAAACATTCTGTGCTCAACCTAATCATTTATTTCCTTCCCTAATCCTATCTTTCAAACACGAGGCCTTCCTCCTTGTCTTAGTTACTCATGTTGGGCCAGGCCTCACCTAATTTCCCTGCTTCTTTCTTTTCATATCAGCATTCATTTCTTTTGCAACATATTCTTAGAATAATAGAATATCAGGGTTGGAAGGGACCTCAGGAGGTCATGTAGTCCAACCCCCTGCTCAAAGCAGGATCAATCCTCAGACAGATTTTTGCCCCAGTTCCCTAAATGGCCCCCTCAAGGGTTGAACTCACAACCCTGGATTTAGCAGGCCAATGCTCAAACCACTGAGCTATCCCTCCCCAGATCTTGTCTTTCTGTGCTTTCTTCTTCAAGCTGATTACCCACCAGTAAATTCCCAAAACTGCAAAGGTGGTAATCATTTGAACCACCATCAATATTAGGCTTAAAGTATGAACCAGGAGGCACAAGCTCGCCTCTTCTGGTGCAGCCTACCAGTGTGTCTCCACTGCCTAAACAGTATCATCCCCAATTGCTTGTTGCTCGGCTATTATCTGGCACCAATTGCCCTATTTTCCTTTGTACCAAATTAGTGGTGTTAATGGATAAGAGGGTGCAAAGAGATCAGTCACCAGTGATTCCCAATCGGTATTGTCTGTCACAACCTCTGTCACTTTCTCCTTCATCTTTACACTTGGCCAAATTGCTTGGGTTCAAATCTGCATCAGAGAGGTGAGGTTCAGAGAAAACCCATCCAGGCTCCCCTGGCATGGTATCCCCACCAAAAAGTTGCAGTATCCCATAGCACATACTTTGTACCCAAGTCGTACAACCTCCTTTACGGTCTCTATAATGACTAGTTGGGCCCAATCTCCCTTGCTTGTGGTCAGGTTCATTCGGGCCTAGCACTCACAGAAACATCTGTGCTTGATTCGTTTAGAGCAGGCTGTGTTTATTTAATCTCCTTGTGTTGCCATCTTCACACTGGGATAGGGCTCTTTATAGGTCCCATTCTCTATTATACTCATACTGTTAACATATACAAATTCTTTAGGATTCCCTTTCCATCTGGGAATAGGCATAATAATTGGCACAGTCATGTCAAGGTCACCAGTATTTTTAAGTGTTGAAGATTGGAATTTTGCTGCCTCAGTAACACCATTCAGGCTGCCCAGTGCTTCTGTTCTTGGAGCTCCAATGTTATCACTACTAGCAGTAGACAAGGCAGCCTGCTTATTTGTCAAACCTCGACGTTACTCATAAAGACCACAGATTTGGTTCAGTGGTGAAGGAGCTTGACCAGGTTTATTGTCAATGCAGAACAGTAATAGTTCCCTGGATCTGTGTCTACAGGTACACTGACACATGTATGTTTGTTATAGTGGACTCAGCTCAGTCAGCGGTGGGACTCTCTGCTACCCCCTCAGCTGGACAAAGGGTTAAGGTGAGGTACTCTGATATGTATAGACTGAGACAAACAGCTGGGATAAACACATATGTACCACCTTATGTATTTCATAATATCTGTTTGTTACCTCCCCTTGTTCCTGATATCTTGAACACAACATCCCTATTCATTATTTGGTCAAACAGTCTTATCTTGTACTAGATTGGGGTGTAGCTGTACTAGCTGGAATACATTTACTTAAATATCTAGTGCCTAGCACACTAGCAGCAACTTTGCCGAGCCCATGTACCGGACAGTGAACTTGTAAGCATCTGCTTTAATACGTGGCCTGACTTTGGTTCAGGCCTCAGATCTTGCAGCATGCCCAGTTCTCCAGGCTCTCTTTCTTTATTACAACCTGAACTTCTGTATTTCCCATCGAACCTATACAAGCTGATCTGCCTTGTCAGTGGCTCACACCTGAAGAAAAGGAATGGCACCATCAGTGCCATCTGTGCTTCTATTGTGCTGAACCTGACCATGCCATCTTGGCCTGCCCAGTATGAATGCCAAGGAGCTTGAGGAAACATGCCAGTCCAGACATGGTGCAGGGAACCAGCCTGGTTCTTGATGGAAGAGAATTTCCTACGTCCTCACTGAGATGCACCCTGTTCCCCATTCAAGGCTTCCCCTTTACAGGTGCCTATCCAGCTGTGCATCCCGGGGGAGCCCTGGTATATCCCCCTCCAACAGGCCTTCATCGATTTGGGAGCAGCTGACAATTTAGTGTATGCAACTACAGGCTCAGGCCCCACAGATTCCCTTGTGACAAAAGGGCACGTTAGACATAATTGAAACTACTGATGGCTCCCCACTGTCTTTATGTCTGGTTGTGGAGGAGACTTTCCCCCTGGAGGCCATTATTCAGGGACCCAGAGAAATAATTCAATTTTTCATGATCCATTCCCTGCATTTTCCCCTGATCTTTGTCATCTTCTGGCTAACCCTTCAGGATCTCTTCATTCATCGGTGAGAACAGAAGGTCACTTTCCCCTGAGAATTCTGCCAATGGCATGGCCAGGGGCCAGAAAGTGTTGCACCCAGGCCCAAGAAGGTTCAGGTAGGTTTAGCCATCTGCATCAAAACACCTACTAAGGGAACTATGGAACTCCCCACCCAAGTACCATGACTATGCTGATGACTTTGAAAAGAAGAATGCAGAAAGCCTCTCCCCACATTGGCACTATGATTGCCCCACAGAACTCCAGCCAGGGTGAAGATACCATTTGGGAAGATCTTCACAACTTCAGAGCACGAACTGGCAGTGTTGTGAGAATACCTCCAAAAGAACCTGGCCCAGGGATTCATCTTCAGGTCAACTTCATCAGCCGGTGCCCCAATCCTTTTTGTAAAAAAAAAAAAAAAAAAGGATGGCAGCCTCCATCTCTGTGTCAATTTCAGAGTCATAAAGCAAGTAACAATCTGGAACCATTACCCAACACCCCTAATCCTGAGTTGTTAGACTGTGTGGGGGCTTCCTGCATATTCACTAAACTGGATCTGTGGGAAGCTTACACTCTCATCTCTATCCAAGAAGGGGATGAATGGAAGACCACCTTTCGGACCTGCAATGGCCACTTTGAATATTTAGTCATATCATTAGGATTGACTAATGCCCCAGCAACATTCCAGCAATTCATTAACGATGTGCTATGAGACCCACTGGACCAGTCTGTAGTGGTATACTTAGATGATATATTAATCTTCTCGCATGATAGGGACCAACACACCGCTCACATCTGCACAGTGCTGGAGAAACTACAACAACATATGTAACTCAAAAAGAGTGCATTTGATCAGACCTCATCTGAGTTTCTTGATTTCATCCTGTCCCCGGAAGTAATCAAGATGGATCCACAGAAGGTCTAGGCTCTCTGTGACTAGGCAGCCCCCTGGAATATGTTCAACCTACAACATTTTCTGGGTTTTGCAAACTTTTTTTGGAGCTTCATCTCCAATTTTTCAAAACAAGCCAAGGCCCTTACTGCTCTGCTCCAGAAGAATGTCCAATTCCACTGGTTGCCTGAGGTCCAGGATGCATTTAAATAGCTAAGGCTTGCCTTCACCACTGCTCCAGTATTGGCCCACCCAGACATAACACAAGGGCTCATTGTGGAAGCCAATGCCTCTCGTACAGCAACAGGGGCAGAGGCATGGACTCAAGCAAATACTGCAACTCATCACCTACTACTCAAGGAAGCTCACCCCCACTGAGTGAAACTATGAGATCTTGGACAAAGAGCTCCTGGCAATTAACATTGCCTTTGAAGAGGGCAACACTATTTGAAAGGGGCTTATCATCTGGTCCAAGTATTTACCAGTCACAAGAATCTGGAGCACCTGCACAGGGCCAAGGCCCTAAATCAACAACAGCTTTGATGGGCCCTATTCTTCTCCCAGTTCAACTTTACCTTGACTTACATCCTGGAACTAGAAATGGTGAGGCTGATGCCTCGTCCCAAAGGTGTGGCCCTGTCCCATTGTCAGGGGTTGGCTGTGTGCTCTGGGCTGGCAGTACCAACTAATGGTGATACTCCAGGGTGTAACACCCAATGACAAGAGTTCCAGGGCTACTTCACCGAGTGGTTACAGTTCGTGGAGTGTCTCCCAGTGATGAGAGTCCCCAGGCCACTTAACCTAGCAGTTACAGTTCGGGATGTGTCGGGGAGGGGATTGGTGAACCCGGCCCACCCTACTCCACCAGGTACTGGCCCAGGGCCCTTCAAAGCAGTAGGCCCTGTGTTGAGCCTAGGGTCTGGTACCATTAAGTGCATTCCCTGGGTTGCTTCCTACCCTTGTTCTGGTCCCTCCATCATCATAGTGGGTTGTACTGGGGGTCCTTCCTGTGTTCCTCTCCGGTCTGTCTCTGAAGTCTCTTCTGCTGATGACAGTGAGTCGTCACCCTCGGCTCCCATTGTTGAAGGGTCTCCTGTGGCTCGGCTACGAGGCTCGGTCCTGGTGACGTAGAATAGAGCCCTGGCAGTTTCCCAGCAGGAGGCTACTGCACCCAACTGCTCCCCTAACTCAGCTCAGAATGAGCTGAGCTGCTCCCTTTTGAATGCTTCCGCCACGGGGAGCATGCCCAGCAGAGGCAAGGGGGCATGGCTTCCTGCATCCAGACTAGTTCCTTAACCCTCGCTTTCCCCGCGCGGGGTTGATACACCCTGTCACACCCAGGAGTCCCCAGTCTGGAACCAGCTCATATTCTCAAGTCACATAATTTCCTCAACCCAATCCACCACCAAAACCTGCTCACACCCATCCACTCTGCCTCTGGAATTCCACCCAACGAGATAGCCATTGCCAACTGAGAACCCCATGACACCCGGGAGTGGATCACATTCATAAGGGACTGGATCAGTATTTCCCCCAGACTTCAGGAACAGTGGTTCTTCAACTGTGCCACGACTCCACTATGGCAGGACACTTGGGGTGATATATAACCCAACGACTAATGTCCCAGTACTTCTGGTGGCCCCGTATGCTCCCCACAATAGAGACCTTTGCTGCTTCCTGCCAGGTTTGTGCTTGCACCAAGATCCCAAGCCAGAGACCCTGCAATCACCGTTGGAAACCTGTCACGGCCCTGAGAGGCCATTTCCTTGGACTTTGTGGTGGAAATACCAGAATCCAGTGGTTTCACTACCATTGTGAATCACTTTTCAAAAATGGACCACTTCATTCCCTTCTCAGGTTTACCTTCTGCAGGGGAAACCACCTGGCTCTGGACAAACAACATATTCCATCTTCATGGGTCCTGGATCATGTCATTTCTGACTGGGGCCCCCAGTTTACTGTCCACTTCTGGCATGAGGTCCTACATTTTAGGGGTCTATGTGCATCTGTCCTGCGCCTACTATCCTCAGTCAAATGGCCAAACTGAAAGAATCAACCAGATCCTAGAGCAATACCAACAATGCTACACCAACCATCATGAGGACAACTGGTGCACACTATTACCATATGCTGAGTTCTCATGTAATAATACATCCACAGCCCCTTCTTTTTCAACTATGGGTACCACCCCCAATTTCACCTGCAACTACCTACATCGTCCCCCAACCCATCGGCCTTGGACATCCAGACCTCCCAAAAAGTGGTGAAAGGACACCTTGAGAAGGCAAAGGAGGATTACAGAAAGCATGTGGACAAGCATAGTCAACAAGGGCCTGCCCACTCCTTAGGACAAAAGGTACGGCTTTCTACAGAACACCTCCACACAGACAGGCCCTCTTGGACTGTGGACTCTGTCTCTGAACACTAGGTCTGTCTGCCCACAACCTGGCCATGACACAGGGCAGTATTAGTGTATTCTAGGGCTAAGGTCGCCAACCCTTCGGGATTGTCCTGGAGTCTTCAGAAATTAAAGATTAATCTTTAATTAAAGATTATGTTGTGTGATGAAACCTCCAGGAATATGTCCAACCAAAACTGGCAACCCTGTCTGGGGTGCTAGGCTCATCCTGACAGCAGCGGTGCCAATTTGCACTTGCTCAAAGTTCCACAGGTTGCAGAGCTGGGGGTGGGGGTGGGGGATGGCTCCACCACTGTGAAGCAATGGGGCCATACTCAATCAATATGGCTACTGCTGGAGAGTCCAGAGCATTGCTCCAGCTGCGTGGACTCAGTGCCACTGAAATTTGACTTGGCCACCGCTCTGTACAGATGGGGGTTGGGCAGGAGGGGGCAGCCAGGCCAACTGGTGTTGGGCCCTGGTACATGGGCTGTCTGTTCCTGAATGGTGGAGCACAGTAGAGTCTGCTGAAAACTCGACTTCTGGTGGCACTGTCTCATGGACTGTGAGTAAGACAGAGAGCAGATTCCCCAGCTGAGACCTGGGGTCCCTGTGGCAGGAGTGGGGGGATGAGCAGGGCCTGGAGCGGGGACTGGAATGGGGTCCATCTATGGGGTGGGGAGAGTGGGGACTGGAACCCCCCTCCCAAATCTGAATTGTTGCCACTCCCTTACAGGGTCCCCTGTGGCCCATACCTGCTCTGTGGCCCTGGCCTCCACCTGAAGTGATGGTAGCAGGCTTGTGTTGCATTGAGCACTGCCCAAACTGGTGTTTCCCATCATATTGTTATGCTGGAAGGCGTTAATGGCTGCCACCAAGTGTGTCTTTAATCTACAGAAAAGGCCCTACTTAATTTGCAATATTGTAGATCCTGCAATATTAGGTTTCCGCTGGAATTTTTATTTTAATTAGCTTACTTTGCACAGTCCACAATTTTCCATACATTTAGAAGTTTGCAACATACCCTTTTTTCCCATTAGTACAGTAGAACGCCATTTTTCCAAGCTGATAGTGGCTGGGGCTCAGGCTGCCAGTCCCGCACATTAATGACTGTAATAGAGTTGCAGCAAAAAGTCTGGTTATCAAAAAAATTCACAGGCCTAACATAATACATGAGTGTTTATATTGTTCCAGCAAATTTTTCTTAAACAAATAGCTCTTCTCTGGCTTTTCCAAATTACCGCAATTAATAAAGGTCCATTATTACTTTTCTGTGATTTTCCATGTCTTGACCACAACTCAGCTGCAATTATTTGACAATCATCCTGCAGTTCAAGTAGGGCTTTTATCTATCGATCATTTACAGACCTGGAGGGAGTTGATGGGTGTGCTAGGCACCCTTCATTTGGCTTGAATGGAGGGAGCAATGAAATAGTCCTTTGTGGAGAAAGATATAAAATTAACTTGGCGCACATTAAATGGATAAAAGCTGGCTGATAGGTCTTAATATGTACTTGTAAACAGGGAATCATCACTGAGCGGGTGTGTTTCTAATGGGGTTCTGCAGCAATCTGGTTTTGGCGAGGTCTGCACTACCACTTAGTTCAGTATAACTTACGTTGCTCAGGGATGTGAATAAACCACGTAAGTTACACTGACTTTAGCGCCAGTGTGGACAGTAGGAGAGCTACTGCCTCTCACAGACAGGGCCAGCTCCAGGGATTTTGTCGCCCCAAGCAGCGCAAAAAACAACAACAAAAACCCCGAGATCGCGATCTGCGGCAATTCAGCGGGAGGTCCTTTGCTCCGACCGGGATGAGGGACCCTCCGCCGAATTGCCACCGAATACCTGGACCTGCTGCCCCTCTCCGGAGTGGCCGCCCCAAGCACCTGCTTGCTAAGCTGGTGCCTGGAGCCGGCCCTGCTCACAGACATGGATTTATTATTCATGGACATGTCTTCTCCAGACATGCTGCAGTGGTGC
Organism: Mauremys mutica; assembly: GCF_020497125.1. Classification (NCBI taxonomy): domain Eukaryota; kingdom Metazoa; phylum Chordata; order Testudines; family Geoemydidae; genus Mauremys; species Mauremys mutica. The sequence goes on along the minus strand of NC_059088.1, from coordinate 18,832,231 downwards.
AGTGTGATGCTGTAGTGCTTCTAGTGCAGACTAGCCCTAACATTTTTATGAATGACCTGGGTAAAATCATCACTGATAAAGTTTGCAGATAACACAAAAATTGGGGAGTGGTAAATAATGAAGAGGACAGGTCACCGATACAAAGCATTGTGGATCTCTTGGTAAGTGGGGTGCAAGCAAACAATATGCATTTTAATATGGCAAAAAGTAAATGTGTACATCTCATAGAATGTAGGCCATATTTCCACAACATGGGACTCTATCCTGGGAAGCTGTGACTCTGAAAAAGATTTGGGGGTCCACTGGGGATCGCCCTCAGTGTGATGCTGTGGCCAAAAGTACAAATTAAATCCTCGGATGCATAAAGAGGGTAATCGCAAGTAGGAATAGAGATTATTTTACCTCTGTACTTGGCACTAATGCGACTGCTGCTGGAATCCTGTGTCCAGTTCTGGTGTCCACAATTCCAGAAGGATGTTGATAAATTGGAGGGGGTCAGAGAAGAGCCATAAGAATGATTAAAGGATTAGAAAACAGGCCTGATAGTGATAGACTCAAAGAGCTCAATTTACTTAGTTTAACAAAGAGAAGGTTAAGATTACGATCTACAAATATCTACACAGGGAACAAATATTTAATAATGGGCTCTTCAGTGTAGCGGAGAAACACCATCCAATGCATGGAAGTTGAAGCCAGACAAATTCAGACTGGAAATAAGGTGTAAATTTTTATCAGTGCAGGTAATTAACGAGTGGATCAATTTACCAAGGACTGTGGTGGATTCTCCATCACTGGTCATTTTTAAATAAAAATTGGGATGTTTCCCTAACAGCTCTGCTCTAGGAATTATCTGGGGGCAGGTCTCTGGCCTGTGTTATTCAGGGGGTCAGACTAGATGATCACCGTGGTCCCTTCTTGCCGTGTGATCGCTGAATCTCTGAATGTAGTAATAGCTAAAACAATGGAGGCCGCCTCCCATGGCCTGGGGAGTCTGGCAGAGCCTGAGCCAAAGCTAAGCCACATGGGCTGAGGAATTTCCCTGGGGACTGATTGCAAACACAGGGGCTGTGGCACTGATTGGTTGCAGTGGTGTGTGTCTGTATGTGAGGCAGAAAGGCAAGGAGCAGACACCGTGAGAGAAGCAGTTGTGAGCATGGCCCTGGGAGAGATCAGACAGAACTCCTGGTCTGGGGGCACAGGGCTGGCTCTAGAGGCAGACTTGGAAATTGAGAGTGAGGAAACTGTTCTTTGTAAATAAACAGGATTCCAGGACTCATGGAATCAATTTCTCCTCCTAATGGAAACAGCCTGGCAAGGCCCCAAACACTGGTTAATCACTTGGGTCAAAAGGGGTAGCAATCTACTCACTAACCTTAGAAAAACAGGGTTTGTTGACTGGAAACAGCCAACCATGTTGGCTTTGAAAAGGAGTTTGCCCAGAGGGTTTTCTTACTTTCATGACTGCAGAGAGTTTTGCGACTTCAGTAAAATGATGTATGATCCCAGAAACAAGGGTTTCAAGAGCAAAGGAGAAGGTGAGACCCCAGTTAGGAAGGAACGGGCAAGGCAGGTAGATCAGATCCCAGCTGCAAGGCCCTGGCAATGCAGGCAGATACTCTGTGTCTCAGAACCCAGGAGCTGCTCTCTGGAGTCTCTTCCACTCAGCTCATCGGGGGTCTAATCCAGCTGTCACAAGCAGCAGCCTGTTGGGGACTGTGGTCCTAGGTCATTTCCCTGAAGTTTCCTAGCAGAAACCATGCTAAAGGGAATGGCTGCTTGGCCTAGGAGCCGACTCCGTGGGTCCTCTGGGGCTGCAGCACCCAGGGGGAAAAATTGGTGGGTGCTCAGCAGCCACCAGCAGCTCCCCGCCCCCCTGCCCAGCTCACCTCTGCCCCGCCTCCTCCCCTGAGAACGCTGCATGCCAGCTTTCCCCCCCTAGCTCCCAGCGCTTGCGCCACGAAACAGTTGTTTCGTGCGGCTGGGAGGGAGGAGTGAGGAGGTGGAACATGGTGCGCTTGGGGAAGAGGCGGGGCCAGGGCGGGGATTTGGGGAAGGGGTCGAATAGGGGCAAGGAGGGGGCAGAATTGGGGTGGAGACTTTGGGGAAGGGATTGGAATGGGGGCGGGGAAAGGATGGAGTCGGGGCGGGACGGGGCTGGGGGTGGGGGCGTGCGGGGAAAGTTGGCACCTATGCTCGGAGGGAGGAAGGGAATCAGACCTTTTCCCCTCTTTCTGTTTGCTAATAGCCCTCGAGCAGGGTGCGATTTTCTCTGATTTATTTTCTATTTCAACTTATTCACCAACTAGTTCTCAGCCCATAGTCTGGAAGTTCAGGCAGCCGTGGGTAAGTTGATTGGACCCACAGAACTCCGGGTTTGATCCTGTTCCCTGATTAGATCAGTGTAACCAGAGAAAAGCTCAGGTCTGTGAGTTTAGAATTTGTGTTCCCCAAATATATTCCACTAGTTGCTTAACATTCTCTTTCCGCCCCCATTCAGGCTGGCAGTGCTGTCACTCGGTTGTGCACAGGAAGCAAAGCAGCGCCAGTGTATTCTGTGGAGCATTCATCGGCTCTGCTGAGTTATTCACCCCGTGCTAAGCAGTGAATCCTTTCTCTCCGAGATCTGAGTTGGAAACAGGCTTGTTTCACTGGGCGGAAATGCCTCTCTGCAGCCTGGGCACCCAACGCGCCATCGAACCCGCCCCCCCTCTCCGTTCAGAGAGCGGATCTGAAAACAGTGGGGTTATGAGAACCTCATGGCTGGGGCACAAACACAACAGGGTTATGGGAATCTGTTAGTTGAGACATAAGCAAACAAATGCGGGAAGCCAGACAATTTGTCCCTGATCTCGTCACACGGTCCCTCTGCCAGTGACTGGGGCTCTGGGAAAGCAGCAAGTTGCTCTGCCTCTGGGTCACAGCCCCATCCCCGGGTGTGAGGGTCTGTCAGGTTGTGTCAGTAACATGCTGACACTATCTTGGTGGAGCTGCTGGCCACCGCTCTCCTTGGTTTGAAGGGGCAGACAGCTGAGTGCTGCTGCACTGATGTGGAGACACAGGGCTGAGCTCCATTTGTGGCTGGCTCCTGAGCATGATACGGGAGCTGCCGTGGCTGGTTCCTGGCTGAGGCCCCTCACGCTCAGCTCTGGGCCCCACAGTACCAGGAACAGGTTAACCAAGAGGAGCCACCAAACTCTCAGGGGCCCGGAGGGGCTGTGTTATTTGGAAGGGCTGAATTGGCCTAGGTTGGCCTGGGGAGGCCTGATAAGGGCCTAGCACTGATGAGCGACTCGGGGAGGCCCCAGGTTAGTAACTAAGAGCAAATATTAGGACAGAAAAGGGTTAGGCTGATTGTCAGGACCAGCCTGGCTGCCGGTGGGGTGGAGGATGTGGAGCTCCCTGTCCAGGGGAGGCTGGGAGCTCTAGCAATCGAGGCATTTCACACTGGACTCCACCACACCTGAGCTAGTGTACAAGTGGGGCTGATCCTGCCCTGGCCCACGGGGGAGCAGCAGCTGGGCTGTCTGATGGGGTTGCAGCAGGGCCATGGCTTCACTCTCCCTCTGTCCGATTTCACTCCATGTCCTTTCCCCTTCCAGGAGGGACGTCCTGGATCCTGTCGCAGGGAAGCAGAACCGGCTCCAACTTCACAGGCATTTTAGGGTCTGATCCAGAGTCCATTGGAATCAATGGAAAGACTCCCAATGACTTTCGTGGGCTTTGGATCAAGCCTCTAATGACCCTGGTTTGGGCCAGGAGGAGCTTCATTAACTAAGCCCAACAGCAAGCAGGTGCCGGCTTGTCCATAGGCCACCTGGGGAAGTATTTGTAAGCACAAAATGCTGGTACTAAAAGGGAGCTTTAAATGACATCCCCAGCATGGTCCATGCACCAGCAGCCTTGCCAGGGACTCTCTAGCTCAGGGTTTTATACTGCTGCCCATCACCATAGTACCTGGGCTCTCACAGTGGGGAATTAGCAAATATTAAGCATTTCCACTCATAAACAGGGTCATTAATTATTACAGCTCTGCTTCTTGCTGAGGACAGAATACTGAGCTTGTGCCATCACAATCATTCCTATGGCAACAAGCCGATGTCATCAAGACAGGATTGAGCTTATAGCAGGTTCAGGCAGAGGAGAAGTCCGGGACAAAGGAAGCCCTTCTTTAAAGGCAAGATCTGCCCAGGCAATATGGGATGAGAGCGGCAGCGAATGTTCCTGGTTGTATAACAAGTTCTTGGTCTGTATTTGCTCCAGCAGGTGAGTGACTAATGCCAGCAGCGCTCAGCCTCGCCGGCTGATTCTGATTGGGATGACTCAGGTGAGGAGAGAGAGTGAATGAAATGTGATGCCAGGGAATTATGGCTGCCCTGCTACTGGGGAGCTCTCAGTGGCTCCACGGAGCAGCTTTTCCACAGGGCACCTCAGGGAACACACCTGCTCACTCAGGAGACTGAGTGGCTACAGTTGAACCTCAATGCCAGGCAGGCCACGGGGCCAGGCAGGCCACGGGGCCACGCAATGACCCTTAACAAGATTCACTTCTGCAGGTTTCGGGTTCAGAACCTTGGGGTTCTGCTGCGTGGAAGGGGCAGGGTCTGCTGAGCAGCCGGAGTGCCTGAGAACCAGCAGTGCTGGGAAGTGACTCGGCACAGCGATCCCCGCTGCAATAACTGCCCTGCTGTGTAGTCTGGCTGTCAGAGCCACAACGCCCAGGGTGCTGTCAGGCAGACCCGAGGCTGGCAGGGCAGAGACCTCCACAGAGTCTGCCCCGTTTGCTGAACCCTGGATTGCGAAGTTTAGGTGGCTTTGGGGGGGTGCCATTCTCAGGTGTCTAATGCGCCCCGTGCATTGTGTAGGGAGCCCAGGGGCCTAATTCAGGGCAGCTAGACACCTAAACGTTACGCACTGCACTGCAGAGTGTTACATGGGCCTGTGTTGAGAGCACGTCTGGTAAACAAGAGGAGACTGGGCCCAGAAATCAATGGACCAAAACTGGGGTGTCAGAAACTAGGCCTAATGGGTGGACACAATAATGTGAGGATGGAGGCCTTGAAAAGAGACTTTGAAAGGGGCTCAGATGCGGAGTAGATGGCTGGCAGATTCCTGAGGGAAGGGCTGGCGGGCCCCTGATTCGCTCCAGAGACTTTGTCCATTTGGGAGCCTCGAGGATCATCCTGACACTCAGGCCTTGGCATTCAGTGGGAATGCCTGCTGTGATTGTTGGGCCTACAAAACATATCCCGATTGTGAGTTCAAATAGGAAAGGTGAGTGAAAGGTCATAAGATGCCACAATAACCTATCATTTTTGCCTACTTGGCCATTAATCATGAAAAATAGGTCAAGTTATTTATGATGTTGAATGTTTTAATCAGGTGCAAGAGAACCAGGCAGAGAAATTGGATTAGTCTAAATCCAACAGGCCATGCTGACAGAAGCCATGGACTGTTGAAATGATGCTTGTTAAAAACGGATGATGTGGAGCCAGAAGTTGAAATGAAATTATTGTGATGGCTCTTAGGCCCAGAGGGAGGACAAACTAATGAGGGAAATGGGCTATTCCATCCCCCATTCCCTGTGTGGGTCCTTAGAGAAAGGGACTTTGGGAGGGAAAGAACAGAAGGAACAGCCCCCAGGTTTGACAGTCTTTCAGATAGTATCAAAGATGGTGGTAACGGTCGTCCCAGGTGGTGGTTGGGATTCAGCTGCAGCTGGTAGGGTGGCTGCCACCCCACTGTTTCCTGGTGCCCAGGGCCTTTATCATCCTGCTCCTGAAAGAAGTCCTGAGACCAGAGCAGGCCAGCGCGAGGGGCCCAGATGACATGGCCACCCTACCAGCTCCAGCTGAATCCCAACCACCAACTGGGACGACCGTTACCACCATCTTTGATACTATCTGAAAGACTGTCAAACCTGGGGGCTTTTCCTTCTAAAACCGATGTAGCAACAGTTCCTGTCCATCTCAACCAGCTCTCTCTTTCTTTTCAGAAAAGGACACCTCCCCATCTTCAACACCGCCTCAGAGACTGCCAAGCAACAGGGATTTCCCTTTAAAACTCTCTCTGGCTGAAGGGAAAGGCAACAAGGGATGCTGTACAGTGGCAGCCTGACTTCATACTTTATACTGCAAAGGCTTTCCTTCTTTTCTGTATCTTTGATAAAAGCTTTAAAGGATTTTTAATGGTGAGATTGCCATGGTACTAAGCATGCTGTGGTCTCTGTATACACCCCCACTCCCTCAGACCTTGTTTAACACTATTTAATGTTGTTTCAGTGATGGGGGTATATTAACACATTTGGCTCATTTATTCCATCTAAATCAGAGGGTTTCAAACTCGGGGTCAGGTACCCCTGGGGGGCAGAGAATGTGTTGGGGCGGGGAGGGGGCGTGAGAAGCTTTGGAAAAAAACTTACTGCACACATTTTCCCCACAGCGATGAATAACTCCTGAGGTTTGAGGGGACAGGACATTCATTTTAGACCCTGGCACCCTTGCTTCTGCACTGCTGCTGGTGGCAGCACTGCCTTCAGATCTGGGTGCTTGGCCAGCAGCTGCTGCTCGCCGGCCACCCAGCTCTGAAGGCAGCACTGCTGCTAGCAGCAGGGCAGAAGTAAGGGTGGCACAGTATGCTGACTATAACAGCTCTGTTTGAATCAATGCCTTGCTGGTTTTAATATTTAGTGAGAGTTGCATGTTGATTTTTTTTATTGATATATGAACTTGTGTGGTGGGAGGAGGGGGTGTAAACTGCTACAGACACAAAGAAGGGGGATGCGATCAAATACGTTTGCGAAGCACTGAACTAAATGAATGTAAAAGGCCCGACCATCACCACTGCACCAGCGAGGCCCCCAGTCAGATATCTGTGAGATCCTGCTCTGTCTTCCCTCCCTTGTGTGTTCCTTTCCATCCCTCACTTTCTTCCTCCTGGCCTCTCTCTTTTCTCTCTCTCTCTCAGCTTGTCACCTGATCCTGAGGCCAGCTGCACTGCACGGCACCTGCACTCCCAGAGATGACGTGTAACTGTTGATAGGTGGAGGGCACGTATTTTTAACACACTCCCCACAAAAATATAAATAAAAATATAAACCCTGGCAGAAATCGGGGTGTGTGTGGGGGAGGACGGGACACATGACCCTGCATATTCTCCCCACGCGTCGCCTCTGCACATAACATGCATCCGATGAAGTGGGCTGTAGCCCACGAAAGCTTATGCTCAAATAAATGTGTTAGTCTCTAAGGTGCCGCAAGGACTCCTGTTCTTATAACAGGATGAGACAGTCCTGCCCAGCCTGAGAAGTCCAGTGAAGGAGAGAGACCTGACCAGCACAGCCGGATGGAGTTATCCGGAGAACATTAACAAAAGCCATATTTCCACCCCCTTTACTATGCTGTTTCTTCTCCTTTTTGTGTCTGTCTGTCAAAAGCAGAGAAAGTAACCCACCGCTCCCACCTCAGCCAAACCCTTTCCCACCCACCAAGGACTGTCTGATGAAGTGGGAGACTCTAACCGGTCTCTCTCTTGCCCAGGGGCTCTCAGAGGTTCTGACTGAGCTTGGTTTACAGAACCGCTCGCTAGCAATGCCAACAGGCTTCATGCCTTGTTTTGACACTTTTTCTCTTGTGTATCCTGGTCAACACGTTTCCCGTCTTTGGCATGAATTTCCTAGTGTGTTTGCCATGGGACTAAGCAGGCCGAGGTCTCTGCACTCAGAACCCTGCACTGTGTTTCACTGTTTAGTGTTGTACAGCGCCCTGAGCAATCCCACCTGGCTATCGGTGCAGCCTGCTAGGCTCTGCAGCTCCATGGCCCCTCTCTACCACAGCTGCAAATATTTGCTTTCAGTAGCTCTTACTCATTAACCTGTATGGCCATGAGGTGTTCTTTGCCCTGGCACAGTATTAGAGCAACCTGCAGAGCAGGGGATATAGACCTGCAGCTGCTCAGCCATTTGCTTCCTTTGTGAATTCCTGCCCTCCTGGCTCTCCCTTCTGGTTCGCTCTGCAGGGGCTGAACATGGAGAAGTAGCTGCTTTGGTACCTCGCCCTCTTGGGAGCTGTTGCACAAACAAGTAGGTGATGTGACAGGTGGGCTGAGCCCTGTCTGTCTGCCTTCCAAACAGCTGCAAACATTCCAGGAAGCTATAATCACAAACCTGGGGCCAGGCCCATATCCCAGAATGAGCTGCCCGCTGCAGTCCCTGCCTCAGCGCAATGTGAGCTCAGCCACTCTGCACCAGCGGCGGCTCCTCTTCCTGGGTAGAGTAATGTGCTTAGTGCATCTGGCCCACGTTGGCCCTCAGAGTCCCTGCAGCTGGAGCCTTGGTTTGTGTATGAGCTGACTGGGCTGTCCCACATGACCGTGGCCTTGCCACCTGGGCCCGGTCATGGCGCTGCAGGACCTAGTCCTTGGGTTGGGGTCATGGAACCATCACGCTCAGGGCTTCTGGAACATGCTTTGGCCTCACACATGTATTTGCCCTGGGAGGATGTGTTCGGGATTGTGGGGTGGGACGGGAGTATTCGTGGGGGGGAGGAGGGGAGCTCATGGGGCCTTCAAAAATATTGGTGAGGTGAGTTTGGAGGAAGGACCCTGCCTCCCCCCCCCGCAAACGAGAACACAAGCAGCAGGGAGGAGGGGAGGCAGCTCAGGAGGGAAGGGATAGCTCAGTGGTTTGAGCATTGGCCTGCTAAACCCAGGGTTGTGAGTTCAATCCTTGAGGGGGCCACTTAGAGATCTGAGGCAAAAATCAGTACTTGGTCCTGCTAGTGAAGGTAGGGGGCTGAACTTGATGACCTTTCAAGGTCCCTTCCAGTTCTAGGAGAATTGGTATAGCTCCAATTATATATATATATATAGGTTGGGGGAGGGGTTGGTCCAGCAGCAGCAGCCACAGTGTCTGGTGACATTCCTGGCCCACAGCCATCAGGGAGGCCAGTGACTTGCCTGGAGAGAGGGTGGGGGTGGTGACTGCATGCCAGGCACAGCTCCATGGGGCCTGTGGCCTGGTCTCCTGCCCCTTGTGGGCAGCAGGAGGCTGTGTCCTCTGGGAGGGACGGACACATCAGCAGGAGGTGCTGGCAGTGGCCACAGTGCAGCCTGGATGATGCTTCCATGGATTGGGGGGCGGAGGAGGTGGGCGGCCTGCCCACAATTGGGTGCATTCCCCTGGGAGGGGGCTGCATGCAGCACACTGAGCCAGCTGGACCATTAGGACCTGGCAGCCCCTGGTTGAAGTGGGCTGGGGTCTGCAGATTTTAGCTCCTATAACAGGCCCCACTCTCCTATCAAGCATTCGTGGGCAGAGGGGCCATGGAGACTAAGCGGCCCCTCCAGGCAGGATCCCAGTGTGCTCAGGCGGCGTGGCTGGCTCTGGCCAGGTGGCAGGTCTGCGAGCTCCTGCTGCTCTAAGCAGCATGGTAAGGGGGTGCATCCCGGGGGACAGTCAGGGGACAGGGAGCAGGGGGCGGCTGGATGGGGTGGAGGTTCAGGGGGGCAGTCAGGGGACAGGGACTGGGGGGCTTGGATAGGGGGTGTGGTCCTGGGGGACCAGTTAGGGGAGGGGGGTCCCGGTAGGGGGCAGTCAGGGGACAAGGAACAGGGGAAGTTGGATGGGTCAGGGGTTCTGAGGGGGCAGTCACAGGGTGGGAGGTGATAGGGGGCAGGGGCCAGGCTGTTTTGGGAGGCACAGCCTTCCCTACCCCGCCCTCCATACAGATTTGCAACGCTGATGTGGCCCTCGGGCCAAAAATTTTGCCCATCCCTGGTCTAAACCATCCAAGACAGATGGCTCCAGCCTCCTTTTGTAAACCTCCAGGGAAGTAGCTTCCTTGACCTCCCGCACCGGATTGTTCCATTGTCCTACTGTTCTTGCAGTTAGGAAGTTTTTTCCTGAGATTTAATCGAAATCTCTGTGCTGTAGTTTGAACTCATTGCCTCTTGTCCTGCCCTCTGTGGCAAGAGAAAACAACTTTCCTCCATCCCTATTATGGCAGCCTTTCATGTATTTGAAGACTGCTGTCTTGTCCTTAATTTTCTTGTAACTACCTGACTTTTGTGACGCATGACTTGTACTCACTTAAAATCGCTCTCTTTGTAGTTAATCAATTTATTTTACTGTTTTATCTAATCCAGTGTGTTTATATTGAAGTGTTGGGGTAACTCCATTTAAGATAATAAGCTGGTGTATTATTTACTTAAAGGAATAATGAACTTAATATAGTTGTATTGTCCAGGAGAAGACTGGGCAATACAGGACATACATTTCTGGGGGAAAAACAGGGACTGGGGGTGTGTTGGGGTCACCCTGCATTTTAACCAAGGCTGCTGAGAGCCAGTGTGTAACCTGAGTGTGGCTGGCAGGCTGCAGTTTCGTACAGACACTCGGCGTGGCTTGCATGCTGGAGGGCTGGTTGTGAGCTGCCCAGGTGGGAGCTACTTCGGCAAGGCATTGCAAGGCACCCAAGGTTGCAGGGCAGAGGCGACACAGTCGGCTCTTTAGCCTGGACTGCACCCTGGTACATCACCGCGGTGCAGTGAGCAGGGTTTATGCACAGCTTTTGTTACTTTAAAGGCGGTTTACCCTTTAAGCACTGATATAGCAGTTTGAAGTGAGTCTCGAGTGTGGTGTTTGGAAACAGTCAAAGAGAGTTTACAGTTTGTTGTTTTCTGGTTACTTATTTCGGGTGAGGGAAGTAGAAGCAGTAAAGCATAAATATGAGCACCAGCAAAACGACCACAAAGCTCCAATCAGCCAGATTAGAGCGAGAAGACAGTGATAAAGAATGCGAACTCCAAAAGTGGCAGGCGGAGACAAGAAGCAAAGAGCAGAAAGCTGCCCACTGATGAGCCATGAAGCTGAAGGAAAAAGAAACAATTGCCCTCCAATGAGCCCTAGAAGCTGAGAAGCAAAAAGAAGAGAGAGAAGCTGCTGCCCATAAATGAACCATGGAGTGCAAAGAGAAAGAGGCCCTAGAAGAGGAAAACGAGAGGAGGTATAATCTGGACATGATGGAAAAACATGGACTGATCCCAGCATCACCAGTCTCTCCGTCCAATCAAGGAACCCTCAGCTTGGACAAGTTGTGTCCTGCATGCAAGGGAACAGACTGCACTGAAGAATACTTTACCACTTGTGAGGTACGTAATATTCCTGAGGACAGGAAAGTCTCTACAGCTTTCTGGTAAAGAGAGCATGTAGTTAATGAAATGCTGGTTGGGGAAGAGTTGAGATATTCTGGATTTTAAAAAGCCGTTTTTCAAAGGTTTCAAATGATTTCTGAGATGTACATGTTAAAATTTAGAAATCTCAAGAAAGGTGCTGGCATGAGTCATAGCAAATATCCCTACAAGATGTGTGACCTAATGAGTAAATGGGTAAAGGGTAAAGGGGCAGAGGGTTATAGCTAGTTATTTGCTCTCTTTGCTCAAGAACATTTCCTAAGTATATGCACTGATGAGATTAAGAATAGTTTATGGGATTAAGAATAGTTTATGGGATCTCTAAAATCTATGCAAGAAATCGCCACGCAGGCTGATGCCTTTGTGCAAGCCCAGATGTCCAATGAGCACAAGTCACAGAAGGAGGGGTACAAACCCACTGTAAAGGGGGATCCTGTTTTACCCCTGAGAAGAAGGATGGTGGTTGGGAGCCCAGGCACTCACAACCCCTGCTCCCCCCAGAATTGTCCCTTCTTGGAATTCCCCATCACAAACCTCCCGTGAAGGAGGGGGGTCCAAGGAAGTGCTTCCAGGGTAACTTTACTGAACACCTGAGGAATCAGTGCCCTGAGCTAAAAGAAATTAAGCCCCATCCAACCATAATAATGCAGCTGTTCTTAACACAGAAGCCCCAGGGGCACCTACAGTTCACCTGGTGAGTTTGGTTAGGACTGACCCGGAGTGGGTAGATGTGGAATTGATTAAGGTTGCCAGAGCAAATAACAAGGAGTACATAGTGTGGAGAGACACTGGAGCCCAGGTCTCTTTGGTCAAGGGAACCATGGTCCAAACCTGTTACCTGACCAAGAAGTGGAGCTTCTGGCAGTGGGAGGACAGAAGAGTCCTGTACCTTTAGCCAAAGTGCATGTGGAACGGGAAGGTTTAGAAAGTGTCTTGACAGGAGGGGGGCTGGGTTAGTATCCCCATTGAAATGCTTGTTGGGAATGATATTTTGCACATGGCTAAGGCTAGTCATGTGGTAACCCACAGCAAAAGGGAACATTGAACTGGGATCCCAGAGGCGAGTGGTAAAGTTCCAGAGACTTCTGGAGAGGAGGGCAGGGGGAGGGAAGGTCTCTCAAACTCCTCTGCAGAAGAAGGAAGCAGTGTGTTTCTGGGTGTGGGAGGGGTTGAGGCTGGTTCCTGCATGGCAGAGAACAGCAGCAAAATCTATGAGTCTATGCCAGTGGTACCATTGGGGTTAATTAATGCAGACACCACTTTGCAGAGGCTGCTCAACCAAGTATTAAACAGTTTGCAGAGCTTTGCAAGGCCAAATGTGGATGACACTGCAGTGTTTAGCAACACTTGGGCTGTCAAAGGTTCAAAGCAGCAGGACCAGTCATAAAAGCCTGTGAAATTGGAGCAGCCCAAGTTCTGTATGTGGAACCCTGGGTAGGGGGAGGCCAAATATCCCCTGATCCCTTAAAAGCTGAAGTCACTGTAAATTGACCTGTACCTCACACCAAAAAACAGGCCCAATTTTCCATAGGTCTGGTAAACCATTCCAGAAGGTTAGTGCGTGGGTTCAGTGACACTATCTGCAGTCACAAAAGACAAAGCCTGACCTGCCACCAGTGGCTAACTGACTGCAGCCTTGAAAGGGGGAGGTGTGACGGAATTCACCCGTGTTCACACCCTACACACTGTTGTAATAACCTTTGTACAAAGAATATCTTGTGAGGTATCATTTGAAAACTCAGAATTTGCTGGTCAGAATTGTTGTGTAAAATACATGTGGCAACGTATGTAAAGTTATAAGTAAGACTAAGATTTAGTCAGGGGTATTTTTAGTAAAAGTCATGAACAGGTCATGGGAAATAAACATGCGACATGTCCATGACTTTTACTCTAAATACCCCTGGCTAAATCTTTGTTGCTCCTAAGGTGCTGCTGCTCTGGGAGGCCCCTGGGCACTGCTGCTCTGGGGGCCCCTAAGAGCTGATGGCTGGCCCCTGCTCTGGTGGCAGGAACGGACTGTCTCTGGCTACATGCTGACCTGAGGCCCTGGGGACTGCTGTCCAACGGCCTCCGGGGCTGCCCACCGGCTGCTGCTCAGGACACCCCAAGGGCAGCCCTTGGAACCACTGCTGCTCTGGCAATCCCCTGGACGGTCCCCAAGACTGCTGCTCGGGTGGTCCCTGAGGCCAGCTGCATTGGCTGCTACTTGGATGGTCCCCAGGGCCAGCTGCTTGGCTGGCCCTGGGGTCAGCCATACTGGCCACTGCAGCTGCTGAAGTCACAGAGGTCGTGGAAAGTCACATAATCCATGACTTCTACGACCTCCGTGACAGACTCTCAGCCTTAGTGATAAGATTCCCCTGTCTGGTGTTATTAACACATGTTCCAAATTCCACGGCCCTGCTCAGGCAGAAGTGGGCAAACAGGCCTGTCCTACACAAAGGAATGAGTGCCTGAGCATTTAAGCACTAAACAGATTTCTCAAGCAGGGAGGGAAACGAACAGGTGAGGAGAAGCCAGCCGGGAACATCCTGTCACATCAACTCTTTGTCTCCTAGTGCCCAGCTGGGAATGCTTTTCAAGAGAGGGACTGAAACTATAAAAAGGAGAGACACACACGCCAGGCAACCCTCCTGTCTCTCCCTGCCCATTGCAATCCCTGCACCTGAAATGAAATGAAAAAGAAAGCATATGTTGGACTCTGGGGCAGGACTCTGACCTGACCATCCTGAAAGCATGTGGAGAGAAACTTTGCCTGAATTTGATGGAGTTGGTTAAGTTAGACATTAGTGAATGTCTTGTCTTTATTTTTCTTGTAACCATTTCTGACTTTTATGCCTCATGACTTGTACTCACTTAAAATCTCTCTCGTAGCTAATAAGCTTGTGCAGTTACACACAGACACTCAGGCTGTGGCTTGCATGCTGGACGGCTGTTTGTGAGTGGCCCAGGTGGGAGTTGTTTCAGCAAAGCATAGCCTTGCAGGCAGGGGTCACACAGTCCCCCATTGGTCTGAACTGTGCCCTGGTATGTCACAGGTGGACCCTGCTGCCATGCAGTGCAGGGAGGGGGGCATTGCCGTCTCTGCTGGGGTTGGGGAGGAAACTCCCAAGACTGTCTGAGCTCAGCCAGTGCCTGATTGGGCTTCCCTCCGCACCTGGAAAGGAAGGTCTGTGTGTTCCCCAAGGGGTCCAACGACCCATGTGCCATCCTGTCGCCAAGGCTGGAGAGGCCGCAGCAGAGCTTCACCGTGTGCCTGAGATCCTTCAGCTACCTCGCCCAGCCCTACGGCCTCTTCTCCTATGCCCCCAGGGACACAATGACGAGATCCTGCTCTGCCGGGAGAGCCCCACCGAGTATCAGATGTACATGGGTGGGGAGCCCCTGACTTTCAGTGTCCCACTGAGCAGCTGCAGCACCCAGTGGGAATCCAGCTGCTTGGCTTGGGACTTGGCACAGGGCTGGTGCAGTGGCAGTGAACAGGCCAAACTTAGGCAGGAAGTGTTGCCGAGGGCTGAGCTGGTAATCGTCCTGGGAAAGGACCAGGACTCCTACTGGGGCTCATTGGATGCCGATCAGGAGTTTGTGGGGGAGAAAGCGGAGGTGAACGTGTGGCACTATGTGTTGTTGCCTGAGCAGGTGGGGCAGCTGCACAAGGAGAAGCTCCCCAGCCCCAGGCTGGACAGAACAGCCCTGAGTTATCAGCTCCAGCCTAGGGGCTGACAGAGCCCTGGGCAGCCCACACCCAGGAACCTGGCAAGGGGACCAGTACGAGGGCCCTGGGAGATGGAGGGAGCCACCCAGCTGCTAAGCCCTGGACGCTGGGAGCAGGGGAGATGCTTTTCACAAGTGACTTGGGATTTTGGGTGTCTCGGTTTGTGGGACACCTGGAAGGGCCCAGCTCCAGAGGGGGCTGAGCAACCTGCTGCCAAGAGCTGGCCCGGCCAGGGCCCCCAAATCACTTGTCGCTTCTGAAAACTTTGGCCCTTGTCTGGGCCCGTTTGTGCCTGATGAGCTTCTCTGGAGGCCCCACATTTCTGTGTCACTATCGAATCCAATGAAGTGAGGAAACCTGCCCGGCTTCTGCCAGAAGGACTCCGAAACCAGCAAGGGGATGGCGGGAACGGTCTGCTGGGAAAGGGCAGAAGCCTCCCGTGCTGAGGCCGCGAGCTCCCCAGGAGGATGGGGAGATGGCTGGGGATTGGCCCTCAGCACAGCTAATGCACCGATCCCTCTGCTGCACCGACTCCATGCCGCTACCCTTCACCACACAGAGAGCTGGGCCCAACCGGCTGCTGGCCATAGTAGCTCATGGTGAAACCCTGCAATCCTGCCCCACCCCGGCCTTTCCCATTCCTGCTGCCAGAGCAGGGCAGCAGCCTGAGCCAGGGGCACATTCATCTCTGCGCTGAGAGCTGCCCGGACACTGAGCAGAACCAGAGCCCATTGCCGGGACCCCAAGACACTGATGCCTCGGTGCCCCAACGGGCAGGCAAAGCCCCTCCCAGGGCCTCTGCCTCCTGCCATGGGGACTAGTGCTCACTTTGAGCTGCAGCCCTTCAGAATAGCAGGGTTGAACTGGGTGAGATCCGCTTCCACCCGTCTCCTGACAGAGCCAGCCAGGGAGCTCCAGCCAAGCCCCCCAGCACCTGGCCTGGCTGCCCCTCCGTGCTGCTGTGAACACCCCGTCAGCACCAGCACAGACCCTCCCTCCAGCACTGATGTCACCTGCCAGGGGCATGACATGACACGCCAGCCCTGGGACCCGGAACTGCTGCTTCCCAGAATGCTTCAGCCAGGGAATCGGCTGATGGGTTAGAAGCCACTGCGGTCTCCTGGCACCCAGCAGGCAAGTCTAGTGGGGCTGTGGGGAGAGGGTGTTTCTGACCCTGGACGAGGGTCCTGCTGCGCCTGCACCCAGCACATAGTGTAACAAGGAGCCGTGCTGGGCAGGGCCATGGTGCCTGGGGGTGATGGACAGAGAGCGTGTGGGCAGCCCATCCCCCCTTTACCTGGCCTGGCTCTATTATGGCAGGTGGGGTTCCCTGTGGGCTGAGCCCCCCCCCATCCCCCTCAAAAGCTGCTGTCCTGGAGCCCGTCCCATAGCCAAGGTAAGCCGGAGGGTGCTGTGGCTGGAGGCTTTGCCAGCAGCTGTGAGAGTTCTGGCCCCAGGGCCAGAACTGTAGCCACGGCTGTGCCAGATGCCCTGCATGGCTGCATGTGGCTGTCCGAGCCCTTTCCTCTCCCCGCCCCCTCCACCGGGAACAGCCTGTCCCTTCTTGAGAGAAGCTGTTGAAAGTGCGGCTGGTTTCCTGTGTGCAGCTCTAATGAGTAACTGCCATTGGTCACCAGCTCCGCAACCTCCCAGACCTACCCCCTGCAGCTGCAACTCTGCACCCGACCTGCAAATACTGGAATATTGTTTACACATCGATTCTGCTGCCGTCACCACTGGGGATATAAATCAGGGCTGGTCCCCCCGGTCCATGCATTTGGGGACTGGCATTGCCTGGGAGCAGGTTTCAGGGCAGAGCAGTCCAAGACCTCCCACCTCCCTTCTCCACATTCCTGCCCCTCTGACGCTCCCCTCTGGGTTGCTCTGCAGGTGAAGAACATGGAGAAGCTGCAGTTTTGGCTCCTTGTCATCGCTGGCTTCTCAGGAGCCGTCGCCCAGACAGGTAGGGGTAGAGCCGGCTGTGCCAGGGGATCAAGCCCTGGCTGAATCTGCAGAAGGATGGGGCTGGCAATTGACTTCAGCAGGGTTTAAGATGGCCCTTGTTACTGCGATGCTGCTGCTGCTGCTGCTGCTGCTGCTGCTGCAAAAAAGCAAATGTTATTTTAGGTTGCATTACCAGAGGCATGGCATGCAAGTCACGGGTGGTGATAGCACCGCTCTACTCAGTGCTGGTGAGGCCTCAGCTGCAGAACTGTGTCCAGTTTTGGTCCCCAATGTATAGAAAGGATGTAGATAAACTAGCAAGGATCCAGAGGCGAGCAACAAAGATGATCAAGGGGAGGGAATGCAGGCCATATGTGCACAGGCTGAAGGAACTGGGTATGTGTAGTTTGGAAAAGAGGAGATTAAGGGGGAGTATGATAGCGGTCTTCAACTACGTGAAAGGCTGCCATAAAAAAGATGGAGAAAAGTTGTTCTGTTTTGCCACAGAGGGCAGGGCAAGAGGCAAAGGTTCAAACTACAGGACAGCAGATTTAGATGAAAAACTTCCTAACGGTAAGAACAGAAGGCCAATGGAACAGACCCGAAGGGAGGTCGTGGAAGCTCCTTCACTGGAGGTTTTCAAAAGGAGGCTGGAGCCATCGGTGTTGGATGGCTTAGACACAACAAATCCTGCACCTTGGCAGGGGTTAGACTAGATGACCCTGGCGGTCCCTTCTAACCCCCCGGGTCTATGATTCTGTGGAGGATCCTTCCAAACCCTCTTCCTGGCTTGCTTGTTGAGTGCATGGGGAGGGGACGAGCTGGGCTGGGTGCTGGGACCCTCACTCACTCAAGCCCCTCTGCTGCAGTGGGCCTGAGTGCTGGGGGAAGCTGTGAGCTGTCTCTGCCGTCACAAAATTCCCAGGTTCTTGGCTCAGCAGCTCTTGGCACTGAGAGTTGCCCCCACACAGCAGCTGCAGAGAAACAGGGGCGAGAGGAAAACAAGGGAGGGAGAAATAGGGTGACCAGATGTCCCGATTTTATAGGGACAGTCCCAATATTTGGGGCTTTTTTTTATATGGGCTCCTATTATCCCCCTCCCCATCCTGATTTTTCACACTTGCTGTCTGGTCACCCTAGGGAGAAAGGAGGTTGGGGGAGGACAGGGCTCCATGGGGCATCAGCCAAAGCACCCACCTCCCAGCGCTAAGTCTCATTGCCAGATCTACTGCACAGCCTGAGACAGAGGTGCCTGGGCAGAGCTGTGGGTGGGGGGAGACCAGGGCTGGGATAGCAGAGGGCTGCGGGTCAGGACTGAAGGGTGTATAGGGCCCTTTGCACAGCAAGAGCAGAGGCCTGTGGATTGTGGCTGGTGGCCATGGGCAGAGGTGAGTGCGTGCGTGGCTGGGAAGGGGTGTGAATGTCCAGGGGTGGGAATATCAGTTTTTCTGCAGGCCAGGGCTGGGGGGCAGCCCAGACTGGAAGGGAAGCAGGTACCGAGATCAGGGTCCCATCTCGGCACAGCGTGAGAGGGAAGCTCACCCTGTCAGTCCAACCTGTCCCTCGCCGGCCAGGACTGAGCCTCCTGTCTGAGAACCTGGCCCAGGTTCCATCCAGCCTCAGCAGGCACAGGACCAACTCCTCAATTGGTGCAAATCAGCAGAGCTCTGGTGACATGACTCATTGTGCCTCCATTAACACCAGCTGCAGCTCTGGCCCCACATGTATGAGAGGCTGAAATTTCCTGCGCCTGAGCACCCAGGGGCACAAGGAGCCGCTCCCCTACAGGAAGCGAACAGCAGCACCCCTCACAGGGCACTTTTCACCAGGGGATCCGCAGGCATCATGCAGATGAGCAGGGATGCACTCACAGATTGCCCCGTCCCCGAGCAGCCACCGGGGGGTGGGTCCCAGTGACTGTTTGTGCACCCCCCTGACTGAACTGCCCCCCCAGCAACCTGTCCCCCCTGCCCGAACTGCCCCCCCAGCACTCTGCACCCCCTGCCCAACCCCCCCAGTACCCTGTACCCCCTGCCAAAATGATCCCTAGCACCCCCAACCAAACCGCACCCTGCACCTGAATCATCCCCTCAGCCCCCCCAAATCTCCCCGGCAGTACCCTCCATCCCCCTGCCCGAATCACCTCCTGGGGTCCACCCCATGCCCCAATCCCCCCCAGCTCTGTGCTGGGCTTGGTAGGGAGCGCTCTGCTCCTGAGTCTCTAGCCCACTTCCTGCAGGGCTGGCAGGGCAGCCAGGCCTCCTGTTTGCCCAGTCCTGGGGCAGCGATGGGGCAGGTCAGGGCAAGAGCCAGGCTGTGACGCTGGCACCCAACCCAGCCTCACTGACCGCCTGTGTCTCCCTGGCAGATCTACACGGCAAAGTGTTCGTGTTCCCTACGGCGACTGCAACTGCCCACGTCATCCTGAAACCGAGGCTGGACAAGCCGCTGCAGAACCTCAGTGTGTGTCTGAGATTCGGGTGCGACCTGACCCGGGCCTACAGCCTCTTCTCCTACGCCACCAAGGCCAAGGACAACGACTTCCTCCTCTTCAAACCCAAGCCCGGGGAGCTCAATCTGTATGTCGGAGGCGAACTGGTCACCTTCAAAGTCCCAGAAGGAAGAGACACAAGCACTGGGTGGGTGCATGTCTGTGCCAGCTGGGAGTCCGCCACCGGCATAGCCGAGCTCTGGGTGAACGGGAACCCCTTACCCAGGAAGGGGCTGAAGAAAGGCTACTCTGTCAGCAACCAGGGTGTGCTTGTCCTGGGGCAGGAGCAGGACACCCCGGGGGGTAACTTCGACATAAATCAGTCGTTTGTCGGGGAAATCACAGATGTGTACATGTGGGACACTCTGCTCTCCCCGGATGAAGTTAACCTTGCCATGAACAATGGGGTCCTGCCTCACCTCATCCTTGACTGGAGAACCCTGAGCTACGAGACCAAAGATTATGTTGTCATCAAACCCAGCCTGCTCCCGGTGTACTGAAGGCCCAGTGCAGCTTGGCTAGTGGGGCCGGAAAACGGGTGGGGGCGCAAAGCAAGGGAATTGTCTGTATCATTGTGGTAATGTAATAGACCTGTTCAGCCTGCGAAGGGAAAGAGACAGGTGCGCTCCGGAGATCTGCACATGGGCCTGGGACCAGGGAGCTCCTCATGTCTATCTCCAGCTCTGACTCCAACTCCCACTGGGACCTTGGGGAATCACATGGGCCAGATTTGCAAGGGTGCTCACCCTGTAACAGGGCCAGCCACCTCCAAGCAGCCCCTAGTGGCCAGGGGTGGATCTGCAGTGCCCTGTCTCAGTTTCCCCTCTTGGACTCTAAATAGCTCCTCGAAAGCCTTTCATGAGGCCAATTACAAACAGCCCTTTTTAGGGTCTTGTTTATGGTCATAAAATGCCAAAGGATTCAAAGAGCCCCCCCGCCCAGCTTAGCCTATGAGCAGACCTCTCTACCTGCCTTGTCCAGCGCCCCAGCGCTCCAAGGGGTCTGCAGGCAAAGCCAGACACAGACAGCATGTTTTGTGGAATCAGTCTCTCCTGCACACTGATGCATTGTAGCTCTCAGAAACAGGGAGGGTTGCCATCTTTTGCATTGCTGGTAACCAGACCTCCAAGGCCCTGCCCCTTACCCCACCTCTTCCCCAAGGCTCCGCCCCTGCTCCACCTCTTATCATGAGGCCCAGGCTCCTTGTCCACCTCTTCCCCCCATGGCCCCACCCCAGTCAATCACTCCTTTCTCGCCCTATTCCCCTCACTGAATCATCTCCACTTCCCTCCCCTCACCAGCTGGCCTCCCTCTGCTCTGGGGCTGCAGGAGCTGCTGCAGTCTGACAAGGAGCCTACCTGCAGGTAGGAGGTGGGCTGGTTGAGTAAGGGCTGGCAAGGTTTAATGACTCGGTGCCTCTCCCCACCCAGCGGTAACTGCCCTTTTGATGTCCACTCAGTACATCTGACCGGACATTGTCAGGTCCCCTTTCAACCAGACTTTCTGGTTGAAAAGCAGGCACCTGGCAACCAAAGAAACATAAGAACATAAGAAAGGCCGTACCGGGTCAGACCAAAGGTCTATCTAGCCCAGTATCTGTCTACCGACAGTGGCCAATGCCAGGTGCCCCAGAGGGAGTGAACCTAACAGGCAATGATCAAGTGATCTCTCTCCTGCCGTCCATCTCCAACCTCTGACAAACAGAGGCTAGGGACACCATTCTTACCCATCCTGGCTAATAGCCATTTATGGACTTAGCCACCATGAATTTACCCAGTCCCCTTTTAAACATTGTTATAGTCCTAGCCTTCACAACCTCCTCAGGTAAGGAGTTCCACAAGTTCACTGTGCGCTGCGTGAAGAAACAGCGTGGATAACTGTTCAGACCCCCTTTTAGCCACCTGCACAAGGCCTGGTGCCACGCGCCCCCGCCCACCGGTTCTCTCTCAGGCTGGGAGAAGAGGTCTGACCACAGCACCCGTGTCGCTGGGCCCTGCAGGTCACCAATAACCACGCGCACAGCTCAGCTGAAAGGGTCATTTACTGGGGCTGGCAGGACGCCAAGCCCCTGGGACAATGGCACAGTCTCTTACAACACAGATGAGCACTGTCATTCCAAACTCAGCCCTAGGCAGCTCAGTGGAGAGGCAGGAGGGTAACCTTGGGCCTAGTACCTCCCGCAGAAACGCCACAGAAGGAAGCCTGACTGCCCCCCTCACAGCGACCAGCAGGCCGCCCCCTGTGGCTTGATGCCCCAGGCACGCACTTGCTGCACTGGTGCCTAGGGGCCAGAGTCCATAGGGTCACCCTGGGTTGCAGGGCAGTACAGTCTAATGGCTGGAGTCTCTCCCATTCCACCAGGTCCCAGCCAATGGCCCTAACCACGGCGTAGGACCCTGTCACTGGCTCAGCAGGGGCACTACCAAAACACGCTGAGGCTTACCAGGGGCAAAGTACCCATCTGTCACCCCCCCCTGCCCCCAGGTCGCTTCCTACTGGCTTGAGAGTTGGGGTCTCCCAGGAGTCCCTAGGTTCTCTTTGGGCCTCCAGGTCAGTTGCCTTCTCGGGTTCCTCCCACCGTAGGACTTCGAGCCGGCCTGGAGAGGCCTCAGTCCCCAGCGCCTTCACGGGCGGTGGCAGGTCCTTCGCAGGAGCTTCCCGGTCAGGTCCTTCCCCTGCGCCGCCAGCCCAGACTGAGCTGAGCTCCCTCCTTTTATATTCCCGGAGCACTTGGAGCATGCCCAGTACAGAGGGGGCGGCACTTCCACCGTCAGTGCTACTGGTCTGACGCTGCTGGGGCTAGTGCGGGGCGGTGCTGCTCCGTCACACCCTCCTTTTATTAAAAGTTTCTTTGCTACTCTCAGACTCTGTGCTTGCGAGAGGGGAAGTATTGCCTCTTAGAGGTGCCCAGGGGGTGGTGTGTAATAGTCCCAGATCACTGGGTCGGGGCTTGGGCCAGTTTTGTGTTGAATTGTTGAAAAGGAACCCCTAGATACTGAACCCAGCCCTTGTTGCTGCCAGTGCTGACTGGCAGAAGGGTACAGTAATATAATATCAAAATAATGAATAATCTATTAATAATAATGTGACGGGTTGGGTCACAGAACCTCCCTTGGGAACTGCCAACTGATGTGCCAAGACTATTTCTGCCCCTGCTTTCCCTGCCAGCCTGGGACTCCAGCACCCTGTCTTGTTGAGCCAGACACACCAGTCTGCTCCAACACAGACACAGGATCTGAACCATGTGCCCCACTGCTGCAGGTTTAGCTGAAAGCAGCTTACAGAAGTGTTCCTGTCTTTAACACTCAGATGCCCATCTCCCAGTGGGGTCCAAACCCCAAATAAATCCATTTTACCCTATATAAAGCTTATATGGGGTAAACTCATAAATTTTTTGCTCTCTATAACACTGATAGAGAGATATGCACAGATGTTTGCCCCCCTCCCCCAGGTATTAATACATACTCTGGGTTAATTAATAAGTAAAAAGTGATTTTATTAAATACAGAAAGTAGGATTTAAGTGGTTCCAAGAAGTAAAAGACAGAACAAAGTGAATTACTAAGTAAAATAAAATAGAACTCACAAGTCTATGTCTAAGATAAAACCTCACCAGTTCCAGTAAGCTTTCTTTTACAGACTACTCTCTTTCTAGTCTGGGTCCAGCAATCACCCCTGTAGTTACTTTCCTTTGTTCCAGTCTCTTTCAGGTATCCTTGGGGGTGGGGAGGCTCTCTCTTTAGCCAGCTGAAGACCAAATGGAGGGGTCTCCTAGGGGTTTAAGTAGACTTTCTTTTCTGGGTGGAGACCCCCTCCTCTCCCCTATGCAAAGTCCAGCTCCAAGATGGAGTTTTGGAGTCACATGGGCATGTCACATGTCCATGCATGACTCAATTTTTACAGGCAGCAGCCACTGCTTACCTGCTGCCTTGAACATCCTCATGTAGACTTCTTATGTGGATTGGAGCCTCCCAAGGTCCATTGTCTCTTAAGTGCTTCTTGACTGGGCACTTAATTTGCACATTCCTTTCTCAAGAAGATGACCAAATGCTTTACAAAGGCTACTTAAAAACCAAGCCAGTGCCCAGCCAATATTCATAGCTTCAAATACAACAATGATACATGCATACAAATCAGATTAATAGAATCAGTAGATCATAACCTTTACAGAGAGATGTTACACGACATATGTAGCATAAAACATATTGCAGTTATATTATATATACAATCATAAGCATATTTCCATAAAGCCTTGTGGGGTACACTGTCGCAAATACAATACAATGTAAAAGTAATTTGAAATGAAAAAGTCAAACTGAGTTAAACTATTTCATGTTGATTTTTAATCTTTTTAGAAATATTTCCCTCAGACGTTTTGTTGAAATTGACATGTTCCCACCAAACTCGACAATTTCGACTAAGCAGCCCTTTCTGATGGAAAACTGATCAACGAGTTTTCCTTTTGGCATGAATATGCCAGATCTCTGTTTGGCTGTCCTGCCTGTAGCACCTGATCTACCCACTTCCAGAGCAGGGAAGTGAACCCAGGGGTTACCATGTGCTTCTGCTGTCTAGCCAGAGGTGAAAGTGGGCCAGTATGGGCCAGTTCGGCATATTGGTAAGAAGTGGCTGCCGGTACCAGCCCATACATAGCCCACGTTAAAGTGCTGCCATGGCAGTGCTTTAATGTCACTGACCCTTTTACGTCCCACCCCCAGTGCCACTGCCGACGGGGGGGCGGGGAAAAGAGGCAGCTGCCCCGGGGCCCGGCAATTTAAAAGGGCCTGGGGCTCCCAGCCGCCACGGCTACCGTGGCACCGGCCAGAGCCACAGGCCCTTTAAATCACCATGAGAGCCCTGGGTGGCATGGGCCGGGCAACGTGGAAGGGCTGGTTGGGGGAGGCTGACCCCAGCCCCACCCCTTCCACCCAAGACCTCACCCCTTCCAGGGCCCCAGAGCCGGGCCCCCATACTGGTAAGTATTTTATCTTACTTTCACCCCTGTGTCTAGCCAAGAATGTGTCACCCACTGCCAAAGCTCATGGTGTGTGGATCTGAAAGTCCTGTGTTCAAACCCTGCTGCAGACCCACAGGCTTGTAGTTACAGATCCCTGTGGAGGAGTGGGAATGGGGAATCCTGGAATGGAGGGAGGGGAGGATAGAGAGGTCCACACAGATCCCAGTGTCAGGAATCATGGTGGGGGGTGGGGGAAGAGGGGCACACAGAGCCCCTGGCATGGGGGGAAGGTGAGAATCAGGGGGGCTCACAGAGCCCCTTGCATGGGGGAAAGTGGAATGGGGGGTACACAGAGCCCCTGGCATGGGGGAAAGTGGAATGGGGGGTACACAGAGCTCCTGGCATGGGGGGAAGGGGGATGGGGGGACACACAGAGCCCCTGGCATGGGGGGAAGGTGAGAATGGGGGGCACACAGAGCCCCTGGCATGGGGGGAAGGTGAGAATGGGGGGGCACACAGAGCCCCTGGCATGGGGGGAAGGGGGATGGAGGGGCTCACAGAGTTCCTGGCATGGAGGGAAGGGGAATGGGGGGACACACAGAGCCCCTGGCATGGAGGGAAGTGGGGGGTGGGATGCAATTAATGCTGGTGGCAGGGGGAGCATGCGGGGTGGGGGAAGAGAAGTGACACAGCTATTGGCAGGGGAAGGAGATTGGGGGACCCTGGTATGGGAGGAGGGGCTGGGGGCCACACAGAGCCCCTGGTATGAGGGAGCTGCACGGAGTCCCTGCGATAGAGGGGGCTGGGAAGGTGGCACTTGGGGAGATGGAGGGATGCCAGGAGCCCTGGGCTGTGCAATGAGCTTGGTTAATACAAATTAAGGAGTGTGTGGCCCCTAGTATTTCAGGTGGTTCACGGAGGGTCCACAGGCAATTTCTGGCAGAGCAAAGCTAGACTCCAAATTTGTCCTGGAGCAGAGTCACTGCAAATCCCAAACCAAACCTGTTTCCCAGCCCAGGCAGTGCAGAAGGAAGATGCTGCCTCTCCCACAGCACAACCCACCACTGCCCCACTGTGCCGCCCAGCGGAGCCCCAGACCATCATATTCCTTCTTGGGGTGGTGGTGGGGAACTTTTCCCTCAGCTGTGAATTGTAGGAGATCCGCAGAGGCAGTGCTAGCCTCTTTTGTTGTATTAATGCACCAGAGATACAGCAGCGAGGCAGCGTGCTGTGCTCAGGGTGCCTCTGAGCTGCCCACCGCGAGTAGAGCGGGAAGTGAATTTGCTTAGATATATTATCATGGTCAGAGTCTCTGGAGGGCTCCTGGTCTTTCCAAGTCTACAATTGCCTTCACCTTCCACGGATCCAGCTGAGCTGCTCTGTCTCTGACCACATTTCCCCAGAGCCGGTTGCATGCAGCCAGGCCTGGCGTCCGTGGCTGTACAGTCTGAGGTTCTTTCTGGCTCACTGCTGATTCTCTGTTCTAAATGGAGTGGTGCACAGGGCACACCCGGCCTTGTGGGCCCTGCTGGAGGCCCTGTGGCTCTACTACTCCCTCCCTCCCCTCCCCCTGAAGGAGCAGCAGATGGGGATCCTCCAGACCTGCCTAGACTGGCTTCCTGGAAGCAGCCAATCAGAGCTCAGCAGGCTCAGATAAAAGGAGGGGCAGGGCCTCACCAGCTCAGTTGGTGGGCTGGGCTGACTTTGACTCAGGTCTGGTCCCTGGCTCAGCAGGGTGGAGTCATAGGGGACAAGGCATGGCTGGGTGGGTCAGTCAGTTCCTGGCTGGGACCAAAGAGGCTGTGTGGGGAGAGGCTAGGTTGGGTGGGTAGGCCTGTCTGTCCCAACCTGGGGCCATAGGGGGAAGGATGGAGCTCCACTGCCACCACAGGAGATCGATGGGATGTATTTCCTGGTCCTGGGAGCAAGAGGGCCTGAGAGCTGTAACCCTGAGGTCACGGTGGGTGGTGAAGGGCCAGGTGGGAAGACACCCAGGGAAGCAGCAGGTACTGATTGAAGAAAGAGTCCATGTCTGCTCTTTATAGTGTCCCTGGGTTAGACCTGGAGCCATGAGTGGCCTGCGTCCCCCCCCGCCCCCCCGACACACACACGCATCCCAGCCACTGGCAAAGTAGCCTGAGCCCTGAGAAGAAGGCAACACTACTTTAGAAGCCCAAGCAGAGGGCTAGTTTTAAAGGGCCCAGGGACTGGGCTGAAGATCTTGGTGGAGGCAGACAGTTTGGTGAACTCTTTGCTACCCCAGACAAGGTCCATGACAACTGTGTGACTTGGCTGGAGGGCTGAGCCACTGAAGATCTGCCTATCAAGGTCATCAGCCCAACAAGGGGCGCCAGTAGTGGGGGAAAAGATTGCAGCACCACTCCCAGCCTCTTGGAGGCACTCAGGGGGAGAGAGCCCCCATCACAGTCATTTGGACTCATAACCACATTGCTCTGTAAACATACAATTGGAACAAGCAGAGAGCAGAATCCAAAAGGTTTTGTTAATTGATTTTGTTTGGACTGGAATAGCCATAGATTGAGATTCCCAAGGCCAGGATAAGCTTAGTGATTGCCAGGGAAGTGCATTAGCAGATCTGTATCAAGAGGGACCAGAAACCATCTCTGATTGGACCTTGGGATGGGATGGAGATGGCTGGCCACACCCCTTTTGGACATTTCTTTGGGGAACCCTTTGCCAAAGGTTACAAACACCATAATTAAACTCACCTATGGCTTGTGCAAGCCATTTGCCTCTAGACTTTGGGGAGCTTTTCCCCTACACCCAGTCCATAGGTACACAACCTAGGAACCAGGGAGACCATAGCAAGGGTCCAGAGAGGACCTCAAACCATCGGCTCAGAACTCCTGGGGCCTCAGCAACTTCTAGGATGCCAGTTTGAGAATGCTGCTACTCCCTTCCCTGATGTCTCATTTCAGCCCATCCGACAGTCTCTGTTTGCTTCTGTCTGTCCAATCAGTGCCAAGCTCAGTCAGCTTTGCAACTGGTCCAGTCTATTAGCTCACAGCTGTAGCTGGACTGGTGTGAACAGCTTTGTCCTGGCAGGAGAGGACCAGGCCATGCCAGTCAGAAATTGTCTCAAAGATGTAGCCAACGATTTTAATTTATTGTAATTTTATTTTGTGATGTTATAATTAACATGTTATGTCCTAGATAATCATATGTTAAATAGGGTTAAAGTGTAGGATTATAGAAGGATAAGATTGATCAGTATTTAGAAGGAACCATTTATTAGATATCTAAGTAAGAAAGGCTAAAGTGCAAGACCCGTAGGCTGAGGCTTGCAGAACTTTAGCTTTGCTATTTTAGGCCTTGGAGCTAAGAAATGCGACATAAGTAAGTAACTGAAGAATAAGCCAATGCCCTAAGACTATGGGAAAAGAGGTAACAAGTGGTAATATTGCAAAAAGTAAATGGAAGATTAATTTTAAATCATAAAAATGCTGTAGAGGCACATCTGTCTCCAACATGTGTCTTAACCACACAGTACAGGATGCGTGTCAATGCTAATGAGAATAAAGAGAACCTACACAACCTATGAAAGTTGGGGTCCCATATATTTCTGGGGGACACAGACCACTAAGGAAAAAGAGGGTTGACACTTTCATGGACATATGCAGAATCTAGGTATAGACAGAATCACTTTATAAAAAGGGGGTGCCTGGTTCCCTCGACTGATGATCAATCCGTGAGAGAGCCATCAGACTCTAACAGTATCTAGGAGGATGTGAGTATGTCTGCAGTTATAATTGGTGCATGGGTATATTTAGGCATTATATATGCTGGGACATTCATATCTTTGTTGGTAACTTTAATAAAGTTGATAAAAGATAGCGGAGGTTGTTCTTGTGATTGTCTGTGTTACTTGCCTATGGTTTCATGTGTTTCCATGAGCTCTAGATCTAAAACAAGCAGAGATAACTCTATTGAACTTGAGACGGTAGCTGCCAAAGCCAAACCCTCAATGATGTAATATAATATCACTAAAATTCACTTTAAATTAAAGCAAAGGCTACAAAGCAATGCATGGAAGATAAGGCGACTGACCTGTTCCTGGATTGTACCCAAACTGCAACATGGCATCCAGAGCCAACCACGTTTCCCTTCTGTCACACTCCTTCCCGTGAGCCTTTGTCAGGTACCGCCCAAGGCAGCATTAAGCATAACCACCATTGACAGCACCAGGATTCTAGGTGTAACTGGCTCCACAAAGGGAATTTGGTGGCCAAGGGACTTGAATTGACACCAGATTAAGGGATAAATCATTTCTGGCACAGGCGATGATCTATTTCAAACAAAGCATGCCATGTAAGATATCATATGAAAGGTCATGATCTTCTGAAACCCGTTGTTCTGTTCAAATATGTATATTGTTATTGTGTATGAAGTTATGAGATTTTGCTGTATGATTGTTACTGGAATATGTTATAAATTTGACGGTCTCTACTGCTAGGTGGTGATCCATTCCCAGGAGGGTGTTAAGTGACCATTAATCAGCAGGGGAGTTGTAAACAAGGGATTTACAATTCTGTAAGAGAAGCACCACACAATGGGGGATTGCTCAACCCTGTGAGTCAGCAAAGCCCAGCAGGACATGTCTGGCCTAGTGTTTTCCAGGCACATGGACTGAGGATATAATATAGAGGACAGTGGCATCATACTTTGACCTTTCTCCTTCCCCACCTACGTGGGAAGCAACAAGAACACTGAGAAGACAAAGACTTGAATTGAGGAGACTGGTCCCAGGCTTAAAGGGGAAACCTGTGTATTTAGGGCTATAACCTACCTGCAACATCCAGTGGGGTGAGAGAACTGCTTGATCCAAACACTGCCTAGTCCAGGGGTTGGCAGCCTTTCAGAAGTGGTGTGCCGAGTCTTCATTTATTCACTCAGATTTAAGATTTTTCGTGCCAGTCATACATTTTAACGTTTTTAGAAGGTCTCTTTCTATAAGTCTATAATATATAACTAAACTATTGTTGTATGTAAAGTAAATAAGGTTTTAAAAATGTTCAAGAAGCTTCATTTAATATTAAATAAAAATGCAGAGCCCCGAACCGGTGGCCAGGACCCAGGCAGTGTGAGTGCCACTGAAAATCAGGTCATGTGCTGCCTTCGGCACACGTGCCATAGGTTGCCTACCCCTGGCCTAGTCTAATAAGGTTTAAGATTTAGACTGTGTGCTTACCTTTTATTTTCTTTGGTAACTATCTCTGACCTTTTGTGCTTACCACTTATAATCTATCTTTCTGTAGTTAATAAATCTGTTTTAGGTAAAATATAAAACAATGGGTTTTAGTTGAAATGCTTGGGAAATCTCAGCTCAGGTTACAAAAGCTACTGTGTGTTCGCTCCACATCGAGGAAGAGGCAGACTGGGTAAGGAATTTACACTGGTCAGGCTTCTGACCATGACAAGACAGTACAGTTCTGGGCTGCAAGGCTGTGGGCTTGGGAGATTGCTGGTACTTTTCTCTGTGTGATTTGTGAGTGGCTCGGGGAGCATTCATGCAGTCTAGCTGGGTGTGGAGCTCCATGTGCTGTTGTACTGAATGATAACAGTGCTTAGAGGGGTTTGCTGCTTGTTACTAGCAAAGCATTGTGAGAGAGAGCCTAGGCTGGAGAGTTAAAGGGGCACAGTGGTACCCCAGTTTCAGGTTGTACCCCGGGGATCCTGTAACACTATGGAATGGGGACTATTTGTGGGGTTCCTGTGTGTGTATTAATATTGAACAGGATCCTCTTGTTTGGGTCTCACACAGAAGAACTGACTCCTGTGGTGGCCATGAACATTAGGAACCCAGAATTCTCAGAGCCCTCTGACACAACGGGTCACAACCTGGACAACCTGGATTCTCATTCTTAGACTGTGCCCAGTGGAGCTGTATGGGGATTCTCAATACACCACAGGCTGCAGAGGGGCAAATCATCTCCTTTATTGGGTTACAGAATCATACCAGGCTTTAGACACAGGTAAATGCTCAAATGACACAAACACCAGGGATTGGTTGATTTCACACTGTGCCCACAGGGTTCACAAGAGCAGAGGTTGACACTAGTTTTGCTCAGATGCCACTGGAGTGTGTGCATCACTATTCTCTGTCATGCACCGATGGGGTTTGGAGCTGGATGGCCAGGCCCCTGTTCCCAAGGCAAGACTGCATTTCAATAGGACCTTATGCCAGCGTGGGTTTCAGTACCACGTAACCCTTTATTTGATACTGCAAACTGCCCCAGCCCACAATGGAGGTGGGCAGCTGCGAATCGTCATTGGCAGCCTGCATTGCAGCAGTTGGGGTGGCACGGTCCCACATGTACACATCAGCAATTTCCCCTAGAAATGACTGCTTGGCATCAAATCCACCCCCAAAGGAGTCCTGCTCCTGCCCCAGGACGATCACACCCTGGTCGCTGACAGAGTAGCCTTTCTTCAGCCCCTTCCTGGGTAAGGGGTTCCCGTTCACCCAGAGCTCGGCTATGCCGGTGGCGGACTCCCAGCTGGCACAGACATGCACCCACCCAGTGCTTGTGTCTGTTCCTTCTGGGACTTTGAAGGTGACCAGGTCGCCTCCGACGTACAGACTGAGCTCCCCAGGCTTCTCTTTAAAGAGGAGGATCTCATTGTCTCTCGCCCTGGTAGCGTAGGAGAACAGGCTGTAGGACCGGGTCAGGTCAGTGAAGTATCTCAGACACACGGTGAAGGTCTGCAGAGGACCATTGTTATTCATGTTCAGGATAACGTGGGCATCAGCAGACTCCTTTGGAAAAACAAACACCTGCCCATAGAGATCTGTGTGGAGAAGTGAGAGGAAAAGGCTGGGTTCTCTATCAGGCTGACACTCTTCTTACTAAGACAAGTCATTCTAATGTTTCCAAGGCAGTTAGCTTTTCCAGCCCTGGGCCTCCCCCTGCTGTTCCAGTCCCACCGTACACAGCTCTGTCAGGTAGGGTTGCCAACTTTCTAAGTGCAGAAAACTGAACACCCTTGCCCTGTCCCAGCCTTGCCACTTCCCTGAAGTCCCACGCCTTCTCCAAAGCCCCATCCCCACTCACTCCATACCCCCCCACACACACATCGCTCGTGTGACGGAGCAGGGAGCGGGGTGGATTTGACCTGGGAATGTTGCCAGGGAGTTACATTGGGGGTGAGAAGGAAGCTACCTGAGCTGTAACCTGAGCCAGGAGAGGGGTGGGGA
This sequence comes from Mauremys mutica, assembly GCF_020497125.1. Classification (NCBI taxonomy): domain Eukaryota; kingdom Metazoa; phylum Chordata; order Testudines; family Geoemydidae; genus Mauremys; species Mauremys mutica. The sequence goes on along the minus strand of NC_059088.1, from coordinate 18,800,722 downwards.
GAAGTGACACCTTCTGCCGGGGAGACTGAACAAAGTAGAGGAGGAGCAGAGGGCAGGGGGGAGAAAGCTGCTGGAGGAATTTTGAGTGTCAGTTTGGGCTGGGTGATGCAACGCAGGGAACCCCAAGCTGGGGTCTAAAGCTCCTTGAACCCCCCCAGAAGGACTTGATTGAAGGGTTCTGGTTGTACCTACATGCTCTGCTTGGGACCGTGTTCCTGTCGTCTAATAAACCTTCTGTTTTACTGGCTGGCTGAGATTCACAGTGAATCTCGGGAAAAGGGGTGCAGGGCCCTGACTCCCCAACACTCCGTGGTAGCTCGCTCTTCCCCACCCTCACTCACTTGCTCATTTTCACTGGGCTGGGGCAGGGGGTTGGGGTGCGGGAGGGAGTGAGGGCTCCAGTTGGGGATGCAGGCTCTGGAATGAGGCTGGGCATAAGGGGTTTGGGGTGCAGGAGGAGGCTGTGGGGTGGGCCAACGTGTTCAGAGTGTGAGAGGGGGCTTTGGGCAGAGGCAGGGGGTTGGGGTGTGGGAAGGGGTACAGGCTCTGGGCTGTGGGCTTGGGCTCCGTGGTGGGTTCAGAAATGAGGGGTTCAGGGTGCTGGAGTGGGTGAGGGATCCAGTTGGGGACGAGGGCTCTGGAGAGGAGCCAGGAATGAGGGATTTGGGGTCCAGAAGGGAGGTCTGGGCTGGGGCCGAGGGGTTCGGAGTGTGGGAGGGGGCTGTGGGCTGGGGCAGGGGGTTGGAGTGCAAGGTGCAGTCTCCCCACGGTGTTTACCACAGGCAGCTCCCGGGAAGCAGTGACAGGTCTCTCTGGCTCCTAAGCAGAGGCACGGCCAAGTGGCTTCACACACTGCCACTGCCCGCATGCACCGCCCCCGCAACTCCTATTGGCCACGGTGTGGGGCAGCGCCTGCGGGTAGGGGCAGCACACAGAGCCCCCCTGGCTACTCCTCTGTCTAGGAGCTGGCCAGGCCAGCCACTTTCTGGAAGCCTTGTGGAGCTGGGCAGGGAACCTGCCTGCCCCACTGTGGCCAAACAGACTTTTAACAGCCCAGGCAGTAGCACTGATCAGAATCACCGGGGTCCTGTTTTGACCGGATGTTCTGGCCGATAAACGGACACCAGGCAACCCTACTGTCAGGGTCAATCTTTGGGTGCGGCTCCTGCTATGTCAGTTCTGGGCCCGCACTTAACTCTGCCAGTGCAGCTCTGTCCTGGCGTACAGCACCAGCTAGAGAGTCTGGGGGTATGGCCAGGTCTCCCCTACCTCACCCTTACATGCAGTGATGAGCTGCCAAAATCTTAACAACCGGTTCCCTACCAGGTCTTTGGCAGCAGGTCCTTCATTCACTCTGGGTCTTCAGCAGCACTTTGGCAGCGGGTCCTTCAGTGCCACCGAAGACTCAGAAGGAGTGAATGACCCGCTGCCAAAGTGCCGCCGAAGACTTGGAGCGCCGCCCGGTGAGTAAGCCCCACGTGTTTTTTTACATGTTTTTTTTTAAGTTCATCCCTGCCGGGGCCCTGTCAAAACTGTTCAAATTGGGTCCCACACTTCCTGAAGCTGGCCCCCACATCGGGGTTGCAAAATTGTATCTGGGTCCAGGTAGGGAAGGCTGTGCCCCCCAAAACAGCTGTCCTCCCCATCCAACACCCTCCCACATCCTGCCCCCGACTGCCCCCCTCAGAACCTGTAATCCATCAACCCCACCCCTGCTCCTTGTCCCCTGACCACCGACTCCCAAGATCCCCCCACTCTAACTACCCTCCCAGGTCTCCACCCCCTACCCAACTCGCCCCGTTCCCTGTCCCCTGACTGCCCCAACCCCCTCCACACCCCTGCCCCCTGACAGCCGCCCCCCGAAACTCACTGTTGAATAATAGCTGACTGCATCTCCAAATACGTATGTAGCCAATAAGTCAGATTTAATAGTCTTTATTGGATTCTGATATTTATTGCAAAATTGAACTAAGAGCTTTGATGAAGCAGTTTTTACAAGCACTAGTATGAATTGAAGCTAGCAGTTACATGAATTTAATCTCTGTTCTGTGGATATGATGAAAAGCTTGGCAAGAATTTAAACAGTAGCCATGGCAAATGTTACAGAACACCATTGTGGGGTAAGGGATTATATAGCTACTGCCAGTGGCTGTAAACAAAAGAAATGATGTTTTAACAGTTAGCCAGTGAGAAACTATAGTATTTCCATTATTATACAAACAGGTCTTAAAATCATTGCCTTTCTTCCTGATGTGTTAAAAGTAATTACATTGGTTAATAAAATTCAAAGACAAGTTTTGTTTTTCCTAGTCACAAAGTGTAAAGGACAGATCCTCTTTAGAATGCTGGGTGATAGTCTTACCATTATCTCTCTAGATATTTTTCTATGTAAAACAAGTTACATATTTAACCCTGTCTGAAACAGATAGACAGATTAACACAAATAGATAATATAGGCTTTAAAAAAAGAACTGTAGACTGGAGAAAATGAGGCAAAAATAGAAAGGAAATGTAGAGGAGAGGATTTTGCTCGGGTAACAGCAGCTATTATTTAGAACATACAGACAGGCAACTCACTGCCACCCTGGGATCCCATCCCTGTCTCCCCACCCCCCCCCCAGCCTCGTCACCCCACAATTCCTCCCCCCACGAGCCTCGTCATCCCCCGATTCCTCCCCCTCCCCAGCCCCGTCACTCTCTCATTCTTCCCCTCCCCTTCTTACCTTGGGCTCCGCAGGCTGCCAGCCGCAGTCTGATTCCCCTCGCAGCAGAGGTAGCTGGGAGACAAGACACCTGGGCTCTGTGCAGCTGAAGAGCCGAGAGTCCTTTGCTCCAGCGCTACCTTTCCCCGGTTTGCCCCGCAGCCCCCCCAAACCTCCTCACCCCCAATTCCTCTCCACCCCACCCCAGCCTTGTCACCCCCGGATTCCTCCCCTCCGAGTCTCATCTGACCTTGGGCTCCCGCAGAGTGATTGAATCAGCTCGGGCAGGAGAGCTGCAGTTTGATTCAATCAGCCTGCGGGACCCCAAGGTAAAACGAGACTCGGAGGGGAAGACTCGGGGGAGGGGAGGAATCTGGGGGTGACGAGGCTCAGGAGGGAGAGGAATTGGGGGTGATGAGGCTAGGGGGGCTGCGGGGCAAACGGGGGCAAAAGACGCTCTAGCTGCACAGAGGAGGTGTCTTGTCTCCCAGCAGCAGCAGCGGCTGCTGGCTGTATGGTAACCCTAACAACCGGTTCTAAACCGGCTTCTAAATTTAGCACCAGTGCCAACCGTCTCCAGCTCACCACTGCTTACATGCTCTGAGTCAAAGCCAAGGTTTGACTAGCACCAGAATCTAACAGGAAGCTGGTGTGGGGGGCAGGGGGGCTGTGGAGAACAAGAACTAGGCAACCCAAGTGAGAACTCCCCAAAGCTCCTAGTGCTTCCCAGCACGGGGCCTGCCACATCCCAAGTATTGCTTCTCACACGGGAACGTCCCAGAGCCCTGTCCCCCACATTCCCGCAACCATTGCCTTGCAGGGGCAGTCTCCTCCCTCTCGTCAGTGTGAACAGATGCCCAGGGGCGTGTTGATAAGGGACACACCCATGGAGGGGTGGGGAGACACCCAGGGGTCATGGTGGAGTCTCCATCGCTGGCAATTTTTAGCTCAGGATTGGATGTTTTTCTAGAAGCTCTGCTCCAGGAATTAGTTTGGGGCAGGTCATTGGCCTGTGCTATGCGGGGGTCAGACTAGCTATCTGGTGATCCATGAATCTACAAAAACAGCCTGGCTCAGAGCTACCCAAAGGAGCTTCCTGCACCTCAGTGGCAGAGGGAGGAGTGGAAAGGGCTCGGAGAGGCCAGACACCCCCGGGTACACACATATAGTCTGGGGAACATGGTCAAAAGCACCCCAGACATAGGCCGGCCGGCCGGCCAACCTCCTCACATCAGAAATCCTGAGTCGCACCTTCGAAATCATGCGCTTTTATCTGAAGGGTGACATTGTGTTTTCAGTCTGTCAGTCCCTGCCTCTCCCATGTGGGGGTGACAATCAGTGCTGCCCCCCTCCCAAATGTATTGACTACGTTGATTTTGGCCCTGGCTGCCAGAGCTCTCACCCCCACATCTGCCCATCCCCTGCCCAGCAATTAATGCTGCTCCCCAGTCCCCCCTTTTGGTGCAGCCCCCCCAGCCCCACCTGTGCTCCTTCTGGGTCTCTTCACCCCCCTCTCTCAGACCTGTGGGGGGTAGGGGGCTGCAGAGGGGTCCCCTCCCCTTGCAGACTGTGGAAGGGGGATGCCTAGAGGGGCTCTTCACACTCCTCTGGCCCTTCCCAGGAGGGTGCCACAGTGGGCAGGGGCAGTGGTGCCATCCCATCCCCATAGCTCCCAGGAGGGGATGGGGCAGAGCTGCCCTGAGCTGCTGGGGCCTGCGCCCCTGTCCCTTGACCGTGGGTTGTTATGTGTGGAGAGGGGAGAGCTCTGCCTGAAGCAGCTGTCAGGGGCCATTTCAGATTTTGGTGGTGAGGGACAACTTTAACCATGATTCCAGAGGCTACTTGGGCACCTGAAAACTCTCGGCTTTTTTTTTTTTTTTTTTTTTGCAGATAATTTAGATCAGGGATCCCCAACGTGGTGCCCAAGGGGGCATCTAAATGCACCCGCATCCTGGCTGGCGGTCGAGCATCTGCTGAAATGCCGCCAAAATTCGGCAGCATTTCGGTGGATGCTCAACCGCCGCCACGGTCCTTCGTCTGGTGCCTGCCAGACGAAAAAGGTTGGGGATCACTGACTTAGATACAGTGCTCCTGTCAGATAAGAATTTCTAACTCCTATATAAAGAAAGAAAAATAAATAAACATTAGACCCACTCAGCTCTAATACTAACACGTTCTGACATTTTGTGTCAAGTCACTTAAGGGACACTGATTAGGTTTAAAATGTTCATGTAAATTCATACTTTATTACTAACCCTTGAATACAACAATTGAAACAACTGTAGAAAAATCTAGGTGACTTTCTACCACTTTTTTGCAGTTCATCAAGCTTGGAATAGATCATTTAATTTATGGAAACATCTTATTAGGGCAAAGCCCCGAGAGTTTATACTGCACCTGCCTGGGGCTCTAGGGGTGTTACAAATAATAGACTAGAGAATAACTTTAAACAGGAGTGAAATTGACACTTTCGAGTCACTTTCATAGTATTGCCAACCCCAAATGTCCAAAAATCAAGAATCAGGCTCACCAAAAATCATGAAACTGGCTTTAAAATAATGAGATTATGTAAAAATAATAGATCTGGTGGTTTTTTAATTTACATTCTGCTTTTTGAGCTTTTAAGGTGCGCTGGGGTCACATTTTGAAATTTTCTCCACAGCCACAAGAGCTACAAACAGCTAGAAACAGCCCCCTGCCACCTACTTGGCGCCCTTGGCAGCAGTGGTTGGTTCTTCTGCCCCAGGAGGTGGGCAAGTGGGGCAGGCAGCCAATCAGAGGGCTCAGATTTGCTAGAGGGCTGTAGCATCTCGCGTAATGGGCCAAAGGCTCCAGCCCGACCAATCCCGTCACAGTGAGAACGCAGTGGGAGCCGGCGGCACTGCACATGGGAGCCAGACTCAGTGACCCAGACGCTCTCGGGCTTTGGGGCTCCCCAGTCGGAGGCGTTTGGACAGTGCTCCCCCACGTCTCTGCTGCACTCTGCCCTGGTGATGCTCTCTGCCATGCCCAGGATGGGGCACTGCTCCCCCTCCCCCCCCAGGACAGCCTGTGCACTGCACCCCTGCAGCAGCATGACACACCAGGGCTCGGGACAGGGCTACTGCCAGGGCATTTCTGACAGGACCCAGCGCCCTCGGTACTGTGAGGGAGGCTGTTCAGTTTCCCGCTGGAACCCATGCTCAGCTGTGTCATTCTGTGCCCAGCCAGGGCTCGGCCCCTGGCACTGCCGCCTGCCCCTACCTGACTGGGTGACGGCTCCTGAGAGGCCAGCGAGGATGAGGAGCCAAAGCTGCACCTTCTCCATGTTCTTCACCTGCAGAGTGACCCAGAGGAGCAGGAATGTGGAGAAGGGAGGTGGGAGGCCCTGGACTGCTCTGCCCTGAAACCTGCCCCCCTAGGTGGAGGTGGGAGTGGAGGTGGGAGTGGGAGTGGAAACTTGTTCAACCAATCCCGTCCCAGGGGCAGAGTCTGGAATTCCCCTTTGGATCCGGATGTCAACTTGTCACCACCCTGCAGTTATTATTAACCCTTCCTATACTCTGCACCGAGCGCTGCCCCTTTATGGAGACACTCCCCATGCACACAGTGTCTCCTGACTGCATCTCACTCTGCAACCAGCACCTTCCCATCTAGCGAGTCACCTGCTGGCAACTGACACATTTCACTGGGATTTTTGCTTCCTCTGCTAAACAATCTGGTTGTTAACATATGGCCTGATCCAAAGCACATTGAGGCCCATGGGAGACCCTGAGCTGGGTCTCAAGGGCTCTGGCCAGGGCCCATAATGCAGAATGCCTAGTTCTTAGGAATGTTGTAGCTGTGTAGCGGGATATAAGAGAGACGAGGGGGAGGGCATGAGGCAATATCTTTTACTGGACCAACTTCTGTTGGTGAGAGAGACAAGCTTTGGAGCTTACATAGGGCTCTTCTTGAGCTCTGGGGAAGGTACTCCGAGTGTCACAGCTAAATACAAGGTGCAACAGATTGTTTAGCATAAGGAGTTAACGTGTTGTAAAAGACCATTCAAGGTGAAGAGGGCAGTTAATTCCTCTGCAGTTCTAGCGCAAAGTGGGGCTAGTGGGTTACAGATTGTTGGAATGAGCCATAAGTCCAGTGTCTTTAGCAAGTCCGTGATTTTTGGTGTCTAGCAAAATTATGAACTTAAGCTCCCAGACTGGTCTGTTGAGGGCCCTGGGCAGGTTCCCTTTGTGGACCAAGTCTGAGAGGTTAGATATAGAGTGATCATTTTGTGAAAAGTGTTCACCCAGGGGTCTGTGGTGTTTGTCATTTATCAGTTTTCCTGTGTGAGTTTTTGAGTTTTCGTATTGATTGTGTAGTTTCTCTCACATAGTCGATATTGGGGCATTGAGTGCACTTGATGAGGTGCACAACATGTTGTGATGGGCACGTATAGGACCCTGGGATCTTGAACTGGGTGTTGTGGGAGGTGTTGATGAGTGTAGCAGTGAGATATGTCTTCAGGTTTTGCATCTGTCGGTCTGGCAGGGGCTGGTGTTACTTTGAGTTGGTGTGTCTTGGACTGTGGGGAGCTAGTTCCTGACGATGAGCTTGGCAAGGTTGTGAGGTTGCTAGAAGGCCAGAAGAGTGGGGGTGGGAAATTTTTCTTTCAGGATGTGGTCCCCATAGAGCAGTGGTCACCAACTGGTCGATCGCTATAGCCTGGTCGATCCTGGAGCCTCTTCCAGTTGCTTGCGACCTCCGGCCGCTAAAAGTCCTGCAGCACAGCAGGGCTCAGGCAGGCTGCATGCCTGCCCTGTCTCCACACTGCTCCCAGACGCAGCTGGCTGTTGGCACATCTCTGTGGCCCCTTGGGGGAGAGAATTAGGCCTTGGCTACACTGGAGAGTTGCAGCGCTGGTAGTGGCTTTACAGCGCTGCAACTTACTCCCCGTCCACACTGGCAAGGCACATACAGCACTGTATCTCCCTGGCTACAGCACTGGCTGTACTCCACTTCGGCCTGGGGAATAACGACTGCAGCACTGGTGCTGCAGCGCTGGAGTGCCAGTGTAAACAGTGATTAATCTTACTATGCTGTAACTGACCTCCGGAATTTTCCCATAATGCTTTTAACTAAAGAACTCTTTGTTTTGTTATGATGCCTCTCTTTGTTTTGTTGTGAACTCAGGGTTCCCGGAGCTGCTTATCTAAAAAACAAACACAGCTCCTGTTTGCTGTGAATGAGGCAGGCAGGGGGATGAATGTCCACAGCTAGTGTTTGCTTGAGGAAAGAAACAGCACGGCGGGGGCGGGGGGGGAGGGAGTCCGTTGGAGCAGTTGCTTATCTGGTCTGAAGGCTATTTGCATTTAAGAGTGAATGAGAGAGGGGTGGGGGAAGTGGTCGGAATTTGCAAGGCAGGGAGCTGACACAGTGTCGGCTCCAAAAATCCACTCTCTCTCTCTCTCTCTCTCTCTCCCCCACGCTCCCTGTCACACTCCACCCCACCCCCCTCTTTTGAAAAGCACCTTGCAGCCACTTGAACGCTGGGATAGCTGCCCATAATGCACCGCTCCCAACACCGCTGCAAATGCTGCAAATGTGGCCACACTGCAGCGCTTTCCCTACACAGCTGTACGAAGACAGCTTTAACTCCCAGCGCTGTACAGCTGCAAGTGTAGCCAAACTCTTAGGCACCTCCATGCGCTGCCCCTACCCTCAGCACCATCCCTGCAGCTGCTATTGGCTGGGAACCAGCCAATGGGAGCTGTGGGGGCGGTGCTTGTGGGCATGGGCAGTGCATGCAGACCCACTGCCCCCCCCACACACACACACGCTCCCAGGGCCCTCAGAGACATGCCAGCAGCCACTGCCTCTGGGAGTGGTGTGGGGCCAGGCAGGCACACAGCCTGTCTGAGCCCCGCTGTGCCACTGGTTGGGAGATGCCTGTGGTAAGCACTTCTTGGCTGGAGCCTGCACCTTGCACCCCCTTCTGCACCCCAACACTGCTCCAGCCCGGAGCCCCTCCTGCACCAACCCCCCTGCCAGAGCCTGCACCCCTCACCCCTCCTGCACCCCAACACTGCCCCAGCCCGGAGCCCCCTCCTGCACCCCAACTCTGCCCCCACCTGGAGCCCCCTCCTGCACCCCAACACTGCCCCAGCCCGGAGCCCCCTCCTGCACCAACCCCGCTGCCAGAGCCCACACCCCTCACCCCTCCTGCACCCCAACACTGCCCCAGCGTGGAGCCCCCTCCTGCACCAACCCCCTTGCCAGAGCCCACACCCCTCACCCCTCCTGCACCCCAACACTGCCCCAGCCCAGAGCCCCCCCTGCACCAACCCCCCTCCCAGAGCCCGCACCCCTCACCCCTCCTGCACCCCAACACTGCCCCAGGCTCAGCCCGGAGCCCCCTCCTTCATCCAACCCCCCTCCCAGAGCCCACACCCCTCACCCCTCCTGCACCCCAACACTGCCCCAGCCTGGAGCCCCTCCTGCACCAAACCCCTTCCCAGAGCCCGCACCCCTCACCCCTCCTGCACCCCAACACTGCCCCAGCCCGGATCCCCCCCTGCACCAACCCCCTCCCAGAGCCTGCACCCCTCACCCCTCCTGCACCCCAACACTGCCCCAGCCTGGAGCCCCCCCTGCACCAACCCCCTTGCCAGAGCCCACACCCCTCACCCCTCCTGCACCCCAACACTGCCCCAGCCCGGAGCCCCCCCTGCACCAACCCCCTCCCAGAGCCTGCACCCCTCACCCCTCCTGCACCCCAACACTGCCCCAGGCTCAGCCCGGAGCCCCCTCCTTCATCCAACCCCCCTCCCAGAGCCCACACCCCTGACCCCTCCTGCACCTCACACTGCCCCAGCCTGGAGCCCCCTCCCACACTCCGAATCACTTGGCCCCAGCCCAGAGCCCTAACCCCTCCCACAACCCAACCCCCTGCCTCAGCCTGGTGCAAGTGAGTGAGGGTGGGGGAGAGCGAGCAATGGAGGGAGGGGGATGGATGAGTGGGGCATTGCCTCAGGGAAGGGGCGGGGCCTCAGGGAAGGAGCAGGATAGATCCTGGGTTGATCTTAAATTCAAAAAGTGATCTTGTGGGTAAAAAGGTTGGAGACCACTGCCATAGAGTATGGGTTGTAACTGTTTAATGATACCCCATATGGGTTCCAGGGTGCTAGGTGACAACTACGGGTGCAGTTGGAGGATTTTTTTTTCCATACTGAAGCATGTTCTCTTGGGGTATTGGGACGGCCCATTCCATGATGCAAGTTACTTGCCTGGTGGAGTGGCTTTGTTTGGTGAAGGCGGTTTTGAGTGTGCTAAGGTGTGTATCCTGGACTTTCTCCTCGGAGCATGTTTGTGGTGTCTGAGAGCCTGGCTGTAGATAACAGATTCCTTAGGCCTGGTCTACACTGGTGGGGGGGTCGAACTAAGGTACACAAGTTCAGCTACGCGAATAGCGTAGCTGAACTCGAACTACCTTAGTTCGAACTACTCACCCGTCCAGACGCCGCAGGATCGAAGTCCGCGGCTCCCCCGTCGACTCCACCACTGCCGTTCGCGGTGGTGGAGTTCTGGAGTCGACGGGAGCGCATTCGGAGTTCGATATATCGCGTCTCGATATCGAACTCCGAGAAGTCGAACACTACCCGCCGACCCGGGCGGGTAGTATAGACGTAGCCTGAGTGTGTCTGGGTTGGTTATTGCATCTATGAGGGTAGGTGTGGTGATCCGTGGGTTCCTTTGTTGAAGCTGCTCATAGTGTCCAGGAAGTTGATGTTGGTGTGGGAGTATCCTATGACTGCAGAGGGGTTAACTCTCCTGCATTGCCTTGAATGGTCTCCTACAACATGCTAACTCCTCATGGTAAACAATCTCTGAGAACCTTTCTCAGCCCTGACACAGAGCCCTGGGTAAGCTCATCTCTTTCATTAACGGAAGTTGGTCCAATCAAAGGTATTACCACTCCCACCTTGTCTCTAGTTCTTAACAACACTAGGATTCATGCCAGTGAACACAGCACTTCAAATGACCCTTGTGCAAACAATCTTCATGTTCCGTGGAACTGTGCAGCTATTGTCCCATATCTGCCAACATGTTTGGCAACTTGGTGAGGGAACATCCCCTGTTCAGGCCCTCAGCAGTGCTTCCTCTGTTTTTCTGTAACCTAACAGTGTCAGAAGACTTTACTCCCTTTGCGGATAATCACCGGATTTTGGCTGCTGGCCAGTGGTTGAACAGGTTGGATGGCATTTCAGATGATGCTGGGACAGAAGGGATCCGGGTGGGGAGCTCTGGGTTCGCAATGCACAGCAGCCTGCATGTGCCACATATACAGAGGTGCTGCACAAGTGAACGCTATGGCCTTGTCTACGCTACACAGCTTTGTCAGCAAAAGCAGTAGAGGTGTACACACTACAGTGCTCCTCCACTGTCAAAACTCTCCTGTTTTGCTGACAAAATAAAACCACCATGATGAGCTGCGTAAAGCTTTTTGCAGCAAAGTTAGATCAACAAAGTGTCAGTGTAGACACCGTACTTGGTTTTGTCGCTCTAAATGGCCTCCAGGAGGTGTCCCACAAGGCCCATCCTGACTGCTCTGGGTCAGCAGTTCGAACTCTGCTGCCCTGCACTCGGGTACACAGGCATCCAGCCCTCCCCCTTTAAAGGCTTGGGAATTTTAGAAAGTTCACTTCCTGGTGGCTCAGCATGGAGAGCTCACATTGCATCTTCCCAGCTGACCATGGTGACTCCAAGCAAACACTCTCCTGCTGCATCTGCTCACTGAATGGGGAGAGAAGGCTGTCCAGTCCCAACTGCACTCCAGCCGTAGGGACTGCAATATCTACATGAGATTTTCTCATGGCTTGTGTGATTAGGGCTACGAATGGGATACAGCACCGTGCCGAGCGAAGATAAACAGGGCTGGCCCACAACATTTTGGCACCTGAGGTGGGGAGCTCAAATGATGCCCCTGTGACCCCTCGCTTGGGCCAAAACTTTGAAAGGTCTCAATTCTGCCACCTTCCTGGTACTTCTCATGGTACCACTCTGCTACCTACCCCAATAAAGGAGAACTAACAACTGAAAATGCCTTGTTCAAAAATTTGAAAACAGTAAATGTAACTTTTCTTATCTGCATAGTAAACATTGGCATTTTTATCTGTTTGAATAATCAAAGTGGTGCTTTCCGTGCCTTCTTGGTTGCAAAGATTTGAACTGCTTCCTGAAGGTCCACAGTCTGGGCCAGCTCATGCTCTATTGACATGGTTGCGAGGCCGACCAGCCTCTCTTGTGTCATTGTGAAGAGTAGATGTGTTTTTATTAACTTCAGCTTGGAGAAGCTGCGTTCTCTACTGGCAACTGTTACAGGTATGCGCAGAGCAACAAAAGCATTTGGAAAGAGGGTGGTCATCTTAATTGTGCACATATATTCCAGAATTGTCTTTGGAGTTGATCCTGCTGAAATGTATCTTGAAAGGGCTTTCAGTTCATCACCTAAATCACTCGCATCAATATCGCACATGTCATCATGTGGCAACACTGTCTCTAGTGTGCTGCATTGCTGGTGTAGGTCTTCTTCAGGTATAGTGAGGAGTTTGGGAATATCATATGACATCCCAAATATACTGCTGTGTTCCTTGAGCTGCATGAAACGTTCTTCAGCTGACTATTGCACAATCTAGCACCTGGTTAAAGAATTCAACTTTGAATTGTTGTTTGGGGTCTCTTATGGGATTATCCTGTGAGGGAAGATATCAGCATCTCAAGGTCCTAACTGGCTCCTACTACTTCAGTTGACTGCCTGTTCTCCTCAAGTGGGTTCAGGGAAGCAACAGGAAACAGGAAGCTGCCTGAGAAGCTGGTGTTAAACAGTCCAGGCTCCTGGGGGTGCTAGAGAGGTACATAAGAGGCTCCTCCTCCTCTCTCTCTCTGCAGCTCCTGCTGCTTTCTGATATTCTCTTTCACCTTTTCTCCTGCCTGCCTGTTATGTCTCTTGTGCCCTCCTTCCTCCAGCACAGCACGCCACCATCTCTGTGCATCTAGAGCAGAGACCATAGATATGCACCAGCAGCAGACACAATTTTCTACACTCTGGGTCCTAGTGGTACCCCCTACAGTCTGGCACCTGAAGCAGCCGCCTCAGTTCGCCTCATGGTAAGGCCAGCCCTGAAGATAAAGGAGGTGAAGTAGGCACACCAGAAGGCAAGGGAGGCACCATAGACCTGCTATTTCTATAAGGAGCTGGACGCTATCCTTGGTGGCAATCCCACCTCCACCGCCAAGAGGTGGATACTTCGGTGGGACTGGAGGTGGCGGACAGTGGACCTAGCTCTGAGGATGAAGTTGTAGATGAGGAGGTCGAGTTGGAGGATGATGTGGAGCACACGGAAGGATCGTCTGGTGGGATCGCGAGTCAGGACCTCTTTTCCACTCCAGAGAGGTCTAGCCAGTCCCAGCAGTCCCTCTCTGGTGTGCATGATGCAGGAGAGGAGAGCCCTGGTAAGTGATCTTTTTGAGTTGATGCTGCTTGGTTATATGAAGTAGAGCTGTTTTTTGCTCTGTGTATTTTAGAAGTGGGTGAAGGGATAGAAATGTGCAAGACTAGCTGTGTTTGAGTGTGCTGCACATTCCCCCGTGAAGCTAAGCAGTGCGGTGGAACAGGGTGTCGATGCACACAGATTTCACAGGAATCCTCCAGAGATATCTCCAGGAAACTTTCCTGGAGGTACTCGCAAATCCTCTGCCAAAGGTTCCTTGGCAGAGCTGCTTTGTTCCTTCCCCCATTGTAGGAACCTTTCCTGCACCAGTCGGCAATCACTTGTGCAGGGACTAAAGCAGCACACAAACGACCAGCATAGGGACCGGGTCATAACCTGAATACATGCAGTAGATGCACCCTTGCTTGCCCCCAGGAGTGAGATATTGGCTTCAATGACCCCCACTTGTGGAAAATGGTGGCAGAATTTACAATATTATCCATAGTCACCTTCACTAATCCCCTGAAAACAACACCTACACCCTTGCCCCATCTTGAATGCTCACTCCCCACCTGGGCCTAACACACCACATTTAGGATGTTCGCCGAGACTTGTGCTTGACAAAGGTCAGTGAGAAAGTGATTGGTATGTTACAAGAGGTGCATTTTTTACAGTAATGATTGAATGCTGTGTGTGAACTAACAATCATGCTTCTGTGTATTGTTTCTTGGGCTTCTGCAGATGTGGCTGTGATGTTTCCTTTGTGACATTGCAGTCTATATGATTTTATAAAAATTTGATAATGAGTGAATATAATGTAACTGGAATATGCTTTATGCAAAAGCTCTCTTGTAAGCTATCATTACAAAGCTTATTGTCTACCGAGTGTGGTCATCCTATTTGTATAAAGGTATCACTCTTGTATCTGAAACTAGAAATATGAAATATAACTCTGAGGGCCTATTGTAATTATGCAAAGTGTGGGCCATTAATGGTGGTTTGGAACCTTAATGGCTCCCATTAACCAGGACAATTGACTGGATGGCTCTGTTTGCAGGCAGGCCTTCCTGTGAGTCAGGCTGGGAAGAATGAAGGCTTGGGGGTCTTACAGTAACATGTGATCATGTCACATGAACTGGAATCCATCTTTAACCTGGTGCTTTTCCAGTGAGGGAGAGTTGGGGGTGGAAACCCAGAGGGACAAAGGATTCCCGCCTTATGCAAGAGATATATAAAGGGGTGGAACAGAACAAAGATGGAAGGAGCCATCATGAAGAATCCCCTAGCTACCACCTGAGCTGGAACAAGAGCTGTACCACGGGAGAGAATTGTGCTCAGGCCTGGAAGGTGTCCAATCTGAGGAAAAAACTTACTGAAGCATCTCTGAGGGTGAGATTATCTGTATTCAGTTTGATTAGACATAGATTTACGCATTTTATTTTATTTTGCTTCGTGACTTACTTTGTTCTGTCTGTTACTACTTGGAATCACTTAAATCCTACTTTCCGTAGTTAATAAAATCACTTTTTACTTATTAATTAACTCAGAGTATGTACTAATACCCGGGGGAGCAAACAACTGTGCATATCTCTCTATCAGTGTTATAGAGGGCGAACGATTTATGAGTTCACCCTGTATAAGCTTTATACATGGTAAAATGGATTTCTTTGGGTTTAGACCTCATTGAGAGTTGGGCATCTGAGTGTTAAAGACAGGAACACTTCTGTGAGCTGCTTTCAGCTAAACCTGCAGCTTTGGGGCAAGTAATTCAGACCCTGGGTCTTTGTTGGAACAGACAGGAGTGTCTGGCTAAGCAAGACAGGGTGCTGGGGCCCCGAGCTGGCGGGAAAGGCAGGGGTAGAAGTCTTGGCACATCGGGTGGCAGCTCCCAAGAGGGTTTCTGTGATCCAACCTGTCACAGTGGCCTTCAGTGGAACCCTTGCCTTTGCCAGATAGGGATGTGACCAAGGCATAGCAAGGAAGACATGTTCGGAGAGGTGCTTCAATCCTCAGAGGCCAAAGAAAGAGAACGTAGGGAGTAGAGAGAAAAGGAAAGGCAAGACAGAAAGTAGAGTAAGAAGTGCATTCTAAAGGACCAGGAGCAGATGATAAAAGTGATGGAGGAGCAAACAGAGATGTTGAAGTCTCTAATACGCTACAGTCAGAACAGATGCATGGTCCCCTCTCCCCCTTGCAGCCCATACCAAACTATTTTCCATCCCTCCCCAAACTCCTCCCACACATTCCTTGCAACTTCCTGACATGTCTCGGTACCCCATTCCCTCCACCCCTTTGGACAGTTTCCAAAATGATAGTTGGACTTATACACATCTCTGAGGGTCTACACTACCCATCACTGTTATCTCCCTTCCGACCAAGCCTTTTGCGTGTGTTAAATGGGGTTTAATAAAAACAAACTCTCTGAAACAGAACCAATCTTTATTTGTGTCCTACATGTCGTGATTGCTGCAGGTAGTGATACATAGATGCAGTTTAATCATTTGCTTAGTACAAATCCTGCTCTGGGATGTACCTCAGTTTTTAGGCAAAACAAGGTAACTGAAGTTACTGAAGCATGACAGATTGCTGTATAGAAATACACATTACTGGTGCTCATTATCAAAGTGTTGCTTCAAAGTCTCCCTGATACCAATAGCCCCCCGTTATGCCCCTCTAATAGCCCTGGTATCTGGATGTTCAAAATCAGCAGCCAGGCAACCTGCCTCAGCGCTCCACCCCGGGGGAAACTTTACACCCTTAGCCTCACAAATATTATGGAGCACGCAGCAGGTTGCTATGACTATGGGAATGTTTCCCTCATTTAGGTCTAACCTGCCATAGAGGCAGCACCAGTGCGCTTTTAATATGCCAAAGGCACATTCTACAGTCATTCCGCACCTGCTCAGCCTATTGTTGAAGCGCTCCTTGCTGCTGTCCAAGCTTCCCGTCTAAGGCTTTGTGAGCCATGGGAGAAAGGGGTATGCTGGGTCTCCTGGATCATTAAGGGCATTTCAGCACCCCCTACTGGAATCTTCTGGTCTGTGCTCCTGTTGTGCAAAAGGCACATGGACCCCTGCATGCAGAGTCAGGAGGAGAGGGCTTTAACAGGCACATGGTGCACGGCAGAGCTGGTGGAGGCTTTAGACAAAGGGTGCAGGGTCACTGAGGTTTATGAACCGCTTTTCTGACATGTTGTTATCCCACTGCATTAAAATGTAGCTGAGACAGAAAAAAGAGGTTTCGGGGTTCCCTCACTGGGGTACAGATGAGTGGAGGAAAACCCAGTATCTTACAGAGTGGCATGAAAGAGAAGGCATACGTCTGTGTCTAAGCAAGAGTAAGGAGAATCCCACAAAATGACAAATCTCAAGCTGTGTTTGAATTCCTTGTGGGGAAAATTCAGCCAGAGGACAACTCTGACTAACACCAGTACGATGACGGACCCCGGTGAACTCTTCAATGATGTCTTTGCCCCTCATGATGAAGTGTTGTTGTATGAGTTGATCAATGATGACACGGCCATAGTGTGCTGGAATTACACAAAAGAACACTGCCCCCATTCTCGCAACACTAACGTGTTCATAGCGTGCTTTACCACTGCTCAGGGCAGGCTAGCACTCTACTGATTATGTTAGTGCATTTACACGAGCTATGTCTGGCCTATGATTCTGATTGTGTGATTATAGAGAGTAAAGGGGAGTGGTGCCCACCCCAGGGGGTTATTTAGGAGTGGCACCCACCCCTGGAGGTTATTTAGGGGCTCTGACTAGCAAGATACAGCCAGATGAACACATTGTGGATTTTGTGCCCGCAGGGCCTAAAACCTACAGGTACAAACTAGCTGGAGGTAAGGCCTGTATGAAAGTAAAAGGGATCATGCCCAACTCAAGGGTGTTGTCATATGTTCGGCTGTGTGTGTGTGTTCTTTGTGTGGCTGTCCCAGCTCTGCGCTGATAGTTGGCACAGCAGACCTCAATCTACCTGCCCAATGATCTCAAGATCCATTAAAGTTCGAAGGCAACAAAGCATGGTAATAGCACCTGGCAGACTCTACGAGGATACTAAGGTGTATGCCATGACAATGGACACAGCTCAGTGAATGGTAGGTGTAGCGGGGTGGTTACCCACTCCTGCCCTTCAGGGTGGAAAACAGCCCAGGAGAGGGCTTTGGCTGGGGCAAGAAGCCTGGGCTGATTCGGGAAGGTAGGCTCAGCTATGGCCAAGCCCCAGTCATGCCCAGCTGGCCCCTATAAGAGGCAGTGAGCCAGGAGCCCAGTCAGTCTCCCTCTGCCTGTAGAGGGAGAAGGGCCTGGCTGTAGGGAGCTAGAGACAGGGTACCTGAGTGAAGCAGGGCTGGGGAAAGGCAGAGGAGCTGGGGAGCTCCAGCCTGGAAAGCCCCAGGCTGCGGCCTAGCATAAGGCTAACAGGTACTGGGGGTTGCAGAGGGCAGCCCAGGGGTAGGCCAAGGCAGCAGGTCCAAACCCAGCCTTGCCAGTGATGAGTGGCTGATACTGCAGTCTGCCCCAGGACATGGGGCTAGACAATGACTGGCACGAGCCTTATACTGAGGCGAGGTGTGGGTAGTAGGTGGGGGATTCCTGGGGAGGGGATACCCTGAGAGAAAGGGGTTACTGCCAGGGGGCAGCACTCCAGCTAACAGGGCACCGGAGTCCAGGGAGGGACACGGGGGCCAAGCGGTAGTGGATCACCGGCCTGAAGAGGGCGCTCTGGGCTGGAAATTGAGCTAATTCCCTGAGAGACCAGCAGGAGGTGCCACAGGGGTGAGTCCACACACTTACATAGGACTTTCCATTCCCAAAGGGTTAAAGCAAGGTGTCCCAACATTGATAGACTGAGACAAACAATTTGGGATAAACAACTTAGGTATCATCTTAAGCATTTCATGACATTTGTTACCTCCCCTTGTGCTTTCCTCCTGTTGGTTCAGACAAAACACTTCTATTCACCACCTGACTTTGTACTTTTACTCGTAATGTTTCAGACAAAATATCATTATTCATCACTTTTGTCAAACCATTTTATTGTGTGCTAGGTTGGGATGTTCTTGTGCTGGCCTGCTGGAAAGTGTTTACATATTCAGTGTGTTTTAGCAATGCTAGCAATACTGGTGCCAAGTTTGTGTACTGGACACTGACTTGCAGGCAAGCGTCTGCTTTTGACAGGGCCTGACTGTTGTTTATAGCATAACATTTGCTGACTTTGGTTCAGGCCTCAGGCCTTGCACCAGGCCTATGCTTCAGGCTCTCTTTCTTCGACAGAGGGATAGTAAGAACATTAATTTTGAGAGTTTAAAAGCTCTCGTACAAGACTACTGTTTGAACCCCAAAGGGGAGGACTCAAAAGAGATCATGGTACAGCAGCCTGGGATCAAGAGGGTGAAAAAATACTGGCTGATAGAGACAAGAACTCTTAAAAAACTCCAGAAAGTCATTTATGACCAAAGAACTGTCCAGGCAGATTTTAAAACCTTGTCATACGGGTACTGATGATTATGCAGAGTTTGCTCATCCCTTTTCATGTTTGATTTGTGGCCCTTAAAAGTCAGGAAAATCTTTTTTTCCCCCCTAAAACAGTTGTTAGAAAACAGTAATAGGCTGTTATCGTGCATGCCTGAAAATATTGTGTGGTTTTACAGCTGTTGGCAACTGTTGTATAAAAAGTTGTTATATAAATTTCCATATATTATGTTTTTGGAAGGTTTACTTGACACTTTAAATGATAAATATTTATTTCCTAGTAATAAAGTGCATATGGTGATTGTAGCTGATCTGATGGAGTCTGCTGCCGAAAGTGGTGAAATCAAGAAAGCCTTTACAAAGTATGTACGTCACTGGAACCTAAGTACAATGTGCAAAATGTGTTTTGTCAGGAAAAAAGGGCCGCACAATTAATTTAAATACAAAGTAAAAACTCCTGAGATAAATGGCAAATTGTCCCTCCGGCACATCAAATTACTCTGGTAAGACGGAATTCTTTTTGGAGGCGGTAGAGGACACTGTGGTAGAAAGGGACCCCAAGACACAAGGCCTTGTATCAGAGGCCTGGTGTGAGGCCTGAGGCCTGAACTAAAGTAGTGGTCAGGCCTTGTTAATGTAAAGCACAGTTAGCAAGAGACAGGCTGTGAGTGGAAGTCAGGCTCTGCCTGTGTGTAGGCTCACCAAACCTGGAAAGAACAGGGCTGGTTTTACAAAAGCACATGTTCCTGAGAAGTGCTAGGCACAGGACACTCGTGCAAACACATTCCAGAAGAGTGGCACCAGAACACCCCGATACGAAGGATGATACAAATACTCCTTGAAGCTGATACAAGGCCACACTGACCCCCTCTTAAAGATAAGTCAGATGACAGGGTGATGGATAGAGATGTTTTGATCGAACCAACACGTACAAGGTAAAGGGTGGCAACTAACCACGTCAGAGGGACAGTAACTATGTCAGAGGGTAATACGTAGCTTGTTTGTATTGGGGTATAAAGAGGTATCTTAGAGGGAGTGTCTTTGACTGGCCTGGGGGCAGTGGAAAATCCCGCTACTGACTGAGCTGCTCCATTGCTATGGGCATCCATGTATTAGTGGCCTGGTAGAGTCTGCAGGATACTAGTACTGTGCTTTGTCGACAATAAACCTGGCCAGGTGCCTTCACTACTAAATGGGTGTGTGGTTATTAGGCAGTTCGATCGCAGCCCACTGTACAGGCTATTTGGCCAGAGCCAGTGCAGCATGCAGCGAGAGCACACACACACACAGAGCCAACATCTGAGAACACACATTACCACAAAACCCTGTGGGTACACGCTGGTGGAGTTCAATGCTTCAGTGCCTGAATCCTACAGGTCAGGTCTCTTCCCTCAGAGCGGCCCTGTGTATACGTTGTGAAAAAAGCCCCTAAAAAGTAGTTATTTTTACCACACTCCAACCACTTTAAGAAAGGCTGCGCCCCTGACAAGTATGTCTAGCCATGCGCAGAGAAACTTGGCCCTTTAAAAACTGCTCCTCAAAGCCAGACTGAAGCAGAGAGAGGCTATTTTGTGTTGTGTGTCTGACAACCTGGTAGTAGCCATCTCAAAAATAGCTCTCAGCCAGGGCCGGCTCCTGCGTTTTTGCCACCCCAAGCGGCTAAAAATAACAACAAAAAAACAAAAACAACCCCCCCCCCCCGTTGTGATCGGCGGTACTTCGGCCGGAGCTCTATCGCTTTGCTTCATCCTTTGGTGGAATTTGGCGGCAAGTCCTTCTCTCCGAGAGGGACTGAGGGACCCACCACTGAATTGCTGCTGAAGAGCCGGACGTGCCGCCCCTTTCCGCTGGCCGCCCCAAGCACCTGCTTGCGCGCTGGTGCCTGGAGACAGCCCTGCTTTCAGCGCTTTAAAAGGAAACATCCCCCTGAAACCCTGAGAAGTAAGTGTCCAAAAAGACAATGGGGTTTATTAAAAAATGGAGTGATAAGAAGTTGTCTGTCAAAAGGAAAAAGCTTTATTGGTCCTTTGTCAAGCTTTGCTCTCCCCCTACTGTCAGGACTTTTAAATACCTGATAATGGAACATGCTTAAAAAATGTATCTGTTTCTGAGTCATCAGCTAGAACAATTGAGAAGGGCCTCTAGCGGCACAGAAAATATTAGACCACAACCACTTACCGACTGGATTCTGAGATGAAAGACATCCTACAAAGATCTGGTTTATCCAACTAGGAAAAGGCTAACCATTACCACAGGGTCTTGTGCAGATACCTGTTAAGTGCCAAGCCAGGGGAAGTGCAAAAGGCTAAAATAAGTCTCTTTCTCTGAACAAGAGCAAAATCAACCTCCTGAAGCTGATGGGAGTTCATCGGACTGTGTCTCTCAGGAGGTATTGAAGGGGGTAATTACCCGCTAGAAGAAAAACACTGAAATGCTGTTAAATAAACTAAGTCGGCATAAAGACATTTCCTCTTGGGATGATAAAGGAACCTCTGTATAGTGGGGTGTGGTGATTGTGGGGGTTTAACATACTCGGTTTAGTGGGGTGATACTAATGCACATTCTCTCACCAACAAGAGACAGCCTAAAGGGTGGGATGTTTTTATTAAAACCATGGTAGAGCTGAATGTGCCTACCTCTGTCGTGGGGCACGGTGCCAACAGAGAATTTAGAATGTCTAAAAACAGGCCTAGAGCCAGCCAGAGGGGGGATAAGAACGGAGGCTGAAAGCAACATCACCCCTTTTAGACCTATGCCTCCCAAAAACCAGAGGCTGTGAGATGGTCTGACTGGTTAACTGTGTAAAACAAATACTTGAACAGAAACCAATGGGTGTGTTATTTGTTTTTAAAGGGGTTGGGGTACATCTTTAAACTCCCAACAAGAAAGTCAGGTCTGGACATGTTAAAACATGTTTGGGGCATGTCCAGTGCTTAATTTGTGCCAGGGCTTGCCAGGGCTCAGCCCCAGCACTTCTAGGCTTGCCACATCATTTATGAATGTAAAAAAATTGCTTGAGCCCTGGCACCTCTTTCATTACAAATTTAAACACTGGGCAGGTCTGACTCCCCATCCCCCTCCCTTTTTACAAACTGCACCCCCATGTGGTCATTTTTAGGTAAATCACTGGTGTACAATTTTAAAATCTGAAAAAAGGATAACCCCTTACTAAATTTCTTTAAAAAAACATGCAGTGAAAATCACAGGTTACTGTAAGGGGGTCTTGTAGCTGTCTCTGGTGAAACACAATGTTATCAGAATTACAATTTTAAAAAGTCATGATAGCTTCAGGAAAGAAGTTACTGTCTGGGAGAAATCCATAGGAATAAAAAAACTTACCTGGCCCAAGTCTGGTAGGTAGAGAGAGCCTGTGAGTGAGTGAGTGAATGTGTGTGTGTGTGCATGCGCATGCAATCTTCTGGATACAGAACCCTTTGGGAGCAGGTTGCTAGGAAACCCATTTTAAATCGAAGCGTCCATTGATAAAATACATGTGAACTGCACAGTGTTCATACTCACATATAGTCAAACAGGACATTCCTTCGGTGGTTAACTTTGAGCACATTGTCAAAACCCCCCTACTATCAGATTGACTGTAGAGGGCAGCACCAGGGCAAAATGCATCTCTGCTCTCAGGTTGCCAGTTTTAATCAGAGAATAATGATGGCTCGTTCCGGGCCCGGGGTCAGGGTCGGGGTGTACCATATGTAACCCGGGACAAATTCCCCACAATCGGTGAAGAGCACTTGGTCTTTTACGGATTTCCCGGACGCCTGCAGCAGCTGCATGCACTCCCTCACACAGTTCCCATTCTCAGAATCAGGGTGTAGAAATTTAGCTGGCACCTGCTCACTATTCCCATACAAGGCCACAAAATTAATGTTGTGATGTTTAACACTGAAAGAGGTTTTAATGTACTTACCACCGAAGGCATCATTATGTATAAAGCTGATAATGAGCTGTTTTGGTAACTGCCTCACAGAGAGGCTTTCCTTGTTACTGATATGACTACCAGGCAGAATACTATAAACACCTTCATGCCTACCCGATCCACAGGGTACTTAGTGTTAGTGGTCATTAGAGTCTCTGAGTGGCACAAATGGACCCCCAGAGTAATTTTCACCCATTTCATTCATTACAAGGGGACAATTTAGAATTCTGATTGATATTCCCCCACTCAGGAGGCAAAAAGTATCTTTGCTACATGTGAGTTTAATTTTCAAGTCATAGAATCATAGAACCATAGGGT
This sequence comes from Mauremys mutica, assembly GCF_020497125.1. Classification (NCBI taxonomy): domain Eukaryota; kingdom Metazoa; phylum Chordata; order Testudines; family Geoemydidae; genus Mauremys; species Mauremys mutica. Next base: position 18,777,846 of record NC_059088.1, on the reverse strand, counting down.
TAGAAGGGACCGCAAGGGTCATCTAGTCTAACCCCCTGCCAAGATGCAGGATTTGTTGTGTCTAAACCATCCAAGACAGATGGCTCCAGCCTCCTTTTGAAAACCTCCAGTGGAGATGATTCCCCGACTTCCCTAGGCAATCTGTTCCTTTGTCCTACAGTTCTTACCGTTAGGAATTTTTTCCTGAAATGCTGTAGTTTGAACCCATTGCCTCCTGTCCTGCTCTCTGTGGCAAAAGAGAATAATTTTCACCATCTTTTTAATAGCAACCTTTCAAGTATTTGAAGACCGCTATCAAGTCCCCCCTTTAATCTCCTCTTTTCCAAACTAAACAGCCTTTGCTCAGATGGTTTGCATTCTATCCCTTGGATCATCTTTGTTGCTCGCCTCTGGATCCTTTCCAGTTTCTCTACGTCCTTTATTTATATTGGTGACCAAAAGTGGACACAGTACTGCAGCTGAGGCCTAACCAGTACTGAGTAAAGTGGTGCTATCACCTCCCATGACTTGCATGCCATGCCTCTGTTGATGCAACCTAAAATAGCATTTGCATTTTTTGCAACAGCATCACCATTCAGCAGAAGTTATTCTTGAAAAAAACAAAGCACCATGTGAAGGCCCCAGCAACTCCAGCTTCCTGATGTGGGCAGTTAGGTGAGCCCTGTGCATAAGCCCTTGTAACCCATGCCAGCCCAAATGGTGCTCTCATGGGCATCTGCTATGTCTTTCTGAAATGCCCTCTAGAAAGCTTCCTAGCGAGGGTATCATGGCTATAGGTCAGAATCAATTCAATAAAGGCTCTATGTAAGCAGGGTCTGAATGAGTTCTCCCCTGACAGCTAGCTGGGAGGGGGAGAGACTTCAGGAGTAAACTGTATTTACATGAACACACTCACTCTGCGTAGGTGTCCAGCAGACAGGAGAGGTGTTGCTCGAAGTGATCAGGTTTGGCTGGTGTTGGGTTACGAAATGCTGTAGTACTGACTGCAGAGGTAGTGAAATGTTGTTAACCATGTTGTTATCTTTATTGCATAAGTAAAAGGGAGCAGAACTGTGCTGAGTCTGTCTTGATTGAGGGGGTCACCCTCAGTTGAAAGAAACTCGCTAAGGCAGGGGCTCAAATGCCAGACCCCTGTGACAGTAAGGGGAGGGATAGATGTCCCAGTCAGGAAATGAGCTCTCCTTAAGAGTTCCTGGGCTGGTTTAGCTTATCTCTCCCCACCATTGAAAAATAGAGCTAAATAGGCTCCTTTAGAAGCCTTTCATTATATTGCACGTTCAATAAGAGCTAAAATCACTTGCAGTAGAACAGAGTTTCTGTCCAGCTAAAAATCCCTAAGGGTACATCTATGCTGCCTGCCAGATCAGCAGGTAGTGATCAATTTATCACACTAGTATAGACACAATAAAATTGATCCACAATCACTCTGCCCTCAACTCCAGAACTCCACTGTGGTGAGAGGCAGAAGCGGAGTTGACTCTGCCGCCAGGTAAGTCAACCTAAGATACACTGACTTCAGCTACGTTATTTGCATAGCTGAAGTTGCATATCTTTGGTCACACACCCCTCCCCCAGTGTAGACCTAGCCTAAGAGACTGACCTGCAGCAGTCACTGTAGAGAGGCAGGTGGCCAGCAGGCATGGCAAAGAACAGCAGCTGGCAGGGTAGCCAGTCAGAGCAAGTGCTCATTTGGCAGAGCAAACCAGGTGCCTTCTTCCCTGGTGGGAAGTGAGATCAGACAAATGCGCATCTGAACCCTGACCAAGGAGAACCCCTGTGAGTGGGGTCTGGGGAGGGAGCAGAGGGGGGCACAGAAAAGGAACTATTGGTTGTAGAACTCAAGGACATGAGGTGGAAGGCTCTGTCCCACTCACTCTGGGGTGGGTGTCCTGCTCACAGTTTTATGGTTATGAATCCTGCTTATGGCCTTTTCCCAAATTAAGTTCAGGTGACTTCCCTCCTTTCATTAAAAGTTTCTTTTCTACACACAGACTCTGTGCTTGCAAGTCAGAAGTATTGCCTCTCAGAAGAGCCCAGGGGTAGTGTGTAATTTTCCCAGGTTACTGGGTGGGGTTCGAGCCAGTTCTGTGTTGTATTGTTGAAAAGGAACCCTTAGATATTGAACCAGCCCTGGTTACTGCCAGCTCCACCTGGCAGAAGGGTTACATCTGTAAGGGTATGTCTACACTATGAAATTAGTTCGATTTAATCGAAGTTGATTTTTTGGAAATCGATTTGATACAGTCATTTGTGTGTGTCCCCACTAAGCACATTAAGTCGGCTGTGTGCGTCCACAGTACGGCGGCTAGTGTCGACTTTCGGAACGTTGCACTGTGGTAGCTATCCCACAGTTCCCGCAGTCTCCGCCCCATCAAGGTTCCTTCCCCACTCTGAACTTTAGGGTACAGATGTGGGGACCTGCATGGACACTTCTAAGCTTAATTACTAGCTTAGGTCTGATAACACTTCCCTCCACCAAGATTTGAAAGTATCTTGTCCCCTTATTGGTCCTCTGGTCAGGTGTCAGCCAGGTTTACTGAGCTTCTTAACCCTTTACAGGTAAAAGAGACATTAACCCTTAACTATCTGTTTATGACAGCCCCCCATTGGAATTCTGGGTTGCACTCCCAATGCCTGATGGGGCAAAAACATTGTCGTGGGTGGTTCTGGGTATATGTCGTAAGCCCCCCCCCCCGCCCTCCGTGAAAGCAACGGGAAAAAATCATTTCTCGCCTTTTTTCCTGGGTTACCAGGTTACCTGTCCAGACGACATATTATGGCAAGCATGGAGCCTGCTCAGCTCACTGTCACTGTATGTCTCCTGGGTGCTGCTGACAGATGCGGTACTGCAGTGCTACACAGTAGCAGCTCCTTGCCTTTGCAAGTTGGCAAAAACAGTTACCAGTCATACTGTACCATCTGCTGCTTTGCAAGTTGGCAAAGACAATTACCAGTCATACTGTACTGTCTGCTGCTGTCATGGGTGCTCCTGGCCAGCCTCAGTGAGGTCTGTCGGGAGCGCCTGGACAAAAATGGGAATGACTCCCCAAGTCATTCTCTTCTTTAAGTTTTGTCTAATGGAGATTCAGTCCTGCCTAGAATATCAGGCAAGCCTACTAAAGAACCTCAGATGCAAATGGCTGCTCTGGGTCAGAGCCCCAGACATCTCGCAGAAATGATGAGCTGCAGGCCATTCTGGGGGTGCCCCTACAACAACCCCACCCATTGCTTCCCTCCTCCCCCACCCCTCCTGGGCTACTTTGGCAGTTATCCCCCCATTTGTGTGATGAAGTAGTAAGGAATGCATGAATTTGAAACAACACTGACTTTATTGCCTCTGCAAGCAGAGATCAAAGGGAGGGAGGGGAGGGCGGTTGGCTTACAGGGAAGTAGAGTGAACCACCATTCTGCACTTGCTCAGCCTATAGCTGGACTGCTCCATACTACTGTCCAGGCTTCATGAGCCAAGGGAGCAAGGGGTATGCTGGGGTAGGTGCGACCACATGGTGCTGCCGGCTGGGAGAGTAGCCTGAGGCAGAAGCCTCCAGCTCGCATGATATTCCAGTCAGGACTGAATCTCCATTACACAAAACTTAAAGAGAGAACGACCTGAAATAATTCCCCTTTTTTTTTTTCAGGTGCCCCCGACCGACCTCACTGAGACCAGCCAGGTGCACCTACGGGACGACAGTGACAGATACCAGTCATGCTGCACCAGCTGCCATCTGCAAGGCAAGGCACGGGGATGCTGCTGTTTAGTGCTGCAGTACCGCATCTGCCAGCAGCATCCAGTAGACATACGGTGACAGTGAAAAAAGGCAAGAAATGATTTTTTCCAGTTGATTTCACGGGAGGTGGGGGCTGACGACATGTACCCAGAACCACCCTGTAGACGTCTGCTGTTGGGGTCGCCCCTCTCTGGGGCGACTGGGAGCCAGGCCGCCTCACTACACGAGTCCGGTGAGTTGGCGAATTAGCCTGGTGGGGCAGGAAACAGTCAGGGGCTCAGGCCCTCAGGCAGGGGCTGAGCAAATAGTTCAGTATTAAGCCCAGGCTCCTGGTCCTGAGCGTCGGGGTGAGGGGGAGACGGCCACCCAGGAGTGGAGTGGCAGGGGGGACGCAGGCCCGCCCACTCCTCTGCGTCCCAGCCCGGGGCCCTAACAGCGGCAGGCGGCCTGCTGCTGTGTCAGTGGGGATCCTGGCCGCAACACACTGACATTGGCTCTGGGTGTGCTGCAGCCAGACTAGGGTCGGCTGCCCCTGGGCTACTTCCAACCTCCCCCTCTACCAGTACCTGCGTCTCAGCGGCGTCTTCCATGGCGTCTAGCACCATGGGCTCCTCGGGATACTTGGCGAGCGGTAAGCTAGGCAGCTCCTCTGGGTCCCTTCGTACCGGTCGGCTTCCTGGCTCTTCCGGCATCTGGTCGGTGTCCAGCCTCCGCAGGTATGGCCAGTCCTCGGGTCGGTCACAGGCGGCAGGAGTCTCCCCAGCGGGAGCTAGGGCATCAGCATCTGGCCTTTCCGGCGGCCAGGCACCTTTTGAGCCCTGGGGCTGGGATACTTCCTGCCCTGCGCTTTGACCTCTGGGGGGCGGGCACAGGCTCCAGTGACTCCACCCACTTTGGCCTCCGCAGGGGCTCGTCCCTCTCTGGGACAGCTGGGAGCCAGGCCGCATCACTACACACCCGCAACAATGTTTTTGACTCATCAGGCATTGGGAGCTCAACCCAGAATTCAAATGGTTGGTGGAGACTGTGGGATAGCTACAGTCATCAGTCGCCCCTCCCTCCATGAGAGCAACTGAAGACAATCGTTTCACGCCTTTTTTCTGCGCAGACGCCATAGCACGGCAAGCATGGAGCCCGTTCAGCTCACCGCAGCAGTTATGAGCATTGTAAACACCTCGCGCATTATCGTGCAGTTTATGCAGAACCAGAAGCTGAAAAACCAGTCGAGGAGGCGACGGCAGTGTGGTGACGAGAGTGATGAGGCCATGGACACAGACTTCTCTCAAAGCGCGGGCCCCAGCAATATGGATATCATGGTGGTAATGGGGCAGGTTCATGCCTTGGAACGCCGATTCTGGGCCTGGGAAACAAGCACAGACTGGTGGGATTGCATAATATTGCAGGTCTGGGATGATTCCCAGTGGCTGCAAAACTTTCGCATGCGTAAGGGCACTTTCATGGAACTTTGTGACTTGCTTTCCCCTCCCTTGAACCGCAAGAATACCAAGATGGAGGATGGATCTAGACTGTTCTCAGTGGTAGAAGATGACAGAACAAGGAGTAATGGTCTCTAGTTGCAGAGAGGGAGGTTTAGGTTGGACATTAGGAAAAACTTTTTCACTAGTAGGGTGGTGAAGAACTGGAATGGGTTACCTAGGGAGGTAATGGAATCTCCTTCCTCAGAGGTTTTTAAGGTCAGGCTTGACAAAGCCCTGGCTGGGATGATTTAGTTGGGTTTGGTCCTGCTTTGAGCAGGGGGTTGGACTAGATGACCTCCTGAGGTCCCTTCCAACCCTGAGATTCTATGATTCTATGAAGATGAGAGCAGCCCTCACAGTTCACAAGTGAGTGGCGATAGTCCTCTGGAAGCTTGCAACACCAGACACCAGTTGGGAATCAATTTGGAGTGGGCAAATCTACTGTGGGGGTTGCTGTCATGCAAGTAGCCAACACAATCACTGAGCTGCTGCTATCAAAGGTAGTGACTCTGGGAAATGTGCAGGTCATAGTGGATGGCTTTGCTGCAATGAGATTCCCTAACTGTGGTGGGGCGATAGACAGAACCCATATCCCAATCTTGGGACTGGACCACCAAGGCAGCCAGTACATAAACTGCAAGGGGTTCTTTTCAATGGTGCTGCAAGCACTGGTGGATCACAAGGGATGTTTCAGCAACACCAACGTGGGATGGCTGGGAAAGGTCCATGATGCTCGCGTCTTCAGGAACTCTGGTCTGTTTAAAAGGCTGCAGGAAGGGATTTACTTCTCAGACCAGAAAATAACTGTTGAGAATGTTGAAATGCCTATAGTTATCCTTGGGGACCCAGCCTACCCCTTAATGCCCTGCTTCCTGAAGCCGTACACAGGCACTCTGGACAGTAGTAAGGAGCTGTTCAGCTATAGGCTGAGCAAGTGCAGAATGGTGGTAGAGTGTGCATTTGGATGTCTGAAGGGTCACTGGCGCAGTTTACTGACTTGCTTAGACCTCAGCGAAACCAATACCCCCATTGTTATTGCTGCTTGCTGTGTGCAGGGTGGGAGGTTGAGGCAAATCACCTGGCTGCTGATTACGCGCAGCCAGACACCCGGGCAATTAGAAGAGCACATTAGGAAGCGCTGCGCGTCAGAGAAGCTTTGAAAACCAGTTTCATGACTGGCCAGGGTACCGTGTGACAGTTCTATTTGTTTCTCCTTGATGAAAACCCGCCCCCTTGGTTGACTCTAATTCCCTGTAAGCCAACCGCCCTCCCCCCTTTGATCACAGCTTGCAAATAAAGTCACTGTTGTTTAAAATCCATTATTATCATTATTAATTGATTATAAAAATAGGGAGATAACTCACAAGGTAGCCCGGGTGGGGTGTGGGAGGAGGGGAGGAGGGAAGGAAAAGGCCATTTCAATACTTGTTGAATACAGCCTTCTGTCCACTGGGGTGGAGTGGTTGGGTGCCCGGAGCCTCCCACACTGCGTTCTTGGGAGTCTGGGTGAGGAGGCAGCTATGGAACTTGGGGAGGAGGGAGGGCAGTTAAACTGGGGCTGCAGCGGCAGTCTCTCCAGCTGACATTCCTGAACCTCCACCAGACGCCGGATCATGTCCGTTTGTTCCCGCAGTAGTCCCAGCGTTGCATCCTGCCTCCTCTGATCTTCCTGCCGCCACCTCTTGTCATGTTCACTGGCTGCTTTCCTGTCCTGTGCTATTGTGTCCCTCCACACTTTCTGCTGAGCTCTTTCAGTGCGGACGCCTGCATGAGCTCAGAGAACATTTCATTGCACATGCGTTTTTTTTGCTGCCTTATCTGAGATAGCCTTTGGGACGGAGGAGAGAGGCTTGAAACATTTGCAGCTGCGGGAGGAAAAAAAGGGAGGGAAGTATTTAAAAAGATACATTTTACAGAACAGTGGGTATACTCTTTCACAGTGAACAACACTATTCACATTACATAGCACATGTGATTTCAGTAGAAGGTCATTTTTTGCATCTTATTTTGAGTGACTGCGGGTTTGGTGTTAGAGATCAAACACGGGGCAACAGAATTCGGCTTGCAGGCGGCCATGGTAAGCCATAGTCTTTCAGCTTCTGCAACCTTCATAACAGCAGCGCCCTCCTTTCCCATACCAAGCAAAGCCCGCTGAGTTGTCCATTTAAGGCTGCAGTTTTCGTGTTAACGTGCAACAGCAGAAACCAAACTAACCCCCCCCATACTTTTCTCTGGGATGATCGCTTTAACCCTTCGCCAACTGCGTGGCTGGTATCAGGGAAGATCCTTGCTAGCCAAACGCGAACATCTCAGTGCCAATGGCCCCCTGCCCACCACCACTTGGCTAACTGCGGGGAGGATTTCTTTTCAGCCACAGGCAAACAGCCCAGTAGGAACGGCCATTTATGAATGTCCCCTTAATTAAATTCCCGTATTTCAACCAGGTTACCACGAACGATATCACTGTCCTGAAGAGATAAAGAATGGATGTTGCTTGAATGCTAGCAAACACCGGGACCATACGCTGCCAGGCTTTGTCATGCAATACCAGATTACTTGCTACTAGCATGGCGTAGTAAAGTATCCTACCATGGAGGACAGAATAAGGCTGCTCTCCCCAGAAATCTTCTGCAAAGGCTTTTAGAGTACCTCCAGGAGAGCTTCATGGAGATGTCCCTAGAGGATTCCCGCTCCATCTCCAGACATGTTAGCAGACTTTTCCAGTAGCTGTACTGGCCACGAATGCATCCCAAGTCCTCAGGGCAAATTAATCATTAAACACGCTTGCTTTTAAACCATGTTTTATATTTACAAAGGTACACTCACCAGAGGTCCCTTCTACAGCTTCATGGTCCAGGATACCGGCTTGGGAGGGTTGGGAGGGTATTTCAGTCAGGGTGAGAAAAAGATCCTGGCTGTCGGGGAGAACGGTGTGCTGTGTGCTCTCCTCAACCTCGTCCTCCTCGTCGTCCTCCTCTTCCCCATCCGCAAAATCCTCAGGCATGGCTGAGAGTACCCCATCCTCGGAATCCACAGACAGGGGTGGGGTAGTGGTGGCGCCCCCACCCCCAGAATTGCCTGCAGCTCAGCGTAGAAGCGGCATGTCTGTGGCTCTGTCCCAGAGCGTCTGTTTGATTCTTTGGCTTTCTGGTACACTTGTCTCAGCTACTTAAGTTTCACGTGGGACTATGTTGAGTCCCTGTTATGGCCTCTGTCCATCATGACCTTGGAGATTTTTTTAAATGTTTTGGCATTCCGTCTTTTGGAACGGAGTTCAGATTCGTCTCCCCATACAGCAATCAGATCCAGTACCTCCCGTACGGTCCATGCTGGAGCTCTTTTGCAATTCTACAACTGCATGGTCACCTGTGCTGATGAGCTCTGCATGGTAACCTGTGCTGATCAGCTCTCCACACTGGGCAAACAGGAAATGAAATTCAAAAGTTTGCGGGGCTTTTCCTGTCTACCTGGCCAGTGCATTCAAGTTCAGATTGCTGTCCAAAGCGGTCACAATGGAGCACTATGGGATAGCTCCCGGAGGCCAATACTGTTGAATTGCATCCAAACTAACCCTAATTCGAACCAGCAATGTCGATTTCAGTGCTACTCCCCTCGTCAGGGAGGAGTACAGAAATCGATTTTAAGAGCCCTTTATGTCGACAAAAATGGCTTCATTGTGTAGATGGGTGCAGGGTTAATTCGATTTAATGCTTCTAAATTCAACCTAAACTCATAGTGTAGATCAAGCCTAAGGGTACTAACTGTTGTTCTCGCTAATAATTTGCTCATCTAAAGTGACATCCAGTTGGTTAAAAAGGGCGGCAATGGGGTAATTTGTGAAGATGACCCTGGCATCGTCGGAGATGTCTGCACCATCTTCTTTCACAACCTTGCAGCACACAACAGCAATGCGTTGTTGAATCTAAGTAATGATCCCTGTGTCTCGAAATAAAAAAATTCTAGAGCGGCAGTCACCATTAGAACGCCCAAAGGCAGCACTTACACATCAAAGCTATTCTCAAGGCTTGCTTGGGTGGGAGCTTCTTGAAATAGCTTCAGCTCTGATTTGACACATTCTTCAGACCCTCAATCAATAAAAGCCATTTTGTATTTTATAATATATCCCTTTTACCACGGGCGATGCTTTGCTTCCTCTGCCGAGGGAGGCTTGTACGTTTATGGCTGTGGCGTGTTCCAACAGCTTTTCTTTTAAAGGGTCCGAGAGGGCCTATAAATGGATGGCAGGCTGCTGCGCCTTTTCTCCTAATCACCACCACACCAGCACCTTCCTCTTTCATGTGTACTTTTGTCATAGTGGTGCTACACATACGGCTCACTACAGCTTTGGTTATATTTTTAGTGGCTGTTTTCATGTGGGGCTTAATAATTTCTAGATGCTTTCTAAAAATTGGAACTGCTTTTCTAAAATGACTGCGCGAATCCCCCATAAACCAGCCCTGTACATAAAGGGTGATCCATGACATCCTTGTAGGACATAACCAGCTTGGGCCTTGTAGTTCCTATACAGAGAGGGGTCCCCATAATATTGTTATAGTCACCATCGTTCAACATTCCTGGGGCGCAGATGAAGTTTAATGATCCCCCCCCAAAGTGAAATGAAACGTGTTTATTCTGGTCCATCTTTATTTCAATAGTGATGGTTCCGATGTGCTGTTTGCTCATGTGGACATAATGGTGTTTGTCATACTTGAGAGTGATCAACTCGTTGTTGCTGCCGCAGATGGGAACATAGCACAATGAAGGCATATGGTAGTCCCCCGCTAACTGATGTTCCACTATATCCGTGTGTACACGTATAAAGAACGAACCTCCCCCACCCTAGGTAACATCTGTGGGGTGTGGGGCCATCTTGCATTTCTGTTTCAGGATTGCTCCTCATATTGTCTCCAATTCCCCCGTACGGAAAAAACAAACAAACAACTTTTCACCGTTTGCACTGGTGCTTCTAACCGAACCTGTCTGGTCACTGCATCATAAATGACACTGACCGCCAGTTTCCTGGGGTTGGCATTGCTGTTAATAGCGTCGCTGATATTTTCTACTAAATGTCAAATGCTTGAATAATAGCCCATGTCTACAGAGGGGGGAGGGATAGCTCAGTGGTTTGAGCATTGGCCTACTAAACCCAGGGTTGTAAATTCAAGCCTTAAAGGGGCCATTTAGAGATCTGGGTCAAAAATCTGTCTGGGGATTAGTCCTGCTTTCAACAGGGGGTTGGATTAGATGACCTCCTGAGGTCCCTTCCAACCATGATAGTTCTTTGATGCCACCACAAATGGTAAATCATAAGAAATCATGTTCCACAAGTGACAATAGTGAATCTCTGGTAAAGCAACATTTCTATTTCTCAGTCTGTCTGTAATTTTTGAGATTACCTGTTAGTCTTAAAGGTGCCACAGGACTCTCTGTTGCTTTTTACAGATCCAGACTAAAACGGCTACCCCTCTGATACTTGTAATTTTTGAGGCACCTGATCTTGGCTGAAAATAGCTTTAAATGCTGTTACCACCTTTTTCCTGGTTTATTTTTTAAGGCTACCACCCAGACAAAATGTCTATGACTATTAAAATATATTTACAACTATCTTTGCGGTAAAGAGTAGGGGCCAGCCTGCCACTGCGCATCCATATCAAACACAACTGTTCTATTTCTTTTAAACTTGAGTCTTGCCAGCTTGTGCAAAGCGTAAGCATCTTGATCTATAAGCCAAGCTGCAACCTGCTTTCTGCTCAGAGTTTTATCACGTTTTTAGCAGCTTGAAGTAAGGAGGTTACACCCCCAAAACTCCCAACCTCTCTGAGAGAGAAATACATTTTCTTTAACAACCCCATCATTTCTGACCTGTCTTAGTCTAAGACTTAAGTATCTGTAAGAAAACACAGATTTGGATATTTTTTTATTTAATACAGCTTCTCTCACTTTGTAACTTGTTAGCCCCCCTACCTTATTTTCCTCTAAAGTGCATGTTCTATTACTAATATTTCATACCTTTATTAAAAAATGCAATAATTTTTCTCTAAAAATTTTTAATTGAGACTTTATTTCAAAATAACCTAAATGCATAACATTTATTCTTTCCCCCAAAATAGTTATTACTAATATTTAATGCCTTTAGTTCAAAAGGCACAACAGTTTTCTCTAAAACCACTTTATTCTTCTAACTTCTAAACTTCTAACTTTAAAATGACCCTAAATGTGAAAAAAAAATCCATGTGCAAATAGTTCCAGTGCTCCCCATAAATAATTTTTTAAAACATCAAAATGGCCCCTGCATGGAAAGCGGACATATCTGAAAACGAGGCTGGGGGTGGGACATAAATTTAAAAAGGGGGTATGGACACCTCTCAGAATTACATGTTGAAGAACACTATAGAGCCTTTCCTACTTGTCCCCCAATCCATGAGCAGTGCAGAGCAGATCTGGCCAGCAAATGACATTGTTTGTTTCCCAAACCATTTTTATTTACTTGATGTCATGTGGGTCATCTGGGGTTACATGTTGCGGTCAAGTAAAACAGGCCAAGACATAATATAACAGTGTTATATGCTGCAATAGGATGGAGAGTTCTCATATCAAAACATACATAAGTGTGTTTATACTATGGAGTGGTATATGGTGCATATCATAAATCATAGATTAGGGTTGGAAGAGACTTCAGGAGGTCATCTAGCCTCAAAGCAGGACCAACCCCAACTAAATCATTCCAGCCAGGACTTTGTCAAGCCTGACCTTAAAAACCTCTAAGGATGGAGATCCCACCACCTCCCTAGGGAACCCATTCCAGTGCTTCACCACCCTTCTAGTGAAATAGTGTTTCCTAATATCTAACCTAGACCTCCCCCATCGCAACTTGAGACCATTGCTCCTTGTTCTGTCATTTGCCACCACTGAGAACAACTGAGCTCCATCCTCTTTGGAACCCCGCTTCAGGTAGTTGAAGGCTGCTATCAAATCTCCCCTCACTCTTCTCTTCTGCAGACTAAACAAGCCCAGTTCCCTCAGCCTCTCCTCTATCTCACATCCAGAGTGCAAAACCAGGAGGCTGAGAAACCAGGACTGAACTCCTGATGACCAGGGAGCCTAGAAATCTGTTTGCTGTGGAGAAATGTGGAATTTGCATTCTTACAGAGAATCTTTAGTTTTTACATTCTGTGAAAAAATTAAAACCTATTATTAACAATTAATTAAATTTTACGGAAAGTGCCGGTGCCATTTATTCAGTGAGCACAACCACCCCCTCTTGTGGTTGATTTTTGAATTCATTTTAAATTAACAGCTGAAACCTATTTATCTGATCTAAATGGGACCGGGGCCAGATCAGATAATCAAAAATTGGGATAATCAGGAGAACTGGCAAAGAGCTTTCAATCCCTTATTTTAAGCTGGGGGGCTCAGGCTGTCGGCGCCTCGTGCAGCTGGCACTTGGGCTGTCAGCCCTAGGAGACTGGTGGGTCGGTTAGTATGGAGAGCTGGATAGGGGATGCTTGGATAAACGGGCTTCTACTGCATATCAATACACCATTGTGTTCAACTGATACCTGTAGGTATGGTGCCTATGGAAACTAAAGTTCAGCCTTTCATTTTAATTGAGGAAAAATGCACATTTGTATAGTTTTTATCAGAGAAGTTTGGTTTTTTATCACGGAAAACTAGGACCCCTGCTGCTGACAGCCTTGAGCGCCACCCATGGCCTGGACCCAAGCTGAGCAAAGAGCTAAGAACCTTGGGTGGGCCCAGGCTTGGATCAGCTTGGAGACCTTAACCATGAAAATGTTATAATGATTTGGTGGTTGAGGGTGTAGATGTGTCACCCCCGCCAGCTCCCTCATGGAATGGGGGCAGGGTCGCTGGGCATTCAGCGGAGCTACCATGCCCATGGGAAAATGGTTCCCCAGCCGCCATGCTCTGCACCAGCATGGGCTGGCTGAATAGGAATGGCTGTGACCTGTTGGTGGCTTCTGTGCTGCTCTCATTCAGAGTCGGTCTACACTGCAATTAGACAGCCTGGCTGGCCCATGTCAGCTGACTCCGGCTGGTGGGGTCAAGCAAAGGGCTGTTTAATTGGGGTGTAGGAAGGTCCTGGAAGGTGGGAGGGTCCCAGCGCTCAGGCTGCAGCCAAAGCTGGAACGTCTACACTGCAATTAAACAGCCCCTTAGCCGATATGAATCAGGTCCATAAACAGTGGGAAACGCTAGAGGGTAACGGAAAGAGAGCAAGAGGGGACGGCACCTTCTGGTCTCATTTCAGAGCCTCTTATGATCTAAGTGACCTGGAAGAGAGTGAGGAGAATGCCCGTGTGAGAAAATCAGACAAAAAGAGGTGAGTGGGAGGGGTGGGAGCCTAGAGAAAAAATGCAACAGGTAGGGTTATAGCTAAGCGGACAGTAGGAAAATGGAGATGTACAAGCAGCCATGGGGGTGGGGGTGCGAGCTAATCAGGAGCCAAGCTTTTCAAGGGGATGGCACTGTCTGGCAAGGGGCAATGCTGATACACTGAGGGAATGGGCAGGAGTTTGCAATGCCATGTGCCTGCATGAAAAGCCAATGGGATTTGGGTCTGCCTGTGCCAAGGGCTTAACCCAGCGGTGAAAGGCAGGGCCCGGCACAGCTCTGCAGGCCAGAATTCACCAGATTAGTGGGAGGAACCCAGGCACATGGTGCTGAGTGCACGTCAGGATCCCATCCTGCCCGTGAGATCTGTGGCGAGCAGGGAAGCTCACAGAGAGCCGCACCAGCCCTAATGCCAGGCACATTTATGAGCAGACTGGACCAAGCACTGGAAAGCTGACTGAGGTGCATCCAGTGCTGGAACCCAGAGTGGGAGGCCTAGACAGCACCTCCCAGCCTCTCTCAGCTCTGTGCTTTGGCCCAGTGTGTGCGACCCGGAACGGCACATACTCCAGGGGCTGGAGATCACATTCTCCTTTGTGCTAGACTCGCCAGGGTTTATGGCATAGTTGCCAACTTTCACACAGTAAATAAGCACCCAACTTTCACAATAAGCCAAAAATTAATCATAGAATCATAGAATCTCAGGGTTGGCAGGGACCTCAGGAGGTCATCTAGTCCAACCCCCTGCTCAAAGCAGGACCAAACCCAACTAAATCATCCCAGCCAGGGCTTTTTTAGCTTAATTAGCTGTGAGATCTGTGGCGAGCAGGGAAGCTCACAGAGAGCCGCACCAGCCCTAATGCCAGGCACATTTATGAGCAGACTGGACCAAGCACTGGAAAGCTGACTGAGGTGCATCCAGTGCTGGAACCCAGGGTGGGAGGCCTAGACAGCACCTCCCAGCCTCTCTCAGCTCTGTGCTTTGGCCCAGTGTGTGCGACCCGGAGCGGCACATACTCCAGGGGCTGGAGATCACATTCTCCTTTGGGGTCTCAGGGTTAATTAAGCTAATCCCATTTCAAAACAAGGCCAGTCCCTAAGAACCCCAACACTCTGTGTGACTAGATCCCCCCGACATGCAGTCTGGGGCAGTGGTGGGCCCGCTGTGCACCCCTGACTCTCTTCCTGCTTGCCCCTTGCCCCAGCTTGCCCTTGCTTGCCGGGAGCTGATCAAAAAAAAAGAAGCCACAAGCTACAACAAGCTACAAGCCAAAACTAGCCAACAAGCAACTCACAAGCCAATTAAGCCAAAACCAAGCCGAATTTCTGAGTTTTTTCCGCGGGTTTGGCATGTCTGGTTTATGGCTGCAGACAGCACGGCCCCGGGAGCACGTCACTCTCGGAAAGTGACAGCAGGAGTGGGAGCTCCATGGCTTTGGGCTGGGGCTGCACTGCTACTGAATGCAGCCTGTGCTCACAGGATCAGAATAACAGCTTGTGTTTCAGGAACACATCACCTACTAATTCATAGTGCAAATTATTCCAGCCAAAGATGTAGCGGGAAAAGTACCCACCCCACATTAGAGACTCCATGTTATAGAGGACATGGTCCCACATGTACACATCTGTGATTTCCCCTACAAAAGACTCTGGGAGTTCAAACCCGCCCCCGAAGGAGTCCTGCTCCTGCCCCAGGATGATCACAGCCTCAGCACTGATGGAATAGCCTTTCCGCAGACCCTTCCTGGGTAAGGGCTTCCCGTTCACCCAGAACTCAGCTATGCCCGTGGCCGATTCCCAGCCGGCACAGACGTGCTCCCACTCCATACGGGTCTCTGGGACTCTGAAGGTCACAAATTCCCCCCCCACGTATAGCCTGTACTCCCCAGGCTTGGGTTTGAAGAGCAGGATCTCGTTGTCATGGGCCTTGGTGGCATAAGAGAAGAGGGCATACGGCCGGGGCAGGTCAGTGTAGGATCTCAGACAAACGGTAAAATTCTGCAGTGGCTGCTCCGGCTTCGGCTTCAGGATAACGTAAGAGTCGTTGGATGCTCTTGGGAAAACAAACACCTTACGGACGAGGTCTGTGAGAAGGGAGATGGGGTTGTGTGTTTCTTTGTCAGGGTAAGGGACCCGATTGGTACCACTCTTCCTAGTTAACCCCGAGACCCCTAAATCTCCCCCCCCCACCCTGCTATCCCAGCCCTGGGCCGTACCCAGCTCTGCCAATGCCCCCGATTTCCCCCGCCCTGCTATCCCAGCCCTGGGCAGTACCCAGCTCTGCCAATGCCCCCGATTCCCCCCGCCCTGCTATCCCAGCCCTGGGCCGTACCCAGCTCTGCCAATGCCCCCGATTTTCCCCGCCCTGCTATCCCAGCCCTGGGCCGTACCCAGCTCTGCCAATGCCCCCGATTTCCCCCGCCCTGCTATCCCAGCCCTGGGCCGTACCCAGCTCTGCCAATGCCCCTGATTCCCCCCTCCCTGCTATCCCAGCCCTGGGCCGTACCCAGCTCTGCCAATGCCCCCGATTTCCCCCGCCCTGCTATCCCAGCCCTGGGCCGTACCCAGCTCTGCCAATGCCCCCGATTTTCCCCGCCCTGCTATCCCAGCCCTGGGCCGTACCCAGCTCTGCCAATGCCCCCGATTTCCCCCGCCCTGCTATCCCAGCCCTGGGCTGTACCCAGCTCTGCCAATGCCCCCGATTTCCCCCACCCTGCTATCCCAGCCCTGGGCCGTACCCAGCTCTGCCAATGCCCCCGATTTCCCCCGCCCTGCTATCCCAGCCCTGGGCTGTACCCAGCTCTGCCAATGCCCCCGATTTCCCCCGCCCTGCTATCCCAGCCCTGGGCTGTACCCAGCTCTGCCAATGCCCCCGATTTCCCCCGCCCTGCTATCCCAGCCCTGGGCCGTACCCAGCTCTGCCAATGCCCCCGATTCCCCCCGCCCTGCTATCCCAGCCCTGGGCCGTACCCAGCTCTGCCAATGCCCCTGATTCCCCCGCCCTGCTATCCCAGCCCTGGGCCGTACCCAGCTCTGCCAATGCCCCCGATTTCCCCCGCCCTGCTATCCCAGCCCTGTGCCGTACCCAGCTCTGCCAATGCCCCTGATTCCCCCCTCCCTGCTATCCCAGCCCTGGGCCGTACCCAGCTCTGCCAATGCCCCTGATTCCCCCGCCCTGCTATCCCAGCCCTGGGCCGTACCCAGCTCTGCCAATGCCCCCGATTTCCCCCGCCCTGCTATCCCAGCCCTGGGCTGTACCCAGCTCTGCCAATGCCCCCGATTCCCCCCGCCCTGCTAGCCCAGCCCTGGGCTGTACCCAGCTCTGCCAATGTTCCCGCTTCCCCCCCCCCCCTGCTATCCCAGCCCTGGGCCGTACCCAGCTCTGCCAATGCCCCTGATTCCCCCCTCCCTGCTATCCCAGCCCTGGGCCGTACCCAGCTCTGCCAATGCCCCAGATTCCCCCCTCCCTGCTATCCCAGCCCTGGGCTGTACCCAGCTCTGCCAATGCCCCTGATTCCCCCCTCCCTGCTATCCCAGCCCTGGGCCGTACCCAGCTCTGCCAATGCCCCCGATTCCCCCCACCCTGCTATCCCAGCCCTGGGCTGTACCCAGCTCTGCCAATGCCCCTGATTCCCCCGCCCTGCTATCCCAGCCCTGGGCCGTACCCAGCTCTGCCAATGCCCCCGATTTCCCCCGCCCTGCTATCCCAGCCCTGGGCCGTACCCAGCTCTGCCAATGCCCCCGATTCCCCCCTCCCTGCTATCCCAGCCCTGGGCCGTACCCAGCTCTGCCAATGCCCCCGATTTCCCCCGCCCTGCTATCCCAGCCCTGGGCTGTACCCAGCTCTGCCAATGCCCCTGATTCCCCCCTCCCTGCTATCCCAGCCCTGGGCCGTACCCAGCTCTGCCAATGCCCCCGATTCCCCCCGCCCTGCTATCCCAGCCCTGGGCCGTACCCAGCTCTGCCAATGCCCCCGATTCCCCCCCCCCTGCTATCCCAGCCCTGGGCCGTACCCAGCTCTGCCAATGTTCCCGATTCCCCCCGCCCTGCTATCCCAGCCCTGTGCTGTACCCAGCTCTGCCAATGCCCCCGATTCCCCCCGCCCTGCTATCCCAGCCCTGGGCTGTACCCAGCTCTGCCAATGCCCCCGATTTCCCCCGCCCTGCTATCCCAGCCCTGGGCCGTACCCAGCTCTGCCAATGCCCCCGATTTCCCCCGCCCTGCTATCCCAGCCCTGGGCTGTACCCAGCTCTGCCAATGCCCCCGATTCCCCCCGCCCTGCTATCTCAGCCCTGGGCTGTACCCAGTTCTGCTACTGCCCTCACCCGCCTCCCACACCCTGCGATCCCAGCTGTGGCAGGGTGCTGCTGCAAACACACCTCATCAGTCCCTGCCATGCCAGCCCCAATTAAGGGGGAAAGATTGGGGCTGGTTGAAAAGCCTTATGTCTGCCTGGCGATTGACAACACCTGCCAGCCTGATAGGCAGGAGCTACAAAGGCTGGGAAGGAGCCAGAAGGAGCAGGTCAGTCAGAGCGGGAGGTGGAATCCCTCTAGCTGGTTACTGACCCAGCCTGCGCTAGGTGAGACACCTGTAAGGATTGGATATAGTTGGACACAGGTGGTGGGAAAATGCTTAAAGAATAAAGGATACGGGTGTTGCACAGAGTTGAAGTCTCCCTGGACTTATTTGGGAGGGCGACCAGCCCCAGAAGAAGAGGGAGCTTGTCCGAGATCCTTTTGTGCCAGAGCTACAGTTTGGCAACCTGGAGATGGAGGGAACCCTGCAGTGGCTGGCTCAGCAGTAGGAGGAGATGCAGAAGGTGCTGCAGGCCTTCCAGCAATCCCACTGGCAGGCCAAGCAGCGGAGGACTTTACAGGATTTATTAAGGAGCAGGTGGGGTTGCCGCAACAACTCCTACAGAAACTAGTGAGTTGCCCTGGGGGCAGATGGTACCTGCACTACGGGGTTGGGCCTTTGTAAAATGGGCCCTGATGATGACCCCGACACTTTTCTCTGCACCTTTGAGCGAGTGGCCATGGGCGCCGGATGGGACAGGTCAACCTGGGCCCTACAGCTAGCCCCATATCTCACCCCCAGGCAGCATGCGGACACTCCGGGGGTGGGCAGGGCGAGGGCCGAGGCTGCATGTGCCCCCAGGCAGCATGTGGATAGGCCCGGGGTGGGAGGTAACAGCCACAGGGATATTCAGAATGTGAACCCAGATGGGGCACTTTGGGTCAGGGGCTGTTGCCTTCAGTGAGGCCAGCCCCTATTTTTTTAAATATAGAACTGGAAAGGACCTTGAAAGGTCATCAAGTCCAGTTCCCTGCCTTCACAGTAGGACTAAGTACTGTCCCTGACACATTTTTGCCCCCAAGGGCCACCTCAAGGATTGAACTTGTTACCGTGGGTTTAATAGGCCAATAGTCAAACCACTGAGCTATCCTTCCCCATAAACCAGCCTCCTCTATAAACACTGATTTATTTCTCACTTGTAAGTATACTCACGCCATGCTACACTAGGCAAGATGTGTGCTAGAGGAATACTTGTTTCTGAAATGTGCAGATGCTTAACATGAAGTTATTGTCAACCACAAACCAAAATAGATTTCTGCACTGATGAATATCAGAGCCCTGCAAACTTAGGACCCGGTCTGTCACCCTTACTCATGCTCATGTCAGTATCTTACAATCCCACTGGGTTGGGTCCAGTTATTAACCTCTTTTGGTGTGTGCATTTACTCATGTGAGTAATCCCATTAGTTTCAGTGAGACTACTTGTGTAAATGTTCACACCATGAAGAGACACAATAGTGATCCCTTCTGTAATTCAGTTACAAGTGTAACATCTCATGGAACAGATCATGGCCCAACCTATGAAGCCTCATAGGGATGTAAGGAGCGGTAAGACTTTTCCCCCAGCAGGGCCACCCAGAGGGGGGGGCAAAGGGGGCAATTTGCCCCGGGCCCCGCACTTCGCAGGGGCCCCCAAGAGAACAGCTGAGGCTCCCGCCTCCGCCCCTCTCCTGGAGCCCTAGCGCATCAAGCGGCCTCCTCAGACAGCGCCGCAGCGTGTCTCTGCCGGGGCCCCTGAGCCCCGCCCCGCTCAGAGCTGCGTGGTGAGCGGGCGGGGCTGCGAGCTCTGGGCTGAGCTCAGCTCCCTCCGCTCGGCGTGGAGCTCGCAGCCCCGCCCCCTCCCCACGCGGCTCTGAGCGGGACGGAGCTCAGGCCCCGCCGGCCACACGCTGCAGCTGTTCAGCGAGGCGCTGAGACTCCGGGTGAGGAGGGAGCCGGGGGTAAGAGGCTGGGGCCAGGGGGGTTGGCTAAGGGGCAGGGAGTCCTGGGGACAGTCAGGGCACAGGGAGGGGGCAGAGGTTGGGGGAGCAGTCAGGGGGCAGGGAATGGGGGGGTGGATAGGGTCAGGGCTGCCCAGAGGGGGCGGGGCAAGAGGGCGCAGGAGCTTCTTGGCTCCCGGTCTTCGCCGGCGGGGGGTCCTTCCACTCCGGGGCGGAAGGACCCCCCCACTGGCGAATTACCGCTGAAGCGGGACCCGCCGCGACGTGCAGCCCGGTCTTCGGCGGTAATTCAGCGGCGGGGGGCCCTTCCGTTCCGGGACCCGCCGCCAAAGTGCCCCGAAGACCCGCGGTGGGGACCCCCCCGCCGCCGCTGAATTACTGCCAAAGACCGGGCTGCACTTCGGCGGCGGGTCCTGCTTCGGCGGTAATTCGGCGGCGGGGGGTCCCCGCCGCGGGTCTTCGGGGCACTTTGGCGGCGGGTCCCGGAACGGAAGGGCCCCCCGCCGCCGAAGACCCCGGGCCCCTGGAATCCTCTGGGCGGCCCTGTCCCCCAGTGGCCCTCTCAGCCTGCCCTTATCCCTAAGGTAGGTGGTGTAAGCAGGGGCTGCGTGCCTGGTGCATTCCCAGTGCAGGTGGGTGGGGCGTAGGCAGAGGGCGGGAGAAGCACAGACAGGGCATAGTATGTGTGAATATTCTACACTGGAGAGTTTTGTGAACCTCCAAGGAGCACACGTATATTTTCCCTTTTTATTTTTTTCCCTTGCCCTGCCTAGGGACCCTCCCTTATGGCAGCTGAGGAGTGAGGCCCACACTGCTCCTCCGTGGGTTTCCCACAGCAGGGTCCGGAGAGGCTCCTGGTCACATTTATAGTCTCCAGAGGCCTTCCCAGCTCTACGCTGTACCCTGGACCCCTGCACTGTGAGCGTTGAGGGGTGGGGCAACTCATTGAGAACGCAGGCAAAGTACCACATAGGGGCAGGCATTCAGCTCCCCCAGAGAGATGGGGATGGGGGGGGAAGCGTTAACTCTTGGGGAAGCCCTATTGATTTAAACAGTGAGATCAGCACTGTCCATGCGAGAGTCCCCTGAGGCCCCTCCATCTGCACCAAGAGCCTGACCCTGTCCCCTCTCCTGACACCGGCTGCAGACCCCACTCACCAAAAGGGCATGATGGGCTCGGGCGCAGGATCTGCTCCCTCCAGGAGAGGGGAGTGGTGGGTACACACTGCGCCCCCTGCTGGTCGTGGGGAAGTGGAGAAGTGACCAGCCCCCTGCTGTCTTTGGGGCTGGGGACCGATGGACCCCCCGGCCACCTTCCCCAAGTCCCAGGCAGCACGTTCCTGGGGAAGCAGCATTCGAACGAGGCTCTTTTAACTGAAAGGGCCCGTCAGCACATGGCCACATTGGCACTTTGCCCACCAGGAAACAGGGCACAAAAGTGGATGCTGGTGCTGGAGAAAGCCCCCTCGGGTGGGGGCAGGAGGGAGCTCAGTGCCCTGGCTGCTGCCATGTGCCCTTACTGGGGCCGAGGGCTGCAGGGACCTACCGATCATCTCCAGGCTGTACTTGGCCACGGAGCTGCCCCCGGCACTGGTGGCCGTGCAGATGTAGGTGCCAGTTTCATTCTTGCCAACGGGGG
Source organism: Mauremys mutica (assembly GCF_020497125.1). Classification (NCBI taxonomy): domain Eukaryota; kingdom Metazoa; phylum Chordata; order Testudines; family Geoemydidae; genus Mauremys; species Mauremys mutica. The sequence goes on along the minus strand of NC_059088.1, from coordinate 18,756,350 downwards.
GGAGGGTGAGGATGCGGTCAGGGTTTATCTGCAGGGGGACATCGCTGCCTTCCTTTGTCCACAGGAACTCCAGGGGGCTAAGAGGAAGGGGGTTAGTGAGAGGCAAGGGGCGCTTTCCCGAGGGGCACACACTGGGACAGGTCTGACTGCACCCCCACTGCAGCACCTCTGGGGCAGGCCCCAGCAGGTGATATCAGCACACAGCAATGCTGCAGCCAGCCCACGACAGCCGGTGAAGGGCGCCAGGGCCAAGAGGCTTGGTCCTCTGTCACCAGGCACTTTCTTTCACCGTTCACACCAGGACGGGGCGAGTGCAGAGGCCGCGTATAACACTACCAGTGAGATCTAGCAGCATGTGCCACCCCCTCTGCAATGACTTGGGCACGAGCCAGGGCAGGGCAGAGCCGGGCCTGGATCTCCTAGGGAGCGGGGTACGTGGGGCTTGTCCTGAAAGGCAGCGCAGATTCCCAATGTGCCAATCGTGCTCAGCACAAGAACTCAGAGAGCAGGCAAGTGGCCACAGGGAGGCTCCCAGTTAGTCCCGCACTGGCTGGTCTATGCTCTGGATCCAGCAACCCACCAGGGCAGGACCACCAGCCAGATGCATTGGTGGTATAGTGGTGAGCATAGTTGCCTTCCAAGCAGTTGACCTGGGTTTGAGTCCCAGCCAATTCAGGGATGTGATGTTTTCTCCTCTGGGAAGTGGTTTAATTTCAGTCACATTGTATCAGTTTATCAATGGAATGAGAGAATCAATGTCCTGAAGGTCATTCAATTAGGTTGGACATTAGGAAAAACTTTTTCCCTAGGAGGGAGGTGAAGCACTGGAATGGGTTACCTAGGGAGGTGGTGGAATCTCCTTCCTTAGAGGTTTTTAAGGTCAGGCTTGACAAAGCCCTGGCTGGGATGATTTAGTTGGGTTTGGTCCTGCTTTGAGCAGGGGGTTGGACTAGATGACCTCCTGAGGTCCCTTCCAACCCTGAGATTCTATGAGTCTATGACTCTCTGCGGGTGTGAGGTGGAAGGTTTGTGCTCTGGCAGGTCTGATCCCACTGCTCCATGCACAGCGCAGGGCTCAGCAATGTTTGGGATTTCCCGCCCTATGGGGATGATCCTGGTGTGACCCATGTTGTGTCCTGGGCCCTACCGATGGCTGCAGGGTGGGCGTGATGGGAGGGGGAGGGGCGAACACTATGGGCCCAGGGTTGGGGTGGGTGCAGTGGGAGGGGGAAGGGCAAGTGCTACAGGTGCAGGGTGGGTGTGATGGGAAGGGGAGGGGCGAGCGCTATGGGTGCAGGGTGGGGGTGGGTGTGATGGGAAGGAGAGGGGCGAGCGCTATGGGTGCAGGGTGGGGGTGGGTGTGATGGGAAGGAGAGGGGCGAGCACTATGTGTGCAGGGTGGGGGGTGTGATGGGAAGGAGAGGGGCGAGCACTATGGGTGTAGGGTGGGGGTGGGTGTGATGGGAAGGAGAGGGGCGAGCGCTATGGGTGCAGGGTGGGGGTGGGTGTGATGGGAAGGAGAGGGGCGAGCGCTATGGGTGCAGGGTGGGGGTGATGGGAAGGAGAGGGGCGAGCACTATGGGTGCAGGGTGGGGGTGGGGGTGGGTGTGATGGGAAGGAGAGGGGTGAGTGCTATGGATGTAGGGTGGGGGTGGGTGTGATGGGAAGGAGAGGGGAGAGCGCTATGGGTGTAGGGTGGGGGTGGGTGTGATGGGAAGGAGAGGGGCGAGCACTATGGGTGCAGGGTGGGGGGGTGTGATGGGAGGGGAGGGGCGAGCGCTATGGGCGCAGGGTGGATGTGATGGGAAGGGAGGGGTGAGCACTATGTGTGCAGGGTGGGTGTGATGGGAAGGGGAGGGGCGAGTGCTATGGGTGCAGGGTGGGGGTGGGGGTGATGGGAAGGAGAGGGGCGAGCACTATGGGTGCAGGGTGGGGGTGGGTGTGATGGGAAGGAGAGGGGCGAGTGCTATGGATGTAGGGTGGGGGTGGGTGTGATGGGAAGGGGAGGGGAGAGCGCTATGGGTGCAGGGTGGGGGTGGGTGTGATGGGAAGGAGAGGGGCGAGCGCTATGGGTGCAGGGTGGGGGTGGGTGTGATGGGAAGGAGAGGGGAGAGCGCTATGGGTGTAGGATGGGGGTGGGTGTGATGGGAAGGAGAGGGGAGAGCGCCATGGGTGCAGGGTGGGGGTGGGTGTGATGGGAAGGGAAGGGGCGAGCGCTATGGGTGCAGGGTGGGGGGTTGTGATGGGAGGGCAGGGGTGAGTGCTAGGGGCATAGGGTGGGGGTGGGGGTGATGGGAAGGGGAGGGGGTGAGCGCTATGGGTGCAGGGTGGGGGTGGGTGTGATGGGAAGGAGAGGGGAGAGCGCCATGGGTGGAGGGTGGGTGGGGTGTGATGGGAAGGAGAGGGGAGGGAGAGCGCCATGGGTGCAGGGTGGGGGGGGGGGGGGGTGTGATGGGAAGGGAAGGGGCGAGCGCTATGGGTGCAGGGTGGGGGGTTGTGATGGGAGGGCAGGGGTGAGTGCTAGGGGCATAGGGTGGGGGTGGGGGTGATGGGAAGGGGAGGGGTGAGCGCTATGGGTGCAGGGTGGGGGTGGGGGTGATGGGAAGGGGAAGGGGCGAGCGCTATGGGTGCAGGGTGGGGGTGGGTGTGATGGGATGGAGAGGGGCGAGTGCTATGGATGCAGGGTGGGGGTGGGTGTGATGGGAAGGGAAGGGGCGAGCGCTATGGGTGCAGGGTGGGGGGTTGTGAGGGGAGGGCAGGGGTGAGTGCTAGGGGCATAGGGTGGGGGTGGGGGTGATGGGAAGGGGAGGGGTGAGCGCTATGGGTGCAGAGTGGGGGTGGGTGTGATGGGAAGGAGAGGGGCGAGAGCTATGGATGAAGGGTGGGGGTGGATGTGATGGGAAGGGGAGGGGCGAGGGCTATGGGTGCAGGGTGGGGGTGGGTGTGATGGGAAGGGGAGGGGCGAGTGCTATGGATGTAGGGTGGGGGTGGATGTGATGGGAGGGGAGGGGCGAGCGCTATGGGTGCCGGGTGGGGGTGGGTGTGATGGGAAGGAGAGGGGCGAGCGCTATGGGTGCAGGGTGGGGGTGGGTGTGATGGGAAGGGGAGGGGCGAGTGCTATGGGTGCAGGGTGGGGGTGGGGGTGATGGGAAGGAGAGGGGCGAGCACTATGGGTGCAGGGTGGGGGTGGGTGTGATGGGAAGGAGAGGGGTGAGTGCTATGGGCATAGGGTGGGGGTGGGTGTGATGGGAAGGGGAGGGGAGAGCGCTATGGGTGCAGGGTGGGGGTGGGTGTGATGGGAAGGAGAGGGGCGAGTGCTATGGGCGTAGGGTGGGTGTGGGTGTGATGGGAAGGAGAGGGGTGAGTGCTATGGGCATAGGGTGGGGGTGATGGGGAGGGGAGAGCGCTATGGGTGCAGGGTGGGGGTGGGTGTGATGGGACGGAGATGGGCGAGTGCTATGGATGTAGGGTGGGGGTGGGTGTGATGGGAAGGGAAGGGGCGAGCGCTATGGGTGCAGGGTGGGGGGTTGTGATGGGAGGGCAGGGGTGAGTGCTAGGGGCATAGGCTTGGGCTGGGGTTGAAACGGATGGGCGAGCGAAACGCGTGCAGGGTGGGGGTGGGTGTGATGGGATGGAGAGGGGCGAGTGCTATGGATGTAGGGTGGGGGTGGGTGTGATGGGAAGGAGAGGGGCGAGCGCTATGGGTGCAGGGTGGGGGTGGGTGTGATGGGAAGGAGAGGGGTGAGTGCTATGGGCATAGGGTGGGGGGGTGTGATGGGAAGGGGAGGGGTGAGCGCTATGGGTGCAGGGTGGGTGTGGGTGTGATGGGAAGGAGAGGGGCGAGTGCTATGGATGTAGAGTGGGGGTGGGTGTGATGGGAAGGGGAGGGGCGAGCGCTATGGGTGCAGGGTGGGGGTGGGTGTGATGGGAAGGAGAGGGGCGAGCACTATGTGTGCAGGGTGGGGGGTGTGATGGGAGGGAAGGGGCGAGCGCTATGGGTGCAGGGTGGGTGTGGGTGTGATGGGAGGGGGAGGGGCGAGCGCTATGGGCATAGGGTGGGTGTGGGTGTGATGGCAGGGGGAATGGCAAGTGCTATGGGTCCAGGGTGGAGCGGGCATGATGGGAGGGGGAAGATTGGGTACTAGGGGTGCAGAGTGGGGGTAGGTATGATGGGAGGGGGAGGGGCGAGCGCTATGGGCGCAGGGTGGGGTGGGCATGATAGGTGGGGGAAGATTGGGCACTAGGGGTCAGGGTGGAGATGGGTGCGATGGGAGTGGGAGGGGTGAGCCCTATGGGCGCAGGGTGGGGGTGGGCACCATGGGCGGGGCGAGCACTTTGTGTGCAGGGTGGGATGGACACGATGGGGGGAGGGGCGAGCTGTTGGGCGCAGGGTGGGGGTGGGTGTGATGGGAGAGGTGAGTCCTAGGGGTGCAGGGTGGGGGTGGGCACTGTGGGCGGGGCGAGCACTTTGTGTGCAGGGTGGGGTGGACGCGATGGGTGGATGCGATGGGGGGAGGGGCGAGCTGTTGGGCGCAGGGTGGGGGTGGGGGTGGGTACGATGGGAGGGGGAAGATTGGGCACTAGGGGTCAGGGTAGAGTTGGGTGCAATGGGAGTGGGAGGGGTGAGCTCTATGGGTGCAGGGTGGGGTGGACGCGATGGGGGGAGGGGTGAGCTCTTGGATGCAGGGTGGGGGTGGGGGTGCTGGGAAGGTGCTTGGGAAGGGGGCCACTAGAGCACGAGCAGCCAAGGGGAGAGGTGAGGGGGAGGGGAGCTCCTTACCCAGGATCCCCCGGGACGTCACACTGCAGCTGTAGCTCTTTGCCCGGGCTGGGGTAGGGGGGACGCGGCTGGATCCTCGCTGCTGGCTTGTCTGATAATGTGGAGAAGGAAGAACATGGAGCCAACCCTGTTCCCCTGCAGGGGCCGGGGTAAGCAGCGACTGCACCGGGGAACAACCCTGCAAGCCCCCTGGCTGCCCGCAGTGCCTCTGCCAACCCCTTGTGCTGCCCACCGAGCCCCTGTGTCATCTGCTGATGCCCACGTGCTGGCCGCAGTGTGCCCACCACCATCCCCTTCTGCTGGCCAGAATGGAGCCCCCAATCCTCCTGCACTGTCACAGCGCCCCCCCCCGAGATCCCCCCATGCTGTCACAGCACACCCCCTACAGGCAGGTAGGGCAGGGCACAGCTGATTGGCCATGACATTCTTATGGCCCTTCTGTAAATGTCTCTCAGCCACACCCTGTGTGCACCAGAGCAGTGCCATCGAGCAGCCGTGTGCAGCAATGCGGGTCGTCCCAGCGCCTCCTCTGCCCCGCGCTGGTTCCGCATCGCTGCTTCTGGGAGTCCTGGGGCCTCGCCCTCAGAGGCACTGAGCCCCAATGCTTCAATTGACATAGAATCATAGAATCATAGAATCTCAGGGTTGGAATTCTGTCATCTTCTACCACTGAGAACAGTCTAGATCCATCCTCTTTGTAACCCCCTTTCAGGTAGTTGAAAGCAGCTATCAAATCCCCCCTCATTCTTCTCTTCTGCAGACTAAACAATCCCAGTTCCCTCAGCCTCTCCTCATAAGTCATGTGCTCCAGCCCCCTAATCATTTTTGTTGCCCTCCGCTGGACTCTCTCCAATTTATCCACATCCTTCTTGTAGTGTGGGGCCCAAAAACTCCACCGTCATCAGGCCCCATCGTCTCGAGGGGGGTGGCAAGATCCAATGGGGCTAAATGCTGAGCACCAGGGGACTTAGCGCTGCACAGTCCCCCGAGTCCAGCAGAAGCCATGCCCTGGACAGGGGCATTATCGGCTGGGAGCTGTGGGGAGGGCGGTCGGAAAACATGACTCACGCACCCTCCAGAGTGCCAGGGACTCGGCTGCTCTCTGCCTGCAGAAGCACAAACCCTGTCCTCCCTGTACAGACGGCATCATGGCCAGGGCTTGCCCCCCTCCCCCGGCACAGCCAGCTCTGTCCCTACCTGTCTGGGCCACGGCTCTCGAGAGGCTAGTGAGGAGGAGGAGCCAAAGCTGCAGCTTCTGCATTTTCTTCACCTGCAGAATAAACCAGAGGGAAGAATCAGGGGCAGATGTCAAGAGTCTGTGGCCAGTGTGTTACGGACCGTCAAGGCATTCGTTAAATCTATCGGGAACAAACAAAATCCCAGTGTTCCGACAGCTCCCTTACCAGAGAGCAGCGGCAGCACTGTCAGCCATGACAGAGGAAAGGGAAGTGTTCAGGAAATAGTTCTGCTCTGCAAGGGAAAGAGACTGGGGGACAGTGATCAAGTCATGCTTTCTAGCCCATCCGTGACTAGGGAGGGTGTTACCCAGCAGCTACTAAAGTTAAACATTTTTAAGTCGACAGGAGCAGACCACTCACACCCAGGAGTATTAAAATAATTGACCGAGGAGGTCTCTGAGCATTAATGTTGATTTTGAAGAACTCTTGGAACACTGGGGGAAGTTGCAGACGACTGGCAGAAGAAACGTGCCAAGATTTAAATGTGATAAATGATGTGAGTCAAGAAACTATAGGTCGGTTAAACTGTCATCGTTCCAGGGCAAAACCCTGGAAAGGCTGAGGCAGGCGCAATCGGTAAAGAACTAGAAAATGGGTGAATAATTACTGCCATGCTTTTGGGGGAATAGGTCTTGTCAGACACACCTGAGACAGGTTTTTGATGAGCTCATACATTTGGCTGATCAAGGCAGGAGTGTGACCCTCATACACATGATATTTCTATCACATATAGCCTGAGTGCAGCGCTCCACTTTGTATTGCTCTGCCTGGCCTGCCTAAGACCTGCCCCCAGGCAATGCCAATCTCCAGATGCAGGGGTTGCTGCCCCCGTATGGGGAGGGAGGCAGGCAAGCTGGGAATGGGCGACGGGATGGATCACTTGATGATGACCTGTTCTGTTCATTCCCTCTGGGGCACCTGGCATTGGCCACTGTCAGAAGATAGGATACTGGGCTAGATGGACCTTTGGTCTGACCCGGTATGGCTATTTTTATATTATGTTCTTAGGGACATGGCCCCCTCACCCAGTCCCCCCAGCCTGGGGCACACTGGGGAGCAGGTGCTCTGTCAGAAAGGAGGGTGTCACCAGGGCACTCCTCCCAGCACTAGGGGAGGATGGCAGCTCCCCAACCCCCCTCAGGCCAGCATCTCCACCTGCACCTGCTCTGGGCTGTGTGTAAGGACACGATTTAGTCATGGATTCCGTGATCGTATCAGACCTCCGTGACTTCGGCTTCCGCTGTCAGCGGCTGTGGCTATGTTAGGCTTTTACTAGAGGCCTCTGTACGGGATCGGGGAGCAGATACTGGACACAGTGTTGGTCTATAATACTCTAAATACCTTTTACTGATTACAATATAAACCTCACTCACTCCACATTCATACCCCAAACATACCGCACCAGAGTCCGAAGATTGGAACAAAGTCCCAATGGTCAGTCGAGGTTCGGTCCAATCACAAGGCGTGGCAAGCCGACACTGCACACCTCTTCAAAATCAGGGCTCTGGATCGATGTCTGACTCCAAATTTCAGATATGTCAGGCAAGCATTTATAGACCAGTCCGTTGTGTCATCTGCTCTTTGTCTCCATTCGCTAGGCCTTTCACCCACAACTCAGAGAAAGCAGCCCCTGGAGGCTGCCATAATCCAAGCAGCCCCAGGAGGCTGCCTTCCATTTCCCCTAGTTTTTATCCACAGCTGTAACGGATACAATACCACCAACGTTATTCCCTTTTCTGCTGATTTTGTATGTTTCCCCTGGACACAACAAGGCTGTTTTGCAAGAACCGTCCTTGACTGCTTAAAACCTTAAATCCTCGCTTCAGTTGCCAGCATGCAACTCACATACTCATGTCAAACACACTTCATTCACACTAGGCCTCAACGGCCCATAATATATTGCATTATATATAGTGTAGATATAACCCAACAGCTGGAGCTGGGGCTGCGCCCCCTACCCCCACCCCTTGCAGCTGTGGCCTGGGCTATGCACAATCTCCAGCCCCCACAACTGCAGCCAGGGCTGTGCCCTGCCCCCTGCTCCCCCACTCACACACTCGGCTAGGGCCAGGCCTGTGCCAAAATCTTAACCTTAGCTATGTGGCATGAGAAGACTCTGCTGGCAACATCCTCGTTTGTAGCCTTTCACTCAGTGCCTGAGGCGCTCAGGGCCTGGAGACAGGCTTCGGGAGCAATCCCAGGCACCGTGTAGCTCAGGGCATGGTGAACAGCAGTGGGAGCAGAGCCAAGGCCGTGCCATGGTCACTGGGAGACTGCACGGGCAGCAGCAAGCCAGGCATGTGGGGTGTGGCTGGGTTGGGTGGCTCCAGGCGGACACTTGCCAGAGCAGCAGCAGGGCAGTGGCACCTCAGGGCGAGTTCTGCTTCCAGGGGCTAGTAAAACAGTGCTGTTCAGTGATAGAGAGAGCAGCTGCGTCCTCCCTAAAGTTAGCGGTGGGGGGGAGGGGGGCACCTAGAGCTGGCAGGGCTCAGGGGAGGGTGGGGGAGGTGCAGGAGCAGCCGGGATGCTGAACTGTGTCCCAGGATGTCTTGCTGTGAGGGTGCTGAGGTCACTAGCTCAGCTGAGGAAGGATGGAAAGCAGCCCTCTGTGCTCCCTGCACTCCCACGACTGAGAGAAGGCACCTGGGCTTTGGCATCCACACGAGCCGCGCAGCAGTCCATGGAGAACCAGAGCCTTGCAGAACGCAGCCCGTCCCCAGTGCATCACTGCTGAGCCCCCAACTCGCCCAGTGTTGCTCCGGCCTGTGGACCTCGGCTGTAATCCAGAGCTGCCCTAATGCCCACTGGACAAGCCAGGCCACAGCGGGTCGGGGGCTGCATGGATCCAATCTGCAATGCAGACAGGATGGTTCCCGGATGTGTCTCAGAGCGCAACCTTGTCTGAGCGTGGGACCAGCCTCAGCAGCAGCCCTTGGCTGGGGACAGGCTGGGCCCTGGCTCCAGACCAAGTGAGGGGTTTGCACTTTCGCTTCTGCTTATCGAGTCTGATTGCCCCAGAGATGAAGGGCTTGGCTACCCTTGCGAGTTACCACGCATTAAAGGAGCCCCGAGCGCACTAGCTCACTACCCGTCCACACTGGCAAGGCACGTAGAGTGCTCTGACTCCACGTCGAGAGCGCTCCTGGTACTCCACCTTGGAAAATGGAATAAGGTTTAATGCGCCCTCGCTGGAGCACCCCAGCGTCAGTGTGAACGAGGTGTTGCATTACTGCGCTCTGATCAGCCTCCGGAAATGTCCCATAATCCCCTTAAGTCCAGTGGCCACTCTTGTCATTGTTTTGGATATGCCCTTTGAAAGCTCCGTTTGACAGCCGGCTGCTTATCTGCTCCAAGACAAAGCATCCATTACTGGGAATGCTGTGTGTGAGAGAGAGAGGTGCGGGGAGCGGAGGGAAGGGGAGGTCTGCTGCTGTCTGAACTTACAAGACAGCATACTGACATGCTCTCAGCCCCGCAAAACCCACTCTCTCTCCCCCCACATACACACAACACACTCCCTGTCACACTCCACCCCACCCCCCCATTTGAAAAGCACGTTGCAGCCACTTGCATGCTGGGGTAGCTACCACAATGCACTGCTCTCTGTGGCCCTTGCAAGAGCTGCTAATGTGGCCACGCCAGTGCACTGGCAGCTGTCAGTGTGGACAGACTGCAGCGCTTTCCCTACTGCACTCTGCGAAGGCTGGTTTAACTCAAAGTGCTCTACATCTGCAAGTGTAGCTATGCCCATGCCCGAAGCTACGATTGCAAACCAGCCTTCCTCCAGCTATGCCCCAGGAACCCGGTCAGGCTGAGACCACAGTGCCTGGGCGGAAACACCTGCTTCCCCTCCATGCTTCAGGAAGGGGAAGTGAGCCCAAAGCAGCTAGGCCTTAAAAGGGGGGGGGAGTAAAGCAGGGATCGAGCCAAACCCTGGCAGATAGTGCCTGAAGTGTGCCCCTCCCTCGCTCCCCAGCGAGCTTGGTTTGTGGGTCTGCAGCCCCTGGCGCCCCTGGGAAGCCATGAGTGTCTCCGCAAGCTACCCCTGCTGTGCCCTGTGCTGGCCATACAGCCCGCTCTCCCAGCACAGCCTGGCATTGCCTGTTTCCCCCAGCATCTCCTGTTGTCCCCTCCCCCTGGGATCACCTGTCCCCTGCCTGTTAGCTTCAGGGCTGCAGCCTGACAGGCAGCGCAGTGCTCTGGCTCCCAGAGGTCTCGCTCCTGCTGCAGGGACCTGGCCAGGCTGTCCCACCTCGAGCTCACCACAAGATCCTCCACACCCGGCAGTGCCCCGCCATCGCCCCACTCACCAAGCCAGCCACCCGATGCAGTGTCCCACTCCCAGGGTACTCAGGAACATCCGCTGAAGTGCCGCGCTCTGCTGCTCCCAGCCCAGGGGAGACGCTCCTGCTGTGGGCGGGTGGGAGCGGAGTCTGTGGAGGGGCTGGGGTCCAGCAGCTGTGGTGGGGGTAGGGGTGGGGTTCAGCGTCGGTGATTCACTGCCCCAGGTGGTGGCAGGGGAACATGGGAAAGGGGGGGCAGATCCCCCCCTGCCAAGATGGTGCAGCTCAGACCCTGGTTCCCAGGGCTGTGCTAGGCCAGGCAGAGGCAGCTCCTCCCTGACCGATGCAATGGACTGGGCTGACAAAGGCGACTGAATCCAGTGAACCACTTTCACAGACACCACCCAAAGCAGTATAATGGGCGGTATTTGCACTTGTCTGCACCAAGTCTCCCTGTAGTTCCCAGCTTTGTTTTAGGGGCTGTTCCCATTGCTGCATGGGAGGGGCCTTGTCCTGTGACTCACTGTAGAGGGGCTGTCACTCCTTTACAGTATTTACTGTGGGAAAAGTTATTGTTATTACTCTTAGCAGCTCATCATTCCTCTCCCTTAAGGCTGAGCAGATGGAGGTCCTGCTGCATACACTTAATAACAGATAATCATTGAAGATACTAAGTTGCTAGTAGCTTCAACAACCACCTCTCAATGTTTCTAGTGTAGCACGTCCTAGTGGTACTGCAATATAAGGTTTTAATTCTAAATTGTTGGGTTTTTCTTCTTTTTCTGCACACAAGTTTATTTTTGGAAGCATCTGACTTGAAGGCTGACTGATGTCCTGCATTGGTGTCAAAACGTCTTCAGTTTCCTTTGATCTGCCAGTGGAGACTGCCTTTGTCAACTGGAATTTTGCCTCTGTATCCAGCACCTGTGTTTTTTTCACATCCCCACCTCTGTGTAGAACTTGGTCCCCAATTATTCACCACAAGCCAGATTTTTAAGGTTGAATCCCACTAGTCACCTGAATAACTTTTAAAAATCTGGCCCTAAGGGTACCTATAAAATCCTCCTCAAAGGCAAATTTTTACTGTAATTTTTACTAAATATAGTTATACAACCCCAAGGTAGATTGACAACCGCAACAATTAAAAAATCATGAATTAAGCACCCAAAAGTCATGAAATTAAAATAAATAAATACAGACCTTTTGTGTTCTTTTAATTTGCCTTTTTCTTTCTGAGCCTTTAGGGTGCACTAGCTTCCCACTTCTGCTGTGACCTCGCCCAATGAATCCACACACCTAAAACGGTTGTACAGACCTGTAACATTCCATTCTGTTTTGGACTTCCAGTAATGTGATTCCTGCCCCCATCCTCTTTGGAACTGAAAATGTATTAAAAATCCTTATTTCTGTAAGTAACCCCCCATCAATCATGCAAACACAGTCACACAAATTTTACTCTTCTGTTACTGCACTTGCTAGATGCATAGATGTTGATTTTTCTGCCAAATTGTTTATCCTTCTAATTGCATATTTTAATTTCATAGCCTTTTATGCTGGCTACATATTTTGTTATGATACCTTTCAGAGATGTTCTTCATTTGAATAAGTTTATTGTCTGACATCTGCCAGGAGAGCAATACAGCAGTGCAGACAATCCAGGAAGTTTTTGGAGAGTGTTGGGGACAATTTCCTGGTGCAAGTGCTGGAGGAACCAACTAGGGGCCATGCTCCTCTTGACCTGCTGCTCACAAACAGGGAAGAATTGATAGGGGGAATAGAAGTGGGTGGCAACCTGGGCAGCAGTGATCATGAGATGGTCAAAATCAGGATCCTGACACAAGGAAGAAAGGAGAGCAGCAGAATACAGATCCTGAACCTCAGAAAAGCAGATTTTGACTCCCTCAGGGAGCTGATGGACAGGATCCCCTGGGAAGCTAATATGAAGGGGAAAGGAGTCCAGGAAAGCTGGCTGTATTTTAAAGAAGCCTTATTGAGGGCACAGCAACAAACCATCCTGATGTGCAGAAAGAATAGCAAATATGGCAGGCCACCAGCTTGGCTTAACAGTGAAATCTCTGGTGAGCTTTAACACAAAAAGGGAGCTTACAAGATGACTAGGGAGGAGTATAAAAATATTGCTCAGGCATGCAGGAGTGAAATCAGGAAGGCCAAAGCACAATTGGAGTTGCAGCTAGCAAGGGATGTGAAGGGTAACAAGAAGGGTTTCTACAGGTATGTTAGCAACAAGAAGAAGGTCAGGGAAAGTGTGGGACCCTTTACTGAATGGGGAAGGTGACCTAGGGACAGATGATGTGGAAAAGGCTGAAGTACTCAATGCTATTTTTGCCTCGGTCTTCACAGAGAAGGTCAGCTCCCAGACTACTGCACTAGGCAACACAGTATGGGGAGGAGGTGCGCAGCCTTCAGTAGTGAAAGAACAGGTTGAGGACTATTTAGAAAAGTTGGACATGCACAAGTCCATGGAGCCAGATGTGCTGCATCTGAGGGTGCTGAGGGAGTTGGCTGATGCCATTGGCAATTATCTTTGAAAACTCGTGGCGATCAGGCAGGGCCGGCTCTGGCTTTTTTGCCGCCCCAAGCAAAAAAACAACAACAAACAAACAAACAAACAAAACCACAACCAGGGTACAGGGAGGCCAGAGCGGTGAACCAGAAAAAAAAACACAGGGTGCAAACTTTCGGTGCCACTTACTTGGTGGCTCATGGCTGCCTCCCCCGGCCATGCTGGTGAGCCTCTGGGCGGGCGGCAGCTGCACTCTGGCTAGCCGGGACTCCCTGCTCTGTAGACATGCCCTGGGCAGCAGAGTGCGTGCCCTGGCTAGCAGGGGGGAGGGAGCGGGGGGGGAGAGAGAGAGAAGGGGGGCGGCCAGGGCTTTCTTCAGCCATGGCACTCGCCACTCGGCCCTCCCGCGCGCCGCCTGCCAGGAGGGCTCCGCGCCGCTCCTGCTTGCAGGTGAATTGAAAGTCGTCGGTCGGTGGGGAGGGAAGGGATATGCGAGCTGCCAGGCTTGCTGCAGACCTGGCACCAGCTGGGGCAGACGGAGCACGCAGCCCACTCCCAGAAAGGAGCTCCCCTCCTCCGCGCCGCTGCCCCCTACAGTGGTGCACGGAAAGTCGTCGGTGAAACAAAAGAAAAACAAACAAACAAAAACACCAGGGCGCAGGGCGGCCAGAGCAGCGAACCAAAAAAAAAAAAAAGGTGGCCATGCCACCCTAGGATTGGAGGGAATGCTGCCCCTTAGAATCTGCCGCCCCAAGCACGAGCTTGCTCAACTGGTACCTGGAGCCGGCCCTGAGATCGGGGGAGGTCCCGGACGATAGGAAAAAAGGCAAGTATAGTGCCCATCTTTAAAAAAGGGAAGAAGGAGAATCTGGGGAACTAGACATCCTCACCTCAGTTCCTGGAAAAATCATGGAACAGGTCCTCAAGGAATCCATTTTGAAGCACTTGGAGAAGGGGAAGGTAATCAGGAACGGTCAACATAGATTCACCAAGGGCAAGTCATGCCTGACCAACCCGATTGCCTTCTATGATGAGATAACTGGCTCTGTGGATATGGGGAAAGTGGTGGACATGATATACCGTGACTTTAGCAAAGCTTTTGATACAGTCTCCCACAGTATTCTTGCCAGCAAGTTAAAGAAGTATGGACTGATGAATGCTCTATAAGGTGGATAGAAAGCTGGCTAGATTGTCTGGCTCAACGTGTAGTGATCAACAGCTTGCTGTCTAGCTGGCAGCCGGTATCAAGTGGAGTGCCCCAGGGTCGGTCCTGGGGCTGGTTTTGTTCAACATCTTCATTAAGGATCTGGATGATGGGATGGATAGTAAGTTCATGGATGACACTAAGCTGGGGAGAGAGGTAGGTATGCTGGAGGGTAGGGATAGGATACAGAGGGACCTAGTCAAATTGGAGGACTGGGCCAAAAAAAATCTGATGAGGTCCAACAAGGACAAGTGCAGAGTCCTGCACTTAGGATGGAAGAATCCCAGGCACTGCTACAGGCTGGGAACCCACTGGCTAAGCGACAGTTCTGCAGAAAAGGACCTGGGGATTACAGTGGATGAGAAGCTGGATATGAGTCAGCAGTGTGCCCTTGTGGCCAAGAAGGCCAATGGCATATTGGGCTGCATTAGTAGGAGCGTTGCCAGCAGATCAAGGGAAGTGATTATTCTCCTCTATTTGGCACTTGGGAGGCCACATCTGGAGTACTGTGTCCAGTTTTGGGGCCCCCACTATAGAAAGGATGTGGACCAATTGGAGAGAGTCCAGCAGAGGGCAATGAAAATGACTAGGGGACTGGGGCACATGACTTATGAGGAGACGCTGAGAGAACTGGGCTTATTTAGTCTGCAGAAGAGAAGAATGAGGGGAGATTTGATAGCAGCCTTCAACTACCTGAAAAGAAGTTACAAAGAGGATGGTGCTCGGCTGTTCTCAGTGGTAGCAGATGACAGAACAAGAAGCAATGGTCTCAAGTTGCAGTGAGGAAGGTCTAGATTAGATATTAGGAAACACTATTTCACTAGGAGGGTGGTGAAGCACTGGAATGGGTTACCTAGGGAGGTGGTGGAATCTCCATCCTTAGAGGTTTTTAAGGCCCAACTTGACAAAGCTATGGCGGGGATGATTGAGTTGGGGTTGGTCCTGCTTTGAGCAGGGGGTTGGACTAGATGACCTCCTGAGGTCCCTTCCAGTTCTATGATTCTATGATTGTTCTGTCCTGTCAAAATCCAAGGCTTTTTAAAAATCAGTGACCCTATTACTCCTTTACATTCATTGAGAGGGGGAGTGGGGGCATCTAGTTTGCCTTTTGGTGGAACTAAAGTGCGTTGAGACAACTGTGTTTTTATAGTGGGATGGCTAATGCATGTTAATTACCCCTCTGGTAAAACCCATGTTTTCTTAGCACTGAGGACACAGACTATACTGCTGACTCTGATGCTAAATGAACCATTATTTTCATGGCTTGACAACTGTGATACTGATTGTTTGCACGGCTAACACCACTCCTTCACCATCAGAGCCAAGTATTTGAATGTTTACAGCCCCCCCGGTTTTGTGTGGGTGTCATGGAAAACCAGTTAAAACATTTTAAACATAAGGAATTAACAGAGGCTCCCTCCTCAATATCCCTTATTCCCCTCCCTTATTAAGGGCTTGTCATCACGGTGTGACAGTAAAGGTGTGAAATTAATACACATAAGTTAGAGCTCTGTAAGCCCCTGTGTGGATGCTCTCTTCAGAAGTAAGTGTCCTTAATCTTGACAACAACTGTCAGAGCAATAGAAGAGTTCAGGTGTCCTTCCTTCAAACATTGCTAATCATCAGGGCTTTGGCCTGTCTTGAACATTGTTAAGTTTTGTATAGTCCAGCTATATCTCCATTGGATTTTTTACATCCAAGTGGAAAGAATGAAGTAGGGGAGACCTTGTCTGAACTTTCCTGGGCATTGCCCTGGGTTGAAAAGCCTTTTACAATATTTCACAGGTACCAGTTTTGGTCTGAGACAATTTCAATAAAGATTTAAAATGAAAATAAAAGGGGATCTTGCTCCTTCTCTCTGCCCTGCGCTGGTCAGGACACCATTGATGAGCTGGAGAATGAAGGCCTGATGGTGCCATGGTAGGTCCAGATGGGCAGGCAGAGGGGGTTGGCCTAGTGGCACAGTGAGCCCTGAAGCTACATATATATAGCACCAAAAATGTGGGTTAATTTATTAATTCTAATGGGACAAGAATGGCACTACTTTATATATATATAAATATATATATAGATATTTATTTATATATATAAATATATATAAAGTAGTGCCATTCTTGTCCCATTAGAATTAATAAATTGACCCACATTTTTGGTGCTTTAACTGTAAAGATTCCTCTTTCATCTCAGCCTCTGCCTGCTTGCTAACCACAGGTGATATAATCCTTATCTATTAGGCCTTGTCTACACTACAAGACTATTTAGAATCTACTTAAGTCGAATTTGTGGATTCGACCTTATGAAGTCGAATTTGTGTATCCACACTAAATACACTAATTCAAACTTCTGAGTCCACATTAACGGGGCCGGCGTCGACTTTCGAAGCGGTGCACTGTGGGAAGCTATCCCACAGTTCCCGCAGTCCCCACTGCCCATTGGAATGCTGGGTAGAGCTCGCAATGCCTGCTGGGGGAAAAAAATGTGTCGAGGGCGGTTTTGGGATACTGTCGTCATTGAACCGTCAATCACGCCCTTCCTCCCTGAAAGCGCCGGCGGGAAATCTGATCGCGCCCTTCTCTGGTCGGTTACAGCGAGGACGCCACAGCACTGCGAGCATGGAGCCCGCTGCGATCATCGCTGCACTTATGGCCGTTGTCAACTCCTCGCACCTTATCGTCCACCTCTTCCACAGTCAGCTGCTGAGAAATCGGGCGAGGAGGCTCCGGCAGCGCGGTGAGGAGAGTGGCGCAGGCCTCTCACAAAGCAGGGTACGCTGCGCCGTGGAGATCATGGTGGCAATGGGTCAAGTTCATGGTGTGGAACGGCGATTCTGGGCCCGGGAAACAAGCACGGACTGGTGGGACCGCATAGTGCTGCAGGTCTGGGATGAATCACAGTGGCTGCGGAACTTCAGGATGCGTAAGGGCACTTTCCTTGAACTATGTGACTTGCTGTCCCCTGCCCTGAAGCGCCAGGACACACGGATGCGAGCAGCCCTGAGTGTGCAGAAGCGAGTGGCCATAGCCCTCTGGAAACTTGCCACGCCAGACAGCTACCGGTCAGTAGCGAACCACTTTGGCGTGGGCAAATCTACCGTGGGGGTTGCTGTGATTCAAGTAGCCCACGCAATCGTTGAGCAACTGCTCTCAAAGGTAGTGACTCTCGGAAACGTCCAGGTCGTCATAGATGGCTTCGCCGCGATGGGATTCCCAAACTGCGGTGGGGCTATAGATGGGACTCACATCCCTATCCTGGCACCAGCCCACCAGGCCAGCGAGTACATTAACCGAAAGGGCTACTTTTCAATGGTGCTGCAAGCACTGGTGGACCATAGGGGACGTTTTACCAACATCTTCGTCGGGTGGGCGGGCAAGGTTCATGACGCGCGTGTGTTCAGGAACTCTGGTCTCTTCAAACGCCTCCAGGCAGGTACTTTCTTCCCGGACCACAAAATAACGGTAGGGGATGTGCAGATGCCTACAGTGATCCTCGGGGACCCGGCCTACCCGCTAATGCCCTGGCTCATGAAGCCCTATACAGGTGCCTTGGACAGTGAGAAGGAACTCTTCAACTACCGGCTGAGCAAGTGCAGAATGGTCATGGAGTGTGCTTTCGGACGTCTGAAGGGGAGATGGCGGAGCTTACTGACTCACTCGGACATCAGCGAAAAGAATATCCCCGTAGTTATTGCTGCTTGCTGTGTGCTCCACAATCTCTGTGAGAGCAAGGGCGAGACCTTTTTTGCCGGATGGGAGGTTGAGGCAAATCGCCTGGCTGCTGTTTACGATCAGCCAGACACCCGTGCCGAGAGAATATCCCAGCGGGAAGCGCTGTGCATCCGGGAGGCTTTGAAAGCTAGTTTCCTCGCAGAGCAGGGTAACCTGTGACTGTCCACTTGATTTTAAGAGAGCCTGATCATGGGCCTGTGTCTGTATGTGTCGAGTTAGATCTGAGCTCACAAACCCGGTTCTCCAAGTTTCCCCCACTTCCAAAGCACGTTTTAAAACTAATGAAATGTAACAGTAATTAATAATAAATCTTTCGTTGACTCTGCATTTCTGTTCCTGGGTTGAAACATGGAAGCATACTGTGCTGGGTTCGGTGTGCACTGATGTACAGACCGCTTGTCCAATACAGGACGGACAGCCTCCTGCTCCTACATAGGTCTGTGGGGTGGGGGACGGTTTACAGTGGTTGTGCATGTAGGGGTGGGTTTGCAGGAATGGGTGGGTTTGCAGGAAGGGGCGAGGGGTGCCGTCTTTGGATAGGGGTTTGCATGACCGCTGTGGGCTGTGGGTTTGGGCGTTGGAAGGGGTGAGGGGTGTGGGGGAAGGGTGAGTATCTGTCCCTGGATGAGGGCTCTTTTTGGGGCTCAGGGCAGCGGAGAGGCTCGTGGCTACGGTCGAAGTGCATCGTAAGGGAAGCCTGCCTTTACATTCAGGGATGGCAGGCGCCAGGACCCTGGACAAGCATACACATCAACGAATCACCCGGGGCAGCATACACCACACAGACTGACCCTGGTGACTAGTGACTGCAGTCTGTGTGTGCCCTGCAGTTGACCCTGCCCCCAAGTCTGTACCCTGGTAATGTGGGCTATGCACTGCAATTAAAAATCCCCCCCCCTACACACAAAGTCTTCTGACACGAGAAACGTGACGGAAACAGTGAGTAACAGCAAACCGCTTTTAATAATGTTATACACAGTGGGGGGTTGAAACTTGGATTTGGGACTGGGTGATCCTGTAAGGGAAGAACTTCTACAAATTTAGAGCGCGAGAGGTGTCTTGTACATTAGCGCTCTGCTGCGGTGCAGTGACAGTTCTCACGGCCCCTACCGCCCCTCCTTCTTGTTACTTTGGGTGAGGGGGGGACAGGACTTCTTGGCGTTGGAGGGCGGTTGCAGATGCAGTGCAGGGGGGCTCTCTCCTCCTGCCTGCGGTCCTGCAGAACATCTACAAGGCGCCGGAGCATGTCCGTTTGCTCCCTCATTAGACCAAGCAGCGTTTGAGTCGCCTGCTGGTCTTCCTGCCGCCACCTATCCTCCCGTTCGATGTGTGTGCGATGCTGCTGACACAGGGTCTCCCTCCACTGTCTCTGCTCTGCCTCCTCTGCTCTGGAGCAGGCCATCAGTTCCTGGAACATCTCGTCCCTAGTCTTTTTCTTTCGCCGTCTAATCTGAGCCAGCCTCTGCGAGGGGGATGCCGGGGCAGTCCGGGAAAGAGCCGAAGCTGTGTGATGCGAAAAAGTAAGTGATTTCCTTGACCAAATACAGGTTTGCGGACAGTGAACACAGTCAAGTCAGTTTAAGAGAGCAAGACTATACAGGGCACCAAGTCTCGCGAGATCTCAGAACTAGTTCGAGATTTCGGAGTACGCTCTCATTGGCGGCGCCATTGCACAGGAGAGCGGACAAGCGGGGAGAGACAGCTGAATCCGTCTTGCAGACAGTCCTGGTAAGCCTTACAGTAGATAATGCTTATCAGTTAGTGGATAGCTGTGCTCTCCTGCTAAAGGCAATGTGGAAAGCAGAAAGGATGAGCCTTTTGCAGCCCCTCCCGCCAGTGCACGGGAAAGATCAATGTATGCTTGTTCTCTGTGGCCTCTAGCACGTGGCTGTTAGGCGAGGGTCATTGTTATGCAACCTAATTTTAAACCATTAACAATAGTAACAATACACTAATTGCCCTACTTAGATGCAGTATTTCCAGAACGAGATCACCCTGAGGCGGGTCACCCGTGCCCAGAAAGAGAGGATGCTAAGGGAAGCGCTGCACCGACCAGGACCATATGCAGCAATGCTCGTGGAGGCGATGATCCCTCTGTATATTCGGATGTCCTGGCAAGGAAGAGTTTGCTTCAACGGAGCGCCCAACAAGGCACCTCTCCCAAGAAACCTCCTGCGGAGGCTTTTCGAGGAACTGTATGACACCTTCGTTGAATTGTCGCTAGAGGATTTTTCTTCAATCCCTCTTTGTGTGGACCTACTTTTCGTATAGTTTAATATTTACAATTTTTTATATAGTGTTTCTATTTTTTATATACATATTTTATAAAAAATAAATGTTTACACGTCTATAGCACTTACCGCCTGATCCTTCCCCTGATTCTGAGTCCGGGTTAACGGCAGGGGAGGGTTGGTAGGGGATCTCTGTGAGGGTGATGAAGAGATCCTGGCTGTCAGGGAAAGCGGGAATGGGTTCGCTGTCGCCTGCGCCGTCCTCCAAAGACCATTCCTCATCTTCCCCATCGGCGAACATCGAGGAGGAACTGTCCCGGTACACTATTCCGTCCTCGGAGTCCACCGTCACTGGTGGGGCAGTGGTGGCAGACCCACCTAGAATGGCATGCAGTGCCTCGTAGAAGCGGCATGTCTGGGGCTTGGCTCCGGAGCGTCCGTTTGCCGCTCTGACTTTTTGATACCCTTGTCTTAGGTCCTTGACTTTCACGCGGCACTGCATCGCATCCCGGCTGTATCCTTTGTCTTTCATGGCTTTCGAGACCTTCTCGAAGGTCTTTGCATTCCGCTTGCTGGAGCGCAGCTCCGAGAGCACAGACTCCTCGCCCCACACAGCGATCAGATCCATGACTTCCCGGTCAGTCCATGCTGGGGACCTCTTTCTATTCTGGGATTGCCCGGACTCCTCTGCTGGAGAGCTCTGCATCGTGGCAGGTGTTGCGGAGCTCGCCCCGATGTCCAGCCAGGACGTCAGATTCAAAGTGCCCAGACAGGAAAATGAATTCAAATTTTCCCGGGTCATTTCCTGTGTGGCTGGTCAGAGAATCCAAGCTCCGACTGCTGTCCAGAGCGTCAACAGAGTGGTGCACTGTGGGATAGCTCCCGGAGCTACTAAGTTCGATTTGCATCCACACCTAGCCTAATTCGAGCTAGCCATGTCGAATTTAGCGTTACTCCACCTGCCGGGGTGGAGTACCAAATTCAAACTAAAGAGCCCTCTAGTTCGAATTAAATGGCTTCCTGGTGTGGACGGTTGAGCGGTTAGTTCGAATTAACGCTGCTAAATTCGAATTAAAGTCCTAGTGTAGACCAGGCCTTACAAACTACGTGCTCCCAGGCAAATGTCTGAGGGTGTGGCAGCTACCAGACAGGCTTTGTATTTGTTTCTGAAGCTGTGTAGGATGTTTTCATTATAGGTAAATCACCTGGCAGGTCACTTCCCATTTACTCACCTTCTTGTGTCGCCGAGCCAAACAGAGCTGGCGGGGGTGGGGTGGGGGGAGGGGTGTTATAAATATAGCTGCTGAAAACAGCCCTGTGACATCAGTGGCCGGTCAATGAAAGAGCTGGTGAGTGTCTGCTCTGAGGGATAGTTTTGCTGACAGCGCTGAGAAACATTTGGTAAAGGAGGATGCTGACATTCGTATGAAGCTCTGAAGAAGCCAGGCCTGAACACTACATATTATGGCCACATCACAGAGACTTAGAGCCAGATTCACAAAGGTTTAGGTGCCTACATCCCAATTTTAGGCTCCACTGTGATTCCCAAACTCCTGCCACACTCTTGGGCACCTAAACTCACTCAGCACCTACATTTTCAGGGAAAAATCTCCCTAGGTGCCTAAGCTTCTGCCTTTGGGCCTTTGCACGGCTGCCTCCCTCTAGGCATCTAGACTCCTATCCTCCACCTAAACCCCAGAGTGAATCCCAAACCAGGGAAGACTGGGGGGGGGGCAGGGGGCAGGCTTGTGTGTGGGGACTGATCCGCAAGGTGTGCTCAGGGCTGCCTACTGGGTTGGGTCCCATTCAAATCTGGCAGGATGAGGAAGACACGGTGTCGCTACCCAGCTTCTAGTCCAGTGGCTGGCACACACAGCTGGGATGTAGGAGACCAAGGATCAATTCTCCCCTCAGGCAGAGGGGGAGAAAAGATTTGAACAGGGGTCTGCTGCATCCCAGGTGATGCTCTAACCTGTGGGCTAAAGGTTAGAAGGGGGGCACCAGCTCCTCCTCCTGCAGCTGTTTTGGGTGGAGTTAGGCACCTTCCTAGCACCTTCTCTCAAGAGCCAGCTTAGGCGCCCAAGCCGCCTGACTCCTGGAGAGGGGTCCCCCTTTGAGAGCTAGGTACAGAACTCTGCGAGGGGGCGGGGCTTAGCACACACCCCTCTGCTCAGCATCTCCCATTGGCTGCCTTGGTGGTTCCCCGCCTAGCTCAGCTGTGTGAGTGGCAGTGTCCGGTGCCTCTCACCACCTATTCATTGTCTAAGGAGCCTGGGTGTCTGAATCAAGCTTTGTGATCAATGGTTCCATGTAGTGATCAATGGTTCCATGTCTAGATGGCAGCCGGTATCAAGTGGAGTGCCCCAAGGGTCGGTGCTGGGGCCGGTTTTGTTCAATATCTTCATTAACGATCTGGAGGATGGTGTGGACTGCACCCTTAGCAAGTTTGCAGATGACACTAAACTGGGAGGAGTTGTTGATACGCTGGAGGGTAGGGATAGGATACAGAGGGACCTAGACAAATTAGAGGATTGGGCCAAAAGAAATATGATGAGGTTCAACAAGGACAAGTGCAGAGTCCTGCACTTAGGACGGAAGAATCCCATGCACTGCTACAGACTAGGGACCGAATGGCTGGGTAGCAGTTCTGCAGAAAAGGACCTAGGGGTTACGGTGGACGAAAAGCTGAATATGAGTCAACAGTGTGCCCTTGTTGCCAAGAAGGCTAATGGCATTTTGGGTTGTATAAGTAGGGGCATTTCCAGCAGATCAAGGGATGTGATCATCCCCCTCTACTCAGCACTGGTGAGGCCTCATTTGGAGTACTGTGTCCAGTTTTGGGCCCCACACTACAAGAAGGATGTGGATAAATTGGAGAGAGTCCAGCGGAGGGCAACAAAAATGATTAGGGGGCTGGAGCACATGACTTATGAGGAGAGGCTGAGGGAACTGGGATTGTTTAGTCTGCAGAAGAGAAGAATGAGGGGGGATTTGATAGCTGCTTTCAACTACCTGAAAGGGGGTTCCAAAGAGGATGGATCTAGACTGTTCTCAGTGGTAGAAGATGACAGAACAAGGAGTAATGGTCTCAAGTTGCAGAGGGGGAGGTTTAGGTTGGATATTAGGAAAAACTTTTTCACTAGTAGGGTGGTGAAGAACTGGAATGGGTTACCTAGGGAGGTAGTGGAATCTCCTTCCTTAGAGGTTTTTAAGGTCAGGCTTGACAAAGCCCTGGCTGGGATGATTTAGTTGGGTTTGGTCCTGCTTTGAGCAGGGGGTTGGACTAGATGACCTCCTGAGGTCCCTTCCAACCCTGAGATTCTATGATTCTATGATTCTATGACTCGCAGGGCCTTCCTGTGACTTCCTAGGTGCCTAATAGCCAGGCCTTGTGACCCTGAGCAGCGCCACGCCAACGTCCCTTTCTGACTTGAGCCTTTTGTTGTCTTTTATCTAACCTCAGGGTAACTATGGTGCAGGAGCTACTCTGCGGTAACCATCCAGGGAGGACAAGGCATTTCAGTCTGAGCAGGCAGGAAAGGGCCTGAGAAAACGTCTCTGGAATACGATCCGGGCCACTGTGCTCACAGATTTGGCCAAAGTACAGAAGTACAAATTCTGCATTGAAAACTTGCTCAGTGTGTGTAACAGTGGCAAAGGGGGGGACGTCTGTGTAAGGAACAGTGGCAGAAGTTCTGCCTAATAGATTATATTTCAAATGTATTCATATTTCAAAAACTGTTTACAAGGCTTTACACTGGTTTCAGTGTTTTGTGTCCATTAAATGTTTGTTTTCTGTAGAAACTTAATGGCCTAATGTACAATGGTGTAACCAGTCTGCCAGCTGCTTTTGGCAGCAACCAGGGCTGGGTTCAATATCTAGGGCAGGAGTGGCCAAACCGTGGCTCGCAAGCTGCATGCAGCTCTTTTACAATTAAAGTGCAGCTTGCGGAGTCCCCCCCACTCTCCCCATTCCCCACCTACCAGACTGGTGTGTGTGTGTGGGGAGAACTTGGGGCTTTTGCCCTGCAGCGGGATGGTGGGGCTAAGGGCTTCTGCCCAGCGGGAAGGGGAGTCTCAGGGTTTCAGCCCCATGGGGCACTCCTGCTGGGGCTCAGGGATTCAGCAGGAGTGGATCTGACACCCCCCTCCCCACAGGGCAGAAGCCCCGCTCTGGCTGGTGCGCTCCAGCTCTCAAACTTCTGAAGATTGTCGTATGAGGCTTGGAGGGCCAGTAAGTTTGACCACCCTGATCTGGTGATAGTGGGTGCTATTAGGACGGGGTCTCCTTCTTAGCAGCCTGATATTACAGTGTTTTAGGGTATGTCTACACTATGAAATTAGGTCGATTTTATAGAAGTTGATTTTTAGAAATCGATTTTATACAGTCGATTGCATATGTCCATATTAAGCGCATTAAGTCGGCGGAGTGCGTCCTCACTACCGTGGCTAGCATCGACTTACGGAGCGGTGCACTGTGGGTAGCTATCCCACAGTTCCCACAGCATCTGCTGCCCATTGGAATTCTGGGGTAAGCTCCCAATGCCTGATGGTTTTGGGTACATGTCGTCAGTCGCCCCTCCCTCCATGAAAGCAACAGCAGACAATCATTTCACGCCTTTTTTGCTGCTTGTTTTGTGCTCCATAATATCTGAGAGAGTAAGGGGGAGATGTTTATGGCGGGGTGGGAGGTTGAGGCAAATCGCCTGGCATCCAAATCTGAGCAGCCAGACACCAGGGTAATTAGGAGAGCACAGCAAGGCACGCTGCGCAACAGAAAGACTTTGAAAACCGGTTTCATGACTGGCCAGGATTTGGTGTGACAGTTGTGTTGTTTCTCCTTGATAAATAAAGTAACTATTGTTTTGAAACCATGCATTCTTTCTTTATTAATTAAAAATAAATGAGATAACAGACAAGGTAGCCTGGGTGGTGTAGGGGAGGAGGGAAGGACAAGGCCACATTGCTTATTGTAGCCATACTAAAAATCAAACTGTTTGAATGACAGCCTTCTGTTGCTTGGGCCATCCTCTGGAGTGGAGTGGCTGCGTGCCCAGATCCTCTCCCCCTGCGTTCTTCGGCATCTGGGTGAGGAGGCTATGGCACATAGGGAGGAGGGGAGGCGGTTATACAGTGGATGCAGTGGGGGTCTGTGCTCCTGTTGGCTTTCCTGCAGCTCCAACAGACATTTCATTATGTCTGTTTACTCCCCCATTAGCCTCAGCATTGCATCCTGCCTCCGCTCTTTGCACTCACTTAATTCTTTCCTGGCCTCTGCCACTGAATGCCTCCATGCATTAAGCTGTGCCCTATCAGTGAGAGAGGACTGCATGAGCTCAGAAAACACGTCATCGCGAGTGTGTTTTTTTCACCTTCTAATCTGCGATAACCTCAGGGACGGAGATAATAGGTGGAGCGTAGAAACGACAATACAAGGGTAATGTCGTGGTGGGAGTCTGCTACAGACCACCGGACCAGGGGGATGAGGTGGACGAGGCTTTCTTCCAGCAACTAACAGAAGTTGCTAGATCACAGGCCCTGGTTCTCATGGGTGACTTTAATCACCCCGATATCTGCTGGGAGAGCAATACAGCGGTGCACAGACAATCTAGGAAGTTTCTGGAAAGTGTAGGGGACAATTTCCTGGTGCAAGTGCTGGAGGAACCAACTAGGGGAAAAGCTCTTCTTGACCTGCTGCTCACAAACAGGGAAGAAATAGTAGAGGAAGCAATAGTGGATGGGAACCTGGGGGGCAGTGACCATGAGATGGTCGAGTTCAGGATCCTGACACAAGGAAAAAGGGAAAACAGTAGAACAGAGACCCTGGACTTCAGAAAAGCAGACTTTGACTCCCTCAGGGAACTGATGGGCAAGGTCCCTTGGGAGAATAACATGACGGGGAAAGGAGTCGAGGAAAGCTGGCTGTATTTCAAAGAAACCTTATTGAGGTTGCAGGAACAAACCATCCCGATGTGTAGGAAGAGAAGTAAATATGGCAGGCGACCAGCTTGGCTTAACAGTGAAATCCTTGCTCGTCTTAAACACAAAAGAACAGCTTACAAGAAGTGGAAGATTGGACAAATAACCAGGGAGGAGTATAAAAGTATTGCTCAGGCATGCAGGTGTGAAATCAGGAAGGCCAAATCACACTTGGAGTTGCAGCTAGCCGGAGATGTTAGGAGTAACAAGAAGGGTTTCTTTAGGTATGTTAGCAACAGGAAGAAAGTCAAGGAAAGTGTGGGCCCCTTGCTGAATGAGGGAGGGAACCTAGTGACAGAGGATGTGGAGAAAGCTAGTGTACTCAATGCTTTTTTTGCCTCTGTCTTCACAGACAAGGTCAGCTCCCAGACAGCTGCACTCTGCAGCACGGTATGGGGAGGAGGTGACCAGCTCTCTGTGGAGAAAGAAGTAGTTCGGGGCTATTTAGGAAAGCTGGATGAGCACAAGTCCATGGGGCCGGATGCGCTGCATCCGAGGGTGCTAAAGGAGTTGGCCGATGAGATTGCAGAGCCATTGGCCATTATCTTTGAAAAATCATGGCGATCAGGGGAGGTCCCGGATGACTGGAAAAAAGCTAATGTAGTGCCCATCTTTAAAAAAGGGAAGAAGGAAGATCCAGGGAACTACAGGCCAGTCAGTCTCACCTCAGTCCCTGGAAAAATCATGGAACAGGTCCTCAAGGAATCAATCCTGAACCACTTAAAGGAGGGGAAAGTGATCAGGAACAGTCAGCATGGATTCACCAAGGGCAAGTCATGCCTGACTAACCTAATTGCCTTCTATGACGAGATAACCGGCTCTGTGGATGAGGGGAAAGCAGTGGATGTACTATTTCTGGATTTTAGCAAAGCTTTTGATACAGTCTCCCACAGTATTCTTGCCAGCAAGTTAAAGAAGTCTGGGCTGGATGAATGGACGGTAAGGTGGATAGAAAACTGGCTAGATGGTCGGGCTCAACGGGTAGTGATCAATGGTTCCATGTCTAGATGGCAGCCGGTAGCAAGTGGAGTGCCCCAAGGGTCGGTGCTGGGGCCGGTTTTGTTCAATATCTTCATTAACGATCTGGAGGATGGTGTGGACTGCACCCTTAGCAAGTTTGCAGATGACACTAAACTGGGAGGAGTGGTTGATATGCTGGAGGGTAGGGATAGGATACAGAGGGACCTAGACAAATTAGAGGATTGGGCCAAAAGAAATATGATGAGGTTCAACAAGGACAAGTGCAGAGTCCTGCACTTAGGACGGAAGAATCCCATGCACTGCTACAGACTAGGGACCGAATGGCTGGGTAGCAGTTCTGCAGAAAAGGACCTAGGGGTTACGGTGGACGAAAAGCTGAATATGAGTCAACAATGTGCCCTTGTTGCCAAGAAGGCTAATGGCATTTTGGGTTGTATAAGTAGGGGCATTTCCAGCAGATCAAGGGATGTGATCATCCCCCTCTACTCAGCACTGGTGAGGCCTCATTTGGAGTACTGTGTCCAGTTTTGGGCCCCACACTACAAGAAGGATGTGGATAAATTGGAGAGAGTCCAGCGGAGGGCAACAAAAATGATTAGGGGGCTGGAGCACATGACTTATGAGGAGAGGCTGAGGGAACTGGGATTGTTTAGTCTGCAGAAGAGAAGAATGAGGGGGGATTTGATAGCTGCTTTCAACTACCTGAAAGGGGGTTCCAAAGAGGATGGATCTAGACTGTTCTCAGTGGTAGAAGATGACAGAACAAGGAGTAATGGTCTCAAGTTGCAGAGGGGGAGGTTTAGGTTGGATATTAGGAAAAACTTTTTCACTAGTAGGGTGGTGAAGAACTGGAATGGGTTACCTAGGGAGGTAGTGGAATCTCCTTCCTTAGAGGTTTTTAAGGTCAGGCTTGACAAAGCCCTGGCTGGGATGATTTAGTTGGGGTTGGTCCTGCTTTGAGCAGGGGGTTGGACTAGATGACCTCCTGAGGTCCCTTCCAACCCTGAGATTCTATGATTCTATGATTCTATGAACATTCTACGGTTTATGATTCTGGGGGGACTGCATGGTCACCTGTGCTGCTGAGTTCACCACGCTGACCAAACAGGAAATGAAATTCAAACGTTCCCAGGGCTTTTCCTGTGTACCTGGCTAGTGCATCAGAGTTCAAAGTGCTGTCCAGAGTGGTCACAACGGAGCACTCTGGGATAGCTCGCGGAGGCCAATACTGTCGATTTGCGTCTGCACTACCCCAAATTCGACCCAGCAAGGTTGATTTTAACGCTACTCCCCTCGCCAGGGAGGAGTACATAAGTCGATTTTAAGAGCCCTTTAGGTTGGCGTAACGGGGTTGGTTGTGTGGACGCAGGTTGTTTTTAAATCGACCTAACACGGCTAAATTCGACCTAACCCTGTAGTATAGACCAGGCCTTAAAGTAATTTTGATGGAATGTGAGGATGTGGCTTCCTGCTTCTCAGCTAATGGCTGCTGCTTGCAGGGCTGGCTCCAGGTTTTCTGCCGCCCCAAGCGGCGCGCAAAAAAAAAAAAAAAGCAGCGTCAGCGCGATCGCACCGTTCCACTCTTCAGCGGCAATTCGATGGCTGGTCCTTCGCTCCCAGAGGGAGTGAGGGACTTGCCGCCGAAGACCCGGAGCTTCCACTCCAATAGCGGACGGAGGGCTGCACCCTGGTATTGGCCGCCCCAAGCACTGCTTCTTGAGCTGGTGCCTGGAGTCGGCTCTGGCTGCTTGGCTGCTCTTCTAATCTGGCTGCAGACGAAGGCTTTAGGCTTAAGGCCTTGCAATATGGCTGCAGACAAAGGCCTTATCCTTACCATCCCCTGCTTAATGAGGCTTTTACCAAAGCCGTCATTTCTATTCCAGGAATCCAATACTCAGACCTGCTGAGCTTGGGCTTGCCTCCTGGGTATAATTAACAAGGGCCTTATTTGACTTTGCATGCCAGCTTCCTGTAGTCTTCTAACAGTTCTCTTCATCCAGCAAGCCAAAGCTATTATGCTCACTAATAAAGCCAATTGCATTCCAATGATCATCACAATCTGGCGAACCGTTATATTTAGCATACCAGTTGCAGAAGGTGACTACCCTAATAGTGTTTCCCACCAGGAGTGATGTTCTGCATCTGCAATAGTTTTCAGTACATGAGTGATTTCTGTATTATCACGTTGTACTTCAATACGTATTTGTTCCCCTGTCTTTGCAGTATCTTGTAAATGTGAATGTAACATTGGATGAATTAACAATTTTCTTATCATGGTCATATTCATGCCTAAGGTTACAAGTAGATTACAGTCCATACAGGTACATAGTATTCAAAATCACAACTTTTAATCTTTGTAATGTTGCAAAAACATCTATTAACTAAATAAGTCATAAAATACAATTCCGTATTGTCTACTGCTACCATTGGACAATGACTGCTAACACAAACACAACCCCTTCCTGCATATACAACAGCTGACTTTTGTTCAGTGAATATATTAAACATACATCTTTGGATTCCTTTGACTTGAACATAGAAACATTTATCTCTTTCTTGTAAATGTTTTGATCCTCACACACATCTCAAAATTTCATGGGCCACACACTGAAATATGTCAGTGGTTTTCCATTGTTGGTTTCCTTTACATGCCCAGGAATGATGATCAGTGGAATACATAACCAATTCTTTTGTTAGCTGGATTCCCACAGGCACCACTGGATATATATCAATAGTTAGACTGGGGTGTACAGTTACTACATTTGCTTGTAGAACCATTTGATCTTTATTTAGGGCAAAATTTACCAATTTCCACCCCGCCATTAATTGTCTCTCCCTTTCTGTAACATTTTCCCACAACTTTTTAATTCCAAAGGTAAATTTCCTTGCATGCCTTCCCAGATTATTTGAATGACCAATTGCTCACTTATTTCCTGGGCCCGTGTACAGGCTAATGCAAAGGACACATTTTCTTGTATTGATTCCATAGTCCCTGCTAACAATAACAAATTCTTTTCACCTTGCTGTTGCCATACTGGCAGTATTTTAGAAAATAATTGTTGCTCCATTCGTAATGTAACCCTTCTGCCCCTCTGAGTTGGCAGCAACAAGGGCCAGGTTCAGTATCCAGGGGTTCCGTTTCAATAACACAATGCAAAACCGGCTCGAGCCCCCACCCAGTGACCTGGGACAATTACATACCACCCCCCCGGGTGCCTCTAGGAGGCAATACTTCCCCACTCGCAAGCACGGAGTCCGAGTGTAGCAAAATCCTTTTAATAAAGGAGGGAAACAATGCGGCATCACCATTGGAGAAACACCACAAACCAGATTATAACACAAACCATAAGCAAAAAAACCAATCCACCTCCAAGTACGTTTGGCAATGTCCTTTCCCTCTTAGGGTCTTAAGTCCAATCACCCCAAAGTCCAACAACCCAAAAGTCTCTGTCTCTGGTCAGTGCCACCCCCGAGTTCAAAAGTTTATCTGCAGAGCTTTACCCCCCCAGCCTGGGTGGAAATGGGGGGGGTGCACACAGGGTGTTAAGGGGCACCTTACGTGGGCCAGGGCCGATTGCCCCGCTTCTCCGTGGAGTTCTGCTGCAGCCTTCACCACGACTGGCTCCACTCCATCAGCTGTGCCGCTCCTCCAGCTGACCCGTGAGCCGCTCCAGCCGTCCCCACAAACCGCTCCACTCCGCTCACTGTTCCATGGGCTGCTCCAACATGCTGCAAACTGCTCCGCTCTGCCAGCCGCTTAGCAATAGATCTTCAGGCTCCCCCCACTAGTTAACCAGCACTCAGTGATCTCAGCTCAGCAAGCTTAGCGCTTTTAGTGATTTCAGCTTGTAGTAGAGGAGCCCTGGTGCTGGTGCACCATTGGCCCAACGTGAATTCAGGTCAGCAGCCTCTAGATGGACTCCTAAAGGATTCAAAATTAGCTCTGCTCTTTAACAGTGGAGAGAGGACACTGTGCAATTGGTGTTCCAGGCCCTCAAAAGGTGCCCATATCATCAGGTACACACACCAGTCCCCAACCTCTCTCAATTCACTGGCTTTTGGCACCCATGTCCCTTGTCTAGCAAGTGCTACTTAATGGATAGTGAGACATCTCTGTCCTAACACAGTCTCATAGTTCCTCATTCACATAATCAGGGTGACAACACTTTATTCCTCCTGCCCCAATAATCCAAGAAATTGGGGATCCCAGAGCTGTCAAAATAACCATCCCAGGCTGCCGTGAACTATTCTAGGTGGGATGGGTGTGCCAATGCAAATACCTGAAATTCCTTTCCACGCTCCCCATACTTCACCACCAGATGTCAGGGTAGAGCTCATCCTGACTCTGCTTACATCAATCTTGATGAGGATGCACTGATGGGCTTTCCCACTTCTTGGATTTCAGCTGTAGCAAAACTTTGTTTGCCATTACCTCTATGTTAGTAGCATCCAGTACTCCAACTCCTAATCCAGTTTTACCCAAAGCAGTTTAATACACTTCTTGGAAGCCTTTTCTTTAGGCTACCTACCCCTCCTGGCTGCCAGGCAAATCCAATAACCTTCAGTAGTTCACATTGACATAGTATTAGGGCAGCTATACTGTCACTGGGCCTTTACTGCACTGCCCCTTATAGTAATCAGGGAAGGTGTGCATGGCCTTCCTTTCCTTACATCCAATTTTATACAACACCCAAGTGCATTCAGCTGGGCTTGCATACTGGAAGTTGCCAATTATTACTGATTGTTTTCCCCCCAAACAACTAAAGTTTTCACACACCCTTTTTTCCCTTGGTCATTTCACTTTGTGCTTCAAATATTTTTATGTTTATTCTTCCATTCCCACCAACAGATAAACCTTGTGTCCCATGCATATTCTGCCTTTAAATGTGCCTTTGCCACCTGTGGATGTTTCCCTTCCTTTGACAAATACCCTTGCTGATTGCAGGCAAAACAGAGGAATTAACCCTATACTTTCCTGTGTCTTTGTTCTATAGGCAGGTTTA
Source organism: Mauremys mutica (assembly GCF_020497125.1). NCBI lineage: Eukaryota > Metazoa > Chordata > Testudines > Geoemydidae > Mauremys > Mauremys mutica. The sequence continues at coordinate 18,724,402 of NC_059088.1, read as the reverse complement.
ATGGTTTTTAGCCTTTAAGGGTTTAGGGGAAATTATCCCAGCGTTCAGTCACTAAATTCATGAGGTGATGTACCTCAGTTTCCCTTTTTATACAGCAGCCCAGGTTTGTAATGTTTTTCCTGCTGTGCTAAGCTTTAAGTTTATTCACAGATAATATCTGAGAAGCATCACCATATGACCTTAAAGCATTTTTCCAAAACACTATACATTGTTACAGGGGTACTTATTAACATTACATTAATCCCAATGTTTAATATTAACAATAACATTAGCATCGAGTCTATTAAAGGTATCTTGTTATACCATGAATTATATCCTTGGGTTTTGATTAATTAAAAGGTAGGGGTGTCATGCATATAAGCAGACCCCTTTTGTATTTGTCTTCAGATTTTAGCACTGGGCATACACACACAAAAGTATTTTTTTTTCTACTTAGGGTTGACTTCTTTTTTCCACCTTCCTCTGGAGGGTCATAATTTGAGCCTTTGGGTTTCAGGTAGTTTGTTTGCTGACCAGGTATGTTCATTATCTTCAGCTCCTTTGTGCTGGCATTTATGGGCAGTTCTCTCCTTCCTCTATCAGCCAAGTAATTTGCATCAAAACAGATGCTTTCTGGCTTGCTTTTGGATCCAAAGCCATGAGCAGAGCTCAGAGACTCTGTTTTAAAAGGGACACAATCAACTTCCACCAGAGTTTTGATTTCTTTCCACTGTCAACTCCTGCTTCCAAAACACACTGAGATCTGAAAAAGAAAATACAACCTATGGTGGCTCCTTTTAGGAGCCCTAATAGGATTTAAATTAAGTAGCATGTTTTGTTTGCATTTCTTTTACCCCTTCAACAATATATACTGCACATGTCCTGGGGAAAATGTACATTCCTTTCATAGTTTAACTTCTATAACATTATATTAGCCATATCAATTTTTACATAACATGTAACTGTTTCTTTGGTGCTCGCTGAGTGTTCATGTACCTTTATCAAAGTGACAGTCTGATTACAGAGCCACCTCAATTCTCAGTGTTCCTAATGTTGCTTTTTTTGTTTTGTGCACCTCACCCCTGCTGTTGCTCCAGAGGGGCACTGTGACGTTGCACTCTATATGATTTTATGAAAATATGCCAATGAGTTTGAATATAATGTAACTGAAATATGCTTCATGCAAAAGGTTTCTTGTAAGGTATCATTACAAAGCTTATAATCTACTGAGTGTGGTCATCCTATTTGTATAAATGTATCACTCTTGTATCTGAAACTAGAAATATGAAATATAACTCTGAGGGCTTATTGTAATTATGCAAAGTGTGGGCCATTAATGGTGGTTGGGAATCTTGAAGGCTCCTATCAACCAGGACAACTGACTGTAGCTGGCTCTGTTTTACGTGTAAGTCTTCCTGTATATGTGTGTGCTGGTAAGTGGGTAATGAAGTCTTACAGTGACATGTGATCATGTCACCTCAACTGGAATCCATCTTTAATCTGGTGCTTTTCCAGTGAGAAGGAGGGGGTGGGAACCCAGAGAGGGACAAAGGATTCCCACCTTATGCAAAAGATATATAAGTGGGTGGAACAGAACACAGGGAGAGCTATCATGAGGCATCCCCTAGCTACCACCTGAGCTGGAACAAGGGCTGTACCAGGGAAAAGAATTGTGCCCAGACTAGGAAGGCATCCAGTCTATGAAAGAAACTTATTGAAACATCTCTGAGGGTGAGATTTTATCTGTATTCAGTTTTATTATCGTATTAGGCTTAGATTTGCATGTTTTATTTTATTTTACTTGGTAAATCACTTTGTTCTGTCTGCTATTACTTGGAACCACTTAAATCCTACTTTCTGTATTTAATAAAATCACTTTTTACTTATTAATTAACCCAGAGTATGTATTAATACCTGGGGGGGGGGACAGCTGTGCATAGCTCTCTATCAGTGTTACAGAGGGCAAACAATTTATGAATTTACCCTGTATAAGCTTTATACAGGGTAAAATGGATTTTTTTGGGGTTTGGATCCCATTGGGAGTTGGGCATCTGAGTGTTAAAGACAGGAACACTTCTTAAGTTGCTTTCAGTTAAGTCTGCAGCCTTGGGGCACATGGTTCAGACCCTGGGTCTGTGTTGGAGCAGACTGGCATTTCTGGCTCAACAAGACAGGGTGCTGGAGTCCCATGCTGGCAGGGAAAGCAGGGGCAGAGGTAGTCTTGGCACATCGGTTGGCAGTTCCCAAGGGGGGTTCTGTGATCCAACCCATCACAGGCACTGTCTTTTTAGATTTCTTATTCTTTTACTACAGCTCTTACCTGCTATTTTGTTACCAAAAAACAAATCCAGAATCTCTTCCCATTCTTCTGGGTTTGACTGCCCTGCTGCAGCCAGGACTTTGGTCTTTAAAAAGATATTGAACTTTATAAAGCATTGAGGTACCTTAAGGGTTAAAGGCTAAATACCAAAGTCAAACAACACCAGTTACCTGTGTCTGGCAAAAAGTGTCTGTCAGTTTTGCAACTTTGAATGAAAGATTCAAATGGATTTTTAGTGGTGTTATTTAAAAACAAAACAAAAACCAATTTATCTTAAACATACAAAACAGAGTTTTACAAGCCAGGTGTGCTCCACATATTTACACAATATATTTATACACACACACACACTTTTTTGCTTAACACCCCTTACACTGCTTTAATTTTTACACAGCTGTACCTAGATTACATTTGTATACATTTGGGGGCAGTGAAGTTCCAATAGAACCCCCTTATGTTCTTTTAGTGAATTTGACTAAATTGTTCACAGTCAAATGATTTAAATCGGATTGTCTCTTTGCCTGGCTTATTTACAGACATTCCTTTGGAAAAGGGCCCATTTCCCCTTCAGAATGGCTGCAAAGAAACCAAGAATTCTCTTTGTATAACACTTTTCCTTTTTAACATTTTTACATTCCACTGCTTTATTCCCTCCAGCTTCTGCAGAGTTAACTTCTCACTCTCTTTCCCTAAATCACTTGCTTATCTCCCAGAATGGGACCTCCATCAGCCCAGATATCACCATTCCAAGTACTATGCCAGGGATGTGAAATCCCCAGGCCTGTGCTTACTTACTGCTTCCCTTACTCCTGCCACTATGCCCCTCAGAGCTCCCAACCTGTTTGCCAAACTCTTTATCTGTTGCCTGCTCGCTTGTCTGGGCCTGTTCCTGCTTTTCTCGCTGAACCGCCCCTTCCCATGGGCACAGGCTTTGTCCCACTAACCATTTAGCAAGGAAGGTGGGCTCCTCAACTAGCCCCCAATGCTCGTGGTCTCGTTTCTTCTTTCCCTTTCTCTCTTCTTGCTCCGGGGTGGTCATGCTGCCAGATAGCAACCCGTTCTGACAGCAGGCACAGGTACTCTGCTATTATTTACTGGGTTAGAGTCTGTAAGCGTCCGCTGTTGGGGCTCGACCCTCTCAGGCACGGCTGGGAGCCAGGCCGCCTCGCTACACATGTCTGCTATCGGCGGTGTAGTCTGAGAGGGCAAAGAATAGTCAGGGGGGCTCAGGCCCTCAGGCGGGCTGAGCCGGAAATCAGTCTCTTTAGCCCGGGCCCTAGCTCCGGGCGGGGCACCAACGGTAAGGTAGGGCTCAGGCCCGCAGGCCGGGGCCGAGTGAACAAACAATCTAATTAGCCCGGGCCCTAACTCAGGGCGGGCAACAGCCCTACAGTTCCAGGCTCAGACCCTCAGGTAGGGGCTGAGCAAATAATCAGTTCAGTATCTAACCCCAGGCCCTCAGTCAGGGCGGGGCAGCAAACTACTTTTAGGCAGAGTTCCAGTTCTCAGGCAGGGGCTGAGCATACAGTCAATACTTTGGCCCGAGCCCTAAATCAAGGCGGGGCGGTAGACACTACAGTTCAGGGCTCAGACCCTTAGGCAGGGGCTGAGCAGACCCACAGTTCAATACATAAGCCCAGGCCCTTGGACAGGGCGGGCAGCAAGCAGTTCAGGGCTCAGGCCCTTAGGCAGGGGCTGAGCAGACACTGAGGTAAGTCCAGGCTCCTACGCCTGAGCATTGGGGTGAGGGGGAGATGGCCACCCGTGAGTGGGGGTGGCAGGGGGGACGCAGGCCCACCCACTCCACTGTGTCCCAGCCCAGGGCCCTAACAGCGGCAGTCAGTCAGCTGCTGTGTCGGTGGGGATCCTGGCCGCAACACACTGACATTGGCTCGGGGTCTGCTGCAGCCAGACTAGGGTCGGCTACCCCCAGGCCACATCCAATCTCCCCCTCCATTGGTACCTGTGTATCCCCAGCGTCTTCCGCAGTGTCCCACACCATGGGCTCCTCAGGGTACTGAGCGCTGGGTAAGCCGGGCTGCTCCTCAGGATACCGGGCGCGGGAAAGGCCCGGCCAGTCCTCCTCAGGGTAGTGAGCACGGGGCAGGCTCGGCCCAGCGGGAGCTCAGGCACAGGCACCGGCACCTGGCTTCTCCGGCGGCCAGCGGTCAACTGAGCGCTGGGGCTGGGCTTTTATACTTCCTGTCCCGCCCCTTGACTTCCGGGGGCAGGAACAGGCGGCGGTGGCTCCGCCCACTTCAGCGTCCATTCTGGCTTGACCCTCTCAGGCGCGGCTGGGAGCCAGGCCACCTCGCTACAGAGTCTATCAGTTCAGTCCAAAAGATGTTAGGCTGCCCAAGCATTCGCCACCAAATTTGTTACCCACACAAAATTCTCTGTTACTCACCCACTCAAGGGCACCCACCTTTACCCAGTTCCTAGGGCTCCAGGTGAAAGGCACCTAACTTTAACCGTCCGTGGGCTCCGGGATCTACTCTTCTGTGGCCTCCAGGCAAACACCCTTTCCCTGTGGACTCAGGGCTTAATCTTTTGTGGGTTTACGGGGTCTTTTACCAGTGCAAGAGCCTTACACAGTAATCTACTACATAACCTCTATTTATTAACAATCACCAAAACCAGACTGCACACGCTACACGTACAGTGCTCACCACTCCCAATAAGACACGTGAACTTTTCTTGATGTCCAGTCAGGATCGGGTCCATCTGGCAGACTCCAGTTTCTGCCCGGTGTCATTGGCAGAGTGTTGAGGTCTGGCAGCTCTGATCTTGGGGCTGTTTCCTGGAGTTGGTTCCCAAAGAACTTCCTTTTGGACCCCAGTTGATATAGTGAAACTTGAGTCCTGCTTAGCCGTACCTTAACCAATCATGTTACTAACATTTTACTAACCAATCCTAACAGAATTCTCTAATCAATCCTACCCCACCACCTTAATTAAATTACACTTAGCAAAATTTAATAAGTAACAGACAGAAACAATTGAAGAACCAGACAGAGATTATACAGACAAACAATAGGGAAGTGGGGACCATAAAGACAAACCAATAAAGAAATGAGGATTTCACAACCACAGCTATTGATAAGTGATTTCTTGCCAGACAGATGCTGTCAAACTATGTTTTCTTTAAAAAAGAACAGGAGTACTTGTGAGTCCATTTATTCTTTTGCATAGAGACTGTCCGGTTTGGCCAATGTACATGGCAGAGGGGCATTGCTGGCACATGATGGCATATATCACGTTGGTAGATGTGCAGGTGAACGAGCCCCTGATGGCGTGGCTGATGTGATTAGGTCCTATGATGGTGTCACTTCAATAGATGTGTGGACAGAGCTGGCATCGGGCTTTGTTGCAAGGATAGGTTCCTGGGTTAGTGTTTATGTTGTATGGTGTGCAGTTGCTGGTGAGTATTTGCTTCAGGTTGGGAGGCTGTCTATAAGCGAGGACTGGCCTGTCTCCCAAGATCTACGCAAAAGAATAAATGGACACAAATCTGACATCAGGAATCATAACATTCAAAAATCAGTGGGAGAACACTTCAACCTCTCTAACCACTCAGTGACAGACTTGAAGGTGGCAATTTTGCAACAAAAAAACTTCAAAAAAAGACTCCAAAGAGAGACTGCTGAACTCGAATTAATATGCAAATTAGATACAATTAACTCAGGCTTAAACAGAGACTGGGAATGGTTGGGTCATTACACTAATTGAATCTATTTCCCTATGTTAAGTTCTCCTCACACCTTCTATGGGTCATCTTAGTTATCACTTCAAAAGGTTGTTTTTTTTTCTCCTGCTGATGATAGCTCATCTCAATTGATTAGACTCTTCCTGTTGGCATGCATACTTCCACCTTTTCATGTTCTCTGTATGTATAAATATCTCCTGTCTGTGTGTTCCATTCTATACATCCGAAGAAGAGAGCTGTAGCCCATGAAATCTCATGCTGAAATAAATGTGTTAGTCTCTAAGGTGCCACAAGTACTGCTGTTCTTTTTGCGGATACAGACTAACACGGCTGCTACTCTGAAACCTATGTTTTCTTTAACTGTAACCCTTCTGCCGGGCCGAAACGATAGCAGCAAGGGCCGGGTTCAATACATAGGGGTCCCTTCCCCACAACATAATGCAAAACCAGCTTGAGTCCCCACCCAGTGACTTGGGAAAATCTTACACTCACCCCTGGGCGCCTCGAAGAGGCAATATTTCCCCTCTCGCAAGCACAGAGTCTTGGTGTAGCAGAAAAGGTTTAATTACATGACAAACAACAAGCATTAAATTGGGAAAATACCTCAGCTAGAGTCCACAGGTCAAACCGTGAGCAAAGACCCACTCCAGCAAATTGGGCCATGTCCTTCTCTCGGGGCCCTTGAGTCCAGCAACCCCCAAATCACCCACAGTCCCAAAAGCCCCACAATCCAAAAGTCTCTGTCCCGGGTCAGTGCAGCCCCAGAGCTCAAGAGTCTCTCTGCAGAGGTCCCCCTCCCCAGCCTGGGTAGAAAGGGGCACCTTACGTGGTTTCGGGGCCAACTGCCCTGCCTCTTCATGGGGTTCTGCTTCCACTAGTCATCTCCGCAAACAGCTCAGCTCCGCTTGCTCTGTGGGCTGCTCCACTCTGCCAGCTGCTCTGGTCCACCAGCTGTCCTGTGAGCCACTCCAGCCGTCCTCGTGAGCTGCTTGGCTCCACTCACCCAATGGCTGCACAAACTGCTCCACTCCGCTCTGCCAGCTGCTCTGCCCCACGGTATGGCTTCAGGCTCCCCCACTCATTAGCACAGTACTCAGTGCTCTCAGCTCAGCAAGTCCAGCTCTTCAGTGATTCCAGCTCTTAGTAGGGGAGCCCCACTACCAGTGAATTCAGCTCAGTAACCTGCATTTAGATTCTTAAGGGAATCAAAAATTAACTCTGACATTCCACAGTGGAGAGAGGCACAGGTGGAACAGGTGCTTCTGGCTCACACAAGGCACCTGCATCACCAAGTACAGATCTCTATCCCCAGCCCCTCTCTCTCTTGACTGGGTTTTGGAACCCATGTCCCTTGTCTAGCAAGTGCTATTTAGTTGACAATGAAACCCTCTATCATAAGACAGTTTTGTAGTTCCTCATTTACTTAATCGGGATGACAACATTTTATTGCTCCTGCCCCAATAACAACAAAATTGGGGCTCCCATAGCTGTGAAAATAACCATCCCAGGCTGCTTTGCGGTATGCTAAGTGGGGTGGGAGTGCCCATGCAAATAACTGAAATGCTAATGCGAATATTTGAAACTTCTTTCCGCACTCCCCATAATCTACCACCAGATGTCAGGGTAGAGCTCATCCTGACTCTGCTTACATCCCCAAGCAGGAGACCCAAATGATTCAGAGAGAGGGTTGTACTGAAGTGAGTCACAGCTACGTTGTATGTAAGAACGTTTAGGAGGTTGGAGGGTACCAGGCTACAGTAATTCAATTGGCTAGAGAGTTTTGGATTGAGCCCATCCAGAGGCAGTTCTTTTATGGTAAAAGCTGCGAGCTGAAGGGGTCTCTTGACACACAGAGTAAAAGGTTTTAAAAGCACATTATATAAAAATACAAAGATGCTCAGAGGATTTGGAGAACCTGGACACCGATTGCTCTGCCAGAGCAAATGGATTGGGCCTGATCCTGTTTTTGATCAGACCCAATGCCAGATGTCCAGCAGGATTCTGAAAGAGAATAGGGTGCTTATTCTATAGGCCTATACTATCTAACGTTGAGGAAGAAATATGGCATCAAGCCTGTGCAAGGCCAGAACTGTAAAACTGTTCTCTGTGCACTTGTGCAAGTGGCTATGCATGGAATCATTATGCACTGCCTGAGAGAGAAACAATTTGAGGACTGCCCAGGGTGACGCATAGATGCCCCTGGGCAGAGGAGTCACAACTGGACTGTAGGTGATGCGAACTGTAAAATCAAAGGAATTAGTGGCAATTTGTGCATGGAGAGTGTTCTAAATATTATCATCACACTGTGATATGTACTGCAGTGCCTCTGTTTAACCCAGGAACATTGAGCTCAAGGGACAGAGCTGGGGAACAAAGTGACTGAGGACCCAGCCAGAGCGTTAGAGGAAACAATCAAGCTGATGGATAAATTTTGAATACAGCATGTTGAATGTCTTCTTCGTTCAGCAAATCACAAAACCCTGCTGCGAAAAAACCCTAAAAGTTTGAGTGTGGTGGGGAACAAAACAGGATATGTTGTGAAAATATGGTGTGTGTTGTAAATAAAATGTCAGTTGAAAATGACTCTGTCAAGCATGTTTTTATGGAGCTCCCCATCACGGGAGAGGAGAGGGGTGGTGGGCCCTGTGTCATATCAACACACAATTACTCAACCCCTCGTGCAAAGCCTACCAAAGCACAGTCCCCATCAAGCCTACAGAATCAAGGCTGTTGCATTGCCTCTATTGCAGGACTGCCCAGAGGGGGCAAGTGGGGCAATTTGCCCCAGGCCCCGCAGGGGCCCCCACAAGAGTTTCTCGGGGCTCCTGGAGCCGGGTCCTTCACTCGCTCCAGGCACCCAGAGCTTCTTCCGCCCGGGTCTTCGGTGGCAATTCGGTGGTGGGGGGTTCTTCCGCTCGGGGACCCGCCGCCGAAGTGCCCCGAAGACCCGCGGCGGGGGTCCTTCTGCCCCGGGACCCACCGCTGAGGTGCGACGCGGGCTCAGACGCCAACCAAGGGTGATACAACAGGCAGGACACCACCAGGAGAGGGCGCTCGACTGGACTGAGCTAATTCCCGGAGACAACCAGTAGGAGGTGCTGGATGGTGAGTCCCAACCTTGTCACACGTGGTGGAGAATGCGGGCACGAACGGTCCACCCCGATACAAAGGGCAGAGCGCGGACTAGGCAGATTGTGCCACCTTCACAGACTGAAAGTGAAAGAGACTAAGACCTGGTCCACACTGGGGTGCAGTGTCGAGGTAAGATACGCAACTTCAGCTACGGTATGAAGTCGAAGTATCTTATCCCGACTTACCTCCCGTCCTCACCGCTTGGGATCGACGTCCGCGCCTCCTGCGTCGACTCCGCTACCGCCACTCGCTCCGGTGGAGTTCCGGAGTCGACGGGAGCGCGTTCGGGGATCGATATATCGCGTCTAGATGAGACGCGATATATCGATCCCCGCAAAATCGATCGCTACCCGCCGATTCGGCGGGTAGTCTGGACGTACCCTAAGATGGTGGAGAGAAAATACTTTTTTTGGAGGGCCTGGGTGGCTTGGCTTGCCGAGCAGCAGAGTGGGCTGCTCTGACCGTTGTGGGGGTGGGCACCGAGGCCATATGGGAGACCAGGCACCCAGGGCGGGAGGCCGGGGCCTGGTCTAGGAACGGTTTCGCCTGTGGGCAAAAAGACCACTTCAGGCAGGAGTGTCCCTACTGTGAGGGAGCAAGGAGGCCCCACCCAGACAAGGTGCCCCCTGTGAGAGTAACAGGGGGGCCCACAGCTCATTGCGTCTGTGGGGAGCAGGGACACCTAATGGGAGAGTGCCCCTACAGGGCTCCCAAGGCCCGGGCCAGCCCAGAGGGAAGGGCTAGGGCCCACACAGGCTGTGATAGGGCCATGGCAAGGGGAAGGCGCTGAGAGTGCTTCCACTGCCACAACGAGGGCCACATAAAAAGGCATTGCCCCCTGAGGCAGAGAGGGAGAGTGTTAAAAGCCAAGGCTTGGTCTGGGAGTAGCCGCCAGGAAGGGGTAGTGCAGGCTGAGGTCCCCAGAGAGAAGGGGATCCCACATGAGAGTCAGGAAGGCCATGGTGGGAACACAAACTGGGCAGGAAACCCACGTAAGACTGTAGCAGTCTATGGTGGGGACCCAGACCATAGAAGAGGGAAGCAGGTGGCTCCAGTTGGTGGAGGGCCTGCGCTTTGAAAGAGATTCCCTGAGGGCCCAGCTGCGAGGAGCACAGGGGCGATAGGGAATTCCCCCCCGACAGGGTTCTTAAGGGTGTGTAGTGGAGCGGCTGCCCCACTCCCTGAGAATTTAGGCCGTAGCAGGCCAGTAGGCCTGTGCAGACTGACAGCCAATAAGAAAAGGGCTTACAGGGGGCCAATCAGAGCCAAGATTGGAGACAGCCAATCAGGGCTCAGCTAGGCCCTATATAAAGGCTGCCCAGGAAGGAAGCAGGCAGTCTGTCCCAGACCTTCGACAGGGGAAGGTCTGTCTCCAGAGCTGGGAGACTGCACCGTGGACAGAGCAGTGCTGGCCAGGCTCAGGGAGCAGAAGGAAGCTCTAGCCTGTAGCCTGCCAGGCTGCATGCCCTGAAGGGAAGGGCCTAGCAGGTGCAAGAGGCTGTAGGGGAAGCGGCCCAGGGAAGTGGACAGATGAGGGGAGAGAAGGAGGACAGCGAGGCTGCTGCTAGAGGGTCCCTGGGCTGGGACCCAGAGTAAAGGGTGAGCCTGAGTCTCCCCCTTCCCCCCCTTGCAGTACACCCAGCCATCGGCTGTGGGGAGCGGCCATCACAGACTACGTCAGATCCCTGACAAGAGGGATTAGATTTTGGGGGTGTGGTTGGACATGGTGGCTGGGGCATAGGAAGACTGCTGATCACCCCCCCACACCCCCCGGAAGGGAGTGTGGATGGACTGAGGGGCACTGCCGGAGGGCAGTGGTCTGGAAGAGGACGTCGCAAACTGGGGAGCTATGCGGAATCAGATGCCAATCAAGGGCGAGACAATGGGCGGGACACCACCAGGAGTGGGCACTCCACTGGACTGAGCTAATTCCTGGAGGAGGCGCTGGGTGGTGAGTCCCAACCTTGTCACCCTTCCAAATTTTAAAGCAGTGTATGTGAGCTTTGGATGTGGCTCACTATCTCTGGACTAATCCTGCAGATTAAGAACCCAGAGCATCAAATCACTTTGGGGAGACTAATAAGATATTGCCAAATTTAATTAAAAGCCTCAGTTGGCTTGAGCTGGAGGAGGGGGAAGAGAAACAAAAACACTTTTGATGTATTCGCTATAATAATATGGTCATTTGTAGCTAAACACACTGCCTTGAAATAGCAATTAGATAGCTATTAATAGCTGAAAGGGGCCAAAGCAAAAAGGGGGAAAGAAGTGAGACCATGTGCCACACACAGTCAGGGCGTGTCTACACTACAAAAATAAGTCATCCTAATTTATGTTGGCTTGCGGCCGCTGCAGTAATTAGAACACTTGTGCGTGTCTACACTTTGCTCCTTGTGTTGGTGGTGCGTGTCCTCACCAGTCAGTGTGAAGCATTGTGGGACAGCTTCTGAAAGGCAGCAACAATTGATGTAAGCAATGCAGTGTCTACACTAACACTGCATCGACCTAACGACATCGACATTGATCCTATGCCTGTCATGGAGTGGACTTATTAAGTCAGTGTATAGGGCAAGTTACATGACAAAAGCGAAATTTTAGTATAGACACTTACATAGTTAGGTTGACTTCAGCAGGTTGCATTGACCTAACGGTGTAGTGTAGACCAGGGCTTATTCAGTCCAAGGCAGGTGGCTAAAATTCCTTGATGTCACCCATCTGGGAAGATGCTTCCTGATTTTCCAAAACACTATTCACTTTTCTTAATTGAGACTCATCTTTCTGTAGCTTGGCCTGAGCCAATGACTGGGGCCTACACTAGGAACTTACATAGGCATAGCTACATCTCTCAGGGGTGTGAAAAATCCACACCCCTGTGAGACGTAGCTATCCCGACCTAACCCCCAGTACAGACAGCACTACGTTGACAGAAGAATTCTAGGTATTGCCTCTTGGGGCGGTGGATTACCTACAGTGATAGGAGAAGCTGACCCCTTGACGTAGGTAGTGTCTACACTGGAGATTATAGTGGCACCGCTGCAGCATTTTAAAGGTAGACTTACCTGGGATATTCCATTTCAGCTGACAGAACCTGCAGCTTCCTGGGGTTAGCCCCAGCTGGAGAAAATTCTGTTTTTAGCAGGAAGTTTCTGGTCCTTTGTTTGACACAATGAATCTGGAAATGGACCTCTCTTGGGTTCTCTGTGTGGAGCTCACCTCCCCGCTCTCAGAGGCACGAACAGGCTAGAACAATGGACAGTACCACTGCCTGCTGGGTATCGCAGGAAACAGCTCTAGCTTCCCCAGGGCTGTGCTGCCCCTTCCCGTTGCTGCACGGAGGCCCCTGCTCTAGCACCCTTTGCCACTGCGCTGGGTCCTGGCATTTATCCATCATAGCCTCACGGTTTTACTTCCCTGGCGATTTTCCAGCGTGTGTATCTTGTGACTGGGAGTAAGCGCCCCCTCCCCCCAATGAGAGCTGGTGAGAGGCCTCCACTGCTTGATTTAAATCACCGTATTTTCCACTAATAGACTGAAGAGCTTCTTCAGCTTTATTAACTCTCCCCTCTAATGTGGAGGCCCGAGGAGTGTATGCCTCCCATTTCCCAGCAATTTGTCCCCTGGGAGCCTTAATGGCTCAGGTGACAGGAGGTGATGGATCCGATCATAATAACACTTGGCTGGCTGGGGACAGAGGCGCCTCAGCAGGAAACGCTTGCCAGGGTCTGTACTGCTGGCGCAATAACAGCAGGTCACCAGTACAGACGAGTGGCTTCTGTGCCTTGTTAGAATCCCCAGGCTGCTGGGGCTGCTGGGCCGAGCCTAGGAAACGCTCTGATCAAATAAATCTAAGAGAACACAAAGCGCAGCTATCCCATGGGGTGTCAGTGCATTCCCCTCCCCCAGCAACTAGAGAAAAGAAAACCAAACAGGCCCCTCCCTCACCTCTGTCACCCAACCAGAGGAGGCCGAGCAAATAGCAAACTGCTTCCCCAGGCCCAGCTGGGGGTTAGATCATGAGGGGTTGTGCAGAGAGCCGCAGCTGATCAATGGTACGTTTACAGGCCTGTCTGCATCAGAACAATTACAAAATGCAGATATCCAAAACTATAATGATTTTGTGCAAAGGATGAACATAGGGATACAGACAGTCACAATCACATGTTGAGGTTGTGATCCACCACAACTCCCAGATCCTTCTCAGTATTGCTGCTGCCAAACCAGTTTTCCCCCATTCTGTATCTGTGCATTTGTTTTTTCCCTAAGTTTATCACTTTACATTTGTCTTTGTTGAATTTCATTTTATTGCCTATAGCCCATTTCTCCAATTTATCAAGATCCCTTTGAATTTTTGAAAATTCATCAAAAGTATTTGCAACCCCGCCCCCTAGCTTTGTGTCATCTGCACATTTATCAGTGTGCTTTCTATTCTTACCTAGCCCTCATTAGTAAAGACGTTAAATAACACCATACCCAGAACAGATCCCTGTGGAACCCCACTTGCAACTTCCTTCCAATCTGACATTGTTCCATTAATAGTTACTCTCTGTTTGCGGTTGTTTAATCAATTATGTAGCCACTTAATGGTAGTTCTACTGAGCCCACATTTCTCCAGCTTACTTACGAGAATGTTATGTGGGACTGTGTCAAAAGCCTTGCTGAAATCCAGGTGTGTTACGTCCACCACATTCCCCGTATCCACCAAACCAGTCACCCTGTCAAAGAAGGAAATCAGACTGGACTGGCACGATTTGTTCATTCTCCAGGTATCTGCAAATGGCATGTTTTATTCATTGCTTTAGTAGCTTTCCAGGTATCAAGGTCAGGCTGACTGGTCTATAGTTCCCCAGCTTCTCCCTTTTCCCCTTTTAAATATCAACACTATGTTAGCCCTTCTCCAGTCTTCTGGGACCTCTCCTGTCACCCATGAGTTTGCAAATATTATTGCCAGTGGCTCCAAGATTTCTTCAGCTAATTGTTCAGCACCGTGGGGTGAATAGCATCTGGCCCTGCTAACTTGAATTCATTCAGATTAGTCAGAAGCTCTCTGTGTTCTTTACTCATCCTGATCTGCATCCCTTCCCCTTTATTTTCTGTGATAACTTTGCTAGTTATCTGGTCACATGTTATTTTTTGTGTGAAGACTGAAGCAAAGTAGACATTGAGCAGCTCTGCCTTCTTATCTCCCATTTCCAGCTCATCTTCTCCATTAAGCAGCAGGCCCACAGCATCCCTGAGCTTTCTTTTTTGTCTGACATTTGTAGACCCCCTTCTTATTTCCTGACTGTCCCTACATGCTTGTGCTATTCCCAATATATATCCTCAGTGACATGCCCCTCCTTCCATTTCCTGTATGTATCCCTTTTGGTTTATAGTATCAGAGGGGGAGCCGTGTTAGTCTGGATCTGTAAAAGCAGCAAAGAGTCCTGTGGCACCTTATAGACTAACAGACGTACTGGAGCATGAGCTTTCGTGGGTGAATACCCACTTCGTCGGATGCATGTAGTGGAAATTTCCAGGGGCAGGTATATAGATGGTTTATAGATAGCTAAAAAGCTCCTTGTGCAGCCACATTGGTCTCCTGTGGCTCATATCTTTCCTTTGCATCGGAATAGGTTGATGTTGATCCTCTAGTATTACATCTTTTAGGCACTGCCAGCCCCCTTCAACTCCTTTTCTTCCTAATTGGTCTCTTCATGGGACCTTGCCCACTATTTCTCTGAGTGGGTTGAAATCTGTCTTTCTGAAGTGCAGTGTCCTTGTTTTGTTGTTGTGCTGTTCTCATGTCTTCCTTTCCATAGGCTCATGGTTACACTAATGGTTGTGCCATTCATGTGTCACTTCCAGCGGGAGTGATGGGAGCTCAACCTGTCTGGAGATTATACCCTTGACATTAGGTACCTACATTTAGATTTCGGTGCCTAACTTTAGGCATTTCTGTTTCCTTAAATTTTATTCAATCCAGGAGAAGTTCTCCTCCTGGGGGTGGGGTTCTCCACCACCAGACTCTTCCCCTCTGGCATCCTACCCTGGGGATGTCTGTGCTGTGGAAGTGATGCACAGCTCCTCTGCCATGGGAGGAATTCAGTCCCTGGCATTCCTGCTCTCACTCTTGAAATCATGTCCACCAGCAGAAGCAGCTCCTTGCCAGGCCTGTATTTCATTCTTCATGACCACACTGCCAATTTCATGATGGGTTTTTGAAACCTCACTAGTGCTTTGTATCATGGTCTCTGTAATGTGGCTTCCAGTCCTTTATGGTGTTTCTGCCCAGAAATATATTCAAGAAACTGCTCAAACCAAAACCGGCAGCCTGCAGTTCTTTTTCAGTCACAACACAATTATATTTGAGTCAGTGCTTTAGATGCGTCTGCCTCTAGATAACCCTCACTCTGAAAGCCAGTCCTCATCCCCTGTGAGCTTGCATAGATTGAGATCTGTTTCATATTCTCAGAACATTGCAGAACGGGAGCTTATGTGAGAATTGGTTTTAACTCCTGAAAGCTTTTCTTTGCCAGTTGCCACACTGCCACACCGGACTGGCCTCACTCAGCATTCTGAGGGGAACACTCCACTGTTGCAGTTTAGAAATGACTGTGCTTTAGATACGTTAACATGCGCTAGTTTCTGTAAAATCTCCTTTCTTCATGATCTTTCCATCTGTACAATTGCCTCCCTCTTTCGAGGGTCCGGTCAAGCTCCTTTGCCACTGAGCACATGGCCAGCAGAACCAGCCTCCTTCAGCCCAATCTGACAATCTGCATCCTTCAGCTCAATTTGCTTAAGGTTCGTTTCTTCTGCAGCCTGCAGAACATTGCACACGTTTTATTATGTTGTTGATAATATTTGGGCATCCAAAATTAATGGACAACTTGGCGATAATCCTTTGTGCTTCCCACTGTTGTAGATGGGAATAATCACAACCCCTAGTCTTGCAGGGATGCTGTGAGGATACATTCAGTAATGTTCATGAAGCTCTCAAATATCGTGATCAGTATCAGAGGGGTAGCCGTGTTAGTCTGGATCTGTAAAAGTAGCAAAGAGTCGTGTGGCACCTTATAGACTAACAGACGTATTGGAGCATGAACTTTCGTGGGTGCATCCGATGAAGTGAGTATTCACCCATGAAAGCTCATGCTCCAATACGTCACGTCTGTTAGTCTATAAGGTGCCACAGGACTCTTTGCTACTTTTAAATGTCATGATGACATCCCCTGGAAGAAACTCAAACAGCCTGGAACCAATTGAACCAATGTGGCAAAGAATGTGATGAGAGACATTTTGCAATTGCTTCTATCCCAGTGCTAGGAGTCTGGGTAACAAGCAAGAGAATTAAGAAATTCTCACTGATAAGAAGAAATTTTATGTAATTGGCACTACTGAAACCTGGCTGTCGGATTCACGATTGGAATGTTAAAATCATTGGTTACAACCCATTTAGTAAGGCTAGAGTGGGTAAAAGAGATGGGGTGGCACTCTACATTACAGACACCATCACTTGTTCTGGAGTTAACTCAGAAGCACAGGATTTTGAATGTGCCTGGGTCAATGTGCTAACTAACATAGCCCCCGGGGGTGGGAAGGGGTACTTTGAGGGGTCTGTTACAGACATTCACAACAACTAGAAAACAGTTTGAAATGTAATATGTGGAAAGGAAAATTGTATTGTTAAGGGGGACTTCAATTTGGGAGACATCTTCAGGAACATTACTGAATGTATCCTCACAGCATCCCTGCAAGACTAGGGGTTGTGATTATTCCCATCTACAACAGTGGGAAGCACATTAGAACTCTAATGATGTCTCTAGTAAAACATCATTAGAGTTTCTAAAAATGATGGATGATCATTTTCTAACTCAAAAGGTACTGCACCCAACCTGAGGGAACTCTACTTGGGATCTCATTATAATGGATTAAGAAGAAATGATCACTGGGCTGGATGCTGGCGGTGCCTAGGGACCAGTGATCATGAGCTGACGATTCAAGATGGGCAAACAGAGGAGAGTCTCCAGTGGTAATATATATACTTGGTGCTTCAAAAGGGCTTATTTCCCTAAACTGAGGAAAATTATGAGAAAAATTGATTGGGAGGAAAAAATCCTAAAAAATGCAGCTGACAATTGTGCATTCTTTAAGAAGAGTTTATTGGTTCTCTGAATATGGGAAAATAATATTATCAAGGTTGCAAAGTCGAGCACTCAGCTGATAGGAAAAGAGAGTAGGGTTAAGGTTGCACAGGCCTCCTTAATTCTGCCTTTTCCTAAGGGTTGATACGCACTGTTATTGTTTATAAAACAGTAGCACCTAGAGGCGCCAGCTGAGATCAGGCCCCATTGTGCTAGGAGCTGTATAAACACACAGTAAGAAAGGTGTTTTTCCAGTGTGGCTGCTGGGAGCTTGCTGGCCCTAAATATAATTTTGAGTCACCTCAGGCCTGCATTAAATTATTTAGCTGGAATGACCCTTTAGGGGCCTTTACAGTGGCTGGGGATCACCCAAACGCATCACAATCTGACACAACTCCTCTCACCTACCTTTGCCCATGATCTCCACCCCCACTTGCATCCCATGGTGGGGAAATCCTCACCGTGAATATTCAGGGCAGCTTTGAGGCTCCATTGCATTGCCAGAGCAGTGCAAAGAGGCCTTACAGTGGGCCAGGATCCAGCGCTTTACTTTTGTTCTTTCTTGTTTGGACTAAAATAGACAGAGTCTGTGTCTGGAAACCACAGCATTTTAGATCCCCTTCCTGCCTTTTCCAGATGGGGTAGCTCAGGGAATCCTTCCTGAGCCAACTGCTCCAGCCTGTGCACGGCCAGAGCTGCTGACCCCGCACTCTCCCAGGCCTGGCCCGATGGTTAAGAGAGCATGACCCTGGGAGCAAAGAATGAGAAGGACTCACTGTGCAGCTGATTGATGCCAGCACTAGAGGTTGTCAGTGAGAGCGACCAGACTCTTAGTGGAGCTGCATGGGTTCCTGTGACAGAGACATTCGGCCGCAGATTGAGGCAAATTCCTTGTCCCCCTTTTGTGTGTGTTCAGGATGTGCCAGGTGCAGGGCCAGATTAACCTTTTGTGCGTCCGGCACCAAACATATTTGTGGGCCCCCATGGGGGCAAAGGAGCATGGCGTGGAGAGGTCGGTCTCCAGAGCAAGGGGCCAGCCAGTGGCAATGGGGAATAGCATGGTGGGGCTGGGCAGCCAGCGGCAATGGGGAATAGCATGGCGGGGCTGGGCAGCCAGCGGCAATGGGGAATAGCATGGCGGGGCTGGGCAGCCAGCGGCAATGGGGAATAACATGGCGGGGCTGGCCCTGCTCCACCCAGCCCAGTGCAAGGGCACTGTATACAAACTGGTAGTTGCCAGATGCACACTGGCCTGCCCAGCCCTGTGCTGCCAGCACGTCCCTTCCCCTCGGGGGTGGGCCCATGTCATGCCACACAGCCCCTGACTCCCTATGCCCAGCAGCCCCCTCCCCTCGCAGACCCTCCACCACAAACGCACAGCGGCTTGCACACCACCACCCCTGCCCAGCACCCCCCCCCACATCTGCACCACTACTGCCCAATGCACTTCCCCACAGCCCACCACAACTACACAGCACCCCACTCAGACCCCCCCACTGCGCAGCACCCAACACACAGACCTCCCACACCGCCCCCCAAGAGACCCCCCCCCACACTGCCCAGCAGCCCCCCCCACACACCTCCAGAGACCCACTCCCTCACACGCTGCCCCCGGCCACTCACTGGCTCTGCTGGAAGGTGACCAAGTCTGCCAGGCTGAGCTGGCAGCGTGGCCAGGGCCGGTCCAGTGCCAGGGCGGGGAATCACTCCAGCCTCTCGGGAGTGGCGCGATTAGCCAGGCCAGGGTCTGCCCCCGCCCTGGCCAGACTCCCTCAGGACCCACTTGCCTGGAGATAGGGTGACCATACGTCCCCGTTTGGCTGGGGCAGTTCCCTTTTTAAGCTCTGTCCCGGCCATCCTGACTTTTTTGACAAAAACGGGCATTTATCCCGTTTGCTCTTGCCGCAAATGAACAAATGCCCAGTTTACCAAAAAAGTCCAGTGCGCCCCCTTCGCAGGGCGTGGAGGAATGGGTGTTTGTGGGGTGGTGATGTGAGGTGTCAGGCAGCAGGGCTTGGAGGGTCAGCCCCAGCCAGAATGGAGCTGGCGGGGGGAGGGGGTTGGAGCCAGCCCCAGCCCCTGGCAGCGGTGTGGGGAGGGAGTCAGCACTCGATCCTGACAGTGGTGTGGGGAGCTGGGGCGAGGGAGGGGTCAGCCTCTGTCCTGGCAGCAGCATGAGGAGCTCGGACGGGGGTGAGGGGTCAGCCCTTGGCTGCAACGTGGAGAGCTTATTGGGGAGGGATCAGCCCCAGGGGTGGATTTAGAGTTAGTGGGGCCCTGTGCTCAGCTTCATTTTTGGGGCCCCTCCTGGGAACCCAGCCAAGAAAAAGACCATTCTCTCTTATCTCCCCCTGCCCCCGTTTTTCATTCTTTTTTTCTTCATCCTCCTCCTATAAGTAATAGCAAGTAAGTGAAAATAAAGTGAGGTGCCTTGATTGTTCTTGTAGTCTAACTTATTTTTCCACAGACCACTTGAAAATCGCTGGCGGTCTCGGCGGACCACTTAATGATCTTTCCAAATATTGTTTGTACCATTAGCTAACTATTGTAAAGCTCTTTGGATAAGAGCGCTTGATAAACAAATGTAAAAAAACCATTGGGGTACAGGGTCTGGCCAGGACTTAGGGTGTGGGAGGGGGCTCAGGGCTGGGGGTGCAGGGTCTGGGAGGGAGTTAGGGTGTAGGAGCAGGCTGGGGGTTGGAGTGCAGGGTCTGGCCAGGAGTTAGGGTGTGGGAGGGGGCTCAGGGCTGGGGCAGGAGGTTGGGGTGTGGAACACTTTCCTGGAGCAGCTCCCATTTGGTGGGAAGGGGTGCAGGTGAGGATGTGGGGGAAGGCAGGAGCTCCCGTTTGGTGCTCAGGGTGGGGGTGGGGATGGGGGGGTGCAGGAGTCAGGGCATGGGGCTGAGGGTGCGTGAGGGGGGTGCAGAAGTCAGGGCAGGGGGCTGGGGTTGTGGGCTGGGGTCATGGGGGTGCTCTCAGCCCCCTGCCCTGAGCGGCTCACAGCAGGGGGCTGGAGTAGGGTGACCAGATGTCCCGATAAAATCGGGACTGTTCCGATATTTAGGTGTTTGTCCCACGTCCTGACCGATCTTTGGTCGGGACGCAATTTGTCCCAATATTTCGCTCCGCCGGCAGCACTCCCCCCATGTGTCCCGATGTTGTCTTCCTCTCATCTGGTCACCCTAGGCTGGAGATGGTATGTGTAGGGGGCGTGCGGGGTCCTCGCCTTTGTTCCGCCCTGCCCCGATTCCACCCCCTTCCCCAAGGTCCTGCCCCCACCTCTTGTCTGCCTCCTCCCCCTCCCTCCAGGAGCGCCGGCAAACAGCTGTTTGGCGGTGGGGGAAGCGCTGGGAGCGAGAGGGGTGGGAACGCGGCATGCTTGGGGGAAGAGGCGGGGGAGGGGGGAGCTTGGCTCCCCATGGGTGTTGGTGGAGCCTGCCCTGCAGCAGGAGCCCCAGGAGCCGGCAGGACCAAGCTTCTGCCCCCACAGGGGAGCGCGGTGGGCAGAGAAGAGCTGGCGGGGCCTTGGACTGCAGCCCAAGCTGAGTGGGCCGGGCCGGGGCCCCTTTGGAGCCTGAGCCTGGCGCCTTGGTGCTGGTGGTGCCATCGTAAACCCGGTACTGGCCAGGTGCAGGGCTGTTCCTGCCGCCAAACAGCACGGGGAGGGAGGGGCTCTCAAGGGTTAATTCTCACTCCTTCCACTGGTCTTTAATTTTTCTTTTCATGTTTAATAAACCTTAAAGCCACTCTTTGCTGAGTGATTTGCAATTGGTTCCTGGATCTCTGCTTGATAAAGGAGCTGGGCCTTTTATGTCCCTGCAGCCCAGCCCACCTCTCTCATCTGCAGCATTCTGGCTTGGTAATAGAAAGATTATTGGTGAGAAGTAAATTTAATTTTTACTTTCTGCTGGGGGTGCCCAGCCCCTCAAGTTCTACTGGCTGATGTCTTTGTGATCAGATGCCACTGAGAGGGACGAGAGAGAGGGAGAGGGAGAGAGAGATGAGGTCTGAATCGCCCAGTGGAATGGTTGTTGATCTATTCATCTCCTGTCTCTGATGCGGTGCACATGGAGATAGTCCCTGCCGCTATGTTTTCCTAGTACATCTTGCAGCCATTTGCTATTTCATGGGTGACAGAGCAGCTGACAAGTTATTAAAAGTGGAACCATGTTCCCAGCCAGCTGGAGTCCTCTTGTTCCCTGCACTTTTCAGTAACTGACATTAAATGAGGTTTCAATCCCAGAGAACAGGGAGTGACAAACCTGTATATTGTGTATAATCCCTGCTGGCTGCTCCCTGACATGACGTTTATCTCCGCTCGTCAGGAAAGAGTGAATAATCCCCCTTCACTTCACTCAGAGAGATAAATGCCAGAGCCAGGATCTGCCGTCACTGCTGCCCTTGCTGTCTGCAGCAATCTCCCAGTGAATGTGGAATCTGTGCACAAAGGAACTCCTCCCAGAGCGTGGTGCTGCTGCGCTGCCTCTAGTGACGGAACTGGGACAGTGCGCCTCCCTGGACATCTCTCCCTTTTCCTTCCATGCCTGGCGTCTGGCCCCTTGACCTCTCAACATCTCACCCCTTCACAGAACTCTGCTAGTGCAAACATTATTACATGCAAACGGAAAAGGGTCATTTATCTAGAGCCCAACCCAGCCCTGGCTAGAGCCCAACTCCCCTCTACTCTAGTGCCCGGCCCAGCTCATCGTGATACGCTTTTATTTCACTTTTGAGGTTACTAAACAAGAGACAGTCATGGATTCCATTGCCCGCTCCGGCCCTGTATGCTGCTCCGGCAGGATCCTAGCCCCGGAGCTGGGTCACAACTGGAGAGCTCCCCTGGTGCAGCACAGGCCTGCCATAAGCAGCAATGTGCTGGTCCTCTCAATAGCCTCGGAGTCAGGGGACAGGCTGGGGCTGGGCCCTGGGAAAGAGGGACGAGTCTCCATAGCACACGCCCATAAGTGGCCTTGGGCCTGAGGCTGCTGCAGATGGAAGTGAGCCTGGGGCTACTCTAACTTACACCAGAGCACCTAAGCAGCTCAGAATCCTGGGAGCACAAAGTTGACTTACAGCCCTGCTAGCCCCTGCACCTGGGTGGCACCTCTGGGAGGCAGAGTGAAGTGTGATGACAAACACAGAGAGCCATGCTTTGAGCAGCAACTATAGAGAGAACTGCCTAACCAGGAAGTTCCCCCATTTATTAAGATTATTGCTGCAACACATTCTGGTCCTTTCTGGTTACTGCGGAGGATCAGGAACTGTATAACCACCCGACAGCTCCCTTTCTTTATAATAAATGATTAAAACTTAAATTAGAAACCAATGTATACCTATACAACAGTTCAACATACACTTCCAATCCCTTAAAACAATTTACACTACTTTGCCCCCTTATTAATTAATTGTAGTTAAAAAGTCCTCAAAGATCAGGTCTTCAAGGGGGTCTGATCAGTCTTCCAGATGGTGTTCTCACTTTGCTGAGTTTGTGCATGGAGTTCCCTTTGGACGTCTCTTCCTGACAGAGTACCAGCAAATCCCAGCTCATCTCTGTCAGGAAATACTGAAGAGGAACCCAATTCCTCAGGAGAAGATCTTTTGGCACCTCCACTAGGTAGAATCTGGGAGTTTCTGCCAAGTTCTGAACAGTTCCAAATGTCCAGCAACTTTTCCTCGATTCTAAGGCCAGAATGATCCATTGTGATCATCTAAACTGGCCTCCTGGATAACACGGGCCAATTCAGTTCCAGGAGCGCTTTTGTTCTGGGCCAACATTGAAAGTTTGTTGTTGCAGAATTATTATTTTAGCACCTTTCGCACCTGTTTTCAAAATTCCATCAGGTTGGGCCACTTATGTTTAAGCTCTATTGGTGACACAGGTAAAGGCATCCTTAGTCTTCTTCCCATCAGAAGTTCTGCTGGAGATAGTCCAAACTCAGTGATGTTGACCAATATGCCAAAAGTGCTTAAGATGGGTCTACTGATTTTTGCAGAAGTCTTTTTTAAAATGTGCACTTCTGTCTCCACCTCTCTGTTGCTTTGGAAGTAATGTGGACTACTAGTATGATGTTCAAAATCAAAGTCCTGTGAAAAGGCTAGGAAAATGGAGGCCGTTTATCAGATATGAGAACTTCAGGAACTCCTTGTCTTGGAAATACTGATTTTAGTTTCTGGATTACTTGTACCGATCAAGCCTGTGTAAGTATAGCCAAGTAAATATACCTGGAGAAGTAATCGACTACAATAACGTATGTGTGTTCTATCCAGAAAAACAGGTAGCTTTATAGAGAGTCATTGTTCTGGCAAATGTTGATTTTCCATGTTCCATGCCTCTCAGCCTTCTACTAAGGTCTGAATTTGCCTACTCAGACCAGACCATCATAGGGATAGTTGTGCTTGTGCCCTGCACTTGTTTATACCTGGATGTCCCTCATGGATTTTGGAGAGTATCTCTTTCTGAACTACCTTATGGCTAAGAAGTCACTGTCCTTTCAGTAGCAGGCCATTAGCCATGCAAAGATCATTTCAGTCCTTGCGAATATGGTCATAGGTCTTTCAGAAATTGACTCCTTCAACCCCAACTTTTTCAATAGAGATGAGTCAGTTTCAGACTACACTCATCCTTTAATTGTTCATCTCTAATTTGCTGAAGTCAGCTGGCAAATGTTGGAATTGCTGCCAGAACATGGTCAATGTAGACTTTGACATCTTTCTCTAAAGCCTTTTCTTCTTCCATGGGTCACTGCTCAACTGGAGCTCAAGACAGAGTGTCTGCTGCTCTGAGTGCTTTCCCTGGAATATGTCCTATGTTGAAAGAAAACTGTGTAGGTTGTAGTCAAAATCTTTGAATCCTGGGTAGAAGGTCATCCAATAGTTTTGAACCCAATAATACCACTAAGGGCTCACAATCTGTTTACATGTTAAATTTCAAGCCAAACAGATATGCACTGAATCGTTCACTGGCCCAAGTGACTGCTAGAGTTTCCTTTGCCATTTTAGCATTCCTCTGCTTAGCTTCTGTGAGACGTCTTGATATGTATGCAGCAGGTGTCTTGTCTCCTTCTGGCTGTTTTTGTGTGAGCATTGCTCCTAAACCATATGGAGATGCACCTGCTGCTATTGTTATTGGATAGTTTACCAAATATTATGTGAAAATGTCAGTACTTTTATTTTATTAAATGCGTTTTGTTGTGGGCTGCCCCAAATCCACATTTTATGCTCACTAAGGAGCCCTCTTAAGTCTTTTGTTAGACGAGCTAAATTTGTAAGAATTTCCCAAAGTGATTTGTCAGGGCAAGGAATCTTCTTACAGCAGAAACATCTCTGGCTTCCAGTAAGGTGAGTAATGGCTCCAATTTATCTGAATCCAGCTGAATTCCCTCTTTGCTAATTATGTATCCCACAGATTTATTTGTTCCTTTCCAAATTTACATTTCTCATTCAGATTGGGGTGGTTTGTTGGAAGCATCTCAAAGCTGCATGTAGTCATTCACTATATTCATTTCTACTATATCTCTGACATATCCAGTCCCAACAAGCCTTGTGGATAGGGGTGAAGTGGTAGATGTGGTATATCTTGACTTTAGCAAGGCTTTTTATATTGTATCACATGATCTTCTGATAAACAAATTAGGAAAATGCAACCTAGATGGAGCTTCTCTAAGGTTGGTGCATAACTAGTTGGAAAACCATTCCCAGAAATAATCAGTGGTTCACAGTCAAGCTGGAAGGACATATCAAGTGGGGACCCTCAGGGATCAGTTCTGGATCAAGTTCTGTTCAATGTCTTCATCAATGATTTAGATAATAACATGGAGAGTTACAAAATTTGTGGATGATACCAAGCTGGGAAGGGTTGCAAGTGCTTTGGAGGATAGGATTAAAATTTAAAATGATCTGGACAAACTGGAGAAATGATCTGAAGTAAATAAGATGAAATTCAGTAAGGACAAATGCAGCGTACTCCGCTTAGGAAGGAAAACTCAGTTGCACACATACAAAATATACTGCCTCGGAAGGAGTACTGTGGAAAGGGATCTGGGGGTGATCATAGAATCACAGAATATTAGGGTTGGAAGAGATCTCAGGAGGTCATCCAGTCCAATCCCCTGCTCAAAGCAGGACCAACCCCAACTAAATCATCCCAGCCAAAGCTTTGTCAAGCTGGGTCTTAAAAACCTCTAAGGATGTAGATTCTACCACCTCCCTCAGTAACCCATTCCAGTGCTTCAACACCCTCCTAGTGAAATAGGGCTTCCTAATGTCCAACCTAGACCTCCTGCACTGTAACTTGAGACCATTGCTTCTCGTTCTGTCATCTGTCACCACTGAGAACAGCCTAGCTCCATCCTCTTTGGAACTCTCCTCTTCAGGTAGTTGAAGGCTGCTATCAAATCCCCCCTCATTCTTCTTTCTCAGCTAAATGATCCCAGTTCCCTCAGTCTCTCCTCATAAGTAATGTCCCCCAGCCCCACCAGTCATTTTTGTTGCCCTCCGCTGGACTGTCTCCAATTTGTCCACATCTTTTCCGTAGTGAGGGGACCAAAACTGGATGCAATACTGCAGATGTGGCCTCACCAGTGCCGAATAGAGGGGAATAATCACTTCCCTCAATCTGCTGGCAATTCTCCTACTAATGCAGCCCAATATGCTGTTGGCCTTCTTGGCAACTAGGGCACACTGCTGACTCATATCCAGCTTCTTGTCCACTGTAATCCCTGGGTCCTTTTCTGCAGAACTGCTGCTTAGCCAGTCGGTCCCCAGCCGGTAGCGGTGCATGGGATTCTTCCTTCCTAAGTTCAGGACTCTGCACTTGTCCTTGTTGAATCTCATCAGATTTCTTTTGGCCCAATCTTCCAATTTGTCTAGGTCACTCTGGACCCTATCCCTACCCTCCAGCGTATCTACCTCTCCCCCCAGCTTAGTGTCATCCGTGAAGGTGCAATTCATCCCATCATCCAGATCATTAATAAAGACGTTGAACAAAACCAGCTCCAGGACCGACCGCTGGGGAACTCCGCTTGATACCAGCTGCAGCTAGACATCGAGCCATTGATCACTACCCATTAAGCCTGACAATCTAGCCATCTTTCTATCCACCTTCTAGTCCATTCATCCAAGCCATACTTCCTTAACTTGCTGGCAAGAATACTGCAGGAAACTGTATCAAAAGTCAAGATATATCACATCCACCACTTTTCCCATATCCACAGAGCTAGTTATCTCATCATAGAAGGCAATCAGGTTGGTCAGACATGACTTGCCCTTGGTGAATCCATGCTGACTGTTCCTGATCCTTCCTCTCCTCCAAGTGCTTCAAAATGGATTCCTTGAGGACCTGCCCCATGATTGTGCTGGGTACTGAAGTGAGGCTGTAGTTCTCCGGGTTCTCTTTCTTCCCTTTTTAAAATATGGGCACTATATTTGCCTTTTTCCAGTCGTCCAATATCTCCCCCAATCACCACGAATTTTCAGAGATAATGGCCAATGGCTCTGCAATCACATCAGCCAACTCCCTCAGCATCCTCAGATGCATTAGATCTGAACCCATGGACTTGTGCATGTCCAGCTTTTCTAAATAGTCCTTAACCTGTTCGTTCACCATTGAGGGCTGCTTACCTCCTTCCCATACTGTGTTGCCCAGTGCAGCAGTGTGGCAGCTGACCTTGTCTGTAAAGACAGAGGGGAAAAAAGCATTAAGTACTTCAGCTTTTTCCACATCATCTGTCCAAATTTCCATTTCTTGTAAGCTTCCTTTTTGAGTTTAAGCTCACCGAAGATTTCAGTGTTAAGCCACGCTGTTCCAAAAAGAGCAAACATCATTCTGCAGGAGTGTTGTAAGCAAGACACAAGAAATAATTCTTCCGCTATACTCCACACTGATTAGGCCTCAACTGGAGTATTGTGTCCAGTTCTTGGCACCACTGTGACATTCTATACCTTGGGGGAGCGTCCTGTAAACCCCATAGTCCTCATTTATATATAATTGTGATATTGCATATTAAGCAGGCTGTGTGAGGTATTGAGGAAAGGTTATGATCTGCTGAAACCCACTGTTCTATCTAAGTATCAGAGGGGTAGCCGTGTTAGTCTGGTTCTGTAAAAGCAGCAAAGAATCCTGTGGCACCTTATAGACTAACAGACGTTTTGCAGCATGAGCTTTCGTGGGTGAATACCCACTTCTTCGGATGCAAGTGGTGGAAATTTCCTGGGGCAGGTATATATAAGCAAGCAAGAAGCAAGCTAGAGATAACGAGGTTAGATCAATCAGGGAGGATGAGGCCCTGTTCTAGCAGTTGAAGTGTGAAAACCAAGGGAGGAGAAACTGGTTCTGTAATTGGCAAGCCATTCACAGTCTTTGTTTAGTCCTGAGCTGATGGTGTCAAATTTGCAGATGAACTGGAGCTCAGCAGTTTCTCTTTGAAGTCTGGTCCTAAAGTTTTTTTGCTGTAGAATGGCCACCTTAAGATCTGCTATTGTGTGGCCAGGGAGGTTGAAGTGTTCTCCTACAGGTTTTTGTATATTGCCATTCCTAATGTCTGATTTGTGTCCATTTATCCTTTTCCTTAGAGACTGTCCAGTTTGGCCGATGTACATAGCAGAGGGGCATTGCTGGCATATGATGGCATATATTACATTGGTGGAAGTGCAGGTGAATGAACCGGTGATGTTGTGGCTGATCTGGTTTGGTCCTGTGATGGTGTTGCTGGTGTAGATATGTGGGCAGAGTTGGCATCGAGGTTTGTTGCATGGATTGGTTCCTGAGCTAGAGTTACTATGGTGCGGTGTGCAGTTGCTGGTGAGAATATGCTTCAGGTTGGCAGGTTGTCTGTGGGCGAGGACTAGTCTGCCACCCAAGGCCTGTGAAAGTGTGGGATCATTGTCCAGGATGGGTTGTAGATCCCTGATGATGCGTTGTAGGGGTTTTAGCTGGGGACTGTATGTGATGGCCAGTGGAGTCCTGTTGGTTTCTTTCTTGGGTTTGTCTTCCAGTAGGAGGCTTCTGGGTACACGTCTGGCTCTGTTGATCTGTTTCCTTATTTCCTCGTGTGGGTACTGTAGTCTTGAGAATGCTTGGTGGAGATTTTCTAGGTGTTGGTCTCTGTCTGCGGGGTTAGAGCAGATACGGTTGTACCTCAGTGCTTGGCTGTAGACAATGGATCTTGTGGTGTGTCCGGGATGGAAGCTGGAGGCATGAAGGTAGGCATAGCGGTCGGTAGGTTTTCGGTATAGGGTGGTGTTGATGTGACCATCACTTATTTGCACCGTGGTGTCTAGGAAGTGGACCTCCCGTGTAGATTGGTCCAGCTCATGCTGCAAAACGTCTGTTAGTCTATAAGGTGCCACAGGATTCTTTGCTGCTTGTTCTATCTAAATATGTATCTCATTAATGCATATGAAGTTATGAAAATGTGTTGTGTGGTTATCACTAAAATATGCTGTGGGCTTGGGAGGTGCCCAGATACTAGCTCTCCAGAGACAATGACAAGGGAGGTAACCAACACCCTAGTGGATGCTGAACAGACATAACCAGCCATTGTCCAGCAAGGGAGCTACAATTCAATGATTCACCTGTATACGGTCACACTCAGCAGTGCCCACCAGACATGCCTGGTTTCAAGTAATAACAGACAGAACAAAATAAGTGACCAAGCAAAATAAAACAAAACATGCAAGTCTAAGCCTAATACATTAAGAAACTGTTTACAAGTAAAATCTCACCCTTAGAGATGTTCCAATAAGCTTCTTTCACAGACTAGACTCCTTCCTAGTTAGGGCCCAATCCTTTCCCTGGTACAGTCCTTGTTAGTTCCAGCAGACATTTTAGGTGGAAAGCAGGGGTGTTCTCGTGACTGGCCTCCTTTGTTCTGTTCCACTCCCTTTTATAGCTTTGGCACAAGGTGGGACTCTTTTGTCTCTCTTGGTTCCCACCCCTCCTTCTAAATGCAAAAGTACCAGATTTAAGATGGAATCCAGTATCAGGTGACATGATCACATGTCCTATGAGAGCCCAGCCTCCATTCTTCCTGGGCTGGCCCACATGTACACTGGAAGGTTTGCAAGTAAACAGAGCCATTTACAGTTCATTGATTCTGAAGCATCTTTAATGGCTTCCACTTAATTATGTTTACATCAGTAACACAAGTTTATATCTTATTCTCCTAACTCCAGACATAAAAATAATACATGCAAACAAATAGGATGAACACTCTTAGTAGATTACAAACTTTCTAATGATACATACAAGGGGTATGGTAGCGTAAAGCATATCCCAATTATGTCATATTCATAAGCATATTTCCATAAAGCATATGGAATGCAACATCACAGTATGATTCTATGATGTACCAAATTATCTGGATGGCAAAGCAAACCTGACACAATCTGAGAGATTCTCATTTGTAAATGTTCTGGTGCTGAAGCTATGCTGAATGGAAGACGACTGAAGCTGTACCTTCCAAACCAGGTGATGAACGTAGTTAATGATATTGATTCTTTACCAAGAGAATATGCCAGAAGGCTGCTGTAGCATCTAACTTTGAAAAGACTTTGGCTTCTGATAACTGAGCTAATGGCTGATTAGCTGTGGGAAGCACATGCCCTTCTTTACACATGCTGTTATTAAGTTATGTCAGACCCACACAAATCTAGGTTTTATCTTTGGGCTTTGATATTACAACCATCTCCACGCACCAGTCAATGGTTTCTTCTATCTGAGAAATAACCCCCATATCTTCCATTCTCTTTAACTCTTCCTTGACTTTCCCTAGTAAGGGTAGAGGAACGTGGCGTGAGACTGAAAGCAAGGGGAGTCGCTGATGGCACCAATTGTATTTTGTTCTCCCCTGAGAGCTTTCTAGCCCTGTGATGACGTGTAAATAGCTTGATTTTTGCCATTAATACATTCCATTTTCTCTTCTAGAGATAGCGCTTGTATTGCTGATAACCTTACTAGGGAAGTTGTCAGTCACTGTATTACATATATTATTTGTTGAAGAACTTTCTGGCCTTTCTCCAGTTTCCCAAGCCACTGGCCATAAACGCTCAATGTAGTGTTACTAACCCAACATAGAATCTTATTTAGTTTTTGCAGATCTCTAACAAATACATATATATTTGAATTGCAGTGACTTCTGCACCAGTATCAATTTTAAATGTAAGGTTTTGACTGTTTAGATTCATTCCTGTGTACCAAGGTGCTGTCTGTTCTATTGGGGATATACTCCCTAGAATTATGGACTCATTGTCATCTGGTGATAACACTCCCTTTTGGATTGTTTTCACTGCTCTTGGTAACCAGTGTGCTGTTGTAAAATGGCCCATTCTGTGGCACCTTCTACAGTTTCCCACTTTAGCTGATCACACTGCATCCAGCTATGACTTGGTGTCTTGGCACATCCTCCATAGCGTTCCCAAACTTCCCTCCTATGTGGGTTCTTTGCTCTCCTACTCTCCGGTTGTGCCCTGTTCTTGTTTTAAATGTGTCTGACAGCTCCTTTCACATTTCTGTCTTTTCTCTTTACTAGGTCAATTTTGTCTGATGCAGTCTTCCCTCTGCAGCTAGCATGTAAGTCACATTGCTGTTTCTTTATGGTGCCTTGCATTCTCACTTCTGTTATAAATGTTGCCAGTGTGAGATCTGGGTCTAACTGAAACTGCTGATAAACTGCTAAAAGAACAGGAGTACGTGTGGCACCTTAGAGACTAACAAATTTATTTGAGCATAAGCTTTCGTGGGCTACAGCCCACTTCATCGGATGCATAGACTGGAACATATAGTGAGGAGATAGATATACATACAGAGAACATGAAAAGGTGGGAGTTGCCCAACGAACTCTAAGAGGCTAATTAATTAAGATGAACTGTTGTCAGCAGGAGAAAAAAAACTTTTGTAGTGATAATCAAGATAATCCATTTAAGACAGTTTGACAAGATACTTAACATGGGGAAAATAGATTCAATGTGTGAATTGAGGCCTGGTCTACACTACGATTTTAGGTTGAATTTAGCAGTGTTACCTCAATTTAAGCCTGGACCCGTCCACACGACAAAGCCCTTTTTTTTAATTTAAAGGGCTCAGCCATTCCCAGTCTCTATTTAAGCCTAAATTGATAGTATCTAATTTGCATATCAATTCAAGTTCAGCAGTTTCTCGTTGGAGTCTGTTTTTGAAGCTTTTCTGTTGCAAAATTGCCACCTTTAAATCTGTTACTGAATGGCCAGAGAGGTTGAAGTGTTCTCCTACTGGTTTTTGAAGAACAAGGTACACAGCATGCTGATGAGCTCTGCATGGTCACCTGTGCTGATCAGCTCACCACGCTGGCCAAGCAGGAAATGAAATTCAAAAGTTCGTGGGTCTTTTCCTGTCTACCTGGCCAGTGCATGTGAGTTGAGAGCGCTGTCCAGAGCGGTCACAATGGAGCACTCTGGGATAGCTCCCGGAGGCCAATACCGTCAAATTGTGTCCACACTACCCCAAATTCGACCTGGCAAGGCCAATTTCAGCGCTAATCCCCTCGTCGGAGGTGGAGTAAAGAAATGGATTTAAAGAGCCCTTTAAATCGAAAAAAAGGGCTTTGTCGTGTGGACGGGTCCAGGCTTAAATTGAGGTAACACTGCTAAATTCAACCTAAAATCATAGTGTAGACCAGGCCTCAGTCACCACACTGGCAGCCTTTCTTTCCTTTACTCCTTCTCTAGAGAGAGGGATTCACTGGCTGCTGACCCGCGTGGTGTGAGGCATAGACACAGAGAGCTATGGGTTAAGCAGCACCTAGAGAAAGGCCTAACCAGGAAGTTCCCCATGTATTAAGCCCCGCACTGCAATACATCCTGGGCACTGAGGAGGACCAGGAAACCTGCAGGGCCAGGTGCCAGGAGCAGGAGCCAGGGGTGTGGGTTGTGCACAGTGTGGACAAGAAGCAGCCCGTCTCTTGGTAACAAACTGGTTGTGAAAAAGTTTTGGTTTTTCCGTGAAAACCCAGACGAGTTGGAGAGAAGTGGAATATTCATTTCCCAAAGCAGCCTTTTCTAGCTGGCAAACCATGTCCCGGCTCTAGGTGGGATATTGTGCCTGGGTCTGTCTCTGTCCAGGACAAGGCCAGAGCAGCCTTTCCCTGGCAGGGGCGGCCTCCCCCTGCTCGGCCTCCTAGTCTGCTCCCAGCCTGGCCTCAGCCCCAGCAGCAGCAGGAGCCATGAGGGTGTGGCCAGCAACCTTCTCCCCACCCATCAGCCTCAACAAGTGGCAGCAGCTCGGGGGAGGGGGTGCCATGGCAACCCGGTGTGCCAGGTCACAATGCCACTGGGTTTGGGGGGCTTCTCAAAGACAAACTGCCCCTTAACTGGGACAGGGCACTTTGGGGGGGGGTCAAAGTGGGACAGTCCCACAAAACCCAGCTCTGACAGCCAGAAACAACATCCGGGGCAGGGCTCTGTTACCAGCCTTATATCAAAAATGACCAAACACTCCCCATGAGCACATGACTTCTGAGGAGAGGATGAGGGAGCTGGGATTGTTTAGTCTGCGGAAGAGAAGAATGAGGGGGGATTTGATAGCTGCTTTCAACTAGCTGAAAGGGGGTTCCAAAGAGGATAGAGCTCAGCTGTTCTCAGTGGTACCAGATGTCAGAACAAGGAGTAATGGCATCAAGTTGCAGCGGTGGGGGAGGGGGTGGGTTAGGTTGGATATTAGGAAACACTATTTCCCTAGGAGGGAGGTGAAGCACTGGAATGGGTTACCTAGGGAGGTGGTGGAATCTCCTTTCGTAGAGGTTTTTAAGGTCAGGCTTGACAAAGCCCTGGCTGGGATGATTTAGTTGGGTTTGGTCCTGCTTTGAGCAGGGGGTTGGACTAGATACCTCCTGAGGTCCCTTCCAACCCTGAGATTCTATGATTCTATTATATGCAGAGCTGCCCCACCCCTACCCCAGACCAGCCACTTCACCCCACCCATGCAGCCATGCCCAAGCCCAGCCACCCCACCTCCACCCAGCCCTGCCCCAGACCAGCCACCCCACCCCCACCCAGCCCTGCCCCAGACCAGCTGTCTCAGCCCCAGCAGCACTTCCCTTGCCTACTTGGGGGCGGCCCCAGAACGAAATAATTGCATGTGAGTGACTCAGGAGTAGGACGGAAAATCTAACCACTGACCACACACTCACCCCTGCCACCACCAGCCAAAGGGGTCCTAGTGCTAACTGGAGCTAACTAGCACACACAAACACACACACACACACACACACGGACAGATGGACAGTATATTTTTATGTTATCTTATCATTTTTCTTACCTTATCCCAACACAGTGCCACAGTCCAGACTATGGAGCTGTGCATTGCAGAGTGCTCTGGTGTGTCCCAAGTATACAGAGAAGGCACATTCCATTTTCTAGCTAGCAAGGCGGGACAAAAACCAGCCAGGGGGCTACCCTAGGAGTAGACTGTGCAACCCTTGAGTCACAGGAAAGGCCAGGCCCAGCTTGAGACATGAGTAGTTAGTGTGGCAAGTTGTGTTAGAAATGGTAGGTGTGTGTAGGGTGATCAGATGTCCTGATATCAGAGCAATGTTCCCCAAATTTTTTACCTCGTGCCCCCCTTACCCCCTTTCATGCTCCCCCACCCCCTGGGGCTGGGAGGGGGCCAGGCTCCAGGAGGGGGGGGACACAGACAGGACTAAGGGGGCTGAGGCTGGGGCCACAGCTGGGGGCAGGAGCGAAGCCCTGGGTGCAGGATGAGCAGCGGGGACCCTAAGTGCAGGGCCCAGGAGCAGAGCCCCAGGTGCAGGGCTGGCAGCCGGGACCAGGAGCAGAACCATGGGCACAGGACCAGCAGCCGGGACCCTGAGTGCGGGGTGCGAGGCCCGGAGCGGAGCCCTGGATGTGGGGCTGGCAGCTGGGAGCAGGGCCTAGGGCATGGGGCTGACAGCTGGGGCCAGCAGCTGGGAGCCAGGACCCTGGGTGCGGGGCCAGCAGCCAGAGCCAGCAGCTGGGGCTGGGGCCGGGGCCAGGTGCAGAGCTGGGTGGTTCTCCCTCCTCACCCCCATAGGGGCTGGCTCAGGCCCCAGTTGCGCCATCCTGAATGGTCCTCCACACACTTCCTGGGCGGGGGCATACTCAACAGATTGGGGACTTCTGTATTAGAGGCCTTTGTCTTATATACACAACTATACCCCCCACCCCCTGGAAAAAAAGGTGTCCTGATTTTTCATACTTGCTATCTGGTCACCCTAGGTAGGGGTGATGGGCTAATGAGCATGGCAGAAGGGAGTGATGGGTCAGGGGACCCCACCTGCTGTGCCTACAAGCCCACTGTCAAAGTCAGACTCAGGACTCACAATTTGTCAGACCACTCTGTTTATTAGCAAAAGCGCCCAGAAAATGTGAGTGCCATACAAGGCTCAAACCACCTTATTTATACAGATAAAAGGGCGCAAAATTAACAAGATTACAAAGGGAGCAGAACTGATACGTTTACCTGGGGCTAGACACATATCTTATGTCCTTATTAACGCTCACCAATCTCCTGTTAATGTTCCACCATCAGTTTAAGTGAACCCATTGTTCAATACCTTAATGTTCCTCTTCCTGACAACTTTATCTCAACATTCCTCATTCCTGCTTAAAGGAACATACAGCATTTCTTTAATTCATTCTACTTCTACAATATAATTCATTCTACTTTCACACCGCTATGTAACATGCCCATCATCACATCATCCTGTCCTCTTCCTCCATGTAATGTGCCAGCTGTCCCATCCCCCTGTGCAGGGGTGATAGTAACTTACACTTACGGGTACTGCCAGAGTCCTGAGGGGGGCGTGGCCTCATCCGGAAGAGGCGTGGCCTCTCAAGATTTAAAGGCCCTGGGGCACCAGCTGTGGCTGGGAGAACCAGGGCCTTTAAATCAACCAGGGGCTCCCAGCTGAAAAGGTGGCTGGGAGCCCCCCGGAGCTCAGGGGCAAATTAAAGGGCCCGGGGCTCCGGCCGCCAGGAACCCCGAGCTTTGCGGGGCTGGGGCAGGGATTTAAAGGGCCCAGAGCTCCTGCCGCTGAGGGGAGCCCCGAGCCCTTTAAATCCTGGCCCCAGCCTCGCTGCCAGAGCAGTGGCCGGGATTCAAAGGGCTCTGGGCTGCCCGCAGCCGCGGGGAGCTCTGAGCCCTTTAAATCCCAGCCGCAGCCTGGCAGCTGGAGCCGTGGCTGGGATTCAAAGGGCTCTGGGCTGCCTGCAGCCGCGGGGACCTCTGAGCCCTTTAAATCCCAGCTGCGGCCCGGCAGCCAGAGCCATGGCCGGGATTGAAAGGGCTCTGGGCTAGCCACAGCCACAGGCAGCCCAGAGCCCTTTCAATCCCCGTGGAAGCTGGTGCGGTCCAGCACGGCGTACTGGCTCTTGCCGGTACACCAGACCAGACCGGACCGGCTTACTTTCACCTCTGCCCCTGTGTATCATGCTCCCCCCATTCCATTCCCATCCCCCAGGTAATATGGCCCCTTGCCTCCCCCCCACCCCTGTCACATGTCTCTTCAGCCCCCCTGCCCTCCTCCCATGCGGTGATGTTGAGAATGACTAGATGAAATGGGAAGGACTCGGTAATACATTAGTTGAAAGAGAATCTGATGAGAACTGATAGGAAAAATAGCAAGAGAAGTTCTTCCTTTTGATAAGGAAATTCTCTGAACTCTAGAGATAAGGATGCAAGGAATGAGAACAAAGCGTGCCTGCCTTTATACTGGTGTCAGTACCTAAATCAAAGCCAATTCCAGAGACAGCGCAAAGGCATCCGGATATTTTAATGAGATGGTACGTTCTGGGGTGGAAATATTTGTGCTGTCTCTGCATGAAGCTGTGACACAGGGAGGTGACCATGTTTACTGTTTCCATTGACTGGTGGAAAGGACAAAATTCAGGGAAGAGTGACTGTGCCTGTCTAATTGATCTTGTTATTTACCTTTGGAAGGGCCCTTCTGGCCTCTGAGTCACTAAAAATCAAAATTGAGCTGTCAGCAGGAATGATGAGAGCTAACCCGGGCAGGTGGATCACAGACAGCCAGCCTGCTCCATAAGTGTGGCTGCGTAGAGCACGTACCTAATGCTTGGCTAGTGAATACACACAGGAGAGCTATTGAAGTTGTACAGAACAAACACTGGGGGAAATTCATGGTGATGGGGTAGCACCTGGGATCAGTTTGGTTCATTTCACGGCAAGGATGAATCTTGATCTCTGTGTGAGGCGTGGTGTGAGCACTGAACTTGGTGCCAGGAATACCTGCTTCCTTCTGTGGCCTCGGGCAAGGCTCTGTGCCTCGGTTTCCCCATCTGTACAGTAGCGACAACAATATGCTCACACACTTGTGTGATTTAAAGGTGAAGGGGCACTATAGACATGTCTCTTATTCCACCCTCATTGACAAACAACAGTTCAGGAGAGAAAATGATACCTACCAGATGGACATGAATAGGCAGGGGAATGGAGGGAGGTGCCCTGTAGTTACCCCACTAGGGTTTTGCTTGGAGACCTTTATTATTGCCCATGTATTACAGGCAGTGCTGGCAATGATGTCTATAGTTAAGGACCAATAACATTCTCCATTATAAATCCCTATTTTGAAACGCTTAAACGTTACCAGACTTTAATCATTTGGACTCAAATTTTCCATGCCAGGTGCCTGCCTTAGGCTGAGTTGGTTTTTGTTTGTTTGTTTTGCTTTTTGAAAGTTTCATTAAAAAAGGTTCAGCCATTTCTGAGACTAAGATTAGGAGAAAATAAGTAATTTTTCCAACCCTTTATGAAGATATCTACCACCTCCAGACTTTGCAGCAGGGACTTGAAATTTTGTAGGAAAATAGCCCTAGAGTCAGGGAGGTGCCTTTTGTGATCCCCGTGAAAATCTGCCCTGGTTTGGCTGAGTTATAAGCATCTGAAAATTGCCATTTTCATATGTGCTACAGTGTCTGAAAATTCCATCAGTATTGAGCATGCTCTGGCCCAGCTGACCTTCCATCTGTACTGAGCATGCTTCCTGGCCATACTCAGCCTCCTGCATAGTGAGCACAGAGCTAGAACTCTAACTGGGGCAGTGGCACAGCAGCACCACTTCCCCCACTCCCACCTCTTTGGCTCAGGAGAAGGTGTGCTGGGCTGGGAGCCAGGAGGCGATCTTCCACTGGTTGGTCTTAATCATTCTGGACATTTCACAGCACTTTGTCATTGAGTGAGGCCTCACAACTGTAACTTAGGAGACAGGCATGTGTCACTTCCCCTATTGCATAGCTCGACAACTGAGAGGTTCCACCAGTTCACTTCTCACCAAACTGGCCCCAAACCTCATCTCTGGTATAACAAACCTGAGTTTCATCCGCTCAGCCACAATTCCTTTGAGACGACATCTGCCAACGATATGTGCCTGGCTGTGTTGTCTGCCAACACTAGACCACACTCTTCTCCAGAGCCAGGAACAGAACCGAGGAATCCTCGCTCCCAACATTTTACTGCTATCTAGCAAACAGCTATGTAAGTGACCGGACAATGTGTGTGTCATTCCCCTTTAGCAGCTGTTCCACACAGAGAGTAACAGCCTATCGCTGCTGCCTGTTACTCCTTAAGCTCAATCAGCAGATGTTTGTATTGGGGGTGTAAGGATCATGAGTTCAAACTCTGCTGATGGCCCCTGTAGGGCTCAACACTCAAAAATTAGGAAATGCCAGAATTAAGGGTACCTGTTTAACCTTAACTCTGTCCCCTGTGTAGATATAGTCTTTAATTGCATGATTGCATACAAGGCCCCTGCCTCATTCAGTGGACAGTGAATGAGGCATAAAGGGCAGGAAGTGAATGGACATTCTCTTGTTATTAACACACTGTACTAGGACCCAGAGAAGAGGGGTTCTCTCCCTGGCCCTGCTACAGGCTTCCTATGTGATTCTGGGCAGAACTATATCATACTGCATACTCACAAGGGTGCTGAATGAAGGTCACAGGTAACCTTCATCTGGGACTTTCCTAACTCTGAAGTGTTTGACTTTGCAACCTTAACATTTTTGAAGTGTTGATTTTTGTGTGTAATTATACAGTGCAAAACATGTGCAGTGCGCCCACGTGTGTTCAGAGTGGGGTGAGATTTTTAATGACTGGTTGGGATAATGGGTTTATGTCTAATTCAAAAGCAGCTCCAATGTCTGCACCTTAACACCAGCAATTAAATTCTGCAGCAAAGTTTTCAGTTACTGTAAAACTGGAAACTTGTAACTCACCATTTGCTGAAAAGATTTGAAATTTTGCAACTTGATCCCATTTCTACAAATGATTTGCAGTCTCAGAAACAAGCACGTTTTGATGAGAGACAATTTAATTCTGAATCTAATTTTGAGCCCAGCTCTGTTAGTAACCTGTGTACAGAGAGGAGTTAATTTACCAAGTGATTTCTGAGTTGACTGTGTCCCTTTAAATTTATGGGAAAGGTGTTTCAATGTCTTTTTCCCATCCATCTAATTTACATAATGCATCCTTGGTGATGTCATCTTTGTGCTTGAAGGGGAATTGAACTTCAGGCGTGACATCACCCGAAAAGCCCAATCGGTGCTGAAGTCCTATAGGCTAAGAACTACACCGGGGGCAGTGTCCTCAATCAGAGGAGGAATGGGGACAGGACGGAGTCGGAGCGATGGTCACATAAACACCACCCTATACCGGAAACCTACTGACCGCTATACTTACCTACATGCCTCCAGCTTCCATCCAGGACACACCACACAATCCATTGTCTACAGCCAGACGCTAAGATACAACCGCATTTGCTCCAATCCCTCAGACAGAGACAAACACCTACAAGATCTCTATCAAGCATTCTTAAAACTACAGTACCCACCTGCTGAAGTGAAAAAACAGATTGACAGAGCCAGAAGAGTACCCAGAAGTCACCTACTACAAGACAGGCCCAACATAGAAAATAACAGAACGTCACTAGCCGTCACCTTCAGCCCCCAACTGAAACCTCTTCAGCGCATCATCAAAGATCTACAATCTATCCTGAAAGATGATCCCTCACTCTCACAGACCTTGCGAGACAGACCAGTCCTCACTTACAGACAGCCCCACAACCTGAAGCAAATACCAGCAACCACACACCACACGTCAAAAACTCTAACCCAGGAACCTATCCTTGCAACAAAGCCTGATGCCAACTCTGTCCACATATCTATTCAAGTGACACCATCATAGGACATAATCACATCAGCCACGCCATCAGGGGCTCGTTCACCTGCACATTTACCAATGTGATATATGCCATCATGTGCCAGCAATGCCCTTCTGCCATGTACATTGGCCAAACCGGACAGCCTCTACGCAAAAGAATAAATGGACACAAATCAGACATCAAGAATTATAACATTCAAAAACCAGTCGGAGAACACTTCAGCCTCTCTGGTCTCTCAGTAACAGCCTTAAAGGTGGCAATTTTGCAACAGAAAAGCTTCAAAAATAGACTCCAACAAGAAACTGCTGAACTTGAATTGATATGCAAACTAGATACCATTAATTTTGGATTGAGACTGGGAGTGGCTGGGTCATTAAACAGATTGAATCTATTTCCCCATGTTAAGTAACCTCACACCTTTTTGTCAACTGTCTGAAATGGGCCATCTTGATTATCACTACAAAACTTTTTTTCTCCTGCTGATAATAGCTCATCTTAATTAATTAGCCTCTTAGAGTTGTTATGGCAACTCCCACCTTTTCATGTTCTCTGTATGTATATCTATGTTCTTACTGTATGTTCCATTCTATGCATCTGATGAAGTGGGCTGTAGCCCACGAAAGCTTATGCTCAAATAAATGTGTTAGTCTCTAAGGTGCCACAAGTACTCCTGTTCTCTTTGCGGATACAGACTAACACATTTGCTACTCTGAAAGCAGTCTAGAATGAATCACTATGCTCCCCCGTGTAACATGCCCCATCATGCCCATACAAAGAGCAGTGGCTCCAGACATGAGCTGTTAATATTCACTGCATCTGCACTCAGGATGTCTTTAGACTCATCATACCTTGTCAAGTTGGACACAGGATATTTGTAGATAGGTGGAAAGAAATCTGGATTCAGAGTGAGCAGACACCACCAAGCCCATGTGAACCAAATTCTGCCAATTGTTCCACAGCCACAAATCTCAGCTTATTGGAGAGGGGACATGCCAATAAACCCGAAAGACATTGCAGTAGCAATGTAAGAAGTCACAAAGATACAAAGCAAATAGCCACAGATAATAGGCTTTGGATTACAATCTCCACACTCTGACATAGTGCAACATTGGGGCTGGGGAGAGCGTGGGAAGGAAGGGCCATTGATAGTCATAGAAAAAGAAAGTTCTTGTTTCTGTCTTTCATGTGGCGTAAGAGATTATCAGCCCTGTCACTGGTGGAGGGACATTGTGGAGCTGTGTGCTGAGACAGGAACACTGTGAAGATGTCTGCTTTGAGCAGGGGGTTGGGCTAGATGACCTCCTGATGTCTCTTCCAACCCTAATCTTCTATGATTCTATGATAGTGTATAACACTCTTTGGCAGGAGTAAATGGGCACAAACTGGCTCTTCAGTCAACAAAGAAAGGCAGAACAGGAGCCCGTGGTTGGAAGCTGAAGTCAGACACATTCAAATTAGAAAGAAGGTGTAAATGTCTAACAGGGAGGGCGATTAATCATTGGAACAAACTCCCCGGGGAAGTGAGGGATTCACCAGCTCCTGTTGTCTTCAGATCCAGACTGGAGCCTTTCTGGAAGCTGCATAAGCCAAAGACAAGTTACTGGGCTCGACACAGAGGTAACTGGGTGACAGTTAATGGCCTGTGAGATACAGGTCAGACTAAATGACCTAATCGTCCCCTCTGGCTTTCGGCTCTGTACAAATCCTTGTGGGTTATTGGCTGGTGGAGACTCAAAGGGAAGGGAGCTAGCTGCTGAATCGCCAGCAGTCCCGCTCCCTGCAGCACGGATCCTTTCCTTGGAGCTCACCCAGGCTTGTTTAGTGCTGAGTGATCACAGCTGGAGGTGCTGTGGCTGTCAGCCAGAATGGCTGCAATCATGTGACCTGTAGCCCTTTCACTGCAGCACCAAGGGAACTGCAAGCCCGTGTGGGTAGCTGGGCAGCTCTGCTTTCTGTTCATCCCTCTCTTGTTTTCCTTTGCTGCCCTTGCTCATGCAGCGCTGAGCTCGGGTTCTCTCCTGCTTTTGGACCCTAGTTACAGTTTTATATTCTTTGAGCAGAAAGAGGTGAGATTCTCCGAGTCTCAGTTCACACACTAGGGATAGGGAGGAAAGTGCACGTGGCTGGGCAGGAAGCCAGCTTTTGGGGCAACTGTTTTGAGACGCCAAGGGGGCGTCTGCTGCGTAGGAACCTGCACTGAAGATAATAGTCAAGGCAGCAGCATGTTACTGCTCAGAGACAGGGAAAAGCCTGTCACAATTGACCGAGGCTGCTATTATCCTCAGCTCAGGGGTAATTATGGCTTCTTCCTCTTTTCTTCCCTTTATTACTTTCTGAGTTGCTGTTAACATGATTTGAGTCTGAAGCATAAAGCGAATCGTGTGTGTGGCAAGTTTAACGCCCACATTTAATTCTCCAGCTCCCCCTAATTACACCCTATTGCACATCAGCACAATTATATCTTCAGGAGCCATGGGGAACCTGCAGCTAGTCCCCCCTTACAGAGGAGATGAAGCACTGGGCATGCAAGCAAGGGCTGGATCCCGAGCACTGAAGTCCCTGGGAATTTGGGCACCGGCTCCAAAAGCGCTGGATCAGGTCCTCAGTGCTGTGCCAAAGGCCAGTGCCTTCTGGAGTGAGAGCAGCAGGGTGGAGGTGAAGGGCCAGGCACTGGAGAGGCAGCATTACAGCCTACGGCTAGCAGCACATTCCCCAGATGGAGGCCAGATTTTTCCATCAAAATTGTGAATTTTGAAAATATTCCTCTAGCTCCAATCATCACTTAAGTGGCAGCCCCACTCACCAGGAACCAAGACCCAGCCCCACCGGCAAGGAACCGAGACCCGGTGCCTCTGTTTACCCTGCATATGTTGTATTGCTACCCAGGAGGGATGTGGGGGGGAGGTGGGGGCAACAGGATTAAGTTTGCTCTCAGGGCAGACCAAGAGACATAGGTGGATGGGTGTTGCCTAGCTGTCTGAGTGAAGTGAATGGGTCATCATTAAAAAGACTGTCCGAGGAGGCCAACACATGTCAATGGAAAACCTAGTCACCAGGACACAGACACCTAGCAACCAAAGATCCAGAGACAGGAGGATTTCCCCACCTCTCAACAGGGAAGCTGAGCAGAGACCCCAGCTCAGAGCAAAGGACTGGGGGCGTGACAGAGGAAGTAAAGAGTTGGCTTCTGGAAGGAGACTGGACTCTTTCAGCCGGGAGAGGACTGAGGAAGGAAGTCAGGAGGAGAGACATGGGATCTGAAAATGGTGTTCACTATAGCTTGGCTGGTGAGTTGCTCTGTGCTGAGCAGAATGGTCCTTGCTTTCACCTTCCTGTCTCTGCGCTAACCTACAGACTTCCTACTCTGGGCTCCAGTTGACTGATAAACCCAATTGTTCTGAAAACGCTGTTTGAGCGTCACTGCAAACACTGTCTGAGGTGCTTTAGTTCCTGCAGAGTGGGCAAGTCTCTCCCAGGAGTCTGTCTCAGTTGGACTCACTGAAGCAGGAGCTGGAGCCCAGAGTTTCAGTCTCAGGAGGTGGTGAGGCCATGTGGTCGACCCTGAAGGACAAGCTCTTGGGGGTCTGGCCTATCAAAGGGGTTCCTCCTAGACACTGTTGCAAGGCAGGGCACGTAGCACCAATCCTGTGGGTCTGTGACACTGGACCTGGCTGTGGAAGAGGCTTGGAAATGCAAACAAGTGTCATCATCCCAGCTCTGATTCTGAACTGCTTTGTAAGAACTGACTGCTCCATCCTTGGCCTTGACTCTGTGTCCTTCGTCCGGCTGGGAAGCCTTCCTCTTTGTCAAATTTGCGTGTCCTTGCGGTGGTGCACTACCAGGGCCTGCTCATCCTGGGAGTTTCAACCTCTCGCCCTGGTTGGGGCTTCCCTGTTTACTCCTGCCCCAGCTCAAAGGCTGGTCTCTACCTGCGCAGAACCTGCATGGCCAGGTGCCCCACATGCTCCCACACCTCTGGGCACAGAGCTGTGAGGCTGGGGTATGGGGCGGGGTGAGCTGTCAGCTCGAACGGACAAGGCCTCGAATGGACGGTGGGATTCCTCCCACTGTGCCTTTGTCCAAGTTCCATGTTATAAACCTCCCCCTTCTGCACCCTGCTGGCTGGGTGCGATGGGGTTCAGGACAGGTTGCCTGAACGGGGGTGGGGGAAGCTGGGTGTCCTAGTCCCACAAGCTCAGGCTGTGTTGCTAGCACAGCTCGTGCACTGGACTCGTACCCTGGACTGAACTCCCACCGAGCTCTGACATCTTCATCAGGATGATTAACAGAGAGAACTTGGGCTCCCAAACTGCCCTTCCCAGAGAAGCTGATCAGTCCTGAGCTGGTATCAGGCAGGGCCCAGCTGTGTCCTGGCACGGGCCCTTGGCAGCAAAGATTCTCGAGTCACAGCTTACAGCCTGGACTCCAGGTGGCAGAGGAACAGGCCTAGCTGGCATGGGCTAGGTGGTGCTGCTCATGACCACGGCCAGCAATCGCCAGGGAGGTGACAGGACAGCATCTCCCCGGACGCATCCCAGCAGCACAGCAAAGCTCAGGTGTGTCGGGCATCCAGGGTCACTGGGGGTAGCCCAGAACCAACGGGCAGGGTCAACCGAGCTGAGAGAGCAGCTCCCCCTGCTGGAGTGTAGCGGGTAATGGTGGCCAGGCAGCCCAAAGCGCCAGGTATGTTCATCTACACCCCAGCACACAGTGCCCACCCAAAAGGGGCGCCAATGAGACCTGCAACAGGTGGGTGGGGCGCGTGGGTGCCTCAAGAACCCACTCCCCCCTCAGACGGACAGACAGACAGTTGTGTATGGGGACAGATAAAGCATCACAATTGTCACATGTGCCCCTCCCCACACCCCGAGCCGCCCTTTGGCCTGTGGCCCCAGGCCAGTCCTTCCCTGCATATGGGGGCTGTTGTTTGGCCGAGGAGGGGTAGAGAGAGGTGCTGTCTGCTTCAACCATTACCTAGACCCTGCTCTGCCCACCACCCCGAGTCCCCAAACAGCACCCTGCATGCCCCTGCCCTCACTCTGGCCATCCCACTCCCTGCCGATATTTGTGCTCACCTATGAGACTGGCTTCTGCTTGTGAGCCCACAGTCACCTCCATGGTGGCAGACACACTGTGGGTGGTCCCTGGGGCTGTGGAGCCATGGTGTGGCAGGCAGGGCTGCGGGGCTGAAGCCTGGCTGGCTTTGAGCCTGGGGAGTGCAGGTGTGCTGTATCGATCTCCTGGGAACGGACACAGCCCACACCACATGGAGCCCTCGTGCCCATCTGCAGCCCAGGGCAAGGCAGGAGGGTTCGCCAAGGGTCCCAGGCCTTGCATCGCGCCCCCAAGCAGTGCTGAATAGAGGGAGAAGCACATGTGACCTTCAGCAGAGAAATCCTAGGATGATGGGGGGACACTGCAGTGTGTGGCCCCTGCCCTGCCCCACTGAGCCAGGACCCCACAGCGCTCCTCCTTCTCTGGGTGGGGGAGGGGGGGTTGGCT
Organism: Mauremys mutica; assembly: GCF_020497125.1. Taxonomy (NCBI): domain Eukaryota; kingdom Metazoa; phylum Chordata; order Testudines; family Geoemydidae; genus Mauremys; species Mauremys mutica. The sequence continues at coordinate 18,679,454 of NC_059088.1, read as the reverse complement.
GAGTTCTAGGAACCATTAGTTTGGTACAGAGCCGGTTCTCCCTGCTCAGATCAAACCCCCATTAGGCCTTGCTCACCCCAGGGGTTCCAGCCCCCATCGAGCTGCCCCTGTGCAGCCGGTCATGGCTGGTTCGGCACAGCTCACCCCGGTGCACCATGGCACTGGGGACTGGGACCCTTTTGAGCCCTCCTGCTCCAGCCCCAGCCAGCTCTTGGGCCAGGCACTGTCATACCAGCCCAGATGCCATTGTGCTGCCATGGTCGGGGCAGTGTGTGTGGGGGGGAGGGGGATACAGGGTGGGCATGGTTATAAATAAAGCCAGCCCCCACACTTTCCTGGTACGAGCCCATAAGGGTAGCAGGTGCCTGCGCTGGGGGAGGAGGAGAGCGCCTGGACTTCTTGGAGCCTGCCCAGGCCAGCTGGGGTCAGGATGAACACAGAGCTGCTGGCTGGCGGGGCGTGCCAGAGAGCAGCCAGCACTGCATCAGGAACGGGAATGTGGCATTTATTGAAATGCACAGAGCCGTCATTAACAGCCCGGTGAGCTGGGCACAGGAAGCTTTCAAGCTGCAATTCCGGTTAGGCCACCTTACGTGCTGTATTTGCATATTGCAGGCTTAATATGCAGCCTTGTAAAATACTTTTGAGAGAATCATGTGCACCCTGCCATCCAGGGACGGGGCTGTAGGGAGCCTGGCACAAGGGGAACGGCCACAGTTACCTCAGGGCAGGACCCAGCGAGGCTGGGCTCAGCACCACGGTGCTGCTGACCAGTGCTGGGTGCCTTCTTGCATCTCCACCTGCCTCTCCCTGCGAGATGCTGAAGCTTTAGCTGTGCTGTAAATTGGCACAGCACTGGCACTTTCCCTGCTCAGTGCCAGGCCCAGCAGCCTCAGCAGCGAGAGACAAGATGTGTTTGGAGTCAGGGCAAATGCCCGGTCTTGGGGGCAGCTGAGGAGAGAGCTGGAGGAGCCAGGGAAGGGCCTCAGTGCACATAGGCTGGTGGGGATGGTTAACAGGTCTCCGGGCTGTTCTGCTCCATGCAAAACCAGATCTTCACAAACGGGTGCCCTGATAAGAGCCTTGTTTTCCCCACCTGCTGAGCACCCATCAGCTCCAGGCCCCCTGGACCATGGAGTAACAGCTGCGCAGGGAGTAGCAGAGGGGTAACAGCTGGGCAGGGGGCAACAGAGGGGGTAATAGCTGGGTGGGGTAGAGGAGGGGTAACAGCTGGGCCATAGGGTAGCAGAGGGCTAATGTCTAGGAACGGGGGTAGCAGAGGGGTAACAGCTGGTCCATGGGGTAGCGCAGGGGTAACAGTTAGGCAGGGGGCTAGCTGTGGGGTAACATCTGGGCAGGGGGTAGCAGAGAGGGTAGCATCTGGGCAGGGGGTAGCAGAGAGGGTAGCAGCTGGGCAGGGGGTAGCAGAGAGGGTAGCAGCTGGGCAGGGGGTAGCAGAGAGGGTAACATCTGGGCAGGGGGTAGCAGCTGGGCAAGGGGTAGCAGAGAGGGTAACATCTGGGCAGGGGGTAGCAGCTGGGCAGGGGGTAGCAGAGAGGGTAGCAGCTGGGCAGGGGGTAGCAGAGAGGTAACATCTGGGCAGGGGGTAGCAGAGAGGGTAGCAGCTGGGCAGGGGGTAGCAGAGAGGGTAACATCTGGGCAGGGGGTAGCAGAGAGGGTAGCAGCTGGGCAGGGGGTAGCAGAGAGGGTAACATCTGGGCAGGGGGTAGCAGAGAGGGTAGCAGCTGGGCAGGGGGTAGTAGCGACAGCAGCTGGGGCAGTGAGAACACCAGGCACTTGCAAGTGTCTGTCAGCAGTGCAAGGAGCTGAGGCAGATTTGGGTCAGCCTGGAGCAGCTCCGGTGTGGGTATAAAGTGGAGTGCGCCTCGCAGGTGGGTGGCATGCAATGGCTGCTCTCAGTCTGTGCTCTGGCCTGGCCCCTTGTGGCTTGTACCTCTCCAGGCAGCCCTGGGACCCCGGCTGTCACTGCAGCTCGCAGCGACCTGGGCAGCATGGGCCGGAGATGTTGTCATCCCTGGAGGCTGCATTTCGGGGTGCGGCCAAGGGCAGGGCCTCCTGAGCCAGGGGCAGGACAATTCCCCAGTGTGGCCCTCAGACACCTCCGTAGACCCGTGGCAGGTAGGGCCAGAAGGGCCCGTTCTGCTCACCCCTGTCTGACCTCCTGCCGTGCACAGCCCAGAGACACTTCACCCAGGGAATCCAGAGCCCTGCCCGTCACTGGAGCCTGGGCTGGTCTAGGGTGTTTACACAGCGCCACCCAATCTCCATTTGCACACAGCCCCATGAGGTCTCACCCTGGGGGGGCAGGGAGGAGGTCATTGTACTCATAGACCCCCGCACACAGCCCCATGAGGTCTCACCCTGGGGGGGGGCATTGTACTCATAGACCCCTGCACACAGCCCCATGAGGTCTCACCCTGGGCGGGGGGCATTGTACTCTTAGACCCTTCCCCACAGCCCCATGAGGCTGCATCCCAATGGGGCTCCCAGCAGGGTAAGTTCCCTCCGTCCCTTCCCCACCTTATTCCTTGGCCACATCCCACATTGTGTTCACCCAGCTTTGCCAGCGGCAGCCCTGGGTTGGGTTCCTGGTTCCATAGCTCCTCTCCCTGTCTGTCTGCCCCACAGGAGCCCTTCCACTCTGTCCTCTCACCTCCCACCCCCACCCCTTCACCCCGCTCTTCCTCCCTAACACTCACTGCCCTCCCTCCTTCCCTCACATATCTGGGGAGAGCACCCTGGGGCCCAGGGGAAGATGCACTGAGCTGAGAGTCTGGAGACCTACTGGCTGTCGTGAGCATCTCTGTGCATTCTACAACTGAGCAAGACCTCGGAGCCCTCTCTGTGAGGGAGGCAGCTATTTTACAGAGCTGGTAACCTCTGGCAGAATTGGGCACAGACCCCAGGTCAAGAATACAGCAAGTCCAAGCCTCAGCCTCACTGCCATTCAGAAGGGATTTGCCACAACTGTGTGCTTGGCTACCCTGTCTGGAACTACTAGACAACACTTCCCTGCCAGAACCAGGCGTAGATTATTGTTTATTGTTTGAATGGCAGGAGCACCTAGAGGCGTGGTTAGGAATGGGGCCCCCGTTCTGCTAGGCACCGTGCACACCATGGGCTGCCCCAAAGAGCTTACACTGGATATATGTGATGAGAGGCAAGGGAGGTTGTGACGTTCCCCTCTGGTGTTGTCTGGACCAGTGATCTTCTAGGCCACTCCAATCCTTGACTCTGGGAGCCAGCCTCACCCTGCTCTGGGCTGTTCATGCACAGCCTTTGGCATGTCATCTGCTCCTTGGATTGTGCAACTGAATAACACTAGCCAATATCTCTGGTCCCAAGGAACCTCTGCCTTGCAGTGTCCAGTTATGCCCTCTGGATGCTGCAAGCTTATATGAGTTCGTGAATTTAACATAGAAATTTATATGTACCAGTCTTGTTATCCCAAGGGGAGTATCTGACACTCTTCAAACAAAACACACTGCTTTAGGTAGGATAAGCAAACAGATTTATTAACTACACAGATAGATTTTAAGTGATTATAAGTCAAAACATAACAAGTCGGATCTGGTCAAACGAAATAAAAGCAAAACGCGTTCTAAGCTGATCTTAACACTTTCAGTGCCCTTACAAACTCAGATGCTTCTCATCACAGGCTGGCTGGTTGCCCTTCAGCCAGGCTGTCCACTTTGATCAGTGCTTCAGTCGCTTGGTGTGGTGTCTGTAGTCGGAGGTGGAAGAGAGCCTGGCAAACGTCTCTCCCTTTTATCATGTCCTTTCTTCCCTCTTGGCTTTGCCGCCCCCCTTCAGAGCCAGGTGAGCATCACCTCATCGCAGTCCCAAACTGACCAAAGTCAGGGGGTGACTCACTCAAGAGTCCATCAGATTCTTTTGTTGCTACCTTGGCCAGCGTCCTTTATTCCTGTGAGGCTGGGCTGGGTTTGTCCCATACATGCCCTGATGAGGTGTGAACTGCCCCTCTGCTCTTAGAGAGTTTTTGCCTGGGCTTGCTTTAAGCCAGGAGGATACATTTTCAGCCTCATAACTATATACATGAAATTACAGCCTATAACATTACTATAACATTAATTATTCAGTACATCATGAGCCTTCCAAAGATACCTGACATGACAAGCTTTGCATTGGCTACCACACAATCATATTATAAGGATGAACATGGGGGTGCTGGGTGTTCCCCCAAGGTACAGAGTGTCACAGAGGTTACTCAGACAGACCCGGGAGCACAGGGAACAGGGACTGTGCAGCAGTCACAGCCCAGCAGCCACCCAGCCACCACCCAGCCCTTCACAGGCAGCAGGCCGAGCTGGGGCTTGGAGAGGTTTAAGGCCGAGAACATGGTGGTTTTGCTTGTCCGTGGCATAAGGGCAGGTGGGGGAGGGAGTGAGAAGGTGCTTCTGGGATGAGCTAACTGATGGGTGCTGACGGCTGCATCATTTCCGGGGGGAAGAGGGGACTGGCGATGGCTCAGTGCCATCTAAAAGATGAGTTAGTCAGGCAGGCCATAGCTGGGAAGGGCTGACATGTTGTTTGTGTTCAGTGCTGTGGAGGAGCGGGGACCAGCATAGGGAGGCACAGGGGGGTGACCCGCTGAGCCCAATGAGCCAGGCAATGATCTGGCAGTAGCTTTTCGAAAGGGTTTAAGGAGGAAGATGGGTTTGACAAGGCCAGAGAGAAGGAGGAGGATGTGGTCATGAAGGTGAGAGATGATGAGGGCCTGGGCCAGAGACACAGCTGTGTGGCCAAAGGACAGGCTGGGTCTTAGACAGGCCGGGCTGGAAGGAGGGATATGATCCAGACACAGCATGGATGTCTAGAGAGAGGGATAAGTCAAAGTCAATGCCCAGGTTACGGGCGTGTTGGTGATGGCAGGGGACCGAGAGAGCAGGGTGCTGGGAGGGCTTGGGGGACAGGTTAAGTGTTCTGTTTTGGCCAGGTTGAGATTCAGGGTCTGTCTTCTGGGAACAGTTAACTCAAGCTCCCTATGCTCCGGTGACTCCTCTCGAGTCAGCCCAGCCCACGTGAGAGCAGCCCCGCTGTGCAGTAACCCTCCAGCTGCTGTGTCCACACTGGCGCTGCCCTGGCTCATGTGAGGCACTACGGTTCCTGGGGGCATGTCCCCTAGTGCTTAGCCCTGCGTGAGCTGAGCCGCTCTATGGATTCTTTCCCAGTGAACTAGGGGAGAACTTGTCTGTCCTTGCTGGGGCCACGGGGGAATTGTAGGAAGGCACTGGAGGACTAGCAGCACTCGAGTGGAACTAGTCTGCTTCCACACTAGAGTGGTTGTGTTAGCTGCTGAGGAGTTGTGCTCGCCCGAGCTGTCGCCTGTACCCCCGATGGCCCAGCCAGCTCCAGTTAAAAGCAATGCACTCGAGTGAGGGGTTTGTGTGTGGATGGGAGGGGAGTGAGGGGCAGCGCTCCTGTTATAACTTGAGTTAACTCTGCAGTGAAGAGGCCCTGTCCATTGGCTGCAGGTTGCTGCAGCCACATTGGTCTCAGGATATGACAGAGACGAGGTGGGTCAGGTAACATCTTTGATTGGACCAATGTCTATCGGTGAGAGCCAAGCTTTCGAGCTGCACAGAGCCCAGGTCTGGGACAGGTTCTCAGAGCTCCATGCAGCTCAAGAGCTTGTCTCTCTCACCAGCAGAAGTTGGTCCAATTAAAGATAATACTTCACCCACCTTCTCCTGCTTTCGTTGGTGGCAGGAAGCTCAGGTGAGCAAGGGAGCTCGGCCAACTCAGCCCCATGGCTGTGAATGCTGCTTCCACAGCCCCGGGCAGAGAGACGGGGGTCTGACTTCTCCCTGACCCCCCAGCACCTTGGGTTGTCATTTCCACCAGTGGAAAGTAGGATTAAGCTGCTCTGCCTGGGTGAAAATGATGACACAAAGTGCCAGGAATGGCAAGTCGAGCTCAGGCACTGCAGCATGGGCACCTACATGGACATGCAGAACACCAGCTGGAGGGTACCTGGGCAGCCCTGCCCCCTGTGTTGCCAACTCTTATGAGTTTGTCATGAGTCTCATGATAGTTATTGTTTTCCTGAAAGCCCCAGCTCCTGGAGCCAAGTGGAGATGTGATGACTTCAGCCTTTATTCTTAAAGAAAAAGTCAGTTTCTAGCCCTCCTGGCTGTAGTGAAAGCATTACAATGTTTCCCCCATGTACACTAAAGGCTCAAAAAGCAGAAGGCAAATAAAAAGGACCCCAAGATTATTTTAGAGACTCACAGAATTTTAAAGCCAATCTCATGATTTTTGGTCAGCCTGACTCATGCTTTTTGAACATTTGGGGTTGGCAATATTAGCCCTGGCACATGCTGTGCTGGCCCTCGGAGAGGGCCTGGGTCAGCATGGGTCCTTCGGTGATACAGCCCTGCTCCGAGAAGCAGCAAGGGCCCGAGGCAGCAGTGCAGCACACCGAGGCCCTCTGACAGCCCCAGGAAGAAGTCAAGAAGCTCATAGAAATGGCAGCTGGCGTAGGGCAGCAGCCTCCGCACCAGTAAGTCTAGGAGCAGGGCTGTCCCGTACGGCACCCAGAGAAGGAAGAACAGACATGTCACCCCAACCCGCAGCTGCCAGCCACTCCTGCGCCATGTCAGCATTGCCTTGGCTACGCCCAGTGCAGCAGGGAGCAGAATGAAAACAACCAGGCAGGATGTGACGTGGGCCAGGTACCACCCGGTCATGTCCCTCATCATACACAGCTTCTGCGGGTGCCCCTCCGTCCCACTCAGCAAGGCAGCTGGCACTGCCAGGAGGACAGCTGCCACCCAGAGAGCCACGGCCATGCACCAGTGGTGCCGGCTGGGAACCCATTTGCCCCACATGGCACTGCATGCACCAGCAGCTACCAGCAACCCTTCAGCGAAGAGGCTTCCATGCCACAGCATGTACGCCATCTTGCAGAGCCCGTTACCAATGACCCAACCTTGCCTGATGCCTGCAGCAAAAAATGGCAGCATGGCCGTGAAGATGGTGGTGCCAAGCATCAGCTGGAACAAGGAGGCTCTGCCAGGGGGCCAGCCCCAAAGACTCCGGCAGCGGGTCAAGGCCACCACCAGAGCCAGGTTACTCAACAGGCCCAGGGCACAGACCACAACCAGGAAGTTGAAGGCATGGTTGCGAAAGAATGAACAGTAGCCACTCCGGCAGGGTGCAGAGGCCAAGATCTCATCAATGTTATATTCGGAGGAGTAATTCACCATCATGTTCTCAAAGCTGTAATCGCTCATGTTTAGTTCCAGGTGGCTGGACTGGAAAAGAGAAACATCAGGTAGTTCAGCCTGTGCCGCATCTGGCAGGTGTTCCTTGACCACTGGGCTGCTCTGTGTACCCCAGGGGTTCACACACTGGGTACTGGGGGTGCATTCCTTGGCCATCAGGTCCCAATGCAAAGCCCAGGAATTCACCTATTGGGTACTGGAGGATGGGGTTCTCTGGACCTCAGGGAGCCCTGTAGGTACCAGAGTTTACATGCTGGGTGCTGGAGGGAGGTGTCATTCTTGGGACACCACATGAGGCCAGTGTGGGAGTTGAGTAGGGATTACTCCCCCCCCCCCCGCCCCGCCCCATCTCAGAGTTTATCAGGCCATGTGGCTGTAGGCATTGGGCTGGGTAATGCTGCTGAGTTGGGTGCTGCCTTTGCTGGGGTGATGGTTCTGCTCAGGTGAGCTTACTGATGCAGTACCAGGCCCCTCCACCTCCAGGCTCACTTTACACCATCCCCACATTCCCCACAACCTCAAAGGAGGCAAAAACAATGACATTTTCCATGGAACAGACTTTCTGAAAAATTTCAGTTCCAAAATATGGCAATGTTTTCTTTCAACATATACAGTCAAAATGAAACAATTTAATATTCCTGAAATCAAAACACTTCATTGCAACATTAAACTGTGTTCTCCCATAGTAACACATTGCATTATGGGAGTTGAGTTCAGCAGCCTGATACTTCCGTTCTCCCTTGACCTAACTACATTTCCCCTAATGCACCTGAATCATGTGATTCCCATGATGCACCATGCAGTCAGATTGCCTTATGGGAAATGTAGTCCTCCAGGGAGCCTGGCTCATAGAAGAGAATGGAGCCAGGACTACAGCTCCCATAAGTAGGGCCCTACCAAATTCACCATTAATTTTGGTCAATTTCATGGCCATAGGATTTTAAAAATTGTAAATTTCATGATTTCAGCTATTTAAATCTGAAATTTCACAGTGTTGTAATTTTTGGGGTCCTGACCCAAAAATGAGTTGTGTGGGTGGGGGTGGAAATTGCAAGGTTATTGTAGGGGGGGGTTCAGTACTGATACCCTTACTTCTGCGCTGCTGCTGGCGGCAGCGCTGCCTTCAGAGCTGGGCAGCTGGAGAACAGCAGCTACTGGCCTAGAGCCCAGCTCTGAAGGCAGCGCTGCCGCCAGCTGCAGCGCAAAAGAAAGGATGGCCTGGCCTGGCCTGGTATGGTATAGCCACCCTTACTTCTACACTGCTGCCTGCAGTGCTGGGCCCTCAGCCAGCAGCCACCACTCTCTGGTACACTGAAGGCAGCAGTGCAGAAGTAAGGGTGGTCTGATATGGTATTGCCACTTGTACTTCTGCACTGCTGCTGCCAGGATGCTGCCTTCAGAGCTGGGTTCCCGGCCAACAGCTGTCACTCTCTGGCTGCCCAGCTCTGAATGCAGTGCAGAAGTAAGGGTTGCAATACCACAAGCCCCCCCCCCCAAATAACCTTATGACCTGCCTGCAATGCCCTTTTAGGTCAGGACCCCCAATTTGAGAAATGCTGGTGTCCCCCATGAAATCACACAAAAGACCAGATTTCACAGGAGAGACCAGATTTCATGGTCTGTGGCACGTTTTTCATGGCCGTGAATTTGGTAGAGCCATACCCATAAGGCAACAACAACAGAGGGAAATAGTTTAATGGTCCATTTAAATCAATGAAACATTCCAATTTGGCTCGGAATGACCTGCAATGAACTATCGCATTTCAGTTTATTCGACAGAAAATGGAAATTTTTCAAAACAATCAAAATTTTCCTGTGGAGAATTTCAATTTTTGTGGAAACTGCATATTTCTGTCAGAAAATCATTGCACCAGAATATTCCCAACAAACTCTACTTTACAAGGTGCTCCATCCCGGAGATCGCTGCTCCATCCCGGAGATCTCAGCTCCATTGAGCAGGTCGTTGGTTGCACAGACACGGGCCTAGACTGTGCAACACTTCCGGCTGCTAGCGAGCACTCTGGTCATATGTGTAAGCAGCAAGTGTTGCGCAATTCAGCCTGTGGAACCCTCTGGTTTGTGCCATTGTGTTTGGACAAGGAGTTTTAAAGGCTGCGCTCCTATGTCTTGCTCTCTGACCAAGTTCTGCACTGATGGCTCAGAGAGAGCCTCCTCACATCCATTTGCCACATCTGAGTGTTGCCAACTTGGCAACTTTGTCACTAGATTTAGCGACTTTTTGCAAAAAGAACAGGAGTATTTGTGGCACCTTAAAGACTAACAAATTTATTTTAGCATGAGCTTTCGTGAGCTGCAGCTCACTTCTTCGGTTTCCCTAGCAAGAAAATAAGTGTCCAAGTGACCAGTGACAAATCTAGTGACTTTCACTGCCAATTACAGTGACGTTCAGATCCTGTAGTAAGGCGTCATCCCTGGAGGCACGGTGCCCCCCATCCCATTGGGGCACACGGCCCTGTCTCACCCCACCCCACCTTCCATCCATGCACCTCTGTTTGCCAGCTAACCTGCCTCCCCCGCCCAGCCCGCTTCATTAGCCGGCTTTCCCTGCATGACAGGGTGTGCTACCTACTACGGAGCATCGAGAAAGAACATTTGAGTAAAAACAAGCCCTGGCTAATGTGCTGCTCTCTCCAAAGTGCGCCTGGCTTTAGCAAAGTATTTAATTAGCCTCCATGAACTTCTTTTCCTCACCCTGCACATTACAGTGATCTCAGCCCAAGAAGCACTGGATGCGATTCCTTCTGAGGACATGCTCAATTGAGACAATGACATTGACTTGGTGTGCAGCAGAATGTAGTAAGAAGAGCACGGAATGGATTTTGTTAACACTGTTGACCTGCTTGTGAATGATTTTGTGACTATACTCACCAGGGCGCATATATATATGTATATATATATTCTCTGTTGAATTCTCTGGCCATTTTGTTTAGTGACATTTTTTACTCCTTTTAAGTGCTTAAACAGCTACATCTAGCAACTTTTCAGGGTTTGTCTGGTGACTTCCTGCTATGTGGAATTGGCAACCCCGTGAGAGTCTGATTCCAGCTGCCGTGGGGTGGAGTTCGACTCCTCAGTTATGCCCCATCTACCTGGCTGTCCCGCTCAGACACAAACACAGGGTTGTTTCATAGCGAGATGTTTCTCTGTACGAAGCCGCAGCGCTTGGGGGCCTGCCTGAAGGAGCCCCCATGGGCCCCCCTGAAATGTCCCACCTGGCCCTGCAGCTCCATCCCTCTAGGTTTCTCACAGACTGCCGCGCCAGGAGGAAGTCCTCATATTTGTCTCACTCTCACACAGCTTCTGTCTCTGGTTCCTTTTGGCCTCCAGAAGGTCACAAATCCCTGTTCTCTCAATGTGTCCTTCTCACTGGCTTTTGTGCCAGTCCACTGGGATGCTCCCAGGTCTTCAGTTTCAGGCCAGGCTGACCCTTTTCCTATCCCCTTTTCCACAGACACTTTCCCCCTGGCTGCATATATGGACCCCACATTCAAAAACACCTGTCTGCAGAGACAGCAAGGCATAAACCGCTGGGAGCCAGATTTATTGGCTGTTTGTAGTCGCCTTTGCATTCAATCACTAGCTCGGAGCCAGATTTATTGCCTGTTTATAGTCGCCTTTGCATTCAATCACTAGAAGCCAGGTTTATTGGCTGTTTATAGTTGCCTTTGCATTCAATTTTCTCCTGCAATATTCACACAAAGTAATTGTGTTTGTGTGGACGTGGGCAGTCCTGGCTTGAAAGGTGCAGTCACACATCCTAGTACCTCCTGTTTGATTAATCACCGCAGTGTCATGCTTTTGGACTGGGGTTTTTGGCAGCACCCAGCTGTGCGAATAAGCAGTGTCCCATCTAGACCACATGTAGGCACGGGGACAAGTTCAAAGATGAATCCAGTCTGATGTAACTTACCCTTTCTCTCAGCCCCTTCAGCACGTCACCCAACTCCTAGCCTGCCACTCCCATGCCCCTCTGTTTCCACATCACCTCTGACCATGGCCCTCTCAATCCAACCAGCTTGCACTGTGACCTACCCCAGCTGAGTCCCCTTTTCTCCTCGGTAAGAAGGTTGGATGGTGCCTGAGTCAATGCGAGGAGCTGTTTTCTGTGTAGGGTGACCAGATGTCTGGATATAGGGGCTTTGTCTTATATAGGACCCTGTTACTCCTCCCCGCCCCCGTCCTGATTCTTCATACTTGCTATCTGGTAACCCTAGTTCTGCCCGCATTTACACCCGTTCAGTGCCACAGTGAGGAGCTGAGGGCCAGGGAGTGTAAGTCACAGCCCCTTGCACCTCACCTCTGAACATCACCCTCTGGAGAAGTGTGGAATGGGCTGGGGGGAGACAGCCAAGGGCCTGTATCTGGACTAGGGAAGGGGTAGTGTGGAGGTCTCCAAGCCGTCTAATGAGAGTGGCGGAGTGGGAGAGGTCTCTGTGGTCAGAGCAGAGGGTGGGGCTTCTGGGCTGGACGTTGTCAGGAGTGAGAGATGTTGTAGCCAGTGGGCCATGCTGGGTAGCTGGGATGGGCTGAGGGGCGGGGTGAGAGGGTTGAATCTCTGGTCTAAGGCAAGACATTTGTGCTCCTAATGAGAGGCTGAGCTGGAGGACAGGCCCTGGGCTGTGTGTGTGGGGCGGGGGTGGGGGGGGGTGGCCCACATTGGAAGGGCTGGTGGGTTCAGAAGAAGGCTGCTGCTTTGTGGGCTGAGGCCAGGCTGGGCCTGGGCAGAATTGTAGCTGTGACTGAGACAAAGCTGCCTTGCCAACGTTTATTATTATAGCCACTGTCTCGCAGCCAGGCTGCTTAGAATTAATGGAGTTTATTTACAACCATCGCTGTGTCTTAAGCAAGTTTGTTATCTGAGTGTGACAGTCATTATGTGGGGCAGGTGGAGAGGGCTTGGCCTGGGGCTTACCTGCTGGCACAGTCCAGGAGAGGGGAAGCTGGTGTGAGGGACGGAGGGGCAGACCAACACCATGAAACAAGCAGTGATCACCTGGCGTCTGGTGCTGGGTGAGGAAAAGGTGTCTCTTGGCTACACTCGACTGGAGGTAACAGCTATAAATCCCTTTCATTACACATAGGAAATGAGGTCTAGAAATGGCCTCTTTCTAACATCCCATTGCAAGCTGAGCTCTGGCAGGTAGCAGCTGGGACCGTCTCACTGAGCTGATGTTTTGTGACATGGTCTGGATCCTCCTTGAGTCAGTGATGGACAGTCATTGACACCGGTCTCTACATCACCTTAGAGCCCATCAAATCACCAACTGAGTGGGGCAGCAAAGTCTGTTTTTTAACCCTAATTCAACACCAGTTTGTGTTACTGTAATAGTAGAATCATAGAATATCAGGGTTGGAAGGGACCTCAGGAGGTATCTAGTCCAACCCCCTGCTCAAAGCAGGACCAACACCAACTAAACCATCCCAGCCAGGGCTTTGTCAAGCCGGCCCTTAAAAATCTCTAAGGAAGGAGATTCCACCACCTCCCTAGGTAACCCATTCTAGTGCTTCACCACCCTCCTAGGGAAAAAGTTTTTCCTAATATCCAAACTAATAAGAGCATGAGGAGTGCCATTTTCACTTAACAGATGTTTGTCTAGAACTTTAACTCCATTGTCACAGAGTTTTTGTGTGATAATTTTCTTTGTTTTTAGAAAGATTTTTTAACTGTAGAGTGTGAAACCTGTAGATGACGCTGTTGCAATTTGGATCTAGGAGCAAACTGGCTTTCACTCCACTGGCGCAGGCTGTGTGGACAGTCATAGAGTGCTGCCAGGAGACTCCATTTCCTTACAGCACAAATTGCCAATGTTGTGCTCTCTGGGCACCTCACAATGTTAATGCTTAGTGTGGAGTCACCTCTTCCACCCAGTTCCCCAGATCCCTCCGCCCTAACAGGGCCAGCTGCTGTGGCAGAACTGGCTGCAGGCAGGAAGGCAGCCATGCAATCAGGAGTTCCCCTTGCCTCTACCTAATTGGCCTGTGATTTATGACCTGTGACACAAGACAAGAACAATGGCCTGGCAGGGCCCCTCTCATCATCCACAGTGGGAACAAATGGCCTCATTTCCCAGCACACAGTGAACCCTCCTTGGCAGGATGCTGGGCTCAGCCCAACAGCCAGTGGGGGAAATCCTAGAGGAAGATTCCCCTCAGAGGTGGCCCCATCTGGGCGTCACCCATCAGATGGGATTGCTGAGGCCATTTGAGATAGGAACAGAACAGCTCAGCAGTGAACCACGGGGTGGCCAGCAATGCCTGGCACTGCGGAGAGCAGGGCAGCTGGGGCTCACCCAGAACTGGGTCTGACTTTGGCTGTTTGGAGTGTCTCTGGATATAGGGTGTTAGAGAGCCCAGGGCAGGGATCTCACCACCAAAAGCCCTTCAGACAAGTCCAGACTGGAATGGGGCATTCCTGAAAACAGCCCCTCTGCGCTGGCGCTGCACCCGGTTGTTGAGGGATCACGGGCCCAGTCTGGTGGCCTGACCGAGGGCTAGTGTGTGGGAGCCAGGCCTCAGTCTTCCCCATGGTTTCCTGTTTCTCAGGGTTTGGGGTGCAGGAGGGGGTTCCAGGCTGGGACTGAGGGGTTTGGAGTGTGGGAGGGGGATCAGGACTGGGACAGGGGGTTAGGGTATGGGGGAGGGGTGTGAGGAGCCTGGCTGGTGATGCAGGCTCTGGGGTGAGGCTGGAGATGAGGGGTTTGGGGTGCAGGAGGGTGCTCTGGGCTGGGACCAATGGGTTTGGAGGCCAGGAGGGGGATCAGGGATGGGGCATGGGAGGGGGGTGAGGGCTCTGGCTGGGGGTAGGGCTGGGGCCCTTGGGGTCCCAGGGGGGCTCTGGGCTGGGATTGAGGGGTTCGGAGGGTGGGAGAGGGATCAGGGCTGTGGCAGGGGATTGGGGCACAGGTGGGAGGGCTCAAGGGTGCAGGCTCCGGGTGGTGCTTACCGCAAGCAGCTCCTGGAAGCATGTCTCCCCTCCAGCTGCGAGGCGTGGCCAGGCGGCTCTGCGCGCTGCCCCATCCGCAGACGCCGCCCCTGCAGCTCTCATTAGCCAGGAACCCCAGCCAAAGGGAGCTGTGGGGGCAGCATCTGCAGATGGGGCAGCACACAGGGTTGTGCCCTTGGCTTACTACATAGGAGCCGGAGGGGGGTCATGCCACCTGCTTCCTGGGAGCTACGTGGAGCGAGGCAAGGCCTTGACCCCACTCCCCGGCTGGAGCATGGGAGCAGGACATGCCCCAGACCCTGCTCCCCGGGTCAGGAACAGATGCGGGAGGCTCAGCGGAGACTCAGGGATAATGTGGGGCCAGAGAGGAAAGAGAGGCAGAGCCAGCCAAGAGACGGGCGAATAATAACGGGGTGGAGGAAATGCCAGTGAGAACCAGGGAAGGGCTGGAGCTGCAGCAAGTGGGGAAGGAGGGACCCTGGGGAAGAGGAAGCTGGTTCTCTGGGGCTTGTTTGCTGTGTCCTTGGCCCCAGAGGGCAGAGCTGTCCAGCCTGTGACACTGGGGCCCCGCTGGCGTCCAGGCGAGGGGGGCAGAACCAAAGCCAGCCCTGGAGATGGGGTGAGTGTGGGCCTAGGAACATGCCCTTTCATGGTAAGCAGCCAGTCCTGTGCCCAGCGGGCCCCTCTGCCTGTCCCCCAGGGTGTAGGAGCAGCAGCAGCAGGAAGCAGTGTTTTCAGAACTAACGCACTGATCATCATTTTAACAAAGCTATTTTCCTGGGATGAAGGTCGCAAATCACAGTCAGTGCCTGGCTCAGGGCCCCAGGACGAGGCTGCAGCCAAGCTGCCAGGCAGGCTTGGTGCTGGATGCTTCACAGGTACCATGCTGGGCACAGCTGGTTGCAAAAGCCAGTCTCAAGCCAATGACAGCAGCTCCCAGCTCTAGTTCTGCAGACAAGAGTCAGTCTGCCCCACAGGGCGAGCACTCAGTGACCAGGGGATCAGGCAGGGGTTGGGGGATCTGTGATGTACCAGCTGGCTGTCTGGGCTCAGTTCACAAATAAAAATGATACTGCAACCCACTGAGCTCCTGTGCTGGATGGGAAGAGGGGGGGAAGCACAAGGTGATGCCTCTGGATAAACTCCCAAACCACCATTGCTGGTGTTCATCCCCACAGAATCCACTCCTGACAGCTTAGGAGTGGCCCAGGTCTGGGATGGCTGGGGATTGGGATTGAGGAGCATGGGGAGCCCAGGGAAGCATCCCTCTCCAGTGTCCCATGCTTGGAGAGCTGTCACTCCTGTTGGTCTCACCTGCATTCTCCCCAAACTCAGAGTCTCCTCACTCTATTGGAGGAAAGAATGACTCTTGAATAGGAGATCCTAGAGTTACTTTCCCTAAAGGAAGGAATCCTGCAGTACCTTCTCCTTCCTGAAGGGAGAGCTGGCGTGTTCCTTGGTTTGGGTCTTTGTCCCACTGGAGCAGGGAGCTGAGTGAGTGAAAAGCGCCTGGCACAAATCATAGGTACAGGGAATCTCTCCCCTGGCACTGGCAGGTGGAGAGGGAGGCAGGAGGAGAGCTGCGGGGGAAATGCTTTCCCATCCTGTGGAAGTCAAGATCTAATTTTTTCCCCATTCCACACCAAGCTGGACACCAAGCCCTGCCAACATTTTCTTGGAAAAATCAGAGAGCAAGCGAGAGCAGCCTTCAAATATCCAATAGTCCAGAGGTTCAGCTGCTCTGCGGAGGACCTGGGATCATGTCCCTGTGCTGCCTGGCTTGGTGCAGGGCCTTGAATCTGGGGCTCCCCTCAGTACCCTAACCCCAGGGTCAGTCCTGACTTAATTACTCCTACTAAGCAGGACAGCGCAGCCAGCCAGGCTGGAGAGAGGCTCCTATAGCCCAGGTTCGGATGTGGGCCAGGGGAGTGCCCAAAGCACTGGGCTGTGAGCAACTGGGGCAAGATCCTGTCTGGCTTTGACCAGAAATTCCATTCTGAGCTGAGAAACCTTCCTGGGCAGCTTCACAGACGCCAAGACATTCCTGAGGAAAGTCTCTGTTTCCAGGACTCACTATCTTCCAATGAAAACCAGTTTTGTCAGAAAGCCCCGACAAGCTGTGCTCAGGAGCCAGGAGTGTTAGCCCAGCATGTGCCTGTGTCAGCAGCCGGGATCAAACCAGGGAACTCTGGAGCTTAGGGCCTGAGCTTCTACCACATGAGCTAAAAGCCAACTGTCTGTTAGCTAAGGCTGCAGAGCAGACTCATTTAACTCTCTCTGTAAGTGGTCTTGGTGCCACTGGATGGGACAGAACGCCACACCCAGATGGTGTGTGGGTTACACCTGCACCACTCCACACTCCGCCTTTGCTCTCAGCCCCTCACCTTCACTACAGGAGCGAATCTATTCTAGGAGGACAGTGTAGGTGGGCAAAGGAGCCCCTGGACTCACCGCAGTGATGATGCAGTTGTTCCCCATGGTGTCCGCGTGCTGTGCGAATTGTGGTTGGAACAGGAAAGCTCTCTCTGCCTTTGTCTGTCTGTCCAAGGGGAGGGGACAGGCTGCCGCTACAAGATAAGAGCTGGGATATTAAAAACAAACTTTCTGCTCCCATGAAACCCCCGGAATGAAGGAAACAGGTGGAGGCCGCACTGCCAGTAAGTGCCTGGAGTCCTCTGGGCAGGAAACACTCCCGGAGGGGACCAATATACTGGATATCCTGGCAGGGTTCCCAATGCCAAGGAATGCATCTCTTCTCTAGGCTTCCTGTCTGGATGCCTCATATACATGTTCAAGGCCCTGAGATAAATGCATGCCAGAGACTTGACCCGACTGACTCCATATCTCAGACTACACGTAGGACCAGCCTACAGCCAGATTACAGCCAACCCCACATGGCATCCTTCGGGGTCCAGTTCACTGGCCAGCATGGAGTGGGCACCTGCCCTTCCCTGTTCCTCCCAGTCCCTCAGCCCTCCCATTCCACCATCACCCGCCTCACCTCTCTGGCCTGTTCATTTGCTTCTTACCTTAGAAATGTCAGGACTGGTGATCCTGGGCTCCCCTGGTTTGGCTGGAGGACTCACAGCAGGGCTTACAGCAGGGTTCAGCTGACCACCATATTTGGGGTCAAGAAGGAATTTTCCTCCATGGTAGATTGGCAGTGGCCCTGGAGGTTTTTCGCCTTCCTCCGAAGCATGGGGGAGGGGTCGCTTGCTTAAGGAGTGGGTGGATCGGCTTATGTGGCCTGCATCTTGCAGGAGGTCAGACTAGATGATCATAATGGTCCCTTCTGATCTTGAATTCTATGATTCTATGATTCTATATCAGGAGCTTTTCCTCCCCGTTACTCAAAGGGGGAGGCATGGTTTGTATTTTTAACTCAGACCTTCTTTTCCCAAGTGTGTATTAGTCATTTGAGTTACACAGGCATCTACAAAAGCAAACTCAACCCAAAGTGTGTCAGACAGTCTGACTACATTTCCCTTCCCCACTCTGCTGCTATCTCTCATGTGCCTGGGCAGATGAGATTTGCATTTCTCATGTCAAAAACAGCAAAAAAAGACAAATTTGAAGGCCTTCATCATCCTTATCATCGAACAGGAGACCTAAAGGCATAGGCCCCCTCTTTGTCCCTTTGCTGGTCAGCTCGTCAGTAACCTGGCTGGGCAGTGGCTGTCTATAGCTGATTTCTAGATTTAGCTGGAGCACCCAAGCTATTCAGCAGCCCCTACGCTCGGGATCCTAGCACTGATTTTCTGCAGCTACACCCTGGAGAGCTCAGCATCTCCTTGGCTTTCCTCTCAGGTTAGAGCAGGGCAGGTTCAGTCACTGGATGTTCCTCCCCTTTGTAAGCTCATGAAGGGGAATCCTCCCATCTCTCTCCCCTTCTGTGCTCAGCTGCGCACAGACGGTGCTCGGTGCAGTGCATGGGCCATATGGGGCAGCAGGGTGAGGGCTCT
Source organism: Mauremys mutica (assembly GCF_020497125.1). Lineage (NCBI taxonomy): Eukaryota > Metazoa > Chordata > Testudines > Geoemydidae > Mauremys > Mauremys mutica. The sequence continues at coordinate 18,661,260 of NC_059088.1, read as the reverse complement.
GTTGGCCAGGGGCAGGGCCAAGAAGCGGGTGCCTGTTGCACAAATCCCCAAGTCAGTGACCTTTTCTGTGTTGTCCCCCACCCCTGCGGGAATCCCTGGGGGCTGCTGTGGGCTGGAGGAAGCCCACCAAAGGCAGAGCCAGTGTGGGATTCCAGCAGGGCCCTGGCCCCCTATGGATCCCTTGGGATCCAGCAGAGCTCCAGGAATCATGACCCTTTGCTGGGTCTAGCTCTCTTACTGACATTGAGTAAAGTGATGGCTTCCAGCTCCCTAGAGATCAGCAAGAACCAGTAAATAGATCTTGAGATTTATCAAATAGCTTCAAAATGGTACAGATCTAGGCCCAGACTGCACCCCCCCCCCATACATTCATGGGGTGTAATCTTCCTAGTGTGCAAAGAGGAGGGTGTGGTTCCTTCACTAACTCACCCACCTTGTGAGCCTACCAAAGCCCCCCAAAGGGCTCAGGCACTGCCAAAATTAATGACTCGTAATTATCCTTTGAATTTCTGAGGAGTGGAAAAGGAATGTGGCTGTTTGGTGGACAACATGCTGTAGTATTTAGTAACTGCACGCTAAGCAACTATGTTATTTTGCAATAATTTTATTAAATAAACAACAGGACTTATTCTTTGATTACCAGAGAATACTAAATAATTCACTACTTAGCACTGATCGGAATGAGTGACTCTTACTGTGAACTACTCACAGAACAGGTAAACCTGTTTGTAAGAGACTGAATTGTTAATTCCTAGTCATCAGCATAATATTGCAACATATGCAGTGAAATAGCAGCAATTAGACAATAGCCCAGACAATAACTACCTATCAAACAGCTCACTCTATTACATATTACATATAACAACAGTGATAAAAGAACCATTACGGTTGCCATGTAAAGCCCTCAGAAGTCAGGAAATGCCGGAATTAAGGCTGCCTGTGTAACTTGAATTCTGCCCTGCATTAAGAAAAGGTCTTTCCCAGTATCGTGCAGAGATTCTGCGGCAAAGCCAGGGACAGAATCCAGCTAGCCTGGGCCCCAATCCAGCATCTTAACCACAAGAGATGTCTTTTTCTTCATAGAGTCCTCTCTCTCTCTCACTGTCCATCCTGTGCACTGAATGAGACAGGAGTTCTGTGGAAAAAATAGCATATGATCATGTGATTATAAAGACTGTGTCTTAATGCATACGCCCAAAGGGGCAGCGCTAAGATTTAATGGGCAACTGTGCATTTAGCATTTCCTGACTTTTGAATGCTTGACTTTGCAAACGTAACGTCCTGCTCATGTATTTTGTAGGTAAATTTCTAGCTTTTTAAACATAAAAACAAAACAAGAGGAATCCCATCATGTGGAACCCTCAGGGTTGGATGCTTTAGACACACAGCCTCCACCTCTATCACATGAGTATCTGGTAGCAGTGGCAGGATTTACGTTCTATGTGGACCAGTAATTAGAAGGAAATGTAGCACACGCTGTATCAGTTCCTTACACAACTATTTGCTAGAGAGCAGGGAGATGTTGGGAACCAGCATTCCTGGGCTCTATGCTTGGTCCTGGAGGGGTGTGTGGGCTAATGGTTACAAACAGCACAGCCAAGCACATAGATTTGGCACAGCCATTTTGAAAGGCAGGGCAGCTAAGTGGATGAGCCTTAGGTCTGCTCCCTAGCGCTGCCAGAAGAGCTTGTGCAATCTTTCTGTATACTACTCGCTTGCTTCTCAGATAGGGACCCGTGGACGTGCTCACTAAGGAGTGTGAAGTGCACAGAATGATCAGCACCACCCAATGTAAGAGCTGAGATTAGAGGCCAACTTCTCTATTGTCCAGCCTTTTATGTTGTGATTTACACCTGCAAAGTGGGTATTACATAGCACTTCTCCAAGCTGGGAGCATTTTATACCCACTTTGCACAGCTGCAAATAACGGCACAAGATGTAGCCAGTGGAAAATCAGGCCCCAGATCTCATGGTCTCCTCCTGGTTCTCAGCTCAACATTTCTTCCTTTAGGCCAAAGCAGATCTGGCTGCAGTTGCTGCACCTGTGTCCGCTCTGGAGCTCCAGCTCTGTTGAGTGTCAGGGCATTCCCTGTGCAATTGGCCTGTGCAGGTAACCGTCAGTGGCACTGGGGAGCATGCTCAGTGCATAAAGACTGTTCCAAGATTTTATCAGCAAGTGGCTACCAGACCCTACTGAGCACGGGCAGCCAGGCTTGAGTGGATTGCATACGGCCAGCAAGAGGCACCTTGCTGACCTGAGCGTGAGATCCCCACCACAGTCCAAGCCCCTGTTCCCCAGCATGGAAGCTCTAGAGCTTTTCCAAAAAAATGGCTGGAATGGTCTTTAACAGTAGTGAGGCTATTTATTCTGGCCTGTCGCTTGAAACAGCTGGACCATTTTTGTTCAGACTTTTACTAACTGACTAGCTAGCAAGGCAGATACTGTCTGAGGCAGAGCGTAGGGAATATTTCAGCCAAACAGGTAAAGTCTGGCAAAGTTATGAGCAACTGATAACGGGAAGTGTTAGGCAAACTTAGCTCCAGACATCAGGGCAGCTCCCCCTGTACTCATTCCCTCCTAACTAGACGTTTAATAAACTGTCTAAAGACATTTTGCAGCAATTTCAACAAAAGTGACCGACTGGTCAGTCCTCATGTGAGAAAGGAGAGACAAGGTGGGGGTGAGTGAGGCTGTGGGGGGCAGGGGGGTGAGAAGCTAGTGAGAGTGGGGGGCCCTGGCCCACTCAGCCTGGCACCAGCGAGGATGGAAGGAAGCAGCTTTTGCAAGCTCCTGGATGGTGCCGGAAACAGCCCAGATTGATTTGCAATGTGTGTGTGTCTGTCAGTTTGTGTGTGTGTCTGTCTATCTATCAGTATGTCTGTGTCAATGTGTGTCTGCTTATCAGTGTGAGTATCAGTGTGTATGTGTGTGTCTGTATCAGTGTGTCTGTGTCAGCATGTCTATCAGTGTGTCTTTGTGTGTGTGTGTCTGTATCAGTGTGTCTGTCTGTGTCAGTTTGTGTCTGTGTGCGTGTCTGTATCAGTGTGTCTGTGAGTTTGTATCTGTGTGAGTTTGTGTCTGTTTGTTAAGTGTGTCTGTGTGTCTGTATCTGTGTGTCTGTGTCTGTCAGTTTGTGTCTCTGTGTCTCTGTGTGTCTGTATCAGTGTGTCTGTGTCTCTGTGTGTGTGCCTGTCTGTCTATCAGTATGTCTGTGTGTCTGTATCAGTGTGTCTGTGTATGCGTCTGTCTGTCTATCAGTGTGTCTGTGATGTTTTGGGGATCACCCAGATCAGTAAGGAGTTCTGTCATCGCCTGCCCTGTGTTGCTGGGTGCCTTAATGCCCTGCTGCCATGGCTCAGACCCTTGGCACCGGTAGCCAGCCTACCAGCATAAAGGTCTCACCTGGTCACTCCTTGCAAAGTGACTTCAGCAGCCCTTCCTGTCCTGAGTGCCCCCAAAACAATCTGCACCGAGTTCTTAACTGCCAGACACTTTCACTTTCCCCCTCGGATCTGTTCCCCGTTATCAGTTCTCTTTGGGACCCACACTCCACACAGTTTGCACCACAGAGACCTGCTTGGGGTAAAAATAAACAAAAGGTTCATTGACTAGAAGAGCCCCCGATTCAGAGATGGGCTGGTGAGGGAGAGCAAACCCAGCAAGTTACCCAGAAAATAAACCAAGACACACCCTCAGGGTTTCACACTTGTACAGTGGATAAAATTTCCTTTTCTAACATGTTATCTAGTGCCTTTGCTCCCTTTCCCAGCATGTCCTCTGTCCTAGAGGGGATCCAGCATTGCATGGACAGCACCCCACTTGGATGCTGGCCCTCAACATCTGGATAGCCTCCACATCAAACCCCTTCCCCTTTAATAGGCTTTGCAGGGTTTTTTCTCTCTCACACACTATGATGGTGATTCAAGGTGGGGAAATTCCCTCCTTTCTTAGGCCAGGGCTACACTACAGCCCTATATCGGGATGACTACGTCACTTGGGTTTGAAAAATCCACACCCCTAGGCAACGTACTTACACTGATCTAACCCCCCAGCGCTGTCTGTCAACACAGCTATGGCCTCTCACAGAAGTGGATTCACTACGCTGATGGAAGAGCTGTGGGAGCCTCTTCACTAAAGCTGTGCCGCTGTAGGGCTGTACGTGGTGATAAGCCCTTTGTTTTGTAAGACTGGGGTTTTGTTTTCAGGTTCAAGTTGTTTCAGTGGTTTTTCATCACTTGTCTGTTTCTGGGTTGGACAATGTGAGGTGCTTGGAGCTAATGTCATAGGAGCCGACTCCGTGGGTGCTCCAAAGCTGGAGCACCCACAGAAAAAAATTAGCGGGTGCTTAGCACCCACTGTCAGCCAGTTCCCCTCCTTCCCCCCAGTGCCTCCCGCCTGCCGCTGATCAACTCCTCCCCATCCCTCCCAGCTCCTACCGCCCGCCGTGATCAGCTGCGCCGTGCAGGAGGTACTGGGGAGGAAGCGGGAGGAGCGAGGATGGGGCGGGGTATGCTCAGGGGAGGGGGCAGAACAGGGCAGGAAGAGACCAGGCAGAGGCAGGGCAGGAAGAGGCGGGGAGGGGGTGGGGACTTGGGAGAAGGGGTGAGTGGGGACAAGGCCTGGGGTGGAGAAGAGGTGTGAAGAGGTGGGACGGGGAGGTGCGAACTGGGGGGAAAGGGTTGGGTGGGGGCGGGGCTTGGGCAGAGCAGGGGGTTGAGCACCCCCTGGGCCTGGAAGAAGCTGGCACCTATGGCTAGTGTCACCTGGCTGGGGAGGCAGCTCCTCACTTCCTGCTGACCACAGGCCCAGGTCACTCAAGCCAGGCCACCAAGTGCCATGCAGGGGAGCCAGCCAGGGCCTGCACCCACTCAGCACTGCCATGGGGATGAGGGAGAAGCCTCAGGCGGCAGAGGCAGCTGCTGGTTTGAGTACCTGTCTCTCTGCCAGAGCCACTGCCTCTGTGGAGCATGTAGCCATCCAGGCTGGGTGGACAGAGCGGGTGAGCCAAGGGGGAGAATCTCCATTGAATGCTCCACAGAGTGAGCCCACCACCCCCACGGCCATTCTCCCTGCGCAGCTCCATGCGCCCCCTTCCAAAGTGCCATTTCTGGGAGCCCGCAGGGACGCTCCAGCACTCCTAGCAATCTGAAGCTGGTATTGCGTCATACATGATATGAATTGCATCATGTTATTCCTAGAAGTCAAATGACCGAGGGCCGCATGAGGACTAGTGCATTGGCCCGAGGGCCGCATCACTGACACGCCCCCTTGCTGCCCCTGGCCTAATAATCTATGATACATCACTCTGCTGAACAAATTGCCCTATATCAGTTCTAGAAATCATACAGTGTCATGCTCTCTTATTTGTCAGTGTTTGATTTTGCAAAGGGACACATTTTTGTTTAGCCAAAGTGAGCAGAGATGCCTCACACTTGTGTGAACAGTGCAGATAACTTCTGCTATGTTTGTGATGAAGTGACTTTTGCATCACAAAAGCGCAGTATAACCACTATGGTTAAGAAAGCCTATCACCTTTATTTTGGCTGCAAAATTGGAGATCAGGACAAGAGGTGGGCCCCACACATATGCTGCAACACTTGTGCAACAAATCTTCGCCAGTGGTTGAACAGGAAAAGGAAATCTATGCTTTTTGCAGTGCCAATGATTTGGAGAGAGCCAACAGATCATACCAGCAATTGTTACTTCTGCATGGTGCCTCCAGTTGGGAAAGGTGTGTCAAAGAAGAAAAAGTGGACTGTGCATTATCCAAACATTCCATCAGCTATACGCCCAGTACACCAGAATCATTCTCACTTGAGTCAGACGAGGAAGAGGAAGAGGAAGAGGATGAAACTTCTGGTCCTGAACCATCAATGTCACAGGACCCACATTTTCTCCCATCTTCCTCCTCTGAACCACACCTCATAACACAAGGTGAACTGAATGACCTTGTCAGGGATTTGGAACTACCCAAGAGTAAGACAGAGCTGTTGGGCTCCAGACTACAGCAGTGGAATCTCCTGGCAGGTGATGTTAGGGTTTCCATGTTCCGTGACCGTCAAAAGGATCTTGTCCCATTCTTCTTCATGGAAGGTGATCTTGTAGCCTGCAACAACATCGATGGTGTGATGGCAGCCCTCAACATCGTTCACGATCCAGATGAGTGGAGACCGTTCACTGATTCATCGAAGACGAGTCTTAAAGCAGTTTTACTGCGTAATGGCAATGTTTTGCCATCAATTCCAGTTGGTCATGCAGTTCATATGAAGGAAACCTATGACAACATGAAACAACTTTTGAGGTGCATAAATTATGACCAACATCAGTGGCAGCTTTGTGGCGATTTGAAGGTTGTTGCTCTCTTGCTTGGTCTGCAGACTGGATACACAAAGTACTGCTGTTTTCTCTGCGAATGGGATAGTCGTGCAAGAGATTCCCACTACATCAAGAAAGATTGGCCACTCCGACAGTCATTGGAGCCTGGGAGGAAAAGTGTTCAGCATCCATCACTTGTTGAATCAAGGAAGATTTTGTTACCACCCTTACACATCAAGCTGGGTCTGATGAAGAACTTTGTCAAGGCCATTGACAAAACACAAGCAGCTTTCAAGTACCTCCATGGAAAATTTCCAAGGTTAAGTGAAGCTAAGATAAAGGAAGGTGTCTTTGTTGGTCCTCAGATTCGTGAACTTCTTCGAGATGATGCATTTGACAATGCACTGCGTGGCAAGGAAAAGACAGCATGGAAAGCCTTCCAGTTAGTGGCAATAAATTTTCTCAGCAACAACAAGGCAGACAACTACAGGTTGTTGGTGGAAAACCTCCTCAAGGCATACAAAAGCCTTGGTTGCAACATGTCACTAAAGATACATTTTTTGCACTCTCATCTAGATTTTTTTCCACCGAACTGCAGAGCACTGAGCGACGAGCACGGCGAGCGATTTCACCAGGACATTGCAACAATGGAGAAACGCTATCAGGGCAAATGGAGCCCATCAATGCTTGCAGACTATTGCTGGACAGTGACAAGAGATGCTCCATTTAATGAATACAAGAGACAAGCCAAGAAGCGCCGAGTAGACACTGAATAGGACTAAACTATGTATATAATAGTTTTTTGCCTTTTGTTTCATAATAAATTTTATTTATATAACCCTTTTGCTGATTTTTAAAGTGTTACATAAACAGGACAGGTGAAATATTATCATGTAAAGCAACCATAAACACATGATAGCTGCTTTCAACTACCTGAAAGGGGGCTCCAAAGAGGATGGATCTAGACTGTTCTCAGTGGTAGAAGATGACAGAACAAGGAGTAATGGTCTCAAGTTGCAGAGGGGGAGGTTTAGGTTGGACATTAGGAAAAACTTTTTCACTAGTAGGGTGGTGAAGAACTGGAATGGGTTACCTAGGGAGGTAGTGGAATCTCCTTCCTTAGAGGTTTTTAAGGTCAGGCTTGACAAAGCCCTGGCTGGGATGATTTAGTTGGGTTTGGTCCTGCTTTGAGCAGGGGGTTGGACTAGATGACCTCCTGAGGTTCCTTCCAACCCTGAGATTCTATGATTCAGCAGTTTGAGGCTTGCAGACAGCTGTTTAACACAAAGAGCCCATTTAGGGCTTATGTCCCACCCTCCATCCCCATTTCTGTTTGAAACGAGGATGTTGTCGAGGTTTGGTACCATCGGCCATTTTGAAAAAAAAATTAACTGAACCAATCCTGTAGTCCCAAGGTTTTTAAACAAGAGCCATCGCCCTCCCCTCCCCTCACTACCCCCGCCCTTAACTGCCTTATTCTTATCTAGAAAAACAGAACCCAAGCATTTTTCCTACCATGTAGCCCTTTTACATAGGGGCTTTAATAAAAGTTAAAACCATAAGCCTTTAGTAAAAACAAAAAAATTTAAAAGCTTTTTGTAAGGACTTGTGGATTTAGGCCTAGGGTGTTTCTGCATGCTCTTTTTTTATTGAAACACACCTGTAAATAAAGGGATGTGTCTTCATATAGGCTTGTCTTTTCAAGTAATTATAAAGCAGAGCTTTATTCCTTTACAAAACGTAATGTAACTTTTACTTGCATTTGTTAAAAAGTTTGGGGAAGAAGCAGCCTTCTTATCTCTGATCCACTGACTCACAGAGGCTGTTTTTGATAACAGGAGCTTTGCTGCAGCTTCAAATTGTCCTTACTAAAAAATAACCAAGTCTAAAACATAGGGGAAAACTTTTTTAAATTGTTTGTTACTAAGGGCTTATGGTTTTAATTTTTATTAAAGCTCCTATGTAAAAGGGCTACGTGGTGGGAAAAATGCTTGGGTTCTGTTTTTTAAGATAAGAATAAGGCAGTTAAGGGTGGGGGGTAGTGAGGGGAGGGGAGGGAGATGGCTCTTGTTTAAAAACCTTGGGTCTACAGGATTGGTTCAGGAAAATGAATTCTATGACACTGCTGTAAAACAACATCTAACTGGTCTGATCCAAAGGCAGTGATAACAAGCCTGAGGGGATGTGAACCTGAGCAGCTGACTCTTTCCGCAGAAACACTTGGAAGGATAAGATCTCTCTTTCTGACTCAACCACGTGCTGTCTATCTTTGTCCTTTGCAAAGGGGCTTTCTTTTCCCTTTTCTTGCCCTGTTCTCTCTTTTAACCTAACTTTGTATGTTTCTCTTTTATTTAACTCTTTTAAAATGCTTTTTTTCTTAACCTACCCTTGTATTTAATAGTTTAAATGCTTTTCTATTAACCTACCTTTATACTTTTTACTATGTGCTTACTAAACACTCTCTGCTTTATAAAATTCCATTTTTTGCCATGTGTTCTTTTTAAACCTACCTTAATAGTTTTCTCTTTTATCTAATGTTTTAAATGCTCTTTTCTTAACCTACCCTTATATTTAATAAACCGTTTACATTTATCTTAAAATTTTATTCTTTAATAACTTGCCAAACTAATCCTTTAAAATCATCTCTCCTTACTAAACCTAACCAAACAACCTTTCTTTCTCTTTTTCCTCTAAACCTTACCAAAGCTTTCCTTTTTTAATCTTTAGGCTCTCCCATTCTATTCTTTCAACCTTTTTCTCTAAACAATGAACCAAATGTATCAAAGCACAAGCATGCAACATTCCCCCTATTCAAACATAAAATATAATCGATTTTTTTTCAAAATGGCCAACGGTGCCAAACCTCAACACCAATGGAAACGGGGACAAAGGGCGGAACATAAGCCCTAAATGGGGCATGGAAATCTTTCAAAAAATACACGGTGATGAATGCTATCGAGGTATATACTACTCTTATGTTATAAGGTCATATGTAAGTGTTTGCTCTGTGACCGTAAACCCCCCAGTCAGGAGAGAAGCATTACCAAGTGTGAAATACTAGTTACTACAAGAGGTGTCGTCGCCTCTCCACCAAAGGAAGGCCCATAGACACCAGACAAGCCATTGTGGATCATCAGTGGACAAAAGACTGTTGATTGCTCCCCACACACCCATGAAGAGGAGACGTGCACAAGCACTCATCCCAGCTTGAACTCTGGGGGAAGGGAATAAAAATTGTTGTCAAAAAGAAATTCTCTCTATGTTGCTTGAACTCGGAGGGGCAAGGATTTCCAACCATAGGCAAGAGTTCCCCAGTGCTTGGCCTGGGTTAGCCCTGAAGGACGGAGAGCTTGCATATTACAGCAGCTTTGATTACCCTTTTGGAACCTAAGAGTGCAACTTATTTCTGTGGAATGGTTACCTGCTGTAACCTTGTAAATAACACTCTCATTTCTTTTTCTTAGTTAATAATCTTTAATTAATTTATTACAGGATTGGCTACAAATATTATCTTTGGTAAAGGATCTGAGATGCAATTGACCTGGGGTAAGTGACTGATCCTTTGGGACTGGGAGTAACCTGAATGTTGTAGGTTTTGGTATAAGGGACCAACTATCACAAAGGCAGTCCTACCTGGGCAGCAAGCTGGATCAGCGTACCCAAGGGCACTGTCTGTGACTCCACATTAAGCCTGCTGTAGTATTTGAGGAGTTCACACGTGATACTCGGTTGGTGAAATCTAAGTATAGAACTCACAGCCAATCTGGGGTTTGTGCCCTGCTTCTTCACAGTCTGGATTGAAGCTGGCTGATCACAAAACATAATGATCAATGTGGAATCATCAACCATTGGGGAAGTTTCTAGTGGGATCCCACAGGGCTCAGTTCTCAGCCCATCCAACAGTCTTACCTGAACGCATACTTTTTTTTCTCACAGGACCCTGCCTCGTTCAGTGCACCAGGTGGTCAGGGCACCCTTAATGAGCAGCCAGTCAATATTTGGTTTTCCCATCATTGTTCAGTGGGTGGCTCCAGCCCTGATTTGCTGCCCACTACACAAACCCTGCTCTGAAGACCGAACCATTCGTTTCCATGGCACTCATCATGACAGTTCTGAGTGCTCCACAAACATTCACTCATTTATCCTCCCACACCCCTGCGACATGGGGGTGGGGAGCATTGGCCCCACTTCCCAGGTGGAGCACTCAGGCACAGAGATTAAAGTCAAAAGTTTCCACTTTTTTTGGATGCCCAATTGGAGATGACTAACCCTGACTTCCCAGGGTACTTAGCATTATCTAGCATGCCGTATGTTCAAAGCTCTCAGTGGCGACAGTTGCAGCAGTGAGAGCTCAGCTCTTCTGTCAGTCAGACCCCAGGGTATCAAGTCAGGCACCGGGAAAATGAGGAACACACAATTAACTAATGAAGCAGGGCTCCTGCCGCCTCCTTCACTATAGAGACCCGCTTCATCCCCAGAGCAGGTCCAGCCTGTGCATTGAACGAGACAGGGATGCTGTGGAAAAAACAGTATGTGATCATGCAGTGAAAGGTTGTATCATAATGCCTATGCACCAGGGTGTGGAATAAAGATTCAATGGGGAACCTAAATTCTGGCATTTCCTCACTCTAGGATGCTGAACTTTTCAACTTTAATAATGTTTTAACTTCGTTCTTTTGTGTGTAATCCCACAGCAGCCTGGGCTCCTGAGCGGCCCTTACCATGGGTTGGCTCCAGCTTCCAGCCTGACCAGGAGGCAGGGCCTCAGGGGAGGGGAGGCAGGGAGAAGGGAGAGGAGGAGCAGGGGGAGGGTGTCTCATGGCGAGGAGGGGCTGGGAAGATGCTGGCGCTGCCCATGATCCTTGAGCAGGTACGTAGCAGAGTCACAGGAATCCGGGACAAATACTGTCCCAGAGTCATTCAGCCCAGGACCAGGACTTGAGCTCTGCATTTTGAAACTGTCCCACTCAATTTGGGACATGCAGTCACCCTACCAGGGGCCCTTGGAAAGTCAAAACAATTCGTTCTGGGTGGCTTGTTTGTGCCCTGGCGTGTCCCTGCTGCAGTCTCCCTGGCTACGTGTTCCCTCGGGAGCTTTGCTTTCCACTGCATTGGGGCATTGCTTGAAACGCGCATCAGCTAAAAGGAACAAGCTGGGCTTGGCCTGGTAAGTCCAGGCTAACGAGCCTTGTGTGTGTGTGTGTGCACACGAGCTCATTAACATGTTTCTGTGCCCAGGCTTGTCTGTGCATGTATGTTGGCACATGTATGCGTGTCTCTGGATACCTGCCTATGACCCTGTAGCCTGTGGAAGGGGCAGGACTCAGGGTGTGTTGCCAAGCACTTTGGCATGTTGGGTATATATTGCTAGGGTCACTGCCTCCTATTCAGCTCTGGCCATGATGTGGGGAGTTCCCGCCTGGCCCTGTCTGTGCTGGCTCTGTGAGGTGCAGCTACTCTCCTACCTGGTGTCTGGTGAGGTTTCCCTGTCCCCCCCGACCAGGGGCGGCTCTAGGCACCAGCAAAACAAGCTGGTGCCTAGGGCGGCCAAATCTAGGGGGCGTCCCCTGCTGCCGGGGGGGCGGCAGGCTGGGTCGGCGGACCTGCCGCAGTCATGCCTGCGGGAGGTCCACCGGAGCCCCGGGACGAGCGGACCTGCCGCAGGCATGACTGCGGAGGGGGCACTCGTATGACTGCGGCAGCTCAAGCGGAGCCGCCGCAAACCGTCCCCCGACCAGGACTCTCTGCGCTCCCTGAATTAGCACTTGCCCCGGATTGGCTGTGCCTGGTTCCAGCCATTGCAATTCAGGCTGCGCAGAAGCAGGGTGGGCGATGTCTCAGGGCATCCAGCTCTCAGCAGTGGCTTATAAATCAGCCAGGGCCTGTGCAGCACCTCCGACTGCCAAGCTGGGAGCCAGCTGGTGTGTGCTCAGGCTGCCCCAGAGCAAAGCACTGGCACAGCCCACAGCCCACTGAGCTGGCGAGAGTGAGACAGCAGCGAGTGCCCAGCTCATGCACAGGGTGGTGTCCTCCTGAGGGGGTGAGGAGCCCAGCCAGAGAGCCATATACTCCCCTCCCTGAGCTCATTGCCTCAGCTAGGGAGGGAGACCCACCCTGCCAGGGGGGCAGGAGCAGGCGTGACTCTCACCGGGCAGAGGGGCAGGTGGCTCTGTCCAGCCCGGGATTGCTCAGAGGCCGTCCAGGTGAATTACAGCCTCAGAAACTCAGGGCCGGAACGGGGAGGAAAATGCAGGTGATCGAATGTATCTGGACTTCAGAAAGGCACTTGATGGGGGAGATGACGACAGGCTGTGCTGAAAAGATGAGCTGTGGGGCTGGAGGGATGTTACTGTTGAGTTCCTCAGGGGTCAGTTCTGGGACCAATCTTATTTAATATTTTCATGAATGACCTTGACACAAAAAGTAGGAGGGTGTCAATGAAATTTGCTGCTGACACAATGCTGGAAGGCAGCAGCACAGAGGAGGACTGGCAGAGTTGGATGACCTTGAGGATTGGAGTAATAGAAATGGGATGGAATGTAATAGAATGAAGTGCAAGTTCGTGCACTTAGGGACTAATAACAAGAATTTCTGCTATATGCTGGGGGCTCATCAGTTGATGTGACAGAAGAGGAGAAAGACCTGAGACTCTAGGATATATCAGACGAGGCATTTCCAGAAGAGATCAGGAAGCATTAATGCCAATGTACAAGGCCCTCCTCTGGAACACTGAAATTCTGGTCTCCCATGGTCAAGAAAGATAAATTCCAACTGGAAGAGATGCAAGAGCTAGGTGGACAATCAGGGGAATGGAAGGCTGATCTTACAAAGGGAGACTAAAAGAGCTTGGCTGGTTTATCTAAGTGAGAGAAAGGCGATCTGCTTGATCTCTACAGGGGGTAAACACCAGGGAGAGAGAAGAACTAGTTAAGCTAAAGGGCAGTGTTGGCACAAGAACAAAGGGGGATAAACTGGCCATGAATAAGCGGAGGCTGGACATTAGAAGGTTTCTAACCATCAGAGGAGTGAGCTTTTGGAACAGCTTCTCAATGGGACTTGTGGGGCAAAGAAACTGACTAGTTTTAAAAGGGAGCCTGATAAATGTCTGAGTGGGATTGTACGCTGGGGTTACTTGTGATGGTGGAGGGTAGAGAAGGACTCAGCAGTTCTTAGGATCCCTTCTGGTTCATGTCTTATGTCCCTAAATTCTCATGCTTCAGAACTTCAGTCAACTGCAGGGGGAGGAGAATTTTGTCCCCTATGATGCAGTTTTCCTGTGTGTGTGTTGCCTGGAGAGAGAGAGAGAGAGAGAGAGAGAGAGAGAGAATGTCTCTCTCTCTCTCCCCCGATGGGATCATATGTCTCAGCTCATCCATGCCCTACCAGGGCAGGTGCTTCGGGCATCACTGGCACCTCGGTCCCTCCTGGGCTCTGCCTGTGAAATGCTTTGGCCTAGGTCTGTTTACTGGGCATGGTGTGTGGGTGCTGTTCAGTGAGCAGTTCTGCAGCAAGGCACGCTGGGTAATTTGGGGGTCCCTTCTGGCCTTAAGCTCTATGGCTCTACACAGACCACAGTCGGCTCACAGCCCAAGATGTGCCTGACGCGGCCGGAAGTTTCTGCTCCAACGATAAGCAGGAGAAGCTGCAGTTTACATGGTGATCATTAGGCTTCAGAGTGCACATGGCATTGGGAAGAGGTGGGAGAGGCCATTCCCAGCTGCCTAGCTGCACCCGGATGACACCAAATCTCTATCACCCTCAGGAGCTTTCCTGTGCAAACAGAAAGGTTTCAAAGGTATTAACAGGAAAATAGATGCTCTAGTGGCCCTCAGAGACAAGCAGACAGCCTGGCCAACACCAGCACTGCCAAGGGCCTGGGGATCGAGGCTGCCTGAGCAGGGCTGGGGGTGGGGATTTTGACAGATGATTTTTTAATTTTTATTCCTATTTATTTCCTTTCCTTTTTCAAGCAAGCCCCTCCCACCTCCCTACAGCAGGTGCCTCCAGCATGGTGGGGCAGGGGAACGCCAGGCTGGGCTAGAACACGCTCTGGCTGCAGCCACAGATCTGCCACTGTGCTAACAGGGGAACCTGGCTTGCCACACAGGGCTGGGCTCCCAGCAGGGCACTCCAATAACAGCCTTGAAGCTGCCCATGGGCCCCTGTGATTAATGCTCCCAGAGGAGCCAGCGAGCACCAGAAACCTGCACTCAGGCCGGAGCGATTCACATGATAAATAGCAGTAATAACGACAGCGGATGCTCGAGGGCTTAAGAGCCACTGAGCAATGCTCCTTTCTGGGACAGGCTGCGGTGGCCAGCACTGCCAGCAACAGCAAGAGCTGCCTCCAGCAGGCGTGCAGGGCTGGGTCCCAAGCTCCTGTTCTCTGAAGACCCCCCACTCAGTGTCAGGTGGGGCTTCGCCCTGACCAGATGGTAAGTGGGACTCCCAGGGCCAGTTGGTGAGGGGCTGCCTGCCTCTGTTTGCAGGATTCCTGAGAGGAACGGGACAGGGTGCTGGGTTAAAACTGATAATCCTGCTTAAAGCCCAGACCCTTCTGAGGCTTTTCTCTGTGACCCTGCAGATTCAGAAGTCCCTTCTGCCCATCACTCACTGGCCTCCGAACCCAACCTCCCCTGGCCTGCAGGGGACAAGCCGTCACCCTGCGACTAGACCAGAACCGGGAGTTTAACAGAATCAACAGGAGCCGAGCTCCCAGGAAAGATGCAGTCACTGTCATTCCAGGCAATAACTAGCAGAGGATGGCTGTGGACACCCCAGAGCAGGCCTGCAGGCACTGGGGCAGTACTCAGTGGGGACGCCATTGGGCAGAGCCACGGGACACGCTTGTCCCTCTGAACGGCGAGACAGATGAAATACATGGGTTAAGGTAGCAGCAGTGCTAACTCTGCATTATGACACATGCACACACACAGGGACACACACCTATTTGCACACACAGGTTACCATGTGTACACATGCACACACAGAGTCACATGCACACATGCATGCACAGTAGGCTGACCAGATGTCTCGGTTTTATAGGACAGTCCTGATTTTTGGGTCTTTTTCTTATATGGGCTCCTATTACCCTTCACCTGCGTCCTGATTTTTCACACTTGCTGTCTGGTCACCCTAATGCACAGGGGCATGTGCAGGGACTGACACATATATCCATGCAGAGACACACTTGCACCCAATCACACATGCACCCATGCACAAGTTGGGACACCAGCACAGACACACATGCATACGTACATGTGAGACATGTGAGCAAACATGTAATGAGCCCACCCACGTTATCAGCCAGGTTTAAGCCTGGGACTTCAGCACCACAGCACAAGCCACGCCCACTGGGAGTAAGGTGTGACTAGCCTGTTGTCCTCTGTGCAGGCTAATCACTAGAGGAGGATGCACACTTTACAAGTGTGTTTCACAAGCACGTATGTAAGTGCATGCACAGGGAGATGTGCACAGAGCCCTTCACACACACGTGCAAACACAGAGCTACATGCAGCTCAGTTCCACAACAGCTCCCTGGCCCAAGACGCTCCACATGTGTCCCAGAGAACAAGAGGGCCGGTCCCTGCGGTCTGCATGTGAGGGGGCAAGATGTCCCGGGTGGGGCTTTGTGGGGTAGGGGCTGCTCCGTGGGGTGAGGCCATCTTTGCCCCTCCCCCCAACTCCCCTTGCTGTGGTGCTGAGAGGGGACCTCACTCTGTCTCGCGCTGCCTTGAGCTCAGGTGTCTCGCTCCGTCTTCTCTGCCCCCTGCGTCCCAGTGGCTCCTCTCGAGGTTTGGCCTGTGCTCTGTGGTGCCCTGTTCCCAGCTCTCACTGGTGTCCCTGGCGCTAGCTGCCGAGAGTCGGCCTTAGCTGGGCACACGTCCCTCCAATGCAGGGCAGTGAGTGGCATCGCTGGGCAGGGCGCTGCAGGCCTGGGGCTGGCTGTGATGGGGGTGGGGGTGACTCATACACTGGGGAGATGCTGGGCTGGCACCCTGAGCAGTTAGTGGGTCCCAGCCTTGCCGGCCAGGAGATGCCAGCAGGTGAGTGGGGAGCTGTGGGAGTGGCGGAGTTTGCTCTGGAGTTCTGCTAAGCTACTGTCAAACCCCCACAACCCCAGCCTATTCCCCCCAGCCTACCCTCCACGACCCCCACACCCCAGCCTACCCCTCCCCAACCCCCACACCTCACTCTACCCCTCCATGACCCCCATCCTCAGGCTACCTCTCCCCAACCCCCACACCTCACTCTACCCCTCCATGACCTCCATCCCCAGCCTACCCCTCCCCAACCCCCACACCTCACTCTACCCCTCCATGACCCCCAGACCCAGCCTACCCCTCCCCAACCCCCACACTTCACTCTACCCCTCCCCAACCCCCACACCTCAGTCTGCCCCTCCGTGACCCCCATCCCCAGCCTACCCCTCCCCAACCCCCACCTCACTCTACCCCTCCACAATCCCCATCCCCAACCTACCCCACTCTGACCCCCAGCTCCAGTCTACCCCTCCCCAACCCTCTCACCCCAACCTACCCCTCTCCGACCCCCTACCCCCTCCTCTGCAACCCCCCATCACAGTCTACCCCTCCACGATCCCCAACCTACCCCTCCCCAACCCCCCACCCAGTCTACCCATCTCCGACCCTTCTGCCCAAACCTACCCCTTTCCAACCCCCAGCCTTTCCTCCCCAGCCTGCGCCTCCGCAACCCCCCACCCCAGCCTACTCCTCCCTGCCTACACCCCCTTCAAGCCTCCCACCTCCAACCCTGCTGGGAACCACCAGAAGGGGAGACACCCAGCGGTGGGGTGGGACACCCAACAATTATTGCGTATCCCATTGTCAGGTGCAGGCTGCTTTCTCCCTGGGTGCATTAAATAAACCACGGTCTAAAAAGGAACCAGCTGTCAGAGGGGGAGGGTCTCACCCAGCTCTCTCGGGGGGGGGGAGGGAATCACCCAGCGGGGTGTGGGGGGGATTCTTGCCCAGCTGTCAGAGGCAGGGGGGGTCTCACCCAACTCTCTCGTGGGGGAGGGAATCACCGGGGGGGAGGGGATTCTCGCCCAGCTGTCAGAGGCAGGGGGGGGCTCGCCCAGCTGTCAGAGGGGGAGGGTCTCACCCAGCTCTCTCGTGGGGGGAGGGAATCACCGGGGGGGAGGGGATTCTCGCCCAGCTGCAGGGGGGTGTCTCACCCAGCTGCAGAGGTGAGGGGGGGTCTCATCCAGCTCTCTCGAGGGGGAGGGAATCTCCGGGGGGAGGGGATTCTCGCCCAGCTGGCGGGGGGGCTCGCCCAGCTGTCAGAGGGGGAGGGTCTCACCCAGCTCTCTCGTTTGGGGAGGGAATCACTGGGGGGGTTTCTCGCCCAGCTGCAGGGGCGGGGGGTGCCTCACCCAGCTGCAGAGGTGAGGGGGGGTCTCATCCAGCTCTCTCGAGGGGGAGGGAATCTCCGGGGGGAGGGGATTCTCGCCAAGCTGTGGCGGAGGGGGGGCTCGCCCAGCTGTCAGAGGGGGAGGGGAGCAGGCGCTATCCAAAGCACTAGAAACAAAGCCGGGGCGCTGGGCCTGGGCTCTCTCCCTTGCGCTGAGGATTCCAGCCCCGTCTCCCTGCCTGGCTGGAGCCAGCGCCGGCGGGCGGGGGCAGCGCAGTGCCGGGCTGTCTCTCCTCTGGGCGGGGGCGGGGGCAGCGCAGTGCCGGGCTGTCTCTCCTCTGGGCGGGGGCGGGCGCAGCGCAGTGCCGGGCTGGCTCTTCTCTGGGCGGGGGCGGGGGCAGCGCAGTGCCGGGCTGTCTCTCCTCTGGGCGGGGGCGGGGGCAGGCGCAGCGCAGTGCCGGGCTGGCTCTCCTCTGGGCGGGGGCGGGGGCAGCGCAGTGCCGGGCTGGCTCTCCTCTGGGCGGGGGCGGGGGCAGCGCAGTGCCGGGCTGGCTCTCCTCTGGGCGGGGGCAGGCGCAGCGCAGTGCCGGGCTGGCTCTCCTCTGGGCGGGGGCGGGAGCAGGCGCAGCGCAGTGCCGGGCTGGCTCTCGCGGGGGCGGGGGCGGGCGCAGCGCAGTGCCGGGCTCTCTCTCCTCTGGGCGGGGGCAGGCGCAGCGCAGTGCCGGACTGGCTCTCCTCTGGGCGGGGGCGGGGGCTCGCTGCTGGGGGCCGCTGGAGCATGACGCTACCCCCCGCCCCACACCGCCAATCCCTGCGCTAGCCTCTGCAATCCTGCCCTGCAGCGCCCCCTGCTGGCCTAGCTCAGCCGCTCCACTGCCGGCTCCCTCCGTCCCACAGCCCAGCTGCTCCCTGAGACGGGTGGGAGGAGGCTGGCCCCCGCCCCGCCGCACTCACTAGTGTCTGCAAGGTGCTTGGAGATCGGTGGCTGCGAGGTGAGCCCAGCTGGCGCAGATATGGTTATACGGCCGGACAGGACCGTTGTGATCATCTGGCCGGAGCCCCTGTACAGCACAGGCTGCAGGGCTTCCCGGAGTTAATACCCATTTGAACTGGAGCACGGTGTTTAGTAAAACATCCAGTCTTGCTGTTCAGTAATGGAGAATCCACCATGACCCACAGTGGTTAAGTCGCCGTAGCCATCTCCCAGTTACGCTAAAGAGACTAAGTCTGGAGTCTGTCGCTAGCAGGCAGGTTTTCCAACCCCTTAATCATTCTCCTGGCTCTTCTCTGAACCTTCTCCAGTTTATCAACAGCCTTCTTGTATTGTGGACACCAGAACTGGCCATGGTGTTCCAGCAACAGTCGCACCAGCGCCAAATATAGACGTAAAATAACCTCTCTGCTCCCGTTCGATATTCCCCTGCTCACGCAGCCAAGGGTCGCATTAGCCCTTTTGGCCACAGTTTCCCATTGGGAGCTCACATTCGGCTGATTATTCACTGGCACCTCCAAATCCTTTTCAGAATCACTGCTCCCCAGGACTGAGCCCCCCTCCCCGTCCTGTAAGCATGGCTGACATTCTTCAATCCTAGATGGATGCATTTACCATCTGAAAACACATATTGTTTGCTTGCACCCCAGACAGAAGGGCTGGGCTGGCTGATCTGGCAGAGGGCTGGAAGAGGATGGATAAAAGCCTAGGTGTGATGGAAGACATGGGGTATAGTGAGAACAAGAACTATGCACTGGGTTTATATGGACTATGACTTGGGACTTTTGTTATAGACTGTTTGCACAGGGTTTTTGTGATAAACTGCCTCCCAGGAGGGGTATTGTAAGTAAGAGCCTGAAGTGGAGTCCTTTGGGTTACTAAAGAGGGAAACTGAGGCGAGGGTCCACTTGCAAGGCTCCCTATGGCCATGAGGGGGTGCCTGGGAGGATGCCACTCATTTACAATCAGTGACCTGTCCTCTTCATTACTTACTACACCCCCAATCTTTCTTTCATCTGCAGACGTTATCAGTGATGACTTCATGTTTTCTTCCAGGTCATTGATGGTAAATCATGTATGGGTAAGAACTGATCACAACAGAACCCCAATAGAAACACAGCTGCCAGCTGATGATTCCCTGTTTACAGGTACATTTTTAGATCTGTCATTTAGCCAGGCTTTAATCCATTTAATGTCTGCTGTGTTAATTTTGCACCAGTCTAGTTTTTAATTAAAATATTGTTCAGAATGCTTTATGGAAGAGTAAGTATTTTACATCAATGCTATTATTACTTTTATAATCAAATTTACAATCTCATCAAAAATAGATATCAAGTTAGTTTGACAGAGTCAATTTTCCATTATGCCATGTTGATATGCACTAATTATATAACCCTCCTTTATTATTTTATGAATTAAGTCCTGTGTAAACCATTCCATTATTTTGCTTGGGATCGACATCCGACTGAGAGGCCTATAATTAACTAGGTCATCCCATTTACCCTTTTAAAATATTGACACATTAGCATTCTTCCAGTCTTCTGGAACTTCCTGACTGTTCCAAGAGTTATTGAAAATCAACATCAATGGTCCTGTGAGCTCCTCAGTCAGCTCTTTTAAAACTCTTGGATGCAGGTTATCTGAACCTATTGATTTTAAAATGTTGAACTTTAGAAGCTACTTTTTAACATCCTCCTGAGTTACTATTGGAATGGAATGTGTTTCATCAACATATGATATATCTGCACCACCTATTTTTTGTTCCCAAATACTGAACAGAAATATTTATTGAACACTTCCATCTTTTCTGCATTATTGATAATTCTACCATTTCCATTTAGTAATGGACTGATACCATAGTTAGAATTCTTTTTGTTCTTAATATACTTAAACCCCCCTTGTTTTATTGTCCTTAACTTTGCTGACCATAGGGGGCTCCTGCTGTTCTTTTACTCCCCTTATCAATTTTCTACAATTTCTAGCTTCTGATTTATATTCATTACTATTAACTTCCCCTTCTTTCTTTCTGTTATATATTGTTTTATTTTAATTGTAATGAATTAATTGTATTGCCTTCTCTATTTCTCTTCCAAGTCAGTTTTTAAAAAAAAAATGAGTGTGGGCTTCTTTCTCAGTTGGGGGACTGTGTCTTTTTGGGCATCTAGTAAAATAATCTTCAACAGTTTTTGCTTATCATTCACATTTTTCAATTTAAATTCTTTCTCCCAATTGATTTGGCTCATAATTGTTTTCAGTTTTATGAAACTGGCCCTTTAAAGCACTAAGAATATATATATCCCTGGTCTGAACTTATCTGTTTGCACATAACAATCAAGCCATGATCCCTTAAACCTAAGCTACTACTAATTTTTAGTTCTGTGATCAGTTCTTCTTTAGCTGTCAAGATGAGGTCTAATAAAGAATTCCCCCAAGTTGGATGCAACGCTTTCTGAGTTGGGAAATTGTCATCTATAATATTTAGAAATTCTGAGGATGTTTTAGCAGCAGCAGCATGAGACCTCCAGCATCCGTCACTCAAACCGAAGTCCCCCATGATCACACAGCCTTTTCCCCTATATATTATAGACAGCACACGAGGAGCCTGCACATCTCCTCCAGCACACTGTGCTCTGAAACTCTCCATTGATGCACAAAGAGGTGCACACTGCACACCCTGACCCTATCTGCTGCTGCCTGCGGAGCTGCGCTAGAGATTCTTGGATTCTCAGGATTGAGTCAGATCTCGGATCTTCACTACATGATGCCATCAACGGTTGGTCACTGTGGCTGGTGCAATGGTCCTCAGCAGCCTATGCATCCAGTTCCCTAGTGTGATTTAGGGGTCAGTGGCAAACACCAACTGATACCCCATCTTGTGCTTTATCTGTTTGGACATTGATCCCTAAGCATTCAACATTATTTTCTTCTGAATTGCCCATGGCTCGGAGCCAGGCAATGCCATTTTTGACAGAGTGCCACTCCCCCTCCCCTTTTGCCCACGTAAGCCTTCCGAAATAGGTTGTAACCAGTGAATTTAACATTCCAATCATGCAAATCAGCCCTCTAGGTTTCCGTAATAGCAACTAGATCAAATGTATGGGTTTAAAAGTGCAATTCCATTTCCTCTTGTTTGTTACCCAGGCTCCTTGCAGGTCTCTAGGCAATTCAAAACAAATTTTCTTCACTTCCTTTGGTTTCTTGGTTAATTTTGTTCTCAACATCTCGATTTTGTGCTAACGTAAGCCCATTTGTTCTCCCATTAGTTTAACACCCTCCAGACTAAGGTTGGGTGAATTTTTTGGCAAATAGAAATTTTGCTGAAAAAACGCATTTCTCAGGTTTCCAAAATATTCATGAATTTGAGTCAAATTTATTTAATAGTTTGGGCTGAAAAAATCTGAAAATATGTTTCAAAAAGGTCAAAACATTTCATTTCAACTTTTAATTCTGAAACAGCGTTTCAGTTTCATATTTGGCCAAAAAAACCCAACCCCACAAAAAAGGGTGCAAAACAGCTGAAAATGGCAGAATCAAAATGAAAAGCTAAAAAAATAAATAAAATAAAATAAAAAAAAATTAGGTTTGAGTTTACCAGAAACATTTCAGTCCATTGCTTTTTTGAGTTTTTCGATTCAATGTAAAAATGAAATTGGTTTTGGTTTGAATTGAACTGGATTTTTTCAGATAGAGGGCAGACGCCAGGCCGCTGCCGAGCTCCAGGTCTGCTGCTGCTGTTGGGAACTCAGCATGGACATACATTGCTCAGGGAAGACCTGACATCAAAGGCATCTGCTTCGCCAGCCTAAGTCTGTCCCGTCCCATTGCAGCCTCCTTTTCGTGGGTGCCCTTGCTCAGAACCACAGGGAAGGGCTGCCCCAAGCCACCTCCACAGGTCCCTGCCCAAACATCACAGGAAAGGAGGAAGGAAAGGTTCTACAGGCATCATCAGCCAGCCTGGTCACAGGGGCTGAGGCCCTGTGCAGGGACATGGCAACACCTCCCCTCAAAGCACAGCATCATACTAGAGGGAGGCAGCCAGTCCCTTGCTCAGCACACAGGACGCCTCCCCCAACCCATCCACAGCCACCATCTCCTCTGCCCCCTTGGTGTAGCATGCTGCCCCAAAGTGCAGACATCCCATTGCTTGGTACATTTAGACCTGGACTGGATATAGTGTGATGGCAGCCAACTCAGCCAGCACCCCAGGGGCTGAACAGGGACCTCCAGAGTCAAGGCATAAGCTGCTACAGCTTGAGCTAGAGTCAAGTCCCTAGGCAGGGCTCGTAATAACTCATACCCTCTGTGGATTGGGCACGGAGGGGCCTGTCACACCACCTGGCAATGGCCTGTAGGCAGGGCCCCAAAGCCCCAGCCTTTGCAGCCCATAATAGCAAAGCTGATGGAGCTACATGGAATCCCCCAGCTGAGGATCTGGCCCAATGGGTGTGTCCCACGCCCCAAGGTACTTCCCCAGCAGGGGAATTTCATGCCTATGGTAGGGATTTCGAAGGCAGCGCAAGGACGCTCTGAGAGATGAGTGTCCAACGCCATCAGGCACCAAATGAATTCCCAGGTGATGGCGCCCGCTGGATCAGTCATTCCATATTCAATTGATTAAATTCAATAAATCTGCCATAGAATTGTCAGCCCCTCAAGCTGGTGCCCACAGAGGCCCAGGACTTTGCCTGGGTGTCACACGCGAGCCCACAGAGTCCCGGGGCTTTGCCTGCCTGTCACAACCGATCCCGTGGAGTCCCAGGGCCAGGGCCGGTGCAACCATTTAGGCGACCTAGGCGGTCGCCTAGTATACTAGGATTTGGGGGGTGGCATATTCTTCGGCAGCGACCACAGCGGCTGGATCTTTGGCCGCCCCAGTCGCCGCCGGCATTTAGGCGGAGGGAGCTGGGGCAGGGGGGCGGGGGGAGGGCTGCCTGCAGCAAGTAAGGGGTGAGCAGCACGCAGGGGAACTCCCCGCCCCAGATCACCCCTGCCCCGCCTCCTCCCCGAGCACGCCGTGGCTGCTTCACTTCTCCCGCCTCCCAGGCTTGCGGCACCTAAGCTGATTGGCGCCGCAAGCCTGGGAGGCGGGAGAAGTGAAGCAGTGACGGTGTGCTCGGGGAGGAGGCGGGGCAGGGGTGAGCTGCTTCACTTCTCCCACCTCCCAGGCTTGCGGCACCAATCAGCTTAGGTGCTACAAGCCTGGGAGGCAGGAGAAGTGAAGCAGCGACGGCGTGCTCGGGGACGAGGCGGGGCAGGGGTGAGCCGGGGCGGGGGGGGGTGCCTCAGGGCAGAGAGTGGGGGGTGGGGAGCTGCCACGGGGGGGGGTGCCTCAGGGCGGAGGGGGGGAGCTGCCGTGGGGGGGACACCTCAGGGTGGGGGCTCAGGGACGGGGGAGGGCGCAAGGTGGAAGTTTCGCCTAGGGTGCGAAACATCCTTGCACCAGCCCTGCCCAAGGCTTTGCCTGCCTGTCACACCTGAGCCTGCAGACTCTTGGGGCTTTGCCCACCTGTCACACCTGAGCCCGTGGTGTCCCTGGGCTTTGCCCACCTGTCACACCTGAGCCTGCAGACTCCTGGGGCTTTGCCCACCTGTCACAACCGATCCTGCGGAGTCCTGGGGCTTTGCCTGCCTGTCACACCTGAGCCTGCAGACTCTTGGGGCTTTGCCCACCTGTCACACCTGAGCCCGTGGTGTCCCTGGGCTTTGCCCACCTGTCACACCTGAGCCTGCAGACTCCTGGGGCTTTGCCCACCTGTCACAACCGATCCTGCGGAGTCCTGGGGCTTTGCCCGCCTGTCACACCCGAGCCGGTGGAGTCCTGGGGCTTTGCCCGCCTGTCACACCCGAGCCGGTGGAGTCCTGGGGCTTTGCCCGCCTGTCACACCTGAGCCCACAGAGTCCTGGGGCTTTTCCCGCCTGTCACATCTGAGCCCTTGGAGTCCTGGGGCCTTGCCAGCCTCTCAGAGAACAGGGGTCTTGCTGGCCCATCATACCGGTGCCCACAGGGCTTGCTCCAAGGAGTTCAGCTCTGCTGCGCCACACAAGGCCTGGCCATAGGGAACAATCCTGCATCGGCCCCAGGTGTGAACTAAAAGGCCTTTTCTATCTAATTTTCCTAGCTGTGTAGATTTAAAGGCCAGAAGGGCCATTCTGACCATCCAGTCTGAGCTCCTGCATTGCACAGGCTGGAGTCAGATGCTTCTCCAGGGATTCCTGCATCCAGGATAGTGCCCTGGGTCTGATGAAGACTAGAGATGTCCATCTGTAGGGACAGATCTCAGTTCCGCTAACCCTGGTCCCTGACTGTGACACCCCCCTGCAGCCCCAGCACCTGGTTAACTAGCCCTGCCTGCTCAGACACAGGCCTAGCTGCCGTGTGCAGAGCAGCCTTGTGATGAGGGGAGGGACAGAGTGGGAGGGGAGAGCTGGCTGCTCCCCGCCTGGGCAGTCTCCTTCTCTGAGCCGTGTCCATGTGTGCTCCGGGCATAGTGCTGATTGCTGAGCACAGCCAAGGAGGCAGCCCCAAGCCATCTCTGGAGCCAAAGCATCAGGTTTCTCTCACCTTGCCTTGAAGGCTGCTGGGTAAGTCCTGTGGCACAAACAGACACCCAGGCAGTGTGGCTGAGCAGACTCTCTAATGCTCAGAGTCCCGGTGGTTCAGGGTAGGCTCACAACCCTGGCAGCTCCTTCTGCTGCTGCCGGACTATGCTAGTCAGCACTGACCAAGCAGTGATTCAGATTCATACCAAGCAGTGGGGCACATACAGCAATGCCAGCAGAATAACGCCAGGCACTAATGCTCAGCTGTGTAGATTGATGGAGGCTGGAGTTCAGCAGAGTGCTGGCTTCTCCTTTGTGAGCTTGGAATGGCTGGGCAGGAAACTGGTCTGCAAAATCCTGGGGAGCTGGGACATTCCCACCCAAATGTGATATAATGAAAGAGGTGGGAGCGCTGGGGCAAGGAGCAGGTGGCTCCTTGGGCACTGGGAGGGTGGTGGCAGCTGTGTTGGGTATTCACAGAAGGAGCCTGTATGATAGTCTGGAACCCTATGTTCACACCAGGACTATGATACATTATGTACAAAGAATGCCTTGTGAGGTATCATCTGAAAACTCATAATTTTCAGACCATTACTGTCCTAGTAAAATATATGTGGCAATATTGCATGTAAAGTTATAAGAGTCTCCTGTATGGTATTACTAAGATATGTTCCAAGTCTGAGGAGCAGTCACAAACCAGTTCTCCAGAGACAAAAGGCAAGCTGATGCCTCAGCCAGGTGTCAAGAAAATCAAATGGACCCTCACCTGGTTAGTGGCCATTCTTTGTCAGGAAAGAGGGTATGGGTGAAAAAATCTACATCTTGACAAAGAAACAGCTTGAGGTTCTTGTCCATACAGACTGTCTGTCTTCTGAACCTCAGCTGGAGATGCTTCTCGAAGAAGAGAGAGAACTATAAGAAGGGAGAGCAAATGCCCCAAATGATCTGTCCCTTTCTCTGTATCCATGGCGTCCACAACATCTGACGAACAAAGGAAGCAGCACTGGAGTGGAGGAGGGATCCTGATGGAAAGAAGTTCAGCTGGCAAGACTGCTGGAACACGTGGTGAGAGAGACCTTTGCTTTGAATTCACTTACCTTGTTAAGTTAGGCATTAGATGTGTTTTACCTTTTATGTTCTTGTAACCATTTCTGTCTTTTATGCCTCATTATTTGTAGTCCCTTAAAATCTATCTTTTATAATTGATACATTTGTTTTATTGTTTTATCTAAACCAGGGCATTCGAACTGAAGTGTTCGGGAATTTTCATTTGAGATAACAGGATGTGTGCATGTCATTTTCTATTAGTAAAATGATGGACTTTCTTTGGGTTTGTATTGTCCAGGAGAGGGTTTAATGCAAGACGTGCATTTCTGGGGAAAGTCTGGGCCTGGGAGTTTGCCGGTGTCACTCTGCAGGGTAAGTCAAGAGTGGCTGGTTGCAGGAGGGTCACCAACAATATTTCAAAAATAAGGGACATAATAACGATAGTAATACTAAGCAGCACTCACCTACGTTTGCTGGGGAATTTCTTGCTGTTCTTTGCAGCACTCAGCAACTCCCAATCTTGTTGAGATGAAAAATAAGGGGCTGTTATCATAAGGGACTGTTGGCAAGCCTTGGCTGCAGCACTCAGGTACTGTACACAGAAGTAACTTGTATGCAGGAGGCTGAGTGTGGGCAGGCCAGGAGTGATTGCTCTCAGAGCGAAGCCATGTAAAAGGCTCCCCAGGTTGGAGAACTGAGGGGACACAGCTGTTCACAGTCCAGACTGTACCCTAGGGCTGGCACTGGGGAAACACCACCAGTTGTCTCAAGATGAGCTGTAGGCTGTGATAAGCACTAGTCGTTACATGGGCCATAGTCAGCCCTGCTCAATTCCTGGGGGGCAGGCAGATCACTCTGAAGCCAGGCTGCCACCTCTGGCAACTGGAGCAGGTCCAGGCACTGGGGAAGGGGAGGCAGTGCGGGCAGAGGAGAGGGAAGGAGGGTACCTGGGTGGGGTCAAACAGGAGCACTCAGCTGGCTGAGTGACCTGATCCTGAGAGGGGCAGAGGAACCGTGCAGAGGGCACTCCCCTGACGTGAGGATGCCAAGGCCCTGAGAGACATTAGTATAGTTCTGTGGCTCCCATCACAGTGATATCTGGGCACAGCACAGATGGAAATGGCTCAAGTCAAATCTCACCCATTAACTGTCACCTCTGCCCCTCCCTCAGGGTAATTACCGTTAACCGCCACAGTAACAAACAACTGGGGTGAGCAAACCCCCCAGCAATTAGCCCTGCCCGTGGGACCCAGGTGAGCAAGTCTGACCCCCGGCTAGTGTCTCTGCTCTGGTGGGTTTTACAGGGGGCGCTGAAGAACTGCAGCTGGGGATGGCGCGTGACAGCAGGACTCAGATCAGGCCCAAGCCATGCCCACTGAGCTGCTCCCCAGCCCGGCCATCAGCAGAGAGGGCAGCTGTGCTAGGATGTCAAGCAGCTCCTTCAAGGCAGCAGTCCAGCCCCTATGAGCTCCCTGCAAGCAGCTGGAGCTTCGCAATGGAGGGAGCTGGATGCCACGTGGGGCAGGAATCCTGCTCTGTGGGGTCTGGCACTGAAAAGAGAGCATGTGCAGGGGAGTTTCCAACACCTAGGAGGGGATCACGGGCCTCAGAGGATGAGAGCTGTGATGCCAGCACTGTCAGGGGTGCTGGTACGGGAGTGCGCTCTGGCTGGCTATGCATGAATACCAGTGGGTGGAGAAGGGGCCAGTAGACGTCACGCGGCACCGTGCAGTGCAGATTCTGCATTTTGGAAACCCAATAAAACTTGTTGTGCTTCCTTTGGCAGCAATTCCCATCCCGTGTGGCCGGCGGCAGTGCCATGTTGCCCATGCTCAGAGCAGGGCTGGGTCCAGTCTTCGGCCGGTGCCCTCAGCTCATGTATTTTAACTCACATGAAAGTGGCAGAGCTTTGTGCTAGTCACAGCATCTGGCCTGTCCGTGTGAATTATGCTGCAGCAGATGGTGACTCAGAGTGGGGCTGGGCTCCCAGCTCCGTCACCTGGCCCCCATGCCAGGGTGAAGCTGGGCGGGCACGGACAGGCCCATCAGATGATCACATACCCACTTTGCTGCTGAGTAAACGAGTCCAGTAAACCAAAGTCAAAGAATCAGAACAATCAGTGAGGCAAAGGACTGGTGGGTGCACGGCCTCCAGCTCCCAGCTACTGCAGGCTTTTCCCTGGGGGGTAGTTTCTAGGGCCTGGTCCGTGTGGGCAAGCTCAGCCACATCTGGAGTATTGCATTCAGTTTTGGGGCTCCCACTACAGAAAGAATGTGGACAAATTGGAGCGAGTCCAGCAAGGACAGAGAGAGACCCTTTGTCAGACCCTGTGTGGTGCAACCCCACTAGATGCTGCTGGGCTGTGTGGCCTGGGTTAAGGTTCTAAATGTGAAGCCATTCCCCCTGCCTATGGCTCAGATCCCGGGGCAGACACAGGAGGGATTCGGGTGGCTGGTAGTTGGGGTTCTTCAGGATATCAGCTGTGACATTCTGTATCACTGTAAGACAAAGTTCAGTCCCTGTTTCTGTACCACCCAAGGCTTTGAAACACACTCAGACTGGAGGTGTCAGTGCAAATGCAAAGAGCTTGGCTGGCAGGGAGAATGAGGGGTGGTCACCCCCCTTGCTTGGAACACAGAGGAAAAGCTGTAACGGTCAGGACACCGTTCTGTCTACAAGCCAACACCTGGATCTGAGTGGGGCAGAGAAATGGCTCCGACCCATCTCCTCATGGGAGATGTGAGTCACATGGGCTCAGGCACAATCTGCCCTGGGGGTGAGGGCAACTGGCTAACCCCCAAGGGGAAATGGGGTCCTGGCATGTGCACAGCCCTGGGTGCAGAGGGGGCCTGCCAATGTAGAGGTGAACCCCGTATCCCTGCCTCACCAGAGCCCCAAGAGATATGGCTGGGTTAAGATCAGCTTTGCAGGGGGACAAACCCACACTGATCCCCTGCTAACTGCTCAGGGGGACTTCCTACTCCAGCCACGGGGTCAGGACACCCAGGCTGCAGCCGAGAGCTCTGACACATGGAGGAATGTGGGGTCACTGCCCTCCTCACTCCCTGGCAGACGAGGGAGAGGAGGCAGTGGCAAGACCCCAGACCAGTTTCAAACCCAAAGGTTTTGGGGTGACAAAAGGGAGAAGGGCCCCATGAAAATGCCTCACATGCACCCGGCAAGTGCCATCGACCTGCCCAGACCGAAGAGGGGACGGGGAACTGCTCTGAGCTGTGCATTGGAAACCCTACGTTTGGTTGCTTAGGAACTGGGCTGGAAGAATCATGGGAGTGCCTGAGAGTTCAGCTTCCCAGGGGATGGGAAAGCCGCTGGGCCATCTCTGGATAACAGTTGTGCGGTGAATTTGACCATGTCACTGGTTGAAGTGACCCTTCTCAATTTGGTCTCGAAGAGGGCAAAGATGTGATGAAGTGGGAATTTTTTGTAATATTTTTATGACCCCCTCTGTGTGCCTCAGTTTCCCCTGTGTGCCACACTGTTACCAGAGTGTGTGTTGCGAGGAGGGATTGCGTGTGCTCTCAGGGCAGGCTAAGAGACATAGGGGTGAATGTGACCTAGCTGTCTGAGCCTCAATGGGTCACTAAGAAAAGGACCAGTCAAGGCTGCCCCCATGTCAGTGGGACATGGATACCTAGCAATCCATGACCCGGAGCAAGGGGGATTTCCCCACCTCTCAGCAGGGAAGCTGAGCAAAGATTCCAGCCTGCAGACTAAGCAGGCGTAAGGGGTGAGGTGCCGGGGATAAGAACGGGCTGCTGGAAGGAATCTGGGCTCTCTGACCTGGGGAGTTGGAACTGAGGAAGAAGGTGAGAATAAGAGACAGACGGAGCCTGAACCTGGGGTTCACTACAGCATGGCTGGGGTCTGCTCCGACCAGACTGGTCCATACTTTAACCTTCCTGTCTCTGTGCTAAGCTAGGGACTCCAGCTGTCTAGTAAACCCGTCTGTTTTGACAACCCTGCTTGAGTGTCACTGGGATTGCTGGGCGAGGTGCATCAAGCCCTGCAGAGTGGACAGATCTCTCCGAGGAGTCCGGCTCGGCTGGACTTGCCGAACAAAGCTCACCCTGTGAAGTGGGAGTGCTGCAGTTCCAGCAGTTCAGTCGAGGAGGCGGCGAGGCCGTGTGGCCAACCCTGAAGGGAGAGTAAGACTCCTTGGGGGTCTGGCCTGGCAAAGGGGTTCCTCCAAGAGTCAGTTCCAAGGCTGGGGTGTGGATCCTGTGGATCTGTCACCCCTGGCCTTGCTTTGCTCCCAACAGGCCCCCTGATGTGTACAGTGCCTCATGGCTGCAGGGTCCCCTAGAGATTTAGGGATCGTTCTCTCCTCAGTATTTCCTCCAGCCTTTTCCTGGGGCTGCACTCAGACTTACTGGCTGGTAACTCCAGGACGGCTCTGCCATGTGCTGTGGAGCTGAGCTAGGCCAAAGGCCTCCAGTTCTCTGCACTCCCTGTGGGTTTCCATGACTTTCCAAGGGGTCCGTGATGCCTTTCACAAACTCAGAAGTGGCTCCTCTGCCGAGCCACTGAGCTGCACACGTTCACCCTGTTCCCCTGGTCCTTTACGTGCCCTTGTGCCTCGTCCGTGCAGATGTGGGGGTTTCTTTCACGCTAGGTGGAGAGTGAAGGGATCAGAGCCTCCATGGTGGTCCCTCGCCTGGCTTCTTTCTCGAAGATCCTTTGGATCCCATTTACCCCCTCTGCTGCCCTCTGCGCCCTCTGCTGCCCCTGGCTCCCTGTGCCCTCTGTGCCGTGTGCCCCCTGCTGCCCCCATCTCCCCATGCCCTCTGCTGCCCTCTGCGCCCCGTGCCCCCTGCTGCCCCTGGCTCCCTGTGCCCTCTGCTGCCCTCTGCTCCCTGTGCCCTCTGCTGCTCTCTGCTCCCTGTGCCCTCTGCTGCCCTCTGCTCCCTGTGCCCTCTGCTGCCCCTGGCTCCCTGTGCCCTCTGCTGCCCCTGGCTCCCTGTGCCCTCTGCTGCCCCCTGCGCCCTGTGCCCTCTGCTGCCCTCTGCTCCCTGTGCCCTCTGCTGCCCCCATCTCCCCAGGCCCTCTGCTGCCCCTGGCTCCCTGTGCCCTCTGCTGCCCCCATCTCCCCAGGCCCTCTGCTGCCCTTTGCTCCCTGTGCCCTCTGCTGCCCCTGGCTCCCTGTGCCCTCTGCGCCCTGTGCCCCCTGCTGCCCCTGGCTCCCCGTGCCCCCTGCTGCCCCCATCTCCCCGTGCCCTCTGCTGCCCCTGGCTCCCTGTGCCCTCTGCTGCCCTCTGCTCCCTGTGCGCCCTGCTGCCCTTAGCTCCCTGCGCCCTCTGCTGCCCCTGGCTCCCTGTGCCCTCTGCGCCCTGTGCCCCCTGCTTCCCCTCGCTCGCTGTGCCCTCTGCTGCCCGTGGCGCCCTGTGCCCCCTGCTCCCCGTGCCGCCGGCTGCCCTCTGCGCCCTGTGCCCCCTGCTGCCCCCATCTCCCCATGCCCTCTGCTGCCCCTGGCTCCCTGTGCCCTCTGCTGCCCTTAGCTCCCTGTGCCCCCTGCTGCCCCTGGCTCCCCGTGCCCCCTGCTGCCCCAGGCTCCCCGTGCCCACTGCGCCCTCTGCTGCCCCTGGCTCCCTGTGCCCTCTGCTGCCCTCTGCTCCTGCTGCCCTTAGCTCCCTGTGCCCTCTGCTGCCCCTGGCTCCCTGTGCCCTCTGGGCCCTGTGCCCCCTGCTGCCCCCATCTCCCCATGCCCTCTGCTGCCCTCTGTGCCCTGTGCCCCCTGCTGCCCCTGGCTCCCTGTGCCCTCTGCTGCCCTCTGCGCCCTGTGCCCCCTGCTGCCCTCTGCGCCCTGTGCCCTCTGCTGCCCTTAGCTCCCTGTGCCCCCTGCTGCCCTCTGCGCCCTGTGCCCCCTGCTGCCCCCATCTCCCCATGCCCTCTGCTGCCCCTGGCTCCCTGTGCCCTCTGCTGCCCTCTGCTCCCTGTGCCCTCTGCTGCCCCTGGCTCCCTGTGCCCTCTGCTGCCCTCTGCTCCTTGTGCCCTCTGCTGCCCTCTGCGTCCTGTGCCCTCTGCTGCCCCTGGCTCCCTGTGCCCTCTGCTGCCCTCTGCTCCCTGTGCCCTGCTGCCCCTGGCTCCCCGTGCCCCCTGCTGCCCCTGGCTCCCTGTGCCCTCTGCTGCCCTCTGCTCCCTGTGCCCTCTGCTGCCCTCTGCTCCCTGTGCCCTCTGCTGCCCTCTGCTCCCTGTGCCCTCTGCTGCCCCTGGCTCCCTGTGCCCTCTGCTGCCCCTGGCTCCCTGTGCCCTCTGCTGCCCCCTGCGCCCTGTGCCCTCTGCTGCCCTCTGCTCCCTGTGCCCTCTGCTGCCCCCATCTCCCCAGGCCCTCTGCTGCCCCTGGCTCCCTGTGCCCTCTGCTGCCCCCAGCTCCCCAGGCCCTCTGCTGCCCTTAGCTCCCTGTGCCCTCTGCTGCCCCTGGCTCCCTGTGCCCTCTGCGCCCTGTGCCCCCTGCTGCCCCTGGCTCCCCGTGCCCCCTGCTGCCCCATCTCCCCGTGCCCTCTGCTGCCCCTGGCTCCCTGTGCCCTCTGCTGCCCTCTGCTCCCTGTGCGCCCTGCTGCCCTTAGCTCCCTGCGCCCTCTGCTGCCCCTGGCTCCCTGTGCCCTCTGCGCCCTGTGCCCCCTGCTGCCCCTGGCTCCCTGTGCCCTCTGCGCCCTGTGCCCCCTGCTGCCCCTGGCTCCCCGTGCCCCCGGCTGCCCTCTGCGCCCTGTGCCCCCTGCTGCCCCCATCTCCCCATGCCCTCTGCTGCCCCTGGCTCCCTGTGCCCTCTGCTGCCCTTAGCTCCCTGTGCCCCCTGCTGCCCCTGGCTCCCCGTGCCCCCTGCTGCCCCTGGCTCCCCGTGCCCTCTGCGCCCTCTGCTGCCCCTGGCTCCCTGTGCCCTCTGCTGCCCTCTGCTCCTGCTGCCCTTAGCTCCCTGTGCCCTCTGCTGCCCCTGGCTCCCTGTGCCCTCTGCGCCCTGTGCCCCCTGCTGCCCCCATCTCCCCATGCCCTCTGCTGCCCTCTGTGCCCTGTGCACCCTGCTGCCCCTGGCTCCCTGTGCCCTCTGCTGCCCTCTGCGCCCTGTGCCCCCTGCTGCCCTCTGCGCCCTGTGCCCTCTGCTGCCCTTAGCTCCCTGTGCCCCCTGCTGCCCTCTGCGCCCTGTGCCCCCTGCTGCCCCCATCTCCCCATGCCCTCTGCTGCCCCTGGCTCCCTGTGCCCTCTGCTGCCCTCTGCTCCCTGTGCCCTCTGCTGCCCCTGGCTCCCTGTGCCCTCTGCTGCCCTCTGCTCCTTGTGCCCTCTGCTGCCCTCTGCGTCCTGTGCCCTCTGCTGCCCCTGGCTCCCTGTGCCCTCTGCTGCCCTCTGCTCCCTGTGCCCTGCTGCCCCTGGCTCCCCGTGCCCCCTGCTGCCCCTGGCTCCCCGTGCCCTCTGCTGCCCTCTGTGCCCTTTGCCCCCTGCTGCCCCTGGCTCCCTGTGCCCCCTGCTGCCCCCATCTCCCCATGCCCTCTGCTGCCCCTGGCTCCCTGTACCCTCTGCTGCCCTTAGCTCCCTGTGCCCTCTGCTGCCCCTGGCTCCCTGTGCCCCCTGCTGCCCCCATCTCCCCATGCCCTCTGCTGCCCTCTGCGCCCTGTGCCTTCTGCTGTCCTTGGTTCCCTGTGCCCTCTGCTGCCCTTAGCTCTCTATGCCCTCTGCTGCCCCCATCTCCCCGTGCCCTCCGCTGCCCCCGGCTCCCTATGCCCTCTGCTGCCCCCTGCGCCCTGTGCCCTCTGCTGTCCTTGGTTCCCTGTGCCCTCTGCTGCCCTTAGCTCTCTATGCCCTCTGCTGCCCCCATCTCCCCGTGCCCTGTGCTGCCCTCTGCTCCTTGTGCCCTCTGCTGCCCCTGGCTCCCCGTGCCCTGTGCTGCCCTTAGCGCCCTGTGCCCATTGCTGCCCCCATCTCCCCGTGCCCCCTGCTGCCCCTGGCTCCCCATGCCCTCTGCTGCCCCCGTCTCCCTGTGCCTTCTGCTGCCCTCTGCTCCTTGTGCTCTCTGCTGCCCCCTGCGCCCTGTGCCCTCTGCTGCCCCTGGCTCCCTGTGCCCTCTGCTGCCCCTGACTCCCTGTGCCCTCTGCTGCCCCTGTCTCCCTGTGCCCTCTGCTGCCCTCTGCGCCCCGTGCCCTCTGCTGCCCCCATCTCCCCAGGCCCTCTGCTGCCCCTGGCTCCCTGTGCCCTCTGCTGCCCTTAGCTCCCTGTGCCCTCTGCTGCCCCTGGCTCCCTGTGCCCTCTGCTGCCCTTAGCGCCCTGTGCCCCCTGCTGCCCCTGGCTCCCCGTGCCCTCTGCTGCCCTCTGCGCCCTCTGGTGCCCCTGGCTCCCTGTGCCCTCTGCTGCCCTCTGCTCCCTGTGCCCCTGCTGCCCTTAGCTCCCTGTGCCCTCTGCTGCCCCTGGCTCCCTGTGCCCTCTGGGCCCTGTGCCCCCTGCTGCCCCCATCTCCCAATGCCCTCTGCTGCCCTCTGTGCCCTGTGCCCCCTGCTGCCCTCTGCGCCCTGTGCCCTCTGCTGCCCTAAGCTCCCTGTGCCCCCTGCTGCCCTCTGCGCCCTGTGCCCCCTGCTGCCCCCATCTCCCCATGCCCTCTGCTGCCCCTGGCTCCCTGTGCCCTCTGCTGCCCTCTGCTCCCTGTGCCCTCTGCTGCCCCTTGCTCCCTGTGCCCTCTGCTGCCCTCTCCTCCTTGTGCCCTCTGCTGCCCTCTGCGTCCTGTGCCCTCTGCTGCCCCTGGCTCCCTGTGCCCTCTGCTGCCCTCTGCTCCCTGTGCCCCCTGCTGCCCTTAGCTCCCTGTGCCCTCTGCGCCCTGTGCCCTGCTGCCCCTGGCTCCCCGTGCCCCCTGCTGCCCCTGGCTCCCCGTGCCCTCTGCTGCCCTGTGCCCCCTGCTGCCCCTGGCTCCCTGTACCCTCTGCTGCCCCCATCTCCCCGTGCCCTCTGCTGCCCCTGGCTCCCTGTACCCTCTGCTGCCCCCATCTCCCCGTGCCCTCTGCTGCCCTTAGCTCCCTGTGCCCTCTGCTGCCCCTGGCTCCTTGTGCCCCCTGCTGCCCCCATCTCCCCATGCCCTCTGCTGCCCTCTGCACCCTGTGCCCTCTGCTGTCCTTGGTTCCCTGTGCCCTCTGCTGCCCTTAGCTCTCTATGCCCTCTGCTGCCCCCATCTCCCCGTGCCCTCCGCTGCCCCCGGCTCCCTATGCCCTCTGCTGCCCCCTGCGCCCTGTGCCCTCTGCTGCCCCCATCTCCCCGTGCCCTGTGCTGCCCTCTGCTCCTTGTGCCCTCTGCTGCCCCTGGCTCCCCGTGCCCTCTGCTGCCCTTAGCGCCCTGTGCCCATTGCTGCCCCCATCTCCCCGTGCCCCCTGCTGCCCCTGGCTCCCCATGCCCATTGCTGCCCCTGGCTCCCTGTGCCCTCTGCTGCCCCCGTCTCCCTGTGCCCTCTGCTGCCCTCTGCTCCTTGTGCCCTCTGCTGCCCCCTGCGCCCTGTGCCCTCTGCTGCCCCTGGCTCCCTGTGCCCTCTGCTGCCCTTAGCTCCCTGTGCCCTCTGCTGCCCCTGGCTCCCTGTGCCCTCTGCTGCCCTTAGCGCCCTGTGCCCATTGCTGCCCCCATCTCCCCGTGCCCCCTGCTGCCCCTGGCTCCCCCTGCCCATTGCTGCCCCTGGCTCCCCGTGCCCATTGCTGCCCCTGGCTCCCTGTGCCCTCTGCTGCCCCTGGCTCCCTGTGCCCTCTGCTGCCCCCGGCTCCCCATGTCCATTGCTGCCCCCGGCTCCCCATGTCCATTGCTGCCCCCGGCTCCCCATGTCCATTGCTGCCCCTGGCTCCCCGTGCCCTCTGCTGCCCCTGGCTCCCCGTGCCCTCTGCTGCCCCTGGCTCCCCGTGCCCTCTGCTGCCCCTGGCTCCCCGTGCCCTCTGCTCCCTTGGCTGTCCCAGAGCTGATTCTGTGCAGTCCTACCCATTTCACCCCTCATTGCCTGTCATCTCAGGCCTTTCAGCCAGGCTCTGGCACTGGTGATTTGCTCCTCACACTCTAAGAGCACCGCTTGTGAAGTAGGGATTGGTGAGGCTACCTGGGCAGCCGTGGCATGTGTTTCGCCAGCAGTCTCTGACCCGGCAGAGTCAGTCGGGGAGGGGGAGTTGGCCTGACCCCCCCTGGAATCACCATGGGCTGGTCCCAAAGGCCCCAGCTCTGCGCAGCAGGTGTCTATGTGAAGCCATTTCCAGAAATGTGCTGCAAGGCCATTTCCAAGCAGGCTGCCCAAATCCCAGCACTGCAGTCAGGTCATAGAGCTAAGCACTGGAATGAGCGACCAACAGCAGGACTGAGCCGGCAGAAACACACCCATGTGTGAACACCGGGCCCAACAACCTGTGTGTGTGAGCGAGTGTAACACGCTGCCCAGGGCAACACATGTGCTTGTGGGAGAGAGAAACTGTGTGTGAGTGAAGGAGAGGAGCCGGCCTCTCAGCATGAGGAGCAGTTATGGCAGCGGGTGCTGCTCCAGGAGGAGACGGAGGAAAGGCAGGTGGTGGGGAAACATTGGTGCTGCATCACACTGGCTTTTGAGGGGCAGCCCATGCCCAGGTAGCTCTTGCTCGGTGCTGGGTGCCCCGCAGGGAAGCAGAGAGACGCAGGCAGGTGACATGTACAATCCAGATATATTGATAGGACTATTTTCTGAGATTAGCACAGGATATTAGAAAGGTTATAAAGTAACACTGACGTTGGTTGTATCCCCTTTATGTACATACAAGAACACAGCACAACACTCAACGGCCGCCCTCCACCCTGCCCCACTGCTCACCCAAACCAAGTGTTCTGAGCATGGTACAAATATGGCTTTCCGGTAATATTGAGAGTTCAGCGCCAGCTGGGATGAACACAGAGCCTGTTCCAGATGGGGGGGAGCCAGCTGCCAAAGTCAGCAACGCAGGAATCTCCTCCCCCGGCCACACGAGGCACTGTGGGCACTAAGCGCAGATACAGCCTGGCATGCAATGTGGAAAAGGGCCATGCTGCTGTCATCCACCCTGGCCTCAAGTCAGCACCTCCCCCAGCACCGGGCAGATCAGTGGTGACCCCACCAGCAGGCAGACAAATGATGAATCCAGTCCTGGGCAGTCGTGCCCTCTACCCTCTAATCCTCCTGGCTTCCAACCTGCTCCTCACATTGCTGGGTTTGTTGCTCATTTCTGCAGGAGCTGGGCTCAGGCGAGTTCCTGGGGTCAGTGTGGAAATGGAGCCACTGGAGTCCCTGGTCGGTTTGCACAGGAGAGCCCCTTGCCTCGCTTCAACCTGGAGCAGCTGCTGTTGGGAGAGCCCCCACCTCTCACCTATGGACCCTGCTGATCTCACTGCCTCTTCCCAGGAGCCTGTACCTAAGGAAGCCGGCTGTGCAGATGGCACGAGTACGGGCACTGGGGCAGCAGAGCTCAGCCTCCCAGGCTGCCCAGGGGTAAGTGCTGGGATACAGGGGTTGGTGACAGGTGGTTGTTGGGAAGGACAGGCCCTGGGACATGCAAAAACTGGAGCAATGTTCCCCCGGGAACTGACCATTATTTTCTATGTCTATCATGGCAGCATCCACTTTACACCAGGCTCTTTCCAACCTGGCCACCACCTTTGCAAGTGCCCTTCCCTCTCTCCCACTCCTATACAATGGACTTCCCTGAGCCCTCGTCTCCTGCCACCCTCCTGTCCTACACCCTCTCCTCCTTCAGCCCCCCCATGCTAGGAACAGGCAGCACAGCTCCTGCCATCCAGCCTCCTGCCCCAGCCTGTGTCCCCACCACGCCACCCCACCCAAACCTCTTTGCTGTCCTGCCCACCCCAAGCCCAGAGGCAGCAGCAGCTCCCTTTACAAAGGGTTTCATGCATTGCTTGGTGTAGATATGGAGCCAGCAGAGCTGGAGGGCGCCTTGGCTAAGGCCACAGAGAACCACAAAGGGGAGCAAAGTCCTGCCCCCTGCCATGTTCAGGATGTGCCCTGCTCTGCTCAGAACACCCCCTGCTGGCCCAGCATGCAGGGGGTTGGGACTGGGGCTTTCCTTAGCCCTGTCCAAACCCCACCAGCCTCAGGCCAGACCAATGGCCATGCCCCAGCTGTCCGGCCTCATCCCCTCAGAGCTCTGCCCCAGC
Organism: Mauremys mutica; assembly: GCF_020497125.1. Taxonomy (NCBI): domain Eukaryota; kingdom Metazoa; phylum Chordata; order Testudines; family Geoemydidae; genus Mauremys; species Mauremys mutica. Next base: position 18,622,860 of record NC_059088.1, on the reverse strand, counting down.
TGTCCTGGGCCTGCCATAGAAATCCCTGCTCCCAGGAGCCCCAGTTAACCTGTTCCTCACCTACATGAGTGTGTGTCCCCTGCCGATTGCCCCACTAACGCCTCCCAAGCTGCTGAAGGCCTCTCTCCCCAGCAAGGCCACAGAACAACCCCCCTTAGAGTCTGCAGGCCCCAGACTGCACCCTGGGCTGAGATGGGCTCTGTCAGGCTCCGGGGCGCAGCTCCCTGGGGGAAGGCTGGTTGTTTGGGCGGGGGGGGGGGAGGGAATAAGGCTCATAGTGGGAAGCTAGTGGCAGCTGCACCTGGCGAGCTCCCAGCCTGCCTCACCTGAGGGCACAGACCCAGGGGGACGCTGTAGAATGCAGGGCCCCCTTGCGTGTGGCACCTTGGCTTGGGCCAGGAGAGTTGGTTGCTTGAAGCTCATTGCGGGTCACAGCCAGGGGTTCCAGTGAGGCAGTAGCTGCGGGGCCAGGAGCCGCGAAACGAAGTGGCCTCCTTTGGCTACCGCGTTTCCCCGACTGTCACTCGCCCGCCCTCACTGCAGGCCTCTCATGGAAGGAAACTTTCTGACTGGCTGCTCATTTCTGTAGCAGAGCGTGTGGCGGGTCAGCTGCAGAGCTGGAAGCAGCTAAGCTCATGTGCCTCTGCCACCCCAGAGATCGTGCGATGAGTCGTGCCTCATTGCTGTGCATGGCTGTTACCAGCCCTGGTGGCTGCGCACCAGGCTGTGCAGGAAAACTAGCCAGAGAAAGGTGAGGCTTGTCCAGACATCCCAGTTACATCCTGGCCCGGGAATTCACCCTCCACACCTGCTGCAGGAGCTAGTACCACAGGGACTGTAGGGAAACCCTGAGGCTCCCACAGTCTCGGGGTGATGGGGTCTGTGTTAAGGTGACTGGGTGGAATATGCTGCAGCAGGCGCAGGAGCTCGGGTCTGACACCTGGGCTGGGAGATGCCCGGAGCAGCTGCAGAAGCAGTCACAGTCATGCTCCACAGGGGAGCCTTCAGTGGCCTCTCTGGGCCAAAGTGAGTTCACGGCGAAGGCCTCAGAGACCAAACCTGCCAGTGCAGGGGTGAGGGACTGATGGGGCCGTTCCCAGGTCTCAGGGCAGCAGGAGCTGCTGGGGTGGTGGAGCAGGAAGGTGTGGGGAGCACATTGGTTACTGGGCTGCTGTGGGGACAGAGCTGTCCCATTCTCACGTACCGCCGGCCCTTGTGCTCAGTGACAGGCTGGGACAGGGTGGGGATTCACAGGCTGGGTCAGGGTGAGATCTGGGGGACTCACCAATAGCAGAGCAAGGAATGGAACTGCCTCTGGCCTCTCGGGCAAGTCTGACCCAGGGGAGGCCCTGGCTGGGCTGGGGGGTCCCAGAGGAGGCCCTGGCTGGCCAGACTGAAGGGACCCAGAGGAGGCCCTGGCTGGCTGGGCTGGGGGGACCCAGAGGAGGCCCTGGCTGGCTGGGCTGGGGGGAACCCAGGGGAGGCGCTGGCTGGCTGGGCTGGGGGGGGACCCAGAGGAGGCCCTGGCTGGCTGGGCTGGGGGGACCCAGGGGCTGGGGGGTCCCAGGGGAGGCCCTGGCTAGCCAGATTGAAGGGACCCAGAGGAGGCCCTGGCTGGCTGGGCTGGGGGGACCCAGAGGAGGCCCTGGCTGGCTGGGCTGGGGGGAACCCAGGGGAGGCGCTGGCTGGCTGGGCTGGGGGGGGACCCAGAGGAGGCCCTGGCTGGCTGGGCTGGGGGGACCCAGGGGCTGGGGGGTCCCAGGGGAGGCCCTGGCTAGCCAGATTGAAGGGACCCAGAGGAGGCCCTGGCTGGCTGGGCTGGGGGGACCCAGAGGAGGCCCTGGCTGGCTGGGCTGGGGGGAACCCAGGGGAGGCGCTGGCTGGCTGGGCTGGGGGGGGACCCAGGGGAGGCCCTGGCTGGCTGGGCTGGGGGGAATCCAGGGGAGGCCCTGGCTAGCCAGGCTGGAGGGGTCCCAGGAGAGGCCCTGACTGGCTGGACTGGGGATCCCAGGGGAGGCCTTGGTTGGCTGGATTGGAGGGGCCCAGAGGAGGCTCTGGCTGGCTGGGCTGGGGGGGACTCAGGGGAGACCCTGGCTGGGGGAGGCCACGGGAGGTGATCCAGCATTTGACATGGCATTTGATGGCATCGCCCATAGGGGAATCTCAGGCATCCAGCAATTGTGGCCTGCAGCCAGGGCTGGCTCCAGACCCCAGCGCGCCAAGCGCGCGCTTGGGGCGGCATTTTGCCGGCAGGGCGGCAGGCGGGTCCGGCGGACCTTCCGCAGTCATGCCTGCGGGAGGTCCACTGGAGCCGTGGGTCCATCGGACCTCCCGCAGGCATGACTGCGGAAGGTCCGCCTGAGCCGCCTGCCGCCCTCCCAGTGCACCCTCCGCAGGCGCGTCTGCAAGAGGTCCCCCGGAGCCGTGGGACCGGCAGCGCGCCCTCTGCGTGCTTGGGGCGGCCAAAATCCTAGAGCCACCCCTGTCTGCAGCTCCCCCTCCTGGCTACAATGGCCACTGCAGCAGCCTCCTGCCACCCCTCTCCCTGCTAGCAGTGAGAGTCCGGGAGGAGGCAGCTGTTAGGGAGGTGAAGGACAACAGGAGAGGGGCTGGGGGCACAGAATGGGGGATGGGTCCAAAGGGGGTGTGGGAGGCTGCCCAAAGCTCCCCCAGTGGAGTCCCACTGCCCGTAACAATCTTCAGCACCCCGCCCCCAGGCTGCCACCCACGGTGCCTCTTCCCCTAGCACCCCAACTCCCTGCCATACTTAGTCCCTGTGACGACATGGGGGATTTCCTTTATTTTTCGTGGTTTGCCAGTGGGTTGCATGCAGAGGGGGTGGGACTCAGTGTCCCTGGGTGTTACTGGTTTAACAAGGTGGGGGAGAGGGAGTTTGTTACAGAGGACCGGAGAGGGAACTTAGGACCCCAGCCGATGGCCTGGAGGAGGGACACCTCAGCAGCTGGTCACCTGACGACCCGGAGACCCAGCTCAGGAGTTGCAGCCAGCTCTGGCCAGTGGGAGGACAATGGGCTGCGAGAGAGGACCCCATGACCTAACCAGCTGGTTCCAGCCAGAGGAGGGCGGAGAGGAGAGGAGGCCCAGATGACCCTGTTTACCTGGAAAGAAGACAGTGGACAGAGGTGGGGCTGGGGCCAGTGATATCAGATGCCCAGCTGGGAAGCAAGTGGGCTGGGGGCTGGAGAGAGGGGGCAGGGCCGACCTGGATGCAGGGAAGACTGGGAATGTGCTAGGCTGAGGGAGGCCAGGCCTGAGGATCAGAGAGTTTCCTGTGCTGTGTTCAATACTCAATAAACCCTCCTGTTTTACGCTGGCTGAGAGTCACTCTGGTCTAGAGAACAGGGTTGCATCAACCCCTTCGGGCGGCAGAGGCCCCGGGGGATCCAGAGTGAGTGGACTCCCTAAGGGGGCCCATGGCGAGAGACAGACATGCTAAGGCTCAGAGGTGCAGCTCCAGGAGGTGGAGGGGCCTGACCCCGAAAGAGAGTGGACCCCCAGGAAAAGGGCTGTCTCACTGAAAGGGGTTCCCCCCACAGACCGCATGGGGCCAAGAGTGGGCACGATCTGTGAGTCCGTGACAGTCCCCACTGTCTCCCCAGACCCCCGGCTGTCACTGGCTTCCCCCAAACACCCCTGTGTCCACCAACCTGCTCCCACTGCCCAGGGCACCTAAAGGGGTCATGGTGACTTGTGCTCCAGGCAGGGCTGCCCAGGACTTAGCAGCAAGGAGCTGGGCAGAGGCGGTTGGAGGGCTGGGCAGGATGAGTGGATGCAAAAGGGCTTTTGATGTTGATTGTTCAGTGCAACAAAGAGCTGGCCCCAGGAGCACATGTGAGGTCAGTGTGCCTCTAGGGCAGGGGTGGGCAAACTTTTTGGCCCGAGGGTCACATCTGGGTGAGGAAAATGCATGCAGGGCCGGGGCAGGGGGTTGGGTGCAGGAGGGAGTGCGGGGTGTGGGAGGGGGCGTGGTGTGCAGGAAGCGGCTCAGGGCAAGGGGTTGGGACAGAGGAGGAGTACGGGGTGTATGAGGGGGCTCAGGGCAGGGAGTTGGGGTGCAGGGTGCAGGAGGGGTTCGGGCTCCGTCCCACACCGCATACCTGGAGCAGCTCTGGGATGGCAGCAGTGTGCACCAGGGACAGGGCAGGCTCCCTGCCTGCCTGCCCTGGCCCTGCGCCGCACTACTCCTGGAAGCGGCCGGCACCACGTCAGAGAGCTCCACACGCTGCCCTTGCCTGTGGGTACCTCCCCCGAAGCTCCCATTGGTCGTGGTTCCCCATTCCCGGCCAATGGGAGCAGCAGGGGGTGGTGCCTGGAGGCAAGGGCAGTGCACGGAGCCCTCTGCCCCACCCACCAGGGGCCGCAGGGAAGTGGTGCCGGCCGCTTCTGGGAGCAGTGCGGGGCCCGCGGTGCCATGGGGGTGGCAATCCCGTGAGCCGGATCCAAAGCCCACCCCTGCACTAGGGAGATCCCCACTGTCTCTGTGGGGTCACGCCCTGGAGACCCCCCTCCTCTTCACTGTGTCATTACGGGAGACTTTAACTTCCCAGGTATAGATTGGAGAATAAATGTTACTAATACTGCTAGGGCCCGGCTATTCCTGGATGTGATATATGAGAGATTTCTTCATAAAACTGTCACTGAACCACCACAAGGTGATGCAATTTCAGACCTGGTTTTGGTAAGCAGTGAGGATACCATAGACAAGCCGGTTGTAGGACATAACCTTGGATTGAGTGATCACGTGTTGATTCAATTTAAATTACATGGAAGGATCAACCAGGTCCTCAGCTATGGGATTTGATTTCCACAGGGCAGAGTCTAGGAAATTCTAGGGAATCAGAGACTGGTCTGACAAGCTCAAGCACTTCAATTCAGAGGTTTGGAATTTCTCCAAACTAACTGTACAAAAATGAGCTGCAATTTGCATCCCAATCGAAGGGAGAAGTGTTGTAGGGAAAGGCTCCAGCCCCAGCTGGGTGAATAACCACCTCAAAAAGGTTAGGGGGAGTATATAGGGAATGGACAAAGAGCTAGATCAGCAAAGAAAGCTACCTCGCGGAGGTTAGAAAATATAGGACTAAAGAGAATTGCTAAAAGTCAAGCTGAAGTAGCTCTTGCCAAGGAAATTAAAATAAATAATAAGAGATTTTTTAGTTCTATAAAGAGCCTAAGGAAGGATGAGGTTGGGCTGCTGTGCAGTGTGCCTGGGAAAGAGATTACAGATAATCGAGATATGGCCCCAAAACGAAATGAGTCCTTTGCCTTCGTTTTCAGTCAGGATGATAATAGGGAACACGTGCATGAAGCCAGATGGAAATGCGTATCTGGAAATGGAAATTACCACAACTGTGGTGGAATAAAACTTAACAAGCTTAATGTGCTCAAATTAGGGGGCCCAGATTATTTCCACCCCAGAATACTGAAAGAACTGCCACCTGAGATTGAATAAATCTAGCTGTTTGGGGGCAGTACCATGTGACTGGAGAACACCTATGTTTAAAAAAGGGAAAAAAGGTGAGCAGGGCAATTACAGACCTCAGTAGTATGCAGGGCTTTAGAACAAATTGTGGAGGAAAGAATAATTAACTCCATGGAGGTAAAAGATGGAGGGGATGGAATGCAGTACAGGTTTCCGAAAGGTGGATCATGCCAGACTAACTTGATTTTTGCCTTTGAGAAAATAAGTGATTTTCTTAGATAAGGTAAGTGCAGTACATCTGATATCCTTGACCTTCGGTAAAGCAGTTGACATGCTACCGCATAGGAAAGTATTAGTTAAATTCGGGAAGATGGGGATCAGCACAAGTATTGTAAGGTGGATAAGAAACTGGCTAAAGGGGAGAAGGCAACAGGTTTTGCCGAAAAGTGAAGTATTGGACTGGAGAGAGGTGACTAGTGGAGTGTCTCAAGAATAAGTCTTGAGACCAACCTTATTCAATACTTTTATTATTGAGACGTTGGCTCAAAAAGTAGGAGTGTGCTAATGATATTTGCTGATGATATAAAATTTGGGAGGCAGTGTAAATTCTGAGGAGGGTCAGAATATTATACAGGAAGATCTGGTTGGCCTTGAAGATGTGAGTGACAGGAATGGGATGAAATGGAATAGTACACAATGCAAGGTCATGCACTTAGGGTCTAATAATAAGAATTTCTGCTGCAAGCTGGGGGCTCATCAGTTAAAAGCAACAGAGGAGGACAGAGACTTGGGTGTGTGGGCTGATCACTGGATGACTATGAGCCACTAAAGGATGCAGCTGTGAAAAAGGTAAATGTGATCCTAGGCTGTATCAGGCAAGGCATTTCCAGTAGAGATCGGGAAGTATTAATGCCCTGCACAAGGCACTGGTAAGCCCTCCTTTGGAACACTGCAATTCTGGTCACCCATGGTCAAGAAAGGTGAATTCAACCTGGAACAAGTGCAGAGAAGAGCTCCTAGGATGGTCAGGGGAATGGAGGAGTCTTAGGAGAGGAGACTGGAAGAGCTTGCCTTGTGTAGATTAGCACAAAGAAGCCGAGAAGGGCTATGATTGCTCTCTCTAAATCCCCCTGGGGATAAGTACCAGGAAAGGGGAAGAGCTCTTTAAGCTAAAGGACAGTGTTGGCACAAGGACAAATCGATATAAACTGGCCATGAACAAATTCAGTCTGGAAATCATCAGAGGGGTGAGGCTCTGGAACCCCTCCCCATAGGAGTTGTGGGGGCAAACAATTCAATTAGTGTCAAGAGAGAGCTGGAGAAAGCAATGAGTGTGACTGTGTGATAGAGTTGCTTGTGGTAATGGGGGGGTAGGGGGCAGTGCTTGGCAGCCCTGGGGCTGCCTTCTGGTTTATGTCTTATGGTGCTAAAAGCTCATGCTTCAGGGCTTCAGCCAGCCACCTGGAGAAGTCAGGGTGGGATCCCCCCCAAAGTGTTATTCTGTGGAGTTTTTGTTGCATTGCTTGACTCTCCTTCCCCTGAAGCACTGGGGTGGCCCCGGCTTGAGATGGAGTGTTGGGCAGAGAGGGCCAGGGCACTGAGCATTCTCTCCCTCAGGTGCTTGGCTGGCTGGTTCTTGCTTACGTGTTCAGAGTCTAACTGATCGCCATAGGTGGGGTCAGGCAGGAATTTTCCCCCAGGTCAGATTGGCAGTGACCTTGGGGCTTTTCGCCTTCCTTGGCAGTGTGGGTGCCGGGATTATCTGGGTATTTCTCGCTTAGTCACTTCCCTGCCATTGCAGAGGCCTCAGTCCCTCCTTTTCTCTGTCTGTGATGCGTAGCAGTCTCCCCTCCTGGGGGCTGGAATATGTTGGTCTCATTGTGGTTGTTGGTTAGTGTGCGGGGGCTGGGTGGGCTTGGTGGCCTGGGACATAAAGGAGGTCAGATCAGATGATCTGGTGGGCCCTTCTGGCCTTAAACTCTGTCACTATGACTTTGTGGGGGTCACTGATCAGCAATGCTGACTCTCTTTCAGGAGAATCCTAGGAACTGGGGGAGTCACTGGTGGGGGATGCCTCTCTCTGGGGGAGTCACTAACTGAGCCTCCGTCTCACCAGGTGACAGGGGCAGGAATATGGCATCGTGATGCTCAGTCCCTTGAGCAGAGTCACTATCAGTAGTTTCTGCGAGTCGCTCTAACTGCAGACCCCTCAGTCCAGGGAAGCCAGTGTAGACAGGGATAATCTATCCCCAGCAAGAGTCATCTGCCTGGGAGACTTCCCATGAAATCCATTTACTAGGCATGGTGAATTTAATCATTCCTCCACATTGAAGACACGGTGTATCCTGTCACTCCTGCACACAAGATATGGTGTACACTATCACTCCTGCACATGAGACACGGTGTATCCCATCATTCCCACACACTCGAGACATGGTGTGTTCTGTCACTCCTGCACACACGAGACATGGTATATCTTGTCACTCCCTCACACACATGACACCGTGCACCCTGTCATTCCTGCACACATGAGACACGGTGTATCCCATCACTCCTGCACACATCAGACATGATATAGCCTGTCAGTCCCTCACACACAAGACACTATGTATCCCATCACCAGCGGCAGCTCCAGGCATCAGCGCTCCAAGCCCGAGCCTGGGGCGGCAAGCCGCGGGGGGTGCCCTGCCAGTACCTGCAAGGGCGGCAGTCAGGCAGCCTTCGGCGGCTTGCCTGCGGGAGGTCTGCCAGTCCCATGGATTTGGCAGCAGTTCGGCGGCGGGTACACCGAAGCCGCGGGACCGGCGGACCTCCCGCAGGCAAGTCGCCGAATCCGCGGGACCGGGGACCTCCTGCAGGCAAGCTGCCGAAGGCTGCCTGGCTGCCATGCTTGGGGCGGCAAAAAAGCTAGAGCCGCTCCTGCCCATCACTCCTGTACACACAAGACAGTGTATCCTATAGCTCTCGCACACGAGACACGGTGTATCCCATCACTCCCGCATACTTGAGACAGTGTGTGTTCTGTCATTCCTGCACCCATAAGATACAGGGTATCCTGTCACTCCTGGACACTTGAGAGACGGTGTACTGTCACTTTCACGGAAGAAAGGGAACTAAAGTTTAGTTTAACCTGTTCTATAAAGCAGTTTATAAATAAATTGGAGACACAGAGACTGATAGCAGTAGATTTCTTTAGTGACAAGAACTCACCACGGGTTGTCAAAATATATTGGGCAGGTCCCAGAATTGCTCTGGCAACAAACCAAGATGATGTTAGAATGGCAGGACATGTTCATAACCGGAATCCCCAGATGTGTGTTCTGACTGGTGAATTCTGATGGGACTGGGCTGCCACTCCTTCCAGGACACTGGTATGTGGGGGATGGAGACTTATTGGCAACTTATTTAATAAATAAAATAAAATAATAATAATTATTAGTATAAAGCAATACCCTGCCCCCTGCAAAAGTGCTCAGGGTGCTGAACAACAATAAAAAAACCAATTTCTCCTTAGCTAATGAGCAGTTAGCTAGGCTGCCTCTGCTTCACACTGGACACCCTGAAGGAGGCAACTGGCCAAAGAGGGAGTGTGTCCCCCCCATCACTGCCTCCAGCATCTCTGAGCCCAGAATTTAGGCTTCCATTGCATTGATCCTGACAGATGCTGACCAGGTGAGGAGATATCATCACCTCCATCGCATTTGGCTGAGTTCTGACAACCCCTGGGACCCATCTCACCCCCCTCCCTCCCCACTCTCACCCCCGCTCTCCTGCATCATTTTCCCTCCTCACCTTATTCCTCCCTCTGTCCTAGCTTTCTTTTTTCACCTTCTGTCTAATAAGAGTCTGGCATAATGGCCAGTCCAGCATTTATCAACGTGACATTGGAGCGATCAGTAAGGCAAGCTAAAGCAAGGGGTCAGACCCCTTGCTGAGGTCAATCAGCATAGCACCCTTAAAGTAAATGGAACTATGTCCATTTACACCAGCTGCGGATCTGACCCAATAACTTAAACATTCCGATTTGGATGGAAGTTTACAAGATCTTGCCGAGACCAGAGAGACTGTGTGCTGCTCCGATAACTTTGCAGCAGTTACGCTGCCAGTGAAAATCACAGAAACACAAAAGATGTATTTTCTCTTTCTTTCTTTCTTTCTTAAAAAGAATCAGACTTCAATTTTAACATCAGCACCCCACGAGTTATAGTCCGTAACTAACCTATTCCCTTTTCCCTCCAGAAAGACATTGATTACACTCTGAAGCAGCATTTCACAAACTTTGGAAAACTGAGCCCTCCCATGCCACCCCCATGAAAATGAAATCACTTGTGCCCCCTCCCCCACTCCACCCTGCCCAGCTTTTAGATTTGTAATGAAATGAAATGAAATCGTATTGTCAATCATGTCCTTACATTTTAATTTTAAGGAATGATTTCTATTCAGTATTGAATGTTAAAGATCTTCATAATAGTATCAGCTCCCTCCATTCACACACACTTTGATGAGCAGTGAAATAGTGACCACTGGCATCAGAGTTACAACCATTGAAATGAAAGGGACAATTCACACCTCAGCATTACGAGTTCAGGCTCTCTACAGACTCAGGCAGACATCACCACATTGATCACATTATTAAGGTTTTTCCTCTCAAGAATAATACTGACTTTTCCAAAAATGAAAATGAGATGGAGAGCAACTGAGAGAAAACTGTCTGGTTGCTCCCCTGTTCTTGACCTTCCTGCCCCCAAGGGCAGGGCGACACCCTGCACTGATCGAAAGGGCTCTCAGACAAGGACCTTTCCTTTATACATCTTTGTGCACATAAATGGAAAGGGAATAAAGGAACTTTTTTAAATCACTCTCTGTGGCCAATGCTTTCGGTGTTTCCCCTCGCTGTGTGTTTTATACAAGGTTCAGTGGTTTTATTAATGGTGCTTGTTACATGGAATCACAAGCCCCAACTTGATGCAAAATCTCAAACCACAAATGACCGTTTAATGTCATAACAGCATACTAGATTTTTAAAAACCTTAATCTGGCTGAACCCAGAACTCCTGCCACTAATACACAGAACAGGTGTATCCGGTCACTCCCTCATATGCAAAACATTGTATAAAAAAAACCCCATTTCTTCAGATGCATGGAGTGAAAATTACAGATGCAGGCATTTCACTCCATGCCTCTGAAGAAGTATTTTTTTACCCACGAAAGCTTATGCCCAAATAAATCTGTTAGCCTTTAAGGTGCCACCGGACTCCTTGTTGGTTTTATGGATACAGACTAAGATGGCTACCCCCCGATACTCGAGACAGTGTATCCCACCATTCCTACACACACAAGACACGGTGTATCCCATCAGCCCTACACACTCCAGACATGGTGTAGCCCATCACTCCTACACACTCGCAACACGGTGTATTCCATCAGTCCTACACACTTTAGGCATGGTGTATCCCATAACTCCTACAAACCCAAGACACGGTTTATCCTATCACTCCCACAAGACATGCTGAATCCTGTCACTTGCACTCCCTTGGGACATGGTTAATTCCCTAACTCCCACTGCAATGGTGATGGATCCTGGAGCTCCCACATACTTAAGAACTTGTGTGTCTCATCAGTCTCACAGCCACTTTCTAGAAGGCTGTATCTCCTGCCTCTCACACACCCAGCATGAGGGGAAGTTTAGATTTTCCCACTAGACATGTGGGCCTCCCATTTCCTTGCCACACCCACAGCTAGGTCTCTACTTGGTCTCATGCCTCAGAGGCTTGGAAAATGCTAGTCCCATATTTACAAGGCATGAAACATCCGATAACAGCCATGCACTGGAGGAGTGGGACCTGTATAACCCCCCTGGGCAGGCGAGGGGCATCATGCCTTACATCTGGGGATGCCTCATTTCACACACACCTCCTGGGAAGGACACTGCTTACACAGAGCCATGGCTGCCTGCTGCCAAGTGCCCTTTGTTACTTTCCCAAGGCCCATCTTAACCACAGGGAGCCCAGGCCTGTTAGGGTCTCAGTGGAGCCCAGGCCCGTCAGGGCCCCAGGGGAGAACAGGGAACCCCAGCAAAGCACATGGAGACTCAGTCACATTCCAGGGGCCTAGGGAGGCATTTAGCAAAGACCCTACCCGGCTACCGCAAGAGGGCCTAGAGAGTCTTCAAGGCCTCTGGAGTGCTTGGCCTGTGCCATGCAGACTGGGTGGACGCATGCATGATGAGGCCTCATGGGGCTGCACCCTATGGAGAGGACAGATGCTGCTGGGGCCCACGGCAGAGGCCCAGGTTTGGCACCTGAGGGGCCAGGAGCCAAGGCCTAGCTCTGTAGGGTGGGGTGAGTTACACCGTAATTGTGCCTGTTCCCAGCAGTGCATGGAGCTATCACAGCCTGAGGCCTGGCTCTGGGACTCAGCGTTCAATCAAGCCAAGGGGAGCGGCACACAGAGCACTGGCTCTGTGTGAGTGGGCTGGGCCTGGCTAGTGTCTGTCACAGGGAAGAGAAGCCTTTTGCTCATTTGGTGAAGCCTGTATGTTGGGTGCTGCAGGTTTGGGTCCTGGTCTTAGTTCCCTGCTCCCCAGGGGTGAGACGGCCTCAGTCAGCACTTGTGTCCAGTCTCTGCTGCCCACACAGCCTCGCCCCTGGCCAGGCCCCTCTGCTAGCACTCGCTGTCGTGCCTCTGTTGGAAAGAGCAGCAGCCACCACCAGTCCCTGCAGAGTCCTTTCCCCCAGCCTCTCACCAGTGAGAATTACAGCAGCCGCTGCAAACAGACAGACATCATGTCCTGGGTGGCTCTCTGATGGCCTAATCACCATCTCATGCACTCAGCTGGCAGGTGCCAGGCTGCTCCTGCATCGCAGAGGCCAAGACCCAGCCTCGTATGCTCAAAAGCTGTGAGTCAGGCTCCGCAACATCCTGAGACTGGCTGAAGAACTGAGATTTTCAAAAATTCTAAATTTGGCGGTGGGGGCGGGGGATTCGCCTACTCATATTGCAGCCTTTAGGCCACATTCCTCTCCAACCAGCAGGGCTAGAAATGTACTTTTTAAAAATGAAGGCTGAGAGGCTCAGATAGTCACATGACTCCAGGAGTTGGGTCTTTGAGAAAAAACACCAGATCTCAGGAGACTCTTGATAAAATCCTGGGCATTGATAACAGTGAACACCCCAGAGGGGAATCAGAGGAACCCCCAGCATGGCTGTAATAGCTGAGCCCTCCCAGCCCATAGTCCGCCTGCTCTAGCTGAGCCCCTCACCCACTTCCCAGGCTGTCTGGCTGAGCCCATCTCAAGGGCTAGCTTGGGGCTCTTCAGCGGGGAATGGTGTGTGCTCTTTGAAGGGGGAGACAGCAGGTGAGGGCCATGTGGGCTCCCGAGGGAGCAGGGCTATGACTCTGGAGAGTGGGCAACAGGTAACAGCCCTGCGGCTTGAGACGCTGCTTGCAGGCTCTTGCCTGGGGAGGGAGCTCCCTGGCTGAATTTACTGTTCCCAAAGCTGAGAGGTCTGATGAGCAAACTTCGCTCTGTCCCCGAGCACGTGCAGCTCAGCCCCTGAGCACAGTTCCCGGGCTGCTGAGCTGGATCCTGGCCAGTCTGCCACGAAGCTCATTCCCTCCCCTGGCCCTAGCTGGGGTTGCCAGCGCCCTGTCTGGTGCAGCCGCTCAGCTTCTGAGCTGTAATGGTTCAGATTCTGGGTGGTTGGTTTGTGGGAATGAGGCTGCTCAGCTATTTGTGGCCTAGAAGAAAGATGCCCCTTGGCCAAGTCACCTGTTATCATAGCAAGGTTTCTATCTCCAAATGCTCCCCGGGCCTTGGCGCTGGGGCAGGTCGACCGGTCAGAGAGCAGGAATGGCATGACAGCAGCATGGAGGCCCAGGACACTCTCACCCCTGTCACCTGGCTCGCCAGGGCCTCGCTCTGCCCATCACTCCCTGGCACAGGGAAGATATACAAGGATGGTTTCCTTGCACTGAGCATCTCAACAGCTGGGTTATTGTCATGGCTCCAATCTGACACGTTACAGCCTTTCTTGGAACCATGCACGAGCACTGCCAGTCACCTTGCAGCATTTGAATCTCTCTCCATGGGCATCAGTGGGGACTGGAGCCTATGAGCGGCTCCCACCCGGGCAGCTGGCTCCCCTTTGTACATGTATCACACAGGACAGTTCTCCTCCCAAATGAACATTGTCAGACACAACCTCCAAGGATAAAATCAGTGCAGGGCCCCAGCAGGCTGGGTGTGCCAGGCTCTCTGAGGCAGTGACCCTGCCTCCCTCCCCATCTTGCTGTGGGGAGGGCACATCCCTCTGGAGAGGAGCCGGGCTGGGTGGCTCCCCCATCTCCTTGCTCTCACTGGACATTCCCCTGGGCTCTCATGGCTTGTTTGCTGCTGTGGGACAGAGAAAGACCCCACGTCACCGCCTCCCATCCTCAGCCCAGGGTCATTCCCGTGGGTCTGGCTCAGAGCACCATGCAGGAGCCAAGGATGGGGGAACACAATGGATTCGTGAACCCGGTTCTTGGATGGGAAACATAAGCAACAGAAAGGGCATCCCAGGCTGCCCAGGCCCATGGCAGCAGGCAGCCACCATGAGGGCTGATTTTATCCTTGGACTTAAAGGAACCAAAAATGGAGAGAAGCAACAGAAAGAGCGACATTGACCCCACCCGACATTCCAACCCAAGGAACCAAAGCAAAGAGCATCCACAAAACCAAAGCAAAGGGGCCAAAGGAAAGAAGGAAAGTGTCACTCACTCACTGGCTCGTCTGTGTGTTTAGTCCGAGTGTCGGTCGTGGGTATGAAGGTACAAGCAAGCGAACGGGGGTGGGGCTTTCAATGTTTTTAGTAATAACGTTTTATACAAGTTTGAGAAGAAGCATCATGAGTCAAGCCGGTCACTCTCTGGTCTCTGTCCCGCCATCCCTCTGTTCGTCCATCCATCCAGGGCACGAGAGAAAATCTGTTGGGTTGAGTGGGGTTTGTGGTCCGGTTTCCATTTCCATCTGGGTTTGTTGGCTCCATTTCTCTTCTCTCCACTCTGCACCCCTAGATGAAATATTCCTTTTTGTCATCGCCGCTGGCCTGGCCTCCCTCCGCATTGATGATGGCAGTGTCAGCATCCGGGGCATCGTCTGATCCCTTGGCCTCGTGAGTCAGGTAGGTACCTGGGCAGGGAGAGGGCTCTCATTCATCATGTGCCTAGTGGTTTAGGTGGCTCTTGGGCTCTCTCTGCACCACCCAGGAGAGGGACCGTGTGGCAGGCAGGGCTCAAGGGGGATTCCGGGCTGGGGCTCACAGCTGGAGCTGGCCGGAAAATGGAATTTCCATCCTGCTGAAAATGTTGAGGTTTCAGAAAATATTTCCCCTGGGTGTGAGCTGGGAAGCAGAAACCTTGACATTTTGCATGGGCAGAAATGGAAACAATTTTGCTGTGGGAGAACTGAACCGGAGGTTTGCAGATGGCTGGGAACTGCCTGGAACTGTCTCTTGTCAATCTCACCTGTCCTGCAGGTGGGTGGCCAGGTTGCTGGCATTTCAATTTTCCCACCCAAAACTGCAATTTTGCAAAGAGGGCATTGGAAGATCATTTCCCGCCAGCTGTACTCATGGCGCCTGTGCTGAGAGCACTGCAGCCAGGTGCAGCCTGGAGCCCCGGGGGCTAGGTCAAGAGGCAGGTCTGAGCCTGTGTAATCTCTACCCCCTCCCAGCCCCTCAGTGGGCACCTTACTCCTGCCAGCACCCTCCAGGCTGAAGCAACCTCACTCATTGGCCACGAGCTGAGCAGGGTGTGGGACCTTCAGGGCAGGGACCATGGCTGCCTCTGGGTCTGTGCAGCACCCAGCCCATCACCGCCCCAGCTGCTTGGGGCTCTGGGAGCTACAGCCACACAGATAATGACAGCCAAGGGTGAGGGGCAAGCAGAGCACCTACCCAGAGGGTGTAGAGCAGCGGAAAGCAAAGAAGCCTCCACCCTACATAAACTTCAAACACCTGGCTCCTCAGTATGTAAGTCGTACCAACTCTGACTCCCTTACACTAGCTGGGGGGGTCACCTAGCTCCAAAGGAGCTGAGAGGGTGGCCGTTTCCAACTTACACATCATCTCTGAAGCTGGCCTGGTGTCATAAGCACATAACAGCCATACTGGGTCAGACCAGTCCAGCTAGCCCAGTATCCTGTCTTCCAACAGTGGCCAGTGCCAGAAGCTTCAGAGGGAATGAACAGATCAGGGTAATTATTGAGTGACCCATCCCCAGTCATCCAGTCCTAGCTTCTGTCAGAGGCTCAGGGACATCCAGAGCAGGGGGTTGCATCCCTGACCATCTTGGCTAAGAGCCAGCGATAGACCTATCCTCCATGAACGTATCTAGCTCTTTTCTGAACCCAGTTATACTTTTGGCCTTCACACCATCCCCTGGCAATGAGTTCCACAGGTTGACTGTGCGTTGTGTGAAGAGTTACTTTCTTCTGTTTGTTTTAAACCTGCTTCCCGTCAATTTCATTGGGTGACCTCTAGTTCTTGTGTTATGTGAAGGGGTAAATAATGCTTCCCTATTCACTTTCTCCGCACCAGTCATTATTTATAGATTTCTATCATCTCTCTCCTAAAATGAACAGTCCCAGTCTTTTTAATCTCTCCTAATACCTCTAAATCATTTTTGTTGATCTTTGTAATTTTTCCAATTCTCTCTCTTTTTTTTTTTTTGAGATAGAGTGACCAGAACTGCATGCAGTATTCAAGGTGTGGGTTTAATATGGATTTATATAGTGACATGATATTATATGTTTTATTAACTCTCTCTTTCCTAATGGTTCTAACAATATGTGAGCTTTTTTGGCTGCCACTGCACATTGAGTGGATGATTTCAGAGAACTATCCATAATGACTCCAAGATCTCTTTCTTGAGTGGTAACAGCTAATGTAGACCCCATCATTTTGTATGAATAATTTGAATTATGTTTTCCAATGTGCATTACTTTGCCCTTATCAACACTGAATGTCATCTGCCATTTTGTTGCCCAGTCACCCAGTTTAGTAAGTTCGCTTTGTAACTCTTCGATGTCAGCTTTGGACTTAAGTATCTTGAGTAATTTTGTATCATCTGCAAATTTTCCCACTTCACTGTTCACCTCCTTTTCCAGCTCATTTATGAATATGATGAACATCACAGGTTCCAGCATGACTGATCATCCCTCTGTGTTTTATACACATATCTGATGGACTGATGAAAAGTCAAGGGAGGGGAGAATAGCCTGGTTGGGGCGGGGTGGATGGCAGATGGATGGTGTAGAGGTGGACAGATGGATGGATAATATATGGCCGATGAAAAATCTCTGCAGATGGTCAGAGAGGGGAGGACGAGTGTCTAGGTGACCAGGAATAGACTGAATGTGATGCAGGATATTTAGGTGGATGAGTACTCGAGAAATGAACAGAAAACGATGACATGATGATACTAGACAAACGGGGTGAGAGAGAGGTGAGAGAGAGTGATGGAGAAGGGAGGGATGCGATTTGGGAGCCTTCCCTATCCCGGGCTCAGGCAGGCGGAAGCTGATTGGTTACAATAGTCTTGTGGGTCAGTGGGAGGCAACACTCAAGCTGCCAGCCCCAAGGGAGGGAGAATGACCCACCAGGGATCCCCATGCGGTGCTGTGCAGATTTAATTTGATCTGCTTTTAGCTGCTGAGGTTTCTCAGCACATCAGTCAGGTCTCCGCTCCCTCTGTGCCAGGTAATGCGCTGTTCCTCTGTGTTTGGCAGGCAGGGGGTGCTGCAGGGCAATAGGAGACTCCTTCCCACAGGGCTGGAACTCTAGCTCCGCATGCTCCATGCCCAGCACGCCCCTGCAGCACCCGGGCCGTGAAAGCAAAACACTTGTGCCCCGCATGGCAGTGCTAAGCCCCAGGAGGCTCTGGAAGAGCTGGGGACAGAGAGCAGTAAACGGAGCAAGCAGGAATAGGCCAAAGGCCATTGGTGAGAGAGATTTGGCTGCCTTCTCCCTCCCATCTCTGAGAGGCCATCCTGTGAGCTGCGCTGTAGGCAGTGGCCAGGCCTTACCTTTGTGCCTGATTAGGTAGTGTGCCAGGACGATGAGGAGGATAAGCAGCAGAAAGACGATGACTGCGACCACTCCACCGACCAAAGCATGGTATGTGCCAGAGGAGGAAGACATCGGGCTGGCATCTATCCATGTGGCAGTGCGGGGGAGAGAGAGAGAGACAGAGGTGTTTAAGGGCCCTGCTGAAGTCCTGCATGGTACAGAGACTCCCTCAGTGCCAGAGCTGGGGGGTCGCAATGTGTGTGCCTGGCCTGGCTCCATGTGCCCCTACATGGACCCTTGGGGTGCTAAGGGCACATTCCAGCACCGCACAGCTTTCCCCATGGCCGTGTCCTTCCCACCAGCTGCCAGGTCCTAAAAGCTGGGAGTGAAATATTACCAGTGGCAGAGAGAAGTGCAGAGGCAGAGAGAGGAGAGGTGCTGCCAGCAGAGATGGGAAATATGATGGAAGCAGAGAAGGGCTGCAGTGGAGATGGGAAATGCAATGGAGGCAGAGAGGAGGTGCCAGAGGAGATGGGAAATGCGATGGAGGCAGAGAGGGGCTGCAGTGGAGATGGGAAATGTGACAGAGGCAGAGAGGGGCTGTGGTGGAGATGGGAAATGCAATGGATGCAGAGAGGGGCTGCGGTGGAGATGGGAAATGCGATGGATGCAGAGACGAGCTGCCAGCAGAGATGGGAAATGCGATGGAGGTAGAGAGGGGCTGCGGTGGAGATGGGAAATGCAATGGATGCAGAGAGGGGCTGCGGTGGAGATGGGAAATGCAATGGATGCAGAGAGGGGCTGCGGTGGAGATGGGAAATGCAATGGATGCAGAGACGAGCTGCCAGCGGAGATGGGAAATGCAATGGATGCACAGTGGAGCTGCAATTGAGAAAGCTCTTGCCCCAGTGTGGTGGGGCTGGATGCAGACAGAAGAGGAGGAAACTGGGACGGGAGTGGAGAGGCTAGAGCGGGTCAAAGGGCCTGGAGAGCTGGGACTGGGCAAGAGGTGAAAGCCCACCCCAGTGCCTGTCCATTCCATCCCTCCCCACCCCATCCTTGCCCTCTCCTCTCCTTCTTTGCCCACCCATCCCCTCCCATCTCCATCTTGCCTCAGCCCACCTCATCCCTACCCACCCCGTCCCATCTCCTCTCCTTCTCCCACCAACCCGTGCCCTGCTTTGGAGTACAATGAGCACTCCTGAAAGTGAGTAACAACTAGCACTGGCCACAGAGTGAGCGACTCGCCCCCACATGCTCATGCCCCTCCCTCCTGCCCTGCAGAGCCCCAGCTATTCTAGTCTTGGGCTCCTGCACAGCTCTGTGATGCCCCCTCAATTACAACCCGCAGCCCTGGCTCTGCCCATAGCATGCACAGGGGCTCTATCTCCATTGCTACCACAGGCCCTGCTCTGCCAGTCTCCTCTGCCTCTGAAACAGCACAGCCTGTGCGATTGGCTCCTCTGGCTGTCAGGAGTGCTTCGCCTTGGAAGCTGCCATGGCAGGTGGGTGACTATACTCGGAGCAGTTGACATTGGCCCAGTTCATTCTGGCCCCTCTGTTCAAACCGTCCTGTCACATCAGCAAAGGCAGAACAGGGCTGAAGGGGACAGCAGCCTGGAGTGCAGGGTGCTCACGACTCAGAGGGAAACCTCAGGCATTGACTGACGGACAGTGCCCCTAGAGCACCTCAGATCTCCTGCCAGGCCCCGCCTTGGCCATTTGGCACAACAGAGCACCCTCCAGGCCCCTTGTCACAGTGCCCTAACCCCACACCAAGACTACACATCCGCCTCACAAGGGCGGGGGCCGGGGAGGATGGTGTCTCATGTCCGTGCAAACGGTGTCTTGTGTCCATGCTGGGGATGATGGTGTCTCATGTACATGCTGGGAGGATGGGGTCTCGTATCTGTGCTGGGAGGAAGAAGTTTCTCATGGCTGTGCGGGGGGTGATGGTGTCTTGTGTCCATGCTGGGGGGATGGGGACAATGCCTTGTGCCTGTGGATGACAGTTTTTCATGTGTCTGTGCTTGGGATGGAGGGAGAATGGGGTCTCATGTCTGTGCCAGGGGTGATGGTGTCTTGAGTTCATGCTGGGGGGATGGGGACAATGCCTTGTGCCTATGGATGACAGTGTTTCATGTGTCTGTGCTTGGGGTGGGGGAGAACGGGGTCTCATGTCTGTGCTGGCGGTGATGGTGTTTCTCATGTCTGCTTCTGGAGAGGAGGAGGATGTCTGGTGTTCACACCTGGGAGCAGGGGCAGTGTCAGGAGCCTGCCAGCTGCACTGGGCATGCAGGGGCAAATTTTCATTCAGTTTTAGTTGCTTCATCCCAAAAGCTTTGGCTCAGGAATCGGAAGGTCCAGGGAAGGGTCACAGAAATGCTTAGAGAGGGAGGGGGCATCTGAAGGGGGAGAGTTTGGAATGGAGAAGACTAAAAGAGAGGACAGCAGAGGGATATAAATAGAGGAATGGGGCAGGGAGCCAGTAGGGCTCTGAGCCATCCAGCCCCTTAACACAATAACAAGAGGCATTCAAAATGAAAAGACATCACTTCAGACAGACAAAAGGCACTTTCTGCAATGTGTGATTAACCTATAGAACTTCCTGCCACAAGACCGCATTACAGTAAATAGCTTAGTATTGTTAGTGCATTGATTACACATGTCACTGCCTGAAAGCAATGGCACTCGCTACCATACACATGTTAAGGGCTCATGTGCTAGGGGAGAGATAGCTGGTTCCCCATCTGGGACCAGAAGGTGCATATGGGGGTTTTCCACAATCTCCGAAGCCTCTGGCAATGGTTCCAGCAGAGACAGTACCCAGAGCGAGAGACCAGTGGTGTGTGTTACCATGGGCAGGAGCAGTATTGGGCTAGAAGGGCCAACGGGGAGGTGGGTTGTCACACTAGATGGGCCACTGGTCTCTTCTGCTACCAAAACCCTCCTTGCCACAGTCTGGGACCTTTTACTCCTATGGGTTCTGGCTTTGCAGTGTGAACTGGCAAGGCGGTTGCAAAACCTGGACATTCCAACGAGGAAGCCAGGTGCTAGGAACAATCCCCTGATTGTACTAGCCAGGGGCTGGCAGTAATTCCTCCGCTGGAGCCACAGCCCTTGTCCCTCTGGGCTTGGCAGCCATTCTCCTCCTATGTCCTGCAGCGCTCCCCACTGGGCACGGGAGCAGGGAATCCATAAAGAAATAGAAAAGGAGCTTACAGTACCTTGGACAGTGACTGGAGAGAAGAATGAAGCAGTAGCCATGGTAACATGAGTGGTGGACTGAGAAGGGCCTGACGAAGGGGCTGGAGTGGAGTGAACATGTGGGGTGGGGAGCTGGGAAAAATCTGGGGAGGACAACAAAAAAAAGGGAAACAAATCAACCCAGAGAGATGACAGCAATGGTGTGAGAGACTCCAAGATGGAAATGATGTCTGGAGGTCTCTGTCAACTCCCTCCTAATGCCCAGACCTCTGTATTCAGCTCTGCCATTGCCCCTCAGTCCTGACCTGCAGCTCCCTGCTATCCCAGCCATGGGCCCTCCGCACACAGCTCTGCCAATGCCCCTCAATACTGGCCTGCATCCCCCAGCTACCCCAGCCCTGAGTTCCCCCTTTCACAGCTCTGTCCCTCACTCCCAACCCACAGCCACAGCCCGATAGCCCAGCCCTGGGCTCCCATTCCCCCCAGCTCAGCTAATGCCTCTCAACCCTTACCTGCAGCCCCCAGCTATCCCAGCCCTGGGCCCTCCCCACACAGCTCTGCAGACAGGGGCGGCTCTAGCGATTTGGCCGCCCCAAGCACGGCGGCACGCCGCGGGGGCGCTCTGCTGGTCGCCGGTCCCGCGGCTCCGGTGGACCTTCCGCAGACGTGCCTGTGGAGGGTCCGCTGGTCCCGCGGCTCCAGTGGACCTCCCACAGGCATGCCTGCGGATGCTCCACCAAAGCCGCGGGACCAGCGGACCCTCCGCAGGCACGTCTGCGGGAGGTCCACCGGAGCCGTGGGACCAGCGGACCCTCCGCAGGCATGCCTGCGGGAGGTCCACCGGAGCCGCCTGCTGCCCTCCTGGGGACCGGCAGAGCACCCCCCGAGGCATGCCACCCCAAGCACGCGCTTGGTGCGCTGGGGTCTGGAGCCGGCCCTGTCTGCAGATGCCTCTCTATCCCAACCTGAAGCCCCCGGCTACTCCTGCCCTAGGCCTTCCTCACACAGCTCTGCTGGTGCCCTGAATCCTGATCTGCAGCCCCCGGCTATCGCAGGCCTGGACTCCCATCCCCCACAGCCCTCTGCTATCCCAGCTGTGGCTCCCCCACTGCTCTGCCAGCACCCCTCAATCCCAGCCCACAACCCCTGCTGTCACAGGTTCAGATGCAGATTGAGAGCTTTTCCCAACAGAGTGTGTTTGGTCAGCGCCAGCACAAGGGCTCTGATGCAGGGAGCTATACAATGTGTAGCAGAGACCCAATATGAGTGAGCGTGTCAGTGACGCTTGGCCTTTGCTTAGCTCTACCCCTCCTTCCTTACAGGCTCCTCCCAGCCTCAGCCCCTTCTTATTTGACATCTTCTCTCTCTTGCCTTCCCAGGGGAGCCGAGGCAGCCCCTGCCATCTGCCGCTCTGCGGCTCTCACATTCACTGCCAACTCCACATCAAGACTCCTCCCCCACCCTTGCTCTCCTCTGCCATCCACATGCACTGGCCTTTTCCTCTTCCCTGTGCCCCTCCACTTCCCCTCACCCCCTGGGGCCTTTTCCTCTTCCCTGTGCTCCTCCACTTCCCCTCACCGCCCGGGGCCTTTTCCTCCTCCTTGTGCCCCTCCACTTCCCCTCACCCCCTGGGGCCTTTTCCTCCTCCCTGTGCCCCTCCACTTCCCCTCACCCCCTGGGGCCTTTTCCTCCTCCCTGTGCCCCTCCACTTCCCCTCACCCCCTGGGGCCATTTCCTCCTCCCTGTGCCCCTCCACTTCCCCTCGCCACCCGGGGCCTTTTCCTCCTCCCTGTGCCCCTCCACTTCCCTTCACCGCCCGGGGCCTTTTCCTCTTCCCTGTGCCCCTCCACTTCCCCTCGCCCCCTGGGGCCTTTTCCTCTTCCCTGTGCCCCTCCACTTCCCCTCGCCCCCTGGGGCCTTTTCCTCCTCCCTGTGCCCCTCCACTTCCCCTCACCCCCTGGGGCCTTTTCCTCTTCCCTGTGCCCCTCCACTTCCCCTCGCCCCCTGGGGCCTTTTCCTCCTCCTTGTGCCCGTCCACTTCCCCTCGCCCCCTGGGGCCTTTTACTCTTCCCTGTGCCCCTCCACTTCCCCTCGCCACCCGGGGCCTTTTCCTCTTCCCTGTGCCCCTCCACTTCCCCTCACCCCCTGGGGCCTTTTCCTCCTCCCTGTGCCCCTCCACTTCCCCTCACCCCCTGGGGCCTTTTCCTCTTCCCTGTGCCCCTCCACTTCCCCTCGCCCCCTGGGGCCTTTTCCTCCTCCCTGTGCCCCTCCACTTCCCCTCACCCCCTGGGGCCTTTTCCTCTTCCCTGTGCCCCTCCACTTCCCCTCACCCCCTGGGGCCTTTTCCTCTTCCCTGTGCCCCTCCACTTCCCCTCGCCCCCTGGGGCCTTTTCCTCCTCCCTGTGCCCCTCCACTTCCCCTCGCCCCCTGGGGCCTTTTCCTCCTCCCTGTGCCCCTCCACTTCCCCTCGCCCCCTGGGGCCTTTTCCTCTTCCCTGTGCCCCTCCACTTCCCTTCACCCCCTGGGGCCTTTTCCTCTGCCCTGTGCCCCTCAACTTCCCCTCACCAACCGGGGCCTTTTCCTCCTCCCTGTGCCCCTCCACTTCCCTTCACCCCCTGGGGCCTTTTCCTCCTCCCTGTGCCCCTCCACTCCCCCTCCCCTCCTGGGGCCTTTTCCTCTTCCCTGTGCCCCTCCACTTCCCCTCACCACCCGGGGCCTTTTCCTCCTCCCTGTGGCCCTCCACTTCCCCTCACCCCCTGGGGCCTTTTCCTCCTCCCTGTGCCCCTCCACTTCCCCTCCCCCCCTGGGGCCTTTTCCTCCTCCTTGTGCCCCTCCACTTCCCCTCGCCCCCTGGGGCCTTTTACTCTTCCTGTGCCCCTCCACTTCCCCTCACCCCCTGGGGCCTTTTCCTCTTCCCTGTGCCCCTCCACTTCCCCTCACCCCCTGGGGCCTTTTCCTCTTCCCTGTGCCCCTCCACTTCCCCTCGCCCCCTGGGGCCTTTTCCTCCTCCCTGTGCCCCTCCACTTCCCCTCGCCACCCGGGGCCTTTTCCTCTTCCCTGTGCCCCTCCACTTCCCCTCACCCCCTGGGGCCTTTTCCTCCTCCCTGTGCCCCTCCACTTCCCCTCCCCTCCTGGGGCCTTTTCCTCTTCCCTGTGCCCCTCCACTTCCCCTCGCCACCTGGGGCCTTTTCCTCCTCCCTGTGCCCCTCCACTTCCCCTCACCCCCTGGGGCCTTTTCCTCCTCCCTGTGCCCCTCCACTTCCCCTCGCCACCCGGGGCCTTTTCCTCCTCCCTGTGCCCCTCCACTTCCCCTCGCCCCCTGGGGCCTTTTCCTCCTCCCTGTGCCCCTCCACTTCCCCTCGCCCCCTGGGGCCTTTTCCTCCTCCCTGTGCCCCTCCACTTCCCCTCGCCGCCCGGGGCCTTTTCCTCCTCCCTGTGCCCCTCCACTTCCCCTCACCCCCTGGGGCCTTTTCCTCCTCCCTGTGCCCCTCCACTTCCCCTCACCAACCGGGACCTTTTCCTCTTCCCTGTGCCCCTCCACTTCCCCTCACCCCCTGGGGCCTTTTCCTCTTCCCTGTGCCCCTCCACTTCCCCTCGCCACCCGGGGCCTTTTCCTCCTCCCTGTGCCCCTCCACTTCCCCTCGCCCCCTGGGGCCTTTTCCTCCTCCCTGTGCCCCTCCACTTCCCCTCACCCCTGGGGCCTTTTCCTCCTCCCTGTGCCCCTCCACTTCCCCGCCCCCCCTGGGGCCTTTTCCTCCTCCCTGTGCCCCTCCACTTCCCCTCACCCCCTGGGGCCTTTTCCTCCTCCCTGTGCCCCTCCACTTCCCCTCGCCCCCTGGGGCCTTTTCCTCCTCCCTGTGCCCCTCCACTTCCCCTCGCCCCGTGGGGCCTTTTCCTCCTCCCTGTGCCCCTCCACTTCCCTTCACCCCCTGGGGCCTTTTCCTCCTCCCTGTGCCCCTCCACTTCCCCTCGCCCCTGGGGCCTTTTCCTCCTCCCTGTGCCCCTCCACTTCCCCTCACCCCTGGGGCCTTTTCCTCCTCCCTGTGCCCCTCCACTTCCCCTCACCCCCTGGGGCCTTTTCCTCCTCCCTGTGCCCCTCCACTTCCCTTCACCGCCCGGGGCTTTTTCCTCCTCCTTGTTCCCCTCCACTTCCCCTCACCCCCTGGGGCCTTTTCCTCTTCCCTGTGCCCCTCCACTTCCCGTCACCCCCCGGGGCGTTTTCCTCCTCCCTGTGCCCCTCCACTTCCACTCACCCCCTGGGGCCTTTTCCTCCTCCCTGTGCCCCTCCACTTCCCCTCACCCCCTGGGGCCTTTTCCTCCTCCCTGTGCCCCTCCACTTCCCCTCGCCCCCTGGGGCCTTTTCCTCTTCCCTGTGCCCCTCCACTTCCCCTCACCCCTGGGGCCTTTTCCTCTTCCCTGTGCCCCTCCACTTCCCCTCACCCCCCGGGGCCTTTTCCACCTCCCTGTGCCCCTCCACTTCCCTTCACCGCCCGGGACCTTTTCCTCCTCCTTGTGCCCCTCCACTTCCCCTCAACCCCTGGGGCCTTTTCCTCCTCCCTGTGCCCCTCCACTTCCCCTCGCCCCCCGGGGCCTTTTCCTCCTCCCTGTGCCCCTCCACTTCCCCTCGCCCCCTGGGGCCTTTTCCTCCTCCCTGTGCCCCTCCACTTCCCCTCGCCCCCTGGGGCCTTTTCCTCCTCCCTGTGCCCCTCCACTTCCCCTCTTCCCCTGGGGCCTTTTCCTCCTCCCTGTGCCCCTCCACTTCCCCTCTCCCCCTGGGGCCTTTTCCTCCTCCCTGTGCCCCTCCACTTCCCCTCACCAACCGGGGCCTTTTCCTCTTCCCTGTGCCCCTCCACTTCCCCTCACCCCCTGGGGCCTTTTCCTCTTCCCTGTGCCCCTCCACTTCCCCTCACCGCCAGGGCCTTTTCCTCCTCCCTGTGCCCCTCCACTTCCCCTCGCCCCCTGGGGCCTTTTCCTCCTCCCTGTGCCCCTCCACTTCCCCTCACCCCCTGGGGCCTTTTCCTCTTCCCTGTGCCCCTCCACTTCCCCTCGCCCCCTGGGGCCTTTTCCTCCTCCCTGTGCCCCTCCACTTCCCCTCACCCCCTGGGGCCTTTTCCTCCTCCCTGTGCCCCTCCACTTCCCCTCGCCCCCTGGGGCCTTTTCCTCCTCCCTGTGCCCCTCCACTTCCCCTCGCCCCGTGGGGCCTTTTCCTCCTCCCTGTGCCCCTCCACTTCCCTTCACCCCCTGGGGCCTTTTCCTCCTCCCTGTGCCCCTCCACTTCCCCTCGCCCCCTGGGGCCTTTTCCTCCTCCCTGTGCCCCTCCACTTCCCCTCACCCCCTGGGGCCTTTTCCTCCTCCCTGTGCCCCTCCACTTCCCCTCACCCCCTGGGGCCTTTTCCTCCTCCCTGTGCTCCTCCACTTCCCCTCACCGCCCGGGGCCTTTTCCTCCTCCTTGTGCCCCTCCACTTCCCCTCACCCCCTGGGGCCTTTTCCTCTTCCCTGTGCCCCTCCACTTCCCCTCACCCCCTGGGGCCTTTTCCTCCTCCCTGTGCCCCTCCACTTCCCCTCACCCCCTGGGGCCTTTTCCTCCTCCCTGTGCCCCTCCACTTCCCCTCACCCCCTGGGGCCTTTTCCTCCTCCCTGTGCCCCTCCACTTCCCCTCGCCCCCTGGGGCCTTTTCCTCTTCCCTGTGCCCCTCCACTTCCCCTCGCCCCCTGGGGCCTTTTCCTCTTCCCTGTGCCCCTCCACTTCCCCTCACCCCCTGGGGCCTTTTCCTCTTCCCTGTGCCCCTCCACTTCCCTTCACCGCCCGGGACCTTTTCCTCCTCCTTGTGCCCCTCCACTTCCCCTCAACCCCTGGGGCCTTTTCCTCCTCCCTGTGCCCCTCCACTTCCCCTCACCCCCTGGGGCCTTTTCCTCTTCCCTGTGCCCCTCCACTTCCCTTCACCCCCTGGGGCCTTTTCCTCTTCCCTGTGCCCCTCCACTTCCCTTCACCGCCCGGGGCCTTTTCCTCTTCCCTGTGCCCCTCCACTTCCCTTCACCCCCTGGGGCCTTTTCCTCTTCCCTGTGCCCCTCCACTTCCCTTCACCGCCCGGGGCCTTTTCCTCCTCCCTGTGCCCCTCCACTTCCCTTCACCGCCCGGGGCCTTTTCCTCCTCCTTGTGCCCCTCCACTTCCCCTCAACCCCTGGGGCCTTTTCCTCCTCCCTGTGCCCCTCCACTTCCCCTCGCCACCCGGGGCCTTTTCCTCTGCCCTGTGCCCCTCCACTTCCCCTCGCCCCCTGGGGCCTTTTCCTCTTCCCTGTGCCCCTCCACTTCCTCTCACCCCCTGGGGCCTTTTTCTCCTCCCTGTGCCCCTCCACTTCCCTTCACCGCCCGGGGCCTTTTCCTCTTCCCTGTGCCCCTCCACTTCCCCTCGCCACCCGGGGCCTTTTCCTCCTCCCTGTGCCCCTCCACTTCCTCTCACTGCCCCAGCCGGCTCTGACTACGACCACTGGAAAGTCGAGCTCTCTGTCTGGATCCATCGAAAAGAGCCCTCCCTTGGTGCTCTTCCCCCTTGGCCTCCACCTGCCCCTCTAGTGCCCTTAATCAGCCTCAGACAACCTCCACATGCCCCTGCCCATAAGCCCCTCCCTGCCTCCCTCCATCCTGGCTCTGTGCCCTTCAGGCAGTATAGCCCGGTTAACTCCTGCTTAGGAGCCCTGGGTGTTATGAGTTCTAGAAGCTCTCAGCCTGTGTCTGTGATGAGTTCCTGCCTAACAGCCCAATGCAGCATTTTCCAGGCATCTCTTTGGCATTTCACTGCAGCTTTCCAGGCATGCCCTTGTCCAGCTCTCAGTGTAATTCAGGAGTGTCCCCTCAGGCAGGAGCTCAGGAAGTGGATGTGGGGTTGTCTCTGGATCGCTATGCAGTGTGGTGTTGTAACAACTGGGCCTACATATTGACCGAAATTGTGAGCTCAACTGTGAAATAGCTGCAGAAGTTCATAAGCTGTTACAATACCCTATAATGACTCACGTTGATGGGGAAAGGTACAAGTGGAGACAGAATAGCTGAATTAGTCCAGACAAAAAGGCGAAGCTGATATAAGTCAAGGACTGTGTTGAAATTACACGGTTAAAAACAGGAGATGTGGAGAAGGAAGTGAATGAGCCAAAATTGGTATGTCAGAAATGAGGCCTAATTGGGGGACAAAATAATGAGGGGAGGAGCTATTCCATCCATCGCTCTCTTTCTGGGTCCTTAAAAGAACGAGATTTTGTGGGGAAGGAAAGAACAAAAATAAGAACAGACAGGAAGGACAGAGGCTCCTGAAGTGAACTTCACCATCATGGCTGCCATGCCCAGGGCTTCCTGGGACTCCAGGCCAGATCCTGATCCCAAGAGGTGTCCTGACCACACCCGGCCAGCACAAGGGACCCAGATGACATGGCCACCCCACCAGCTCCAGCTGAATCCCAATCACCCTCCTGGGATGACCGTTACCACCATCTTTGATACCACCTAAGTCAGTGGTTCCAAACTCTTTTGGGCTCCGGATCTATTTGCAAATGTTTATGGCCTGCTGCAACCCAGTAAATAGTGTGGGGGCAGAGACTTTGGTAGGGTTACCATATGTCTTGGTTTTCCCGGACATGACCTCTGATCTGGTCCTCCGACCTCTGCCTGGGCGGATTTTTGAAACACGAACAAATGTCTGTGATTTTTCTTTGCTCGTCCTTCTTCCTTGCTCTATGGAGAGCAGCGGCTGCTGGCAGGGCAGAAGTAAGGGTGGATGGGACGGTACTGCTATGGTATGGTCTTCAACTCCCCCTCCCCCTGGCAGTGTCCTCTATTTCGGAACTTGAAATATGGTAACCCTTGGCCGTGGGGTGGTTTCAGTTGGATCCTGCCTCCCCTCCCAAGAGGGTTGGGTCCTGCCTGGCACTCACCCCACAGTGGCGGCTCCTGCAGCTCCTGTGCTGTGGGGCTGGCTGGGCTTGGCTCTCTGCTCTGGGCATTGCAACCTCTGGGGTTGCAGCGCCACTCAGGTTCAGCCCCGCCCCCCTGTATAGACCAAATTTGTGTGAGTGGAGTTGCAGTGCCACTCACTCGCATTTGGCCTACCTGGACTCTTGTCATCATGATGGCTGGGCCAAACCTGAGTGATGCTGAGACCCAGAGGTTGCAGCGCCTGGAGCAGGGAGGCGAGCTCAGCCAACCCCAAGGGACACAAACGAGCTGCCACTCAACCCTTTGAAACATTCTGGCGACCCAGTTTTGGGTCCCAACCCACGGGCTGAGAAACCCTGGTCTAAGAGACTGTCAAACAACATGGGGGTGGGAGTGGGAGGTTGTTCATTCTAAAAGGGAAAGGGATCTAGGGATGCTGTTACAATACCAGCTTGACTTCGTATTTTACATGGCAAAGATTGCAACTGTTTCCCTTCTTTTCAGTACGTTACTAGAAGGCTAAAGGGATGTTTAATGATGTATTTGCCCAGGGACAAAGCAGGCTGAGGTCTGTGGATACTAACCCCCAGGACCTTGTTTAGCACTGTTAGTGTCAGACAGTGACTCAGTGATGTTAACACCTTTGGCTCATTCATTCTATCTAAATTAATACACCAGTGAGCAGGACTCTGGGCAGTGCAAGACCCTGGCAAATGTGTGTTTGGGATCTGAGTGCGGGGGCCAACGAGGGAGATTGGAAGGGGTCTGTGAGTCGGGGGTGCCCAGTGTGAGTGGGACGCGCCGTGGTGTAAAGGAAGCACAGGGAGCTGGTAGCTGGGCCTGAACCAGGTCTGAAGCTCCTGTGATCTGCATTTTGATAACAATGAGGGAGGGGATTGCTCTGTTCAGCTGCAGAGAGGATGAGACTCAAACAGGGACAAGCTTCAGCACCCGGGGAACTCAAACCATTGGGAGCTCTGCTCATGGGGAGCTACGTCTCCTGGTCTCTTCTGGGAGAGGATTCAGCCAGCCCAGCACCAGTCCACATTCCTAGGACTTGAATGACCTGGATACTGGAGAATCCATTCAGAGAAGAAGCCGTCCTAGATCTACTGATATGAAGGAACTGACTGAGACAGAATAAAAGGGAGGCCTGGGACCTGTAACCCTGGCCTGCCAGAAACCAGCATAAGGGGCTCAGCACACGCAGCAAAGCAGGGGCATTCATTGTGGAAATGCACATTTGGGGAATCCAGAAATCTAGCAAGCACAGTCCAATGGAAGAGCACATCAGAGTGCACACGGAGTGGTGGTTACTGAGGAGCTCTCCGAGACTCCGATTCTTTGGAGAAGGAACAAGACATGGCCAGTAGGTTTCAGAGGGGGCAAGTCACTAGCTTTGGAAAGGGAGGGAGTGGAAAGCAAGCAACCATCAAAAGCCACCAGAATCCAATAAGGCTCCTAGGGAGAAAAGAAGGGAGAGGGAGGAGCTAACTCTGCCAAGGGGGAAGGAGGGGCTTTTGCCACAAATGTCAGGGGAGAAGACAAAGAGAGCGGGTGCAGCAGGGACATGAGTCAGTACGAACGGGAATGAAATCTGACTGAGACACTGAGCACCTGTCAGCAAGCTCTCTGTACCAAGCAACACACGGACGAGGAATGGGGACAAATGAGGTGAGGAAGCTTCTGATAGAAAACTAGCAAGAGAGTCCACGAAAAACGTGAAGACAGGCAAATGGGCGATGTATTAATATCAGGACAATGTGAGTCCCAGGGAGGCACAGGGATGAGCTAATGGACTTACATGCTGGCGCAGTAAAGAAAAGTCCTGGGATTTAGGAAGGTTCCAGGGGGCTGGTGCCAGTTTTTTTAGAAAAGATCAAGAGCAATCCTGGCATTACTGTCAGTTCACTCTGACCTCTGCCCCTTGCAAAATGATGGACTATTAAAGCAAAAGTTCTCTCAACCTGTGCATGGAGGATACCGAGGTGATGAGCAAAAAGCAGCACTGGGAGCTGACTGAGAACGAAGGAGAAAAGACAAACTTGATTTTGTTTTTTTGGCTAGAATTCCGCAGTAGGCAGCAGAAGAGGAGATGGTACTGGAGCTGCCGCATATCTGGGGTTTGGTTTCCTGTCACATGGAACCTCTGCTCACCTCAGTCACTCAGACTGACTCAGGAGTTGCTGAAAACTGGAGGAAGAACTGCCAAAATAACCCAGCTAATTCACAATAATAGACCATGAGATAGAACTGTGCTGGGAATTACAGGGAGGGATGGACGGATGGAAGTCACAGAAAGAAGCAGATTTCCAGAAGTAGTCCACATACAGAATCAGGGCCACATTTCTAAAGAGCTAAGCGTGCTGCACGCATTTGGGTGCTCAGCTCCTGAGACCCAGCCCTGGCTGTCACAGTGGGAGTGGCTCTTACCAAGCACTTTCAAAGATGTGTCCCTGAGAGCTCTTGAAAGCCAGGCACTACTGGTCTGGGAGAGAGCTGCACAGCCATGAAATTCACTAACAACCCCCAAGAGGAGGAGCTGCAAATACCAGTGAGGAGATCAGAGTGATCAGAATCAGAATCCCCTCCACATTCAGAGCACACTGTCTCATTAAACATAGGCAGGGAATAGCGGCAGCGATGTCTTGGAAATGCAGCACGTGCAGCAGGTGAAAAAACCACAGCAGCCTGAATACCCACAGGAAGAGAATCCGGGGCAGCCGGCAGGACGTGGACAGCAGGTTAGACATGAGCTGCTAATGCACTGGGGCAGGAACAGAGAGATCACACCCTAGAGGCCCTCTGGGACAGTGGCTGTACCAGGGAACCTGTTCAGTTCTGGACAGCTCAGAGCAATGATCTGGGGCTGGGAAGGCTCAGTTAGGGGAAGAGAGGAAGAGCTGAAGTTCTCAAGTGCTCAGCAGCCCATTATTCTCCATGGGGCTGGGGGCTGAGCCTCCTTTGTTCTCAATAGCAGCTGGGAGGAGTCAGGCTTTTTTGAACATCTGGCCCTACACCGTCTTACAACAAGCAATGAAAAGGCAGTGCAAGACACACCTAAACCCCTCTGGACAAGGGTGACAGGATTAAGGAAACTCCCCTAGCCTCATTTGCATCAAGGATGGGACAGAGAGGCATCCCCATTAGCATACAGAATGGAAAACAGAGATTCCAAGGCAAGAACCACACTGAACTCTGGGGGATCTCTGCTCCAGATGTTAATGAACCCATTCCTGTACACACCCAGCTCAGCAGTTATCAGACCAATTCTAGTAATGAATCCTTTATTGGTATCCAAAATACCAAAGCTGCCTAACTGCATTGTGAGCTCCCTCGAAGGAACACCACCCATAGCCAGGAATGAGCAGTTCCTATTGTCTAGCCTGAACAAAACAACTTTGGTATCCTCCCTTGAGCCATCAGTTTACCCACCAAAAAATCTAGTGTGCTCCCTTGAACCATTGTTGTTTCCCTACAAAAACTCCTACCCATGCTCAAGTAAGTGCTCTAATGCCTGGATCCAACACCTGCATCAGTTCCATTGGGACTTCATCTTCTCCTGACTGATCGTGCTGGGGGCTCTGCCTGTCTCCAGCACTCTGCTACCGCCACCACGTGGGAACCCCGATTGATTCAAGCTTCACGGGGTGGTGAGAACCCAACTCTCTCTCTCTAGGTGTAGCCTTCTGACCCTGACTTGTGTGATCACTTATAGTTTTCTAAACCTGAATTTTGTAATCAAATTTAAGTTAGATTTAATATTATCACTGTTTTGTTTGTTTGGCTCCCCTTGTATGGTTATTACCTGGCAATTAATAACTTTCATGGTTAAGCTGGTTGCTTCTCTCTGTCTCTCTCTCTCTGCAGCAACGCTCCTCGTACCTAAGCTAAAGATCCCTGCAGCACCCAAAAATCCTGTGAGGTCTGCTCATCAAGTGGGTTACTACCAGAACAACTGTAATGTGAAAGTGGGGATAGGGACATGCTGAACCTGGGATGTATGAAGGTGGCAACTCAGACGTGCTGCTCGACGCAGCCTGCTGAGTCCTGGGGCATATAAGGGTGGCAGATTGAAAGTGCTGCTTGACCCAGCCTGCTCAGGCTTACTCTATTCCGGTGCAGTGTCCATGGCATATGAGGGTGACAGCTTGGAAGTGCTATTCAACCCAGCCTGCTGAGTCCAGGGACATATAAGGGGTCAGCTTGGGAGTGCTGATTAACCTGGTCCTCTCAGATGTGCTCTGTTAATGTGTGTGTGTTCGTCTGATTCTAGGGCTGGAAGAACCCAGCCCTGGGGAACCTAGGTCCTGCAGGACAGCTCCATTGGGAGGGAACTTACAGATGGGAGAAGTAGAGCTCCGTATGAGAACACAAGTGACACAGGCAGAACACTGCAAGAATTACAGAACTCTACCCCCAGAAGAGTAACCCTAATAAATGAGCGTACCCCAAAGTAATGGGCAAATCTGGCCCATCTGTTCTGGGAGGAGAGGGCGGGACACCGGGGAGTTCAGCCTGTGAACATGTGCAGGGTGTTAACAGCCATAAGGGAGAGGGCAGACTCAGTTCAGTATCCTGCACAGGGTGCAGCTCGGAGCAGTGGGCTGCCATCTTGGAGGGGGAGAGCAATCTGAATGTCCGGGAAACCATTCTGAGAGTGTGCAGCTGGATCTGGCTGGAGGACAGGTGGGAGCTCCGTCCTATGGGACTGTACAAACACCTCCAAACTTCCTGCAGGGCCAGTCCTGCTCTGCCCTGGGGATGCTCTAGAAGGGACCAGCAGGATGTTTCCAGCTATTGAATCATAGAATCATAGAATCTCAGGGTTGGAAGGGACCTCAGGAGGTCATCTAGTCCAACCCCCTGCTCAAAGCAGGACCAAACCCAACTAAATCATTGAAGCCCCTGACATTCAGGGCCAGCATTTCCTCCCCATTGCTGGCTGGCCCTGGTGCCATGCTTGGGCTCCAGCTCACCCTGGTCTGCAGGCACCCACATGGCTGGCTTTTCTCTTCCCATATCGCTATCCACAGGTGGGTAGCTGAGCAGCCCATCCCCCTCCCTGCCCCAGTTCAGCCTCATTTCTTGTCCTTACAGCAGCAGATAATGGCTGAACCCAGCCCAGGCTGCGTGGCTCCCATCCCAGCTCCCCACAGGTAGCGCTCTCCTCCTCCTGCGCATGGGCTCCCCGGCCAAGCAACACCCATCAGCTCCTGCAGGGCTCTGGAGAGACAACCTGCTCCCCTCCTGCTCTGCCACGGGGGGCCCAAGGAGCCAGTGGGGAGGGAGGGGAGCAAATGAACAGGAGAGAAGGAGGGAGGAATGAGCATAGGAGCGCGGTGAGGAGTGACCCGGGGGAGAGTGGGGAGTAGGGAGGGGAGAGCAGCAGAGAAATACCAGAGAAGGAAGAAAAGAGGAACAGGTTGGAGGAGGCAGCAGCAGTTTCACGGAGCCCATGTCAAAGACGCAGCTGCAGGAGCTCAGAGACAATCTCCCTGAGGCTCAGCATCTGCAGTTGGCTGGGTCCATGTTGGGGCAGGGCCCATTCCGTGGGATACTCCAGTGTACTTCCAAAGAGCATCACCCCTGGCAGGGGGCATACCCAACATACCGGGGCTCCTGGCAAGAGGTGTTCCCAACATACCTGGGGCTCCCCGGTAGGGGGCATTCCCAACACACCAGGGCTCCTTGGCAGTGGGCATTTCCAATACATCGGGGCTCCCCAGCAAGGGGTGTTCCCAACACACCTGGGGCTCCCCAGCAAGGGGTCTTCCCAACACACCGGGGCTCCCTGGCAGTGGGCATTCCCAACACACTGGGGCTCCTCGGTAGGGGGTGTTCCCAACACACCTGGGGCTCCCTGGCACAGAGTTTTCCCAACACACTGGGGCTCCTCGGTAGGGGGTGTTCCCAACACACCTGGGGCTCCCTGGCACAGAGTTTTTCCAACACACTGGGGCTCCCCAGTAGGGGGCATTCCCAACACACCCAGGGATCCCCAGCAACGGGTGTTCCCAACATACCAGGAGCTCCCCACAGGGGGCATTCCCAACACACCCAGAGCTCCCCAGCAACGGGTGTTCCCAACAAACCGGGGCTACCCAACAGGGGGTGTTCCCAACACACCAGGAACTCCCCAGCAATGGGTGTTCCCAAAATACCGGGGCTCCCCAGCAGGGGGTGTTCCCAACACACCCAGAGCTCCCCTGCAACGGGTGTTCCCAACACACCGGGGCTACCCAGCAGGGGGTGTTCCCAACACACCAGGAACTCCCCAGCAACGGGTGTTCCCAAAATACCGGGGCTCCCCAGCAACGGGTGTTCCCAACACACCCAGAGCTCCCTGGCAGGGGGTGTTCCCAACACACCCAGAGCTCCCTGGCAGGGGGTGTTCCCAACACACCAGGAACTCCCCAGCAACGGGTGTTCCCAAAATACCGGGGCTCCCCAGCAACGGGTGTTCCCAACACACCCAGAGCTCCCCAGCAACGGGTGTTCCCAACACACCGGGGCTACCCAGCAGGGGGTGTTCCCAACACACCAGGAACTCCCCAGCAACGGGTGTTCCCAACACACCCAGGGCTTCCCAGCAACGGGTGTTCCCAACACACCCGGAGCTCCCTGGCAGGGGGTGTTCCCAACACACCCAGAGCTCCCTGGCAGGGGGCGTTCCCAACACACCTGGGGCTCCCTGGCAGGGGGTGTTCCCAACACACCTGGGGCTCCTCGGCAGGGGGTGTTCCCAACACACCCGGGGCTCCCTGGCAGGGGGTGTTCCCAACACACCCGGAGCTCCCTGGCAGGGGGCGTTCCCAACACACCCGGAGCTCCCCGCAGAGGGTGTTTCTAACACACCTGGGGCTCTCCGGCAGGGGATGTTCCCAACACACCCGGGGCTTCCTGGCAGGGGTTGTTCCCAACACCCCAGGGCTCCCGAGCAAGGGGTGTTCCCATCACAGCTGGAACTCCCCAGCAGGGGGTGATCCCAACACACCCAGAGCTCCCCGCAAAGGGTGTGCTGCACAAACCCTGGGTCACACATCAGATGGCTCCAGCAGTGGGGGACAAGCCCCACAGAGGGAGAACTCCACTATCCTTGGCAGTGTATCGCAGAGGCTCTGGGGAGCTGAGTGCAAGGAGAGGTTCTGGTGCGTGTCCCCAGAGAGGGGAGGAGGCGGCAGCAGGCAGGCGCTCCACACCCTCTCTGGTGCCCAGTGCTTACCATTGATGTCCAGGTTGTACCTCACTACGACGCTGCCCATGGTGCTGGTGGCCATGCAGATGTAGGTGCCGCTGTCGCTCTTGTTGAGGAAGGGGAGGGTGAGGACTCGGTTGGTGTTTAGATGCAGGGGGACATCGCTGCCCTCCTTCGTCCACAGGAACTCCTGGGGGCTAAGAGGAAGGGGGTTAGTGAGAGGCAAGGGGCGCTTCTCCGAGGGGCACACACTGGGCTGGCACCACCCATGCAGCAGCAGGTGCTGGCTTCAGGGGTCAGCCCAGCTGGGAATTCATTACAGCAGCTTCCATTTCCCAGGGGCCCTTGCAGACTGTGACACAGGCCTGACTGCATCCCACTGAACTGGCAGGAGCTGCAGTGCCTCTGGGGCAGGCCCAAGCAGCAAGGCTGCAGCCTGGTGAAGAGAGCATTGAGGAGTGCAGGCAGCCCTGCAGGAGAGGATGGAAGCCGGAGGGGTAGGCGCTGGCGCTTACATCGGATTGCCCTGGGCTTCACACTGCAGCCGCAGCTCCTCGCCCTCCCGGGGGTAGGGGGGATCCGGCTCGATCGTTGCCGTTGGCTTAACTGGAGGGAGGGAAAAAAGAGAAAGGTAAAAATCAAAATCCTGGGGCAAGTTCTGTGCTGCCCTCGCCCACATGGTGCCCCTCCCCCCACAACTGCGGCATGTCCCTCACTACACCCTGAGCTTGCCCCTCCCTCCTTTCAGCTGCAGCGTGCCCCTCCCGCCATACACCTGCAGCGTGCCTCTCCCCCAAACACTCACAGCGTCCCCTTCCCTCCCTACACCCACAGCATCCCCCTCCCTCCCTACTCCCACAGCGTGCCCCTCCCTCCCTACACCCACAGCATTCGGTTCCCTCCCTACACCCACAGCGTGCCCTTCCCTCCATACACCCGCAGCATCCCCCTCCCTCCCTACACCCACAGCGTCCCCCTCCCTCCCTACACCCACAGCATTCGGTTCCCTCCCTACACCCACAGCGTGCCCTTCCCTCCATGAACCCGCAGCATCCCCCTCCCTCCCTACACCCACAGCGTGCCCCTCCCTCCCTACACCCACAGCGTCCCCCTCCCTCCCAACACCCTCAGCGTCCCCCTCCCTCCCTACACCCACAGCGTGCCCCTCCCTCCATAAACCCACAGCATTCGGTTCCCTCCCTACACCCACAGCGTGCCCCTCCCTCCATAAACCCACAGCATTCGGTTCCCTCCCTACACCCACAGCATTCGGTTCCCTCCCTACACCCACAGCGTGCCCCTCCCTCCATAAACCCACAGCATTCGGTTCCCTCCCTACACCCACAGCGTGCCCCTCCCTCCATAAACCCGCAGCATCCCCCTCCCTCCCTACACCCACAGCGTCTCCCTCCCTCCCTCCCCTCACAGCGTGCCCCTCCCTCCCTACACCCACAGCATTCAGTCCCCTCCCTACACCCACAGCGTGCCCTTCCCTCCATGAACCCAAAGCGTCCCCCTCCCTCCCTCCCCTCACAGCGTGCCCCTCCCTCCCTACACCCACAGCATTCAGTCCCCTCCCTACACCCACAGCGTGCCCTTCCCTCCATAAACCCAAAGCGTGCAGCTCCCTCCCTACACCCACAGCGTTCGGCTCCCTGCCTACACCCACAGCGTTCGGCTTCCTCCCCTAAACCCGCTGCGTGCCCCTCCCTCCCCTATACCTGCAGCATTCAGCTCCCTTCCTTCACCCACAGATGCCCCTCCTTCCAAACATCAGCAGCGGGCCCCTCCCTCTAAACACCAACACTTGTCCCTCCCTCCACACAATCATATTGTGTCCCTCCTTCCATTCACCTACAGTGTGTCCCTCCCTCCCTACACCCGAAGCATGCCTCTCTGTCCACACACACACGCAGCGTGACCCTCTCTCCCTACACCCACAGCGTGCCCTTCCCTCCATAAACCCGCAGCGTCCCCCTCCCTCCCTACACCCACAGCGTTCGGCTCCCTCCCCTAAACCCACAGGGTGCCCTTCCCTCCCTACACCCGCAGCATTCGGCTCCCTTTCTACACCCACAGCGTGCCCTTCCCTCCATAAACCTGCAGCGTCCCCCTCCCTCCCTACACCCGCAGCGTCCCCCTCCCTCCCTACACCCACAGGGTGCCCTTCCCTCCGCAGCGTCCCCCTCCCTCCCTACACCCACAGCGTTCGGCTCCCTCCCCTAAACCCACAGGGTGCCCTTCCCTCCCTACACCTGCAGCATTCGGCTCCCTCCCTACACCCACAGCGTGCCCTTCCCTCCATAAACCCGCAGCGTCCCCCTCCCTCCCTACACCCACAGCGTTCGGCTCCCTCCCTACACCCACAGGGTGCCCTTCCCTCCCTACACCCGCAGCATCCCCCTCCCTCCCTACACCCGCAGCGTGCCCCTCCCTCCAAACATCAGCAGTGGGCACCTCCCTCTAAACACTAACAGTTGTCCCTCCCACCGCACACCAATACTCTGTCCCTCCCTCCATTCACCTACAGTGTGTCCCTGCCTCCCTCCTTCCCTACACCTTCAGCGTGCCCCTCCCTCTGTACACCCACAGTGTGCCCCTCTCTCCACACACCTGCAGAGTGCTACTCCCCAAAGTACCCGTTTACCCCTGCCCTCAACATGCCCTTCCCTACACTCCTCTGAACCACACCTCCCTCACACCTGAACTGCCTCTCCCACACCTGACCCCTCCCTCCCCCATCACCTCAGGGTGCTGCTGCCCTGGCACGGGGTGGATGTTCCCCATCCCCCTGGGAGTATTCCAGGAGCTGCTGAAGGGGAGAAATAGGGCAGGGCTTGCTTCCTGTGCAGCATCTCTCAGACACGCTGTGCTCTTAACTGCACAGGGGTCAGGCTGGGGAGGTTCTTCAAAGCTCCCTCCTTGCCAAATTCCTGCCAAGTTCCTGTCTCTGCCCCAGCTCCTCAGGGATTGGGGGATGGGGACCCCTTTAGCCTACGCTCAGCTTCTGTGGTGGGAAAAGGCAGGGTGGGGACTTTGGTGAAGGGGTGGAATGGGGGAGAGGCAAGGACGGTGCAGAGGCAGGTCAGGGGCACCCACCGGGCAGAGGGAAAGTTGGTACCTATGCAGCTTCCAGGACCACTGGGGATCCGGTGGCTCTGCACCCAGGAGGGTGCAGCATGATGAGGGCAGTGGTTTGGGATGTGACTGGCTCAGCATGAATGTGAGATGCCACCGGGGGCCTGGCTCCGTGACTCCCTCCTTCCAGAGATTCAGCCCCACAGTCTGTGAGGCTGGAGTACAGCTGGTCTTCCCTGCGCACTGCCCTGCGCGGAGCAGGCAAGTGAACCAGCTGGCAACAGATGGGCACTGCTTTTCCCCACCTGTCCTGGGGCTTGGGCATGATGGCTCATCCAGCTCAATGGCAGAGTCCAGCAGGTGGGGAAATCTCAGGGACAGCTTCCTAGAGGGAAGCAAGGAAGAGGCTGACAGAAGTGACAGCTGTGCTCCACCCAGACTTCAGCAGAGATCATGGGCAGATCTACAGGTAGACTTAGAAGCTGCAACAGACTGAGACTAGAAGCTCAGCTGCTTGCAGACTGGGAGAAGCAGTGTCAGTGCGATGAGAGAGAGAAGGACAAAGATCAACATCAGTCTGAGATGGAGAGACTGTGTCAGCATAACCCTCTTAATTATTGTGAGCCCGGATGATCAGAGGACTATTCTGAACAATGTGCCAAGAATGGTCTTTTGGGACAATCCATGTGAAGTGGAATTCCTGGGAATATCTCAGAGGAAGTGAGGGGAAATGCCTTCCACCAGGTATGCAAAATCCAAGCCATTTGAAGCTACGCCCTGAGGAAGGGGCCATCGCCCACTGCTAGACACCCACGGTCTGAAGATCAAAGGCCCAAGCTGCATAGGGAAAGAGGCTGATCTGCCCAGCCAGGTGCTTGTTCTGAGCTGAGGCTGTTATGAACTTGTAACCACAGAAAACCCCTGGGTGGGGGTTGAAGGACTGACTCCTCCCACATCCCTTATTGGAGCTGGGATGACCTCTCTGGAGCTTATTAGCACGTGAGTAGTTTCTCTGATTGTTTCTAATGTTTTCTCTGTAGTGCTTTCACCTTAAGAATAATTGCCATGTATCACAGTGGGCAATTATGCTGCTTATAGCCTCTGGAGAGACAGAGAAGTGCTGACACTTTTAGGCAATCTGGCTTGCTGGGAATGACACTGTGTAAGCGGGAAGCTGTGCAGCCTGGAAAAACCCTGCTCAGGAGGGAGAGAGGCGCAGATCTCTGCTCAAGAGCTGTGACAGCTGGGAAGCCGGGAGCCTGAGAGTGGGTGCCCTTGCTGGACCGCTGAGGGGAAATACTGGGGCAGGTGCCCAGGCCTGTGACTAGGACTATAACGCTTACAGGCAACGTAAACACACTTTGTTCCAACGATTGACATTGCCCCCTGAAGCGTATAGGAGAAAGTTTGGGGGACTTCAGAAAAACAGGGATATAACCCAAATTAGGGAATAGGTGTCAATACAGACACCAGAGAAGGTGCTGGGATTCTGACTGTGGAATGTGGGAAGTGGTTTTTCTTGATGTGTTATCTTCTGTACTGATGTAACAGGCTTGAGTCCAGAGGGCTCAGGTACAAACCCACCAGGGCCAAACTCAGTGGTCAAGGGGGCGAGAGTGCTGTCTGCCCTCACCAGGGAAGCTGGGTCAGTGTCTGCGACTGAGACTCCAGCTGGAAGGAGGGAGACACTGGCACAGCTAGAAAGCGCTGAGGATCAGAACTGTGCTCGGAGCCAGGAAGACTGTGGCACAGCTAGAAGGTGCTGTGATTCAAAACTGCATAGGGGAAGGGAAACTGAGGCACAGCCCAGAGACGATGTGACTTGGAAGGGTGGATTATTTTATGAAACTATACCAGGGAATGACGGTGTCATGGAAAGCCGGGCTGTGCCATGCCTCTGCCAGGCCAGAGACACTGGTGAGTGATCTGAGCTCAAAGATTCTTTAGTCAAAGTTCAACGCCTTGGGACAATGGGTTTCCCCTCCTCTGGTGAAGGATGGCAGGGGGGTGGGGGTGGGGTTAATGGCAACTGACCAAAAGGTAGAACAAAGGAAGCAGGTGAGCCCAGCAGGCATCTCTAAATTGACTCAAGGGGAGGAAGGGGAACTGGGGAGAGAGCCATCTTGCACCAGACTAGGGTGAGGGAGGCTGCTGCACGGGCAGGCTAGGCAGTGGTCTGGAGGATCCTGCCTGCCTGGCAGACAGAACCCAGCTGATCCTCCAAGGGAAGGGATATTGTGGTTAAGGGGTTTTGTTGACCGGGGCTCTCCTTTGCTTTACATGATTAAATATAAAGAGCATAAAGTTGTTAGACTGAATAAAATGCATGTGTGTTGGGGAGGTGCTGACTGCTTCACAATGGCTGCCTGTCCCTGAGGTAGTTAAACTGCACCCCTGTCTACACTACAAACGTACGTCGGTATCACTATGTCGCTCGGGGTGTGGACTGAGCAACGCAGTTATACCAACCTAGCCCCTGGTGTAGACAGCACTATGTTGCTGGCAGGTCTTCTCCTGCGACACGGCTACTGCCTCTCAGGGAGGTGGAGTGCCTACCCCGACAGGATACGCTCAGCAGCGCAGACAAGCCCTGCAACCCGAAGCTTCCCACCTGTGGGGTGGAGATCTGGCAGAGGTGTGTTTAAGTGTGGGGGAGTTTGAAGGGTCAGTGCTGCACCCCAAAGGGCTGGGCAGCTGGACAGCGAGTTCCAGCACTCAGAGGAGGTGCCAGAGAGATGTCACGCCTAGGGACCCTGAGATTGGGGCTGTGCCTGGACTCCATTCAGATTCTGGGAGCTTGAAACACCCCTGGGAATGCAGAATGGAAGAGGCTTGGGTTCCCCACACAGCAGCCCCAGTGGGCGGCCAGGAAGGGGTACTCCCTAGGAACTGTGCCACCCTCCCTGCACCCAACCTGAACCGTGCACTCCCCCAGACACCCACAGCCTAACTCCCCCAGTGTTTGCTTCCCCACACACGCTCACAGCATGCACCTCAGACACCCACACAGTGTACAGCTCCCCCCTCAAGCACTGTGCCCTTTGCCCAACACAAACACTGTACTTTCCACAGCTTTGCAAAGCTGCATTGCCCACCCCCGCCTGTGTGCATGGGAGGGTACATAGTGGTGAGTTGTATGTGTGTGAAGGGGGATGGTTAGCTGGGGGCTGGGTGTGCGTGGGGGGGGGTTAACAGTGGGTTGTGTCTGAATAGGGGTAGCGGTGGGTTGGGTGTGCATGGGGGTAGAGGTGGGCTCTGTATGTGCGTATTCATGATTAGCGGTGGGCTATGTGTACATTGGTTGTGGTTAGTAGTGCGCTGTGTGTGTCTGTTGGGGTGGTTAGCAGTGGGATGTGTGTGCATAGGGGTGGTTAGTGGTGCACTGTGTGTGTGCATTAGGGTGGTTAGCGGTGGGATGTGTGTGCATAGGGGTGGTTAGTGGTGCGCTGTGTGTGTGCACTGGGACATGTATGCATACGAGTGGTTAGTGGTGCACTGTGTGTGTGCATTAGGGTGATTATTGGTGTGCTGTGTGTGCGCATTGGGATGTGTGTACATGGGGTGGTTAGCGGTGCACTGTGTAAGTGCATTAGGGTGGTTAGCAGTGGGATGTGTGTGTATAGGGGTGGTTAGTGGTGCACTGTGTGTGTGCACTGGGGTGGTTAGCAGTGGGATGTGTGTGCTTGGGGTGGTTAGCGGTGCACTGTATATGTGCATTAGGGTGGTTTGCAGTGGGATGTGTGTGCATAGGGGTGGTTAGCGGTGTGCTGGGTGTGTGCACTGGGGTGGTTAGCGGTGGGATGTGTGTGCATGGGGTGGTTAGCAGTGAGATGTGTGTGTGAGGTGGGGGTTAGTGTTGAGCTGTGCATAGGGGTGGTTAGCAGTGGGCTATGTGTGCATGGGGTGGTTAGCAGTGGGCTGTGTGTGTGCATAGGGGTGGTTAGTGGTGGGCTGTATGTGTATGTAGGCATGGTTAGCAGTGGGCTATATGTGTATGTACAGGTGTGGTTAGCGGTGGGATGTGTGTGCATGGGGTGGTTAGTGGTGAGATGTGTGTGCGTGTGGCAGTGGGCTATGTGTGCATGGGGTGGTTAGCGGTGGGCTGTGTGTTTGCAAAGGGGTGGGGTATGTGTATGTACAGGTGTGGTTAGTGGTGGGATGTGTGTGCATGGGGTGGTTAGTGGTGAGATGTGTGTGCGTGGTGGGGGTTAGTGTTGAGCTGTACGTAGGGGTGGTTAGCAGTGGGCTATGTGTGCATGGGGTGGTTAGCGGTGGGCTGTGTGTTTGCAAAGGGGTGGTTAGTGGTGGGCTGTTATGTGCGCATAGGAGTGGTTAGCGGTGGGCTGTGTGTGTGTGCATAGGGGTGGTTAGCAGTGGGCTGTATGTGCGCGTAGGAGTGGTTAGTGGTCGGCTATGTGTGCATGGAGTGGTTAGCAGTGGGCTGTATGTGTATGTACAGGTGTGGTTAGCAGTCGGCTGTGTGTGCACGTAGGGGTGGTTAGCAGTGGGATGTATGTGCGTGTAGGAGTGGTTAGCGGTGGGCTGTGTGTGTATGCATTGAGGTAGATAGCGATGGGATGTGTGTGTGCATGGGGTGGTTAGCGGTGGGTTGTGTGCATGGGGGGTAGCAGTGGAATGTGTGTGCA
The DNA here is from genome assembly GCF_020497125.1 of Mauremys mutica. Lineage (NCBI taxonomy): Eukaryota > Metazoa > Chordata > Testudines > Geoemydidae > Mauremys > Mauremys mutica. Next base: position 18,579,314 of record NC_059088.1, on the reverse strand, counting down.
TTGGGAGGTGTTTAACAGTGGGCTGTGTGTGTGAGCATAAGAAGTGGTTAGCCGTGGGCTGTGTTTACGTAGGGGCTAGTTGGCAGTGGACTATGTGTGTGCAGGGGTGGCTAGCCATGGGCTTTGTGTGCATGGGGATGTTATTGAAGGGCTGTGTCTAGATCAGGGGGTTAAGTTGTGAGTTGCGTCTATCTAGAGGGGTTAAGCTCTGGGCTGTGTGTACATAGGGAGTGGTTAGTTATGAGCTGTGTGCATGTAGCGGTGGTTAGCGTTGGGATGTGTGTGCATGTTGGTGGTTAATGGTGGGCTGTGTGTACGTAGGGCTGTGCAGGGGGAGTAGTGGTGGGCTGTAATTGTGATTAGTGATTAACAGTGGGCTGTGTGTATGTAGGGGTGGAGAGCAGTCGGATGTGTGTGTGCAAAGGGGTGAATACCGGTGGGCTTTGTGTGTGTGTGCATAGGAAGTGATTAGTGGTTAGCTATGTGTGTGTGAGGGGGTTGAGGTGGGCTGTGTGTGTATGATGAAGTGGGAATGTTCTTAGTGTGTTCTTTGAATGCTGAGTGGGGAGTGTTGGCCTGGGAAGGTTGCAAGGGAGTTTTGCTGGGACTGTCTGCATTGGGGATGGAAGACTTTCCTTGAGGGAGGATACCTGAGCACGTAACATGAGAACCCAGGAAGGGGGTTGGAGGCCAGGTGACACCTCTGCCAGGGAAACTGGACAAAAGCTGGGGGAGGAGCCGGGGAAAGGCTGAGTGAGACAGCTGGAGGGAGTTTCAGTTTGGAGCTGGCTGGGAGAATGGAGGGGGGCCCAGATGGAGCTCTGGTCTCCCAGTGTGGCTGTGGCCTCCCTGGCCCCCCAGATGGACCTAACTGAGGGTCCTGTTGTCTGTACTGGCAAGGCCTGTCATGGACTGTGTTCCGTCGTCTAACTAAACCTGTTTTACTGGCTGGCTGAGAGTTATGGTGAATTGCAGGAAGCCGGGGATGCAGGGCCTTGACTCCCCCCAGACTCCATGACAGTGTGTATGTAGGGGGTAGTTAGCAGTGGGCTGTGTGTGTGCATGGGGTAATTAGCTGTGGGCTGTGTGCGTGTGGAGTAGGGGGGCTAAGCTGTGGCTGCGTCTATGTAGAGGGGTTAAGCTCTGGGCTGTGTGCGCACAGGGAGTGGTTAGTGGTGAGTTGTGTGTGTGTAGGGGTGGTTGGGGTGGGCTATGTGTGAATGTTGGTGGTTAATGGAGGCTATCTGTGTGCACAGAGGGGGTTAGTGGCAAGCTGTGTGTGAGTATAGGGGGTGGTTAACAGTGGGCTATGTGTACATGGGGGGTTAGCGGTGGGCTGTGTGTACATAGGGGTGATTAGCAGTGGGCGCTTTGTGCATGTGGAGGGTGGTTTGCGGTGGGATGTTTGTGCATAGGGGTTGCTAGCCATGGGATGTGTGTGCGTCAGGGTGCTTAGTGGTGGGATTTGTGTGTGCATAGGGGGTAGTTAGTGCAGGGCCGCCCAGAGGATTCAGGGGGCCTGGGGCAAAGCAATTTCAGGGGCCCCTTCCATAAAAAAAAGTTGCAATACTACAGAATACTATATACTTGTGGGGGCCCCTGCGGGGCCCGAGGCAAATTGCCCCACTTGCCCCGCCCCCCCCAGGCAGCCCTGGGAAAAATAAACATTTAAAAACCTTCCGCATCTTGGCACAAACCCAGTTTTGAGAAAACGTCTTTTCAAGTCACCTTTACAAGGTATCACTGGTTCTCAGCATCAGCTAGTGCTAAAAGGCACTAAAGCTCATTAAAAGGGTTGGGCAAATATTTTCTGTCAAAACTTTTTTTGGATTGAAAACTAGGGGTTTTTAAAAAGCAGAAAAAAATCACGGACAATGTCTCCTTTCCTTCAAAATGTGTTGTGGTTTTTTTTAATTGAAAAGCTGAAATTAGTCTGCCAAAACCTGAACATGGTTTGGGGTTTCAGAAGTGTGTGGCCAAATATTTGCTGCTTGCTGTGTTAGTTTAAAGAAACAATAAAAAAAAATCTGCTTAAAAAAATCCAAAACTTTTGAACCACCTCAGCTTGTGACCAAAAGCCTGAGCCCATCCAGTCAGAGATTTTTCCAGGTTTCTGATCCTCTGCTGGCTTCCTTGACTCATATCTCATATCTGTCTCCATAACTTTGGGTTCATTTAGCTTAGAACATAAGAACATAAGAACAGCCATAGTGGGTCAGACCAAAGGTCCATCCAGCCCAGTATCCTGTCTACCAACAGTGGCCAATGCCAAGTGCCCCAGAGGGAGTGAACCTAACAGGTAATGATCAAGTGATCTCTCTCTTGCCATCCATCTCCACCCTCTGACAAACAGAGGCTAGGGACACCATTCCTTACCCATCCTGGCTAATAGCCATTAAAGGACTTAACCTCCATGAATGTATCTGTTTCCCAGAGACTGGCTCCACGGGGACCCTCACAAACTGGAGACGGTTACTGTGGGTTTGTCTTTAGTAGAGCTTATGTACATGCTTCATGAACTGAGCATTTGAGCTTGTTCCAGAATCTGAGATGAGCCTATGTTGTGAAAACTGAAATGCTCAAAATAGCACATGCATGTGAATGGACACAGGATGCTAAAATTAAATTAACCAGGGGTTCTCAAACTGGGGGTCAGGACCCCTCAGGGTGTCACGGGGTTATTACTGGGGGTCACAAGCTGTCAGCCTCTACCTCAATCCCCGCTTTGCCTCCAGCATATATAATAGTGTTAATATTTATAAAAAAGTGTTTTTAATTTATAAGTGGGGGGGTCACACACAGAGGCTTCCTATGTGACAGGGATCACCAGTACAAAAGTTTAAGAACCACTGAATTAACCTCCCCTGCAGCCTTGGGGAATGCAGGGGGGGGCGGGTCTCCCTTGGTAGGGTTGGGAAGGAGGTAGGTGGTGCAGGATATTGCTCTTCTCATGTGATCCCTCCCTCATGAAAAAGATAACAGCTTGGCTCTTTGTGTTAAATAGCTGTCTGCAAGCCTCAAACTGCTGAATCATAGACTAATAGAATCTCAGGGTTGGAAGGGACCTCAGGAGGTCATCTAGTCCAACCCCCTGCTCAAAGCAGGACCAAACCCAACTAAATCATCCCAGCCAGGGCTTTGTCAAGCCTGACCTTAAAAACCTCTAAGGAAGGAGATTCCACCACCTCCCTAGGTAACCCATTCCAGTTCTTCACCACCCTACTAGTGAAAAAGTTTTTCCTAATATCCAATCTAAACCTCCCCCTCTGCAACTTGAGACCATTACTCCTTGTTCTGTCATCTTCTACCACTGAGAACAGTCTAGATCCATCCTCTTTGGAACCCCCTTTCAGGTAGTTGAAAGCAGCTATCAAATCCCCCCTCATTCTTCTCTTCTGCAGGCTAAACAATCCCAGTTCCCTCAGCCTCTCCTCATAAGTCATGTGCTCCAGCCCCCTAATCATTTTTGTTGCCCTCCGCTGGACTCTCTCCAATTTATCCACATCCTTCTTCTAGTGTGGGGCCCAAAACTGGACACAGTACTCCAAATGAGGCCTCACCAGTGCTGAATAGAGGGGAAAAATCACATCCCTCGATCTGCTGGAAATGCCCCTACTTATACAACCCAAAATGCCATTAGCCTTCTTGGCAACAAGGGCACACTGTTGACTCATATTCAGCTTTTCGTCCACCGTAACCCCTAGGTCCTTTTCTGCAGAACTGCTGCCTAGCCATTCGGTCCCTAGTCTGTAGCAGTGCATGGGATTCTTCCGTCCTAAGTGCAGGACTCTGCACTTGTCCTTGTTGAACCTCATCATATTTCTTTTGGCCCAATCCTCTAATTTGTCTAGGTCCCTCTGTATCTTACCCCTACCCTCCAGCATATCAACCACTCCTCCCAGTTTAGTGTCATCTGCAAACTTGCTAAGGGTGCAGTCCACACCATCCTCCAGATCGTTAATGAAGATATTGAACAAAACCGGCCCCAGCACCGACCCTTGGGGCACTCCACTTGATACCAGCTGCCAACTAGACATGGAACAATTGATCACTACCCGTTGAGCCCGACCATCTAGCCAGTTTTCTATCCACCTTACTGTCCATTCATCCAGCCCATACTTCTTTATCTTGCTGGCAAGAATACTGTGGGAGACTGTATCAAAAGCTTTGCTAAAGTCCAGAAATAGTACATCCACTGCTTTCTCCTCATCCACAGAGCCGGTTATCTCATCATAGAAGGCAATTAGGTTAGTCAGGCATGACTTGCCCTTGGTGAATCCATGCTGACTGTTCCTGATCACTTTCCCCTCCTTTAAGTGGTTCAGAATTGATTCCTTGAGGACCTGTTCCATGATTTTTCCAGGGACTGAGGTGAGACTGACTGGCCTGTAGTTCCCTGGATCTTCCTTCTTCCCTTTTTTAAAGATGGGCACTACATTAGCTTTTTTCCAGTCATCCGGGACCTCCCCCGATCACCATGATTTTTCAAAGATAATGGCCAATGGCTCTGCAATCTCATCAGCCAACTCCTTTAGCACCCTCGGATGCAGCGCATCCGGCCCCATGGACTTGTGCTCATCCAGCTTTTCTAAATAGTCCCGAACTACTTCTTTCTCCACAGAGAGCTGGTCACCTCCTCCCCATACCATGCTGCAGAGTGCAGCTGTCTGGGAGCTGACCTTGTCTGTGAAGACAGAGGCAAAAAAAGCATTGAGTACACTAGCTTTCTCCACATCCTCTGTCACTAGGTTCCCTCCCTCATTCAGCAAGGGGCCCACACTTTCCTTGACTTTCTTCTTGTTGCTAACATACCTGAAGAAACCCTTCTTGTTACTCCTAACATCTCCGGATAGCTGCAACTCCAAGCGTGATTTGGCCTTCCTAATTTCACTCCTGCATGCCTGAGCAATACTTTTATACTCCTCCCTGGTTATTTGTCCAATCTTCCACTTCTTGTAAGCTGTTTTTTTGTGTTTAAGATGAGCAAGGATTTCACTGTTAAGCCAAGCTGGTCGCCTGCCATATTTACTTTTCTTCCTACACATCGGGATGGTTTGTTCCTGCAACCTCAATAAGGATTCTTTAAAATACAGCCAGCTTTCCTCGACTCCTTTCCCCGTCATGTTATTCTCCCAGGGGACCTTGCCCATCAGTTCCCTGAGGGAGTTGAAGTCTGCTTTTCTGAAGTCCAGGGTCTCTGTTCTACTGCTCTCCTTTCTTCCTTGTATCAGGATCCTGAACTCGACCATCTCATGGTCACTACCTCCCAGGTACCCATCCACTATTGCTTCCTCTACTATTTCTTCCCTGTTTGTGAGCAGCAGGTCAAGAAGAGCTTTTCCCCTAGTTGGTTCCTCCAGCACTTGCACCAGGAAATTGTCCCCTACACTTTCCAGAAACTTCCTGGTGCTTTAGGGTAAGGAAGGCTCTGCCTCCCCAAACAGCCTGGCCATGCCCCCTATCCGACCCGCATCCACTTCCTGCCCCCCGACTTCCCCCCTCAGAATCCCCGACCCATTCTGCTCCTTGTCCCCTCACTGCCCCCTCGAAACCTCCTCCCCAACCACCACCCTGGGACCCCGCCCCCCACCAACCCCCCCCTGTTCCCTATCCCCTGACTGTCCCGGCCCCTATCCACCACCCCCCGCCAAGTCCTGACAGACCCCCGGAATGCCCACGATCCAACCCCCCCCTTCCCCATCCCCTGACCGACCCCCCAGAACCTCCGCCCCCTCCCTGTCCCCTGACTGGCCCCGGGACTCCCTGACCCTTATCCGACCCCTCCTCCCCCGGCCCCAGCCCCCTGCCATGCTGCTCACCCCCTCTTCCCCCGTCTCCTGGAGCCTCAGCAAACCGCGTCCAGGAGCGGCCCTCAATAGCACTACCACAGCCTGACTCCAGCGGGGCCTAAATTCCCACTGGTTGGCCCAGAGCTCGCAGCCCCGCCCCCTTACCACACGGCTCTGAGCAGGAGGAGCTCAGGACCCGCCCCCTTACCACGCGGCTCCAAGCAGGAGGAGCTCAGGCCCCGCCCCCTTACCACGCGGCTCCGAGTGGGAAGGAGCTCAGGCCCCGCTAGAGCCACGCTGCTTTAGCTCTGTCCAGGGCTGCTCCTGGGTTACCCCCACCACTCCCCTCTCTCGGCGCTTCAGCATGCCGCATCCAGGAGGTGCCTTGGCCCCTGGACAGTGCTGCAGCGGAGTGGCTCCGGTGGGACTGGAGCTCTCAGCCTCGCCCCCTTACCATGCAGCTCTGAGCTGGGCAGAGCTCAGGCCCCGCCCCAGCCACACCGCTTTAGCTCTGTCCAGGGGCCAGGGCACCTCCTGGACGCGGCGCGCTGAGGCGCCAGGGGATGGGGGAAGGCGGAGGCGGGGCCAGAGAATTCTCATGGGGGCCCCTGAGGGGCCCGGGGCAAATTGCCCCACTTGCCCCTCCCTCTGGGCAGCCCTGAGTTAGTGGTGGGCTCTGTGTGCATCAGGGTGGTTAGCGGTGGGATTTGTGTGTGCATAGGGCGTAGTTAGTGGTGGGCTCTGTGTGTGTCATGGTGGTTAGCGGTGGGATTTGCATGTGCATAGGGCGTAGTTAGTGGTGGGCTCTGTGTGTGTCATGGTGGCTAGCGGTGGGATCTGTGTGTGCATAGGGCATAGTTAGTGGTGGGCTCTGTGTGTGTCATGGTGGTTAGCGGTGGGATTTGCGTGTGCATAGGGCGTAGTTAGTGGTGGGCTCTGTGTGTGTGTCAAGGTGGTTAGCGGTGGGATTTGCGTGTGCATAGGGCTTAGTTAGTGGTGGGCTCTGTGTGTGTCATGGTGGTTAGCGGTGGGATTTGCGTGTGCATAGGGCGTAGTTAGTGGTGGGCTCTGTGTGTGTCATGGTGGCTAGCGGTGGGATCTGTGTGTGCATAGGGCGTAGTTAGTGGTGGGCTCTGTGTGTGTCATGGTGGCTAGCGGTGGGATCTCTGGATGCATAGGGCGTAGTTAGTGGTGGGCTCTGTGTGTGTCATGGTGGCTAGCGGTGGGATCTGTGTGTGCATAGGGCGTAGTTAGTGGTGGGCTCTGTGTGTGTCATGGTGGCTAGCGGTGGGATCTGTGTGTGCATAGGGCGTAGTTAGTGGTGGGCTCTGTGTGTGTCATGGTGGCTAGCGGTGGGATCTGTGTGTGCATAGGGCGTAGTTAGTGGTGGGCTCTGTGTGTGTCATGGTGGCTAGCGGTGGGATCTGTGTGTGCATAGGGCGTAGTTAGTGGTGGGCTCTGTGTGTGTCATGGTGGCTAGCGGTGGGATCTGTGTGTGCATAGGGCGTAGTTAGTGGTGGGCTCTGTGTGTGTCATGGTGGTTAGCGGTGGGATTTGTGTGTGCATAGGGGGTAGTTAGTGGTGGGCTGTGTGTGTGGACAGGGGTGCTTAGTGGTGGGATGCGCGCATGTGTGACGCAGTAAGGAGCGGGGTGGATGGACCTGGGAATGCAGAAAAGAGACCTGTGGCATCTTATAGACTAACAGACGTATTGGAGCATGAGCCTTCGTGGGTGAATACCCACTTCATCGAATGCATGTCAGGGAATGTCGTTTAGTTTTACTGGGACTGTCTGCATGGGGGATGGGAGAGCAGGGGATGACTTTAGGTGAGGGACTGTACCTGAGCCTGTAACCTGAGCCAGGAAGGGGGGTGGGGCGAGTCGACACCTTTGCCCGGGAAACTGGACAAAGGAAGAGGGGGAGAGAGCCTGCTGGAAGGGTTTTTGGGTTCAGTTTTGGGCTGGCTGGGAAGAGGCAGGGAACCCCAAGTCTGGGGTCTAAGATCCTTGCCCCCCAGAGGGACCTGGCTGAGGGGTCTTGGTTGTACCTACAAGTGCTGCTTGGGACTGTGTTCCTGTCGTCTAATAAACCTTCTGTTTTACTGGCTGGCTGAGAGTCACGGTGAATCGCAGGAAGTGGGGGGTACAGGGCCCTGACTCCCCCACACTCCGTGACAACTGGTGGTAACCGTGGGATCTACTGCACCTTGTGGACAGTGCTTCCTGCAGTAGGTGACTGGGGAGCTGTAAAACGAAGTGGGATTGACGGGAGTGACAGAGTGTGTGACCAACAAGAAGGACTTCTGCAGTAACAGGGTCCCCCGGGGGATTGCAGCGAGCGGTCCCAGGGGCGGAGGGGTCTGCTGCTCGACCCTGGCAGAGAGGTGGTGACCTTGAAAAGGGCTGGCACACTAGGGGTCTCCCTGGAAACTGTGGGGAGCGGCGAGCACCCAGGCCTGTGAGTGGCCAGCAGGAAGATGTATGCCAAGCGCCTTAAGAGCGACCTGGTCGAGCTGTGCAGGCAGAGGGGGCTGCACAGAGGGAGGCTCACCAAAGAACAGCTGATTGCCCAGCTGGAGGAGGGAGATCATTCGAATGAACTGATCCCTGTCTCTGAGGGAAGCAGCCTGGCAGATGCAGCGCAGGCACCAATGTTTGTCCCACCTGGGAGTGATCAGCCGGCTGCTGAGGGCTTCCCGAGACCTCTCTTTCCTATGCCTAGGGGAAGGGTGGGGAGGAGCCCAGCGAATACCGAGGGCACCGTGACACCCCCGGCCAGCCGGGGATCCTCCCGGCGAAGCTCACCGGCCAGCAGGGGATCCTCCCGGTGACGCTCGGCATCCGTGGAGCTGAAGCAGCTGGAATGGGAGAAAGAGCTAAAACTGAGAGAGCTGGAAGATTGCAAAAAACAGAGACAGCATGAATTGGAGTTGGCCAAGCTGAGGAGCAGTGAGACCCCTGCTGCGCTGAGTGAGGGGAGACCCAGGACTGCATGGAGCTTTGATAAGTGCATCCTGGCCCAGCGTAAGGAGGTGGAGGACATGGATGACTTCATGGATGCCTTTGAAAAGGCCTGCGAGCTGCACCAGGTTGATCCTGCGGACAGGCTCTGGGATCTCACCCCCTTACTGGACCCCAAAGCTGTGGCATTGTACCGCCGACTGGAAGGGGCGGAGAGAGGTGACTACTAACTATTCAAAAAGGCCCTGCTACACGAGTTTGGGCTGATTCCTGAATTGTACCAGGAAAGGTTCCGGAGCCAGCGTAAAACCCCTGAGGTCTCATATCTGCAACTAGCCGTCCGCACAGAGGGATACGCCAGCAAGTGGGCAGATGGGGCGCAGAGGAAGGAGGACCTGGTTAAACTGATTGTCCTAGAGCGGGCCGCGTGGGCTCACTGTGCAGCCCGCGGGGGGTGAGTAGGCAAGCGGCGGGTGAGGGATGGGGACTGAAGAGGCGGGCGGGCAGTGGCGAGGGGTGAGGAGGCGAGCAGGCGGGCAGTGGCGGCGAGCGAGCGGGCAGGCAGTGGCGGGGGCTGAGTAGGCGATCCAGGGGGGTGGGGGGCTGAGGAGGCAAGTGGGCAGTGGCGGGGGGTGAGTAGGCGAGACAGGGGGGTGGGGGGCTGAGGAGGCGAGTGGGCGGGCAGTGGCGGGGGGTGAGTAGGCGAGACGGGGGTGGGGGGCTGAGGAGGTGAGCGGGCGGGCAGTGGCAGGGGCTGAGTAGGCAAGACAGGGGGGTGGGGGGCTGAGGAGGCGAGTGGGCGGGCAGTGGCGGGGGGTGAGTAGGCGAGCTGGGGGAGTCAGTGGCTGACCTGTTCTACTGACCTGGTCTGGCTCCCATCCCCTCTCCAAGGGGTGCAGCTATCTGGAGGTGCTGCCTTCCTCAGTCACACCTCATTCATTCAACAGGGCAATTGATTACAAAGTGGGGGGAAGATCTTATTCTACTTCTAGCAAAAAGACATTTTTCTTTTACCTTAATTGTACTACCTTAGGGGCCCGCTATAACATATTACCAACGGTCAATACTGCTGTTCCGGTGGGGCAGCGCCGGGGAAGGAGGGTTTGTTTCCGCGGGGCGGGCGGTGCACGGGGGGAGGAGTATTTCGGGGGGCTTGGCGGTGCTGGGAGGGAGGGGAGTTCGGCGGGGCTGGGGGGGTTGGCCCTCAGCTGTTTGGAGTAATATGGCCCTCGCCGCCTTACGAGTTGTGCAGGCCTGTCCTAGAGCAACTGTATGAGCGGTGCTCATCCGACCTGAGGCTGTGGTTGATGGACAAAATGTCAGAGAACCCGCGACATGCAGGGCTGCTGGCTGATGAGTTTGTGAAGAGCCGGTCAGGGGGTGGCGGGGAGGAATCCCAAAGGAACAGGCCTGCCACGATGCAGAGAGAGAGTCACCCTGGGACCTCCCAAAGGGGGAATAGGGAGAACCCCCTCCCAAGGGGAACATCCAGCGTCAGGGCCAACTGACCGGCTCGAGGGGTCCAGCGGGACATGGGCTGCTATTTCTGTGGCCAGAGAAGCCACATATGGACCCAGTGCCCCAAGCTCAGGGACAGACTGAGCAGACCGAACCCACACCGGGTTAACTGGGTAGAGACCCAGCCGGACGAGGGGCAGGCTTCCCAGGCAATGGGGTCTGGGAGCTTATCAACTGCTCAGGAGAGAGGAGGGCCCCAGGCCAGCTCCTCTAGGGGGCTGGATGTCCCGGACTCAAAGTTCTCCATTTACAGGGCGGGTGCGGAGCTGTCCCTGCGGAGCGAGTGCCTTGTTCCCCTGGAGGTGGATGGGAGGAAAGTCTATGGATACTGGGACACGTGCGCCGAGGTGACACTGGCCCAGCCCAAGGTGGTAGCTCCAGATCAGGTGATGCCCAACACCTACCTGACCCTGACGGGGGTGGGCGGGGCCCCATTCAAGGTGCCCATGGTGAGGGTACACCTGAAATGGGGGGCCAAGGAGGGCCCCAAGGAAGTGGGGGTGCACCACCATTTGCCCACTGAGGTGTTAATGGAGGGGACACTTGGAGGACTGGCCAAGCAACCCCCAGGATGTCCTGGTCGTGACTCGTAGCCAGAGCTGGCGAGGGGCACTATGCTCTGACCTCGGGGAGGGTACCTTGCCTGATGTGCAGGATCCTATCCTGGAGGGGAGGAAGCACCCAGGGACACAGCTCAGGGAGGCTGTGGCTTCAGACCCAGCCAGTGAGAGGGAGCCGGTCCCCATCCCTTCCCCAGCTGCTGAGTTTCAGGCCGAGTTGCAGAAAGATCCCTCCTTGCGGAAGCTAAGGGACCTGGCCGACCTCAGTGCGGTACATTCCATGGGGAGAGGTTGCCAGGAGAGGTTCCTGTGGGAGAAGGGGTTCCTGTACCAAGAATGGGCTCCCCCAGGGAAAATGGAGTCATGGGGATAGCAGCAGGCAGCTGGTGGTCCCCCCGAAGTTTTGCCGCAAGTTACTGTACCTGGCCCATGACACCCCTCTCACAGGGCACCAGGGAATCCAGCACACCAGGCAGAGGCTGCTACAGAACTTTTACTGGCCTGGGGTCTTACTACGGTCCAACAGTATTGCCAATCCTGTGATCCCTGTCAGAGGGTGGGGAAGGCCCGGGACAAGGGGAAAGCGGCTTTGAGACCTTTGCCCATCATAGAGGAACCTTTCCAGAAGGTGGCTACGGACATAGTGGGACCTCTCAGTAAGACGACCCGGTCGGGGAAGAAATACATTTTGGTAGTGGTAGATTTCGCCACCCGCTACCGAGTCAACACCTTTGCCCAGGAAACTGGACAAAGGAAGAGGGGGAGAGAAGGAGGGGGAGAGAGCCTGCTGGAGGGGTTTTTGGTTTCAATTTTGGGCTGGCTGGGAAGAAGCAGGGAACCCCAAGTCTGGAGTCTAAGATCCTTGCCCCCCAGAGGAACCTGGCTGAGGGGTTCTGGTTGTACCTACAAGCCCTGCTTGGGACTGTCTTCCTGTCGCCTAATAAACCTTCTGTTTTACTGGCTGGCTGAGAGTCACGGTGAATCGCAGGAAGTGGGGGGTGCAGGGCCCTGACTCCCCCACACTCCGTGACAGCATGTGAAGGGGTGTTTAGTGGTGGGCTGTGTGTATGCGTATTAGTGATTAGCGGTGGGCTCTTTGTGCATGGGGATGGTTAGCAGTGGACTGTGTGTGCATGCAGGTAGTGGTTAGCAGTGGGCTGTGTGTGCATCTAAAGGGTGGTTTGCGGTGGGATGTTTGTGCATGAGGGGTTATTGGTGGACTGTGTTTGTGCGCAGGGAATGGTTAGCAGTGGGCTGCGTGTATGTGGGATGGTTAGCGGTGGGCTGTGTGTGCATATTAGTGATTAGAGGTGGTCTGTGTGTACATAGTGTTGGTTAGCAGTGGGTGCTTTGTGCGTGGGGATGGTTAGCAGTGGGCTGTGTGTGCATGCCGGGGGTGGTTGATGGTGGGCTGTTTGTGCATGTAGAGGTTGGTTAGTGGAAGGTTTGTGCATAGGGGTGGTTAGTGATGGGCTGTGTGTGTGTGTGGATGGGTTAGCTGTAGACTGTTGAGTGTAGGGCATTGTTTGCGGTGGGCTCTGTTTGAGCGCAGGGTGTGGTTAGCGGTGGGCTCTGTTTGAGCACAGGGTGTGGTTAGCGGTGGGCTGTGTGTGTGCACGGGGGGGGTTAGAGGTGGGATGTGTGCACACAGGGGACGGTGAGTGGTGGACTGTGTGTGTGAAGGAGGGTGGTTAGTGGTGTGCTGTGTCTACACAATGGGGGTTAGTGGTGGGCTGTGTGTGTGTAGGAGGGTGGTTAATGGTGTGCTGTGTCTACATAGTGGGGGTTAGTGGTGAGCTGTGTGTGTGTAGGCGATGGTTAGCGGTGGGCTGTGGGGGGGGTTAGTGGTGAGCTGTGTGTGTGTAGGCGATGGTCAGCGGTGGGCTGTGTGTGTGGGGGTTAGTGGTGAGCTGTGTGTGTGTAGATGATGGTTAGTGGTGGGATGTGTGTGTGGGGGAGGTTAGCAGTGAGCTGTGTCTATGTAGTGGGGGTTAGCAGTAGTCTGTGTGTGCATAGGGGATAGTTAGACATGGGCTGTGTGTACATAGGGGGTGGTTAGTGGTGGGCTGAGTGTATGTAGGGGCTCGCTAGCGGTGGGCTATATATACGTAGGGGCTGATTAGCAGTGGGATGTGTGTGTGTTGGGGTGGTTAGCTGTGGGCTGTGTGGTGCATGGTGGGGGAGTTAGCAGTGAGCTGTGTGTGCATCAGGGACAGTAACAGTGGGATGTGTGCACATAAGAGTGCTTAGCAGTGGGATGTGTGTGTGTTGGGGTGGTGAGCGGAGGGCTGTGTGTGCATCAGGGTGGTTAGCGGTGGGCTGTGTATGTGCATTGAATGGTTAGCTGTGGGCTGTGTGTTTGTATGGGAGGGTTAGCTGTGGACTGTGAGTGTAAGGCATGGCTAGCGGTGGGCTCTGTGTTTGTGCAGGATGTGGTTAGTGTTGGGATTTGTGTGCGCATAGGGGGTGGTTAGTGGTGGGTTGTGTGTATGGACAGGGGTGGTGAGCGGTGGGATGCATGCATGTAAAGGGGTGTTTAGTGGTGGACTATGTGTGTGCATATTAGTGATTAGCGGTGGGCTATTTGTGCATGGGGGTGGATAGCAGTGGACTGTGTGTGCATGCCAGGGGTGGCTGGTGGTAGGCTGTTTGTGCATTAAGTTGTTTAGTGGTGGGCTGTGTGTGCACGTAGAGGTTGCTTAGTGGTGGAAGGTTTGTGCATAGGGGTGGTTAGTGTTGGGCTGTGTGTGTGGACAGGGGTGGTTAGCAGTGGGCTGTGTGCGTAAGGGTGGTTAGCAGTGGGCTGTGTGTGTGTTGGGGTTGGTAGCGGTGGGCTGTGTTTGCACATAGGGTAAAGGCACCAGAATAATTGTACAAGTGGGGGGGGCCACCAGAGCCAGACCCGGCCTCCCCACTTTTTAACATGGGTGTTGTTCGGTGGTGAGGGAGTGGCATTGGTTAGTGGCAAGCTGTGAATGGGGCGTGGTAGGCCATGAGCTGTGTATGGGGGTGTGGCAGTCAGAGGGCTGTGGGGGGGGTGGTAGGCAGAGGGCTGTGGGGGGGCTGGTAGCAGAGGGCTGTGTGGGGTGCGGCAGGCGGTGGGCTGTGTGTGGGGTGGAAGGAGGTAGGCTGTGAGAGGAGTGGTGTCAGGCAGTGGGCTGTGTGTGTGTGGGCGGTAGGCAGTGGACTCTGTGGGGGGTGGCAGGAGGTGGGCTGTGTCGGGGCTGGTTGTCAGAGGGCTGCATGGGGGATGGCAGGTGGTGGGCTGTATGAGTGTGAGGGAGGTGGCAGACAGTGGGCTCTGTGGGTGGTGGCAGATGGTAGCATATGGGTGTGGTAGTCAGAGGGCTGCGTGGAGGATGGTAGGCAGAGGGTTGTGTTGGAGGTAGTAAGCCGTGGGCTGTGTATCAGGGGTGTCAGGCGGTGGACTGTGGGGGGTGTGGTAGGCCGTGGGTTGTGTCTATTGTGTGTGGGGTTTGTGGGCTGTGGGGGGTTGGGGTGCGCTGTGAGTGGGCGCGGGGTGTTCATGTGAGGCAGGGTGTGTCTGCGGAGGACGGGTCACTGGCTCATGCCTTCTTTTAGTCTCATCTGCACCTCGTCATGCTCGCGCGACACTCCAAGCACAGTCCCTGGATGCCTCCCCCTCCCTCGCTGTGGCTGGCCTGTACGTACAGTGGACCTGCAGTTTCTGGCTGGTGGATCTCTCTGAGTTCTGCAGGGACTCATGATCCACTGTGCAGGTCACCTCCACGTCGTTGTCTTCTTTGGTGACGGTGAACTCAATGCGGCTGGTGACGGTGAAGGTTTTCCCGTTGGAATCTTCCGTCACCTCGGAAGGCCTACCTTTGGGGGGCAAAGGAACAGGTGCTATCAGCGTGGGGCCTGCACAGGGCATGGGAATGACTCTATCTCACCCACGGGGCCCATCTGCACCTCACCCATTGCTTCAGAGCAAGGGACAGGAGCTGCTAGTGACGGGAGAACCTCAGCTAGTGGTTAGCTGGTGCCCTGCAGGAGGGTGCACGGCCCCTCCACCAGTTATCTTGGCCTGTCTGACTGGTCCTGAATCCTGGGTCTGGGGCCCCGGGGCCCCTTGGGGCAGAGACTGCCACAGGCATGTACTGGGCACAGCGGTTACCAGTCTTCCTTTGCAGTGTCACTGAGCATCCCCTTGGTCGTGGTACGAGGAGGCATGGCTGGAGCCTGACCTGGTGTCTCAGGGCAGCTCGTTGTGTTGCCTCCCACCCTTGTGTCCTCAGATTCAAACAGCCCCACTGTACCGGCCCTGCTCTCCCTGGTGGGCCCCGACATTCTCCCATGTGGGGTCTGAGCAATGGCCAGGTCACCTGAGAGCTGCCTCCACATCTCCAATGTACTGAGTGCTGGCCCCTGGCTTAGGGCCCAGGTCAGGTCATTCCTCCCAGGGCACAACACGTTGCCTTGGGCACCGAGTCCTCGCTGGCCCATGGGGGCAGGTCCCTCTAGGGTTCCTCACTCTTCCCCAGCCCTCATTATTACTGAACCAGGCTTTGTGCCGCCTCCCTGCTCCCCCTTCTTAGCAGATTCACAATGCAGCCCAGTGCTGCAGGACCCTCTGCCACCCGCTGCTGCCTGTGGCCATGCTGCAAAGGGACCGTGAGTTTTACTCTTTGTTTTCTGTCTGCCTCAGAGCCTGGTGATGCTTTACCCCTTCGCCTACCTCAGGCCCTGGGGCGCGGCTCCCTCTCTGCAGGCTCAACCCCAGGGAAAGATCTTCGCTAAGGTGCCAACCTGCCTGCAGTGGCCGATTAGGCCCCGGGGACAGCAGTGCCCCAGCCTAAGGGGCAGCCTCAGCTTTTTACTGAGCAGGGCCAGGTTCTCCCCTTCCGTTGCAGGCCAAGCTGCAAGGTTCAGGCCTTACCCAGCTTCACCAGAGCTGGGCTCTCAGTATGCCCTGGTGCCCTGCAGCCTAGCAGCCAGCACCTACCCTGCAGCTCCTTGTTGCCTTTCTTCCAGCGGAGCTGGGCAGCTGGCTTGCTGCCAGAGGATCTACAAATCAGCTGGGCCGTCTCTGTCTCTCGGATGGGCAGCTCGTAGCCAAAGATTTGAGGGTTCTGGGGGATTCCTGGGGGAGGGAGCAAGAAACAGAAAACGTCTCGTCCCTCCGCACCCCTGAACTGCCCTCCTGACGGCTCCCGAGCATGCGCAGGACAAGGGCAGGCACAGACACACAAGAAGACACACAGATACACAGGCACACATATACACAACACGGGGGCACATACAGACACATGCACAAAAGGGCAGGGGCAGACACACGGACACATGCAGACACATGGACACAGACAGATACATGGACACATGCAGACACACGGACACGCCCAGACATGGAGCCCTGGCTGGGCTCAGGTTGGAGCTGTGAGGAGAATCCAGGCCCTGTAGTTTGGAGGGGAGCCCAGGAGCATCCCAAGGGGCTGTGGCCAGGCCTCTGGGGCCCGGGACACCCACCCTTCAGCAACAGCAGGGAGCCCAGCTCCAGGAGCTGGCAGGGTGGGGGAGGGGATCGTGTGGGCTGCTGCCAGGCCAGGATCACACTCGCTGGGCCCCGTGCGCAAGCAGGCTCCAGTCCCCAGGGGAATGGAGTCACAAACCCTCACCCAGGACGGTGACGAGGGCCTTGGTCGTCCGCACAGGCATGGTGAAGATGGAGCAGGTGTACTCGCCCTCATCTGCCAGCACCACGTTGCTGATGCTGATGGCCAGCTCGTTGGGTGTGGACTTCACCAGCTGGATCCTGTTATCCCGGAGCGCTGGGGCCAGAGCGAGAGCGGTTAGCGATGCTGGCCGGCCAGCTGACCGGCAGGGGCGGGTACGACTGCTGGGGCCAAGAGCCAGCAGGAGCCTCCAGGTCACATTGCAACCCTGGAGTGACCTGGAGGCGCCTGCCTGAAGGGCACTGCTTTCCCTCCCCCGACGGGGCACTGCTTCCCTTCGTCCCGTCCCCATGGGGCACTGCTTTCCCTCCCCCCACGGGGCACTGCTTCCCTTCGTCCCGTCCCCATGGGGCACTGCTTTCCCTCCCCCCACGGGGCACTGCTTCCCTTCGTCCCGTCCCCATGGGGCACTGCTTTCCCTCCCCCCACGGGGCACTGCTTCCCTTCGTCCCGTCCCCACGGGGCACTGCTTCCCCTCCGCCCACGGGGCACTGCTTCCCTTCGTCCCGTCCCCACGGGGCACTGCTTCCCCTCCCCCCACGGGGCACTGCTTCCCTTCGTCCCGTCCCCATGGGGCACTGCTTTCCCTCCCCCCACGGGGCACTGCTTCCCTTCGTCCCGTCCCCATGGGGCACTGCTTTCCCTCCCCCCACGGGGCACTGCTTCCCTTCGTCCCGTCCCCACGGGGCACTGCTTTCCCTCCCCCCACGGGGCACTGCTTCCCTTCGTCCCGTCCCCACGGGGCACTGCTTCCCCTCCGCCCACGGGGCACTGCTTCCCTTCGTCCCGTCCCCACGGGGCACTGCTTCCCCTCCCCCCACGGGGCACTGCTTCCCTTCGTCCCGTCCCCATGGGGCACTGCTTTCCCTCCCCCCACGGGGCACTGCTTCCCTTCGTCCCGTCCCCATGGGGCACTGCTTTCCCTCCCCCCACGGGGCACTGCTTCCCTTCGTCCCGTCCCCATGGGGCACTGCTTCCCCTCCCCCCACGGGGCACTGCTTCCCTTCGTCCCGTCCCCATGGGGCATTCCTTCCCCTCCCCCCACGGGGCACTGCTTCCCTTTGTCCCGTCCCCATGGGGCACTGCTTCCCCTCCGCCCACGGGGCACTGCTTCCCTTCGTCCCGTCCCCATGGGGCACTGCTTCCCCTCCCCCCACGGGGCACTGCTTCCCTTCGTCCCGTCCCCATGGGGCACTGCTTCCCCTCCCCCCACGGGGCACTGCTTCCCTTCGTCCCGTCCCCATGGGGCACTGCTTCCCCTCCCCCCACGGGGCACTGCTTCCCTTCGTCCCGTCCCCATGGGGCACTGCTTCCCCTCCCCCCACGGGGCACTGCTTCCCTTCGTCCCGTCCCCATGGGGCACTGCTTCCCCTCCCCCCACGGGGCACTGCTTCCCTTCGCCCCGTCCTCATGGGGCACTGCTTCCCCTCCCCCCACGGGGCACTGCTTCCCTTCGCCCCATCCCCATGGGGCACTGCTTCCCCTCCCCCCACGGGGCACTGCTTCCCTTCGCCCCGTCCCCATGGGGCACTGCTTCCCCTCCCCCCACGGGGCACTGCTTCCCTTCGTCCCGTCCCCATGGGGCACTGCTTCCCCTCCCCCCACGGGGCACTGCTTCCCTTCGTCCCGTCCCCATGGGGCACTGCTTTCCCTCCCCCCACGGGGCACTGCTTCCCCTCATCCTCGCAGGGAACCGCTGCACCTCATCCGTGCCCCCCCTCCACAGGTCACGACTTCCCCTTCGCCCCCTCTCCTTCCCTGAAGTACTGCTTCCCCTTTCTGCTGCCCCCCTGCCTTGGGGCCCCATTCCCTCCCACCCCCTCCTCACACAGGGGGAAAGGCTGAGGAATGCTCTCTGGAGCCTCTTCCCCTCACAGCCAGTCTAGCCCGAGGCCCAGGGAGCAGTGAGCGGGGCCTTTCCAGGCCCAGCTGGGGCTGCCGGCAGTACCTCGTTTCTCCCCAAAGTACAGCGTCTGCTGGGCTGGGTTGGACCACTGCAGTGAGGAGTCGTCGGGATCCTCCACCTGGCACTTCAGCACCACGGTGCCACCTGCCACCACCGTCTCATCAGATGTTGTGGGCTGGCTCTCTGGGGGCAAACAGGGAGACGTCAGCTTGGGCTGACCCCGCTGCTCCAGGGCCTGCTCTGTGCTGGGCACCACCCCTCTCCTAACAACCCGGGCTCCTGCCCTGTGTGTGCTGGGATGAAGGTGAAAGACCGTCTTTGGCCAGATGGGAGCGTGACCCCTGCCGCTGGCTGACCTTGCTGCATGTCTGTGCCTGGGCCTTGGGAGGCACATTCCAGCCACCCCACTCTCTGGGGTCATGGCCCCGAGTTCTCATCCCACCTCTGCTCCTTTGCCTGGCCGGAGCCAAAAGCCCCTGGCCAGTAGCCCCAGCACACACCACTGGCTGTAGGCGGCTCCACTCCCACTGGCTGTACAAAGAGGCCTTTCTCCTGTTGTGCCCAACTCTGCCCTCCTCACCCCACCCCTAGATAGCAGCTGCTGGGTGCTCTGCCAGGGCCCATGCCCACAGCAGGACAGCACACTGGCTATGTGGGTTGGGTGCAGAGTCAGCACTAGGCCGGTCATTCACCCTGGGCTCGCTGGCATCACCCACATGGAGCAGATCCTGATTCCAGGCAGCACCTGGCACTGCTCTTTCCATAGGGACGGGCGCGGCCTTCTGCCTATGATGCATCCTGATGAGGATCTGCGCCTGAGCCCCACCATGTATGTCAGAACTGCCAAGGGCAGTTGGGACTGTAACCCACGAGCCCACCAGGGACAGCCTGATACAGTGCAAATCCCCTGCCCAACAGGGACAGCCTGGCGCAGCGCAAATCCCCTGCCCATCAGGGACAGCCTGGCGCAGCGCAAATCCCCTGCCCACCAGGGACAGCCTGGCGCAGCGCAAATCCCCTGCCCACCAGGGACAGCCTGGTGCAGTGCAAATCCCCTGCCCACCAGGGACAGCCTGGCGCAGCGCAAATCCCCTGCCCACCAGGGACAGCCTGGTGCAGTGCAAATCCCCTGCCCACCAGGGACAGCCTGGTGCAGTGCAAATCCCCTTGCCCACCAGGGACAGCCTGGTGCAGTGTGAATCCCCCGCCCATCAGGGACAGCCTGGGGCAGTGCAAATCCCCCGCCCATCAGGGACAGCCTGGTGCAGTGTGAATCCCCCGCCCATCAGGGACAGCCTGGTGCAGTGCAAATCCCCCGCCCATCAGGGACAGCCTGGTGCAGTGTGAATCCCCCGCCCATCAGGGACAGCCTGGGGCAGTGCAAATCCCCCGCCCATCCCGAACAACCGAACAACCGGGCGCAATGCGAATCCTCCACCCATCAGGCAGAGGCTGGACCAGCAGGACTTGTCCTCCACTCCAAGAGGGACAGATGGATGCAATGAACAGAATAATGATAAATAATAATCAACTAAAGAGGTGGGCAGGGCTCAGCCCATGAGGGAGGAAGTGGGGAAGGGGTCCTCACAGAGTGGGGGAGGGCTGGCTTATGGGAGTTGGGGAGGCTGAGTCCTGGGGGAGCTTCTGGCTACCCTGGAGCATCAGGGTGGATGGCCCCTTCTGGGGGGTGGGGAAGGGCATGTCAGCCCAAAGGGAAGGGAATGGGGGACCCCAGAGGCTCCCCCTCCCATGTTCTCTCTCCCCTTCAGTCCGAGGTGGGGAGCAGGATGCAGATGTTGGGCTGAATATCTAGGGAGGAGCTTCCTGCTCCAGGCCTATGGCTCCCCTGCCCTCTCCGGGTGCCCAGCTGGCTCCAGCATGCCCAGAGATTCTGGAGGCTGCTGCAGGGAGCAGAGCCAGCGGCCAGCTCAGCAGCAGGCTGGTGCAAACTGCAGGCTCGTGATAGTGCTGACCACGCCGCGGGTCCCCACGCAGCACATGCAGCAGGAGAGGCCAGGCCAGTCCCTCAGAGTTAATCCACAAAGCGCCCTGCTGCCCTGAGTGCAGGCTGTGAGACTCACGGGGAGTGCCAGCTGATCCCTCCTTCACGTGGGGCTTTGTCAGGAGTGGGCACCTCTGGGAATGGAGATTGTATGGTGGGCCATGAATGCCCACAAAGTGGGGGTTGGTGTGCGGGAGGGGGTGAGGGCTCTGGCTAGGGGTGCAGGCTCTGGGGTGGGGCCAGAAAAAAGGAGTTCAGTGTGTGGGAGGGGGCTCCAGTCTGTGGTGGGGGGTTGGGATGCGGGAGGGGATGAGGACTCTGGATGGAGGTGCAGGCTCTGGGGTTGGGCCAGGGATGAGAGGATTGGGATGCAGAAGGGGGCTGAGGGTGGAGCAGAGGAGTTCAGAGTATGGGAGAGGGCTCTGGGCTGAGGCAGGGTGTTGGGGTGTGGGAGGGGGTATGGGCTCTGGGCTGGGGTTGTGGGTTCCACAGTGGGGCCAGAAACAAGGGGTTCAGGGTGCGGGAAGGGGCTCCAGGCTGGGGCAGGGGATTGGGGAGTGTGGGAGGGAGCTCCAGGCTGGGGCAGGGGGTTGGGGTGCTGGGGGTGAGTACTCTGGCCAATGGGAGCTGCAGAATCAGCGCTTGGAATGGGCAGCATGCAGAGCCCCCTGGCTGCCCCTACGTGTAGGAGCTGGAGATAGGCATGCCACTGCTTCCAGGAGCCACGCAGAGCCACGGCACACGTAGAGTGGGGCAAGCCTCCAACCCCGCTCCCAGGCTGGAGCTCAAGGGCTGGATTAAAAGGTCTGATCGGCCGGACTCAGCCCACGGGCTGTAGTTTGCCCCACCCCTGGTCTATGTGGAAGCATTTAACATGTGAGAGTGTAAGGTGTGTGTGTGTACATGTAACATGTGTATGTCTGCATATATGTAAGTATGTGTTTATGCACATATCAGTGTTTTGCAGTTTGTGTGTGAATCCGAGTGTGTGTGTGTGTGTGTATCAGTGTGTGTTTGTGTGTGTATCAGAGTGTCTGTTATGGGCTAGGTGAAAACTTGTTATGGATTGAGTTAAACCCTTTTGAGACAGGTGTGAATGAACCCTTCAATTAACTAACTGTCAGGATGAGTTAGTCACAATCCCCAGCCCTAAGATAAAAGGGGACAGACAGGAGTTTGGACTGAGTGGGCAGAGGCCAGGGTTTTGCTGAGTAGTGAGAGAGAGAGAGAGAGAGAGTGTGTGTGAAGGCAGAACACACAGAAACTGAGAATAGACAGACACGGGACAGAGAGAGACTGAGGCAAAAAGCAAGGAAGCCAAGCAGTAGCCAGTGAACACAGTGGGTAACTCTGCACTGCAATTAAAACCTGCCGCTGGCCTGTGCCAGCTGACTTGGACTCGGGGTGGGGGTCTCTGGAGAGGGGAAGTCAGGGAGCGGGGCGCGGGGTGGATGAGTCGGAAGTTTGGGGTGAGGAGGCTGTCAGGAGGCAGGGGTGTGGAGAGGGGTTGCGGCAGGCAGGGAGCAGGGGGGGTTGTATGGGTCAGGAGTTCTGGGGGTCCTGTCAGGGAGGGGGAGTGGCTGGATGGGGCATGGGAGTCCCAGGAGTCTGCCTGGGGGTGGGGGTGTGGATAAGGGTTGGGGCAGTCGGGGACAGGTAGGGGGTAGGGTCCTAGGGGGGCAGTCAGGGGACAAGGAGCAGGGAGGCTTAGATAGGGGATGGGTTCCTGGGGGCAGTTAGGGGCAGGGGTCACAGGAGGGGGTAGCCAGGGGACAAGGAGCGAGGGGGTTGGAGGTTCTGAGGGGGGCAGTCACCCAGCCCTCTGCCCTGCACCCCCCCACACACCTACCGTTGGCCCTGTACCTCCCTCATACACACCCAGACCTCTGCTTGACTTCTTCACCCCCCCCCCCACGACCCCAGCCCTGACTCTGGCACCCCCACACATCCCCAGCCCCCCCTCTGCCCTGACATCTGTACACCCCCCCACATCCCCAGCACCCCCACACCCAATGCACCCCCATCCCCACTCTCACCCTGAGCACCAAATGGGAGCTCCTGCACCCCCACCCCACATTCCCACCTGCATCCCTCGCATCATATGGGAGCTGTCCAGGTAAGTGCCCCCACACCCAAACCTCCTGCCCCAACCCTGAGCCCCCTCCTTCATTCTAGCTCCTGGCCAGACCCTTCACCCCCAGCCCTGTGCTCAGTGCACTCCCACTCTCAGCTCAGTGCAGAGAGACGAAGAGAATGGGCCAGAACCAGGGAGAAGGTAGGTACCCACTGTATGTGGGCAGGGCTGGGACCCCAGACTGGCAGTGAGCTGAGTGGATCCGGCAGTCAGGATCCCGGCTGGCAGGAGCCGGCGGATGGAACCCCTGAGCAGCCGTGGGCTGAGCCACTCAGCCCACTGCCGGTCTGGGGTCCCAGCAGCTGGCCCCGCACAGCCTGCTGCCGGTCTGGGGTTCTGGCTGCTGGACCCTTGCCAGCCGGGCTCCCGGCCACAGGCCCTACTCAGCCCGCTGCCGGCCTAGGTGAACAGAACCCCAGACCAGCAGCGGGCTGAGCGGGCCGGCGGCGTAAGATCAACATTTTAATTTAATTTTAAATGAAGCTTCTTAAACATTTTGAAAACCTTGTTTATTTTACAATACAACATTAGTTTAGTTATATAATATATAGACTCATAGAGAGAGACCTTCAACAAATATTAAAATGTATTACCAGCACGCGAAACCTTAAATTAGAGTGAATAAATGAAGACTCGGCACATCACTTGTGAAAGGTTGCTGACCCCTGCTGTATAGTAATGCCCATTGGCAAAAATAATCCCAGCTATACATACAAAATATGGGATCTAAATTAGCTGTTGCCACTCAAGAAAGAGATCTTGGAGTCACTGTGGATAGTTCTCTGAAAACATCCACTCAATGTACAGCAGTAGCCAAAAAAACACTAATAGAATGTTAGGAACCATTAGGAAAGGGATAGATGATAAGGCAGTAAAAATCATAATGCCACTATATAAATCCATGGCACACCTACACCTGGAACACTGTATGCAGTTCTGGTCACCCCATCTCAAAAATATAGTAGAAATGGAAAAAGTACAGAGAAGGGCAACAAAAATGATTAGGGGATGGAACAGATTCCATATGAGGAGAGATTAAAAAGACTGGGACTGTTCAATTTAGAAAAGTGATGATTAATGGGGGGTATGATAGAGGTCTATAAAATCATGAATGGTGTGGAAGTGCATAAGGAAGTGTTATTTACCCCTTCACATAATACAAGAACCGGAGGTCGCCCAATGAAATTAATAGGCACCAGAAAACAAATAAAAGGAAGTATTTCTTCACACAACACACAGTCAACCTTTGGAACTTGTTACCAGGGGTTACTGTGAAAGCCAAAAGCATAACTGGTTTATCTATGGCTATTAGCCAAGATGGTCAGGGATGTTACCCCTTGTTCCAGGTATCCCTAAACCTCGGATTGCCAGAAACTGGGACTGGATGACAGGGGATGGATCACTTAATAATTACCCTGTTCTGTTCATTCCCTCTAAAGCATCTGGCACCAGCCGCTGTCAGATGACAGGATGATACTGGACTAGATGGACCATTGGCCTGACCCAGTATGGCCATTCTTATGTTCTTATGACATGTCTCCTTGCAAATCAAGCACCACCTAGAGTGATCTCTGGTGATGTACTTAAGGTGGTGTGGTTGTGTAGTCAGTTTATGTCCATCGCTGGCCGTCTTGTCACATCATGAAAGCTTTTGATGCCCCATGATCATGGGCCACACAGTGGCATTCCGTGGTACGCACATTTTGTAATTTGTTGGTCTTCCATTCTAATAACATATCATCACAACAGCATAGGCAAGACTGGAGTGGCCTATGTGTCACAGGCGCTAATCAAACCTGAGTGTCAAATCCACTCAAATAGAGGAGGCAGCTTTGCCCTTAGTCCATGGGTATAAAAGGTTACAAGACTTTATTTAGGACAGGCCAGTGTTAGCTGAAACTGACCACAAACCACTCATTGTCATTTCCAAAAGGGGCCTGGTCACTCCAAGAACAGAGGTGAATTTGTAAGTTACAAATGTATTATTTGCAAATTGGATAAAACCTGGGAGTGATTGGGTGGCTGCAGACCCACACTCTAGAGCAGTGGAGCAAAATTCAGAGGTAGATTTTGTATGACATTCTGATAAACAAAACCTGGACAAAATGTGGACTGTGATTGCCAGAGCAACTGCTCAGGATTTCACTTTACAGAACGTAATCAAGACTATTAGCACCAGGTGGCTGGGACAACATATTCCAGCCCCTATTAGCAATTCCAGGGGAGCTCTCAATACTAGAAGGGATTTTGCTTAAAGGCAGCATGATAGTGATTCCTAAGGTATTACAGAAAAAATATACTACAAAGGATACATGAAGGTCATTTAGAGCAGTGGTTCTCAACCTGTCCAGACTACTATGACCCTTTCAGGAGTCTGATTTGCCTTGCATGCCCCAAGTTTCACCTCACTTAACAATTACTTGCTTACAAAATCAGATATAAAACCACAGAAGTGTCACAACCCACTGTTACTGAACAATTACTGACTTTCTCATTTTTACCATAGAATTATAAAATACATTGATTGGAATATGAATATTGTACTTATAGTTCAGTGTGATACATGAGCCTGTTTTTCACTTGAGAGCCTTGGCTGAAGCCCGAACCCAGGCAAGCGCGGCTGAAGCACGTAACTTAGTTTCGCGGGGCCCCCTGTGGCAGAAAACCCTGAGCAACTGTCCTGCTTGCTACCCCCTAATGCCAGCCCTGCACTTCCAACCCATCCCTTCACACACACCCCACCGGGGGCAGCAATCCCCAGGTTGAGATCCACTATCTAGATCAGTTGAGTACCCCCGGGGAGACCTTTGAGTACCCACAAGGGTACATGTACCCCTGGTTCAGAACCACTGATTTAGAGATTGAAAAATCTGAGAGAAAGGCCAGAGACATTTTAAACTGGCCTCAAATGAACAGCGACATCAAGAACATTGTTAAGGCTTGTTGTATATATCAAAAATAAAGGACAAGTCAGGAGAAAGAGCCCATGCTGGTGGGCTCCCCTGGAACAACATAGGCAGAGATTTTTTGACAGGAAACATTATGTACTTTTCCTAGATATTATTCCCACTTCCCTGAGACAGCTGTACTAGAAGATGCTACTGCTAATCAGGTGGCTGTGCACATCACATCTGGTTTTACTCGTCACGGCCTATCTTACACAGTAACCTACGACAATGGGTTGCAGTTTAGTGGGCAAGAGTTTAAGCAGTTTGCAGTGAAGTTTGGGTTTGGACATGTAACAGCTAGTCCCCATGATCCCCAATCCAAGGAGCTAGTGGAAAATGGTGTCAAAATAATAAAGCACCTACTGAAAGAAGCGACAGAGTCAGACTTTGATCCACATTTAGCACTGTTAAATTGCAGAATGGCACCAATGAAGCCTGGAATTATCACCTGCTGACATTCTGTTCCACAGCAAATTGAAACCAGAATGCCTGCACTGTTAGAAACTGAGGTCAGAGTCGCTGGGGACTTGCAGACATATATAGAGACAGAGAAGGCCAAACAAAACCTCAGTATGATTTGGCATGCCAGGAGCTCCCCCCGACTTCATGGAAACGAGGCTGTGTCTCGATGATGAGGAACAATGGCCGCAAACAGCAGTGGGGACACAAAAGGGCATGCTGCGATTTTATGAGGCTGTCACCCCAGATGGACATGTACTGCAGAGGAGCAGGTAGCACCTTCTCCAAATCCCAGGAGGGAGGGAGACAAGGGGTGCACAGTCGGCTCTTTGCCTAAGAGGGTCTCAGACAGGAACAATCACAGGGTCAGACAATGGAGACCCAGTATGTGGCACAGCAAGAGCAAGGGGCCCTGCCGTCTCC
The DNA here is from genome assembly GCF_020497125.1 of Mauremys mutica. Classification (NCBI taxonomy): domain Eukaryota; kingdom Metazoa; phylum Chordata; order Testudines; family Geoemydidae; genus Mauremys; species Mauremys mutica. The sequence goes on along the minus strand of NC_059088.1, from coordinate 18,552,920 downwards.
AGACAGCAGACGTGCAGATGTTCCAGGGGAGTCCTCAGGTCTAGGCAGCAGCGCAGGGCACCTCACAGACTCACTGAACATTGTTAGTCAGTTTAGTTCTCAGGCGGGTTATTGGTATTTGTAATTGTGTGTTGTATCTGTGACATTGGCAGACCAGGTGCCAGCTCATGCCAAGTTCTCCAGGCCTCAAGAGAACCCTGAGGAATACAAAGCTGGAACCCTGCAGTCTCTGCAAATGGACACTGAAGCTGGAGCCCCAGCCCACCTAGGCAGGTGCTGAGGGATAGCTCAGTGGTTTGAGCATTGGCCTGCTAAACCCAGGGTTGTGAGTTCAATCCTTGAGGGGGCCACTTAGGGATCTGGGGCAAAAATTGGTCCTGCTAGTGAAGGCAGCGGGCTGGACTCGATGGCCTTTTGAGGTCCCTTCCAGTTCTAGGAGATTGGTATATCTCCAATTATTACCTGAGCTGTGATCAGTGTGGCAGATAGGCTAATAACTGAACACCCAGCAAGGCTGTGCTAACAGCCTCCTGTCCAGACACCTAGTACACTTGCACCTTCGATGGTAAGCTCCATGAGGTGAGACTGGCATGTGCTCTATGCTTGTGCAGCACCCAGCACAAAGGGGCCCCAGCCTGAGGCCTCTGGGGGCTGCTGCAATGTAATGTTATAATTACACATAACAACTCTATGTTACGAGAATGTCACTTCAGCTGCAAGTCAAACACAGGAGTTAAGAAATGCCAGATCTACAGCTGCCGCTGTGCTGATCCTGTGCACCCAGGAGGCAGGGGCCTGTGGGAAAGAGAGCGTACTCATGTAATGACAGGCTGGGTCATGATGCCTACATACAATGGGCAGCAATAATGGGCACACGCAACCCTAAATCAGGTAGTTTTCTAACATCTGAGTGCTTGGATTGGTGATCAGGTAATGGCCTTTATCGCAAAATGGAATTTCCTAAGTTTATTTAAAAGAAAAAAAGGGAGAAAAACTCTATCATGTGCAACTGCAACAGCCCCCCAAGTCCTGCAACAACCTCCCACATCATGCTATACCCCTCCCACAACAACCTTCCTGCAACAACCCTACCGTCGTGTATCAGCAGTAGGGCTTAAACCCTGAACCTGCAGCACCAACTGCTGCCGTGTGGGGTATGCCGACACAGCATTTGGGAGTGAGCCTAAAGAGACTTGGAGTAGTGGGGCGCATGCTAGTGCTCTAAAAACGCTGTGGTTTTACACTTTGAAGTTGTAGCTCAGGCTGGAGCTTAGACTCTGAAGCCTGCCCCTCTCCCTAGGCCATGTGCAGGTCTAGAGAGAGGTTGGAGCAGCAGGCCCAGCCTGGTTCTCCCCCATTCTACAGTCACTCCAACAGCAAACAGGCATTCCCAGCATAGTGTGTGTTGCAGCTGCTGCTTTAACAGCGCAGCCAGCCTGGCCTTAGAATGCTCATATTCTATGCTTAGTTTGGCAATTGCCAGGATGTCCTTGACGGATGCAAGAAACAGAAGAAACAACAAGGAGTCCTTGTGGCACCTTAGAGACTAACAAATTTATTTGGGCATACAGACTAACACAGCTACCGCTCTAAAAGAAACAGAAGGTAAATGGTATTTTTAAACAGTAAAACCGCAATAGAATTGCATCTCAGAAAGAAAAGGCACTTCCCTAGCCTGAGGACTCTGACCTGTCAAATTTTATGGAACAATGGCTCCATAATGGGTTTATGGAAAACAGATAACTTGATAACTATTTTTGATGAAATTACAAGTTTGGTTGATAAAGGTAATAGTGTTGATGTAATAGACTTAGACTTCTTTAAGGTGTTTGCCTTGGTACCACACAATATTTTGATTAAAAAAATGAGAACAATAGAAAGTTAACATTGCCCACATGAAATGGATTAAAAGCTGGCTAAGTGATATGTCTCCAAATGTAATTTTAAACAGTGACCCATCATTGAGTGGGTGAGCTTCTAGCGAGATCCCGCAGGGATCAGTTCTTGGCCCTATGCTATTTTAACATTTCTTCCAGGTCATTGATAGCAAACATAAAATCATCACTGATAAAACTTGCAGATGACAAAAAAAATTGGGGAGTGGGAAATAATTAAAAGGACAGGTCACCGACCCAGCAATCCCGATCGCTTGTTAAGCTGTGCACAACCAAACAATATGCACTTTAATGCATCCAGATGTAAAAGTATACATCTAGGAACAAAGAATGGAGCCATACTTACATGGAGGGGGCTCTATCCTAGGAAGCAGTGACTCTAAAAAAGATTTGGGGGTCACAGTGGATAATCAGCTGAACACAAGCTTCCACTGTGATGCTGTGGCCAAATGAAATTAATGAGATCCTGGGATGCATAAACAGGTAGACTCTCGAGTAGGAGTAGAGAGGTTATTTTACCTTTGTATTTGGTGCTTGTTTGACTGCTGCTGGAATCCTGTGTCCAGTTCTGGTGCCCACAATTCAATTAGGATGTTGATAAATTGGAGATGGTTCAGAAAAGAGCCACAAGAACAATTCAAGGATAAGAAGACATCCCTTATAGTGACAGACTCCAGGAGCTCAGTTTATTTAGCTTAACAAAGAGAAGGTGAAGGGGTGACTTGATCACAGTCTGTAAGTACCTTCATAAGGAACAAACATGATAATGGGCTCTTCAGTCTAGCAGAGAAAAGTAAAACACAATCCAATGGCTGGATGTTGAAACTAGACAAATTGAGACTCGAAATAAGGTGTAAATTTTCTAGAGTGAGAGTAATTAACAGCTCAGTTGGAACAACATACGAAGGATTGTGGTGGAGTCTCTCTCCTGGGTAAGTTTTAAATCAAGAAGGGATGTTTCTCTAACAGATTTGCTCCAGGAATTATTTGGGGGCAGATCTCTGGCCTGTGTTATGCAGGGGTCAGACTAGATGATCACAATGGTCCTTTCTGACCTGGAAATCAAGGAATTTCAAAGGCCCACTGAAAACAATGGAGGTTAGAAGCTAATCAAAGAAGAGGTGCCAAGAAAGTGTTAGGCCACCTACATCTATATCCAGGGGTCACGATCAGTTCCCTCACCCAGCTGGAGCAAGGCAGAGAGAGCTGCTCAACCCACAGCCAAGCAGTGACCACATGTCAAACACAGGATCCCACAGGAGTCCTCCTAGAATACTGTGGAGTCTGCAACCCTGGGACAGGACCTAGGTTGCTCCCAAGTCTTCCAGGATGGGCATTAAGCCTGGCTGTGGACAGCCCGAGGTCTGACGAGAGCATCAAAACAACTGGGATTGGGAGGGTGCTACCTCCAGCTCTCCCAGGAACCCCCCTGGCTGGGCCTCATGCACAAGGGGAGCGTGCACCATGGAGGCAGAGGGGCAGCTCGTGCTCAGAAGCCGGAGGCAGAGGCAGACTCTCAGCCCTGTCTGGAACACTGATCTAGTCAGGGCCCAGCCAGGGAGGCAGAGCTGGGCCTTGGCCAGGATCCAACCACAGATAAGGGAATTTATCAGCCACGGGTCTAGCATGAGAGAACAAGAACGGCGGGCTGGGTCGACGCGCCTCAGACTGGGGGGCAATCACAATGTCAGCGTCTGGGTCAGAGCCCTGGGGGCACATCCCCAGGGCTCCCCCAGAGACCTCAGAACTTTTTCAGTCCAATTAATCTCAGCCCATTGGGACCCTCCAGGGTGCCAGGCCCCCAGGCTCAGCCCCAGGTCCCAGGTCACCATCCACACACAGCGCTGTGACCTGGTGTTGTGAGATCCCCTGTTGACTGCTGTTAACCAGAGCTCTCATGGGCATCTGGCTGAGCAGGCAGCAAGTGCTCCGTGTTGAGCGTGTCTGGGGCGATGTCTCCCTCGCCGTCCGCTCCTGACAGCTTTCAATAGTTCTCCTAATTAAGACAATAAACAGCTGGGCCCAGGCAGCCTCACGCTGGAGACTTGGGCATTGGTTGCAAAAAACGCTGCTCAGGAAAGCAAGTGGTGGATCATGGCAGGCACTGTGGGCAGATAGCACGTGCCTTCTCCCCCCCCGCCCCCAGCTCAGCCGATACCCCCCAGGCCCAACACTCAGCCCCCTACCTGGGCTCCCCCCTCCGCTCTGCCGATACCTCTCAGGCCCAACACACAGCCCCCTACTATGCCAGCCCTGGGCTCCCCCCAACCCCCAGCTCTGCTGATACCATCAATTCTGACCCACAGCCCCCTGCTATCCCAGCCCTAAGCAGCTCTGCCAGTGTCCCTCAATCTCAGAATGCATCTCCCCTTGTTATCCCACCCTGTGCTCCTCCCCCCACAGCTCTGCTCTTGCCCCTTAATCCTGACCTGCCGCGCCCCCTTGCTATACACACTCACTTCCAGCCCATGCCAGACTCCCAGCAGCACTTCCTTTTCCTTCCCTTTCACTTTTCTTTCATGCCTTAGAAACCCCCTGAAAGGATTCCTCCCCCTCTTCCTCCTGGTCCTTCCCACTCCTCATTTTGAATCTATCCCCAGGCTCCTGCCCTGATGCAGACCCTGACTGCCTGCTTGGAACCTCTCAACCCTCCTCCCCCATAGGCACCCAGGGTGCCTGAGCTCACACTTGGGATCTAGCTGGGCAGGGATGGGACAGAAAGGAGATGGTTCCCATTAAACCCCGAAGAACAGGCTCCACGCCCAGCCTAACCCCCAAGTGGAGCTGACAGCCTTGCCCAGCACCAAGTGTTCTCTGTGCCCTGCAAGGGGAATCACAGAGATGCTGGGAGTTATGGATTGATCGACAGCACCCAGACTGCACCCCACTCTGCACATGCTCAGGCTGAGAGCCTCAACTGAGCTACACATCCCCATGCATGCCCAGGCTGAGAGCGCCCACTGGGCTGCAGTCCCGTCCCCTCCCCCTCACTCTCCCTGCCAGGCACACTGAGAGCACCCACTGGGCTGCACGCCCCCAAGGCTTGCTCAGGCTGAGAGCACCCACTGGGCTGCAGTCCCGTCCCCTCCCCCTCCCTCTCCCTGCCAGGCACACTGAGAGCACCCACTAGGCTGCACGCCCCCCAGACTCGCTCAGGCTGAGAGCACCCACTGGGGTGCCTCCCCACCCCTTCAGGCACATCCAAGCCTGATGCCACTCTGCCTGGCGCTGCTCAGGTAGCCAGAGCATCTACTGCCTTCCTCATCACTGAGTGTCATGGAGACCATGGGCAACTGCGAACCTGGCTCCTGCATAGGGTGACCAGACAGCAAGTGTGAAAAATTGGGACGGGGTGGGGGGTAATAAGAGCCTATGTAAGAAAAAGCCCCAAATATCGGGACTGTCCCTATAAAATTAGGACATCTGGTCACCCTACTCCTGCAGCATGTCATGCCCTGGAGATACAGATAGAGTCAGATTCTGCCCTGGCTTTGAACTCACCACCCATATGGAGCCCCTCCCCCTGCCATGCCATCACCCCTGGAGAAGAGTCAGGGCCCAGGAGTGGAGGCTGATCCCTGCAAGGGCCAGGCAGCGGGCAAGGCCCATCCCAACTCACATGCTGCTCCCACAACTCTTGGGCCTGGGCATGTGCAGGGCTGGAGGTAGGGGAGGTGGGGCTGACCTTTTGGTGCCATGCTGTGGGTGGCCAATGCCCTGATTCTGGGCCCTCGGTGCCTGCAGTGCCCCGCCCCCCCCAGACTTCACATGGGCAGAGGAGACTCACTCCCTGGGGCCTGCTGTGACCTTTCTCCAGGGGCAAGTGCAAGCTCCTCTCCCTCCCCCAGTTGAGTGGTGGGGCAGCCATTTGCGATCCCATACCGAGGTTTTAAGGGAGGCATCTCTGGGTCAGGACCTCAGCCTGGACTGGGCAGAGCCTTGCTCAGGCTCCCCAATACCAGGCCCTAAGCGATGTCTCCCTCCCACCATCTGAGAAACCCGCCCCCACCACATCCCTTTCCTGACCTTCCCCAGTCACTGCCCAGCCCTTCCCCAAGGATCCTGCCTTCTGGCTCCTAAATGCATATTTCCCCAGCTCCCCACCCCAGCCACCATCTGCATGTAATGGATGTACGTTACTCCTGCCCCAGCTACTCTACAGGGGTGGGAGGCGGGTTGGAGTGTGGCGGCCGTGCCAGGGTTAAGAGTATGCTGAGGCCATGGGGGCCGAGGAGTGGGTGGACACTCGCGCTGGGTGAGAGCATGAGGGATGGCGGGGGAGTGGGGAAATACTATTGTGAAGTCTATCTGGGGGTGCAGAGAGACACCCTGGCATCCCTTCAACCTGTGGAGACAGGCTGCGAGCGGCTTGATCTTACGAAAGAGGGATCTCAGCTTGGGATAAGCCAGCCTGCAGCAGAGAGGGGAATGCCTTGTGAGGTAAGCTAAGGCTCTAGAAAGCACACCATGAGTTTGCTTTGTCTGCACCTGTCTATTTCCAATATCTCCCTATTATCTAGATCTCTGTTCCTTGTTCTCTTTGTGTTCACTATGAACATAGGTCAGAGCTGCGTGCTACGTGGACCGGTGATCCTGACCTGAGCCTAGGGAGCCTGTGCGTGCTGGTCCTTTGGGAACGCAGGAACTGAGAGCTCTGTGAGTGCTCAGTGGAGCTGTGGCTGGGCACTCCAGAGGGAGCCTCCGAGGACTTGCGGGCTGGTGTGCGCCTATCACTACCTGCACAGGTCTCTTGGTTCCCTTTTTTGACAGAAGATGTCTTTTGTTCGTCATTCTCCGCCCAGCTGCAGCAGGGGCTGTTGTGTGGGCCACACATGGAGTTGTTCCAAAGGGTTCCTCTCTTCGGAGACACCCCACTCCACACGCTTTCTGCTCTGAAACCGCCCTAGGTGGCACTCGGTTGCTCACACTCAGTGCTGTGAACATACTCCCACCACTCTGCCAGCCCACGCATGGCGATTTAAACAGCTATGGACCTCAGCCCGTGGTGAGGAGGAGTTTCCCCAGCTGTGGGCAGAATAGGGTTGCCACCTTTCTAATTGCTGGTAACCGGATCCTCCAGGCCCTCTATCCTGCCCGTATCTACCCCAAAGCCTGAACCCTGCTCCTCCTCTTCATCTGAGGCCACACCCCCTGCCCCACTTCTTCTCTAAGACCCTGCCCCTGCTTCACTTCTTCCCCCGCCAAGGCCCCACCTTGCTCCACTTCTTCCCACAAGGCCCTGCCCCTTCATAGAATCATAGAATCTCAGGGTTGGAAGGGACCTCAGGAGGTCATCTAGTCCAACCCCCTGCTCAAAGCAGGACCAAACCCAACTAAATCATCCCAGCCAGGGCTTTGTCAAGCCTGACCTTAAAAACCTCTAGGGAAGGAGATTCCACTACCTCCCTAGGTAACCCATTCCAGTTCTTCACCACCCTACTAGTGAAAAAGTTTTTCCTAATATCCAACCTAAACCTCCCCCTCTGCAACTTGAGACCATTACTCCTTGTTCTGTCATCTTCTACCACTGAGAACAGTCTAGATCCATCCTCTTTGGAACCCCCTTTCAGGTAGTTGAAAGCAGCTATCAAATCCCCCCTCATTCTTCTCTTCTGCAGACTAAACAATCCCAGTTCCCTCAGCCTCTCCTCATAAGTCATGTGCTCCAGCCCCCTAATCATTTTTGTTGCCCTCCGCTGGACTCTCTCCAATTTATCCACATACTTCTTGTAGTGTGGGGCCCAAAACTGGACACAGTACTCCAAATGAGGCCTCACCAGTGCTGAGTAGAGGGGGATGATCACATCCCTTGATCTGCTGGAAATGCCCCTACTTATACAACCCAAAATGCCATTAGCCTTCTTGGCAACAAGGGCACACTGTTGACTCATATTCAGCTTTTTGTCCACCGTAACCCCTAGGTCCTTTTCTGCAGAACTGCTACCCAGCCATTCGGTCCCTAGTCTGTAGCAGTGCATGGGATTCTTCCTTCCTAAGTGCAGGACTCTGCACTTGTCCTTGTTGAACCTCATCATATTTCTTTTGGCCCAATCCTCTAATTTGTCTAGGTCCCTCTGTATCCTATCCCTACCCTCCAGCGTATCAACCACTCCTCCCAGTTTAGTGTCATCTGCAAACTTGCTAAGGGTGCAGTCCACACCATCCTCCAGATCGTTAATGAAGATATTGAACAAAACCGGCCCCAGCACCGACCCTTGGGGCACTCCACTTGATACCGGCTGCCATCTAGACATGGAACCATTGATCACTACCCGTTGAGCCCGACCATCTAGCCAGTTTTCTATCCACCTTACCGTCCATTCATCCATCCCAGACTTCTTTAACTTGCTGGCAAGAATACTGTGGGAGACTGTATCAAAAGCTTTGCTAAAATCCAGAAATAGTACATCCACTGCTTTCCCCTCCTCCACAGAGCCGGTTATCTCGTCATAGAAGGCAATTAGGTTAGTCAGGCATGACTTGCCCTTGGTGAATCCATGCTGACTGTTCCTGATCACTTTCCCCTCCTTCTCCGCCTCTCCCCTGGGCCCCGCCCCCTTCTCCACTGCTTTCCCCCAAGGCCCTGTCCCACCTTTTCCCCCAAGGCCACGCCCCCGTCGCTCACTCCTCTCTCCCTGACCCCTGCTGGATCTCTCAAGGAGCCTGCCTGCAGGTAGGAGGTAGCCCCGGCTGAGCAGGGACTGGCATAGGTTAATGACCCGGCGCCTCCCCCCTACGCTGCAGCAACCAGACTTTTGGTTTGGATGCCATTTAGGGTTGCCAGGTCTCCTTTTCAAAACCAGGCATCTGGCAAGCCTAAATGGCACCCAGACACGGAAGCCAAAAACCAGACTGTCCAGGTAAAACCCAGATGGGTGGCAACACTAGGGAAGATGCCACACACTTTACCAGGGTGGATCAGTCACCCCAAGCAGCTGCTACTTGTTGGTGACAGCAGCATCCAGAGCTGGTCAGCAGCCAGAGCAATCTTGAAGACATTAGTGCCCATGGGAGAGATGCAGTCTCAGCTCAGGAGGCTCTGAGGTCCCCCTCACTGATGTCCAGAGCATTGTCAGAGCCACAAACCCGGGGTAAAGGGATGGTGTCAGCCCCTCCCCTGCCTGGCAGATTACCCAAGATTTCTCTTGATGTGTGTCTGTAACCCACACACCTCCTGGGTGTGGTGTTCTGTCCTATTTAGTGGCACCGAGACCACTTAGAGCAGTGGTTCTCAAACTTTTGTTCTGGTGACCCCTTTCAGACAGCAAGCCTCTGAGTGCGACCCCCCCCCTTATAAATTAAAAACACTTTGTTATAAATGTAACACCATTATAAATGCGAGAGGCAAAGCGGGGTTTGGCGGTGGGGGCTGACAGCTCATGACCCGCCATGTAATAACCTCACGACCCCCCAGTTTGAGAACCCCTGACTTAGAGAGAAAGAGATTAATGAGTTTGCGCTACAGCAGGCATAGGCAACCTATGGCACACGTGCCAAAGGCGGCTCACAAGCTGATTTTCAGTAGCACTCACACTGCTCGGGTCCTGGCCACCAGTCCGGGGGCTCTGCATTTTAATTTAATTTTAAATGAAGCTTCTTAAACCTTTTTAAAACCTTATTTACTTTACATACAACAATAGTTTAGTTATATATTATAGACTTATAGAAAGAGACCTTCTAAAAACATTCAAATGTATGACTGGCACGCGAAACCTTAAATTAGAGTGAATAAATGATGACTCGGCACACCACTTCTGAAAAGTTGCTGACCTCTGCTCTACAGCCTTAGCTAAGAGCCCGTTGGCTTTTAGCTCACGCGATAGAGGCCCATGCACTAAGCTCCAAAGATCCCAGGTTTGATCCCGACAACTGGGGTTTGTTGGTGTTACACGTCTTCTCACAGATACTGGTGCCCAGCATGGCACGGGGCAGGTGTGCATGTGACTGCTGTTGCTGACACAGTGTGCAGCCATGGACACACATAGGCCATACTCTGGCCACTGCCCCACAAGTCCATGGCCAGGGGAAGCCTCTCACCCTTGCCCTCAGCTTTGGACAGTCCCCAGCCTTCAGGTTGTGCAGCCCCCGCCCCCACCCTAGCAGTAACCCAGGTGCACAGCAGGAGAGATGCTGGTCCAGGCAGAGCAGACAGGTCTGGGCCTGAAAACACCAAAATCTCTGCTGGGGTGTGGCACATGGATCCCCAGGATGGGTGCTACACCCCCAGTTTTGGAACAGTCTCTTGGAGGAATGCTTTAGCATACCAGGCCTCCACAGGGTCACACTCTCCCTTCGGGGTCAGCCATGCAAACGCAACACCTCCTGAGACTGAACCTCTGGGCTCCAGCACTCCTGCTTCAAGCCATCAGCTCTGCTCAGCAAGTCCAACTGAGCTGCATTCCTAGCAGAGACTTGTCCACTTTGCAAGGATTGGTGCACCCCATCCAGTATTTGCAGTGATCTTCACACAGCATTTCCAAAACAGGACATGTCAGTGTCACCCATGTTTCGGGGGCAAGGATAGCTCAGTGGTTTGAGCATTGGCCTGCTAAACACAGGGTTGTGAGTTCAAAAATCTGTCTGGAGATTGGCCCTGCTTTGAGCAGGGAGGTGGACTAGATGACCTCCTGAGGTCACTTCCAACCCTGATATTCTATGAAACTCAGTTTCTATGAAACAGACGGGTTTATCAGTCAGCTGGAACACAGCAGCGGGAGGCCGTAGGTTAGCACAGAGACAGGAAGACATTCTGGTCAGCCCAGATACACTGTAGTGAAGCCCATATTCAGGCTCTGCCTGACCTCCTCAGTCAGTTTCCAGGTGAGAGCTCTGACTCCTTCCAGCAGCCAATTCTTACCCCCACCCCACCCCACCTCACCTCACACTTTCCCCATCCTTTCTTCTCCAGCGGGGGTCTTTGCTGAGAGTGGGGAAATCCTCCTGCCTGTGAATCCTTGGTTGCTAGGTGTCAATATCCTGGTGACTGAGTTTGCCATTGTCTTCTCAGATTCTCCACTGACATGGGGTCAGCCTCAGCCAGCCCTTTTTAAGGGGCTATTCAGGCTCAGACAGGCAGGTGATATTGATACCTATGTCTCCCGGCCTGCCCTGAGAGCAAACAGTGCTTTACCCTCCACATTGGGTAGCCTTGAAAAACATAGTCAGAACTGAGGGGGGTCAGGTCATAAAAATACTACAGAAAATTCCCTTTGATCACAGGCTCCTTCCAGATAACAGAGCACCTCAAGCACCCCGTTTCCCCCCATTCTCTGAGCTCCTCCAGCCAGGGAAACCTGCCTGGAAAGGGCATGAGATGACTCTGTGAGGTGCCTGGGGATTTTCTTGTTACTGACCCAGGAAGGGGCTGAGCCTGGACCTCACAGTTGAGCAGATTTTCAAAAGAGCTCAGCAGCCTGAGCAGCCCCATTGATCTCTGTGGGAGAGGGGAGGAGGCACTCTCCATTGTTCTCCATGGCGGGGAGGGGGATTCTCCATTGTTGTCTGTGGGGGAGGGGTGGAGGAATCTCCCTTGGTGCGGGGGGGGGGGGGGCAGAGCAGAGGGGAACTCTCCTTTGTTCTCTGTGAGGGAGAGACGAAAGGGGGACTCTCCATTGTTCTCTGGGGGCGGGAGGGGAGAGGGACTCTCCCTCATTCTTTGCCTGGGGAGGGGGAATCTCCATTTTCTCCATGAGGGAGGGGAGGGAGATTCTCTATTGTTTTGTGCATGAGGGGAAGAGAGGGAGACTCTCCATTGTTCTCAGTGCGGGGAGGGGGGAGGAGAGGGGGACTCTCCATTGTTCTCTGTGTGAGGGGAGGCAGTATGACACCATGTACCAGGCCCTATGAGGCCCCCTGCTGGAAGCCTCACACTCCTGCCACACCTTGACCCAGAAAAGGAGCCATAAAGGTGGATCCTCCAGGCCTGCCTAGAGAGGCTGCAGCAAAGCAGACAATCAGTGTGCAGCAGGCCCAGTTATCTTCATTAACGATCTGGAGGATGGTGTGGACTGCACCCTTAGCAAGTTTGCAGATGACACTAAACTGGGAGGAGTGGTTGATATGCTGGAGGGTAGGGATAGGATACAGAGGGACCTAGACAAATTAGAGGATTGGGCCAAAAGAAATATGATGAGGTTCAACAAGGACAAGTGCAGAGTCCTGCACTTAGGACGGAAGAATCCCATGCACTGCTACAGACTAGGGACCGAATGGCTAGGCAGCAGTTCTGCAGAAAAGGACCTAGGGGTTACAGTGGACGAAAAGCTGAATATGAGTCAACAGTGTGCCCTTGTTGCCAAGAAGGCTAATGGCATTTTGGGTTGTATAAGTAGGGGCATTTCCAGCAGATCGAGGGATGTGATCATTCCCCTCTATTCAGCACTGGTGAGGCCTCATTTCATAGAATCATAAAATCTCAGGGTTGGAAGGGACCTCAGGAGGTCATCTAGTCCAAGCCCCTGCTCAAAGCAGGACCAAACCCAACTAAATCATCCCAGCCAGGGCTTCGTCAAGCCTGACCTTAAAAACCTCTAAGGAAGGAGATTCCACCACCTCCCTAGGTAACCCATTCCAGTGCTTCACCACCCTACTAGTGAAAAAGTTTTTCCTAATGTCCAACCTAAACCTCCCCCACTGCAACTTGAGACCATTACTCCTTGTTCTGTCATCTTCTACCACTGAGAACAGTCTAGATCCATCCTCTTTGGAACCCCCTTTCAGGTAGTTGAAAGCAGCTATCAAATCCCCCCTCATTCTTCTCTTCTGCAGACTAAACAATCCCAGTTCCCTCAGCCTCTCCTCATAAGTCATGTGCTCCAGCCCCCTAATCATTTTTGTTGCCCTCCGCTGGACTCTCTCCAATTTATCCACATCCTTCTTGTAGTGTGGGGCATTAGCCTCCTGGGCACACTGGGCACACTGTTGACTCATATCCACCTTCTCGTCCACTGTAACCCCTAGGTCCTTTTCTGCAGAACTGCTTCCTAGTCTGTAACAGTGAATGGGATTCTTCCGTCCTAAGTGCAGGACTCTGCACTTGTCCTTGTTGAACCTCATCATATTTCTTTTGGCCCAATCCTCTAATTTGTCTAGGTCCCTCTGTATCCTATCCCTAACCTCCAGCGTATCAACCACTCCTCCCAGTTTAGTGTCATTTGCAAACTTGCTAAGGGTGCAGTCCACACCATCCTCCAGATCGTTAATGAAGATAACTGGGCCTGCTGCACACTGATTGGCTGCTTTGCTGCAGCCTCTCTAGGCAGGCCTGGAGGATCCACCTTTATGGCTCCTTTTCTGGGTCAAAGTGTGGCAGGAGTGTGAGGCTTCCAGCAGGGGGCCTCATAGGGCCTGGTACATCGTGTCATACTGCCTCCTCTCACACAGAGAACAATGGAGATGGAGTACTGTGTCCAGTTTTGGGCCCCACACTACAAGAAGGATGTGGATAAATTGGAGAGAATCCAGCGGAGGGCAACAAAAATGATTAGGGGGCTGGAGCACATGACTTATGAGGAGAGGCTGAGGGAACTGGGATTGTTTAGTCTGCAGAAGAGAAGAATGAGGGGGGATTTGATAGCTGCTTTCAACTACCTGAAAGGGGGTTCCAAAGAGGATGGATCTAGACTGTTCTCAGTGGTAGAAGATGACAGAACAAGGAGTAATGGTCTCAAGTTGCAGTGGGGGAGGTTTAGGTTGGACATTAGGAAAAACTTTTTCACTAGTAGGGTGGTGAAGCACTGGAATGGGTTACCTAGGGAGGTGGTGGAATCTCCTTCCTTAGAGGTTTTTAAGGTCAGGCTTGACGAAGCCCTGGCTGGGATGATTTAGTTGGGTTTGGTCCTGCTTTGAGCAGGGGGTTGGACTAGATACCTCCTGAGGTCCCTTCCAACCCTGAGATTCTATGATTCTATGAAAAGGAGCATCAGGGTCAGCATGAGCAGTTCAGTTGCTGGCTGGCACCAGTGGAGCCCCTGGGATGCTGCTGGAGCTCCAGTGAGAGCTTCAGCCCTGAGGGAAGGGTGAAGCAGAAGGGGCTGTGTGGGAAGTGGCCCAGGGAAAAGCAGCAGCTACAGTTACAGGAAGTTACAGGAATAGGGCCCCTGGGTTGGGATCTGGATCCCCCACCCCCACAGAGTGGCCAGAGCCCCAAGAAGGGGATAAATGCTGTTCAAAGGCCCAAGGGAAGCACAGGATGCAGAGTCTCCAGGTAGAAGGCCCTTGGGGCACTGCTCTATACTAGACCAGAGACGGATTGAAACTAGCCCAGAAGGGGCTGAGAACTGAGCCCAGAGACAGGGCTGAAGACATTATCCAGGGCACTGTGGCAGGCCCTGTTGGACCTTTTGCCCTGCAAGGGGTTGGTTTGTTTGTGGGCTCAGACATATAGACTATGTGTGGCTTAGCCGAGGGCTGAGCCCCTGAAGACCCGACAGGGGGCACTGCAAGCAGAGAAGACAAGTCCGCATGCACGTGCCGGAGGTGCTCATGAGAGGTGAGCCACCTCAGCACAGGTGGATTCTCCATTGTTCTGGGGGGGTGAGAGGAGGGGCAAGCAGAGTGGGATTCTCCTTGACAGTGGGAGCTGCTGGGTGCTGTGCTCATTTGAAAATCTGGCCCATAAGAAGCAGAGTGTTTGTAGAGCAGGTTGAGAAAGATGCCTGCTCACAACACCACTCTGCACACACACAGTCATCCCCTGGCCCCCCAAAACACAAACACACACACTGCCCCCTCACACTAAACTGCCCATCTCTCCTGGGACACCCACAGCCGCTCACTTCCAAATTGCTCCTGCCTCCACGCAGGTGCAAGGCAGGCTGAGTAGCGGGTCGCCTGAGCCAGCAGTGCCCTTGCTCGGGGCATGGAGCTGGCACTACATACCCGCAGCAGCTGTGCAACAAGAGCCACAGGCAGAAGGAGCCTCCCAGGCCCCGAGCAAAGCCATGTCCCAGGGGACAGCTGGGACCTGAGTTTACTGCACAGCAGCTGCCTCTGAAAGGAAACTTAGTGCGAACGCAACATGCCACGCATGGGGAGAGGGCCTGGAGCCGTGCCAAAAGCAGCCCCTGAGGCTGCTCAGGAACCTGGTGCCTGCAGGTGATTGGAGAGGGAGCAGATGTGAGGATGAGTTGACCAAGGGGCATCCAGCTAGACAGCTGAGAATGGTGGGGGCGGCTGCAGGGCACCTGGGAGAAGGTAGCCTGCTTCATTCTGCAGTACCACCGGGCTGTGCCATCTGGAGAGGTGATGGCAGGTTTAAATGGTGCTGAGCAGAGACACAAGCCCATTGACGATGTCAAGGCCGCCCCCTGCACATTGCCATCCTAACGCTGGCAGAACCAGCTCCGTGGGTTAAAGATCCTTTGCTGACGGGACAGAGTCTCACTGACACCCCATGCCCGTCTACCCAGGGGCCCAGGACCACACAAGTGTGCTCTTAGTTCCCCACCACAGCTCCATGACCCTGGGAAGAGCAGCACAGGGGAGCCCCAGCCCCGGCATTGCCATAACCTGGCTGTTTTACTCAGCACAGGAGTGGGAAGAGCTAGAGAGAGACCTGGGACAAACTCTGGGGAAGGGCCAGGGGAGCAGGGTGGAAGAGTGGAGACAGCAGTAGAGACCTGGCCAGGGAGGCCCTAAGGGCAGGCCTGGGCACATATCTCCCCAGTGCTGATGCCATTTGACATTGGCCTCCTCTTAAGTTCCTGCGTTTCACAGACCAAGCCCCTGGCTACAGGACACTTTGTAAGCCCTGCTCACTGCACAGCAACCCCAAGCGCCCAGGGCCCCATCAATAGCACCTGCCTTCAGCTCCCTCTGCAGGCCGGGGCCCAGTGCCCTATGGCCTGGTTCCCCCAGCACACCCCTGCTGAGTGCCCAGTCCGCCAACTCCTTGGGCCATGCTGCTGGCATCTGGGCAGGCTTCATGTTTCAGTGGATCCTAGGGGAGCTCCTGGTGCAGGGCCGCAAACATCCCTCAAGGAGCATCTGCAGCACCTTGCCCTGCCTGGGAGCAGGGGCAGCCAGCTCTTCTCAGAGCCAAGCCAACCACCTCTCCCGGCCCCCGACTATTTCTCCACTGCCCATGTGTCTGGCCGTCACACAGTGCTGCAGGCCGGGAGCCCAGCTCAGGCTGGGATCAATGGCCCAAAAGCAGAGCCAGGAAGGAACAGGTCCCCGGTAGGGAAGCAGCTAAACTCAACAAGGAGGAAGGCGCAGCACAGTGGCTCTAGCAAGGTCTGTCCAGGGGGAGTCAATATCCTGGGGTCAGACCCTGACCTCCAGTGAGTGGGTAACCTAGCCACCCAGGACAGTTGGGAGACTGTGCCAGCCCGTGGGAGCTGCTGCAGCTGGGAGGAGGTGAGGCAGGCATGTGGACCCCATTGCTGGAGCTGACAGAGAAGCGGGGAGGTAGATGGAGTTGGAGCTAGCTGAGTGGAAGAGGCAGGGATCAGGAAGGGGGAGTGATGGTGGGCTGGGATCAAGGAGTGGGTCCGTGGGCTGGGATGGAAAGGGGGAGTGATGGGGTCTGTGGATTGGGATCACGGAGGGACAGTGATGGGGTCCATGGGATGGGGGAGCAATTGGTTCTGTGGGGTGCAATCAGGGAGGAGGAATGATGAGGTCCCTGGGTGGGCAGGGCAGTCTGGGATATGCTGTGATGCTGCCAGTCACTCTCATGGGAAGCATCTTCCTGGCCTGGGAGGGTCTCACCTGCTTTGACCTAGCGGCTCTTTAGAGCTGAGCTAAGCTAGGGATGGTCCGGCTGCTGAACTGCCACCGAAGAACAAAGCGATGCGGTAGAGTTGCCGCTGAAGTGCCGCCAATCGCACTCCCACCCGCCCCACCCTTCACCACTTGGGGTGGCAAAAAAGCTGGAGCTGGCCCTGGGCAGAAGCGCTGGAGCCCAGAGGTTCAGTCCCAGGAGACAGCAAGGCCATGTGGCCAATCCTGAAGGAAGAGGTTCCTGCCAGACACTGTTCCAAAGCTGGGGGTGCAGCATGGATCTGTGACAATGGTACACCCCCAGCAGCAGTGGGGAGCGGTGAATGGTGCACACCCACTAGCAGTACCAGACCACAGGGACAGAAAGCAGTAGACAGTACTCAGCCAGCAGCAGTACCAGGGTGCTGGGGGTGGGGAGAAGTAGACGGTACTCACGCAGTAGCAGAGCCAGGGCCAAGGCACAGGTTTGGGGAGCCGTGGATGGTAAACACCCAGCAGCACTATCTGAGTGTCCCAGATCCACAGGACTAGTGCTGTGCCCCCTCCCTCTTCCTTCAGAGTCAGCCATGCAGCCTCACCACCTCCTGAACCTTTGGGCTCCAGAACTCCTGCTCCACACCATGAGCTCTGCTCAGTGAGTCCAACAGAGACAGACTCCTGGGAGAGACTTGTCCACTCTGCAGGGACTAATGTTCCCCTGCCAGTATTTAGAGTGATCCTCACAGAGCACTGTCAGGTTTATTAGTCAGCCGCTATAGAGCATTGGCAGTCCATAAGTTAGAACAGAGACAGGAATGTTAAAGCATGGACCATTCTGGTCAGCCCAGAGCCCTGTAGTGAATCCCATGTTCAGTCTCTGTCTGACCTCCTTAGTCAGTTCCCAGGTGAGAGTCCCTGTTTCCTTCCAGCAGCCAATCCTTACCCCCCACCTCCCACCTTCCCCATCCTTTGTTGTCAAGCTGGGCTTTTTGCTCAGTTTTCCTGCTGACAAGTGGGGAAATCCCTCTCCCTGTAGGTCCTTAGTTACTAGGTGACCATGTCCTGATGATTGGCTTCACCATTGTCTTCTCTGATTCTCCTTTACTTTGGGGGATGGCTCCTCTCCTACCTTCTTCCCTGCAGAAACTGCGCAGACTCTAGTTCTTGTTCCTTCATTTTAAGTTCCCTCCACCATTTCTACAGCAATTCCTGTGCAACAGTCTCTTTACAGCACCAACAGCCCTCCTTTACTTTGTCCTTCCTAATGGCTCATCCAGCGCAGACAGCTAGGCAACATTCAAACTGATGTTTCTTAGCCTGCCCTGAGAACACTGCTGCACCTGCATCAACTTCCTGGACATCACAATCAGTTTCAACAATGGAACCTGACAGAAAACCACAGACAAGAAACACAGATCCAGTAATCAGCCCAAGCACACCAAGAAATCCTTTATCTACAGCCAGGCCCTCAGATACTGAGGAATATGCTCGAAGGAGGAAGCCTAGGACACACAACTTAACACATGTAAAACTGCCTTCACCAAACAAGGACACTCCACCAGAGAAGTAGATCACAGCCTGGAATGGGCCATCAAAATACCACAAGAGAACCTGCTTCAATATAGGGAACAAAACCTTCAGAGCGCACATCCCTAGTTGTCACCTGTCATCCCACACTGGAACCCAGACGAGGTATCATTAAACAGTTACAACCCATACTCAATGGCAAAGTTCCTGCTAAGTTTTTTTTACATCCATGTGCAGAATGAATTTTGTTATGTGCACGAATATGGAGGCGATGTGTGGTGGGGGTGGGGCCGAGGGGTTCAGAGTATGGGAGGGGGCTCAGGGCTAGGGCAGAGAGTTGGGATGCAGGGGGTGAGGGCTCTGGGGTGGGGCCAGGGATGAGGGGTTCAGAGTGTGGGAGGGGGCTCAGGACTGGGGCAGAGGGTTGGGGTGCAGGGGGGTGAGGGTTCTGGCTGGAGATGCAGGCTCTGGGGGGGCAGGGATGAGGGGTTTGGGGTACAGGCTGCCCCGGGGCTGCGGTGGGGAGAGAGGACTCCCCCCACCCCTCTCTCGCTGCAGCAGCCCGGGACTGGGGGAGAGCGCCTCTGCCCGCCGCGCAGCCTTAACAGTCTGCTGCATAGCCACACAGCTTAGAGGGAACTTAACTCAATGAGGATGTTACGGGTCATGGCTCCTCTCCTACCTTCTTCCCTGCAGAAACTGCGCAGACTCTAGTTCTTGTTCCTTCATTTTAAGTTCCCTCCACCATTTCTACAGCAATTCCTGTGCAACAGTCTCTTTACAGCACCAACAGCCCTTTTGCCCTCTCCCCAGGACCTGTGGGGTACAAATGTCTCCTTCCCCTGAGACCTCGGTGTAACTGGTTTCAACTAGCCCAGGTCCCCTCTCTCTTCCCCGTCCCCATGGGACTTCCTTCCTGCCTCCTTGTCTGCCCAGCCAGATGGTCTAATTATCTCCCTCAGCTTTCTCAAGGGGAACTAATGAACATCAGAGTGATCAAAGGACAGACTCACCTGTGAGCACCCTGCACTCTGTCATGCACCTCCACCCTTGCCTACCACTGATGTTCCTTCTGCCTCTGGCCAGCCCTTCTATAGAGGAGGTGCCAGGTACCTCTTTCCTGTGCTCACCCCCAGGGTGATTATCCCCCCTCCACCTACAGAAGTCACATTTTGTGGGTGGAGGACACCCCCATGATTCTGTTTTGACCCACTGGTCTTCACACCAAGGGCAACTCAAGGGTTTAACTCCTCCCTGTCACTCTCTTTGCTTTGGAGTGGGGTCTGTTCTGTCCCCTCCCCATGTTTTTCCTCTGTGCACTCTTGCTCTCCTAGTCCTACCCACTTATCTCGGGGCTCCTCTTCTCGAGGCCCTGGTAGCGAACCTTCCAAGAACAGCCCATCCCACTCTGGTATGTCCTGCCTTCTCCTTTCTCCTAATGCCCACTCGGCCAATTCCTCCTCTTTTCCGCTTGGGAACATTTGTTTCCCTTTGCCATCCTCAGCTTATATCATGTTGTCTAGGGTTCTCCTGCTCCTCTACTTCACACCCTTTCTCCATCTTTGACCAGTTCCTTTCTGCCATGGACCCCAACTAGCTGCTTTCCTCTTAAAGGGGAAAGGGCTCCAGTCTGTCCCTAACACCACCAGATGTGGCAACCTATCCACAACCCCAATGTATTTCCACCTGAACTCTCCCCAGACCTTCAGGGGAATCTCGGCCAATGGGCAGAGCTTTCTCTCCCCATGATGCACTCCAAACTCAGCTTGTCTCTGGGAAGGATCCAGTGTGGCTTTACCACATCTTTCCTAGCCAGCGTACATCCTGATACAGTGTCCACTAGGCCCTTCTCCCATCCCCTCCCCACCTTCATCGAGACGGTTGGCATTTTCCTCTGTCGCAGGTCCCAGTCCAACCACAACATTATGCCAGTTCACAGTCCATAGATGGGCAGTCTCTTTTTATAGGTCCTGTCTCCCACATTGGTAACAGGTAATTTCCAGTCTCCCTGGAGTGGGTTCTCTGTAGGCTTCATCCCTACCACTTCTCCAACCCTCTTTCCTAGCTCGAGCCTATTAAACAAATGCGCCCCCTTGTGGGGAAAATCTGTTTCCTCAAACTCTTCTGTGAGCTTGACCGCTGCCTCCAGGATTGTGGGTTGGTGCCTCCTCACCAAGACACGGGTGTTCTCTGGAATGCCTTGTAGAAACTGCTCCAGGATTATGGAGTCCATGACTTCACCCACAGTCTGCATGCCTGGCTTCAACCAGAAGGTAGCCCAATCAGTTAACCTGTGGGCACATGTCCTGGCCTTTACATCTCCAGCCTATCTAACAGCCCATAGCATCTGCCAATATTTCTCTGTAGACAATCCCACTCGGACGAGCATGGCTGCCTTAATGACATCAAAGTCCTTGGTCTGTTTGTCACCCAAGGCCACGCAGGCCACTTGTAGAAGCAGCAAAGAATCCTGTGGCACCTTATAGACTAACAGACGTTTTGCAGCATGAGCTTTCGTGGGTGAATACCCACTTCTTCGGATGCAAGCAGGCCACTTGAGCTCCCCGCCAAATTGGGTGCTAACGGGGGGGAGGGGCACATTCCTCTGTCCCAGCCAACTCCCATTGCTACCCTCTCAAATGTCATTAAAAAATCATTAGGGTCAGCAGAAGGCCCCATTTTACACAGGCCGACCCCAGGCTCCCGTTTCCGTTCCCCGTACCAAGACTCACCAGTGTCTGAAGCAACTGCTGCTGCACTTGTGCTTGCTCCCTGATAAATTTCTGCAAGCTCCTCTGTTGCTTTGCTTGCCAGGCCAGCAGGGATTGTCTCTCCAGCTGGTGTGCCTGTTGGAAAGATTGCATGCTCTGTTGCAGCTTCTTCTGCTGGTCCACCAACCACTGCAGAGTCTGCTCCACCGTATGGGCACCAAATATTTGCAGCAGCCTCCCCAGTGTCTCTCAATCACCACAACTGGGGGAATCAAGATCCCGGACAAGCCCCCACGTGTCACGGGGCATGGCTCCTCTCCTACCTTCTTCCCTGCAGAAACTGCATGGACTCCAGTGGTTGTGCCTTCACCAAACCCTTTTATTATAAGTTCCCTCCACCATTTCTACAGCAATCCCTGTGCAACAGTCCATATACAGCACCAACAGCACTTCTGGTCCCGAAGGGAACAAGGTCTCCTGCCCCTGTGGTCTCAGTGTAACTGGGCTCAACTAGCTCTTGTCTGGTCTGGTCCCGTCCCATCCTGTCTCCCTCTCCGCTCCGCATGGGACTTCCTTCTTGGCTTCCCATCCCATCCATCCAGCCAGTCCGATTCTCTAATTACCTCCCTAAGCTTTCTCAAGGAGAACTAATTTACATCGGGTGATCAGAGTGCAAGCTCACCTGTTCTCACCCTGCACTGTCATAGGGGACCACAGCCTGAAATAAATCTTTCCTAAACCCCCTCTTCTGGCCTTCAAACAACCCACCTGCCTCACTAACTCATCATCAGAAGCAAGCTCCCCAAAGACCAGGACCCACCAGTGGCATCAGACCCTGCCAGAACAACAGATACAAAATTTGCAGAGGTATCATCACTGCTATGATGATCAGTAGCTCCCGCAACATACCTTTCAAGATCCATAGATCCTAGAAGAGCTATCCCAACACGTGGTGTACCTCATCCAGTGCACTAAATGCTCCAATAACAACTCTGAGGGTGAAATGAGACAATCACTGTGCTCTCAAATGAACTCACACTGAAAAACGCTAAAAGACAAAAACACCATAGCACCTGTGGGCAAATGCTTCGAAAAGCGATCACTCTAACTTGGCCTCTCAGTTCTCATCCTCAAAGGAAACCTGCACAACACCTTCAAAAGATGAGCCTAGAAGCTTAAATTCATAAGTTTGCTAGACACTAAAAATCATGGACTTAATAAAGACACTGGATTTATGGCTTATTACAACAATCTTTAACCCACACACACCAGTCCTATGACTGCAGTGGTGTTAATGAACCACTTTACCTTGAATGGTCGCTTAGAATATGTGTTAAATCCTTATGCTAAATAATTGGTTCCAATGTGTACTTAGCTGTGCCACTCTGAGAACTTTTCCCAGATCTGAAGAAGAGCTCCGTGTAAGCTCAAAAGCTTGTCTCTCTCACCAACTGAAGTTGGTCCAATAAAAGATGTTACCTCACTCACCTTGTCTCTCTGAGAGCAAACAGTCCTTTCTCCCTGCACTCGGTAACCATGTGAAAGACATGGGAAACTGATTCACACATAGGAGTTATAAAAATACAGAAAATTCCCACTTTGTCACGCAGAGCCAGGACACTGGGGACGGGGAGCTGTAGATGGACAGTACCCCATACAGCAACAGTATCTGGGCCAGGGTGCTGGGCATGGGGAGCAATGGACAGTACACACCCAGCAACTGTACCAGGTGAGGGGGCACAGAGCTGCTGATGGTTTCTTCCCCCTCTCAATAGCCCAGAGACATGGGAATCACCAGACTGGATGAGACCTCACCCATCCAACCCTGGCTCCCAATGTGAGACAAGCCATGGCTGCTTTGGAGGAATGTACAAGTCATAGATGCCGACTCTGTGGGTGCTCCGAGGCTGGAGAACCCACGGGAAAAAAATGGTGGATGCTTAGCACCCACCAGCAGCCCTCCATCAATGCCTCTCCCTCCCCCCAGTGCCTCCTGCCTGCCAGTGGGCCCCGCCAATCAGCACCTACCCCTCCCTCCTGGCGCCTACCGCCTACTGCAGATCAGCTGGGGTGGAGGGGGTGGAGCAAAGGCACAGCCCACTTAGGGGAGGGGGCAGAACTGAGCAGAGAAAAGGCGCGACGGGAAGAGGCGGGGCAGGGTCGGGTGGGGCATTGGGGGAAGGAATAGAGTGGGGGTGGGGCCTGGGCAGAGTCACGGGGGGAGCACCCCCCAGCAGATTAGAAACTCGGCACCTATGGTGCAAGTTCCACACAGCGAGTAGTGCTAGGCTTGCATGCCCCAGGTAGTATGGTCATGGCAGACCCACAGCATAGTTAACTACAAACATTAAATACTCCTGCTGGAAAGTTGCAATGTAACACTGCTTTTAGTACTTACAACTCAAAATAATAACTCACAAGAACCCCAAAACAGAAAGAGAGAAAGCAGGCTGCTCCCTCAGAGACATACAACTCCCCCTCCCCCACTAATATAGGCTGCCAGGCCACAACTGCATGTTTCCCTACTAACTCTTGTCACACTTCTCTGACCTCCTTGAATCCCTCGCTGGGATGGGGTGATCAGTGCATCACAGTATCCAGGTGAGGCTGCACTACTGATTTATAGAATGGCGATAAAATATTCCATCATTCTCCATCTCATCCCATATACGTGTCCTTTGCCTTTTTGGACTTTGGAAAAACGTCTCACTTGGCCTGTCAATAATGATGCCCAGGTCTTTTCCATGAACTATTACAGTTAATTTAGATCCCAGGGAGGAGTATGAGCATTTCAAACATTGCCCTCCGACGTCCATTACTTTGCATTTATTTAACATTGAACTTCCCCTGCCACCAGGTGGCCCGTTCACATGGCTTGGTTAGGTCCTTGTGAAGTTCCTCACACTCTGCTCTGGACAGTGAATGGGCAGCACAATGGCAGATGGGAGCAATAAGGGAATTGGGTAACGAGCTTACTGCATCAATGGCAGTAATTTCGGGAAAGTCACAGAGGGCAGGGCAAATATCGTGGACAATTGGAGGGAAGCAAATGCATTGTAGTACTGATCTTCACAGAAGGAAGCAAGAGTCTATCCTGGAAATTAACACTTGAAAGTCTCACTCTTCCATCACCCCATATAAAATAATGGATGGAACACTGACAGGCATCACTAAATATCTAGAGGGGAATGGAATCGAGCAGTAAGTTGCTTTGGGGAATAAATCTTGACACACACACAGCTGATTGTTTTTGTTGACATGCATTTTACAAAGGGAAAGGATGAAGACAAAGCAGAAGACATCAGCTATGGATTTTAGCAAAGAATTTGACATGGTGTCTCCTAAACCCTGTGCTTATAATTAATTCAAATTGGCTGGGAAATGAAAACTGCAGCCAAGACAGAAAACTAGCTGCAGGGCTATAAACAAAGAGCAGTGCTAACCTCCCCAGCATCGCTGGGCACTGCCATGACCATTGCTAGACCTGGTCTCTTCCTAGGGTTTCCAATTTGGTTTGGATGTATTCCTGGAGGTTTCATCATGTGACATGATCTTTAATTAAAGATTAATCTTTAATTCCTGGAGATGCCAAGTCAATCCGGGAGGGTTGGCAACCCTATCTCTTCCTGGATCTTCCCCAAGGCTCTGGGTGGATAATATGCAACGTGGATACTAAACTGGGAGGAACTGCTGGCACCTGAAGGACAAAGACATAATCCTAGAGATCTGCAGAAGCTGGACATATGGGAAGGACAAACTGGGTTTCAGCTTGGGAAATAGTACGTCTGACGTCTGGGAAATATCCCAGACCCAGATAGTCAGTGGGAGGAAGACAACTGGGCAGCAGGAAAGGGTAAAAGAGCCTGAGTAGGGAGGGTGAATAGCAACTCCCAGCATCACAGGGCTGCAAAGAAGGTACTGTGAGTTTGGTCTGTATCCCCAGAGCAGGGAGGGGATGGGCCCTCTGTAGAGCGCTACAGGATATTGTTTCCATCCTGGACACCTCATTGCAAAGATATTGACCAGCTGGATGGAGAGCAGAGAAGAGTAGCAAAGATGCTAGAAGGATTCCTTTATAAGGCCTGGTCTACACTAGGACTTTAAATCGAATTTAGCAGCGTTAATTCGAACTAACCGCTCAACCGTCCACACCAGGAAGCCATTTAATTCGAACTAGAGGGCTCTTTAGTTCGAATTTGGTACTCCACCCCGACAGGTGGAGTAACGCTAAATTCGACATGGCTAGTTCGAATTAGGCTAGGTGTGGATGGAAATCAAACTTAGTAGCTCCGGGAGCTATCCCACAGTGCACCACTCTGTTGACGCTCTGGACAGCAGTCCGAGCTTCGATGCTCTGACCAGCCACACAGGAGACGACCCGGGAAAATTTGAATTCCTTTTCCTTTCTGGACAGTTAGAATCTCATTTTGTGGTTGGACATCGGGGCGAGCTCAGCAGCACCGGCAGCGATGCAGAGCTCTCCAGCAGAGGAGTTCATGTAATCTCTGAATAGAAAGAGGGACCCAGCATAGACTGACCGGGAACTCTTCGATCTGATCGGTGTGTGGGGCGAGGAGTCTGTGCTTTCGGAGCTGCGCTCCAAAACACGGAATGCGAAGACCTACGAGAAGGTCTCCAAAGCCATGAGAGACAGAGGATACAGGCGGGATGCAACGCAGCGCCGCGTGAAAATCAAGGACCCCAGACAAGCCTACCAAAAAATCAAAGCGGCCAACGGATGTAGCCTGCCACCACTGCCCCACCAGTGACCATGGACTCTGATGATGGGACAGTGTCGATGGACAGTTCCTCGATGATGTTCACGGACGGGGAAGATTAGGAAGGGTTTGTGGAGGACGAGGCAGGCGACAGCGCTTACAACGCTGGTGTCCCCGACAGCCAGGATCTCTTCATCCCCGTCACGGAGATCCCCTACCAATCCTCCCCGGCCATGAACCCGGATCCTGAATCAGGGGAAGGAGCAGTCGGTAAGTGCTTTAACCATGTTAACTTTTATTCTTAATATAACAGGAATCTGAAGTGTGTGAAAAGGAGGTCTCTGTATATATGGTGATAGAACAGAAATCCTCCTGGGAGATCTCCACGAAGCTCTCCTGCCGTTAATCGATAAGCATCAGCAGGAGGTTCCTGGGGAGAGCTGCCTTATTGGGTGCTCCGTGATAGCACACTTTTCCGTGCGAGGCTTTCATGCGGTATTGAGGAAGCACTGCCTCCCAGAGCACGGCTGTATAGGTCCGTGGTTCGTGCTAGATTTCACGCAGCATGCGCTCTCTATCTCCTTCAGTGCCCGTCCTCACGGTTATCTCGCTCGGAGACTCCTGCATCTAAGTAGGGGAATTACTGTAATGTTACACCTGGTCCAAAGTATTTTTAAAAAATCTCCGGACAGACGGCATAGCACAGACTCAGCACGCAGCTGCGTGACGAGCGTAATGGAAAGCCAAAGAATCAAATGGACGCTCATGGAGGGAGGGGGGAATGAGGACGCAAGGTATCCCACAGTTCCTGCTGTCTCCGAAAAGCATTTGCATTCTTGGCTGATCTCCAAATGCTTCTAGGGTCAAACACAGTGTCCGCGGTGGGTCGGGGCATAGCTCGGCAATTTACGCACCCCCCACCGACCCCCAGAAGTTAAAGGGAAAACAATCCTCTGTTGACTCTTTTACGTCACCATATCTGTACTGAATGCTGCAGATAGACGCGCTGCTGCAGCACTCAACAACAACATCCTTCCTCCCACCCCGCCATGGGTGGCTGATGGTACAATAGGACTGCTACCCGTCCTCATCATCAGCCTATTGGCACATGGGGCAGTGCAAAAGGACTGGTAACCATACCAACTTGCTTGGGACAGGTCGATCAAGGTCGCCTGGTCCTAATTTTTCATGGTAGATGGTGCAGTATGGCTGGTAACCGTCCTCATCATTGCAACAGGGGGCTGAGCTCCATCAGCCCCCACCCTTCATTGTAAAGAAAAGATTCAATTGCCCCTGGACTAGCAGAGGGATGATTGGCTCCCTCCTGCACACCCCTTAATGTCATCTCTGGACTATCATTGCAGCTGGAGGCTTCCTTCCACTCATTTCTCACAAATGACTACCTGTGTCTTATTCATGCATTCTATATTACTTCATCACACAAGTGGGGGGACAATGGTATTGGAACCCAGGAAGGCTGGGGGAAGAACGTAATGAACAGCTGGGGTTGTTTCAGGAGCACACCCTGTGAATAGCATTCAGCTCAAAATTTATGCATGATTGGCCAGAGAGCAGCTGTGCTCTCTGGTTCTATGATACAGTGGTTCTCTAGTACAGTTGCCCATATTCTAGGCAGGACTGATTCTATTTTTAGATACCCAAAAAGGAGGGATTGACTCGGGGAGTCATTCCCAAATTTTGCTTTTGCGCCCCTGGCTGATCGGCCAGGGGTACTTATGACAGCACCAAATGGCGCAGTGCAAAAGGACAGGTAACCATGACCATCTTATTACCGTCTTCTTACCAGTTCATGGTATGGTAGACGGTACAGTATGCCTGGTAACCATCGCTGCTGTCATGCAAAAGCAAAAGCATGCTGCTGTGTAGCGCTGCTGGTCTGCCTCTGTCAGCGACATCTAGTACACATACGGTGACATACACAAAAGGCAAAATAGGGTCCATTGTTGCCACGCTATGGCGTGTGCCAGGGAATTTCATGGAAAACGTGCTCGAAATGATTGTCTGCCGTTGCTTTCCCGGAGGAAGGAATGACTGGCGACATTTATCCAGAATCCACCGCGCAAATGATTTGTGCAACAGCAGGCACAGGGGTCTCAACAAAAAATTCACAAAGACAGCCTAGACTCAGTTAATTGTTCGCAAAAAAGTATCTCTGCAAGGAATTCACTAACTGTTTCCCATCTCACAGCTTCCACTGTCTCCAGACCTTCCACAGCATCCCCCTCGCAGAGGCTGGCGAAGATTAGGCGGCGAAAGAAAAAGACAAGGGACACGATTTTCGATGAATGTGTGGGCTGCTACCTAGCCGAGGCGGACCAGCAGAGGCAGTGGAGGGAGAAAGTCTCTCTGTACCAGCGCTCACACAGCGAATGGGAGGAGAGGTGGCGTGAGGAACACAAGCAGGCGACTCAAGCAATGCTTGTACTAGTGAGGGAGCAAACGGACACGCTCCGGCGACTTGTGTATGTTCTGCAGGATCGCTGCAGGACAGAGCCCCCGGCAGTATCTCTGCAACTGCCCTCCCCCGCCACAAAGTCACATACCCCCCTCACCCTAAATAACCAGGAGGATGCCCGCCCTGGGCCGTGAATACTGTCACTGCACCCCAGCAGAGTGCTCAAGTAACCAAAAGCTCTCATACCCTACGTTTGCATAAGTCCTTCCCTTCCGGACTCAAACAAGTCCCAATCCCAGTCCCATCCCATAACTGTGTACTTAAGTAATAAAAATACTTTGCTGTTAAGTACTGTTTCCATCATGTTTTTTCACTGAAGACTGTGTTTGAATGGGGTGCGTGGGGAAGTGCGTTGCTAATTGCATAGGACAGGCACCTTTCCCAGGGTACAGACACGGGGGCCGGATCAGCAGCGGGTCACACACACAGTGCAGTCAGTAGGCACCGTGGTCGGTATGGGAGGTGGTTTCCAGGTTCTGTGTGGGCGGTGGGGATGTGACTTTTTAGCGGGGGAGGGCGGTTACAGATCTTATACAGCGGTCCTTGTCCTGGACCGCTGAGTCACGCAGCAGAGGAATCTGTATCCATCCTCCTCCGCCACAAGGCCACATAGCCCCCCGCACACAGAATCCCAAAAAGGAGGGATGGCAGGCTCCGTTGAAACAAGCAGTCCGGCAATGCGGACCGCTGTAGGAGCAGGAACCTGTCATTCCTTGAGTTTAGAGGCGGTCTTTACATCAGCGCACACCCTACCCACCACAGTCTGCGTTCCAGTTTCAACCCTTTAACGAAAAGTCATGAATAAAGAAACCTCTCCTCAGTAACAGTGTGACATGTATTTTATTTTTACACGTGTCTTGGAAGTGGGGGAAACGGGGAGAACGGGGTATTGAACCGAAGAGGAGAGTCAACAGTAACTTGGTAAAGAAACAGGGGCAGGTTCAGCTTCTCTGTAAAGAAACTGAACAGTCACAGGTCACGCTGCTCGCTGCTCGCTGGTATTTGAAGAGTTCCTTGTCACTGTCCCAGGCGCCTGTATAGGGCTTCATGAGCAAGTGCATTAGCGGGCAGGCTGGGTCACCGAGGATCACTATAGGCAAATGCACATCCACAACAGTTATTTCGTGGTACGGGAAGAAACTACCTTCCAGCAGGCGTCTGAGCAGCCCACAGTTCCTGAGAACACACGCATCAGGAACCTTGCCCGGCCATCCGACGTTCATGTTGGTAAAACGTCCCCTATGGTCCCCCAGTGCTTGCAGAACCATTGAAAAGTAGCCCAATTTCTCAGCAGCTGAATGTGGAAGAGGTGGACGATAAAGTGCGAGGAGGAGAAAACGGCGAGGATCGCAGCGGGCTCCATGCTTGCAGTGCTGTGGCGTCCACGCTGTCACTGACCAGAAAAGTGCACGAACAGATTGCCCGCAGGCGCTTTCAGGGAGGGAGGGAGTGAGGGCGTGATTGACGGTTCAATGACGACAGTTACCCAAAACCACCCTCGACACATTTTTTCCTCCAGCAGGCATTGGGGGCTCTACCCAGCATTCCAATGGGCAGCGGGGAGTGCGGGAACTGTGGGATAGCTTCCCACAGTGCACCGCTTCCAAAGTCGACGCTGGCCCCGTGAATGTGGACTCAGAAATTCGAATTAGTGTATTTAGTATGGATACACAAATTCGACTTCATAAGGTCGAATCCACAAATTCGAACTAAGTTGATTCGAAATAGTCTTGTAGTGTAGACAAGGCCTAAGAAAATACTAAAGGAGCTAAACCTGATTATTTGGTGAAACAGTAATTAAGGATGTGTGTGTGCATGCACACTAGTATGTATGTGTGTGCTCATCTGTACATGTGCTAGTGTTTGGGCATGTATGCTACATTGTGTGCATGAGTGCGAGATTACAGCTGACAGGCCTGTAGTGCACAAAAGGGAGCATAATTTAGGGGGTGTAAGTAGGAGCAATGGGATGAAGTGAACAAAAGGAACGGCGAGCTTCATCTCCAGGAAAGCTCTGTGGTAGAGAGATGGATTAGGGTTGGGGAACTGTCTCCCAGGGAAGAGGGGAGTGAGCAAAACCCTGGAAATGTCCTGCATGGAAGGCTGCTGCCCTGGTCCCTGAGCAAATCTCTGGCTCTGATTCACTGGGCCTCTATACCTTGCAGATGGGACGGCAGAGAGCCCAAGCACAGAAGGAAATATCCCTCATCCATCAGAATCATGCCCCCAGGGAATACCAGAGCTTTTTGTTCTGTTCTCCCTGCAGAGGAGAGAGAGAGTCCAATCCCCAGGAAGATGTCCCTGGAGGACGGAGTTTGATTGCTGGCTGGTATGCCCATAGCTCAAGGCACTCTAGGGACAAGGGGTTGGCATGCAGGATGGAGGGGCAGGCAGGTACTTAACTCCTTTGCAGCTGGGGGCAGCAATTCAGGAGAATGACTGCGTGCTCAAACCCTACGGGATAAAACCCTTGATCACCTGGCTAGTGCAAACGAGAAGTGTGGTACCAGAAATCAGTGAATCAGAATTGCTTTGACAGGAATTAGGCCTAAATGGTGAATAAAATAACAAGGACCTGGGCTATTCCACCAGTAAGGTCTGAGGCCTTCTTCTGCAGCCACATTAGGACAGCAGCAGCAGCAGCCATGAGTTAAAAAGCAGAAACTCACATCCTCACATTCCATCTAAATTACATTAAAACAGTGAAATATCAGGCTGTTAAGGAGGCGCTCCTATATTAATCACCGGATAAAGAAACAGATCTTAAGATGGTTAAAGAAAACTTTGTTTGACAGCGTCTGTCTGGCAAGGAATCACTTATCAACAGTTGTAATTGTGAAATCTATACTACTTTATTGTTTTTGCCTTTATGGTCCTCACTTCTCTACTGTTTATCTGTACCGTCTCTGTCTGGTTCTTTGACTGTTTCTGTCTGTTGCATAACTAATTTTGCAAGATTTAAATCAGCTAAGGTGGTGGGGTATGATTGGGTAAAGAATTGTTTTGCAATATGTTAGGATTGGTCAAAGAATTATTTTGTATCACTTTGTTTAAAATGATTGGTTAAGGTACAGCTAAGTAGGACTCAAGTTTAACTATATAAACTGGGGTACAAAAGGGAGTTCTTTGGAACCTAACTCCAGGACACAGGCCAAGATCAGAGCTGCCAGACCTCAACACCCTGCCGACCCTACTGTGCAGAAACTAGAGGAAAAGTTTGTCTGCTTTATTGGGAGTGGTGAGCATTCTGTGCTTAGCGTGAGTATTCTGTTTTGGTAACTGTTAATAAATAGAGGTTAATAATATTACTATATTACTTTGTAAGGCTCTTTCACTGGTAAGAGGCCCCACAAACCTGCAGAAGATTATGCCCTGAGCCCTAGGAACAGGATATGGGTGGCCCTGAGCCCTAGGAACTGGGTAAAGGTGGGAGTGCCTAAATTAACGAGGTTATGCCTTGAGCCCACAGAAAGGTAAAGGTGGGGCCTAGAAAGTGCTGGGCAGGTAACACCACCCATCACTCCCTTTTTGGGGTCCTCAAAAGAAAACTCTTTGCAGGAAAGTTGGCTACTCTGACACAACTGACTGAAATACGAGAATGGAGAAAGCTTCACCATCATGGCTGCCATCTCCAGGGACCCCAAACCGTTATCATCCTAATCCTGAGAGGTGTCCTGACCAGACCAGGCTGGAGAGAGGGACCCAGATAATATCACCATCTCTACCAGCTCTGGCTAAATCCCAAACTCCACCTGGGATATGAGATTTTGTCTCCCCTTTTCTTCCCTCCTCCCCCACCTCTCATGTGTCCTTCTCCTTCTCTACCTTATTTCTTCCCTTTCCTAGCTTTCTCCTTTTACCTTCTGGCTAATGAGAGTGGCTTAGATTGCCAAGACTGTATATTTTGCCACAATGCTGTAAGTCTTTGACCAGAAAAGCAGTTCAAAGCAATGCCCTGAAAAGCCTGATGCTGGTACAAGTTTGCCAGGTCTTGGAGCAGCTGATGAGGCCTCTGCTGGGCCTGTGTTTCTGCAGCAGTGAGATTGCAAGTGAGAATCAGCACCAGAGACAGAAGCTGCATTTTCTCTTTGCTGATCTTTTCTCTCCTCTCTTGTGTCTGTTTGTCTTGTTCTAGGAAATGAGATTGGACTTCAACAACAGCAGCAACAATATGAGATCCAGCCCACTCTTTTCCCCCGAAGAACAGTTATTACCATCTTTAGTGCCATCTAAGAGACTGTCAGACAAGGGGCTTTTCCTTATAGAGACTTCCCCCACTGAACAGAAAGGGAACAAGGGATACTGATACAATGAAAGCCTGACTTCATACTTTACAATGCAAAGGCTTTCACTGTTTTGCCTTCTTTTCTGTATCTTTAATAAAAGGTAAAAGGATGTTTAATGGTTTGCTTGCCCTGGGACTTGTTTAACACTGTTTAATGTTTAATGTTTAATGCAGAGCTACTCAGGGAGAACAGGAGGTTTAAATGCCAGCTCCTAAGCGACCAGAAGAGCTAGCAAAGTGTGAGAAACAGAAAAGAAGGCAAAACAGTGAAAGCCTTTGTATTGTAAAGTATGGAGCCAGTTATTGCCGTCTTTAGCGCCATCTAAGAGACTGTCAGGCAAGGGGCTTTTCCTTATAGAGACTCCTCCCAGCTGAAGGGAAAGGGAACAAGGGATGCTGATATAATGAAAGCCTGACTTCATTGACTTTCAACACCCATTTGTTCCTTGTTATTGCACTCCAAGCATGGGAAAGAAGAGTGCTAAACGACCCCCAAAGTGGGTAGTGGGGGGTCATGAAGCGGTAAGTATAGTGTTTGGCAGCTCTTGGGGTCACCTCAGAAATACCTCTTGGCCGGAGGTTGTAGCTGCAACATCAAAACCCGTGAAGAGGACCCTGGGCAGCGATATCAGAATCTTTGGGCATTTCCTTGGGGTCATAAGGTCTCTGAGGGTAGAACTGGGGGGACCTACAGCGTTGGGTGGGCAGTGGAATTTGTGCTTCGGGACAAGTGTATATGCCAAGAGTGGCTCTGGAATCTTTGAGGTTATGCAGCGATTCAGCTGTCTTTTGGTTAAAACGATGGGATTCATCGAAAGGAAGGTCTTCAACAGTGCTCTGTACCTCCCAGAGGAAACCAGAGGAATGGAGCCAAGACTCCCTAAGCATAACTATGGCTGTAGCCATGGCCCTTGGGGGAGGTATCTGCTGCATCTACCACTGACTGGAGAGCTGTTCTGGCTAGCAGCTTCCCTTCCTCAATAAGCATCTGAAAGTGAGCCTGATTGTGTTGTTGCAGGCTATCAGTAAATTCCCTGAATTTACTGTAATTCAGGAAGTCCTACGTGGCTAGTATGTGTAATAATTCATGATCCTGACTCGAAGGCTAGATGAGGAAAATACCTTGCATCCACACTTGCCCTCCTTATCAGTTGGTGTATATCCAGGGTGCTGTTGTTTGGCTCATTCAGCCGCCACCTGGCCAACTAGGGAGCTTGGAGGAGTGTGAGAACAAAGGGACTCATACCCCTTGGCAGGAACATAGTAACATTTTTCAGCCCCTTTGGGACTAGCCATACATGTGGCAGGGGATGTGCCATGCTGTCTTGGCAGGCTCCAGAATAGTGTCGCTAATTGGCAGTGCAATTCTGCCAAGTCTCTAAGTGTGGAGGATATCAAGCAATTTATGCTGACTGTCCCGGATTTCTTCCAGGGGAATTTGGAGTTTCCCCGCGATTCTCCACAACAGTTCCTGAAATTGCCCAAAGTCATCCAGAGGAGAAGGGGATGCTGTAGTCACCGCTTCATCCAGAGATGAAGAGGGAAATCTCGCAAGTTCCAGTGGCACCACCAGGATGAGACTAAGGGGTTCCTCCTCTACCAGTGGTTCCACGCACCTGCTAGAAGGATCCCATGGGAGGAGGCAGGTGAAGGTTCCTCTCCCACTTTACCTTCTCCTCTGACGAATCAGGACTCCAGTTTAAATGACAGCACTGTTAGAACCGGTGGAAGAGTGTTGTTTACTGGAGTGGATGGCAAGGCATATCCCATGGTGGAGGAATAATCTCTCTAGAGGCCTGATGATGGGGTGACTCTGGGTCTGGCAAGGCAAACACGTGCTGGGGATTGGCTATGGTTCTGGATCTTCCCAGTGTCAGAGGCACCCTCTCTTTGCCTGCTCTTGGTGCCAGCGCCATGGACTTTCCCAGAATGGGAGAATCCCACATCTTGTGGGGGTGCCACTTATGATGGTACCTGTGGACCAGAGCTCAAAACTGGTGGCTCCATTGTTTGTGGGATTTCTTCTTGTGCCTATGGGACTTAGCGCAAGCTCCATCCCCATGGCTCAGACTTGTGGAAGGAGCTTCCACTGTCTTTGATTTTGAGGAAGACTTAGTCCTAAGCTTATGGGTATGCTTCCTTACCTCCCAACTAGGCCCCGCCCTGAAGTCCGTGGGGGTGGTTCCACCCACACAGGATTCGGACGTAGTACTCCTTGCTGATTCAGGCCAATGTATGGGAGCGGGAGGGTTCCCTGGCCTGGGTCCGAATGAGGCCTCATGGCAAGCTCCATGAGGTGCTTCTGGAGACAGAGAGCCCAGCCTTCTTGGGTGCGGCTGGGGAAAGATTGGCAAATACTGCACCTGGACATGATGTGAGCTTCCCCCAAGCAGTAGAAGCAGTGTTGGTGTTTGTCACTGACCAAAAAGAAACATGGGCAGGAGATGCAGAGTTTGAAGCTCGAAGTCTTGGACATAGTCTGGAACCCACTCGTG
The DNA here is from genome assembly GCF_020497125.1 of Mauremys mutica. NCBI lineage: Eukaryota > Metazoa > Chordata > Testudines > Geoemydidae > Mauremys > Mauremys mutica. The sequence goes on along the minus strand of NC_059088.1, from coordinate 18,518,110 downwards.
GGTGGGCAGAGAGGTTCTGGTGAAAAAAATCAAGCCTCTCCCCCTATCACTAAACTACAATAAAACTACAAGAAACTGGTAAAACTACTAAAAAAATTAAAACTATGTACAATTATTTTATTTAAAAGTGTGTTAGAAACAAGGACATTGAAATTTCCAACACAGACCATGTGACGGTGAGGAGGAACTGGAGATGTGGCCAGCCTGCCCCGCCCTTTATCCCCTTGGATGGAAGCAGAGGCGAGCCAGGGCTCATGAGCAGACCAATGGACACTACTTTCAAATTCTCTGACTTCGGGCACATGGTGCGCATGCGTAACCCTCAATGGAATACAATAGGGATTATCATTCTAAGAAGAATGTAATTAAATTCAACATCTTTGTGTGTGGAGAGTGAATACAAAAGAAGCCCACCACAGTAGCATTTAACTTCAAAAAGGGAAGTTACACAAATATCAGAAAGCTAGTGAAATGGAAATTAAAAGGAGCAGCCACAAGAGTGAAATGCCTGCAAGCTGCATGGAAACTTTCTAAAAAAACCATAATGGAGACTCACATTAAATGTATACCCCAAATAAAAAAATAAATAAATGCCACCATGGCTAAACAACAGAGTAAAAGAGTTGGTTAGAGGCAAAACAGCATTCTTTTAAAATTGGAAGTCAGATCTTACTGAGGAAAATGGACAGCAGCATAAACTCTGGCAATGCAAGTGGAAAACAATCATTAGGCAGGCCAAGAAAGAATTTGAAGAGCAAGTAGCAAAAGACACAAAAACAAACAGAATTTTTTTTAAGTACATCAGAAGCAGGAAGCCCGTTGAACAATCAGTGGGGTCACTGAACAATCGGAGTGCTAAAGGAGCACTCAAGGAACACAAGCCCATTGCGAAGAAACTAAATGAATTCTTTGCATCAGTCTTCACTGAAGAGGATGTGAAGGAAATTCCCACACTGGAGACATTCTTTTTAGGTGACAAATCTGAGGAACTGTCCCAGATTGAGGTGTTGATAGAGGAAGTTTTGGAACAAATTGATAAATTAAACAGTAATAAGTCACCAGGACTAGATGGTATCACCCAAGAGTTCTGAAGGAACTGAAATATGAAATTGCAGAACTACTAACTGTAGTATGAAACCTATCCCTTAAATCAGCCTCTGTATCAGATGACTGGAGGCTAGCTAATGCTGATTTTTAAACAAGACTCCAGAGGTGAACCTGGCAATTATAAGATGGGAAGCCTAACTTCACTACCAGGAAAATTGGTTGAAACTACAGTAGAGAACAGAATTATCAGACACACAGATGAACACAATTTGTTGGGGAAGAGTCAACACAGTTTTTGTAAAGGAATATCATGCCTCAGCAATCTATTAGAATTCTTTGAGGGTGTCAACAAACATGTGGACAAGAGTAATCCAGTGGATAGTGCGATTGGACTTTCAGCAAGTCTTTGACAAATTCCCTCACCAAAGGCTCTTAAGCAAAGTAAGCAGTCATGTGTTAAGAGGGAAGGTTCTCTCATGGTTCAGTAACTGATTAAAAGACAGGAAACAAAGGGCAGAAACAATAGTCAGTGTTCACAGAGAGAGTGATCTATACTGGGGCCAGTGCTGTTCAACATATTCATAAATGATCTGGAAAAAGGGGTAAACAATGAGGTGGCAAAGTTTACAGCTGATACTAAGAGCAGGTCTACATTTAGAATGCTGCATTGGTGCAGCTGCGCTGCTGTAGCACTTAAGTAGCGATGCTCCTATTTCGATGGGAGAGCTTCTCCTTTCGGTGTAGTTATTCCACGTCTCCAAGAGGCAGTAGCTATGTTGACGGGAGAAGCCCTCCCATTGACATAGCGCTGTCTGCACAGGGCATTAGGTTAGTATAACTGCGTTGTTCGGGGAGGGGGGTGGATTTTTCATATCCCTGAGCAATGTGGTTATACCAATATAGGTCTGTAATGTAGACCTGGCCTACATTAAGAGAGACAATGCAGGTGAGGTAACATCTTTTATTGGACGAACTTCTGTTGGTGAGAGAGACAAGCTTTTGAACTACACAGAACTCTTCTTCTGTAAGGTCTCCCATCTAGCCATTCTATGCCGACAGGGGTGGGGAGGGGGAATCTCCCATCAGCATAATTAAACCACCCCCAACGAGCAGCAGTAGCTATGTCAGCAGGAGAAGCTCACCCTCCGATACAGCGCTGTCCACACCAGCAATATGTGCCAGGTTAATTTTATATTGTTCTATTTTTGTAATCAAAATGTTGTGCAGTACCAAGTCAAACGCCTTACAGAAGTGTCAGAATGTTACGTCAACGCTGTTACCGTTATCAACCAACTTGTATTCTCAAGTTAGTTGTGTGTGATCCCTCGGGTTGGGTGTGAGGGCTGTGTGTGATCCTGTTGTTGGGGTGTATACCCCAGTGTTGTGTGTGTGCGTGTGGCGAGTGTAATTCCCTGATATGGGTTGTAGGCCTGTGTGGGCATGTTTGTATGAATTCTGACCATATGGTCCCTGGTTGGAGGTGTGTTGTGTGTGCCCCTGGTTGTGTGTGCTGGGGATCCTATTGCATGGGGTCACCAGCAGGCCGTTGTGGGGGGAGGGGGTTTGCTCTGCATTCTTATGAGGCGTCACTTCCCCTGCATTGGTCCCAGTGGGTGGGCCTGGCTGAGAATGCGCCTGTGGCCCATAACGGCCAGTTCAATGTTTCCATAGTGATGGGCTCTAGTGGTCACTTGTGCTACAGAGCTTAGCTCAGGTTCCAAGGAGAGAAAGGGTAGGCAGGCACCACACTGCTGGGGAGGAGCTCCTGACACCTCCACCAGCCACAAGGGGCAGTCAGAGGGACTGGAACACCCTCTCACACCCACGCATGCTCACAGCTCTCAGCCCCACATGCTCACAACCTCCATTCAATTCCCTGCACTGTCACTGGGCAAGTCTCTTCCTCTCTGGGCCTCGGTTTTCCCATCTGTACAACCACCTGAACGAGGCTTACTTACAGCACAAGGAGGTCAGGAGGGGCCATCACTGGCTCTCTGTGAAGTGCACTGAGAACCTCCTGTAGCAGGGGAGAAGGGCTCTGCCTCAGAGCCCCTCCTCTAGGAACCAGGCAGAGATAGAGGCACTGTGCTGCCTCCCTGTGTGAATGCCGTTGTAACCACCCTTCTGGCAAAGCACAACCTCCTTGATTGCCAGCCTTGGGCTGCCTGGGGGCTTTGCTTTCCCCTGCCCTTAAGGCTTCTGCGTTCCCCAGCTCGGCCCAGCACTGGGCAGGCTTTGTCCCTGCTCTGCTCTCAGCACGGCTTTTGGGTATTGTCTGTGGCTGCAGTGGCTCTGGGAGGAATCACTCCCAATTAGAAGCTCAAAGGTAGTTGTGCTAAGATCTCGGCTGCCTGTGCGGGTCCCCCCGCCCCTCCTGTCTTAACCTGCCATTCACTGACTCACAGACTCCCCCACAGGCCCCAAAATAAGCTGATCTCAGAAGCTCTCATTTAGGGATCAATCAAACGGGGCCCTGATGAGCCATTCAGTCAGTGAACGCTCAGTGCCGGGGCCATCTCAGCCAAACCACAGAGCACAAGAGCATCAGAAACCAACTTCACAGCAAGCCCCCCCTCCACTCCCACAGCTCCCCACTCAGCAGCTGGCCTCTTGGCCAGCAGAAATGTGATCCCCAACTGCTCAGGATACCAGCCCAACACCTCCCCAGCATATGAGTCACCCCCACTCCGTATCACAGCCAGCCCCAGGCCTGCAGCGCCCTGCCCAGCGATGCCACTCACTGCCCTGCACTGGAGGGACGTGTGCCCAGCTAAGGCCGACTCTCGGCAGCTAGCGCCAGGGACACCAGTGAGAGCTGGGAACAGGGCACCACAGAGCACAGGCCAAACCTCGAGAGGAGCCACTGGGAAGAGGAGACGGGGTGAGACGCTCAAGCCTAAGGCAGAGCAATCCCCTCTCCCACCTCGACCATCAGCAAAATGCACCAAGGAGAGTCGGGGGGAGGGGCAGAGATGGCTTCACCCCATGGAGCAGCCCCCAGGGCAACTCGCCCCCTCAAACATGGACTGCAGGGGCTGGCCCCGTTGTTCTCTGGGACACGTATGGAGCGTGTTGGGCCAGGGAGCTGCTGTGGAACATTGAACCCTGGGCAGCTCCTTCCCCAGCAGCCTCTGCCTATCCCCATGGCCCTCTGCAGGCCCCCCGTGCAGTGAGCTGGATCCCAGGGCAGGGCCAGATTCTGGCCTTGAGTCCTCCCCCAGCCTCACCCCACACTCCTCTCCCACATAGCCTTCCCGCGAGCCAATAGGAAATGAGACTATGACATCACAGACAACTATCCTATCAAATGCAGCTGATACTACCAGCCCCAGCCAAGCCACTGGGGAGGCCCCTTCTCAAGATGCTGATCCAGGCTCCTGCCCTGCTGAGCAACGATGGGCACCCCACACTACCCCCGCTCTGAGATGGGCCTGGGGCAATGACAGCGAGCACTGGGATATGGCCCATGAGCAGGGAGGTCCCTGAGCCCGCACAGCTATACGGCAGTTTTACAGCCCCACAGCCTGAGCCCCGTGAGCCGAGTCATCTGCCCCAGTGTGGGTGTTTAATTGCAGTGCAGACATACCCAAAGGGGCCAAGCTCCAGTTTGGCTTTGAGGCTGAGCTCTCAGCCCATGTGCAGGCCCCCCACGCCCTTCATAGCCCTGCACTATGGGGAGATAGCCAGGATCTCTTGGGCAGGAGTGGGGGGGATTCACCCCAGGGTGGAGGCAGTGAGACGGTGGAACTAGACAAAGGCAGTGGCTGTACCAGCCTCGGCAGATTGGGTCTGGAGCGTGACCCCAGCATCCCTACAGGAGATGAGGGCCAGAGTCCCCCCTACTCTGCCAGGAGACGAGGGTCTGAGCGCATGTCCAGGAAAGAGGCTGACCACGTGAGCCTGCCCAGCACTGCTGGGGGACATCCTCCCACTCATCTGCTTGCTGCCCCCTCCCACCCGCCCCTCCATGCTGCCCCTTTGCATTGTCCCCTCCATGCTCTGAGCTTGTGGGTCTGGCTGCTCTGCGGCAGGAGCCCTCACCCCAATACTGCCCCTACCAGACATGCACCCTGTTTCCATCACAATCCACCTGCACCTCCCCCAGCCCCAGCGTCTGTCTGGTTGCCAGCCTTGTGTAAAGGGCCGTTGGCTGCAGCTCCCAACATGTGCTAGCAGCAGAGCTTAGAGGGAGCCCTGCGGTGGGATCCTCAAGGCAGGAGCTAGGGCTTCTTGGCCACAGAATCCTGTTCTAGGAAATGTGAACCCCCCCCTCCACACACACCTTCTGTCTGCTGCTCCCTCCCCACCAGGGGGCACTAGCTTTTCAATGCGCCCTCCTGCTGGGTGCTAGGCCTCATCCCCAAGGGAGTGTCCCATACTGGCTGCACTGATCAGGGTCCTGCTGAGTTCCTGCCGCTCTTCTCTAGGCAACACACAATAAAGTGCTCCCCACAGCCTTTGAACCTCCCCCCACCAAGTACTTAGCCGCTCCCCAGCCTCTCCCACCTGCTGCTCACCCTACCCCTTGCTTTCCTCCTGCCCATCGAGGGAGGGCCCTGGCTCAGGTGCTCCTAGGGACAGCATGACACGCAGCTGCTCTGCTCACTCTGCATCTCTCATTGCTGCATGTAGCAGGAGCTGGGCTGCAGCCTGTCATGCCCAAAGAGCACAGGGCCCAGCAGGCTGTGCCAAGGGAATGGCTGCCTCTGTCATCTCAAGGGTGGCCAGGTCCATCCTTGGAGCACACCGATTGCAGCAAGGAGCGCAGTGAGGTAGCTGGCAGTGTGCAATGGGCTACAGTATCCACAAAGGCTAATGCCAGCCAGGGCTGCAATCACAGAGGTGTTGTGACCCAGAGCCAGTTCTCTGGACAGCAGGGTGGTGGGTGCCAACTTCCAGGGGGCAGCACTTGGCCCAGCCCTGAACAATGAGTGGGTGGGGAGAAGGGACAGTGGGCAGGGGGAAGGGGGAGCATCAGCGGTTGGGGCAGAGGGAGAGGCAGGGTGGGATGGGAGGGAAAGGCAGAGGAAGGAGCAGCAGGAGGGGAGGGAAAGGGGGGGGTGAGCAAGAGTCTCCAGTCCATGCAAGCCAGCAGCGAGGATCCGACTGCTATTACACAGATGGGGAGAGGGGAAGGGACTGGTCCTGCTTTGATTGGCAGCTGTCTAATACTGGATCCCAACTGAATCCCTAGGGGAATTTCTGGCCTGGCTGTGCCCTGTGAGGCTCCCAAGGTGCAGCTCTGGGGTTGAGGAGGCTCTCCCCACCCTCCCCCCACACCTACTGGGGAGGCCTGGGCCATACAGGCATGTCCTATGGATATTGGTGAGATAAAGTGAGGTTTTTTTTTTAATTTTTGAAGCCTATGTGTGCCTCAGTTCCTTTATATTGTGCATTGCTCCCCAGTGGGGGGAATAGGACAGTTTGCTCTGAGGGCAGGCCAGGGCTGGTGTAACCACTAGGCAAGCTAGACGACCGCCTAGGGCACCAAGATTTGGGGGTGCCAAAAATTTTTTTTTTACACTACAGTGGAGTCACATCTTACATGGGGGTTAGGTTCTAAAGTCACCGCGTAAGAGGAAAATCGTGTATAGTGAAAATTACCATAAAGTACAGTATACACTAGAACTGGGGTCCTCAACCTACAGCACGCACACCAAAGGTGGCACACAAGCCGATTTTTTTTTTTAATGGCAGGCTGCAGGTCCCGGCTGCCGCTGAGCCTGCTGTCAACCTGAGGTTCTGTTCACTCAGCTGGCAACGGGCTGAGCAGGGCCAGCAGTGGGTCGGCTCCTGCCAGCCGGGGTCCCAGCCGCCAGCCCTGCTCAGCCTGCTGGGGTCCCAGCCAGCTCCGCTCAGCATCCTGCCAGCCTGGGTGAACGGCCTGGGGTTCCGTTCACCCAGGGTTCCGTCCGCCGGCCTGGGGTTCCGTTCATCCAGGCCGCCAGGAGGCTGAACGGATCCGGCGGCTGGGACCCCGGCTGGCAGCGGGCTGAGCAGGGCTGGTGGCTGGGACCCGGCCATTGGCCCTGCTCAGCCCACTGATGATCTGGGGATCTGGCTGCTGGCCCCTTGCCAGCCAGGGTCTCAGCCACCGGCCCTGCTCAGCTTCCTGCCGGCCTGGGTGAATGGCAGGAGGCTGAGTGGAGTCGCCGGCTGGGACCCCAGCTTGCAGCTGAGTGAACGGAACCCCAGGCCGGCAGCAGGCTCAGTGGTGGCCGGGACCCATAGCCTGCCATAAAAAAAAAAAAAAATCAGCTCGCGTGCCACCTTTGGCACGTGTGCCGTAGGTTGAGGACCCCTGTTCTAGTGTATACTGTGTGTACTGTAGTTTATGGTAATTTTTACTATACGCGATTTTCCTCTTACGTGCTGACCTTAGAACCTAACCCCCACGTATGATGTGACTCCACTATCTTCATTGTTTAACATTTATAATAAGCGATGCTCTGGAGGGGAAGAGGAGGGTGCAAGGTGGAAGTTTCGCCTAGGGTGCAAAATATCCTTGCAGCGGCCCTGGGGCAGGCTAAAGTATGCAGGGGGAGGGGTGGCTAGCTCTCTGACCCAGGATGAATCATTACAAAAGGACTGGCAGAGGCTGAACCTATGTCAGTGGAGAATGGAGAAGACAATGGAAAAGCCAAGCACCAGGACACTGACACCAAGCGGAGGCAGGAGAATTTCCCCTCTCAGCAGGGAAGCAGAGTGGACACTCCAGCTGGAGAATAAACGACTGGAAGGTGGGGGAGAAGTGCTGGTTTCTGGAGGAAGCTGGGAACTCCCTCACCTGGGAACTGACTTAGGCCAGGTCTACACTACAGACTTGTATTGGTATATGAGAAATCCACACTCCTGAGCGACATGGTTATACCAACCGAACCCACCGTGTAGACAGCACTATGGTGGCAGGAAAGCTTCTCCCGTTCACCTAGCTACCACCTCTCCCAGAGGTAGATTAACTACGCCCATGGGCAAAGCTCTCCCAGCAGCTTAGGAGTGTCTTCATTTAAGCGCTACAGCGGTGCAGCTGCGCCAATACAGTGTTTTAAGTGTAGATCGGTTCTAAGGAGGTCAGACAGAGACAGCCTGAACATGGGCATCACTATACTGGGCTCTAGACTGACCAGAATGGCTTCCTATCTCTGTGCTGACCTACGGCCTCCCCAGGAGCACCGCCAGCTTTTTTGGTGCCCTAGGCGGCGGAAGGTCCCACCCCCAAAATGCCACCCCGACCGAGGCGGTGGAAGGTCCCACCCCCGAAATACCGATGACAACCAGGGTGGCCGAAGATCTGGCCGCCGCGGTCGCCGCCCCCCAAATGTTAGCGTCCTAGACAACCGCCTAAGTCGCTTATGGGGTTGCCCTGGGCCTCCCACTGCTGTGTTCCAGCTGACTGATAAACCCGGCTGTTTTGGAGATGGTGTGTGAGCATCACTGGGATTGCTGGGTGAGATGCATTAATCCCTGCAGAATGGACAAGTCTGTCCCAAGAGCATGGCTCACTTGGACTCGTGGAGCAGAGCTCACAGCGCTAATCTGGGAGCAGACAGCCACGGCTGACAGCCGTAGATGTGGGACAGGCTCCCCACTCCCCACAACAAAGCCAGTGACTGCCCCCCCCCCATGGCTGAAGGCTTCCCCAGAGTCCCTTCCCCATGCATGCACTGGGGGACATTTCCTGCCAGAATTCTCCCAGCTGGCCCTCGCCCCTCCAGAGGTGCTCCCCAGGGGCAGTGCGCTGCACAAAGGGGCCTGGCCTGACAGGTTATTGCAGGTGGTGCCTGATGTCCCCCTGTGACTGAGGGGATATGCATGACCGCTGGCAGTGCTGGGAGCACTCTCCCTGGCAGGGAGTCTCAGCCCCGACCCAGCCTCCTGAGGCGGCATGGGGTGCACAGCCTGTGCTGCCAGAGCAGAATGTGGCCCAGCAGCTGGTCCAGCTCCCTTCCTCTCTGACTGCAGTCAGCTCTAATCGCAGTGCATGTCCTGCCGCCCTCCAGCCTGACCTACATACGCTGCTCATAGCCACAGCTTACATGGCCGTCAGCTTTAAATGACAGATGGGCATGGCTAGGCTGCTGCGCCTGTGCCAGCTTGATTTAATTAAAAACTGCCAGGGCTGGGCCCTGCTGCCCCTTGCCAGACTTGGCCTAGCAGGCGCCAGGGACATGGAACAGCATTGTCCTGGAGAGCCAGCTGCTGCCTGCTGAGCTCCCTGGGAAAGGGGTCGGGATTGTTAACAGCTTGAGCAGTCAGCCCCAGCTCTCCCTATGGCAAGTTCCTAGGGCTGCATTGCTCACTCTGAAGGCCCATGTGATGGATGGGCCTTTCCTGGAGCAGGCTTTTAGTTACAGCCACTTCCCTGGCCGGAGGCTTTTCCTGAGATTCAGCCCAAATCTTCCCTACACCCACTCCTCCCATCCAGGCTGGGGTTTCACTCCCCCCGCCCCCTGGGGCTGGCTCTGTCTTCAGTAGCAGTTACTTGATCATGCTAGGCCACTTCAGCTCTCTCATCTCTTCCATCACACCCTCTGACCATTGGGGTTGCTTGTCTCCCATCTCCCGCCAGTGTCAGTTGTGCACTTGTGAAGTGAGAAACCAAGGCACTGACTGCTGGGACACACTCAGCTCAGAGCTCTGGCCCTTTGCTGAGCAGGGACGGGATCTTTGAGCTAAAGGTCACATTCCCCAAGAGACATGGTCCCAAGACAGGAACCCATCCTTCCTCTGAGTACTGAGAGCTGCAGCACCAGCAGCCGGGGAAATCAGGACCTGACAATCCTAGTAACGCTGACAGGCACTGGGCAGCCCAGGATGGGGGATGCCCAGGATCTCCAAAAATCAGGGAGTGAGAACAGCCTCCCCTCTGCCCCTTCCCACCATGAGACCTCCACAGCAGGGTTTGGCTCCTGCCATGCTACCTGCTGACAGAGCCCAGCACTCTGAGGCACTTCGCGGGAAGGTATCTGGGTTCAGGATCTGGACTTCCTTCTTTAGAGGCCAGCTGGGGTTGAGAGGAGGCAGAGACACTGGGATCAGGCCCGAGAGCCCCCCAGAGCTAGATGGAACCTTTCTATAAACAGGAGGGGGGGTATTCTGTCACAAAATGAAGCTGATTCACTTGTTTGCTAGGGAGCAGGCCAGGGGCCATGGAAGCACAAGGGAGGGTGGGGGAGCCAAGTGCTGACTCAGTGAGAGCTGGTTGCAGAAATGACTGAGCCTAAGCTCCTGCACAGCGAGCAGAAGGGCAGGAACTGGTACCCATGCTATGAGGGGCTGAGTACCCAGCCAGCTGCTGGAGCGGCTCATGGCCAGTCCACGTTCTGGAGGATGCTGGACTCTGGGAAGGAGTTGTAGGGAGGAAGATGAAGACTCTACAGATGGATTCTACCCATACTGTCAATAAGTCACTGCCCTGCTCTTGCCACTTGGTTCTTCCCACTTCTCTGCAGCAAATACCAACCCCCTGCAAACTTGTAACTGATCTCAGACTCCTGTGTGAATGAAAGAGCCACTCTCTCCCTCCCTCAGCCCAGATCACCTCTCTCCTTCCCCTGCCTCCCTTCAGTGTCCACTGCTTCCTTTGTACCTTCATTTACACCATCCCCAGGCTTGAAACAGACTCACAGTGAACATTCCCCCAGCCTCCTCCCTCACCTTCAAATCCCTTCTCCTGCACAAGGCCTCCCCAAGAGGACACCCAGACCAGGCTCTGTCTGTTAGCCAGCTCCCAAGGGGCACTGGGCTCCATACAGCATGCAGGGAAGGACCATATACAGATGCGCCAATATGATGCTGATGGGGCTACATACATATCAAGACAGAGAGTGAGAGTGCTAAATACATAATACTGGCTGCAATAGCCCAGCACAGTACCAGAAGGCACTCTGCCCAACTTGGGTAATTAACACTGTGCCCTTAAATGACTGCCACATTCCATGCCAGAGATGGCTGCATTTTAAGGGTAATTGCTCCTTTTCCCATAAAATATTTATTACATACAAGCTACAACTGAAAAATATTAAGGTTGCAAAGTCAAGTACTTTAAAGTTAGGAAATGTCAAAATTAAGGCTGTCTGTGCAACCTTAACTCTGCCCCCTTGTGCATACGCGTTAGGGGACAGTTTATTTACACGATCACCCGCCATTTTCCCCGCACCAGATCCTGCTTCATTCAGTCTACAAATTCTGTTACATGAAAGTGTAGCTCCACTGCATCCTCAGCCGGTTTGGGATCCTGGACCTTCAGCTCCAACCTTTAACTAAAGGGCTAACTACAGTAGCTGGCAGCAGCAGTAGTAGACTGTTTTTCCCTGTGGACCAGCCCCTAGAGGAACATGTGTAACATGCTGAAATAATGGTTGCACATGCACGAGCAGCTCCATTTTAAAACCTCACAGCCAAGCACAAAAGCTGGGTGGATTCCTTCCGAGAGGCAATGGGCTAAGTGGCTGAGGCTGGGTCTGCCATATTAGAGATCCAGGTTCTAGTTCCAGCTTCTGTAGCCTCTCAGCGGAGCATTAGAGCTAGTTGCTTAATGAGGGATGTGAATGGCACAGAATTATTAATGCCTTCAGTAGAAGAGAAGAGTCTAAAACTCATGGTCCCCTGCTCCCAGGCTAGTGCATGTCTGCTAACCCCACACCTATTTTGATAGTGAAAAGCAGCAGCAGAGAGAAGGGAAGGATCCATTTTGTCTGTGCCCCATCCCGAGGGTCCATTCTGAATGACATCGCCAAGCAAGAGCCTAAGAAGCATGCTCAGTGCAGAAGGAAGGTTGCATGATTTTAGCAATAAGTCTGCAGCAAGCCTCATGCAGGCTGCAAATGGTGATTTTTGGTATTTTTATAACTCCAAAAACCCCAAACAGATTTATGTAGGGGCAGCACAGGGCACCTCCATAAGCCCAGGGCTACCCCCTTCCCCAACCACAGAGTCCTGCTGCAAACCAGCGAGCTGCTTTAAAAATAAAAATACATTAAAAAATCAAAATGTTTTTAGTGGGAAGCATTAGGCACCCTGTGCCAGCAACTGTGTCAGCTCTGAGGGACCCCTTTCTTTTGCCCTGGATAGAGTGGGGTGCACAGCTGCCACCCGTAGCCAGGGGCTGCTCCTGCCAAGCACACAGAAACAATTACATGTAACCTCCCTTCCCTGGTAGGTAGGAAACTTGTGTCCCCCACAGCCAAACGGCCTGATTAGCTCCTCAGCCAGCAGCCTAGGGCTGGCTCCCCGAGGTGACAAGCGCTCCCCAGTAACATGGAGATGGAAGGAAGGCAGGAGAGAGGCAGGAAGCTGGGGCCTTCCTTTCCAGGCAGGTGGCCGGCTGCTGCTCAGCACCAGGGACAGCTCTTTCCAAAGGGCTGGGCTCCAGCAAATGCCGCTGCTGCTTCATGGCCCCGACTTGCAGGGGAACAAAGGAGGCAGCGCTGCCTCTCCCTCCCCGCCCGGCCTGGGAGGGCGTGTCTCCGCTCCACCGACCCTGGAGCCAGCTGCCGGAAGCTGAGGAGAGCAGCTAGGCAGAGCTCCTTGCCAGGGCTGGGCAGTGCTGGAGAGGCAGCTGCTGGCAGCAGGAGCGTGCAGCAGGGATATTCACATCATGATGTCAGTCTGGTGCTCACTGTTCCCTCTGTGAGGACACCGACCTGCCCGTGAGGGGCTGCAGCACAACCGGCCCAGGGCACTGGGAACTGGAGCTAGGAGGCAAGCATGAGAAATGGACAGGCAGAGAATCTGCAAAGCTTGGGAGGTAGAGCCACAAAAGCAAACAGCTGACTGCTGGCCACACAGCCCCAGCTCTCAGTGCTGGAATCCTGCTGCGTGTAAACTGCTTACAGCCAGTCAGGGCCGGCTCCAGAGCCCAGCGGGGCAAGCACCTGCCTGGGGCGGCCCTTTCCCGGGGGGGCGGCAGGCTGGGCCGGCGGACCTGCCGCAGTCATGGCTGCGGGAGGTCCACCGGAGCCCCGGGAGCAGCGGACCTGCCGCAGGCATGACTGCGGAGGGGACGCTCGGCCGGCGGCTCCAGTGGACCTCCCGCAGGCATGACTGCGGACGGTTCGCTGATCCCGCGGCTCGGCTGGACCTCCCGCAGGCATGACTGCGGCAGCTCAACCGGAGCCGCCGGACCTGCGAACCGCCCGCAGCTGCGGGAGGTCCAGCCGAGCCGCGCAACCAGTGGACCCTCTGCAGTCATGCCCGCGGGAGGTCCGCTGCTCCCGCGGCTCGGGGGCGCCTCCCGGGCATGACTGCTTGGGGCGGCCAAAAACCTAGAGCCGCCCCTGCAGCCAGTAAGCCCTAGGCCCAGTGTCTGCTGCATTTCGAGCTGTCAGCGACTGAGAGCTTCTCTCACCTGCTCATGCCTGCTCTAGAGCCTCCCGTTCCCGCACCCACCCAGCTTTTGTCCTCTCTGCAGAGACACAGCAAAGAGGAGCCCTACCGCCTCCATCTGCTCCTAGAGGGTCAGCGAGCTGGGGGCTTTTCTTCTGCTAGAGCTGCAGCCATTCCTCTCTACCGCTGTGCTCCCAACGCTCATCTGACGGCTCGGCTCCTGCCGTGGGCTCTGCCTCACTTTCCCCTGCTGCCCCCCAGAAGCTCCAATGGGTGCCGACTGCAGCAGCCACCCCCGCAGTTGGGCTCAAGCACAGCACCTGCCTCCTGCTGAGCACAACTCAAAGTCTGGACTTCAAAGCCCTGGCCAGGATGGTCTGGGACTCAGCTACTTCAGAGACACCCCTCACTCAGCCCTGACCACTCACAGGAGTCCCCAGCTGAAGAGAAACACCATGCACTGGGGGCAGGGCTGCCGGCTGCAGATTCACTCCCCTGGTGATATCAGTGCCTCAGCTCCGAGGCCCAGGGGAAAAGGGGGGATCTGGTTTTGCTTTGCCGGATTTGGGCAGTTTCTTTCCCGTTCCGTTTCATTCATGCCTGCAGGCCGCTGGGTTTCAATTGCACCCTGAGGGGGTGGATCTAAATATAATGGATTGTTTTGCAGTGTGTTCTGCAAATAAGCACTGAGACACACTGCCAGCAGGAACTCTACCCATGGGGGAATAACACCAGCAGAGCCAGGCAACCCCACTGGTGTAGGACATACTGTCCCAGCAGGAGCTGGGCTCAGCCCCCCCCCCCCAAACTCCTTCACTCATGGAACAGCAAAGGTGCTCCGGCCAGTGAGTAGAGGGTAAAGGCCCCTCCCTCCCCTGAGGCAGCCACTGCCTGAGAGCTGCAATCCCTAGCTTCCAAGAGGGGTTCCCTCTCATCCACTGCATTCTGGCTCTGCCTGCTGGTATTTCTCTGACCAGCCCCAGCCCCTCACTGCCTGCAGCACCGCCTGGGCCTGGCCTGCCTCCTTGGTATGTTGCTAACACTGGGAATCTGCACTCCACATAGTACCAGAGACAGCTCATCCCCTAAGACGCTGCTGCTATGGCAAGGTTTTAGCCAGTCCTCCTGCAGTTGGGTTATTGCTGAGGACGGGGGCAGAGCCCCATTGCCACAGGCAAACTAGAGCAGTAACACTCTCAACAGAACTCAATATTTTCTGAATTAAACCTTGGCTCTTTTTCAGGGGCCTGCATGAATATTTATGAAGAGGAAAGCGTTGACATGGTGATGCATGGCTGTCCAGTGCCTGCAAGTACCACAGCCAGGTGCTCAAACACAACTGCAGCTTCTGCACCGTGCCACAGCTCATAGCACCACCCACCCCAAGGCACGTCTGCGTCCCCTCCACTACAGCCCAGCTATACAGTGGGCTGTGTCCCCTTGCTGTGTCCTAGCACCTTGGGCCTCCTGCATTGACACATGCCTGCATCTCCTCTGCTAGGTTCCAGCCCTATGACTTTAGCATGGAGAAAAGCTGCATCTTCTCTCCAGCCTCGTGGCTCTCAGGAACCTCCCACACTGAGACTCTTGGCATCTCTCCTATCTTCTTGGAGCACTTTCATTTAATTCATAAGGGGAGTTCTCTGGGGAAGCCGAGCCCTGGAACATGCTTGTATTGCCTCCTGCAAAGTGTTTGATACCCAAGCATCTTCCAAGTCACATTTGTGGAACTAACTTGTGTCAGCTCCACTTCAGAACAGCAGAGCATCCTGTAACCCAGGGCTCTCAGACACAGCTGGGTTATATAACAGCAGCCAGCAACCTGCACAGCCTGGTCACACATGTATTATCCACAGGATTACAAACAGCCTCCTGGCGTTTACTATTCTCCAACATGACTCACTGGCATCATCCCAGTCCTAGCATCTAGGGAGCTGTAGCTCTCATCTGTTCAGAGCATTGGCCCTGGCCACCATGGCATGCGGCAGCTGGATAAGGACCCAGATTAAACACAGGACAGTGCTGGAGTTTCAGGGTTTGTGCACAGCCCTAGCAATACCCCCAGCAGACACACTGGCCACGGTCCCTGAAACAGCAAAAAGCAGAGCCAGCTCACGAGTTCCCTTCCCTGGATCCAGACAGAACCCTCTCCTCTGAACCCCACTCAACTCAGCTGCATTGGATTCTTCCTCCCCACTGGCTGACTTGTTGGGATCTTCCCCTATGGCCATCAGTGTGGTGTGAACCCCTACCAAGGAGCAACCTATGGCCTGAACATACAGCACGGAGAATGATCGTACAGGTTCAGACATCAGAGCAGGCCCCTAGGCCCCTAAGTCTGCAGCCGGGGCAGAGTGCATGTGCAGCAACCTGACAGCCCCTGTACCAGGACACTGCCAAAGCCACATGACGCCACTAAATCCTTGATCGCTATTGGCCTATTGCAGACAGCGTTCTAAGCTTGGTGTAATTGCAGCAGAGGCAGGGAGTTCCTGCAGAAATGCCCAATGTGGTGCATGGTGTGTGCGCCAGCAGAGTTCTCTAATCAAATCATTTAATTCATAAGGGGTACGGATATTTAGCAGCCAAGCCTGCGGAGACAGACCAGATGCCCCTTCTGCCACTCCCGCCCCCCTCTCATTCACTAACACACACACACCCCTGGGAATTCTGGGGTTTCCCGCCCATCCCCCACTTTCATCCCCCCCCCCACTGCCCCTCATCCCCATACACCATTCTCACTATTTCCCCAGCCCCCCATGGCTTCAGGGAAAGAACCTGATCCTTTAGCTAAGACCTCTGCTTCCTCCTCAGTGCCAGCCCCATGGTACCGGCCACACCCATTCCATAGGCTGCTGGCTGTCACCTTGGAGAGGCTCCTCAGTCTCCCAGCTATTCCTGAAACCAGTGGGATTCTCCTCTACAGGCATAATCAAGAGGTGGAAAGGGGGCAGGAGCCCCTGGGCTCTGAAAGGGGATATCACTGTTATTCCAGCAGCATGTACAGACACCAGCTGATGCTACACCCAGGGACTGAACCAGCTCCTGCCCCACAGAGCTCACTCTAAAAGCCAGCAGTTTAATGGATTATGGAGAAACAAAGTCCAGCTTTTATGTCCAAAGTGCTGAATGAGAGAGAGACGGGTGGGGTGGGGTCAGGACACAGAGGCAGGGAACTGGGGAAAGAGATGCACAGAGATAGGGTGAGGTGTGGGGAGCAGTGGTTCTGAGGACAGCTGTTGGGGCCTTTGTGTGAACGCTGCAGCTCAAGTCTGCCAGGGAACTTGCTGCATTGAGCTGCCATAGCTGGTGAAAGGGGAAGACAGTGGCAGAAAAGCAGTTCCTAGCAGAGGCCATTTGTTCCCTATGGGGCTTCCCCCCAAGAGTGGCCTATTGCCCTCCTGGGAGCCTTGTGAGGGGGGTTCTGTCCCCAGCTGGCTACAGCAGGAAGCCTCAATGATAGTGGGTAAGGACCAAGTTACTTCTCAGTAACTTGCGGAGCCCTTGGGCTCACGTTCCCCTCACCCTGCACCCCAGATCTCCCTGGACTGCCGACACTTTGCGCTGGCCAGGCCGAGAACAGGGCAGTGCTAGAGTGACATGCAGGCAGCAGGCTCCATCCCAGCAAGCCATGAGTGGAGAAGCATCACACTGCCGCTGAGATATCACTAGCAGGGGCAGAGTGGTCCCATCTCCCACCAGAGAACAGGGATGAGATTCCAGGTCCCCTGCTCAGAGCTTTGCAAGTTGCTGCCAGGTGAAACTAAGATCGATCCATTTCTGCCCTGGTTCAGAACCTCTGAGCCACAGAGAAATTGACAACAGACCTGGGAGTTTCACTCTACTGCTGCTGGGGAAGCTAGAAGTGGGGCAGCCATGTTTCCAACCCAACAGCAGAGCTAAGGGCAGGCTGGCACAGAGGAGACCTCTCTCCTCCCAGAAGCCATGAGGCTGAGGGGATCTTTCCCAGGGAACCCAAGGATGCCAAAAATAGCAAGCAGCCCCCACTCCTAACAGGAGCACGGCTGAGACAACGGCTTCCCTGCCAGACAGTCTGCTGTGGCACTGCAAACCGGAGCACGGCATCCAGAGACCACAGTGACAGGCGTTTAGAACAGCCTCCTCAGGCACCAGGCAGGAGGCCCCTGAGGGGAGGGGAGGGGAGGGACAGCCCCTTTTGGATGATGGGGCAGACACATGCCCAGCAGGGACCAACTGGAAGAAAACTCAGCCTCTTTCCAGCGCCTGGGGCCACATTTAGCATCAGGGCATTGCCCCCCAGCCGCATCACCACCCTGCCTCGTAGGCTTTGGCCACTGGGCTAGCGGGGGTCAGGTAAATGGTTCAACCTCAGGAGAGGAGACAAAGACCATGGAACCATAAAATGGCAGCACCTGTGTGGGAGCCGCATGACCTTAGCGAAGGGCCAGGGTGGGCAGGGGAAATGTTTAGCAGGCTGAAGGGGGGGGGTCACAGAGACGAGCTAGATGGGCTCTGGCTGAGGGGATCACAGCTCAGAAACGTGCAATGAGGAGTGAAGCCCCCCCCCAAGCCAGAAGAAAGGGTCACAGGCCATGATTACAGGGCAGTAAGCTCAGGCCAGTGAGATGCTCCTGTATGAGATGGAGATTCAGGATTGGAGAACACATGGGCTGAGTCCAACTCAGCAGCTCCAGTTTGCTGGATCGTTCTGGGGCCATTCTGCAGCTATGCAAGCAAACATAATAAGGTTAATCAGACCCCAGGCTCCAGTGCATAAGACAGTTTCCAGCAGGGTCAGGAAGAAATCCTTTACTCCATGGGTCAGTTTGTAATGTTTATTATGTTTAACCACCAGGGGCAAGAGGTCACAGCAGCATTCTACACAGCTGCAGACCGATAAGGTCAGGCAGGCTGCAGCCTCCAGAGAGAAAAGCAGACCACAAGGAATTCCTTTTTCAAAGTGATACCAGATCCTCAACATGGAAGCTATGGAAGACATCACTCAAGATCCAGCAAATTCAAGGGAACGGCAGATGTACAAGACACATGTGGATGGCAGCTTGGATCAACCTGAAAGAAAATCAAGTTTATCTGCAGTTTTCTCCAACCATCCAAGGAAGACAGACTATCCTTGTGGGACAGTGAATACCCAGAAGATTCACAAGAACATTCTGCAAGGGACAAGTGGACAACAGGACAGCATGAGGCCTCCCTGGAGCCAAGACACAAGATGCTATTCACGGACTGGAAAGGTTTCTGACATTGACAGGCAAGGATCATTGATGCTGAAGCACTGTGACAATGCATCATGGGATATCTTGCAGGTAACAGATGACTTCAGGGAACTCGGAAACATGCTGAAGACGACTGTCCCATGAGCAAAAGAAAGCAGAAGACAGAAGATTCTGGAAGTAAACCACCGGCTAGGTAAGTGGTATAGGATGGAGGATTTTGGTTTTGTGGAACACTGGTCCACCTCTGTGAGGAAAGGGGGCTGTACAGTTTGGAGAGCTTCCACCTCAGTAGAAGGGGAACCAACCTCCCTGGGGACAGGCTGGCTATAGCGATCCAGAGATGGTTAAACTAACAGGCAAAAGGGGAGGGTGTAAAAGAGGGAAGATATGAGCACTCAGCACAAAATCAGGATGTTGAGCACAAAATTAATCAAGGACCAAAGAACATGAAAAGAAGCAATTCTGGGCAGGAGGGGTAGCTCAGTGGTTTGAGCATTGGCCTGCTAAACCCAGGGTTGTGAGTTCAATCTTTGAGGGGGCCACTTAGGGATCTGGGGCAAAAAGAATTGGTCCTACTAGTGTAGGCAGGGGGCTGGACTCAATGACCTTTCAAGGTCCCTTCCAGTTCTAGGAGATTGGTATATCTCCAATTATTTAATTTTTAAATTTTTTTTATTTGAATTGCCTATATACCAACTCTTGAATTGCCTATAGCCTAGGTAACAAACAAGTGGAATTGGGATTGCTCATTTATGAGCATAAATTTGATCTAGTTGGTATTACTGAAACCTGGCAGGATAATTCGCACAACTGAAATGTTAAAATCAATTATTATAAGCTATTTAGGAAGGATTGAGTGGGCAAAAGGGGAGGGGGAGTGGCACTCTATTTTAAATTGGCATTACCTTTTTGAGTCACTGACAATTCGGAAGAAAATGATCTTGAATGCTTATGGATCAATGTCCTGACAGATAAAGCACAAGAAGCTGGTGTCTACCACAGACCACCAAATCACAATAGGGAACAGGATGACTGCCTCCTTAAGTGCCTATCCCTAATGTGTAGGGGGAAAAAAAGATTGTGTGATCATAGAGTATTAGGGTTGGAAGGGACCTCAGGAGGTCATCTAGTCCAACCCCCTGTTCAAAGCAGGACCAATCCCCAAATCCCTAAATGGCCCCCTCAAGGATTGAACTCACAACCCTGGGTTTAGCAGGCCAATGCTCAAACCACTGAGCTATCCCTCCCCCTCAAGATCCTGGGGAACTTCCATTTGAGTGATGTATGCCAGAGGTCTCATGCTGCCAGTACTAAAACATTCTTTGATGACAATTTCCTAACTCAAAAAGTGTTGCAGCCATCATGGGGGAATTCTTCATTACACATTGTCCTAACAGATTAAGAGCATAGGCAGCACGTGACTCTTGCCCAAAGCTCCCTGGAAGTGGATGCGGGGGCCTACTGGTGCCCAGACTGTGGCCTCAACCCCCATTCCATCCCAAGACCTCACCCCCAACTCAGCATTCTCCCCCAAAGTGCCCCCACCTGCTCCTCTCTGCCCCCTCCCCTGAGGCAGAGAGAAGAGAGTGGCAGGTGGAGGGGAGGAACATCTTGGAGGAAGAGGCGGAGCGGGGTCGGGAAGAGGCGCAGCATGGGTGGAACCACAGGGGAAGAAGCTGAGCAGGGGCAAAGGGCGCCTTGGGGGATGGCCATGGCCTGGGCACCGATGCCCCCTGACACTTCTCAGGAGCTTCCGGTGGCGGTGCTCCAAATGCAGTGGGCCAGTGCGTCTCCAAAGGGTGGTGCACTACATTCAGCATTTCTTTTCCTGTTTGAGAAGGCTCAGTCTCCCCGAGCCTTTATACCCACCGCCCATGATAAAGAGGAAGTGATCACAGAACTAAAAATTAATGGTAGCTTAGGTACAAGTGATCATGACTTGATCACACTTAGAACATGCAAGTAAAATGAAATCCAGATACGTAATACACCGCTACCTCGATATAACGCCACCCGATAGAACATGAATTTGGATATAACGTGGTAAAGTAGTGCTCTCGGGGGGCAGGGCTGCGCACTCCAGTGGATCAAAGCAAGTTCAATATAACAGTTTCACCTATAATGCGGTAAGATTTTTTGGCTCCCAAGGACAGCATTATCTGAGGTAGAGGTGTATCTATATATTTGGTGTTTTAATAGGGCCAATGTCTCAAAGCTGAAAACAATTATGAGCCAAATCAGCTAGGAGGAAGAATTTAGCGAGAAAAATTGGGAATCCCTTAAGAATACCTTACTAGATGTCCCCAAACAAGGAGTTTTTAAAATATATTGGGAACAAAAAGAATCCTGACAATGGTAATGGTCTTTTGCTAGATGGAAATAGTAGAACTATCAATAATTACGTAGAAAAGGCAGATGTGTTCAATAAATATTTCTGTTCTGCATTTTTGGGGAAAACAGATAATATAGTCTCATCATATGGTGTCAACATTCTTCCCATCCCACTAGTATCTCTGGAGGATATAAAACAGAAGCTATTAAAATTAGACATTTTTTAATCAGCAGGTCCAGATAATTTGCACCCAAGAGTTTTAAAGAGCCGGCTGAGAAACTCACTAGACAGTTAATGTTAATTTTCATTAAGGTTTTGAGTATTGAGGAAGTTCCAGAAGACTAGAAGAAAGCTAATGTTTTACCAGTTTTTAAAAGAGCGTAAACCAGATGACTCAGGTAATTATAGGCCTATCAATCTGACGTTGATCCCAGGCAAGATAATGGAGCAGTTGATATGAACCGGGTTAACAAAGAATTAAAGGAGGGTAATTAATTAATGCAAATGGAAAACAGATCCTGTCTAACTTGATTTTTTTGATGAGATTACAAGTTTGGCTGATAAAGACAATATTGTTGACAAAGTATACTTAGACTTCTGTGAGAAGTTTGACTTGGTACAGCATGACACTTTTGATTATAAAATTAACATAGCACAAACTAAATGGATTAAAAACTGGCTAAGCGACAGGTCTCAAAATGGAATTGTGGGTATCAAGCAGTATGTTTCCAGTGAGGTCCTGCGGGGATCGGTTCTTGGCCCTACACTAATTAACATCTAGATCAGTGGTCTGAAAAAAACCAAAATCACTGATAAAGTTTGCAGGTGACACAAATTGAGGGAGTGGTGAATAATGGAGAGGACAGGTCTCTGACACAGAGCATGCTAGATTGCTTGGTAACAGGGCGCAAGCAAACAATGTGCATTTTAATACAGCTAAACGTAAGTGTATACACCTAAGAAGGCCATACTTACACAAAGGGGGCAACTCTACCCTGGGAAGCAGAGACTCTGGAAAAGATCTGGAGTCCTGGTGGATAATCAACTGAACGTGAGATCCCAGTGTGATGCTCTGGCCAAAAGGGTGAATGTGATTCTGGGATGAGTAAACAGGGGAATCTCAAGTAGATGTTTTACCTCTTCATCTGACACTGGTGCATCCAGTTCTGGAGCCCAGAATTCAAGAAGGCTGTTAATAAATTGGAGATGGTTCAGAGAAGAGTCATGAGAATGATTAAAGGATTAGAAAATATGCCTAATAGTGAGAGACTCAAGCAGTTCAGCCTATTTAGCTAAACAAAGAGAAGGTTAAGGGGTGACTTGATTACAGTCTATGAATACCTACAGCGGGAACAAATATTTAAGAGTGGACTTTTCAATCTAGCAGGGAAAGTTATAACACAATCCAATGGTTGGGAGTCAAAGCTAGACATATTCAGACTGGAAATACTTCTTTAACTGTGAGAGTAATTAACCATTGGAACAATTTACCCAAGTTCATGGTGGATTGACTCTAATTGGGACAGGATCGGGGGCTAGCCTCTCTAGAGGCCTACTCTACCGGCAAGCTGCCCTGTGGTATTTGGTCGCTCTAGGTGTGTGTGCGCACACTCCCAGCCCAGTCCCTCTAGTTTAGGATTGGGTTATTTACTGTAATGTGTTTACATGTTTCCATTAATTCCATAGAAGGCCACTGCGCTGAGATCATGAAGGTTGCAGAGTTGGCACTGAAGTGTCAGGAACTGCCCAAGGGAAGGTTGCACATGACCCCTTAACTCTGCCCCCCCGCCCACACACAATTATGATACAGCCTCTGACTACACCATTGCACAGTATCTCAGGTCATACAACAGAATAGCAGATCATTTTATTCTCCTTAAACACATACATTCAGCTCCTTGTCACGTCCTTCATCAGCAGAAGGATCCAGTTTATCTTTATTGACACAGGTTTTTTCCTATAGCAAGTTCTCTTCTCTCTACGGATTGCATTTTAATAATTCAGGCAGCAACCCTGGACTATACAGCTACTGTTCACCCCACAGCACAGCTGTCATGAATTGCAAGTCTGGGGTGAGGCAGTTAACTTAGCTGGAGATGGGAATCTTGGAATTCAATTAGCTTTGGATCAGGCCCTTTTGAGGAGCTAAGCAAACAAACAAACCTGCTGTACAAGCTTGGTTGACCTGTGGTTTCCCAACACTTAGTGCCATGGGCACAGGGGTACAAACCCCCTTCTCTTCAGCAGGCCTTGTTCTCTGGTTCAACCCCAGGCAGTTTGCTCCAGAGCCCAGAAGACTAGGAAGGCTATAGCACCATTCACTCTCCTGCTCAGATGCCCCATTCTTGCTCACCCCCACACACAGAAACTCCCCACTTTGGCATAGCCTCCAATTGAAGCAGTTCATCCCCAAAGACAAAGTTTTCAGGAGGCAGCAGGTTTGGGTGAAGACCATTTTGCAGCTCCAGGCCTGGCCGCTGGTTGTGCTCGTTCTCTCAGCCCAGCCCCTCCTCATCTTTTATCTCTGGTAAAAATCTTTCCCTCCCTCCATCCTGTTGCTTCCCCCTTCACTCGCCTTGCTCCTTACCTCCCAGGACAGACTGGGGCCAGTGGTGTTGGCAGCAGCGGGACTGGAACAATTTGTAGAGCAGGGGTGTTGAGAGCCATTGAACCAAACTAAACCCTGTCTATGATGGCAACCACTTCAAGCCGGGGGTATGGCATCACCCCCAGTTCCAACACCTACAGTTGGCAGCTAGAAGAGCCAGAGCCAGGCCCAGGCCTCTCCCCTGGTTTCCATAGAGAGCCAGAGACCTTCTCTTCTCTGTCTTACAGACCAGGGAAGAGGAACTGCTGTGGGAGCGGAGATCCTTCTTCCCCACCTCACCTCATGGAGAGCAGCTGGGGATGGGTAGAGAAGTGCCCCAAGAGGGGGTGCAGCGGAGGGTGGTGGAACAGGAGCAGGCAGCACATGGAGCAGAAGGGAAAGCACAGACAGATGGAGGGTCAACTTGGGCAGTGGCAGATTATCCAATGAGCCCAGGGCCCCAGAAAAATGGGTGCCCCAGCAGAAATCCACTGGAAGCCCAGAGCCCTGGCCAAAGCCGTGGAGCAGCCAGGGGAAACCCCAGCACCCCGACCCTGGTCCCTGACAGAAGTGCCAGGCGGGGGATGCCCCAACACCTGGCAGAAGCCACAGCACCCCAACCCTGGCTGCCACCCTGGGACTGGAGGAGCTCTCGCTCCCCACTGTGGCCCCATTGCCATGGTGGGGGGATGGAAGCTTTTCCAGTCTTGGGGCCTTGGGGGGAGGTCACCAGAAAGGAGCAAGCGGGGGGTGAGGCTGCAGTGCGGGGGTGGAATGGGTAGGACTGTGGGCAAAATGGGGGCAGGGCTGCAGGGAAAAGGCGTAAAACCAGGTAGGGCCATAGGGCCGTGGGGGAAGGGGCAGAAGGGGGCAGAATGGTGAGCGGGGCCACAGGAGGAAGGGGTGGACCAGGGCCATGGTTCCAGTGCTGAAGCCCACACAGTTGCACTGGCCCAGGGCCCTAGGAGACCTTAATCCACCTCTGAGGGTGGGGAATGGAGATGAGCTGCTGTGGAAGAGAGTGGCAGCTGTATGGCAAGGACATGAACACAGGACCATGCAGCCAGCCTGCGCTGAAGCATTCCTCTTTGCACCAGGGGCTGGGGCCAGGGAGCGGCTCTTGCTCTCAACAGCCCCAGGAAGGGGCCAGTTGCCTGCTGTGGCATGGTGATTCATAGTGGGATGGCCTCTAATGGTTTCAGCAGTCTCTTGTTATCAGTCACCAGAGTAGTGACATTAGACTCCGGAGCATGGAGGTGGGGAGCAGGTACCAGCTGGTTCTAGGCAATACCTCTCATTCACCCCACAGCATGTGGGGTGGATTTTGTGGGCAGAGCAGCAGCTGTATTTCATGTTCTCCCATTCGTGCTGTGTAGCTCACGCCTGGTCAAGCCCCAGGACCTGTGACCCTGGCTCCTAGCACAGACTGGACTGGTGTTGAGCACAGGGACCTGCCACATCTCTCCCCTGGCCACCTCCCAGGGAAGGGGCTCAGCTCTGGCTGTGCGGAGAATGGCTGCAGTCTGCATCTGAAAGCCTTTTGGGGGTAGACAGGCGAGTGGTGGGGAGACCTGAGGGAGGTAGGCAGCCCTGGACCACTGGAGTGTTGGATAGTTTTCTGGTTCAGTGATATTTAGATCGTGCACTGCTACCAACAATTGTTGCTTGGATTCCTTAACAGCACTCACAGCTGGGAGACAGGCAGGTGCCTACCCTTATAAGGAGCAGGTGAAGGGCCAGGCATGGTGATGGAAGTGCAGCATGGAGCAGGCTGGAGTCAGCAGGGGCTGAGTCAGGATTCACAGATAGAAGGGATCCAGCCAGCAATGCAAAGGGCTGTGCCTCTGACCGACAGAGCAAGGGAGCGGGTTAGAGCATGGCCCCGCACTCCTCAGCCTGGAATCACCCACCATGCTCATGGCGGCTTTTTAAATGCAGCTTCTAGCCCTTGTGGGCCAGATTTCAAAACAGTTCAGCCTCCTGCAGCTCTGCTAAGGACAATGAAGGGTGGAATCCCTGTTGGTCTCACTGTGGGAGAGAAGGATTCCACGGGGGCTGCAGGATTCTGAACATTTCTGAAAGTCTGGTCTGGTGATTGTGAAGATAACCTGGAAAACATGAATTGAGTAACCAATCCAGTGGTGTCTGCCTGAGTCTGCAGGCAGCTGGACACAATAGTTCTGCAATAGATAAGAACTGTCCCATTCACCTCAAAGGGGTATTCACGCTCAAATTTAAATTGCCATCTTTGGCTGTTCCACTGTGATAGTGCCACATTGATCAGCCTGAGTACATCGCTCAATCTTTTACTGCTGATCATTTAAGCAGAAGCAGCCAGCTATTATGTTTATCTCACAATCTCAAACTGCCTTTCCAGTTGCCAAATGCCCCAATCACCCTTTCCATGTTGCCACCTCTGCTCCGCAGCTTCTTCCATGCCAGTTTGAACAATACAGTTATGGCTCCTTCAGTTCAAACATCTTGGGTAGCTCGAAAGCAGAAGATGAGGGAACAGCACAAAGTAATGAAATTAATCTCAAGGCCAGTGATACAGGGACCCATGCTGAGCAGATCACTCATTTCAACTACAGAAAAGCAAAACTGATACACTAGAGTCACCTAGAACCCAGGACCTTGCTGCACTGGAACTCTAGAACCCAGAGCCTAGCTATGGATTTTCCAGCCTGCCACACTACAGTGCTCTAGAACCCAGGGCCTTGTGGATTCTCGAGCCTGCCGTACTACAGTGCTCTAGAACCCAGGGCCTTGCCACATGATTTGGGCCCAGCTTTCACAAGCACTTGGGGCCTTGGATATAACTGGTGCTGGCACAAGAATGATTGCAAGTTGCTGGGATGTGATGACATCCTCTTCCCAAATGGAACCCACCTCCCCTGCACACATACCTGCACACTCAGCTGCTGGGCCCTTACCACAGGATGCTGCATTCCAGGAGTTTGATCCAGTTATCAGCTGCCTACTGCACTTAAGGAGAGCTGAGGGACTGGAACATGGCTGGTCATTAGCACAATAGGCAGTTAATAGGAGCCCTGAGGCAGGGTGTGCTGGAAAGGAGCGAGCCCAGGAGAACCTGCTGAGGAGGATGGGCCACGGGGCAGTCTTTAACCTGTCTTGGCTGGTTGTTTCTAGACGAGGGCGCAATTAGAGCCCCCCTCCCAAATGTGCAGGTCCGAGCCCGAGGGCCCTATGATCATCGCAGACACTCACTGAACTAGGGACTGGAAAGCAGCCCCCTCTCCAGCCCCTAACAGGACTTGGGGAAGGGAGTACAGTTTGGGGCAATGGACTGTACTTCCCCCCTACCCCCCTGCCCCGGTGCTGCCCTTAACACTCCAGGGTCGGCTGTGCCCACGCATTCCTGAGGTGTGATATGGGCGAGCTCACTGGCAGCAAGTGGGGAGGAGCAGCCGCTCTGATGGCAGTAGCAGCTCCTGCCTGTGGCTCTGGCAAGCAGCCGCACAGACACAGGCAGCTGCTAGCTGTGCTTCCCAGCGGTGTTTACACTTTCACACAGAGGTGGCGGCCAATTAGCTCAGCAAAATGCGGCATCTCAGTGCAAGGCAGAGCCACTGCCTGTGCATCCAGCACTGCGTCCTCACCCTGCACTACCCCTGGCGGGTGTGAGGAGAGCATGTCCCTCCTGGCATAGCCCTGGGCTCTGGGGAAGTTTTCTGTCCCTCTCCCTGCACAACCCCCGAGGGAGAGGAAAGGAGGCTGGTCCCAGTTCTCTCTGAAACTGCCTGTCTCGGGAATCTCATCCTCACCCCAGATCTCAACTGCCACAGAACCTTTCCAAGTCCCTCCAGGGCATGTATTTGCAGAGCGCAGAGTCCGGCCAGGAAGGGGTTGCACATCCCTGAAATGAGAGGGATTTGCAGGGAATGCTGGTAGCAAGAGTGTGCGATACAGAATCCTGCTCATCAGCACCCCGTGGCACATGGAGCCAAGGGACAGATGGTGCCAGCTCAGGAGTCAGCACTATTCCAAGCACATGTCACCAGGGCAGGGCCTAAAGCAGAGGCATTCACACTGAGCCCTGGACCAGCTGGACAGTGTGAGGAGAGCCCCCTGCTAGACTCAGGCAGAAGCATTCCAGATCGAGCTACATAAATACAAACCAAAGCATCTAGAGCATTGAGGCAGAGAGAGGGGTGGGGTTGGGGGGGTTCCAGCCAAGCTTGGCTCTGTAAGGAAAAGGTGCATGGTCCAGCCACTCCCATGGTTCTGCTCTCCCACTGCAATTATTGAGCATCACTTGTATCCAGGGCTGCAAGTATCTAGGGGGAAGGAGTGCAAGCAGCAGAACAGGGTGCAGCTGTCCCTAGTATCTGTGCAGAGGGTGGATCCCAGGACAGGCAGTGGGGCACACAAGGCTCTCCTGCCCCTTCCATGTCCTGATCTCTGCATTTGATGGGTCACGTGTGACCAGCTAGCTTTGTGCCCTGCTGGAGAGACTCTGCTACAGTCTCTGTGGGGACAAGTCTGTGCAGGAATCACTGCCCACCCCGTGGGCCAGCAGCATGAACATATAGTAGATAATGAGCAGTGACACGCCTGCCAAACATGGCACCATGGACCAGGCTTTCAGACAGGGCCGGCGCTTCCATTAGGCAACCCTAGGTGGTCGCCTAGGACACCAGGATTCGGGGGGTGGCATTTTGTGCGCTCCCCACAGGGCGCACGGGAGCTTCCGGTTCCGCTCCCGTCACGCCGCCGAAGAACGACCTTCTGCTGACGTGCCGCAGAAAACAGCGGCAGGCAATTGAGCAGCTCAATGACTGCCACTGTCGCCTGCGGCATTTCGGTGGAGGGTCCTTCTTCGGCGGCACGATGGGAGCGGAACTGGAAGCTCCCGCGCGCCCTGTGGGTAGCGCACAAAATGCCGCCCCCCAAATTCTGCCTAGGGCGCCAGAAACTCTGGTGCCACTCCTGCTTTCAGATGCTCTGCACAGACATCTACGCTAGCAGTATCATTTTCGTGTGGGGTGCAGAGCTCTTCTGAAAGAGCCCCACACGCTCAGGGACATGGAACAGTTATTCTCATTTATCAGTGGATCACGAGACTGGACTGAGAAGCCCTTGTCCCACACCGATTTAGACCAGTAGAAACCTATTGAAACCCACAGTTCCTTCTGATTTACCTCAGCATATGTACGAGGAGAATCATGCCCACCCCTCTGCGTTACTTGCACAGTAACAGTCGTACAAACACTGTGCACAACAAAAGGAATTTTTACACAGTAAGACAATAGGGTGCCCCTGCTGTCTGCAGCATTTCTGATTTCTTGCTTGGGCTGTTAAAAGTCTCTGTTAACATGCAGCCAGCTGGTGAGGTGGCACTGCTCTGAGAGCTTGCAGGTCTCCTCTCATGAGTTTGTGGCTTTTATGCGCTTGCCTTTTCCATTGATGCTTCTCGGCGTGGTGGTATGACACGGCTCTGGGGTGTGAGGCCCAGAACAGCTTCTGGGCACCAGGACGGGGTCTGAGCCCCTTTGAAGGCTGTGGGATCTCTGCATGGTGATGCCATAGTTCCTACTTCAGGGCCAATCGTTGATGTGCTTGTTGCCAATGAAGCAGATGGTTTGGTTTGATATTCTCTGATGCCTGGGGCCATCCTGCCCCAGTGAGGGTCTCAGTGTGGGGTCCTAGGGCTGCTCTTTGCTTTACAGGGATCTCTGTGTGTTCAGTGAAATTGTCATATAGAACCCTAGCAGCCAATGTCTTTCAAAGGAAAAATGGAAAATAAGAATGGTTTAATATTTTCTTGTAGTTCTCAAGGGAAAAATAATGAGAAACCCTAGAAATAAGAGCTGGAAACCCCTTGGAGCCCTCACCCTCTCCTCTGCCCAGGGCATGTTTCCTAGTGATTTGTCAAAGCTAAATCCTTTAGAAGTCCCATGAAAAGGGGCAGGAGCCCCATTACCTGGAGACTGTCTCCTGCAGGCTCATTCAACTGGGGAGGGACTGCTCAGTGGAGCATTGGCCTGCTAAACCCAGGGTTGTGAGCTCAATCCTTGAGGGGGCCACTTAGGGATCTGGGGCAAGATCAGTACTTGGTCCTGCTAGTGAAGGCAGGGAGCTGGACTTGATGACCTTTCAGGGCCCCTTCCAGTTCTATGAGATAGGTATATCTCCTATATTATTTATTATATTAATTATAATTATATTATATAATATTAATAGGGCATGAATCTTCAAAAGTCTGTTGACCTGGCACCAAACAGCCAAGTCTCCTACTGGCTCCCAGGCAAATGGGAGGAGAAGCAATTTCAGAACCAAAAATAACCCTGGTCCTGGAGGGTCATTCCCAGTGAATCCCAGCCACTGGAGATGGATGTGGCTGGTTCCAATAATGAGAGTCACCATCTAATAACAAGAGTCACTCCTCTAAGTTTCTGAAGCACTTAGAGGAGAGGAAAGTGATCAGGAACAGTCAGCATGGATTCACCAAGGGCAAGTCATGCCTGACTAACCTAATTGCCTTCTTTGAGGAGATAACTGGGTCTGTGGATGAGGGGAAAGCAGTGGACGTGTTATTCCTTGACTTTAGCAAAGCTTTTGATACAGTCTCCCACAGTATTCTTGCCAGCAAGTTAAAGAAGTATGGGCTGGATGAACGGACTATAAGGTGGATAGAAAGCTGGCTAGATGGTCGGGCTCAACGGGTAGTGATCAATGGCTCCATGTCTAGTTGGCAGCCGGTATCAAGCGGAGTACCCCAAGGGTCAGTCCGGGGGCCGGTTTTGTTCAGTATCTTCATTAATGATCTGGAAGATGGCGTGGACTGCACCCTCAGCAAGTTTGCAGATGGCAATAAACTGGGAGGAGTGGTAGATACGCTGGAGGGTAGAGATAGGACACAGATGGACCTGGACAAATTAGAGGATTGGGCCAAAAGAAACCTGATGAGGTTCAACAAGGACAAGTGCAGAGTCCTGCACTTAGGACGGAAGAATCCCATTCACTGTTACAGACTAGGAAGCAGTTCTGCAGAAAAGGACCTAGGGGTTACAGTGGACGAGAAGGTGGATATGAGTCAACAGTGTGCCCTTGTTGCCAAGAAGGCTAATAGCATTTTGGGCTGTATAAGTAGGGGCATTGGCAGCAGATCGAGGGACATGATCATTCCCCTCTATTTGACATTGGTGAGGCCTCATTTGGAGTACTGTGTCCAGTTTTGGGCCCCACACTACAAGAAGGATGTGGAAAAATTGGAAAGAGTCCAGTGGACAGCTTCAAAAATGATTAGGGGGCTGAAGCACACGACTTATGAGGAGAGGCTGAGGCAGTGGTCCCCAACCTTTTTGTGGCCAATAGCACATTCATGTTTTCAGAAGAGTGTGGCGGGCGCCAACAGTTTTTCAAGGCTTATTTTGTATTTGTACATTAAATAATACGAAAAACATCATATACAATATAACATAATATATGAATCCAGAGAGAAGCTGGAGAGAAGCTGCAAGGACAGAGAACACCGGCGCCCACAGCCCCGGAGTTCTCTGTCCCGGGCAGGCGCGGGGCCGCGGCTTCTTTCTGGCTTAAGCTGCGGCCCTGCACCTGCCAGGGACCGAGAACACCGGCGCCCACAGCCTGCAGCTCTGGAATTCTCTGTCCCCAGCAGGCACGGGGCCGCGGCTTCTCTCTCATACATGCGCGGGCACCACCTTGGGGACCACTGGGCTGAGAGAACTGGGATTATTTAGTCTGTAAAAGAGAAGAATGAGGGGGGATTTGATAGCTGCTTTCAACCACCTGAAAGGGGGTTCCAAAGAGGATGGATCTAGACTGTTCTCAGTGGTGGCAGACGACAGAACAAAGAGTAATGGTCTCAAGTTGCAGTGGGGGTGGTTTAGGTTGGATATTAGGAAAAACTTTTTCACTAGGAGGGTGGTGAAGCACTGGAATGGGTTCCCTAGGGAGGTGGTGGAATCTCCTTCCTTAGAGGTTTTTAAGGTCAGGCTTGACAAAGCCCTGGCTGGGATGATTTAGTTGGAGACTGGTCCTGGTTTGAGCAGGGGGTTGGACTAGATGATCTCCTGAGGACCCTTCCAACCCTGAGATTCTAGGATTCTATTCTATGATCTAGCAGGTGTGGCGAAATCAGGTTAACCT
This sequence comes from Mauremys mutica, assembly GCF_020497125.1. Taxonomy (NCBI): domain Eukaryota; kingdom Metazoa; phylum Chordata; order Testudines; family Geoemydidae; genus Mauremys; species Mauremys mutica. Next base: position 18,486,468 of record NC_059088.1, on the reverse strand, counting down.
GAAGGACAGTTCTCTCCAGCAGCTCTGAGCGGTGCCCTGGACCATTCGATCCTGTGCATGGAGCAGTCCCTGTCAGAGGGGAGGGTCAGAGCCCAGCATGGAGCACTACAATGTGACTGGGAGGACTGCAAACAGTATGCAAAGCTGCCAAGTTTAGGAGAGGTGAAGTGCAGAGTCCACCAGGGACAGCTCTATGCAAATATTAATTACTGCGCTTAGAGAGACAACGTGGGGAAGGGAATATCTGGACAAACTTCTGTTGGGGAGAGAGACAAGCTTCTGAGCAACACAGAGCTCTTCTTCATGTGCTCTTTACTGTGCTTGGTGTTCAGCTACTTTGCTGAAATACCAGAGAACGGATAAGTTCCTAAGGCCATGCTAATGCCAAAGATGGGTGACAGATCACCACAGTTTGAGTGCTGTGAGCACAGCTCCATTAGCAGCTGAATGCGCAAATACCCTTTTATATGAATAGACAGGGGCCTGACATCTCAGCTGCTAGCAGTTTCCACCTATCTGTCTCAGGACTTGGCAAGGCAGCAGTATACAGATTTACAGACTCTGCTACCAGAAGGCAGGGCCGCCCGGAGGGGGGGGCGGGGGGAAGCAAGTGGGAGAATTTGTCCTGGGCCCCACAGGTGTTCCACGAGCCCTGGCCCCGCAGCGGTCTGGGTCTTCGGTGGCGGGGGGCCCTTCAGTCGCTCCGGGTCTTTGGTGGCATTTCGGCGGTGGGGGGGCCTTCAGTGCTGCCGAAGACGGGGAGCGACTGAAGGGCCCCCACCACCAAAATGCTGCTGAAGACCCAGACCGCCGCCAGGTGAGTACAAGCGCTGCAGCTCCCCTGCTTTGCCCCAGGCCCCCTGAATCTTCTGGGTGGCCCTGCCAGAAGGGGTCATGGTGTCACAAGTCCTGAACCCTGGGTATATAATTCAGACAGCTAGCCCAAGCCACTACCCCTGCTGTCATGACATTGAACTAGTACCAAAAATTAGCAAGGAGAGCTAGCAAGTATACATCTACCTGAGCAGGGAATATCACCTCCCAGCTGCTGCGTAGATGTATGCAGAGTGGCACCACTGTCATTTCAAACCAATTCCATTAAGCTGGTGCCCAGCCTCATCAGCAAGGGCGCTCTCAATTTAATTTAAACCTGGCTTCTAGCAGCTCCTTAGCGAGTTAAGCTAAATGGATAAGCCCGGGTTAAATGGAATTAATAATGTCCACACAGACATGGCATCAGTTTAATTAACTGGTTTGGAAAGTAACCTCATCAGCAGAGTGAAAGGGTGTTGGCTGGAGAAGGATCCATCACACTGCAAGGGGACACTGCCCAAAGAGAGGAGCAAGGGGAGGATGGGGAGGCATTGACACCTGGGTGGGCAGCAGCCAGAGTTCACACCTCTCCCTGGTGAGTATTACTGTCCGGCCTCTCACTTTGGCCTCTGTTTCTACTACACACCAGGGCCACATGCAGTTGGGTTGTGCCCATCTGCTGGTCACACTGGAGAAGCGAGGAGGATTTCAGGAAACATAGCTCAGAAGTTCACGGGGTGGCTGAGGATTGCTGAAGAGTCACAACCGTGACGCCTCTTATTGAACTGGACAGATGCTGACTTTCTGCTCCAGGACCCAGCTGTTGCCCCCTCTCCTCAAACAAGTCTTTGGCCGTTTGTAATACTTTGCAAATCCCTGCAAAGAGGACTCTGAGGGCCCAGAAGAGATGCTATGCAGTGAGCAGTTCACAGAGTGACAGACTTGCCACAAGCAACTTTGCCTTCGTGTTTTACAATTGCAGCACAAGACACGGTAGTAACAGAATAATGCTGCCACCGAGAACGCCACCATGCCACAGCAAATGCCATTGTGCTGCTGCCACAAAGGCCACTGCCACACTGCTGCAGAAGCAAGATGCCTGCGATCCCACTGAGCTTCCGGAGTTCAGGCCACTGCACTAATAGTCTCCTTTGTGTATTCAGTCACCCTTCCGTCATGAAAAGCAGCTGCTCAGTACACACTAGCCAACCTGATCTCAGACAAGGAGTGAGCTGGCGTGGCTGGTTTTATATACAGGTCCCAGTGCCCCTCACCCTGTGGGGCCATGTTGCTGATAGAGCTACATTGTGTGCCTCAGCCTCCCCATCCCTGAGGACAGAGGGGAGCAGAGAGATGGTTCTGCATTTCAAACACAGGGATGGTCATGTTGGAATAGAGCCCATCCCGGTGAGCGTGAGTCATGTCCACCTTTGGCCTCTTGCCAGTTTGGATCTTCCTGGGGAGCAACTGAGATGTGCAGAGGATCACCAGAAAGCAAGCCCTACACCCCAGTGTCATTGTGTGACTCCCTCACAACCTCACTAGGACTCTGCCCGTTTGTGGACTCCCAGATCAGGGCACAGAAATTAGCAATGGACTAACTGGTTCTAGTTTTGCTAGCCAAAATGATTTAGAGAAGGAACCAATCATCACCTCAAGATTTGCTCATATGGATCAGTTCTTCCATCAAGAGCATTGCCACAGTAGTGAGAATTGGTTCCTTTCTCAAGCCCTCATGTCAGAGGAGCTCTCTCCACTCCTGTGTGTATGTAGGAGGAGTGGGGCCAGGGACAGTTATCTTTGCAATGGGTGCACTTCTTTAAGCAGGAGATGTGAGTGAGATCCACTGAGCTAAGACGGCCCTGGACAGAGAGGTAGGTTCCGTGGGGAAGGGAGAAGCAGCGCTGCTTTGGGGAAGGAGGCTGTCTGAAGAAAAGAGGAGACTGTAGCTGGTGACCAGGAATTGCTCAGAGATGCAGAAAGAGCCCTGGCCAGTGGTGGAGCTAAGGACGGTCTGCCTTCATCTCGGTGGAGAGTGATAAAATGAAGGCAGACACACATTCCACTTGGGCCAGTGTGGCGATGGGTACCAGGGCTGAGGGACAAGAAGGGAGTTGCCTTTCCCATGCATTCTGTGTCTAGACAGCAGCCCAGCATTATCTCTCCTCACATCTTCTGACTGGAAGGAGACTGGAAAGGTGCAAGGGCCTGGCAGGGACTCATTAGTCGTTGCTGGCAATTGCAGTTCCCCAGCTTGTCTCGGTTCTTCCTCCGGCTCATTACAGACATGCCCTCCACATTCCCCAGCACACACCCAGTACAGCATTCCCAAACCTGAGGATAGTCAGAGTAGAAGCAAAGTTTCAGCCCTGCCTTTGCAGCACCAGCACTTCCCCTCACTGTCTGAGTACGTGGCTGGGAGACTCTGTGTACCCTGATCTCTGTTATTGTTTTCAATCCAGTGTGTCTCATTGATCCTAATGCCTTTTGCCAGATAGCTGAGTTGTCGGTTTCAGCAATCCTGGTTCGCAGCTTGCTCTGCCTGCCATTTAGGAGACAGCTTCCCTGTTCTGTTGCACTTGTTATTCTCCTAGTCTAATAATGCAAAAAAGCAACCACAGCTGCATTTCCTCTTGGCTAGGCTTCCTGAAACAGAAAGGCCCATTTCCCCTCAGGGAGCCAATCTGAAACTATCAGAGTGGTTTTAATTTTGTTTCAAGAGAGTCACAAAGGTTGCACTTCACTTTCCTCCTCCTTTCTCATACCTGTGGAATTAGTTCACCAGGGCTGCCACAACTTCCTCAGCCAACTTCCCCCATGTGACATGGGACTGAAACAAGGTTTGTAGCATATGCTAAACCTTAATGATAGCTGTGAAGTCAGTAGTTGCTTTAGCACAAGTATGTGGATGTGCCTCTACCCAAGCCTAAGTAGTATTTACAAAAGGCACAATATGCATCCTAATGCGACCAACTGTTTCTCCAGCTCGAGGACAAGGAGCTCGCAGTCTGGCAAGGAGGGGCTAAGAAATGACTATGGGGCTGAGGAACTACACTTAGCACCCCCACCCCTGTGAGAGCCGCTGCACAGCCTCACTATGGTACAAATGTGTCCTATTGAAGAATAGCTATTGCAAGGATCTCACGGTCATTTGCATAGGACAGTTACAGTGCATCAGGTCCATCAGTACCTGCTGGCCAAAAGCACACAGATAGACCATGGACTGAGCCAGCAGATGGTGGCAAACCCATCTGCCCAGCTGATCAGAGTATTACTGAGCATGCCACTACAGATTTCCTTAGGTGGGGCTCAAGGGCTTATATTAACATTAATGTACGCAACCTCCCAGTGAGACAAGTCATTATTATTATCTTGGTTTCAGAGGTGGAGAAATTAAAAGACAGAGAGGCTGCTGACTAGACCAAGGTCACTCAATATACCTGTGGCACAGCCAATGGAGCCCATAGCTCCTGACTCCCAGGGCTGCACTCTAACCATTAGGCACTGCTCCCTCCTAGAAGCACTAATACCCATTTCAGCATCCTGTGAGGGGATGGTCTCATTCACTGGGTGTTAGTTGGAAACACATGGAACTCACCAAAGATAGGGAAATCTCCTCCCATCACTGTGCTTCTGCTCAGCATGAAGTGCTCTCCTAGGGGAAGCCTGGAAATTCGCATGAGGGTCAGGTACTTGGTGAATCCACCTGTCTCTAGCTCAATGGACCTTAGGGATGTTAGATGGGGTGGGATCTGAGTTACTACAGAGAATTCTTTCCTGGGTGCTGGCTGGTGAGTCTTGCCCAGATGCTCAGGGTTTATCTGGGGTCGGGAAGGAATTTTCCTCCAGGGAAGATTGGCAGAGGCCCTGGAGGTTTTTTGCCTTCCTCTGCAGCATGGGGCACGGGTCACTTGCTGGAGGATTCTCTGCACCTTGAGGTCTTTAAACCACGATTTGAGGACTTCAGTAACTCAGACATAGGTTAGGGGTTTGTTACAGGAGTGGGTGGGTGAGATTCTGTGGCCTGCGTTGTGAGGGAGGACAGACTAGATGACCATAATGGTCCCTTCTGACCTTAAGTCTACGAATCTATGAAAAACTAGGAGAGGGTAGGAGGAAGGGCATGGGGGAGAACATTTTCTACTGTGCTGAGAAAAGAAGGATGGTTGGGGAACTAGCCTAGGACTTGGGAGATCTCATTTCAAGTCCCTGCTATGCCACAGACTGCCTGTGACACCTTGGGCCAGTCACTTAGCCCCTTTGACCATCAGTCCCCCATCTGTACAATGGGGATAACAGAACTCAGAGCTACTAAAGATTGTGAGGTGCTACAGTAATAGTTGATATATAAGTACCTTCAGTAGATGGTCCCCAGCAGACCAAGGCCTGAAGCTTTAGTGTTCAGAGGGTTTCCCCATGTAGCTAGTGTACACTATTTTCAAATAAATAAAAGGTTTTGCTCCTGAACTAACGCCCCCCCCTTTTACTGGTGGGGTTCTTGTGATCAAGTTTGTGATCCATGACAATACTTCACCTCTCAGCCCATAACTATTTAGTTTCTTTAGTAGCCTGTTGCAAGAGACTCTGTCAAAGGCCTTTTGACATAATTTATTCAGACTTTCAATCAGTTCTCTTTTTTCCATTATTTTATGTCACACTCAGAAAAGTCTGAGATTAGTGAGACACAATTTTCCTTTGCAGAAGCTGTGCTGGTTAGTCCCTATCATATTATGACCTTCCAAGTGTTTTATTATTTAATTTCTTATGATCATTTCAACCAAACTGCAACTCCCATAGCTCAACAGGAGAGTGGCTTCTGCTTTGGGATGCAAGCACCTCCAGTTCATGCCCTCACCAGGATGTTTCCTGGTTTCAGTTTCTCATCCTTCCCACATGCTGCAATACTTCATCTAGCCTTTGGTTCCAGGCTATTTTAACCCAGTAAGCATTTTCAGTTTTACTTCCTGCACCATGAAATCAGGCAATGAGAGCAATGTAAGGAGAGCAGTCCCGCACCCCTCCATCATTAGCACCTGCAATGCACACTGAGGAAAACTCATTCAAGACCTAACTGGTGAAATACATGGCCACAGTTGCAGAGACAGTCTGAGAATCCTGCCTGCACTGAACATGGCATTTCTAGATTCATTGAGGGGGTGGGGGGAATGGATGAATGGTCCTCTCATTAGCATGTGAGTACACACAATGCTCTTCTACTTCACACCTCTAATTCACCTCATGCTCTAATTCCACCACAAGTTGCTGGGCTAGATGCAGGAATTACTGGGAGAAATCTCCAGCCTCTGTTACATAGGAGGTTAGAGTAGATAATAAGAGTCCTTTCTGGTTCTGAAATCTGTGAAACCCTTGTCTTAGCACTGCTGATCCCTCACCAAGCGCCCACCTCTGAATTACTTCCTGCTTCTGATGAGCCTCAGTACGTGTACAGCACCACGTAGGTGCATATATAATACTTTAAAGACAAATATAACGAGAAGGTGTCACTGACATGACATCAGTGATCTCGTGGTCATTTCAGGCCCCAAGCCCCAAGCCTGGCTATTGAGGTTCAGCCAGTATTTCATTTTGCAGCAAAACAGTTACGAAAAGCAATGCATTGCCTTTACAAATCCTTATCAAAATTATGTTTGCTTTGTGGTATTTCATTAAAGGTTGTTTTGGCATGCAGCGCTCTGCCTATTGTTGTTCTACATAATGGGTAAACACCCTTTGTTTCAAGGGTTATGGGGCTACAGAGCCGCTCCATGCTTTCTGCGTAATAAACAATCTGTATACAGAGTGCCAGGGGGATTTGAGAGATACTTGAACAATATGACACTTACAAATATGAACAGGTTTCTCTGGGAGGAACTGGTGGAATTGGTCTGTCTTCTCCAAACCCTGCTGCAGCCTTCTGCTATCTTCCGAGCACTTTAAACCCAGCTAATTGCAGCACTGTATGTTCTAGCTTAATGGGAGAGGCAGATGGACTAACAGAGACACAAATGGAAAGCTGGCTAGGAAGGTAAATAGGCAGAGATGGGAAGACAGGCAGCAAGCCTGATAATGTTAAATAAATCTCTCCAAAGTGCTCCTGGAACTAAAAGCCAATCTCAGCCTCAACTCTAGCACTAAAGCACTGCCTCGAAATGCAGCATGCCACAGCCCTGGCAGGACTGTGGTCACCTTTGGCACTTGGCTACCCTTAGCTGCAAGAGCACAGGCCTGCTGAGATGGTGACACGGCCAATCTGGGGTGCAGTGACTGAAGCCTCTGGCTCCCTACTCTGCACCCCAACCCACCTCCCCCAGCATGGCCACCCAGTGGGAGCCATGGAAAGACACACCAGGAGACTCGTGATCCTCACGGCAGGAGGGGCAGGGGTGCCAGCCTCTCTGGAACATTCCAGGGATGAGGAGATGTGGAGCCAGCCATACCTGTTTGCTGAAAAGGTGGCAAAGGGACAGCCTGGGAAGGGGGTGACCTTGATATCAGCTACCCCAGGCTGGAGGACTCCTCTGGAAGGGCCTGGGAGAGATCCGGGTTGGCCTCTCCTGCTCCCCAGCCCAGAGCCGCACGGCCAGCTCCGCTAGCTCCATCCCTCCGAGGCCGGGGCCCTGCCCCTCCCTTTCTCACCGCGCCCAGCTTGCGCCCTGCTGCGTCGCAGGCTGCAGAGCCGCTGGCTGGATGCACCGAACCGCCGCTACACGGCTGTGCCCGGGGGACCCTCCCCGGGGGCGAAGGCCCAGCCAGTCCTGTCCCCGAGCCCAAGGACCGCCCCCCCTTTCGCGATAGCGACAGTAGCCAGCGCCGAGCGGGGCTGGGAGCCGGGCCAATCTGCAGGACGAGGACGGGTCTCCGCAGCCGAGCCCGAGGAGGGCTGGGCAGGCGGCGGGGGCACCTACCACCCGGGGAGCCTGGCTGACCTACATAGCGGCACCGCCCGCCAGCGGCAGGCAGCGCCCAGCGACCCCCTCCCCGCTGTGCCGGGCTCCCAGCCCCCGCGCTGAGCGCCGCAGAGCGGGGAACCCTCGCCCGCACCTGGCTGCGCCCCCGGCCCAGCCCCAGCCTGAGTCCGGCCGAACCGAGGCGGGGGGGGGCGCTGGTTACCCCCGCTGCCAGGCAGGAGGCGGCGGCTCCCAGCCCCTCTTCTAGACGCTCGGGTTACGGCGCTGCCCGCGGTCTGCTCCCTGGGCTGCAGATGCAGCGACCGGCCTCCGCGAAACGGCGTTTGCAGACAGGAGCGCGGCTGGACGACACCCCCCCTCCCCCGGCTGACACCCCGCGGCCCCCCACTCACCGTCCTGCGAGAGGGTCCCGCTGCCCGCCGCCAGGCAGCCGAGAAGCAGCAGCAGGGTCAGCGCCGGCGGCAGCATGGTGGCTCTAGGGCTGCGGGGATCCTCCAAGGCTCAGCCCCGCGGGAAGCGAGCGTCCGGCCCGCACCCACAGCCACGCACAGCAGCAGCGGCAGCTGCTATTGACTGGAGCCAGCGCGGCGGCTGCAGCAGGGGATTAAATAGAGCACGCGGAACGGACCATTAGGGCTGCGATCGTAGGGGGACGGGAGCATCTTTCCGAACGTTTTCCCCCCCTCCGCCCTGTTGAAACACGCTCGCTCGGCTCCCCCCCGCGCGCACTGCCCCCCCCGCAGAAGACTTGGTGCGGTCCGCACGCTCCGGTCCCCGCGGAGCTCGCTGCTGCCCGCGGGGTGGGGGCTGGCGTGGCCGCGGGGGGCCCGGACGCCGGTCCAGGGTCCGAACCAGGAGCGCTGTGCTCGGACGGTGCAATGCAGCCTTTGGGCGCGGGCGGGTCACTGGCACCTGCCGGCACTGCCTCTGGTTACTGCTCACGGGGAGCGGGACCAGCACGGCCCGCGTCCCTACAGACCGTGGGAGGCTGCGTCCCCCCGACGCTCTGTATCGCGGCTGGGAAAACACGGCAGCCGCCAGCCCCAAACCAAAACAAGCCACACCCGCTTCCAGAACACACCCAGCCGCGCCTCCGAGATCCGGGCCACCGCGGCGTGATTGTCCCTGCCCCAGGCTCATTCCCCAGGCTCGGGTTAGCCCGGGGTGGCAGGATGGTTCAAGTTATGGTAGGAAAAGGACGTGATAAAACCCATTTCCCTACTGGGGCTGTCACTGATGTCTGGGAAGCTGAGGTCTGTGTGGGGCAGGCTGTATCGTTAGTTTATTGGCGAGGAGGGGTCTCTGGAGCCGGCTGTATCAGCAGTGTCTTGGTGAGGTGGGGTCTCTGTGGGGCAGGCTGTATCAGCGGTGTATTGGTGAGGAGGGGTCTATGTGGGGCAGGCTGTATCAGCGGTGTATTGGTGAGGAGGGGTCTATGTGGGGCAGGCTGTATCAGCGATGTATTGGTGAGGAGAGGTCTGGGTGGGGTAGGCTGTATCAGCGGTGTATTGGTGAGGAGGGGTCTATGTGGGGCAGGCTGTATCAGCGGTGTATTGGTGAGGAGAGGTCTGGGTGGGGTAGACTGTATTAGCGGTGTATTGGTGAGGGCGGGTGTCTGTGGGGCAGGCTGTATCAGCGGTGTATTGGTGAGGAGGGGTCTCTGTGGGGCAGGCTGTATCAGCAGTGTATTGGTGAGGAGGGGTCTATGTGGGGCAGGCTGTATCAGCGATGTATTGGTGAGGAGAGGTCTGGGTGGGGTAGGCTGTATTAGCGGTGTATTGGTGAGGGCAGGTGTCTGTGGGGCAGGCTGTATTAACGGTGTATTGGTGAAGGTGGGTGTCTGTGGGGCAGGCTGTATTAGCAGTGTATCAGTGAAGTGGGGTCCCTGTGAGGCAGGCTGTATCAGTAGTGATGGTGATGGTGATGAGTAGTTTGTGGCGGGTAGGCAGGGTGAGGCAGGGTCTCTGTGAGGCAGGCTGTATCAGCCATGTAGTATTGGCGAGGAAGGGTCTGTGTGGAGCAGGCTTTCTCAGCAGTGTTTTGGTGGAGAGGGGTTTGTGTGGGGCAGGCTGTATCAGCACTGGTATTTGGTGAGGACATGCCTTGTGGGTCAGGTTTTATCAGTGGTGTATTGGTGAGAAGGTGTTGCATTGGGGCAGCCTGTATCAGTGACAGGATCTCTGGAGACAGGGTCCATAGCAACTTTCCTGTAATCAGAATCCTTTGTAGAGGAACTAGTTCTTTGTAAAAAGGGGGTGCTGCTGTGTAAATACAGCTCCAGTGGAGTAGTTATTGTGGGAGAAGTGTTTGTCCCATAGCTCTGAGGGAGGCCAGTGGAACCATCTTTCATCATCCCTCCCCCTTTTTTATCCCTGGAAACACCCCTGGCTTGCACAAGTGTCCCTGTCTTTCCATACTACACTAATTGGGGCTGGCTAATGATTGGTGGCTCGTCCTGGTTGAGAACCAGTTGAAGATGTGCAAAGCAATAGCATTAGGGAAGGCTGGGGCATTTCCCACGTGGATACTGTGGGAGACATGGGCAATGTGCAGAGAGGAGATGGAAAGAGCTGGTAGGTCTGCTTCTGAAGCCCCATTGTTGACAGCCCAGTTCTGTCCATTTTTTCAGGCAGCTCCAACCACTTTGGTACACAAATGAGTGAGGCTGGAATGAGACTCGGTCCTTCTTGGGCCCCAAACAACCAGTCTGTCTGGGATGTCAGCACCATGGAGAACCAAATGAAACACTGGTGTGTGTAGCTGCTAGATGCATTTCCATCAGCTGTAGAGGAACAAATGTAACTGAGCATGATCAACTGATGTAGCGTAGCCCAGAAGGCCTGGGAATCATAGAATATCAGGGTTGGAAGGGACCTCAGGAGGTCATCTAATCCAACCCACCACTCAAAGCACGACCAATTCCCAAGTAAATCATCCCAGCCAAGGCTTCGTCAAGCCTGACCTTAAAAACCTCTAAGGAAGGAGATTCCACCACCTCCCTAGGTAACCCATTCCAGTGCTTCACCAGCTTCCTAGTGAAAAAGTTTTTCTTAATATCCAACCTAAACCTCCCCCTCTGCAACTTGAGACCATTACTCCTTGTTCTGACATCAAGTACCACTGAGAACAGTCTAGCTCCATCCTCTTTGGAACCCCCTTTCAGGTAGTTGAAAGCAGCTATCAAATCCCCCCTCGTTCTTCTCTTCTGCAGACTAAACAATCCCAGTTCCCTCAGCCTCTCCTCATAAGTCATGTGCTCCAGCCCCCTAATCATTTTTGTTGCCCTCCACTGGACTCTTTCCAATTTTTCCACATCCTTCTTGTAGTGTGGGGTCCAAAACTGGACACAGTGCTCCAGATGAGGCCTCACCAATGTCGAACAGAGGGGAATGATCAGAATGATACCTTGATCTGCTAGAGTGGGGATTGCTGTGAGTTGGGACATCTCTGTGAGGCAAGATCTGTCTGGGCCAGGGGGTCTCCGTGAGGCAGGGTGTTTCTGGGGTTGGGGTGTCTTGGTGGGTGAGGGTATTTCTGTAAGGCTGGTTCTTTGGAGATCAGGGTATTTCTGTGACCTGAGGTCTCTGGGGGCCAGAGCCTTTGTGGGATAGGACACTTCCAGGTGTCAGGGCTTCTATGCGATGGGGTGTCTCTGTGAGATGGGGAGGTCTGTGAGTTGGGGCATCTCCAGGAGGTGGGATGTCTCTGAAGGTCTGGGCCTATGAGGCAGGTGTCTGAGAGGCAGCTATGTCTGTGGGTCAGGGTCTCAGTTGGGGAGTCTCCAGGAGGTGGGATGACTTTGTTGATCAGGGTTGCAGTGGGATGGAGGGGTATCTGGGTGTCAGTGAGCTGGGGTGTCCATGAAGCAGGATTCTCTATGCATCTCTGGTGAGTAGGGGTATCTCCAGTAGATAGGATGTCTCAATTGGTCAGGTTGTCCATGGGATGGGTGTCTGTGAGGCAGGTGTCCCTGTGGGTTGAAATATCTTCATGGTTTGGAGTTTGTCTCCAGTGGGAGAGACTTCTCTGTTGGTGGGATGAGGCATCTGTGAGATGGACATTTGTGTGTTGGGGTGGGTCTGTGGGAGATGGTGGTCTCTGGGTGGGGGTGTCTCTTAGAAGGGGATGGGAGGGAGGTCTCTGGGAGGGCGTGTCTCATACCAAGGGTTTAGGGCCTGGAGTGACTGAGAGGAGGTGTTTCTCATAGAGGGGGATGGGAGGTGAGGTTTGCTGTAATAATTGGCCCTACAAGTCTACCTTAATTGTGAGCTCAACTGTAAAAAGTGGATACAAGTTCCTAAAGTGTCCCAATAACCCAAAATAGTAGAAGTTCCTAGAACATCAGGGTTGGAAGGGACCTTAGGAGATCATCTAGTCTAACCCCAAAGCAGGCCTAATCCCCAGACAGATATTTGCCCCAGATCTTTAAATGGCCCCCTAAAGGATTGAACTCGCAACACTGGGTTTAGCAGGCCAATGCTCAAACCACTGAGCTATACCTTCTCAGTTGATGGAAAAGGTGCAAACATGAGACAGAAGGACTAATTAGTTCAAACAAAAAGGCCTACAGACACCATTCCAGTACTGTATTAAGATCATGCCTGATAAACAAGAGGAGTAGAGGACTGGAAATCAATGGACCAAAACTGGTGTGTTGGAAATGAGGCCTGTTGGTGGACAAAATAACCATTGGATGGACTGTTCCACCAAACACTCCCTTTAGGAATTTTTAGAAAGAAAAGACTTTTGGGAAACAGCCACTGCAGTGAGTTTTATTATCATGGCTGCCACCCCCACCATCTTCTCTGACCCCAGTCCTTCATTATCCTGCTCTCAAGAGGTCTTGACCAGAAAGGCCAGATAATATTGCCACCTGTACCAGCTCTGGCTGAATCCCAAATACCACTTGCAATGTGAGACTTTGTCTCCCCTCCCCCTGTAGTATGTCCTTTTCCCTCCCCACTTAATTTATCTTCTTTCCCATCTCTCTCCTTTTTCCTTCTATCTAATGAGAGTCTGGCTTAGCTGGTCAGGACTGTATATGTCATAGCACTGCTGTAAGCCTGTGACCTGAAAAAAGCAGCTAAAAGCAATGCCCTAAATGGGCTGATGACGGTATGAGTTTTGCAGGTCTTTGAGTGGCTGATGAGAACATGTGCTAGGCCAGTGTTTCTCCCGCAGTGAGGTTGCAAGTGAGAGTCCGCACCAGAGACAGACACTGCATTTTCTATTTGTTGTTCTTTTCTCTCCCCTTTTTGTGTGTTTGTGTTGTTTTGTCTTCTAGGAAACGGGATCGGACTTTAACAACGACACATCTCCAGGCCATCTCAACTAACTTCTCTTTGCCACATCTTTAATTCCATCTAAGCAACTGTCAAACAAAGGGTGTTTTCCTTATAAAACCTCTCTCCAGCTGACGGGAAAGGGAACAAGGGATGCTGTTACAATAAAAGCCTGACTTAATACTCTAACATTGCAAAGCTTTAACTGTTTTTCCTTCTTTTCTGAATCTTTAATAAAAGGTTAAAAGGATGGTTAATGGTACGCTTGCCCTGGGGCTTAGCAGGCTGAAGTCTCTGGATATGAAACCGCAAATTTTGTTTAACACTGTTTAATGTTGGACAGTGACTGGATCATGTTAACACCTTTGACCCCTATATTCCATCTAAATTAATACACCATGTCAACGTGAGGGGGTTTCTCTCTCCTAGGATGGAGTCTGAGGTGGGCTAGACAGAAAATTGGGAGGGGGGCTGTGCTATACCTCTTGTGGGCACACATATGGGAGCACTGAGTCTCTGCTGCTCTCCCGCTGGGTGTATCATGAGGATTCTGGCCCCTTGCCGGACCTGTGGCTCAAGATCAGCCCTGCACACCTCACACTGCCCACCACCCCATGGCACAGCTTATCTCAGTGCCAGGCACTAGTGGCAGGACCAGATCCCTCATGATATGCGCTGGCCCTTGCCCACCCCGCTCACAGCAGCAGTGTCCCCTGTGCTACCAACTTGGCTGTGGCCTCCCCATCCCTGTGCCACCCCCATGGTGTGCAGTCCCCCACACTGGGCTGCACATTACTGCTCTGCCACAGTGCCTCCTGGCATGGTGCCTGCCCATCTGGGACTCCTACCTCACCCACACTCCATTTGGGGCTCTGCCTAATGTCCATGCCCCCCATTCCCCTAACCATGCTCCTTTCCCCTGCCAGTGATTCCCCCTATCTGTGATCCTCTGCCTCTATGTATGCTCCCCGTCCCGCACTGGTGATCTCCCTCCCCTAGTGATGCTCCCCTTCCCCGCCTGTGATTCCCCCTCCCTTATGCACACTCCTCTCCATCTCTCTCCCTGCATGTTCCCTCCCCTCTCTTGTTATTTCCATACTCCCACCCCTCCCCCATGCTCGGTATGCTACCCTTACTTCCAGGGCTGGTGCCACCTTGCACCACCCCTACTAACCCCGCCCAACGCCCCCCTGTGGCAGCTAACCATGCCCACCCACACCTTCCACCCGAGGAGCCCCCCCTCACAGCAGCTACCCCCCCTTGCAAGCCTCCCATCCATGGCAGCTAACCCGGCCCAGGGAGCCCCCCCAGGAGAAGCTAACCCTGCCCCCCTCCACGGCAGCTAACACTACCCCCCACCGCGGCAGCTAACACTGCCCGCTGTGGCAGCTAACCCGGCCTGGGGAGCCCCCCCCGCAGAAGCTAACCCCGCCCCCACCGTGGCAGCTAACACTGCCCGCCGTGGCAGCTAACCCTGCCCAGGAAGCCACCGTGTGGAAGCTAACCCCGCCCCCCACCACAGCAGCTAACACTGCCCAGGGAGACCCCCCCATGGAAGCTAACCCTGCCCCCCACCACGGCAGCTAACACCGCCCGCCACAGCAGCTAACCCCACCCGGGGAGCCCGCCCCACCTCTCCTCCGCTGAGCACACCGGCGCTGCTCCAATTCTCCTCCCCTCCCAAGCTTGCTGCTCCGATTGGAGGAGACTTCGAGCGGGGGCTGTGTGCTCAGTACAGGAGGCAGAGTGGAGGTGATCTGGAGCAGGGAACGGTTCCCCTGTGCACACACACCCCCCTTACTGCTGGCGGCCTTCCCCGTGCCCCCACGCCCCAGCTCACCTCCACTCCACCTCCTCGCCTGAGCAGGCTTTTAGGTGCCCTCAATCACTAGGCGGCCTAGGCAGCCGCCTAGGTTGCCTAAATGGTTGCACTGGCCCTGCTTACTTCCAGGGCCAGCTCCAGCTTTTTTGCCGCCCCAAGCGGTGAAGAGAAAAAAAAAAAGATAAAGCCGCGATCGGCAGCACTTCGGTAGCTGCTCTACCGCACTGCTTCATTCTTCGGCGGCAATTCGGCAGCCGGTCCTTCCCTCCGAGAGGGACTGAGGGACCCACTGCCGAATTGCCGCTGAAGACCAGCGCGTGCCCCCCTTTCCATTGGCTGCCCCAAGCACCTGCTTCCTGTGCTGGTGCCTGGAGCTGGCCCTGCTTACTTCTGCACCACTGCTGGTGGCAGTGCTGCCTTGAGAGCTGGGTGGCCGGAGAGAGGAAGCTGCGGGCTGGGCACCCAGCTCTGAAGGAGGTGCCCCACCGGCAGCAGCACAGAAGTAAGGATGTCAATGCCATACCCTGCCACCCTTAATTCTGTGTAACGGTTGACCTTTGCACTGGGAAGTGTTACCTGCACAAAATTCTCTGTTACTCTAGGGGCGCCCACCCTTACCCTGTTCCTAGGGCTCAGGCGTAACCCTTTAAATTTATTTACCCCTCCGTGGGCTCCGGGCTCTATTCCTCCAGGCTCCAGGCAAACACCCATTCCCTCTGGACTCAGAGCAAACACCCATCCCCTCTGTAATCTTTTGTGGGTTTACAGGGTCTTTTACCAGGAAAGAGCCTTATGCAGTAATATCCTATTTAACCTCTATTTATTAATAATCACTAAAACAGAATGCACATGCTACATGTACAATGCTCACCACTCCCAATAAGACGCATGAACTTTTCCCTGCTGGCCAGTCAGGATCAGGTCCATCTGGGGGACTCTAGTTTCTGCACAGTGTCATTGGCAGAGTGCTGAGGTCTGGCAGCTCTGATCTTGGGGCTGTGTCCTGGAGTTGGTTCCCAAAGAACTTCCTTTTGGACCCCAGTTGATATAGTGAAACTTGAGTCCTGCTTACTGTACCTTAACCAATCATGTTACTAACATTTTACAAACCAATCCTAAAATATTGTAATATAATTCTCTAACCAAACATACCCCCCACCTTAATTAATTTACACCTAGAAAAATTAATTATGTAACAGACAGAAACAATCAAAGAACCAGAGACCAGACAGACAAACAATAGGGAAGTGGGGACCATAAAGATAAAACAATAAAGAAATGAGGATTTCACAACCACAACTATTGATAAGTGAGTTCTTGCCAGACAGATGCTGTCAAACTGTTTTCTTTAACCATCTTAAGATCTGTTTCTTCATCTGGTGATAGTGGGTGCTCTTAGGACAGGATCTTCTTAACAGCCTGATATTACAGTGTTTTAATGTAATTTAGATGGAATGTGAGGATGTGACTTCTTGCTTCTTAGCTAATGGCTGCTGCTTTCTTAATATGACTGCAGACAAAGGCCTTATCCGTACAGAGGGGTGGCTACAGGGGTCGGGGGGAAGGCTAAGGCAAATTTTGAGGTGGCTGTAGACCCCCGAAACTCCCCCCAACACTTCCCCCGCTCTGTCCTAGGGAGGTGGGGTCTCTGTGAAGAGGTGTTTCTCTCACAGTGGGGGTCTCTCTGTGGTTGGCTGTGTGAGGTTGTGTCTCTGATAGATAGGGACAGAAGACATGGCTTTATGTGAGGGTCTCCATGCAAAGGATTTTCTATTTGGGTTATTTGATATTTTGGAACATTTAACCCCAGCTCATCCCAACTGTGTCTCTCAGCCCACCCTCAGCCAGGCCAGGTTCCCTGCCATCCCTGCAGACTCCTGAGGAGGCTACTTAGCTCCATTTCCCTGCCCACTGTGAGTGCATCCCCTTAGCCTTACAGGGAATCTTTCAAGCCACCAAAAGGCTCTCCCATATGCCACTTCCCATGGCAATGCTGCGTGCATACCTGTGGAAGCAGCGCCCCCTGTCAGTCACTTGGGAGCAGTGGCTTTCAGGCACTGACTCAGCCTGCAAGGGACAGCTTGCCTCTGGAGGCAGCAGGTAGGGAGAGATCTTTAGAACTCAGCAGGTGCTGAGGCAGAGCTCACCACAACAAACCCGTGTGATTCAGCCTGAAAGCATCTGCCATTGCTGGGGGAAGAACATAACAAACAACAATAAATAGCTCAGGAACCTCCAGCACACAGCCTCCACAGCACAGAAATCATGCTGTCCCTACCGAACATGCTGTCCCTACAGAACCACCGGCACTGATGCAGCAACACATTCTTACACCAGTGCCTGAGAAAAGATCGAACTTCTGGGCTTCCCTGAGCTCAGCAAAGCCACACAAGCGGGAGCAAAGTCACCATAGGAAGCTGCTTTATTCTGCTCTCTCCAAGCCTTGCTTCCCACAAGCTACAAAGGGTCAGATTGTTGTGCCATGAGGGTCAGTGGCCTCTGCCCTGCACTCTAGGGCCAGCACGCTCCATAGGTCTGCACCTTGTGTCATCATTTACAAAAGGGATTCTGACAGGACTGTGTTTTATATCCCTTTCCACTGGTGTGAATGAGTGCACAGGGTGCTGTGCAGTGGAGAATCAGGGCCTCTCATCTCAACTACATGATTTAGGCTGCGGCAGCCCCAAAATAAAGACTGTGAGTCTGATTCTTCTGCTTACAGTAACTTTGCACGTGTGTATCTCCATCACTTTATGAACAGAGGTTTTGGCAGACTGGGACAGACTTGAAGGCCATCTTGCCAGTGTCCCATCTCTGACAGTGGTCAGTACCAGATGCTACAGGGGAAGGTGTAAGGCTCCTACAGTAGGCAGCTGCCCCCACATTAGGTCTCATCCTGGGCTGTAAGGATACACTGCACAACAAAAGCTGCGACAATGAGTCTCAAAGTTCGGCTCTACTGCCTCAGGCTCATGGGACTTGAGCGATGGCTTTAAAAATAGCAGTGTAGATGTTGCTGCTCAGGCGAGGGGGGTGGGTCTTAGATAGGGCTGTCAACTTTCTGAAAACTGGACCCCCTGCCCTGCCTCTTCCCTCAAGGCCCCACATCCTCTTTCCCATCCCCCTGTTGCTCACTGCTCTCCCTCTCCCCCTTCCTCCTTGCTAGATCCTCTCCTGCTCCCTCTCCACCGCACCCCCAGCTGGGCTCCGTCTGCTCTGGGAGCTGCAGCCCCTGCCATGAAGCCTGCCTGAGCGCAAACTTCTACATTGTAATTTTTAGAGCTGCAGCATGAGCCCCACAGGCCCAAGTCTGTAGACCCAGGCTGTGAGACTTATTGCTGCAGGGTTTTTGTGCAGTGTAGTTGTACAAGGTACACTGGTATAAGGGATATATGGAACAGATGATGCCTCGAATGTTTAATAACTAATGATTCCTTGTGACTCTCAAAAATTACCAATCTCTTAGAGCCAGAAGGGACCCTGAAAGGTCATCAAGTCCAGCCCCCTGCCTTCACTAGCAGGACCAATTTTTGCCCCAACTCCCTAAGTGGCCTTCTCAAGGATTGAACTCACAGCCCTAGGTTTAGCAGGCTAATGCTCAAACCACTGAGCTATCCCTCCCCCCAAGCTATCTACCTTTGTTTATTCCAAAATGGGACCCACCTTTGAAGACACTCAGAAAATGGTTCATATCCTGTGAGATACTTCTTCTAAGACCCACAGATCAGCCAAGGTTGGGCATTCCCCTCCCCAACTATAGAAACTAAAATGGCTAAATGAGGGTATTGTTAATCACCTGGGCAAGAATCTCTCATAATTTGCATATGTATAATCCTCTTTCTCCCTCCCAACCTAGCTAAAAAGAACTCCAAGAAATCCAAGCCACATGTTTTCACCCCAAATTATAAACTGTACATTGTTTCCTTGTAAATCAAATATACTGTGAATTATCTGTCTGTCACCCCAAATTAGAATCTGCATGTTTGTTTGCCTTGTGAGTCTGATCTACATCCTTTTATGTGTGGAAAATGTCTCTTGTTCTGTTCTAAGTCCTAAATAATGTGAAATGTTAATGTACAATCAAAGAATATGGAGTATATCCTCAAAAATTTAGAAGATCATAAGGATTTTGTTAGTTTTCATTGTAAATAATTGTTGCACTCTAGACATAATAGGAATTGTCTTGCACCAGGAAGGAGAAATGTTAAAGAATATAAACCAGGGTATAACTTTGGGATTTTAAGAGAAATTGCTTTAAAAGGTGGGTGGATCCCTACAGGTAGTAGGACCTAATCATGAAATTCAATCCTTGAAATGAATCAGGCTTAAAAAGCCTCCAATAAGAAAAATATTAAATAAATTCATTATACTCTTGAGCCATCCACTGGATACCAATGGAAGCAGCAGAGAAACTAAGAGCGGAAATCTAAGCACTCACTTGGCATTTGTCCAATAGGATTCAGAGGATGGCTTCCTCCAAGGAGCCCTGAAACTAGCGTATATACAACTGAGGTCAGCAGATGGTCATGAGAGTTGACTGAACTGAACACAAGAAGCTGCAGAATCCTAAGTGCCACCGAAGCCTGGATCAGCCATGTGGAAAGGACTCTCCCCCATCCCAGGGCTAAGTGGATAAGAAGAAGTGAGATTTAATTTCAAAGATTAAATTCCCCTTCTATTCTTTAATATCAATAACTGTAGGTTATCTTTCTGAGTCTACACTCCCTAATGAGACCTCGAGTAACTATATTTTAGATTTTAACTCCTTTATAAGTCCAAGCAAATTGGCTTCAGAGAGACTGAAAAGAATTGTTTTAAGCAATTACTTTTAAGACTCTAAATGTGTCCCTTTTGGAGCAATCTAGTCAAAGAGAAGGAACCACACCCTTCGAAGTGCACACTTGGAAGTGTGATAAATGTATTAGTTACTAAAGAATTGAGAATTGTTGATCATAAGTAAATGCAATAATAAATCTTGGTAATTTGCATTGTACCTTGCTATAACTGCTGACCCCCTCCTCCAGTCTATGATAATTGCTTGCAAGACTTTCTAGTGTGTGTAGTACACATAATTGGTATTGGAGTGGTGAATTGTTCATTATATATTAATGTGGTTCTGGATGAATTAATACATTGTTGCTTGGTTGGTTAAGAATAAGCAAGTGTCCTGATCTGAGAAATACTGTTCAAGTTAAAAGTTGACCTGAACAAAACCCAGCATTAAAACTAGCAAGCTAACACTCCCTTGACTCAATAAAAGGGGTTATCCTATTGGATTTTCTTATATATTGGCAAATCTAGCTTGTTAGACTTCAGCTTTAAAATATAACTGGCACTCGGACAAATTCATAATTTGATCCCCTTTCATACTTACACCGGGTCCACAGACTTGTGGCCGCAGGGCTCATGCTAGCGGGCTAAAAATAGTGATGTAGACATTGTGACTTGGGCTAAAGTTCAGGCTTTCAAGACCCCTCCAGTGCCCCATCCCCCAGCTTGACAGCTGGTGCTCCAACCTGAGCCACGACATCTACACAACTATTTTTAGCATACTAGCATGAGCCCCACTAACACAAGTCTATCAACCGGGGCTGGGAGGCTGCAGATATACCCTAATCGTCAGAGATCGGCTTGAGCCCCGAAGCAGAAGGGTTAATATCCTTTTACCCTGTTAGTAATAGCAATGGTAACTGCATATGTCTCTTATCCATAGACATGTCCAATCTCTTTTTGAATCTTGTTATGTTCTTGGCTTCAAGGATTTCCTGTGACAATGAGTTACACAGTTTAATCACATATTGTATGAATTTGCCACCTTTGATGTCACTGAATGTCCCCTTGTTCTTGCATTATGAGATTGGGGGCTTCTGTTCTCCCTATCTCCTTTCTCTAGAGCAGCCAGTTTTCTGTATTCTTTTCTCATGTTCTCTCTTGTTCATCTCCTCTTTAAGGCAACAAATCCAACCTGTTCAACCTCTCTTCATATGAGACTTTTTCAAGATCCCTGATCATTTGTGTCACTCTTATCTGAACCCCCTCAGATATTACAAAGCCCTCTTTAAGGTGGGGTGGCCAGCATTGCATGTTATTCTAGATGAGGCTGCACCATTGATTAGCATATTGCCATTACAATATTTTATGTACCATTCTCTATACCATTCCATATGCATCCAAACTTCTTGTTTACTTTTTTGGCCAAAGCTGCACATTGAGCAGAGGTTTTCATTGAGCTGTTGACATCCAGGTCCCTTTCCTCAGTTGACACAGTTAATTTAGAACCCTATGAGGTATAAGAGGAGTTTAAATTTTCCCCTCCAATGGGCATTAATTTCCATTTATTGATATTGAACTTCATTAGCCATCCAATTGCTTATTCACCCAGCTTAATTATGTCATTCTGAAATTCTCATGGTCCTTCCTAGTCTTGACTAACCTACATGACTTTGTATCATCTGCAGATTTTGCCTCTTCACTATTTAACCCCCTTTCTATATCATTAATAAATATATTAAACAACACGAGGGCTAGTATGGACCTTCAGACTTATAGGCTTTAAGGTTAGCATTGTGATCATCTAGTCTGACCTCCTGCAATTCTCAGGCCACAGAACCTCGCCCACCCACTCCTGCAATAGATCCATAACATCTGGCTGAGTTACTGAAGTCCTCAAATCATGATTTAAAGACTTCAGGTTACAGAGAATCCACTACTTACACTAGTTTAAACCTGCAAGTGATGTGTGCCCCATGCTGCAGAGGAAGGCAAAATATTCCCAGGGTCTCTGCCAGTCTGACCTGGAGGAAAATTCCTTCCTCACCCCAAATATGGTGATCAGCTAGATCTTGAGCTTGTGGACAAGACCCATTAGACAGACACCCGGGAAACAATTCTCTGTAGTAACTCAGAGCCCTCCCCAACTAGTGTCCCATCACCAGCCACTGGAGCTGTTTGCTGCTAGCAGTCGCAGATCAGCTACATGCCACCGTAAGCAGTCTTCAGTCCTCTCCATAGACTTATCAAGCTCAGTCTTGAAGCCAGTTAGGTTTTTTGCCCCCACTGCTTCCCTTGGAAGGCTGTTCCAGAACTTCACCCTTGAGGCCCCTGCTGTTAACCTATCACCAAGGTGAAAACTGACCATTTAATCTTATCCTCTATCTTCAAGCATGTTTGTGATCCATGACAATACTTCACCTCTCAGCCCATAACTATTTAGTTTCTTTAGTAGCCTGTTGCAAGGGACTCTGTCAAAGGCCTTTTGAAAGTCTGAATAAATTATGTCAATCAGTTCTCTTTTTTCCATTATTTTATGTCACACTCAGAAAAGTCTGAGATTAGTGAGACACAATTTTCCTTTGCAGAAGCTGTGCTGGTTAGTCCCTATCATATTATGACCTTCCAAGTGTTTTATTATTTAATTTCTTATGATCATTTCAACCAAACTGCAAGTACATACGTAAGACTTCCTCGTCTGTAATTCCCCACATCACCCCTAGAGCTTTTTATAAATATAGATACATATGCTAGCCTCCAATCATAGAATCATAGAATATTAGGGTTGAAATAGACCTCAGGAGGTCATCTAGTCCAATCCCCTGCTCAAAGCAGGACCAACACCCACTAAATCATCCCAGCCAGGGCTTTGTCAAGCCTGACCTTAAAAACCTCTAAGGAAGGAGATTCCACTACCTCCCTAGGTAACCCATTCCAGATCTTCATCACCCTACTAGTGAAAAAGTTTTTCCTAATGTCCAACCTAAACCTCCCCCTCTGCAACTTGAGACCATTACTCCTTGTTCTGTCATCTTCTACCACTGAGAACAGTCTAGATCCATCCTCTTTGGAACCCCCTCTCAGGTAGTTGAAAGCAGCTATCAAATCCCCCCTCATTCTTCGCTTCTGCAGACTAAACAATCCCAGTTCCCTCAGCCTCTCCTCATAAGTCATGTGCTCCAGCCCCCTAATCATTTTTGTTGCCCTCCGCTGGACTCTCTCCAATTTGTCCACATCCTTCTTGTAGTGTGGGGCCCAAAACTGGACACAGTACTCCAAATGAGGCCTCACCAGTGCTGAGTAGAGGGGAATGATCACATCCCTCGATCTGCTGGAAATGCCCCTACTTATGCAACCCAAAATGCCATTAGTCTTCTTGGCAACAAGGGCACACTGTTGACTCATATTCAGCTTTTCGTCCACCGTAACCCCTAGGTCCTTTTCTGCAGAACTGCTGCCCAGCCATTCGGTCCCTAGTCTGTAGCAGTGCATGGGATTCTTCCGTCCTAAGTGCAGGACTCTGCACTTGTCCTTGTTGAACCTCATCATATTTCTTTTGGCCCAATCCTCTAATTTGTCTAGGTCCCTCTGTATCCTAGCCCTACCCTCCAGCGTATCAACCACTCCTCCCAGTTTAGTGTCATCTGCAAACTTGCTAAGGGTGCAGTCCACACCATCCTCCAGATCGTTAATGAAGATATTGAATAAAACCGGCCCCAGCACCGACCCTTGGGGCACTCCACTTGATACCGGCTGCCAACTAGACATGGAACCATTGATCACTACCCGTTGAGCCCGACCATCTAACCAGTTTTCTATCCACCTTACCGTCCATTCATCCAGCCCATACTTCTTTAACTTGCTGGCAAGAATACTGTGGGAGACTGTATCAAAAGATTTGCTAAAGAACAGAAATAGCACATCCACTGCTTTCCCCTCATCCACAGAGCCGGTTATGTCGTCATAGAAGGCAATTAGGTTAGTCAGGCATGACTTGCCCTTGGTGAATCCATGCTGACTGTTCCTGATCACTTTCCCCTCCTTTAAGTGGTTCAGGATTGATTCCTTGAGGACCTGTTCCACGATTTTTCCAGGGACTGAGGTGAGACTGACTGGCCCGTAGTTCCCTGGATCTTCCTTCTTCCCTTTTTTAAAGATGGGCACTACATTAGCTTTTTTCCAGTCATCCGGGACCTCCCCCGATCGCCATGATTTTTCAAAGATAATGGCCAATGGCTCTGCAATCTCATCGGCCAACTCCTTTAGCACCCTCGGATGCAGTGCATCCGGCCCCATGGACTTGTGCTCGTCCAGCTTTTCTAAATAGTCCCGAACTACTTCTTTCTCCACAGAGAGCTGGTCACCTCCTCCCCACACCGTGCTGCAGAGTGCAGCTGTCTGGGAGCTGACCTTGTCTGTGAAGACAGAGGCAAAAAAAGCATTGAGTACACTAGCTTTCTCCACATCCTCTGTCACTAGGTTCCCTCCCTCATTCAGCAAGGGGCCCACACTTTCCTTGACTTTCTTCTTGTTGCTAACATACCTGAAGAAACCCTTCTTGTTACTCCTAACATCTCCGGCTAGCTGCAACTCCAAGCGTGATTTGGCCTTCCTAATTTCACTCCTGCATGCCTGAGCAATACTTTTATACTCCTCCCTGGTTATTTGTCCAATCTTCCACTTCTTGTAAGCTGTTTTTTTGTGTTTAAGACGAGCAAGGATTTCACTGTTAAGCCAAGCTGGTCGCCTGCCATGTTTACTTTTCTTCCTTCACATCGGGATGGTTTGTTCCTGCAACCTCAATAAGGATTCTTTAAAATACAGCCAGCTTTCCTCGACTCCTTTCCCCGTCATGTTATTCTCCCAGGGGACCTTGCCCATCAGTTCCATGAGGGAGTCGAAGTCTGCTTTTCTGAAGTCCAGGGTCTCTGTTCTACTGCTCTCCTTTCTTCCTTGTATCAGGATCCTGAACTCGACCATCTCATGGTCACTGCCTCCCAGGTTCCCATCCACTATTGCTTCCTCTACTATTTCTTCCCTGTTTGTGAGCAGCAGGTCAAGAAGAGCTTTTCCCCTAGTTGGTTCCTCCAGCACTTGCACCAGGAAATTGTCCCCTACACATTCCAGAAACTTCCTGGATTGTCTGTGCACTCCTGTATTGCTCTCCCAGCAGATATCAGGGTGATTAAAGTCACCCATGAGAACCAGGGCCTGTGATCTAGCAACTTCTGTTAGTTGCTGGAAGAAAGCCTCGTCCACCTCATCCCCCTGGTCTGGTGGTCTGTAGCAGACTCCCACCACGACATCACCCTTGTTGTTCAGACTTCTAAATTTAATCCAGAGACTCTCAGGTTTTTCTGCAGTTTCATACTGGAGCTCTGAGCAGTCATACTGCTCTCTTACATACAACGCAACTCCCCCACCTTTTCTGCCCTGCCTATCCTTCCTGAACAGTTTATATCCATCCATGACAGTACTCCAATCATGTGAGTTATCCCACCAAGTCTCTGTTATTCCAATTACATCATAATTCCTTGACTGTGCCAGGACTTCTAGTTCTCCCTGCTTGTTCCCCAGGCTTCTTGCATTTGTGTATTTCCTTGTTGAACCTCATCAGATTTCTTTTGGCCCAATCCTCCAATTTGCCTAGGTCACTCTGTACCCTATACTTACCCTCCTGTATATCTTAGTGTCATGTGGAAACTTGCTGAGCGTGCAATTAATCCCATCATCCAGATAATTAATAAAGATGTTGAACAAAACCGGCCCCAGGACTGACCCTTGGGGCACTCTGCTGCCAACTAGACATGGAGCCATTGATCACTACCCGTTGAGCCCAATAATCTAGCCAGCTTTCTATCCACTTTATAGTCCGTTCATCCAGCCTATACTTCTTTAATTTGCTGGCAAGAATACTGTGGGAGACCATATCAAAAGCTTTGCTAAAGTCAAGGAATAACATGTCCACTGCTTTCCCCTCATCCACAGAGCCAGTTATCTCATCATAGAAGGTAATGAGGTTAGTCAGGCATGACTTGCCCTTGGTGAATCCATGCTGACTGTTCCTGATCATTTTCCTCTCCTCTAAGTGCTTCAGAATTGATTCCTTGAGGACCTGCTCCATGATTTTTCCAGGGGCTGACTGGCCTGTAGTTCCCCAGATCCTCCTTTTTCCCTTTTTTAAAGATGGGCACCACATTAGCCTTTTTCCAGTCATCCAGGAACTCCTCCGATCGCCATGAGTTTTCAAAGATAATGGCCAATGGCTCTGCAATCTCACCAGCCAACTCCTTTAGCACCCTCGGATGCAGCGCATCAAGCCCCATGGACTTATGCTCATCCAGCTTTTCTAAATAGTCCTGAACCACTTCTTTCTATACAGAGTGCTGGTCACCTCCTCCCCATACTGTGCTGCCCAGTGCAGTAGTCTGGGAGCTGTCCTTGTTTGTGAAGACAGAGGCAAAAAAAAAAAGCATTGAGTACATTTGCTTCTTCCACATCCTCTGCCACTAGGTTGCCTCCCTCATTCAATAAGGGACCCACACTTTCCTTGATCTTCTTCTTGTTGCTAACATACCTGAAGAAACCTTTCTTGTTACTCTTAACATCCCTTGCTAGCTGCAACTGCATGTGTGATTGGGCCTTCCTGATTTCACTCCTGCATGCCTGAGCAATATTTTTATACTCCTCCTTGGTCATTTGTCCAATCTTCCACTTCATGTAAGCTTCTTTTCTGTGTTTAAGATCAGCAAGGATTTCACTGTTAAGCCAAGCTGGTCGCCTGCCATATTTACTATTCTTTCTACACATCGGGATGGTTTGTTCCTGCAACCTCAATAAGGATTCTTTAAAATACAGCCAGCTCTCCTGGACTCCTTTCCCCCTTATGTTATTCTCCTAGGGGATCCTGCCCATCAGTTCCCTGAGGGAGTCAAAGTCTGCTTTCCTGAAGTCCAGGGTCTCTATTCTGCTGCTCTTCTTTCTTCCTTGTGTCAGGATTCTGAACTCGACCATCTCATGGTCACTGCCTCCCAGGTTCCCATCCACTTTTGCTTCCCATACTGATTCTTCCCTGTTTGTGAGCAGCAGGTCAAGAAGAGCTCTGCCCCTCATAGGCGCCGACTCAGCACTCACTGGCAGCTCCTCATGGCCCTGCCCCACTCCCCTGCTCCAGCTCATCTCTGCCTCCGCCTCCGCCTCCGCCTCTGCCTCCTCTGCAAGTGCGCTGCTGCATCCTGCTTCTCCCCCCTCCCTTCCAGTGCTTGTGCCGCAAAACAGCTGATTCGCGGGGCAGGGAGTGAGGAGGGGGAATGTGGCGCGCTGGGGGAAGAGGGGGAAGAGGTGGGGCCAGGTGGGGATTTGGGGAAGGGATCCAATAGGGGCAGGGAGGGGGTGGAGTTAGGCTGGGAACTTTGGGTATGGGGTTGGAATGGGGGCGGGGCCAGGGGTGGGGATGGGGTGGAATCGGGGCGGGGCTAAGAGGAGGAAGGGGGTGCGCTTCACTGGGTGAATCTGATGTTGCAAACCAAGCTCCTATTGACTAGGCCAGTGTAGCACAGGCTGTGCTGCCAGTGCTGTGCTCCCACCGGCACTTTCATGGTGGGGGAGGCCTGGCCAGGAATGCCACTATTTTGAGGATTGGAGGAAGCTGGACCTACCCCTCTGTCTGAACACACCTGCAGCCCAACCCTCCAGCTGGGAAGGGGGGACACCTTCCAGTGACAGTAAACGTCACCAGCTTGAGGCAACAGAAATAGCTTGACAGCATTTGTGTCTGCCAGCTCCTGAACAAACCCAGGGCTATAACAGAGAGACTGGGGACAGGGTGCATGCATGCTGGCTGCGACAAAATTCAACTGAGGCTGGCTGATGTGACTGTAGGACTATTGGCCATTGGCCATTATCTTTGAAAATTCATGGCAATCAGGACTTTTAATTGTATTGTAGATGTTCTGGCTCGGGCTGGAGCCCAGGCTGTAGGATCCTGTGAGGTGGGAGGGCCCCAGAACATGGGTTCCAAATGTCTACACAACAATTAAACAGCCCCTTAGCCCAAGCCCTGTGAGCCTAAATCAGCTGGCACAGGTCAGCTGCAGGTGTCTAACTGCAGTGTAGACATATCCTAAGACAGCGTTTCTCAAGTGCAGCCACCAGGGGCTTTTCGTGTGGCCACAGCCTCCTGGGTGGTGATAGGGGGACGGGGCAAAGCAGTGGCCCCTCCTCCAGGGCTGCCAGTAGGGGTTGGGCCCTGCCATCTCTGGAGCCAAAAACACTGGAGGAGCAGGCAAGCGGTGGTGCTTAGGCTTCAGATCTGGGGTGGTGGGCAGCAGGCTCCAGCCATGTCATGGCAGGCTCCATCCCCTGGCCATGGGCGTTGAGCCCTGGCCCCAGGCTTACCCCTCCCCCCATCCGCTGCCTTCTCTGGTTCCAGCCGTGCAACAGTGGGCTCTGACCCCTAGTTGCAGGGTTTTGGACTCCACCCATGGGGCCATGCGATCCAGCCCCCAGTCATGCGTCAGTGACTGTCAACCCCAAGCTCATCACCCCCCGCCACTTTGCCCCCGGCCCCCACTTTGCCCCCGGCCCCCACTGTGTCCTCCAGCCCCAGTCTCCGGCTGTGCAGCTGCAGGGCTCTGGTCCCCGGACTCACCCCTTGTCCCATCATTCCTGGCCCCGAGCCACCTCCCTACCCACCTCCCCATCCAGGGCTCAGTTTGTCCCCCCAACTTGCCAGGGCTGAGTAATTCTGTTGTGAAAAGTGATATTTGTATGTTTGTTAATATCACTTTTCACTGCCTCCCTGTTAGCTAGCAAGTCTGCTGCTGTGAAAAGCGGTACACCTCTACCTCGATATAACGTGACCCGATATAACACGAATTCGGATATAACGTGGTAAAGCAGTGCTCCGGGGGGGCGGGGCTGCGCACTCCAGTGGATCAAAGCAAGTTCGATATAGCGCGTTTTCACCTATAACACGGTAAGATTTTTTTGGCTCCTGAGGACAGTGTTATATCAAGGTAGAGGTGTACTAACAAAATACAAATATCACTTTTCCCAGAAACAGACTAACTAGCTAGCAAGTCTTTGAAAATAGCAACCAAAAAAGCAAAAGAAACAACAAAAAGGGACAAGAATATGCAAAGCACATTATTTGTTTCTATTCTGTTTAGGTCCAGTGAAGAACAGAGAAAACTGTACACTATTTTTATTATTGAGTCTGCGAAAAAACCCTACATAAATAAATGACAATGATTTGGATGTGGATATTGCATATTTATTTGTTTTTCCTAAAATTAATTGAGTATTTTAGGAAAAACTGTCAGAGCAGCCACCAGCAAGAGTTGGCGGCCGCACTCTGAGGCCACCAAAAATTTCTCGTGAGAACCTGCTAAGAGGCTTAGCTACCTCTAATTACCTTGGAGCAGTCTGTGTCTCGCTGAGCTGACTTGGGCTATGTCTATACTAGAGAGCTTACATCGGTGCAGCTGCGCTGCTGTGAGATCTCTAGTGTGGCTGGTCTAAGCTGACAGGAGAGAGCTCTTTCACCAACATAATTAATTCAACCCCAAAGAGCGGTGGCAGCTCTGACAGCAGGAGAAGCTCTTCTGCCGACATAGGTGCTTATGTCGGTGTAACTTATGTTGTTCAGCCGGGGGTAGTTTATTCACATCCCTGAGCGACATACAGGGCCAATCAGAGGCGGGGCCAGGAGGGCCATTTGTCCTTGGCCTCAAGCTCAAAGGGGGCCTCAGATTAAGACACTTGTTCATTTTTTGGCACTTGATAAGTTTTGCAGCTTGTTTTTATGCACGTCCCTATCGAACCAAAGTGTGACACACTCTCTCAGCTTAGAGCTACAGATTTAAGCAAATAAGAGATGTGATTTGGTAAAAGACCTAATTTTTTGGTTAACGGATATAGACTGTGTCATATTAAAGAGTTAAAAATGTTCATAAACATTAATAAAAACATACCGGTTCTGAAGGCACAAGATTAGACCACATGTCATCATTTTTAATTTTTATTATGCCTAGGAGCCTCAAAAGCTGGAAGTGGCCCAGGCCTCTCTGGACCTCTGAGAGGGCCTGGTGACATAAGTTATACCGACATAAGTGGTAGTGTAACCAGAGCCTATGAAAGTGGGACCTCCTTCTAGGGACACTACTAGGACAGAGTGCGCACAGCATTGGGGTCCTAGCCAGGGCACCAGAACCCTGTGTACCTTCTCACAACCACTGTAATGACGGCTTATTGGTGAATTTCTTTTGTTTTTGTTTCTAAAAAGCTTTTGAAAATCAAAGTATAAGAAATGACTGGAGATGGTTTTATTTCTGTAAAAGACCATAATTTTCCACAATGAATTATGTATTAAATAGAAAAAGAAGCATGATGTCAAAACACTACATTTAAGTAGCTACAAATAAGACAATATATTATGCCAATCAAACTGAAAACCTTCCCTGAAGAGTTGGCATGAGAATTAACAAAAATTACAAATGTAAAAGAGCAAACTCCTGAGGATGTTTAAAAAATCGGAGCAGATTGCAAAATCCTGTAGTCACGGGGAGGGAAACATCAGATTTGGAAAACTCAGCTGTCTCCTCTGGGAGCTGGAGCATCACCCAGAAGTTTTAGAGAGTGCAATCAGCTGTTGGTTAAATGGTTTGGTCTACGTAAAGGTGACATTTTAGATTTGAAGCTCTGGATAGTAAACTGCTGGATATGAGATTCTTCTATGCTGCTGAGGAAATTCTAGCTGTACCTATAGTGGTGGTGAAAATACACAAGTCCTCATCTGTGAAGCCCAGTCCGACTCAGTAGTGTTGTGGGGTTACCATACTTATGGGTGTCTGGACACCATTGGGTCTTCACAATCACGTTTCATAATCCCAATCTTGAAACAAATGATGATCTGGGTGAAAATTGGTGCCAGAGAGTGCATTACTCCCATTCACTATCCTCCAGTTTAAAAGGTTTTAGTCATCCAATCAGAAAGCTTGAGCAAAACCCATGTGACTTAGGTGGCCAATCGCACAAAACAAAAAATGGATATGGAATAGTCAGCGTGAACTGTTTGTAAGAAGCCCATTGTCAGAAAATGATTTGTCCAAACTCTGCAGCAAGTCCGAGGAAGGAAGTCCAAGGAAGGAATCAGGGCAATTGCAGATGTTTCACAAACAGAGAAAACTGAAATCAGGAGTGAAGCTAATGCCAACATTTGAGGGGCTGGGAGAATCCTTCTGTGTTAATGATTTTACAAGTGAAAGGAGACTGTTGATCACCTAAACCACCAGTGACTTTTCAAAGACCTTAATTGCAGAGCAAGGAATCTCCTTCCTTAGAGGTTTTTAAGGTCAGGCTTGACGAAGCCCTGGCTGGGATGATTTAGTTGGTGTTGGTCCTGCTTTGAGCAGGGGGTTGGACTAGATACCTCCTGAGGTCCCTTCCAACCCTAATATTCTATGATTCTATTATTCTAAGTCAGGAAGGAGGAGCAGGAAGGAGTGCAGAGGAGGAGTCATGGATGTGGATTGAGTGGAAGACATGGTAGGACTGGGCAGTAGGTGAGGAAGAAGGGACAGGTGAGCAAAGCTGAGGGAGACAAGGTGATGGCCAGGCAGGGAATTCACCAGTGGAGAACAGGTCAGAGAGCTGATCCAGGGCCGCCCATTAAATGAGGACGGGAGGATGAGGAGTCTATGAGTCTGTACAAAGTTCTGAATGATCCACCCACCATTATAAAAACCTGGATAGTGCTGGATCCCTTTGCCTATGCTCCCTCGCCTACAATGTTTGTGTGTCAGTGCTGTGTGCAGAGGAGCAGGGCACACACACCCGAAACAGGTCCTCACTCTTCTTACCTGGACAGTGATTCTACAAATGACAACAACAACTGACACAACACCTGAAATGGGCAATTCTATTAATTTTTGTTTGGTTACCCTCTGTGATTGGAGGATTTCTCTGTGTGTCAGGAATCAGAGGGGTAGCCGTGTTAGTCTGGATCTGTAAAAGCAGCAAAGAGTCCTGTGGCACCTTATAGACTAACAGACATATTGGAGCATGAGCTTTTGTGGGTGAATATCCCTGCATCCGACAAAGTGGGTATTCACCCACGAAAGCTCATGCTCCAATACGTCTGTTAGTCTATAAGGTGCCACAGGACTCTTTGCTGCTCTGTGTGTCAGCACAGTCATGGATGTGCCAACAAATGTGAGTGGGGGTGTGACCTCCTCACACACTTGCATAGCTATGCCTCTGACCAAATCCCTAACTAATGCTATTCTCAGTGAATAAGCCAACCAGAGAGTAACATGGGAATAAATTGACCTGGTTTTCTCCATCTGTGTAACAAACCCACAAACCACACAGTGACATGCAGAGTCCCTGCCTTAGAATATCAGGGTTGGAAGGGACTTCAGGAGGTCATCTAGTCCAACCCCCTGCTCAAAGCAGGACCAATCCCAACTAAATCATCCCAGCCAGGGCTTTGTCAAGCCTGACCTTAAAAACCTCTAAGGAAGGAGATTCCACCACCTCCCTAGGTAACCCATTCCAGTGCTTCACCACCTTCCTAGTGAAAAAGTTTTTCCTAATATCCAACCTAAACCTTCCCTTGGTTGAATGAGTCCAGCTGAGCATAGAAGGGTGAGAGGGTTCAGAAGGGTCTTGAGAAGAAATAGCACTTGTGTTGATCCTGGTTGTAACTGCACCTGCTGCACTGAGTGGATTGAGACCTTTGTTGCTGGACAGGGAGGCTAACCTTTTAACTGTTGTCTGACACATATCAGGTGACTGGGCCCAGGAAACAGAGTGGATGATAGCAAATAAAAGGCGGGTAGCATAATCAATGCCAGCCAACAAGGTTTTATGCAAAAAAAGGTCTTGTCACACAAATTTGATAGCATCTTTTGATCACATTACAAGTTTAGTTATAAATATAACGATGCTGACATAATGTACCCAGAACTTCTCTAGGGAATTTGACCTTTTGCTGCATGATATCCTGTTAGAAAACTAGAATGAATGCAGCCCACATTAAATGGATTAAAAAGTGGCTAATTGCTAAATATCAGAAAATAATTGTAAATGGGGAATCATCATCCAATGGAGATGTTTATGGGGATCCATAGGGATCTGCTCTTTGTCCATTGCTATTCAATAACTTTATCACTGATCCACAAGAAAATATAAAATCATGCTGGTGAAGACAGCAGGTGAAACAAGAATTGGTGGAGTGATAAATAAAGGTGAGGACTTATTTGAGCAAGATGTATTTTAATACAGTCACATGCAAGATCACGCATATAGAAACAAAAATGTAGGTCATATTTGCAAACTGGGGGAGTGTGTCCAGGAAAGCCTGGACTTGAAAATGAGTTAAAGGTCATGATGGATAACCAACTGAATACAAGCTTGCCGTAAGATGCAATGACTAGAGGGCTAATATAAGAGGGATGTATGTATAAGCAAAGAAATACTGAGTGTAAGTAGAGACAGGAGGTGGTATTATCTCTGTATATCCCTAGAGAGACCCTTACTGGGTACTATGTCCAGTTCTGGTATCCATGCTGACAAATTGGCAAGAGGTCAGAAAAGAGCCATGAGCAGAATTCAAGGTCTGAGGCCTTACTTTGAAAAACTCAAGAGTTCTATCTCCATAGCTTATAGAAGAGAAAGTTAAGAGGTGACTTGATCACAAGTCTGGGGCTCTTGAACAGTCCCTGGGAGGACTCCTTCAGTGTGTCATCCCCCATTAGGGTCACATTCTCACTAGGGGGAAACAACTTGGCTTCACTGCCTCCTGGGACTGAACCTTGGAGCCTTCAGCACCCCTGCTTCATACCGTGAGCTCCCTCCAGCGAGTCAACCTGAGTTGGACACCTGAGAGAGACTTGTACACCCAAAGGGAGCAATTCACACCCACCTTCCTTAAACTGGAGTGACTCTCAGCCAGTGCTCTAAAAGCAAAAGGGTTTATTAGACATCTGGAACACAGTGTAGAAAGTCCTTAGTTAATATTGAGAACAGAAAATTACAGTATGGTCCATCTAGATCACTCCCAGAACCCTCTGACCCCTCTTTAGACTCAGTCCAGGAGCATCTCCCCTACGCTTCCAGCAGCCCACACTTCACAACCCCACTTGGCCCATCCTTTGTCCTTGTTACTGGCAACCATTGTCACTTGGCTCTCCTCCTTAGCCCTTTGTTCTCCAGCTGATCACACTTGGTTGGCTTCCTAAGGAGGGTGGACCATCCAGAGTCATTAGTTGCTAGGTGCCAAATGTCCAGACAATTGGAGTGGCCATTGTCTTCTTGGACTCTCCATGGGTATGGAAGCCCAGGCCCCATGATCACCTCAATCTCTGTGTCTCTGCACAAAGTAAACAACCTTTTCTTACCACCTAGTTAACGATGCACCATACAGTGGAACTGAGGCACACACAATATTGATACAAAACATTAGGGAAAATTTCCCCATTGTCACAGTAACTACCTGGGGAGAAGATTTCTCTTTAATCTAGTAGACAAAGACAGAACAAAATCCAAGGCTGGAACTGAAGATCGTCAAATTCTGAGTAGAAATAAGTGCAATTTATATAGTAAGGGCTTATTAAACAATGGATCTTTACATTCTGATGTAAATCTGTAGCTCTAGCTCATCCAGAAGTGATGGACTTGATGCAGGAATCACTTGGTGAGATTCTCTGGTTTATGTTATACAGAAGCTGATCACCACAATGGTCTCTTCTGGTCTTCAAATCTATGAAGATGAATTGACTAATCTTGCCAGCTATGCCGAGCATTGCACCTTCATCACAGGCATGAACTCTGCTGACTTTGGTAGCACACCTTTAATAGGGAAATAGGCACTGAACAGTCACTGAATTTCAGCAGGATTTGGGAATGTACCTCCCTTCAATCCTTTAGGAGATCCCAGCCCCAGGCTTCAGGGGGAGCTCTCAGACATCCAGCAGGGCCTGGCAGAACATTCAAGCATTCTGGAGTCGGCAATGAACCAACAAGAGCTAAAGGCTGAGCAGCTTCTCAGCAGAGACACTTCTAGAACGTGGCTTTAGTAGACCATTCCCCTCTTCTCTTCTCAGTCCCATATCTTAGCTCCCCCTTCATCTCAAGTGCTGCCAGAATTCTGCTCTGGCCACAGCTAACGTGTGAAATTAAAGTGCAAAGATTTATTTTGAGGAATGTAGGGTGTGAAATCAGCTTTATAATGGAAAACACCATTTACTGTGGAGTCTGTAGCATGGTTTAGGAAGCTGCTAATCCCCAATTTACCAGAGAGATAAAGGGCTTGAAAAGGTTGGGTCTGCCCCCCTTACAGATGGGTTTATCAGACATATGCTCTCATTTGTGGTGTTACCAGAATAATTTGCTTGCCCTGTAATTAGTGACTGGTTCTTGTGCTTACCCTACATATCGTGTATTAGAAACACCCCCCTCCCTTTCTCCTAGCCTTCCCTGAGTCCCTATGCCAGTAGCCAGGGCCACTGGGAGTTGTCTCTGAAAGTATGCCATGTGCCAATGCTGGCAGCAAGGAGCATTCCTACAGACTGCCATGTGGGAGAGCTAGGAAGCAGCAGGGACCATCCCTGCCAGGCCTCCATTTACTGGAGCTGTGGAGAGGTAGCTGCTTTTGGGACACAATCCCTTATCCAATGATCTCTCTCTATTACCCCTCCTCCCCCCACCTCCGGGATGTAACTGCTCTGGCTGTATTTATGACACAAGAGAAAGCAGCAGTTAACACTGCAAAACCTTCCACTATCCCCAGGTAGCTGCCTCCTGCTCCACAGAATGCTAGCATCCCTACCTCAGCGCTCCAGGAAAAGCAGGGGCAGCTGCAGCATCCTCTCATGTCTTAGCATTACATGATGTTTTGTTCTCATGGGTCTGATGAGGTAAAGGCAAGAGCTTGATTCCTGAGAAAGCAAGTTTAGCACCCCCTCTCCACTGGGTTACCTTCTTTAATGCCAATCTGCTTACAGGCTTTGATGGACAGGTCTGGGTTCTTCCAAATCCCGCCACCCACTCAGCAGGGTGTATCTTCTTTATTTTTTCCTATGAATTTATTTGGTGGTGCCTCAACCCCCCTCACTCCTTTCTGGCAGGGTCACCAGGGCATCTTGGGAGGAAAATTCTAACCACAGGGTAACCCCCACTTACTTGCCAGATAGTTGGAGACTTCCAAGAAATAACACAAACATATACAATATATTCATCACAATAATTATATTAAACAGGAGACAAATATAACAGGGTAAAACACTATTGTTAGGTTCGCCGGTGCCCAGGCTGCTAATACCTGTGACTTTTCCCAGCCACGTGACTTGATGTAGCAAATATAAGATTAGTGTCCCGTTGGTACACATACTTTGTTGGGGCCCTTGATGACCTATGACCACAACATTCTTCTCCGCAGTGGTGTAGCAGTGTGGCTGATGGGTTCAATACAGCCCAAAGGGCTCACAAGTTGGAGAAGGTGGTAAATCCCTCCACAGGTTTAATATGCAGCAGGTTATAAAATCCCCAAACCCCCACTCCCTGGCTTGAGGACACAGTTCAGGGAGTAGGAGGTCCCCAAAACAAATTCCCTAACTGACTAACTAAAAGTTGGTGCACTCACAAATTCCATGAATGATCCTCAGGTTCAGAGATGACTCTGGACTCCTCGGTCACTGCAGAGGGGCTGATCTCTACTGGCAGGGATCCTTTTCAGGCAGGAATCAGGCTGCTTCGGTCCCAGGATTTCCCCTCACCACAAAGGGATGCAGAGCTCACGGTGCAGATTACACAACTGTACTAAAATCCAAACTGTTATCTCCTAGCCCAGCATCCAGACACACTCACAGCAGGCAGCAGCCCTGGACTAGCAGCCAGAGCAGAGCTGACCATGTGGTGACTGGTCTCATCTAAGGAGCAGGAGGGCTAACTCAACCTGGCTGGGGAAGTTTCCCAGCAAAACTCAACAAACTGGGAATCATCAGTGGGGAAGGAAAACCCAGTGGAGGGATCTTGCTTTCAGGTCCCTAGAGGCCAGTTCTCAGGGGGAACCCCGCCTGCAGGCCTGGAACTTACTAGCTTCCCACACAACCAGTCCTGCCCTTGTCCTGACTGGCTCCAGACTGACTCAAAAAATGGCGTCTCTCCTTTCCTGAGCTCCCTGGGAGCAGGGCCGGCTCTGGCTTTTTTGCCGCCCCAAGCAAAAAAAAAAAAAATGGAGGCGGGGCCACCGGAGCAGCAAAGCAGGGTGAAAAAATGGCGCGGCTGGAACAGCAAAGCCGGGGGGAGGGAGAACACGGTGCGGCTGGAGCAGCAAAGCTGGCGGGGGAACACGGCGTGGCTGGAGCGGCAAAGTGGGGGATGGGTAAACACAAAAACAGCACAGCTGGAGCAGCAAAGTGGGGGTGGGGTGTGGGGAGAAACAACGGCACAGCCAGCAAAGCAGGGGAAAAACAAAACAAAAAATCCTATAGGGCGGCTGGAGCCAGGGGACTCCCTGTGCTGCAGAGTGCACACCTGGTCTAAAGGTGGGGAAGGGGGGGGAGTGGCGGGGAGAGAGAGAAGGGGGTCGGCCAGTGCTTCGGCGGGGCACTCACCCTACGGCCCCGACCACTGCGCCACCTGCCGGGAGGGAAGGATGCGGGCTGCCCTGCCGAGTTTGCTGCAGGGTGCTCCCCTCCTCTGCTCCGCCGCCCACCTACAGGGCGGCCGGAGCAGCGAACAACAACAACAAGAAGAAGCAGCCGTGCCGCCCTAGGTTTGGGCCGAAGCCGCCCCATAGAATCTGCCGCCCAAGCGCGAGCATGCTCAGCTGGTGCCTGAAGCCGGCCCTGCCTGGGAGGGGCATCTCACTCCCTATTGGTTGCCGGGCAGACTGAGTTTGCCTTGGCTTCCCCTCCCTACCAGGGACAGTGCCTGTCCCTGAGCTGCCCAGATAGAGCCCCAGGAATCTTGGTAATCTCCTTGGGTGACCAGATGTCCCGATTTTATAGGGACAGTCCTGATTTTTTGGGTCTTTTTCTTATATAGGCTCCTATTACCCCCCACCCCCTGTTCCGATTTTTCACACTTGCTGTCTGGTCACCCTAGGTTACACAAGCATCAAAGAGAGAGAGAGTCAGGGCAAACAGACTTCCCTGGGGACATGCTCAGTACCCAGAAAGAACTGCATCACAGCTGACAATGGGCATTGCCTTTGAAAGCTCTCTGTCTCCACATTCACTCACACAGAATATGCAAGCCCTGCTGTAATTGTGCCGTGTGGTTATATATTGACTATTGATTGGTTGGTTAATTGTTTAGCTGAATAGCTAATTGAACAATTCCACAGTCCATCAGAGGAGGAGAACGAGTCCGCTTGGGTTCCAGCTGGAGATTTCTGCAAGCGGGAAGAGGGAAGATATGCTTGCAGTGCCGTTGAGTCAGCAGCCTGTACAGAGCTGATGAACAAAAGCTCTAGCTGAAACTTAGGGGAATTCAACTTAAGTTTTTGGAACTCAGATTTACTTTTCTCAGTGTTTCTGTGGGACTGACCTGTTTAGACTTAATTTGTTTCTTTGATTTATGTATATGGATTAAAAAGTAGCCCAGTATGTGTAGTAGGAAGAGAGCTTGAGACATAAACCCTTGTATCAGAGGCCTGGTATGACACAGGACCTGCTCACAGAATATGGCAAGAACAGGGCTGATATCACAGAAATATACATTCCTAAGAAGTGCTAGTCACAGAGTACTCACGCAAACACATCCCAATATCAAGTGGTACCAGAACACCGCAATATCAAGGATGGTACAAAAACATTCCCCAAGGATAACAGGAACACACTGACCCCTCCTATAAGATAAGGTCAGGATGAGAGTATGTAATACAGATGTTTTGATTGAACCAACATGCACAAGGTGATAACTAGCCACATCAGGGGGAAGTGACTAACTATGTCAGAGGCAGGACGTAACTTGTTTGTATCAGGGTATAAAGATGTATCTCACAGAGAGTATCTTTGTCCAGCCAAGGTGGGAATGGAAAGTCCCGCCATTCACTCAGGTGCATCAGTTGTCACAGGCATACATGTCTTAGTATCCTCAGAGAGTCTGCCAGGTGCTATTACCATGCTTTGTCGACAGTAAACCTGGCCTGGTGCCTTCATATCTTAACAGATCTTGTGGTCTTTGGGTGGTTTGCTTGAGGTCTGCTGTGCCGGCTGTCTGCGCAGAGCTGTGGCAGCACACAGGGAGAACACACACACGCAGCTGAACATCTAACCACAGTATGTAATAGAAATTAACCTATTATTATTGTTTCCTTATCATTATACAATTTTTAGGAAGTTGGTACTTCAGAATTAAATTAATTCCTTTTGTTTTTTATAGATTTGACTGGGGAGGCAGATGCTGTGCAATCCTTGGTGAAAATCTTCAGTGACTGAATTCTGGGTCTCTTTGTGGCTTTGTATAGAAAGAGTTTAAGCACTAGGAGAGGGGTGGTGAAGTGAACTTTAGCCCACCCACTGGTTACATTTGCACCTTCTCCCAATCTGCTGGTGTCATTAGCACACCCTTTACATCCCTGCTTGAGATTGTTAAGGAAGGAGTTACATGAACCAGGCAAATAATACCAGTTCCCACTAGACACCTGCTCAATAACTAGCCATTATGGCTACAAGTGAGATTCCCTGTCAGAGCAGACGACTGCTAAGAGTGAGTCCCCATTACTGGAGCCTGGAGTGCTGCCACCTAGCAGGATTCCTGGACCACATAGTGAAGGGAAGCAGGGTTTGGAGAGGGGTGAGAGATTATTGCCAAGGACATGGCCACACAATTTGGACTCCAGGGGTGTGAACTGCAGCACACATTAGCATGCTGGGCTGTATCTGCCCTGTGCAGATGCTGCTGGTGCAAACTTAAAGGTACCTAGTTTGCATTCACATTGTTCTCTTGAAAGAGGGACTACATTAACGAGAACTAGGTGTATTTCGAGTTCATGCCAGCAGCATTTACATGGGGGAGCTAGAGCACAAGTTTGGTGTGCTCTGCAATTTGTGCTCACGCAGCCCACACTGCAGTGCAGTGTATGCAGTGCCTTAGACTGTGAGCTCATTGGGACAGGGACTATCCCTTTGTCCTGTGTTTGAACAGCACCTAGCACCAAGGGTCCTGGTCCAGGCTGGGCCTCCTAGGTTCTACTCTAGTAATAATCATTTGGGAGTTTTCAGTTCAGTTCTGAAGAATTATAGTGACACCCACCACATTTGAGGCTGGATTATAGACTAAGCAATTTTGTCTCTGAAAAAGATCAGAGGGGAAAGAGCGTGTAGCCATGTTTGTGCTAAAGTCAAGGGGTGTAAGTGTGAGGCTGAAACCCCCATTCTGTCACACGTGTTCTGTGTAGGAAGCACGAAGAAGTCAATCTTTGTGGCAGTCTATGGAGGAAGGCTGCCCAGGGAGCTTTTGGGGTATGTAAGATTTAAAGGGCTGCTTAAAGTGCTTGGTTGGCAGGTGTATTTACTAAAAATCTGTACATGGTCCAGTTGTGTGGGGTTGTCTCTGAGAAGATGAGTGGGGGCTGTTAACAAAGCCTAAATTCAGGGTTTAAATACAGTCACCATGGGGTTGACTGTGAGGCCATGTCTAAAGGACAAACTTTGGCTGACAAAAATTACATCCATGTACAGCCGCCAAGGTTTGTGTATCACTCAGGTGTCAGTACTGTGTCAGTGCTGCATATGCTCACCATGGGTGCTTGTGTCAGTGCACCACAGGGTGGTATCCTGGTGTGCCACATGATGTGGGTTTTGGTAAATTTTTTTCAGTGTGTTGTGGGATAGAAATGACTTTGCAGGAGTCTCTGGAAGCTAAGGGTCACTTTCCCAGCATGTAACTTTCTCCATCCCATAATGCCATCCACAGGCGCTGACTTCCTGAGTTCCCGTGGGATGCTCAGCCCCTGTCCCGCCCCAGGCCCCACCCCTACTTCACCCCTTGCCCCAAGCTCCCATGCCTGCCCCGCCTCTTCCTGCCCCGCCCCTTTCTGACCTGTTCCATCCCTTCCCTGCCTCTTCTTGCCCCTGCTCCTCCCCTTCCCCCCAGCACATCCTGCCCACCGTTGAACAGCTGATCACAGCAGGCAGGAGGCATTGGGAGGGACGGGGAGGAGCTGATTGGTAGGGCCTGCAGGCAGGTGAGAGGTATGAGGGAGAGGGGGAGGAGCTTATCCATGGGGCTTCTGGTGGGTGCTGAACACCTACTAAATTTTTTCCATATGTGCTCCAGCACTGGAGCATCCACATAGTTGGTGCCTATGAATATCCCATAATTATTGCACCTTTTAAAAAACTCCCACAAATCTGCATGGTGCTCTGTGTCTGCCATCTCTGACAGAAGCATGGAGCCTGCAGGGTTCTGCGGTGTTCTCATACACATTGCAAACACAGACCATACAATTCTTCTGTATTTGCAGACCCACAGGAAGTACCACCACAATGGGGGACATGACAATTTTCTCGAGGGCAGTTTGCTAAGGGACCTAGTAAAGAACAGTTCAAGGTTGATGGCATTCACAGAGCAGCTGTAGATGTTGGAGCACTGGTTCTGAGCTGGAGAAATGAGCACTGACTCCTGGCATCTCATTCTAATGCAAGTTTAGGGTGATGCACAATGGTTGCAGAACTTTGGGATGCAAAAGGCCACATTCCTGGAGCTGTGTGCCGAACTCATCTCAGCCCTCCTGCAAGACACCAGAATGAGAGCTGCATTGACAATGGAGAAGGGAGTGGTGATCACACACCGGAAACTTGCAACATGGGATTGCTACTGGTCAGTGGGAAATCAATTTGGAGTTGGAACATCTACAGTAGGGGCAGTTGTCATGCAATGTGTAGGGATATTAATCATCTGCTGTGCAGGACTGTGACTCTCAGCAATGTGTAGGACATGGTGGATGGATTTTCAGCAATGGGGTTTCCAAACTGGTGGGGCAATAGACAGCACATATTTCCTATTTTGGCCCTAGCTCATTTTGCCATAGAGCACCTCAACAGAAAGGGCTATATTTCTATGGTTATGCAAACACCAATGGACCATCAGGGATGTTTCACTGACATCAGTCTGTGATGGTCAGGGAAGGTGCGTGATGCTTGCATCTTTAAGAACACAGGACTCTTCAGAAAACTAGAGTAGGGACATTCTTTCCCAAACAGCTGATTAGCATTGGTGATACTGAAATGCCAATAGTGATTTTTGGGGAATCTAGCTTACCCCTTGCTCCTATGGCTCATGAAGCCGTGCACTGGCCACCTCGACAGCACCAAGGAAAGATTCAGCTACTCAGTCAGCAGGTGCAGAATGACAGGTGAAGGTGCTTTTGGTAGAGTGAAATTTGCTGGTGGTGTTTATTCACTAGATTGGATCGCAATGAGAAAAATATCCCAATGGTTATTGCTGCCTGTTGTGTCCTGCATAACATCTGTGAGGCAAAGGGGGAAAAGCTGCCACGGGGGGCAGGGCTGAGGTGGAATGGCTGCTGGCTGACTTTGAACAGCCAGACACAAGGGCTATTACAAGAACCAACGTGGAGTTATACTGCTGAGGGAGACTTGGAAAGAGCATTGTAACAGCCAGACACAGATCTCTGGCCTGGAGCTAGTGCAGTGGTTTTCAACCTGTGGTCCGCAGACCCCTGGAGATCTGCAAACTATGTCTAAGGGGTCTGTGAAAGGTTGTCGTTACCACAGAACAGTGGTTTTCAAACGGTAAGCAATTGTCTCGGAAAAAGATCAGAGGGGAAAGAGTGTGCATCTGTGTTTGATCCTGAGGGTCTGCAGACTATGTCTAAGATTTCCAAAGGGGTCCGCATCGCCATTTGAAAATTTTTTAGGGTTCTGCAAATGAAAAAAGGTTGAAAATCACTGGTGGTGTGCTTGCTGCACATGTATAAATATGGCTGAG
This sequence comes from Mauremys mutica, assembly GCF_020497125.1. Taxonomy (NCBI): domain Eukaryota; kingdom Metazoa; phylum Chordata; order Testudines; family Geoemydidae; genus Mauremys; species Mauremys mutica. Next base: position 18,443,908 of record NC_059088.1, on the reverse strand, counting down.
TGTTCTCCTGAAGCTATGAATTAGTGATGATTGCTGTACATTTACAAGTACTCTTTTCTTTGAGTACCACCATGCATTTTGCAACATGTGTTGTGAACTAATACAGATAATTTTATTCTCCAAAAATAGAAGTCTACTGAGTGCCAAAAACAGTGCAGAAAAACAATTTGCAAAACAATGCAGGCATTGTAATACAAATTCTTAACATAAATTAACTGAGTGGAACTTTAAAATTGGAAAGGCTGCAAACATTTCTGTCCACAAATGTCCCGTGTTGTGGCTACACATACACTGACCTGGAAGCACCGCAGTTGGTGTATGTGAAGATGTGGTTTTCCTCGCTGTCCCTGGTGTGGAGAAGTAAGGGTAAAGATGTGGCCTGTGATGCCATGTGGTATGTTGTGGGGGTGCAGGGAGCAGTGACCACTTTGTTCCCCAGGAACTGCAAAGGGTGCAGAGTCTGGGATTCGGGGGCCTAGTGTAGATGACCTTTAGACTCCGAGATCACTTAGGTGCTTTTGAAAACGTAACCCACAAGTTCTCTTCCTTAAGGTGAGATCAGTGTTCTGTCTTTGAAGAGCTGTGTCATTGTTAGTTCAGTGAGGTATTTACTTTGGGGGAGCTATCACAAACTGCAAGGGAGTTTCCTCTCTCTTGGGCTATGGCTATTCTGTTCCACAGGGCAGACTACGAGGGTGGGGTGTGAACTGCCATGCACACCAAAGTACTGCACTCTAATTGCTCCATGTAGACACTGGGCCATGTAGACACATTGCTCCATGTAGACCTTTTACTTCAAGCCAGCCGTGTCCACATGGGGCAGTTACAGAGCAGAACTTTGGTTTGCACTGCTATTTGCAGCCCTGTCATCTCATCTGCAGTGCCATGTGGACAAGCTCTTAGTGTAAGTAGAGACAATTGCTGAGGCAGAGTTGTCCCTGGGAACTAGGCACTGGGATTTTAGAAGAGATCCCTGAAAGAGAGGGTTGGTGTGAGCTGTTTGACTGCCCAGTCCAGGTGCCAGAATCAACCATACTGTTGCCTGGGCAGGTCCTCTTGACATTCTAGAGGAAGCCACGAGATAACAAGGGGTTTAGGGGTGGCCCAGAGATAAGCACAAAGAGGGCAGGGAATGGGTGAGGGGGCAAGGGGAATCTGGTGCATTGAACGGGTACAGGGTACAGGATGACAGACACCAAGCACTGGCCAGGGGAAGGGCCATTTGCCCTCTTGCTCTGGGCATGAGAGATGATGTCCATAGCAGCAAACAACTCAGCAGATCCACTGCTATGAGGTCTCTTCCCTCTGTCCCTCCTGCTGATGACACAGAGCATGGTGTTCAAACAGGACCTCTGCATCCGAACCAGAGGGCGGCAGGAGCACAAGGAGGTTTCTGACGCATGTTTAGGGGAGTAAAAGAAGTTACTGGCCTCTCTGGGGGGAACGAGGAACAGAAGAGAGATCCCTTTGTACTTCTGACTCATGTGGAGTGAAGGTGGGTGAGGGAGGAATGCTTGACGGCATCTAGAGGATGGGAGGGAGCTTGAGGGAGGGGGCGCAGGGGGAAGGGAGCATCCTTGCAGATACTATAATCTAGGTGCAGCTCCAACCGTGCACTGACATTGGGAAAGGGATGGAGACAGCACCAGATGGTCACCAATAAACCCAAACTAGCCCAGGACTTTTGCAGACATCATGGGGGAAGAAAACAGTGCAGTGAAAGTGGGTTCAATAATAAATGAGGAGAGATGGAGACAGACTCTCGAATGGCTGAGGCCCACAGGGTCTTGTAAAATCTTCCTCTAATACACATAACTAACCAAAAGTTTGGACACCAGGCCTGATTCTAAGTCCATTGAAGTCAATGGGAAAATTTTCTTTACCACAAGAGCATTGGACGGGCCCAATCCTGGGATCGGCGCTGTGCAGGTGAATCCCACTAGGGTGCTGAAGAGGTCATAGAATCATAGAATCATAGAACTTAAGATCAGAAGGGACCATTATGATCATCTAGTCTGACCTCCCGCAAGATGCAGGCCACAAAAGCTGACCTACCCACTCCTGAAATAATTCTCTCCCTTGACTCAGCTGTTGAAGTCCCCAAATCCTGATTTAAAGACTTCAAGTAGCAGATAATCCTCCAGCAAGCGACCCCTGCCCCATGCTGCGGAGGAAGGCGAAAAACCTCCAGGGCCACTGCCAATCTACCCTGGAGGAAAATTCCTTCCTGACCCCAAATATGGCGATCAGCTGAACCCCGAGCATGCGGGCAAGACTCTCCAGCCAGACACTCAGGAAAAAGACTTTCAATATCCCAACATTGACCCTCGGTACTAATTACCAGTGGTGGCACGTTATTGACCTATTGACTAAATCACGTTATCCTATCAAACCATTCCCTCCATAAACTTATCAAGCTTAATCTTAAAGCCAGAGAGGTCCTTCGCCCCCACTGTTTCCCTCAGTAGGCTGTTCCAGAATTGCACTCCCCTGATGGTTAGAAACCTTCGTCTAATTTCAAGCCTAAACTTCCCGACTGCCAATTTATATCCATTTGTTCTCATGTCCACATTAATACTGAGCTGAAATAATTCCTCTCCCTCCCTGGTATTTATCCCTCTGATATATTTAAAGAGAGCAATCATATCTCCTCTCAACCTTCTTTTGGTTAAGGAAAACAAACCGAGCTCCTCAAGTCTCCTTTCATACGACAGGCTTTCCATTCCTCGGATCATTCTAGTGGCCCTTCTTTGTACCCGTTCCAGTTTGAATTCATCCTTCTTAAACATGGGAGACCAAAACTGCACAGTACTCCAAATGAGGTCTCACCAACACCTTGTATAACGGGACTAGCACCTCCTTATCTCTACTAGAAATACCTCGCCTAATGCATCCCAAGACCGCATTAGCTTTTTTAATGGCCACATCACATTGCCGACTCATAGTCATCCTGTGATCAACCAGGACTCCGAGGTCCTTCTCCTCTTCCGTTACTTCCAACTGGTGCGTCCCCAGCTTATAACTAAAATTCCTGTTAGTCATCCCTAAATGCATAACCTTACACTTCTCACTATTGAATTTCATCCTATTACTAATACTCCAGTTTACAAGGTCATCTAAATCTCCCTGGAGGATATCCCAATCCTTCTCCAAATTGGCAATACCTCCCAACTTCGTGTCATCCGCAAACTTTATCAGCCCACTTCTACTTTTGGTTCCAAGGTCAGTGATAAATAGATTGAATAAGATCAGACCCAAAACCGAACCTTGAGGAACTCCACTGGTAACCTCCCTCCAACCCAACAGATCCCCTTTCAATACGACCCGCTGCAGTTTCCCCTTTAACCAGTTCCTTATCCACCTCTGGATTTTCATTTCGATCCCCATCTTTTCCAATTTAACCAGTAATTCTTCATGCGGTACCGTATCAAACGCCTTACTGAAATCAAGATATATTAGATCCACCGCATTTCCCTTGTCTAAAAAATCTGTTATTTTCTCAAAGAAGGAGATCAGGTTGGTTTGGCACGATCTACCTTTCGTAAAACCATGTTGTAATTTGTCCCAATTGCCATTGACCTCAAGGTCCGTAACTACTCTCTCCTTTAATATTTTTTCCATGACTTTGCATACTACAGATGTTAAACTAACAGGCCTGTAGTTACCTGGGTCACTTTTTTTCCCGTTCTTGAAAATAGGAACTATATTAGCTAATCTCCAGTCAAACAGTACAACCCCCAAGTTTAGAGATTCGTTAAAAATTATCGCTAACGGGCTTGCAATTTCACTCGCCAATTCCTTTAATATTCTAGGATGAAGATTATCCGGGCTGCCTGATTTACTACCGTTAAGCTGTTCAAGTTTGGCTTCTACCTCGGATACTGTAATTTCCAACCCCGCACCTTCATTCCCATCAGTCACTCTGCCACTATTCCTAAGCCCTTCATCAGCCTCATTAAAGACTGAGGCAAAATATTCGTTTAGATATTGTGCCATGCCTAGTTTATCCTTAATCTCCACTCCGTTTACAGTTTTAAGCGGTCCCGCTTCTTCTTTCTTGGTTTTCTTCCTATTTATATGGCTAAAAAACCTTTTACTATTGGTTTTAATTCCCTTCGCAAGGTCCATCTCTACCCAGCTTTTGGCCTTTCTCACTGCATCCCTACACCCTCTGGCCTCAATAAGGTAGGTTTCTTTGCTCCCATCTTCCACTACTTGTATGCTTTCTGTTTTTTCTTAATCACCCCTCTGAGACGCTTGCTCATCCAGCTTGGTCTAAAACTGCTACCTACGGACCGTTTTCCCTTTCTCGGGATACAGGCCTCTGACAGCTCCTGCAACTTCAACCTGAAATAATCCCAGGCGTCTTCCGCCTTTAGATCCCTAAATATGTTAGTCCAATCCACTTCCCTAACTAGTTGCCTTAATTTAGTAAAGTTAGCCCTTTTGAAATCATAAACCTTAGTCTCAGATGCAATTTTGTTTATCCTTCCATTTATTTTGAACCGAATTAGCTCATGATCACTCGAGCCAAGGTTGTCCCCTACAACCATTTCCTCAACAAGGTCCTCACTACTCACCAAAACCAAATCTAAAATGGCATCCCCCCTCGTCAGTTCAGCTACTACTTGATGAAGGAATTCATCAGCTATCACGTCTAGGAAAAGCTGAGCCCTATTATTATTACTAGCATTTGCTCCCCAATCTATATCCGGGAAGTTAAAGTCTCCCATGATCATACAGTTCCTATTAGTATTTACCTCCTTAAAAACATTAAAGAGTTCTCTATCCATATCCAGGCTAGATCCCGGCGGTCTATAGCACACCCCAATCACTATCCCAGGGGAGGCTCTAGTAGTTTTCTTCCCTAATGTGACCATTGCCCAAACAGACTCCGTATTATCCATTCCATTACTAGTTATTTCATTACAGTTTACCTCATTATTGACATACAATGCTACTCCCCCACCTTTACCTTTGTTTCGGTCTTTCCTAAACAGCACATACCCTTCTATACCTGTACTCCAGTCATGACTACTGTTCCACCATGTTTCGGTTATTCCTACGATATCCGGTTTCAATTCTCGGACCAGGAGCTCCAATTCCTCCATTTTGTTACCTAGGCTTCTCGCATTGGTGAACAAACATCCTAATTTTTGCTGTTTGGCTTCTCTCACCTTTGTTACCCAATTTGGTAGGGACACAGTACCACCAGTATGACCTATTGGTCTAGTATCCATCCCCGCCTCTTCCTTATGTCCAAACTCCTCCCTCTGGCTATATCCGTTCTTATCCTGTTGTCCTCCCTCTCAATGTTTAAATTTGGCATGGAGAGTGCCTGGACATCTCCCAACCGTCTCCCCCCAATACCTAGTTTAAAGCTCTTTTGATCAGATGAGCCAGCCTCCCTCCTAGAAGTCTATTTCCTTCCCTACTCAGGTGGAGCCCATCCCGTGAGAACAGTTCTCTGTCCCCGAAAGCCTCCCAGTGCCCATACATCCCAAAGCCCTCCTTATAGCACCATTCACTGAGCCAACTATTTATCATCACAGTCCTGTCACCCCTTTGTCGCCCTTCCCTAGGGACAGGTAGAATCCCACTGAAGATCACCTGAGCCTCAATTTCCTTGAGCGTCTTACCCAGCCTGGCATAGTCTCCCTTGATTCTCTCCAGCGAGAATCTAGCCGTGTCATTTGTTCCTACATGAAGGATGATCAACGGGTTCTTACCTGCTCCTTTTAGGATCCTTTTCAACTGCAGGTCCACATCCCGTATTTTAGCGCCCGGTAGACAGCACACCCTTCTGTTCTCTGGATCGGCCCTGGTCACAGGCCTGTCCAACCTTCTCAGTATGGAATCCCCAATCACGTAGACCTGCCTTTGCCTGGTGACAGTGCGGTCTGCTAACCTATCCCCCGTTCCCCCTGGTTGCAAGCTCCTTCCATTCCTATCATCCCTTGTAGTCCCCTTTAAGCCATCCTGCATCCTCCCGGGGCCCAAAGTTGGTGCTGCCTCCATCGACTCCTCCCCTCTTTCTATTGGACTAGCCACTATTCTCTTCTTCCTTGCCCTCCCACCGTCAGCTACCACCTGCTGTACCCCTTCCTCATTCTCCAAACCTTCAAACCTGTTCCTTAGCTCTATTTCTCCTTCACTGGCCCTCCTTTTCCCCTGCCTGCTTCTCACGGTCACATGCTTCCACTGCCCTTGTTCCCCATCCAGCATTCCCCCCTCACAGGCCTTAGCCCCTGCTTCCCCCTGTACCTCTGAGCATTCCCCTTCAGCCACAGTTTGCCTTTGCTCCATCAGCTGCTCAAGCCCCCTTCTAATCTCTACCAGGGTTTCTACCTGCATCTCTACCTAGGATCTTTTCTTCCATCAGCTCTATTAGGCGGCACTTCATGCATACATACCTCTGTTCCGGTGCCCCCACTAGGACCATGTACATACCGCAGCTGCCACATGCAATCATCCTCATTGTATCCTCTGCTGCTTGGTCATGGACCCAGGCGAGTGACGGAGGCCTTTTGATGTAATAAAGGAATAGCAGTGGATAAAAACCAGGTGAGGGAATAGCTGGAAAACTGGAACATATCAAAATCAGCTGCTCAGTAGTATGCATACTCGGTTACTTGAGGAATTAGTTAAGGATCTTGCTGTAAAGCTGATGAGTCATGGAAAACTGGAGAGCTATGTGGTACCAATCTTCAGAACAGGTAAGAAGAAGGCCCTGGTAATTATCATCCCCAAAATCTCACTTCCATCCCTAAAAATTGATAGTATAAATATTAAAAGAAAGATTAGTTAATGTCAGATATCTAAGGGGCAACAGAACCATAAACTATAAGCAGCAAAAATCTTTTAAAGTTAATCTTGTCATATTTATATATTTTAAAGTCAAAGGTCCATTATTAGTTTCTAGACTGACTGCCTGCATACCACATACAAGGGAATTTCCCCTCACTAATTCCTGAATCAAGCCCATATTTTGTGGTTGAGCTAGAGCATATTTTTTAGAAATGAAACCAGTCTTCTTTAAAGACTCCAAGTGATGAGGAATCCACCATCTCCCTAGGTAAGAGGTAATTCCCTTCACTATTAAAAATCTGCACATTTTTCTAGTCTGAATTTACCTAGCTTCAGCTTCCAGCCAGTGGATCTTATCCTGCCTGTGTCTGCTAAATTGAAGAGCCCTCTGCTATCAGAAATCTCCTCCCTATGTAGATACTTATAGGCTTCCAATTTCTGTTACCAGTGCAGGGCTGTTTGCTTCTTAACCTTCTCTTTCTTCTTCTTCCTTTCCCCTTATCCCATCACCTGTCTCTGGGTTGTTGTGCAAGCATCCACCATCTTTGCCTGTCCAAGGAAGCACTAAGGTCCACCTGCTTACTATTTTCTTTGATGCAAACCATTGTTGTGGAAAATTGACCACACTGTTGATTTTGGATCAGACAGCCTGAGGCTCCTTTATTTTCATACAAGCATGCATGCAGGGAGAGACAGCATGTCCCCATGCAAGGGGTTAACTGCCCCTGCCAATTACAAATTTTATCAAGCTTATAAAGGCTAAAACCACAAACTATCACTCAATGTATTTTGCCTTATTTGGAATTAACGTGTGCAAAACAAGCAAGCTATCCTAATGTTTGCCATATTAGGTTTTTCCTGTTACTGTTCTTTGGCAGTTATGTTGGTGGTCTGTTTGTTTTAAGACCCCTCCTTTGTGGTTGCATTGGATAAGGCTCTTGTCGCATTCTGGCTGAACTGGCACATATGGGCCCTCCTTGTTCCTTTCCTCAGTTCCCCTTTCTTTGGTCTCTTTCCCCCCCCCCCGCCCCTTGTACAGATAAACAAGTTTTGCAGAAGTTCCAACCTTTGCTCTTACATAGCAATTGTTCTAGCTACAGGCCTTGGGCCTGCGAGGCAAGGGGGGTTAAGGTACGCTCAAAATTCTGAGCCTATAAGCGGGGTGGGGGGAATATTTTCCCTATCACCATCCATTGCTTCCTCTGCTTTCCTTGGGGTGCCTTTCCTGCCTTGCCCTCCTGCCATGCTATCTTCAGCAGGTCCCTTTTATTCAAAATAACAATAATAAACATAAATATATAACAAATGGAAGAATGGGGAAGTTGATAGTAATGAATATAAATCAGAAGTTGGTAACTGTAGAAAACTGATAAAGGAAGGAAGAAGAACTCTATGGGCGGCAGAATTAAGGACAATAAGAAGGAATTAAAGAAATATTCGGAACAGAAAGGATCCTGGCAATGATATTGGTCCATTAGTAGATGGAAATAGTAGAGTTATCAGTAATTCAGTAAAGGCAGATGTGTTCAATAAATATTTCTGGTCTATATTTGGGGAAAAATCAGATGATATAGTCACATCATATGGTGATGATAACACTCTTTCCATTCAACTAGTCGCTCTGAAGGATGTTGAACAGAAGCTACTAAAGTTAGACTTTATTAAATCAGTCAGTCCAGATAGCTTGTATATAAGAGTTTTAAAAGAGCCAGCTGAGGAGCTTGCTGGACCATTAATATTAATTTTCAATAAGTGTTGGAGCACTGGCTGGAAGACTGGAAGAAAGCTAATGAACCAATTTTTAAAAAGATAAATGGGATGACCTGGGTAATTATAGGCCTGTCAGTCTGACATTGATGCTGGGCAAGATAATGGACCAGCTGATATGGGAGTCAATTAATAAAGATTTTAAATGTAATTAATGCAAGTCAGCTTGGATTTATGGAAAACAGATCATGTCAAACTAACTAAATATGTTTTTGAGGGGAGATTACAAGTTTGGTTGATGTAATATACTTAGACTTCTGTAAGGCATTTTACTTGGTACAGTATAACATTTTGATTAAAAAAGTAGAACAATATAAAATTAACATGTCACACACTACATAGATTAAAAACTGGCTAACAGATAGGTCTCAAAATTGGACTGTAAACAGGGAGTCATCACTGAGCAGGTTTATTTCCAGTGGAGTCCTGCAGGGATTGGATCTTGGCCCTACACTATTGAACTACTTTACTAACGATCTGCATTGAATTGCCTGCCAGGTGTGAAGATCCTACAAAAAACCCCAGGTCTTTTCATGGTGCTTCATTTTTCCAAACCTTTATTCGATGGGCACTTGAGCAGTGTTAACAAGCGAGCAAAAATCTTCCCATCACCTCAGCTTTGCCCTCGTAACTAAACTGTCTTGTCTTCTGATGAATACAAGTTTCCTTGAAGTCAGGCTCAAATCCTAAGTTTTCTGCCATTTTTCTGGGATCTTCAAATCCATTGTCTCTGTGGGCCACAATGAAAACTAGGCAACTTCTCATCAAAGTAGTAGCAGTTGCAATGTCCATTGACTGAGTTTGTAATGGCTTGCTTACAATGGTCCCTTTCAACAGATATCATGCCAAACCACAACTGAGACCAGAAATTTGAAGCCAGTGAGCTGGTTTGCCAGGCTTTTCACCTCGTGTCGGATTCCAGCCTTGGCTTTACTCGACTGCGTCAGTTCCATCAGGGCATCGTAAACCTCAGTCACTTGGTACCTCATGGGCCTTATGTTATCAATGCGGATCTCCCAGCAAGTGCCACTTAGTGGTTTCACGTCAGATTTGTTTTGTCTGTGAGGATCTTCCACCTGATAGTTGATGCTGAAAACAGGACGTATAACCTTTGCCGTACTCCGAAGAGAAATACTGAATCTAAAGAAAATGCTGCTGCATCTGACACAACCAGGTTGAGGGATGGCAGCCACAGGGCATGAAGAAAGCTTTTGAATTCAGCACAAGTATCCTTGCCTGGATGCCACTGTTTCTGTCCTTCATGTTCGTGCTGTTGTCGTAGCCTTGGCCACAGCAGTCCTGAAGCTTTATTTTATTCTCATTCAAAATGTTCATAAACAGTTCTGTTAGTTCATTTCCAGTAGCGGCATCCACAGACCGGACACAGATAAAATGTTCCTTTACTTGGATAGAGCCATCCTTGTCGTCAAGAAATCTTACTATAAATGACATCTTTTCACTGTGACTAATGTCGGGAGTGCAGTCCATTAATATGGTGTAGTACTTGGCTTTGCCAAGCTGCATCAAATTGTTATCAAGCACCTTCCTTACCATAAGGTCAATCAATTCATTTTGAATTGTTTTGCTGCATAGCTTCTTTACGAACAGCTCGACATAGGTGCTCATGCATGATATCATCATATTTCCCAATGAGCTCTACCAAACCAAAGAAATTACAGTACAACTATGTTCAGTGAACAACTTATCTGATGAGATCTGGAAAGCCAAATTATTCTTTGCAAGGAAGCGGGTAATTGAGATTAGACGCTCGAGCACGTTCCTCCAGTGCTGGGTTTCTACATTCATAATCCACTGGTTTTCTGTGTCTATGCATTTACCCAACTTGAGCTTGGACTTGACCTCCATCCATTTGGAGCAGGACATAAAATAGTCGGGTGACTTTTCATGTTGCTTCAAAGCATTGGCTAAACTATGCCAATAATTGTACCTGGGAAGGGCAAGCAATGATTTGGCATTCTTGTCAAATAGTTTGCAACAAAAACAGAACACTTTGTCAGTTGATTTTGAGTAAACTAGCCAATGTCAATTCAGTTTCTCACTATTCTCAAGCATTCTGTCGTAGTGTGACTTTGAGAAGTGTCGCTTCTGTTCATTTAATGGAAATGTCATATCCTCAATTCTCCCCAGCCCATTCAAAATTGTACAATCAATATCAGCAGTGTTTAGGACCACCAACAATAAAGCAGGACCTGATGTATCAATCTGTGGTGTGCATTTTTTCTCACTGCTGTTTCTGTCATCATGCGAGGCTGATTTTTCTTTATTGTTTCTCTCCTTTTCATGTATACCAGATTTTTCTTTGTCATTACTCTCCTTTTCATGTGATCCATTCTTCTTTATCATCACTCTCCTTTATGTCACCAGGAAAACTGGACAATTTTTCATCACTTTCCTCACATTTCCTTTCCTTGTCGTCAGGTAAAACTGCTAATTCCTTAGCAATAGGATTTCCATTCTTTGTGCTTCACTCCTCAAATTCTTCTTTACTGGGACAATCGTTACTGCCTAATGCTTGGTCTGTTTTTTTGTTTCAGATGTTTTCCCAGCAAATTTGCACCTTGCTGCAGACTAGATTGCAATTGAGCTTTTCGTTTCCTATGCTGAACTCCTGAAGGTTTATTTGGGGGCATTTTTTAAAGGGGAAAACAGACAGTATTAGGAAGAGCAAAAGTGTGGGTTACACAGTCTTAGAAAGTCATGAAACATTACGTGTTAAGCATGGCAAAATAAATAACAGTATTTCTTTTATATTGTTGCATAGATAGGGGTTTAATAGATATTTCTGGTGTCTCATTAAATATGTCCATTATTGGTCACTACTTACATGCTTCAAGTCTTAAAACACAAATACACTTTCACAATTACACAGTAAAACAAGGTTCACAATATTGCAGCTGGGCTCTCACTTCACTTCACTTTCTTCTTACATCTCACTGACTGACTGGTGATGCCCTGCCCCTTATATACCCTTGAGGCTGACAACATTTTAGGAGGTTCAAGGAAAATGTAGTTCTCAGAATGTCTGGAAGGTTCCATGAGATTCTACAAAGGTCCAGAACATTCTAGGAGGTTAGTGAAAAATGAATCCACATATGGAATACCTGAAACATTTTACTTCAAACATTCTATTTTCCTTTTTGTCTCTAAAACCAAAAATAGCACCCCGAGCCTAGCACTCCCCCAACACAGTACCCCAGGCAGTTGCCTGTGTTGCCCGCCCCTAAATCTGACCCTGTGGAGGAGCACATGGTTTGGATAGATACATCACCTCAATCTCTATTAATGAAGATTCTCTATATCTTAGTAAAGAGGAGAGGATAGAAGTTGATAAAGTACAGGTAGGAACTGAAGAGAAACAGTCAAATGAAAAAGAGTCCTGTTCAATCACATCACATAATGGCAGACAACTAAAGAGTAACAAATTTTATAAGTGCTTTGTAGTGAATCCGCGTGGCTCCCCTCCAGCTCACAGGAGGGAGAGCCCAGCCGGAGGCCAGAGTGGGCGGAGCTACGTAGCTCTGAGCCCGCCCCTCAAAGGGTCAGGCGGGGACCCAGAACTATAAAAGCTCAGTCAGGCCCCAGTCTCAGCCCTCAGAGCTCAGTCAGGCCTCAGCAGCCGGAGAGAGCAGACGTCCCTCAGGGAGCTCAAGACTGGGAGACTCCGGCGACTCAGGGCAGCTGCCCAGACTGGCCTGAGCTCCCCCGCGCCCGCTACCCGGAGGAGCCGCTGGAGCTCCCCTGCGCCCACTACCCGGAGGAGCCGCCTGAGCTCCCCCGCGCCCGCTACCCGGAGGGGCCACCTGAGCTCCCCCGCACCCGCTACCCGGAGGAGCCGCCTGAGCTCCCCCGCGCCCGCTACCCGGAGGAGCCGCCGGAGCTCCCCCATGCCCGCTACCCGGAGGAGCCGCTGGAGCTCCCCCGTGCCCGCTACCCGGAGAAGCTGCCAGAGCTTCCCCGCACCCGCTACGCGGAGGAGCCGCCGGAGCTTCCCCATGCCTGCTACCCGGAGGAGCTGCCGGAGCTTCCCCGCGCCTGCTGCTACCCGGAGGAGCCGAAAGCGCCACCCTGGGCTGACTATCCCGAGGAATTCCCAGACCTACCACCCAGCCCTGGCCGCGATGAGCCCATGCTCCTGGATCCTCCAGAGGCCGACGTTAGGACCCAGGTAGGTCCCGAGGGGGAGTACGGAAGCAGCCCAGGGGCAGATGACCCCAGTCAGGCTGCAGCGTTACCGGAGCCTATGTCAGTGTGTTGCGGCCAGGATCCCCACTGACTGAACAGCTGAGTGACAGCCGCTGTTAGGGCCCCGGACTGGGACACAGTGGAGTGGGAAGGCCTGCGTCCCCCCTGCCACCCCACTCCGGGGTGGCAGACTCGCCCTCTCCCTGGCCTGAGGAGGCCAATAACTGTTACTGTTGCTCAGCCCTGGCCAAAGGCCTGACCTTACTGACTCAGTGTTTGCTGCTCCGCCCTGACCTAGGGCCGGGCCTTAAACTGTTACTGTTGCTCAGCCCTGACCCAAGGCCTGAGCTTTCCTGACTCAGTGTTTGCTGCCCGCCCCGACCTAGGACCAGGCCCATAGCGGGTGTTACGGCTCAGCCCTGCCGAAGGACCTGAGCCCCTTGCCCCACCGGGTAGACAATTGCCACAAGGACTGCTGGGCTATTTTTCCAGACCAACCAGTGTGGAGTGAGCCGGCATGGCTCCCCTCCTCCCCTGGAGAGGGTCGAGCCCCGGCTCCACACGCGTACATGCTTGTATATAAATGCAAGAAGTAACTGAGATGGGTGAACTTGAGTGCCAGATATTAACTGAGAATATTGATATAACAGGCATCACAGCAACTTTGTGGAATGCTGATAATCAATGGGACACGATAATACCAAGGTACAAAATATATAGGAATAACAGAGTAGGTTGTGCTGGTGGGGGAGTGGCACTGTATATGAAAGAAAGCATAGAGTCAGATATAGAACCTCAATGAATTCTTTGCATCGGTCTTCACTGCAGAGGATGTGAGGGAGATTCCCATACCAGAGGCATTCTTTTTAGGTGACAAATCTGAGGAACCATCCCAGATTCAGGTATTAATAACAGAGGTTTTGGAGCAAATTGATAAGTTAAACAGTAATCAGTCACCAAAAGCAGGTGGTATTTAGCTGGGAGTTCTGAAGGAACCCAAATAATGAAATGGTTTGTAACCTGTCGCTTTAATCAACTTCTGTACCAGATGACTGGAGGACAGCTAATGTGACATCAATTTTTTAAAAAGGTTCCAGACGCAATCCTGGCAATTACAGTAAGCCTAACTTCAGTACCAGGCAAATTGGTTGAAACTACAGTAAAGAACAGAACTACAGACACACAGATGAACACAATTTGTTGGGGAAGAGTCAACATTGCTTTTGTAAAGCAAAATCATGTCTCACTGATCTATTAGAATTCTTTGAGGAGGATAAACAAACGTGGTCAAGGGGGATCCAGTGGATATAGTGTATTTGGAATTTCAGCAAGCCATTGACACAGTCCCTCACCAAAGGCTCTTAAGCAAAGTAAGCAGTCATGGAGTAAGAGGGAAGGTCCTCTTATGGATCAGTAACTGGTTAAAAGACAGGAAACAAAGGGTAGGAATAAATGATCAGTTTTCAGAATGGAGAGAGGTAAATAACTGGGTCCTCCATTTTTTTCCATTTCTCAAAAAAAATTCACACTCTACACACAATTGTAATAATCTTTGTACAAAGTATGCCTTATAAGGTATCATTTGAAAACTCATAATTTGCTGGTCAGTATTGTCCTGGTAAAGTATGTGTAGCAACACTGAATGTAAAGTTATAAGATTCCCTCTACGATGTTTGTCAAGGTTCTTTCCCCACTCTGGACTTTAGAGTACAGATATGAGGACCTGCATTGAACTCCTAAACTGAATTACCAGCTTAGATCTGGTTTTGCTGCCACCACTCCCAAATACTAGCTCCCTTCCCTGGATAGTCTTGAGAGACTTCTTCACCAAGTTCCTGGTGAACACCGATCCAACCCCTTGGATCTTAACACAAGGAGAATTTAACCATCCCCCCTCCTTTCCCCCACCAATTCCTGGTGAGTCCAGATCCAATCCCCTTGGATCTTAAAACAAGGAAAAATCAATCAGGTTCTTAAAAAGAAGGCTTTTAATTAAAGAAAAGTAAAAATCATCTCTGTAAAATTAGGATGGAAAATAACTTTACAGGGTAATCAGATTCATAGAGCCCAGTGGAATCTCCTTCCTTAGAGGTTTTTAAGGTCAGGCTTGACAAAGCCCTGGCTGGGATGATTTAGTTGGGTTTGGTCCTGCTTTGAGCAGGGGGTTGGACTAGATGACCTCCTGAGGTCCCTTCCAACCCTGAGATTCTATGATTCTATGAACCCCCTCTGGCCTTAGGTTCAAAGTTACAGCGAACAGAGGTAAATCCTCTTAGCAAAAAGGAACATTTACAAGTTGAGAAAACAAAGATAAAGCTAACATGCCTGGCCTGGCTGTTACTTACAAGTTTGAAATATGAGAGACTGGTTCAGAAAGATTTGGAGAGCAGGGATTGATGTCTGGTCCCTCTTAGTCCCAAGAGCGAACAACCCCAAAAACAAAGAGCACACAAATAAAAGCCTTCCCCCACCAAGATTTGAAAGTATCTTGTCCCCTTATTGGTCCTTTGGGTCAGGTGTCAGCCAGGTTACCTGAGCTTCTTAACCCTTTACAGGTAAAAGGATTTTGGTGTCTCTGGTCAGGAGAGATTTTATAGTTTTGTACACAGGAGGGCTGTTCCCTTCCCTTTATAGTTATGGCAATGTTATTAACACATGTTTCAAACCCCACAGTTCTTCCCAAACTAAGGTTGGCAAGGATGTCTGTCGTAAACAAAGGAGTGTGTGCTCTGCTCAGTTTTTCTTTAGGCAGGAAGGGGAATGAAGGAAGCTCAAGCAGGTGAGGAAAAGCCAGCAGGGAACATCCTGACACATAGACTCTGTCTCCTAGTGCCCAGCTGGAAATGTTTTCAAGAGAGGGACTCTGGAGGAGGGCTCCTGACCTACAGGGTTTGGTCAGTAGGACAGCTGAAAGCATGTGGAGAGAAACTTTGCTGAATCTGACATAGTTAGATAAGATGTTTACAATTAGCTTTATTTTTCTTGTAACTGTTTCTGACTTTTATACCTCTTTATTTGTACCCATTTAAAACTCTTTGTAGTTCATACACTTTTTTATAGAATCGTAGAATATCAGGGTTGGAAGAGACCTCAGGATGTCATCTAATCCAACCCCCTGCTCAAAGCAGGACTAACACCAACTAAATCATCCCAGCCAGGGCTTTGTCAAGCCAGGCCATAAAAACCTCTAAGGATGGAGATTCCACCATCTCCCTCGGTAACCCATTCCAGTGCTTCACCACCCTCCTAGTGAAATAGTGTTTCCTAATATCCAACCTAGACCTCCACCACTGCGACTTGAGACCATTGCTTCTTGTTCTGTCATCTGCCACCACTGAGAACAGCCTAGCTCCATCCTCTTTGGAACCTCCCTTCAGATAGTTGAAGGCTACTATCAAATCCCCCCTCACTCTTCTCTTCTGCAGACTAAATAATCCCAGTTCCCTCAGCCTTCCCTTGTAAGTCATGTGCCCCTGCCTCCTAATCATTTTCGTTGCCCTCCGCTGGACTTTCTCCAATTTGTCCACATCCCTTCTATAGTGGGGGGACCAAAACTGGATGCAATACTCCAGGTGTGGCCTCATCAGTGCCAAATACAGGGGAATAATCACTTTTCTCAATCTGCTGGCATTGCTCATACTAATACAGCCTAATATTCTGTTGGCTTTCTTGGTAACGAGGGCCCACTGCTGACTCATATCCAGCTTCTTGTCCACTATAATCCCCAGGTCCTTTTCTGCAGAACTGCTGCTTAGCCAGTCGGCCCCCAGCCTATAGAGGTGCATGGGATTCTTCCTTCCTTTGCACTTGTCCTTGTTGAACCTCATCAGATTTGTTTTGGCCCAATCCAAAACAAAAGGGGGGAGGGGTAGCTCAGTGGTTTGAGCATTGGCCTGCTAAACCCAGGGTTGTGAGTTCAATCCTTAAGGGGGCCACTTAGAGGTCTGGGGCAAAAATTTGTCCTGCTAGTGAAGGCAGGGGGCTGGACTCAATGACCATTCAAGGTCCCTTCCAGTTCTAGGAGATTGGTATATCTCCTGTTGTTATTTTTTTTTAAATCCTCCAATTTGTCTAGGTCACTCTGGACCCTATCCCTACACTCCAGCATATCTACCTCGCCTCCCATCTTAGTGTCATCTGAGAACTTGCTGAGGGTGCAATTCATCCCATCATCCAGATCATTGATAAAGATGTTGAACAAAACCAGCCCCAGGACTGACCCCTGGAGCACTCTGCTTGATACCGGCTGCCAGCTAGACATTGAGCCCGACAATCTAGCCAGCTTTCTATCCACTTTATAGTCCATTCATCCAATCCATACTTTTTTAACTTGGTTTTATCTAATCCAGAGTGTTAAAATTGAAGTGTCTGGGTAACTCCATTTAGGGTGACAAGTTGTGTGCATATGATTCCCTTAAAGGAATAATGGACTTAATATAATTTGCATTGCCCAGGAGAGAGCTGGGCAACATAGGACATATGTTTCTGGGGGGAAATATAAGACTGGGCATGTGCTGGGATCACTCTGCAGTATAACCAAGGCTGGTGACAGGAAGGGTGTAGCAGGCTATTTGTGAGAAGCCCAGGTGGGAACTACTTCAGCAAGGCATTGTAAGGCACCCAAGGTTGTAGGACTGGGGTGACACAGCTGCCCATTAGTCTGGATTCACCCTGGTACATCACAATCTCTCAAAACTGGGATGGAAGATGAAATTCAATGTTGATAAATGAAAAGTAATGTACATTGGAAACATAATCCCAACAAAATGATGGGGTCTAAATTATCTTTTGTCACTCAAGAAAGAGGTCTTGGAATCATTGTGGATAGTTCTCTGAAAACATCCACTTAATGTGCAGTGGGATTCAAAAAAGCTAATAGAATGTTAGGAGCCATTAGGAAAGGGAGAGATAAAAAGACAGAAAATATCATAATGCAACTATATAAATCTATGGTATGCCCACACCTTGAATAGTGTGTGCAGTTCTGGTTGCTCCATCTCAAAAAAGATACATCAGAATTGGAAAATATGCAGAAAAGGGCAACACAAATCATTAAGGGTATTGAATAGCTTCCTTACGAGGAGAGATTAAAAAGACTGTGACTTTTCAGCTTGGAAAAGAGATAACTAAGGGGGGATATGACAGGGATGTCCCACCGAATGGTGTGGAGAAAGTGAAAATAAGGAAGTGTTATTTACCTCTTCACACAACACAAGCACTAGAGGTCACCCAATGAAACTAATCGGAAAAGCAAACAAAAGGAAAGAAAGTACTTTTTCACACAAGGGAGAGCCAATCTTTAGCACTCGTTGCCAGGGGATGTCATGGAGGCAAAAACTGTAATTGGATTAAAAAAAGAATGAGATACGTTCATGAAAGATACGTCCATCAGTTGCTATTAGCCATGATGGTCTGGGATGCAACCCCATGCCCTGTCCTAAGCCTCTGACTGCCAGATGCTTGGACTGAATGATAGGGGATCATAGAATCATAGAATCATAGACTCTCAGGGTTGGAAGGGACCTCAGGAGGTCATCTAGTCCAACCCCCTGCTCAAAGCAGGACCAAACCCAACTAAATCATCCCAGCCAGGGCTTTGTCAAGCCTGACCTTAAAAACCTCTAAGGAAGGAGATTCCACCACCTCCCTAGGTAACCCATTCCAGTTCTTCACCACCCTACTAGTGAAAAAGTTTTTCCTAATATCCAACCTAAACCTCCCCCTCTGCAACTTGAGACCATTACTCCTTGTTCTGTCATCTTCTACCACTGAGAACAGTCTAGATCCATCCTCTTTGGAACCCCCTTTCAGGTAGTTGAAAGCAGCTATCAATCCCCCCTCATTCTTCTCTTCTGCAGGCTAAACAATCCCAGTTCCCTCAGCCTCTCCTCATAAGTCATGTGTTCCAGCCCCCTAATCATTTTTGTTGCCCTCCGCTGGACTCTCTCCAATTTATCCACATCCTTCTTGTAGTGTGGGGCCCAAAACTGGACACAGTACTCCAGATGAAGCCTCACCAGTGCTGAATAGAGGGGAATGATCACATCCCTCGATCTGCTGGAAATGCCCCTACTTATACAACCCAAAATGCCATTAGCCTTCTTGGCAACAAGGGCACACTGTTGACTCATATTCAGCTTTTCATCCACCGTAACCCCTGGGTCCTTTTCTGCAGAACTGCTGCCCAGCCATTCGGTCCCTAGTCTGTAGCAGTGCATGGGATTCTTCCGTCCTAAGTGCAGGACTCTGCACTTGTCCTTGTTGAACCTCATCATATTTCTTTTGGTCCAATCCTATAATTTGTCTAGGTCCCTCTGTATCCTATCCCTACCCTCCAGCGTATCAACCACTCCTCCCAGTTTAGTGTCATCTGCAAACTTGCTAAGGGTGCAGTCCACACCATCCTCCAGATCGTTAATGAAGATATTGAATAAAACCAGCCCCAGCACCGACCCTTGGGGCACCCCACTTGATACTGGCTGCCAACTAGACATGGAACCATTGATCACTACCCGTTGAGCCCGACCATCTAGCCAGTTTTCTATCCACCTTACCGTCCATTCATCCAGCCCAGACTTCTTTAACTTGCTGGCAAGAATACTGTGGGAGACTGTATCAAAAGCTTTGCTAAAGTCCAGAAATAGCACATCCACTGCTTTCCCCTCATCCACAGAGCCGGGGATGGATCACTGGATGATTGCCCTTTTCTGTTAATTCCCTCTGAAGCATCTGGTACTGCCCATTGTAGGAAAGCAGGATACTGGGCTAGATGGACCATTGGTCTGACCCAGTATAGCTATTATGTTCTTATGATCTGGAATAAAACATAAAATCATCATTGATTAAGTTTGCAGATGACACAAAAATTGGAAGAGTGGTAAATAATGAAGAGAGCAGGTCACTGTTTCAGAGTGATGTGGATCGCTTGGTAAACTGGGCTCAAGCAAACAATATGCACTTTAATACAGCCAAATCTAAACACACACTGTAGCCTGATTTGGGGAGGGTTAGTAGGGACAGTGGAATATATCCACTTAATTTAGTTGTATTTAATAATTAATTTTCTAATTAATTAGTAATATTAATAATAAGTGATAGGTATTAATAATATGGGTATGGCTCGCCAATATGTGTGATCAGAAGATAAAAGTTCGTCTTGAATCAGGCTTCACAGAATTTAATACAAGGAGATTGGGGTATAACAGGAATTTAGACAGGGACAGAGTTTAGTCAAACAAGACCTTTTATTTAAAATCAATAAAGCAAGAAGTAAATATAAAATGTTAAAAGCAGTATGAGATTACAAAGTTACAAAATATCACAGTTCTTTAAGAGATATGATATGATATTACACAGTTCTAAATGCACTCTGCAGCAATAGCACTCAGAAGATTTCACACCTTTGCTAGAGGAAGTATAGTTATAAAGAAACTGGTTAAACCCTTCTTAGCATAGATGCTTTAGAGGTGAAGTAGAAATTAAGAATTATTTCATACTTACAGCTGTGAAAGGACAGAACACTACGACTTATCAGTAGTTGACAGCTTTCGTAGGTGTAGGCAGGGTGAGGCGATGGAGAATAGAAGGATGGGTGTATCGCCTGCCTAATGGTGGATTATCACACCTTTTATAGGGAGAAATCCTTCCTCCTATGCCCAAATTTGTCTTTCCGCCATGGAAAGGTGAGGGTACCTGTTTTCATAGGCTGACCTTTGTGTACGTATTAAATGACGCATCTGCGGGTATATGTGTGAAATTTGTGGGCAAAAACCCCCCACTTTGCACCTAACTAGGTGAAAGGTTAGCAGATATTCAAAAGTCCCTAGACAATTTGCGTAGGTTTGTCTCCTATTATTACTTTTCTGAGTAAGGGTCTTAAAGGTTGCTGTCAGCGTCACAAAGGAAATAGGCCAGGATGTCTGTCCTAGAAACTTCTAGGTATCTTGCGTTACAGCTATTGCAAATTCCTATTAATCTATGCAGCCTACACACTTTATCAAAAAGACATTTTATACAGACCAACAGATTAATCCTCAGGGCTACAACACATCTAGAAACAAAGAATGTAGGCCGTACTTTCAGAATGGGGGACTCTTTCCTGGAAAGCAGTGACTCTGAAAAACTTTATCCTGGTGGATAATCAGCTGAACATGAGTTGCCAATGTGAAGCTGTGGCCAAAAGAACTAATGCGATCATGGGATGCATAAACAGGATTCTCGAGTGTAGGCTTATTTCATTTCTTAGTTGGCATGATTGGGAAGGTGAATGGAATGTTAAGTTGTTATAACAAGCACAATGATGAGTCAGGATGGCTAGTTAAGATCATCAGGAACATCCTGGTGTTAATAAACAAGCCTAAATGTAAGATAAGGTAGAGGTCAGATTACCCATGAGTAGATCATGGACAGAACATGCTATACAGGGTTTCATTCCTACAAAATAACTGAGCCAAACACCAAACCTGTGATCAGGGCCAGCTCCAGGCACCAGCAGAGGAAGCATGTGCCTGGGGCGGCACATGCTAAGGGGCGGCATTTCGTCAATTCTTGGGGCGGCACTGTCTGGCTTTTTTTTTTTTTTTTTTGGTTCGGCAGTTCGGGCAGCTTTTTTTTTTTTTTGCTTGGGGCGGCAAAAATGGTGGAGCTGGCCCTGCCTGTGATGCAATGCATAGTAAATGCAATGTGATGTGTAAATGTATATAAAGGAAGAGGTTTTCTGTGTAACTTTAGATGTGTAGTACGCCCTATACTCACCCACTATTCTTAAGTCTGATCAACTCAGTATAGCTGAGTAGAATAAGGTCTCAGAGGAAATCCCAAAATCAAGGAGTAGAGAGATTATTTTATCTTTGTATTTGGCACTGGTGCTGAAATAGTTTGTCCAGTTCTGGTGTCCACAGGTCAAGGAGGACATTGATAAATTGGAGAGGGTTCAGAGAAGAGCCATGAGAATTATTAAAGGACTGGAAAACCTGCCTTATAGCGATAGACTCAAAGAGCTCAATGTATTTTGTTTAACAAAGAGAAGTTAAGGAGTTTGTTCACAGGAAGTATCTGTATGGGTAACAAATATTTAATAATGGGCTCTTCAGCCTGGCAAAGAAAGGTATAATGTGATCCAATGGCTGGAAGTTGAAGCTAGACAAATTCAGACTGGAAATAATGCATACATTTTTGACCATGAGGGTATTTAACCATTGGAACAATTTACCAAGGGTGGTGGTGGATTCTCCAGCATGGACAATTTTTCAATCAAGATTGGACATTTTTCTAAAAGATCTGCTCTAGGAATTTTTGTGGCAAAGTTCTTTGGGGGAAGAGAGATCTATAGAGGAGATCAAACTAGATGATCACAATGGTACTTCTGGTCTTGGAAACAATGAATCTTCTGCATATGTCTGAACCAGCAAAACTGTGCTTCCTGGATTTTGTCAGCCACATCACAGACTTTGACTTCCATCCTAATATTTACAATTCAAAATCTGTCTTTTCCTGTAAGTCCCCTTCCAGAGCAAAAACATCTCATTTCATATACCTGTAGGCATTGGACCTGCCATCTCTTGATATCCATCGTCTGCACCATGATGCATTGTGGGGTGCAGCACGTTCTACACAGCTAAGCTTTTACTTTCAGTGGCATACACTGGTCATGTACATCTCTGAGATGTTATTCCATGCTCTTCCAGCACTCTCTAGTCTGGACTGTATCTCGTGATCAGGCTCACTGTCTTCCATGAACCAGCTGCCAAGGTCAATCTAGTTTAATTGTGCTCTGTTAATCTCTATGTCCAGTTTCACTCTGGGACCTCTACTAGCCCACATGACCGCAGTCTTAGTCATGCTCATTTTCATCCCATGCCAGCTTAGTTGGTCATATCTCTGGCAGCAGCGTAGCTAGTGGGATGCATGAGAAGCAGCCGCTTCCCCTCACCACATTTTAAAAAAAGCGACGCCTCATATGCTCTGCTCTGAAGTGCCTGCCCGGCTTCCCCCAGCCTGCCTCATCATACCCTGCCCCCGCCGATCAGCTGTGTCTCCCAGCAGGAGGGAGACAGCTGATCGCGGGGCAGGGAGGGGAGGGGAAGAACTGAGCTCTGGCAGCAAGCTGGGCTCAGTGGGAGGAGGACTCGGAAAGGCCCAGCAGGAGGGAGACAGCTGATCTGCACAGGGGGGAGGGGGAAGAACTACAATCTTATCGAATCTTTCACATTAACTCTAAAGAAACTTTGTGATACCAGATGGGCATCTAGAAAGTCAGCAGTAGAGGCAGTCTGGCAAAATTTACCAGCACTAGTACCCGGTAATTGCTCTACAAAGAATTGTGGATGGTGAGATAAACTGTACTCCTAAATAGCTCAGTAAGGCAAAGGGTATTCTGGCAACACTCAATACTTATGAAATCTTAGTTCTTCTTATATTCTGAAGTAAAGTGCTAGAGAAGGCTTTCCATTTATCCACATATTTACAGAAAAGTAGTCTAGATTGGGTAACAGCTTCTCATTTGATTCAGATTTTTGAAAATGATATGAAAAACATTCGAAGTGATTTTGAATCTGAATTCAAACAGATTGAGAATGAAGCAACCGAGTTGGCTCGAAAATGTGATATGACTACGGCATATAAGCAGCACAGAATATGTAAGAGAAAAAGATTCCATGAGGAAATTGCAGAGGATGAAGAAGGAATATTTGATGCCCAGGAGAAATTCATAGTTGAATCCTACTTAGTGTCCTTAGATTGTGTTATAAATAGCACAAGTAAAAAATTTGAGCATTTTAAAAATGTGGCTGCCAAATTTAGTGGTTGAGATCCAAAGCATTTTGACAACGCAGATAATGTTAACAAATTAGAACTTTTGGCAGACATGTACTCAGATGTGATCAACAGTCAAACCGCAATTTTGGAAGCGTTTCTTTCATTTAAAGACATGTACAATGACATAACGAGCACTAGCGGTAAAGTCAAGTGTCGACGAGAAACTCACCATCGACAGTGTACTGAAATTCATGATCGCCAATGATATGTGTTCCATTTATCCTAACCTTTCGAGATTGTACCACATTTTTCTGACCTTGCCAATAAGTAGCGCAGTTGCGGAATGATCCTTTAGCTGACTTAATCTTATATAGTCCTACCTGCACTCTACAATGGGTGAAGATAGATTGTCTGGGTTAGCTTTGCTCTTCATTGAAAGACAATTGGCTACTGAAGTAGATTATAATAAAGTAATAGATAACTTTGCTAGAATGAAGCTTAGACGAAAGAGGCTGTTGTAGTTGCTTCATAGATTATCATATTGTTTTGATCTTATCTTTGAAATATAAAATAAGTAAATAACACGTGTTTTTATGTTTTGATTTTATATACAATACAGTAAAACTTTTTTATATTAAATGCAAAATAACACACGTACTTATAAAACAATATCATTCTTGTGTTTTTATTTTAAGTACAAAATAAATATGTATAACAAATTTAAAAGTATGTAACTAGTAATTTGATACGGCGGCGGGTGGCACCTTTTTTTATGTGTTCGCTCCCCCTGATGTTAAAACCTGGCTACGCCACTGATCTCTGGTTTAATATTTCCTTTAGGTCTTCTTTTGAGGGTCCCTTATTGTTGTGTGATCTGCATATTGCAACTTCTCCCTTTTTCCTGCCGATGTAGTCCATCAATGTGATAAACAGGAGTGGACAGAGGACTGACCCCTGGTGCAGTCTGACTTTTACTTCAAAGCGACTTGTCATTCCAAAACATGTTTGGGTCACTGTTTTAGGAGATCGATCTAGGGCATACACTGTAGTTATTAAATCCTCAGACACTCGATATTTCCTCAGCACAGGTGTGAGCATCCTTCTGTCCTCTTGTAGGCCTTGTCTAGATCTATAAGATCCCAGAATATGTTCTAGTATCTTCATCCCATGCGACAATAGCTTTGTTCCTTGATAGTTTTCTCATTCATGGATGTTACCTTTCTTATATATTGGGACCAGGATAGACTGGCACCAGTTTTTGGGAATTCTCTTGTCTTGTCATACGGTTTTAACTAATCTGCTCATCCATTTTAGGCCTCTCTCACCTAAGACTTTCACCAGATCCACCGTCACTTCATCAGGTCCTAGTGCTTTACAGTCTTCATTATCTGGAGTGCATTTCTCACCTCTTCCTCCATTATATGGGGCTCAGGCACCACATTTCCTCTGTCCTAAAGGATTTGCTTCATTTAAGGGACTCCCGAAGTATTCTTTCCATCTCTCCTTCACTTGTTAGGTGTTACTAGCAGTCTCGCCTACCCATCATGTACAAATGGTGTTACAATACATCCTGCTTCTCTTTGCACCTCATTTTTGCAATGCTATAGATCTTTTTGCCAGCCAGCTGTGGGTGGTTTACAAGCTCAGCATACATATTGTCTAGGGCACCTTCCTTACTGCCTGCTTGGCAGCTCACTTTGCTTCTCTGTATTTGCTTTCATTTGTACGCAATGGATTGATTTATTTTTCTTTATGCTCCATGCGCTTGTTTTGGATTGCTACTTGCACTTCATCAGTCCACCACCATTCCCCTCTTTCCCTTGGTTTTCTCCATCTGCATCATCCACAAACATCTTCCACTGCTGCAATCAACATTTTTTTGAAGTGGTTCCACTCCTCTTCAGCCAATGGCAAATCTGTTTCCAGATGCTTATCCTGCACAAACTTCCCTGCCACACTTCCCCTTAACTTCTCCTACTTTAACCTTCTCTTTGATAAGATAAATAGATTGAATTTGTTATGGTCTTCACTGTAAGGCAGTTTTTTCAGACCTCTGTGGGTATCTCTACTCAGCCCGTGGCAGTGAGCGTCCAGACAGTGCTTTGAAGTTGCAGCTTGGCTGAAGCTTGGGCTCTGAAGCCCACCCCACTCCCTACCCTTTAGAAACTGAGCTCCAGTCCAATCAGCAACATCTACACAGCTATTTTTAGTTCAGCACCACAAGCCCTGTGAGCCTGAGTTTGTCGACCCGGGCTGAGAGGCTTGCTGCTGCGGGCTGGATAGACACACCCTAATTGTTCTTGTAGCTCTTCTCCGTACCTTTTCTAATTTGAAAACATCCTTTTTCAAATGTGGGCACTAGAACTGGACTCAGGATCCAATAGGACTGGCCAGAAAAAAAGATTTCCATTTCTCAAAAAAAATTTGATGTTTCAGAAATTGTTCTCATTCTGCATTAGATAGCTCGGTGGTTAGAGCACTCACCTGCAATGTAGGAGAGCCAGGTTCAAGTCCTTGCTCCATGTCATGTAGAACAGGGACTTGAATGCTCAGACCACCAGGTTATTGGCTAACCTGGGTGAGTTGGTCTCTCTCTCTCTTTTTGACCAGAAATTCCACCCTGGACCATCCTGAAACCTTCCTGAAAAAAGTTGTATCAAAATCAATACCTTCCTGTGAAAATTTTCTATTTCGATAAACTGGCATTTTTTTTTGGTTAAAAAATTCTGACCAGCTCCAGTGTCAAGTAATGGTCTCACCAGTGTCATATACAGAGGTAGTAACATCTCCCCACTCCTGCTTAATATTCCTCCATATATATGTCCAAGAACTGCAGTAGCCCTCTTTGCCATGGCTTCATTAATGATCTGGAGGATGGCGTGGACTGCACTCTCAGCAAGTTTGCAGATGACACTAAACTTGGAGGAGTGGTAGATACGCTGGAGGGTAGCGATAGGATACAGAGGGACCTAGACAAATTAGAGGACTGGGCCAAAAGAAACCTGATGAGGTTCAACAAGGACAAGTGCAGAATCCTGCACTTAGGACGGAAGAATCCCATTCACTCTTACAGACTAGGGACAGAATGGCTAGGAAGCAGTTCTGCAGAAAAGGACCTAGGGGTTACAGTGGACGCAAAGCTGGATATCAGTCAACAGTGTGCCCTTGTTGCCAAGAAGTCTAATGGCATTTTGGGCTGTATAAGTAGGGGCATTGCCAGCAGATCGAGAGACGTAATCATTCCCCTCTATTCGACATTGGTGAGGCCTCATCTGGAGTACTGTGTCCAGTTTTGGGCCCCACACTACAAGAAGGATGTGGAAAAATTGGAAAGAGTCCAGCAGAGGGCAACAAAAATGATTAGGGGGCTGGAGCACATGACTTATGAGGAGAGGCTGAGGAAACTGGGATTGTTTAGTCTGCAGAAGAGAAGAATGGGGAGGATTTGATAGCTGCTTTCAACTACCTGAAAGGGGGTTCCAAAGAGGATGGATCTAGACTGTTCTCAGTGGTAGCAGATGACAGAACAAGGAGTAATGGTCTCAAGTTGCAGAGGGGGAGGTTTAGGTTGGATATTAGGAAAAACTTTTTCACTCAGAGAGTGGTGAAGCACTGGAATGGGTTCCCTAGGGAGGCGGTGGAATCTCCTTCCTTAGAGGTTTTTAAAGTCAGGCTTGACAAAGCCCTGGCTGGGATGATTTAGTTGGGAATTGGTCCTGTTTTGAGCAGGGGGTTGGACTAGATACCTCCTGAGGTCCCTTCCAACCCTGATATTCTATGATCACACCAGGTCCACCAGGACCCCAAAGTCCTTGTGAGAGTCACAGCTTTCCAGGATACAGTTCCCCATCCTGTAAATGTGACCTACACCCTTTGTTCCTAGATGTTCTTATATTCCAATTAGCTATATTAAAATCCATATTGTTTGAATGAGCCCACCTTCCAAAAGTGATGCAGATGACTTTGTGTTACTGACCTGACTGATCATTATTTACCACTCCATCATTTTTTGTCACATCTTCAAACTTCACAAGTAATTACTTTATATCTTCTTCCAGGTCTCTTGGACAGTCAAAATAAAGAGCTTTGGGCCAAGGGGAGATCCATTGGGCAAATAAGTTGGTTTGACATGCCCTGCTTTCCACAAAACCATGCTGACTGACACTGCCATCCTTTCATCCTTTACTGATTGCTTCCCATATCAGGTTTTCCATGATTGTGCTGGGTTCAGTGACAGGCAAACTGATCAATACGGCTGTTGTTCAGTACTCTGGAACTTCCCTAATATTCCAAGGTTTGTTAAAGATCCACATTGGTAGCTGATCAAAGTATATTTGATTATTTGCACCAACAGAATTACAAAATGGCCCAGGCCCATTTCCTGCTTTGTTGCCTGGCCTCTCGCTCCCATTTGCCACTTAGCTCTAAAACCGCAGTAACAAAGTTACTTGATATAAAGCAAAACAACTCCCCTGGGGTTAAGTATCAGAGGGGTAGCCGTGTTAGTCTGGTTCTGTAGAAGCAGCAAAGAATCCTGTGGCACCTTATAGACTAACAGACGTTTTGCAGCATGAGCTTTCGTGGGTGAATACCCACTTCTTCGGATGCAAGCAAGAAGAAGAAGTGGGTATTCACCCACGAAAGCTCATGCTGCAAAACGTCTGTTAGTCTATAAGGTGCCACAGGATTCTTTGCTGCTTCCCCTGGGGTTTGCTCTCTGGCTCTCTCCCTCCCAGCCCTGCACAGAGTTGTTTCCCCCCAGGAGGACTTGGCAGTGGATTTTCTGCTAGAAATTGCTCCTACTTTGTTTTTGCCTACAGCCTTCAAAGAGAATCATTACCAGGCAGGGAAAGCTGTTAGCTTGATACAACTGTTTCTCCCATCAAAGTGAAATGGTCGCCAAAGGACAAGCAGAGGAGCTCAGAGGGCTCCCCATGGTACCTTGGAACCATGCCTCTGGGTCCCCCAGGGAACACTGCTCTCCCAGAAATCCAGGGGAGGTTGCAAGAGAAGGATGGGCCTCCCTGAGAGCCTGGAGTCTGGAGATAGGAGCCCTGTGGGTGAGGAGTGGCTGTGGGGATGAAGAGAGGGGAAGGGCAGGGCGGATCCTGTGATAGCACTGATCTTCTGCTGCCACTGTCACAGTTTGTCTAGATGCTGCAGAGCGTGAGTGGAAGGCAGTCTCTGGCCCTCTCCCCATGCCATGGCCAGCTCTCACTAACTTCCTTGCTCTTCCTGGAAGTTTCATCCTCTACATCTCCATCATACAGAACATGGTCCATAGTAACTCCAGATCCCTGAGGAGAGTTAAATCAGACCAGGCAGTCAGCAGTATGTAGTGTGAACAAACCACAGAAAGAGGGTGAGGGAGGACTGGGGAAAGATTGTGGGGAAGAACAGCGTATTTTTTGCTGAGAATGGAAATGCTGAGTGGAGCTTATAGCACAGAATGATGTGGGGAGGCAGGAGCTGCACAGAAGACAACTCACACCAGAGGGGCCAGGCTGTGTAAAGGGACATGATCACATTCCACAGGCCCCTTGTTGGATGGAGCTCAGGGACCGAGGCAGCTATTTGATGTCCCTTTTACATCCCCATCATTCAGTGTGTGTCCCCATGCCTCATTTACTGCACAAGCCACATGCTGCAAGGAAGTAATTAGCTCCTCATGGGTTTTCCATGTCATCCATCACTGGATTATCTGAACCCCTCACAAACATAGTGCATTTCTGTTTGCAACACAACACCACACTGCATGAGAGAGGCTTTATTCTCCCCATTTTCCAGTTGGGGAGCTGAGGCTCGGAGAAATTTGGGCCACAATTTGGAAATGTGATCTGTTGAACTGAAGATGTCTTGGGCCTGCCATTAGAGGATGGAGACCTAATCTGCCATTGACTGCAGCTGGATCTGTGAGCCCTCAGCACTTCCAAACATCAGGCCCTGGCTGTCTCACTTTGCACACCTGGAAATGGAGAAATACACACGTAACAGTCATGCCTGACAACTCGGGTCTCATTAAACTCTGGATATCACATAGGAAGGTGTCGGGCAGAGCCCAGGACAGGATCCAGCTCTGCTAGCTCACTGGCCTAGGACTTAGTTCAAGACCAGGCTTTCTCTTCTTCATTCATTACACAGCATTCTGTTGCAAAAGAGGTAGGAGGGTCAACAGAAAACACCTGCATTTGTAACCCACACACCTTCAGGGTGTTGTGCTCTAGCCCATCTAGTGGTACCGAGACCACTTAAAGACAGAGTTTAATGAGTCTGTGATGGAGGCTCATGTACTGAAGTCCCAGGTTCAATCCTGCCCAATGACAACTGGGGTCTGTCAGTATTAACCATTTACTACAGAAGCTGGCCTTGTTCTTTGTCCATTCTGAGCCCTATGCTAAAACAATGGGGTCATATAATTAGGGTTTGTATCACAATGAATGCGCCCAAGTGGGCAATACTAAAATTGCACAGGCAAACTTAATGACTGCATTTCCTGCCTTCTCAGTGCTTGATTTTGGAACCTTAATGTTCTTTTAATATAGTTTTTTTGTATGAAACATCCTAGGTTTTTACAACAGAAAAGTGAAAAAAGCAGAAAGCCTGTAACAGTAGTGAACCCCCACATAGGGTTTGAACCTAGGCCCTTCAGGGCTACAACAAATCTCTCACCTGTGAGTTAAAGAAGCAAATCCTAGCTCTTGTCCATTATGTGGAACAACCCAAAGAGTTTGCAACCAGACAGACTTTGATAATGGATTACACAGTTGCTAGACAGCCACAGAATGCCACAGGATCAGGACACCTGGGTTCTACTCCTGGATTGAGAAGGGGGTGTTGTAGTGGTTCCAGACGAGATAGCTGAGCACCTAGATTTGGCACATCCATTCTGAAAGACAGTCTGGCTAAGAAGTTTGTCTCTAGTGTCCTAAAAAGATGGTTTCCAGTCCCATCTCTTGTTGAAATGACCTTGTGCAACCACCCAGTTACCTGACCTGTAAAGTGGTGTGAATGACACTTGCCTGACTCCTAGGGGAGGGCTATTGCTGGTCTATTTCATTCACATGCTGAGAAGCAATCCATAAGAGAGATGTTATCATTAAAACCATTATAAGCTGTCAGGCACAGGGCAATGTGCCCCAAAGCACAGGCCTTCCCATTTGGTCACTCCTCTCTCACTCTGGCAGGCAGGGCCGGCTCCAGGCACCAGCATAGGAAGCAGGTGCTTGGGGTGGCCAATTCAAAGGGGCGGCACTCCATTCGGTATCGGGGTTGTACATCCGGGTCTTTGGCGGGAATTCAGCGGTGGGTCCCTCAGTCCCTCTCTTCCTCTTTGAGCTGCCGCCGAATTGCCACCGAAGAGGAAGAGAGGGAGGACCCACCGCCAAACTGCCACAGAAGAAGCAGCACAATTGAGCTGCCGCCGAAGTGCTGCCGCTCTTTTTTTTATTTTGTTTTGTTTTTTTTGTCACTTGGGGTGGCAGAAAAGCTGGAGCCAGCCCTGCTGGCAGGTGCAAAGGGTGAAATATGACTAGTTTGCATGTGTAAAATTGATGTTCATTGAGTTTACTTGTGCAAATCTGGATGGGGCAGCAGAAGCTGAGGTGGTGGAGTGGCTGTGAGCAAGGCAGAGATCCTACGGAGACAGCGTGTGTACTTAAAAATGAAACCTTTGTCTTTAGCACCAGTTATACTCCAAACAATTGGTGTTGTGACTGCAAAGCTCCGGGGGTAAATTCTGCCCTCAGTTCCTTGTACAGTCCCATTGCCTTCAGTGCAGGGGGCTGCACAGGTGGCTCTGAGGGCGGAATTTGGGCCATGCAATCTTTCTGAGTATGACTAACCCATTAGACACCCATAACAGAGCATTGATCACCTGGGAACAATATTGATGAATACAGGAAAGCAGAGGCCTAATCCTTCTTCACGTATAGCAGTGTTTCACCCTGACACATGGAGGCCAGTTTAGAGGAGGAGGCTGATGTTCACAGTTTTACCAGAGAAGAGTTAGCCCAATACAGGCCCATGTTGGTCAGTTCAGGAGTTAGTGAGGGTGACAGCTTCTTGTTAATGGCAAAGTGGTGCTGATGCTTCCTAAAGTACATCCCAGCCACAGAAGTGCTGACAAATGTAAGCAAAGGGCCAGGGAGATGGGGACAAGCACTCAGATAGCAGGCATGATAGCTCACTACAATACAGATAATTACTTCCAAACAGCACAAACCAAAGAGCTGATGCAGACTTATGAAATCCAGCAAGATCATAGCAAAGGCTGTGGGGGGAAAGGAACTTGTCTGAATTTAACAAAGAAACCTAATTTTGTGTTAATGGATTATTGCTCTACGTTCATGAAGATTTCAGGAGTATAATTTTGCTATGTTCCCATTGTATACCCCTAAGTAGCCTGCTTTGACCAGGGAAACCAGAGCTGCAACTAACAGGACAAATCTTTCAGATCCTGGCCGGTATGGACTTCCGAGTGATCTCAGCCATGATCAAGAAATCTTGGACATTGGTCTGCTCCTGAAAATCCTTTAGTTAAATGCGAAAGGCCCCCTCAGCTGCTAAACACTCCGTTCTCCAATCCCTAGCCTTTAAATGTAACAAATATTATGTGCCTTCAGCATGGGCGGTGGGTGATCCAGTTCCAGGCCCCCCAGCACTGGGCAGCCCCAGCTACCCCAAGGCCCAGCCGCCCTATCCCCAGCCCCAGCAGGCTTCCCTTCCCGGAAGAGGCGCAGACGGCCTCCGAACGGAGCATGGGCGGGGCCATGCGGGGCTGTTTGGGGAGGCAGTGTCTTCCCTTGCCTATTAGACCCGCTGCCCATGGCCTTCAGGAGACACATGTCAACTCCCTTTCTGCCAGCCACCTTAACATCAAAGGTTGGGACCTTATGAGTTACTCTCTGGATAGTGTCAAGTATCAGAGGGGTAGCCGTGTTAGTCTGGTTCTGTAGAAGCAGCAAAGAATCCTGTGGCACCTTATAGACTAACAGACGTTTTGCAGCATGAGCTTTCGTGGGTGAATACCCACTTCTTCGGATGCTTCTCTGGATAGTAGCTATGACCATGCACACTATATTAGAGCGGATCTTGCTGAAACGGAACCATTTCCATCTAATTCAGACCTCTGTGATATTGTGAGAGTCACTTATTTCAGAATGGTGAGTGTGTATGAGCCCCCTAGTCAGCCCTGGGCTATCTCAAATATTCTTCCTAAGCTCCCACACCCTGCCATCTATATTGGAGATTTTAATAGCCCCCACATCACCCGGGGATACAGAGTCAGATCAAAGAGGAGTTGACCTTTTGGATTGGGCCTTGCTCCATGTCCTTCACCTCATTCATGACCCAAAACAATGGGGTACTTTTCTTTCTGCCAGATGGAAGCAAGACTTACTCCCCTGGTCACACCTGGGCCACCAGCACAGGCAATCCTCCAGTGCAAGCTATAAGCAGTGTATTGAAAAACTTTCCACATAGTCATAATTTTTACCAAAATTGGAATAGCCATACCTGTTGTGAGCACCAACTCACTGGAGCTATCAGAAACCAAACTGGCCCAGCTTTACACAATTCACCGGTGGATGTATCGTTTATGTCCTGAACAACATCTCTATTGAAGGAGCTTATGTGTGGTTCACAACAGCTATTTACAAAGCTGCCACCAACTCAATTCCAAGAGGTGGTTATCAGACCTACATTCCCTGCCTAGCTAAGGAGTGTGCAGTACTCCTCAGGTTGTGATCCAGACATTGCCACATATCTTGTAGACGGCTTGAATGCTTCCAGAAGAGCAAGACAGGAGCAGGCTTCCACGGAACTAAACCTGTCTAGATCCAGCCACAAAGCCTGGGCACTCATCAGAAGAGTAGGTGCTGCTCAGAAGCCTCCAGCACAGAAGCCTCCAGTCTCTCCGAACAGCATTGCTAGCCACCTAATAAATGTCCCAAAGGTAGAGAAGGACAAAAATGTTTAAGGCGAGGCAAAGAAATGGGGGCAATATAAATACTTGGAAGTGAGAAAGGCTTCCAGCCTTTCACCATAGATGAAATAGAAAGGGTGACAGAATAGAATAGAATATTAGGGTTGGAAGAGACCTCAGGAGGTCATCTAGTCCAATCTCCTGATCAAAGCAGGACCAATCCCCAACTAAGTCATCCCAGCCAGGGCTTTGTCAAGCTGGGCCTTAAAAACCTCTAAGAATGGAGATTCCACCTCCTCCCTAGGTAACCCATTCCAGGGCTTCACCACCCTCCTAGTGAAATAATGTTTCCTAATAAGCAGCCTATACCTTCCCCTTGCAACTTGAGACCATTGCTTCTTGTTCTGTTACCACTGCAACTTGAGACCATTGCTTCTTGTTCGATCAAACATTAAAAATAGGTAAAGCTTGTGGGCTTGATAACATCTCCCCCAAATTCCTGAAGAACTTGGGAAAAACTAGCAGATAACAAGCAGCCATCTCCCTCTCTAGGGTCATCCAGGAGAATAAAATACCTAAGCTCTGGTGCAGAGAAAAAGCAACAGCCTTGTTAAAAATGCGAGAAAGACCACAAGAAGTTACCACCCCATCTCTGTGCTAAGATGAGTGCACAAATTAGCTGAAAGGCTGATCCTACCAAAAAAATGCCCCCAGCATTGATGATATTCTGCACAAGCCTTCACAAGCCACTATCCCAGACAATGAAGCCATGGAAGGGACCTCTGGTGAGTGTACCTTGTAAATATAAGACATGGTTTAAAAGCAAGCGTTTTTTAATGATTAATTTGGCCTGAGGACTTGGGATGCATTTGCGGCCAGTACAGTTACTGGAAAAGTCTGTTAACATGTCTGGGGATGGAGCGGAAATCCTCCAGGGACATCTCCTTAAAGCTCTCCTGGAGGTACTCCAAAAGCCTTTGCAGAAGGTTTCTGGGCAGCGCTGCTTTATTCCGTCCTCCATGGTAGGACACTTGACCACGCCATGCATGTAGCAAGTAATCTGGTATCATTGCATGACAAAGCCTAGCTGCGTATGGTCCCGGTGATTGCTGGCATTCAAGCAACATCCGTTCTTTATCTCGCTGTGTTATCCTCAGGAGAGTGATATCGTTCATGGTAACCTGGTTGAAATTCAGGAATTTAAGTAAGGGGACAGAGATGGCCATTCCTACTGGGCTGTTTGCCTGTTGCTTAAAAGAAATCCTTCCCTGCAGGTAGCCAAGCAGGGGGAAGAGGGGGGGCCCAATTGGCGCTGCGCTTTTCCGCATTTGGCTAGCAGGGATCTTTCCTGCTACCAGCCACGCGGCTGGGCGGGGGGAGGTGGAAAGGGGGGTGTTTAGCAGTGATCTTCCATGATACCAGCCACGGGGTGGTTTCTGCTGCTGCACGTTAACAGGAAAGAAGCAGCACTCAATGGGCTTTGCTTGCTATTTGGGAAAGGAGGGTGCTGGATAGATTAAGGCTGCAGAAGACGAAAGACAATGTCTTACCATGGCCACATGCAAGCAGAATTCTGATGCCCGGACCTGCGTCTGTGATCTGTAACACCAAAGCCGCAGGCACTCAATATTAAGAAGCAAAATGCAACCATGTAGTGAAAACACATGTGCTATGTAAGGTGAATAGTGTTGTTCACTGTGAAAGAGTATGACCATTGTTCTCTAAAATGTATCTTTTTAAATACTTCTCTCCCTTTTTTCCCTCTCTCATGCAGCTGCAAATTTTTCAAGCATCCCTACTCCGTCCCGAAGGCTATCTCAGATAAGGCGGCGGAAAAAAAAGACGCAAGAAGAAATGTTTTCGGAAATCATGGAAGTGACCCGCAATGAAAGAGCACATCTGAATGAGTGGAAGGACATGGTAGCAAAGTACAGGAAAGATGCCAGTGACCGTGAGGACAGGAGGGACCAACGTGAGGATAGGAGGGACGAACGTGAGGACAGGAGAGACGCTCGAGATGAGAGGAGAGATGCTCGAGATGAGAGGTGGCGGCAGGAAGATCAGCGGTGGCGGGATGCAACTCTGGGGCTGCTGTGTGATCAAACTGACATGCTCGGGCCTATGGTGGAGCTTCAGGAACGGCAGCAGGATCACAGAGTGCCGCTGCAGCCCCTATATAACCACCCTCCCCCATCACCATGTTCCTTAGCCTCCTCACCCGCCAGACGAGTAAGAACTCATGGGGGTAGGCTCCGTGCACCCGCCCACTCCACCCCAGTAGACAGCCCAACCAAAAGGCTCTCATTATTATGAAATTTTTATAGTGGCCTTTTACTTCCCTACTATTCTCCTCCGAAACCCCACCCAGGCTACCTTGTCAGTTCTCTCCCTCTTTTTATAATTAAGTAATAAAGAATACATGATTTTAAAATGAGAGTGACTTTATTTCCTTAAAAGCAGCAAAGAATCCTGTGGCACCTTATAGACTAACAGACGTTTTGCAGCATGAGCTTTCGTGGGTGAATACCCACTTCTTCGGATGCAAGAAGAAGTGGGTATTCACCCACGAAAGCTCATGCTGCAAAACGTCTGTTAGTCTATAAGGTGCCACAGGACTCTTTGCTGCTTTTACAGAACCAGACTAACACGGCTACCCCTCTGATACTTTATTTCCTTAGAAAGCAAGCTGTGATCGAAGGGGGTGTGGGTGGCTTACAGTGAATGAGTCAATCAAGGTGGGGAGGGTTTCATCAAGGAGAAAGAAACACAACAGTCAGACTGTACCCTGGCCAGTGATGAAACTGGTTTTCAAAGCTTCTCTAATGCGCACCGCTTCCTGGTGTGCTCTTCTAATCTCCCTGGTGTCTGGCTGTGCATAATCAGCGGCCAGGTGATTTGCCTCAGCCTCCCACCCCGCCATAAAGGTCTCCCCCTTACTCTCACAGAGATTGTGGAGCACACAGCAAGCAGCAATAACAATGGGGACATTGGTTTGGCTGAGGTCCGAGCGAGTCAGTAATGTGCGCCAGCGCGCCTTTAAACAACCAAATGCACATTCTACCACCATTCTGCACTTGCTCAGCCTGTAGTTGAACAGCTCCTGACTACTGTTCAGGCTGCCTGTGTATGGCTTCATGATCCATGACATCAAGGGGTAGGCTGGGTCCCCCAGGATAACGACAGGCATTTCAACATCCCCAACTGTTATTTTCTGGTCTGGGAAGTAATTCCCTTGCTGCAGCCATTTAAACAAAGTAGTGTTCCTGAAGACATGAGCGTCATGAACCCTTCCTGGCCATCCCACGTGGATGTTGGTGAAACGTCCCTTGTGATCCACCAGTGCTTGCAGCACCATTGAAAAGTACCCCTTGTGGTTTATGTAGTGGGTGCCCTGGTGCTCCGGTGCCAAGATTGGGATATGGGTTCCATCTATCGCCCCACCACAGTTAGGGAATCCCATTGCAGCAAAGCCATCCACTATGACCTGCACATTTCCCAGAGTCACTACCTTTCGTAGCAGCAGCTTAGTGATTGCTTTGGCTACTTGCATCACAGCAGCCCCCACAGTAGATTTGCCCACTCCAAATTGATTCCTGACTGACCGGTAGCTGTCTGGTGTTGCAAGCTTCCAGAGGGCTATTGCCACTCGCTTCTCAACTGTGAGGGCTGCTCTCATTTTTGTATTCTGGCGCCTCAGGGCAGGGGAAAGCAAGTCACAAAGTTCCATGAAAGTGCCCTTCCGCATGCGAAAGTTTCGCAGCCACTGCGAGTCGTCCCACACCTGCAAAGCTATGCGGTCCCACCAGTCTGTGCTTGTTTCCCAGGCCCAAAATCGGCGTTCAATGGCTAGAACCTGCCCCATTACCAGCAAGATCTCCAAAGTGCAAGGGCCCGCAGTTTGACAGAATTCTGTGTCCATGTCCTCATCACTCTCGTCGCCGCGCTGCCGTAGCCGCCGCCTCCTCGCCTGGCTTTGCAGGTCCCGATTCAGCATTGAGTGCACGAGAATGTGCGAGGTTTTTAAAACGTCCATGATTGCTGTCTTGAGCTGAGCAGGGTCCATGCTTGCTGTGCTATGGCGTCTGCACAGTTCACCCAGGAAAAAAGGCACAAAACGGTTGGCTGCTGCTGCTTTCACGGAGGGAGGGGTGAGGCTGTACTCAGAAGCACCCGCGATAATGTTTTTTGCCTCATCAGGCACTGGGATCTCAACCCAGAATTCCAATGGGCGGGGGAGACTGCGGGAACTATGGGATAGCTACGGGATAGCTACCCATAGTGCAATGCTCCGGAAATCGACACTAGCCTCAGTACATGGACGCACACTGCCAAATTAATGTGCTTAGTGTGGCCGCGTGCACTCGACTTTATACAATCTGTTTTACAAAACCGGTTTATGTAAAATCGGAATAATCCCGTAGTGTAGACATACCCCTTTTCAGAGTCGCTGCTTCCCATGTTAGAGTCTCCCCTGTTGTAAGTATGGCGTACATTTCTTTATTCATAGATTTATAACTTTACATTTAGCCATATTAAAATGCATGTTGTTTGCTTGTGACCATCTCTACCAAGCAATCCAGATCACTGTGTCAATGGCATGTCCTCTTCATTATTTATCACGCCCTCAATTTTTGTGTCATTTGCAAACTCTATCAGTAGCAATTTTATGTTTCCTTCCACATCATTGATGAAAATGTTAAATAGCCTATGACCTAAACCAATCACTGCAGGAGCCCACTAAAAATGCACACGCTAAGTGATGAATCCCCGTTTACAGTGACATGGTGAGATGCATCTGAAGAAGTGAGGTTTTTTTATCCATGAAAGCTTATGCCCAAATAAATCTGTTAGTCTTTAAGGTGTCTCCGGACTCCTTGTTGTGTACGGTGAGACCTATGTGTTAGCCAGTTTTTAATCGATTTAAGGTGTGCCAAGTTAATTTTGTATCTTTCTAGTTTTTTAATCAAACTGTTTTTTTGGTATGAAGTAAAAAACCCTACAGAAGTTTAAGTATATTACACCACACTATTGCCTTTATCAACCAAACTCATCTCGTAAAAAAAAAAAAGATATCAGATTAGTTTGATAGGATCTATTTTCCATAAACCCCATGCCAATTGGCATTAATTCTATTACCCTCCATTAACTCTGTACTAATCAAATCCTATATCAGCTCCTTCATTATTTTGCCCAGGATTGATATAAGGCCAAGAGGTCTATAATTACCTGGGTTGTCCCATTTACCCTTTTTGAACATTGGCACTGCATTCATTAGCTTTTTTCCTGTCCTCTGGAGCTTCCTGCTGGGTGCTGGCTCCCTGAGCAGGGCTGGCTTATCGCATCAACCGTTTGCATTCGCAGCCTCTGACAGTGGCAGACTCGGCTACTCTGCATATCCAGCCAGGGCATGGAGCTCCCCATTGCCTACACTACTTCTCCCTGTGGTGGGATAGGTTCAAACACAATGAGGGGTTCTTGAGCTCATTCTTTTCCCCCTTCTGTCTCCACATCAGCAGGGATGGGGAGGATTCTGGATTTGCTCCTCTTTTTCTGTGACCCTAGATGTGAGTTCCTTGCAGTGGGGGACATTTACGCATAGGGCGGGACACGGGCAGGAAGGTGCACTATTCAGAACTGCTTTGCTGGCAGGGTCTTCACAGCATCCGTGGTGGAGGAGCTCACAAGGTCCCTGTGATGGCCTTGTAACTGTAGGAAAGTTGTTTCCCTGCTCCTTGTACAGGTAGTGGAACTAGGTGTATTTTCTGTATTTATGGGATTATGAGGTAAGTGCTTATCAAACGTGAACATAAGAACAGGCACCAATGGTCCATCGACCCCCGTATCTTGTCTTCTGACAGTCACCAATGCCAGGTCCTTTAGAGGGAATGAACACAACAGGGCAATTATCAAGTGATCCATCCCCCGCCACCCACTCCCAGGTTCTGGCAATCAGAGGCAAGGGACACCCAGAACATGGGGTCCCTGACCATTTTGGCAAATAGACCTCGATGGACCTATCCTCCATGAATTTATCTATCTAAGTCTTCTTTGAACCCAGTTATAGTTTTGGCCTTCACAACATCCCCATGCAGTGTAACTACAGTTGTGTGATTCCAGCACCACCATGATGTCCTCTGCTGAACAGAGCTGGGATTGGATTCTCATTTCCACTCCAGTGGTTTCATGCAGCTCTGGTGTTGCAAAGCAGGGGGAAACGCAGCAAAACTGGCCTTCTAGGTGGGGGGAATATCAGGTGGTGTCTATGCCACTGCACTTCCCTGCCCCAACCCCTGGGGATGCTCAGGGAGATGGTCAAGGTACACAGTGAAAGAGAGGCTCAAAAAGATTTTCTTTTGGAAGCTGATAATCCCATTTGAGACACATTTTGTGTTTTTTAAACAGGGCCAACAGAGTGAGGCCAAGGGTCTCACTTCAGTGAGCTTTACACAAAATCCAGGGCTTGAGAGAGATGGGGGCAGCGAGGAGGATTTAGTCTTTCACCCCACAGTGTTAGTGCAAACTCTGCCCTCAAGGAGTGTGGCCCACAACAAGTGTGCTCTGCATTGGTTCCTGAGAACATGGTAGGGTTGGGACCTTATCACTTATTCCCATATACAGGTTTCATAGTTTCCAAGACCAGAAGGGACAATTGTGACCATCTAGTCTGATCTCCTGGATAACACAGCCTAGAGACCTGCCCCCAGATAATTCCTAGAGCAGAATAAACTGGGCTGGGAATAAGTAGGAAGAACTTGAAATGCTAGTTAATAAACACAACTATGACTTAGTTGGCATCACAGAGACTTGGTGGGATAATACACATGACTGCAATATTGGTATAGAAGGGTACAGCTTGCTCAGGAAGGACAGGTGGGTAAAAAGGGAGGAGGTGTTACCTTACATATTAAAAATGTATACACATGGAGTGAGGTTGAGATGGAAACAGGAGACAGACTTGTTGAAAGTCTCTGAGTAAAGATTAATGGGGTAAAAAACAAGGGTGATGTCATGGTAGGAGTCTACTGCAGACCACCTGTGATGGAGTAGGGACTGTCTGTGTGGGGGATGGGAGAGCCGGGGAGGACTTTAGGTGAGGGACAGGTGCTCAGCCTGTAACCTGAGCCAGGCAGGGGGGAGGGGGTCAGCACCTTTGCCCGGGAAGCTAGACAAAGGGAAGCGAGACAAAGGGAGAGAGCTGGCTGGAGAGGGTTGGGTCAGTTTCGGTTTGGGGCGAGGGGGTGCAGTGCAGGGAATCCCAAGCTGGGAACTAAGCTCCCTGCACCCCCAGACGGACCAGATTGAGGGGTCCTGGCTGTGCCCACAAGCTCTGCTGTAGCCTGTGTTAGAATCATAGAATCTCAGGGTTGGAAGGGACCTCAGGAGGTCATCTAGTCCAACCCCCTGCTCAAAGCAGGATCAAACCCAACTAAATCATCTCAGCCAGGGCTTTGTCAAGCCTGACCTTAAAAACCTCTAAGGAAGGAGATTCCACCACCTCCCTAGGTAACCCATTCCAGTGCTTCACCACCCTACTAGTGAAAAAGTTTTTCCTAATGTCCAACCTAAACCTCCCCCTCTGCAACTTGAGACCATTACTCCTTGTTCTGTCATCTTCTACCACTGAGAACAGTCTAGATCCATCCTCTTTGGAACCCCCTTTCAGGTAGTTGAAAGCAGCTATCAAATCCCCCCTCATTCTTCTCTTCTGCAGGCTAAACAATCTCAGTTCCCTCAGTCTCTCCTCATAAGTCATGTACTCCAGCCCCCTAATCATTTTTGTTGCCCTCCGCTGGACTCTCTCCAATATATCCACATCCTTCTTGTAGTGTGGGGCCCAAAACTGGACACAGTACTCCAAATGAGGCCTCATCAGTGCTGAATAGAGGGGAATGATCACATCCCTCGATCTGCTGGAAATGCCCCTACTTATACAACCCAAAATGCCATTAGCCTTCTTGGCAACAAGGGCACACTGTTGACTCATATTCAGCTTTTCGTCCACCGTAACCCCTAGGTCCCTTTCTGCAGAACTGCTGCCCAGCCATTCGGTCCCTAGTCTGTAGCAGTGCATGGGATTCTTCCGTCCTAAGTGCAGGACTCTGCACTTGTCCTTGTTGAACCTCATCATATTTCTTTTGGCCCAATCCTCTAATTTGTCTAGGTCCCTCTGTATCCTAGCCCTACCCTCCTCCCAGTTTAGTGTCATCTGCAAACTTGCTAAGGGTGCAGTCCACACCATCCTCCAGATCGTTAATGAAGATATTGAACAAAACCGGCCCCAGCACCGACCCTTGGGGCACTCCACTTGATACCGGCTGCCAACTAGACATGGAACCATTGATCACTACCCGTTGAGCCCGACCATCTAGCCAGTTTTCTATCCACCTTACCGTCCATTCATCCAGCCCAGACTTCTTTAACTTGCTGGCAAGAATACTGTGGGAGACTCTATCAAAAGCTTTGCTAAAGTCCAGAAATAGCACATCCACTGCTTTCCCCTCATCCACAGAGCCAGTTATCTCATCATAGAAGGCAATTAGGTTAGTCAGGCATGACTTGCCCTTGGTGAATCCATGCTGACTGTTCCTGATCACTTTCACCTCCTTTAAGTGGTTCAGAATTGATTCCTTGAGGACCTGTTCCATGATTTTTCCAGGGACTGAGGTGAGACGGACTGGCCTGTAGTTCCCTGGATCTTCCTTCTTCCCTTTTTTAAAGATGGGCACTACATTAGCTTTTCTCCAGTCATCCGGGACCTCCCCCGATTGCCATGATTTTTCAAAGATAATGGCCAATGGCTCTGCAATCTCATCGGCCAACTCCTTTAGCACCCTCGGATGCAGTGCATCCGGCCCCATGGACTTGTGCTCGTCCAGCTTTTCTAAATAGTCCCGAACTACTTCTTTCTCCACAGAGAGCTGGTCACCTCCTCCCCATACCATGCTGCAGAGTGCAGCTGTCTGGGAGCTGACCTTGTCTGTGAAGACAGAGGCAAAAAAAAGCATTGAGTACACTAGCTTTCTCCACATCCTCTGTCACTAGGTTCCCTCCCTCATTCAGGAAGGGGTCCACACTTTCCTTCACTTTCTTCTTGTTGCTAACATACCTGAAGAAACCCTTCTTGTTACTCCTAACATCTCCAGCTAGCTGCAACTCCAAGTGTGATTTGGCCTTCCTAATTTCACTCCTGCATGCCTGAGCAATACTTTTATACTCCTCCCTGGTTATTTGTCCAATCTTCCATGTCTTGTAAGCTGTTTTTTTGTGTTTAAGACGAGCAAGGATTTCACTGTTAAACCAAGCTGGTCACCTGCCATATTTAC
Organism: Mauremys mutica; assembly: GCF_020497125.1. Taxonomy (NCBI): domain Eukaryota; kingdom Metazoa; phylum Chordata; order Testudines; family Geoemydidae; genus Mauremys; species Mauremys mutica. The sequence goes on along the minus strand of NC_059088.1, from coordinate 18,401,131 downwards.
TTTTCTTCCTACACATCGGGATGGTTTGTTCCTGCAACCTCAATAAGGATTCTTTAAATTGTTCCTGTTGTCCAATAAACCTTCTGTTTTACTGGCTGCCTGAGAGTCACTGTGAGTCCCAGGAAGAGGGGTGCAGAGCCGGACTCCCCCACACTCCGTGACACCACCTAACCAGGAAGAAGAGGTGGATGAGAAAGCAGACTTTAGCAAACTCAGGGAATTGGTAGGTAAGATCCCATGGGAAGTAAGTCTAAGGGGAAAAATAATTGAAGGCAGTTGGCAGTTTTTCAAAGAGACATTATTAAGGACACAAGAACAAACTATCCCACTGCATAGGAAAGATAGGCTTAGCCAGGAGATCTTCAATGATCTGAAACTCAAAAAAGAGTCCTACAAAAAGTGGAAATTAGTCAAATTACAAAGGATGAATACAAGCAAATAAAAGAAGTATGTAGGACAAAATTAGAAAGATCAAGGCACAAAATGAAATTAAACTAACTAGAAACATAAAGGATAACTAGAAAACATTCTATAAATACATAAGAAGTAAGAGGAAGACCAAGGGCAGGGTAGGCCCGTTACTCAATGAGGAGGGGAAAACAATATAGAAAATATGGAAACAGCAGAAATGTGAAATGAGTTTTTTGTTTCAGTTTTCACCAAAAAGGTTAGTAGCGATTGGATGTCTAACATAGAATCATATAATATCAGGACCAACATAGTGAATGCCAGTGAAAATGAGATAGGATTAGAGGCTAAAATAGGGAATGAACAAGTTAAAAATTACTTAGACAAGTTATATGTCTTCAAATCACAAGGGTCTGATGAAATACATCCTAGAATACTAAAGTTGCTGACTGAGTTGATATCTGAGCCATTAGCAATTATCTTCGAAAAGTCATGGAAGACGGGAGAGTTTCCAGAGGACTGGAAAAGGGCAAATATAGTGCCCATCTATAAAAATGGGAATAAGGACAACCTGCGAAATTACAGACCAGTCAGCTTAACTTCAGTACCTAGGAAGATAATGGAACAAATAATTAAGCAATAAATTTGCAAACACCTAGAAGATAATGAGATGATAAGTAATAGTAAGCATGGATTTGTCAACCTAATAGCTTTCTTTACAGGGTTCCAAGCCTTGTGGATATGGTGCAAGTGGTAGATGTGGCATATCTTGATGTTAGTAAGGCTTTTGATACTGTCTCTCATGACCTCATAAACAAACTAAGGAAATACAATCTAGATGGCGCTACTATGAGGTGGGTGCATAACTGATTGAGCTCCTTAAGTCTATCACTGTAAGGCAAAGGTAGCAACCTATGGCACGTGTGCCGAAGGCGGCACATGAGCTGATTTTCAGTGGCACTCACACTGCCCGAGTCCTGGCTGCCGGTCTGGGGGCTCTGCATTTTAATTTAATTTTAAATGAAGCTTCTTAAACATTTTAAAAACCTTATTTACTTTACATACAACAATAGTTTAGTTATATATTATAGACTTATAGAAAGAGACCTTCTAAAAATGTTAAAATGTATTACTGGCACGCGAAGCCTTAAATCGGAGTGAATAAAGGAAGACTCGGCACACCACTTCTGAAAGGTTGCCGACCCCTTTTGTAAGGCATGTTTTAGTGTTGGACTCTTGTGTCCAGTTCTGGTGCCTACAATTCAAGAAGGATGTCAATAAATAGGAGAGGGTTCAGAGAAGAGCCATGAGAACAATTAAAGAATTAGAAAACCTGCCTTATAGTGATAGATTCAAGGAGCTCAGCCTATTTATTTTAACAAAGATAAGGTTAAGGGGTAACTTCATTACAGCCTATAATTACTTCAAGAGGAACAAACATGGAATAACAGGCTCTTCAACCTAACAGAGAAATGTCTGACATGATCCAATGGCTGGATGTTGAAGCTAGACAAATTCAGGCTGGATATAAGGTATACATTTTTAATGGTGAGGGTAATTAACCATTGGATCAATTTCCCAAGGATCATGGTTTCCTTTGCTGGTTTTACAGTGACAATTTTTAAATCAAGTTTGGATGTTTTTCTAAATGATCTGCTCCAGGAATCCTTTTGGGGAAGTTGTGTGGCCTGTGCTGTACAGGAGTTCACACTAAATGATCACAATAATCTCTTCTGGCCTTGGAATCTGTCTGCAGACAACACAGATTCTGCTAGGACCTTAGCACATGCTGAAGCTTATTGTGTGTCTAAAAAGATTAAATCCATGAAAGATTCCTCTTCCACATCAGAGTACAAAAGGCACCAGAAAGTCTTGAGAAATTTGTTACCCATTTAAATCTGAAGAGCTACTCTTGCAATTTTAGTCCTATAAGAAATCGCCAGAGTAGAGACAAGTTGGTGGTGCCTATAATAATGGGAGGGGACATGAGTGCTTGTCCAGAGACAGTGAGCTAGCTCTAGAAAAAGCTATGCAAAGCTGCAGAACAGACAAAACTGGAGGCACAGGCCTTATGTAAGACAAAGAGTCAAGAACCAGTACATGATGTTATTGTGCAGCAGAATATGAACTGCCAAAATCTTAGAATCATAGAACCATGAGGTTAGAAGAGACCACAAGAGTCATCTGATCTAGCTGCCTGCCAAGATGCAGGATTTGTTGTGTTTAAACCAGGAGTGGGCAAACGTTTTGGCCTGAGGGCCACATTGGGGTTGCAAAACTGTATGGAGGGCTGGGTAGGGAAGGCTGTGCCTTCCCAAACAGCCTGCCCCCTGCCCCCATCTGCTCCCTCCCACTTCCTGCCCCCAGACTGCCCCCCTCAGAACTCCCAACCCAGGGGTCCCCAACACGGTGCCCACGTCCTGGCCGGCGGTGGAGCATCCGCCAAAATGCCACCGAATTTCTGCGGCATTTTGGCGGCGACACCTCTCAATGCCGCCGACAAGTGACGTCATCGAGAGTGTCGCCGCTGAAACGCCACAGAAATTCGGCGGCACTTTGGCGGATGCTCCACCACCCCCACGGTCCTTCATCTGGTGCCCGCAGAAATGCCGTCGAATTTCTGCAGCGTTTTGGCGGCGATGCCTCTCGATGATGCCACTTGCCGCCGCAGAAATTTCACTGCCGCCACGGTCCTTCGTCTGGCACCCACCAGACAAAAAGGTTGGGGACCACTGCCCCAACCCATCCAACCCCCCTGCTCCTTGTCCCCTAACCTCCCCCTCCCAGGACCTCCCACCCCTAACCGTCCCCGAACCTCTGCCCCTTATCCAACACTCTGGCCCTGGTCCCCTTACCATGCCGCTCAGAGCAGCATGTCTGGCAGCTGCGCCACCCGGCCAGAGCCAGAAACGCTGCTCTGCAGGAGCGCACCGCTCCGCGGCCCAGAGTGCTGCCCATGCAGCAGCGTGGCTGCAGGGGAGGGGGGACAGCAGGGGAGGGACTGGGGTAGCCTCCCTGGCCAGAAGCTTAGGACCGGGCAGGATGGTCCCATGGGCCGGATGTGGCCCGCGGGCTGTAGTTTGCCCACGTCTGGTTTAAACCATCCAAGACAGATGGCTCCAGCCTCTTTCTGAAGACCTCCAGTAAAGGAGATTCCATGAGTTCCCTGGGCAGTTTGTTCCTTGTCCTACTGTTCTTACAGTTAGGAGGTTTTTACTGAGAATTAATCCAAATTGGCTATGCTGTAGTTTGAACCCATTGCCTTTTGTCCTGCCCTCTGTGGCAAGAGAGAACATTTTTTCTCCATCTTTCTTATGGTGGCCTTTCAAGTATTTGAAGACTGCTATCATGTCCCCCCTTAATCTCCTCTTTTCCAAACTAAACATAGCTGGTTCCTTCAGCCTTTGCTCAGATGGTTTGCATTCCATCCTTTTGATCATCTTTGTCGCTCACCTCTGGATCCTTTCCAGTTTCTCCACATCCTTTCTATACATTGGTGACTAAAATTGGACACAGTACTGCAGCTGAGACCTAACCAGCCCTGAGTAGAGCAGTACTATCATCTCCTGTGGTTTGCATGCTTTGCTTCTGTTAATGCAACCTAAAATACCATTTGGTTTTTTTGCAACAGCATCACATTGCTGACTCATGTTGAGGTTGTGATCCATTACAACTCCCAGATCCTTCTCAGCAGTGCTGCTGCCAAGCCACATATCCCCCAGTCTATATGTGTGCATTTGGTTTTTCTTCCAGACGAGTAGCACCTTACATTTGTCTTTGTTGAATTTCATTTTGTTGTCTATAGTCCAGTTTTCCAATTTATCAAGATCTCTCTGAATTTTAGCTCTATCCTCCAAAATGTTTGCAACCCCCCCAGTTTAGTGTTATCTGCAAATTTGATCGGTATGCTATCTATACCTACATCATTAGTAAAGATGTTAAGTAACACCAGACCCAGAACAGATCCCTGTGGACTTGAGACCTTCCTTCCAATCTGACAACATTCTATTAATAGTTACTCTTTGTTTGTGGTCATTAAACCAATTATGTATCCACTCAACGGTAGTTCTGCCGAGCCCACATTTCTCCAGCTTACTTATGAGAATGTCATGTGGGACTGTGTTAAAAGCCTTGCTAAAGTCCAGGTATATTGTGTCCACTGCATTCCCCCTAGCCATCAAACCAATTACCCTGTCAAAGAAGGAAATCAAGCTGGTTTGCCATGATTTGTTCTTGGTAAATCCATGTTAGCTGCTAGTGATCACCCCTTCATCCTCCAGGTATTTGCAAATAGAATGTTTTCTATATTGCTCTCGTAGCTTCCCAGGTATTGAGGTCAGGCCGACTGGTCTATAGTTCCCTGGTTCCTCCTTTCCCCACTTTTTAAAGATGAGCACTATGTTAGACCTTCTCCAGTCTTCTGGGACCTCTCCTGTCATTCATGACTTTGCAAATATTATCACCAGTGTCTCTGAGATTTCTTCAGCACCCTCAAGTGAATAGCAACAAGCCCTGCTGATTTGAATTCATTCAAGTTAGTCAGAAGATCTCTGACATGTTCTTTACTTATCTTGATTTGCACCTCTTTCCCTTTATTGTCTATGACAACTTTGCTAGTCATTTGGTCACATTATTTTTTCTGTGAAGACTGAAACAAAGTAGACATTGAGCAGCTCTGACTTCTTATCATCTCCCATTACCAGCTCATCTACTCCATTGAGCAGCAGGCCCACAGCATCCCTGAGCTTTCTTTTTGTCTGCCATTTGTAGAACCCCTTCTTGTATCCTTCCAGTTGTAACTCATTCCTTGCCTTGGCTTTCCTGACTTTGTCCCAACATGCTTGTGCTATTCCCAGTATACATCCTCAGTGACATGACCCTCCTTCCATTTCCTGTATGCATCCCTTTTGTTTTTTAGATAGCTAGAAAGCTCCTGATGCAGCCACATTGGTCTCCTGTGGCTCTTTGTGTCTTTCCTCTGCATTGTAATAGCTTGGTGTTGACCCTCTAGTATTACATCTTTTTAGGAACTGCCAACCCTCTTTGACTCCTTTTCTTCCTGATTGATTTCTATATGGGACCTTTTTACTATTTCTTTCAGTTGCTTGAAATCTGCTCTTTTGAAGCCCACTGTCCCTTGTTTTGCATGTCTTCCTTAGCACAGCATCTTGAATTTTATCAGACTGTGATCATAGAATCTCAGGAGGTCATCTAGGCCAACCCCTTGCTCAAAGCAGGACAAAACCCCAGACAGATTTTTTTCCCAGATTCCCTAAATGGCTCCCTCAAGGATGCTCAAACCACTGAGCTATCCCTCCTCCTACTTAAGTGCATCCCCCCTGACCACCTTCACCTTCACAACTAATTCCTCATTGTTGGTCAAAACCAGATCCAAAATGGATGACCCCTTAGTTGTTTCCAGTTGTCCCCTACACATGCTAAGAGTTTGCAGGAGAAAGGAGTTATAGCTTGGTGGTTTGAGCATGGGCCTGCTAAACCCAGGGTTGTGAGTTTAGCCCTCAAGGCGGCCATTTAGGAATCTGGGGCAAAAATCTGTCTGGGATTGGGTCCTGCTTTGAGCAGCATGTTAGACTAGATGACTTCCTGAGATCACTTCCAACCCTGATATTGTATGCTTTGCTGTGATAGTCTTCCAAGAGATATCAGGAAAGTTAAAATCCCCCATTAATACTAGCTCATGTGTGTTAGCTAAACTTGTCATCTGCTTGTAGAATGATTCATCCACTTCCTCTTCTTGATATGGTGGATCTATAATAGACCCCCCACCCTAACATCACTACTATTTTTTTCCTTTTAATCCTCACCCAGATCCTCTCGGTAGGTCTGCTGCTCATTTCCTCTTGGACCTTGGAGCAAGTGTACACATGCTTGATGTACAGCACAACGCCTCCTCCTTTCCCCCATACCTATCCTCCTGGAACAAGCTATCGCTCTCAACGCTGGTACTCCAGTCACAGGCGTTGTCCCACCAAGTCTCTGTAATGCCAATTAAGTCATAATTTTCTTCATATACCATAACTTAAAGCTCATCCTGCTTGTTCCCCATACTCCTTGCATTGGTATACAGGCATCAAAGATATTTTGCCCGACTGCCCTGTTGTTTTTCATCTTGCAACTTGCAGCAAATGACAGCCAGTGACAATATGTGAAATGTGGAAGTGCACATGTCTAGAATTTGGGTAAAAGTGCAGAGTCTGCCATAAATACAGCCATTTGACTAGACAATGCAAGCAAAGGGAACTGTAAAAGCAGTGAAGGAAACCACTAATGAAGCTTTGTGATTTGAGTCAATACAGCAACCGTCAGCAGTCAACAAAAACTGGTCCATTACACTTAAACCTGACAACACACACAGTACAGACAAGGTAGACATATGTGCTGAACTCAATGTGCTGCCTGTACAACTGTGAAAGCATACAATGGATTTTCCATCTCTGTGGTGGAGAGATTCTGCCTTACTTTGACATATAACAACAGAGAAGCAAACACATTTTTGTCAGGGGACACAACACCAATCCTAGGCCTGGAATCAAGCCAGCAATTGGGTCAATACACAGGTTATTACCATACAACAAAACTTGACTCCAAATATCACAGCATCAGTGATGAAATATACAGATATGCTCAACAGATCAAGAGAGTTACCAGTAAGAAATAAAATCACCTCAAAGGAAAATGCAGCCAGGAATGTCCCTGTGGCCCCAGGGAGCAGGCTAGAGAAGGAACATCAGTGCCTCATCTTGATGCATATGACAAGGAAGTGGAGGAACCTTCCAGATGGGTGCACTCCATGGAGCACTAGGCTTCTGTTTAGACAGCCCCAAGCAACTGAAGGAGAAAGCATTATCACACACTAACCATAGAATCTGGGGTGGAATAGCAGGTGACATGGTTTTCCCCATTCTGGATGCATCAAATGGATTTTGATAAATTTTCCCCCATTCAAGAGAATTCACACCATTGCCCATTTTAACACACCTTTTGTCAGGCACTGCTTCAAATGGTCCCCCTCTGGAATTTGTCCTGCATCTGAATTATTCCACAGAATATTCCAGCAGTTTCTGGATGCCATTCACAACCTCAGGATGTGCACAGATGATATTCTTATTTGGGGTCCCACGGAACAAAAACAGAAGGACGGGCTGGGGAATCCTGCAGATTGCTAGGGACCATGGCAGGGGTGACTCTAGGATTTGCGGTGGGGGGGCGCTCTGGCAGTCGCCGGTCCCGCGGCTCCAGTGGACCTCCTGCAGACGTGCCTGCGGAGGGTCCGCTGGTCCCACGGCTCCGGTGGACCTCCCGCAGGCATGCTTGGCACGCTGGGGTCTGGAGCTGGCCCTGGACCATGGTCAGAAATCAAGTAAAACAAAATGACAATTCCAGAAAAAAGAATTCTTGTATTTGCAGGAAATTCTGTCAAAAAATTGCATCAGGCCTGATCTGGACAAGAGACCAACTATTCTGCCAAGTCAAAAACAAAACACAGACTACAGAGGGCTTTGGGTGTGGTGACTATCTAGAGGCATTTCTTCAATAATCGGATAAAAGAACGTGTAGGAGAAGATTGCTGCTTCAGGATGTGCAGTGGAAATGGGCCGAAGCGCAGGGAGCAGAATAAAGAATTGAAAAGATTACTCACCTATTTGCCCACATTGCAATATTTTGATGTCTCATGCTCTGAACGTGGCTACAGATGCCTCAAAACATGCAGTAGGTGCAGTACTACTGCAAAGGAAAGACAGTGACTGGAGACCTGTAGCTTTTGCATCCAGAGCCAGAGTCATACAAAGGGAAATATGCATGGAGCAATTGTGGTTGTGTATGGATGTGGGAATCACTGCAGAACCTGACAGTCACCCTCCATTTCTGTGAGGAGGACTGCTGGGCTGCAGGGGCAGAGCAAGCTGCGGGTTGCTGCAAAGGGCAGGCTCAGGTTTGTGTTGTGTTACAGTTGTGAAATCTGTAGATAATAACGGAGCTGTTAAATAAAACTTCTGCTTGTGTGAGTGTAAAGAGCAACATAGTGATCATCCTGGAGAACATCATGGCAGTGAGCCCAGCAGAGGCTGACTGGGGTTGATGAGTTCTAAGGGATAAAGGTCTGTCCTTCCCATCAGCGACCAGAAGTGGCAGCACTCTGGCCACATCTGGGGAGCCTGGGCCCCTGTAAGGGAGGGGAACTGGGAGGATGCCAGTTTAAAACTGCCCCTTCCCTGAAAAGTGCCCAGCTACACTTTGGGGGCCTCCACCCCCGATCACCACTTTGTTATTGCAAAGATGACCCCGGGTATCAGACCTTTCCCGAATGATGGGGTGTTTGTGTGAGCTGAGTGCATCTCCTGGATGACCCTTGCTACTGAAAGGGCAGCTGGGTTCCAGGGACAGAGAAACAAGCACTAAGGAATCTGTGCTCCCAAATTGCTTGGGGCCAAAGGTATTTAGGCAACTAATTAAGTAGATAGGAACTTAGTGTCAAAAGTGCCTGTGTCCATTAGGTGGCTAACTCTGATTGACTCTGATTTTAATATTTATCTGGAGGATCCATTACATTACCCCTCCCTGGAGAGACACTGCACAACCTTTCCATGAGTTTACACTGCACAGCCCCTCTCCAGGGAGATTCTGCACACCCCCTCCCCAGGGATACACTGCACAGCCCCTCCCTAGGAGGCACCGTACAGTCCATCCCCCATGAGATACTGCACAGCCCCTCCCCTAGGAGACACTGCACAGCCCCTCCCTAGGAGGCACCGTACAGTTCATCCCCTATGAGATACTGCACAGCCCCTCCCCTAGGAGACACTGCACAGCCCCTCCCTAGGAGGCACTGTACAGTCCATCCCCTATGAGATATTGCACAGCCCCTCCCCTAGGAGACACTGCACAGCCCCTCCCTAGGAGGCACTGTACAGTCCATCCCCTATGAGATACTGCACAGCCCCTTCCCTAGGAGACACTGCACAGCCCCTCCCCCTACACATTTTTGAAAAACAACATGTAAACTGAAGCATCTGGCCTGCTTTAGAGCAACCCATGCAGTGCATGAAGGGAACTGGGGCTTGTAGCGTCTCCTGCTCTGATAGGAGACATTTGGCCTATGCCCCACTTGGCAGGCCTTGCTCCCCTCAGGGGGCTCATGGCTGCGTCATTGAGTCAATGGATTGGGGTAACATTCTCCGACAAGCCTGGGGGCATGTGTGTATGACGGGGGGCAGTGAGACCCCAGCAAAGTAGCTCCATGGGGAGGGAGGGCCTTGCTTATTTGTGGGGAGGTCAATTCTGGGATCTGTGTGGCAGGAGGTTACTCCTGGGTCTGTAGCCTTTATTGACCCTGCCCCAGAGACCCAGTACTTGAGGCTCATTCCAGATGGACCAGAGGATTGAGAGCCATGTGAGTCCTCCTCCAAGGGTGGGGGAGATCCTGGGCCTCTGGCACCTATGGGGAGGGAGCAGTCTGGCTGGTGTTCCAGGCAGGACTAGCCCTGCCAGGCAGAGAGCTGGGAGGGGCTGACTGTCATCATTGCAGCAGTGCTGCAGCCAGCTGCGTCCTCCCCCTGCCTTCCAGTCCCACTCACACCAGGTGCTGGCAGGGCCTGGGCCAGGATCCCCTTCGGGTTGGTTAGTGCCCTCCCAATACCTAGTTTGTGCTGCTAGTCTCTGAGGGTGTGATTGTAAACGCTCAGGAGAGATTTGGGTGGGAGGCCAAGGATCAGTAGCAGGTTTAGTAACAGCAACTGGGTGACTCCTTGGGCTGGGGAACAGGGCTCAGATCAGGGATGAGGGTCTGGGAATCTGTGTGAGTGGATCTGGCTGTTATGTGCTGTTCATGTGGGGGCTGGGCACAGGTAGTGTCGCTGAGGCTGTGCAGATGACACTAAACTGGGAGGAGTGGTTGATACGCTGGAGGGTAGGGCTAGGATAAGGAGGGACCTAGACAAATTAGAGGATTGGGCCAAAAGAAATATGATGAGGTTCAACAAGGACAAGTGCAGAGTCCTGCACTTAGGACGGAAGAATCCCATGCACTGCTACAGACTAGGGACCGAATGGCTGGGCAGCAGTTCTGCAGAAAAGGACCTAGGGGTTACGGTGGACGAAAAGCTGAATATGAGTCAACAGTGTGCCCTTGTTGCCAAGAAGGCTAATGGCATTTTGGGTTGTATAAGTAGGGGCATTTCCAGCAGATCAAGGGATGTGATCATTCCCCTCTACTCAGCACTGGTGAGGCCTCATTTGGAGTACTGTGTCCAGTTTTGGGCCCCACACTACAAGAAGGATGTGGATAAATTGGAGAGAGTCCAGCGGAGGGCAACAAAAATGATTAGGGGGCTGGAGCACGTGACTTATGAGGAGAGGCTGAGGGAACTGGGATTGTTTAGTCTGCAGAAGAGAAGAATGAGGGGGGATTTGATAGCTGCTTTCAACTACCTAAAAGGGGGTTCCAAAGAGGATGGATCTAGACTGTTCTCAGTGGTAGAAGATGACAGAACAAGGAGTAATGGTCTCAAGTTGCAGAGGGGGAGGTTTAGGCTGGATATTAGGAAAAACTTTTTCACTAGTAGGGTGGTGAAGAACTGGAATGGGTTACGTAGGGAGGTAGTGGAATCTCCTTCCTTAGAGGTTTTTAAGGTCAGGCTTGACAAAGCCCTGGCTGGGATGATTTAGTTGGGTTTGGTCCTGCTTTGAGCAGGGGGTTGGACTAGATGACCTCCTGAGGTCCCTTCCAACCCTGAGATTCTATGATTCTATGATTCACAGCCATGGAGGTGTGGGGGTGAGTGTGTCTTTAGATGTACCTTGTGTGCATGCAGCTTCTCATGCAGATGTGGCTAGCTTTGTGCTGAGGCTTTGTGTGTGGGTCTCTACTTTGTGGGAGGGAGTGTGGGTGTGTGCATGTGCAGGGGTCAAGCCCCCTTCGGGTGGTGTTGAGGCCGTGTGGGGGAGTGCATGGATGGATAGTCTGAGCATCTGTTTGCTTTGAGGACCAGCTTTATTTGCCTGCTTCCTGTCCCAGTGAAACTCCCGTGTTGTTGTATTTGCCCAGTGTCTGGCAATAAGGTGTTACCCGGGCTCAGCTCCATCCAGAGGTGGCCTCAGTTCTCAGTCAATGACTCCTAAAGCTGGGATGCCATGTGGTGCCCTCTTGGAACTGCCTGGGTGCTATTTGCCAGATCAGTTACCTGGTTATTGTCTAGCCATGTTGTTTGGTGGCTTTTCCTTTCCACAAAGCTGCTCCCTCTCCAGCCACACTGCTGCTTGTTGGAAGGAGAAAGAGAGAGATGAGATGTAGGAAAGGGAAGCGGGTCTGTGCCCTATAGTGAGTGGAGAGGCCAGCAGAGCTGTAAGATGAGGCTGCTGTGCTGGTCTCCCAGCTCCTGTCATGAACCCTCCTGTGAAGGAAATCCAGGGAATTGCTCAATGAAGCTTGGCTCTGCTGGCTCCTGAGCTGCGTTTCTGGGGCTTAGCTGTTTCTCTGCATTGGGCTGGGGCCATGAACTCTCTTCTCTGATTCCGGGAAGAGGATGGTGGCTCTGCAGCTGTTCGTTCTTAGGAACTGACAGTCCCAGGAAAGCTGCCAAATCTCCAGTTGATGGATGAGCCCCTATCAGAGCCTGGAAACCTTTCATACAAAGGGAGAGGAGTTCTTCAGGGTGCTGCAAGTGGGAATAGTTCAGAGTGAGGGGATGAAACTGAGAAAGGAAGCATTTAAACTGACAGTGTGAGGAAAATATGTCAATGGGGGTGTGTGTATAAGGGTGCACAGTGTCTCTCCAGAGTCCCATCACTTGGGGCATTTAAAGCTATTCTGGAGAAAATAGAGAAGATTGGGAACAGGCCTGAGAACAATCCTGCCCTGCCCCAAAAGATGCTGTTTGAAGTCTCCTCCATCTCTATAGCCCATGAAACTTCCAGCTCTGCTGTGGGCCAATGGGTCACAGCCAAATGGCTGCCAGCCCCACAGCACCCCCAGAGTACTCACCTTCCCCACCAATCAATGGGTCACCCTCACCTGGAGTACTGTGGGCAGTGCTGGTCACCCAGCTCCAAGTGGATAGGGCAGAATCAGAGAAACGGTCTGGAAAAAAACTGTTATATGACTTTTGAGGAGAGGCTGAAGAACTGGGCTTATTTAGTCTGCAGAAGAGAAGGTAGGGGGAGGATTTGATAGCAGCCTTCAACTACCTGAAGGGGGGTTCCAAAGAGGATGGAGCTCAGCTGTTCTCAGTGGTGGCAGATGACAGAACAAGAAGCAATGGTCTCAAGTTGCAGTGTGGGAGGTCTAGGTTGGATATTAGGAAAAACTATTTCACTAGGAGGGTGGTGAAGCACTAGAATGGGTTACCTAGGGAGGTGGTGGAATCTCCATCCTTAGAGGTTTTTAAGGCTTGACAAAGCCCTGGATGGGATGATTTAGTTGGGGTTGGTTCTGCTTTGAGCAGGGGGTCGGACTAGATGACCTCCTGAGGTGTCTTCCAACCCTAATCTTCTATGATTCTATGATTCTATGCAGAGAGCTTGAACAGACTGGGATTGTTAATGCATAGAGAAGGTAAATAAGAAAGGACATGATAACATAAAGGGATGTGAAATACTGGTCTAGAGAATGGAGACAGGGTGCTTCTGTCCTACTGTGACATACCAGGGGTACAAATCCAGACTAATGAGCAGCTGTGTCACCCCTGCCCTGTAACCTTGAGTGCCTTACAATGTCTTGCTGAAGTATCTGCCACCTGGGCCTCTCACAAACAGCTTTCCAGTATGCAAGCTATGCCCTGAGAGTCTGTGTGTACTTGCAGCCTGTCAGCCACACTTGGGTTATACTCTGGTTCTCACCAGCTTTGGTTATACTGCAGGGTGATCCCAACATGCCCTGAGTCTCAGATTTCCCCCAGAAATGTATGTTCTCTATTGCCCAGCCCTCTCCTGGACAGTACAAGTTGTATTAAGTCCGTTATTTCTTTAATAGAAATAATACGCACACAACTTGTCAGCCCAAATGGAGTTTCTCATACACTTCAATTTAAACACACTGAATTAGATAAAACAATAAAACAAGTTTATTAACTGCAAAGAGAGTGATTATGAGTACACATAATGAGGCATAGAAGTAAGAAATGGTTACAAGAAAAAGAGATAAAACACTACTGGTGCCTAACTTCACAAACTAGGTTAAGTTCAAAGCAAAGTTTTCTCACCACATGCTTTCAGCAGTCCTACTGACCAAACTACTTAGGTCAGGACTCCTCCTCTAGAGTCCAACAAATGCCTCCTTTGTTGCTTCAGGTGCAGTGATTGTGATGGGGGGGGAGGGATCCCTTGAGGGTGTTTGTCTCTCCTTTTCATAGTTTCAGCCCCCCTCTTGAAAAACATTTCCACTTTATCACCAGGAGACAAAAAATATATGTAGAAGGATGTTCCCTGCTGCTTTTCCTCACCTGTTTGAGCTTCCTTTGTTTCCCTTCCTGCTTGATGATTCATTTTCTACTTAGAGGCAAATTAAGCAGAGCACACATTCCGTTGTTTAGGACAGACCTGCTTGCTAGTCTCGGTTTAGGCAGGGCTGTGCGTTTTGCAACATGTATTAATGGCATCTTACAGGGAAATCTTATAACTTCACATTATGTTGCCACATCCATTTTCTCAGGACAATAATAACCATCAAATTTTGAGTTTTCAAATGATAACTTACAAGGCATACTTTGTAGGAGATTATTACAATAGTGTGTAGGGTGTGAATATAAGGGTTCTATATAGGATATAGGGTCTGTCACACTGGTCTAGAGAATGGAGACTGGGAACTTCTATCCTCTGTGTCTCACAAGAGAAGAACAAAGGACATTCAGTGAAATTAAAGGCAGAAAATTGAGAACTGATAAAAGGAAATCTCCCACTCCTGCAATTAGCCTGTGGAACTCACATCCACAAGAGATCACTAAGACCAAGAGCATAGCAGGATTCAGAAAATAACTGGACATTCATCTGGATAACAGGAATGTCCAGAGTTAGAATAATGATTATTAAAATAATAAACACAAATTTGGAAGGGATATAAGCCCTCTTCCTTCAGGACTTCAGCCCTAGCCTCTAACAAAAGGGGTGAGGAGGAATTTTCCTGGGGGCAGATTATTCCATAGCTAGGGGGTAACATGTGCCTTCCCTTGAAGCAGCTGGTACCTGCCTATCTTGGATGGTTGGGGGTTAAACTGGGAAACTCAATTACAATTATTCAGTTACTCAATTACAGCTCAAGGAGCTGACTGAGGAGATGTCAGAGCCATTAGTGATTGTCTTTGAAAAGTCACGGAAAATGGGAGAGATTCCAGAGGACTGGAAAAGGGCAAATATAATGCCCATCTATAAAGTGACATAAGGAAAACCTAGGGAATTACAGACCAGTCATCTTAACTTCTGTACTCGGAAAGATAATGGAGCAAATAATTTAGCAACCAATTTGCAAACATCTAGAAGATAATAAGATGATAAGTTACAATCGGCATAGATTTGTCAAGAACAAGTCATGTCAAACCAACATATTAACTTTCTTTGACAGGGTAACAAGCCTTGTGGATGGGGGAAAGCAATAGATGTGGTATATTTTGACTTTAGTAGGGCTTTTGATACTGACTCGCATGAGCTTCTCATAAACAAACTAGGGAAATACAACCTAGATGGTGCTATTATAAGGTGGGTGCATAACTGGTTGGAAAACCATTCCCAGAGAGTAGTTATCAGTGGTTCACAGTCAAGCTGGAAGGGAATATTGAGTGGGGTCCCACAAGGATCAGTTTGGGATCTAGTTCTGTTCAATATCTTCATCAATGATTTAGATAATGGCATAGAGAGTACACTTATAAAGTTTGCGGACAATACCAAGCTGGGAGGCATTGCAAATGCTTTGGAGGATAGGATTAAACTTCAAAATGATCTGGATAAACTGGAGAAATGGTCTGAAATAAATAGGATGAAATTCAATAAGGACAAATGCAAAGTACTCCACTTGGGAAGGAACAATCAGTTGCACACATACAAAATGGGAAATGACTGCCTAGGAAGGAGTACTGTGGAAAGGTTTCAGAGTAGCAGCCGTGTTAGTCTGTATCCGCAAAAAGAACAGGAGTACTTGTGGCACCTTAAAGACTAACAAATTTATTTTAGCATGAGCTTTCGTGAGCTGCAGCTCACTTCTTTGGATGCATAGAATGGAACACACAGACAGGGGATATTTATACATACAGAGATCAACCTATCCTTAAAGATGATCCCTCACTCTCACAGATCTTGGGAGACAGGCCAGTCCTCGCTTATAGACAGCCTCCCAACCTGAAGCAAATACTCACCAGCAACCGCACACCATACAACATAAACACTAACCCAGGAACCTATCCTTGCAACAAAGCCCGATGCCAGCTCGGTCCACATATCCATTCAAGTGACACCATCATAGGACCTAATCACATCAGACACGCCATCAGGGGCTCGTACACCTGCACATCTACCAACGTGATATATGCCATCATGTGCCAGCAATGCCCCTCTGCCATGTACATTGGCCAAACCGGACAGTCTCTACGCAAAAGAATAAATGGACACAAATCTGACATCAGGAATCATAACATTCAAAAACCAGTGGGAGAACACTTCAACCTCTCTAACCACTCAGTGACAGACTTGAAGGTGGCAATTTTGCAACAAAAAAACTTCAAAAACAGACTCCAAAGAGAAACTGCTGAACTTGAATTAATATGCAAACTAGATACTATTAACTGTGGCCTAAACAAAGACTGGGAATGGTTGGGTCATTACACCAATTGAATCTATTTCCCTATGTTAAGTTCTCCTCACACCTTCTATGGGCCATCTTAATTATCACTTCAAAAATCAGAAGGGTAGCCGTGTTAGTCTGGTTCTGTAGAAGCAGCAAAGAATCCTGTGGCACCTTATAGACTAACAGACGTTTTGCAGCATGAGCTTTCGTGGGTGAATACCCACTTCTTCGGATGCAAGTCTTCTTGCATCCGAAGAAGTGGGTATTCACCCACGAAAGCTCATGCTGCAAAACGTCTGTTAGTCTATAAGGTGCCACAGGATTCTTTGCCACTTCAAAAAGGTTTTTTTCCTCCTGCTGACGATAGCTCATCTCAATTGATTAGACTCTGCCTGTTGGTATGCATACTTCCACCTTTTCATGTTCTTTGTATGTATAAATATCCCCTGTCTGTGTGTTCCATTCTATGCATCCGAAGAAGTGAGCTGCAGTTCACGAAAGCTCATGCTAAAATAAATTTGTTAGTCTTTAAAGTGCCACAAGTACTCCTGTTCTTTTTACTGTGGAAAGGGATCTGTAGGTCACATTGGACCACAAGCTAAATATGAGTCAACAGTGTAACACTATTGCCAAAAAAAAAAAAGAACATCATTCTGGGATGTATTAGCAGGAGTGTTGTAAGTAAGACACGAGAAGTAATTCTTCCGCTCTACTCTGCACTGATTAAGTTTCAACTGGAGTATTGTATTCAGTTCTGGGTGTCACATTTCAGGAAAGATGTGGTCAAATTGGAGAAAATCCAGAGAAGAGCACCAAAAATGATTAAAGGTCTAGAAAACATGATCTATGAGAGAAGATTGAAAAAATTGGGTTTGTTTAGTCTGGAAAAGAGAAGACAGAGAGGGGATGTGATAGTTTTCAAGTACAAAAAATGTTGTTGGAAGGAGGAGGGAAAAAAATTGTTCTCCTTAACCTCTGAGGATAGGACAAGAAACAATGGGCTTAAATTGCACCAAAAAGTGGTTTAGGCTGGACATTAGGAAAATCTGCATAACTGTCAAGGTGGTTAAGCACTGGAATAAATTCCCTACAGAGGTTGTGGAATCTCCATCATTGGAGATTTTTAAAAGTGGATTAGATAAACACCTGTCAGGGATGGTCTAGATCAGGGGTCAGCAACCTTTCAGAAGTGGTGTGCCAAGTCTTTATTTATTCACTCTAATTTAAGGTTTTGTGTGCTGGTAATATATTTTAACGTTTTTAGACAGTCTCTTTCTCTAAGTCTATAATATATAACTAAACTATTGTTGTATGTAAAGTAAATAATATTTTTAAAATGTTTAAGAAGCTTCATTTAAAATTAAATTAAAATGCAGAGCCCCTCAGACCGGTGGCCAGGACCCAGGCAGTATGAGTGCCACTGAAAATCAGCTTGGCACACGTGCCATAGGTTGCCTACCCCTGGTCTAGATAATACTTAATCCTGCCATGAGTGCAGGAAACTGCACTAGATGACCTCTCAAGATCCCCTCCAGTCCTATGATTCTATGTCCACCCAATTTAGGCTTAATCAATTTTCAGACAGAATTATCGCCACTTATGTGTCTGAACATACATTTATGCCAGACAAATAATAACAGAAAAGACAGAATAGGTGGGGGCCCAATTTACCAATTCCAGGAAACTGGGACTTCTGGGGTGTCCTCCTATATTCATGATGGTTGTCGCCTCTCTGATCCCTTGGTCTGTTCTTTCAGTCCTGTTCCTTAAGTTGCTGGTCCAGTGTTTCTCCCATTTGGGCCCTGGCCTAAGTGTTACCTTATCTATGCCGTTCATTATCAAATTACAAATTATTAAAAATATAGCGATCATAGCTTTTAATCTTACCACTTACCAATCCTTCATTTTTATATTTCAATGTTATAAATCAGTATGTTTTACTACCGCCTTCATCTATTAAAGAGGCAGAGTTATGGAAAACACAGTGATTCTTTAATGTCAACAATTCTTATCTTGTTTCAATATGGATTTTTCCTTCAAATTCCAATTTTGTTTGTGAATCATTCCAAAAATTACTCCATTAGCAATTTTCTTGTGTCCATTTTGAGGAATGTCTCGGGACCTTAATATTTAATTGCTCTTAATGGTTCCCCAACAAAACTCTGGTCTGATCCAGTCTGGTGATCTCCATGTTCCTAATCCCAGTTGAGAATACTCAGAGGAAGAGGAGTTTGTGTCCATCTTGCTGAGAGTGCAGAGTGTGTGACAGAAATGGTTACACTGAGATCTTGTTGCATTCCCCAGTGATGCCAGCTGTTCACCAGGCCTTAGAGAAATGCTATCAGCAATTCAGAGGGAGTCAGAGAAACAACTGAGGGGGTTGTTTGATTACCAGGTTCATTATATTTTATGTGCGGTAACTTTACAAAGCTAAAAAAAAAAAAGGAGCCTCTGAAAAGAGATAGTAAGATGATGATGACAGTGCCTGGAACCCGCAGCCATGGACCAGGAGCCCCTTGTGCTAAGCGTTGTACGAACAATGAACAAAAGGTCAGTCCCTGCTCCAAAGAGCTTACAATCTAAATGTTAGACAAGACAGATAGACACAGACAGACGGGGGAGCACAAGGAAACAATTAGATAATATTGATTGTAGTAGGAAGAGAGCCTGGTATGATGCCAGAGGCCTGAACTAAAGTAGTGATCAAAACTTTGCTGCCATAAAGCAAAGTTAAGTTGTGAGCAAGAGGCAGGTCCTGCTCATAGAATCTGGCAAGAACAGGGCTGATATTGCGGAAACACATATTCCTAAGTAGTGCTAGGTACAAGAATATACATGCAAACACATTCCAGAAGGGTGGTACCAGAACACCCCCATACCAGCACATTCCCCAAAGATAACAGGAACACACTGACCCATCCTAAAGATAAGGTCAGGATGACAGGGTGATGGATAGAGATGTTTTGATCGAACCAACAGGTACAAGGTAATGGGTGGTGGTTAGCTATGTCAGAGGGTGGCACCTAGGTACGTCAGAGGAGGGCACCTAGATACATCAGAGGGGCAAATCATAACTTGTTTGTATTAGTGTATAAAGAGGTATCTCGGAGCGGGTGTCGCCGTCTGGCTGAGGGGAGAATAGAAAGTCCCACCATTCACTGAGCCGGTCCATTGTCACAGGCATACCTGCATTGAGTGTACTTGTAGCAAGTATAAGGCACCAATACTGTCAATACTGTGCTTCATCGGCAATAAACCTGACCAAGTTCCTGCACTGAAAACCGAGTCTGTGGATTTATTGGGCAGTTCGCTCGGACCCTGCTGTACTGGCTATCTGGCCAGAGCACACCCAGGCAAACACCTAACCACATTGGTCAGCATGAGGGGCAGTGGTCTCTGCATATCAGCAGCCTGATCGCTGTCAAGATTCCTGTATCTGAGATGAGGATGCACTGAGAGGGCACATGATTGCCCAGGAGCGAAATAGAGTCAATATCAGGATTCGCATGTAGTGTGGTAGCCAGCTATGGAGATCTACATGCTGAGGAATGATTACATCTCATCCTGCATCTCTCCGGTCTATAGAGTTCGTATGAAGATGTGTCACATTCTTTCAAGGCATTTGGCTTGCTATCGTACAACATTTTGATTAAAAAACTAGACCAATATAAAATTAACATAGCACAAGTTAAATGGACTAAAAATTGACTGACTGACTAATAGGTCTCAAAACATAACTGTAAATGGGGAATTGTCACAGAGGAGATGTGTTGCCAGTGGGGTCCTGCAGGGATCAGTTTTTAGCCCTACTGTAATGGGGCGGACTGCCCCACTCCCTGTGAGAGTGGGCTGTGGCCGGCCAGGGTGCCTGCGCAGACAGGGAGCCAATCAGAAAAGGGCTTATGGTGAGCCAATCAGGGCCCAGTTTGGAGACAGCCAATTGGGACCAGGTTCAGACCTATATAAAGGCTGCTCAGGAAGGGAGCAGTCAGTCTGTCCCAGGCCTTTGAGAGGGGAAGGTCAGTCTCCAAGGGTGGAGACTAGCATCGTGGACAGAGCAGTGCTGGCCAGGCTCAGGGAAGCTAGGGAGCTTGAGCCTGTAGCCTGCCAGGCTGCAGGCCCTGAAAGGAAGGGCCTAGTGGGTTCCAGGGGCCATAGAGGAAGCGGCCCAGGGAAGCAGACAGACGAGGAGAGAGAAGGAGAACAGCGAGGCTGCTGCCAGAGGGTCCCTGGGCCGGGACACAGAGTAGAGGGCGGGCCTGGGTCCCCCCCTACCCCCTTGCAGTACACCCAGCCATTGGCCATAGGGAGTGGCCATTGTACTACGCCAGATCCCTGACAAGAGGGACTGGACTCAGAGGGCAGTTGGACATGGTGGCTGAGGTGTAGGACTGCTGATCACCAACCCCCAGAAGGGGGTGCAGATGGACTACGGGGCACTGCCAGAGGGCAGTGGCCTCAAAGGGGAGGCCACCGAGCAGGGAGCAACGCGGGTCCAGAGACGCCAATGGAGAGCAGAATGACAGACAGGACACCACCAGGAGGGGGCGCTCCACTGGACAGAGCTAATTCCCAGAGTCACCAGCAGGAGGCGCCAGGTGGTGAGTCCCAACCCGTTACATCTACGCTATTTAATGTCTCCATCAATGACCTGGAAGAAAACAGAAAATCGTCACTGACAAAGTTTTCAGATGACACAACAATTGGGGGAGCAGTAAATAATGAAGAGGACAGGTCACTGATTCAGAAAGATCTGGATCACTTGGTGTCATGGATCCACAGGGTCTGGTCTATGCTCCAGCCTGTAACCAGTCTCTTGGGAGTGACCCCTGTAATGTGCCAGGCCCCCAGGACCCACACAGTTCCACCAGTGCAGGCACAGCCTCCAAGACTCTTAGACGGGGCCTTAGGCAGCAGCTATCCTGTCTCTCTCCATTGCTCCCTGCAATGAATCCAGCCGAGCCAGACTCCTGCGAGAGGCTTGCCCTATTTTCCTCAGGGTGCGATGCTCCCAGGGAGTGTTTGCAGTGACACAAACAGACTTTCCGAAACAAGGTAGCACTTTAGTAGTCACCTGGCCTACAGACTCTGAAAGTCCTTAGGATAACAAAGAGAGGCAGGGGTTAAACCATAGTCCATCCTGGACAAGCCAGTGCCATGGGCCAGCCAAACTGTAATGGACTCCTTTGCATGCCCTCTGTCCCCTAGTCTCTTTGTCCTTAATCCCAGGTGAGAGATGCTGAGAGATGCTGAGAGATGCTGAGTCCCTGGAAAGGGCAGCTTTTATTTCAGTCACCTGACACAGTTTGCCCTTTGTTCTCCAGTTTAGTTCACATCTCCCACCTGCCTGAGTTTCCTGCTGTGAGGTGCTGATTGTTCAGTCATTGGTGGGGTGTGTTTGGCCTGGTCTACACTAGGAGTTTATGTCGAATTAAGCAGTGTTAATTCGAATTAACCCTGCACCCGTCCACACAACGAAGCTATTTAGTTCGACATAGAGGTCTCTTTAGTTCGATTTCTGTACTCCTCCCCGACGAGGGGAGTAGCGCTAAATTCGACATGGCCATGTCGAATTAGGCTAGGTGTGGATGGAATTCAACGGTAATAGCTCCGGGAGCTATCCCACAGTGCACCACTCTGTTGACGCTCTGGACAGCAGTCCGAGCTCGGATGCTCTGACCAGCCACAAAGGAAAAGCCCCGGGAAAATTTGAATTCCTTTTCCTGTCTGGCCAGTTTGAATCTCATTTCCTGTTTGGACATCGTGGCGAGCTCAGCAGCACTGGCAGCGATGCAGAGCTCTCCAGCAGAGGAGTCCATGCAATCTCAGAATAGAAAGAGGGCCCCAGCATGGACTGACCGGGAAGTCTTGGATCTGATCTGTGTGTGGGGCAATGAGTCTGTGCTTTCGGAGCTGCGCTCCAAAAAACGGAATGCAAAGACCTACGAGAAGGTCTCCAAAGCCATGGCAGACAGAGGATACAGCCGGGATACAACGCAGTGCCGCATGAAAATCAAGGACCTGAGACAAGGCTACCAAAAAATCAAAGAGCAAATGGACGCTCCGGATCCCAGCCCCAGACATGCCGCTTCTACGAGGCACTGCATGCCATTCTCGGTGGGTCTGCCACCACTGCCCCACCAGTGTGCGTGGACTCTGACGATGGGATAGTGTCGACGGCCGGTTCCTTGGAGATGTTCACGGATGGGGAAGATGAGGAAGGAGATGAGGAGGACAAGGCAGTCGACAGCTCTTACAGCGCTGATTTCCCCGACAGCCAGGATCTCTTCATCACCCTCACGGAGATCCCCTACCAACCCTCCCCAGCTGTTAACCCAGACCCTGAATCAGGGGAAGGATCAGTCGGTAAGTGCTTTAAACATGTAAACATTTATTTCTAACAGAACAGGAATATTAACTATGCGAAAAGAAGGTCAATATATATGGGGATAGAACAGAAATCCTCTTGGGAGATCTCCACGAAGCTCTCCTGGAGGTAATCGAAAAGCCTACGCATGAGGTTCCTGGGGACAGCTGCCTTATTAGGTGCTCCGTGGTAGGACACTTTTCCACGCCAGGCTATCATCAGGTACTCTGGGAGCATTGCCTCCACGAGCAAGGCAGCATAGGCCCCTGGCTTTCATGCAGCATGCGCTCTCTATCTCTCTCAGGGATCCTCCTCAGGGTGATCTCGCTCGGCGACTCCTGCATTGAATTAGGGTAATGAGGGTAATGTTAGTATTGGGAATGCTTCACTCTTCCTTTGCATAACAATAAGCATCGGTTTACAGCCACGTGGTGGAGGCTGCAGAGGGGCAGCATACAGGGATCTTTCCCGGGGACAGCAGCGAGGGGGTGGAACAGGGGCAGAGTTCATGCTTTCCAGATTGCCTGCAGCAGGAGGGCACTGCTATACATTAAGTTTTAAGCAGGCAAAAGTCTACGGCTTACCATGCCTGCCTGCTCCACAGATTCTGCTGTCCTGCCCTGCTTGTCTGATCTCCAGTGCAAGACCCCAGGCAATGAATGCGAAGGCCGAAAATTCGAACTTGTCCTGAGTGTGCATGAGATAGGTGCTGTGCATGGTCTTGTTCACAGAGACAGACTAGACTATGATACTTGTTCGCAAAAATGTATCTTTGTAAGGAATTCACTCCCTTTTTCCCATCACACAGCTGCGACTGTCTCCCGACTTGCCCCAGCATCCCCCTCACAGAGGCTGGCACAGATTAGGCGGTGAAAGAAAAGGACACGGGACGAGATGTTCGCTGAACTTATGGGCTGCTCCTGAGCCGAGGCGGCCCAGCAGAGCCAGTGGAGGGAGAACCGCTCTCAGTACCAGCGCTCACACAGCGAACGGGAGGACAGGTGGCATCAAGAGGACCAGCAGGCGACTCAAACGCTGCTTGGACTAATGAGGGAGCAAACGGACATGCTCCGGCGCCTTGTGGATGTTCTGCAGGACCGCAGGCAGGAGGACAGAGCCCCCCTGCAGTGTATCTGCAACCGCCCTCCCCCGCCACAAAGTCCCATACCCCCCTCACCCAAAGTAACAAGAAGGAGGGGTGCCAGGGGCCGTGAAAACTGTCACTCCACCTCTGCAGAGTGCTCAATTTCCAAAAAGCTCTCATTACCTAAATTTTGAGAAGTCCTTCCCTTCCTGACTCACCCAAGCCCCAATCCCAGTTTCATCCCCTAACTGTCTAGTTGATTATTAAAAATACTTTGCTGTTAATTACTGTTTCCGTCATGTTCTTGTACAGAAGACTGTGTTTGAAGGGGGGAGGAAGGGGGTTGGTAATTGCATAGGGCAGTCACCTTTACCAGGGTACAGACACGGGGGCAGGATCAGCAGCAGGTCACACACACAGTGCAGTCAGTAGGCACCCTGGTCGGTCTGGGAGGTGGTTTTCATGTTCTGTGTGGGTGGGGGGTACGTGACTTTATGGCGGGGGAGGGCGGTTACAGATCTTATGCAGCAGTCCTTGTCCTGGACCACAGAGCCACGCAGCAGGGGAATCTGTAACCGTCCTCCCGCGCCACAAGGTCACATAGCCCCCGCACACAGAGTCCGGAAAAGGAGGGATGGCAGGCTCTGTTGAAACAACCAGTCCGGCACTGCAGACCACTCTAGGAGCAGGAGCCTGTCATTCCTCGAGTTTAGAAGCGGTCTTTACATCACTACACACCCTACCCAGCACAGTCTGCGTCCCAGTTTCAACCCTTTAACACAAAGTCATTAATAGAGAAAACGTTGTTAATTAACAATGTTCCATGTATTTTATTTTTAAACGTGTGTTGGAAGGGGGGAAATGGGGTGAACGGGGTATATAACTGCATAGGATAGTCAACAGTAACTGGGTAAAGAAACAGGGGCAGGTTCAGCTTCTCTGTAAAGAAACTGAACAGTCACAGGGCACGCTGCTCACTGAGGAACCTAGCTTTCAAAGCCTCCCGGATGCACAGCACTTCCCGCTGGGCTCTTCTAATCGCACAGGTGTCTGGCTGAGCGTAATCAGCAGCAAGGCGATTTGCCTCAACCTCCCATCCCGCCATAAAGGTCTCCCCTTGCTCTCACAGAGATTGTGGAGCACACAGCAAGCTGCAATAACAATGGGGATATTGGTTTCGCTGAGATCCGAGCGAGTCAGTAAGCTTCGCCATCTCCCCTTGAGACGTCCGAAAGCACACTCCACCACCATTCTGCACTTGCTCAGCCGGTAGTTGAAGAGTTCCTTGTCACTGTCCAAGGCGCCTCTATAGGGCTTCATGAGCCAGGGCATTAGTGGGTAGGCTGGGTCCCCGAGGATCACTATAGGCATCTCCACATCCCCAACAGTTATTTTGTGGTCCGGGAAGAAACTACCTTCCTGCAGGCGTCTAAACAGACCAGAG
The DNA here is from genome assembly GCF_020497125.1 of Mauremys mutica. NCBI lineage: Eukaryota > Metazoa > Chordata > Testudines > Geoemydidae > Mauremys > Mauremys mutica. The sequence goes on along the minus strand of NC_059088.1, from coordinate 18,376,041 downwards.
TTCCTGAAAACACACGCGTCATGAACCTTGCCCGGCCACCCGACGTTGATGTTGGTAAAACGTCCCCTATGGTCCACCAGTGCTTGCAGCACCATTGAAAAGTAGCCCTTTCTGTTAATATACTGGCTGGCCTGGTGGTCCGGTCCCAGGATAGGGACGTGAGTTCCATCTATAGCCCCACCGCAGTTTGGGAATCCCAACGCGGCAAAGCCATCTATGACGACCTGGACGTTTCCCAGGGTCACTACCTTTGAGAGCAGTAGCTCAACGATTGCGTGGGCTACTTGCATCACAGCAACCCCCACGGTAGATTTGCCCACGCCAAAGTGGTTCGCTACTGACCGGTAGCTGTCTGGCGTTGCAAGTTTCCAGAGGGCTATGGCCACTCACTTCTGCACACTCAGGGCTGCTCGCATCCGGGTGTCCTTGCGCTTCAGGGCAGGGGACAGCAAGTCACACAGTTCAAGGAAAGTGCCCTTACGCATGCGAAAGTTTCGCAGCCACTGTGATTCATCCCAGACCTGCAGCACTATGCGGTCCCACCAGTCCGTGCGTGTTTCCCGGGCCCAGAATCGCCGTTCCACCACATGAACATGACCCATTGCCACCATGATGTCCACGGCGCGGGGTCCCGTGCTTTGTGAGAGGTCTGTGCCACTCTCACACTTCATGTCCTCACCGCGCTGCCGGAGCCTCCTCGCCCGATTTCTCAGCATCTGACTGTGGAAGAGGTGGATGATAAGGTGCGAGGAGTTGACAATGGCCATAAGTGCAGCGATGATCGCAGCGGGCTCCATGCTCGCAGTGCTTTGGCGTCCGCGCTGTCACTGGCCAGAAAAGTGCGTGAACAGATTTCCCGCCGGCGCTTTCAGGGAGGGAGGGAGGGAGGGAGTGACGGTTGAATGATGACAGTTACCTAAAACCACCCTCGACACATTTTTTTCCCCCAGCAGGCATTGGGGGCTTGCCCCAGAATTCCAATGGGCAGCGGGGACTGCAGGAACTGTGGGATAGCTGCCCACAGTGCACCGCTTCCAATGTCAACGCTTGCCCCGTTAGTGTGGACTCACAAAGTCGAATTACTGTCCTTAGTGTGGATACGCACGTTCGACTTTGTAAGGTCGATTCCACAAATTCGAGTTAAGTTAAATCAAACTACTCTGGTAGTGTAGACCTACCCTTTGTGTCTCCTTTTCTTGCTGGATTTTTTGCTGATCTGGGTCAGTTTCAACCAGCTTTTTTAATGACCCATTCAGACCACTCGGACAGCTAGGTGAACCCTTTCCCCACCCCATGTCTTTTAGTCTGCCCTGAGAGCAAGATTAATCCTTTTTGCCCCACTGAGAAGCCATGCAAGGTATGGGGGAAACGGTTGTATACATTTGATTCATAAAAATATTTTTTAAATGTCCACTTCATCACACTTGGTAAACTGGCACAAGCAAACAACATGCATTTTAATACAGCAGTGACTCTGAAAAACATTTGGGGGATGGATAGTCACTGAACATGAGCTCCCAGTGTAACACTGTCTAAAAGAGCTAATGCGATCCTGGGATGCATAAATAGGGAAATCTTGGGTAGGAGTCAGTAGAGAGGTTATTTTATCTCTGTATTTAGCATTGATGCAACTGCTACCGGAATCCTGTTTCCATTCTCGTGCCCATAATTCAAGACGAATGTTGAGAAATTGGAGCGGTTTCAGAGAAGAGCCCCAAGAATGATTAAAGGGTGAGAATACATGCTTTATAGTTATAGACATAAAGATCTCAAACTATGTACTTTAACAAAGAGAAGATTAAGGGGTGACTTGCATACAGTTTATAAGTACCTACATGGGGAACAAATATTTAATAATGAATTCTGCAATCCAGCAATCTGGCTGGAAGTTGAAGAGAGATAAATTCAGACTGGAAACTAGACATACATTTTTGACAGTGAGAGTAATTAACCACTGGAACAATTTACCAAGGGTGATGGTGGATTCTCCATCACTGACAATTTTTAAATCAAGATTGATGTTTTTCTAAGCTATCTACTCTAGGAATTATTATTGTGCTGTACAGGAGACCAGAGTAGATGATCACAATGGTCCCTTCTGGCTTATGAATCTCTGAAAAATTAAAGGATTATCTGAAAAAGGCAAAAGTGATCCTAGGATATATCAGGAGAGGTATTTCTAACAGAAGTCAGGAAGTATTAATACCATTGTACAAGGCACTGGTGAGACTTCATCTGGAATATTGTGTGCAATTCTGGTCACCAATGTCGAAGAAAGGTGCATTCAGACTGGAACAGGTGCGGAGAAGGGCTACTAGGGCCATTAGGGAAATGGAGGGCTTGTCTTATAAGAAGAGGCAAAAGAGTTTGGCTTGTTCAGACCAGTAAAATTCAACCTGTGAGGGATCTGATTGCTCTCTAGAAATACTTCTTGGGAGTAAACACCAGGGAGGGAGAAGAGCTATTGAATCCGAAGGACAGTGCTGGCACAAGAACAAAGGGATACACTGGCTATGACACATTTGGGCTTGAAATGAGAAGAAGGTTTCTAACCATCTGAGGGAATGAGGTTCTTGAACAGCCTCCCCATGAGAGGCGTGGGGGCAAATAACATCACCAGTTTTTGGATGGAGATGGATAATTTTATGAATGGCGTTGTATGACAGTGGAAACTGCAATGGGAGGGGCCTGGACTGATGACCCAGGGTGTGTCTTCTAACGCTATGTCCTATGTTCCTTTCTGGATGGCAGTAATAGGAGAGCTAACAGTCATAACCAGTTTGACTCAGGTCTGCAGCTATGGAATTTTGCAAAACCAATCCACTCTGCTTGCTCAGGATCTGCTGAAATGTTCATAAACCAACCAAATCCAATCCAGTGTCCTCTAGAACAGGACTGTACCCCACTCTGGCACTTACCTTGTGGGGGCTCCCTGGAAACGGTCAGCATGTCCCTAGAGTTCCTAGGCGGAGGGGCCAGGAGGTTCTGTGCCCTGCCTCTGCCTGCAAGCACCACCTCCGCAGCTCCCATTGGCTCCGGGTCCCGGCCAATGGGAGCTGAGGAGCTAGTGCTCATGACGAGGGCAGCATGTGGCACTCCCCTGGCCTTCCCTCCCCCTAGAAGCTGCAGGGACATACCATCTGGTTCCAGGGAGCTGTGCAGAACCAGGTAGGAACCTGCCAGCCCCAGCAACCCTCCCCCCCAGCACCAGTGAGGGTCCTGGACTGCCTCCCCAGCACCCACGGTGTCTCCCCCAGGCCACTCCTCCAGAGCACCCCCAGCCCAAGTTTTAATTAGGGGTATACAATACAAGTCATGGACAGGTCACAGGCAGTGAATTTTTGTGTACTGCCTGTGACCTGTCCATGACTTTTACTAAAAATACCCCTGACTAAAACATAGCTGTAATTATGTGACACACGTTCTGTTCCTGGTTGGCTAATCTAGCCCCTTTTTTAGTCCAAGAACCATTTGGGATTTGGTGGCTCTTTGGGTGTTGGAAGGCGGGGGAAAGCTCTGCTGGGGATCCACAAATTGTTCCCTGGCTCAGGACTCATGGAACATTTTTGTGAATGAAACTTTACCCTACAGAATGTTCACCACTAGGAAAACAACAGGATCTCAAGCAGCGAATGGGTCTTATTCCCAAATCCTACTTTCTCCTGAGTCTTTCTACCTCTCCCAAACCAAGCAGGAGTCTCAGCAGCTGGCAGGCTGGGTTATGCCCCAGGGCAGCATTTCAGATCTGGGCTCAGGACCTGCCTTCTCAAACAACAATTGATTCACCACTTCTTGGCTAGCAAGAGGCACTGTAGGGGCATTGTCAAGGCCAATTCAACTCATTGCATGTGTGACCTATCATTGCCCTTCCCATCACCCCCTCCTTTCTTTCTAGCTCTCTGTTGATGAGGGGAGGAGGTAGTTTGGTTCAGTGTCCTGCAGACCGGCAGCCCAAATTAGCACAGCTCTAACTCAGCCAGCCAGCCAGAACAAATTGCTTTGCTGGGGCTTATGTTCCTTCCACTGCTCCGCTGACTAGTGTCTGCAGCGGCTCTGGGAAATAAAAGAGCTGTTTGAACAAGGGGCTCTGGAGGGAGCTCCTGGCCCCAGTACAAACATGCCACTGCAATTTCCTTTCCCCCCAGGTTGATTCTTGACTCAGATAAATTCCATTTGTGGTGGGGGAGGGAGATGATTCTAGCTCCTTGTGCCCTGGCACTAGGAGTCCATGATTCCTCTGCAGAGATGCCCCCTTCTCCTTCCCTTCCACTCACCAGAGCATCCAAATCTGCCAGATACAGGGATGTCGAACACCCCGCCTCAGCAGCTCTCCCCAGATTGGGTCACTGCTTTGTATCTGGCTTGCTCTAGTCCTGGGCTGCGAAGAGTATCTCGAGCAACAAGGCAGGTGCATGTGAGTTGGTGAGGCAGGGGCCAGGACAGCCTGTTGCACAGGGTGAGCTGGAGAGAGGAGGCCTAACGTGTAGGGAGCACAGACTGGCTGGAAATGGATGAATGGAGCCAGAGTCAGCACCAACCAGTGGGCAAGTCTGGATTATACCCAGGGCTAAGGGAGTGTCCACACTGTGGCTTCATGCCTGCTCCCAGCATCTCCAGGGAATAAATCACGCCTGCCTGGCTGCTCCTGATTGTGCATGTACAGAGTTTTATTAAGAAGCATAATAGCACTAATAAAATGGCCATAAAGAGCGAGTCACCAACACCTGCACCCTTCTGATTTATGCCCAAGTGGGCTTCCCAAACAGCAGGGCCCTGGGCCTCTTCTGCATAAAGTGGGCAGTGGGCCAACCTGACGGAGTATAGAGCAGGGCTTTCTGGGTGAGGCGTGGGACTGTGATACAGGGGAGGATTGGGAGCTAACTGGCTTATGGCTCATGTGAGCATAGGGCATTGCCTTCAGGGGAGAAAGCAGATTAACACAAGCACCAAGCCCTGCTCCCAGCCAGGTGGGCACAGAGCCACAAACATGCACACAACCACACACACAGCCACACACACACAAACAGGGACACACACAGACTTGTTCACATGCACAAAGACATGCATGCTTGAAAAAACATGCTTTTATACACATGCACGGATGGCTGCCTGTGCACACACATACACATACACCATACACACACACTGGCGAACATACATGGTCATGCACATAGACACACCAGCACTCACAGGCTGCATATATGTCATGCATTAGGAAAAGGAACCGAGTCACATGTTCCCATGTCACCAGTGTCTGGGTTTGCCCCATCTCCTGAGTGGCTGGAAAGAAGTGTGGGATGGAGGGAGGCTCTTCAGGGGGCAGCAGGTCTAGGGACATGAAGAGTCTCCAGCCACTTCATGGCCAGACTTTGCACCCTGTAACCAGCTGAATGGGGTTCTGCCCAGGGGCGGCTCTACAAATTTGGCCGCCCCAAGCAGTCATGCCCGGGAGGCGCCCCCGAGCCGCGGGAGCAGCGGACCTCCCGCGGGCATGACTGCGGAGGGTCCGCTGGTCGCGCGGCTCGGCTGGACCTCCCGCAGCTGCGAGCGGTTCGCTGGTCCGGCGGCTCCGGTTGAGCTGCCGCAGTCATGCCTGCGGGAGGTCCAGCCAAGCCACGGGACCAGCGAACCGTCCCGTGCCTGCGGGAGGTCCACTGGAGCCGCCGGCCGAGCGTCCCCTCCGCAGTCATGCCTGCGGCAGGTCCGCTGCTTCCGGGGCTCCGGTGGACCTCCCGCAGGCATGACTGCGGCAGGTCCGCCGGCCCAGCCTGCCGCCCCCCCGGGAAAGGGCCGCCCCAGGCGGGTGCTTGCCCCGCTGGGCTCTGGAGCCGGCCCTGGTTCTGCCACCCTCAGCCATGAGGGCTGTGCTGCACTGCTGACTCAGACACAAACCCCCAGAACATACAAATCCCCCCTCTGACCTTCTCCTCCTCCCAACTTGGATGTGGGACAGAGCAGGAAGAGGAGGGGGGAGGCTGGATAAGAGCAGGGTCGGGGATCATGGTGGAAACAAATGCACATAAGCTCCCAGTGTCATGCTGTGGCAAAAAGTGCTAACATAGCACTTGGCTACAGTGGTGGGGGGAGGGATAGCTCAGTGGTTTGAGCATTGGCCTGCTAAACCCAGGGTTGTGAGTTCAATCCTTGAGGGGGCCATTTGGGGATTTGGTCCTGCTTTGAGCAGGGGGTTGGACTAGATGATCTCTGTAGGTCCCTTCCAACCCTAATAATCTATGATTCTATAACTGCACTGCTGTTACCCTTTCACCTGAATGGTTAGTGATAGTGGGCTCTTGCACATTGTTTCCTTAGGGAGAGAAATTAGTGATGCAGTCAGGGGTTTGGCACCTTCCTGCTTATTTTCAAAGAAATTGTGACATTTCTCTCCATATGTTTATAGAAATATGCTTATGAGTGTAAATATAATGTAACTGGAATATGCTTTTTGTAAAAGGTCTTTTGTAAGGTATCATTACAAAGCTCATGAGTGTGTTCATGCGCTTTGTAAGAATGTATCATTCTTGTATCTGAAGCTAGAAATCTGAAGTATTACTCTGAAGTCCTGTTGTAACTATGCAAAGTGTGGGCCATTAATGGTGGCTAGGAATCTTGATGGCTCCCATTAACCAGTACAATTGGTTGTAAATGGCTGTTTACTTGTAAGCTTTCCTGTATACCTGAGTGCCAGCCAGTGAGTAATGAAGTCTCACAGGACATGTGAACATGTCACATGATATTGGAATCCATCTTTAACCTGGTGCTTTTCCATTTAGAAGGAGGGGTGGGAACCCAGAGAGAGACAAAGGATTCCCGCCTTGTGCCAAAGATATAAAAGGGAGTGGAACAGAATAAAGGAGACTGGAGTCATGAGAAATCCTCTAGATACCACATGAGCTGGAACTAACAAGAAGTGTACCAGGGGAAAGGATTGGGCCCAGACTAGGAAGGAGTCTAGTCTGTGAAAGAAGCTTATTGGAACATCTCTGAGGGTGAGATCTTACCTATAATCAGTTTCTTAATGTATTAGGCTTAGACTTGCATGTTTTGCTTTATTTTGTTTGGTGACTTACTTTGTTCTGTCTGTTAGTACTTGGAACCATTTAAATCCCACTTTTTATGCTTAATAAAATCACTTTTGTTTATTATTGAACCCAAAGTAAGTGATTAATACCTGGGGGAGCAAACAGTGTGCATATCTCTTTATCAGTGATATAGAGGGCAGACAATTTATAAGTTTACCCTGTATACACTTTATACAGAGTAAAACGGATTTATTTGGGGTTTGGATCCCCTTGGGAGCTGGGTGTCTGGGTGCTGGAGATAGGTGACCTGCTGAGCAGTTTTTGGTTAAAGACTGCAGCTTTGGGGGGGTGGATCAAACCTGTGTCTGTGTTGCAGCAGACTAGCGTGTCTGGCTCAAAAAGTCAGGGTTCTGAAGTCCCAAACTGGCAGAGAAAACAGGCTCAGAGATAACCTCAGCACATCAGGTGACAGTCCCAAGGGGGTCTCTGTGACCGAACCTGTCACAGTACTCTTTCGCTGAACTCTGGAGGAACCAAACAGCAAGAGACAATTCTTTCCTCACAGCTCCAAGCCTCTTTCCAGCCAGCACTTTGCCCCAAAGCTGGCTCTCCTAGCTTTTTCTTAACGTCATGCTACAAGTCCTTCTCTGACTTTCTGCTGCCTTTGATGTGGGCATCTGTATCACACACAGAGCGCAATCCAATCAATCCCCCAACTCTGCATTTGTTATCAGATTTCTTCAGGAAATTCTTTGGCCTACATGGCTCAACCCCTACCACAGCCTTGCAGGGGGCCTGTATTTTGGGCAGCAACCCCTATCATTTCAGCTTTCTGTTCCATAAAGACAGTCTGCTTTTTACATTTAACCTAAATACTCCCACCAGCTTCAATGAGGTTTTGCCCAACCCCCACCATAGCTATAACATAACTGAGGCCATGGCTGGGCTAGAGGTGCCAGAAGCATGCAGGAGCCTGCACACCAGGTGCACACTCACCTTCAGCTCTGCACCTGGGAATGGGAACATTCTGTTACACAGGAGAGGGTAGGAGTATAAAGGGCTTGGCCCTCTGCTGCCCAGCACTCTGGCCAGGCATTGGCACCAGTGCAGTGCATGTGAGATGATTCTCACTGATGCTAAGGCCCTTTATATGACTCTAGCTGTGAATTACACCTACACGCTGCCAGGGTGGAGGAAGAGGCCTTAGCACGGGATCCACAAAGGAACTTAAGCCTCGAACAGGCACCTAAACTGCGATCTCAGTTTTAGGCTGCACTGCAATCCACAGATCTCCTGCCAAACCCTGTAGATGCCTAAACCCACTGGGTGCCCACATTTTTAGGGTGAAAGTTTCTGCCTTTGGACATGTGCACAGCTGCCTCCATCTAGCCATCCAGGCTGCTGTCACCCTCCTAAGCTACAGAGTAATTCATGAACTGGGAAGACAGGCGTTCATCTCCTTGAGTCACATGCAGGGCCCAATCCAGTAGATGTGTTCAAAGGCTGCCTACCAGATCAGGTCCTATTCAAATGATCATCAGCACACTCCTGGGATGTGAGAGACCCAGGTTCAGTTCCTCACACTGCCTATGTAGGAGAAAGGATTTGAACAGGGGTCCCCAATACATTTACAAGTGTTGAGCTCTGGGGCCTGTGACAGATACAGCAATTTCCTGTAATATTTTTGGAGATCTTATTGAATGAAGTTTAAGTATATTTGGGGTCCATTGTATTATAAATGCAAAGTTTGCCTATTATTGTGGGCTTGTACGTAACTTCTCTAAGGCAGACCCATGGCCAGTGTAAATCCTGGCAAGTGTTATGAGATTCAAAGGTCTATTTTAAGGCATGTGCCAGACAAGAAGGAACTTTTGGGACAAACAAAGGGAAGTGGTTTTCCTAGGAAATACTTGGGGAAAGGGAAATGCAAAGTCCCACCTCCACACATGACCTTTTGAAGCTATGCCCTGAGGAGAGAGCCAGTGTCTGACTGATTACCTACCCATGGTCACTGAAGATCAAAGACCCAAGCTGTATAAAAGAAAGGCTAGCCTATGCATTCGTGTGCTGCTTCTTAGACAAACCAGTACTGGATTTACCGTGGTGCTGTGCTGGGCCCACCCTCCAAAGGGGCCCCAGCCCAGCCTGCTCTTCTCCACCCCCCTCTCTCCTGCAGGGACAGAAGCTTGGTGCTGCCAACTCCTGCTGAAGGGCAGGCTCTGCCAGCAGCCAAGCTCCTCCCCCGCCTCTTCCCCCAGCGCGCCGTGTTCCCGCCCCTTCCCCTCTCCCTACCTCTCCCTGCCACTGATCAGCTGTTCGCCGGCGCATGAGAGGAGGAGGAGCAGAGCCTCAGCGCGCTCACCACTTGGGGGAGGAGGTGGAGAAGAAGCAGGGGTCGGGCCTTGGGGAAGGGGTGGAATCAGGGCATATCCCCTCCAGCCCCCTGCCATGAGACGCTCAGGGCAGGGGATTGGGAGCACTCTCACGACTGCAGCCCACACCCCCAGCTCTCTGCCCTGACTCCTGCACCCCCTCACACACACCCATGACCCCAGACCTGACTCTTGCACACCCCCAGACCCATGCCCTGACTCCTGCACCCCCCACATACCCATCCCCCCCACACCCCATGCCCTGAGTGCTGCACCCCCCACATCCCCAACCTGAACACCAAGTGGGAGCTCCTGCACCCCCCCATATATTCCCACCTGCACCCCTTGCACCAAATGGGAGCTGCCCCAGGTAAGCTCTCCACACCCTAACTTCCTGCCCCAACCCTGAGCCCTCTCCCTCACCCTAGCTCCTGGCCAGACCCTGCACCCCAACCCCCAGCCTGCTCCTGCACCCTAACTCCCTCCCAGACCCTGCACCCCCAGCCCTATGCTCAGTGCACCCCACCCTCAGCTCAGTGCAGAGAGAGACGAAGAGAGTGGGCTAGAACCAGGGAGAAGGTAGGTACCTGCTCTATGTGGGCATGGGCAGGGGGATCCTGTTTACCCCCTCCCCAGCCCTGCTGTGCTTGCAGTTTACCCCTGGCCCCTCCCTTGCTCCAGGGACCAACCCCAGCTCCCACCCCGCTGTGCTTTTGCCCCCAGCCCATGCCTTGCTCCAGTCAGCAGGGACTAATACTCCCCCCATGCCCCACTGTGCTCTTGCCCCTGGCCCCTGTCTTGCTCCAGCTGGGGACCAATCCTTCCCCCCCCCCACCATGCCCTGTTGTCAGGGTGGATAAAAATCAATTACTTTTTTAAAAAAATTAAAAAATTGGATTTTTTTGTATTTAAATCGGATTTTTGAGGGGAAAAAACTATCTAAAGATGGTTTTAATTAAGACACATTATATCTCATCATGGAATAGGGATTATAAATTCCAATTCTATAGTATGAGACAATATATTCATGTAATGTTTAAGAAAAGTTTTGTAAATGAGTTCCAATAGTTCATGGATTAGGGACCCAATCTTATGGGGTACCACAGGCTTCTGTATAAATTATTTAGGTTAATCTTTCTGTCTACCCAATGGGACTCAGTACTCAGTCTAGGATATGCCATCAGAGATGCTTAGTTTTGCACTTCTCAAACTGTGGATTTATGTCTCCAGAGGTAACATGCTTGTCAGCAGCAAAAATGTTTTAAAATAAATAAATAATATATAGAGGTGAGAAATAACAGATCTCAATTCTATTGTCCCTCGGCAAATTTGTGTACACAGAGTCAATCCATTACCTCTCTTTAAAAGTGAAAAGTTTCAAAAAGTTCAATGAACAGAAGATTGTTTGGGGTGAAATAGATCTGGACAAGGAGAAGAAGTCTGAAGATAAATGTGAGAAGTGAGGGACATATGCTTTTTTGTTAAAATATTATGCTTGCTGTTGAAGAAAAAGATCCAGAATACTTAATATTGTTGTTTTAGTTAAATAAAACAATTTAAATGTCTGTCTGGTGATGTTCTCCTAATACAGCATGGCAAGAAAATCTTCCAAATATTAATGATTAACCTGTTGAATTGGAGATAATTCACCTCCCAATGACTTCATAAATATCTGCTTCAATTATCTTTGGTAAATGAAATAACCAATCATTCATTTTCTGATATAGCTGTAAAACTCATCTGAAAAGTTTTCAAAATAAATCACTGTTTAAAAATGTATAATGTGTCCCTTCTAAAAATGAAACCTACATCTATCTCTGAGGCCTTGTCTACACTACAAGACTATTTCGAATCAACTTAGTTCGAATTTGTGGATTCGACCTTATGAAGTCGAATTTGTGTATCCATACTAAATACACTAATTCGAATTTCTGAGTCCACATTCACAGGGCCAGCGTCGACTTTGGAAGCGGTGCACTGTGGGAAGCTATCCCACAGTTCCCGCACTCCCCGCTGCCCATTGGAATGCTGGGTAGAGCCCCCAATGCCTGCTGGGGGGAGAAATGTGTCGAGGGTGGTTTTGGGTAAGTGTCGTCATTGAACCGTCAATCACAACCTCCCTCCCTCCCTCCTTGAAAGCGCCTGCGGGCAATCTGTTCATGCACTTTTCTGGTCAGTGACAGCGCGGACGCCACAGCACTGCAAGCATGGAGCCCGCTGCGATCATCGCCGTTTTCTCCTCCTCGCACTTTATCGTCCACCTCTTCCACAGTCAGTTGATGAGAAATTGGGCTACTTTTCAATGGTGCTGCAAGCACTGGGGGACCATAGGGGACGTTTTGCAAACATCAACGTCGGGTGGCCGGGCAAGGTTCATGATGCGTGTGTTTTCAGGAACTGTGGGCTGCTCAGACGCCAGCAGGAAGGTAGTTTCTTCCCGGACCACGAAATAACTGTTGTGGATGAGCAGATTCCTAAAGTCATCCTCGGGGACCCAGCCTGCCCGCTAATGCACTTGCTCATGAAGCCCTATACAGGCACCTGGGACAGCGACAAGGAACTCTTCAAATACCAGCGAGCAGCGTGACCTGTGATTGTTCATTTTCTTTACAGAGAAGCTGAACCTGCCCCTGTTTCTTTACCCACTGACTGTTGACTCTCCTCTTCGGTTACATACCCCGTTCACCCCGTTTCCCCCACTTCCAACACATGTGTAAAAATAAAATACATGTCCCATTGTTACTGAAGAAAGGTTTCTTTATTCATGACTTTGCGTTAAAGGGTTGAAACTGGGAGGCAGACTGTGCTGGGTAGGGTGTGCGGTGATGTAAAGACCGCCTCTAAACTCAACGAATGACAGGCTCCTGCTCCTAGAGTGGTCCGCAGTGCCGGAATGCTTCTTTCAACGGAGCCTGCCATCCCTCTTTTTCGAATTCTGTGTGCGGGGGGATATGTGACCTTGTGGCGGAGGAGGACGGATACAGATTCCTCTGCTGCATGACTCAGCAGTCCAGGACAAGGACCGCTGTATAAGATCTGTAACCGCCCTCCCCCGCTACAAAGTCAAATCCCCCCCGCCCACACAGAACCTGGAAACCACCTCCCATACCGACCATGGTGCCTACTGACTGCACTGTGTGTGTGACCCGCTGCTGATCCTGCCCCCGTGTCTGTACCCTGGGAAAGGTGACTGTCCTATGCAATTAACAACCCCCTTCCCCACGCCCCCCATTCAAACACAGTCTTCTTTGAAAAAACATGACGGAAACAGTAATTAACAGCAAAGTATTTTTATTACTTAAGTAGACACTTAGGGGATGGAACTGGGATTGGGACTTGTGTGAGTCCGGAAGGGAACGACTTCTGCAAATGTAGGGTATGAGAGCTTTTGGGTACTTGAGCACTCTGCTGGGGTGCAGTGACAGTTTACACGGCCTCTGGCGCCCCTCCTTCTGGTTATTTTGGGTGAGGGGGGTATGGGACTTTGTGGCGGGGGAGGGCGGTTGCAGATACACTGCAGGGGGGCTCTGTCCTCCTGCGGTCCTGCAGAACATCCACAAGGCGCCTGAGCATGTCCGTTTGCTCCCTCACTAGTCCAAACATTGTTTGAGTCGCCTGCTTGTCTTCCTCACGCCACCTCTCCTCCCGTTCGCCGTGTGAGCGCTGGTACAGAGAGACGGTCTCCCTCCACTGGCTCTGCTGGTCCGCCTCGGCTAGGTAGCAGCCCATACGTTCATCGAACATCTTGTCCCTTGTCTTTTTCTTTCTCCGCCTAATCTTTGCCAGCCTCTGCGAGGGGGATGCTGTGGCAGGTCTGGAGACAGTGGAAGCTGTGAGATGGGAAACAGGGAGTGAATTCCTTGCAAAGATACATTTTTGCGAACAATTAACTGAGTCTAGGCTGTCTCTGTGAATTCTGGGTTGAGACCCCTGTGCCTGCTGGGGCACAAATAATTTTCGCGGTGGATTCTGGGTAAATGTTGCCAGTCATTCCTTCCTCCAGGAAAGCAACGGCAGACAATCATTTCAAGCCCGTTTTCCCAGAATTGCCCTGGCATACGCCATAGCGTGGCAACCATGGACACTGTTTTGCCTTTTGTGTATGTCACCGTATGTGTACTAGATGCCGCTGACAGAGGCGGTCCAGCAGCGCTACACAGCAGCATGCTTTTGCTTTTGCATGACAGCAGAGATGGTTACCAGCCATATTGTACCATCTACCATACCATAAATTGGTAATAAGATGGTAATAAGATGGGCATGGTTACCTGTCCTTTTGCACTGCACCATTTGGTGCTGTCATAAGTGCCCCTGGCCGAGCAGCCAGGGGTGCAAAAGCAAAAATTGGGAATGATTCCCTGAGTCAATCCCTCCTTTTTGGTATCTAAAAATAGAATCAGTCCTGCCTAGATTATGGGCAAGTGTACTAGAGAACCACTGTATCATAGAACCAGAGAGCACAGCTGCTCTGTGTCCGAACCTGCATAAATTTGGAGCTGTATGCTATTCACAGGGGGTGCTCCTGCAACAACACCACCTGTTCATTCCGGCCTTCGCACAGCCTTCCTGGGCTACCATACCATTGTCCCACCACTTGTGTGATGAAGTAATAAAGAATGCAGGAATAAGACACAGTGACTTGTTTGTGAGAAATGAGTGGAAGGAAGCCTCCAGCTGCAATGATAGTCCAGGCAGGACATTAATTACTGTGGATGAAAGAGCCCATCATCCCTCTGCTAGTCCAGGGGCAATTCAATCTTTTCTTTACACAGGAAGGGTGGGGGCTGATGGAGCTCAGCCCCCTGTTGCAATGATGAGGACGGTTACCAGCCATACTGCACCATCTACCATGAAAAATTAGGGCCAGGCGCCCTTGATCGACCTCACAGATGCTAGTACGCATGGTTACCAGTCCTTTTGCACTGCCCCATGTGCCAATAGGCTGATGATGAGGATGGATACCAGCCATATTGCACCATCAGCCATCCATAGCGTGGGGGGAGCAAGGATGTTGGTGTTGAGTGCTGCACCATCGCGTCTATCTGCAGCATTCAGTAAAGATAGGGTGACATGTAAAAGAGTCAAGAGAGGATTGTTTTCCCTTTCACTTCTGGTGGTGGGTGGTGTGTGTGCGCAAATTGCCGAACTATGCCCTGACCCACCGCAGACACTGTGTTTGACCCTAGAAGCATTTGGAGCTCATCCAAGAATGCAAATACTTTTCAGAGACAGCAGGAACTGTGGGATACCTTGCGTCCTCATTCCCCCCTCCCTCCATGAGCGTCCATTATATTCTTTGGCTTTCCATTACGCTCGTCACGCAGCTGCGTGCTGAGTCTGTGCTATGCCGTCTGTCCGTGGATTTATTAAAAATACTTTGGACCAGGCGCACCATAACAGTAATTCCACTACTTAGATGCATGAGTCTCCTAGCGAGATCACTGTGAGGACGGGCACTGAAGGAGCTAGAGAGCGCATGCTGCGTGAAATCTATCACAAACCACGGACCGATGCAGCCGTGCTCGGGGAGGCAATGCTCCCTGAATACCGCATGAAAGCCTCGCGCGGAAAAGGGTGCTATCACGGAGCACCCAATAAGGCAGCTCTCCCCAGGAACCTCCTGCTGATGCTTATCGATTAACGGAAGGAGAGCTTCGTGGAGATCTTCCAGGAGGATTTCTGTTCTATCACCATATATAGAGAGACCTCCTTCTCACACACTTCAGATTCCTGTTATATTAAGAATAAAAGTTAACATGGTTAAAGCACTTACCGACTGCTCCTTCCCCTGATTCAGGATCCGGGTTCATGGCCGGGGAGGGTTGGTAGGGGATCTCCGTGACGGTGATGAATAGATCCTGGCTGTCGGGGAAACCAGCATTGTAAGCGCTCTCGCCTGCCTCGTCCTCCACAAACACTTCCTCATCTTCCCCGTCCGCGAACATCGTCGGGGAACTGTCCGTCGACACTGTCCCATCATCAGAGTCCATGGTCACTGGTGGGGCAGTGGTGGCAGGCTCCGTAGCGTCCGTTTGCCGCTTTGATTTTTTGGTAGCCTTGTCTGGGGTCCTTGGTTTTCACGCGGCGATGCGTTGCATGACGGCTGTATCCTCTGTCTGGATCATGGCTTTTGAGACCTTCTCGTAGGTCTTTGCATTCCGTTTGTTGGAGCGCAGCTCCGAAAGCACAGACTCCTCGCCCCACACACCGATCAGATCCAAGAGTTCCCGGTCAGTCTATGCCGGGTCCCTCTTTCTATTCAGAGATTACATGAACTCCTCTGCTGGAGAGCTCTGCATTGCTGCCGGTGCTGCTGAGCTCGCCCCGATGTCCAACCACGAAATGAGATTCTAACTGTCCAGAAAGGAAAAGGAATTCAAATTTTCCCGGGTCGTTTCCTGTGTGACTGCTCAGAGCATCGAAGCTCGGACTGCTGTCCAGAGCGTCAACAGAGTGGTGCACTGTGGGATAGCTCCCAGAGCTACTAAGTTCGATTTGCACTCCACACCTAGCCTAATTCGAGCTAGCCATGTCGAATTTAGCGTTACTCCACCTGTCGGGGTGGAGTACCAAATTCGAACTAAAGAGCCCTCTAGTTCGAATTAAATGGCTTCCTGGTGTGGACGGTTGAGCGGTTAGTTCGAATTAATGCTGCTAAATTCGATTTAAAGTCCTAGTGTAGACCAGGCCTGAGTTGTGAAGAATATGTATTAAGGTTATAACAACCAACAAGAATGCACTTTTATGTAGAAAACCAGGATTAAATTGAATCTTCCTGACCAAATCCACCCTGCCCGCTGTGCTCTTGCCCCTGGCTCTTTCATTACCTGGGAGGGGGCGGGGGGGCACAAATATGTTTGGCTCCAGGCCCACAAAAAGTTAATCCGGCCCTGGCAAAAACTGTTATGAACTTGTGATAGAGCCATTGATGGAGTTGGGGGATCTCTGTTGAGCGTATTAGCAGGTGTGTAGGTTCTTTTATTGTTGTATCAGCCACTGTAATGCTTTCACCATAAGAACAAAAGTGCTTGCTTAGAAAGGACTATCCAGTAACTTATACCTATGGGCAATTACACTGCAGCCTCTGGAGAGAAAGCAAAATGTCGATACCAGCCTTTGAGACTGTCTGGCTTGCTGGAGAAATCACAGTGTAGCCAGAGAACTGTGCAGCCTGGAAAAACTCTGCACGTCTCTGTCAAGGGAGGTGATGGCAGAGGAGCCAGGAACCTATAGTGGGTGCCCTTGCTGACCTATGAGGGGGAAACACAGAGGCTGCTGCCCTGAACTTTGACAGCGCCCCTCCCATCTCTCCTGTTGAAGCTGGTCCACTGTGGATAAGCAACAAAAGAGCAATTGGAGGAGGGAGACGGGACCTTGGGTCTCCCCAGTTCCAGGTGGGTGCCTCATCACTGGCCTACAGAGTCATTCTCAGTCTTGCTCGATGGCTCTTTCTAGCTTCTTGCCCAATGACAACTGAAGCCTCACAGTGGAACGGTCATGGGGCCAGAGACGGAGTAAGAATGAGAATGACCCGTCCCCCCAGGATGCGGGAGACCCATGGTCTGGTCTCCCTGCTCCAATGACTCTTTCATTATTTAGCCATAGGGGAACAGCTTCAGCCGAAGAGCCTGAGGTAGCCTCATACCGAGGAGCTCAGTGGTTCAGGCACCCCCTGGGAAGTAGGAGAGCCCTGTTCAAATCCTTTCTTCCCTGCTGGCAGAGAAGGGGGAACTCCCAGGTCCCAGGGGAGTGCTCTAACCAGCAGGCTGAGCATTACAAAATGGGCACCACCTCCTTCTCTGGCCATTTTTTTGGGGAGTGAGGCAGGTCCCTAATTCGTTCCCACTGGAGATAGCTTAGGCATCTGAGGTGCCTGATCCAGGCATGGGGCTCCCGGCTGTGACTCACCAGCATAATAGGTTCCTCCCTGCAGTGGGGACTTAGGTGTCTGTCTCTGTATAGGGACACCCGCTTGTTGGTGTATCTCATTGTCTGGCTTAGGCAGCTCCCCGCCTGCTGTGCTGTCTGTGGGGATCACAGTCTAAGGGGCCTCTCTCCCTGTTCATTGTATAGGAGCCAGGAGTGGCGGAAGATCTATAAAAGTGAGGGGCCCATGAGTGCCCGAACTGTGGCTCCACCCCCTGCACTGTGCCTTCCCTCTGAGACTCCCCTGCACCGCCCCTTGTCCCCGAGGTCCTGCCCCTGCACCACCCCTTTTCCCCAAGACCTTGTCCACGTGCTGCCCCTTCGCCCCAAGGTCCTGCCCCTGCACCGTTCCTCCTCCCCGAGGCCCTGAGATAGGGGTTGCCAACTTTCTCATTGCAGAAAACCGAACACCCTATCCCTGCCCCTTCCCCGAGGCCCGCCCGTGCCCTGCCCCTTCCCCAAGGCCCCATTCCCCGCTCACTCCATCCCCCTCCCTCTGTCGCTCACCCTCCCCGAGACTTGCTCACTTGCTTATTTTCACCAAACTGGGGCATGGGATTGGGGTGTGGGAGGGGGCTCTGGGCTGGGGCAGGGGGTTGGGGTGTGGGAGGGGGTGAGGGCTCGGGCTGAGGGTGCAGGTCTGGGTGGGGCTGGGAATGAGGGGCTTGGGGTGCAGGAGGGGGCTCCAGTCTGGGGCCAAGGGGTTCAGAATGTGGAAGGGGGCTCCCAGATGGGGCAGAGGGTTGCAGTGTGGGAGGAGGTTCAGGGTGCAGACTCCAGGTGGCTCTGACCTCAGGTGGCTTCTGGGAAGTGGCAACATGTCCCTCCGGCTCCTAGGCAGAGAGATGGCCAGGCGGGGAGCTGTGGAGCTGGCGCTTGGGGTGGCGCCTGCAGGCGGGGGCAGCGCATGGAGATTCCTTGGCTGCCCTTTCACCTAGGAGTTGGAGGGCCATGTTGCCACTTCTGGGAGCTGGGCAGAGCTGGGCAGGGAGCCTGCCAGCCCCACTGCACCGTCAATCGCACTTTTAATGGCCCAGTCAGTGGTGCTGACTGGAGCTGCCAGGGTCCCTTTTTGACCAGGTGTTCCAGTTGAAAACCGGACAGCTGGCAACCCTACCCTGAAGCTCTGCCCCTGCATCGCCTCTTCTCCCTGAGGCCCCGCTGCTGCATCGCCTCTTCTCGTCGAGCCCCTGCCTCTCGATCATTCCTCTCTGCCCCCCCATTGCTCACTCTTATGGCCGGTAAAAAGTGCAAGGGCCATGCCCCGCCCCATTCTGGAGCCTAGGGCAGAATCCTGGATCGCAGGATGTTCCTGTGATGTTAGCAGGGCCGGCTCCAGGAACCAGCATTCCAAGCTGGTGCTTGGGGCAGCATTCTGCAGGGGGCGGCAGTCCCTGTTGTTTTGCCCCCAGGCAGCGCACCGAATTGCCACCGTGGCGGGGGCAGTCCGTGTACCCTTAGGGCGGCTTGCATGTTTCCGTGGTGGCGGCAATTCGGCAGCAGCTTCTATGTTTAGCTGTCCGCGGTGTCTTCAGCTAAACATAGAAGCTGCTGCCGAATTGCTGCTGCCGCGGAAACGCGCCTGCCGCCCTCAGGGCACACGATCGGCCCCCGCTGTCTGCGGCGGCAATTCGACGCGCTGCTTGAGGCGGCGAAAACCGTAGAGCCAGCCCTGGATGTTAGAGGTGACGGTGAGCCTCGCAACGCCTATGTCCCTTTGTGGCTGGGCCTCAGTGTCAATGAGAGCGTTTCCCTGCTGGAGAGGACTCCACAAGGTGCAGGACAGTGGTGAATCAGGGCCTAGGGATTTAAACCCTCCTGCTCAAAGCCATGAGCCAGCTTCTCGCCAAGGTGGTGGTGGGAAGGGACAGTAAGAAACACCCCATGGGCAGATGATTGAATAAATGCCAGAATGGTGTTGGCCATTCTTAAAGACGAGTTACCCCATAGATGGGTACAAAATACCCCATAGAATGATCCATTCCCACAGACGCCCATTCCAGCGGGGTGCAGTGACATGGCGATTGAACCGGTGTTGGCTGCCTGTGTCAATAGCGCCCAGGCAGCTGAAATGGGGGCAGGACAGGGAGGTTTTGTGAAATGTCCCTGGAATAGGCAAGGCTGTAGATGTGCGAGACTCCAGCTCCTGGTGCCCGCCGACCTGGGCCTTGCTACTACCCTGGGCTGTGACGTGGCAGCTGCCAGGCAGCCAGATCCTGCAGGGATCACTCAGAGTGAGAGAAAGGGAGGGAGGCAGGTTTTATCCTTCACCACTGGCCCTAATTATCATAACAAGCCTCCTGTATAGCAGGCACAGTGCCTGCCCCAGAGGTGCAGGGTCACGGCAGGGTGACTTACCCTTCTCTGCAACTGGAAAAGATTAGTCTGGGTAAAAATAGACAAGGAAAGTGGTCCCCCTGCTGAGGGGCTTTGCCATAGCTTGGTAGCTGGCCCCTTGGAGCAGGCTGTGTGGAGGAGGCGGAGGAAGGTGTGGGCATAGGCTTTTTGTGTTACTCAGGTGTTGAAGCGCTGCTGTCTTGCTTGGCTCTCTCCGGTATATTGCAAAGGAGACATTACTTCTCTGTGGGGCATGGCCATTGCACACAGTCAGCTGCGTAGGGCTGCAAACACTTACGTAGTTGCTCCAGAACTGCTAATAGCCATGGGGCTCAGTGACTCACATATGTGAGACATCCGAAAAACCTTTCATGCCCATACCCTGCCCTCTGCCCCAGGCAATGCAGGTTTGGTCCCTACCTGCTATGCAGCAATGCCAGAAGCCAGGCCTATAGGGAGGACCTAGGATTTCTGATGCTTCCTACCCCAGAGCTGCCTGGAAGGGTCAGCCATCAGAACTGGTTTTGGGGTTGCAGTCTGAGTTTTACTTCCAGGTACAAACAAAGGCTGAATGGGGCAGATCCAGGGAGCCAGAACATGGCACATGTATTGAGACTGGGAGATGGCCCCATCCCATTCCCTCCCACAGAGGCTCAGAGTTCCCTTCAGTGCAGATGGTCCAGCCCAGTGGTCCCCTGTCCGTGGGCCAGTATGGGGGAGAAGTAGGCATGGCCCTGCCTCTTCCTTGCTTCTTCTGAGATGCTCCCAAAGATGCAAAGAGAACAGTCCCTTCTCCCCGTCCAGAAGAGTGAGGGCAGAGGAGGCAAAAGGCTCTTGCACTAATCCCCTTTACACAGCCAGGGAACTAGCTGGCCCAGGGGCGGCTCTAGGCATTTTGCTGCCCCAAGCACGGCAGGCAGGCTGCCTTCGGCGGCTTGCCTGCGGAGGGTCTGCTGGTCCCGCGGCTTCGGAGGACCTCCCACAGGCCGGAGGACCTCCCGAAGCCGCGGGACCAGCAGACCCTCCGCAGACACACCTGTGGGAGGTCCTCCAAAGCCGCGGGACCAGCAGACCCTCCGCAGGCAAGCCACCAAAGGCAGCCTGCCTGCCGCCCTCGCGGCGATCGGCAGAGCGCCCCCAGCGGCTTGTTGCCCCAAGCACGCGCTTGGTGTGCTGGGGCCTGGAGCCACCCCTGAGCTGGCCTCTTCTTCCTTTCAGCTCCTGGTCTGTGTACTGGTTAGCTCCCCAGAGGCCCTGGGGCAGCTTGGTCATGGTTTGCATTAACTAAGCATTGGCATTTCCAGTCCTTGTTTATGTACTTTCCCATTTTAACAAATAGTTCTGGAGATAATTACAGACAGGGCTATTTATAGCAGCCTGGCCCTCCCTGAATAGGGATGTTTGCTGCTATCTCTGTGCATGTGGCTTTGATATAAATAGCGATACTGGGTAATTATTCCAAGGCTGGAAGTTACAGTATAAGAGTAGATAAATACAGGAGAAGGAAAGTGAGAAATGCTTCCCATTATCCTGGGGGTTCCTCTGCCTTCACAGCAGCAGCAGCAGCCCCCGTGGCAGTGTTTCCTGCTAAACAGGGCACTGGAAATGTCTTTCAATCCTCAGGAGCCCTGTGTGCTCAGAGGGCTCCCGAATGCTGCAATGTGCAGGGGTCACAGCCCACGTGCAATTCAGCATGTAGAGGCAGTACTGATGCTAGGAGCTCTATGCCACAGGGACCTTTCTGCTTGCACTGGGCATTGTAACTAGCACCCACATCACTCGGAGGCGACCCCACCTATAGAAACAGCAGACATCCTTGGGTCACAAACCAGTGGCTGCACATGATACAGAGATGGTGCTCACAGATGTGCTGATGCTATATCCTGCCATCACTTACCACAGCAGCCACCAAGCCAAACCCTAAGCACAGAGCCCATGCTCAGGAGTCCCCATTATCTCAATGGGTTGGTGGAAAATGGTGTCAAAAGGAATAAAGAACCTACTGAAAGAGGCTGCAGAGTCAGACCCTGCTCTGTATTTAACACTGTTAAACCAGAGAATGGCACCAATGAAACATGGCTGCATTTTGTTTGAGAGAACACCAGAATGCCTGCACTATTTGGAACTGAGGTCAGAGTCGCTGGGAACTTGCAGACATATAAAGAGGCAGAGAAAGCCGGACAAAAACTCAGTATGATTTGGAGTCCAAGGAGCTGTCAGGCTGTCTCTCTCTCTGATGGGGAACAATGGCCACAAACAGCAGTGGGGTCACAAGAGGTCATTCCGCAGTCCTGTGAGTCTGTCACCCCAGATGGACAGATACCACAGAGGACAAAATCCCAGGCGGGAGGGAGACAAGGGGCATGGAACTGGCTGCTTTGCCTTACAGGGTCTCAGACAGGAACAGCAATGGGCCCTGCCATCTCCTGACAGCAGAGGTGCGGATGTTCCAGGGGAGCCCCCAGGTCCAGGCAGCAGCGCAGGGCACCTCACAGACTCACTGAATGTTGTTAGTCAGTTTAGTTGTCAGGCGGGTTATTGGTATTAGTGAGTGTGTGTTGTTTGAGTTGGTTTTGTTTTTAAGCCTTATCATTATAAAGTTTTGGCTGGGTAGGAAAGATGTGAATTGGGGCCTGTGCCTTTAAGGGCTGAGCTTCCCAGACAGGGCAGAGTACTGGGAAGTCAATTGGAAGTGGACCCAGAATAAAGCAGCACTTTCCCAGCCGCAGGACCACTGAGGGATCCCCTAGCTGGTCCACAAAGGCTCATTTTTTGTAATTACGATGTCCATGTCAGAGTCTGCAGTGGCGGGGCTACTGGGTGCTAGGGCAGAGCCTGCTCTCCCCCCACTGCTGGGATGGGGGGGCTGTGGCAGGATCAGGGCTGCCCAGAGGATTCAGGGGGCCTGGGGTTTTCAGTGGCAGGGGTCCTTCTGCTCCGGGTCTTCGGGGCACTTCGGCGGCAGGTCCCGAAGCGAGTGAAGAACCCACTGCCGAACTGCCGCCAAAGACCCGGAGTGGAAGAAGCTCCAGCTCTTCAGCAATGGGTCCTTCACTTGATCCGCGAGTGTTCAGTGAAGGACCTGCCGTCGAAGATTCCCCGAAACTCTCATGGGGCCCCCTGAAAACTCTCATGGGGCCCCTATGGGGCCTGGGGCAAATTGCCCCACTTGCCCCCATCCCCATCCCGGACAGCCCTGGGCAGGACCCGCTCTGACACAGACATGTCCAGGAACACTATAGCAACCCTTGCCCCATCCCAAAAGAGGATGGGGTGTGCATGCCCCATGACAGGAGACTATAGCGGGCTATGACTGAGCCTGCTCTCAAGCCAGTGCTGGGATGGGGGGCTATAGTGCGCGATGACTGAGCCTGAGCTCACCCCAGTGCTGGGATGGGGGGCTATAGGAGGCTATAGAAGAGCCTGCTTTCACCCCAGTGCTGGGATGGGGAGCTATAGAGGGCTATGACTGAACCTGCTCTCACCCCAGTGCTGGGATGGGGGGCTATAGGACGCTATGGAAGAGCCTGCTCTCACCCCAGTGCTGGGATGAGGGGTATAGGGGGCTATGGAAGAGCCTGCTCTCACCCCATTGCCGGGATGGGGGGCTATAGGGGGCTATGACTGAGCCTGCTCACACCCCAGTGCTGGGATGGGTGGCTATAGGAGGCTATGGAAGAGCCTGCTCTCACCCCAGTGCTGGTATGAGGGGTATAGGGGGCTATGGAAGAGCCTGCTCTCACCCCATTGCCGGGATGGGGGGCAATAGGGGGCTATGACTGAGCCTGCTCTCACCTCAGTGCTTGGATGAAGGGCTATAGGGGGCTATGGAAGAGCCTGCTTTCACCCCAGTGCTGGGATTGGGGGCTATAGGGGGCTATGGAAGAGCCTGCACCCACCCCAGTGCTGGGATGGGGGGCCATAGGGGGCTATGGCAGAGCCTGCTTTCACCCCAGTGCTGGGATGAGGGGCTATAGGGGGCTTTGACTGAGCCTGCTCTCACCCCAGTGCTGGGATGGGGGGCTATAGGAGGCTATGACTGAGCCTGCTCTCACCCCAGTGCTGGGATGAGGGGCTATAGGGGGCTTTGACTGAGCCTGCTCTCACCCCAGTGCTGGGATGGGGGGCTATAGGAGGCTATGACTGAGCCTGCTCTCACCCCAGTGCTGGGATGAGGGGCTATAGGGGGCTATGGAAGAGCCTGCTCTCACCCCAGTGCTGGGATGAGGGGCTATAGGAGCCTATGGAAGAGCCTGCGTTCACCCCAGTGCTGGGATGAGGGGCTATAGGGGGCTATGGAACAGCCTGCTCTCACCCCAGTGCTGGGATAAGGGGGCTATAGGGGGCTATGGAAGAGCCTGCTCCCACCCCAGTGCTGGGATGGGGGGCTATAGGGGCCTGTGGAAGAGCCTGCTTTCACCCCAGTGCTGGGATGGGGGGCTATAGGGGGCTATGGCAGAGCCTGCTTTCACCCCAGTGCTGGGATGGGGGGCTATAGGGGGCTATGACTGAGCCTGCTCTCACCCCAGTGCTGGGATTGGGGGCTATAGGGGGCTATGGAAGAGCCTGCTCCCACCCCAGTGCTGGGATGGGGGGCTATAGGGGCCTATGGAAGAGCCTGCTTTCACCCCAGTGCTGGGATGGGGGGCTATAGGGGGCTATGGCAGAGCCTGCTTTCACCCCAGTGCTGGGATGGGGGGCTATAGGGGGCTATGACTGAGCCTGCTCTCACCCCAGTGCTGGTTTGAGGGGCTATAGGAGGCTATGGAAGTGCCTGCTCTCACCCCAGTGCTGGGATGAGGGGATATAGGAGGCTATGGAAGAGCCTGCTCTCACCCCAGTGCTGGTTTGAGGGGCTATAGGGGGCTATGGAACAGCCTGCTCTCACCCCAGTGCTGGGATGGGGGGCTATAGGGGGCTATGGAAGAGTCTGCTCTCACCACAGTGCTGGGATGAGGGGCTATAGGAGGCTATGGAAGATCCTGCTCTCACCACAGTGCTGGGATGAGTGGCTATAGGAGGCTATGGAAGAGCCTGCTTTCACCCCAGTGCTGGGATGAGGGGCTATAGGGGGTTATGGAAGAGCCTGCACCCACCCCAGTGCTGGGATGAGGGGCTATAGGGGGCTATGGAAGAGCCTGCTCTCACCCTAGTGCTGGGATGGGGGGCTATAGGGGGCTATGACTGAGCCTGCTCTCACCGCAGTGCTGGGATGGGGGGCTATAGGAGGCTATGGAAGAGACTGCTCTCACCCCAGTGCTGGGATTGGGGGCTATAGGGGGCTATGGAAGAGCCTGCTCTCACCCCAGTGCTGGTATGAGGGGTGTAGGGGGCTATGGAAGAGCCTGCTCTCACCCCATTGCCGGGATGGGGGGCTATACGGGGTATGACCGAGCCTGCTCTCACCTCAGTGCTGGGATGAAGGACTATAGGGGGCTATGGAAGAGCCTGCTCTCACCCCAGTACTGGGATGAGGGGCTATAGGGGGCTATGGAAGAACCTGCTCTCACCCCAGTGCTGGGATGTGGGGCTATAGGAGGCTATAGAAGAGCCTTCTTTCAGCCCAGTGCTGGGAAGGGGAGCTATAGGGGCCTATGGAAGAGCCTGCTCTCACCCCAGTGCTGGGATGAGGGGCTATAGGGGGCTATGGAAGAGCCTGCTCTCACCCCAGTGCTGGAATTGGGGGCTATAGGGGGCTATGGAAGAGCCTGCTCTCACCCCAGTACTGGGATTGGGGGCTATAGCGGGCTATGACTGAGCCTGCTCTCACCCCAGTGCTGGGATGAGGGGCTATAGGGGGCTTTGACTGAGCCTGCTCTCACCCCAGTGCTGGGATGGGGGGCTATAGGAGGCTATGACGGAGCCTGCTCTCACCCCAGTGCTGGAATTGGGGGCTATAGGGGGCTATGGAAGAACCTGCTCTCACCCCAGTGCTGGGATGGGGGGCTATAGGAGGCTATAGAAGAGCCTGCTTTCAGCCCAGTGCTGGGATGGGGAGCTATATGAGGCTATGGAAGAGTCTGCTCTCACCCCAGTGCTGGGATGGGGGGCTATAGGGGCCTATGGAAGAGCCAGCTTTCACCCCAGTGCTGGGATGGGGGACTATAGGGGACTTTGACTGAGCCTGCTCTCACCCCAGTGCTGGGATGAGGGGCTATAGGGGGCTATGACTGAGCGTGCTCTCACCCCAGTGCTGGGATGGGGGGCTATAGGGGGCTATGACTGAGCCTGCTCTCACGCCAGTGCTGGGATGAGGGGCTATAGGAGGCTATGGAAGAGCCTGCTCTCACCCCAGTGCTGGGATTGGGGGCTATAGGGGGCTATGGAAGAGCCTGCTCTCACCCCAGTGCTGGGATGGGGGGCCATAGGGGGCTGTGGCAGAGCCTACTTTCACCCCAGTGCTGGGATGAGGGGCTATAGGGGGCTTTGACTGAGCCTGCTCTCACCCCAGGGCTGGGATGGGAGGCTATAGGGGGCTATTACTGAGCCTGCTCTCACCCCAGTGCTGGAATTGGGGGCTATAGGGGGCTATGGAAGAGCCTGCTCTCACCCCAGTGCTGGGATGGGGGGCTATAGGGGGCTATGACTGAGCCTGCTCTCACCCCAGTGCTGCGATGAGAGGCTATAGGAGGCTATGGAAGAGCCTGCTCTCACCTCAGTGCTGTGATTGGGGGCTATAGGGGGCTATGGAAGAGCCTGCTCCCACCCCAGTGCTGGGATGGGGGGCCATAGGGGGCTATGGAAGAGCCTGCTCTCACCCCAGTACTGGGATGGGGGGCTATAGGGGGCTATGACTCAGCCTGCTCTCACCTCAGTGCTGGGATGAGGGACTATAGGGGGCTATGGAAGAGCCTGCTCTCACCCCAGTGCTGGGATGAGGGGCTATAGGGGGCTATGGAAGAGCCTGCTCTCACCCCATTGCCAGGATGGGGGGCTATAGGGGGTATGACTGAGCCTGCTCTCACCCCAGTGCTGGGATGGGAGGCTATAGGGGCCTATGGAAGAGCCTGCTTTCACCCCAGTGCTGGGATGGGGGGCCATAGGGGGCTATGGCAGAGCCTGCTTTCACCCCAGTGCTGTGATGAGGGGCTATAGGGGCCTATGGAAGAGCCTGCTTTCACACCAGTGCTGGGATGAGGGGCTATAGGGGGCTTTGACTGAGCCTGCTCTCACCCCAGTGCTGGGATGGGGGGCTATAGGAGGCTATGACTGAGCCTGCTCTCACCCCAGTGCTGGGATGAGGCGCTATAGGGGTCTATGGAAGAGCCTGCTCTCACCCCAGTGCTGGAATTGGGGGCTATAGGGGGCTATGGAAGAGCCTGCTCTCACCCCAGTGCGGGGATGGGGGGCTATAGGAGGCTATAGAAGAGCCTGCTTTCAGCCCAGTGCTGGGATGGTGAGCTATAGGGGGCTATGGAAGAGTCTGCTCCCACCCCAGTGCTGGGATGGGGGGCTATAGGGGCCTATGGAAGAGCCAGCTTTCACCCCAGTGCTGGGATGAGGGGCTATAGGGGGCTATGACTGAGCCTGCTCTCACCCCAGTGCTGGGATGGGGGGCTATAGGGGGCTATGGAAGAGCCTGCTCTCACCCCAGTGCTGGAATTGGGGGCTATAGGGGGCTATGGAAGAGTCTGCTCCCACCCCAGTGCTGGGATGGGGGGCTATAGGGGCCTATGGAAGAGCCAGCTTTCACCCCAGTGCTGGGATGAGGGGCTATAGGGGGCTATGACTGAGCCTGCTCTCACGCCAGTGCTGGGATGAGGGGCTATAGGAGGCTATGGAAGAGCCTTCTCTCACCCCAGTGCTGGGATTGGGGGCTATAGGGGGCTATGGAAGAGCCTGCTCTCACCCCAGTGCTGGGATGGGGGGCCATAGGGGGCTATGGCAGAGCCTACTTTCACCCCAGTGCTGGGATGAGGGGCTTTAGGGGGCTTTGACTGAGCCTGCTCTCACCCCAGTGCTGGGATGGGGGGCTATAGGGGGTTATGGAAGAGCCTGCTCTCACCCCAGTGCTGGGATGGGGGGCTATAGGGGGCTATGACTGAACCTTCTCTCACCCCAGGGCCCAGAGAGGAGTTGTCACAGTCTCCACCAGTTCATGTTTACTGTGACTGCTAACAAAGGCGGGGTCAGGAAATGGCAGAAGAGGAAAAACACTTTGAGCAGCACCTTGTGGAATAGGGGAGCATCACAGGTGTCAGGAGTCATGTCTGTCCTAGCAGGACCTCCCACCCTTCTGAAGGGGTGGGGGATTGTGCGGTTCCCACACCACCGAATCCAGAGCTGATGCCACATTGATGCTCACAACCCTTACCAATGTGTGAGCAGAGGCTGGGAGGCGGGGGTGGCTAACACCTCCGATGTCCCCTAGCCAGGGAGTGCTGCCCTCTAAGGCCATTGTGCTCCCATGCTGATGGGCTGTGACAGGCTAGGTGCCCAGGACTGTCCCAGATCCAGCAGCACCAGGGCTATAGGCATGACAGCCCCATTCCCTGGCCCCAGCGCCTGTGGGGAGCTGAGACCCAGATGAGGTTACCCCTCCCCCAGTGCCCCTGGACATAAATCTGTCATGGGGAGCCCTCCCCCCAAGGGCACCTGTGCCCATACAGCTCTACACCCAGCCACTGGAGCTGGGGAAAGAAAAAGCTCCTGGGAAGGGCAGCTCAGAAGCAGACCCCGCAGGAGCTGAGGCCAGTGGCTGCAGCAGAGCCCTGGGGATGTAGGATGTGGAGCTTTACCTGCGCTGACTGGCTGTTCACTCCACCCCCTCCCTTGAAGTCTCTGCACCTCAGTTTACTAACCCCCAGCCCCCCGTTCTCATTTTCCTCCCCTTCCTCTTTGTTTAGCTAATCCCCTCCCAGCCCAAAACACCCCCCAAGAAACACAAAGGAAAAAACAAACAAAAGAATTGTGGCTCGCCCATGCCCTCCCAAGCCACAGCTCTGCCTGTACATCACGCCCCGTCCCGCCCCACCCCGCCCCACGCCTGGCTGGTCTCTTCAGGTATAAGCTCCCCTGCCTTTTGGCGCTTGCCCATGGTATGTACCACGCTTTAAACTTGGACGCTGGTCTCTGGAGGCTCAGGATTCTTTATTGCCTTGGAGAGCGCAAACACTCAGGGCCCTGTATGTAACAGCACTCTGCCTACAATGTGCCTCTGTACCAAGACAACCCTCGCTAGCAATGGGGAATGCAGTGGGGGGTGTCCAAAAAGTTCAACCACTGTGAAACTTCAGTTATTGCAGTAAGAGCTTCGCACACTCTTTTGTGTATCCCTTCCATCTACCCAGTGCAGATGGACAGATATGGGTGAGCTGTGCTCCAGCTAGTGCACTAAAGAGAGCAGAACGGCCACAGTGGCATAGGCAGAGGTTTGGGCTAACCACTTGAGTACAACTCCACCCGACTCTCTGGGTACCTCCTTGGGCAGTCACGAGCCACCACAACCACACTGCTAGCATGTGCCTGTCTACCCACTCTTGTTAGCACTACAAAAAGTAATTTTCCCTCTGCTGATATTCACCCCTTCTTGTCAACTGTTGGGAATGGGCCACAACCACCATAATTGAATTGGCCTTGTTAGCACTGACCCCCCTCACTTGGTAAGGCAACTCCCATCTTTTCATGTGCTGTATATTTATACCTGCTTACTGTATTTTCCACTCCATGCATCTGAAGAAGTGGGTTCTAGCCCATGAAAGCTTATGCCCAAATAAATTTGTTAGTCTCTAAGGTGCCACAAGGAATCCTCATTGTTTTTACCCACTCTGAGACTCACACCTCCCAGCTGTTGTGTGCACATGCACATACTGTGCGTCTGTTCAGTGCCCAGCCCAGTGGGGCTCCAGTCTCAGTGGGGTTCTCTGGGTACCATCATAAAATACTAACAATAATAATTAATAAATGGCCCCCAGAGACCTGTATTTATATCACAATTTCAGTTTTCATTTCTTTCAAAAAGTAGGTTTCTAGCCCTCATGATTGCAGAGGAAAGATTGAAAAGATGGCCTGAGTGTAATCAACACAGCAACACCTTCCTGAGTCTGCAGAGAGCCTGAGATACTCACTCTCCTAAGGGGACCTACTCCAGTCATCTCAATGGAGTGTTAACTTCCAGCCCCACTGCTCCAAGCCTTCCACTCCAGCCCCAGGATTGTGCATGTGGCAGAAGAGGAAGGGTGAAGTGATCCCTTCCCCTAGCAGATATACCCCAGTTGTGGGGTACAAGGGAGCCTGGCTGGTGGTGCTGCAGGGAGTGGGGCCCCTGCCTGAGAGAGTAGTAGGGCCCCAAACACTGCTGCTGTAAGTGGAGGAGCTTGGGCCATGGTGGAGATTCTATTCTATTCTATTCTATTCTATTTCTTCCCCCACCCTGCTTGCCCTTCCAGAATACCTTAATCCAGCCCTGATGGCTCTTGCACAAATAGGCCCCTCATTAGCAACAGAGGAATCTTGCTTGGAAGTGTCACTGGAGAGGGGGGGGGGAACTTGCTTGGACTCCTCTCTCTCCTAATGGACATTAGGAGCTGCATTGCATCACTGCCAGACAGCCATCTCCAGTGCCAAGGAATAGGAAATCTTACATAATGAAGCTGAGTTTAGTGCTGTTCTTATCTGAAAACTGGCCAATGTCTCTGCTGGGCTTCACTACAGAGACAGAGCTAAATAAATGGCACTGTCTTAGGCCCTTGCAAAAGGTGAATCAGTTCTTTAAAGTTCACGCAAAATCCATTGGTTTATGCCAAGCAGGGAAAGCAAACTTCCTCCATTAAAAAGAAAACAGTCGAGTCTTATCGTCTGCTCATATACGTTGATTACAGTGCAGTGTGAGCCATCAGCATTATCATGTGATCAGTTCCAGGAAAGCCTCACCTGGGGCTAAGAGCTGGGGGTGCAGTTGCAAAGGGCAGGGTTTAGATGCATGCTCAGTGCAAAGCCTTGCCTTGTTCTGATGAGGTAAGTGGCAGCCCTGGGGGAGAACAGATGTGCATTTACTGTGAAGGCTGCTGGCCTTCCCTTGCAGAAAGTCTTGTCACTGATCTTCCCAGATCCCATGCCACCAGAGGTGCTTACAGAGAAAAGCTGAGCTGAATTCTGCAGCCCAGCCTGTGGGGCAGTCACACGCCACATCATCTCAGCCAGGGAGGAGCTCTGTTCTTTTTCAGACGTTCTAGGTCCTCAGCACCAGTAACTTGGCCACTCTGCCCAGACTGCAGTTGCCGAGTTGCACCGTTCAGGGCACAAATGATCTGAGAAAGTCACTGCAATGAGGTCCAGGACTGAAGTCTGTACTCAGTGAAAACTCCCACAGCCCCCCAGGGCCAGAATGGAAGTTTTCACTGAGTAAAGACTAAAAATCTCAGCGCTGGGGCCAGTAATTTGTGCCATTCTCACCTTAATTGAGCGTTCCAACGGTCAGTCTGGGCAGTGTGAGGAAGGCCATGATGCTCCAGGGCTCCAGCCTGGGGAAGCCCCAGTATCTCCCTAAACTAAGGTTTTAACAAGATTTCCAGTACAAGCCTCGTTTCACTTAGTTTTCCCAAAAGTCCTTAGCGCTTCCAATGTTGCTTATGACCTCAGTAGCCAGAGGAAAATTTGTCTGAAATTTTTGAACTGAATGAAAGAAAAGTGTTTTAGGCAAAGCTGACTGTTTTCCCCCAACTGGTCCGGGCACATCTGGGCCTTTCAACAGTGGCCTTTGATTTTGGGAGGCCAACCTCAAGCACCTCAGGCCTGTCTCTCAGAGAATCTGAGCAGCTCAGCTCTCGTTGACTTCACCTTGTGGATGGCATTTGTGTGTGCTCGACCCTTCTGAAAATCTGGCCCAACAGGTGTCCAGTTAGGCATTCAAAATGACTGGCCACTTTTGAACATGGAGCCCTTTTATCTGAAAGGTGCCTTGAGTAGTGTATTTTAGGGAGTTCTACAGTGCCGGTCTCTGTAGTGTCTAAGTGCTAATTTGCTTCATTCTTGTGCATGGGACAATTTCCGTGGATGCTTGTTTTTGTAGTTATTCACCCTGGACATAGGAGCAGATAATGCTCTGCCAGGGATTGGCAAACATAATGAAGCCTTTTAGATTAAATTACAAAATTAGGGGCTATTTGCAGGAGTAAGATTACTCACTTGAGTAAAGGTTGCAGATCTAGGCCCTTAGTGGCTGAAGAGAATGCAGGGGATGTGGTATATGTGGATGTCATT
This sequence comes from Mauremys mutica, assembly GCF_020497125.1. Lineage (NCBI taxonomy): Eukaryota > Metazoa > Chordata > Testudines > Geoemydidae > Mauremys > Mauremys mutica. The sequence continues at coordinate 18,344,183 of NC_059088.1, read as the reverse complement.
CAAGCATTTCATTCTCTGTTTCATTGAAATCTCACTCAACATTCAGATCGGCTTGGAAATGACAATAGCACGTGGGCTGAGAACTGGCTGGAGGCCTGAAAACTTGTGAGCCATGTAACATGCTGGGGAGCTAGGTCCAGTGGTGCTGCAGGGGTCTGTGACAGCATCATCTGGTTTCATAGATTCCATAGCCAGAAGGGACCATTGTGATCATCTAGTATAACACAGGCCAGAGAACTGTTAGAAAAATATCCGTTTTGTCTCTTCATTAACGCCACAGAAGGAGGTGTAATGGCAAGTCACAGAGAGACCGAGAGCTCCTGGCTAAAGGGAAACAATACACCTGAGACAATGAGAATCCTTTCCTGTGCACCCAGCTGATCCCTGCCTTCTGTGAGGGTAGGGATGAGCGAGATTCATGTTACCAGTCTCCTTCCTTATGTTTGCTTTGCGTTCGCTTTGGATCTAATGAAGAAAAGGCCTGTGAGCTCTGCCAGAAATTCCACTGGGACTCATTAACACCACTGCAGGCTAAACAGCCATGCAGAGTGTCCACACACATTGTGGCACCAGTTTAACCAGAATGTCCACATTGTTATGTTTAGTGCACTTGCTCGAGCCCTGCTAGCGTAAGTCTATCTAGCTGGGCTAGGAGGCTTGCTGCCTGCTGCAGTGTGGCCATGCCCTTGGAGGGGGTGTATTCATGGTGGGAAGTGAACTAGGGGGTGATTGGAGCTGTACAGAAGGATGTGGAGAATTTGTGGAGAAATGTTTGAGCAGGGGGTTGGACTAGATGACCTCCTGAGGTCTCTTCCAACCCTGATATTCTATGATTCTATGAATGCCGTGGGCACATTCCCTGGTGTTTCTCTTTAAGAAGCTGGTCTCAGCGGAGGCAGCTCTTAGCTCTCAGCCTTCCCATCCCCTGGCTCCTGCCCACTCACTGTTTTGCTGTGCTCTCTAATTCACTTGCCTGGCTGCAGGCAAGCTGCAGTATTTCTGCTTGCAGGGCCAGTGGCTGGGCTCCTGCCAGCGACTCCACCCTGCCCAGAGCAGGTGGTGCCAAGGTTCTGCATTGCCATTTAAAGCAAGGTCTAACAAAAATGTGAATCACCTGGGCAGTGTTGGCTCCACAGACACCAGCAGAGCCATAAAGCCCCTCGATGGCGCATAACTTAGGGGAAGGAATGAGAATCTGCCAGCTATGGGGAAGATCCAGGCTCTCCCAATCCCACGTGCAGCCTGCAATGGCTGCACCTCCACCCCCATCTATCCTCACCAGCCTGCTGAGGAGGCACATAGCACTGATAATCCAGGTTCTTTCTGGGCCAAAGACAGGCTGAGAATGATTTCCATCCTCGCCCGGACGTTTGTGTCAGTCCCTGCTCCACACAGCTCAGATTGCCCTGGGGCAGGGGGGTGGGTGATAATAGACCAGGCTCTGGAGGGAGCAATTACCCCTAAGGTCCAGCAGGCTGGGAAAGAGCCTGGCTAGCCCTTACCTGTGCCACGCAGCCTCTGTGCACTTCAGTTAAAATACGGGCAGCTGCTGCTTCCTTATTAGCCACCAAAGGGCAAGAATGTCCATGTTGCCCCCCTCAACCCAGCTCTGACCCCATGACAGCCTTCTCCCCATGGACCACCTTGCCTTCTATCAGCCATCTAGACTGGCGGGCGAATGGCAGCTGGGGTTCCTCTGCCATGTCTCCAGCCTTCTGCATGGTTGGGTTGATGGGAATCATTCATACACTGGAATCTGCTCCCCTCTTTCTGGCCTCCCCAGGGTGATGCCCGCTTCCTTCCCTCCCTCCCCCACACCACTGGAGTCATACTTTGTTCTTTGGCCACTGCGCTGTACGTGGCACATATCGGGCTGATTGTCCTACACCACAAGAAGGTCTCTGATTTCAGTTGAGCTGCACCCACTTTGCCTGGCCAGAACCACTGCATTTGTATATTTTTTCCTTAAAATGGATCAAATGTGCTTTCCCCTAGGATGCCAGTGCATCACACAAACCTATATCCCTCAGAACAGGCCCCCCATGTGCGTGTGCACACCCCTCCCCAAGTCTATATCCCGCAGAACAGGCCCCCCCACATGCGCATGTGCACACACACACAAACCTACATCATACACAACAGATCCTCCACATGCGTGCACACACACACACACACACACACACACACACACAATCCTATATCCTGCAGAACAGGCCCCTCACGTTCGCGAGTGCACACACACGCATACAAACCTACATCCCTCACAACAAGCCCTCCATATGAGCATACACACACACACACACACACACACAAACCTATGCTTGCAGACACGAATTTGTACACATGCATATGCAAACCTGCATACAAAGATACATGGATACAGTCACACCAATGTGCTCACTCCATGGGCACGCACTCCGGCCCTTACACACACACATAGGTACACACACATAATAAAACTGGGCCGTTTTCACAGCCTCCAGTATTCTGGGGCTGGCAAACTCTCAGACCTCCTGGCACCTGTACCATGTTTCAGTGTGGGGAGGTACAGACTTTGTGCATGGTTTTCTGGGGCATCCCCCCAATTTTGCTTAACAGGACACCTCCATCCACTGTTGCCCGAACTGATTCCAACCCCTCCACTCCCCACCCCTGGCTACCCAGCCAGCTGGAGTAGGAAAGAGGAGTTTACAGCAAGTTTAGGAGGGCAGGTTTCTCTTTTATACTGTTTGTGTATGTGTGTGTGTGTAGGGGGACACATTCAGCTTTTCAGAGGCAACCAAGGCTGTGTATGACTCCAAGGGCAGCTTAGTGAGCTCAGCTCCCAGCCAGGCTCCCAGCAGAGAGCAGCTGCCTCAGACGGGAAATGGTATGGTTTGCATGATGAACATAACCACATTATCAATTCCTCCGATTCTAAAATTAGCCCTTAATGCAGGGGGAGGGGAGAGGCAGCTTTGCAATCTGGAGATGAAGTAACATCAAAATCGATAACGGCTCTTCTCTGTCTCTCCAGGCCTCCGTGGCCATCCCGGGTAGGGAGGGATGAATGCTTGGAGCCTGCTCGTATCTTAGTTTAAGCACTGTTAGTAGTTAGTGGATGGCTTTAAAGATCAGATCGATACCTGTCAGGTTTTATGGTCTTACATGTGCCAAGGAAAACAACAATGTTGCTTCTGTCCCAGACAGGGGCTTGGGGATCAGCTGGCTGAGCACTGGAAATGGGGCTCCCCTCCTCTTGGCGTCTGGTGGCCCAGGTACATTTTCCCCACCAAAATCTCCTCCCATGGCTCAGCATGATTGGCAGCCTTTCCTCAGGAGAGGCCCAGGAATATGAAAGCAGGAGTTGTGCATCAGGATGGAAGGGCATCAGTAGAGCTGTTGCGTGCGTGCGGAGAACTGCAATAGCAAGGGATGTTCGTGATCAGGGCTGAGGGTGGCTACAGTTGGTGAGGGTTGAGTGGCAAGGCTGGATTAGTGGCAGGAGGTGAACAGAACTGTTGGGGATGGGACAGCAGTACCAGGGAATGGTAGTTCAGTGGTTTGAGCATTGGCTTACTTAAACCCAGGGTTGTGAGTTGAATCCTTAAGGGGGCCACTTAGGGATCTGGGGCAAAAATCAGTACTTGGTCCTGCTAGCAAAGGCAGGGGGCTGGACTCAATGACCTTTCAAGGTCCCTTCCAGTTCTAGGAGATAGGTATATCTCCAATTATTATTTATTAACTGAGCATTTGAGCTTGTTCCAGAATCTGGGATGAGCCTATTTTGTGAAAACTGAAATGCTCAAAATAGCACATGGATGTGAATGGACACAGGGTGCTAAAATTAAATTAACCCCGGGGTTCTCAAACTGGGGGTCAGGACCCCTCAGGGGGTCACAAGGTTATTACTGGGGGGTCACAAGCTGTCAGCCTCCACCTCAAACCCCGCTTTGCCTTCAGCATTTATAATAGTGTTAAATATATTTTTAAAAAGTGTTTTTAATTTATAAGGGGGAGGTCACACTCAGAGGTTTGCTATGTGAAAGGGGTCACCAGTATCAAAGTTTCAGAACCACTGAATTAACTCCTCTGAAGCCTCAGGGAATGCAGGGGTGGGAGGGGGTCTCCCTTGGTAGGGTTGGGAAGGAGGTAGGTGGTGTAGGATATTGTTCTTCTCATGTGATCCCTCCCCCAGTGGTTAATTTTAAATGAAGCTACCCTCCCCTGACATGAATCTCCCTATGGTGCTGAAATTAAATATAGACTATAATTTGGCATTTGAGAAGTGAAAGGGATGGTAGCCCTAATGGAAACGCTAACAGCTTGGCTCTTCTGCAAGCCTCAAACTGCAGAATGAGCTTGAGGGTAGGGAAGGTAAAATTCAACAAAGATCAGTGCAAAGCACTTCTCTTAGGAAGGAAAAATCAAATGCACAACTACAAAATGGGGAATAACTGGTTAGTGGTAGTACTGTGGGAAAAGATTTGGGGTTTATACTGGATCACAAACTGAATATGAGTCAATAATGTGATGCAGTTGCAAAAAAGGCTAATATCATTCTGGGGTGTATTAAAGGAGTGTTGTATGTAAGACATGAGAGGTAATTGTCCCGCTCTACTTGGCATTGGAGAGGCCTCAGCAGGAGTATTGTGCCACACTTCGGGCAAAATATGGACAAATTGCAAAGTCTAGAGGAAAGATACAAAAATCATAAAAGTTTCAGAAAATCTGATCTACAAGGAAAGGTTTAAAGAACTGGACATGTTTAGTCTTGAGAAAAGAAGTCTGGGGGGAGGGACCTGATGGCAGTTTTCAAATATGTTAAAGGCTGTTATAAAGAGGATGGTGATCGATTGTTCTTCCTGTCCACTGAAGATAAAATAAGAAGTTATGGGCTTAATCTGCAGCGAGGGAGATTTAGGTTAGATATTAGGAAAAACTTTCTAACACTAAGGGTACTTATGCTGGGGCTTTGAGTGTTTACTGCTTCACTCAGCCCCTTCTGTGTCAGCCTAAATCAGGAGAAACTGGGGGGAAAACAGCCTGGCCCTTTGCTTTGCTTTTCTGTGCAGTTGCTGTTTCCTGAGCCCTGTTTTCCTGTGTCTTGTCCACCTGGCCCATTTTCCTGGGACTCTGCCTTAATGAACAGTGGTTGGCTGACACAGTAATCTCCCTGCAGCCAGCGCTGCCCGTTCAATTCACACCCAGTTCAGTTTAACTCAGAGCATTAATGAATCCTCATCAAAGATTTATGACCCTCTTAGAAGCGCTTTCCTTAAGCAGCCTTATTCACATGGGCGGTGGAACCCTCGGAGAGCTGGTGCTCGGCTCCACCTCTCTCTGCTGTACTGGGTCTATTGTGCTGGTGACCTGGGGGCAGTCTGTAAAGAGGGAGGCCAGCAGAGCACGGGGCAGCTCTCTCCTCCCCTCTTGCTTCACTATTAGTCCTCCCTGCCCTGCCCCCCAAGAGATCTCAAGGCTCACCACAGCTGCTCTCCCTCCAGCCCCAGCAGTAATTGCACATCCCTGGGGATAATTTTGCACACTGAAATATTACTGAATGTGTGACTCTCAATGGCCAGGAATAAGCAAAACCCCAGGATGAGGAGAAGGGTGTTCTTACCTTGAACAAATCAGAAGGAACAGCTCAGCAACAGCTCAGCTAACAAAATGTCTCACTGAGCCCAAGAGGAAAATCTCTCACTAGATACAACTGCTCCAGCTGTGACAGACCTTCCCCAGGCCTCAAACATCACTACATCTGCAGAAGGCAGCCATACAAACAGGGGAGGGAGTGCAGGCTAATGTTACAGCAGGGAGTGACTGCTCTATAATGGGTGTGCTGGGCCAAAGCAGCTGGGAGGCCCCCTCTGGATTGCCCCGGCAGAGTGTTCCTTGCTACCTGGTGCAGAGCTGGCTTTACACCTGCCCTACACGTGAGTCCTGTCCTCAGACAGGGCACATAATGCAGCCAGCCCATAAGCATCTGCACATCCTCATTCCTTTCTTACACAGATGGGGCTGCTGGGAGGTGGGAGGGAGGTGGCTAACCAGGCAGGTCACTGGTTTCAGTGTGATTGGCGGGGAAACTTGGGCAGCCTCACCAAACCAGAATGTCTGTACCTCTAGCTACAAAGCAAGGTGCATTCTGGGAATATCCTTGGAACACTGTGTCCTCCCTCAAGCACATGCCCTATGCAGCCAGATCTGAGTTATTCTGTTTCAATTAATTCATATACAGGAAGCTCCTCTCTTTAAACATCGAGAAGGAAGAAATACTATTAGAGTATTTACATCTGTAACTGTGAAATTTAACCAACCATATTAATAAGTAAAGAAACCTTGTTGAGATTCCCAATAAATAAAACAGGCTGTGACAGAGGAGGGGAGGGGAGGAGAATGGTGCAGCTGAGGCTGAACGGGAACTCAGAGTGAAACTTAGTCCTCTAAGAATAGCCCAGCCTGAGCATAGACCAAAGCTCAACCTAGAATGACCTGGGGCCTGGTCTGTGTCCTGCCAAAACTCCTGGTGGCTCTGTAGGTGAATTTTCATTTTTGCATTTGTGCTCCTCTGCAGCCTGTGGTTTTGGTTGGGTTGGGGGCAGAAGGGCCCTGGAAACAGTCTGACACACAATCCTAAGACTCAGTGTGAGGAATGACCTGGTAAGTCCCATTCAGCCCCTTTCCTGGGGTCAGTGCTGCCCTGCTCCCTATAATACATTTGCTACGGGTTTGTTCAGCCTAGTTTTAAATATCCCATGCAATGGGGCTTCCACCCCTCCCCTTAGCATCTGCCAGCAGGAGGCTGCAAGCCTCTGAAATCTCATTGCAGCTGATTCTCAGGGCACTCCCAGTATTACCTGCTGGAAGAAGAACCTAGGTTTTGTTCAACCTGAGCCAGACTGATGGTGGTGCAGCACAGGGCAACAGTAGCTATAGGTGGGGGCTGATTCTCTGCCCTGCTCTGCCCCCTTTGCATTACTGAGGCATGCAAAGAAAGCAGAAACTGGCTGTATACCCCTAGCTGAGAGGATTCCTCTATTGTTGGGTGCTAGCATCTTCCTCTGTACAACCTGCAGAGCAGGTAGTGTCAAGGCAGGGAGAGGAGAGGAGGTGTGACTAGAATGCACTGCAGCTATCTTCAGCTAATACATTGTCCCTTGGGGTCTTTTGCAAATAGCACACCTTGGAGTAGCCCTTGGACTGGGGCTTGGCAGAGACTCAAGGAGCACCCCCTGGGCTCAGCAGACAATCTGGGCCAGGAGCTTGCCGGTTAATAAAAGTGAAGATCTGGAAATTGCTTTAATTACTTCCTAAGATTGGGGGGAAATTCTGGCAAATCAATATTTGCTCTGAGCCCACCTGAAGCGACACCTCCACTTTTATCAACAGTGGGAAGAGCACTGTTTTCTATCCAAGGCTCAACCTTAGAGATCTATTGTTTCAGAATAAATCTGCTGCTGGAGGTCCTCGAATTCTGTAAAGATCTGTGAGTAAATCACAGTGCATCGTGCCCCGCAGTCCAGTTCACTCCCTACGGAGCTTTGTGGTAGTGTAACTGCACTCAGGGCTTAATGTGGTCTAAAATACTGTGTGTGGTGGGGGTCTGATCACCCTCACATCTGTCCAGCAATTAATTCTGCCCCCAACCCCCAAATTAATCTTGTCCCCCCAGTCTCCACATCAATTCTGCCTCCATATCTGTTCTGCATCCTCCAGCCCCGCATCAATTCTCCACCACCCCCAGCATCACCTCTGCTTTCCTACAGCTCCTGGGCACTTGTCTTCATCCCCTCTCCCAAACTGGGGGGCTGCAGTGGGGCCCCTCCACCCCTTCCCAGGCAGGTGTTGCAGGGAGGGAAGGGGAGGAGAGGAACCATCCAATTGCTCACAGGAGAAGAAGGGGGGAAAGGAGGCGGCGCTGCCCAGCTCTTTCTGCTCCATCTTGCCCTTCCCCTCCTGTAAGAATGGTGTTAGGTTGCTGAGCAGAGGGTGAGTGGGGGATAGTGCTTCCTGCACTATCATTGGTTGCTCTACCCTAGGAAGCGGGAAGGTGGGTAAAGCAGCCAATCAGAGGGGGCTGGCTTTCCCCCAGATGGTACTAAACATGTGCACCACTCAGCCACCCGGGTCTCTTAGAAATTTTGGGTATGCAGCCCCTCGTGACAGGTGAACTTTAAGCACTGCTTGCACTGACATGACCCTGCTATCTAAATCTATCGATATCAGCTTGTTAAAAAAGGTTGAGACAAAAATAAAAAAAATCAGAGACAGTTTTATCCCCTTGATTTGTGAAATGAACACATTTTTCACTTTTCAAAATTTTCAGTGAATTTTTGAGATTTTCATTTTAAAAATCATATTTTTCAAACCCCATGTTTTTCAATTTTAAAATTGAATATGTTCAGAAAATATGTCTTGAAAAATCCCATTTTATCACTAATTAAAAGATTCAAAACTGGGAATCCAAAACACACACACAACGCCCCCACACCCCAAAACACTGACAAATTCTCCCCACCCCCAAAAAAGAGTTTTGAAATATAGAAAATGTTGTGAAAATCAAAATATTTTCATGAAAACAGCCATATTTTGTTGGGAACAAAAAATTCGACCACATCTGCTAACTGGCTGGCTGTGGATTTCCGATGGGGCCTATCACTGCATTACCTGTGCATTGCACAGGAGAGTTAGATCTGCAAGGTGAGATTCCTGGTGGCTTTCAGAGTCTTCTGGTCTCCTCCCTTCCCTAGCACAAGAGTCATGATATATTTGGATTCTTTAAACATGCCATCAGGCACTGTAATACCCACGCAAAACACTCTGTTAATGTACAGTGACTGCTGCTCACAGTTCCTCAGTGCAATCAAGCAGCAAGGAGCTCATAAGGCCTTGTTCGCACAGAAGGCAGGGCCAGTCTCCAGGCATTAGCCCAGCACCATCGTGACTCCCACGCACACCAGCACTAATGCCATCTTTAACACACTCAGATAATCACCCCCCCACACTTCATGCACACCCCACCACTGTGAATCACACTGTGATATACAATCACAACTCCAGCTTTTGCTTTTAGATACCAGAAGATGGTATCTAAGTGAATTGCTGAGGAGCAGAGGACCAAGCCCCTGGAGACACTGCAACTGGTCAGAGCATGTCAGGAAGAGGGCAGATCACAGATCTGCATATTCTGCTGTGAGTGACATTCTATTCTGGGGTCAGGAGGGAGTGGTGCTTAAAAAAGAAACACCTACTTTTCCCCCACTAATCCCCTGAGCAGAGTTAAAAAGCCAGAGAGAAGGAATGACCTGTGAGCCCCCAACCAAGGGAGCACCAATCCTACAGAATCCAGTGGAGCATTCAAATTGCCCCCTCCAGCTGTCCCAGTCCCCTCCACCCCACTCCAATCCGCAGCAGGGGCCAGGTTTGCTTAGTTGAGTGGTGTGAGGTCAGTCGACTTCCTTCCTGGCTCTAGCTGCTCCTGCTCTGCCCTCGGCTACAGGGTCTCTCCAGACTCAGACAGGTTCACTGCACCACTTACACACACAGGTAACACTTTCAAGATTTTCTTCACAACCATGAGGGCTAGGAATGATGTTTAATGGAAACTGAGCTTCTTATGTCCCCACATGGTTCTGGGAGCCAGGGCCCTGGGCATGTGCTGAATGTGCCTTTATCCAGCACATCTCTTGAAGCTCCAGCAATCTTGTTTTGAGCATTTGCACACCGCTAGTAGTCTGGCACTCCAAGTGGGTGGAGCTTGGTTTGTGGGCAGAGCCTCAGAGAGTACTGCCTTTCCCCCCAATTTAAGCAGTTGGTGAGAGGAAACAAGCTACCTGTAAGCAGAGGAGGTTGCTGGTTGTCCTCAGGAGTAGACAAGGCCTCAGGAGAGGAGTGGGAGAAGGAGGGACCTCCTGTCTGCTTGGGATGGGGCTTAAAATCTCTAGAGAAGTTTCTGAGCTTGGGGATCACTGGGTGGGGAGCCCAATCCCCTAGCCAGAGCTCCCCCATCACTGTCTGGGACTATAAAGCATTGGGGCAGAAAACACAGAACAGATTATTTTAACTCACAGAGAGGGAGCAGACTTTAACTGAGGGTCGAATCTGAGCTTGGGGCCAAGGGTTGTATCAGTTATTGATTCCCCAGAGCCAAAGGGCAGAGCACTGCTGGCCAGAATTGCAGCAGCAGAAAGTGCAATAACTCAACCCTCAGCCAGAGCAGGGTCATCTGCTTTCCATCCTGGGCCAGAACTTGTGTCCCTCCCACCATGGTAGGGAGAGGGGAAGCCAGAGTGATGAGCCACAGCATCACCTGCTCCTTCTGCCCCACTCACTACTCACCTCCCCTCCTCCCCCTCCAGCTGTGTCCTGCCATCCAGCCTCCTTCCCTCCCTCCTGCCTTCCCCTTCCTATGCTGCACTAAGATGGCTCTTTCTCTCTTTCCCTTCCTCCCCTCCCTCCCTCCCTATGGCGGCTGATTCAGTAGAGAAGCAGATTAATCCCACTGTTCTGCCGGAGCAGATCTGACTCAATTAGCCGCAGCTCGGAGGCTCTGGTGACAGCTCTGGGAAGGTTTCCAAAGCTCATTCATCATCGAGAAAATTCTCGAAGAGGGAGAGGATGGGGAGACTCTGCTGAGCACGGATTCAAGGAGGAAGAACACCCACAGCCCAGTGAGCATGGAGAGAGCCCTGCCTGTGCCCTGAGCTGTGTGTGCATAGACTGGACACCGGAGCCACCAGAGTGCAAGAGGGACTCTGCCTGCACAGGGAGATGGGACAAGAAAGGGCTGGCCAGGGGAGAGACCCTGAGAGAGCAGGAGTGAGTGCAAGGAGCTGGTGGAGAATGAGACTAGCCATGCAGTTGGAGGCCCAAGGCAGGAGAGCCAAAGGCAGATCTAAGGAATGTGCGTAAGGTCTCCTTCCTGCCGCTGTTGCCTGTGTGCGTACCACGTGTGTCTAGGTGAGTGTGTGCACATCTGTGTGTAAGAGCCTGCATGGAAATCCTGTGGCCCAGACAATGTATGAAACAAGCTGCAGCACTGAGCATCCCCGGAAAGTCCTACTCAAATCTCCCCTCCAATCCAGGCACTCCCTGGGACACGGCCTAGAGGGCTAATAGCTCCATTATATACAAACGGCACTACTGTATCAACCCAAACTGCAGAAGCATCTGGGCGAGCAGCAGCATTTCCACACCATCCTCAGTGCAAGGATAGCATGGTAACTGACTGGCACAATCCATCAAAGCCAAATTCATACCATAAGAGCTGCCAGACTGGGTCCATCTTGCCCAGTATCCTGTCTACAACAATGACCAGTGCCAGAACTTCAGGGGGAGTGCACAGAACAGGGTACTTATGGAGTGATCCACCCCTGCCTTCCACTCCTGGCTTCTGGCAGTCAGAGGTTTAGGGTCGCCCAGAGTATGGGGTTGCATGCCTGACCATCTTGGCTAAGAGCCTTCATGAATTTATCCAGTTCTTTTATGAACCCAATTATACTTTTCACCATCATAACATCCCATGGCAATGAGTTCCACAGGTTAATTAAATCTTTTTAGTCTCTCCTTATATGGAATCTGTTCCATACCCTTGATCACCTTTGTTGCCCTTCTATGAACCTTTCCATTTCCACTTTTGAGATGTGGCAACCAGAACTGCATGCAGTATTCAAGGTCTGGGTTTATATAGTGGCTTTATGATACTTACTGTCTTGTTAACTGCTCTTTTCCTAATAGTTCCTAACATTCTGTTAGCCTTTGTGACTGCTGCTGTGGACTGAGTGAAAGTTTTCAAAGAACTATCCATAGTAACGCCAAGATCTCTCTTTTTGGTGGTACTAGCTAATTTACACTCTATCACTAGACACGTATAGTGGAAATTATTTTTTCCAGTGTGAATTATTTTGCACTTTACAACATTGAATTTCATCTGCCATTTTGTTTCCCCATCACCCAGTTTTGTGAGATCTCTTTGTAACTCTTTGCAGTCTGCTTTGGACTTTATCTTGAATAATTTTAGGACATCAGCAAATTTTGCCACCTCACTTTTCACCCCTTTTTCCTGATTATTAATCAGTATATTGAACAGCATAGATCCAATACAGATCCTTGCGGGACACCTCTGTTCATCTTTCTCCATTGTGAAAACTGGCCATTTATTCTTACTTTTTTTTCCCTATCTTTCAACCAGTTACTGATCCGTGAAAGGACCTTCCCTCTTATCCCATGGATACATAGGCTAGGTCTACACTGGGGGAGGAGTCGACCTAAGATACGCAACTTCAGCTATGTGAATAGCGTAGCTGAAGTCGGCATATCTTGGGTCAATTTACCTGGTCGTGAGGACGGCGGTGAGTAGACCGCTGCCGCCCCCCCATCGACTCTGCTTCCACCGCGGTGGAGTTCTGGAGTCAACGGCAGAGTGATCGGGGATCAATTTTATCGTATCTACACTAGACGCAATAAATCGATCCCCAATAGATTGATCACTACCCACCGATCCGGCGGGTAGTGTAGACATACCCATAGTTTCCTTAAGAGTCATTGGTTAGGGGTTTTGTCAAAGGCTTTCTGAAAATCCAAGTACACTATGTTGACTGGATTGCCCTTGTCCACACGCTTGTAATGTAATAATTGGAGATATACCAATCTCCTAGAATTAGAAGGTCATCAAATCCAGCCCCCTGCCTTTGCTAGCAGGGCCAAGTACTGATTTTTGCCCCAGATCCCTAAGTGGCCCCCCCTCAAGGATTGAGCTCACAACCCTGGGTTTAGCAGGCCAATGCTCAAACCACTGAGCTATCTCTTCCCTCACAAAGAATTCTGATAGATTGGTGAGGGATGACTCCCCTTTACAAAAGCTGTGTTGATTGTTCCCCAGCACATTGTTTTTATCTTTGTGTCTAATAATTCTGTTCTTTATTATAGTTTCTCCGAGTTTGCTGGATACTGAAATTAGGCTTACCGACCTGTAAGTGCCAGCATCTCTTCTGGAGCCCTTTTTAAAAATTGGTATCACATTAGCTACCTTCCAGTCATCTAATACAGAGGCCGATTTCAGTGATAAGTTACTTAATGCAGTTACTCTCATGCATCCGACGAAGTGGGTATTCACTCACGAAAGCTCATGCTCCAATACGTCTGTTAGTCTATAAGGTGCCACAGGACTCTTTGCTACTTTTACAGATCCAGACTAACACGGCTACCCCTCTGATACTTAATGCAGTTAGTAGTTCTGCAATTTCATTTTTGAGTTCCTTCAGAACTCTTGGATGATACCAGCTGGTCCTGGTGACTGATTATTGTTTAGTTTATCAGTTTGTTCTAAAACCTCTTCAACTGACAGATAAGTTTGGGACAGTACTTCAGATTTATCACCCAAAAGACTAGCTCTGATATGGGAATCTCCCCACATCCTCTGCAGTGAAGACCAATTCAAATGTATCTTCTTTGCAATGACCTTGTCTTTCTTGAGTGATCTTTAACACCTGTATTGTCTAGTGGCCCCCCAGCCTGTTTGACAGGCTTCTGGTATACTTAGAAAAAAATTGACTATTAGTTTTTGAGTCTTTAGCAAGTTGTTTCTCAATTCTTTTCTTGGTCTGCCTTCTTAGACTTTCATTTTACCTGCCAGAATTTTTGCTCCTCCCTATTTTCCTCATTAGAATTTGACTTCCAAATTTTGGGAGGATGCCTTTTTGCCATGAATGGTCTCCATTATTCTGCTGTTTAGCCATGGTGGCATTCTTTTGGTCCTCCAACTGTCTTTTTTGAAGTGGGGTACATTTAATCCGAGGGTCTATTATGATGTTTTTGAGTAGCCTCCATGCTGCTGGCAGGCAGTTTGTAACACACCAGGGTGTAGGCCAAGGGATCAGAACAGGAGTCTAGCCTAGTGGTTGGAGCAGAATCAGAGGGCAGAACTTGGGGAGTGGTAAGGGACAAGCCAGTGGCTGCAGCCAAGAGTCAGGAGCCAAAACAGAACCAAAGGGCAGTGCCGGAGGTGTGGTGAGAGGACAAGGCAATGGTTGGAGTCAGGAGTTCTGAGGAAGGTAGGGACTAGGGCTGGACGGGGAGCAGGCACAAGTTGGAGAAGGGCTGGGGCAGGAAGCAGGGCTGGTTAGCTGTGTGTGTGGAACACAATGAGTAGCCATTGTGTTGCTTTTGTTACCAGGCTTAAATGGTGATCTCTTGGCACTGCTCTCCAGTCAAGGAGCACAGTCACCTAGTGAGGGTTTATTAGGCTCAGCCGAGCTCATTGAGTTGTAAGGCAGCCACACCAGAGCCAGCGGAGTGCCTCACACCGTTTACGCTTCAAGTATCAGGGGGCAGCTGTGTTAGTCTGTATCCACAAAAACAACAAGGAGTCCAGTGGCAGTTTAAAGACTAACAGATTTATTTGGGCATAAATTTACGCTTGTGACTGCTCTTTTTAATTTCCATCTAACTAGCATCCTCATTCTCGTGTAGTGCCCCTTTTTAAAGTTAAATGCTACTGTGGTGGGTTCTTTGCTATTTCCCCCCCTACAAGGATGCTAAATTCAATTACATTATAGTCATTATTACCGAGCGATTCAGCTACAGTTACCTCTTGGACCAGACTGTGTGCTCCACTTAGAACTAAATGGAGAATTGTCTCTCCTCTTGTGGGTTCCAGAACTAGTTGCTCCAGGAAACAGTCTTTTATAGTGTCTAAAAATTTTCTCTCTCCATCACCTGCTGCTCACAAACAGGGAAGAATTGGTAGGGGAAGTAGAAGTGGGTGGCAACCTGGGGAGCAGTGACCATGAGATGATCAAGTTCAGGATCCTGACAAAAGAATGAAAGGAGAGCAGCAGAATATGGACCCTGAACTTCAGAAAATTTGACTCCTCCAGGGAACTGATGGGCAGGATTGCCTGGGAGGCTAATATGAGGGGGAAAGGAGTCCATGAGAGCTGGCTGTATTTTAAGAAGTCTTATTGAGGGCGCAGGAACAAACCATCCCGATGTGCAGAAAGAATCGTAAATATGGCAGGCCACCAGCTTGGCTTAACAGAGAAATCTTTGGTGAGCTTAAACACAAAAAGGAAGCTTACAAGAAGTGGAAAGTTGGACAGATGACTGGGGAGGAGTATAAAAATATCGCTCGAGTATGCAGGGTTGTAATCAGGAAGGCCAAAGCACAATTAGAGTTGCAGCTAGCAAGGGATGTGAAGGGTAACATGCATCCGATGAAGTGGGTATTCACCCATGAAAGCTCATGCTCCAATACGTCTGTTAGTCTATAAGGTGCCACAGACTCTTTGCTGCTTTTACAGATCCAGACTAACATGGCTACCCCTCTGATAGGTAACAGGAAGGGTTTCTACGGGTATATTAGCCACAAGAAGGTCAGGGAAAGTATGGGACCCTTACTGAATGGGGGAGGCAACATAGTGATAGATGATGTGGAAAAAGCTGACACACTCAATGCTTTTTTTGCCTCAGTCTTTACAGACAAGGGCAGCTCCCAGACTGCTGCACTGGGCAGCACAGCATGGGCAGGAGGTGAGCAGCCCTCAGTGGTGAAAGAACTGGTTAAGGACTATTTAGAAAAGCTGGACATGCACAGTCCATGGGGCCAGATCTAATGCATCTGAGGGTGCTGAGGGAATTGGCTGATGTGATTGAAGAGCCATTGGCCATTATCTCTGAAAAGTCATGGCTATTGGGGGAGGTCCCGGATTATTGGGAAAAGGCAAATCTAGTGCCCGTCTTTTAAAAAGGGAAGAAGGAGAATCTGGGGAACTACAGCCTCACCTCAGTCCCTGGAAAAATCATGGAGTAGGTCCTCAAGGAATCAGTTCTGAAGCACTTGGAGGAGAGGAAGGTGATCAGGAACAGTCAACATGGATTCACCAAGGGCAAGTCATGCCTGACCAACCTGATTGCCTTCTATGATGAGATAACTGATCTGTGGATATGGGAAAAGTGGTGGATGCGATATATCTTGACTTTGGCAAAGCTTTTGATACGGTCTCCCACAGTATTCTTGCCAACAAGTCAAAGAAGTATGGACTGGATGAATGGACTATAAGGTGGATAGAAATCTGGCTAGATCATCAGGCTCAATGAGTAGTGATCAACAGCTTGATGTCTAGTTGGCAGCCAGTATCAAGCGGAGTGCCCCAGGTGTAGGTCCTGGGGCCAGTTTTGTTCAACATCTTCATTAATGATATGGATGATGGGATGGATTTCACCCTCAGCAAGCCCACGGATGACACTAAGCTGTGGGGAGAGGTAGATATGCTGGAGGGTAGGGATAGGGTCCAAAGTGACCTAGACAAATTGGAGGATTGGGCTAAAAGAAATCTGATGAGGTTCAACAAGGACAAGTGCAGTGTCCTGCACTTAGGACAGAAGAACCCCTTCCACTGCTACAGGCTGGTTAAGCGGTAGTTCTGCAGAAAAGGACCTAGGGGTTACAGTGGATGAGAAGCTGGATATGAGTCAACAGTGTGCCCTTGTTGCCAAGAAGGCTAAAGGCATATTGGGCTGCATTAGTAGGAGCATTGCCAGCAGATCAAGGGAAGTGATTATTCCCCTCTATTCGGCACTGGTGAGGCCACATCTGCAGTATTGCACCCAGTTTTGGGCCCCCCACTACAGAAAGGATGTGGACAAATTGGAGAGAGTCCAGCGGAGGGCAACAAAAATGACTGGGGGGGCTGGGGCACATGACTTATGAGGAGAGGCTGAGGGAACTGGGGTTATTTAGTCTGCAGAAGAGAAGAGTGAGGGGGGATTTGATAGCAGCCTTCAACTACCTGAAAGGGGGTTCCAAAGAGGATGGAGCTAGACTGTTATCAGTGGTGGCAGATGACAGAACAAGGAGCAATGGTCTCAAGTTGTAGTGTGGGAGGTCTAGGTTGGATAGTAGGAAAAACTATTTCCCTACGAGGGTGGTGAAGCACTGGAATGGGTTCCCTAGAGAGGTGGTGGGATCTCCATCCTTAGAGGTTTTAAGACCCGGCTTGACAAAGCCCTGGCTGGGATGATTTAGTTGGTGTTGATCCTGCTTTGAGCAGAGGGTCGGACTAGATGACCTCCTGTGGTCTCTTCCAACTCTAATCTTCTATGATTCTGTGATCACACCCTGAGGCGGCACTTACCCCAGCAACATGAGGATAGTTGAAATCACCCATAATTACTGCATTTTCTGATTTTGTAGCCTCTCCAACTACCCCGAGCATTTCACAGTCACTGTCACCATCCTGGTCAGGTGGTCACTGATTCATTCCTACTTCTATACTCTTATTATTCCATCATAGAATTTCTATCCACAGAGATTCATTTAAGATTTTTTTTAACATACAGTGCCATTCCCCCAGCAGCACAACCTACTCTGCCATTCCTATATATTTTGTACCTTGGTATTACCGTGGCTCACTGGTAACCCTCATTCCACCAAGTTTTCACAATCAATATCCTCATTTAATGACAGGCACTCTAGTTGACCTGTCTTATTATTTAGGCTTCTAGCATTTGTATATAAGCACATGTACATTTCGTCAATATTTAGTTGCTTGCTTTCATGTGTTATTTTTAAATAGGACTCTTTAGCATTTGACTGTTCCTCAGTAGCTTCAATCTGTACTTTGCCAACTTCCTTCCTATCCTCTATACTAGGATATAGAGTTCCCTTTTTAATAAATTCACCCTAAGCGATGTCTCCACCCAAACCAAGAACTCCCCTGCACTTGTCGGCTTTTCCCCAGTCCTTAGTTTAAAAACTCCTCTACAAGGTTTTTAGTTTTACATGCCAGTGATCTGGGTCTATTTTGTTTAAGGTGGAGCCCATCCCTCCTGCATAGCCTACTCCTTCCACAAAAGATTCCCAAGTTTCCAAATTCTTCCTCCGTACACCATCGTATTATCCATACATTGAGACCTTGAAGTTCTGCCTGTCTACCTGGCCCTGTCCATAGAACTGGAAGCATTTCAGAGAATGCTGCCATGGAGTCCTGGACTTTAATCTCTTACCTAGTAGCCTAAGTTTGGCCTCCAGGACCTCTCTCCTAGCTTTTCCTCTGTCACTGGTACCTACATATACCACAACCTCTGGCTCCTCCCCAGCACTACCTGTATGTCTATCTAAACGTCTCGTAAGATCTACAACCTTCGCACCTATCAGGCAATTCACCATACAGTTTTCCCAGTCATAACAAACCCAGCAATCTATATTTCTAATAATTGAGTTTCCCATTACTATTGCCTGTCTCTTCCTAACAACTGTGGTTCCCTCCCCCAGAGGGGTACTCTCAGTGTGAGAAATACCATGACATCATCTGGAAGGTGGGTCCCAACTATGGGATCATTTCTCTCCGCTCCTGCTTGAT
Source organism: Mauremys mutica (assembly GCF_020497125.1). Taxonomy (NCBI): domain Eukaryota; kingdom Metazoa; phylum Chordata; order Testudines; family Geoemydidae; genus Mauremys; species Mauremys mutica. The sequence continues at coordinate 18,325,839 of NC_059088.1, read as the reverse complement.
GTTGTCTTGGCCCAAGACTTTCATCCTCTTTAACAGCACAGGGGCTGTCGAATAGCAGGTGGGACCACTCTACTAGGTCTCTAAAAGTCTCCTCATAGTACCTCTCTGTTTCCCTTTCCTCCTTCAGTTCAGCTACTCTGGCCACAAGAACCCATACACCACGAGTTGCTTGCATCACATGCACAGCAACGCCACCAGTCCACAAGGCATGTAATCCTATATGTTGCACTCAGTGCAGTAAACTGGGTAGCTCCCACCCGGCTGCTGGTCTTCAATCTCTTGGGCTTTTTTATGTACCCCAAGTTTAGGGTGTGTTTGTTAGGTGAAATGGTGGGATGTTTTGTTCTTTTTTCAGAGGGTTACTCTTCTTGGGGACTTGGTGCCTTTCTAATTGTTATAATCCCTTGGCCTCCTCTCCCTGCAGTCAGATTCAAATTGCCTTTGCAGCTTACCCAGTTGCTGTGCTCCCTCACTCTGTCGCGAGCTCTCTCTGCCCTGTAGATGTTCATTAACAAACATGTAAAAAACAAAACTCAGGGCAAACGGCTCATCAGCTTCATAGGCTTTTAAATCTATCTAGCACCCTAAACTGACCATTAAATCACCACAACATTGAACTGGGGGGAAAACATGACCCCATTAAAACCATGCACTATCCGTCCCATTCTGGGTAAAAGTAAACAACATGCAAACAGGATTTCCAGAAGAAAGGGAAATAACACACAAATGGTATCTCAGCCTGACCCAGATCACCACACATGGTACATCAGGGATTTCCCCAAAGATATAATACTGTGTGCTGATGACCCGGTCAGACTATCTCCTATCCAAGAGAGCGTCTAGGGAAACTTACATCTTCTAGAACCAACTATAACACATGGAAAAAACAAAGTCATGGTATTTCTGGAAAAAAATCCAAAACAACCAAACCAGAATGACATTTTTATTACAGCGACAAGGAGATTGAAGAAACCCTAAATTATACATACATGGGACTCATTATAAATGCATCAGAGAGCTTCAGACTGGCTATAAAAGCATTACAAGGAAATGCTCTGCAAGCCTCTATATCATAAAGAAACCACTAGGTAGATAAAAACATCCAATAAAGCTGCTGCTAAAGCTATTCAGTGATATAATCCAACCTATTCTACTGGCTGGGAGTGAGGTCTGAGACCAGGCTGTCACAATAATCACACTGATTGAACTAAAACCCCACTAGAAACCCTGCAGTTCTGCAAGCAAGTCTTCTGTGTGCCCAGGAGTGCCAGCACCAATGACAGGCAAGGACTGGGCTCCTGCTAACAGCTTACAGGGAAGACTATTGAATGTCTTCTGGAATCTCAGCCAAAGCAGCAAATGTTCCCTTCACTGCAGAGTATTAGAGAATCAACAGTGAAATCCGAATCAAAACATAATCCACTCCTAACATCATTCCACTCTCATCATTTCCCAGGCTGAACAACTCCAACCCCACCCCATCCAACAAAGCAAACAGCTCCGCACAACCTGAAAAATGCTCAACATGCCAGTCCAGGACATAAAACTACAATGTACCCAGGCATTGGGAAGAACAAGCTCAAGCCAGCAGCATGCTGGACTGCTCTAGCTCCCTGCGTGGAATGATTGCACAAGCAGAGACCTCACTGCAGTGACATGTGCAAAACTAAGGGCTTGTCTACACTGGGAACTTACCTCAGCATAATCACACCACTGAGCAACGTAGCTACACTGACCTAACCCCCGGTATAGACAGCACTCCGTCGATGGAAGAATTCCATCAACCTAGCAGCCACCTCTCAGGGAGATGGATTTCCTAAGCCAATGGGAGAACCCCTTCCATTGGCATAGGTAGTATCTACACTGAAGCACTGCAGTTGCACTACTGCAGTGGTTTAAGTGTAGACATAGCCTAAGGCAGATGCTCATCCAATGCAGATTTAGGTCTGGTCTATGCAAACAGTTTAACTAAAAATGGGATTTTATACTGATTTAGTTAAACCAGTTCAGTTTTGTGTGTGGACACACTTATATCGGTTTAAATCTGGTTTATACAGATGCAAGCTAAGCTGCTATAACCAGGTTTATACTGATATATCCAACACAATATATGCACAATATGTACAAGCCCACAGCGACCAAGACTAGAGGTGAAACTAGGAGACACAAACAGTATAATCCCAGATGCTAAACCCAGGGTTGTGAGTTCAATTCTTGAGGGGGCCATTTAGGGAACTGGGGTAAAAATCTGTCTGGGGATTGGCCCTGCTTTGAGCAGGGGGTTGGACTAGATGACCTCCTGAGGTCCCTTGCAACCCTGATATTCTATGATTACCAGGAGCAATAGTCCAGGCAGTGGGACAGAGGAGAGACTGCCAGCGAGACGTTGCAGAAAGAGATTTCCTCAAATGATCAGGAACCATAACAGATGTTTCATCACAAAGCAATGAGGAAAAAGCATGCCTGCCCTTGGGGGACAGAGAGAGAAGTCAGAGATGGCATCCTGCTCAGAGCAGTTTATTGCAAGAACAGTGATGGACACTGCCGACAAACAGGCCTAGGGGATCAAACCCCAAACATACTGCATAGGCCTCTGCTGGGGTGGAACAAACATATTTCTGACAAAGCCCTGCGTGGTCTGTCACTTACATCTTAGCAATACTTACACAGCTGGTCATGCCAAGAAGTCTCATTGAATTGCATGTTTGCATGTCTGAGAGTCCCTTTTTGTCTTTGTGGTCCTTTGTGCATGTCTCATTTCCTCAGGGAAGGATGTTCTGCTGTCTCTCTCACGTTTTATTCTTCTGCCTCTGAAGCTCATTGTGGCCAAAATATAAAGAATATGCATTCAGAGATCTCAAGTCTCTTGCATTTTCTCCTGGTCCCCTGGCACAGGGCTGTTGGCTCCCCCTGCATCCCTGTTACTGCTGCTCTTTTGGGCTGCATGCTCAGTGAGTTCAGAGGGGAGGACATTACTTTAATACTTTTGTGTGGTTCCCCGGGCCACATCTCCTTCACTAATGAAAGGAATATCCCCAATCAAAGTTGCACCTTGACCCGGAATGTTAACAATTGGAGAACAGTTAGCAGAACTTCCAGGACACAAAGGGATAAGATGAGTTCAGGCTCTGAATGCAGAGAGAGTCTCACGTGCAAAAATCTGCAAATCCAACAAATGTTTGAGTTTGTGAATTCCCCAGAGAGAAAGAGACTCCTCTGACCCTTTCTGACCCACAGAACATGGAGCAGAACAGGTGACACATGCAGAAGCAGAAGAACATTTAGCCCCAGCGTGGCCTACTTCACTGCCACCTGCTAGCTAGCAAGAGCTCTGCCTCTCACACATGAAAGGCCCTTGGTAAAAAAACGTCCTTGGCTGTCACTCAGTCACTGCACACATCTCGTGAAGGGCTGAACCACTTGGGGTACCTGTCTGGACAAAGAGCAGACACTTTGACCTTCTAAACTGGTAAGGGGGGCTCTGCTGTGATGATCGCTGTCACTGCCAGGGTCATGACTCAGGGCCCTGCTATGGCACCGGCTGTCCCTGCCCCATGTGCTGAGTCAGAGCCCTGCTATGGCACCAGCTGCCACTGCCCCGGGTGCTGACTCAGGCCCTGCTATGGCACCAACTGCCACTGCCAAGTGTGGTGTCTCAAGGTGCTGCTATGGCACCGGTGTCACTGCCCCGTGTGCTGACTCAGGCCCTGCTATAGCACAGGTGTCACTGCCAAGTGTGGTGTCTCAAGGCGCTGCTATGGCACCGGTGTCACTGCCAAGTGTGGTGTCTCAGGGTGCTGCTATGGCACTGGTGTCACTGCCCCGTGTGCTGACTCAGGCCCTCTATGGCACCGGTGTCACTGCCAAGTGTGATGTCTCAGGATGCTGCTATGGCACTGGTGTCACTGCCCCGTGTGCTGACTCAGGCCCTCTGTGGCACCGGTATCACTGCGAAGTGTGGTGTCTCAGGGTGCTGCTATGGCAATGGCTGTCACTACCCCGTGTGCTGACTCAGGCCCTCTGTGGCACCGGTATCGCTGCGAAGTGTGATGTCTCAGGGTGCTGCTATGGCACTGGTGTCACTGCCCCGTGTGCTGACTCAGGCCCTGCTATAGCACAGGTGTCACTGCCAAGTGTGGTGTCTCAAGGCGTTGCTATGGCACCGGTGTCACTGCCAAGTGTGATGTCTCAGGGTGCTGCTATGGCACTGGTGTCACTGCCCCGTGTGCTGACTCAGGCCCTCTGTGGCACCGGTATCGCTGCAAAGTGTGGTGTCTCAGGGTGCTGCTATGGCAATGGCTGTCACTGCCCCGTGTGCTGACTCAGGCCCTCTATGGCACTGGTGTCACTGCCAAGTGTGGTGTCTCAGGGTGCTGCTATGGCAATGGCTGTCACTGCCCCATGTGCTGACTCGGGCCCTGCTATGATGCCAGCTGATTTGGCACTGTCGGAATTTGGGAACTTTCTGGCAGACACTTTTTTGTTAATCGAGTTTTTATAGTAGATGTGTTAACTCCTCACTGATCGATTCATTTCTCCAACTCCTTCCTTCTCTCCACACAGTTTCTTTGTTAAAATGTACTCTGTCCTCCTCCTCCCTCTCTCTCGGTACTGCCCATTCATTTCCCACTCCCCCGCTCCTGTGAACTCACTCCCGCTCCTTTTCCACTCCTCACACCTTTCAGAACCTTGAACCACTATCATCATCATCATCATCACTGCTTATATTCTACCTCCTTTACCTGCCACTGTGTAAATTAATCGTGTGACCTCACCTAGAGTGCGCTGTACAGGGTTGACTACCCCATCCCAGAGAGGACATTGCAGAATTATGGACAATGAGCAGCAGTCTGGAAAAACTTCCCTATGAAAGTGAACAGAGTGAGATTGTTCCCTTAGAGAGTAGAGAAATGAGAAGGGTCCCAGTATTACTATTACTAATACTTAGCTGTTATCTAGAATATAAAATGCTGAAGGGTCTAGAGAAGGTGCATATTTCCCTGCTGCACTAGGTGATGGCCAGATGTGGGCCTGGGCGGGACACAGACTTTGTGGGTTTGCAGAGAAGCTGTAAGCTGCACTCCATCACTCAGCAATTTATACAAAGCTGTGTGATTCAATCTCAGCAGTGCCCCAGCAAGGGGTCCTGAAGCAGGCGCCAACTCTGCCTCACTACATTTGGGGGAGCTGGCAACACTGTGGTTGTCTCACACACATCGTGGGGAGGGGAAAGGGCAAGGAGAGTTCAAAAATCAAAAGACAGACCAAATATATATATATATATATATATATCTATATACATATAGATATATATATATATATATATTTAATCTCATGATTTGAGAGCCAGTCATGTGATTTTTGAATGTTTCAATGTGACAATAGTGCAGCAACAATTAGTCAGAATTTTTCCAAACCAAAATGTTTTTATTTCAAAATCAAAAATATAACTTGCCCTGTCTTCACTAGGGTTTGGAACATGTTAGCAACATCTTTTATCCTAGTGTGGACAGTCCTCTGTGCTTGAAACAACCCATTGGGTTGACACTGCTGCAAGCAAAGCAGTGCAGGGGAAGACACAGTGGGAGATAGGCAGTAGATGGATGAGCGTGAAGGAACAGGGAGGGAAAGAATGAACAGATGAGAGATTATGGAGAGGACTGCATTTCCTGTCCCTGTCCCCATCTCCCTCTGTGGGAGTCTTGGTCGGTGATAATAGCAAAAGGAAGCTGAATGCTACTGGGTCAGACCGATGCTCTTTTTGTCGCTGTCTGCTTTCTCCAGGGTGTGAAACTTTCAGCACACCCCTTCAGGGAGCTTTGCAGGGGTTCATTTCCTTTAGGAAACATTCTGTGGTCTCTCTGCCCTTAGAAAGATGCTGGATAGGCAGAGGAGCAGTGGGCTACCATGCTCTGCAAGTCTAGTGCAGTGAAGTCCAGACTGAACCTTAGAGCAAACGAGGGGCTAATTCTCTTCACATGAGTCACTTTTTGGATCCTGTTTCTTTTCTCTTTTCTGAGGCCGCATTTCTAAGGACTTGACTGAGCACAGAGAATGCACAGCCCTTGCGCCTGACCCCATTCAGATCACACACTGAAGCAGACATTAGGCTGGCTTGGGAATACATTAGCCTGTGAGAGGTCTCATTACAGTGTCCTCCAGTGCACTGATCAGGGTCCCCAATTTCATTCTGGTAGCAATCCAGGTCATTTATGAAGAGGATGCCAATTCTGCTGCCCCTATAAAACATTTGACTCTCTTCTGTGTGCTGGGCAGTGACCTCATTGTATGAAATGTTCCTTTCTCTTCCTCCCAACCTGGCTCTCTCCAAGGACAAGTGTGATGTATTCTTCCTCTCTCTGTCTGGAGCCAGAGGGACACACACTCCACACGCTTGCCTTTCTCTCTTTTCTTTGCTGCATTCCAACAAGCATCACATGCAGATGGCTTGAAGGCTATTAATAGGGAAATGTGGAGGGGAGAGTCTGGACACACATTTCTGGTTATTTATGATTTGATTCTTCCACTGAGACAGTGCTGCACTCTCTCTTCCTTTCCAGGAGCACTTGCACACTCTGCAGTCCCACTGACAACATGCTCCCCCATAGACCACCCCCTCAGATAAAGCATGAGGGCCACACTGTGACACATGGCTACTGTGCTGTGCTGTGGTCGGTAGGGAACTGCGTTCACCAAGCCCGGGGAGTGGGATGGGGATACAATCCCTCCTTAAACTCCTTTGCCTAGATGGGGAGAGCACAGGATGGACTATCCCTTGGGATAGTGCAACCTGTCTCCCGCTCTGTATTTCACCAGCTCCATGGGCTGCAATATTGAAGATCAAATCAAATGGTTAACAATAAATGCAGATTAGTAACGGATGAATGAGAAATTCAAAGACATGGAACAATTGGATAACGAGAACAAAGGTAGATTTATTAAAAGATAAGTGTAGCAGAGAGAGCGAGAGCCTGGAGCACTGGGCCTCGTGTAAGATCTGAGGCCTGTATCAGGGTACATCTACACTACGGGATTATTCCGAATTTACATAAACCGGTTTAGTAAAACAGATTGTATAAAATCGAGTGCACGCGGCCACACTAAGCACATTAATTCAGTGGTGTGCGTCCATGGTCTGAGGCTAGCGTCGATTTCTGGAGCATTGCACTGTGGGTAGCTATTCCGTAGCTATCCCATAGTTCCCGCAGTCTCCCCTGCCCCTTGGAATTCTGGGTTGAGATCCCAGTGCCTGATGGGGCAAAAATCATTGTCGCGGGTGGTTCTGGGTAAATGTCGTCAGTCATTCCTTCCTCCAGGAAAGCAACGGCAGACAATCATTTTGTGCCCTTTTTCCCTGGATTGCCCTGGCAGACGCCATAGCGTGGCAACCATGGAGCCTGTTTTGCCTTTTGTCACTGTCACCGTATGTGTACTAGATGCCGCGGACAGAGGCGATTCAGCAGCGCTACACAGCAGCATTCATTTGCTTTTGCATGACAGCAGAGATAGTTAGCAGCCGTTCTGTACCATCTACCATGCCATTGTAAATTGGCAATGAGATGACGGTTACCAGTCCTATTGCACTATACCTTCTGCTGCTGTCATAGGTGCCCCTGGCTGAAATCAGCCGGGGGTGCAAAAGACAAAAATGGGAATGACTCCCCAAGTCAATCCCTCCTTTATGGTATATAAAAATAGAATCAGTCCTGCCTAGAATATGGGGTAAGTGTACTAGAGATCCAGTGTATCAGAGAGCACAGCTGCTCTGTGTCAGATCATGCAGGAATGATGAGCTGCATGGCATTCACAGGGGGTGCTCCTGCAACAACCCCACCTGTTGCTTCCCTCCTCCCCCAGCCTTCCTGGGCTACCGTTGCAGTGTCCCCCCATTTGTGTGCTGAAGTAATAAAGAATGCAGGAATAAGAAACAGTGACTTGTTAGTGAAATGAAATGAGGGGAAGGCAGCCTCCAGCTGCTATGATTGTCCAGACAGGACATTAAGCAGTGTGGGGGAGAGGAGCCCAGCATCCTGCTGCTATGATAGTCCAGGCAGTACAGAATCTTTTCTTTACACATGAAGGGTAGGGGCTGATGGAGCTCAGCCCCCTGTTGCTATGATGAAGACGGTTACCAGCCGTTCTGTACCGTCTACTGGGAATGACGGGGAGGCCAGTCAGGAGCACTCATGGGCTGATGACGAGGACGGATAGCAGTCCTATTGCACTACACCATCTGCCATAAGGCTGATGATGACGACAGATATCAGCCATATTGTACCATCAGCCACCAAGGAGTGGGGGCGAGGATGCTACAGTACAGTGCCGCAGCATCGCGTCTACCAGCAGCATTCAGTAGACATAGGGTGACATTTAAAAGAGTCAAGAGACGATTTTTTTCCCTTTTCCTTCTGGGGGTGAGGGGTGGGGGTACATTGACGAGCTATGCCCTGAACCACCGCGGACAATGTGTTTGACCCGACAGGTATTGGGAGCTCAGCCAAGAATGCAAATGCTTTTCGGAGACTGCAGGAACTGTGGGATAGCTTGAGTCCTCAGTCCCCCCTCCCTCCCTCAATGAGCGTCCATTTGATTCTTTGGCTTTCCGTTACGCTTGTCACGCAGCAGCGTGCTGAGTCTCTGCTATGGCGTCTGTCTGGAGATTTTTTAAAAATACTTTGGACTTTCATCATCTGTAACGGAGCTCTAATAGAACAGATTTGCCTGCCCATACAGCGATCACATCCATAGGGTCCATGCTGGAGCTCTTTTTGGATTTTGTTTTCGGACTGCATCGCCAGCCATGCTGATCGGAGCTCCACGCTGGGCAAACAGGAAATGATATTCAAAAGTTCGCGGAGCTTTTCCTGTCTACCTGGCCAGTGCATCCGAGTTCAGATTGCTGTCCAGAGCGGTCAGTGGTGCACTGTGTGATACAGCCCGGAGGCCAATACCGTCGATTTGCGGCCACACTAACCCATATCCGATATGGCAATACCGATATTAGCGCTACTCCTCTCATTGGGGAGGAGTACAGAAACCGGTTTAAAGAGCCCTTTATATCGACATAAAGGGCCTCTTAGTGTGGACGGGTGTGGCGTTGAATCGGTTTAACGCTCCTAAAACCGGTTTAAACGCGTAGTGTAGACCAGGCCTCAGAGGCTGTGAACCAAAGTCAGGCCATGTATTAAAGCTCACTTCCAGTACATGGACTTGGCATAGTTGCTGCTAGTGTACTAGGCACAGATATTTATGTCAATATATTCTAGCTAGTATGGATATATCCCAATCTGGTACAAGATAAGAAGGTTTGACAAAATAATGAATAAGGATGTTTTGTCCATGATATCAGGAACAAGGGGAGGTAACAAACAAATGTCGTGACATACCTAAGTTGTCTGTAAGTTGTGTATTGTAATTGTTTGTCCCAGTCTATACATGTTAGGGTATCTTGCCTTAACCCTTTGTGCAGCCTAGGGAACAGCAGAAATTCCTGCTGCTGACTGAGCTGCTCCTTGCTACTAGGCACTCATGTGTTAGTGAACCTGTAACCATGGAGCCAGGGCACTAATACTGTGCTTAACGGGCAATAAACTTGGCCTAGTGCCTCTGTCAGTGAACCGTGGCTGTGGTCTTTCTTGATAAATAACGTTGAGGCCTGCTGAATGAGCAGGCTGCCTTATCTGCTCCAAGGACAGAAGCACTGGGCATCCTGAACAGTGTCACTAAGACAATGACATTCCAGTCTTCGGCACTTAACAACACTGGTTAGTACTACTGAGGTCTGCTAAACCAGCTATCTGCGCAGAGCTGAACAGCACACTGAAAGAACACCCATGCACAAGCCAACTGACAACAATAAGAACCTTCAATTATAGAATTGATCAATGTGATTCTTATGGACCAAAATGGACAATATTGAACAGACCCCAAAGACAAGAACAAGAGGTAGTGAGAATATATCATGGAACTATATGGTCATGATAGGCCTGAAAACTTCAGCTAGAGGGTAATCAAGTTAGCCTGCCAATAATAGATGAAGAAATCATGGCAGCAATAAGAATGCTTCTGAATGGAAATGCACTAGATTGTGATGGAATACTGGCTGAATTGTTAAAAAGCATCAGGGATGAAGGCATGAAAGCCCTGTCAAACGTAATGAAGAATATGTTTGAGACAGTATAATTACCAGAAGACTTTACAATCACACTGTGTAACCAAATCCCATAAAAGAACAACACTGTGGATTGAAGAGACTTCAGAACATTCAGCCTAGTATTGCATGCCTCTCAGTTACTTTTGCAAGTTGTTCAGGGCCAAATACAAGGAAAGACTGTTAAGGAAATAAGTAAAGAACAATATGGCTTCAAACCTGGAAGGCCATGATAAACACCATTATGAACTTGAAGCTCATATTAGAAAGATCAGTTGAAATGGGAGAAGCAATATATTTGAGTTTCATTGAATTCCAAAAAATATTTGACAGAATCTACCACTACAAATTGCTCAACATATAAAGATCTGTAGGGATGTATAGATACAAACTCCCAGTAATAAAACATTTAGACTGGTGATTATAATGGGAGATGACACAGAAAATCTAACTGAGACCAAGATAAGAGTGAGACATGTTTGTATAATGTGACTATTCCCCATTTATAGCAAGTGCTTAATTAAATTAATTGAAGAAACAGAAGATGGTATTAAGATGAATGGAAAAATGGGTGAATAACATTAGTTATGGAGATGACACAATGCTACTGGCTGATACAACAGGTCTGATGAAGTTAATGGAGATTACATATGAATATGGCAAATACCGTGGTCTAGAGTTGAATGTGAATTAAACTAAAACTACGGTGACAAGCAAGGATCCTGTTAAAAGATTCAAGATTCCAGTGAATGACACAGCCATACAGCAAGTGAGAAATTATTGCTACTTAGGAAGCATCATTACAGAAGATCAGATGGAAGATCAGATACTGAAATCAGCACCAGAATAGCAAGAGTGAAAGAGATATTCTGGAAAAATAAACATCTGATGAGAAAGGTCATAAATGTGAAGACAAAATTCTGACTCTTAAAAACTTATATTTGGTGTGTGCTAAATTATGGCTGTGAAATATGGACATTCAAAGTATCGATAATAAAAAAATTACAGTGCTTCAAATCATGGTGTTATATAAAAATTCTGAAAATATTATGGATAGACTGAGTAACCAATTAAAAGTACTGGAGATGATTGGAGTTCAGCAACTTCTAGTTAGAGGACCATAGATATGGGGAGAAAAATATTTCAGGATATCCAGAAACAATACCCACCCAGAGTAGTACAAGTACAAAGGGATCCAGAAAGGGCTGTACTTACATGGAATAAAGAAAAGGAGTACAAAAAGAGCATGGAAGAATGTCCATTGTGTGGCAAGCCATCTCACAGAAAATGGCTTGATCCAGCAAGGGACACCACATGCAGAAAATGTCTAACAAGGGAGCATTATGAGCTGAACGCTGTACTAAATGCATGGTAGCAGCTGCCTCTCAAGAATAAGATCTAAAAGACACTGAGATCGCACACCTTGGTGCCATAGAAGTTGACCAAAAAGGGAACAATCTGGATCATCATGATCACCTTAGGAAAGTATAAAAGAGATTTCAAAACATACACAGATACTGACGGAATTGTGAGTTCAGAATCACTTTACAGAAGGATAAATGCATCAAAACTTGAAAGGCCCAGGACAGTCCCCATTAAATGTGAAAGGAAAATTTTTGGCCACTCTAAAACGTGGAGGGAAGACTACATTCCAAGAAGTCTACGTTGTAGATGGCCTATGCACTGTTCTACTTGGCCACCCAGCAAACACAGTCCTAGGCCTGGTTATAAGGATAGAAGAATAACCATGGACTTGGAATCTGAGACCAGGCAGAGGTTCCCAAAATTATTCCAAAGACTGGGCAAATTAAACTGATACCAGATGTAAAGCCATTTGTTCTGTCTTCTTCCCATTACTGCCCAGGGTGAAAGCAGAGCTCAGTAACATGGAGCAGATGGTGTCATTTCCAGAATAGACACACCAGCTGGATAGTGTGCAGGTATGGTAATGGTCCCAAAACCAAATGACAAGATTCAGATCTGTATAGACCTTACTGAGCTCCATGAGAACATCTGCAGAGAGTGAAATGTGCCCCCATGTACTGTACACAGCCTTGGCCAACCTAATGAAGCAAAGTCTTCTTAAAATTACATCAAGGAACCAAAGGACATGAAGAGAAGAAATTTTTTAATTTCCTATATACCAATGCAAGGAGCCTGAGTAACAAACAAGAAGAACTCAAATTGCTCATTTATGAACATAAATTCAATCTAGTTGGCATTACTGAAACCTGGCGGAATGATTCACACGCTTGGAATATTAAAATCAATGGTTATAACCTATTTAGGAAGGAGTGAGTGGACAAAAGGGGAGAGGAAGTCATAATCTATATCAAAATTGGCATTATCTGATTCTGAGTCATGGATAACTCAGAAAAAATTATATTGAATGCTTATGGATCAATGTCCAAAGAAATGAAGCACAAGATGGGATATTGGTGCTACAGACCACCAAATCACAACAGAGAATAGAATGACTGCCTCTTTATTCATCTACCTATAATGTGTGTGTGGGGCGGGGGGAACTGTGTGATCATCAGGGACTTCAATTTGACTGATATACGCTGGTGGTCTCATGCTGCCAGTACCAAAACATCATTTGAAATTTGAAACATTATAGATGACTGCTAGGTAGTAAATGAGGATATTCATATAATAGGTCTCTCAGAAACTTGGTGGAATGCAGATAATCAATGGGACACGGTAATACCAGGGAAAAGATATATAGGAATGACAGAGCAAGACAGGCTGGTCAGGAGAGGCGCTATTTGTGAAAGCGAGCGTAGAGTCAAATGAAGTAAAAATCTTAAATTAATCAAACTGTTCCACATAATCCCTATGGATAGAAATTCCATACTTGAGTGCTGAGAGTATAGCACTAGGAATATACTCAAAAAGAACAGGAGTACTTGTGGCACCTTAGAGACTAACAAATTTATTTCAGCATTAGCTTTCGTGAGCTACAGCTCACTTCTTCGGATGCATAGAATGGAACACACAGACAGGAGATATTTATACATACAGAGAATATGAAAAGGTGGAAGTATGCATACTTCCACCTTTTCATGTTCTCTGTATGTATAAATATCTCCTGTCTGTGTGTTCCATTCTATGCATCCGAAGAAGTGAGCTGTAGCTCACGAAAGCTAATGCTGAAATAAATTTGTTAGTCTCTAAGGTGCCACAAGTACTCCTGTTCTTTTTGCGGATACAGACTAACACGGCTGCTACTCTGAAACCTAGGAATATACTGTCGATCACTTGATCAGGATGGTAATGGTGTTTGTGAAATTCTCAGGGAGATTAGAGTGGCTACAATACCAGAAAACCCAATAATAATGGGGGATTTCAACTATCCCCATAATCACTAAGTACACGTCACCTCAGGATGGGATGCAGAGATAAAATTTCTAGACACCAGCTTGTACTGAAACTCAAAAGGGGAGAGGCAATTCTTGATTTAGTCCTAAGTGGCACACATGATGTGGTCCAAGAGGTGAATACAGCTGAACTGCTTGGCAATAGTGACCATAAAGTAATTAAATTTAACATCCTTGTAGGAGGGAAAATACCAAAGAAGGTCATCACAGTAGCATTTCACTTCAAAAAGGGGAACTACATAAAAATGAGGACTCTAGTTAAATGAAAATTAAAAAAAAACAGTCACAAGAGTGAAATGCCTGCAAGCTGCATGGAAAGGTTTTAAAACTCCATAATAGAGGATCAAATTAGATGTATACTCCAAATAAAAAATATCAGTAAGAGGACCAAAAAAGTATACCTTGGTTAAACAACAGAGTAAAAGAGGTGGTTAGAGGCAAAAAAGCATCCTTTAAAAATTGGAAGTCAAATCCTACTGAGGAAAATAGAAAGGAGCATAAACTCTGTCAAGTGAAAAAGTATAATTAGGCAGGCCAAAAAAGAGCAACCAGCAAAAGATGCAAAAACAAAAAGCAAATATTTTATGTATAACAGAAGCCTGCTAAACAATCAGTGGGGCCACTGGATGATCAAGGTGCTAGAGGAGAACACAATGAAGACAAGGCTGTTGTGGAGAATCTAAATGAATTCTCTGTACTGGTCTTTACTGCAGAGGATGTTAGGGAGATTCCCACACCTGTTGCAGATTGAGATGTCAGTAGAGGAGGTTTTGGAACAAATTGATAAATTAAACAGTATTAAGTTACTAGGACCACATGGTATTCACTCCAGAGTTCTGAAGGAACACAAATATGAAATTGCAGAACTACTAACTGTGGCATGTAACCTGTTGCTTACATCAGCCTTTGTACCAAATGACTGGAGCATAGCTAATGTAATACCCATTTTTTAAAGGCTCCAGACATGATCCTGTCAATTACAGGCCAGTAAGCCTAACTTCAGTAGCAGGCAAATTGGTTGAAACTATAATAAAGTGGCTAGGCAGCAGTTCTGCAGAAAAGGACCTAGGGGTTACAGTGGATGAGAAGCTGGATATGAGTCAACAGTGTGCCCTTGTTGCCAAGAAGGCCAACAGCATTTTGGCCTGTATAAGTAGGAGCATTGCCAGCAGATCGAGGGACCTGATCATTCCCCTCTATTCGGCATTGGTGAGGCCTCATCTGGAGTACTGTGTCCAGTTTTGGGCCCCACACTACAACAAGGATGTGGAAAAATTGAAAAGAGTCCAGCAGAGGGCAACAAAAATGATTAGGGGGCTGGAGCACATGACTTATGAGGAGTGGCTGAGGGAACTGGGATTGTTTAGTCTGTAGAAGACAAGAATGAAGGGGGATTTGATAGCTGCTTTCAACTACCTGAAAGAGGGTTCCAAAGAGGATGGATCTAGACTGTTCTCAGTCGTACCTGATGACAGAACAAGGAGTAATGGTCTCAAGTTGCAGTGGGGGAGGTTTAGGTTGGATATTAAGAAAAACATTTTCACTAGGAGGGTGGTAAAGCACTGGAATGGGTTCCCTAGGGAGGTGGTGGAATCTCCTTCCTTAGAGGTTTTTAAGGTCAGGCTTGACAAAGCCCTGGCTGGGATGATTAAGTTGGGAATTGGTCCTGCTTTGAGCAGCGGGTTGGACTAGATGATCTCCTGAGGTCCCTTCCAACCCTGATATTCTATGATTCTATAATTCTATGATGGGCAAGTCACATGTCCATGCATGACTCAGTTCTGTACAGTCCAGTGCCATTGCCCACATGTTAGCCCGAACGTTCCCAGGAAAGCTCAGATGTGGATTGGAGTCTATCAAGGTCCATTGTTAGCCAAGTACTCCCAATTACTTGAATAACCCCTTCACACTATGTTGACCAAATCTGCCGTAGGTGCTTCCTACAGCAAACACTTTAAATATAAGCATACAGCCAATGCTCAGAACTTCAGATATAAAATTGATACACGCATACAAATAGGATGAATACATTCAGTAGAACATAACATTTGCAAAGTTGTTACATGGCATATCTAGCATAAAACATGTTCCAATTATGTCATATTTACACTCATATCTCAAAAAAGATATACTGGCATTAGAAAAGGTTCAAAGAAGGGCAACTAAAATGATTAGGGGTTTGGAACAGGTCCCATATGAGGAGAGATTAAAGAGGCTAGGACTTTTCAGCTTGGAAAAGAGGAGACTAAGGGCGGATATGATAGAAGTATATAAAATCATGAGTGGTGTGGAGAAAGTGGATAAGGAAAAGTTATTTACTAGTTCCCATAATATAAGAACTAGGGGCCACCAAATGAAATTAATGGGCAGCAAGTTTAAAACAAATAAGAGGAAGTTCTTCTTCACACAGCGCACAGTCAACCTGTGGAACTCCTTGCCTGAGGAGGTTGTGAAGGCTAGGACTATAATAGGGTTTAAAAGAGAACTAGATAAATTCATGTATCAGAGGGGTAGCCGTGTTAGTCTGGTTCTGTAGAAGCAGCAAAGAATCCTGTGGCACCTTATAGACTAACAGACGTTTTGCAGCATGAGCTTTCGTGGGTGAATACCCACTTCTTCAGATGCAAGACTTGCATCTGAAGAAGTGGGTATTCACCCACGAAAGCTCATGCTGCAAAACGTCTGTTAGTCTATAAGGTGCCACAGGATTCTTTGCTGCTTCTAGATAAATTCATGGAGGTTAAGTCCATTAATGGCTATTAGGCAGAATGGGTAAGGAATGGTGTCCCTAGCCTCTGTTTGTCAGAGGATGGAGATGGATGGCAGGGGAGAGATCACTTGATCATTACCTGTTAGATTCACTCCCTCTGGGACACCTGGCATTGGTCACTGTCGGTAGACAGGATACTGGGCTGGATGTACCTTTGGTCTGACCCAGTATCGCCATTCTTACGTTCTTATAAGCATATTTCTATAAAGCATGATGGGGTGCAATGTCACAGGGACAACAATGCAAAACTCAAACCCCCAAAAACTAGGCAATAGGTGTAAAACAGTATCCTGCATATCCACACATGCCCAGAACACGAGAGACACAGGACTTGTCACCTCACAAAAATTTCTCCCGTATAACATATAGTAATGTAGTTAAATGGGTGTAACCAACCCAATAATGTGTGTTCATGCTATTGGGCTTGTGGTGATGCAAGCAAAGTTGTGTTTTCAGCCTTACGTCTGCACAGCACTGCACTGCATTGATTTCAGTGCACTTTGATGTGGGGAGGTATCTCAGGGTCCCTCGCACTGCTCTCAACCTCAGAGCATTTGAGCAATTTCTGACTGTGGATTGTGAGATACCTCCTGCAGTCCAGAGGCTTTTTGGAAGCAGACATTCAACACCCATCTGGCTGTAACCTAGAGATGCCACGCCATTTCTAAACTGTTCTCATGGATACAACCCAGAGGAATGCAGCACTCCTGGCTATTGTGATGACAGGAAAGCACACTGTGTTGTGTTGGAGAGCTCATGGTGAGGTGTACATGGTGCCTGTAGGGAGATCCTTCAGGCAGTGGGAGTCGCTAGAGGAGAACCTGGCATTTGATTCCATGCAGACAGTTCTATATGATCTATTCCTTGATCCAGCAAAGCACTGTTCAATCAGCATGAGTGATGGTGCCAGGTTGTTCTGGAGACCTGGGATGACCGGAAGTGCCTTCAGAATGCAATTGTTGTTCTGGAACTCTGTGATGAGTTTGCCTTGACCGTGCAGTGTGACACCGCCAGAATGAGCGCCATCCCCAGCGTGGAGAATGTAGTGTATTGACTGTGAAAAATTACAAAATGTCAAGGTGGGATAGATCAAAATGCATTATGGAACATTTAATGCATCATAGCAGGGTCCACATGGCAGGCTAGTGTGGGTTAAATTTATGCCCCATCTTGCCATGAACTAACTATTGATATTAGACAAACCCTGAGTCAGTTTGCAGCCAGCCAGCCTGCAGCAAGGTGGGGTGAATGCTGACTCTCTGTTTTAAAGAGCAGCCTGCTTCATCTCTCTCTGTTTGGGGATTTTTGTGTGTTATCATCTGAATACTAAGAAATAAGGGAGTGTTTTGTTGCAACCTTTCAGCAAGAATATTTATATTTTAATTTAATTTCTCTCTGTGTGTGCTGGGAATATTAACAGAAAGAATTAAAACAATTATTCTTATTCTTTGGATGCCCACCACCCCAGATTGCCACCAGTCAGTGGGGAACCTACTTGATATGGGGAAATGCAAAGTGGGAAAGTTGTGATGAGGATGTGCAGCACTATTCAGCCTCTTCAACAGAAATTAATTGAGGGAAATCCTGAGCTATGCAGAAGGTTAGAGTAGATGATCAGTGATCCCTTCTGGCCTTAGCATCTATAAATGTATGAATCTTGAGATCAGGCTGGACAATATGCTCTTGTATATCTGAACTGTTAAGGTGGTCGTGCTATTTCTGGGACCCATTCACCAGTTCTGTCTCTCCCTTGTGAAGCCTCAGCCCTGGTCTACACTAGGACTTTAATTCGAATTTATCAGCGTTAATTCGAACTAACCGCTCAACCGTCCACACCAGGAAGCCATTTAATTCGAACTAGAGGGCTCTTTAGTTCGAATTTGGTACTCCACCCCGGCAGGTGGAGTAACGCTAAATTCGCACTTGCTAGCTCGAATTAGGCTTGGTGTGGATGCTAATCGAACTTAGCAGCTCCGGGAGCTATCCCACAGTTCACCACTCTGTTGACGCTCTGGACAGCATTCCGAGCTTGGATTCTCTGGCCAGCCACACAGGAAATGACCCGCGAAAATTTGAATTCATTTTCCTGTCTGGGCGGTTTGAATCTGACGTTCTGGTTGCACATCGGGGCGAGCTCCGCAGCACCTGCAACGATGCAGAGCTCTCCAGCAGAGGAGTCCGGGCAATCCCAGAATAGAAAGAGGTCCCCAGCATGGACTGACCGGGAAGTCCAGGATCTGATCGCTGTGTGGGGCGAGGAGTCTGTGCTCTCGGAGCTGCGCTCCAACAAGCGGAACGCGAAGACCTTCGAGAAGGTCTCTAAAGCCATGAAAGACAAAGGATACAGCCGGGATGCGATGCAGTGCCGCGTGAAAGTGAAGGACCTAAGACAAGGGTATCAAAAAGTCAGAGCGGCAAACGGACGCTCCGGAGCCCAGCCCCAGACATGCCGCTTCTACGAGGCACTGCATGCCATTCTAGGTGGGTCTGCCACCAGTGCCCCACCAGTGACGGTGGACTCCGAGGACGGAATAGTGTACCGGGACAGTTCCCCCTCCCTGTTCGCCGATGGGGAAGATGAGGAAGGGTCTGTTGAGGACGGCGCAGGCGACATCGAACCCACTCCCGCTTTCCCTGACAGCCAGGATCTCTTCATCACCCTCACAGAGATCCCCTACCAACCGTCCCCGCCCGTTAACCCGGACTCGGAATCAGGGGAAGGATCAGGCGGTAAGTGCTACAAACAGGGATACATTTATTTTTTTAAGAAACAGGGATATATATAAAAAATAGAAATACTATATAACAATTTTTAAATATGAAACTAGACAAACAGCAGGTCTACACAAACAGCAATGGAGCAATAGTCCTCTGGGGATAGTTCAAAAAAGCTCTCAGAGAGCAGCTGGAAAAGCCTCAGCAAGAGGTTTCTTGGGAGAGGTGCTTTATTGGGTGCTCCGTTGAAGCACACTCTTCCGCGCCAGGCCATCCTCAGGTACAGGGGGACCATCGCCTCGACGAGCATGGCAGCGTATGGTCCTGGTCTGTGCAGGGCTTCTGTTAGCATCCGCTCTCTCTGTGTGCGCCTGACACGCCTCAGGGTGATGTCGTTGTGGAAGTGCTGCATCTAATTAGTGGAATTAGTGTACTGTTACTATTGTGCATGGTAGACTTTTACTTTGCATAAGAATGACCCTCGCTTAACAGAGTTTTACTTTGCATAAGAATGACCCTCGCTTAACAGCCACGTGTTGCAGGCCACAGAGGAAACGCATACAGGGGTCTTTCCCGTTCACTGGCGGGAGGTGCCGCATAACGCTCATCTTTTCTGCTTTGCACATTGCCTCCAGCAGGAGAGCACAGCTAAGCAGTAACTGATAAGCACTCTGTACTGTAAGGCTTACCAGGACTTTGTGCAAGAGGGATGCAGCTGTCTCTCCTCGCTTGTGCACTATCCAGTGCAATCGCGCCGCCAATGAGAGCGTATTCCGAAATCTCGGACTAGTTCCGAGATCTCCTGAGACTTGGTTCCCTGTTTGGTCTTCTTAACTGAAACTGACTAGACTGTGTTTACTGTTGGAAAACATGTATTTGTTCAAGGAAATCACCTACTTTTTCGCATCACACAGCTTCGGGTCCTTCCCGGACTGCCCCGCCATCCCCCTCGCAGAGGCTGGCTCAGATTAGACGCCGAAAGAAAAAGACAAGGGACGACATGTTCCAGGAACTGATGGCCAGCTCCAGAGCGGAGGCGGCAGAGCAGAGACAGTCGAGGGAGAGCCTGTGTCAGCAGCATCGCACACACATGGAACGGGAGGATAGGTGGCGGCAGGAAGACCAGCAGGCGACTCAAACGCTGCTTGGTCTAATGAGGGAGCAAACGGACACGCTCCGGCGCCTTGTAGATGTTCTGCAAGACCGCAGTCAGGAGGAGAGAGCCCCCCTGCAGTGCATCTGCAACCGCCCTCCAACGCCAAGAAGTCCTGTCCCCCCCTCACCCAAAGTGACAAGACGGAGGGGCGGTAGGGGCCGTGAGAACTGTCCCTGCACCGCAGCACACCGATAATGTTCGAGACAACTGTCGCGCTGTAAATTTGTACAAGCTCTTTCCTTAAAGCATCAACCAGTCCCAACTCCAAGTTTAAACCCCCCACTGTGTACTACATTATTAAAAGCGGTTTTGTGTTACTGACTGTTTCCGTCATGTTTCTGGTGTCAGAAGACTTTCTGTTGTTCTGTAGGGGGGGGGGGGGGTTGTAATTTCACTGCATAGCCCACAGTGCCATGCTACAGACTTGGCTGCAGGGTCAACTGCAGGGCACACACAGACTGCAGTCACTAGGCACCAGGGACAGTCTGTGTGGTGTATGCTGCCCCGGGTCTTTCCTTGATGTGTATGCTTGTGCAGGGTCCTGGTGCCTGACATCCCAGAATGTAAAGGCAGGCTTCCCTTCACATGCACTTGGACCGTAGTCACGATCCTCCCCGGTGCCCTGAGCCCCAAAAAGAGACCTCATCCAGGGGCAGATACTCACCCTTCCCCCACACCCCTCACCCCTTCCAACGCCCAAACCCACAGCCGTCATGTTAACCCCTATCCAAAGACGGCACCCCTCGCCCCTTCCTGCAAACCCACCCATCAGTGCACACCTTAACCAGCACAGAGTGCTTCCATGTTTCAACGAAGAAAGAGAAATGCAAAGTCAACGAAAGATTTATTATTAATTACTAAAACATGTCCTTAGTTTTAAAACGTCCTTCGGAACTGGGGGAAACTTGGTTTATGATCAGGCTCTCTTAAAATCAAGTGGACAGTCACAGGTTACCCTGCTCTGCGAGGAAACTCGCTTTCAAAGCCTCCCTGATGCATATCGCTTCCCGCTGGGATATTCTCTCAGCACGGGTGTCTGGCTGATCGTAAACAGCAGCCAGGCGATTTGCCTCAACCTCCCAAGCGGCCAAAAAGGTCTCGCCCTTGCTCTCACAGAGATTGTGGAGCACACAGCAAGCAGCAATCACTACGGGGATATTCTTTTCGCTGATGTCCGAGCGAGTCAGTAAGGTCCGCCATCTCCCCTTGAGACGTCCGAAAGCACACTCCACCACCATTCTGCACTTGCTCAGCCGGTAGTTGAAGAGTTCCTTGTCTCTGTCCAAGGCGCCTGTATAGGGCTTCATGAGCCAGGGCATTAGCGGGTAGGCCGGGTCCCCGAGGATCACTGTAGGCATCTGCACATCCCCAACCGTTATTTTGTGGTCCGGGAAGAAAGTGCCTGCCTGGAGGCGTCTAAACAGACCAGAGTTCCTGAACACACGCGCGTCATGAACCTTGCCCGCCCACCCGACGTTGATGTTGGTAAAACGTCCCCTATGGTCCACCACAGCTTGCAGCACCATTGAAAAGTAGCCCTTTCGGTTAATGTACTCGCTGGCCTGGTGGGCTGGTGCCAGGATAGGGATGTGAGTCCCATCTATAGCCCCACCGCAGTTTGGGAATCCCATCGCGGCGAAGCCATCTATGATGACCTGGACATTTCCGAGAGTCACTACCTTTGAGAACAGTTGCTCAACGATTGCGTGGGCTACTTGAATGACAGCAATCCCCACGGTAGATTTGCCCACGCCAAAGTGGTTCGCTACTGACCGGTAGCTGTCTGGCGTGGCAAGTTTCCAGAGGGCTATGGCCACTCGCTTCTGCACACTCAGGGCTGCTCGCATCCTTGTGTCCTGGCGCTTCAGGGCAGGGGACAGCAAGTCACACAGTTCAAGGAAAGTGCCCTTACGCATCCTGAAGTTTCGCAGCCACTCTGTGTCATCCCAGACCTGCAGCACTATGCGGTCCCACCAGTCTGTGCTTGTTTCCCGGGCCCAGAATCGCCGTTCCACACCATGAACTTGACCCATTGCCACCATGATCTCCACTGCCCGGCGTACCCTGCTTTCTGAGAGGTCTGCGCCACTCTCCTCACCGTGCTGCCGGAGCCTCCTCGCCCGGTTTCTCAGCATCTGACTGTGGAAGAGTTGGACGATAACGTGCGAGGAGTTGACAACGGCCATAAGTGCAGCGATGATCGCAGCGGGCTCCATGCTCGCAGTGCTGTGGCGTCCGCGCTGTAACCGACCAGACAAGGGCGCGAACAGATTTCCCGCCGGCGCTTTCAAGGAAGACAGGGAGGGCGGGATTGACGGTTCAATGACGACACATTTTTTCCCCCAGCATGCATTGGGGGGAAATCCCACAATTCCAATGGGCAGCGGGGAGTGCGGGAACTGTGGGATAGCTTCCCACAGTGCACCGCTTCCAAAGTCGAAGCTGGCCCCGTGAATGTGGACTCAGAAGTTCGAATTTGTGTATTTAGTATGGATACACAAATTCGACTTCATAAGGTCGAATCCACAAATTCGACTTAAGTAGATTCAAAATAGTCCTGTAGTGTAGACAAGCCCTCAGTCTTTACTAACCAGAGGGAGTACTTCTCCATGGTTCTGCAGAGCTCAGAGGACAGTTGACTGGTTGTGAAATGTTCACGGTGGCAGAATAGTCAGAAACTCAGCTTGTCTGGAAAGACTGTGATGATGAACCTTTCTTCCCAGCCATGGACACTGATGATGCATGGCTGCTCTATTGATTATTCCGGATGATCCTTCCCACCCATCCTCTGCCTCCTTTGCTTATGACAGTGTTTCCCAAACTGTAGGTCCCGACTCAACAGTGGGTTGCAGGAAGGCTCTGGATGGATTGCCATATCCACAGCTGGATTAACCCATCATTGGGCCCTGACCTAGACAAACATACACTTCTCCTGGCTCCGTGCAGAGGGGAGGTCCCATGCCAGGGAGGCAGGATTAAGGTTGCAGTACCAGAGAGGAGGATGGTGGTTTGCAAAAAAGACAAAATGCAGTTGGTGGGACGCTTTAGTAAAAAGTTTGGGACGATTGTCTTACAAAGCCATATACTGATAATCATGGCTGGAGCAAGGAACGACGTAACCACTACCTGATCAGCTGTAGGATACCTGGGGAATGTGTATTTGGCAGGTTAAAGGCAGGTGGAGACTAAAATTAAGAGATTACAGTTAAAGTGGGTGAGGCCTTCTGGCTGTGGTTGAAGAGGGTGGATTTGCTAGGGGGAAAGGACAGTGTGTTTTGGGGGTGGGGGTAGCTGCAGGCAGGATATGGCTTTACACTGTATTTCTTGGTTTCTCTGTGGTTAGATTTGCACTGCTGCCTGAAATCAGTGGATATGTACTCAGCATGGCTAAGCTGTGCCTCCACTGCCGCTATCTGTGCTACTATGGCTACACTGGTATTTATACTTATTCTATCTTGATGAGAGCTACTGTGAGTATATGTACATGAGCAGGGGAATCCCACCTAGCTCATAGCATAGACATAGACTTAATCTTCTGATCTCTATTTCCCAGCCTGGCAAAACAAAGTTTACAGTATGCTGATGGTGGCAGATGACAGAACAAGGAGCAATGGTCTCAAGTTGCAGTGGGGGAGGTATAGGTTGGATATTAGAATTGGGCCAAAAGAAATCTGATGAGGTTCAACAAGGACAAGTGCAGAGTCCTGCACTTAGGATGAAAAAATCTCATGCACCGCTATAGGCTGGGGACTGACTGGCTAAGCAGCAGTTCTGCAGAAAAGGACCTGGGGATTACAATGGATGAGAAGCTGGATCTGAGTCAGCAGTGTGCCTTTGTTGCAAGAAGGCTAATGGCATATTGGGCTGCATTAGTAGGAGCATTGCCAGCAGATCGAGGGAAGTGATCATTCCCCTCTATTCGACACTGGTGACACCACATCTGGAGTATTGCATCCAGTTTTGGGCCCCTCACTACAGAAAGGATGTGGACAAATTGGAGAGAGTCCAGCAGAGGACAACGAAAATGATTGAGGGGCTGGGGAACATGACTTATGAGGAGAGGCTGAGGGAACTGGGCTTGTTTATTCTGCAGAAGAGAAAAGTGCGGGGGGATTTGATAGCAGCCTTCAACTACCTGAAGGGGGATTCCAAAGAGGAAGGAGCTCAGCTGTTCTCAGTGGTGGCAGATGACAGAACAAGGAGTAATGGTCTCAAGTTGCAGTGGGGGAGGTTTAGGCTGGATATTAGGAAAAAAATATTTCACTAGGAGAGTGGTGAAGCACTGGAATGGGTTCCCTAGGGAGGTGGTGGAATCTCCATCCTTAGAGGTTTTTAAGACCAGGCTTGACAAAGCCCTGGCTGGGATCATTTAGTTGGTGTTGGTCCTGCTTTGAGCAGGAGGTTGGACTAGATGACCTTTTGAGGTCTCTACCAATCCTAATCTTCTAAGATTCTATGATTCTATGCTGGAGAAAACATCTAGGATCTCTGATGCTAACAGCTGCCCCCAGTATCTTTCTAGTGTGTTTCTAGGTATCCTTGACTGGGAAAACATTGAGTTGCATTCCTGTAAAGTTCCATAAGAACATAAGAATGGCCATACTGGGTTAGACCAAAGATCCATCTAGCCTAGTATCCTGTCTTCAACCAGTGGCCAATGCCAGGTGCCCAGAGGGAATGAACAGAGAAGGTAATCATTAAGTGTTCCATCCCCTGTCGCCCATTCCCAGCTTCTGGCAAACAGAGGCTAGGGACACCATCTCTGTCCATCCTGGCTAATAGCCACTGATTGACCTATCCTCCATGAACTTACCCAGTTCTCTTTTGAACCCTATTATAGTCTTGGCCTTCACAATATCCTCTGGCAAGGAGTTCCACAGATTGACTGTGCGTTGTGTGAAAAAAATACTTCCTTTTGTTTGTTTTAAATCTGCTGCCTATTAAATTCATTTGGTACCCCTAGTTCTTGTGTTATGAGAAGGAGTAAATAACACTTCCTTATTTTCTTTCTCCACATCAGTCATGATTTTATAGACCTCTATCATAACCCCCCTTAGTCATCTCTTTTTCAAGCTGAAAAGTTTCCAGTCTGATTAATTTCTCCTCATATGGCAGCCATTCCATACCCCTAATAATTTTTGTTACCCTTTTCTGAACCTTTTGCAATTCCAATATATCTTTTTTGAGATGGGATAACCACTTATGCACGCAGTTTGCAAGATGTGAGCATACCATGGATTTATATAGAGGCAGTATAATATTTTCTGTGTTATTGTCTATCCCTTTCTTAATGATTCATAACATTCTGTTAGGTTTTTTGACTGCAACAGCACATTGAGTGGATGTTTTCAGAGAACTAAGCACAATGACTCCAAAATCTCTTTCTTGAGTGGTAACAGCTAATTTCATGTCCCCCGCAGAATTTTTTTCTCCCTAGAAAATACATCTTGCTGGAGAGGTGCTGCAGTTACACCTTTCACCCACAAGGGACTGCTGTAGTGCCAGGACAGAGGGCAGCCACTCCTGTCAAGGCTGTTTAGCACACAGACACTTAGGGTGTGACCAGCATGTTTGTAGGCTGGCTGTGAGCATCTAGGTAGGGAGCTATAGCAGCAAAGTGTAGTAGGAAGAAAGCTTAAGACATAAGCCCTTGAATTAGAGGCCTGGTATAAGGCAAGACCTGCTTACAGAATCTGGCAAGAACAGGGCTGATATTGCAGAAATACATATTTCTAAGAAGTGCTAAGCACAGAGTACTTACGCAAACACATTCCAATATTAAGTGGTACAAAACCATCCCGTTATCAAGGATGGTACAAATACATTCCCAAGGATAACAGGAACACACTGACCCCTCTTAAAAGATAAGGTCAGGATGACAGTATGTAATAAAAATGTTTTAATGGAATCAACATGTACAACATGATAACTAGCCACGTCAGGGGGCAATAATTAGCTATGTCTGAGTCAGTACATAACTTGCTTGTATCAGGGTATAAAGATGTATCTCACAGGGAGTATCTTTGTCCAGCCGAGGGGGGAATGGAAAGTCCCACCATTCACTGATCTGTGTTCATTGTCACAGGCATACATGTTTTAGTATCCTCATAAAGTCTGCCAGGCTCTGTGGACAATAAACCTGGCCTGGCGCCTTCGTACCTTAACAGATCTTGTGATCATTGGGTGGTTCACTCGAGTTCTGCTGTGCCGGCTGTCTGTGGAAAGCTGGGGCAGCACACAGGAAAAACACACATACACAGCCAAACATCTAACCACACAAAGCACTGCAAGGCACCCAGGATTAGAAGTGGTGACACAACCTCTCACTGGTCTGAATTGTACCCCCAAGCCCTGTCATGACTGCCCAATGTAGCGCCCATCTTTCTCCTTTGTCCAGCTCAGGATACATGAATTCTTCAACAACTGGTATGATTTGGTTTGGTGAAAAGTCTTTGAATCAGAAACTGTCTCACTCGGGCCAGTAGCCTTGAGTACCATTTACCCATCATGACCTTAAAAATACGGTAGGTGCAGTCATCAGAGCGCTATGTATCAGTGTAAATCTGAAGAGATCTAGAGGAACACATTTTAGCACAGAAATGTTTGTAGCAGTTTTAGGAGGTTGAGAACATTGGGAGAGCTTTTCTCAGATCCTTAATGGATTAAAGACAAGTCCCTCCTAAAATATCTTTTCCCTTCATGACAAACTCTTCTCAGAGCTCAGCTGGCTTTGCTCTCCTCTGCAATTGTCTCTGTCTTCCGAGGCTGGGATTTTGGTGTTTCTTGTGCAAAGTATTTTTCTGAATCAGATTGTAAACTCATCAGAAACTGGACTTTGTGTTCTTATGTGTGTTGAAAAGTGCCATGTACATTTACTGTGCTGTAGAAATAAACAATAATACTGAGACTCAAGGACTGTCCTCTCCAGTCCTTCAGGGGAAAGACAGCAGCTCCTGTGAATGACTCATATGGAAACAGTTGAGAGAAGTGAAATAGATTTTTTAAATAGAAAAGTATGAGAGAGTGAATCCTTCCTGAGATTGAACTGAGAAGTCAGAGAGAGAAGCTCTGAGCTGGGTGCAAGGGGCTAAGCCCCTAAGCAGTACCTCTGTGGATAACAGCTCCTAAGGCAAGACCACAGGGAGAGGTAACTAATATTAATCCTGTCTGCCTATTTATGATTTTACTTGGCTCCTATCATGGTGTATGTTTGTGATGCACAAAGTTACAGACAGGCGTTCTTTTCTTTTTGCACCTCAAAAGGCTGAGAAGGGGACTCATGGTTTGTGGGATTTGTATATTCCATGTATTTGTAAGAGGTTCGATTCAGGGTTGGGTGAAGGTTTTCACTGATCAGGAGCAATTTACACCATGATCTGAACACTCTGAGGTTTGGTTTCATGTGGCTTCTTCTGGCAGGAGTTCCAGAGCTGGGGTCCTGCACTGAGAGGCGCTGTTGCCAATGCCTGGTAGTGGATCCCTGAAGAGCATACTTGTCCTGGGGACATGGAGGGAGCCTGGCCGCAATCCATGAGTACCTAGTAGAATCATGACTCTAAACTCAGCTCTGATGTGAATGGAGAGCTGGCAGAGTTTGTGGGTATATCTACACTTTGGACTGACATGTGATTCCCAGTTCAAAGAGACATCCCCACACAGTGCTGATTGAACTAGAGGGCTAAAAATAGTGTAAACATGATGGAGCAAGCGGCAGGAGGGGCTGACCACCCCAAGTATGTGCCTAGCATCTTGGACAGCTGTGTACTTGGAGTGGCTAGCTAGCCACTCATGCTCTCACAGATCTTGGGAGACAGACCAGTCCTCGCTTATAGACAGCCTCCCAACCTGAAGCAAATACTCACCAGCAACCGCACACCACACAACATAAACACTAACCCAGGAACCTATCCTTGCAATAAAGCCCGATGCCAGCTCTGTCCACATAT
Source organism: Mauremys mutica (assembly GCF_020497125.1). Classification (NCBI taxonomy): domain Eukaryota; kingdom Metazoa; phylum Chordata; order Testudines; family Geoemydidae; genus Mauremys; species Mauremys mutica. The sequence goes on along the minus strand of NC_059088.1, from coordinate 18,297,722 downwards.
CCATTCAAGTGACACCATCACAGGACCTAATCACATCAGACACACCATCAGGGGCTCGTACACCTGCACATCTACCAACGTGATATATGCCATCATGTGCCAGCAATGCCCCTCTGCCATGTACATTGGCCAAACCGGACAGTCTCTACGCAAAAGAATAAATGGACACAAATCTGACATCAGGAATCATAGCATTCAAAAACCAGTGGGAGAACACTTCAACCTCTCTAACCACTCAGTGACAGACTTGAAGGTGGCAATTTTGCAACAAAAAAACTTCAAAAACAGACTTCAAAGAGAAACTGCTGAACTTGAATTAATATGCAAACTAGATACTATTAACTGTGGTCTAAACAAAGACTGGGAATGGTTGGGTCATTACACCAATTGAATCTATTTCCCTATGTTAAGTTCTCCTCACACCTTCTATGGGCCATCTTAATTATCACTTCAAAAAGTTTTTTTTCCTCCTGCTAACGATAGCTCATCTCAATTGATTAGACTCTGCCTGTTGGTATGCATACTTCCACCTTTTCATGTTCTCTGTATGTATAAATATCTCCTGTCTGTGTGTTCCATTCTATGCATCCGAAGAAGTGAGCTTTAGCTCACGAAAGCTCATGCTAAAATAAATTTGTTAGTCTTTAAGGTGCCACAAGTACTCCTGTTTTTTTTGCGGATACAGACTAACACGGCTGCTACTCTGAAACCTGTCATATGGCTACTCTCTATTTTTAACTTGTTAACCCAATCAGAGCAATTGTAGGTATGTCTCCTCAAGTTAGAAATGTTGCCCCCAGGTTATAGTGTAGACATACCCTCTGAAGCACGTGTGTGAGGGTTTTACATTGGCATCTGTTGCTAATTTGGGTCTTGTCTATACTAGAAAGAGGTTGCTGGTATCTATACCAGTAGAGCCATATTGGCAAACCCTCCTCATGAAGATACAATTTATACTGGCAGAAGAGTGCTGTTACTGGTACAGCATATACCAGTTCCCTGAATGGAGTAAGATATATCACCAAAAAACATTTTTGTTGGAATAGTTGTGTCTGCACCAGGGCTGTAGCCAGTACAACTAGGTCAGTTGTGTGTCGGTTCACACTCCAACCAACTTAGCTATGCCAGCAAAAATGTTAAGTGCAGACCAGGCCTTGATGTGCTGCTTCACGATGTGCCACCTTCAAGCAGTTTATAGTGGTTACAGTGAATTCCAATAGTCCAGACTAGAGGTGCCAGAAGCATGGCTCATCAAATCTCAGTCCACATCAGAGAGCTCTGCCCCAATCAGTCACTGCCAGCTGCAGCAGGAAGAAGACAAGATATGGTCAGGGACTGTTCTAGGGGCTTAAAGCAGCATTAGGATGGGAATGGCTGGTGCTCTGTGACTGGACATTACAATCAGCTACTTTCAACCTTATGACTGTGTGATATTGATAAAGCTGTTGTGACTTCAGGAGAGAAAAGGACATCGGCAGGAAAACAACTTTCCTTGTTCCCCTCCTCCTCTGTCAAAGCAGAAGGATGTTTCTGTCACCATCTCAGGGTAACTGCACCTGTATTCCCACTCTACGGTCCTTCAAGGGCACCCACTTAAGGTTTCCAAGTCCCAGCCTCCCAGCTTCCACCTTTCTTGGGCAGAGACCCAAGTCTTTCTCACTTCTGACTGGGGGTTTTAAGGCTACACAGCTCCCTGGATTAGACTGTGATAACCTCAGCAAGCTAGTTTGCCTAAGGCCAAGACCTGTGCTTTGCTTTCTTCTCCAAGAACTGTGAACAGTGTATTGCCAGAAATTATGTTACCACACAGCTCTTTTTAAGCAAGCACATTCATTCTTATGATAAAAGCATCCCATGGAAAAACATATTTAAAGCAATAAAGCCCCTATACATATGCTGAAAGCTTACCAAAGGTCACCCATCAGTCTTATGGGGCCCTAGTAGGCCAAAGTCAAAGGGTTGGGGCCCTTGGACAGACTGGGATAAAATACAACATGATTTTACAAAAGGTAGAGCATGCCAGATCTCATCTCTTTCTTTGAGACGCTACCTGATAATTTTAGATAAAGGAAATACAGTATATCTTATCTTGCCTGGATTTCAGTAAGTCATTTGATAGTTCGACATGGGAAATTATTAGTTAAATTGGAGAAGATGGGGATTAATAGGAGAATTGAAAAGTGGATAAGGAACTGGTTATAGGGGAGTCTGCAACTGGTCATACTGAAAGGTGAACTGTCAGGCTGGAGGGAGGTTGCTAGTGGAGTTCCTTAGGGATCGGTTTTGGGACCAATCTTATTTAATATTTTCACTAATGATCTTGGCACAAAAAGCATGCTAATAAAATTTGAAGATGACACAAAGTTGGACGGTATTGCCAATATGGAGGAGTATCGTATAAGAAGATCTGGATGACCTTAAAAACTGGAGCAATAGAAATGGGATTAAATTTAATAGTGCAAAGTGCAAGGTCATGAATTAAGGGATTAACAACAATATTTTTTTCTATAAACTGGGGATGTATTAGTTGGAAGTGACCAAAGAGGAGAAAGACCTGGGTGTATTGGTTGATCACAAGGTGACTATTAGCTGCCAGTGTGATGTGGCAGTGAAAAAGGCTAACAAAGTCCTTGGATGCATCAGGCAAGGTATTTCCACTAAAGATAGGGAAATGTTATTGCCTTTATACAAAGCACTGATGAGACTTCACCTGGAATACTGTGTGCAATTCTGGTATCCCATGTTTAAAAAACATTAATTCAAACTGGAACAGGTGCAGAGAAGGGCTCAGAGGATGATGAGAGGAATGGAGAACCTACTTTATAAGAACAGTGTCAAGGAGCCTGGCTTGTTTGGCCTAATGAAATGAAGGCCCAGGGGAGCTAGGATTGCTCTCTATAAATGCATCAGAAGGATAAATACCAGGAAGGGAGAGGAGTTATTTAAGTCAAGCATCAATATTGACACAAGAAAAAAGGGATATAAACTGGCTATCAACAAGTTTAGGCTCAAAATTTGGCGAAGGTTTCTAACCTTCTGAGGAGTGAAGTTCTGGAACAGCTTTCCAAGGGGAACAGTGGGAGCAAAAAACCTACCTGGCTTCAAGACTGAGCTTGATAAGTTACAGAGAGGATGGTATGTTGAGATTGCCTACAATGACATATGGCTCATCTGCGACTGCTAGTGGTAAAGATCCTCAATGCCGGAGATGGGGCATTAGATGGGGAGGACTCTGAGTTACTACAGGGAATTGTTTCCCAGGTGTCTGACTGCTGGGTCATGCCCACATGCTCAGGGTCAGGAAGGAATGTTCCCCAGGTCAGATTGGCAGAGACCCTGTTTTTTTTCCATATTTCTCTGCAGCGTGGGGCATGGGTCCCTTGCAGGTTTAAACTAGTGTAAATGGTGAATTCTCTGTAACGTGAAGTCTTTAAACCACGATTTGAGGACATCAGTAACTCAGCCAGAGCTTAGGGTTCTATTACAGGGATGAGTGGGTGAGGTTCTGTGTCCTGTGATATGCAAGGGGGTCAGACTAGATGATCAGACTGATCCCTTCTAGCCTTAAAGTCTATGAGAAGGTCCTGTCCGTTTGCTAGATCAGCAAGAAGGCTCTGAGTTAGTGTAAACCCAGCCTTTTTAATGTCAAAAGCATTTTTGTTATTTCTGGAAAATCCAGTTTGAACCAGTATATAAAAGCCTCTCCAAGAGGTGTTTACAAACTGAGCGATTCACCTTCATAACCCCCTACTGTTTTTAGTTTCTGGTGGAGCTGAGGTAACCATCCCCCCCTGGAGTTGGAACAACCCCTGGTCCACAGTGATATATAAACCATTCATAAACTTCATACAATATGTTCCCCAAAGATATTGCAGCAGTTGCAGTATCTGACATAGCATCCAGCTCCTAAGAACTTCAGGACACTGCTGTTTCTAAGAACATAAATGAATAATGCCTATAGCTATAAATTCCTGTACAGAGTGAGAGAGAAGGAAAAGGCAGCTGGGACACTGGAACTCATATCCAGACAGTGCACAGTATAAAGCCTTGGGTATGATCCACAGTGTGCCCTTGTTGCCAAGAAGGCTAATGGCATTTTGGGTTGTATAAGTAGGGGCATTTCCAGCAGATCGAGGGATGTGATCATTCCCCTCTACTCAGCACTGGTGAGGCCTCATTTGGAGTACTGTGTCCAGTTTTGGGCCCCACACTACAAGAAGGATGTGGATAAATTGGAGAGAGTCCAGCGGAGGGCAACAAAAATGATTAGGGGGCTGGAGCACATGACTTATGAGGAGAGGCTGAGGGAACTGGGATTGTTTAGTCTGCAGAAGAGAAGAATGAGGGGGGATTTGATAGCTGCTTTCAACTACCTGAAAGGGGGTTCCAAAGAGGATGGATCTAGACTGTTCTCAGTGGTAGAAGATGACAGAACAAGGAGTAATGGTCTCAAGTTGCAGAGGGGGAGGTTTAGGCTGGATATTAGGAAAAACTTTTTCACTAGTAGGGTGGTGAAGAACTGGAATGCGTTACCTAGGGAGGTAGTGGAATCTCCTTCCTTAGAGGTTTTTAAGGTCAGGCTTGACAAAGCCCTGGCTGGGATGATTTAGCACCGACCCTTGGGGCACTCCACTTGATACCGGCTGCCAACTAGACATGGAACCATTGATCACTACCCGTTGAGCCCGACCATCTAGCCAGTTTTCTATCCACCTTACCGTCCATTCATCCAGCCCAGACTTCTTTAACTTGCTGGCAAGAATACTGTGGGAGACTGTATCAAAAGCTTTGCTAAAGTCCAGAAATAGCACATCCACTGCTTTCCCCTCATCCACAGAGCCGGTTATCTCGTCATAGAAGGCAATTAGGTTAGTCAGGCATGACTTGCCCTTGGTGAATCCATGCTGACTGTTCCTGATCACTTTCCCCTCCTTTAAGTGGTTCAGGATTGATTCCTTGAGGACCTGTTCCATGATTTTTCCAGGGACTGAGGTGAGACTGACTGGCCTGTAGTTCCCTGGATCTTCCTTCTTCCCTTTTTTAAAGATGGGCACTACATTAGCTTTTTTTCCAGTCATCCGGGACCTCCCCCGATCGCCATGATTTTTCAAAGATAATGGCCAATGGCTCTGCAATCTCATCGGCCAACTCCTTTAGCACCCTCGGATGCAGCGCATCCGGCCCCATGGACTTGTGCTCGTCCAGCTTTCCTAAATAGCCCCGAACTACTTCTTTCTCCACAGAGAGCTGGTCACCTCCTCCCCATACCGTGCTGCAGAGTGCAGCTGGCTGGGAGCTGACCTTGTCTGTGAAGACAGAGGCAAAAAAAGCATTGAGTACACTAGCTTTCTCCACATCCTCTGTCACTAGGTTCCCTCCCTCATTCAGCAAGGGGCCCACACTTTCCTTGACTTTCTTCCTGTTGCTAACATACCTAAAGAAACCCTTCTTGTTACTCCTAACATCTCCGGCTAGCTACAACTCCAAGTGTGATTTGGCCTTCCTGATTTCACACCTGCATGCCTGAACAATACTTTTATACTCCTCCCTGGTTATTTGTCCAATCTTCCACTTCTTGTAAGCTGTTCTTTTGTGTTTAAGACGAGCAAGGATTTCACTGTTAAGCCAAGCTGGTCGCCTGCCATATTTACTTTTCTTCCTACACATCGGGATGGTTTGTTCCTGCAACCTCAATAAGGTTATATATCTCCAGATCAGTGGCACCGCTATGGGCACCCGCATGGCCCCACAATATGCCAATATTTTTATGGCCAACCTGGAACAACGCTTCCTCAGCTCCCGTCCACTCACGCCCCTTCTCTACCTACGCTACATTGACATCTTCATCATGCTGCCTCATTTGGAGTACTGTGTCCAGTTTTGGGCCCCACACTACAAGAAGGATGTGGATAAATTGGAGAGAGTCCAGCGGAGGGCAACAAAAATGATTAGGGGGCTGGAGCACATGACTTATGAGGAGAGGCTGAGGGAACTGGGATTGTTTAGTCTGCAGAAGAGAAGAATGAGGGGGGTTTGATAGCTGCTTTCAACTACCTGAAAGGGGGTTCCAAAGAGGATGGATCTAGACTGTTCTCAGTGGTAGAAGATGACAGAACAAGGAGTAATGGTCTCAAGTTGCAGAGGGGGAGGTTTAGGTTGGATATTAGGAAAAACTTTTTCACTAGTAGGGTGGTGAAGCACTGGAATGGGTTACCTAGGGAGGTAGTGGAATCTCCTTCCTTAGAGGTTTTTAAGGTCAGGCTTGACAAAGCCCTGGCTGGGATGATTTAGTTGGGTTTGGTCCTGCTTTGAGCAGGGGGTTGGACTAGATGACCTCCTGAGGTCCCTTCCAACCCTGAGATTCTATGATTCTATGATTCTATGATTCTATGATCATCTGGACCCATGGGAAGGAGACTCTGGAAAAATTCCACCACGATTTCAACAGCTTCCACCCCACCATCAACCTCAGCCTGGACCAATCTACATGGGAGGTCCACTTCCTAGACACCACGGTGCAAATATGTGATGGTCACATTAACATCACCCTATACCAAAAACCTACCGACCGCTATGCCTACCTTCATGCCTCCAGCTTCCATCCCGGGCACACCACAAGATCCATTGTCTACAGCCAAGCACTGAGGTACAAACGCATCTGCTCTAACCCCTCAGACAGAGACCAACACCTACAAAATCTCCACCAAGCATTCTCAAAACTACAGTACCCGCACGAGGAAATAAGGAAACAAATCAACAGAGCCAGACGTGAACCCAGAAGCCTCCTACTGCAAGACAAACCCAAGAAAGAAACCAACAGGACTCCACTGGCCATCACATACAGTCCCCAGCTAAAACCCCTCCAACGCATCATCAGGGATCTACAACCCATCCTGGACAATGATCCCACACTTTCACAGGCCTTGGGTGGCAGGCCAGTCCTCGCCCACAGACAACCTGCCAACCTGAAGCATATTCTCACCAGTAACTGCACACAGTAACTAGCTCAGGAACCAATCCATGCAACAAACCTCGATGCCAACTCAGCCCACATATCTACACCAGCAACACCATCACAGGACCTAACCAGATCAGATCAGATCAGATCAGATCAGCCACACCATCACCGGTTCATTCACCTGCACCTCCACCAATGTTATATACGCCATCATATGCCAGCAATGCCCCTCTCTATGTACATTAGCCAAACTGGACAGTCTCTATGGAAAAGGATAAATGGACACAAATCAGATATTAGGAATGGCAATATACAAAAACCTGTAGGAGAACACTTCAACCTCCCTGGCCACACAATAGCAGATCTTAAGGTGGCCATCCTGCAGCAAAAAAACTTCAGGACCAGACTTCAAAGAGAAACTGCTGAGCTTCAGTTCATCTGCAAATTTGACACCATCAGCTCAGGATTAAACAAAGACTGTGAATGGCTTGCCAACTACAGAACCAGTTTTTCCTCCCTTGGTTTTCACACCTCAACTGCTAGAACAGGGCCTCATCCTCCCTGATTGAACTAACCTCGTTATCTCTAGCTTGCTTCTTGCTTGCATATATATACCTGCCCCTGGAAATTTCCACTACTTGCATCCGACGAAGTGGATATTCACCCACGAAAGCTCATGCTGCAAAACTTCTGTTAGTCTATAAGGTGCCACAGGATTCCTTGCTGCTTTTACAGATCCAGACTAACATGGCTACCCCTCTGATACTGCTCTCTGTTCTGGCACCACAGCAGCCCCTGTTAGGCATAAAGGGTAACTGCAGCGCTTCTCTGGCAGAATTTATTTTCTGCAGAAAAAAAATCTGTGGGGGACATGAATTCTGCACTTGCACAGTGACACAGAATTCCCCCAGGAGTATATTGTGGACCAGCACAATGAAGTCTCCATTTCCATACAAGGTCAACATGAGGTTGTGAAGTAATAGGAAGTCAGCACACCAGGGAAAGGACTTGGGTGTCATACTGACTCTGGGGATAAAGAATGGATTTGAAGGACTATAAGTAGAAGGTCAAAGGACCATCTTTGTCCTGGACCAATGCAGCATGAGGACAGTGCTGTCTGCATTCATGAAAGAGGGATCCCAGTCCCATTGGCTGGAGAGGGTGGGAGGTTGCTGTAGGTGAGTTAACTACTTTAGACAAGTGTTTAACTGGTAAAAGTTAAGTTTAGACGCTAGGAAATGGATTATACTTTTTATTTTATATGTAACCATTTCTGTTGTCATTGTTATCCCTACTTACTATCTCTTAAATCTTAGCCTTTGATAAGAAACATGATTGTTTCACTATAAATATATCTCAGTTCTGTGATGTTACAGAGGACCTGATCCCGGGTTGTAACACTCAAGCTGTGTGTATACCATTCATTTGCGCACAGAAAACCTGGTAATTCTGTGAGTATCTAGTGGTTAAGAGCTGAGCACTGCAGGGAATTCTCTGAGGACTCAGGGGTTGTGTGTGCCTATCACCAGCCTACACAGAGAGAGCGAGGCCTGCAAGAGGTTGGTGGTTTCAGGGAGCTGAGCTACAGCAGGCACAGACTAGATGGCTTCATGCTATGGGAAGGTGGTGGTGAGGTGCCTCACACCCAGGTTACTCCTCGGGAGCATCACCCCCAAACCAATTTTTAAAAAATAGAAATTTGAACTGCCACCAACCTGGAAATCTGTTGCTTGCCCAGCTGCAGCCATAATGTTTTTCTAGCACAAAGTAAGCTTGTGTTACGTATTGGAGACTGGCAGCCCCACTCCTACTTTGAAATCCTGGCTGGTAGGAATGGGTGCTCTGTGTAACTAGCAGGGACAGCAGTGCCTGATTTAGTTAATGATTTCAATTCAAGCCCATTTTCAGAGGCTCAGAGCTTCCTGAAACTTTTACCATTTGGTTATTTTCCAGGCTCAGACTACTGAAAGGTAAATTATTTTTAGAAACATTGAGCAGAAATGGTTCCGCCATTTCTGAGTGCCAGGAATGTTAACAATAGATACGTCCCCTTAGTATATAAATCCTGGAACCTTTCTTTGAATCAAAATGGTTGCAATTTGAAAGCTTAAATGTGCCATGGAGCAGCCAGGAATCCCCTGTCCTGGAGGTAATCAGATTAAATCTGTCAAGCTCTGAGAACTGAAAATCACACACAGTAGATTTGTTTTCATTCATCTCATTTAGAGCCTGAGCAAAAGCTCTCTCAAACAACTGAGAGTCTTTCCATGGATTTCAATGTGCTTTGGATCAGGCCTTGAGTGTGCAGCTATGAGAGGCTGCATGTGCCTGTGTTTGGGACTAACTCAGGTCTAGCTATATATAGCGTTGCAGATCAGTGGGAAGAGCTGGAGCTGAGTGAAGCACTCCTGAAGATTTGTCTGGTGGGAAGGAGTGAGGAAGGGTTATTGCCAGCCCTGTGAGGGTGCAGACGTTAGTGCAAGGGGTTCTGTGAAGCTCTTAAGATGCACAGAAGAGTATGGATTGGGATGCATGTCCAGAGATAATAAGTACACTCTAAAGAGGAAAAGAAGACTTGCGGGGGGGGGGCACTATAACAGTTTTTAAGTACATAGAAGGTTGTAACAAGGAGGATGGAGAAAAATTGTTCTCCTTAACCTCTGAGGATAAGACAAGAAGCAATGGGCTTAAATTGCAGCAAGCGAGATTAAGGTTGGACATTAAGAAAAATTTCAGGGTCGTTAAGCACTGGAATAGAGTGCCTAGGGAGGTTGTGGAATATCCATCATTGGAGATTTTTAAAAGCAGGTTAGACAAACACCTGTCAGGGATGGTCTAGATAATACTTAGTCCTGCCTTGAGAGTAGGGGACTGGACTAGAAGACCTCTCGAGGTCGCTTCTAGTCCTATGATTCTATTTTTTCAGACTGGTGCAGATTGAATCACATCAAGGCATCTCATGGGAGATGTGGACAAACACTCTTGAAATGGAAAATGAGGCATGTGACCATGGTCACCAGGCACAAACGATAGAGCACATCATATCTGAATGTCCCCTTTGTTCTTTCGCCGGGGGCCTGAAGGACATTCACCAGCTCACTGCTGCAGCAATGTGCTGGCCCTCAAACTTAGATATAAATTTGTAGCTGTTGCTACCTACCCAAGCCATACGAAAGAGGAAGAAGAAGAAGAAGTGTTATGGAGATCTGATGGGGACACTCCACTAGAGAAGTCACATCTGCTGGCTTCAAAAAAGTTCAGCTCCTATTAAAACACCTATATAATTGTGGACACTGAGCCACTTTGAAAACGTGACCCACAGCACATCTGGGCTCTAGAGCCTGCAATGGCTTCTTCTGGGTGATGCTTTGGGCTTGGGTATCTAAGGGTACCTCTGCACAGCAGCTGGAAGGTGTAATTCCCAACTCAGGCAGACACATGCACTAGCTCTGCTTGAAAGCGTGGCTATGGGTGGCCTCCAGGGCTAGCTGCCCAAGTCCAATCCCACTTGACCCCCTGGGTACAAACTTGGGGATTTGGGACACTCGGACTAGCAGCTCTCAGGCTGGTACTCAGCGTGAAGGCTCTAGAATCATCTTCCTGTCTTGGTTTCAAAGAACTCCGGTTTGCTGACTGAGTCAGAGCCCAGGATGCCATTCAGAGCAGTTGGCTGAGGAAAGGAAGGCCCACTTCTGTGCAGGTTGGGCTGGGGAGGGTCGTGAGGTGATTGTATAATTGTGTTAATGCGTCTCAAGAGCTGTGATGGGGCATTCAAAATCAGATCAATAAACAAAGGAATCCATTCAGCAATAAGAAGCCCATTAACCAGTGTAATATGCAGCTTCAAGGGGAGGTTCCAGCTGTGCCAGCAGCCCAGTCTGTGCATCTGTCCAGGAAACCTCTCCCTGCTGCCAGGAGGAGCTTTCCTCTTCTGGGAGTTGGATAGCTGAGCTGTGAACTTGACACACGTTGAATTTCCACTAGAGCCTGCTGGCCCCCAGATCTCTCTAATGCGTTGAAGTCTGGGCTTAATTTCTTGTGACTGGGGGGTGATTGAGTGTGATGTCTGTGCTCCGGTAGGGATCTGGAGGGAGAGGTTTTATTTAGAAGTCAGGGAGTCAGAGACTTGCAGCTGGAAACTGTCAGAATCTGTTGGATTTCGTTCTCTCATTTCATAACTAATCAGATCAGCTCCATCTGTCACTCAGTCTGCATGCATCTCACTGTCATTCTCTCTATCCTCTCCCTTAAGCCAGGCACCACCCTGTCAGTGTTTCCTGCTACCCACTTGTGCATCTGTCTCTCCACTTATCTAAATGCATCTATCTCCTGAAAGAAGCCCAGGCAGCAAAGTGGATTAAGCTAGTGGAGCCTGGGATAAAAGCTAGAAATTACACATCGTCCCCTCTCAGCACAAATGACCTCTCCTCATTATTAATTCATAGTGTAAAAGAGCTCTGAGGTTAACTGGGAGGGGCTGGAGAACTTTGTCATCACTGGCCTGGAGACAACACACTGAGCTGCATGCTGGCTATTACACCATAGTGTGCTGGGCATGCACAGGGAAGGAAAAAGCAGAGTCCTAAGCCATCTCTGTTACACTGGGTGTTTGGGGGCTACTCACCCTGCTTCTCCCGCTCCAGGGTGAGAGAACTGCTGCCTCCTTCCTTAGGTAGGACTGTGTGTTCTTGCTGCACTTGCAGCACGTGGGAGTTGAGGGCATCAGCAGGACAGAGGCAGAGAGAACCAGGCTGCCAGCCTTCTCTGCTGCAAGAGAGGCCAACAGAGCCGGGAAACAGCACTGTGTATGGTGCCACATGGGTGTGAGCCCCAGCCCAGTCTATCAGGCAGCTTAGACACCACGGTGAATGCAGAGGCTCAGTGAAAGTGTCAGTGTGGTGACTTGGGATGAGCCCTGTACTATACAGCACGGAGACACAGATGCTAGAGGGGACCTTGGGCAAATCACACCCCGCTCTCTAATATGCTCCCGGTGGAGGAGGGGGAAGTGTTCATGTATTAAAATGTGTATCATACAGGAGGGTGCTCTAGAGGGGCAAACTGTCTGTTGCTTCATTCTTTATTGCTATCCCTGTAACTATGTTACACATGGGTGAACCTCGGAAACTTCTGTCTTTTGGGTCAGTGCCCCAAACATATGGAGACTGAGCTGCAATTCTTAGTCTGCACACTGATCTGGCAATATGACTTCATCCCTGTCACCCCCACTGCCAAACTTTCTGGGCTGCTGGAGTTCAGGGATCACTCCTGGTTTTGTGGCACCTTGTTCTTCTAACACAGGAGCCAAGTTGCCTGTGGCTGTTCAGTGGCTAGTGCTGAGGTCTTCATCTTGATGGAATCCACACTGATGATCATTGTCATTTTATTAAAGTGGCACTCATGGGGGGCTAGAACAGTGGGGTCCCAGAGGTGGCCGGGGTCCCTTTCCACACTGTCATAGACTTGTAGATTCCAAAACCAGAAGGGACCATTGTGATTGTCTAGTCTGACCTCCTGTATAACACCGGCCAGAGAATTGCCCCAAAATAATTCCTAGAGCAGATCTTTTAGAAAAAACACCCAATCTTGATTTAAAAAATTGTTAGAAATTGAGAATCCAGCATAACCTTGGTAAATTGTTCCAGTGATTAATTATGCTCACTGTTAACACTTGATGCCTTATTTGCAGTCTGGATTTGTCTAGCCTCAACTTCCAGCCATTGGATCATGTTATAATTTTGTCTGCTAGACTGAAGAGCCCATTATTAAATATTTGTTCTCAGTTTAGATACTTACAGATTATAATCTTTTTTGCCAGAAACTGGGAATGGACAACGGGATGGATCACTCGATGATTACCTGTTCTGTTCATTCCCTCTGGGGCACCTGGCATTGGTCACTGTCAGAAGACAGGATACTGGGCTAAATGGACCTTTGGTCTGACCCAGTGTGGTTGTCCTTATGTTACAATCAAGTTACTTCTTAACCTTCTCTTTGTTAAACTAACTAGATTGAGGTCCTTGAGTCTATCACTATAAGGAATGTTTTCTAATCCTTTAATTGTTCTTGTGGTTCTTCTCTGAACTCTCTCCAACTGATTAACATCCTTCTTGAATTGTGGGCACTAGACAAGACACAGTATTCCAGCAGTGAACACAACAGTGTGAAATACAGAGGTAAAATAACTGTCTCTACTACTCAAGATTCCCCTCTTTATGCATCTCAGGATCAGATTAGTTCTTTTGGCCACACTATGATGCTGGGAGCTCATGTGCAGCTGATTGTCTACCACAACCCCCAAATCTTTTTCAGAGTCACTAGTTCCTAGGATTGAGTCCCCCAGGTATACATGTAGGAACACAGTATGACCTACATTCTTTGTTCCCACATGTATACATTTACATTAAAACACAGATTGTTTGCTTGTGCCCAGTTTACCAAGTGATCCAGAACATTCTGAATTAGTGAGCTGTCCTCTTCCTTAATTACCACTCCAACAAATTTTTAAAAACTGCAGACTTTAAAAAACTGCAAACTTTATCAGTGATGATTTTGATAAAAAAAAACCCAAATCAAAAAAGAACAATATAAAATTAACATAGCACACATTAAATGGATTAAAAACTGGCTAGCTAAGTCTCAAAATGTAATTGTAAATGGTTGTGTATCCAGTGATGTCCAGCAGGGACTGGTTCTTGGCTCAATGCTATTTAACATTTTTAACAATGACCTGGAAGAAAACATAAAATGTCAGGTCAAGCATCTTACAGAAGTCTAAGCATATTACATCAACACTATTACATTTATCAACCAAACTTGTAATCTCATCAAAAAAAGACATCAGGTTCGTTTGACAGGATCTGTTTTCTATAAACCCATGCTGATTTACATTAATTACATTGCCCTCCTTAATTCTTTATCAATTGAATACCATATCAGATGCTCCAGTATCTTGCCTGGGATCAATGTCAGGCTGAAGGGCTTTTGATTTCCGGGTCATCCTGTTTAGCCTTTTAAAAAATTGGCACAACATTAGGTTTCTTCCAGTCTTCTGGAACTTCCCCAGTGCTCCAAGACTTCTTGAAAATCAGCATTAATAGTCCAATGAGCTCCTCAGCCAGCTCTTTTAAAACTCTTAGATGCAAGTGCTCTGGACCTCCTGATTTAAAAATCTCTAACTTTATTAGCTTCTATTTAAAATCTTCTAGTGATAATAGTGGAATGGAAACAGTGGTATCATCACCATATGATGAGATGATATCACCTGTTTTTTCCACATATAGAGAAGAGCAATATTTATTGACCACTTTGCCTTTTCTGCTTAATTATTCATAATTCTACCATTTCCATCTAGTAATGGAGTAATACCGTTGTTGGGATTCTTTTAATTCCTAACATATTTAAAAACTCCTTATTGTCCTTTGAGATACTAAGTTGTGGCTCCCATGGATGACTGTGCCAAGAAAGATCTGTTAGAAATGGTGACCCGAGCTGTGCCCTGCTGTTCTATACAGAAGTGTTCAACCAGCACAGTGACTGTGGAGGCCAGTGGGGGGCACACCATCTCCCCTGCAGCAGCTCTAGCTCTAGCTGTATTCCCTGCGCTCCCTCCTCTGGTCACCTGCTGTATTGCAGGGGTAGCTCTGGCTGCTCCATTATTGACTTCTCTGCCAGAGTGCAGGAACCCCCATAGAACAGGACTGTGCCTAAGCCTGCACAGGATAGCTCTCTCCCTGCCCCCACGCATAGGCACCCTTTGCAGCCCAGAAGATGAGGAGAGAGGAGATGCTAAGAACCAATAACAAGCTCCCCGATTCTCTGCCCTGGATAAGGTTCTCTAAGTTCTCTCTCCTCTTCTCTATCAAAGATTGAAAAGTAGCTGAGAATGAGCAGTTTTGCCTCCCCAGTGATGCTCCTGCTGGCGAAGGTGGATCATCTGAAAAGGGGGGGAGGAACACACGCCTGCGGGAGGTCCACTGGAACCGCGGGACCAGGGGACCCTCTGCAGGCACGTCTGCGGGAGGTCCACCGGAGCTGCGGGACCAGCGACCAGCAGAGCGCCCCCCGCGGCGTGCCACCGTGCTTGGGGCGGCGAAATGGCTAGAGCCGTCCCTGCTCAGGGCTTAATCTTTTGTGGATTTACAGGGTCTTTTACCAGTGAAAGAGCTTTTCACAGTAATATACTACTTAACCTCTATTTATTAACAATCATCAAAACAGACTGCACCACGCTACAACTACAATGCTCACCACAGTAAGACAGATGAACTTTTCCCTGCTGGCCAATCAGGATCAAGTCATCTGGGAGACTCCAGTTTCTGCACAGTGTCATTGGCAGAGTGTTGAGGTCTGGCAGCTCTGATCTTGGGGCTGTGTCCTGGAGTTGGTCCCCAAAGAACTTCCTTTTGGACCCTAATTTATATAGTGAAATTTGAGTCCTGCTTAGCTGTACCTTAACTAATCATTTTACTAAAATTTTACTAACCTTTCCTAACATATTGTAACAAAATTCTCTAACCAATCATACCCCACCACCTTAATTAATTTACACCTAGCAAAATTAATTATGTAACATACAAAAACAATCAAAGAACCAGACAGAGATCATACAGATAAACAATAGGCAAGTGGGGACCATAAAGACAAAACAATAAAGAAATGAGGGTTTCACAACCACAACTATTGATACCGGTAAGTGATTTCTTACCAGACAGATGCTGTCAAACTAAATTTTCTTTAACCATCTTAAGATCTGTTTCTTCATCTGGTGATAGTGGGTGCTGTTAGGACGGGGTCTCCTTCTTAACAGCCTGATGTTACATTGTTTTAATGTCATTTATATGGAATGTGGGGATGTGACTTCCTGCTTCTTAGCTAATGGCTGCTGCTCTCTTAATACGGCTGCAAACAAAGGCCTTAGGCCTTACAATATGGCTACAGGAAAAGGCCTTATCCTTACAAATCCTACTCTCTAGCCTTACTTTTGTTCCCTCCAGCCCTTTTTCTTCTGCATTTTTCAATGGTCCTGATCACATCTACCCACCCCTTAAAGCCTCTGCACTCCCATATCGAGCTACCCCATGCACCCCTTCTAGCCTATTCCCTTCTAGACTCCATCCATCTCTGTACAATGGCTAAGATTTTGACATGGTTATTTTTAGTAAAAGTCACAGACAGGTCACGGGCAATAAACAAAAATTCACAGCAGCTGTGACCTGTCTGTGACTTTTGCTGCTGCAGCTCCATGGTTTCCCTCACCACCGTGGTGACTGGAAGCTGTGGGGTTCCCCAGCCGCTTGCCTGAGGCATTCTCCTTCTCCCTCACCTCGTCTCCACACGCAAGACTGTTGCCCGTTGCTAGAACCCTGAGGAGGGCCCCCTCAGGAGTCTGTCACCTGTGTTTGGAACCTCTCAGGGCCCTCCCCCCCCCCGTCTCTTGTCGCTGCTGTTACCAGTTGCTGTAACCCTGCCAGTCCCACAGCCCCTGGGGCTGAAACAGAGAATGTCATGGAGGTCTCTGGAAGTGGTGGAGTCCGTGACTTCCACGACCTCCATGACAAACGTAGCCTTAGCAATGGCCAACTTTTGAGCCAGCACCAAGGATGGCCCCAGGGACCTCAGTGCTTTGCAGCTTCAATTAAAGAGCCAGGCTCTGTAGCCAGGAGCTGTAACAAACTCATATAGACTGTGGATTGGGCACAGAGGGGGAAGCATGACATACCCTGATAGACTCAAGCACACAGTGGCAGTCACTGGGAAGATGACAATTCCATCTGGGCACTGTCCGCATTGTAGCTTGGCCTGTGCTGCCCAGGGTGCTTGCACCTGCTTTAGCATCTTATTGTGCAGCACTGAGCTCTGGATCTGCAGCTGCCAAGAGCCCCGCCCAGCCACTGAAGCATAGAAGGGCCCGTAGCTCTGTCTGTAAGGGATGAGTGCAACAGTAGGACTTGGTGGGAAACCAAGAACTGGAGAGAAACAAAGAACTTGGACAGGTTTGAAAACATGAAGTCATCCTGTCATCTGATTCCAAAGCCAGGGAGATGTGAGTATTTGAACTGCTGCTGCAGTAGCCGCAGTGATAAATTAGATCATTCGGAGAGCACTTTAGAGCCGGACAGAGAAATTCAGTCCTTCTCATGCCAATTTCATTTTGTAAATGGAATGAGCACCTTAGTGACACACACAGTCCCTTGTGTGCAGCCCCATCTGGGAGCTGTGCTCTGTGGGAACACTAGGCTCCCAGAAAAGCTGCTGCTCCATACACACAGGCATAGCAGTAGGGAGGTGGAAGCACCTCTATATACAGCACTGGTGAGACCATTCTTGGATGTGATGCCCAGTTCTCATGTCCACACTTCATAAAGGATGTTTACATTTGGAAAGGGCTCAGAAAAGAGATACAGGGATGATGCAAGGTGTGGAAAACCTGCCTGGCAGTCAGAAACTAAATAAATTCAATCTATTAGTTTATCAAAGAGAAGCTTAAGAGGTGACTTGATTACAGTCTGTAAGTCTGATGTGGAGAGATGACTTCTGATAGGTGGGGGCTCTTTAATCTATCCAACAAAGGCAAAACAGAATCCACTGGCTGGAAGCTGAAGCTAGATAAAATCAGACTAGACATAAGCTGCACATTTTTAACAGTAGGGTAATTAACCAGAGGAACAACTAACCTTGGAATGTGGCAAATTCTCCATCTGGTGGAGTCTTCAAATCATAGATCCTGGCTTGACGTGGTTTCCATTATATACAGGATTTACAGTTTGGTTCAATGGCTCTCAGCACCCCACTATACAAATGGTTCCAGCACCCTTGCTTCAAATCAAGATTGGCCATCTTTGCAGAAGATGAACTGAGAGTCAAACAGAAGTGGTGGGCTTGATCCAGGAGTCACTGGATGTGATTCTCTGCCTGGTGCTACGCAGGAGGCCAGTCTAATAGTCGTGATTGTTCCTTCTAACCTGGCATTTATGTATCTATATGCAACAGCAACAAACTCACCTCACTGACAGTCACTGATTGCCATGGGGAAAATCAGTGTTCCCTTCCCATT
Source organism: Mauremys mutica (assembly GCF_020497125.1). Taxonomy (NCBI): domain Eukaryota; kingdom Metazoa; phylum Chordata; order Testudines; family Geoemydidae; genus Mauremys; species Mauremys mutica. The sequence continues at coordinate 18,279,708 of NC_059088.1, read as the reverse complement.
CTTCATGTGGTTCAAACCCATGGGATGTCAGGGGTGTTCAGGGCCTGATTTTATGCCTAACATACTGGAGTAGAAATCACAAAGGCAGGACCATTACTGCAGTTTGAATTGAACAGGGCAAGAAAGGCAATGGGGACCTAGAGCCTGGGGCTGTCAGAGGAGGAAATGGTTCTGGGGTGTAGCGGGGTGGTCACCCCACTCTTGACTGGAGGGGTTGAAAACAGCCCTGGAGAGGGCTGTAGCTGGGGAAAGGCTGATTGGGGAAGCAGCCTCAGCTGGGGCCATGCCCCAGTCAGGGCCCAGCTGGCCCTTATAAGAGGGCAGTGGGTCAGGAGCTCAAAAGGACTCACCCTCTAGGTCTTGAGGGAGCAGGGCCTGGCTGCCTGGGAGCTGAGCAGGGTACTAGACTGGAGCAGGGCTGGGGAAAGGCCAGAGGAGCTAGGGAGCTCTGGCCTGGAAACCCCCCAGGCTGCAGGTAGGGTGACCAGATGTCCCAATTTTATAGGGACAGTCTCAATTTTGGGGTCTTTTTCTTATATAGGCTCCTATTACCCCCCACCCCCATCCCGATTTTTCACATTTGCTGTCTGGTCACCCTAGCTGCAGGCTTTGTTAAAGGCCAGAGAAGGTACTGGGGTTGCAGAGGGCAGCCCAAGGGTAGGCAGAGGCAGCAGGTCCAAACCCTCCTTGCAGATGATGAGTGGCAATTACACTGCAATGATCAGGGGCTAGATGATGACTGGCAGTGGCCATAGATTGAGGTGAGGTGAGAATAGAGGGTGGGGGTTCCCCGGGGAGGGGAGACCCAGATCTGTGGGGGTACTGCCAGGACACTGCAAGCTTATATGAGTTCATCAATTTAACAAAGAAATTGATATGTACCAGGCTTGTTCTCCCAAGGGGAGCCTCTGATATACTTCAAACCGAATGCACTGCTTCAGGTAGAGTAAATAAACAGATTTATTAACTGTGAAAGATAGATTTTAAGTGATTATAAGTCAAAGCATAACAAATCGGATTTGGTCAAATGAAATAAAAGCAAAACACATTCTAAGTTGATCTTAACACTTTCAATGCCCTTACAAATTTAGATGCTTCTCACCACAGGCTGGCTGGTTGCCCTTCAGCCAGGCTCTGCCCTTTGATCAGCGCTTCAATCGCCTGGTGGTGATGTCTGTAGATGGAGGTGGAAGAGAGAGGAAGAGCCTGGCAAACGTCTCTCCCTTTTATCATGTTCTTTCTTCCCTCTTGGTTTTGCCCCACTCCCTTCGGGGTCTGGTGAGCTTTACCTCATCACAGTCCCAAACTGACCAAAGGAAGGAGGTGACTCACTTGAGAGTCCAACAAATCCTTTGTTGTTGCCTAGGCCAGTGTCCTTTGTTCCTGTGAGGCTGGCTGGGTTTGTCCCATACATGCCCTGATGAGGTGTGAACTACCCCTCAGCTCTTGGGCAGTTTTTGTCTGGGCTTGCTTTAAGGCATGAGGACACATTTTCAGCCTCATAACAATATACATGAAATTACAACCTATGACATTACTATAACATTACCATAACAACAATGCTCAGTACATCATGAGCCTTCCGAAGACATCCAACATGACAAACTTTGCATTAGATACCACACAATGATGTTATATGGATGAACATGGGGGTGTAGTGTGTTCCCATGAGGTACAGAACATCACGGTGTCCCAGGCAGTTTTGAGCTGGGGGGAGGCAGGAGGAGGAAAGGGCTGCGAGTGCCTCAGGCAGGTCTGAGCCGAGAGTGATGGTAGTGAGGCAGGAGGAGGGGAGGGCTTTGGGTAAGCCAGGCAGGTCTGTGCCAGGTGGGTGGGGGGGTGAGGCAGGAGGAGTGAGGACCCAGAGCCTAGGGCTGGTAGAGGAGGAAAGGGCTGTGGGGCCTCAGGTAAGGCTGAGCTGGGATGGGGCAGGAGGAGGGAAGGGCTGTGGGTGCCCCAGGCAGGACTAAGAGGTCATGAATAAGCATCCAAAACCTCCTGCCCATTTGACCCCATATCACCATTCCCTGGAACTTGACTCTGAGTGTTCAATGCACCTATCAGAGCCCTTCTGGGGAAGAATACGAGGACCACATGTGTGTCCCACAGCAGGAGAGAAGTGTGATAGCCAGTGAGCTTCCTGTGGGAGAAGAGCAATGGGCTCTGAGTCCCAGAGATAATTGTGGAAATGAGGAAACATTCAGTGAAGTTGCAGGGGTCATGGAGGGGCACTGGAGCTGTGACAATGCAGGGTCATTGAAGGAGGAGCACAGGTACCATGACAGTATCGGTTTATTGGAGGGGGGCTTCACTGTAGCTGTCTGAGCCCCTCCCCCAATAACCTATCACTGTCACAGCTCCAGTGTCCCTCCCTCAACAACCTGTCATGTTATGGCACCTGTGTCCATGTCCCAATAACCCTGCACCATCACTGGCAGGAGACAGCTGAAGCAATACAGAAGATAGCGATTCCACTCGGCTATTTATAAGGAGACAAAAATAAAAGAGAGCAGGCTTATCAGCACATGTGCAGCAATAAGAGCAAAAGAATCAGCACATGTGTAAAAACACCAGAATGCTGAACTGAACGAGCAATAACAGCTATTTCCTGATCACATCTTTGGGTCACAACTCTGAAGTTTTGGCATCTCTCTGTCACTTTGGTGGCACCTAAGCCGTATCCTGACAACAATCCTCTTCCAGACACTTACTGGACTGGACTCCAAACCTGAGGGGCTGCTGCCACCTCCTCTAAGCTGGCATTCAATGTGTGGCCCACAGCAGCCCAGCCAACCACACTGTAGCACCAAGATTAAAGGCTAATAATTTTTTAATTCTTGGGGTTTGAAGCTGGTTCTTGCTGTCAGGCACCATATGAGCTCAGGAGCTGTCTAGTGATTTAAGTTTGTATGTGGCTATAACCACATATTGCAAGGTGGTGCCCTCTGGCTGGTTGGAGAATGTGTGTTGCCTCTTTAAGGGCTAGAGAGTCTGAGTGTTACCTGCTATGTGGTGAGGCTGATTTAAAGATACACTCGGATGCTTCAGGTTTTGGGGTATGTCATCAAGGTGGGTGGTGTGCCCATAAATGACTTTCCACTGGCATACAAAAAGGGGTAGTGCAGGTTATACCATTTCTGGATTTCTTCTCCATTTTGCTGGCAGTGGTTATTTGGGGGGCTAATAAAATGGTGTATTTCTGGCGTGACATGTGCCACCACCATGTTATCAGTGGCCAGTCCTCTAGATCACACGTGTTTATGAGGTTGGCAAGGACATTTGTATTACAGTGTTTAAGCGTTAACAGCTGTTTCTTTTCCTACATGTTCTTGGGGTTGATAACGGGATAGCAAACGCATTGTCTCATTTTCAGAAGGACAGATTTCTGGAGCTGGCACCAGGAGCCAACAAGGAATCCATATGTATGCCGTGAGCTCTATCGAATCTTGGCATATGATGGCCGTCAGCGTAGCACAGAGGTTGGTGGCCCTGTGAACATTTTGGAGCTATGAGAAAAGTTTTAATGATTTTTGTGCAGTTTTAGTAGCTGGAGGGCCTGTTGCTGGTATGGCCAATTACAGAGGACTGAGTGCTGCAGTACATGGTGTCATTAGAACCTGGTGACTGACAGGAGCACTGGAACAATTTTTATAGGGGACATGGCAGTGGGTGGACCCTCCCTTCGGGGATGCTAGCTCATGATAGTGGGGTGCTGAGAGCCATTGAACCAAACTTAATCTTGAGGAGGCCAAAGATGGATCAAGAAGCCTGGCTGAGTCCATTATTCTATAGAAGAGTGGTGAGCTCAGGATCTGCCCTGTGGGGGTTGGGAGGCCATATATGGAAATAAGACCAAGTAGGGATGGACCCCTTTTTATTCACAGTGATGGGAATCCCATCATAACATACCATTTTGTTTCAGTTTTATGATGGGGACTGATAAGATTGTAGTTTCCAGCACATACATTTGGTTCCCACTCATTCAGCATCAGGCTGCAACACACTGGCATATATTCTGAAGCATATAAAATATATGTGAGACCGCAGATGGGAAATCCGTGTTAACTTTCCTTTGTGTTTGCATTCCAAGCACTTGTAGATGTGCCAGGCAGATGATGGTGTGGATCTGTAGGCAAAGTATTGTTCAGTAAGTGCATAGGTGGGCTTCCAGGTTGTCATATATCAGAGAGGTAGCCATGTTAGTCTGGTTCTGTAAAAACAGCAAAGAATCCCGTGGCACCTTATAGACTAACTGACGTTTTGCAGCATAAGCTTTCGTGGGTGAATACCCACTTCGTCGGATGCAAGTGGGTATTCACCCACGAAAGCTCATGCTGCAAAACGTCAGTTAGTCTATATGGTGCCACGGGATTCTTTGCTGCTTTTACAGGTTGTCATAGAATCATAGAATATGAGGGCTGAAAGGGACCTCAGGAGGTCATCTAGTCCAATCCCCTGCTCAGAGCAGGATCAATCGCCAACTAAATCGTCCCAGCCAGGGCTTTGTCAAGCCTGACCTTAAAAACCTCTAAGAAAGGAGATTCCACCACCTCCCTAGGTAACTCATTACACTGCTTCAACACCTTCCTAGGGAAAACGTTTTTCCTAATATCCAACCTAAACCTCCCACACTGCAACTTGAGACCATTACTCCTGGTTCTGTCAACTGGTACCACTGAGAACAGTCTAGATGCATCCTCTTTGGAACCCCCTTTCAGATAGTTGAAGGCTGCTATCAAATCCCCCCTCATTCTTCTCTTCTACAGACTAAATAATCCCAGTTCCAACAGCCTGTCCTCATAAATCATGTGCTCCAGCCCCCTAATCATTTTTGTTGCCTCTGCTGGACTCTTTCCAATTTTTTCACATCCTTCTTGTAGTGTGGGGCCCAAAACTGGACACAGTACTCCAGATGAGGCCTCACCAATGCCGAATAGAGGGGAATGATCACGTCCCTCGATCTGCTGGCAATGCTCCTACTTATACAGCACAAAATGCTGTTAGCCTTCTTAGCAACAAGGGCACACCGTTGACTCATATCCAGCTTCTCGTCCACTGTAACCCCTAGGTCATTTTCTGCAGAATTGTTGCCTAGCCACTCAGTCCCTAGTCTGTAGCAGTGCATGGGATTCTTCCATCCTAAGTGCAGGACTCTGCACTTGTCCTTGTCCTTATCAGATTTCTTTTGGCCCAAACCTTTAATTTGTCTAGGTCCCTCTGTATCATATCCCTACCCTCCAGCGTATCTACCACTCCTTCCAGTTTAGTGTCATCAACAAACTTGCTGAGAGTGCAATCCATGCCATCATCCAGATCATTAATGAAGATATTGAACAAAACCAGCCCCAGGACAGACCCTTGGGGCATTTCGCTTGATACCGGCTGCCAATTAGACATGGAGCCATTAATCACTACCTGTTGAGACTGATGATATAGCCAGCTTTCTATCCACCTTATAGTCCATTCATCCAGCCAATACTTCTTTAAAGTGATGGCAAAAATACTGTGGGAGATCATATCAAAAGCTTTGCTAAAGTCAAGGAATAACACGTCCACTGCTTTCCCCTCATCCACAGACCCAGTTATCTCATCGTAGAAGGCAATTAGGTTAGTCAGGAATGATTTGACCTTGGTGAATCCATGCTGACTGTTCCTGATCACTTTCCTCTCCTCTAAGTGCTTCAGAACTGATTCCTTGAGGACCTGCTCCATGACTTTTCCAGGGACTGAGGTGAAGCTGACTGGCCTGTAGTTCCCCGGATCCTCCTCCTTTCCCTTTTAAAAGATGGGCACTACATTAGCCTTTTTCCAGTCATCCAGGACCTCGTCCAATCGCCATGAGTTTTCAAAGATAATGGCCAGTGGCTCTGCAATCACATCCACCATCTCTTTGAGCTCCCTTGGATGCAGCGCATCCGGCCCCAGGTACTTGTGCTCATCCAGCTTTTCTAAATAGTCCTGAACCACTTCTTTCTCCACAGAGAGCCGGTCACCTCCTCCCCATACTGTGCTGCCCAGTGCAGTCATCTGGGAGCTGACCTTGTTTGTGAGACAGAGGCAAAAAAAAAGGATTGAGTACATCACTTTTTCCACATCCTCTGTCATTAGGTTGCCTCCCTCATTCAGTAAGGGGCCCACACTTTCGTTGACTTTCTTCTTGTTGCTAACATACCTGAAGAAACTCTTCTTTTACTCTTAACATCCTTTGCTAGCTGCAACTGCACGTGTGATTTTGCCTTCCTGATTTCACTCCTGCATGCCTGAGCAATAATTTTATACTCCTCCCTGGTCATTTGTCCAATCTTCCACTTCTTGTAAGCTTCTTTTCTGTGTTTATGATCAGCAAGGATTTCACTCTTAAGTCAAGCTGGTTGCCTGCCATATTTACTATTCTTTCTACACATCGGGATGGTTTGTTCCTGCAACCTCAATAAGGATTCTTTAAAATACAGCCAGCTCTCCTGGACTCCTTTCCCCTTCATGTTATTCTCCCATGGGATCCTGCCCATCAGTTCCCTGAGGGAGTCAAAGTCCACTTTTCTGAAGTCCAGGGTCCATATTCTGCTCCTCTCCTTTCTTCCTTGTGTCAGGATCCTGAACTCGACCATCTCATGGTCACTGCTTCCAAGGTTCCCATCCACTTTTGCATCCCCTACTAATTCTTCCCTGTTTGTGAGCAGCAGGTCAAGAAGAGCTCTGCCCCTAGTTGGTTCCTCCAGCACTTGCACCAGGAAATTGTCCCCTACACTTTCCAAAAACTTCCTGGATGTGCACTACTGTGCACTACTGTATTGCTCTCCCAGCAGATATCAGAGTGATTGAAGTCCCCCATGAGAACCAGGACCTGTGATCTAGTAACTTCTATTAGTTGCCGGAAGAAAGCCTCGTCCACCTCATCCCCCTGGTCTGGTGGTCTATAGCAGACTCCCACCATGACATCAACCTTGTTGCTCCCACTTCTAAATTTAATCCAGAGACTCTCAGGTTTTTCTGCCATTTCATGCTGGAGCTCTGAACAGTCATACTGCTCTCTAACATAAAATGCAACTCCCCCACCTTTTCTGCCCTGCCTGTCCTTCCTGAACAGTTTATATCCATCCATGACAGTAATTCAGTCATGTGATTTATCCCACCAAGTCTCTGTTATTCCAATCACATCATAATTCCTTGACTGTGCCGGGACTTCCAGTTCTCCCTGCTTGTTTCCCAGGCTTCTTGCATTTCTGTATAGGCATTTAAGATAACTTGCTGATCATCTTGCTTTCTCAGTATGAGGCAGGAGTCCTCCCCTCTTGCGCTCTCCTGCTCATGCTTCCTCCCGGTATCCCACTCCCCCACTTACCTCAGGGCTTTGGTCTCCTTCCCCCGGTGAACCTAGTTTAAAGCCCTCCTCACTAGGTTAGCCAGCCTGCTTGTGAAGATGCTCTTCCCTCTCTTCGTTAGGTGGAGCCTACCTCTGCCTAGCAATCCTTCTTCTTGGAACACCATCCTGTGGTCAAAGAATCATAGCCTTCTCTTTGGCACCACCTGCATAGCCATTCATTGACTTCCACGATTCGACGGTCTCTACCTGCCTGGTGGTTCACAGCTGGGTCTTGGTGATGAAGCAGCCCTGAGCTGACATGGGAGAAGGGGTGTGTTATGGGACCAGCTGATGCCCCTTCTGGACACTTTGGTAACTGATATGGCAGATCCTGGAACTTTTCCCAGGAGTAAAAATTTTTTTGGTTGGACATGTTGCAATGCAGGGTGTGGCAGTGAGCTATGACGCCTCTTTGGATTGACAAGGTTAGGAGGTACATGAACAGGGAGACATCCAAATTCATAGGTGGCATAGGGGGGTTGGTAATTTCTCATCCGGACATCCAGACAGGGCAAGAATTATGCAGGAAGCATGGGGTCCAGCTGTCAGATTTGGGAGCTGATCCCTTTTTGGCTGATGTTAAAGAAGACATCATAGATGTCTGGGAACCTGGCTAGGTGTGGGGGGGAGATAGCCAAGCTAACTGCTGACACCTCCTTGTGGTGGACACCCCGTGCAGTTACTCCATAGGGAATGGATATGGTTGTTAGAGGGCTTTCCCTTCACCCTCCCACTTCCCTGGTTCTTGTCACACAGACTGCAAGCAGCAAAAGACCAGAAGTCTGAAGCGCAGACAATGTGATGTTTATTGGGGTTAGTTTCCAAGAAAGCATATTCCAAAGCCCTTCACACCAATTGGTCTTATCTCTATATGCCGACAAAGACTGTTCCCCAGTGTTCCCTTCTCAGCTCTGACACCGTACAGCATTTACCTCATGTCCCCCTTCCCAGCTCTGATGCCCCAGAGCCTTGTCTGTGTCCCTGTTCCCTATTCCCTGTTCCCATTCCCTACTTAACAAGCATTATTCCAATTTCCCTTCCTACTTGCTGTTTGACCCCAGTTTATATAGTCATATTCTCAGCTATACCTTAACTAATCATTTTACTAAAATCCATCTAACCAATTCTAACATATTGTAACATAATTCTCTAACCAATTATATCCCACTACCCTAATTAACTTACACCTAGCAAAATTAATTATACAGCAGACAGAAACAATTAGAAAATCAGACAGATTAACAATAGAAAAGTGGGGGCCATAAAGATAAAACATACAGAAATGAGGGTTTCACAACCACAACCATTGATAAGTGATTTCTTGCCAGTCAGGATGCTATCAAACTAAGTTTTCTTTAACCATCTTTATCTGGTGGGGATGGGCACTGCCTCATTTCAATGTGACTGGTTTGGGATGTGAGGAAGTGACTGTACGCTTCCCAGCGTATGGCTGCCCCTGCTGCTTAGCCAAAGGCCTTAGCCTAAGAACAAGGCCTCAGACTATCCTAGTGAGAGAAGGCCCATAGACAGGAAGACTTGTGATTTTGATTCTTTGTTTTTATACCCCTGTAACTAGCTAAGTGATAAAAACACACCTAAGTTCTTAGAGTATAGGCCTTTACAGGCAGGCCTGAATATCTATATTCTAACAATGGTGATCAGATCAAATGGGCTGGAATAGGACTTAAAGGAGGCATTCTTCAAAGGAGCAGAAACAGCGGGGTTTAGGGCTTCAATAACTGGTGTAGAAGGGAGCAATCCCCTTCCTTATAGCCCCCCCTTAACCCTCATTTGAGTGTGGGGGGGTAGGGAAGTGCCAGAAGCAGGTTGTCTGGGGACCAAGATGAGTAAAGGGGATAACTGCCAGCAGCCCCCTGGGTATATGTAAATGATTATGGAATTACCTGCACTGTACAATTTTATCTGCTGGGTGCTCACGGACATTTAGGAATAAAGTTGCGGCCTAATTAAACCATATCCAGTAGCTCGTGTCCTTCTTCCGGCATCGCTGGACAATATCCATGGGTTTTGCTCTAGCTCTGTGTTAAAAAGTGTTATAAGGACCAGTAAATGTTGAAAGCAGGTCATTTGGGGGAACTAAATCGCTGCCCCCCTTGACCAAATGACCCTAAAGACACAATGCAAAATCTACCCCAGCCCCTGGTGTGTCATAGCCATTGTCATAGGCTACTGATACAAGTGCATTTTTAATATTAAAGGCAGATCATATTGGGAGGCTGTATCTCTGCAACCTCTTGACCAGAAATGACCCGAATTTGCACAACTAACCCCAGCCCAGTCCCTCTACTGGAATATCAGTTCTCAGGCTGATCTCACTGTGCATATGGATTGTTGAGCAATTTGAAAAGATCATCTTCAAACTAGCGAACCGGAATATCAAACCGCAAATGGGAGTTTTATGAGGGAGTTCTCCAGGTGAAGGAGGAGCAACTATATGACCTTTGGGGGTGGGGATAGGTTTGTCTTTTAGTTTGTTTGTACTTGCTGCCTGCCGTGTGCCTGCTTGCCTGAAGTTTATAGTTTAGTCTGTTTGGGGGGCCATGTGCTGAGCCAAGCGACCTGCCAGGCTGGGCGGAGAGGTTCTTAACAAGTCTCTAGCCTGCCATCCTTTGATCTCTCATTCCTTTAGGATCTGTTAACTGGGCGGGGGGGAGAGGCGCTACTCAGGGAGAACAGGGACTTAAAAAGCCAGCTCCTAAGAGACCGGAGGAGCTAGTGAACAGGCGCAGCAAAGAGGAGTTTTACAAGGGAGTGTGAGAGCCAGAAACACCTAAAATTCTCTAAACTTAGGCCAATAAACACCCCTCCCCAAAACAAAGCAAAACAAAAAAGATTCAAGTGTAAAAGGAATGCTAGCCAGGGCTGCCCAGGGAGGGGGCAAGTGGGGCAATTTGTCCCAGGCCCTGGGCCCCGCAAGGGCCCCCATGAGAATATAGTATTCTATAGTTTTGAAACTTTTTTTATGGAAGGGGCCCCCGAAATTGCTTTGCCCCAGGCCCCCTGAATCCTTCGGGTGGCCTTGATGCTGGCAGAAGTCCAGAGTCTGAGTGGGGGCTGTTCACTTGATTGCAATGAATGCAGAATGTATGATTACCTGCCTTGTGGCCAGGTGGCATATGTGTGCACTCAGCGTAAGACACTCAGTGCTGAGACCGGGTACAGGCGCTTGATGCCAGAGTTGCTGAACTGGAGAAGCTAAGTGAGACAGAGAGGTACATAGATGAGAATTTCCAGGACACAGCAGAGCAGTCCCATAACTAGGCTACAGCATCGTGCTGTTGAAGAGAATGAAAGTCTCAGGGAAGAATATCAAACTGGAACAGAAAGAAACAATCTCATGGGTGGGATCCTCCTTCCAGATGTCATGGTATCTTCTCATCCTGAAGCTAACACTCTGGGGGAGGGAACCTTAGTTATTAGGAAGAGAAATGGGGGATTCAATCAGAAATACAGAGAGCTCAGTTGGTGAGGCCTGGGAGAACTGCATGGTGAATTGCCCTTCAGGTGCAAAGGTTGTGGATCTCTCAAGCCATCTAGACAGACTTATGTGCAGTGCTGAGGAGGAGCCAGTAGTCGGGGTACATGTAGGTACCAATGACATAGGGAAAGATAGGAGAGCAGTCCCGGAGGCCAAATTTAAGCTGCTTTGAAAGAGATTAAAGTCCAGGACCTCCATGGTAGCATTCTCTGAAATGCTTCCAGTTCCACACACAGGGCCAGGTAGACAGGCAGAACTGCAGGGTCTCAATGCATGGATCAGAGGGTGGAGGGAGGAGGATTGTAAATTTGTTAGGAACTGGGAAACCTTTTAGGAAAGGAGAAGCCTATACAGGAAGGATGGGCTCCACCTAAACCAAAATGGAACCAGATTGTTGGCATGTAACATTTAAAGGGTCATAGAGGAGTTTTTAAACTAAGGGCTTGGAGAAAGCTGACAGTTGCAGAGGAGCATGCAATTTGGGCAGAGACATCCGGTAGGGGAGGATCTATTAACTGTGGTACTCTATATCCTAGTAAAGAGGAGAGGCTAGATGTTGATAAAGCACAGGAAGGAACTGAAGCGAAACAGTCAAATGAAAGAGTCCCATTCAATTACATCACATGAAGGCAGACAACTAAATATTGACAAATGTTATAAGTGCTTGTGTATGAATGCTAGAAGTCTAAATAATATGGGTGAACTTGAGTGACTGGTGTTAAATGAGGATATTGATATAACAGGCATCACAGAAACTAGGTAGAATGATGATAATCAATGGGACACAGTAATACCAAGGTACAAAATATATAGGATTGACAGAGTAGGTCATGCTGGTGGGGGAGTGGCACTATATGTGAAAGAAAGCATAGAGTCAAATATAATAAAAATCTTAAATGAATCAAAGCATACCACAGAATCTCTAAGGATAGAAATTCCATGCTTGAATAATAAGAGTATAGCAGTAGGAATATATTATTGATCACCTGGCCAGGGAGATTAGAGAGGTTATACAAATAGAAAACTCAATAATAATAATGGGGGATTTCAACTCTCCCCATATTGACTGGGTGCATGTCACCTCAGGATGGGATGCGGAGATAAAATTTCTTGACTCCGTTAATGACTGCTTCATGGAGCAGCTAGTTGTGAAACCCACAGGGGAGAGGCAAGTCTTGGTTTAGTTCTAAGTGGAGCACAGGATGTGAATATAGCTGAGCCGCTTGATAATAGTGACCATTATGTAATTAAATTTAACATCGGAGTGGAGGGGAGGGCAAGGAAGCCCATCACAGTAGCATATAACTTCAAGAAAGGGAACTACACAAAAATGAGGAAGCTAGTTAAAGGGAAATTAAAAGGAACACTCACGAGTTATCTTTGAAAACTCATGGCAATCGGGGGAGGTCCTGGATGACTGGAAAAAGGCTAATGTAGTGCCCATCTTTAAAAAAGGGAAGAAGGAGGATCTGGGGAACTACAGGCCAGTCAGTCTCACCTCAGTCCCTGGAAAAATCATGGAGCAGGTCCTCAAGGAATCAATTCTGAAGCACTTAGAGGAGAGGAAAGTGATCAGGAACAGTCAACATGAATTCACCAAGGGCAAGTCATGCCTGACCAACCTGATTGCCTTCTATGATGAAATAACTGATCTGTGGATACGGGAAAAGTGGTGGATGCGATATATCTTGACTTTGGCAAAGCGTTTGATACGGTCTCCCACAGTATTCTTGCCAGCAAGATAAAGAAGTATGGGCTGGATGAATGGACTATAAGGTGGATAGAAAGCTGGCTAGATCGTCGGTCTCAATGGGTAGTGATCTACGGCTCCATGTCTAGTTGGCAGCCGGTTTCAAGCAGAGTGCCCCAAGGGTCGTTCCTGGGGCCGGTTTTGTTCAATATCTTCATTAATGATCTGGATGATGGCATGGATTGCACTCTCAGCAAGTTTGTTGATGACACTAAACTGGGAGGAGTGGTAGATAAGATGGAGGGTAGGGATAGGATACAGAGGGACCTAGACAAATTAGAGGATTGGGCCAAAAGAAACCTGATGAGGTTCAGCAAGGACAAGTGCAGAGTCCTGCACTTAGGATGGAAGAATCCCATTCACTCTTACAGACTAGGGACCGAATGGCTAGGAAGCAGTTCTGCAGAAAAGGACCTAGGGGTTACAGTAGACGAGAAGCTAGATATGAGTCAACAGTGTGCCCTTGTTGCCAAGAAGAACCAAAAGCATTTTGGCCTGTATAAGTAGGAGCATTGCCAGCAGATCGAGTGACGTGATCATTCCCCTCAATTCGACATGGGTGAGGCCTCATCTGGAGTACTGTGTCCAGTTTTGGGCCCCACACTACAAGAAGGATGTGGATAAATTGGAGAGAGTCCAGCGGAGGGCAACAAAAATGATTAGGGGGCTGGAGCACATGACTTATGAGGACAGGTTGAGGGAACTGGGATTGTTTAGTCTGCAGAAGAGAAGAATGAGGGGGGATTTGATAGCTGCTTTCAACTACCTGAAAGGGGGTTCCAAAGAGGATGCATCTAGACTGTTCTCAGTGGTAGCAGATGACAGAACAAGGAGTAATGGTCTCAAGTTGCAGTGGGGGAGGTTTAGGTTGGATATTAGGAAAAACGTTTTCCCTAGGAAGGTGGTGAAGCACTGGAATGGGTTACCTAGGGAGGTGGTGGAATCTCCTTCCTTAGAGGTTTTTAAGGTCAGGCTTGACAAAGCCCTGGCTGGGATGATTTAGTTGGGAATTGGTCCTGCTTTGAGCAGGGGGTTGGACTAGATACCTCCTGAGGTGCCTTCCAGCCCTGATATTCTATGATTCTATGATAAGAGTGAAATGCCAAAAAGCTGCATGGAAATTTTAAAATCCCATAATAGAGGCTTAAATTACATGTATACCCCACATTAAAATAATAGTAAAAGGATCCAAAAAATTCTGCCATGGCTAAAGAACAGAGTAAAAGTGGTGATTAGAGGCAAAAAGGCTCCTTTAAAAATTGAAAGTCAGATCCTATTGAGGAGAATGGAAATGAGCCTAACTCTGGCAAGTCAAGTGGAAAAGTATAATTATGCCAAAAAAGAATCTGGAGAGCAACTAGCAAAAGACACAAAAGCTAACAGCCATTTTTTTAAGTACATCAGAAGTAGGAACCCTGCCAAACAATGAGTGGGGCCACTGGACAATCAACGTCCTAAAGGAGCACTCAAGGAAGAGAACACATTACGGAGAAGCCACGTGAATTCTCTGCATCGGTCTTCAATGCAGAGGATGTGAGGGAGATTCCCACAGCTAAGCCATTCTTTTTGCTGACAGAGTTTAGGGACTGTTGCAGATTGAGGTGTCAATAGAGGAGGTTTTGGAACAAATTAATAAATTAAACAGTAACAAATTACTAGGACCACATGTATCCACTCCAGAGTTTTGAAGGAACACAAATATGAAATTGCAGAACTACTAACTGTGGTATCTAACCTATTGCTTTTATCAGCCTCTGTTCCAAATGACTGGAGCATAGCTAATATAATACCCATTTTTTTTAAAGGCTCCAGAGGCAATCCTGTCAATTACAGGCCAGTAAGCCTAACTTAAGGAGCAGGCAAATTGGTTGAAACTATAGTGAAGAACAGAATTATCAGACATGTAGATGAACATGATATGTTGGGAAAGAGTCAATATGGCTTTCATAAAGGGAAATTATGACTCACCAATCTATTAGAATTTTTTTAGGGGGTCAACAAACATTTAAAATTGTGATCCACTGGATACAGTGTACTTGGACTTTCAGAAAGCCTTGGCAAAGTCTCTCACCAAAGGCTCTTAAGCAAAGTAATCAGTCATGGGATAAGAGGGATCATGGATCAGTAATTGGTTACAAGACAGGAAACAAAGGGTAGGAATAAATAGTCAGTTTTCAGAATGGAGGGAGGTAAATAATGGTGTCCCCCAGGGGTCTGTAGTGGGACCAGTGCTGTTCAACACAATCATAAATGATCTGGAAAAAAAGGGGTAAACAGTGAGGTGGCAAAGTTTGCAGACAATACAAAATTTCTCAATATAGTTACAGAGCTATCTCCCAAAACTGAGTCACTGAGCAACAAAAATGGCAGATGAAATTTAGTGTTAGTAAATGCAAAGTAATGCAAGTTGGAAAACATAATCCCAACTGTACGTACAAAAGGATGGGATCTAAATTAGCTGTTACCACTCAAGAAAGAGATCTTGGAGTTATCATGTATAGTTCTCTGAAAACATCTGTCCAGTGTGCAGTGGCAATCAAAAAAGCTAACAGTGTTGGGAACCATAAGGAAAGGGATAGATAATAATCCTAATGCCACTATATAAATCCCCTTGTATGCCCACACCTTGAATACTGCCTGTAGTTCTGGTTACCCCATATCAAAAAAGATATATTAGAATTGGAAGAGTTAAAGAGGGGGTAACAAAATTGATTAGGAGGATGGAACAGCTTCCATATGAGGAGAGATTAAAAGGACTGAGACTTCTCAATTTAGTAAAGAGATGACTAAAAAGGGATTTGATCGAGGTCTATAAAATCATGAATGGTGTGGAGAAAATGAATAAGGAAGTGTTATTTATCCCTTCACATAACACGAGAATCAGAGGTCACACAACGAAATTAATATGCAGCTGATTTAAAACAAAAAAAATAAAGTACTTTTTCATGCAATGCACAGTAACCTGTGGACTTTGTTGCCAGGGGATGCAGTAAAGGCTAAAAGCATAACTGGGTTAAAAAAAACTAGGTAAGTTCATGGAGGATAGGTCCATCAATGGCCATTAGTCAAAATGGTCAGGGATGCAACCCCTTGTTCTAGGTGTCCCTATGCCTTGGATTGCCAGATTCTGGGACTGGATGACAGGGGTTGGATCACTCAATGATTACCCTATTCTGCTTATACCCTCTGAAGGATATGACACTGGCCATTTCTGGAAGACAGGATACTTGTCTAGATGGACCATTGGTTTCACCCAGTATGGCCATTCTTATGTTCATACCGGGGGTCCCATGGTTACTCCAGTTTACAGGGGATGGCCAGACCAGCTTCCCAGTTTTCCAGGAAGGCTGCAATCCACAATTAACATGTGCAGACTTCCTGAGTACCAGAAGGTGCGGATCCCATTTGGCCAGCTGTGGGGAACTGCCCTAGTGAAGGTGCAGACTTGACCCAATGACCAGAAGAGTACCACTGAAAATATTTTTTAGTGACTGGATCAGATTTATGTGCCCCTCCTCCCCCGCCCACCCTGCCAATGAACAGATGAAAGTGTTCTTTGCTTAGGTCTAAAAACCTACTGAGACACTCAGAGACTTTGCCAGTAGCCTTCGAGTGATGCTCCGCTCCATCCAAAAGTTAAAAGCCGCCCAGGACATAGAACAGGTCCTGTCCCACAGGACCTACTGGCCAAGTTGTCCATATACATGGAGAAGCTGAGCATGCAGATAGAGATGCAGCAAGAGAGACTGTCCAATGGTCTGTCCAATGGCCTGAGGAAAGTTCAATTCAAGGGGGAAGGCCAGAGTAGAGGGCCAATGATCAGTTCAACCTGGTTGACCAACACACCT
The DNA here is from genome assembly GCF_020497125.1 of Mauremys mutica. NCBI lineage: Eukaryota > Metazoa > Chordata > Testudines > Geoemydidae > Mauremys > Mauremys mutica. The sequence goes on along the minus strand of NC_059088.1, from coordinate 18,263,248 downwards.
AATGGGAATGTGGGGAAGCTGGCCACATTGCAAGGAGGTGCTCCCAATAGAGGGCAGGTTTAAACAAGAGGTCTTCCAGGTGTGGGACTGAATCCCCAAGGGACAACCATTGGATCCAACGCTCAACTGGAAATGATCCAGGTTCATCAGCAAGTGCCCGATTGTTCCCATCATCCTCAACAGTCTGGCCACCAGTTTCCAGGTGACTACTATCCAGGAAAGGACACTTCTCCAGCACTGGCAGCCACAGGACTTATTGAACCCTCCCAACAACTGGATCCAACTAGCTGCTGGGGACAGGATCAGCATCCCTTATATAGGGTAAGTGCTTGCCGACGTACGGATGGACTCGAAGATACTTAGCCAACCAGGGATCATTGTAAGTGACACTGATAACCGTGCCCTGCCCCTGTTGTTCTAGGCATGAATCTGCTCCAGCACAGCTGGAAGCACTGCAGGCTCATGAACCTCAGCTACTCGCTCAAGGAAGAGGGTGTGGCAGACACCATTAGACAAATACGGATGTATTAGCACTTTGCTAACACGCATGGCAAAGTGCAAGATCATGCATTCAGGGACTAACAACAAAATATTTTGCTGTATGCTGGGGAATTATAAGTTGGAAGTGACCGAAGAGGAGAAAGATCTGGGTGTACTGGTTGATCTTGGGTTGACTAAGAGCTGCCAATGTGAAGCAGCCATGAAAAAGGCTAATGCAGTCCTAGGATGCATCAGACGAGGTATTTCCAGTAGAGACAGAGAAGTGTTATTACCACTATACTAGGCACTGGTGAGACCTCATCTGGAATATTGTGTGCAGTTCTGATCTTCCATGTAGAAGAAAGATTAATTGAAACTGGAACAGGTACAGAGATGGGCTACTAGGAAGATCTGAGGAATGGAAAACCCACCTTCTGAGAGGAGACTGAAAGAGCTTGGCTTGTTTAGCCTAACCAAATGAAGGCTGAGGGGAGATATGATTGCTCTCTATAAATACATCAGAGGAACAAATACATGGGAGGGAGAGGAGTTAAGTTAACCACCGATGTGGACACAAGAACAAACTGATATAATCTGTCCATCAATAAGTTTAGGCTTGAAATTAGGGAAGCATTCTAACCATCAGAGGAATGAAGTTCTGGAGCAGCCTTCCACGGGGAACAGTGGGGGTAAAAAACCTAACTTGCTTCAAAACTGAGCTTGATAAGTTTATGGAGGGGATGGTATGGTGGGACTGCCTACAATGGCATGTGACCCATCAAAGACTGCTAGTAGCAAAAATCCCTGATAACTAGAGATGAGACACTAGATGGGAAGGGCTCTGAGTTACTACAGAGAATTGTTTCCCAGGTGTCTGGCTGGAGGGCCTTGCCCACATGCTCAGGGTTTAACTGATCACAAGATTTGGAGTTGGGAAGGAATTTTCCCCCAGGTCAGATTGGCATAGACTCTGTGGGGGTTTCACCTTCTTCTGCAGCATGTGGCACGGGTCAACTGCAGGTTTAAACTAGTGTAAATGGTGGATTCTGTGTAACTTGAAACCTGTAAATTATGATTTGAGGATTTCAGTAACTCAGCCAAAGGTTAGCGGTCTATCACAGAAGTGGGTAGATGAGGTTCTGTGGCCTGCAATGTGCAGGTGGTCATACTAGATTATCACGATGGTCCCTTCTGATTTGACAATCCCTTCTGAACTGACTAGTTCACAGTCATGCTGGAAGGACATAACGAGTGGGGTCCCGCAAGGGATCAGTTCTTGGTCCTGTTCAGTTCAATATCTTCATCAATGATTTAGACAATAACATAGAGAGTACACTTATAAAGTTTGCAGACGATACCAAGCTGGGAGGGGTGGCAAGTGCTTTGGAGGATAGGATTAAAATTCAAAATGATCTGGACAAACTGGAGAAATGATCTGAAGTAAATAGGATTCAATTCAGTAAGAACAAATGCAAAGTACTCCACTTAGGAAGGAACGATCAGTTGCACACATACAAAATGGGAAATGACTGCCTAGGAAGGAGGACTGCAGAAAGGGATCTGGGGGGTCATAGTGGATCACAAGCTAAGTATGAGTCAACAGTGTAACACTGTTGCAAAAAAAGCAAACATAATTCTGGGATGTATTAGCAGGAGTGTTGTAAGCAAGACATGAGAAGTAAATCTGCTCTGCACTGTGCTGATTAGGCCTCAATTGGAGTAATTGAGGAAGGATGTGGACAAATTGGAGAAAGTCCAGAGAAGAGCGACAAAAATGATTAAAGGTCCAAAAAACATGACCTATGAGGGAAGATTGAAAAAAATGGGTTTGTTTAGTCTGGAAAAGAGAAAACTGAGAGAGGACATGATAACAGTTTTCAAGTACGTAAAAGGTTGTTATAAGGAGGAGGGAGAGAAATTGTTTTTCTTAACCTCTGAGGCCAGGACAAGAAGCAATGGGCTTGAATTGCAGTAAGGGAGATTTAGGTTGGACATTAGGAAAAACTTTCTAACTGTCAGGGTGATTAAGCACTAGAATAAATTGCCTAGGGCGGTTGTGGAATCTCCATCATTGAAGGTTTTTAAGAGCATGTTAGACAAACGCCTGTCAGGAATGGTCTAGATAATACTTAGTGCTGCCATGAGTGCAGGGGACTGGACTAGATGACCTCTCGAGGTCCCTTCCAGTCCTATGATTCTAAAACCTATGAGTCTATGGCAAGATGGGCCAGGCTAAGATCTGGGACACCCACCCTCTGCGAATAGGACCTGTTAGGATATAGATATTCAGGGCTGTCCGCAGAGGCCTATACTTTAAGAATTTAGGTGTATTCTTATCACTTAGCTAGTTATAGAGGTATAAAAGAAAGAATCAAAAATCACTGTCTGTCTCTGTAATGGCCTTCTCTTACTGTGACAGGCTAAGATGTAGTTAGGCAGCCATAAGCTGGGAAGTGTATGGTCACATCCTCACATTCCAAACTAGTCACATTGAAATAAGGTGCTATTGGGCTATTAGGAATACAATCCTGTCCTGATATTCCTATCACCTCCAGAGGAAGGGTAGAGCCTAGAAGATGTAAAAGGAAACTTAGTTTGATAGCATCCTTTCTGGCAAGAACTCACTTATCAATAGACAAGTATCAGAGGGGTAGCCGTGTTAGTCTGGATCTGTAAAAGCAGCAAAGAGTCCTGTGGCACCTTATAGACTAACAGACGTTTTGCAGCATGAGCTTTCGTGGGTGAATACCCACTTCATCCGATGAAGTGAGTATTCACCCACGAAAGCTCATGCTGCAAAACGTCTGTTAGTCTATAAGGTGCCACAGGATTCTTTGCTGCTTTTACTTATCAATAGACACAGCTGGAAAACCCTTATGTCTGTATAGATGTAGTTGTGAAATCCTCACTTCTGTATTGTTTTGTATGTTTATTTGCATGGTTTCTGTCGGGTTCTGTAATGTTACAATATGTTAGGATTGGTTAGTTAAATTTCAGTAAAATGATTGGTTAAGGAATAGCTAAGCAAAATGCAGGTTTTACTATATAGTCTGCAGTCAATCAGGAAGTGGGGGGGAATGGGAACAGGGACTGGGGATGGGGGAATTAAAATCATGTCTTGCTAAAGGGGGAAATGGGAACAGGGACACAGGCAAGGCTCTGTGGTGTCAGAGCTGGGAAGGGGACACTAAGGAAGGAAACTGGACTCATGCTTGCTGGAAGTTCACCCCAATAAACATTGAATTGTTTGCGCCTCTGGACTTCGGGTATTGTCTCTCTCTGTTCATGCGAGAAGGACCAGGGAAGTGAAAGGGTGAAGGAATAAGCCCCCTAACAGGACCAAACACTGAGACCATCCTCCTGTGTAAAACAAAGACTGGCATAAGGGGCAAGGATTATATCTCCCAGATGGAGCCATACCCTGATACCCATGGAAATCCAATCATGGTGGCGCCCAGCTTGGTCACTGTCAGGTAAGTGGTGCTACCTGGGAGAACCATGTACGACATCCCTCAGCCCATAAGGTTGGACTGCAATCAGATTGCCCTGCAGAGCAGCATTAGCGAAGACTTGGGAGAGGCCTGGCTGCAGGAAATAGACATGAGCACTGCAGATTACCACAGCACGGAGGGAATGTCTGACCAAGCTGGTTCAGAAACACTCTGCCACCTTCTCCAATCACCTGGCTGACTTCATATGTGCGACTCACCCAGATCCTGAAGGCACCGGAGCAAGAGCAAAAACAGCCTTCATCGCACCCATGGGACTCCATGACTGCACATGCATGCTGTTCAGCATCTGCAATGCTCCAGGGATGTTCCAGAGGCTGATGGAGCATAATCTGGGCAGTGAGAATTTTGAGACGTTCCTACTGTACCTGGATGACATGATTGTCTACTGAAAGACATACAGGGAACACCTGAAACACCAGGACATGGTGTTCTCCCAACTAACCCAAAATGTACTAAAGAGCAAATCCCCAAAGAGCCACTTGCTGAAGGAGAAATTGGTGTTTGCTGGCCATAGTCTGACAACAAAGAGGATATCCCCTGAGCTGGAGAAGGCGCAGGTTGTTGAGACTTGGCCGAAGCCCACAATGGTACAGGATGGCCAGAGGTACCTGGAGTTTGTTGGATACCATGGATGTTTCATAAAAGACTTTTCTAAGTTAGTGGGATGCTTACATGCCCTGTGACAATGGCTCTCCAAGGGTAGGGCTGAATTGAGACGCAGGCTGCTGAAGGTCCTCTGAATGCTTGAAGTCTGCTGTGGTGAAGACACTGATACTGGCCTACCTGCACTACACCCTCCCATTCAAACTATATACAGATGACAGTAACCAGGGTGGGGGTCTGTACTCTCCCAGGAACAGGACAGGCATGAGAGAGTGATCGCATGTGCCAGCTGGGGATTGAGACAGTCTGTACAGAATGATGAACATTACAGCTCCTTCAAACTACAGTTCCTGGTCCTGGTCTGGCCAATCAGAGAGAATTTTCAGAGCCACCTGTCACAGTATACATAGACAACAACCCCCTCACACACATCAGCTCTGCCAAGCTGGGAGCACTAGGACAATGCAGGGCATCAAGACTGGCCATCTACAACTTCTCTATGGAATTGAGGTCTGGCTGGAGCAACACCAGTGCAGATGCTCTATTGAGGCTGCTGACATTGCTGGAACCAGAAGCATCGGTCAACTGTGGAGACTTAGAGATGTTACCATTTGTGGCAGTCCCCACTGAAGTGGTTTATACATGCTGCCATACAGCTGCCATCACTCCTGATGCTCATGAGGAACCCCTGGAAGAATTTGAAAAGGGTGAGGACATCTGGGCCCAGATCCCAGGCTGCAGCCCTGTTATTTGGAGAGTATTAGAGATTATCCAGAAGGGAACTTGGCTTTCTGCCACCAGCTGCAGTGCTCTTCCCCCAGAAGAAACCCAGCTGCTGCAGCAGCAGGCCTATCTATGTGTAAAAGAGGGCAGACTGTATGCAAGACCCAAGATCCTGGGACTAACAAAGATATTACACAGATGGTGCTGCCCCAGACAGCACCCAAGATGGTACTCCAAGCCTATCAATGTGCTTTGGGCAATTTGGCCTCCAAATCACTGAGACAAATGTATGCAGGAGGTTCTACTGGGAGGGAAAGGCCTGAGCCATCCAGGAGTGGTATGACAATAGGGTTTGGGGTTCTGTGGGATCGCCAGTCACCAGGTCCAGGGCTCCATGGGACTGTCACTTGCCAGGTCTGGGATTCCATGGGATTGGCATTAACATGACACTCCAGTGGACCCCTGAATGCTGGCACCTGTCCACTTTGTCACAGGTGAACCAGAAGATTTTTCTCCTGTTTGTTAATGCATCCTCATAGATACTGCTGTTTGGTGATGTGATGTAACTGCTTGTGACAGTTTTGTAAGTGATGATGTCACATGAGATGTACAGTGAGTGACAATAACTGCTTTAACGTGGTGTTAAACATGAAAGGAGAGCCTACAACTTAAAGAAGTGCCTACTGTTGCTACAAGGAATATTTCAGATGCCTAGAATTGAACGAGTCTGTCCTATTGGGGTAAGGGATGTCTGAGAGCTTACCTGCATAGTTGCCTTGAGATCAGCAGAGCTAGTTGTGTAAGTGCTCACCAGCAGGAGGGAGGATTGCACAACATGACCCTCAGTTTGTTGCTCTGAGCTTGTGGCCACACTCTGGACGTCGCCAGTTTCACCCTTCCCACTGTTTGCTCTGTCAGTTTCCCCAGATTTTGTGGGTCTTTCATACAGGAACATGAAAGGGAGAGAACGTAATGCCAGGAAAATGTGCATGTAAAATGACAAGCTTTGACTTGAGAATTTTGGGGCAAGGCCTTGATCTCAAATGATTTTTCTTTCTCTGTGTGTGTGTGTGTGTGTGTGTTTTGACTAGATTTCAAATCGACCATGTCCTTTTACGTCCAGCCAATGCTAGTTAATTGCCATCATCAGGCTTGCAGATACACAAGCTCTATGTTTTGGGGGGCAAGGACTGTCTATCTCTGTCTAGAGAAGCATGGAGCACATTGATGGCTCTGAATAAGAATAACAATGAACAATCTGTAAGGAGATCGGAACCCAGAGGGAAACAAGTGACCTCTGCTGGTTGCTTCACAAATTAGCATCAACCATGTCCTGAAGTGGAGCTTCCTTCTGTTCTCAGCAGGGTGGAAGTAGGAGCTCAGTCTATGGGAGGCCAGTGAACTGGAAAGGAGAAAGCGGGGAAAGAGGCAGAGGGGACGAGACAGAATTGGACAGGCAGAGAGGTATCTAGTGAAAAGCCTGCAATAACCATCCAGGCTCCTTCCCCAGTACAACTGCAGCCTCTCTTCCTTTGATACCGAAAGGCCGAATATCCACTACAGATAATTTGTTCAAATATCCAGCAGCTTGTAAGAATCTAAGAATTTTCCCTGTAAGCAGACCAGGCTCCAAGGCGCTATTCCAAATACCTTTCATTCTGGTTGCAGTGTGTGAGCCCTATATCTCCCTTCCTGTCAGAGCAGTAGAAATTGATTCCGCCTTAGATTTATAACAGCAAACAGCACAGCATCTGCAAAAGGAGAGTGCACTTTCCTTCTCTCTTCTCTCCAAAAGGAGCCTTTTGCTGCCCTCCTCTGTCCAAGAGGAATGGGGGAGTTAACAGGCAGCTTCCAGAGATGCAGGCCAGGTTCATTCATTCATGTCTCTGGGTGAAGAAAGAAAATTCCACTGCAGTGCTGGTTCACAATGAAAGCAGCATCCTCTGTGATGTCTATAAAAGCAGCAATAATGCCACACAGCAGGCAGCAGAGCTGGACAGGGTGTTTATCTGCAGCTTTGGCATGTGTCCCTCTTGTGAGCCCCCAAGTTAGAGTAAGCACTTCAGAGCTGGGACCGATGTGGGCCCTGGAACTGCCAGGTGCCTTTGAGTACCTCTGCAATACAAAAGGGCCTGCTGGATCCTGGAGGTGGATGCGCTTTTCAAATCCTCCTTTCAGCTAAAAATTCAGCCTTCACTTGGTCGAATCACTTGCTGGGATACGGCACCTCCTGAGCCAGGGGACGCTACCCTAGAAAACAGACAAAAAACTGCTCTGGACTGATAAGAAAGAATGAGGCTGAAAATCAAACTGTCTGGAGCATCATGCCAATTTAACAAAAGCCCAGATGAGGAATTTATCCAGGAGGCTTCAGCTTAAGGATGGAAGTCAGAACTGCCTGGACCTCCCACTCCATGATCTGTAGGGACAGACCCAGATGGATCTCAGCTGCCTTGGCCCTGGATCCTAATCTGACCTGAGTCACAACCCAATTTCTCATGCGATGATCCCCCCCAGACTGCAGCAGCAATTCAGACTGTATTGTCACAGATCTGTGGAAGGGGATTCCCACCATTTTGCAGCTTTCGGCAGCCAAGTAAGCCGATATTCTAGCACCCGAGAAACACGGCAAATTTTGTGAAATTGCAACTAGCAGAAAATTGTAATTTATTTTTGCAACAAAATGGTGTTTTTTCTCAGCAAACGATGGTTTCTGCCTGCAGCTGTGGCAACAGCAGTGCCAGAAGGGGACAGTGTAATGGTCCCACAGCAATAAAATGTGTTGCCAGTTTTGCTGAGACTTTCTGAGCCAGTTTGAGAGGACTTGGAAACAGGGGTGGCTCCAGGCCCCAGCACACCAAGCACGCCAGGCAGGCTGCCCTCGGCGGCTTGCCTGCAGAGGATCTGCTGGTCCCGCAGCTTCAGTGGACCTCCCGCAGGCACTAGCAGACCCTCCGCAGGCACGCCTGCGGGAGGTCCTCTGAAGCCACGGGACCAGCGGACCCTCCGCAGGCAAACCGCCAGAGGCAGCCTGCCTGCCATGCTTGAGGCGGCAAAATCCCTGGAGCCGCCCCTGCTTGGAAAGCTCAGATGGTCCGCTCATTGCAAATGCAGAAGTTTGCTTCACCTCACTCATCAGAAACTATGATTCAAAGCATCAATTAATAGACTTTAAATCCAGGAGGGACCATGAGATTATTTATCACACTCCACAGAATTCCACTCAGGCACCCTGTATTGAGCCCAATAACTTGTGTTTGGTTAAAGCATCTTCTGGAAAGGCTTTCAGTCTGGACTTGAAGACATCAAGGGTTGGAGAGTCTATCACTTCCCTGGGGAGATTGTTCCTATGGTTAATCACCCTAGTTGTTAAATGTGTGCCTTATTTCTAATCTGAATTTGTCTGACTTCAGCTTTCAGATATTGACTCATGTCCTGCCTTTCTCTGCATTTTCTCCCCTTGAACTTACTTATACACTGTAATCAAGCCACAACTCAATCTTCTTTTTGATAAGCTGAACAGATAGAGCTCTTTCAGTCTCTCACTCTAGGGCATTTTCTCCAGCCCCCCTCGAATAATTTGCATAGTTGTTGTCTGCACCCTCTCCAACTTTTCACCGTTTTTTAAAAAAAGTGGTTGTCAGAACTGGACACTGTATCCAGTATGACATACCAATGCCGTATATAGAGGTATATCATCTCTGTAGGAGGACAGGGAATCACGGAATATTTTGTTACGGCCTAGCTTAGGCAGCTTCGCTTTCTCACCGCCCAGTTATTGCAGAGCACAGCATGCTAGTTCCAACCTGCCATAACTGGTTGGAACTGCTGCGTGGAAAGCCCCTAGGCTGTTGGCCAAGGGGGGCGGTCCCGGAAGGTGGAAAGTCCCTATTGCATTATGCATGAGCTGATTTGCTGTTGCCCATATAAATATGAGTATAATTTGTGCTTGCTTTTGGACTCCGTACCAGGCTGAGCTCCGGGGTGCTGGGTTCCCCGCCTCCGTGACAGCAACACTTGGAGTCCCCGTTGCGGGTGTGTCACTTTACCTTCATTAAAGCCAATAACTCACAGTGTGTGTGGGCCTTGTTCTTGCAGAGCACCTTGGGAGGGCCTATGGCCTCCATAGAACCTAACAAACTCCCTTTTCCTACTCACTACTCCCATGTTTATACATCCAAGGGATCACATTAGTTCCTTTTTGTCCCAGCATCACACAGGGAACTCATGTTGAATTGCTAGTCCACTGTTACCTCTAGATTCTAGATTCTGCATTCTGCAGGCATGGCCTGCATTCCTTGTTCCTAGCTTTATATTTGGCTATATTAAAATGAATTCTGATTGAGTGAATTCAGGGTTACCAAACTATCCAGATCACTCTGTATGACTGTCCTGTCCTCATCATTGTTGACCACTCTGCCAGTCTTTGTCTCATCCATAAATTTAATCACCAGCGATTTTATATTTACTTAAATACTGATGTAAGCAGAGTCAGGATGAGCTCTACCCTGACATCTGGTGGTAAATTATGGGGAGTGCGGAAAGAAGTTTCAAGTTTTGCATTGGCATTTCAGTTATTTGCATTGGCACTCCCACCCCACTTAGTATAGTAAAAGCAGCCTGGGATGGTTATTTTCACAGCTGTGGGACCCCCAATTTCTTTGTTATTGGGGCAGGAGGAATAAAATGTTGTCACCCTGATTAGGTAAATGAGGGACTACCAAACTGTCTTATGATAGAGGGTTTCATTATCAACTAAAAAGCACTTGCTAGACAAGGGACATGGGTTCCAAAACCCATTGAAAGGAGAGAGGCTGGGGCAGATATCTGTACTTGGTGGTATAGGCTCCTTGTGTGAGCCAGAAGCACCAGTCCCACCTATGCCTCTTTCCACTGTGGAATGTCAGAGTTAATTTTTTTGATTCCTTTAAGAATCTAGATACAGGTTGCTGAGCTGAACTCACTTTGGGCTGGTGGTGCACTGGCACTGGGGCCCTGCTGTGAGCTGGAATCACTGAGAGCTGAAATCACTAAAGAGCTGGACTTGCTGAGCTGAGCGCACTGAGTACCGTATTTTTCCGTGTATAAGACTATACTTTTTCCTAAAATCCTTAGACTAAAAATTGAGGGTAGTCTTATACACAGAAGTAAGCCCCCTGTTCCCTGCCTTCTGACCCCCCCAACCCCTATCCACCCCCCCACCCCTGAACTCCCCTGCCCTCTCTCCAACACCCCCTCCCTGCCCCCTTACCGCGCTGCCTGCACGTGGCTGGATCCGGCAAAGCGGGACCGGGCAGCCGTGGACGGGGACCCGGAGCCGGGCAGCCAAAGAAGCGGGGACGGGTAAGCGGGGACGGGCGGCCAGGGAAGCGGGACCGGGTAAGCGGGGCCGGGCGGCCGGCAAAGCGGGACGGGGAAGCGGGGCCGGGCGGCAGGCGAAGCGGGGCCGGGTAAGCGGGGCCGGGCGGCAGGCGAAGCGGGACCGGGTAAGCGGGGCCGGGCGGGCGGCCGGCGAAGCGGGGCCGGGTAAGCGGGGCCGGGCGGGCGGCCAGCGAAGCGGGGCCGGGGAAGTGGGGCCGGGCGGGCGGCCGGCGAAGCGGGGAGCTGGGGAGCCGGGCGGCTGGGGAGCCGGGTGGCTGGGGACGCGGGGAGCCGGGCGGCTGGGGACGCGGTGGGTCGGGGACGCGGGGAGCCGGGCGGCCGGGGACGCGGGGAGCCGGGCGGCTGGGGAACCGGGCGGCGGGGAGCCGGGCAGCTGGGAAGCCGGGCGGCCGGGGACACGGGGAGCCGGGCGGCTGGGGAACCGCGCGGCTGGGGACGCGGGGAGCCGGGCAGCTGGGGAGCCGGGCGGCCGGGGACGCGGGGAGCCGGGCGGCTGGGGACACGGTGGGTCGGGGACGCAGGGAGCCGGGGCCGGGGGGCCGGCGGCTGGGGACCTAGGGCTGGGCGGCCGGTGAGCGGGCGGCTGGGGACGCGGGGAGCTGGGCGGCTGGGGCCGGGGGGTCGGGGACGCGGGGAGCCGGGCGGCCAGGGACGCGGGGCCAGGGCAGGAGTCGCGCGGCCAGGGATGCGGGGCCAGGGCAGGAGTCGCGCGGCCGGGGAGGGATGCGGCAGGAGCCGGGCAGGGCTGCCGCCGGAGGCCAGCCGGGGCGCATGGCCCTCCTTGGCCCCTCTACCCCTACCTCGGCGTTCTCTTCCTGTGCCTGAGCGGCATAGGTTAGGGGTTTGTTATTGAAGTGGATGGGTGAGATTCCGTGGCCTGCATTGTGCAGGAGGTCAGACTAGATGATCATAATGGTCCCTTCTGACCTTAAAGTCTATGAGTCTATGAGTCTATGAAACAAAAAAGAGACATAATGCGCTCCTGTAGAGAGACTTCACTTGTGTTGCGTCCTTTATATCATGCTGCATTGCAAAACTGCTGCTGTCTCTGCTGACAGAAGGCTCCTTGGACATGTGTAGATGGAGTGTAGAGAAAAAAATCATACTAGTTACGTGGCATATATACAGCCTTTTCTGTAGGTCCCATATTCATTTCAGATTTCCCATGCTCTGGGGTATGCTGCACCGTAATGCACTGGGATAACTGAGATTCTGTTTTCTAATATATTGATTCTAAGAATTGCAGCCCCACTGCAGCAAACTTCTCCAAGCAGCCTATTTAGGCTCTTTATTGGATTTTGCATTATTGCTGCTGTGGGTGCAAAGAGCAAATCTCTCATTCCTTCTGTGAAGCCAAGATCTGGGTTTCTTCCATGATTGTGATGCTCCATGGCTGCTGCTGATGACTTCAATAGAGAAACCTGCTCTTCACACCACAACCCTGTATCAGTATCTCCACATCCAACCCGTGGGCTGCTCCTTGAGTTTAGGGAGGGAACACAAACTCGTCCTTCCAGTAGGAGGCAGCATGCTCTAGGCCAGGAATGCCAAACTCATTCAAAGGAGCAGAACAAGGTCTATCTTTAAGTATGGTCCATGGGGCAAGTATGTATTCAGGACTATACACTCCCCACAGTGTACAGGAGATACTCACCAATGTCAGCAGGAGCTTTGCACTAAGATAAAAGGCAGATCAGAGCCAGTATGTAGCTGGTGAATGTTTAGTTATGTATTGTTTGTTCAGTGCCTTCTCACTTCATTTGTTTCTCAGTGAAAAAAACTAATCCCCTTTTGCCCAGCACTACCTCCGCCCTTATTTTCTCTGCCTTCCCCATCCTCCTTTCTTTTTCTCTCCCTCTTCCCTGCCTGTATGAGTTTCCTGTGTCCCTCTCTCTGCATTTCCTTCCTTGCAGCAATACCCAATTCCCAAAACCTATGGACTTCTCTATCCCGCTCCATTCCAGCCACTGAAATGATCAGTGATTAGATAGTCAACATTGGCACTGAGGCATCATTGCTGGATTTTAAAGCTGCTACTCCAGAGAGTGGTGTTCACCCCTCTAAGTCATTCTTTTGGGCTGTCTGCACACTCACGCAGACACCATCGCATCAGTTTCACTAAGAACACGTCTGCCTTTTCTGCATTATTATTATTATAAATTCTATCATTTCCACCTGCAGTGTGGTGGATCACAACATCAACATGAGTAAACAGTATGATGTTGATGAGAAAAGAAGTAAATGCAGTTTTAGGTTGCATTAAGAAAGGCATAGCATGCAAGTCACAGGAGGTGATAGTACTGCTCTATTCGGCACTGGTTAGGTCTCAGCTGCAGTACTGTGTCCTATTTTGGTCACCAGTGTATAGAAAGGATGTAGAGAAACTGGAAAGGATCCTGAGGCGAGTGACAAAGATGATCAAAGGGATGGAATGCAAACCATCTGAGCAAAGGCTGAAGGAAGAGGGTATGTTTATTTTGGAGAATAGGAGATTAAGGGGGGAACATGATAGCATTCTTCAAACACTTGTAAGGCTGCCATAAAAACGATGGAGACAAGAAATTGCACAGACCAGCAAATCCACTGGTACCGAGCGCCAAGTTGCACATGCCTTTCATTTTGGCCCCCCTTAAGTCAAGGAAACCATCGGTTTTGAGACAGTCCTCTGCTCCAGCCCCAGTTCCAGCTATGGGGCACATGCTGCTAACACCAGGGAGGTTGGAGACAGTGCCAAAGCCACGTGAACTTTTCACCCTTGGGGAATCGAGATCTCTATGCCTTTCTCTGCTGCCTGTGGCTAGAAAGTCATGATCTCAGCTTACCTCAGTCAACTCAGGCTTCTACCCATTCCCCTATGGTTTATATGGTTCCACCAGCTCCAATGGTACTACTGGAACTGGGGTGCAAGTTCTCATCTTTGGAGGAGTTGGATGAAGCTCCAGGGCTGCCCATCCCCTACTGCTGCTACAAGTACCCTAAGGGACCACCAGCTTCATGGTAGTATCCTCCTCTCCCACAGCAGAGGAGCCACTGGTATCCCACTACATGGGGCTTGCCACAGTATCCCCAGATCCATCCTGTTGACAGTACAGAGGGTCCTGGCCTCAGTATCCACCTTCAGAGCCTTCCCATTCAGCAAGAGAGAGTTCACCCATATCCCTGCTTTGGGCACCATTGGAACCAGTTTTGGAGAATGAACTGCTCAGTCCAGTTCCAACGGCACCAACTGAGCAGGAACGATTACCATCACCTTTCCAGATGCTGCTGTGACCTCAGCTTCTCCCTCACCTCCCAGTGACTTTTGTCGGTTCTAGGACCTCCTACGCAGGGTGGCTGGGGACCTTCATATTCCACTGGAGGAAGTACAAGACAAACAGCATCAACTTCTGGACATCCTTCATGTCTCCGTACTGACCAGGATTGCTCTACCGATCAACTATGCCATTCTTCAACTGGCTTGAACTGTTTGGCATACCCTGGCCACCTGTGCACCTACCCCCTTAAATCTCCAGCTGCTGGAGTCCTGGGATTACAGGAGACTCTCAACATTCAGTAACTAAACAGTATGTTTCCAGCCCTACTGGTTGTGGAGAGAAGTTAGAAAATGTGACTCTAATGCAGCCTAAAGAATCAGAAACCAATTGGCAAAGAAAAAATCCCCAAATTTATTATGTTTTATGTCTCACCAATTTTAAAGAGTCTTATGATTTTGGAAGCCTGAATCATGATTTTTGAACACTTGGGGTTGGCACACTGATACCATCCACTCTTCACTTCCCTCCCTCTCCTTTACCCCTCTCTCCTCATTCACTGCATGCCCCATGGCCTTTCTCCCACTGTCCACCTTTCATGCACTCTCTTTCTTATACCCTCCCCTTCTTCCTTTGCACAGCCACATCCTCTCCCCACTGCATGAGTGGGAGACGGTGGCCACAACAGCAGCAGAAGAGGAAGCCCCAGAGCCTTCTCCTCGAGCAAGGACAGGCAGCAGCAGCAGCGGGAACCCTGGGAATCACTCTTGATAGGAGGTAGTGGGAGAGGGGGAGCTAGCCAGAGTGGCAGCAGGAGGAGGGGGAACCCCAGAGTCCCCTCCTGGCAGGGAGAGCAGCAAGTGGGAGGTGTGGGAGCCCTGAGGCTGATCAAGAAACAGATGCCTCCAGGTGAAGAAGGCTTCCCTGTGTGCAAGGCCTTGGTACCAGAGGCCTGCCAACTGGGGCACAGCCGTACCAGCACAGCCCATGGGCATGACTTGGGGCCAAGATTGTTCATGTCGTGTCTGGGTTTTCATAACAGATCCCCATTTTCTGAAAAATTGTCCTCTGGGGCTGAAATTTTCCAAGCTTGGTCTGGCCCCAGAGCAGGATGTTTCTGGGCATGTTGAGGAAAATCCCATCAACAATGCCTGGAGGGAGACTGCCATAAATTACAGTCCACATTTTATTCCCCTCTCCTCCTTTTTCCTCTCACCAGTATAGAATCATAGAATACCCGGGTTGGAAGGGACCTCAGGAGGTCATCTAGTCCAACCTCCTGCTCAAAGCAGGACCAAACCCAACTAAATCATCCCAGCCAGGGCTTCACCTGTGTAGAAGCCAACAGCCCCTTTTCATCTCTACTGCCCCATGCTACTCTTCTCTTTCTTCTCCATCTGGGACGGGACTGAGGGGCGAATATGAATGGGACGATATCTTGATCAGCTGACAAATTCTACCCTAATTCCCCTCACTGTACTATTGCTGTGCACATGGTCTCTGTGCAGCTAGCCAAGAATCATAGAATCATAGAATCTCAGGGTTGGAAGGGACCTCAGGAGGTCATCTAGTCCAACCCCCTGCTCAAAGCAGGACCAAACCCAACTAAATCATCCCAGCCAGGGCTTTGTCAAGCCTGACCTTAAAAACCTCTAAGGAAGGAGATTCCACTACCTCCCTAGGTAACCCATTCCAGTTCTTCACCACCCTACTAGTGAAAAAGTTCTTCCTAATATCCAACCTAAACCTCCCCCTCTGCAACTTGAGACCATTACTCCTTGTTCTGTCATCTTCTACCACTGAGAACAGTCTAGATCCATCCTCTTTGGAACCCCCTTTCAGGTAGTTGAAAGCAGCTATCAAATCCCCCCTCATTCTTCTCTTCTGCAGACTAAACAATCCCAGTTCCCTCAGCCTCTCCTCATAAGTCATGTGCTCCAGCCCCCTAATCATTTTTGTTGCCCTCCGCTGGACTCTCTCCAATTTATCCACATCCTTCTTGTAGTGTGGGGCCCAAAACTGGACACAGTACTCCAAATGAGGCCTCACCAGTGCTGAGTAGAGGGGAATGATCACATCCGGCGATCTGCTGGAAATGCCCCTACTTATACAACCCAAAATGCCATTTGCCTTCTTGGCAACAAGGGCACACTGTTGATTCATATTCAGCTTTTCGTCCACTGTAACCCCTAGGTCCTTTTCTGCAGAACTGCTGCCTAGCCATTCGGTCCCTAGTCTGTAGCAGTGCATGGGATTCTTCCGTCCTAAGTGCAGGACTCTGCACTTGTCCTTGTTGAACCTCATCATATTTCTTTTGGCCCAATCCTCTAATTTGTCTAGGTCCCTCTGTATCCTAGCCCTATCCTCCAGCGTATCAACCACTCCTCCCAGTTTAGTGTCATCTGCAAACTTGCTAAGGGTGCAGTCCACACCATCCTCCAGATCGTTAATGAAGATATTGAACAAAACCGGCCCCAGCACCGACCCTTGGGGCACTCCACTTGATACCGGCTGCCAACTAGACATGGAACCATTGATCACTACCCGTTGAGCCCGACCATCTAGCCAGTTTTCTATCCACCTTACCGTCCATTCATCCAGCCCAGACTTCTTTAACTTGCTGGCAAGAATACTGTGGGAGACTGTATCAAAAGCTTTGCTAAAGTCCAGAAATAGTACATCCACTGCTTTCCCCTCATCCACAGAGCCGGTTATCTCGTCATAGAAGGCAATTAGGTTAGTCAGGCATGACTTGCCCTTGGTGAATCCATGCTGACTGTTCCTGATCACTTTCCCTTCCTTTAAGTGGTTCAGGATTGATTCCTTGAGGACCTGTTCCATGATTTTTCCAGGGACTGAGGTGAGACTGACTGGCCTGTAGGTCCCTGGATCTTCCTTCTTCCCTTTTTTAAAGATGGGCACTACATTAGCTTTTTTCCAGTCATCCGGGACCTCCCCCGATCGCCATGATTTTTCAAAGATAATGGCCAATGGCTCTGCAATCTCATCGGCCAACTCCTTTAGCACCCTCGGATGCAGCGCATCCGGCCCCATGGACTTGTGCTCATCCAGCTTTCCTAAATAGCCCCGAACTACTTCTTTCTCCACAGAGAGCTGGTCACCTCCTCCCCATACCGTGCTGCAGAGTGCAGCTGTCTGGGAGCTGACCTTGTCTGTGAAGACAGAGGCAAAAAAAGCATTGAGTACACTAGCTTTCTTCACATCCTCTGTCACTAGGTTCCCTCCCTCATTCAGCAAGGGGCCCACACTTTCCTTGACTTTCTTCCTGTTGCTAACATACCTAAAGAAACCCTTCTTGTTACTCCTAACATCTCCGGCTAGCTGCAACTCCAAGTGTGATTTGGCCTTCCTGATTTCACTCCTGCATGCCTGAACAATACTTTTATACTCCTCCCTGGTTATTTGTCCAATCTTCCACTTCTTGTAAGCGGTTCTTTTGTGTTTAAGACGAGCAAGGATTTCACTGTTAAGCCAAGCTGGTCGCCTGCCATATTTACTTTTCTTCCTACACATCGGGATGGTTTGTTCCTGCAACCTCAATAAGGTTTCTTTGAAATACAGCCAGCTTTCCTCGACTCCTTTCCCCGTCATGTTATTCTCCCAGGGGACCTTGCCCATCAGTTCCCTGAGGGAGTCGAAGTCTGCTTTTCTGAAGTCCAGGGTCTCTGTTCTACTGCTTTCCCTTTTTCCTTGTGTCAGGATCCTGAACTCGACCATCTCATGGTCACTGCCTCCCAGGTTCCCATCCACTATTGCTTCCTCTACTATTTCTTCCCTGTTTGTGAGCAGCAGGTCAAGAACACTCCTGCCAGAGGACTGCAGGAAAGAAACTGCAGCACTAGGTGCAAGGAGACCCTGTAAAGCTGAGCATAACATCCCTGTCCCATCCTCTGCATGCATCACATGTCGGTCATGCTGATAGGCACATCTGGTTGTATCCTGCCCCGTTGTTTCAAATGTCAGTCTATCGGAGTAGAAGAGCCAGTTGCCTTGTGCGGTGCCCTGCAACTGGGGTACATGGGTGGTTTTGGGGACAGGGCTGGGATTCCCAGCTAAGTGTGGAGTTTGCTCCGCTCTTACACACATTCTCGTAATATGCTTTGCATTCACTTTTGGCACATCTTGGTTTCCCTGACCTGTTTCCTTCATCACCTCCTGCTGAGTTAATGCCTGTCCCTGTGTTCTGGCTGCCTGCTGGTTGTCCTGGTGAAATGGGCATTTGCCTGGCTGAGAGCAGACTTGGCAGTTGCAACTGCTGAGCTGCACTTTCTGCTGAGCCCTTTTCTTTCCTCACTGATCTCCTCTCAGCATGTGCAGGAGCCCCTCAGCCCTTGCAGCCAGTGATAAGTAGCTGAACAGTTTCCACATGGAATCTACATCCCATCCCCACGGGCCAGCACCTGGGCTAAGGATAGTGATCAAATCCTCTTCCGCACAGGCACCAGCAAGCCTCCCAGCCCCCATTTCCCTCTGACCCCCGACAGCAGCACTAACCAAGCTGCATTCTGCTTTAGGAACGCATGACTGGGCACTTTGTTCCCCACCCCTGTCTAAATGTGATGTTAAAACAAAGCTGACTTCTGCTGTGGGCAGGGGAGGGGATTGGGGCTCCCCCGAGTCCCACCCAGGCTCCAATTCAAGTTGTCTATAATGTCCCCCCACTTTGTATCACACGAGGGGTTCTCCAAACAAAACAAAGGAAGAGTCTTTTTCCCTCTCTCTCCCTTGTGGGAGGGGAGCAGGGTAAAAGAAGAGGTGGCCTGTCTCTTAGGCAGTCTTTCTGGACCCAGCCCTTTGGGGCTTGGCTTATCAGGTGGCCTACTGTCCTTAGGGTCTACCTCCGGCCCCTTCTCTTGGGGAACCCTGCTTTACAGCTGGTCCATGCAGTTTCAGAGGCAGTGAGGACTGCAACTGTCTCCCTCTGGGCTGATCAGTCTCTGTGGTCAGCAGTTTCTGAGATGTAGCAGTTTTCTTCCTGTTCACCACGCCTTCCTGTGGCAGGCTATCCCTTTTTAAGCTTCACCAGAGCAAGCCTTACAGGTGAGTCTCATTAGTGCTGAATGAGTCCAGATGAGCTCATTAATCTCCTCCTCGAGACTGTCGCTGATGTAGCACTTTCTCCACGGATGGTCAAAGACCCTCAGGGCTAAAACAAAGTCCAAAGTTCTCACAAGGGTGGTGAAGGAGTCCATGTTTCCTCTCAGAAGCCTTTCCACGATTTCTAAAACACGTGTCCTTGGTAAGAGATGGCCTCGTCTGTCCGGTGCTGGGACTTATGGGGTAATGGTGCTGCACTCTGATTGGCAGAGGGCCTTGGGAGTTCTTAGTGGGGTCATACGGCCCACTTCCGGATGGGTCACTCTGCCCCGGAATTCTCCCTGATTGGTCAAAATCTCCTCTTAGGGCAGTCCTATCAGGTCAAACCCCATCCTAATTGGTAGATGGCGGTGGGTGGAGTTCTTAGAGGGGTCACACAACATCTGTTTTTTTTTCTTGCTGCACATTGTTTTCTACAATTATTTTGTTAATTTTTACTTGTGTTTGGTTAAACGGTTTAACAATGTCATGCACATTGTAAATGATGTACTGTTTCTTCAGGAGCCAGGCCCTTAACACCAAATTCAGTCATATTTCAGTTATAAAGATTTAAAACCACAGGCAAATGAACTCACTTTGTTTAATAATATACACTTTAAATATCAGTTAGATCTGGCCCAGCTGGTGGTTTCTAGTTGATTGCATACTTAATTGTCCATATATGGTAGGGTGAGGTCAGTTGACCAGTCTGTTATTTATAAAGCACTTCATTTTTCTTTTCCTGATGCCTAGGGGTTTCTTCACTGTGCACTGATATCTCCTGGTGCTTCGCTCTATGGGATGGACCCCTAAACAACTTAAGCTGTTTACAATAATAAAATTGTTTGTTTTACATTTTTCTTGTTTTCAGTAACCCAAATTTAATACACAGATGAACTTTGTTTACAATATAATAGAGACCAAGTCTTCTATAACATGAGCTATGCTTTTGTTCTGATTTTCCCAATTCTTTAGCACAAATAGACTGGTTTAGATACTTTTGCAATTATTGCATAGACATTCCTTTTCACTTAACACATACATTATCTTTTTTCATAATAAATATAATGCTTGATGGCTAAAATAGTTGCTCACAATCTTCTGTGAGAAGGTGTATTGCTTTTCCCTCCTGAGCACTCTGTTTTAGCAAAAGAGTTAGTAACAGAATTTTTACGCAAGCTTTTTAGAGTTAATTTGATTGTGATACCAATCCCACTTTTGTTAACTGTTTGGAAGCACAAACTTTAAAAACCACTCCTTCTTTTTACACAACGTAAAAGATAATAGCTTAAAAATTAAACCAAAAATGAAGTTTAAATGCAGGTCTATGCAAACACTTTGAGTGTAGTCAACTTTTATGACAATTGGTTGTGCTTGGGAGACAAAAGGTAAAAACCAGTTGAAATTGTTTGGTTAGTCAACTGACCTCACCCTACTGGAGTAGAGGGCAGGCATGGGTTCCCCCCAAACCTCCCAACTCCTGATCAGACACCAGAGGGCAAGATCTCTGAGGCGAGCAAATCCGCCAATAAGCGCAGGACCCACCAAGGTAGAGAAGGAATTTTGTCACACACAGAATATATATGAAAATGTAGAAAAACATTTAATACATTTCAATCAGTATTCTATTTTTTAACAGTGTGATTAAAACTGCGATTAATCATGATACATTTTTATCGCAATTAATTGTTTTGAGTTAATCGCATGAGTTAACTGCGATTAATCAAAGCCCTAGTACATACATATATATACTTTGCACAAAAAAGTATTAAAATAGAGCAGTACCGCTTATATATAAAAAAGTGTAAACTTGGCTTTTGTTGCAACAAAATAAAAACAAAACCAGGGCCTCAGAGAAGGGGCGGGGCCTTGAAGGTGGGGAGGGGCAAGGGTGTTCGGTTTTATGTGAGTAGAAAGTTGACAACCCTAGCTGCACTGCCCCTGAGGACTGGGCTAGGAACTGTTGCCTGGTTACTTTATTGTTGCTTAAAGTTATTGTGGTTGATTTATGTGCACATTTTAGTCACTGGCAGCCTCTGTTACTCAGAATGTGTAAGTATTTATGGGGACTGAAGCCTCCAGAGCCAAGTGTTGGGAATGCCTGCAATGCCAGCCTCCAAGTTTTTGGGACACAGGAAGTGCCAGCCATCAGAAGGCTGGCTATCTGCAGGGCTCACCGCCACGCCCTGCAGTGGGGTTAGTTTCAATACAACAGGCTCCGTTTTCATTTTTACATTTTGTTCTTGTTTGTAAGAAGCTGCAAACTTCTCTGCTGAATGCGATTCTGAGTCTGACATACAATTAGTGCCCATATCAGTGGCAGGTTGAAAGAGTTCAGTGTGTGTGTGTGGTTCTTCTGCTGTTGGCTTTGCCAGCATCCATGCCACCTTGTGCTGTGACCCTGTGAGACCTTGTAAGTTAAACAGCTTTGGGGATAGCACAATGGATAGATGAGACACTCCTAGGAAAACATAGGTCAAAGTTGCTTGTATTTCTTGGCTATGGAATTGCACCATGGTGATTCAATCAATCCATCATTGTCCACTGGCCATGGTTAAACTTAACGTTCCATTAAGGATTATCCATGACAACAAGTTAAACATAACTTGTCTCTGTCTCTATCTGATGTAAAATAAAGAAATCTGGAGTAAAAGGTATTTATATTTCTTACTTTGCTTTTGCATTGTACAATTTTAATTTAAAAAATGACAAATTTAGCAATTTGCTTATAAAAAGCTCTGCTGTACAAGATAAAGTAAGAGCCTTTTAAAAAAGGGTTTCAAGTTTGATAGAGTGATCTTTCTAGCACCAGAGGTTTCAGAATGAATGATGAGAGACCACACTGTCTTAAAATCCTGCGGTGCTTTACTGAAGTCACAGCTGTCACACAGCACTGCTAGCTTCGGAAAAGGCGGCAGGCAGCACCTCGCAAAATTCTCAGTTTCCATTCCCCAGACCCTCTTTCAAACCACACTCACCTTCCACCCCTTTATTGGTGAAATTACATTGTACTGCTTGCCATTGTTTCTAAGTCTGGGCATTGGTTTGTCATGTCTGTAGGTCAGCAAGATCGTTTGTTCCTGTTGGATCTGAAGAACATGAGCAACTCATGGTTGGGCTGTGAATTCTCTGGGTGTTGGGGGCTACTCAGCATGTACATCAGCTGAGAAAACTGGCATCAGTATATTTGCCCCCTCACTATAAGGGACCATTGCATAAGCTGTCTGGCCTAGCAGACACAGAGGGGCTAGGATGCACACATCAGGGACAGTAATCAGTGAGCAGGGGTTGGAGGAATTGCTAGAGCCAGGTTCATTAAACAAGAGTCGGAGTCAAAGTTAGGTCAAGGTCAGAGACCAGACATCAGGAGACAAGGTGATGTCTGGAGTCACAGCAGGCCCAAAGTCTGTATAAGTGCCAATGCAAACTTTCTGGTGCACCCCCTAGGGTTAAAAAGGGCACTTGGCTAACCAGAGGCCTGCAGGATACTGTCACTTTGGGTCCCTTGAGTGGCACTTCCTGTGACGCCTACTCTCCACAGTTTTCTCTGGGTGTGGTGCTGTGTGTTAGCGGTCCCAAGGTTTGCAAACTTAGGTTCTAGTCCCTGTATCCTTACATTATCCCCCCCTCCAGGGCACTTCCTCTGGATGGAATGGGGTCCGGTTTATGTAGGAGACCTTGATGAAAACCTTTTGCCAGAGCATGGGCACAGGCAGCGGTTTCCCAGGAAAATTCTTCAGGGCCATAGCTCTCACAATTGATTAGGTAGTAGAGCTTAGCACTGAAGATAGCATGGCCTACATATTCCTCATGCCCTAGGATCTGGACTGGCTGGGGCGGCTGTTGGGACTGATCAGGAAAGGGTTCCTCTGTGTAAGGTATAAGGAGAGGTACTTGGGGGACATAGGATGTACCTTACGGGATCGAGGGAGCTGCAATTTGAAAATGACAAGGGTTGACTTGCTGACAAATCCAGAAGGGTCCAAGGAACTGGTAGTCTAGCTTGTGAGATGGTTTGTTCTTAGGGAGTGGTTTTGCTGAAAGTCAGACCTTTTGACCCACCATGAGAGCTGGGCCTTCCTGGCATCAGCAGTCTGTGTACCACTTGTAGTCCCTTTTTGCATCTTCAAGGTGTCCTTAAGCATCTCCTGGATATGGTGAATTTCTTGGATCCAGTTGGGGGCTGCTTGATTCAGAGAGTCTGCTGGCAAGGCCAGGTGGCAGCAAGGGTGGAAAACATAATTTGCAAAGAAGGAAAGGAGGAAGGAGCATTGCCATCACCCCCAGTGCCCCATTGCACTGCTTGAAACCCAGCCAACCCCCCCCCTGCAGACCCTAGTGCCTGATGCCCACTGGCCCATCCCCTCTGCCCCATGCTCTGGGCAGGACCCGGGTGGGTCACTGAGGAAAGGCAGAGGGGGCCCCTCCATGCAGCCTCGCTCTGTTTAGGGTGATAAGGAGGCCAAGGCCAGGGAGGGGGCACTGAACCCATAATACCCCCCTCCCCAAACTGGGCCTGATTCCTGCTGCCAGACATGCCCACACACTCAAGTGCCTCCACACACAGCATGCTCGTCACACACTCAGGCTCCCTGAGACACACCCTCCCTGACCTCCATGAAGATACACACACGACACACTGACTGCACACTCAAGTGCAGCACCCTCATCCAGACAGCCACCCACGCAGTGCATTCACCCCCATTCACCATGCACACGCATGCACCCTCCTGCACAATACCCCCAACTGCACACACAACCATGCACACTCGCGCTCATGACACCCATGTGCAAGTCACACCCCACCCAACAGATGCCTCTATACCCCGCTCACCACAATCACCCCTACAGTCACACTCATTGCACACTCAGCGCATGTTTGCCGTGTACCCACTCCCCACCCACCCCCACACTGATTACACAGACAAGCTCCTCGCACACACACACGCACACACCCTCGCCTAGCAGAAAATGAACCTTACTCTCTTTGTGAGTCGCTGGGACCTTGGTGTCCCCCCCATGTCCTGACTGGGCTGAAATGGTGCAGCTCTCTCCCCCAACAGCGAATGGGGCCATTGGCTCCTCTGCTCTGCCAGTCCCCAGGCCACGGATTTTGCCCCAAAATGGCCACTGAGGATTGGGGTTGGTGGTGGGACAAACCCTAGTGAAACTTCCCCCCCCCCCCGCCCCTGTTCAATGACACGTGACCAGAAGTGCTAGCTAGGCAGGCTGAAGCCTGGCTCCCTAGGGCAGGCAGAGAGGAGCCTCTGGGGGCCCTGCGCTGGGGAGCCAGGCTTTAAAAGGGGGTGGGATAGCTCAGTGGTTTGAGCACTGGCCTGCTAATCCCAGGGTTGTGTGCTCAATCCTTGAGGGGGCCATTTAGGGAACTGGGGTAAAAATCTTTCTGAGGATTGGTCCTGCTTTGAGCAGGGGGTTGGACTAGATACCTCCTCAGGTCCCTTCCAATCCTGATATTCTATGATTCTATGAGCTGTGGCCAGCATTGTTGTATGAGAACTCAGCATAAGGAAGGAGGGAGAACCAGTTATCTTGATGGTAGATGACAAAGCACTTTAGGCATTGCTCTAATACTTGGTTCACCCTATCTGTCTGGGGATGATACATGAATGAGATAAAAGCCAGAGCACTTCATGCCAGAAGTGTGAGAGAAATTGTAGGCCTTGGTCTGAGGTGATACAGTCTAGAAGCCCATGAAGATGGATTACATTAACCACTGGGAATTGAGCCATTGTTTCAGCAGAAAGCAAGCTGTTACAAGGCCTGAAGTGCACCATTTTCATCAATTAGTCTACAACAGTCAAGCCCACTATGTGGCCATCAGAGACAGGGAGTTCCACTATAAATTCCAGGGTGGTCAAGGCCCACGGTCTATGTGGGGTCTCCAGGGATACTACGACACTGAGGGGCTTGGTGTGCGCACACAGGTCACAAGAGTCAACGTAGTCCTGGACTTCGGCTAGCATATGGGACCACCAGAAGAAACAGAAAGCCATGCAGAAAGTCTTAAGGCAGCCAAAGTGGCCTGCCAATGGAGTGTCATGGCAGAGATGGAGCATTTCTAGCCAGGGGCTCCCCACTGGAATGTGCATGCACCCATCAAGGTAGATGATCACATCCTATCTGGAGCATTGCATTTTAGTTCTGGCTTTCATTTTCTCAAGATGTTCTATCACCTCTTGGGGTAACTGATCACCCTGCACAGTGGATCAGATTAGATCAAGTAGGTCTTGGTGTATTGTGTCACTAAGGAAGTTGCAAGGTTTTGGGTAATTCTTGGTTTGGCTCCTCACCTTCTTGGTAGTATTCCCCTTTTTGGCATAAGGCATCAGCTTTCCCATTCCTGGTTCCCGGATGATAACTGATGACGAAATTGAACTGAGAGACAAACAATGCCCACCTGAGCTGTCTTGGGTTCAAGGCTCATGTCTTACACAGATATTCAAGGTTCTTATGGTCAGAAAAGACTTGCACTGAGTGTCGAGCTCCCTTGAGGTGATGGTGCCACTCTGAGAGGGCTGATTGAATTGAGAGTAGTTCCTTATTTAATATCTGGTAATTCCATTCAGCAAGAGTGAGTTTTCAGGAGTAGTAGACACAGGAGTGCAACACTTGTTTGGATCATGCCTCTGAGAAAGTGTGCCCAGTGGCTACATTGGGAGCATTGGCTTCCACTATGAACACCTGGGCTGGGTGTTAGAATGGGAGTGGTGGGTGAAAGCAGTCTTGCACTGTTCAAAAGCACAGTGAGCTTTGGGTGTCCAAACTAATTTGGCAGTCTTGTGGAAGAGACTGGTCATGGGGGCTATTTGCGCTGAGAAACCTACAATGAGCCATTGGTAAAAATTCACAAAGCCCAGGAAGTTCTGGAACTCCCTGGACACATAGGCACTGCCTAGCTGCAGGGGGCCTCCACCTTCTGGGGGTCCATTTAGATGCCCTCTGGGGAAAGGATGTAACCCAAGAATTCTGTGCAGGACTGGTCAAAGGTAATCCCTCATTTCAGTGTGTTATATGTCCTCCTCTAGAAACTAAAAGTCTTAGCCAGAAATTAGGTTATTTTAGGCCAAGTGGTACAGAACTGTGCTGCAGTGTTAAAGGGTTAGGGGTCAAATCCCACTCATGGTTCATAATGAAGGATGGGGCTTGCACATAATAAAATTTGCTCTTAGCCTATTTTCTTTTGTAAGAAACCTATAATATTACCTATGACAAACTATATTAGAAAAATGGTTTTTGGTTTGCAAATGCAGGAACTCAAAAGTTAGGATACCCCAGAATGTTTTGGGGTCTGACCCTGACTCTCACTAAAATGTAAATAAAAATGTGCATGCCAAACCAGTGCCTCTTCATACACTAAGTATTTTCATACCAGGATGAGGTCGATCATTCTGCACTGGGTTTATCATCCTATCTTTTGTGGTTTTGCATAGCAAAAAAGGGCACTAAAAAGATAATGGGGTCAGTTAAAAACCTCAATGTTTGTCAATGTGGAAATTGAAAGTACAACACTTTCAAGGTCTTTGGGGATCTCTTGGACCCCAAATACAAACAAAAATTTAAATAAAATGTGAGAGGCAAAACATTGCCTCTTTTTTCTTTAAGTATTCTCAAACTATGAGGAGGACAACCTGTTAGCATTGGTTTTGTCTGCATTCCTATTGTGGTTTTAGTGCAGCAGAAAAGCCATTCAAAACTTATTAGGGTCAGTTAGACCCCAAATAAATTATCCAAGTATTCCAGCATCCACTCGTTTATATTTTGAGGAAGCAGTTATGACATGATTATGTGAACCTTCAGCATTGTTTTTATCATCATCATTTCAGTGGTTTTTGTTTTTCACAAAAAAACCACCAAAAGTGTCTGAGACCCCGATGACATTTTCTTCATGTATCATCACAATTGTCTAGCAAATTGAGTTTATTTGAAAATAACATTGTCAAATTAAGTTTCTGGGAACCTACACTTGTTAGGAAGAGTTTCTGGGGAAGCCACAATTGTCAGATACATTTTCTGGCAAGCCCACACTTGACAGATGCTGTTGCTGGCGAAAAGACTTGCTGTTGACAGAAGCAGTTTCCATTTAATGTCTCTTGCCCTGTTACCGTCAATAGCAGTGGCTGTGTTTGAAAGCTCCACTGGCTGTGTATTTCGCTTGTGAGTGAGACGAAATGGCAAGAAGAGTTCCTGGGAATTGACACAGAGGAACCCGATGGTTCTGACATCATGCAGTTTAGTGGCGATGACTCTGTCTGGGAGTTTGGTGTTGTGGCACAGGGTGGTGGCTCAGAAGCAGTGGAAGATGAAATCACTGAGGAAAGTGACTCCAGTAAGATTGCTGTGCAAGAAAGTCAAGATGCGCTTGCACACTTTTACCTGTCCAAGAGCAAAGCTGAAAAATGGGGAAAGACAGCACAGATGCCAGGAAAACCTCCAACCGGAAACAACCTGGCCCTGCTCCAGGACTGACCATCTACTCAATACAGAGTGTCAGGGAAACTCTAGTCTCCTGCTTGCAGCTTTTTGTGACTGAAGTTATGCTACATAGACTCAGACTTTAAGGTCAGATCACACATCATGATCATTTAGTCTGACCTCCTGCACATTGCAGGCCACAGAACCTCACCCACCCAACTCCTGTAATAGACCCCTAACCTCTGGCTGAGTTATTGACATCCTCAAATCATGGTTTAAAGACTTCAAGTTATAGAGAATCCACCATTTACACTAGTTTAAATCTGCAAGTGGCCCATGCCTCATGCTGTAGAGGAAGGTGAAACCCCCACCAGGGTCTCTGCCAATCTGACCTGGGGGGAAATTCCATCTGGACTCCAAATATAGCGATCAGTTAGACCCTGTGCATGTTGGCAAGACCCACCAGCCAGACACCTGGGAAACAGTTCTCTGTAGTAACTCAGAGCTCTCCCCATCTAGGCCCTCATCTCCAGCCATTTGGGACATTTACAGTTGCAGATCGGCTACATGTCACTGTAGGCAGTCTCATCATACCATCCCCTCCATAAAGTTATCTAGTTCAGGCTTGGAGACAGTTAGGTTTTTTGCTCTCAGTGCTCCCCTTGCAAGGCTGTTGCAGAATTTCACTCCTCTGATGGTTAGAAACCTTCATCTAATTTCAGGCCTAATCTCACTCTCCAGAATTCTAACAAGTATGGGGCTGAGTTGCTTGGGAGTACTTAGCGGCCAGTACTAGATACAGAACTTCATGCCTATTTGGGACTGCTCCTTCTCAGTGTTTAATGAGAGAGCTGATCACACTCAATTGGGGGTTGTTGTTTCCAGCTGATGTTTCCTAAGGCTGGCATCACTACTGGTCTGGTCTGGGAGCTGAGCCTTAGAACTTGTGTGGGGACAGTGAACACAGACACTGCACTGGGTGTGAGGTTCCTCTCTATCTGCTGAAATAACTCAGAGTTGGGGTAAGTGGTAGAACCTCAGAACATGAGTCTGCGGGAGCAGCTAGTGGCAACAGAGAGACAGCAGCAGCTGTGAGCCAGTTGCAGAGGCAGCAGCAAAGGCATTCTCAAAGCCCACCCCCAACAGGGATGGGAGGTAAACCCTGTCAATGCACCTCTGAACTCTGGGTCTTTTGCTAACCAAGAACAACCAACTGAATGGGATGCAATGGAGGGATAGGGGAGTAATGTATTAAAGGGACATTCATTTGTTAGACTTTCCTACTGCAAAGTGGGAAACTGAGGCTAAGGACACTGCCCAACACACTGTGGAGTCACGTTTATTATGGTCACATGCTTTTGAAGGTGGTTGTGGAGTTTTCCAAAAAAAATAAATGCTTGGATCCCATTCCCTTTTACACACAGACTCAGTGCTTGCAAGTGAGGAAGTATTACCTCTTAGAAGCACATAGGGATGGTGTTAAATTGTCCCAGATTACTGGGTGGGGGCTCAAGCCAGTTCTGTTTTGTATTGTTAAGAGGAACCCCTCAGTATCAAACTTGGCCCTTATTGCTGCTGACTCTAGCTGGCAGAAGGGTCATGCACCCATTCCCATTTATCCCATTTCCTCCCTATTCCTTTGCTCCCCAATTCCCACTCCCACCCCACCAAGTATTAGCATATGTAATTTTTCTTTTCAAAAAAAGTTTGAGTGCCTTCTGATTTTTTTGTTATACTCAGATTACATTTCCCCCAAAATAAAAATAAACTACTATGGCAAAGACAGATTTTAGCCAGATGCCTGCATTTTTTAGTTCAGATTTCAGCCTTGGGCTGGGTTTAAACTCACAGGGTATGGCTACACTGCAATAGAAGATCTGATGTATGGCTGAAGCTGGCCTGGATCTTGGGCTTTGGGGTTAAAAACTGCAGTATGGATGTTTGGGCTGAGGCTGCAGCCTGGGCTCTCAGACCCCATGAAGCGGGAGGTTCTCAGAGCCTGGACTCCAGCCCAAGCCCAGAAGTCTACATTGCTATTTTTAGCCCCGCAGCCTGAGCCCCAGAAAGCAGGGTCAACTGACCAGTCTCTGACACTCAGTGCTGTGGAATTTTTATTGCAGCTCAGATGTACCCAGTGTCTAGAGGTTCTTGGATTCTTCAATTACCATAATATTCCCTCAGAGCTATGTAGGTTGTGACTCACAAAAGCCTTTTGGGGGGGCACCCTCTCTCTCTCTGCACATGCTTGGAGTGCCTGGTATGAAATGAGGACAGTGATCTAATAAGCATCACAGAAATTTGGCAGAATGATAATCAATGGGACATGTTAATACCAGGGTACAAAATGTAGAGTAAGGCGTGTGGTGTGGGAAGTGGCACTGTACGTGAAAGAAAGCATAGAGTCGAATATAGTAAAAAATTTGAATCAATCAAACTGTTCCACAGAATGTCCATGTATAACAGCACTTTACCGGTTGCTGTACCCCTAAGGGCAGCTAATCATCAACAGGAACCCTTTCCTGCTGTCCCCCTGCTTGGGCTGCAATGGATTTCAATGGCCTGGGCTCTTAGCTGCTAACTGGTGGTGCCTTCACCTGACTCTTTAAGGGAGTCAGTAACACTACTTTACCTCCCTATGTGGTTTCAACAATCCTGTGGCTTCATCTGTTTCCGACCTGGTACTTACCCCTATGACTAGCCTGATACCTCATACATATAGGATTCTGACACCTCTGTAATGGAAAAACCAGCATTCAAGGTACACTTTATCTACATGGGGAAATATAGAGGAAGCATATAAAAGGGAAAGGGAAGATGGATTTGGAGTGGGTACATCAGTAACACCATACAACTCACCAGTAACACAACCCCCAGGTGGATTTCCATTGATACACAAGTCCAGTTTATTCTACCCTAATGGGCACAAAATGCATGAAAAAGTACAATGTTGGTTGTAAGCTTATTCTTACCATTAAACTGTATGCCAAGGCCAGCAGTGCAATTCTGGTCAATGGCACAATAGGAGAGTGGTTTTGCGCCACTGTTGGAGTCTGGCAAGGCTGTCTTCTTTTGCCCACACTGTTCAACACCTACTTGGAGCACATAATGACTAATGCCCTAGAAGATCACATATGCACAGTCAGCATTGGGGGGTGAACAATCTTAAATCTTTGGTTCGCTGATGACATTGATGGCCTGGCAGGCAGCAAAGATTAACTTGCCAACCTTGTGAAACATTTGCATGAAACATCCGCAAAATACGGCAAGGAAATCAGTGCAGAGAAAACCAAGCTGATAACAAACAAATGTGACAGGATCAGCTCACATATCACTGTCAGTGGACAAGAGCTGGAGAAAGTGAAACAGTTCAAGTATTTGTGGGCAATCATCACTGATGAAGGATCCAAAGCAGAAATTCTGGCAAGAACTGCGCAAACAACCGCAGCAGTGGCAAAGCTAAAGCCAATGTGGAGGAATAAGGACATCTCTCTGGAATCCAAACTAAAACTGCTGCACGCATTGGTCTTCTCCATTTTTCTGTATGCATGTGAGGCATGGACCTTTATGGCAGAACTTGAATGGAAAATACAGGTAGTAGAGATAAGTGACTTCCATAAAATCCTAGGCATCTCCTATTTCGACCACATCACTAATTAAGAGGTCCGCAACATCATCACCCAATGCGCAAAGTCATAGGAAACCCTCCTGATGACCGTGAAGAAGCGAAGGCTGAAGTGGTACGGCCATGTAACACAATCATCTGGCCTATCCAAGATCATCCTTCAAGGGCAGTACAGGGGAAGAGAAGTGTGAGTTACCTCGGAGCTGCTGCTTCCTGCTTGAGTGGAGCATAGGCGATCTCTGACTGTTTCCCCTGCCTGAGGGGAGCGTGGGTGATCTCCTAGGGTTGCCAACTTTCTACTCACACAAAATCAAACGCACTTGCCCCAGGCACTGCCCTGCCCCTCCTCCCCCTCACCCCTTCTCTAAGGCCCAACCTCCTGCTCACTCCATCCCCCATCCCGCTGTCGCTCACTATCCCCACCCTCACTCACGTGCTCATTTTCACCAGGCTGGCTCAGGGGGCTGGGGTGTGGGCTGGGTATGAGGGGTTTGGAGTGTAGGAGGGTACACTGGGCTGGGACCAAGAGTTCTGGAGGGTGGGAGGGGGATCAGGGCTGGGGCAGGGGGTTAGGGGGGTGGGCTCTGACTGGGGCTGCAGGCTCTGTGGTGGAGTTGGGGATGAGGGGTTTGGGGTGCAAGAGGTTGCTCCAGGCTGGGACCAAGGGGTTTGGAAGGTGGAAGGGCTGGAGCAGGCGGTTGGGGCATGGGAGGGGGTGAAGGGTGCAGGCTCTGGGCAGCACTTACATCAGGTGGCTCCCAGCAGCAGCGGCATGTCCTCCCTCTGACTCCTACATGGAGGTGTGGCCAGGCTGCTCTCTTCACTGCCCTGTCCACCGCCTCCGCAGTTCCCATTGGTCACAGTTCCCAGCCAATGGGAGCTGTGGGGCGGCGCTTGGGGCGGGGGCAGCGTGCAGAGCCTCCTGGCTGCCCCTTTACGTAGGAGCCAGAGGGTGCCACTTCCCAGAGCTGTACAGAGCCACGGCAGTCAGGGAGCCTGCCTTAGCCCCACCTGCCCTGCTGACCGGAGCCGCCAGGGTCTCTTTTCAACCAGTTGTTCTGGTCGAAAACTGGACACCAGGCAACCCTGTGATCCCCTGCCTGTCTCCCCTGCTTGAGGGGAGTGCAGGTGATCCCCTGACTGTCTCCCACTGCCTGAGGAGAGTGCGGGCGATCCCCTTACTGTCTCACCCTGCCTGAGAGGAATGTGGGTGATCCCTTGACTGTCTCCCCTGCCTGAGGGGAGTGCAGGCAATCTCCTGACTGTCTCCCCCTGGCTGAAGAAGCACAGGTGATGTCCTTCCTGTCTTTCCCTATCTGAGGGAATGCAGGAGATCCCCTATCTCCCCACTCTTGGGGGGTTGCCTATCTTGCCCTGAAAGAGGTTTGCCAAACTACTCACAGAATAAGTGACTGGACTTAGAAACACTGAGGAGGCCCCCTACATTGTGGGAACTTTTCCCACTGTGATTAACACCTATTGCTGCTGCAGAGAGGTTGACCCCCTGGGTGAATCGGCTCCCTCACCATCTCATTACACTCAAACATCTTCACGCCTGCAACAACTCATCAAGGTACATGGGTTCTCCATGTTACAGAGCCCATTCATCGTCGTCATCGTCATCATCATCACTCCCACATCCACATTGGTCATTGCAGCACCATCACTGATGAGCAATCAACCAATTGTCTCCACCCCTGATGATTGTGTGTCAGTGCTTAAGTCTCCGTGAAGTCCATTCCTGTCCACTCTTTTTCTGTGTACCTCTTCTTCCTCCTCTCACTCCCTCCTCCAATTGACTTAGTCAGCTTCCTGTCCCCCAGGGTTCACCCAATCACCAGGCACAATACCTGTGGTGAGGTGAGCACACTGCAGTCTTCCCAGTCTCTTGTTTACCCAGCAACAACTGTGGCTCCCTTTTTCATCAGACCCATTAACCCAGGTTACACTTGGATAAAAATTCTGTGCTTTACTAATAAGAATATACTACTAGGAATATACTACCAACCACCTGACCAGGATGGTGGTGGTGACTGTGAAATGCTCAAAGTGATTCAAGAGATTACAAAACCAGATGATCCAATAAAAATGGGAGATTTCAACTATCCCCACACTGACTGAGTACACAAGTCTGAGTAACTGTCCCAGACTGAGATGTCAGTAGAGGAGGTTTTGGAACAAATTGATAAATTAAACAATAATAAGACACAAGGGCCAGATGGTATCACGCAAAAGTTCTGAACGAACTCAAATATGAAATTGCAGAACTACTAATTGTAGAATGTAACCTATTGTTTAAATCAGGCACCTGTATCAGATGACTAGAGGATAGCTAATATAACAATGATTTTTAAGAGAGGCCTCACAGGCAAGCCTGGCAATTACAGGCCCTTAAGCTTCAGTACCAGAACATTGATTGAAACTATAGTAAAGAACAGAATTTCAGACACATAGGTGAACATAATATGTTGGGGAAGAGTCAATATGACTTTTATCAGAGGGGTAGCCATGTTAGTCTGGATCTGTAAAAAGCGACAGAGTCCTGTGGCACCTTATAGACTAACAGAAGTATTGGAGCATAAGCTTTCGTGGGTGAACATCCACTTCATCAGATGCAACATATGACTTTTGTCAGATGCAAAATATGACTTTTGTTAAGGAAAGTCAGGCCTCACCAATCTATTAGAATTCTTTGAGGGTGCCAAAAAGTATGAGGACAAGGATTATCCAGATGATATAATTTACTGGACTTTAACAAAGTCCCTCACCAAAGTCTTTTAAGCAAAGTAAGCTGTCATGGCATAAACGGGAAGGTCCTCTCATGGATCAGTAACTGGTTAAAAGACAGGAAACAAAGGTTAGGAGAACAGAAGGGTGTGCTGTCTACCGGGTGCTAAAATATGGGATGTGGACCTGCGTTTGAAAAGGATCCTAAAAGGAGCAGGTAAGAACCCGTTGATCATCCTTCATGTAGGAACGAATGACACGGCTAGATTCTCGCTGGAGAGAATCAAGGGAGACTATGCCAGGCTGGGTAAGACACTCAAGGAAATTGAGGCTCAGGTGATCTTCAGTGGGATTCTACCTGTCCCTAGGGAAGGGCGACACAGGGGTGACAGGATTGTGATGATAAATAGTTGGCTCAGGGAGTGGTGCTATAAGGAGGGCTTTGGGATGTATGGGCACTGGGAGATTTTCGGGGACAGAGAACTGTTCTCACGGGATGGGCTCCATCTGAGTAGGGAAGGAAATAGACTTCTAGGAGGGAGGCTGGCTCATCTGATCAAAAGAGCTTTAAACTAGGAATTGGGGGGAGACGGTTGGGAGATGTCCAGGCACTCTCCACGCCAAATTTAAACATTGAGAGGGAGGACAACAGGATAAGAACGGATATAGCCAGAGGGAGGGGTTTGGACATAAGGAAGAGGGGGGGAATGGATACTAGACCAATAGGTCATACTGATGGTACTGTGTCCCTACCAAATTGGGTAACAAAGGTGAGAGAAGCCAAACAGCAAAAATTAGGATGTTTGTTCACCAATGTGAGAAGCCTAGGTAACAAAATGGAGGAATTGGAGCTCCTGGTCCGAGAATTGAAACCGGATATCGTAGGAATAATCGAAACATGGTGGAACGGTAGTCATGACTGGAGTACAGGTATGGAAGGGTATGTGCTGTTTAGGAAAGACCGAAACAAAGGTAAAGGTGGGGGAGTAGCATTGTATGTCAATAATGAGGTAAACTGTAATGAAATAACTAGTAATGGAATGGATAATACGGAGTCTGTTTGAGCAATGGGCACATTAGGGAAGAAAACTACTAGAGCCTCCCCTGGGATAGTGATTGGGGTGTGCTATAGACCGCCGGGATCTAGCCTGGATATGGATAGAGAACTCTTTAATGTTTTTAAGGAGGTAAATACTAATAGGAACTGTATGATCATGGGAGACTTTAACTTCCCGGATATAGATTGGGGAACAAATGCTAGTAATAATAATAGGGCTCAGCTTTTCCTAGACGTGATAGCTGATGAATTCCTTCATCAAGTAGTTGCTGAACCGACGAGGGGGGATGCCATTTTAGATTTGGTTTTGGTGAGTAGTGAGGACCTTGTTGAGGAAATGGTTGTAGGGGACAACCTTGGCTCGAGTGATCATGAGCTAATTCGTTTCAAAATAAATGGAAGGATAAACAAAATTGCATCTGAGACTAAGGTTTACGATTTCAAAAGGGCTAACTTTACTAAATTAAGGTGACTAGTTAGGGAAGTGGATTGGACTAACATAGTTAGGGATCTAAAGGCGGAAGACGCCTGGGATTATTTCAGGTTGAAGTTGCAGGAGCTGTCAGAGGCCTGTATCCCGAGAAAGGGAAAACGGTTCGTAGGTAGCAGTTTTAGAACCGAGCTGGATGAGCAAGCGTCTCAGAGGGGTGATTAAGAAAAAACAGAAAGCCTACAAAGAGTGGAAGATGGGAGGGATCAGCAAAGAAACCTACCTTATTGAGGTCAGAGGGTGTAGGGATGCAGTGAGAAAGGCCAAAAGCTGGGTAGAGATGGACCTTGTGAAGGGAATTAAAACCAATAGTAAAAGGTTTTTTAGCCATATAAATAGGAAGAAAACCAAGAAAGAAGTGGGACCGCTTAAAACTGCAAACGGAGTGGAGATTAAGGATAAGCAAGGCATGGCACAATATCTAAACGAATATTTTGCCTCGGTCTTTAATGAGGCTAATGAAGGGCTTAGGAATAGTGGCAGAGTGACTGATGGGAATGAAAGTGCGGGGTTGGAAATTACAGTATCCGAGATAGAAGCCAAACTTGAACAGCTTAACGGTAGTAAATCAGGCAGCCCGGATAATCTTCATCCTAGAATATTAAAGGAATTGGCGAGTGAAATTGCAAGCCTGTTAGCGATAATTTTTAATGAATCTCTAAACTCGGGGGTTGTACCGTTTGACTGGAGATTAGCTAATATAGTTCCTATTTTCAAGAAGGGGAAAAAAAGTGACCCGGGTAATTACAGGCCTGTTAGTTTAACATCTGTAGTATGCAAAGTCATGGAAAAAATATTAAAGGAGAGAGTAGTTACGGACCTTGAGGTCAATGGCAATTGGGACAAATTACAACATGATTTTACGAAAGGTAGATCATGCCAAACCAACCTGATCTCCTTCTTTGAGAAAGTAACAGATTTTTTAGACAAGGGAAATGCGGTGGATCTAATATATCTTGATTTCAGTAAGGCGTTTGATACGGTACCGCATGAAGAATTACTGGTTAAATTGGAAAAGATGGGGATCGAAATGAAAATCCAGAGGTGAATAAGAAACTGGTTAAAGGGGAGACTGCAGCAGGTCGTATTGAAAGGTGATCTGTTGGGTTGGAGGGAGGTTACCAGTGGAGTTCCTCAAGGTTCGGTTTTGGGTCCGATCTTATTCAATCTATTTATCACTGACCTCGGAACCAAAAGTAGGAGTGGGCTGATAAAGTTTGCGGATGACACGAAGTTGGGAGGTATTGCCAATTTGGAGAAGGATCGGGATATCCTCCTGGGAGATTTGGATGACCTTGTAAACTGGAGTATTAGTAATAGGATGAAATTCAATAGTGAGAAGTGTAAGGTTATGCATTTAGGGATGACTAATAGGAATTTTAGTTATAAGCTGGGGACGCACCAGTTGGAAGTAACGGAAGAGGAGAAGGACCTCGGAGTCCTGGTTGATCGCAGGATGACTATGAGTCGGCAATGTGATGTGGCCGTTAAAAAAGCTAATGCGGTTTTGGGAGGCATTAGGCGAGGTATTTCTAGTAGAGATAAGGAGGTGCTAGTCCCGTTATACAAGGCGTTGGTGAGACCTCATTTGGAGTACTGTGTGCAGTTTTGGTCTTCCATGTTTAAGAAGGATGAATTCAAACTGGAACGGGTACAAAGAAGGGCCACTAGAATGATCCGAGGAATGGAAAGCCTGTCGTATGAAAGGAGACTTGAGGAGCTCGGTTTGTTTTCCTTAACCAAAAGAAGGTTGAGAAGAGATATGATTGCTCTCTTTAAATATATCAGAGGGATAAATACCAGGGAGGGAGAGGAATTATTTCAGCTCAGTACTAATGTGGACACGAGAACAAATGGATATAAATTGGCAGTCAGGAAGTTTAGGCTTGAAATTAGACGAAGGTTTCTAACCATCAGGGGAGTGCAATTCTGGAACAGCCTACCGAGGGAAACAGTGGGGGCGAAGGACCTCTCTGGCTTTAAGATTAAGCTTGATAAGTTTATGAAGGGAATGGTTTGATAGGATAACGTGATTTAGTCAATAGGTCAATAACGTGCCACCACTGGTAATTAGTACCGAGGGTCAATGTTGGGATATTGAAAGTCTTTTTCCTGAGTGTCTGGCTGGAGAGTCTTGCCCGCATGCTCGGGGTTCAGCTGATCGCCATATTTGGGGTCAGGAAGGAATTTTCCTCCAGGGTAGATTGGCAGTGGCCCTGGAGGTTTTTCGCCTTCCTCCGCAGCATGGGGCAGGGGTCACTTGCTGGAGGATTATCTGCTACTTGAAGTCTTTAAATCAAGATTTGGGAACTTCAACAGCTGAGTCAAGGGAGAGAATTATTTCAGGAGTGGGTGGGTCAGCTTTTGTGGCCTGCATCTTGCGGGAGGTCAGACTAGATGATCATAATGGTCCCTTCTGATCTTAAGTTCTATGATTCTATGGTTAGGAATAAATGGTCAGTTTTAACAACGGAGAGAGGTAAATATTAGGGTCCCCCTAGGTCATATACTGGGACCTGTGATGTTCAGAGTATTCATAAATGATCTTGAAAAGGGAGTGAACAGTGAGGTGGCAACATTTGCAGGTGATATAAAAAATGGTTAAGTCCAAAGCCTAACGTGCAGAATTACAAAGGATTGGATGACTAAATTGGATGACTAGGCAACAAAATGGCAAATGAAATTCAGTGTTGATAAGTGCAAAGTAATGCACATTGGAAAGCATAATCCCAACTATACCTACAAAACAATGGGGTCTAAATTGGCTGTTGCTACTCTGATGAAGTGGGTATTCACCCACAAAAGCTTATGCTCCAATATGTCTGTTAGTCTAAAAGGTACCACAGGACTCTTTGTCGCTTTTTACAGATCCAGACTAACATGGCTACCCCTCTGATACTCAAGAAAGAGATCTTGGAGTCATAATGGATAGTTCTCTGTAAACTTCTCCTCAATGTAAAGCAGCAGTCAAAAAAGCTAACAGAATATTAGGAACCATTAGGAAAAGGACAGATAATAAGACAGAAAAGATCATAATGCCACTATATAAATCCATGGTACGCCCACGCCTTGAACACTGTGTGCAGTTCTGGTTGCCCCATCTCAAAAATATATATTAAAATTGGAAAAGATACAGAGAAGGACAACAAAAATAATTAGGAGAATAAAACAGCTTCCACTGGAGGAGAGATTAAAAAGACTGGGACTGTTCAGTTCAGAAAAGAGATCAGTAAGGAAGGATATGATAGAGGTCTGTAAAATCATGAATGGTGCTGAGAAAATGAATAGTGAAGTGTTATTTACCCCTTCACATTATAGAAGAACCAGAGGTCAGCCAATGAAATTAATAGGCAGCAAGTTTAAAACTAACATAAGAAAGTACTTCTTCACACAAGGCAGAGTCAACCTGTGGAACTCATTGATGAAGATGTAATGCAGGCCAAAAGTATAACTGGGTTCAAAAAAGAATTAGATGAGTCCATGGAGGATAGATCCATCAATGAGTATTATCCAAGATGGTCAGGGACACAGACCTATGCTCTGGGTGTTCCTAAACCTCTGACAGCCAGAACCTGGGACTGAATGATAAGGAATGGATCACTCGATAATTGCCCTGTTGTGTTGTTTACCTCTGAAGCATCTGATGCAGGCCACTGTCAGAATACGGGATTCTGGGCTAGATGTTCCATTGTTCTGATACATTATGGCCATTCTTAAGTAATTCATCTGGCTTCTGAGCTTTAAGCTACATATGTAGCTAAACTCTTTTGGAATTCTGTTCTCAATTTTGTTTCCCAAAAGGGCACTGGATGCCATGCACTAGTTGGGGTAAATACCTAGAGATTGAGACTATTTTGACCAGGATCAGAGTCATGGGTTGACCTCTAGTGCTGCACAAAAAAAACATTGTCAGAGTTTCCAACCCCAAGAAAAGCTCCTTTTTGAGGGGGCTAAGTCTCAGGACTCCAACGACTCCAAAGTTGGATGACTAACTCTACCTTATGCCTCTATGGGGCACAGCAAATTCCAAGGCAATCCGAGTATCCATATGATTTTAAAAGCAGCAAAGAGTCCTGTGGCACCTTATAGACTAACAGATGTATTGGAGCATGAGCTTTCGTGGGTGAATACCCACTTTGTTGGATGCATGTAGTGGAAATTTCCAGGGGCAGGTGTATATAATTTTAGAGTACTTAGAAGACTTAGCCTTTAAACAGAAAGCTGTTCTGAATCTTAACTATAGCAGATCTGGAGCTCTCCTACAATTGAATAACTAAATATTAACAGGGCCAGAGAAAGGCTGGGGAGCTCTAGCCTGGAAAGCCACAGGCTGTGGCCTAGCATTGGGCTAATAGGTACTGGGGGTTGTAGAGGGCAGCCCAGAGGTAGGAAAAGGCAGCAGGTCCAAACCCAGCCTTACCAGTGATGAGTAGGCTGATACTGCAGTCTGCTCCAGGGTGTGGGGCTAGACAATGACTGGCAGTAGCTTTATACTGAGGCGAGGTGGGGCTAGTGGGTGGGAGTTCCCTGGGGAGGGGAGACCCTAAGACTGAGGGGTTACCCCAGATAACAGGGCACTGGGTCTGGGAGGGATGTGGGGGCCAGTGGTAAGGCAGATCACCAGCCTTCAGGGAGTGCTCCAGGATGCTGGAAGAGCTAATTCCCTGAGATGACCAGCAGGAAGCACTTCAGGGGTGAGTCTGCACGCTCACAGGTGCCTAGAGTGAGGCCTTAGTACATGTGCCCGGAGGCAGAAATACAGGGAATATTTACAACAAAAATTTTGGTGCTGAGTGAGTTTAGGTGCCTACAGGGTTAGGTGGCAGCCACACGGGAAATCTGTGAATCATGGTGGTGCCTGAAACTAGGCTTTAGGTGCCTAAACCTTTGTGGATCTGGGCCTCTCCACCCATACCCTAAACAGGTGGGGAGCTCATACCACTCAACACCACCCACACCCCACCCTAACCACTCACCCGCACAGTGGTGCCAGAACATGTTTAATAGTGCAGGTGCTGAAAGCCAGCTCCCTTACCCTTATCCACTCCCCCTTGCATCCTCCCCAGAGCTGAGGCCAGGACCCTGGGTGCATGGGGCTGGCAGCTGAGACCCCAGGCATGCAGGACTGGCAGCCAGAATCCCAGGCATGGAGCTGGCAGTCAGGAGCCTGAGGGTGCTGCAGCACCCCCTACACCCCTAGTTCCCATGCCTATGCACCTGCCCCCTCCCAGCTTTTCTGCCTTCCCTCCTTACTCCTTGGCCTCTGCTTTCAGGCTTACATGTTTCAGTTTGTTTATCTGTTTCAGCTGAAAAACTCTACAAGCTCCTGCAAACTGCTAATATGCAACATTATCTGCATCTAATTAATCCTATTCCATGAAGACTCTAGTAATTACCTCCCTGTACTGCACCCCAAGAAGGGTGCTGACAGAGAGAGCCAAGAAACCTGCCAGTGTTAATCAGCAATTTACAAGGCCTGTGAAGAGAATTTCATTTTCTTATCCAAATTAAAACTTTTTTGATTGATAACCTCACTAAATATTTGCTGTTGAGAGTAAGCTGAGCTGATTTTACTGGTGCCTGTGAAGCAAAAGGCATTTTTTCAATTATTTACAAACTTGCTCAGTGAGCTAAAGAGTACAATCACAGGGAATCGCTTCAAAGATTTTTCATTGTAAGTAAAAAGTGAACAATGATAGGAGGGAACACTCTCCTGAGTAAGGAAAGCTGCAAATTCTCTGTGTGATAAATAGAGCTGTCACTGGGTCCTGGTAATCAGTTCCATAGCACACCTTCCCCAACCTTTTCCCCAGACACCTCACCTCCCTAGTAGGGAGCAGAAGTGTGCTCCCTCACACTGGGAACAAAGGGGGGCTGTTAAAGGTCTGGCTCCAGGCATGGAGCTATCAAGGCCTTAGATAAGAGAAACAGGGATCTGATTCCAAGTGAGTTTGGAGT
This sequence comes from Mauremys mutica, assembly GCF_020497125.1. Lineage (NCBI taxonomy): Eukaryota > Metazoa > Chordata > Testudines > Geoemydidae > Mauremys > Mauremys mutica. Next base: position 18,221,913 of record NC_059088.1, on the reverse strand, counting down.
GTGGGGTATGGAGTCAGTGGCAGGACCCTTTTCCTCACTACAGGAGAGAGATGTGCTATTTCTGTGGCTCTGGGGATGACAGCTAGGGTTGGGGGCTGGAAGGGCATGTCTACACTGCATCTGGAAGTGAACCTCCCAGCCCAAGTCCACAGATGCATGGTAGCACTCTTAAAAATAGCCAGATAGAATGTGCTTTGACATTGCAGCTTGAGCTCTCAAGCAACATCCCCCACTCCGTGGCTTCAGGAGCCAAGCTCCAGCCCAAGCAGCAACATTTACACAGTTATTTTTAAAGTGCAAGTGTGAACCCCACTAGCATGACTCTGTGAACCTGGGTTGGGAGACTCACTCCCAGGTGCAATGTAGACATGCCCAAAGAGAACTGAGTGTAGGATCTATGCAGATCCAACCAGTACTAAATACAAGGGAGGAAACAAGGAAACCAATAGTGGCAACTCAATGATGGTGCACAGAGGAGAGATTCCATTTGTGAATTACACACTTTAGAATGTACACTCCTTGGGCAAAGACTGGCATTTATTTTGTGCTGCTTCAACACCTGTTTGACAAATAGAGAATGAAAAGGTTATACCAGAGCACTATCCCTTGCCTTTCAAGTGCATTTCAAGGATTCAGATTCATTTTCAAAGGTAGAACTCAATAAGGTGACACTGGTTTGTGTACGAACATTAGCTCATTTCATTTACTTCACAAGAAGGGATGTTCTAGCTCTTTGGATCATATACAGCACCATGAAATCATGATGCCCTTTCTAGCAGGCTTTCCAGGGAACAGTTGAAGGGATTAAAATTTCTGATCTAAATTATTTTGTGAATATTTTAAAATTAACTTTCAAGAAGACATAAAAAAGAGAAACAAATGCCATTACTCAGCTGTAACAGGGCACTGGTCTTGTGAGTGTAGGCATGGCCAGTATGAGGATTGCAGAACTTCAGACTTTTACAGCTGAGAATTCTGGAGGATGTAATACAAATAAAGTATACAGTCTGGGTGTGTTTGTTGTGCGTGTTATATGCATGATGTTAGGAACAAGGCAGGAAATAAAATGCATGACCTATTACCAGTGATGAGCTGCCAAAATATTAACAACCGGTTCCCTCCTCCTCACCCCACGAGGGTGACTCCCCCCCACCCCCCGGGGACTCCTGCCCCGCCCCCCAGGACCCCTGCCCTATCCACCCCCTTCCCTGTCCCTTAACTGCCCCCTGCCACCCCTCCAACCCCTCCTCTTATTCCTGATAGCCCCCTGGAACCCCCCCCATCCTACCACCCCTTCTCTCTTTCCCGACTGCCCCTGGAACCCCTGCCCCTGACTGCCTCCCACCGCCCCATCCAACCCCTGGTCCTTCCTGACTGCCCCCCCAGGACCCTTGCCCCCATTCAATTCCCCTGTTCCCTGCCCTCTGACCACCCCCAGTCCCAACCCTAATCCACCCCCGCCCTCTATCCAACACCCTCTCCCTGCTCGCTGTCCCCCTTACCCTGCTGCTTGGAGGTGGGAGCCGTGCCACCCAGAGTCGGGGCTGGGAGCCACAGGCACTGGGCTGCAGTCGGGGTCCAGGTCGGCGTCTGGGTCCGGCCCGGAGCCTCCCCACCCAGCCGGAGTCGGGGTCCGGCGCGGAGACGCGCCGCCCGCCGACCAGAGTCAGAACCGGGGGCCGGCGCGGAGCCACGCTGCCCAGAGTCGGGGCCGGGGTCAGAGCCGCGCCGCCCGCCGGGAGCTGTGCCACCCGCCCGGCCAGAGTCGGGGCCAGGGTCCGGCCCGCAGCCGCGCCGCCCGCCCGCCCGGCCGGGGACCAAGCCGCATCGCGCCACCAGCCCGCCCGCCCGGGGTCCGAGCCACACCGCGCTGCCAGCCCGCCCGCCCGGAGTCCGAGCCGCGCCACGCTGCCAGCCCGCCCGCCTGGAGTCCGAGCCACACCGCCCGCCCGCCCAGAGTCGGGGCCGGGATCCGGCATGGAGCCGCGCCGCCTGCCCGCCCGCCCGGCCGGGGACCGAGCCGTGCCGCGCCGCCAGCCCGCCTGCCCGGGGTCCGAGCCGTGCCGCCCGCCCGGGGTACGGGTCGGCGTCGGGGTCGGGGTCCGGCCCGGAGCCACGCAGCGCCGCGCCGCCCGCCCGCCCGGCCGGGGACCGAGCCGCGCTGCGCTGCCAGCCCGCCTGCCCGGGGTCCAAACCGCGCTGCCAGCCCGTCCAGAGTCGGGGCCGGGGTCAGAGCCGCGCTGCCCGCTGGGAGCTGCGCTGCCCGCCCGGCCAGAGTCGGGGCCAGGGTCCGGCCCAGAGCCGCGCCGCCCATCCGCCCGCCCGGGGTCCGAGCCGCGCCGCCCGCCCAGCCAGAGTCGGGGCCAGGGGCCGGCCCGGAGCCGCGCCGCCCAGAGTTGGGGCCGGGGGCTGGCCCGGAGCCGCGCCGCCCACCCGCCCGCCCGCCCGGCCGGGGAACGAACCGTGCCGCGCTGCCAGCCCGCCCGCCGGGGTCCGAGCCGCGCCGCGCTGCCAGCCCGCCCACCCGGGGTCCGAGCCGCGCCGCGCTGCCAGCCCGCCCACCCGGGGTCCGAGCCGCGCCGCGCCGCGCTGCCAGCCCGCCCGCCCGGGGTCGGGGCCGGGGTCAGAGCCGTGCTGCCCGCCGGGAGCTGCGCCGCCCGCCCGGCCAGAGTCGGGGCCAGGGGGCCGGCCCGGAGCCGCGCCGCCCAGAGTTGGGGCCGGGGGCTGGCCCGGAGCCGCACTGCCCGCCCGGCCAGAGTCGGGCCGGGTCTGGGTCAGGGTCAGAGCCGGGGCCGGCCCGGAGCTGCGCCGCTTGGCCGGGGACGCGCAGCGCCTCCCACCACCCCACCCAGTTTACCTGCAGGAAGCTGCTGCTGCTTCCTTCTCAGCCCTCCCAGGCTTCCCGCGCTAACAGCTGATTGGCAGGAAGCCTGGAGGGAGAGCCTTCAGAGGAGGAGACAAAGCTGGAGCCAGGTGAGCTGGGACTGGGGGCAGGGCAGGGCAGGGAGCTGCTGGAACCTTTGTTAAATTTAGAAGCCCTTTACAACCGGTTCTAAAAGGGTTTCTAAATCTAACAACCGGTTCACGTGAACTGGTGCGAACCGGCTGCAGCTCACCACTGCCTATTACTCTGTCTGTGAGAGACCAGGAGGGGAGCAAGGAGTGGTTTTAGTAGGATACTCGAAGAACAGCTGAGGCTATTTGTTCTCGCCTGGCAAGAGCCTAAGAAAGAATCTGAGTGGGGCTGTAAGTAGTCTAAGGGACTACTATCAATCAAACATTGATCCTGATCCTGACCCCTAAGGCCCCACCTTCCTGTCACCATAAGCCCCTGCCATGGGTATTACTTCCAGGGTTAAGACTGACACATGACCAGAAGCAAGGGTGGTATGTGACCCTGCTAAGAACTTCTCCCACTGTCCTCTACCAATCAGCATGGGTTTCACCCCCAGAGGCTCACCTGGAAGGGAAATGTGCAGCAATCAGAATAGGTATAGCACAAAAGTCTAGGTGGGAACCCTTGATCTCTGGAGCTCAACAGTTGGCCAGTCAGCAGCACTGCCCCCGGAAGCCTGATCACAGCATGGAAGAGGCAGTTTTGTTTCAAGAGTGCGTTTCTCGGAAATCATGGAAACACTGAGGGAAAACATGGCCTCCTTCATCACCCCCATGAGAAATACAGAATTTATTTTAGCTCCGAAGGGGCTTGGTTGCCTGCGGAGGCAGTCCAGAGGAGGAGGAGGGAGCTGCTTAGGGGAGCCCTTTGATGGAACCTGACCCGACACCCAAGCACTTGAGAGGCAGACTGACAAGTGTGATGGCTGCCCAGCATCTACCCCTGTGGAGGAAGGTGACCGTGGGTCACCAGAGTCGGACAAAGTTAATGGAGAAGATGCTGATCAGGTAAATAGACTATAAAAAGTGGCAGTCAAGGATGGGGTACAATGAACTAGAAACTGACCTGGGGTTGCATAAATCTAAAAACAGTGGACTTACAGCCGTTTCTTTTCTGAAAACCTCTCAAAAGATTGACTATGCCTTTCTAGGAGACTCAGAGGCCCTTGCAGTATTGCATCAGCAGCAAAGGTGAATCAGGCCCAACTTGTTTTCGCTCTACATTAAGACAACTTGTTAAGCAGGACACTGCACGAAGAGGCTGATAACTGTATTGATTTAAGGAAGGCCCTTGGCATTGAAATAACTGAGCCTGTGGCATGTCATGATTGTAAAAGAGTCATGCAGTCTATTGTATGTATTTCTGTTTATGCTGTCCTTAATCACTGTCTTAGGGAGAAGATTTTGAAGATTGTGAGGCTGTGTTATAGACGCACCAGGCCAGCAGCATCATGACTGTGTGAATTGGACTTCAGAGGACAGAAACTGCAAACTCTGGGCCCTGTGTGCTGACTTGTGTTTGGAAAGCTTATTAAATACTGTTATTGCCATAGGTTATGCAATGCAATGTTGGTGCTTGACCCAAGAAAATTTAGCACAAGAGGTAACCTTGGTTAATGCTGTGCAAAGCACTTGAGATCCTAATAGTGTTTTAAACAAAATTAATGCATTATATTGATTTGTTTGATCCTCACAAGAAGTTAGAGAACACTGCTTAGGAAAAATACTGTAAGAAGTTGAAAAGGATTAAGTTAGAGGATGGTGAGGGGACAAGCATGTGATATAAAATTTAATAAAACTTGGTGTCTGTAAATAAAAATATCTATTGAAAAGGACTTTGTGACTATCTTTGTTTCTGTTACAAGGTCCTTCTGGCAATAAGATGAAAGTTTTAAATAAGATGAAAGTTTTAATGGAGCATCACAGTTTGTTTGCAAGGGTTGTATATCTCTTAAAGAAAAATCGTTTGTGAGAACCCAGCTATTGTGTCTTTAAGAAAAGAGACCTAGTCACAGAAAACAGCTGAAAAGCATGTAATAGAATCCTGGGGAAATAAAAGAAGTGTTTAAAATAAAGCAAAAAAAACCAACCCTCATATTTTGTATAAAACATGGATGTTTGAGATGTGTTTGAGTACAATACTGCTGACTCTACATCATTGAACTGCATTGGTTTAACCCTAAACTCTTGAAAAAAATGGGGTTGTGTGGAAGTGTTGCCTTCAGATGTAATCACACACCCATGTCTCCTTAACATTTCATTGGGGTTAAAGATATAGAATCATAGAATCTCAGGGTTGGAAGGGACCTCAGGAGGTCATCTAGTCCAACCCCCTGCTCAAAGCAGGACCAAACCCAACTAAATCATCCCAGCCAGGGCTTTGTCAAGCCTGACCTTAAAAACCTCTAAGGAAGGAGATTCCACTACCTCCCTAGGTAACCCATTCCAGTTCTTCACCACCCTACTAGTGAAAAAGTTTTTCCTAATGTCCAACCTAAACCTCCCCCTCTGCAACTTGAGACCATTACTCCTTGTTCTGTCATCTTCTACCACCGAGAACAGTCTAGATCCATCCTCTTTGGAACCCCCTTTCAGGTAGTTGAAAGCAGCTATCAAATCCCCCCTCATTCTTCTCTTCTGCAGACTAAACAATCCCAGTTCCCTCAGCCTCTCCTCATAAGTCATGTGCTCCAGCCCCCTAATCATTTTTGTTGCCCTCCGCTGGACTCTCTCCAATTTATCCACATCCTTCTTGTAGTGTGGGGCCCAAAACTGGACACAGTACTCCAAATGAGGCCTCACCAGTGCTGAGTAGAGGGGAATGATCACATCCCTCGATCTGATATCATTAATTAGATTTGCTGGGTGTTCACCCACAGTAAGGGGCATTGAGTGATAAGCTCTGATTAACATTAAATGAAATAAAACCTCAGGAGTTTGTAGAATGCTTTGGGTCAGTCTTTTTAGCAACTCAATGTCATTAAGTTTAAAATTTTTAATATATTTTTCAAAAGTAAACTCTGCTGTAGCCCATAACATAGTAAGAATGCCACACCTGTGAAATGGCAGAATTCCAAGCAGTGTGTAAAGCATTAAAATGTCTAACATTAATAGGTGAAAATAAAAGGATAACTAGGGAAAAGGCTGTAACTACGGCTCAGTAACAAGTCTAAGTGTCCAGTTGTATTTCTGTTACAAGGCCTGTGTAGGGTTTTAATTAAAACTGGGGTTTGAAGCATTTTCAAGGGTTTGTATGTTTTTTAAAATAAAAATAGTTTGTGAGAACCCAGCTATTGTGTCTTAAAGACATTTCAGCAAAAAGCTGAAATGCCTGTAGTAGAATCCTGTGGAAAACAAAATATGTTTAAAATAAAGTAAAAATGCTCCTATATTTTGTATAAAACATGCATGTTTGTGACTTATGTTTGAATACAATAGAGGAGAATCAACCCTGTTGAACTGATTTGGTGTAACCACCCCCTACTGAAAGTGTAGGTCTAGATGTGATTATTCACCCTCATTTCCTTAATGTACAATCAGGGTTAAAGATGTCAGTTATCAGTAATTAGGTTTGATAGGCATTCATGCACAGAAAAGAGGTGGCTGGGGTTGGTGAGCTCTGATTAATATTAAATTAAATAACACCTCCAGAGATTGTAGTTGAACACTATGGGTCAGTCTTTCTAGCAACTCAAGTCATTAACAATTTAAAAATAATATATTTTCAAAAATAAACAATAGTCTAACCCAAAATTGAAATGTAGCAAGGGATTCACAAACCAGGTGCGGCTCTAGGCACTAGCAAAGCAAGCAGGTGCTTGCGGCAGCCGGCAGGGATCCAGCATGGGAGCTGAGAACCAACAGGAGGCCCTGGGAGCTGTAGTTCCTTGGTTAGCTCCCTGCCTATAACGCCAGCCTGGAGCAGGGAAAGAACTACATTTCCCAGCATTCCCTTGACCGCTATCAACGGGGAGGGAGTATGGTAGCTGAAACCTCATACTGCAGCTTGCTGTGAATGGAGAGCTCACTGCTAGAGCAGGGTGGCACTGTGAATGGAGAACAAGTGTGCCCAAGGAGTAGAAGGCTTTGGCCCAAATATCCCCTTCAGAAGACATCCCCAGACTGGATTAGGGACACTGGTGTGACCTCACCTTACAGCCCCCAAAGAAGGAATGGACAGTGCCCCTCTCTAGCTGAAGCCTAGCAAGGGAGGTATGTGGATCCCACTATAATTTAAAATGAAAAGTAAGGGAGGGGAGGTTCTAGTGGACCCGGGCAGCTTTAGATACAGTACCAGGCACGTAGGAGGATTTCCACTTCTGAGCCATGGAAGCAGAAATTGACTTCTCTTTTCCAGACTTAGCTAATATTCAGAAAGGGAATCTAGCACCTGCCTTCCAGATTTGAACACCTCAACATTCAGGAGTGCTCAAGCTCAAGTTGGGCAGCTGTTACTTCATTTCTCCCAAATCAAATATACTGATCCACTGTAATTTGCTGTAGAAAAATTGAGCAAGGTTTTTAGGACTGGAACTGCTATTTTTAACAGCCATTGTCTTTTTTTTTTATTTGTTTAGAAGGAAGACAGTGATATTGCTTTGGCAAATTCCCCATAGAAACAAAGAGTGGAACAAAAGAATAATAAAGGCAACTCAACTTTTGCTCATTTATGAAGGACAGTCTTATAATATGCATCCAGATATCTTCCAATCACACAAGCTGAAAATTGTTCCACTTTACTGCAGTTCTGTAACCATATGGGAACCAATCCTGTCTGTGTTCTGTGCACATCCAAAATTCCTGCTGAATGACCTGCCCTGGGAGCAAGTTACCAGTGACCCAGGGCTGGGGCGGAAGGAGGGGGCAGGGCCAGGGGGAGAGCCCAGGGCTGGGGCAGCAGGGGGTGTGGGTGGAGGGGGCAGAGCCTAGGGCTGGGGTGGCAGACGGTGTGTGGGTGGGGGGGAAGGAGGGAGCCCAGAGCTGGGGCAGCATGGGGGACGAGCCCAGGCCTGGGGTGGCAGGGGGTGCAGGTGGTGGGGAGAGCCCAGGGCTGGGGCAGCAGGGGGAATGGGGGAGAGTCCATGGCTGGGGTCGGTGCAGCCAAAACATTTTTTGCTTGGGGTGGCAAAAAACTAAAGCTGGCCCTGCACAAACCTTCACAATGTAAAGAAAATAAGAATATGCTGTAAGAACAATTGAACATTTAAAAGCAATGGGGCATATGCAGGAAATAGGTGAGGGTTTCTTGAAAAGTAGTTTGTTACAGAGTGGCTTTGAGTGTTTAAAATACTGGATTTTTTACTCTGTGCAAAATGTGGTGTGGGTTTTAAAATGGTTTAAAAGTTGGTTTTGATGTTTAAAGTGTTGTTTGTGATTTAGGGGTATATGCAGGAGATAGGTGTGGGGTTTTAAAAAGTATTTTATTGCAAACTTTGTTTTGGTGTACATGGGGAAAATGCTTCCATTAAAAATGTCTGTGTATTGGAGAAACACTAATGGTGGAAACAAACCAATAATCCATGTGGATGTTTGTTTTTTAGCCTGAAATTGATTTTGTAAAGCTATAACTTTTAAAAAAGCTTCCTTAGTATTTCATTTTTAAATTTTACAAGACTGTTCCATGTGTTTTTTTGTAATAATGTTGTCCCACACAGTATGGCCAAAACAAGAGAGACTCTAGACCGCAGTGTAAACTAGCTCAAAAGAAAAAAGAAAGACACAATGGAAAAGAAAAATTTTCCAGCATCAACAACTGACAGACATTTGAACCCTAGTAAATATATTTTGCTTTTTTGTTTGGTTGTTTAAACAGTTTTGTTTTTAAGCAAATATATAGGTGTGGGCAGATTTTGGTGTGAAAGAGAGAGATTACAGAGTTAAGTTTTGTTTGTTGTGTGTGTGTGAGAGAGAGCGAGCGAGCTTGGTAAAATGTTTTAATACTTAAACTGGAATATCTCTATTTTGCTAAACAGGCCTGTGCAACTCTCCTGATGATGCCATAGTCAGAGCTACTGAGATGAGACACTGCCAACACAACCAAGAACCAGGAATCTGCCCTGCAACCTTGTGATGGGGTGTCTACCCAATACAAGTCCTGAAGGGATTAAAGTGGCTAGGTGGGCCAATTATCCACCTAGACTGCACCTGGAGAAGGAGTCGGGCAATGAGGATTAATTAGAGGTGAAGCTCAGCTGGACAGGAACAGGAGGGGCAGGTATAAAGCCCAGTAGCTGAGCGTAGAAAAGGGCTGTAGAAAGGGAGACTGCAGTCAGTCTCAGGGTGAGCGAAGGCAAGGTAGGATGTAGCCTAGGGGTACAGCAGTAAGGTTTAGGATGGTGCAGACTTTGATTGCTTGTTGTAGGGTCCCTGGGCTGGAACCCAGTGTTGAGGGTGGGCCTGCGTTCCCCTACCAGCCATTGGAGAAGAGACACCATTAAGAGGGCAGTGAATAGGAAGACTACCTGGGATAGTGGGGTCCCAAGAGACTTTGATATGTGCACTCCACTGGAAGGAGAAAACTACAGTGACCTGGCTGGAGCGCCAAGCAATGAAGTGGGAGTAGTTCAGTCCTGAGTGAGTGAAACACAGGGGGAGGGATGGAGCGGAGAGCCCTGAAGCAAGACTAAGATCCTGAGGACCCGCTGCTGTAATAGCAGGAGCGGGCAAAATGTACTTTGTTGCTGGTGGAATTGGGTGGGCAAAAAAAGTAGACTGCGGTAATTTGTGGGAAAACACTGTGGCACCTTCGTACTCCTGTTCTTTTTGCAAATACAGACTAACATGGCTGCTACTCTGAACCCTGGGCAAACACTAAATCTCTCCTCAGTTTGTCATAAATAGAATTTCAGCAATGTAAAGCAAGTTTTTTTTTGGGGGGGGGGTTACAATAAAGATTTTAATACTTAAATTTAAGCAAGGAATAGAAAGATTTGATTAACAGCAATTAATGTATTTTACATGGTTTAAGCAATATTTATTTTATTCTTTTAGTGGTAAAAATTGGGTCTGAATTCTGCTTATATATATATAATATATTAACTGACCATTTTGTTGTTGTTGTTGTTGGGTTGTTTAAGTAGCATAGGGAAATCTGTCTCTTGTGGGGTTTGTGGGATCTAAAGTTTTTGCGGATGGGAATGGGATACACAAGAACAAATGGATATAAACTGGCCATTGGGAAGTTTAGACTCAAAATTAGATGAAGGTTTCTAAACATCAGAGGAGTGAAGTTCTGGAACAGCCTTCCAAGAGGAGCAAAAGACATATCTGGCTTCAAGACTAAGCTTGATAAGTTTATGGAGGGCATGGTATGATGGGATAGCCTAATTTTGGCAATTAATTGATGTTTGACTATTAGCGGTAAATATGCCCAATGGTCTGTGACGGGATGTTAGATGGGTTGGGATCCGAGTTACTACAGAGAATTATTTCCTGGGTGCTGGTGAGTCTTGCCCACATGCTCAGGGTTTAGCTGATCTCCATATTTGGGGTTGGGAAGGAATTTTCCTCCAGAGCAGATTGGCAGAGGCCTGGGGTGGGGGGTCGCCTTCCTCTGCAGCGTGGGGCACGAGTCACTTGCTGGAGGATTCTCTGCACCTTGAAGTCATTAAACTACAAGTTGATGACTTCAATAGCTCAGACATAGGTTAGGGGTTTGATACAGGAGTGAGTGGGTGAGATTCTGTGGCCTGCGTTGTGCAGGAGGTCAGACTAGACCAGGGGTCTCAAACATGCGGCCCGCAAAGTTATTTTCTGCGGCCCGTGAGCTTCTCACAGCCCCCCCACCATCCCCCAGCATTTACCTAGAGCAGCTCTGGCCCGGCGTGCACCGGGGGCGGGGCGGGGCAGGGCAGGCTGCCTGCCTGCCCTTGCGCTGCTCCGGGAAGTGGAAAGAACGTGGGGGAAGAGAGGCGGAGGAGCGTGTGTTCATGTTGCTTCAAGCACCGCCCTCTGCAGCTCCCATTGGCCACGGTTCCCCATTCCCGGCCAATGGGAGATGCTGGGGGCGGTGCCTGAAGCAACAGCAACACATGCCCCGTGCCCTTGCTCCCCCACGTTCCAGCCGCTTCCCAGAGCAGCATGGGGGAGCCTGCCCTGCCCCCAGTGCACGCTGGGCCAGAGCGCGCCCCCCCCTGAGCCCCTCTTACAGTCGCACCCCCTGCCCTGAGCCCCCTCCTGCACCCCAACCCCCTTCCCTGAGCCGCCTGCTGCACCCCGCACCCCTCCTGCACCCCAATCCCCTTCCCTGAACCGCTTGTTGAACCCTGCACCTGACCCCCTGCCCTGAACCCCCTGCTGCACCCCTCCTGCACCCCAATCCCCTTCCCTGAACTGCCTGCTGCACCCTGACCCCCTGCTGCACCCTGCACTCCTCCTGCACCCCAACCCACTTCCCTGCACCTGACCCCCTGCCCTGAACCCACTGCTGCACCCCTCCTGCACCCCAACCCACTGCCCTGAGCTCCCTGCTGCACCCCTCCTGCACCCTGACCCCCTGCCGCACCCCTCACTCCTCCTACACCCCACACCAACTCCCTGCCCTGAGCCCCTGCCACACCCCACACCCCTCCTGTACCCCCTGGGTGGGGTGGAGATTTTGGGGAAGGGGTTAGAATGGGAGCAGGGAAGGGGTGGGAAGAGGTGGGGCAGGGGTGGGGACTCATGGAAGGGGTAGAGTGGGGGCGGGGCCAAGGGCAGCGGGGGGGAGGTGTCAGTAATGCAGCCCTCGGGCCAATGCACTAGTCCTCATGCGGCCCCCGTGCTCATTTGAGTTTGAGACCCCTAGACTAGATTATCATAATGGTCCCTTCCGAACTTAAAGTCTATGATTCTATGATAAAAATGCAAGAAACAATGTGGAAGCAGGTGGAACTCGGTATTGTGGGGTAAGACAGGAGTGTGATTAAAAATAATAGCCCCGCACAGGAGTATGATCAGAGAAAGGGGTGTCAGCCAGACATGGCCAGAAGGAGGAGCTCCAGCAGTAAGTAGTGCAGATGAAGTACCAGGACAGTCCAAAGCTCAGATACATCAAACAGAAGGACAAAACAGAAGATTGTGGTAAGAAGCAATAATGAAAACACAACTCCAGTTCCTCAGTGGTCAACACCACTCTAAGCTCCGAGAAACTGAGAGAAAACACAGATTCACAAACTTGGAGCTTTAGGGATTGTGAATAAAAAAATGAGGACTGAAAACCCATGTGACCTATCTGAAAATTGATATGAACTATTATCTTACTTCAATATGCTAGGCGCAGCTCTTCAGTATTCTAAAAGAATCTGGGGAAAGCATGACACTTCATTCAGAAGAACTGATAGCCGGCATATCCTCAGGGGTTATAAAAGAAAGGGTGACTAGAAACTACAAAAATGCAAATGTTTTGTGGCTGACTGAAAAATATTTCAGTTTTCCAGAGGGTGGCTCCAGTTTTGAGCAGGCATGACTAGTCGTGGAAAGGAGGACAGGTAAAAGTGACATCCTTAAGGGTACACATGAGAGGGGTCAGCATTTGGGGGATAAACAGAGTTCTGCCAAAAAGTTATGGGCCAGGATCATTGTAAAAACTTGAAACAAGGCTAAAGAGGTGATGAAGAGAAAAAAAACCAAAGAGCCCCTAGTGGAGGCTCTCGAACTATTGTGTCACAGAACAGGGAGCACAGATCTGACCCTGGGCTCCTGTGGGGCAGTGGTAACTCTCACATAGAGACTGATTCAGAAAATTCCCCAGAAGACTCCATAGAGGGGTTCCAATCTACTCCTGATAAGCCTTGTGGAGGTTTACTGTCAAATAGCGTCTGATGCAGATGACACAGCTGATGGTTCTGTAGAGGAACCACCAAACAACCCTGAAAAGGTAGATGCAAACAACCCTCACCCAAGAGATGTGTATATGGAGCATGTGAGAAGTTGGTAACAAGAATTACCTAGATTTAGGGGTGAGGTGTATGGTGAGGAATTTTATTTTGTCAATCTTGAATGAATAAGTTAAACCCAGCAGGTTGTTGAAACCATACACAGGGTGGATTAGTTACTTGTCCAAGGGGCCCTAGCCAATTGGAGGGGCCCAAAAAATGGGCACCCTCGCACCCTGGCCTGCTCCACCCACCTGGCACTCCTGCCAGGGAGCAGGGGCGGGACACAGGGGCTTGCCCCACTCTGTCCACCTGGCACTCCTGCCGAGGTGGCAGAAGGGCCGGGTGGGTGGAGCAGGGCAAGTCCCCACTCACCGACCCCACTCCCTGGCAGGAGCACAGGGAGGAGAGGGGCAAGCCCCCGTGTCCTGACCCCGCTCCCCGGCAGGAGCACTGGGTGGGCAGAGCAGGGCAAGCCACCGTGCTCCAACCCCACTCCCTGGCAGGACCGCCAGGCAGAGCAGGGCAAACCCCTGTGACCAGACCCCATTTCCCCAGCAGGAGCATGGAGGGTGCAGGGGGGACTGCAGGTAAAAGCAGTGGGGTGAGGCCCCCATTTGCTCTGGCCCAGGGCCCCACAAAACCATAATCTACCTCTGGATATAGTTATTTCTCAATGATGTTAATGGTAGGCTAGCCCCAGATGATTCTGTTCAGTTAAACCTAGAGAGACAAAATTTAAACAACCCTTTGTTTTCAGTAAGAACTAGGAATGACCTGTCTATTGAAGATTTCTTAAATCAGGCCACTAAACTGCAACAGAGTAATAGAGAGATATATGCTGATATTTTCCTGTTGGTATGCATACTTCCACCTTTTCATGTTCTCTGTATGTATAAATATCTCCTGTCTGTGTGTTCCATTCTATGCATCCGAAGAAGTGAGCTGTAGCTCACGAAAGCTCATGCTAAAATAAATGTTAGTCTTTAAGGTGCCACAAGTACTCCTGTTCTTTTTACGGATACAGACTAACACGGCTGCTACTCTGAAAGCTGGTGGGACACTACGCCGCCTTGTGACAACTGCAAAAAACGTGGGCTGGAGTGACTGTACAGTTTTAAATTCTATCCTCAAGAGTCAAACTGTCCATAAAAAGAGACGGTATTTAGTAGACCTGAATTACACCAGGATGGCCTCTTGGTGATGTTAGATGATAAACCTACAGATGCAGAATTGTTAGACGGGGCGAGAAAGCTGCATGAGAAACTGAGGTCAAATCAATAAAAGAGTATGCTCAGTGACGTAACAGTGTTTGAACAACATTTACAAGTCAACTTACAAGTTGTGCTTTATGTGGAGAATGGGGAGATATATTTTAAAACAGGGGACCCAGTGTATCCCAAGACTTTTTTCAGAGCATTATTATGGGGTTCTGCATGTGAAAATTTTGTTTGGTGCAAAAAATGATTGTGAGTTTTACAGTCACAAACACTCTTGCAGGTATCGGTGCTGCCTCTGCTTGAGTATGTGAACTGACAGTATGAGTGTACAGCTGTAGACTGTATTTCAGGTCAGGGCCGCCCAGAGGGGGGGGCAAGTGGGGCAATTTGCCCCAGACCCCGGGCCCCACCAAAGTGCCAGGTCTTCGGCGGTAATTCGGCGGCAGGGGGCCCCCACTGCGGGTCTTCGGGGCACTTTGGTGGGTCCCGGAGCGGAAGGACTCCCCGCAGCCGAATTACCGCCAAAGCGGGGGCCCACCACCGCCAAAGACCCCAGGCCCCCTGAATCCTCTGGGCAGCCCTGTTTCAGGTCCAAAAAGTGTTTAGACAAACACATAGGCATGGCATCAAAACACAAAGTGATATACAGAGTCAACTGTATTTTATGGACAAACTTAGAAAGCATCAGAAAAGTATATATTTTTTATTATTTTGAATGCACGCAGGAGAGAGGGTTCCATGTGCCCAATTGCATTTTTGCTATGTCCCTAAAGTGAGAAAAGTCCTGGGAATTTAAGGGCAATGAGTGTCTTTCTACTTTTGTTAAGACCTTTATTGGCAAAAAGTTCTAGGCCAACACATTCATAGCATACAGTTCCAAAGCTGATGATGTGCACTTTGTTGTCAGAGAGTTACTGAAGGAAAAGATGTGCATAGAACTGATAACTTAGGATACTAAACCGATGTATGTGAAAGTTGAGACCCTGAGCACTTGTTTTATAGACTCTTTAAACTTGTTGCCTGTGAAGCTTAGCAAGCTCCCAGAGGAGATGGAGTTGGAAGGTTGCCAAGGTTACTTCCCACACTGTTAACACTTAAAAAAACAAAATTATGTGGGGCCTCTGGCAGGGGTGGAGCACTATGGCACTGACAGCATGATGCCTGGGGAGAAAACAGTATTTCGAGAGGGTATCAGGCCAATCAATATAAGATATTTGATTTGCAGCAAGGGCTTATGTATTATTGTCAGCAAGATGTCAAAATTTGACACGGGCTAGTATCCTAGACAGAGAAGAAGAGATCATGAAAATGACAGAGATGGGAGGTATTGTAGAGAAAAGTCCAGATAAATTCATAAAGGCAGAATTGTCTATAGATCCTTTCCAGCACATAACACTGGGCATCTGTCTGCAGGGCTATGCACAAGTTTACTTTTTTACAGCTAACGCCATAGCACTTCTTCCTCCAGCCTAGTATCACAGACAGAAAAAGAGATATTCAACCCTGGCTATTCAGTGGCTGTTGTATACTGCTCACAAAGAAAATATATAAATACGGCATGTGTTACAGGGAGGGGAATTACAGGTTGGACCCTTCTTTCTAGACTGGGGTGGGCAAACTTTTTTTGGCCCAAGGGCCACATTGGGATTGCAAAACTATATGGAGGGCCGGGTAGGGAAGGCTGTGCCTCCCCAAACAGCCTGGCCCCTGCCACCTATCCGACCCCTCCCACTTCCCACCTCCTGACTGCTCCCCTCAGAACCTCCAACCCATCCAACTGCCCCGCTTCTTGTTCCCTGACTGCCCCCTCCTGGGACTCCCCTCAGAGCAGCATGTCTGGCCGCCGCACCGCCTGGCCAGAGCCAGACGTGCTGCCTCACTGCTCGGCAGGAGCATGCAACCCCACCGCCCAGAGCACTGCCTGCACAGCGGCATAGCTGCGGGGGTGGGCGGACAGAAGGGGAAGGGCCGAGGGCTGGCCTCCCTGGCTGGGAGCTCAAGGGCCAGACAGAACAGTCCCACGGGCCAGATGTGGCCTACAGGCTGTAGTTTGCCCACCTCTGTTCTAGACCGTTATGACATCATTGATGGGAAATATACAGCCTTTGCATTTAATGGGTGTTTTTTTCCACAGCCGTATCACCTGTTATTGTGAAAAAATGCAGAACTTTATGACGGGGACAACTTTTGAGTTTCTTTACACACAGCTCAGGACTGATTATCAGAAAAGGACAAGGATCTGTGTCAGGATCCTGTGGGAGAACGAGTGGGTGGTGATGATAGAAAAAGAGCTTGTGGATTTCTTAATCAAAGCCCAACTGCCTCAACCTCTGGTGCCAAGGGAGGCACTTTTTGGGGGCAGGACTAACACTCTTTGCCTGTATTTCAAACATAACCCCAACCTCGTTGAACACCCTGATATCATTCATGACAAATTTGGACCCCTCACAAATTATTTTGGAATTGCAAAAGTTAAAGTTTGTCCCCTATGAGACCTCTTTTTCCTGCTGTTACCTGTCAGAGTGGGTGGCAAACTTATGTTCCCACTGCGCCAGACCTGTGTGGAAACCAAGCAGCAGCCAACATGCACCCATACTGAATAGGGAAGGACCATCCTGGGACATGGTACAGAGTGGAATTGAATGGGCCATAGTGAAGGAGTACTGTATGTGGTGGTGAAAATCTGTGAAATCTGGCATTTTGAAGAAAAATCAAACTATTTTCTGAGTACATAAAATTTCACCTCTGTCAGAAACAAGAGGCTTTAGGGTATCCCTGGCTGGTGCACGGATAAAGAAAAACAAAATAATGATTTCTACAAGAAAGAAGGTATGCATTTATACCAACACAAGATCATGCTGAACCTCACAAAGCACCAAATTGTTAAACTGTTTTTAAATTCTCTGTGGGGTAAATTCAGCCAAAGAACAAACCTACTCAATAGTAAGAGACCCTGACAAACTCTTTCAGTATTTATTTTCTTCCAATTATGAGGTTTCATCCTGCAAGTTTATCGACGATGAAATGGCTTGCATGTCTTGGAAGCTTGCAAAAGAACACTACATGGTCTCTGGCAATACAAACATCTTCATAGCTTGTTTCACCATTGTGACAGAATACACCCCTGTATTCACACCCTACACATTATTGTAATAATCTTTGTACAAGGTATACCTTGTAAGGCAGGGGTCTCAAACTCAATTTACCTTAGGGCCAGTGCCAGACCTCAAATCCTACCAGCGGGCCAATAATGTCACTGAAGATGGTGTTCAGAAAAGAAAACATGTATATTGTATTTTTATTTCAAATTTCTTAGAAATAATAAAACTGTCATACAACTTTATACAATTCTTTGCCTGCAGAGAGTTTTTAGAGTTTGCCAGACAGCTGGCAATGCTTCAGTTCTGTCAGTTTGTTGATGTTTGGTCTCGGTGACTGAGCAGTTGAAACCTTCAGGATTGCAGCAAGGTCTGCATCAGATAGTTGTGTTCCGTATTTTGACTTGTTTATATTCATTGTGGAAAAAAGTGATGCTGCCTCCATGACTGACTCTGTCCCTCTCCCCCAGCCAATGGGGGCTGCCAGGGGCGGTGCCTGCAGCAGACATTGCCAGCAACATGGCTGCATGGATCTCTCATCCGTGGGCTGCAGTGGGGAGGGTCTCAGGCTGCAGATGGCCTGCGGGCTGGGACTTTGAGACCTCTGTTGCAAGGTATCATTTGAAATCTCATAATTTGCTAGTCAGTATTGTCCTGGTAAAATATGTGTGGCAACATTGTATGTGAAGTTATAGGACTCCCCTGTATGGTATTAAAACCCCACAGCTCTGCCCAAACAGAAGTTGGCAAACAGTTATGTCCTAAACAAAGGAATAGGTGCTCTGCTTAATTTGCCTTTAAGCAGTAAACAGAGTCTTCAAGCAAGAAGGGAAGACAAAGGAACTTGAAACAGGTGGAAAAAATACAGCAGTAAACATCCTTCAACATGGACTTTTTGTCTTCTAGTCTCCAGCAGGAAATGTTTTTTAAGAGTGGGACGGAAATTATAAAAAGAAGGGGCAACCCCCTCCCCACCCTTCTCTTACTGTTGGCCTATCTCATTCACTGCACCCAAAGAGACAAAGGAAGCAGGAATTGGAATGAGGGGGAAGGGTCCTGACCCACAGGGTTTGGTCTGTACAACTGCTGAAAGCATGTGGAGAGAAACATTGCTTGAATCTGATGGAGTTGGTTAAGTTAGGCATTAGTAAATGTCATATTTATTTTTCTTGTAACCATTTCTGACTTTTATGCCTCATGACTTGTATTCTCTTAAAATCTCTCTCGTTGTATTTAATAAACGTTTTACTGTTTTATCGAATCCAAAGTGTTTAAATTGAAGTGTCTGAATAACTATTTGAGATGATAAACTGGCATATTCTGCCCTTTTAGGAATAATGGACTTAATATATTTGAACTGTCCAGGAGAGGGCTGAGCAACACAGGATGTACATTTCTGGGGGAAATCTGAGACAGGGGGTGTGTTGGGGTCTCCCTGCAGTATAACCCAGGCTGCTGAGAGCCAGCATATAACCCAAGTGTGGCTGGCAGGCTGTAGTCACAGACTCTCAGGCTGTGGCTTGCATGCTGGATGGCTGTTTGTGAGTGGCCCAGGTGGGAGCTGCTTCAGCAAAGCATAGCCTTGCGGGCAAGGGTCACACAGTCCCCCATTGGTCTGAACTGTGCCCTGGAATTTCACAATGACCACTTATGCCCACTTAGAACTAGACGGCCTGGTAGACAGGTCACAAGAGTTGTGCCTGTACCATGACATGGACTCACTGATATTTGTGAAAAGGGAGGGAGATTGGAAACCCCCCTCTGTATCTGGGTGATGATTTAGGGAACTTCACAAGGGAGATCCCGGCAGGTCAACACATCACGGAGTTTGTGTCAGCAGGTCCAAAAACATACAGGTACAAGCTGTCAGGAGGGAAGGCCTGCATGAAGGTCAAAGGGATTACCCTCAACATAGGAAACTGTGAAATGATCAACTTGGACAGTTTGAAACATCTAGTCCTGGCAGTGATGCCGCCCCCTTCCCCTCCTCTTGCCCCCAAGGCCCCACCCCCCGGCCAGACCAGTGGACACTGGCAGGGAGCTCGGGCAGTTCTGGGAGCTGCGCGGACCCTCCACCTGGCCACGGTGTGGGGGGTCTGAGAGCTGCCCCCAGCCAATGTCCCCACCTTCTGGGCTCCCTGCCTGGCCTAGGGCAGGTGGAAAGTCTGTGACTCCATGACAGCTCCCCACAGCAGCCCGTGTGGCTCTCTCCTCAGAGCCGCAGCCTGGCCATGGTAAGAGCCACGTGGGCAGATGTGGGGAGTTGCAGCATGGACCCTCCAGTTGCCCACATGGCTCTTATCATGGCCGGGCTGCAGCTCCGAGGCCTCCCCTTGGCCAGAGCCAGGTTGGGGACAGAGCCACATGGGCAGCTGTGGGGAGTGGGTCCCTCCACCTGCCTGGGGTGGGGGGCGGGGCCATGGGAAGGGGGCTGCTTTTGTCCCACTCCCATCCCAGGCAGGGGGGAGGAGTTCTCCCTGGCCCCTCTCCGACTTCCAGCCAGGAACAGGGCTTTGGGGGGAAGAGGAGAAGCAGGGGTCCCTGGCCCCCCCACTTTTGGTAAAACTCTGATGCCCTTGAGTCCTGGACTATAGCATAGAACCAGGGGAGAACACCCCAAAAAAGAGAGCAGTGCAGCAGCCCTCTATGGTAAAGAACAAAAATCAGTGGAAAATAGAGACAAAGATCCTTAAGAAAACACAGAAAATCATTTACAACAAGAGGGTCCTCTTCAGAGAAGGGTTTAAAACCCTGTCCTATGCTTTTGAAAATAGATATGCATAAAAACACCCTTTTTCTGTAATTCTCTCAAGGCCAAGCAACTGTCAGAAAAGTTACTTTATAAAAAATGTGTTGGATAATGCTCAGGGCTGGAGCACCCATGGAGAGAAATTAGCAGGCGCTTAACCCCCATCAGCAGCCAAGCTCCCCACACCATACTCCCGCCTGCCAGCAGCCCCCATGGATCAGCTCCTCCCCCTCCCTCCCAGCTCCTCCTGAATGCTGCAGAACAGCTATTCCACCTCATGCAGGAGGCACTGGGAGGCAGGGGGGAGGAGCGGGGAGGAGGTGTGCTCAGGAGAGGGGGCGGAAAGAGGCAGGGAAGAGAAGGGGTGTGGGTGGAGCGGGGGTAGGAAGAGGCAGGGCAGGGGTGGGGGCTTAGGGGAAAGGGTGAAGTGGGGGCAGGGCCTGGGGCTGAGCAGGGGTTGAGCATCCCCAGAAAAAATTAGGAGCTGGTGCCTGTGTCTGTTATGCCTGAGAATATTGTGGGGTATAACAGTTGCTGGCAACCTCTGTATAAAGAACTGCTTTGTAAATATCCCTTTATCAATATGATGCTTTTAACGATGACCAGTTGTTTCCTACCAATAAAGTAAATGTGATTATTGTAGATGATTTGATCAACTCTGCTTGTGAAAGTGATGAAATTGAGAAAGACTTTATCAAGTATAACGAGTTCTTGTGGCAACTTAGAGACTAACAAATTTATTTAGGCATAAGCTTTCGTGGGCTAAAACCCACTTCATCAAATGCATGGATTGAAAAATACAGTAAGAAGTATATATATTACAGCACATGAAAAGATGGGAGTTGCCTTACCAAGTGGGGGGGGGGTGTCACTGCTAATGAGCCAAGTCAATTAAGGTGGAAGTGGCCTATTCTCAACAGTTGACAAAAAGGGATGAATACCAAGGGAGGGAAAATTACTTTTGTAGTGCTAACGAGGCCAATGCAATCAAAGTGGCCCATTTCAAACCGTTGACAAGAAAGTGTGTTAGTCTCTAAAGTGCCACAAGGACTCCTCATTGTTTTTGCTGATACAGACTAACACTCTGAAACCTTTACCAAGTATGTGCATCACAGGAACCTGAGCATTATGTATATTGTTCAGAACTAATTTTGTCAGGGAAAAAAATGTTGCACAATTAACCTAGACATAAAGTACACGGTTCTGTTCAAACCCAAGGGATAAATTACGAATCACTATGCTTGCTCGGCAAATGTACCCCAGCAAGGTGCAATTCTTTCTAGAAGCTTTTGAGGATGCTACCAAAAGACCTTATGGCTACCTGGTGGTGGATTTAAATGCTTCTATACCAGAGGCTTATAGATTAAGAATCAGGCTTGTTCCTCCAGACTGGCCAGTGGTTTATACTTTGAAAAGAACAACAGCTGGATATAAAAAGAGATGAATTATCAGCAGGTTCTTTTTAACAGCAGGGGCTGCCGACCAAAAACATGTCTGTGTGAAGAGAAACCTGGTCCTTTTAAAATTACGTAGCAAATCACCCTCCGCAACAAAAGAAGGCTCCACTGTGTTCAGCATCTGATGATTGAGTAATGGCCATCTCAAAAATAGTGCTCAATACCTTAAAAGGAAATGTACCTTTGAAACAGAATCAGTTCATGTGCTGAAAAAAATATGCAAATTTAAAAAAAACTTAAAAGAAAGATGCATCTGGTGAAGCAGTCCAGGAGGTTTATTGGACCTCTGTTAAGTTTTACTCTCTCTCTGATAATAGGGATTTTGACTAATCAATAATGGAGCATGCAGAAAAAACATACCTGGTGCCTAAACACCACTTGGAACAATTCAGGGTCCGTTCCCTCCCCACTCCCACCCTCCCGCCAGCAGAGGAATATAACAGAACACCTGCTACTCGCTTAATGGATGCTGAAATGAAGTTAATTCTTCAAAGGACTGACTTAGATGAATATGAAAAGGCTAAACTTTATGTAGCCGTGCTTCAAAGCTACCTAATGAACACGAGGCAGAGTGATGCGGATAAAGGAAAAATAAGTCTATTTCTAGCAGAAAAGGAACAGAGCATGACTGCCAAACCCCCAGAAACACCAGAGAACTCTGACTCTGTTGCTCAGGAGGTGTTGGATAATGTGAATAGGCATCACACAAAAAAATGCATTAGTTTAGCTAAATAAGCTGGGCCAGGATAAAAACATCTCTTCACAGAACAATAAAGGGGCTTTGTGTACAAAGGCTTGGTGGTTAACAGTTCTAACATGCTCAATTTAGTCAGGGCTGTCACCCAGACACACTCCATTCCTAGCAGACCCGTACCTAAAGGTTGGGATGTGTTTATGAATGATTTGGTGGAGCTGAATGTACCATCCTCTGTCCTGGGCAAAGCGGCCAACACAGATCTTTTGGAACGCCTGAAGACCTTGACCCCAACACAAGGGAAGATCAATAAACAACACTACCATCCCCTTTTTTGGCTCCTAAAAAGCAAAAATTGTCTAAAAGGCAGTGGGTAATGTTTTTCATGCTTTAAAGAAGTAATTTTTAAAATGGCAATGTTTTGCTTTAAATACAATATTTGCTTTTCAAAAAATTCTAATATCTATGTGTACTTTCTCTGAAATGGCCATTGCAAAATCAAACGAACAAAACAAACAAACCCCCACCAGCCATCAACTGTCCTACCTCGGGGTGCTTAATGGAGAAACATGGTTATGAAAGTCATTGCAAGATACACGTCTGGGCTTGTTGAAACATGTTTTCAGCAAGCCTAAATGTAGCTGAGGTTTTACTTTCTTTTATTTTTTACAAAATTCATCACCATAAGGTCATTTTGCACTAAGTCATTAAAATACAAATTTAAAATCTGGCCAAAAGATAAACCCTTGCTATGGTGATGTAAGAAAAACATGCAGTGATAGCTGCAGGTGACAGAGCAGGGGGGGGTCTCATCATTATCTAGAGTGAAACAAGCAGTGGCATTTTGTTTAAAAATTTCATAATGCTTCTAGAAAAGAACACACTGCTTGGGGAGTATCTATATGAGTCAAAAAAACTCTTCATAGTCATGATCCAACAGGTACAAGGCAAACCAGTGTTCAACTGGTTGGTTGTGTGTCGGTGTCTTTTGACCACCAAACCAAGGGCTCCTTGAGACAGCCTGTCCTCTGGGAACCAGTCACAAGAAAACACATCTAAGAAATTCTCTTTCATGTAAGGGGCCACTGATAAAACACGTGATCTCCGTGTGGTGTCCATATTCATATATAGTCAAACAGAATGTTTCTCCTCTGATTTATCTCTATGGCATTGTCAAAAACCTCATACACAATCATATTGATGCTCACTGTCAAAGCCTTCGCAAAACATATTTCTCCTTTCAGGTTCCCAGTTTTAATTAGGGAATAGTGATCAGCGCATTCCTGGTCAGGAGACAGGTCAAAGGCAAACATGGTGTAACTCTGTGCAAATTCCTTCTGGTTGATTAACAGCAAACGATCTTTGATGTGTTCACCAGCCATGTACCAGATTCATGTACTCTCTCATGCAGTTTCTAGCTTTGAAGTCTGGTTGCAAAGGCTTAGCTGGTATCTGTTCACCATCAACATACAAGGCCACAAAATTAATACTGTAATATTTAAAGTGAAAGGGGTTTTACTGAAATTTTCACTTAAAGCATCATTATCCACAAACCCAAGGACAAGCATTTTGGGTAACTGTCCCAAGAACAGGTTCTCCTGACCCTGCTGCCTGCAGGGATGATAAACACCTTAATTCCCATATGGTTCATGAGGTATTTGGCACTAGTCTTTGCCCCAGATGGACGCCTGGGGCCACCAGTACTTTCATCACTAAATGGGATGCTGATATAATCCATAGTTTAAAGCGGGGGTCTCAAACTCAAATGATCACAAGGGCCACATGAGGACTAGTGCATGGACCTGAAGGCTGCATCACTGACACCCACCCTCGCTGCCCCTGGCCCTGCCCCCACTCCACCCCTTCCATGAGGCTCCGCCCCTGCCCTGTCTCTTCTCCACCTCCTCCCCTGAGTGCGCGGCTCCCCTCTCCTCCCCCCTCCCTCCTGGAAAGTGCTAAGCACCTCCAACAGCTGTTTGGCGGCTTGGCGGTGGGAAGCACCTGGAGGTAGGCAGAAAAAAAAAGAAGAGTAATATAGTAGTATAGTATTAAAATATAGTATGCTATTAAAAGTCAATTTATTAACTTTCTTATTAGCTTCTTTAACTATAATGTGAAAAGTCAGTGCTAATTTTGACAGTCATTTCATTTTTGGCCACTTAGCTGGCAGCGTTTTGCATCAACCAGAGCATCGGTATTAGGTTTGATATCCTGAAATGAAACCAATCTCAGTGTTGCTTTCAAATGTTCATCAGTGAGTCTTGACCTTAACACAGATTTGTTAATCTTCATGGAAGAGAAGAATTGTTCACATATATATGTACTTCCAAACATAGCCATTAGCCTTGTGGAAGCAGAGAACAACATGGGAAATCTTTCTTGTGAAAGAAACCTATAGAATACTGGAATTCCAACATCTTTATACTTCTGCTTCAAAATGGTGTCACACTGAAGCTCCACTAACTCCATCTGCATTTCCTCTGCATCATAGTCAATTTCAACAGCAAATGGTGTGGAAAGAAGTTGAAAATATGGTTCAAGTACCTTGAAATCTTTAAACCACACATCAAACTGTTTGTGTAAGTTAGAAATGATCTCTGCATATTCTTTCAAGGATTTGGGTTCAACTTTTCCTAAGGAATTCAGAGTCGAGAAATGAACCAAATTGGCAGCAATCAGCTGTTTACCCCACAAAGTAAGCTTGACTTTGTCATACAACTGTGTTATCACCTGTTTTCACCTATCATCACCTGTTTTCTACTCTGAAGTTTCAAGTTCAGTGCATTCAGGTGATCAGATACATCTGTTAGAAAAGCAAGGTTGCAGATAAAAGTGGAATCAGCAAGCTGAGGAACCTCCTTGTTTTTCATTTTCATGAAGGAATCAATCTCCTCTCTAAGAGCAAAAAAACGCTTCAAAACATTTCCACGAATCAGCCATCTAACTTGAGTGTGATACAGAAGTTCCCCATATTCACTGTCCATACTTGCTAGAAAAGAAGTGAACTGTCTGTGATTCAGCCCTCATGCATGTATAAAATTAACAGTTTTAACAACTACATCCATAACTTCCTTCATTTGTAGATTTTTACTACACAGGGCTTCTTGGTGCAAAATACAATGTATACTGGTGAAGCTAATTCCTGGTATATTGAGGCTGCTCAGTTTGGTCTTCAATAATCCAACCACACCAACGTTTTCAGAGCACATTGATGGCGCACCGTCTGTAGCCAAAGATACAAGTTTGTTCCATGGCAGTGCAGCTTTTTCAATGCACTCTTCCAGTCCTTGAAATCATAGAATCATAGAATCTCAGGGTTGGAAGGGACCTCAGGAGGTCATCTAGTCCAACCCCCTGCTCAAAGCAGGACCAAACCCAACTAAATCATCCCAGCCAGGGCTTTGTCAAGCCTGACCTTAAAAACGTCTAAGGAAGGAGATTCCACCACTTCCCTAGGTAACCCATTCCAGTGCATCACCACCCTACTAGAGAAAAAGTTTTTCCTAATATCCAACCTAAACCTCCCCCTCTGCAACTTGAGACCATTACTCCTTGTTCTGTCATCTGCTACCACTGAGAACAGTCTAGATCCATCCTCTTTGGAACCCCCTTTCAGGTAGTTGAAAGCAACTATCAAATCCCCCCTCATTCTTCTCTTCTGCAGGCTAAACAATCCCAGTTCCCTCAGCCTCTCCTCATAAGTCATGTGTTCCAGCCCCCTAATCATTTTTGTTGCCCTCCGCTGGACAATGATTCTATGATTCTATGATTTAGCTATCATTTCGCTTATCACAAAACTTGCTCTTACTGAATCTTCGCTAGACTTGTTAATCTCTGAAAAAAAATTCTTCGCTTGACAAATGCTGCTTTAAGTTGCTGAACTTTTTCCTCTTGGATTTTTCTAGTGAATGCATCATATTTTTCACGGTGCATCGTGTCGTAGTGCCTACGCATGTTACACTCCTTGGGAACAGCAATCGTTTGCTGACAAATAAGGCATTGAATTTTATCTTTTACCTCTGTGAAAAAACATAAATTCTCCCATTTGTCTTGAAAAACTCTCTTTTCTTCCATGAGTATTCTTTTTTTTAACAAAGTCATTTCCAAGCGGTTTTAATAAAATATATACACTCAATAAAGCCCCCCACTGCACTGGGCTGCACCACCATTTCACTCCTGCTCTGCCTCTTCCAGGGGTGGCAGGTTTGTAGAAATTTTGGTGGTGCCCAGAACCTGCCCCCCCAAACTCTGCCCCCACCTGCCTAAGGCTCTAGGAGGGAGTTTGGGTGGGGGAGGGGTTCTGGGGTGCACACTCTGGGATGCAGACTTTGGGATGGAGTTTGGGTGCTGGGTGCAGGCTCCGGGCTGGGGCAGGGGGTGGGGTGCAGGCTCTGGGATGGATTTTGGGGACAGGAGGGCTGTGGGGCTGGGGATGAGGGGTTTGGGGTATTGGAGAGGCTCAGGGCATTGGAGAGGCTCAGGACTAGGGCAGGGGAAGGGCAGCCTGCCCTGGCCCTAGTGAAGGGGGGCATTAGGACCCTGCAACAGCAGGTGATGCCAGAAGCCGAGCAGAGTCAGCATGAGCTGCAGGCTCCGGGCAGTGAGGGGGCAGCAAGTGAGGGCCAGGGGACACTTGGGGGAGGTGCCTGGGGGTGGCAGGCAGGGCCAGGGGAGAGACCCAGCCCCAAACATTGGGGAGCAGTGTGCGGGGAGCTTAGCTGCCACATAGAATAACTCGGGGGCAGGGGTGAGGGGAGTTTGGCAGCGACAGGAAGTAACTGGAGGGGGAGGGCGCACAGGGAACTTGGCGGGCCGCAGGGAAGAGCTTCGCAGGCCACATGTGTCTTTACTGCATGTTAGTTTAATTTTCATATCCACACCATTCAACAAAAGTTTTTCTTGGAAAAACAGGTCAATCTGTAGATGACCCAACAGCTCTATCCTTGCTGGGTTGTCAGGTTTGCCTGCCTCAAAAAGGCTTGAAGCTCAGTTGCTTTATGCTGGATGGAAGTGTCTTTGTAAAACAGGAAAATTGTGTGGTGAGGGTGTCATCGCTGTAACTGAGCACCGATTCTATAAAGGCCCTGTAAGGGTAACAGTTGTTGATTTGGCTTATGTGGTGGTCTCCCAAAGTGACTTCCAACTGACTGAAAATAGACACCATGGGCTAATTCACCAGGCCCACCTCGGCCTCCTGTTGAGGGCGGTTCCATCTTCTTTTACAATCTTGCAGCAAAGGTACAGCACCATGTTGTTTAAATCCATATAATCTATGCCATTCCCTGCTATAAAAGGCTGATGGGGCAGCCTCCATAATAGCCAATAGAGGCGGCACCTCAATGTAGATGCTTTTCTCTGTGCTAGTCTGCATAGGGGCTATTTGGAACAAGTCAATATATCCCTTTTACCAGGTGGAGAGTGTCTCCTCCTTCTCCCAGTCTTCCCCTTGGTCTTTCACTTATGACTGGTTCTGCATGCCAAAGTCCTTCTTTTAAAGGGTTTTGGGGACCCCCTGTGTCACAGGTATGACATATTTCTCTTTCTCTTCCTCCTTTCAATGTATATCAATCTCGATCCCTCCTGTATAGCTTGTTTATTCAGGTTCTCCAGAAGACATCGGGAGACATGGCCTACCACATCGCTGGCTCTGTTTTGAATGGCTGTTTTTACATGGGGTTTAATAATCTCTAGACCCTCTTCAGAAGTGGTATGGCTTTTTGAAAGAGGTTGCGGAATATTCCACCCACATCAGCCACGTACAGCACAGGGGCCCATGATATCCAGGAAAGGCATATCCACCCTGGGCTTTGTAACAGTTTCTGTAGATGGTGGGTCCTTGTAATTTTTTATGGTCATCACAGCTTTTTGCTTTTAAAATGCATGCTCTCTCCAGGAGCACAGTGCAGCCTGATGATCACCTTGCCAAAGTGAAATGAGATGGTGTTTGTTATGGTCTGTCTTTATTTCAGTGGTGATGGCATCAATGTGGTATTTAGTGACAGGGACATAATGTGGTTTATCATATGTGATGGTCAGTGCCGGTGCAAGGAAGTTTCGCGCCCCAGGCGAAACTTCCACCTTGCACCCCCCACCCAGTTAACCCCGCACCCCCCACGGCAGCTAACTCAGCCCCGCACCCGGGGAGCCCCCCCCCACAGCAGCTACCCCCCCAACCGTGACAGCTAACCCCTCTCCCCCCCATCCCCCCACGGCAACTAACCCCGACTGGGGAGACTTCCCCCTCCCCGCCACGGCAGCTAACCCTGCCTGGGGAGACTTCCCCCCCTCACCCCCCCCACCCCGCCACGGCAGCTAACCCTGCCTGGGAAGACTTCCCCCCTCCCCCCCCCCGCCACGGCAGCTAACCCTGCCTGGGGAGACTTCCCCCCTCTCCCCCCCCGCCACGGCAGCTAATCCTGCCTGGGGAGACTTCCCCCCTCACCCCCCCCCCACCACGGCAGCTAACCCTGCCTGGGGAGACTTCCCCCTTCTCCCCCCCCGCCACGGCAGCTAATCCTGCCTGGGGAGACTTCCCCCTTCTCTCCCCCCGCCACGGCAGCTAATCCTGCCTGGGGAGACTTCCCCCGCCACCTGCCATGGCAGCTAACCCTGCCTAGGGAGTCTTCACCCTCCCCCACCCCACCACTGCAACTAACCCTGCCTGGGGAGACTTCCCCCCTCTCCATCCCCGCCACGGCAGGTAACCCTGCCTGGGGAGACCTCCCCCCTCACCCCCCCCCGCCACGGCAGCTAACCCTGCCTGGGGAGACTTCCCCCCTCTCCATCCCCACCACGGCAGCTAACCCTGCCTGGGGAGACCTCCCCCCCACCTGCCATGGCAGCTAACCCCGCCTAGGGAGACTTCCCCCCCCCCACCTGCCATGGCAGCTAACCCTGCCTGGGGAGACTTCCCCCCCACGGCAGCTAACCCTGCCTGGGGAGACTTCCCCCCCCCCCCACCTGCCATGGCAGCTAACCCCGCCTAGGGAGACTTCACCCTCCCCCACCCCACCACGGCAGCTAACCCTGCCTGGGGAGACTTCCCCCCTCTCTCCCCCCGCCACGGCAGCTCACCCTGCCTGGGGAGACTTCCCCCCCTCTCCCGCCCCCCACCACGGCAGCTAACCCTGCCTGGGGAGACTTCCCCCCTCACCCCCCCCCACCCCGCCACGGCAGCTACCCCCGCCTGGGGAGACTTCCCCCCTCTCCCGCCTCGGCAGCTACACCTGCCTGGGGTGACGACCCCCCCCTCCCCCCCCCCGCCACGGCAGCTAATCCTGCCTGGGGAGACTTCCCCCCTCACCCCCCCCCCACCACGGCAGCTAACCCTGCCTGGGGAGACTTCCCCCTTCTCTCCCCCCGCCACGGCAGCTAACCCTGCCTGGGGAGACTTCCCCCCTCTCCATCCCCGCCACGGCAGCTAACCCTGCCTGGGGAGACCTCCCCCCCACCTGCCATGGCAGCTAACCCCGCCTGGGGAGACTTCCCCCCCACGGCAGCTAACCCTGCCTGGGGCCACTCCCCCCCCCCCCCCCGCCATGGCAGCTAACCCCGCCTAGGGAGACTTCACCCTCCCCCACCCCACCACGGCAGCTAACCCTGCCTGGGGAGACTTCCCCCCTCTCTCCCCCCGCCACGGCAGCTAACCCTGCCTGGGGAGACTTCCCCCCTCTCTCCCCCCGCCACGGCAGCTAATCCTGCCTGGGGAGACTTCCCCCCTCCGCCACGGCAGCTAACCCTGCGTGGGAAAACTTCCCCCCCTCTCCATCCCCCCCCCACGGCAGCTAACCCTGCCTGGGGAGACTTCCCCCCCACCTGCCATGGCAGCTAACCCTGCCTGGGGAGACTTCCCCCCGCGGAAGCTAACCCCGCCTGGGGAGCCCGCACCAGCTCACCTCGGCTCCGCCTCCTCCACAGAGCACGCTGGCGCTGCTCTAATTCTCCTCCCCGCCCAGGCTTGCGGCGCTGGTTGGAGGAGACTTAGAGCTGGGCTGTGTGCTCAGCGGAGGAGGCAGAGTGGAGGTGAGCTGGGGCGGGGAGCTGTTCCCCTGTGCTCCCCCCCCTCCCGTTACTGCGGGCAGCCGTCCCCGCGCACCCTCCCACCCAGCTCACCTCCACTCCACCTCCTCACCTGAGGGGAGTTCTAGGCGCCCCCAACCACTAGGCACGCTAGGCGGCTGCCTAGTTTGCCTAAATGGTTGCACTGGCCCTGGTGATGGTGACAAACTTCTTGTTCCTTCCTTGGATGAGGACACAGAGTAACAGGGTATGGAAAAGGCCCCCACAATTCTATGATACCTCTGTATGCATACAAGGAGCAGAAACCCCTTATAATGTCTGCTGAAAGGCGAATCTTTTTTGACATTGAGATTGGGGCTCAAACCCAAAATATTAGCTCCCCACTGGTAGAAAACGCATAAGCAACATTGGAGGATTTGTATCTAACTTTTCTACTGACAGAGTCATAATTCATGACCACCTGGTTGACTAGCCATGGAATTGTTTATGTAATCCAGTAATTCAGGTATAGATTAGTAATAGCCTTGTCGTAAGATTAAAGGTGCTGAAACTAGGAGTGCTGGGGGTGCTGCTGCATAGAAGCCTGGGAAACAAGCAGGAAGAATTGGAAGTTCTGGCACAATCAAGGAACTATGATGTGATTGGAGTCACAGAAACTTGGTGTGGCAGTTCACATGACTGAAGCAGTGTCATGGATGGATATAAACTGTTCAGTAAGGACAGGTACGGGAGGAAAGGTGAAGGAGTTGCATTGTATGTAAAAGAGTGGTATGATTGCTCACAGCTCCAGTTTGAAACTGGAGAAAAGCCTGTTGAGAATCTTTGGGTTAAGTTTAGAGGTAGGAGCAGCAAGGCTGATGTCACGGTGGGCATGTGCTATAGACCACCGGATCAGAAAGATGAGGTAGATGAGGCTTTCTTTGGACAACTAACTGAAGTCTCCAGATCACAGGCCCTGGTTCTAATAGGGGATTTCAATCACCCTGACATCTGCTGGGAGAGCAATACAGCAGTGCACAGACAATCCAAGAAGTTTTTGGAGAGTGTTGGGGACAACTTCCTGGTACAAGTGCTCGAGGAACCAACTAAGGGCCGTGCTCCTCTTGAACTGCTGCTTTCAAACAGGGAAGAATTGGTAGGGGAAGTAGAAGTGGGTGGCAACCTAGGCAGCAGTGACCATGAGATGGTTGAGTTCAGGATCCTGAAAAAAGGAAGAAAGGAGAGTAGCAAAATACAGACCCTGGACTTCAGAAAAGCAGACTTAGACTCTCTTAGGGAACTGATGGGCAGGATCCCCTGGGAGGCTAATATGATGGGGTAAGGAGTCCAGGAGAGCTGGCTGTATTTTAAAGAAGCCTTATTGAGGGCGCAGGAACAAACAATCCTGAAGTGCAGAAAGAATAGCAAATATGGCAGGCGACCAGCTTGGCTTAACAGTGAAATGTTCGGTGAGCTTAAACTCAAAAAGGAAGCTTAAAAGAAGTGGAAATTTGGACACATAGCTAGGGAGGAGTATAAAAATATTGCTAGAGCATGCAGGGGTATGATCATGAAGGCCAAGGCACAATTGGAGTTGCAGCTAGCAAGGGATGTGAAGGGTAACAAGAAGGGTTTCTACAGGTATGTTAGCAACAAGAAGGTCAGGGAAAGCGTGGGACCCTTACTGAATGGGGGAGGCGAGATAGTGACAGAGGATGTGGAAAAAGCTGAAGTACCCAATGCTTTTTTTGCCTCGGTCTTCACAGACAAGGGCAGATCCCAGACTACTGCACTGGGCAACACAGAATGGGGAGGAGCTGAGCAGCCCTCAGTGGAGAAAGAACAGCTTAAGGACTATTTAGAAAAGCTGGAAATGCACAAGTCCATGGCTCCAGATCTAATGCATCCAAGGGTGCTCAGGGAGTTGGCTGATGTGATTGCAGAGCCACTGGCTATTATCTTTGAGAATTCATGGCAATCGGGGGAGGTCCCGAACGATTGGAAAAAGGCAAATATAGTGCCCATATTTTAAAAAGGGAAAAAAGAGAACACAGGGAATCTTGGGGGAGGGATAACTCAGTGGTTTGAGCTTTGGCCTGCTAAACCCAGGGTTCTGAGTTCAATCCTTGAGGGGGCCATTTAGGGATCTGGGGCAAAAATCTGTCTGGGAATTGGGCCTACTTTGAATAGGGAGCTGGACTAGATGATCTTCTGAGATCCCTTCCAGCCCTGATATTCTATGATTCTATGGACTGGTCAGCCTCACTTCAGTCCCCAGCAAAATCATGGAGCAGGTCCTCAAGGAATCCATTTTGAAGCACTTGGAGGAGAGGAAGCTGATCAGGATTCATCAAGGGCAAGTCATGCCTGACCAACCTGATTGCCTTCTATGATGAACTAACGGGCTCTGTGGATATGGGGAAAGCAGTGGATGTGATATATCTTGACTTTAGCAAAGCTTTTGATACAGTCTTTCACAGTATTCTTCCTAGCATGTTAAAGAAGTATGGATTGGATGAATGGACTATAAGGTGGATAGAAAGCTGGCTAGATTGTCGGGTAGTGATCAACACTTGATGTCTAGTTGGCAGCCGGTTTCAAGCGGAGTGCCCCAGGGGTTTGTCCTGGGGCCAGTTTTGTTCAACATCTTTATTAATGATCTGGATGATGGGATTTATTGCACCCTCAGCAAGTTCACAGATGACACTGAGCTGGGGGAGAGGTAGATATGCTGGAGGGTAGGGATAGGTTCCAGAGTGACCTAGACAAATTGGAGGATTGGGCCAAAAGAAATCTGATGTGGTTCAACAAGGATAAGTGCAGAGTCCTGCACTTAGGAAGGAAGAATCCCATGCACTGCTACAGGCTGGGGACCGACTGGCTAAGCAGCAGTTCTGCAGAAAAGGACCTGGGGATTACAGTGGATGAGAAGCTGAATATGAGTCAACAGTGTGCCCTTGTTGCCAAGCAGGCTAATGGCATATTGGGCTGTATTAGTAGGAGCATTGCCAGCAGATCAAGGGAAGTGATTATTCCCCTCTATTCGGCACAAGTGAGGCCACACCTGGAGTATTGCGCCTAGTTTTGGTCCCCCCACTACAGAAGAGAAGTGGACAAATTGGAGAGTGTCCAGCAGAGGGCAATGAAAATGATTAGGGGGCTGGGGAACATGACTTATGAGGGGAGGCTGAGGGAACTGGGGTTATTTAGTCTGCAGAAGAGAAGAGTGAGAGGGGATTTTATAGCAGGCCTCAGTTACCTGAAGGGGGGTTCCTAAGAAGATGGAGCTCAGCTGTTCTCAGTGGTGGCAGATGACAGAACAAGGAGTAATGGTCTCAAGTTACAATGGGGGCAGTAGTAGATTCACCATGGAGCCACTGGCACCATGGAGCCAGGCCCACACTCCAGGGGGGCCCCAGCAAGAGCCACTCTTCTCCGCCCCCCGCTCTCTCCATCAGGGGGCAGAAGCTTGGTGCTCCTGGCACTGAGGCTCCTGTTGCAGCAGGGCAGCCAAACCACCCCCTCCCCTGCCTCCTCTCAAAGCTTACTCCGTTCAGCCCTCCCCCTCCCTGCCCACGATCAGCTGTTTCAATCAGCTGTTTGCCAGCAGGAGGGCGGGCCACAGCATGCTCACCTGGGGAGAGGAGGCAGAGAAGAGGTGGAGTGGGGCCTTGGGGAGTGGGGTGGAACGAGCAGACCTACTCTGACTGCAGAGCTGCACAACCGGGCTGAAAAAAGAAGGTGCTGCTCAGCTTTGGGGACTTTGCAGCTGGACACCACTTTCTGGGTCCTAGTGCTGGTTGAGCTCCCTTCTGTGTGCTGGGAGCCATCCTTCATCTTGTACAACAGTGAGTGCCCATGGTGGGGCAGGGGCACAGAGGCAGCGGGGAAGGAAGGAGGTGGGATGGGGAGAAGATGGAGTGGTGGGGAAGGGGCATGGGATGGGGAAGAGAAGGGGATAGGGGAAGCAGGGGCAGGGAGAAAGAGGCAGTGGGGAAGGATGGGGGTGGGATGGGGAGGAGATGGAGTGGTGGGGAAGGGGCATGGGATGGGGAAGAGAAAGGGATAGGGCAGGGATCTGCAATCTTCGGCATGTGGCACGCCAGGGTAAAGCTCCCTGGTGGGCCTGGCTGGGCCGGTTTGTTTACCTGCCGCGTCCACAGGTTCAGCCGATCGCAGCTCCCACTGGCCGTGGTTCGCCGCTCCAGGCCAATGGGGGGCTGCAGGATGAGGGATGTGCTGGCTGCAGCTTCTCGCAGCCCCCCATTGGCCTGGAGCAGCAAACCATGGCCAGTGGGAGCCGCGATTGGATGAATCTGCGGACTCAGCAAGTAAACAAACCGGCCCGGCCCACCAGGGGGCTTACCCTGGTGGGCTGCATGCTGAAGGTTGCTGATCTCTGGGATAGGGGAAATGGAGGCCTAGCATGTGGATCCCCTTGGCAGCAGCTGGGGCTCCCCAGTTAAGCAGGCCCATCAAACCCCCACCCTGACAAGCCCCACCTCCCCTGCATCTGCACTACCCTGATGAGCCCCCCAAGACACCTTCCCCACTGAGCCTCCAACCACCTACACCTAGACCTCCACCCAAATGAACCCTGTAGATAAATCTCTGTATTAAGCATCTTCACATAACTGTCATATGACTTTGTATTATGCCTCTCCATATAACCTTGTATTAAGCTATTTTCATACAATTTTGTATCAAGTCCTTTGATATAGGAATTTTGTATCAGATCCCTATGTAGAAAAACTTATAGAAAACTTTGTGTTAATCCTTGGTATAATGTTATAGCCCCTAAGGATAGTTAAAGTAGAAGAAAAATGTCTTTTTGCTAGGAGTAGGCATGGGCGGCTCCAGGCATCAGCACACCAAGCGTGTGCTTGGGGCGGCAAGCCACTGGGGGCGCTCTGCTGGTTGCCACGAGGGCGGCAGGCAGGCTGCCTTCGGCGGCGTGCCTGCGGAGGGTCTACTGGTCCTGCGGCTTCGGCGGACCTCCCTCAGGCATGCCACCGAAGGCAGCCTGCCTGCCATGCTTGGGGCGGCAAAATGCCTAGAACCGCCCCTGGGAGTAGAATAAGATCTCTCCCCTCCACCCCCCCCCCAATCAACTGCCCTGTTGAATGAATGAGGTGTGAATGAGCAAGGCGTGGAAGACAAGCACCTCCAGACAGCTAGCTGGAGAGGGGATGGAAGCCAGACCTAAGGACAATAAAACTTGTCAAGTGGGCTCACTAAAGAATAGCAGACATATTGACGGCCTGAGGGGTGGGGGGTTAGAGGCAAGCACCTTCTTTTGGAAACACCCACTTTGAACAGCAGTGGGGCAACACCCAGAAGGAAGCAGCACAAAGGACCAACAGACATAGATTTTGAATCTGGTACAGATTTGCATGAGAGGGAAGCTGCTATAAATGTGAGGTGTCTTGCAGAGGATCCCGGGTCTTGTCTTGTCAACATCGGAGCATCAATCCGGATCGGCAGAAGCCCAGCTCCACCCAGGACCGGCTCCAGGGGTTTTGCCGCCCCAAGCAGCCAAAAAAAAAAAAAAAACCCGCGATCGCAATCTGTGGCAATTCAGCGGGAGGTCCTTCGCTCGGAGTGGGAGTGAGGTACCCTCTGCCGAATTGCCGCCGAACACCTGAAAGTGCCGCCCCGCTCCGGAGTTGCCGCCCCAAGCACCTGCTTGATAAGCTGGTGCCTGGAGCCGGCCCTGGCTCCACCCCTCCCCTATCTAACTCACCTGGCCAGTGAAGTTAAGGGGAGCAACCAGTTCGTAACAACGAGACAGAGTGTGTTTGTATGTGAGTGCATGACTGTAATATAGATCATATGCATATGATACAGTGTTGATTGATGCCACATTCATTGGTAATGCATGTGTGTGCCTTATTCCCCCTGAAAAGATCCTGTGCAGTACTTTAAGTACAACAAAGCCACCTCCTCTGCACCCAGACTCCCCCACGCCGCTGAGCTCCAACCACTTTCACTTGGTCCCCCCTGCAGACTCCCATTGCCCCTCCACCTGGCAACTCCCTGTGCATCCAGATCCCCCACTGAGCTGCCTGCACCCAGACTGCACCCCACAGAACCCTCTTACCCCCCACACAGAACCCTCTTACCCCCATCTAGATACCGCCACACTAAGACCCTCTGCACTTGGATCCTGCTGCTGGGCTGAGCCTCCCTGTCCACATCTGGTGTGCCTGGCACAAAAGGGACAGGGCCCCAGGGTGTTTCTGTGTCAGGGTCAGGTTCAGTCTCACTGCCAAGTCCCTGTCCTGGGGGCGGCGGGGGAAGCTGCAGGGTATTCTCCCACCTCCATGCAACCAGTGGCCTGTGCTCCCCACTGCCGAAATTCGATGAAGTCACTTGTCGGCGACAAGCGTTGTCATGGAGAGGCGTCCCCGCCAAAATGCCGCTGCGGCATTTCGGCGGGTGCTCTCCCGGGGGCCAGGACGCAGGCACATTAAGATGCCCCCGTGGGTGCCATGGTGCCCGCGGGCCCCGTGTTGGGGACCCCTGATTTAGTTGGTGTTGTTCCTGCTTTGAGCAGGGGACTGGATTAGATGACCTCCAGAGGTCTCTTCCAACCCTAATATGCTATGATTCTATGATAGGGTGTAACTCCATTTCTTAGCTCTAAAGGTGATTTCAAAAGGGGGGGGTCTTCATTCAAACTGTTCCAGTTGTATTGGTTTTGTGCAGTGTATTTCCAATAATCCCATCTCCCAGGTCCCTAGAAGGTCCAAGGGCTTAACTACCTGTAAGTTCAAGCTAGTGTTTAGGGGGAAACCCCACAGCTGGCATTGCTGGGTGAAGTGACGTAAAAGCCACCATTGCTCATTCTTCCTCTTTTCGGGAGTAATTGTGTTTTTTCACATCTAAATGTCACAGAGTTGTGAAGTTTTAAACCAGCCATTAAACTTATCAGGCCAACCCGACCATTTCACCAGTAGTTGCTTCTTTCTCCCCTTTACTTTCTCAGCTAAAATTTTTAAATTCTCTAAATCTTATCCTAATTGTGGTTAACTTTTTGTAATTCTTCAGGGTAAAAAGATCCAATAACCATCTCACCCCCATAATCTTTTAATAGGTATTCCAGGTCTCTGTCCCTCGGTTAAGGCTTCATCCACTATGAATATCTCATTGATAAACATTTGTTCATAACCTTTTTCAAAAGCTCCTTTGATTTTGGATAGTCTCACATGGTCATCTTTTCTAAAACGGGCAACAACAGGTTTTATTTTAAAACTGTCTCCATAAACTGTTTTCTATATCTTCAAAGAATTTGAGGGGGTTAACATCATTGGGTCTCATACATATAGTTTCTTAAAGCTTTTGTTGTAACTCTTTATAAACTCAAGTAACACACTGATGTAGCAAAATGTGTTGTGAATGTTGTGTAAAATATCTCCACAGCTTAGATTTTAAACTTATGTTAAACCATTCCACAACCCAGCTTTGACTTCACGATTAGTAACAAACTGGTGAACATCCCGCCACTTTAACAATTTGCTTAAAGGTTGTTTAATAATTCATTTCTCTGATCCGTGTTTAATTTTTGAGGCACATAACCTTCATTGAAAATAGGTTTAAAGGCCTTCGATACTTCACCACCCATCTTGTCTTTTAGGCCTTACGCCCAGGCATATTTAGATATTAAGTCTATCACTGTTAAAATGTACTTAAAACCATGTTTGTGTTTGGAGAACTATGCAAATCCACCAGATCTGCTGGCCATTGTGCATGCAAATCTGAAACAACAGTCTTGTTTCTTTTAAACATATTTGATCTGGTTTGTGTAAAGTGTAAGCATCCCGGTCTGAAAGCCAAGCTGAAAGCCAAGCTTCTAGTGAAAGTTTTACTGTACTTTCTGGCAGTTTGAAAAAGAGGGTTCACCCCTCTGAAGCTCCAACTCCCCCGGGAGCGTAAGATATTTTCTTTACCAGAGCTACCTGTGTAGCTGTAGAATTTTACTAACACGAGTATACAGCATTAAAATGACAAATGTAAACAAGTTTTATGAATCACCTGGTTTAACACACCATTTTACAGCCACCTGTGGAAAATGGACACCACACTCCCTGCCATTACGGGGGGGCAGCGTTCCATTTTGTTCTTTCATGGGGTCTCCTCTTGAGTTCTGTATCTCAGGGTATGTCTACACTACAAAATTAGGCCGATTTTATAGAAGTCGATTTTATACAGTTGATTGCGCATATCCACACTAAGCGCATTAAGTCGGCGGAGTGCGTCTTCACTACCATGGCTAGCACTGACTTACAGAGCGGTGCACTGTGGGTAGCAGTTGGATATAAACTGTTCAGGAAGGACAGGCAGGGCAGAAAAGGTGGGGGAGTTGCGTTGTATGTAAGAGAGCAGTATGACTGCTCAGAGCTCCAGTATGAAACTGCAGAAAAACCTGAGTGTCTCTGGATTAAAATTTAGAAGTATGAACAACAAGGGTAATGTCGTGGTGGGAGTCTGCTACAGACCACCGGACCAGGGGGATGAGGTGGACGAGGCTTTCTTCCAGCAACTAACAGAAGTCGCTAGATCACAGGCCCTGGTTCTCATGGGTGACTTTAATCACCCCGATATCTGCTGGGAGAGCAATACACCAGTGCACAGACAATCTAGGAAGTTTCTGGAAAGTGTAGGGGACAATTTCCTGGTGCAAGTGCTGGAGGAACCAACTAGGGGAAAAGCTCTTCTTGACCTGCTGCTCACAAACAGGGAAGAAATAGTAGAGGAAGCAATAGTGGATGGGAACCTGGGAGGCAGTGACCATGAGATGGTCGAGTTCAGGATCCTGACACAAGGAAAAAGGGAAAGCAGTAGAACAGAGACCCTGGACTTCAGAAAAGCAGATTTCGACGCCCTCAGGGAACTGATGGGCAAGGTCCCCTGGGAGAATAACATGACGGGGAAAGGAGTCGAGGAAAGCTGGCTGTATTTCAAAGAAACCTTATTGAGGTTGCAGGAACAAACCATCCGCATATGTAGGAAGAAAAGTAAATATGGCAGGCGACCAGCTTGGCTTAACAGTGAAATCCTTGCTCATCTTAAACACAAAAGAACAGCTTACAAGAAGTGGAAGATTGGACAAATAACCAGGGAGGAGTATAAAAGTATTGTTCAGGCATGCAGGTGTGAAATCAGGAAGGCCAAATCACACTTGGAGTTGCAGCTAGCCGGAGATGTTAGGAGTAACAAGAAGGGTTTCTTTAGGTATGTTAGCAACAGGAAGAAAGTCAAGGAAAGTGTGGGCCCCTTGCTGAATGAGGGAGGGAACCTAGTGACAGAGGATGTGGAGAAAGCTAGTGTACTCAATGCTTTTTTTGCCTCTGTCTTCACAGACAAGGTCAGCTCCCAGACAGCTGCACTCTGCAGCACGGTACGGGGAGGAGGTGACCAGCTCTCTGTGGAGAAAGAAGTAGTTCGGGGCTATTTAGGAAAGCTGGACGAGCACAAGTCCATGGGGCCGGATGCGCTGCATCCGAGGGTGCTAAAGGAGTCGGCCGATTAGATTGCAGAGCCATTGGCCATTATCTTTGAAAAATCATGGCGATCGGGGGAGGTCCCGGATGACTGGAAAAAAGCTAATGTAGTGCCCATCTTTAAAAAAGGGAAGAAGGAAGATCCAGGGACCTACAGGCCAGTCAGTCTCACCTCAGTCCCTGCAAAAATCATGGAACAGGTCCTCAAGGAATCAATCCTGAACCACTTAAAGGAGGAGAAAGTGATCAGGAACAGTCAGCATGGATTCACCAAGGGCAAGTCATGCCTGACTAACCTAATTGCCTTCTATGACGAGATAACTGGCTCTGTGGATGAGGGGAAAGCAGTGGATGTACTATTTCTGGACTTTAGCAAAGCTTTTGATACAGTCTCCCACAGTATTCTTGCCAGCAAGTTAAAGAAGTATGGGCTGGATGAATGGACGGTAAGGTGGATAGAAAACTGGCTAGATGGTCGGGCTCAACAGGTAGTGATCAATGGTTCCATGTCTAGTTGGCAGCCGGTATCAAGTGGAGTGCCCCAAGGGTCGGTGCTGGGGCCGGTTTTATTCAATATCTTCATTAACGATCTGGAGGATGGTGTGGACTGCACCCTTAGCAAGTTTGCAGATGACACTAAACTGGGAGGAGTGGTTGATAGGCTGGAGGGTAGGGCTAGGATACAGAGGGACCTAGACAAATTAGAGGATTGGGCCAAAAGAAACTGCTGTACTCCTCCCCGGCGAGGGGAGTAGCACTAAAATCAACTTTGCTGAGTCGAATTTGGGGCAGTGCAGATGCAAATCGACGGTATTGGCCTCCGGGAGCTATCCCAGAGTGCTCTGTTGTAACCACTTTGGACAGCACTTTGAACTCCGATGCACTAGCCAGGTACACAGGAAAAGCCCTGGGAACTTTTGAATTTCATTTCCTGTTTGGTCAGCATGGTGAACTCAGCAGCACAGGTGACCATGCAGTCTTCCCAGAATTGTAGAGCAGAAAATGTTTCTATGCTCCCCCTATTATCTCCGTCCCTGAAGTTATCGCAGATTAGAGGGTGAAAAAACTGCACTCACGATGACATGTTTTCTGAGCTCATGCAGTCCTCCTACACTGATAGGGCACAGCTTAATGCAAGGAGGCATTCAGTGGCAGAGGCCAGGAAAGAATTAAGTGAGCGCGAAGAGCGGAGGCGGGACTCGATGCTGAGGCTAATGGGGGAGCTAATGGACATGATGAAGCATCTGTTGGAGCTGCAGGAAATCCAACAAGATCACAGACCCCTGCTGCATCCACTGTATAACCGCCTACCCTCCTCCCCATGTTACATAGCCTCCTCACCCAGATCCCCACAAGTGGCACGCAGAGGAGGGATTTGATAGCAGCCTTCAACTAGCTGAAGGGGGATTCGAAAGAAGATGGAGCTAGGCTGTTCTCAGTGGTGGCAGATGACAGAACAAGGAGTAATGATCTAATGTTGCAGTGGGGGAGGTCTAGGTTGGATATTAGGAAAAACTATTTCACTAGGAGGGTAGAGAAGCATGAATGGGTTCCCTAGGGAGGTGGTGGAATCTTCTTCCTTAGAGTTTAAGGTCAGGCTTGACGGAGCCCTGGCTGGGATGATTTAGTTGGTGCTGGTCCTGCTTTGAGCAGGGACTTTTACTAGATGACATCCTGAGGTCTCTTACAACCCCAATCTTCTATGACTTTATGATTCAATTCCCCTAGCATAAATCCTCAGTATCTATGTTGGCCTACACAGTACCCTGATTGGCAAACAAAGCAGGTATATCTACCAGTCCTAGATAGAGACTTCTCTTCTCTTCTCAAGTACTTGGTCTGTCAAATGTCCCCTGGAGCAGGGTTTTGGCTACTGCAAGGCCCTCTGGTTCAAAAGTCCTACAAAAGTCCCTCGTAGCAGGGTGTTGGCTACCCTGAGACCCTCTGTCTTACAGCGTCACAGACCTCTTCAGATATTAATTGGGGAACTAACACTGCAAAACAAACAGAAATCTGAGACAGTAAATGTCAAATGGTCTTTGAAGCTCTTAGTGTGGTGCCATCCTAAAGGGTCATTTTGACCTAGGTCAGCTAGTACCAAGCTCTCTGGTGACATGTTTTCTGTGCATTTATTTTTGTGAGCTGGTGATTGGCTGACCATAACCGAAGTGCCAAGCTGAAATACACAAAGATAGAGCCTCTGATTAACCATTCAAGTGCAATTTCAGCTCTACAAACAGTCTAATGCTAAGAGAACCCTGCTCCCAGAATCCTCCACCAATTCAGACGTACCAAGCCATACCAAACTCATGTTCACCACATTTGTTCATACCAATCACAGTAATTAATAATAATAATTTGGCACCGTCCCAACACATGGCAAACTGGGGCCATGAATCTACAGCACACTACCTTGCCACACATTAAGGGTATGTCTACACTATGAAATTAGGTCGAATGTATAGAAGTTGTTTTTTTAGAAATCGTTTTTATACAGTCAATTGTGTGTGTCCCCACACAAAATGCTCTAAGTGCATTAAGTCAGCAGACTATATCCACAGTACGAAGGCCAGCGTCGACTTCCAGAGCGTTGCGCTGTGGGTAGCTATCCCACAGTTCCTGCAGTCTCCACTTCCCATTGAGATTCTGGGTTGAGATCCCAATGCCTGATGGGGCAAAAAAAGTGTCGCGGGTGATTCTGGGTACATGTCATCAGGCCCCCCTCTCCCTCCCTCCCTCCTTGAAAGCAATTGCCGACAATTGTTTCACTCCTTTTTTCCTGGGTTACCTGAGCAGACGCCATACCACGGCAAGCTTTGCGAACAGGGGCTGCTAACAGGGAGTTTCTCAAGGGAGTTCTCCAGGTGAAGGAGGAGCTAATACAGCATCTGGGTAAGTGACTCTCTGTAGTGTGTGTTTGTTTGTGTTTGGGGGTTACTTGCTGTGTGCTGAGCTTGTGTTTGTCAGTCTGTTTGGTTGGTTGGTTGTTTGAGGGACCGTGTGCTCTGGCTGGCAGTTGGAGGCAGGTTTGAAAGCTCGAAGCCTCTGGTAATTGGCTGAGCCTTAATCAGTGGGCGGGGCATTCACTCAGGCCAGGGCTTTATAAAGCCGCGCACAAGCGACCAGGGGCTGCTAACAGGGAGTTTCACAAGGGAGTTTAGAAGGGGAGTGGGAAGGGAGTGGCAAGCCCTAACCCCTTCCCCGTGCCCCCCCCCCCAAAACCTATAAACCGAACCACATTCCAAAACTAGTTTCCGTAAACCACCCTTTCACTAACTAGGAGACAATGCAGGCAGAAGCCCAGCAGCAGAGTGGGGGCTATCCAGTTTATTGCGCTGACTGTCGCATGTATGATTACCTGCCCTGTGGGCGGGTGGTGTATGTGTGCAGTCGGTGTAAGGAGCTCCTGGCCCTCAGAGACCATGTACGGACTTTGGAGGCCAGGGTGGCGGAACTGGAAGAGCTGAGAGAGGCAGAGAGGTATGTTGATGAGGCTTTCCGGGACACTGTAGAATTGTCCCACCTCCGCTTAGACAGCTCCTGTGCTGTTGAGGAGGAAGAAGGGCCCAGAGAACTAGAGCAGTCAATGGGAGCAGAGGGAAACCTTCCCGTAGTTGGGACCCTCCTTCCAGATGGTGCTGGGGTTGCCTCTCGCACTGAGGTTGCCTCTCCGGGGGAGGGAACTCCAGTTTCTAGGAAAAGGCAGGTGTTAGTAATGGGAGATTCGATTATTAGAAATGTAGATAGCTGGGTCTGTGATGACCGGGAGAACCGTATGGTGACTTGCCTGCCTGGTGCGAAGGTTGCGGATCTCTCGAGGCATCTAGATAGACTTATGTGTAGTGCTGGGGAGGAGCCGGTGGTCGTGGTACATGTAGGTACCAATGACATAGGGAAGGGTAGGAGAGATGTCCTGGAAGCCAAATTTAGGCTGCTAGGGAAGAGACTGAAATCCAGGACCTCTATGGTGGCATTTTCAGAAATGCTCCCAGTTCCACGCGCAGGGCCAGGTAGGCAGGCAGAGCTTCAGAGTCTCAATGCGTGGATAAGACGATGGTGTAGAGAGGAGGGGTTCACGTTCATTAGGAACTGGGGAAACTTCTGGGATGGGAGGAGCCTATACAGGAGAGATGGGCTCCACCTAAACCAAAGTGGAACCAGACTGCTGGCACTAAACATTAAAAAGGTTGTAGAGCAGTTTTTAAACTAGGAGATGAGGGAAAGCCGACTGCTGCAGAGGAGCGTGTGGATCGGACACAGACTTCTCTTAGGGGAGAGTCTGATGACAGAGAATCTCCAGGTTATAGTCAGGAGCAGAGGAATGAGAAGTATAATGTAAGGGCCGGATCAGATGATAAACAGTCACATAAAAAAGAATCTGGCACATCAGAAAAAGGCAGGCTAATAAACAGGGACAAGTTTTTAAAGTGCTTGTACACAAATGCCAGAAGTCTAAATAATAAGATGGGTGAACTAGAGTGCCTTGTGATAAAGGAGGATATAGATATAATAGGCATCACAGAAACCTGGTGGACTGAGAGCAATCAGTGGGACACAATCATTCTGGGGTACAAAATATATCGGAAGGACAGAACAGGCCGTGCAGGGGGAGGAGTGGCACTATGTGTTAAAGAAAGTGTAGATTCAAATGAAGTAAAAATCTTAAGCGAATCCACAGGTTCCATAGAGTCTCTATGGACAGAAATTTCATGCTCTAGTAAAAATATATAACAGTAGGGATCTATTATCGACCACCTGACCAGGACAGTAATAGTGATGATGAAATGCTAAGAGAAATTAGAGAGGCTATCAAAATTAAGAACCCGATAATAGTGGGGGATTTCAATTATCCCCATATTGACTGGGAACATTTCACTTCAGGACGAAATGCAGAGATAAAATTTCTCGATACTTTAAATGACTGCTTCATGGAGCAGCTGGTACGGGAACCCACAAGGGGAGAGGCGACTCTAGATTTAATCCTGAGTGGAGCACAGGAGCTGGTCCAAGAGGTAACTATAGCAGGACCGCTTGGAAATAGTGACCATAATACAATAGCATTCAACATCCCTGTGGTGGGAAGAACATCTCAACTGCCCAACACTGTGGCCTTTAATTTCAAAAGGGGGAACTATACAAAAATGAGGGGGTTAGTTAGACAAAAGTTAAAAGGTACAGT
The DNA here is from genome assembly GCF_020497125.1 of Mauremys mutica. Lineage (NCBI taxonomy): Eukaryota > Metazoa > Chordata > Testudines > Geoemydidae > Mauremys > Mauremys mutica. Next base: position 18,177,266 of record NC_059088.1, on the reverse strand, counting down.
GACTAAAGTGAAATCCCTGCAAGTTGCGTGGTCCCTTTTTAAAGACACCATAATAGGGGCCCAACTTCAATGTATACCCCAGATTAAGAAAAACAGTAAAAGAACTAAAAAAGAGCCACCGTGGCTTAACAACCATGTAAAAGAAGCAGTGAGAGATAAAAAGACTTCCTTTAAAAAGTGGAAGTCAAATCCTAGTGAGGCAAATAGAAAGGAGCACAAACACTGCCAACTTAAGTGCAAGAGTGTAATAAGAAAAGCCAAAGAGGAGTTTGAAGAACGGCTATCCAAAAACTCCAAAGGTAATAAAATGTTTTTTAAGTACATCAGAAGCAGGAAGCCTGCTAAACAACCAGTGGGGCCCCTTGATGATCAAAATACAAAAGGAGCGCTTAAAGATGATAAAGTCATTGCGGAGAAACTAAATGGATTCTTTGCTTCAGTCTTCACGGCTGAGGATGTTAGGGAGATTCCCAAACCCGAGCTGGCTTTTGTAGGTGACAAATCTGAGGAACTGTCACAGATTGAAGTATCACTAGAGGAGGTTTTGGAATTAATTGATAAACTCAACATTAACAAGTCACCGGGACCAGATGGCATTCACCCAAGAGTTCTGAAAGAACTCAAATGTGAAGTTGCGGAACTATTAACTAAGGTTTGTAACCTGTCCTTTAAATCGGCTTCGGTACCCAATGACTGGAAGTTAGCTAATGTAACGCCAATATTTAAAAAGGGCTCTAGGGGTGATCCCGGCAATTACAGACCGGTAAGTCTAACGTCGGTACCGGGCAAATTAGTTGAAACAATAGTAAAGAATAAAATTGTCAGACACATAGAAAAACAAACTCTTGAGCAATAGTCAACATGGTTTCTGTAAAGGGAAATCGTGTCTTACTAATCTATTAGAGTTCTTTGAAGGGGTCAATACACATGTGGACAAGGGGGATCCGGTGGACATAGTGTACTTAGATTTCCAGAAAGCCTTTGACAAGGTCCCTCACCAAAGGCTCTTACGTAAATTAAGCTGTCATGGGATAAAAGGGAAGGTCCTTTCATGGATTGAGAACTGGTTAAAGGACAGGGAACAAAGGGTAGGAATTAATGGTAAATTCTCAGAATGGAGAGGGGTAACTAGTGGTGTTCCCCAAGGGTCAGTCCTAGGACCAATCCTATTCAATTTATTCATAAATGATCTGGAGAAAGGGGTAAACAGTGAGGTGGCAAAGTTTGCAGATGATACTAAACTACTCAAGATAGTTAAGACCAAAGCAGATTGTGAAGAACTTCAAAAAGATCTCACAAAACTAAGTGACTGAGCAACAAAATGGCAAATTTAATGTGGATAAATGTAAAGTAATGCACATTGGAAAAAATAACCCCAACTATACATACAACATGATGGGGGCTAATTTAGCTACAACGAGTCAGGAAAAAGATCTTGGAGTTATCGTGGATAGTTCTCTGAAGATGTCCACGCAGTGTGCAGAGGCAGTCAAAAAAGCAAACAGGATGTTAGGAATCATTAAAAAGGGGATAGAGAATAAGACTGAGAATATATTATTGCCCCTATATAAATCCATGGTACGCCCACATCTCGAATACTGTGTACAGATGTGGTCTCCTCACCTCAAAAGAGATATTCTAGCACTAGAAAAGGTTCAGAAAAGAGCAACTAAAATGATTAGGGGTTTAGAGAGGGTCCCATATGAGGAAAGATTAAAGAGGCTAGGACTCTTCAGTTTGGAAAAGAGAAGACTAAGGGGGGGACATGATAGAGGTATATAAAATCATGAGTGATGTTGAGAAAGTGGATAAGGAAAAGTTATTTACTTATTCCCATAATACAAGAACTAGGGGTCACCAAATGAAATTAATAGGCAGCAGGTTTAAAACAAATAAAAGGAAGTTCTTCTTCACGCAGCGCACAGTCAACTTGTGGAACTCCTTACCTGAGGAGGTTGTGAAGGCTAGGACTATAACAATGTTTAAAAGGGGACTGGATAAATTCATGGTGGCTAAGTCCATAAATGGCTATTAGCCAGGATGGGTAAGAATGGTGTCCCTAGCCTCTGTTCGTCAGAGGATGGAGATGGATGGCAGGAGAGAGATCACTTGATCATTGCCTGTTAGGTTCACTCCCTCAGGGGCACCTGGCATTGGCCACTGTCGGTAGACAGATACTGGGCTAGATGGACCTTTGGTCTGACCCGGTACGGCCTCTCTTATGTTCTTAAGCATGCAGCCCGCTCAGCTCACCATCACCTGGGTGCTGGCAGACATGGGACTGCATTGCTACACAGCAGCAGCTCATTGCCTTTTGGCAGCAGACGGTGCATTACGATTGGTAGCCATCGTGGTCATATTCCTGCGTGCTCTTTTAGCCAACCTCGGTGAGATCGGTCAGGGGCGCCTGGGCAGACATGGAAGTGACTCCCATCTTCTGCCGAGCACCCAGGAGATGATGGCTAGCACTCGTACTGCTTCTTCTGGCAAGCAGCCAGGAAATGATGATGGCTAGCAATCGTAATGCAGCATCTTCTGCCGAGCACCCAGGAGATGACGATGGCTTGCAGTCGTACTGCAGTGTCTGCTGCCAGCCTAAGATGTAAAAGATAATGGATCAAAACAAGAAATTGACCTGATTTGTTTTGTGAAATCAACAGCCTGCTAAACCCAGGGTTTTGAGTTCAATCCTTGAGGGGCCATTCTGTGTGACAGTTGTTTGTGTTTTTCCTTGATGCAAAGCCACCTCTTTTGTTGATTTTAATTCCCTGTAAGCCATGTCGTCAATCGCCCCTCCCTCTGTCAGAGCAACAGCAGACAATTGTTTCACGCAAACCAGGCGAGGAGGAGACAGCAGCATGGTGACGAGAGGGACATGGTCATAGACTTCTCACAAAGTACAGTCCAGGCAATGTGCCCCGGCAATGTGCACATCATGCTGATGAGTTCTGCATGAGCTCTGCAAACACACTGGCCAAACAGGAAATGAAATTCAAAAGTTCGTGGGCCTTTTCCTGTCTACCTCACCAGTGCATCTGAGTTGAGAGCGCTGTCCAGAGTGGTCACAGTAGAGCACTCTGGGATAGCTCCCAGAGGTCAATACTGTTGAATTGCATCTACACTATCCCAAATTCGACCCGGCAAGGCCGATTTCAGCGCTAATCCCCTTGTCAGAGGTTGAATAAAAAAAATCAATTTAAAGAGCCCTTTAAGTCGAAAAAAAGGGCTTCGTCGTGTGGACAGGTCCAGGCTTAAATCAAGGTAATGCTGCTAAATTAGACCTAAAGTTGTAGTGTAGTCCAGGCCTTAGTGTTCCTGCTTCAATACACTAACAGCCCCCTAGTGCACTTTCAAATGGGTGTTTGAAACAAAGTGCAAAGGGAGAATAGGGATTTAAAAAGCCAGCTCCTATGTGACCAGAAGAGCTAGTGAATAAGGGAGTTTGAGAGGGAGTTTAGAGTGGGAGTGTGAGAGGCAGATACATCTAACAAATGTACACTAAACTTAGGCCAATAACCCCCCAGCAAGAGTAAAAAGAATGCAGGCAGAAGTCCAGCAGCAGAGTGAGGGATGTCCAGCTGAATGCAGCATGTACGACTACCTGCCTTGTGGGCAGATGACATATGTGTGGAGGCCAAGAATTAATTAATGAAGGTTTGAAGGGATCTTAATGTGGTACAGAGAGAATTGTGTGAAGAGTCATTACGACCTTGTAAACTGCAGTTTTGTTTTCTGTTCTAGTATTGCAGACAAATAAGATAGCGAATAGGCTTATGTATAAACAAATGCAAATGTTTACTTTTACTGTCTCCAGGTTTGCTAGCCACTGTCTGTAACAAAGGTATAAAAATTGCTATGATTGTTTACTAATTGAGAGAGATCCGTCCGGGGCAAGGGGCAACCCAGTTCCTGACACTCTCTCCCTCTTGTGTTCACTAGAGAAATAAATAAAGTATTTAATTTTGCTGCACCCAAACAAAAAGCGGGAACTTAGTTTTTCTTCGACAATTGTATGTGTTTTGTAGAAAGAAACTCATGGCCCTCACAGACCAAGTACAGGGACTGAGACCAAAGTGGCTGAACTGGAGGAGCTAAGGGAGATCGAAAGAGGAGACTTTCAGGGACACAGGAGAGCAGTCCCACCCCCAGTCTGACAGCATCTGTGCTGTTGAGAAGGATGAAAGTCTCGGGAAGGAGAAGGTCATGCTGGAGCAAAGGGAAATGATCCCACTGTTAGGACCCTCTTTTTAGATGTCATGGTGTTATCCTTTCACCCTGAGGATACCCCACCAGAGGAGGAGACCCCCGTTATTAGGAAGAGACAGGCATAAGTAATGGGGGTGTCAATATTTATAAATATAGATAGTTGGGTTTGTGATCACTGGGAGAACTGCATGGTGACCTGTCTGCCAGGTACAAAAGTTGTGGATGCCACAAGCCATCTAGACAGACTTATGTACAGGGCTGGGAGGAGCTGGTGGGTGAGGTACATGTAAATACCAATGACATAGGGAAAGGTAGGAGAGAGGTCCTGGAGGCCAAATTTAGTGGCTAAATAAGAGATTAAAGTTTAGCACCTCTATAGTAGCATTCGCTGAAGTGCTTCTAGTTCTATGCATAGGGCCAGTTAGACAGGCAGAACTGCAGGGTTTCAATATGTCAATGAGAAGATGGTGTTGGGAGGAGAGATTTGGGTTTATTGAAATGCCCATGGTGATTAGAGAAGCTAAAAACTAGAAAACCCAATAATGGGGGATTTCAACTATCCTCATATTGACTGGGTATACGTCACCTCAGGATGGGATGCAGAGATAAAATTTCTAATGACTGCTTCTTGGAGCAGCTAGTTGTGGAACCTACCAGGGGAGTGGCAATTCTTTATTTAGAGCACAGGACCTGGTCCAAGAGGTGAATATAACTGAGCTGCTCAATAATAGTGACCATAATGTAAATACATATAATATCCTTGGGGGGGGGGGAGATATCAAAGAAGCACACCACAGTGGCATGTAACTTCTAAAAGGGGGAACTACGCAAACATGAGGAATCTAGTTAAATGGAAAATAAATAACAATAGTGACATGCCTAGAAGTTGCAGGGAAACTATTTTAAAACACGAATTGAGGCTCAAACTAAATGTATACCCCAAATCAAAACACAGTAAGAGCACCAAAAAATGCCATCATGGCTAAACAGCTGAATAACAGAAGTGGTTAGAGATGTGGTACTGGGGAGAGAGAGCTTCTTACCCGCCCCCAACCCCGCTACTTTCCATAAACCTGATTGGCTGGGGAGGAGTACCACTCCAAAACAAGGACACAGAATTAACTCTGACCTCTGGGAGGATTTGAGCAAATGAGCAGATGAGGGGTGGGGACAGAAGATCAGCCCGGGAAGACTCTGGGAGAAAACAAAGAAGTGGGTGTAGGAGGCAGGAGCCCTGAGCTATGGCACAGAGGGAGCTGCTCGGAGGAGAACCAAAGGGATGCCAAAGGGGACTGTTATAAACCTGATCTTGAAGCTGACAGTATGCCAGAGACCATGCCCCAGGACTCACCATTCTGAGCTCACACCACCTGCCAGCATCAGAGCATGTGGACAGGTTGGGTGGACCCAAAGCGGGGAGGGGATTGCATTGATGTAGAGCAGTGGGTCTGTGAGTGTCTAGCCAGGCATGAGTTAAGTGGTGGTAATGCTGTTTGCTGTTCTGTGGCAAGAGAGTCTGGGTAACTCCTGCTAGAGATCCTGAGCTGGGCCTGTGCCTGGCTTTGCCTGGGTTAGAGTAAAGTGTTGTTCTGTTGTTAAGAGTGGTGCTTGTTCCAGAGGTTAACTCTGACCTCCCTAGGAAGGTGTGATGGAGTTTATGCAGAGACCTGGGATCCCCTTCCCAGCCTTGGGAACCTCCCTCCTGACAGAAGCAAAAAGGCATCATTTAAATATTGAAAGTCAAATCCTACTGAAGAAAATAGAAAGGAACATTAACTCTGGCAAGTCAAGTGTAAAAGTATAATTAGGCAGGCCAAAAAAGAACTTGGAGAACCCCTAGCAAAAGACTCAAAACCTAACAGCAAAATTTTTTTAAGTACATCAGAAACAGGAAGTCTGCCAAACAATCAGTGGGGCCACTGCATAGTCAAGGTGCTGAAGGAGCACTCAAAGAAGACAAGGTTGTTGCAAGGAAGCTAGATGAATTCTTTGTGTCAGCCTTCACTGCAGAGGATGTGAGGGAAATTCCTAAACATGAGCCATTCATCTTAGGTGACAAATATGAGCAACTATCCCAGATTGGAGTGTCAATAAAGGAGATTTAGGAATAAATTGATAAATTAAACAGTAATCAGTCACCAAGACCAGATGGTATTCACCTGAGAGTTCTGAAGGAACTCAAATATAAAATTTCAGTAGTACTAACCATAGTATGCAACCTATTGCTTAAATCAGCCTCTCTACCAGATAACTGGAGCATAGCTAATGTAACAATGATTTTTATAAAAGGTGCCAAAGGCTATCCTGGCAATTACAGGCCAGTAAGCCTAACTTCAGTACCAGGTAAATTGGTTAAAACTATAGTAAATAACAGAATTATCAGACCCATAGATGAACATGATATGTTGGGGAAGAGTTAACACGGCTTTTGAAAAGGGAAGTTATGCCTCACCAGTCTATTAGAATTCTTTAAGGGTGTTAACAAGCATGTGCAAAAGGGGGATCCAGTGGACATAGGGTACTTGGATTCTCAGGAAGCTTTTGACAAGGTCCCACAACAAAGATTCTTAAACAAATGATGCCATCAAGTGATAAGAGAGAAGGTCCTCTCATGGATCAGTAAACAAACATAAGGAAGTACTTCTCCACATAAGGCAGAGTCAACCTGTGGAACTCATTGCCAGGGGATGTTGTGAAGGCCAAAAGTAAAACTGGGTTCAAAAAAGAATTAGATAACTTCATCGAGGATAGGTCCATCAGTGGCTATTAGCCAAGATGGTCAAGGATGCAAGCCCATGCTCTGGGTATCCTTAAACCTCCAACTGTGAGAAGCTGGGATTGGGCGATAGAGGGTGGATTACTTGATAGTTGCCCTGTTATGTTCATTCCCTCTGAAGCATCTGGCACTGGAAGATGGGATCCTGGGCTAGATGGACCATTAGTCTGACCTGGAATGGCCATTCTTCTTTTTAAAAAAACAGGAAATTTTTAATGAAAGTTTTCACTTTCCCAAAAGGCCATTGTCATTTAAGAGAGACAAGGTGGATGAGGTAATATCTTTTATTGGACCAACTTATGTTGGTGAGACACAGGGCCAGTGCTTCCATTAGGCGACCCTAGGCGATCGCCTAGGGCGCCAGGATTCAGGGGGCGGCATTTTGAACTCTCCCCATGGGGCGCGCGGGATCTTCGGGTTCTGCTCCCGTTGCGCCGCTGAAGAAGGACCTCCGCTGACGTGCTGCGGAAAACAGCGGCAGGTAATTGAGCTACCGCCGACATTTCAGCAATGACTGCCGCTGCAGCCTGCAGCATTTTGGCGGAGGGTCCTTCTTCGGCGGTGCAACAGGAGCAGAACTGGAAGAAATATGATATGGATGGGATTTTGAAACTGCCTAGTAAATCAATGGTCCTGGTGCTCCGAACAAATCTCAGCCCTTTGGCAAATCACACTACACGATCCCTCGATAACTGACTCCAAAGGTTAATTACTCTCACTATTAAAAAAATGCTTTGTTTTCACTTTGAAGTTGTCTGTTTTAAACTTTCCAGCCATTGGACCTAGTTATGCCTTTGTCTACTCGACACATAGATTTTTAAGGCCAGAAGGGACCATTCTGATCTAGTCTGACCTTCTGCATAGCACAGGCCAGAGAGTTTCACCCTGAGATTTGCACATCTATCCTATAAGTGCTACCTAAGCTAGAGCATGAGTTTTACAAATACTACTTGTGACTGGGATCCCTGAGGGGCCACGCTGAGATTGCTCAATTATGGCAAACTGAAAAGAATGAGGCAGACAATCCCCAAAACTGGAGGTTATTCTAGTACTTAGATTCACCAAGCCAGCAACAAAACAGCTTCTACACCTTCCTGGTTACCCAGAAGCCAAAACCACAGTTCCCTTAAAGCAATCCAGCCTTGGGCTCCCACCCAGACAGCCAAGTCAAATATGATGAGGATTACTGAAAATCTTGTTCATTGTACAAAAAGTTCTACCCATCCAAAAGAATCAGACACATTACCCGCCAGGTTAATGAATATCTCAGATCTTACCCAAATATATGCTTACAGACAATTCTTATTAACTAAACTAAAATTTATTTAAAAAGAAAAAAGAGACAGAATATTGGTGCCCTGGCTGGGATGATTTAGTTGGGGTTGGTCCTGATTTGGGCAGGGGTTGGACTAGATGACCTCCTGAGGTCTCTTCCAACCCTAATCTTCTATGATTCTATGATCATATGTTAGCAACAAGAAGGTGGTCAGGGAAAGTGTGAGATCCTTCCTGAATGGGGGAGTGTAACAGGGTGGTACTCACCCCTGCGGCGCCTCCTGCTGGTGACTCATGGAATTAGCTCCGTCCAGCGCCGGAGCGCCCTCTGCAGGCCAGTGATCCACCTGTTCGTCTGGCCCCCGTGTCCCTCCCTGGACCCGGTGCCCCTTTCTCTGGGGTACTGCCCCCTGACAATAACCCCCGTCTCTCTGGGTCTCCCCTCCTTAGGTAACCCTCACCCTCTATCCCTACCTTGCCTCAGTGTATGGCTACTGCCAGTCATTGTCTAGCCCCCCACTCTGGGCAGACTGCAGTCTCAGCCAACTCATCCCTGGCAAGGAGGGTTTGGACCTGCTGCTTTGTCCTACCCCTGGGCCGCCCTCTGCAACCCACAGTACCTATCGGCCCACTCCTAGGCCGCAGCCTGGGGCTTTCTAGGCTGGAGCTCTCCGGCTCCTCAGCCTTCCCCAGCCCTGCTGTACTCAGGTACCTGGTCTCTCTTTCCCAGCAGCTAGGCCCATCTCTCTCTGAAGGCAGAAGAGAGACTGTCTGGGCTCCTAGCTTCCCTGCCTTTTATAAGGCCCTGCTCCTCAGTTTGGGGCGTGGCCCCCAGCTGCAGCCACTTCCCCAATCAGCTCAGCTCTGTCAGGCCACTTTTAACCCCTTAAAACCCCGGAGCAGGGTCCACCCTGCTACAGGGAGGCAACCTAGTGACAGATGATATGGAAAAAGCTGAAGTACTCAATGCTTTTTTTGCCTTGGTCTTCACAGACAAGGTCAGCTCCACTGGGCAGCACAGTATGGGGAGGAGTGAGCAGCCCTCAGTGGTGAAAGAACAGGTTAAGGACTATTTAAAACAGTGGTTCTCAAAGCCAGTCCGCCGCTTATTCAGGGAAAGCCCCTGGTGGGACGGGCCAGTTTGTTTACCTGCTGTGTCCACAGGTTCGGCTGATCGTGGCTCCCACTGGCCGCGGTTCGCCTCTCTAGGCCAATGGGGGCTGTGGGAAGTGGTGCAGGGTGAGGGGTGTGCTGGCTGTGGCTTCCCGCAGCCCCCATTGGCCTGGAGTGGCGAACCGCGGCCAGTGGGAGCCACAATCGGCCAAACCTGTGGATGCGGTAGGTAAACAAACTGGCTCAGCCTGCCAGGGGCTTTCCCTGAACAATTGGCAGACTGGCTTTGATAACCACTGATTTAGAAAAAAATGGACATAAACAAGTCCCTGGGGCTGGAAGCAATACATCCGAGGGTGCTGAGGGAGTTGGCTGATCTGCTTGCAGAGCCATTGGCCATTATCTTTGAAAACTTGTTGTGATCTGGGGAGGTCCTGGACGATTGGAAAAAGACAAATATTGTCCACCTATTAAAAAGGGAAGAAGGAGAATCCGGCGAACTACAGCCTCACCTCAGTCCTTGGAAAAATCATGGAGCAGGTCCTCAAGCAATCCATTTTGAAGCACTTGGGAGAGGAAGAGGAGGAGAGGGAGGTAATCAGGAACAGTCAACATGGATTCACTAAGGGCAAGTCATGCCTGACCAGCCTAATTGCCTTCTATGATGTGATAACTGGCTCTGTGGATATGGGGAAAGCAGTGGATGTGATATAACCAGTGATGAGCTGCAAAAATATTAACAGGTTCCCTCCTCCTCACCCCATGAGGGGGTCGTGGCCACCCTGCCCCCCAGGACTCCTGCCCCATCCAACCCCCCAAGTTCCTTGACGCCTCCCCGGGACCCCTGCCCCATCCGTCCCCTTCCCTGTCCCCTGACTACCCCTTGCTGCCCCTCTCCTCTCATTCCTGATTGCCCCCTAGCACCTCTGCCCCATCCAATCACCCCTTCTCCCTGTCCCCTGACCGCCCCTGGAATCCCTGCCCCTGACTGCCCCCCGCCACCCCATCCAACCCCTGCTCCTTCCTGACTGCCCCCCCAGGATCCTTGCCACCATTCAATCCCTCTGTTCCCTGCCCTCTGACTGCCCCACCCCTATCCACCTCCCCACAACCCCCAAACTCCACTGCCCTCTTCCAACACCCCCTCCCTGCTCCCTGCCCCCTTACCAGCAGCCCCTTACCTTACGAGCTGGGCCGGGAGCCACAACTGCGGGGCCGGGACCAGCACCGGCACCGTGGGGGCCAGGCTGGGAGCCACAACCGCGGGGCCGGGACCAGCACCAGTGTCGCGGGGGCCGGGCCGGAGCCACGGGGCAGGGACCAGCACCGGCGTCGTGTGGGCTGGGCCAGAGCCGTGGGGCCAGGACCAGCACCGGTGCTGCGGGGCCGGGCTGGGCCGGAGCCGTGGGGCCGGGATTGCCCCCCTTCCCTGTCCCCTGACTACCCCTTGCTGCCCCATCCAACCCCTCTCCTCTCATTCCTGATTGCCCCCTAGCATCCCTGCCCCATTCAATCACCCCTTCTCCCTGTCCCCTGACCGCCCCTGGAATCCCTGCCCCTGACTGCCCCCCGCCACCCCATCCAACCCCTGCTCCTTCCTGACTGCCCCCCCAGGACCAGAGCCGTGGGGCCGGAGCCGTGGGGCCAGGACCAGCACCGGCGCCATGGGGGCCAGGACGGAGCTGCGGGGCCGAAGCTGGGGGTGCACAGCTGGGGCCAGGACAGGACGGGGCTAGGGGCTCTCGGCCAGGACCGGGCTGGGGTTGCTCGGCCAGGACCAGGAGCCGGGCCGGTGGTAGCCACGGGGCCAGAGCCAGGGGCACTGGGCTGGGGCTGGGGGCGCTTGGCTGGGGGTGCCAGGCTGGAGGGAGCCGCTAAGCCGGCCGCACCTCCCCTCCCCCCGCAGCCCAGTTTACCTGCCCGCTGCTTGTTTCAGGCTTCCCGCAAACATCTGATTTGCGGGAAGCAGGGGAGGGGGAGGAGAAGGGGGCAGAGCATTCAGGAGAGGAGGGGGAAGTGAGCTGGGGCCGGGGCAGAGTGTCGGAGCTTTTGTTAAATAAGTCCCTTATACAACCGGTTGTCCTGGAACAACCGGTTCTAAAAGGACTTCTAAATTTAACAACCGGTTCCTGCGAACCGGTGCAAACCGGCTCCAGCTCACCACTGGATATAACTTGACTTTTGCAAAGCTTTTGATACAGTCTCCCACAGTATTCTTGCCAGCAAGTTAAAGAAGTATGGATTGGATGAATGGACTATAAGGTGGATAGAAATCTGGCTAGATCATCGGGCTCAATGGGTAGTGCTCAACATCTCAATGTCTAGTGCCCCAGGGATCAGTCCTAAGAAGAACATAAGAATGGCCCTACAGGGTCAGACCAAAGATCCATTTAGCCCAGTATCCTGTCTTCCGACAGTGGCCAGTGCCAGGCACTCAGTCCCAGCTTCTGGCAAACAGAGGCTAGAAACACCATCCCTGCCCATCCTGGCTAATAGCCATTGATGGACCTATCCTCCGTGAATTTATCTAGTTCTTTGATTAACTAGAACTTGGACTTCACAACATCCTCTGTCAAGGAGTTCCACAGGTTGACTGTGCGTTGTGTGAAGAAATACTTATCTTTGTTTGTTTTAAACCTGCTGCCTATTAATTTCATTTGGTGACCCCTAGTTCTTGTGTTATGAGTAGTAGTAAACAATACTTCATCTACTTTCTCTACACCAGCCATGATTTTATAGACCTCAATCATATCTCTCCTTAGCCATCTCTTTTCCAAGCCGAAAAGACCCAGTCTTATTGATCTCTCCTCATATGGAAGCTATTCCATACCCCTAATCACTTTTCTGAACCTTTTCCAAATACAATATATCCTTTTTGAGATCAGCGACCATATCTGCACACAGTATTCAAGATGTGGGCGTACCATGGATTTTGTTGCCAAGCCACCAAGTTTTGGGAGATCCTTTTGTAGAATCATAGAATATCAGAGTTGGAAGGGACCTCAGGAGGTCATCTAGTCCAACCCCCTGCTCAAAGCAGGACCAATCCCCAGACAGATTTTTGCCCTAATCCCTAAATAGCCCCCTCAGGGTTTGAACTCTCAACCCTGGGTTTAGCAGGCCAATGCTCAAACCACTGAGCTATCCCTCTTTGCAGTCTGCCTGGGTTTTAACTATCTTTAGTAACTTTGTATCATCTGCAAATTTTGCCACCTGTTTACCCCTTTTTCCAGTTCATTTATGAACATGTTGAATAGGACTGACCCCAGAACAGACCCCTGCGAGACACCACTATTTACCTCTCTCCATTCTGAAAACTGACCATTTATACCTACCCTTTGTTTCCTATCTTTTAACCCATTAACAATCCATGAGAGCACCTTCCCTCTTATCCCATGGTAGCTAACATTGCATAAGAGCCTTTAGTGAAGGATCTTGTCAAAGGCTTTCTGAAAATCTAAGTACACTATATCCAATGGATCCCCTTGGTCCACATGCTTGTTGACCCCTGAAAGAATTCTAGTAGATTATCATAGAATCCTAGAATATCAGGGTTGGAAGGGACCTCAGGAGGTCATCTAGTCCAACCCCTTGCTCAAAGCAGGACCAATCCCCAATTGAATCATCCCGGCCAGGACTTACTCAAGCCTAACCTTAAAACCTCTAAGGAAGGAGATTCCACCACCTCCCTAGGTAACCCATTCCAGTGCTTCACCACCCTCCTAGTGAAAAAGGTTTTCCTAATATCCAACCTAAACCTCAATCACTGCAACTTGAGACCATTACTCCTTGTTCTGTCATCTAGTACCACAGAAAAGAGTCTAGATCCATCCTCTTTGGAACCCCCTTTCAGATAGTTGAAAGCAGCTATCAAATCCTCCCTGTTCTTCTCTTCTGCAGGCTAAACAATCTCAGTTCCCTCAGCCTCTCCTCATAAGTCATGTGCTACAGACCCCTGATCATTTTTGTTGCCCTCCACTGGACTCTTTCCAATTTTTCCACATCTTTCTTGTAGTGTGGGGCCCAAAGCTGGAAACAGTACTCCAGATGAGACCTCACCAATCTTGAACAGAGGGGAATGAGCACATCCCTCAATCAGCTGGCAATGCCCCTACTTATACAGCCCAAAATGCTGTTAGCCTTCTCGGCAACAAGGGCACATTGTTAACTCATATCCAGCTTCTCTTCCACTAGATCTCTTTCTGCAGAACTGCTGCCTAGCCATTCGGACCCTAGTCTGTAGCAGTGCATGGGATTCTTACGTCCTAAGTGCAGGACTCTGCACTTGTCCTTGCTGAACCTCATCAGATTTCTTTTGGCCCAATCCCCTGATTTGTCTAGGTCCCTCTGTATCCTATCTCTACCCTTCCACCGTATCTACCACTCCTCCCAGTTTACTGTCATCTGCAAACTTGCTGAGGGTGCAGTCCACACCATCCTCCAGATCATTAATGAAGATATTGAACAAAACCAGTCCCAGGACTGACCCTTGGGGCACTCCGCTTGATACCGGCTGCCTACTAGACATGGAGCCATTGATCACTACCCGTTGAGCCCAATGATTTAGCCAGCTTTCGATCCATCTTATAGTCCATTCATCCAGCCCATACTTCTTTAACTTGATGGCAAGAATACTGTGGGACACCGTATCAAAAGCTTTGCTAAAGTCAAGGAATAATATGTCCACGGCTTTCCCCTCATCCACAGAGCCATAGAAGGCAATTAGCTTAGTCAGGCATGACTTGCCCTTGGTGAATCCATGCTGACTGTTCCTGATCACTCTTCTCTCCTCTAAGTGCTTCAGAATTGATTCCTTGAGGACCTTTTCCATGATTTTTCCAGGGACTGAGGGACCTTCTTCCCTTTTTTAAAGATGGGCACTACTTTAGCCTTTTTCCAGTCATCCAGGACCTCCCCCGATCACAATGAGTTTTCAAAGATAATGGCCAATGGCTCTGAAATCATATCTCCCGCACCTTTTCTGCCCTGCCTGTCCTTCCTGAACAGTTTATATCCATCCATGACAGTACTCCAGTCATCCCACCAAGTCCCTGTTATTCCAATCACATCATAATTCCTTGACTGTGCCGGGACTTCCAGTTCTGCCTGCTTGTTTCCCAGGCTTCTTGCATTTGTGTAATGACACTTAAGATAACTCGCTGATCATCCCGCTTTCTCAGTATGAGGTAGGCGTCCTCCCCTCTTGTGCTTTCCTGCTCGTGCTTCCTCTCGGTATCCCACTTCCCCACTTACCTCAGGGCTTTGGTCTCCTTCCCCCGGTGAACCTCGTTTAAAGCCCTCCTCACTAGGTTAGCCAGACTGCTTGCGAAGATGCTCTTCCTTCTCTTCATTAGGTGGAGCCCATCTCTGCCTAGCAATCCTTCTTCTTGGAACACCATCCCATGGTCAAAGAATCCAAAGCCTTCTCTCCAACACCACCTGTGTAGCCATTCGTTGACCTCCACGATTCGACAGTGAAGGGTTAAAATCCATGTGTATTTTATATAACAACCTGGTATATGGATTGTGCCAGCTCAGAGCATGGTATTGCATTCCTCCCCATCCTGGCTAATAGACACTGATGGACCTATTCTCCAGGAATTTATCTAGCTTTTTTTTTAATCATGTTATAGTTTTGGTCTTCACAGCATCCCCTGGCAAAGAGTTCCACGGGTTGACTTTATGTTGTGTGAAGAAGTACTTCCTTTTGTTTTTTGGGGGTTTTTTTGGTTCTTGTGTTATGCGAAGGATTAAATAACATTTCCTTATTCACTTTCTTCACACCAGTCAAGATTTTATAGACCTCTATCATATCCCCCCCTTAGTCTTCTCTTTTCTAAGCTGAAAATTCCCAGTCATTTTAATTTCTCCTCCTGTTTCATACCCCTAATCATTTTAGTTGCCCATCTCTGTACCTTTTCCATTTCCAATATATCTTTTTTGGGATGGGGTGACCAGATCTGCACACAGTGTACACATACCATGGATTTATAGAGAGGCAATATGATATTTTCTGTCTTATTATCTATCCCTTTCTTTAAAAAGCAAAGGTTTCAGAGTAGCAGCCATGTTGGTCTGTATCCGCAAAAAGAACAGGAGTACTTGTAGCACCTTAGAGACTAACAAATTTATTTGAGCATAAGCTTTCGTGGGCTACATCTGATGAAGTGGGCTGGAGCCCACAAAAGCTTATGCTCAAATAAATTTATTAGTCTCTAAGGTGCCACAAGTCTTCCTGTTCTTTTTTTAAAAAGCAAACAGAATTTTGGGAATCACTGACTGCTGCTGCACATTGAGTGGATGTTTTCAGAGAACTATCCACAATGACTCCAAGATCTCTTTCTTGAGTGTTAGCCAATTCAAACTCCTTCATTTTGTATGTATAGTTGAGATTGTTTTCCAATGTGCATTATTTTGCATTTATCAACATTGAATTTCATCTGTCATTTTTGTTGCCCAGTCACCCAATTTTGTGAGATCCTTCTATAACTCTTCGCAGTCTGCCTGGGACTTAACTATCTTGAATAGTTTTGTATCATCTGCAAATTTTTCCACCTCACTGTTTACCCATTTTTCCAGATCATTTATGAGTATGTTGAACAGTAATGGTCCCAGTACTGACCCCTCAGGGATACCACTATTTATCTCTCTCCATTCTGAAAACTGATCATTTATTCCTACCCTTTGTTTCCCATCTTTTAACCAGTTACTGATCCATGAGAGGACTTCTCTCTTATCCCATGATGGCTTACTTTTCAAAAGTCAATTTAAATTAAATTTTTAGAAATCTAGACCTGTTATATGTTTTGGTATAACTTGCATTATCCTTATGTTAAATTTGCATTATCCTAACAAAACATTTATTATATTCATATATCTTTTATATATCTCATCGGTCTTGACCCCCCCCCCCCCCGTAAATTCGAACACCCCCCCTAATTTCAATTCCTGGGGAAAACACTGGATGTAGTCCATAGGGTATGACCCTTGAGGGCTTAGTCCAGAGTTCCAGGAGCTGGCAAACTCCAAGTGGGGTTACAATAAGTTTCCACAGAAATGCAGTGGCAAAGACAGCATAAGCAATCCTTGGATGTATAAGCAAAGGCATATCAAGTAGACATAAGTAGGTATTATTACCACTATATATATATGACATCAGGGAGACAATTACTGGATTGTGTGTGTATTTCTGGTGTCCACAGTTCAAAAAGGATGTTGGAAAATTGAAAAGTGATCAGAAGAGAGATTCAGAAATGATTCACAGTCTGGAAAACCTGCCTGACAGTGAGATACTAAAGAAGCTCAATCTTTTTAGTTTAACAAAGGGAAAGTTCAGCGGTGACTTGATCACAGTCTACAAGTAGCTACATGGGGAAAATATTTGATAATAGAAGGTTCTTTAATCTAGCAGAAAAAGACATAACAAGGTCCAGTGCCTGGAGGTTGAAGGTAGACAAATACAGACAGTAAATATGGTGTAAATTAACCAGTGGAACACCTTACCTAGAGATGTGGATTCTCACTCGAAGTCTCTAAATCAAGATTGATGTCTTTTACTCCTGGAGGAGCTCTGCACAAAAAAATTAAAAATTATGTGCACAATATTTTAAAATTCTGCATATTTTATTTGTCAAAATAACACAATATAATCAACCCTGTTTCAAGTATTTTGGTAATTTATTTCAAAATACCAGTCAGCAAGTATTTCTATAACAATAGAGACAAAAAAAGTAAGAAAATGTTTTTTGACAAATAGATTCCTTGGTAGGCATATTAATACAGAACTTTGAGTAATAATTAATTTAAAATACAGTACAGAACTGTATTTCCTGCACCCCTCAGAAGCAGTGCAAAGGCTTTGGGGAGTCAGGGGTAACAGAGGAGCTGAGGGAGAGGGAAATAAATTGCTGAGAAGAAGCCTGGGAGTGAATCTGGAGGGTTGTTGGGTGTGGGTGGGAGATGTATGGAATGGGGAGAGGGGTAGAGGGGGGAAGGATTGTTAGGGAGTTGGGGAGCCTCCCCCACCCAGACCCTGCCTGGCCCCTTAGCCTCTCCCTTTCAGTCAGGCACATGTGTCCCTGCACCCCCCACTCCTCATTCTGCAAGGCACATTTGCACATGTCCCCATGTGGCTCTGGGAATGAATCAGGGAGAACTAAGGGCTGGGGAGAGTTGTGAGTGTTGGCAGGTGGGGAATGGGTTCATTTGTTGATGTTTTAGTGCTTATTTGCTAAGTTGAACCCTTTCCTTCCCCAGATCCCATTTTTCTGTTCCCAATGAACCTTTCCTTTGTTCTATTGTTATTTTGGGGTGTGGCATTTCTTTGCTGAGGTTTGTGTTGATGCACTTTATTGTTTCCTGTGTTCTGGGTCTTATGCCCCTTGTGTCTCAGGCACAGTGACGTGTCACAAGAAAGAACCCTGGCATCACAAAAAAGAACCCTGGACCCAGCCCATGTGACATAAGGGGAGAAGTCACTGTAAGTAGCAAGCACCAGGGAGGAGGCTTGTGCACACCCCGCCGGAGGGACTACATTATGTTCCACTAAAGAGAGGCTATGCATGCCTGCCGGGTGTGTGGGCTGGAGCCAAACAGCTGTGCATACCTCTCTATCAGTGTTATAGAGATCGAACAATTTATGAGTTTACCCTGTATAAGCTTTATACTGGGTAAAGCAGCAAAGAATCCTGTGGCACCTTATAGACTAACAGACGTTTTGCAGCATGAGCTTTCGTGGGTGAATACCCACTTCTTCAATGATATATATTGTCATTAAATTCTTGTCAAATTTAATGACAATATATATCTCCAGATCAGTGGCACCGCTATGGGCACCCGCATGGCCCCACAATATGCCAATATTTTTATGGCCGACCTGGAACAACGCTTCCTCAGCTCCCATCCACTCACGCCCCTTCTCTACCTACACTACATTGATGACATCTTCATCATCTGGACCCATGGGAAGGAGACTCTGGAAAAATTCCACCATGATTTCAACAGCTTCCACCCCTCCATCAACCTCAGCCTGGACCAATCTACATGGGAGGTCCACTTCCTAGACACCACGGTGCAAATAAGTGGTGGTCACATTAACACCACCCTATACCGAAAACCTACCGACCGCTATGCCTACCTTCATGCCTCCAGCTTCCATCCCGGGCACACCACAAGATCCATTGTCTACAGCCAAGCACTGAGGTACAACCGTATCTGCTCTAACCCCGCAGACAGAGACCAACACCTAGAAAATCTCCACCAAGCATTCTCAAGACTACAGTACCCACACGAGGAAATAAGGAAACAGATCAACAGAGCCAGATGTGTACCCAGAAGCCTCCTACTGCAAGACAAACCCAAGAAAGACTCCACTGGCCATCACATACAGTCCCCAGCTCAAACCCCTCCAATGCATCATCAGGGATCTACAACCCATCCTGGACAATGATCCCACACTTTCACAGGCCTTGGGTGGCAGGCCAGTCCTCGCCCACAAACAACCTGCCAACCTGAAGCATATTCTCACCAGCAACTGCACCCTGCACCATAGTAACTCTAGCTCAGGAACCAATCCATGCAACAAACCTCGATGCCAACTCTGCCCACATATCTACACCAGTGACACCATCACAGGACCTAACCAGATCAGCCACACCATCACCGGTTCATTCACCTGCACGTCCACCAATGTAATATATGCCATCATATGCCAGCAATGCCCCTCTGCTGTGTACATCGGCCAAACTGGACAGTCTCTAAGGAAAAGGATAAATGGACACAAATCAGATATTAGGAATGGCAATATACAAAAACCTGTAGGAGAACACTTCAACCTCCCTGGCCACACAATAGCAGATCTTAAGGTGGCCGTCCTGCAGCAAAAAAACTTCAGGACCAGACTTCAAAGAGAAACTGCTGAGCTCCAGTTCATCTGCAAATTTGACACCATCAGCTCAGGATTAAACAAAGACTGTGAATGGCTTGCCAACTACAAAACCAGTTTTTCCTCTCTTGGTTTTCACTCAACTGCTAGAACAGGGCCTCATCCTCCCTGATTGAGCTAACCTCGTTATCTCTAGCTTGCTTCTTGCTTGCTTATATATACACACCTGCCCCTGGAAATTTCCACCACTTGCATCCGAAGAAGTGGGTATTCACCCACGAAAGCTCATGCTGCAAAACATCTGTTAGTCTATAAGGTGCCACAGGATTCTTTGCTGCTTATCCTATAAGAGTGATCTACATTCTTTGTTCCTAGATGTATGTGTCTAGTCGGGTGTCCCCATGCTGGCCACTCACTGGACTCCTGTAAGGGGAATCCAAGCCTCTGGATTCCTGGATGGATTTTTCAAGCCTCCAGAACCTGAATGGAATTCAGTACCTGCCCCTATCTTAGGGTCTCTAGCATTCTGTTTGGGTGCAGACCTACACAGTCCCTTCTGGGAACTGAAACCCGCTGGTCAGCTACCTAACTCCCTCTGGGCACAGCGCTGACCCTTCCAACTCTCCCATACTTAAACCCGCTCTCTTCCAGAATTCCTCCGCACAGGTGTGAAGCTTCTGGTTTATGAGTTTAACTCTCTGAGGGGACATTGTACCAATTGTGAAGCATTCAGAATATAACACAATTGCTCTTTTACTTAATCATATAAAGCACAAGATTGTATTGAGCTCAGACAAAACAAAACACTATACCCTACAGGCATTTCCCTGCCTCAGTTTCCAAGGCATTCAGTGGGCTGGGGTGAAAGTACTTTGTGTGCTTCAGAGACTTTCTGTTTCAGCGCATGGCTTGTGGGCTGGAGCAAGGAGCCTTCTTCCCCCTAGATCAGCTTGCTTGCCTCCTTTGCCCTTGCCCAGTCTGACCCTTTCCTTCTTCCTGCCCCCTCTGTCCCTGTGTGACTTGCTGTTTGTCTTTTGCCCTCCTTTTCCCCCATCCCTTTCACAGGGATAAGATAAAACTGGTATTCCAAAGCTGCAGTTACTCTTTATCATACTGTTGTGACCAAAGTACCGTCATTAAAAGTAAAGTACCTTCCTACTAGTTTAAAGCCGTACTGAGGAGATCTTTAAACTAGGTTCACGGGGGAAGGAGACCAAATCCCTGAGGTGAGTGGGGAAGTGGGATACCGGGAGGAAGCATGAGCAGGACAGCGCAAGAGGGGAGGACTCCTACTTCATACTTAGAAATCAGGATGATCAGTGAGTTATCTTAAGTGCCTATACACAAATGCAGGAAGCCTGAGAAACAAGCAGGGAGAACTTGAAGTCCCGGCACAGTCAAGCAATTATGATGTGACTGGAATAACAGAGACTTGGTGGGGTAACTCACATGACTGGAATACTGTCATGGATGGATATAAACTGTTCAGGAAGGACAGGCAGGGCAGAAAAGGTGGGGGAGTTGCCTTGTATGTTAGAGAGCAGTATGACTGCTCAGAGCTCCAGTATGAAACTGCAGAAAAACCTGAGAGTCTCCGGATTAAGTTTAGAAGTGTGAGCAACAAGGGTGATGTCATAGTGGGAGTCTGCTATAGACCACCAGACCAGGGGGGATGAGGTGGACGAGGCTTTCTTCCGGCAACTAACAGAAGTTACTAGATAGCAGGCCCTGATTCTCATGGGGGACTTCAATCACCCCGATATCTGCTGGGAGAGCAATACAGCAGTGCACAGACAATCCAGGAAATTTTTTGAAAGTATAGGGGACAATTTCCTGGTGCAAGTGCTGGAGGAACCAATTAGGGGCAGAGCTCTTCTTGACCTGCTGCTCACAAACAGGGAAGAATTAGTAGGGAAAGCAAAAGTGGATGGGAACCTGGGAAGCAGTGACGATGAGATGGTCAAGTTCAGGATCCTGAAAAAAGGAAGAAAGGAGAGCAGCAGAATATGGATCCTGGACTTCAGAAAAGCAGACTTTGACTCCCTCATGGAACTGATGGGCAGGATCCCCTGGGAGAAAAACATGAGGGGGAAAGGAGAGCTAGCTGTATTTTAAAGAATCCTTATTGAGGTTGCAGGAACAAACCATCCCGATGTGTAGAAAGAATAGTAAATATGGCAGACAACCAGCTTGGCTTAACAGTGAAATCTTTGCTAATCTTAAACACGAAAAAGAAGCTTACAAGAAGTGGAAGATTGGACAAATGACTAGAGAGGAGTATAAAAATATTGCTCAGGCATTCAGGAGTGAAATCAGGAATGCCAAATCACACTTGGAGTTGCAGCTAGCAAGGGATGTTAAGAATAACAAGAAAGGTTTCTACAGGTATGTTAGCAACAAGAAGAAGGTCAGGGAAAGTGTGGGCCACTTTCTGAATGGGGGAGGCAACCTAGTGACAAAGGATGTGGAAAACACTAATGTACTCAATGCTTTTTTTTGCCTCTGTCTTCATGAACAAAGTCAGCTCCCAGACGACTGCACTGGGCAGCACAGTATGGGAGGAGGTGACCAGCTCTCTGTGGAGAAAGAAGTGGTTTGGGACTATTTAGAAAAGCTGAACGAGCACAAGTCCATGGGGCTGTGTACAAGAGTTCACCGGGGCTCGACCCTCTCCGGGGCGGGGGGGAGCCACACCGGCTCACTACACCCCGTTGGTTCCGGGGAATTAGTCTGGCCCGGGAGTCTCCCCTCGGTAGCTCTTGCTGTAGTCGGCCGAAATGCGGTTAGCCCGGCCCTGGCTCAGAGCGGGGCTACACTGCTAAGTCTGGGTTCGGGCCCTCAGTCAGGGATGAGCAATCTTAGTACACAGTATTAAGCCCCGGCCCTAGATCAGGGCAGGGCAACAAACACTGAGTCAGGGGGCTCAGGCCCTCGGGCAGGACTGAGCAGTAACAACAGTATTAAGCCCAGGCCCTGGCTCAGGGTGGGGCAACAAACGCTGAGTCAGGGGGCTCAGACCCTCAGGCAGGGTAGAGCAGTAACCATAGGCTCCAGCCTCCTCAGGCCAGGGAAAGGGGGAGTCTGCCACACAGGATTTGGGTGGGAGGGGAGACACAGGCCCTCCCACTCCACTGCATCCCAGCCCGGGGCCCTAGCAGCGACCAAAAATCCACTGCTTAGTCAGTGGGGATCCTGGCTGCAACACACTGACATAGGCTCTGGCAGTGCTACAGCCAGACTGGGGTCGGCTGCCCCCAGGCTACTTCCACACTCCCCCTCGGGCCCTACCTGGGTCCTGCTGTTGGCCTCTGGGGGATCCAGGAGCATGGGTTCTTCGGGGCAGGGGTTGATCGGCAGGTCCGGCAGCTCCTCCAGATAGTGGGCCCAGGACAGGTCCGGCAGCTCCTCCAGATAGCGGGCGCAGGGCAGGTCTGGCAGTTCCTCCGGATAGCGGGCACAGGGCAGGCCAATCTGGGCAGCCGCCTGGGGCCGTGGGGGTTTCCCCATCTCGGGCTCCGCTAGAGACGTCTGCTCGCTCTGGTGGCTGGGCTCCTGCTGAGGCTCCCCTTTATAGTTCCGGGTCGCTGCCTGACCCTCTGAGGGGCGGGCTCAGAGCTCCCTAGCTCCGCCCACTCCGGCCTCCAGATGGGCTTTTCCCCCTCCAGGGCAGCAGGGAGCGCCTCACTACACACACACACCCCTCAAGTCTGGCTCCCGCTCATCGGGGCCAGGCTCTTCCATCCCTCCCAGGTGGGACAGAAAGTCTGTGTTCGCATGCTCCTTACCAGCCCTATGCTGGATGGTGAATGCATATGGCTGTAAGGCCAGATACCATCGCAGTAATTGGTCATTATTATTTTTCATTTTAATCAACCATCGGAGGGGGGCATGGTCCGTGACTAGCGTGAACGGAGCCCCAAGGAGGTAGTAGTGCAGGGCGTCACAGGCCCACTTCACAGCAAGTGCCTCTTTCTCAACCACAGCGTAGTTCTTCTCCCAGGGAAATAATTTCCGGCTGAGGTATAGAACCGGGTGGTCCTCTCCATTAACTTCTTGGGACAGGACGATCCCCAGCCCCATCTCTGAAGCATCCATCTGGAGGATGAACCCCCGGTGGAAGTCCAGGCTGTATAGGACCGGCTCTTGGCAGAGACACACCTGGAGTGTCCGGAAGGCATCTTCAGTCTGTGGACAACCAGACCTGCCGGGGACTGTTCTTCGTCAATAGTCCTGTTAAGGGAGCTGCGATGGAAGCAAACTGGGGAATGAACCGCCGATAGTACCCGACGAGCCCTAGGAACTGTCAGACGTGGCGTTTCGTGGTGGGCGTCAGGCAGGCTGCCAGGGCTTGTACTTTCCCGATGAGGGGTTCACTCATCCTCCCCGGTTGAGTATACTAAGTACGTGGTCTCCTGCCATCCGATGCGGCACTTTTTCGGGTTGGCCGTCAGTCCCGCCTGTCGCAGGGATCTCAGGACTGCTGCTACCCTTTCCAGGTGGTCTTCCCAGTGGCGGCTATAGAGCATGACATTGTCCAGATAAGCTGCCGCATACTCTCGATGGGACCATAGTAGGCGATCCATTAGCCGCTGGAACGTCGCTGGGGCCCCATGGAGACCGAAAGGCATCCGCGTAAACTGGTAGAGTCCCGTTGGAGTGGCGAACGCCATCTTTTCCTTAGAGGGGTCATCGAGCGGGATCTGCCAGTACCCTTTACTGAGGTCGAGGGTGATGATGAACCAGGCCTCCCCTAGGCGGCCAAGCAGCTCGTCCACATGGGGCATAGGATAGGTGTCGAACCGTGATATGGCATTCACCCGCCGGAAGTCTATACAAAATCGGCGGGTGCCATCGGGCTTGGGTACCAAGACCACTGGGCTACACCACTCACTCTGAGACGGCTCGATGACTCCTAAGGCCAGCATGGCCTGTACCTCTTCCTCCACCTCCTGGCGCATCCGGTATGGCAGTGGCCTGGTCGTTTCCCGGATTACCTTCCCTGGCTCAGTCTGGATAGAGTGATAGACCAGGGTCGAGTATCCAGGTAGGGCCATAAAGGTTCCCTGGAAAGCCTGCAGGAGACATTTGGCCTGCTTGTGCTGCTCATCCGAAAGAGTGTTGCCGAGCAGGGGAACAGCGGGCTCCTCTGTCTGGGGCGCGTGGGGACCCAATTCAGGCTCTGGCGGGTAAGGGTTAATCAGCAGGCCCTCCCGCTCCCGCCACGGTTTCAGCAGATTCACGTGGTATCGCTGGGTCCTCTTGCACCAGTCGGGTTGGTGGATCTCGTAAGTGACGGTCCCAACCTTCCGAGCTACCTCGTAAGGTCCCTGCCAACAGGCCAGTAGCTTCGACTCGCTTGAGGGCAGGAGGAGCAGGACCCGATCCCCAGGTTCAAAGTCACGCACCTGCGCCTCCTGGTTATAAGTTTGTTCCTGCCTGTCCTGTGCAGCCTTTAAGTTTCCACGAGCCAGGGCCCCAGCCTGAGCAAAGTACAGCTGGAGGACATACTTCAGGAGTCCCTAGGTTGGAGAGGGGGATTGCTCCCAAGTTTCCTGCATTAAGTCCAACAGGCCCCATGGACAGTGCCCATACAACAGCTCAAATGGGGAAAACTTGATTGATGATTGGGGTACCTCGTGGATGGCTAGCAGCAGGGGAGGGAGCAGCTGGTCCCACCAGCATAGCTCCTCTGGGGGGAAATTCCGAAGCATCTCCTTGAGAGTCCGGTTGAATCATTCCACCAGCCCATCCGTCTGCAGGTGGTAGATGGCGGTGCGTAATTGTTTAACCCCCAGGAGCTCACAGACCTGCTGTAACAACCAGGAGGTGAAATTGGTGCCTTGATCCGTTAAGATTTCCCAGGGCAGGCCCACCCGAGCAAAGACCTTCACCAGTTCCCCAGCGATGGTCCAGGCGGTGGTGCTCCGCAATGGGATGGCCTCGGGGAAACGAGTGGCGTAGTCAACGATGACCAGGACATACTGGAACCCTGAAGCACTTTTTGGGAGCGGGCCCACCAGGTCCATGGCCACTCGTTCAAAAGGCATCTATTACGGGCATGGGGACAAGGGGTGCCCTGGGCACTCACGGAGGAGTGGCTAACTGGCACTCCGGGCAAGAGCTACAATAGTTCCTCACCTCCTGGTGAACGCTGGGCTAGAAGAACTGCGTCAAGATCCGGGCGAGGGTCTTCTCATGGCCCAGATGCCCAGCAGCCGGGATGTCATGTGCCAGCTTCATTACGGCTCGCCGGTGACACCACAGTACCAGCAGCTGTGTTTGGGGTTCCTTTGTGCGGGGGTCACGATCGATCCGGTAAAGATGGTCCCACGTAGTTCGAAGTGGGGCCACTGGGTTGCGCGCTGGGGGTCGATGATGGTCCCATCGACTGCCGCTAGCTGTTCGTAGGCCCGGCTAAGGGTAGGGTCAGCTCTCTGGTCACGGCAAAAATCAGTATCGAGGAGGGGCTCGACCACGGGCCCCAGCAGGGGATTGTCGGTTTCTTCGGTTCCTGCTTTGGGTCCCGGGGTCTCACGCTCCTCTGAGGAGGGCCTCCTGGAACTCTCCCTCCAGCACCAGGGTCGACCGGAGGACCTCCTCAAAGGCGGGCCAGTCCTGCCCCAGGATCACCGGGTATGCAAGTCAAGGGGCTAGGCCAACAACGATTCGTCGGGTGACGCCAGCCACTGTTAACGGGACCCAGGCACTAGGGTAAGGCCGGACATCCCCATGGATGCATTGCAGGTGAGTTTTCCCCAGGTGGAGGTCCGCCCAGGGTCCCAAAGTCTGGCGAATCAATGTCTGGCCGCAGCTGGAGTCGATCAAAGCCTGGGTGGCATGGTCCTCGACAACTACTGGGACTGTGATCTTGGGAGCCTGTGATAGCCGGGCCCTGGTGTCCCCTGCACAGACCTGCCCAAAGCTGCAGTCCATTTCCGTGCAGTCCCACTGCAAGTGTCCTGATTTCCCACAACAGAAACAGGGTCCGAGTTCAGGGCTACCGCCCCGGGAGGGGGCTCCCCTCGGACTCCTAGGGGGACTCCGGTGGACCCTCGTGACATTCGGCACGGGAGGCGCCGGTCCAGGCCGAGGGGAAGGTTCTGGGCTTCGGAACCGAGGTCCCGGGCGAGCCTCCTGCCTGCGGCCAAGGCTCCACGGCCCAGTCGGGGTGTCCCCTTTTCTTTCAGAGTTAGGGCGCTCGGGCCCAGGGGGTTGAGTTCGGAAGGCGGGCCCCCCTGGTGTTTCGGCCGCGAGAAAGTCTTCCATCAGTGTGACGGCCGCGGCTAACGTCGCCGGCCGATGGCGGAGCACCCAGGCCCATTCTCAGGCCAGGAGGATGTGCACAAACTGTTCCAGGATGACTTGTTCCGTAACCTCCTCCACCGTCCTCGTCTCCGGCCGTAGCCACCACCTACACGCCTCCTTCAGGGCTTGGGCCACCAGCCGGGGTCTGGTGCCCGTAGGGTATGTCTGGCTTCAGAACCGCTGCCGAAAAGTCTCTGGGCTGACATCTAATGCATCCAGGATTGTGGCCTTTACCCGGCTATAATCAATTGTCTCTTCCATAGCCAACCCCCGGTATGCCGTCTGGGCAGTCCCTGTTAGGTCTGTGGCCAAAAGGGTGGCCCATTGGTCCTGGAGCCACCCAGCGACCAGCGCCACCCATTCGAACGTTACCAAGAACACCTCGGAGTCATCGTTGGGACCCATTTGGTTAATCGCACTGAGGCGGTCGGGCGTGGTGACCCAGCCCCGTCCCCTGGCTGCGGGTCTACCGGGTGCAGTAACGCTGTCACCAGCTCTTGCAGCTGGGCTCCGAGCTGCTGAATGAGCTGCTGATGCTGCTGGAGTTGAGCGGCATGCTGCTGTTGATGCTGCTGGAGTTGGGCAGCGTCCCACTGTTGTTGATGTTGGAGCTGGGCAGCTGCCTGCTGCTGCTGTAGCTGGGCGGCCTGCTGCCGCTCCTGACTCTCCGTCAGCAGCTTAAACAGTCGCTCCATCTCCATGGTTCTATGGGGGTGGCTCTCCCCTTCCGGCCCCTTCTCCCAGGGGTCAAGGGATCAGATCCCCACTTCTAGTACCACGTGTACAAGAGTTTGCCAGGGCTCGACCCTCTCTGGGGCGGTGGGAAGCCACACTGGTTCACTACACCCCGTTGGTTTCGGGGAATTAGTCCGGCCAGGGGGTTTCCCCTCGGTAGCCCTTGCTGTAGCTGGCCGAAATGCGGTTAGCCCGGCCCTGGCTCAGAGCGGGGCAACAAATGCTGAGTCTGGGGACTCAGGCCCTCGGGCAGGACTGAGCAGTAACACAGTATTAAGCCCAGGCCCTGGCTCAGGCAACAAACGCTGAGTCAGGAGGCTCAGGCCCTCGGGCAGGACTGAGCAGTAACCATAGGCTCCAGCCTCCTCAGGCCAGGGAAAGGGGGAGTCTGCCAACCTGGAGTTGGGAGGCAGGGGGGACGCAGGCCCTCCCACTCCACTGCATCCCAGCCCAGGGCCCTAGCAGTGATCAAAGATCCGCTGCTTAGTCAGTGGGGATCCTGGCCGCAACACACCAACATAGGCTCTGGCAGTGCTGCAGCCAGACTGGGGTCGGCTGCCCCCGAGCTACTTCCACACACCCCCTCGGGCCCTACCTGGGTCCTGCTGTTGGCCTCTGGGGGATCCAGGAGCATGGGTTCTTCGGGGCAGGGGTTGATCGGCAGGCCCGGCAGCTCCTCCAGATAGCGGGCGCAGGGCAGGTCTGGCAGCTCCTCCAGATAGCGGGCGCAGGGCAGGTCTGGCAGCTCCTCCAGATAGCAGGCGCAGGGCAGGCCCGGCCAATCTGGGCAGCCGCCTGGGGCCGCGGGGGTTTCCCCATCGCGGGCTCTGCTAGGGACGTCTGCTCGCTCTGGCAGCTAGGCTCCAGGGCCGCCCAGAGGATTCCGGGGGCCCGGGGTCTTCGGCGGCGGGGGGCCCTTCCGTTCCTGGACCCGCCGCCGAAGTGCCCCGAAGACCCGCAGCGGGGGCCCCCCCGCCGCCGAATTACCGCCGAAGCGGGACCCGCCGCCGAAGCGCAGCCCGGTCTTCGGTGGTAATTCGGTGGAGGGGGGCCCCGCCACGGGTCTTCGGGGCACTTAGGCGGCGGGTCCCGGAACGGAAGGGCCCCCCGCCGCCGAATTACCGCCGAAGACCAGGCTGCGCTTCGGCGGCGGGTCCCGCTCCGTCTTCGGCGGTAATTCGCCAGCGGGGGGCGAAGACCGGGAGCGGCAGAAGCTCCTGCGCCCGGCCGCACAAGAGTTTGCCGGGTACCCCGGAGCGAGTGAGGGACCCCGCTCCAGGGGCCCCGAAAAACTCTGGTGGGGGCCCCCGTGGGGCTTGGGGCCTGGGGCAAATTGCCCCACTTGCCCCCCCCTCTGGGCGGGCCTGCTAGGCTCCTACTGAGCTCTGAGGGCCGGCCTTTATAGTTCCGGGTCACTGCCTGACCCTCTGAGGGGCGGTCTCAGAGCTCCCTAACTCCGCCCACTCCAGCCTCCAGATGGGCTCTTCCCCCTCTGGGGCGGCGCAGAGCCACACCACCTCACTACAGCCTGGATGCACTACATCTGAGGGTGCTAAACGAGTTGGCAGATGTAATTGCGGAGCCATTGGCCGTTATCTTTGAAAACTCAAGGCGATCGGGGGGAGGTCCCAGATGACTGGAAAAAGGCTAATGTAGTGCCCATCTTTAAAAAAGGGAAGAAGGAGGATCCGAGGAACTACAGGCCCATCAGCCTAGGGTGACCAGATGTCCTGATTTTATAGGGACAGTCCCGATTTTTGGGTCTTTTTCTTGTATAGGCTCCTATTTTCCCGATTTTTCACACTTGCTGTCCGGTAACTCTACGTCAGCCTCACCTCAGTCCATGGAAAAATCATGAAGCAGGTCATCAAGGAATCAATTCTGAAGCACTTAGAGGAGAGGAAAGTGATCAGGAACAGTCAGCATGGATTCACCAAGGGAAAATCATGCCTGACTAACCTAATTGCCTTCTACGATGAGATAACTGGATGTGTGGATGAGGGGGAAGCAGTGGACATGTTATTCCTTTAGCAAAGCTTTTGATATGGTCTCCCACAGTATTCTTCCAGCAAGTTGAAGAAGTATGGCTGGATGAATGGACTATAAGGTGGATAGAAAGCTGGCTAGATCATTGGGCTCAACAGGTAGTGATCAATGGCTCCATATCTACTTGGCCGCCGGTATCAAGCAGAGTGCCCCAAGGGTCGATCCTGGGGGCTGGTTTTGTTCAATATCTTCATTAATGATCTGGAGGATGGCGTGGACTGCACCCTCACCAAGTTTGCAGATGACACTAAACTGGGAGGAGTGGTAAATATGCTGGAGGGTAGCGATAGGATACAGAGGGACCTAGACAAATTAGAGGATTGGGCCAAAAGAAATCTGATGAGGTTCAACAAGGACAAGTGCAGAATCATGAAGCCATCTGTTGATCGCCATAATCTTGTCACACCTTTGTTGCCCTTCTCTAGGAACAGGCAAAATCCCACTGAAGATCACCTGAGCCTCGATTTCCTTAAGCGTCTTCTCCAGCCCGGCATAGTCTCCCTTGATATGTTCCAGTGAGAATCTAGCAGCAATCAGTCAATGAGCTCAGGCCCGGTGAAGCAGGGGTGAGCAGCAATCAGTCAATGAGCTCAGGCCCGGTGAAGCAGGGGTGAGCAGCAAATAGTCAATGAGCTCAGGCCCGGTGAAGCAGGGGTGAGCAGCAATCAGTCAATGAGCTCAGGCCCGGTGAAGCAGGGGTGAGCAGCAATCAGTCAATGAGCTCAGGCCCGGTGAAGCAGGGGTGAGCAGCAATCAGTCAATGAGCTCAGGCCCTGTGAAGCAGGGGTGAGCAGCAATCAGTCAATGAGCTCAGGCCCAGTGAAGCAGGGGTGAGCAGCAAATAGTCAATGAGCTCAGGCCCGGTGAAGCAGGGGTGAGCAGCAATCAGTCAATGAGCTCAGGCCCGGTGAAGCAGGGGTGAGCAGCAATCAGTCACTAAGCTCAGGCCCTGTGAAGCAGGGGTGAGCAGCAATCAGTCAATGAGCTCAGGCCCTGTGAAGCAGGGGTGAGCAGCAATCAGTCAATGAGCTCCGGCCCTCTGAAGCAGGGGTGAGCAGCAATCAGTCAACGAGCTCCGGCCCTGTGAAGCAGGGGTGAGCAGCAATCAGTCACTAAGCTCAGGCCCTCTGAAGCAGGGGTGAGCAGCAATCAGTCAATGAGCTCAGGCCCTGTGAAGCAGGGGTGAGCAGCAATCAGTCAACGAGCTCCGGCCCTCTGAAGCAGGGGTGAGCAGCAATCAGTCAATGAGCTCAGGCCCGGTGAAGCAGGGCCGAGCAGCAATCAGTCAATGAGCTCAGGCCCTGTGAAGCAGGGCCGAGCAGCAATCAGTCACTAAGCTCAGGCCCTCTGAAGCAGGGGTGAGCAGCAATCAGTCAATGAGCTCAGGCCCGGTGAAGCAGGGGTGAGCAGCAATCAGTCAATGAGCTCAGGCCCCGTGAAGCAGGGGTGAGCAGCAATCAGTCAACGAGCTCCGGCCCTCTGAAGCAGGGGTGAGCAGCAATCAGTCAATGAGCTCAGGCCCGGTGAAGCAGGGGTGAGCAGCAATCAGTCAATGAGCTCAGGCCCTGTGAAGCAGGGGTGAGCAGCAAATAGTCAATGAGCTCAGGCCCTGTGAAGCAGGGGTGAGCAGCAAATAGTCAATGAGCTCAGGCCCTGTGAAGCAGGGGTGAGCAGCAATCAGTCAATGAGCTCAGGCCCTGTGAAGCAGGGGTGAGCAGCAATCAGTCAATGAGCTCAGGCCCTCTGGAGCAGGGGTGAGCAGCAATCAGTCAATGAGTTCAGGCCCTGTGAAGCAGGGGTGAGCAGCAATCAGTCAATGAGCTCCGGCCCGGTGAAGCAGGGGTGAGCAGCAATCAGTCACTAAGCTCAGGCCCTCTGAAGCAGGGGTGAGCAGCAAATAGTCAATGAGCTCCGGCCCTGTGAAGCAGGGGTGAGCAGCAATCAGTCAATGAGCTCAGGCCCGGTGAAGCAGGGGTGAGCAGCAAATAGTCAATGAGCTCAGGCCCTCTGAAGCAGGGGTGAGCAGCAATCAGTCAATGAGCTCAGGCCCTGTGAAGCAGGGGTGAGCAGCAATCAGTCAATGAGCTCCGGCCCTGTGAAGCAGGGGTGAGCAGCAAATAGTCAATGAGCTCCGGCCCAGTGAAGCAGGGGTGAGCAGCAATCAGTCAATGAGCTCAGGCCCGGTGAAGCAGGGGTGAGCAGCAATCAGTCAATGAGCTCAGGCCCGGTGAAGCAGGGGTGAGCAGCAATCAGTCAATGAGCTCAGGCCCTGTGAAGCAGGGGTGAGCAGCAATCAGTCAATGAGCTCAGGCCCGGTGAAGCAGGGTGAGCAGCAACAGTAGGCGTATAGGCCCAGGTCCTTACACCTGGGTGAGGGGGAAAACTGCCACCCGTGAGTGGGGTGGCAGGGGGGACACAGGCCCGCCCACTCCACTGTGTCCCAGTGGAGATAGCCCTAGCAGCGGCTATCACTGCCGCTGGTCAGTGGGGTCCTGACCACAACACACTGACATCGGGACCTCTGCTTCTGTAGCCTGACAGGGGTCGGCTACCCCCGGGCTACTGTCCATATCCCCCTCAGGGCCTACCTCGTCGGTCGCACCGGATCCAGGCCAGTCTAACTGCATAGGCTCCTCGGGACCAGGGCTTGGTGGCAGGTCCGGCAGCTCCTCCGGGAAGTCCGGCCCGGCGCGGTCAGGCGGCTCCTCCGGGTAACAGCAGGGACGGGGAAGCTCCGGCGGCTCCTCTTCGTACCGGGTGCGGGGGAGTTCCAGCGGCTCCTCTGGGTACCGGTCACGGGGAAGCTCCAGGGGTTCCTCGTCGTACCGGGCGCGAAGAAGCCCCGGCCAGTCAGGGCAGCTGCCTCGGGCCCTGGAGGGTTCCCAGTCAGGAGCTCCCGCCGGCACGTCTGCTCTCGGCGGTTGCTACGCTCTGACTGAGCTCTGGCTGCCGGCTTTTCTACTTCCTGTCCCAGCCCGTGACTTCCGGGGGGCGGGGACAGGCGGTGGTAGCTCCGCCCACTTGGGTGTCTGGGAGGGAGCTCCCTCTGCTGGGCAGGAGGGGAGCCACACCGACTCACTACAGGCTCATATTTGGTGGTGTCTCCATTGACTCTTCCCCTCTTCCTATAGGACTAGCTGCTCTTCTCTTCTTCCTTGCCCTCTCACCTTCAGTGACCACCTGCTGTGCCTCTTCTTCATTTTCCAACTCTGCAAACCTGTCCCTGAGCTCTATTTCTCCTTCACTGGCCCGTCTTTTCCTCTGCCTGGTTCTCTTAGTCACATGCTTCCACTGTCCACTTTCCTCACCCAGCAGTCTCCCCTCAGAATTCTTTGGTCCTGCTTCCACCTGCAACACTGAGCTTATCCCTTCAGCCTCCTCATGTCTTTGCTCCATCATCCGCTCGAACCCCCTTCTAAACTCCATCAGAGTTTCCACCTGCATCTCCAGTCCTCGGATCTTTTCTTCCATCAGCTCTATCAGGCGGCACTTCATGCAGACGAAACTCTTTTCAGGTACCCCTTCCAGGATCGTGTACATGCTGCAGCTTCCACATCCAGTCATCCTCATTGTGTCTTTCACTGCTGCCTCTCTATCGGTCATAGCCTTCCCACCTAAAACCTGTTAGTTCAGGAAACAAACTTAAGCAAACCACCACCACCTACAGCAAAACAAACCCCCAACAGGCACCAGAACACTGGCAGAACACCACCCACTCCCTTCACTAGCCTGTCAATTCCTCTGCTTAGGTCTCTTAGTCTCCCCTGCAAACTCCCCCTATGACCTGCCACTGAAACTCCCCTGTTCTTCTTCAAGTGATTGCTCCTATGCATTCCATGTAGATGTGCGCGCCGCATGTGCACGGCTCTTCGGAACATTTTTACCCTAGCAACTCCGGCGGGCCGGCTGGGTGCCCCCTGGAGTGGCGCCGCTATGGCACCGAATATATACCCCAGCCGGCCCGTCCGCTCCTCAGTTCCTTCTTACCGCCCGTGACGGCCAGTTGGAACAGTGGAGTGCTTCTTTACCTCCACAGCCCTAGCGTTTTCTCCGTTCTTTAGCATAGTTCGTTAACTTAGTTTAGTTGAATAAGTTTAGTTAGTTGTAGTTTCAGTAGGGAATTAGAGGGATTAACCCCTCTTCTTCCTCAACCGGTGCGGGCTTATGCCCAGGGCACCGGGATTCAAGCCCTGTGCGGCTTGCCAGCGGCATATGCCCGTGGGTGACCCGCACGACTCCTGCCTGCGCTGCCTCGGGGAGTCTCACAGAACTGATAAGTGCCCGATCTGTGCAGCCTTCAAGCCCCAAACGAGGAAGGAGCGGGACTCTCGATTGAAGCAGCTCCTCATGGATGCTTCGCTCCAGCCTCCCGCGCCGACCCCACCGGCGCCGAAGTCATCCTCGGCGTGCAGCGCACCGGCGGCACCGAGCCGCCCCGGTACTGAGGCCTCTCGACACCCAGCACCGACATCCCGGCACCGCTCCCTCTCCCCAACGAGGAAGCTCAAGACGCCGAAGACGGCCTCAAAACATCCTCCGAGGCCGTTAGCCCAGCCACCTCTGATACAGACTGTTCAGGCTGTGGCGGTGCACAAACCGTGCACGGTGCCGCCAACTCCGGCACCGCAGAGGCCGTTGAGTCCGGCACCACCCTGCTTCCCGGTACCAGCCGAGGTTGAGCTGCAGCTCCCGTCCACGCCTGAGGCGTTTGAGATGGCGAGAGAGCTTATCGAGCTCGCAGAGGCTCCGAGCCTCCGGCCCCCGGCACTGCCGGTGCGGGCTGTCCAGTCGGTGGGCAAGCCAGCAATGATACGGCCCCCAACCTCCGACAGACGGGATGGACGGCGCTCCAAATCTCGGACCCGGTCCCGATCTCGGAGACGGTCACCACCACGCCGATCCCGATCCCGGCGCCGATCACCGTCGCAGCGCCGCTCCCCGTCCCGGCGCCGGTCGCAGTCCCGGTACCGTTCAGCATCGTGGTACCGGTTGCACTCCCAGTGCCGTTCCCGCTCCCGTTCCCGGTCACCGAGTCGCCGGCACCGCTCTCGATCACGGTCACCGAGTCCAGTGGTTTCCCCAGGAATTGAAATTAGGGGGGGTGTTCGAATTTACAGGGGGGGTGTCAGGACCAATGAGATATGAAAAGAGATATGAATAAAGTAAATGTTTTGTTAGGATTATGCAAATTTAACATAAGAATAATGCAAGTTACACCAAAACACATAACACGTCTAGATTTCTAAAAAATATATACATTTTAAAAAAAAGTATTTAATTTAAATTGACTTTTGAAAAGTAAGCCATCATAGGGTAAGAGGGAAGATCCTCTCATGGATCAGTAACTGGTTAAAAGATGGGAAACAAAGGGTAGGAATAAATTATCAGTTTTCAGAATGGAGAGAGATAAATAGTGGTATCCCTGAGGGGTCGGTACTGGGACCAGTGCTGTTCAACATATTCATAAATGATCTGGAAAAATGGGTAAACAGTGAGGTGGCAAAATTTGCAGATGATACAAAACTATTCAAGATAGGTAAGTCCCAGGCAGACTGCGAAGAATTACAAAGGGATCTCATAAAACTGGGTGACTGGGCAACAAAAATGGCAGATGAAATTTAATGTTGATAAATGCAAAGTAATGTACATTGGAAAACAATCTCAACTATACATACAAAATGAAGGAGTCTGAATTAGCTGTTAACACTCAAGAAAGATCTTGCAGTCATTGTGGATAGTTCTCTGAAAACATCCACTCAGTGTGCAGCAGCAGTCAGTGATTCCCAACATTCTGTTTGCTTCTTTAAAAAGAACAGGAGCACTTGTGGCACCTTAGAGACTAACAAATTTATTTAAGCATAAGCTTTCGTGGGCTACAGTCCACTTCAACGGATGTAGCCCACAAAAGCTTATGTTCTTTTTGCAATACAGACTAACACGGCTGCTCCTCTGAAACCTTTGCTTTTTTAAGAAAGGGATAGATAATAAGACAGAAAATATCATATTGCCTCTATATAAATCCATGGCACATGTACACCTTGAATACTGTGTGCAGATCTGGTTACCCTATCCCAAAAAAGACATACTGGAAATGCAAAAAGTACAGAGATGGGCAACTAAAATGATTAGGGGTATGAAACAGGAGAAGAAATTAAAATGACTGGGAATTTTCAGCTTAGAAAAGAGACAACTAAGGGGGGATATGCTAAAGGTCTATAAAATCTTGACTGATGTGAAGAAAGTGAATAAAGTAAATGTTTTGTTAGGATAATCCAAATTTAACATAAGGAAAATGCAAGTTACACCAAAACACATAACAGATCTGGATTTCTAAAAAAAAAAATTTAAAAAAAATGTATTTAATTTAAATTGACTTTTGAAAAGTAAGCCATCATGGGGTAAGAGGGAAGATCCTCTCATGGATCAGTAACTGGTTAAAAGATGGGAAACAAAGGGTAGGAATAAATTATCAGTTTTCAGAATGGAGAGAGATAAATAGTGGTATCCTTGAGGGGTCAGTACTGGGACCAGTCCTATTCAACATATTCATCTGGAAAAATGGGTAAACAGTGAGGTGGCAAAATTTGCAGATGATACAAAATTATTCAAGATAGTTAAGTCCCAGGCAGACTGCGAAGATCTACAAAGGGGTCTCACAAAACTGGGTGACTGGGCAACAAAATGGCAAATTAAAGTCAATGCTGATAAATGCAAAGTAATGCACATTGGAAAGCAATCTCAACTATACATACAAAATGATGGCATCTGAATTAGCTGTTAACTCTCAAGGAAGAGATCTTGGAGTCATTGTGGATAGATCTCTGAAAACATCCACTCCATGTGCAGCAACAGTCACAAAAGCAAACAATGTTGGGAATCATTAAGAAAGGGATAGATAATAAGACAGAAAATATCATATTGCCTCTATATAAATCCATGGTACGTGCACACCTTGAATAGTGTGTGTAGATCTGGTCACATATCCTAAAATATATATATTGGAATTGGAAAAGGTACAGAGATGGGCAACTAAAATGATGAGGGGTATGAAACAGGAGGAGAGATTAAAGTGACTGGGAATTTTCAGCTTAGAAAAGAGATGACTAATGGGGATATGATAGAGGTCGACAAAATCTTGACTGGTGTGAAGAAAGTGAATAAGGAAATTTTATTTAATCCTTCACATTACACAAGAACTAGCAGTCACCCAATGAAATTAATAGGCAGCAGATTTTAAAAAAACAAAAGGAAGTATTTCTTCAGACAATATAAAGTCAACCCAGGGAACTCTTTGCCAGGGGATGCTGTGAAGACCAAAACTATAACAGGATTTTAAAAAGAACTAGATAAATTCCTGGAGAACAGGTCCATCTGTGGCTATTAGCCAGGATGAGAGGGATGCAACGCCATGCTCTGAGTGTCCCTAGCCTGTTTTCCAGAAGCTGGGAATGGGCAACAGGGGATGGATCACTTGATGATTCCCTGTTCTATTAATTCCCTCTGAAGCACCTGGCCTTGACCACTGTTGTAAGACAGGGTACTGGGCTATATGGACCATGGGTCTGACCCAGTACGACCATTCTTATGTAAAAATTAATTATAATAAAAATGTTTAGTACAGAAACTCCCCAACATAATGACCTCTCAAGATAGCAACAATGTGAGATAACAACCTTGGCAAATACTGCATTTTAAAAATCTTGGCCTACTGGGAAACATATTTATATAAGTTTCCATTCCCAGTCACAAATCTAGCATTCTGGAGCAAAGTGACTAAAATATAGTCCAACAAACAAATGTTTATTTAACGTGCCCCTCACTTTTCCCTCCACCGCACTCCACTCACCGGTGTTGTCCTTGGTCAGTGGAGACTCAGAGTTCAGAGGTGCTTTCACGTGAGTACACCTTCCAGGTGGGGGACAAAAAGGCACAGTTTGCTCTGGCCACGGCTGTTCGTTGTGCCATGGTTCATGTTGTGTATTTGGTTGTCATGGTTTTTGTTGCTATGGCAACTGAGTTAGATTATTATGGGTTAGCTCAACCGGTTTCAACCGGCTGAGTGAGCTCTCTGTATATCTGTAAATAAAATGGAGGTTTTGGTTAGCTGCCTGCTCTCTGGCCTCAAGTGATTGCTTCCTACACCGGCTGCCCCAAGGATATAACACTGGCGACGAGGGTGGGATCCTGGTGCTGCTCCAGTAACAGAAGGAAGTAGAAGTCAAGGTAAAGAACAAACAAACAAAAAAAGCTGCTTGTTTGCACTGACTGTGAAAGTGAAACTAAAAATCATGGCTACTCTGACCAGGCCCCTGGAGCCTTTTGATGAGAATACAGAGCAGTGGCATGTGTATACTGAGCGTTTTGAGCTTTTTGGTATTGCAAATGACATTACAGAAGCGAAGAAGGTGCCAATATTCTTAACTGTTGTAGGGGCTAAAACCTACTCTCTGCTACGCAGCTTACTGCACCCTGTTAAGCCTGAGACTAAATCTTACAGTGACATTGTGGAAATCCTGGGGTCTCATTTCTCCCCAAAACCACTGGTAATTGCTGAAAGATATAGGTTCCAC
The DNA here is from genome assembly GCF_020497125.1 of Mauremys mutica. Classification (NCBI taxonomy): domain Eukaryota; kingdom Metazoa; phylum Chordata; order Testudines; family Geoemydidae; genus Mauremys; species Mauremys mutica. The sequence continues at coordinate 18,139,357 of NC_059088.1, read as the reverse complement.
AAAAGAGACCAAAAGGAAGATGAAACAGTTGTACAATTTGTAGCCATTTTAAAAAAGCTAGCAGAACACTGTGAATTTAAAGAGATGTTAAATGATGCCCTGCATGACAGGTTAGTGTGTGGCCTCTACAGTGAAGCTATACGGAAGCGCCTACTGACAGAGGCTCAGCTTACATTACAGAAGGCTGTTGATATTGCTGTCTCCATGGAACTGGCTACAAGGGAGGCACAATACATCGGTGCATCCGCTAGGGTGCAAAAAGTGTCACAAGAACTGACCCACAAAACAGTGCAGAGTCAAGAATGTTACCACTGTGGTAAGCTGGGTCACCAGGCATCAGAATGCTGGTGTAAGGACCTGGTGTGTCGACACTGTGGCAAAAAGGGACACATTGAGTATGCCTGTAAACAAAAGAAAAAGAGGCCTGTGGTCTGGCCGACAAAAAGAGGAACCTTGCATACCCTAGATGACTACACCCCTACACCCATGGGACTGGCCTGAAAACCCGTGGCAACGTATTCACGTTGACTTTGCTGGCCCCCTTGAAGGAAGCATGTTCTTGGTGGCAATAGATGCCCATTCTAAATGGCCAGAAGTCTCTATAATGCAGTCCACTTCTGCAGAGAGTACTATCCAAAAATTACGAGGACTCTTTAGTCGTTTTGGTCTGCCAGAACAACTTGTGAGCGATAACGGACCGCAGTTCGTTTCTCAGGAGTTTCAAAATTTTATGAAGGCAAATGGGATACACCACATCATGTCAGCACCATATCATCCGTCCACCAACGGATTAGCTGAAAGATTTGTGCAGACAATGAAAAACGCTTTGAAATCAGCAAGGGGACAACACTCCATTCAAAAGCGTCTGGATACCTTTTTACTTTCCTACAGAAACACACCTCATGCTACGACCCACGCATCTCCGGCCTTTCTAATGATGGGACGACAGCTGCGCACTTGCTTTGATCTGCTGAAACCTTCTGAACCCAGACAAATTGTGCAACATCAGCAGCAATATCAAGTCATCAGACGGGCACCCAGAGCAAAAGACCGAACCTTTAGCCCGGGACAGCCAGTTTTGGCTCGGAATTATACTTCCAGAGCTAAATGGGTTCCGGCCACAGTCATCACTCAAACAGGACCTGTTTCCTACACAGTCCGGACTGCAGAGAATCTTACCTGGCGGCGACATGTAGATCAGCTGTTGCCAGGTCATGCCAGTCCTCAGGACCCATCTGCAGTTGAGGGGTCTGACTTCACCTCTTCTAGTGAGGGACCGAATCACGAGTCACCTGTTTCTGACTGTTCTCCTCCATTACTGCCGGCGGCTGAGATACCCCTTTGCCCAGCACGAGCTGATACCACCTCCTCACCTGTTCGTGCTGCGGACCCTGAGCCCCTAGTGCTTTCGGGTGCAATAACACCAGAAGTTCGCCGTAATCCACCTAGAGACAGAAGGCCTCCTCATCGGCTGGATCTTTAGCTAGGGCGAACCCACGGTTATGGGGCAAAATAATCCCCAGGGTTTAGCCGGGAATGGAGGCAGTCTACCCTCCTTCTCTAGTCTAGTGTGTGTTTTATTTAGGGGATGTTCTTATTAGGGGGGGAGGAATATGTTGTGTATTTGGTTGTCATGGTTTTTGTTGCTATGGCAACTGAGTTAGATTATTATGGGTTAGCTCAACCGGTTTCAACCGGCTGAGTGAGCTCTCTGTATATCTGTAAATAAAATGGAGGTTTTGGTTAGCTGCCTGCTCTCTGGCCTCAAGTGATTGCTTCCTACACCGGCTGCCCCAAGGATATAACAGTTCACTTTACCACTCTGTTGCCAATGGCCCTGCACAGTCACCTTCTGCTGTCACCTACCACTGTGACCTCTGCGAGTTGGTCTCTTGAGGTTCCACCAGCTTTCAGGGTATGGCTACACTGGCGATTTGCAGCGCTGGAAAGCCTCCACCAGCGCTGCAATTAGTAAGTGGACACACCTGCAGGGCACTTCCAGCGCTGCAACTCCCTGGCTGCAGCGCTGGCCGTACACCTCACTCAGCATGGGGAATAAGGATTCCAGCGCTGGTGCTGCAGTGCTGGTCATCAAGTGTGGCCACACACCAGCGCTGTGATTGGCCTCCAGGGTATAAGGATGTATCCCAGAATGCTTTTATAAATTACTCTCTTTGTTTTGTTATGCAGCCTCTCTTTGTTTTGTTATGAACGAGCTCCGATCGGAGCTCCGTTGCTTATCTAAAAAACAAACAGAGCTCCTGTTTGCTGTGATCATCTGTACCTGGCTGTAAACAATCAAATGAGAGGCAGGGAGGGAGTGAAACAGCGGGGAGTCGTGTTGGCTGCAGGCTGTTTGCAATTAAGAGTTAAGACTAAGGGGTTGGAAACATGTTCTGATTTTTCAATGCAGGAAGCTAAACACACAGTGTTGGCTCCAAAAATCCCCTCTCTCTTTCCCCCCGCTCCCTGTCACACTAGACCCCACTCCACCCCCCTCTTTTGAAAAGCACGTTGCGGCCACTTGAACGCTGGGATAGCTGCCCATAATGCATCACTCCCAACAGTGCTGCAAATACTGCAAATGTGGCCACACACCAACGCTGGTAGCTGTGAGTGTGGCCACACACCAGCGCTGGCCCTGCACAGCTGGATGACCAGCGCTGCAAACTACCAGCGCTGCAAACCGAAAGTGTAGCCATACCCTCAGTGATTTCAGCTGAGCTCTCAGTGCGGGAACCTTGCTGCTAGTGCAGTCTGGGCTGTCTCTTACACAAAAACACTGTACCCACAGGAACACTGTCCTCACAACAGGACTAAGCAGATTGTCAGTGATTTCAGCTGCAGTGGTCACTTAACAGAACAAAAGACTATCTATAGAGCCTAATCAGCTCTGTCTTTAAACAGTGGAGAGGGACAGGTCCCCACCCTCTCTCTTGATGCCTTCAAATCATCACAGGCTAAGTACAGTTCTACTGCCCTTTACTCATACAATAAGAACAACATTTCATCCCCCCTTCCCCGACATTCAAGTGGTTTGTAACCCAACTCCAGCCAAAATCTATCACTTGGACAACACAGCTCTGTTTGCTGGATACCTAGGTAGATTAGGTGTGAATGTAAATATAATCTGGCCCTGAAGCCTTAGCCCCCAGCTCATCACTAGCTGTCAGGGAGAACTCATTTAGACTTTGCTTACAAATCATCATTTGAAATTATTAGGTTGGCCAACATCAACTAAATGAATGCACTGACATCATAAAAAACAGCTGTATAAGGAAGCAAGGAAGCTAGTCTATGTTCATACTTTTCAAATATATTATACTTTTTCAGATACACATATTTTATCAGCAAAGAATCCTGTGGCACCTTACAGACTAACAGACGTTTTGCAGCATGAGCTTTCGTGGGTGAATACCCACTTCTTCGGATGCAAGTAGTGGAAATTTCCAGGGGCAGGTACATATATGCAAGCAAGAAGCAAGCTAGAGATAACAAGGTTAGTTCAATCAGGGAGGATGAGGCTGTGAATGGCTTGCCAACTACAGAACCAGTTTCTCCTCCCTTGGTTTTCACACCTCTACTGGTAGAACAGGGCCTCATCCTCCCTGATTGAACTAACCTCGTTATCTCTAGCTTGCTTCTTGCTTGCATATATATACCTGCCCCTGGAAATTTCCACTACTTTCATCCGAAGAAGTGGGTATTCACCCACGAAAGCTCATGCTGCAAAACGTCTGTTAGTCTATAAGGTGCCACAGGCTTCTTTGCTGCTTTTACAGATCCAGATTAACACGGCTACCTCTCTGATACTTGACATATTTTACCATACACTGTATAAGCTTTTAAAGTGTGAATGTTTCAGTTTAAATTCAGATTTCCAAACAGACACTAAATTGGTATGTAACTAGCTCACAAAACTTGGGGGGGTGTTGGGAAAATTCAGGGGGGGTGTACACCCCCCCTGGGGGGGGTGTAGGGAAATCACTGACCGAGTCGCCGGCACCGCAGGAGATCCGGCTCCAGAGCCCATTCTCGGCACCGAGACTCCCGGAGCCGCTCCCGACGCCGTCGGCCACCGTCGCGGTCCAGCGCCCGACGCCGTTCAAGCTCCCGGCACTGTCGGTCGAGCTCCCGGCACCGTCCGTCGAGCTCCCGGCACCGTCCGTCGAGCTCCCGGCACCGCAGCACACGCCGGTCCCGCTCTCCGATCCGGTACCGTGATGACCGGCAAAGAGCCTCGGCACCGCTCAGAGTCCTGCCACCGGCATCGGAGGCACACTCGGGTGTCGCCTCAGCTCCACCCTGGCCCTCTCGTCAGCCCTCGATCACTTCTCCCGAGGGCAGTGGTGCTGACTTTGGAGCCGAGTCCCAAGGCCGGGAACATGGACCCCATCAGTGGGGATTTTGGGTTCCCTGGGACTACCATGACCCTCGAGGGCTTCCCTTTCCCCCGAGGCAGGTGGGAGCGCAGCGTCGGGAGCCAGAGGCCACAGTCAGCAGGCCGCCCCCATCACCGACGGGAGAGACCACATTGCCACAGGATCCGACTCAAGATCCAGGCTCCGTGGCGGCTGAGCACCCGTTGGAGGAGCAGGCTCCTGACGAGGTACTCCCAGGTCGGTCCTCGTCATCTTATCCGGACGAGGCAGTGGCGGGGGCATCCATGACCGACCCCCCGCCTATTGATTTACGGGCACACCAGGACCTTCTCCGCCGGGTGGCGAAGGCCATTAACCTGCCCGTCGAGGAGGTCCCGGAGGACGAGGACCCAGTGACTAATGTCATTGGAGCGGAGGCCCCGATGTGGGTGGCCCTGCCCTTTATCCGGACGATACAGCGTAATAGCACCACCATCTGGCAGTCGCCGTCGTCGGTCCCCCCCACGGCACGTGGGGTGGAGAGGAAGTACTCGGTCCCGCCCAAGGGGTACGAGTATTTGTACATGCACCCAACTCCGGACTCTCTGGTGGTCCAGTCGGTAAACGACCGGGAGCGGCATGCACAGCCTGCGGCAGCGCCGAAATCTAAGGAGGCACGGCGCATGGACCTGTTGGGGCGCAAGGTCTATTCAGCGGGTGGACTTCAGCTCCGAATCGCGAACCAGATGGTGCTGCTTTCCCGGTACACCTTTGACATCTTGGTGTCCCTGGGGAAGTTTTCGGAGCTGACCCCGCCAGCCTCACGCCAAGAGTTCTCGGCGCTCTTGGAAGAGGGCAGGAAAGCCTCCCGGTCCTTAATTCAGGCCGCCCTGGACTCCGCTGACTCGGGAGCCAGAACCGTGGCCTCCGGGGTGACTATGAGGCACATTTCGTGGCTGCAGTCCTCCACCTTGCTGCCTGAGGTGCAGTACACCCTCCAGGACCTCCCTTTTGACACCCAGGGTCTCTTCTGAGACAAGACTGACTCTAGAATCCAGACCCTGAAGGATGGCCGGATTGCCATTTGTACTCTGGGCATGCACACGCCAGCTACCCAGAGAAGGTCATTCCGTCAGCAGCCCTACCGGCCCTTTACCCAGGCCAGGTCAAGGCCTTTTAACAGTCGCCGTACAGCGTTACACCGCCGCAAGCCGTCGGGGAGCAGGCGTAACCAGGCCCAGGGCCCTTCCAAGGCCCCTCAAGGTCCCAAACAGGCCTTTTGATGGGACGCCCAGGGACGGCCCATCAGTCTCACTCCAGGATCCTACCCCGTTATTTTCCGACCGTCTTTCCCACTTCCTCCAGGCGTGGTGCTCCATAACATCGGACAGCTGGGTCCTCAGTACCATCCAGCACGGTTACCGCCTTCAGTTTATTTCGCCCCCTCCCTCCCACCCACCTTCCCTGTCCCTCTTCAGGGACCCCTCTCACGAGCAAGTCCTCTTACAAGAGGTCCAGACTCTGTTGAGCGTGGGTGCCATAGAGGAGGTTCTGCACAGCAGGCGGAGCAGGGGATTTTATTCCAGATATTTTCTCATCCCCAAGGCGAAAGGAGGTCTTCGTCCCATCTTAGACCTCCGGGAGCTCAACAGACACCTGTGCAAGCTCAAGTTCCGTATGGTCACCCTGGGGACCATCATTCCTTCCCTGGATCCAGGAGACTGGTTTGCCGCCCTCGACATGAAGGATGCATACTTTCATGGCAATTTACCCTCCGCACAGACGCTACCTGCGTTTCGTGGTCAACGGCGAACACTACCAGTTTGCGGTACTGCCCTTCGGCCTATCCACCACACCAAGGGTTTTCACCAAGTGCATGGCGGTGGTTGCCGCAGCCCTCCGTCGGCGTCGAATACATGTCTACCCATACCTCGACGACTGGCTGATACGTGGGCCATCCCAGGAGCTGGTAGCGGATCAAGTGGCCGAAATACTGTCTCTGTTCCAGTCACTAGGCCTCCTTATCAATGCCGAGAAGTCCTGCCTGACTCCAACGCAAAGAGTGGAGTTCATAGGAGCGGTCCTCGACTCCAACTTAGCCAGGGTCTGCCTTCCTCGTCCTCGGCACCAGACCATAGTCTCGATCATACGGGACCTGCATGCCTTCCCCACAACGACGGTGCGGTCCTGCCTACGCCTACTGGACCGCAGGACCATGGCAGCGTGCACGTTTGTGACCGCGCACGCGAGGCTCCGCCTTCGCCCATTCCAGATTTGGTTGGCAGCGGTGTACCGCCCCCATCGCGACCCCGTAGACATGGTGGTGACGGTCGCAAAGCCCACTCTCCAGACGCTCAACTGGTGGCTAGACCCGGAGGTCGTATGTGCAGGGGTCCCGTTCCGCCTTCCTCGCCCGTCAGTCACCCTGACCACAGACGCCTCGGCGCTAGGATGGGGTGCTCACATGGGCGCCCTTCACACGCAAGGTCTATGGTCGGCTCAGGAGCTCTCCCTCCACATCAACGTCCGGGAGCTGAGAACGATCCGCTTGGCATGTCTTGCCTTTCGGTCCCACCTGCAGGGCCGCTGCATAGCGGTGTTCACGGACAATACAACAGCGATGTTCTATGTGAACAAGCAGGGCGGAGCCCGGTCCTCCCTACTCTGCAAAGAAGCGATGTTCCTGTGGGACTTTTGCGTGACCCACTCGATTCGCCTAGAAGCGTTTTTTCTGCCGGGAGTACAGAACACGCTGGCCGACCACCTCAGCAGGTCGTTCACCTCCCACGAGTGGTCCCTACGCCCAGATGTGGCCCACACAATTTTCCGGAGGTGGGGGTTTCCCCAGATAGACCTGTTCGCCTCCAGAGAGAACAGGAAGTGCCACAGGTTCTGCTCGTACCAGGGTCGAGCTCCGGGATCCCTGTCAGATGCATTCCTCTTCACATGGACAGATCACCTCCTCTACGCATTCCCTCCGTTCCCGGTCTTACACCGGGTGCTACTCAAGCTTCGGAGGGACAGGGCCCGCTTAATACTCGTTGCTCCGGCCTGGCTGAGACAGCACTGGTACACCCTGCTGCTCGAGCTCTCGGTTCGGGATCCCATTCCCCTCCCGCTATGGCCGGACCCCATCACTCAGGACCTTGGCAGGCTTTGTCACCCGAACCTGCAGTCCCTGCATCTTACAGCTTGGTTCCTGAGTGGTTGACCCGCGCAGAGAGGGACTGTTCGGCGGCAGTGCAGCGAGTCCTGCTCGAAAGTAGAAAGCCATCGACGCGCTCTACCTACCTCGCGAAGTGGAAACGTTTCGCGATCTGGTGTGACCAACGAGGCCTTAATCCATTCCTAGTCCCCATCCCAACAATCCTGGACTACCTCTGGTACCTTAAAGACCAAGGTCTAGCGATCTCCTCCTTGAAGGTGCACCTGGCAGCCGTGTCGGCGTTTCGACCTTCTATGGGTGGTCGGTCCATCTTCTCCAATGAGATGGTTTCCCGATTCCTTAAGGGCCTCGATCGTTTGTACCCGCCGATACGTCGTCCTACTCCAACGTGGGATCTGAATCTGGTTCTGGCCCAGCTTATGAGACCACCCTTTGAGCCCCTGGCTACGTGCTCTCTGCTTTATCTCTCTTGGAAGACAGCTTTCCTCGTGGCGATTACATCGGCCAGACGAGTGTCTGAGCTCCGCACCCTGACTGCCATTCCACCGTATACCGTCTTCCATGGTGACAAGGTGCAGCTTCGGCCACACCCAGCCTTCCTTCCTAAAGTGGTGTCGGCCTTCCATCTCAACCAGGAGATCTTCCTTCCGGTCTTCTTCCTGAAGCCGCACGCCTCATCCCGTGAGCAGCAGCTCCACACCCTAGACGTTCGCCGGGCCCTCGCTTTTTATATTGATCGGACGAAGCCCTTCCGGCGTTCGACCCAGCTGTTTGTGGCGGTTGCCGATCGCATGAAAGGCGAGCCGGTCTCCTCGCAGCGGATTTCCTCCTGGGTGACAGCATGCATACGAACATGCTACGAGCTTGCTCGCGTGCCACCATGCCGCCTCACCGCTCACTCAACCAGAGCTCACGCCTCATCGGCCGCCTTCCTGGCCCATGTCCCTATCCAGGACATCTGCAGAGCGGCCACCTGGTCTTCCGTTCACACCTTCGCTTCCCACTATGCGTTGGTGCAACAATCTACAGACGATGCAGCCTTCGGCTCAGCAGTCTTGCGCTCTGCCACGTCTCACTCCGACCCCACCGCCTAGGTAAGGCTTGGGAATCACCTACATGGAATGCATAGGAGCAATCACTCGAAGGCTGGGGTATATATTCGGCGCCATAGCGGCGCCACTCCAGGGGCCCGCCGGAGTTGCTAGGGTAAAAATGTTCCGAAGAGCCGTGCACGCGCGGCGCGCATTCCTACATGGAATGGATAGGAGCAACACATCTCAAAGAACAACAGTTACTACGGTGAGTAACCGTCTTTTTACAGCTCTGTTTGCTGGCTCCTGTGCCGCTGCAGCTGTCTATGCCGCTGCCTGACTGGCTGGCTGCCTTTATAGGACCCCTAAGCAGACAAGCCCCACCCCCTAAACAGGGCTCAGCTTCTTTCCCAGCACACTGCCCCTACCAGCCTCCACACATATAACAACAAAATACAATACACAAAATACAAAAACCTTCTCCTCCAACAGAACTCCCACTGAAACTCCCCTGTTTACAGCTCTGTTTGCTGGCTCCTGTGCCGCTGCAGCTGTTCTATCATCCTCAGTATGAGAAAGACCAAGCCAAGCTTTTCTGGCTGGTAAGGCATGGTGGATACACAAACAGAGACCTGAAGAAGAACTCTGTGTAAATTCAAAAACTTGTCTCTCTCACCAACAAAAATTGGTCCAATAAAAGATATTTCCTCACCCACTTTGTCTCTCTACACATTCATGATACAGCAATTTTAATTTATCAGGGTGTGATGCAAAGATCAAATTTCTAGACATCATAAATGACTGCTTCTTGGAGCAGTTAGTTTTGGAACCAACAAGGAGAGAGACAATTCTTGATTTAGTCCTATAGAAGCACAGGATCTGGGGCAAAAGGTTAATAGCTGAACCACTACATAATAGCAACCGTATTATAATTTAATTTAGCATCGTTGTAGGGGGGGGGGGAAATACTAAAAAAAAGAAAAACAAAAATAAAAAACCCACCACAGTAACATTTAACTTTTAAAAGGGGAACTATATAAGAATGAGGATACTAATTAGATGGAAATTAAAAAGAACAGTCACAAGGGTAAACTGCCTGCAAGCAGCATGGAGACTACTTTAAAACACCATAATAGAGGCTCAGACTAAATGTTTACTCCAAATCAAAAAAGATAGTAGGAGGATCAAAAGAATGCCACCATGTATAAACAGCAGAGTAATGGAGGCCATTAGAGGTAAAAAGGCATCCTTTAAAATTTGGCCATCAAATCCTAATGAGAAAAATAGGAAAGAGCACAAATTCTGGCAAGTAAAATATAAAAGTACAATAATAAGTACATCAGAAAGGAGAAGCCTGCCAAGCAGATGAATCTAGATGAGAAAGGTGTTAAAGGAGCACTCAGGGAAGACACAGCCATTGTGGAGAAGCTAAATTAATTCTTTTCATTGGTCTTCAGTGCAGAGGATGTGGGGGAGGTACCCTCATCAGAGCAGTTCTTTTTGGGTGACAAATCTGAAGTACTGTCCCAGACTGAGTTGTCAGTAGAGGAGGTTTTGGAACAAATTGATAAACTAAATAGTACTAAGTCACCAAGATCAGATGGTATTCACCCAAGAGTCCTGAAGGAACTCACATATGAAATGGCAGCACTACTAACTAGTATATAATCTATCATTGAAATCAGCCTCTGTACCAGATGACTCTAGGATAGCTATCATAAAGCCATTTTTTAAAAAGGGCTGCAGAGGAGATCCTGGGACTTACAGGCTAGTTAGCCTAACTTCAGTACTGGGCAAATTGGAAGAAATTATAGTAAAGAACAGAATGTTGAGACACATAGGCCTGGTCTACACTAGGACTTTAATTCGAATTTAGCAGTGTTAAATCGAATTAACCGCGCACCCGTCCACACCAGGAAGCCATTTAATTCGACATAGAGAGCTCTTTAGTTCGAATTCTGTACTCCTCCCCGACGAGGGGAGTAGCGCTAAATTCGACATGGCTATGTCGAATTAGGCTAGGTGTGGATGCAAATCGAACTTAGTAGCTCCGGGAGCTATCCCACAGTGCACCACTCTGTTGACGCTCTGGACAGCAGTCCGAGCTTCGATGTTCTGACCAGCCACACAGGAAAAGCCCCGGGAAAATTTGAATTCCTTTTCCTGTCTGGACAGTTTGAATCTCATTTCGTGGTTGGACATCGGGGCGAGCTCAGCAGCACCAGCAGCAATGCAGAGCTCTCCAGCAGAGGAGTTCATGTAATCTCTGAATAGAAAGAGGGACCCAGCATAGACTGACCGGGAAGTCTTGGATCTGATCGGTGTGTGGGGCGAGGAGTCTGTGCTTTCGGAGCTGCGCTCCAAAAAATGGAATGCAAAGACCTACGAGAAGGTCTCCAAAGCCATGAGAGACAGAGGATACAGGCGGGATGCAACGCAGCGCCGCGTGAAAATCAAGGACCCCAGACAAGGCTACCAAAAAATCAAAGCGGCAAACGGACGCTACGGAGCCTGCCACCACTGCCCCACCAGTGACCATGGACTCTGACGATGGGACAGTGTCGACGGACAGTTCCTCGGCGATGTTCACGGACGGGGAAGATGAGGAAGGGTTTGTGGAGGACGAGGCAGGCGACAGCGCTTACAACGCTGGTTTCCCCGACAGCCAGGATCTCTTCATCACCGTCACGGAGATCCCCTACCAACCCTCCCCGGCCGTTAACCCGGACCCTGAATCAGGGGAAGGAGCAGTCGGTAAGTGCTTTAAACATGTAAACTTTTATTCTTAATATAACAGGAAGCTGAAGTATGTGAAAAGGAGGTCTCTCCATATATGGGGATAGAATAGAAATCCTCCTGGGAGATCTCCACAAAGCTCTCCTGGAGGTAATCGAAAAGCCTCCGCAGGAGGTTCCTGGGGAGAGCTGCCTTATTGGGTGCTCCGTGGTAGCACACTTTTCCGCGCCAGGCTTTCATGAGGTACTCAGGGAGCATTGCCTCCCCGAGCACGGCTTCATAGGGCCCTGGTTTGTGCTGGCTTTCACGCAGCATGCGCTCTCTATCTCCTTCAGTGACCCTCCTCAGGGCGATCTCACTCGGCGACTCCTGCATCTAATTAGGGGAATTACTGTAATGTTACGCCTGGTCCAAAGTATGTTTAAAAAATCTCCGGACAGACGGCGTAGCAGAGATTCAGCACGCTGCTGCGTGACAAGCGTAACGGAAAGCCAATGAATCAAATGGACGCTCATGGAGGGAGGGGGGACTGAGGACGCAAGGTATCCCACAGTTCCTGCAGTCTCCGAAAAGCATTTGCATTCTTGGCTGAGCTCCCAATACCTGTACGGTCAAACACATTGTCCGACGCGGTTCAGGGCATAGCTCGTCAATGTACCCCCCTCCCACACCCCCAGAAGGAAAAGGAAAAAAAATCGTCTCTTGACTCTTTTAAATGTCACCCTATGTGTACTGAATGCTGCTGGTAGACGCGATGCTGCGGCACTGTACTGTAGCATCCTTTCCCCCCTCCGCCTCATGGGTGGCTGATGGTGCAATAAGACTGATATCCGTTGTCATCATCATCAGCCTTGCTGTAGATGGTGTAGTGCAATACGACTGGTACCCGTCCTCATCATCAGCCCATAAGTAGACGGCCTGCTAACCGTCTTCATCATAGCAACAGGGGGCTGAACTCCATCAGCCCCCGCCCTTCATGTGTAAAGAAAAGATTCTGTACTGCCTGGACTGTCATAGCAGCAGGATGCTGTTTTCCTCTCCCACCACACTGCTTAATGTCCTGTCTGGACAATCATAGCAGCTGGAGGCTGCCTTCCCCTCATTTCATTTCACTAATAAGTCACTGTTTCTTATTCCTGCATTCTTTATTACTTCAGCACACAAATCAGGGGACACTGCAACGGTAGCCCGGGAAGGCTGGGGGAGGAGGGAAGCAACAGGTGGGGTTGTTGCAGGAGCACCCCCTGTGAATGCCATGCAGCTCATCATTCCTGTATAATCTGACACGGAGCGGCTGTGCTCTCTGGTTCTCTGAAACACTGGATCTCTACTACACTAGCCCCATCTTCTATGCAGGAATTATTCTATTTTTATATACCATAAAGGAGGGATTGACTCGGGGAGTCATTCCCAGTTTTGTCTTTTGCACCCCCGGCTGATCTCGGCCAGGGGCACCTATGACAGCAGCAGAAGGTATAATGCAATATGGCTGGTAACCATCATCACCTTGCCAATTTACAATGGCATGGTAGATGGTACAATATGGCTGATAACCATCTGTGCTGTCATGCAAAAGCAAATGAATGCTGCTGTGTAGCGCTGCTGAATCGCCTCAGTCCACGGCATCTAGTACACATACGGTGACAGTGACAAGAGGCAAAACAGGCTCCATGGTTGCCACGCTATGGCGTCTGCCAGGGCAATCCAGGGAAAACTGGCTCAAAATGATTGTCTGGTGTTGCTTTCCCGGAGGAAGGAATGAGTGACTACATGTACCCAGAACCACCCGCAACAATGAAATTTGCACCATCAGGCACTGGGATCTCAACCCGGAATTCCAAGGGTCGGGGGACACTGCGATGGGGTGGAACAGGGGCAGAGTTTATGCTTTCCGGATTGCCTGCTGCAGGAGTGCAGACGAGATAGGTGCTGTGCATGGTGTTGTTCACAGACACAGACTAGACTGTGTTCATTGTTCGCAGAAATGTATCTTTGCAAGGAATTCACTCCCTCTTTCCCATCACACAGCTTCGACTGTCTCCAGACCTGCCACAGCATCCCCCTCACAGAGGCTGGCAAAGATTAGGCGGCGAAAGAGAAAGACACGGGACGAGATGATCGCTGAAGTTATGGGGTGCTCCCGAGCCGAGGCGGACCAGCAGAGCCAGTGGAGGGAGACCCTCTCTCTGTACCAGCGCTCACACAGCGAACGGGAGGAGAGATGGTGTGAGGAAGACAAGCAGGCGACTCAAACGCTGCTTGGACTAATGAGGGAGCAAACGGACACGCTCCGGCGCCTTGTGGATGTTCTGCAGGACCGCAGCCAGGAGGACAGAGCCCCCCTGCAGTGTATCTGCAACCGCCCTCCCCCGCCACAAAGTCCCATACCTCCCGTCACCCAAAGTAACCAGAAGGAGTGGCGCCAGGGGCCGTGAAAACTGTCACTGCACCCCAGCAGAGTGCTCAAGTACCCAAAAGCTCTCATACCGTAATTTTTGAGAATTCCTTCCCTTCCTGACTCACCCTAGCCCCAATCCCAGTTTCATCCCCTGACTGTCTGGTTAATTATTAAAAATACTTTGCTGTTAATTACTGTTTCCGTCATGCTTTTTTACACAACGCTGTGTTTGAAGGGGTGGGTGGGGAAGGGGGTAGGGTATTGCATAGGACAGTCACCTTTAGCAGGGTACAGAGACGGGGGCAGGATCAGCAGCAGGTCACACACACAGTGCAGTCAGTAGGCACCCTGGTCGGTATGGGAGGTGGTTTGCAGGTTCTGTGTGGGTGGGGGGGTACGTGACTTTGTAGCGGGGGAGGGGGGTTACAGATCTCATGCAACGGTCCCTGTCCTGGACCACAGAGCCACACAGCAGAGGAATCTGTATCCGTCCTCCCCCACCACAAGGCCACATAGCTCCCGCACACAGAGTCCCAAAAAGGAGGGATGGCAGGCTCCGTTGAAACAACCAGTCCGGCACTACAGACCGCTCTGGGAGCAGGAGCCTGTCATTCCTCGAGTTTAGAGGTGGTCTTTACATCACCGCACACCCTACCCAGCACAGTCTGCGTCCCAGTTTCAACCCTTTAATGCAAAGTCATCAATAAAGAAACCTTTGTAAAGTTACAGTGGAACATGTATTTTATTTTTAAACGTGTGTTGGAAGTGGGGGAAGCGGGGTGGACGGGGTATGTAACTGCAGATGCTGGTCAACAGTAACTTGGTAAAGAAACAGGGGCAGGTTCAGCTTCTCTGTAAAGAAACTGAACAGTCACAGGTCACGCTGCTCGCTGCTCGCTGGTACTTGAAGAGTTCCTTGTCGCTGTGCAAGGTGCCTGCATAGGGCTTCACGAGGCAGGGCATTAGCGGGTAGGCTGGGTCCCCGAGGATCACTATAGGCATCTGCACATCCCCAAGAGTTATTTTGTGGTCCGGGAAGAAACTACCTTCCTGCAGGCATCTAAACAGAGCAGAGTTCCTGAAAACACGCGCGTCATGAACTTTGCCTGGCCACCCAACGTTGATGTTGGTAAAACGTCCCCCATGGTCCACCAGTGCTCGCAGCACCATTGAAAAGTAGCCCGATTTCTCAGCAGCTGACTGTGGAAGAGGTGGACGATAAAGTGCGAGGAGTTGACAACGGCCATAACTGCCGCGGGCTCCGTGCTCGCAGTGCTGTGGTGCCCGTGCTGTCACTGAGCAGAAAAGTGCACGAACAGATTGCCCGCAGGCGCTTTCGGGGAGGGAGGGAGGGCGTGATTGACGGTTCAATGATGACAGTTACCCAAAACCACCCTCGACACATTTTTTCCCCAGCAGGCATTGGGGGGAAATCCCAGAATTCCAATGGGCAGCGGGGAGTGCGGGAACTGTGGGATAGCTTCCCACAGTGCACCGCTTCCAAATTCGACGCTGGCCCCGTTACTGTGGACTCACACAGTCGAATTAGTGTTTTTAGTGTGGATACACAAATTCGACTTCATAAGGTCGATTCCACAAATTCGACTTAAGTTGATTCGAAATAGTCTTGTAGTGTAGACATACCCATAGATAAACACAATTTTTTTGGGAAGCATCAGTATGGCTTTTGTAAAGGGAAGTCATGCCTCACCAATCTATTAGAATTCTTTGAGGGAGTCAATTGCTGTTTTTAAACCCATGGCCCAAGCCCCAGAAACCTAAGTCAATTAGCCCAGGCTCTGAGACTCGGTACCAGAAGTTTTTCTTTGCAGTGTAGACATATCCAAAAAGGCTAACAGTATGTTAGGAACTATTAGGAAAGGGATAGAAAATAAGACAGAAAATATCATCACAACACTATATAAATCCATTGTGTACCCATTTTTTGAATATTGTGTCCAGGTCTGGTTGCCCCATCTCAAAAAGATATAGTAGAATTGGAAAAGATTTAGAGAAAGACAACAAAGTTGATCAAGGATATGGAACAGCTTCCATATAAGGAGAGACTAAAAGGATTAGGACAGTTCAGCTCAGAAAAGAGATGACTATGATAGAGGTCTATAAAATCATGACTAATGTGGAGAAAGTGAATAAGGACATATAATTTACTTTCACATCCTACGAAAAGTAGAAGTCATCTGATGACATTAATAGGCAGCAGGTTTAATACAACAAGAGGAAGTACTTTTTCACACAACACACAGCTAACCTATGGGAACTCATTGCCATGGGATGTTGTCACGGCCACATGTACAAGTGAGTTCAAAAAAGAACTGGATACGTTCTTAAAGGATAGATCCACCAGTGGCTATTAACCAAGATGGTCAGGGACACAACCCCATACTTGGGAAGACACTAATCCTCTGACTAACTAGAAGCTGGGGTGGATCACTCCATAATTTTCCTAATCTGTACACTCGGCTTGAAGCTCTGATATGGGCCACTGTTGGAGACAGGATACTGGGCAAGATGGGCCATGGTATGACCCAATATGGCAGCTTGTGATTCCACATGCCCCCTTCCCACTGATAGAAAGGTTAACCAGTGTTCCTACACTCAGGTAGCACCAATTAGGTCCACCTGCAGAACATGCTGCACCTGGAGAAGGGGAGCTTAAAAAGGTAACGCTCGCTACTGCAAAGTTGGGTGAAGAAGTTTGCCCAAGAGAGGCTGTTAGGGGCTGCCTGTGAGGTCCAGTAGTAAGGGGAGCCCAGCCTAGGGTAGTAGCTAGCTTATCATTTCCTCCTCTGCTTTGTCTGGGGGCAGACTGACATTGTAAGACTGTTATGGGGGAAGGGATGCTAGAAGGCTGATCTCAGGCAACAACTGGTGGGAGACCTGGGGAATGCTGCCAGGGCCTAAAGCAATGGTTCTCAACCTGTTTATCATTGTGGACCGCATATGTGTATGCATCTGCAGCCCACAACACGTTACCTGGGCTGCAGGTTGAGAACCACACTGCCTGGCTGGCAGCACTGGACCCCCATAGTGTGGGACTGGATGGCAGTCCCAGACCCTGGACCCTGTGGGGCCAGCCAGCAGCCCCGACCCTGGACCCTGCTATGCCAGGCGCCCAGACTCCGCCACTCTAGGTGGCCAGACAGCTGGGAACTTGGACCCCGCCATGTGGTTTGGTGGCCTTTAGTACACAGAATGATGGAAAATGTGTGCAAACCCCACCTCAGTGACCTGAGCTACCCGCATGGAGAGAACTTAGTGAGATACGGGGCAGAACTTGGATGTGGTATCTCGCAGATAAACTGCCTGGTGATACAAACAACTGGGCTGGAGTCCTTGAGTGCAGACACTGGTCCCACCCATAGTTTAAACCTGCTCCCCACCGAGAAGGAGCCCACAGGGATGATCTCGGTAACCTGCTACTCCTGTGAGCAACAGGGGCATAAGAAGAAAGCATACACATGGCTGGAATGCAAATATAGAGAGGGCTTGTGGGAGGATTCCCCACAAGTTGATGGTTCCAGTATGGGTCCAATGGAAGGACGTACTGGGACTTGTAGGCTTGGGGTGTGGCCAAACAGTGATGCAATCTGCCCTAGTGGGCAAAATGATGAACCCAGAGGGGATGATTTGCTTGGAGTGTGTACAGGGAAGTGTGTAGCCTTACCCCAGTAGACGAATGGAACTGACGGTGCGGACCCACACTGATTCAATTATCATAGTGCTAGTTGATAAATTAGCATATCCTGTGATAACTGGCTGAGACTGGCCTTCCTTTTGGCAGATTAGTAAAAACATGACCAATGCTGCAGCTGAGCCCCGTGACAAGCCCTGGCCGATGGACACCACAGACCTTGCAGGCCTAGGGGACTGTGAAGACCCAAAGGAGGAGATTTCCCAGGAATCACCTGGAGGACCTACTGCAAGGGGGAAACTTCACCCAAGAACAGTAAGAGGAAGCAATGCTTAGCCGCACCTATGAACAAGTGGCATCTGTGAATGCGGAGGCAGTGGACTCCTAGCACCTGAGACACCCCAAAAATTCTTTAAGGTAGTGAGAACAGTATCATATTTCTCATCCAGAACAGAAAAAGTGTTGAATATATGCTGCTGTTCTGCTACAAGGCAGTGAATAAGCAGAGCATGGTGTGGAAAATTCTCTATCATTAATTGTAAGGCCATAGCTCTCAAACACTGTAATCCAAGCATTAAAACAATTGGAGGCCGACCTGGGCTTTGAAGAAAGGGTGGATTCAAGGCAAAGAGGGCCATTTCTGTTGTCAGTTTGTGGGGTAGTGGACGCCGAGAGTGAAAGAATGAAATCCAACAAGGTTTTTATTAAGACAACAATTGTGTAACTCCAGAAGCATTTGTAGTACCAGCACCCATGATGCGCACCCACTTACACTTCCTACTTCCTGTTGGTGTTTCTAAACTTAAAGAATGCGAGCATGCAATCCAGGATCTAGTGACATCACGATGATGTGAGCAGGACAGGCTGCAGAGATGGAGTTAGCTGGGCTGAGGGGATCTCACAAAGGGATAAGTAGCACTCGTGTGCAGACCTTCGATTGTGGTTATGCTTTGCTCTTTGTATCTTTGAGGAATTAATAAATTATTTGTTTTGAAGAAGCTGTTCTGGAGTCAATTTAGTCAACTGCTGTCACAGGCACCCAATAGGGGCCCCGGCAGGGTCTAAACCCAGTGGGACCTGCTGAATTAGTCACTGTTGGCAGCCAGGGGCTGGAACCCAGATCTTGGTCTGATAAGTGGTGCATTGTGGAGAAGTGAAGTTCAGAGGCCTGACACCTGAGGGGGTGTACTCAGTGGTACCCCAAGAGATGAGACAGCGGTGCAGCTCCCCATGACTGTGAAACATATACTAAGAACTGGCCAGCTGATAGATCTCAAAAAATGTTTATAACTGGGGAAATGTTTCCAGTGGGAACCTACAGGAATTTGGTCTTGGCCCAAAGCTATCAGAAGGTTTTTAGCAATGAGCTGGAAGAAAACAAAACAAAACAAACAATTCTTGTAAACATTGCAGAGACCCCAAAAGTTAGAGAAGTGGGAAATAATAATGACAGGTAAGTTATATAGAACAATCTGGTAGGCTGAACTTATTTGAACAAAATGTGTTTCAATACAGCCAAATGAAAGGCCATATATCTCTGATCAAAGAATATCGGTTACACATCCAGGATGGGGGACTGTGTCCTAGAAGGCAGTGAATCAAATGCAGGTGAAGCTTCCAGTGCGGTGCTGTGACTAACAAAGTCAAGGCTAATTCTGAGATGGATAAACAGGGGAATATCAAGTAGAAGCAGAGAGGTGGTATTACCTCTGAATACAGCATTAGTGAGATCATTACTGGATGCTGTGTGCCAGTCAGCAGTGCATACTTCAAAAAAGATGTTAAAAAAGGGGAAAGGGTTCCAAAAAAAGCTACATGGCTGATTTGAGGCCTGGAAAACCTTCCTTACAAAGTTCAGTGCATTTAATTTACCAAAGACATTTAGAGGTGAATTAATCATGGTCTGCAAATACCTACCTAGGGAACAGCTTTCTGATAGTAATCAGGCTCTTAGGGAAGCTGAAGCTAGATAAATTCAGCCTGGAAGTAAGGCAGATGTGTAACAGTGAGGGTAATTACCCATTGGAACAACTTTAATAGGGATGTGGTGGATTCTCCATCATTTGGCATCTTTACATCGAGAATAGACTTTTTTTTCTAAAAGACAAACTCTAGCCAAGGCAGAAATAATGAGCTTGGTACAAGAATCGATGGATGATCAGAAAGTTTCCGAAAAGGGCAACAAAAATGATCAGGGATATGGAACAGCTGCCGTATGAAGAGAACTGAACTTTTCAGCTTGGAAAACAGACAACTGGTGGGGGATATGATAGAGATCTATAAAATTAAGACTGGTGTGGAGGCAGTAAATAAGAAAGTGTTGTTTGCTCCTTCTCATAACACAAGAACTAGGGATCAACAAATGAAACTAATAGGCAGCAGGTTTAAATCAAACAAAGGTAAGTATTTCTTCACACAACACAGAGTCAACCTGTGGAACTCCTTGCCAGAGGATGTTGTGAAGGCCAAGACTATAACAGGGTTCAAAAAAGAACTAGATAAATTCATGGGTGACTGGATGGATCACCTGATTATTACCTGTTCTGTTCATTCCTTCTGGGGCACCTGCCATCAGCCACTGTCAGAAGCCAGGATACTGGGCTAGATGGACCTTTGGTCTTACCCAGTATGGGCACTCTTATGCTATGTACTGCTATACCAGAACTCAGCCTGGATGATCGGAATGGTTCCTTCATGCCTTAAAATTTATGTCTCTATGCAAAAAAGTTACTCCTGTGACTTTAGTGCTCTAGCATTCCTGCCCTCACACCCACCTTTCCTCTGGATACATTTCGCATCCTCTGCTAAGGCTAATTGTATACATGAGTGGCCAAGACCCTGGAAGCAATTTTAGAAGTAAACACCAGGAAATGAGGAGAAATCAAGATCTGCTGGAAATAACCCTGTGGCAAAATTCCCACTGCTCAGTCACTTAGAGTGAAAAGAGACTGTCCAATATTTCACCACAACTAAAGAGTTAGTAACAAATGTTATTTCAATGATGAAGCATCCCTTTGCAGGCCCAATTCCCTTTGCTGACTTGGCCACCATTGTTTTATCTCTGCAAATGTGTTTTGATCTCACATTGTACCAGTTCCCTGTCTGAATGCTGGTAGAAAAACCCCACTGTCAGTGGCTGTGTGCTGCCCTTAAAATTAAATTGGCATTAGCTCTAATACAATGGAACGAGGTAACATTCATTGCCTTATGCTTTTGCTAATAGATCATTATTGCTAATAGATAACCGGGCAGCACCCACATAAACACATCAATGGTGAAAAACGCAGAGGGCCTAAAACTAACACTAACTGCAATCCCTTGCTCCAATTAGTTCCCACCACAACAGAACTGAAGCAGAGATGAACCACAGAACACAGTGTGTACAAATATGTGGGTGGAGAACTGGAACACAGCATAAATTCAGTGTTGTGTGCAGTGTAATTGTAGCCATGTTGTCCCAGGATATTAGAGAGACAAGGTGGGTGAAACCTTTTATTTTGGAGCAACTTCAGCTGGTGAGAGAAACAAGCTTTTGAGCTGCATAGAGGACTGAAGAAGAGCTCTGTTTAAGCTCAAAAGCTTGTCTCACTCACAAACAGAAGTTGGTCCAATAAAAGCTATTACCTCATCCACCTGGTCTCTCAAAAATCCAATGTCCTTACACCTCTTCAGACTCAGAGTCCGGTCTGGCTCAGGTCACAGGTGCAATGAGTTTGTGGGTCTCTGAACCTACTGCTTTTAAATCTTACAGAACCGCCCCAGACTGGGGGATGATACAGCACTACTGATGGACTGAAGGGTTAAATAGTGGAGGGAGAAGCTTGTTCTTACTAAGCTCTCTTGGCAGAACTGTGTGCAGGCCCAAGAGATGTAGCATTTGCCTGCAGTGCATATCATTCTAGTCCCTGATGGGAACCAAAAAAACCCATCCAATTCACTGTCAATTACTCATAATTCTATTAAATAAAACAGTGTATCCCATCCTACAAATCCAGGGACATGGACCCATAGAGAATGATGCCAGAGCTGGGTTTTGAACACACAGTAGCTTTTTGTCTATAGTTATTCCCAGGCAAAGGTAAATAGCTATGCTCTAATTGAGGCAGAGTTGTTTATTTGCGTATTTTTCTATTCTTAACTCCACTTCTAAGCACACTGCAAAATTTTGCAACTGAGCCCTACTATGAGAGGCATCACTCATTTTAGTCCCAAAGTTACCTACATGTCAGACAAACCTGGTGTCCCCTCACTTCTGTTGTTGGAAATTTACATAAAGAATCGTGAAACTGAGGCTATAGAAAGAGTCATTTAAACTAAATGAATGAACTCCACAACATGCTACAGTCTCTGCATTAATCACTGGATGCCTTTTGTTTCATGCCTTTGTCCCATATTTGGGCACTGGCAGGCTGAGTGTATGGGTGAAACTCCCTGCAGTAAGGTCCATTGCAAACAACACAGCCACAGCAGCAGACTGATCATCCCCCACCAGGCTGTGTTAATAAAGTGCCTGCAGCAATGTCACCCAGACAGGGCTCTAATAGACATGCAAAATCAATGGTTGGTTCTTTACTGAATTATGAACTGGAATTACTGAGCTTGTATTTAACACCATGCATAAAAGAGGAAGGTCACCATCAGTCAACTTCCCAAAGGCTGCCTGGTATTTCAAATGCCTACAGTCTGTCTCCACCTCATCACCAGACCACCAAGGCCATGGAAATGTTGTCACCGCTCTTGGAAACTTGAAATGGCCACAGAATCAGGCCAGCTTGCAACATAACATACACTCCAATTAACACAACTCCTCCCCCACATACACACACATCCTTCATAGAATCATAGAATATCAGGGTTGGAAGGGACCTCAGAAGGTCATCTAGTCCAACCCCCTGCTCAAAGCAGGACCAACCCCAACTAAATCATCCCAGCCAGGGCTTTGTCAAGCCTGGCCTTAAAAACCTCTAAGGAATAGGGTGACCAGACAGCAAGTGTGAAAAATCAGGACAGGGGTGGAGGGTAATAGGTGCCAATGTAAGAAAAAGCTCCAAAAATCAGGACTCTCCCTATAAAATTGGGACATCTGGTCACCCTACTAAGGAAGGTGATTCCACCACCTCCCTAGGTAACCCATCCCAGTGCTTCACCACCCTCCTAGTGAAAAAGTTTTTCCGAATATCCAACCAGACTAGGGACCGAATGGCTGGGCAGCAGTTCTGCAGAAAAGGACCTAGGGGTTACAGTAGACGAGAAGCTGGATATGAGTCAACAGTGTGCCCTTGATGCCAAAAAGGCTAACGGCATTTTGGGCTGTATAAGTAGGGGCTCTGCCAGCAGATCGAGGGATGTGATCATTCCCCTCAACTTGACATTGGTGAGGCCTCATCTGGAGTACTGTGTCCAGTTTTGGACCCCACACTACAAGAAGGATGTGGAAAAATTGGAAAGAATCCAGCAGAGGGCAACAAAAATAATTAGGGGGCTGGAGCACATGACTTATGAGGAGAGGCTGAGAGAACTGGGATTGTTTAATCTACAGAAGAGAAGAATGAGGGGGGATTTGATAGCTGCTTTCAACTACCTGAAAGGGGGTTCAAAAGAGGATGGATCTAGACTGTTCTCAGTGGTAGCAGATGACAGAACAAGGAGTAATGGTCTCAAGTTGCAGTGGAGGAGGTCTAGGTTGGATATTAGGAAAAGCTTTTTCACTAGGAGGGTGGTGAAGCACTGGAATGGGTTACCTGGGGAGGTGGTGGAATCTCCTTCCTTAGAGGTTTTAAGGTCAGGCTTGACAAAGCCCTTCCTGGGATGATTTAGTTGGGGATTGGTCCTGCTTTGAGCAGGGGGTTGGAGTAGATCATAGAATATCAGGGTTGGAAGGGACCTTAGGAGGTCATATAGTCCAACCCCCTGCTCAAAGCAGGACCAATCCACAGACAGATGACCTCCTGAGGTACCTTACAAACCCTGATATTCTATGATTCTATGACTCATATCCAGCTTCTCATCCACTATAACCTCTAGGTCCTTTTCTGCAGAACTGCTGCCTAGCCATTCGGTCCCTAGTCTGTAGCAGTGTATGGGATCCTTCCGTCCTAAGTGCAGGACTCTGCACTTGTCCTTGTTGAACCTCATCAGATTTCTTTTGGCCCAATCCTCTAATTTGTTTAGGTCCCTCTGTATCCTATCCCTACCCTCCAGCATATTTACCACTCCTCCCAGTTTAGTGTCATCTGCAAACTTGCTGAGGGTGCAGTCCACGCCATCCTCCAGATCAATGAAGATATTGAACAAAACCGGCCCCAGGACCGACCCTTGGGGCACTCTGCTTGATACCAGCTGCCAACAAGACATGGAGCCATTGATCACTACCCGCTGAGCCCAACGATCTAGCCAGCTTTCTATCCACCTTGTAATCCATTCATCCAGCCCAGACTTCTTTAACTTGATGGCAAGAATACTGTGGGAGACTGTATCAAAAGTTTTGCTAAAGTCAAGGAATAACACATCTACTGCTTTCTCCTCATCCACAGAGCCAGTTATCTCATCGTAGAAGGCAATTAGGTTAGTTAGGCATGACTTGCCCTTGGTGAATCCATGCTGACTGTTCCTGACAGGGCCGCCCGGGGGGGGCAAGAGGGGCAATTTGCCCCAGACCCCGGGCTCCGCAGAGGCCCCCAAGAGAACGGGTGAGGCTTCTGCCCCAGTCCCGCCTCCGCCCCTCTCCCGGAGCCTCAGCGCATCCAGCAGTGTCCCTGAACAACGGTGCAGCATGGCTCCGGGGGAGGCTGAGCTCTGCCCCGCTCAGAGCCATGTGGTAAGGGGGCGGGGCTACAAGCTCCAGGCCGAGTGGAGGAAGCTTAGGCCCCGCTGGAGCTCGCAGCCCTGCCTCCTTATCACGCGGCTCTGAGTAGGGTGGGGCTCAGGCCCCGCCGGAGCCACGCTACAGCTGTTCAGGGACGCTGCTGGATATGACGCGCTGAGGCTCCAGGTGAGCGGTGAGCCGGGAGTAAGGGGCTGGGGCCGGGGGGTTGGCTAAGGGGCAGGGAGTCCCAGGGACAGTCAGGGCACAGGGAGGGGGCAGAGGTTGGGGGGGCAGTCAGGGGACAGGGAATGGGGGGGTTGGATTGTGGGCATTCCAGGGTCTGTCAGGACTCAGCGGAGGGGTGGATAGGGGTCGGGGCAGTCAGGGGACAGGGAGCAGAGGTGGGGGGGGTATCTGGGGGATGGGATAGTGAGGGGCAAGGAGCAGGATGGATCGGGGATTCTGAGAGGGGCAGGTAGTAGGTGGGGGTCATATAGGGGGCAGGGCCAGGCTGTTTGGGAGCCACAGCCTTCCCTACCATAAAGCTCATTAAGCAGTTTGAGGCTTGCAGAAGAGCCAAGCTGTTAGCTTTTCCATTAGGGCTACCATCCCTTTCACTTCTCAAATGCCAAATTATAGTCTATATTTAATTTCAGTGTCATAGGGAGATTCATGTCAGGGGAGGGTAGCTTCATTTAAAATTAGCCACTGGGGGAGGGATCACATGAGAAGAGCAATATCCTACGCTACCTACCTCCTTCCCAACCCTACCAAGGGAGACCCCTCCCCTGCATTCCCTGAGGCTTCAGAAGGGTTAATTTAGTGGTTCTCAAACTTTTGTCCTGGTGACCCCTTTCACATAGCAAACCTCTGAGTGCGACCCCCCCCCTTATAAATTGAAAACACTTTTTTATATATTTAACACTATTATAAATGCTGGAGGCAAAGCGGGGTTTGAGATGGAGGCTGACAGCTCGCGACCCCCAGTAATAACCTTGTGACCCCCTGAGGGGTCCTGACTCCCAGTTTGAGAATCCCTGGGTTAATTTAATTTTAGCACCCTGTGTCCATTCACATGCATGTGCTATTTTGAGCATGTCAGTTTTCACAACATAGGCTCATTCCAGATTCTGGAACAAACTCAAATGCTCAGTTCGTGGAGTATGTACATAAGCTATACTAAAGACAACCCCACAGTAACCGTCTCCACTTTGTGAGGGACCCCATGGAGCCAGTCTCTAGGAAACAGATCAATGCATGGAGGTTACGTCCATTAATGGCTATTAGCCAGGATGGGTAAGGAATGGTGTCCCTAGCCTCTGTTTGTCAGAGGGTGGAGATGGATGGCAGGGGAGAGATCACTTGATCATTACCTGTTAGGTTCACTCCCTCTGGGGCACTTGGCATTGGCCATTGTCGGTAGACAAGATACTGGGCTGGATGGACTTTTGGTTTGACCCAGTATGGCTGTTCTTATGTTCTAACCTAAATGAACCCAAAGTTATGGAGACAGATATGAGTCAAGGAAGCCAGCAGAGGATCAGAAACCTGGAAAAATCTCTGACTGGATGGGCTCAGGCGTTTGGTCACAAGCTGAGGTGGTTCAAAAGTTTTGAATTTTTTTTAAGCAGAATTTTTTAATTGTTTCTTTAAACAATCAAACACAGCAAGCAGCAAATATTTGGTCACACACTTCTGAAACCTCAAACCATATTCAGGTTTTGGCAGACTAATTTCAGCTTTTCAATTAAAAAAAACAACAAATTTTGAAGGAAAGCAGACATTGTCCGTGATTTTTTTCTGCTTTTTAAAAACCCCTAGTTTTCGATTCAAAAAAAGTTTTGATGGAAAATATTTGGCCAACCCTTTTAATGAGCTTTAGTGCCTTTTAGCACTAGCTGATTCTGAGAACCAGTGATACCTTGTAAAGAAGTTTTCTCAAAACTGGGTTTGTGCCGAGATGCGGAAGGTTTATTTTTCCCAGGGCCGCCCGTGGGGGGGAGCAAGTGGGGAAATTTGCCCGAGCCCCACAGGGGCCCCCCACGAGAATATAGTATTGCAATTTTTTTTATGGAAGGGGCCCCCAAAATTGCTTTGCCCCATGCCCCCTGAATCCTCTGGGCGGCCCTGGTTCCTGATCACTTTCCTGTCCTCTAAATGCTTCAAAATTGATTCCTTGAGGACCTGCTCCATGATTTTTCCATGAACTGAGGTTAGGCTGACTGGCTCCTTTTTCCCTTTTTTAAAGATTTGCACTACATTAGCCTTTTTCCAGTCATCCAGGACCTCCCCCGATCACCATGAGTTTTCAAAGATAATGGCCAATGACTTTGCAATCACATCCGCCAACTCCTTTAGCACCCTCGGATGCAGCACATCCGGCCCCATGGACTTGTGCTCGTCCAGCTTTTCTAAATAGTTCGGAACCACTTCTTTCTACACAGGAGGCTGCTCACCTCCTCCCCATGCTGTGCTGCCCAGTGCAGTAGTCTGGGAGCTGACCTTGTTCGTGAAGACAGAGGCAAAAAAAACATTGAGTACATTAGCTTTTTCCACATCCTCTGTCACTAGGTTGCCTCCCTCATTCAGTAAGGGGCCCACACTTTCCTCTTGTTGCTAACATACCTGAAGAAACCCTTCTTGTTACTCTTAGCATCTCTTGCTAGCTGCAACTCCAAGTGTGATTTGGCCTTCCTGATTTCACTCCTGCATGCGTGAGCAATATTTTTATACTCCTCCCTGGTCATTTGTCCAGTCTTCCACTTCTTGTAAGCTTCTTTTTTGTGTTTAAGATCAGCAAGGATTTCACTGTTAAGCCAAGCTGGTCGCCTGCCATATTTACTATTCTTTCTACACATTGGGATGATTTGTTCCTGCAACCTCAATAAGGATTCTTTTAAATACAGCCTGCTCTCCTGGACTCCTTTCCCCCTCATGTTATTCTCATTGCAAGTATCTCACCTCTCTAAGAGGACGCCAGCCTAACCCTGCTATGTCAGCTCACTAAAATACTAGTGCACTGAGCTCCCGGGCTCAGTGGGAGGCAGGGGAGGTGATTAGTTGGTTGGTAGGGTTAGTGGGCAAGTACTGGTTGTGGAGAGGTGCAGAGGGTCTGGGAGAGCTCAGCTGGATGGATGTTGGCCCTAAATTGCTGTTTTGTGTTATATGACCCTACCTGAATTGGGCCCATTTTTTAAAAATGTCCTGAAATAAACAAGAATAAAAAAGAGAAGAGGTTAGAACTGTCCTGTGGCAAAGAATAAGTCAGACACCACACACACACACACACACACCCCCACACACACACCCATTTGGGTCAGGCACTAAGTGCAGGATTCATTTGAGCTGCCTGCAGAGCCATGCTCAGTTGCTGCCCCCCAACTTCCTGGTAGTCTGTGCCTGTCAGAAGCAGTTGTCATCTGAGTAGTGTGTGCGCAGTGGGTCAGATTCATAGTTATTGTATAGAACGATAGTGAAATGTGCCTAATTCCTGTACTCTGCTGCCACCATCTGGCTATTATATAGAATACAGAGGCTTCATGTCATTTCTTATCCTCTGAGGCCATCGTGTGGCAATTTCATTTTAATCTTTTAAAGCAGGTGCATTCTTCTCTTTCTTCCTGTTCTGTTATAGCAATAAGCCACTCCAGGTGACACATGAGTCAGCTATTGGTGGTGGCCACCAGTGCATTGGATTTAATAGTAAATCCGGAGACATCCACAGGATAACTTGGGACCTCGCTCCACACACTCCCACCCTAGCTTGGCCCCCTAAGGCCATGGTGTCTGATTCTCGTGGGCCATCCTTAGAGGGGCTTCCGCAGTGGCCCGAGGAAATGTACCAATTCTATGGAGCAGCCGCCCCATTGTCCCCAAGGTGAAGTTCCAGTGTCTTTAATCTCATAAACTCCTGTAAGTGTTTGGGATCTGCTCATCAGTAATTTTTAATAACTTTTACTACTTGGACAGGTGTTCATATTTGCATTTTGAACATACTGAAGGAATGATTTAAAATGTTCACAAGCCATTCACTTTACTCACACATGGCATTTATGAAGCCATATAAACTTTTCAAACTAGGAAGGCATTTTCACATGGATGAGAAGAGATAAATAACCCTTTTCATTCACTTTCTCCGCATCATTCATGATTGTGTAGACCTCTATCATATCCCCCCTTTTCCAAGCTGAAAAGTCCCAGTCTTTTTAATATCAGAGGGATAGCCATGTTAGTCTGGATCTGTAAAAGCAGCAAAGAATCCTGTGGCACCTTATAGACTAACAGACGTTTTGAAGCATGAGCTTTCGTGGGTGAATACCCACTTCGTCAGATGCAACTGTCCAAGTAGTAAAAGTTATTAAAAATTGCATCCGACGAAGTGGGTATTCACCCACGAAAGCTCATGCTCCAAAACATCTGTTAGTCTATAAGGTGCCACAGGATTCTTTGCTGCTTTTACAGTCTTTTTAATGTCTCCTCCTATGGAAGTTTTTCCAACCCCCAATCATTTTTTGCCCTTCTCTGTACTTTTTCTAATTCCAAAAAAGTTTTTTGAGATAGGGCGACCAGAACTGCACACAGTATTCAAGGTGTGGGCATACCATGGATATATATAGTGGCATTATGATATTTTCTGTCTTATCTATCCTTTCCTAATGGTTCTTAACATTCTGTTTGCTTTTTTTACTTACACTCCACATTGAGCAGATGTCTTCAGAGAACTAGCCATGATGACTCCAAGATCTTTTTCCTGAGTGGTAACATCTAATTTAGACCCCATCATTTTGTAGGTACAGTTGAGATTATGTTTTCCAATGTGCATTACTTTGCACTTATCGACACTGAATTTCATCTGCCATTTTGTTGGGCTTCTCCAATTTAGTGAGAAGGTTTCCTTTGTAACTCTGCACATTTGGCTTTGGACTTAACTATCTTATATAATTTTGTATCGTTTTCAAATTTTGTCACCTCACTGTTCACCCCGCTTTCCAAATCATGCATGATGAATATGTTGAACATCACAGGTCCCAGTATAGATCCTTGGGGGACCCTCTCTCCATTGTGAAAACTGACCGTTTATTCCTACCCTTTGCTTCCTATCTTTTAACCAGCTACTTATCCGTGAGAGGAGCTTCCGTCTTACCCCATGACTACTTAGTCTTCTGAAGAGCCATTGGTGAGGCACCTTGCCAAAGGTGCCAAGCTCTCCTGCAGTAGCTCAAGTGTGTGGGTACCAACCGTAGGGCAGACTGTTGGGAAACAGGGAACAAACCAATAATTGGTTGTGAGTTCTATACTGAGATTTCACCAATCAATTATCAATTGTAAACTTCTCAGGCACTATACCGGCCCAAATGTGGAGTCACAGACTGTCCCCTTGGGTACTCCAATCTACCTTGCCCTGCCAATCAGCTCCCCCTCCCACCATCCCAGTGCCTCCTGCCCACTGAGGATCAGCTGTTCAGCGGCATGCAGGAGGTACTGGGGGTGAGGAGGAGGAGCAAGAGGACAGGAAGATGCAGGGTGGGGATGAGGCGAGGAGGTCGGTGATGCATCAGAGGGACATCCCCAGATGCCGGGGAGTGAAAGGGATGGAACCAGCCCCTTCCAGCTGCTGGGATGGTGCACTGTAGCATGGTGGGCTCACGGCTGCCTGAGAGAGCCTGGCTGGGGAGGCAGCTTCTGCTCCCCAACTGGGCTTGTGTTCTGGGGACAGGGGTGAGAGAGCAGGAGCTCCCCTCCCACCGGCACATTTCCAGCTCACTCAATCATGGTCCCTAGTAGCTGAGCCCTGGGCAAGGTGTGGAAGCTGCCTCCCCAGCCAGGCTCTCTCAGGCAGCTGCCAGACTGCAGAGCAGTGACCAGGAGGGGGCAATGTTAGAATTGGCTCCCTCCCGCTCCCCACCCAGGCTCCCTCCTGCCAGGGAGAGTGACAAAAAGTGCCGAGGGGGCAGGTTCAGTGGGAGGATAGAGTGCTCCCTCCCTGCAGGTAAGGTACAGCAGGGAGAGTGCAGTGGCCCCAGGCTGGACACAGAGGGGATGGGTGAGGGGGAAACATGTGACCAGTCATGTGACCTCCCCTTTAGCTCATGCCCCTGCAGTATGGAGAGGAACCAGTTGTCTATGATGGGGTGCACTTGGGGGAGGGGCAGAATGGGGTGGAAAGAGATGGAGTGGAGTGGAGGTAGGAAGAGGTGGGGTGGGCGTAGGCCTTGGGGGAAGGTGTGGAGTGAGGATGGGGCCTGGGATGGAGCAGGGAGTGGAGCACCCCAGGGAAAATCAGAAAGTTGGCGCCTGTGCTTCTATAATAAACAAGCTCTATATGTCCTTTAGAGCAGGGGTCCCCAACCCCCGGTCCGCGGCCCGGTACCGGTCCGCGGCCTGTTAGAAACTGGGCCGCGAACCGACCCAGTGGACCTCCCGCAGGCGTGCCTGCGGGAGGTCTACCCGAGCCGCGGGACGAGCGCTCCCTCCGCAGTCATGCCTGCGGGAGGTCCGCTGCTCCTGGGGCTCCGGTAGACCTCCCGCAGGCATGACTGCGGACGGTTCGCTGGTCGCGCGGCTCAGCTGGACCGCCCGCAGACACGCCTGCGGGCGGTCCACCGGCTCCGGTTGAGCTGCCGCAGCCGTGCCTGCGGGCGGTCCAGCTGAGCCGCGCGACCAGCGAACCGTCCGCAGTCATGCCTGCGGCAGCTCAACCGGAGCCGGTGGACCTCCCGCAGGCACGCCTGCGGGCGGTCCGGCTGAGCCGCGGGACGAGCGCTCCCGACCGGTCCCTGGTCCTCAAAAGGTTGGGGACCCCTGCTTTAGAGCCAACCCAGATTAAGCGCTGGGGATCTTTTTATTATATTTAGTAATCCTTGCCCCTCAGAGTACAAGTAGCATATAGTTTCTCCTTGTTAGCCGTTTTATTCATGGAATCATAGAATATTGTGGTTGGAAGGGACCTCAGGAGGTCATCTAGTCCAACCCTCTGCTCAAAGCAGGGCCAATCTCCAACTTTTATTTTTTTTTTGCCCCAGATCCCTAAATGGCCCCCTCAAGGATTGCGCTTACAACCCTGGATTTAGCAGGCCAATGCTCAAACCACAGAGCTATCTCTCCCCCTGCCTTCTGCTTCCAGTTGTAAACTCAGCTGATGGGAGGAATTCACTTGACTGTCTTCTCTTAATGGGGAGAGAACAATCAGCAAAGGTTTTTGTACTCTTTGATGTTCCACAATGGTTCCTCTGGTGTTGACAGGCCTTCCTTGTGGGGCAGGATATAACATCTGCTGTTGGAGGCCAGCATTTCACACTAATTAATGTCTCTTTCCTGGCTGGAGATTACAGAGATTTACAATGCAATTACTCAAATGGTAATTTACAATGTGGGTTACAGATGTTGCAAGTGAGATTAATGCATGTAGCAATTTAAACACATTTTTATAACTCTAATATTTATTTTAACAATGCTAACACACAAGTGAACCAGAAGGATTTCAGATATGTGTTTGTCAGTATTCAAACAAGGCATGCGGACCAAGTGTGCCAGTGTCACAAAAGGCTTTCAGAAGCTCAAAGTACACTATATTGACTGGATCACTCTTTTCCACATGCTTGTCAACAAGAATTCTAATAAATTGGTGAGACATGATTTCCCTATATAAAAATCATGTTGACTCTTTCCCAATAAATTGTGTTCATATATGTGTGTAATCAGTGATGAGCTGCCAAAATCTTAACAACGGGTTCCCTATAAAAAGTTCTGATTTAACAACGGGTTCCCTATAAAAAGTTCTGATTTAAGGGATGTGCGACAGCATGTATTTTTTGTACCAATAGGGTTACCATACGTCCATATTTTCCCAGGAGGTGATTAAGAACCGAAAAGCCTGACATGTCCAGGAAAATACAGATGTATTTTAACCCTACCTAAATTCTTTTTTAAAAAGATGGGGCTGAACTAGAAATGAGCTCCGTTTCACATGTGTGGGTGGTGATCAGGGACAGTCTCAATTTTTGGGTCTTTTTCTTATATAGGCTCCTATTACCCCTCACCCCCGTCCCGATTTTTCACACTTGCTGTCTGGTCACTCTAGGGTGTGCACATGTGTGGGTCCCAGCTGCTCCCTGCCCCCCCCCCTCATTAAAGCAGGTGTGCAGGGTTACTGCCCTGGGAACTGCAGGGCACCAGTGGATGTGGGGCTGGCTGCAGATAGGGGCGTGGGGCACGGCTAGCTGGAGGCAGGGAGTGACACGGGCTGGCTGTGGGCAGGTGATGCAGATGGGCGGGCTGCGGGTGGCTGTGGGCAGGGGGTGGCTGCGGGCGGCTGTGGGCAGAGGCTGGCTGCAGGCAGGGGGTGGCTGTGGCAGGGGCTGCAGGCAGAGGCTGGCTGCGGGCAGAGGGTGGCTGTGGCAAGGGCTGGCTGTGGGCAGAGGGTGGCTGTGGGCAGGGGCTGGCTGCGGGTGGCTGTGGGCAGGGGGTGGGGCAGAGGGCGGCTGTGGGCAGAGGGCGACTGTGGGCAGGGGGTGGCTGTGGGCAGGGGGCGGCTGTGGGCAGGGGGCGGGGTAGAGGGCGGCTGTGGGCAGGGGGTGGCTGCGGGTGGCTGTGGGCAGGGGCTGGCTGTGGGCAGGGGCTGGCTGCGGGCAGAGGGCGGCTGTGGGCAGGGGCTGGCTGCGGGCAGGGGGGTGGCTGTGGGCAGGGGGCTGGCTGGGGGCAGGGGGCTGGCTGCGGGTGGCTGTGGGCAGGGCTGGCTGGGGGCAGGGGGTGGCTGCGGGCAGAGGGCGGCTGGGGGCAGGGGGTGGCTGTGGGCTGGGGCTGGCTGCAGGCAGGGGGGTGGCTGTGGGCAGAGGCTGGCTGCAGGCAGGGGGGTGGCTGTGGGCAGGGGCTGGCTGTGGGCAGGGGGCTGGCTGGGGGCAGGGGGCTGGCTGCGGGTGGCTGTGGGTGGCTGCGGGCAGAGGGCGGCTGGGGGCAGGGGGTGGCTGGGGGCAGGGGGTGGCTGCAGGCAGGGGGTGGCTGCAGGCAGGGGGGTGGCTGTGGGCAGGGGCTGGCTGCGGGCAGGGGGTGGCTGCGGGTGGCTGCGGGCAGAGGGCGGCTGGGGGCAGGGGGTGGCTGTGGGCTGGGGCTGGCTGGGGGCAGGGGGTGGCTGGGGGTGGCTGGGGGCAGGGGGTGGCTGGGGGCAGGGAAGGTGGGGGAGGGGCGCAGACACTCACACGGGGGGGGGGGCTGGGAGCAGCAGGACGCAGCCGGGGACTCACGGGGCAGCAGCAGGAGCCCCAGGGCCAGAGGTCCAAAGAGCAGGAGCAGCAACAGGGCCAGGAGGCAGCTCACATGGCTCTCGCAGCACAGCGCAGCGCCCCCCGGCGGCCGGGAGGAGGAATTACAGGCTTCCCAGGCAGAGCCCATCAAAGCTTCCCTCGCAGGGAAGCTAGTTAACAAGCGGTTCTAAAACCGCTTCTAAATTTAACAACGGGTTCATGCGAACCCGTGCGAACCGGCTCCAGCTCACCCCTGTAATAATTCTTTGTTTGTGTGTGATAATTATTGTTCTCTGCCACAGTTTCAACCAATTTGCCTGGTACTGAAGGTAGGCTTACCAGCCTGTAATTGCCAGTCTTTTATAAAAATCAGCGTTACATTAGCTATGCTCCAGTTACGTGGAACAGAGGCTGATTTAAGTGACAGGTTACATACCACAGTTAGTAGTTCTGCAATTTCATATTTGAGTTCCTTCAGAACGCTCGGGTGATACCATCTGGTCCTGGTGACTGATTACTGTTTCATTTATCAGTTTGCTCCAAAACCTCTTCTATTGACACTTCCATCTGGGACCGTTTCCCAGACTTGTCACCTAAAAAGAATGGCTCAGGTGTAGGAATCTCCCTCACATACATTGCCATAAAGATCGATGTAAACAATAAATTTAGCTTCTCTTCAAAGACCTGGTCTTCCTTGAGTTCTCCTTTAGCACCTTAATTGTCCACTGGCTGTTTGGGAGGCTTCCTGCTTCTGACACATTTAAAAAAATTGTTGGCTGTTAGTTTTTGTGTCTTTTGCTAGTCGCTCTTCAACGTCTTTTTGGACTGCCTAATTATACTTTTACACTTGACTTAGAACCATAGGGTTAGAAGGGAGCACAAGGATCATCTACTCTAACCTCCTGCCAAGATGCAGGACTTGCCAGAGTTTATGCTCCTTTGGATTCTCCTCAGTAAGATTTGACTTCCAATTTTTAAAGGATGCCCTTTTACCTCTCACCTTCTCTTTTACTCTGTTATTTAGCCATGGTGGCAATTTTTGGTCCTGTTGCTGTTTTGTTTTGTTTTTAATTTGGAGTATACATTTAGTTTGAGCCTCTATTATGGTGGTATTAAATAGTTTCCATGCAGCTTGCAGGCATTTCACTCATGTGTCTCTTCCTTTTAATTTCCATTTAACTAGCTCTCATTTTTGTGTAGTTCCCCTTTTTGAAGTTAAATGTTCTGTGGTAATTTTCTTTGGTATTTCCCATACCCCTAAAAAGATGTTAAATTTAATTATGTTATGATTACAATTACTGACCAGTTCAGATATATTCACCACTTGGACCAGATCCTGTGCTCCACGTAGTACTAAAACAAGAATTGCCTCTCCCCTTGTGAGTTCCAGGACTAGCTGCTTCAAGAAACTGTCATGAATGGTGTCTATAAATTCTCTCTCTGCCTCCTGTCCTGAGGTGACATGTACCCAGTCAATATGGAGATAGTTGAGAGCCCCCATTATTATTGGGTTTTCTGTTTTTGTAGCCTCTCTAATCCCCCTGAGCATTTCTCAGTCACAGTCACCATCCTGGTCATGTGATCAGTAGTAGTCTATTCCTACTGCTGTACTCTTATTCAAGCATGGATTTTCTATCCATAGGGATTCTATGGTAGTGCTTCATTCTTTAAGATTTTTACTATACAACTCTTTACTTTCTTTCAGTGTCATTCCCCCACCAGCATGACCTATTCTATCATTTGTACCCTGGTACTACCATGTCCCATTGATTATCATCATTCCACCAAGTTGCTGTGATGCCTGTTATAGCAATATTCTCATTTAATACCAGGCCCTCAAGTTCACCCATCTTATTATTTAGTCTTCTTGCATTTATACTCAAGCACTTATACAATTTGTCAATATTTAATTGTCTGATGTAATTGAATGCAACTCTTTCATTTGACTGTTTCTCTTCAGTTCCTTTATCAACTTCCATCCTCTCTTCTTTACTAGCATATACAGAATCCTCTTTAATAAATCCTCCCTTAAAGGATGTGTCTATCCAAACCATGTGCTCCCTCACACCTGTCAGCTTTCCCTCAGTCCTTAGTTTAAAAGTCCTCTATGACCTTTGTAATTTTATATGCCAGCAATCTGCTTCTATTTTGGTTTAGATGGAGCCCATCCTTCCAGTATGGACCCCTCCTTTCCCAAAAGGTTCCCCAGTTCCTAATAAAGGTAAATCCCTCCTCCCCACATCATCGTCTTATCCATCCTTTGAGATCCCAGCAGTTCTGCCTGTCTAACTGGCCCTGCATGTGGAACTGGAAGCATTTCAGAGAATGCTACCTTGGAGATCCTGGACTTCAATATCTTACCTAGCAGCGCAAATTTGGCTTCCAAGACCTCTCTCCTACCTCTCCCTATGTTATTGGGCCTACATGTATCACAACAACCAGCTGTTCCCCAGAACGGCACGCACATCTGTCTAGATGTCTCAAGAGGCCTGCAACCTTTGCGTCTGGCAGGCAATTCACCATGCAGTTTTCCTGGTTATCACAAATCCAGCAATCTATATTTCTAATAATAGAATCCCTCATTACTGTTGCCTTGCTCTGCCTAATATGTGGGGTCCTCTTCCATGGAAGAGTATCCTCAGTGAAAGAGGCTACCATGACCTCTTCTGGAAAGAGGATCCCAACTAAGGGACCTGCTCCAGCTTGACGTTCTCCTTTCCCAAGACTTTCATCCCATTAACACCACAGGTGCTGTCAGACTGGTGGGAAGGGAACCACTCTACGGAGTCCCTGAAAGTCCCCTCCATGTACCTCTCTGTCATACATCCAGCCCTCACTCTGCTGCTGGACTTCTACCAGCATTCTTTTTACACCTGTGTGGGATTTCATCTGTTTGTTTGTTTGTGAGGGAGGGCTAAGTTTAGAGTATATTTGTCAGGTGTATCTGCCTCTCATACTCCCTCCCAAATCTCCCCTGTTTGCTAGCTCCTCTGGTTGCTTAGGAGCTGGCTTTTAACCCTGTTCTCCCTGAATTAGCTCTGCTTCCTTGTCAAGGAACCCTAAAGGGATGAGGGATTAAAGGACAGAAGAATAGACCCTCATTAGCAAGCTCTCAGCCTAGCCCGGCTCAGCCCAAAGCCCCCAAAACAGACCACACTATAATCTGCAATCAAGGAGGCACATGGACCTGAGGATTACAGTGGATGAGAAACTGAATATGAGTCAGCAGTGGGCTTTTGTTGCCAAGGAGGCCAATGGCATATTGGGCTGTATTAGTAGGAGCATTGTCAGCCGATCGAGGGAAGTGATTATTCCCTTCTATTCGGCATTGGTGAGGCCACACCTGGAGTATTGCATCCAGTTTTGGTGCCCCCACTACAGAAGGGATGTGGACAAATTGGAGACAGTCCAGCGGAGGGCAATGAAAACGATTAGGGGGCTGGAGCACATGACTTATGAAGAGAGGCTGAGGGAACTGGGGTTATTTAGTCTGCAGAAGAGAAGAGTGAGGTGGGATTTGATAGCAGCCTTCAACTACCTGAAGGGGGGGTTCCAAAGAGGATGGATCTAGACTGTTCTCAGTGGTGGCAGATGACAGAATAAGGAGCAATGGTCTCAATTTGCAGTGAGGGAGGTCTAGGTTGGATATTAGGAAACACTATTTCACTAGGAGGGTGGTGAAGCACTGGAATGGGCTACCTAGGGATGTGGTGGAATCTCCATCTTTAGAGGTTTTTAAGGCCTGGCATGACAAAGGCCTGGCTGGGATGATTTAGTTGGTGTTGGTCCGCTTTGAGCAGGGGACTGGACTAGATACCTCCTGAGATCTCTTCCAACCCTAATATTCTATGATTCTATGATTCTGTGGCAAGCAAGAACCCAACAACAACAAACTAACAGACAACAAACACACCCCAACGGTCATGTAGTTGCTCCTCCTTCACCTGGAGAACTCCCTTACAAAACTCCCCTGTTTGCTGGTCCAGTTTGCTAGCTCCTCCTCTGGCCTGTGCCAGCTCTAACTTCACCTTGCAGGTGAACAATAGGTGCACCCCAATCCCCAAGTCCCTTTGGATCATTCTCCTGTGATATCCAGCCCCTGACACTGGGTACCCACTGAAATTCCAGATCCTCTGCAGTCAGAGGTGCAGTGTACCACAGTTTACCAGTTTTACCTTAAACCACCACTCCTGTAAACCACACAGTACTTGTGAGCACATATAATAAAACAAAAGTAGGTTTATTTAAGAAAGAATAAAGATTTAACTAGAAGCAAGAGAGAGTGGTGGAAACAAATTATTACAATACAAATCAAAATAATAAAACACAAATCTGGGGATACACTAATCAATAATTCCCTTTCCTATTTAGTAAAGTAGATTTTTCTCTCCAATCTGTTGCAGAACTTCCTGGTTTCTCAAGAACCAGGGTACAAACATTCATGAAAGGCCCCCTGCACTACAAGGGGGTTCCCCAGTGACTGGATACACAATGCATCTCCCTACTTTGTGTTATACTGAAAACAGCCATTTGTTTCTTCCACCAACAGGGTGAAACCCTGTCTTTTTATAAAGTTTCTTTTTTACCTTTAAGTGGTTTTGGCTCTGTGTTGTTGCCTCTGATAGTTTCACACGCAAAGTCTTAGCACTGTTCAAGGCTAAACAATTGAGGCTTACATTGCATCACCAGTGGGGGCAACTCCCCTTGCTCAAATCAGCCAACACAGACACACGTTATCTCCTGGTGACTAATTTCTACTCCAAGTCCATAAAACGTGCTTTCAATATCAGTACATAGATATTAGATATTACCCATACATACATTTCACAATGATTGTGAAGGTTGACAAGTTACAAGCTTTTGCAGATACCTTATGCATTGCTGGCGACAGCATCTCTGACTCTCCAACCCCCAGATCTTCTTCTGAGGTGTCTGGTGCCCCACATGTACCAAATGTTGCTTGCAACGTAGGTCAGTCCCAAAAGCCCCATAGCTACAGCGGTCCATGGGAACCCTTCTTCCACTCGTCAGCTAGAATAGATGCCTAACCAACCCAGGGCAGGTAATAACAAAGGCATGTTTACTAAAGCACACACTTAGGGTGTGGGGGGGGAAGACAGCCAGACTGGCTCAGGGCTACCCAGAAGGAGCTCTATGTATCTCAGAGCCAGAGAGAGGGATGTAAAAAGGTCACATAGAGGTCAGGAACCCCAAACAAGATACACAAATAGATTGTCACTAGTCCTACTCTCTGACCCAGGCTATCATGCCTCCAAATCCCTCCTGTTAGCGTGTTTCTGCCAGGAGGCCTATGAGTCTTAATCCTTCCCTTAGAGATATGTCATAAAATAAAATCTTAAACACAGAACATGTAGAGTTCTGAGCTACAGAACTCGCCACTGACCTGCTCCCTGGCTTCTAGTTACATCCCAGCCTCTTTCTTTAGTCTGTATGTTGTATGGCTGGATTGCAATCACTTCTGGGCACGGACCTTGTTCATTTATTTGTCTGGAAAGAGCCTAGCACACTTTTGGCACTTGATACAGATGTAACCCTTCTGTCCCTCTGAGTTGGCAGCAACAAGGGCCGGGTTCAGTATCCAGGGGTTCCGTTTCAATAACACAATGCAAAACCGGCTCAAGCCCCCACCCAGTGACCTGGGACAATTACATACCACACCACCCCCCCCGGGCGCCTCTAGGAGGCAATACTTCCCCACTCGCA
Organism: Mauremys mutica; assembly: GCF_020497125.1. Classification (NCBI taxonomy): domain Eukaryota; kingdom Metazoa; phylum Chordata; order Testudines; family Geoemydidae; genus Mauremys; species Mauremys mutica. The sequence continues at coordinate 18,100,245 of NC_059088.1, read as the reverse complement.
AGCACAGAGTCCGAATGTAGCAAAATCCTTTTAATAAAGGAGGGAAACAATGCGGCATCACGTTGGAGAGACACCACAAACAGGACTATACACAACCATAAGCAAAAACCCACCTCCAAGTACATTTGGCACTGTCCTTTCCCCCTTAGGGTCTTAAATCCAATCACCCCAAAGTCCAACAACCCCAAAGTCTCTGTCTCTGGTCAGTGCCACCCCAGAGTTCAAAAGTTTATCTGCAGAGTTTTACCCCTCCCCCCAGCCTGGGTGGAAATGGGGGGGTGCGCACACAGGGTGTTAAGGGACACCTTACGTGGGCCTGGGCCAACTGCTCCGCCTCTCCATGGAGTTCTGCTGCAGCCTTCACCACGACTGGCTCCACTCCACCAGCTGTGCCGCTCCTCCAGCCAACCCCTGAAACAAGTCAGCCATCCCCGCAAACCACTCCACACTGGTCCATGGGCTGCCCCAAGGTGCTACAGACTGCTCCACTCCCCCAGCTGCTTAGCGATAAAGCTTCAGGCTCCCCCACTAGTTAACACAGCACTCAGTGATCTCAGCTCTGCTTAGCTCTTCTAGTGATTTCAGATCTTAGTGGTTTCAGCTTGTAGTAGGGGAGCCCCAGTACCACATTAGCCCAACATGAACTCAGGTCAGCAGGTTCTAGATAAACTCTTAAAGGATTCAAAATTAGCTCTGCTTTTTAACAGTGGAGAAAAAAGAATATGCAATTAGTGTTCCAGGCCCTCAAAAGGGAACCATACCATCAGATACACACACCAGTCCCCAGCTTCTCATAATTTACTGGGTTTTGGAACCCCTGTCCCTTGTCTAGCAAGTACTATTTAATGTAGGTTGAGTCATTTCTGTCATAAAGCAATCTCATAGTTCCTCATTCACATAATTAGGGTGACAGCACTTTTTTTTCCTTCCTGCCCCAATAACAAAGAAATTGGGGATCCCTGCTGCCAAAATAATGCTCCCATGCTGCCGTGGGCTATTGCAATGCAAATCCTTGCCACTCCTTGAAATTCCTTCCACACTCCCCATAATTCACAACCAGATGTCAGGGTAGAGCTCATCCTGACTCTGCTTACACAGAATATGATAATATTCACAAAAACAACTGTCTAGTCTCACTGATTCCTTCAATTGTGCTCATGATATAGGGCCCATCTGTGCATTAATCTTCTTAGCTCCCAGGAAAACCCAAAAGAGTGAGAATAGAACCTGGAACCATAGTTGGTGATGTTGAAAGCACAACATAATTGCCATACTAATCTGACTAATGATCTATCTAGAGATGTAGTTCATGTAGTTTCTTCCAAAGTCCAGTTAGTGGCTGGCTTCTGTTCTGAAGCATGAAAGGTGTTGTTGGAGTTGTTATTATCATCCTATCTCGTGTAACTTGTGATATTTTATTATCCATGTCAATGACTAATTGTTTCTTGGACCCTGGATGTCTTTGGCATAATGACAGTGTGTGGCAGCGGCAAGTTGCACATACTAATTATTCATGGAGTAAAACAATTTTAATTGTACTGCCTTTCATTGTCTCTGTACGTTGGAAAGGCTGAACAGAAGCGTCTAGTTAGTGTTCTGGGTGCTGCTTGCAAAGTGACACCGGGTGAGGACGCTGGAGGGCAGCTACACCGTTTTATCTGGGAGAGCCATTGGGCTCCTTTGTGCAGCAGGCTCACGCTGCCCCTTTAAGGCTCCGCTTTGTTTGTGTTTTGCGACGTGGCGATTAAAGAACCCCCAGCTGCTTCCGCATCCCCATGGTAACCCGATGCCATGGGGACAGACTGCCCTGCTGCTGGGCCTCCCAGCAACGCCGCACGCAGCCTCCCGCGGAAAAAGTACAGGAAGGAGGAAGGGACAAAGGAAACCGCAGACACGAGGAATCAAAAAAGTGTCCCCCAGGGAGAGCGCCCAGGCCAGGGATGCAAAGAGCCAGCCCAGGCCCGAGGAAGCAGCAAAGGGAGCTGCAGGTAGGAAGCCAGGCTCAGGGACAGGAGCTAGGAGCTGGGGCCGAGAGGGGAACTGCACAGACTTGGGTAGAAGTTGAATGAAAGTGCAGCAGAGGAGCAGGATGGTGCTGGGGAAAGGGCAGGAGAGAGAAATGCCTATGCAGGGCTGGGAGGGAAGGGCTGCAGCTTGGAAGGGCAGAGGGAAATGCCCTGGGAAACTGAGAAAGAAAGAACTTTTTGCACGGGCCAGAGCCCTAGCACAGGGGGCTGTGAACCTGTCCCATCTCAGGAGCTCAGCAGAGTGAGGCCTGCTCAGAGCCAGGAAAAGCCTGAGAGCAGCAGGTGGTAGTGCTGGGGACTCAGTGAGTGCCCCTGTTGTGTCTGATCCAGCAATGAGTCAAGGGTCCAGAGCAGAGTGAGGGTGGTGCTTGTGTTGCTGAGCAGGCTGTCTTCAGAGTCTGACATAAAATTGACACGCTTGTGAAAATACCAGGGCACTTTTCACCAGTTTATGTTAGAACATGTCATACCAGGACAGCTGTGCTGAACTCCCTGGAACCTTGGGGAGATCCTCACTTCTCAGATCAGGCCCAGCTTTGCTAACATCTAAACCAGGGGTGGGCAACCTTTCAGACATGCTGTGCCGAGTCTTCATTTAGTCACTCAGATTTAAGGTTTCGCGTGCCAGTCATACATCTTAACATTTTTTGAAGGACTCTTTCTATAAGTCTATAATATATCACTAAACTATTGTTGTATGTAAAGTAAATAAGGTTTTTAAAATGTTTAAGAAGCTTCATTTAAAATGAAATTAAAATGCACAGCCCCCCAGACCGGTGGCCAGGACCCAGGCAGAGTGAGTGCCACTGAAAATCAGCTTGCGTGCCACCTTCGGCACGCGTGCCATAGGTTGCCTACCCCTGATCTAAACGAAGGGATTGCTGCTTTTTTGCACACACGGACTCCTGCTCTTAAATCCTCTAGTGTAGCACAACTGTTATTATTTGCTGTGTGCTGAATACTGAGCACTGTACAGAACCAGTAGGCATTGGCTTTGCCCTCCAAAGGCTTACAATCAAAGTTATTGCTGTTGTAGAATGTCAATTACAGTCTACTCTAGTGGTAGTGGTCAGCCAGTGAAGCTTATATATCCAAGGTATAGATGATTGCTATGATTTAGTTATGGATAATGCGGAGACTGTCGAATCTGATTTATCTGCCAGTCTAATCAGTCTGGCTCCTGGTCTGGGCATTTGTAATTAGCACATAACCATGTGGTCTGAATGTTGTCAGTTCAGCTACCACAGTGATGAGTGCAGGTTAAATGCCAGTAAGGTAGAGAGGGTGACCTGTATAGTATATCTACATGAGCTGGGAGATATCATTCCTAGCTTGATTAGACATATACATGCTAGTTCTGAGTGAGCCAGTGCTGAAAATAGAAGTGTAGCCTTGGTGGTGCGAGTGATAGGAAAGGCTAGTTACCTGAGTACCTACCTAGGGTTTCATATGGGATCAGATTCAGACAGCTACACTTCTACTGTTAGCATGCTAGCTCTATTAGAGCTAGTGTGGGTCTGTCTTCTTGTATACCTCCAGCTCCAGTGTAGACATACCTATAGAAACAGCCTTTGAACCAATTGTATTCACCTACCTTTACCTTGCAATGCAAGAGTGTGTCCTACCAGTGCTGTGTATTATGATTATTATTATCCATTTGTGGAAGCAATTGTGGGAAAGCTAATGGCAAGAGATGGCTCTTATTTTCTGATCTGAAGATCCATGTCCTTCCCAGTATCCTGTGGAGATTTCCATAACTATGGCCTTGATGCCTGCATGGCCCAATATCCTCCCTGCACTTATGTTTTCACCCTTGGTACCATCCACTCTACAGCCCCGAGTACTCTAGAAGCTGTACGGTAACAGAGAGGCAAACTCTAATATGGTGGCAAAGTGTCCTGTGGCACCTTATAAACTAACAGATGTATTGGAGCATGAGCTTTCGTGGGTGAATGCCCACTTCGTCGGATGCATCCAGACTAACACGGCTACCCCTCTGATACTCTAATATAGTGAAGTCCAGACCAATTTAAGGCCTTGAAGAGCCAGATGAATGCTAGGGGCAGTTGTAGACTAGTGGACTGTTATATTAATTTTGATGGGAAATTTGGGCCCAGGGAGTCCAATGTGTTAACATCACCTTGTCATTGTACAACACCAAGCAGTCTAACAAGACTCGCGGTTTTGAGTGCCTGCTTAATCCCATGGCAAACATGCCATTCTTTGGTTTTAAGCCTTTTATTAACAATACAAGAAGAAGAAAACTATTAAAGCCTTTGAAATGTAAAGTACTGAGTAAGGCTTTCATTTTAACAATATCCTCTGTTCCCTTTCCCTTTAGCTTTTTTAAAGCAGAAAGTGCCTGTTTGACAATCTCTTGGATGGCATTAAAGAACTGTTTGGGTGGGGGGAGGGGAGAAGAAATTAGTTGAGATGTTGTTGCTAAAGCCTGATCCTGCTTCCTCGAAGACAAAAAGAGACAGGCAGGCAAAGAAAAGGCCAGCAAAGAGAGAAAATGCAGCTTCTGTCTCTGGTGCTCTTACCTAAAACCTCCCTGCTGGAGAAACACAGGTCCAGTGCATAGTCTGATCAGCCACTCTGAGACCTGGAAAACGTAATGGCCTGTTCAATGCATTGCTTTTAGTTTCCTCCCTGGTCAGAAGCTCACAGCAGTGCTGCAAAATTGAGATGTTTATTAAACAGAAGGAAAAAAGAGACATGTAGGAAAGAGAAGAAATAAGGTGGGGGAAGGAAAAAGTCACATGAGAGGGTGGGTGGGGGTGACAGCAGGAGCCCAATCTCACATTCTAGGTGGTGTTTGGGAGCTAGCTAGAGCTGCTGCAGTGTGAGCTGTGTCCCTTTCTCTGGCTCAGTTTGCTCAGGACATCTTTCAGGAGCAGGCTGATGAAGGCCAAGTGACATCATGGTGGATATCATAGAATACCAGGGAAGGGACCTCAGGAGGTCATCTAGTCCAGCCCCCTGCTCACAGCAGGACTAATCCCCAGATAGATCTTTGCCCCAGATCCCTAAATGGCCCCCTTAAGGATTAAACTCACAACCCTCAGTTTAGCAGGCTAATGCTCAAACCACCGAGCTATCCCTCCCTGCCGTTGAGTTAAGGCTTGCTCCTTCCAGTTCACTGTCTCCCAGGCAGCCAGCCAATTTCCCCTCAAAGGCTTTATTTTTAAGGATGCCAAAAGGCAAAGACAGGCAGGACAGCCCATCTCCTCATTTTACTCACCAGTTAGACCTACTTTCCAACACACCAGTTTTGGTCCATTGATTTCCAGTCCCACACTTCTTTTGTTTACCAGAAAACTGAACACACCTCCTGAGTTATATTACTAGACCTTTTAGTTTGTATTAATCCTTCTGTTTCCTCTTTGCACCTTTTCCCATCAACGTTTATTGTTATAGGTGTGTGAAACATTTTATAAACTTGTATCCACTTTCTCACAGTTGAGCTCACCATTGGGGTAGGCCTGTGTCACGGATTCACAGGATCGGTGCTACTTGGAACAGTCTCTTAGAGGAAACCCACTGATGTTCCAGACCCCCAAGCAGTCTCACTCTTCCTTCAGGGTAGGCCACACAGCCTCACCGCCTCCTGAGAGTGAACCTCTGGGGTTTCAGCACTCCTACCTCAAATTGTGAGCTCTGCTCAGTGAGTCCAGCTGAGACAGACTCTAGGGAGAGACTTGTCCAGTCTTTGGGGATTGATGCACGTCACCATGTACTTCCAGTGACACTCAAGCAGCGTTTTCAAAATAGTCAGGTTTATTAGTCAAACTGGAACACAGCATCAAAAGTCATTAGGTTAGCACAGAGAAATGAAGGTCCCTTGTGGTCATTCCAGAGAGATTCACCAGCCAGACTTTGGTAAACTCCATTTTCAGGCTTTCTTTTTCGCTGTCTGAATTCCTTCCTTAGTCAGTCCCTAGGTGAAAGAGCCCCAAGTTTCTTACTCGGTTCCTGTGAAGAGAGTTTCCCAGCCTCCTCCAGAAGCCAGCTCTTATTCCTGGTTCAGTCCTTTGTTCTCCAGGCAGGGCCATGCTGAGTTCACAACCCCCTTGTCAGAACATTCTGCTGTGGAGTGTTGAATCATGAGTCACTGAAACTTGCCTTGTCTCTTTGGCCCCCTTATTGATCAAGGTTGGTTTCAACCAGTTTCTTAACAACTCTTCATTCCACCTAGATAGTGATGTGACACACGCATCTATGTCTCTTAGTCTGCCATGAGAGCAAACTTAATCCTTTTATCCCCAACTGGGTAGCAATACAACACATAGGGGAACCTGAGGTTCACATGGGATTCATAAAAAATAGTACAAAAATTCCCATTTTTGCTAAGCCGGTCAGGCCCCAGTTATTACCACAGGGCTCAGCACATGTTAGTATTGTGGGGGAGGTGGATGCTGAGGTTAGATATTGTTGGAAACAGTTTTTCACTAACATTTCTGGTCACTTTGCTAAAGTATCAGTAAGTTGTGGCTATGGGTAACAATGTTGGTATGAAATAATGGTTTTTTGAAAACTAAAACGGTTATTGCTTGCTTAGGGTGGCTGGGGGCTGCATTCTGTGATTACAGTCTTACGTCACTGTGACAAAGTGGGAATGTTCTTAATGTTTTCTCTGAATACTGTGCGCGCCTCATTTTCCCCTATGTATTACTCAAGTATCTAGATGGTGGGATAAGGGTTTGTGATCATTGCACAGACCCCTAGAGGGCAGGTGTGACTGCTGACTGGCTGCCTGGGAACAGAGAATGGCCAACACTCTATCCTGGCAACTGATGGTCAGTCTTCTGCAAGGAGCCAGCCAAAGGTATTGGAGAAGAAAGAGACCAGGTGACCTGTTTGCCTTGGAAAGAGACAAAACACAGAGGTGGGGGTGCTGGAAGCCCATCAGTCTCCTGGTATGGGACTTGGGGGGAGAGCCCAGGGCTCTGGATCCCCACAAGGTGTGAACCAGCTGAGCAGCGGAGAGGCTAACAGAGGATGTTTGACTGGGAGTTCGCCTGGGGAGAGCCCTCTGAGGCTTTCATCTTGCAGGCTTCTCTGAGTAGTTACTGCAACAGCTGAGGAAGCTCTTAGAAGGAAGGTAATATGGATGATGAGCGATCAGCTGTTGTGACCTGCACAGGATGTGCCATGTTTGTCTTTGTTCCTCAGGACAGAAGCGACTTTGTCTGTACAAAGTGCAAGCTGGTCTCCATATTGGAAGAGAAGGTTCATGGTCTGGAAAAACAAGTATCAACCCTGCGTTGCATAAGAGAAAATGAAGATTTCCTTGACAGACATCAGGATATGCTTCTACGGGCACAACATTCTGAAGAATCAGAGCAGGCTGCACAGTGGGGACAGAAGGATGGTGAAGAAACTTGGCAGCATGTGACCTCCAGAAGAATAAAGAGGAGCATCCATGTACCAGCAATGCAGATAGAGGTGAGCAACCATTTTCATGTTCTTTCTACAGGTACTAATACGGAGAGTGGACTAGATGATACATCTGAGGGAAGGGAGCAGAAGGAGACTCCACCGATTGGAAGGCATGAGATGCACTGTCCTAGGGATGGGGGTTCCATGACCACCGCTCCCCAGAGAAGGAGGTGAGCGGGGGGAGGTCGGGGACTCCCTCTTCAGGGAGACTGAGTTATCTATCTGCTGTCCCAACCGGGAAGACCGAGAGGTCTGCTGCTTGCCAGGAGCTAGGATTCACGATGTGATGGAGAGACTGCTGAGACTCATCAAGCCCTCAGATCACTATCCCTTCCTGCTTCTCCACGTGGCCACCAATGATACTGCCAAGAATGACCTTGAGCGGATCGCTGCAGACCACGTGGCTCTGGGAAGAAGGATAAAGGAGTCTGAGGCGCAAGTGGTGTTCTTGTCCATCCTCTCTGTGGAAGGAAAAGGCCTGGGTAGAGACTGTCGAATCATGGAAGTCAATGAATGGCTACGCAGGTGGTGTTGTAGAGAAGGCTTTGGATTCTTTGACCATGGGATGGTCTTCCAATAAGAAGAAGTGCTAGGCAGAGACAGGCTCCACCTAATGAAGAAAGGAAAGAGCATCTTCACAAGCAGGCTGGCTAACCTAGTGAGGAGGGCTTTAAACTAGATTCACCGGGGGAAGGAGACCAAAGCCCTGAAGTAAATGGGGAAGTGGGTTACCAGGCGGAAGCACGAGCAGGAGAGCACCAGAGGGGAGGATTCCTGGCTCACACTGAGAAAGCAGGACAATCAGCGAGTTATCTTAAGTGTCATTACACAAATGCAAGAAGCCCGGGAAACAAGCAGGGAGAACTGGAAGTCCCGGCACAGTCAAGGAATTATGATCTGATTGGAATAACAGAGACGAATGGAATCTGATTGGAATAACAGCGACTAGAGGGGAGGGATAGCTTTGTGGTTTGAGCATTTGGCCTGCCAAACCCAGGGTTATGAGCTCAATCCTTGAGGAGGTCATTTAGAGATCTGGGGCAAAAATCTGTCAGGGGGTTGGACTATATGACCTGAGATCCCTTCCAACCCTGATATCCTATGATAACTCATGTGACTGGAGTACTGTCATAGATAGATATAAACTGTTAAGGTGGGGGAGTTGCACTGTGTGTAAGAGAGCAGTATGACTGCTGAGAGGTCCAGTATGAAACTGCAGAAAAACCTGAGAGTCTCTGGATTAAGTTTAGAAATGTGAGCAACAAGGGTGATGTCATAGTGGGAGTCTGCTATAGACCACCAGATCAGGTTGACAAGGCTTCTTTCTGGCGACTAACAGAAGTTACTAGATCCCAGGCCCTGGTTCTCACGGGGGACTTCAATCACCCCAATATCTGCTGGGAGAGCAGTGCACAGACAATCCAGGAAACTTTTGGAAAGTATAGGGGTCAATTTCCTGCGGCAAGTGCTGGAGGAACCAACTAAGGGCAGAGCTCTTCTTGACCTGCTGCTCAGAAACAGAGAAGAATTAGTAGGGGAAGCAAAAGTGGATGGGAACCTGGGAGGCAGTGACCATGAGATGGTCAAGTTCAGAATCCTGACACAAGGAAGAAAGGAGAGCAGCAGAATATGGACCCTGGACTTCAGAAAAGCAGACTTTAACTCCCTCAGGGAACTGATGGGTAGGATCCCCTGGGAGAATAACATGAGGGGGAAAGGAGTCTAGGAGACCTGGCTGTATTTTAAAGAATCCTTATTAAGGTTTCAGGAACAAACCATCCCAATGTGTAGAAAGAATAGTAAATATGCCAGGCAACCAGCTTGACTTAACAGTGAAATCCTTGCTAATCTTAAACACAAAAAAGAAGCTTACAAGAAGTGGAAGATTGGACAAATGACCAAGGAGGAGTATAAAAATATTGCTCAGGCATGCAGGAGTGAAATCAGGAAGGCCCAATCACACTTAGAGTTGCAGCTAGCAAGAGATGCTAAGAGTAACAAGAAGGGTTTCTTCAGGTATGTTAGCAACAAGAGGAAAGTGTGGGCCCCTTACTGAATGAGGGAGGCAACCTAGTGACAGAGGATGTGGAAAAAGCAAATGTACTCAATGTTTTTTTTGCCTCTGTCTTCACGAACAAGGTCAGCTCCCAGACTACTGCACTGGGCAGCACAGCATGGGGAGGAGGTGACCAGCCCTCTGTGTAGAAAGAAGTCGTTCCGAACTATTTAGAAAAGCTGGACGAGCACAAGTGCATGGGGCCGGATGCACTGCATCTGAGGGTGCTAAAGGAGTTGGCGGATGTGATTGCAGAGCCATTGGCCATTATCTTTGAAAAATCATGGCAATCGGGGGAGGTCCTGGATGACTGGAAAAAGGCTAATGTGGTGCCCATCTTTAAAAAAGGGAAGGAGGAGGATCCAGGGAACTACATGCCAGTCAGTCTCACCTCAGTTCCTGGAAAAATCATGGATCAGGTCCTCAAGGAATCAATTCTGAAGCACTTAGAGGAGAGGAAAGTGATCAGGAACAGTCAGTATGGCTCTGTTGATGAGGGGAAAGCAGTAGACATATTATTCCTTGACTTTAGCAAAGCTTTTGATACAGTCTCCCACAGTATTCTTGCCAGCAAGTTAAAGAAGTTTGGGCTGGATGAATGGACTATAAGGTGGATAGAAAGCTGGCTAGATCGTTCGGCTCAACGGGTAGTGATCAACAGCTCCATGTCTACTTGGCAGCCGGTTTCAAGCAGAATGCCCCAAGGGTTGGTCCTGGGACCGGTTTTGTTCAATATCTTTATTAATGATCTGCAGGATGGCGTGGACTGCAGCCTCAGCAAGTTGTTGATGACACTAAACTGGGAGGAGTGGTAGATACGCTGGAGGGTAGGGATACGATACAGAGGGACCTAGACAAATTAAAGGATTCGGCCAAAAGTAATCTGATAAGGTTCAACAAGGACAAGTGCAGAGTCCTGCACTTAGGATGGAAGAATCCCATTCACTGCTACAGACTAGGGACCGAATGGCTAGGCAGGAATTCTGCAGAAAAGGACCTAGGAGTTACAGTGGACGAGAAGCTGGATATGAGTCAACAGTGTGCCCTTGTTGCCAAGAAGGCTAACGGCATTTTGGGCTGTGTAAGTAGGAGCATTGCCAGCAGATCGAGGGACGTGATCATGCCCCTCAATTCGACATAGGTGATGCCTCATCTGGAGTACTGTGTCCAGTTTTGGGCCCCAAACTACAAGAAGGATGTGGAAAGATTGGAAAGAGTCCAGCGGAGGGCAACAAAAATGATTAGGGGGCTGGAGCACATGACTTATGAGGAGAGGCTGAGGGAACTGGGATTGTTTAGTCTGCAGAAGAGAAGAATGAGGGGGGATTTGATAGCTGCTTTCAACTACCTTAAAGGAGGTTCAAAGAGGATGGATCTAGACTGTTCTCAGTGGTAGCAGATGACAGAACAAGGAGTAATGGTCTCAAGTTGCAGTGGAGGAGGTTTAGGTTGGATATTAGGAAAAACTTTTTCACTAGGAGGGTGGTGAAGCACTGGAATGGGTTACCTAGGGAGATGGTGAAATCTCCTTCCTTAGAGGTTTTTAAGGTCAGGCTTGACAAAGCCCTGGCTGGGATGATTTAATTGGGGATTGGTCCTGCTTTGAGCAGGGGGTTGGACTAGATGATCTCCTGAGGTCCTTTCCAACCCTGATATCCTATGATTCTATGATTCTAAGGTGGACTTTGCTGTATCTTCCTGCTTTCTGTGTTTTAACAAGATCTGTACTATGCTGTGTTTCCGTCAACTAATAAACCCTTCCATTTTACAGTGCTGGCTGAGAGTCACTCCGGACTGCAGAGTGGGGGTGGATGGCCTTTTGGGATGTTAAGGCTTCCCATCTAGGTGGACTCCCTTCAGGGAACTCACAGTGTGGAACAGGGTGCTGAATGCTCCAAGGTCAGAGCCAGAAAGTGCTGAAGCCAAGGAGGCTTTGCCTTGGTGAAATTGTGCCCTGAGGGGAGAGACACTGCACTAGAGTCCTGACTGACTTCATTCAGAGATGTTCCAGAGCACCGAGACTAACTTCATGACAGTGGGGCTTATAGAATCTCAGGGTTGGAAGAGACCTCAGGAGGTCATCTAGTCCAAACCCCTGCTCAAAGCAGGACCAAACCCAACTAAATCATCCCAGCCAGGGCTTTGTCAAGCCTGACCTTAAAAACCTCTAAGGCCTTGTCTACACTACAAGACTATTTCGAATCAACTTAGTTCGAATTTGTGGATTCGACCTTATGAAGTCGAATTTGTGTATCCATACTAAATACACTAATTCGAATTTCTGAGTCCACATTCACGGGGCCAGCGTCGACTTTGGAAGCGGTGCACTGTGGGAAGCTATCCCACAGTTCCCGCAGTCCCCGCTGCCCATTAGAATGCTGGGTAGAGCCCCCAATGCCTGCTGGGGGGAGAAATGTGTCGAGGGTGGTTTTGGGTAAGTGTCGTCATTGAACCGTCAATCACAACCTCCCTCCTTCCCTCCGTGAAACCGCCTGCGGGCAATGTGTTCGTGCACTTTTCTGGTCAGTGACAGCGCGGACGCCACAGCACTGCAAGCACGGAGCCCGCTGCGATCATCGCCGTTTTCTCCTCCTCGCACTTTATCGTCCACGTCTTCCACAGTCAGCTGCTGAGAAATTGGGCTACTTTTCAATGGTGCTGCAAGCACTGGGGGACCATAGGGGACGTTTTACAAACATCAACGTCGGGTGGCCGGGCAAGGTTCATGATGCGTGTGTTTTCAGGAACTGTGGGCTGCTCAGACGCCTGCAGGAAGGTAGTTTCTTCCCGGACCACGAAATAACTGTTGTGGATGTGCAGATGCCTATAGTCATCCTCGGGGACCCAGCCTGCCCGCTAATGCACTTGCTCATGAAGCCCTATACAGGCGCCTGGGACAGCGACAAGGAACTCTTCAAATACCAGCGAGCAGCGAGCAGCGTGACCTGTGACTGTTCAGTTTCTTTACAGAGAAGCTGAACCTGCCCCTGTTTCTTTACCCAGTTACTGTTGACTCTCCTCTTCGGTTACATACCCCGTTCACCCCGTTACCCCCACTTCCAGCACACATGTAAAAATAAAATACATGTCCCATTATTACTTAACAAAGGTTTCTTTATTCATGACTTTTCGTGAAAGGGTTGAAACTGGGACGCAGGCTGTGCTGGGTAGGGTGTGCGGTGATGTAAAGACCGCCTCTAAACTCAAGGAATGACAGGCTCCTGCTCCTAGAGCGGTCCGCAGTGCCGGAAGGCTTCTTTCAACGGAGCCTGCCATCCCTCTTTATGGAATTCTGTGTGCGGGCGGATATGTGACCTTGTGGTGGAGGAGGACGGATACAGATTCCTCAGCTGCGTGACTCAGCGGTCCAGGACAAGGACCGCTGTATAAGATCTGTAACCGCCCTCCCCCGCTGCAAAGTCACATCTCCCCCGCCCACACAGATCCTGGAAACCACCTCCAAAAACCGACCAGGTTGCCTACTGACTGCACCGTGTGTGTGACCCGCTGCTGATCCTGCCCCCGTGTCTGTACCCTGGGAAAGGTGACTGTCCTATGCAATTAACCACCCCCTTCCCCACGCCCCCCATTCGAACACAGTCTTCTTTGAAAAAACATAACGGAAACAGTAATTAACAGCAAATCATTTTTATTAATTAAGTAGACAGTTAGGGGATGGGACTGGGATTGGGACTACTGTGAGTCTTGAAGTGAAGGACTTCGGCAAATATAGGGTATGAGAGCTTTTGGGTACTTGAGCACTGTGCTGTGGTGCAGTGACAGTATTCACGTCCCCGGCCGCCCCTCCTCCTGATTATTTTCGGTGAGGGGGGTATGGGACTTTGTGGCGGGGGAGGGCGGTTGCAGATACACTGCAGGGGGGCTCTGTCCTCCTGCGGTCCTGCAGAACATCCACAAGGCGCCTGAGCGTGTCCGTGTGCTCCCTCACTAGTCCAAGCATTGTTTCAGTCGCCTGCTTGTCTTCCTCACGCCACCTCTCCTCCCGTTCGCTGTGTGAGCGCTGGCACAGAGAGACGGTCTCCCTCGACTGGCTCTGCTGGTCCGCCTCTGCTAGGTAGCAGCCCATACGTTCCTCGAACATCTTGTCCCTTGTCTTTTTCTTTCGCCGCCTAATCTTCGCCAGCCTCTGCGAGGGGGATGCTGTGGCAGGTCTGGAGACAGTGGAAGCTGTGAGATGGGAAACAGGGAGTGAATTCCTTGCAAAGATACATTTTTGCAAACAATTAACTGAGTCTAGGCTGTCTCTGTGAATTCTGGGTTGAGACCCCTGTGCCTGCTGGGGCAGAAATCATTTTCGCGGTGGATTCTGGGTAAATGTCGCCAGTCATTCCTTCCTCCGGGAAAGCAATGGCAGACAATCATTTCAAGCCCGTTTTCCCAGAATTGCCCTGGCATACGCCATAGCGTGGCAACCATGGACACTGTTTTGCCTTTTGTGTATGTCACCGTATGTGTACTAGATGCCGCTGACAGAGGCGGGCCAGCAGCGCTACACAGCAGCATGCTTTTGCTTTTGTATGACAGCAGAGATGGTTACCAGCCATATTGTACCATCAACCATACCATAAATTGGTAATAAGATGGTAATAAGATGGGCATGGTTACCTGTCCTTTTGCACTGCCCCATTTGGGGCTGTCATAAGTGCCCCTGGCCGAGCAGCCAGGGGCGCAAAAGCAAAAATTGGGAATGACTCCCTGAGTCAATCCCTCCTTTTTGGTACCTAAAAATAGAATCAGTCCTGCCTAGATTATGGGCAAGTGTACTAGAGAACCACTGTATCATAGAACCAGAGAGCACAGCTGCTCTGTGTCCGATCCTGCATAAATTATGAGCTGTATGCTATTCACAGGGGGTGCTCCTGCAACAACACCACCTGTTCATTCCGTTCTTACCCCAGCCTTCCTGGGCTACCATATTATTGTCCCCCCACTTGTGTGATGAAGTAATAAAGAATGCAGGAATAAGACACAGTGACTTGTTTGTGAGAAATGAGTGGAAGGAAGCCTCCAGCTGCAATGATAGTCCAGGCAGGACATTAAGGAGTGTGGATGAAGGAGCCCATCATCCCTGTGCTAGTCCAGGGGCAATCGAATCTTTTATTTACAATGAAGGGTGGGGACTGATGGAGCTCAGCCCCCTGTTGCAATGATGAGGACGGTTACCAGCCATATTGCACCATCTGCCATCAAAAATTAGGGACAGGCGCCCTTGATCGACCTTACTGATGCTAGTCGGCATGGTTACCAGCCCTTTTGCACTGCCCTATGTGCCAATAGGCTGATGATGAGGACGGATTTCCATCGTTTTGTACCATCAGCCATCCATAGCGTGGGGGGAGCAAGGATGTTGGTGTTGAGTGCTGCACCATCACGTCTATCTGCAGCATTCAGTAAAGATAGGGTGACATGTAAAAGAGTCAACAGAGGATTGTTTTCACTTCTGGTGGTGGGTGGGGTGTGTGCGCAAATTGCCGAACTATGCCCTGACCCACCGCAGACACTGTGTTTGACCCTAGAAGCATTTGGAGCTCATCCAAGAATGCAAATACTTTTCGGAGACAGCAGGAACTGTGGGATACCTTGCGTCCTCATTCCCCCCTCCCTCCATGAGCGTCCATTATATTCTTTGGCTTTCCGTTACGCTCGTCACGCAGCTGCGTGCTGAGTCTGTGCTATGCCGTCTGCCCGTAGATTTTTTTTAAAAATACTTTGGACCAGGCGTAAAATTACAGTAATTACCCTAATTAGATGCAGGAGTCTCCGAGCGAGATCACCCTGAGGAGGGTCACTGAAGGAGATAGAGAGCGCATGCTGCGTGAAAGCTAGCACGAACCAGGGCCCGATACAGCCGTGCTCGGGGAGGCAGTGCTCCCTGAGTACCTCATGAAAGCCTTGCGCGGAAAACTGTGCTACCACGGAGCACCCAATAAGGCAGCTCTCCTCAGGAACCTCCTGCTGATGCTTTTCGATTAACGCAAGGAGAGCTTCGTGGAGATCTCCAAGGATGATTTCTGTTCTATCCCCATATCTAGAGAGACCTCCTTTTCACACAGTTAAGATTCCTGTTATATTAAGAATAAAAGTTAACATGGTTAAAGCACTTACCGACTGCTCCTTCCCCTGATTCAGGGTCCTGGTTAATGGCCGGGGAGGGTTGTTGGGTGATCTCCGTGACGGTGATGAATAGATCCTGGCTGTCGGGGAAACCAGCGTTGTAAGCGCTCTCGCCTGCCTCGTCCTCCACAAACCCTTCCTCATCTTCACCGTCCGCGAACATCACCGAGGAACTGGCCGTCGACACTGTCCCATCGTCAGAGTCCACGGTCACTGGTGGGGCAGTTGTGGCAGGCTCCGTAGCGTCCGTTTGCCGCTTTGATTTTTTGGTAGCCTTGTCTGGGGTCCTTGATATTCACGCGGCGCTGCGTTGCATCCCGCCTGTATCCTCTGTCTCTCATGGCTTTGGAGACCTTCTCGTAGGTCTTCGCATTCCCTGTTTTGGAGCGCAGCTCCGAAAGCACAGACTCCTCGCCCCACACACCGATCAGATCGAAGAGTTCCCAGTCAGTCTATGCTGGGTCCCTCTTTCTATTCACAGATAACATGAACTCCTCTGCTGGAGAGCTCTGCATCGTTGCAGGTGCTGCGGAGCTCGCCCCGATGTCCAGCCAGGACGTCAGATTCAAAGTGCCCAGACAGGAAAATGAATTCAAATTTTCCCGGGTCATTTCCTGTATGGCTGGTCAGAGAATCCAAGCTCCGACTGCTGTCCAGAGCGTCAACAGAGTGGTGCACTGTGGGATAGCTCCCGGAGCTACTAAGTTCGATTTGCATCCACACCTAGCCTAATTCGAGCTAGCCATGTCGAATTTAGCGTTACTCCACCTGTCGGGGTGGAGTACCAAATTCGAACTAACGAGCCCTCTAGTTCGAATTAAATGGCTTCCTGGTGTGGACGGTTGAGCGGTTAGTTCGAATTAACGCTGCTAAATTCGAATTAAAGTCCTAGTGTAGACCAGGCCAAAGGAAGGAGATTCCACCACCTCCCTAGGTAACCCATTCCAGTTCTTCACCACCCTACTAGTGAAAAAGTTTTTCCTAATATCCAACCTAAACCTCCCCCTCTGCAACTTGAGACCATTACTCCTTGTTCTGTCATCTTCTACCACTGAGAACAGTCTAGATCCATCCTCTTTGGAACCCCCTTTCAGGTAGTTGAAAGCAGCTATCAAATCCCCCCTCATTCTTCTCTTCTGCAGGCTAAACAATCCCAGTTCCCTCAGCCTCATCTCATAAGTCATGTGCTCCAGCCCCCTAATCATTTTTGTTGTCCTCCGCTGGACTCTCTCCAATTTATCCACATCCTTCTTGTAGTGTGGGGCCCAAAACTGGACACAGTACTCCAGATGAGGCCTCACCAGTGCTGAATAGAGGGGAATGATCACATCCCTCGATCTGCTGGAAATGCCCCTACTTATACAACCCAAAATGCCATTAGCCTTCTTGGCAGCAAAGGCACACTGTTGACTCATATTCAGCTTTTCGTCCACCGTAACCCCTAGGTCCTTTTCTGCAGAACTGCTACCCAGCCATTCGGTCCCTAGTCTGTAGCAGTGCATGGGATTCTTCCGTCCTAAGTGCAGGACTCTGCACTTGTCCTTGTTGAACCTCATCATATTTCTTTTGGCCCAATCCTCTAATTTGTCTAGGTCCCTCTGTATCCTATCCCTACCCTCCAGAGTATCTACCACTTCTCCCAGTTTAGTGTCATCTGCAAACGTGCTAAGGGTGCAGTCCACACCATCCTCCAGATCGTTAATAAAGATATTGAACAAAACCTGCCAACTAGACATGGAACCATTGATCACTACCCGTTGAGCCCGACCATCTAGCCAGTTTTCTATCCACCTTACCGTCCATTCATCCAGCCCAGACTTCTTTAACTTGCTGGCAAGAATACTGTGGGAGACTCTATCAAAAGCTTTGCTAAAGTCCAGAAATAGCACATCCACTGCTTTCCCCTCATCCACAGAGCCGGTTATCTCATCATAGAAGGCAATTAGGTTAGTCAGGAATGACTTGCCCTTGGTGAATCCATGCTGACTGTTCCTGATCACTTTCCCCTCCTTTAAGTGGTTCAGAATTGATTCCTTGAGGACCTGTTCCATGATTTTTCCAGGGACTGAGGTGAGACTGACTGGCCTGTAGTTCCCTGGATCTTCCTTCTTCCCTTTTTTAAAGATGGGCACTACATTAGCTTTTTTCCAGTCATAGAATCATAGAATCATAGAATCTCAGGGTTGGAAGGGACCTCAGGAGGTCATCTAGTCCAACCCCCTGCTCAAAGCAGGACCAAACCCAACTAAATCATCCCAGCCAGGGCTTTGTCAAGCCTGACCTTAAAAACCTCTAAGGAAGGAGATTCCACTACCTCCCTAGGTAACCCATTCCAGTTCTTCACCACCCTACTAGTGAAAAAGTTTTTCCTAATATCCAACCTAAACCTCCCCCTCTGCAACTTGAGACCATTACTCCTTGTTCTGTCATCTTCTACCACTGAGAACAGTCTAGATCCATCCTCTTTGGAACCCCCTTTCAGGTAGTTGAAAGCAGCTATCAAATCCCCCCTCATTCTTCTCTTCTGCAGACTAAACAATCCCAGTTCCCTCAGCCTCTCCTCATAAGTCATGTGCTCCAGCCCCCTAATCATTTTTGTTGCCCTCCGCTGGACTCTCTCCAATTTATCCACATCCTTCTTGTAGTGTGGGGCCCAAAACTGGACACAGTACTCCAAATGAGGCCTCACCAGTGCTGAGTAGAGGGGGATGATCACATCCCTTGATCTGCTGGAAATGCCCCTACTTATACAACCCAAAATGCCATTAGCCTTCTTGGCAACAAGGGCACACTGTTGACTCATATTCAGCTTTTCGTCCACCGTAACCCCTAGGTCCTTTTCTGCAGAACTGCTACCCAGCCATTCGGTCCCTAGTCTGTAGCAGTGCATGGGATTCTTCCGTCCTAAGTGCAGGACTCTGCACTTGTCCTTGTTGAACCTCATCATATTTCTTTTGGCCCAATCCTCTAATTTGTCTAGGTCCCTCTGTATCCTATCCCTACCCTCCAGCGTATCAACCACTCCTCCCAGTTTAGTGTCATCTGCAAACTTGCTAAGGGTGCAGTCCACACCATCCTCCAGATCGTTAATGAAGATATTGAACAAAACCGGCCCCAGCACCGACCCTTGGGGCACTCCACTTGATACCGGCTGCCATCTAGACATGGAACCATTGATCACTACCCGTTGAGCCCGACCATCTAGCCAGTTTTCTATCCACCTTACCGTCCATTCATCCAGCCCAGACTTCTTTAACTTGCTGGCAAGAATACTGTGGGAGACTGTATCAAAAGCTTTGCTAAAATCCAGAAATAGTACATCCACTGCTTTCCCCTCATCCACAGAGCCGGTTATCTCGTCATAGAAGGCAATTAGGTTAGTCAGGCATGACTTGCCCTTGGTGAATCCATGCTGACTGTTCCTGATCACTTTCCCCTCCTTTAAGTGGTTCAGGATTGATTCCTTGAGGACCTGTTCCATGATTTTTCCAGGGACTGAGGTGAGACTGACTGGCCTGTAGTTCCCTGGATCTTCCTTCTTCCCTTTTTTAAAGATGGGCACTACATTAGCTTTTTTCCAGTCATCCGGGACCTCCCCCGATCGCCATGATTTTTCAAAGATAATGGCCAATGGCTCTGCAATCTCATCGGCCAACTCCTTTAGCATCCTCGGATGCAGCGCATCCGGCCCCATGGACTTGTGCTCGTCCAGCTTTCCTAAATAGCCCCGAACTACTTCTTTGTCCACAGAGAGCTGGTCACCTCCTCCCCATACCGTGCTGCACAGTGCAGCTGTCTGGGAGCTGACCTTGTCTGTGAAGACAGAGGCAAAAAAAGCATTGAGTACACTAGCTTTCTCCACATCCTCTGTCACTAGGTTCCCTCCCTCATTCAGCAAGGGGCCCACACTTTCCTTGACTTTCTTCCTGTTGCTAACATACCTGAAGAAACCCTTCTTGTTACTCCTAACATCTCCGGCTAGCTGCAACTCCAAGTGTGATTTGGCCTTCCTGATTTCACACCTGCATGCCTGAACAATACTTTTATACTCCTCCCTGGTTATTTGTCCAATCTTCCACTTCTTGTAAGCTGTTTTTTTGTGTTTAAGATTAGCAAGGATTTCACTGTTAAGCCAAGCTGGTCGCCTGCCATATTTACTTCTCTTCCTACACATCGGGATGGTTTGTTCCTGCAACCTCAATAAGGTTTCTTTGAAATACAGCCAGCTTTCCTCGACTCCTTTCCCCGTCATGTTATTCTCCCAAGGGACCTTGCCCATCAGTTCCCTGAGGGAGTCAAAGTCTGCTTTTCTGAAGTCCAGGGTCTCTGTTCTACTGCTTTCCCTTTTTCCTTGTGTCAGGATCCTGAACTCGACCATCTCATGGTCACTGCCCCCCAGGTTCCCATCCACTATTGCTTCCTCTACTATTTCTTCCCTGTTTGTGAGCAGCAGGTCAAGAAGAGCTTTTCCCCTAGTTGGTTCCTCCAGCACTTGCACCAGGAAATTGTCCCCTACACTTTCCAGAAACTTCCTGGATTGTCTGTGCAGTGCTGTATTGCTCTCCCAGCAGATATCGGGGTGATTAAAGTCACCCATGAGAACCAGGGCCTGTGATCTAGCAACTTCTGTTAGTTGCTGGAAGAAAGCCTTGTCCACCTCATCCCCCTGGTCCGGTGGTCTGTAGCAGACTCCCACCACGACATTACCCTTGTTGTTCATACTTCTAAATTTAATCCAGAGACACTCAGGTTTTTCTGCAGTTTCATACTGGAGCTCTGAGCAGTCATACTGCTCTCTTACGTACAACGCAACTCCCCCACCTTTTCTGCCCTGCCTGTCCTTCCTGAACAGTTTATATCCATCCATGACAGTACTCCAATCATGTGAGTATCCCACCAAGTCTCTGTTATTCCAATTACATCATAATTCCCTGACTGTGCCAGGACTTCTAGTTCTCCCTGCTTGTTCCCCAGGCTTCTTGCATTAGTGTATAGGCATTTAAGATAACCCGCTGATTGTCCCGCTTTCTTGGTCTGAGACAGGAGTCCTCCCCTCTTGTAATCTCCTGCTTGTGCTTCCTCCCGGTATCCCACATCCCCACTTACCTCGGGGCTTTGGTCTCCTTCCCCCGGTGAACCTAGTTTAAAGCCCTCCTCACTAGGTTAGCCAGCCTGCTTGCAAAGATGCTCTTCCCTCTCTTCGTGAGGTGGAGCCCGTCTCTGCCTAGCAATCCTTCTTCTTGGAAGACCATCCCATGGTCAGAGAATCCAAACCCTTCTCTCCGACACCATCTGCGTAGCCATTCGTTGATTTCCACGATTCGACGGTCTCTACCCTGGCCTTTTCCTGCCACAGGGAGGATAGACGAGAACACCACTTGTGCCTCAAACTCCTTTATCCTTCTTCCCAGAGCCACGTAGTCTGCAGTGATACGCTCAAGGTCATTCTTGGCAGTATCATTGGTGCCCACGTGGAGAAGCAGGAAGGGGTAGCGATCCGAGGGCTGGATGAGTCTCGGCAGTCTCTCCGTCACATCGTGAATCCTAGCCCCTGGCAAGCAGCACACCTCTCGGTTCTCCCGGTCAGGGCGGCAGATAGATGACTCAGTCCCCCTGAGGAGAGAGTCCCCGACCACCACCACCCTCCTCCTCCTCTTGGGAGTGGTGGTCGTGGAACCCCCATCCCTAGGACGGTGCATCTCATGCCTTCCAATCAGTGGAGTCTCCTTCTGCTCTGTTCCCTCAGGTGCATCATCCACTCCACTCTCTGCACTAATACCTGTGGAGAGAACATGAAAACGGTTGCTCACCTGTATCTGTGTTTCTGGTACATGGATGTTTCTGGTACTCTTTCCCCTTCTGGAAGTCACATGCCGCCACTTATCCTCGCTGGCCTTCTGTCCCCGCTGCGTAGCCTGCTCTGAATCTTCAGAACGTTGTGCCCGCTGCAGCTGATCCTGACGTCTATCCAGGAAATCCTCATTTTCTTTTATGGAATGCAGGGTTGTTATTCGTTTCTCCAGACCTTGAATCTTCTCTTCCAAGATGGAGATCAGCTTGCACTTGGTACAGACAAAGTCGCTTCTATCCTGTGGAAGGAAGACGAACATGGCGCATCCTGTGCAGGTCACAACGGCGGATTGCTCAGCATCCATGGTCTCTTCCTTCTAAGAGCTCTCTCCAGGCAAACTCCTTCTGTTTGCCTCTCTGCTGTTCGCTGCTCAGCTGGTTCGCAGCTGACTGCCTTTTTATAACAGTCAGGCCCAGCTGGAACAAAGCACTCCCAGATCAAACTGGTCAAACAAGCAATCAAACAATCAAGCACACAGTCAAACTGCCAAACTGCCCCCCCAACAGACACTCAGATACTCACCAGCGCAGTCCCCCTACTGCAGCACTTAGCGTACCTCTGCTCAGAGGGATCCCAGGCAAACTCCTTCTGTTTGCCTCTCTGCTGTTCGCTGCTCAGCTGGTTCGCAGCTGACTGCCTTTTTATAACAGTCAGGCCCAGCTGGAACAAAGCACTCCCAGATCAAACTGGTCAAACAAGCAATCAAACAATCAAGCACACAGTCAAACTGCCAAACTGCCCCCCCAACAGACACTCAGATACTCACCAGCGCAGTCCCCCTACTGCAGCACTTAGCGTACCTCTGCTCAGAGGGATCCCAGGCAAACTCCTTCTGTTTGCCTCTCTGCTGTTCGCTGCTCAGCTGGTTCGCAGCTGACTGCCTTTTTATAACAGTCAGGCCCAGCTGGAACAAAGCACTCCCAGATCAAACTGGTCAAACAAGCAATCAAACAATCAAGCACACAGTCAAACTGCCAAACTGGGACCTCCCCCGATCGCCATGATTTTTCAAAGATAATGGCCAATGGCTCTGCAATCTCATCGGCCAACTCCTTTAGCACCCTCGGATGCAGCGCATCCGGCCCCATGGACTTGTGCTTGTCCAGCTTTTCTAAATAGTCCCGAACTACTTCTTTCGCCACAGAGAGCTGGTCACCTCCTCCCCATACCGTGCTGCAGAGTGCAGCTGTCTGGGAGCTGACCTTGTCTGTGAAGACAGAGGCAAAAAAAGCATTGAGTACACTAGCTTTCTCCACATCCTCTGTCACTAGGTTCCCTCCCTCATTCAGCAAGGGGCCCACACTTCCCTTGACTTTCTTCTTGTTACTAACATACCTGAAGAAACCCTTCTTGTTACTCCTAACATCTCCGGCTAGCTGCAACTCCAAGTGTGATTTGGCCTTCCTAATTTCAGTCCTGCATGCCTGGGCAATACTTTTATACTCCTCCCTGGTTATTTGTCCAATCTTCCACTTCTTGTAAGCTGTTTTTTTGTGTTTAAGACGAGCAAGGATTTCACTGTTAAGCCAAGCTGGTCGCCTGCCATATTTACTTTTCTTCCTACACATCAGGATGGTTTGTTCCTGCAACCTCAATAAGGATTCTTTAAAAAACTTATGCAAATGAAGTTATGAGCACGGCTTCCTTGCCATGGAACTCTCTTCTCACCACAAAATACAGAGATTTCTAGCCCTCCTAATTAAGAAAGGAAACCTTTGACATGTGACCTAAATGTAACCAATGCGGTGCAGTCTGTCTGGGTCTGGGTCTGAAGGAATATCCATTAGAGGTGCAAATAGCCCCACTCATCTCAATGAGATGTTAACTCTAAAACCTAAAGATGCTAATTTAAATGTCAGCATTGTTAGCTGTGTCACTGCTGGTCCTGTTGTCAGGAACTTCCAACTAATGTGTTATTCCCACTGTCTCAAACCCCTCCAATGCCTCCCCAGGTGCTGAAAACTCCAGCTGTTCCCTGTTCAGCTGCCAAATCTCTAGCTACCCTCCTTTCCCCCCGCTCCCCCCGGCAACATCCACAATGCAGTTATGCACTGAGTGCACAAAATCAAACAGCATATGCAAAACTGAAATGGGGATGGGCAATGTAAAATATATGGAATTGAGTCTGACAGGGGCTACTGTGCTCAGTGTATTTTTCACTGTCATGTTGAGTGAACCAGCTCTTTTTGAGAGCACAGGCAATGAAAGCTTGGAGGACGAAGTCAGGTGCCTGAGGACCACTGAAGTCAGTGGGAGCTGGGCACCAAACTCCCTTCACCCCCTTTAAAGCTCCAGCCTAAAAATAATGTTTTCATTACAAACATTTTGTACTGATTTTTTTGACCAGCTCTAGTACCGCAGTGGGAAGAGGCCCCTCTACTTTGACATCCACATTGCAGAGATGCATTCTCAGCAGTGTACTGGTATTGTAATGCTTCCTTGCTACGTTTCCTCCGTTGATCTCAAAGCTCCTCACAAGGGAAGGTGAGTGTCATTATCCCCAGTGTAAAGGACATGACTTGCCTGTGATCACACAGCAGATCGGTGGCTGAGCCAGGAGTAGAAACCCGATCACCCAGACCAGCATCCTAGTTCAGTCTTCCTCCCAACTGCCTCTGCAGGTAGGTTCTCAAGTGGTGGGTCACTGATCATTCCAAACAGTCACTGTAAACTGTTCACCTTATGTTTGACCTGCATGACTCTGGGCTCGGTCTGCGCTTTATCTGTTTGTAAAATGTAGAAATGGGAAAGATGCACAACTAGTGCCTTCTGCCTTCCCCACTCTAGCCGGCTGGTGCAGGATTGTTTCTTTTGGTATGTTTTCTAGTTCTGTAGCCAGTCTGGTTTATGCTGTGTTACGTTTATGCTGTCTACTTTCCCTCGAGACTATTCCACAGTCTAATAAATCTCAGCATTAGGAATTTTTTCCAGATATCCATCCTAAATTTTCCACATTAATCCCAGTTTGCCCCCTCGTCTCACCCTATACAGTTCCTCCACTTCCCCAGTTTTTAAACTCGTCAAATACATAGAAATCACAGATCAGGTCAGCATGTCAGGAAATTAGGGCCAGATTTACAAAGGTGCAGAGAAGTGCCTAGGGCATTACGAACTAAGTGAGTTATGCACATCGCTCCCACTGACCCTACTGGCTTTTGTGAATCACACTAGGCACCTAACTGCCTTTTTAGGCATCTAAATCCAGCATTTAGGCACCACTGGCATTGTCAAAACCACCCTTCAGGTGCCACCAAACTTTGTAAGCACCTAAGTGCCCTGTGGCCATGTGTGAAGCTGCCTAAGCACTGATGCTGCCTTACAGCTAATGAGCAGCTCAGAGCCCTAAGCCCCAGCAGCCACAAAGCAGGGTTCTCAAATGAAGGGAAAACGCCTGTCTCACCAAGGAGACCCATCCTTTAGTTTTACTCTGAGCATGCCTGATATCTGCCAGACCCCACAGCAGGAGGGCATCCCTTGTGGTGCCACTGCCTATAGAACAGTCCAATAACATAATCCCCCTCCAGCCCCAGTGCAGCTCAGCATCCAGGACACAAAGGTGGCTTAAAGATGACTCATTTCGCCCCCAGGGTGTGCTGGGCCTCTAAGAGATACAGCACATACCCTCACCCTAAGTTCTTCTAATGGTTCCTCATAAACTCATACTCCAGCTCTGAATTCTGTCTGTTCTGCCAAGGCCCTTCTGGTATGAAGTTCCCTGACCTGCATATGGCATTCCAGGTTTGGTCTCCCTAAAGTTTATGAAAATAGACTACTTATCTCCGTATCCCACGGTGCAGTGAACTTTATGCAGCCAACAATTAACATAAGAATACAGGAATGGCCCAACCAATTGTGTTGACATTCTTTGACACTATGTCACATTGCAAGTTCATACCAACTTTATTGTCCACAGCCTCCACTCCACCAGGCCTCTCTCACTACTGCATCTTTGCAAGTGTCTCCCTCCCTTTACGTATGTGTGTGTTGCATTTTTGCCCAAGATTGATTACATGCGGTTTTCTAGGGTCAGTCATACTTTGTCATTTTCTTCTCATAGCTCTAGCCTTTCTAGATCCATTTGTATTATTTCTCAGTCCTAGACAACACGTGAACATTTCACAGTTCACTATAATCAGTTTAGCAAAGACTTCAGCACAAAGAGTTTCCAAGTGTGTTGGTTTACGACAGTCTGTTCTCACCCTGCTGTCTTACCTACACACAAAACCCCTTACCATCTGCTATGCTCCGTGGATGTGCAATTGCTTCCCAGTTAAGACACACACCTGCATGGGGTGGAGCTAACAGTAGTCTTATGCTGGTCAGAATTCCATCACTAGGGGTAGAGACCTGCAGCTCAAGTTGCTGTCATGCCATCATATAGAGCCTCCAAAAGTACTTCCAAAGGCTCCCAGCAAAAAGAGGCAAGCTAAGATCTGATAAACAGAGGCAAGGTGGGATATTTCTAATGATAAAATTAGCAGAAAACATTAAACAATAAAGAAGTTTAAA
Organism: Mauremys mutica; assembly: GCF_020497125.1. Classification (NCBI taxonomy): domain Eukaryota; kingdom Metazoa; phylum Chordata; order Testudines; family Geoemydidae; genus Mauremys; species Mauremys mutica. Next base: position 18,074,225 of record NC_059088.1, on the reverse strand, counting down.
ACAATGCTGCATAAAAGCTCTAAAAGCAGATAGAAACCAAAACTGGGCAAAGAAGGAAAATAGGACAGATAAAATGGAAAAAGATTATTTTTTCTATACTTCCCCCACCCCTTTGTGCTGCTATGCTACAGGTTTCAAGGACAAACTCTCCAGGGCAACAGCTATCTGCTTACATGGCTGTAAAGCCACAAGCAAACTCTTTTTAATTTAAAAACAGCCTCAGGGACATATTTAAACTTTAATCTTTCAAACTTGAAATAAGGTGTAAATTACCCTCTATCAAAAATTGGCCGTTGGAACAATTTACCAAGGATTGTGGTGGATTCTCCATCCCTGGCACTTTTTAAAATTAAGATTGGATGTTTTCAAAAAAAAAACCTGCTCTAAGAATTACTTTGGGGAAGTTCTGTGGCCTATGCTATACAGGGGCTCAGACTATGGTCCTATGATCACTATGGTCCTTTCTGGCATTGGAATCTATGAATCTATTAACATAAAGCCACAGTAAAGGGGAAAGCCAATCATTTTATTTAGTCACTTCCCTTTATCTTGTGTTCTGTGAATTCTATAGGACTGAAGTTAGTTTGTTAGTACTGGAGATGCTAAGGACTGTCCCATCTCTTTCCCCCCGAGCCGGGATGCATACCAATGGAGCATCAGAGCACCTGTCTGGAATGGTCTAGTTCTAGATTCCATCGTGCAATCCTACCATGGGAATCTAGTTCTCTATTGCTTAGGTGTCATGTTTGTCACATTCATGACTTTTTGTGTTGGTCACAAAAAGTCATGGCCTTTGTCTTCCAAACCAGCCAGCTACAGAACAAGTCTCTTCCCAGAATTTGTGTAAACTGGACTCGCTAAGTTGAGTGGGGTGGACAATGGGACAGTGACCTGGGTTTTTTGAATAATTTTTAACGAAAGTTAAATGATTCAGACTTGTACAGGGCCCGTATAATAGTGGACTGAACTGAATTTTAGATTCCCATGTATTACATGAATGTCTCTTCCTGTTCCAGCTCAGAGGGTGCCTGTGGAGTGTTGAATAAAGATGTTTCTAGATAACTGCAGCCCTATAAAAACCATGTAATTTAGGAATGTGTAACAGGCTTTATTGGAAGCCACTGGTTTATTACATTTCTGTGTCTCTTCTATATGAATGTAGGTGTTTAATGATCCTCTTATGCTTTTTAAATAATTACTGACCATTCTGTAACACTTTTCTAATGAGAAATACACTTAGTAACTATTATTAAAATCCTGAGTGCCAAGACTCCTTTAAATTAAAAATAAAAAGATGACTCCCTTATTTTTTACTGTAACAAAGCCACAGCTTTCCCCATAACAGCCACAAAGCCACAATTTTCCACATAACAGCCAACCAGCCTTTCCCCAATTAGTGATGGGGATATGGAGAGAAGCAGGGAGTGTGAGGGAAAGCTAAATCATTTAGCTCTTTGCCTGGTCTTGTTCAGGGGATGCTGAGATGAGCCTGTCAGGGTTGCAGTGGTTAATCCTATTCCAGGATTTAGTTCTGTCTTTGTTAGTGTTGGAGATGCTGAGATGACCGTCAGGGATGCAGAGGACAATCCTAGATCTGTGTTTTTGGAGTATCTCTCTTAGAGCTGGGGATGAGATATGGATCATATCCAGAATTACTCTCTTCCCCCACTCCCCATGGAAGGAGGAGGATGCTGAGAATAGCCTATTTTCCTGAGCAGTGAGATGGATTGTAGCTCCAGGTTTTCCCTCTGCCCCTGTAGCTGCACAGAAATAGCAGGATGCTGAGATTAACCCTGCAGTGATGCAGAAGGTATGTGCTTTTTCAGCTCTGGTACTGATGCTGTGCTTGTAGTGAGGTCTCTGTGGCGCAATGGACGAGCGCGCTGGACTTCTAATCCAGAGGTTCCGGGTTCGAGTCCCGGCAGAGATGATCTCCAGGCAGGTGTCTTTTATTTTGCACTCATTCAGGTAAGGATGTAAGTTAATATTTATTTCACCCTAGAGGATTTTAGAAGGAAAAGAATGACTTTGCCTGATAACCTCTATACTGCTATCCCTCTCAGCCCTCTCCTCTGTCATGTTTGTGCACAGGCCTCTTTGATTCATATTTTTTCCTCGCAGTATTTCCCACTGTTAGTTTTTGCCCTTTTGTTCTCTTGCATGCTTTGATATTTTAGCCCCACCTGTTCTTTAAATACTGTAGCAATGTCTCAGTGCACAGATTGCTGCCTTTTGTTGTCAGAAGATATTTTCACAAGAATACTGTGCTTTTTAGGAAGAAGTCAAAGGGACAGATTATTTTTTTAGATCCCTTTGTTTTAATTGTTATTTCCCTAGATAAATCTGATTTCTGCTCATTTCATGTGCATGGTTGTATTTTAAAAACTAGCTTTCTCTGCCCGATAATGAATTATAGCCCCTGACTACAGACTTCCTACCCTGGTCTCACACTCTGTGTATTTTGATTTTTTCCTGCATGTGAGGTTTCTGTGCGTGTTGGATTCCCTTTCCATTTTCTCATCATGCTTAACAATTTATAGAACAGAAAACTGCAATTACTATGACAGATTTCAGAGCTGCCAAGTTTTGTGATGCTCCATGTGTGACATTTTATGCAACTTAATTAATCAACTAAATTGCATATTTATGATTTCCCTTATGACCATGTTCAGTTACTGGCCCACCCAGCCTGGGGGCAGGATGTGGAACAGCCCAAAACTGCATCTGGGGTAGGTGTGTGGGCCTGGGTCCTGGAAGCTGGTAACTGTTTGTGGCATGAGTGCTGCCATGTTGGAAGCGGTGAGTGTTAGACCTATTAGAGAAAGGGGTATTTGTTGGTTGCCTGTGGATGCTGGAAGGCCTGGTGGTTGTTTGCTGGCTGCTATGGGGCTACTGGGGTGACTGGTGCTGGAGTGTGGGTGGTTGGGGCTGGATGGAGGTGGTGGAGTGCTGCTTAGACAGTTGGGTGTCTACAGTTAGGGCAGGTGGGAGAGTGGAGTTGTGTGGCTGGGTGCTGAGGGGTGTCTTGTCTGGTCTCTGGGGTGGTGATGGGAGGAGTGTGGGGGTGACCAGCTGGGTACTAGGATGGTGCTGGTGAGGAGGGGGCAGAGAGTGTGGCTGACTGGGGTATGATACATACATGCTGTGTTGTATTACAGCAGTGCTTTCGGGGCCCAACCAAGATTGGGGATTGTAAGCTGGCAAGGCCGTCCCGATGCGTCGGGGCGGGGCACACCTCCTCGCAATTTGGGTCTGCTACAGTGGGGGAATTAGTGATTCACAAGGGGGCTGTCCTTCAAGCGGGGCAGGCCGTACACAGTCTGGGCTCTGGCTGGTGACCTGGGCAGGCTGCAACAGTCCATTCACCCAGCCCTTAGGCAGGGCAGGGCAGCCAACAGTTAGGGCTCTGGCCAGCAATCAGGCAGAGCTGTCGTACCAGCCCAGTGTAGGGGCTCAGGCACCACAGTCTCTGGGGCTCAGGTTTGGGGTGAGCGCCACACGCAGTCTATGGGGCTCAGGTAAGGGTTTGAGCACCACATGCAGTCTATGGGGCTCAGGTCTGGGGTGAATGCCACACGCAGTCTATGGGGCTCAGGTCTGTGGTGAATGCCACACGCAGTCCATGGGGCTCAGGTATGGGGTGAGCGCCACACGCAGTCTATGGGGCTCAGGTTTTGGATAGAGCACCACACGCAGTCTCTGGGGCTCAGGCTTGGGGTGAGCGCCACACGCAGTCTATGGGGCTCAGGTAAGGGTTTGAGAACCACACGCAGTCTATGGGGCTCTGGTAAGGGTTGAGTGCCACACGCAGTCTATGGGGCTCAGGTTTGGGGTGAGGGCCACATACAGTCTATGGGGCTCAGGTTTGGGGTAGAGCACCACACCCAGTCTATGAGGCTCAGGTTTGAGGTGAGCGCCACATGCTGTCTATGGGGCTCAGGTTTGGGGTAAGTGCCACACGCAGTCTGTGGAGCTCAGATAAGGGTTTGAGCACCACACGCACTCTGTGAGGCTCTGGTAAGGGTTGAGTGCCACATGCAGTCTATGGGGTTCAGGCTTGGGGTGAGCGCCACACGCAGTCTATGGGGCTCTGGTAAGGGTTTGAGCATCACATGCAGTCTATGGGGCTCAGGTCTGGGGTGAACGCCACACACAGTCTGTGGAGCTCAGGCAAGGGATTGAGCTGAGGAGCACAGGCGGCCTACGGAGGGGGAGTACTGCCATCCCAGGGGTGGGATAGCAGGGAAGACGTGGGCCCGCCCAACTCCACCGTGCTCCAACCCAGGGCCCTATCAGTGGCAGAGTAGTCCACCACTGGGTCAGCGGGGATCTGCCCGCAACACACTGACCTAGTTTCAGGCTCACTCCCCACCAGACTACTGCCTGATTCCTCTGAGTTGCTTCTTTCTCTCCCCCTCGGGCATATCTGTGTCCAGAGGTCAGCCTCAGTCTCCTCTGGGGACACTGCCAAGGGTAGCAGTAGCAGCTCCTCCAGATCAAGAGCATCGGGGCTCCCTGAAAACTCAGTTTCCCCGGGATACACTGCCAGGGGAAGCAGTAGCAGTTCCTACACATCAAGAACGTCAGGGCTCCCTGGAAGCTCAGTCTCCCCAGGGCAACAACAATTCTCTTTGGTGCTCCACTCCAGCAGCGGGGAAGAAGCATCTGTCTCCTCTGGCAGCTCCCCCGTAACTGAGCTGCTGGGAAGGTCTTTTATACTTCCCCTTCCTATCCTTCCCCTCTGCTTCCGGCGTGTGGGGTGTGGCCCTCCTGGCTCTCCCACCAGGTGGCTTGCAGTGCTCCCTCCAAGTCCACCTCTGAGGGGGGCCACACTCCTCGCTACACCCCCCACCCCATTAGGCCCAGCTCCCGATCTCTGGAGCTGCCTCACAGTCTGGAGTTCATCGTATCCAGAGGGGCTGGTCCTTCGTGAACAGCCAAGACAGCAGGGCGGCGATAGTCGAAAAGTCTGGGATGAAGTGTCAGTAATAGCCCACGCATCCTAGATATTGCCGGACCTGCTTCTTAGGCCTGGTCTACACTAGGCGGGGGGGTCGAACTAAGGTACGCGACTTCAGCTACGTGAATAGCGTAGCTGAAGTCAAACTACCTTAGTTCGACTGAGTTACCCGTCCTGACACCGGAGGATCGAAGTCCACAGCTCCCCCGTTGACTCCGCCACCGCCGTTCGCGGTGGTGGAGTTCCGGAGTCGACGGGAGCGCGTCCGGAGTTCGAACTATCGCGTCTAGATTAAACGCGATAGTTCGAACTCCGAGAAGTCGAACTCTCCGCGGCGACCCGGCGGGTAAGTATGGACCTACCCTTAGTAGTGGGAGCTGGTTGGTCATGGGTGGCCTCAACTTTCCCAACAAGGGGGTGCAGCTGGCCTCATCCCAATGTGTAACCTAGATACATTGTTTCCTGCCACCCAGTTTGGCATTTTTTTATGTTTGCAGCGAGACCAGCCTCCCGGAGAGTTCTCAAGTCAGCTGCCACCTGGTTTAGGTGGTCCTCTCAGTGATAGCTGTGTCATCCAGGTAAGTGGCCATATACTCAAGGTGAGGCAGGAGGAGACAATCCATCAACCTCTGGAATGTTGCAGGGGCACCATGGAGTCCGAAGGGCATTCTGGTAAAATGATACAGCCCACTGGGGGCGGCGAAGGCAGTTTTTACCTTCGATTCCGGTGTCAGCAGGATCTGCCAATGTCCCTTGGTTAAATCCAGGGTTGTGATATACTGGGCCTTCCCCAGTCGGTCAAGTAATTCGTCCACCCAGGGCATCGGGTAGGCGTCAAAGCAGGATATCTCACTGACCATCCTGAAGTCAATGCAAAAGCGACAGGTCCCGTCTGGCTTGGGGACGAGGACAATTGGGCTCCTCCACTTGAGGATTTCTCATTTACCCCTAGTTCTAACATGGACGGGACCGCCTGTTCCATGGCCTCTCGCATATGGTGGGGGAGTGGTTGGGTGGTTCCTCGTACAACCTCTCCAGGACCGGTGGTGATGGAGTGGTAGATCTGGATGGTCTGTCCGAGCATGGGGGTGAACATTCGAGGGAAGGCCTCAATGAGATGTCTGGCTTGCTTCAACTGCTCGGCCGATCTAGGAAGTTTCTGGAAAGTGTAGGGGACAATTTCCTGGTGCAAGTGCTGGAGGAACCAACTAGGGGAAAAGCTCTTCTTGACCTGCTGCTCACAAACAGGGAAGAAATAGTAGAGGAAGCAATAGTGGATGGGAACCTGGGAGGCAGTGACCATGAGATGGTCGAGTTCAGGATCCTGACACAAGGAAAAAAGGAAGGCAGTAGAATAGAGACCCTGGACTTCAGAAAAGCAAACTTCAGCTCCCTCAGGGAGCTGATGGGCAAGGTCCTCTGGGAGAATAACATGACGGGGAAAGGAGTCGAGGAAAGCTGGCTGTATTTTAAAGAATCCTTATTGAGGTTGCAGGAACAAACCATCCCGATGTGTAGGAAGAAAAGTAAATATGGCAGGCGACCAGCTTGGCTTAACAGTGAAATCCTTGCTCGTCTTAAACACAAAAAAACAGCTTACAAGAAGTGGAAGATTGGACAAATAACCAGGGAGGAGTATAAAAGTATTGCTCAGGCATGCAGGTGTGAAATTAGGAAGGCCAAATCACACTTGGAGTTGCAGCTAGCCGGAGATGTTAGGAGTAACAAGAAGGGTTTCTTTAGGTATGTTAGCAACAGGAAGAAAGTCAAGGAAAGTGTGGGCCCCTTGCTGAATGAGGGAGGGAACCTAGTGACAGAGGATGTGGAGAAAGCTAGTGTACTCAATGCTTTTTTTGCCTCTGTCTTCACAGACAAGGTCAGCTCCCAGACAGCTGCACTCTGCAGCACGGTATGGGGAGGAGGTGACCAGCTCTCTGTGGAGAAAGAAGTAGTTCGGGGCTATTTAGGAAAGCTGGACGAGCACAAGTCCATGGGGCCGGATGCGCTGCATCCGAGGGTGCTAAAGGAGTTGGCCGATGAGATTGCAGAGCCATTGGCCATTATCTTTGAAAAATCATGGCGATCGGGGGAGGTCCCGGACGACAGGAAAAAAGCTAATGTAGTGCCCATCTTTTAAAAAGGGAAGAAGGAAGATCCAGGGAACTACAGGCCAGTCAGTCTCACCTCAGTCCCTGGAAAAATCATGGAACAGATCCTCAAGGAATCAATCCTGAACCACTTAAAGGAGGGGAAAGTGATCAGGAACAGTCAGCATGGATTCACCAAGGGCAAGTCATGCCTGACTAACCTAATTGCCTTCTATGATGAGATAACCGGCTCTGTGGATGAGGGAAAAGCAGTGGATGTACTATTTCTGGACTTTAGCAAAGCTTTTGATACAGTCTCCCACAGTATTCTTGCCAGCAAGTTAAATAAGTATGGGCTGGATGAACGGACGGTAAGGTGGATAGAAAACTGGCTAGATGGTCGGGCTCAACGGGTAGTGATCAATGGTTCCATGTCTAGTTGGCAGCCGGTATCAAGTGGAGTGCCCCAAGGGTCGGTGCTGGGGCCAGTTTTATTCAAGATCTTCATTAACGATCTGGAGGATGGTGTGGACTGCACCCTTAGGCTGTGGCTACACTTAGCGCTTCAAAGCGCTGCCGCGGCAGCGCTTTGAAGCGCTAAGTGTAGTCAAAGCGCCAGCGCTGGGAGAGAGCTCTCCCAGCGCTGTCCGTACTCCACCTCCCTGTGGGGAATAACGGACAGCGCTGGGAGCCGCGCTCCCAGTGCTGGGGCTTTGACCACACTGGCGCTTTGCAGCCCCGCAATTTGCAGCGCTGGAGAGGGTGTGTTTTCACACCCTGCTGCAGCGCTGCAAATTTGTAAGTGTAGCCAAGCCCGCAAGTTTGCAGATGACACTAAACTGGGAGGAGTGGTTGATACGCTGGAGGGTAGGGATAGGATACAGAGGGACCTAGACAAATTAGAGGATTGGGCCAAAAGAAATATGATGAGGTTCAACAAGGACAAGTGCAGAGTCCTGCACTTAGGACGGAAGAATCCCATGCACTGCTACAGACTAGGGACCGAATGGCTGGGCAGCAGTTCTGCAGAAAAGGACCTAGGGGTTACGGTGGACGAAAAGCTGAATATGAGTCAACAGTGTGTCCTTGTTGCCAAGAAAGCTAATGGCATTTTGGGTTGTATAAGTAGGGGCATTTCCAGCAGATCGAGGGATGTGATCATTCCCCTCTACTCAGCACTGGTGAGGCCTCATTTGGAGTACTGTGTCCAGTTTTGGGCCCCACACTACAAGAAGGATGTGGATAAATTGGAGAGAGTCCAGCGGAGGGCAACAAAAATGATTAGGGGGCTGGAGCACATAACTTATGAGGAGAGGCTGAGGGAACTGGGATTGTTTAGTCTGCAGAAGAGAAGAATGAGGGGGGATTTGATAGCTGCTTTCAACTACCTGAAAGGGGGTTCCAAAGAGGATGGATCTAGACTGTTCTCAGTGGTAGAAGATGACAGAACAAGGAGTAATGGTCTCAAGTTGCAGAGGGGGAGGTTTAGGTTGGACATTAGGAAAAACTTTTTCACTAGTAGGGTGGTGAAGCACTGGAATGGGTTACCTAGGGAGGTAGTGGAATCTCCTTCCTTAGAGGTTTTTAAGGTCAGGCTTGACAAAGCCCTGGCTGGGATGATTTAGTTGGGTTTGGTCCTGCTTTGAGCAGGGGGTTGGACTAGATGACCTCCTGAGGTCCCTTCCAACCCTTAGATTCTATGATTCTATGAGAGGGTGTCCCCAAGCAAGAGGTTCTCGTGTTCAGTTCCAATGGGCGTCTGCCATCCCAGTTCTGGTTCGGGGGGGTTGGGAGTGACTGACAATTTGTCCCGCTCATGCCAAGGCTTTAGCAGGTTCACATGATGAATCTGGGGCTTTTTCTTCCAGTCTGGCTGACAAACCTCATAATTGACAGGGTCTGTCAATTGGGTGAACTCGTATGGCCCCTGCCAGTGGGCCATCAGCTTCAACTCAGGTGAAGGGAGCAGGACAAGGACTCGGTCCCCTGGCTCAAAGATCTGCTCTCGCGAACAGCGATTATACCCTTGTGCTTGGGCCTTCTGGGCAGCTTGGAGGGTCTCCTGGGCAAGGGTCCCAGCCTGGGCCAGGCACTCTTGGAGCTTAAACACACGGAAGCAACTTTTCAGCACGGGGCAGGGTCTGTCCCCATGTCTTCTGAATGAGATCCATCAGGCCTTGAGGCTGGCAGCTGTATAGGAGCTCAAAAGGCAAAAATTTGGTGGATGCCTGTGGCACCTCCCAAATAGCAAGCAGCAATTGAGGGATGAGCTGATTCCAATGGCAGACCTCCTCAGTGGGGAACTCCAGAGCATATTCTTTAGTATCCGGTTAAACTGTTCCACCAAGCCATCTGTCTGCGGGTGGTAGATGGAAATCAGGAGCTTTTTGATCCCCAGAAGAGCACACACCTATGATGGAGTAGGGAGTTTCTTGTTTTTTCCAATGGTTTGCATGCAGAGGGGGTGGAACGCAGTTTCCCTGGATGTTCCTGATTTAACGAGGTGATGTGAGAGGGAGTTTGTTGTTACAGAAGATCAGCAACAGAACTTGGGACCCCAGACAATGGCTGAAGAATGGATACCCCAGCAACTGGTGACCGGGAGGCACAGCTCAGGAGTCACAGCTGGTTCTGGCCAGTGGGAGGACAATGGGCTGTGAAGAGAGGACCCCAGTGACCTGACTAACCGGTTCCAGCCAGAGGGGGAGAGAGGACAGCTGAGAGGAGAGGAGGCCCAGGCGACCCTGTTTACCTGGATAGAAGACAATGGACAGAGGCGGGGCTTGGGGGAGGTGATACCAGATGTCCGGCTGGAAAGCACTGGGTTCAGTACTGGAGGGAGAGAGTAGGCAGAGCCCACCTGGATGCAGGAGAGACTTAGATGTACTGTGCTGAGGGAGGCCAGGCCTGAGGGCCCTGAGAGTTTCCTGTGCTGGGTTCAGACACTCAATAAACCCTCCTGTTTTACACTGGCTGAGAGTCTCTCTGGTCTAGAGAACAGGGCTGTATTATTCCCTCTGGGAGTGGAGGCCCCAGGGGTCCAGAGCGAGTGGACTCCCTGAGGGGGTCCACGGAGAGAGACAGGCATGCCAAGGCTCAGAGAAGTGCAGTTACAGGAGGCAGCAGGGCTTAACCCCTGAGAGAGAGTGGACCATATGGGGACAAGAGTGGGCATGACCTGTGAGTCTGTGACAACAGCTCCTGGAGGAGCCGGGAGGTAAAGTTCGTCCCTGATGGGTGAGTAATTCATGGGGCAGGCCCACTCAGGCAAAGATTTTGTTAAGCTCTGCTGCTACGATATGGGCTGTGGCACTCCTCATGAAACCGAGTGGCATAGTCCAGAACTACCAGGATATATCATAATCTGATGGCGCTCTTAACCAGAGGCCCCACCAAGTCCACGGCTACCCTTTCAAAAGGGGTTCCCACCAGCAGGAGAGGGACCAGGGGTGCTCTGGATACCCCAGAAGGTGCGTTCTGGGCAGGAGGCGCAGTGGTCCTTAGTGTCACAGTGTACACTTGGCCAAAAGAGATGGGACAGAACCCAGGCCCACGTCTTCTCCAGTCTGAGGTGGCCGGCCGCCGGGGCATTGTGTGCCAGCCTTAACATGGCTAATCTATGCCATCGAGGGACCAGCAGCTGGGACCAAGGCTTGCAGATCCTGGGGTCCAGCTCAACTCGATACATCCGATCCTGGGTGAGTTCAAACTAAGGCCACTGGTTGGCCCTCTGCACATCTACCATGACCCCATCCACGCAGGACAGTTGCTCATAGGCATGCTTCACTGTGGGGTCATCCCTTTGATCCTGGCAAAAGTCTGTCGCCACATCTAGCCGAACATCTGCCTCCTTGTCCCTGTCAGTCTGATCCTCAGGCAGGCCAGGTAGGTCGCTGAGGCCCGGTTCCCCTGACTCCACCTCCAGCCCACTGTCTCACTAGCTGGCCCCAATCCATGATGGCCTCTGCTGGGGTTGGGTTAGGAACAGATGCTGTCCCCCTTAGGTTCAGGTGGGCGGGTAATACCCGTGTTCTCCACCACGTGTAAGCTGGCGATGTCATCCCTCCATGTCTGCATCTGGGGGGCGGGGCATGGCTCCTTGCAATTTGGGTCTGCTACAGCGGGTGAATTAGCAATTCAAAAGGGGGCCATCCTTGAAGTGGGGTGGGCGTACACAGTCTAGGCTCTGGCTGGTGACTCAGGCAGGCTGCAACAGTCTATTCACCCACCCCTTAGCACCATTTTAGCACCAGACATTCCATAAAAAAGGGATTATTTTTTCTTGATATGTCTCTGGTGGTCTGTGTCCTTTCTTTCCTTTCCCTGTGGTTTTCCAGTTTCCTATGTCAAAGGTAATAATTGGAGATATATCAACCTCCTAGAAGCAGAAGGGACCTTGAAAAGTCATCAAGTCCAGCCCCCTGCCTTCACTAGCAGGACCAATTTTTGCCCCAGATCCCTAAGTGGCCTCCTCAAGGATTGAACTTACAACCCTGGGTTTAGCAGGCCAATGCTCAAACCGCTGAGCTATCCCTCCTCCTGCTCCTCCATTCTCCTCACGCCTATATTGTCTCCATATTTGTCTCAGTCTCCACCCATTCTTTCTGTTGTATTAATTTGGATGGAATAAATGGGCCCAGAGAGTCAAAGGAATTAATGTGACCCCATCACTGTACAACACTAGACAGTTAAGCAAGACTCAGATTTTAAGTAGAGAGACCTCAGCCTGCTTAGTCCCCTAAAGATACAGATAAAGAAAGAAAAACAGTTAAAGCCTTTGTCAAGTATTAAGTAAGGCTTTTATTTTAACAACATAGAATCATAGAGGATTAGCGTTGGAAGAGACCTCAGGAGGTCATATAGTCCAACCTCCTGCTCAAAGCAGGACCAACCCCAACTAAATCATCCCAGTCAGGGCCTTAAAAACCTCTAAGGATGGAGATTCTACCACCTCCCTAGGTAACCGATTCCAGGGCTTCACCACCCTCCTACTGAAATACTGTTTCCTAATATCCAACATAGACCTTCCCCACTGCAACTTGAGACCATTGCTCCTTGTTATGTCATCTGCCACTTGTCCTTGTTGAACCTCATCAGATTTCTTTTGGCCCATCCTCCAATTTGTCTAAGTCACTCTGGACCCCATTTCTACCCTCCAGCATATCTACCTCTCCCCGCAGCGTAGTGTCATCTGCGAACTTGCTGAGGGTGCAATTCATCCCATCATCCAGATCATTAATAAAGATGTTGAACAAAACTGGCCGCAGGACCGACATCTGGGGCACTCCGCTTAATACCGGATTCTAACTAGACATCGAGCCGTTGATCACTATCCATTGATCCCGACAATCTAGCCAGCTTTCTCTCCACCTTATAGTACATTCATCCAATCCATACTTTTTTTAATTGTTGGGAAGAATACTGTGGGAGACCATATCAAAAGATTTGCTAAAGTCAAGGAATAACACGTCTATTGCTTTCCCCATATCCACAGAGCCAGTTATCTCATCATAGAAGGTAATCAGATTGGTCAGGCATGACTTGCCCTTGGGGAATCCATGTTGACTGCTCCTGATCACCTTTCTCGCCTCCAAGTGCTTCAAAATGGTTTCCTTGAGGACCAGCTCCATGATTTTTCCATGGACTGAGGTGAGGTTGCAGTTCCCCGTGTTCTCCTTCTTCCCTTTTTAAAAGATGGGCACTATATTTGCCTTTTTCCAATCATCTGGGACCTCCCCCAATCTCCGCAAGTTTTCAGAGATAATAGCCAGTGGCTCTGCAATCACATCAACCAACTCCCTCAGCACCCTTGGATGCATTAGATCTGGACCCATGGACTTGTGCATGTCCAGCTTTTCTAAATAGTCCTTAACCTGTTCTTTCACCACTGAGGGCTGCTTACCTCCTCCCCATACTGTGTTGCCGAGGGCAGCTGTGTTGGAGCTGCCCTTGTCTGTGAAGACCGAGTCAAAAAAAGCATTGAGTACTTCAGCTTTTTCCACATCATCTGTCATCTGTCACTAACATCTGTAACATTCCCCTTATTTCTTTTCCCTCTAGCTTTAGAGAGATTTTGGAAGCAAAAAGAAACCCCTGTCTGACAATCTCTTAGATGGTATTACAGATAGTAATAGCTGTCCTTTTGGGGAGGAGAGAGAAATTAGTTGAGATGGGCTGGAGCTGCTGTTGCTGCTGTTAAAGTCCGATCCCATTTCCTAGATGACAAATCAAGACAAACTGACACAAGCAGGGAGCGAAAAGACCAGAAAATATAGAAAATGCAGCTTCTGTCTTTGGTGCTAATTCTCACACACAGCCTTACTGCTGGAGAAACACGGGCCCAACACATGATCTGTGTCAAGCTGTCCTATAGTGGCTGAAGAGGGTGAGTACCAACCTCGGCACAGACTGTGAAGAAGCAGGGCACAAATCCCAGATTGGCTGTGAGTTCTAAACTTATATTTCACCAACCGAATATCAATTGTGAACTCCTCAAGCACTATAACAGACAGTCCCCTTGGGTACTCATAGACTCATAGACTTTAAGGTCAGAAAGGGACCATTATGATCATCTAGTCCGACCTCCTGCACAATGCAGGCCACAGAATCCCACCCATCCACTTCTATAACAAACCCCTAGCCTATGTCTGAGTTATCGAAGTCCCCAAATTGCGGTTTGAAGACCTCAAGCTGCAGAGAATCCTCCAGAAAGTGACCCATGCCCCATGCTGCAGAGGAAGGCAAAAAACCTCCAGGGCCTCTGCCAATCTGCCCTGGAGGAAAATTCCTTCCCGACCCCAAATATGGCGATCAGTTAAACTCTGAGCATGTGGGCAAGACTCACCAGCCAGCACCCAGGAAAGAATTCTCTGTAGTAACTCAGATCCCAACCCATCTAACATCCCATCACAGACCACTGGGCATACTTACCTGCTGATAATCAAAGATCAATTGCCAAATTAATTGCCAAAATTAGGCTATCCCATCATACCATCCCCTCCATAAACTTTTCAAGCTTAGTCTTAAAGCCAGATATGTCTTTTGCCCCCACTACTCCCCTTGGAAGGCTGTTCCAGAACTTCACTACTCTAATGGTTAGAAACCTTCATCTAATTTCAAGTCTAAACTTCCTAGTGTCCAGTTTATATCCATTTGTTCTTGTGTCCACATTGTTACTAAGCTTAAATAATTCCTCTCCCTCCCTAATATTAATCCCTCTGATATATTTATAAAGAGCAATCATATCCCCCCTCAACCTTCTTTTGGTTAGGCTAAACAAGCCAAGCTCTTTCAGTCTCCTTTCATAAGACAGGTTTTCCATTCCTCGGATCATCCTAGTAGCCCATCTCTGAACCTGTTCCAGTTTGAATTCATCCTTCTTAAACATGGGAGACCAGAACTGCACACAGTATTCCAGATGAGGTCTCACCAGTGCCTTGTATAACGTTACTAACACCTCCTTATCTTTGCTGGAAATACCTCGCCTGATGCATCCTAAAACCGCATTAGCGTTTTTTACGGCCATATCACATTGGCAGCTCATAGTCATCCTGTGATCAACCAATACTCCGAGGTCCTTCTCCTCCTCTCTTACTTCCAACTTATGCGTCCCCAGTTTATAACTAAAATTCTTGTTATTAATCCCTAAATGCATGACCTTGCACTTTTCACTATTAAATTTCATCCTATTACTATTACTCCAGTTTAAAAGGTCATCCAGATCTTCCTGTAGGATATCCCGGTCCTTCTCTGTGTTAGCAATACCTCCCAGCTTTGTGTCATCCGCAAACTTTATTAGCACATTCCCGCTTTTTGTGCCAAGGTCAGTAATAAAAAGGTTAAATAAAATTGGTCCCAAAACCGATCCCTGAGGAACTCCACTAGTAACTGCCTTCCAGCCTGACAGTTCACCTTTCAGTATGACCCGTTGTAGTCTCCCCTTTAACCAGTTCCTTATCCACCTTTCAATTTTCATATTGATCCCCATCTTTTCCAATTTAACTAATAATTCCCCATGTGGAACCGTATCAAATGCCTTACTGAAATCGAGGTAAATTAGATCCACTGCATTTCCTTTGTCTAAAAAATCTGTTACTTTCTCAAAGAAGGAGATCAGGTTGGTTTGGCACGATCTACCTTTTGTGAAACCATGTTGTATTTTGTCCCAATTACCATTGACCTCAATGTCCTTAACTACCCTCTCCTTCAAAATTTTTTCCAAGACCTTACATACTACAGATGTCAAACTAACAGGCCTATAGTTACTCGGATCACTTTTTTTTCCTTTCTTAAAAATAGGAACTATGTTAGCAATTCTCCAGTCGTACAGTACAACCCCTGAGTTTACCGATTCATTAAAAATTCTTGCTAATGGGCTTGCAATTTCATGTGCCAGTTCCTTTAATGTTCTTGGATGAAGATTATCTGGGCCCTCCGATTTAGTCCCATTAAGCTGTTCGAGTTTGGCTTCTACCTCGGATGTGGTAATATCTACCTTCATATCCTCATTCCCAATTGTCATCCTTCCATTATCCCTAAGCTCCTCATTAGCCTTATTAAAGACCGAGGCAAAGTATTTATTTAGATATTGGGCCATGCCTAGATTATCTTTAACCTCCACTCCATCCTCAGTGTTTAGCGGTCCCACTTCTTCTTTCTTTGTTTTCTTCTTATTTATATGGCTATAGAACCTTTTACTATTGGTTTTAATTCCCTTTGGAAGGTCCAACTCTACATGGCTTTTAGCTCTGTACTCTGTACTCTGCTCTATCTTACCACACAGGCAAACTTGCCTTTGGGATAGATGGTCCCTTATACCAAGTGTATAAAGTCTTCACCCATGTCATACTCAGTCAGATTAAGAAAGATCTTGAAATGCAGAAAAGCAGAGAACAAGCTGGTTTCTGCTCAGGGTATTAGACAATCCACTCAGTTTGGCAGCTCATTGAAAAATGCAAGGAATATAAAGTACCATTATGTATTGCATTTGTCAACTACAAAAAGGCATTCGACTCGGTAGAGATTAACGCTGTACTCAGTGCACTCAATGAAATCGGAATCGATCCAAGGTACATTGACGTGCTGGAAGAAATTAACCACAATTGCTTGACAGAGATAACATTATTCAATGTCCCCTGCATTATTTCTATACACAGAGGAGTCAGTCAAGGCAACATAATCTCACCGAAGCTGTTTGCAGCAGTATTGCAGTCGCTATTCAAGAAATTGAACTGGGAAGAAGGAATCAAAATTGATGGAGAACAGTTAACGCATCTTCTCTTTGCTGACAACTGTGTAATACTTGCAAAGGACACAGCACAATTGAAGAAAAAATTCAACAACTGCAAACAGTTTTGCATGATATCGGGTTGGAAGTGAATACGTTGAAGACAAAGTGGATGCGGAATGAGCATTGTGCAGAAGGAATCATCACTGTAAATGGGAAAGAAATCTCAACAAATACATTTACCTGGGTTAGCAGCTGAGCAGAGACAACTCATTCGAAGGGGAATGCAGTAGGAGGCGAAAGGTGGGGTGTGCAAGTTTCAACAAAATAAAGGCGTCTCTAACAGATTATGAACTGCCCATGAAGAAAAGGAAAGATTTATTATCTAAGAAAAATAAATGAGTTATTTACAAGGTTAAAGCAGATAAACATACACACACACATAAGTTACAGTTTTAGGTTCCAAAAGGTGGTAGAAGTTTCTGTAATGGGCAAGCTCTGTATGTCCTTTAGGGCTAGCCCAGGCCAAGCATGAGGGAACTTTTGCTTATGCTTAATAATGCTTGCTCCTCAAAGTCAAAGCAGCATAGTTTCTTCTTGTCAGAGGTTTTCATTCCCTTCCCCCAGAGTTCAAGATGAGGGGATGAGTTCACATGTACATCTCCTCTTTTGGGGCAGAGTGGGGGAAAAGAGAAAGTTACTCACCTTGCAGTAACTGAGGTTCTTCAAGATGTGTGTCCCTGTGGGTGCTCCACTCTAGGTGACGGTGCGTCCCGGCGCTGTCGATCGGAGATTTTCGGTAGCAGTGCCTGGTTGGGGCGCACACACCCAGATGGTATCTCCCGTCTAGTTGGAATCTTCCTGAGTGTGTGCGCCCCACACGCTCCTCAGTTCCTTCTCTACCGTGGAGAGTAATCTTAGTACTCCAAAGTAGAGGGGAGGAGGGCGGGGAGTGGAGCACCCACAGGGACACACATCTTGAAGAACCTCAGTTACTGCAAGGTGAGTAACTTTCTCTTCTTCTTCGAGTGCTGTCCCTGTGGGTGCTCCACTCTAGGTGAATGTGTAGCAGTACCCACTACGGTTGGTGGGACTTTGGAGATACGGCAGGGAGTACTGAAGATAGTACTGTATGACCTACTATTGTGTCTGCCGTGGTGTTTTGCGTTAGAGCATAGTGTTTTGCAAACGTGTGTTCAGATGATAGCCGCTTTGCAGATATCAGGAATGGGAACATTGTGTAAGAAGGCAATGGATGCCGACATGGCTCTATTGGAATGAGTTCTAATGCCTTCAGGCGGTTGAAGATTCTTTGCACGGTAACAGGATCTGATGCAGTCAGAGATCCACTTGGACAGATGTTGTTTAGAGATAGCCATACCATTTGATTTTTTCGGTAATGGAAACAAAGAGTCATGGAGACTTGCGAAATGGTTTCATTCTGTCTAAATAAAAGGCAATTGCTCGCCTGACATCGAGAGTATGCAGGGTTGCCTCTTGTGGAGTCTTGTGAGGTTCGGGATAGAAAGTAGGTAAGTATATAGGTTGGTTGAGGTGGAAGGTAGATACCACTTTAGGAAGAAATTTAGGATGTGGTCTCAAAGTTACTTTGTCTTTGGAGAAGATTGTGTAGGGAGAGTGGGCCATCAGGGCACTCATTTCACCTACTCTCCTTGCCGATGTTATGGCAACTAAGAAAGCCACCTTCATGGATATATGGAGATGAGAGGAGGTAGCCAAGGTCTCGAATGGAGGTTTCATGAGAGCGTGTAGAATGAGGTTAAGATTCCATGAAGCAGCTATTGGGTGAATTTCAGGGTAGAGGTTTTGCAGGCCTGTGAGAAATCGTTTTATGGTTGGGTGAGTAAAGAGTGAATAACCTGCTAAGAGGTCATGGAAGGTGGTAAGTGCCACCAGGTGCACTTTGGTGGAGCTGAGCGAATGTCTGTCTTGTTTTAGTTCCAAGAGGTAGTCTAGAATGATAGGGAGGGTCACCATATTGGGCGCTAAGTGATTACGTGAGCACCAGAGGGCGAAATTCTTCCACTTCTGCAGGTAGGTTTTATGAGTGGAGTCTTTCCTACTGTGCAGGAAGACATATCGGACTTGCTCAGAACAGGCTAGTTCATGGGTTTGGAACCATGAAGGAACCACGCTGTGAGGTGGAGCTTGAGGAGCTCAGGGTAAAGAGCCAGTCTATTGTTCTGGAAAAGGAGATCTGGCCTGTTGGGGAGAGCCCGTGGGTGACGGGAGGACATGCAGAGTAGGTAGGGATACCACGTCTGTCTCAGCCAAGCCGGGGCAATAAGTATGACCAGGTCCTTATGGTCCACAATCTTCCGAAGAACCCCGTGTAGCAGAGGGATTGGTGGAAGGCGTACAGGAGAGAGCTGTTCCGCGGGATGAGGAATGCGTCTCTGGGAATGCAGTTCTGAGTCCCACTCTGGAGCAAAACTGGGGACATTTTCGGTTCTGGGTTGTGGCAGAGAGGTCTACTGATGGGGTGCCCCAGAGGGAGAAGAGCTGTTGAAGTATTGTGGGGTGCAGTTCCCATTCGTGTTCCGTCGAGAAGTGCCTGCCGAGTGCATCGGCAGTAGTGTTGTGGCAGTCTGGCAGGTAGGAAGCGGTGGTCTGTATTTGACGTTATATACACCAATTCCATAGGCGGATGGCTTCCATGCAAAGAGAATGTGAGCGTGCTCCCCCTTGTCTGTTGATGTAGTACATACATGCTATGTTGTCTGTTAAGACTCACAGGTATTTGTTCTTTATGAGGGGAAGAAAATGAAGGCACGCTCATCTCACAGCTCTGAGCAATAAGAGATTTATGTGTAGGTGCGACTCTGATGCAGACCACTAGCCTTGTGCCCTGTGTCCCTCTAAATGCGCTCTGCAACCAATTAGGGAAGCGTCCATGGTGAGCACAAGTGCTGAGGATCAGTTCTGGAAGGAAACCTTAGTGCAGAGGTTCTCTGGTCTTGTCCACCACTGTAGGGAAGCTAGAAAGTTGGGAGGCGGAGTTAACAGCATCCCTAAGGTATGTCTGTTGGGTTTGAAATTGGAATTGAGCCAGCCCTGAAGACATCTCATGTGCAGCCTGGCGTACTGGACTATGAAGGTGGTGGCTGCCATATGACCAAGGAGCTGTAGGCAGAGTCTTGCCTGTGTCCTTGGATGAATAGAGAGCGTGCGTTTGAGCTGCGTGATAGCGAGGAATCTGTGATATGGGAGCAAGGCTCTGCTCTGGATTGAGTTGAGATGAGCTCCGAGGAACTCAATCTGTTGTCAAGTATCAGAGAGGTAGCCGTGTTAGTCTGGTTCTGTAAAAGCAGCAAAGAATCCTGTGGCACCTTATAGACTAACAGACGTTTTGCAGCATGAGCTTTCGTGGGTGACTCTTGCATCCGACGAAGTGGGCATTCACCCACGAAAGCTCATGCTGCAAAACGTCTGTTAGTCTATAAGGTGCCACAGGATTCTTTGCTGCTCAATCTGTTGTGTAGGTGTCAGGGTGGATTTTTGGGCGTTTATTTGGAGGCCTAGGCTGTGAAAGAGGGCAATAGTGAAAGAGTAGCTTGGAGAGTCTCTCCATAGGAGTTGCCCTTGATGAGGCAATC
This sequence comes from Mauremys mutica, assembly GCF_020497125.1. Taxonomy (NCBI): domain Eukaryota; kingdom Metazoa; phylum Chordata; order Testudines; family Geoemydidae; genus Mauremys; species Mauremys mutica. Next base: position 18,054,335 of record NC_059088.1, on the reverse strand, counting down.
GTCCAGGTAGGGGAACAGCGTGACCCCATGTTTGTGGAGGTGAGCCACTAGCACAGCTAGAATTTAGGAAAAAACTCCCGGCGCTGTGGAGAGGCCGAAAGGAAGAACTCTGTATTGGAAATAGTCGTGACCGATTGTGAAGCTTAGAAAGCGTCTGTGAGCTGGATGAATTGATATATGAAAAGAGACGTACTGTGGGTCGAGGGCTGTAAACCAGTCCCCTTGATCCAGTGCAGGAATTAATGTGCCCAGTGTGACCATTTTGAATTTTTGTATCCTCGCGAATTTGTTCAGTTGGCTTAAGTCTAGTATAGGCCTCCAGCCCCCAGTCCTTTTCTGGGTCAGGAAGTAATGGGAGTAGAAATCTTTCCCTGGATGTAGCATTGGCACAGGCTCCACTGCGCCTAGCTGTAGAAGATAAGCAACTTCTGCGCGAAGCAGGTGCTCATGAGAGGGGTCCCTGAAGAGGGATGGGGAAGGGGAGGAGGATAGGATATGAATGGGCTAGAGTAACCGGACTGAACTATCTCGAGGACTCAGCGGTCCTGTGTAATTTGCTGACAGGCATGTTGGAAACTCTGGAGGCGGTGGCGAAATGGGCAAATAGGCTGTGGAATCAAGGAGTGGTCGCACAGACCCTGGACCAACCTTTTAAAATTGTTGTTTATTCCCAGATGGATGGGAAGTGGTTGCTTGAGCTTGATTTTGTCTGCACTTAGGGGGTCTAGCACGGTTCCTATTTATGTGGTAAGGTTTGGGTTGATATCGTTGACCCCTGGGAAGAGATGGGTGAATGCCCAGGGTGCGCAGTGTCGCTCTAGAATCTTTCATTGTATGAAGTAGTTCATCAGGTGGTTTTTTTTTTTGGTTTTTTTTTAAGAAAACAGTTTATGTTTATCAAAGGGGAGGTCCTCCACTTTGTTCTGCAGGTCTTTAGGGATGCCAGATGCAGAAAGCCACGAAGATCTGCGCATAACCACAGCCGGTGCAGTTGTACGGGCTGCTGTGTCTGTCGTGTCTAAAGAGGCTTGTAGGGCTGTTCTGGAAATCAATTGGCACTCGCTCAGAATTGATTTAAAGCCCGCTGTCCTGTCCTCTGGAATGTAAGAGGCGAATTCAAAAGTTTATTGTAGTTATCAAAGTCATGCCTGGCAAGGAGTGCAAGGTAGTTTGCAATCCAGAATTGTAGAGTGGAGGATGTGTAAACCTTGCGACACAAGACGTCAAGGCGTTTAAGGTCCATGTCTTGCGGGGTGGACTGATATTGTAGCTGTTTCGTTCTTTGTGCGACTGCATTGATAATGAAAGAGTTCAGTTGTGAGAAAATAGGAAGTCAGCGTCCTTAGCAGGAACATAGTATCTATGTTCAGCTTTTCTGCAGGTTGGTAATAAAGAAGCTGGAGTTTGCAGAGAGCGTCAGCTGGTTCCAAGAGTGCCTCGTTTATAGGGAGCGAAGTAGGGAAACTGAGGCTGGTGGCTGCGGACCTTAGCCTGAGGTGGAAAAAGGCTCCAGTGGGAGAGGAGAGGGAGGTGCGGAGAACTCTGCTTGCCGTTGTAGATCAGGTTCGCTCTCAGTGAAGGTAGCCAATTCAGGTGGTGGGACTGCGCTATGTCATGTTAAGAAGCGAAAGTGAAAGTGTGAGCGGTGCAGTGGGTCGGTTGGAGGTGCCCTGCAGGGGGTCTGCTGCTGGTGCAAGGGCGGAAGGCAGGCTCGGTGCCGACGTTCTTCCTGGCACCGGGGCAGAGCACGCGGTCAGAACCGTGGCTTTTTTTTTTTCTCTCCCGCCCTGAGGCTTGCAGTGCTGACGGCTTTGTCGGCACCGGGGCAGAGCGCATAGCCAGCTCCGCGGCTGTTTTTAGCCCTCAGGCTTGCGGTGCCGACGTCCTTGTCGGCACCGGGGCAGAGCGCGCAGCCGGCTTCGCGGCTATTTTTAGCCCTGAGGCTTGCGGTACCGACATCCTTGTCTGCACCGGGGCAGAGCGCGCAGCCGGCTTCGCGGCTATTTTTAGCCCTGAGGCTTGCGGTGCCGACGTCCTTGTCGGCACCGGGACAGAGCACGCAGCCGGCTTCGCGGCTGTTTTTAGCGCTGAGGCGCTTGGTGCCGCGGAATCCTTCTGTGTTCGGGAGGTTGAATTTCCGCCTCTACGGTCTGTGGGAGCCGTTGTTGAGGCGTGATCCGGGGCTGAGGCGCCTAGCTTTGGCGCTGTCAGCACAGAGGGTAGGGATCTCGCAGGAGACCCCTTACCCTTGTTAGAGTCTCTCCTATGAGACTGCTCTGCTTCTTGCCTCCGCTCCAGGGAGGGTGTAGCAACGCTCCCCACCGGTTTCGATCTGGCTGGGGAGGATGTGGGAGTGGGTTTAACTTTCCCCATCTCCGAAAGCGGCTGCGGGGATTTCTCCATGAGAAGCATTTTAAGCCGCAGGTCTCTGTCGTGCCGAGCCCTCGACTCGAGGCTCATACAGTGGAGACACTTTGCGGGGATGTAGGCTTCCGCGAGGCACTTCACACAATGTGAGTGCCCATCCAACCTTGGTATGGAGTCGTGCCAGAAAACACACCTCTTGAATCCTGAAGCCCCTGGCATTGTAAATTAGAAATGGCAGGGGAGAGTGTCTCAGTGAGAGACAAGTCTGAAGTGATTTTTTTTTAACTAAGTAACTAACTATGTAACTATACTAAAGGAAGGGAAACAACTGGGAAGTAATTAATAATTATTTCTATGTTCTTTGTTAATGTTTCCTATAGATACCAGGGAAGAGAAGGCAGCACTGCTCCGAGTCCCGTCTTCAGCCGAGGATGGTTGAGAAGGCACTGAGGAGGGTGTGGGGCACACGCACTCAGGAAGATTCCAACTAGACAGGAGATACCATCTGGGTGCGTGCGCCCCAACCAGGCACTGCTACCGAAAATCTCCAATCGACAGCGCCGGGACGCACCGTCACCTAGAGTGGAGCACCCACAGGGACAGCGCTCGAAGAAGAATAAAGTATTTTGTCCTCTGATATTCCACAATGGTTCATCTCGTGTTGATGGGCCTTCTGTTGTTGGGCAGGAAATAGCACCTCCTGTGGCCAACTTGTATTTCACACTTGATAATGCGTCTCTCCTGACTGGCGGTTTATAGTTTCAGAGCAAACACTGTTACAGTTACAGAGTAAACATTTAAATATTACCTTATGCCATAGGATACAGATATTAGATGTGAGGTTACTGCATGCAGCAACTTACAAGCATTTCATGAAGTCTAAACACATTTTTATAACTATTTTAACAATACTAATACCCAGGTGAGCTTGACTGGTTTGCAGCTTTGCTTTTGTTAGTGTTCACTTGAAGCCTTGGGGCCTTGGCATGAGCTGGCACTTGTTCTGCCAGTGTCACAGTCTGATCAGCCACTCTGACACCTGGCAAACTTGTACCAGTATCCAGCTGATTCAGACATTGCTCTTTTAGCTGCCCTCTGTGACCATGGACTCACAGAAGTGTTGTGAAAGAGAGACAGGCTTGGTTGGCTAAGCCATACTCTTGTCTGACTGAAGGCAAGAGATAAAAAATAAAATTAAAGTGGTGAAGGAAAATGACACATGAAGGAGAATGTGACAGCAAGAATCAAAGTCTCACCTCCCAGATGTTATTTGGAATCTAGCTGGAGCCGGTGGAGGCGATGGTGTCACCTGAGTTCCTCTCTCTTTGGCCCAGTCTGGTCAAGGCTCTTCTCAGGATCAGAACAGTGAAGGTGCCCACCTGTCTCCCAGCCTAGCCTGATTCTTTGAGCAGGGGGTTGGACTAGATGACCTCCTGAGGTACCTTCCAACCCTGATATTCTATAATGATTCTATGATTCTCCCCTCTCACAAAGTCTTTTTTTAGGACCCCAAAAGGGCGGTGATGGGTGGAATAATCCATCCGGTTACTTTGTCCACCAATTTGACCTAATTTGCAACACAGTAATTTTGATCCATTGATTTCTGTGTCCACACTTCCCTTGTTTACCAAACATCTCAACACAATCCTTGAGTTCTATCAATAGACTTTTGTCTGGGCTAACCCAGCCTTTCTGTCTCCCCTTCCTATCTTTTTCCACCAACATTTATTGTTATAGGTAGTGGGAACATTTTATAAACTTGTATGCACTTTACCACAGTTAAACTCACAATTGGGATAAGCCTGTGTGACAGTATATATACCTGAGTTCACACCCTACATGCCATTGTAATAATTCTTGTACAAGGCTGTAATTGTGCCTCAGTGGGTCACAACTGAGGATGCCAAATTCAGCATGAACTGCTGAGAAATAGGGCAGATACACCCCAAGACTGATAGCTAATCCCCCAGAGGATATACCAGACCAGCAACAAAAGTAAACTTCTGTTTCTCCACAGTTGCTAACAAGAAAACATGAAGACAGTGTCCTCGGGCATTCCAGTTCTTATATCACCACCAAAAACTCTGGATTCAGAGATGAGTGGTTCTTTACAACCAGTGTCATCAAATAATAGAGTCTTCTGATCCCAAAGGACCAGCCACACCCCCAGGTCAGTATATAACTTAGATCTTACCCAAAAATCACACTGATACCAATCCTGTAGTATCTAAAATCTAAAGGTTTATTCATAGACAAAGAAAGAAAGAAAGGTGATAGTTAAAACTGGTTAAAGGAATTAAGTACATACAGTAATTGCAGAGTTCATGGTTCAGGCTTGCTGGAATAAACTGCTGGTTTAAATCAAGTCTCTGGAGTACATCCACAGCTTGGATGGGTCATTCAGTCCTTTGTTTAGAGCTTCAGTTTGTAGCAAAGTTCCTCCAGAGGTAAGAAGCAAGATTGAACAAAATGGATGTGTTTCCAGGGCCTTTTATGGCTTTTGCCATGTGAAGGGCATCCCATTGTTCTTTTGTGGAAAATTACAGCAACAAGATGGAGTTTGGAGTCAAATAGGCAAGTCACATGTTCATGCCCAATTTCCCTCAGTCATTGCAGGAAGCCACTACCTACACTCCAGACAGAACATTTACTTGACAGTCCACTCAGTGTAGATGGGCGTCTCCCATGGTCCATTGTCAACCAAGTGTTTCTTGATGAGCCACTTAATTTGAATAGTCCCTCCAAGATATGCTGGCTAGCTACCTTGTGGGCAGTAACCCAGGAGCCAACATTTGAAATCCAGGTATAGAGCCAATACTTATAACTTCAAATACAAAAATGATACATGCATATAGATAGCATAATCATAACCAGAAAATCATAACCTTTTCATAGACACCTCACTTGACAACCTTTCTACACGATTTGCTGCAGATATATAATAGTGGCTGCAACAATGCTTTATATGGTCATATTGTAATCAGATAACATCACAAAGGCATGTTTTGTAAGGGGTCATTTGAAAACTCATAATTTGCTGGTCAGTATTGTCCTGGTAAAATATGTGTGGCAACATTGTATGTGAAGTTATATATATGGATGGTGTTATTAATACATGTTCCAAACCCTATAGCTCTGCCCAAACAGAAGTTGGCAAACAGGTCTGTCCTAGACAAAAGAATGTGTGCTTGCCCTAATTTGCATTTGAGCAGTAAACAGTCATCAAGCTTGAAGTGTTACCCGGGGTTCTTTCAACCCAGAGCTCTTGGTCACTTTACTCTGTCCGAGGCGGTGTCAGGAAATAAATCAGGGAAGACATGGCCATCCGACCGATAGATGGCTGGCACAAACAGGACAACACGACTGCTTTCACTTAAAGCTAAACTTTACTAGTCTCTAGCACTTACACACTTCCACAACAAGTTAGTAAAACACCCCCAACCCTTGATAATTACCAAAGCTGAGTGTGGCTTTCGAGTGATACAGCGGCAGCCCATCTGCCGCTGGGGAACACAAGATGCGTCCAGAGAGAGAGGTCAGTCCCGAAATGAGTTCCACCTGTCTCAGGCTTTTTCCTCTTATTTATACATTAGTAATTAAAGAAACCTTGTTAAGTAAGCAGTTTCAAGCAAGAGGTTCCTTCTGATTATTGATTAACCAGGTGTGGGTTTTTCCAGAACTTGCAGCCTTGAGACCTCAATAGTTGTTCCTGGGGCACATCCTACTCTTCGAAAATGCATGTATCAACAATGTCGACCCAATTCTTATCAGGAAGGACACAGGGTCAAGCCGCCCTTTCGGGGTTCGCCCTCCCCTCCTGCCTTGATCAAGCTGAGACTTTCTTCTAACAGCTTGCTGACTAGGCTGTCTTTAACAATAAGTCATAGTGGTTTCAGGCACTTTACTAGTTTGCCAAAGTCTCCCTGTAGAGAAGGAAAGACAAAGGAAGTTCAAATAGGTGAAAAAATCATCAGGGAACATCCTTCCACGTCGTCTCTTTGTCTCCTGGGTCTCAGTTGGAAATGTTTTTTGAGAGGGGGACTGACACTACAAAAAAGGAGGGACAAACATCCCAAGGCATCCCTCTCTCTCTCTCCCTGCCCATCTCATCCACTGCACTTGACAAGACAAAGGAAGCAGTCGTTGGACTCTGGGAGAAGGGTCCTGACATGGGAGTGTGTAATCCTCTGAAAGCATTTGATGAGAAACTTTGCTTGAATCTGATATCCTTTATTAAGTTAGGCATTAGTAAGAATTTTATCTTTATTTTTCTTGTAACCATTTCTGACTTTTATGCCTCATTATTTGTACTCACTTAAAATCTCTCTTGTAGTTAATAAATGTATTTTACTGTTTTATTGGATCCAGTGTGTTTAAATTAAAGTGTCTGAATACCTGTCTGAGATAATAATCTGACATACTGTTCCCTTAAAGGAGTTTCAGAGTAGCAGCTGTGTTAGTCTGTATCCGCAAAAAGAACAGGAGTACTTGTGGCACCTTAAAGACTAACAAATTTATTTTAGCATGAGCTTTCGTGAGCTACAGCTCACTTCTTCGGAGCTCACTTCTTAAAGGAGTAAGACTCAGTATATTTGCACTGTGCAGGAGAGGGCTGGGCAGTGCAGGACGTACATTTCTGGGGGGAAAGCTGAGTCTGGGTTATGTTGGGGTCACCCTGCAGTATAACCAAGGCTGGTGAGAGCCAGCATGTAACCTGAATGTGGCTGGCAGGCTGCAGTTACACACAATCAGAGTGTGGCTTGAATGCTGGAAGGCATGATGGAAGTTACTTCAGCAGATGGAAGTTACTTCAGCAAAGCATTGTACAGCACCCAGGATTGCAGGGCAGGGGTGACACAACTGCTCATTGGTCTCAATTGTACCCTGGTATGTCTTTCAGGCCCCAGTTATTTCAACATTCCCCACTCACTCTCATCCGGACCTGTAGTCGCTCTGAATTGACTGGGAGCCAAGGTGGGGGAGCTGACAGAGCCTTTTAGTTGCCCCTGGGATCTTTCTCTCCTACAGTGAAGTGTAAACTACGTGGAGGGGACACTTTCTCCTGTGGGAGTCTCTTCTCCCCTTGGAGCTAGTAGGGAGGGATGTCCTGTGGGAAGGGGGAGCCGGTGAGGAAACAGATCATCATGTAAGTGGCAGTTAGGGGACAGGTCTTCTGGTACGAGGTGCTGCTACTCAACCTACAGAAGAAGAGCCCAGGCAGCTCCCCAGCAAGGCACCAGCACCCCTGCTTCTGGCACTCTAGTTGCCAGTCAGTGAGCAAGTAGGACAGACTGTTTGCAAGGAGGAGAGGGGAGAAGTTGTTTGTATAAAGTATTTTCCCCTTTGCTTTTAGCACAGAACAGGAATTGTGCCCTAGGCTGAACACTTCATCATGACAAGGGAGCAGAGCCTGTCACAGGGGAACAACCATCCCCTCTTTGAAATCCCCCTGTCAAGCCTTCCACTGCCATGCTGTGGGAAGGCATTTCCGTCTGGTGGGAGGAGGCAAGTGGTGATCTGGGCCCTCTGCTCTTCTGCCAAACTCTGATCATTTTATTACCTTGGCCTCCCATCCTCCCTCCCTCTGTTTGTCTCCTTTGTCAACCCATTTGACATGCAGACTGTGAGCTCCTGAGGGCAGGGACTGTCTCTTGCTACTTGCCTGTATGGTGCCCAGTATAATGGGGCTTTGGGCTCCTAGGTGCTGCTGACGTGAAAAGTATTTTATAAATAGGGTTTCTGTTCTTTCAAGTTTATGAATTTCATTGTGGGGTTTATTTTTAGCATTGCTTGAGTTTGATGAAGATGTCCAAAAATCAGGGCTTTTCAAGGCTTTCTCTTTGTATATACACATAGCACCATTTCAAGCAGCACTACAATGAAGCTCACTGGGGAACCTGCAGTGCACACCAGATACACAGACCAATTAATGGGCAGCACAGTTAAAAGTGCATTTAAGAAATCACACCCTGTAGTCCACATTACTGCTCCTTGTAGACAAGCCCTTAAGTACAAGCCAGGGAGTAGGGACATGGCCTGTATAAACCAACTGCACAGGGAAAGGAATGAAGTCAGCATGAACTAAGTGAACATTTCTAGTGGTTTTTAGTGTTCAATGGATAAACATCAATTTATTTACTTGTACCGGGGTTGTTTTATCAGTGGTTATTGGTTAATACTAGGGCTGTCAAGCGATTTTTTAAAAAATCACAGTCGCACAATTAAAAAAATTAATCTCGATTAATCACACAATCGTGCAGTTAAACAATAATAGAATACCATTTATTTAAATATTTATGGATGTTTTCTTTATTTTCAAATATATTGATTTCAATTACAACACAGAATACAAAGTATACAGTGCTCACTTTATATTTATTTTTATTACAAATATTTGCACTGAAAAAAACAAAAGAAATTGTATTTTTCAATTCACCTAATACAAGTATTGTAGTGCAATCTCTTTATCGTGAAAGTTAAATTTACGAATATAGAATTATGTACAAAAAATAACTGCATTCAAAAACAAAACAATGTAAAACTTTAGAGCCTACATGTCCACACAGTCCTACTTCAGCCAGTCACTCACACAAACAAGTTTGGTTACAATTTGCAGGAGGTAATGCTGCCCACTTCTTGTTTACAATGTAACCTGAAAATGAGAACAGGCTACACTGTTGTAGCCAGGGGTGGCTCTAGGCACCAGCAAAGCAAGCTTGTGCTTGGGGCAGCCCATTAGCAGGAGCGGCAGGGATCCAGCATGGGAGCTGAGAACCAACAGGAGGCTCTGGGAGCTGTAGTTCCTTGGTTAGCTCCCTGCCTATAGAGCCAGCCCTGGAGCAGGGAAAGAACTACATTTCCCAGCATTCCCTTGGCCACTACGAACTGGAAAGGAAGGGCGGGGGGAACCTCATGCTGCAGCCTGCTGTGAATGGAGAGCTGCACTGTGAAGGGTAGGGATACCATATTTTAACATTCAAAAAATAGGACACTCCACGGGGAGGGAGGGTAGCTCCACCCTTCCACCATCCACTCCCTGAGACTGCCCCCCACAGAAACCCGAACCCATCCAACCCCCCCTGCTCCCTGTCCCCTGACCACCCCCTCCTGGGACCCTGCCCCTAACTGCCCCCCAGGACCCCACCCCCTATCTAAGCGCCACTGGCCCTTGTCCCCTGATTGACCCATGCCCCTAACTGCCCCTTGGGACCCCACCCCCTATCTATGCCTCCCTTCTCCTTGTCCCCAACTTCCCCCTCCTGAGACCCACCCCCAACTTCCCCCCTACCTGTCCCCTGACAAACCCCTGGGACTCCCATGCCTATCCAACCACTGCCTGTCCCCTGAGTGCCCCCCAAACCCTGACCCATCTAACCCCCCCTTCTCCCTGCCCCTGACTGTCCCCCCGAACCTCTGCCCCATCCAAAACCCCCCGCTCCCTGTCCCTTGACTGCCCCTCCCCAGAACCTCCTACCCCTTCTCCAACCCCCCAGCCCCCTTACCATGCCACTCAGACAAGCATGTCTGGCTCTGTGCAGCGCCAGACACGCTGCTCCATACATGCTGCCGGGCTCCTCCATGGAGCCACAGCCCCACCCCTCACCCCCACCTCAGCACCTGCCTTCCAGATTTAAACACCTCAACATTCAGGAGTGCTCAAGCTCAGTTTGGGCAGCAGTTACTTCATTTCTCCCAAATCAAATATACTGATCCACTGTAACTTGCTGTAGAAAATGTAGGATAAAATTGAGCAAGAAATGCTTTCCAGTGGTTATTTAGGACTGGAATTGGAATTTCTATTTTCAACAGCCATTGCCTTTTTGTTTGTTTGTTTGTTTGTTTGTTTGTTTGTTTGTTTGTTTGTTTAAAAGGAAGACAGTGATATTGCATTGGCAAATTCCCCATAGAAAGAAAGAGTGGAACAAAAGAATAATAAGGACACCTCAACTTTTCCTCATTTATGTAGGACAGTCTTATAATATGCATCCAGATATCCTCCAATCACACAAGCTGAAAATTGTTCCACTTTACTGCAGCTCTGTAACCATATGGGAACCAATCCTGTCTGTGTTCTGTGCACATCCAAACTTCCTGCTGAATGACCTGCCCTGGGAGCGAGTTACCAGTGACCCAGGGCTGCGGCGGAAGGAGGGGGCAGGTGGTGGTTTGGGTTCTGTAGTTTCTGCATCTGAGTGTTGCTCTTTTAAAACTTCTGAAAGCCTGCGTAAAACCTCTCCGATTTTAGAAGGCACTTCAGAGTCTTAAACCTTGAGTCAAGTGCTGTAGCTATTTTTAGAAATCTCACATTGGTACCTTCTTTGCGTTTTGTCAAATCTGCTATGAAAGTGTTCTTAAAACGAACATGTGGTGGGTCATCATCTGAGTAAGCTATATCATGAAATATATGGCAGAATGTGGGTAAAACAGAACAGGAGACATACAATTCTCTCCCAAGGAGTTCAGTCACAAATGTAATTAACACTTTTTTTAACGAGCATCATCAACATGGAAGCATGTCCTCTGGAATGATCGCCGAAGCATGAAGGGGCATATGAACATTTAGCATATCTGGCACATAAATACCTTGCAATGCCAGCTACAAAAGTGCCACACAAATGCCTGTTCTCACTTTCAGGTGACAATGTAAATAAAAAGCTGGCAACAGTATCTCCTTTAAATGTAAACAAACTTGTTTGTCTTAGTGATTGGTTGAACAAGCAGTAGGACTGAGTGGACGTGTAGGCTCTAAAGTTTTACATTGTTTTGTTTTTGAGTGCAGGTATGTATTTTTGTACATAATTCTACATTTGTAAGTTACACTTTCATGATAAAGAGATTGCACTACCGTACTTGTATGAGGTGAACTGAAAAATACTTTCGTTTATCATTTTTACAGTGCAAATATCTGTAATAAAAAATAATAAAAAGTGAGCACTGTATACTTTGTTTTCTGTGTTGTAATAGAAATCAATATATTTGAAAATGTAGAAAAACATCCAAAAATATTTAATACTTTTCAACTGGTATTCTGTTGTTTAATAGGGCAATTAATTGCGATTAATTTTTTTAATCATGATTAATTTTTTTAATTAATCACTTAAATTAACTGTGATTAATCCACAGCTCTAGTTAAAACCTAAAATTAAGAGTCCTATTTATGAAGTACACAAACTCCTCACAATCCATAATTAATAAACAGGTTTCTCCATAAAGCAGACTTAGCTGAATCCCAGCTTACAGAGCCTGTCTCATTCTGTTGTGGGGATTGACTGGCTTCAAGGTTCTTGAATATGTTATAATCCATACAGTGTTTTCCAGCATTCACTTGCTATAGATGCAGTGACTATCCCCAACCCTGTGTCTGTTTTGTCTGTTTAAATTGTAAGCTCTTCAGGGCAGGGGCCCATTCTAGTTTTAGTTCTGTGTTTGTACAGCACCCGGCATAATGGAGTTCTAGACACTTCCTCAATAATAATAATAAAGACAAAATAGTAAAGATGGCAGAAATACGGCTTCTGTCAATGTTCTCCAGATACGAGGTGGCTGGTCCATCATGGGTGCTCTGGGCTGGCAGGTCAGCCATGACAACTGTTGCTCTGGACCCAGGCTCACTTCCCCAGTGTGGGCTGCCATCTGGCTGGGCTGGTCAGGTCCATCACCTGTACCAAAACTTCTCAGGCTGGGACGAGCTAGAGGGGCTGTCTCATTCTGTCATGCTGGCGCTGTGCAGAGCAGCTGGTCTGAGGACTAGGTGACAAGAGAGGACAGGAAGAAGAGAAGTTTGGATGGAAAGGGACATGAGGGAGGAAAGACAGAGCAGGATCTTACGTGTATCAGGCTGGGGACCTCACTGGTGGTTGGGCATCCACTAGTGTGCCAAGGTCTGATGATCCTCGAGGCTCATGAATGAGGAATAGAGTTTTAGTGAGAAATAGGGGCCTGAAGGTTCTTCCCTCAGGAATCTCCCAGGTATCTGTTCTGCAATTGATTTCCCCCACCTGAAAGTCTCTTTTTAACAACACCAAGGGGGAGAAGATGGGCAGAATAACCTGTTTTCACATGATTTTGTCCACCAATTAGATATAGTTTTCAACAACATCAATTTGGTCCATTGTTTTCTGGCCCAATTCTCCTCTTGTTTACCAGACATGATCTCAAAACAGAGCTTGGGTTATATCAGTACACTTTTTTGTTTGGGTTAATCTAGTCCAGTGGCTCTCAACCTTTCCAGACTACTATACTCCTTTCAGGAGTCTGATTTGTCTTGTGTAGCCCCAAGTTTCACCTCACTACTTGCTTACAAAATCAGACATAAAAATACAAAAGTGTCACAGCACACTACTACTGAAAAAATTGCTGACTTTCTTATTTTTACCAGATAATTATAAAATAAATCAATCGGAATATAAATATTTTACTTACATTTCAGTGTATAGTATATAGAGCAGTATAAACAAGTCATTGTCTGTATGAAATTTTAGTTTGTACTGACTTCACTAGTGCTTTTTGTGTAGCCTGTTGTAAAACTAGGCAAATTTCTAGATGAGTTGATATATGCCCTGGAAAACCTCTGCGTACCCCTAAGCATACTCCTGGTTGCAAACTACTGCTCTAGTCTTTCTGTTTCCGTTTTGTACTGTGCCCTTCAACATTTATTGCTAACAGGTGACTGGAAGATTTCATAAACTCACACCTACAGTTGAGCTCAATCCGCATATGCCTGCTAGGTCCCAATTATTACAGCACACAATTGCAGGATCAAGCCCCACAATGGTACTTATTTTTCAAGAAAGTTATAACTGAACCCTTTGTTATCGCCCCTTCCCATCCCAAGAATTAAATCTGCATAATTGAGAAGCAATTAAGATACACAGTCACAACCCGCATATAGCATTTAGAACACATTTATTGTGGAGGTTTTTGTGCAGAGTAGAAAGGTGTACATGATGAGGATGAAATTTCTGTTATTCTCTAAACAATTCATGTATACCTATCTTATGCAAAACAGAACCTCCATATACGTTAGTCACAGTCCCTCTTGGCTTCCTTCTCAACTTTTGAATCTCAAATCTTTTCTTTATTAGCACACAATTATTATCAGAGAAATTATTATCAGAGAAATGGTTCTTCATTCCTTCCCACGTCTTTCACTTATGTTCCTCCTGGATGATAATAGCTCCATTGTTCCCTCTCGCTCCAGTCAAGGGTACACCCTAGATCACCCCATCATCCTGAGAACTGTTCCCCGTAGCTGAGGTATGGCGCTAATACAACTGAGGAACTGCAAGCTGGTGCCTTGTCTGATTTATTCATTAGCAGCTGGGCTCAGGTTTCAACTCCTTTGCCAATGATATATGAAACAGAAAATGTACAACCAGATTATCAGACACCAGGCCAAGAATTCTGTGCCAAGAATTAGAAAATGCTTTTATTTACAAACCTAAAAGCTTTTATCTGATGGAGAGAAAATTTGAGCCATCAAGCTGTCATTTAATAAAAGTCATTTTTCTGACTATAATGGTCACTTCTCAGCATGTCCCACGTAAGGTGCTGTTGAGTTCCCAGGCTTCAGGTCCAGGCAGTTCCAGACAGAGTATTGACCAGCAGTTCAGCAGCTGGAGGAAGAACAGCTGGTTCAAACTAACTCTAGGCAAGTCACTAAGTTGACACTGGTCAGTAGGAAGCTAGCCAAGTCACTGACCATCAGAGGCACCTATACTTGAGCAAAGTCTTAGGATCTGTGAGACTCACCACTTGCCCTGAATGAACAAGGTAACAGGGTCAAGAAATGTCTGGGTCCTCCCACTACCTAGAAGACTGCATCCCTCCAACCAGACCAGGCTCTGGCCACAGTAAGCCACACTTTTTTCACCTTCAGACAGGATTATTGTAGGGGGAAGGGATAGCTCAGTGGTTTGAGCATTGGCCTGCTAAACCCAGGGTTGTAAGTTCAATCCTTGAGAAGGCCACTTAGGGATCTGGGGCAAAAATTGGTCCTGCTAGTGAAGGCAGGGGGCTGGACTTGATGTCCTTTCAAGGTCCCTTCCAGTTCTAGGAGATTGGTATATCTCCAATTATTACCTATTACCTAATTGAATGTGCCTACAACCAAAGGAGAAAGCAAAGCAGAAGCTCTGTGTTGTGCAGAATGTAGCGGTGCCCCTCCTCAATGGGTCAGGCCACTGCAAGCACATCACACTTGTGCTAGTCTCTCCACTTAGACTCAAACCACATCTATTGCCAATTTAAGGCATTGGTGCTTAATTTCTAAACCGTCAGTGGGTCACAAGCCATGATAGACTCATAGACTTTAAGGTCAGAAGGGACCATTATGATCATCTAGTCTGACCTCCTGCACAATGCAGGCCATACAATCTCACCCATCCACTTCTATAACAAACCCCTAACCTATGTCTGAGTTTTTGAAGTCCTCAAATTGTGGTTTGAAGACCTCAAGCTGCAGAGAATCCTCCAGCAAGTGACCCGTGACCCATGCTGCAGAGGAAGGCAAAAAACCTCCAGGGATTCTGCCAATCTGACCTGGAGGAAAATTCCTTCCCAACTCCAAATATGGCGATCAGTTAAACCCTGAGCATGTGGGCAAGACTCACCAGCCAGCACCCAGGAAAGAATTCTCTGTAGTAACTCAGATCCCATCCCATCTAACATCCCATCCCAGACCACTGGGCATACTTACCTACTGATAATTTGGCAATTGATCTTTGATTAATTGCCAGAATTAGGCTATCCCATCATACCATCCCCTCCATAAACTTTTCAAGCTTAGTCTTAAAGCCAGATATGTCTTTTGCCCCCAATACTCCCCTTGGAAGGCTGTTCCAGAACTTCACTCCTCTAATGGTTAGAAACCTTTGTCTAATTTCAAGTCTAAACTTTCTAGTGTCCAGTTTATATCCATTTGTTCTTCTGTCCACATTGGTACTAAGCTTAAATAATTCCTCTCCCTCCCTGATATTAATCCCTCTGATATATTTATAAAGAGCAATCATATCCCCCCTTAGCCTTCTTTTGATTAGGCTAAATAAGCCAAGCTCTTTGAGTCTCCTTTCATAAGACAGGTTTTCCATTCCTCGGATCATCCTAGTAGCCCGTCTCTGAACCTGTTCCAGTTTGAATGCATCCTTCTTAAACATGGGAGATCAGAACTGCACACAATATTCCAGATGAGGTCTCACCAGTGCCTTGTATAACGGTATTAACACCTCCTTATCTTTGCTGGAAATACCTCGCCTGATGCATCCTGAAACTGCATTAGCTTTTTTAACGGCCATATCACATTGGCGGCTCATAGTCATCCTGTGATCAACCAATACTCCAAGGTCCTTCTCCTCCTCTCTTACTTCCAACTGATGCGTCCCCAATTTATAACTAAAATTTTTGTTATTAATCCCTAAATGCATGACCTTGCACTTTTCACTATTAAATTTCATCCTATTACTATTACTCCAGTTTACAAGGTCATCCAGATCTTCCTGTATGATATCCTGGTCCTTCTCTGTGTTAGCAGTACCTCCCAGCTTTGTGTCATCCGCAAACTTTATTAGCACATTCACGCTTTTTGTGCCAAGGTCAGTAATAAAAAGGTTAAATAAGATTGACCCCAAAACTGATCCCTGAGGAACTCCACTAGTAACCTCCTTACAGCCTGACAGTTCACCTTTCAGTACGACCCGTTGTAGTCTCCCCTTTAACCAGTTCCTTATCCACCTTTCAATTTTCATATTGATCCCCATCTTTTCCAATTTAACTAGTAATTCCCCATGTGGAACCGCGTCAAATGCCTTACTGAAATCGAGGTAAATTAGATCCACTGCATTTCCTTTGTCTAGAAAATCTGTTACCTTCTCAAAGAAGGAGATCAGGTTGGTTTAGCACGATCTACCTTTTGTAAATCCATGTTGTATTTTGTCCCACTTACCATTGACCTCAATGTCCTTAACTACTTTCTCCTTCAAAAATTTTTCCAAGACCTTACATACTACAGATGTCAAACTAACAGGCCTATAGTTACTTGGATTACCTTTTTTCCCTTTCTTAAAAATAGGAACTATGTTAGCAATTCTCCAGTTGTACGGTACAACCCCTGAGTTTACTGATTCATTAAAAATTCTTGCTAATGGGCTTGCAATTTCATGTGCCAGTTCCTTTAATGTTCTTGGATGAAGATGATCTGGGCCCTCTGATTTTGTCCCATTAAGCTGTTCGAGTTTGGCTTCTACCTTGGATGTGGTAATATCTACCTCCATATCCTTATTCCCATTTGTCATCCTACCATTATCCCTAAGCTCCTCATTAGCCTCATTAAAGACTGAGGCAAAATATTTATTTAGATATTGGGCCATGCCTAGGTTATCCTTAACCTCCATTCCATCCTCAGTGTTTAGCGGTCCCACTTCTTCTTTCTTTGTTTTCTTCTTATTTATATGGCTATAGAACCTTTTACTATTGGTTTTAATTCCCTTTGCAAGGTCCAACTCTACATGGCTTTTAGCCTTTCTCACTTCATCCCTACATGTTCTGACCTCAATAAGGTAGCTTTCCTTGCTAATCCCTCCCATCTTCCACTCCTTGTAGGCTTTTTGCTGTTTCTTAATCACCTCTCTGAGATGCTTGCTCATCCAGCTTGGTCTACAACTCCTGCCTATGATTTTTTCCCCCTTTCTTGGGATGCAGGCTTCTGAAAGTTTCTGCAGCTTTGACTTGAAGTAATTCCAGGCCTCCTCCGCCTTTAGATCCACGAGTTCTTCAGTCCAATCCACTTCCCTAACTAATTTCCTTAATTCTTTAAAGTTAGCCCTTTTGAAATAAAAAACCCTAGTCCCAGATCTATTTTTGTTTATCCTGCCATCTAGTTTGAACTGAATTAGCTGATGATCACTCGAAGCAAGGTTGTCCCCTACAACCATTTCTTCTATGAGGTCCTCACTACTCACCAAAACCAAATCTAAAATGGCATCCCCTCTTGTTGGTTCTTCAACTACTTGGTGAAGAAATCCATCAGCTATCACATCCAGAAAAATCTGAGCCCTATTATTGTTACAAGCAATTGTCCTCCAGTCTATATCTGGGAAGTTAAAGTCTCCCATGATCACACAATTTGCATTAGTGTTTACTTCATTAAAAACATTAAAGAGGTCTCTATCCATATCCAAATCAGATCCCGGTGGTCTGTAGCACACCCCAAGCACTATCTCAGGAGAGGCTCTAGTAGCTTTCTTTCCTAGTGTGATTTTTGCCCAGACTGTCTTATCCATTCCATCACTTCTTATTTCTTTACAGTTAACCTCATCATTGACATAAAATGCTACTCCACCACCTTTGCCTTTATTTCTTTCTTTCCTAAACAGCACATAGCCTTCAATACCTGAACTCCAGTCATGACTACTATTCCACCATGTTTCTGTTATCCCTATAATATCCAGTTTCACTTCATAGAATCATAGAATCTCAGGGTTGGAAGGGACCTCAGGAGGTCATCTAGTCCAACCCCCTGCTCAAAGCAGGACCAAACCCAACTAAATCATCCCAGCCAGGGCTTTGTCAAGCCTGACCTTAAAAACCTCTAAGGAAGGAGATTCCACTACCTCCCTAGGTAACCCATTCCAGTTCTTCACCACCCTACTAGTGAAAAAGTTTTTCCTAATATCCAGCCTAAACCTCCCCCTCTGCAACTTGAGACCATTACTCCTTGTTCTATCATCTTCTACCACTGAGAACAGTCTAGATCCATCCTCTTTGGAACCCCCTTTCAGATAGTTGAAAGCAGCTATCAAATCCCCCCTCATTCTTCTCTTCTGCAGGCTAAACAATCCCAGTTCCCTCAGCCTCTCCTCATAAGTCATGTGCTCCAGCACCCTAATCATTTTTGTTGCCCTCCGCTGGACTCTCTCCAATTTATCCACATCCTTCTTGTAGTGTGGGGCCCAAAACTGGACACAGTACTCCAAATGAGGCCTCATCAGTGCTGAGTAGAGGGGAATGATCACATCCCTCGATCTGCTGGAAATGCCCCTACTTATACAACCCAAAATGCCATTAGCCTTCTTGGCAACAAGGGCACACTGTTGACTCATATTCAGCTTTTCGTCCACCGTAACCCCTAGGTCCTTTTCTGCAGAACTGCTGCCCAGCCATTCGGTCCCTAGTCTGTAGCAGTGCATGGGATTCTTCCGTCCTAAGTGCAGGACTCTGCACTTGTCCTCGTTGAACCTCATCATATTTCTTTTGGCCCAATCCTCTAATGTGTCTAGGTCCCTCTGTATCCTATCCCTACCCTCCAGCGTATCAACCACTCCTCCCAGTTTAGTGTCATCTGCAAACTTGCTATGGGTGCAGTCCACACCATCCTCCAGATCGTTAATGAAGATATTGAATAAAACCGGCCCCAGCACCGACCCTTGGGGCACTCCACTTGATACCGGCTGCCAACTAGACATGGAACCATTGATCACTACCCGTTGAGCCCGACCATCTAGCCAGTTTTCTATCCACCTTACCGTCCATTCATCCAGCCCATACTTCTTTAACTTGCTGGCAAGAATACTGTGGGAGACTGTATCAAAAGCTTTGCTAAAGTCCAGAAATAGCACATCCACTGCTTTCCCCACTTCCTGCACCAGTGGCTCTAGTTCCTCCATTTTGTTACCTAGGCTCCTCGCATTAGTTTAGACATCTTAATTTTTGCCATTTGGCTTCACTGACATTCTTTACCCGGTTAGGTACAGACATTCTACCACCAGTATCACCTATTAGACTGGTATCTACACTACCCTTCCTCCTTATGTCCATTCTTCTGCCCACTGCTATATCCTCTCTTACTTTGTTTTCTTCCCTCTCAATGTTGAATTCCGGCGTGGAGATTACCTGGACATCTCCCAACCATCTCCCCCAAATTCCTAGTTTAAAGCTGTCTTAATCAGTTGTGCCAGCCTCCATCCTAGAAGCCTATTTCCCTCCTTACTCAGGTGAAGTCCATCCTGAGAGAACAGTCCTCTGTCCATGAATGCTTCCCAGTGGCCGTACATTCCAAAGCCCTCCTTACAGCACCACTGCCTGAGCCATTTGTTGATCGCCATAATCTTGTCACACCTTTGTTGCCCTTCTCTAGGAACAGGCAAAATCCCACTGAAGATCACCTGAGCCTCAATTTCCTTAAGCGTCTTCCCCAGTCTGACATAGTCTCCCTTGATATGTTCCAGTGAGAATCTAGCCGTATCATTCATTCCCACATGAAGGACAATCAACGGATTCTTTCCCACTCCCGTTAAGATCCTTTTCAGCCTCAGGTCCACATTCCGTTTCTTAGCACCCGTCAGACAGCACACCCTTCTGTTCTCCGGATCAGCTCTAGTTACAGGCCTGTCTATTCTTCTCAGTAAGGAGTCCACAATCACGTAGACCTGCCTTTTCCTGGTGACAGTGTGATTCTCCGGACTATCCCCTGCTCCCACTGGCTGCAAGTCCTCGTGATTCCGATTCACCCTTGCAATCCTCCGCAACCCATCCCGTATCCTCCTGGGGCTCATATTTGGTGTTGTCTCCATTGACTCTTCCCCTCTTCCTGTAGGACTAGCTGCTCTTCTCTTTTTCCTTGCCCTCTCACCTTCAGCGACCACCTGCTGTGCCCCTTCTTCATTTTCCAACTCTGCAAACCTGTCCCTGAGCTCTATTTCTCCTTCACTGGCCCGTCTTTTCCTCTGCCTGGTTCTCTTAGTCACATGCTTCCACCGTCCACTTTCCTCACCCAGCAGTCTTCCCTCAGAATTCTTTGGTCCTGCTTCCATCTGCAAGTCTGAGCTTGTCTCTTCAGCCTCTTCATGTCTTTGCTCCATCATCTGCTCAAACCCCCTTCTAAACTCAACCAGAGTTTCCACCTGCATCTCCAGTCCTCGGATCTTTTCTTCCACCAACTCTATCAGACGGCACTTCATGCAGACAAAACTCTTTTCAGGTACCCCCTCCAGGATCATGTACATGCCGCAGCTTCCACATCCAGTCATCCTCATTTTGTCTTTCACTGCTGCCTCTCTATCGGTCATAGCCTTCCCACCTAAAACCTGTTAGTCGAAGAAACACAAACCAAAACAACCCCCCCAACAGGCACCAGAACACTGGCAGACCACCACCCACTCCCTTCACTAGCCTGTCGGTTCCTCTGCCTAGGTCTCTAAGTCTCCCCCTCAAACTCCCCCTGTGACCTGCCACTGAAACTCCCTTGTTTACAGCTCTGTTTGTTGGCTGCTGTGCCGCTGCAGCTGTCTATGCCGCTGCCTGACTGGCTGGCTGCCTTTATAGGATCCCTAGGCAGATAAGCCCCGCCCCCTAAGCAGGGCTCAGCTTCTCTCCCAGCACACTGCACCTACCAGCCTCCACACACACAAACTGCAAAATACAATACACAAAATACAAAAACCTGCTCCTTCAACAGAAGTCCCACTGAAACTCCCCTGTTTACAGCTCTGTTTGCTGGCTGCTGTGCCACTGCAGCTGTCTAAGGACATGATGCTCTGGGACAATGCAACTTACCACTCCCTCAGCAAAGCATGTGGAAGCATGTGATACAGTGTCTTGGTCAAGGGTGTTTGGCTTCCAAGTCTGCCTATTCTTAGACCTTGTGGCAAGAAAGGAACCGTCCCCACCTCCCTAACACACACACACAGCTACCCCAATCAGAGCTTCCGAGGACGGGTGAAAAGTGGAATCCTCTAGAAAGTTGTGGAGAATGGGACGGATTTCTGCATTATTTTTATAAAAAATATGTGTCTCAGTTTACCCACTCACTTTGTATTGTTACCACTGAGTCTGAAGGAGTTAAATTCTTTCCTGAAACATGATCATGGCTGGGAATCAAGTAGGCAGGTCTGGCTCGGTGTGAATGAACTATCAAACACTGTCACCATATGAATGAAGAAATGAAGAATGAAGAAACTTGCACAAATACAGACAGATATCATCTTCCTTTCCAAATGTAAATGGATGGACATCATACCTAATGGACTAAAGGTAAAAAATCCACTGCTATCTACATACTACACAGACCACAGTGAGAGATTATGCCATACTCTATCAAAGAAACTGAGGAACCACCTGATCAGCATCCTATACAGCAAACAGGAAAACATGAAAAAAGAGCTCTCCAACCTGAAGACTCTCATCAATAACCAAACTTCCATACAAACGGACTTCACTAAAATAAGACAGGAGATCTACATTACTCACTTCACCTCTCTACAAAGGAAAAAGGACTGTAAGCTGTCTAAACTCCTACCTGCTACATGGGGCCACAACCGTGGTACCCCTAACCCACCCAGCAATATCGTCAATCTATCCAACCACACACTCAGCCCAGAAGAACAGTCTGTCCTATCTCGGGGACTCTCTTTCTGCCCTGCCACCCCCATCAACATGATACAGTTCTGCGGCGATCTGGAAGCCTACTTTCGCCGTCTCCGACTCAAAGAATACTTCCAGGACAACACTGAACAGCGCACTGATACACAGTTACCCTCCCACCAACAGCACAAGAAGAAGAACTCCACATGGACTCCTCCTGAGGGTCGAAATGACAGTCTGGACCTATACATTGAATGCTTCCGCCGACGTGCACAGACAGAAATTGTGGAAAAACAACATCGCTTGCCTCACAACCTAAGTCGTGCAGAACGCAATGCCATCCACAGCCTCAGAAACCATCCTGACATTATAATCAAAGAGGCTGATAAAGGAGGTGCTGTTGTCATCAGGTCTGACTACTAAAAGGAGGCCGCCAGACAACTCTCCAATACCAAATTTTACAGGCTACTTCCCTCAGATCCCACTGAGGAATACACTAAGAAACTGCACCATCTACTCAGGACACTCCCTACACTAACACCGGAACAAATCAACATACCCTTAGAGCCCCGACCAGGGTTATTCTATCTACTACCCAAGATCCACAAACCCGGAAATCCTGGACGCCCCATCATCTCGGGCATTGGAACTCTCACTGAAGGACTGTCTAGATATGTAGACTCTCTACTCAGACCCTATGTTACCAGCACTCCCAGCTATCTCCGTGACACCACTGATTTCCCGAGGAAACTACAATGCATTGGTGACCTTCCAGAAAACACCATCCTAGCCGCCATGGATGTAGAGGCTGTCTACACAAACATCCCACACACTGATGGAATACAAGCTGTCAGGAACAGTATCCCTGATGATGCCACAGCAAAACTGGTTGCTGAGCTCTGTGCCTTTATCCTCACACACAACTATTTCAAATTTAATGACAATATATATCTCCAGATCAGTGGCACCGCTATGGGCACCCGCATGGCCCCACAATATGCCAATATTTTGATGGCCGACATGGAACAACGCTTCCTCAGCTCCCATCTACTCACGCCCCTTCTCTACCTTCGCTACATTGATGACATCTTCATCATCTGGACCCATGGGAAGGAGACTCTGGAAAAATTCCACCACGATTTCAACAGCTTCCACCCCTCCATCAACCACAGCCTGGACCAATCTACACGGGAGGTCCACTTCCTAGACACCACAGTGCAAATAAGTGATGGTCACATTAACACCACCCTATACCGAAAACCTACCGACCGCTATGCCTACCTTCATGCCTCCAGCTTCCATCCCGGACACACCACAAGATCCATTGGTCTTCCGTGTGAGCCAAGCACTGAGGTACAACCGTATCTGCTCTAACCCCGCAGACAGAGACCAACACCTAGAAAATCTCCACCAAGCATTCTCAAAACTACAGTACCCGCACGAGGAAATAAGGAAACAGATCAGCAGACCCAGACGTGTACCCATAAGCCTCCTACTGCAAGACAAACCCAAGAAAGAAACCAACAGGACTCCACTGGCCATCACATACAGTCCCCTGCTAAAACCCCTACAACGCATCATCAGGGATCTACAACCCATCCTGGACATTGATCCCACACTTTCACAGGCCTTGGGTGGCAGGCCAGTCCTCGCCCACAGACAACCTGCCAACCTGAAGCATATTCTCACCAGCAACTGCACACCGCACCATAGTAACTCTAGCTCACAAACCAATCCATGCAACAAACCTCGATGCCAGCTCTGCCCACATATCTACACCAGCAACACCATCACAGGACCTAACCAGATCAGCCACGCCATCACCGGTTCATTCACCTGCACCTCCACCAATGTAATATATGCCATCATATGCCAGCAATGCCCCTCTGCTATGTACATCGGCCAAACTGGACATTCTCTAAGGAAAAGGATAAATGGACACAAATCAGACATTAGGAATGGCAATATACAAAAACCTGTAGGAGAACACTTCAACCTCCCTGGCCACACAATAGCAGATCTTAAGGTGGCCATCCTGCAGCAAAAAAACTTTAGGACCAGACTTCAAAGAGAAACTGCTGAGCTCCAGTTCATCTGCAAATTTGACACCATCAGCTCAGGATTAAACAAAGACTGTGAATGGCTTGCCAATTACAGAACCAGTTTCTCCTCCCTTGGTTTTCACACCTCAACTGCTAGAACAGGGCCTCATCCTCCCTGATTGATCTAACCTCATTATCTCTAGCTTGCTTCTTGCTTGCTTATATATACCTGCCCCTGGAAATTTCCACTACTTGCATCCGAAGAAGTGGGTATTCACCCACGAAAGCTCATGCTGCAAAACGTCTGTTAGTCTATAAGGTGCCACAGGATTCTTTGCTGCTTCTACAGAACCAGACTAACACGGCTACCCCTCTGATACTTGACACCATATGAATGTTTGCAGTGTTGCTCTAGCTGTGTTGGTTCCAGGATATTAGCGATACAAGGTGGAAGAGATAATATTTTTATTGGGCCAACTTCTGTTGGTGAGAGAGACAAGCTTTCAAGCTTACACAGACCTGAGGAAGAGCTCTGTGTAAGCTCAAAGCCTTGTCTCTCTCATCACTAGAAGTTGCTCCAGTACAAGATATTACCTCACTTATCTTGACTCTCTGTAACTTATGAATGGAAATACTTTGGAAGACCAATGTCAGGACATGAACTTTTAAGGACTGGCAGCCAAGGGGAGCAGCACACATGAAAGCAGTGTGACTGCAGCTTGACAGAGAGACCAGAGGTGTCAGGACATGGTGTTAAGAACTCATCTGGGCAGTGCAGTGGTGGAGAAATGGAATCCTGGATGCACTGGGCTACAGAGGCAAGATGTTCTGCCAACCAGGACATGCACATAAACATGGCTTTTCCATTCTAACCTAAGGACCCTAAAATACTGAATTCCAGTTGGCTCATAAATGCTGATTTGTTTTGAAACAGCCATCCTGTGCTGCTGCAAAACATCTGCTGGGTGCATCATTCCCAAAGGGCTAAAGTCTTTTAACAAGGGTTCAAGTTCTTTTGGACTTGCTGAAAAAGCCATGGTGAGAAACAGTGGCTCTGAAGCTAATGATTCCATTTTGAAGTAATGGGCTCATCCTTCTAAAATGTGGAGGCTGCTGAAAGGGGCTGTGATGCTATATAAAAAAGGAGATCATCTGCTAACGTTGCCACCAGTGATGCATAATTGTGATAAATGTTGTACAAAGCTCACCTTGTAAGGTATTATTGGAAAAGTTATAATCTGTTAAGTATTATTAGTCTGTTCAAATGTGGGTCTCACCACTGTGGACGATATTACAAAATTTTACTGTACGCTTGTTACTAAACATGTTGTGTTCCTGGGTAACAACCACAAGACAGATTTACATCAGGACTTGCCAGCCATGTGCTGCTGGGCCATTAAGGAGAATTAGTCTTCCAGTGGGCCCCTCCTGAGGATGCCCATATGGACCATGGAGGCCCAGCAGGGCACTAGAATATGTGATGCATAGCTCCACGTTTGAGCCAGTATTTTTCCATGCACATGGACTGGGGTATAAATTGGAGATGGTGACATCACCCCTTTGCCTCATCCTGCTCCACATCTCTGGACTGTGATTTCTAACATAAGGGAGCTTTGAATAATGGACAGAGAACACCAATATTTGGGTGAACCATAGAGACTTATTGCAAGCTAGCAGATTTAACTTCACTGCCATTATCCTGATCTACAGACTCTGAAATCATTGTAATGCATAGGATTCATTTTAACAACTCTCTTCTATTTTAGAATCATAGAAGATTAGGGTTGGAAGAGATCTCAGCAGGTTATCTAGTCCAACCCCCTGCTCAAAGCAGGACCAATCCCCAACTAAATAATCTGAGCCAGGGCTTTGTCAAGCTGGGCCTTAAAAACCTCTAAGGATGGAGATTCCACCACCTCCCTAGGTAACCCATTCCAGTGCTTCACCACCTTCCTAGTGAAATAGTGTTTCCTAATATCCAACCTAGACCTCCCCCACTGCAACTTGAGACCATTGCTCCTTGTTCTGTCATCTGTCACCACCAAGAACAGCCGAGCTCCATCCTCTTTGGAACCCCCTTTCAGGTAATTACTATCAAATTATCAAGGCTGCTATCAAATTCCCCCTCACTCTTCTCTTCTGCAGACTAAATAAGCCCAATTCCCTCAGCCTCTCCTCGTAAGTCATATGCCCCAGCCCCCTAATCATTTTTTATGTTAATAAACCTTTAGGTTTTAGATTACTAAAGGATTGGCTACCAGATCTTGAAGTACATATTCTCCTGTGGCAAGTGGCTGGTTCTTCGGACTTGGAAGAAGCTAATCTCTGATGAATTTTGGTTTTAATGGCCTTTCATTATACTGTCTGGTTTGTCTGGGTAGTGCATGAGGGGCTAGAGCGCCTGAAGGGAACTGTCTGTGGCTTCAAAATAACTGGCATATGTGATAGACCCAGACCAGTTGGGAACAGCAGAGTAGTCTTATTAGTAGCCAGGAAGTGTGTGGGCTTTGCCAAAGGACCTCCCCCTAGTCTAAGGGCAGGATCCACAGGACCTTGATAACCAAGTAATTCCAGGGGACAACAAATGAAATAACAGGGACAGGAGTGTGGTCAAAGGGCTAAACATAGGGAACCTAATGGGGACACCAAGCAGAGAACCCCAGACAGCGCCCACTGCTCCTCGAAGGCATTAAGGGAGTCAGCGGACGCTGCCCAGAGGAACTCTGCCCGGATGCGTGAACGGACTGAGGAGCAGAAATAGGCCCCACAGTTGCAGGAAATCCCTTCGGCCAATCTCCGTTCCCTGGTTTTGTAGATGGCCAGTTTGGCCAGGGCCAAGAGGAGGTTGACAAGGATGTCCCGCAACATTGTGGGGCCTCAGATGGGAGGGGTGCGTAAACGAACTGGTGGGGGAAAAGTGCAACCAAAAACGTAATAATATATCTAAGACTAGCCAGAATAGGGGCTGCAACCTGGTGCACTCCAGATAAATGTGCGCCAGGGTTTCCCTCATGCTGCAAAAGGGGTAGGTGTCTGAGATAGGGGTGAATTGCGCCAAGTACACGCCCGTGATCACAGCCCCATGAAGGAGCCGCCAACTGATATCCACGGTGGGCCTCGGAACCAGGGTGGAGTATAGGCTGGCCCACCGGGGCTCCTCACCCTCGAGAGGTGGCAGGAGGTCCCGCCACTTTGTGTCGGGGTGGGACGCAAGGGTGAGGAAGTGAAGGGTGTGGAGCACAAGCGTGTACAGATGTTTCTTGGCGCGGTCTGGAACCGAACCGGCTGCAAAGCATGCAGCTGGCTCATGGTGAAAGGGCGGAGGGAGGCCAGTTGGGTCCACGGGGCAGGGGTCTAATGAAAAGGTCCGGAGAGCCGGGGTGGAAGGTGGGTGGGATGTGCCCTCTCACAGGACCCGGTCAAGGTAGGCCCGAGCAGCCGGTGGCAAAGCAGCCTTCACCTCCTGAAGTACGTGCTGGGGAGTACGAGGTCTGGAGAGTCCGATGCACTGAGCGAGCATCAAGAGATCCAGCCAGTCTCCCCGGTTGTAGTCCAGGAGGTCTCCAACTCTGGTGACTTCTGCCAGGACCAACCTCTGGCGCACCGCGGGGGACTCTGTCACCTGCACATGGAGCTGGGGGTTGTGTAGCAGGGGCTCCACAAGGAGATCAGCCCCCACAGCGGCCACCATGGACCTAGTCTTAGAAAACAGCTTCCAGGTCCGGAGGAGGTCTTGGTAGAAGACCGGCAGCCCAGAGAGATCTTGCAGAAGACCTCTCGGATGGAGATAAAGGAGCTGCCAGTCATATCGGAGCCCTCGGAAGCGACACAGGAAGGTGTGCGCCAGTACTCACCACGCCAGACTACCTGCACCATACAGGAGCCTCTGCAGGGCCTGGAGGCAGAAGACATAGACCTGAGTATGTTAGCACTTCAGGCCCTGCCCTCCCTCCTCCAGGAGCAGGTGGAGGACCCCTGCAGAGACCCAGTGCACTCCTAGCCAAAAGAACTCCAGAACTGACTTCCGGAGGTTGGCCAGGAAATCTGGGGCTGGGACCAGGGTGTTGAGCTGGTACCAGAGCATGGACAGAAAAAGTTGATTGAGCACCAGTGCCCTCCCTCGGAGGGAGAGGCACCAGAGTAGTCCTGTCCATTTCCGGAGCTGCTCCATCACCCTGCCCTTTAAGCCATGCCAGTTCTCCGGTGGAGACAGATGCATGGCAGAGAGATAAACGCCGAGACAGTGCAGCGGACCCACGCTCCACCAGATGGCTTGAAGCGCGGATGGGTGGGAGCTTGCCTGCCACTCGTCCCCGACCACCAGGCCAGAGCTCTTGACCCAGTTGACTTGGGCGGAGGAGGCTGCCGAGTAGATTGCCTGGCAAGCCTCCACCCGCACCAAGTCCCCCAGGTCCTGGACCACGAGGAGCATGTAATCGGCGTACGCCGACAGGACCAGCCACAGCTCCGGCTCCCAGAGCACCAACCCCGTCAACCTCTGGTGGAGGAGACAGGAAGGGCTCGATCACCAGAGCATACTGCTGGCCTGAGAGGGGGCACCCCACCGCACTCCTCGCCCAAAGCTGAGTGGCTCAGTCAGGGTCCAGTTGAGCCTGACCAGACACTCTGTGGAAGCGTACAGCACCTGGAGAAAACCCACAAACTGGGGTCTGAAGCCAAATGCTCACAGAGTGCTCAGGAGATACCCATGGTCCACCCTGTCGAACGCCTTCTCCTGATCCAGGGACAGGAGGGCAAACGACAGACCATCCCTACACCCAAGCTCCAAGAGGTCCCGGACCAGATACAGGTTATCGAAGATGGTGTGGCCCGGGATGGTGTAGGTCTGGTCTGGGTGGACCACGTCCGCCACCATGGACCCTAGCCACAGTGAGATGGCCTTCGCTACGACTTTGTAGTCCGTGCTGAGGAGCGAGACAGGATGCCAATTCCGTAGGTTCATAGAATCATAGAATATCAGAGTTGGAAGGGACCTCAGGAGGTCATCTAGTCCAACCCCCTGCTCAAAGCAGGACCAATCCCCAGAAAGATTTTTACCCCAGTTCCCTAAATGGCCCCCTCAAGGATTGAACTCACAACCATGGGTTTAGCAGGCCAATGCTCAAACCACTGAGCTATCCCTCCCCACAGGTTGCGGAGGTCCCCCTTCTTCGGCAATAAGGCAAGCATGGCTCGCCTGCACAAGAGAGGGAGGACCCCGCTCTGCAAGGACTCGGCCCAGACGGTGACTAGATCTGGGCCAAGGACGTCCCAGAACACGCGGTAGAACTCCACGGTCAGCCTGTCCATGCCCAGAGATTTATTGGTGGGCATGTGACGGAGGGCTTCCAAGAATTCGGCCAGATTGAGAGGTAGCTCTAGCCGGTCACAGTTGCCCGCGCTGACCATCGGGAGTCTGTCCCAGAGCACTCTGCAAGTGTTACGATCGGTCGGCTCCAGGGAGAAAAGATTTGCGTAGAAGGCCCTGGCCCTTCTGCACATCTGTTCCGGATCCGTGAGGGGGTGCCGTCCTCCGCCAAGAGGCAGGTGATGTGCTTCTTAGCCCCCCCTCTTTTTCTCCAGGGCATAGAAGAAGCAGGAGCCGCAATCCATCTCCCGAAGGAGGCGGATGCGGGATCGAACAAAGGCACCCTGGGCCCGATGATCTTCGAGGGCCCAGAGCTCCTCCTGCTTCTCCCAGCACTCTCCACAGAGGGATGGATTCTCGCAGCTGGCAGCCAGACGTCTCTCCAGCTCTAAGACCTCCCGTTCCGACTGCTCTATCACTGCATTCCTCCGTTGGCTGGTGCCCTGGGTGCAGTCACATAGAATATCATATAGAATATCAGGGTTGGAAGGGACTTCAGGAAGTCATCTAGTCCAACCCCCTGCTCAAAGCAGGATCAATCCTCAGTCGCGGCAGAAGAGCCGGGTGTGCACCTTCCCCAGGTCCCACCACTGCCACACCAAGGGAAAGGCGCACATCTGCCCTCGCCAGGCCAGCCAGAACTCCCAGAAGGATGCCACAAAGCCCACATCCTCCAACAAACTTACTGAAGTGCCAATAGGCCGACCCCGGCCTCTCCACGCAGAGAGAAGCAAGATGATGATCTGAAAACGGGTCCGGCTGAATGCTGGAGGAGTGGGCCCGTGAAAGGTGGAAACGTGACAAGTAAATACGGTCCAATTGAGAGTGGTGCGACCGATGGGCCTCCACCCGGACGAAGATGAATGTTGAGATGTCATCCAGGTGGTGGTCTCACCAGATGCCCACCAGGGAGTGATGTCAGGGAGTGATGTTCAACAATCTCCCGGAGAATGTCCATGGCGGCCGGGCACTGCTCGGTCCCCGAGCAGTCTCGTTCCTCGAGGGTGGTGTTAAAGTCCTCGCCCAGGACCTGGCACTCATGAAGATTCAAGGAGCCGAGGAAGGCGGACGCCTGCTAATAAAAACGCAACTTCTCCGGGCCCGATGTCGGGGCGTAAATGTTGATGAGATTGACCACAAGCCCCTCCATGCGGACGCAGAGGTGCAGCAGGCAGCCCAGCACAGCCTTGGCGACCCCCAGCACCTCAGGCCGTAGGTTGGGGGAGAACAGGGTCGCCACTCCAGCTGTGCGAACCGAGAGGTGGCTAAAGTAGACCCTGTCCCCCCACTCCAGCTGCCAGCTAGCTTCAGCGGCCGGATCTGTATGGGTCTCCTGCAGGAAAACCACAGAGTACCCCCCCTCCCAAAGGAAGGAGAGAACCTGGCTCCTGCGGAGCCCTGGGTGTTCAATGTTGCAAAGATGAAAGGTGCCATGAAAAGGGCTGGGGGGGATCCTTGCCAGCAGAGTCGCCCAGGGCCTCCGTCGGGCTGCGCAGCAAACCGTGACCTACCCCGTAGGTAAGTAAGGAGTCATGGAAGAGGCGGACCCGCTGGTAGGCCATGGCAGCCTGCTTCCCAGTCCTTTCACCCTCCCCCATGAGGGCCCTCATGGCCCAGAGGATTTGATGAAAATCCCCCCATCACTGGAGAGCAAGCTGCACTTTGTTGTGGGAGCCACGGACGTCTTCAAGGAACTCCCGCAGCTCTTCTCGCAGCACATGGGGGGCTGGCTATCCTCCAGAGGAGCCTCTGACACAGCCCCATGGCCCACCGAGATGGGCAGGCAAGGTGCAGACCCCCCGACGTGGCACCTGATGGCCTGGCGCCATGAGGCCTGCCTCAAACCCCAGCTCAATAGGGGGCTGCTGAGGGAAGATAGCAGCCCCTGGTGGGTCGGGACAGGGAAATACAAAGGCCGCTCCCTGGGGGTCATCCTCTGGGATATGAAAGGAGTCGACCCCAGGGACGGCAATGGCATCACGGGAGGTGGAGGGGATAAGGACGGGGTTGGCATCAGGGGCAGGGCAGGGATCAAGAGTAGAGTTGGAGAGGGGGACAGAGGCAGGATCCAGAGCCCCATGAGTTGGGCTGCTGGAAGGTGGCCCCTCTCAGGTCAGCTCAGGGATCTGGAGGGTGGGAAGGGGACCCTCAATGATGCCGGGCACAGATTCCATGGCTGGTGTGGCAGCCACGGCATCGGGAGATGGACAATCTTCAGTGGGGTCCCTGCCTGGGAAGGAGGTCGGTTGCCCCACACCTAAGAGGTGTACCCCATGGGAATCAGGTCCTGGCCACGTGGCACCAGCCATCACCTCAATAGGCTCGGCGGCTGTCAGTGGGGTGCCACCTGCAGCCGGGCAGATGGAAGAGCCCTGGGGACCCTCGGAGGTGGGAGCAGAAGCAGCAGTTAGGGGGATGGAGAGTGGGGAAAGGGGGGCCGGAGTGAGGTCGCCTATATTGAGGCCTGCTGGCAGAGGGTCGTCCTCCCCCAGGGTGACCGGGGTCAGACCCAGGGCCTCGATTTCTCATAGATAGAGGGGAGATCACCTTCCACCACCCCAGGGTTCACCCTGCCAGGACCCGAAGCGATGCTCGCTTCAGGGCTCGCTGGGTTCTCAACTATGAAAGGGGCAGGAGGGGTTCCATTGGGGGCCTCTGATGGGAGGGACACCAGGGGAGGGACGGTGCTACCCTCCAATGCTGCCATGTCTTCCCCAGCCGGCACCATTAAATGGGAGGTGCTAGAGGGCAAAGCGGAAGCCTCGGGATCGGTGCCCCCCTTTCTGGTCTTCCAGGGGGCTTCCACATCGGTGGAAAGGAGCGGAGTTCGAGCCTTCCGCTTGCCCCGCTTCTCCTGTACTAGGGTCCAGCCCTCCGTGGCATCGTCTGGGGGCTGGTTAACAGGGGTCGGGTCAGGGAGCAAGGGCGATGGCTCGGGGACTCGGGGAGGCAACGGTGGGGCAGCATGAGAAAGGGAGGATTCTCTCTGGGGCAGGCCCTCTCCCATGCCCGGTGGTATCCCTGCTGCACCCTGCTCCACAGGCCCCGCCAGATCGCAGGCAGTGGAGGCGGGGCTCTCCTGCTCGGCTGGGCTTGCTGGGGGCAGTACCCCTCGAGCCCGAGCGGGAGTAGTGGTAGGCTGGGAAGGAGGAGGGACAGCTCCGGGCACTGGACAGCCAGGGGCACCGGCAATGATGGGGCTGGCACCCTGCCAGGGCTTGGGGGTCCCGGATGCACCTCTGTGCCAGGCCAAGGGGCAGTCCCTCCGGACATGTCCCATCGCGCAGCAGAGGTAGCACCGGGCCTCCCCCGAAGAATAATGTACCCAGTAGTGGGTCCCTGATAGGGGACCAGGAAGGACCCCTCGAGCACCTCACCATCACGCGCCGCCAGCGGCAGTTGAAGCTGCACTTGCCAGCAGAACGAGAGGACGTGATGGAGGGCGGGGTCTTTGCAGCCCAGTGGGAGAGGGCTGATGACAGAGATTGGTCGCCCCAGGGTAGAAAGGGCAGGCAGCAGGACGGCATTGGGCAGGAAGAGAGGGATGGAGGTCAGGACTAACCAGACACCCAGGTCTTCTAACGGCTCCAGGGGGACGAACACTCTCCCTACCGCCAGGCCCTTCTCCACTGCCTCCTAAGCAGCGGCCTCCGAAGCTAGGAAGAAGACGACCTTTCCGTACATTTTGGAGGCTGCCACGATGGCTGTGGGCCCCACCACCCTCACCAATGCCCACACATAGGTCTCCACGTGGGGCGAGGCAGGCACCAGGAGGCAACGGACACCGTGCTTCCTGGTCAAGGTGGGAAAGGGGCCCCGGCCACTATAGCGGAGGCGGTGATAGGGGGAGATGACGTTGCGGCGGGCAGTGGGGCTGCCGCCACCTGTGTGTATGCCCTGGGGGCCAGGGGAGGGGCACCCGCAGAGCTGGTGAAAGGAGCAGCGGGGAGGAGCAGCGGGGGCAGCCCCTGCCATGGAGAGCCTGGTCTTTTTAGCAGGGCCCTTACTCTTCTTCTTTCCCTGACCTTTCCTGCCGGCTGGGGGACTCCACCAGAATTGGAAGGGGCGAGGGACGCGGCAGCAGCAGAGGTCTCCCCGGTACTCGCCACACCGGTGCCCCAGCGGGGGCGGTGGCAGGCAGTTTGGCAGCGGCGGTTGAGGTAGAGGTTAGGGAAGTGGACGTGGGGACAGGTGGAGGAGGGGTGACAGGGTCTGTTTGAGGGGTCTTTCCCACTGTGTCCCCTGCCATAATGAGAGCGGGGAGGGGGACAAACAGCGAAGGGGGGATAGGGAAGGGAGGCAACCACTCCTCCCTGCTAGGCTGCAAGCAGGGGAGGAGGGCACCAGAAGGAGAGGTCTAAATGTGCAGGGAGGGCTATCGAGGACTTGGGGGAATGTCAGTCACCAACTCGAGGTGGAAATCTGGCTCCTCTAGCTGCACTAGGGGATCGGGGGATACAACAACATTGGGAAGGGTGCAGTGAACTAGGGCAAACTCAAACAGGGGAAGGGTACAAGCACACAGGAGGGGGCATGGGTGCACAAGGGGAGGGGCTAATCAGGGCTGAGGGACTGTGAGGGTAGGGGAAACAGCCAGGCTGGAAGTGGGGCAGAGGAAACAAGGGGCTAACTTCAGGGCTGGGGTGGGACAATCAAGGTTGCAGAGGGAAACAGGCAGGGCAGATAAACAAACTGAAGCTGGGGCTAGGGCAGGACAAAGGCTGCAGGGATAAATGGGGTAGGCAGCAAGGGGTTAAGCTGGGGGACCTATAGCAAAGGGGAAGGGGGTTAGTTCAAGCATTTGCACAAAAAGTCAATGTTCAGCTAGCTGCTGCTGCAGGCCCAAATGGTGGAAACGGGCATGGCTAGCCAGGTGAGCAGCACAGTCCCAGAGGCAGGAGCACAGTTCAAAAATTACTCAGTGCTTAAGTGCCCCCTCCACTGTGGTCTTCAGAGCCTCTGTGCGTTCCCCCAGCAGCAGGTGGTCCTCTTCTTCTCCTCCTTGGGGCTCCAGCAGCTCCCCAGCAGCTCCAGCAGGTGGTCTGGTGGCCAGGCAGGAGGGACCCTGCTCAGATGGTGGTGGTGGAGGTGGTGTCCTCAGCAACAAGGGCTGGAGCTGGTGTCCCACACTCCCCTCCTCTGGGGAGCAGGCCAACAGCCCCCCCCCCCCGGGTGGCTGTAGTTGGAGTAACAGCAGCAACTGAGGGTGGGGGTGGGGTCCACTAGCCAGCCAGCAAGCAGGTAGCAGAGAAAGGGGATGGGTGGTGGTGTCTAGCCCAACCAGGGGAGCAGCTGGATCAGCAACAGCAGCAGTAGCGAGGGCTCAGTACCCAGCAGGAACAGGAACAGCAGCAGCAGCAGCCTTCTCCCTCCTTCCCTCTACAGCAGAGGAGTAGAAGGGAGATACACTACTGGCCACTGGAGAAGCA
Source organism: Mauremys mutica (assembly GCF_020497125.1). NCBI lineage: Eukaryota > Metazoa > Chordata > Testudines > Geoemydidae > Mauremys > Mauremys mutica. The sequence continues at coordinate 18,019,776 of NC_059088.1, read as the reverse complement.
GGCATCTGTTCCCTGAGTGATCAGAGCAGGGGCTGCTCCAGGCTAATGAGAACACCTGACTCCAATTAACCTGCTAAGAGTCAGTTGAGGCTGTTAAGCACCTGACTCTAATTAAGGCCCCTCTGATGCTATAAAAGGGCTCACTCCAGTCAGGCCAAGGAGCGCCAGGGAGCCAGAGGAGAGGAAGTGCAGCTGAAGGGCTGGTTAATGAAGACACCCTCAAACCATCGGTAAGGGAGCCCTAAGGGTGAAGAAGGGAGAAGCAGGAGAGCTGCGGGGAAGTGGCCCAGGGAAATGTAGCAACTCTGGCAGTGAATGGTTGGCTGCCAACAGCTGCTACCATTAGGGTCCCTGGACCAGAACTCAGAGTAAAGGGCGGGCCCAGGTTCCCCCCAACCCACCACTACAAGAACAACCCCTGGGAGGGGAAGACAGGCCCCTGTCAGGACAGAAGGCTAAACTGTTTTGGTATGAGGCCATAGGAGCAACAGAGACTGTGGGAGTTCTCTCATCAACCTCCTTGCTGGCTTATGATGAAAAGGGCTCAGTAGACTCAATCCCTGGCCCTAGAGAGAGAAGGGCTATGTGGAGTGAGCCTCTGAAGCCTGGAATTGCAGAACCCACGAGGCAAGGTCAGAGCTCTGCCACACATAGTATTTTGGAAGCACATATTTGTTACTGGCTTAGTGAAAACTTACGTACCCCACCAGTTTGGGATACACACCCTGTTTTCTGGCAGTCTGATCTGAGACTGGTGCTCTTAGTCGTGTCCCACAACAAGCAGCATGACAGGGACACACTGCTAGAGAGATGATATAAAGGTGTGACCAAATGGGAATTTTTTGGTACTATTTTTGAGTTCTATGTGTGCCTCACTTTCCCCTTTTTACCTACTTGGCTGGAAAGGGACTGTTTGTTCTTGGGGCAGGCTAACACAGAGGTTTGAAGGCACCTAGCAGCCTGGGACTAAATGGATCATTGGAAAGGGACTGGCTGGCAATCCCATATCAGTGGAGAATTCATAAAGACTGACAAATCCAATTGCTAGGACATTTAAACCCAGCAACCAATGACCATGGATTGCCCCACCTCTCTGCAAGAAGCCAAGCAGCTTTTCCCCAGCTCGGGAACAAAGGGCTGGAGAGGTATGAGATAAAAGCTGGCTGCTGGAGCCAGTCAAGGTGCTCTCATCTGGAGTCTAGCCAAGGAGGTCAGACAGAGAAAGAACTAAGGGCTTCATTACAGCTTGGGTGGGCTCTGGGCTATGCTTTCACCTTCATTTCTCTACACAAACCCAAGGACGCTGTGTTCCAGATGACTAATAAACCCTTCTGTTTGGACAATGCTGTGTTAGTGTCACTGAAAATGCTGAGTGAGTTGCATTGATCCCTGAAGAATGGACAAGTCAACCTCAGGCACTGAACAGAACTCAGGGTGTGAAGCAGGGGTGCTGAAGGCCCAGAGGTCCAGTCTAAGGAGGTGGTGAAGATATAGCTGACCCAGGTGGAAGAGACCCCAACGGAGTCTGGCACACTGCAGGTGATCCTCCTAGAGACTGTTCCAAAGCAGGGGCCACAGCAGTGATCCTGTGGATCCATGACAAAAGGTCAGGGGCCAGCTTGCCCTGTGGATCCATGACAATAGACCTCACAATGCAGAATTAATACAGCTATGCAGCTCTTAGGGTATGTCTACACTACAGGATTATTCCGATGTTACAGAAACCGTTTTTTAAAAACAGATTGTATAAAGTCGAGTGCATGCGGCCACACTAAGCACATTAATTCGGCGGTGTGCGACCATGTACCGAGGCTAGCGTTGATTTCCGGAGCGTTGCACTGTGGGTAGCTATCCCATAGTTCCCGCAATCTCCCCCGCCCATTGGAATTCTGGATTGAGATCCCAATGCATGATGGGGCAAAAACAGTGTCGCAGGTGATTCTGGGTAAATGTCATCACTCAATCCTTCCTCCGTGAAAGCTATGGCAGACAATCATTTCGCGCCCTTTTTCCCTGGATTGCCCTGGCAGACGCCATAGCATGGCAACCATGGAGCCTGTTTAGCCTTTTGTCACTGTCACCGTATGTGTACTGGATGTTGCTGACAGACGCAGTACTGCAGTGCTACACAGCAGCATTCATTCGCCTTTGCAAGGTAGCAGAGACGGTTACCAGCCCTATATAGCCGTCTGCAATTGGAAATTGGCGATGACAGTTATCAATCCTTTTGTACCATCTGCTGCTGTCATGGGTGCTCCTGGCTGGCCTCGCTGAGGTTGGCCGGAGGCGCATGGACAAATCTGGGAATGACTCCCCGGGTCATTCCCTTCTTTATGTTTTCTCTAAAAATAGAGTCAGTCCTGCCTAGAATATGGGGCAAGTCTACTAGAGAAACAGAGAGCACAGCCGCTCCGGGTCAGAGCCCCAGATATCCCGCATGCCATTCTAGGGGGTGCCCCTGCAACAACCCCACCCATTGCTTCCTTCCTCCCACATCCCTCCTGGGCTACCAAGGCAGGGTATCCCCCCATTTGTGTGATGAAGTAATAAAGAATGCAGGAATAAGAAACACTGACTTTTTAGTGAGATAAAATGAGGGGGAGGCAGCCTCCCGCTGCTATGATAGTCCAGGCAGTACAGAATCTTCATTAGACATGAAAGCGGGGGCGGGGGGGGGGAAGGCGCTCAGCCTCCAGTTGCTATGAGGTTTTCAATCCTTCTGTACCATCTGCCAGGAATAACAGGGAGTCATTCCCATTTTTGCCCAGGCTCCCCCGGCCGACCTCACTGAGGCCAGCCAGGAGCACTCACGGGATGATGATGAGGACGGATATCAGTCATTTTGCACCATCTGCCACCGGGGAGGGGAGGGGATGCTGCTGTTCAGTGCTGCAGCACCCCATCTACCAGTAGCATGCAGTAGACATAGGGTGACATTGGAAAAAGGTGAGAACGATTTTTTTTCTCTTTTCTTTCAGGGGGGGAAGGGGGTAAATTGATGACATATATCCTGAAACACCCGGGAAAATGTTTTTGACCCTTCAGGCATTGGGAGTTCAGCCGAGAATGCAATTGCTTTTCGGAGACTGCGGGGACTGTGGGATAGCTGGAGTCCTCAGTCCCCCCTCCCTCCCTCCATGAGCGTCCATTTGATTCTTTGGCTTTCTGTTACGCTTGTCACACAGCACTGTGCTGAGTCCCTGCTGTGGCCTCTGTCTATCATAGCCTGGAGATTTTTTTCAAATGCTTTGGCATTTCATCTTCTGTAACGGAGCTCTGATAGAACAGATTTGTCTCCCCATACAGTGATCAGATCCAGTCTCTCCCGTACGGTCCATGCTGGAGCTCTTTTTGGATTTGGGACTGCATCGCCACCTGTGCTGATCAGAGCTCCACGCTGGGCAAACAGGAAATGAAATTCAAAAGTTCACAGGGCTTTTCCTGTCTACCTGGTCAGTGCATCCGAGTTCAGATTGCTTTCCAGAGCGGTCACAATGGTGCACTGTGGGATACCGCCCGGAGGCCAATACCGTCGAATTGCGGCCACACTAACCCTAATCCAACATGGCAATACCGATTTCAGCGCTACTCCCCTCGTCAGGGAGGAGTACAGAAATCGGTTTTAAGAGCCCTTTATATTGATATAAAGGGCTTCATTGTGTGGACAGGTACAGGGTTAATTCGGTTTAACGCTGCTAAATTTGGTTTAAACGTGTGGTGTAGACCAGGCCCAATGATGGGCATGCTAAAAACCATCCGAACACTAGAAAAATAAATCGGATGCACAACATTTATCTTCTTTTTACTCTCCTGTGGGTGTTCAGCATTATACATGGCAGCCGAGGGCATAAGAACAGAGAATAAAGTGGATAGTGGATAAGGAGGTGTTCCTTGGGGGTTGTATGCTGGTCTTGATCCCAACCTTCAGTATCTAAAGAAAATAATAACCCTAAATAAAATGTTAAACAATAAAGTTATTACACTAATTCCATGGAAAGATTAAAATCTGGGAAAAGAAAAAGCCTAAAGTAGAGCTACTATTTTCCATATTGCTGATACTGGAACTACAGACTCTTTTGGACACAGTTCAGTATTTATTATGGGCTGGCATGGTCTCACCTCAGCGTTCACATCTGAGATGTGGATGTTGGTGCTTGTTTCCCGAATGGTGTTGCTGAGAGTTTCTCCTTTTTGATAAGTACGGATGAGTGTGGCTGGTTAGGGTATATGAGCCCTCGTCTTTGTACCCATCGTGACCATCTCACATTCATGAATGGTGGGGACATTCATTTCACAGGTAGATGGATGTTTTTGCAGCTTGGTACGACTGGCACCAATACGATGGAAAAGTTATCTCTGATGAAAAACATACTGATGTCCCATCGAAAATGGGAACTTTTGTCGAAACCACTCCATTTCAAGTAGGGTGACCAATTTTTCAGCATTGCTCATCGGTTGTGGTTTCTTTTATATTTTGAAAATTGTTAAGGATTTTGGACCATGTTAAGATTGGAATTGGCCAGTAAGAAAATTTTGCCTTATTTATTAAATACTGAACTTTTGCTATTTCTTGGGTGTGTTAACAGTCAGAACTTCGTATTCTTTGTCAAACTTCTCTTTGCCATGGTGAGGTAAGAAGAAAGCTTCAAACCTAGGGACTACTTTTCCTAAGCCATAACGATTCCTACCTACAAAAACGTTAACTCCTGGGTAGCTTGGAACTGACTTTGGTGGAACGGAACCAAATGACCCTTTCTTCCACTCTAGTACTTCACCGTTATTCTCATTTACCAACATTCTGAAGTTTGAGGTGCGATGTTCTTGATCAGCATTGGAATAGTAACAATATGGACCTTTACTTTCATTGAAAAACCCAACAGAACATCCTGCCTCTGCACAGGCATACTCTCTGCGAGATGCCTCCTCATTCCAGATGGAAACTGCCCCGCTTGGAACTGACCCTTCCCACTCAACCCATTTCAGGTTTTCGTGGTCATCAAAAATGATCTGGCCCTTGTTCTCTAGAGGTGTTTTGTTCTTCTCCTCCTCTGCTGTGTAAGTATTCAAAGCAGAGGTCTCTTCCTGGAGGCTGGAGATCAGGGATGGTGCAGCATGATTGCTGTTGTTTCCCAAGACTAAAATGAAAAAAAAATGTAAAGCACATGAGTGGAATTCACATTTCCATTTTTTTTCCATTTCCATTCGTGTGTGTGTGTGTGTGTGTGTGTGTGTTGGGTGTTCTCTGTTTAATAGAGTAATCAATGCAGGGATGGATTTTCTACTGTGGTCAGAAGATCTGCCAGTATTGAAATGATCAGTATTTTGGTAAGGTTGATGGTTACTTTGGTGGTAACCTTTCACAAATGACACTAATCATCCAAGCCTATAAGGAAAATCTCAGTTTCCAAAAGGTTCCTATTGCCTCCTTCTCTATGAGTACCAAATAGTACCTGCCCCTGCACAGGCTACCTAGAATCCTTGGGCATGTTTACTTTGAGCCTTTCCCCTAATGCGAGTGATCAGGGAGGGGAACAGCCTTGGCTCCACTCACTCCACACCCTGAGCTAGCATAGGAGGTCAGAAAGTGTAGGGGGAAAGTGAGAACTGCCAAAAACCAAGCAGAGTTGGACCATGCAAAGGAAATTAAAACCCACAGTAAAATGTTGAATAGCCACATAAATGAAAAGACAACAAGGAAAGAAGAAGAGAGGCCGCTAAGCACTGAGGATGGGGTGGAGATTGAAGATAATCTAGACATGACCCAACAACTAAATGGATAGTTTGCCTCAGTTTTTAATAAGGGTAATGAGGGACTTAGTGTTAGTGGCAGGAAGGCTAATGGAAATGAGGATTTGGAAGTGGAAATAGCACATCCAAGGTGGAAGTCAAATTCAAACAGCTTAATTGGAGCAAATTGAGGGTCCTGGCTAATCTGCATCCAAAAATATTAAAGGGACTGGCACATGAAATTGCAAGCTCAACAGCAAGGGATTTTTCATGTATCTGTAAACTTGGGGGACGTACCCTATGAGAAGACAACTGCTAAAATAGTAGTAATATATGGCTCGATAGCATTCATCACCATGTATTTTTGACAGGTTTCCACGCCCATTTTGGGCTTATGTCCTGCCTTCCCACCCTGTTTCCATTGGCGCTGAAGTTTGGCACCGTCAGCCATTTTGAAAAAAAATTGTGTGTGTGTTTGAATAGGGGAAGTGTTCTGTGTGTTTGTGCTTGGGTACATTGAGAGAAAAATGTTGAAATAATAGAGTGAGAGAGTTTAAAGATGAAAAAAGAAAGTTTGGGTAAGGTTTAGAGAAAAAGGAAAGAAAGGTTATTTGGATGTGATTGAGTATGGAGAGAGGATTATAAAGGTTTAGTTTAAGAAAAAAGTTAAACAACATTAAAAACTAGGTTTAAAAAAGGAATTTACTAAGGCAGAGCCTGTTTGGTAAGCACATGATAAAAAGTGAATAAAAATGCTTTTAAACTATTCAATACCAGTGTAGGTTAAGAAAAAAGAGAGGTTAAAAGAAAAAAGAGGATAAGAAAAGAGAAAAGAGAGCCCCCTTTGCAAAGGGCAAAGATAGGGTATGTCTACACTACAAGAGTAGTTCGATTCAACTTAAGTCGAATTTGTGGAATCGACCTTACGAAGTCGAATTTGTGTATCCACACTAAGGACACTAATTCGACTTTGTGAGTCCACACTAACGGGGCAAGCATCTACTTTGGAAGCGGTGCACTGTGGGAAGCTATCCCACAGTTCCCGCAGTCCCTGCTGCTCATTGGAATGCTGGGTAGAGCCCCCAATGCCTGCTGGGGGAAAAAATGTGTCAAGGGTGGTTTTGGGTAACTGTCATCATTGAACTGTCAATCACACCCTCCCTCCCTCCCTGAAAGCGCCTGCGGGAAATCTGTTCATGCACTTTTCTGGTCAGTGACAGCGCGGACGCCACAGCACTGCGAGCATGGAGCCCGCTGCAGTTATGGCCGCTGTCAACTCCTCGCACCTTATTGTCCACCTCTTCCACAGTCAGCTGCTGAGAAATCGGGCTACTTTTCAATGGTGCTGCAAGCACTGGTGGACCATAGGGGACGTTTTACCAACATCAACGTTCGGGTGGCTGGGCAAGGTTCATGATGTGCGTGTTTTCAGGAACTGTGGTCTGTTTAGACGCCTGCAGTAAGGTAGTTTCTTCCCGGACCACAAAATAACTGTTGGGGATGTGCAGATGCCTATATGATCCTTGGGGACTCAGCCTACCCGCTAATGCCCTGGCTCATGAAGCCCTATACAGATGCCTTGGACAGCGACAAGGAACTCTTCAAGTTCCGGCAGAGCAAGTGCAGAATGGTGGTGGAGTGTGCTTTCGGACGTCTCAAGGGGACATGGCGAAGCTTACTGACTCGCTCGGATCTCAGCGAAACCAATATCCCCATTGTTATTGCAGCTTGCTGTGTGCTCCACAATCTCTGTGAGAGCAAGGGGGAGACCTTTATGGCGGGATGGGAGGTTGAGGCAAATCGCCTGGCTGCTGATTATGCTCAGCCTGACACCCATGCGATTAGAAGAGCCCAGCGGGAAGCGCTGTGCATCCGGGAGGCTTTCAAACCTAGGTTCCTCAGCGAGCAGCGTGACCTGTGACTGTTCAGTTTCTTTACAGAGAAGCTGAACCTGCCCCTATTTCTTTACCCAGTTACTGTTGACTATCCTCTGCAGTTACATACCCCATTCACCCCGTTTCCCCCACTTCCAACACACGTGTAAAAATAAAATACATGTTCCATTGTTACTTGACAAAGGTTTTTTTATTAATGACTTTGCGTTAAAGTGTTGAAACTGGGATGCAGACTGTGCTGGGTAGGGTGTGCGGTGATGTAAAGACCGCCTCTAAACTCGAGGAATGACAGGCTCCTGCTCCTAGAGCAGTCCGCAGTGACGGACTGGTTGTTTCAACGGAGCCTGCCATCCCTCCTTTTTGGGACTCTGTGTGCGGGGGCTATGTGACCTTGCGGCGGGGGAGGACGGTTACAGATTCCCCTGCTGCGTGGCCCTGTGGTCCAGGACAAGGACCGCTGCATAAGATCTGTAACCGCCCTCCCCTGCTACAAAGTCACATACCCCCCCACCCACACAGAACCTGGAAACTACCTCCCATACAGACCAGGGTGCCTACTGACTGCACTGTGTGTGTGACCTGCTGCTCATCCTGCCCCCGTGTCTGTACCCTGGTAAAGGTGACTGCCCTATGCAATTGACAACCCCCTTCACCACACCACCCCCCTTCAAACACAGTCTTCTGTAAAAAAAACATGACGGAAACAGTAATTAACAGCAAAGTATTTTTAATAATTAACTAGACAGTTAGGGGATGAAACTTGGATTGGGGCTTGGGTGAGTCAGGAAGGGAAGGACTTCTCAAAATTGAGGGTATGAGAGCTTTTGGGTACTTGAGCACTCTGCTGGGGTGCAGTGACAGTTTTCACGGCCCCTGGCGCCCCTCCTTCTGGTTATTTTGGGTGAGGGGGTTATGGGACTTTGTGGCGGGGGAGGGCGGTTGCAGATACACTGCGGGGGGGCTCTGTCCTCCTGCCTGCGGTCCTGCAGAACATCCACAAGGCGCCGGAGCGTGTCCGTTTGCTCCCTCATTAGTCCAAGCAGCGTTTGAGTCGCCTGCTTGTCTTCCTCACGCCACCTCTCCTCCCGTTCGCTGTGTGAGCGCTGGTACAGAGAGAGGGTCTCCCTCCACTGGCTCTGCTGGTCCTCCTCGGCTCGGGAGCAGCCGAGAAGTTCAGCGAACATCTCGTCCCGTGTCTTTTTCTTTCGCCGCCTAATCTTTGCCAGCCTCTGTGAGGGGGATGCTGTGGCAGGTCTGGAGACAGTCGAAGCTGTGTGATGGGAAAAAGCGAGTGAATTCCTTGCAAAGATACATTTCTGCGAACAATGAACACAGTCTAGTCTGTCTCTGTGAACAAGACCATGCACAGCACCTATCTCGTGCGCACTCCTGCAGCAGGCAATCCGGAAAGCATAAACTCTGCCCCTGTTCCACCCCATCGCAGTGTCCCCCGACCCTTGGCATTCTGGGTTGAGATCCCAGTGCCTGATGTGGCAAAAATCATTGTCGCAGGTGGTTCTGGGTAAATGTCGTCAGTCATTCCTTCCTCCTGGAAAGCAACGGCAGACAATCATTTCGAGCCCGTTTCCCCTGGATTACCCTGGCAGACGCCATAGCATGGCAACCATGGAGCCTGTTTTGCCTTTTGTCACTGTCACCGTATGTGTACTAGATACCGCGGACAGAGGCGATTCAGCGGCGCTACACAGCAGCATTCATTTGCTTTTGCATGACAGCAGAGATGGTTATCAGCCATACTGTACTATCTACCATGCCATTGTAAATTGGCAATGTGATGACGGTTACCAGTTGTATTGCATTATACCTTCTGCTGCTGTCATAGGTGCCCCTGGCTGAGATCAGCCGGGGGCGCAAAAGACAAAACTGGGAATGACTCCCTGAGTCAATCCCTCCTTTATGGTATGTAAAAGTAGAATAATTCATACATAGAATATGGGGCAAGTGTAGTAGAGATCCAGTTTATCAGAGAACCAGAGAGCACAGCTGCTCTGTGTCAGATTATGCAGGAATGATGAGCTACATGGCATTCACAGGGGGTGCTCCTGCAACAACCCCACCTGTTGCTTCCCTCCTCCCCCAGCCTTCCTGGGCTACCGTTGCAGTGTCCCCTGATTTGTGTGCTGAAGTAATAAAGAATGCAGGAATAAGAAACAGTGACTTATTAGTGAAATGAAATGAGGGGAAGTCAGCCTCCAGCTGCTATGATTGTCCAGACAGGACATTAAGCAGTGTGGGGGAGAGGAGAACAGCATCCTGCTGCTATGACAGTCCAGGCAGTACAGAATCTTTTCTTTACACATAAAGGGCGGGGGCTGATGGAGCTCAGCCCCCTGTTGCTATGATGAAGACGGTTAGCAGGCCGTCTACTTATGGGCTGATGATGAGGACGGGTACCAGTCGTATTGCATTACACCATCTACCACAAGGCTGATGATGATGACGGATATCAGTCATATTGTACCGTCAGCCACCCATGAGGCCGGGGGGGGAGGATGCTACAGTGCAGTGCCGTAGCATCGCGTCTACCAGCAGCATTCAGTACACATAGGGTGACATTTAAAAGAGTCAAGAGACTTTTTTTTTCCTTTTCCTTCTGGGGGTGGGTGTACATTGACGAGCTATACCCTGAATCGCCGTGGACAATGTGTTTGACCGTACAGGTATTGGGAGCTCAGCCAAGAATGCAAATGTTTTTCGGAGACTGCAGGAACTGTGGGATATCTTGCGTCCTCAGTCCCCCATCCCTCCATGAGCGTCCATTTGATTCTTTGGCTTTCCGTTACGCTTGTCACGCAGCAGCGTGCTGAGTCTCTGCTACGCCGTCTGTCCGGAGATTTTTTGAAAATACTGTGGACCAGGCATAACATTACAGTAACTCCCCTAATTAGATGCAGGAGTCTCCGAGCGAGATCACCCTGAGGAGGGTCACTGAAGGAGATAGAGAGCGCATGCTGCGTGAAAGCCAGCACAAACCAGTGGCCTATGCTGCCATGCTCGGGGAGGCAATGCTCCCTGAACACCTCATGAAAGCCTGGCGAGGAAAAGTGTGCTACCACGGAGCACCCAATAAGGCAGATCTCCCCAGGAACCTCCTGCGGAGGCTTTTCGATTACCTCCAGGAGAGCTTCGTGGAGATCTCCCAGGAGGATTTCTGTTCTATCCCCATATATATAGACCTCCTTTTCACATACTTCAGATTCCTGTTCCATTAATAATAAAAGTTTACATGTTTAAAGCACTTACTGACTGATCCTTCCCCTGATTCAGGGTCCAGATTAACCGCCGGGGAGGGTTGGTAGGGGATCTCTGTTAGGGTGATGAAGAGATCCTGGCTGTCGGGGAAACCAGCGTTGTAAGCGCTGTCGCCTGCCTCGTCCTCCACAAACCCTTCCTCATCTTCCCCGTCCGCGAACATCGCCGAGGAACTGGCCGTCGACACTATCCCATCGTCAGAGTCCACAGTCACTGGTGGGGCAGTGGTGGCAGGCTCCGGAGCGTCCGTTTGCCGCTTTGGTCTTCTGGTAGCCTTGTCTCAGGTCCTTGATTTTCACGCGGCACTGCGTTGCATCCCGGCTGTATCCTCTGTCTCTCGTGGCTTTTGAGACCTTCTCGTAGGTCTTTGCATTCCATTTTTTGGAGCGCAGCTCCAAAAGCACAGACTCCTCGCCCCACACACCGATCAGATCCAAGACTTCCCGGTCAGTCCATGCTGGGGCCCTCTTTCTATTCAGAGATTGCATGAACTCCTCTGCTGGAGAGCTCTGCATCGTTGCCGGTGCTGCTGAGCTCGCCCCGATGTCCAACCAGGAAATGAGATTCAAACTGACCAGACAGGAAAAGGAATTCAAATTTTCCCGGGGCTTTTCCTGTGTGGCTGATCAGAACATCCAAGCTCGGACTGCTGTCCAGAGCGTCAACAGAGTGGTGCAGTGTGGGATAGCTCCCGGAGCTACTAAGGTCGATTTCCGTCCACACCTAGCCTAATTCGACATGGCCATGTCGAATTTAGCGCTACTCCCCTCGTCGGGGAGGAGTACAGAATTCAAACTAAAGAGCCCTCCAGGTCGAATTAAATGGCTTCCTGGTGTGGACGGGTGCACGGTTAATTCGAATTAACGCTGCTAAATTCGAATTAAAGTCCTAGTGTGGACCAGGCCATAGAGAGTACATGGTTGAATCAGAAAGAGAGAGACAGAGAATGAGAGCAAGAGAGAGAATTCTTACTTTTCCAGTCTTTCTGTAGAATGAGGCAACTTCCCAGTTTCAGACCCTCTCAGGCTTGTTATCACCACCTTTGGTTCGGACCAATCAGAGTTTGTTCTACAACAGCATCATAGAATTCATTTTCCTGAACCAATCCTAGAGTCCCAAGATTTTAAACAAGAGCCATCTCCCTCCTCTTTTCCCTCCTCTCCTCCCCCTCTTTTAACTGTCTTATTCTTATCTAAAGAAACAGACCCCCAGCATTTTTCCCGCCATTTAGCTCCTTTACATAGGGGTTTTTATAAAAGTTAAAACCATAAGCTTTTAGTAACACACAATTTTAAAAGTTTTCCCCTAGGTTTTAGACTAACGTGTTATTTTTTAGTAAGCAAAATATGAAACAACAGGCTTTTGCAGCAAAGCTCCTGTTAGCAAAGCAGCCTCTGTGAGTCAGTGGATCACAGAGAAGGAGTTTGCTTCTTTACCTGCTTTTTAACAAACACATGTTAAAGTTACATTAAGTTTTGCAAAGGTATAATTACTTGAAAAGACAAACCTAAGACACATCCCTTTTGTATGTGTTGTAATAAAAAAAGAACAGGCAGAAGCACCCTAGGTTTAAAACCTCAGGTTTTTAGTAACAGACAGTTTATATACCCCTTATTTTGTAAACTAGTGGATTAGAGAGAAGTTTGTTTCTTTCCTCGCTTTTTAACAAATAGAGGTGAAAGTCTTGTAAAGGAATAAACACTTGAAAAGACAAGTCTATCTAAAGACACATTTCTTTATTTAGCCCCCTTGGCACAAGTGTTTTAATAAAAAAAAGAGAGCACGCAGAAACAACCCCTGGTTATAGAAGTAATGTATAGTGACAAAAAAGTTTTAGAGTAATGTGGGTTTTTTTTAGTAAGCACAACAGGCTTTTGCAGCAAACCCATTGTTAGCAAAAACAGCCTCTGTGATCAGAGATAAGAAGGCCAGAAGACCCCAGATTTAAAACCACAGGTCCTTAGTAACAGACAGTATATATTTCCCTTATTTTGTAAACCAGTGGATCAGAGAGAAGAAGTTTGTTTCTTCCCCCACTTTTTAACAAATAGAGCTGAAAGTTATAGTAAGGCTTTTAAGGGAATAAACACTTGAGAAGACAAGCCTATATGAAGACACATTCCTTTTGCATATGTTTTATTTAAAAAAGAGCATCCAGAAGCACCCCAGGCCTAAACCCTGACTAAGAAAAAGTTTTTAAAAGCTTTTTCCTATGTTTTTAGTGAGGACAATTTGAAGGAGCCTTTTTAAGTTAGTGGGTTAGAAAAGAAGACAACTTTGAAAAACAAGTCTATCTGAAAACACAAATTTTCATTTAGCCCCTTTTGCATAGGTGTTTCAATATAAAATGAGCATGCAGAAACAGCCCCGAGTTAAAAACACAGAAAACGTGTTTATAAAAGTAATGCATAATGATAAATACGTTTCCCCCTGTTTTAAACTAACATGGATTATTTTTTAGTAAGAACACTTCGAAACAGCATGCTTTTTTAGCAAAGCCATTGTCAGCAAAAACAGAGTCTGTGAGTTAGTGGATGAGAGATAAGAAGGCCAGAACATAACAAGAAAGCCCTAGGCCTGCTTTTAAAACAAAATTTTGCCAAATACTTGTATTAGAAAGAATAGTAACTTTAACTGTAAATAAGCTTACTATATAAAATAAAAACTTTTTAACCATTAAAGCTAAAAGAAGTTAAAGTATGTAGCCAGAGGATTCCCGCCTTTTTTTTTCCCCCAGAGAAAAACAAGTAAAAAGGCCCCTGCTCTGCTCTTATCTAAACAACCAGGATCGTCTGTTTTTCTTCACACTGTAATAAAAGCTGACCAACACATAATATAAACAGTTCAAAAATGTGTTTTTTTAAAGTAATGCTTAAAAAAACCCCTCTTTTCTAACTTATTAAGTAAACACTTAAAAGGCAAACCTACCTAAAGACACAATCCTTTATTTACAGGAGTGTTTCAATTAAAAAAAAAAGCATGCAGAAGCACCTCTGGCCTAAACCTTGACTAAGAAAAAGTTTTTAAAAGCTTTTTCCCAATGTTTTTAGTGAGAGCAATTTGAAACAGCCTTTTGAAGGTAATGGATTAGAAAAGAAGACCCCTTTGAAAAACAGGCTACCTGAAGACACTTTTTTCATTTAGCCCCATTGGCATAAGTGTTTTAATAAACTGTAAGTATGCAGAAACAACCCAGTATTAAAAACACAGAAAACCTGTTTATAAAAGTAATGTATAGTGATAAAAAAGTTTTTCCCTAGGTTTTAGGCTAGCACTGATCATTTGATCCAAACCAAAGGTGGTGATAAGATGCCTGAGAGGGTCTGAAACTGGGACGTTGCCTCATTCTACAGAAAGACTGGAAAGGTAAGAATTCTCTCTCTCGCTGTCATTCTCTGTCTCTCTCTCTCTTTCTGATTCAACCATGTACTCTCTATCTTTGTCCTTTGCAAAGGGGGCTCTCTTTTCTCTTTTCTTATCCTCTTTTTTCTTTTAACCTCTCTTTTTTCTTAACCTACACTGGTATTGAATAGTTTAAATGCATTTTTATTCACTTTTTTACCATGTGCTTACCAAACAGGCTCTGCCTTAGTAAATTCCCTTTTAAACCTAGTTTTCAATATTATTTATTTTTTTTCTTAAACTAAACCGTTACAATCCTCTCTCCTTACTCAATCACATCCAAATAACCTCTTTCCTTTTTTCTCTAAATCTTACCCAAACTTTCTTTTTTCATCTTTAAACTCTCTCACTCTATTCTTTCAACCTTTCTCTCAATGTACCCAAGAACAAACACACAGAACACTTCCCTTATTCAAACACACCCGCAATTTTTTTTTTCAAAATGGCTGATGGCGCCAAACTTCAGTGCCAACGGAAACAGGGTGGGAAGGCAGGACATAAGCCCCAAATGGGGCGTAGAAACCTATCAAAAAAAGCATGGTGATGAATGCTATCGAGCCGTATACTACTAATAGTCCCTATTTTTATGAAAGAGAAAAAAGTGATTCCATGACTAGAGAATTTCTAATATAGTGCCTACTTTTACGAAAGGGAAAAAAGTGATCCGGGAAAGTACAGGCCTGTTAGTTTGACCTCAATTGTATGCAAGGTCTTGGAACAAATTCAGAAAGAGAAAGTACTTAAGGACATAGAGGTGAACGGTAACTGGGATAAAATACAAAATGGTTTTACAAAAGGTAAATTGTTCCAGACCATCCTGATCTCTTCCTTTGAGAAGCTAACTGATTTTTTTGGACGAAGGAAATGCAGTAGATCTAATCTACCTGGATTTCAATAAAGCATTTGATACAGTTCCACATGGGAAATTATTAGATAAATTGGAGAGGATGGGGATCAACATGAGAATTGAAAAGTGGATAAGGAACTGTCTAAAAGGGAGTCTACAACAGGTTATACTGAAAGGTGAACTGTCAGGTTGGAGGGAGATTACTAGGGGAGTTCCTCCGGGATTGGTTTTGGGACCAAAAAGTGGGAGTGTGCTAATAAAATGTGTGGATGAAACAAAGTTGGAAGGTATTGCCAAGATGGAGGCGGACCGGAATATCATACAAGAAGATCTGGACTACCTTGAAAACTGGAGTAATAGAAATGGGATGAAATTTAACAGTGCAAAATGCAAGGCCATTCTCTACACTGGGGACCTACACTGGAAGCAATAGAGGAGGAGAAAGATCTGGGTGTATTGATTAATCACAGGATGACTATGAGCTGCTAATGTGATGCATCTGTGAAAAAGGCTAATGCAATCCTATGCTGCATTAGGTGAGGCACTTCCAGTATAGATAGGGAAGTGTTAGTACCCATTGTTCAAGGCATTTATGTGAGACCTCACCTGGAACACCATGTGCAATTCTGGTCTCCCATGTTTAAGAAAAATGAATTCAAACTGGAACAGGTGTAGACATGGGCTACTAGGATGATAAGAAGAATGGAAAACCTACCTTATGAGAGGAGACTCAATGAGCTTGTCTTGTTTAGCCTAACCAAAAGAAGGCTGAGGGAGATATGATTGCTATCTATAACTACGTCAGAGGGAGGGAGAGGAGTTAAGTGCCAATGTTGACACAAGGACAAAGGGAGATAAACTGGCAATCAACAAGTTTAGGCCTGAAATTAGATGAAGGTATCTAAACATCAAACTAATGAAGTTCTGGAACAGCCTTCCAGGGGAGCAGTGGGGACAAAAAACCTAACTGGCTTCAAGACTGCACATGATAAGTTTATGGAGTGGATGGTGTGATGGGACTGCCTATAATGGCATGTGGCCCATCTGCAACTGCTAGCAGCAAATATCCCCAGTGGCTAGAGATGGAATACTCGACGAGGAGGGCTCTGAGTTACTACAGAGAATTCTTTCCCAGGCTGGAGGGTCTTGGCAACATTCTTAGAGTCCAACTGATCACCACACTTAGAGCCAGAAAGGAATTTTCCCCCAGGTGAAATTGGCAGAGACCCTGGTAAGTTTTCATCTTCCTCTGCAGCATGGGTCATGGGTCACTTGCAGATTTAAACTGGAATAAAAGGTGCATTCACTGTAACTTGAAGTTTTCAATTCATGATTTGAGGATTTCAGTAACTCAGCCAGAGGCTAGGGGCCTATTACATCAGGGAATGGCCAAGGTTCTGGGACCTGCAATGTCCAGGAGGTCAGACTAGATGATCATGATGGTTCCTTCTGGCCTTAAAGTCCATGAGTCTATTAGTCATAATTTGCTGCTGTAGTAAATTGCTACGCGCATGGAGCAGAGAGGAAGCAGGGAGTGTCTCTAAAGCAGAATGCCTCCCCAGGCTGTGCCCCACACCTAGCTCAGGGCTGTGCCTAAAGGCATAGTCTAGCTCTTAGTTAACAATTCTTTTGACATTGCATGGCCTAGAAATGAATCCAGCTCACTCTCCCATAGCTATTTTGGCTCTGTTGTTTATAGGGAGGTACAAAAACGTGAAAGTTACTTCAGAAACTGAGCCAGTCTGATTCTGACACATACAGAGGGGTGCAGGGAATCTGACTCTGACACAAATGAGTGGTCACCAGACTGATACACACATGGGAGCCAGTCTGACTCTGAGGGCTTATTTATACACTTCATTCACAGCAAACTAGGGTGTGAATCTACCCCACACTAGCCTGCCACACATTAAGTGCCCATGAGGACTCTGCTGATGGGCACTAACTGTTCAGTAGTGTGCTTTGATCTACTCCTGTTTCAAAGCAGGGTAGATGAAAACATAGTATGGAATTGTTAATATCCAGCAGCAGGTTCCACACAACTAGTTAATGAGTGGAATAGATTTATACTCCAGTTTGCTGTGAACAAAGAGTTGGTATAGACAAGACCTGATACATACATGGGAGCAATCTTATGATGCACACAGGGAGTGTTTTTGTGTGTATGATCAAACTGACACATATGGGAAGCCTGATCTGACTCACACACACAGGGAGCAAACGATCTGTTGAGTAAGAAAATGAATTTGTACATGGGCACTTTTCTGACCAGAACCAAATTTTATGTCAGAACGTAAGAACATAAGAATGGCCATACTTGGTCAGACCAAAGGTCCATCTAGCCCAGTATCCTGTCTTCTGAAAGTGGCCAATGCCAGGTGCCCCAGAGGGAATGAACAGAACAGGTGATCATCAAGTGATCCATCCCTTGTCACCCATTCCCAGCTTCTGGCAAACAGAGGCAGAGGGCACCATCCCTGCCCATCCTGGGTAATAGCCATTGATGGAACTATCCTCCGTGAACTTATCTAGTTCTTTTTTTAACCCTGTTATAGACTTGAACTTCACAACATCTTCTGGCAAAGAGTCCCCCAGGTTGGCTGTGTGTTGTGTGAAGAAATACTTCCTTTTGTTTGTTTTAAACCTGCTACCTATTAATTTCATTTGGTGACCCCTAGTTCTTGTGTTATGGGAAGGAGTAAATAACACTTCCTTGTTTACTTTCTCCACACCAGTCATGATTTTATAGACCTCGGTCATATCCCCCCTTAGTTGTCTCTTTTCCAAGATGAAAAGTCCCAGTCTTATTAATCTCTCTCATACAGAAACCGTTCCATAACCCATATCATTTTTTGCCCTTTTCTGAACCTTTTCCAAATCCAATATATCTTGTTTGAGATGGGGAGACCACATCTGCACGTAGTATTCGAGATGTGGGCATACCACGGATTTATATAGAGGCAATATGATATTTTGTGTCTTATTATCTATCCCTTTCTTAATGATTCCCAACATTCTATTCGCTTTTTTGACTGCCACTGCACATTGAGTGGATGTTTTCAGAGAACTATCCACAATGACTCCAAGATCTCTTTCTTGTCCTATTAGCTTCATCTCAAACTGTGTCCCTTTGCTAGTCACTGGTCTGTGGCTCTTCAGTAGGAAAAGTCTCTGGAGATTACAGCCCCTTTGGAATTACTGACCTTTTTCTTTTTCCTCCCCCATCTCGGAAGCAGATTCGTTCAGACTAATCTTTTCCAAGAGTTCTGTGTCTGCATCCATGGACATGTCCTTCTGGTAGAATTCCAGCTTCCCATAAAATTTCAGGGAGGAAAAGTGAAAAACAACAATTGTTATTACAAGAGGAATTTTAGGTAGAAAAAATATAATTATCCAAGGTACTATCCTGTGAGGACATCAGTTAACACCACTTCTTGAGCAAGAAAAGATTTTAATAGATTCAATAGATCTATTTTTAATAGATTCAAGTGGTCATAGCTGTGGTTCTGTCTTTTCCTAAAAAAACTAGAACCTTGAGTAGAATCTTATCCTGAATAGCTACAGACTTATACCCTGTAGTCTTCTGCTATGCACACTTGCAGCTATAAAACTTTCTCAAAACACAGACCTTTACCTGAGATCAATGGGAATTTCTATCATATATCAGTATCCTCCTGCTTCCAGTGGGTGACTCAGTCACACAAACAAAGTGATTCAGTAAAGGGCATATATGGCACATATACACATATGAACAGGTTATAACACCATGGTCAAGAGCTATAGAAAAATAAAAGTTGGTTCAATCAACAATATGACCTCACCCACCTTGTTTCTCTGATATCCTGGGGCCAACACAGATACAGCAACACTGGAACCCTTCTATCCAATGTCTGGCATTTCTCATATTGTACAAGTCAGTGATGTAAACACACACACACACACACACACCCTACCCCTGATGTTCATCCAACAAAGCACAGTGGTGTGCATGAACAACGTAATCAATAGAGAAGGGACTTTTACTTTCCCTCTGTCATTGCTCATGAGACACACACCCTTGTGATGTACTGAAGAGTTTAGGGAGGTAACAAAAGTCTAGGTATAGAATCAGAACCTGGGGCAAGGCATGGAGATAAGCAAGGTCAGTATAGGGCCAGCATGTGCAAGTTGGTTTGGAGGCATGGAGATCAACCCCATGGGGCAAGATGAGGAGAAAGTTCAGAAAAGGATCAGGACATGGGGGAGTGACGCCTTGGTATGTTAGGGTTAACGAGGACACTGCAGGCTCAGGAAGTGGGGTGGGCCATAGGGTGTTGGGGATGGTGTAAGGTCAGAATCGAGCCAGGTGTGGGGATAGTTAGGGAAAGCTGTGCACAAGTGAAGAGGGATGAAAGGGAATGTGGAAGTAGAAAAAGAATTGACAGGGATTTGAAGGGGTTTTTAATGCATGACAGTCTCTGTTAGCAAGAGTCAGGCTCGCTGTAACCCTAATAACACGAGATTTGTAGAAGCGAGGATTGTGTGAGGCGAGTGGGAAAGAACTGTGTGAGAAGTTGTTGCGACCTAGTGTAGATAAGATAGAATGTGGACTAGAGTCAAAATAAGTGAGAAAAATAAGTTATCAGGATGACCTATGTATAAACAGAATGCAGCTGTTGCTTGCTACTGTCTGTACAGTGTTGTTTATTATTGTCTGTAATAAAGGTATAAATGCTTGCTGTAATTGTTTACCTGTAGAGAGACCTGCCTAGGAGGGGGAAACCCTGTGTCCTAGTGCACTCTCTCCCTCTACGCAATTGCTTGAGAAATAAAGTATCTGAGTTTGCTGCACCCAACCAGAAAGTGAGAACTGTGTTTTTCTCTGACAATTTGGGGGCTTGTCCAGGATGGCAACACCTACTGAGACAACGGCAGCTGTCCCCTTTGACAGGATTGTTCCCCTTTGAACCCCATGGCACCACAAGAGAGGTTTGAGACCTTTTGAAATCTCTATTGGGGTATCGGAGGAGAACTGTCCGTGGGGCCGTCTGTCCCTGTTGGGCTTACGCCATCTGAACTTATTGACTGTGCAGCAAGATCAAATGCAAAGCGGTACTGGGGAACTGTTTTGCCACCCCCAGTAAGGTTAGTTTGAAGTGGTACTGGGGACTTAGTTTTGCCACCCCCAATAAGGTAGTTGTATGCGGTACTGGGGAACTGTTAGTTTGGCCGCACCCAATAAGGTTAATGCATAAGGGAAATGCATTAGGTATGCATCAGTGCTGAGGGGTTTTTACCACCTCAAGAGGGGTTGTTACCGCCTCATAAGGGAAAGTGTATTGAGTCCGGACATAAGGTACAGATGCATCATGGTAATTAGAAACAGAGGCTTTGCGGGGGCGGGTGTACACAGTGTGAACGGAAGACGCCCAGAGTATTCTGCAAAGCAATAACTCGTGACCAGAAATATTCTAAAGCAAGCTGGGTAACTCCAGGATCTGTAGAAGATCCAACCCACAGTTGGCTGACTCGGTCTGGCATCGTCCGGCGAGGAAGCTACCTGGGTCTAGGAGTGTGTGAACCCATCTTCCCTCCTCCTTCTTTTCTCCGTGTGCCTCTCCTTGTGTGAGTGCCCTGTAGGGTGAGATCCTTAGTTTATCAGCCGCTAGCGAGCAGGGTGTTTTCCCTGTGTGTGATTGGAAAATGGGTGGGAGACAGTCTAAGCATTCTCCCTCACCCCCTAAGGGTACCCCAGCATATTACATGTACGTACATTATGGTCCTAAGACCTGCAGGTATTGAGACACTGGAATCTTTACACGCGTGAAAATCCACCTAAACAATGCCCACTTGAAGGTACCTTCAATCTAGATAGATTGGTAAACAGCAATTTGTCACAGTTGGTGGGCAATTGAAAAGGGGGGAGCCCTGCAGAATTCACACCATCTATTTGTTTTGCCCTTGTTATTTTAATGTTTGCTTTGCTTGATATTGTTGGTGTTATATGTTGAGGACTGAATGATTAAAGGTGTGCCCACTCTCAGCCGCAGTAAGTCTGAGAACCAGAGAGGGCTTTAGCATTCCTCTCTCTACCCCAGTTGACCGGGAAGGGTGTCAGGTGAATCTACCCCCAGTCATAGCAGGACTGGGCAATAGAGAAGTTGGAGAAAAGGGAAGAGATGTGTACTTGATAACTAGAATTGAGCAATTAAGAGCATAGATTATGAACCAAGCAGCAACTCAAACCTATGCCCAGGGCAAGATGCAGGCCTTGAGATAGGACTTCCAGGCAGAAAAGGAAACACTGGCTAAGCAAGTACCGGTCCTTCAGAGACTTGCAAAATTTAACCATTTGTGCTCAGCATATGCTGTAACAGCAGTGTGTTTGCCACAAGAGGAAATTGAATAGTTAAATGCCCATGAGCCATGCATTTTTGCTCAGGTGGCAAGCCTTGTGAGTAAGAATGTTTAAGGGAAGAGACCAGGAAGGGTGGGGGCTAGTTGAGAAGCCCACCCTCCTAGCTAAATTGGTAGTGGAACAAACCGGTGCCCCTGGAAGGGACGGTTCAGCGAGGAAAGCAGGATCGGGCCCAAGCGGACAGGCAACAGATAGAGCAGGGGTCGGCAACCTTTCAGAAGTGGTGTGCTGAGTCTTCATTCATTCACTCTAATTTAAGGTTTTGTGTGTCAGTAATACATTTTAAAGTTCTTAGAAGGTCTCTTTCTATAAGTCTATAATATATAACTAACTATTGTATGTAAAGTAAATAAGGTTTTTAAAATGTTTAAGAAGCTTCATTTAAATTAAATAAAATGCAGAGACCAGTGGCCAGGACTCAGGCAGTGTGAGTGCCACGAAAATCAGCTTGTGTGCCGCCGTCGGCACCCGTGCCATAGGTTGCCTACCCCCGAGATAGAGAAATTGGAAAATAGGTTGGAAATTTTGAGGGCATAGTGGAAGGAAAAGAGTAAGTATAAGCATGGGGATTTCAAATACCCAGGACAATATTTGAAATGGTGATTTGAGTTGATAAAAAGTGGCTGTTGGGAGACAAGCAAGTGATTTTAGGAAAGAGTGAGAAGTTAACTCTGTAGTTGCTGGAGGGAACAGTAGTTGAACTTCGTAAAAATGCTAAAGAGGAAAGTTCTTGCTGTCTTTGAAATGTTTTGTAAATAAATCCAGGCAAAGAAATTATTTGATTGCAATCATTTGGCTATGAATAATTTAGTCAAATTAGCTAAAGAAATGTATACAGTCCTATGTAATTAAAACCGTAATAGGCTCTAAGGGGCTACAATAAGTAGTGATGTTTTCTTTCAGGTCACTGTGTGTTTGAAAGCTGGAGTTAGAAGTAAAAGGCAATCAAAATACTGGTAAAGTAAATTGTGTCCCTTTTTAAGTAAGAATCTTTAAGCTGTGGATAGCTTTGGATCCAGAAGCAAGCCAGAAAGCATCTCTATTAATGCAAATTATCTAACTGATAAGGTAGAAACCACTGAAACCTGGCCTGCCTATGAAACAAATACAAGACAATATGGGGTAATTCCTCTGTTTTGCCTGAAATCAACAAGGATATTTGTATATTTTAAGCAATGACAGAGTGCCCAGAAGGGGTAGACCTCTGTTCTTTTGTCTTTCAGATAATCAGAGAAAACTGATGCTAGCTGAACAGCATTCAACATACCAGGCATTTACTGGCACAATAGGAACTATGTTCTGTGTTCTATGTCCTGTCTTGTGATGTTTGTCTCGTGGCCAGAATTGTTGTGTTTAATATTTTCATAGGATAGTCTAGTTTAAAATCAAACAGAAGGGTTAAATTAAAATGTAGATACTTGTTTTATTCAACTTGAAATACAAAGTGTTTGGCTAAATCAGGAAAATGTGATATACTAAAGTCTAATACATTTGCTTAAGTAAGAAAAAGAAACTTCATTGGCCAGACCTTTTAATTGAAAAACTGTTGTTAAATTTGCATACCAACAGTTTTTGGAAGCAAGGACATGAAAAGTCAACCCACTCCCCATATTGCATATGGGATCCTTCTGGCTACCTTTCTAGCCAGAGGGCTGGGGAGGAAGGGAAGCTATTGGACACCAGAGGTTGTACTGAGTGGACTCCTCAAAAGTGGGTGTGCTTGTCCTCGCTTGTTGCTCCAAAGCTCTGTAATAAAGTTATTTTACTGGAAGGGTGTATGTGGCATACATTGAATAATAAGACTAATGTACTGTATAACGGCAATGTGTATGTGTTCATGGTTGGGAAAAGGTGTATGAGTGAAGAGTGGAAGTTTCCTTTGTAGGCTAAAAGAAGCCAAGAAGGGGAGAAAGAAAAAGATCAGAATGAATTAACTGGGAAAAAAATAGCTAGCAAGCTCAGTCCAAATATAAGACGCTGGACCGATTCAAGGACACTGCTCACAGCTAAGACTTGGCTGATAACCAAGAAAAGGGGGGTGGGGCTTGAATGTGCCCAAGCAGCTGTAAAATCTGCAAAACACTGCCAGGCATTAATGAAATGTGTTAGGTTTCTTTTCTCACAGGTATAGAAGCGCTACCCAAAGACCAGGGCCAGCTCTAGGTTTTTTGCCACCCCAAGCAACAAAATTTTTGGCTGCCCCCCGTCCCAGCCCTGGGCTCTTCGCCGCATCCCCCCTGCTGCCTCAGCCCTGGGCTCTCCCCCTGCACCCACACCCCCTGCTGCCCCAGCTCTGGGCTCCCCCTTCTCCCCACACCATTGCCCCCACACACACACACCTCCTGCCGCCCCAGCCCTGGGCTCTCCCCCCACCCCACCTGCACCCTCCTTCCGCCGCAGCCCTGGGTCACTGGTAACTCGTTCCCAGGGCAGGTCATTCAGCAGGAATTTTGGATGTGCACAGAACACAGACAGGATTGGTTCCCATATGGTTACAGAACTGCAGTAAAGAGGAACAATTTTCAGCTTGTGTGATTGGAGGCTATCTGGATGCATATTATAAGACTGTTCTACATAAATGAGGAAAAGTTGAGATGTCCTTATTATTCTTTTGTTCCACTCTTTCTTTCTATGGGGAATTTGCCAATGCAATATCACTGTCTTCCTTTTAAACAAACAAACAAACAAACAAACAAAAAAGGCAATGGCTGTTGAAAATAGCAATTCCAGTCCTAATAACCACTGGAAAGCATTTCTTGCTCAGTTTTATCCTACTTTTTCTACAGCAAGTTACATTGGATCAGTATATTTGATTTGGGAGAAATGAAGTTACAGCTGCCCAAACTGAGCTTGAGCACTCCTGAATGTTGAGGTGTTCAAATCTGGAAGGCAGGTGCTGAGGTGGGGGGTGGGGCTGTGGCTCCATGGGGGAGCACGGCAGCATGTATGCAGCAGCTTGTCTGACACTGCGCGGAGCCAGACACACTGGTCTGAGTGGCACGGTAAGGGGGCTGGGAGGTTGGAGAAGGGGTAGGCGGTTCCGGGGGGGCAGTCAAGGGACAGGGAGCGGGGGGGGTTGGATGGAGCAGAGGTTCGGGAGGGCAGTCAGGGGCAGGGAGAAGGGGGGTTAGATGGGTCAGGAGTTCGGGGGGGCACTCAGGGGACAGGCAGTGGTTGGATAGGCATGGGAGTCCCAGGGGTTTGTCAGGGGACAGGTAGGGGGTTAGGTCCTGGAGGAAGTTGGGGGGGGTCTCAGGAGGGAGAAGTTGGGGACAAGGAGAAGGGAGGCATAGATAGGTGGTGGGGTCCTGGGGGGCACTTAGGGGCAGGGGTCAATTAGGGGACAAGGGCCAGTGGCACTTAGATAGGGGGTGGGGTCCTGGGGGGCACTTAGGGGCAGGGGGTGGTCAGGGGATAGGGAGCAGGGGGGGTTGGATGGGTTGGGGTTTCTGTGGGGGGCAGTCGGAGGGAGTGGATGGTGGCAGGGTGGGGCTACCCTCCCTCCCTGTGGAGTGTCCTATTTTTTGAATGTTAAAATATGGTATCCCTACCCGTCACAGTGCAGCTCTCCATTCACAGCAGGCTGCAGCATGAGGTCCCCCCAACTCCTTTCCAGTTCATAGTGGCCAAGGGAATGCTGGGAAATGTAGTTCTTTCCCTGCTCCAGGGCTGGCTCTATAGGCAGGGAGCTAACCAAGGAACTACAGCTCCCAGAGCCGCCTGTTGGTTCTCAGCTGGATCCCTGCCACCCCTGCAAATGGGCTGCCCCAACCACGTGCTTGCTTTGCTGGTGCCTAGAGCCGCCCCTGCCAAAGACTCTAGCAGCCCTACCACTCCTTGGAACCAGGAGACTGGATCTATGTAAAGGTCCATCAGCGAAAGACTGCTCTGGCTCCACACTGGAAGGGCCCTTTTCAAGTCCTGTTAACCACCAACACTGTCGTGAAGTGCCAAGGACTACCTGCCTGGACCCATGCTTCTCACTGCAAAAAGACCCCTCCACCTCGGGAGGATTTTCCTACTGATGATTGGCCTATTTCTCCTTCTAGCTCTGCTGTGCCTTCTGGACAGCAGGGGAAAAGGACAAGGTGAAATGCTAGTAACCTCTCCCTTGTCCACTGACAGACCTACTGTGCCTTTGGATTTTTCTAGAAGAAGCAAAACCATTACAGGTTAATGTGCTGGTAACCGCTCCCCTGTATGATGCTGAACCATGATTGCTTCAGGAAAGAAGAAGGAACACTCGCTCCACTGAAATTGCCAAAGTCCAGGAATTCCTGACTACAAAAGACTGACCCTGGTGAAGAAACTAAGATTTATACACTGGCAGGAAAAAAATTGTGGGACCCATGCTTGGGAATGTGGTATTGATTGGATGTTGGGGTTTATTCTACAGGCTGCGCCCTGTGGTTTGGATAAATCCTTCAGCATATATTGCCCTCTCTAATTGGATTTTAAATGACAAATACCAAAGGCACCTTGTTGCCACTGCCCCTGCCATCTCCTCCATTACACTATTACCCCTGTAATACATCCAAATACAGACAATGCCATATATTTGATAAAACCAATGGCCAAGGCCTTCACACTTTAGTGATTTATTTAAAGATTGGGAAAAAAAGAAAGAAAAAAATATTTTTAAAGTTCAGGATGTCCCATATAAGCAAACAATTGAGTGGGAAAAGACTGGTCAGAGGAGATAAAAGTATATGATATCACTACAAATAAACCCCAAGAATCTGTAATTGAAATGGATGGGTTCCATAGTGAAGTAGATATGATGGCTGTTCCTGGAGTTTGCAATGTGTTACATGAAAGAGGCCCTTATTGTTATTTGGTCACCCAATTAGTGAGTAATCAAATGAATACCCAAAGAGTTTGTTCTGCCACAGAAAATTTCACCTGTATAGAAATTATTCCAGTGACTAATAATGTAACCTGTACCTTATTGCAATACACCCCCTCCTATGCTATTAATATTAATGCCTCTTGAAAGTACCTGAGGATAGTTAAATAACAGATGTGATATAGTACTACACCAAAGAGAGATGTATTAGGATATTGATGGACTGTGATTAATACTACATTAGGGACTGTCAAATTTACATTGCCCTTATCCAGTTTCCAGATCACCTCTACATACCCAAATTGCTCACAGGGAGCTGCCATTAGATTAGCACAACAGAGGGCCTGGGTTATTTCCTCTAGAAAGAAGAGAGACTTGACCGGATCCCTATGGGATGGCGCCAATAGTGCAGCAGCCATTTGGAATATTCTTAAAAGCCAAAAACATGATGAGAAATTGGGGCAACTAGAGAAGGCCACTGGCCTTATTTCTGGGGCACAGCTAACCCAAGTACAGGCTGGAGTTGGTGAGTTACATGTTATATCCGCCCTTAGTTCTATGACCCAGAAGTTGCTGACAGAGATGGTATTCAATATCACTGAGGCTGGGAAGGCATTGCAGTGGGATCTAGCATGTTCAGAAATTCAGGATTTCCTGAATGACCAGCTGATGGCCATTCGGAATGATCTTGAGCACCAGGCTTGGCCCACTGCCCTTACAGACACATCAGGAGTACCATCTGATCTGTGGCCATGGAGACATACTTCGAGACTATCTGGGTGGAAGTGCGGACATTCACAGTGCTCCTTCACAGGGCTCCCACATACCGAATCCTGCCAGGTCCATGGGGAGGATGCATGTGGGATTGGGTGATTCACCGAGATATCTGGAAAATTAGACTACTTGGCACGCCTAATCAATTTTTAGTCAGTGCTCCTGGGATTACACCCGACATTTGGATGGGGTTAGGGAGTCAATGGACATTTTGGCCATTAGAACCCCCACAGCTTCAGTGTATACGTAAACTGAAGCCAGGGGAAGTTGTCACTGTTCATGACAATGTTTGTTGGGAGGGTAGGGGACAAGGAACTACCCTGATAGGACACCTACTTTTTCAAGCTAATGATAGCTGTGTGTATGTTAAAACCACCATGTTGCGAGATATACATTTTAATCTCACTACTGCTGTAGGCAGTATTATCTACTAGCCTGCGGATAGAATTTTACAAGTAGCCCTTAGGTTCCAGATACCCTTTAATTGGACTAGTTTAGAACCTGATCGGTTTCAAGATTAGCTTTCATTGTTACCAGAGGTTTAAAGAATCTCTGAATTACGAGGGCAAATTCATATGCTTCAAAGTATATATCAAGTTGAAAAGAATGCCTTTCATATAGCTTATAGAGTGTCTACTTTATGTACTAAGTATGATGTATTGTGCTTTGTGACTAAAACTGTACAACAACCCCATCATATTATTATTATGGGAATGTTATTTTTTGTATTGTTGTTATTTAGTTTAGGATCATGTTGTTGTTGTAAAGGACGTGATAATAGTAATACCTTTCATGTCCAGGCTAATCATGCATTGTCATTACATCCAATTAAAACCCCTAAGGTTGAAACATCTGATATAGAATCTGAAATCCATGGCTTAATGCAAATAGAGGTTTGAGAATATTTGTTGTACTAGAAGTACAAAAGTGGCAGGGGGGTGGAAGTAGAGAAAGAACTGACAGGGATTTGAAGGGGTTTTTAATGCATGACAGTCTCTGTTAGCAAGAGTCAGGCTCGCTGTAACCCTAATAACATGATATTTATAGAAATGAGGATTGTGTGAGCCGAGTGGGAAAGAACTGTGTGAGAAGTTGTTGCGACCTTGTGTAGATGAGATAGAATGTGGACTAGAGTCAAAATAAGTGAGAAAAATAAGTTATCAGGATGACCTATGTATAAACAAAATGAAGCTGTTGCTTGCTACTGTCTGTACAGTGTTGCTTATTATTGTCTGTAATAAAGGTATAAATGCTTGCTGTAATTGTTTACCTGCCTAGGAGGGGGAAACTCTGTGTCCTAGTGCACTCTCTCCCTCTATGCAATTGCTTGAGAAATAAAGTATCTGACTTTGCTGCACCCAACCAGAAAGTGAGAACTGTGTTTTTCTCCGACAGGAATGTCTAGCAATTTTTTTATTGTAAACATGGGGGGCAGGGGAAAGGAGTGTTAAGAGCAGTCAGAGGTCTGCACTAACTTTGAGCCGTGGAAAGTGAGTAGAGGATGCAGTGTAAAGCCTGCACAGGGTAGTGATGTGGAGTAAGAAGGGGCCAGATTATACTCATTCAATGCTGCTGGTAAGATTCACCCCTTCAGAGATCTTTTTTCTCAGCTCTACACATCTTGTTTCAGGGGGTGGGGCCCTACAAAGCTGCATGCCCTAGAGCTGGGAACTCAGCCAAGTTCATGTTGGAACAGGAAATGCACCAGACTGCTGATTATTGCTCTGAACATAGAGCTATTGCCAGTTATCGCTTATGTACCTATTTACTAGAGTCCTGTGTCCTGGCTGCCTGCAAAGTGCAGACAGCTCCTTGAGGTTTTCATTCATATTGCTGAAGAATACAGTGAGATTGAACAAGGAGACCTTTTGAGGGCTGAGAGATGAACCAGGCAGACAGGAAAGGAGAGGATCTCCAACCCACATCCTGAGTGGCATGTCATAGGCACAGATTTTTAACATCTCCTGCCTTCATACAATTAAAGCCTCTTCTAAATATCTCAGAAGCTAGAGATGCAAAGCAGACCTGTCCCTCGCAGTGCTCTCTCCAGACTAATTTGTGATGGGCTCCCAGCACTTCCACTAGAAAATTACTCACAATTGAATAGACTTCTCATGAAATTAAGCCTAAATGTTTCTTTGCTTTGTGTAATCCCTCAGTTCTCCATCCCCTCTTGTACCACTCTGCACAGTCCTTTTCAATCGGTACCATTCATATACCTGTAAGCAGTTATATGATATTCAAAAACAATCTTCAAAGGCTTATAAAAATTGGACTCATGCCCTTTTTTGTTGGTTTACAGGGCTCAAAGAAAGTATGGCCTTTTTTTCCCCCTAACACCAGGTCTCAACTGTAAATGGACATCGGTATAACATCCACACCTCTGAACAATGTAATTATACCAACCTAACCCCAAATGCAGACAGCGCTGTGTCAAGGGAGCTATGTTCTCCGGTCAACATAGCGACTGCCTTTCATGGAGGTGGAGTACCTACATTCTCCCCTCAGTGTAGGGAAGTGCTACAGTGATGTCATTTCAGAACAGTTCTGGAGGGGACAAAGGTGTGTCCGCGTACAGAACAGAACAAGTGATTATATTATATCTTTGAGCAGTTGGGAGGTGGCATGGAGCATATAGACACAGGAAAAGTAGGAAGGGCAAACCAAGGTCGGGGAGGGCAACTGCCCCTCTTGCCTCATAGCAAATGAGGCCCATTCTCCCAACACAAACATCCAGCCATCATGTCATACACCTGCCTGTCCCTATGATCCATCCCCCATTTTGCTCATATCCCCTCACCAATAACATCTCCCACCTCTAAGAACTCACCCTTGGAGTTTCTTCTAGGGGGAGATTGGGCATTCCCGCTCCTATCACCTCTCAGGATGACCACCTAGCCTGCCTGCCCCACAACATCTTCATAGAATCATAGAATCTCAGGGTTGGAAGGGACCTCAGGAGGTCATCTAGTCCAACCCCCTGCTCAAAGCAGGACCAACCCCAACTAAATCATCCCATCCAGGGCTTTGTCAAGCCTGACCTTAAAGACCTCTAAGGAAGGAGATTCCACCACCTCCCTAGGTAACGCATTCCAGTTCCTCACCACCCTACTAGTGAAAAAGTTTTTCCTAATGTCCAACCTAAACCTCCCCCTCTGCAACTTGAGACCATTACTCCTTGTTCTGTCATCTTCTACCACTGAGAACACTCTAGATCCATCCTCCTTGGAACCCCCTTTCAGGTAGTTGAAAGCAGCTATCAAATCCCCCCTCATTCTTCTCTTCTGCAGGCTAAACAATCCCAGTTCCCTCAGCCTCTCCACATAAGTCATGTGCTCCAGCCCCCTAATCATTTTTGTTGCCCTCCGCTGGACTCTCTCCAATTTATCCACATCCTTCTTGTAGTGTGGGGCCCAAAACTGGACACAGTACTCCAAATGAGGCCTCACCAGTGCTGAGTAGAGGGGAATGATCACATCCCTCGATCTGCTGGAAATGCCCCTACTTATACAACTCAAAATGCCATTAGCCTTCTTGGCAACAAGGGCACACTGCTGACTCATATTCAGCTTTTCGTCCACCGTAACCCCTAGGTCCTTTTCTGCAGAACTGCTGCCCAGCCATTCGGTCCCTAGTCTGTAGCAGTGCATGGGATTCTGTCGTCCTAAGTGCAGGACTCTGCACTTGTCCTTGTTGAACCTCATCATATTTCTTTTGGCCCAATCCTCTAATTTGTCTAGGTCCCTCTGTATCCTATCCCTACCCTCCAGCGTATCCACCACTCCTCCCAGTTTAGTGTCATCTGCAAACTTGCTGAGGGTGCAGTCCACACCATCCTCCAGATCGTTAATGAAGATATTGAACAAAACCGGCCCCAGCACCGACCCTTGGGGCACTCCACTTGATACCGGCTGCCAACTAGACATGGAACCATTGATCACTTACCCGTTGAGCCCGACCATCTAGCCAGTTTTCTATCCACCTTACCGTCCATTCATCCATCCCAGACTTCTTTAACTTGCTGGCAAGAATACTTTGGGAGACTCTATCAAAAGCTTTGCTAAAGTCCAGAAATAGCACATCCACTGCTTTCCCCTCATCCACAGAGCCAGTTATCTCATCATAGAAGGCAATTAGGTTAGTCAGGCATGACTTGCCCTTGGTGAATCCATGCTGACTGTTCCTGATCACTTTCCCCTCCTTTAAGTGGTTCAGAATTGATTCCTTGAGGACCTGCTCCATGATTTTTCCAGGGACTGAGGTGAGACTGACTGGCCTGTAGTTCCCTGGATCTTCCTTCTTCCCTTTTTTAAAGATGGGCACTACATTAGCTTTTTTCCAGTCATCCGGGACCTCCCCCGATCGCCATGATTTTTCAAAGATAATGGCCAATGGCTCTGCAATCTCATCGGCCAACTCCTTTAGCACCCTCGGATGCAGTGCATCCGGCCCCATAGATTTGTGCTCGTCCAGCTTTTCTAAATAGTCCCGAACTACTTCTTTCTCCACAGAGAGCTGGTCACCTTCTCCCCTTACCGTGCTGCAGAGTGCAGCTGTCTGGGAGCTGACCTTGTCTGTGAAGACAGAGGCAAAAAAAGCATTGAGTACACTAGCTTTCTCCACATCCTCTGTCACTAGGTTCCCTCCCTCATTCAGCAAGGGGCCCACACTTTCCTTGACTTTCTTCTTGTTGCTAACATACCTGAAGAAACCCTTCTTGTTACTCCTAACATCTCCGGCTAGCTGCAACTCCAAGTGTGATTTGGCCTTCCTAATTTCACTCCTGCATGCCTGAGCAAAACTTTTATACTCCTCCCTGGTTATTTGTCCAATCTTCCACTTCTTGTAAGCTGTTTTTTGTGTTTAAGACGAGCAAGGATTTCACTGTTAAGCCAAGCTGGTCGCCTGCCATATTTACTTTTCTTCCTACACATCGGGATGGTTTGTTCCTGCAACCTCAATAAGGATTCTTTAAAATACAGCCAGCTTTCCTCGACTCCTTTCCCCGTCATGTTATTCTCCCAGGGGACCTTGCCCATCAGTTCTCTGAGGGAGTCGAAGTCTGCTTTTCTGAAGTCCAGAGTCTCTGTTCTACTGCTCTCCTTTCTTCCTTGTGTCAGGATCCTGAACTCGACCATCTCATGGTCACTGCCTCCCATGTTCCCATCCACTATTGCTTCCTCTACTATTTCTTCCCTGTTTGTGAGCAGCAGGTCAAGAAGAGCTTTTCCCCTAGTTGGTTCCTCCAGCACTTGCACCAGGAAATTGTCCCCTACACTTTCCAGAAACTTCCTGGATTGTCTGTGCACTGCTGTATTGCTCTCCCAGCAGATATCGGGACAGAGAAGGAATCCATAGAGGGACAGAGAAGGAATCCTGTTCCCCAGCCCATACCATCCTGTCTGCCATCTTCCCAACCCTTTCTGAGACACACTACAGGAGACTGGCTAGCTCGACAGGCAGCCCATACAGATCAGAGCTGGCTGGGAATTGTCTGTCAAAATGATTTTCCAAATGAAAATGGTCTTTTCACAAAATCAAAATTTTCTGGAGGAAAAATTCAATTTTGTTGAAAGAAAAAAAAAAGGCTTTTCATCAGGAAAATTGAAATGGCCAAACCCTGGCTGCCCTGCTGCAGGGAGAAAGTGAAATTGACAAGAGCCTTCCAGGAGGCAGCTGGGGAGCCACAGCTGGGCTGGGAGGGAGGTTGAGAGGGGTAGGTGGAGAGCTCAGCATCTGGCAGTCCACTTCGAAGCCTATTGTCAATTTCCAGGCACAGTTCAGCGCAACTGCATCTGTATTTCCCTGAGTGGTTCAACAAGGTACTCCTGAGGGAATTCTGCACCAACAAATTAAAAGTTCTGCACACAATATTTTAAAATTCTGCATATTTTATTTGTCAATAAATAAATGTGGAAGCTCCAGAATGGCAGTGGGGAGCACAGGCCACGGGCTGCACAGAGTTGGGAGATCACTGTACAGCCCACACATACCCGGGACACAGACTCAGCAGTGAGGCTGCACCCAACCCTGACACAGCACAAGGGCTGGGCCTGCCCCAGCAACACCCAGGGGCCCTGCCCCTCTGTGCCAGGCACACCAATATAATGAGCAAGAGGGACAGAGTCTCGCAT
Organism: Mauremys mutica; assembly: GCF_020497125.1. NCBI lineage: Eukaryota > Metazoa > Chordata > Testudines > Geoemydidae > Mauremys > Mauremys mutica. The sequence goes on along the minus strand of NC_059088.1, from coordinate 17,986,481 downwards.
GCACATGTAGGTACGGGTAGGCTAGCTCAACTTAACAGGAGCCAAGTGTTCAGGGGCTTAATGTGGGGGTATTCAGGTGTGGGGCAAGACGATTCTTTGTGGGGCAATCTAGGTGTGGATGGCTTGGTGGTGGGTCTGGGTGCGGGAGGATTCTGGATACACAGGGCCTTGTTTGGGAGGTTCCAGGTGCAGGGGTAATGGGAGACTGCAGGGGGGGTCTAGGTGATGGTGGTCGGGGCTTAGCAGGAGGGTCTGGGTGTGGAGGGCACATCACGGTGGTCCAGGTGCAGGGGGGTGGGGCTCATCAGGGTGGGGGTTTGAGTGTGGGAGCCCAGCAGGTAGGTGTAGAGTTTGTCTGGATGCAGAGGGGAGAGGCTCAATGGGGGTCCAGATGAAGAGGGGATGAGGCTTGGTGGGGGGGTAGGTGCAAAGTGTGAGGCTTGGCAGGATGTCTGTTTGGGTGCAGGGGACTCACTGGGGGTGTTCTGGGTGTGGGGGAGTGAGGGTCAGCAGAAGTGTTGGGTACAAGGGGTCCAGATGAATGGGGCTTTGACATCAGGGAGCAACTCTCTGCACAGCGACTCCTCCCGCCATGGCTGAGGAGCGATAGGGGCAGGAAATGGAGGGACAGGAGTGTGGAGCTTCCTGCAGCCAGAGGAGGTTTCTGAGGGTGGGTGGAGCTTCCTGCAGCCAGATGATCCTTCAGGGGAAGAGGAAGTCCCATCCTTCCCTGCCCCAGCCCAGCCAGGACTAGCAGCTGAGCCCAGCACAGGGTTGGAGCCACCAGTCAGAGCATCTTCATCCTTGGCCTCCCCCTCCCGCAGTGTTTTATCTCACCGCCAGCTGCTCTGGGCGCCCAAAATGATGCACCTGCACTGCTTGGGAGGGGTGTGTGGCCACTTTTGCAGCTTCCTTTTGTTTCCCCATCAGAAGTCATTTTTCTGTAGAGATGCAAAGAAATCTATAGGTGACATGAATTCTGCATGTGTGCAGTGGCACAGAATTCCCCCAGGAGTAACAAGGGCATTCACTGTGAGGTTTCCAGCTGGCCAGCTGTTGCCTTCTGACCAGTTTTTTTCCAGGCTTCACAGTTTCCTGCATTTACTGTGTACTTCCCAGCACAGACAGGCTGACTCAGCAGACCTGCTTGCTTTCTCTTCAGAGACTATCAGATTTAATTGCTATAGATATAAGTCACCACACAGCTCTTTCTAAGCCAGCCTACTTTCTTCTGAAGGTACAGACCATTACAGAGAAAACATTAAAAACAATAAAAGAACCTAATGCTAATAAACTTACCTGAGATCACCCCACCTCTAACAGGGACTGTCACAGGAGCAGTCTTTCAATACCTTCATCACAGAGGCTTCCTTGTGGCTACAAGTTCATCAGAGCTTCAGCTCAGAACAAGCTGTCTGTTCTTCCCTGTCTGTCTTATGAGGCCTCAGTAGGCCAAGTTCCCCCGATCCTACGCTAAGGATTGGGACCCCCTGTGGACCAGGTGTCCTGTCCATTTGCTGGATCAGGAAGAAGGCCCAGAGTCATTTTAAACTCCGTCTCTTCATTCAAAAGTCTTTTCTTTGTCTGTTGGTCTCTGGAGAATCCAGTTTGAACCTGTATATGCATCGCTCTCCAAAGCTGATAATGGAGAAGGTTCATTAACAGCTGCCTTCCTTACTAGAGAAGGTACATACAGTGCCACAACAACACACCCACAATGTACCTGAAAGGTATTAACCCTAATTCAAAAAGGTTTAACTTAATTCAATTGAGTTTATGTGAATTCCATAAAGTTTGTTCAGGATATTGCAGGATATGGTCAGTCTATCACTTTGCCAGCAAGACAAAAAATCCATTTTCATTCTCCAAAAACAGATTTTTTTTTAAATTTCTCTCCCACAAAAAATATTGTGAGATTCTGTTCTTTGTCCTGAATTGGGATGAAATACTTCCAAAACCTTCCAATTTTCCACAGGACAGAAATTCTGTTTTCTGGACAGCTCTAACAAAGACAATCTAAACCAGCCCCTTAAATTCACCTTGCTCCCTGGTCCTAGAAGATCTGATCTGATCTGCCCTTGGTCTCATGGACCTGCTCTGCTTCAACAAACCAGTCTCCTCTCTGACAAATCACAGCAGCATCATGCATGTCAAACACATATGTGAACATAGAACACAGTCAGACATGCAAAATATACCCTCAGAAATTCAATTACTGATTATACATTTTTTACAAGTTAAACCGAAAAAACAGATTTTCCCAAAGCAAAGTACCAGGAAAAGGAATGGGAAATTCAGAGGAAAATAAGGTTTAAAATGCACAACTAAGGAGAAAATGAAAGAAAAAAAACCCACCGGGAACATGAATAACAAAACCTCTTAGCGTATCACTTTCTTCACTGTTAGACACCTCCAGTAAATGCTCCTTTCCTTAAAACACGTTTCTGTTCGAAATGCCGCTGGGATTCTTCTTCCAAAATTTCATTGCACGCAGAGGAAGTGCAGATTGTGCATTCACTTGCAACTTCACACAGGAACCTCACCTTCCAGTTTTCATTCCATCACATTAAAGATCACAAACCACTAAAATAACCACGTCATTCCTCAGTTCTCCTTCTAGAATCTGGCCCCACGCACGCGCTCCTGGGGCATGTGGTCCTTCTTCCCTGCAGACTGGTACTGTCCTTTCTCCTACGAACAAAAAGGAAACTGAAACCAAACGTAACAGGCACAAAAGGACGGACTTTACTGTGTGCTGGGGAGAGGGGGAGGGCTTGGACAGCGTACTTAGATTCAGAAGGCGTCCTAGTGGCTTCCGGGTTTTGTTCAATTTTACATTTAAATGAAGTTTTAATACCTTAAACCTTAAGTTTAAATACCCTCTGGTCCTCCCCAAACTTGTACCAGTTCAGTGCAGAGGACAAGGCTGAATTGTCTAGCTTATTCTCATGCTATTTTCAACTAATTTTCTATTCCAAATCCTTGCTTTTGGTCATTTCCCCACAGAGCCTAAAGTAACAGAGTTCTAAAACTGTTCTCCCAGGTCCACACTGTTTTTAGCAGCATAATGTCCTGATTGCCTCCCCACAGCTGGAATGTGGTCTAGTCTCACACACAAAAAAAGTGGCACTGCCTTTCTAAACAAGCCCAACCCATTTCAGAGGGAGGGGGTGGGTGTGTTTATACAAATCCCATATTTTTCATAATAATGTAAATACACACAAATGTATTTTTAACAGCATAGTGTCCAATGCCTCCCTGCCAGTGGAGTCTTTCCCCATTGCCTCCTTTCGGCTGGAACCTGTCATTGCCACATTTAGCTACACACAGCAGTGAGTGTGGACACAGCCTGCTTTTCACTGTGGGAGGTAGCTACACATATTCTACATGTTGCTGCCAGTGCACACAAGGTCTAGGAATGGAATTCACAGGAACCAGCAACCTGAGTGGGGTGCAAGGAAGACTCTCACAAACACTGGTGGCCAGGCCAAACAATAACCCCAGTCAGAAGAAGCGCCCTCCAACTGACAGCATTGTCACAAAGATGCATGTAACAGCCCCTGACGCTTCCCCCAGCTCCCGGGAGCCAGAAACCCACAGCTCCCACCGCACGGCTCCAGGTCATGCGTTGGTAGCAGCGGGGGACGGACTGAGGCCAGCCTGGACCCACCCCGCAGTCCTGGCTCTAGCCGGGCCCAGGCACCATGCGGCGGGGGCTCCCTGCACTCCCACCAGCGAGCTGCAGAGAACGTATGCGCGATGCGCACCAGCCTGGCCAGCTTCAGCACCAATGGCATCGGATGTCCCTCCAAACTTCTCCTGGGTGGTGCCCAGCAAGCTGGCAGGGCCAGCCATGCCACGGCAGCCCGCACACTACCAGTACTTGCATGAGCATGGCATCCAGCACCTGGTGTTGCTGACTGAGCACAGCACGCCCTACCACGACACCTGCCCTGGCATCAAGCACCATCACCTCTGCATCCAGGACTTCTGTGCCCTGTCGCTGGAGCAGATCAAGCACTTCCTGCAGATCGTGGAGGATGCCAGCACCAAGGGCGAGGCTGTGGTGGTGCACTGCATGCTGGGATTTGGCAGGGAACCATGCTGGCCTGTTACCTTGTGAAGGCCCAGAAACTCACTGGGGTCGACGCCATCCATGAGAATCCGGCCCAGAGCCATCGAGACGCATGACCAGGAGAAAGCTGTGATCCAGTTCCACCACCACAACAAATAGCCACAGCCGGAGGCACCCCCCTCCCTACGCGGAGTGTGGGTGGGGGGGAAGAGGGACAGGGCTGCTCAGCTACACAGACACCTGCAGGAAGCCCCTCCTGGGCCTGTGGCTGGGCGTTTCTGGACCCATAGAGGGGACCTTCCCAACTCCTCTCAGCAGGGAGTGCCTGGTTGCTGAGGGGAGCAGGCAGCGGCGTATTATCGCCTAGGCCAACAAGGCCTAGGCCTAGGGTGGCAAATTTGCAGGGGCGGCAAATTTGCTCATGACCCCTCCCCAACTCCGCCCCTTCCCCAAATCCTCGGCCCGCTTCCTCCCCCAGGCGTGCCGTGCTTCCCTCCTTCCACCTCCCTCCCAGGCTTGCTGCGCAAAAGTGCTGGGGGAGAGGGAGAAGCGAGTAGCAGCACGCTTGGAGGAGGCAGAGCAGAGGTGAGCTGGGGCCCCGCGAGCGCAGGAAGTAACCCTGGGGGGCCGGGAACCTCTCCCCGCCCAGCTCACCTCCGCTCCACTGCTGCCATCTTCCGAACGTGCCACAACTCCCCTTCTCCCCCCTCCCTCCCAGGCTCGCTGCGCAAAAGCGCTGGGAGGGAGGGAGAAGCGAGTAGTGACGCGATCGGAGGAGGCGGAGCAAAGGTGAGCTGGGGCCGGCGGGTGTGGGGAGTGACTCTTGGGGGGGGAGGGGGCAGGGAACTGCTCCCTGCCTCAGCTCACCTCCACTCCACCACTGCCATCCCCCGAGCGCGCCACAACTCCCCTTCTCCCCCTCCCTCCCAGTCTTACCGCAGGGGAACAGAGGTGAGCTGGCGGTAGGGGGGGGCGGAAATTTTTTGAGGGCCTAGGGGCGCCATATTTGTTAATCCGCCACTGGGAGCAGGGGCTGGGCTCAGAGCCTGGGGCCAGACCCCATTCTTGGCAGCATCTGCCTGCACTGGAGCAGGGGTTGCCCCAGCCCCCTTTACTCGAGGCAGAGAGGATGAGCTCTGAATCGGAGAAGGGCAAAGGGCAGCGACCTGGAAGGGGGAGCCCCGTAGGGCAGCGTCTCCTCCAGTCCCCTGTGATCCTTGCCTTGGGAGAGCCAGGCCCCTAGAGACGGAGTGGGGCTTTGCCCTGCAGGGAGGCTATGCATGCCTGCCGGGTGTGTGGGCTGGAGCCAAACAGATGTGCATACCTCTCTATCAGTGTTATAGAGATCGAACAATTTATGAGTTTACCCTGTATAAGCTTATACTGGGTAAAGCAGCAAAGAATCCTGTGGCACCTTATAGACTAACAGACGTTTTGCAGCATGAGCTTTCGTGGGTGAATACCCACTTCTTCAATGATATATATTGTCATTAAATTCTTGTCAAATTTAATGACAATATATATCTCCAGATCAGTGGCACCGCTATGGGCACCCGCATGGCCCTACAATATGCCAATATTTTTATGGCCGACCTGGAACAACGCTTCCTCAGCTCCCGTCCACTCACGCCCCTTCTCTACCTACGCTACATTGATGACATCTTCATCATCTGGACCCATGGGAAGGAGACTCTGGAAAAATTCCACCATGATTTCAACAGCTTCCACCCCTCCATCAACCTCAGCCTGGACCTATCTACACAGGAGGTCCACTTCCTAGACACCACGGTGCAAATAAGTGGTGGTCACATTAACACCACCCTATACCGAAAACCTACCGACCGCTATGCCTACCTTCATGCCTCCAGCTTCCATCCCGGGCACACCACAAGATCCATTGTCTACAGCCAAGCACTGAGGTACAACTGTATCTGCTCTAACCCCGCAGACAGAGACCAACACCTAGAAAATCTCCACCAAGCATTCTCAAGACTACAGTACCCACACGAGGAAATAAGGAAACAGATCAACAGAGCCAGATGTGTACCCAGAAGCCTCCTACTGCAAGACAAACCCAAGAAAGAAACCAACAGGACTCCACTGGCCATCACATACAGTCCCCAGCTCAAACCCCTCCAACGCATCATCAGGGATCTACAACCCATCCTGGACAATGATCCCACACTTTCACAGGCCTTGGGTGGCAGGCCAGTCCTCGCCCACAGACAACCTGCCAACCTGAAGCATATTCTCACCAACAACTGCCCACCGCACCATAGTAACTCTAGCTCAGGAACCAACCCATGCAACAAACCTCGATGCCAACTCTGCCCACATATCTACACCAGCAACACCATCACAGGACCTAACCAGATCAGCCACACCATCACCGGTTCATTCACCTGCACCTCCACCAATGTAATATATGCCATCATATGCCAGCAATGCCCCTCTGCTATGTACATCAGCCAAACTGGGCAGTCTCTAAGGAAAAGGATAAATGGACACAAATCAGACATTAGGAATGGCAATACACAAAAACCTGTAGGAAAACACTTCAACCTCCCTGGCCACACAATAGCAGATTTTAAGGTAGCCATCCTACAGCAAAAAAACTTTAGGACTAGACTTCAAAGAGAAACTGCTGAGCTCCAGTTCATCTGCAAATTTAACACCATCAGCTTAGGACTAAACAAAGACTGTGAATGGCTTGCCAATTACAGAAGCAGTTTCTCCTCCCTTGGTTTTCACACCTCAGCTGCTGGAACAGGGCCTCATCCTCCCTGATTGATCTAACCTCGTTATCTCTAGCTTGCTTCTTGCTTGCTTATATATACACACCTGCCCCTGGAAATTTCCACTGCTTGCATCCGAAGAAGTGGGTATTCACCCACGAAAGCTCATGCTGCAAAACGTCTGTTAGTCTATAAGGTGCCACAGGATTCTTTGCTGCTTCTACAGAACCAGACTAACACGGCTACCCCTCTGATACTGGGTAAAATGGATTTATTTGGGGTTTGGGAGCTGGGTACCTGGGTGTTGGAGACAGGAGCACTTCTTAAGCTGTTTTCAGTTAAGCCTGCAGCTTTTAGGGGATGTAGTTCAGACCTGGGTCTGCCTTTGTAGCAGGCTAGCGTGTCTGGCTCAAATCAGGCAGGTCACTGAAGTCCTAAGCTGGCAGGGAAAACAGGCTCAAAGGTAGTCAAAGCACATCAGGTGGCAGTCCCAAAGGGGGTTTCTGTGATCTAATCTGTCACACCAGTTTCTTGGGACTTTTTCTTATATAGGTGCCTATTACCCCCCACCCCCTGTCCTGTTTATTCCCAGTTGCTATCTGGTCAAACTGTTGCCGGCCCAAAGGGCCCAAGGTGGGCAACAGCGGGGTTCATTGCCCGGTGTGCGTCGCACTAATTAACACACCAGGGTGGAGAAGCAAACCAAGTTTATTTGAGCTCAAAGAAAAGGTGCAAGGGAGAAATAGCAATCTCAAATCCTGCACACCCACACGCAGGCGGGGTCCCAGTATTTATACCCCCTTTGTTTTTCTTTATCTGTACTTTCCCACTGTGTGGGGGCTACTTTCTCATGCATATAACTTTGATTACAGCATCTGCTTTCCGCCTATCTTATCTAGTATTGGCTGCATCTAGTGCCAACCGGCCTTGCAGCTGCTAGTAGTCAGCACATAGCACGGGAGGTTACAAAAGTTTAGTAAGGCTAACAGAAGCGCTTCACATAGAGGTACTTTGGTTCACATAGGCCCAGAGCCATCCTCCCGAGTTGCCTAGATTTATGCCTAGTGACACCAACAACCCTAGTGCAGGGGCATGGGCTGGGCCTCAGAGAAGGGGCGAGGCAGGGGTGTTACATTTTGTGTGAATAGAAATTTGGCAACCCTATGACTGTGACCCCTGGGCATGGGGCCTATGCATTAAGCCACTTCTGGGGACAGGGAAAAGGGACAGTGTGGAGAGGTAGGGGGATGGGGTGGGGAAAGGAAGGGAGGGGGTAGAGCAGGGGTAGGGTTGCCATTGCCAACTTTCTAATTGCCCAAAACTGGACACCCTAGCCCCACCTCTTCCCCACGGCCCTGCCCCCAACTCACTACATTCCCCCTCCTTCGTTGGCTCACTCACCCCTTATCTGAGGCCCTGCCCATGCCCCACTCCTTCTCCAAGGCCCCATCCCCACTCATTCCATCCCCCCTCCCTCCGTCACTCACTCTCCCTCACCCTCACTCACTTTCACCAGGCTGGGGCAGAGGGTTGGGTGCAGGAGGGAGTGAGGGCTCTGGGCTGGGGGTTTGGGCTCTGGGGTAGGGCTGAGGGTGAGGGGTTTGGGGTGCAGGAGGGAGCTCCAGGCTGGGGCCGAGGGCTTCAGAGTGCAGGAGGGGGTGCGGGCTCTGGGGTGGGGCTGGGGGTGAGGGGTTTGGGGTGCAGGAGGGAGCTCCAGGCTGGGGCCGAGGGCTTCAGAGTGCAGAAGGGGGTGTGGGCTCTGGCTGGCGGTGTAGGCTCAAGGGTGAAGGGTTTGGGATGCAGATGGGGGCTCCAGGCTGGGACAGGGGGTTAGGGGTGTGGAGGGAGTGTGGGGTCCTGGTGGCGCTTACAGCAGTTCTGAGGAAGCAGCTGTCAGGTCCCTGCAGCTTCTAGGCACATGGGCCACCAGGCAGCTCTCCCTGGTGTGCACAGCCTTCACGCTCACAGGCACCACCCCCTGCACTCCCATTGGTCGTGGTTCCCAGCCAATAGGAGCTGCAGCTGGCACTGGGGCGGGGGCAGCATGCAGAGCCTCCCAGTCCCTGGCTGACCCAGTGCTTAGGGACCACAGGCCCTGGTGGCCACTTCCAGGAGCAACGCAGAGCCAGGGCAGGTAGGGACCCTGCCTTAGCCCCGGGCCCCCGTTGTGCCACTCACCAAACTTTTAACAGCCCAGTCAGCAGTTCCAACCAGAGCCACCAGGGTCCCTTTTCAACTGTGTGTTCCAGTCAAAAACTGGACACCTGGTAACCCTACCCAGCCAATCTGGGGTTCCCTGCAGAAGCACTGGACCCTGTATAGGGGTGGGAAGGCCACTGGCACCAGACCTGTGGCCCTGCCCCTGCTCCTCCTCTTCCCCCTGAGGTCCCACCCCTGGCCAGGCCAGAAGCTGGAGCCAGGCTATGGTAGGGTGACAATATCTCCCTGCACGGAGCTGACCTGAGCTCCTTCCCACACCATGCAGAGCTGGCCCAAGGCCCCCTCCCCATCAGGTGGAGTTGGCCCAAGTTGCTCACCCAAACTCCTCTCCCCCTCCTGCACAGAGCTGGCCCAATTCAGTAACCCTCCCCCTGCCCCCCACGTGGAGCTGGCCTGAGCACCCCCATGTGGGCCTGGCCCGAGCCCCACTACTCAGCCTCCCAAGCCCCTTTTTGGCAATCCTGGGCATTTGTCATGTTTGCTCTTGCCAACTGATTTTCATTTGGGATACAATCAGGGGCCCCGAACCCTCCGTGGCCCCACCCCCTGCTCCCCCCATGAGAATATAGTATTGTATAGTATTGCAATTTTTTTATGGAAGGGGCCCCCAAAATTGCTTTGCCCCCGGCCCCCTGAATCCTCTGGGCGGCCCTGCCCCTTTCTCCTGGAGCTCCAGCCCCACCCCCTGAGTTTCCCTCCTTTTTTCTCACTCTCCCCCTTCCCCCTAGGAAAAAGATTTAAAGGGGCCATGTTCTCTAAACCCCAAAGGGGTTACATTTACATTTGGTTGTTTATTCTATTAATAAAAATCCATAAAGAAATACCAGACTGGTTCCTTTCTCAAAACTGCAGTGAGAGCAAACATCTTCAAGAACATAGGTGGCCACTGGACCCTGCCCCTGAAGTAACACATTGTTATCCTGGCAATAGTCTACAAAGCTAGATTCACAAAGTGACTTAGGTGCTTAAGGTGATTTTATAGAGCTCTATCCTACCCCCCCCTTAATTCTCTCTTTTTTCAAGCTGAAAAGTCCGAGTCTTCTTAATCTGTCCTCATATGGAAGCTTATTATCCATACTCCTGATCATTTTTGTTGCCCTTTTCTGTACATTTTCCAATTCCAATATAACTTTTTCAAGATGGGGCAACAAGATCTGCACACAGTACTCAAGATGTGGGCGTACCATGGATTTATGTAAAGGCATTATGACATTTTTTGTCTTATTATCTAGACCTTTCCTAATGATTTAGATTAGTCCAAGCTCTAAATCCAAGAATCAGGCCCCACTGGGATTCATAAAACCCCACTCAGCTGCCCCAAGCTCTGTAGGTGCCTAAAATCATTTGTGTTGCTGTTACAGAATTGTGAACTATGAGGGTGTTTTAGGGTCACAATCCTGTATCCTGCACAATATCAAATTGCAGTGTGGAACACCTTTACCTGAGGGTCTAGACAGAGATGGCAAGGAGGCAGAACCCATTTCCTGCCCCCTGACTGCCCGCCCCCCTCAGAATCCCCGACCCATCCTGCTCCTTGTCCCCTCACCGTCCCCCAGAGACCCTCCCAACCACCACCCCTGCGCCCTGTCCCCTGACTGCCCCGACCTCTATCCACCCCCACCCCCCGCTGAGTCCTGACAGACCCCCGGAACGCCCACGATCCAACCCCCCCATTCCCTGTCCCCTGACCACCACCCCCAACCTCTGCCCCCTCCCTGTACCCTGAACGTCCCTGGGACTTCCTGCCCCTTAGCCAACCCTCCCCCGCCCGGGCCCGGCCCCTTACCCTTACCCCCGGCTCCCCCCTCACCCGGCACCTCACAGCACTGCATCCAGGAGCGTCCCTGAACAGCGCTGCAGCGTGGCTCCGGCGGGGCCTGAGCTCCTCCCCGCTCAGAGCCACATGGTAAGGGGGTGGGGCTGCGAGCTCCAGCGGGGCCTGAGCTCCCTCCACTCGGCCTGGAGCTCCAGCGGGGCCTGAGCTCCTGCCACTCGGCCTGGCGCTCACAGCCCCGCCCCCTGACCACGTGGCTCTGAGCGGGGAGGAGCTCAGGCCCCGCTGGAGGCACGCTGCAGGGCTGTCCAGGGACGCTCCTGGATGCGCTGAGGCTCCAGGAGAGGGGCGGAAGTGGGGTTGGGTTGGGGAGGGAGCCTCAGCCAGTCTCATGGGGGCCCTGCGGAGCCCGGGGCCTGGGGCAAATTGCCCTACTTTCCCCCCCCCCCCCCCGGATGGCCCTGGAGAGGGGGAGCAGCCTGTAGGCCCTGGACAAAGGAAGCAAGAGAAAACCTGCCAGAAGCCTGGGAAGGAGTGGGCTGATCGGGGACACCCCAGGACAGGAGCCAGGAGGAGCCCTGGGCCAGGGAGGAATCGCCCGAGAAGGACAAGCCGGAGCTGGACCCAGTATCATGGCTGCCCAGAGCTGCATGGGGCTGTGAGTACTGGGGCTTGTGACTCTGCATTGGGAATAAGGAGGGAGGTTGCTAGCTAGTTAAATGGGGAGGTGGTCACTCTGTGGGGCTTTGCAGAGAGCGGCAGAAGAGGGCACCGGAGGGGTTTGTTGGGGGAAAGTTCAGTGGCGCCGAAAACGACCAGGAACACCCAAGACTCAGCACTGGACTGGAACTTTGCTCAGGACTCCTGAACTCTGTGTGCAGACACATTGCTCAGTGTCTGCCCTGTCAGACTGTGCTACTACTGGGCCTGTGGGGCCTTGTTTTGGAGGCAACCCTGTCTACTGCTTCCCCTATATTTCCCCTTGTTGTATTTCTCCTCTCAACCCTCTGTAAATAAATATCTCCCTTTGTTATATCCATTGTACTTTTCCTGTGTGTGTGTGTGTTCACTCTAGGGGGCTTGGAACAGGTGCCCCTGGGGTGGAAGGGATTTTTCCTGCTGCGTTCCTGCACGCGCCTTCTCTTGGCCAGAGCTGCCTGCAGAGCAGACTCCATCTTGGCCACGAGGGCACTAAAGTTACATAAACTAAACAAGCATCACTATTAAATTTGTCACGCTGCCTGGAGTGGCTCACAACTGTGAGTGCCTACCTCAGGGCAGACTGTCAGGAAACAGGGAAGAGACCCCAAACTCGTGATATGTTCATAATTAGATTTCACCAATCCAGTAACAAATGTGAACTCCTGGATCACAATACAAGTCTTACCATATAGTCACAGACACTCCTCTTAGACTCTCCAGTCTATCTTGCCACCCAGACAAACTGAATTTTGTGATAAAAGGTCACTTAAAACAAAAATCACAACATGCCAGGTTGCTCCCAGTCCCAAGAGACCAGTCACCTACCCTAGATCAATGGGTACTCTAGATCTTACACCAAAGACAATGCTGGTAAATTCTATAGTAAACTAACTAAAGATTTATTAGCTAAGAAAAGGAAATGAGTGTTATTGAGACATTAAAACAGGTAAAATATATGCACAAGTGAGTCACAGTTTGTAATTCCTAATTGTGGCAGTGATGTAATTAACTGTCAGTTTCCCCAAAGTCTTTTCTGGGTACCCAGATTGTCTCTGGGGGTCTCCACTTTGTATCTGGTACACTTCCCTGTAAGACTCCAAACAGTCCAGAGATGAATAATCTTTCCTTAAATCCATATTTGTAACCTCTTCTGATGGAAAACAAGCTGATAGTGTCTCTACCCATGTGGGCTTTTCCTTTGATGATAGTGAGTGAGGAACACACTTTGAGTCTTTGACCTCTAGTCATCACACACAGTGGCCACTTGCTTTAAAATTCGCAGTTTTCTTTTAAAGTTCTTCATTAGCATTCTACAAGACTTACAAAGGAGTATACATAATGTAAATGTTTGCTGCTGCATTATAACGGGATACAGATAAGTGAAAATAATGCAAGTAATGTCCCATTAGTTTTCATAGAATCATAGAATATCAGGGTTAGAAGGGACCTCAGGAGATCATCTAGTCCAACCCCCTGCTCAAAGCAGGACCAATCCCCAACTAAATCATCCCTGCCACGGCTTTGTCCAGCCTGACCTTAAAAACCTCTAAGGAAGGAGATTCCACCACCTCCCTAGGTAACCCATTCCAGTGCTTCACCACCCTCCTAGTGAAAACGTTTTTACTACTATCCAACCTAAACCTCCCCCACTGCAACTTGAGACCATTACTCCTTGTTCCGTCATCTGCTACCACTGAGAACAGCCTAGCTCCATCCTCTCTGGAACCCCCTTTCAGGTAGTTGAAAGCAGCTATCAAATCCCCCCTCATTCTTCTCTTCTGCAGACTAAACAATTCCAGTTCCCTCAGCCTCTCCTCATAAGTCATGTGCTTCAGCCCCCTAATCATTTTTGTTGCCCTTCACTGGACTCTCCAATTTTTCCATATCCTTCTTGTAGTGTGGGGCCCAAAACTGGACACAGTACTCCAGATGAGGCCTCACCAATGCCGAATAGAGGGGAACAATCATGTCCCTCGATCTGCTGGCAATTCTCCTACTTATACAGCCCAAAATGCCATTAGCCTTCTTGGCAACAAGGGCACACTGTTGACTCATATCCAGCTTCTCATCCACTGCACCCATTCCAGCAACACTAACCTGTTTATAGCTTCACCACTGCTTATGCCAGGCTAGAGCTCCGTCTCTTAGAGTGCTTACAGGAGCGGTGCCTTTATCACAATACGGTCTCTGTGATTTTTGTGAGTAAAGAAGGGGAGTGGAATCCGCCCCTAGGGGATTATTTAGGGGATCTGACCAGCGAAATACCACCAGATGGACACATCATGGAGTTTTTGTCCACCGGGCCTAAAACATACAGGTACAAACTGTCCAGCGGTAAAACCTGTATGAAATTAAATGGCATCACACTCAACTCAGGAAATAGTGAAAAAAATAATTTTGAAAGCTTAAAAGAACTTGTCTGGGATTACCCCACGGGAGAGGTCCCAAAAGAAATCATGGTATAGCAGCCCGGAATCGTAAGGGTAAAAAAACATTGGTTGATAGAAACAAGAATTCTATAGAAAACCCAGAAAGTCATTTACGACAAAAGAGCCCTCGAGGCAGATTTTAAAACCTTGCTATTATGAAAAGCCATGTTCAGTTTGTTCACTCCTTTTCCTGTTTGCTTTGTGGCCCTTCGAATTCTGGAAAATCATTTTTTATAAAGCAATTGTTAGAAAATGGTAATAAGTTGTTATCATGTATGCTTGAAAATATTGTGTGGTGTTATAGTTGTTGCCAACCATTGTATAAAAGTTGCTGCAAAAATTTCCATGTATTACATTTTTGGAAGGTTTACCTAATACTTTTAATGATGAACATTTATTTCCTAGTAATAAAGTAAATATGGTTATTATATATGATCTAATGGAGTCTGCTTCTGAAAGCGGTGAAATCGAGAAAGCCTTTACAAAACACGTGCACCACAAAAACCTAAGTATTATGTATATTGTGCAAAACGTGTTTTGTCAGGAGAAAAAAAGCAAATGATTAATTTAAATACCAAGTATATAAACTGCAAATCACCACTCTGGCCCGGCAAATGTACCCTGGTAAAACACAATTCTTTTTGGAGGCTTTTGAGGACGCTACCAAAAACCCCTACGGGTATCTGCTGGTGGATTTAAATGCTTCAGTGCCTGAAGCCTTCAGGTTAAGAACAGACCTTTTCCCCTCAGACTGGCCCTGTGTATACACCTTAAAAAAAAACATAAAAAATAGTTATTTTTATCAAACTTCCATTTTAAAAAAGAGCAACCCCCTAACAAACATGTCTAGCTGCTTGCAGAGAAACCTGGCTCTTTTAAGATTTCTCATCAAAGCCAAGCTGCAGCAAAGGAAGGCTATTCTCTGCTCAGCTTCTGATGACCTGGTAGCAGCAGGGCCGGTGCAACCATTTAGGCAAACTAGGCGGCTGCCTAGGGCGCCTAGTGATTGGGGAGCGCCTAAAAGCCCACTCTCAGGCGAGGAGGTGGAGTGGAGGTGAGCTGGGGTGTGGGGGGGCGTGGGGAGGGCCACCCGCAGTAACGGGGGGGTGCATAGGGGAACTGCTCCCCACCCCAGATCACCTCCACTCTGCCTCCTCCCCTGAGCACACAGCCCCCGCTCTAAGTCTCCTCCAATGGACGCCACAAGCCTGGGAGGGGAGGAGAATTAGAGCGGCGCAGGCGTGCTCAGCGGAGGAGGTGGAGCTGGGGTGGGCTCCCCAGGCAGGATTAGCTGCCACAGGGGGACAGGAGGGGAGTCTCCCTGGGCGAGGTTAGCTGCCGCGGGGGGGGGATCCCCAGGTGGGGGGCTGGGTTAGCTGCCGCGGGGGGCAGGGTTAGCTGGGGGGGTGGGTGGAGCAAGGTAGAAGTTTAGCCTAGGGCACGAAACTTCCTTGCACCGGCCCTGGGTAGCAGCCATCTCAGAAATAGTGCTCAATACTTTAAAAGGAAACGTTCCTCTAAAACCCCGACAAATAAGCGTCCTAAAAAGAAAACGAGGAATTATTAAAAAGCTGAGTGATAAAAAGCTATCCCTCAGAAGAAAAAAACTAACTGTAAAACAAGCCAGTGGCTTTATTGGACCTTTGTTGAGCTTTGCACTCCCTCTACTGTCAAGCCTTTTAATTAACACATAATGGAACATGCTTAAAAATTGTACCTCGTTCCTAGCCACCAGTTAGAACAAATAAAGCATGCTGCTAGCGGTGAAGAAAATATCAGAACCACAATCACTCACAAATTGGAGTCAGAAATGAAAGACCTTCAAAGATTTGGTCTATCCAACTACGAGAAGGCTAAACTTTACGAGGGGGTCCTGCAAAGATACCTGGTATTGGTCAAGCATGGTGAAATGGAAAAGACTAAAATAAACCTTTTTCTCCCCAAGAGGAAATTCGACCTCCTGAAGTCCAGGGGGGATTATCGGACTTTGTCATTCGGAAAGTATTGGAGGGGGTAAATCCTTGCTATAAGAAAAAAGCTGAAATATTGTTAAATAAACTCAGACAACATAAAGATGTTTCTTCTTGGGCCAGTAATGGTAGTTTTGTGTACTGGGGTCTCACATGCTCGATTTGGTCAGGGGGGTAACCGGTTCTTATTCTTTCGCTAACAAGAGGACTCCTAAAGGGTGGTCTGTTTTTATGAAAGCCTTGGCGGAGCTGAACGTGCCTACGTCTGTTGTAGGGCATGTTAGCAATAAAGAGTTTTTAGAACATCTAAAAACAGGGCTAGCGCCTGTCAAGGCTACAAGTAGCATCACCCCTTTTAAAAATGTCCCTGTTAAAAAACAAAAAATCGAACGGTTAACGGTGTAATATAAAAGACGTAAACAAAATTCAATGTGTGCTTTATTGATGCACCTCTTTAAACTAACGACAAGACGAACACATCTGAACATGTTGAAACATGTTTGAAACAAGTCTGGGCATGCCTGGTCTTTTCCCTTTTACAAACCATACCACTAGGCGGTCATTTTCTGGTAAATCATCAGTGTACAATTTTAAAATATGATTAAAAGATAAACCCCCTATTATATTGTTTAAAAAAAATTCAATGATAACTGCAGGTTACAGCTAGAAGGTCCTGTAGTTGTCTCTGATGAAACGCAATGTTATTAGAGTTACGGTTTAAAAAAGTCATAATAGATTTAGGAAAAAAGTTACTGTCTGGGGGAAATCCACAGGAGTCAAAAAACTCACCAGGCCCCTGTTTTGGTAAACAGAGGGTCAGACAGTGTTCTCCAGGTAAGTCATGGGGGTGCATGTTAACAATAAGCCCCAAAGGTCTTCCAGACACAAAACCTTTCGGAAGCAAGTCGCTAGGAAAAACATCTAAAAAATAAGGGTCCTTTGATAAAATACGCCTTTGCTGCATGGTGTTCATGATCACATATAATCAAACAGGACATTTTTCTATGATTCACTTCGAGCACGTTATCAAAAACCCCATACACTATCATGTTAACCGTAGAGAGCAAAGCCATTGCAAACCGAATCTCTGCTCTCAGGTTTCCAGTTTTAATCAGAGAATAATGATCGGCGCACTCCTGATCCGGGGTCAGATCGAAGGCATACAGTGTATAGCCCTGGGTAAATTCACCACAGTCAATCAAGAGCGAGCGGTCCTTTACATATTTTCCAGTCGCCTGCACGAGATGCATGTACTCCTTCACACAGTTTCCATTCTCAAAATCGGGTTGTAGGGGTTTCGCCGTCACCTGTTCACCATCCACATACAAGGCCACAAAATTAATGTTATAATGTTTAAAGATAAAAGGGTTTTTAACATAGCTGCCGCTGAAGGCGTTGTTGTCTATAAAACCAATTACGAGCTGCTTGGGTAACTGTCTCAAAAAGAGGTTTTCCTTGTTACTGACACGACTGCTGGCCAGAATGCTAAACACCTTTTGCCCACCCTGTCTACCGAGTACTTAGCATTGGCAGTCATCAGACCTTCAGCGTGCCCCAAGCAGACCCCCAGGATCACTTTCACCCATTTTACAAACAGGGACGCTGAAATAATGTGAACTTTATAATTCTGCAAAAAGAACAGGAGTACTTGTGGCACCTTAAAGACTAACAAATTTATTTTAGCATGAGCTTTCGTGAGCTGCAGCTCACTTCTTCGGATGCAGCTCACGAAAGCTCATGCTAAAATAAATTTGTTAGTCTTTAAGGTGCCACAAGTACTCCTGTTCTTTTTGCGGATACAGACTAACACGGCTGCTACTCTGAAACCTGTCTTTATAATTCTGGTTGGCATTCCCGCTCGTGAGGCAAAAAACATCTTTGCTACGCGTCAGTTTAATTTTCAAGTCCATGCCATTCAGCAATAGTTTTTCTTGAAAAAACAAATCACTGTATAGAGGCCCCAACAGGGCCTGCTGTTGGCCGTTAGTCTGGCCCTGTGCATAAACCCCTTGTTACCCGCACCGACCAAAAGGGTGCTTTCGTGGGCCCCCACCACGTCTTTATGAAACCCTCATGTCAAAAACTGTGTAGCGAGGGTGTCATGGCTGTAGTTCAGAATCAACTCTATCAAGGCTCTGAAAGGGTAACAATTGTTGCTCTGACTGATAAGATGGTTGCCTAGCCCTAGAGTGACATCCAGATGGTTAAAAAGGGTGGCAATGAAGTAGTTTGTTAGGGCAACCCATGTGACAATAATGAATTTCCGATTAAGCGACATCCCAACGACCTATCAAATTTAAAGGCTTGTCTAGTTGTATTGTAAAATTGGAACTAATATTTTGAGAAAAAGCCCCTGCAGAGGCATTGCTTGGTAAAGTAATGTAAAAACTCCATTCAGTAATTTTTTTCTCCTTTATTAAAGGTCTTGTACTTGAGACGCTTTAACCCAACTGTTAAATTTTTTAGGCCAAACTTCTTCCATTTCACAAAAAAATACTCATTCCTTCCCTAGCCTTTTTTCACTAAAATCTTTTCTACCCTGTAAACGCGTTCCTGGTTAGGGTTTACTTTTTGTAATTCTTCGGGGTAAAAAGAGCCCGCGACTTCCTCCTCTCCGTAATCTTGTAATGCATACACAGGCCTCTGTCCTCATAATAAAACCCCTGACATGATAAATAGTTCATCAGTAAAGGATTGCTGATATCCCTTTTCAAAAGTGCCCTTTGTTTTAGATACCCTTACGTGATCCTCTTTCTTAAAAATCACATGCGGCGCCTTTATTTTAAAACTATCCCCGTAGACAGTTTTCCACATGCTCAGTGCATTAGCATGTGTCATGTCAATCGAGTATCCTCTAATAGTTCTGTGATAACTTGTGTTGTAACCATCTATGAAGGCCTGCAGCACATCGATGTAATGAAAGGTGCTATGAGCGGTAAAATACCTCCACAGCTTTGATTTTAAAGTTCTGTTAAACCTCTCCATGACCCCGGGTTTGACTTCATTATTGGTAACAAAATGGTGTAACCCGTGTTGTTTAAACAAAGTCTTTAAAGCTTTGTTTTAAAACTCTTTTCCTCGATCTGTTTGTAATTTTTGAGGCACGCAACCTTGTGTAAAAATAGCTTTAAATGCCTTTGCCACCTCTACCCCGTCTTATTCTTTAGGGTTACCGCCCAGGCGTATTTAGACAAAATATCTATCACCGTTAAAATAGATTTACGACCGTTGTTGTGGTTAGAATAGGAGGCCATGTCAACCAAATCCGCCTGCCATTGCATATCCACATCAGACACAACCATTTTATTTCTTTTAAATTTAAGCCTTGCCGGTTTATGTAAAGTGTAAGCATCTTGATCCGCAAGCCAAGCGGCAACCTGCTTTCTGCTTAAAGTTTTACAGTGTCTTTTAATAGCCTGAAATAAGGGTGTTACACCCCCAAAACTCCCAACTTCTCCAGGAGAGTAATACATTTTCTTTAGCAACATCGACTTGTCTAACCCGTCTTACTTTAAAACACATGTATACACAAGATCGGGTTTTTGCTTTTGTCCTCTAAGTTGCTTTTACCTCATCATGCTCTTTTGTTTCTACATTTGACAACCGCTCGCTGCACACCCTGTCTGTGTTTGTTTCTGAATCATCACAGGTGGAGGCATCGTTTCAGCAACCTATTTTTAAGCACAACCGTATAGTAGCGTTTAACCAGCAGCTTACATAGATATATATTTTCTTTCAAATAATTTAAGCTGATTTTACCTCATCATGCGCTTCTGGCTCTGCACCTGTTGACCACTGGTCACACACCAGAGCAGTAATCTTGTACGGTCCTGGCTTGTCCAAAAAACAAAAAAATCATTTTTAAGTGCATAAATGTAATAATTTTTTCACAACTGGTAAAGCTTTCACTTGCTTTTACCGTAACAACGTCAGACTCGGTTGGTTCTCGACATTGCTATCCTCCAATGGCCCCTCGGTTGCCATGTCCTTGTATACAGGCTCTTCTTCCATTCCTACCTATAAAAAAACAAAAATATTTAACTTATAATATTTATAAAACATTTGTAATTTTTCATCACTTTTTTATAAAAAGGGGTCTTACCTCTGCCTTCGAGTCTGCTTCCTCCAAAGCCGGCAACAATTTTTTTTGCACTTTATCCTTTTCCTCTTTTACAAAGGGCCATGGTTCCATAAAGTCTTCCTGTCTCTTCAGTTCGATTTCAGGATGAAATGTGGGGTTCAGCAACGGGTCTGCCTCGTTAGCAAAATAAGTGTAAAGGGGTCTTCTCTTCTGAACATGCACTGGTGCACCCAGGAATAATTCCGGCATCTGTAGGCGTCTTGTAAAAAGACATGTCTTTGTGACTAGGTACCTGATTTTAAAGCCCCATTCACAAAAATATGTGGTTTTATACACACTGTGAAATGCTCATTGGTTAGAGTTTTTCAAATCACTCACCCCAGCGATAGTCCATTTCTAAAAACCTTGGGCCTCTAGGATTGGTTCAACAAGTGCATTCTGTGACCTAGCTGTAAAAAAGCTATGGATTGGTCCACCAAAAGAAGGGGCTAGCTCCCCAGACTCGCTGCCCAGAACAGCTGTCATTTCACTATCGACAGTCACTGAGGTAGGATGTTTCACTCAGCCTGTGTTCAGTAACACCGATTCTCTTACTGCTTTATTTTTTCCTCTCTTTCTATTCTTTAATAACCTGCCAAACTAGATCTTTAAAAGCATATCTCCTTACTCAACCTCCCCAAATAACCTTTCTTTCCTCTAAACCTACCCCAAACTTTCTTTTTGTAATCTTTAAACTTTCTCACTCTATTCTTTCACCTTTTTCTCTAAATGTATCCAAGCACAAACACACAACACTCCCCCTCTTCAAACATAACATTTTTTCTAAATGGCCGACGACGCCAAACTTCGGCACCAATGGAAACAGGTGGGCTATAATCCCTAAATGGGGCATGGAAACCTGTCAAAAATACATGGTGATTAAAACTATCGAGCAGTATACTACTGGTATTGGTCCATTACTGGATGGAAACAGTAGAATTATCAATAATAATGCAGAAAAGAAAAATGTGTTCAATAAATATTTCTGTTCCATATTTTGTAAAAAAATAGATCATGTAGTCACATCATATCACTATTGGACTCTTTCCAGTCCAGTAGTATCTCTGAAGGATGTTGGACATATTTAAATCAGCAGGTCTGGAGAACTTGCATCCAAGAGCTTTAGAAGAGTTGTCTGAGGAGCTCACTGGACTGTTAATGTTGATTTTCAATAAAGTCTTGGAACACTGGGGAAATTTCAGAAGACTGGAAGAAGTTTAATGTGTAGTTGAGGTCAGCGTGCTGGAAGAGTGGGTTGAATCCAAAGGAGATCCCAGAGATGTGTTAGGCAGAGTCTGGGACTGGGTGGAAAGGAGCTTCAACGGACAGCACTTGATAAGAAATGTAAAAGGAACAAGCAAAAGACTATGTTGTTACTGGAAATTGGAGCCTTGGATCAGCAAGATAACATTTTTATTAATGATCTGGAAGAAAACAAAATCATCACAAGTAAAGTTTGTGAATGACACAAAAATTGGGGGAGTGGTAAAATAATGGGGAGGATAGGTTGTCTGGATTGCTTGGTAGGATGGATGCAAGCAAACAATATGAGTTTTAACATGGCTAATGGTAAATGCATACATCTAGGAACAAAAAATGTAGACCATACTTACAGAATGGGGGACACTATCCTGGAAAGCAGTGACTAAAAAAGATTAGGGGATCTTGATGGATAATCAGCTGAACATGAGCTCCCATTTAAGGCTGTGAACAAAGGGGCTAATGCAGTCCTAGGATGCATAAATAGGAGAGTTTCAAGTAGGAGTGAGTACCTCTGTATTTGTCACAGGTGCAACTGCTGCTGGAATCCCGTGTCCAGTTCTGGTGCCCACAATTCAAGAAGAATGTGTCAGGGTTCCCTCCCCACTCTGAACTCTGGGGTACAGATGTGGGGACCCGCATGAAAGACCCCCTAATCTTATATTCCACCAGCTTAGGTTAAAAACTTCCCCAAGACACACATTCCTTTCCTTGTCCTTGGATAGTATTGCTGCCACCACCAAGTGATTTAAACAAACATTCAGGGAGGGGGCCACTTAGAGCCCTATCCACCCCCCCAAAAAAAATCCCCCAAGCCCCTTCACCCCCTTTCCTGGGGAGGCTTGAGAATAATATACCAACCAAATAGGTTAACAAAGTGAGCACAGACCAGACCCTTGGGTTTTTAGGACACTACAAACCAATCAGGTTCTTAAAAGAAGAACTTTATTATATTTAAAAAAAACGTAAAAGAAGCACCTCTGTAAAATCACAATGGAAAGTAATTTTACAGGGTAATAAAAAGATTTAAAACACAGAGAATTCCCCTCTAAAAAAAAGGGAATTTACCAAGGGTCATGGTGGATTCTCCATCACTGACAATTTTTTAACTTTAAAGTTAAAAAAACAGGAATAAACCTCCCTCTTAGCATAGGGAAAATTCACACCCTAAAACAAAAGATAATCTAATGGATTTCCTTGCTATTATTTACAATTTCTGGAATTTTAGATGTATCATTTTTGTAGGAGCTGGATTACCTGCTTGGTCTCTCTCTTTCTCTCAAGAGGGAACACACACACAAGAGAACAAACAAACCCTTCCCTCCGCCCCTCCCCCCAGATTTGAAAGTATCTTCTTTCCCCATTGGTCCTTCTGGTCAGGTGCCAACTAGGTTAATTGAACTGATTAACCCCTTACAGGTAAGTGATTCTGTGCCTCTGGCCAAGAGGGATTTTATATTACTGCATACATAAACTTTGTTACTCTTCCCTTTATATTTATGACAGATCTTGATAAATTTGAGAGGGGTCAGAGAAGAGCCACAAGACTGTTTAAAGGATTACAAAACCTGCCTGATAGTGATAGCCTCAAAGAGCTCAATCTATTTAGTTTAACAGAGATGGTTCAGGGTAACTTGACTACAGTCTATAGGTATCTACATAGGGAACAAATATTTAATAATGGGCTGTTCAGTCTAGCAGAGAAAGGTCTAACATGATACGATGGCTTGGGAGTTAAAGCTAGACAAATGTAGACTGGAAATAAGGTGCACATTTTTACAGTGAGAGAAATTTACCACTGGAACAACTTACCAAGGGTCATGGTGGATTCTCCATCACTGACAATTTTTTAATCAATATTGGATGCAGTGGACCGATGGAAAACTTTAGCATGTGATTATATCATTAAAGGCTGTATCATAATGCATAGGCGACATATGGGGGGCATGCAGGGTCAAGTCCCCCCCTCCCTGATTTCTGCTTGGCCTGCAGGGCGGTGAGGGAGAAGGTCTCTGTCCTTGACCTACTGCACCAGCCCCCCAGCATGCATGTCCTCTGTCCCTGGCAGTTGGGCCTGGGTGGGCAGTGGAAGGGACAGGACCAGCCACTTCTCATGTTGGTCTCTCCGGGTAGCTGCTCTGTGCAGCAAGGCAGTTGCCTGAAAGACAGCCTGTCAGGAGAGGTGGGGGGCAGTTGCCCTCCCTCTCCTCTACCTGCCTGGACCCAGCTGCCAGGGACAGAGGCCAAACTTGCTGGGGGGGAGGTGCAGCAGGAGAACAGAGACTCCAGCTCCAGTAACTCTGGTGGGGTTGGGATTAGTGTGGCGGTCCTTGGGCTGTGCACAGGGTGGGGTGGCTCTGGGGAAGGTGCTGGGAGCAGGTTCTCCAGCCTCTGTTCAGCTGAGGCTGGCCCCACCCAGTCCCAGAGGCATATGCTCCCTGCTCCTGTGGCCCCAGCCCCCCAGGAGCTGGCGGGATTAACTGCCGTGGCCCAGGGAGATGGGGCTGCAAGTTTCTCCCAAAGGAGACAGGTGGGGCGGTCACATGTCCTCCCCTTTACAGGAGGGGGGCAGGAAAGCCTCTCCAGGTTTATAAGTTAGACCCTGTATTTTTGCATCCTGGTAATACAGAGATAGTGTACTTTTTTTTGTTCTCTGCTTTGGTTTCTAAAAAAAAAATCTCCCCCTCCTAGCCTGCTTTCCTGCTGTAGAAGGAGAAAAAGTTCTCAATAGCTCTTAACACACATCCCACCACTGCCTACCATGTCATAGGTTTATTCCCCCCCTCCTCCTTCCTCAGAATAATCAAAGTAACAGCAAACAGAAATAAAGATATTTCTTCAGCAAACACACAAATGCAAATGTAGAAATCAATTATAAGACTAAACCGCCTTCTAATACTCACTATACTGAATAGAAGAAAATACTTCAGGAAACCTTGGAGAACTCGAAGAATATGTCTGGCCTCTCTTAAATCCAAAGAGAGAACGGCAAATCAAACAAAGGACACAGACAAAGACTTCCCTCCACAGAGATTTGAAACTATCTTGTCCCTTGATTGGTCCTGTGGTCATCAGGTTACTGAGCTTGTTAACCCTTTACAGGTAAAAGAGACCTTAACCCTTATCTGTTTATGACAGGAGCACAGGATCTGGTCAAAGAGATAACTATAACTGAACCACTCACTTTAAGAGTGAGCATAATATAGTTAAATTTAATGTCCCTGGTGGGGGATAATACCCAAAAGGTTGAGGGTAAGTCCCTCCATCATAAAAATGACAAGTATGGTTCTACTGTCCTTGATTCACATAACCAGGGTAACAACACTTTATTACTCCTGCCCCTAATAACAAAGAGATTGGAGATCCCACAGCAGCCAAAGTGACCATTTGGGCAAGCAGTCCCATCATGCTAGGCAGGGTGGGTGTGCCTATGCAAATGAGATCAGCCCCTGAAGTCCTTTTCCACAGCTCACCACCAGATGTCAGGGTAGAGCTCATTCTGACTCTGCTTACTTTAGTTCTTATCTGTAGTGTCTGTTACTATATTAGACTGATTCAGAGATCAAAAAGGAATATTCACATTTAGATTAAACTTGGGTGTAATAATATCATTGTCTATATTTCTCTTTGAAGTTTGTAGCAAACTGTCTACAAACTGTTGGAATGGTTCATTACTTTATGCTTTGAATGGAGCTACTTAGCAGTGGAGATGGATTTATTTCAAAGCTATAATGTATATGCCTATTCTTCATCCAAGTAATGCCCGCTGTGTTGTCTGCTGTCAAGAGGCTACCATAGCCTGCCAGAGACTATAAAAGAACTCTATGGCCTGTTCCTTTTTATCTCAGATTTCCTTAAATGTTGTCAGGGAAAGTTCAAACCACAAGACTGAGGTCTCCACCTCCATTCTGAATTAACCCTGCAATTCTAATGGAAGAATTTGAACAAACTCTGCACATAGGCTGCCTATGGAATTAATTACGGAAGGACTTTTGTAAATGAGCAGCTCACCATCTCTGCTATGACACTGACCTAAGAACTTTATTCATATCTGTATGTATTTAAATGCAGTTACCCTTTCTTTCTTTTTAAACGAATCTTAGATTAGTTAATAAGAATTGGCTGTAAGCATGTATTTGGGTAAGATTTGAAATATTCATTGGCCTGGTGGGTAATGTGTCCGATCTCTTGGGATTGGTAGAACATTGTATATGGTGAATAAGATTTTAAGCAATCCTCACCATATTAGACTTGGTTGACTGGGTGGGAGCCAAAGGCTAGATTGCTTAAGGGGAACTGTATTTTAGTTTCTTGGTAACTGGTAAGGGATTGTAGAAGCTGTTTTGTTACTGGCTTGGTGAATCTAAGTATTAGAATAAACCACCAGTTGTGAGGATTGTCTGCCATATTCTTTGAAGTTTGCCCTGACTGAGCAATCTCAGTATGGCCCTTTCAGCGACCATGGTCTCTCACCAGGATTAAATGCTGGCAAGCAACATGGAGACAATTTAAAAACACCATAATGGAGGCTCAGACTAAATGTGTACTGCTGTAGCAAATGATTTTAGTTTATTGTTCATTTATTGTGGGAGTAATGGGAATTGAATGGAAGGGATGGATTATTGGCCATAGTATCCTTACTATGTGTGCCACCCTTACCTCATGTTACATGGGAGGGAGACTTAGAACCATATGTGCAGAAAGGGTTAAACGCCAGCCTAGTTCCTTTCCCTTGCTATGCACTGCCACTTCACTAGCAGCAGCTAGAGCTAACATGAGAGAAGTAGATGAGGATGTGGATGCGTATGAAGTCATGCATAACATAAACCCACATCAAGTTCCAGAAGCTCCATATGATTATAATTATGTACCACAGTGCAGAGGAGTAGTAGATCTACCACTTGAAATGACCCTAGAGAAAGCACTAATCCCTAATAAATACAGAACAATGGAGTTACCTATAAAATTTAGTCATAGATTTAAGTTACATATAAGATTTTGAATATTATACCAATTATGTTTTCTGTGTATTACTATATTAATCATTTATGTGTACTGTCATGTAATATGTATGTGAAAGGGTTCTCATTATCTTATTGTCAAGTTTAATACTCACCCTGTCAAGGGGGAGGAGGAGATGTAGCCAATAGTTTCAGTCTATTGTTAATTTATTGCGACGTTATGATTAACTAACATGCTATATCATATATAATCATTCCATGCTAAATACAGTTAACTTGTAGGATTATAGAAGTATAAGATTGATCAGTAGTTAGAAGGGATAAGTATGCATTAGTATGCATAAGTAGGGGTGAAATGCAAGGCCTTCAGGCTAAGGCCTGTAATATTTTAGTTTAGACATACTAGCCCATAGGCTTAAGAAATGCTTGACATTATAAAGTGACCAAATGATCCTATGCCACAAGATTATGGGAAAAGATGTACCACTGGGTGATATTGTGAAAAAATTAACAATGAGAGTAATTTTTTGCTTACAAGATATTCTAATACATGCGCTAACCGCAGAGTGCACTATGTGCGCAAATGCTAATGGGGTATAGTCAGAATCACATTATAAAAAGAGAGTGCCGAGATTAGGAAAATTGAACTTCTTATGAGACACTCCAGCTGGAACCATCTCTCTACTGATGATCAATCTATGAAAGACCCATCAGACCCTAACACTATCTAGGAGGATGTGAATAGAGTTATATTTGTAACTTGTGCATAAGTCTGTATAGAATTTCTATGTGCTAGAATAATCATAACTTTGCTGGTAACTTTAAAACCTTGTAAAACAGACTAGGCCTCATATTTGTGAACGTCAGTGTGGGCTCTACCCTTGGTCTTTATGTGTTCCTAAAGACTATAAATCTGAAGCAAGCAGCAGAGATGACTTTCAATCTGTTGCGTTTGAAACTGCAGCCGCCAGAGCTGAACCCACGGTGGTGTATCATAGAACCATAGAAGATTAGGGTTGAAAGAGACCTCAGGAGGTCATCTAGTCCAACCCCCTGCTCAAAGCAGAACCAACACCAACTAAATCTTCCCAGCCAGACCTTTGTCAAGCCAGACATAAAAAACTCTAAGGATGGAGATTCCACCACCTCCCTAGGGAACCCATTCCAGTGCTTCACTACCCTCCTAGTGAAATAGTGTTTCCTAATATCCAACCTAGACCTCCCGCACTGCAACTTGAAACAATTGTTCTTTGTTCTGTCATTTGCCACCACTGAGAACAGCCTAGCTCCATCCTCTTTGGAACGGGAAGTAGTTGAAGGCTGCTATCAAATCGCCCCTCATTCTTCTCTTCTGCAGACTAAATAAGCCCAGTTCCTTCAGCCTCTCCTCCTAAGTAATGTGCCCTAGCCCCCTGATAATTTTTGTTGCCCTCTGCTGGACTCTTTCCAATTTTTTCCACATCCTTCTTGTAGGGTGGGGCCCAAAACTGTACACAGTACTCCAGATGAGGCCTCACCAATGCCAGATAGAGGGGAATGATCACGTCCCTCGATCTGCTGGCAATGCCTCTTCTTTTAGAGCCCAAAATGCCGTTAACCTTCTTGGCAACAAGGGCACACTGTTGACTTATAACCAGCTTGTCGTCCACTGTAACCCCAGGGACCTTTTCTGCAGAACTGCTGCCTAGCCACTCGGTCCCTAGTCTGTAGCAGTGTATGGGATCCTTCCGTCCTAAGTGCAGGACTCTGCACTTGTCCTTGTTGAACCTCATCAGATTTCTTTTGGCCCAATCCTCTAATTTGTCTAGGTCCCTCTGTATCCTATCCCTACCCTCCAGCGTATCAACCACTCCTCCCAGTTTAGTGTCATCTGCAAACTTGCTGAGGGTGCAGTCCATGCCATCCTCCAGATCATTAATGAAGATATTGAACAAAACTGGCCCCAGGACCCACCCTTGGGGCACTCCACTTGATACTGCTGCCAAATAGACATGAAGCCATTGATCACAACCCGTTGAGCCCGATTATCTAGCCAGCTTTCTATCCACCTTATAGTCCATTAATCTAGCCCATACTTCTTTAACTTGCCAGCAAGAATACTGTGGGAGACCGTATCAAAAACTGTGCTAAAGTCAAGGGATAACATGTCCACTGCTTTCCCCTCATCCACAGAGCCAGTTATCTCATCTTAGAAGGCAATTAGGTTAGTCAGGCATGACTTGTCCTTGGTGAATTCATGCTGACTGTTCCTGATATTTTTCCTCTCCTCTCAGTGCATCAGAATTGATTCCTTGAGGACCTGCTCCATGATTTTTCCAGGGACTGAGGTGAGGCTGACTGGCCTATGGCTCCCCGGATCCTCTTTCTTCCCATGCCATTAGCCGTCTTGGCAACAAGGGCACACTATTGACTCATATCCAGCTTCTCATCCACTGTAATCCCCAAGTCCTTTTTTGCAGAACTGCCGCTTAGTCAGTCAGTCCCCAGCCTATAGCCATGCATGGGATTCTTCCATCTTAAGTGCAAGACTCTGCATTTGTCCTTGTTGAACCTCATCAGATTTCTTTTGGCCTAATGTAATACCACATTACTAAATTCACTTTAAATACAATAAAAGGCTACACCCCAAATCAGAAAAGACCAAAAGAATGTTGCCATGATGAAACAACAGAGTAATAGAGGCCATTTCAGGCAAAAAGGTATCCTTTAAAATGGGGAGTCAAATCGTAATGAAGAAAACAGGAAGGAGCACAAACTCTGTGAGGTTAAGTGTAAAAGTACAGTCAGGCAGGCAAGAAAGAATTTTAAAGGAAACTGACTGTGAGGGAAAATACGGTGGGCTTACAACTTTAGCCAGGCTTTTAGGCCTAAACTTTGGATAAGCTTGTTTCTAGGCTGTGTTGAACTTTGGTTCAGCTTGTCTCTGTGTATAAGGGGAAGAGAGGAGGGGAACAGAGTAATGAAAGAGTGATGAAAAGTTGCTTCTGTGTGTCAAGAGGTAAAAGGAGTCACAGTGGAAAGTTCCCAAAATGGAACAATGGCTTTTCTGTACAAAGGGCATGCGGGGGCAGAAAGATGTGGTCAGGGCCCCAAAAACAGGAACTGGAATTGGATAAAGGGGAACCAGGAGATCTGTTAAGTTACAACAGCTGAGCTTGCTTTTGGGACTACAGAAAAGGTGTTAAAACAGTCAAACCACAAACTTAGCTAGAAATGACAATAACAGGAAAACCCATAAATGGAAAGGTAATTGGTCAGCTTGCTTGCAATTAACGTTGTATCCCAAATAAGGCAATTAAAATATGTAACAAGTGTGCTATGTTTTGCAGTTTTAGCCTTTATAAGCTTGGTAAAATTTGTGGAGAGCAAAGCAGTTTGCCTCTTGCGTGGGGCCATGCTGACTCTCCCTGCATATATGCTTGTATAAAATAAAGGAGCCTCAGGCTGTCTGATCTAAAATCAACCGTGTGGTCAATTTTCCACAACACTGACTAAAGACACAAAAGCTAAAGATAAGATTTTTTAAGTACACCAGAAGAAGGAAGCTTGCCAGACAAGCAGTGGGACTTTAGATGACAAAGGTGTTAAAGGAGTACTCAAGAAGACAAAGCCATTGCAAAGACGCTAAATGAATTCATTGCATTGGTCTTTAGTGTAGAGGTTATGAGGAGATACCCACATCAGAGTCTTTTTGGGTGACAGATCTGAAGTACTGTCCCACACTGAAGTGTCAAAACAAGAGGTATTTGAACAAATTGATAAATTAAACAGTAATAAGTCTCGGGACCAGATGGTATTCATCCTAGAGTTTTGAAGGAACTCAAATATGAAATTGCAAAACTATATATTGTAATATGTAACATTTCACTGACATCAACCTCTGTACCAGATGACTGGAGGGTAGCTAATGTAACACTGTATCAGAGGGGTAGCCGTGTTAGTCTGGTTCTGTAAAAGCAGCAAAGAATCCTGTGGCACCTTATAGACTAACACCTTATAGAAAGCTCATGCTGCAAAATGTCTGTTAGTCTATAAGGTGCCACAGGATTCTTTGCTGCTTTTACAGAACCAGACTAACACGGCTACCCCTCTGATACTTGACACCATGCAAGGCACTGCATTTAGCCGTATGGAGTGGAAATCCATCAACCTCATGAAGAAACTTGCACAAATACAGACGGATATCATCTTCCTTTCCAAATGCAAACGGATGGACATCATACCTAATGGACTAAAGGTAAAAAATCCACTACTATCTACATACTACACAGACCACAGTGAGAGATTATGCCGTACTCTATCAAAGAAACTGAGGAACCACCTGATCAGCATCCTATACAGCAAACAGGAAAACATCAAAAAAGAGCTCTCCAACCTGGAGATTCTCATCAATAACCAAACTTCCATACAAACGGACTTCACTAAAATAAGACAGGAGATCTACATTACTCACTTCACCTCTCTACAAAGGAAAAAGGACTGTAAGCTGTCTAAACTCCTACCTGCCACATGGGGCCACAACCGTGGTACCCCTAACCCACCCAGCAATATTGTCAATCTATCCAACCAAACACTCAGCCCAGAAGAACAGTCTGTCCTGTCTCGGGGACTTTCTTTCCGCCCTGCCACCCCCACCAACATGATACAGTTCTGCGGTGATCTGGAAGCCTACTTTCGCCATCTCCGACTCAAAGAATTCTTTCAGGACAACACTGAACAGCGCACGGATACACAGTTACCCTCCCACCAACAGCACAAGAAGAAGAACTCCACATGGACTCCTCCTGAGGGTCGAAATGACAGTCTGGACCTATACATTGAATGCTTCCGCCGACGTGCACAGGCAGAAATTGTGGAAAAACAACATCGCTTGCCTCACAACCTAAGTTGTGCAGAACGCAATGCCATCCACAGCCTCAGAAACCATCCTGACATTATAATCAAAGAGGCTGATAAAGGAGGTGCTGTTGTCATCATGAACAGGTCTGACTACCAAAAGGAGGCCGCCAGACAATTCTCCAATACTAAATTTTACAGGCTACTTCCCTCAGATCCCACTGAGGAATACACTAAGAAACTGCACCATCTACTCAGGACACTCCCTACACTAACACCAGAACAAATCAACATACCCTTAGAGCCCCGACCAGGGTTATTCTATCTACTACCCAAGATCCACAAACCTGGAAATCCTGGACGCCCCATCATCTCGGGCATTGGAACTCTCACTGAAGGACTGTCTGGATATGTAGACTCTCTACTCAGACCCTATGCTACCAGCACTCCCAGCTATCTCCGTGACACCACTGATTTCCTGAGGAAACTACAATGCATTGGTGACCTTCCAGAAAACACCATCCTGGCCACCATGGATGTAGAGGCTCTCTACACAAACATCCCACACACTGATGGAATACAAGCTGTCAGGAACAGTATCCCTGATGATGCCACAGCACAACTGGTTGCTGAGCTCTGTGGCTTTATCCTCACACACAACTATTTCAAATTTGCTGACAATATATATCTCCAGATCAGTGGCACCGCTATGGGCACCCGTATGGCCCCACAATATGCCAATATTTTTATGGCCGACCTGGAACAACGCTTCCTCAGCTCCCGTCCACTCACGCCCCTTCTCTACCTACGCTACACCGATGACATCTTCATCATCTGGGCCCATGGGAAGGAGACTCTGGAAAAGTTCCACCACAATTTCAACAGCTTCCACCCCTCCATCAACCTCAGCCTGGACCAATCTACACGGGAGGTCCACTTCCTAGACACCACGGTGCAAATAAGTGATGGTCACATCAACACCACCCTATACCGAAAACCTACCGACCGCTATGCCTACCTTCATGCCTCCAGCTTCCATCCCGGACACACCACAAGATCCATTGTCTACAGCCAAGCACTGAGGTACAACTGTATCTGCTCTAACCCCGCAGACAGAGACCAACACCTAGAAAATCTCCACCAAGCATTCTCAAGACTACAGTACCCACACGAGGAAATAAGGAAACAGATCAACAGAGCCAGACGTGTACCCAGAAGCCTCCTACTGGAAGACAAACCCAAGAAAGAAACCAACAGGACTCCACTGGCCATCACATACAGTCCCCAGCTAAAACCCCTACAACGCATCATCAGGGATCTACAACCCATCCTGGACAATGATCCCACACTTTCACAGGCCTTGGGTGGCAGGCCAGTCCTCGCCCACAGACAACCTGCCAACCTGAAGCATATTCTCACCAGCAACTGCACACCGCACCATAGTAACTCTAGCTCACAAACCAATCCATGCAACAAACCTCGATGCCAACTCTGCCCACATATCTACACCAGCAACACCATCACAGGACCTAACCAGATCAGCCACACCATCACCGGTTCATTCACCTGCACCTCCACTAATGTAATATATGCCATCATATGCCAGCAATGCCCCTCTGCTATGTACATCGGCCAAACTGGACAGTCTCTAAGGAAAAGGATAAATGGACACAAATCAGACATTAGGAATGGCAATATACAAAAACCTGTAGGAGAACACTTCAACCTCCCTGGCCACACAATCTTAAGGTGGCCATCCTGCAGCAAAAAAACTTTAGGACCAGACTTCAAAGAGAAACTACTGAGCTCCAGTTCATCTGCAAATTTGACACCATCAGCTCAGGACTAAACAAAGACTGTGAATGGCTTGCCAATTACAGAACCAGTTTCTCCTCCCTTGGTTTTCACACTTCAACTGCTAGAACAGGGCCTCATCCTCCCTGATTGATCTAACCTCGTCATCTCTAGCTTGCTTCTTGCTTGCTTATATATACGTGCCCCAGGAAATTTCCACTACTTGCATCCGAAGAAGTGGGTATTCACCCACGAAAGCTCATGCTGAAAAACGTCTGTTAGTCTATAAGGTGCCACAGGATTCTTTGCTGCTAATGTAACACTGAGTACTATTGGGGTGATCCTGGCATTGACAGGGCAGTAAGCCTATCTTCAGTACCAGATAAATTAGTAGAAACTATAGTAAAGAATAGAATGATCAGACACACAGATAATCATGAATTGTAGGAAAAAAGTCAATGCAGCTCACCAATTTATTAGAATTCTGTGGATAAGTGTGATCCAGTCAATTCAGTGCACTTGGATTTTCAGGAAGCCTATGACAACATCCCTCACCAAAGGCTCAAAAGACTAAGTAGTCAAGGGATAACAGGAAAGTTCCTCTAATGGCTCAGTAACTGGTTAAAAGAAAGCAAACAAAGGAGAAAGGTAAACAGTGGAGTGCCCCCAAAACTGTACTGGAACCTGTGCAGTTCAACATATTCATAAATGATCTGGAAAAGGAAGTGAACAGTAAAATGGCAAAGTTTGTAGACAATACAAAATTATTCAAGAGACAACGTGGGGCTCTGTGTAGCTAAAGCTTGTGTCTTTCACCAGCAGGAGTTGGTCCAATAAACGGTATTAACTAATTCACCTTGTCTCTCTAGTAGCCTGGGATCAACATGGCTACAACAACATTGCTAACAAAATTATTCAAGATAGTGAAGTCCAAAGCTGACTGCAAAGCATTATAGGGGGATTGCACAAAACTGGATGCATGGGCAACAAATGGCAGTTTAAATTTAACATTTTGCCAGCTATAGGTGTATAATGATGGGTTCTAAATTAATTGTTATCACCCAAGAAAGTGATCTTGGACTCACCGTGGAAAGTGCTCAGAAAACATCAACTCAGTGTGCAACAGCAATCAAAAAGACTCACAGTATTTTGGGAACTTTTAGGAAAGGGATGGAAAATAAGACAGAAAATATCATAATGCCACTATATAAATCCGTGGTGCACCCATATCTTGAATACAGTTCCTGTTGCCCATCTCGAAAAGGATATAGTGGAACTGGAAAAGGTTCAGAGAAGGGCAACAAAGATGATCAAGGGTATGGAATGGCTTCAGTAAAAGGAGAGACTAAAAAGATTAGGGCTTTTCAGCTTAGAAAAGAGATGACAAAAGGGTCATATAAAATCTTGAACAGTGTGGAAAAAGTGAATAAATAAGTGTTATTTACCTTTTCCCACAATACAAAATCCAGAAGTCACCTGATGAAATTAATAGACAGCAAGTTTAATACAAACAAGAGGAAGTATTTTTGTCACACAACGCACAGTCAACCTGTGGAACACATTGCCATGGGATGTTGTGAAGGTCAAAGTATAACTGGGTTCAAAAAAGAACTAAATGAGTTCATGGAAGATAGATCCATCAATGACTACTACCACATGCTTGGGGCAAACCTAAACCTCTGACTATCAGAAGCCAGGAGTGGAAGATGGACTGGATCACTTCAAAATTGCACTGTTCTGTACAATCCCCTGAAGCTCTGGTACTGACCACTGTTGAAGACAGGACACTGGCCTAGATAGACCATGCATCTGATTCAGTAATGGTCTTCAACCTCTTATGTTCTTGTCTTTTTTTCTAAACCCATTCCAAATGTTCAACATTCTTTTTGAAGTGTGGACACCAGAACTGGACACCGTATTCTAGTAATGGTCTCACTAATACTATATACAGAGGTAGTTCCATTTTCCTACTCCTTCTCAATATTGTACTGCTCATACATCCAAGGATTGCATTATCTCTTTAAGCTACTGGGAGCTCATCTTCAGTTTCCACCATGATCTCTAAACCATTTACAATTACTGCTTTCCAGCATACAGTCCCCCCTTTTGTAAGTGTGACCCATATTCTTTTCCCTAGATGTGAGACCTTGTGTTTGGCTATGTTAAAACACGTGGTATTCAAATGAGCCCAGTTGACCCAGTGATCCAAATAGCTTCATAAAACTGACTGTTTATCACTCCACCAATTTTTGTCTGAGCTAAAAAATTCACCAGCAATGAATTTATAATTTCTTCCAAATCAATGATAAAGTTATTGAACGTTTTCAAGCACTTTTGGCAGCTTCAGAATGATTTTTAAAGCAAGCAGGGACCTCCTGCAGTTATTTGTCTCTGCCCAGGGATGGTAACTGCAGATTTTTATATGTTTGTAGTTTTAGCCCCATGTGTCCTCAGCTGGGGATGCTCAGTCTATCTCTGTAACTTCAAAGGGAAGGTAATGATCCCTGTGCTTCTAATCATGTTCATAATGAAGATTAGCTACTTCAACTGGTAAGTTTCTCATCATATCCTGGGGCCTGAAGCAGTCTCCACACTCACACACTGCCAATGCCCTTGTCTCTCTGAAACTAGGGATTATCCCATTTCAAAATAGAGTCTCTTGGTCATCCCGCCCCCTCCATTACTCAGAGGAACTAGGTTCATGTCACCTATTTTTAGAGGCAATGCCAGGGTCCATCCATGGGGATAGGAGGAGATAGCTGAGACAGTACTCGCGTGCATGGTCAACGTCAGGGACCATCCAGTTTAGCTCATAGAAGTTGATCCTGAAGATTGGTCCAGGTTCAAGGCTGATGTCAGAGATAATCCCAGTCTAGGATTCATCCAGGGCCTGGGAGAAGATTCCACAGCCTGCAGAGATTATAACAAAGATCTCTGAATTTCCAGAGTCCATTGAAGGATATGGGAGCTGATGCCAGAGACCATTCTCAGATTAAAAAAAGTAGGTTGGAGCAATGAGGAGACTCTCTCTTGACCCCTGGTGGGGGCTTCTCCCATGTAGTGCCAGACCCCACTTCATTAGTAAAGACACATGATACCAGACACGTTACCTGACCACAGCGAATGGCTCAATTTTGGGCACATTTGACTCAGGAGACAGGGGACTGGAGGCAATAAGAGAGACTTTCTGGAGTTGCTGAAAGGGACCATATATGTGATATGTCTGGACCAGCTGCAAGAACAATTTGGGAACCAATCCAGATCTGAGAAAGACACTGATGTAGGAGGACCACTCTGGGATGGGTACAGTGTCCACTTACTGAGTTTAATAATGGGGCCTAGAACTGCAACCCAGGGTTATCTGTGATGAGGTCATATGGCTGTAGAATATTTCTAAACCATCTCTCACTGTGATATGTGTGAGTGCAATTGTCAGAAGTACCTAAGCCACTTAGGAGCCTCATTTTGATTTCCAATAGGACGTTGGCTCCCAGGGACAGATCTTTAAAACTATTTAGATGTCTAAAGGTGCAGATGGGAGTCAGCTGCCGAATCTGCCTAGGCACTTTTGAAAATGCCACTGGGCTTCTCTCTGCATCTTTAGGCACCTAAACACCTTTGAAAAACTGGCACCCAATTCCCACCAAAAGTCAATGGGAGCTGGGCACCGTCATCCATTTGAAACTCTCCCCCTGAGGCATTAACAAAAAGTTTACAAAGAGTTCTTTTATTATTCCGTAGTATTAACCAGTTTCCACTGAACTTAATGGAAGGCGTCTACAAAATCAGTGGCTTTTCCATCAGGACCTAATTTTCCAAATATCTTAGCAGCCTGGGTACTGAGGGAGACTTCTCCCTGCCTTGCAGCACTGTTCATTTGGGAGAGACGTGGGCCATTGGGATGGAAGTGTTGGGCTCCTCACTTTATCATTTATTTCTTCATGAGTGGAACTTCTCTGTGCTGTGTTAGGCTAATTAACCCTCCAGGAGAAGAGCTGCCACTAGGTCCCATCCCACACACAGATCAAGAATGAGCCAATTTTGCTCCCTATAAACAAACTAGTTACACGTAACTCTTGGGAGTTCTCCAGAACTAATGAGCGCTACTCTGCCTTGCCCAGAGAGAGGTTGATTTCTTACAAAAACAAATTAAGATGCCATCCTCAGAGCTGTTAATCTTGTAAGATAAACAGAAACATTAAATAAAACTGTATGCAGACCTCTTCTTGCAAAGACCTGACATTTCCTCTTTTCACACAGTACCCACAGGAAAGGATTTTGAAAATAGAGATTTTAAATGAAAGCAATAATATGAAAGAGCTCTTCAGGTGCAGAAGTGGTGACCAGAAACTCCTTGACACCCTTTGAAAGGGTCTGTATTAATTACAGAGGGCACCCTTTGCTAACACATCACCAGGTATCATCTACTGCCTAGAAACTTGCATTCAGGAGGAAATAATTCATCCACTACCTAGTGGCTGCCTGCTTGAAGAAGGGTGTTGACACTCTCCAGAGGTGCACTGACCTCCAGCTCTAGACAGGGACCACCAATAGCCCCAGCTGGGGGGGGTAGGAACAGGCCAGGCAAAGATGCCCTGCCCCCATCTGGACACAGTCAGTGGAAGTCACTAGGGTCTAGATCCACACACAGATTTAGGCATCTAACTGCCTTTTTAGATACCTAAGTTCAAAATTTAAATCTTCAAAACCCTGACTCAGCCGTCACCTAATCTTGTAGACACCTAAAAATCTGGCACTGGGCATGCACAGAGCCACTTCAGCCCTCATGCCTGGTCGCCTTGCTCACAGCTAGGCCCTGGTGTGTTCCCCAAGCCTCTCTCTCCTGTGGGGCCCAATCCCGTGTCTGTGTTCAGAGGCCACCTAGCAAGTCCCCCCCCATAAAACAGAGCCAGTGGAGGAGGAATTAATGGTGCTGTCCTTACAGCCTTTAGGCCAGTGGGCAGAACACTTAGCAAGAAGGTGGGAAACATACGCTCAGTTCCATCCACTGCCTTATGTGCCTCAGGGATTTGAACCCAGGTCTCCCACACCCCAAGTGAGGGCCTCAAACCCTGGGTTATGGGATACTCTGGGGTAGGGCTCTTTCAGTCTCTCCAGCTGACACTGTTCCATTTGATTTAACTAATTGCGGAGTCCTTGGCGCAGAGACGAGCTTGGGCCTCCCATAGCCTTGGGATGTGCCCTAAGCACTAGACTACAGAGTCATTCCCAGTCCTTATCTTTCCCTGGTCAGGTATGATGGGGCAGAGGATGGGGCAGAGGATGGGGGTGAGCTAACATAGAAGAAGATGATGTTGACAGCTGTCATTCTGTAATAGATCAAGACGGGTTAACTCAAGGAACATGGAAGCCAGAAGCAGAAAGGCTGTGCTATTTGCAAGTACTGAGATAGGTGGGTCTAGGCAAAGCTAGAAACCAACCCCCTCAACCGAGTGGGAGGAGTCGTTGGACCCAGGCTACTGCTGACTACTGGGGCCAACAAATGACAAAACAGGGACAGGAGTGAGGTCAAAAGTTAAAATCAGGGAACCAGAGGGGGATATGGTAGCTGGACATGTACCCCCGCGGTGTGGGATTGAAAATGGTCAGTAGTCAGCATCAGGCCTTGTCTGGCCAATGTAGTCACCTGGGGGACTGGAACCATAGATGCCCCAGACTGCTGCCACTTCTGCCATCGCTACAGGGCGCTCTAAAGAAATTGGGTTCTCCATCACATTCCATTAACTAAATAACAAAGCAGAGCAATCCTAGGACAGCATCAGGGTGTACTGTAATGAACCTATTGGCTCATTACTGGGTGTGGTGCAGGAACACATTTCAGGCTATAGCCTGTAGAGTGATCCCTGATGTTCAGTGAACTGGAAATGGCAGAGTGCAAAGGGAATCAGGTTCAGGGACAGGGAGGGAAAGGCAAGTACCAGGTAGCTTGAGAGATGGGCCTGAGAAGCTGACAGCCAATCAGAGAAGTAGTCTGTGTCTAGTAGTGGGTAAAGGATACAGCTTATAAGCAGGAGATATGAGTCAACTGCACATCTTGACAAAAGGGGCATGCAGAGGGAGCC
This sequence comes from Mauremys mutica, assembly GCF_020497125.1. Taxonomy (NCBI): domain Eukaryota; kingdom Metazoa; phylum Chordata; order Testudines; family Geoemydidae; genus Mauremys; species Mauremys mutica. The sequence goes on along the minus strand of NC_059088.1, from coordinate 17,947,522 downwards.
CTAATGATCCCACAGACAAAAACACTTAACTTTGACCTTTGGGATCTATAACCTAATATCAAATTGATCTCCAAGAAAGGAAGGGATTAAAAACCAGATACTAGTGTTAAAATGGCCAATGAACCCTGTTTATCTGATCCACCAAATTATCTGGCTCTCCATGTTAACCAGACAGCCAATGCACACAGATCCAGATGAGGGCGATCTCCCCTCTGGCCTCTAGATGGCGATGCAGCATTGCACTTTCCCATTACCTGGTAACTCATCCACCTGCAGCAGGTGATGCCCTGCAAGGGCAGCTAATGGCTCGTGTCTCAGTTATCCGATCTGACCAGGATCCCAGTTAGATCATATAAATGGGGTTCTGCTGTACTGGGCTCCCCTAGAGGCGGAGTTAGGAACCACTTGTACTTTGTGATTGTATCTGCTTACCAGAACTGCTCAGAAAATGGGTTTGCTTTCCATGGACCGTTTTGATCAAAACCAACAAAAATTCATTTTCATCTAATTTTTTCCAGAGAACATTCTGATTTTTTCAGTGAAAAATTCAAATACTGAAAAAAAACAAAATATTTTGTTTTGGAAATTTAGAGATTCCAAGGTGAGAAGGGACCATTGTGATTGTCTAATCTGGCCTCCTGTATAACACAGGTCAGAGAACTTCCCAAAAATATTTCCTAGAGCAGATCTTTTACAAAAATCCTCCATGTCAGAGAATCCACCATGACCCCTGGTAAATTGTTCTAATGGTTAATTACCCTCCCTTTCAAAAATGTTCACCTTACATCCAGTCTGAATTTGTCTAGCTTCAGTTTTTTCATGCTCTGTCTTTCTCTGGTAGACTGAAGAGCCCATTATCAAATGTTTGTTCCCCATGTAGATTCTTAGACTGTACTCAAGTTACACCTTAACTTTCTCTTTGTTAGGTTAACTACATTGAGGTATTTGAGCCTATCACTCTGTAGTCTAACGCTTTACTAATTCTCATGGCTTTTCTCTGACTCCTCTCCAATTTATCAACAGCCTTCTTGAAATGTGGGAACCAGAACTGGACATCGGATTCCAGAACTAAACATATAACTCCTAGGACTGGTCTACACTGGGGGGATCGACCTAAGAGACCCAACTTCAGCTACGCTATTTTCTATTCACCTAGGTGAAGTCGAAGTATCCTAGGCCTGGTCTACACTGGGGGGGGGTTCGAACTAAGGTACGCAAGTTCAACTACGCGAATAGCGTAGCTGAACTCAAAGTACCTTAGTTCGAAGTACTTACCCGTCCTCACGGCGCAGGATCGAAGTCCGCGGCTCCCCCGTCCACTCCGCCACCGCTGTTCGTGGTGGTGGAGTTCCGGAGTTGACGGGAGCGTGTTCGGAGTGGATATATCGAACTCCAAGAAGTCGATCGCTACCCGTCGATCCGGGCGGGTAGTATGGACATACCCCTAGTTTGACTTACCTGGCCGGCCTCACGGAGGCAAGTCAACTGCCGCGGCTCATCAGTCGACTCCGCTTACTCCTCCTGCCGAGGTGGAGTACGGGCGTCAATTCAGGAATCGATAGACGTGTAGATGTGGCCCCTACTCGCCATTCCCCTGTTTACACAGGCCAGAATTACCTTAACTCTTTTGAGCACACTGGCAGTTTATGTTCAGCTACTTATCCGCCACAACCCCGAAACATTTTTCAGAATCACTGCTTCCCAGGATAACATCCTCCATCCTGTAAGTATAGCTGCCCTAGAGGTATACATTTACATTTAGCCATAGTAAAATGCACATTGTTTGTCCCCAGTTTACCAAGTACCATTGCTGCTGTGATGTCCCATGGGAGTTGTAGTTTGGGTGCCACATTCGCCCATTTCCCCCTGCCCCCCAGCCGAGATTCCATAATCAGACTGGATTTTCAAAAGCTTTCAGCCAGCAACAGCTCCCAATGAGAGAAAGAGAATTCCCGCCCTCATGCACAATAATGGGCATTGCAGGGTTCTGACGAACACTTCTGAACATTTGTCCCCTTTGTTTGGTGCTTAAATGGGAGCTGAGCTGTTTTGGAAATCTACACCTAGCTGTGGTGAAGAAGTGGTTTGGTTTGGTTTTTTTGTTTTGTTTTGTTTTGTTTTTGTTCTTGTTCTTTGTTATGTTGGAAGTGTGCCGCACACACCGCCCCAGCAACCCCCAAAGGCCCCCCCCATACATACCCCTAGCAGCCCCCCAAATGCCCCCTCCCAGTACACACAATCCTCCAGCACCCACAAATATCCCCTCCAGTACCCCTCAACTGTATCTTCCTTCAGCTCTTCCCGCTACGCCCCCATGGGAATGGCCTTTATTTGTGAACTTGAACTGTGGTGAACCTAACCAGCCATAAAAGTTTGTTTCCCGGGTGGGACAAATGGAAGACTTTGATCTTCACTTGGATGAGCCGGTTGGACCAGGAGGGAAGAATGTTTGTACATTTATATTCTTAGCGTCAAAATCATGGCCAGCACATGTCCTGTCAAATGCGTCTCAGCATAGACAGTCTGTGAGACTCCAACGGTCTACCTATGTATCAAGAACTGAAGCACTAATGAATCCTTGGCCTTTTCTTTGCAGAAGCTGAGGTTCCCAGGAGATCTGAGTCAGCAGCCCCATTATTCCTTCATAAAGTTGGCAAGTTTTGCCACAAAGATAGTGTGCATCCAAATGCTAAGTCGGGTGAAGCATCGCTCCCTCTGAGGCTGCAGAACTGGCCTGCTCCTCTGTCTCCTCTTTTTTCTTTCGGCCACATTCTGGGGAGGTCTTTTGAACTTCGATGCGTTGTTTCTAAGGGGACTGGGTGAGCTAGGACAGGCTTGGATGTGGCTAGTCACATCCGGAAAGCTTCCATTGTTCTTTAATGGAAATTATCAGAATCCCACTCCCTTGATCATCTTCAGCAAAAAGTGCCATCTTGGACTGACATCTCTATTTTCTCTCAGCAGTTACACCCATCAACCTTACTTTGTTATCTTCTGTACTGCAAGACCAGATTTCGATTTTTCCACATATTTAACACCTGACCTACCACCATTAAACTACATTGCACTAGTAAAATTGGTCTTCGGTACGTAACTGTTATGTAATTAGATCTCAGTTATGTAGTAGGCATTATCTTTCACTACCTTTGGGCTAAATTTATTTCCTGGGAGACCCAACTTCTGGCAGTTAGAGATTTAGGGACACCCAGAGCATGAAGTTGTGTCCCTGAGCATCCTGGCTAATCGCCATTGATGGGCCTATCTTTCATGTACTTATCTAATTCTTTTTTGAACCTTCACAGCATCCCATAGCAATGAGTTCCACAGATTGACTGTGAGTTGTGTGAAGATGTACTTTCTTTTATTTGCTTTAAATCTGCAGCCTATTAATTTCATTGGGTAACCCGTGGTTCTTGTGTTATGTGAAAAGGTAAATACCACTTCCTTAATGACTTTCTCCACACCATTCAGAGAGTGGCTTGGGTACCTGACTGCAGGAAAAGGTTTGAACTGAGGCTCCTGATTTCAGCGAGGTTCCTATCTCTGGCCTATCAGACCAGTGCACCAGGTCAGCCACATAGGTAGCCCATGCCTTAGCAGTCTAAACTCTCTATCTTTCTGGCATCTACTCCTGCTTGTTACCTCTCTCATGCTCATTCTGATCCATGCCTCCAGGTGTCTTTTATGCAGACATTCTGTAACCCACTCACCCACCCCCTCTTACGAGTGGTTTGACTCTGTCCCTTCTGCTGTGAGGGCTGAGAGGTACCAGGCCTGCTCAGAGCACACCTACAGGATTTGGCCTCACTGGTAAGAGAGGCATGACCCCCTAGTTTGAGAGCCCCGGTTCTGGGCCTCTGGGGCTTTGGCTCATGCTGCAACTCTTAGCAGCTTGTTACGTGTGGGGTAGCATTAGAGCTTAGGTGGCTTTGGGAATGTGACCCAATGGAAATGTAGTTGCATGTGGGATTAGGCAGAAGTTGAGGAGCACTGGTTCCTAAATGGTGGACTTAGGCACCTAAAAAGTCAGAGAGGCACCTAAGTCCCTTTCATGATGTGGGCCCTGGTCCCAACTCCCATTGAATTCACACCCGTCTCCCCCAACAGCAGCCTCTTAGGGTTTGTTAATGCCAAGGAAGGCATGGGCTCCATCGCTCCCAGAACGGGAGCGCCAGCAACAAGGGTTGTACAAGTAGCTCAGGCTGCAGCCAGGCAGGCTCTATCTACTCTGGAAGTGTCCCCTATACTTGTTCAACCCTTTCCAGCCCTTGCACTTCAGGTGGGGTAGGAAAAGCTAAGGCAACTCCTAGAAGGAGGCCTGCAACTGGGAGTCCTCTCTCCTGATAGAGAAAAATAAACGCCATAAGACCTACTACAGTGATCCTACGAACAGAAAAGGAGTCGCCATCTCTTCCGCAGCAGAGAACGTAGATGCCCTTAGAGCTGCTCTATTCATATTTTTGTATTTAGAAACTGATTAGTCCAAGGAATACCACCTCCCAGTGTGGATGCCGTTATATCAGCATAGATATGCAGATATCAAGACAGGTTATTCCATAGAACTGAAGAGTAAACGCCAGAGACTGAGACTCCTAGAGAAGGCTCGCTTCCAGAGAGCACGGGCCAAGCTTCACTGCTTTACAGAACTGAAAAAGCAACTGCCGAATCACTAGAAAATTTCTGAAATTTTTTTTCTCCAAATTCCCAGACTTTGAAAGGTGGATGTTAGAGATCAAAACACAAGGTGTCTTCCTTAGTGGATCAGAGCAGGCGTCAGGTCCAGTAGGTGGAGCAAACATCCAGGTCACGGAACAGAGTTGAGGGTCAGAACCAGAATCAGCTGCCCATTATGAGAGCCCGGGCTTGAACCCAAGTCAGGAATTAAAGCTGAGGGAGCAGAACTGGGCTCAGATACCAAATGCCTAAACCAAGGGCCAAGCCGGAGCTGGAATCAGACGTCAGAGCCAGGACTGGTAACTGATGGTGGGAAACAAGGAGTAAGGGTAACAAGAAGTGAGGCAAGGATCAGGCACAGAGCAGGAGCATGGTGGGAACTATGAGCAAAGCCAGGAATCAGGACCAGAGCTGGGTGAAGAATGTGGGAAGCAGACACAAGCACAGTCCTCTGAAATGGAGATTCACCTGCTTACTCAGACAACTTCATGTTCCTTCTCTTGACTTAACTAGTCTGGGTGGTCCAATCGCTGGATCCAAGTGCTCTTCCAGTGCAGGCTCCCAGGAGTGGTACCTGGGCTGAGCCTGGAGACCTGCTAGCTCCTTGGCCCAGCAAGTTTTACCAAATACTGGGGCCCACATATTCACTGTGAACACACGTTCTATCACAAGTCAGCCGTTGCCTCCTCTAAGCCATCCTACGTGAAGGGAAGACAACCATCACCATAGGCCCTATTGTTTATCAGCAAAGTCCAAGGGAATTGTGGGGGTTCCACGTGTTTGAGGGAAGTCCCATCCCTCCCAGTAAACACTGCAGGCTCCTGACTCCCTGCTCCGTCTTGGGCCCCTTTTCCCTGGGCCAGTTGCTTCCCCAGCCCTAGACGCCCATGTGGCCAACTCTCCCACAATGGTTCCCCAATTCTGATGCCCAGCGCCTCTTTCTCTAGCTAGAAATAGCACCCCTCCTAAGCCGTGCTCCCCACTATATTCAGTCTGGCTCCCCCCAAATCCCCGGCCAACCCACCCGATCTAGCTTTTTCAGGAAGATGGCTCCCAGCTGCACTATACTTTGCCAATGAGGCCCCTCTTCCCCCACACAACTCCTTAATGCCCCCGAAATTGCTGCTTCTGGGTGACCACCAGGCCTATTCATTTGTCTCTGACCTCTCCAGTACCCCCACATGCCTCTCTTATTGTCTGCTCCCGTAATCTGCCTGTGCCTCAGTCATATACCTCCCCACTCATATACCCCTTACCCCGGCATGCGTGCACTCCTGAATCCCCTACGTAACTCTGACACACACACACACACACACACACACACACAGTCGCTTCTGCCATCCTGCATGAGCTTAGAACTCCTGATCCCATCTTATGTCCCTGCGCCCTCCACCCTAATTCCCTGTCATAGGGCACCATGTGCATTATTTAATAAACTAATCCATTTAATACTTTCTGATGACAGATCTCATCTGTGGATCAGCGCTCCTGCGGCAGCGGTGAGAACAAAGGCTTCCTCTGTTTCTAGTGAGTGACCATAGTGCTCTAGCCTCAGTGACTCAACTGGCTCACTCACCATCATGGACATGTAGCGGAAGGATGGTGTACATCAGGAAGTCTCAGTCCACAGTTCACTCATCATATTCTCAGGCCTGGTCTACACTAAGAAGGGGGGTCGAACTAGGGTACGCAAATTCAGCTACGTGAATAGCGTAGCTGAATTCGAAGTACCCTAGTTCAAACTACTGATCCATCCAGACGCCGTGGGATCGAAGTCCGCGGCTCCAAGGTCGACTCCGCCACCGCTGTTTGCAGTGGTGGAGTTCCGGAGTCGACCGAAGCGCGCGGGGAGTTCGAACTCTCCGTGTCAACCCGCTCGGTAAGTGTAGACCTACCCTCAGATTCCTGCTATCTGATCATCTTAATAGATGTACATGATGCTCCCGGACAAGTCAGTGATCGGACTGTGACTTTACAGATTTTTTTTACCGTGTTCTGAGCTAGATTAAACCTTGTTATGGGGAGGGTTAAATTCTTGTTGAGATTGAGTGCTGAGAACACATTCTTCAATTAACTTAAATTGTAAATATCAATTAATTGCAAACCCTCAGCTAAAACACAACGGTTTTGTGAACCTGCCCAGGAGGTTTCAAGTATATGTGCAGCGGGGTTTTGGTGAGTAGGGGCTCTGTGTGTGTGTGTGTGACTGAAAGCAGACTACAGAACTAAAATGAGACAGAGACAGCCAGAAGACATCCAGGCAGAATCCTGTAAACATTCTGGTGCTGGTTGTTAAAGAGACATGAGACTATAAACAAAGACGCTATCCCCTGTTTTTGGTTCCTCCTGCTTTGTAAATTCTGTAAATAAAGAAAGAAAATACCAGACTGCATTATCAATTTCTGCTTCCACCTGGAACATTCCCCAGGGCCCTGAACTTTGACTAGCTGCTTGGTTCAAAAAAGGGTTGCCCATAGCATAGACATAGTCAATTGTGAATTAGCTCCTAGGGACGTGGGGGAACGTCCATCCCTTGAGACACTTTAAACTGGCCAAAACACTACAGAAAAATATTGCACGTCACTATCTTTCATAGGCTGACTGTGGATTAGGTGACTGTGGCTAATTGTTCAGATGGGAGGATGTTGTATGCAAAGATTCCAGTTCTTGTGTTTATCCACCTGGTATCCTCGGAGCTTTGCTGTGATTTTCTCACAGGTATTGAGCCAAGGGAGTTCTAAATTTCTTCTAGGTCTCTGAGAGATGTGCAAACAAGCCCAGGTAAACAAAATACTCTCTTCTGGGACAGGTATAAATCTAGGAAAGGGGTCCTCATTCCTACCAGAGAAGCATTGCATCAGGACAGCCAGAGGAGGGATCTGAAAAAGTGGCCATTACACTGGTTAGTACCCAAGCAATGAGCCTGACTTGCTTTTTCTATTGAAGTTCTCATAAATGAGACAAGCTCCTTTTCAGTCTCTTTCTCATGCGGCACATGCACACGGCTCCAGCCACCATGGTGACTGCCAGTTTAGCACCCAGCCCAAATATAACCTGCATTTGTGCAGCAAATGGCAGTAGATAGTTACAGTAGTTCCTCTTTCCAGCGAGGAATGACTAACTGAATGGAGAGAAGGGCTGGCGTGTCTTTGGTGGCGACACAATGCACTTTAGGCCAATATTCCTCTATAAAGCCATCACGTTTTTTAGGTTATGAATACTATTAGCCTTTTCCTCTAACAAATAAATCTCTCTCCAATGCAAGTAAAGTGTAACAACCGTGAAAACTATATTTAAATATGCAATTTATTGACATATTAGGAATGCACTGCAGTAAATATTTGGTAAAAGTAAATTCTAATTAATTAGACGTACTTTTTGATGGATGTTGATCCTGTATTTCTGAGACTACTTCCTGAGACTGACGACTTCAGGAGATAGTATAGGAGTGAGTTTATTTTCTAGTTTTTTTGGCATTTGTTACATGCAGAATGATTCGTGTTTTGTTCCAGGATATTAGGCAATTGGGATTTTATTTTACTGAAGCGTGAACACAGAAAATATTATGCACCCCTGTGATAGAGGCTTATTGCAGGCTAAGGGAGACAATGTTTACAGCACCACACTGTATTGAATTACAGAAGGACTTGGGAAATTTCCTAAAAGAATGCAGTTATCTGAGACATCTTATTACGGAGAGATATTATCCTCTCTAGTTAAGAATGCAACCTACTTTCATTGCCAAGGCCTAGTTTAGCCCCCTGTAACTTTGGCTTTGAAAATAAGTTCAGCCTGAAAAAGAGTTTGAAGAAAATTGGTCAAATCATTTTTGAGTTGCAGTGCGCTTAGCAGACTGAGTTGCATGAATGTTTAGCACTCCAAGCACTGCTGAAGACTGGTTTCTAAACAGAAGTTGTATGTTAAAGTCTTTTGAAAAATCTAACCCTAAAAAATATACTGTGATTTGAAATTTTGACTTTTGCTAAGTGTTCCTTTGCCTCTCCTATTCTCTGAGCAAGGAAAGGCTAATTATTACCTCTGAACTATCCCTATTTAACCCTCTTTGAAAACCCATGTTCTGGCTATACTTAACTGTAAATTGTATTACATGACAGTCTCTGCCCCAAAGTGTTCACAGTCTACAATACTTGGATGCTTAGACTCATAGAATATCAGGGTTGGAAGGGCCCTCAGAAGGTTATCTAGTCCACTCCCTGCTCAAAGCAGGACTAATTACCAGATAGATTTTTGCCCTAACCCCTAAATGGCCCCCTCAAGGATTGAACTCTCAACTCTGCACATGCAAGGCCAATAGAGAAACCACTGAACTATTCCCCCCGTGCTTGCAATCTGTTTAGATGAGATAAACACGAAGGTAGGGAAATGAGATTAAATTTAATAGGAGGTGCAAAGACAGTGATGAGACCTATCACAGCTCTCCACCTGCCCATCTGTTTTCAGGCCACAGTTTGATGGATTCGTTAGGAAAGAGGTGAGTTTTGAGAAGGGACTTGAAGAAGGACAAAGTGGTTTCTTAATGTGTCCTGCCACGAAGTAGACCCCAGATCTGAGGTAGGCACCCAGGTTCTCTGTACAAGGCGTGAGGAAAGCTCGGTGTCTAAGGATGCGAATCACCAAAGCCAGCATGCTGAGTGGGGACCTGGGTGATCTAAACCAGTGGTTTTCAACTAGGAGGTATATGCAGAGGTCTTTCAGGGGTACATTAAGTCAGCTAGATATGTACCTAGTTTTGCAACAGGCTACATAAAAAGCACTAGTGACCTCGGTACAAAGTCAGTTTTCAGCTACTACTGCTGTGAAACTTTGTATTTTTATGTCTGATTTTTGTAAGCAACTACTTGGTGAAACTTGGGCGTATGTAAGACAAATCAGACTCCTAAAAGAAATCTAGTATTCTGGAAAGGCTGAGATCCAGTGATCTAGCAAATAGGAAATGCCAGGAAGGAAAGTGGGGTTTAAGCCCCTCATCCCTCCCAGGGAGTTAAGTGGGTGAACGCTTGGCCCCAGGGAGTTGCCTCTTTTGGCTTGGCATTCTCAGGCACGAACTCTCTCCTGGAGTCAGGTGCCTGAGCCAGGTCAGGTAGGATCACCACTCATCCCTTATTTTAAGAGACACCCCATGCCCATTTTAAACATTCAATGGAAGCTGATGCTAATTACACTGTACACTCAGGGATGTGGTGTTTCCTTAAAACGTCCCTTGAAATAACGCATCGTCCATTATTTCTCATGTGGTTTTCCCTTATTTGCATCCAGCAAAGGGGATTCTCCCATCGGCCCTTTCTTACCAAAATAAATAAATAAATAACGCAAAGAGGGTCAAATTTCACACATTCTCTCGACACCCCCCCCCATAGCTGGGTGGTGAAGCCACTCACTTGGCATGTGGGAGACCTGTTTTCAGATCCCTACTCTGCCTGATTCGGAGCAGGGACGTGAACGCTGGTCTCCCCTTCACCCAGCGAGCGCCCTAACCACTGGCAGTAGAGTCAATTTCTCTCATTCTCTCTCTGGCCCAATTAATATTTACTACAAATTGGATCCCTGTTTGTGGAGGTGGGGGAGGAGGGGACAGGATCCCTGATTGAAGTGGGGGAGGAGTTGGGCTCTTTCTTTCTGGATTGAGGGAAAGGCATTCCGGGTTCCCTGTTTGAGGATGTGGGGAGAAGTGATGGGATTCAGTTTGGGGGACTCTGTGGTGGGATAAGTGGGAACAGGGTGATGGTTGCTGTTGGTGTTTCTATAGAAGTTTGAAGTTCTCATTTTGGGGTGAGTCTATTACTGTGGGGAAGTTCAATGGCCGGTGTTATCCAGGAGGTCAGACTTGATGGTCACAATGGTCCCTCTGACCTTAGACTCTATCACCCTATGAATCAATGAAGCTCCATTTATTGTCAAGATTAGTGTGAAGTGTCAGAGAAGAGCAAGTGAACGGTGAGGGGGAATGGAGGGTGATGGGGCATTAATGGGTGCAGACCTGAGTCAGCCAAATATACTAATGGTTTCTTTGGGTTACTTTCAGCATTTTATTTTATTGATCCATCATCTGAGAGGTCTTTTGATTTTAGTGGAGCCTCGAATTCCCAGTGGCAACATGGGAACAAGCAACTGGAGCAGTGTAACCGAATTCATAATCGTGGGATTCCCAACCCTTCAGAGCTTCCACACTCTCCTCTTTACCCTGCTGCTTCTCATCTACCTCTTCGCCATTTTCGGGAATATGTTGATTTTCACAGTCATCAGGTCAGATGCTCGACTTCACACACCTATGTATTTTTTTATCAGCATTTTAGCTTTCTTGGAAATCTGGTATACAGCAGCTACTATCCCTAAAATGCTTTCAAATTTACTCAGCAAGACGAAAAGCATTTCCTTCACTGGGTGCCTCTTACAAACATATTTCTTCCATTCCCTAGGAGCCACTGAATGTTACCTGCTGACAGCAATGGCTTATGACAGATATTTAGCTATCTGTAATTCACTGCGCTATCCTGCCATCATGACCCCGAAAATGTGCACTCAGTTGGCTGTGGGCTGCTGGATTTGTGGCTTCATGTGTCCTGTCATTGAGGTAATCTTGGTCTCCAAATTGCCTTTCTGTGGCTCCAATGAAATCCAGCATATCTTCTGTGACTTCCCCCCTCTACTGAGCTTGGCATGCACAGACACCTCCATCAATGTCCTGGTTGATTTTATAGTCAATGCATTTATAATCCTGGTGACATTTTTGTTTATTGTTGTCTCGTACATAAAGATTATAAAAGCCATATTGAAAATACGCACAGCTGAGGGGAGAAAAAAAGCCTTTTCCACCTGTGCCGCTCACCTGACTGTGGTTCTGTTATTTTTTGGGAGTATTACATTTATGTATGTACGATTAAAGACAAGCTATTCCTTGGATTATGATAGGGCATTTGCTGTTATTTATGCTGTGGTGACTCCTTTAGTCAATCCAGTCATCTATAGTTTACGGAACAAAGAACTACTGAATGCAATAAAAAGGAAAATCCCGCAAAAAGGAATAATCAACAGCAGTGCACAGTCCTGACGCCTGTGTGAACTCTCCTCCTTCAAAGCAGCTGAGCCAGCAGTCTCTATGGAGGAACACTGTGTGCATGTGGTTTTCTTTCTGGTTTATAATCTGGCCAGGCCCCGGCCTATACTTTCAAGTCTGGTGGCTCGCTGGCTTCCCGGGCATTTTGATCCCTCTTTTCCTGCCCCAAGCCCTTCCGTCCAACTTTCTAATGGTTTTCTTCTTTTACCTTCAATATTGTCTGTTTGTTTCACTTCTCCAGGAGTCCAAGGCACCAGGCAATAGAGCCAGGCTTGTGGGACGGGTCCTCAGTTTCCTGCCCTCCCTTGGCCAGTCTGGAGCAAGGCCACATGATGGCAATATGGGTTACCTTCCATATTCACTGCAAGGCTGCTCAGATTCACTGCTAGCAGCAACCTTGCAGATGCAGATTATAAAATTCCCAAGTGCTTTCGAAACACCTGCAGCCCTCTACCGTACTGCAGCCTTGTCCTCACAGCCTCCAGCTGTACAGCTACTAACCTCTGGTTTACCCTTCTGCACAGCCCACTTCTTCACTTTCGGCCAAACCTGAATTGACTCAGCATTAAAGGGTCCATTCACTGTAGCCATGCACCTTGTGCAATATTTATGTAAGTGCAACATAGCTATAACCCCTGCCATTAAGACCTCCTATATGTTAATGGCAGGGTGCTACACTGATGTAATTGCCTGGCTCCAGAGAATCATGCCCCAGGTGCTCTGTAAATTATCCTTTCTTCCTTAACGCTGCCATTGATCCTACCATTGTGGTTACATTTGTGCTTCACTTCATCACCATCTAAAGACATGCCCTCTCCCCCGATAGCCGCCCTGCAGATTGTCTCCATTCACTTGCTTACCATGGGGCATTGCACGCCCTTATTTTCGCCCCTCTGCATCCTGTCCACTACTCTCCCTTCTTTTTCCCTCTTTCTCTCTTTCTCCCATTACACTACTTCAGCCTTCTCCCCCTTTCCTCTCTTCTAGCTTCCCCTCGTCATCTTTTCCCCATTCACAATAGACTTTCTCATCTCTAGTCAAAACCAAATACACTGAATTCAAGAAAACGGCAGCAGAGAGCTGTAACACTAAAGAAACAAGTTTACCTGAAGACATTTTCACACTTTCCCTTCTGCTTTTCTTTTCCTCTCTATTTTACTTTACTTTTTGCTTTGACTAGAATTTCTGAGGTTTTTTTTTTTTATGGTCAAGACAATCTCCTCCACTGTTTTCTTTTCCTGATTCTCTTTTTTGACATTCTTTTCCATATTCCTCTCCACCTGTAATATCAATTACTCAGCACTACGGTTCAGGTACCTGCCTGATGCCCCAGTTCACTAAAATATTTTGGCATTATGCCTAAGTCCATGTTTCTACCCAACAAAGCATGTAAGTATCATACATAATATTACATTAAAGCTAAAATCTAACATGTGTGTAAGTGGACTGCTAAATCGGGGCCCAGGGAATGATGCGTTCCGTGGTCCAATCCTGAATTGAATACATGTGAATGCAATCTCATGCAACTGATTATCTGCAAAGAGCCCTCATCAATCTTGCTTTTCCCCACTTGTAAAGAGTCATCCCTGGGACACAATGACAGGAAATGCTTTTTTTTAAAACTGAAAAAATATATTTTATTGGAAAAAATATTTTAAAATGTGGGCAACATACATGTGGTTGCAATTTATAAATAACTATCTTAATGACTGGGAAAAGCATCTATGAAAATGTTGAGTGCAAAAATGTAACAATTTTTCTTTGGGATTAAACATGAACATGTACAAATAGGAATACAGACGCTATTTATTTGCTAAAGTTTGTCCCAAATTCACAACTCGTTTAACATTAAATGAAAATGCTGTTGGAGATTTTGAATCGTTCTGTCATTTTCCCTGAGAGTCTGGAAGCTTTTCAAAGGTAAACTCGTCACACAAACACTACATGGATATATGATTTATGGTGGACTCAACACACAAACTTGAATGAGGATTGGCTATATGTAAATATGATTGCGGTGCACCTTCTCCAGCAAAAGCTGCACTTTTTTGTTCAATTTTATCTTGCAGTAGAGAAGGGATATTAGCGCTCCTGCACAGGGGCTGAGGCATAAACAGTCTTCATCATCTGCACTTGTATCTACTAGCATTCTTCTCTGCTTCCCATAAAAGGCCCCCTACCCCCAGGAAAGCATTAAAAAAAATCCTAGGAAATTAATTGCTTGAGGTTGCCATTCATCAGCATTTCTGTGTTGGCATGTAGACAGGTAACATGCAGGTGGGGCTCCAGGACCCAGAACGCCAAGCGCATGCTTGTGTCGGGATGCCGCAGGGGGCGCTCTGCCAGTCGCCGGGAGGGCGGCAGACAGGCAGCCTTTGGCGGCTTGCCTGCGGAGGTCCACAGGATTATGGGCTGCTGGTTTGGTAGAGATCGAGAGTGATACAATTGCCAAATTAATTCAGACTTCAAATTCATTCCTGAGCAAGGCTAGAGACAAATTTCTCATAGTATGAATTTTGGTTTCCCTCATGGTGACTCTTGGTAGAGAGCAGGTCCCCGAAAGGCTGTGAGAGAGAGAGAAGCCAGAAAACTTGGGGGCAGGAAATAAGCCAAAGGAAGAATTTTGAAATCAACTTCACTGGAGCATGATTTCACACTGAGGGGTTAGTTTTCATCACCCATTAGCCTCAGCGGTGTCCTTAGATCACGCTATCTGTATGGTGGAATATTTAACCTTAGTAATGAAAGCATGAAAAAAAGACAAGCTGCTTAAACCCCTGTAATTCCATGATGAGGAAAATGCCAGGAAACGTACAGGATTATTTTTAAAAGGAAGATGACTGACCGAGAAAAAGAGAAAATTACTTTTGAGAAGGTTAATGCTCTTTCAGAGAAAAAGGTCTTTCATTTTTCTCACAAACAAATCTCTTAAAAGCCAATAGCAGTGCATCCAAATGGTTATAAAAGGAACATTCCTAGAGGTTATCCCTAGGACAGCTCACCAATGAATTTCTCTTTTGAGCTCATGAACAGATCTCTTCCAAACCATTAGCAGTGCATCCTCACGACTTTTGAACCGTGATTCCTTGAGAAATTTGGCCCTAGCACAGCTCAGGAAGAAAATTCTCTTTTTTGTCTTTCTCACGAACAGAACTCTTCCAAACTTAGAGAACTAAATCGTAACGGCTTTTAGATTATGTTTCCTTGAGACATTTATCACTAGCAGAGCTCACGAATGAATTGCTTTTTTTCCCCGCTTTGTCATGAACAGATCATTTCCAAATCAGGAGCAATGCTTACTAGTGGCTTTTCAAGCATGATTCCTTGAGAACTTTATCCCTAGTACAGAGCAGGAATGAATTTATCAGTTTTCGTCTTTTTCATGAACCGATCACTTCCAGATTAGCATTGCATGCTAATGGTTTTAAAACATGATGGCTTGAAAAATTCTTCCTTAGCAGTGATCAGACATTAAATTCTCATTTTTCCTCTTCCTCACCAACCGAGCTCTTCCAAACCATTACCAGTGTACCCTAATGGCTTCTGAAGCATGCTTTCTTGAGAAATTTATTCCAAGCACAGCTCAGGACCCAAATCCTCTTTTTTGTGTTTCTCACTAACCCATCCCTTACAAACCATTAGCAGTGAATCCAAATGTTTTTTGGTGCATGATTCCTTGATACATTTGTCTCTAATACCGCTCAATAATGAATTTTTCTTTGGATCTCATTAACAGATCTCTTAATTAGCTTTGCAGTTTAATTGCTTTTAAAGCATGATTGCTGGAGAAATTCTTTCTTAGTTGTGCTCAGAAATGAAATTCTCATTTTTCCTCTTTCTGAATTTCTCATTTGGTAATTTTTTCAGACCCAGTCTCTACCAAACCAGCAGCAGTTTAGCCTAAAGACTTTTAGAGTAACATTCTGTAACTAGTACTGGTCAGGAATGACGGTCACACTTTTAGTTATTTTCATGAGCCAGTCTTTACCAAAGAAGCAGGGGAGACTACTAATGGCTTCGAAGGAAGAGTCCACAAACAGTTTTCTCCCTAGCACTGCTCAGGAATGAAATGCTCATTTATAGTATGGTTTCACCTAGCAATCTCTACAAAACCACAAAGAGACTAAGTGAAAGGCTTTCGGAGCACGATTCAATGAGAAATTTGTCCCTAGCAGGCTCTGGGAAGAATTTCTCTTTTTTAGTATTGTTCATGAACCGGTCGCTACCAACCACCAGGAGGGAAACTGAAAGGCGTTTAGAGGATGATTCCATGAGAAGTTTATCACTAACATTATACAGCAATTGAACAGCTTGGAACAGACACGGTCCCAACAACACTGCAGACAGCAAACTTTAAGACCTTTTTTTCTGAAACAGCATTAAACTTTTGAAAAATAATTTTGTGCTGGGGGCAGGGGGGAGTTATCATCCTTTTTAAAATAATCCTGTACGTTTCCTGGCATTTTCCTTATCATGGAATTAACAGGAATTTGAGCAGCTTGTCTTGTTTCATGCTTTCACTACCTAGTCTAAATGTTCCATAATACAGCTAGAGAGACCTGAGGACACCGATGAGGCTAAAGGGATGATGAAAACTAACCCCTCTGTGTGAACTCATGGCCCCAGTGAAGTCGATGACAAAATTCGCCCTTTTGCTTAGTTCCTACCCCAAAATTTTCTGGCTTAACTCTCCCTTTTGGGGAACCACTCTCTACCAAGTCACCAGGAGACATTCATTCGTGAGCGCTGTTAGTGATAAATGTCTCAAGAAAATATCATTTAAAAGCCATTACGATGTAGGTCTCTCGCTATGGAAGTGATCGGTTTGTGGGAATGACGAAAAAGAGAATTTTGTTCCTGAGCTCTGCTAGGGACAAATTCCTCAAAGAATCATGCTTCAAAAGCCACTACGATGCACTGCTAATGGTTTAGAAGAGATCGGTTCGAGAGAAATAGGAAAAATGAGAAATTTATTCCTGATCTGTGCAAGGGAGAAATTTCTCAAGGAATCCTCATCTAAAAAACATACGATGCACTGCTAGTGTCTCCGAAGAGACGGGTCGGTGAGAAGGACAAAAAAAATAGTTAATTATTCCTGATCTGTGCTAAGGATCACCTTCTCTAGGAATTTTGGATGCACTGCTAATGTTTTGTAAAGGATGGGTTCGAGAGAAGGACAAAAAAGAGGCTTTTGTTCCTGATCTGTGCTAGGGATAAATTTCACAAGGAATCATGCTTCAAAAGCTATTAGGATGCACTGCTTATTTTTTTGGAAGAGAACGTTTCGTGAGAAAGAGGGAAAATGAGAATGTCATTTCTGATCACTGCTAGGGACGAATCATTAGCATGCAGTGCTAACGGTTTGGAAGAGATCGGTTCAGGAGACAGTCAAAAAATGATAAATTCGTTCTTGAGCTGTGATAATGATTAGTTTCTCAAGGAATCATGTTTGAAAAGCCACTATTAAGCACTGCTACTGCTTTGGAAGAGATCTGTTCCTGAGTTCAGATGAGACATTCATTGGTAAGCTGTGCTAGGGATAAACTTCTCTAGGAATCTTCCTTTTTAAACCATTCGGATGCACTGCTAATGGCTTTGAAGAGACCTGTTTGTGAGAAAGATGAACATTGAGAAATTCATTCCTGAGCTGTGCTATTGACAAATGTATCAAGGATTCATGCCCCAAACACCATTTGGATGCTTTCCTAAACAGATAGTTAAGCGTTAATGCCTATTTTACCTGTAAAGGGTTAAGAAGTTCACCTCGCCTAGCTGACACCTGACCAGAGGAACGAATGTGGGAACAAGCTGTTTCAAAAGGAAGGAGGGAAGTTTCTTTTCTTTAGAGTCAGTTTGTTTTGGCCGGAGTGGACGAGATCAAGGAATCAGCCTCTTAGCAGAGTAGTAAGTATTAAGGAAGAAAATAAATAGGTTTATGTTTATTTTCTTTTTGTCACTTGTCTTGGCATTAGGGGAATAATCAAATTGGGTATTTTTTTTGTGTAACTAAGTTTTGCACGGGGAACATCTTGTGTTTTGCCTCTGTTGTCTGTGAGGACTCTGTTGTCTGTGAGATCACCTCTGTGGAAATAAGGAGCAGGCTCTTGCCCTGTGTCCATCACACACTCACTGCTGCGGGAGACAGCTCCACACCTGAGCTGCTGCAATGCACCGGCCGAGAGTCCTTACCTCTCCCACCCTGGCCAGGTTTCTATACCCCAGGTGCTCGGGGTCCTGGAGCCTGTCCCGGCACCACAGGTCTGGTGCCTCTCTGGTGTTGAGCCCTGGGAGAGAAAGACACACCCATTGGAGAGGTTTGGCCTTCCGCTTTCAGTGCCTGTTTCCTTCTGGGTGCACACTGGCCAGGCTCCTCGTGGCATCCACGGCCCAATGGAATTGCAGGGTCCATGCCAGGCGGGTTAGTACCAGTAGGGGGATTTGTTTCAGCCATCACAGTAATCATGTGACCCTTACGGTCATTGTGCTCTGGGAGTGGGTGCCTGTTAATGGGAGTGTCTAATACTGAGAACCCCCCCCACACACACTGAAGTCAGGATCTGGCCCTGGCTACCCGACTGGTGACACCCTACAAGCTTTGTGTCCGTCCCCTGTGGTGCCTGCTCCTGCCCCTGCCCTCATGATGGGCTCTTTCCCTCCATGTATCTCAATAGCTCCATTCCTGTCCCCTCACGAGCTGGCTGCCCTGTACGGGGTGGGCTGATTTCCCTGGGCTGGGGGACAGAGCCGGGCTCTGAGATAAAGCAGCCAATTTCCCTGGCACTTTCATACTCATCTCCCTACTTCAGAGAAAGGGGGAGAGAGAGTCACCATCTAAGCTGGGGTCGGTCTCGGGGGGTGGGGGGGCTTCTTTCTGTGGGGTCCCACTGCCCAGCAGAGGGAGTCTCAAAGGAGGGGCCTTGTTTCTATTGGGGTTCCTCTTCCCTGCTACAGTGGGTCTAAGCAGAGAGGCCTTAGTTCTAGAGGCGTCCCAATGGCCAGCTGGAGCTAGTCTCCCAGAAGCTTGTTTCCATGGGGTCCCATTGCCCAGCTGGGTTTCTTACCCCTCTTCTGGAGCAGGAGCCTCTGCAGCCAATATATCCCACCCCTGGCTTGCCGACTGATGTCACTGGCTGGGTGGGTGTAGACGGGTCAGACTCACCCCCGCGGCGCCTCCTGCTGGTGACTCTGGGAATTAGCTCGTTCCAGTGCTGGAGCGCCCTCTGCAGGCTGGTGATCCACCTGTCCTCTGGCCCCCGTGTCCCTCCCTGGACCCGGTGCCCTTTTACATGGGGTGCCACCCCTTGGCAGTAACCCCTTTTTCTTAGGGTCTCCCCTCCTCAGGGAACCCTCACCCTCTATCCCCGCCTTGCCTCAGTATTGGCTACTGCCAGTCATTGTCTAGCCCCACACTCTGGGGCAGACTGCAGTCTCAGCCTACTCATCACAGGCAAAGGGGTTTGGACCTGCTGCCTTGGCCTACCCCTGGGTTGCCCTCTGCAACCCCTAGTACCTATTGGCCCACTGCTAGGCCGCAGCCTGGGGCTTTCCAGGCTGGAGCTCCCCAGCTCCTCAGCCTGTCCCCAGCCCTGCTTCACTCAGGTATCCTGTCTAGCTCCCTGCAGCCAGGCCCTTCTCTCTCTGAAGGCAGAGAGAGACTGTCTGGGCCTCTGGCTTCCCTGGCCTTTTATAGGGGCCAGCTGTGGCTCAGTTTGGGGCGTGGCCTCACCTGCAGCCACTCCCTCAATCAGCCCAGCTTTTAGAGCAGCAGCTCTCAAGCCCTGCCAGGCCACTTTTAAACCTCTCAGGGCAGGAGCAGGGGCCACCCTGCTACAGTGGGATATGTAGAGACCCAGCTGCAGCATGAATTCGCCTGCCTTGGAGAAGGCGGAGGAGGTCT
Organism: Mauremys mutica; assembly: GCF_020497125.1. Lineage (NCBI taxonomy): Eukaryota > Metazoa > Chordata > Testudines > Geoemydidae > Mauremys > Mauremys mutica. Next base: position 17,927,876 of record NC_059088.1, on the reverse strand, counting down.
GGTGAAAGGAGGAGGAGAGGGGAATCCATCACCAATCTCCCTTCAGCTCCCCAGCTCCCCTGGACCTGAGCTCTGCTCCCACCCCTCTGTAGGAGGCGCTGGGGGAGAGGAGCGAGAGCCCTCTTCCTCTCTGCCCCCAAGGGAGCTCGGAGCAAAGGGAGCAGTGCAAGGGCCCTCGCTGAGCACTTGCTGCCTCGCTGCTCCAGAATAACAAGGGCCCTGAGGCCAGGCACGACCCTGCCAGCCAGCAGCCTATGGAACGCAGTCCCTTACGGACCCAGGGGGCACCAATTAGCCAGGGGATGAGGAATTTGACTCTGCAGGATGCTGGGGTCAGAGGTCACTTACGTCAAATCCAGGCAGGGAGGTGGCAAACTGGAGCAGGGCTGCGCTGGTCTGTACGGCCCTGGCTCTCTCCTGGGTGTTTTTTGACTGGAGAGAGAGATGGATGGGCTGCGGGAGAAGGAGGCAGGGGAGGGTCAGCGGGCAGGCGTACATGCTCTACAAACCAGCCTCTCCCCCTCCCCAAGGGGCTGAGACTTTGTGCTCAGAGTGGAGTAGCCGAGCCCTGGTCGCAGAGCTTGAAAAGGGGGTTCATGACACTGCCCACGTCTTGCTGGGCACAAGCGCCTTGTCTCTCCAGTCTGAGACAGTGGTCAGTCGTGGGGCTGGTCTATTTGCTCTGAACCCCTGATCCATGAACAGCCCGTCAGGATCAAGGCACATGCCCTGGACCCCACACCCCAGCTGCAAAGGCCTTGGTAGGATGGATGAAACGGCCGTGAGGACAATCCCTCCGGGAACTGCAGTGTCCCTAGGACAGAAGAGCTGATTCCCTGAGGCTCCTCCTGTATCTCAGGGTCTCCCTAGAGAGGAGCCAGTGACTTTTCTCTGAGGCCTGATCTACACTAGGACTTTAATTCGAATTTAGCAGCGTTAATTCGAACTAACCGCTCAACCGTCCACACCAGGAAGCCATTTAATTCGAACTAGAGGGCTCTTTAGTTCGAATTTGGTACTCCACCCCGACAGGTGGAGTAACGCTAAATTCGACATGGCTAGTTCGAATTAGGCTAGGTGTGGATGGAAATCGAACTTAGTAGCTCCGGGAGCTATCCCACAGTGCACCACTCTGTTGACGCTCTGGACAGCAGTCCGAGCTTCGATGCTCTGACCAGCCACACAGGAAACGACCCGGGAAAATTTGAATTCCTTTTCCTTTCTGGACAGTTAGAATCTCATTTTGTGGTTGGACATCGGGGCGAGCTCAGCAGCACTGGCAGCAATGCAGAGCTCTCCAGCAGAGGAGTTCATGTAATCTCTGAATAGAAAGAGGGACCCGGCATAGACTGACCGGGAACTCTTCGATCTGATCGGTGTGGGGGGCAAGTAGTCTGTGCTTTCGGAGCTGCGCTCCAACAAACGGAATGCAAAGACCTACGAGAAGGTCTCCAAAGCCATGATACAGACAGAGGATACAGCCGTCATGCAACGCAGTGCCGCGTGAAAATCAAGGACCCCAGACAAGCCTACCAAAAAATCAAAGCGGCCAACGGATGCTACGGAGCCTGCCACCACTGCCCCACCAGTGACCATGGACTCTGATGATGGGACAGTGTCGACGGACAGTTCCTCGACGATGTTCACGGACGGGGAAGATGAGGAAGGGTTTGTGTAGGACGAGGCAGGCGACAGCGCTTACAACGCTGGTGTCCCCGACAGCCAGGATCTCTTCATCACCGTCACGGAGATCCCCTACCAACCCTCCCCGGCCATGAACCCGGATCCTGAATCAGGGGTAGGAGCAGTCGGTAAGTGCTTTAACCATGTTAACTTTTATTCTTAATATAACAGGAATCTGAAGTGTGTGAAAAGGAGGTCTCTGTATATATGGTGATAGAACAGAAATCCTCCTGGGAGATCTCCACGAAGCTCTCCTGCCGTTAATCGATAAGCATCAGCAGGAGGTTCCTGGGGAGAGCTGCCTTATTGGGTGCTCCGTGATAGCACACTTTTCCGCGCGAGGCTTTCATGCGGTATTCAGGGAGCACTGCCTCCCAGAGCACGGCTGCACAGGTCCATGGTTCGTGCTAGATTTCACGCAGCATGCGCTCTCTATCTCCTTCAGTGCCCGTCCTCACGGTTATCTCGCTCGGAGACTCCTGCATCTAAGTAGGGGAATTACTGTAATGTTACGCCTGGTCCAAAGTATTTTTAAAAAATCTCCGGACAGACGGCATAGCACAGACTCAGCACGCAGCTGCGTGACGAGCGTAACGGAAAGCCAAAGAATCAAATGGACGCTCATGGAGGGAGGGGGGAACGAGGACGCAAGGTATCCCACAGTTCCTGCTGTCTCCGAAAAGCATTTGCATTCTTGGCTGATCTCCAAATGCTTCTAGGGTCAAACACAGTGTCCGCGGTGGGTCGGGGCATAGCTCGGCAATTTATGCACCCCCCCCCGACCCCCAGAAGTTAAAGGGAAAACAATCCTCTGTTGACTCTTTTACATGTCACCGTATCTGTACTGAATGCTGCAGATAGACGTGCTGCTGCAGCACTCAACAACAACATCCTTCCTCCCACCCCGCCATGGGTGGCTGATGGTACAATAGGACTGCTACCCGTCCTCATCATCAGCCTATTGGCACATGGGGCAGTGCAAAAGGACTGGTAACCATACCAACTTGCTTGGGACAGGTCGATCAAGGTCGCCTGGTCCTAATTTTTCATGGTAGATGGTGCAGTATGGCTAGTAACCGTCCTCATCATTGCAACAGGGGGCTGAGCTCCATCAGCCCCCACCCTTCATTGTAAAGAAAAGATTCAATTGCCCCTGGACTAGCAGAGGGATGATTGGCTCCCTCCTCCACACCCCTTAATGTCATCTCTGGACTATCATTGCAGCTGGAGGCTTCCTTCCACTCATTTCTCACAAACGACTACCTGTGTCTTATTCATGCATTCTATATTACTTCATCACACAAGTGGGGGGACAATGGTATTGGAACCCAGGAAGGCTGGGGGAAGAACGGAATGAACAGCTGGGGTTGTTTCAGGAGCACACCCTGTGAATAGCATTCAGCTCAAAATTTATGCATGATTGGCCAGAGAGCAGCTGTGCTCTCTGGTTCTATGATACAGTGGTTCTCTAGTACAGTTGCCCATATTCTAGGCAGGACTGATTCTATTTTTAGATACCCAAAAAGGAGGGATTGACTCGGGGAGTCATTCCCAAATTTTGCTTTTGCGCCCCTGGCTGATCGGCCAGGGGCACTTATGACAGCACCAAATGGCGCAGTGCAAAAGGACAGGTAACCATGACCATCTTATTACCGTCTTCTTACCAGTTCATGGTATGGTAGACGGTGCAGTATGCCTGGTAACCATCGCTGCTGTCATGCAAAAGCAAAAGCATGCTGCTGTGTAGCGCTGCTGGTCCGCCTCTGTCAGCGGCATCTAGTACACATACGGTGACATACACAAAAGGCAAAATAGGGTCCATTGTTGCCACGCTATGGCGTGTGCCAGGGCATTTCATGGAAAACGTGCTCGAAATGATTGTCTGCCGTTGCTTTCCCGGAGGAAGGAATGACTGGCGACATTTACCCAGAATCCACCGCACAAATGATTTGTGCAACAGCAGGCACAGGGGTCTCAACAAAAAATTCACAGAGACAGCCTAGACTCAGTTAATTGTTCGCAAAAAAGTATCTTTGCAAGGAATTCACTAACTGTTTCCCATCTCACAGCTTCCACTGTCTCCAGACCTTCCACAGCATCCCCCTCGCAGAGGCTGGCGAAGATTAGGCGGCGAAAGAAAAAGACAAGGGACACGATTTTCGATGAATGTGTGGGCTGCTACCTAGCCGAGGCGGACCAGCAGAGGCAGTGGAGGGAGAAAGTCTCTCTGTACCAGCGCTCACACAGCGAATGGGAGGAGAGGTGGCGTGAGGAACACAAGCAGGCGACTCAAGCAATGCTTGTACTAGAGAGGGAGCAAACGGACACGCTCCGGCGACTTGTGTATGTTCTGCAGGACCGCTGCAGGACAGAGCCCCCGGCAGTATCTCTGCAACCGCCCTCCCCTGCCACAAAGTCACATACCCCCCTTACCCTAAATAACCAGGAGGATGCCCGCCCTGGGCCATGAATACTGTCACTGCACCCCAGCAGAGTGCTCAAGTAACCAAAAGCTCTCATACCCTACGTTTGCATAAGTCCTTCCCTTCCGGACTCAAACAAGTCCCAATCCCAGTCCCATCCCATAACTGTGTACTTAAGTAATAAAAATACTTTGCTGTTAAGTACTGTTTCCGTCATGTTTTTTCACTGAAGACTGTGTTTGAATGGGGTGCATGGGGAAGTGCGTTGCTAATTGCATAGGACAGGCACCTTTCCCAGGGTACAGACACGGGGGCCGGATCAGCAGCGGGTCACACACACAGTGCAGTCAGTAGGCACCGTGGTCGGTATGGGAGGTGGTTTCCAGGTTCTGTGTGGGCGGTGGGGATGTGACTTTTTAGCGGGGGAGGGCGGTTACAGATCTTATACAGCGGTCCTTGTCATGGACCGCTGAGTCACGCAGCAGAGGAATCTGTATCCGTCCTCCTCCGCCACAAGACCACATAGCCCCCCGCACACAGAATCCCAAAAAGGAGGGATGGCAGGCTCCGTTGAAACAAGCAGTCCGGCAATGCGGACCGCAGTAGGAGCAGGAGCCTGTCATTCCTTGAGTTTAGAGGCGGTCTTTACATCAGCGCACACCCTACCCACCACAGTCTGCGTTCCAGTTTCAACCCTTTAACGAAAAGTCATGAATAAAGAAACCTCTCCTCAGTAACAGTGTGACATGTATTTTATTTTTACACGTGTCTTGGAAGTGGGGGAAACGGGGAGAACGGGGTATTTAACCGAAGAGGAGAGTCAACAGTAACTGGGTAAAGAAACAGGGGCAGGTTCAGCTTCTCTGTAAAGAAACTGAACAGTCACAGGTCACGCTGCTCGCTGGTATTTGAAGAGTTCCTTGTCGCTGTCCCAGGCGCCTGTATAGGGCTTCATGAGCAAGTGCATTAGCGGGCAGGCTGGGTCACCGAGGATCACTATAGGCAAATGCACATCCACAACAGTTATTTCGTGGTACGGGAAGAAACTACCTCCCAGCAGGCGTCTGAGCAGCCCACAGTTCCTGAGAACACACGCATCAGGAACCTTGCCCGGCCATCCGACGTTCATGTTGGTAAAACGTCCCCTATGGTCCCCCAGTGCTTGCAGAACCATTGAAAAGTAGCCCAATTTCTCAGCAGCTGAATGTGGAAGAGGTGGACGATAAAGTGCGAGGAGGAGAAAACGGCGAGGATCGCAGCGGGCTCCGTGCTTGCAGTGCTGTGGCGTCCGCGCTGTCACTGACCAGAAAAGTGCACGAACAGATTGCCCGCAGGAGCTTTCAGGGAGGGAGGGAGTGAGGGCGTGATTGACGGTTCAATGACGACAGTTACCCAAAACCACCCTCGACACATTTTTTCCCCCAGCAGGCATTGGGGGCTCTACCCAGCATTCCAATGGGCAGCGGGGACTGCGGGAACTGTGGGATAGCTTCCCACAGTGCACCGCTTCCAAAGTCGACGCTGGCCCCGTGAATGTGGACTCAGAATTTCGAATTAGTGTATTTAGTATGGATACACAAATTCGACTTCATAAGGTCGAATCCACAAATTCGAACTAAGTTGATTCGAAATAGTCTTGTAGTGTAGACAAGGCCTGAGGCTCATGTCCTGTATCTCACAGAGGTTTCAGTCTCACAGGTCCCAGCCAGGCCTGGTGCTCACTGTTAGTGCTTAATGCAACCGTGCAGAGCTCTGGCTGACAGTCCCAGCTCCTTCCCCCTGCACTGGCAGCTCTGGGAACGTGTGGCCGGCTGGGTCCAAGCTGGGAGGACACAATGGAACCGTGGCTCTTCTAGTCTCTCCTTTGCTGTCCTCCCACAGGGTTCAGGGGCAATTCTACCCCAGACCGTCCATTCTACTCACGTCCAGGAGGTGCTGCAGCTTCTCCATGGTGGGGGTCTCTGTCAGCCGGCCCCTGAGGATGGTGTCCAGGCTCCGCAAATAGCGGTTGTGCAGAGCCTGCAAGAAGAGGGATCACCCGTCAGTTATGGGAAATGGGGCTGCACCAGTCAGGGGACAATTAGGAGGATTCTCCAGGAGCCCTGGCAAGACTCAAAAGGCACATCCTGGCCTCTCCCATTCACACTCCAGGGACACTTAGCAAGAGTTCATGGCCGGATGCCTGTTGTCTCATCAATCCTTGCTCTTAGCAGTTCTCTGTGCAGGGCCTGGTATCCAGCAGAGTATGGACCAGCCAAACTGGTCTCCCTCAGGGAACTGATGGGCAAGGTCCCCTGGGAGAATAACATGACGGGGAAAGGAGTCGAGGGAAGCTGGCTGTATTTTAAAGAAACCTTATTGAGGTTGCAGGAACAAACCATCCCGATGTGTAGGAAGAAAAGAAAATATGGCAGGCGACCAGCTTGGCTCAACAGTGAAATCCTTGCTCGTCTTAAACACAAAAAAACAGCTTACAAGAAGTGGAAGATTGGACAAATAACCAGGGAGGAGTATAAAAGTATTGCTCAGGCATGCAGGAGTGAAATTAGGAAGGCCAAATCACGCTTGGAGTTGCAGCTAGCCGGAGATGTTAGGAGTAACAAGAAGGGTTTCTTCAGATATGTTAGCAACAGGAAGAAAGTCAAGGAAAGTGTGGGCCCCTTGCTGAATGAGGGAGGGAACCTAGTGACAGAGGATGTGGAGAAAGCTAGTGTACTCAATGCTTTTTTTGCCTCTGTCTTCACAGACAAGGTCAGCTCCCAGACAGCTGCACTCTGCAGCACGGTATGGGGAGGAGGTGACCAGCTCTCTGTGGGGAAAGAAGTAGTTTGGGACTATTTAGAAAAGCTGGACGAGCACAAGTCCATGGGGCCGGATGCGCTGCATCCGAGGGTGCTAAAGGAGTTGGCCGATGAGATTGCAGAGCCATTGGCCATTATCTTTGAAAAATCGTGGCGATCTAGACTGTTCTCAGTGGTAGAAGATGACAGAACAAGGAGTAATGGTCTCAAGTTGCAGAGGGGGAGGTTTAGGTTGGATATAAAAGAACTAAAAAAGAGCCACGTGGCTTAACAACCATGTAAAAGAAGCAGTGAGAGATAAAAAGACTTCCTTTAAAAAGTGGAAGTCAAATCCTAGTGAGGCAAATAGAAAGGAGCACAAACACTGCCAACTTAAGTGCAAGAGTGTAATAAGAAAAGCCAAAGAGGAGTTTGAAGAACGGCTAGCCAAAAACTCCAAAGGTAATAACAAAATGTTTTTAAGTACATCAGAAGCAGGAAGCCTGCTAAACAACCAGTGGGGCCCCTTGATGATCAAAATTCAAAAGGAGCGCTTAAAGATGATAAAGTCATTGCGGAGAAACTAAATGGATTCTTTGCTTCAGTCTTCACGGCTGAGGATGTTAGGGAGATTCCCAAACCTGAGCTGGCTTTTGTAGGTGACAAATCTGAGGAACTGTCACAGATTGAAGTGTCACTAGAGGAGGTTTTGGAATTAATTGATAAACTCAACATTAACAAGTCACCGGGACCAGATGGCATTCACCCAAGAGTTCTGAAAGAACTCAAATGTGAAGTTGCGGAACTATTAACTAAGGTTTGTAACCTGTCCTTTAAATCGGCTTCGGTACCCAATGACTGGAAGTTAGCTAATGTAACGCCAATATTTAAAAAGGGCTCTAGGGGTGATCCCGGCAATTACAGACCGGTAAGTCTAACGTCGGTACCGGGCAAATTAGTTGAAACAATAGTAAAGAATAAAATTGTCAGACACAGAGAAAAACATAAACTCTTGAGCAATAGTCAACATGGTTTCTGTAAAGGGAAATCGTGTCTTACTAATCTATTAGAGTTCTTTGAAGGGGTCAACAAACATGTGGACAAGGGGGATCCGGTGGACATAGTGTACTTAGATTTCCAGAAAGCCTTTGACAAGGTCCCTCACCAAAGGCTCTTACGTAAATTAAGCTGTCATGGGATAAAAGGAAAGGTCCTTTCATGGATTGAGAACTGGTTAAAGGACAGGGAACAAAGGGTAGGAATTAATGGTAAATTCTCAGAATGGAGAGGGGTAACTAGTGGTGTTCCCCAAGGGTCAGTCCTAGGACCAATCCTATTCAATTTATTCATAAATGATCTGGAGAAAGGGGTAAACAGTGAGGTGGCAAAGTTTGCAGATGATACTAAACTACTCAAGATAGTTAAGACCAAAGCAGATTGTGAAGAACTTCAAAAAGATATCACAAAACTAAGTGATTGGGCAACAAAATGGCAAATGAAATTTAATGTGGATAAATGTAAAGTAATGCACATTGGAAAAAATAACCCCAACTATACATACAACATGATGGGGGCTAATTTAGCTACAATGAGTCAGGAAAAAGATCTTGGAGTTATCGTGGATAGTTCTCTAAAGATGTCCACGCAGTGTGCAGAGGCAGTCAAAAAAGCAAACAGGATGTTAGGAATCATTAAAAAGGGGATAGAGAATAAGACTGAGAATATATTATTGCCCTTTTATAAATCCATGGTACGCCCACATCTCGAATACTGTGTACAGATGTGGTCTCCTCACCTCAAAAAAGATATTCTAGCACTAGAAAAGGTTCAGAAAAGAGCAACTAAAATGATTAGGGGTTTAGAGAGGGTCCCATATGAGGAAAGATTAAAGAGGCTAGGACTCTTCAGTTTGGAAAAGAGAAGACTAAGGGGGGACATGATAGAGGTATATAAAATCATGAGTGATGTTGAGAAAGTGAATAAGGAAAAGTTATTTACTTATTCCCATAATACAAGAACTAGGGGTCACCAAATGAAATTAATAGGCAGCAGGTTTAAAACAAATAAAAGGAAGTTCTTCTTCACGCAGCGCACAGTCAACTTGTGGAACTCCTTACCTGAGGAGGTTGTGAAGGCTAGGACTATAACAATGTTTAAAAGGGGACTGGATAAATTCATGGTGGCTAAGTCCATAAATGGCTATTAGCCAGAATGGGTAAGAATGGTGTCCCTAGCCTCTGTTCGTGAGAGGATGGAGATGGATGGCAGGAGAGAGATCACTTGATCATTGCCTGTTAGGTTCACTCCCTCAGGGGCACCTGGCATTGGCCACTGTCGGTAGACAGATACTGGGCTAGATGGACCTTTGGTCTGACCCGGTACGGCCTTTCTTATGTTCTTATTAGGAAAAACTTTTTCACTAGTAGGGTGGTGAAGAACTGTAATGGGTTACCTAGGGAGGTGGTGGAATCTCCTTCCTTAGAGGTTTTTAAGGTCAGGCTTGACAAAGCCCTGGCTGGGATGATTTAGTTGGGTTTGGTCCTGCTTTGAGTAGGGGGTTGGACTAGATGACCTCCTGAGGTCCCTTCCAACCCTGAGATTCTATGATTCTATGAAACTGCAATGGGTGGGAGGTAGTATCCCCGGGACAGTCCAGGCAGGAGATCAGAGAATGAGGAGAGGAGGGAAGGCTGGAATCAGCCACGGACGGGTAACCCAATCCCCTCTGAACCCCTGATCCATGAACAGCACGTCAGGATCAAGGCACATGCCCTGGACCCCAGACCCAAACCATCTCCAGGGCTCAGGACCTCCATGGGGTTGGACAAGGAAAGCCGCCCCCTTCCCGAAACCAGTGTCTCCCTGCACAGACAGGGGTTGTAACTTGGACAGTGTCTGCGGGGACCTTGGCCTGTGTGGGACAGATGTCCCCACTTTGGGGTGCCAGATAACAGAGGAGATGGGGGTGAGGGATTCTCTGGGACAAGGCCCCCCTGCCTGTGTGGGGATGGAACAAGGAGCAGGACAGACTCGGTGGCAGCGCAGCTGGGGGATTTTTATACCTCAGCTCTGCCCTGGAGGTGCTGCTGGATCACCATGATGGTATCTTCCTCAGGGGACAAATCCTGCTCCTCCTCCTCGCACTCCTCCTCGCACTCCTCCTCAGCCCACACCACCTGGGCACTGGGGGTGTCTGCACCAGGGAGAGAAGGAAAAAGTGTAATCCCTTCTGCTGCTGGGGGGATGCAGTGGACAGAGAAGACTCCATGTTTCCCCTTTCTCTGTCAGGAGCCTGTAACAGATGGGTCCGGGGCTCAACCCTCTGAGGGGAGGAAGGGAGCCACACCGGCCCGCTGGTCTCACGGGGGCTCTGTCCTGTCCCTTTAAGGCTAGGCAACAAAGACAGAGTCAGTTGGGGCTCAGGCCTTTTGCTGCAAGGCTGGGCTGCCAACAGTCTGGGTAAGGCCCAGGCCCTCTGGTGCAGGGGCTGGGCTGCCAACAGTCTGGAAAAGGCCCAGGCCCTCTGGTGCAGGGGCTGGGCTGCCAACAGTCTGGAAAAGGCCCAGGCCCTCTGGTGCAGGGGCTGGGCTGCCAACAGTCTGGAAAAGGCCCAGGCCCTCTGGTGCAGGGGCTGGGCTGCCAACAGTCTGGAAAAGGCCCAGGCCCTCTGGTGCAGGGGCTGGGCTGCCAACAGTCTGGAAAAGGCCCAGGCCCTCTGGTGCAGGGGCTGGGCTGCAAGCAGTACAAGGAGAGCCCAGGCCTCTTGTAGCAGGCTGGGCTGCCAACAGTACTGGAAAGGCCCTGGGCCTGTGGTGCAGGGGCTGGGCTGCCAACAGTCTGGAAAAGGCCCAGGCCCTCTGGTGCAGGGGCTGGGCTGCCAACAGTCTGGAAAAGGCCCAGGCCCTCTGGTGCAGGGGCTGGGCTGCCAACAGTCTGGAAAAGGCCCAGGCCCTCTGGTGCAGGGGCTGGGCTGCCAACAGTCTGGAAAAGGCCCAGGCCCTCTGGTGCAGGGGCTGGGCTGCCAACAGTCTGGAAAAGGCCCAGGCCCTCTGGTGCAGGGGCTGGGCTGCCAACAGTCTGGAAAAGGCCCAGGCCCTCTGGTGCAGGGGCTGGGCTGCCAACAGTCTGGAAAAGGCCCAGGCCCTCTGGTGCAGGGGCTGGGCTGCCAACAGTCTGGAAAAGGCCCAGGCCCTCTGGTGCAGGGGCTGGGCTGCCAACAGTCTGGAAAAGGCCCAGGCCCTCTGGTGCAGGGGCTGGGCTGCCAACAGTCTGGAAAAGGCCCAGGCCCTCTGGTGCAGGGGCTGGGCTGCCAACAGTCTGGAAAAGGCCCAGGCCCTCTGGTGCAGGGGCTGGGCTGCCAACAGTCTGGAAAAGGCCCAGGCCCTCTGGTGCAGGGGCTGGGCTGCCAACAGTCTGGAAAAGGCCCAGGCCCTCTGGTGCAGGGGCTGGGCTGCCAACAGTCTGGAAAAGGCCCAGGCCCTCTGGTGCAGGGGCTGGGCTGCCAACAGTCTGGAAAAGGCCCAGGCCCTCTGGTGCAGGGGCTGGGCTGCCAACAGTCTGGAAAAGGCCCAGGCCCTCTGGTGCAGGGGCTGGGCTGCCAACAGTCTGGAAAAGGCCCAGGCCCTCTGGTGCAGGGGCTGGGCTGCCAACAGTCTGGAAAAGGCCCAGGCCCTCTGGTGCAGGGGCTGGGCTGCCAACAGTCTGGAAAAGGCCCAGGCCCTCTGGTGCAGGGGCTGGGCTGCCAACAGTCTGGAAAAGGCCCAGGCCCTCTGGTGCAGGGGCTGGGCTGCCAACAGTCTGGAAAAGGCCCAGGCCCTCTGGTGCAGGGGCTGGGCTGCCAACAGTCTGGAAAAGGCCCAGGCCCTCTGGTGCAGGGGCTGGGCTGCCAACAGTCTGGAAAAGGCCCAGGCCCTCTGGTGCAGGGGCTGGGCTGCCAACAGTCTGGAAAAGGCCCAGGCCCTCTGGTGCAGGGGCTGGGCTGCCAACAGTCTGGAAAAGGCCCAGGCCCTCTGGTGCAGGGGCTGGGCTGCCAACAGTCTGGAAAAGGCCCAGGCCCTCTGGTGCAGGGGCTGGGCTGCCAACAGTCTGGAAAAGGCCCAGGCCCTCTGGTGCAGGGGCTGGGCTGCCAACAGTCTGGAAAAGGCCCAGGCCCTCTGGTGCAGGGGCTGGGCTGCCAACAGTCTGGAAAAGGCCCAGGCCCTCTGGTGCAGGGGCTGGGCTGCCAACAGTCTGGAAAAGGCCCAGGCCCTCTGGTGCAGGGGCTGGGCTGCCAACAGTCTGGAAAAGGCCCAGGCCCTCTGGTGCAGGGGCTGGGCTGCCAACAGTCTGGAAAAGGCCCAGGCCCTCTGGTGCAGGGGCTGGGCTGCCAACAGTCTGGAAAAGGCCCAGGCCCTCTGGTGCAGGGGCTGGGCTGCCAACAGTCTGGAAAAGGCCCAGGCCCTCTGGTGCAGGGGCTGGGCTGCCAACAGTCTGGAAAAGGCCCAGGCCCTCTGGTGCAGGGGCTGGGCTGCCAACAGTCTGGAAAAGGCCCAGGCCCTCTGGTGCAGGGGCTGGGCTGCCAACAGTCTGGAAAAGGCCCAGGCCCTCTGGTGCAGGGGCTGGGCTGCCAACAGTCTGGGAAAGGCCCAGGCCCTCTGGTGCAGGGGCTGGGCTGCCAACAGTCTGGGAAAGGCCCAGGCCCTCTGGTGCAGGGGCTGGGCTGCCAACAGTCTGGGAAAGGCCCAGGCCCTCTGGTGCAGGGGCTGGGCTGCCAACAGTCTGGAAAAGGCCCAGGCCCTCTGGTGCAGGGGCTGGGCTGCCAACAGTCTGGAAAAGGCCCAGGCCCTCTGGTGCAGGGGCTGGGCTGCCAACAGTCTGGAAAAGGCCCAGGCCCTCTGGTGCAGGGGCTGGGCTGCCAACAGTCTGGAAAAGGCCCAGGCCCTCTGGTGCAGGGGCTGGGCTGCCAACAGTCTGGAAAAGGCCCAGGCCCTCTGGTGCAGGGGCTGGGCTGCCAACAGTCTGGAAAAGGCCCAGGCCCTCTGGTGCAGGGGCTGGGCTGCCAACAGTCTGGAAAAGGCCCAGGCCCTCTGGTGCAGGGGCTGGGCTGCCAACAGTCTGGAAAAGGCCCAGGCCCTCTGGTGCAGGGGCTGGGCTGCCAACAGTCTGGAAAAGGCCCAGGCCCTCTGGTGCAGGGGCTGGGCTGCCAACAGTCTGGAAAAGGCCCAGGCCCTCTGGTGCAGGGGCTGGGCTGCCAACAGTCTGGAAAAGGCCCAGGCCCTCTGGTGCAGGGGCTGGGCTGCCAACAGTCTGGAAAAGGCCCAGGCCCTCTGGTGCAGGGGCTGGGCTGCCAACAGTCTGGAAAAGGCCCAGGCCCTCTGGTGCAGGGGCTGGGCTGCCAACAGTCTGGAAAAGGCCCAGGCCCTCTGGTGCAGGGGCTGGGCTGCCAACAGTCTGGAAAAGGCCCAGGCCCTCTGGTGCAGGGGCTGGGCTGCCAACAGTCTGGAAAAGGCCCAGGCCCTCTGGTGCAGGGGCTGGGCTGCCAACAGTCTGGAAAAGGCCCAGGCCCTCTGGTGCAGGGGCTGGGCTGCCAACAGTCTGGAAAAGGCCCAGGCCCTCTGGTGCAGGGGCTGGGCTGCCAACAGTCTGGAAAAGGCCCAGGCCCTCTGGTGCAGGGGCTGGGCTGCCAACAGTCTGGAAAAGGCCCAGGCCCTCTGGTGCAGGGGCTGGGCTGCCAACAGTCTGGAAAAGGCCCAGGCCCTCTGGTGCAGGGGCTGGGCTGCCAACAGTCTGGAAAAGGCCCAGGCCCTCTGGTGCAGGGGCTGGGCTGCCAACAGTCTGGAAAAGGCCCAGGCCCTCTGGTGCAGGGGCTGGGCTGCAAGCAGTACAAGGAGAGCTCAGGCCTCTTGTAGCAGGCTGAGCAGTAAACAGTACGGGGGCTCGGGCCTCTTGTAGCAGGCTGAGCAGTAAACAGTACAGGGGCTCGGGCCTCTTGTAGCAGGCTGAGCAGTAAACAGTACGGGGGCTCGGGCCTCTTGTAGCAGGCTGAGCAGTAAACAGTACGGGGGCTCGGGCCTCTTGTAGCAGGCTGAGCAGTAAACAGTACAGGGGCTCGGGCCTCTTGTAGCAGGCTGAGCAGTAAACAGTACAGGGGCTCGGGCCTCTTGTAGCAGGCTGAGCAGTAAACAGTACAGGGGCTCGGGCCTCTTGTAGCAGGCTGAGCAGTAAACAGTACAGGGGCTCGGGCCTCTTGTAGCAGGCTGAGCAGTAAACAGTACAGGGGCTCGGGCCTCTTGTAGCAGGCTGAGCAGTTTGGTGAGGGGGATAACTGCCACCCGTGAGTGGGGTGGCAGGGGGGACACAGGCCCACCCACTCCACTGTGTCCCGGCCCGGGGCCCTAGGCAGCGGTCGTTACTGCTGACGGTCAGTGGGGATCCTGACCGCAACACACTGACATGGGTATTATCTGATCAGTAGCCTGACTGAGGTCGGCTGCCCCCAGGCCACTTCCAATATCCCCCTCCTGTCCTACCTGGTCCACGGCGTCTGGTCCCGGGAAGTCCCACTGCATGGGCTCCTCACAACCCGGGCTGGGGGGTAGATCGGGTAGTTCCCCTGGGAAGTCCGGCCAATCCTGCTCCAGGGGTTCCTCGGGGTAACAGCACGGTAGTGGGGAAGTTCCTACGGGCTCCTCATCGTAGGTGGCGCGGGGAAGCTCTGGCAGGTCTTCCCAGTAGCGGGGTAGGGTGCTCTCCGGCCAGTCCAGGCAGCTGCCCGGGGCTCCAGCGGTTCCTCCGGTAGGAGCTCCCTCAGGCAGGTCTGCTCTCCCCAGTGGCTGGGCACTGACTGGGCTGGAAGGGCCGGCTTTTATCCTTCCGGGTCGCCATCTGACCCTCTGAGGGGCGGGCTCACCATGCTGTAGCCCCGCCCCTTCCTGTGTCTGGGGCTCAACCCTCCCCGGGGAGGAGGGGAGCCACACCGGCCCGCTACAGAGCCCCATGGCAGCGAGGGCCCCACCCTGCCCCTCCCAGAGACGCCCTCAGCCCCATCAGCCTCAGGGCCCCATGGCAGTCAAACCTCCCCACCCAACATGATGAGGGGAGGCTGGAGCTCCCCGACTCCGCCCAGCATCCCCTGCCATGGTGCGTGGCTGTGCCACCCCCACTGGTGTTAGTGGGGCTCACATGGGTCAGTCCCGGCGCCTTGGCAATCCGATGGGCACAGGGTGTTACTAGTCCCCCACCGCCCCAGTCCTCCTCCTTTTCCCCTGGGTCTCCCCTCACCTCCAAAGAGGGAGCCTTTAAACTCAGGGCTGCCAGACCCCACGGAGGAGCTGCTGGCCCTGCAGGAGTGTGCGGAGCTGCTGGTGTTTGTTGCGCAGTCGCTCAACTCCTGCTCTGGGCTGGAGGGAAGCTCCTCGATGGCCAGGGTGGGGCTGGCAGGAGGCTTCTCAGTCGCCAGGGTGGGGCTGGCGGGAGGCTCCTCGATGGCCAGGCTGGGGCTGCAGGGAGGGTCCTCGGTCGCCAAGGTGGGGCTGGCGGGAGGCTCTGCAGTCGCCAGGGTGGGGCTGGCGGGAGGCTCGTCAGGGGCCAGGGTGGGGCTGGCGGGAGGCTCCTTGGTGGCCAGGGTGGTACTGGTGGGAGGCTCCTCGGGAGCCAGGGTCGGGCTTGCGCAGGGCTCCTCAGTTGCCGTGGTGGTGGACAGCTCCTGCTGGGCCCTGGGGCGCAGCTCCTGGCTCCTTGGCTTCCTGCGAAGGAAGCCCCAGAGCTGCCTTCCCCGGCTCCTGCCCTCTCCTGGCTCTCTCCTCCCTAGCTGAACCCAGGGCCACCTCCATTTTGGCCCAGAAGGTGCCTCAGGGTCAGCTAGGGGAAGTGCTGTCTTCCTCCTCCTCCAGCATGCGACGCAGCTCCTCTCTTTCCCCTGGCCACAAGCCTCTTCCCCGCCCATGGGGACAAAGGGGCTGCTCTCCTCCTGGGAAGGCTGGCTGATGTTTCCTGCTGGCTCTGGTGCCATCTGTCCAGCCTTCCTCCTCAGCATTCGCCTTATTCGCTCCATCCTGGAACTGAGTAGGGAGCAGCCATGAGTCTGGCTTCAAAGCAGTCTCTCATTAACAAGCCTGCCTGCTCCTCTGCCCACCTCCCCTCTGCTGAAGCAATTTCTCCTCCCAACACATCCCACCCCAGGGCACAGGAACCCTCAACCTGGGGAACAAACCCTGACAAGGGATGGGATGGGAGCCCTAGTGGTGGCATATTCCCACCACACTGGCGATGGCTCTGGAGAACTCCACTTACTTGCTCTAGATCGGATGGAGCTGGATGGCAGATGCTCAGGGTTGCTCCTCCCTTCACCCTCCTTGATCTCCTGCACCCAGGTGGCCTGCAACGGGTGCCACACAATGCCCTGCCAGCAGGGCAAGGGGTAGAAACCAGAGATCGAAACTGGCTGTGAAAACAATACAATGCCACTAGCGGAACACTCCTGGGACACTCCATAGCTGTACCCGGGACCACCTCCATTTGGGCCCAGAAGGTGCCTCAGGGTCAGCTAGGGGAGCTGCTGTCTTCCTCCTCCTCCAGAAAGCCAGAGCTGGGAAGTGCCAGCAGGACTCGATTCCCAGTCTCCCTGGCTCCGAGTGTGACCTGTTGTAGTGACTGACGGATTTGCTCCTTGTCCCCCATCCAAAGCCAATAACACATCTCTGGGTTGGCAATGATGAGTTAGACCTTCTCAGCACCCCTCTGTCTCCCGCAGCCCTCAGGTGTTCCTTGGATTAGGGAGGCTTGGATGCTAAGAGAACTGGAATTATTTTACTGGCTTCCTGGGTGTTACTAGCCCATGAGGGTCTCAGTCTGGCCCCCAAGGCCCACACTCCCAGACACTAAAGATCAGGATAGGTTGATTTCACTCAGAGTTTTTTGTATTTGCATTTTTGAATTATTTTCCTAATGAAAGATTGATTCTCATGAAATCTTTAGAGCTGGCAGATGACAGAACAAGGAGCAATGATCTAAAGTTGCAGTGTGGAAGGCTTGGATATTAGGAAAAACTTTATCACTAGGAGGGTGGTGATGCCTTTGAATCTGCTAGGATAGAGTCCCCTATCTTGTATCTATATCTAGAGCCTATGTTTTTTCTTACCTTCTACACAGATGACAATGTCTTTGAAAAAAATCCACATGGGAATAACAAACATACGCACTGAATCTCCTGCACACCAACGTCTCTTGGTCCTCAGCGAGAGACCGCAAGATGGAGGCTTGCTGCCGCAAGGCTACAGGGCTCTCCGAGGTTCCCCCTGCCCCGCATCCCTGTCCTGCCTGGCTGTTGTCAAGGGAGCTCTGTGAGGTCACAGACGCCTCATCATCTTTGCCCAATAGGCTGAGTTCCTGCCAAAGGCCTTTGTGAAGGCACTGCCACACCCACCTTTCCCTTGCAGGCCTGATGTCTGTCCCTGGCCAGCCCAGCTGGATGTTTGAGCTGCACCCCGGATCACCCCACTTGCTCATTATTGATTCTGGGGGGCAAGCAGGCTACCCAGTAAAACAGCAGAGTCTGTTCCTCACCCCACACAGAGCTTTTCATAGAGGTTATGAAACAATTCGATCTCCTAATCTGGCCTCTATTTCACAGGCTATGAAATTTCACACACTTTGCACCATATGAAGCCCAATTGCTTGTAATTCACTAAAAGGCACCTTCCAGAATGACAGGCAGTTGTGATGAGAAGACTCCAGGAAACAGAGACTCCACCTCTCCCCTGGGTAATTTGTTACAGTGGCTAGTCTCCCTCACTGTCAAAACTGTGTGCCTACGTCTCATTTGAATTTCTCTGGCTTCAGCTGGCAGCTGTTGGTTCTTGTGCCTTTTTTGGCTAGATCGAATTAGCCCTGCCCCATGAAATCTGATCTCCCCGTCCTGCTGGGACCCCCCCAGCCAGGAGCACCCAGTAGGGGCCTCCTAGCTGTTTCTCTGCCCGGCTAGTGACAGGACTTCCTCTCCGTGGAAATATCAGACGCACCTGCAGAGGCAATGCAGAAGTGAGTGCGCTACATCAGCCTGGCATTGGGCTCAGGGCTTTGGTCTTGGCAGTTTCTGCTCCAGTCATGTCTCTGGGTGCTGGACTCAGAGTTTCTGGCCCCCTGTGGGGTCAGCCAGTGCTGGGGCACTGAGGTCAGGACTTTCATGCCCCTCCCCACTCCTGCCAGTGCTGTGGGTGCCTGGGCTCGCAGCTTCTGCCTGGCATCTGAAGCGAGAGTTCAGAGCTTCCCTTGCAGTTCCTTCTGGGGCTAAGGGGTCCATTTCTCTGGATGCCCCAAAAATGGTAGGAGCCGAGGTGCTCCCAAGTAGTCGGTAGGAGCTGGGGTGCTCCCAACAGCAGGGACCCACCTACACATCTGGGAACCTCCTCTAGCTTCAGAAAGGTTGCTGGTTGCTGCCCTTGAAGCCCAGGTCTGAAGGCAGCACACAAGTGAGGGTGGCAATGCCGTGACCCCCCCACAACAACCTCTGAACTCCCCTGTTCTTCCAGTTTGGTCGGGACCCCCATGGTTACAATATCATGAAATGTCAAATGGAAACATCGAAATGGTGACGTTGGTCAATTTCAATGCCAAAGGGTTTGTAAACTAGTCAAAGTGAGCCCTGAATTTGGTAGGGACCTGGCTGTTATGGAGGCCCAAGCAGGTTTGCACTCTCAGTTCTCCTGAAAGGCCATGGAGAATTCCTGCTGCCTGAGAAACTTCCCAGAATAAGCTACCAGGACTGGGGGGAAATGAAGAAAACCAACCAAAGCCTGAGCTAGGATGGAGAGCATTGATCCAAGCCGTGTTTGAACCCCTCCACCCCCACCTGCCTGCCTGTGGTGAAACGGACAGAGGGGCACTGATTTCTAGTTGTGAACTTGCTACAGACCGTGGGTTTCAGCACAAGCCGTACAGCCCATAGCTCTGAACTCTTGGATAAACAGCAAAGCTGGCTTTTCCGAAACCTTTTCCCCCAGTGCTCTGCATCCACTTGGGATTGTGCCCAGCAGAGGCCGGTGGAGGGGAGAGGAAGGGAGATGAGGCCATGCAAATGTTGTGGCGTCTGCACTACCCCCCAGACACACATACAGCAATGCAGGGCGTAATATCCAGGACAGTAAATTATTTGGCCATAACCTACCAAATCCTCAGTGTTGAAAGTCCAATTTCTCTAGAAAACAATGGGAGGGAGGGGTTAGAGAGTTGCAGTAACCACCTGGACTTCCAGTCTCTGGCCATGCAGAGTTTTCACTGCTATCGTCTCCAAACTGGTCCTCCTGATCTAATGTGAGGTCACATCCTGGCCTTTAGGGACATTGGCAGGATCTTCACTGTTCCCACAGGGGCGGCTCTAGGATTTCCGCCGCCCCAAGCAGGGCGGCACGCCGCGGGGGGCGCTCTGCCGGTCGCCGGTCCCGCGGCACCGGTGGACCTCTCGCAGACGTGCCTGCGGAGGGTCCACTGGTCCCACAGGCTTGGCGCGCTGGGGTCTGGAGCCAGCCCTGTGTTCCCAGCTGCAGCATCACCCTCATTATCCTTCCTGATAAGGATCCCGCCAGGGCTCAGCTAAATGGCATGTGTCATGACAGGTTCTTTGCTGAGGGCCCTTGACAGCGCCCAATCAAGATCTGAATCGGACGGGCAAGTGCAGGTACATTTCCTGACTTTTTACTGGACTCCTGGACCCTCTCATGCTGCTGCTGCAAATGTTCCTTCTCGCTCAGCGCTGAGCAGCAGAATGCTCCTTGCCCTTTGGCTGTGCGATACACAGACGTCTAGTCCTGCTGCTCTGAAAGAAACCGTCTTCACAGCTCTAATCCTGACAGATATTGATTAAAATCTTGCCCTGCTCCTCTAAGTGTATTTGTGATTGGACGTGCTTCTTGCTAGGGGGGATTTTCAGATACTTGAACTGCATAAAACAGAGGGAAAGACAAAGGGCTAGTCTACACTTACGAGCCGGGTCGACGCGGTGAGTTCGACTTCTCGGAGTTCGAACTATCGCGTCTAATCTGGACGCGATAGTTCGAACTCCGGAAGCGCCGCGGTCGACTCCGGTACTTCACCACTGCAAAAGGCGGTGGCGGAGTCGACCTTGGAGCCGCGGACTTCGATTCCGCGGCGTCTGGACGGGTGAGTAGTTCGAACTAGGGTACTTCGAATTCAGCTACGCTATTCACGTAGCTGAATTTGCGTACCCTAGTTCGACCCCGCTTCTTAGTGTGGACCAGCCCAAAGAGAAGCATCAACATGTCTAAGAACTTGAACAATATTTGAAGACCAAATATTGGTGTCTAACTACCTCCGCTGCCGGGAGAGGCAACTGGTATTTTAATGACACACACACCCTGCCTGTGCCTGACCTGAGATTCAGAGCTCTGAGGAATTCTTTCCCCTCATGTTGGCAGAACAGATAAACCCCACCTCCCCTTACACAATCCCTTTGAGTTCAAGAAAGAGAGATCTCTCTCTTGCAACAAGTTTTAACATTACGGGGCAAAGACTAAGATGAGTGGTCTATTATTCATTCAGTTCTAATACCCGAGGAAAGCTCCAAAATACATTCTGTCGACCAAGAGAAAAGATTGTTTTTCTGTTCTCAAAGTGCTGATGCTTTTGATTCCAAAATGTTGTCTTCATTTTCTCTCACAAAGTACCTTGCAGTGAAATGGGACCAACTGCCTAAACTATCCTGAACGCTGCATGTCAGAGTTTGGGGATATCAGGATAGATCATCACCTGGTGTCAGTTGTCACGGATCCATCAGCATCAGCAGAGCTACGGTGATTGATACCAACTGAGTGTCTAGTCCATTGTGCTGTAATGAGTTAAAAGATTTCATACGCTGTGCATATGAAGATGAAAATAGTCTGTTTAAAATTACCCCTTAGTTTCAAAGAATCTTGTTAATGGAGGGTTTTTTCTTTTTTTTCCCTAAAAATGTGCTTCATTTATTAAATTTCCCAGAGTGGAAATTTCCCAGTGTGCTGGTGAAATATTCCCAGTCGACAGCCCTGGAGAGAGAAGATTGTGAAAAAAGACAGTACAGTATGGAATGGGCTTCCCCGGTGCACCATTCTCTGCCCCCCATGGACGGTCTCATGGGTTCGGGGTGGATACACACCAATAATGGAATTAAATGTCTCTTGCATAGTTGAGTTTTCTTCTTAGTTTGAAGCGGGAGAAGGAACAGGAACATCTGGACCCACCTAGCTTCCAAGGGAACCATCTTTCTTGATGCTGTTTGACCTGCAATTCATTGTGGCCCTTTAGGTGGAGATTCTCTAGGAAGCTGCTTTATGACTCTGCTAAAGAAGGACAGGCTGGTCCTGCCACTGTCTCCACTCACTCATGGTAAATTATAGAGATTTGTAGCCGTAGGTTGTACAGTCTGTTTAATATAATGTTTTTTTCTCTTGATGTTTTCTGATGGGTTCCTGTTATGGTGAAATGTGATTAGTCCAAACAGGACAATTGAAACGTGTGCGTGTGTGTATGTGTGTGTGTGTGTGCACATGCGTGTTAATTTTTCACATTGATAAGGTAAAGAATTGTAGAAATCTACTACCAAACTAGCCACATTACTAGGAAATGGGGCTTCCATACAAGTGTGACTTTATGCTTCCATTTCCATATGGAAATTTGGATTCCTGTCTTTGGTGTTTCTTTGTCTCGTGGAGAAACTTTGTTATTGGTGACCTTGTTCATAACCATAGATGGGCAAATCTGAAAAAAACTAGGAGCTGTAATAAAAAGCAGCCAAAGAAGACCAGTTTGTGCAAAAGATTCATATTTCGGGGAAATGATTGAATGTTCATGCAAATATATTGTTCACTGTGTTTTTATTTTTTAGTTGCAAGACTTAAACCAAAAATGATCTCAAAGTATTAAAGTGCTCAATGAAAAGTCCACCAGCTATTCCAGTTTATACCAGCTCAGGATCTGGCTCCATAACTTTACCTTTAAAGAGATTTTGGGTAGGAGCCCACGTAGAGAAATGGTTGGGTGGGTCTGGCTGTATTTTGCATTGGCTGAGTTGGCCAGAGGACTGGTCATACCATTTTGTTAGAGATGTTGTTTCTACTCATCAGTTAAAGGCAGGTTAAGCTGTCACAAACATCTTGGGATTTTAGACCCTGCTTTCAATTTCCTGATTTCAGTGCATTCAAAATCTCATACTGAATAGTTCAGTAAAAGAGGAAGTGTTTTCTCCTCTTTGAGTTCATATAAATTTATAATTTGTTGTGAACTTTACTAATCTCTTTGCCTTGAAGATCTCCTCCTTTAGGGAATGCAGAAGGTTCAAATACACTGAGTGTTACCTTGCCTTGCTACTCACTCTGCTAGCTGGAAAGATGATTAAATCTGATATTAACAAACAGCCTGACCCAAAGTGCACTGAAATCAATGGAAAAACTCCCCTTGGCGTCAATCTGTTTTGGATCAGACCCTCCTACAGTGAGTGGGAACACTACATTCCTAGGAAATAGATGAAAATTGCCCTCCTCCCACAAAAACAAACAAATTGCTTTTGCATTGAACTTTTCCATGGAAATGTCAGCATTTTTACAACAAATTAAATTAAATAATAATAATCAATACAAATATTGTTATTCGGGAGTCCTAGCAATGTATAGTGGAAGGGACCTCATGGGGTCAAGTCAGGCTTCCCATGCTGGGGCAAGACCAAGTAACACCAAGTAAACATCCCGATGGATGTTTCTCTGACCTGTTCTCAAACACCTTCAACACTGAGCACTCCACATGTTGATCTGTCTAGCTGAAGTTCCTCAGGCTTCCATTCTCCTTTATAGGCCAGTCTTGTTGGTTCGACTACATCTCCCAGTTGCTCCATTTCAAAACCAAAATACTTCAGATTTCAGCCAAAATAGACCAGCACCAAAATAGTTTGGATTTGGGGTTTTATTCATAAAAGCTCAACGCTTTCCAAGGGGATAGGTGGGAATTTTGACCAGCTCTACATAAAAAGTGTCTCTTAACAGGGAGGGTAATTAACCCTCGGGATGATTTACCAAGGGTCATGGTGGATACTCAGTTTATGGACAATTTTTAATTCAAGATTGGATGATTTTTTAAAAGATATGCTCTACTTTACAATGAAAAATATTGGAAAAAAATTATGACCTGTGTTATACAAGCAATTAGACTAGATGGGGGGGTTGAATTTATCGTCTGCGAACACCTTGGGATCCACAGACTATATCTAAGGGGTCCTCCAAAGGTTATTGTTACCATAGAACACTGCTTTTCAACCTGTGGTCCGTGGACTCCTAGGGGTCCACAGATTGTGTTAACAATTTCCACCACCATTCAAAATGTTTGAATCATATGCAAATGAGGAAAACACCCACTGGTCTAGATAATCAAAATGGTTCCTTTGGGCTTTGGAAATCTATGACTAAATTGAATTTCCATTGTTTCAGCATCTCTTAAGAGATAACACGAGTCTCATAGATTCATAGACTTTAAGGTCAGAAGGGACCATTATGATCATCTAGACTGACCTCCTGCACAATGCAGGCCACAGAATCTCACCCATCCACTTCTATAACAAACCCTCAAATTGTGGTTTGAAGACCTCAAGCTGCAGAGAATCCTCCAGCAAGTGCCTCATGCTGCAGAGGAAGGCGAAAAACCTCCAGGGCCTCTGCCAATCTGCTCTGGAGGAAAATTCCTTCCCGACCCCAAATATGGCAATCAGTTAAACCCTGAGCATGTGGGCAAGACTCACCAGCCAGCATCCAGGAAAGAATTCTCTGTAGTAACTCAGATCCCAACCCATCTAACATCCCATCACAGACCACTGGGCATACTTACCTGCTGATAATCAGGCAAAGATCAATTGCCAAATTAATTGCCAAAATTAGGCTATCCCATCATACCATTCCCTCCATAAACTTATCAAGCTTAGTCTTAAAGCCAGATATGTCTTTTGCCCCCAATACTCCCCTTGGAAGGCTGTTCCAGAACTTCACTCCTCTAATGGTTAGAAACCTTTGTCTAATTTCAAGTCTAAACTTCCTAGTGTCCAGTTTATATCCATTTGTTCTTGTGTCCACATTGTTACTAAGCTTAAATAATTCCTCTCCCTCCCTAATATTAATCCCTCTGATATATTTATAAAGAGCAATCATATCCCCCCTCAACCTTCTTTTCGTTAGGCTAAACAAGCCAAGCTCTTTCAGTCTCCTTTCATAAGACAGGTTTTCCATTCCTCGGATCATCCTAGTAGCCCGTCTCTGAACCTGTTCCAGTTTGAATTCATCCTTCTTAAACATGGGAGACCAGAACTGCACACAGTATTCCAGATGAGGTCTCATCAGTGCCTTATATAACGGTACTAACACCTCCTTATCTTTGCTGGAAATACCTCATCTGATGCATCCTAAAACCGCATTGGCTTGTTTAACGGCCATATCACATCGGCGGCTCATAGTCATCCTCTGATCAACCAATACTCCAAGGTCCTTCTCCTCCTCTGTTACTTCTAACTGATGCGTCCCCAATTTATAACTAAAATTCTTGTTATTAATCTCTAAATGCATGACCTTGCACTTTTCACTATTAAATTTCATCCTATTACTATTACTCCAGTTTACAAGATCATCCAGATAGTCCTGTATGATATCCCGGTCCTTCTCTGTGTTAGCAATACCTCCCAGCTTTGTGTCATCCGCAAACTTTATTAGCACATTCCCGCTTTTTGTGCCAAGGTCAGTAATAAAAAGGTTAAATAAGATTGGCCCCAAAACTGATCCCTGAGGAACTCCACTAGTAACCTCCTTCCAGCCTGACAGTTCACCTTTCAGTACGACCCGTTGTAGTCTCCCCTTTAACCAGTTCCTTATCCACCTTTCAATTTTCATATTGATCCCCATCTTTTCCAATTTAACTAATAATTCCCCATGTGGAACCGTATCAAATGCCCTACTGAAATCGAGGTAAATTAGATCCACTGCGTTTCCTTTGGCTAAAAAATCTGTTACCTTCTCAAAGAAGGAGATCAGGTTGGTTTGGCACAATCTACCTTTTGTAAAACCATGTTGTATTTTGTCCCAATTACCATTGACCTCAATGTCCTTAACTACTTTCTCCTTCAAAATTTTTTCCAAGACCTTACTTACTACAGATGGCAAACTAACAGGCCTATAGTTACTCGGATCACTTTTTTTCCCTTTCTTAAAAATAGGAACTATGTTAGCAATTCTCCAGTCGTACAGTACAACCCCTGAGTTTACTGATTCATTAAAAATTCTTGCTAATGGGCTTGCAATTTCATGTGCCAGTTCCTTTAATATTCTTGGATGAAGATTATCTGGGCCCTCTGATTTTGTCCCATTAAGCTGTTCGAGTTTGGCTTCTACCTCGGATGTGGTAATATCTACCTCCATATCCTCATTCCCATTTGTCATCCTTCCATTATCCCTAAGCTACTCATTAGTCTTATTAAAGACTGAGGCACAGTATTTATTTAGATATTAGGCCATGCCTAGATTATCTTTAACCTCCATTCCATCCTCAGTGTTTAGCGGTCCCACTTCTTCTTTCTTTGTTTTCTTCTTATTTATATGGCTATAGAACCTTTTACTATTGGTTTTAATTCCCTTTGCAAGGTCCAACTCTACATGGCTTTTAGCCTTTCTCACTTCATGTTCTGACCTCAATAAAGTAGCTTTCCTTGGTAATCCCACCCATCTTCCAATTCTTGTAGGCTTTCTGCTGTTTCTTAATCACCTCTCTGAGATGCTTGCTCATCCAGCTTGGTCTACAACTCCTGCCTATGATTTTTTCCCCTTTCTTGAGATGCAGGCTTCTGATAGTTTCTGCAACTTTGACTTGAAGTAATTCCAGGCCTCCTCCACCTTTAGATCCACAAGTTCTTCAGTCCAATCCACTTCCCTAACTAATTTCCTTAATTCTTTAAAGTTAGCCCTTTTGAAATCAAAAACCCTAGTCCCAGATCTATTTTTGTTTATCCTTCCATTTAGTTTGAACAGAATTAGCTCATGATCACTCGAAGCAAGGTTGTCCCCTACAACCATTTCTTCTATGAGGTCCTCACTACTCAACAAAACCAAATCTAAAATGGCATCCCCTCTTGTTGGTTTTTCAACTACTTGGTGAAGAAATCCATTGGCTATCACATCCAGAAAAATCTGAGCCCTATTATTATTACTAGCACTTGTCCTCCAGTCTATATCTGGGAAGTTAAAGTCTCCCATGATCACACAATCCCCATTAGTGTTTACTTCATTAAAAACATTAAGGAGGTCTCTATCCCTATCCAAATCAGATTCTGTCACTCTGTAGCACACCCCAAGCACTATCTCAGGGGAGGCTCTAGCAGCTTTCTTTCCCAATGTGATTTTTGCCCAGACAGACTCTGTCTTATCCATTCTATCACTTCTTATTTCTTTACAGTTAACTTCATCATTGATATACAATGCTACTCCACCACCTTCTTTGCCTTTATCTCTGTCTTTCCTAAACAGCACATAGTCTTCAATACCTGTACTCCAGTCATGACTACTATTCCACCATGTTTCTGTTATCCCTATAATATCCGGTTTCATTTTCTGCACCAGTAGCTCTAGTTCCTCCATTTTGTTACCTAGGCTCCTCGCATTAGTGTACAGACATCTTAATTTTTGCCGTTTGGCTTCACTGTACATCAGATGTATTGTTGTGGTACCCATTGCTTCTATCCCCTTCTCTGCCTCTTCTTTGACACAGAGCACAGTGACAGGAGAAATGACTCCCGGAAACTGCACCAGAGTGACTGGCTTCATTTTCTGGGGAATAACTGACAGTCTAAAGCTGCAAAACATCCTCTTTGTGTTCTTCTTTGCCATTTATTTCTGCATGCTGGTGGGGAATGCCTGGATGATTGTGCTGATTAGCGTTGACTCCCAACTCCACAGCTCCATGTACTTTTTCCTCAGCAACTTGTCACTCTTAGATGTTGTCTCCTTCTCTGTGATTGCCCCCAAGGCGATGCTCAGTTCCCTAGTGATGAGTAAAGACATTTCTTTCCCTGGGTGTGTGATTTAGTTTTTCCTCTTCTCCTGTGCCAGCAATGAGCTTTGCCTCCTGGCTGTGACGGCCTATGATCGCTTTGTGGCCATCTGCAACCCATTGCTTTATTATGTCATCATGTCCAAGAGAGTCTGCTTCCAGCTGGCGGCTGGATCTTCCCTATGGGCCTGTGTCAATGCCACTGTGCATACGTGTACTGAATTCAGTCTGTCCTTCGGCCACTCCAGTGTCCTCGATCATTTCTTCTGCGATATTCGCCCACTCCAAGAAATCTCCTGCTCTGACTTTCACATCAATAAGCAAGTGCATTTCATCTTTGCAGCCATAGAAACAATAGGCACTGTTTTCACCATCCTCATCTCCTTCATTTACATCATCTTTGCCATCCTGAGGATCCGCTCCATGGCAGGAAGGCACAAAGCCTTCTCCACCTGCGCCTCCTACCTGACTGTCATTTCCTTCTTATATGGGACCCTGATCTTTACATATTTACGACCCTCATCTGGCAGCTCAGTGGACTGGGAGAAAATGGTGCCCGTGTCCGATACCCTTGTGATCCCCATGATAAACCCCCTGATCTACAGTTTGAGGAACAAGGAGGTGAAGGTCGCCCTGAGGAGGACAATACACCAGAAAACTATTCCTCGCTGTATGTAAATATGGGGACTGTTTTTTCTGATCAGTACTGGAGTGTAGATATGAGCTAGTTCTCGCTCATTAAGTCATTGTGCAGAAATTTCTATCATCATGTGATTTACAGGAGAAAACAATATGGAAATGGAACTTGAGCCCGATAATGAAGGAAGGCGCCATTTCCCTTGAAAAACAGTGTCCAGTAACTGTGTTACAGCTTCTCCTTTATGCACTGATATATGATTTCTGCAATATAGGCATCTCCCCCTGCTTGTTCCACTACCTTTTGAACTACGTTGGTTAACTTAGCAGATGATATAAAGAGGAGATACTCAGACTGTAATTATTTCCATTTGTCACTTCTATTATCTCAGTTCCCACAGCCCCCTCCCCCCCCCAAATCACTGTACAATTAAATAAAGGGAGGTGCACATGGAGAGGTGTTTTTATAGATAGATAGTCAGACAGATGGTTCTGTTCGGGGACAGAGAGGTAGACACTAGCCAGATGGATGTTTTGCTATGGGGATAGATAGACACAGGCATGGTTATGTCTGGGGTTAGATAGACAGAAACACGTCATTAGACATGCACATGAGAAAGGAAGGATGCCTGAGGTTATTGCACTCGCCTAAGACTTGAGGGGTCTGAGTTTAAATTCCGCCCCCACTGCAGACTTCCTTTGTGATCTTGAGCAAATCACTTTGGGCCCGATTTTTTAGAGGGATTTCAGTTCCTAATTCCCATTGAAATCAATGGGATTTATGTGGCCTAAATACCTTTAAAACACCTGGGTTTAGTCTTCCTTTGCCTCTGTTTGCCACTTGTAATATGGAGGTAAGAGAAGGAGTGTTGTAAGCAAGACACAAGAAGTGATTCTTCTGCTCTACTCCATGCTGATTAGGCCTCATCTGGAGTCTTGTGTCCAGTTCTGGGCACCACTTTTCAGGAAAGATGTGGACCAATTGCAGAGAGTCCAGAGAAGAGCCACAAAAACGCGAGTGCCATGTCTCCGTGTGGCTCGCAGAAGCAGCAGCACATCCCCAATCCGGCTTCTATGCATAGGGAAAGCCAGGAGCTCCACACACTGCCCGTGCCCCAAGCACCGCCCCTGCAACTCCCATTGGCTGGGAACCACAACCAATGGGAGCTCCAGGGGCAGTGCCTGCAGATGGGGCAGTTTGCCCATCCCTGGGCTAAGGGCACACAGTGTTCACAGTTACATGGCCCATGATGCTAACCACCATCACTCCCTTGTTAAATCTTCAAACAAGCCCCTTGGTGCTTCCTCCCATTCTGCCCCCCACACTCGGGAGAAGCTCCCTGTAAACATCAGCAAAACAACCTCCTCAATCCAGGGACTGTTTGACTCTTTAATTATTCCCTGTACAGCAGGCTTGTCATCTCCTTATGAACTTTGTGACAGACCCAGGCCAGTGGGCTACAGGAGTCTGGTAGAGGGCAAATATACTGGTCACTGGATGAGTAGTTTTCTGTTCCCTGAGTGACCAGAGCAGGGGCTGCACTAAAGTAATTAGGAATCTGCTAGAACCAATTAAGGCAGACAGGCTGATTAGAACACCTGCAGCCAATCAAGGCAGGCTAATCAGGGCACCTGGGTTTAAAAAGGAGCTCACTCCAGTCAGGGAGGGGGAGCCAGAGGAGAGGAAGTGCGCGTGAGGAGCTGGGAGCAAGAGGTGCAAGGAGCTGAGAGGGAGAGGTTGTGCTGCTGGAGGACTAAGGAGTACAAGCGTTATCAGACACCAGGAGGAAGGTCCTGTGGTGAGGATAAAGAAGGTGTTGGAGGAGGCCATGGGGAAGTAACCGAGGGAGTTGTAGCTGTCATGCAGCTGTTCCAGGACACTCTAGACAGCTGCAATCCACAGGGCCCTGGGCTGGAACCCGGAGTAGAGGGCGGGCCCAGGTTCCCCCCAAACCTCCCAACTCCTGATCAGACACAGGAGGGGTTGACCCAGACTGTGGGGAAGATCACTGAGGTGAGCAAATCTGCCAATAAGCGCAGGACCCACCAAGGTAGAGGAGGAACTTTGTCACAACTTGCTGCCGAATGTACTAGTTCTGTGGGATGCTTTGCTGGGTGCAGGTTGTGATCCCACAGTGTTCATCTTAGGCAACTTTTGTGAGCCATGACCACTGTCTTTTCACTTAACGTGACCTCTTCACACACCTCAATGCTCTCGAATGGGATATCCCTATGGCATTCAGGCCTCAGATCAGGAACAGGGGCTGTCTTACAGTCCTCTGCACAGAATATCATCTTGACAATGGCTTCACTGTTGTGATGCACTTTTAACCTGTTTATATGCACAGTCCGAGGTGCGTCCCTGCTGTGGGGCCTGTGTACATTGCAGGTGACCCTTCCCTACCACCTCAGAAGGCCCCTCCCATCAGTTTTGCAATTTGCACTTTTCCATGAGGAATAACACCAGGAGCAGATCACCTGCATCAAACGATCGCTCACAAGGAGAGAGGAACCCCCTTTATCCCATCGAATTGGGACCAGGGCCAGAGTGGTTAACCAAAACGTCAGATAATGGGATGAATGGGAAAGTGCCAGTCTGCAGCGCCATCTAGGGACCATAGGAAAGATTGCCCACTTCTGGACCTGTGTGCGCTGGTTTTGGGGTTAATACGGAGAACCGGATAATGGCGGGTCAGATAAACAGGGTTCTACTATATTGTGATCATCCCATTCTTTCCGAGCTGCTTGGCTTCTAGTGAGGCTTTGCTTCACTATTCCAATCATGGTTGTAGGGAGACTTAATTTAGGTTCCTCCCTGTGAAAGGGGAAGGAAAACTGAAGTGCTTCATTAAGATCAACCTTACCAGAATTCCATTTTTTTGTTTCAAAAGGACATTTGGCTTCATACGTTTATTTTGTTTTGGATGAGATTGCACCTTTCATGTTTTGTGGCACACAAGCAGACAAGTTAGAGAATATATAAAATACTCTTGCTGGACGTTCGCAAAGTCTCGCTAATTTGTTTCTTAGGAGCCAGAACAATAACACGTAAGAACCCAAAACTCAGAGGGAGAGAACGCAGGCTACTGCCTATAACAGAGAGGCACAACTCACTGGGTACCTGTTGACTCACTGGGTACCTGCTGGTACGCCCCAATTGTGTGCTGCCCTACCGAGCTCCCTCGCATGCAAGCACGCCCAGGAACCCTGCCCAAAATTTAAAGTCACAGTATTCAATTTTAACACAACCCCAAATACACCAGAGCATCAACATTTTCTGTTTTACGTGGCCTCTCCTTTTTTGGAACCCTTGTTTCTAAATATGCCATGCGGGATTTGAATCAAATTTCAGCGACTAATTATCATGTGGGTGGAATCATCATTAATGTGTATTCTGGGTAGTTATGTTGTTGGCTTCTTTAGGAAATGTGTGAAAACAGGAAAACTGGGAAAGCCTCCCCCCACCCCCAATCACACATACACACCACACATTTGCTGCCCACTGGTGCTGCCTGAGCAGTAGCACTGTGACATCAGAGATAACTCACCACTCAGCACTCCTTCCCTCCGGTTCATTTTCATACTTGGGGAGAATGACTAGCACCCTGGCTGCCATGGCAACAGCTACCTTTGACAACTGGTTGCCCCCTTGTTACCAGAACATCATCACAGACAGGAAGTTTGTAATGAAACAGGGCCAGAGCTGGATAACCAAGACAGCCCCTGCTGTGCTCAGTGGGGTTTGTGCTGCGGTACGGTGCTGTGTTCCTTCGCAAAGGGCAGGTGTTTGCTACTGTCCTCAGAAAGGCCTAGGTGAAAACAAGATGAAAAATTCCAGCTCCTTTTCTTGGATATTGTTTATCTGCTTCTTGCACATTCAGGGTTATAGCTGAGAACTTTCACTGACCCTGAAGTTGCATAAAATGAGTTTTGTTTTAATGCAGTTTAATTTAATGACTTTCAATACTCTGATCAACACAGCACTGAGTGGTGAAACGGGGATTTTCACCAAGATAACAATGGCAATAAAATATAGACTGAACCAACGCATGAATAAGAGCGTCATAGTGTAAACAGCTTGTAGAGGTGCGGACTCACCCCCACAGTGCCTCCTGCTGGTGACTTCTGGGAATTAGCTCGTTCTAGCTCCGAAGCACCCTCTGCAAGCCAGTGATCCGCCTGTCCTCTGGCCCCCATGCCCCTCCCTGGACCCGGTGCCCCTTTAGCAGGGGTGCTGCCCCCTCAGTCTCAGGGTCTCCCCTCCCCGATGAACCCCCACCCACTATCCCCACCTCGCCTCAGAATCAGGCTCCTGCCAGTCATCGTCTAGCCCCCACGCCCTGGGGCAGACTGCAGTATCAGCCACTCAGCACTGGCAAGGAGGGTTTGGACCTGCTGCCTTGGCCTACCCAGGGCTGCCCTCTGCAACCCCCAGGACCCTTTGACCTTCTGCTAGGCCGCAGCTTGGAGCTTTCCAGGCTGGAGCTCCCCAGTTACTCTGCCTTTCCCCAGCCCTGCTCCACTCAGGTATCCTCTCTCTAGCTCCCTGCAGCCAGGCCCTTCTCCCTCAACAGACAGAGAGAGACTGATCCTTCCGCCTTCCCTGGCCTTCTTATAAGGCCCTGTTGCTCAGTTTGGGGCGTGGCCCAAGCTGCAGCCACTTCCCCCAATCAGCCAGGGTTTCACCTTGCCCAGCCCCAGCCCTCTGCAGGCCTTTTCCAACAACTTCCAGACTGGAGCCGGGGGTCACCCCGTTACACAGCACAGAGATAAAAGATTGTCTTTCTATTAAAAAAAACAAAGGAAATTAACAAACAAAAAAACCCTTCATTTAACGTTACTCACATTTGCTTTCACCAATAAAATCATTAGGAAATACAAAGTGAAGGTTTTTAAACAGGATGAAAAGGTTACAAAGTGAAGCATTCTCAGGTTAGCAAATGTCCAAAGAAGTGTTGCCCTGGCACCCTCAATTCAGTCCTCTTGTGCATTTGCAGGATGATGCAGACT
The DNA here is from genome assembly GCF_020497125.1 of Mauremys mutica. Lineage (NCBI taxonomy): Eukaryota > Metazoa > Chordata > Testudines > Geoemydidae > Mauremys > Mauremys mutica. The sequence goes on along the minus strand of NC_059088.1, from coordinate 17,895,307 downwards.
TTAATGACATGATCCCAATAGTATTTTTTTTCCATGGGACCCCTTCCTTATTCAGCGCACAGGGTTTTCTGCTCTGGGGCTGTGTATTGAAGGAGTCTATTGCCTATAGGATCCCTGCCTCATTTCTTGCAGAGTTAACGTTGCACAGGCAATGCTCATTCTGGCATTTCCTAAATTGAGAGTGCTTCACTTTGCAGCCTTTTAGTCCTCTGTGCATTTCCTACTATTTATAGCTTGCTTTACTGAGGAGAACAGTCTTCATGACAAAGGGCTTGGTTATTTGTGTGTGTGTGTGTGTGATGTCTCCATTATTTATCTGGTCAGTGTCACTAGTGTGCGCTTTACAAGACAGAGAAAGTAAGGACACTCCCTGATACAAAGCCCCTATGATCTAAGGAAGACTGACACATACAAAGAAAGCAGGAGATGTACGAACGTTATTTCTTTCTTTTGATGAATAGTCATTTATTTATTATGAATTATTATTATGATTAAAGAAAGAGTGGTGGGTTGGGGAACTTGTGTGGTGAGGATGTTCTATGCAGAAGTTTCCACTGTTTGGATCCTGCAGCTGATCTGAAGTGCCATGCAGTGCTGGGTTTTGGGTAGCAAGCCCTCTCACAATGGCAAAGAGCCTTTTCAGAACTCTGATGCAATCTTCTCTTGATGCTCATCATCTATGGTGGACTTTAACCTTAGGCTCATCTCAAGCTCTTTCCGCCTATGGAATGCTCTGTGGTGATTTGCTGCCTTCTCATGGCATGCCCCATTTCTAGCCAGATGTTTCCAGTCCTTTGTTTCTGTAGAACGCAATGTGGCTGGAACATTAGACTGAAAGAGTTTGCAACAAAAATAGTATGCAGCATTCTGGGTTTTTGAGTACATAAGCCGTGGCCTCTCCACTTTGTCACCATTGGGGATTTCACACCAGGAATGTGTTGGATGGAAACTTCTATTTTCATTGTCTTTGGGGAACATGAAGTTTTTCACTTGCTGTGGCCCAGGCAATACAAGGAAGTCCCTCGGGCTACTGCTCAAGTGGGTCCACAGTCCTGGATCATTTAGACTTAAGGAACTAAACTCAGCAGCAGCTGTTTCTTGCACCTCCACCAAACTCTTCTCTGAGCTACACTTTTCTTCAGGAATGTGCATGGTTACATCCATTTGAGTTGGAGATATGGATGCTGCAGTAGCTGTCAGGTCACCTGCACTCTGACTAACTGGAAGATCAGGCATCTCCTCACCACTCACATCCTCACTGGGGCCGGAAGGCTCACCGTGAACATTCGTGTCTCTGTATCTCACGAGAGCTCCTTCCTGCTTAGACAGAAAAGCTTCCTTTGCTTTCTTTCCTTTTCTGAATGGTGCCCCAGAGGGGCGTTTTCTTCTTTCACTCATGACTGCTGTTCTGTGCCAGCTAGAGTGGCTCTCAACACTCCGTTGAAGGGGACAAATAAGCGGGCTGGTAGCAGGGTCTGAGTGAGGGAAGATATCAGTGTCTTAAGGGCCTACTCGGCTCCTACTACTTCAGTTGACTGCCTGTTCTCCTCAAGCGGGTTCAGGGAAGCAGCAGGAAACAGGAAGCTCCCTGACAAGCTGGTGTTAATCAGTCCAGACTCCTGGGGGTGATCGAGAGGTACATAAGAGGCTCCTCCTCCTCTCTCTCCCTGCAGCTCCTGTTGCTTTCTGTTATTTCTTCTCCTCTTTAATCCTGTCTGCCTGTTATGTCTCTTGTGCTCGCCTTCCTCCAGCACAGCACTCCACCATCTCTGTGTGTCTCGAGCAGAGAGAAAACATATGCACCAGCACCAGACACAATTTTCTACACTCTAGGTCCTAGTGGTGCCCTCCCACAGTCAGCCACCTCAGTTCGCCTCATGGTAAGGCCAGCCCTGTCCTGTGGGCACGGAGAACCTAACTCCTCTTGAGGTCAGCCAGGGAGGCTGGATGTGCACATTGCAGGAAATAGACGGTCAGGGCAGCATAATCCACTGAAAAAAATGTGACTTGCTAATTGCAACCCAGGCTCTCACTGTGTGGCTCTTTGTCCTGCCTCTGTTGGCTAGAGCATGAGCAGAGCTTTCTGAGACAGCTGCTGCGGCTGTGGCCAGCCATCGAAGCGCGTTTCCCATCGTCTCTCTTCTGGCTGTGAATGTTTGACTGCAGCAGCCCCACAGAGGTCCCACCCTTGCTCTCTAATGTCCATTCTCCCCTTGCTTGCATGGCGCTTCATGGACCATTGAGTAGCCTCAGGAAAACCTTCCAGCTCTGGACACAGGCACCAGCACCAATTCCCCAAGCCAAAGTCTCCTTTGTAATCCAGGGAAACAGCCTGGGTTGTTTGGAGCACAGGGTGTGGCCCATAGTGACTGCACACCCTCCCCCTGCTGCACAGCGACTCCTGGGACCCCTCTAGCCCATCAGCACTCGGCTCTCCCGCATTCTGCTGAGCGGCTGAGATCTGGGGGAACAGAAACCCTTTGTTAGAGATGGAAAATCTCCTCCCTGTGAAACCCCAAATGTGCAGAGCCTCGGATTCCCACAGGGGAGATCTCAGCTCATTCACTTGTCACCTGTTGACGCAGTCTCTGACAGGGGGAATGAAGAGGGTTTTTTTGCCAATGGTCCCTTCTACAGCGCCCATAACGGGAGGAAGTTTGGCCTTGTGATGTGAGGCCCGGGTCTGAGAATCACGGCTCCTTGGTTCTGGGGCTCTGGAATGGGGTGAGGTCTAGTGGGTGGAGCTGGATTTGTTGACAGTGAGTGAGAGGGGCTTGTGCTGAAGGACCCTGGGTCAATTCCTGTGATGTCTACATGTGGCCACAATTTTACTTACCTCTCAATGTAGGTTATTTAGCCCATTCCTGGACACATGTGTTACATCTGCTGCTGGCCATCCCTGAGATGTAGGTCCTTCATCTACACAAGGACATGGCACATCAAGGTCAATCCAGCAGCTCCCATCCAGTCTTCACCTCCGCAATGAACGGCGAGCTCTAACCTGATCAGAGAAGACAGGGTGGTGTTCTTCAGGAGAGTCTACTGGTGCTCCTGCATCCCCTGCTCCACCTGACACCCCGACATGCTAAGGCTTTTCCAAAGATACCACTAATCTCGGATAAACAAAGCATGAGATGAGGTCAGTGTGGGTGGATTGACTGAGCAGACTGGTTTTAATGGAAGAACAGATTTCTCCACTGCTCTGGGGAGATTCCCATAGGAAAAGTCTCTGATGGTGGGGGTGGGGGCAATGCAAACCCTCAGCCCCTTGAATGGCAGGAAATCAGGACTCAGGGAGTTAAGGGGTGTCTCTGTCCTGCTGGAGGGAGCACATCTGGAGAGCAGGAAGAGCACTAGTGGCATTGTAGGAAAGACAGTGACTTCTACCTGTGAAGGTGGCTGAAGCTTCTGGCAGACACTAGAGTCCCGGATCCTTACACCTCCTTTGCGGAGCCTTTTCCTACGAATAGAATAAGGACACCACACAGAGAATGACATTTGAATCCCAGGTCTGGGATCCAGGGAAAAGGGATGATCTCAGCCAGGCTACATACCAGGAACCTGATTTTTATCCCAAGAGCCACAATTACCCAGATGAGGTTTTCTTCCCCATTTGCTTTCAGGTTATTTACTCACAGTATTCATTTGTTTGCTCTGCCGGGTCTCCACTCTCTGCAGCTGTTCATTGGTTTTAGTAACAGTCTTTCAGTTTTTGCTTCTGTTTCCTCTTCTTACAGGGTAGCATCTGCTCAGCACTTTGTTAAAAAAAAATCAATTCAAAACAAAATCCTGATCCTACATGGAAGAGGAAGGTTTCTGAGAATTTGGCTGAAGAACTTTCATTCCCTAATATTTATTCAGGTGCAGGTCTGATGCAATCTGCACCCCCAAGAATGCCCATATGATGCACGGTGGGCCCTTAGAATACCTGTTAAAAGAGAAGAAGAGAGTAGATTAAAAGGTGGGGAAATCAACCAATGCATCAGCACTTCTCTGCGTCATTGAAGCACCAGCCGTGGGAGCGAAACAGGTTACAAATCCCCATGGTTCTTTCCCACTAGACAGCTGTCCAAAAAGAAAAAGGCCTTCAGCCAATTATTTCCTTACACTCTGAAGGGGTGAAATTCAGCCCTGTGCAGACAGCCAGGGCAAGGTCTGTGCATCACAGTGGGTTTAAGTGGCACTTCACTCCTCAGGTGCTGAGAGACTTCGGTGGCACAGTTTTCCTCCTGGATTGGAACAGCCGGCTGGAATCCTGTGAGGTACAGAGCAGAGAGAGGTTAGGGCCACAACGTTCACCTCAGAGGCTGAGCTTCTGCAAACTTTTGGGATATTCCCATCTGAGGAGGAGAATTTTGGCCAGCCCCAGGTCAGAGCTTTCAGTCACTTCAACCAGTGATTCTCTGGCACAGTTGATCTAAAGCAGATGAACTTTTCAGGCGCTGCCCCCATCTCCGACCTCCCTCGCACCTCGCATTGCCCTCTAACAGTCCTCTCCCTTCTTTTGATCCCTGCCAAGCCCAAATACAGATCCTAGCCCATGCTCCTCCTATCTTAGACCCTCTCCTCACACGATCCTCCCCTACCTTTGACAGACTGATCCCGGTGCCCTTTACCCAGCTCCTGGAGAAATCATGGCTCCTCAGGACAACCTGGGAATGAGTGGTTCCAACCTCTGTGTGGGGTGCGTGGTTTTCCATCTAAGCATCACTGAGAGCCAGCACATCTCGATTTCGCAGGATGAGTGAAGTCTAGGAAGCGCTACACTTCTTGAGGACTTCAAACTTTGTCCCATTTATGAATGGCTTCCACCACATTTGTCTCAATTGTAGCACCTTCTGGGGAGAGGATGTACCCCAAAAACTCCGTGGAGAGTTGGCTGGAGGTATGCTTCTCCAATTCTGTGTTGAGACCATGCTGCCGAAACCTCTCCAGGTTCGGATGTGGTGTGTGTGCTGCTCTGGGTTCTCCAAAAAGAGAAGTATGTCACCTGAACAGATACATCCCTGATGAAGTGTTGCAAGGTCAGGGGAACCATTAATTAGCTCAAATAGCATACCAGACAGTTAAAATGTCCATAGGGTGTTTTGAAATCTGTCTTCCATTTGTCCCTTGCCCTTTAGAACTACTTCCGGGGTCAAGGCTGCCACATGACCGGAAGCAAGGTGTGTCACGTCACACACACACACACACACACACACGCACACACGCACACACACACACAGAGCCCTCCAAAAACTCCTCCCACCACCCTCTACCAATCAGGATGGTTCTTCTTCCCAAAAGGACCACCTGAGAGGAGATATGACCACTCAGGGTGAGTTCCGGGGCAGGGTGACCCATCCGGAAGTAGGCCGTATAACCCCACTAAGATCTCCTCCCAAGGCCCTCTGCCAATCAGAGTGCAGCACCATTAACCCATAAGTCCCAGTGCTGGACAGAGGAGGACATCTCTTACCAAGGACACGTGTTTTAGAAATCGTGGAAAGGCTGCTGAGAGGAAACCTGGACTCCTTCACCACCCCCATGAGAACTTTGGACTTTGTTTCAGCCCCGAGGGTCTTTGACCATCCACGGAGAAAGCGCTACATCAGCGACAGTTCCAAGGAGGAGGAGGGAGCGACCGAGGGGAGCCCTTTGGCCCAGCCATTGATGGATACGCTGGAACCCGAATCCAAACCCCATATTTTCTTACCTTCTACACAGATGACGATTTCTTTCTACAAAATCCACAGAGAAATGAAAACACCCCCAAATAATCTCCTCCACACCAATCCTCTCTTGGTCCTCACAGAGAGACTGCGAGATGGGGGCTTGCTGCAGCAAGGCTACAGGGCTCTCCGAGGTTCCCCCTGCCCCGCATGCCTGTCCTGCCTGGCTGTTGTCAAGGGAGCTCTGTGAGGTCGCAGACGCCTCATCATCTTTGCCCAATAGGCTGAGTTCCTGCCAAAGGCCTTTGTGAAGTCACTGCCACACTCACCTTTCCCTTACAGGCCTGATATGAGGACACCAGGAAACAGAGACTCCCAGTGGTCCTGAAAGGCCATGGAGAATTCCTGCTGCCTGAGAAACTACCCAGACTAAGCTACCAGGATTGGGGGGGAAATGAAGGAAACCAAAGGAAGCCTGAGTTAGGACGGAGAGCATTGATCCAAGCAGTGTTTGTACCCCTCTGCCCCCACCTGCCTGCCTGCACTGCAATGGACAGAGGGGCACTGATTTCTAGTTGTGAACTTGCTACAGACCGTGGGCTTCAGCACAAGCTGTACAGCCCATACTCTGAACTCTTGGATAACCAACAAAGCTGGATTTTCAGAAAAATTTTCCCCCTGGGCGCTGCATCCACTTTGGATTGTGCCCAGCAGAGGCTTTGGAATTGATGACTACATTAAATTTCCTTTTAGTTATCTCTTAAGATAACACGAGTCTGCACAGGACATCAGATTTATTTTTTGTGATACCCATTGCTTCTGTGCCCTACCCTCCTCTGCCTCTTCTTTGGCACAGAGCACATGACAGGATAAATGGCTCCAGGGAACTACACCACAGTGACTGGCTTCATTTTCCAGGGGACAGACCGACAGACAGCGCAAAGCTGCAAAACATCCTCTCTGTGTTCTTCTTTGCCATTTATTTCTGTGCCCTGGTGGGGACTGTTGGGATGATCGTGCTGATTAGGGTTGACTCCCAACTCCACAGCTGCATGTACTTTTTCCTCAGCAACTTGTCACTCTAAGGCCTGGTCTACACTGGGGGGGGGGTCGAACTAAGGTACGCAAGTTCAGCTACACTCGAACTACCTTAGTTCGAACTACTCACCCGTCCAGACGCCGCGGGATCGAAGTCGCGGCTCCCCCGTCGACTCCGCTACCGCCGTTCGCGGTGGTGGAGTTCCGGAGTCGACGGGAGCGCGTTCGGAATTCGATATATGAGATGAGACGCGATATATCGAACTCCGAGAAGTCGAACGCTACCTGCCGACCCGGGCGGGTAGTATAGATGTAGCCTTAGATGTTGCCTATTCCTCTGTGATTGCCCCCCCCAGGCGATGGTCATTTCCCTAGTGAAGAGTAAAGACCTTTCGTTCCCTGGGTGTGTGGTTCAGTTTTTCCTCTTCTCCAGGGCTTTGTCAAGCTGGGCCTTAGAAACCTCCTAGGTAACCCATTTCAGTGCTTCACCACCCTCCTAGTTAGATAGTGTTTCCTAATATCCAACCCAGATCTTCCCCACTGTAACTTGAGATCATTGCTCCTTGTTCTGTCATCTGCTACCACTGAGAACAGCTGAGCTCCATCCTCTTTGGAACTCCCCTTCAGGTAGATGAAGGCTGCTATCAAATCCCCCCGACTCTTCTGTTCTGCAGACTATTTAGTCTAAGCCCAGGTCCCTCGGCCTCTCCTCATAGGTCATGTACTCCAGCCTCCCCACCCCCCTCCAAAAAAACAAAAAAAACCAAACCACTTTTGTTTTCTTCCACTGGACTCTCCAATTTGTCCATATCCTTTCTGTAGTGTGGGGCCCAAAATTGGACACAATACTCCCAGTGTGGCCTCACCAGTGCCAAATAGAGGGGAATAATCACTTCCCGGAATCTAACAAGGGCAAACTGCTGACTCATATCCCGCTTCTCATGCACTGTAATCCTCACGTCCCTTTCTGCAGAACTGCTGCCTGGCCAGTCAGCCCCCAGTCTGTAGTAGTGCATGGGATTCTTCCTTCCTAAGTGCAGGACTCTGCACTTGTCCTTGTTGAACCTCATCAGATTTCTTTTGGCCCTGTCCTTCTTGAGAGTGGGAAGGGGCTTGGACACCAGCTTAAAGCCACATCTCCCCAGCGCAGCACAGCACAGTGTGCAGCGCAGGGGGCACATTTCAGTAATTTTCACTTTGTGCAACTTAACCCTGAGGTTCTCAGCCCTGTGAATGAGACTGTGGACTTACCCAGCCTGTGGGAAAGATTGTGAATGTAAACTATTCCCCAGGGTTGTTCCATCCCTGGGGGACCATCTGCCTCTGGATGCCTGCAATGGAATCAGGACCTTTCACTGCCAGGCCTCTGCTTACGACCAGGACCAGGTCAGCCATGATCAAGTATAAACAGTGACTTACAATGAGCCTTAGCCCACCTACTGTTGTTCACGGGCAAGGCGGAAAGGCCTCAATTTACAACAATGGCCTAATTTTGGGTACCTCAATTTCTCGCATTGAAATACAGGACTGCAGGGAACTGCATGCACAGCTGCATCTGGAGTCTGTGGGCACTGCAGGTGTCCAGCCCCTCAGAGAACCAGCCGCTACGCACTTAAAAGCAGGATCCCATATTTGGGCCCAACATCAAGAGACACTCTTGAAATCTGGCCCCAGCCCACCACAGTGCTCTGGCTCCCATGCTGGCTAGTGTGGGCCAAAGGGGCTGTAGGGAAGGTGTAAAGCCCTCCCCCACCCTGGGAAAGTCCTCCAACAGAGGTGCCACTTTGCCTCCCCCCAGCAGCTGCAGGCACAAGGAGTGTTGGGGGGGAGGGACAGGCTGGAGGAGGAGGGGGTGGAGCAGGGCTAGAGGGGTGTGGCCTGGATGAAGCTGCAGCTCAGTCTTATACCCTGGCAAAGCCCCTAACATCATTAAAACGGGTGCAGCACTTTACTCCACTGAGCTGCAACCTCTGTATTAACCATATAGTTAAAGTGCTGCAGCATCGTACCCAGGGAAGTAGCTGCATCTGCAGCAGCATCTCCGCTCAGCCCAGCTTCCCCAGCACAGCTGAAATTCTCTCCTTCTCCAAGACGGCTGCTTTCGAGACTCCTGCCCCAGGCCCCTGCGGGCTGCTCCCAGATCCCCTCCTGCAGTGGAATGGACAAGTGGCCTGAGAGCCCTGGACATTGGAGTTCTCTGTTTACCCCACACCATGGACCCTGCAGGAGCGCTAGTGCAAGCTCGCCCACCTGCTGCCCTCGACCACTGGGTTGCAGCCCCCAGCTGGGGTAGAGGAGCTCATTCTCCATGGACCAATGAGTCCCTGATCTCTCTGCTCGGGTTAAAAAAGCCTTCCTGCATAGGTAAAAGAAAGGGAGTGGGCACCTGATCAAAAGAGCCAATGGGAGGGCTAGAACTTTTTAAAAATTGGAAAAAAAAAACCCTGCCCTTTGTCTGACTGTGAGAAGCTGAAGGCCAGGTATAAAAACCATCAAAAAATCATATCTAGAATTGCTTATTTGGAACCCAAATATGCAAGTAGATCAGAAAATGTGTAGAAAGATGCGTGTCAGGGTTCCTTCCCCACTCTGAACTCTAGGGTACAGATGTTGGGACCTGCATGAAAGCCCCCTAAGCTTATTTCTACCAGCTTAGCTTAAACCTGATACGCTGCCACCACCAAGTGATTTAACAAGAAACAGGGAAAGGACCACCTGGAGTTCCTCTTCCCCCAAAATATCCCCCCAAACTCTTTCACCCGCTTTCCTTGGGAGGCTTGAAAATAATATCCTAACCAATTGGTTACAGTGATCAAAGACTCAAACCCCTGGGTCTTTGGACAATGGAAAAATCAGTCAGGTTCTTAAAAGAAGGATTTTATTAAAAAGAAAATGTAAAAATCATCTCTGTAAAATCAGGATGGAAAATAACTTTACAGGGTAATCAGCTTCAAAGAGCCCAGAGGAACCTCTCTAGCCTTAGGTTCAAAGTTACAACAAAACAGGGATGAACTTCTCTCTAGCAAAGGTAAAATTCACAAGTCCAGAAAACAAAGATAAACTAATATGCCTTGCCTGGCTGTTACTTACAAGTTTGAAATATGAGAGACTTGTTCAGAAAGATTTGGAGAAAATGGATTGATGTCCGGTCCCTCTTAGTCCCAAGAGTGAGCACAGCCAAAACTAAGGGCACAAACAAAAGCCTTCTCCCCCCACCCCAAAGATTTGAAAGTATCTTGTCCCCTTATTGGTCCTTTGGGTCAGGTGTCAGCCAGGTCACCTGAGCTTCTTAACCCTTTACAGGTAAAAGGATTTTGGTGCCTCTGGCCAGGAGGGATTTTATAGTATTGTATACAGGAGGGCTGGTCCCTTCCCTTTATAGTTATGACAATACCAGTATAATGGCATCCACTCTAGGGCTTTTACCGGTGTAACTATTTAGTTCTAAAATCAATCCCCTAAATTAAATTGTTCAATTGCTCCAAAAATGGTGCCTAGGTCAGAAAGCAAGGCAAAGGGGAGGGGGGAGGGTGTAATCTTAACAAAACCCCCAACCTTTCAGACCTTCTTTATAGCTCATAAAAAGAGCTAATGCTTCTACAGTGTTTTGAGCATATAAAGTGCTATCAAACGCCAAGTGTTAGGATTATTAAAAGAGCACATGAATAAGAAAAGCCTTTGAGTAATCCCATATTCTGAATCAATTCCAGTCTGGGTACTTGTAGTCTGCCCACTTAAAATTCCCTTTCCAGTTGGCTAATGGTGAGCCCTGCACCTTGTGTCATCATAGAATCATAGATTATTAAGGTTGGAAGGGACCTCGAGAGATCATCCAGTCCAACCCCTTGCTCAAAGCAAGACCAATCCCCAAATGACCCTCTCAAGGATTGAACTCTCAACCCTGGGTTTAGCAGGCCAATGCTCAAACCAATGAGCTATCTCTCCTCCCCATCATGTATATATACATCAGTGCAAAGACCTACCACTCTGACTTGGGAGCATTTTCCACCCCTTTTGCATGGGTGCAGGTCAGGTAATGAATTGGGCCCTCTGGTTTTTCTCTTGGACTGACTCACATTGCCCCATCCCAAGATAAGGTGCAGGGCCAATCATGGAAGAACAGTGTCAGGGGAGGCGAAGGGCCTGATTCTGAACTCATGTTTGGTGTAAAACAGGAGTAACTCGATGGATGCCAATGTTAGGACATTAGTGTAAATGAGACCAGAATCGATCTCTGTTGCTGCCTGGTAAATTTCATTCCCCATTCAGGGCACTTGCTTCCTCCTCCTATTTGCATAAGTGCTTTGCTCATTAAAATAGGACAAAAGGAAAGGGGAAAGAAATGGTGACATAGGCCTGGTCTGCACTAGGGGGCGGGGTCGATGAGAGATACGCAACTTCAGCTACGGGAAGAGTGGAGCTGAAGTCGAAGTATCTTATTCCGACTTACGTCCCGTCCTCACGGCGTGGGATCAACGGCCGCAGCTCCCCCTGTCGACGCCGCTACTGCCGCTTGCCCTGGTGGAGTTCCGGAGTCGACGGGCACGCGTTCGGGGATCGATATAGCATGTCTAGATGAGAGGCGATATATCGATCCCCGATAAACCGATCGCTACCCGCCGATCCGGCGGGTAGTGTAGACGTACCCTGACAGAATGAGAAGCTTAAGCCTGGAAAGCAGGAAGGTCACATCAAGCCTGAGACCATAAGAGCCAAGGTCAGCGAAGAGCAGGGCACTTGGTGCCAAGGTCACTCAGAGAAAGAAAATGAGATTGACACTCATCTCTTGCTGTTCTGGTTACATAATAGTATCTCTCCTTTCCAATTTCCCTTCCTTCCAACCCCCCACCCCTCACACACATACACTCTCTCTCTCATTAAGAAACAGCTCATCTGCATGGGTCAACTTTCCTCTCATTCAGTCTGATGCGATGCCACTGAGTTAATGCTGATCTACAACAGTGTAAGTGAGGACAATCATGCCCCAATTCTCCTGCTAGCAACAAAATGCAGCCCCTCAGCTGGTACCATAGCTCCCGCGGATCTGCCCCCAAATAGCTTTTCTGGAGGAATGGAAAAGGCCGTTAAATGCGGAATAGCAGATCCACAGTCATTTTGTTCAGATTAGCACTGCTGTCATGGCAGCCACCCAGGAGGGATAGAAAAGAACAGAAGCTTCTGTCTCAGATGCTGCAGGCAGGACACAAGGACAGCTAGCGCTCTCGGCCCCTGGATCCTGACTCACGCAATGGGCTTGGGAGAACATGTCACTCTAGCTTTCTCATTCCCAGAGAGATGCTGCTCATGCTGCTTCAGCCCGTGGTGCCGAGTATAGCGTATAACAAAGCTGAGTCATTCTTAAGACCGGCCAGACTTGGAACAGAGTAGA